>NW_024063126.1:4015000-13158977 GCF_006381635.1 Hibiscus syriacus | reverse complement strand
CCCAAAGGGTATTATCTAGAATTGTTTCCGGTAGTTGTTTCCTCTCCACTTCATTTGCCGGAATGGTACTGGCCAGTAACTTATACGAAAGCTAACAGTCATCCATCATGTCCGGCACGTGGGGGCTTCTCAATAATTCGATATATTACGCCGTGTGAATTGGGCTTTAGAATGTTGGGAGGGACTTCAACGATGACAGTGGCCTCTTGAACGGTGGGAGGGACTCTTGAGGGATGATAGGGCCTCTTGAACGATAGGGGAGGCCTCTTGACGATGACAGGTGAGTCGGGGTTTTTCTTACGGATTCTTCGCACTATTGGGGTGAACGGAGACGTAATGGCACTGCACGTCGTCTGATGCGTGAACTCCGTCTTGCAAGAAAATCCGACGTAGAGCTCCACCTTAGCGGGCCGCTAAAAATAATTAATACATAAATCAGTAAATAAACAGACATGATATTAAACAGTGAACAAAGACAATATATTTCAAACTTGCACGGTATTCACCCAAGTCATTATTATATCATTGTTCACAAAATGCATCAGATAACATTCCAAAGTAAGCACTTATATAAACATTTAAAAGGACAACATATAGGTTTAGTGTAGGTTCAATGACAACATAAAGTAGTAGTTTTATTCTTGAAACTTAAATTTTCAACACTGTGAAGTTAGTATTTGTCTTTTGGTTGAAGTAATGCAATTCATTCAGTTTCAATTTGCAGAAGAAGAATAATCTAAAACTTAAAATCGCAAGGAAAATGACTATCGCAACGTGAAAATGACTATCGCAACGCGAAAATGACTATCGCAATGCGAAAATGACTATCGCAATGCGAATTTGACTATCGCAGTGCAAATTTGACTATCGCAACGAGAAATCGCAATACGATTTCATTGGCATTGCGATTCTTTCGTTGCGATAGTCAAATTCGCATTGCGATAGTCATTTTCGCATTGTGATAGTCATTTTTGCATTGCGATAGTCATTTTCGCGTTGCGATTTTGTTTTTGCGATTTTCATTTCGCATTGCGATTCTCTCGTTGCGATAGTCATTTTTGCATTGCGATAGAAACTATTCTTCTTCTGCAAATTGAAACTGAATGGATTGCATTACTTCAACCAAAAGACACCAAAAACAAATACTAACTCACAGGGTTAAAGAATAAACAGTTAAACAGTATTGGCAGCAACCGAATGAATTTACTAAGCAATCTAAGAAATTTGAGTAAATTTATCATCAAGTTAAATATGAAAAATATTAACTTACCTCGTTGCGTAGAGTATGAACCTCGTTCTACAATGATGCTACAATCTCACGTAGAGCTGTTACATCACCACGTAAGTAGACACCTCAAAACGCCATGCACCATTGTCATCGCGTAAAGTACCGCTCCTCACGCAAGGCATTGACCTTATTACGTAACTCCCCTAACTCATCCTGGAGGTGAGAACGGGAGATAAACGTCGTGGCATCTTTGTCGGTCGCCTATCATGAAGTGATGGTGGAGAAGAGGCGATGATGTGACATAATAGTGATGACTCTCGTTGTGGAGGTGTATATTCGGTCGATCAGGTGATGCTCTAGGTGAGGTGATGGCTCTCGAAGTGGTGGCTGCTCATCATTCGTGCCATCAAAAGAACGCTTACTAGCTTGCCACCAATCAGTGGCAAGCTCAGCTTCCGTGGGTGTCAGCCTCTGTAATGGAGTGTTGGCCTCCTAACAATATAAAAGCTCAAACAAAGTTAAACGCGTACTAGTAATAACTTGTTTATAAACATATGGTAGTATTTGTGTTAACTTACATTATTTATTGTAGTATACGGTAGTAAATCATCCCATTGCTGCAAGGACCGTTTCCTCTTCCAGGAAATAGCCCTAGGAATATCATTAGAAGTTTTTAATGCATATGTTTGCATGGCGGGAAAGACCTCAAATATCCAAATCTACAAACATTAGTAATTGTTAAAGAATTAATTATAATTTTAGAAACATTATATAAAAATTATTACCTTAAAGGCCTAAATAAAGCCTGACAAAGTGTATTTGGAACCATCGCCACGCAAACTTTTCCGACCATCAAAGGCATATGACAACTTATTCCATGTAGCTCTCCATAGATACGAACCCCACGGAAACAGGTTCCATGCATTTAGGTCCTCTACCAATTTAATTAGATCATTAGGAATAGGTTGTCGGGCCTCTCTGCCTAAAAAGCCGGCTTGCAAAAGTATTAGAAGGCATACTCAGACAACATCGACGTCATTCATCCGAGTAAAACCATCTTTCTTATTCAATAATCTCGTCAAGTCTTCCACGTGTAAATTCAACTTCTCCGTTGACAGCTCAGGAAAAAACCCGGGAAAACCATGATAGGCGGGTAATATGTCTAGTGTACCGATCTACATCATCGTGTCCGAAGCGTAGACCGGTGATTAAGCAAAACTCCTCCCGCCCAAAACACGTATACGCCGGTGGAAAATCAAACCATATCTCTTCATCACGATGTTGTATAGTCCCTGGTAGATCGCTAGTCATGGTTTGAAGAAACAGATGGGTCAACATAGCATCTCCACCCGGATGTTGTACTTTCAGCCATGGCCCGAAGCAAGTATCCTCAAATATTTTTCTTTGTGCAGGTGAAAGCTTCGACGCAATTGTTTTGGCCAGGCTTACTTTATTTCTTAAGGTCAATTGAGCCGAATAAAAGTTCTGCAAAAACAATAAACATACCAATTTAGATATACCAAAAACTACACTGTGAAGATATAACAAGAACAATAAACATAAAGAGTAGTAGTTTATTCTTCAAACTTAAATTTGCAACACTGTGAATTTATTATTTGTCTTTGTTTTTTTGTTGAAGTAATGCAATTCATTCAAGTTTCAATTTCCAGAAGAAGAATAGTTTCTGAAACTTTAAATCGCAACACGAAAATGAAAATCGCAACACGAATTTGACTATCGCAACGCAAGAATTGCATCGCGAAATGAAAATCGCAACGACAAAATCGCATTGCGATAGTCATTCTTTGTTTCAAATACTAAAATTGAAAGAAACTTGAATGGATTGCATTACTTCAACCAAAAGACAAAACAAAGACAAATACTAACTTCACAGGGTTAAAGACTAAACAGTTTAGCAGTATTGGCAGCAATCGAATGAATATAATAAGCAATCTAAGTGAAATGGTTAATATATTATTGAAAACACCAGTAAACTTATCATCAATTTCAATATGAAAAACCTAATAATAATGCAAAAATTTCAAAATAAAAATAATTAAAAAAACTAACCCTCGGTAGTTGATTTGGTTGATTTTCCATTTCTGATCGTGAATGATTTCGCCGGAGATGGAGACTGATATCGTCAGAGATGGGGACTGATTTCGTCGGAGATGGGGACGGATGTCGCCTTAGAGAGAGTGAGAGATGGAGATGAGACTGAGTTGTGATTTAGGGTTTTAGGTTATGAGTTGCGATTACGGGATATACTGTGGACGGTTCAGTGTTCCGATATATTAATATATTCGTGTTTGGAATTTGAAAAAAAAATGCGCGTTGGATACGAATGGCGCTATGTAAATCGCATTGCGATAGTCAGATTCACGTTACAATTTACGTATTCGCATTGCGATTTACGTATTCGCATTGCGAATTAGGAAAATCGCAACGCGAATTTAGAAAATCGCAATGCGATAGTCAGAATCGCGTTGCGAATCTGGAAACTGATTTGCGATACCGGAGATCGCGTTGCGAATTATCGATCGCATTGCGATTTAGTTGGTCATTTTGGCAAATCCAAAAAAAGTTGGTTAAAATCGTATATTATAAGGCATTTTTGGTCACTGAGGTTATTTTCTCTTGATAATATCTATATCAAGATTTGATGTGTCTGTCTCAAACGAAAATTTTATATTATTATAATATATATATCTATTTTGAAAAATATTTTTGAATTTGTCACTGATATTGATCACGTAGGACAAAAACATTGTCAGCAAGGATTAGGATTGGCATGGAACTTGGATCTGACGGATTCCGACCTAACTCGATCGGATCATATCAAATTTTGTTTAAAAAATTCAAGTTTGGATCGGTTCGGGTCGAGTTCGAGTTTATGGTGAAAAATACTCGACCCAACCCGACCTGAGAAAAATATATAATTTACCTTTATATCTAAGGATAATTTCAATAATGCCCCACTATATATTATTTTTCAATTAAATCTCTAATTTTATTAGATAAAAATAATATTTTTAATAAATATATTATTTCATGTCAAGTCGGATCGAATTTGAATTTTATCTCAAAAAATCGGTTCGGGTTCGGATCAATTAGAGGGTATATATTTTTTGGGTCAGGTTCGGGTGGATGATATATACTTTTCATGTCGGGTCGGGTTTACCCAAAATCCGATCCGACCCATGTCAATCCCTAGCAGGGACAAAGTCGGGATTAAATATTGACAAAGGCCGAAATATTATACTATTTGAGAAAAATAAAATGATTTATTAGATATTCATACTCAAAATTCAGCACGAATTAAGCGACCTCAGTGATTGAGGGATTATTGTTATCTTTGAAGTCTCGAGTTTGAGCATTACGTATGTAAGGGTATGAGCTTCCATTGTCAAATGGTTGAGAGTTTTTGTACAGATGGTACACTGTATTCATCCCAGATTTAAAACTCAAAATTCACAAGACAATACGTAATTTGTCTAATATTTAAACTTACAATGACTTAAATTGTTACTAAACTAAAAATTTGAGAACACGAGGTTATAATTCTTTAGTTTGACCTCTACCCGATTAAATATTTAATAAAATCTTATTTATTTCATTTAAATATTTATTTTTACATGAATCAAAATATTATTAAACTAAAATTATATCGAATATATTAATTTTTTTACCCGGACCGAGGGCCCTTTGTGCCCAACAAAACTCTGCCCCATTAATATCATTCCAAATATCATATTTAAATCTTTACTATATAATAAATTAAGTAATTAAATTTTAAACGTAATGAACTAGAAGAGGTAAAATCAGCCCAATAATCTAAGCGGGTAAATTATTTAGTCAGCACTATTTAAAAATTATTTTGAAATCTACGATATTTGTTATAATGTTTATAGTGTGATGAGTTTCATAAAATATATTAAAAATTAGAATTCGTCATATAATATAAAATAAAATTGTATAAAACTTATCACATAGATGCGACAAGTTTTAATTTTTAGGTATTTTATGAATATCATTACGCCAACATGACGAGTTTCACGTATATTATAATAAATATCTTAAATATCAAAATAATTTTCGAATCAGTGGACTAAATAATTTAGCTACTTGAATTATTGAGCTGATTTTGCCACTAGAACTTTAGAAGCCTCTTTCTCTATTTCAAATGAGTAAACTAAAATTACTTGTAAATAAAAACACAATAATAAAAATTAAATCTAATAGCTTTTTTAAATTTAGAGATAATAGATTCGAACTCAGAGATAATTTGTGGTTGATATTTTCTTGTCACGTATCATAGAATTTGTGGTTGACACATTCTTGTCATTGCTGCACATTAATTAAGGTCCAAAATAGTTACTTTATTTTATATCATACGATTTTGAGATTTAAATATATCAAATATTTTGTATTATTTTAAAACTTAAAAATGGATTAAAATACTTTAATTTTTATTATTGGATAATTTTAATTTAAAATTTTAATATTTTTAGTAATTTTATCAGTAATAATAACCTTAGCTCTATTAAAAATAATTTTTTATTGTATGTTTATAATTTTATTAATTTGACCTTTAAAAATATACATTTATATAAATAAAAAAATTACATTATTTAGTTAATAATAATTAATATATTTAATTTTAAAAATTAATAGTAAAATTAATAAAAACTTGAAAATTTGTGCGGTTTAAAACTATATTTTTCCTTTTTTATTTATTGTTATTAAAATAACTGTTAAATGTAAAATTAAACAAAAATAACCTAATATTTTTAAATAAATAAAGTACTCAAAATTAAATTATAAGAATTTAATTCTGAATAAACTAATATTCATTACCTAAACTATTACTTTTATTTCATTTTAGAATATAAACTATATTTTTTTCAAAATCATACCCAACATTTAATTTAAATTTCATTTTAATACCCTGTCGTTAAAAACTTAATAGAATTTACACATCATTCATCACTCAACTTTCTTCTCACTCCTGTGTAACTTAGCCTTTAATCTTGTACTTATTTTAATATTAATCCAAACAATATTTGATTAACATTAAAATAAGCACAAGACTAAGGGTAAGGCATATTAAGCACAACAAAAGATGTGGTAATAACATTCGCACAATGCATTCTACATATACAGTTATTCACAAAACACAAATATTAAAGTTTCAGTTCAACGTATTGAATCCTAAGCTACAAAGCACTCAAAAGGTAGGGTACAGGCCTCACCCCAGCAATTTGATCATCCTCATCCTCATCCTCGCTCCACCTACACCATATCTGAATAGACCTTGGAGACACACACATATCAGCAGCGACAAAGCTGTAGTAAATGACCGAACCACCATTCCCGAGAAGTTCAAAGCTCCTTTTCTCGCAACAGTATCCGTTCACAGAACATGGGATTCTACATCCAATGTCATCTATGTTCACGTTGACATGTAAGGATACGGAGAAATCGGATGGTTTGAAACAAGCCAAGACCCTCTCAATCAGTTGATTCGAATTCAGAGCCTCCAAGTCATAACCAGATGCCTCGAAACTAGCATAACTGAAACCATCTTCCGGAGTGATGTGAATCGTTGAAATGGCATCCTTTTCAATCGAATTCATGGAGTAACCGCAAGGCTCAAACTCGAAATCGCATATATGAGACTCTGGAAGAATCTTTTGAATACCTGAATGCTCAGTCATCGAAGCTGCTGAGCATGCGTGAGTTTTGTAGAAGATAGAAGCTTTCTTCCTGTCTAGGCCGGTCATGCACATTTCTAAAGTATACACTGGTTTTGAATGACTACTCATTTGTGCAGAAGCAGAATAAACATGCCATTTCTTTGTTTTATCGGAACCACCCATAACATAAACCTTTCTACTAGGACGAAGCTTAGGAAAATAGCGATCAAGGATTGCAACTTCCTCAGAGAAGTTACGGTGTGGAAATTGTTGAGCCTCTGGAAATATGAAGCTCCCCCGAGTGTACCTCACAGATTGTACTGAAAGGGAAAGGCTGTTGGCCAACTTCAGAATAGCAGGGATTGCAAAGAGCAATTTTGTAGTGCCACAAGTCTTTATGATGATTTTGTATGGGTAAACAAAGAGGCTCGATTCAGAAAGAACATAAGAATCAACGTGGTCGTTTGACAGTGAAGAAACGATTGTGCATTCAGCCGGTTTTAGGAATTCATCCAGTTGTACTTTGGATAAGGCACGGAGGCCCATCCCTTGGGGATCAACAGAGAAACCAGGGTCAAAAAATGACACCTCAAGTCTTTTTTCGTAGCCTTCAAATCCAATAGCAGAGACAGGGAAGGCCATCTTGGATTATTAAAGTAAACAAGCCGAGAAAGAAGTACTAGAGAAGAAGCAAGCAAGAAAGTAAACAAACTAGATATGATTGCAGTGAGATTGAAGCTTTCGGACTACTAGGAACTTAGGGAAAGTCAGGATGGTTTTCGGACACACTGCAAAGGAAAAAAAACAGAAAATGTCAATTAAAAGATTCTCAGTACTTTTATGATGAAATATAAACTACATAAAATTCAACAAAGTCTCACGTTGGAGTAAGCAGCAGATCTGAACTTCTTGATCCCACCGTGCGGTCGAACGTCTTCAATGCTGTAACCAAGAGGAGCTTCATAGAACAAGGATCTACTACTACTGGACTTGATCTTTTTACCACCTTTGGTCTCCATTAGATCATTCAGTCTTCCCTGATAGAGCCACCCAAATAAAAATCAAGCACTAAACCATCTTCAAATAATCAAGATCCACCCCAAATGTATAGTACACAAACGACGAAACAATCGAATATAATGCTTCAGACAAATTCAAATAATTAAGATGCACCAATCTACATGGCACAAGGAGGTGAAACAAACAAAGAATTCCCTCAGACAGCAGCTAAATTTCCAAATATTAATAATAAGTCATAAATCATAACTCTGCATTTCCAAACCCTTCTTCAATGAACAAGACAACTAACATGTTAATTCACTGTTTCCCAGTCGATGGTTTAATCTTAGGGTTTACATTGAAAATATGGACCAATACTGCTACGCTTTTGGTCATAGAAGTTTAAATATAATATAATATATATATATATATATAATCTGGCACAAGTTTTATCATTCAAAGACTTCTATAAACTTTATTGTAAGAAATTCCAGGCTCTTCAATCGAATAACATAAATATATAAACATCCCTATGAACAATGAATAATCCACCAAAACGATCGAAACATAAAGAAAAAGATACAAAGCCAAAGGCTTACAAAACAATATTGAAATGAAAAGGTAATACTTACAATGTAAAACTAATCAAAACCTCAAAACAATTAGCACTCCAAGAAAAAACCCTCTTTCTGAACCCTTTTAGATCAACACCTGAAAATCCAAAAAGAAATTCCAAATCAATATTGCAAAACATGCAGAAAAATCAAACAAGAATCATCATTAACTTACCGGTTCGAATTCAACACTAAGAAAGTAAAAGAAACCCAGAAAGAATCGGAAAGAAACCAACCGAAGACTCAAAGGAGGTGCTGAGAAATTTTTTAATTTTTGATTTTTGTAATTTGAGTATTTTGCGAAGAACACGTCGTCGGGCGCTTTTATGGTGCAGTTTCGAAGAAGAAACTTCAAGGGTTTGTTTTACGTATTTACCCTCAGTATTTCTTTAAATAACGGTCGTGCCCTCCAAGATTGACATATGCGCAAGTTGGAAGCTTTGGTGGACAAGAAAGAACCATAAAAAAATACTAATGATAAGCATAAAGCATTTTATATAATAAAGAGTTAATTGTACCATACATCCCCAAACTATGAATCTTATTCTAAATTGATCCATAAACTTTTTAATATTTTAATATCATTCCTAAATTATGACTTAATTTAAATTAGTCCCCAAACTTTTAAATATTCCAAATACATACTAAAAATATGACCCTTAAGTTAGTCCCCAAACTTTTAAACATTCCAATAATATCCCCTTAATCATTCAAAACTTCAAAGTTAAAATTAGAATATTTAAAAGTTTTGGGATCAATATAGAATGAGAGTTATAGCTTGGGGATGAATTTGTTATGTTCAAAATTTTAGGGAATAAACTAAAATGAAAGCATAGTTTGAGGATGAAACTAGAATGTTCAAAAGTTTAGGATTCAATTTGAAATGAGGGTTATATTTTAGGGTCATATGATGCAATTAACTCTATAATAAATAGTTGGTATAGAAATATCTTATGTATAAACAATATTATTAGAATTCATTGAGAGACCTCAATGATAAAAAGGAATTGTTGTTTTTTAGAAGTTTCAAGTTCGAGTAATTGTGTTTGTAATGTGTGGTATCAATTGCTAAGAAATGTTATAAACAGTAACTACCTTGTGATCACTCCAAATTACTAAAAAAATATTATCATAATAACATTTTTTGTAGATACACGTGTGTTTATTTAGATTTAAAACCATACATAAACATTACTTCATAATCTTGTTACCATCTATTTTAAATAAGAATGAAATTATATACATAAAAAAATCTACATTTTTTAATATAGGTGCCGTATTGAAAACTTTGTTAAATTTTAGGGTGCATTCTTGAAAATATTCCTAATATAAAAATAATAATATGATATAAATGGATGAGCTGTCTCCCTTGATTGTCTTTCATTGCTTCGGTTCTCTTCCTTTCCATTCTATGCCTTGTTTTAATGCTGAATTTGGGCCCAAAACAATTTGTTGGTCCTCACCTGAAAATGACCCTTCACTTATTTCAATAGGGTAATCTATTCACCAAGTGATAGAGATGTTTTTTTTTTATATTTTTATTATCCTCCCGATTTTTTAGGGCTTTGCCTTGATTGGCCCGGATTGGTTAATTTCGTACATTTGATTTTGACAGGTGAATATCTCATCGAAGATTTTTTACATACACAATGTCTCAAACTCGAGATTTGTTTAATGATATCAAGTTGCTTACCACTTGAACCAATCCCATTAATAGAGATGATTTTATTTTTCATTATTGAACTTAAATTTTATTAATTAAGTTAAAAATATTAAAATAATTTTAATTAATTTCACGCGATTTATTTTTTATTATTTATGTATTTTATCAATTTAATTTTAATTTAATTTAATAAATTAATCTATTAATTAAATGGTGACACATATCGAGAGAATAAAGGAAGACTCAAAATTAGATAATTTGTAAGGAATAAGCCCAACTAACTATTGAATCAACCTTATGCTTATTTGATTTATGGTTAACAACGAGCATATATCTTAAATTATGTCAAACTTATTTAATTATCATGTCATTATTTTCGTTAACCGTTAACGATAATGATTTGATTGAAGCCATTTTAGTAGTTAAGTAACCTAATTGATAAATTTTATAATTTAATGGTAAAAATAGAATTACTCCTATAGTTTAGTGACAAAATAGGTAGTTTATCCATTTCAGTATTCACAATGACAAAACGCTTTTGTCCTTTCTACACCCTGTTCCCCAAAAATAGGTGATCCTAAGAGATTTTTTTAATATAATTAAAAACTAAACTTGTACTTATATTTTTAATTTTTTTATTAAAACTCTTGAGTAAATTATGTCATTAGTCACTAAATTTTATTCATGTTTTAGTTTCGATCATTAATTATAAAAAATATAATTATAATATTCTTTTTATTTCATTTTTAGTCATTCAACAATTAAATCTGAAACATAATGATATTACGATATTTTCTATATTTATGTTCTGTCTAAAAGAATCCATTAGATATTTTTTTTAATTTCATATTGTCGATGGAATTATATCACAAGTCTTTTGGCATGTCATTGTTTAATCCATTAATAATGGTTGAGTGACCAATCAGGCAATTTTCCCTTACCTGTATAAGTTTGATGATGTCATCCTGCAAAAAGAATAAAAAATAAAAACCTTTTAAAAGGTATTATTATTATTATTAAGGCAAAAGGGTAACTTTTAGAGAAAATAACTTCAGTGACCAAAAATCACATATAATATACGATTTTAATTAATTTTTTCCGGATTTGCCAAAATGACCAACAAAATCGTAATGCGATCGCTAATTCGCAACGCGATCTCCATTATCGCAAATTCGCGTTGCATTTTCGCAATGCGATAGTTGAAAATCGCGTTGCGATGGTCTACAGTATCGTTGCGATTTTCCCAATTCGCAATGCGAATAAATAATCGCAACGCGAATTGGGAAAATCGCAATGCGAATAAGTAAATCGCAACGCGAATTGGGAAAATCGCAGTGCGATACTGACTATCGCAATGCGATAATAAAAAATCGCAACGAGATACTTACTTTCGCAACGCGATACTGACTTTCGCAACGCGATAATACATAATCGCAATGCGATTTTCAAAGCGCCATTAGTATCCTGGCCAAGTATTTTATTTTTAAATTCCAAACATGAATATTAATATATTGGAACACTGAACTGTCCACAGTATATCCCGTAATCGCAACTCATAACCTAAAACCTAAAATCACAACTCAGTCCCATCTCCATCTCTCACTCTCTCACCCATCTCCGACGAAATCCGTCCTCATCTCCGGCGAAATCCGTCTATCTCCATCTCTCAGAGCCACCCTCACAATCAGAAATGGAAAATCAACCAAATCAACCAACGAGGGTTAGTTTTTTTTAATTATTTTCTTTTTGAAATTTTTGCATTATTATTAGGTTTTTCATATTGAAATTGATGATAAGTTACTGGTAATTTCAATAATAGATTAACCATTTCACTTAGATTGCTTATTAAATCAACCAAGAATCGCAACGCGAAATGCAAATCGCAACGCGATTTTAGTTTCGCGTTGCGATTCTCTCGTTGCGATAGTCATTTTCGTGTTGCGATTTCATTTTCAGAAACTATTCTTCTTCTGCAAATTTAAACTTGAATGAATTGCATTACTTCAACCAAAAACAAAGACAAATACGAAATTCACAGTGTTGCATATTTAAGTTTGAAGAATAAACTACTACTATTTATGTTTATTATTGTTTTTGGTATATCTTCACAGTGTAGTTTTTGGTATATCTAATTTAGTATGTTTATTGTTTTTGTAGAACTTTTATTCGGCTCAATTGACCTTGAGAAATAAAGTCAGCCTGGCCAAAACAATTGCGTCGAAGCTTTCACCTGCACAAAGAAAAATGTTTGAGGATACATGCTTCGGGCCATGGCTGAAAGTACAACATCCCGGTGGAGATGCGATGTTGACACACCTGTTTCTTCAAACCATGACTAGCGATCTACCAGAGAATATACAACGTCGTGATGAAGAGATATGGTTTGATTTTCCACCGGCGTATACGTATTTTGGGCGGGAGGAGTTTTGCTTAATCACCGGTCTACGCTTCGGACACGATGATGTAGGTCGGTACACTAGACATTACCCGCCCATCATGGCTATCCCGGGTTTTTCCTGAGCTGGAGAGGCCGAGTCTACACGTAGAAGACCTGACAAGATTTTTGAATAATAAAGATGGTTTTACTCGGATGGATGACGTCGACGTTGTCCGAGTATGCCTTCTAATTCTTTTGCATGCCGGCTTTTTAGGCAGAGAGGCCAGACAACCTATTCCAAATGATCTAATCAAATTGGTAGAAGACCTAAATGCGTGGAACCTGTTTCCGTGGGGCTCGTATTTATGGAAAGCTACATGGAATAAGTTATCGTCTGCCTTGGATGATCGAAAAAGTTTGCATGGCGATGGTTCCAAATACACTTTGACAGGCTTTATTTGGGCCTTTAAGGTAAGAATTTTTATATGATGTTTCCAAAATTATAAGTAATTATTTAACAATTACTAATGTTTGTTATTATATTGTTTGTAGATTTGGATATTTGAGGCCTTTCCCGCCATGAAGACATATGCAATAAAAACTTCAAATGATATTCCCAGGGCTATTTCCTGGAAGAGGAAACGGACCTTGCAATGGGAAGATTTACTACGGTATACGACAATAAATAATGTAAGTTAACATAAATACTACCATATGTTTATAAACAAGTTATTACTAGTACACGTTTAACTTTGTTTGAGCTTTTATATTGTTAGGAGGCCAACACTCCTCTACAGAGGCTGACACCCACGGAAGCTGAGCTTGCCACTGATTGGTGGCAAGCTAGTAAGCGTTTTTTTGATGGAACGATTGATGAGCAGCCTCCACTTCGGGAGCCATTACCTCGCCCAGAGCTATCACCTCACCCAGAGCCATCATCTGATCGACCCGGCTATACACCTCCACAACGACAGCCATCACCTATTCTGTCACATCATCGAGCCTCTTCTCCACCATCACCGCAAGATAGGCGACCGGCAAAGATTCCACGACGTTTATCTCCCTGTTCTCCACCTCCACCTCAACGGGATGAGTTAGGGGAGTTACGTGATGAGGTCAATGCCTTGCGTGAGGAGGTCGGTACTTTACGCAAAGACGATGGTGCATGGCGTGTTGAGGTGTCTACATTACGCGGTGAGGTAGCCGCTCTACGTGAGATGGTAGCATCGTTGCAGAATGAGGTGAATACTCTACGCAACGAGGTAAGTTTAAGATTTTTCATACTCGTAATTCATTCGGTTGCTGCCAATACTGCTAAACTGTTTTTGTTAGTATTTGTTTTTGGTTTTTTGCTGCCAATACTGCTAAACTGTTTTTGTTAGTATTTGTTTTTGGTTTTGTTTTTGTCTTTTGGTTGAAGTAATGCAATCCATTCAAGTTTCAATTTGCAGAAGAAGAATAGTTTACTTTCGCAACACGAAAATGACTATCGCAACGCGGAAATGGCTATCGCAATGCGAAATGAAAATCGCAACGACAAAATCGCAATGCGAAATGAAATCGCAACGACAAAATCGCAACGCGAAATGAAAATCGCAATGCGATTTGTGTTTCGCGTTGCGATTTTGTCGTTGCGATTTCATTTCGCATTGCAATTTTGTCGTTGCGATTTTCATTTCGCATTGCGATAGCCATTTCCGCGTTGCGATAGTCATTTCGTGTTGCGATTTTAAGTTTCGTGTTGCGAAAGTAAACTATTCTTCTTCTGGAATATTTATATATGTTGTCCTTTTAAATGTTTATATAAGTGCTTACTTCTGGAATGTTATCTGAGCATTTTGTGAACTATGATAGAATAATGATTTGGGTGAATACAATGCTAATTTGAAACATATTTGTCTTTGTTTAATATCATGTCTTTTTATTTACTGATTTATGTATTAATTTTTTTTAGCGGCCCGATAAGGTGGATGCTTTACGTCGGGTTTTCCTTGCACGACGGAGTTCACGCATCAGACGGCGTGGACGTGCTATTACGTCTCCGTTCACCCCAATGGTGCGAAGACTCCGCAAGAAGAAGCCCGACTCACCGGTCATCCCTCAAGAGTCCTCTCCAATCGTTCAAGAGGCCCTATTCTCCCTCAAGATTCCCCCCCCCACAGTTCAAGAGGCCACTGTCATCGTTGAAGAGATCCCTCCCACCATTCCAGAGCCCGATTCACATGGGGTAATATATCGAAGTATTGAGAAACCCCCACCGGTTCCGGACATGATGGATGAGAGTTGGCTCTCGTATGAGTTACCGGCTAGTACCCTTCCGGTATCTGAAGTGGAGAGGAGACAACTACCGGAAACAATTGTGGATAATACCCTTTGGGCTAAGACCGCAGTTGATTTTTATCTACATGAGCGGAGCCAAGGGTGTTACACTGACATCAGCAAACTCAACGATGAAATGTTTTTGTTGCTTGATCGGTCTTGGTGGGGTGTGCTATTAGGGGTTGAAGACAGCGGCTATTTGGATGGGGAGGTAAGTCTTATATTTGTCTTATATATGATTTTGATTAATTTGTTTAAAAATTAATGTAATTCACTAATATATGTATTTTTTTGTAAAACAACATATCGATGCGTGGGTGTCACGTCTACTAATAATAAGGAAGCTTAGGAAAAATAAAAAAAATTCGCTATATACAATAATGCCGACGGCTTTTCACGCAGTTCACTTGAAGAATCAACGAGATGAATAATTTTTGTTGGGAAATAGACAAGCTAAACTTTATCCTGCATGGTGGGAGGTCGATAAGGTTAGTGTTTATTTTTTAAATTTTTTAAAGGTGTTCAAATAAGTGCGCAAATAAATGAATTATTACTTATGATCGCAGGTGTTTATCCTTGTTTTGGAACGTCGTCACTGGCTTCTCGTCCAACTTCAGCTCCCATCCCTTAAGATAATAGTGTATGACAGCATGATCAATTACATATCACTGTCTGATTTGAGAGATATTTTCAAGGGATGGAGCTCTCATTTGGCTAAATTCTTGGATGGGATTAAGTATTGGAGTCATTCTGGACACAAGAAGCCAAAGAAGTTCAATGTCACAGTTGTCAGAGACGAGACCGCGCCACAGCAATCGCCGGGAGCCAGAGGGGATTGTGGTCCTCTCGTATGCCTTTGCTTGGCGCGTTTGACGACGGGAAGCACAGAGTTTTTACCTCCCACCGATAGAGATAGAGCTGCAGTAGGCTTGTGGTTTCGGCATTATATGGCTAGAGCAATATATTCGAGACGCTGCCTACCTGCATCCGCGTTATGAAAGTGTCCATTGTTAATTGGTAAGTCAAATGCAAGTTTTGTTAACATATATACTTCTTTTGGTTTGAAAATGTTTGGTTAAGTACCTAGAATTCAATAATTTGCTGTTTGTAGGTTTTATATATGTAGGAAGTCTTGTTTGAGCAAATGTTTGGTTTCTGCAGGTTAATCCTTAAGTGAGCTGCGTGAAATGGATGTACGGGGTCACAAAGTTGTTGATTCATTGATTCAATAATTGATGAAGAAATAAGAATTATTATTATTTTTTGATTGTTTAATTGATTTGTAAAAGATGATTTGTAAATGTTGATTTGTTTAATTGATGTGTACATAATTTGTATTGAAATGTAATAGTTGATTTGTTGATTTTCAATCTGCTTTATGTTGAAGGAAAAACAGACTATCGCAACGCGAAAATGGCTATCGCAACGAGAAAATCGCAATGCGAAATGAAAATCGCAATGCGAAATGAAAATTGCAATGCGAAATAAAAATCGCAATGCGAAATGAAAATCGCAACGAGAAAATCGCAATGCGATTTTCATTTCGCATTGCGATTTCCTCGTTGCGATAGCCATTTTCGCGTTGCGATAGCCATTTTCGCGTTGCGATAGTCAAATGAATGTCTAATAAGTGATAACAACTGAACAGATCATAGTAATGTTAAAAGTGCACACATAAAATACACATAATGCAAGTTTTGTTAACATATATACTCCTTTTGGTTTGAAAATGTTTGGTTAAGTACCTAGAATTCAATAATTGTTAAAAGTTTATGCATGTTAATCCTCGTTGCCTTTTTCATTTCGCATTGTGATTCTATCGTTGCGATTTACATTTCGCATTGCGATGGTCAAATGATTGCCTTTCGCAACGCGATTCTGACTTTCGCAACGAGATAATACAGAATCGCAATGCGAGTTTCAAAGTTTGCAACAGATTTTAGTTTCGCAAGCCAAATTTTTTGTGTATATATCTACGCAGCAGCAACAACTCATAACCTAAATCCCTAAATCGCAACTCATTCCATCTCCATCTATCACTCTCTCCGGCGACATCCGTTCCTATATCCAACGACATCCTTCCCCATCCGGCAACATGTCTTAGTTTCGCATCTCGTTTGTTTAGTTACAACCATGAAATCATCTAATGTTGATCATGTTTGGATAGATTTGTGTTTTGGAGGGTCATGGGAGAATGTTCATGGTGTTTTACAATATATGCCTTTACCCATGAATCTTCAACTAAAACTGTCATTAAAGAAGTTAACTTATGAAACCCTAATGTTACGTGTTTCAAAGAAATTGAATTTAGAGCCCCTAAGTGGATTTAGGCTATCTTATCAGAGAAATGGTAAAGTTTATTTGTTAACCGACAATGAAGATGTTGAACGATTCATTGCTTACATTAATGTTTCAAGTGATGATGTTACATTGTATGTTGTTGAACCTAGAAGTAGTATTGTTGGGTCAGTAGCGGGTAGTAATCAACTAAGTGGGTCTCAAAACCCACAGCCTTTCTCTAATCCAAATCCAAATCAACTTTTAGCACCAAATTCCGGTTTTCGTATTGACCAATTAGACGATGATGAGCCAAGAGAAAAATTGTGAGTACTAGTCAGTATTCGAAATTTGATCTTGGTCAATACCCGGACTTTGATATTGGTCAATACACGGATTTTGATGATGTTTTAGAAGAAGAAACAGACCCTGCGTGTAATGATTTTGATATTGGTCAATACCCGAATTTTGATGATGAAACACCTGTTGCCGAGGAAGATGTTGTTGATGATAATGAGGAGGAAGTTACGACTGTGAATGAACATGTTGAACATCCATTCTGTAATTCATATAATCCTGAAGAAGAAAAAGAAGAAGAAAAAGTCCCCGAAGAAAAGAAAATGCCACGGGAGTATAACTGGAATATGCCAGAATTACTTCAGTTACCGGAAGAAGAGTTGGCAAAGAAAGCAGTTGATTGTTACACAAAAGTTATTCGTATCAAGAAAGATGATTGTTTTGATACAAAGGAAGACTTGAAGATAGCTTTGTATACGAAATGTGTGGAAGATGGCTATCAACTAAAAGTTAACAAATCAAGCAAAGATCGTTTCGAAACAAGGTGTACGATTGACAAAAACTGTACGTGGCGTATGATTGCAAAGAGGATAAAAGATTGCGCAATGTTTCAAGTTAGGACTTTTATTGATAAACATACATGTTCAAGAACCCAAGTTTTTCCTCACCATAGACAGGCAAACAAAAAGGTGTTGGGTGGTTTTCTGGCTGAGTTAATGTTTTTGAATGGAAGGGTATATCGGGGACATGAAATTATGACTGACATGAATGCTCGGTTCAAGATTAGTATATCATATTCTCAAGCTTGGAGAGCCAAATGTTATGCCTTGGAATTGTTGAGGGGGTCGCCAGAAGCATCGTTTGCCCAACTGCCGGCTTATTGTCACAATTTAAAGCTGAAAAATCCTGGGTCGGTAACTCATATCAAAACAGATAGAGATGGACGCTTTGAGTTGCTGTTTATCGCCATTGGTACTGTGGTTAGTAAATCAATATAATTCTGTTGACTCATTTCTGTTAGTTACATGCATTTCACATTTAAATGATTATATTTTTGTGTATATTATTTTGTAGATTCGTTCGTTTATTACTTGCATGCGCCCAGTTATTATAGTGACGGAGCACATTTGAAAGGTCGATACCTTGGAGTAAACTTATTAGCAGTAGCCATGGATGCTAACAATGGGATATTGCCAATAGCTTACGGGGTTGGCAAATCTGAAACCTCTGATTCATGGACATGGTTTATGGGGCATCTTAGGGATTGCATAGGTCCTATTAGCAATCTGACAATCATATCCGATAGGGCAAACTCAATTGACAACGCTGTTAGAAGGTGTTCCCAGATGCTTTTCATGGACTTTGTGGTGTTCATTTGTATAGAAATCTAAAATCAAGGTCTGCTGGTATAAAAAGCACAAATGGACATACTGGAAGGCTGTAAAGGCTTATCGGGAAGTGGATTTCAATAAGCATATAAACTGTTTAAGACGTGTTTTGCCTCAGTGTGCTCAAACACTAGAAGATGTCGGGTTTGAAAGATGGTCAAGAGTACATCAACTTGGAGCAAGATATGGTTTCATGACGTCTAATAGTGCAGAATCAATTAACGCTCTAAGTCGTCATTCCCGGAAATTACCCATTACTATGTTAATGGAGTTTTTTCGAGCCTCTATTCAACAGTGGTACTACAAGAAAAGAAACCATGCATGTATTATTTCTTTGAATTCGTAACTTATCATATATTTTACTAAGTATTATTTATTTAAATTTACAGGAACATTGGAACATCGTGTTACACCATGGAAAAAAAAGATAACGAAACGTGTTGTGAAGTCAACGTCATGGAGAGTTGAACCATGTTCAAACACTTTGTCGTGGAGAACAGGGAGATAGAAGTCGTGGCATCTTTGTCGGTCGCCTATCATGAGGTGATGGTGGAGAAGAGACTCGATGATGTGACGGGATAGGTGATGGCTCTCGTTGTAAAGGTGTATAGTCGGGTCGATCAGGTGATGGCTCTGGGTGAGGTAATGGCTCTTGAAGTGGAGGAAGTGGAGGCTGCTCATCATTCGTGCCATCAAAAAAACGCTGACTAGCTTGCCACCAATCAGTGGCAAGCTCAGCCTCCGTGGGTGTCAGTCTCATTAATGGAGTGTTGGCCCCCTAAAAATATAAAAACTAAAACAAAGTTAAACGTCTACTATTAATAACTTGTTTATATATGATAGTATTTGTGTTAACTTACATTATTATTGTCGCATATGGTATTAAGTCTTCCAATCCAACATACGTTTCCTCTTCCAGGAAATAGCCCTAGGAATATCATCTGAGGATTTTAATGCATATGTCCGCATGCTGGGGAAAGCCTCGAATATCCAAATCTACAAACAATATAATAACAAACATTAGTAATTGTTAAATAATTAATTATAATTTTGAAAACATTATATAGAAATTCTTACCTTAAAGGCCCAAACAAAGCCTGACAAAGTGTATTTCGACCCATCGCCCCGCAAACTTTTGCGGTCATCAAAGGCAGACGACAACTTAGTCCAGGTAGCTTTCCATATATACGAACCCCACGGAAACAGATTCCACGCAATGCGATTTTGGTTTCGCGTTGCGATTTTGGTTTCGCGTTGCGATTTTTATTTCGCGTTGCGATAGTTATTTCCGCGTTGCGATTTTCATTCTCGAAACTATTCTTCTGTATTACTTCAACCAAAAGACAAAGCAAAGACAAATACTAACTTCACAGGCTAAACAGTTTAGCAGTATTGGCAGCAATCGAATGAATTTAATAAGAAATCTAAGTGAATTGGTTAATCTATTATTGAAATTACCAGTAAACTTATCATCAATCTCAATATGAAAAACCTAAAATAATGCAAAAATTTCAAAATAAAAATAAAAAAACTAACCCTCGGAGGTTGATTTTCCATTTCTGAATGATTGTGAGGGATTTTTGACTGTGAATGGTTGTGAGGTATTTCGTCGGCGATGGGGACGGAAATCTTCGGAGATGGGGACGGATTTCGCCGTAGAGAGTGAGAGATGGAGATGGGACTGAGTGTTGTGTTTTTGGGTTTGAGGTTATGAGTTGCGATTACTGTGGACGGTTCAGTTTCCGATTTATTAAGAAAAAATTCGTGTTTGGAATTTGAAAAAAAAATACGCGTTAATGCGAATGGCGCTATGTAAATCGCGTTGCGAAAGTCAGTATCTCGTTGCGATTTTGTATTATCGCATTGCGATAGTAAGTATCGCATTGCGATAGTCAGTATCGCATTGCGATTTTCCCAATTCGCGTTGCGATTTACTTATTCGCATTGCGAATTGGGAAAATCGCAACGACATTGTATACCATCGCAACGCGATTTCCAACTATCGCAACGCGAAATGCAACGCGAATTTGCGATAATGGAGATCGCGTTGCGAATTAGCGATCGCATTGCGATTTTGTTGGTCATTTTGGCAAATCCGGAAAAAGTTGGTTAAAATCGTATATTATATGGGATTTTTGGTCACTGAGGTTATTTTCTCTAACTTTTATCTTGGACCAAATTTATCGTTTTGCCCCTATTGTATTTTCACATCTATTTAGTCCTTAAAGTTGCTCAATTACATTATTCTATATCATATCCCTCACATAAAACCCTAAATTGAGGGGTTTAAGTTATAAATTAAGGTTTAGGATTTAGAGATTATGGGATTATAATTTAAGGTTATTAATATAGGGTTTTAAGTTACATGTATTGTATAGAATAATGCAATTAAACAAATTTGAGGGCTAAATTGATGCAAAAATACTATAGGGGCGAAAACGATAAATTGAGTCTACTTGTCACACCCCCACATTTTAAAATTAAAAATTAAAAATTAATTTAGGGACTAAATTACAAGTTTTAGAAGTTTATAACTCGATTTTGAACTTGTAGAAAGTTCAGGAACTTAACCTGAATTATCCAATTTTTTGTCAGTGGAAAAATATAAAAGTATTTCAAGTATGTGATATTTTATGTAAAATATATTTAATTGGTTAAAGCTTGGGTTATAATCCAAATCCACCCCCCATTTCAGATCCAATTACCCAAATCCCCAAATTCCCTCTAAATCCCTAGCTGTCGCTCACCGTCGCCTCACCAATCCATCACCGTCTGATCACCATTGAACGCACCACCACCCTCGTTCGACTCATCATTGACTGGCGACCAAAATCGCTTTGACCTCGCTCCGAAAACCGCCACCGTTCATCGTGGGGAGATTGCCAAAGAGCCGTCGAAAATCCACCCCGTCGCTCGATTTTCATTGATTTAGTCGCCACGACCATCGGGTTGCCTCATCGCCGCCACACTGAAAAATCTCTACCTCCTGCGCTTGCCAATTTCGTTCATCCGCTGTCAAGGTAAGCGTTTCGGCCTTTTGCTTTTGATTCCGATGATTTTAGCTTGTTTGAGCATTGATATAGCTTGGTAATGATGTTTTGGTTATCTCCGAGTGCTCGGTTGTCGCCCCCGACCCCGTCGCCACCGTCATACGCTGCCACACGTTTGTGCGTGCGCGTGAGGCTCTTCTGCCGGTCCAGGAGCCTTCTGAAACCAGTCTAATCAAATCGAATTGAGTCAAACTGAGTCAACTAGATCGAGTCAATCCCGTTGAGTCAACTCAAACAAAGTCAACTCGTTGACTTTGACTGGTCGTTGAACTAATTGTTGACTTTGACCAAAAAGTCAATTTTTCTAAAAAATCATATTTTATGTTTTTCGACGTCCTGAGTCTGAATCCGAAGTTCATTTATCAAATTTGAACCCGAAAGCTTCCGAATTGACCTTCAAACCCGAGCATGCATATGTACTTAAGTATTTCATTTAAGAAAAATTAAATTAAGGTTAATGACTGATTTAAGATATTGTTATTTTAAAGGTACTCGAGACTCTCCCGACCGTTTGATAGCTCAACTCAGCTCCTCTCGATCAGTTCGACCTCATGAGCTAGTTGTTACTCATATGACCCGTGAACCCTATGAATACCTAGATTAAAATTTTACTTCGATATTAACTTAGTTATTTATGAATTAGTTTCGAGCACTGTTGCAGAGCGTAGCGAAGCAAGTTCTCAGTAGACTGTCGACTGATCCGTTTTGCTAGGTGTGTTCCTTATGTATTATATGATTGTTTTATCTGTTTTGAAATGTGATTTTCCGAAATTACTGAATTAATGAATCTTTTATCAACTCAACGTTATGATTTACTGATTTACGGATTTACTGGTTGATTGTTTATGAACTATGTCTATTTGATATATGTAATCTAGTTACTTGTTTTCACTGGAAATATGATTATGTCGATTATGGCTCAGGGAATTTACTACTTATTGTGTGAACTATTTTTATTGAGATATTGTTTTGGGTAGGATACTCGAGTATGAAGGTTTAGCTCTGATCAAGCAGGTAATTCCTTACGGACCTAAGGCGACCCTTAGGTAGGCTCTGAGGCCCTGAGAACTTTTTTAGGTAGGCTCTCAGACCCCAATGTGCTACCTTAGGTTGGCTCCTATACCCAATGTGTATATGGTAAGCCCTTATGGATGCAGTTATGGGGGAAACTGCATTTTGGTGTACGGAAGGAGAGTAATTATGAATTTTAAAATTCAACTTATACTTTTACGATACCTTACTGAAGCATTTCTTGATTATTTTACCTATTATGTTTTACTTACACCATTGGAACACACTGAGCTCCCTAGCTCACTTTTTCAAATTTTTCCCTTTTCAGATACTTTTGAATAGGCACCACAGACCTAACACTTGGAGGATCGACACAGTACATTTGTTGTAATGTCTTTATCTTTCGAATTGCTCTCATTTTCGATGACATTTGCCTTTATTTGAAATATTTGTTTTACGATTTATACTGTTTGTTATTGATGTTAGATTGACTACGATTTTGATTATGACATTTTATTTTACTCAATCGCTTATGGTTTTACATTTACTCATTTGGACTTTATCGTTTTTAACTATGTTTTTAAAGATATTATTTATAATATGATTCTAAACTATTGAAAAATGTTTTGGAAATTTTTCTCATCTACTGGGTTTGGGGGTTACACTATTACAAGGGCAAAAGTGACCCTTAAGCCTATTATTAATATTTAAACAGGAAAAAGGTCACATAATATGGATTTGTTGACAATTTGATGCCATATCATCTCATGAAAATGAAGTTAAAAAAGACTAGAAAAGAAGCATATTAAAGATAATTGCTACACCATGGGAGAGGAACTAGAAGTTGACATTAGCTTTGTGCTTCAACACAACAAGAGCAAAACAGTGAGAATAAGAATGTACAGGTAGACTGTTGTTTATGCTTCGATTCTTGCCTTCGTCTTTCTGTGTTTCTTCTCGTACTCGATTTTCGATTCTGATAAGCTCTGGGATTCCTGATCACCAACAGATGCCATATGAAATCACATTACTAGTTCATATAAACGTTTAGCAACATTGAGAAAGATAGAGAGAGATCGTTGTGGCACAAGAAAGATGCATGTAGATCTTAAAAATGAATGGAATGGAGAAATTTGAAGTACTTAATGCCATAAATACGTGTTTGAGAGAGACGGAACCTTGATCGAATAAGCCATGGGCAGCAATATATCCGGTTTCATTGAATCCTCCGGGAAGTTATGCAAACCATGAACGAGCTTCTCAAAGGATAAATGTATCTGATGAACAAGGTAACATTGTAGCAATATAGGAAGAATGGTTAGTTGGATCTCAAGAAAATAAGAGTTCTTCAACTACTTACCAAATCGTCATGGCAGTATTTCAAAAGGGCCAATCCGACTTTAAAGACGGTCTTGATGCCCTGGAAATAAAAAGAGGAAAATTATTTTCTTTTACTTGAAAAACCAATTTTCAGGCCATGAAATTTATTCAGCAGCTTGAGCCTATATCATATTTCCAATCACTAACCTCAAATAGAAATACATCCCAAATTTGAAGGGCCAAAGGAAACGGGAAGGAGTATGAGAATACGGTTATGAACCACTGGCTAGCATACATGCTTGGATTTATCATCTCCCGGCTAAAATGATCACCCAGCTTTGGCAAGTGCTCCCTCGCTAAGTTCTCAAACTGAAACAAGTATTGCTGTACAAGAGGCAGCCCAACCTACCAAGTGCATACAATTTTCAGAGAACTGGCAGAAATATAATGATGGGATGATGCTAATAAAATAGAAATCTCTGCTCAACAGAAAAATGCACCAAATGCCAGTGAATAAAGAAAATTCAACCAAAACTTCCAGTTATGTTAATATGATTGAACCAAAGACCTACTTATTCCAAATTGAACCAGCCGGTGTTGCCTGATTCTATGATCTAAGTTCTCATCACTCAATGCTGCAAACCTAGGCTACTTGTCCAGTTTTCTGAGTAGGCTTTTGCTTTTTCTAATTTTTATTTTTATATCAAGAGAATATTCATTTTCAGATTTTATTGAGTCAGTTGGCTACAAAGGTTGAACCAGAAACCGCATATCTCTCAGGACTGCCATCCTGTTTGGTTTTGTTCCTTGAAGTTATTCCATGAGAAACATGTCGAGATTACTACTGTCCTAGAGTAGAATGCCAAATGTGCTAGATTATCAACCAAACAATAATATGCCTATACTATCATGAAAGGATATATCACGGGAAGAAGCCGGAATGTAGATCCTAGTTCTTAAATTTTAGACTGATATAACCAGTTTCATTTCAAGTTTTCAACACAATGCTCTGCTGTCCACCAAGAATGCCTAGATATATGCTCTGTAAGCATACTAAAAGATCAGATAAAGATGTAAATCAATTGATCCACTTTATAATCCAAATATAAAAGTTCCTTGCAAAATTAATCTAGGAATAGTTCCCTGACACCAGAAGCTAGTATAAACTGCTATAAATACATGTTAATTCCCGAGTAAGAGAGAGTGGTAATAACAATCTTTCCAGACCTAAGTCCCTAATAAACCATTAACAACAAAAAATGGCATATCCAGCTTCGTAGATGAAAAAATAGGTTTTAAATGCTATAAATACTAGATACAAGCCTTCCATAGGAGCATGAACAGCTCCTTTTAGTAAGGCAACCAATAACCAAAATGCATCCTCTTCACTCGCATAAAGAAGCAAAAGACCTGCTAAAAAACCCATTCCTGCATTTTCAACAAAAACCAATACCATTATCTACCTAGACATATATGAATATGTGAGCCCCTAAACATGAGACAAACCTGGACATAGCCAACAGCTCTATCGAAGACAGAGTATGCCTTCAAAACATTGCAAAGGGACCTTTGGCCAGGACCATGTCTCTGTTGAAAGAAAACATGTGTAGGGAAGGTGCGAGATATATCCCAAATTATAACTAGTTCCGAAGCAGATGTCTCATAAATTACAAGTTGCTGCAACAGCATAAAGTTTCATCAGTGAAGAACATGTGCAGCAAGGAAGAAAATTTTCATTATAAAAGAAAAACCTCCAAAAAATAAAGAAATAAAGGAAAATCTCCATTCAGATAAGGAAACAGTTTGGTCCAAACAAGAAAAACAAATTCTCCCTAAAAAACAAAATGAGAATAATTTCTTCCAGCATTCCAACTCATTATCATCAAAACAACATCATATTAATCTTTCCCCATTAACCAATGAGCAGGAATATGGAGGACAAGAATCAGATTCTATTAACCCAAAAATTAATAAGGAGGCAGGAAGCAGACCGTTCTGTTTTCCACTACAGTTAGACAACTTAGCAGAAATAAGTGCCATTGCATGTTAAGTCAGAAAGGAAAGTCAAGCAAAGGCCATGGCATTCAGAAATAATACACGGTTTGTTAAAAAATAATGTCTAAACCTACAAGAAATTAAAAAAATACCTCATAAACCCTGGATTCATCAGCGAAAGGTCTCGGCTTCCAGAGATCAACTGCCAAACAAGACCCCTTAAACAATCAGGAATACCTTTCCTTATACGTCTTTGAACGATATGCGGCTTTCTCCTTACATAATGTTTCCAATTACTCCCACCAACTCCAATCATTTTCCTCCATTTTCTAACTCTTTTAGCTTCCCTGGAAAATTTTAATCACCATAAAGCACAATTAAAATTAATGCTTATTAGCACAAAGTATACAATCCTAATGACAGCTACACTCATGTCACCTTAAAGAGGCACACTAATTAAAGGAAAGATATGCTACTAACCTACTCCTTGGTAAACCTTCTTTAGTGCTACAGCTATTAACACTCCGCTTTATAAAACCATATCTGTCCACGGGTCTTTCTAGAGGAACCAGTTCCGGTTCAAAGTCATCGAATCCTCTAACCCTTTCCAATTCAAAGAAGCGACAACATGCGTAGAGGCAAACCAACTATGTTCCTTCTAACCTTTGAGATGGAAAAACACCGGGAACGTGTTTGATCACTTATACGGCCAGAACCTGATACCAGCAAAAGAAATCAATGATTAATCTCACAGCCACAATAACCAAGAGAATAATCAATTATATTTACGGCATAATATAACATATCTGGTTTTTGAAAGATTATGAGCATATTACATTACCATATACCATACATTTTATTACTAAAAATAATAAACACAATTCACAATCAATAAGAAAATATGCTAAATTCATCGTTTTAATAGAAACAATTAACTATAATCCAGCAAAGGAAAAGGCTAAAAGAAACAAAATTGAACCATTTTTCATCATCAAAACTAATCGAACATTAGACTTTGGAACTAAGAAACACATTCAAAAAAGCATTAAACGAGACTGCAAGATAGTTTGAGCACTAGAGACTGCAAGGGTGTGTGGGCTTTCATTATAAAATGATTGAGAATCTTTTGAACAGATTTTACCTTGTAATCACACTAGATTAATAAAAAAAGCATTAAACGAGAAGATCAAGGGGAGAAACTTAAAACCCACCAATATTTCACAATAATACGAAATAGGTATTCCAGAAATGCCAATCAATCAATGAATTACTATTGAAAAAAAATTAAAAAACCATGCTCGAAGTTATAAGAAGAAGAAAAACCAATAAACCTGGAGCTTGTTGAGGAATTTGAGGAGTAGATCGAACAAGAGCTACCGATTGTGCAAAATTAGTGGGTTTTTAACAATTGGTTGAAAAAAAATGGCTGGTGGTTCAGTTAAGGAATAGTTTCCGTTGCCAGTGTTTCACCAAACACGGAGCTTTGAACGCCATTTCCATAAATCACAGTGCTTTTGAAGTTGGTTAAATGGATCTGTATATAAAATAGGAGAGGTTGCGGCATTAAAGGCACACGTCTGGTTAATCCAATAATATTTTTAAACAGTATAATGATAAACTTAGTCCTTGATTTTTATTGTTAATTTGATTCTTATTTATTTTCTTAGCTTAGTTGAACCCTTGACCTTTCTTTCTTTTAAAAGGAAAATTACTTTGATTTTATCAAAACTAATATCAAGTACAATGTAATATTTATTCAAAAAATACTTTCAATTAGTTGACATGAAACATTTATATTATTAGTATTCTGGTGCTCAAATTCGAGACCTCAAAAAATAACAATAAAAATTTATTTATCATCAAGGTCACTTGTGTAACCCTCCATACTCGGTCTGTAAGTTAGACTCAAACCTAAATGGTCACATATCACATTCAGAGTTTTTTTATACATTAGATATAAAATAGAACAAAATATTGATAATACATATATATCTAAAACGATAGCAAATACATGTCATCAAACATAACCGAAAAATATATAAAGATATTAGTTCGTACAAAATAAGTAGTAGATCTCTTCTTATGCCAAATCTGCTAGCTTACGGTCTGCTGTTATATGAAAAAGAGAAAAACTAAAGAATGAGATAAAAAGCTCAGTGTGTTCCATACAATGTATATAAAAACCATACTGATAAAAATATTCCAGTAAAGTCGGTTTATGCAATTATGTCGTTAAAAAAAACATGAACACTACTCCCAGCCTATCACATCAGAATGTGTAGGTTCCCCAGAACCATACACCCAGCACACACATCAAATAAGGCCCTGAGCACAAAGCCGAGGAACCTGCGGATATACTTCCTTCAACAATACCCCCAATGATTGTTCATGAATGTATTTGAATGAAAACAATGATTAATTCTTTAAAACATAAAAGTGTTCATGCTTAAAATTCATATACAGAAATACGAAAATCAAAAGACAAATCAGTATATAGAATTTCAGATATCGAAAATCAATATTCAAACATCTATAAAATACCGTAACCAGAAATCATATCAGAAATACGCGGTAAATCAGATATCAGATACATAATATTCAGATATATATTTTAAAACAGAAATAATTAACACTATCGGGAAACACACCTGTAACAGTCTGAGAAATCAGATAGAAAAACTTATTACTGGTTTTGTCGATCACGCTCTGCTGCAGCGCTAGATCCTACGAATTGGAAAAATCCATATTGGAATCCTAATATAAATAATCTAAATATTATTTAAATAATATACGAAAACCTACGGGTAATTCTCGTAGTACGTGGTTCAGACTGATCTAACGAACGGACAACACCGAACCTAATTGATCATTGCTCAGGTGAAACACGAGTACCTTCATAAAATATTTTTATTGAATCAATTCCTTAACCAAATCTCAAATAAATAATCAAAATATTGAAATATTAAGCCTTTTGGGTTTACAAGCTCGATTCGGGAATTTCGGGTCATAATTTGGCAAAACGGACTTCAGAATCAGATTCAGGATGTCGAAAAACATAAAGTATGTCTTTCCAAAAATTTGAATTCTTGATCAAAATCAAAGTCAATGGGTTTGAATGACGATTTAGAGACTTTCGAGTTCAAGTTTGGTAAAATGAACCCCAAAAACAGATTCGAAACGTCGAAAAATGTCAATATAAGTATTTTCGGAAAAAATTAACGGCTGTTTAATAACCGGTCAAAGTTCTGGTCAAAAGGGGTTAACCATTTTACGAAATTAATATATTTATATTTTTTTCAAATTACGAAAATAGCACCATTTTAAAATTAATTACCAATATAGCACCATTTTCAAAATATTTACTAAATGTCATTTTTTAAAAAAAGTACGAAAATATTTTTTAAAAATTACAAAAAATAGCACCCTTTTCGAATTAATTCCTAATATATCACCAGTTTCAAAATAATTATTAAAATATCACCTGATCAACGGTCAACGGGTCGGATCGGAACCGGTCAAACCCTTTGAAAAACCGTCAAACCGGTCATATTAATCTTCCGCGCGTTGGGGTGCGTGAGGGCTCTTCTAGTAGCGTAAAATTCACGGAAAAATTTCTAAAAAATATTTTGAGCGATTTCGATATACTTACAAAGTTCGGTTCAAATTTTTGAACGGCAGAGAGCTTGATTTCAACAAATCGGAAACTTTGACCGCTTCACCACCACACGCGCCGCCGCCGCCGGAGAAAAGGAGGAAACCGGTGGACTCGAAACGGCACAAGGAACACGATGGTACGGGAGGTGTCGAAAACGGAGCAACGATCGGCGATGAATTTAGGATTTTCTAGGAGGTTGTGCTAAAAAAACGTCGAGGCTTTGACTTGAAATTCATGACGTTTGGCGGCGTTTCACTTCAATTAATTTAAGGGAATTGTTTCTGACTCGATAACGAACACGATGGTAGTTTCAAAATGACGATCGGAATTCGAATGGCGTCGGGATCATTATCGGAAGTTAACGTTGGGGGAAGGAAATTTAGAAGCAATTGGTTTTTGATTTTTCAGAAACCAACTGTCGTATATAATACCAAACCTCACCAACTTTTCTTGGATAAATTCAGGGCTTGGTCCCTAAATTTTCTTTAACTCTAAAACAAGCTACAAATTTTAAAATCTTTCAATTTAGTCCCCAAAATTATCAATTTTCACAATTAAAAACTCAAATTTTAATTAAATATTATTTTTAAATTCCGGGTTGTTACAACTTGTTACATATAGATCACGCAGACTATCACATTAATATTATAAAAAGTTAATAATTTATCATTTGTTATGTTAAAATTAGAATAATTTGACTAAAATAAAAATGTAAAGGGTTAAATTTAACTAAAAACTAAAACTAATAAAAATAAATTAATATTGATAATTAAATTTATTATTATATTTTTTAAAATTATACATAAATATTATCTAAAAAGAATGTTGTTACTAATAATTTAATTTTTAAATTTTAAAAAAATGTGAAGTTTATCTGTAAAATGGTTAAAAGATATATAAGACCCTTTATTTTTTAAAGAAAAAAATTTAATGTGACCCTCGAATTAATTTTGTATCTAATATGACCTTCCAACTCTGAAAACAAATTCAATGTGATCATTTAACCAATGTTTTTCGTCGTTGGTCGTTACGGTGTTGATGTGATAATTCACAATTATGATGCGGTGGTTCATAATGATGACATAACAAATGACATGATAAATGAGTTAAATTGATTTTTTTGTTTTGTTCAACGTCAAATTAGTTTTTGAAAAGTTCAAGGACTTATTTATTTTTTAAAACAAATTATCTTAAATTTAAAATTTTAAATATAAAATATTGAAATATTCAAAATTTTAAATATAAAAATATTTAAAATAAAAATTAAATTACTAAAAATTAAATATATATTAAAAACACTAAAAATAATATATATATTGTTAGGATTATTGGAGCTCAAATGACATCCGAAAAAGTTTGCCAAGAGGTGATGAATTGACTTTTTGATAATTTTAAGGAGTAAAGAGATTTAAAGGGATAGAGAAATATTGCACAACGATTTATAGTGGTTCGACTTTCTCAACCAAAGTCTACATTCACTACTTAAGGTCCTTACTTAGGATTTTCCAACAAATCTATTAATTTTTTCTTTTTTTTTCAAGGACAAAGAGATAACTTTTACAACTCCCTAGTTTTTAACATATTTAGCTAGAACCAAAATCCCTTTACAAATGATAAAAAAAAGTAAAAATAAAACCTCTACAAGGTAGGTTGTTTACAAATTAATGCTCACAAAAACACAAATATATACAAGTGAGTAGAAATAAAGAGTGAAAAACTTTGAAAACTTTGAATAAATTCAATCCAAGTCCAAAAACATTTTGTCTTGATTTGTTATATCAAAAAATGGTTGTCCCTTGTTCCCATATGTAATGGGGTAAGGGAGAGGTAAGATAGTAGGCTGCCCCCAACACTAGGTTGAGAGCAGCTTCCATAGGAGACCTCCAAATTATGAAATGCCCTCTATAGGACTTGATCCCACGACCTCAAGGTTAAGAACCTTGTTCTCTACCAACTGAGCTGGATGGTCATTTAATATAATATCAAAATATTATAAAACATGGTTTAGCACACACATATATATATCACATAAGCTATAAAATGATAATTTATAAATTATTAAAAATATTTATATATATATATATATATTCCACTAGATAAACATGAGAAATGAGCCCCTATTTATATTCTTTATTTTTTGGCCCAGGTGAAATAAAAGAAGTAGACATCTAATTATGTAAAATATTATAGTTCTAAATTAATAGGCATTATGAAAATATTATGGCCCTGGGCGGGTGCCCCTCATGCCCCGGCCAGATCCGGCCCTGTATACGCTTCATTGAGGTTGAGAGTGTACTCCAATGTAATAAAAGAATTACACACGAGGCAATACATGCTTTAAATTGACACGTTTCTTACCAAAATGCATGATTTAAGAATGACAGACGAGCTGTTAGATGGACGTCGCTAACTAATGGGTGGTATAAACTTAATACTGACGGTGCAAAGAAGCCAGCGACTGGCCTGGCAACTTGTGGAGGAGTAACTAGAGAGCCGAATGGAAGGTGGCTGCATGGGTTTACAAAAGCTGTTGGGTGCTGAACTTTGGGCGATTTTTGAAGTATTATCCATGGCATGGAATATGGCCGTGGAACAAATCGTCGTCAAAACCGACAATAACGAAGTATTGGGAATGTTGGAACAAGGGGCGAGAATGGATTGTATCTCACCCATGGTGTCGCATATAGTGGAATTGATAACTCGAGATTGGAACTTAACATTCTCTCATGTTTATCACAAAGGTAATATGGTAGCAGATGGATTGGCTCAACTAGCATGGAGCCGTCCATTTGGTACCGCTTCCGAAGAACGATGTTCTAATGGAGAGGACTGCAATTTTGTTTGCCGCTTCTTAGTGTTTAGTCATTAGTATTTTATCTTCACAATCCGTGCAATAAAAAAAGAAAAAAGAAACAAACTATGAACGTAAAACAAATTTGATAACTCCAAAAACTAAATTACTATATTAAAAATGAAAAAAAATGAAAACAATTTGATAAAACATGCGAGAAAGCTGAAGGAAATTTAAAATATAGAAAATAATGCTTGAATTGAAATAAAAAAATAAAATGTTTATTTGCATCATTCGAGAGTTCTCACTCTTTAAATCCGCCAACGATTTTATCTAGAAACCTCAAGGAATGCTAAATATTTTAAAATTTATTTGAAAGTCGCTTCCTTATTTATCGTTTCTCATTCGATGAAATTTTCAGATAAAAATAAGATTGAAATCAACCGAAAGAAACATAAGAAAATAAAAAAAAAATTACCTACAAATAATTGTTCTCTTTTATACTCTTGTTTCTTGAATTGCAACGTTTTCGATCACTCTCTCCTCTCTCCTTTTTTGTTTCTACTACATAAAATGTGTGCATATTTATAGGCCTAAAAAGACTCCTAAAAAGAAAATCTTAATATCTTGCTAGATACACCAATTAAAAGAAAAAATAAAAAAAAAAATCCTAAATTACTCTAAATAAAGACAAAATTGCTCACATAATGTTGTGGAAAAAATAATTTTTCATCTATTGCACCATAGATTTTTTTTTCAAATTTAGTGTTTTGAATATTAACTTTGGAAGACGCTTTGAGCACAGTGCGTCTTCAGTTTTTTTCAAGGAAGACGCATGGACTATAATATATTTTCAATTTTCCCGGAGTAAACACATGGACGAGACAAAGATAAGGGTGAATGGGGGAAGACACACTGTGATCTAGGTGTTTTCCAAAGTTATTGTTTAAATACCATATTTAAAAAAAAATTATGAGTGTGCACTACATGGAAAAATTATTTTTCCCACCTCATTATTTGGGACACTTTTTTATAAATAAATAATGGAAAGTCTAAATCTGAATTTAATTACAAATAATCAATAAAATAATTGAAAATTTGTAATCAATTAAAATTTTCGTATTGGACCCATATTTAATTTTCTGCATATATTGCCTTCACTAAAATAAGCATATTATGAGTTTCCGATGTCCGGTTAGGGGGTTTCATAATGCATTGGAAAGCTAAGTGAAAGCTCATGCCTTGGAAATGATCGAATCTAATCTGAAAATTTGTTGCAAGCCAATTGTTGTATCGAGCTAAAAAATCTGCTTCAATACAAATGTTTAAGTCTTATAAATGATAGGTAGGACGAAAATTGGGTATTAGAACCAGTATTTTCCTTGTGAATCACTTGATCTCTCCATGTATGATTCGCTTCTGCTGCTATTTTTCTCATTTCATTCCTTTCATGAAGTCTGGCAAAAGAGACTAGTGGTGGAATTCATGTATTAAATTATAATTATGATATCTATTGCAAATATTATCTTATAATTATAATTATGAATGTTGCAGATATTAATGCATAATAATTATCATAGTCATGGTTTGTTTCTCAACAGAGTTTTTTTTATTACGGACATTATAGTATGATTCAATGATCTTAAAAACTATTATAATACTTTTGCTAAAAAAACTAGTATTGTGTTACATTACAATCAAATTTCGGCTACTAGTATACCGTGTGCCCATTTCTACCTTCATGCAACTCGGAGACCTCATCTATGGCTTACCAACTTGCAGGCTCTTTAGCCTTCTCTTCAAGTCTTTCCTGCAAACAAAAATCGAATATCAGAAATAAGAAAAATACTTCGATACGTAAAATGGATACGAAAGATATCGAGAGAAAAAAAAAAGAACCATAAAAGAGTAGCTTTACCCCACAAAACTCTATCGATATTTGAAGTAGATAGCAATCCTCTATTCTCTTCGGCTCTCCTCAAAAGATATAGCATTACCATATCTACTGCCCCATAGGGCAAGTACTTTCTCACTCGAAACCCCGCGTTTCTCAAACCATACGGCAAAGCGTCCGACATTCCATATAACTAAGAAAATTCCAGCTTCGGGTTCCCCGTTGAATCCTGAGATTCCACGCTTTCAATGCCGCTTGTTTCCCCGACTGAAGATTATGTGTTGCGAGAACAACCGCATCATTCCCGTTAGCGATCCTCTCGAGCATGAAAGAAGCACATTCGTCGTAACACGAATGCGTCCCTGTTCTCGTGGATCGGCGAATTGTACCCCAATTCCGAAGCCGCTCTCGTTTCGCTCGACATATAAGCACCTCTCACGAGTTTAAACCCATAGGAATCCCGAGGTTTTCGGCCGTTTTGGACGCCATAAACAGCATCTCCTGGCATCTTTCAAGTACGCTTGGATGGTGCCGTAGACGATGGCGTTATCATCCTTGTTGTACATGATCGCCGAAGAGTAGGTGAAATAATCAATGGCGGGTTGTAACGACGTGTTCTCGGCATCGATCCTTAACGGAACATTTAGGTCGACGCATTTTTGGCAGAGCCTTCGGAGTAGCTTGTGGGCCGATTCGAGGTCTCGTTCCTCTTGCGGTGTTAATGGTTCGGGTTCTCTGATTGTGTGGTAAAGAGGGCTCGTGTTGGTGAAAATTGGGAGAGTGTTGAGTTTCCACGGGGTAGTGAAAGATGGGTCTTTGTATTGCCATCGGAGTAAGTCGCTGACTCTTCTTAGGAGGCTTATGGGACATATTGCTGTAATCTTTGCAATCACAGAGCTTACCTGTACAACATAATTGATTGAAGATAACATAAATAGAGTTCAATATTATAAATCTATAATATTAAATTTTTATTACTAAATATATTTAATTATCTAATTTTTTTTTATTAAAATATATGTTTAACGTTTTTAAAATTATCATTTTAAAGTCAATTTCATTACTACCATTAAAAATTTCGTTAAAAATCAATCAATCAATTGATATTCACTACCATTATCTAATTTTCATTTCCTTTAATTTTTATATTTGTTTCTAAATTTTCCCATTTTTTTCGCAAAACACTTCAGAATTCATAAAACCACCTCAAATCTTTAAAACCCTAATTTCCTATTAAGTTTAAAGATTTAGAGGATTGAGGTGACAATAAAAAAGATGATAAGTAGTGGGAGTTTAATGATGGTTGAGTGGGAATCAATGACGGTAGTGATGACCGACGATAGTAATTAACTTTGGAATTAAGTATTAAGAGGGTTGAAGCGACGATAAGGGGATGATCGACAATGAAATTCAATGACGGGTGAACATACGTTCAACAACGACGATGGCAACCGACTGCGGTAATGGGCTTTGTGATTAGGGATTTGACTAATAGAGATTTAGAAATTTAAAGTTGAGATCCAGGGATTTAAGTTTAAAAATTTAGAGAAATGGAGCAATAATAAGGGAGATGGCCGATAATGAAGATCCAATGATGGACAGACCAATGTTTCAATGATAGAAGTGGCTGGCGTTAATGACAATGGACTTCAGGATTAGAGATTTTAATTTTATTTTAATTTTTTTTAAAATATTTTTTAAAAAAATTAAAATTTTTAATTTTTGTATTTCAAATAAATTTATTAAAAATTTATAAATGCTATATATGTCCTACTTTTAAGTGATTGCTTTTTTTAACTGTCATGATAAAATTAACCTTTAAATAATAAATATAAAAATATTTTACGTCTATTTTGACGGGAAGAATCTTTAGACATCTAAAGTAAAAAAGAAAGAAAGAAAGAAAGAAGGTAAAGTACATAAATAGTCTCCTGACTATATAATACTGCTTTTTTGAGTCTCCAACTATTAAAAGTTACAAAATAGCCTTCTGATTAGAGAAAGTTGTTTTGTTAAGTCCTTCGACTGTTAAAAGTTACAAAATGGTCACCTGACTATTTATTATGCTTCAAACTAGTCCTTTTATGTTAAAAATTAACAGTAGTCTAAGCTAAATGTTCACATGTTGACTTAGATATGATAAAATCTGATCTCATAATCTCAAATGACTATCATATATCTCAGTCAACATATTAACATCAAATTCAAACGATAGTTAATCTTTTAACATAAAATGACTAGTTTGGAACATAATAAATAATCAAGTGGCCATTTTGTAACTTTTAATAATCAAGGGACTCAACAAAGAACCTCCCTATACTCAAGGGATCATTTTGTAACTTTTAATAATCGGAAGACTCAACAAAATATTATCCTATAGTCAGAGTATTATTTGTGTACTTTACCCAAAGAAGTATATTTTAGATATTTATTTTTTAATTAAGAGAAAATAACCTCAGTGACCAAAAATGCCTTATAATATACGATTTTAACCAACTTTTTTTGGATTTGCCAAAATGACCAACTAAATCGCAATGCGATCGATAATTCGCAACGCGATCTCCGGTATTACAAATCAGTTTCCAGATTCGCAACGCGAACTTCGACTATCGCATTGCGATTTACATATTCGCATTGCGATAGTCCAAGTTCGCATTGCGATAGTCGAAGTTCGCGTTGCGATTTTCCAAATTCGTTGCGATAGTCGAAGTTCGCGTTGCGATTTATTCCAAATTCGTTGCGATAGTCCAAGTTCGCGTTGCGATTTATTCCAAGTTCGTGTTGCGATTTATTCCACGACCACGACCACGACCACGACCCGACCCGACCCGAGACGAGACGAGACGAGACGAGACGGACGGCGGCGGCGACGGCGCGCGAGAGTCCCCTTGTTCTCTATCACTCAACAAGGAAGTGGGAAAGCCAAGCCTTAAATACCATTCCCAATAGTGTTTTCAATACTACGTGGGATTGAGCATTACCAAAACTTGTTCCCAATACTATGTGGGATTGAGCCTTAAATAGTGATATTATTTTTGAATGTTTTGCTTAAAATTGCAATAATCGCGATTGATTGTAGATTGACTTTTAATTATGACATATTTAATCGTATAATACTAATGCAATTGGTTGTTGATTCAATTGTTTTAAGGTGCATGATTGTTAATTGTTTCCTGAATAATCACATTGAATTGGAAACAAGTGTTGGTAATGCTCAATCCCACATAGTATTGGAAACACTATTGGGAATGGTATTTAAGGCTTGGCTTTCACACTTCCTTGTTGAGTGATAGAGAACAAGGGGGACTCTCGCGCGCCGTCGCTGCCGCCGTCCGTCTCGTCTCGTCTCAAGTCGTGGTCGTGGTAATACGTGTCTTCGACACGTCCGCGCGAATACTATCTTTTTAGAGAAAATTCTTAAGAAACAAATGCAATACCACCAGTCGTTGCGAATTTGGAATAAATCGCAACGCGAACTTGGACTATCGCAACGAATTTGGAATAAATCGCAACGCGAACTTTGACTATCGCAACGAATTTGGAAAATCGCAACGCGAACTTCGACTATCGCAACGCGAACTTGGACTATCGCAACGAATTTGGAATAAATCGCAACGCGAACTTGGACTATAGCAACGAATTTGGAATAAATCGCAACGCGAACTTCGACTATCGCAACGAACTTGGACTATCGAAACGAATTTGGAAAATCGCAACGCGAACTTCGACTATCGCAACACGAACTTGGACTATCGCAATGCGATAGTCGAAGTTCGCGTTGCGAATCTGGAAACTGATTTGCGATATCGGAGATCGCGTTGTGAATTATCGATCGCATTGCGATTTAGTTGGTCATTTTGGCAAATACAAAAAAAGTTGGTTAAAATCGTATATTATAAGGCATTTTTGGTCACTGAAGTTATTTTCTCTTTAATTAAACTTAATATTAATTATTAACGATAGGGCATCAAATTAGTTCCCAATTAAAATATATCTAAATAATACTAATAAAATTTAAAATATAAATAAGATTTCATTGTTAAAGTAAAAGATAAAAAAATGATGAAAAAATCTTACCGAAGACGGTGGAAGGACATGGAGAATTGGACGCTGCGAATAAAGCCTACCAAATTCCGATCGCAGTCATCATTATCGCTTGTATGCTCAACGGCGTAAACGAGCATCCCTCGCTAACCGAATTCGTGTATCTTTTTCACGCACTCCCCGGCCTTCTCCGTCGTCTCGCCGGCGCAAAAATCCCAAACATCGTATGTTTAACCGTTTTCAATATGACATCACGTACTAAAACTGTTTCCAAGATCCTTGAATTCATAACATGTCGAAACGGTACCCGCCGCTTTTTAGGGTTTTCTCAGGGATCAATCCAACTTAATTTTGAGAAATATCAGGTTTTAAAATGGACTAATTTGGAGTTGTCAATCGACATTTGGATTAGGTAAGTCCAATACCTAAAAATACATTTTAAAATAATTTTAAGAAAAATAATTTTAAAAGATAAAAATTTGATATGCGTTTAACTAAATATTCATTTTTGAAAAGGGTTCGGGGGTTAGTTACGTATGGAGAATGATTAGCACCCCCACGACGCCCAAAAATTGGTACTTAAATGATTATACGCCATCTAAATATTAAAATTGGCAAATTCGAATAACATTTAAATTATGATACTAAAAAAATAAAAATGGGATATTATTTTATACGAATAATCCTTAGCAACACACTCCTTGTCAGTTAAGGCGTGCTTCTATAAATTACTTGAGTAAAATAATACTTAAAAATATTATAATTAGCAACAAGTAACAAATATGTAAATAAATGATTAAAATAATAAATATGTTAAGTTTAGTGATTAAATTATAAAACTGACAAAGATAAAGGCAATAATAGAAAATAAGTCATATTATAGGCACTACAATTGTAAATAAACCAATAATAATATGCAGAATTAAAAATATTAAAATTCGAGGATTAAATTGTAAAACAAACAAAATGTAATGACCATAAATAGAAAAATCACGTAATTTAGATACTGGCAGTGTAATTTAACCATAAATAAATTTTAGGATCGAAATGGAAATTAATAAAATCTAAGGACTAAATCAGATATTTTACACAAAAAGATATACATATGGTTAGTGACTAAAGTAGAAATAAAATAAAATTCGAAAGCCAAATTAAAATACATAGAAATCAATTTCCAGTGACTAAATTATAAAGTTTACAAAGTATAGGGATTGCAAAAAGGGTTTTACCATACATTAAATACACAAGTAATCCCTCCTCAAAACGACGTCGTTCGGGGAGGGTATTTATACCCATTAAACCGGCCCTTGGGCCTTATTTCTCATTTTTCATTTCTGCTAAGAGAGAGAAGCACTCGGTTCTCTCTAGAATTCCCTCGTCAGAGGAAAGGTCGGCCACCGCTGGCCTTCGGCATTCTTCGTCGCCGTCCACGACGATCAGAGTTCAAAAAACAACCCTGAATCAAAGCCTTTTTTCCCTGAACCTAGATACACCTTTATTTTGTCCTAAAAGCTCCTAGATCGCCCTAGATCTGAACAAAACTGAAGGTTTTACCTCAGTTTAAACAACAGTCTCCATTGACGTTCGGCTACTACGGTGACAGCGAGATAAGTTTCTTCTCTTCTCTACTTGTTTTTGGTTTGCTGTAATGATTTGGTTACTTGGTTGCTCTCTCTTTTTTCCTATTTTATATTTTTTTTCTTTTTCTTCTTCTTTCTAATGGATCTCTGTTGGTGTTCTCTTCTTTGTATGTTTGGGGTTCTTTATATAGGATCCCAGAGTGACTCTTTCGAACCAGTCAAAGGGATGGGCTCCCTCTGAGTCATTGGGCTATGGCGGTGAATAGAGGCGGCGCCGATTTCTAACTGGGTGCATTTAAAGCACCTAGATCTCTTGGATCTGGCTGGTGGTCTTCAACGGCGACGATTCATGTGGAAATGGCTTAGAGGAGCTTCTGCCGGCGACAGCTAGAGATAGCCCTAGGGTTTAGAATCTATCACATCCAACCTGAGGGTTAAGCATTGAGATAGAAACCCTAAATAGATTTAAAGCTTCAAGTTTAAATTTTGAGCCTGGACAAGTTATGGGCTTGGATCGGGTTTGGGCCTCCAGGTTGTGATGTATTTGAGCTCTTGCTTTTGTTGTTAATTAGGCCCCAGGTTTGTATTTGGCCTGTAAAAATAATTAATTAATAATAATAATAATATAATAAATGGGACAAAAACTACTGTCTACAACTGCCCCTCTTTACTTATTCTTGTGTCAATAATAATAGGGCAAAGACTAAAAGATAATGAGTTTTTGTCAAGTTAACTTCATGCTTAATGGGAAATTTGCTCCACTCTTCTTTAAGGGAGATAAGATTCAAGAAATATTTGGAAAACGTATCTGCTTCACTCTTCTTTCAGGGAGATAAGACTCGAGATATCTTTGAAAAACAGATATGCTCCACTCTTCTTTAAGGGAGATAAGATCCAAGGGAAAATGGATCTGCTCCACTTTTCTCTCAGGGAGATATGACTCAAGAGATGCTTGTAAAACAGATATGCTTCACTCTTCTTTCAGGGAGATAAGATCCAATGGAAGGCGAATCTGATCCACTCTTCTTTCAGGGATATAAGACTTGAGAAATCTTTGGAAAACGGATTTGCTCCACTCTTCTTTCAGGGAGATAAGATCCAAGGGAAGACGAATATGCTCCACTCTTTTTTCAGAAAGATAAGACTCGATAAATATTTGTAAAACAGATCTACTCAACTCTTCTTTCAGGGAGGTAAGATCCAAGGGAAGACGAATCTGCTCCACTCTTCTCTCAAGGAGATAAGACGCGAGAAATCTTTAGAAAACGGATCTTCTCCTCGCTTCTTTTAGGGAGATAAGATCCAAGGGAAGACGAATATGCTCCACTATTCTTTCAGGGAGATAAAACTCGAGAGATCTTTGTAAAATGAATATACTCCACTCTTCTTTCAGGGAGATAAGATCCAAGGGAAGAAGAATTTGTTCCGCTCTTCTTTCAGGGAGATAAGACTTGAGAAATCTTTGGAAAACGAATTTGCTTCACTCTTCTTTCAAGGAGATAAGATCCAAGGGAAAACAAATCTGCTCCACTCTTTTTCAAGGAGATAAGACTCGAGAAATCTTTGGAAAACGGATATGCTTCACTATTCTTTCAAGGAGATAAGATCAAAGGGAAGATGAATATGTTTCAGGGAGATAAAACTAGAGAAATCTTTGTAAAATGAATCTTCTCTACTCTTCTTTCAGGGAGATAAGATCCAAGGGAAGACGAATCTGCTCCACTATTTCTTCAGGGAGATAAGATTCTAGAAATCTTTGTAAAACGGATCTGCTCCACTCTTCTTTTAGGGAGATAAAATCCAAGGGAAGATGAATCTACTCCACTTTTCTTTCAGGGAGATAAGATTCGAGAAATCTTTGTAAAACAGATCTACTCCACTCTTCTTTCAAGGAGATAAGATCCAAGGGAAGACGAATCTGCTCCACTCTTCTTTCAGGGAGATAAAGTTTGAGAAATCTTTGTAAAACGAATCTGCTCCACTCTTTTTTCAGGGAGATACGATCCAAGGGAAGACAAATCTGCTCCACTCTTCTTTCAGGGAGATATGATTCAAGAAATCTTTGTAAAACGAATATGCTCCACTGTTCTTTTAGGGAGATAAGATCCAAGGGAAGACGAATTTGCTCAACTCTTCTTTCTATGAGATAAGATTCGAGAAATATTTGTAAAACGGATATGCTCCACTGTTCTTTTAGGGAGATAAAATCCAAGGGAAGACGAATATTCTCCTCTCCTCTTTCAAGGAGATAAGATCTAAGGAAATATGAATATGCTCCACTCTTATTTCAAGGAGATAAGATTCGAGAAATCTTTGTAAAATGGATATGCTCTACTCTTCTTTCAGGGAGATAAGTTTCGAGAAATCTTTGTAAAAACAGATCTGCTCCACTATTCTTTCAGGGAGATAAGATCCATGGGAAGACGAATCTTCTTCACTATTCTTTCAGGGAGATAAGACTTGAGAAATCTTTGTAAAACAGATATGATCCATTCTTCTTTCAGGGAGATAAGATCCAAGGTAAGACGAATATGCTCCACTCTTCTTTCAGGGAGATAAGACTCGAAATTGATTTGCTTCACTACTCTTCCATGGAGACCAAATATGAAATAAGATGAATTTGTTCCACTACTCTTCCGTGGAGATAAGGGATTGACTCCTCTTTGCGATGGAGTCAGGAATAGTAAAAGGTTGACTTCTCTTCACGAGGAAGTCAAGTATTGACTCTATTAGGGAGTCAGGGATAACAAAAATTTACTTCTCTTCACAAGGAAGTCAAATATTGACTCTACTGGGGAGTCAGTGATAACAAATGTTTATTTTTCTTCACGAGGAAGTTAAGAATTGACTCTACTGGAGAGTAAGGGATAACAAAGGTTTACTTCTCTTTTCGAGGAAGCCAAGTACTGACTTTACTGGGGAGTCAGGGATAACAAAGGTTGACTTCTCTTCACGAGGAAGTCAAAGATTAACTCTACTGGGGAGTCAGAAATAACAAAGAATGACTTCTCTTCACGAGGAAGTCAATGATTAACTCTACTGGGGAGTCAGAAATAACAAAGAATTACTTCTCTTCACGATGAAGTCAATGATTAACTTTACTAAGGAGTCAGAAATAACAAAGGTCAACTTCTCTTCACGAGGAAGTCAAGGATTAACTCTAGGAAACAAGATTGAGTTTCCTAGAAAACATGTTCCCATAAAGCCACGATTAAAGTCTCTAGGTAAACTATCTTAAGATAGACAAAAATTTCTCAAAACATATACACTATTATGAGAATGATTAAAATGTATGTATGAAATGATGTATGATGCAATGAAAAATTCATGTATCATATATGAATGCATATTTTCTTGATCCGTGAAGAAAATGGTTGCACAAGTAATCTTCATTCTTTTCCTGATTAAGTCATCCCCACCAGTGTGTACTTTCGTAAGTCCTGAGATGTATCAATTTCTTTTTACCCCTAGCAAATTTTTGCCCCTGATAAGATTGGCTTTCTTTACTTGAACTTGTGTAGAAATCCAATAAAGCTTTTATCTTTGAAAGGAGGATCTACCATCTTGGGAAAACAGTGTATGTTCTAATTTGACTCTTGAAACATATCAAAGGGAGATTCTATCCTAATTTCTTTCATGTATCCACATCTAGTCGGATCTCGAACAAGGTTATTTATACCACATCATGCCGAGAGGTTTAACAACAACCCATCATTCAATCTTGGTTGACTCTACTAGTTTCTTACTGTTAAAAAAATTCCAGCACCCCTTCTATGGAAAGAAATTTTTCACCATTTCTTACTTTTAACCTCATGAGTTGTAGAAGGCAACCTTCATCTTGGGATAAAAAATGGAAACACCACATGATCGCAACATTAGTCCAACACCATAGTTATTTGGTTTGTAAAACATTTGACAACACATTCATCATTTCCTGTGGCTTTTGCCTAGATTTTTCAACTGAATTTCTTCACATGGTGTTCAGAGCTTTTGTATGGTGTTATATGGACACCAAAGAACAAAGCTCAGTGGGAATACAAGTGGGATGCTTTGGCTTACCTGCATTAATGCATATGAAACCACCAGAGTAATGCAACTGTATGATGGACAAAATAATCATATATGGTAAGCTCCACTGTCACTGTTTCACCATTTTCATTTTTCACACCTTTCTATCTCATTGGAAATATTTGCTCAATTCAATGATCTTATATTCTTGGATGATATGGGCCTTAAAAAATGCCCCAACATTCTAAGTTGTAAGGCTTACTCTCAATGTCTGTTTGATTTGAATCTTATGATCCCTGCGAGGTCTGGTTTTGGTAATGCCCCAATGTGGGTACTCGTGGCTCTCTTCGTGCCCAAATCTCTTAATCTTGAATGTTCTCATTCTAGTGTCACTAAATAACAGTGTTGTCAAATAGTTTGAGGGTTTTTTATTTATGTGGCCACAGACACTTAAGAAGTGATCAATTCTTCTAACAGAAATGTCTTGCATTTTTTATATGATCTGAGATATATGCCCCTTCCGAATGAGGCGACCATCTTCTTCTTAACTGGTCGTACTCTTGCATTTTTTCTATACACTGGGATATGTGCCCCTTTCGAACAGGGCGATCATCTATTTCAAGGACCTTTTGTATTTGAATCTGTCCTGTTTAAAAATGTTTTTCTCATTTTATTTTATTTTAGAAATCAAAGAATAAAATAATTTGGTAAAGTATTACTCCTTAATTTAGGCTCGCAATTGAATCAAAACATAAACATGAATTCAAAGAATAGCAAAAGAATCAACAACTCTTTAATGTTTTCAAAGTTATAACTCTTTGACAAGTATCAAAATTAATGAGTTGGGTTTCAGGTTAGATTTCCTATTTTCTAAGGTTTTAGTCATCAAATATGTATTTTCATCCTTAGTACTTGTGAACATTACACCATGCCTTTCTTTCTTGGCTTGGTATTTTAACCGAATGTGGAAAAAATGACACAACTAGCATATTCAATTACTAGACTTTCTAGAACCCTTCTATTTCAGTTCTTTGAAATCTTCCATTTGTTCAAGCTTTGTAAATTCCTCTAACAAAGGCAGTGCAAAAATATCGGTCTAAAAACAAAATTCCTGAGTGCTTGTGTGAGATTGACTATAATAAGTGTTCCTTAACTTCTTTAGTCCATCTTACCGAAACTCCTTATTTGATAAATTCGATCTAATGGTCCATTGTTAGGCTAGCTGAATTCAACTTTATTGTAAATATATATATTATAATCACCTTTATCAGGCTAGCTAAATCTTATCCATAAAGCCAAGGAGTAGGCTAGCTAAATCTTATCCATAAAGCCAGGGTGTTTAACCAATTGCTCTAGAGGGACAACTTAAGCTTTATTATATATATTATAATCACCTTTATCAGGCTAGCTGAATCTTATCCATAAAGTCGGGGCGTTTAACTAATTGCTCTAGAGGGACAATTTAAGCTTTATTGTATACATATAATATTATATTCCTGGTATCCAGATTCAATTTCTTAAGCTTGTTAAGAAGAACCTGTTATAGTTCAGATGTTGAAAGTAAGAAAATCTCATATTTAGAGTTCAATTTCGAAGCAACTGACCTAAACTAGATTCACCTACTCGACTATTCCATCTATGAAGATTATGATCATCATTGAATGTCCTTAACAAAAGTTTAGTCTAGTCGGTTTTGCAATGTCATACGCAAGAGATTCCCCATGTTGTCTGCTCCTATGCATATCTGAATACCAAGCCTCTTGTTCATTTCCTTATAAAAGGAAAAAGCTATATTTGTAAGAGAATGGTATGGTGCTTGAGTGTATTTTCTGGGGTAAGGTCGAGGGTCCTTGTTTTATCAATTTTTAATTCAGTTGGTATTCAAAGAACTGCAAGATTGCAAAATTGATTCAATGTTTATCATCTTTAAAGAGTAACACAATTTTTTTTAAATAACCTTACTAAAAGGTTGAGAAAGGAAAAAAAACAAATTCAAACAAGATATTGCAAATGGAAGATACAACTGTGGTAGATAACGACTTCCACTTGTTTATTCAAAATGCCCCATTATTCCTAAAACGTTGGGTGTGTCATCGACTAGGGTCTTTTTCCTTATTTGCTCCCAATCTCTTGATCATTTCTCGTGTCAATATTCCCTTTGTCGATGAGCTTTTCTATTTCCTTTAACAGTGACCTACAATTCCCCGTAGAATGCCCAAATACCCCCAAGTGGAAATCACAAACACTAACTTGATCATAACTATAAGCAGAAGGGTTTGGTGACATTTTCATTGGCCTCGATGTAATGTATTAACCTTTAATCAAATGAGGGTACATATCTGATATAGAATTTTGGAATACCTCCAAAGAATTTCTCGATCGTGAGACTTTCTTTGGTCGGTCCGAATGACTAATTACTCTTTTTTTTTGCGGTTACAGGGGTTTTGGATGTGATATTCATTCAGATCATCAACTTTCACTTTTTGATCGGTTGGGATTTTGAAAGTGACCTTTAAGTTTCTTTCGATGATTGTATTTTTAATTAACTCTCCACTTGTCACAAAATGCTCGAAGTCATTCGTCGAATTTGCCAGCATTAACTTAAAGAAAGGAGCTGGAAGGGAATCGTGAAACATATATGATATTTCTTCTTCTAACATGGGAGGTTGAACTTGTTCTGCCACTCCTCTCCATCTTAAGGCATAATCTTTAAAACTTTCATTTACTTTCATCCTTATTCCTTGAAGATCCTTATTCCCAAAAAAGCATCAGCTAGATCGACTCATCTCTTGATCTGCTTACTGTTCAAATGGTTATACCATACTACCGCTGGCCCAACGAGACTATCATAGAAGAAGTGAACTAGTAAATTATCGACATTTAGGTACCCTTTCATTTTTATACAAAATATTCTCAGGTGGATTAGAAGACAACTGGTGCCATCATATTTCTCAAAATTAGGAATCCTAAATTCATGTGGGATAACCAAATCTGGAACTAAGCTGAGCTCTCTTGATTCTAGTTCTTTGTGGGAGGTATTAACACCTTTTATAGTTCCAATTACTTCATCCTCAGCAGATTTTTGGTAAAATCCCACTTCTTTATCTATCAACCTTTTCTTCTATGGTTGGAAGTTGGGCCCAAATTTAGATCCAAAAATAATTCTCCTTGGTGATGATAGTTTTGTCCTGGTTCTGAACACATATTGCAGCTGTGATTGGTGTAGTATTCACCAGGCCCTCTAAACTGCCCAAAGCCCCACTTTCCCTCAGGAAATCTGATATAGGTGTTTGAGGTGTCTTCAGGGTTACATCTTCCCAATTCATTCTTAAACCTATGGGACAGGCTCGAATTACATCCATGGGAGCCCTTTTACTTTGATTTTCTTTCCCATTTTCTTACGCCCTATATTCTTCACAGGATTTGACTATATTAATCTCTATTGAGGGAACAATTTTTGAGCATTAAACTTTAACCTCTTTTTGTTCTACCTTACACCATTGAATTGTTTACTCTAAAGGATTCTAGAACTTTCCCTCAGGGTTGCTAGGAACCTTAGCTGAACAATCTGGGGCTCTAGTTCGATTTATCCAAGGAATCTCCTTATAGGTCCACTTCTCATTCGGAGGCCACTGTGGCTGAACTTATAGCAGTGCAATTAATTCGGCTATGAGCATTTTTTAATGCAATTTTTCAAGTGGAAAGTGGAAGGGAGGGAACTGAAAACCCTGCACTTTCTTTTTCTTCTCATCTAATCCCCCTGACGAGAGACTACTTAGTGATGACTTTAGAGATAGAACTTGGTTATCTTGATTGGATGATAGCGAAGGGTTAGAATATCTAATCATGAGAGATTGATCCTTCTTAGCTTTCTTGATAAGCATTCAACCATTTTCTATGCCCCTTCTCTTTGAGTAAAGATTATCTCTCACAAGGAACATTTATCTCTCATTACTTCTTCATTCATTATTGGTACAGTGGGACTTTCTACGACCACATCTGATTTTTGGAGCTGGATTAAGATATCATACTTTTTAATAAGTCCTCAATCACCTGTCACTATCATTTCGGCTCCACCACTAACATTCATAATCCTATCCAAATCCTTTACAATGAGATCCTCTAGTGGCTTCTCTACAACATTCACCATGTCCATTAATTTGGTCATTTGTTCTCTTGATTCATTTTGGAAGTTTTTTGCTTGATCGATCATTTTTTGTTGGGTCTTTACGAGTTGTTCCTGAATTCTCTTGATCCTACCAACACGTGCTAATATCTCATTCATTGCTTTATATTTTTCCAGAAACACGCCCCTGGAATTTGTGTTAGCTTTCAAAAACTCTGCTACAATATCCTTTACGAGTTACTCTCATGTTTTCATGATTGATGTATGTAAAAATTGCGAATACAAATATATATGCCAAATACTAATGCATAAGGTGTCAATTCCATATGTGTCCACCATAGAACAACCTTCATTTAAACAACAAGATTTCATTACACCAGGTAGTCAAAATATATTTGTGATTCTTCATTTCTTCATTTCCTTGAGTTGTACCCTTCATGGAATCTAACATTGCACCCAAAGTTGTTGGTGTACTTTTTCACATTTGATAACGCTTGAGGTCCTTAAATTATTTATGGTTGAATCTTGAGATCTCCATTTTTACTTCCAATGTGAAGTGGTTTTCATGATTGTATCTATATATTGAGAAAACATCTTGGCATTTGCGTCTTTAAAGGAAGTCTTCAATCAGCTTCAAATTTCTTCATTCATCGGATGTCTTTTTTCATGGATCATTAGAACATCTTTGGATCTCCTAATTTGTACTACATGGCTAAGAATTTCTTGTCTCATTATGAACAACCTTCTTATTTAGTCAATAACTTGTGGATTAACACCTTTGGATGATATGAAGATACAAATGCAATAAAATCAAAATAAAATAAACACACAAAAAATGGGTTAATACACATAAGATAAATAATAAGATAGTAAGTACCATAATCACTGAATAAAACCTACCCTCACAGGTTGACTACCCATACATGGTATGATAAATCCCTACCCAAACATTATTTATTATAAAAAAAAGAAACAACCCTATCCGATGTAATCTAGTTCACATATTTGTTTGAAAAATAAACCTAAACGCATGATTTCTAGTTCACATGCTTTTACAAAACACATAAATAGATTCGAGGAAAAAGAGTAAATTTCCCCTACATACAGAAATTTTGTATAAAATGGGCAAAAATTTGGTACTGCTAACAGGGTACTCAAATTGTCTTTTGCTGATGCCCCTTAAGCCTGCTAGACCCTCGATCCTAACCCATTATAGGTTTAAATGGATTGAGTTCAATTCAAGAGGATTTATTTCCCCATGTCCCTGCGAGGAAACTCAATGTTTCACTTGTAAACATGAGGCATATACATCCTAGAGGTTACTTGCTAAAGCTTATACGGAGAAAAATAATTTTTCTCACATAAGCGTAGCGTTTACCCCTACCTAACGGGATAGAGCACTATTAGAAGGCTCTCGATATCAAAAAGCTTTAGTGTGTGAGGGGAAACTCACAATCTTTTTCCTCGAACCCAAAACAATCAACCTAAAAAGGGTTAAATCTGAAACTCAAAACTAATCATATTAGTATAACTAAAAAATTGTGATGTGATGTAAACAAAAATATCATTCATATTTGCCATTTTCAACTAAAAAGATGATGTATAATCAATTATAGCTTGACTCTCTAAAAAAGTCCAGTGGAGTCGTCAAGCTGTCGAAATGCTCCCCGCGTTTTAGGGCTTTCTCGGGGATCATCCAACTTAATTTTGGGAACATGTCAGGTTTTAAAATAGAAAAATTTGGAGTCGCCAATCAACATTTGGGTTAGGTAAGCCGAATACCTAAAATACATTTTAAAATATTTTAAGAAAAAAAAATTAAAAGATAAAAATTTGATATGCGTTTGACCAGAGATTCATTTTTGAAAAAGGTTCGGGAGTCGGTTACGTGTGGGAAGGATTAGCACCCCCATAACGCCTAAAATTGGTACTCAAACGATTATACATAATCTAAATATTAAAATTGACAAATTCAAATAACGTTTAAATTATGATACTAAAAAATAAAAATGAGATATTATTTAATACGAATAATCCTTAGCAACACACTCCTTGTCAATTAAGGCATGCTTCTATAAATTACTAGAGTAAAATAACACTTAAAAATATTATAATTAGCAACAAGTAACAAATATGTAAATAAATGATTAAAATAATAAATATGTTAAGTTTAGTGATTAAATTATAAAACTAACAAAGATAAAGGTAATAATAGAAATAATCCATATTATAGATGCTACAATTATAAATAAACCAATAATAATATTCAGAATTAAAAATATTAAAATTCGGGGATTAAATTGCAAAACAAACAAAATGTAATGACCATAAATAGAAAAATCATGAAATCTAGGTACTGACAGTGTAGTTTAATCATAAATAAATTTTAGGATCGAAATGGAAATTAATAAAATCTAAGGACTAAATCGGATATTTTACTCAAAACAGATATACATATGGTTAGTGACTAAAATAGAAATAAATTAAGTTTAAAAGCCAAATTAAAATACATAGAAATCAATTTCCAGTAACTAAATTGTAAAGTTTACAAAGTATAGCGACTGCGAGAAGGGTTTTACCATACACTAAATACGCAAGTAATCCCTTCCCAAAACGACGTCGTTCGGGAGGGTATTTATACCCATTAAACTGGCCCTTAAGGGCCTTATTTCTCATTTTTCCTTTATATTTCTCTCTCTAAGAGAGAGAAGCTCTCGATTATCTCTAAAATTCCCTTGTCGAAGGGAAAGCCAACCACCGTTGCCGGCATTCTTTGTCGCCGTCCACGATGGCTGAAGTTTAGAAAACCCCGAATCAAAGTCCTTTTCCCCTGAACCTAGATCCGCCTTTATTTTGTCCTAAAAGGTCATAGATCACCCTAGATCTAAACAAAATTGAAGGTTTTACCTCGGTTTAAACAATGGTCTCCGTCGATGTTCGGCTACTACGGCGATAGCGGGGTAAGTTTATTATCTTCTCATCTCGTTTTTGGTTTGCTGTAATGATTTGGTTACTAGGTTGCTCTCTCTCTTTCTCTATTTTATATTTTCTTCTTTTTTTCTTATTTCCAATTGATATCTATCAGTGTCTTCTTCTTTATAGGTTTGGGGTTCTTTATATAGGAACCCAGAGTGCCTCTCTCGAACATGTCACAGGGATGGGCTCCTTCTAAGTCACCGGGCTATGGCGGTGAATAGAGGCGCCGCCGATATTTAGCTGGGTCCATTTAATGCACCAAGATCTCCCGGATCTGGCCAGTGGTCTTCAACGGAGGCGGTTCACGTGGCAATGGCTAAGATGAGCTTCTGTCGGCGGCGAGTGGAGATAGCCCTAGGGATATGATGAAACCCTAGGGTTTCTGGAATCATCCGGACCATTATGGATAGTTTGATCTATCACAGACCAACGACTGAGGGTTGAGCGACGATTGAGATGGGGTTTAAAAACTCCAACAAGAACCCTAAATGAGTTTAGGGCTTGAAGTTTGAATTCTGGGCTTGGACAGGTTATGGGCCTCCGAATTGTGATGTATTTGGGCTCCTGCTTTTGTTGTTAATTGGGCCCCAAGTTTGTATTTGGCCTATAATAATAATTATTTAATAATAATAATATAATAATAATAATAATAATAATAATAAATGGGACAAAAACTACTGTAACATAACCCACATCCCAAAATAGAAAAACGTCTCGTTCGTAGCCAACCCTAGGGTGACTGAGGAACGTAAAAGCTTCAATGTCGAAACAGAAGCAAAAAGCTTCCGGTGGTCATCAAGGTCCACGTTCCTTGGTGCATCCGGTTCAGGTTTCGATGACTATGAACCGACGGTAATAGAGGAGGAAAAGACGGTGTTGGGACGTCGGTTGAAGAGACGAAGAGTAGTAGTCGATAACCTTTTGGTCATAGAAGGGTTGATGGCTATTTTACTAGGAACAAAAAAAAAGAAAATTATGCGGTGAAATGTGAGAAACAAGATGGATAATATATTATAAACAAAATCATTGTCTTCATTAAGGTTTCCAAAAACACCGTGTTGTTTAAGATTTTACGCATGTTGGAGGATGAGAGTTTCATGGAATTTATGAACAATTATTGCTAGAAATTTGAGCGAATGATTCTCATCAAGAGATCCGTAGAAATTGGGGGACAATAGATTTGATTTAGTGGATATATTTGATTTGATTCTTAGATATACTCAACTTAACATTACTTTCCAATCCCTACTGTCGTACTGTCGTAACCGTTTTTCGGCGGGAACAATCGTTTAATTATTTTAAAAACAGTTTTGAATTTAGATTTGGGAAAATGGACGTTTTGAATTGATTTGGAATAAATCGAAAAGAGTCACCATCGACTTTTGGGTTAGGTAGGTCGAATACCTAAAATCGTCTTTTAAAAAACAATTTTAAGAAAAATCATTTTTTAAGAAAAAGTTGGTCTGCGTTTACCAAAGATTCGATTAAAACAGGTTCGTGAGTCGGTTACGCGTGGGGAAGGATTAGCACCCTACAACGCCCAAAATTAGTAATGTTTCGCTTACACGTTGTCGTAAATGGTAGAAATTCTGAATTGAATATAAAGTTAAAACATGATCCATTTGTTGAAATTTAATTAATTTACTTCAGATTAATAATTTAAAGAAAATAAATAAAATAAAATAAGTAGTTAAACTTATAAGAACCAAAATAATTAGAACAAAAACTTAAAGGGTTAATAAACCAAAAAAATAAAAAAATTATAAACATTAAATAACACAAATACTAAAATGAAAATAATCCAAAAATGAAATTTAGAACTAAAGTGCAACAAATCAAAAACTTGAAGGCTAAATCACAATTAAACCAAATTAAAACAAGGACTAAAACGATATATTTACAAACATCATAGTCAAATAATAATATCAAAAATACACAAATACGTTAAATCAATATGTAATATTTATAAATATGCACAAAGTCAAATATTAACATAACATGTAATAATGTCGAGTTATGCACATGAAAATAACATACAATATTAATTAAAAGATGCTTGTACCTAATTTATATATCAAAATGAATAAAACTATATATGTAATTTATAAACAATAAAAAACTAATAATAACTAAATATTGTTAAGAAAATATACACACACATTCTAATAATAACATACAAAAGAAATAAACATTAAATATATACATGCTAATCACGTTAACCAAATTCAAATCAAGCTTAAGGTGATGGTCTAGATTTTTCAAGGAAGATGTGGGAAGCTCCAAAAGGTTAGGTTTTGCATTATTATATAAATAATATTGTAAAACATGAATTCAAAGCATGGGTTATTAATGCCAATTTCATAAACAAACAATAATGCAACAAAAGTCAAAAGTTAATAATTAACATTCAATTAATATATACATATAGGCTAACATGCGAAAATTAATGATAAAAATGATAATTGAATTAACAAATAATATATGCAAAATTATCCTACAATATGACCTTTAATATTAAAATTATACATATTTTCATAACTAAAAATATATACTATATACATAGTAATATTTAATGAACAAATATGATTTAAATAACAAATAAAAAATAACATAACAACTTACAAGTTTCAGAAAATAATTATATTTATTAAAATGAGGATTAAGTAATATTAAATAAAACTTTACTACCTTAAATATAAACAAAATAATTGAAATAGACTAAAACTTAGAATAAACCATAAACACACGAAGGACTAAAAAGAAACATGCGAAAAATTGAAGTTAAATGTTTAAATATAATAATACTGCTTGGGACTGAAATTGAGTGCACATAAAATAAAGGAACAAAATTATAAACATGTAAACATTGATTTGATGACATAAATGAATTGAAAATAAAAATATGATGACCCTAATATAAATAACCCTAAACATTATAACTAAAACCGAAATCTGAAAAATAACAAAATCAGGACAAATACAAAAAACTAAATTTGAAAACAATCCTTATTAGTGACTAAAGTGAAAATATGCTATTAAAGATGATTCTACCTCTAAGTTTCGGTGGCTAAGTGATAATTAATCCTAAATTTTAATATATAACCTAAATATATAAATTTTAACCTAAACTAAAGCATAACATGTTATTCTAACTCTTCTCCCTCTCCATACCATGCGGCACCAATCTTCCATTCTCAAGAACGAAACCTCAAAAGTCCGACAAACTACAGCCGGCCACCATATTTTGGTGGCCACTCCACACTCCGACTACCGACAGAGGCGACCTATGAGGCCAGACCCTAAACTAACCACCTCAATTCCCTCTCTAGAACTTCACTAGATAAACCGTAGGCACTAAACGAACACCCATAACAAATGAAAGCTTCGACCCCTCAATTCGGTAACAACCCAAGACCGGCGAGACTCCGACACTGCTTTAACCTCGACAAAGAATCCAACTCAAGGCTAAGGTAATACTACTCCTATTTCCCTGTTTATTTGTTAATAATAATAATAGCACACAAAAACAAATTAAAAAAACAAAAGAAATTTTAGAATACCTTGAAACAAAACAATAGTTATATTGCCTTTTCTGATTTTGAATTATGCAATTACACACTTGTTTTTCTTTTTTTGTTACAATGAATCCCCTGGTATGTTGAAGAACCGACCCCTACAATTGTTTTCACTCGATTTTTTATCCCCTGTTAATGAAAACACTCTCGTTGTTCTTCCCCTTGTGTTGGTGAGTTGTTTTCTGGTTCACTTCTGGTTGATGCTTCCCCCCGAATGGTTGCAATAAACCCCTTTTATCGTTGAAATTCCCTTCGTTCTTATCTCCATTGTATTCACCGAATCCCCTTGTCATCTTCTTCATTTTTCTTTGTTATTTGGTGAAATATTGACAGGTTTAGGTATTGACTTTGGCTCAATTTTCTGTTGATTTTTCTTTTGTTTGTGTTGGATTGTAACAAAGCTTTGGTGGCTGCTTGATTAGCGGCGACTCATACGCGCGGAAGGGAACACAGTGAAGCACACATGCATCTCTAGTGACTGGTGGGTCGGATTCGGACTTGGTTAGGGTCTGAGCCGATTCAAGTTGATTTTATGGGCTTCGAGATTTGTTGTAATCTGAGTTTGTAAATTGGATCTGCAAATGTAAATTAATAAATAATAATAATAATAATAATATTTTAATAATTATAATATTTTTTAAGTCCGATCAAAAACGGGTGTCTACACCTACAATTAAGATTTATGTGTAATTTAGTAGAATAGATCAAATGCCAGATTCGACTCTAGTTTATTTGACATAGAATTCAATTCGATTCAATTCAAAAAAAATTAGGTTTCACTTGTGATATCTATTAAAATGAAACATTCATACGTTACATTTTACTTTTGTTTAATGGTGTCCGATGTAATATCTATTAAAAAAAATCAAATATTAATTACGTACGACCATATCTTTAGCACTTTTCACTGTTCATCTTGACACCGTTCTATATTGGTCTAGGGTAGTTTATATGTGTGGTAGCCTAATTTAAGGTGATTTTCAATTTAAATTTTTATACAAATTTATAACATTTTTTTGTTACAATCGAAAAGTTACATTAAGAGAGATTTAAAGTTTACAACCGAAAAAGTTATACAAATTTTCGATTATAACATTTTCCATTATAATATTAATATAATAAAGTTTTAATGACATCAAACTAAGCACTTGATGGGAGAACGACATTTTATTTTACGACTATATAACTTGATGGGTTTTATTCAGTAGTGATTTTGAAATTCTTAAACATAATTGTATTAAAACCCATGATTTCATGCACTGCTATTGGAATTAATATAAGGGTAAACTACTCCAATTATCACTAATGTTTGGGTAAGTTTTCATTTTCACCACTGATGTTTCAAAAGTTGCAAATCGATCATTAACGTTATCGTTTGTTACAAAATTATCACTCGTTGTTAACAGGCGTGACGGAAAACACACGTGGCCTGTTAACAGCAGTTAACATTCTTACATGGATGGTAATTTGATCCTAGTTTTAATGAATTAAAATATATATTTTTTAATTCTTATAAATAATGATATATTTTTATACAAAATAATTAAATATTTTTTTAGTTATAAAAAAATCAACATTGATAAATATTGAATTATTTTTCAATTTTTCATTTATCCATTCAACAAATATATAAATATTTTTTACTATTTTATAATATATAAAAAATAAAAATGAGTATTGTTAATCAAATTTATATATAATTTTATTTTTAATTAAATGTCAACCCAACTCAACCATAAACAAATTTATTACGAGTGAGAATATGTGATCAACGGTAGGTAGGCGGAAGATTATCATTGAGTTCAGTTGATGTTGTTGAAATAGACTTGATAAATTTAAACACTCTTTTGAAAAAAAATATTTAAAATACGAACAAGCGCAAGAGAAAAGATTTTATTTAACGTGAATGGTTAAAATACTTAAACATTTGATATTTTAAATACAAATATAAAATTGAAATTATAAAATGAAATCAATACAAATATATGAATGGATCAAATTTCTTAACAAGATCCGATAATTTTAATAACGTCAAACAAAAAGTTAAAAAGAAACATGTGTTATGAGTTGAATAGTTAGGAATTAGTTTGCTGTTATACAGTTAGTTAGATATGGCTATGAGTTATGATATGTGTTTGATTAGTGCTTCAATTTCCTCTTAAACTTATTAATACGATGATAATTTTAACCATTCAATTATTTTCTAACTTTTATTTTGGTCTAAATTAATATTAATATAATATCGCACTATTAATATAATATAACATATCATATTAAAATATTAATATAATATATCACATCATATAAATAATAATAATAAAATAATATGTCATTGTAGAAGGATCAAAGCAAAAGCAATTATAAGGCTGAGTGATTAAATTGAATATTTTTAAATGTAAGTGACCAAAATAAGAGTGATGAATAGTATAGGATAAATTTTTGGTCATAAGGAGGCGCTGATGGCATAAGACTTATAGCTGAAGGAAGAAGAAATTTAGCTTTATCTGCTATAGTACAGGGCTGCAAAAGCAAGTTGGTCCCGAGTATTGTTAGTTCGATTTAATTTGAAAAGTTTATAACTGAGTTTGACTTGATTTAAAAACTCATGTGCTTAAAATTACCAATCTCGCGAGCTTAAAATTTTCAAGTTTGACTTGAGCTCGGAAAATCTTTAACTTGAAACATTTTAAGACTTAGCTCAATTAAATCTCAAACTCGAACATGAATCTTAAGTACAAGAAAGACTCATATTGTATTTTTTAAAATAACATAAAAATATTAATATTGTTAATAATTTAATTTTATAAAATAGAATAATTTAATACATTATTTTTCGAGTTGCTCGTGAGCTTTTTGAGTCAGATATCAAGTAGTTCGCTTTGGCTCATTAAGAGTTTGAATTTAATTCAAGCTCGAATCTAATATTAATCGAATTTTAACTGAATTAATTTTGAATAATTTATGATCTATTTTGTCTCATTTACACCTTAGGTTATACTATAGAAATTAATGGCATTTGGCATGCAACAAAAAAACTATCATTATATATATTCATTATATTTTTATTTTGCTACAGCTGGTTGAAATTATATGGCATGCAGTATCACTGCTTCTTTTTATTATTTTTCATTTCAACCAGAAAGAACAATGATGCCAGCAAATTGTGGTCCAAGCATGCTTAAAATTATCTCCTTCATCAAAGGAGTAAATGTAGAGGTTACATGTAGAAGTATATATATATATTAATTAGGTTCAATTAAATTCTTTCTACAGTTCAGGTTGGTGTATATGTATTTTTTTTTTACTTTTTTTACTTATATAACTGTTAAATTAAAGGTAAAAATAATTTTTGTAACTTCAATTTGAAATAAGAAAAAAATAAATAAATATTTATAAATTTATATAAAACTAATATTAAATCATTCTAAAAATAGATTTATAGTATTTAGTTATAATAAAAATATAAATTTTAAATTATTTTAAAAAAAATTATATTCTCTTAAAAAATATATCATTATTTATAAGAATTAAAAATAAATATATTTTAATTTATTAAAACTAGGATCAAATTGAAAGAATGTATATTTTAATTTTAATCTATTTGTGTAATTATTTACTAAAGAGAATTTTATCTTCTTGGAAGATCACAACTAAATAAATTCAAAGATTTCAACCATCGATCTATTCAGGTACGCATTCGTAAATCTAGTTTATTTTATTCTTGATGGTTTGGTTCTAACAAGTGGTATCATCGCCTTGTCATGTTGAATCATTTGAGAATTCATTGATTTATTTTCTTGATTGATTATTTTTTGAGTTTAGATTTTTCGTACGAATAAAGGTATATTGAATTTAGGGTTATTTGTTTTTTCGCATGGTTTTAAAGTTTTCAATTATGTGTATGTTACGATAACCCTGTGGATTCCATGGAATATTGGCGGACAGTCATGGGATAATGGTTTAAAATTTTAAGATTCACATGTTGCAATTGGGGTGAATCATGAATGATGGCGTAAGTTGGATAGCATCATTAACTTTGATAAATATCTTTAATTACTTTAGATGTTTAGATCTAATTTTAACATTTTTTTTATTGGAAAACTTTTATTTTTGGTGGATTTAAAACTGCTGTCTAAGTCAGATTATGTGTGATGACGGTGGATCTTGAATCGTACATTATTTGAATGGAATTCTATAAGGGAATAAGGTGACGTCTTTCTGGCTTTTAAGATTGTATTTATTGATCTTATTATTATTATTTTTTGTCAATCTTTAATGTTTATGAGTTACACCATAAGAGATTATTACTTTAATAAGTTGCTTAATGGGATACCTATGTTGCTTATGATAATAAGTTCTTTTATGTATTTGGTTTTGGTTCCTTGTATCATGTTTAGTTTAATTTGGTGAATACATGATTAAGAAATTGTTGATGAATAGTCAAAGATTAAAGTTTTTGGTTTTTTAAAGGTATCACGTAGACATTCTTATTTCGGGTTATCGAATATAAAAATACATGTTGCTAATGTTATGGATTATGGAATATACGTTTGGCATTTATATATTCTATTCGGTTTGGTTATAGATTTAATTCACTGGTATGTACTTTGACATTGTCTTTTGGTTAAATATATATTATTTTTAATTTGTTTTGTCTTTGGTAATTTAATTTATAAAGTTATGAATTAAATGAATGTTTAAGAAAATTTTTCAGAAACAATCAAAACTTGAGTTTCCGATTTTTTTATAGCACCATTTATGAAATCTTATTTCGGGTTATTTAGGAAACTGTTGTGCAATAAGAAATTTCAGTTTTGACCTTTGATTGTTATAGAAATATTAAATTTGAATATTGATATTTATTTTGAGACGATTTAATCAAAGCATTAAGTCTTTAAAATGACATCTACTGTGAAAAATATTTTAGTTTTAAAATATGAAGGTTATGTATATGAACTTAGGATATGTTAAATTTGATCGGCCTAAAGGAAGATTAATAGTTGACATAATCTCATGTACAACTTTGGTAATAAACATGTTATAATTATTCAGTTTGATGTGTGAGTAATAAATCACTCCAAAAGAAGATTTTGCTCGACATGTTCTTATTATTAATGTTTAGTTACCACATTAGATATCACTTAAGGTGAATATTTTGTCTAAAGATGAAATATTAATTGATAATATTTATATGGTTTTATCTATATTGTTAATGTAATGTATATATTCAATTCAATTTGATGAAAATTTAGGTTTTGATTTTTGGTTATTAGAATATATATATTGAGACAAATTAATTAATATTTTGGCTAGGTCTAAAATTTTGGTAGATTAGTTGAAACAAATTGCCGCCAAAGTGACATCTTTTTTGTAGACTAATTTATTCGAAATATCAAGATGATTTTTTGTTTCTTGTAATGCATGCGTTTATTAATTAACCCAAAGGAAAGTTAATATTTGGTCGGATTTCAAGCGGCACCTGCGATAATAATATGAGACAATTATAAGGTATTTTATGTGAGCATTACACTAGTCTAAAGATTGGTCTATTGTTTGACATAACTTATTGTCAATGTTTGATTACTACAACAAGAGTACGTTTACAGATAATATTGTTGTCCAAAGACTTGATATTGATGTAGTGTTTGGTATCTTGTGATGGGAATTAGCCATTATTTTGAATTTATTTGTTTACTTAAGAATATTAATGTGAGCTTCAATTTTATTTACGTTTTGTTCTATATTCAGCTAATTATTTATTTATTGCTATCACAATATCTGTTATTATACATTTTATGCTCAAGCTTAGGAAAACGAATCACAAGGAATGAAAAAATGCACTTACGTAAGGTTTTAGTTGTATGAACATGAGCTTTGCACTAAGTAAAGAACAATTTTCACCTCTCTTGGGGGATAACATCCTTAATAGGTATAACGGATTTTGAGAGGAGAAATTTGTTCAAATTGCATGAGTCCAGTGGTCATGAAGCAACAACATTTTTAAAGCCTTTAGGGGTACATAATCTTAAAAGATTACTTAGGCCAATGTTCTCCTTGACGAAACTGAGAAATGTTTTCCTTAAAACAATAAGGTTTACTTGACATCATTTTTTACTTCTTAGATGTCTATAAAGTATAAGGGTCAAGGAAATATGGGGAGTACATTATGAATATGTTTCATATTGCTTCAAGTCTTAAGGCACTTGAGATCGAGTTTTTTTGAAGAATTACTTGTTCTTGTGATTTCAATATCGCTTCCTATTGAGTTTAATCAACTAAAATGGAGAAATGAACTCTAAATGAGCTTATTTTTCATTCCGTGTAAGAGGAAGAGGTTGAAGCATAATGAGTTTGAAAGTACTCATTTGAAAAGTGCATATAAAGATAAGGACAAAAATAAAATCATAATGTAGTTGTTAAGGGTCCAACTCAAAAGAGACAACAATGTGTTATAAAGGGTTTTATTTTTTAAGATAAGTTAAGACATATTAGGAGAAATTAAATTCTAAAATAGTAAGCAACTACTTTGGTTATTCTGAGCGATTCAAGAGTTATAAGTTTATGATCTCATAATTAGGAATAATTTTAAGATGAGATTTATAACATTATTTTTGAGGATGTTGAGTTTGGAGGGAGAAATAAGGTTTAAGGATTGCTTTTAGGGGAATTGAATTATAACTCAATTCGTATTATCACTTTTGAAGATATACATGTGTTCATAAATGTCGTTAATCAAGAAGTGAATCTAGAACCTCAATAACATAATATTGAACAACTCTCAATTCAAGATTAAAAAAATGTTACTGAAGAACAAACTCAACAACCTTAAAGAACAAGTGTCATTTTGAAGATCCATGAGATGAGAGAAATATTATTAATAATTGAAGATGATCTAATCAACTTTCGTCATGTCATAAAAGCTCTGACTCTCAAAAGTGGATTAATTTTATGTAAGAAGAGTATAAGGTTTATACAAGATAATAAAGATTGAGAACTTGTTTCATTACCTGAAGGTGCAAAGATGATTGGTTGCAAATGAATATTTAAAACCAAGATGGATGCAAATGGTGATGTTGACAAGTATAAGACATATCTTGCATCTAAAGAATATACTCAGTGATCGCGTGTAGATGTGTGTGTTGTGGCACGTAAATCTGTGCAAGTATACACAATCGATGCAAATAATATAGTAGTGAGTGAGTATCGTCTCCACAGGGATTGGAGGGTTTTCAAAAGATTGCTACAGCTAGGAATAGGTGTCACTAACTAATCCTAAGTATCTAAGTCTAATGATATAAACAAGGAAAATATGCAGTGGCAAATGGTATGAACAGATGGAAAAAGTTTGTCGAGGCAAGAAAAGTGTGAAGTGAAGTAAGTTGATAAATTTTGTCGTGACAACAAAAATATGCGATAGTAAATAAACAAAAGTTGCTAAGGATAAAGTTGTCAAAACTCTGTAAATAGACTGGAAACCTCATACAATTAGACTTCTAACGGGGCACTTGGGTTGGATTTGCTACGGGGATAAATTATTCTATGGCTAGGATGATCTAGTATGTTATGCATATGTTGCCCGATAGGATTTACTAAAGTGTATTAGTTTTATAGAGACTTTCCTTTTGGTTTCATTAAAATACTCTTTTAGGATAATCATGATACTTGTTGCTCATATTTGGTCTTGATTTACATAAGTTGGATTTCAAAATTTTGTTTATCAATGATGACATTGATGAGATATTTTATACGGTGCAATTAGAAAATTGTGTCTAATGATACAAAAATGATATACAAATTAAGAAAATCCATTTATGAGTTTAGGTATGACTCCCGTTAATTGTATAACAAATTTCATCAAGTGATTATCTTGTTTGGTTTTGAGATAAATTTGGTTGACTATTGTATATACAACAAGTTCAGTGGAGTAAACCAAGTGATAACCCTTATTGCTAAAAGGAACAAGTTTAGTTTTCACTAGTCCCCTAAGAATGATTTTGAAATTAAGAAATGCTAAAAATGTTCCTTATACTTCATAAATAAATGAAGAGTTTAATGTATACTTAGGTTGTACACATTCAGTCGTAGCGTATAATTTTGGGATATTAAGCAGATATTTAAGCAATTTGGGTCTGGATCGTTGGATAGCAGTCAAATTTATTCATACAATACAGTTAAGAACAAAAATATTACATGCTCACATATCGGAGATCTAGTAAGCAAAAGATCATTAGGTTTATGGACTTCGACTTATTGAAATATGGATGTAAAATTTTGTCCCATGAACTGTATATTATGGATTGATAATAAAGATCACTTGAGTTATTTTGTGACAATAAAATTACAATCCTTTATAGAGCATACTGATACAAACTCATTATTGCGCGCTTACTAAGAAACTGTCACCCTAGGTCTTTCATGAGCACACTACTCATGTGGGTGTAATATCATTTAAGGATATTCAGTTTTAGTGAGAGTTTATAATTTAAATGTTCAATGGTTATAAACACAATTTTAGTTACTTCAGTTTAAGGATATTTTTTTAAGGTTATTTTTTCAGAAATGAAGTTTGTTTTGGTTTATCCACACTCTGGTTTTGGTAAAAAGTTTGATCTCATTAAAGAGGACCAGTTGGAAATAGACATGTACAATTCACATTGCATGTAATTTCCATGCTACGCTCCATAATTGATATATGTCATTTGATTGTGTTTGTATACGTGACCATTGATAGGTCTAGTCATGATTGATATGTCAAAGGCCGCTTTGATCCTATATGGATATAGTTGATGGACAAGATTGTTATAGAATACATATTGCATAATAGAAAATTTTGAGCTCATAAGGTTATACATTTATCAGGAAACATATGTTGTCCAAGTGGGAAATTGTTGGATTAAAATCCATAATTATGGGCACATATTTTTATTGTATATTTTTATCATAAAATATAACATAAATTAAGTGACCAATTATGTTATAAAGTCATAAGGTATTATAAGTGTCATGAAGATAAAAGTGTAGATACTATTAAAGTTGTATTTATAATTTGATGAGGGACATAGTTATAAATACAGACAATAATTGATTTTTAAATCAGCTATATAAATGGGTTATGGTACCAAGAAATATATCATCTCGTATTACTCTTACCCCGTCTGAGAGTTTATACTTAAGATAATTCTATCTTCTTAGAAGATCACAACTAAATAAATATTCAATGATTTCAACCTATCGATCAATTCAAGTACGCTTCTGCAAATCTAATTTATTTTATTCTTGATGGTTTAACATGATTAGATCCTGGTTAGTTTTCATATTTATTATGATTTGGTTCTAACATTAAAGACATTAAACATAATGTATGCATTTCATTATTATAATTTAAATAAAATACAAATCTTCAAATTCATAATTCAAGAAAGATCAACCACAACCGTAAAGGTAACATGGACTTGTTTATTCATGTTGGTAGTAAATGGATTAAACTAAGCAGCATCTAATTCTTTTAGCTCCTTTGGGTTAAGTTCTTCAATGGGAGCTTCCCACCAAAAATTGTCTTCTCTCTGACTCCCACTTGCCTTATGAGCAAACACCTTTTCTTTCTCTTTGGATGCATCGAGTTGGCTAACCACCTCGTTATATTGTCGGATTATTCGATTGAATCTTACCTTAAGACGAGCCTCTCGACAAAGGTTTGATGTCGTTAAGACGAAAGATTCAGAAAACGATTAACAATAAATTCAATAGAGGGTTTACGTGCTAGTGAGAAGCAATTAAAAAGAACATCAATGTCGCATGGTATGACTAACTCACTTATTTTGTTGAAGATACAAGAGAAATTACAAGAAACGCACCCAAAAAAAACCCTTAACATACCATGTTATGTACAAAACCATTCTCTTAACCTAGAAACCATAGGTAGGTATTTATAGTTGTATGTACACTGAAACCTGTATAACTAGAAAACCCTATGCAATTGTGCATTCAAGAGCTTCCACATCCATCATAGTTCTATAGTTTTTTCTCAGTTTATGTATTTACCAATTAGGTCACATAATAAATTATTTGAACCAAATTAAATAAAATTTAGGTCACAATCTCTAACGTATAAAAAAATTATTTATTGAAATAAAGATAATACAAAGTTTTAGCATATATCAGACTGTAGGCATGACCTATTTTACTGCTATTAATATAATTCATATTTGTGTTGTGTTACATGAAATATGAGTTAACAAAATGATGACATTAAATAAATGATAATGTTGAGAAAATAATGTTTAAGAACATGTCCTTCAAGAACCTTGGGATATGTGTATGATTTATAGGTACGATGTCAAGACTTTCAAGTCATTAATAGATTTTTCGAGTAAATTTTTTTTAGTTTAATAATATTTTAAGTCTTTTAGTTTAAATATTAATTAAATAATATTTTCATTTTAATCCTATTTTTTAGATTTAAATAAGTAATAAAAATTGTTTTTTCATATGTAAAGCAATTTAACCCCTCGTGATGTATGATCTTAACTCCATCCCTACTTAATCCTACGCCCTTTGTGTACAGTACCAGTGACAATGTCAACCGAAATAAATTCAATCAAATTTTCAATAAAATAATGATACATTTGATTATATTTTTATAAAATGTTCAATGTGATAACTGTACTTTTAAAATATTCAATATGATACGTACTTTGACAAAATATCTAATGTGATAGCTATACTTTAAAATTGTTCAATATGATACATATACTTCGACAAGATATCCAATGTGATATTTGAACTATCATTCGACATATTGTTATAATAACTAAAATTAACATAGTTAATAATTATCAAATCAACCAATGAAACCTGGAAATTAAAAAGAACAAAGCTCTTTGTAATACCCTAATTTTTCCGGACCATTTAAATTCATTTGAAGACGATCGAGAATTAATTTGAAGATGTTTGTGCTCGAGATGAATTATTTCAAATGGTAAATCATGGAAGTTTGCATTTGAAAGCTTGAGGTGTTTAATTGGACTAAAACCATATATGTTCATTTTGGAAATTGAGGCACAAATTGAAATTTAATCCCAAATACAAATTTAAGTGTCTAAAGTCCATTTACACCTTTGAAGTCCAATTACAAGCCAAATTAAATGCAAGTTCAAGATTCAAGCCCATCAACAATTACAAGACCCAGTTACATCTGGCCCAACAAATTGAACCCGACTCATGTGAAGCTCCAACACGCAGCAGCTCAAGACAAGCACTGACCCAAACCGTTTACAGCAAGGCCCTGCTCCACGTCATAGTTGCCCACGTGAAACCCCCAACAACTCGGTTCCCCAAGCTTTGCACATGTTTCCACCAACAAGCCAAGCTCGGTTCCACAGCTGCCCATGCCTCCCACGTGCAGCACAGCTCCCTAGCAGCTGTCTCCCACGTGAAACACTAGAACCGAGCAGCTGCTCATGCCAGCACCAAACCCGAGCAGAACATCTCGGTTCTCTACTGCTGCCCATGACATGCGAGCACGCCAATCGTGGCTGTCGCCCGTGCCCTGTAAATTTGGAACCAAACCCGAGGCTGCAACAAAGGAAAGCAATTAAAAATGGAGTAGGAACACAACAGAAAAGGGGGGAACGAAACCATTTTTTTTCAACAGCAAACAAGGGGGGTGTTCATCAACAACGGTGGGCATTTTTTAGGAAAGAAAAAGAGGGAAATTCTGTTCTTGTAATAGAGGGTGTTCTGAAACCCGCGTAAACAGAGTGTAACGGGGGTCTTCCCCATCTTTCGAAAGCAATATAAACGATTCAAATCGGAGGTATCTAGATTCTTCTTTTTATTTTTTACAGCTTGTCCTTAAATCTAAAAAAGATAACTAAAGGAATAGATAGAAGGGAGGTTAGTTAGCTTGTTTACCTTTAGGTTTGTCTTTCGTTTGGCCTCGGGTTGGCTGAGAAAGAAGTCCTGGTCCGGTTTAGGTGTCTGTGGGGTGTGAGTTGTGAAGAAGACGTCGGGTCCCTCATCGGAGCCCATAGCATCCACGACCATGGTGACCGTGGTGGTTTTAGCCTCTGTTTAGGTTCTCTGAAAAGTGAAATAGAGAGTTAGGGGAGAAGAGAGGCGTCGTTCGAAGTGAAGAGAAGAGAGGGGAAGGAGATTTTACCTAGTTTGTTCGAACCTTTGTTGGTCTGAGGGTTTGGCCATCACCGTTGGTGGCCTATCGGCAGCGCTGAGGTGAGCCTTGTGGCTCTCGGTCGAGAGAAATGAGGCGAGAGGCCGAAAGGGATGTGGAGATGAGTAGAGAAGAAGAACGGCGCTGGGGGGGGCTAATTTAGTAGAAATGAGGCTAGGATTTAGGTTACTCAGAATATTACATATATATATTTTTTCTAGAACGGCGTCGTTGAGGAGATATAGGGTACCCATTTGGCGCATGGGTTATCTATGGAATGAGCCATTCCAATTTCCAGTTTTATGCATTTTAGTCCCTAGGTTGAAGTTTGTATGTTTATAATTTTGTTTCCATAGTTTTTGCATCTTTAATCTTAGTCCCAAATGTTAGTGTATTTAATTCTTTATGTTTTTAGATATTTGACCTCTAAGTTTGTGCATATTTCTTTTTAATCCTGATTATGTGTTTAGGATTTATTTCAATGTTAACCCGGTATGATGGTGATTTGTTTTATTTTAGTTGCGTCGTTATTTTTGTTTAGTATTGGTGTTTTAGTTTTTATTTTATTTGTAATTAAGTTTTAAAGTTTTATTTAATATTGTTTAGTCCTCGTTTTAGTAAATATAATTATTATCTGAAATTTATAATTTGTTGTGTTATATTTTTATTTGTTATAGTCATATTTGTTCATTAAATATAACTATGAATATAATATGTAATTTTTAGTTATAAAATATGTATATAATTTTTATATTAAAGTGTTGCATTGTTGGAATATTTTGTATATATTTTTTGTTAATTGGATTATTATATATGATAATTTATTCATGTTGTCCTCATATGCAACTTGAGCTAATTACATAATTTAATTAAGGTAATACCTTTTTAATTTAAAACTGTCATAATAGCTTTTCTTAACTTACAGGGAAATTGTTCTTAATGGTTTTAAATTACAAGTGTATCCGTCATTGTCACTAAAAATTGATTCTTCACTATAAAATTTGGGAGTGAAAGAAAAAGAAATGTTCGGCTATTTAAATTTGTTGAGAAAATGTCGTTAGAATGACCTAAAGATTGGTCTCAATATATTTAAATAATCGAACATTCTTTATCTTTCTAATGGCTTGGTAATTTTAATTTAACTTATTTCGTTGTTTTTGAATGTTATAAAATTAGCATTTTTGTTGTTTAAAGGGATCATTAATCAAATTAAACTTGTGAAATTCATTGCAAAGACATTAATTAATCGACTAGGTATCGATTTAGGGCGTTGTGGGGGTGTTAATCCTTCTCTACACATAATCGACTCCCGAACTTGGATTTTGGTAACGTAGACCGTAAATTTGTCGTTTTAATTAAAATTAATTTTTATTTAAAATAACAACGTTTTTGGGTGCCCAATCACACCCTAATCAAAGATTGGTGACGACTCCCTAAACCATATATTTTTATCGTAAAAGGATTTCCAAATTTTCAAAACAAGAGGTTTTCTAAAAATCACATTATTTTTAATTAAAAATTCAATTAAAAAGAGAATAATTAAAAATGACGTGGTTTTCAAAATCTCGCCCCCACACCGGTAAAAAAATCGTTTCGACACTCTTGCAATCTGAATTCTTATCCGAATACAATATTTTTGGGTCAGTTTGATACTTTAGTTGTAAACTTGTATGATCCTATGAATTTTTAAGCTGCCTATGCTCCAAAGAGATGGCTTCTAAACACCATCAGCCGAGTGACGAAAGCTCGAGATAGAACTCTAACAACCCTCTCTGTATGTAAAGCAACCAATCCTGAATGGAAAGGCTATATACAGGCATTGACACCTATACATCATACATAAATACACATGCGTACATACATACATTTGAAAATTGAGGACCATTATAATCTGTCAAAACTATTTATCGATTCTAAGATTGTTACAGAGATGTCCTAATTCTGGCATTGCTTCCATCCAGGTTGTGAATTTTGTCTTAGCCGGAGATGTGCTGTATAGGTATGATCGGAATGTGACGAGGAAAAAGTAGCGCCTGCAAGTAAAAACAGATACGAGTATACAGATCATGAAAAACAAACCCTGTTACGTTTCAAATCTTAGCAGCAGCAACCTAAACTCAAACTAGAACACTAGAACTATTTAACCATAAAATAAAAGCAGGACCATGGCCTTGAACCTGGTTTTTGTCGAACCCATCGATCAAAACACAAACACTAACACCAACGGGCAAGCCACTTGATGTGGGCAGTGAAATCGAATTTTTCTTAGATGCAATTATGCAAGAACTAACCTCATAGCCTTAATGCCCATATCCATGATGTATGCTCGATGCTCATCATCATCATTGTGGACCTCCTCAAGTGCCTTACTGTAATGAACGATATCATCTCGTAAATGCCCTGCACCAGCACACCTTCACAAAAGAATAGCAGAAACTCAGCACCATTAAAGCGTTAAAAGCCGATAAGTGGGATGTTCAACTGATTCCAGGAAGACAAAAAGAAAAGAAAGAAGAAAATCATTGCAGTAATCCATCCTTTTGCTCTCTGGACCAGCTGAACCACTAAGCTGATTATATATATCGCAAGTATAGTAAAAGAGTGCAAAGATAAACTTCATTCGATTCTTTAATATCTAAATAAAGAGGAAAAAGAAAACTAATGAGTATGAGACAGACCTTTCAATAATGATATCAACATTTGCTTTGCTTTTGGGACCATGCATGAGAACTCTTGTAAGATTTAGTATATCACGATAATCGCCCATCCTTCGTGCTTCTTCATCAGAAGTGCAGGATAGCACGTTTTCTTCAGGTGTAGAATGTAGATGTGCATCACCCAATGATTGTGCACTGGATGTTCCAACGTTCACCTCTGCATCAAGTCTGCAGCAAATGATTGCCATTGCATATGCAACTCCTCCAAATCCAGTGTGTGATACATAAAGGTAACACCCTGAGGAGCTGTAGAAGACATAATGATTTAATTTGAAGGAACAAGTTTAGAACATATCCAGTCACAGTCCCCTTTCGGGTAAATACCTTTTAACTCAAAGTCCCCTTAAGCAATAACAAAAGATAATACTTTGAATTCTTGGTATCATAATGAACTACAATGGTCCTGGTGTTTGAAAATGCGGTCTTGATAAAATAAAGATATTTAATAAATGCTTTGGCTTTTTCAAAACTACAAATGCCGACGGCCGATAACTGATATCTATTCATATTGACAAATTTCAATTGGTTGCAAAATTCCCAAAATGACCATAAAGCCAGACACTACACATCATTCACCCAAAAGGCCATTAATACATTATATCCAAAGATAAAACGATGTTAATTGATAGATAGCCCTGACTAGACACTCATGTGCAAACATGCATGAACAGATGCAGGCAGAATCAGATGCAACTAAAACTTCAATAGACTGATGAACGAAGCACTGACTAGAGACATGTGTACTTACTCATCTCGACAGTTCTGGATTTCATCCACATCAGAAGCTAAAGCTTCCCTCTCTCTAGTTAATGGAATCCTCCTATATTCTATATTATAACCCTCATCTTTTAGAGCAGCATATACTTCAGCAGCTGTCTTCACATCATCAGCACAGATGTTTTCCCAGTATCCTACAACACTGGACTGATTTGTTGATGGACTAAATTCTTCACGATGTAAAAGTATTCGACCACCAGACTGTCTGACCTCAGACAATATATCTTCCTTTAGCCGTGCTTCCATGTGTTCCACCTGCATCATTTTTCACAATTCAAGAAGTTGGCTGAAATAATGATGCTAAATGGCTTCCCGCTGAAAGTGGACAAATGTTAAGACAACGTACCACTGGACCAGTAATTCTGGCATGCTTTAGGGTATCAACAGGCTTATTTAACTCCCTCAGTACAAATGGCGTGCCATTAATGTACACAACTGCCTCTTCTCTAAGATCAGTTACCACCACTTTCTTACCATCAACTCCTGCAACGGATTTGGCATCTAGATATGCTAGCATCTCTTTGGCGCCAGTAATTGTTGGCGTTGCCATGCTATAAACAGGGTATCCATCCACCTGAATGTACAGGTTTGAATGATTATTGAAGATTGTAGCCTCATAACTTAATTGTTAGAATTTTATTTTAACTTAATTGTTAGTTTTATTTTCTATTTAGTTTGTACTCTACATCTTTAATTAAGAGATTAAATAGGATATTAATTAGATTAAGCTAACTCTTATCTTCCTTGTAAATCTGCCTATGTAAGGCCTAACCTAAGTGATAGTTTTCTAAGTGAGAAAATACGGAAAATTCAATTTCTTTGCTGTTCCAAAAACCTTCTTCTCTATTTCTACAATTATATGTAACTTAGGACCAAGAAGATGCATGCTAATCATCAACACCTAGAAATTCAGGATAGGATGAGAGCACTGAACTATGCTAACATGTGGGAATGGACTCTTGAAAAAGGGAAATATGCACTTGTTTACTGTAATGCACACGATAGTTTTAACAAGAAATTTCCTATCATATGAACAATTATCACTAAAAAAAATTTCTAAAACATATAGGAGAATGCTAAATATATATATATGCCAGAATGACCTAAACAAATAAATGGCCTTATGGCATACCAATCTGAAGATAGTTATTTTTCTTTCGACCAAACCTTAAAAACATGTGGTGCACCATAAATTTGGATGTGGCTGGAAGTTCTCTGACCAGGAAAGAAGTACATTTTAAGTATAAAGCCTTTCCCCAAAACAGAACCATTCCGTGTCTTTACAATGGCTTCCATAACAGCGTCTCCATGTTGCAATTCATGTGGGGTTCTTAACTCCTCCTGCAATCAAAAACCAAAATTAGTTAAACAAGCATATTCAAAACAAAGGATAAAAATATAAAAATGTGGCAATCTTAGGAAAATTGTATAGATTAAGCTTTTCACTTGGTTCTATAGAGAGAGAGGAAGATTTACAGGAATAGTGAAAAATCGCCCAGGCCATAATCTTATACTCCATTTCATTGCTTGAACCTCTGGTCTCTGATGCAACCAATTCTTAAATGTCATCAAACATTCTCCTTGTCCGCAGATCCTATCAAAAGCTTCACTTCCAAGATATGCAGCAAAAGCAATTAAACGAAAGTACCGCTCCAAGTATTCAGCTCCACGGTTAAGAGCTACTCTCCTCACCCTAGGCTCAATATGCTGTTGGTTGAACACCTTCCTGTAGTGCAGAACTGCTTGCCGTATGTTCTGTAGTGTTGAACATCTATCAATAATAGCATCTAAGACCTCACGGCACTCCACCCCATTATCAAATAATCTTGTTATCTTCCACAAAAGTAGGATATCATCAATGCCAAATGCACGGCCTTGCACATTTTTAGGTCTCATTTTAACAGTGCTAGAGGTCAATCTAGTCGCATCGCTTCCACTTTCTTCACCACTAGAGGAGCTACCATCTGCCTGTTCATGGTTAACCTCATCATGTTGAACTTTAATCGGTCTCCCATAATCAATACGAAGCTTCACAAGACAAGCTATTACAGTACCAGTTGTTGTCCTCCCTCTTCCCATCTATGAAAATAAATGGAACAATCACATTTAAGAGCAGGAAAAAGACCGAAAAGAAAAACTTAATAAGCACATACAAATTCATATGGCACATGAAGACATTTTCAAAATGAAATACCTGGCAATTGAATACAAAAGCAGTATCCTTCGAAGCAGAAGCAATGTTTGCAGCAAGTCTATCAAAGTCGGAACTCTTGGGAGCTTTTCCATCAGTAATGGGCACACGAGCATATTTAATGGGAAAACCATCATCCTCTAAGCTTTTAAAAACCTCCAGTGGAGTTTGTATAGAATCAGAGTTGACATGTTCCCAAGCATCAAATATCTTATGATCCTCTGTTTCATGAATGACCATTATAGCACCCTCATAGTGTTCAGCTTCTCGAAGGATATCCTCCTTCAACCGAGCTTCCATTCTCTCCACTCTCTCACGATCAATCCCCTGAATGCAGAAACCAACTTAGACTCCAGTATCAATTGGCGCTTTGTTGCCAAGTAGATGGGGCAGAGGGATTCAAAAACAATTTGCACAAATCAAAGAAACAGGAAATAGAGCCATCTTAATTTCAGGTATAACATAAATACATAAATTATTTACCAAAAAAAATTGACTACATTCGTTTGAACACAAATATGATGAAAATGAGCAAAGAATCAGTAGCTATGCTACTCTAAGAAAAAGTCACACTACAATGATTGGAAACTTCTTAACTAGAGGTCTTTCTGTACTCAAAGCTCCACCACACAGATCCTCAACAAAATTTTAAGTTTTTACCAGCTAACAGGTAAAATCAATTTACCGTGTATTCCAACATGTTTTTATAGGGCCTTTCAACCTCACGGAGAACAAATGGCTTTCTATTAATGTAAACAACAGGTTCTTCTCGCATATTGTGCCAAAAAACTGGACGACCACCTTTGGAGCTACCAATCCTTTGAAGGACAGATCGAATTCCATCGATAGTTGGATTTGCAACTCCATAAACAGGAAACCTAGGAACCTCTCTGAAGTTAGGAGCACCCTCTACTCTCTCTGGTAAGCTTATGTTTTGACAACCGGGACAGTGGTCACTTTTTAGGACAGTCTGGCTCCCAAGAACCTCTCCGTTCCTCAGAGCAGCAACTACACCCACTTCATGAGGGCGATGATCAGCAGATTCAACACAATTTGTCAAAGATGATTTTAGACTTGCATATCCAAGTGCACCCATTGGATCCCTCCGAAGTAACCTGAAACAATACATAGCCAGTTAATGCATGCACCAAGAAAAATTCCGAATCCGGGATGGTTTTCTTTTAAAGTTAATTGAAAAAAAATTAGCATCCACTAAGGGTAAGAAAAGAACTTTAATTAATCAGACCAACATAATTTTATAATCACATTGAGTTCTTATAAGTGTATTTTCCCTTTCCTTTCTTTACTAAAAAATCTCCTAAAGAAACTAAGAGAGAGAGAAAATAGGGTTAGGATGAAACTTAATGCTGGTTAATCCATATCAACTCTACATCAAATGGCTGAATGAACCAGTCTTGCTGTTTAACTTGCAAACCAACATCTACTCAACAGGCTCTAGTGCAATCAAGCAACCAAACATTTAGAAGGCAAGGTCATGAACTATCAGAAGCAACCACCCCAATATTCATAATGTAAAATCAGTATCTGAAATGCTTCAGCATAAGTTCCTGAAACTAAGAGAGGAAACTTCATATAACACTTCCATTCATATCTATACCTGCGAATAATGCTATATAGCTCTGGCCTTGCCTTCATCCAGTCAGCAAAGCTTGTATGATCAAAGGAACTAGAACGGAGAGATGCCCGCTCTGAATGGATATATACAGCAAAGCATATTAGAAAGTAATATCTCTCCAAATACTCCACAAAAAATGAAAGTGCTGCTTCCCTCTTCATCTCATCTGGCTGACGAAGTATACTATTGCGATAAGTGGCAATTGCTTCTCTTAAGTTCTGTATCAGCATTTAAAGCAAAACGTCAGTGAGTTGTCAGCACCTATGAAGAAAACTTAGTAGGCCTTGCAGATAAAGACCATAAAATATCAAGTAGGAAGAAATTACGACAATCATCTGCTCAGCAGAAGTTTTTTACAAACAAGGCTTTAAGTTTAGAGCAAACCTGAATAGAAGGGGATACTTAGAAAGTCGTACCTGCATGGAAGCACATTTGTCAATGACCTTGTCCACTTGTCTTTTCCCTTCAACACCACCCTAAAGGAATTTCACTATTTTATAAGAAAAAAGACCAAAAGAGAATATTAAAGAATCAGCCAAGAATAAGTAACGTCATTCAAATACCTCTAGGACCTGAATCAGGCTTCTAATGACTGCATATTCTCCTCTACGAATTGCCTCCTCAGAATTCGGCAGATTGTCAGTGACATTAGGACCAGAATCAAAAACTCTCCCTATTGAATCGCTTCTTGGAATGCCTATGTCATTAGATATAAAATCATTAGAAATCAGAAATAAGTTACACTGCAAGCAGTTATGGATTTACACTATAGGCATGAAGCAGATTAATGAATATAACAAGTAACAAATTTGATGTAAATCAGGTTATGATTTTAAAGAGTGATTCCTAGTGCATGTTTTTCTTCCACAAATTTAATCGAAAGTATTTGGTGTCCCACTGTTGCAGCTTCATTCTGAACTCTTTAATCAAGGACACAACATAGATCCATGCAAGACCATTCCACAGAGGAGAAGATAGCTTCATGGTTCATAAAGTTTTTCTTCTTTTCAATTTGAAGTCAACCATCCATACCAAAGTAGTCACGATAATATTCGCTCTCTATGTTACTATAGTCACTAAATGGCTCTAATTGAACTTAGCCTCGCCTTTAACTCCTATAATGGTAACCTTTCAAACCAAAAGAGTGTAAGAGTAGGAGCAGAGATCATCATCCTTAAAATCAAACAAACAAGTTTTGTTTCATAATAGATAATATAAATAATGTCCACAAGGCACACAGCTGAAAATTGATAAGAAAACACATAGCCATATAACAAGTCCAATCAAGTTCATAAATAGCCAATCTTTACTGCACCTTTTGCAATTTTTATACCTTTTCAATAAATGAGAATTCTACTAGCCATAAATTGTTAAAAAGTATTCGATCTAACACAGACTGTTCTGAGGAGAGAAGACTCAACAATAGCTCTCAAGGAATCATGATATGATTGGCTAAATTAAGGAGTTGAAATATTTTATATAAGGAAGCTTTTTCTGTCTCTGTACACATTCAAGGTCAAACTACGCTGGTTAGATTTGATTTGTTGCAAAATGTTGAGAAATACCCTAAGAATTGGTAAAGATATTTATGTAATGAGCTGGACTATAATAAGATAATGGCCTATGAATGAAACATAATAAATGAGAAAATATCACCAAAAAAATATCTGAATATCACAGTAGAGTAATGTAATGGAATTTATGTTGAACTTAAAATTACAAAGAGACAACAATACCAGAAGCTCCGGTTCTATTGAGATAAACTAAAGTCGCAATCACCATGCCAGTAGTCGTTCTTCCCCGTCCCATTTGACAATTAAAAACAACATCTGTGCTTATGTCAGCTTGAGAAATTTTATTAACCTAAACACAGAAAGGAAAAAAGAGATAACGTAATGCATTATTAGCACTGTGATATTACAACCATCAAGCTAATGTTTTTTATCAAATAGACACATAATGCCATGGTCATTCAAGGCTTCCATCTCTGAGCACCCAATACAGGCACTTCTATGATAATCTTTTGTTTAAAATGAAAAAGCAAGACTTTGACTCACCATGGCATCATGTAAAAGCACATAAATTAGCAGCCTTCTCCCTTTTAATAATTCTTTAGCTAGAAATTTATTTAGCTATTCAACTCCTTTTTGCAGCAATTCAATGTGTTTTTTATATAAGTAACAGAGCTAAAGAAAGATAAATAATATCCACTAATATGTGTTTTTTATAGTAGTCACCGAGCTAAAAAGAGATAAATAGTATCCATTAATTTCCAAGCAATCTATCCAAGAGCAAAACTGACAGAAATAGATATGTCCATATTACCCCTAAGCTATAAATATACGAAGAAAAAGTAGGACATAAAAATGTGGAGGGAGGATGACTCAAAGTAAACAAAAACTTAATTATTTAACAATATGCAGAGTAAGGCCAATAACATGGAACTCACCAGAATATCAAAATCCAGCTCCTTCGGTGGTTTTTCATCTGTTATTGGCACGCGCTCATAATCAACCAAGTATCCTTCAACTTGCAATTCTTCATACACCTATACCGGTGGAACCCAAAAATGAGTTTGATATAGTAGTTCAAACTTAGGCAGATCGGTCACATTTTCTTATTTTCCAAAGCTTGTACCTCTAAAGGTGTCTTCACAGAATCACTGGATACCCATTCCCACTGGTCCACCATCTGACCATCTGGCAGTTCATCAGTGACAAGGATCTTATTTCCACATCTGCTATGTCATATTTCCAAATAAAATTTGCTATCATGCAAGGTGGGGCAACCATTTGTAAAGACAGCAAACGAACATTTACAAGTCACATTAAACAAAATGTGTAACCAAAGGAAATACCTAGCACCTTCCAACAGAATATCTATTTTTAATCGAGCTTCCATTTGCTCAACTCTGTCCCCGTTGATTCCCTATAAAATAAACATAAAAGGTATATTTCAGTTAGCCTTTAGCATGCACAGTGCAAAATGAGTAGATATTGTAATTTTAGTCACAGTGCATACCGTATATTCAAGGTTGGAGAAGGGCCTTTCCACATCACGTAAAACAAAGGGACGTCCGTTAATATACACAACCTATTAAGCAATAAAGAACATATACAAATATATTAGAATAAGCAAATTAGGCAATTCATGAACTCTTAAAATGTCTATGTAAAACAACATTCGGACCACAATCAAGATCTTCTTCTTCATTGGGTTTCTAATGAATAATGAATGCATGTATTATATTTCTATTTTATCATCACCAACAACATACAAAATAAGAAACAAGATATGTTTTTCTATTGGCAAAGAAACCTTTTTTCTTTAAGAATGGGGGCATGGAGTAGTAGAGACTTTAGTTCCAAGTTGATTTATCAAAGATATGTATAAGAAAATCTTGTTTGGTATGGATAGAAGGCAGTTGTTTTGAGATTGCATATTACAACCTTTCAATTTAGTAGTTGCCCTAGCATTTATGACAAATGGCGTCAATGGAATGAATAAGAGAATAATTGTTTACAAGATGAAGCAGGTACACCTGATCTTTACTTTTTTCAGTTATCTATTGGGCATTGATTTTTTGTATTAGGCTTTCTACTTGTTTCAAGTGATTGACTTTATATTATACTTCCATATCATCTTATCTTCAGTACATGAGTAGTCCTGACAATCAAACTTCTATCCCATAAAGTAATCATGTTTTCAGTAGTCAAGCAAGTAACCCAGATGTCAACAAAATGTAGCAGTCTGTCCATACACTTATTAACAAACAGAAATCAATTGATGAGACATCATTTTACCGGTTCTTCCCGAAGATTAACCCAAAGAACATGCGCTTTCTTCCCATCCTTTTGGGCTCCAATATGCTTAAGAACGTTATGAATCCCAACAATGGTTGGAATTGCAACACCATGAACATGCAACGAATCTGCCTGTTATTAGCGGATCAAAATATAAAGGCAAAGAAAAAGGGTTAAAAAAGAAGATGAAATTTAACAAAATAGATCATGCCATAAAATAAGAGTTATCAATTCAATGTGATAATCAATTAAGTAACCAAGGCATCATCTGCATCATAACCGAAACTTGAATAACATGTATAAACTATAACAGTTAAGAAATAAGGGCACGGTAAACTGTGAACCATGAAATCTAGCAGCACCTATCAGATAACTACCCCGTTTTGAAAATCTAAGCAATGCTTAATAGGAGCAATTCATTAAGGAGTAAGGACATGAACCTATTCAAGATTACAGCTTGAGAGCCAATACGAGGTGAAACATAACTCCTAAGTAATTCTACATTGCCTTCATTGTTTTTCTTTAAAAAATAAGTAGATACCTTGCAACCTCTCATTTATATAGAAAAGATTAATGACGGCTGAAAGGCAAGAATTCAATTAGATATATACAGACCAACAGACAGACAGACATAGGGAACCAATGAAGAGTTAAGGTAAAGAACCTGACGGTAATTGGGGGCACCATCGATCTGGGGAGATAAAGGCTTGTTTTGGCATCCAGGAAAATGGTCGCTCTTGAGAATGGTCTTTTTACCCAGCACCGAACCCCCTCTCATTTTCATCACTTGCTCTAACTCCTTTGGCATCGACATCTCATGCAAAACACTTTCAATTCTCCTCGAGATTCCAGCTAAACCCTTTTCCTTCAAAAGTCCAAGGAACCCAACCCCAGAAAATAAAGGGAAATGCACTTTTTCCCCTTGAAAAATCAATGGAAATAGAGCAAATTCAAGATTTAACTATACCTTTTTTTTTCCTTTTTGATAATTCTAGGGAACCCAAGGCCAGAAAATAAAAGAAGATGCAGATTTTCCCTTGAGAAGTCAATGCAAACAGAACGAAATTCACATTAATCCCTCCCAAGATTCCAAGTAAACCCTTTTTTTCCTTGACAATTATAAGGAAGTCAATGCCAAAAACAATTAAACGAGATAATGCAATGGAAGGGAATCGAGGATTGAGAGGAGGGGAAATGGAAGGAAAGGAAAATGATAGTAGCTAGAGAGAAAGCTATTGAGGAGAAAAAATGGAAAATTTGATTGGTCCACTCAAAATTAACACCGCAACAGAAAAGCGTAGACTTTTTGTACCATTACAGTGGCAGATGTTACGTTTTATATCCAATTACGACTATGTAATAAGATATAGGCTTATATTCATGGATTAACGGAAGGGGAGCGGTTGGTACAATCGTGCTTTTAAATTTTAAATATTTTTTTATATTTTTAATTAATAATTCATTTTAATTTTTTTAAAATTTTTTTTAATATAAATTTTTATGTTTGTTCCGACTTATATTACAAATAAATACTTAAAGTATATCATTTTTTTCATTTAAGTATTTAAAATATTTTTTTAGTTAAAATGAATACCTAAAATATTTAATCTTTATCATTTATGACAAGTGACATTAATTAAAAAAATACTTTAGTTACTTGTATAAAAAATATTGAACACTTTTAAATGTTCTAATTTATCTTTTTAGTTAATAAGATTATAATTTGGGGATAAAATTGAAATTTTCAAAAGTTTGAGGGCTAATTTAGAATTATAGTCATAGTTTAGGGATGAAATTAGATTATTTAAAAGTTTAAGGATCGATTTAAAATGAGGTTCATACTTTATGGACATGTGATGCAATTAACTATTAATTAAAGAATAGATGCTTATATAAAAAAATATTGAATAATTTAGATACTTATTTTGACTAAAAAATATTTTACCTATTTTGAGTAAAAAGATAAGTTTAGATATTTACTTTGACAAAAAATTATTTTGGATACTTATTTGTGACATAAGCCTAAGATATAATATAAAAAATAAAAGGGTAAAAATACATCTTAAATCTCTCTTAATTTCAAAATTGGACAACTTGATCCCTCAAAAGAAATAATCAAACAATTTAATCCATGTCAGTTTTGAAAGTAAATGATTAAGGAACATTAATTCGATGCTAATATTTCTCATTAATTTCATATGATTTTGACAGAAAAATAATAAAATGAACCCTTAATATTTATATATTATATTGTAGACACATAATTTCGTCCAGCTCGATTCGTATTATAGTATAATGTTCATGTACTTATTTGTAATATATAGTATATTGCATAGGGTATACACATTATTATATAATATATTTACATTTGTTTTTTTACATGTGTCATGCTCAAAGCCCAAATGAAAGTGCTAACCAATTACACACCAAACCTAGCTGCAGCCAGGATCCAAATGAAGCCCCGACCCGAGACCCGATTCAGACCCGAACCAACCTAACCCGAAGCATCTAGGTTTTTTGAACCCTAGCCCGCGCCGCACAGTCTCACATTATTATATAATATATTTACATTTGTTTTTTACATGTGTCATGCTCAAAGCCCAAATGAAAGTGCTAACCAATTACACACCAAACCTAGCTGCAGCAGGATCCAAATGAAGCCCCGACCGAGAACCGATTCAGACCCGAACCAACCTAACCCGAAGCATCTAGGTTTTTTGAACCCTAGCCCGCGCCGCACAGTCTCCTCACACCCGTTCCAGCCGCTTCCAACAACACTTCCGAGTTTCCCAGCGACGTGATGTTGTAGGACTCCAAAGCCAACCAACAAACAACAAACCAAGAACGTTTTTAGTTCTATTAGAAGTCTAAAACCGAACCCAAAAATAGGGTTTTGTAGAACTATAAATGGATGTAAAATCACCAAAAAAATATACAAGAAATATACGAGAAAAAATCGAGTAAGATATATACTTGTAAACAACAGAAGATCGAAGCAAAAAAGTTTGTAACTCTCGAAAGTAAATGCAATAAAAAATGTGACTTTTTTTACCTTTCTCGGTGGTACAATAGCATGTGTCTTTTTTTTTTTTTTTTTTGACTAAAAAAAAGAAAAGAAAGTAAGCCGAAGATTAAAGGGGAGGGTTTTTCGAAAGGTTTTTCCTAGATCTAGCCCTCCTCGAGGCTTGTTTTTGGAAACAAAAGTGATTTTTGAAGAAAGCATATGGAAAGCGTTCGAAAAGGTTTTTTTTTGGCATTACCGTTGATGAGCGGCGGACGACGTCGATGTACGGCTGTGTTCTTCATGGATGAATAACATTAGAGAGAAAAAAGGTAAAGGCTTTTGATTCGTTTTGGGGGGAAGGAAAATGATTTATGTTTGTGGTATTTGGCTTTTATACGACCCGACGATCCGACCGAATCCCCTAGGGGATCCGCGTGTTTTCATTCGGGTAGGGGTAAATTACAAACTAAGTCACTGATTGTTTTCAATACATATTTTGCGCCCCAAATTATGTTTTAATCCCCGATTCCTTTTTTTAATTTAGCACCTATTTTATCCTTTCTTTTAATTTAGTCCCTTCCTAATTTAATCTACATTTTAATTTAATCATTTTTTTTTTTTTTTTATTTTTATTTTATTTCCTTTTCTTCTGTTTTTAATTTTATTTCATGTTACTTTTTTTTTTTTTCCCTTTTTTTCTTTAAATTTAACTAACCATCTTTTTTGGTTTTTTTAATTTTTTATTATTATTTAATCTTTTGTCTCATTTTTATTTATTTAGTTTTTTAGGGTTTTATTTTTTTCACATTAATTTTAGTTTTTTAGTATTTCTCTTAATTTAATCAACTCGTGTCTTTACATTATTATTTTTATTTCTCTATTACTTCATGTTCTCAATATGTATGATCTATCTTTAACGAATCATAATGTAATCCTTATCTTTTCTTTTTAATTCAATATTTTTTTATTTTACAAATCTAACGCTTTTTGAGCTTTTAAGGGTACTCTTTTAAATCAATCAGAGGTAAGTAATTTGGATTGAATTTTTATTTATAATTTAACTTACAATTTTCTTAATTAAGACAACTGGAAAATTAGTACTGAAAGGACAGTACAAGGGTGCTAATCCTTCCTTGACTGTAACCAACTCCCGAATCCGACATATCTTTGGTAAAGACACAAATTATGTAAGATGGTGTCCGATCAGCCTAAATATTTCTTTAAAATGGTCGGTGGCGACTCTAACCCATTATTTCAAGTCGAAGCCCAATTCCAAGCCCACCTGAAAGACGGTTGCGATAGCTTGGCGACTCCGCTGGGACAAGTAAGTTAGTCAGACTAAGGTTAATTTCTAGTTGTCTTTTTAAGTGAAAATGTTAAGTTTAAATTTTAAGGTAACTTTTTCATCCATATTACTTACTTTTGATTATATTTTCAAATAAATAGTTGTACTGACATTTTCTTTCAATGGTTTCAGCCTACTAATCTTTTTCATCTAAGGCTCTATACCCGAACTCTAAACCCTATTTAAGTAGAGGTGAAAATGACATCTTCGTGAGAATTTATTCTCCGGGCGGGCCTAGCAAATAGCCTTCGGGATTCATATACCTTATGTCTTCGTGTGAATTTATTCACCGCATAGACATAAGGGAATGTATCCTCTCGAGTTTAACTTAGTCTACATAAGCTTGTAATGGGCTTAGGACTAAGGGCCTGGCAAGCCCAAGGGGGCACCATCAATGAGAGCTCAGTTATCTTTCTTTAGAACCTAAACCGGGAGAATACAAGGACTTAGAACCCACCCCAAAACCTCATTTCAAACCCTAGGCTATTTTGAGATCATTTCCTGCTTTATTTTCTATTCAGAGCATATGAACTAGAAATTTATGTGGTTAGGACTTGTTCAAAATCAACTTGCGGGATAAAGATCATGTATGGGTAAGAATAAGCATGTGGGGTAGATATCACGTGGGGCATGACTTTTTATTTCCATTATCATTACCTCACTAACTCTTCCATTTTATTTTTGTGTTTTATTTCATTTTATTTTTATCATTTATCATTCAAAAGAGGTGTTGATCCACAAAAAAGTTTTTATTAAATGTAAATAGTTTGCATTAATGGATAAAAGGGATGTAATAAAGAGATGAAAAACGCAGATGGTTGACTATGGTCAGGAAGAACTCAGAAAGAAAGGAGAACAATTTGCAAGGCAACTATGTGTTACATTCAATCAAGAAGATGTGGTGCCCATAATCAAGTACATCAAAAGTCAACTTTTCAAAATTGGGTTGGCAAAGGTTCCAGGGGCAAGACAAGAAAAAGGTTGCTGACCTGGAGAGTCCCTTTAAACACAACAAGAACAAGATGACAAAGCAATAGTTGAGACTGGAGGCCATTGTTAACGAATCAAGAAACAAGCAGATGAACTACGGATAGTTCCTATTGATGGAGGGCTCCAATGACATTTTCGTTAGGGAACATGCTCAGTAGAGAGTGAAAACTAGAACTACAGCCATTCGAGATTTCTTAGAACAAGTACAAAAAATAGCTCGACACTTGCACGGTACAACCAGAGAAGCTGAAACGGTTCGACAGGGTATTCAACAGGTGACAGAAGAAGACAGAAAATGAGTCAACCTGATAGAAGTTATTTGGGGTCTATAAGACTTAGTCAGAATACACCTTTAAGATATTTTCTCTCTCTTAAGAAATAACACTTTTGTCCCAATAAAGATTATTTATAGTAACAGACATGTTTTTGGATCAGTGCCTCGAAACCTTATGCATCATGTATTTTTGCATATTTCGCATTATTGTTTTTTCTTTTCTTTTTTCATTACATTCACATTAACTAACAAGATATGTCTCATAAAAAAAGGAACAAACACTGGATACACCGCTCAAAGAAAAGACAATTAAAAGAGAAACTTTGAAAGCAAATTGAAGATTACCTGAAGCGTGTCTGTAAAAAGATCCAAAGTGATGAATGAGATACTAGGGCGTGTTGGTAAAATTGAGAAAATTCATGAACAACTCGAAAAAACCCAAGAGGAGATGATCGATCAAGCAAGAAGATTTTAGGATGAATCAAGAGAACAAATGACCAAGTTAATGGATATGGTAAATATTGTGATCCATGGAGAGAAGCCACTAGTGGATCCCATTTCGGATGGGACTATGAATGCTGGTGTTGAAACTGAAATGATGGTGACAATAAAACATGTTAAGGAGACAGATATTTCAGGTCATCTCCAAAAATAAAATGTGGTTGAAGAAGGTTCCACTGGGCCAACAATGAAGGAAGAGCTAATGAGGGATAAAATTTCCCTTGTGAGAGATAAGCTTCACTCAAAGAAGAAGGTCATAGAAAATGACCAAATATTGACCAAGAAAGCTAAGAAGGATCAACCTCTCATAATTAGAGGTTCTAACCCTTTACAATCATCCAGTCAAGACACTCAAGTTCTATCTATAAAGATATTATCAATTAGTCTCTCGTCATGGGGACTAGATGAGAAGAAAAAGAAAATACAGGGTTTTTAGTTCCCTCCCTTCCATTTTTTTTACTTAAAAAACTACATTAAAAAATGCTCACAGTGAATTAGTTACACCGGGATATTTCCAACCACAGTGGCCCCCAAATGAGAAATGAACCTACAATGAGATTCCCTAGATAAACTAGAATGAACTCGGATTGTTAAGTTAAGGTTCCTAGCAACCTTGAGGATCCTCTAGAGCAAGCAATTCAGGGGTTCAAGGTAGAAGAGAATGGGATTAAGATCCAAAACTCGGAAGTCGTTGCTTCAATAGAGAATTCATGTGAAGATCATAAGGCACAAAAGGATGGAAAAGGAAATCCAAGCAGAAGGGCTTTCATGAATGTAATCCGAAATTGGCCCGTGGGTTTAAGAATGGATAGGGCAGATGCAGCCTTGAAGACGCCTCAAACACCTATATTAGATTTCCTGAAGGCAAGTGGGGTTTTGGGCAGCTTAGAAGGCCTGACGAATATTACGCCAATCGCAGCTGCTATATGCGTTCGGGATCCAACCAAAACTATCATCACCAAGGAAAATCGTTTTGGATCTAAATTTGGGCTCAATTTCCAACTAGGAAAGGAAAAGCTGATGAATCACAAGGAAGTGGGATTTTCCCAAGAAGCTGCTCAGGAGGAAGCAGAAATTTGTACGCCTGAGGGTACATAAAAAAGAGCCCCGGCAAGTGAAACGATTGAGAAATAGGAAGCAAGTGCAGGTAAAGGCCCTAATCTAACTAGTAGGGAATCCTAATGAGGTTTTATTCCATTTTGCAGCATCCTGTTTGATTTTGTTTTTTGAACTTTCTCACATTTTTTTGTAACTTGTTTTTTGAACTTTCTTTTTATATGGATATTTAAATGAATTTATATGCACATTGAATCCAAAGTTACAACTTTGTTAATCGAAGTATAGCTTTGACAAAGTGACATGATTAAAATTGGTAAAATAATGACCTTTGATATTACCCAGAAGATACACTCGAACACCCTATCCTTCTCTTGCAGGGATCGATATAGCCTTCTCCTTTCATAAGGGAATAAACAAGAGGCTTGGTATTAGGTATGCATAGGAGCGGACAACATGGGGCATCTCTTGTGTATGATATTACTATACTTTTATTGAGGACGTTCAATAATGATAATGATCTTCATAGATGGAATATCAAGTAGATGAATCTAGCTTAGGTCAGTTGCTTGGAAATTGAACTCTAAAGATGAGATTTCTTGACTTTCAACAACACCTAGACTATAACAGGTTCTTCTAGACAAACTTAAGAAATTGGATCCGTATACCCAGCTTACAATATGTATACAATAAAGCTTGAGTTGTCCCTCTAGAGTAATTGGTTAAACACCCCAGCTTTATGGATAAGATTCAGCTAACCTAATAAATGTGATTACAATATCTATACAATAAAGCTTGAGTTGTCCCTCTAGAGAATTGGTTAAACGCCTCAGCTTTATGGATAAGATTCAGCTAGCTGATAAAGGTGATTAAATATTGAGTTATCCCTTTAGAGCAATTGGTTAAACACCTCGGCTTTAAGGATAAGATTCAGCTAGCCAGACAATGGTAATTTATCGAAATAAGGAGTTTCGGTAAAGATGAACTAAGGGAGTTAAGGAACACTTGTTATAGTCAATTTCACACGAGCACTCAGGAATTTCATTTTTAGACCAATATTTCCGCATTGCCTTTGTTAGAGGAGTCTACAAAGCTTGAACAAATGAAAATTTTTAGAGGATCGAAATAGAAGGTCGAGTAATTGATTATGCTAGTTGCGTCATTTTGTTCGCATATGATTAAAATACAAAGCCAAGAAATAGGGGCATGTTGCAATGTTCAAAAGGACCGAGAAAGAAATGACATTTTGATGGTTGAAACCTTAGAAAAAAGGAGACAAACCTAAAGCCAGCTCATCAATTTGGATATTTGTCAAAAAGCTATAACTCTGAAAGCATTAAAGAGCTATTAATTCAGTTGATATTCTTTGAACTCATGTTTATAATTTGATTGTGGGCCTGAATTAAGAGACAATGTTTTACAAAATTCTTATATTATTTTTTCCTAAAATAAAAGAAAGGAGAAAAACATTTTCAAATAGGACATTCTTAAATGTGAAAGGTCCTTGAAGCTAGTGAGACTCATTTTGCCTCTATTGAATAAAGAATAAATAATGCCTGAATAATATAGCATTTCACATTCTTGAAATCAAATAGTTCGAGTGATCAGATTTGACTTGTGACATTGTCAACAAACCGATAAGAAAATGGGGCATCATCGATTCCAAGGACAAGACCAGCAAACAAAAAATGAGGCTCCATCCAGGAGATAAAACAGAACTAATTCATGTTGCATGCATCTTAGACATACTTAAGAGCATCACATTTATCATTTTTTGCAAACAATTTTTTTTGCAGCTTTAGAGTCAAGTTTCAACTTCAAGACGAGAGATACTCGATTCAAAAGCACCTTCAAAGATCGATGGTTGTTGGTTAACTCAGCAGCGAGAAGCTACACCTAAACCAACTTAACATATTGAAAGATCGGCATATCTCATAATCAACTTCAGAAGGGTTCGAGAGCCAATTCAGAATAGATCCAGTTCAGCTTAACTCAATGACGAGTGGTTATTTTCTAGTTAAAATTTTCAAGCCAGATTTCAACTCCAAGACGGATGATATCCAAATGACAGACTACCTCACTCGTCTTTCTCACAAAGAGGAGTCACTCGAAGAAATCCCACATGGCTTTCCCGTGAAGGGGTGTCATCCAAAGATCATCTCACCTGGTTCAGACCCATGAAGGGGAACCACCTAAAGAATATACCACTTGGCTTTCCCATGAAGACAAGTCATTCAAAGAATTATGACCAACTTAGACCCTTGTAGGGGAGCCATTTTTCACTTAAAGGAACTATTTACAGCGTAGCTCAAGGTGAGAAGGGCTATCTGTCAACAAACCTTCGAGTTCGATTACATTCAGCTCAAGGGCATATCAAATTTACAGTATAGCTCAAGGCGAGAAGGGCTATCTGTCAACAAACTTTCGAGTTCGATTACATTCAGCTCAAGGGCATGTCAAATTTACAGCATAGCTAAGACGAGAAGGGCTATCTGTTAACAAAGACCTTCGAGTTTGATTACATTCAGATCAAGGGCATATCAAATTTATAGCATAACTCAAGGTGAGAAGGGTTATCTGCCAACAAATACCTTCGAGTTTGATTCCATTCAGCTCAAGGGCATGTCAAATTTACAGCATAGCTCAAGTTGAGAAGGGTTATTTGTCAACAAAAAACTATCGAGTCTGATTCTATTCAGCTCAGTGACACATCAACTATAGGGTAGCATCAAGGAACTACTTTCCGGTTGAAGCCGAGGTCTTTAAGTCAAGAAGAAGATATGGGGCAATCTCTCAGCTTAGTACAACATAACTCAAGGCGAGAAGAGATATCTGTCAATAAAAACTTTCTGTTCGATTACATTCATCGATGACGTATTAACTATTTTTCGGTTAAAGTTTAAACTGAGGTCTTTAAGTCAAGAAGAATACCTGGGTTAGTTGTGTTTTAGTGGTAAGAAACTATTTTCCAGCAGCGTAGCTTAAGTCGAGAAAAGCTAATTGTCAACGAAAACTCTCAAGTTTGATTCTATTCAGCTCGAGGGCCTATCAACCACATGGTAGTATCAAGGAACTACTTTTCAGTCGAAATTTCAAACCAAGGTCTTTAAACCGAGAAGAAGACCAAGGTTGACTACAATTTGGTAACCATAAACCACCTTCTGATTCAAATTTCAAACTACGATTTCAATTTCATGAAGAATAATATCATTTCTAGACTGACTCGACTTCGTTATGGAGGAGTCATTCACAACTCAGTTTTAACAGGGAGTTATTCCTAATTGCAATATCATAGTCAATTTTCAACTCTACAAGGGAGGATATTATACTCCGGGAACCTTTCATACCGAACGAAAATTTGTGTCCTTCTATCTTTGTCCTATTTTTTTGTTACACGAAAAAAGACAAAGAGGGGCAACTGTAGTATAATGTTCATGTACTTATTTGTAATATATAGTATATTGCATAGGGTATACACATTATAATATAATATATTTACATATGTTTTTCCATGTGTCAGGCCCAAAGCCCAAATGAAAGTGCTGACCCATTACAGACCAAACCCAGTTATAGCCTGGATCCAAATGGAGCCCAACCGAAGACCTGGTTCAGATCCGAACCGGCCTAATTCGAAGCATCTATGTTTTTCAACCCTAGACCGTGCCACACAGTCTCTTCACACTCATTCCAGTCGCTTCTAACAACACCTCCGAGTTTCCCGACGACGTGATGTTGTAGGACTCCAAAACCAAACAACAAACCAAGCAAGATTTTTAGCCCTATTAGGAGTCTAAAACATAACCCAAATATAGGGTTTTGTAGCATTATAAATGGATGTAAAATCACCAAAAATATACAAGAAATATACGAGAAAAGACGGGAAAAAATCGAGCAAGATACGTACTTGTAAACAACATAAGATCTAAGCAAAAAGTTTGTAACTCTAGAAAGTAAATGCAATAAACAAGTGACTTTTTTACCTTTCTCGGTGGTATAATCGCACGTGTCTTTTTTTTTGTTATTTTTACTCAAAAAAACAAGAAAAGAAAAGAAGCCGAGGATTAAAGGGGAGGGTTTTTCGAAAGGTTTTTCCTAGTCTAGCCCTCCCCGAGGCTTGTTTTGAAAACAAAGAAAAGTGTTTTTTTTCATCAACGCCGATGAGTGGTGGCCGGCGTCGATGTACGACGTCCGGTGAGGTGGCGCCGACCGGAATATGAGTTCTCTATGAACCCAGGAGGCTGTGTTCTTCGTGGATGAAGAACATTAGAGAGAAAAAAAGGGAAATACTTTTGATTCGTTTTGGGGGAAAGGAAAATGATTTATGTTTGTGATATTTGGCTTATATACGACCCGACCGGATCCCCTAGGGGATCCGCTTGTTTTTCATTCAGGTAGGGGTAAATTACAAACTGAGTCCCCTGATTGTTTTCAATACCTGTTTTGCACCCCAAATTTGGTTTTAATCCCGATTCCTTTTTTGATTTATCACTTATTTTATCCTTTCTTTTAATTTAGTCTCTTCCTAATTTAATATACATTTTAATTTAATCATTTTTTATTTATTTCTTTTTATTTTATTTCTTTTTCTTTTGTTTAAATGGTTTTTAATTTTATTTCATGTTATTTTTCCTTTTTTTCTTAAATTTAACTAACCATCTTTTTTTTTTATTATTTAATATTTTATCTCCTTTTTATTCATTTTTTTATTATTTAGTTTTTTAGGGTTTTATATTTTTTTATTGTTTTATTTTCATATTAATTTAGTTTTTTAGCATTTCTCTTAATTTAGTCAACTCGTGTCTTTACGTTTTTTTTTCTCTATTCCTTCATGTTCTCAATTTGTATGATTTGTCTTTAACGAATCATAATGTAATCCTTATCTTTTCTTTTTAATTCAATATTTTTTTTATTTTACAAATCTAACGCTTTTTGAGCTTTTAGAGGTACTCTTTTAAATCAATCAGATTAAGTAATTTGGATCGAATTTTTATTTCTAATTTAACTTACAATTTTCTTAATTAAGACAATTGGAAAATTAGTACCGAAAAGGCAGTATAAGGGTGTTAATCCTTCCTTGACTGTAACTGACTCCTGAATCCGACATATATTTGGTAAAGACACAGATCAGGTAAGATGGTGTCCGATCAGCCTAAATATTTCTTTAAAATGATTGGTTGCAGCTCTAACCCATTATTTCAAGTCGAAGCCCAATTTCGGGTCTACCCGAAAGACGGTCGCGACATATATCAATTTAATTATAATTTTAAAAGATTAATAAATCCAACCCTTAACATTTGTAAAATGTGTAAATTATATACTGGATCTTTTAGAATCGAGACAAATTTGATATAATGTGTAAAATTCAAAGGTTAAATTTGTTACTATATTAACTAAAATTATATAAAATTTAATTATCTTTAATTTCTCACTTTTAAAGTTTATAAAGATTATATCACTTTTTTTAAAAGGACTAATTTTTTAGTTTTTGAAATCAGAAGAACCTAATAAATATTTTTACCATATACAAAAGTAATATGATATCGAGTCCTTGGTTTCAGAATAAATAAATAAATAAGATAAGATATTGGCATTGTGGAAAAAAATTGGAATGTTAATGTCTTATTCAAATAAACCACAAAGCGTGATTCATTTCTGGATTGATTCCATTTTAAATGTAGATGTATTATGGTTACTAGTACAATTATGATTTTGAACCATACCATTTAATCCAAAAACCGACGGATTTCGATTCAATCTAATTTGATAGGTCAGATTTTTCTTAAAAAATATTTAGTTCGGGTCAGATCGGGTTGGGTTTGAGTGGAGGGTGAAAAATCTCCGATCTGACCCAATCTAGGAGTAATAGTGTAATTTTCATATAAATTTATAGATAATTTCTATAATACCCCTCTCTCTATTGTTTTTTTTTAATTATGTCCTTATTTTGTATCGGGTTGGGTAGGGTCGAATTTATACTCTAAAAAAAAGGTCAGGTCGCAAGACGAGGTTGAGTGGAGGAAATATGCTCTTCGGGTTAGGTTGGGTGGAATATATATATTTTCGGGTTGACTCAAGTTCGGATGGAGGGTATATATATTTCGGGTTGGCTCGATTGACCAAAAACCCGACCCAACTTGACACATTGTCATCTCGAGGTAATTATAAGCTAGTATATGTTCAGAATTTTTTTAATCTATTGACAATGTACACATCTTGCAGACACAACTGTTCAAATCCAAGACTTCTAAAGAGAATAACATTCTTTTTTACTACTGAACTCACTTGATGGGTTATATAACTATTAATATTTTGATTATATGTTTTTTGAATATATATTATTTATAATTATGATTATATCTTATATTTTTAATCTAAAAATAATTAAATTTAAATAAAAATAAAATAAATAGTAATTTAATATAAATATACAAATGTATAAAGAATAATGTAAACCTATCTATAATTTATAATAGGATTAAATGGTATTTTGGTTTTATGACTGTATCAGGGTGGATCGGTGAGAGCAGGCGGGTTAGTTATCCTTAAAAAAAATTAAATTATTGTATATTTTTTATATTTTCTTTATATTTTTAATTAAAATTTATTTTCACCACCTAAAATTTTATAAATAGATCTACGCTTCACGGAGATAATGTGATAACTCCGTAAAAATGTCATATTTAAGGCTTTTTCACTTAAGTTATTAAATGTCTAAGAGCTCATTTAGGATCATATATATGCATTTAGGAGTGTATTGTTGCATGTGATGGAAATATATTTTGTCATGACATTTTATTTTGTAAACGGTGTTGCGTTATGGGGAAGGTGTTTTGTCTGATGATATGCAGGATCTGGGAGCAAGGATAAGTGAGGAGAATTGTCGTGACATACTGGGAATGCTGAGCAGAATGAAAATGTCAACTCGGACAGCATTTTAAAAGCAAAAAAACAAAGGAATATATTTTTAAGAACTTGTTGTCCCTGTCTTCAAGTGCTTTCAGTTGCCAGACACCTAGAAGGGAACATCTATCATCTGGGTCAGTTGATCCTATCGGCACTTATGACCAGCTGCAAGTATCCTAGAATGGACTATTGCCAGCAGCCTAGGAGGGATCATTGCCACCTATGCAGCAGCACTCACGTGAAGGAAACCAGCTCGGAGTATCCTAGGAATTTTAACACAAATTCCTAGGTTTATTTCCCACTATAAATAGGAGATGAAGCCACCAAACTTAGAGACTTTCTTTTACACATCGTTTGAGCTTAGTTTCAAAAGAGAAAATGTCTCTCATTTTTTTAATCAATCATTTTTATCGTGGTATTCCTCCATTAACAAGCTAGAGGGAGTGGCGAGCTAGGTGTCCGAGAAGAGCTAGTGAGCTAGGGCATCTCGTGGTGGTCGAGGGGAGCTCCGGCAGTGCACGTCTAAGGCTTTTCCTTCATCCCTTTGTTGTTTGTATCACTTATTATATTTGGGTTGTATGGATCAAATGAACTTCATGCCTTATTGCTTAGAATATTCGAACCCCACCATGAACTAGCCTTATTTGGTGGAAGTTCATTATGGATACTTAAGTTTTATTTTAATGGATGGTTGTTTTCGTATGCTATTATTTGTTTTTCTTATGATGCTTAATGCCTTAAGGTTGTAGGAAATATGAGAGTAGTCATTTCTAAGGAGAATGCTTAGTGTTTGAAAAAAAAGACAAAGTAATATATATTTAGTGTTTGAGAGAAACTAATGAGGATCCACATAAGCAAGGAGTTCTAGATAGTAACTAGACCTAATCTAACCTTAGACATAAGGTTAGGATTTCAATCGACTAAAGGAGTAGTGTTCGGTTGAAAGGTTAGATGCGAGTGTTGATGCTGAGTGGTATTACTGTGATATACTCTGTTGATCAGAACCAATAGGATCCCTAAACCTACTAACACCAAGATGTATTATCATTGCATCCTCAACACGTCGAGTCCCTTAACTAGAGATAGCATAGGGCACCTTTTGTAAACTTTGTCGGGCAAGTAAGGCATAGAAGTAAGACCATCCTAATAAAATAGGCTTAAGTTTCCTAACTGACTCCTATCATTCATTCCCATAGTAGTTTGTTGTGTGAGGATTCTAAAGTCATTTTAATCAAATCTAGTGTTTACATTTCGTTTTGCCTTTATATTTTCAATTGATTCCACTACACTCAATTTATTTTTGCCAAGACATTTCCATCTATTTTGCCACGACATCCATATTTTCTCTCACATCACACCATCATTTCATTCCCACCAACATCCATATCATTTGCCTCAGCATTCTCATTTGTACATACAATCACTAACTATACTTTCGTGAAGTAGTTCTTTACTTAGAAATTTCCTCCAGTCCATGTGGAGATAATACTCACTCATCAATGTATTATTTGTTCGATTGTGTATACTTGCACATATTTTGTGACCATATTTAGTAGTCACAATTCGCTGACAAGTTTTTGGCGTCGTTATTTAGGATCGACAGCTGGAAGTTAATTAGTTTCGTCATAGCATTTTTATTTTACTTCTTCATTTTTTTCTAGTTTTACTTGTTATTTTCCTTACCTTTTTCAAGTTTTTCTTGGTGTATGACCAGAAGAAATTCTGAAGAACCAATTGAACCTGAGATTGAAAGGCTCTTTAGGCAAAAAAGATGTGCTCAACGTGCAAACATGTATCAAATTGGCAATCAAGGTATTAAAGATTAGAATGCCGAGGCAATTCTGGATGCTGGGAATACAGCCAGGCCTCGTGCCATTTGAGATCACTTAAATCCTATCTTGGACGACTTAAATCCAGGAATTGTGGCACCCGAGATTGAAAGGCTCTTTAGGCAAAAAAGATGTTCTCAACGTGCAAACATGTATCAAATTGGCAATCAAGGTATTAAAGATTAGAATGCCGAGGCAATTCTGGATGCTGGGAATACAGCCAGGCCTCGTGCCATTTGAGATCACTTAAATCCTATCTTGGACGACTTAAATCCAGGAATTGTGGCACCCGGGATTCAGGCAACCCATTTTGAGCTCAAACATGTTATGTTCAATATGCTAAATTACATAAGGCAATTTAGGGGGCATGCAAAATGAAGATGCCAGACAATATATTCGTAACTTCTTGGAGGTATATGATTCTTTCCATTAATAATGAGTGCACAAAGATAAATTAAAGTTAAAGTTATTTCCATATTCTCTGCGTGATCAAGCAACGACTTTGTTGAGTAGTGTTCCAACGGGTTGGATGAAGTCCTGGACTGATCTGTGCAAAAGTTTTTTATTGCGGTATAATCCGCCAAACATGAACACCCAACTGAGGAATGACATCTCTTCTTTTCGTCAAGCTGATGACGAATCAATGTATGAATGTTGGGATCGGTATAAATAATTGCTTCGTAAATGCTCAAATCATGGTTTTCAAGATTGGACTCAAGTGGTAATGTTCTATAATGTAGTAAATGCACCCACGAGGATGATGCTAGATGCCTCGGTAAATGGTACATTGCTCGATAAATCACCTGCAGAGGCATTCGACATTCTGGATAGGATTGCCAAAAATGTTTCAATTCTTATGAGATGGAGTGCCCGACCAATCAGGAATTCATCAACTATATAGGAAACTATAATCGAGGCAACAACAACCTCTATTTTAACACCTATAATCCTGGATTGTGTCAACATTCAAACTTCTCGTGGGAAACCAAGGAACCAACAACAATAATCAGCTCGTTCGACCGCAGAATTTAAATGACTTCCAAGTTTTTCAAATAAATATGTCATGGAATAATTATAACAAGGGAATGAAATCTTCATCCAACACAAGTTCTTTGGAGGCCACAATGTAAGATTTTATAGCAACCACACAGACCATGTTGCATGACGATGTGACTTCTATAAAAAACCATTGAGCTTTACTTCAAAGCCATAACTCATCTATGAGGACGTTGGAGGGTTAGGTTGGTCAAATTGTCATGGCATTACAAGAACGACAACCAGGTCATCTGTCGAGTAACACTGAAGTCACTAAACCTCATGGTAAGGAGCAATATAGTGTACTTACTCTATGAAGTGACCTATCAATGTACAAGACAAGTTTGAGGGAATAAATAATAATGATTTACCCCCTGTAACTGTACCAGCTGAGCATGAAGTGTTATAAGAAATACAAATGAAGGAGGATAAGGATGAGGGTTCATCCAATAAAGTAATTGGGGATCAAACAAAAATGTCACGTAAATATTGTTCACATCCCTTCATTAGAGGAAGTCAGATCCCTACTTCCTTTCCCATAAAGACTTAAGAAGCATAATGATCACATTCAATTCAAGAAGTTTATCGACATTCTGAACTAACTCCACATCAATGTTCCTTTTCTTGAAGCTATAGAACAAATGCTGGCATATGATAAATTTTTCAAAGAGATTATTATTAAGAAAAAAAGCTGAGAAGTATGAGACCGTTTTCACGACAAAAGGATATTGCTCTGCCTTAAGCAAGCTGCCGCCAAAGCGACAAGATCCAAGCAACTTTATCATTCCACGTTCAATAGAAGAAAATTATTTTGGGAAAACACTATGTAACCTTGGATCAAGCGTGAATTTAATGCCTAAGTCAATCTTCTTGAAGCTTAGAATAGGAAATCCAGGACCCACCTCTGTTATCTTGCAACTAGCTCACCGCTCCCATGTTCGTCCCGAGGGGCGAGTAGAGGATGTCATTGTAAAGGTGGACAAATTTGTGTTTCCAGTAGACTTTTTTATACTTGATTGTGAGGTTGATGCCACGACACCTATAATCTTGGGGAGACCCTTCCTAGATATTGGGTATAATCTTATCTACTGTGAGAATGAACTCACCATGAGAGTGGACGACCACTGTGTCATCGTTAATGTTTTTTGTACTCTCAAGTACATGGATGAGTCTGAAGAATGTCAAAGCATTTTCGAAGTAGATTCATTGATAGCAGAAGAAGCTTATCAATTTTACCATGATAATTTCATTCAGCTGGAAAATTATGAGAAGTTTATTGAATAAAAAAGTGTCGAAGAGCCTAATGACTTTTCTTTGGAGGTGCAACAAGCTAGTTTTCTCATAGCTAGCCCAGGTACACGCTTTGAACCTCTTGATTTTAATGAGTTTGTTCCTCCTAAGCCCTCATTACAGCATGTACGTACACTAGAGTTAAAGAATTTGCCACAACATCTTAAATATGCTTACCTGGGTGGCAATAAAACTTTATCTGATATTATTTCCTCTTTCCTTATTCCTAACCAAGAATGTAGTTTGTTAAGTGTTTTGTCACAGTACAAAAAAACGTTCGGATGGACTATGACAGATCTGAAGGGGATAAGTCCCACTATTTGCATACATAAAATCCTGCTGGAAGAATATCATGGCAAATCCATAGAGCCGCAAAGATGATTAAATACAATCATGAAGAAAGTCATGATGAAAGAAATTCTTAAATGGCTTGATTCTGGAGTGATTTATCATATATATAATAGTTCATGGGTGAGTTATGTCCAACGTGTGCCAAAAAAGGGAGACACGACCATAGTAGCTAGCACGGACAATGAGCTATTACCAACATGCACTGTCACCGGGTGGTGGATATGCATGGACTATCATAAGCTAAACAAGGCCACCAATAAGGACCATTTCCCTTTGCCTTTCATCGATCAAATGTTGGATCAATTGGCAGGCAAGTCATTTTACTGCTTCTTGGATGGTTATTCGGGGTACAATCAAATTGCCATCACACCAGAAGATCAGGAGAAGACTACGTTCATGTGTCCTATGGCACTTATGTTTTCTGGAGGATGCCTTTTAGACTCTGTAATGCCCCGACAACTTTTGAACGCTGCATGCAAGTTATCTTTTCTGACATGATTGAGGACTTCGTAGAAATATTTATGGTAAACTTCTCTGTTTCTGGAGATGACTTTGAGAAATGTCTCAGTAATTTGACAAAGGTACTCAAGCGATGTGAGGAGGCCGACCTCGTGCTGAATTGGGAAAAGTGTCACTTCATGGTGACCGAATGCACTGTACTGGGCCATAAGATCTCTCATAAGGGCATTGAAGTGGACAAAGCCAATATCGAGGTGATCAAGAAGCTACCCCCACCAATATTTGTCAAGGCATTAGGAGTTTTCTTGGACATGTTGGGTTCTATAGAAGATTCATCAAGTACTTTACCAAGATATCCAAGCCTTTATGCACCATGCTTAAACAAAATTAGCTTTTCGTGTTAGATAAAAATTGTCATGGAATATTCACTGAGCTGAAACAAAGACTTATCTCAACCTATTGTGGTTCTCCTCGATTGGAAGTCACCATTTAATCTAATGTGTGATACGAGCAATTTTGTTGTGGGAGTTGTACTTGGGCAATGCCGAGATAAAATTTTCATGTTATATATTATGTTAGTCATACCTTGAATGAAGAACAAATGAATTACATAACCACTTAGAATGAATTACTTGTCGTGGTATTTTTATTTGACAAGTTATAGGTCATACTTGATAGGCACCAAAGTTATTGTTCACACTGGTCATTTAACTATAAAATACTTAGTGAACAAGAAAAATGCCAAGCTTAAACTCATTAGGTGGATATTACTATTGCAAGAATTTGACTTAGAGAAGATAAATAGAAAAGGTATTGAGAATCAGGTTGCAGATCATTTATCTAGGCTAGAAACAATTATTAATGTTATGACATTTTAGATATTAATGAAGAATTCCATGATGAGAAAATTTTATATGCCACGGCAATTTTGTGGTACGCTGACCTAGTCAATTTTCTTGTTAGTGGAATTTTACCTTATGAATTGAACAGACATGGTAGGAAGAAGTTCAAGCATAATGCCAAATTCTACTTTTGGGACGAGCCATACTTATTCAAACAATGTGTCGATCAAATAATTCGAAGTTGTGTCCCTGAGGAGGAGCTAAGAGATATTTTATATCATTGCCACATATCCCCTGTGGAGGCAAGTTCGGAGGTGCAATAACTACTGCTAAGGTCCTCTAATCAGGCTTTTATTGGCCTACACTGTTCAAGGATGCATATGAGTTTTGCAAGCGTGTGATAGATGTCAGTGCACTGGGAACAATTCCAGGCGATATGAAATTTCATTGCAAAACATTATGGAGATCGAGCTCTTTTATGTATGGGGCATTGACTTCATAGAACTATTCACATATTCTTTTGGAGACTTATACATATTGATTGTTGTAGACTATATATTGATTGTTGTAGACTATGTATCTAAGTGGGTTGAAGCAATTGTAACACTAAATAATGACTCTAAAACCATGCTCAAGTTCTTTCACAATAACATCTTCACCCAATTTGGAACACCTAGAGCCATCATCAGTGACGAATGAACTCATTTTGATAACAAGTTTATTGCCAATGCCTTACAAAGATATAGAGTATGACACAAAATTTCCACGACCTATCACCCACAAACCAATTGGTAAGCTGAAGTGTCCAATTGGGAGATTAAGCAAATCTTGGAGAATGTGGTGAATCCCAGAAGGATGGACTGGTCCCCGAAGCTTGACAAAGCACTCTAGGCTTTTCGAATGACATAAAACACCTTTGGGAATTTCACCATTCAAGATGGTATATGAGAAAGCATGCCACCTACCTGTGGAGTTAGAGCATAAAGCATATTAGGCTATCAAGAAGCTTAACTTTGACGTACAACTAGCTGGGGAACAACGATTACTCGATCTGAATGAAATAGAAGAATTTAGAGCACAAGCATATGAAGATGCTAAGCTTTTCAAAGAAAAAACCAAGAAGTGGCATGATCAAATGTTTTTGCCTAGGTATTTTCATATTGAATAGCAGGTGCTCCTTTTCAACTTGAGGCTGAAACTCTTTCCCGACAAAATAAAGTCACGATAGTTCGGACCCTTTGAAGTACATTGTGCCTACCCTCATTGTGTTATTGATATCAAGAATATAGATGATGGGACCATTTTCAAAGTTAACAGTCAACGTCTAAAGGCTTGTCAAAGAGCTCCGCCCTTGTGTGACAAATTAACACTCTTCTTGCAAGATGTCGGAATCTGTAGAGGATTTTAAAGATAACATGACATATCTGACTTACTCTTGTGAATAAATAAAGTTTTATTTTATTTTACTTTATATTCAGTTATTTTTAGGTTAATTAAACTATTTTAAATTTTAGGGACCTACGCAGAAGACATGTGAGAACCGTACTGCTAAGAGCATAGGAGCGTGCTTCACCAAGACAAAAAGATGAGGGAAAAGTTTTACTTGACTTTTTGATTTTTTTAGGGTTTACTTCTACATTTAATTTTTTTTCTTTTTCTCAACACACACCCTCATTCACTCGTTAAATAGCCCATTTTTTCTTTTTATCAGATTTCTATCTTTTTATTCTCTCTTCATCTTCATCTTCATCTTCATCTTCACTTCTTCTTTTTCTTCCCTCCTTCAAACCGCACATCATAGCCGAAAATCTTTAAGTTTTTTTATCTTTTCTTTTTTTTTTTCAACAAAACAATGGTGCACTCACGTCCTTTAAGCATGGATCCATCGTCTCCACCGAGTTGTATCAATGAAATGACGAGAACGGTTTCAAGGACTCAAAAACTCTTAGGTTTTCTTTGAGTTAGGCTTCATCTTCTCCGACGCAAAAGATGTCGACCTTGGAGGCAATGTCATTGACATTGTTCACCAACACAAGTGGCAAAAATTTGCTAGGCATCTGGGGAACGTGAATGCCTCCCTTGTGAAGGAGTTTTATGCCAACTTAACTAACCCAAAACAACATCGTTACTTTAACTTGCATGATATTATTGATAGTCACACCACATTTGTGAAGAAGTCAGATAATGAGACTTACCATGGCATATTGGAGGACCTCTGTTTTTCAAACACAAAGTGGAATGGGAAGCAAACCAGCAAACAATCAGTAGATCGCGAGAGGCTACAACCGAGGGCTAAGTTGGAATTATTTCATGAAACATAAGTTTCTCCCTACTGCCCAAAATACCACTGTCTCATTGCAGAGGATGCTTCTGCTGTACTCTATTTTGGTGAGGCGCTCCATTAACATAGGGAAGATAATCGTGGAATAAGGTCATACTTGTTTGAAGTGACCCGCCAGTGCCATGGTATTTCCAATCCTCATTATGACACTCTTCCGTAAGAAAAGGTGCCAAATGAATAATTTGACAAAACATTGCCTGGGTTGTCTAGTATTACAAAGGCCAAACTACCTATGTTGCTTGGATTCAAGGAAAACAAGGGCAAGGAAAAAGATTAGAGCACCTCTCACGCTTATGCAAACCAAGATGCCATAGCAAAACTAAATGCTCTAGAGGAGATCGCTAAGCGAACTCAAGATCATGTGGAATAGATTACCAGTAATATGATGATATTCTTTACCTATGTCAAGCGTAAGACGAATTTGTGGAAAATGTTCTCATGGAAATCCTCCATCGTGTTACTCTTGATATCCCAGTTTTCCCCGAAATGCTCTTGCATACCTCTACGGATACCGTAACATCAGAAGATGCTCTCCAGCTCGCTGATGATGAGGAGCCAGCAGATCCTGATCCAATCCACTCAGTGTCAATAACCAAATGCCAACAGACTGAGCTCCAGCTCTCAACCTTACCAGCACCCTCGTAACCCACAGAGCCGTTTGAGGTAGTACAATCAGAAATACCATAACAAATCCCTCTGTGAAGGAGTCGACGTTGTTTGAAGAAGGTATTTTAGCATGAGAAACCTCAATTCACCTTCATCCCTGAAGGCCTTAGGACCCCCTACTATACCACCATCAGATTCTAAACAATCCAGCCCCTACACCATTGCACAAGCGCCCACGTCACACAGCTATTGCATCACCGCCAGCATAAATAATCAAGGTACCTTGCATTGCATATCATGTAGTCTAGTTTTAACTTAGTTTTTATTTAGCATTGAAGACAATGCTTCTCTCAAGCTTGGGGAGTAGGGTTCTCAAGTCATTGCATGATAGTATTAGTAGAATGAATATTCCATGACATTAGTAAGTGTTCGAGTTAGTTCTTTGGAATAAATTAATGATGCCCGATGATGATGAACTCTTTATGGCTAGAATTGAATGTACATTATTTTGGATTCACGATTGTATGTTTTCCATGATTAAGAAACTTATAAATTTTTTAAGAGAACTTTTACATGTGTAGGCATAAAATTTTGATAATGTCCTTGAATGATGAAAACCCCACATGTTCCTAACAATTAAAAAATGATAAAAAATAAAATTACGAATAAATGTTTCGGCATAACTGTAGAGGGGCACTCCACTATGCCATGGCATTTCCTAGATACTGCATTTAAATAAATGGAAGCCATAACATATGAGTGAATGAAAGGTATGCTCCCTTTCACCTAGAGTGTGGGACGATATGTGTGATGAGTTGACACCCCTCATAGCAGTGCAAAAAAAGAACGGAAAAAAGGAAAAAGAAAAAGAAAACAATGTGTGAGTAAACTTGTAAATACTGTGGCAAAACAAGAGAGCTTGCTTAGAAATTTTCTAGATTTGTTAAGCATGGACTTGATACAATCAGGCACACACACACAAAGGATCTTGTCGTAGGGGACTATACTTGATTTCTCAAATTAGTCTAGCATGTTGAAGCCAAATGTTCTGAGGGCTGAAATTTTATCCCGTATGACTATCTTGAACCTGAACTTGCCATGGTATTTTTATTTTTGCTTACTACTATCCATTGCTTGGGGACAAGTAATAGCTTAAGCTTGAGGGTGTGATAAGTCCGTAAAAAGACCATATTTAAGGCATTTTCACTTAAGTTATTGATTGTCTAAGAGCTCATATAGGATCATATAGATTCATTTAGAAGCATATAGTTGCATGTAGTGGAAATATATTTTGTCGTGGTATTTTATTTTGTAAACGGTGTTGTGTTATGGGGAATGTGTTTTATCTCATGATGTACAGGATCTAGGAGCAATGATAACCGAGGAGAATTGTCGTGAGATGTTGGGAATGTTAAGCAGAATGCAAATGCCAACTCGGAAGACATTTCAGAAGCGAAAAAGATAAAGGAATATATTTTTAAGAGCCAGTTGTCCCTGTCTTCACGTGCCTTCAGCTGCCAGACACCTAGGAGGGAACATCTGCCATCTGGTTCCATTGATCCTGTTAGCACGTAAGCCCAGCTACAAGTCTCCCAGAATGGACCACTGCCAGCTGCCTAAGAGGAGACCATTGCCACCTCTGCAGCACCCCTCTTGTGAAGGAAAATAGCTCGGGGTATTCTAGGAATTTTAACATAAATTCCTAAGTTTATTCCCTACTATAAATAGGATATTAAGCCACCAGACTTAGAGACTTTTTTTACACGTCGTTTGCGCTTAGTTTCAAAGGGGAAATGTCTCTCCTTTTTCTCGTCGATCGTTTTTGTCGTGGCATTCCTCCATTAACAAGCTAGAGGGAGTGCCAAGCTAGGCATCCGAGAGGAGCTAGCGAGTTAGGGTAGTTTGTGGTGGTCGAGGAGAGCTCTGACAGTGCACATCGAAGTCTTTTCCTCCATCCTCTTTGTTGTTTGTATCACTTATTATATTTGGGTTGTATGGATCGAATGAACTTCATGCCTTGTTGTTTGGAATATTCGAACCCCACCATGAAATGGACTTATTTGGTGGGAGTTCATTATGGATACTTAAGTTTTATTTTAATGGATGGTTGTTTTTGTATGTTGTTATTTGTTTATCTTATGATGCTTAATTCCTTAAGGTTGTAGGAGCTATGAGAGTAGTCATTCCTTAGGAGTGTTCGAGAGAATGACTAACTAACATATCTTTAGTGTTCGTGAGAAACTAAGAAGGATCCATAAGCAAGGGGTTCTAGATAGTAACTAGACCTAATCCAACCTTAGACATAAGGCAAGGAATTCAATCAACTAAAAGAAGTAGTGTTCAGTCGAGAGGTTAGATGCTAGTGTTGATGTTGAGTGGTATTGTTGTGACATATTCTGTTGATCTAAACTAATAGGATCTCTGCACCTGCTAACGTCGAGAAATATTGCCATGGTATCCTCAACATGTCGAGTCCCTTGACTAGAGATAGCATATGGCACCTTTTGTAAACTCTGTTAGGCAAGTAAGGCATAGAAGTAAGACCATCCTGAGAAAATAGGCTTAAGTTTCCTAAGTGACTCCTATCATTCATTCCCATAATAGCTTGTTGTGTGAGGATTCTAGAGTAATTTTAATCAAATCCAGTGTTTACATTTCGTTTTGCCTTTACATTTTCAATTGATTCCACTACACTTAATTTATTTTTGCCAAGACATTTCCATTATTTTGCCACGACATCTATATTTTCTCTCACATCACTCCATTATTTCATTCACACCAACATCCATTTTTTTTTGCCTCAACATTCTCATTTGTACATACCATCACTAAATATACTTAGGTGAAGTAGTTCTTTGTTGTGATTAAACTTATAAATTTCCTACAATCCCTGTGGAAACGATACTCACTCAGCATTCTCACATATTTCACGACCATATTTAGTAGTCACAAATCGCGGACATAATGGAAGTAATTATAGTTTTTTATCCTAAAATGAAATGGTGGAGTCAAAATGCTCTATAAAAGAAGAATAAGAGTAAAAGTAATTATTCCGTCAAAAATTAGTCTTTTGCCCTAAAATGAAACGTTGTGAGCCAAAATACTTCAAAAAAATATGAGTCAAAATGACCATTTTAATAAACGTTGTGATCCCCTAAAATATTTTCAACCATAATGGACTTCTACACAACTCAATCTGGATAAATCAACCAATAGATCAAATACTAGTGGTTAATTCAAAAAAAAAAGAAGTCTACACTTCACGAAGATAATGGTTGAGGGAAAAGTAATTAGAGTCTTTTTACTCTAAAATGAAACGGTAGGGTCAAAATGCTCTAAAAAAGAAGAATAAGGATAAAAGTGACTATTCAGTAAAAAAATTAGAGTCTTTTTGCTCTAAAGTGAAACGTTGTGAGTCAAAATACTTCAAAAATTAAAAAAATGACCATTTTAATAAAGGTTAGAGGTATTAGCATTATGTCATTTAATAATTTAGTTTCTTTAATTATATAAACTCAAACCCTTAAATAAAAAAATAATACATATTTAAAACCATTCAAACTCACATCCTTTGGAATATTAGAACAACAATCATACTAATATTACCCATCTTAGGAACTTTATATTCTCTAGAAAGAAAGAATAAAAGAATGAGGCGATTACCAACAAGCACCTCAAATTATTGTCAATAATGCAATGACATCACTGACAATCAGTTGATTTAGTGAGATGATACATTAGATCTCTCAAACAAGATCAAGGGATTCGACATTTATAAATGGATCAAATTGGATTGAGATAATCGTTTTTGCCTGTGCAGTTTTCGATTCGAATTAATATACTAAAAATAATAATTCAATGACACCCACGTCTAGATGGTAGCGCACCAAGAGAGTCCTAACACATGATATGAAATCTCAAATCCATTCCCACTCATATAATAATGGTACAACCCACCAACTTGAGAATCTCATTTTCAACATCTACTTATTCAATGCCTACTACTACTCATCAATCAATGTATCCTAACTAGATGGGATTTGGTTCATGCACTCATGTATAGGTCTAGGTTTATTTTTATACATATATAAAATGTGCCGCTCAGAATGAGAGGTAGATTTATTTCGTTAACTAAACACAACTTTTATAAAATATAATACTAAGATATATTATATTTTTAAAAGAGAATTTTAAATTCAAACATTAAAAATAATATTATTAGGACAGATAATCACGAATTCATTCTAAGATCTCTTAGTGTCCTAAAGTTACTCGTTGCATGAGAAGGTGTGAAGGTTAAATTAATCTTTATATATGTTAGTTGAATCTTGTGTCCTTGGCCTAGTAAGATGGTGCTGTTAACTCTTCAAACCCTTCAATTCAATCAAATTATCATATTTGTAGTGTTGATGGAAAAACGATTTACTTTTTCTAGTTTGGATGGAAAGTAATGACTGGATAGAGAGTAATGACCGGTGGTTTTATGAGGGGAATGTAGAGCATATGACATGAAGAAGATGATGAATAGTCTTATCAATCGATAGATTAAGACCTCAAGATCCCTTCTCCAGCTATGTATGATGAATTGACTTATATAATGTCCGTTAGTATATTTAGTCTTGGGAGATCATGTGGGTCATCCATTAATCATACCAGGAGATTGCAGTCTTCCGAAAGATATTAGATTATGGAGGCTTTGACACGCAAAAGACCAACAATGGAAATATAATTTGTGAAGGAGGTCCGAAGAAAGTACAATACATAGTACTTTCATGAATCATGACAGAAGACGATGTTAAACCCTTGAGTATGCAAGTGCAAGCCAATAGTTAAGATCGAACGACGAGCCTTTCTTCGTTTAGATGACTCGAGATATTATTTCAGCTCTATTCCATTTCTTAAACCCTACATGAGGCCAAAATGGATGCTCGAGTCTTGTCTCCCACCATCAATCTCCACTTTCTTTCCTCGAATAGACCACCCTCCACTTCCATGACAAATCGAGAGATGCAATTAACAAGCACATGGATTGGTGCAAATCTATGACCCAAATGATATCATTCACTTTCCACCCACCCGATTGCTTGGATTCGATGGAAATAATATTCATATTCCCAAAGGACTGGGACTGTGGTTCAAAGCTCGAGGCCATTTTGGTTCATAAATAAGATGAAGTGGTGTGGACAATGGAGCTTTGTTGTTGCCATTGTAGCTGTCAACTTTGCCTTTGCTACAACTAAAGCACTTTTCAAAATGATTCTTGACCGAGGAACCAGTCATCTTAGTATATCGTCAAGCCATTTCTACACTTTCTTTGACACCAATTGCCTACGTTCGGGAAAGGTATATATACGTTCGATATAAATATGTTCGATTTATTTATGGTATTTTGTATCTTCTTGGTATTGATATTATATTCTCGAGATGTTTATGTTCGGTTTATGAACTTCCATGCAGAAAAGGTAGACCAAAGCTCACATCCGATGTCTGCCAGCTTTTCCTGAATGCTCTCGTAGGGTTAGTCGTAAAATTCAAAATAGCTCCATTTTTTTAATGATTATTCTACTGATTTTATAAGGTTAAATTGTATACAAGGTTCTCGTATTATGTACTTTTTGCGGATGTGTTTCTTCTACTATAGTATATTCATTTCTAATGTAAAGGCAAACTTTTTTTCATTAATTTTGTCAAATAATTTGACATGAATTATTTTATAAAAACCTAAGATGAAGTCAAGGATGGAATTAGGATAAAACATTATGAGGTTCAAATAGTCTAAATTTAAAATTGATTGGGACCTAATAAGTATTTCAACTAAATATATGTGGGCTGCAATTAATTTGATTAATTTCAAAACTGATAGGGGCAAGAAAAGAATTAAACAAAAAAAATTGGGGGTCAATATTTAATTTGACTAATTTTAAAACTGATAGAAAGCTAATAACTAATCGAAGGATGGGATGACTTAATATGACTAGCTTTAAAATTAGTAGGGACCTAAAAGCTTTAATTTAGGGGTTCAATATTTAATTTGAGGATGGGGCAGGCTCGTCCAATGTCCTAGATAGTTCCGTCCCTAGGAGACGTGACATACATTTTGGTATTTTTTGTATATTTGGACAAAATTGTTTGCATTTTTTAAAAAATAAAAAGAGAAATATATACAAAACAAATATTAAGGTGTGCATATCATATCATTAGATGCTTAGAAAAAAAGCATGTGACTAAATTCACTAAAAATGTAAAGGACTAGAAATGATCAAGGGAGTAAATTGAATAAAAATGTAAAGGACTAGAAATGATCAAGTGACTAAATTTACTAAAAATGTATAATCCAGGGACCTTGTACTAAAATTTACCGTCTTATAATTATTCTAAGAACTTATAAACAAGACAAACCCTGCAAGACAACATTGGCACAGTATTTTTTTTCCTTCTTGGGCTCGAGTATACTGCAGCTACGTTCTCATGTGCATTCCTAAACACAGTTCCTGCAATCACCATGGTTTTGGCTGTACCATTTGGGTAAAATCCTTAAACACCAAACTCATCATCTCTCCAACTAGATGTTTAAACCAAGTCATAACTCGAATTGAATCATAATTTTCAGGCTCGAGAAAGTTAATATCAGAAGCAAGGCCGGCCAAGCAAAGGTAGTCCGCACATTGGTTTGCATCAGTGGATCAATGGTACTGACACTTTACAAAGGAAAGTCGGTGGTGGGATCGGATTCAAGGGACACAAATGATCGTATTGTAAACTACAACAGCTCAATGGTTTCAACTAGGATGAGAGAGAGGTGGGGTATTGGTTCGATGTTTCCAGTTGCATTCACAGTCTGCTGGTCATTGTGGTTCCTTCTTCAAGCTAGGATTGATATCCCTGCAAATATTCAAGCACTGCCTTTCTGTCCCTCTTCAGTTCCCTTCAATCAGCCATTTCAGGATTGATAGCAGAGAGGGACTTTGACAAATGGATCTTGAAGGAAAAACTTGAACTAATGATGGTCGCCTTTGCGGTAAGCATACCCTCTTTGTTGTTCTTATTTGGTGTATGTAAATAATGGTCAAAGTATGGTTTTGCTCCCCTAACATGCCTATGTTTGGAATCTAATCTATATCAGGGAATAGTTGCACCGGGCTTGTGCTCTGTGGGAATGTCATGGTGTGTCGAGCATAGGGTACCGGTCTTCACATCAGCATGTACTCCACTGTTGCAAATATTCATAGCCACGTTCGATTTCTCCTTTCTACATGGAAAACTCTACTTGGGGAAGGTCATCTACTCTAACACTAATTTCCTGATATCAATTGTTGCTAATACTCAAACATTTATATGGTTATAACGACGATTTGCTACCAATGAACAGTGTCATTGGATCAATCTTAATCATAACCGGTTTATATATTCTGCTATGGGGAAGAAACTCAGAGACACAAGAAATGCAGCAGCCCTAAGTGAAAGAGGAAGAAGGTGACTGTAATGCAAGGTCACAAGTGTACCAAATCTCTTGTTGTGCAAGCATTTGGGTTGTGTGCCCTAATAAACTTAGCATTAGATATATAATGTCAAAAATGACTATAACATGAAAATGTACAAATGCAACATAAACACACAGATTATCAAATCTAATGCGTTCAAGGAATAGTCTGATACTAACGATTAACAATGCTAATTTTGATTCTACACATACCAAGCATCATTTCATTGCCAACAGTTGCCATCAAAACATTTACCAAAACATACTAAGAACAAACGACAATGTCAAAAAATAGTCGGCATTATACCCAGAGGATATACATATTATCAGATTTAAGCATGCATACAAAACGTGTGATCCTCAATGCCAGAGGATATATATTATATATCCAATACTCACGGCATGCATATGAAAAAGTGATAACACATATATCCGATACTCACAGATACAGATCAAAACAACAAACTAAGCACCAAATCATGCATTGCAATGAAATAACCAACATAAATTCAACACTCCAAAATGGAAAAAATGGTCTTAGAAGACTTGTATATATATAAAAAAGAGACTCAAACATACAATTCTTAAAGGAAGATTACTCAAAACAGACAAATACTAACACAGATAAAACTCAAAACAGCAACTACTCTCAAAGCTTAAAGCATTAAACCAGTAATGTGACCAAAACAGGAGCTGAAAGGAGCTTTCTAATCAAACAAACCAAATCCCAAATCATCATCGCTCTCCTCCTCTGGCTCTTCCTGCAGAATAACCAAAAAAATATCGCACATTAGAATAAATGGTGACAAACGAAATGCATCTGATTCTTCATTAGTGATTTATAGTCCAACCTTCTTCTTTTCCTCAGCAGGAGGTGGAGCAGCAGCGCCACCTCCACCAGCGGCAGCAACAGGCGCAGCTGCAACCGGAGCACCACCACCACCAGCACCAACATTGGTTATAAGATTCTCAATGTCACACTTCTCGAAAAGCTTAGCGAACAAACCTGGCCAATAAGATTCAACCGAAACATTTGCAACTTTAACTATAGTTGCAATCTTCTCAGCCTATTAGAAAAAGTTAAAGAAAACAACCAACTTCCCAAATCTACGGGTAATTAATTCTTCCAACAACAATAATCAAAATCCAATTAGAAATAAAAATAAACTTCAAACTCTAAATCGGGGAATCATAAAACAAAAATGCATAGAGGATACGGTAATGGGAATGCCATCGTCGTGGAGAATCAAAGCAGCGTAGGAGCAAGCAGCTTCACTAACGGAAGACATCGTTTCGTCTGTTACTAAAAAAGCCAGCCCGAATAACGATTAAAAATAACACCCACAGCACTATAAATGCAAATAAAGGTCCAGGAAATCTAGGAATGTAAAGTTTACCTGGGAATGTGCAAATTTGAGCAGCCGCAGTTCAAAGTTGGCAGCAAAGTGTTGCTAGGGTTTCTCTTCGGCTCTGAAAGAGGAATTTTAAAGAATGGAAAATTAGTGTGATTTAGGCTGTTCAACCGGCCTCGAACGGTTTCTTAGCTATTTGCTTGTTGGGCCTAAAATATTTATTTAAAAATAAACAAATTATGACAAGGTCATCAAAATAAGATGAGCGAAGACGCTCAATAAAACAATGTGATACCTATACTTTTAAAATGTTCGTTTTTCTCTCTGTATTTTGCTTCCCATATTTTACTATGTCTCAAAGCTGTTAACAGGGTTAAACAATGACGTAGTAAAAAATGTGAATGTGACAATTCTTTAATGAAAAATCGAAATAAAACAAATTATAGTACGTAGACACAATTTTACCTTTGTTTTTTTTAAGCATAATTAAAAAATAGGCTTATGGGTCGTTGTTGCCCAAGTAGTAAATTCAATTTATCAATTTCACCTTATCTATTTTCGTATCAATTTAGTCATCGAAGTTGTTTAGTTGCATTATTTTACACCATTGATCATCTTGACTAATGGAACCGTTAATTTCTACTTATGTAGGCGCCAACTGTTTTCACGCCAGACGATTAAAGTTGTGATTTATCTTATTCTTTTTCTTCAGAGGATTAAAGTTGTGATATCTCTTCTTCTTTCTTCTATCACCCCAAAACTACATGGTTTTGGAATCACCATTTAATTTTTTTTAAACTTTATTTCTTTCCCCTTCCACCCGGGCTCTTCAATCTCAGATATGGTTATTCCATCAGTTTTCAGGTTGCTTCACCAATCGGTGACCACTGCGTTGGCTGCCATCGTCGGTGGTCAATCAAGTCCAAACTTCACAGGTTGGCTTACTTTGACCTCTTGATCATGGACTTGAAGTCCGTTTTCCCCAAACTGTTATCGTTTGTTGTAGATCTTGAAAAAACTTGTCGGCTCCTTTGAAGTAAAACACCTCCATTCGCCCCTGCTAACTGTATGATGGTATTGAATTCAATATTGGAACATCTTCATTGTGGGAATCTTTCAACTAACGCCTCCATCATCAAAAATCTAAAACCCCACCTTCATCATCCGTTTCTTTTGATTTTTCGTTGCCCTTGCTTCGGCTAATATTGATTTGCAGGTTGTAAAATTGTGCCCGAAGGGGAGCTCTCGCCATTGACCGTCCGACGCTAGTTCACTGTCGCTTGCTCCATTGTTACCGTTGCTTGTAGTAGAGGCCACCAAGATGAGATATTTTAAATATTTAAGCAAATATTTAAAATATTTTATTATTCATTTTTAATAAATACCACAAATTTTTTTGTTTTTAATAAATACAATGTCATCATAGAGACACATCAGCAATATTGGTTGAAGTAAAACAACTGTAAATCATATAAACATAAACTAACGGTTCTGTTAGTCAAAATGGTCAATGATATAATTTGATGCAATTAAACAACTTCAAGGGTTAAATTGATGCAAAAATACGATAAGGACAAAATTAATAAATTGAGTCTACTACAAGAGCAACAGTAACCCTTAAGCCTAAAAAATATGGATCACTATAAATAATTTAAGAGTAAATTATATAAGATATCATTGAACTTTAGATGATGTATCGTTCATATCACTAAATTTTGGTTTTTATTTTAATCATATTATTGAATCATTAAATCGATAACGACGTGATTAACAATTTTCAAAGTAAAGTTCACACTGATACGATTTAGTTTTATTGGAAAAACTTGAGAAAAATATATATTAAAGGCTCCTTAGGAAAGTCAAACTTTAATTTTTAGGGATTAAAATCAAAAGTCTAACCACCAAACAAACCTAAAAATTTATTATGCTTTTAACATAATTAATATATATTAAATTGTTGTTAAAATTAATATCATTTATTTAATAATAATTTTATAAATATATGACTTTTTTTACGTAAAAAAGCAATCCAAATAAAGAAAAGAATTGTCTTTTATTTGTAATTATAATTAGCATTGTAAACGAGTTTAGTCAAATTTAAATATTGTTGAATTTGATTTGAAAATTTGACATAACTTGAAAGCTCATGAGTTGAAAATTGTTAACCTCAACTTAAAAATCAAATAAAAAAGTGTAGCTCGGCCCGAGCTAAAAAAAATTGAACTCAAAATATTCTCATGCTTAACTCAATTAAGCTCGAACTTGAATATGAACCTAAGTACATAAAAATCTTATATCACATTTTTATAAAAAAATATAAATGTTAATATTATTAATAATTTAATTTTAAAATTAAAAATTTAATACTTTGTCCCATAATTTATATCTTATATTGGTCATACACATAGTTTTAGGATATGTATTTGACCAAGAGAAATTATAAAATCATTTCTAAAAAGTAATTGATATATTTAATAGATTTATTTTGAAATGTGTAAAATAATGGGACGAATAAGGGTAAAAATAAAATATAAGTGTTATTATTTGTTGATTTTTCTAATATGATATTTTGAATGAGACAATTCTAAAAATCAAAAGAGACACATTTAGTGAGATGAATGAAGTATATTATCTTCTCGAGTTGTGTATCAAGTAACTCACTTCGACTCATTAAGAACTCGAGTCGAATTTGAACATGAGTCAAGTTCATTCACTTTGGTTCATTAAGAAATCAAATAGAATTCGAATTCGAATCAAGTCCATTTAAATTGAATATTAATTGAACTTTAATTGAACCAAACTTTATTTTTGAACAATTCTTAATTAACTTATAACTTAAGAGAGAGATGAAATATCAACCGAAAATTTTTAACCATATATTTTAAACATTATTACCCGATCAAATCGAACTTAAATATATTACTATATATATCATCTTATTTACACTCTTACCTAGTTAAAGTTGTCGTGCGGCCGACTCTCGTGTAATACCCAAACCACTGGACAGTGAAGAGCTATTAATTACAACAGGACAAGTGGACCATATAACTATGAATGCCACAAGACTTTAGGTTTTGGGTGGACAATGACACTATTCTTGTGTCGGCTTCGCGCCGACGAACTTCATAATTTTATCTTATCATATGATATATTTTTATTTAATTTATGAATAGTTTATAATTTTTATAAAATATAATTATATATTTTGAATTAATAAAAGTAATTAAAATTTATTAATAAATAAAATAAGACGTATTAAACTTATTATTTTCAAAAATAAATAATCTAGTTACATTAATTAATTATTTTTTAAAACCATCAAATAACATAAAATAATTATTAATAAAATAATATAGAATAATCACTAAATATTAAAAACTCGACTTTACGTGAAAAGGACTAAAAATTCCATTAATAATTTTAAAAAAATTAGAAATACAAATAAACATTATTGTTGGTGGAGAAGGATAAGGATACATTTATAATAGATTTTATCATAACTTAATTAAATTTATTTCAGATAATTGATATTATTTATTAATACGAGAAAATCAATTTGATCGACTAAATCAAGAGTTAATCAATAAGATGACAAAATAAATATCAAATAGAGAATCAATGTCGAATTCAACTCTATAAAAAAAACAAAACATGTTATAATAGCAAGAAAACATTTATATTTTTTAAAAAAATGAAAAAAGAATAAGTTATTAAACATGAATCAAATGTTAAAGAATTATTGTTATTCTGTGAAGTTTTTAAGTTCGTGCGCTACTTACATAGAGATGTAGACTGTTTAAAATTAAATAATTAAAAGTTTATGAACATATATTATTTTATATTCATCACAAATTAATAAAAAAGTAAAAGCTAAAATAATGAAATAAAAGAAAATAAATAAAAGATAAAGAAGAATGAGTAACACCCGTTCCATTAAAGATCGGCGACATGCCTCTTAAATAATTAAAAGTAATATATATATATATATATTAATTATTAACAACATTGAAAAATCATTATAATATTCTCCTTGTAAAAATTGTATAAAACAAATTATTATAATATTCACTAATAATTTTATACTATATGAATGTATCAAATATAATTGTCTATTACATTTTTTTATTAAATCTTAATGATATACTATTTTTTAAAATTAATTATTATTATTTAATTTATTAACTGATTAATTTAGATTAAATTTTATAAATATTTATTATATTAACGATTCTGTCGATCTAATTTACTCTATTAATAAACGCAAAAATTTCAAACATCTAGTCCCAACTACTATTCTCATCTCGCTCGTCGCCACCTTATAAATATGTGTCACTCAACACTTATATCTGATCAGAAGGTTTCCAAGCTTCCATGGCTTAAAACCACACGGCCAATCCCTGCGAAAATTTTCTTATAGGCGAGGATAGAAACACAGAAGACCGCACATGGGCAATTGTGTTCTCAAATCATTCGGAGAAGTTAAAGAAATGGTAAAAGTGGTGACACCTGGTGGCGGCATCATGGAGTTATCGCCACCCATAACCGCCTATAGCATAACCAAGGAGTTCCCTGGCCAAGCTATTTACCGCACCCCGCACAGGCTCTCACAGCCTCTGGTCCGCCATGAAAACCTCCACGCAGGCAACCTCTACTATCTCCTCCCTCGCAACAACAGCAAGATCAATAAGAACAACAACAATCTTATAACACCTGCTTCCTCTTCGTCGTCTTCGTCTCCGTATCGCATGTCGTTCGATCAGCAGAGGGTGTTGAAGAGAACCGACACGGGGGTGGCCCCGGCGCCACCGACAGTTTGGAAGGTGAAGCTGGTGATAAGTCCGGACAAGTTGGCGGAAATATTGGCGCAGGAGGCTCCGACGGAGGCGTTGATAGAGAGCGTGAGGACGGTAGCTAAGTGTGGTAATGGGGTGTCGTCGTCGGCGAGTAATTCTGATCGGTGGAGTGTTGTTAGTAGTTGCAAAGGATCCATTGAGAAGTAATGCTGAATATAGACGGTGGCCTCAATCTTATTGTAGAATTAGAAAATATATGCAGTATGTATTTTATGATTAAATTATGGATTTACTCCCTCCTACTTTCTAATTTTGAAATTAGGACAAAAAGAAACGGTTGTCCAATGTTTTAATTCGAACCGAACCATTAAGCGACCTTAGTAGTAAAATAAAATATTATTTTTTAGTGATCTTATATTTGAACAACTGCATCTATAGGATATATATGCATTATTAATAATTAAAAAAAATTCTAAACAGATAAAACATATTCAATTAACTAGAGCCTAGAGTCTCATATCTTCTATTAATCTAGATTTGAAAATTCATTTAGTCATTTTTATTTTATTTTTGCTATTAACTAATATATATAAATTGTTGTAATAGATTATTAAGTATGAGAACTGGCCTAATGATTAAATTATGTTCATTCTCTCCTAAATCTCGGGTTTGATACCTCGTTAAACCAATTTTTGTTTTTATTCCATTAACTACCATAGGATATATAATTTATGTTGTAATTTAGTACTATTATAGGGATGGGCACTCAACCTGAACTCGATGGGTTTCGACCCGATCAGACCCAATCAAGTCGTATTTTTTTAAAAAAAAATCGGGTTCAGAACGGGTCGGGTTCGGGTTTAGGGTGAAAAATACCCGACCCTACCCAACCCGAAAAAAATATAATTTTACCTTATATATTTAGAAATAATTACAATAATACCCCTCTATATATATTTTTTCAATTAAGTCACTGTTTTTATTAAATAAAAATATTTTTTTTATTATTTCGGATCGGTTCGGATCAAGTCGGGTTTCTAAGCCATATATTCGGGTCGGATCGGGTTGGGTAAAACCTTGTTTTGATTGGGTTGGGTCGAGTCTCGTTGGAGACTACATTGTTCTCAGATCAAGTCGGATGGACTAAGAACCTAACCCATGCCCATCCATAAGTACTAATATGGGGTCTGGTCCAATGCTAGCGTACTTAATTTCCTCTTCAAGTCTAAGTTTGATTTATAACCTAATTTATTTTTTATTTAATGAGGTGACATGTATCACCTTCTAAAGAAATTTTTTTATTAATAAAATAAATTTAAAAACTTTTTAATAAGGTGACAACACATATTATCTTTTGATTGAAGAATTAAATTTATTAAATTAAAATTAAGATATTATTGGATATTTAAATAATAAAAATTAACTATGATAATATTTAAATAGTTAAGTGATTTTATTAAAAAAATTAAGAGAACTATGATCAAAATAGAATTATCACATAGTTAAGTGGTTATGAATGTAGTTTACGCTTAAAATATATATATATAATAGTTTTCTTGAATTTCCATTTTAAATTCCCGATCCACTCTCAAAACTTTCTTCATACATCACCAGCGCCAAACAAGTCTCATTAAGGTAAGTTCTGAAACCCTAAATTTAATTTGAAACATCTCTGCCTCTGCAACATATGGTTTTCTGATTTGGATCGTAACGCTTAATTCTCTTTCTTTCTGATTACTTTGTTGTGAAGGATTTTTTTTATTTACAAAAGCCATCGTGTTTAGCAGAAATAGTCGACTGATATTGCGTCTATTTTCCGTTACATAATTCTATTTGCGGCCTCTATCCGCTTCTATTTTGAGGTGAAATTTAATCAAAACGCTATCAAGGTCTTTAGCTATGGCGGACGGCGCTGCTACCTGGAAATAGCGGCCGCGATAGCTCTATTTGAAACCCTAATAATACTCGAAGTCTCTCCCCTAATTTTAATGTTTTAATAATGCGTTTTCTGTTTTTCTTTTCTCGATTAGGTTTCTGCCGAAGATTAGGTGCTGATATCTTTTTGGGGGAAATGAGACCAGTTTTTGTGGGGAATTTCGAGTTCGAGACTCGGCAGTCAGAGCTGGAGCGTTTATTTTCAAAGTATGGGAGGATTGAGAGGGTTGACATGAAATCTGGTAATTTTTTTATTAAAACAATGAATGTGAGACTTTCTGAATTTAAAATGCATCTTTTATGTGGTTTGGTGCATCTTCACATTTTCATTTTATTGGTAGTTTGCCGATTGTATTACATTTTCTTGACTTTAATTGATTGGTAATGGGAAATTGGTACTTAATATTATAGTTTTTTTGTTTGTTCTGGAATCTTGATCACTTGCAAATGGTGGCGTCTCCTCAAATTTGTTTCCCATTCAACACCTAGAGAATTTTTCTCATAACAAATGTTCCCGTGGAATTACTATTTTTGCTTTATTTTCTTCCTTCACATTGCTAACTTTATGATATCATTTTTCATCATGGTAAATGAACAACTCGTGTGCTAGTTTTGTTCTTCAAATCTGTGACCTTGTTTCCTGCCCATTCTTTAATAATGCCTCAACTTACCTGAGGCTATTGTAATATGGGGAATGTTAGGCGTGATTTGTTGAGCTGTAGTCTTGCTTATATCCTGGCTTGAGGATGCATGTGACATTGATTTTTTAATGAATGGTCTTGTAAAACAGTCATTTATTTTGTTTTGGACTTGGATGTCAGATGTACATACACAGGAGTCTGTATATCTGATCACACTAACTGGGAGAAATTAAATGACACCTGAAGGGTTCCAGTTTACTGGAGAAAACCATTGTATATTAAGTGTTTGTTTTGGCGCAGGAATTTCTTCTGAAGGAAAATGAGCTTCTATATGGGCTCGCCAACTTTCTGCAAATAAAAAATTCATGCCTGCCTGTCTACTCTCCTGCCACTCACTGATGGCATCATCCTGCATTTTCTTCACTCGATTATGTTACTCACCAACCTCACTGGCTGGTGTTGACCTATCAAACTATCATGTCATGCCTTGTACCACTGACTATAGAGGATCACTGAAATCTGTCATGCCATGTCTTCAATTTCTGAACTCCTGCTGTCTGAATGGCGAAACATGCTTTGCAATAATGTGTCCGACCCTGAAAACTTGGATTTTAACTTTTAACATGCCACCATCTTGATTTAGTGCATCATGCAACGCTTCTACATCCTTATGTGCATCAGCCCTTCCTTCACCTACTTGCAGGTGCTGTATATTTTCTTAGTTCTTGCTGGGAAAAGAAATCCTGCGATTTGGCTGATGTACCTGTAGTTGTGTGGGTATAGCACCAATTGTATAAACTGTCATTTCTGCCTCTGATTTTGCTTTGTGTTATAGGGTTTGCTTTTGTTTATTTTGAGGATGAACGAGATGCCGAAGATGCTATTCGTGGACTTGACAATGTACCTTTTGGATACGATCGTCGACGACTTTCCGTGGAGTGGGCTAAGGTATGTTATTGCTGTGTGAATTATTGCTTTCAACAGTTGCTGGTTTTGATTTTAATGGCTATGAAAAAAACAAATTATTTTGAGGATAACTTTATTGTCAGGGTGAACGTGGTCGGCACCGTGATGGTTCTAGGTCAACCACAAGTCAAAGGCCCACCAAAACCTTGTTTGTTATCAACTTTGATCCGATTCGCACAAGGGAACGAGATATAACAAAGCACTTTGAGCCATACGGGAAGGTTCTTAATGTTCGCATTAGGCGGAACTTTGCGTTTGTGCAATTTGTCACGCAAGAGGATGCTAGCAAAGCCCTTGAGGCAACACAGAGAAGGTGGGAATATACATTTTTTGTTATTAATTTCATGTGAGATGATATTGCTCCTAATTTACAAATGTTTGTGAATTTTACAGCAAGTTACTGGACAGAGTCGTGTCTGTTGAATATGCTTTAAGGGATGATGATGAGAGGGATGGCAGATACGAGAGTCCTAGAAGAGGTGGTAGTGGTAGACATGGGGATAGTCCATATCAGAGGCCTCCAAGTCCCGCTTATCGCCGGCGACCAAGTCCTGATTATGTAGGGCTCGTAGTCCTGTTTATGATCGCTATAATGGTCCGGCTTATGACAGGCAGAAGAGTCCCGAATATGGGAGATACCGCAGGTAATGTGATTAAAAGCTATTTATTGTTTCTTCTTTTGCGACCGACTATATACCATGTTTGGAATTATTTATTATTATTTCCATAATTAATTCCATCCTTAATGTTCAGCCGATCGCCTGCTCGAAGGTCCCGGACATGAATATCAGATTGATGGAGAAAGCTTGTTGCTCAATCTGCCTATCATAGTTTGTGCTTCATCAGTAGAATGTGTAGTTTTTTTCTTCTCTTTCCCGTTGAACTCTTTTAAGTATGGAGATTCTTAGGTGAAAGTACAAATGATATACTGGTAATTTTCAGTATGAATTGGGATTCCAGTTTATACATAGACATTTGTTATGGTAAAAAAAAAAGATGTTTGCTCGTTTCTTCCTATACGTTTGCTCATACTTACATGCATCTTTTGAAATCCCGAATCGAGTTTTTACGGAATCGAAGAGAAAAATGATGAATGGCAAAAGCTCTGGTCTTTTATGCATCGATCAACATAGTATTTTTCTTTTAATTGTTAGCTTTTAAACACGGTAGCCAAATTCTCTCTTTAAAAGAAACGAGAAATCCTTGCGTTTAGGCAACTATGATGATAATAATAATTTCATAACCGGAATAAGTATTTAATCTCAGTATGTTAAAGAAAAATTCATAACGCTCGAGGACGATGCAAACGAAAAAGGTTTTCTAAAAGTAACAAATATGTAAAATATTTTGTGCCCTTTGAGAAGGTGTCGTGGTGTAGTTGTTTTTCAAACACACTGAAGGTCTCCAGTTAGAGTCCGGGCGACGCCATTATTCTTTTTCTGAATTTTGTTTCTTTCATTTGCTCACCTTCTTGCCATTTGCGGGAAAATAGAGTAATGAAGTAGAAACAAAGGAGATAATCAATTATCTTCACTCCATTATCATAAATGTTAAGGTGTCGTGGTGTAGTTGGTTATCACGTCAGTCTAACGGTCTCCAGCTTGAGTCCGGGCGATGCCATTATTCTTTTTTTGAATTTTGTTTCTTTCATTTGCTTACCTTCTTACGGTTTGCGGGAAAATAGAGTAACAAAGTAGAAACAAAGGAGATAATTGTCTTCACTCCATTATCATAAATGTTAAGGTGTCGTGGTATAGTTGGTTATCACGTCAGTCGAACACATTGAAAGTCTCCGGTTTGAGTCTGGACAATGCCATTATTCTTTTTCTGAATTTTGTTTCTTTCATTTGCTCACCTTCTTGCCGTTTGTGGGAAAATAGAGTAACGAAGTAGAAACAAAGGAGAGAATCAATTATCCCCACTCCATTATCATATATGTTAAGATTGGTTTACAACATCTGTTGATTGGTCCATAGATATTTGCTCAATAACTGCCAACCAAAACCACGGACGAGTTTACATTCCCTTAACAGCTACCCTTACCCGATTACTATTCTCATTGATTGTGAACCTTCGATTGTTGTTTTTTCATTCTTTTCAAATCTCCCAATCTCCAAACCAGACGATTGGGATCTCCTTTTCATTATTTTCACATCAGTCCATACCTCGTCTCTGTCAGGGGGAGAGGAACAACGGGGAGTGATTAATTTCTAGGAAAACTGTGGTGAAGCAGAGGGGGTGGATGGAGACCAAGGGGATTTTTTTCATAAAAAAATATGGTTCTTTTAATAAAAATATTATTTTTACTTTTTTTAAAAGTAAAAAACTTTTAAAAAAATATAGTTTTGACACGTGTCACTTAACAACTAGATTTAAGGGTGTTTTCGTCCAGACACTTAAAATTGAAAACATTAAGCACCTATTTTTAACGAAAAATTCTTTAAACACTAAAAATTAACTTTAGGTATACTTTTGACACTTACTTTTGTATTAAACCAATATTAATTGAAGTTAAACATTGTTGGAATATTGTCTTTAATTTAGAATCCTGAAACATGTTCTATTTTACAATATCAAAAGTAATCTATTTACAAATAATTCATAGAGAACTTTTAATCATAAACGTAAAAGAAGGAAATAACACTTCGTAAAAAAAATATTTCATGAAAAAATTGTCTATAAACGAGAGTGCCAACTGCTCGTCTACTGACGAAATATATCTTGTTATCTTGCTTTTCCTTAACCTACATTACATTAGAGTCTTAATATAAACTAAAGCTTAGTTTGTTTTCATTGTACAAACTCTTCAAACCACTTATGTCTGCGCCACATAGACATTAGGCTTCGCAGACTATTTGTTTTTTAGAAGACATAAGCTCTTCAAACGTCTGCGCGAGCTCTTCTCGGTACAGACATGGTTTTATGTCTTCAAAGGTCTTCAAACCTCTTCAAGAACAATTATAAAATATAGTTATTTATTAAAATAATTTTAAATAATTTAATAAGGTTATTTATTTTAAAATAATTTATTATAAAATAATTTATTATAAAATAATTTATTTTAAAATAATTTATTATAAAATAATTTATTTTAAAATAAACTATTATAAAATAAATTATTATAAAATATGGATTGATTTATTTTAAAATAATTTATTTTAAATAATTTATTAGTATGGATTGATTTATTTTAAAATATGGATTGATTTATTTTAAATAATTTATTAGTATGGATTGATTTATTTTAAAATATGGATTGATTTATTATTGTAGTTGTATGAATTGACTTATTTTAAATAATTTTTTAGTATGGATTGATTTATTTTAAAATATGGATTGATTTATTTTAAATAAATTTTTAGTATGGATTGATTTATTTTAAAATATGGATTGATTTATTTTAAATAATTTATTAGTATGGATTGATTTATTTTAAATAATTTATTTGTATGTATTGATTTATTTTAAAATATTGATTAATTTATTTTAAAATATGGATTGATTTATTTTAAATAATTTATTAGTATGGATTGATTTATTATTGTAGTTGTATGGATTGATTTATTTTAAATAATTTATTAGTATGAATTGATTTATTTTAAAATATGGATTGATTTATTTTAAATAATTTATTAGTATGGATTGATTTATTTTAAAATATTAATTGATTTATTATTGTAGTTGTATGGATTGATTTATTTTAAATAATTTATTATTGTAGTTGTATGAATTATTTAAATTTCAATATTGTAAAACTAAAATTATTTAAATCTCAGTATTGCAAAACTCTTTTAAGTTTAAAAAATCAGTTTATTTATATTTCAGTTCATTTTAGCAGTCTGCAGATGTTAAAAAACAAACAGTCTTCTTCTTGCAGACTGCAAACTTTTGGTCCATCTCTTCTGCTGCAGATGCCTGCAGATGTAGTCCACAGATGCCTGCAGATGTAGTACACAGACTGCAGACCTTTTACCTCTGTAAAAATAAACACCACCTAAAACTGAAGAAATATGGACCCATAATATGATAACAAATACATTAAGAAGAATGTCGATATAAACACAACTAAAATGCAAACAATGTTGTGCAATGATACATTTATTCATTCGTAAAGATTCTCAACTCTTTGATAATAAACGCTCATATTTGTGTATATACAACGCTCAAACCAAAAACTTCAAAAGGATAACAATAAATTTCTTGACCACTAAAATCGCTTAGCTTATATGTTTTGAGATTTTTATATATTATTTTGATGCGTTTCAAAATCTTTTGTCATATTAGAAAATGGCAAGACCCTTTTTACACGGATGCATCATTTTTATTCCCAAACCAATAAGCCCAAAATGCGATGAAAGTGTTGTACAATGTCATGCACTATAATGTGGAATTGATTTTAGTCCCTATAAGTTGGAAAAACAAGTAAAATGGTAATTTGAGTCCGTATACTTAAATAATGTGATATGTTCCTCTAACCTATTGTAGGTTAATAACTTTAATCATTGCATTTAATCGATAAAATCGAATAAAAATAACTGCAACAAGTTAAACTTTTTTAACTCAAATGTGTTAAGTTGAACGTGCTGTATCATACTCTAAATTAATGTTATGTAATTTAATTAAGTCGTATAGTACGTTTTACTCGTTCTAAAAGTATAGAGACCAAAATGCATTATATACTATAATACGGGACTTGTACAGTACTTTTACCTCAAGAAATGCTTTAAAATAGCCCAATAGGAAGACCCATTAATATAAGCCCAATCCACGATTCACATTTCAGATCCGTTCCGTTTTTCCTTTTTTGAATTACTTCTGAACATAATGATTTGGCGCGTCGCTTCCTATATATACCAAGAGCTTGCATGTGTGCCTCTTTCAAAATCAGTTAAAAGAATGAGGAAGCGATTGAAGAGAACGAATGGCATTTTCAGTTGCTCCTCTCCTCGTTGCACCAATCTCTCTACCTTCAATTGGTAGTCTCTCTCTCTCTCTCACTATATATATCTCTTTGATTTGAAGCTTCGTCGATTTGATTTCTCAATCTTTTTCTTTCCTCCTTTTGAGGTTTTGAGTTTGTTTAGTTACTTTTGATCTAATATCACTTCGAAATTTAAGTTTAATGATGTCCTATAATTGACTATGAATGTTGAATCTGAAGAAATGAATGATGAATCAAAAAAGAAGTTGAGCTGATTCAGTTAATTCTGATCTAATATCAGCTTGAATTTTAAGTTTAATAAGGTAATGTAAGTAACTATGAATGTTAAATCTGAAGAAACGAATGAGGAATGAAAAGGAATTTGAGCTAATTCAGTTAATTTTGATCTAATATCAGTTCGAAATTAAGTTTAATGATGTCTTGTAAGTAACTATGAATGTTGAAGTTGAAGAAACGGATGATGAATCAAAAAGAATTTGAGCTGATTACTTGAGTTTTAGCTGAATTTTGTAAGCTTCGCGCTTCTTCTTGCTTCGATCAGTGGGTTTAAAGAAAGAGAAATCGTTTCCCTTGTTTCTTTCCCTGATCATGATCTCTGTGAACCATTGATCTGGAAATTTAACCGAGTCTCTGTTATTCAGAGATACTTCAGTTCCAGACACTGTTATTTCAACAAGTTTTAGCATTGAAATGTATATTTTCCACCAATGGAATCTGTATCCGATTTGAATTGTTCGAATAATTTTCATTATGGTCAATATAGCTTCTGTAGTTCTAAGGATTGCGAGGTAGCTTAGAACTTGCGTGATCTTAAACTATTCGTCTTAATTTGAAAATAATTTTCGTAATTTTGAAATTTCTTTATGCTTTCGTATTGCTTTTTCCCCGGAAAGTATAAGGTTCGGTTTCTATTATTCCGCTAAATTTTCTTAGTTACCAAACACGGCTTTGACATTAATCTCCTTTCAGTTAATTTTGTCACTCATTTGGTAAATCGGAGGTTAATGTTGCATCATTTGTAGTTTTTACTTGTATATTTTTGCTCAATAAGCATTCACAGAATTTTGAAAATCTTCGTTGTAATTTTCAAATTTCAAAATGTTTCCAATATCTTTTTTTTATTTTTTCATTTTTCGGGAAGTAGAAGGTCCGGTTTCTGTTATTCCGCTGAATTTTCTTAGTTACCAAACCCTAGCTTGACATTGATCTGCCTTCAGTGAATTCTGTTACTCATTCGTTATACTGCGTATAGATTTTTGCTCAAAACAGAAAACATTTCTCTTAAAATTTCAATTCTCACATATTAATTTTGTTTTCAATTTGGATTTGTTTTCTCAGCAACCAAACACTTATTATTTGTTAAATTTATACCATAAGGAATTGGTTAATCAATAATCTCTTATTCATATATTCTCAAAAAGGTATGTGCAGGATCTGTGGACGTACATAGCCAGGTTTTTGGATGGACGATCGTTAGTGATGCTGTCAGTTACGAATAAATGGTTCAACCATGTTATCATGCAAGAGTGTATATGGAAGTTCACATGCTTGCGGGACCTTCAGGTTCCTGATCCTGGTCACGTAGCATTCAGTTGGTCCAAGCTATATGGTTCAGTTGTTGGTAAATATAAAATCCCTTTAGAAATCTTACACGTGTCTGCATTAACTGTTTGATGTTGAAATTCCAATGGGTTTTGCAGACGGAAGTCACTCCTATATTTTCCGCCAGCAGGAGAAACATATTGGTTAGTTAGTCGCCTATGTTACTCAAAAATCAAAATTTAAAATTTTCTTAGTTTTTGCACATAGTTGGAGAGATTTTAGATGGTCATCAAATTCCCATATATTTTATATGTTTATTGATAATTTATTTTTGGTATCCCTAAAATTTTGTATCCATCCCTGATCATATTCGTGTACGCTCATATCTGCATGTGCTGATTATTAAGTGCTGATATTAATATAGTAACAATTTGCCAGTGACTACTTTGTTTTTTTTTCTTGGGGAGTAATCAGATTGGATGTGGATTGGGGCATTTTCGTTCAATTCAGAAGTGGCATTTCTTTCCGAAAGGATGGTGAATCCACCTGTGAAAATCCCAGAACATGGAAATATAGATGACATGTTGCAGTCTTACGGCTCATGTTTGCTAAGGAAAATCAAGACCGGAATCTGGATAGCTGGTACAGCTCAAATCCGATTAAATTTTGCCTCGCGTTTGATTTAAGTTGTGATCAAAATTCCAACTATGCTCGAGCTTCTTCTTTTTAGATTTACAACTTGTTCGATGCCCGGTATGTGACCTTGAAAAATGTGAAGGTGAGCTCTTATTTTGTAGATGCAAGTAAATATTTAAGATATGAGTCTATTCAATTTTCTTGAAATTCTTCTTGTATTTGGAGGATTCTTAGAGAGTCGCTTATGATGTTTGGTTTTGCGTTGAATACGATTGTCAGATACAAATATTTTCTTTTCGAAAAATGAAAAATCCGAATAACATGTAAATCGCCAAGTTAAACAGGACCAAGAGTAAGAACATTTGATTGTTTATGTAGGAACAATGCAGATGTTAGATGCAAGGCTTATTGAGCTGTTCCTTAGCCAAGGGTACCAGGATAGGAGTTGGGACTATGAACTCATTGGATCTCATGAAATAAAAAAGACATCACGAGGAGCTTATGGGGCCATTTTCGACCTCAAATACCTCACAAGCAACTCAACAGCCGGTAAAACTTGATTCTTAGCCTTTAAATCATTCCTGAATATGCTGTGTCAAATTTATGTCTGACCGACAATGATATCTTCAGTTTTTAGAAAATTATTTCATATATTTAAAAGATCTTCGAATCCGAACATAAATAGAACACGAATATTCTAAATGGACAGGAATCTGATTTAATTTTACCAATGAGCTTAACAGGGATCTTCGATTACAAGTCATGGACAGGACAACCCCATGATTTTCAACCAAAAGCAATAATTGCTCTTCATGCAGTTGCAGTCAACACCAATTTACAAGAAAATCAAGGTAAGAAGTCCTCATACATGCAGCTATGACGGTACATGTATAATTCATATAAATATCCGTATAATATAAAGTTTGAAACATTGATATATTTTTTTCTCTAAGCAGCAGGAGTTCTAATGAAGTACCTTGCCATGAGGGCCGGAGCTGAAGGGGAAGTAGTTTCAATCAGAATCTCACAACAGCTCCTCTGAACCTGAATGAACCACACAAACTTAGTTTCTCTTCTCATCATTCAAAATTGGTTTGTTTCTTACTTCTAACCCTTTCCCTTATAATAATTAAAAAAAAAGAGATCTCCGGCCTTAGGATTTGGTTTGATATTGGTTTTTAATGGTACATTGCTTTGCTCGTCGATTTTAAGAGTATTTTAATTTTTATTTTCCCCACCAACATAAAATTTTATTTCATTATTTTAAAATGGCTTATACTATAAATAAGTATCTAAAATATATCATCTTTTTCTTTTGAGTACTTAAAGTATTTTTTTGTCAAAATAGGGACCGAAAATATTTAACATTTTACATGTAAGTTCTAAAAGAGTTGACACATAATATTAATTAAAGAATACTTTAGGTACTTAGATAAAAAAATTAAATATTTTATGTATCTATTTTGACCAAAAAGATAATTTTAAATATTTAATTTGACTAAAATATACTTTAGGTACTTATTTTGAAAAATATATTTTTATTAAATGAAATTAGGAAAGTAATTCGATCATTACATTTGGTCTTGGAATATTTCAAGCTTGAAGAGGAATTCGAAAATGTGGAGTGACGAAGTGCTTGGCCTATTATATGTTTTCACGTCACGTCCATCATGAATTTTCTCATCTGAATATTCTAATATGCCACGAAACATGAAATCACGAGACTTGCATTGCAACAAACTTAGAGACCTTATTTTTTTTTATTATCGATTATTGTTATTAGATTTTGTTACATTTATTTTATGAGCTATGATAATATTTTAAATAACTATTGTTTATCATACTTATAATAATAAAAAAGTTATATATATATATATTATAGTTTAAAATTAACATCTAATATTTAAATATGTATATTTTGAGGAATAATAATATTCCTTTTAGAAGAATAAAATGATAGATAGAGTTATAAAATCACGAAGATAATGACAAGCAAACAAATAATACCATAACGAATGATATAAAACACTTACGTGAAAATTTCTAAACATAAAAATTAAGGGTGGGAAGAGAAAATTTTCACAATATCAAAAAATAAATTATAAAAGAGATGACAAAAACCATAGCAATCATGATACATATACACTAATCTGTACGAAATCACTTTTTTCTCTCTCTCATACAATCTCTAGAAACTCTAAGTACATATTTATAAATAGATCCGTTTATGAGATTTTAGTAGTCCGAAATAAATATAAAATTAGACCTCCAATAATAAATATAAAAAAATTAAATTGTAAGAGCAAGAAAAAATAAATAAATTTGTTTGTAAACTATTTTTTAGTACGTTTAATAAACTATCTAATAAATATATAGATATCTCAGACATTTTCGGGACCCTGAGCGAAACTAAAAGATATACCCTTATAAAATAAAAGTATATTTTAATACTTTGAATAATTAATTTAATATTGTGTTAATAAATCGTATAAAAATGATTAAATTAAGGGCTTAAACTATAAAAGTATTATTGAAAAAATTAGGAACCCCAATTATAAAGATAAAAAGTGATATTTAAAAAAAAATAGGGGCATCAATTTTAAAGGTAAAAAAGTGAGATTAAAAAAAATTAGAGGCCTAAATTTTATGAGTAAAAAATAAGATTGAAAAAAATTAGAGGGTTCAATTATAAAGGTAAAAGGTGAGATTGAAAAAAGCAGGAGCTTAATTATAAAAGTACAAGGTGGGATTGAAAAACTTAAGATCATCAATTATAAATGTAAAAAAATGGGATTGAAAAAAAATTAAGGGCTTCCATTATAAAGATAAAAAGTAAGATTACAAAAATTAGGGACATCAATTATAAGGATAAAAACTAAAATTAAAGAAAATTAAAGGATTAAATTATAAAAATAAATAATATTATAAAAAATTAGGAGCCCCGTACAAAATGAGGGGCATGAATTGCTCAAGGTGCACCCATAGTAGCCCAAAAAATGAAATATAATTTTAATGAAAAGTGAAAAATAATTTAAAAATATCATAACAATATCGTTCTTGATTTTTTAATGATGAATAACCAACAAAATTAAAATATAACGTTAAGGATAATTTTAAAAAAATAATTAAATAAGATGAATGACTAAACAAATAATTTATTATTTTTTTTATTATATATGAATTTTATAATTTTGGGCTAGACAAGAGTGGGCCCTGGGCAAGTGCCCCCTCTTGCCCATGCTAAATACGGGCCTATTTATAAGTATATAAATATAAAAATTATAGAAAATTAACTTGTATCGTATTACAAGAGCTCCACTCTCGACGAGATCAGTAGTGGATTACAATCTTGGATCCAAAAGCCTTCGTGTCTATCGTAGATCTTTTTATTTAATTTTTCAACAAATAAATTGTATTGTAAATTTTTAAATTGAACTAAATAGAATTCGGATCACATTTTCTACCATATAACCTTAAAATATCTAATTAAAAAAATTATAATTTCACACACATATATATATATATATATAAAATAAAATAATAATAATAATATAATCTAAGAATATATACAAATTTTTAAAATTTAACACCGATTTAATCATTCGGATCACCGTATGATATTTTTTTATTTAAAGATTTAAGAGTTACACTATTGAATAATTTTAATAGTTAAAGAAAATATTCTTCTCCCTTAAAATCTTGGGTTTAAGCAACTGCGCTTGCATGACGTGTTTTATTCATGATTAAAAAATATTATAAACATATATTATCTCATAATTACTCAGACTCTTCAAATTTTTAAGGGTTACACATAATTTATATTTTTGTATAAAAACATTTATACAGCGAGAGATGAGTATTTGATCTAAACGGGTTTCGCTTTGATCATAGAACGTTGAGTTTTTTCTTAAAAAAATATGGGCTCCTGTTTAAGTTTAGATCGGTTTTTTTATAAGGTCAGGTCGAGTTTGAATTTAAGGTGAAAAATACACGACCTGAGATAATAATATAATTATTTCTTAAATATTTAGTAATAATTGTAATAATATCCATCTATCAATCTTTTAATTAGATCCCTATTCTACTTAACTAAAATAAAATTTTTTATTTATGTTTGTGTCAGATCAGGTCAACTACAAATTTTTACTCTAAAAGTCGAGTCAAATTTTAAGTCAAATGAAACATTCCTAAATTCAAGTGGGTCGGATAATGGGTAGAAGAAAGTACTAGTTAAAACCCAAACCGGTCCATTATCATCCCTATATATACATGCATAGGCTTCAAAGGAAACTACCATATGATCAGCGAAAAAGAAGAGAACTGATTTGCCATCATGTGTGGCTCAATCAAATTTGTAGCAATGTTCGTCTTACTGGTAATTGCGTCGGATTTTACGAAAATTGCAGCCGTGCCTCGGTGCAACGATGTCGTAGAATCGTTAAGTCCGTGCCTGGGCTTTATCAAGGGCGGAGCTGTTCCGGTAGCGGAATGCTGCTCTGGTGCTAGAAACCTTGCAGGCCAAGTAGCAAAGAAGATAGACAGCTGAATGCGAGTGCCTTAAAGGAGTACTGCCAAGAATTGGACCTTAAGACCCTAACCGAGTGCCCCTTATTGGCCAAGATTGCAGTATCACTATTCCAATTCCTCCTATTGATGCCACTACTGATTGTTCCTGGTACTCATTCTCTTCCTTAATCTCTCACGGATTGACACATAATTTTATATTTAAAAGAGTGAATTTATAAAACTCTAAGGAGAAAATATATATTATTAAAAATATTTAAAATATATAAGAATTTAAAAATTTTAAGGAATGACTGCCCTACCTACTCCCCCGAGTTAATCTCCTTCTTCCTCTTATAACTCAATTAATTGTGATTCGGAAATAATAACTTAAATTCAGTTTATTTATCACAAATCGAGTTTGAATGATTCAAATTATTAAATGAATTTATTAAAAATAAAAATATCGATATTGATTCATATTGTGATGATTATACGTAAAGTTCACAAACAAAATGAGATCAGAGAAGACGAGTTTATGATTATATAGTATAAGAAATATGTGGGTTCATGTATAAATCAAGTATAATACATGTATCTTGTCGTATGTGATACTCATGATAATTGTTATGTTAAACTTTTTTCAGATACTCAATTGGTCTAATTAAACTTTATTATTTTTAGTTAGTAGAAATAATTGAGTTTAAAATTGAAAAACTGATAATTTAATTTTTATCTTAAATTAATTCCAAGTATACTAATATAATTTGTTCATGTTTTTCTTCTTCTTTTCTTTCAGTGCATGAAGAGCTACGGTTGGGAAATGCCAAAGTCAAGAGTATGCCTAATGAATAAAAAACCCTAATAATGGACTATTTGGCAATTAAGTAATAAAGCCCTTGTATTTGATTTCACTAAATAAAATATATGCCCTTCCTTTGAATTTTGATTGAATTTCTTGGCATGTTTCATATTTTTAAAATTAGATTCAATTTTTAAAAATTTAACAATCAGTCCGTTCTGATTTATACAATCATTCAATAAAATTAATAACAACGGGCGAAAGATTTGCATCAAGTCTGCTTTTACCTCCAGGACATTATGCAATTATATATATATATATATATATTACATAAGTAGCTAGTTAATAAAAACAGAAAATATTCAAAATTACAATGAATATTCAAAATCGTAATCATAATTGACGTAAAAACTAACTACTCGAGATCATAAAGAAACTAGTTACTCGGATAAAAAGACAATTAGAATATTTAACAAAATTATTTAATAATTAATAAAAAAATACAAAACAAAATATGTTTACATCAATTCTGGTGGCTGATTTAAGATTGTGCTAAGATAAAAAAACATTGTTTAATAATAAATGATATTAATACATCATTATATATCTCAAGTTTTATACAATCTATCAAATGTACCCCATAATTCTATTTCAAAAATTAAATAACCAAACATTTCTTCATGCAAAATCTAAATCGATCGAATATCTCAATCCTCACAAATTTGTTGCAAAAGTTTGAGAGAATGAGAGGTTAGTCATTATTGATAAAAATATTCACACTCAACAACTCACATAATTACATAAATCAAGTAACTTTAGTAGTTAAGAGATTTGCTATTATTCATTGATTAAGACGGAGATACATGTAAGGTTGGGGCCACTGCCCCCTAATTTTTTATTATTAAAAATATATATAGTTAAACATGTATTTAGATCTTCAATTTATTTTGATTTCTTTTTTATTTTGCCTCTCCCCATTTTCTATTGTTAGTTATACCTTACTTCCCTTGAATTAGAATTTTGGCTCCATCCCTACTCTTGAGATCTTGGGTTTGAGCACTGCGTATGTAGGAGTATGAGCGTTTAACCTAATTTTATATGAGATGGACACAAATAAAATTTTAAGATAGACACAACTAATAAATTAAATGATTATCCGAAGAAAATTCAGATTTAAGGAAGTAAGGAACCCATCCTCGGCCTTAGTGGATCCTTCACGTACATCAAAACCCCTACTCGTAAACAATATCTGCTTGTTTGAGAATTTTATGAAACCGGAACACTTGTACTTTCACTGTGTTGTATATCGTCGTATTACATGTTTGGAGATGATGTAAAACAGTGTATTGTAAGATAATGGCAGAGATTGGTAAGAGAGTGTGGATGGCAGCTTGCATATTGTGAAAAATTCAACAACTTCATCAAACTTTTAAATTTCTAAACCAATTTGCGTTGAAGAAACAAAAATGGTTTTGATTTATTACTGTTTTGAAACTCTATGTAAATGATTGATTATGCCCAAATATGGGAACAGAAAACATGAAAAGAGGAAATTGAAAATGATGGAGATGCGGGGGATCGAACCCCGTGCCTCTCGCATGCAAAGCGAGCGCTCTACCATTTGAGCTACATCCCCAATTGCTTTCATAATTTTATGAATATTGTATTATTCCTTACATATATAACAAAACTTACACTTGAAAGCATTTCTGCCTGCCAATATTTTTTTTCTTCGTGTATCGTAACCAAATGAATCTTTATCAGGTGATTTGTATCAAACAAACGCGTCTCAATTAAAAAGTAATTTATGTTAAGATTTTATTTAAATATAAACGATGTATTTAAAATTTTAATACGTTACTAATAGATTAGAACGAAAGCTTAATGGATATCTACAAGGAAAGTATTTCAATTATAATTTCTTCGTTGTATAGAAAGCAAAAAATTTAAGAACAAACTAATCTCGTATTTTTGATAATCATGTGATCTATTGATAAAATGTTAAATCAGAAGTTAAACCCCGTAACTATGAGGAACATGGCTACTTTCCTGTTTATTTAATATCTATTTGATCGACTACACTGCCTCAAAGGTTCAAGTTTGCTAAGGATGCCAAATGCCTACCGGAATAGATGTCGATTGTTCTTATTGATCGAATTCTATTTTACAATGATGAGATACTCGAACGAAAGCTCTCATCGGATCGTATTTGATGTCAGTTAAAGTTAGTTGATTTCGAGCGTCGTAACTCCATACCTATGTCCAAATATGCGTAGAACACGACTACGTTACGAAAAAATAAAAGTTACAAAGCGTCATAGAGTTCTACTAAACATATTACTCTCGTGATTATGAAGTTTAGAAGTAGTACAAAATAACGATTACATTGTTGATAACTATTTTCACTACATTAGGATTTTGATTAGTATGCACATACCTTCAAAATGCATTTATTATGTGGGCAATATTTTTGGTCAGTTATAATAGGGTTGCAGACATTTTTCAGGATGATATCCTAAAAACATATTCGTTGCAATGTCAGGGTAAGAGTTGGACCAAGTCTTGATTCTAACACTGTTCAAAGTACCACTAATGGTGCGGTTCAAGACTTTTATTCCGTTAACTGGTTCTTCATTTTTATATAGCTCAGGATTGCCGATATTGATTTCACGTCTTGGTCCACAAGTTACTCCCTTGACGACAACATTTTTAGAACCATCCCCAATCGAAACACAATCATCACCAGTTTTTATCTCTGAGTTAATAACATTAACCCTATCTGGTCTCCCGATGTGAATCCCATCTGTGTTTGGGCTCTCGTCACGAAAGTAATGTTTTTATCCCAAAACGTTAACATGGAATTATTTGCTATCTTTGGTAGTTGTATCTTGTATCATTGCATTGATCAAAAACTCAAATTTCTGTTAAATTTCTGAGTCAATAAAGTCGGAAATAAATATATAGGTTGAAAAAAACATATTTTTTTACAATAAAATATCAATAATTATATATATATATATATATATATTCGATTAGACTCCTCAATTCAACATGAATGGACCCAAACTAAAGGTTGACCCGAACAAAAAATTCAAACGATCCGACATTGACCCGATTCGAAAATCAACCGATCCAATACTCAATTTGACCCAATTTATCATACACCAAAACCAAATCTGAACCAAACGAAATTAAACTGAATGTAATTTTGACCCGAAATAACTCAACCTAAATCAGATTCGAATGATCCGTCTACACCTCTAGCTGCAACCCTACTTGAGCTTGCGACGTCTGTTGTGAAGGCTGAACCAAGCGCAGAAGTGTCTGCTCCCATCCCTGAAACAGATGCAACTGATGTAGGGTATCATCTATGTCACAGATGGTACGACATAAATCCTCAAAAAAATCGGTATTTTCCTCTTCCGGTTTCTGCCATAGTAATAAACAAGAAGAGTAAAGAGAAAAACCGAGTTTGAACAAGAAATGTACTTGATTCATGTGTAAGATGACAAATTCAAAGATATCATTGCAGTAGGTTGGTTTTTGTGACATTGAAATACTCTACTTTGCGGCCATTGTTTCTTGAAGCAAACAAAGAGCAAGCAATCATTAACATATAAAATACCTTTGAAATCCAACACATCTAAAAATAATTACACAAAATTTGCAACACTCATAACCCGCGCATTCTTTATTCTTCATTTTCTTTTTTCTAGAAACAATTCCAGCTTTTCAATTTCCAAGCATACGTTCCCCATTCAGCAAAACGACAGTCAACTGGAGAAAATTAAACGAAGACTGCCATCAGCTACAAGAAACAAGTGAACCACAACTTTATATTTAGATTTTCGGTAAAAAGGAAAGAAAGAAAGAAATAAACGAAGGTCCGGTTAAAATCTCCTTAAAAACCAAAATTAAACTGAAATATTAAACCATTTTACTTCGGCGAATATAGAGATTCAAACTTAAGAAAAGCTAGCGAAACTGAAAAAGCATTGGAAATTCTACCGTACCGAACAGAAACCAAGTTCAGAAATCAGAAGAGATTCTTCAATGGTAAGTTGGACTGAACGGTGTTAGATATATGAACTGTAAAATTACACCGTTAGTACTGACTTGAAATATAAACAGTAATTAAAAGGAATAGATTCGTAAACCGTGTCGTGGTATAACCACTGCCTAGAAACGAATTCGCCCCGATGTGTGTAATCGCTGCAGTAGGCGGACTGACCCCGAGGTTAACACGGTCGCTCCGAATTTCGTACACCCGAAATCGGAGTGGACTGCCGGTGGTATTGCTCTTCTTATCGGAAAGCACACAGAGAGAATATTTACAGAAAAACACTTGGAGAGTGAATTCTGAATGTTGAGAGTGAGTTGAGAAGCTGAATATAGCCCTCTATTTATAGGCTAGAAATATGTTAAAATCGTCCATAAAATTTCAGGATTAAATCTCTTCTTTTGTAACAGCTGAAACGTCTAGATGAACCTGACTCAAAAATAGTCTAGGTTCATTGCATCATTATTTAGCTATTATAACTCCCGAAATTATATCATGTAACCCTGAAATTAAATCAAATAACTCCTGTAACTCCTGATATTAACAGCTAGTCTCCTCTGTACAAAGCTGTAAATCAGTCCAGATACATCTTAACGTTTTGATTTAATTTAGGAAAAGCTGTTTAATTTCTGATAACTCTCATAAACCAGCTGTTATCATTTAAAATTAAACAGTCCTCAGCAGCTATAAATATCAGTTGGAATCTTTCACATTTTTTCATTTGTTTCTTTCAAAGAGAAATTCCTCAAGAATTTTCTCTAAAAATATAGTATCCGCGCGGACGTGTCGAAGACACATATTACCACGACCACGACCACGAGCCGAGCTAAGCTGAGCCGAGCCGTGCCATGCCGAGCCAAGACGGACGGCGGCGGCGACGGCGGTGCGCGAGAGTCTCCCTTGTTCTCTTTCACTCAACAAGGAAGTGAGAATTCCAAATCATAAATACCCATTCCCAATAGTGTTTCCAATACTATGTGGGATTGAGCATTACCAACATTCCCCCACTAATGCGAAAGAATTCTTCTGAAACTCGAAAACAAACTTTCCAGAAGAGCAATAACGAGATTAGTTGCTTAAGCACTAGTGAATGTATCTGGAACTAGTATATATTGATGATGAGCAATCCTTCTCTTAGATAAGTGAAACTAGTCTGGAACTTTCTAAGATGGGGGTAAACTCATAATACACAACTAACCCCTTCATCCACCTGAGTCCTCGATGTGTAAGATATATATACAAAAGTATATATTTGGCCATCTTACCTCAGGATTCTAGTAAGTGTGCTAGAAAATGGCCCAACATTTTTTCATAGAAGGCGGCTAACCCTTCTCACTTACATAGGTTATTTCATCAAGTTTATCTCAACATAAACCACCCTTAAAAGGGATATGAAATAATTAAGAGCTTTTATAATAGCTCAACCTCACAAAGGGTATGGTGACTTTCTTCAAGTTCATTATAAATGAACCACCCAAACTCTGGGCTAAAAAGTCATTAAGAATAAATATTCAACCTCATTTATCGGTAAATTCAATAAGTCCTTCTCACTAGAACCATCCAAATACTTGGATTTGAATTTATTAAGAGTTTAACAAACTCAACCTTTCTGTCGGTAAGTTCATCATTTCCTACCCACTCACTCTGGGTTATGAACTTATTAAGAATAGATATTAATCCAAAATCGGTAAATTCATCAAGTCTTTCTCACTAAGACCACTCAAAGTCTGGGCTATGAATTTATTAAGAGCACTTAAGCTCATCTTGGGCATGCACATTATTCGTCATAGGGATAGGCAGTAGGAATGTGCACTATGAGTCTTTCCATGGTTTCGTTTGACCACATGGAACTTAGATAACTAAGTTAGGTATCCACCATGAATTCCTCAACCAATGGGCTTTAGACCCATCCCCCTCGAAGAATCTAGGACCAGCTTCCGACTTAACCCTTTGGTAAGTGGATCTGCTAGATTCCTTTCCGACTTCACATACTTTAAAGAGAGCACTCCATTCTTTATTAAGTGTCTAACAAATTCATGTCTTATGGGAATGTGTCTTTTCTTACCATTGTAAGCTTGGTTCTTAGCCACACATATCGCAGCTTGTGAATCACACAATAATGAAACCGGAGGAGTCGGTCTTCCCCACAACGGAATATATGCTAACAAGCTTCTGAGCCACTCGGCCTCTTGCCCAGCTAGGTCAAGAGCTATAAACTCTGACTCCATGGTAGAACGAGCAATACAAGTCTGTTTTGATGATTTCCACGAGATTGCTGCTCCACCCAAAGTAAAAACATACCCGCTTGTAGAGCTTACCTCATCATTATCAGAAACCCAATTGGCATCACAATATCCTTCCAGTACCGCAGGAAAGCCAACGAACTCAAGTTTCCAATCCAAAGTACCCTTAAGATACTTCAGTAAGCGTTTAAGAGCAATCCAGTGTTCACCATTCAGATTATGAGTATATCTACTCAGTCTACTCACAACATAAGCAATATTAGGCCGAGTATAGTTCATTAAGAACATTAAGCTTCCGATTAATTTAGCATATTCAGTTTGAGAAACGCTACTTCCTTTATTCTTAACTAGATGTATGCTAGGGTCATAAAGAGTTCGAATAGGGATGACATCAAAAATGTCAAAATTCTTTAGCACTTTCTCTATATAATGTGCTTGACATAAAGAAAATCCCTTCTCAGTTTTGGTAACTTTGACTCCTAAGATTACATTTACTTCTCCCAAATCCGTCATCTCAAACTTAGTGGACAATAAATTTTTAACTTTGTTAATGGACTCAATGTTAGAACTGAAAATCAACATGTCATCAACATAAAGGCTTATGATAACACATTCAGTGTCAAACATCATCGAATACACACAAGCATCCGAACCATTCATAACAAAACCAAAACTAAGAATAGTTTTATGAAATTTCTCATACCATTGTTTAGAAGTCTGCTTAAGTCCATAGAGCGACTTTTTGAGTCTACAGACTTTGTCTTCCATACCAGGTGCTTCAAAACCTAGTGGTTGCTCCATGTAAATCTCCTCATCTAGATCTCCATTCAAGAAAGCAGTCTTAACATCCATTTGATGTACCTGCAACTTATGAATAGAGGCTAGTGCAAATAATGCAGGAATCGTTGAGATTTTATTAACGGGAGAGTATGTATCAAAGTAGTATAAACCAAACCTTTGAGTAAACCCTTTGACGACTAACCTTGCCTTGTACCGCTGAATCGAACCATCTGGCCTTAGTTTCTTCCGGAAGACCCATTTGTTGGAGATTGGTTTGAATCCCTTAGGCAAGTCAACTAATTCCCAAGTATGATTAGACATTATCGATTCTAGTTCATCATTAACAGCGTTTTTTCAAAAACTAGCATCGATAGATCTTATAGCTTATTCAAAAGTTTTAGGATCCTCATCTAACAGAAAAATTTGAGCTATAGGATTTGAAATGGATTCTAAATCATTTATCTCAGAAATAAAGGAAGTAATAAAGTCTGGTCCAAAAGAGGTTTCAACTCTTTGCCTTTTACTTCTTCTAGGCTCAAAATCAATTTGTTCAGAAGACCTAGCAGGATTACTAGAAGAAGTTGATGGAATATATTCTATTTGTATTTCAATATTTATTCTCGGTTCCTTTAAAGGAAAAATATTTTCAAAGAAAATAGCATCCCTTGACTCACAAATAGAATAATCTTGTAAAAGTATGAATCTGTATGCAACACTATTCATACCATACCCTATAAACACTGCATCAACGGTTTTAGGTCCGATGGTGGACTTCTTAAAGTCTGGCAAACCCACTTTAGCCAGACACCCCCACACTTTCAGGTATTGTAAATTATGAGCGTATCCTTTCCACAATTCATATGGGGTAGAATCTAATTTCTTATGAGGAACTTGGTTCAAGATATGAGTTGACAATATAATAATTTCCCCCCACATGTTATCAGATAACCCTGAACTTATTAGTAAATAATTCATCATCTCTTTTAAAGTTCTATTTTCCTTTCGGCTATACCATTATGTTGAGGAAAATAGGGGCTGAAGTTTCATGAATTATGCCATTCTTTTCACAAATATCTTTTAAGAAATTAGATCCATATTCACCACCTCCATCAGATCTAACCCGTTTGATTCTCCTATCTAACTGATTTTCAACTTCTGCCTTATAAATAAGAAAGAAGTTTTCAGCTTCATCTTGAGTTCTTAGGAGATAAACTTTTGTATATCTTGAATAATCATCTACAAAAGTTATGTAGTAGTGTTTTCCTCCTTTACTTTCAGTGTTTCTAAAATATGCTAGATCAGTATGAATAAGTTCTAACAGCTCAGTCTTTCTATTAGAAACAATCTTAAAGTGAGGTCTAGTATGCTTAGCTTCTACACAAATTTCACATTTGTTAAAGCTAGTTGTGTCTAGTTTAGGCATAACATTCATATTTATCAATTTCTTTAAAGCATGAATATTCACGTGTCCTAATCTAGCATGCCACATATCAATGGATTCAACAATATAAGCAGAAGTGGTAGCTTTATTTTCATTAAATTGAGTTTCTATGACAAATAAACCATTGCTTAAAAACCCTTTCCCAACATAATCACCATTTCGGGAAAGTACAAGTTTATCTACCTCAAAAACTAACTTAATGCCTGCCTTATTCAGAAGCCCACCACTTATCAAATTTCTACGCAAGGCAGGTACATACAAAACATTATTTAAAGCCAGAGTTTTACCAGAGGTCACCTTGAGTAAAATTTTGCCTTTGCCTAGCACTTCAGAGCTGCTAGAGTTCCCCATGTAAACACGTTCACCTACGTTCCCATCATCGAATTCGGTGAAAAACTCCTTCCTTGCGCAGAAATGCTTTGAAGCTCCAGTGTCAACAACCCATTCTGAACTGTTTTCCACCAGATTGACTTCTGAGACCACCGCATCAATGATCATCTTCTTCTTCTACAACGTGTATCTGTGGCTTGTTGTCATTATGGCGGTCTGAACGGTGTTGCATTGGTAAGCTTTGTGGCCGGATAAACCGCAAACATAACACTTGAGCGTCTTTCCTTCAGGTTTGGCCTTTCCTGACTTCTTGAAGTTGGTAGCCTTCTAAGGTTTCGTCTTCTTGTCTTGATTCCCACGTTTCATGATCTTCTTAAATTTAGACTCTACCAAGTTAGCTCTAAAAGATAAATTACTCATAGAATTAGTAAGCTTATCTTTTAAACGGTTGGCTTCTTCGATCTTCATATGGCCCACGAGCTCTTCAAGCGAAATTTCTCTCTTCTTATACTTAAGAGAGTTGCGGTAGTCGGACCAGGACTTGGGCAGCTTCTCAATGAGAACATTGGCTTGCAGTACCTCGCACATTTGCATCCCTTCAGCGATGATGTCAGCGACTAGGTTCTCATAGTCATGGACTTGATCCATTATCGTCTTGTCATCAGTCATCTGGAATTTGAGCCATTCGCCGACAACGTACTTCTTGATTCCAGCATCGTACGCACCATACTTTTTATCGAGAGTATCCCATATTGTCTTGGCACTCCTTTCTCTAAGGAACATATCAAATAATTTATTTGACATGTGACTTAGCAGATGTCCTCGCACCGTTTTGTTGTATTTCTCGTACTTCTCGTAGGTAGCGAGTGCAGCAGCGACAGTTGTTAAGGCATCATCATTGAGGATCGCATCAGCATCATTACCGGTAGCTGGGGTTGACGGCATGGTAGGTGGTGGCTTGAGCAGGACGTAGTCAAGATCAAGTTGCTCGAAGAATATCAGGATTCTTTGGGACCACCTTCTATAATTATTTCCATCAAGTGCATCGAGCTTGGAAAGATCGTTATCAGTTTTCTCAAAGGTGTTGACATGATTGCAGTATATAGAATTCATTTCTAAATTGTTGGATATATGAACTGCAAAACTACACTGTTAGTACTGACTGGAAATATAAACAGTATTAAAAGAAACATATTCGTAAATCGTGTCGTGGTATAACCACTGCCTTAGAAACAATTCGTCCCGATGTGTGTAATCGCTGCAGTAGGCGGACCGTCCCCCGAGGTTAACACGGTCGCTCCGAATTCCGTACACCTGAAATCGAGTGGACTGCCGGTGGTATTGCTCTTCTTATCGGAAAGCACACATAGAGAATATTTACAGAAAAACACTTGGAGAGTGAATTCTGAATGTTGAGAGTGAGTTGAGAAGCTGAATATAGACCTCTATTTATAGGCTATAAATAGGGTTAAAATCGACCATAAAATTTCAGGATTAAATCTATTCTTTTGTAACAGCTGAAACGTCTAGATGAACTTGACTCAAAAATAGTCCAGGTTCATTGCATCATTATTTAGCTGTTATAACTCCCGAAATTATATCATGTAACCCCTGGAATTAAATCAAATAACTCCTATAACTCATGATATTAACAACTTGTCTCTCTGTACAAAGCTGGAAATCAGTCCAGATACATCTTAATGTTTTTGATTTAATTTAGGAAAAGTTGTTTAATTTCTGATAACTCTCATAAACCAGCTGTTATCATTTGAAATTAAACAGTCCTCAGCAGCCTATAAATATCAGTTGAAATCTTTCACATTTTTCCATTTGTTTCTTTCAAAGAGAAATTCCTCAAGAATTTTCTCTAAAATGATAGTATCCGCGCGGACGTGTCGAAGACACGTATTACCACGACCACGACCACGAGACGGACGGCAGCGGCGACAATACGCGAGAGTCCCCCTTGTTCTCTTTCACTCAACAAGGAAGTGGGAATTCCAAACCATAAATACCCATTCCCGATAGTGTTTCCAATACTATGTGGGATTGAACATTACCAACAAACGAAGATTCCCGAATGAAGCTGAAATTCAAGCGCTTAGGACTTCAGAGATGGTAAGAGAGATGCTTTGCACTGATATTTGTTTCAATAAGTAGAAACTTATTGAGTATTGAAATTTCTGGTTGTAAATTACAAGGTAAAAGTAAATAAATGGTACATCGACTATAAGATGTTATTTTGTTGAGTCCCTCGACTATTAAAAGTTATAAAATAGTCTTTCATCTATAGGGTGTTGTTTTGTTGAGTCCCTCGACTATTAAAAGTTATAAAATGATTTCATTATGTTCCAAACTCGTCCAAACAATTGATGTCATTATGAGCTGAACGTTAAACTGTTGACTAAGATGTAATAAAATCTAATCTCATAATCTTAAACGACTATTATATCTCTATCAGCATTTTGTAACTTTTAATAGTCGAGGGACTCAACAAAATAACGCTTTATAGTCGGAGATCATTTTATAGCTTTTAGTAGTCGAAAGACTCAATAAAGCAATATCATATAATCCAACGTATGCTTTAGCCTATTTTTTTTCTTTTTGAAATGGACTTTACCCTAAATTAAAATGCATGATTTGGGAAAGAAAATGACTGTCGAAAGCCGTTAACCAATGTAGTGATTAATGAATTATATAAAGTTAATAAATAATTAATTATCAACAATTCATTTATTATATTAAAAAAAGACAAATTCGTTTGAAGTTAAAATTATTAAATTATTGAAAACAACACTTAATTTAATCATTAATTATTGAGTTATTTTTATTTTGATCATTCGACAGTTAAAAAAATATGATATTATAACTTATTTTATTAATATTTTTAAGATTATAATTTATTTTATTGACAGTTAAAAAATATGATATTATAACTTATTTTATTAATATTTTTCAAGATTATAATTTATTTTATTAATAGTTTTTCACATCACTCGACTCTGATTTGCCGTTTGTTGATTGTCTTTCAATAGTTTAATCCTCTCTTGTGATTTATTTGTCGATACAACCAGATCTATTCGTCGATACAACCAGATCTATTCGTATCACTTTTTGTTCAAATTTATTTGGTTAAATTTAAAAAAAAAATTATTGTATGGTCTTTATGTGATCTTAGGTGACTAGTTTTCTAATATTAATGATTATAAGAAAATATTATTATTATATGTTTAATTTATGATTGTATTTGCAAACTAATTTATATATTTTTTAGTTTTAATAAAATTAACAGCTTCTATAAAAAAAACTTTAAATAAATTATAAAATTAACATAAATATTATTTTAATTTCTCGTTACGTAGTATGGTATGTTCTAATTAAATGAAGTAAAAAACTCATTTTTAATATTGAAAAGAGGCAAGAACCATCTAGTTTCTATTTCTCTTATCAACTCTTTTTTTAACCATGTAATTGTTATTAATACAATGGTAACTTTCAACAAGAAAGTTTAACAAAATTGAGAGCTAGTTATGAAACCAAAAAGGTATTAAAAAAACCCTATTACAATGTTGGAAATAAATCCTAATCACTAGGGTTTATAAAATGATAGATAGAACTGAGTTACTACTAAAGAGACCCTATTTTAGTTACAATGTGTAGAACCCTAAATTTAAGCACTATCAACTGTTCTGAATCCTGCATTCCTTTCGTCGTTACTCTGCCACTATCCTCGAAAAATCGAGCACTTCCGAAAATGGTTTTCGACAGTCATAGTGTACAAACAAGCACAAGACAAGAAGCATGGATGACAGAACCTTGTGAGAAAATTCAGTAAGAATCACTGATTCAGAAAACCCACTTCTTGCTTTAATGAATGAGATGAGAACAAAAACCTGATAAGGGGAGGTTTTCTCATTATTCTTATCGCCACCATCATTTCTTCCCTCATCATATGGAAAAGCAAGGGCTCGGGAATCCTCACCTCTCGATTGTGACTCTTCTAGGACATGGATCTGGCAATGAGATCAAAATACCCCGTTAAGATAATAAATGGGAGCATTAGAAAACAATCGGATCGAAACAAATGGAAGAATAAAATCAGAGTATTTAAGGCAGGCAGTCCGACATTAGCATACTATAGATGCAGAGAAGTTTTCAAGCCGATTGGTTTAGCCAACTTTGGAGATAGGCGAAGAAGGCTGGTCTGGTGGCGACTGTTGCGCAGTAGTACCATAAAACCTTTGCTCATCATACACTCCAGTTGAGCTACTTCCATCACTTAGCTGTGACACTTCATTCATGCCAGAGAAACCCCCAAGAGAGCCAAATTCGAGTTGCTCAGCAGGGTTATCATAACTAGAATTATGATCATATGGATACATCATGACAACAGATGGAGTGGTACTAGGTCCATTAGATGACACCCCATTCGAGTTCATGGCTCGTAGTGGGTACATGCCATATGGCATGCTGGCAGAACTACTTTGTGAAGAGTTTGAGCGGACTTGTCCATTCCGAGACTGGTACAAAGTAAATGAATCATGTCTATCTGATCCCCAAGACCGCTCAGCTCTGCTCTCACCGGCAACAGCTGCAACATGGTCAAATGTGAACCTTGACTTTTCATTTTGGTTGCGACCATGGCTGTGCCCAGCAGTCCGCAACTTGGTATTAGCATTCCAGTTCCCTTCTTTATCACCAAGGTGGCCATTTTTGTCATAATTATATTTCCCCCTCCTTGTGTTTGCAGAATAGCGTTCTCTCATCGGGAATCTCTGAAGTAGAGAAAAATTCATATACAAAGTTATTGAAGACTAAGTTCTCGAGGTTGAATGACAAGGAACTGGGAACAAAACAATATTAGGATCACTTAAAAATAATGATGAAACAGACCAATGTAGTCGTATCTTATGACCAATAACACTGCATTTCAAATGATTGTTCACTATGATTGTGCATACCCAATTAATGGGGAATGGGAAAAACAGGACTACGTAACCAACCTTACTCTCAAAGCATGCCTCGGGGCAGGTATTTAAAGTAATAAAGGCTCATAACAGATTGTCATAAGTAACTTACAGGGTTTGGCAGGAATGTCCCCGTACCACTGCGATATCTTGGCATTCCATCAACATACCTTGGAAATACATTGGCAGGTCTGTTCGAAACAGATTGGAGGGGAGTAACAGGAAGAATGCGATGCCCATAACTTGTAAGTTGAGAAAAGAGATTCATGTTGGAAGGAAGAAGTCTCCCGGGACCATCCCATGGGAAATGACCTTGTAAATAGACCGGTGGCACCACAATGGGTGAAGGATAAATCAAATTTGGAGGATTTCTAAAATTTTGGCAAAACCGTCCGTACTGCAAATTTTGCCAATGCTTAGCAATGTCACCGTCAAGAATGTCAGACTTATGCTCTGATGGCTCAAGAGATGAAACCTCTCTCATAAAACTAGATGTACTTAACACCTCAGACTGATCAAGTATCTCAGATGATTCAAATTTTTTACCAGAATCATTGTTATCCAAATCGTCATCCCAACAAAAAGGGCTTGTTGATGCATCTGGAGTTCCTGTTTCTTCTGGAATGTTGTACACAGGACAAAACAAAAATGGAACTGGTGGCCCTGCTATCGTGAAGACCAAGGGGGGAGCTCCGGAATTATCCACTGTTATTTGGCCTGAATCTGGACCTAAGAGGAATGGAGCACTAGGTATCAGTGGATCTGATCCATTCATCTGAGCTTCCTCAAATCCAGGCATTTGTTTCTTTTGAACACGCAACAAACCACCCAATTGAGATCCAATAGTTCGTTCAACCATTTCAGTGCCCACTATTGATGGCAAATTGTCATCATCATCTACCTGTGAGGAGTGTTCAGATACACTCTTACCATCCCCACATGCAGCAGAAGGAAGGACAGAAGCAGCTGTTTTCCTATCTTGCTCCTCCCTAGCAGGCTGAGAGACCCTTGCTGATGAGCCTTCCCAAGAACTTTCTAATGAGGTTTTACTTCTAATTGAACTAGTATGTGAAGCAGGCATGGATCCAGAACTTGCAATTTTTTCATCTAAGCAAACATCACTAGCTCTATTATCTTGATATTGGCAAACATCTAAACGATCTTCTCTTGATACTTGAGTTTCTTTAGTAAACTTCTGTTGGGCTTTACTAGAACTACCAGAGATGCCAACCCTAGAGCCTGCTGAAGTTGAAAACTGCTTATCATCTGACTGAAGCATTTCAAAACTTCTATTATCAAGATCAAAACCACCATTAGAGCCTCTTTCCTGTTCGCACCATAACTCATGTTCCACTTTTACAGGATTAGTTTCTTGAGAACTAAAGTTACTGCTAGTAGGCTCAATTGGATCATCACGTGAAGATTTAATGTTATTGATTGCCACCGTAACAGATTCCATGTTCTTCCTCCCATTATTACCTGATCGTATTGAACCGACCTCGGCTTTCCCACTCTCTAGCATCATGTTCCGCCTTCCTTGAGAAGTAACTTGCCCAAAAGTTTCAGTAAGCTCAGGACTGGAACGTGTTCTTGCAAAAAGATTTCTTCCTTGAACACCAGTCACCAAATCTCTGCTTTAAAATTCTCTTACCTCTATCATTAAGCATATACTGATTAGAATTACTTTTCCGTCTAGCCTGATCAGAGGTCTTTGAGTTGCTCATGCTACCATAGGTCTTCTGGCTTTTTGCATCAAAAGCAGTAGAGACATCAGTAATTGTGCTTTCCAATGGATGGTTGACATTATGTAAGGAAACACCACTTGATACTTGAACTCCTTCAGCTTGAGTTTCATGCCCTGAGGAAATATGGTTTCCATTGGTGCTTGAATTGTTCCTGAAATTCTCAGATCCATGAGTGGGGTCCGAATTTAGAAATCTCAACAGCCGCAAATCATTCCTTGGTGCATCCGGACGTTGGCCGCAGCCATGCCTTTCCCATGTATTCATAAAGAATTGATTTACTTCATAACACAGGTCCTCTTTAGGACAATCAAGTAATCTTGACAACTTTTTAGCTCCAAATGAAAACGCACTCCGTATCCTAAAGAAATTACCTGGAAAATAGAAAATTAATTTTATGCGCAAGAAAACCAATTAGCAGTTGCATACAGTAGACCAGAAAATCAACAAAACAGTTCAAGAATTAAAACTGACAAAAAGGTTTACATAGTTGTACATGTAGAATTTATAGTATTCACCTTTCATTCATGATATGCTTAATCATATCAATTTCCAGTTAAGAGCCAAAACTATGAAGATGTAAACAAAATTAGGATTCTAACTGTTTGCTAGGCATCTCCCCCGGATGGGTTCTTAAAGTTAAATGTTGATGGAGCGATGGTTTTGGGGTGGGATAAAGGAGGTATTGGTGGTCTGATTCGGGATAGTAGAGGAGTGATGTTGCAGTGGTTCTCTGAAACAGTAAGGGGTGGTCCTCCTATCATGGCAGAGTTGTTGGCAATTAAGAGGGGGCTTTGTCTTATGGATGAGTTAGGTTCGGTTCCTAATAACAGATTTATTCTGGAATCCGATTCAATTAATGCTCTGAAATGGATCCAGAATCCGGGTTTATGCACCCCTTTGTTTCTATCCTTGGTGAAGGATATAGTTTCGCTTTTGGCAGGAAAGGATATTATTATTAGGCATATTTTGAGGGCGGCAAACTGGGAAGCTGAAAAACTAGCTAAAGATGGGATAGGGTGATTTTTTGGTTTATTTGATTGTGGTGATTCGTAGGAATGTATCTTCCTGTATTGTTAGGTGTTTTGAGTTAAGTCTTATGTTCTTCAGTTGAAGGTTTAGGAGTCTGTTCTGCCTATGTAATATTGTTCTTATGAATAAAAGTTTCTAGGCACCCTTTTCCTCCTTCTTACATCCTTCATGTTACTTTCATAACATGGAGGGTTTGAAGGGGGTTTTTAATGAGGCCTACTTTCTATAAAAAAAAACTGTTTGCTATGCATGTTACCAACACTCTTCATTTTCACTAAAGTATTAACTCATGGGGCTATGATCTCCAAAATATGAAAATCCTTCTTAAAAAAGTGAGTGAGCCTATGTCAAACACGTGCTCATATAAAACAATCACTCATGAGTCCATGTAACATAGTCTACTATACCGACTTCCTTCCCCCATTAACAGTCTCCTCACCTTGCATTTTACCGACTTAAGTTCAATTTCATAAGTTCTCGATCAAGTGACCCTCTTAAAAAGTTCATTGTAATCTACCTTCAAAAGAACTCTGTAGGACCATACAGAAACCAGATGGGGAAAAAGGACATTTAATATATGAAATATTTATCTGAGGATAGAAACTTATGAAATATATATGGAACATAGTGTTGGAAACATAGAATTGAAGATAATAGTAAAAAAATCAAGAGAACCGTAAAAAATGTACAAGGATTAATCACTACAAAGTTATAGATGTAAATACCTTTACTAACACTGCGTCCAAGATTGTTACTTAGACGCAAAGGATCAATTACATTGAAATGTTTGGAAACAAAGGATTGGTCCTGATTTTCTAGGAAAACAGCATATCGTGAATTACAAGTATCAAGAAAATATTTGCTAAGTAACAGCTCTCCACCATCTGTTCGAGGAGGTTCAGCTGCCAAAAAAATATATATATAATAAAAAAAATTAAACAATGTAATTAAGACTACAGAACAGGCAAACATTCTGCAAGTAGAAGACTCTTGGTCAAAGTTTAGTACTAGATGTCCCAGAAATTGTAGTACCTGTTATGTCAGGAAGTGAATGAATTGGAACAGGACCCCATAGGCTAACACAAAATTTTTCCCAATCAAACTTGCTAAAGAACTCAAGAAAACGATACAGGACCTACATAGGAAAAGGATATCAGACAGATATGCAGACAAAATAAAAAAAAATAAAAATAAAAAGGAAAAAATAGCCACCTCAAGCGGTCCAGAAAAGGAATTATTGTAAACATGGAATATGTAAAGAACTAAGGTTTCCAGGGCATATGTTGAGATAAGTCCATGATGGGCACCCAATATACGGCTCTCATAATAACACCATGCCTTTATCAATATGATGCTATGTTTGAACAAATGGTTCTGATTTATCAAAAGATCAACCTATAGACATGGACATTAAGGTAGGTTAAAGCTTACACAAATTCCTAAAAGGTCTATCATTCCAGAAACTCCAGAAATGAATATGCCACATGCAGTGGCAGGTTTTGCATCACTAACCTCTTCAAGGAAACAAAGAGTACATAATCCACCAAGCTGATTAAATGAAATGTCTACCACAATGTTTTCTACAAGACACTTTATTATCTTCACCTGAAAGTGCATGTGCATAAGGAAAAGAGTTTTATCAAAATGAATTATTGTAAGTAAGCAGCACAATAATGTGAATTTTAATTGAAAATATCTGGGAAAGAAAGGATATTGAAAGGTTGACAGAATGGTAAACAAGAGATCCTAAGAAGAAAAACAAAAGCCAAGACTCTTGAGAAAGGCTCCATAGGCAATGCGAAGAAAAGGCATCTCATTAAAAGTTTACCTCGGCCTGAATGTATTGAACTTCTTTTACTCGGAATTCAGCATTCTCGTGTTTTTCTTCATTTTGCAGCATATCAAGAACCTGATGAACCCATGTATCCTTCAAATTTCGATCCTTACTGAAAGTGGTCAAGTCGATATCCCCATCTGGTAAATATGTCTTGAGGGGCACAGACCCAAAAGTAAAGACCTGCCAACATAAAGCAAGCAAACTACAATTAATACTCTAACTGATAGATGAACTCGATACCATCTACTCATCCACCCAAATTCAAAAGGCAAATATCGTAACTTAAATGAATGTACTTCATCCAACCTTTAGCACTTTAATCGAACGAATCCATTCGATTATTTCCATGAATTTCAAATAACGGCATTCATTGAGAAAAATGAATTTACAATGGAATGACATTATATACAACCTGACAAGGGAAGCATTTGGAGATGAGGCGCTGGACATAGTTGGCGACAGCATTCCGGCGACCTTCCGAGACTGCATTGGGCTGTATGCAGGCAATGAGTTCGGCGGTTCTTTCCTCAGCCATGGTCCATCGCTCCGAGTCAAATATCATATCCATCGAACCGGCTTCATTCGGTGACAAGCCGCCGTTCGGTAATAACCCGCCCAGTGCCTTCCACCATCCATGCTCTCCCATGCAATCCTCTCCACCAACAACTTTCTAAAACCCTCTCAACCGCCACAACGCAACCGAAAACGAAGAATTAAATTTCAAAACTATTTGACATTAAAAAAAATCCGGGAAAATTGACTGTTTCTCAATATGTACGACTTCCTGGTGAAATCGACGAATTTTTTTTCTTCAAAACGGAAAAAATCAAACTTTGATTATTTTTTTATTAATCAAGTAAGAACCCTAGATACAAATAAACAAAACAGAAACCACAACAATCCTGGGAATTGGGAACTGTCCCCCGATCGAAGAAATACAACAAAGGTGAATAATTTACGAAATAGCAAATGCGAAAAAAAGCAACGATCGGAGAAGAAGACTATTGAAATGGTTGACCTTCCGATGAAATTCGTGCAGTTAAGGGTTTTTGCTTTTCAAAAATTGGGGATTTGAATTGAGATGAAACAGACGATGATAGAATCTCTGCCACAAACAGAAGCTGAAGAAAACACAATTTAAAATAAAAATTTCTGCTACAACAATACAAAAATTAATTAATATAAACAGCTTATTTATTTAATAAATTGCCAAAAACAGATTATTTATTTACCAAAGAAGAAAATTATTTGAATTTAGACTTCATATTAGATATGGAGTCTGTAAAAGAAATCACATATCATTTATAAATTAGTTACCGTATATAAATATAAATAGATACATTTTTAATATGAAAAATAAGCATAATGTTATATTATATAACTTACCTTATTTATAAAATCTAAACTCGTTTTCTAAATCTATATTCGTAATTATATTTTCTTAACCTAAAATTTTATTTATTGGAGTTATAAAGTTAAACCGGACTATTAACGATTAATAAGGTCCTTAACATCAACAATTTTATAGCATATGGTTAAGATAGTTCAATTGACATATCCTTTATATCACGGGTTTAATATTTATTAAGAGTAAAATTCTTCATCTCCTTCTCTACATAGCGATTGTTTAAAAAAATCGACAAACCAGAAGCAAATATCACAACTCATAAGTTTAAGAAAATAAATTAAAAATACATATATGATAAACAAGTTATCGTGGACATAGGTGGTACATGACTATCGTCAGTTCATGCCGTTAGGTGTTGGATCAAGTCTCGCAACAAGCACAACCCTCATGTTTAGTTGTCACTGTTAAATTCAAAACCTCAAATAGACTCTATGTGATAAGCGAAAGATGGTCAAGATGATGTCAAGTCATCATGCCCTTTATGCCCTGGATGGCACACGTGCTACAATGGATGAGAGAAAAGGTCGCAATCCCGCGAGGGTGAGCTAACTCAAAAAAATTCATCAACAATTCGGATTACAGGCTGCAACTCGCTTGTATGAAGCCAAAATCACTAATTATCATCGATTAACTATACCACGGTGAATTAGTTATCGGGCCTTTTACACATCGCCGTCATACTATGAGAGCTAGTCATACCCAAAATCATTACCTTAACCACAAGGAAAGGGATGCCGAAGACAAAACTAGTGACTGAAGTGAAGTCGTGATAAGGTAGCCGTAGTGAAAGGTGCAACTGGATCACCTACTTTTCAAGGAGAACTAATGTTTGTTGGATATTTTGGTTTGACACTGCTTCACACCCAAGAAGAAGTGAGCTACATACGAATTAATCTAAGAAATGAAAGCTCTCTTCGTTTCTCAAAAAATTAGATTTTATGAATGTAACTAAAGAAATATGAAAATATATTAATTTTAATTATTTAATTTTTTTATTTCTTTATCGAGAATATAACAAATACCTAAATAAAAACAAATAATAATTATTTTGATAGTAGAAAGAGAAAGGAATAACTCCTTTTATCAGAAAATAGGACTTGTGGTAAACGAAGAAGACAAAATGGGAAGTAATTACAAAGAGCGACGAAAATGAAGGAAAAGAGAAATCAAGAGAAGACGGGTGAGAAAATCTCGAAGAAAGATGGCGGTCAATACTACTAAATAAAGTTAAGGTTTTAGCTTTTAAAGAGAGAACATGGAGAAAAATATATGTTTGTTTTTACAATGAACAAAATAATGACACGTCATTAGCGATGACATCAGGAATGTGAAGTGATCTTGGCCCAAAATGAGAAATTTTCCTTTTTTTAGTCCCTTTAAAATTTCTAAATTTATAAGTTAATACATTGATAAAATTGTACACCGACCTCCAAAATTTTAAAACTAGCTATGAGCCCTAAATAGATTTCCAACTTCGAGTCTACACGTCATTAAATTTTTTCATAAAAAAATATAAGTATGTTTTGTAGATTATGATTTTAGGTTCAAAAATATTTTTCGATATGTATGTATTTTGAAAATGAGAGCCATTAAGTTCTTAAATGTTCTCTTAAAAAAAAGTAACTTTAGAGGTATATTTAAAATCGATACAAATTAGATTTGGGAATAATTTATATGTGGGAATGTGAGGGTATTCCCACAACGCCCAAACTTAAAGGTTTTTAAAATCTTATATTTTCTCATTTTAAAAAATGCCATCTAAATTGATAGACCACTACTGCCCACCATCATTCACCATCATCGACCGATCGCCATTGACGATGATAAAAATCCTAAAAGGCTTTTTTCGAATCCTCTCTTCAACCTAAACTTGGATTTATACTTAAATTCTATAAAAAAAAATAGTTTTCACGTATCTGAAATGGAAAACTTAAATAACTTCATATTTTGTCTAGATATATAGTTGTCAGATCAAGCTGATTTTCGAGTATACTGCTCTCATTGCTCTGACACTCTCCCTCATCGCTCAGATCATCAAAAGTTGCTATGAATCGTCAGCAACCAAAAGGTATTATATTTCTCTTATGTTTGGATATGGTGTTCCCTTTTTCTTGTCGTCTTTGATTTTTTTTTATTTCATTCGTCCCATTAAATATGTGTATTTTAAAATTTAAAATTATCTCATTTAAAATATCATGATATAAAAGTCAACAATAACAAAATATTTTATATTTTATCCTTATATTTTAAAATTATTTCATTCAAAATATATTAATAATGAAGTCAACAAATATCTTTTGATTTTTATTTAAATCGAATAGAAACCGAATAGCAAAATGAAAAACCAAACAAATGATCAAAATGCGAGAGAAATGTGGAGTTAGATAGAGCGGGAAATAAATCTTGAAAATTGTCGAATAGAAATCGACGCAGCTGCGAGACTCAGGTGTTAATAGCCAGACCTCCCATGGCGAGAACCAAGCATGCCGCTTCTATGAAACGAAAACAAAAGCCATCTGGTATTTCCTCTCCCTTTTTTGTTGTATATTTCTCTGAACGGACGAATTTGGTTTAGGGTTTTGCTAACTTTTAGTTCTAAAATTAGCCACAGAAAAAGCAGCTGCCACCGCGGCCTCACCGTCGACGGCGTCTCCCAGAACCCACTCGGTACCTTCGTCTTTCTCTTTCTCTCTCTTTCGCTTTCTTGTTTGATAATTTTCCTTTCCTTATTCTCATTGCCTGGGAATTAGGGGTTGGTTGGTATTTTGGCATTGTTTTCTGGAAAATCAATAGTAGAAGAGTCTTCAGTGTCAATTTTTGTTGTTGCTTTTCATCTCTATTTGGTGGCTTAATAGAGTAAAGAAATGAAGACTCGAACAAAAGTTCGAAAAACTCAAGATATTTAGCAAATCTAAAATTTTCAGATTTAGTGTTTATTTTCGAAGAAAAGAAGGAAACAACTTGCAGAAGTAGGAAAACAATGAAACGAACAAGAGATTTCAGTATAGGTCGCAGTTCGAGTTATGTCACGCTTCGTTGCCTGTAACTAAATCCTAGAAATGTGAATGCAATTTATATCCGTACAACAATTTACATTTAGTTAATTAGAAATATTTTGTTCAACTGAACAATCTTCTTGATAATGTTATGAGGTGGAATGAAATTCGTAGATCATAAAATTTTCCATGCTAAATAAAACTGGTTGGATTAACCAAGCCATATTCTGTCAGCATAAGAAAGATTCTTGGCAGCCCGACTCTTCTTGCTTGTGATTTTCTTAATCAATGGATCACAATCTTTATCACTCAACCTTGTCCAAACAAGCAATACCATAAGGTTACCTATTTTTAATCAGTAGAAAATTGAATAGCATAAATATCCTCAATTGACTAATCATTGGGAAAAAACAATTCATTTTTTGAACTGTTGACAGTAACCCTGAGATTCTGTTAAAAGCTCCAAGGATCATCTGAATAGAAAGAACATAATCTCTATAGTAACTTTACATAAGACCTTGAGGTCTTCAGCCAAACAAAGGCGATTAAGTTAAATTTAATGATATTGGATGAAATTTGAAATCACCCCTCAAAGCACAAAGAGATAAGGAGAAAGGTGATCTACTTTCCACTCCTCCCAACATCCAACTGTACCATTTTTTATCTATTCTTTGTTATCTTTGTTTTCCCTTAAATTTTGCCGCTTTTCTTTATCTCAATTGTGATTTAAATCTGAGGTTGAATTTGCTTCCCCCCCCCTTCTGTTTCTGAAGGCTAGCAATATAAGGACAAATAAAACTGGAGGACAAGCCACATCATGTGAGTTTTTTCTGAGACATGATAGCCCTCTATAGGTAACAAAATGCACGCTGTATTAAATACTGAACTTTCTATTTTTTCTTTTGAAGCTCAAGGAACAGCGAGGAAGCCTCATCGTTTTAAACCAGGAACTAGGGCTCTTCAAGAGATTCGGAAATACCAGAAGACTACGAATCGACTCATCCCTGCTGCCAGCTTCATCAGAGAAGTAAGCACTCTCTCTAAACTGGCTTTTTGTCTTGACTGCATTATTAGTTGAATGCAATTCAGTATAGTTACTGCCTTGTTACAACTAATAATTAATGCTTGAGATTGAAGTAAGATTTATTAATTCTCAGTACAAGTTATAGTTGAATTTGAAGAAAGGCACCATATTAAATTTCTATCTTTGACCCTGAAATTTCACAAATAGCTGACATTAATATTGCACTTGTGACATATACAAAGGGGAAAAAATGTCTCGACAGTACATTATGCTTTACCTTTCTTACGAGGCTAATCAGGAAGCAATGATGTTCAATATGAATTTTTGTAGGTAAGAGCTATTAGCTACCGATTTGCGCCAGACATAGGTCGTTGGCAAGCTGAAGCTTTAGTTGCAATTCAAGAGGTTTGGTAACTTATCCTACCTTTTATAAAGGAAATGATAAGCCTTCAAATATAAATAGAAATGTAGACTCGCACATAATGCACACACAAATGTGCAAGATATTTTTTTTTGCATCTGATTCCAGATGTGGTGGGTCTGTTATATATCATGCTCCCTAGTCTCCATATTGTCATGCTGCCAAAGGTTAGATTGCCAACATTAACAAAGATATTTATGTATCCAAAAAGTAGAGTTGAATTTGAGTATAGTACGAGTATGCTAATTTCCATTTGGTAAATTAACTGTATGATTGTGATGAACTGTAGTTTGGTTGCCATTTAACAAGGCAATTAGTGGTATCATGCTTTTGCTACTTTCTACTTCAAAGAGTATGACCTTTTATGCATTTCTAGGCAGCAGAAGAATATTTGATTCAATTGTTTGGAGATGCAATGCTGTGCGCAATTCATGCGAAGCGTGTTACACTGAGTAAGTTAAAGAATGGAGAAACTGATGTTTTTGTTTGAACTAGTTTATATTGGGATATTTTCTCCTACATTTCTGGGTTTTTCTAAGTTTAGAATGGTTATAGCAACCTAAAAGTAGGCGTAATAACATTATGCAGCAACTCCAGGTTTTATTTAGTCTGATGCTAGGATGTTGTGTATTTGATTTGCCGAAGTTTGTTCTCTATATTAATTAGAGATCATGTAAGCAGACTGATGCCCTGGGTCTCGGCCTATGGTTGAATCTCTCAAAAATTGTGGAAACATAGTGAAGTTTATTCTGCATTTATAGCATAGTGAAGTTTATGGACGGGAACCACTCGTTCGGAAACTCTTTCTTGTTGCCATTCGTTCGTTACCATCTAATCATGTTTCAAACTGTCTGCTCATTGAAAAACATGATTTCTCAGTTTCAAAGAGACAAATATTTGTTTTTTAGATTCATTTACAATGAGTTTAACAAATAATGTGTTCCATTCCCAGAAGGAGCAAACTAACTCCATTTCCTTTCTTGCCTCAGTGAAGAAGGATATTCAGTTGGCCCGACGACTCGGTGGAATGGGGCAACCATGGTAAGATCTTGCACTTTAATCACACCCAGTGTCAAGATTCTTATGTTGTATGGTACGAGAGCGTAAATCTTCTCAAAACAAAAACAAGAAAAAGAAAAAAAATCGGATTCAGATATTCTCAAAATAGGAATTTAGTTGTTCTTTTGTATGTAGCAGTTGTATAATTAACTTTTGAATAGACTGGAGTCTTAATTCAGCTATACTTAACAGCTATGTGGATTAGAATTAAAAGTAGGCTGATTGTTGGCCTTAAATACTTCCTGGTGTAAGAAGCAACACATTTATTTTAATTTTCATGTGCTTGATGGATTTTAATAGGCTCTACTATGCATTTATGTTATTCGAATTCTAATATGTCGGATATGGTGTGTGTTTAAATCTACAGCTTATGTTATAATTGCAACGATGTCGATTGAACTATAGAAGGTAAAAGGAGAGCAAGAATATTTGAAAAGGGGGATTTCTAGTTCCTAGATGCTTGCAGTGCTTGATTAACGAACATATTAGCCACCTCAGAGAGTGCCTTAGTAGAAGACCCATTTTCACCAAGTACCTCAGTGATCTGATGGATTTGAATTTTAATAAATTTATTTTTATTAAAAATCAATTTTCTTTATATTCGTTGTAAACATAATTTTTAAAAAAAATCAATTTTTATATAAGATTCAACTTTATAAACATAATTTTTTAATTTCAAACTGAATTTAATGATGTTTTGTAAAAAAATATTATAAAATATATAATCAATTATATGGAACACAAGGAAGAAGAAAGCTGAGATTTTTTTTTGAATTGAATTGAATTGAGAATGAAACTTAGACATCAGTCAAAAACTGAACAAGGAGATCTCGAATTTCCACCGGAGGGGAGGCAAACTGAACAAGGTCGAAATGATCCGTCGAGACAAGCTTGGCAAGACGATATGCCACTGTTTTTGCGTCAAGAAATCCATTGGAAATGCAGCTCCCATGCCGGAGTACACAAGTCTGCTATGGTCCGAACAAGAGAGATTGGATTTTGAGCAGCACTCACATCGTTCAACAGTTTAATTACTTGAGAATTATCTGATTGCACGACAAACCCTGAGTGGCCAAGGTTTCGACAAGAAGAAGACCCTCATAGAGGAGGACCAAGCTTATACCAATGTAATTATTGAAGCCAACAATCCAGCCTCCGTCAGGATCACGGATAATAACCCCTATCGAGCCCCCACCAGAAAAGGAGGAGACAGCTCCAACCGAATTTAAGCAAAACCAACTTGGCGAATTTCATTGTAAATTTGTAATATAAACGTTTTTGTCTTGTATTTATATTTTTAAATGTTTTATAGTTTTTTAATCTTATGATTTTGTCTCCCGACTCTTAGATGATTTCTATAGGGCATCGATAAAAGAATACATGGTCTTTAATTATATTTAACATATCATCATTTATCTTGTGTTTTGAACCATTTTGTATGTTTCATCTCAAATTGATTTAGATGAAAATTTATAAAGATTGAAATGATAATAAATAAACTAAGTAAATGAATTTTACGAATTGGTATAGGAAGGAATGATCCCCATGCCCTAAGCAAATATATTGTTTACAAATCCCTTTAAACTTTTCTCGAGGAATGAGATCGATTCCTCTCAATTCCATTATATTATTATTATGATAATTTTATCGAGTTAGTTTTCATGAGTTTCTATTCACACTAATTCAAAATGAATCATACAATGGTTAAACATATAATGTAAGTTATAATACAGAAGATATTCCTTAGTTAAGATATTTCTCAAGATCCTCTTAAGAGCCGGGGGATAAAATCTCATGGTCATCTCTTTAGTTGTCGTGAGTTCGAGTAAATACTTGAGAGATCTCTCAACAATTTTTAATTAAGAAAAAAATATTTTTTCCATTCATTGTTTTGATAGAATTGAAAAACAAAGCCCTTTAAGCTTAGCTTAGGGCATAAGATTGATTCCTCTTAATCACTTTTTGCTATCACTTGGCTAATTTCGCCAGTTTAGTTTATCAATTTCATCGATTTAGTCCTTATGAATTTTTATCCACACTAATTCAAGATGAATCATACAATTATTTAGCATACAATGTAAGTCACAATAAGCTAGATACGATCAATAAGTCTTATTCTCCTTAGTCGAGATGTTCTTAAAATCTTCTTAGAGAGTCAAGAATCAAAATCTCAAAGCTATCTTTCTGATTGTTGTGGGTTTCGACCAAACAATTGAGATATCTTTTAACAATTTTTAATAATTTTTTTATTTATTACTTAGTAAAATTAAAATATATTTTTTAAAAAATACATAATTTTAAATGAACTTACATCTCTCACAATTATTTTCTCTATCATAATTAAAAAATAATTTGCTTTTACGTACACAATTTAAAACGATACACCTCCTATTTTTATTTTCGGATCAACATTTTGTAACCTTAGACCCGACTTGGACGTTATGCCCAAATCTAGGCGGTTATATATCTTATTCAAAAATTTCTTTTCATATTTAAAACAATGTTAAAATCATATAATAATATAATATGAAATTAGTCATAAGAAAGGTTCATACAATAAACATCCATATATCAATATATACATATATCAGAAAAACCATATAAAACATATACATTGCAAAATACCAGTAATACAGATATATCGAGACAATAGCAAAAACAAGTGTCACCAAAGTATAAAAAAAGGTATAGAGATATACAATAATACAAAAATAAGAGTAGTCGGTCCTCCTGAGGCCAAGTTTGCTAGCTTACGGTCTGCTACTATTTGAAAAGGCTAAAATTTACAGAATGAGTTGAAAGCCCAGTGTGCTCCTTACAGTGTATAAAAACATACATATAAAATACTTCAGTAAAATCAGTTTGTCAAACATATTTTAAAAATATTAACACTACCCCCATCTGATCACCAGAATGTGTAGGTTTCCCAGAACCATACACCCACCTGTACACCCGGTAAGGGCCTTATACACATAGCATAAGGACTTGCGGTAAGGACCTACCCTGAGCACAAAGCTGAGGAGCCTGCGGTAAGGACTTACCCTGATCACAAAGCTGAAGAGCTTGCGGTAAGGACTTACAAGTCATATACTAGGCCTGAGATTCTTCCTCCAATAATACCCCAAATGACAGTAATAAACATGTATGTATTCAAGTGAAAACGACAGTTTAATTCAGTAAAACATGAAAGATATTTCAGATTTAGAAATTAGATACAAAAAATACAGAAATTAGGGATTACGTCAGAAATATACAGTATATCAGATATCAGATAAACAATATTCTTAAAATCAGGTACTGTGTCATAAAAATATTTAGTATTATTAGAAATCTAAAATAGTTAAGATAAACAGTCTAAAACAATAATGTAACACTATCAGGAAACACACTTGTACCGGTCTTAGTAGTCCGAGAAGAAAACCTATTATGACTCTGTCGATCACTATCAGCGGCAACACTAGATCGTACGAATCAGAAAAATCCATATCGAAATCCTAATATGAATAATAATAATAACACCTATTTAAACAATTTACAGATACCTATGAGTAACTCTCGAGGAACACAGATCGTGCAGATCTGACAGACGAGAAACACTGGATCTAACCAACCCTCAATCAAGTGAAATACAAGTACATTCATAAAAATATATTCTCGAATCAATTTCATAATCAAATCTTAAATAAATAAGCAAAAATGCTAAAAATACTATGCATTTTTGGATTTATGGGATCAATTTGAGGCTTTCAGGTCAAAATTTGGCAAAATGGATTGCGGAATTAGACCCAGGACGTTGAAAAACATCAAGACGAAGATTTTCGAAAAAAAGTGAATGCTGTTCAATGATCAATAGTCGGTCAATAGTCAACAGTTGACCAGTTCGATTCGGGTCGGGTCAAGTTAAGCAGACAGGTCGGGTCCGGTTGACCCAAATTCAAACAACCCACCAGGTGGTGGGACTTCCCCACGCCTAGGGGTGGCGCATACAAGGCCTCTAGATGTCGAAAAAATCAAAAAAACTTTCTACATACGTTTTAAGGGGTTTTGAGATACTTACCAAACTCAGTTTACAACGGTGAATGGTGGAGAACTCGATTTTGAAATGTCAAAAACTTGACAATTCTCACCCCTTATAATACCCCAAACAACAGGTCAATGATCCAAATGTATGAAATTTAAAATTTAGTCGTATAATTGGAATAAGTGATAAGTTCAAGGACCAATGGTTGTATATTTTGTATTATGAGTTAATTACAAAGAAAGAAGAGAAGAAGGGCAATATGGTCCTTTTCAGTATATGGATTTTATATCCATTTTATATTAAGATATTAAGTGGATAAAGAAGGGAAAATTCTGGATAGTTTATTTCCTTCTTCTTATCTTGGTTCGTGCTTTCTTGGGTTTTAAGGTGAGTTTCTTTTAAGTTGTTTATTTTCTTAAATTTTGGGTTGTATTAAAGCTTTCAGATATAGAGAAGATTAAAGAATCTTGGAAAATGAAGAAAAACTAAGTTAATAAGAAGTTATTAGGGAATAAATAATTTGGGTTTGGAAGTGAAAATTTGTAAATTGCTTGATAAATGGATTTTAAAGGTATAATTAACTTGTCAAAATCCTAGCTAAGAGATTTGAAGTGTTAGAAATAATTTATAACATGTTTGATTAAATGATATGTGATAACTCAGTAAAAGGCCACATTTTGGGGCCTTTTAACTTAAGTTATTGAATGTTTAAAGGCTCATTTAGGACCATGTAGATGCATTTAGAAGTATTTAGTTGCATGTGGTGGATTCCGGTTTACCGTGGCATTTTATTTTTACAGCGGTGCTACTTTATGGGAAAGGTACTTATCTGATGATGTGTAGGTATTGAGAGCAAGGAGAAGAGGAAAGAAAATACCGTGGCATAAGGAGACTGCTGAGCAAAATGAATTTGCTGAGATCAACCGGCATTTCGAAAGTACTGTAAGTGCGGGAAGATATTTTTGAAGCCAGCTGTATCCAGCTGTCCGAGAGCTCTTCCCGAGAAATCCACCTCGAAGATACGCATGGAGAGATCAGCGCTGCAACTACCGGTTCTACCGATGACACCAGCTGACCCTGTAGATCCTGGCTGTCCTTGGGCGTCTGCCACGGGATTATGCCGGGTACTCAGCCAGCTACCCAGGCTGTATCATCACCTGTCTTGCCCGACTCCCAAGCAAAGTTAACTATGGTTTGGGGAAGTCAACTCTTAGTTCAAGGGTTAATTTTCCCCTATAAATAGAGGATGAAGCCACATTGTTAGAGACTTTAGTTCCACCTAGATTTGAGCTCAAAAAGTTAGAGTGAGAAGGTCTCACCTCTCTCAGTCCATTCGTCTTCTGTGACATTTCTCCTTAACTAGAAGAAGAGGGTGGCGTTCTGAGCATCCGAGAGGAGCCAGTCCGTTGGGAGCAGTTCTTGGTGGCCGAGATGAGCATTGGGCAATGTACGTTGAAGGCTTTCTCTCATTCCCTTAGTTCTTTGCTTTCATATTTTGTTGTTGGGTTGTAAGGAACGAATGGAACTTATCTTGAACTTGTTTATTTCGAACCCCACCATGAACTAATCCTATTTGGTGGGAGTTCACTTGGATGCCTAAGTTTTATTTTCAATGAATGGTTGTTTTATTATGTTCTAATATGTTTTGTTTATGAAACTTAATGCTTTGAGGTTGTAGGAGCTACGAGAGTAGCCTTTCCTTAGGAGGTGTTTAGGGTTCGAGAGAATACCTAGGCAAAATATTTTTAGTCTTAGAGAGAAGCTAGGGAGGAACTACATAAACAAAGGGGTTCTAGACAGTAACTAGGCCTAATCCATCTTAGAGATAAGAATAGGATTTCAGTCGACTAAAAGGAGTAGAGCATAATCGATAGGTTAGATGTTAATGCTGCCGCAAAAAGGTATTGCCGAGAAATATCCTGTTATCTGAATCAATAGGATCACTGTAGGGGTTTACGCCAATCGGATTTGCCAGGGCATCTTTAATCTGTCGAGTCTATTCCTATAGATAGCTGAGGGAACTTTAGTAGACTCTGTCGGGAAGGTTAACCATAGAGGAAATACCATTCAGAGAAATAGACTTAGGTTTTCTTAGTGACTCCAATCGCTCATTACCATTGCTGCTAGTTGTGTGAGAAAGCTAAAGTCCTATAACTTAAATACTATAGTTGCATTTGTATTTTGCCCTGACATTTCCATTTTGCTTGCACTTATTACAATTTCATTTGCCACAACTTATCCAATTACTACCACACCACCATCATTCCATTTCTACATCAGTCATTCCATTTTGCCACTGCATTATCATTTGTATATACCATTACTAAATTTACTTAGGTGACAAAGTAAAGTTCCTTGGCAAACCTATTTGATTTCCTTAATTCCCTGTGGAGACGATACTCTACTTATCACTTTATTACTTGTTCGATTGTGTATACTTGCACATATATCTACACTCATTTATAGTACTCACAAAGAGCGGACAATTTTTTGGAGCCGTTGTCGGGGAACTTGGCAACTGGAAGTTAAATTGATTTGTCATAGCATTTTTATTTTACTTGTTCATATTTTCTTTTTAGTTAGCTTTATATTTTTACTTTCCTTGATTTTTCTAGGTACATGACCCGAAGTAATCCTGAAGAGCCATTAGAACCTATTAATCCTGAAATCGAGAGGCTTTTTAGACACAAAAGACGTGCTCAACGTGTAAACATGTACCAAATCGGAAATCAAGGTATCGACCATGAGGAGGATCAGAATACAGGGGCAAATTTAAAAGCTGGGAATGCAATCAGACCTTGTGCCGTTCATGATCACTTAAACCATATCTTAGAAGATTTAAATCCTAAAATTGTGGCCCCAAATATTCATGTAGCCCATTTCGAGCTTAAACCCGTCATGTTCAATATGTTGAACTCCATAGGCCAATTTGGGGGCATGCCAAATAAAGATGCCATGCAACATATTCGCAATTTCTTGGAGGTGTGCGATTCGTTCCGCCAACAAGGGGTGCACAAAGATGTTCTAAAATTAAAGCTATTTTCTTACTCTCTACGTGACCGAGCAAGGGCGTGGTTGAGTGGCATTGCAGTGGGTTCAATGGAGTCGTGGACAGATCTGTGCAAATTTTTTTTGCTGCGGTATAATCCTCCGAATATGAACACCCAATTGAGGAACGACATTGCTTCCTTCCGTCAAGCTGATGACGAGTCGATGTATGAATGCTGGGATCGATACAAGGCATTGCTTCGCAAGTGCTCAAATTATGGTTTTCAAGATTGGACCCAGATGGTGATGTTCTATAATGGAGTAAACGTACCAACGAGGATGATGCTAGATGCCTCGGCAAATGAGACGTTACTTGACAAATCACTAGCAGAGGCATTTGACATCCTGGATAAGATTGCCACTAATGATTATCAGTTTCCATCCACAAGGCTTGGCGTTGGGCGAAAATCTCATGGAGCTTTCGAGCTAGATTCTAAAGATAATGTGTTCGCCCAACTTGCTGCTATCACCAACATGCTGAAAAATTTGCAAAGGCCAAGTGAGGTGAGAAAAGTCAAAGCGACTCATTCAGCTTGTTTAATATGCCATGGCAATCACAATGAGAGTGACTGTCCGACCAATCAAGAATCCATCAACTTCTTGGGCAATTTTAATCGAGGCAACAATAACCCATATTCTACCACATATAATCCTGGATGGCATCAACATCCAAACTTTTTATGGGGAAATCAAGGATCCAGCAATGCCCATCAACCAGCTCGGCAGCAGAATTTCAATGACTCTCAGGGTTATCAATCGAATATGCCATGGTATAATTCTAACAAGGGAGGACCATCTTCATCAAATAAGAGTTCTTTGGAGGCCACAATGCAAGAGTTTATTGCAACGACAAAGACAATGCTGCAAGACCACGCAACCTCCATAAAAAATCAAGGAGCTCTGCTTCAGAGCCATAGTTCGTCGCTGAGGGCGTTAGAGAGTCAAGTTGGTCAAATTGCCGCGGCATTACAAGAACGCAAACCAGGACAATTACCGAGTGACACTGAAGTCACTAAACCTCATGGCAAAGAGAGCTGCAGTGTGCTAACTCTCCGAAGTGGTACACAAATTAACGCTGAAGACAAGTTTGGGGGAAAATCGAAGGATAAGTCACCCCCTGTGACCGAGCAAGCTAAGAATGAAGTGCAATAAGAAGCACCAGTAGAAGAGGAAACGACTGAGGAGTCGACAAGTAAAGAAACTGATAGGGAAAATAAAGATACCAAGGCAACTTCTGTTCGCACCCCGTCAGTACAGGAAGCTAGACCCCCACCTTCTTTTTCGCAAAGGCTGAAGAAGCATAACGAAGATATTCAGTTTAAAAAGTTTGTTGACATTCTGAGTCAACTAAAAATCAATGTTCCTTTTCTAGAGGCTATGGAACAAATGCCCACCTATGCCAAATTTTTAAAGGAAATCTTTACCAATAAGATAAAGGTTGAGCAGTATGAAACAATTGCCACGGCAAAATAATTTTGCTCTTCCTTAAGTAAGCTGCCACCAAAGAGTCATGATCCAGGCAACTTCATCATCCCATGTTCAATAGGAGACAATTTTTTTGGGAAGGCATTATATGACCTTGGCTCAAGTTTGAACTTGATGCCTAAGTCAATATTCGTCAAGCTTGGGATAGGAAATACGAGACGTACCTCGATCATCTTGCAATTAGCTGATCGTTCGCACGTTCGACCAGAGGGGAGAATTGAAGATGTCATCGTGAGGGTTGACAAGTTCATTTTTCCAGTTGATTTTCTGATTCTGGACTGTGAGGTCAACGCCACAGCACCCATCATCTTGGGGAGACCCTTCCTAGCTACCAGTCATATTCTCATTGATTGCGAGAGGGGCGAGCTGACCATGCGAGTGGTCGATCAACAAGTCACTGTGAATGTCTTCCGATCACTTAAGTACATGGATGATTCTGAAGAATTCCAGAGCATTTTGGAATTGGATACAGTAATAACAAAAGAAGCAGATCAATTTTGCCAGGACAATTTTATTCAGTTGGGACATGATGAGAGGCTACTGGAAGACTTAAAGGCCATAACGCCTCATGAATTTTTATCCGAGGAACATCATGTTCGATTTCTCAAGGCTAGCCCAGGTACACATTTTGAACCTTTGAACTTTGAAGAGTTTGTTCTTCCTAAGCCCTCATTACATCATGCTTCTACCTTAGAACTTAAGAATTTGCCACATCATCTTAACTATTCTTATTTGAGTATTAATGAAACTTTTCCTGTGATTATTTCCTTTGCCTTTACTCCTAACCAATAATCGAGTTTATTAAGTGTTTTGTCACAACATAAGAAAGCATTAGGATGGACAATTACAGATCTCAAGGGAATAAATCCAACAATCTGCATGCACAAAATACTGCTGGAAGAATGTCGAAGATTGAACCCAATTATGAAGCAAGTTGTGATAAAGGATATTCTTAAATGGCTTGATGCTGGAGTAATTTACCCATTTCGAATAGTTCGTGGGTAAGTCCCGTTCAATGTGTGCCGAAGAAGGGAGGCATGACCATGGTGATGAGTGAAGACAATGAATTGATACCTACTCGCACGGTCACCGGATGACGAATCTGCATGGACTACCGCAAGCTTAACAAGGCCACCAAGAAGGATCACTTCCCTTTGCCGTTTATCGATCAAATGCTGGATTGACTTGATGGCAAGGCATTTTACTGTTTCTTGGACAGTTACTCGGGGTATAACCAGATTGCCATCGCACCAGAGAACCGAGAGAAGACCACATTCATGTGCCCCTATGGCACTTATGCTTTTCGCAGAATGCCTTTTGGACTCTGTAATGCCCCGACAACCTTTCAGCGTTGCATGCAAGCCATATTCTTTGACATGGTTGAGGATTATCTTGAAATTTTTATGGATGATTTTTCTGTTTCTGGTGACGACTTTAAAAAATGTCTCGGCAATTTGGCAAAGGTACTGAAGCGGTGCGAAGAGGCTGATCTCGTACTGAATTGGGAGAAATACCACTTCATGGTAATATAAGGCATTGTTCTAGGCCACAAAATTTCTGCAATGGGCATTGAGGTAGACAAGGCCAAGATCGAGAAACTCCCCCCACCAAACTCTGTCAAGGGCATTCGAATTTTCCTTGGACATGCTGGATTTTATCGAAGATTCACAAAGGACTTCTCCGTAATATCGAAGCCCTTGTGCACCTTTCTGCAACAGAACCAACCATTTGTGTTTGATCAAAAATGCCAAGGCGCATTCAAAGAGCAGAAACAGAGACTTATCTCTGCACCGATTGTAGTTCCCCCAGATTGGACGATACCGTTCGAATTAATGTACGATGCTAGTGATTTTGCCGTGGGAGCTGTGCTCGGATAACGTAGTGGTAAAAATTTTCATGTGATTTATTATGCTAGCCATACTTTAAATGATGCACAATTGAATTACACTACCACCGAGAAAGACTTACTTGCTGTGGTATTTGCATTTGACAAGTTTAGGCCATACTTGATAGGCACAAAGGTCATAGTTCACACGGATCACTCTGCAATAAAATATTTAGTGAACAAGAAAGATGTCAAGCCTAGACTGATTAGATGGATATTACTTTTGCAAGAATTCAACTTAGAGGTAGTTGATAGGAAATGTACTGAAAATCAGGTTGCAGACCACTTATCTAGGCTAGAGAACATTTCAGAATGCCATGACATTTTTTATATTAAATAAGAATTCCCTGACGAGAAAATTTTATATGCCACGACAATTCTGTGGTACGCTGACCTCGTTAATTTTCTTGTTAGCACTGTTTTTCCTTATGAACTAAATAGCCAGGGCAAGAAGAAGTTTATGCATGATGCCAAGTTCTAATTTTGGGATGAGCCGTACTTGTTCAAGCAATGTGTCGATCAAATGATTAGGCGGTGTGTCCCCGAAGAGGAGCGACACAATATCTTATACCATTGCTACGCAACAACCTGTGGAGGGCATTTTGGAGGTTCGAGGACTGCTGTAAAGGTCCTCCAATCGGGCTTCTATGGACCATCATTATTTAAAGATGCCCACAAATTTTGCAAAGCGTGCGACAGATGCCAGCGCACTGGAAACCTTTCCAGACGACATGAAATGCCGCTGTAAAATATTTTGGAGATATAACTTTTCGATGTTTGGGCCATTGATTTTATGGGACCATTCTCATCTTCTTTTGGGGATTTATAAATTTTGCTTGCGATGGATTATATCTCGAGGTGGGTTGAAGTAATTGCTACGTCGAGGAATGACTTGAAGACGGTGCTCAAGTTCCTTCACAAGAAACATATTCACACGATTTGGAGTATCGAGAGCCATCATTAGCGATAAGGGCACCCATTTCTACAATAGATTAATTGCCAAGGTATTGTAGAAATATGGAGTGCAACATAAGATTACCACATCATATCACCCGCAGACGAATGAGCAGGTTGAAGTGTCCAATCGAGAAGTCAAGCAAATCCTTGAGAAGGTGGTGAACCCTCAAAGGAAAGACTGGTCCCCCAAGCTCGATTAAGCATTATGGGCCTATAAGACGTCATTCAAAATGCCTCTGGGAATGTCGCCTTTTAAGATGGTATATGGAAAAGACTGCCACCTCCTAGTTGAATTAGAAAACAAGGCATAATGGGCAATCAAGAAGCTGAACTTCGACGAACAACTCACTGGGGAGAAACAATTGCTCGATTTAAATGAAATGGAAAAGTTTCGAGCACAAGAATATGAAAATGCCAAGCTCTACAAGGAAAAGACTAAGAAGTGGCATGACAAAAATCTTTTGCCATGACATTTTCATAAAGGCCAGAAAGTATTGTTGTTCAACTCAAGGCTCAAACTCTTCCCTGGCAAACTAAAGTCACGTTGGTCGGGACCGTTTAAAGTTCACCATGTTTATCCATATGACGCTGTTGATATCAAGAACATGGACGATGGATCCATTTTTAAAGTCAATGGCCAGTGTCTGAAGGCCTACCAAGGAATCCCACCTGCTCGTGACAAGTCAACGCTGCTCTTGCACGATGTCGACACGGGTCCGACATCTTAAGGATGCCATGACATTTTAAATTTACTTCTGTGTATAAATAATTTTGATATTACTATGATTTTTAGTATTTATTATTTTTAATTAATTATGTTTGTTTTATTTTTGTGCAAGAGACTTCCCACATGACCACCACATGAAGAGTATGAAGGAAGCTTGTGAAATTTGGGCGGTAAAAGTGAATAGTACAAGGAGGGAACTTTTTCACTTTTACCTAGGATTAAAATTTTTTAACTTTTAATTTTTGTTTTCTTCCCGCCTAGACCCCACCGTTTCTTCTTTTATCCCTCACATAATCTTATTTCTTGTTTTTATCTCCATTTCCTTTTCACTTTTCCCTTAACTTTTTCTATCTCATCTTCTTCTCCTCTATTTGACCGAAACTGCCGTAATCGCCCAAAGTCTCCAGTTTTTTCTTTCTTTTCTCATTTTCTCTTGTAACGATGGTCCATTCCCGCCCCCTTGCACCACCTTTTCCACCACGGTTTGTGGATGATTCCGTCCGCGAATGGTTCCAAACAATCAAGAACCGATGAGTCTTTTTTGAGTTGGGGTTTATCTTCTCCAAGAAGGAGGACGATGCCTTAGGGAGTGAGGTTCTCGATGTTGTTACCACGCATAAGTGGCAGAAATTTGCCAAGCAACCCGCAGCCGTTAACGCTTCTCTAGTGAAGGAGTTTTACTCCAACATATCTGAGCCAAACCAGCATGCCGTGACGGTTCGCGACATTTATATTTGTTTTACTCCTACTGCCATTAACCGTTACTTTAAATTGCATGGTACTGTAGATCATCATACATCTTTTGCGCAAGAAGCTGACAACAAAAATTACCAAGGCATACTAGAGGATCTCTGTCTTCCAGATACACAATGGAATGGGCAGAAAATGAGCCACAAGACCGAGGATCGGGAGAGACTCCTTCCACAAGTGAAGTTGTGGAATCATTTCATGAAGCAAAAACTTTTACCCACTTCCCACAACACGACCGTGTCTTACCAGCGAATGCTTCTGCTTCACTCGATCATCTTTGGGCGAGCCATTGATGTAGGGCAAATTATAGTGGAGCAGGCTCATCTGTGCCTGAGGCGCCCTGCAAGTGCCTTGGTATTTCTAAATCTCATCACCGCATTATGCCGTAAAAGAAGGTCCCCGAAGAAATGTTTGATGAGATTTTACCGGGTATTACTGAGATCACCAAAAAAAAATCCCCTTGTTGTTGGGATTAAAGAAAACAAAGGGGAAGGAAAAAGAGGCATCCACATCTCGCGTATCACCATCTCCACATGCCAAGGCAATTTCAGATGCATTGGCGTAAGCAGTCCAGCGCACTCAAGATCATGTCGGGCAGCTGTCTGACAAACTGATGATATATTTTGCCTATGCCAAACGCCGAGATGAATTTCTCACCAGTGCCTTGATGGAATTCCTTCTCGCACACGAACTTCACTATTCATGTCTTCCCGGACATACTCGTGCCACCGAATGAGGATGTCGAGGCATTTGCAGAAGTACCTCGTCCTACCCATACCAATGTCCCTCAATCGTATACTACAGAGAGTCCCCAACCTATTGAACCTGAATAGCCTGCTGATGCCGAAGAGACCGATGATCCTGACCCAGTCCATGTTGTAGCACCTGATGCAGATCAAGAAGCTAACCTCCGACTCGCTAATATCCTGGAGCCAGCACAACTTGTTGAAACTTTTGCGGCATAACACCCTGAAGTACCACAGCCCACTGAGTCAACCGATGAGTCACAATTCGAGATGCCACGACAAGCTCCTTTGCGTAGGAGTCGACGTCGCCTTAGGAAGGCATCTCAGCATCAGGTGCCCCTGCTCCCAGCCGTTCTAGAAGGACCTAGCACTTCTCCAGCTGAACCTGCGTCTGACTCAGAGTACTCTAGCCCTGCCAACCTACAAAAGTGCACTCGCCGCGCTACTGCTGCACCACTACCTGTTTAAAGACAAGGTATCTTGCATTTGCATTGCATTCATAACATGTAGTTTCATTTTCATTAGTTTTAGTAAGCATTGGGGACAATACTTCTCTCAAGTTTGGGGGAAGTAGGGTTCTCGCATCACTACATGATAGTAATAGTAAAATAAATATGCCATGACATTAGTAATTGCCTAAATAGTTTTCTGGAATTAGTTAAGGATGCCCGATGATGATGAATTTGATGGCTATGATAGAATGTACATGACTAGTTGAGGATGATAGAACCAACTCTAGGACTTGTTTATTTGAAATCCTTGAACACGCGATTGTATGTTTTTCATGCTTGAGAAACTTAGAAATTTTTTATAAGAGAATTCTTAAAATGTCTTGGCATAAAATTTGACAAATGAAAGCCCCGTTTTTATTAAAATAAATAAATAAATAAATATATATATGAAGTTATGAATAAATGCCTCGGTATATCTGTAGAGGGACACTCCACTATGCCTTGGCATATGAGTGAATGAAAGATGTCACACGATGACTCTATCTGACTAGCTCGAGGGTGGAAGGTATGCTCCCTTTCACCTAGAGTGTGGGATGATAGAGTGATAAGCTGACTCCCCTCGTAGTAGAACTGATAAAAGAAAAGAAAGGCAAAGTGGGAGATGATTTAGAAAATGTCATGGCAAATTCGGAAAGCTTGCTTAGAAATTTTTTAAATTTGTTAAGCATGGACTGGATACAACACGCACGTAACCACACAAAGAATCTTTCCCTAGGGGATAGTACTAGATTTTTCAAACCTAGTCTAGCATGTTGAGGCCATATGTGATGAGGGCTGAAATTTTATCCCATAGGACTATTCTGCTTCTGAATTTGTCATGGCATATCTGTTTTGCTTATTACTATCCATTGCTTGAAGACAAGTAATAACTTAAGTTTAGGGGTGTGATAACTCCGTAAAAGGCTATATTTTGGGGCCTTTTAACTTAAGTTATTGAATGTTTAAAGGCTCATTTAGGACCATATAGATGCATTTAGAAGCATTTAGTTGTATGTGGTGGATTCCGGTTTGCCGTGGTATTTTATTTTTACAGCGGTGCTACTTTATGGGAAAGGTACTTGTCTGATGATGTGCAGGTATTGAGAGCAAGGAGAAGAGGAAAGAAAATGCCGTGACATAAGGAGACTGTTGAGAAAAATGAATTTGCTGAGATCAAACGACATTTTGAAAGTGCTTTAAGTGCGGGAAGATATTTTTGAAGCCAGCTGTATCCAGCTGTCCGAGAGCTCTGCCCGAGAAATCCACCTCGAAGATACGCCTGGAGAGATCAGTGCTGCAACCGCCGGTTCTACCGATGACGCCAGCTGACTCTGTAGATCCTGGCTATCCTTGGGCGTCTGCCACGGGATTATGCCGGGTACTCAGCCAGCTACCCAGGCTGTACCATCACCTGTCTTGCCCGATTCCCAAGCAAAGTTAACTATGGTTTGGGGAAGTCAACTCTTAGTTCAAGGGTTAATTTTCCCCTATAAATAGAGGATGAAGCCACATTGTTAGAGACTTTAGTTCCACCTAGATTTGAGTTCAAAAATTTAGAGTAAGAAGGTCTCACCTCTCTCAGTCCATCCGTCTTCTGTGACATTTCTCCTTAACTAGCAGAAGAGGGTGGCGTTCTGAGCATCCGAGAGGAGCCAATCCATTGGGAGTAGTTCTTGGTGGCCGAGATGAGCATTGGGCAATGCACGTCGAAGGCTTTCTCTCCTTCCCTTAGTTCTTTGCTTTCATATTTTGTTGTTGGGTTGTAAGGAACGAATGGAACTTGTCTTGAACTTGTTTATTTCGAACCCCACCATGAACTAATCCTATTTGGTGGGAGTTCACTTGGATGTCTAAGTTTTATTTTCAATGAATGGTTGTTTTATTATGATCTAATATGTTTTGTTTATGAAACTTAATGCTTTGAGGTTGTAGGAGCTACGAGAGTAGCCTTTCCTTAGGAGGTGTTTAGGGTTTGAGAGAAGGCAAAATATTTTTAGTCTTAGAGAGAAACTAGGGAGGAACTACATAAACAAAGGGGTTCTAGACAGTAACTAGGCCTAATCCATCTTAGAGATAAGAATAGGATTTCAGTCGACTAAAAGGAGTAGAGCATAACCGATAGGTTAGATGTTAATGTTGCCGCAAAAAGGTATTGCCGAGACATATCCTGTTATCTGAATCAATAGGATCACTGTAGGGGCTTACGCCAATCAGATTTGCCAGGGCATCTTTAATCTGTCGAGTCCCTTCCTATAGATAGCTGAGGGAACTTTAGTAGACTCTGTCGGGAAGGTTAACCATAGAGGAAATACCATTCAGAGAAATAGACTTAGGTTTTCCTAGTGACTCCAATCGCTCATTCCCATTGCTGCTAGTTGTGTGAGAAAGCTAAAGTCCTATAACTTAAATCCTATAGATGCATTTGTATTTTGCCTTGACATTTCCATTTTGCTTGCACGTATTACAATTTCATTTGCCACAACTTATCCAATTACTACCACACCACCATCATTTCATTTCCACATCAGTCATTCCATTTTGCCACTGCATTATCATTTGTATATACCATTACTAACTTTACTTAGGTGACAAAGTAAAGTGCCTTGACAAACCTATTTGATTTCCCCAATTCCCTGTGGAGACGATACTCTATTTATCATTTTATTACTTGTTCGATTGTGTATACTTGCACATATATCCGTACTCATTTATTGTACTTACAAAGAGCAAACAATATGATTTTTAGTTTTAAGTATATTATTGATAAATTTGGATGTTATAAGAGGATTAGTGAAGATAAGTGATTAGTATGAGTAGTAGTGAGTTTGAGGAAATGATTAGAGTTAAAAGTAAAGGATTTATATGATTTTAGGTTTAAATTCGAAGTGGAAAATGTGGAAAACTGGGCAAGAGTATCGGTACTATAAGAACAGTACCAATACTTCAAGGCTAAATCGACTAAAAATCAAGAATCAGTATCTGTACTGATTGTTAGGGTAATGATACTGTAAGGGAAGTATCCATACCAAGAGTAAGGTATCGATACTATTTTGAAGCTAAAATTCTAATATGTTGAAATGGTATCGATACCAAAGGGGAGTATCGATAACAACAAAGGGAAGTATCAGTACTGTATATGGAGTACCGATACTACTAAGTATGAAATGAAATAATTAGTGTTTCTTGTAGATCAAGTTCTTATGATTGAGGATAAGTGATTCGAATTTCAATAATTATTTTCGATTGTTTTGTGTAGAAGTTGTGTTGAATTATGTTTCGATATAACAAATTTAAAGGCAAAATGTTTTCGGACTTGAATTGAATTTATTCAAAGTTTTAAAAAGGTTTCAAAAATAATTCAAAGTCCATTAAATTCATATTTGAGCAAAAATGCTAAAGGGTGTCAAAGTGCATCTATGCACCCCTGCAGTGCATCCATGCACTTACACTAGTGCATCGATGCACCATGCAGTGCATCCATGCACTCTATTTCAAATGCACATAGTGAATCGATGCATCCTGATGTGCATCGCTGCATCCTGCTGTGCATCCATGCATCCAACTGTGCATCCATGCACGAAGGCTGCAACGGCTAGTTTATTTAAATTTAATGAAGGGGTATCGATGCACCATGATAGTGCACCGATGCACCATGTTATGTGCATCCTTTTTGAGTAGAAAAATCATCCCCAAACGACTCCAAAAAATCCCCAACAGTTATATAGGACATCAAACACATTCCAAGCAATAAATACAAGCTAAGGACACTTGAAGAAGCAAGAGAACAACTATCCAAGCAATCAAACACAAGAAAAGAGTTTTTCATTCTTATTTTATCTTTCTCTTGTAAATATTTTGTTCTTGTGAGATCAATCTTGTAAATACCTACCTTAGAGAGATTTTCTTGTTTACTTATTTTATCTTTTTTTAAAGGAGAAATGTTCTAGCTTATCCCGTGTAAAATCTAGGGAAAGGTTCTAGTTTAGCCCGAAAAAACTAGGGAGTTGTAAGGTTATCTCTTTGTCCTCAAAAGAAAGAACAAATTAGTGAATTTATTGGAAAATCCTTGGTGAGGAGCTAAGGTAGTGGACGTAGACTTTGGTTTAGAAAGTCGAACCACTCTAAATCGCTGTGCAATTTTTTATCTTTCAATCTCCTTACTCCCTAAACTCAAAAACCGTTCCGACCCCTCTTTGCAAACCGTTCCAGTTGTCGAATCGAGCTTCCGAAAATCCCAACAATTGGCATCAGAGCCTAACTCATTAAGAATGTTTAACCAACTTGAGACGATCCTCGAAGAAGCTCTACCAATTTCCGACGCAACCGACAAAGAAATGAATTTTTCCTCCGGTGCTTATTACCTTGAAGAATATCCTATTATGGATTCACAACCGGTCAAAAAGCCACCCTTCTTCAACAGAGCAAATTATGCACATTACAAGAATAAGATGATGTACTTTATTTAATCCTATAATCTAGGAGCTTGGAGCTCAATCATTGACGGTTACTCCTCTCCACCCGGCAAGTACAACGATTGGAGTAGAGAAAAGCAGAAAAATTTCCAGCTTAACTCTAAGGCTGTACATATTCTATTATGTGCTTTAGGCCCAAATGAATATGAAAGAATCTCATCTTGTTCCAATGCCAAAGAGATTTGGGATAAGCTCTAAGTCACTCATGTAGGAACCGACGAAGTGAGGGAATCAAAGAAAAGTCTTCTCAACCATAGCTACGAGAACTTCAAGATGAAACACGATGAAGACATCAAAGCTATGACAGATAGATTTTCTGTGATTGTCAACGGTCTCAAGGGATATGGAAAAGTAATCCATAATGAGAAGCTTATGAGGAAGATGATCTAATCTCTTCTAAAGGAGTGGTAATTGAAGAAGACGACCATTATCGAAGCAAGAAACTTAAAGTCTCTCACTCTCGACCAGCTAATTGGTTCCCTTCTCACTCATGAGATGATGGTGAAGGAAGATGAAGAAAGTGAAGAAGGAGGTAGACATTGCCTTCAAATCCACCAATGAAAGCTATCAAGATTCAAGTGATGAGGTGGATGGAGACGATGATGAACAAGAAGAAGAGATGGTCAAGCTCTTAAAGGAACTCAAGAGATTCATGATTTCCAAGGAAGTGAAACATGAATCAACCAAGAAGAAGAGTCCCCCGATATGTTTCAATTGTCAAAGAAAGGGGCATGTCAAGTATGAATGTCCTCTTCTAAAGAAAAAGGGGAAGAAGGCATTTGTTACATCTTGGAGTGATGAAGATAATTCCAATGATGAAGATGAAGTAGTCAACCTATGCCTCATGACCACTCAAGAAGAATTCGAGGTATCTTCTAACTCAAATGAATTTAATTCATTTACTTTTGATGAGTTACAAGATGCTTATAATAGGTTGTATTTAGGATTTGAGACCATGAATTCCAAATATACGAAATTAATTTCAAAACTCAAAATTAAAGATAATTTGATTTTGAAAGCAAAAGTTGATTTTGAAAATCAAAATGAAATTTTGAAAAATAATTTAGTGCTTTCAAAATTCAAAATAAATGATTTAGAAAAAGAAAATTTTGAGTTAGGAGTTAAGCTTGAAGGCTTAACAAAAGAAAAAGAATTAATTTCAAAAAATAACCTATTATGTTTAAAAATGGCAAAAATGCTCATATTGTCATTTTTATGGTCATTTGGAACATACTTGTCCTTTAAAGAAAGGAAAACATTTTAAAATTAGACAAATATGGGTTCCTAAGGGAACAAGGGGCATTGAAACTAACGTCCAAGGATCCAAACTAATTTGGATATCAAAATTGAAATGAATGTCTCTTGTAGGTGTGTGGGAGTAATTGTGATGAAGATGATGATATTCAAGATGCTCTATCCACACATTAAAAAGGAATGGGTAACCTCTAAGCTTAATGCTTTTGATTTTGGTTATTTGGTTACTCATTTAATTTTAAGCATGCATGAGTTTTGATTTTAAATAATTATGTATTATTTTTAATCTCATGTATGTTAAAAGGAAATTATAATGAACATTTTAATGTCTTAATAATTTCTCAGAATTTTTAGTTCATCATAATGAATTTTGGTCAAAATTGGTTCTAAATGCAAATGATATCTCCCTAACAATTGATATCAACTTTTCAAATGTTTTGAATTTACAAATTTTAAATTTTTGACCTAAATTTAAATGATTATGCATATGGTTTAAATAAAAATGATATCTCTCTAACAATTGATATCCAAATTTTCAAAATGCATAACATTTTTTGAAACTTTATGCAAATGCACTTAATTTTAAACAATTGGTATTAATATCAAATTTCAACAATTGGTATTGCATAAAGTATTTTAGACTTGGATACATTGAATTTCATGTACTACTAACATGTTTGTTATTCTTTGTTGAAATTCAATTTTGTTTAAGTGTCATGATCCTAAAAGCATAATTTTGTTTGGAATGCATTTATTGAGGGGGAGCTTTGATTTTTGAAATGATTTTTAAAATTTCAAATTTACTACTTACTTTCCAAAGTTATTTTGAACTTTAAAGATTGAATTATTTTTTATATAAAAAAGGGGGAGAAGTTTTGGTTTGAAAAATTCAATTTCTTAATGAAAAAGGGGGAGCTTAACATTTTCATATATTTTCAAACAATTTGTAACAATTGATATCATTTTGTTAACAATTGGTATCTTTTTCATTAAACATTTTATTAAGGGGGAGTTTTGCCAAAAATAAATTTTCAAATATTTTGTTATATCAAAAAGGGGGAGATTGTTGAATTATGTTTCTATATAACAAATTTAAAGGCAAAATGTTTTTGGACTTGAATTGAATTTATTCAAAGTTTTAAAAAGGTTTCAAAAATAATTCAAAGTCCATTAAATTCAGATTTGAACAAAAATGCTAAAGGGTGTCAAAGTGCATCCATGCACCCCTGCAGTGCATCCATGCACTAGTGCATGGATGCACTGCACTAGTGCATCGATGCACCATGCAGTGCATCCATGCACTCCATTTCGAATGTACTTAGTGCATCGATGCATCCTGATGTCCATCGATGCATCTTGCTGTGCATCCATGCATCCTGCTGTGCATCCATGCACGAAGGCTGTAACGGTTAGTTTATTTGAATTTAATGAAGGGATATCGATGCACCATGATAGTGCACCGATGCACCATGTTATGAGCAGCCTTTTTGAGTAGAAAAATCATCCCCAAACGGCTCTAAAACATCCCCAACGGTTATATACGACATCAAACACATTCCAAGCTATAAATACAAGTTAAGGACACTTGAAGAAGCAACAGAACAACTATCCAAGCAATCAAACACAAGAGAAGAGTTTTTCATTCTTATTTCATCTTTCTCTTGTAAATATTTTGTTCTTGTGAGATCAATCTTGTAAACACCTACCTTAGAGAGGTTTTCTTGTTTACTTATTTTATCCTTTTGTAAAGGGGAAAGGTTCTAGCTTATCCCGTGTAAAAGCTAGGGAAAGGTTCTAGTTTAGCCCGGAAAAACTAGGGAGTTGTAATGTTATCTCTTTGTCCTCAAAAGAAAGAACAAATTAGTGAATTTGTTGGAAAATCCTTGGTGAGGAGCTAAGGTAGTGGACGTAGATTTTGGTTTAGAAAGTCGAACCACTCTAAATCGCTGTGCAATTTTCTATCTTTCAATCTCCTTACTCCCTAAACTCAAAAACCGTTCCGACCCCTCTTTGCAAACCGTTTCGGTTGTCGAATCGAGCTTCCGAAAATCCCAACACGTTGAACAAAATCAACCTTCGGACAACTGAATATTATAAGTTTTGAACATAAGAGTAAAGGACTTTAGTGTGGAAAAGGTGAGTGCAATCAAATTGTTTTATATTGGATTTAAGAACGGCTTGCGATAAGCCAACTTCAAAGTTTTCGATCAAAAACCATTTTCAATTCTTTTCTGCAATATTTTATGATGTTTTATTCAATTATATACTAAAGTAAGTTTATGGTTAATTGTGTTAAATATGAACATGTGACATGTGAATGCGAAATGCCTACGTGTAAATGATTTATGAGAATGCTCTATATGCAAATAAGATACACTTTAAATGGTGAAACTTAAAATAATTATAAGTTAAAGCCCAAGGTGTATATGCGAGAATTAGGGGTATAGTTGGCATGCCAAGAGTCGAGGGTTCTACGTGGTCCTTACGGAAAAATTCTACGTGGTCCTTCGAGACAAATTCTACTTTGCACTTCGGTGCAAATTATATGAGCTGTGGTGACAGCAATTGTGCACATCCTCACTGTACTCAGATATCCTGAATTCTTAATGTTATACATTGGGATAAGAGAATAAAGTTGTAAGTTGAATAAAGAATGATTTAATGAAAGTTTAGAAACCAAATTTCATTCAAATATGAAAGGTTTTATATATTAAATTGGGAAATGTTTTTGAAATGTTTATGCTACTTATTGCCTCACTAAGTCAAAGACTTAGCGTGTAGATTGTTTCCCACATAGGATTGAAGAGATCAAAAGAGTGAAGATTAGGAGAGGATAACATAAGCAGTGAAGATCAGATCATAACCATTTGAAATAGTAGGTTATTAAGTTTTGTACATTTTGTTGCCATGTATCCCTGGTTTAGATGGAAATGCTCTGATCAGTTTTTGTAAATGTAAATTTTATGATATTTATGTAAATGATGAATTATACATTTTAGTTGAATTGGAAAATGTACTCTTTATCTTTTATAAAAATGTGCTTCTGTTCAAAAGAAAATTTTATCGTCAACTGTTTGTTAAAAGTCAAAGATTTGAAAAGCCAATGTGGCACTTCGAATTCGTATTCGAGTCGGATACGGGTTGGGGTGTTACACCCCTCACACGTCAGCGGTAGCGGAGACAAAGTGGACTTGGGACGATACAAGGAACACGATGGTGCGGGAGGTGTTGAAAACGGAGCAACTGTCGGTGATGAAACGACGATTGAAATTTCTTACTAAAAGATGAAAGTTTGAAGAGAGAAAATGGGGTTCTCAAATGAGAAAGATTTTTAGATTTGGGGATTATATAGTCCCTAAAAGAAAATTAGTAAAATTACACTACAGGTCCTCCAATTTTTGATACTTTTTGAATTTGGATTCAGATTTAATCAAAATTTCACTTTGGCCCTCGAATTTAGTTAAAATTTCAATTTAGTCATCTGCATAATTTTAAGAAAATTTTTAGGCCCTAAGTTGGGGTGTGAAAACTCTCCCCCTTTAAAAGAAATTTCGTCCTCGAAATTTATATGATGGAAATAAATGTAGAAACTAAGTCTCCATAAACTCCAATATCTCCCAAGTAGCTTTTGAAGGGCCATGGTTACTCCATTGAACTTTGACCATCAGAATATGCCTATTCCGAAAATCAGGTCTCAACTCTACCTCCTCAATATGAATGATATGACTTGGATCTGGAAAATATCGCCTCAATATGGATACATGAAAAACATCATAAATGCAACTGAGTTGGGGAGGAAACTCAAGCTGATAAACAATAGGTCTGACTTTCTTCAGAATATGATACGACCCAATAAATCTCGGGCTCGATTTACCCTTACGTCCAAATCTCAACACTTTCTTCCATGGAGATACCTTCAGAAAGACCTGATCCCTAACCTCAAACTCAATATCATTATATCACTGATCTGCATAAGATTTCTGCCTATCATACGCCCCTCTAAGGCAATTACTGATCAATATGACAATATCATTAGTCTCACGAACTAACTTTGGACCCAAAGTCTTCCTATCACGCAACTTGATCCAACATATAGGAGTATGACATCGACGTCCATATAGAGCCTCATACAGTGCCATGTGAATACTTGGTTGGTAACTGTTATTGTAAACGAACTCAGCTAAAGGCAAGAAATCTTTCCATCTACCACAAAAGTCAATCACACAACCCCGTAGCATATCCTCTACTACCTAAATCACTCGCTCAGATTGACCATCAGCCTGCGAGTGGAAAACTGTACTGAAATTCAAAGGTGTACCTAGAGCCTTGTGCAAAGCCTTCCAGAACCTAGAACTAAACTTCGGATCTCGGTCAAATATGATAGACAATGAAACACCGTGGAGTCTAACGATCTTAGATATATAAAATTTAGCCAACTTGTCCAAAGAATAATTAACCCGAACAAGAATAAAATTTATATAAACTAATCCATTATATATATATAATTTATATCAATCAACCCATTATATATAGTGAGAGGAATCTATGAAAAGTATAATATAGACTATACTACAAGCAATTGACTGTACAACGAATCAATTTAGATATGTGGTTGAATAAATTATTATTATTTTTAGAAGTCATAAATTCAAGTATTAACAATTGTAAGTGTAATTGATTGTTTATTGTTAAATAATTAAGAATATTTAAAATATATATTATTTTATAATAAATTTTAATTTAATAAAAAAGTAATTGACCGTACATCTATGATGGAAGTGATTTATTTATGTGGATAATTTAATTTTACAAATTAAATATGAATGATGGACAGATGGATTGATGTTGTGATTGAAAAAAAAAGAAATTATTATTATTATAATCAAAATTATTGGAACCACAATTGAAGATATTATGGGAAACATGTCGGTTTTAAAAACGGAAACAAGATACTGGGAGCTATATCCAATTTGGTTACTCTAAGTAACTCAAATAATCTAACCCTATAACCCTATTACACATCGACTCAAAATTTATGCTCGAACCATGAAATTAAACCGCTCCACCGAAATAGTGGAATAAACCAATACGAGTTCATTGGTTCAATGTTTAGCTCCAATCGTGTTGACCTGGCCTAGCCAGCTGTTGGCTTCTACCTTTGGTAGAAGAGAACGGCTGACATGGTTACATCACCCAACTACCGCAAATGATTGACAGTCGTGCTCCAGCAGCCATGACAGAGAGTGGCGACCAACAGACGTCGACTGGGTCTTTACGAGCCTTACTAGTTAGAGGTGAGAATTCGGTCGAGTCAAGTTAAAAAATTTCAAGTTATTCTAGTTTACGAGTCATATTTTGTGACTTGAACATAATTTGAAATTTTTTCAAGTCGAGTCAACTTAACAAAATTCGAGTCAAATTATTCAAGTTTCTATATAAATTTTATTATAATTATTTATAGAGAAAATAACCTCAGTGACCGAAAATGCCTTATAATATACGATTTTGACCAACTGTTTTTCGATTTGCCAAAATGACCAACAAAATCGCAATGCAATCTCTAAATCGCAACGCGATCTCCAGTATCGTAAATCAGTTTCCAGATTCGCAACGCGATTTTGACTATCGCATTGCGATTTTCCAAATTCGCGTTGCGATTTTAGAAAATCGCAATGCGAATATGTAAATCGCAACGCGATAATACAAAATCGCAACGCGATTCTGACTATCGCAACACGATTCTCAAAGCGCCATTAGTATCACAACGCGTATTTTATTTTCAAATTCCAAACACGAATATTAATATATCCCGTAATCGCAACTCATAACCTAAAACCCTAAATCACAACTCAGTCTCATCTCCATCTCTCACTCTCTACGGCGACATCCGTCCTCATCTCCGGCGAAATCCGTCTATCTCCATCTCTCAGAGCCACCCTCACAATCATTCACGGTCAGAAATGGAAAATCAACCAAATCAACCACCGAGGGTTAGTTTTTTTAATTATTTTTATTTTGAAATTTTTGCATTATTATTAGGTTTTTCATATTGAAATTGATGATAAGTTTACTGGTAATTTCAATAATAGATTAACCATTTCACTTAGATTGCTTATTAAATTCATTCGATTGCTGCCAATACTGCTAAACTGTTTAGTCTTTAACCCTACGAAGTTAGTATTTGTCTTTGTTTTGTCTTTTGGTTGAAGTAATGCAATTCATTCAAGTTTCAATTTTAGACAATGACTATTTGAAACCGAGAATCGCAACGCGAAATAAAATCGCAACGACAAAATCGCAACGCGATTTTAGTTTCGCGTTGCGCTTTTCATTTCGCGTTGCGATTATCTTGTTGCGATAGTCAAATTCGCGTTGTGATAGTCATTTTCGTGTTGCGATTTTTATTTTCGTGTTGCGATTTTAAGTTTCAGAAACTATTCTTCTTCTGCAAATTGAAACTTGAATGAATTGCATTACTTCAACCAAAAAACAGACAAATACGAAATTCACAGTGTTGTAAATTTAAGTTTGAAGAATAAACTACTACTACTCTTTATGTTTATTATTGTTTTTGGTATATCTTCACAATGTAGTTTTTGGTATATCTAACTTGGTATGTTTATTGTTTTTGTAGAACTTTTTTTCGGCTCAATTGACCTTAAGGAATAAAATAAGCATAGTCACTACAATTGCATCGAAGCTTTCACCTGTACAAAGAAAATTGTTTGAGGATACTTGCTTCGGGCCATGGCTGAAAGTACAACATCCGAGTGGAGATGCTATGTTGACCCATTTGTGGCTTCAGACCATGACTAGTGATATACCCGAGATTATAAAACGTGTTAATGAAGAGATATGGTTTCATTTTCCACCGGCGTATACGTGTTTTGGGCGGGAGGAGTTTTGCTTAATCTCTGGTCTACGCTTCGGACACGATGATGTAGGTCGATACACTAGTTATATTACCCGCCCATCATGGTTATCCCAAGTTTTTCCTGAGCTGTCAATGGAGAAGCCGAATTTACACGTCGACGACTTGACGAGATTATTTAATAAGAAATATGGTTTTACTCGGATGGATGACGTCGATGTTGTTCGAGTATGCCTTTTAGTACTTTTGCATGCCGGCTTTTTAGGCAGAGAAGCCAGACAACCTATTCCTAAGGACCTAATATTATTGGTAGAGGACCTAAATGCATGGAACATGTTTCTGTGGGGTTCGTATCTATGGAAAGCTACCTGGAATAAGTTGTCGTATGCCTTTGATGACCGAAAAAGTTTGCGTGGCGATGGTTCCAAATACACTTTGTCAGTCTTTATTTGGGCCTTTAAGGTAATAATTTCTATATAATGTTTCTAAAATTATAATTAATTATTTAACAATTACTAATGTTTGTGTATTATATTGTTTGTAGATTTGGATATTTGAGGCTTTTCCCGGCATGCAGACATATGCATTAAAAACTTCAAATGATATTCTTAGGGCTATTTCCTGGAAGAGGAAACGACGTCTGTTGGATTGGGAAGAGTTACTACGGTATACGATAATAAATGATGTAAGTTAACACAAATACTACCATATATAAACAAGTTATTACTAGTACACGTTTAACTTTGTTTGAGCTTTTATATTGTTAGGAGGCCAACTCTCCATTACAGAGGCTGAGCTTGCCACTGATTGGTGGCAAGCTAGTAAGCGTTTTTTTTATGGCACGGATGATGAGCAGCCTCCACTTTGAGAACCATCACCTCACCCAGAGCCATCACCTGATTGACCACACTATACACCTCTACAACGAGAGCCATCACCTATTCCGTCACATCATCGAGCCTCTTCTCCACCATCACCTCATGATAGGCAACCGACAAAGATGCCACGACGTTTATCTCCCTGTTCTCCACCTCCACGAGATGAGTTAGGGGAGTTACGTGATGAGGTCAATGCCTTGCGTAAGGAGGTCGGTACTTTACGCGATGACAATGGTGCATGGCGTGATGAGGTATCTACTTTACGTGGTGAGGTAGCCGCTCTACGTGAGATGGTAGCATCGTTGTAGAATGAGGTTCATACTCTACGCAACGAGGTAAGTTTAAGATTTTTCATATTTAACTTGATTTACTCTTAATTTCACTTAGATTAACTATTTCACTTAGAGTGCTTAGTAAATTCATTTGGTTGCTGCCAATACTGCTAAACAATTCTAAAATAACCATGTGAAGTTAGTATTTGTCTTTGTTTTGTCTTTTGGTTGAAGTAATGCAATCCATTCAAGTTTCAATTTGCAGAAGAAGAATAGTCGCAACACGAAACTTAAAATCGTAACGCGAAAATGACTATCGCAACGCGGAAATGACTATCGCAACGGGATAATCACAATGCGAAATAAAAATCGCAACGTGAAAATCGCAATGCGAAAATGAAAATCGCAACGCGAATTTAGTTTTGCATTGCGATTTTGGTTTCGAGTTGCGATTTTTATTTCGCATTGTGATTATCTTGTTGCGATAGTCAAATTCGCGTTGCGATAGTCATTTATGCGTTGCGATTTTAAGTTTCGTGTTGCGATTTTAAGTTTCAGAAACTATTCTTCTTCTACAAATTGAAACTTGAATGGATTGCATTACTTCAACCAAAAGACAAAGACAAATACTAACTTCACAGTGTTGCAAATTTAAGTTTCAAGAATAAACTACTACTCTTTATGTTGTCCTTGAACATGCACTAAACCTATATTTTGTCCTTTTAAATGTTTATATAAGTGCTTACTTCTGGAATGTTATCTGATGCATTTTGTGAACTATGATAGAATAATGACTTGGGTGAATACCGTGCAAGTTTGAAACATATTTGTCTTTGTTTTCACTGTTTAATATCATGTTTGTTTATTTACTGATTTATGTATTAATTTATTTTTTGCGGCCCGATAAGGTGGATGCTTTACGTCGGGTTTTTCTTGCACGACGGGGTTCACGCATCAGACGGCATGTACGTGCCATTACGTCTCTGTTCACCCCAATAGTGCGAAGACTCCGTAAGAAGAAGCCCGACTCACCTGTCATTGTTCAAGAGGCCTCTCCTATTATTCAAGAGGCCCCTATCATCCCTCAAGAGTCCCCTCCCACCGTTCAAGAGGCCCCTGTCATCGTTAAAGAGGTCCCTCCTACCATTCAAGAGCCCGATTCACACGGCGTAATATGTCAAATTATTGAGAAACCCTCTCACGTGCCGGACATGATTGATGAGTGTTGGCTTTCGTATGAGTTACCGGCCAATACCATTCCGGCATATGAAGTGGATATGAGAAAACTACCGGAAACAATTCTGGATAATACCCTTTGGGCTAAGACCGCAGTTGATTTTTATCTACATGAGCGGAGCCAGGGGTGTTATGCTAACATATACAAACTCAACGATGATATGCATTTGTTGCTTGATCGGTCTTGGTGGGGTGTGTTATTAGGGGTTGAAGACAATGGCTATTTCGATGGGGGGTAAGTCTTATATTTTTCTTATATTTTATTTTGATTATTTTTTTTTAAATTTATGTAATTCACTAATATTTGTCTTTATTTGTAAAACAACATATTGATGCATGGGTGTCACGTCTTCTAATAATAAGGAAAATGAGGAAAAATAAAAAAAATACACGATATACAATTATGCCGACGTCTTTTCACGTAGTTCACTTGAAGAATCAACGAGATGAATCATATGTGTTGGGTAATGGACAAGCTAAACTTTATCCTACATGGTGGGAGGTCGATAAGGTTAGTATTTATTTTTTAAATATTTTAAAGGTGTTCATAAATAAGTGCGCAATTGAATTATTACTTATGATTGCAGGTGTTTATCCCTGTTTTGGAACATAATCATTGGTTTCTTGTCGAGCTTCAGCTCCCATCCCTAAAGACAATAGTATATGACATCATGATAAATCACATATCATTGTCTGATTTGAGAGGTATTATTAAGGGATGGAGCTCTCATTTGGCTAAATTCTTGGATGCGATTAATTGTTGGACTTATTCTGGAAACAAGAAGCCAAAGAAGTTCAATGTTACAGTTATCAGAGACGAGACCGCGCCACAACAAACGCAGGGAGCCAAAGGGGATTGTGGTCCTCTTGTATGCATGCGCTTGGAGCGTTTGACGAAACATACAGTTTCTACCTCCCACCGATAGAGATAGAGGTGTAGTGGGCTTGTGGTTTTGGCATTTTATGGCTAGAGCGATATATGCGAGACGCTTCCTACCTGCATCCACGTTATGAAAGTGTCCATAAACAATTGGTAAGTCAAATGCAAGTGTTGTTAAGTACCTAGAATTCAATAATTTGCTATTTGTTGGTTTTAGATGTGTAGAAAGTTTTGTTTGAGCAAATGTTTGGTTTCTGCAGGTTAATCCTGAAGTGAGCTGCGTGAAATTGATGTACGGGGCATAAACAACTGTCTGGGGTACACTTTTTTTGATTGTTTAATTGATTCTTAAAAGTTGATTTGTTTAATTGATGAGGAAAATAAGAATTATTATTATTTTTTGCTTGTTTAATTGATTTGTAAAAGTTGATTTGTAAAATTTGATTTGTTTAATTGATGTGTAAATAATTATTATTTGTGCTTGTTTAATTGATTGAAATGTAAAAGTTGATTTCTTGATTTCAATCTGCATCATATTGAAGGCAAAAGACCTGTTGAAGGTAAACTTTCGCAACGCTAAACTCAAAATTGCAATGCGAAAGTCAAAATCGCAATGCGAAAGTCAATTCGCGTTGCGATTTTCACGTTGCGAAAGTTAATTCGCGTTTCGATAGTCTAATACGCTTTGCGATTTTCTCGTTGCGATAGTCAAATTCCCGTTGCGATAATCAAATTCGCGTTGCGATAGTCAAATTCGCGTTGTAATAGTCAAATTCGCGTTGCGATAGTCAAATTCGCGTTGCGATATTCGAATGAATGTGTAATAAGTGATAACAACTGAACATATCATTGCAATGTTCAAACTCAAGTTACTAATACATGCCTAACTGAAAATGTTAAAAGTTTACACATAAAATACACATAATACAACGTTTGCATTTAAAATCACCTAAGTTAATAGTCCCAAAAGGTGAAGCCGGTTGTGATTGGGATTTTGATTTTGATTTTGATTGCCTTTTGCTTGACACCATATGAGCTTTGGATTTTGATGAGGATCCATATTTTGGTAGAGGAAAAGATGATTGTGATGGCACTGGTGATCCACATGTCAACCTTGTATGACCACTTTCCTTGCACCGACTACATGTCGATCTCTTCTTCTCTTCACCCTTAGACGGTATACGATCTTGACTTTTTGGTCGACCAGGTAGCCTTCTGTCCATGGCTGGTGGCAAAACTGTTTGTAAGTCATCTGGTATGTCCCACTCAGAAGGATGTGGAATAGGGTAGATAATCTCGGCATAAGTCTGTCGATATACTTCTGTAGTGTAGCAATCCATAGCGTATGCGCTTGAATCATCTTGGTTTAGATGAAGAGCAACTTTTATAACATGGCCACACGGATAACCAAATGTTTGCCATTTCATACAACTACACGTCTTTGTATTTAGATCAACAAGCCCATTTAAGTTATTATCCAGTACTTCAAACAAAGTGTTTGAACATGGTTGAACTCTCCATGACGTTGACTTCACAACACGTTTCGTTATCTTTTTTTCAGTCCATGGTGTAACATGATATTCCAATGTTCCTGTAAATTTAAATAAATAATACTTAGTAAAATATATGATAAGTTACGAATTTAAAGAAATAATACATGCATGGTTTCTTTTCTTGTAGTACCACTGTTGAATAGAGGCTCGAAAAAACTCCATTAACATAGTAATGGGTAAATTCCGGGAATGACGACTTAGAGCGTTGATTGATTCTGCACTATTAGACGTTATGAAACCATATCTTGCTCCAAGTTGATGTACTCTTGACTATCTTTCAAACCCGACATCTTATAGTGTTTGAGCACACCGAGGCAAAACACGTCTTAAACAATTTATATGCTTATTAAAATTCACTTCCCGATAAGCTTTTACATCATTCCAGTATGTCCATTTGTGATTTTTTATACCAGCAAACCTTGAGTTTGCCCTATCGGATATGATTGTCAGATTGCTAATAGGACCTATGCAATCCCTAAGATGCCCCATAAACCATGTACATGAATCAGAGGTTTCAGATTTGCCAACCCCGTAAGCTATTGGCAATATCCCATTATTAGCATCCATGACTACTGCTAATAAGTTTACTCCAAGGTATCGACCTTTCAAATGTTCTCCGTCAACTATAATAACTGGGCGCATGCAAGTAATAAACGAACGAATCTACAAAATAATATACACAAGAAATATGATCATTTAAATGTGAAATGCATGTAACTAACAAAAATGAGTCAACAAAATTATATTGATTTACTAACCGCAGCACCAATGGCGATAAACATCAACTCAAAGCGTCCATCTCTATCTATTTTGATATGAGTTACCGACCCAGGATTTTTCAGCTTTAAATTGTGACAATAAGCCGGCAATTGGGCAAACGACGCTTCTGGCGACCCCCTCAAATATTCTGAGGCATAACATTTGGCTCTCCAAGCTTGAGAATATGAGATACTAATCTTGAACCGAGCATTCATGTCAGTCATAATTTCATGTCCCCGATATATCCTGCCATTCAAAAACATTAACTCAGCCAGAAAACCACCCAACACCTTTTTGTTTGCCTGTCTATGGTGAGGAAAAACTTGGGTTCTTGAACATGTATGTTTATCAATAAAAGTCCTAACTTGAAACATTTTGTAATCTTTTATCCTCTTTGCAATCATACGCCACGTACAGTTTTTGTCAATCATACACCTTGTTTCGAAACGATCTTTGCTTGATTTGTTAACTTTTAGTTGATAGCCATCTTCCACACATTTCGTATACAAAGCTATCTTCAAGTCTTCCTTTGTATCAAAACAATCATCTTTCTTGATACGAATAATTTTTGTGTAACAATCAACTGCTATCTTTACCAACTATTCTTCCGGTATCTGAAGTAATTCTGGCATATTCCAGTTATACTCCCGTGGCATTTTCTTCGGGGATTTCTTCTTCTTCTTCTTCTTCTTTAGGGTTATATGAATTACAGAATGGATGTTCAACATGTTCATTCACAGTCGTAACTTCCTCCTCATTATCATAAACAACATCTTCCTCGGCAGCGGCTGTTTCATCATCAAAATTCGGGTATTGACCAATATCAAAATCATTACACGCAGGGTCTGTTTCTTCTTCTGAAACATCATCAAAATCCGAGTATTGACCAAGATCAAGGTCCGGGTATTGACCAAGATCAAATTTCGAATACTGACTAGTACTCACAAATTTTTCTGTTGGCTCATCATCGTCTAACTGGTCAATACGAAAACCGGAATTTGGTGCTGAAAGTTGATTGGGATTTGGATTAGGGAAAGGTTGTGGGTTTTGAGATTGTGTTTGGTATTGGAAATGTGGTGAAACAAAATTTGCTTAGTGATGAAATTGTGGTGGAACCATTAAATTTTGAGCATCATAAACTGGGGTTGAAAAACTTAGTTGATTACTACCCGCTACTGACCCAACTTCACTACTTCTAGGTTCAACAACATAGAATGTAACATCATCTTGCGAAACACTAATGTAAGCAATGAATCGTTCAACATCTTCATTGTCGGTTAACAAATAAACTTTACCTTTTCTCTGATAAGATAGCCTAAATCCACTTAGGGGCTCTAAATTCAATTTATTTGCAACACGTAACATTAGAGTTTCATAAGTTAACTTTTTTAATGACAGTTTTAGTTGAAGATTCATGGGTAAAGGCATATATTGTAAAACACCATGAACATTCTCCCATGACCCTCCAAAACACAAATCTATCCAAATATGATCAACATTAGATGATTTCATTATTGTAAATTAATTTACTAAACAAACGAGCTGCGAAACTAAAACTTGTTGCCGGATGGGGAAGGATATCGTTGGATATATGATGTCATTGAATATAGGAACGGATGTCGCCGGAGAGAGTGATAGATGGTGATGGAATGAGTTGTGATTTAGGGATTTAGGTTATGAGTTACTGCTGCTGCGTAGTTATATACCCAAAACATTTTTGTTGCAAAACTAAAACCTGTTGCGAATTTGAAATTCAGTGTTGCGATAGTTAGAATCGCGTTGCGATTTTGTATTATTACGTTGCGATAGTCAGAATCACGTTGCGATTTACATATTCGCATTGCGATTTTCTAAAATCGCAATGCGATAGTCAAAATCGCGTTGCAAATCTGGAAACTGATTTGCGATACTGGAGATCGCGTTGCGATTTAGAAATCGTATTGCGATTTTGTTGGTCATTTTGGCAAATCGAAAAAAAGTTGGTCAAAATCGTATATTATAAGGCATTTTCGGTCACTGAGGTTATTTTCTCTTATTTATAATATTATGGTAAAGACTGATTCTAATTTTTCGATTTTCTCTAACCATAATATATATATATATATATTAATAGTCTTTAAAAAATATAATGTTATTTAATATATTAAATATAAACTAAAATTATAAAATATTACAGTATAAAAGAGTCAAAGAATTGACGAGAAGAAAGAATTTGCAAATAATTGCAATCAAAAGATCAAATTGAGTAAAATGCAAAGTTAAGGGACTTGATAAAAAAAGGAGTATTTTTAGTAAAAAATAAGAGTTGAAGTTACATAGGTATTCTATAGTGGTATAAGAACATGAGAGTCAAATTTGGTAAAAAAAGAACTTAAAATGAAGGATGAATTGAAGAAATAAAGAAATCATGAAAAGTTGAGAGACTAAATTGAAAAATAAAAAAATTGTTATAAAAAAGAGGAATCGAAAAGACATAGGTATTCTACGATGGTTTAGGAGCATGTAGTTCAAATTTGGTAAAAAAAGACTTAAAATGAAGGAGAAATTGAAGGAATAAGTTGCAAAAATGTCAAAAACGTCAGTCAAATTTTTAGTTTTTCAAGTAATTCAAAATTTGAAAATTCTAACTCTACTCGAACTCAACAACCGAATAAATAATTCGAGTTGATACGAATAACTCGAAATTGAAAAAAAAAAATCGAGTTGAGTCGAGTTTTGCTCATCCCTATCTGCAAACTAACAAACCAAATCATAAATAGATACAACAATTGAAAGAAAATAAATAGAAAAAAAGAAAGAAGACGCCAACGAGTTCAAGTAGTCATTCCCAACGATGGAGGCTTTTCCAAGGAGATCTCAACGATGAGGAATACGGGGGGAGGCGAGGAACAACATATTAAGAAACTGACTCTATCGAACGGTCAACGACAACGATTAGAGAGTTTTGAGATGTGAGAAATCCTGTAATCTACAAAACATGGTGATGATTTAGTGAAAACAGCTTCCAAATTTATGATTAAGAGGCCAAGTTAGTTCCGATAATATATTTTGAGACTCGAACGACTATTGAAGATGGTGGTTAAAGTGGTGCTCATCGGTGATCGGTGACCGGCCGATGATCCATTGCAAAGAAACTACGAATGTATTATGTTAGAGAAGAAAAGATGACATGGAAAAAGAAAAACAATTAAATTACTTTTATAAAATATGCTAAACTACCTAGTTTTGAGTGGTAGAATAAAAGAAAGGTGAAACCAGCAACTCAGTCCTCAAGGATTGGTTCCAATAAGATTAATTTAGTCCCTAACCTTGGTAGCTAAATACTAAATTGGGGCCCTAAATTATTAATTTAGATTTTAATAAATTATTTTTATGGAGAGGGAAACTATTTGAATTTGATTTCGTAATAGAGATGGTTCGTGTTCATGAGAAGTATCCTCAATTAACTAATAATTGGGAAAAAATATTTCACTTTTTAAACTGTAAGCCTGAAATTCTGTAAAAAACTTGAAGATAATCTGGATAGAAAGAATATAATCTCTATAGTAACTTTGCATAAGGTCCCTACTACCAAATGATACATACAAAACCGAAAATATCTGTATAATTCTTCCAGATGTAAGAAGCAACACGTTTATTTTAATTTTGATGTGCTTGATGAATTTTAATTAGTGATGTAAAGAATCGAACTTTCAACAAATTGTTCGTGAATTGTTCGACGAGAAGTTCACATATGTACGTTTATTTATTAAACTAACGTATATGAACAAAATTTTTTGTTTGTTTAATTATTTGTGTTCGTTCAATTGTTCGATTAAAATTATAATAACGAATATGAACATATCTTTATTCATACTTATTCAATTCATTTACGGGCTTAATTTTAATAGGCTCTACCATGCATTTATGTTATTCAGATGCTAATGTGTCAAATATGGTATGTGTTTAAATCTATAATTATAATGCTTAAACGACTCGTAAATTGCAGGTAATTTTGTTTCGACGCATTCATATCTACAATTTATGTTGTAATTGTAACGGTGTCGATTTAATATTCAATCGATATTCTTGTTTTTTTTTATCACATTTGTAAAATAAAAATGAAATATAGAAGGTAAAAGGATAATATTTTTAGATTAATTGAAAATAACATAATCAAATACACTTGCGAAAATACAATTCGAATATTTAAATTCAAACTAAACTGGAGAAATACAATTCAAATCCCATTTGGCCAAACTATGGGGGGGATTTCTAGTTCCTAGATGCTTGGAGTGCTTGATGAATGAACTTATTAGCCACATGAGAGAGTGCCTTAGTGGAAGACCCATTTTCACCAAGTACCTTAGCAGCTGCTTCTTTAAGTTCCTTCATTCTGGTTCTGACACTTTTCCCTTCTTCACCTTCCATTAAACCCTTAACAACCTTTGCAATATCGTCCCTGCAAATCAAGCCATTTTCGTTAGGTTTCGGTCTCAATGCGACTTTCGCATCCTCAGTTAACATCAAAGCTTTCATCTTTTGCTCGGCGTAAAGCGGCCACACGATTAGCGACACCCCGTTAACCACACTTTCGAGTGTCGAATTCCACCTGCAATGGGTCAAGAACCCACCGGTGGAACCATGGCTCAGCACTTGAGCCTGTGGTGCCCATGATGGCACCAATAGACCCCTATCCTTGGTCCTCTCAATGAACCCTTTTGGCAGGAACTCAAAAGGGTCATTTTGTGACTCGATGCTGAAAAATGTGGCATGGGCAACACTGTCATTAGGACTCCTAATAACCCACAAGAAACGTTGCCCGCTCATTTCCAATCCCATAGCCAACTCATTTAATTGATTCATTGAAATGTTCCCCCCACTACCAAATGATACATATAAAACCAAACCGATCTCTTGAACATCGAGCCATTTCATACAACAGGAGCCGTCCGGTTCACGGCTCGAATCCGCATTAACGAGTGGACCGACGGGGTAAACCGGTGGCTTACTCCCTTGCTAGGCCTTTATTGGTCCTCCTTCCAAGTCCATGAAGCTGTTCACAATGATCCCTTGAGCCAACATATACCGCTTTACATGATGAAGCATCCACTTGTATGAGTCGTTTTGCCGGTTTGTATCGAGTCGGGCAATTCTTTCCCCTGAATCGCTATGCACCCTGGTATTCTCACCGGTTCAGACATGTCCCTGTACTCGCATGAAACCTTTTGGTCGAGCTCCTGCAAGTAAAGAGACAAAGACAACGCCATCACCGTCGACGGGTAAAATATGTACGGCGAGAGACCGAATTCATTAGCGACATCGAACGCGTCGGTCCCGAACAGATCAACAACCAAACCGACGAGGTTCGTCTTCGCCACTAACGACTTGAAAGCGTCACGGAGGTAAGGAAGTGAACGGGACACCGTTAAAGAAATCACCGTTTCGATCTTCGAATCACCAGGGAGATCGGTCAAGTTAATGGGAGGGAGGAAAACGGAATCAATGGAGCTTGGAAGGGAATCAAGAGTTGATTTTTGAGCTTTAGAAGGGGATCCATCGGTGGGGATAATGAAGGTGGCGTTGAAGCTGTGTTGGTGAACGAGTCGCTTGGCGAACTGAACGAGTGGAATGAGGTGACCCATCCCTGGACTCGGTAGAATTGCTATATGGGTTGTTTGTGCCTTCGCCATGGCTTTTCTGGTTGAGTTTTTGGTACGGGAGATAAGGAAGAAGAAAGCTGAGATTTAGACACATCTCGTAATATCATCGTCTTTGTCTTGCACGTAAATTTCCTTTTGTTTTTTTCATTCTTTTAAAATTAGTTTCAGTATTCACATTTTGTTAATCTATAGAACAGAAAAACAAAAACAAAATATAATTTTACAGTTTGAAAATTTTTAAGTTAATATTTGAACTTATACTGGTTGTCCTTAAATAATAGTTTGAATTTTAAATTAGTCTCCAATCTTTAAATATATAAATTAATTTTTTAAAAATCAAATATAATAATAAAAGAATTTCCAACCTCAAAAAATATATAAAATGAATATATATATAAATTGACACAATTTTAATTGAAGTAAAAATATAATTTTTTTACAGACTCTCTTACATATTTAAGTTAAATTACATATTTACGTCGATTAAAATTGTGACAATTAACTAATATGTTTATTTTTTTTAATTTTATACAATTTTTAATTAAGGTTTGAAATTCTTTTACTATTATATTTAAATTTATAAATTAAATTATATATCTAATTACTTAAATAATATTATTTGCGTCATTTATTTATTTTATATATTTAAAGATTGGAAACTAATTTAAAGTTTAAACTATAATTTATAATTAAAAAATTAAACTATAATTTAAGGACGTCAAGTATAAGTTAAAATATTAATTAAAAAACTTTAAACTGCACAAATATTTTTTCTTATTTTTCTGTTCTATAAATTGAAAAATGTGAATTTATTGATTTTTATTTCCGTTACCTATTAATTAGTTTTAATTATGTTATTTTAATTTAAAATTATCAAAATGAATTTTAAAATAAATATAAAGCAATTGAAAACTTAAAATGGACACGTGGTGCAATTTTTATAAAGGATGCACAAATAGGGATAGGGATTGCGGGCAGAGGATTTGTGTTCTTAAATTATATTTTAAATTAATTTTAGGTGTTTAAAAATTTTTATGTTAAAAATATATATATAACTTTTTTCCTATATACTTTTAAGTACATACATTATAACGAATCTTTAAAAAATCATTGTATGACACGTGTTATATATATTTTAAAAATATTTATTTAAAAATATATAAAAAGAAGTCATTTTCTTCCCCTCCTCTCATCCTATATTCCCCCTAACCCACACACATTGTCTATATTTTCATTTTAAAAGTAAATTTTTTTAAAATATAAACATGACATGTGTAATTTAATAATTTTTTAACCGCCGTTATGATGTAAACACCTAAAAGTATAACATAAAAATGTTAGTAATCTGCTTTTAACGAAAAATTCTTTAGACACATAACGTTAATTTGTGGTATAGTTTAAACACTTATTTTTGAATTAAACCTTCAAAATTCATGCATATTACAAAAAAAAAAAAACTGTAGTTTCGGTTATATTGTTAAGAATATGAGATGCCAACAGTAATATGAAAAAAACCTCATATTATTAAAAAAATATTTTACTGAAATTTAATGTATATGTAATTCATATTATTAAAAAAAATACTTTACTGAAATACAATGTATATATAAAAAACTAGCTAACTGCCTACTATTAACTAACCATAACAACTTCGTACAATTGTATAACTAATTTGTGACTACATGGTAACCATTTATCTCTCAACACTCCCCCTCAAGTTAGTGGGCGAAAATACATCTTTCTTCTCTAACTTGTACAAAATCAATACCCTCATTCTGATTGTAACCATTGGCAACAAGCCGAGTTTTGTATCTCTTAACCTCACCGGAAGCTTTGTATTTAATTCTAAAAACCCATTTACACCCAATGCAAACTTTCCCAGAGGCAACTGCACCAATGACTAAGTTTTATTCAACTGAAGAGCCTGAATTTCATCCTGCATGGATTTGATCCAGTGGGATCAGATTTGGCTTATCATTAAGTTTGAGGTTCAAACAAAATAGAGATGGAAGAAACAAAAGTATGTGTACGATATGGAAGGTAGGAATAAGAAATATGCTGTGATATTGGAGCATCTGGAACCACCTGTTGAAGCATTAAGAACATCATTTGGAGGACCAGCAGACTCAGCAAAACCAGTAGACTCAGTAAAACCAACAGACTCAGCAGAACCAATAGACTCAGAGGATAATGATGGTACAGGCAAGGGAGATTGTTCAAGCACATCAAAAAATAATGATGGGGACAGTTCATGTGATGGTGTAGAAGGTAACGATGGTTCAGACTCAAAGGATGATGACGCAGACACAAAAATAGAAGGTGAAGAAGAAGATGATTCAGGAAAACAGGAAACAACTTGCAGAAGTAGGAAAACAATGAAACGAACAAGAGATTTCAGTATAAGTCGCAGTTCGAGTTATGCCACGCTTCGCTGCCAGTAACTAAATCCTAGAAATGTGAATGCGATTTATATCCCTACAACAATTTACATTTAGTTAATTAGAAATATTTTGCTCAATTGAACAATCTTCTTGATAATGTTATGAAGTGGAATAAAATTCGCAGATCATAAAATTTTCCATGCTAAATAAAACTGATTGGATTAACCAAGCCATATTCTGTCAGCATAAGAAAGATTCTTTGCAGCCCGACTCCTCTTGCTTGTGATTTTCTTAAATAATGGATCACAATCTTTATCACTCAACCTTGTCCAAACAAGCAATACCATAAGGTTACCTATTTTTAATCAGTAGAAAATTGAACAGCAGAAGTATCCTCAATTGACTAATCATTGGGAAAATTTTTTTGAACTGTTGAGCTGTAAGCCTGAGATTCTGTAAAAAGCTCCAAGGATCATCTGAATAGAAAGAACATAATCTCTATAGTAACTTTGCATAAGACCTTGAGGTCTTCAGCCAAACAAAGGCGATTAAGTTAAATTTAATGATATTGGATGAAATTTGAAATCACCCCTCAAAGCACAAAGAGATAAGGAGAAAGGTGATCTACTTTCCAATCCTCCCAACATCCAACTGTACCATTTTTTATCTATTCTTTGTTATCTTTGTTTTCCCTTAAATTTTGCCGCTTTTCTTTATTTCAATTGTGATTTAAATCTGAGGTTGAATTTGCTTCCCCCCCCCCCCCGCCCTTTTTGTTTCTGGATGCTAGCAATATAAGGACAAATAAAACTGGAGGACAAGCCACATCTTGTGAGTTTTTTCTGAGACATGATAGCCCTCTATAGGTAACAAATGCACGCTGTATTAAATACTGAACTTTCTATTTTTTCTTTCGAAGCTCAAGGAACAGCGAGGAAGCCTCATCGTTTTAAACCAGGAACTAGGGCTCTTCAAGAGATTCGGAAATACCAGAAGACTACGAATCGACTCATCCCTGCTGCCAGCTTCATCAGAGAAGTAAGCACTCTCTCTAAACTAGCTTTTTGTCTTGACTGCATTATTAGTTGAATGCAATTCAGTATAGTTACTGCCTTGTTACAACTAATAATCAATGCTTGAGATTGAAGTAAGATTTATTAATTCTCAGTACAAGTTATAGTTGAATTTGAAGAAAGGCATCATATTAAATTTCTATCTTTGACCCTGAAATTTCACAAATAGCTGACATTAATATTGCACTTGTGACATATACAAAGGGGAAAAAATATCTCGACAATACATTATGCTTTACCTTTCTTACGAGGCTAATCAGGAAGCAATGATGTTCAATATGAATTTTTGTAGGTAAGAGCTATTAGCTACCGATTTGCGCCAGACATAGGTCGTTGGCAAGCTGAAGCTTTAGTTGCAATTCAAGAGGTTTGGTAACTTATCCTGCCTTTTATAAAGGAAATGATAAGCCTTCAAATATAAATAGAAATGTAGACTCGCACATAATGCACACATAAATGTGCAAGATTTTTTTTTTGCATCTGATTCCAGATGTGGTGGGTCTGTTATATATCATGCTCCCTAGTCTCCATATTGTCATGCTGCCAAAGGTTAGATTGCCAACATTAACAAAGATATTTATGTATCCAAAAAGTAGAGTTGAGTATAGTACGAGTATGCTAATTTCCATTTGGTAATTTAACTGTATGATTGTGATGAACTGTAGTTTGGTTGCCATTTAACAAGGCAATTAGTGGTATCATGCTTTTGCTACTTTCTACTTCAAAGAGTATAACCTTTTATGCATTTCTAGGCAGCAGAAGAATATTTGATTCAATTGTTTGGAGATGCAATGCTGTGCGCAATTCATGTGAAGCGTGTTACAGTAAGTTAAAGAATGGAGAAACTGATGTTTTTGTTTGAACTAGTTTATATTGGGATATTTTCTCCTACATTTCTGGGGTTTTTCTAAGTTTAGAATGGTTATAGCAACCTAAAAGTAGGTGTAACAACATCATGCAGTCAACTCCAGGTTTTATTTAGTCTGATGCTTGGATGTTGTGTATTTGATTTGCCGAAGTTAGTTCTCTATATTAATGAGAGATAATGTAAGCAGACTGATGCCCTGGGTCTCTGCCTTTGGTTGAATCTCTCAAAAATAGTGGAAACATGGAGCAGTTTATGGATTGTTTAATATGAGTAAGTTTATTCTGCATTTATAGCATAGTGAAGTTTATGGACAGGAACCACTCGTTCGGAAACTCTTTCTTGTTGCCATTCGTTCGTTACCATCTAATCATGTTTCAAACTGTCTGCTCATTGAAAAACATGATTTCTCAGTTCCAAAGGGACAACTATTTGTTTTTATAGATTCATTTACAATGAGTTTAACAAATAATGTGTTCCATTCCCAGAAGGAGCAAACTAACTCCATTTCCTTTCTTGCCTCAGTGAAGAAGGATATTCAGTTGGCCCGACGACTCGGTGGAATGGGCAACCATGGTAAGATCTTGCACTTTAATCACACCCAGTGTCAAGATTCTTATGTTGTATGGTACGAGAGCGTAGATCTTCTCAAAACAAAAACAAGAAAAAGAAAAAAAATCGGATTCAGATATTCTCAAAATAGGAATTTAGTTGTTGTTTTGTATGTAGCAGTTGTAGAATTAACTTTTGAATAGACTGGAGTCTTAATTCAGCATTACTTAACACCTATGTGGATTAGAATTAGAAAGTAGGCTGATTGTTGGCCTTAAATACTTCCTGGTGTAAGAAGCAACACATTTATTTTAATTTTCATGTGCTTGATGGATTTTAATAGGCTCTACTATGCATTTATGTTATTCGAATTCTAATATGTCGGATATGGTATGTGTTCAAATCTACAGCTTATGTTATAATTGCAACGATGTCAATTGAACTATAGAAGGTAAAAGGAGAGCAAGAATATTTGAAAAGGGGGATTTCTAGTTCCTAGATGCTTGCAGTGCCTTACTAGAAGACCCATTTTCACCAAGTACCTCAGTGATCTAATGGATTTGAATTTTAATAAATTTATTTTTATTAAAAATCAATTTTCTTTATATTCGTTGTCAACATAATTTTTATTAAAAATCAATTTTTATATAAGATTCAACTTAAATTATAAACATATTTTTTTAATTTCAAACTGAATTTAGTGATGTTTTGTAAAATAATATTATAAAATATATAATCAATTATATGGAACACAATGAAGAAGAAAGCTGATATATATTTTTTTGAATTGAATTGAATTGAAAATGAAACTAAGACATCAGCCAAAAACTGAACAAGGAGATCTTGAATTTCCACCGGAGGGGAGGCAAACTGAACAAGGTCGAAATGATCTGTCGAGACAAGCTTGGCAAGACGATATGCCACACTCTTTTTGCGTCAAGAAATCCATTGGAAATGCAGCTCCCATGCCGGAGTACACAAGTCTGCTATGGTCCGAACAAGAGAGATTGGATTTTGAGCAGCACTCACATCGTTCAACAGTTTAATTACTTGAACTATCTGATTGCACGACAAAGCGTGAGTGGCCAAGGTTTCGAGCAAGAAGAAGACCCTCATAGATGCCCCAGAACTCAGTTTGGAGGACCAAGCTTGTACCAATGTGTTTATTGAAGCCAACAATCCAGCCTCCATCAGGATCACGGATAACAACCCCTATCGAGTCCCTGCCAGAAACGGAGGAGACAGCTCCATCCGAATTTAAGCAAAGCCAACTTGGCGAATTTCATTGTAATATAAAGGTTTTTGTCTTGTATTTATTTTTTAGATGTTTATATAGTATTTTAATCTTATGATTTTGTCTCCCGACTCTTAGATGATTTCTATAGGGCATCGATTAAAGAAAACATGGTCTTTAATTATATTTAACATATCATGATTTATCTTGTGTATTGAACCATTTTGTATGATTCATCTCAAATTGATTTAGATGAAAATTTATAGAGATTGAAACGATAATAAATAAACTAAGTAAATGAATTTTACGAGTTGGTATAGGAAGGAATGATTTCATTTTATTATTATTATGTTAATTTTATGGAGTTAGTTTTCATGAGTTTCTATCCACACTAATTCGAGATGAATCATACGATGGTTCAACATATAATGTAAGTTATAACAAGCAAGATATTCCTCAGTTAAGATATTCTCAAGGAAGAATTTCAGCCAAGATACATTCATGAACATTAATCCATAGAAGTTAAATCAACAAATTCACACAAAGAGGGATGAATTCGGCCGGCCAAAGGATGCATTGCATTAAAAGATGAACATCCATTCATCAAATTCATTCACCTAAGCCATGCTTTGTATCTACATAAAGGATGAACATTCATCCATGAATGTTCACTCATTAAAGCTTATACATGCATCCTAGGAATCCTTAGGCCTATAAATAGTTTAGCTTTCATTTTGTAAACCAGTCGAGGGATAAAATCTCGTGGTCATCTCTTTAGTTGTCGTGAGTTCAAGTAAATAATTGAGAGAAAAAAATATTTTTTCCATTCATTGTTTTGATAGAATTGAAAAAAAGCCCTTTAATCTTAGCTTAGGGCATAAGATCGATTCCTCTCAATCACTTTTTGCTATGACTTGGCTAATTTTGTCAATTTAGTTTATCAATTTCATCGATTTAGTTCTTATGAATTTTTTATCCACACTAATTCGAGATGAATCATACAATTATTTGGCATACAATGTAAGTAACAATAAGCTAGAAACGATCAACAAGTCTTATTCTTCTTAGTCGAGATGTTCTTAAAATATTCTTAGAGAGTCAAGAATCAAAATCTCAAGATTGTTGTGGGTTTCGACCAAACAATTGAGACATCTTTTAACAACTTTTAATATTTATTTATTTATTACTTAATAAAATTAAAAAATAAAATAAAATATTTTTTAAACTAAATAATTTTAAATGAACTTCCATCTCTCACAATTATTTTCTCTATCATAATTAAAAAATAATTTACTTTTACGTACAAAATTTAAAACGATCACACCTCCTATTTTTATTTTTGGATCAACATTTTGTATCCCCTAGACCTGGCTTGGACGTTATGCCCAAATCCAGGCAGTTACATATCTTATTTAAAAATTTCTTTTCATATTTAAAACAACGTTAAAATCCATATAACAATATAATACGAAATTAGTCATAAGAAAGATTCATACAATAAACGTCCATATATCAATATATACATGTATTAGAAAAACCACATAAAACAAATACATAACAAAATACTGGTAATACATATATACTGAGACAGTAGCAAAAACAAGTGTCACCAAAGTATAATAAAAACCAATAGATTAGGCCTGCATTAAGGACTTACCCTGAGCACAAAGCTGAGGAGCCTGCGGTAAGGACTTACCCTAAGCACAAAGCCAAGAAGCATGCGGAATGACTTACCCTGAGCATAAAGCCGAGGAGCCTGAGGTAAGGACTTACAAGTTATAGACTAGGACTGAGATACTTCCTCCAATAATACCCCCAATGACAGTAATAAACATGTATGTATTCAAATGAAAACAACAGTTTATTTCAGTAAAACATGAAAATATTCCAGACTCAGGAATCATATACAAAAAATATAGAAATCATGGATCATGTCAGTAATTTATAATAAATCAGGTATCATGTCATAAAAATATTTAGTATTATTAGAAATCTAAAACAGTTCAAATGAACAATTTAAAACAGTAATGTAACACCATCAGGAAACACACTTGTACCTGTCTGAGTAGTCTGATAAGAAAGCCTATTATTGAGTCTGTCGATCATGATCAGCGGTAGTGCTAGATCCTACAAATCAGAAAATCCATATCGGAATCCTAATAGGAATAATAATAATAATAATAACCCCTATTTAAACAATTTACATATACATACGAGTAACTCTCGAGGAACGCAGATCGTGCAGATCTGACAGACAAGAAACACCAGATCTGACCGACCCTCGATTGGGTAAAATACAAGAACCTTCATAAAAATATATTCTCGAATCAATTCCATAATCAAATATCAAATAAATAAACAAAAATGCTAAAAATACTAAGCATTTTTGTATTAATGGGCTTAATTCGGGGCTTTTGGCAAAACATATCACATAATCGGACTTAGGATGTCGAAAAACATCAAGATGAAGATTTTCGAAAAAAGTCAACGCCGATCAACGATCAATGGTAGGTCAACGATCAGTCAATAGTCAACGATCAACTGTAATACCCCAAATATCAGGTCGATGACCATAATGAAGGGATTTAAAATTTGGAGGATTTAATTTGAATAAATGGTAAAGTACAAGAAATGAATTAGAAAATTTGGTTAAGACTAATTTTTAAAAAATGAAAGAATGGAGGGGGTAATTTAGTCATTTGGATGGAATGAATTTAATATTCATTTAATGGGGGTATTTAATATAAGTGAACAGGAGAATAAAGGATAAATTATGTTGGTTTTCTCCTCTTCTTCTTCCACACGTCCCAAGCCGCCATAACAAAGGTAAGACTTCATCTAGTTAGTTTTTCCTTTTATTTTTGGTTTGTCTTTGAAAGCTTAAGTGATGTGGAAGCTTAAGGAAGGTTTAAAGAGGATTAAAACTAAGAGATGAATGATTTATTTGAGATTGAAGAAAATGGGTTTTTGAGTGATATGTTGAAATATGAGTTTTTGTTGAGGTTTACAAGTATATTTGACTTGTCAAAGAAGTAAATAAGAGATTAGAAGCCTTGAAAGTGATTAAAAACATGTATGAAAAAGTAGTGTGATTCTTAGTTTGGGATGTTCTTTGGAGAGTTTAGATGTTATAAGAAGCTAAATGGATGAAAGTTAGTTGAGTTAAGTGATGATAAGTTTAAGGGTATTGCTGGATGTAAAAGAAAGAGAATTAAACGAAATTTGGGTAAAAATTCGAAATGAAAAATCTAGGTAAGAGTATCGGTACTGGAAGAATAATACTGATACCATAAGTTTAAATTTGTGGAAATCCGATGAACAATATCGATTCTAATGCAAGCAGTATCGATACTGCTGTGGGTATCGATACTAAGAGAAAGGTATCGATACTATGGATTATAGAATATAAAACTGTTATCAATACTGAAAGGAGTATCGATACCATGTATAGTAGTATCAATACCATAGTAGGGGTACTGATACTGTTGAGCTTGGAATTTTAAGATAGGATGAATTTGAATAGAAATTGAAAATAATAGTACTTTTTAAGTATTATCAAAAGAATAAATGTTATAAAGTATACTAGCATTTGTATGGTATGTGTAATAATTGATGCTTGTGTAGATCGTAACCAAGCTCCAGAGTCAAGCAAGAAAAAGGGTAAAGATAAAGTTACCGAATAGCTGGACATCCTTAAAGTATACTAGTGGCATATCAGGTGAGTGCATTTATTTTACTTATATGATATGAGGAAGACTCGCGATGAGTCAACCTTGAAGGTTTTGTTAAATGTATGTTTTACAATATTTTGATATATTTTCATAATGTGCATGTGAATGATATTATGAATAAGTTTTAGAGTATGAACTGATCTAAAATGAATAGATAAATGTTGATGTTGTTTAATGGTTATCGATGTTGCATAAATAAATGTTTAAATCTTTGGATTTTACTTAAAAGCCCATTGTATGTGCATTGAGAGTCATAGGTGCATTTCGACATACTTTGTGTATGAAAGTTATCGATCAATTTTGCTTAATGCATAACGGTACATTTTCGGCATAAAAGGTGCCACCCATGGTATTCATAATGAGGTGATTATCATTTCGGCACTTCAGTGTAATGTATATACCTTGCATTCTCAGTTTACATACATTGGGCAAAATAAAAGATAATTAGAAAAATACAGATAGATAGGTATGTTGGGCATACTAAGAATAATTTCGATGACTATATGAAAGAAACTTGGTTTAACTGAGATGGTTTTAAATGATTCTTATGAAGTAATAATTTATTTTGTATTTTGATAATCATGATATACTTGTGTATGAATTACAATTCATTTACATTATTATTCCTCACTAAGTAAATACTTTTCATGTGTTAATTTCACATGTAGGAAATAACAAAGACTAGCAGAATAAGGAGCGCAACAAAGATCATCAATCCAAGGTTGACTCATTAGTAACTGTAGGACATTTATGTATTTGTTTGATAATTAGATGCCATGTATTTGAATTTAAGAAAATGCTCTGGAATGTATTAAAGTTATAATTTTTGTAATATGTTACAATGAATGTTTTATTTTATATTAAAATGTTTTGTTTTATTTTTGAAACAAAATTTTATGGGTTTGCAAATAAGAAAATATTTTGAAAAGTTACGTGACACTTGTGATTTGTGTACGGAAACTTATACAAGAAATGGTGTTACATGTATTGGTATCAGAGTTACAGGTTTAGCCGATTCTCAGTTGAAACCGGGTTTATTTTACTTTAAAATGGGTTACATGCCACTAAGATTGTCTAGGGTTACTGATATGGTGTCTTTAGAGTGTGATTGATGCCACTGCTTACTAACTTGAGTGTTATTATTATGTATGTCCTATTAGATGTCGGAATCTTCGAACTCGCGAAGAGCGGGAGAACAAGAAATTAGAGAAGGATTAGTTAGAGAAAGCTATGAGGCTAATAGTGAGCAACCGATTCCATTTGAAAATGCTAGTGCACCTACACATCAAGGTATGCCGGTGCCCGATTTTGGAGCTTTTATGTAAGCTCTCGATGCCATTCTGACTCGGTTCCATCCTCCTCCGCCTCTCTCTGCTCCTCCAACACCGCGAATGTTGATCCTAAAAGAGCTGAAGAGTTTAGGAGCTCCTAAGTTTTAGGGATAAGTGGATGAAGGTCCTATGGAGGCTGACTTATGGCTAAATGATGTTATGGTAATGCTTGAAAGTCTTCACTTCTTAGATTCATAAAAGATGGGTGAAGATGTATCTTTACTTCAGGGATCAGCTCAAGTATGGTGGTCAAATACTACGATGTATTCACCACTAGAGAAAATGACCTGGCAGTTCTTTCAGGAGGAATTTAAGAACAAGTATGTTGTTAAGTAGTTTAGACGGGCGATGCTGCTAAAGTTCCTTAATTTGAAACAAAGTGATCGAGCAATACATGAGTACGAGGCTGAGTACAACAAGCTGAGTCATTTTGCTACTGAGGTAGTTCCCAATAACAAGGCTCGACGTGATTGGTTCATTGAAGGTTTGAGGCCAAAGTTGAAAGAGATGATGTTGGCTTTGAACTTTCCTAGCTTGCAATAAGTTATAAACCAAGCTAAGGCTATTGATAGAGCTCAAGAGAAGACTCTAGCAGCTAAACAGAGTATGCTGACGGGGAAAAGAGTTAGAATGTCTTTAATTCCTCATAATGCTAAGAGAGGCAAGGGCTCAAGTTCTAGATATACTGATAGAGATGGTTCTGATACAACTTCTCAGAAAACTAAACAATCTCAGTCTTTTGCTGCTAGCTTGGGTAGAGCATTTGGAGAGAGAACTCCATGTAAAACATGTGGCAAATTTCATTGTGGAGTATGCAGATTTCTCAATGCAGCTTGTTTTCAGTGTGATGAAACTGGTCACTATGCCTGAAACTGCCCTAAGAAATCTGGGGATAATTCAACACAATCTGAGAGATCTGTGATAGCTTCTAATAGGATCAGAGGTAGAGGTAGATCCAGAGAACAATCTGAGTCAATACCATGACAAGAGACTCGGGGAGTAGCTAGGATTTACAACATTAAGACTAATGAGGATCAGGATGACCCGAAGATCTTAACAGATACATTCCATCTTTTTTTTATGAATTTGTGTTTGTTTTGGTTGACCCTGGTTTTACATATTCTTACATTAGTACAAAGTTGGTTAGAACTAGAGGAATTCCTTTAGAATCAATTATTAGTGAGATGGTAGAGGTAAATCCTATGGGCCATAGTGCGAGAGTAACTCGGGTATGTAGGAAATGCTCGATAAAGATTCAAGGGGTTGTGTTCCCGACAAACTTGGTGGAGTTGCCCTTCGATGAGTTTGAAATCATTTTGGGCATGGATTTTTTGTCTCCACATCATGGATGGGTTGATTGATAGCGATTATTTTTTTAGGATGCGGAAGGCTCTAAAATAGTTATGATCGACGAAAAAGAGAAATCACCATCCAATATGATATCAACCATGACTACAAAGAAAATGATGTCAAAAGGGTATATAGATTTCCTAGCTAACATGATAGACACTTGAGTATCAGAAGTGAGAGTAGATGATTCATGGTTAGGGAGTTTCTAGACGTTTTTCCCAAGGATTTACCGGCATTACCTCCATACCATGAGATGGAATTCCAGATTGAGGGTTACTCGTGTTCCAAACCTATTTCTATGGCTCCATATCGAATGACTCCAATGGATTTAAGAGAATTAATGGCCCAATTGCTAGAGCTACTTGATAAGGGATTTATCAGACACAATGTTTCTCCTTTGGGAGCACCTGTGCTTTTTGTAAAAAAGAAAGATGGGTCTATGCGATTATGCATCGACTATCGTTAGTTAAATAAAGTGACCATAAAGAATAAGTATCATCTGCTGGGGATTAATGATCTTTTCGATCAACTGAAAGGCGCAGCAGTGTTCTCTAAGATAGACCTGAGGTCGTGGTACCACCAATTAAAGATAAAAGTGGATGATATTTCAAAAACAGTCTTTTCGGATTTTGTATGGACATTACGAATTTATGGTTATGCCATTTGGTTTGACTAATGCTCCTGCGACATCTATGGACTTGATGAACTGAGTATTCAAATCTTACTTGGATCAGTTTGTGGTGGTATTTATCGATGATATTTTGGTGTATTCCAAGTCAAGAGAGGAGCATAATAATCATCTTCGTTTTGTTCTTCATACTCTTCGAGAGAAGAAGATTTCCTTGGTCAGTCTGTGCAGAAGGCATCAAAGTAGATCCAAAAAAGATTCAAGCTATAGTGGATTGACAACCCCCAAAGAATGTTTCTAAAGTTCAGAGTTTCTTGGGGCTTACTGGTTATTATAGAAGGTTCATGAAGAACTTCTCAATGTTAGCTTTGCTGCTAACTAAGTTGTTACGAAATGATGTGCCTTTTGTTTGGTCGGAGAAATGCCAAGAAAGTTTTGAAATGCTAAAGAGAATCGTAACAGAGGCCCCAGTGCTTGTACAACCTGTGTCGGGTAAAGCCTTTGTAGTCTTTAGTAACACATATCATAATGGATTGGGATGTGTGCTTATGCAAGATTGAAAAGTCGTGGCTTATGCCTCAATACAGTTAAATACTCATGAGAGAAATTACCTGACACGTGACATGGAATTGGCAGCGGTCGTGTTTGCTTTGAAAATTTGGCGTCATTATCTGTACGGTGAACGATGCCATATTTATAAAAATCACAAGAGTCTAAAGTATTTGTTGACTAAAAAAGAACTGAACTTAAGGCAGAGAAGATGGATCGAGCTTTTAAAAGATTATGATGTAGTGATCGATTATTATCTAGGAAAAGCTAATATGGTAGCTGATGCACTTAGGCGAAAGACTTTTGTAGCTCTACGAGCTTTGGATGCACGTATGTCAGTAAAAGAAGATACTCCTTAATTGCTGAGGTTAACCTAAAGCCAATTCTTTTGGATCGGATAAAAGAGCTACAAGGACAAGATTGAGCATGTTTGACTAAAATTGCTCAAGTAGAAAAAGATGAGGCTAAAGACTTCGAGATAAGATGTGATGGATGTTTGTATTGTCATAAAAGGCTTTGTATTCCAGATAATGAAGAATTAAAGAAAGATATTCTTTCCGAGTTACATTTTAGTCATTTGACGATGCACCCAGGTGGGATTAAGATGTATCAGGATATAAAGAGTCGTTATTAGTGGCCTGGTATGAAAATAGCTATATCGACATTTGTTGTAAAATGTTTGACATGTCAGCAAGTGAAAGCTGAACATCAAGTGGCTTCTAGATTACTACAACTGATATCCATTCCCGAGTGGAAGTGGGAACGAGTTGCAATGGATTTTGTTTCGGGGCTAATTTTTTCACCTGGTAAAAAGGACTCAACATGGGTAATTGTAGATAGATTGACCAAGACAACTCACTTTATTCCAGTTCGGGTGGGTTATTCGATGGATAAATATACGGAATTGTATATAAAAGAGATAGTTTGGCTGCATGGAGTGCCTATATCAATAGTTTCTGTTCGAGACCCAAGGTTTACTTCAAGATTCAGGACGTCTTTACACGAGGCATTGGGTACTCGATTGAATTTCAACATAACTTTTCATTCGCAAATAGATGGGTAGTCAGAACAAACTATTTAGGTAATAGAGGATATGCTAAGGGCATGTGTGATTGAGTTCAAAGGATCATGGGAAAGGTACTTGCCTTTAGAGAAATTTGCTTATAACAACAGTTACCAATCGAGTATTAAGATGGCTCCGTATGAAGCTTTGTATGGGAGGAAGTTCCAAACACCATTAAATTGGTTTAAACTAAAAGATCGAGACCTAGTTGGCTCGAATTTGATGAAAGAAATAGAAGAGAAAGTGAAAGTTATCCAGGATAATCTTAAGATAGCCTCCGATCGACAAAAGTCTTATGTTGATTTGAAAAGTAAAGAGATTGAATTTCAAGTGGGAGATAAGGTATTTCTAAAAGTGTCGCCTTGGAAGAAAGTATTAAGATTTGGGCGTAAAAGAAAGCTGAGTCCGAGATTCATTGGACCTTATGAGATTTTGAAAAGGTTTGGACTAGTAGCTTATCAGTTAGCTTTGCCTCATGATATGGATAAGATCCATAATTTCTTTCATGTGTCGATGCTCAAAAGGTACCGATTAGATCCATCCCATATTATCACACCAGAAGAAATAGAGATCCGACCAGATCTGACTTGCGAGGAAGAACCAATGTGGATCTTGGGTCGAAAAAGCAAAGAACTGTGTAAGAAAAAAATTCCTATAGTTAAAGTACTTAGGCAAAACCATAAGGTAGAAGAAGCTACTTGGGAAAGAGATGAGGACATGAGAAAACAGTTTCCACACCTCTTCGTATCAGGTATTTCTTAAAATTCGGGGACAAATGTTTTTTAAGGGGGAGAATTGTAATACCCCAAATATCAGGTTGGTGACTATAATGAAAGGATTTAAAATTTAGAGGATTTAATTTGAATAAATGGTAAGGTACAAGTAATGAATTAGGAAATTTGGTTAAGACTAATTTTTAAGAATGAAAGAATGGATGGGCAATTTAGTTATTTGGATGGAATGAATTTAATATTCATTTAATGGGGGTATTTAATATAAATGAATTAGAGAATAAAGGATAAATTTTGTTGGTTTGCTTCTCCTCTTCTTCCTCACGTCCCGAGCCCCCATAGCTAAAGTAAGACTTCATCTAGTTAGTTTTTCCTTTCGTTTTTTGTTTGGCTTTGAAACCTTAAGTAATGTGGAAGCTCAAGGAAGGTTTAAAGAGGACTAAAACTAAGAGATGCAATATTTATTTGAGATCGAAGAAAATGGGTTTTTGAATGTTATGTTGAAATATGAGTTTTTATTGAGGTTTTCAAGTATAAATGACTTGTCAAAGAAGTAAATAAAAGTTTAGAAGCCTTGAAAGTGATTAAAAACATGTATGAAAAAATAGTGTGATTCTTAGTTTGAGATGTTATTTGGAGAGTTTAGATGCTATAAGAAGCTAAATAGAGGAAAGTTAGTTGGGTTAAGTGATGATAAGTTTAAGGGTATTGTTGGAGGTAAAAGAAAAAGAAATAAACAAAATTTGGGTAAAAATTCGAAATGAAAAATGAAAAATCTGTGTAAGGGTATCGGTACTGGAAGAATAGTACTGATACTATAAGTTTAAATTTGAGGAAATTCAATAAATAATATCGATACTAATGCAAATAGAATCGATACTGCTATGATATCGTACTAAGAGGAAGGTATCGATACTATGGATTCCAGAATGTAAAAATGGTATCGATACTGAAAAGAGTATCAATATCATAATATAGAAGTATCGATACCATAGTAGGGGTACCGATACTGTTGAGCCTGGTATTTTAAGATATGATGAATTTTAATAGAAATTGAAAATAATAGTACTTTTTAAGTATTATCAAAAGAATAAATGTTACAAAATATACTAACATTTGTATGGCGTGTGTAATAATTGATGTTTGTGTATATCGTAACCAAGGTCTAGAGTCAAGCAAGAAAAAGTGCAATGATAAAGTTGTTGAATAGTTGGACATCCTTAAAACATACTAGTGAGGCATATCAGGTGAGTGCATTTATTGTACTTATATAAGATGAGGAAGACTCGCGATGAGTCAACCTCGAAGGTTTTTTTAAATGTATGTTTTACAGTATTTTGATATATTTTCATAATGTGTATGAGAATGATATTATGAATAAGTTTTAGAGTATGAATTGCTCTAAAATGAATAGATGAATGTTGATGTTGTTCAATGGTTATCAATGTTGCAGAAGTAAATGTTTAAATATGTGGATTTGACTTAAAAGCCCATTGTATGTGCATTGAGTGTCATAGGTGCATTTCAACATACTTTTTGTATGATAGTATCGATCGATTTTGTTTAATGCATAACTGTGAATTTTCAGCATACAAGGTGCCACCCATGGTATTCATAATGAGGTGAACTACCATTTCGACATACTTCATATATGAAAGTTATCGATCGATTTTGCTTAATGCATAACGGTGTATTTTCGGTATAAAATGTGCCACCCATGGTATTCATAATGAGGTAAATTACCATTTCAGCACTTCGATACAATGCATGTACCTTGCATTCTCAGTTGACATACATTGGGAAAAATAAAAGATAATTAAAAAATATGGATATATAGGTATGCTGGGTATACTAAGAATAGTTTCGATGACTATATGAAAGAAACTTGGTTTAACTCAGATGGATTTAAATGATTCTTATGAAGTATGCGATTTATTTCGTATTTTGATAGTCATGATATACTTGTGTATGAATTACAGTTCATTTACATTATTATGCCTCACTAAGCAAATACTTAGAATGTATTGATTTCACATGTAGGAAATAGCAAAGACTAGCAGAGTAAAAAGTACAACAGAGATCATCAATCCAAAGGTTGACTCATAAGTAACTGTAGGACATTTATGTCTTCTTTTGATAACTAGATGACATGTATTTGAATTTAAGAAAATGATCTGGAATGTATTAAAGTTATAATTTTTGTAATATGTTACAACGAATGTTTTATTTTATATTAAAATGTTTTGTTTTATTTTCGAAACAAAATTTATGGTTTAAAAATAAGAAAATGTTTTTAAAACTCATGTAACACTTGTGACTTGTGTACGAAAACTTATACGGGAAATAGGTGTTACATCAACGATTAACGGTTGACCGATTCGATTCGGGTTAGGTTAGATCGGGTCGGACACATGTCAAGTCGGGCAGGCGGGTCAGGTCAGGACGACCCAAATTCAAAAAACCCACCAGGCGGTGGGACTTCCCCATGCGCAGGGGTGGCACGTGGGGGTGCGTACAAGGCCTCTAGAGGTTGTAAAAACTCAAAAAAAATTACGTATGTTTTAAGGGGTTTTGAGACACTTACCAAGCTCGGTTCACAACGGTGAACGACGGAGAACTCGATTTTGAAATGTCAGAAACTTGGCATTTCACCCCTCACTCGTCGATGGTAGCAGAGTCAAAGTGGACACCGACGGACTCGGGACGACACAAGGAACACGATGGTGTAAGAGGTGTCGAATACGTAGCAACAGTTGACGACGAACGTCGATTGAAATTTCTTACTAAAAGAGGAAAGTTTGAAGAGAGAAAATGGGGTTTCCAAATGAGGAAGCTTTCTAGATTTGGAGCCTATATTGTCCCTAGAAAGAAAATTGGTAAAATTACACTCTAGGTCATCTAATTTTTTATACTTTTTGAATTTGTATCTGAATTTAATTAAAATTTCACTTTGGCCCCTAAATTTAGTTAAAATTTGAATTTAGTCCTTGAAAGAATTTTATGAAAATTTTTAGGCCCTAAGTTGTAGTGTAAAAACTTTCCCCCTTTAAAAGAAATTTGTCATCGAAATTTATCTGATGGAAATTGATGTGGAAACTGAGTCTTTAGAGACTCCAATGTCTTTCTAGTAGCTTTTGAGGGGCCATGGTTACTCTATTGAACTTTAACCATCGAAATATGCCTATTCTGTATAATTCTATCATCCCAATCTAAAATGTGAACGAGCTCCTCCTCATAAGAAAAATCAGGTCTCAACTCTACCTCATCAATCTGAATGAGGTGACTTGGATCTGGACAATATCGGCTCAACATGAATATATGAAAAACATCATGAATGCGACTGAGCTGGGGAGGCAACTCAAGATGATAAGCAATTGGTTATACTTTCTTTAGAATATGATACAACCCAATAAATATTGGGCTCGATTTACATCCAAATACCAACACTTTCTTCTATGGAGATACGTTCAGAAATACTTGACTCAAACTCGATATCATTCTATTACTGATCTACATAAGATTTCTATCTATCAAACATCTATCTCAAGCGATCACAGATCAATATGACAGTATCCTTAGTCTCACGAACTAACTTTAGACCGAAAGTCTTCCTATTACGCACTCGATCTAACATATAGGGGTACGACATCGACGTCCATATAGAGCCTCATACGGTGCCATGCGAATACTTGCTTGGTAACTGTTATTGTAAGCAAACTCAGCTAAAGGTGAGAAATCTTCCCAACTACCATGAAATTCAATCACACAACCCCGTAGCTTATCCTCCAGTACCTGAATCACTCACTCAGACTGACCATCAGTTTGCGGGTGGAAAGCTGTACTGAAATTCGAACGAGTACCCAGATCCTTGTGCAAAGCCTTCCATAACCTAGAAGTATACTTCAGATCTCGATCATATATGATAGATAATAGAACACCATGGAGTCTAACGATCTCAGATATATAAAATTAGGCAACTTGTCTAAAAATAATTAACCCGAACATGAATAAAATAAGCTGACATGGTGAGTCGATCCACAATCACCCAAACAAAATCTTTTTTGGAAGGAGTTAGAGGAAGACCGGTAATGAAGTCCATCGTAATACGCTCCCACTTCCACTCAAGAATCTTAATAGATTGCAATAGTCTCGACGGATATTGGTGCTCTGCCTTAACCTGTTGACAAGTCAGACACCTCACCACAAAATCTGAAATATTCCTCTTCATGCCACTCCAAAAGTATCGCTCTTTGAGATTCTTGTACATTTTTTCCCATTAGGATGCATGGCATAAGAACTACTATGAGCCTCCTGAAGAATAGTCTGTTTTAACTCATCTTCTTTAGGGATGCAATAACGCCCATAAAAACATAGAATGCTATCCTGATCAAAAGTATACTCTGAACTCGTTCCCTGCTCAACCTGCCCAATAATGGAAAGTAAGGAGTTATCTAGGAGTTGTTTAGCCTTAATCTCCTCAGCCAAAGTGGGTTTAACCTGTAACTCTGCTAATAGGTTGCCATCATCAAACAAACACAAACTAGCAAACAAGACTCTCAGATCGGATATCGCCTTACGGCTTAAGACTTCGGCCACCAAATTAGCCTTCTTGGATGATACTCTATCTCACAATCATAGTAATTTAGAAGCTCCAACTAGCGACACTGCCTAAAATTCAACTCTTTCTGAGTGAACAAATACTTTAGACTCTTATGATCGGTATAGATATAACACTTTTCTCCGTAGAGATAGTGTCTCCAGATGTTCAAAGTAAAAATCACGACAGCTAACTCCAGATCGTGAGTAGAATAGTTACGCTCATGTAGTTTTAACTGATGTGAACATAAACGACAACATTCCTATATTGCATCAAAACACATCCTAATCCAAAGTGAGAAGCATCACTGTAGACAGAAAAAACCTTCCTAGACTCAGGCTGAATCAATACCAGGGCTTGATTCTCAAAGCTAGCTTGTTGGTCCTCAGACCAGACAAATGAAACATTTTTCCTTAATAGTTTCGTCAGAAGAGCTGTAATAATATAGAATCCCTCAATGAAACAATAGTAATAACCAGATAAACCTGAGAAACTATGGACTTCTGAGACGTTCTTGGGTTGCTTCCAGTTCAGAATAGCCTACACTTTACTCAGATCCACCCAGATACCCTCAACAGAAGCGATATGCCCAAGAAAAGTCACTTCACTGAGCCATAACTCACACTTGCTCAACTTGGCATATAACTTGTTTTCCCTCATAGTCTGCAGAATAATTCTTAAATGCTCATAATGTTCTGCTTCAGTTTGAGAATACACCAGTATGTCGTCGACGAATACAACTACAAATTAGTCTAAGTAAGGTCGAAACACCCGATTCATTAGATCCATAAAAGCAATAGGGGTATTAGTTAACCCTAATAACATCATTAAAATCTCGTAATGTCCATATTGAGTACGAAAAGTAATTTTTAGGACATCAGAAGCCTTTACCTTGAGTTGGTAATAACCATACCTCAATTCTATATTTGAAAAGATAGAAGCCTCTCTAAACTGGTCAAATAAATCATCAATCCTAGGCAGAGGATATTTTTTTTTAACCGTGAACTTGTCTAATTCCCTGTAATCAATACAAAGTCTCAACGTCCCATCTTTCTTCTTGACAAAGAGAAATAGGGCTCCCTATGGTGAAACACTGGGTCAAATGAATCATCTATCCAACAACTCTTGGAGTTGGACTTTCAGTTCCTTAACCTCCTTTGGGGTCATATGGTAAGGAGCCATCAAAACTGGGGTAGAACCAGAATAGACTTCAATATCAAACTCTATTTCTTTATCTGGTGGCAATCCAGACAACTCTTTAGGAAAAACATCAAGAAATTCCTTAACAATCTAGATGCCTTGAATGTTATATCGAGAACTCCTAGTATCCAGAATATAAGAAATAAATGCCTCGAAACCCTTTCTGATCATCCTCTCCCGTTGAGTAGTAACTCGACTCCTAATCTTAGACTTGAGTCCATTCTCGAATCTCAAACACCGATCTGATTCAGTGTTAATAAGTCTAGTAGCATAGCGGCTAAACCTGTTAAAGTCAATCTCATAATCCATAATAGACATATGACACTGCTCCAAATTCTGAAACTTCTAGCATCACTCCTGCATGTATCTCTCTCTGATGTAGCGACTCCGAAAACGTGCCTTGAAAAGATCCCAAGTCAACTAATTTCCCGGAATACTACCATAAATCGATTGCTACCACATAAAACTCTCTTTCTTCAACATAGCTAGAGCCCCATTTAACTTATGCTCATGACTTAGGTCTATCTCATCCGTAATCCTCTCTGTATCCTTCAACCAATACTCAACGTCAGTCGAAGGTCCACTAGTAATATTCTCTAATGGTATAACTACAGAAGATACCAAAGACTTCGAAATCTCGACCGTATACATATTACCAAGGACTCTAGTAGCTCTCCTAAACATATAAAAAATAACTCTATTAACGGAATCCTTATTCATATCATTGTCATCATCCTTATTGACGAGAGAGTCTCTCGCAGGTGTAACCGGATCATCCCTAGAAATAGGCGAATCTACATACGGTGACATCAAATTATCTATAGTAACAAAAGGCTGAGTCGTTCGCCCTCGACCATGACCACATCCTGGCCTACAACCTCTAGCATCATTCATCATATAAATATACAAAGCTCTACAGAAAGAATTGAACCTGAGTTAGACTAGCATCAGGAATCTCAAATATATTCAAACTCATAAAATAAGGAGACACGTTTTTGAAAATATAAAAAATATCTTGAAAATATAGATTTTAGGACTCATTCACAGTTAGAGTATTTAAAACTGAAAGCTCTAATACCACCAAGTGTAACCCTCTAGACCCGACATGGACGTTATGCCAAAATCTAGGAGGTTACATATCTTATTCAAAAATTTCTCTTCCTATTTAAAACAATGTTAAAATTCATATAACAATATAATATGAAATTAGTCATAAAAAAGGTTCATACAATAAATGCCATATATCAATATATACATGTATCAGAAAAACCGTATAAAATATATACATACCAAAATACAGGCAATACAGATATATCGAGACGAGAGCAAAAACAAGTGTCACCAAAGTATAACAAAAAGTATAAAGAGATACACAGTGGTACAAAAATAAGAGTAGTAGATCTTCCTGATGCCAAGTCTGCTAGCCTATGGTCTGCTACTATCTGAAAATGTTAAAATTTACAGAATGAGCTAAAAAGCCCAGTGTGCTCCTTACGGTGAATAAAAACATATAGATAAAATATTTCAGTAAAATCAGTTTAGCAGCCATGTTTTAAAAATATTAACACTACCCCCATTCGATCACCAGAATGTGTAGGTTCCCCAGAACCATACACCCACATGTACACTCGGTAAGGGCCTTATACACATAGCATAAGGACATGCGGTAAGAACTTACCCTGAGCACAAAGTCGAGGAGCCTGCGGTAAGGATTTACCCTGAGTACAAAGCCGAAGAGCCTACGGTAAGGACTTACAAGTCATAGACTAGGCTTGAGATACTTCCTCCAATAATACCCCCAATGATAGTAATAAGCATGTATATATTCGAGTGAAAACGACAGTTTAATTCAGTAAAACATGAAAATATTCCTTACTCAGAAATCATATACAAAAAATACAAAAATCAAGGATCACGTTATAAATGTACAGTAAATCAGATATAAGATAAACAATATTCAGAAAATCAGGTATCGTGTCATAAAAATATTCAATATTATAAAAAATCTAAAACAATTCAGATGAACATTTTAAAATAGTAATGTAACACCATCAGGGAACACATATTTACTGGTCTGAGTAGTCTGTTAAGAAGGCATATTATTGATTATACCGATCACAATCAACGACAGCGCTAGATCCTACGAATCAAAAAATCCATATCGAAATCCTAATATGAATAATAATAATAATAACCCCTATTAAAATAATTTACAGGTACCTACGAGTAACTCTCGAGGAATATAGATCGTGTGGATCTAACGGACGAGAAACCGAATCTAACCGACCCTCGATTGGGTGAAATACGAGTACCTTCGTAAAAATATATTCTCGAATCAATTCCATAATCAAATCTAAAATAAATAAGCAAAAATGATAAAAGTACTAAGCATTTTCGATTAACGGGCTCAATTTGGAGCTTTCGGGTCAGAATTTGGCAAAACAGATCGTAGAATCGGACTCAAGATGTTAAAAAACATAAAGATAGAGATTTTCGAAAAAAGTCAATGCCGGTCAATGATCATCGTTCGGTCAACAGTCAATGGTTGACCGGTTCAATTCGGATTGGGTCGGATTGAGTCACATATGGGTCAGGTCAGGCAGGCTGGTCGGGTCGACCCAAATTCAAACAACCTACCAGGCAGTGTGACTTCCCCATGCGCAGGGGCAACGCCTGGGGGTGCGTGCAGGGTCTTTAGGGGTTGAAAAAATTCTAAAAAATTCATACGTACGTTTTAAGTGGTTTTGATACACTTACCAAGATCGGTTCGCAACGGTGAACGGTGGGGAGCTCGATTTCAAAATGTCAGAAACTTGGCCTTTCTCACCCCCTCACACGCCGGTGACAATGGAGACAAAGTGGACACCGTTGGACTCGAGACGATGCAAGGAACACGATGGTGTGGGAGGTGTCAAAAAAAGAGCAACGGTCGACGACAAAATGATGATTGAAATTTCTTGCTAATAGATGAAAGTTTAAAGAGAGAGAAATTATGGTTTTCAAATGATAAAGCTTTTTAGATTTGGGGACTATAAACTCTAAGTCCTCCATTTTTATACTTTCTGAATTTGGATCTGAATTAAATCAAAATTTAACTTTGACCACCGAATTTTGTTAAATTTTCAATTTAGTCATCGGAAGAATTTTAAGAAAATTTTTAGACCCTAAGTTGGGATGTGACACATTTTATCAAAATTGTAGACATTTAGTTATAACTTGTAACCACGTTAACAACATTTATCCCTTTTTAGGTTCTTACATTCAAATTTGAGGTTTTATTTTAAGAAATGACGAATTCTCTAATCAATCCTAATTTTTTAGTTTTTTTTTAAATTTGAGATTTTAAATAATTCTTTATTAATATACTTTTATGTTTTTGTAGTACAATTTTTTTTATTTTTCCCCATCGTTTCATCGTTCTTTTTATTTTATGTTTTCTCATGATTAGATTTGAAGACGTCACAACTGATCAAGATGCACTTATTTGAAATCCTATTGATTTTCCCTGTTTTGGACTCAGATTAAATTTGAATATGCGGTTTTGTGTTCGTGGATAGTTTCTCACTACGCTCGGCTCTGATTTACAGTTCTCGATTGTATTTCAATAGTTTAATCCCCTTTTGTAATTCATTTTTCGATGCAATCAAATTTGTTCGTATCTATTTTTTGTTTGAGCCTTTTGATTAAGTTTTTAACCTTTTTCATATATGGTCCTTGTATGATCTAAAATGACTATTTTCCTATGTAAACCCTCATTATAATTTTGGTTATTTTAATTTTTTTAACAAGACTAACGACTTCTATTAAAAAAGGAGAAAATGTATGTTTGGCCCTTGTACTTTTCAGAAAAACCAATGTGGCCTTAGTATTTTTTTTTGCACTCAATGCGGCCCTCAAACTTAGAAAAAAAACCCAATATGACCCTTTGACCAACGATTTCCATCGTTGACCGTTACAATGCTGATGTGGCACTTAAAGGTGTTGACGTGGCTATCCATGGTAGCTGGTGACATGGCTGATGATATTGCAGATGGGCTAAATTGGTTTCTTTGGTCGAGTTCGAGGGCCAAATTGATTTTTTTAGTTAAAGTGTTTATTTCATTTTCTCAGAATAAAATTTAAATTTAAACTATACAAATATAGAAAAAAATTAAATAGAAAAATACTAAAAATAAAAATGAAATTACTAAAAAAATTAAAAATACATCTGTTAACCAGAGTAATTGAAAATGTTATTGTTAAATGATTCATTCAATTTAGAGATGAATTCTAATATGAATTTTATTTTATTTAGTAGTATAATTATATTATTATGTTGGTATATGTCAATTCTAATGTGAGTTTTATTTTATAAAGACAAATTTATTTTTCTATGAAAAATATAAAATAGGAATAATAAAAAAATCTCAAACACGTGACGTTTGTATCTATCTTGACTTTATAGAACTGTATATAATTGAAATTGACAAGGTACGACAATTTTTCTATTAATGTTTTTAAATCAAGTTTATGTGAATTTTATTTTCCTCTATCATGTTATATTTACTAAAATGCTCTTCTTAATTATATAATAATTTTTATATTTTTAATTATATATTTTCTTGATAAAAAATTTAATTTTATAACTTTAAAATTTTAGTTTTTATATGTCACATCCCGAATTTGGTGTCAAATTTTTCTTGATATATTTAAAGACTAACTATTAGTATTTGAAATTTTAAATCCTATTATGTGAAATTCGGAAACTTGCAATGAATCATATTTATAAATTGGAGGTATATATAATAAACTAAATTTTCTATTAATAAATCAAATCAAATTTATATTAATCAACCAATTATATATATATTTGGGGGATCTATGAAAAGTATAATCTAGACTACACTACAAGTAATTGATTGTACAACAAACCAATTTACCCATGTAGTCAAATGAATTATTATTATTTTTAAAGGTGATAGGTTCGAGCACTAATGTTTGTAAATGTGATTTTACGTTTATTATCAAATGATTAAGAGTATTTAGAACATATATTATTTTAGTTTGAAATTAAATATGAATGATGGATTGATGATGTGATTGAAGATATTATGGTAACATGTCGGTTTTAAAAACGGAAACAAGAGGCTGGGAGTTACATCCAATTTGGTTACTCTAAGTAACTCAAATAATTTAACCTTATAACCCTATTACACTTCGACTCAAAATTTATGCTCGAACCATGAAATTAAACCGGTCCACCTGAATAGTGGAATCGACCAACACGAGTTCATCGGTTCAATGTTTTGCTCCAATCGTGTTGGACTGGCCCACCCAACTGATGGCTTCTACCCAACAATCACAAACGATCGACAGTCGTGCTCCAGCAGCCACGACAGCGAGTGGCGACCAACGGACGTCGACTGGGTCTTTACGAGCCTTTGCTGCTAGGGGTGAGTATTCGGTCGAGCAGTGTCAAAAAATTTCGAGTTATTCGAGTAGACGAGTCATATTTTGTGATTTGAACTTAAATTGAAAATTTTCAAGTTGAGTAACTTTAAAAAATTCGAGTCGAGTTATTCAAGTTTCTACACAAATTTTATTATAATTTTTATAGTATTATGGTAAGGATAGATTCTAATTTTTCGATTTTCTCTAATCATATAAGATATATATATATATTCATATTCTTTACACAATAAAATGTTATTTTATATATTAAATACAATCTAAAATTATAAAATATATTTACAATATTATATTTAAAAAAAGATATTTTGGAGGGTAAAGTATTGATGAGAGTATAAAAGAGTCAGAGAATTAATGAGAATAAAGAAATTGCAAATAAAAGACCAAATTGAGTAAAATGCAAAGTAAAGAGACTTAATAAAAAAGAGAGTATATTTTTAGAGCTCGAGGATATCCAATCATTCATGAGCTTGGTGATATTCTTGAGTCATTTTCATTACAGGGATATTCTGGTCATTTTATATATCTGGTGTATTTCAATCCTTTCATTCCATTCTGTCCTATTATTAATACAAACTTATCATCTATTCCAGACCTTTCAAACAATTCTGACAAAAGAGCACCCTCGATAGTTTATTTTTAACTCAGAGATTTTCAGATCAATTGTCTTCTCAGAAGTTACCAACAGGTTATCAAAATTTTTCTGTACAAAGACAGAATCTTAACAATTAAATCCGTAATTCATTGAGTTAAGTACAAATCATCAAAGTACTTTCTCATTCAGGGTCAATTCGGACTATTTTACCTCTCAAGGGCATTTCCATAATTTCTTAACCAGATAATTTCGATATTAATTCTTAACGAAAATAATATAATTTAGAGATCCTATGATTAATTGCTTTCTTGAACACTCTCTGATCTTGAAATGATTCCCTTAACAGACTTCTAGTATCCTTCACAAACCCTCATAGGATTAAAAATCGGTTATCCATAATTTCCAAGTAAAACTAACATTTCTTATTCACATCAATATTTTTATCAGATCAATATGTCTGTAAAAACCTCTTATTCAACTTCCATATTCAAATCTTGTATTTTTATAACATAAGGGTATTTTCATAATTTTATCCTACCGGAGTATTCTCATAATTTCTCATCCAAGTACCTTTAACATTTAACCTTTGATGAAATAAATTATAAGTTACAGATCCAGGTTGATTTCTTTATCACTAAGCACATAACTTGTAATTTAATTCTATCAATCCCTCAATTTCTTATAAAAGTCATCTGAACCATAATCAATTACTGAATCTTTTTACCGTATCTAGATCGAGTATAGAAATTAATCAACTCTACAAAAGTGACCAACATTATCTTATTCATGCATTTACCAATATCAACATATTCCATAAAGCATAAAGAGGTAGTAAAGTATTACCTCGATTTCTATGCCATACTGATCGACCATTAAATTCCATTCGAATGCCCTCGAACTTAAAATCATCTTCCAATATTTCCTCGGATCCATATCAACAGAAATTACATAAAAAACAGAGTTTAATTCTGAAAAACGAATCGAATCGGATAATAAATCAGTGAAAAACAGCTTACCGGGTTCGAATTTGGTGAAACAGACTTCCGATTCGGATTCAGGATGTCGAAAGCATAAAATATGACTTTTCAAAAATTTGGAATTTTTGGTCAAAATCTAAGTCAACTGGTTTGACTGGCAATTTCGAGGCCTTCGGGTCTGAATTTCAAAAAACGGACTGCGGAATCGGATTTGGAACGTTGAAAAATGTCAGGTTATGTATACTCGGTCAAAGTCAAAGGTCGTTTAATGCCCGGTCAAAGTTCAAGTCAACTGTGGTCAACGCCGGTCAACGGTCAACAGTCGACCATTTTACACAAATATCACCTTAATAGAAATTAATTACCAAATTAGCCACATTCTACAAATATTTACCAAACTAACACCCGAATTTTACACAGATAGCACCCAAACAGAAATTAATTACTAAATTATCACCCAGACGATGCCCACTCTCAGGGGTGGCGCGTGTGGCATGTGAATAGTGATACAGTGTCGGAAAATTCCCGAAAGAATTCCTAAAAATTATTTTAAGGCATTTTGAGACACTTACCAAGCTCGGTTCACAATTTTGAACGGCGGAGAGCTCGATTCCAAAACGTCAGAAACTTTGAATGCTTCAACTCCTCACGCGCCGCCGCCGATGGAGACAAGGAGAACATCGGCAGACTCCGAATCGTCGTGAATCGACGAAAAACCAACTGAAATCGAGTTATTACAGACGATACTTCTGACTGAAAGTAACGACGAACGACGACGATTTATGACGAAAGGTTTGAGGGGTTTTGTTCCTCGGTCGACAAAGAACACGATAGTGGTTTCGGTTCGTCGATCGGAGGTCGGACGGCGAGTAGATCGGAGTTGAAAGAAGGGGTGTTGGAGAGGGAAAACTGGGAAAATATTCTGATGAACATACGGGGGATAGATTTATAATTCTCTCTAAAATAAAAATGGGTAAATCATGGACTTAGTCACTGAATTTCCTGCACTTCTTAAAACGGTCTGCCAACTTTGAAATTTTACAATTTAATACAGAGTTTCCTTCAAAAATACCAATTAAATTCACCACTTTATAATTTCTTAAATTTAGCCCCTAAATTGGGGTGTTACAAAATTCTTGGCAAAGAGCATCATTAGTATAACCAAATATTATATCATCAACATAAATTTGAAATACTAATAAATCTTTGCCTTTTCTCTTTAAAACCATTTAAAATGCACTTTTAACATCCATTTGATATAATTTAAATTCATTGAAACATGCAAATGCTAACAACATTCTAATTGCTTCCATCCTAGCTATGAGAGCGCATGTCTCATCAAAATCTATGCCCTCTTCTAGAGTATAGCCTTGAGCAACAAGTCTAGGCTTGTTTCTCACTATATTACCACTTTCATCAAGCTTATTCCTAAATACTCATCTAGTACCTACAGTAGATTTATTACTAGGCTTTTCAACTAATGTCCATACCATACTTCTCTCAAATTGATTTAACTCTTATTGCATAGCCATAATCCAATGTTCATCATTTAATGTTTCTTTAATATTCTTGGGCTCTATGCATGAGATAAATGCAACATAATTGCATATATTTCTAAGAGAAGATCGAGTTGTTACCCCTTTGGATGGATTACCTATTATCTCACAATCCTTGACATAGTTGTATTCTCTTGGGTAAGATACTTCCCTTTCTTCAATGGTTGGATTATCAAGAACATCATGAGTTTCCTCATCCTTTGTTTCTTCCTTTGATGATGATTCTCCAACATCAAGTCTAACATCATTTGTGTTTATAATACCTACATCATCATTCACACAAGAATCATTCCTCGGAAGGGGATTATCATCGAAAATAACATGTATAGACTCTTCTACAACTAAAGTTCTTTTATTAAATACCCTATAAGCTTTAGAATTTAAGGAATAACCCAGAAAAATTCCTTCATCACTTTTAGCATCAAATTTGCCAAGATTTTCTGTTGAAAACATTTTGATGTTTCGATATAACAAATTAAGTTAAATGAATTTTAAGATTTTACGAAAGATTTTCTAAGAATATTCGATATAATTATTCGAATATCAAAATATTACTCCAAGTCTTTCAAAGTTCATTTTAATCCATACTAAAGTGTAAAATTATGTTTTATACTTAAACTATTTTTTAAACAAATTATACAAAGTATTTCGAGCCTTAATTGAGCCAAAAATATTTTCTTTTTAAAAGGGTTGCAAGAAAAACTAGATTGCTCAGAGGGTACAGATACCTCCTGCATGTTTTGGCTCCGAGAGAAAACAAAATGCCCAGAGGGTACATATACCCTCAGGGGGTATCGATTCCCCCTGTTTAACGGTCGAAATATTTGAATTTTACACTGCAAGAACCGATACCCTATGGTAGGGAACCAATTCCCCCACGCTCCAAGCTGTTTTATTAATTGTTTTCATACAATAACGACTCAATTGACTCCACTAATGATCCCCAACGTTCAAAATCAATTGAAAGAGTATTTAAACAAGCTTAGAAGCCATTGATCAAGAACAATTAACAATAATTGAGAGAGAATCAAAGAGAAAGCATCAAACTCATTGTTTGAGCACTTCAAGCGTATTTTTCATTCAATATTCATTGTGCTTTCAAGAACACCATTTGTGCTCTATTGTATTTAACCTTGAGTGTTCTTTCTTTGTTCTAGAATTGTGCAAACAATCTACCTTGTGAGGTTTTTCTTGTAAGTTTGCAAATTTGTGTATTTCTCTTTGAAAAAAAGTGTGCTCAATAATTTGGGGTATAATTCTTGAGGGAGTTGTTAGGTTACTCTTTGTCCTTAAAATAAAGAACAAATTAGTGAATTTGTTGGAAAATCCTTAGTGTCGATAGCTAAGGTAGTGGACGTAAACTTTGGTTGAGAAAGTCGAATCACTCTAAATCGTTGTGCAATTATTTTTAATTTTCTGCAAAAGCTTCCACCAAAATTTTAATTTCCAATTCACCCCCTCTTGGCTATATTCTTCGATTGATTAACTCAACAATCAGTATCATAACCTCACTCATTTAAAGGTTTAATCACCTCTTGAGTCGATTCGGGAAGAGTTACATCGATATTCAAGTCATCAATGGTCGGCGCTTCAAACTCCGAATTCGTTCTCGATTCAATGCCCGTCAATAAGCCCCCTTTCTTCAATGGAGCTAACTATGCCTATTTGAAGAATAAAATGATGCACTTTATTCAAGCAAGTGACATGGGAGCATGGAATGTCATAGAAGATGGATACATCAAACCTTCCACTCACCTAAGATTGTGGAGTGAAGGAGAGACAAGAATGTTCCAGCTCAACTCCAAAGCCATCCATATTATTTTTTGTGCTCTTGGACCAGATGAATATGGAATATTTTCATCTTGTACAAACCCCAAAAAAATATGGGACAAACATGGAGTGATGAAGAAGGCTCCAGTGAAGAGGAACAAGAAGTAGAAAACTTATGCTTGATGACTATCGGGGAAAACTCTCAGGTAACCTCTAACTCATTCGATTTAGATGATTTATCTTATGATGAGTTATTAGAGGATTATAATGGGTTGGCCTCGGATTATAAGACTCTATTTTCAAAATAAAAAAATGATATTTCAAAATTGAAAAATGGAAACAGTCTTATGTCCAAAACCAACAAGGAGCTTGAAAGTAAGATGAAAGAATTACAAATCAAAATTGATAATTTTGAAAAGAAAAATAATGATTTGCATAACTTACTTTCAAAAGTTCATGATGATCATCAAAAGAAAATTGATGATCTTAAATCTTCTTTTGATAAAGTTGGAACAAAACGTTTTGGAAATGGAGAAAGTTCAAACTCCAACTTTGTTAGAAAAAGTTTTAAAAACTATAATCATAGAGGTCCCCAAAGAACCTCTAATAGAAAAATCGTTAGAAGTATATGGGTTCCTAAAGAACTCATTACTACTAAAGATAAGGATATCCTACACAAATGGATATCTAAGGGGACTACGATTTTGAAAACTACTGAATATGGACCCAAAAGAATTTAGGTACAAAAAATAAAAAATTAATCTATGTTTGTAGGTAAAGAAGCATTGCTACAAGGCACGGGAAACAAACTCAAACTCATGGTACCTTGATAGTGAATGCTCAAGACACATGACCGGAGATAAGAGCCGGTTCATAGAGCTTAACGCCAAAAATAGAGGAGAAGTGACTTTTGGTGATAATTCAAAAGGTCACATTGAAGGTATAGGCACTATAGGTAATACCTATTCCATACAAATTAAGAATGTTTTATATGTGAATGGATTAAAGCATAATCTATAGAGTATTAGTCAATTGTATGATAAGGGATTCAATGTCATGTTTGAAACTAATGGTTGTAAAGTCATTGACATTGTATCTAATCGGATTATGCTTGTTGGTCATAGAATAGGAAACATATATATGGTGCATTTAGATTCTATAGATATGACTAATTTATGCCTAGTTTCTAAGGATGAGCATGATAGTTAGATTCTATAGATATGACTAATTTATGCCTAGTTGCTAAGGATGAGCATGATAGTTGGTTATGGCATAGGAGACTAGGACATTCTAGTATGAGTGTTTTGCAACGACTAATTCAAGGAGACTTGGTTAGAGGGTTGCCAAAGCTAAAATTTGATAATAATAAAATCTGTGATGGTGCTAAAGGAAAACATATAAAAGCTTCCTTTAAGTCCATTAATGATGTATCAACTAGTAGAGTATTACAATTGATCCATATATATCTTTTTGGGCCATCAAGGACTACTAGCTTGGGTGGAAAACAATATGCATTTGTCTTGGTAGATGACTATTCTAGATATACTTGGGTTCTATTCTTAAGTACTAAAGATGAAGCATTAGAAAAATTCATCACGTTTTCAAAAGTAATCCAAAACGAAAAAGGTTACTCCATCACTAGTGTTAGGAGTGATCATGGAACTGAATTTGAAAATATTGGATTTACTAAGTTTTGTAATTCTAATAGTATTAGCCATAATTTTTCAGCACCTAGAACCCCTCAACAAAATGGAGTTGTTGAGAGGAAAAATCGAACTTTAGAAAAAATAGCTAGAACCATGCTTTGTGAAAACAATTTGCCAAAATATTTTTGGGCGGAAGCCACAAATATTGCTTGTTATGTTAATAATCGAGTAATGATTAGGCATATTTTGAAGAAAACTCCATATAAACTTTTCAAAAATAAAAAACCTAACATTAGTTATTTTCATCCTTTTGGATGTAAATGTTTTATTTTAAACAACGGTAATGAGAATCTTGACAAATTTGATGCTAAAAGTGATGAAAGAATTTTTCTGGGTTATTCCTTAAATTCTAAAGCTTATCGATTATTTAATAAAAGAACTTTAGTTGTAGAAGAGTCTATACATGTTGTTTTCGACGATAATTCCCTTCCGAGGAAAGATTCTTGTGTAAATGATGATATAGGTATTGTAAACACAAATGGCGTTAGACATGACGTTGGAGAACCATCATCAAAGGAAGAAACGAAAAATGAGGAAACTCAAGATCCTCTCGAGAATCCAACCATTGAATAAAGGGAAGTCTCTTACCCAAGGGAATATAACTATGTCAAGGATGGTGAAATAATAGGTGATCCATCCAAAGGGGTAACAACTCGATCTTCTCTTAGAAATATATGTAATTATGTTGCATTTATTTCATGCATAGAGCCTAAGAATATTAAATAAGCTTTAAATGATGAACATTGGATCATGGCTATGCAAGAAGAATTAAATCAATTTGAGAGAAGGAAAGTATGAACATTAGTTGAAAGGCCTAGTAATAAATCTAACGTAGGTACTGGATGGGTATTTAGGAATAAGCTTGATGAAAGTGGTAATATAGTGAGGAACAAGGCTAGACTTGTTGCTCAAGGCTATACTCAAGAAGGAGGCTTAGACTATCATGAAACATACGCTCTCGTAGCTAGGATGGAAGCAATTAGAATGTTATTAGCATTTGCATGTTTCAATGAATTTAAACTGTATCAAATGGATGTTAAAAGTGCATTTTTAAATGGTTTTATAAAAGAAGAAGTGTATGTGGAACAATCTCCTAGTTTTGAAGATTCAAAAATTTCCAGATCATGTTTTTAAATTGACAAAAGCTCTTTATGGTTTAAAACAAGCTCCTAGAGCTTGGTATGAAAGATTGTCAAACTTTTTAATTGAAAAAGGTTTTTCAAAAGGGAAGGTCGACACTACATTGTTTTTAAAGCATAAAGGTAAATATTTATTAGTAGTTCAAATTTATGTTGATGATATAATATTTGGTTCTACTAATGATGTTTTTTACCAAGAATTTTCTAAGCTAATGCAAAGTGAATTTGAGATGAGCATGATGGGGGAGCTCTCATTTTTCTTAGGACTCCAAATTAACCAAAGAAAAGATGGCATCTTCATCAATCAAGCTAAGTACGTCAAAGATATGCTCAAGAAGTTTGGACTAGAAAATGGGAAACCTCATCCCACTCCAATGAGCTCATAAACAAAGCTTGACAAAGATGAATGAGGTAAATGTATGGATGTTAAATTGTATAGGTCAATGATTGGCTCTTTGCTTTATCTAACTGCAAGTGGACCGGACATTATGTTTAGTGTTTTCTTATGTGCTAGATTTTAATCATGCCCTAAAGAATCACATTTACTAGCTGTTAAGAGGATCTTTAGATACCTTGAGGACACTCCTAGTTTAGGACTTTGGTATCCTAGAGACTTTAGCTTTAGCTTGCATGCTTTCTCTGATGCGGATTATGGAGGATACAAAATAGATAGGAAAAGCACCTCTGGTACTTTCCAATTCCTAGGAAATATATTGATTTCTTGGTTTTCAAAGAAACAAAATTGTGTTGCATTATCTATCATTGAAGCAGAATACATTTCAGCTGGTAGTTGTTGTGCACAAGTTTTATGGATGAAACAACAACTTTTGATTATGGAATTGAAGTAGGTATCATACATATCAAGTGTGACAATACTAGTGTTATTTGTCTCACTAAAAATCCCATCCAATACTCTAGAACTAAGAACATTGAAATTAAACATCATTTTATTAGAGATCATGTCGCTAAAGAAGATATAATTCTAGAATATGTTGATACTTTGCACTAATTAGCGGATATCTTTACAAAACCTTTAGATAAAAAAAGAATTTGGACACTTAGGAGAGAATTAGGTTTGACCAACCTACCTTGACTTAGTGTTTAAAACAAACACTTTTAATTAATTTTGGAAAATGCTTATAAAAATAACATTTTTGAATGCATTCTATGCTAATAGTTAGGGGGAGTTTATGATCTTTGGTGAAAATTAATTATATGTTCAAATGTAGTTTAAGGATAAAATTGATTGATTGAACATGATTAATTTTCAATATATGAGTTGCCAATACCACAAGAGCTAAATAATTTAGCATTTTAAGTGTTTAAAACGGAATTTTGACATTTTTGTGCATAATGCATCGATACACTATGAAGGTGCATCGATGCATCCCTATGAATGTGCATCGATACACCATGAAGATGTACCGATGCACTCCTTGAATATACATCGATGCACTCAGCAGTGCATCGATACATACGTCGGGTTTTGGGTTTAAATGCCTTATTTTCTTATTTGTTTCAAAACCTCATCCCTAAAACTCTCTCTACCATCGCTCTTCTCTCTCACACCACTCTCAAAACTGCTTCAAAACCAACGTTTTTGATTGGAATTCATTCACATTTCAACTACAAATCCTACTTCAAACATTAAATCGTGCAAAACAACATCTCATTCTCACAAAATCTAAAATTTTCAAGGTAAATTTTTCAAAACCTCTATTTTATTGATTTATGAACTTAGAATTAGTTTTGATTAGTTCTAGGTTGAAAATATTATCGGGAATTGATTGTTTAGTGTTTAGAAACTAAATTTTACAACTAATTTCATCAAAAATCACAATTTTTCAATTGATTTTTGAATTTTCGAAATAAAAAATTCGAAAAACTTAATTTAATTTTAAATTTGATGTTTTTATTTTAATTATGATTTGAAAACTACACGTTGATTTTTCAAACGAGTTTTCAAACTTTTTCGAAAATTTTGCCCATTAGGATTCGGTTTAGAGAACCTTGAAATATTGCGGACTCAATTAAGTTTTGGGATTTATTATATTGCATACATGTTTTTAAATTTGCAGGTTATCTATCATATTCCAATTTCTCAAGCCATGTCAAACCCTAAGCGTCCTAGGACTTCATCAAGTCATTCAAGTCAAAACTGACCTCCCATTCCTCCTCAACCTCAAAATCCAAACCCTAATGACCCAAATATGACCATTCTCAATTCATGTTTTAATATACCTGGTCGTCGTAGAAATGAGCGTTATCATAGGCACCATAACTGTTTTGAGTGTTATAAAATTCGAGAAGAGCGTATTCCCTCTATTCAAGCAATGAAAGATATTAACTTCGAATATCTTCAAACCCTTCGTTCCTGGAAGTTTGATAAACTCCTTCACCTAAAACCTATTGTCTACCAATAATTAGTCTTCATATTCTATTCTAATGCGGTATGTGTTCAAAATGAACGATGATCCGCAACCATATGTATTCGATCCTATCTTTTAGGACAATTCATTCATATTGACTCCTCTAAGATCGCTACCCATTTTGGACTAGATGACGATGGTTTAGATAATGAGAAAGAGATTGTGGCATCTCCTTATCAATCAAATGCTACTGTCAGTACCTTACGTACACATCACGATAGATTCCTCCATTTGATGATCACTTGGAGGTTTAGACCATCCGGAGGTAGGTACTCCACTCTTCGTGTCATAGATTTATGGTGGATACATTGTATCCAACATAACAAAAAGATAAATTTGTCACAAATCATTTTTAGTGAATTAGTAGATACCATAAACGTTGTCACATCCAAACATATAGAAGCTTTAGTTTATGGATTATTTCTAATCTATTTATCAAACTTGGTCTTAAAGTCTCTCTTGATATTCCCATCCTTCTTCAAAATCAAATCAACCTCACTTCCTTAAAGAAAGCTGACTGGAAACAGGATGAGGAAACTGGCCAATGGTTTTTTCGACCCAATAAGCAAACTCTGGGAGTCAGTTCTTCACGAGCTCCTCCTGCACCTAGCTCTTCTCGTGCTCTACCTCCTCCGGCACCGGCTGCTGACGATGATCCCGAGCTTCAACAGCTTATACAAGATAATGATGATCATGTACCAGACGATGAGCCCGCACCTGAACCAGCACAGCAAGAAGAACAAATGCCTCCATATTTTCGATCATTTATGGAGTCATTTGATCTGAGGTTTGCCTCCATGGAATCTCAACTGATTGAGTTTTAATGGGAGATGCGTGAACGTATGGATGCTCTCACAATAGAAGTGCGAGCCCATTATCCTCCTCCTCCCGATCCTTCGATGGAGTAGATCTTTACTTGTCATGCTTTCTTGGATTTAGAACTTGAATTGATAAACATTTTGATGTTCTTGGATTGTTTGATTTTGGATGATTACATGTTTGGATTTATGTTTTGGATGTTTGAACTTTATATATTTGGTATGATTGAATTTTCATTTTGTGCTTAATGTTTATTTATTTTTGCATCATTTATATATTAATTGCATTATGACCAATTTTTTCCATTTCACATTGTTTATGAATATTGTATTATGAAACTAATGGCTAATCTTTCTCTTGATTTTATTTTAGCAGCTTAAATTTCAGAATCAATTGGTTTCAATTTCAAAAACCTTGTTTAAATACGTCTTAGAGTCTTTTTGATTTAACAAAAAGGAGGAAGATGTATCATAGTAAGGGGGAGTAATTTCAAATTTGATGAAAAATCTTAAAATTACTCAAATGTATTGTTATATCAAAAAGGGGGAGATTGTTGAAAACATTTTGATTTTTCGATATAACAAATTAAGTTAAATGAATTTTAAGATTTTACAAAAGATTTTCTAAGAATATTCGATATAATTATTCGAATATCAAAATATTACTCCAAGTCTTTCAAAGTTCATTTAATCCTTACTAAAGTGTAAAATTGTGTTTTATACTTAAACTATTTTTTAAACAAATTTTACAAAGTATTTCGAGCCTTAATAGAGCCAAAAATATTTTCTTTTTAAAAGGGTTTCAAGAAAAACCAGATTGCTCAGAGGGTACAGATACCCCCTAGGGGGAACATATACCCCCTGCATGTTTTGGCTCCGAGAGAAAACAGAATGCCCAGAGGGTATAGATACCCCCTAGGGGGTAAATATTCCCCCTGTTTAACGGTTGAAATATTTGAATTTTACACTGTAGGAATTGATACTCTATGGTAGAGACCGATTCCCCCACGCTCCAAGCTGTTTTATTAATTATTTTCATACAATAACGACTCAATTGACTCAACTAATGATCCCCAACATTCAGAATCAATTGAAGCAGTATTTAAAAAAGCTTAGAAGCCATTGATCAAGAACAATTAACAATAATTGAGAGAGAATCAAAGAGAAAGCATCAAACTCATTGTTTGAGCACTTCAAGCCTATTTTTCATTCAATATTCATTGTGCTTTCAAGAACACCATTTGTGCTCTATTGTATTTATCCTTGACTGTTCTTTCTTTGTTCTAGAATTGTGCAAACAATATACCTTGTGAGGTTTTCCTTGAAAGTTTGCAAATTTGTGCATTTCTCTTTTAAAAAGAGTGTGCTCAAGAATTTGGGGTATATTTCTTGAGGGAGTTGTAAGGTTACTCTCTGTCCTCAAAAGAAAGAACAAATTAGTGAATTTATTGGAAAATCCTTAGTGTGGATAGCTAAGGTAGTGGACGTAGACTTTGGAGAAAGTCGAACCACTCTAAATCGTTGTGCAATTATTTTCAATTTTCTGCAAAAGATTTCACCGAAATTTTAATTGCCAATTCACCCCCCTCTTGGCTATATTTGTCGATTAATTAACTCAACAATTGGTATCATAGCCTCAGTCATTTGAAGGTTTAATCACCTCTTGAGTTGATTCGGGAAGAGTTACATCGATATTCAAGTCATCAATGGTCGGCACTTCAAACTCCGACTTCGTTCTCAATTCAATGCCCGTCAACAAACCCTCTTTCTTCAATAAAGGTAACTATGCATATTGGAAGAATATAATGATGTACTTCATTCAAGCAAGTGACATGGGAGCATGGAATGTCATAGAAGATGGATACATCAAATCTTTTGCAGAAAATAGAAAATATTTACACAGCGATTTAGAGTGGTTCAACCTTCTCAACCAAAGTCTACGTCCACTACCTTAGCTATCCACACTAAGGATTTTCCAACAAATTCACTAATTTGTTCTTTCTTTTGAGGACAAAGAGTAACCTTACAACTCCCTCAAGAATTATACCCCAAATTCTTGAGCAGACTCTTTTCGTTTGGAATGATCTCTCCATATGATTTGAGACCATTGACAATCGTGGAAAATCTATCCGGCATAGCTTTGATATTTTATCCTGAAATTTTCATAGCTATGAGTTAGAAGACTAATTTTAGATTCTTTTACCTCATATGTGCCTTCATGAGTGACTTGAAGTTTATCCCATATCTCCTTGGCGGTTGTACAAGATGAAACTCTTCTGTATTCATCTGGTCCAAGAGCACAAAAAATAATATAGATAGCCTTTGAGTTGAGCTGGAACATTCTTGTCTGTGCTTCACTCCACAATCTTAAATGAGTGAAAGGAATGAAGTATTCGTCTTCTATGATATTCCATGCTCCCATGTCACTTGCTTGATGAAGTACCTCATTTTATTCTTCCAATAAGCATAATTAGCTCCATTGAAGAAAGGAGGCTTGTTGACGGGAATTGAATCAAGACCAAGGTCGGAGTTTGAATTAGAGGCCATTGAAGACTTGAATATCGATATAACTCTTCCCGAATCGACTCAAGAGGCGATTAAACCTTCAAATGAGTGAGGCTCTGATGCCAATTGTTGAGTTAATTGATCGATGAAATAGCCAAGAGGGGGTGAACTGACAAATAAACTTTTGGTGGAAGCTTTTGCAGAAAATAGAAAATATTTACACAACGATTTAGAGTGGTTCGACTTTCTCAACCAAAGTCTACGTCCATTACCTTAGCTACCCACACTAAGGATTTTTCAACAAATTCACTAATTTGTTTTTTCTTTTGAGGACAAAGAGTAACCTTACAACACCCCCAAGAATTATACCCTAAATTCTTGAGAACACTCTCTCCCAAATGGAAATACAAAAATTTACAAACTTACAGAAAAAAAACCTCACAAGACAATATGTTTGCACAATTCTAGAACAAAGAAAGAACACTAAAAGTGAATACAATTGAGCACAATAAGTGTTCTTGAAAGCAAAATGAATATTGAATGAAAATTTGGCTTGAAATGCTCAAACTTGAGGTTTGATGCTTTTTCTTTGATTCTCTAGCTTCTCTCCTTAATTGTTGTTGATCAATGGCTCCTAAGCTTGTTTAAATACACCTTGGATCACTTCTGAACATTGGGGATCATTGGTGAAGTTAATAGAGTCGTTATTGTGTAATTATCATTTTAAAAATATGGTGGGAGCGTGGGGTGCATCGATGCATAGTTAAGGTGCATCGGTACACTATATGTAAAATTCAAATATTTCTATCGTTATAAGACTTAGTGCATCAGTACACTAATTACATTCGATGTTTCAAAGAGCCAGAAGTGCATTGATACATGGTCTGTGCATCGGTACACAAAATGCATTCGATGTTTCAAAATATTCAAGAGTGCATCGATGCAAGGCTTTGCATCGGTACACAAAATGCATTCGAAATGGGTGTGCATCGATGCATCATATAGTGCATCGGTACATCACTTTGTAAATTTGATTTTTGGCTCGATTTTGGTTCGAAATACTTTGTGAAAATTGTTTCAAAAATATTTTAAGTATAAAATACAATTTTAAACTGTAGTAAGGATTGAGATTGACCTTTGAAATCCTTGGAGTAATATTTGTGATATTCGAATAATTAAATCGAATATACTTTAAAAATGATTATAAAATCTTAAAATCCAATAACACTTAATTTGTTATAACGAAACATCAAAATGTTTTCAACAAAGGTGTTGAGGTGGCTTTCCATGGTGGCTGGTGACATCGCTGATGATATGACAGATGGGCTAAATTGGTTTATTTGGTCGAGTTCGAGGGCCAAATTGAATTTTTTTCAGTTAAAGGGTTTATTTGATTTTCTCAGAAAAATTATTTTAAAATTTTAAACTTTAACTATACAAATATAGAAAAAATTAAATATAAAATACTAACAAAAATTAAATATATATTTATTAACCAGAGTAATTGAAAATATTATTGTTAAATGATTCGTTTAATTTAGAGATGAATTCTAATGTGAATTTTATTTTATTTAGTCGTATATTATATTATTATGTTGGTACATGTCAATTCTAATATGAGTTTTATTTTATAGAGACAAATTTATTATCACTTGAAAAATAAAAAAATAGGGATAATAAAAAAAATCTCAAACTTGTGAAGTCTGTATCCATCCTGACTTTATAGAGCTATATCTAATAGAAATTGACAAGATACCACAATTTTTTTGTTACTATTTATAAATCAAATTTATGTGAATTTTATTTTCCTCTATCATGTTATATTTACTAAAATGCTCTTCTTAATTATATAATTATTTTTATATTTTTTTAATTATATATTTTCTTGACAAAAAAATTAATTTTATAAATTTTAAATTTTAGTTTTTATATGTCACATCCCACATTTGGTGTCAAATTTTTCTTGATATATTTAAAGACTAACTATTAGTATTTGAAATTTTAAAGCTTGTTATATGAAATTTCTAAACTTGCAATGAATCAGATTTATAAATTGGAGGTATATATAATAAACTAAATTTTCAATTAATAAATCAAATCAAATTTATATCAATCAACCCATTATATATATATTAAAATTGGGGATCTATGAAAAGTATAATCTAGATTACACTACAAGTATTTGACTTGATGTGAGCACATTTATGCCAGCAAAGGAAGTTGAACTGGAGGTCTTACCAACATGACCTATCACACGTTCTAAGGCAAAGCATTTCAGGGAAGTTCTTTCTCTTAAGTGTTTACAAATTTCTGAATCATTCTATAATGTTTATGCCTTAGAAACTAAGCTTTTTAATATGTTACATATTGATGTGTAGCACCACCTTAGTTATACTAAGTAATTATATGCAATAACATTAGTTTCATTAGATATATAAGTGTGTGCATTATATATATTACTTATTTTATGTTTTTAATAAGTTTTATAGCTCATAAGTGTGTTTGCATGGTATTTTCACCTTATTAGTAAGTTTACAATAAGTTTACTCTACTTTGATGGATGTTACTATGGTTTTCATAAAAGAACAATAAAGTGCAACAACTTAAGGTCTTAATCCTAGCTCGGTTGAAGCTCAAAGGAGTGTATGCATCTCATTTCAGCTCAAATCAACTCACTACACTCTCAGCTAGCTGAATTCAGCTCACCTTAGCTCCGTTCAGCTCCACTAGCTCAATTCAAGCTAACAAGTCCAGAAACAGCTCAAAGGTGTCCTACTTGTGGGAGAGTGTCCTACAAGCATGTGAGCAGTATGTGGGGCGTTGTATACCTATACAAGAGTGCATGGCATGTGTGACATTGTGCACATGTGTGAAAATTCAACAATGGCAGATTTGAATTCAAACTAAAAGCACATGTGTAATTATTTGAATTATCAACCATTCCCTCCATGCATGGCCAGTTTTTAACCTCCTTATCCACCCATTTAACACGTGCAAAATGTGTTAAAATCATTCAAAATCAGCCACACAAATGGGCGACAACACAAGGAAGTTACATGGTGGTTTTTCATTTGAGTTTTAAATTCAAAATCTGATTGTTTTGTAGCCACAAGTGATGGCCAGCCATATCTCTCCTTTATCTATATATTTTGTTATTTTGTAAGTACAAAGGTTAGACATTTGATGAATAAAAATTATTGTGAGGTTTTCTTTCAATGTTGGTTCTTCTTAGAACTATTTTCTTGACCTTTCAAGTCTGATCTTGTTGTGTCAAACTTGTGATACTTTGGGTTCTTAGATTGCTATCTAACGGGTCCAAGTCCTTTGAACATTGAACTTATAAGGTTCAGGTTTATACTTTTTAGTATAGGTTCTTCCTTGTTCTTTGTTTGTTAACCAAATTTCCAGATTTGTTATTTCACCATTGTCATCTTCACCAAACATTCATCTTTCACCTTTCAACATAGGTATTCTAAGATGATTTAGGAACATGTGGTTCAAATTTGATAAAAAAAAGACTTAAAATGAAGGAGGAATTGAAAGAATAAGGAAATCGGGGACTAAATAACAAAACTGTCAAAATAGTCAATCAAATTTTAGGTTTTTCTAGTAATTCAAAATTTGAAAATTCTAGCTCGACTCGAACTCAAAAACCGAATCGATAATTCGGAGTTGACTCGAATAACTCGAAATTGAAAAAAAAATAATTTTTCGAGTTGAGTCGAGTCTGACTCACCCCTACCTGCAAACTAGCAACCCAAATCATAAATAAATACAACAAATCGAAAAAAAATAAATAGAAAAAAAAGAGAGAAGATGCCGACGAGTTCAAGTAGTCATTCCCAAAGATGGAGTCTTTTCCAAGGAGATCCCAACGATGAGGAATACGGGGGGAGGCGAGGAACAACATGCTACAAAACTGACTCTATCAAACGGTCAACGACAGCAGTTGGAGAGTTTTGAGATGTGAGAAAACCTATATCTACAAAAGATGGTGACGATTTAATGAAAACAGACTCCGTATTTATGATCAAGAGGCCAAGTTAGTTCCGATAATATATTTTGGGACTCGAACGACGATTGAGGACGGTAGCTGATGCGGTGATCATCGGTGATAGGTGACCGACCGATGATCCATTGCAAAGAACCTGACAAATGTATTCTGTTTTAGAGAAGAAAATATGAAATGGAAAAGGAAAAGCAATTAAATGACTTCTATAAAATATGGTAAACTACCTAGTTTTGAGTGGTAGAATAAAAGAAAGGAAAAACCAGCAAGTCAGTCCTCCAGGATTTTAAGAACTTAATCTTGTTCTCTAGTTTCCATGTAGTTATGTTCATGGCTTAATAGTTCCAATATGATTAATTTAGCCCCTAACCTTGTGACATATACAAAGGGAAAAAAATGTCTCGAGAGTACATTTTGCTTTACCTTTCTTATGAGGCTAATCAGGAAGCAATGACGTTCAATATGATTTTTTATAGGTAAGAGCTATTAGCTACCGATTTGCGCCAGATATAGGTCGTTGGCAAGCTGAGGCTTTAGTTGCAATTCAAGAGGTTTGGTAACTTATCCTACCTTTTATAAAGAAAATGATAAGCCTTCAAATATAAATAGGCATGTAGACTCGCACATCACGTACACACAAATGTGCAAGATATTTTTTTTGCATCTGATTCCAGATGTGGTGGGTCTGTTATATGTCATGCTCCCCAGTCTCCATATTGTCATGCTGCCATAGGTTAGATTGCCAACATTAACAAAGATATTTATGTATCCAAAAAGTAGAGTTGAATTTGAGTATAGTACGAGTATGCTAATTTCCATTTGGTAATTTAACTGTATGATTGTGATGAACTCTAGTTTGGTTGCCATTTAACAAGGCAATTAGTGGCATCAATGCTTTTGCTACTTTCTATTTCAAAAAGTATGACTTTTTATGCATTTCTAGGCAACCATGGTAAGATCTTGCACTTCACACCCAGAATCAAGATTCTTATGTTGTATGGTACGAAAGCGTAGGTATTCTAAAAAAAAACATCAGATTTAGGTATTCTCAAAATAGGAATTTAATCGTTCTTTTGTATGTGGAATAGCATTAGAAAGTAGGCTGATTGTTGACCTTAATTACTTCCTGGTGTAAGAGGCCACACATTTATGTTATTCGAATTCTAATGTGTCGGATATGGTATGTGTTCAAATCTACTACTTATGTTGTAATTGGAATACTTAAACTACTCATAAATCCGAGGTAATTGTGTTTAAACGCATTTTAATCTACATCTTATGTTATAATTGCAACGATGTTGATTGAACTATAGAAGGTAAAAGGAGAACAAGGATATTTGGAAAGGGGGATTTCTAGTTCCTAGATGCTTGCATTGCTTGATTAATGAACATATTTGCCACCTCAGAGAGTGCCTTAGTAGAAGACCCATTTTCACTAAGTACCTTAGCAGCTGCTTCTTTAAGTTCCTTCATTCTAGTTCTAATACATTTCCCTTATTCATCTTCAATTAAACCCTTAACAGCCTTTGCAATCTCGTCCCTGCAAATCAAGCCATTTTCCCTAGGTTTCAGTCTCAATGCGACTTTGGCATCCTCGGTTAACATCAAAGCATTCATCTTTTGTTCGGCGTAAAGCGGCCATACGATTAGCTGGATGCCGTTAACGACACTTTCAAGAGTCGAATTCCAACTGCAATGCGTCAAGAACCCACCGGTGGAACCATGGCTCAGAACTTGAGCCTGTGGTGCCCATGATGACACCACTAGAACCTTATATTTAGTCCTCTCAATCGTTTCGTGACTCATTGCTGAAATATGTGGCGTTGGCAACACTGTCATTTTGGTCTCTCCTAAAAACTCACAAGAAACGTTGCCCACTCATTTCCAATCCCATATCCAAATGGTTCATTGAAATGGTCCCCCCACTACCAAATGATACGTACAAATCCGAACAGATCTCTAGAATACATCCAGATGTAAGAAGCAACACGTTTGTTTTAATTTTCATGTACTTGATGGATTTTAATTAGGGATGTAAATGAATCGAATATTCAGCAAATTGTTCGTGAATTGTTCGACAAGAAGTTCATGTATGTACGTTTATTTATTAAACGAACGAACATGAACAAGATTTTTTGTTTGTTCAATTGTTCGGTTAAAGTAATAAACATGAGCATACCCTTGTTTGTGTTGGTTCGATTCATTTACAGGTTTAATTTTAATAGGCTCTACTATGCATTTATGTTATTCTAATGTGTCAAATATGGATGGAATGTGATTAAATTTATAACTTATGTTATAATTGTAATACTTAAATGACTCATAAATCGGAGGTAATTGTGTTTATACGCATTCATATCTACAACATATGTTGTAACTGAAACGGTATTGATTGAATTAATACTCAATCGATATTCTTGTTTTTTATCACATCTGTAAAATAAAAATGAAATATACAAGGTAAAGGGAGAATTATTTTTTAGATTAATTGAAGATAACATCATCAAGTACACTTGCGAAAATACAATTCGAATATTCAAATTCAAACTAAACTGGAGAAATACAATTCAAATCCCATTTGGCCAAACTACGAGGGGGATTTCTAGTTCCTAGATGCTTGGAGTGCTTGATTAATGAACTTATTAGCCACATGAGAGAGTGCCTTAGTGGAAGACCCATTTTCACTAAGTACCTTGGCAGCTGCTTCTTTAAGTTCCTTCATTCTGGTTCTTACACTTTTCCCTTCTTCACCTTCCATTAAACCTTTAACAACCTTTGCAATCTCGTCCCTGCAAATCAAGCCATTTTCGTTAGGTTTCGGTCTCAATGCGACTTTCGCATCCTCAGTTAACATCAAAGCGTTCATCTTTTGCTCGGCGTAAAGCGGCCATACGATTAGCGGCACCCCGTTAACCACACTTTCGAGTGTCGAATTCCACCCGCAATGGGTCAAGAACCCACCGGTGGAACCATGGCTCAGCACTTGAGCCTGTGGTGCCCATGATGGCACCAATAGACCCCTATCTTTGGTCCTCTCAATGAATCCTTTTGGAAGGAACTCAAAAGGGTCATTTTGCGACTCATTGCTGAAAAATGTGGCATGGGCAACACTGTCATTAGGGCTCCTAATAACCCACAAGAAACGTTGCCCGCTCATTTCCAATCCCATAGCCAACTCATTTAATTGGTTCATTGAAATGGTCCCCCCACTACCAAATGATACATATAAAACCGAACCGATCTCTTGAACATCGAGCCATTTCATACAACCGGAGCCGTCCAGTTCACGGCTCGAATCGGCATTAACGAGTGGACCGACGGGGTAAATCGGTGGCTTAATCTCTTGCAAGGCCTTTATTGGTCCTCCTTCCAAGTCCATGAAGCTGTTCACCATGATCCCTTGAGCCAACCTATACCGCTTTGCATGATGAAGCATCCACTTGTATGAGTCGTTTTGCCGGTCTTGTATCGGGTCGGGCAATTCCTTCCCGTGAACCGCTATGCACCCTGGTATTCTAACCGGTTCAGACATGTCCCTGTAGTCGCATGAAACCAAATGGTCGAGCTCCAGCAAGTAAAGAAACAGAGACAACACCGTCACCGTCGACGGGAAAAATATGTAGGGCGAGAGACCGAATTCATTAGCGACATCGAACGCGTCGGTCCCGAACAGATCAACAACCAAACCGACGAGGTTCGTCTTCGCCACCAACGACTTGAAAGCGTCACGGAGGTAAGGAAGTGAACGGGACACCGTTAAAGAAATCACCGTTTCGATCTTCGAATCACCAGGGAGATCGGTCAAGTTAACGGGAGGGAGGAAAACGAAATCAATGGAGCTTGGAAGGGAATCAAGAGTTGATTTTTGAGCTTTAGAAGGGGAGCCATCGGTGGGGATAACGAAGGTGACGTTGATGTTGTGTTGGTGAACGAGTCGCTTGGCGAACTCAACGAGTGGAATGAGGTGACCCATCCCTGGACTCGGCAGAATTGCTACATGGGGTGTTTGTGCCTTCGCCATTGTTTTTCTGCTTGAGTTTTTGGTATATAAGACAAGGAAGAAGAAAGCTGATATTTATACACATTGTAATATCAGCTTCTTTGTCTTGCACATAAATTTCCTTTTTTTCTCTTTTAAAATTAGTTTCAGTATTCACATTTTGTTAATCTATAGAGCAGAAAAACAAAAACAAAATATAATTTTACAGTTTGAAATTTTTTAGTTAATATTTTAACTTATACTGGTTGTCCTTAATTTATAGTTTGAATATTAAATTAGTCTCCAATCTTTAAATAAATAAATTAACTTAAAATTAATATTATTTAACTAAGTAAATATAAAATTATTTTTTAAAATCAAATATAATAATAAAAGAATTTCCAACCTCAAAAAATATATAAAATGAATATATATATATTGACATAATTTTAATCGAAGTAAACATGTAATTTTGTTACAGACTCTATAACATATTTAAGTTAAATTACATATTTATGTCGATTAAGATTGTATCAATTAACTAATACGTTTGTTTTTTTTAATTTTATATAATTTTTAATTAAGGTTTGAAATTCTTCTACTATTATATTTAAATTTATAAAATAATTTATATATCTAATTACTTAAATAATATTATTTGCATCATTTATTTATTTATTTTATATTAATTTATATATTTAATGATTCAAGACTAATTTAAAGTTTAAACTATAATTGATAATTTAAAAAATAAACTACAATTTAAGGATGTCAAGTATAAGTTAAAATATTAATTAAAAAAATTAAACTGTAAAAATATATTTTCTTATATTTCTGTTCTATAAATTGAAAAATGTGAATTTATTGATTTTTATTTCCGTTACCTATTAATTACTTTTAATTCTGTTATTTTAATTTCAAATTATCAAAATGAATTTTAAAATAAATATAAAGCAACTGAAAACTTAAAAAGGACACGTGGTGCAATTTTTATAATGGAGGCACAAATAGGGGTAGGGATTGGGAGCAGAGGATTTGTGTTCTTAAATTATATCTTAAATTAATTTTAGATTTTAGATACTTAATTTTATGTTAAAAGTATATATATAAGTTTTTTTCCTTTATACTTTTAAGTACATACATTATAACGATTCTTTAAAAAAATCGTTACATAACATATATCACATATATTTGTTTTAAATATTTGTTTAAAAATATTTAAAAGAAGTCATTTTCTTCCCTCTCATCCTACAATTCCCCCTACCCCACACATGTTGCCTATATTTTTATTTTAAATATATATATATATATTTTAATTTTTTTAAAAAAATATATAAACATGGCATGTGTCGTTTAATAAATTTTTTAACAACATTTATTGTAACATCCCTGACCCGTTCCCAATCCGGATACGAATATGAGATGTCACATTGACTTTTTAAACACTTTGACTCTTTTAAAATGTGACTAAAACTTGACAATGAAAGAAAAACTTAATAAAACATAGTTAAAATACATATAAGAACATCTACACTTTAAACATTTATGGTACATGCCAACAAAGATACTAATAACAAAATCACATACGATTTAAATTTCTCTGATCTGATACTCTTCAAAGATATGTTGTCATGTCCTTGCTTACTCTGCTACTCCTCTGAATCTACATGTGAAAACACTCACACACTAAGTCGTTGACTTAGTGAGGCATAATGAGTATAATAACACAATAAAATCTTTATTTAAACATTTCAGAGAAAATACTTATTACGAAATTCGATTTAAGTTTCATATAAATAAAATAGACTTTTAGGTACTGTTCAATACAAAATCAATGTAATTCAATACAAAATCAATTTACATTTCATAAAAACGACATATATAATTATACACTTTTAAATCCATATCAATTTAATCAGTCCAACACATATCACTGAGAGCTCAATATATGTGAGTAAATTGAGGTTGTGCACTATAATTGCAGTCACCATTACTCATAAAATTTGCACCGAAGTGCCACATGGATTTGTCCTGAAGGACCGCGTAGAATTTGTCCTGAAGGACCACGTAGAATTGTCCCAAAGGACCGCGTACGTAGAACTCTCGACTCTTGGCATGCCAACTATACCTCTAATTCTCATAACATATACTTTGGGCTTTAAAATATAATTATTTCACATGAAATTCAAGGTATTGTTTATTCACATAGAACATATTCACTTAGCACATAGTCACATAGACATTTTCATGTAGAATGTTTTCACATATAACATATTCACCTTTAAGATATACTCATATTATTTCACATAGCATTACTCACTTATCATTTATTCACATAAAACAAAAAACTCGTAAATCATATACTTATAGTATTTCATGTAGAATATATATTCATAGAAATGAAACCACAACAGTGCTTTTAAAAATACAATTTAGCTAAAACCAGAACATATTGCAAATCATTTTGTTCAAAACATTTTATTCAAAAGCATTTGAGGTTGGCTCATCACAAGCCATCCTCCAATCATGTATAAAATAAGTAAGTAGCATTCAACTTTGCCTCACTTAAGCCCTAAGTACTTCCTTTTCACTTTCACTCTATCTTTATCCATCACTTCATTTAGCACTTCCTTTCAATCGAATCTACACGTTAAAATGACAACGATGAATATCGAAGCTCAAATAATTGTTAACCAAATCAGCATTTGCATAACCAAATAAAACATCTAATTCAAAATTTCAGACTAAATAGTATTGGTACTTTACACCCAGTACCGATACTTTCCTTATATGGTATCGATACCTACCTTAGTATCGATACCCAATTTGCATTCTGTAATTTCCCTTTTCATTATAGTATCAATACCTCTGTTCTAGGGTATCAATACCTACTTCAATATTGATACCATTCTAGCATTATGAAATTTCATCTTCAATAACAATATCGATATCTTACTCTTGGCATCGATACCTCCACATCAGTATTGATACTACTTCAATCAACATCGATATTGTTCATCCGATTCATACCATTTCCTTCAAATTAACCTTATAGTATCGGTATTGTTCTTCTAGTACCGATAACCTTACCCAGGTTTCCATTATTTCATTTCGAATTTTACCCAAAACTCACTTATATCTCATACCTTTAACTCCACTCGAACCCTTAAATTCATTTACACTTATTCTAACTAACTTACATCCATTAAAACCCCTTTAACATTTAAAATTCTCCATAAAACTCTTTAAACTAAAAATCACAATTATTCTTCAAACATGTTTCCAATCCTTTCTAATAACTCTAACCCCTTAATTAAACCATTGACAAGTCAAATATATCTTTAAAAATCCAAATACAATCAATTTCAATCAATTCTCTTAAAATCCCATTTTACTAATTCACCATTAATTCATAAATCTTTTAGCTTCTATTCATTTTAAAGCTTCCTTAAGCTTTTATACCACAAAAAAGAATCACAACTAAATCAAAATTTCAAGATACAATCAACTTTAAAATATCTCACCTTATCTATGGAGCTTCACGGTGGAAAGGAAGAAGAGAAGAGCAAGCTTCCAGACTTTTCTTTTTCCTTTCTTTTATTTCCTCACATGATTAAATATCTTTTAAAATGAATTTTAAATTCATTTCCTGTTAAAAGACCATTATGCTCTTTCATTCTTTAATCTTTGATAATAAGTCTTATACAACAATTTCCAAATCAATCTTTGAACTTTTTAATTTATCAAAATCAAATTATTAAATTTTAAATCCTTACATATTAGTCAATGATCCGAAGTTTGGGGTATTACAATTCTCCCCCTTAAGAATATTTTTCCTCGAATTTTCACTGCACAAAGAGATGTGGAAATTGTCTTCTCATGTCCTCTTCACGTTCTCATGTCATTCCTTCTACTTTGTAATTTTTTCAATGAACTTGAACTATCTGAATCATCTTATTCCTTATCTTTGTTAGGCTTCATATGCTAAAATATGCACTGATTCTTCCTCATAGGTCAAGTCAGATTGAACTTCTATCTCTTCAGATGTTATGATTTGAGAAGAACCTGATCTATATCTTCTGAGTATCAAATCATGGAAACATTATGAGTCTTGAACGAATTTTCACTTTCTCTTTGACTTTCTTGATTAAATCTATCCCCAATATGTCTCGATCTTTCAATTCAAACCAACATAATGGTGTCCGACACTTTCTTCCATATAAAACTTCATATGAAGCTATCTTGATACATTTCTTAAACTTGTTGACATAACAATCATCTAAAAACAAACTCAATGATAACTCTTTCCATGCCTAATTCTAAGCTCTTTCCATGGCACTGTAAACATTCATCAGACTTTAAGTCTTTAGTTTCTTCCTTTCCTACTTATTCCATAATTGACTAACACAAAACTTTTCATATTTTCTCTTGAGATCTTTTATTCTATTTAGTAACAAAGGCTTCAAATTTTATTATACAAGCAAAACGCCATCTTTATTTAAAGACAATCACATATTCCACACTCTCAAAGTATAAATGTCTTTCAACTTTTTCATATCATTCACCACATTAACCTTTCAAGTTTGTAGTTGATAAGCACGTCATCAGACTACAAGAAATTCAATCCAAATAAGTAACATATCTATTCCCAAAACATGGTCAAAGAAAGAATACTCATCAGAAAAATTATTTAAGAACCTTTAATAATAACCAACAAATTAAAAGAACTTTGAAATTCAAAAATATTCTTTGGAATAAGTAACACCCTCAACCCGTAGTTGATCCGGATACGAATATGAGGTGTCACATTTTTTGGGATTTTCAGAAGCTCGAATTGACAACCGGGACAGTTTGCAATGAGGGGTCGGAATGATTTTGTGTTTAGGGAGTAAGGAGATTGAAAGATACAAAATTGCACACCGATTTATAGTGGTTCGACTTTCTCAACCAAAGTCTACGTCCACAACCTTAGCTGCTCACCAAGGATTTTCCAACAAATTCACTAATTTGTTCTTTATTTTGAGGACAAAGAGATAACCTTACAACTCCCTAGTTTTTCCGGGCTAAACTAGAACCTTTCCCTAGCTTTTACACGGGATAAGCTAGAACCTTTCCCCTTTACAAAAGGATAAAATAAGTAAACAATAAAACCTCTCTAAGGTAGGTGTTTACAAGATTGAGCTCACAAGAATAAAATATTTACAAGAGAAAGATGAAATAAGATTGAAAAACTCTTCTCTTGTGTTTGATTACTTGGATAGTTGTTCTCTTACTTCTTCAAGTGTCCTTAGCTTGTATTTAAAGCTTGGAATGTGTTTGATGTCGTATATAACCGTTGGGGATGTTTTGGAGCCATTTGGGGATGATTTTTCTACTCAAAAAGGCTTCCCATAACATGGTGCATCGGTGCACTATCATGGTGCATTGATACCCCTTCATTAAATTCAAATAAACTAGTTTTTACTAGCCATTGCAACCTTGGTGCATGGATGCATAACAGGCAGATGGTGCATGGATACACTACATGGTGCATCGATGCAGTAGTGGCAGATGCATGGATGCACTGCAGGGGTACATGGATGCACTGCAGGGGTGCATGGATGCACTTTGACACCCTTTAGCATTTTTGCTCAAATCCCAATTTAATGGACTTAGAATTATTTTTTAAACTTTTTTAAAACTTTGAATAAATTCAATTCAAGTCCAAAAACATTTTGCCTTTAAATTTGTTATATCAAAACATAATTCAACAATCTCCCCCTTTTTGATATAACAAAACATTTCAAAAATTGTTTTTGGCAAAACTTCCCCTTAATAAAATGTTTAATGAAAAAGTTACCAATTGTTAACAAAATGATATCAATTGTTACCAATTGTTTGAAAATATATGAAAATGTTAAGCTCCCCCTTTTTCATTAAGAAATTAAATTTTTCAAACCAAACTTCTCCCCCTTTTTGTTATATCAAAAATAATTCAATCTTTGAAGTTCAAAATAACTTTGGATAGTAAGTACTAAATTTGAAATTTTAAAAATCATTTGAAAAATCAAAGCCCCCCCTCAATAAATGCATTCCAAACAAAATTAAACTTTTAGGATCATGACACTTAAACAAAATTGAATTTCAACAAAGAATAATAAACATGTTAGTAGTACATGAAATTCAATGTATCCAAGTCTAAAATATTTTATGCAATACCAATTGTTGAAATTTGATATTAATACCAATTGTTTAAAATTAAGTGCATTTGCGTAAAGTTTCCAAAAATGTTATGCATTTTGAAAATTTTGATATCAATTGTTAGAGAGATATCATTTTCATTTAAACCATATGCATAATCATTTAAATTTAGGTCAAAAATTTAAAATTTGTAAATTCAAAACATTTGAAAAGTTGATATCAATTGTTAGAGAGATATCATTTGCATTTAAAACCAATTTTGACCAAAATTCATTATGATGAACTAAAAATTCTGAAAAATTATTAAGACATTAAAATGTTCATCATAATTTCCTTTTAACATACATGAGATTAAAAATAATAGATAATTATTTAAAATCAAAACTCATGCATGCTTAAAATTAAATGAGCAACCAAATAACCAAAACTAAAAGCATTAAGCTTAGAGGTTACCCATTCCTTTTTCATGTGTGGCTAGAGCATCTTGAATATCATCATCTTCATCACCATTGCTCCCACACACCTACAAGAGACATTTATTTCGATTTTGGTATCCAAATTGCTTTGGATCCTTGGACGTTAATTTCAATGCCCCTTGTTCCCTTAGGAACCCATACTTGTCTAATTTTAAAATGGTTTTCTTTCTTTAAAGGACAAGTATGTTCCAAATGACCATAAAAATGACAATGTAAGAATTTTGTCATTTTTATACATAATAGGTTATTTTTAGAAATTAATTCTTTTTCTTTTGTTAAGCCTTCAAGCTTAACTCCTAACTCAAAATTTTCTTTTTCTAAATCATTTATTTTGATTTTTGAAAGCTCTAAATTATTTTTCAAAATTTCATTTTGATTTTCAAAATCAACTTTTGCTTTCAAAATCAAATTATCTTTAATTTTGAGTTTTGAAATTAATTTTGTATATTTGGAATTAATGGTCTCAAATCCAAAATACAACCTATTATAAGCATCTTGTAACTCATCAAAAAGTAAATGAATTAAATTGATTTGAGTTAGAAGATACCTCGAATTCTTCATTAATGGTCATGAGGCATAGGTTGACTACTTCATCTTCATCATTGGAATCATCTTCATCACTCCAAGATGCAACAAATGCCTTTTTCCCCTTTTTCTTTAGAAGAGGACATTCATACTTGACATGCCCCTTTCTTTGACAATTGAAACATATCGGGAGACTCTTCTTCTTGGTTGATTCATGTTTCACTTCCTTGGAAATCATGAATCTCTTGAGTTCCTTCAAGAGCTTGATCATCTCTTCTTCTTGTTCATCATCTTCTTCATTCACCTCATCACTTGAATCTTGATAGCTTTCATTGGTGGATTTGAAGGCAATGCCTACCTTATTCTTCTTCTTGTTTTTATTCTCTTCCCTTTCTTCATATTCCTTCACCATCATCTCATGAGTGAGAAGGGAACCAATTAGCTCGTCAAGAGTGAGAGACTTTAAGTTTCTTGCTTCGATAATGGTCGTCTTCTTCGATTGCCACTCTTTTGGAAGAGAATATATCATCTTCATCACAAGCTTCTCATTAGGGATTACTTCTCCATATCCCTTGAGACCGTTGACAATCACATAAAATCTATCCATCATAGCTTTGATGTCTTCATCGGGTTTCATCTTGAAGTTCTCATAGCTATGGTTGAGAATACTTTTCTTTGATTCCCTCACTTTGTCGGTTCCATAATGAGTGACTTGGAGCTTATCCCAAATCTATTTGGAACTGGAACAAGATGAGATTCTTCTATATTCATTTGGGCCTAAAGCACATAATAGAATATGTATAGCCTTAGAGTTAAATTGGAAATTTTTCTGCCCTTCTCTACTCCAATCATTATACTTGCCGGGTGGAGATGAGTAACCATCCATGATTGAGTTCCAAGCTCCTAGATAGTAGGATTGAATAAAGTACATCATCTCATTCTTCCAATGTGCATAATTTGCTCCATTGAAGAAGGGTGGCTTGTTGACCGGTTGTAAATCCATAATAGGATATTCTTCAAGATAATAAGCACCGGAGGAAAAAATCATTTCTTTGTCGATTGCGTCGAAAATTGGTAGAGCTTCTTCGAGGATCGTCTCAAGGTGGTTAAACCTTCTTAATGAGTTAGGCTCTGATGTTAATTGTTGCAATTTTTGGAAGCTTGAATTGACAACCGGAACGGTTTGCAAAGAGGGGTCGGAACAATTTTGTGTTTAGGGAGTAAGGAGATTGAAAGATAGAGAATTACACAGCAATTTATAGTGGTTCGACTTTCTCAACTAAAGTTTACGTCCACTACCTTAGCTCCTCACCAAGGATTTTCCAACAAATTCACTAATTTGTTCTTTCTTTTGAGGACAAAGAGATAACCTTACAACTCCCTAGTTTTTCTGGGCTAAACTAGAACCTTTCCCTAGCTATTACATGGGATAAGCTATAACCTTTCCCCTTTACAAAAAGATAAAATAAGTAAACAAGAAAACCTCTCTAAGGTAGGTGTTTACAAGATTGAGCTCACAAGAACAAAATATTTACAAGAGAAAGATGAAATAAGATTGAAAAACTCTTCTCTTGTGTTTGATTGCTTGAATAGTTGTTCTCTTACCTCTTCAAGTGTCCTTAGCTTGTATTTATAGCTTGGAATGTGTTTGATGTCGTATATAACCGTTGGGGATGTTTTAGAGCCGTTTGGGGATAATTTTTCTACTCAAAAAGGTTATCCTTAACATGGTGCATCGGTGCACTATCATGGTGCATCGATACCCCTTCATTAAATTCAAATGAACTAGTCGTTGCAGCCTTGGTGCATAGATGCACAGCAGGCATGATGGTGCATCGATGCACTAGTGGCAGGTGCATGGATGCACTTTGACACCCTTTAGCATTTTTGCTCAAATCCGAATTTAATGGACTTTGAATTATTTTTTAAACCTTTTTAAAACTTTGAATAAATTCAATTCAAGTCCAAAAACATTTTGCCTTTAAATTTTTTATATCGAAATATAATTCAACAATCTCCCCCTTTTTGATATAACAAAACATTTGAAAATTTGTTTTTGGCAAAACTCCCCCTTAATAAAATGTTTAATGAAAAAGATACCAATTGTTAACAAAATGATATCAATTGTTACCTTTTGTTTGAAAATATATGAAAATGTTAAGCTCCCCCTTTTTCATTAAGAAATTGAATTTTTCAAACCAAACTTCTCCCCATTTTTGTTATATCAAAAATAATTCAATCTTTGAAGTTCAAAATAACTTTGGAGAGTAAGTAATAAATTTGAAATTTTAAAAATCATTTGAAAAATCAAAGCTCCCCCTCAATAAATGCATTCCAAACAAAATTAAGCTTTTAGGATCATGACACTTAAACAAAATTGAATTTCAACAAAGAATAACAAACATGTTAGTAGTACATGAAATTCAATGTATCCAAGTCTAAAATACTTTATGCAATACCAATTGTTGAAATTTGATATTAATACCAATTGTTTAAAATTAAGTGCATTTGCGTAAAGTTTCCAAAAATGTTATGCATTTTGAAATTTTTTATATCAATTGTTAGAGAGATATCATTTTCATTTAAACCATATGCATAATCATTTAAATTTAGGTCAAAAATTTAAAATTTGTAAATTCAAAACATTTGAAAAGTTGATATCAATTGTTAGAGAGATATCAATTGTTAGAGAGATATCATTTGCATTTAAAACCAATTTTGACCAAAATTCATTATGATGAACTAAAAATTCTGAAAAATTATTAAGACATTAAAATGTTCATCATAATTTCCTTTTAACATACATGAGATTAAAAGTAATACATAATTATTTAAAATCAAAACACATGCATGCTTAAAATTAAATGAGCAACCAAATAACCAAAATTAAAAGCATTAAGCTTAGAGGTTACCCATTCCTTTTTCATGTGTGGCTAGAGCATCTTGAATATCATCATCTTCATCACCATTGCTCCCACACACCTACAAGAGACATTCATTTCGATTTTGGTATCCAAATTGCTTTGGATCCTTGGACATTAGTTTCAATGCCCCTTGTTCCCTTAGGAACCCATACTTGTCTAATTTTAAAATGTTTTCCTTTCTTTAAAGGACAAGTATGTTCCAAATGACCATAAAAATGACAATATGAGCATTTTTCCATTTTTAAACATAATAGGTTATTTTTAGAAATTAATTCTTTTTCTTTTGTTAAGCCTTCAAGCTTAACTTCTAACTCAAAATTTTCTTTTTCTAAATCATTTATTTTGATTTTTGAAAGCTCTAAATTATTTTTCAAAATTTCATTTTGATTTTTAAAATCAAATTATCTTTAATTTTGAGTTTTGAAATTAATTTCGTATATTTGGAATTCATGGTCTCAAATCCCAAATACAACCTATTATAATCATCTTGTAACTCATCAAAAGTAAATGAATTAAATTCATTTGAGTTAGAAGATACCTCGAATTCTTCTTGAGTGGTCATGAGGCATAGGTTGACTACTTCATATTCATCATTGGAATCATCTTCATCACTCCAAGATGCAACAAATGTCTTCTTCCCCTTTTTCTTTAGAAGAGGACATTCATACTTGACATGCCCCTTTCTTTGACAATTGAAACATATCGGGAGACTCTTCTTCTTGGTTGATTCATGTTTCACTTCCTTGGAAATCATGAATCTCTTGAGTTCCTTCAAGAGCTTGAACATCTCTTCTTCTTGTTCATCATCGTCTTCATCCACCTCATCACTTGAATCTTGATAGCTTTCATTGGTGGATTTGAAGGCAATCCTACCTCATTCTTCTTCTTGTTTCTATTCTCTTCCCTTTCTTCATATTCCTTCACCATCATCTCATGAGTGAGAAGGGAACCAATTAGCTCGTCGAGAGTGAGAGACTTTAAGTTTCTTGCTTCGATAATGGTCGTCTTCTTCGATTGCCACTCTTTGAAAGAGAGTACATCATCTTCCTCACAATCTTCTCAATAGGGATTACTTCTCCATATCTCTTGAGACCGTTGACAATCACAGAAAATCTATCCGTCATAGCTTTGATGTCTTCATCGGGTTTCATCTTGAAGTTCTCATAGCTATGGTTGAGAATATTTTTCTTTGATTCCCTCACTTCTTCGGTTCCTTCATGAGTGACTTGAAGCTTATCCCAAATCTCTTTGGCACTAGAACAAAATGAGATTCTTCCATATTCATTTGGGCCTAAAGCACATAATAGAATATGTATAGCCTTAGAGTTAAGCTGGAAATTTTCCTGCTCTTCTCTACTCCAATCATTGTACTTGCCGGGTGGAGAGGAGTAATCGTCCATGATTAAGTTCCAAGCTCCTAGATTGTAGGATTGAATAAAGTACATCATCTTATTCTTCCAATGTGCATAATTTTCTCCATTGAAGAAGGGTGGCTTGTTGACCGGTTGTGAATCCATAATAGGATATTCTTCAAGATAATAAGCATCGGAGGAAAAATTCATTTCTTTGTCGGTTGCGTCGAAATTTAGTAGAGCTTCTTCGAGGATTATCTTAAAGTGGTTAAACATTCTTAACGAGTTAGGCTCTGATGCCACTTTTTGGGATTTTAGAAAGCTCGAATCGACAACCGGAACGGTTTGCAAACACGGGTCAGAACGATTTTGTGTTTAGGGAGTAAGGAGATTAAAATATAGAGAATTGTACAGTGATTTATAGTGGTTCGACTTTCTCAACAAAAGTCTACGTCCACTACCTTAGCTCCTTACCAAGGATTTTCCAACAAATTCACTAATTTGTTCTTTCTTTTGAGGACAAAGAGATAACCTTACAACTCCCTAGTTTTTCTGGGCTAAACTATAACCTTTCCCTAGCTTTTACACGGGATAAGCTAGAACCTTTCCCCTTTACAAAAGGATAAAATAAGTAAACAAGAAAACCTCTCTAAGGTAGGTGTTTACAAGATTGAGCTCACATGAACAAAATATTTACAAGAGAAAGATAAAATAAGATTGAAAAACTCTTCTCTTGTGTTTGATTGCTTGAATAGTTGTTCTCTTACTTCTTCAAGTGTCCTTAGCTTGTATTTATAGCTTGGAATGTGTTTGATATCGTATATAACCGTTGGGGATGTTTTGGAGATGTTTGAGGATGATTTCTCTACTCAAAAAGGCTGCCCATAACATAGTGCATCGGTGCACTATCATGGTGCATCGATACCCCTTCATTAAATTCAAATAAACTAGCCGTTGCAGCCTTGGTGCATGGATGCACAGCAGGCATGATGGTGCATCGATGCACTAGTGGCAGGTGCATGGATGCACTTTGACACCCTTTAGCATTTTTGCTCAAATCCGAATTTAATGGACTTTGAATTATTTTTTAAACCTTTTTAAAACTTTGAATAAATTCAATTCAAGTACAAAAACATTTTTCCTTTAAATTTGTTATATCGAAACATAATTCAACAATCTCCCCCTTTTTGATATAACAAAACATTTGAAACATTGTTTTTGGCAAAACTCCGCCTTAATAAAATGTTTAATGAAAAAGATACCAATTGTTAACAAAATGATATCAATTATTACCAATTGTTTGAAAATATATGAAAATGTTAAGCTCCCCCTTTTTCATTAAGAAATTGAATTTTTCAAACCAAACTTCTCCCCCTTTTTGTTATATCAAAAATAATTCAATCTTTGAAGTTCAAAATAACTTTGGAGAGTAAGTACTAAATTTGAAATTTTAAAAATCATTTGAAAAATCAAAGCTCCCCCTCAATAAATGCATTCCAAAAAAATTAAGCTTTTAGGATCATGACACTTAAACAAAATTGAATTTTAACAAAGAATAACAAACATGTTAGTAGTACATGAAATTCAATGTATCCAAGTCTAAAATACTTTATGCAATACCAATTGTTGAAATTTGATATTAATGCCAATTGTTTAAAATTAAGTGCATTTGCGTAAAGTTTCCAAAAATGTTATGCATTTTGAAAATTTTGATATCAATTGTTAGAGAGATATCATTTTCATTTAAACCATATGCATAATCATTTAAATTTAGGTCAAAAATTTAAAATTTGTAAATTCAAAACATTTGAAAAGTTGATATCAATTATTAGAGAGATATGATTTGCATTTAAAACCAATTTTGACCAAAATTCATTATGATGAACTAAAAATTCTGAAAAATTATTAAGACAATAAAATGTTCATCATAATTTCCTTTTAAAATACATGAGATTAAAAATAATACGTAATTATTTAAAATCAAAACTCATACATGCTTAAATTTAAATGAGCAACCAAATAACCAAAATTAAAAGCATTAAGCTTAGAGATTACCCGTTCCTTTTTCATGTGTGGCTAGAGCATCTTGAATATCATCATCTTCATCACCATTGCTCTCACACACCTGCAAGAGCCATTCATTTCGATTTTGGTATCCAAATTGCTTTGGATCCTTGGACGTTAGTTTTAATGCCCCTTGTTCCCTTAGGAACCTATACTTGTCTAATTTTAAAATGTTTTCCTTTCTTTAAAAGACAAGTATGTTCCAAATGACCATAAAAATGGCAATGTGAGCATTTTTCCATTTTTAAACATAATAGGTTATTTTTAGAAATTAATTCTTTTTCTTTTGTTAAGCCTTCAAGCTTAACTTCTAACTCAAAATTTTATTTTCTAAATCATTTATTTTGATTTTTGAAAGATCTAAATTATTTTTCAAAATCAACTTTTGCTTTCAAAATCAAATTATCTTTAATTTTGAGTTTTGAAATTAATGTCGTATATTTGGAATTCATGGTCTCAAATCCCAAATACAACCTATTATAATCATCTTGTAACTCATCAAAAGTAAATGAATTAAATTCATTTGAGTTAGAAGATACCTCGAATTCTTCTTGAGTGGTCATGAGGCATAGGTTGACTACTTCATATTCATCATTGGAATCATCTTCATCACTCCAAGATGCAACAAATGCCTTCTTCCCCTTTTTCTTTAGAAGAGGACATTCATACTTGACATGCCCCTTTCTTTGACAATTGAAACATATCGGGAGACTCTTCTTCTTGGTTGATTCATGTTTCATTTCCTTGGAAATCATGAATCTCTTGAGTTCCTTCAAGAGCTTGATCATCTCTTCTTCTTGTTCATCATCGTCTTCATTCACCTCATCACTTGAATCTTGATAGCTTTCATTGGTGGATTTGAAGGTAATGCCTACCTCATTCTTCTTCTTGTTTTTCTTCTCTTCCCTTTCTTCATATTCCTTCACCATCATCTCATGAGTGAGAAGGGAACCAATTAGCTCATCAAGAGTGAGAGACTTTAAGTTTCTTGCTTCGATAATGGCCGTCTTCTTCGATTGTCACTCCTTTGGAAGAGAGTATATCATCTTCCTCGCAAGCTTCTCATTAGGGATTACTTCTCCATATCCCTTGAGACCGTTAATAATCACAGAAAATCTATCCGTCATAGCTTTGATTTCTTCATCGGGTTTCATCTTGAAGTTCTCATAGCTATGGTTGAGAATACTTTTCTTTGATTCCCTCACTTCGTCGGTTCCTTCAAGAGTGACTTGGAGCTTATCCCAAATCTCTTTGGCACTAGAACAAGATGAGATTCTTCCATATTCATTTGGGCCTAAAGCACATAATAGAATATGTATAGCCTTAGAGTTAAGCTAGAAATATTCTTGCTCTTCTCTACTCAAATTGTTGTGCCTGCCGGGTGGAGATGAGTAACCGTCCATGATTGAGTTCCAAGCTCCTAGATTGTAGGATTGAATAAAGTACATCATCTTATTCTTCCAATGTGCATAATTTGCTCCATTGAAGAAGGGTGGCTTGTTGACCGGTTGTGAATACATAATAGGATATCTTCAAGATAATAAGCATCGGAGGAAAAAGTCATTTCTTTGTCGGTTGAGTTGAAATTTGGTAGAGCTTCTTCGAGGATCGTCTCAAAGTGGTTAAACCTTCTTAACGAGTTAGGCTCTGATTCCACTTTTTGGGATTTTTGGAAGCTCGAATCGACAACCGAAACGGTTTACAAAGACGGGTCGGAATGATTTTGTGTTTAGGGAATAAGGAGATTGAAAGATAGAGAATTGCACAGCGATTTATAATGATTCGACTTTCTCAACCAAAGTCTATGTCCACTACCTTAGCTCCTCACCAAGGATTTTCTAACAAATTCACTAATTTGTTCTTTCTTTTGAGGACAAAGAGATAACCTTACAACTCCCTAGTTTTTTCGGGCTAAACTAGAACTTTTCCCTAGCTTTTACACGGGATAAGCTAGAATCTTTCCCCTTTACAAAAGAATAAAATAAGTAAACAAGAGAACCTCTCTAAGGTAGGTGTTTACAAGATTGATCTCACAAGAACAAAATATTTACAAGAGAAAGATGAAAGAAGATTGAAAAACTCTTCTCTTGTGTTTGATTGCTTGGATAGTTGTTCTCTTACTTCTTCAAGTGTCCTTAGCCTGTATTTATAGCTTGGAATGTGTTTGATGTCGTATATAACCGTTGGGGATATTTTGGAGCCATTTGGGGATGATTGTTCTACTCAAAAAGGCTGCCCATAACATGGTGTATCGGTGCACTATCATGGTGCATCTATACCCCTTCATTAAATTCAAATAAACTAGCTGTTGCAGCCTTGGTGCATGGATGCACAGCAGGCATGATGGTGCATCGATGCACTAGTGGCAGGTGCATGGATGCACTGCAGGGGTGCATGGATGCACTTTGACACCCTTTAGCATTTTTGCTCAAATCCGAATTTAATGGACTTTGAATTATTTTTTTAAACCTTTGAATAAATTCAATTCAAGTCCAAAAATATTCTGCCTTTAAATTTGTTATATCGAAACATAATTCAACAATCTTCCCCTTTTTGATATAACAAAACATTTAAAAAATTGTTTTTGGCAAAACTCCCCCTTAATAAAATGTTTAATGAAAAAGATACCAATTGTTAACAAAATGATATCAATTGTTACTAATTGTTTGAAAATATATGAAAATGTTAAGCTCCCCCTTTTTCATTAAGAAATTGAATTTTCAAAACAAACTTCTCCCCCTTTTTGTTATATCAAAAATAATTCAATCTTTGAAGTTCAAAATAACTTTGGAGAGTAAGTATTAAATTTGAAATTTTAAAAATCATTTGAAAAATCAAAGCTCCCCCTAAATAAATGCATTCCAAACAAAATTAAGCTTTTAGGATCATGACACTTAAACAAAATTGAATTTCAACAAAGAATAACAAACATGTTAGTAGTACATGAAATTCAATGTATCCAAGTCTAAAATACTTTATGCAATACCAATTGTTGAAATTTGATATTAATACCAATTGTTTAAAATTAAGTGCATTTGCATAAAGTTTCCAAAAATATTATGCATTTTGAAAGTTTTGATATCAAATGTTAGAGAGATATCATTTTCATTTAAACCATATGCATAATCATTTAAATTTAGGTCAAAAATTTAAAATTTGTAAATTCAAAACATTTGAAAAGTTGATATCAATTGTTAGAGAGATTTCATTTGCATTTAAAACCAATTTTGACCAAAATTCAGTATAATGAACTAAAAATTCTGAAAAATTATTAAGACATTAAAATGTTCATCATAATTTCCTTTTAACATACATGAGATTAAAAATAATACATAATTATTTAAAATCAAAACTCATGCATGCTTAAAATTAAATGAGCAACCAAATAACCAAAATTAAAAGCATTAAGCTTAGAGGTTACCCATTCCTTTTTCATGTGTGGCTAGAGCAACTTGAATATCATCATCTTCATCACCATTTCTCCCACACACCTACAAGAGACATTCATTTCGATTTTGGTATCCAAATTGCTTTGGATCCTTGGACGTTAGTTTCAATGCCCCTTGTTCCCTTAGGAACCCATACTTGTCTAATTTTAAAATGTTTTCCTTTCTTTAAAGGACAAGTATGTTCCAAATGACCATAAAAATGACAATGTGAGCATTTTTCCATTTTTAAACATAATAGGTTATTTTTAGAAATTAATTCTTTTTCTTTTGTTAAGCCTTCAAGCTTAACTCCTAACTCAAAATTTTCTTTTTCTAAATCATTTATTTTGATTTTTGAAAGCTCTAAATTATTTTTCAAAATTTCATTTTGATTTTCAAAATCAACTTTTACTTTCAAAATCAAATTATCTTTAATTTTGAGTTTTGGAATTAATTTCGAATATTTGGAATTCATTGTCTCAAATCTCAAATACAACCTATTATAAGCATCTTGTAACTCATCAAAAGTAAATGAATTAAATTCATTTGAGTTAGAAGATACCTCAAATTCTTCTTGAGTGGTCATGAGGCATAAGTTGACTACTTCATCTTCATCATTGGAATCATCTTCATCACTCCAAGATGCAACAATTGCCTTCTTCCCCTTTTTCTTTAAAAGAGAACATTCATACTTTAAATGCCCCTTTCTTTGACAATTGAAACATATCGGGATACTCTTCTTCTTGGTTGATTCATGTTTCACTTCCTTGGAAATCATGAATCTCTTGAGTTCCTTCAAGAGCTTGTCCATCTCTTCTTCTTGTTCATCATCTTCTTCTTTATCCACCTCATCGTCTTATCTTGATAGCTTTCATCACTTAGATCTTTAGTAATTTCTATTTGTAGATTTGAAGGTCTTCTTATTTTTATTCTCTTCCCTTTCTTCATCTTTCTTCACCATCACCTCTTGAGTGAGAAGAGAACCAATTAGCTCGTCGAGAGTGAGAGACTTTAAGTTTCTTGCTTCGATAATGGTCGTTTTCTTCGATTGCTACTCCTTTGGAAGAGAGTAGATCATCTTCCTCACAAGCTTCTTATTAGGGATTACTTCTCTATATCCCTTGAGACCGTTGACAATCACAGAAAATCTATCCGTCATAGCTTTGATGACTTTATCGGGTTTCATCTTGAAGTTCTCATAGCTATGGTTGAGAATACTTTTCTTTGATTCCCTCACTTCGTCGGTTCCATCATGAGTGACTTGGAGCTTATCCCAAATCTCTTTATCACTGGAACAAGATGAGATTCATCCATATTCATTTGGGCCTAAAGCACATAATAGAATATGTATAGCCTTAGAGTTAAGCTGGAAATTTTTCTGCTCTTCTCTACTCTAATCGTTGTACTTGTCGGGTGGAGAGGAGTAACCGTCCATGATTGAGTTCCAAGCTCCTAGATTGTAGGATTGAATAAAGTATATCATCTTATTCTTCCAATGTGCATAATTTTCTCCAATGAAGGAGGGTGGCTTGTTGACCGGTTGTGAATCCATAATAGGATATTCTTCAAGATAATAAGCACCGGAGGAAAAAGTCATTTCTTTGTTGGTTGAGTCGAAAATTGGTAGAGCTTCTTCGAGGATCATCTCAAGGTGGTTAAACCTTCTTAACGAGTTAGGCTCTGGTGCCAATTGTTGGGATTTTCGAAAACTCAAATCGACAACCGGAACGGTTTAGAAAGACGGGTCAGAACGATTTTGTGTTTAGGGAGTAAGGAGATTGAAAGATAGAGAATTGCACATCGATTTATAGTGGTTCGACTTTATCAGCCAAAGTCTACGTCCACTACCTTAGCTCCTCACCAAGGATTTTCCAAAAATTTCACTAATTTGTTATTTCTTTTAAGGACAAAAAGATAACCTTACAACTCCCTAGTTTTTCAGGCTAATCTATAACCTTTCCCTAGCTTTTACACGGGATAAGCTAGAACCTTTCCCCTTTACAAAAGGATAAAATAAGTAAACAAGAAAAGCTCTCTAAGGTAGGTGTTTACAAGATTGAGCTCACAAGAACAAAATATTTACAAGAGAAAGATGAAATAAGATTGAAAAACTCTTCTCTTGTGTTTGATTGCTTGGATAGTTGTTCTCTTACTTCTTTAGGTGTCCTTAGCTTGTATTTATAGCTTGGAATGTGTTTGATGTCGTATATAACCGTTGGGGATGTTTTGGAGCCGTTTGGGGATGATTTTTCTACTCAAAAAGGCTGCTCATAACATGGTGCATCAGTGCACTATGGTGCATCGACACCCCTTCATTAAATTCAAATAAACTAGCCGTTGTAGCCTTGGTGCATGGATGCACAGCAGGACGCATCGATGCCTGTTGGGCATCCATACATAGCATGATGCTTCGATACACTAATTGTATTCGAAATGGAGTGCATGGATGCACTACATGGTGCATCGATGCACTAGTGGCAGGTGCATGGATGCACTACATGGTACATCGATGCACTAGTGGCAGGTGCATGGATGCACTACAGGGGTGCATGGATGCACTTTGACACCCTTTAGCATTTTTTTCTCAAATCCGAATTTAATGGAATTTGAATTATTTATTAAACCTTTTTAAAACTTTGAATAAATTCAATTCAAGTCCAAAAACATTTTGCCTTTAAATTTGTTATATCGAAACATAATTCAACAACATTGACTTTTCAAACACTTTGACTCTTTTAAAATGCGATTAAAACATGACAAGGAAAACAAAACTTTTAAAAAAATCATAGTTAAAATACATATTAGAGCATCTATACTTTACATTTATGGTACATGCCAACAACATTCCATAACACAATCATATACATTTCAAACATCTCTGATCTGAAAATCTTCAGAGGTATGCTATCCTGCCTCTTGCTTACTCGGCTTACTTCTCTTATAACATTGAACTTACGTGTGAAAACAAACACACGCTAAGTCTATGACTTAGTGAGGCAATACTGAGTATAATAACATAATAAAACATTTAAGTAAAGATTTATAAAAGATCCATGATTTACTATAATAACATATTACTCATAACTTATAACATACATTATTACTCTTTAATTAATTTACATATACTTTTGACATTTTCTTATACAATTCATTGAAACATTTCTTACAAACCCAATAAACACTTCATTCACATTTTGTACTGTTACTCATTGTTCAATTTATATTAAGTATATTTTCTTAGCCCAACGTATATCGCTAAGAATTCAAGGTATGCGAGTAAATTGAGATTGTGCACTAATGCATTCACCATTGCTCACATAATTTGCACCAAAGTGCCACATATTTTTTCCTGAAGGACCACATAAATTTATCTCGAAGGACCACATAGAACCCTCGACTCTTGGCATGTCTACTATACCTCTAATCCTCATAAAATATACTTTGGGATTTCGTTTTATAATTAAACTTCAATATTTTATTCCAGTATCTTTTATCCACACAAAACACTTTCATATTTATTATTCAAGTATCTTTTATGCACATAAAGTATTTACTTATATCATTCCTTTTAACATTTCTTACTTATCATTTATGTTTCATAGAGCATATTCACTTCGCACATATATGCATAACCTTTTCACATAGAAAACATTTACATAGTATTTCACATAGTCTTAGATTTAAATCCATATACAATATACTCATTGCATTTAAACTAGCCTTTATTAACTTATCATTTAGTTACATAGCTCATATAAGCATAGCATTATCAAATATTCTTATTTATTCACATATCACATACGTTCATAGTGATTCACATAATTATTTAATTTTACATATCATTACTCAACTTATCCATTTATTTATATAAAACATATTCACATAGAAAAATCTTCATATATACTCATAGCATTTTATTTTGTTTAGAGACATTTGATGTTAGCTCATCACAAGCCGTCCTCCAATCATAAATAAAATAAGTAAATAGAACTCACCTTATCCTCACTCAAGCCTTAAAAAACTCCTTATCTCTTTCAATTTATCTTAGTACGTCACTTCGATCCGTATTTGCTTTCAATCAAATCTACACATACTTAATTAATATTTCTGACTGAGTAGTATCGATACTCTACCCATAATATCGATACTTATCTTATATGGTACCGATACCCACTTCAGTACCGATACCATTTTAACATTATGGAATTCTCATTTCAATTACAGTATCGATACATTCCTCTTAGTATCGATACCCCCACATAAGTTCCGATAGTAATTCAATTAGTATTGATATTGTTCATCGGATTCATACTCAATCCTTAAATTCAACCTTATAGTATCGGTATTCTTCTAGTACAGATTCCCTTACCCAGAATTCATCTGTTTCATTTCAAAAATTTACCCAACTTTACTTAAATCTCCTACTTTAAACTCCATTCATTCCTTTAAACTCACTTACACTTATTACCACTAACTTATATCCATTAAAACCCCTTTAACAACCTAATTTCTCCATAGAACTCTTGAAACAAAAAATTATACCAGTTTTCCAAACATGTTTTCAATCTTTTCTAACACTTCAAACACCTTAATTAGACATTTAACAAGTCAAATATATCATTAGTATCCAAATACTAATCAATCTCATAAAATCCCTTAAAAATCCATTTTACTAATTCATTAATAATTCCTTAATCACTTAGTTTCATCATCATCTATAAGCTTCCTTAATCTTCTATACCAACCATGAACCAAAACCCAACTAAAAAATGAAAGGAATACCAACCCTCAAGAAACTCACCTTGACAATGGAGTTTACGGGGAGAAGAAGAAGAGAAGAGCTTTCATATTTTTTCTTTCCTTCCATCCTCCTTTTTGTCACATGTGATATACCCCTTTTCAAAATGAATTTTTAATTCATTCATGCTAAAAGACCTCTTTACCTTTTGTTCTTCCATCTTTGATAATAAATCTTAAACATAAAAAATTTTCCAATTAAATCCTTGAACTTTTCAATTTATTCAAATTAAACTACTAAATTTTAAATTCTTACTTTTAGTCACTGACCTGATGTTTGGGGTATTACAATTCTTCCCCCTTAAGAAAATTCGTCCTTCAATTTTCACTGTACAAAGAAATAAGAAACTTGTATTCATATGTCCTCTTTACGCTTCCATGATGTCTCTTCCACTTGTGACTTCCCAAAGAACTTTAATTAACAGAATCATCTAATTTATTAGTTATTTAATTTCATATACTAAAATATGTACTAGTTATTTTTTATAGGTCATGTTAAATTGAACTTGTATTCCTTCTAGATATGATGTGAGAATGATCTAATTAATATCTATTGAGTATCGAAACATGAAAAACATTGTGAATCTTTTCCATTTTGGTGGCGACGCTCCCTTATAGACTATTAGTCCAACTATTTTTAAGATCTCATACAGTCTAATGAATCTAGGAATGAGCTATACTTTGTATCCAAAACAAAGAATCTTCTTCCGAAACGAAACTCTGAGAAACACTTTATCATGTATTTGGAATTCCATTTTCTTTCTCTTCAAATTACGTATAAAAGTTTTGTTCATTATCAACTATCTTAAGATTATCTTAATTACTCTTTACTTTTTCTTCAACTTCTTTGATCAGATCTAACCGTACCAAGTCTCAATCTTTCAACTCGAACCAACTTAATGATGTTCGACATTTTCTTCTACGCAAAACTCCACTTAAAGTTATCTTGATACATTTCTTAAACTTGCTGACATGCCACTCACTTAAAAACAAACTCGATGATAACTTTTTTATGGTATATAAACATTCATTAGACTTTAAGTCTCAAATTTCTCCTTTTTCCTACTTATATTATATTTGACAAGCACTAAAATTCATCTTTCTTTTAAAGACGATCACATATTCAACAATTTCCAAAAAAGAAATTATCTTTTAGCTTTGTCGTATCAGTTATCACATTCACCTTTCATGTTGTAGTGATAAACACTTCCTCATTCTTCACATAATTTAATCCATTTCCCTTCTTTTCACTCATTCGATTCCACACATACTCTTGACTTTTAAGATCCACATAATATAATGTCATTCATCACGTAATTAGGGGTGCTATTACAACAAATATCTACAAATATTACCAACTCGAGATAAGAATTTAGATATTTTCTTACTTAATTCTCTTAATTACTTTGCAGTAAAACTAGAACCTTTCCTCTTGTACAAACAAATATTCATTTGCAGATTCTAATCATACTAACCTTGAAACTTATGTCAATATTCTTTGCAATACCTTAACATTTTCTTGACACTTAACCATCCAATTAAGTAATATTTCTATCCTCAATAACTTGGTTATAGAAAATATAACAATTGGTTATATTCTTACTCTCTTAGTTGAGTCTACATGGAAAAGAAATACAACATTAGAAAATCCACACTTATGCTTGGGCAACTTAGCATGTCATATTCTTTCTGATCCTTTAAACTCAACCACACATGCCTTAACATAACTTCTTAAAATCTGAATAACCTGATCGGACCAACCATTTAACTATATATGGAAAATAGTGCAAAAAAATGATCGAGTTTCGAATGCCTTATTCAAATAATTCCAAAACCTTGAAGTAAACCTTAGATCCCATCAGATGCAATTAAAATTGTCACTCCATATAGTCTAACTATCTCCTTGTTGTATAGTTTTGCATACTTATCCATTGAAAAAAATAATTTTGAATAGGAATGAAATGCACAGTCTTTGTTAAATGCTCTATAATTCGGTATCATAGGTAACCCAGTTACAAAATCCATCGTAACTTTTTTCTCATTTCTATTGAGAAGTGCAAATTGTTTACTTTCATTCCAAATTATAATCTACACCTTATTATACTCCTTGTTATACTTGATCCTTTAAACTATATCACCTAAATTCCTTATTTCTTAATTCCTTTATAAATTGAAACCTCCTTGCAACATAGGTCATCTCTTTTTTCTTCATGCTTCAATACTCCTCTCATATCGGTATGAGAAGCATCATCTTACCACTTATACTCATGACTGATTACCTATTTTATTGCACCTTCATAACTTTGATAGTCCACATTACTTTAACAAAACCTAATTCTTTATCATTTCTTATACTTATATTTTCTCCACTTGATTCATCAATGACTAGATTCAAATACTTACCTAACCATTTAAAATACTTCTACTTCAAATTGCACAATTTCTGACAGATTTTCTAATCCATTTCACAAAATTTATATTTAAGCCTAACTTCTTATCAATTAACCATTTATAGCTTTTATTTTTTTTCAATTGAATGAACTATAGTCTCATTTCAATTTACTCTTTACACGATGGCAGAACATTTCTTTTTCCAACCTAAATAAAATTTAGCACATCACTAATCCTTTTAACTGATCAACAGATTATAAATCCTCAAAAGATGATGTTTATTCTTCTTTGCTACTTTACTTAATGGACGATAATCCATCCCTAATTTATAATCATCTTTCTTTTCACAATAATACTAATGCTTCCCAACTGGCACACATAGTTCTGTAAATCCCTGGTCTTATCAACCCTATATCAATATCTTCATAATATTTACTTCCAAAAATCTCAGAAGGGAAAAATGTTCACCCTTTTTATCACACTTAATCCATTATACCTATACTTGACCTCTTAGAAGTGAAACTATTCCATCCAACTTTTCCATTTCAAACAATAGAGACCCTCAAACAAAATTTTCTCATCATTTAATCAAAAATCCAGAGAAACAAGACCTTCATTAGCTCAATCCTTAATCTCAAGTACTCTCAAATCTTTTTTTTAACTTTATAACAATATTTATTCTAAAAATCTAGGGAAATAAACAATTGGAAACGCTTCAAAATCGCGTCCATCATTCGGAAAATACTCCCTGAGGTGTTTACTATTTACTTTGCCGAGTTACTACATCTCTTATCAACTCTAATTCCCTTTTCTCTTCGAAAGACCTCTTAGTCTTACATCTCTTAATATCTAATCACTTAACTATACTAGCAAGGACAACATACTCATTACATTATCAAATCAGAGATATTTTTTATTTCGTTGGCATATACAAACCAAACACTTTTGACAGTCTACCTGCCGGTCTATTTTCGAAAACTTGATTCAACATAGGCTTTGATACCAAAAAATATAACACCCCCAACTCGTACCTAACCCGGATACGAATTTGAGGTGTCACATTGACTTTTCAAACACTTTGACTCTTTTAAAATGCGATTAAAACATGACAAGGAAAACAAAACTTTTTAAAAAAAATCATAGTTAAAATACATATCAGAGCATCTATATTTTACATTTATGGTACATGCCAATAATATTCCATAACACAATCATATACATTTCAAACATCTATGATCTGAAAATCTCCAGAGGTATGCTATCCTGCCTCTTGCTTACTCAGCTTACTCCTATTATAACATTGAACCTACGTGTGAAAACAATTTGTAACACCCCCAACTCGTACCCGACTCGGATCCGAGTCTGAGGTGTCACATTAACTTTTCAAACTTTGACTCTTGACAAAATTCAAAGAAAATTTAAAACTTTCGTTAAAATAAAAGCGATTTATCTACCTAAATTGACCAAAATAACCAAAATCGATCAGAGCATATTCAACTCATTCACTTAGTACATGCCAACTAAATTCAAATTAACCAAACACATTTAAATCATCTATTTTCTGATCTGAAATTTTGTAAGAGAGATGCTGACCTGTTTTGCTCTTCTTTGCTTATCTTCTCGCTTCTGTAACCTACATGTGAAACAGTCACACGCTAAGTCTATGACTTAGTGAGGCAAATAAACATGTAATGTAAACTATAACTTGTAATCATGCATGAACTATTACTGCCATCACTCATACCCTTATTCATGTAACAAATCCCTATAATACATATGCAATATATCATTACATGTAAGAACATATATACCCACATATACTCATCATTTCCATCATTAGCCTCATTTCATTATCAATATCATTATTATTTATCTCACTTCGTACATATCCTCTTATACCTAGTATTTTAACCAACATTTGACTCATTTAATCATACAATCCATATATCATCATATAAATCATATAATACAATTCATAGCACAAAAGCATACAAGTCACATGTAATATGTTTGTTATTATTTCTTTATTAGCCCATGTACACATGTGAGAACTATAGATATGTGAGTCTATAGAGGTTGTGCACAAATGTTATCACCACAACTCTTATAAATGCACCAAAGTGCCACGTAGAATTGTACTGAAGTGCCGCATAGAATTGCATCGAAGTGCCGCGTAGAATTGCACCGAAGTGCCATATAAAATGTCCCTAAGGACCACGTAGAAAATTCCTTAAGAATCATATACATATACAAAGGATCAACTATGTGTCTCAAAAGACATCACACATGTTCCAAGGAATACATATATGTCCCGAAGGACCGCGTAGACCCTCGACTCTTGGCATGCCAACTATACCCCTAGCTCTCATGATACATAACATGAGCATTATTATTTATGTCATTTCATATTCACACATTCATAACATTTATCTCTTATCGCATGTCTAATCTCTTATAATCATGTAATCACATAGCTCCTGTCATTTCTTGTGACATTATACATATCATGTAAGACATATCAAACATGTTCACACAAATCACTTCCATATAATTCACATGATTTATTATCTCGTAGATCATATCACATTTTCATACAATTTCACAAATCATTGTCATATATGGATATCACATTTGTACTTAATCACATAGATAATATTATATAGCACTAGAATCCCACAGTTCCTATTTCGTAGCTTATATATTGTTCTTATATCTTTTTATAGACATATAAACACCTAGATCATAATTCTCTAATTTATTGTACATAATCATATCATCATTTATATTCATAACACCTAGTTCATATTTTGTTCTCTTATGCTTACATAGATCCTATAATATATATTGTAGCATACTAACATATATAACTTATATAAATTCATTTATATACAAATTTCTTATATTCTCTTAATTCAAGTTTACATTACTCTTATAACCTTTTTCTATGACTTCATAGATCTTTACCATGTAATTTATATATCATAGTTCATCTAAGCACATTAATCTTTCTCATACAGCTTATTTCTCATATGATTATCATTATTTATGTACAGATCTCCTAATTGATATTCTATTTTCATATTGTCCTATAAATCAATGCTAGTTAGTTTATCTCACTTTTCATTTAATACTATAAGTAAATTATAATAGTTTTCATAAACTTGACTCATGTAATTTATATTTTGCTATTATATCTTCATCTAAACATATATTTACATGTTCATGATCACTTAACTTATTTTCTTTCGATGGTTATCGCATACCACATTTACTATTATACATGATTTGTGCCCTTATAACTTATTTCATATATTCACACAGCTCATAAGGTTCACATATAGTTACATATTTTGTTCCCATATAACCCATATCATATAAATTCACACCTCATAACATATAATATGAACAAAGCATATACACATAATATAAACTTAATCATGCTTTTATTCATGCAAACATAAAATATTGGAAACAGACTTATCACAAGTCTAATTTCCATATAATAATATACACAATCTAATAATATACACTCACCTTGGCCTCACTAAGTTCCAATCCACTTTTATGATTTCCTCTCTTTCGATCGAATCTTAACTTGATAATCGTTCTGGAACTTGTTCATGTTCGATATCTACATAATCATACATTGATACACATCAGTATTTAATTGATATACTCTAATCTATCATTTCTTAGACCAAAAGAAATGTTTATTTCAATTTCCCCTTGAAGTGCATCGATACATTCTATAGTGTATCGATACATCCCTTAACATGTGCATCGATGCACTCCTTATGCATCGATGCATTAATTGCATTCGATGTTTCCATTTTTAAGGGGTGCATTGATGCATTTCCTGTGCATCGATACACACTGAACAATTTCTGGAAATTTACCCTTGATGCATCGGTACACATTGAATGTGCATCGATGCACATAGCCCGAAATTCCAATTTATACCCGAAAATCCACTCTTTTCAGCTTAATTACTTCATATATCATCCCTTTTCTTATTCTTAACTTACATACTCATATTCAAACTCATTTATATTCATTAATCACCTCTTTAACATCAAAATCCTATTCTCCATATGTAATTCAAGAATTACACTAAATTTTCAACATGTTCCAAATTCAATTATATTGCTTCTAACTTCTTAATTGGACCTTTGACAAGTCAAATTTGGTCTGGAAATCCCATAAATGACTTTCTACTAAGATCTCATTTATTCACTTCCTTCCTTTAATCCTTCCTAACTCCTTTATCTTTTGATTTTAAGATAACTTAAGCTTTCCTTAAGCTTAATTATCATCTAATATTCAAAACCCAATCTTAAATTTAACCAAAAACTCAATAATCATAAAACTCACCTTTGGCTCTTGGTTTTTACGCGTGAAGGAAGAAGAAAGATGAAGAGAATTCTGTAAACCAATTTGTTTCCTCTTCCCCTCCACGTGATTAATATATAATCATATTTAAATATTTTCCTTGCAAATGACCCTTTTGCCCTTCAATTCACCTTATAATTACTTACATCTTTTAGGCAATATTTCAAAATAAATCATTGACTATTTCATTCTTCTACTTTAGTCACCAAATTCTGAAACTTTACAATTTAGTCACTAATCCGATATTGCGGATGTTACAAATCTCCCCTCCTTTTTAAGAAAATTCGTCCTCGATTTTTCACTGAACATCTTGATAAAAACATATCTTCTAATGTTCTCATATTGCTTCAGTTACTTAATCTTTCTTGTCATCATCAGAAAACTTACTTTTCAATCCTTTAGCTTTTCAATTACCTTTTTCCTTTATACATTCATATCATGTCACTTATCATTTAAACAACAACCAGTAACTTCAATCCATTTTCATCACTCAACATCATAAATCCATCTCTAACTACCTTATAATAATAACCAAATTCGTTTTCCATCATCATTTAACCAAGAACATGACCTTAAATCTTCTTTAAATATGATTTAACATACACTTTAAAGAATCTTCTCACATCACCTTGTACACTTTTCTTACTTTTATATCAAAATTATCATCTATACTTCATATAACCTTTATCGTGTCTGATCCTTTAACTGAATCCCTTTCATTTTTTTATTCCATTATTCCTTTATTTATTCCTTATACACAAATCATATATTTCCTTTCATGTTCACATACTCTTGTCTTATCACCTATACTCATCGCTATGTACCAATCTTCATTGCATCCTCATTACTTTGATAACCCATTTCTTATACAGAACTTCATTCTTTATCATTTCTTATACTTGTATTTTCCTTTCTTAAAGTTCCATACAAATACTTATCTCCTTTCTACATCATAGCTATCTGATCAGAATACACAACTATATTCAGATCCACATCATAATTGATTAACTCAACTTAATCTTTTCCTCAAATCTTATAACTCTATCCCCTTCACTTTGATAGCTAATCAATAACATATGTTCAATCTAGGGCACAAGCCTTAGTCAACCAATGATATACATCCTTTCCAATCGAAATTATCTCAAAATTAGTTTACTTAACTTATCAGTTTCACGTCTATTCTCATACATCCTGAAATTTTCGTTATTCAAACTCAACATCATGATTTCATTTGTCTTATAAACTGATCATCGATATACACATTCTCAAACTCTTCTTATCAATCCTCAACTTTACTCAAATATACAAATCCCTATTTTCTTTACTATATCACCTTACTATAATCCAAATATACAACTGTATCCAGATCCATTTTATATTTGGTTATCATATCCTGAAAATATCTTATAATCTTATACTTCCAGTACATTCCCATCACATATTCTTGTTAGCCAACGCTAACTTTTTCCTTCTAGAATGCAAAACAGTATCTATATCACTTGATCCATTTAAAATACTTCTTATTATTCACTTTGTATAATTCCTAGCAAAACTCTGAAGTCAACCCTCCAATTTGATCTTTTAACTTGGAATACAACCAATTCCAACCAAGTTTGTAGTTGAAAATCATAATCTTTATCTCTCTTCGATAGAGCTGATTTATGAAATACTAGTTCCCTTAATCATTCTGAGTTCTCTCCAAAACCTTAACACAATAACCACTTTTTGAAAAGGGAACCATTTCAACACCTATAGCACTCCTTTTAATCTAGGCACCAACCCTCTACACATCATTTCCATGCATCATTTTCATTTAAATTGGCTTCACAACCTTTCACTCTACTCATCAAACTATACTCTTGTCCATACACATTACGATTTCCCTCTGTATCAAACTCATAAACTCTGGCTTCATATACCTTATACACTTGTCACTGATGCACTTATGCTTGAACTTTTTTTTTCAATTATAACCCAATCATTTGATCTCTTAACGTCCTTATGGTGACACTTGTTCACCATATTCTATCTTACTCACTTATAACAAAACTTCTCCATATCATTTTTTCGATTCGAAATAGTGAAAACCTTTTATCACTATTCAGTATGATTTCAATTTTCTTAAATCAACCTTTACTCTTATAAGACACTTTCTGAGGTTTCTGCTCTTCATCCTGCCTGGCCAGGGCAGGTGAATTACTATCACCATCAGATTTGTCAGCTATCGATTCACTTTCTCATTTCATATAATCACATTTATATTGTATTCTATTAAACTTATTCTATCAGTAAGACAACATATTCCTTACACTATCATATCAGAAATTTTCGCTATTTTGTTGGCATGTATACATTATACGACACTCTAGACTCCGGTTTATGCCGAGAATCGACTAAACTGTAGCTCTGATACCATTAAATGTAACACCCCCATCTTGTACCCTACCCGGATCTGAGGCTGAGGTGTCACGTTGACTTTTCAAACTTTGACTCTTGACAAAATTCAAAGAAAATTTAAAACTTTCATTAAAATAAAAACGATTTATCTAACTAAATTGACAAAATAACCAAAATCGATCAGAGCATATTCAACTCAATCACTTAGTACATGCTAACTATATTCAAATTAACCAAACACATTTAAATCATCTATTTTCTGATCTGAAATTTTGTAAGGGAGATGATGACCTGTTTTACTCTTCTTCGCTTCTCTTCTCGCTTCTGTAACCTACGTGTGAAACAATCACACGCTAAGTCTATGACTTAGTGAGGCAAATAAACATGTAATGTAAACTATAACTTGTAATCATGCATAAACTATTACTGCTATCACTCATACCCTTATTCATGTAACAAATCCCTATAACACATATGCAATATATCATTACATGTAAGAACATATATACCCACATATACTCATCATTTCCATCATTAGCCTCATTTCATTATCAATATCATTATTATTTATCTCACTTCTTACATATCCTCTTATACCTAGTATTTTAACCAACATTTGACTCATTTAATCATACAATCTACATATCATCATATAAATCATATAATATAATTCATAGAACAAAAGCATACAAGTCACATGTAATATGTTTGTTATTATTTCTTTATTAGCCCATGTACACATGTGAGAACTATAGATATGTGAGTCATACAAATGCTGTCACCACAACTCTTATAAATGCACCAAAGTGCCACGTAGAATTGCACCGAAGTGCTGCGTAGAATTGCACCGAAGTGCTGCGTAGAATTGCACCGAAGTGCCATATAAAATATCCCTAAGGACCACGTAGAAAATTTCTTAAGAATCATATACATATACAAAGGATCAACTATGTGTCTCAAAAGACATCACACATGTTCCAATGAATACATATATGTCCCGAAGAACCGCGTAGACCCTCGACTCTTGGCATGCCAACTATACCCTTATCTCTCATGACACATAACATGGACATTATTATTTATGTCATTTTATATTCACACATTTATAACACTTATCTCTTATCGCATGTCTGATCTCTTATAATCATGTAATCACATAGCTCATGTCATTTCTTGTGACATTATACATATCATGTAAGACATATCAGACATATTCACACAAATCACTTCCATATAATTCACATGATTTATTATCTCATAGATCATATCACATTTTCATACAATTTCACAAATCATTGTCATATATGGATATCACATTTGTACTTAATCACATAGATAATATTATATAGCACTAGAATCCCACGGTTCCTATTTCGTAGCTTATATATTATTCTTATATCTTTTTATAGACATATAAACACCTAGATCATAATTCCCTAATTTATTGTACATAATCATATCATCATTTATATTCATAACACCTAGCTCATATTTTGTTCACTTATGCTTACATAGATCCTATAACATATATTGTAGCATACTAACATATATAACTTATATAAATTCATTTATATACAAATTTCTTATATTCTCTTAATTCAAGTTTACATTACTCTTATAACCTTTTCCTATGACTTAATAAATCTTTACCATGCAATTTCTATATCATAGTTCATCTAAGCACAATAATCTTTCTCATACAGCTTATCTCTCATATCATTATCATTATTTATGTATAGATCTCCTAATTTATATTCTATTTTCATATTTTCCTATAAATCAATGCTAGTTAGTTTATCTCACTTTTCATTTAATACTATAAGTAAATTATAATAGTTTCCATAAACTTGACTCATGTAATTTATGTTTTTCTATTATATCTTCATCTAAACATATATTTACATGTTCAGGATCACTTAACTTATTTTCTTTCTATGGTTATCGCATACCACATTTACTATTATACATGATTTGTGTCCTTATAACTTATTTCATATATTCACACAACTCATAAGGTTCACATATAGTTACATATTTTGTTCACATATAACCCATATCATATAAATTCACACCTCATAACATATAATATGAACAAAGCATATACACATAATACAAACTTAATCTTGCTTTTATTCATGCAAACATAAAATATTGGAAACAGACTTATCACAAGTCTAATTTCCATATAATAATATACACAATCTAATAATATACACTCACCTTGGCCTCACTAAGTTCCAATCGACTTTTATGATTTCCTCTCTTTCGATCAAATCTTAACTTGATAATCGTTCTGGAACTTGTTCATGTTCGATATCTACATAATCATACATTGATACACATCAGTATTTAATTGATATACTCTAATCTATCATTTCTTAGACCAAAAGAAATGTTGATTTCAATTTCCCCTTGAAGTGCATCGATGCATTCTACAGTGTATCGATGCATCCCTTAACATGTTCATCGATGCACTCCATATGCATCGATGCATTAATTGCATTCGATGTTTCCATTTTTAAGGGGTGCATTGATGCATTTCCTGTGCATCGATATACACTGAACAATTTCTGGAAATTTACCCATGATGCATTGGTACACATTGAATGTGCATCGATGCACATAGCCCAGAATTCCAATATATACCCGAAAATCCACTCTTTTCAGCTTAATTACTTCATATATCATCCCCTTTCTTATTCTTAACTTACAAACTCATATTCAAACTCATTTCTATTCATTAATCACCTCTTTAACATCAAAATCCTATTCTCCATATGTAATTCAAGAATTACACTAAATTTTCAACATGTTCCAAATTCAATTATATTACTTCTAACTTCTTAATTGGACCCTTGACAAGTCAAATTTGGTCTGGAAATCCCATAAATGACTTTCTATTAAGATCTCATTTATTCACTTCCTTCCTTTAATCCTTCTTAACTCCTTTATCTTTTTATTTTAAGATAACTTAAGCTTTCCTTAAGCTTAGTTATCATCTAATAATCAAAACACAATCTTAAATTTAACCAAAAACTCAATAATCAGAAAACTCACCTTTGGCTCTTGGTTTTTACGCGTGAATGAAGAAGAAAGATGAAGAGAATTCTGGAAACCACTTTGTTTCCTCTTCCCTTCCACGTGATTAATATATAATCATATTTAAATATTTTCCATGCGAATGACCCTTTTGCCCTTCAATTCACCTTATAATTACTAAAATCTTTTAGGCAATATTTTAAAATAAATCATTGAACTATTTCATTCTTCTACTTTAGTCACCAAATTCTAAAACTTTACAATTTAGTCACTAACCTGGTATTACGGATGTTATACAAGCACACGCTAAGTCTATGACTTAGTAAGGCAATACTGAGTATAATAACATAATAAAACATTTAAGTAAAGATTTATAAAAGAATCGTGATTTACTATAACAATATATTACTCATAACTTATAACATACATTATTACTCTTTAATTAATTTACATATACTTTTGAAACTTTCTTATACAATTCATTGAAACATTTCTTATAAACCCAATAAACACTTCATTCACATTTTGTACTATTACTCATTGTTCAGTTTATATCAAGTATATTTTCTTAGCCCAACGTATATCGTTGAGAACTCAAGGTATGTGAGTACATTGAGGTTGTGCACTAATGCAGTCACCACTACTCACATAATTTGCACCAAAGTGCAACATATTTGTCTCGAAAAACCACATAGGTTTGTCCTGAAGGACCACATAGAACCCTCGACTCTTGGCATGCCAACTATACTTCTAATCTTCATAAAATATACTTTGTGCTTTCATTTTATAATTAAACTTCAATACTTTATTCCAGTATCTTTTATCCATATAGAACACTTTCATATTTATTATTCAAGTATCTTTTATGCACATGAAGTATTTACTCACAACATTCCTTTTAACATTTCTCACTTATCATTTATGTTCCATAGAACATATTCACTTCGCACATATTTGCATAACCTTTTCACATAGAAAACATTTACGTAGTATTTCACATAGTCTTATATTTGAATCCAGATATCATATACTCATTGCATTTAAACTAGCCTTTATTTACTTATCATTTAGTTACATAGCTCATATAAGCATAGCATTATCAAATATTCTTATTTATTCACATATCACATACGTTCATAGTGATTCACATAATTATTTAATTTTACATATCATTACTCAACTTAATCATTTATTTATATAAAACATATTCACATAGAAAAATCTTCATGTATATATATATATACTCATAGAATTTTATATTGTTCAGAGACATTTGAGGTTGGCTCATCACAAGCCATCCTCCAGTCATAAATAAAATAAGTAAATAACACTCACCTTAGCCTCACTCAAGCCTTAAACAACTCCTTCTCTCTTTCACTTTATATTGGTACGTCACTTAGATCCACATTTGGTTTCAATCAAATCTACACATAACATGACCCATATGAATATCAGAACTCAATTAGCATCTAACACATTAACTTTTATTTTAGCAAAATGAAACACTTAATTGATATTTCTGACTGAGTAATATCGATACTCTACCCACAATACCGACACTTTTCTTCTATGGTACCTATACTCACTTCAATACCGATACCATTTTAACATTCTGAAATTTTCATTTCAATTACAATATCAATACCTTCCTCTTAGTATTTATACCTCCACATCAGTACTGATACTAATTCAAATTGTATCGATATTGTTCATCAGATTCATACTCAATCCTCAAATTAAACCTTATAGTATCGGTACTGTTCTTCCAGTACCGATACCCTTACCCAGAATTCATCTGTTTCATTTCTAAAATTTACCAACTTCACTTAAATCTCCTACTTTAAACTCCATTCATGCCTTTAAACTCACTTACACTTATTACCACTAACTTATATCCACTAAAACCCCTTCAACACCCTAATTTCTCCATAGAACTCTTGAAACAAAAAATTATACCAGTTTTCCAAACATGTTTTCAATCATTTATAACATTTCAAATACCTTAATTAGACCTTTGAAAAGTCAAATATATCATAAGAAATCCAATTACTAATCAATCTCATAAAATCCCTTAAAAATCTATTTTACTAATTCATCAATAATTACTTAGTTTCATCATCATCTATAAGCTTCCTTAATTTCTATATCAACCATGAACCAAAACCCAACTTAAAAATGAAAGGAATACCAACTCTCAAGAAATTCACCTTACGAGGAGAAGAAGAAGAGAAGAGCTTCCAGATTATTCCTTTTTTCCTTCCTCCTTTTTGTCACATGTTATATACCCCTTTCAAAATGAATTTTTAATTCATTCATGCTAAAAGGCCTCTTTTCCCTTCCATTCTTCCATATTTGATAATAAATCCTAGACACAAAAAAATTCCCAATTAAATCCTTGAACTTTCCAATTTACTCAAATTAAACTACCAAATTTTAGATTCTTACATTTTAGTCACTGACCCAATGTTTGGGGTATTACAGAATCAATCATTTGACTATATTTTGTGCTTCTTTGATATATATCCTTATCTCCTTAGCTGAGTCTACATGGCTAAGAAATGCAACCTTATACAAATTTACATTAACTATTGGTCAACTTAGCAAATAAATCTTTCTTCTGATCTTTTAAACTCCATCACACACGCCCTTAGCATAACTTTTTAAACATGAATATCTACTCAAACTAACTATTTGTTTGTGTATGAAAAGTAATGCTAAAGTTAAGTCGAGTTCCTAAGGCCTTGTTTAAAAAATTTCAAAACTTTGAAGTAACCTTAAATCTTCATCAGATACGATTGAAACATATACTTCATGTAACCAAACAATCTTTTTAATATAACCCAAAGTACTTATCCGTAGAATATCCACCTCGAGCTAAAATAAAGTGTGCTAATTTAGTATATCTATTCATAATTGTCTAAATTGAGTCTCAAAAACAAACCTAATACAAAGTTCATAAAAACTCTTTCTCAATTCCACTGATAACTGAAAACTATTTATTCTCGTACCAAATATATTTATTACCTTATTTTCAATTTACCAACATGCAAAACTTAAAAGCTACACTTCTTTATAATCCCTTGCCATACTTGGTCCTTTAAACCATTCATTTTCATTTCTTATTTCTTTACTACCTTAAACTTATCTTATAATCCTCAATTTTAATCCTCGATTTACGATTATATCCTTAACATGTACTTTTATATTCTTCCTTTGTTCTAATAAAATAAACTTTAACTTTACCTATGTATTCATTGCGTTATCATTTTCTTTTTTTAAAAAATTCGACATAACATATCAAATTTCTATAACTCTCTTATAATCCTTAAAAAAATCCTATTATTTCTCTTTATTTTAACTTCCACTTCTTAATTTGGCCAGTAATTCCGCTTTTTCTTCTTTATACCCAACACAGTTGATCCAACACTTTGTTACTATCTTCAAGCAAGTATAGTATTTGTTAACTTTTACTCATAACTTAGAAAAAAAATTCCTCTTAAATCGAAAACTTCCTTGTAACATAGGTCATATCCTTTTCTTCATACACCATTATCTTTCTCATACTGGTATGAGAGGCATTATCATACTACTTGTAATCCTTACTTATTGCAGAATTTATTGCACTTTTGTAACTTTGGTAGTCTACACTACTAGTAAAGAACACTACTCTTTATTATTCCTTATACTTAAAATTCCACTTGATCCATAAAATGATTCAAATACGTATCTACGCATAAATTGTTTCTTTTTTCATTCAACTTGTATAACTTCTGACGGATCTTCCAATCCCGTTTACCAAATTTCTTTGAACATAACTTTTTGTTCTAATTCCTGACCTTTTATCAATTAAAATTTTCTATTTACATATACATTATTATTTCTCTTACTTTAAACAAAACCCACTTGATTTGTCTTCTTTACCACATTATAATCATTTTCAAATATTCTCTATAACATTGCAATGACTTCTCTGACTTACTTCCAAAATCCCAATAGGTAACATGTTTATTCTCTTTATCTCATTAGTCCATCATACATGTGCTTGACCTCTTAGTAGTGAGACTACTCCATCCAGCTTAATTTTCACATCATTTACCCAAAAATCTGCAGAAACATGATATTCCTCAACTTTTCTCTTAAACTCAAGTGCTCCTAAATTTTTTAACTCTTTAATAACATTCATTCTAATAACCGGGGAAGTAGACGATTGAAAACACTTCAGAATCGTGTCCAACATCTGGAAAATACTCCCTAAGGAGCCTGCTATTCACTTTTCCTAATTACTCATTCTCTCATCATTTCTATCTCCCGCTTCACTTCGGGAGCCCTCGTAGTTTGACATATATTCATATATATAATTACCTAACTATACTAACAAAGATAACATACTCATGTCAATATCAGATCGGAGATTCTTGTTATTTTGTTGTCATGTACAAACCATGCATTTTTTACAGTCGATCGACCGATCTATTTCAAAACTTGACTCAACCTAAGCTCTGATACCAATAAATGTAACACCCCTGACTTGTACTCAATCCGGATACTAATCTTAGGTGTTACATTGACTTTTCAAACACTTTGACTCTTTTAAAATACAACTAAAACTTGACAAGGAAAGCAAAACTTAATAAAACATAGTTAAAATACATATCAGAGCATCTACACTTTAAACATTTATGGTACATGTCAACAAAGATACTAATAACAAAATCATATACGATTTAAATTTCTTTGATCTGATTCTCTTCAAAGATATGTTGTCTTTCCCTTGCTTACTCTGCTACTCCTCTGAACCTACGTGTGGAAATACTCACACGCTAAGTCGTTGACTTAGTAAGACATAATGAGTATAATAAAGTAATAAAATATTTATTTAAACATTTCAGAGAAAATACTTATTACGAAATTCAATATAAGTTTCATATAAATAAAATAGACTTGTATGCATTGTTCAATACAAAATCAATTTACATTTCATAAAATGACATATATAATTATACACTTTTAAATCCATATCAATTTAATTAGCCCAACGTATATCACTAAGAACTCAAGGTATGTGAGTACATTGAGGTTGTGCACTATAATTGCAGTCACCACTGCTCATAAAATTTGCACCAAAGTGCCACGTAGAATATGCACTGAAGTGCCACATAGATTTGTCCCGAAAGACAACGTAGAATTTGTCCCGAAGGACCACGTAGAATTGTCCCGAAGGACCACGTAGAACACTCGACACTTGGCATGCCAACTATACTTCTAATTCTCATAACATATACTTTGGTCTTTAAAATATAATTATTTCACATGAAATTCAAAGTATTGTTTATTCACATAGAACACATTCACTTAGCACATAGTCACATAAACATTTTCACGTAGAATATTTTCATATATAACATATTCACCTTTAACATATACTCATTTTATTTCACATAGCATTACTCATCATTTATTCACATTAAACAAAAATCACGTAAATTATATACTTATAGTATTTCATGTATAATATATATTCATAGAAATAAAACCACAATAGTGCTTTTAAAAATACAATTTAGCTAAAACCAGAACATATTACAAATCATTTTATTCAAAAGCATTTGAGGTTGGCTCATCGCAAGCCATTCTCCAATCATGTATAAAATAAGTAAGTAGCACTCACCTTTGCCTCACTTAAGCCCTAAGTACCTCATTTTCACTTTCACTCTATCTTTATTCATCACTTCATTTAGCATTTGCTTTCAATCGAATTTACACGTTAAAATGACCACGATGAATACCAGAGCTCAAATAATTGTTAACCAAATCAACATTTTCATAACTAAATAAAACATCTAATTCAAGATTTCAAATTGAATAGTCTTGGTGTCGATACTTCCCAGTACCGATACTTCCCTTCTATGGTGTCGATACCTACCTTAGTATCGATACCCAATTTGAATTTTGTAATTTCCCTTTTTAATTATAGTATCGATACCTCTCTTCTAGGGTACCAATACCTACTTCAGTACCGATATCATTCTAGCATTCTGGAATTTCATTTTCAATAACAGTATCAATACCTTACTCTTGGTATCGATACCTCCACATCAGCATCGATACTACTTCAATCAGTATCGATATTGTTTATCCGATTCATACCATTTCATTCAAATTAACCTTATAGTATCAGTATTATTCTTCTAGTGCTGATACCCTTACCCAGGTTTCCACTATTTCATTTCGAATTTTAGCTAAAACTCACCTATATCTCATGTCTTTAACTCCATTCAAACCCTTAAATTCATTTACACTTATTCTAACTAACTTACATCCATTAAAACCCCTTTAACATTTAAAATTCTCCATAGAACTCTTTGAACAAAAAATCACACCTATTCTTCAAACATGCTTCCAATCCTTTCTAATATCTCTCACCCCTTAAGTAAACCCTTGACAAGTCAAATATATCTTTAAAAATCCAAATACAATCAATTTCAATCAATTATCTTAAAATCCCATTTTACTAATTCACCATTAATTCATAAATCTCTTAGCTTCTATTCATTTTTAAGCTTCCTTAAGCTTCTATACCACCCAAAGAATCACAACTAAATCAAACTTTCAAGATAAAATCAACTTTAAAATATCTCACCTTATCTATGGAGCTTCGCAGTGGAGAGGAAGAAGAAAAGAGCAAGCTTCTAAACTTTTCTTTTTCCTTTCTTTTATTTCCTCACATGCTTAAATATCTTTTAAAATGAAATTTCAAGATACAATCAACTTTAAAATAACTCACCTTATCTATGGAGCTTCACGGTGGAGAGGAAGAAGAGAAGAGCAAGCTTATAAACTTTTCTTTTTCCTTTCTTTTATTTTCTCACATGCTTAAAAATCTTTTAAAATGAAATTTCATTTCATTTCCTGCTAAAAGACCATTATGCCCTTCCATTCTTCAATCTTTGATAATAAATCATATACAACAATTTCCAAATTAGTCCTTGAACTTTTTAATTTATCAACATTATAGTTATGATGTAAACACCTAAAATTATAACAGAAAAAATATTAGTAACCTACTTTTAAAGAAAAATTCTTTAGGCACCTAAAGTTAACTTGTGGTATAGTTTAAGCACTTATTTTTGCTTTAAGCCTTCAAAATTTGTGTATGTTACGAAAGAAAAAAAACTATAGTTTCGGTTATATTGTTAAGAATATGATATTGCAACAATAATATGAAAAAAATACCTCATACTATTAAAAAATACTTTACTGAAATACAATGTATATGTAACTCATATTATTAAAAAAAATACTTTACTGAAATACAATGTATATATAAGAAAACTAGCTAACTGCCTATTATTAACTAACCATAATAACTTCGTACAATTGTACAACTAACTTGTGACTAAACGATAACCATATATCTCTCAACACTCCCCCTCAAGTTAGTGGGTGAAAATACATCTTTTTTCCCTAACTTGGACCATAAATATTCATGTTGTGAAACTCCAAGGGCTCTGGTAAAGATGTATGTCTGCTCCTCTATGGTAGCAATATGTTATATTTTGATTAATCCCTTCTGGATCTTCTCTCTCACAAAGTGACAGTCTATATCTATGTTATTTGTTCTCTCATGGAATACTGGATTAGCAACAATTTGTAAGGTTGTCGTACTGTCACTAAAAAGTTTATTTGATTTGTTATAATCAACTTCAAGTTCTTTCAACAGAACTTTCAACCAAATCACCTATGAAGTTGTAGTTGCCATGCTCTTATACTCTACTTCTGTAGAGGATCTTGCCACTGTGTTTTGATTTTTGGACTTCCATGAAACATGTGATTCTCCTAACTTAACACAGTAGTTTGTTACAAAATTCTTTGTCATGGGACATGTTCCCTAGTTTGAATCACAACTAGCCACAATATGATATTCACTAAAGCCTTCAAAAAATGCTCAGACCAATATTTTTCTTGATGTATCTCACGACCCTAAGAGATGCACCAAATGTTTCCTCTTAGGTTGATGCATAAACTAGCTTAAGTGTTGGACATAGCATGTTATGCTTAGTCTTATGTGTTTCAAGTACAATAGCCTTCCAATGAGCCTATGGTACTCTACTTTATCTGCCAAATCACATTCTCTATCTTTGTTTTTTGTCTAAACAGATTTGTCAAAATCTATTGTTTCGAATCGAACAAAATGTTCTAAATGCATTGAAGTTCACTTTGCTCCCCCTACCCTTGAATCTAGTATGAGTTCAAAAGCATATTTCCATTGGCCTAAAACAATTCATTCTTTTCCTTAAGACTTCCAAGCTAAGAAAATATTTAAGCTCCCTTAAATCCTTCATCTTGAAGTTTGTGTGCGACACATCTTTAAGTTCAACAATCATACTATCATCATTATAACAAACCATCAACATAAACTAGCAGCACCACTATCTTGTCACCATCTCTTATTGTAAACAAAGAGTGATCATGTTTACTCTAATCATACCCGCTGTTCTTAATGCTTCAGATAACTTTTCATACCATTGCCTTAAGGCATGGTTTAAGCCATATAAGGGTTTTTTTAGTCTACACACAATATTCTTCCCCTGACTAAAAAATCCTAGAGGTAACTCCATGTACACTTTTTCAAGCAAACACCTAGTAAAAAGATATTATGGACATCCATTTGTTATAGTGACCAATCAAATATTACAGCAAAAGCTAAGAAAAACCTAATAGCAGTAAGCTTAACAATTAGAGAAAATGTATCCACAAAATCAATACCCTCATTTTAATTGTACCCATTAGCAACAAGCCGAGTTTTATATCTCTCAGCCTCACCAGAAGCTTTGTATTTAATTCTAAAAACCCATTTACACCCAATACAAACTTTCCCAGGAGGAAACTGTACCAATGGCCAAGTTTTATTCAACTCAATAGCCCAAATTACATCCTGTATAGCTTTGACCTAGTGGGGATCAAATTTATTTTCATTATAAGTTTGATGTTCAAACAAAATATAGATGGAAGAAACAAAAGTATGTGCATTAGATGAAAGATATGAATAAGAAATCTATTGTGATATTGGATATTGTCCCTAAAAAGCGATAGAATTGCAAGAATATATATAATCATACAACCAGGCTAGAGGCCTACAAACCCTAGAAGAAACTCTAGTAGGAACAGAACCGCTTGTTGAAGCATTAAGAACATCATTTGGAGGACCAACTGACTTAACAGATCCAGTAGACTCAACAGAACCAACAGACTCAGAGGATAATGATGGTACAGGCAAGGGATATTGTTCAAGAACATCAAAAGATAATGATGGAGATAGTTCATGTGATGGTGTAGAAGATAATGATGGTTCAAACTCAAAGGATGATGATGCAGACACAAAAATAGAAGGTGGAGAAGAAGATGATTCAGGCAAAAAAATAAAAAAAACAACATGTAAAAATTATGAATATGAAACACTAAGGAATGAAGAAAAAAATAAGAAAAACTATTGGATGCAAGTTGAAATGGAAAAACGTCTTAATAGAAGATAACATTTCGAGTTACAAAAAAAGATTTGGTGTTAAGTTTTAATAAAAATACATCCATTTTGAGTGAGAGAATACCCAACAAAAATAGAGGGCACAGATCTCGGTGAAAATTTATCAGAAGGTTTGGGAATAGTTGCATAGCACAAATAACCAAATACCTTCAATTGAGAAAGAGGGGGTTTTTTTATAAAGCATTTCAAAAAAGGGATTTCCAGTGAATGACAGAGGAAGACAACTTGTTGATAAGGTTACAAGTAGTAGCAACAAACCCACCCTAGAATTTAATGGGCATTTTAGATTAAAACCTAATGGCTCTAGCAACCTACAAAATATGGCTACGTTTTCTCTCAGCAACCCCATTTTATTGAGGAATTTTCACACAAGAACTCTGATGAATCAAACCTAATATTGAAAAAAAAAGGGAAAACACTCACTGTTAAAAAACTCATAACCATTGTCATTTCTAATAACTTTTACAGTGGCAGAAAATTGATTCTTGACTAAAGAAAGAAACTGTTTCAGGTAAATAATAACCTCATTCTTATGCTTCAATAGGTAAATTCAAGACATTCTAGTATGATCATCCACTATAGTAAGGAAAAAAAAGATGACAAATATATGTAGAAATCTTATATGAACCCCACAAATCAATTTCAATAAGATGAAATGACAACTCAAAATGAGAATTACTAGAATGAAAAGGCAACCTTATCTGCTTTGCTAAACAACAAACATAACATTTAAGAACAAAATCATGTTGGAGTTTAGAAGAATTAACAAACTCCATTTTATTCATTTTTGAAATGGAAGCATGCCTTAGTCGAGCATGCCAAATACAATCTAAATTACTAAACAAAGACATACAAAAAGTATCCAAAGCAGAAAAAGAATTAGAAATACCAGACATCAAAGATAGACAGGATGTAGGGTCTAAACTATGTGAGGGCTCAGAGTAATACAAACCATATGCTTCCCTAATAATCCCCTTCATCTTTCCAATGGAGAGATTCTGAAGCAGACAAAAATAAGGATAAAAAGTAAAGAAACAATTAAGCTCACGAGTAATTTTAGAAACGTAAAGCAAATTATGGTTAAAATTAGACACAAAGAGGATATTGTGAATCTTATGCTCAGGAGTAAATAAACATGAACCAAGATAAGTAACTAGAATAGCTTTGCCATCAGGCAGGTGCACTAAACGAGAATGAGATGCATAGGGAACAAGATTATCCAATACTCTTGAAATCGGATAAAATATTGTTAGTTCCACCTGTGTCAACAATCCAAGAAAGAGAAGCATTAGAGTTTAAAGAAGTTACATCAATGATACCTGCTAGATTAACAACTAAATCAGCAGTATGAGCCTTGTTTAGCAGAAGTAATCTGATTATACTACTCCTTATTGAACATCGATGCTATATGAGAGGCACCAAAAGATTGTTGAACGCTCTCTGACTCTGAAGACACACTGGAATTGGCCACAACACCTCTCTTCTTTGTGAGCTTATAACCAGGTGGAAACCCAATTAAACGATAGCACTTCTCCTTTTTATATCCCTTGACCTTACAAAAGTCACATGAATCAGAAAAACGAAAACGATCAACACTCCCACCAGAGTTGGAAAACAATATTGTTACATCAAGAGCAACAATCACACATACTTGAGAACACTGAGGCTCCTCCTGTAACACTACTGAATAGGTTTAGGAAACAGAAGGTAAATGATGCATCAACAAAATCTAACCTCACAGCGCCGAATAGGTTTCATTCAGACCCATCAAAACTGAAATTGTTTTTGTTGAATCAAATGCTTCAAATTCAATTGCGAGACCCCACACTCACAAGAAGTCAAAGGAATTAGGGTTTTGTATTCATCCCAACGTAGTTTAAGTCTTGTAAAAGAAGGAGAAATAGTGGGTTCACCTTGACAAAGCGTAGCAATCTCTTTATGCAGGAAGTAGATTGGTGAGCCATTGACCATGTCAAATCATTCTTGTAAATCATTCCAAATGCCCGCTCCTTGCTAACAACATTAAAGAGCCAAGACAAAACCACTACATTATAACGATCCCACTACAATTGCAGTGACTCAAAATAAGCACCTCGTTGACATGAGCCATCAACAAACCCTAATTTGTTTTTGGCTAACAGTGTATTCTTCATGGAACGAATCCACACACTGTAATTATCCAAACCAGTCAAAAGCTGGGAAATAAGAATAAGACCAAACATATCAGATGGATGGAGATACAAATGATGAGTGAAATCAACCACTTCCTAACTGGATGACATGGTTAGAGAAGAAGAATTGGTGTAAAGTCAGGCAAGAGATCTCTCATTGAATAGAAAGCCAACGTATAAATATACAACCTAATGACTTATGCTATCATTTGCAATAAGGAAACAATATATGCAAATCTCATAAATTACTCATAACTTCCCTAATTACTCCTAACACCCCCTCAAGTTGGAGCATGGGGATTTACAATGCCCAATTTTTCAAATAAAAAATCAAAGTGCTTCTTGCCTAAAGCCTTAGTGAAAATATATATGAGTTGAATCGTAGTAGGAATGTAAAAAGGTGTAATCAAACCCTCTGTTATTGCATCACGAACTAAGTGTCAATCCACTTCAATATGCTTTGTTCTCGCATGATATATCGGATTTCTAGCAATATGCAAAGCTGATTGGCTATAACAAAATAAGGGAATAGCCTTGGGATGATGAACACCCAAGCTAAGTAACAAGCCCTTCATCCATTTTAACTCACAAGTAAAGGCTGTCATGGATCGATATTCTTCTTCTGTTGATGAACGTGAAACAGTTTGTAGCTATTTAGTCTTCTACGAGATAGGAGAATGACCAAGGAAAACAAGCCAACCTGTCAATGGTCGATGCGTAAGAGGACATGCAGCCCAATCAGAGTCACACCACCCCATTAGCGTCAACTCACTATCTGAGCGCAATAAGATACCTTGACCCGGAGTACCTTTCAAATGTCACACAATGTGTAAAGCATCTTCCCAATGCTCTTCATGAGATTATTGCATAAAATGAGACAAAGTGTATGCAAAGTATACCAAATCCGGCCTAGTAACAGCCAAATATACTAGACGTCCAATTAGACGACGATAAGACTTTGGATCTGTGAGGAGAGCCCCGAAAGTATGAGCAAGTTTATGGTTTTGTTCAATGAGAAAGTTAGTCGGTTTTGCCCATAATAGACCAGTCTTTGTGATAATAAACTTCTCGCAACCTCTAGGCCAAGGAAATATTTAAGGTCCCCAAGATCCTTCATATGGAAACAATCCTTAAAATAGGCTTTGAAATTTTTATTGTAGCAGAATCGTTGTCAGAGATAATCAAATCATCCACATATGCTAAGACATTAATCTGAACACCAACCTTAGTATAAGTAAACAAAGAATTATCTGAGTAAGACTGCATGAAACCATACCCTTTCAAAGCTCCAACAAGCTTGGCAAACAAAAAATGTGGTGCTTGTTTTAAGCCATAGAGAGATTTTCTTAAACGGCAAACCATATGCGAATTGGAGGACAAAATTCGAAGGCAATTTCATATATAGCTCCTCATCCAGATCACAATGAAGGAAAGCATTGTGAACATCCATTTGATGAGGTCCCTAATTTTTTGAAGCAGCTATATCTAGAAAAACACGAACCGTCACCATTTTAACAACCGGAACAAATGTCTCATTGCATTCTAAACCATCGATCTGGTGATTTGCAAAGACTACCAATCGAGCTTTTAATCTCTCTATACTTCCATCGGCATGAAACTTTATATGATACACCCACTGAATACCCAAAGCACGCTTTCCAGGAGGGAGGTACTTCATTGTCTAAGTACTATTATCTTCTAATGACTTAATTTCATTATGTATAGCACTTCTCCAACCTTCATCTTTCATGGCCTCTTTGAAGGACTGAGGTTCATGTTCTGTAGTAATGGCTGCGAGAAACTTACGATATTTGATAGAAAAATTGTCACAACTTATATAGTGTGTTATTAGAAAAGAAGTACCTAAGGTAAGCTGTGGAGAGGAAGCAGCAGTAGATGGACTCTCTTTGACAACGATATTAGTAACAAAATCTCGAAGAAGAACTGAAGGAGTCTTGTGTCACAAACCACGACCTAGAACCTCATTCAGAGAATTAACAGCCAAAGTAGGATTTGAAGTTATCTCAGAAGTAACAACAAGAGGTTGGTCGGCTGAAGTAGCGAACTCAACTTGAGATGATGCAGTTACAGTAGGTGCAGAAGAACTCGGTGATGTAACATCTACGAAATTATGGGGTTGTACTTCATCATCCAAAAAATCCACGAAATCAAGATCAACATTTATGTCAAATTTGTCGTTGGGTTCAACATGTGTACCGTCCAAATCAATAAAGGGAAAATTATTCTCAAAAAAGTTCACATCTCGTGAAACAAAGAACTCTCGTGTGTCAAGGTCGAACAACCTGCATCCCTCTTTGCCAAATGGATAACCCACAAAAATACATCTGCGATTTCTACTCTCAAACTTGTCCCCTTTAGTCTTTTGATTGTGAGAAAAACACAAGGAACCAAAGACTCTAATAGCATCATAAGAAGGAGAGTAGCCAAACAATTTTTTAAAAGGAGTAATATTGTCAAAAACACTAGAAGGGGTTCTATTAATCAAATGAGTTGCTGCTAAAATACACTCTTCCCAAAAGAAAATAGGTAAATGAGCGTGAAAACGTAAAGCTCTTGCAACATTTAGAATGTGTTTTTGTTTGCGCTTAACTTTTCCGTTTTGTTCCCACACAAGAATTTTGAAACAGAATACCAGTTGCTGAAAAATAATCAAGCAGACAACGAAACTCTGTTCTGTTGTCACTTAACTATTTTAATCTTTTGTGAAAATTATCGTTCAACCATGGCAACGAAAGACATAAACATTTGAAAAAACTTTTATTTTATCAACTAACAAATAGACCCACGCTATACGAGAGAAATCATCTACGATAGTAAAAAAATATCGAGCCCCAGGACTTATGTCTATAACAACCTCACAAATCAATGTGCACCAATTCAAAAATATGTCTCGTTTTATTGTCGCTTAAAGGAAACCTATCTCTAGAGTGCTTGGCCCGAAAACAAACTTCACAAGCATTACTCAAACTACCCCTACAATTACGAACAGGAGAAAGTAACTTCACTATTTTGTCTGAAGGATGCCCAATTCTACTATGCCGAAGACCAAGAGAAGATGTCTCTCCGTCAATGGTGATTGTTTGAACAGAACTGGTTTCCTCCTTGCAGTAGTAGAGTCCATCTTGCTTACTTCTCATTCCAATCAGCTTCCTCGTTTGGTGCTGTATAATACACATATAAAAGTTAAATTGGACAATTTCGTTAGTGTCGTCACAAAATTATGAAACCGAAAATAAGTTGCAGTTTAATTTTGGAACATAAAGGACATTTTGTAAAGTGATGGCAGAAGACAATTTCAAATATCCTTCATTGGTCGCAGTGATCTTTTGACCATTGGGAAGACCCACAGAACATTCAACAATGTCTTTTATATCAAATAAAAATGAAATATCTCCTGTCACATGATTGGATGCTCCGGTGTCAATAATCCAAAGTCTTTCATAGAACATACCATTCAGAAGATCATTGGAAATAGTCAAATTACCAAACACGCTTGCGGGAGCTTTCCATTGATCAGCCGTAAATGTTGAATGAGGTGCTGAAGTGGTGTTATTGTTGCTCAGTCCTGCAACACTATCAAAAACAGTAGCAACTGCTGCATTGGCACGCACTGTACCCCCCGGTCACGACCAGCCGATTGCAAGGATGAAGCTGAAAGTCGACCACGCCCTGCTCCACCAGATTGTTTCATTCGTTCCTCCCAGCATTCCAGATAGCTTATTTTTCGAAGCAGTTACTGACCCCATGGTCAATCTTCTTGCAGTGAGTACATAAGAGGTGAGATGTATCAACCTTTACCCCTTCCACTCGGACGCACAGCAAAACCAACGTCTGCAGGCTTTTCATCTTTCACTTGGGAAGCCGTCTGCACCCGTTCATCTTGAATGGCCAATTGGTACGCACGATTAAGTGAGGGTAAAGGATCCTGAGCAAGTATGTTGCCACGAAGATGTCCATAGTACTCAACATTTAATCCCATTAAGAATTGATGCAACATGTCATTTTCACGTCTATTCTCGTGAGTTTTACCGTAGTACAATTAGAGCAACAGGAACATGTAATTATTGGTTCATGGTGATGCAAAACTTCCCATAAAGTGGTTAGTTTTCCATAATATGAAGCAACACTCATTGATTTTGGTTGTTTACAACGAGTATTTTCTTATTTTAGTTGTTGAATTGTCAGTCCGTTTACAAGAGCATATCTTTTTCTCAAAATATCCCACAAACGTTTCGCATCTTTATATTTCGAAATAGTACGCTTTGCCTCGATAGTAATGGTGTTCATAGTACTTATCCAAAAAAAAATGGTGTTCAAAGTCCATGAAACAAGCATGGCATGAATGGCAATCCAATCTTCATCCGTCCATGGAGGAATAAGTGTTGTGATCGTGCCGCCGAGAAATCCAAATTTCCTCCGTGCTTGAAGAATAGTTTCTATTTCAGCCGCCCGATCATCGTAATTGTCGTCGTTGAGACATGTTGGAGTAACAAAATCTCCAAGTCTGTCTTGAGGGCCGAGAAAAAAAGGTGTCGTTGAGACATGTTGGAGTAACAAAATCTCCAAGTCTGTCTTGAGGGCCGAGAAAAAAAGGTGAAGATATATCTATTTTAGGTGGTGGTTGTAGCGGCGTGTCTTCGTCACCAGTAGGGTTGTAAATGAGACGAGATAGACCGCGAGCTATTCGAGATCGACTCGGTCAAGACTCGATAAATACTCGGATCGAATGAACTCGACTCGAGTTCTTAACGAGCAGAAACGAACTACTTGATATTTGACTCGAAAAACGTGAGCAGCTCGAAAATATAAATTATTAACATTTTATTTTTAAAAAAATAAATTATTAATAATAGTAACATTTATGTATTGATTTTTTAGTAAAAAATACAGTAAGATTTTCATATATTTAAGGTTCAGGTTCAAGTTTGAGTTTAAAACTTCAATCGAGTTAAGTTTAAGAATTTTTTTCTTAATTTCGAGTCTTTTCGAGCTGCTCAAGAGCTTCAGTTCAGGATTTCGAGTTCGAGTCGAGCTTGAAAATTTTAAGCTCGTGAGTTTTCGAGTAGAGTCGAACTCCATTTAAGAGTTTTCGAGTCGAGTCGAGCTCAGCAATACCCGAACTCGACTCGGCTCGTTTACACCCCTAGTCACCAGCCATTGATCAAAGTTTTGAATCTTCAAAGCTTTGGTGCCATATAAAGTCAGGCAAGAGATCTCTCATTGAATAGAAAACCAACGTATAAATATACAACCTAATGACTTATGCTATCTTCTACAATAAGAAAACAATATACAAATCCCATAAATTACTCCTAACTTCCCTAATTACTCGTAACAATTGGGGGGAAATCAAGAAAGAAAAGAAAATTGGTGAAATTGTGAAAACGATGATCAGAAACGAGAGATGACAACAATAATATAGAAAAATACCTCGTATTATTAAAAAAATACTTTACCGAAATACAATGTATATATAAAGGTGTGTTTGGTTCATGGAATGTAAGATTATCAGTGGGAATAAAAGACTACCAATGAATAGGATTAATGGGAATATTACATTTATGTGTTTGGTTGGTTTGGCAGGAATGTAAGATTACAGTGTTTGGTTGAAGGAATAAAATATTATTGGAATGTATATTTTACCAAAATTGTCTTTGTTTTATATTTTTTAACAAGTGAAATTCTAAATATTTATATAAAAATTCTATTTGTTGATAATATATTATTGAGTATTTAAATATATCATGTATTATTTTAATTTTAATTAATATTAAATTTTACATAATTTATGTAAAAATATATTAAAATTTTACATCAACATTTAACTAAAATATTCATAATAATAAAAAGATGTAAATAAAAATGTTTATAATTTAAGATATTTTAATTAATATTAAATTTTACATAATTTATGTAAAAATGTTTACATTGTAAAAATTCTTCATAGATATTCATAATAATAAAAAAATATAAATTATTTTTGTTATCTAAGATATAATATTTATTATATTATAAAAAGATATTCTCAGATTATAAGATTCCGTATGAATAATAAATCGATTTAGATGTTGACATGAATAAAAAATAATAACGGTCAAGTAAGCAACAATAGAATTGACCCAAAACTCTGTCAAGAAAACAAAATCCATAAATGAAGTTAGCCTCTCCTTCCATAGCTACATTACAAAGAAATCTGCATCTCATTTGCTTGCTATTTCAACTACAAAATAAACGACATAAAGCATGTTGTTCATAAATAAAACAGAAATGTCTGTTACAGCTGCAGTGGGGCTACCAAGCATCGTACAACGACTGCACATATATAAACTTCGGTTTCAACTTTTCCTCTTACTCATATGATTAATTAGCAAGGAAAAGATTGTCAGTTCTCTGAAGTATGGCCTACTCTATGTTGTTGAAGCTTGGGATGAGAGACGTGATGAAACCGAAAACAATCATCTGGATTTCCTTTATGATCCCCCACCATTGATTACCAGCATTTCCTAAATCGGGGTTAGTTTCATTCTCATTTTCAACTGCCTGGTTGCAATCATCTGTTGGTCGCTGCTCCTTCTACGCTTCTGCTAGTCGGTTAACATATGATGTTAAATAAATAAAATATGAATGATGACAATAACAAATAAAGAAGTCATTTCTAGGTTGAGGAAAATGCAGCGTTTGTTAACAAAATGTAATGCATCAAAAGTTTGTACGTTCTTAGCCTTGTCAATGGCTTGATCAGTCTCATCCATCATCTGGTTTCCTCTATCCATTAGCTGTTGATTTGTCATAGCTGCAGAACATACAGGTTGTCTCGGAAGAAGTTCAAAATTAAGAAAAATACGATACCTACAAATCATTTCCAGTACATTCCAACAACATCCCAAGAATCAATGTAAAGGACTCAGAATTGGATCAGGAAGAACGGCAGAACAAAGCTTCATATTAAGATCATTTCTGGAAATTCATGCTGCCATACTAACAGAATATATTAGCCACTAGATAAAGCTCTGATCAACGTTCGAATAGTTCTTCATAACAAAGTTCACACTGAGAATTACTGGCACATCTTACAACCACTACCATTAGACAATCACTCTAAAATAAACGAGAAACTGAGAATTGTTATGGCATGCGTAAAAGTAAAAAGGGAAATAAAAGAGGCAAACAATGTTTGGTGTGAATTGATGCACATGTGTATATTGTCAATTTCAGAAAGAAACACTGATTGGTGAAGAGCAATGTCTATCTATGTAACTATTATACGTACATTTTAATTTTCAACTTGTACTTCCACAACCTCTCTTCTTGTTACACAATGCAAAGCAGTAACAACACCACTACACCAGAAATAGAACCTTCATAATTTCCTCTAATGCAAAATTTTAATGTCTATCTTTGTGTTCATAAGAATCAAATGCAAAATTTCCTCTAATTTTTACAACCAAAAAGAACCTCCCAATCCAATACCAGAAACAGAACAACCATAACTCTACGTGTCATGGACGCAGAAAACAAAAAACTCCATAATTAGAATGAAAGAGTCTATATAATCTAGTTATAAAGCGCTCACCTTAGATTTCAAAGGCTTCCAATAGCAATTAGGATGATGACACTAGTTATTTTCAAAGCCTCGTGTAAAAGGAAATTAATTGATGCATAATTGAGCTTGTAAAACATAACATCTGACAGAGATCAAAAATTACAAAAGAAATTCTCATAATAGTTACTTAAAGGTGCAAAAGAATATGCCGCATGAAATAAAGGGTAGCATCTATTTCCTTTTTGAATTAAAAGAAAATGCAGCACTAAATATCATACGAAATTTTTATACTTCATTCAACTTACACTTTCAGGTCTATTCTATCTAAAAGAAACCTGAGATTATCTCATGGGATTTCCCCCTCAAGATCCATCATCTAGCAAGCAACAGTAGAGAAAAAAGGAACAAAATCAGGGATTTACAAAACCAGAATACGTCACAGCCTGAAAACTAGAAACATAAAAACACTATTGATGTTACTAACCCTGCAATTTGAATAATAGCAGTTCAACAATTAGCAACAGGATTATCCGCAACCAAGAATGAAAAGGCAGAAACTTTATCATTAGTCGTCCCTAACATCTGACTAGCCAAAACCATCTTCATATCCCCAGACATTCCTTTCGATGATTCATAATCTTTAGCGTACTGGCACATCAATCTTCCCCCAAGTTCCATCTTCTTCTAGACTAATTTCTTCAGCTCCTCCACATTTCTAACATCTACAGCCTTTTCCCCCTTCCCCTCCTCTCCAAACACTTTCTTTTCCAACTCCGATTCATCCTCGTACCACGCACTCTGGGGCATTTGAGTTTGACATTTTTGCTTTTGCATTAGGCTTCAAAGAGCTCAAAGTTCCTTCGCAGAAGCAAGCTTACGGGGAGAGAGTATTTTAGCCAACAGAGGACGGGAATAACCAAATACCTAAGAGAGGTGGGGGATAGATATTCCCGGGAAAGCTAACTAAAAATTCACTGTTGGTATTATTTCATTCCTGGCACTTGGTAATATGAATGATCCAAACATGGGTATATTCTCCCAGGAAAAAAATATTACTCTCATGAATAAATTATATCTTGAACCAAACGGGGCCTAAGAGTACTAGCTTACTACCTACTATTAACTAACCATAACAACTTCTTATAGTTGTACAACTAACTTGTAACTACACAGCGACCACATATCTCTCAACATATATAACCTTTCATAAGCTAGTTTCTTATATATATAATCAATTATGTTCAATTTATTTATCAATTAATCTATGTTAAGTATTATAAAAATTTAATATATCATTTTTTAAATAAGAAAGAGTGCATCTATACTTTATTTAACTTTATTTAAAGGATCTAATATTTTATTTCATTAAATCATTTGATCATATAAATTTTTTTAATATAATATTATAATATATCATAATACAATACCTAATATAGTTTAAAATACAAAGTATAGTATGATTTAGTTTTAATTTGATGACATTATTATTGTATTTGTTCAAAACTCTCAGCCTTTTGATAATGAAGGCTCGTAGCATATACAGTGCTAGAATCTGATACCTCATGGATAACAATTTAATATTTATATTCAAATAATTGATGACATTATTATTGTATTGTTCAAACTCTCAGCCTTTTGATAATGAAGGCTCGTAGCATATACAGTGCTAAAATCTGATACCTCATGGATAACAATTTAATATTTATATTCAAATTGATATTTATGATTTTTAAGTAATAAAAACTAGAAGATCAAGTTTTGATATCAAATTAAATTAAAAATTAAATTTTATTATTTTATTATTATTATATATATATATATACTAAATTAAACTTTGAATACATATCTAAATATCAAAATATATATATATATTCCGTTAAAAATCTTAGGCATTGTGATATTTACATAAAAATCTTAGGCAGTTCGATTAATGAAAACATAATCTTTGATCCGTTTGTTTGATGTATACTTTTCCCTTTTTCAGGAGTTTTAGTTGGAAAATTAATTACGGTCAAAAGAAATTGAATTACAGTCAAAGGACAAAAGGGGTTATAGGTGATTATCAAACGAGTTGATTAGTTGCGTACTACTCGCCTCGTGTTCTTTAAAAAAAAATTGTTTCTCAACTTATAGCGTATTAAAATTTTACTTTCGTGTTCATTAAAAAATTTGTTGTTCAATTCATTGCTTGTTAAGTTCACCAAAATTTTTAGGTATGATAATTAGGATTTGATTTTTGGGTTCAATAAACTGGTAATTATTAATTAATAATTTATTTTTTTATTGTTTATTAGAAAATTAATATATTAGTAAATTAATAGTAATAATTAATTAATAATTTAACATGTTTCGTGTTATCTATTAGTAAATTAATAATTGTTATTTAGACTTTCTTTTTTTAATGCAATAATTTTAAAGTAACTATTACAAAATTATTAAAAAAAAATTAACAAACAGCTCACGAACTTATCGAATTGAGTTAAACTTTGTTCGATTCAACTTGTTAAAGTCTCAAGTCGAGTTTGAATTCGAATCAAGTCAACCCGAACCGAACATTGGCCTAATTTTAACTGAATTAAGTTTAAACAACTCAAGAATTGCTCAACTCATTAATCACTCCTACCTCGTACCGCCCAAAATGGGGGGAAAAGCATTAAAACAACAAATTAACAAAATTGAAATAAAAAATTTACTGTTTACCACAAAACAGTCTCTTTCATCTTGATAAATTGAGATAGATTAAAGCCAAAAATTAACAAGGAGAACCCATATATGAACATTCAAGATTTCAAGGAAATATGTATATAAGTGTGTCTTAATTAAAACATAAATTATAACTTGATTCTGTATGTAATCAAATAATGCAAACATGTGATAATTGCTCATTGCTAAGAAGTATAATTCGATTATTCAAATTCAAACTAAACTGGAGAAATACAATTCAAATCCCATTTGGCCAAACTACGATGGGGATTTCTTGTTCCTAGATGCTTGGAGTGCTTGATGAATGAACTTATTAGCCACATGAGAGAGTTCCTTGGTGGAAGACCCATTTTCACCAAGTACCTTAGCAGCTGCTTCTTTAAGTTCCTTCATTCTGGTTCTAACACTGTTCCCTTCTTCACCTTCCATTAAACCCTTAACAACCTTTGCAATCTCGTCCCCGCAAATCAAGCCATTTTCGTTAGGTTTCGGTCTCAATGCGACTTTCGCATCCTCAGTTAATATCAAAGCGTTCATCTTTTGTTCTGCGTAAAGCGGCCATACGATTAGCGGCACCCCGTTAACCACACTTTCGAGTGTCGAATTCCACCCACAATGAGTCAAGAACCCACCGGTGGAACTATGGCTCAGCACTTGAGCCTGTGGTGCCCAGATGGCACCAATAGACCCCTATCCTTGGTCCTCTCAATGAACCCTTTTGGCAGGAACTCAAAAGGGTCGTTTTGTGACTCATTGCGGAAAAATGTGGCGATGGCAACGCTGTCATTTGGGCTCCTAATAACCCACAGGAAACGTTGCCCACTCATTTCCAATCCCATAGCCAACTCATTTAATTGGTTCATTGAAAGTGTCCCCCCACTGCCAAATGATACGTACAAAACCGAATCGACCTCTTGAACATCGAGCCATTTCATACAACCGGAGCCGTCCGGTTCACGGCTCGAATCGGCATTAACGAGAGGACCAACAGGGTAAATCGGTGGCTTACTCTCTTGCAAGGCCTTTATTGGTACTCCTTCCAAGTCCATGAAGCTGTTCACCATGATCCCTTGAGCCAACCTATACCGCTTTGCACGATGAAGAAGCCACTGGAGCCTCAGTGGGATAATGAAGGTGACGTTGATGCTATGTTGGTGAACGAGTCGCTTGGCGAACTGAACGAGTGGAATGAGGTGACCCATCCCTGGACTCGGTATAATTGCTATATGGGTTGTTTGTGCCTTCGCCGTGGCTTCTCTGGTTCAGTTTTTGGTGTGGAAGACGAGGAAGAAGAAAGCTGAGATTTAGACACATCTCGTAGGAAATTTCATTCTCTTAAATAAACCATACGTTTAATACCTAAATTATTAGGTATGTTTCGACACGGCATCAACATAAAAACACAAAAATCTTATCTTACAATGGATGCTTTGGATTTGGATGGATTTTCCCAATTTTATTCTAAAAGAGCTGTTATTGTTATTGAGTAAAATAATAATGAATAATGTTTTTGTTTTATTTATAGAAATATCCTAAATACTATTTATTGACTGTTTTGTTTCCGATTATTTAAGTTGAAATTTCAAACAAAATATATTTATTTTTTAGATGTTTATTTTAATCTTATGATTTTGTCTTAACTCTGAAGTGATTTCTATAGTTATAATCGTAAAGATTAAAGAAAACATGACTAATCAAGAAAAAATATTTTTTTCATTCATTATTTCATAGAATTGAAAAAACAAAGAGATTAATGTTTACAAAGCCCTTTAGAGCAACTCCAGCGCTGCGCTGGAGTGGAGTTGCTGAAGCACTGTGGAGTCTCCAGTCCTGCGCCAAATGCATCTCCAGTCTGAAGAGCAATTGTAGCTCGACGCTACATGTAGCGTGCCACTATAGCAACATGTAGCTTAGGACATAAGATCGATTCCTCTCGATCTCATTTTACCATTATTTCGTTAATTTCATCAATTTAATTCTTTTGATATTTTTCCATACTAATTCAGAATAAATCATATGATTATTTGACATACAATGTAAGTCACAATAAGCTAGATACGATCAACAAGTCTTATTCTCCTTAGTAGATATACTTTCAAAATCCTCTTAAGAGTCATGAATCAAAATCTCAGAGCTATCTTTCAGATTGTTGTGGTGAGTTTCGACCAAGCAATTGAGAGATCTTTCAACAACTTTTATTACACGAACTCTTTTGATCTCGGTGCTAAAAGAATTGTTATCATTTCTTGAAATTTCGGATTCTATTATCGAAAATATTAGAGATACGAGTGTTCAATATCAACAGGATAAGAATTCTAATTTAAGATAACTAGTTTTGGTGTAAATCCTTTTTAACAAGATTAACGACTTCATTTAAAAAATATATATTTCATTGTAATTACAGTAGTAACCTTCGTCCTTCTTATACATTGGCCTTGGTTATGAGTAACCTTAGGCATAACTAAACCTCTTGCCAAATCCTTTATCACCAGTAAACTTCACCAAACACACGCGCCCTCAAATCAACTGGCAGTACACGCACTCAAATAGTCCATAATCTCAAGCTCTCGAATCAGCCGCCGCCACCAGTCCACCACACCTCTCTCTAAAAAGAACCAACACACAAAAATCTAGAAATATAGGGAAAAAGAGAGAAATGCGGAACCTCTTTTTACTATAAATCGCTTCGGAGATCCGATCATATCGATCGCCGGATTATCCTCCTGTGTAGTACCGTGATCCCTTCAAGCCTACCATAGAAAACAATTTCTTAGGGTTTCTTCAAAGATATTTTTATTGCTTTTTGTATTTTTTGGGTTTCAATGGCTTCGGAGGATGTGAAGACTAGCGAATCGGCGGTTTCGAAGATCGTTAATCTAGCCGAGGAAGCGAAGCTAGCGAGAGAGGGCGTCAAGGCACCTAGCTATGCTATTCTTAGCATCTGCAAGTCCCTCGTTGCCGGCGGCGTCGCCGGTGGACTGTGAGCTCTCTCTTTCTCACTAGGACTGTTTTGTTTGTGCCGACGGAGAATAAATTTGAATATCTGGAGTTTTTTTTTTAATTAAATGTTTCGTTTAATCTATATTGTTTTTACATGCAGGTCACGAACTGCCGTTGCTCCCTTGGAACGTTTAAAGATATTACTTCAGGTTTATTTTGTTTAATTTCTTTGAGTTTTACTGTATTGAGAAAGATGAATGTTTCTATTTCTGAATTGATTGACTTCTCTTGTGGGGAAACTAATGCAGGTTCAGAATCCACATAGTATAAAATACAATGGAACGGTTCAAGGCTTGAAGTACATTTGGAGAACGGAAGGTTTTCGTGGATTATTCAAAGGCAATGGTACTAATTGTGCACGGATTGTTCCGAACTCTGCGGTCAAATTCTTCAGTTACGAACAAGCTTCAAAGTGGGGTTTCTGAATTCTGTTCAATTCAGCTTGTTATTTATTGTTCTGTTGGTTGATTGATTTTATCTTGTCCATTATCTCTGTGTTGCGAAGTTCGAGTGACTGTCATACTGAAATTAGTTAAGTCTTTTAGGCTAATGTTTACTTGTTCCCTAAAATTTGATGATCAGTTGAACACTGTCCAGTCCTTGTGTGACTGAACGAAGAAAAGTTCAAACCAGTGTTGTCAAGAATGGAAAGGTGCAGTTGAAGCCCTAGAGTACTTATACTGCTTGCTTGAGGCGTAAGGCACAAAAAATGTGTTAGTCTGAGTTGACTAAGGTGCAATATGTGTATTTATATACGTGTGTGTTTATGTGTGTGTGTGTGTGTGAGAGAGAGAGAGGAGAGGGAGGGAGGGAGAGAGTGTGTGTGCATGGAAAAGTTCAAACCAGTTTGTCAAGAATGGAAAGGTGCAGTTGAAGCCCTAGAGTACTTATACTGCTTGCTTGAGGCGTAAGGCACAAAAAATGTGTTAGTCTGAGTTGACTAAGGTGCAATATGTGTATTTATATACGTGTGTGTTTATGTGTGTGTGTGTGTGTGTGAGAGAGAGAGAGAGAGAGAGAGAGAGGGAGGGAGAGAGTGTGTGTGCATGTATAATAATCTTAAGGTATCTATGATAATAAACTCTAAATAATGGTCCAGCTTATCTACAAAACTTGCACAATTTCTATTTCTTTCATTTTCCAATAAGCATGATTTTCTTTTGGTTCTATGTTTGTTGTTGAGTAATATTGAGAAGTAGAAAATTTTATATTATCCCCCCTTTTGCTACTACAGGTACAACTAATGGAAAAAAGGTTTAAATAAATATGAAATTAAAAATAATGTTGAGAGGCCTTTTTTGTGCCTATCACCTTACAAAAGAGTATGCCTAAGTGTATAATATTTGTACCTAATCAAATATGCGTTTTTTGTAAGGGTTTGAGGCATTTTTGTTGTTTGACACTGAGGATAACTCCCAGGTGTACGCTTTGACGACACTGATTAAAACTGATTGCTTTTGGTTGAGCTAGTGCAACCTATCAGCCTTAAGTTTCCTTGAGGCTGAAAAATTCTTTTCTTTTTACCACTCCTAAAATGCATGTTCAAGTTGTGAACTGAAATAAATGTGCGTTTCTCTCAGCTGATTGTTCCTTGTTATTTTTGTGACAGGGGAATCCTGTATTTGTATCAACAGCAAACAGGCAATGGTATTGTTGCTAATTTAATCAACTTCTTTCTGAGCAATGAGCAATTTATCACATGTTTGCATTATTTGATTACATACAGAATTAAGTTATAATTTATGTTTTAATTAAGACATTGTGACTTTTGTCCCTCACATGCTCTAGGGTCAGTGTTAGAATTATATGAAACTTATACACAGGTTTCCTTGAAATCTTGGATGTTCATATATGGGTTCTCCTTGTTAATTCTGCAGAAGATGCTCAACTCACTCCTCTTTTACGCCTTGGAGCTGGAGCATGTGCTGGAATAATTGCCATGTCTGCAACTTACCCACTGGACATGGTACGAGGAAGGCTTACTGTACAGGTATTATCTCTTAAATATTGTTTCAGTTTGGAAGATGTTTGATGTTTCAATTTTTGGCTTTAATCGATCTCAATTTATCAATATCAAAGAGACTGTTTTGTGGTAAACAGTAAATTTGTTATTTATTTGAATTATTCGAATTAGAAGAAAATTTGAAAATTGTTTTAATTTTTAATTCAACATCAGGGAATTTCCTTGTAGTTTGGCTACCTGAGTAATTAATATTTTAATTTTTTATATCGCAGACAGAGAACTCTCCTTATCAGTACAGAGGTATGTTCCATGCTCTGTCAACTGTGTTGCGGCAAGAAGGCCCACGGGCATTGTACAAGGGTTGGCTTCCTTCTGTCATCGGAGTTGTGAGTTGTTCATTTTCTTCTATTTGGAGTTTCATAGTTCAATGGTTTTGAATGTCATGCTGTGATGAGGTCATCCCTTGGCAGATCATAAGAGCTTATGAGAGAGAGAATTGGGGAGGGGTGAAGAATCCTTTATTCTTGGGTCACATGATAATGGAACTTATGCTCTTAGTAAAATCACCTTCCAGGGAATTTTATTATGGAGCTTTCTGTAGTTTTTTTTCCTACCTTTTTGTTTTAATTTTCTTGGTCTTTAGTCCTTAGTCAGTGCCATCACATTCTTGTGAATTTGTGCTTAATGCTTTTCCCCCCATTTTGGGTGGTTTGAAGTGATCATCTGGTTTACTGTTGGTGAATTACTGTATTATCCGACAAAGAGAATGCTTTACTTTATTTGTTGTGTTGTTGATTTTGAACTCATTTTATGTTTGCAGATACCGTACGTGGGTTTGAACTTTGCTGTCTATGAATCTCTAAAAGATTGGTTAATAAAAAATCCCCAGTTTGGTTTTGTTGAGGACTCTGAGTTGAGTGTGACAACCAGGCTTGCTTGTGGGGCTGCTGCTGGAACTGTTGGACAAACTGTTGCTTACCCTCTTGATGTCATTCGTAGAAGAATGCAAATGGTAGGATGGAAAGATGCGGCATCAGTTGTCACAGGTGATGGGAGGAATAAGGCTCCTCTTGAATATACTGGCATGATTGATGCATTCAGAAAAACTGTTAGGCATGAGGGTTTTGGAGCATTATACAAGGGTCTGGTCCCTAACTCTGTGAAGGTCAGTAATTTATTTTATTCACTTGTTGATAAATGCTGGAATAACATTTTTTTTCCATTTGATTGATAGTAAATTTTAGTTTGGATCAGAGATAGCTCAGAAAGAGGTTGCACCAGAAAGATTTTCATGCTATTCTTTTTTATTTTCATGAAATGCCAGAAGAAAAAGAATCCTTATGTATTTTGCATGATCATAGATCAAATATTATGACGTTGTCAAGACCTCTGCGTGATTTTGTATTAAACCGAGATCTGCTTAAAAGCTGAAATGTTAGTCATGATCTTGCTGGATGCAACAAAGTCTTATCTTGCATATGCCCTTAAAAATTTGTCCCCGGAAGCTACTTTTCATCACTGATGCAAATGGCTTGTCTTCCCAGGAATAAATTATTTGTAGAAGTTGTTATCTAGTATTGAAAAGAGCCTACTTGATAACTTGCAATTACTTTTTGCATGATTTTCTAATACAATTAATGTTTTATTTATGCAATTGAATTTGAAAATACATCTTTCAATTGTCAATAATTAATATTGTTTGTTCCCTTCATTTTTTCCAGGTTGTACCATCAATAGCTATTGCATTCGTGACATACGAGGTGGTGAAGGACATTTTAGGAGTTGAGATCAGAATATCAGACTAAACTGGTACCAATTCAGCTTAATGTTCAAGGGATGTGTGTGCTATTTTTGTAGGTAAGGGGATATAGAGCAAGAAAAACTAGGGGATGGTCTTTTTAACCATTTTTTGTCTATCGCAAAAAAATGATTTTAGAAACTGATATGAGCCTGCCCATAATTTATTCCGTGTTTTGCTATGTTACCTTGTGAACACTGTAGCTTTCGGCTCCCCATTCATATTCCGTGTCAATAAAAACTGTACTAGTATCAATGCAGTCTCACATTTGCCTGCCCCTCTAGATTAAAGTTGAGAAAGCAATTTCTAAGCTTTATCTGAAAGATCAATTGTGTTATTTCTGTGGTGTAGTTGACATTTTATCTCAACAAGGAGACTGATTAGGCTTTTAATATGAATTGAAATTCAACTTTACAAGTTGATTGCCATCGGTTAAGGTCAATGCATGTTATAACGGATCCGCTCATGGATTCCATACTATTTTAAGTACAATAACTCGGAATGCATTTGTTTTTTCTCTGTCGTCTTCAGGATGATGACATAATAGTGCTCTATATGACTGGTCTTTCTCTACAATGTTGGATGCTTGCTATGGATTTTTCTTTCGGTTCTTTTTGTCCGACTTATATAAATCTGCGAACGATGGTTTTGGTGATTTAATACTGCTATGGACTATGTTACCACTTATGTCAAGACATGAGTGTTCAAAAAAAAAAAATAAGAGTCAAAATAACATCGATCGGTTTGATATTCGGGAATTCTTTCCAATGATGTCTTCTTTGTCGTGGGATTCTTTATCTTGTCTTGCCCATTCTTTCAAATGTTTAGCATGAGAAGTAACTGTTGGTCTACCTTATTCGTCTCGTTCGCCGAGATACTCGGCGACGAGACACTCGGCGTGGAGTCGGATAGGCATACTTTTGATACAGAGGACAACTTATTGCAGGTTTTAACAGTCATATTTGTGAAAGAAATTGTGTCTACTGACAATGTCACATGGGGAACGTACCCAAGCTCCGACCCAGTATATATATATATATATATATATATATATATATGTATATATATATATATTATATATATATATATATGTGTATATATATATGTATATATGTGTATATATGTATGTATATATGTGTATATATGTATGTATATGTATGTATATGTATGTATATGTATATGTATGTATATGTATATGTATGTATATGTATATATATATATATGTATATATATAGCACAAAAATGGCGTACTAAGCCTTTTATATGCTCTGAAACTTTATCAATTTTATCCTATTGCTAAGCCTTACAATCAGCATGTTGTATTTTGTACTTTTTTTATATTAGATTATATAATATAAATGGTTAAATTTCTCTAAATTTTAAACACCCATGATAAATAATTAACAATATCATGCATTTTGGCTTAGAGGTAATCCCATCTTACAAATAAATAAATATTTAACTGGAAAATTTGTTTTTTTTATGTAGAATTGATTTTGGGTTGACAGTAAAAATTTTGTATCGGATATTAGGATTAAAATAAAATAAGATATTAAATCAGTTAGTTAGATTAAATTGTTTTATATTTGAAGTATTTAATTTAATATTTAAATTAGATTAATCGGTTTGAGTTTCAATGAGTATCACATATTTATATTTGATTTTCATACATTAATTAATAATTGACAGTGTAAATTGTTGAAACCGATTAAAGTTTTTGAATAAATTAAAAAATTCGAATAAATCAACGTATTTAGGTCGAATCAATTTAGCAATAGCTGGATTAATTTCTCAATTTTTATAAAATACGATGTTAAAAGTTTTATAAATAAAAATAGAGGGACTAAATTTTCAGTTTTCATAAAATAGATAAATGAAATTCAGAATTAAACCCTAGAACTTGTAAAACATTCATTCTCATGAATAAAGTTGGGCAAGAACAGAGATTGTTCATTATTGCAAAGGATTAATGGAAAGTAACAGTACCCATAAGATATATTGACTAAGTCTATGGCCTACATCAATTGGCTTCAACCGACAGCTATAGCACAAACCACCATGAGTGGTTCACATTTTGTGTGGTTTACAAGCGTTTGTTTGTAACCATTTGTTTTAGATGTGCAGCGCTGTTAACACTGCAATCAGTGGCGTATCTATGTGCAAGTCAAGATGAACACGTTCCTATTTTTAAATTCTAATTTTTTATGTTTTTATTAATAATACTTATTTTAAAGTTTTATTTATAATTATCTCATACGAATATTTTTTATTAATACATATATTTTAAATTAAAAAATATTTTTAGATCTGTCATTTAATTTTGGTGAGCAGTGGCCGCCACAATGGGTCGTTTCTAGCTTATGGGTGTAGTTATACTGATGTTCCATTGGTGGGGAACGCCTCTTATTTGTTACAATCAATGGTGTGGTATTAGAAAGAATTGGACTCTCCAAGGTTGATTTGAAGTAGTTATGGAGGATCAATGTTGTCTGAATGGGTTGGCTGAATCGAAAATAAATGATTTGATCGGTTTAATTCATGATATTCAATTGGCTACGAATGAAAATGTTAAAAAATTAAGCGAAAACAAAAAATAAATTGATTGAATCAGTTGAATAGAATAAAATAGGGTACAAAGTATACAAATGGTCCCCTAATTATAAGATGTTATTTTATTGAGTCATTTGACTATTAAAAAGTTATAAAATAATCACCAAATATAATATTTTGCTTTGTTGAGTCCCCTTACTATTAAAAACTATAAAATGGTCACCCGACTATTTTATGTTCCAAACTCGTCCTTTTTTGTTAAAAATTGGACGATAATTTGAGCTGTATGTTAACCTACTGAGTGAGATATAATAAAATATGTTCTCGTAGTCTCAAACAACTATTATATCTCAATCATCATATTAACGTATAACTCAGACAACCATTAATTTTTTAACAGAGAATGACAAGGTTTAGAAAATAATAATAAATAGTCGAGTGATCATTTTGTAATTTTTAATTGTCGAGAGACTCAACAAAGAAACATATTATAGTTGATGAATCATTTTGTAACTTTTAATAGTCGGATACTCAATAAAGCAATATTTTATAGTCAGAGATTTCCTCATGGATTCAACTTACTTTATTAAATGATAAAAATATTTAGTATATTGATGAAGGAAAATTTAATTTTATAAATAAATTATTATTTATTATTATTTTGAAAAACAAAAATAAATAAATCTAAAAGAATTAATCGAAAACCTATTAAATAATATTTTATATGTAATAACAATAATGCTTCATTGTTCCCTACATGGCTACCGGGTGGAGATGATCAGATCAAATCATTGCAACAACCATAACTATGATTCTTACATTTCAAATTATATCATCTAATAAATTTATATATAATATTTTTAAATTAACAAAATGGTATTTTGTAATTCATTAATAATATTATTATTGATACAAAATTTAAAATTTGTATTTTAATAATTAGCCATATTAAAAAAATCTATAATAGAAAAATGTCTAAACTATATCATTTTTCTTATTAAGGTGTATAAATTTTTTTGGGTCAATTCAGGTGTCTAACATTATAAACGTTATCATTTTAAGTACCCCGACTATAATGATCATTTAAAAATTCATTAAGTGACACATGTCGTATTCTAGTAATTTTGAAAATTTTATTTAAAAAAAGTTAAAAATATTATTATATTAAAAAACCCTAATTTCTCTAAAATTACAAAAAATAAAACTAAATCCCTAAAATCAACTCTAAAATCACCTTAACCTTACCATCTCAATTATCAGCCACGATCGCCTCCACCACCCTTGGTATCTCCCTCGCCGTCCGTCTTTGCTCTTGGCGTAGCGCTTGTCGTCCGGTCGCCTGGTGTCGCGAATTTTAAAAGTTTGGTTCACCTATGGTGTCGGGTGGAGGTTTTGGTGGAGGCTCGGTTGACGACAACAACGACAAACAAATCGATCGATGTGGGTATAGAAATTGAAATTATGGTTCTCAAAGTTTGGAGTTTTTTTAAAAATATTTGAGAAACTTTTGGTGTTTTTTTAAAGATATAAAATAATTTTAAGATTTTTATTTTAAATAAATTTTTTAAAATTATATAAATGCAGCACATGTCATTTAACGTATGAATATAATGGCGATGACAGTCCAAACACCTAAAAGTATAATGTTGGAAACGTTATGCACTTAACTTGACCGAAAAATAGTTTAGAGACATAAATGGAGAAAAAAAACACTTATATATTAAAAAATACTATCTAAAGTTAAAAAAAAAGAAAAGTTGGAGAACATAAAAAGAAAAAAAAAAGAAAAACGAAGATCAGATTAATATTGTGTTTGTACAATTATATATCTAGAATTTTAGAATTTGATATACTTTCGTATAAGTTTTTATTATCATCGATTATAATAAAATTCTTCTCTCTATTCATAATAATTTTGTTTAGTTTTTTACATAAATATATACATTTTTATTTTTTTATTTTTACTTTGTGATTACTTAATCATATCGAGTTTACAAAACAAATACGAACATACCAATATTAATAGAATATCAATACACATGTTGATGTAATTAACACAGCTCGGTTTAGAAAAAAAAACCAACATAGCTCACATTAAATCCACTATAAAAAGGGTCACCACCTACTCCAAAGTTGCATCACACTCTTAATCCCAACCATACAAGGCGGACAGAAGTAGCCACGCCGCGGTCGGAGCCTCGATGGGTGTAGAAATGGGTTTGGAAACACTCAGACCAGTAGCCAAGGTATCGCCAACTCCGACCCTAGGCAAAGGGCAGAACGATGATCAAAAGTCAGTGCCAGCGCAGGCTAAGAGTTGGTGCGGCCATTTCCAGATGCCGTTGCACTACCCGAAGTACACCAAAGCCGACTACGAGGCAATGCCCGAAGGGAAGCTCAATTGTTTGCTAAAAGAGTATGGACTACCCGTTTCCGGCGATGTCGAACAGAAGAGAAGCTTCGCCATGGGAGCTTTTCTCTGGCCTTGCTAGGCTACAATATATATCCATAGTAATCCCTTTGTATGCTTTGGTTAGTTTGCTTGGCCAAGTGATGAAAATATGATGCTTTGAGCTATGTATTTGAATTACTTGCTAATATTTGTTTTCTTAACTTTGTGAAATAAATCGTAGTGTTTTTAAAGTCAAATTATTTGATAAATAGGTGTTGCCAGTACATAATTACAGCGCAGTTCTACGGTCCAGCGTAAAATTTAAGGTTAAAACCATGAAAATGAACGATCGAAAATGTGATCAAAAAGCATAACGTTTTAGATTAGATGCAACTTAAATGTCACATTCTTTGTAACAATTTTTGTAGCAATATATAATATTACCTTCTTCATATTATTTTCGATTTGTAACCGAAAATGTGACATTCATTGTAACATTTTAAGTTGCAACAGAAAATGTTTATGAAAAAAGTCATATTTTAAATTGTGTCCAACCTAAAATAATATTTTTTATCACATTTTTTTCGCTTCATATTTCCATCATTTTTTAACTTTAAATTAGGTTGACTTTCTTTAGAATTTTGCCATAATTACATTAGAAATATCTATTTTTTTATAGAATAAAATCCTAATTTTGCCGTAATGTTTTTGTGTTTGAGAATGGTTAAATTATCTGAATTAGATAGGTTTTGATTTGATTTAATTTTAGGGTAAACTATATGTTTAGTACTCTAATTATCATTTTTGTTTTATTTTGGTCACTTAATTAATTTTTTTCAAAATCATACCTAATGTTACGTTGTGGTTTCATTTTAATCACCCATCGTTAAAAAGTTAATAGAACTGATGACATGAAATTTTTTATTTGTTTTCAATAATGATGTTGCATTACCTTATGGTTCCATGCCAACATCACTGTTAAATATTTAATGGCGTCTGACCAAATTAAAACCAAACCAAAAAAATTAGGTATGATTTGAAAAAATAATAATTCAGTGATCAAAAGGAAACAAAAGTGATAGTTGAGTTACAAAACTTGTAGCTTACTCTTAATTTTATAGGATTACTTTTTTTAATTTAACTTTGGGACGAGTTAAAACGATTTTTGTTAATGAAAAAGTCAGAATCAAATTTAGAATAAATAATCTTCGAAACGGAATAATTACTATAGTTATATATATATATTGATAATTATCATAATATCACTCTATATATTCCTTTTCTAATTATCAGAACCGACCCTATCTCGCACCCATCACTATTGATGTTAGATAGAAAATCCCTTTTATTACGTTGATATCACTCTTAATTTGGGTTCAATGTGAACAGAATAACTACCTTCAGAGTTGGTGGGGTTCATAAAATGATTATTATATTAAATTTATGATTGAGTGTTTGATTTGTTTCTGAGTATGGCTGATGCACATCTTATTTTTATCGTTTTCGGATTAGTGTTTATGCGGCCAGAAGAGATGTTCAAAAGATGTTATTGCATTATAATCCGGAGGAGGAAAATTTCTGTTAAGTGCTTAATGAAAGTTAATAGTCGAGGGATTAGAATTGATCAGACCAATAACATATTTTAATTATCACGTAAATTTTTTGTTAAGAGGTTAATGAAATTAACGGTTGAGGGATTATAATTGAACATACCAATAACATAAGGGAGCAGAACTATTTTTTTAAAACCAATTACCAAAATCGATCAGACAAAAAATATACAGAACTATTCGTATAATTTACCTTAAAAATTGAGAATGAATATCATTAATAAAATAGATAACTAATATAAAAAAAATCTAATTCTTTAACCATACTTCACTCTCCAACAAAAATGCTTTACCCAATGTATATACTCGATAAATCTTGAGTTTTGATGGTCTACGTGAAAGAACATCAAGAGAAACTAAAATATATATTTTTTAAAAAAAAAACCCCTTTTAACTATATCACTTTTCATAAATAATCCCTATATTTTCATACAATTTTTAAAAATAAACCTTACATTTTTATCATGCCTACATAGATCCTTATCCTATTAAAGGTCAAGGACCTATTTGAATACAATAAAAAGATAAAGGGTTTATGTACATAAGAGTGATAGTTTTGTGAATATATTTTAGCCAGCCAAACAAAATCAAGGAGAGTGAGTGCAGTAAATGGCATAAAGGAACTCAATGAAGATAAGTGGGTTAGTGTCTAATGGTTAGCACCAAGATGGAATATAACATTAACGTTTATCTTCAACCATAAAAGAACTCAATGGCATGACGAATAAATTCCGGTAGCCATCCGCCTTGCTGCCTATAAATGTATATTTGCCTTTGTATTTCTTATAAACTCCTTCGTCGGCTTTGATCTCACCATGAATTCATTATTCACCGCGAAACTAGTTAAACATTTTTCTAGTATTCTTAGAAATCACCCAAAGTAATAGGACAAGCTTTGCGGGTACCTTGTCTGTCCAGGTGGAATGTTTGAGAATAAATCCGTCTTATATGAGTTTAGTATCAGAGATAAATCCATGTGAAATGTTTGATAATAAATTTATCTTATATAAGTTTGATAAAAAATTTTAAAAGAAATAAAATTATAAAATTTTAAGAAATAAAAATAAATTATTAATAAAAAATATTTAAATATATAAAAATTTATTTTTTTTAAAAAAAAACCTATACTCATCCAACCCTCTTCGTCAATCTATCCATGGTCGATATAGTTTTCAAATAAGTTATCGAGATTTAGGTGGACAATGTTAGTACACCTAAGTTATTTTCGGCTGCCAATTTAATGTTTCATATCAAAATAAAACAAGTAAAATTCATTTTCTTCAAGACAAAATATTTGATAAAAAATTATAACTCAACTACATTTTATAAACGAATTAATTACAATTTTATCGATCAACACATTTTTTATAATTCGCCAACAATTGAAAGTTTATTCAAGAAAATAAGCAGTATTTAATTTTTAAAAAAAAATCAACCAGTTGAGTAGATATCATATAAATGAGTTAATAACCGAATTGATCACTTTCTTTTGATTTTTGTATACTTTTACTGATCAAATTTAAAATAAATGTTATGTTTCAGTGATTTTCATCATTAATTTATCAAATTTTGGTCACTTACAATGTTAGTTTTTATATTTTGATCAGTCAAAAGAAGTTTGATGGCATTTTGTGTCAGTCAAAAGAAATTTATTTTTAATTTAACCGCTAAACTTTAGATAAAATACTAATTTAACTCTAAAATTTAAATAAAACATCATTTTAACCCCTAAATTAAAAAAATATCAATTTAGACCCTAAGTTAAACCCAAAGTCTCCCGTCACCGACCCCAAAGCTTCATGTTGTTCAACAACATATATGGGCTTAACCTCTTACATTAATATGGAAGCAAAACATGTGAGTTTAACCAGATTATTGATTAGCTTCAGAAGGTTGTGTATGGGCATTGAAATTGTCAAACCCGCCACTTGTTGGGGCAGCAGGACTGACCTGATATGGTGCAGACGTAGCTGGGGTTCCATTAGAAGAAGTGGGTGTCATCGCAGTTCCGGCAACTGTCGTTGGAGTAGCCAATGTAGGAGGTCGTGGAAGGCTATTAAATTGTCCCGGCAAAGGAGCACCAGGTGGTGCCATCATCGGCGGCATGCCTGGAATGGGAGCATAACCTGCCAATGACACCCAAATGTGTATATGCATATATATTCATTCAGTCCCATATTTCCATTTTATGTGTGTAATCAAAGCCAATGCCTTAATTGAATGGATGACAGTGTCAATCAATCTATATGAAGTGCTTAACATATAAAACATCTTTATTAGTAACAAAACAAGCAAAAATTTATCACAGTCCACAATCACACATAATTCCAGATAGAGTATGTTTATTAACAAAATACGCGTACAACAAAACACGAATAATATATTACACGAGCACTTGCAAATGGTCTCGGCAGACTATGGGGCCTGATTCCTGGGACCATTGGTTGATTTACATCTAACAGTGCAGTTCTAAGTAGGGATGTAGACGAGTGAAGTTTGAGTAGTGCTAAGTTTAATTCAACTTGAAAAGTTTTAAATTGAGCTTGAATCGACTCAAAAGTTTGCAAGTTTAAAATTGTCAAGTTCGATTCGAACTCGAAAATAATAATTTAAGCTCGACTCAAGCTTGAAAAAATGTGAACTCGAAACTTTCTCAAACTTAGCTTGATTGAAGCTCAAACTCGAGCTTGATTAAAGTTCAAACTCGAGCTTGATTAAAGTTCAAACTCAAATTCGAACCTGAATCTTAAATGTATGAAAGCCTTGTATTGTATTTTTTTAAATATATATGTATAAATATTAATATTATTAATAATTTAATTTAGAAAATTAAAAAATTAATATATAATTTTTTGATTTGCTTGTGGGCTTTTTGAGTCGAATATTAAGTAACTCGTTTCGGCTCGTTAAGAACTTCAGTCGAATCCATTCGATTTGAGTGTTGACCGAACTTTGATCGAATTGAATTTGAGAAGCTCATGATCTATCTTATCTCATTTCCTGCTCTAATCCCAGGAATGAGATGAAGTGTGAAAAAACAACTTCTTGATGGAACCAAAACAAGCATGCAAAAACTCATCAGCTCACCATCACAACATCAATTCAGGTTGGGATACGTTTATTACCCAAATATTGAAACCTACATTAGCAAGGACACGAAATATGCAACTATGTATCGAGTTTGAATCTTACCAGGAGCACCAGGAACAGATCTTGGCAAAACAGGGGGCCTCATTCCTGGGACCATCGGTTGATTTACAGGTAACGGACCGGCCCCGGGGATCGGCATAATAGGAAGTCGGGGCCTCTGAGCCATTAAATGTTGATTGAAAGCAGCTCCAACCTGCTGGAAAGCCGCAGCTTGGCCCAGATGTTCCTTGATCCTTTGGTCTATTAAACTCTGGGTCTGTTGCTCCTCAAATTGCTGATAGTAAGTTCTAACATTCGCCTGTAAAAAAAAACAACAAATCAGCAAAACTGACAATCAATACAGAGGTGAGAATTTCATCAAGTCAAGCTAAAAAAATTTGAGTTAATTGAATTGACGAGTTCTATTTTATAACTTAAACTCTATATGAAATATTTTCTAATCGAGTCAAGTTGTTCGAATTTCTATTTAAATTTAATTGTAAATAGTTATAACATAATGACACTAATCGATTCAAATATAAACAGATTTCTATAATCATATACAATATTCAAATATATTTCTTCATATTTTTTCACATACATATGCATATATAGCGTAGAGTTGGATTTATTTGAGTTATATTTTATAACATAATTTATCTGAAATTTTTACGAGTCGAGTCAAATTGAAAATTCTCTAGATAAATCAACACAAAGACAAGAATCTCTACAATCACCTTGTGTTTATAACCTGAATTGTGTTGCTTTCTAACTGATGGCTGAAATTTAAACCCAGAAAAGAGAAAAAGTAAAAGTTACTTAAATTTCGAGAAATTCAAACAAACAAAAAATGAAAGACCCAGATGGAAAAGAATTAGGAACTAACAGAGTCGTGGGTCAAATAAGTGTCGCAATAATCACAGTAATACCTGCAGAATTTGAATCCAAACAAATATTGCCATGAAATGCTAATGAAAAAGTTTCGTAGTGATAGCGTTTAATCAAGATTGAACAAACTTGTAGATATCATTACCGAGGCATTGCGAAACGACTCGGAACCGAAGCTGAATGCTTGCAGATCGTAAAACCCTAGAAAGCTTGCACCGGAGCAAGAACCCTAGCTTCAATACAAGGAAAAAGAAAGAGGAATTTTACCTTTATGAGTAGAAATTTCTTTGGGCGTAAATATTCAATCTGTAATGGCAGAGTTTTAGGATCGTCACTGAAATATATGACGAAATTATTGGCTAATCTTTACATCTAGATGTCTCTAAGAACCGGATCTTTTTCGTAACTCGGTTTCAGTATAAAATTATTGGGGTAGAATCTACCATAGATCACTATATTATTATTATATTTATAATTGGGTCACTTTATTTCAAAAGTCATAATCGAGTCACTCAATTTATTAATTGATTGTAACAATTAGGTTATTGTGACATTAAATCTTGAACAAATGTTAATCTTTTTTGGATAAATTTATATTTTAATCATATGAGTAAATCCCTTTCTAATTATGCAACGAAAAGTTGAAAGTCTTTTTGTAACTTTAAAATTAGGGTAAACTATTTGAATAGTCCCTTATGTTTTCAATCTGATTGACCTTGGTCACCAATTTAAAAATGAAGGGGAAATAGTCTCTAACGTTATTGATCCGTTTAATTTTAGTCCCTAATGTTATCGATCCATTTGATTTTAGTCCCTCAGCCATTAACTTCCGTTCAATTTTAACCCCTCAACCATGTTAGGGACTTAAACAAAAGGGGATTAATGAAGATTAATAGCATAGGGACTTAAATCGGATGGACCGATAATGTGAAGGGCCATTTACCTTTAATTTTTTAAATTGGTGACCAAAGTCGATCAGACCTTAAACTTAAACAAAAGAGACTATTCTCATAGTTTACCCTTAAAATTAATAGTTAGATGGTATTATAATCATTCAAATAAACAAATCCTTACTTTTATTTATAGATTAATAAAATATAAACATATCGAAGAACTTTTGTTCAAAAAGAGCCCTAAGACAATGAGAAATTGATATTACACCCAACATGTAAGAAACTAGAAAAGAAAAACAAAGAGTTAGCTCATAACCAAAAGTTGAGCGATCAAAATGTAAGCTTACTCATAATTGAGTGATCCAAATATAAATAAAAATTGTAACATTCGCTTAAGATTTAACAGTACAATAACATGATTGCTACAACCAAATATGAGTAAGCTTATATTTTGGTCACACATAAAGAGGCCTGGACGAAACTCATACATAACTAGGTGAAAGTTGACATTGATGATGCATGAAGTGCAGACACGTGAAAAGCAGCTACTGTAGTGGCTTCACTATGATTTTTATCATCTTTTGCAACACGAGGAAAGTACAGCAGATTTTGACTACCAATCATTGAAAATAAAGATCTTTAATCAAATGCCTTACATGTATTTTTGGGTACAGACAAATCCTATTTCAACTCAGTAGTATCCAACTCCATATCCACCATTCTGTGGCAAACAAAGCACCCAACAAACAATCAGAGCAGCCAAATAGCAGAAATCAAACATGTTTACAATGGGACTCAAACCCACAATTTCTTTCCAAAGGCAAGCGCCTTATCCATTAGGCCACATGAATCCATTTTCAAAATGTAATTATCTTTTGCTATATAAGAAAATAAGAGATTATCTGCATTCGACAAATATTCAAAATATGAATACCATGTTAGGTAGTTAACAGTATCCAAATTTGCACACCGCATTTTAGTTTAGAGAGCATTGTTGTTGCTCGGGACATATGGACAGTTACCTATGTTCTTTGGAACATATGGATAGGTCCTTCGGGACACAGATTTCATAGCCACTTAGTGGATTTTATACGAGTTGTGGTGACAACATATGTGTGCACAACCTCATAGTACTCGTATACATTGAGTTCTCAATAGTGTACATGGGCTTAAAAAGGACATAAAGAGTATGCACATGATTGTGTCTTCATACGATATTATTATTTATATTGCTTCGTATATGGTATAATAATTTTATGATATGACAGACATAATTGAATTTGGATAGTAGATTGCATGTTTATATTGTTATAAATTCTTTATTATATGTTTATGCCTCACTAAGTCTATGACTTAGCATGTAAGTGGTTTACACGTAGGTATTGGAAGACAAGAAGATCAACCATAGGAGCAATAGAGCAGCATATCTCCGCGTGACGATCAGATCAGAAGTACTTTACACAGTATGTTTTAGTTATGTAACAGATATGTTGGCATGTAAATAGTGTCATAAAGTACACATGCTCTGATCAATTTTGTAATGGTTTGAACTTCAGTATGTATTTACAAGTTTAAGTAAATAAAAGTTAAAATTTTTCATAGTTTTATAAATATACATGTTTGAAAAGTCAATGTGACACCTCATATTCGTATCCGAGTCTGATACGAGTTGGGGGTGTTACAATGTTGACATCCTTACTACCGCACGCTTTTTCACCGTTCGAATTCGTCGTCCGACCACTGGAACTACTGTCTTCGAAGACTAGAAGGTAAACTCTCCTTGTTCTTTTTTTTTCGAATGTGTTTTCCCTTTTTGGTTCTTTTATCCCCTTTTTTTACCCCGAATGCTCTCCTGATTTATGGATCCCTTTTGGTAGATATCATGAAAATCCCTAACATAGGGGAATGGGTCTCTGATTATAGCTGATAAAATCCTGATTTTTTATATTTAATTTGTTATTTTAATGGATTTTTGGATTTGATGATGTTCTTTATTGTAGATGATAATTTAGGTACACTGTTCGACAGGTTTGATGAAGACGGCGGCGGTGTACGACTGGTGAGGTGACCGGTGAAGCTCACGCGCATCTGGAAGTTGAAAAGTCAGGTGTGTGTATCACATGCGCCGATGATGGACGGCTCACCTTCTGGTCGTCGGCGACTGTAGAGATTTAGGGTTTTAAAACCCTAATTGTTTGGGTTATCAAGTTAGGTCAATTCGGGTTAGGTTACTGGATCCTCTTGGGTCGGGTCGACTGTTGGATCAGATCTTGCGACTGGGTCTGGGTTTAAGTGTTGTGTAACATCCCAAAAAAATTGGGCTAGTGAATGAAATGAAAGTTTTTGAAATTTGGTGATCAATTTAAGAAAAATTGAAAAGTTCAAGGACTTAAAAAGGAATATTTTGGTATTGGATTAAATAACAAGGATGGAAAGAATGAAGGGTATTATGGTCTTTTCAGATTAAAAGATATTTTCTCTCATTTATTAAGAGATAAACACATGGGATTTGAGGAGTTATATGGAAGCCATTTTTTCTTGCTTTCTTTTTAGTCTTCCCGTAAGCTCCATTTCAAAGGTAAAATTCTGGATTTTTGTTATTTTCTTTAAAGTTTGGGGTTGTATAGAAGGTTTGGGTGTTATATAAACTTAAAGAAAGCTTGTATAGGATTAAAATCACAAGAAGAGAAAATTAGAAGGAATTTGTAAAATGAGTTTTGAAATGAATTGTTAATTTGGTGTAGTTTTTGAAGTTTTATTTTGATATTTGACTTGTCATAAGTAGGAATGAGAAGCCTAAAGTATTAGAAATGAGTTTAGAACACACGAAAAGTTTAGTAAAATTCTTAAATTCAAGAGTTATAGTGAGATATTGAAGATAATAAGGTATAATAGTGCTAAGAGATATTTTAAGTATGTATAGTTGAGTTTAATAGCATGAAGAGAGTTAAATAAAGGGAGTTTAAGTGAAGTGTTGATAAATTTAGGGTTTAAGAAATATATTATGAGTTAGTAGTATCGATATTGGTTGAGTGAGTACCGATACTACAAGGCAAATTATGTGATAATTATGCGTAGGATATCGATACTACATGAACAATATCGATACCATAAGGAAGAAAATGGATAAATTTTCATGGGGTATCGATACTGAAAGGGTAATATCGGTACCATGGGTATCAGTACCATGGGTATCAATACCAACATGGAGGTATCGGTACCATTCTTGCAAGGGAATTACAGAATCGAGAATGGATATCGATACCGTGGAAGGGTATCGATACTACCAGCATAGAGGTATCGATATTGTGCTTGTAGTACCGATACTACTTAAGTTGGAAATTAAAAATTTATGCTTTATTTAGTTTGCATTGGCAAGAATCTTTTATGGTAATTCAAATCTCGATATTCATTGGATTGTATACTCGTGTAGATATCGATCAAAAGCAAAGTTCGGACAAGCTGTCAGAGTAAGATTTACGAGAGAGAGTTAAGAGATTGGTATTGGAAAATGAGACCAAGGTGAGTATATGATATTAAATATAAATTATGTTAGGGAATTAAGACTTGTGATAAGTCTAATTCTGATATTAAATTACATGAGTACACAGATACAAGCATGTATTGATTTGATGTTTATATGTACATGAGTATATATATGTATAGAGGTTAAGTGTATATTTATATGTGATCTATGTGAATACATGTATGTGTGATAAATTATGTGACCATGAGCCATGTGATAATAAGTTGTATGATTATATGATCATAAGAGATAAGACATATGACAAGAGATATGTGAAAGTGATCTATGTGACTATATGTTTATATGAATACAAGAATATGTGATATGAGATATGAGACTCCATGAGAATATTACATGATATATGTGATAAGAATCCATGATTCTATATATATATATGATATGAATGTGTGAATGTGTGATAAACATAAATGATAATGCCCATGATAAGTGATATGAGAGATAGGGGTATAGTTGGCATGCCAAGAGTTGAGGGTTCTATGTGGTCCTTCATGATATATATGTAATCCTTTGGAGCATGTATGCGGTTCTTCGGGACACATATTTGGTCCTTTGGGATATATATATGTGATCCTTAAGGAGTGGTCCTTCGGGACATATATTTAGTCCTTCGGGACAAATTCTATGTGCCCCTAGTGGGAATTTATACGAGTTGTGGTGACATCATTTGTGCACAACCTCAATGTACTCACATACCTTAAGTTCTCAAAAGTATTCATGGGCTAATAAAGAGACAAAATAAATATATTGTATGTAAGGTATATGATTTATGATGTGAAATGTACTTCAGGATATATGTGATGTTGTGTATATTGTTAGATATAAGAGTAAATGATTATATGAATTAAGGAAAAGAATGTTAATCATGTAAATGATGATATGTGTGCATATAAGCTTTGTGTGGTATGAACTGTACATACATTGTTAAGTAGTTATAGTTTCTATTAATTATTTATATGTTTCACTAAGTCTGCGACTTAGCGTGTGAGTGTTTCACAGGTAGAATCCGAGAAGGTTGAAAGCAAAGATAAGTGGAGACAACATAACTTCACTGGAGATCAGATCAGAAGAAATTGATTAGTAGGTTATTGTATTGTATTAATTAATGTTGGCATGTACTCAAAGAATTAAATTGTATAAGCTCTGATCACTTTTTGTGAACTTTTGATTTAATGTATGTAAATTATTCAATATGTTTAAATTAAGTTTGAAATTCTTCTCTATATTATATAAGTAAAGGATTTTAAATGTCAATGTGACATCTCGAACTCGTATTTGGGTCGGATATGGGTTGGGGGTGTTACATGTTGGGCCTGGTATTATTGTAATTTGGGCTCCATTTGGGTCAATGAAAAAATAAATAAATTGTTAATATAATAATAATAGTAATAATAATAATAATAATAATAATAATAATAATAATTTATGGACAAAAATGGGTGTCTACATGTAATATTATATATTATATAATCATTGAAAATAAAAAAATGTCACATTAATAATTTTGTTAATTTTTTTAACAGTAGGTGATTAAAATGAAACTAAATGTTAGGTATGATTTTAAAAAAATAGTTTAGTGACCAAAATAAAAGAAAATTGATAATTGAAGTATTAAATATATACTTTACTCTATTAATAATTATTTTAGTAAAAATAATATTTTAACATTTAAAGTAGATAAAAAGAAATGAACTACTTGTATAATTTATTACAACAAATGGGACAGCTATACAAACACATCCCATAAAATCATTCTCTTCTCATATGGTTGACGTTGTCTTCTTTGTGGGAGTGTTCATGGGGTCATACAATGTTGTGTTAATGAACAGAGACTTCAATTTTCGCAACTCATCACCCAAAATTTTCCCCTTTTTACTGCTCCCACCATCCTCACTTAATTTCTTCCAACCGTTAACAAAAGCTTTGATTCAAAGAAAGATTTTTACTCCATTCAGTTACTTTTAATCTTCCAATATACATGTGAACAGTTATTTTATTTCTTAAACCCCATCTAGAAAGTGGAAGAAAATAGAGATGGTCTAATCAAAATCTGGGGTCCACCGCACCATTTGAGTAGCTCCCGATCTTGGATTCTTTTGAGCTTTTTTTTAGAGCTTTAATGTTATTATTGTGAAATGAGATCAGAATTGAAGGTTTGAGTTGTGGGATTTTTGGGTTTTAGGAGTTGGGAGTAAAGATGGGTTCGAAACCGTGGTTATACCCGGCTCCGACTTACCGGACTTTGGAGACTTATTGGGATTCCGATGAGGATGCGCCTGGTCCCCGATGTGGTCACACTCTTACCGCCGTTGCTGCCACTAAGACGCATGGTCCTCGGCTTATTCTCTTCGGTGGTGCCACCGCCATTGAGGGTGGCGCTTCCTCGTCTGCTCCTGGAATCAGTTAACCCCCTCCTCTATATCTCTATGTCAAGCGCTGTTTTTTGCTTGGTATTTGATTTTTGGTTTTAAACATAATGTTAATTTAACCATTTATTGCGTAGGATTAGCCGGTGTCACCAATTCAGTTCATTCTTACGATGTTCTAACCAGAAAGTGGACCAGGTGAGTTGTTTCTTTTATTTTCTATTTTTTCTCTTTTGAATCGAGCTAGAATTGTTTGCTGATCTTTTCTTTTGATTAATTTGCAGAATCAAACCAGCTGGAGAGCCGCCTTCTCCTAGGGCAGCTCACGCTGCAGCCGCCGTAGGGACTATGGTTGTGTTTCAGGTGGGTAAACATGCAGAATCGCTGGTAAAAGTTGATACATTTATATGATTTTATGGCGCATTGCTTATTTTTCTTGTTTGATTCATTGGCTAGGGTGGGATAGGTCCAGCTGGTCATTCTACTGATGATCTTTACGTGCTTGATCTGACCAATGATAAGTTTAAGTGGCATAGGTGAGTTTCTGTTCCTCAATTTTCGGAGACTTCTCAGTGTAAATTCTTGTTGTTTTGTTATAATCTGTTTATATTTTCAATTCCACAGTTTCTCATTGTTAGTTGTTGTTGTTGCATTGTAATCTGATTATTATCTCATTTGGTGGTTTATTTTGTCTAGAGTGGTTGTGCAAGGGCAGGGTCCCGGACCTCGCTATGGCCATGTTATGGATTTGGTTGCCCAGAGATATCTTGTAAGTGTAAGCGGCAATGATGGTACGGACTTTTCACTTTCCAGCTTTGAACTATCTATCTTGCTATCTTGCAGTGTACTGTTAATTTCAGAATGGATTGAAACTGGAAAATTTGATATAAAGAAATAGGAATGAAGCTATTTGTCTTGGTCAACTCATCCGCTTTGATGGTCACTCTTCTTTCTTCTATGGCAACATCCCCACCCTCGTAAATTCTTTTGGAAATTAATTTCACTGGGTGGAACATGGTTGCTTTGATAAATTCAATCAGTTCCCAGATGTTACTCGGTTTCCAAACTGCTTTTATTTCAGTGTTCAGTAAAGAACTAAAGATTTTCCTTCGGTATTAAGATGGCATATGTACATTTCTTGTCTTCCTATGTAGCAACTGAGATCGAGCGTCGTCAATTTTTTTGAATTTTCATGTTTGTCTAGTGATTTCCTCTTGATGTTTATTTTGTTTCACTGAAATCTGAGTAGCAGCTCTTTTATTTCTAAATAGGAAAAAGAGTTCTATCAGATGCGTGGGCCTTGGATACTGGTCAGAAACCATATGCATGGCAGAGGCTAAGCCCTGAAGGTGATAGGCCTTCTGCTAGAATGTAAGTTTGTTTATTGTTATGAATATACATGACCTATTAAGTGGTTTATGTTTTCATAGTTTATGTTCTAAATATTCTAATTATATTTACTTTTTTAGGTATGCAACAGCTAGTGCCCGCTCAGATGGCATGTTTTTGCTTTGTGGTGGAAGAGACTCCTCTGGGGCGGTATGATCAAATCTCATTAAATATGTACTATTGTTTGCTTCACTGCTGGGGAGAAAAGTGAATGTGCTCTTTTTTGTTAGTTTGAACGTTTCAACTATTCGTATTGAAGTTACCATGTCCAATGCCTTTGTCTGCGATTTTTCCGAACATCGGTATGGGATATAACTCTTGTTGGACATATACTCATGTTGGATACATACTCGTAACTGACACTCACACCAGAGTCGCTTTAACTGTTGACGTCAAAGGTCATCCTGCACTATGCTTTATTTATTAGTGTGTGCTTTATTTTAACATAAGTTGCAATATTTATGTCTTTCCTTGAACTGTATATTCCCATCTACTTTTAGACTGAAACAGAATGATATAGTTTCCTCTAATTTACGTGTTACATTAAATTATATCACATTAACAGTTTTTCCAATGTGAGATGCTGTTTTTATTGATTGTATATTCACTTCCACAGCCTCTAGCTGATGCATACGGGCTGCTTATGCACAGAAATGGTCAATGGGAATGGACTCTTGCACCTGGAGTTTCCCCTTCGCCAAGGTACCAGCATGCTGCGGTAAGTTGATGCCAATGCTATTGCATATAATTTTTATGAACAAAAAACTCAATTTTTATAGGCCTGCATCACATGTTTTGCTTCAATAACAGTTGGCCTGATATTTGCTTTCAACCAGGTTTTTGTTGGCGCACGGTTGCATGTTACCGGAGGTGCTCTTAGAGGAGGACGTGCTATAGAAGGTGAAGCAGCTGTTACAGGTAAGCTTTTGCTTCTCATCTTGAAATAACTATCTGAAGAGTATGGTGTTGTGCATATCTCAAATAAGTTTATTTCTACCATTCTCTTTGTTTCGTAGTACTAGATACTGCTGCTGGAGTATGGTTGGACAGGAATGGGCTTGTGACTTCCTCACGGAGCACTAAGGGACATGTTGAATATGATCCTTCTTTGGAACTTATGCGCCGTTGTCGCCATGCATCTGCATCTGTTGGTGTGCGAGTATATATTTATGGTGGACTTAGAGGAGGTAAAGAATTGGTTGTCTGAAATTATAGATGCATTTCTCTCACTGATGTATAACATCTCTGCTCCTTATAGCGACAATGCGCTTAGCTTGATTTTGATTTTTTTGTGTCAAAATAGAAATAGATTTAGTTCGTTTATCTAATCCTTTGTGTCAATTCCTAGTCTTGAGTGATTTCTTGATTAATTATTTTACTTTTTGCAGATATGCTGTTAGATGATTTCCTAGTTGCAGAAAATTCACCACTCCAGTCTGAAATGAATTCTCCTGTATTATCCCCCGAGAGAGCCTCAAATTTGTCCAGCCCCCGATTTAATCAGCCTAACTTAAGCTCATTTGGAACATCACCAACTTCAGATGATGGTCAAGAGTTCTCTTCATCCGCGAGCTTGAGGTCTGACTCAATAACTCTTTCTCTCTCGCATACACATGCACGAACACTGTAGGAGTACTGATTGATGATTAATCTTTAACTTATAGCATGGACAAAAATTCTATGGAGAAACTGAGGGAGGCTTCTGCTGCTGAAGCTGAGGCTGCAAATGCTGTATGGCAAGCTGTCCAGGCTGCATCTGCTGTTCCAGCAGAGGAAACATCTGTATCTGATGACAACTCACCTGCTCCTGAAACAGCTTCAGATGCTAGCGATAATGAGGCGGATGTTCGCCTTCATCCTCGAGCTGTATGTATACTTAAAGTTGCATCTGTATGGTTTTCTAATTTTCCAGCTAAAGTGTTCTAATTTTTTTTCCCGCACAGGTTGTGGTCGCCAAAGAGACAATTGGGAATCTGGGTGGGATGGTTAGGCAGCTATCTTTGGACCAGTTTGAAAATGAGAGCCGAAGAATGATTCCCTCTAATAATGACTTATCCTACCCTACAAAAAAGTTTGCTAGACAGAGGTCTCCCCAAGGTTTGCATAGAAAGGCAAGTTGAATTAATTAGTTTTCTATTGTTTAAAACTTTTTAAAAGGTAGTTTAATAATTACAATCCTTTTGCAGGTCATTTCTACATTGCTTAGGCCCCGGAACTGGAAAGCTCCAGTCAATAGGAGGTTTTTCTTGGATTCTTATGAAGTGGGTGAGCTCTGTTATGCCGCTGAGCAACTATTTATGCAAGAACCCACGGTTCTTCAGTTAAAAGCTCCAGTAAAAGTCTTTGGTGATCTTCATGGACAGTTTGGTGATTTAATGCGGCTATTTGATGAATATGGATTTCCTTCAACTGCAGGTGATATTACGTAAGTTAGATAGTCTTGCTGTTCATGCAAATCAGATTACTCCTCATAATTGAAACTTAAGGCCTACAACTGTTGCTTCCTATTATGATATTTCTGGTTCTGAATTTTTTTTAATTTATGTTTTAGGTACATCGATTATCTGTTTTTAGGAGATTATGTTGATCGAGGACAGCACAGCTTGGAGACAATTACATTGCTTCTTGCTCTCAAGGCTAGCTCGAGACTAAATGAGCCTTAAATTTGACTATGATTGCAACCTTGTGCTGTTTCTTTAATTTGATTCCGTTCTCTTGTTTGTAATGATTGTACAGATCGAGTATCCTGAAAATGTTCACTTGATTCGTGGAAATCATGAGGCCGCTGACATAAATGCACTCTTTGGTTTTCGTATTGAGTGCATCGAGAGAATGGTATGTATGAGTATGCATGTGAGGATTAATTATATGGCTTCTCCGAGTGAAGTGTGCTCATTATTATTTATTTGTAGGGGGAGAATGATGGTATATGGGCATGGACGAGGTTCAATCAACTATTCAACTATCTTCCACTTGCTGCTCTTATTGAAAAGAAAATTATCTGCATGCATGGTGGCATAGGAAGATCTATACATTCTGTTGAACAGATAGAGAAACTTGAGCGGCCGATAACAATGGATGCAGGATCCATTATTTTAATGGACCTATTATGGTATGCATTTTTTGAATCTACCAATCCAATTAAATAAATCTAAGGACTAATTTTGGCTTCGTATGCTTCCAGGTCTGATCCAACAGAAAATGATAGCATAGAAGGTTTGAGACCGAATGCACGAGGTCCCGGTCTTGTCACTTTTGGGGTATGCATGTTATTCTTTATGTCTAAAATAGCTTATTGAATGCATTGCAATCCGGGGGATTAAAACCAGAACGGAAAGGAAAAAGTTATGCATGTTAGTGGATCTATCATGATAATTTCATATTATCATGCTAAATTCTATTAATTGAAAACCAACACCATTCAAGGGATTGAGAGGAACCTATACCGGAGACTACATTTTCTAGTTGCAACAAATACTGTGATTACTGCTATGTTGCTCCGACTTTTCATTTTTCTTGAAGTATCGATACCCTACATGGATAAAGGATATGATCCTTCAAGGACCATAAGCAATGTATTAGAAAACTTAGATAAAAGAAATTAAACATACCATTTTAGACACATCATATCCAGTACTCCTGCATCCCCACCCCAAGTTCAAGTACATAATACTGGATCACCTTAGAAATATAGGAATTGATAACGATTGCCACTGAGGTGTATGTGTTTTGTTTATTTGCTTTATAAGTCAATTGTCTTGGTTTGAATTCACTAGATATGTTTCAATGATTACACAATCGGAGTTTCAAATAATGCATGTTTAAGTCATGAACATCACGTCATGTGGGATTGATCTTCTTTTATACATGCGCCAAAACCTACAATGATTCATGTTGCCATATGCAGCCGGATCGCGTTACAGACTTCTGTAAGAAAAACAAGCTACAGCTTATTATAAGGGCCCATGAATGTGTAATGGACGGTTTTGAACGATTTGCTCAGGGCCAGTTGATTACACTTTTTTCTGCAACAAACTATTGTGGTAAGTAGAATACATCGAGCCACCCCTATGTTACAAAATATCTGCTTCCTAAACCATTATATATATACATATACATCTAGGTACAGCAAACAATGCTGGAGCCATATTGGTCGTCGGTAGAGGACTGGTTATCGTCCCAAAATTAATACATCCCTTGCCACCGCCCATTCAGTCTCCGGAAACATCACCAGAGCATGTTGGAGATGACACATGGATGCAGGTAATGGTTATATATATATAGATGTATAGGAAGTTAGAAACATCCCTGGCCACTGCATATACATGAACATGTAATATATTTCCTGGCACTGCAGGAACTGAACATCCAAAGACCACCGACACCAACTCGTGGTCGGCCTCAACCAGACCTCGACCGGAACTCACTTGCATATATATGAACACATCGATACGAATTCAAGGACTTAAACTTTGTAATTCACAGAGCTGTGGCGTGGGAGGCCCCGGTTTTTATATGCCAGGTTTGATTCTTACGTAACTTGAATTTTGAGAAGTATATATCGAACCAGTCTCGAAGATAGAAGCCATTGTTTGTTGTATGCATAGCTTTGGAGCGAAAGATCAGTATTTAACCAGTGAGTAATATATACAGGATAATTTATAGGCTTGAGTCAACTTATTATTATTATTGTTATTTATTTTTTTCAGTTTGTGCATGTAACATTAATGGGTGATACGCATCTAGATATTATGTGAATAATTTTTTTTGATATGGTTTTTCTTTTTAATTTTGGACTTAAATGTGTCACTCCCTGTATAAACTATCAAGATGGTATTTATTTTTCTAAGTTTATCATATATTTTCGGTAGCAGCACGGTTTTTTTTACCTATTGGCTCACTAATCTAGATTGGGTCTCACAGACCTATTATTATTATATAATGATTATTTCAATCTAATTTTCTCTATTTACAATGTTAAAGTTTGAATATATGACCTTTTCCTAATAAGCTTTTCAAGAGTGTAAATTTGGAATTGGACTGTCAAACTATTATATTAGGGAATGAAAAGAATAGGGAATCCAAAATTAATATTTAAATCTGATTTTCGTTTTAAGAAAAATTGTATTACATAATCATATAGATATCAATGTTTTTAAGACAAATGCATGTAGACATCAAAACATTCAAAACAAGTGCATTTAGGACAAGTGGATGTTCATATTTGATGAGAACATGCTCTCAAGTATAAAGAAGAAATTCCATGAGAGAGTTACTGCACATTGAACCCAACCAAGTTTCTAAATATGACATGAAACAAATTCGGATGAGGATTGCTAAACACCTCTAAATGTTAAATATGCTAATAAGACCTTCAAGTATGATGTTCTGATCTTCAGTTCATTTATAAGATGTTTGGGCATGATGTTAAGACCTTTGTGCCACCCATAATACCTTCAAACACGATGTTTAAAAATGATGATAATATTTTTTTAAAAATGATAATGATGCTTAAAAATAATGATGTTAAAAATTGACGTTAAAAAATTGAATTGAGATCCTTAGGTCATTTTAAGCATTTAAGTAGGATGTTAAAACCTGTAAGACATTCGAGCATGATGTTTAAAAATAAAGATGTACAAAAATGATATTAAGTAAATAATGTTAAGAATATGTTAAGAAATTTGACATTAAGAGTTTCGAGTCATCTGTAAGAACTTCAAGCAATATGTTACACCTTCCGATATTATGAAAATGTCAAAAATGTGTTCAAGTTATCTTTGACACCGCCTCGAGTTAGAGGAGCAAGATTGTTCAAGTACAAAAGATCTAATGTTCAATTTATGTTTGAACAAAATTTGTTGTCCTATTCTTATGTCATAACAATGAGTAAAGAGGTGAAGCTATAAGCATTCCATTTTATCCGAGCTAGCCCTTAGGCTTAGATCCAACTTCTAATAATTGAGTCAGTCCCAAATTTAATCCCATAATTTTTTTAATTAAGCTAAGGTGATTACAAAGTAATATCTGTTCTAAATACTCTTAATCATTTGGCAATGAACGCCCATCACCCTTGCAGTCGCGGTTCTCAAACCCATGACATCTACAAACAACAATGATTCATTTAACCATTGAAGTAAGTTAGTTCATGCATGCATAAACATAATTTATATGATCATAAAATGTTTAAATCTATTGATTTATAAGTACTAGTTTTTATCTTTTATGTCCTCCATAAGAAGCTATAAAGAATTAAATAAAAAAGGTCTAAAAAAATTACATGTATCAGTTCAAAAGTATCATTTTGGACGTTGTGGGAGTGCTTTAACCTTCCCTACACGTAATCGGCACAAACTTTTTTTATATGATTTTAAATTTATTTAACCTTCCCCACATGTAATCGACACAAACTTTTTTTTATCTGATTTTAAACTTAGATCTCTATTTTTTTTTAAAAAAAAAATTCAATAAATCTTTTTAAAAAGGTGATTTTATAGATGTTCAATTATATGTACATATATCCACTATGAGGATTCGAATTTGAATATTAAATATTCAAAGATGTTTACCTATCTTCATTCTGAATATTCAATGCATAATAATTTTAACATTCAAATCATAAAAAAGGGGAAAAGAAGAAGAAGGTTCGAACATATGCAAATATCCAAATTCATAATCCAAATTACCATCCCTACACCACATTCATTTAAGATAAATTTGCATGGAATAACATAAAATAATAGAGAAATTTACTCTTAGATCTAACAACAAACCTATCTCAGCATATTTGTCTTTTGCTTTGCCATCATTGTGAGGAATCTATAGATCTCGACAAGCATGTTTAACTAAATATGTTAAAACACATACATACATACATACATACATACATACATACATACATACATACATACATACATACATACATACATACATACATACATACATACATACATACATACATACATACATACATACATACATACATACATACATACATACATACATACATACATACATACATACATACATACATACATACATACATACATACATACATACATACATACTACATACATACATACATACATACATACATACATACACATACATACATACATACATACATACATACATACATACATACATACATACATACATACATACATACATACATACATACATACATACATACATACATACATACTACATACATACATACATACATACAGACATACATACATACATACATACATACATACATACATACATACATACATACATACATACATACATACATACATACATACATACTACATACATACATACATACATACATACATACATACATACATACATACATACTACATACATACATACATACATACATACATACATACATACATACATACTACATACATACATACATACATACATACATACATACATACATACATACATACATACATACATACATACATACATACATACATACATACATACATACATACATACATACATACATACATACATACATACATACACATACATACATACATACATACATACATACATACATACATACATACATACATACATACATACATACATACATACATACATACATACATACATACTACATACATACATACATACATACATACATACATACATACATACATACATACATACATACATACATACATACATACATACATACATACATACATACAACTACATACATACATACATACATACATACATACATACATACATACACATACATACATACATACATACATACATACATACATACATACATACATACATACATACATACATACATACATACATACATACATACATACATACATACATACATACATACATACATACATACATACATACATACATACATACATACATACATACATACATACATACATACATACATACATACATACATACATACATACATACATACATACATACATACATACATACATACATACATACATACATACATACATACATACATACATACATACATACATACATACATACATACATACATACATACATACATACATACATACATACATACATACATACATACATACATACATACATACATACATACATACATACATACATACATACATACATACATACATACATACATACATACATACATACATACATACATACATACATACATACATACATACATACATACATACATACATACATACATACATACATACTACATACATACATACATACTACATACATACATACATACATACATACATACATACATACATACATACATACATACATACATACATACATACATACATACATACATACATACATACATACATACATACATACATACAACATACATACATACATACTACATACATACATACATACATACATACATACATACATACATACATACATACATACATACATACATACATATACATACATACATACATACATACATACATACATACATACATACATACATACATACATACATACATACATACATACATACATACATACATACTACATACTACATACATACATACATACATACATACACATACATACATACATACATACATACTACATACATACATACATACATACATACATACATACATACATACATACATACATACATACATACATACATACATACATACATACATACATACATACATATACATACATACATACATACATACATACATACATACATACATACATACATACATACATACATACATACATACATACATACATACATACATACATACATACATACATACATACATACATACATACATACATACATACATACATACATACATACATACATACATACATACATACATACATACATACATACATACATACATACATACATACATACATACATACATACATACATACATACATACATACATACATACAACATACATACATACATACATACATACATACATACATACATACATACATACATACATACATACTACATACATACATACATACATACATACATACATACATACATACATACATACATACATACATACATACATACATACATACATACACATACATACATACATACATACTACATACATACATACATACACATACATACATACATACATACATACATACATACATACATACATAAGACATACATACATACATACATACATACATACATACATACATACATACTACATACATACATACATACATACATACATACATACATACATACATACATACATACATACATACATACATACATACATACATACATACATACATACATACATACATACATACATACATACATACATACATACATACATACATACATACATACATACATACATACATACATACATATACATACATACATACATACATACATACATACATACATACATACATACATACATACATACATACATCATACACATACATACATACATACATACATACATACATACATACATACATACATACACATACATACATACATACAGACATACATACATACATACATACATACATACTACATACATACATACATACATACATACATACATACATACATACATACATACATACATACATACATACATACATACATACATACATACATACATACATACATACATACATACATACATACATACATACATACATACATACATACATACATACATACATACATACATACATACATACATACATACATACATACATACATACATACATACATACATACATACATATACATACATACATACATACATACATACATACATACATACATACATACATACATACATACATACATACATACATACATACATACATACATACATACATACATACATACATACATACATACATACATACATACATACATACATACATACATATATTATATGTATGCTCGTATTTGACTGTAACTCCCCTAACCCGTACCCGACCCGGATACGAATCTGAGGTGTCACATTGACTTTTCAAACATGTACATTTATAAGAACCATAGGAAATTTAAACTTTCATTAACATAAAATTTGTATTTTACATAATTAAGTTCAAAACATTACAAAATTGATCAAAGTACACGTACTTTACAACTCTGTTTACATGCTAACATATCTATTACATAAACAAAACATACTGTGTAAAGTACTTCTGATCTGATCTTCGAGTGGAGATATGCTGCTATGCTGATCCTAAGACTGATCCCCTTGTTTTTCAGTGCCTACAAGTAAAACACTTACACGCTAAGTCATAGACTTAGTGAGACATAAACATATAATAATGAATTTCCTATAAATATGAATATGCAATCTAACTATCCAATACAATTATGCTTATCATATCATAAATCAATAATGCCATATATGAATCAGTATAAACAATAATAACATATTAATATACAATCATGTACATACTCTTTATATCTTTTATAAGCCCATGTACATTACTGAGAACTCAAGGTATACGAGTACTTTGAGGTTGTGCACACATATATTGTCACCACAACTCATATAAGAATTCACTGAGTGGCATGTGAAATCTATGTCCCAAAGGACGTCATCTATGTCCAGAAGGACATATCCATAGGTTCCAAAGAACCTAAGTAACCCTCGACTCTTGGCATGCAAACTATACCTATAACTCTCATATCACATAACATGGGAACTATCATTATGCTTCATCTATTCATGTATTCATATCATTTCTCTTATGATCACATATTTCTTCTCTTCTGTCACATTTCACATATATGTGTAACCATCGATCTCATATCATATAACATATGTTATTCAAGTATATTCACATGAATCAAATAACATGTATCAATCCATACAAACAAATATAATTCATGCAAGTATATGTAGTGATTATAACATATGCATGTCCATAACTACTGTACCATGAAAACTAATATAGGAAATAGACTTATCACAAGTCTTATTTCCATTGGACTACACCTATAGTATGCACTCACCTTAGCCTCACTTAATTTCCAAATCCACCTCTATAATTCCTCTCTTTGGATTGATGCCTAACTCTATGGTTGCTCCGGAATTTGTTTGTGCTCGAAATCTACACAAATATAATCTAATGAATATCAGGAGTTGAATTACTCAAAAAGGATTCATACCAATTAAACTAATAAAACACAAATATCAAATTTCCCAACTCAAGTAGTATCGGTACTACAAGCACAATACCGATACTTCTATTCTATGGTATCGATACCCCCTACGGTATCGATACCAAAATTAGATTCAATGTTGTCTGGTATTGATACCCTTAACATGGTATCGATACTACTATACTATGGTATTAATACATCCACATTGGTATCGATACCCCTAGTATCTATACTACACTTCAGTACCGATACCTCATGAATAACTTTATCAAATTCAGACTTATGGTATCGATACTGTTACCCCCATACCAAATATCATTCTTTTTCTCTTGAAGTATCGGTACTGGATGAAGTAGTATCGATACTCAAGCCCAAATTTTCACATTTTAAATCCGAAAATTTAATCTTATCAGCTCAAACACTTCATGTCTTAATCCCTTTCATATTCTTAACTCAAATACACATACTTAAATCCATTTGTACTCATTTAACACATCTTTACCTTCAAAATTTTATCCTCTCTATAAAAATCAAGAATCATACCAAATTTTCAACATGTTCTAATTTCAATTCTATCACTTCATATCTCTTAATTCAACTAATGACAAGTCAAATTTAGTTTCAAATTCCACTTATCAACTCTTTTCCAATATTTCATTAAGAAACTTCTTATCTTTAATCTCTCCTAACTCCTTCATCTTTTAATTTGAAGATAACTTAAGCTTTCCTTAAGCTTAAGCATCATCTAAGGATCATAAACAACTCTTAAATTCAGCTAATAATCAACTAACAAGAAAACTCACCTTTGCTCATAAGGTTCACGGCTGAAGAAGAAAGTTTTCTGGAGAAATCTTCCTTTTCCTCTTTTATCTTTCTCCACGTGTATATATCCTTACCCCAATATATTTTAATTCATCTTTAGGCAAAATGACCATTTTTCCCTTCCTCTCAACATTCTTTTCTATTTATTCCTACACAAAATTTTCCATATAAGTCCCTGAACTATTCAATTTATATACTTTAGCTAACAAATTCTGAAGTTTTTCAATTTAGTCACTAACCCGGTGTTGAGGATGTTACATTGACATTCATTCAATTTTTAAAATACGAAAAAGAAAATCATTGACTTATCAAGTTATTTATCGAGCTTTGAAAAAGATCAACGAAACATAAAAATAAATCTATTATTAATTTACATAAAGTAATATGTGAAGTAACTCTCGGTATAGGTAAAAGCAAGATGTGTTGGCGGATCGACTCATCGAATTCCCATCAAAATAGGAAGGCAAGCACTGGCCTTAGCTCTCTTAAAATGGAAAAAAATGTATATTAATCCTTAAAATATTAACAAATTATAAATTAGTCCAATGATAAAGTAATACTTTAACCCCTGAGAAATAGTTTTATTTTATTTGCAGATTTGAACATATGTCTACTTGTTATATTTTTAGGCTGCATAGTGCATTTACAAAGGAATCCATGTGAAATCTTTTGGGGTTATGTCTCCATATTTGAAGAAATATAGATATATGTATAAAGAAATGAAACTCAATTTAGATCCGATTTAGATTTTAATATTTAAAACTTATTTTTTATTTAATTAAATTTATCTTTTTTTATAACATGATATTGTTTTTATTTTAATTATTTTTTAGAAAAAATTATTTTAATTTAATTTAAGGTTTAAAATTCAGGATTTTAATTTTTAAAATTTATAGTTAAAATAAATGTAGAATAAATTTTACAAATTACACAATATGTGTATTAAATAATAATTCTAGAAATATATACAACGATAGATCCAAAAATTTAAAAATGAAGTTCAAAATGTTAGTATTCATTTTTAGAAAAAGAATAGATATGTAAATTTTCTTATCTTTCCACTTTTCCTTAATGCACTAATAAATTTATCAATTTTGTTTTCATAATAATGAGTATGCTCTCGTTTCCCTAAGAGATTTAGTGCATGCACCCATGATATACATGATTCAATAGATAAATCATAGTTAAAAGGCATAATGATAAAATTACCCCCAACATTTGCAAAACAAATTACTTTGTCCCCGTATATATATATATATTTGATCATTTTATCCCAACGTTATAATTTTTTGTCAAAACAACTCATGTAGGATGAAAACAGTTAGTTGACTAATTATCAACATATGTTACTTATATGACATTTATATGTAGGATGAAAACAGTTAGTTTGGCGCTTGCGTAAGTTCCCATCTTCCACAAATTTTATTTTCAAAATTCGAATTCGATTCAAATTAAATATTAGTTAAATTTTTAGTTATTCAAATAAAAAATCATAACCGAGTCGAATTCGTTTTTTTTTTCCAGATGGGAAATTCAGCATCTGTTCAAGCTGCTATTACAAAGGATTTTCACTTATCTATCGCCGAGGTTTGCTCTATAGTTATAAAGAAGATATAATAAAAGTTAATAAGTTTGAGTTTTAAAAGATTATATCAATTACATTTGTAAGATGCATACGTGTTATCAATAGAGTAAAAAATATTCTGAACAAATATTACTTGTAATCACTTCAAACTATTAAAAAATATATTTCTATTTGTAAAAAAAAAGTATATAATATAAATAAATTCAAATATTTAAGTATTTTAGTACATTTAAAAGTTTTTCTAAAAGACCATATCTGGGTGTATCTATTTATAACTATTTTTAAAAACTATTATTAATTATTAAGTTTATGTTTTTTAAAATATTTTAAGATTTAAATATCAAATTTAATTAATTATTAATTAAATCAATCAAATTAAAATTGAATTTCGAGAAACCTTGCTTATTCATATTTCATAAATTCTGATTTGTAGGATATATATGTATTTAGTTTTCAGTATTTGGTTCCATACCGAATGTTGGTGCAATCACGAGTGGAAGAATTGCGGATTTCGTCGGCCGGAAAGGGGTAATCCAATTTCCAAAAATTTATACTTCATTGTCACAAATGAAAATCACTTTATATATATATATATAGTTCTAAGATCCACGTATATCTAGTGTAAAACTTTTAGTTTTATTCCTTTTAAGGATCGTTGGATGAGAGTAAATTAAAGGATGAGATTAACTCTTTACTTTTTTTTTCTAGTGAATATCTTCTCATTTTCCATTGTTAATCTGAATAGGATCTTGTTATACAATGTAAAATTATTTTTATTTTACATAGATTTACGACAGTTGGATGAGTGAAAATAGATAGTTGAGATTAACAGTAGTAAATGAGAATATATTCAATGAAAAAAAAACAAGTAGTTACTTTCAATCATATATTTTCACTCATCCAACAGTCCTAAGTCTGTGTTAAACTAAAAAGTTTAATGTCGTGTAAGTGGATCATAACCCTATATAGGATAGGATCATGTTACAATGTAAAACTATTTTGGTTTTACACAAATTTAGGACCATTGGATGAGTGAAAATAGATGGCTGACATTAATAGTAAGAAATGAAAAGACATTCATTGGAAAAAAACAAGGAGTTAATCTCAGCCATCTATTTTTACTCATCCAAAGATCCTAAATCTGTGTAAAACTAAAAAGTTTTACGTTATGTAAATGGATCCTAATCATATAATAGGCTTAATATAAAAATAAGTGCTCAAACTATACCATTTTCTCATTTAGGTGCCTAAAATTATTTTTTGGTCAATTCAAGTGTCTAATAAACGTTACCATTTTAAGTGCCCCGATCGTAACGATTGTTAAAAAAATATGTTAAGTGACATGTATCATGTTTATATTTTTAAATTTTTTATTTAAAAATTAAAAAAAAACAATTTCCCTTCCCTCTGCCATGCCTCCCCCTCTCTGCTTCCCCCCACCACTTCTCGGACCATCCCTCTCTCTTCCCTCATTGGGAAAAATCAGTCCCTCTTCATCCAATAATTTTAGGGTTAGGAATTTAAGATCTCATTCACTAATTTTAGGATTAAATATTTATGGTTTATGAAATTAGAGGTTTGAGATGACAAAAAAGATGATGGCTGGTCAATGGACGGATGGCGATAGAGATGGTGACTGAAGATGGTTGGTGATGACTAAAAATGAGGATTAAAATTAAAGATTTTAAGATTTTGAGGTTTTTATTATAAATTTAAAGAGTTTGATTTTTTTTTAAAAAATTTAAGGTTATTTTGAAAAAAAAATAAAAATTTTAAAAAATAAATAAACATGACATGTGTCACTTAACGAAATTTTTTAACGACTGTCACGGCCGAGACACTTGAAATGATATACATTTACAACGTTAGACACCTGGATTGACCGAAAAAAGTTTAGGCAACTAAATGGAAAAAAATTGTATAGTTTGGGCACTTTTTTATATTAAGCATATATATATATATATATATATGGGATATGATCCAATAACATAGTGTTAAACTTTTTTGTTTTTGGATCACAACCGTTTATTTACACTCGTCCAACTGACCTAAATCTGTGTAAAACTAAAAAGAAAGTTTTATATTGTGTAAGTAGATCCTAATCTTTTATATATATATTTCCAGTGAATATCTTATTATTTCCTACTATTAATCTCAACCATCTATTTTCACACATCCAACGGTCCAAAATCTGTGTCAATCTAAAGAAATTTATATTGTGTAAGTGAATCCTAACTCATATATATATATATATATATATATATATATATATATATATATATATATATATATATATATATATAATATATATATATATATATATATATATATATATAATACTCCAGTTATAATATTCATGGATAAATTGATAAGGTGTTAGGAAGTTCACATTCTCTAAAATTTTAAATTCTTATGATTTAAATTTTTCTATATTTTCTATTTAATAATATAATTTTATACTCCTTAAATTTATAATATAAATTCCTAAAATTTTATATCATTTAACATAAATTACTGCGATATGATTGTCCTTGATTATATCTAAAAAGAAATTGATTCAGGCAATGAGAGTATCTTCTGCCTTCAGCATTACAGGATGGATAGCTATTTACTTCTGCGAGTTTGTGTTTATTCCGTTGCTTTTATTAGAATAAATCGAATATGAATGATTATATGAAATAATTAAATTAAATTTTAGAGTTAATGGTTTTACTTTTGCAGGGTGCATTGCTACTTGATATTGGAAGATTGCTATGTGGTTGGCATTTCTCATGAATCTCTTCTGATTTATCATAATCCGTAATATAATTATTTTTAGGGTAACTTATATTTTTGGGTCACTTAATTATTTTCTATATTATTGTTTTGGTCATTATATTTTAAATTCTTTTAATTTTATCGTCCAACTTTCAAATTTCACACTTTTTAACCATTTGACCGTTAAGTCTTTAACAATGTTTATATTTTGTTAGTAAGTTTATGCGAAAACCCCCAAAACTTTCTTCTCAAATCTAGATTTTTAAACTCCTTTTGGTTCACTAACATTAAAGTATTTTCTTCCAAATATAAACGACAGAAAGATTGAAAAGGAGGATAATCGACCAGTGGATATTGTATATCAAACTAAAAAAAGGTGTAAACTTTAATTTAAATTTTATACATTTTGAAAAAAACAAATTAATAAGAAAAAAGAGGGGCAAAAGGGGGAATATTTTGGTACCAATTATGTCCCAAACGACGGTTGATGATGGTAGAACGATGGTAAAAAAGATTTGGTCATGAGTAAGAAGAATGTTAAAATATTAGGTTAGTTTTGTAACATCCTCAATACCGGGTTAGTGACCAAATTGAAATATTTCAGAATTTGATGATTAAAGTAGAATAATTGAATAGTTCAATGATTTATCTGGAAATATTTCCTAAAAGTTGTTAGTAATTATTAAAGGAATTAAAGGGCAAAATGGTCATTTGACAAGGAAAACTTTTATATTCCTTTTATAAGATAAGGGAACCACGTGGGAAATGAGAGAATTCTCCAGAGTTTTCTTTTTTCTTCTTCCTCCTCCCGTATCTCCAAGCTCAAAGGTGAGTTTCTTTGTTTGTTGATTAATTGTTGATTTTAAGGTTGAGTTATGATCATTAGATGATAATTAAGCTTATGCAAAGCTTAATTTGTTCTAAAACAACAAGATGAAAGGTATAAAAGAGATTAAAGAAAATGAGTTTTTAGATGAATTTCTGGAAAAGAGTTAATAAGTGAAATTTGAGAAGGAATTTGACTTGTCATCACTAAGAAGAAGAGATTTATGAAGTTAGAAAGGATTAATAACAAAGTTGAAAGTTTAGTAAGATTCTTAATTTTAAGAATCATGATGAGATATGGAAGATAAAGATGGTTTATATGAATACAAGTTGGTTTAAGTAATGATATTTGAGTTTAATGACATGATAGGGGATTAAAATAGAAGAATTGAATGAAGAGTTGATGATTTTCGGGTGTAAAATACAAATTTTGGGCAAAGTGTATCGATGCACATTCAATGTGTACCAATGCAGTCTTTAAAGAAGAAACATCGAATGCCTTGAGTGTACCGATGCACAGTTAGTGCATCGATGCACCCCTTAAGATCAAACATCGAAGGTGATTTGGGTACCGATGCACAGGTAGTGCATCGATGCAAACGTTATGGAATGCATCGATACACTGTAGAGTGCATGGATGCATACCTTCATTAAAAGATGAAAATAGCTTTCTTTTAGCCTAAGAAGTGACAGTTTAGAAGATATCAATTCGTATACTGATATGTATCAATGTATTACTATATAGATATATGATGGTGTATATTTCGATCGAGAGCAACGTCCAGAAAAGTTTACAAGTAATAGTCATTGGGAAGAATTAAGAGATCGATATTGACTAGTGAGGCCAGGTGAGTGCATATTAGATATAATATGATGTTTAATGGAAATAAGACTTGCAACAAGTCTATTTCTGATAGTAGTATGCATGAATTCATGAACTTGAGTATGTGTTTATTATGGGTGTATAAGTAATATGTTATTGTATGTGTGACATGATTTGTATGAATTTATGTTAGTGTGATAAGATATAAGAACCGGTATAATTAATATATATGTTTACATAAATTATATGATGATATAAGAATAGATATGAAAATTATATGAGTATAAAAGATAAGTCATATGATAAGATTTAGGTAATTTATGAAAATGAAAATATATGAATATGAAGAGTTATAAGAGAACAAATATAAGTTATATGATAATGAAATACAAGACTATGTGAATATATGGTTATACGATAAAATATGTAATAACAGGAGAATATGATGGAAGTGAATTCATGATAACAATAGGAACTAGGTGAACATGTATAAAGGTTATATGAATAATGGAAACATGAATTAGACAAGTACATAGTGATATGATCAATTATGAGAATTAGTGTATTAGATATTATATGATTTATGAGAATTTAAGAAAACTAGACAATATTGAATTATAAAATGAACTGAGAATAATATATCACTTAGTAAACTAGTATAGAAAGTGATGATATACACATATAATATAAGATATATGTTTATAAATATGACCTATGTTATGTAATATAAGTGCATAGCAAGAAATAAAGAATAAGATAGATGATACGATATAAATTATATTATGAATTAGTGAGGTAGGAATACGATATATAAATATGCAATAAAAGTTATGTGTTATATGATAAATATAAACATATGAGAACAAGAGATAAATTATATGAGAAAGATTTATAGGCTTAATTGAAGCCATAGGAAGATGTTATAGGAGCTATTTGATGATAATTTATGAGAACACATGTATATGTGATAAACTATGTGAAACTGAACTAAGGTAATATATATATAACTGATGTGAGTATAAAAGTACAAACCATAAGTTATATGATACGCGATAAGTTATTATATGTACATGATGTATGTTATGAGATGTGATCTATGTGATTACAGTAGAAATGATAATAGCTATATGAGTATATGTACACGTGAACTATATGGAAATGAACTACGTGACTATGTGTGATCTTATGGAAATATGATAATGAGTTATGTGGAAGAACTATGAGATTATATGTATATGTGAATGTGAGATAATCTAAATATTAATGCCCATGTTATGTGTTAAGAGAGCTAGAGGTATAGTTGGCTTGCCATGATTCGAGGGTCTACGCGATCCTTCGGGACATATATGTATTCTTTGGAACATGTATGAGGTCTTTTGAGACACATATTTGGTCATTAGCATATGTATATGATTCTTAAGGAATTTTCTACGTGGTCCTTAAGGACATTTTATATGGCACTTCGGTGTAATTCTACGTGGCACTTCGGTGCATTTATACGAGCTGTGGTGACAACATTAGTGCATAACCTCTAATGACTCACATATCAATAGTTCTCACATATGTACATGGGCTAATCAAGAGATAATAACAAATATATGTTGTGATATGATAAATTTTATAGCAAGGACATGGTAAGGTATGGGTATAGTATATGATTAAGAAGGTTAAGTATATGTGCTATGTGATTAAATGGTAATTGACTAATGATGATTCATATGTATGCATGTATTTCTTATTAGATAATCTGATATGATTTATATGATGATGTTTGTATTGCTTCGTTAATTGAATCATATGTTGAGTAAAAGAATAGATATAAGAGAATATAATTATAAGATATAAATGATAAGAATATTGATAGTGGAATAAGGTTAGAGATGAAAACAATGTTTGATATGTATATGTGTATAGTACGTTATATATAATGTTATATTGTTTTGATGTGGCATTATAAGATGATATGTTCATGCATGTGTAATTAGTTAGAGTTCTTTTATAAATTAATGTCTCACTAAGTCATAGACTTAGCGTGTAAGTGATTTACACGTAGGTTTCAAGAAGAGTAAAGAGCGATGTGGAGCAAGACATGTCAGCATTTCCTTACTGAAGGTCAGATCAGAAGAGAGGTGAATAATATGTATTTTAATATATAAAGTTTTAGTTAGCATGTATTCAAAAGAATATATTGTATAAGCTCTGAATGGTTCTGTAAACGTTTTGAATAAGTTATATGTTATAAAAGTTTTAAATTACTCATTATTTTATACAAGTAAATATTTTGAAAAGTCAATGTGACACCTCAGATCCGGATCTGGGTCGAATACGGGTTGAGGGTGTTATATTTAATTGTATCAGAGCTAAGGTTTAGCCGATTCTAGGCTTAAACCGAAGTTAAATGAGATTTAAAATGTGTACATGCCAACACAAAGTCAGTAATTTCTGATCTGAAACATTATAAGGTAGATGATGTCTTGCTAATAGAATAAGAATAGTATGATATAGTAGAAATTTGATTGCAATAATTTCAAAATGAGGTGAGAGGTAAATCTGATTGTGATAGCGATTCACCTGCCCTGGCCTAGAAGGATGAAGAGCGGACACATCAGGAAACGCCTCGGAAGATCAAAAATTGATTTCAGAAAGTTGAAATCATATTAGAATAGTGATAGCATATTTTCACAGTTTTGAATCGAAAAAATGAGGTGAAGTATTCTTATTATTTCATGGATAAGATATAATATGGTGAACAAGTGTCACCATAAGAAAGTTAAAAGATCTAAAGATGTGGTTAGAATTTGTAGAAGAGTTTAAGAATAAGTGCATCAATGACAAGCGTATAAGATATAGAAAGCCAGAGTTTATGAGTTGAAACAAAGGATAGTGTTGTGTATAAGCAAAAGTGTGGATATGATAAGAGGTTGCATTTTAGATGGAAATAGTTGGTGTTGGCTAACCAGATTATGTGATGAAAGGTATATTGAAGTTGAAAGATTTTAAGATATTGACAGGTTAAAATAACCAAATATAAAGTGGATCTAGATACAGTTGTATAGTTGGATCTTAGTAATGTGATATAGTGAATGAAGTGAGGATTTGTATATTTGAGTAAAGCTAAAGATTGATAAGAAGAGTTTAAGAATGAATACATCAGTGATTAGTTTATAAGACAAAGGAAGTCAGAATGTTAAGTTTGAACAACGGAAATCACATGGTGTATGAGAATGAATATGAATTTGATAAGTTAAGTAAACTATGGTTGAGATAATTCTGAGTGGAAAGAGTGTATATGATTAATTGATTAGGGCTTGTGGCCTAGATTGAACAGTTGTTATTGACTAGCTGTCAAAGTAAATGTGATAGAGTTATAAGATTGGAAGAAAAGATAAAGTGGAGTTAAGCAAGTATGATATGAACCTAGATGTGGTTATGTATTTTGATTATACAGATATGGTGTAGGCAAGGAGATAAGTATTGGTATGTTTTAAAAAGGAGGCTTTAAAGAAGGAAATAAAAGTACAAGAGATGATAAAGAATGAGATTCTATATGAGTAAGTTGATTATTAAAGTTATGAGGAGGTGATAAAGATCGGTAATCAGAGATGAATATAAGTGATAGGAAAAGAATATGTGAGCATGAAAGAAAAGATATGATTTATGTATAGGGAGATTTTGATTTTGAATGAATAAAGGAATAATGGAATAAAAAAATGAAAATGATTGAGTTTAAAGGATCAGATATGATAAAGATTATATGGAAGTGTAGATGATAAGTTTGATATAGAAGTAAGAAAATTGTGCAAGCTGATGTGAAAAGATTGTTTGATTTTGTAAAGTATATGTTTAATCACATTTGAAGAAGATTTAAGGTTGTGTTCTTGGTTGAATGATGATAGAATAAGAGTTTAATTATTGTTATGAAGTAATTAGAGATGGATTTATGATGTTGAGTGATGAAAATGGATGTTATTGTCTACATGATGAGTGACATTATATATATATTTTAAAAGGACAAAGGAAATATGCATAATTAAAGGAGATAAAAGACAGAAATGAATGGAGTTCTTTAGGAAATTGAAGTCAAATCACTGATCATAAATTACAAACGAATAAAGTTGAGAAAACAACATGAGAATATTAGAAGATATGTTCTTATCAAGATGCGTAGTGAAAATTCGGGGACGAATTTTCTTTAAAGGATGGGAGATTTGTAACATCCTCAATACCGGGTTAGTGACCAAATTGAAATATTTCAGAATTTGGTGATTAAAGTAGAATAATTGAACAGTTCAATGATTTATCTGGAAATATTTCCTAAAAGTTGTTAATAATTATTAAAGGAATTAAAGGGAAAAATGGTCATTTGACAAGGAAAATTTTTATATTCCTTTTATAAGATAAGGGAACCACGTAGGAAATGAGAGAATTCTCCAGAGTTTTCTTTCTTCTTCTTCCTCCTCCCGTATCTCCAAGCTCAAAGGTGAGTTTCTTTGTTTGTTGATTAATTGTTGATTTTAAGGTTGTGTTATGATCATTAGATGATAATTAAGCTTAAGGAAAGCTTAATTTGTTCTAAAACAACAAGATGAAAGATATAGATGAGATTAAAGAAAATGAGTTTTTAGATGAATTTCTGGAAAAGAGTTAATAAGTGAAATTTGAGAAGGAATTTGACTTGTCATCACTAAGAATAAGAGATTTATTAAGTTAGAAAGGATTAATAACAAAGTTGAAAGTTTAGTAAGATTCTTAATTTTAAGAATCATGAAGAGATATGGAAGATAGAGATGGTTTATATGAATACAAGTTGGTTTAAGTAATGGTATTTGAGTTTAATGACATGATAGGGGCTTAAAATAGAAGAATTGAATGAAGATTTGATGATTTTCGGGCGTAAAATACAAATTCTGGCCAAAGTGTATCGATGCACATTCAATGTGTACCGATGCAGTCTTTAAAGAAGAAACATCGAATGCCTTGAGTGTACCGATGCACAGTTAGTGCATCGATGCACCCCTTAAGATCAAACATCGAAGGTGATTTGGGTACCGATGCACAGGTAGTGCATCGATGCAAACGTTATGGAATGCATCGATACACTGTAGAGTGCATCGATACATACCTTCATTAAAAGATAAAAATAGCTTTCTTTTAGCCTAAGAAGTGACAGTTTAGAAGATATCAATTAGTATACTGATATGTATCAATGTATTACTATGTAGAGATATGATGGTGTAGATTTCGATCGAGAGCAACGTCCAGAAAAGTTTACAAGTAATAGTCATCGGGAAGAATTAAGAGATCGATATTGACTAGTGAGGCCAGGTGAGTGCATATTAGATATTATATGATGTTTAATGGAAATAAGACTTGCAACAAGTCTATTTCTGATAGTAGTATTCATGAATTCATGAACTTGAGTATGTGTTTATTATGGGTGTATGAGTAATTTGTTATTGTATGTGTGACATGATTTGTATGAATTTATGTTAGTGTGATAAGATATAAGAACCGGCATAATTAATATATATGTTTACATAAATTATATGATGATATAAGAATAGATATGAAATTATATGAGTATAAAAGATAAGTCATGTGATAAGATTTAGGTAATTTATGAAAATGAAAATATATGAATATGAAGAGTTATAAGAGAACAAATATAAGTTATATGATAATGAAATACAAGACTATGTGAATATATGGTTATACGATAAAATATGTAATAACGGGAGAATATGATGAAAGTGAATTCATGATAACAATAGGAACTAGGTGAACATGTATAAATGTTATATGAATAATGGAAACATGAATTAGACAAGTACATAGTGATATGATCAATTATGAGAATTAGTGTATTAGATATTATATGATTTATGAGAATTTAAGAAAACTAGACAAGATTGAATTATAAAATGAACTGAGAATAATATATCACTTAGTAAACTAGTATAGAAAGTGATGATACACACATATAATATAAGATATATGTTTATAAATATGACATATGTTATGTAATATAAGTGCATACCAAGAAATAAAGAATAAGATAAATGATACGATATAAATTATATTATGATTTAGTGAGGTAGGAATGCGATATAAATATGCAATAAAAGTTATGTGTTATATGATAAATATAAACATATGAGAACAAGAGATAAATTAAATGAGAAAGATTTATAGGCTTAAATGAAGCCATAGGAAGATGTTATAGGATCTATTTGATGATAATTTATGAGAATACATGTATATGTGATAAACTATGTGAAACTGAACTAAGGCAATATATATATAAATAATGTGAGTAAAAAAGTACAAACCATAAGTTATATGATATACGATAAGTTATTATATGTACATGATGTATGTTATAAGATTTGATCTATGTGATTACAGGAGAAATGATAATAGCTATATGAGTATATGTACATGTGAACTAGATGGAAATGAACTACGTGCCTATGTGTGATCTTATGGAAATGTGATAATGAGTTATGTGGAAGAACTATGAGATTATATGTATATGTGAATATGAGATAAACTAAATATTAATGCCCATGTTATGTGTTAAGAGAGCTAGAGGTATAGTTGGCATGCCAAGAGTCGAGGGTCTACGCGGTCCCTCGGGACATATATGTATTCTTTGGAACATGTATGAGGTCTTTTGAGACACATATTTGGTCCTTATCATATGTATATGATTCTTAAGGAATTTTCTACGTGGTCCTTAGGGACATTTTATATGGCACTTCGGTGCAATTATACGCGGCACTTCGGTGCAATTCTACGTGGCACTTTGGTGCATTTATACGAGCTGTGGTGACAACATTAGTGCACAACCTCTAATGACTCACATATCAATAGTTCTCACATATGTACATGGGCTAATCAAGAGATAATAACAAATATATGTTGTGATATGATAAATTTTATAGCAAGGACATGATAAGGTATGGGTATAGTATATGATTAAGAAGGTTAAGTATATGTGCTATGTGATTAAATGATAAGTGACTAATGATGATTCATATGTATACATGTATTTCTTATAAGATAATCTGATATGATTTATATGATGATGTTTGTATTGCTTCGTTAATTGAATCATATGTTGAGTAAAAGAATAGATATAAGCAAATATAATTATAAGATATAAATGATAAGAATATTGAATGTGGAATATGGTTAGAGATGAAAACAATGTGTGATATGTATATGTGTATAGTACGTTATATATAATGTTATATTGTTTTGATGTGGCATTATAAGAAGATATGTTCATGCATGTGTAATTAGTTAGAGTTCTTTTATAAATTAATGCCTCACTAAGTCATAGACTTAGCGTGTAAGTGATTTACACGTATGTTTCAAGAAGAGTAAAGAGCGATGTGGAGCAAGACAGGTCAGTATCTCCTTACTGAAGGCCAGATCAGAAGAGAGGTGAATAATATGTATTTTAATATATAAAGTTTTAGTTGGCATGTATTCAAAAGAATATATTGTATATGCTCTGAATGGTTCTGTAAACATTTTGAATAAGTTATATGTTATAAAAGTTTTAAATTACTCACTATTTTATACAAGTAAATGTTTTAAAAAGTCAATGTGACACCTCGGATTCGGATTTGGGTCGGATACGAGTTGGGGGTGTTAGAAGTTTAGTAAATGAAGTGTAAAAAAAAATTGAAATCTCACCAAAAGAATGATTTTTGAAACTTGAGTGACAAAATCAAAAAATTTTAAAATTGGATAACCAAAACAAAAATATGATAAAGATTAATTGACTAATGTATAGTTTACCCTTTTTCTTCTTCTTCGTATTATTATTGTTATATAAAACTACTTGAACAGTCCCGTATGTGTAGCTGAAATCGTCCCCAAGGATCTTCGTGGTGGGTTAGACACCTTGAATCAGGTTACAATTCCATTTCATTTTTAGTTAAAAGTATTTATATTCGACACATATTTAAATACATATTCATATATGTATCAAACACATATTATTTAATATTTACGAACGAATTCGAGTAACGAAATGTGTACATGTATCAGGTTGTTAACATGATCTGGTTTTGGCAGCTAACGATCATGATAGGAGGATCGACGTCCTACCTAGCTGGGACAGCTTTGCAATGGCGACTGTTAGCTCTGACTGGTAGGGTTTCGAAGAATCAAAGATCAGGAATTTAAATAGTGATCCACTATCAGAATTGTGGTTGTTATATAACGATTCTGGCGCCATTCAATATTGTTAGTGCATGATTGCGGTACTCGTAATGACTTGAATAATAGTCGTTATGTCGATAATCGTGATAGATGTAACGTAAACAAAAATACTATCACGACCGTAATTTAATTTAAATCCTTACCAAAGATTAAATTTATTCAACCCCTTTCACCATTAATTTTTTGTTTTAATACAAATTTTATTTCTTTCGAAGGAATCATCCCATGTTTAATTCAGCTTGCGGGTCTTGTTTTCATCGCCGAGTCTCCGAGATGGCTGGTAAGCACTCAACCACTAAAGACATAGACGTGTTAAAATCAATTATTGAAGGGATAAATTTTTTTTGTATTAAAAAATAAATATTTAATAAATATTTAAATCTAAAAATTAGACAAGACAAAAAATTTATTTAATTAATATTTAAGTTAAAAAAAATTAAAATATCATTATACCAAAAATTTTGAGAAGGAAACAGTCTCTCCTAACCACTATGTAGCTTCATCTGACTAAAAATATAGCTATGTACTCCGTTCTTACTCGTATTTGTGTGTAAGTGTTGGATATTGTTAAAGATAATGTCGAATGATTGATTGTATAAATAGGGACACAATATATATTGAACATAAAATTTTGACTCAATAAATTTCACTCAATTTAATCATATAGGGTTGTGATTCTTTTTAAAAAAAATTCAGATTTAGGTTTGGTCAAACTTTTTGAAGGATAAAATAGAGCCAGTCATATTCAAATTTAGGGTCAAAATCTCCGACTCGATCCGAGAAAATAAAATAACTATTTTTATATATTTTGGGATAATTTTAATAATATCATTGTCTCTATATTTTTTCAATTAGATCATTATTTTGCTTAATAAAAAATTATATATATATATATATATTTGTATCAAGTCCGATCAGGTTAGATCCGGTCAGGTGTTAGTTTCTTCCCTAAAATTAGATTAGATTTCGGATCGAATGAAATCTCCTTAAATTCAAATGGGATGATGAGTGGAGAGGTAGAATGTTCAAGTTAAGTTCGAGTCAACAAAAATTTGACCCTACTCGACCCATGTCCATTCCTAGGTACAAAACCCTACTCTCTACTCAAACTAAAAACATTGATAGATGTTTGTAGTCGTACGAGCATAAAATCCTAACTAATAAACATGTACCATATTTTTTTTAACTACAATTTAATTTTTCATAGAACTGATCTTACTGTAAATATTTTGAGTTAAATTAGAATTTAAGTTATATTCTCTATCTGATACAAATATATTCAATTTGTTTTAATTTTCAATTTATGATTTCAGGCAAAGGTTGGATACGAGAAAGAGTTCTACAATGCTTTGAGGAGACTCCATGGAGATAATGCTGATGATATTTCTCATGAAGCAAATGAAATCCAAGTACTCATCAACATTCAACTTTACAATTTCCCCCTCTTTTAAACTAAAATTAATGCTGATATTAAGTTTTCTTCTTCTTCTTTTTACAGGATTATTTGCAAACCCTAAAGCACCAGTCTACAGCCGGCATGCTAGACTTGTTCCAAAGAGAATACATGCGTTCGATCATCGTAAGCATTTTAACACCTTAAACTCGTCAGATTCGACGATCCACCATAATACATACGTAGAGGTCTTATATGTGTCACGCTATGTGCTTCACATAAGGGTCAATGGATTATTTACGAGAATGATAAAATACATTGGTTTCATGTCAAATAAGGGTCAATGGATTAGAAAAGAATGATGAAATTTAAAATGCGAAATAAAAGCGGAAAAATAATACCCGAAATTGATAACGGAGGTTTCATGTCAAATAAGAAAGAGAAAGTCTTGAAATTTAAAAACGATGACGTTACGTGTTCATTTTTTGTTTCACGAATAGTGTTTGTTGTTGGGAAATAAATCAAGAACGAGTAATTTCCCTATAACCAGATTAGTGAGAATGCGAAATAAAAGCGGAAAAATAATACCCGAAATTGATAACGGAGTTAAGCCAATTTTGCTTACGTCTCCGGACTGCTGCAGATCTTTTACTAAGAGAGAAAATTTACATGTGTTTACAAAACACTCACTACTCACAAGAAAGCTCTCTAGTATTGGGAGAAAGAAATGATTTTTTGGGATGATTTTGAAGCTAAATGGGTTAGGGTATTTATAGTTGAAGCTTAAGGACTAATCTTATAAATACCCTAAAGTCCAGTGACTAATTATAATTATCCTATTACAATTTTTCAACAAACATCTACCAAACTTTGAAAAACCATTTTCCAAAGAAACGTTTACCAAACTTTGAAAACCATTTTCAAAGAAACATTTACCAAACTTTGAACTTTTAACAATCTCCCACTTGAAGACTGATTTTAATCTGTCTTCACACCTCGATTAATGCAACAATTTTTCTAGTCTTGTAACTCTAGCATGTCAACTGAAGTTGAACACAACTTCAGTTTGTCTGTAGTCACTGTCTTTGTCAACATGTCTGCCGGATTTTGAGCTCCACTAATCTTTTCAAGTTTCAAAATCCCATCTTCCAGAAGAGACCGGATAAAATGATATCTCAATTGTATGTGCTTCGTCCTAGAATGAAAAGACGGATTCTTTGCTAGATGGATAGCACTTTGACTGTCGCAATACAAGACATTGTTTTCTTGTTTCTAGCATAACTCTTCCAAGAAACTTTGGAGCCAGACCATCTCCTTGATGGCTTCCGTAACAGCGACATATTTTGCTTCAGTTGTGGAGAGAGCAACTATCTTCTGTAATTGAGAAACCCAACTCATTGCAGTACCTCCTAGAGTATAGACATACCATGTAGTGCTCCTTCTGATGTCAACATTTCTAGCTAAGTCAGCATCTACATAGCCTGTCAGTATTGTATCTCCACATTTGAAACAAAGTGCTTTGTTTGTAGTACCTCGCAGATATCTGAGGATCCATTTGACAGCTTCCAAGTGTACTTTGTCCGGATTATTCATGTACCTGCTAACAACTCCCACTGCTTGAGCAATATCTGGTCTGGTACAAAACATGGCATACATTAGACTTCCAATTGCTGAGGCATACGACACCTTCACCATGTGAGCACGTTCTTCCCCCGTCTTTGGTGATTGTTCTTTGGAGAGTCTAAAATGAACACCTAAAGTTGTACTTAGTGGTTTAACATCTTGCATGTTGAACCTGGAGAGTACTTTGTTGATGTACTCAGCCTGTGATACCATCAAAGTCCCCGACTTTGTGTCTCTCTTGATCCTCATCCCAAGAATCTGCTTTGTAGCTCCCAGATCTTTTATAGCAAACTGCTTCGACAATTTTTGCTTCAAGTTTATAATCGCTTGCATGTCTGAGCCTGCAACGAGCATGTCATCAACATACAACAATAAAATAATGACGCTTTTGTCGAACCTCTTGATGTAGCAACAATGATCTGCTTGGCATCTGGTAAAACCACTGCTACTCATGAAGTTGTCGAACTTCTTGTACCACTGTCTAGGAGCTTGTTTTAAACCATACAAGCTCTTCTTCAACCTGCATACCAGGTTTTTCTTGCCTGCCTTAATGAATCCTTCTGGCTGCCTCATATAGATTTCTTCCTCCAAATCACCTTGAAGGAAAGCTGCCTTTACAATTAACTGCTCAAGATGTAAATTCTCTGCAGCTACAATTTTCAACACCAGTCTAATTATAGATAGCTTCACGACTGGAGAGAAAATTTCATTGTAGTCAATACCTTCTTTTTGCTAAAAGCCTTTGACAACCAATCTTGCTTTGTAGCATTTACTCCCATCGTGCTCTTCTTTGATCCTGCAAATCCACTTGTTATGGAGCGCTTTCTTGCCTAGTGGTAATTCAACTAATTCCCAAGTCTGATTTTACATAAGCGAGTCCAACTCATCTTTCATGAAAGACTCCCACTTGACTGAATTATCCACCTGCATTGCTTCATCATAGCACTTTGGTTCACCATTATCAGTCAGCAACAAGTAGTGCAAAGAAGGCGAATAACGCTGGGTTGGTTTAGGAATTCTAGAGGAGCATCTTAGTTCTAGTGTGCCTGGTTCTTCTTGAACTGCTTCAGGACTGATCTGAACATCATTTCCAGAAATCTCCTCGAATTCAACAAATTCCTTTGTTTCAGCTTCGATATTTGAGCTACTTGATTCTACAGTTGACTTGTCTTTGTACATCACATTCTCATTGAAAATGACATCTATGCTTCTGATGATCTTCCGATTTTCATAGTCCCAAAATCGGTAACCGAACTCATCACTGCCATAACCAACAAATGCACATTTGTTGGACTTAGCATCAAGTTTACTTCTTTCAGCAGAATCTATGTGTACATAAGAAATACAACCAAACACTCTTAAGAGTGAAAGATTTATTTCTTTCTTGCTCTAAACTTCCTATGGTATTTTTCCATCCAAAGGAACTAAGGACCCACAGTTGATCAGGTAAGTTGTAGTGTTGATAGCTTCAGCCCATAGAAATTTAGGCAATCCGGCATGTATCCTAATGCTTCTGGCACGTTCATTCAGAGTTCTATTCATGCGCTCTGCTACGCCATTCTGCTGCGGTGTCATGGGAAATGTTCTCTCCATCTTGATCCCATTGTTTGCGCAAAATTCTCTGAATCTACTATTTTTGTACTCTCATCTATTGTCAGACCTCAACCGCTTGACTTTCAGACCAGTCTCATTTTCCACCATGACCTTCCATTTTCTGAAGGTATCAAAGACTTCTGATTTCTTCTTCAGAAAATAAACCCACACCTTTCTTGTTGAATCATCGATGAAGGTGACATAATATAATGAGTCTGCAAAAGATGGAACTGGAGATGGTCCCCATACATCAGTATGAACCAACTCTAACTTTTCTGCCTTGGGTGTCTTGCCAATCTTTGCAAATCTGACTTTATTTTGTTTGCCAAAGATGCAATCCTCGCATAGTCCGACATCTACATTCTTTATATCTGACAGCTTCCCTTTTGACAAAAGTGTCTTCATCCCTTTCTCGCTCATATGGCCAAGCCTTTGGTGCCATAGGTTTGATTTTCCATCAGCATCTACTACTGCAATGATATTCTCTAAATTTGAGGTTACATAGAGAGTACCAGTCTTCTTACCACGAGCTATGACGAGTGCTCCTTTGGTAATCTTTCATTCACAGCCTGAAAAGGTTGTGCTATATCCTTCTCCATCAAGCTGTCCTACAGAAATCAAATTTCTTTTGAGGCCAGGAATATGTCTCACTCTTTTCAGTGTCCAGGTGGTCTGGTTTAGCAACTTTAATCGGATGTCTCCTTTTCTGACAATCTTCAAGGTTTCATCATCATATAGATGAACCTTACCAAAATCACCACTGACATATTTCTCCATGATTTCTCGGCATGGGGTGGAGTGGAAAGATGCCCCTGAATCTAAGATCCATTATTCAATTGGACTGTCAACGCTTAGAATCATGGCATCATCTATCTCTTCTGTCATGTTGGCAGAATTCTATGTGACAGTATCTTTCTTCAGTGCTCGACAATCTCTTTTAAAGTGACCCTTCTTGCCACAATTATAACAGGTAAAATCTTTCTTTCCCATTCTGGATTTTCCCCGTCTGGATTTCGATCTGCCACGATTTGAATTTCTTTCTAAAGTTCTCCCTCTAGACTCCGTGTGCAAGGCTGAGGAGGTTGATGCTCCACCCGATTCTCTCCGTCGAATTTCTTCGCTCAGTACCAGATCTCGAACATCGTCGAATTTCAATTTACTGTTTCATGAAGAGCTGCTAACTGCTGTAACAGTAGCATTCCAACTGTCTGGTAGAGATGATAAGAGAATTAAAGCTCGAACTTCATCATCAAATTCAATTTCCACGAACTCAACTGGGTTGTAATTGTGTTGAGTTCATTTAGGTGTTGAGCCACTGATGCCCCTTCCGCCATCCGCAAATTGAATAATCGCCTCATCAAATGAAATTTGTTTGAGGCCGATGGTTTCTCATACATACTTGAGAGAGCCGCCATAAGACCCTCTGTGGTCTTTTCCTTTGCTATGTTGAAAGCAACATTGTCGGATAACGTTAGTTGGATAACTCTGAGGGCTTGTATATCGAGAAGAGGCCAATCTTCATTCTGCATGCCCTCTGGTTGCTTTCCTAAGAGAGGTTGATATAGATTTTTCTGGTACAAAAAATCTTCAATCTGCATCTTCCAAAAGCCAAAGTCCGCACCATCGAACTTTTCAATTTTCACATTCCCTTTGTCTGCAGCCATCGCTCCCACTCGAATCTGGCTTCGTTTGGATCGTTTCTGACAATTCATGCGAACCACCGTGTATTAGAACACCTCTGTCGACAAATTCGTATCGTCGACAAAATTTCACTATTCACAAAATTCACTATTCATGTGAATAGTAATGAATAGTAACCTCGCAAAAAATTGACAAAATTCACAACCAAAAGCTCTGACACCAGTTGTTGGGAAATAAACCGAGAACGAGTAATTTCCCTATAACCATATTAGTGAGAATGCGAAATAAAAGAGGAAAAATAATACCCGAAATTGATAACGGAGCTCAGTCAATTTTGCTTACGTCTCCAGACTGCTGCAGATCTTTTACTAAGAGATAAAATTTATAGGTGTTTACAAAACACTCACTACTCACAAGAAAGCTCTCTAGTATTGGGAGAAAGAAATGATTTTTTGGGATGATTTTGAAGCTAAATGGTTAGAGTATTTATAGTTGAAGCTTAAGGACTAATCTTATAAATACCCTAAAGTCCAGTGACTAATTATAATTATCCCATTACAATTTTTCAACAAACATATACCAAACTTTGAAAAACCATTTTTCAAAGAAATATTTACCAAACTTTGAAAACCATTCTCAAAAAAACATTTACCAAACTTTGAAAACCATTTTTTCAAAGTTGGTTGCCAAACTTTGAACTTTTAACAATTGTTTGGTCATATATGCAGATTGGTGTGGGACTAATGATGTTTCAACAATTCGGAGGGATAAATGGAGTTGGTTTCTACACGAGTGAAACGCTCAATTCAGTAGGTTTGCAGAACTTTTATTTCATAATAAAATTGTTTTATCTTCCATTCATGTTTTTTTATGAAATCAAAGAAGATTTCTCCATTTCAGGCTCTTCTTCTGGGAAAATTGGAATAATAGCTTTTGCATTAATCCGGTATCCACTCCATTTGCATTTGTTTGAGTTATTCTTTGCATATTGTGTTTATTTAATATTTAAAATTATTCATCAAAAATATATTTAAAATTATGAATCGAATTATCTACCGAGTTTTTGCTTAGTTGATATGGTTGTTATTATATTTTAAATATCATAAATTCGAATGTATTTAAGTATATAATAACTTTTTTATTAATTTAAGACAAATATAAAGTAATACTTGTTTAAAGATAACTGTCAATAATTTGACATTTAACACTTTGAATGAATGATTCAAATCCCTATCACCGCTGTGGGTGCGATCTTGGTGGATAATTGTGGAAGAAAACCGCTTTTGCTAGTAAGTCTCCAACCACGTTTAGTTTACTTAAATTCTTTATTGTTTCTGATATTTATTAATGTTTGGGTCCCAATATTTTTGGATATGACATAAAAGAAATAATACTCATTTCATACATATATCATCTGATATTTCAATCAATTAATATATGGTTACAACAATGCACTGCAACGTAATTGGTAGCGGGTTTTTTTCCTATAGCGGCGTCTAAAAGCGTCGCTAAAAATATTGTGGGCGCAAAATAAATGCCGCAAAAAACGCTGATAATACAAACATCACAACTATTAGTGACGTTTTCAACTAATAAATGCCTCTAAAGGTCAAGTTATATAGCGACGTTTTTTGGCGCAAACGCCGCAATAGGTTTGATATTTCTAGGCGTTTTCCCGCAACAAGTGGCGTTTTTAGTCACAAATGTTGCAACAGATTTGGTATTTAGTGGCGCTTTGGGCACAAACGCTACAATAGGTTGGTCATTTAGCGGTGTTTTTAGTCACAAACGTCTCACCAGATTTGATATTTAACGGTGTTTCGGGCACAAACGCTGCAATAGGATGGTCATTTAGCAGCGTTTCCCCCTAAAAACGTCGCCAATTATGCACTCTGTTAATGGCGTTTTGCCCCTAAAATGCCGCTAATCGAAACTGATTTTCAACATATCTTCTTCGTATTTTGTATTACCCAAATTTAACCTGTAACAATATACAATAGCCATCTTAAATATAATTACGATTCGAATTAAGTAATAATACATAAAAACATAAATAAATCAAAGTTTACAAACATCCAATTTAAATATAATGTAGTTTAACATTTTTCAATAACATAAACAAAGCATTAACCTAAGAAAACACCTAGGATGATGAGTTCTTCGTTTGATTCTGATGCATCATCTTCTTAATAGCTTTAATTTTAATTTGATTTTGAAGTTCATATTTTTTGCATTAACCTAAGAAAACACCTAGGATGATGAGTTCTTCGTTTGATTCAGCTGCATCATCTTCTTCATAGCTTCAATTTAATTTTGAAATTCTTCATATTTTTTGGAAATGTTGCTTCTCTCGCTGCTCTCTCTGCAATAAACGAACAACAATATTAGTAACTACGGACAACAATACTATTAATATATATATTCGTCGACATCAACATATATAAATGATAACATTATAAATTAATCAATTAAGATATAAAATCTAACTACATTGTTATGTCATACCAATTTTCATAAATATCTTCATCCATGGCATCCCAAAACCCATTGGAATTATGAACTAGTACTAGTAATAGGTTAATCTAAATTTTGTGCTAGAAAATGCAAAGTATATGGTCTTGTTTCAATGTCATCTCTACTTCCATCCCCGATGTCTATCAAGTTTCTAGGGGTGTTACGAAGTACAACATACCAACCCTCATCCATTGGATCGTGACAGTAAAAAACTTGTTTGACTTGAGAAGAAAAAATACACATATGGCTCGTCTATCAATTGCTGACCAGTGTGAATTAATCGAGAAAAGTTCACTATTGTAAAACCTAATTGATCTCTTTTAATACCTCGAGTAGTATTTACATCATCCCAACCACACCAAAATAACACAACCTTTCGTTTGCCATAATAATTCAACTCAATGATATCAATAAGAATTCCATAATATTCTACATCTCCCTCCGTAGGATGGTTGTCTCTAGCACTAGCATAACTTGTAGTTGAAGAAGTAACAACTACTCCACATTTTGTGTCCTCCTTAATCTTTCACAAGATTTTGTGTGGAACCTGAACCCATTAATGAGGATGGCATTATATTTTTTAACAATTCTATTCGGACCTTGAGAAAGTCATTTAACCTCTTCACTAACTTCTCTCCCACTCCAAAACTTTTACGCATGAAAGGTGAATCGGTTAGCATTTATATCAATATATTAAAACAAGAAGAGTTATACATAATTTACGTGTCGTGCAAGGATTTATTTGCTTACCGTATGCCCTAACCATTCATGAAAAGTTTCTATGAATAATTTTTGAATGTGTCTATGTTGTATTCTTCTAGAGCGTGATTGAGATCTTAAGACTTCTTTAAACTCACTATAAAGAAGATTATGTGGTTAAAGAACGAAAAATATGAAAGTTCACGAGAAAGTACATTAGAATTTTTATTGTTAAACTTACGTGCGTAAAGGATCTAATGAATCGTGATGGAAAAGAACATATCAGTGTGCTTGTACCCAAGACTTCTCATCTAACTATGCAATTTCAACTTTGCCGAGTGGTTCACCATAACTTCCAAACAAATAAGTCTCAACTAAGTATGGAATATTGGACACTTCATTTCTATTTGGTCTATTCAATCTTGTTTCAACATCTTCCAAATATCGAGAGCAAAAAGTTATACACTCCTCTGCCAAATACCCTTCAACAATTGATCTTTCTGGATAACACTTATTACGACAGTAAGACTTCAACTTGCACAAAAACCTAGACACGAACCACAACATTATATTAATAGTTTTCATTCAAAGATATGTTCAATGTAGATTGAACACATATAATTCAATTAGCACCTCTCTATAGGATACATCCACCGATAGAAAACTGGTCCACCAACTTTTGCTTCATTAGGGAGATGAACTAGCAAATGCACCATAATTGTTAAGAATGAAGGTAGAAATATCTTCTCCAGATTGCATAAAGTCAAGGCGACTCAATCTTGCATTTTCTCAAGTTCTTCAACCATTAGAACTTTCCCACAAATAGCTTTCATTATATTGGAAAGTTCAATTATACAAGACGTCACCTTATTCAACATGCAATCATGTAAAGCAACTGACAGTAAATCTTACATCATTATATGATAATCATGTGACTTTAGAGAATAAAGTCTTCGATCTTTAACACTGACATATCGGGATATATTTGATATATACCCATCTGAGACTTTATATCCTTCAACACCGTGCAAAAGACTTCTTTTTCTTTCTTCAACATTGCAAAAATAGAAGGCAGTAACACTGACACATCGAGATATATTTGAAGCTATTGACAAATGTTAGGTTTATGGCTTTATATTTCATGTTCAATGCAAGTTCTTGTTCTCAGCTGGATTTTTTTTACTTGCCAATATTCGTACTAAATTACTAATGGCTGACTTTATATTTCCATGTTCAATGCAGTTTATTGTTCTCAGCTGGATTACTTTATGAGATCAACAAGATTTCAGGAGTGAATGTTTCTAAAATTTAATAAAAACAAAGAGGCACTGAGTTTAAAGATCATTCCCTTTCAGAATAAAAGTTAGTATTTGATTAGAAGGTTGTTTGGTTGTGGCGTTGTGCTATTAGGACTATATATAATCAACGATCACCGATAATTTCAATATAGAAATTTTCCGTTAGAGGTCATGTTCACGTGTTATTAGCTCACCCTTGATTTCCTTTGAATGAAGAATTTTGAGAAGAGTTATTGTTTTCCTCTCCATTTTGCTTTGTTTTCTTTAATATAATAAAAACAATGTAAGAGTGTATTCTTGTTTGTGTGGAAGCAAATGACAAAATGCAGCCATGGCTAGAAGAGAACTCAAGACTTGAACTGCAAATCATCTTTTGATTTCCATTTGTTTCCAATCCCCGAACTTTATTCTTCTTTCTTATTTTCTTATCAAGGTAGTCAATACTGTTTTTGTTTTGGTATAAGTGTATTCTAGTGTATCAGTGCTGAGTTTATCAATATATTTTTTTATAAAAAATTATATTATATATGCAAATATACCTCAATAACATACATTTATATCCATATACAAACAGAGTTGTGCACTGTGTGCATACATGCATAGTTGTGCTCAAGGTATTTTGAATTTTCAATCAATGTCGAACAAAAAATTACCTTAGCCTCCCAATACTTATCAGCACCCCACCGAACTAGTTATCGAGGAAAAAACAAAGTCCAGAGAATTTCCTAAAGAATTTTCCTAATTTTTTGGGTTTCAATCGCGCACAACCAAAAAGCATTCCCTAAAGCATTCTCCTAATTTTATTTCTGAACAGCTAGATGCAGCAGAATTTTCAGCAAGTATTATTTTCAGATAAATAAAATAAAAGTCCCGAAAAAGAAGAGAAATATGTGAAGCAAATGCAGGTTCTAACCTTTGTCGTCCCGAAAAAGGTAGAGGAGATCCTTGGGTTTTAATCGTCTGGGTTCCGGTGATTGTTGGAATTAGTAGGCGTATCTTTCTAGACTGTTGTACCGACGGCCGACACTGCCTTTATATGGGAGAACGGTGGCTAGTTTCGCTCGACGCGTTGAACGGTGGTCTGTTGTAGCTTCGTGGGTTCTTGAAGAAACCAAGTAAAGAAAAAAAGAGATGGAAATGGTCTGCTATAGCTTCGTGGGTTATCGCAGAAACCAAGTAAAGAAAAAGAGATGGAAAAAGTTACCCTTTGGGTTATTGGAGATAACTGTTGCGGCGTTTTCAAATTACAATGTGCTTAAAATTTCAGCGTGACGTAACCGTTTTTTCCGTTGAAACGATTGTTTAATTGTTTTAAAATCAGTTTCGACTTTAAATTTGAGAAAATTAACGGTTTTGAATTGATTTGGAATAATTTAGATAGAGTTACCATCAACCTTTGGGTTAGGTAGGTCGAATATCTAAAAACGTCTTTTAAAAATAATTTTTAGAAAAATCATTTTTAAGACAAAAGTTGGTATGCGTTTACCAAAGATTCGATTAAAACGGGTTCGGGAGTCGGTTACGCGTGAGGAATGATTAACACCCCACAACGCCCAAAATTGGTACTGTGTCGCTTACACGTTGTCGTAAATGGTGAAAATCATGAATTAAATATCAAGTTAAAATATGATCCGTTTATTGAAATTTAATTAATTTACTTCAGATTAATAACTTAAAAAAATAAAATAAGTAGATAAACTTATAAGAACTAAAATGCAACAAATCAAAAACTTGAAGTCTAAATTGCAATTAAACCAAATTAAAACAATGACTAAAACATGTAATAATGTCGAGTTATGCATATGAAGATAACATACAAAAATTAATTAATTAAAACAAATGATTATTTAACTCATGAAAATTACCATGATATTCTAATACAAAAATTATATAATTAAATAAAATAAATGATTATTTAACTCATGAAAATTACCATGACATTCTAATACAAAAATTATATGCATTTATTTAGATATAAACTATATCTTATATATGATTACCATAAATAAGTTTTAAACTTTTGAACCATAACTAATACTCAATATTAAAATATAAAGATTTAATTCGATCTAGGATACACAAATATATATAAGGTACTATATGAATTTATATTAATTAATCATATATACATTCTATCATACAAACATATACGCATATTATAAACAAGTAATGGACCACTATACTTATTAAATAAATGATATAAAGAATATAAAAGTAAATACAAATATGCATCTAATATAATAAAAATATATTAAAATTGATCATGTATGGGCTAATTAAATATAATATATACTCCAATAATTAAATATATATATATATATATATATATATATATATATATATATATCCAACTAAGCTATACGTTAAACAAATAAAATATGGCTATTCTTCCTAAGACACGTTAAACAAATATATATATGAACAAAAAATCAGTTTCCAAGACACGTTAAACAAATATATATATATATATATGAACAAAGAATCAATTTCCAAGGTAAGTGTACAAGTGAGCTAAAAATTAATTATTCCAAATATTTTAATATAAAATCTAACTTTAGCCTAAACCTAATACTTAAACTAAACTACCCACTTGTTTTCAACTTCAAAGAAATCTCAACTCTCTCTTCTACTTCCCATACCCGAGAAGCTCAAGGTTAACACTCACAACGTCGGCAGCTTCTCCGAAGGATGTTCCTTGCTCCGACCACATACCACGTTAACCAAGTAAGACTTGTTAAACCCTTCCCTATTTCTTAAACGGCGATGTTCTCATCCACGATGACTCCCATCTTTTTCAGCAAAGACCCAAACACCATAAGGTAAACTAAATTGAAACTATATTTCACTCTTTATTTTATATTTTTATTTTACTTTAATCTAATCCTCTCATCCGAATCCTTTTAAAATCTACTCAAGACTCACTGTTTCAGAACTGACCACCTAGTCCCTTAAAGATGAGGACAATCACTCTGGCAGTTAAAGCTCACAACACTAAGGTAAAATCTCTTTCCTCCCTTTTCAAATGTTTTTTTTTATTTTGAAACACACAAGCACACACAGAGAAAACGGGAAAATGAAAACAATAAAAAAATACCTTGAACCCAAATTGTATTTCTATTGCTTTCGATTTTTTTTTGAATACAAAAGTGAGATTCTTGCTACAATGGTTTTCTGTAGGCTTTTCGAAGGGTGAATGAAAATACTCCTTGTCTCTTTTGCTTTTATGTTGAAAACCAAGACCTCTCTATCGTTCTATCGTTGGTGAAAATTTCTCGTTTTTTTCTTTGTCTCTCGCTTCCCCTGATAATATTTTTTCCTCACCACATGTTCCTCCCTCCTCCTCTTTGCTTGATTCCTCTTCGATTTTATTGTTGAAATCTTCACCGAATCTCATTGGATGCATCTGCATTTTCTTTGCGTTTGGTATGATGTTGATGGGTTAGGTGAAATCATTAATTTTGCTTGACTTTGGTGCATGTGACTTGATGAATTCGATTGAACTTTGCACATTCTTGTGTTAACAAAAATAGGGCAAAGATAAAAAAAACAACTAGTTTTTTGTCCATTCTTCCTTCATCGTTGGATTGAACAAGTTCTTCTCATTATGAAATTCTTCTCTCTCGTGGATGAGTTCTTCTCATTATGAACTCTTCACTAAAAATGTTGAGTCACCTATTTCTGTGGTGGACTTGAAAGGAATAAGTTCTTCTCATTATGAACTTTCTCCTTTAAGATGAGTTCTTCTCATTATGAACTCTTTTGGAAATGTCAATCCCTTTAACGAGGCGTCACTGATTCAAAATGTCATGAATCGAGTGATAGGTCGAACAAGCTCTTCTCATTATGAACTCTTCACTGAAAATGTTGATCCATCTCTTTCTGTGATGGACTTGAAAGGAACAAGTTCTTTTCATTATGAACTTCTTCTCCTTCTGTCGGATGAGTTCTTCTCATTATGAACTCTCCATTGGAAATGTTGGTTCACCTCCTTCTGCGGTGAATCTTAAAACATTCAAAGCATTTCAATGAATATGAATGAATGAGCATGCTCCTATTTATAGATGCTTACTGATGTATGCATGATGTTATTTTAATATTATGAACTTTGTGGTCCTGCAAATCTTCATTTTAAATGCGTCATTTGTCCTTTCATTTGCACTCCACATTTTGCTTGGGCTATTTTATACAAATTCTCATTTCTCTTGTTCCCATGCAAATCCTTTTCTGTTTCCTTTTGAACTGCTCATCTTTGCCAGCGTATCAAAATATCAGTGTTTTCAATGTGCTTTCTTTTCTCAACTCACATGCATTTTCTTTGGCCATGTCATACCTTAATCTTTTCTATCATTAGGGTTAGAATCTCTGATATGGAAGTATTAATTTAGAGTAATACCAAAAATCTTTTATTTTTTTAATGTCATGTCAATCTACTTATAAGAAGAATGAATAAAATTGGGACTTGGAATAACAAACTTCGAATTCACAAGAAATTAAATTTACAAAGTTATGGCAATCACATAAATAATGGAAATTTAAAAACACAATTCACATGTCCCTATGAATCACTAGCATGAATGTTCCTGAATTAATCCTCTTGATATAACTATTGAGTTGAGCTTCTGTTTGGAGGACTCCAAGGATTGCCAAAATGTTTATAGATGTGAAGCTTCTCTCAAAATATCAGACCCTCAAGAGGATTTAGTTGCCTGATGCTTGATCTTAAAATGACTTTGAGCTGCCTTTTCAGGTTTTCAACTCAAAGTCTTCCTTTGGTTTCAAGATGTCCTTTGCGGATTTTCATCTCAAACCCTCCTTTTTCTCTTTTCATTTTTTCATTTCTTTTTTTCATTTTTTTTCTTTTTCATTTTTTCATCTTTTTATTTGTTCCTTTTTTCTTCAAGCATAGTACTTCTTGACAGAGTCTGAGTTTACTGGATTTCTCAATTTTTCTCCATCCATCTCTGCCAAGATAAATGCTCCCCTAGAGAAGGCCTTATTGACAACATATGGACCTTCCCAATTAGGCATCCATTTTCCTCAGAAATCTTTATGAATTGACAGGATCTTTTTTAGCACTAGATCACCTTCTCGAAATTCTCTTGGATGAACTTTCTTATCATGAGCTCTCATCATTCGTTTCTGATACATCTGACCATGGCAAATAGCTTTTAATCTATTTTCTTCAATGAGATTCAATTGGTCAAACCGAGCCTGAACCCATTCAGCTTCATCCAACTTCACCTCTTTCAAAATTCGAAGTGATGGGATTTCTACTTCCACTGGAAAGACTGCCTCCATCCCATATACTAAAGAGAAAGGTGTTGCCCCTGTCGAAGTTCGCATTGTAGTTCGATATGCATACAAGGCAAAAGGTAATTTATCATGCCAATCTCTGTAAGTATCAGTGGTCTTTGTGATGATCCTTTTAATATTTTTATTTACTTCTTCCACTGCTCTATTCATCATTGGACGGTAGGTCACTGAATTAGAATGTTTTATCTTAAACTGAGTGCAAAGTTCTACCATCATCTTGTTATTCAAATTAGTGGCATTATCTGTGACAATTCTTTCTGGCAATCCATACCGACAAATTATCTTTTTCTTTATGAATTTGCAAACTGTAGATCTCGTGATATTTGCATACGAGGCAGCCTCAACCCACTTAGTAAAGTAATCAATTGCCACAAATATGAAACGATGTCCATTTGAAGCCTTTGGTGTAATTGCCCCAATGACATCTATGCCCCACATAGAAAACGACCATGGTGCAGTCATCACGTGCAAAGGTGACGGAGATGTATGGATCTTATCTCCATATATTTGACATTTGTGACATTTTCGTGCATAATCAACATAATCTGAATGCATAGTGGCCCAATAGTATCCATATCTCATGATCTTCCTGGCCATAGAAAGCCCATTTGCATGCGTTCCACATATCCCTTCATGTACTTCTTCAAGTATACTTTTTGCTTCTCGGGCATCCACACATCTCATCAAAACTTGATCACTACCTTTTTTGTACATAACTTCCCCATCTAATACATATTCGGCAGCCATTCTTCTTATTGTCTTTTTATCGATCTCAGACGCACCTTGTGGGTAAGTTTGATACTTGATGTATTACAAAATGTCATAGTACTATGGATGACCATCTTCCTATTCTTCAATATTATAACAGTGTGTCGGGGTTTTATACATTTGCATTTTAATTGGCATTATGTCAGCTCTTCTATTTACTTGGAATATTGCAGCAAGTGTCGCCAAAGCATCTGCCATTTGATTATCTTCTCGAGGGATATAATTGAAAGTAACATCTTCAAATTCTTTTACCAATTCAATGATCAATCTTCGGTATTCCACTAACTTTGGATCATTTGTCTCTCATTCTCCTCGCAATTGATACACCACTAATGAGGAGTCTCCATATACTTTGAGCACTTTGATTTTTTCTTTCTACAGCTGCTCTTAACCCCATAGCACAAGCCTCATACTCTGCCATATTGTTGGTGCAAAAGAACTCCAATCTGCTTGTAAAAGGATAATACACATTTTCCGGGGAAATCAGTACTGCTCCAATTCCTTGTCCTAAAGCATTAGATGACCCATCAAAATACAGCCTCCAGGATTTATCATCTGAAATTGTTTCCTCCTTGGTTGTGATGCATATCAGATCCTTATCTGGAAACTTAAAGTTTAAGGACTCATAATCATCTGAGGCATGACTTGCAAGGAAATCTGCTACGACATTCCCTTTGATTGCTTTTTGGTTCACATATACAATGTCAAATTCTGATAACAACATCTGCCATCTAGCCAATCTACCAGTTAAAGCCGGTAATTCCATTAAATATTTCAAAGGTTCAAGCTTATATATTAACCAAATAGTATGGTATAACATGTATTGCCTAAGCCTTCGAGTAGCCCACACCAAAGCACAACATAGCTTTTGAATTGGCGGGTATCGAATCTCACAATCAGTGAACTTTTTGCTTAGATAATAGATAGCTCTCTCTTTCTTTCCAGATTCGTCATGTTGCCCCAATACACATCCCATCGAATTTTCAAAGACCGTTAGATAAAGGATCAATGGTTTACCAGGGACTGGTGACACCAAAATTGGAGTATTAGACAAATATCCCTTGATTATCTCCAAACCCTTTTGGCACTCGTCGTTCCAAACTTCGGGGTTGTTCTTTCGAAGCAAATTTGAAAACTGGGTCACATTTTCAGTTAATTGTGAAATGAATCGAGATATATAATTTAACCTTCCTAAGAATCCTCGAACTTCTTTCTGTGTACGAGGTGGTGGAAGATCTTGAATGGCCTTTACTTTATCTGGATTAATCTCAATTCCTTTTTGACTAACCATAAAACCCAAGAGTTTCCCTAACGTTACCCCGAATGTGCATTTAGTTGGATTGAGTTTCAATTGATATTTCCTCAACCTTTGGAAAAGATTCCTCAAGTTTTGAATGTGTTCACCTTCAGTCCTGGACTTGGCAATCATGTCATCCACATACACTTCAATTTCTTTGTGCATTATGTCATGGAAAAGAGTCACCATAGCTCTTTGGTAAATTGCACCAGCACTTTTCAAACCAAATGGCATCACTTTATAGCAAAATATGCCCCACATAGTCACAATTGTGGTTTTTTCCATGTCTTCAATGTTCATTTTTATTTGGTTATACCCCGAGAAGTCATCCATAAAAGAAAACCACGAATAACCAGCAGTGTTATCTACTAAAGTATATATATGAGGCAATGGAAAATTATCCTTCGTGCTTGCTTTATTAAGATCTCTGTAATCCACACACATGTGAACTTTACCATTTTTCTTTGGCACAGGGACTATGTTGGCAACCCATTCTGGATACTTTGCCGCTTGAAGAAACCCTGCATCAATCTGTTTCATCACTTCCTCTTTAATTTTTAACAACATTTCTGGCCTCATTCTTCTGAGCTTTTGTTGAACTGGCTTACACTCAGGCTTTATCGGAAGCTTGTGCACTACTATATTTGTACTCAGCCCTGGCATATCTTGGTAAGACCATGCAAAGATTTCATTGAATTCTATAAGAAGATCTATCAAGTCTTTCCTTATCTTAGCAGAAAGTGTGTCGCCGATTTTCACTTCTCTCTTATCATCATTAGTTCCCAAGTTTATAACCTCAGTTTCTTCCTGGTGAGGTAAAATCTGTTTATCCTCATTTTCTACCAGTCTTAATAGTTCGTTAGGAACATCACATTCTACCTCATCCTGACACTCATTGATTTCTTCCAGACATATGGGCTGCTCAAAGTTTATCTCAATATTAAATTCAGAAACATTCATGCTATTGATGTGGTGGCACATGCAAAGGGAAAAATTGAATCGAATATATATTTGAAAGGAGACCAAAATTTATGAAATGAATGTAAAGAATAAAGAATGAAAATTTAAAATAATGATGGTCATTTAAGAAACAAAAGACAGTCTTTTATTGAAAGCAAGTAGAGTTAACATAGTTGCCCTTATGAAAATTCCTTAATACTTGTGGGCACAAGTATAATGATTAGTACTGGGTATTACTCTGAATTAATCTTAAAAACTACAGGGAGATCCTCTGCAGTCCAATTTTTCAGTGTTTCCCCTGGGAAGCAAGGACGGATTCCAGCCAAATATCGTCCTGCTTTATCATCCCCAGTTATCATGTTAATGACCAAACCCTCCATAGCTTTATTGAACAAGTTTCTGTTTTTCATCTTCTCTTCTTCGTCAATTGCTCTGGGTAACTGTTGCTCTATATCAAACACTCCTCCAAACTTGAAAGAGCTCATCAGGGGAGGAAAAGACATATGCTCCCATGGAATGTCCTCTCCTTTCAGTCTAGCACTTCTTATTTCACCTATCTTTTTCGTTTTTTTCTTTTTTTGTTGAAAATCAAGCTTAAATCCAAGCCCAAAGCGATCGCTCTTCATCATGACAAATTTGGGATATAAAGCCCCTTGCAGGCATCTACCAAGACCCCTTCCTATCTTGGTTCCTTTTCCTAGAGTCTCTCGCATAATCATCTTAGTACAATTAGATAAGCGTGAGAGAGGAATCTTGTTTCCTTCAGCAACAACAGTAGCATTGACAAATTCTAAGGCTCTGAAGGAACACTCTAGAACATTCTCATTTGTCTCAATATATGGGGCGTCAGTCGTCACAAAAGCAATAATTTCTTCCTCTGCCCCAATACTGATCAACTGACCATCTGACACTAATTTCAATGTTTGGTGTAAGGACGAAGGGACTGCCCCTGTAGAATGAATTAATGGCCTCCCAAGCAAGCAATTATATGAAGGGTTGATGTCCATCACCACAAAATCAATATTTTAGACAGTTGGTCCAATCAACAATGGTACCTTTATCTTTCCAAGCACATCCCGCTGAGTTCCATCAAAGGCTCTGACAATGTTTTGGTAGGCCCTCATATGTGAGTTGTCCACCGGTAACCTTCGTAATGTGGCCATAGGCATAACATTAAGTGCAGACCATTATCAATCAAAACACCTGGTAAGACATGACCATGACAGTGAGTTATGATATTGAGGGCTTTTACCAATCCCATTCCACCATCAGGAATTTCATCATCAGTGAAAGTTATGTAGTTGTCAGCAGCTATGTGCCCTACAATTCGATCTAACTTGTTCACTGGTATATCCTCAGGCATAAACGTTTGATTGAGCGCTCTCAGTAAAGCATTCTGATGTACCTCTGAATTTATTAAGAAATCCAGAATCGAAATCCGTGCTTGTTGCTTGTGTAACTGCTCAACTACACTATACTCACTATGTTTTAGAAACTTCAAGAATTCTTGAGCTTGTGTTTTTGTTACCGGCTCATTGATCATTGGTGGGGGTTCATCGTTGAATATCTTTTGCGGTACAACTACAACTTTTCCTTTTACTTTCACTTTGTCTACTTCTTTCGATATCTCGGGAGAATATCACCTCCCACTTCTTGTGAAGTGACCAACTTCATTCACTATTTCAGTCATCAAGTTGCCTCTTGGTGCTTCACCTTCAACTACCTTTTATTTTCTCTAGCGAACCAAATTCCCTTATCAATAAAACATTGGCAGTGTAGTTCCAAGGCACCTTGTGGGTGTCTTTAAATGGGAATGGTGAAGGAGTTGTGATTACAACTTTTGGTGTTGACGACCCAGAATTCATTGCTGATGGTTTCACAGTAATGACCACTGGCTTACTTATTCTATGAACGGGCTCGGAATTTTCTGTTGTGAAGGCATCTTCTTCTCTTTTTTCCTTATCTTCCTCAAAGAACTCTACCTCCTTATTATCCATCAATCTTTGTAATAACCCCTTGAATTTAGGGCAAAGCTGAATTTCATGTCCTTCTTTTTGGTGATATTCACAATAGTGTCCACACTCATTGGTCTTTGGCTTAGGATCTTGTCGAATCATGCCAGCCTGACAGAGCTGTTGGAATACCCAACTGAAGGGAGATTTAATTTCATGAACATCTTTCTTTGCCTTCCTCCTATTCTCCTCCTGGATTGCATTTACCCCTTTACCTCCATGATTCGGTAATGGGTGTGTTGATACATATGGTGAGTCAAACTGTAATCCTCCTGTGTTAATCAGATTTTGCACTATCTTTTTGAAGGCAAAACAATTCTCAATAGAATGGCCAGCAATTCCATCGTGGAAATCACAATATTCATTTGCGTCATACCAATGAGGGTACGATGGTTGAAGAGGAGTCAAACGGTAGGGGCATACCACATTTGCTTTTAATAATGAGGCATATATCTCAGAATAGGGTACGGGTAGTGGTGTGAAGGATACATTTTCTCTCTCCTTACGAGGTCCCCTAAAATTATTTCTGGCGGTGTTCATATCATTCCTCTTCGCCCTTGATTGGGTTATTGTGACACTATTTGCAGTATTCTTGTGGTAGACACTTGCAACTTCATTCTCCTTTTTCTGATATCTTGCAACTTTTTATAGCATTTTCGATGAGCTCACCAGAGATGATCAAATCAGCAAAATTTTTTGTGGTATTTCCAAGCAAATGCCCCAAGTATGGAGCTTTCAAAGTGTTGAAAAAAATTATAGTAGCTTCTTTTTTGAGTAAAGGGGGTTGGACCTGTGCAGCAACATCACGCCACCTTTAGCATATTATCGGAAAGTCTCATTGCTTTTTTTTTTCATATTCTGAAGAGTCCACCGATCAGGAACCATATCTGTAACATCTAGGTACTGTTCTAGGAATGCTTTTGCCAAGTCTTTCCATGATTTGATGTGAGCCATAGTTAATTGGTTATACCACTTGGCGGCAGAACCTGTTAAACTGTCTTGAAAACAGTGAATCAACAACTTTTCATCATCATTCACATGGCCAGCCATCCTCTGGCAAAACATGGTAATATGAGATGAAGGGCAAGTGGTTCCATTATATTTTTCGAATTCAAGAACCTTGAATTTCATAGGGATGATCAAGTCTTGGACCAAACTCAACTCTCTAGCGTCAGACCCATAGAAAGGTTCAATCATTTCTACTGATTTTACCATTTCTTCCAATTTCTTCAACTGTTGAGTTATTTGTTCATTGGCTTTTTACTTTTCGGCTAACTCATTTAGATCTGGAGTTAAGCGTTTAGTAATAGGCTGAAAATTGTTTGGGAATGCAGATCCCATGTGGTGCTGCTGATTCTCATAGTCTTGGACCAAACTCAACTCTCTAGCGTAGCCCATAGAAAGGTTCAATCATTTCTACTGATTTTACCATTTCTTCCAATTCTTCAACTGTTGAGTTATTGTTCATTGGCTTTTTACTTTTCGGCTAACTCATTTAGATCTGGAGTTAAGCGTTTAGTAATAGCTGAAAATTGTTTGGGAATGCAGATCCCATGTGGTGCTGCTGATTCTCATTGCTGACATATACATGAGGTCATGCTTCTTGAGGTACCGAAGGGTGAGCAGAGATGTGTATAGGTGTGAAACCAGTAGGAGGACTGGATTATGGTGTAAACCCTGGTGGGTGCTGGAGATCAGAAGTAAGCCCCGTATGATGTGATGCTCCTGATCCAAACCTTGGAGGATGCGATAGATCTTGCTCGGATGATGTTAGTTGGTCATCCGCGATCCTTCTACCTATAGCATGTTTCTTAAACATTTTCTTCCATCCTTTGTAGTAGACGGTTTGCGAATTTGTTATCTCGCTTCCATCTTATTTAATCTCTCTCATTTCTTCTGAGCTTGTTTTGTTCTTGTTCAAGTTGGATCATTTTTGCTTCCATTTTCTTAGTTGTATTTTGAGTACCGTACGGGTGTGAGTGGAATGCCAGAATAACTACAATGATTGAAAATTATATTTAACATTATTTTTGGGGTTTTAATGAATGAACAGTCTTAATGCAAAATATTTAAAATAAATGCAATGCAGAATGAATGTATGCAAAAGGTATTGATCTCAAAAAGTTAATTATCATAGAACAACTTCCATTGGAACACAAAGTTTTTATTACACAATAGTTCACTTCTACAGATACGGCCTAGCCCTCCGATTAAGTTCGACAACTTCTTTAATTAACCAAGACATCTTCTTCCCAAACTCAGAAATCGGATTGATGTGATGCTCGATGACCTTTGCTTCGACAGTTAATTCCCTAATGTATCTGGCAACTTCACTCATCTGTATTATAGCCTCGACTACCATGTTGCTTCTATCTGCACTCTGTTCTTCATAGAAATCAATCGATGTTTGCCATAGTTCAATAGTTCTTTGGAGTTTTCCTTCTAGTTCAGTGATTCGTACGTGACAACTCTGCAGTGCACTTTCCAGGCTTCGAATTCGACTTCGCAGTAAGTCAGTCTCTTAATAACTTTCCCGAAGGTTACTCGGTCCCAGGAGAACCCTTCCTCGGAACAAGGATTCTTCGAGTTGCAGGATATAATCATTGAATTCTGTGATTTTAGCCCTACATTGAGACAAATCCTCTTCAAGTCTCATTTTTGTTTCCTGCATCCTTCGATTAAGACTCTGTATTTGTACATTTTTGTCTCTACACCTTTTCATCCAGTTGTTGATTGTCTCTTGTCTTGCTTCGAGCCTAGTATTGAAGTGTTTCTTTTCTAGTTCCCACCTCTTTCTTTTAATATCGAATTCTTTGATTTTTTGTCCTCTAATATCAAGTTCGACAAGCATATTATTTATTTCAGTTTCAAATCCCCTGAACGTGATGGTCTTCTCAACTTCTAGCTCTTTGACTCGATCTTTCTCCCTTTTTAGTTATTCCATAGCTTTGCGACTCTCGACCTTATATCTTATGATCTGCTCCCTCTTATCAAGCTCAAGCTCTTCTATTTTTTCTTTCCCTTTCTCCAAGCTCTTGAGTAGACGATCATTTTTTTCCTTCAAATCTCTATTTTGATGTTTCTCTGCGTTTAACTTTTTGGTTAACTGGGCTGATGCTCTACTTGACCCAACTGTTATCCTAGATTTTTGCAGCTTGTAGTAACCCTTCTTCAGATTTTTCAACTCCGAATCTACTTTTTCTTTTCTCTTTCTTAGCATTGCAAATTGTACGGCATGAAAGTCAACATCAATACTCAACATGAATTTGTCTTGTCGAATCTTTTCCAGCTCTTTCGACCAACCTTCTTTCTCAGCTTCGAATTCTTCTCTTAAGATCTCTATCTCCGATGGGACTATCTGAATTCGTTCCTCCATAGTTATATCCTTACTTTGGTTAGGTAGAGGAATATTTTCATTCTTTCTTATAGACCTCCATTCCTCATAATTTGGCGTCAACATTACCTTGGCTGCATCGGCTCTAGTACAGAAAGTCTTCTTCCATCCTCTAACTACATCCGAGATGTTTTTCTTATAATTGTTTCCGTAGAATACAAACTCAGATGAGTGCAGTCCAGCAGTGACTGGGATAAATTGATGGCCACCATATTGCCTCATAACCAAAAGTGGTGCGTACCCAATTGCTCCCCATAAACCGAGCAATATCACCCAATTATATTCACCGCACTTATAGAGGAACTCACTTTGTATTTGCCAAGGGGCGCGCCAAACGATATCCTTATCTTGCATATTCTTAAGGGCATCTATCAACATGTCTTTAATGACTCATTTTGGCCAATCTTTCTCTAGAAATTCTCTCACAGGCGAGTAACTGGAACTAAACCGATGATATGAAATTTTTTCAATTTTCCAGAAGTGGCTACGGATCCAGACATATAGTAATTGCGTGCATCCTGAAAATCGACCACCTCCAAGCCTTCGACAAGCATTCAAGGATCGAAAAGTCTCTACTAAAATCACAGGAGCAGGGTTGACCCTTTTTTTTAATTGCTCGAATAAATCCACAACTGCAGCCTCAATAAATCCCAAGGCCTTCGGGAAAATGACTAAGCCATAAATACCCAGTGCAAAGAGGTCAAATTACACCTTCTCGTCAGGATGACTTTGAATGATTCCTTTAATAGCAATCCAAGAAATGCCTTCACTTTCACCTTTTTGTTTGGTACGAGCAACCACCCATTCCTCACGCACTCCTGCGATTTTGGCTAATTTGATTCTGAAGGGTTGAGTTTTGATGGACTTGGAATAAATCTGATTCTCTTGAGCATCATCTATGCGCAACAAGGCAATATACTCTTCGATGGTAGGAACCATGTCTTCTTTATTAAAAGTGAAACAGTTGTACCCTGGATTCCAAAATTAAATCAAGGCTCGGATCAACTCATCATCTATATCAACATATAGCAGATAGGAAATATCCCCATAACACTGGTAAAACTGCTACTTCTTACTCAACTCCCATTTTTTCCAAATGTCTCGTAAGTCCTGGATGTCATTTCTTTTAAGAGAAACGGAAGCATAACCCGCTAAATTTGACACGTGATCAGCTGGCAAATTGTCCCCTTCCAATCTTTGCAATGCTTCAGCCCACTGTCGTACCTCAGAGTTTTGAACTATTTGATTTAAATACTTTTCGTCCATTATTGAAAGCTTTCCAATTTGACGATTAACTGAAGATCAACACCCTTAATCTTGAATGATGCAATGCATATAACAAAAAAACACAACAAAAAATGAAAATGAATTAGTACAAGTAAGAAAATTGATACAAATAAAAATGTCATTTAAAGATGAATATAACACCTACCCCGTCATGATATCTACCCAAACATGTTATATACCCACAATGATTTTTCAAGAAATTAATCCTAACCACATGGTATCTAGTTCGCATGCTGTTATTAAACAATATTTAAAGCAAAAAGAAAAGGTTTAGAAACGCTCCTCCTTTGTGTACACCTATTTTGGGTACCTACTGACATACATAGGTTCGATATATCTATACCTAAGGTGATCGTTCTACGGTTCACTATATGCGTGGTTCCGTTTCTAACAGAAAAAATGTACTCGAATTATCCTTGATGTTAGTGCCCCCTTGGGCTGCCAAACCCTCAATCCTCACCCATTATAGGCCTAAACGGATCGAGTTCAATTCGAGAGGATACATTCCCTTATGTCTATGCGGAGAATAAATTCTCACGAAAACATAAGGTATATGAATCCCGAAGGTTACTTGCTAGGCCTGCACGGAGAATAAATTCTCACGAAGGCGTTGCTTTCGCCCCCACTTAGAAAGGTTCGGAGCTCGGGTATAGAGCTTATGTTATGCAAATGCTCGTGACGTGTGTGAGGAGGAACATTCAACCCTTTGACTCAAAAGGAAAATGACACCATTCGACAAAACTTTGGACAAAATTTGAAAACAAAGACAAAAATGTTAGTAAGACAATAATAAAATGAAGCAATTAAAAACTTCAATAAAAGGATCATAATTTAACTAAAGACTCGAACTCATAATTTCTACCAAACGACAATGTGTAAGCGACTTACAGACTGACTCTCTAAAAAATGTCCCCAGCGGAGTCGCCAAGCTGTCGTAACCGTTTTTTTCGTTGAAACGATCGTTTAATTGTTTTAAAAACAGTTTCGACTTTAAATTTGGGAAAATTGACGGTTTTGAATTGATTTGGAATAATTTGGATAGAGTCGCCATCAACCCTTGGGTTAGGTAGGTCGAATACCTAAAAACGTCTTTTAAAAATAATTTTTAGAAAAATCATTTTTAAGACAAAAGTTGGCATGCGTTTACCAAATATTCGATTAAAACGAGTTCGGGAGTCGGTTACGCGTGAGGAAGGATTAGTACCCCCACAGCACCCAAAATTGGTATTGTGTCGCTTACACGTTGTCGTAAATAGTGAAAATCCTGAATCAAATATCAAGTTAAAATATGATCCGTTTATTGGAATTTAATTAATTTACTTCAGATTAATAACTTAAAAAAATAAAATAAGTAGTTAAACTTATAAGAACTAAAATGCAACAAATCAAAAACTTAAAGTCTAAATTGCAATTAAACCAAATTAAAACAATGACTAAAACATGTAATAATGTCGAGTTATGCACATGAAGATAGCATACAAAAATTAATTAAATAAAACAAATGATTATTTAACTCATGAAAATTACCATGACATTCTAATACAAAAATTATATAATAAAATAAAATAAATGATTATTTAACTCGTGAAAATTACCATGACATTCTAATACAAAAATTGTATGCATTTATTTAGATATAAACTATATCTTATATATGATTACCATAAATAAGTTTTAAACTTTTGAACCATAACTAATACTCAATATTAAAATATAAAGATTTAATTCGATCTAGGATACACAAATAAATGTAAGGTACTATATGAATTTATATTAATTAATCATATATACATACTATCATACAAACATGTACGCATATTATGAACAAGTAATGGACCACTATACTTATTAAATAAATGATATAAAGAATATAAAAGTAAATACAAATATGCATATAATATAATAAAAATATATTAAAATTGATCATGCATAGGCTAATTAAATATAATATATATACTCCAATAATTTAATATATATATATATATATCCAACTAAGCTATACGTTAAACAAATAAAATATGGCTATTCTTCCTAAGACACGTTAAACAAATATATATATATGAACAAAGAATCAATTTCCAAGGTAAGTGTACAAGTGAGCTAAAAATTAATTATTCCAAATATTTTAATATAAAATCTAACTTTAGCCTAAACCTAATACTTAAACTAAACTACCCACCTGTTTTCAACTTCAAAGAAATCTCAACTCCCTCTTCTACTTCCCATACCCGAGAAGCTCAAGGTTAACACTCACAACGCCGGCAGCTTCTCCGAAGGATGTTCCTTGCTCCGACCACATACCACGTTAACCAGGTAAGACTTGTTAAACCCTTCCCTATTTCTTAAACGGCGATGCTCTCATCCACGATGACTCCCATCTTTTTCAGCAAAGACCCAAACACCATAAGGTAAACTAAATCGAAACTATATTTCACTCTTTATTTTATATTTTTATTTTACTTTAATCTAATCCTCTCATCCGAATCCTTTTAAAATCTACTCAAGACTCATTGTTTCGGAACTGACAACCTAGTCCCTTAATGAGGACAATCACTCCGGCATACTTTCGATTTTTTTTGAATACAAAAGTGAGATTCTTGCTACAATGGTTTTCTGTAGGCTTTTCGAAGGGTGAATGAAAATTCTCCTTGTCTGCTTTGCTTTTATGTTGAAAACCAAGACCTCTCTATCGTTCTATCGTTGGTGAAAATTTATTGTTTTTTTCTTTGTCTCTCGCTTCCCCTGATAATTTTTTTCTCACCACATGTTCCTCCCTCCTCCTCTTTGCTTGATTCCTCTTCGATTTTATTGTTGAAATCTTCACCGAATCTCATTGGATGCATCTGCATTTTCTTTGCGTTTGGTATGATGTTGATGGGTTAGGTGGAATCATTAATTTTGCTTGACTTTGGTGCATGTGACTTGATGAATTCGATTGAAATGGCCCGAGCTGTTGGTGATGATAAGATCTTGTCGTTGACACAAAGGCTAATTGGAGTTGGCGGTGTGGGAAGTGAGTGTATATTCTGGACTTATAATTGTCACTTGTTGGCCTGCATAAAATATAAATAAAATGATATTAGTAATAATAATAATAATAATAATAATAATATAGTATATATATTTTAATCCCAATAAAAAATGGGTGTCTACACAGCGTTTCTTTAGAAACGCCACTAAAGTAGGATTCTCTGGCGTTTGTTTAGAAGCGCCACTAAAGTACTTATATGTAGCGGCGTTTGTGAAATAAACACCGCTAAACTAAGAGATTTAGCGGCGTTTATGGAAAAACACCGTTAATGTTACCATTTTATGTAGTTTTGGATATAAACGCCGCGATATGTATAAATTTAGTGGCGTTTGCTTTTGAAAACGCCGCGAAAAACGCTGTTATTTACCTGTTTTGCTGTAGTGACGTTAAAAAAAATCTTAATATATTTGACTTGTTTTAGTAATAAAAGGAATGTTATTTTTTAGAGGTTCCAAGTTTGAACAACTACATCTGTAGAATATTCGTATGTTCTCAATTGATTAAGAAAGTTATGAATTAATATTTTCTCGTGATCATCCAAATTATTATTTTTAAATCATTATAAAAGTAATCTCTCAATTTAGATTATTCTATTCAAATATCAAAATTCAAACCTTTTTTTTAATATAATGCAGATCTCATTAAAAAAAACCCCTTCTAATCCTAGTAAGGGGGAAAAGAGTGTCAAAAAACCCATTAATCAAGAAACAACTACATCTTTGTGAATGTCACTAGCAATGATATCATAACAGACCGAATCAAAGAATAAAGCACCATCGGAATGAATAGCCCAACTAGCAACAGTATGGGCCACATGATTACAATCACGATTGATATAAATAAAATGGAAACTAAGATTAGCTTGAAACACATCACGTGCTTCCTGAATAAAAATACCCAAAGTAGAAATATCAGCTGAGTCTCTAATAATTTTGTTAAAAATATCAAAATTCAAACCTTAAACGATACTTAAGGTACCTAGAACAAAGCTAGCGAGGGAGTAAAAGGGGCTTTGTTCCCCTCCCAATTTTTTTTCATTTGATAACAATTTTACTCATTGATAGTTTAACTACTTATAAATTAAGTTTTGAACTTTTTTAAATTTTAGGATTAAATATTTATTAGGTCTCTATTATTTTTGAAGTTAGACAATTAATCCCTCTCATTATCTAGTATTGGTTCTATCCTTAACCTAGCACCTTATACTACTCCATTTAGGGATGGTAGTAGGTTAAGTGGATCAAGTTTTTGGTCAATTCGAATTTGTCTCAAAAAGTAAACTTCTTCACTTGTACTTCAAGTCTAAAAGGATCTCGTTTGACCCTGACCCGATACAAATATATAAATAATAATTTTTATTAGGTAAAGTAATAAACTAATTAAAAATAATTAATAGAGTGATATTATTACAATTATCTTTAAATATATAAGTGATAATTATAATATAATATTATATAAAGTTATGTTAAATTTTTTACCCTAAACTTAAACCCAATTTAAAAAAAAAACCCCCTTACATAATCATATAAAAACCCGTCATACTTGGATAAAATATCCATCCCTAACTACACTAAATCATAAAAAAAGAAAAGCTCTTTGCTTATGAATATAAATTATTGTTATTTCAGGTTTCATCAACAGGCACATTCATAGGATGCTTGATTGCAGCAATATCATTTCTAATGAAGGTAATCATTCACCCATGAAAAAACCATTTTAATTCCAAAAAATGAATCTTGTCTAATTTAAACCAATTCCTCTTACTTGGTCTCTTTTTTTCTTGAATTCTCAGGAACACAACTTGCTTCAACAATGGGTTCCATTGTCTGTACTATGTGGATTGCTGGTAATATAGATTTTATTTAACGTATAATCAATGTTTCGCATTAAAGAAGAACACTGATCCTTAAATGCAATCAGATCTTCGAGGGTTCATTTGCAGTAGGAATGGGAGCAGTCCCTTGGGTCCTCATGTCCGAGGTACGTTAGCTCAGGGCGTAAACGAGACAACTCCGCTCGTATGTTATTAATATTTAATTCGATTCGGTTATTGAAGATATTTCCGATAAATGTTAAGGGAGTAGCAGGAAGTTTAGTGAATCTAGAACACTGGTTTGGTGCTTGGGCTTGCTCTTACACTTTCAATTTCCTCATGGATTGGAGTCCCTCAGGTAAACTAATTTGCTTCATATATATATATATATATATATATATATATATATATATTATATATATATCCTTAATTCATCAATAAAAAAAAGACACCAACACAATTAGAAGTGTTTAAACAGTTAATTCGGTCACTGATCAAACTGAATTAGCTAAAATCAAATTAATCGAACTATTTTTGTTTGGCTGATGCAGGTACCTTTTTCCTCTATTCAGGAGTTTGTGCAGCTTCTGTTATTTTTGTGGCCAAAGTTGTGCCAGAAACAAAGGGAAGTACCTTGGAAGAGGTACAAGCTTCCATCAATTTTTGAAGCAATTTGAGTTTACAAGTTTTATTTCTAAATTAATGTATAGGGGCAACTAGTTTTACTATCTGTTCTTCATTCACATCTTTCAAAACATTGAGACTTTTATTTTGTTTGAATGTCTTTGTGAATTCATTTTGACATGGTTAAAAAAAAAGAATATTTGCCATTTTTTCGATTATTTTTTGTTGACATATTTAATGACGAAAATAATAACTGTCACTATTTTTTATGATCGATTCCCTCTGATTTAATTAGAGAGTCGCACACCAGTGATTCAAACACGTAGTGTTCTGATATTGAAAGAAAAGAAAATTCAAGGGGTAAGATTGAGAAAGAGAAAACACCTTTGTTAAGGTTGATCGAATTAAAATGATTCTTCTTCTTCTTCTTTTCTTCTTCTTCTTTTCTTCTTCTTCCTTTCATTTCTTCTTTCTCCTGATAAAATCAATCTAGGCTATTGTCACTGCTCACCGCGGCCGGTCACCACCAACCATAGTTGGTGGTCAATGAGTCTTAAAGTTTCTCACCGAACTTGTTCTGTCTTTCTAAATGTGAACTTGACATCCATTTAATAGAAAAACATTTTAAATTCTGAATTTAGCGTTGAATATTTTAATGTATTGTTCTTCAAATGGAGACTTTGATCGCCAATGATCCACCAATGCTCAAGGTGAATTTTTTTGTCTTTTTTTATTTCTTCTTTTTATCATTTTGATTATTATTATTATTTTGGTTATTTTCCTATTGGTTGCTATGGATATATGCTATTTTTTAGTTTGTTGAGTGGGGTAATAAAAAAATTTAGGATGACGGATAAGAATGATATTTAAAGATAATTATCGATATTTGATGGTTGAGGGATATAGTAGGTACGAGCGTGATGGTGGTTATCAGATAGTTGGAGTTGATACTAGAGACGAAAGTAACAATAACTTAGGTGAAGGAAATAATTAACGGTTTATGTGTGGAATGATCTTTAATTAATGGTTGATTTGAGATGATGGATGTCACAGAGAATATGTAAAACGATAAAAAAGTTATTGATATAGAGCCTAATTGAATAAAATATATAAAAAAAATATTAATAAACTATTAATTGCTGTTTACATAACTCAGATATTAACAAAATAACTTATGTTATCATGTTGGTGTAAATATAACAGTGGAGTAACTGAATAAATTGAATTTCAAAGTTAAAATGACCAAAAAGAGAATAAGATGAAAATTGAGTGATAAAATCTGTAGTTTACTCAAAATTTTATTGGGAAAAAGCTCCATTAGACATCATCTTCAATCATTTCCCTCTTCTACTAATTTTCTCTCTCCCGAAACCCTAGACATCCAACCCCCAAGTATCAGAAAATCAAAAGAACCCCCAAATTTCCCCAATAAAATCCTCTCTTTTCCCGAGAAATTTCTTTTTCAATCTTAACTAAAGAAGAAAAAGTCTTTAAAGCCCCAATTTAGGGTTAAGGAAATTAGAATTTTCTTGGGGAGATAATGGGGAAGGTTCTATTGGGAACATCGAAACCATCCTCGTCACCAGCCTCCTCCTTTAGCGCGACAACGTCTTCGACGTCGGTGACGGAGACGGTGAACGGCTCTCACCAGTTCAAGATCACGGAGTATTCGTTGTCTAAAGGTTTGGGGATCGGAAAGTACATAGCTTCCGACACGTTCATGGTGGGTGGATATTTGTGGGCGATCTATTTTTATCCCGATGGAAAGAGCCCCGAAGATAATGCCACCTACGTTTCGTTGTTCATTGCTTTGGCAAAGCGAAGGAACCGACGTTAAGGCGCTTTTTGAGCTCACACTCTTGGACCAAAGCGGGAAAGAACAACATAAGGTGCATAGCCATTTTGGGAGGACGCTTGAGAGTGGGCCTTATACGCTGAAGTATCGCGGCAGCATGTGGTAAGAGTTTTCATCTCTCTCTCTCTCTCTCTCTGTGTTTGTGTGGTGGATTCGATTGGGTTTTAGAATAGCGAATTTCTCTTTGGATTGATTGATGTATTGGTAGATTTTGGGGCTTGATGCGTTAATTGTGGTTCTTCTGTTGTAATAGTTACTGTGGTTTAAGTGTATTGCTGCACATTAAGAACTTTATGATGTTTGCTTGCGCTTCTTGTGCTATCTTTTTAATTTTCTGGTCGACTGTCGATTGAACGCTGGATTGTGAGTCCTTTCTTGTTTCATTTATTGAACTGTATGTTGATTCTTAGGGAGCTGGGATGTTTGTATAGCAAGTGTGTTGCCTATATATATTGTATTATAAAATACTGACATAATAGGGGTGATATTAGACCTTGCGATGGTGGGCATAACATGTTATACAATATGCAAGTATGTCAAAAATCTATATATCTCAAATTTTGCACTTGCCAAAAGTAGTATAAATATAGAATATCTAAAGTATGATTATGAAATTAGACAATGCTCGAATTGTCAGGTTTAGGAGATTTGGAGTACTGAGCTTGTTTCCGGTGATATTCTCTTTGACATCAAAAGAAGTTATTCTCTTAATGTTATTCACTGTTCTTTCCGGTGATATTCTCTTTGACGTCAAAAGAAGTTATTCTCTTAATGTTATTCACGGCTATTATATGGTAAATGCAAATGCAATATGAATTGTTTATTACTTGTCATCAATTTTGCCAGCTACCTGCACTGCCGTTATTATTATTTTTTAAATTTCTTTATTTGCATTATTGTTTTTATCTTTTCTCCTTGTCTCATTAAGACCCGTGATGGTGTGAATTTAAATTCATTTAAAAAGAAATGTAATATTTAAAATGCAATTGTATGGTTTTGAGAATAGGTGTGTGGATTAGTAAGGGGAAAGAAAAGTGTATTATTTAGTCAAGTGTCTGCTCTTAGACTTTTGAGCTTTGAACGTGTATAGAAGTTACTTTTTGTTGAATAATGTCACTATGTTGATTGGTCGAGGCTAATGCTTTATGTTTTAAGTTTTTCTTTCCTTGCAAAGAAAAAAAATGTTTTGCATATGACTCCAGTATGATTTTTTTGTGGAAGGGTTCTCTTCTGAAGCCATGCTTCTATGTCCTTTTACTGTGCTCGATGTCTATACTACTGTTTAAACTAATTGGAGCTTTTTTTTTCTGCCTTCATAAAGCATTCGATGACTATCAATTAAGATACGATCCACTGAATACATACACAACAACATTATTGCTAGTGTGATTGACTAACTCTTGTAATATGCAACTCTTGATTACTGTACTCTGATGTTATGATGTCCTATGCCGACCTTAACTAACTATGTAAAATCTGCTAATAAGACATTTATTGGTTATGATATATTAGAATTTTGGCTTAGTCACTTGGCTATGGGTTCTTAGCTTCCTTCGTTGGGGAATTTGCCATGTTCCAGGGTTTGCCCTGAAAAATGAACGAAAAGAAGCATAGTTTATTTTTTTTCTGTTATTTCTCATAGCATATAATAACTGTTGGTGAGCACTGGGGTAATTCGTTTGATCTGCCGCAGGGGATATAAACGATTTTTTAAAAGAACACTACTTGAGCAATCAGACTACCTCAAAGACAATTGTCTCTCTGTTCACTGTAGTGTTGGTGTTATTAAGTCACATACAGAGGGTCCTAAGACCTACTCCATAGCTGTACCTCCTTCAAACATCAATCAGCATTTCGGGAAACTACTAGAAAGTGAAAAGGGTACTGATGTAAGCTTTGAAGTTGATGGGGACGTCTTTCCTGCCCACAAATTGGTACTTGCTGCTCGTTCTCCTGTGTTTAGGGCACAACTCTTTGGACCAATGAAGGATCAAAATACAAAGCAAATAAAAATTGAAGATATGGAAGCTCCTGTTTTCAAGGTTCAGTGCAATTCCCCTTCTTATATTGGACAAAAAACTCATGCTACTTATCCTTGATAATGCACCAATGATGGATGCATGGTGTCAAGTTGTCAACTTGCCATGAATAATGTGAACTGTTGTCACTTGTCAGATCCATGATATCAATTTGCCTTTGTTAGCAAGCCTGATTCCTGTAATTAGTTAGTGCAAACTTCTCAATAGAAATGTTAGGATAGAGTTGGGTTTTTTGAAGTCATTATTATGGCATGTACTGACTTGAGCCCTTAATTGCTTAATATAACACACGTGGGTGGTCAATGTATATGTATTTCTTACATTTCTCAAAAATTATGATAATAATCAGGCCTTTGAAGTTACTATTTACTCATCAAGCTAGAGCAAGCATTCTTTAGTAATGATTACTGATACCTTTTGACTCTGCCTAATTTTGCACTTTTCAGGCCCTACTTCACTTTATATACTGGGATTCTCTACCCGACATGCAAGAGCTCACTGGTCTCAACTCAAACTGGGCCTCCGCATTGATGTCACAGCACCTGCTTGCTGCTGCAGATAGGTATGGGCTAGATAGGTTGCGATTACTCTGCGAGGCCAATCTTTGTGAGGATGTTACCATTAACACTGTGGCAACTACATTAGCCTTGGCTGAGCAGCACCATTGTTTCCAGCTGAAAGCTGTGTGTCTCAAGTTTGTTGCAATGCCAGAAAATCTTAGAGGTGCTCTTTTTGCTTTGGTGTTTACATCAATGTTGTGTCAAGATTTGTTATGGTACAAATATTATTGTAGTAGGGAAGATTTACTTGATTATGCTAATTATCAGATACACAATCCTCAATGTTCTTTGTTTCTTAATATAAAATCGTTGATGTTAAGGACTGTCCACCAGTGAAGAAAAACCCAGATGAATCCAGCCTGTTCGACTGGGAACTGGTGGCCTGTCTGGTCTGGAACATACTGAATACCTTGGGATCTGTTGAACTGACCATGAACTGGTTGAAAACTGACAAAAAGCTGGATTTTTTTATTAAAATAATGTTTGTCGGTGATGAAATTTGAACTTTCGACATCTTATTTATATGTTAATGGCCAGACCCTTTAGTATTAAAACCATAGATTTTAATATTTGACGTATATTTTAATGGAATAATCTACTTGAACCTGTTGATTTGATGACTTGGAGCTCAAACCGGTTTGGCATCAGGTCCTTGTTTTAATTCATTGTTGCCCACCACATGCAACCAAATTGAGGACAGGATTAGAATGGTTCCTAGATTGAAATATAGCAAAAGTTATTTTATAACTCGTTATAGCAGGGCCTTGCTTTTCAGTCACACATAGGAGTTTGTTGGAAAGTAAATAGATTTTACCTTTTCTTAAGATATGTTGTATTGTAATATTACGACCCATAAATGCAGTCATAGCCACATAGAAGTTCAATCTTCCTCATAGTTTGATAATGCCCTCGTCCAGTTGCTTAGCATTCTTTGTGCAGTCAAAGGTTTGTCCAAAGCTTTAGTTCCATGTTTGTTCGTTGAATACTTGGATTTTCCACACTTTGCAACCACTTAGATTTCCTCCTTATGGATTTTGGTTTGTAACCTGACTTCTTATTGCATTATGCAAGGGTGGTTGTTGCAATTGAATGAAGGTCTGGAGTTTTGAAAGCATTTCCTCAAGTGTTAATAGAATGAGTTTGCTTTATCTAAAAGTGGAATCATCATAGATCGAGGAGTGATGCCATGTTACTGTCTGTAAATTTTCTTGTGCAAATAACGTTTTGGCTTCAAATGCCCCAAAAATTCTCTTTGGTATTCTCAGTAGGATGAATGATTCTGCTTGCGATTTTTTTTTGGCATTACTAGCATTTTTGTTTCACGCTCTCTTCCTCTTGTGTTTCTCATAACCATGTTTCTTGAATCGTTTCTTTTTGTATGTGTTTTGCAGCTGTAATGCAGACAGATGGTTTTGAGTTCTTGAAGGAAAGTTGCCCATCCGTCTTGACTGAGCTCTTGGAGCACGTGGCCAGAGTGAATGAGCACTCCATGATCATATGCAGACATGGGAATGAAGCCATCCTGGACGGGAGTGACGCCCATGGTAGGCGTGTGAAGCAACGACTATAGTAAGCCATCGCTGTCTCTCCTTAGTTAAGAACAACCCCCCCCTCCCCCCAAAAAAAACCACCACCAGAGAAAGAAGGGAAAATCTAATTCTCTAGGATTAGGAATATTTTCAGTGTTATGAGAGTTTCTGTTCTTCCGAGAGATGTAAATGTAGTTTTTCATTTGATGTCCATTGTTTTATTTGCTTTGTATTTCCAAATATATATTGTGTGTATATATATCTTTGGACATCTAGTACTTGTTGGTATTACGCTAATCACTAATGTCTGTTTTTAAAGGATTGATGTCCTAAAGAAACATTTGGAGTAGTGTGCTAGTGCTTTTTGGTTTGTTTTTGATGAACCAGAATGTATTAAAAACGATGTAATTCTTGATGTTATTAGCATTTGAATTTAACAAATTGCCATTCAAAAAAAATATTCAATGTTCAGGATGAGTTTGGTTAAAATCGAGTGAACCGACTCGATTGAGATCACCTAAATTAAGGCACCTTAGTCCTTGTTTTATATGCATACATTCTTTGTATTAACCCTGGAAAAGGTTAAATTTTAAAATTAGGATTAAATTAAAATAAAGTGTAAAATTTAAAGACTAAATTTGTTATTACGTTAATTTTATTAAATATTACATTATCCGTGTTAAAACTTTTTTTTTATATATATAGAAAAGGATCAATTGGGTGATAATTTTAAAATTTTTTATAATAAGAGGATTCAATAAAAAAACATCTTATAATCAGGGACTGTTTGTATATTTTATTCTTTAAAATATATTTCATAAACGGTTCACAGAAGTAATGAATCCATTAATAGTATCTATTTGTCGATTCAATCTGTTAATTGTCGAACCAATTAACTCAGATCGATTCAATTACAAACTTTTTTATTTTAGACAAAATTATTAATATCTGAATTAATTAATTACGTTTCAAATAAAATATTATAAGAATTAATTATAAAAATAACTTTTTAATTCAGCTCATTTCATTTATAATATAAAAAAATCAATCACTAATAGAATTAAATATTTTCAATACACAAATAATTCATACGAGACTTCCAAGCGTTACAAGAATGAACCTATCGAGCTAAAGTATTTGAAAGGGGAAAACTAAAAGACTGGACAATAGACTTCAATGTACTCTCTAGATGCATAACATATGCAAAATAATGAATAGGGTAAATTACAATTTTGGTAACTAAACTTTACACTCTTTCTTATTTCACTTATTGTGTTTTAAAAAAATTTCAATTTTCTCATTGAACTTAATAAGCTAGGTTTTTTTTGTCACTCAGCCTTTTATCACTAACGGAGTTATAAATGGGTTGTTATATAGATGTAAAACGACTTCGTTTTGGTGAATTTTTTTTAAAACGACATTGTTTTAACATCGTTAAATATTTAACGGCGGGGTGATAAAAAAAACCCAATGCATTAAGTTCAATGAGAAAATTGAAAACTTTTAAAGTCCAGTAAGGAAAATAGGAGAGAGAATAAACTTCAATGATGAAATTTTTAATTTACCCTAATTAATATCATAAAAGTTATCATGAAGAATAATTTTCACAGAAACATGAGAACAAACAAAACGTGGTAGTCATGGAGACATGCATGCCTTAAACTGCCGCACATCAACACAAGGGTTGTTCCTCATAACCCCATATTCTAACACAAAACAATCAAAGAGTAGACTTAGTCCGAATTGCATCCAACCAGATGGCAGGATTTAACCTTAAAAGGTGACTCATGCATACTTCTTTCTTCACAAACCGAAACCCCATGTAATGTGAAAAGATATACATACCATAACACCGATATATCACGTAAAATCTTTCGAGAATTTCATAGAACATAATCAACCCATATTAACACTGAATTAGAAGTCACACCTCAAGACACTATCTGGCTTTATCTAACAAGAACGCTTCTTACATTAAGCGGGGTACTAGGTCTTGCAACACTAAAAAGTACAAAGCAAACACTTTTCTAATATGACACACAAACAACACTATAAAGTACAAGTCTAAATAATAAATGTGAAGCGAAAAATTATGTTTGGTAAAAATAAAAGGACAAAATCGATAGCAAAATCATAATCAAAACGCCATCAAAGAACTCACATACAAAAAATCAACACACGACACAGAAGTATATTGATTAGTTATGTCAATGGCCAAGGACTCATCAACCCAAATGGCTCCATGAAAACTTGTAGAATCCCCACGAAAGAAAAATAAAAAAACTTCCAAACATCATAGTTACGAAAGCAATTAATCTAAGAAAACATCAGCGTCTTAGAAAACCCAAAATGTCTGGTGATGGCAATAAAAATTCAACACTTTCAGGTGAGGCACTAAATTCAATGAGATAACAAAATCACTTAAATTCACAATATTGAAACATGCTTTTCGAAATGAAACAACCGAATGGTTTACCTTTCGTGGAAACATACACAATCTGCACTCCACAATTATCCTAAAGTACACATTAAATTCCCGACAGCCTTTTTACATTAATCATGGCCACACACTAACTTCAACACACAATAAAATTAATAAAAGAATCAAACTCAAGATTCACCTTAAAACTTGTTTACTGTTATGAAAATATGTATTCGAGGACAAAAAAAGTCTTTAGTGCTTGAACCAAAGACCTCTAGGGATAATAACCATCCTTTTAACTAGCAAGATAATTTGGTTCATGCAATTAACATCCATATTTTGAAAGAAAAAATTTAGTTTTCCCAAAATATTTTTAATGCATGCAAAAAAAAATTTTACATACGAGTTTTATTCTTATGGGTCACACAGTTTGAGAGTTCGAACTAATTCTGTTACCATTAATTGTAACTCGTTAGACCCTACCCAAACATTATGACAAAATCTTGATGATCACATTGACTATGATTTCACATGCCAAACTCTTGTTAGTATTAAATATACTAAAATACATATAATTATGTTACAAATTGAAAATGTTCTCTAAATTTACAGATCGAAACTGTCAGACCTCGTTAGATATAAGGTCAGAAAGAAATGCATGTACGTAACAAAATCTCTCATAGAACGTAACCAATCTATATTAACACAGTATTAGCAGTCACACACTCGTACGCTTGTCGAATGAACATACTAGAATTATGCAAAATGGATAGACTCGTGATCTGACGGTGTGATCGAGTGTAAATATATGTTGATGTGACATATAAATCTGTGCAAGTAAACACAATCGATACAAGTAATATAATAGTGAGTATTGTCTCCACAGGGATTGGAGGGCTTTTAAAAGATTGCTACAACTAGGAATAGGTGTCACTAACTAATCCTAAGTATCTAAGTCTAATGATATAAACAAGGAAAATATGCAGTGACAAATTGTATGAACAGATGGAAAAAGTTTGTTGAGGCAAGAAAAGTGTGAAGTGAAATAAGCAGATAAATTTTGTCGTGGCAAGAAAAATATGCGATAGTATATAAACAAAAGTTGCTAAGGCTAAAATTGTAAAAACTATGGAAATAGATTGGCAACCTCACACAATCAAACTTCTAATAGAGCACCTGGGTTGGATTTGCTACGGCGAGAAATTATTCTATGTCTAGGATGATCTTAGTACATTATGTCTATACTGCCCGACAGGATGTAAAGTGTTCATAAGAGTATCTTTAACACGGAACCTGACAAACTATTGCTACGAAAATACTACTCAGCTTAAACTACATCCCTTGGTTTGTCAAACTGTTGCTGCGGTAATATCCCTCAGTGCAAACAATAGCGCAAGCCTATCTACTCAAGCATTTATCCTTCTTAGTCGAATGAAACCCTCTCCTTATCTCTAAGGATGATTAGAACCTCACCATCCCGGATTAGTTTCCTTGTCCACGTAGATCTAACCTAACTCTCTCAACATTAGGTATCAACTCCTAGAAAAATGGCAATCTTTCAAAAGCTCTTACAAAGACTAGGAATGTTTTGCCGAGGCACCAGACAAACTTTCAAAAGCTCTTACAATGCCAAGGAAAAATATTGAAACATAGAGCTCTGCCGTGACATCAGATCACCACCAAGACTGCTCTAACACACCAGCCTCTCTCGAGGGCCTGGCCGCTGCTCCGACGAAGCCTAGCTATGGAGGGCACCAAGGACGGACAATAGGGGGACGGTGGAAAAGAGGTGTTACAGCCGCCTTTCTCCAAGCCTTTCTTTAGGGTATTTTCTATCCTCCCTTTATGGAAGGTATAATGTGCTATTTATAGTGGGAATTATAAGGTTAGTGCCCTTGAAAATTCCCCAACAACCCTTGATTTCACACCCATTGTGTGAATAAAATGGCAAGTGGCAGTGGTCCCAAATCCTTAGCAGGGCAGGGGTTCACGTGAGGTGCATCAGACAGCTGACCATGACGTAAGCAATTTCATCTCGTACTGCGTCAGACTTGCGAAATAAAAACTCACTGTGGCAAGAAAATTTGTTCTGCATGGTCATTGTCTTCGGTTCCATTGGCCCTGGCAAAAAATTTGTCTCGAAAAATAAATCCTTCCTTGGTCATTTCCTATCACCTACATCATCACAACCAACATACAACCTTTCTCATTAGCAGCATCAGTTTAATCAAATAAACTTTGCATCGGCAAAACTTATCCACAACATGCAGAAATGTCCTAAATGCAACTATATGCAACTAAAATGTTTTGACAATGGCTTTTAAACAATCAATAATTGTAGTCACTCATTTTCATCCGGGGTTTATTTAGTATATATATAAAATATAATGTAGTTTTTGAAAACATATAATATATAGTTTTTAAAAATCGGTTTTTGAAAATATATAATATGATTTTGAAAATATGTTTTTGAAAACATATATTATATTGTTTTTATTATATATTATATATTATTTATTTTTATTTATTTATTTAATTTTATTTTCTTAAACATGTCCAAGTCCAAATTTTGGTCCAATTTAGTCCAAAGTGTAGCCCACCGAGCCAGCCAGCCAGACCCAACAAAGCAAGCCCGATTAGGAAGAGAAGGCATGACCTAACCCAAATTAAATAGGGTTTTACCCTAAACTTTTAGTGCCGCTCGAGGGGGACTCGAATGGCTCATGAGGACCATGAGTCAGCACTAAGCGACCACTTCGGTGCCAAACAACAAAATCACGACAGATCCAGGAAAAAACTGAAGGGGAACACCCCTTATTCTCCAGCAATAACACAACAAACGCATAATCCCGTCAAAAACGAGATTACAACAACCCGAGTTAATCGGGATATAAGAAACGACCCTAGAAAATCTTTCCAGACATGACTATAAAAGCCCGTGCAAAGCATCATCAAAGACAACAAGAAGAAAAGAAGCATCGAGCAGCAAACAAAGCAAAACATTTGAAATAACAAGAGAAAAATCACAAAAATATCAAGTATTTAGTTTTAGGGTGGCACAGAGGAAAACACGGTCGCGGAAAGCCAAAGGTCATCAAAAATGAGAAGTCTTTCCTAAAAAAGGTAAAACCCGAGAACTCTTTTTTAGATATATGTCGACTGAGATGTTTTCTTGGGTTTTAAGGCTCAAATTTCGCTTCACGGGATCGAGAGAAAGCTTGTGGGTAAGTTTGAGTTTTTCGGCCACCAGTGGTGGTGGCCGGAGCAAAGGTCAATAGTGGTCCGGGCGACGGGGTTTCGTCGGTGAGTGACCGACCTTTAGTCGGTCGAGGGAAAATTTGAGAGAGTTTCTTTGAGAGGGCAGAATAGAGTTTTAGGAAATAGGTAAAAAATGAAATGAAATAGTATTTTAAGGGCTATTTATATGGGGACCTTTTTGTAATTAGCAAATTCTTAAATTATTTTAGCAATCCCTGAAGTTTTGATGCGTAATTCATTTTGATCACATGTTGTAATTTTGCATTTGAATTTTGAATTAATTCGATTTAATCTCCGTTTATATTTCTTATGTTTTGTAATTTGACGCCCCAACTTCTTATTTTCTTCTTGCAACTTTTATTTGATTTCAATTTGATCTTTGATTTTCAATTCTTTTCAATTTGGTGCTTTTAATTTAAATTTTCTTTTAACTCTTTTATATATTTTTTACTTATTTTATTTTACTTTATTTTATATTTAACATTAATTTGATTTATTTTTAGGTCAATTTTAAAATTCTTCAAAGGTAAGTAATTCGGATTGAACTTTTAAATTTTAATTTAACTTTCAATTTTCACAATTAAGATAACCAAGAAATTAAATTGGTACCGAAAGGGTAGTACAAGGGTGCTAATCTTTTATTTATTGTAATCGACTCCAAAATTCGATTAATTTTTGGTAAAACATAGATAAGATAAATGGTAAGTTAAGGTGTCCGATCAACCTAATTTAAAATGATAGGTGGTGGCTCTAACACATTAATTCAAGTCGGAACCCGATTCTGGGCCTACCCGAATGACGGTCACAACAACTTGGGGTGACTCTGTTAGGGACAGGTAAGTGAGGCGGCTAAATTTAATTTACAGTGTCTTCTTGAATGAAGATTGTAAGTTTAAATTTAAATTTATCTTTTCGATCCTTATTATTTACTATTGATTATTATTTTTCAAATAAATAGTCGTACTGATATTTTTAATGATTTCATCTTTTCAAAAATTTCTCTCGGGATTTATACCCGAGCTCCAAACCTTTTTTAAAGTGGGGGTGAAAGCGACGCCTTCGTGAGAATTTATTCTCCGTAGGCCTAGCAAGTAACCTTCGAGATTCATATACCTTATGTTTTCGTGTGAATTTATTCTCCATACATGCATAAGGGAATGTATCCTCTCGCATTTAACTTGGTCCGTATGAGCATGTAATGGGCTTAGGACTGAGGGTCTAACAGGCCCAAGGGGGCACCAGCAAGGAGAACTCGGGTACCTTTTTTCTAGAACCTAAATCGGGATGTTGCGAGGAATTAGAGCCCACCCTGAAACTCCATTTCAAATCCTAGGCTACTTGAGTTATTTACTGTTTTATTTTCTGTTCAAGGCATGCGAATTAGAAATATATGCTGTTAGGATTTGTTTAGAAAATTAGCATGTAGGATAAAAATCATTTTTGGGTAGAAAAAAGCATGTGTGGTAGATATCATGTGGGGTAGGAATTCTTTACTTTTATTATCATTTTGATTATTATCTTTATTTTACTAACTTGTTTTCTTTTATTTTTGTTTTCTTCTTTTTATTCTGATCATTTGTATCATTTAAAGAGGTGTTGATCCACAAAAAGTGTTCGTTAAAACTCGAATAATTTGCATTAATGGACAAAGTGGTTGTAATACAAGAGGTGAAAATGCAAAGATCCGGCTATGGTTAAAGAATACTCAGAAGGAAAATGGGGATAATCGACAAAGTAATTATGTGTCAGATCTGCATTTAGGACAGCTGGCAAAATGATAGAAGACAAAGATTTTTCCAGCGGTACGGTGATATTACACATGTGCTCTATGTCATGATTGAAAAATCTTTGATTCGAGCCTTAGTGCAATTTTGGAATCCGGGTTACAGTTGCTTTACATTCAACAACCAGGAAGACATGGTGCCCACAATTGAGGAGTACACTACTTTATTGCATTGTGAAGGAGTCAGAATAGACCTGTTCTACACCAAATATATCAAAAGTCAACCTTTCAGGAATGGGTTGCCAAAGGTTATAGGGGTAGATGAAAAATGGGTAACTAACCGGATTCAACACAAAGGCAAGGGAGAAGGAATTGCTTGGACTCATATCAAGCAATTAATAAAGAATCATCCTAATGAATGGAAGGTGATTGACCTTTTTGCACTGGGTATCTATGGCTTGGTTATCTTCCCAAAAACTTTGGGATACATCGAGGCAGCTGTGGTGGAATTGTTTAAACAACTACCTAATCGAGTGAACCCTGCGCCAGCAAACTTGGCCGAAACTTACCGTTCACTAAATCATTGCAGAAGGATTGGTGGAGGAAAATTTATAAGGTGCACACAGTTTCTTCAGGTTTAGATCCACAACTATTTATGGGAGACTAATGAGATTTCTTACTGCCGTTTCAGTACCACTTACTCTCCTTTGGAGAAATTTCTTGCACAAATGTTGTGAGAATGCATTCCCGAATGAGAAGTGGATAACTATGTTCATGCACTTTCAAGATAAAGACATTTTATGGAGAGGCCCTTGGCTGACCCCATAGTGGCATTCTTAACCGATGTGGAGACTCAGGAATCATAATGTTACTTGGGTTAAGGGGAGGAGTTGGGTATTCTTCGTTTTTGGCACTTCGGCGGTATAGGGTCCGAACTTTGTCCTAGTTACACATGAGATATATAAATCAGAGTTTGCATACCATGAGGACCACTACAAAATAAAGGTCAAAGATGTAATTGAGTCATGGAAGAAAATATTTCACACAGATGTCGTAGTTGCTAAAGACATGCTCACTCCATATTATATAGAATGACACCGTTACTATACCAGATCATTAGGATACTCAGACCATGGAGGAGCATATAAAATTTGGTCCTTCTGAATTAGAGATAGAAAATAAAGAATTCGAAGCTGAAAAGGAAGAGATAAAACAAAGACTAAGGGAACTCGAAGCCGAAATATTCCAATGAAAGCTAGATGTCGATACTCAAAAGAATCGAGTAGACAAACTAGAAAAGGAAATAAGAAAGTCTGCTTTGAGTTGGAAGATTTGAGCAAAGGGTATTAAGAGCAAGTTCAGAACAATTCCAGTTTAAAAAGATCTTCCGAATATTGAAAAGGTGAAGCCAGTAGCCTAAAAAGGAACTTTGGGGACATGATGAAAGAGAGACACTTAAAGAACAATTAAAGACTTCCCAAAGATGTTTGTTAGAAAGCCAACACCAGAAAAAAATGGTTGAAGACTAAGGTAGTTGATCTGGAGAGGTCTCTTCAAAAACAGTAAGAACAGGATGAAAAAACCATAGCTGAGTTGGAGGTCATTCTGGATAAATTCAAGAAACAAGCAAATGAGCTTCAAATAGTCCCTTTCAATGGAAGAATCCAAAGGAATTTTCGTTCGGAACAGGCTCATCAAAGAGTGAAGGCTAGAGGTGCAGTTATTCTAGACTTCTTAGAGCAAGTACAAAAAGTGGTATGCCACTTGCACAGTTTGGAGAGAGAAATTGGGGCGGTTCAACAAGGAATTCAGCCAGTGGCAGATAAAGCAAAAAGACTTGTCAACCTATTAGAAGTCATTCAGGGTCTAGAGGACTTAGTCAAAATGTACCTTTGAGTTTTTCTTATATCTTAGAAATAATATTTTTGTCCCAATAAAGATTATTTATAATAACAAACACATTTTTGGATCAGTGCCTCGAAATTTCATGTATCATGCATTCTTGCATATTTCACATTTTTTCCTCTTTTTCTTTTCATTTCTTTACATTCACATTAACTAACAGAAAATGTCTCATCAAAAACGGAACAAACAGTGGACGTACCACCTCAAGCATTGGATACACCTCATCCTCACAATACCCATTCAAAGAAAAGAAAAATGGAAGCTAAGATCGCTCAACTTGAAGAGAACATGCTAAGGTTATAGAAGGAACTAGAAGAGAAAATAAGTCAAAATAAACAAAATACCTTGGATTCCAGCACTAGGAACCAAGACTCTTTATTTGATCAGATTGTTGCAAGGTTGTTTGGCCTAAATAAAATGAATACTCCTGGGGTAGGGGCATCTGAACAGATGATTATACTGCCTACCCTACAATTGATTATCTCACCTGAAATCATACCGAGACTTTAAGGAGACTCATCCGCTATAAAAGCACATGCATCATCCGCTGCAAAAGCACAAGCTTCATCAGCTGAAAAAGCACAAGCTTCCGTAACTAACCCTCAAAACAATCCAGATGATTATCAAACTTTGGATTTTGATGAATAAGATAAAACAAAAAAGATGGAAGAGAAAATTAAGTTGTTAAAAGATCAAAATAAGACCGTTAAAGGAGAAGATAATTATTACGTGGTTGACACTATAGAACAAAGCTTAGTCTCATATCTAATTCTTCCCTCTGAGTTCAAAATCACATATTTTGAGAAATATGATGGGAACAGCTGTCCTTCAGCTCACTTTATCATGTTCTGTCGAAAGATGATAGGATACGTGGGAAATGACTAGCTCCTAATTCACTGCTTTCAGGAGAGTTTGTCTGGTTCAGTCATCCGGTGGTATAATCACTGAACCGTTCACACATCAAAACATGAAAAGATCTCGCCAAGTCTTTCTTAGAACAATACAAACATGTAAACGACATGAGGACAAATCGTGTCATGCTGCAAAGTATGGAGAATAAACATAATGAAAGCTTCATATAGTATGCACAGTGATGGAGGGATTTAGTTGTGTAGGTTCATCCTCCTTTGGATGAGAAAGAAACAAGGAAACTTTTCGTACATACTTTGAAGGCTCATTTCTTTGGACATCTAGTTGTAATTACATCTGGGAATTTCTCTGATCTGATTATGGTCAGAGAGAAAATCGATAAGACCATTAAACAAGGAAAGATATATGGAGGTGAATCAAGCAGGAGACCTCCCATGAAAATGAAAGAATGAGAGATCAATAACATCAATGCTTTCAACACCAGAAAAGGTGTTACGATCTCTATGTCAAAACCAACTGTAGCTGTACCATCAGGTACTTCTATAAAATATGCAAAGAAACTAAGGAGAGAAAATGAGTATTTCGACTCGATTCTATGACATACAAGGAACTCTACCAATAGTTTTTTGACACATATATGGTGTCACCATACCCAGTAGAACCACTAAAGCTCTCATACCCCAAATGGTCTGACAAAAACGCACATTGTGAGTATCATGGTGGTGTCCTAGGGCATGCAATTGAAAACTGCCTCGCTTTTAAGAGGGTCGTTCAAAGGATGCGCAATAGAATCTAGATTCATTTTAATAATTTAGAATCACCTAATGTTGCACTGAACCCTTTGCCTAACCACCAAGAAAGTAGGGTTAATACAATCATCAAGGATAGTGGAAAAAGAGTTAAAATAAGTGTTTCTAAAGTAAAATATCTTCTGGCCTAGGTATGGAGGTAGATGGTAAGGGTAGAACTTCTTGCACCACATCTTAACACATTAGAATACAAAGGTGGTAATCATTGTTGTTATCACAATGAAGAAGGACATGATGTACAAGAATGTTCTGTATTTAAAACTTTGATCCAGCTAATAATTGACAGTAAAGAGCTGGAATTTTATGAGGAAGATCAGAACACTCCAGAAGTCGATATTTGTGCAACTGGATATTCATCCGATAAAGGATTCAGCGTGAGCCGTCATTTAATAATCATTTCAAAAGCAAAGGTGGTAGATAAGGCACCAACAAATGTGGTAATAACGGCACCAAGACATTTTCCCTATAGAGACAACAAACAAGTACCTTGGAAGTATGAATGTCAAGTAAGCTCTGTGAAAGAAGATATTAGTGAAGTGAGGGATACTATTGGGAAATACCACTCCCAATAGTCTAACTTACCCCATAGACCACTCGAACCATTTAAAGTAGATGTACCCGTAATAAATGAGCCAATAAGGGAATAAGAGGCTGTAGAGTTCTTTAAATTACTAAAACACAGTGAGTACAACATTGTGAAACAGTTACATAGCCTCTCAACACGTATTTCAAGGTTGGTACTGTTTCTAAGCTCGAAAGCATACAAAGAGGCACTTCTGAAGGTTCTGAATCAGACATTTATGTCGAAAGACATATTAGTCAATAAGATGGATTAACTGGTTAACAACATTCAAACTGATAACCTTATCTCATTTTCTTATGACTAGATTCCATCCAGAGGAAGAGGCCGAGCTAAAGCATTACACATCACCACTCATTGTAAAGGGCATGTTTTGCCAAGCGTACTAATAGACAATGGCTCAGCCCTTAATGTGATGCCTTTGGTCACTCTGAAAAGTCTACCAATGGATACCTCTCACATGAGAGCATGTCAGAGCGTGGTTCGAGCATTTGATGGGATAAAGAGAGAAATGCTTAGAAAGATTGAGGTATCGTTGACCATTGGACCCGCCACTTATAACATAGAGTTCCTAGTAATGAACATTATGTCCTCTTACAACTGCCTTTTAGGAAGACCGTGGATCCATCAAGCTGGGGTGGTACCATCAACATTGCACCAGAAAGTAAAGTTTGTTATCGATGGGACTCTAATAATTATCAATGCTAAAGAAGACATCGTGGCAAGCGTGTCCACTGAGGCCCCTTATATAGACGTGAGTAAGGAAACTCTAGAATGTTATTTCCGATCGTTGGATTTTGTCAATGCCACATTTATGGCCGAAGGGGTAAGATGTCAAAATTGGCTCAACTCTTTCGTCTGAAGCAAGGCAAAACTTGATAGACTTACTTCAGGAGTACAAAGACGTGTTTGCGTAGTTGTACCAAGACATGCCTAGGTTGGACACAAATATGGTGGTTCACAAACTTCCAATCAAACCTGAATGCAAACTTGTACAACAGAAACTAAGGAGGATGAGACCAGAAATGCTCCTTAAAATAAAAGAAGAAGTCAAGAAGCAGTTTGATGTTGGCTTTCTTCAGGTGACCAAATATCCAGAGTGGGTCGCTAACATAGTTTCAGTGCCAAAGAAGGATGGAAAGGTGCGCATGTACGTCGACTACTAGGATCTCAATAAAGCAAGTCATAAAGATAATTTCCATTTGCCACACATAGACACTTTGGTGGATAATATAGCTGGAAATTATTTATTCTCATTCATGAATGGGTTATCAAGATACAACCAGATTAAGATGCATCTAGAGGACATGGAGAAAACCACGTTCGTCACGATGTGGGGGACATTTTGTTGCAAGGTAATGGCCTTCGAATTAAAGAATGCATAAGCAACATACCAAAGAGCCATGGTGACCTTGTTTCACGACATGATGCATAAAGAAATCAAAGTTTATGTTGATGACATGATTGTCAAGGCACAAACTAAAGATGAACACATCAAGAATCTGAGGAAACTCTTCAAAATACTAAGAAAACTCCAATTAAAGCTGAATCCAAACAAGTGCACCTTCGGAGTAACATCTGGAAAGCTGTTGGGCTTCATTGTTACCGGAAAAGTCATTGAATTTGATCCAGATAAAATTAAATCTATCTAGAATCTGCCTCCCCCACGAACGCAGAAAGAATTTCGAGGTTTTCTGGGTAGATTAAATTATATTGCTCGGTTCATATCCCAGTTGACAGAAAAATGTGATCCAATTTTCCGTCTACTTCGAAAGAATAATTTTGGAACATGGGATGAGGATTTCCAGATCGCTTTCGAGAAAATAAAAGATTATTTGTCTCGCACTCCTATTCTAATGTCTCTCATCCCAGGAATGCCTTTGTTAATTTATCTCTCCATATTTTAAAATTCGATGGGATGCATCATGGGACAACATGAAGAATCAGGGAGGAAAGAAAGAGCCATTTAATACATAAGTAAGAAGTTCACCGACTGCAAAGTTGAATATCCACCCATCGAAAAGGTTTGATGTTCTCTAGTCAGGGCTACACAAAGACTCAGACAATATATGCTATATCATACCACTTGGTTAATCTCTAAGTTGGATCCGCTTAAATTCATGATGGGCATGCCTGTTCTCTCTGGAAGATTAGCCCGATGGCAAATGTTATTATCTAAATTTGATATTGAGTACGTGAGCCAAAAGGATATTAAGGGAAGTACCATATCTGACTTTCTAGCAAGTAGAACGTCAGAAAACGATGAACCATTAGACTTCGATTTCCCAGATGAAGACTTGATGGTCATATCTTTAGAAGAAGCAAGTATTTCCACATGTAACTCCTAGAAAATACATTTTGATGGTGCGTCAAATGTGTTGGGGCACGGTATTGGGGCTATTTTGGTCTGACCCGAAGGAAATCACTATCCATTCACTAGCAAATTGAACTTTGACTGCACTAACAACATGGCGGAATATGAAGCTTGTGTTTTAGGGATTTAAGCCGCTATTGGACATAACATAAAGACTCTGATGGTATATGGAGATTATATCTTAGAGATTTTGTCTTAGTGATTTATCAGCTCCGAGGAGAATGGGAAACAAAAGATACCAAGCTGGTGGAATACAAAAAGCTCATTCTGGATCTACTTAAAGAATTTGATGAGGTCACTTTCCATTACGTACCAAGAGAAGAGAACCAAATGGCAGTTGCTTTAGCTACCTTGGCAGCAGCATTCAAAGTTGGTAGAGAATCTGACATGATGCCAATTGAGATGCAATCATATGAGTACCTTGCTCATTGTTATCAAATCGAAGAGGTAAAAGATGAAACATCATGGTACCATGACATTCTATAATATATCAAAAATCAAAGCTATCTGAAGGAAGCCACTGAGACTGACAAAAGGAAAATCAGAAGAATGGCATCCATATATGCTCTTGATGGAGAGGTCTTCTACAAGAAAAGTCATGATCAAGTCTTGTTAAGGTGTGTAGATACAGAAGAGGTAAAAATGATATTAGAAGAGGTACATGACGGAGTGTGTGGAAAACATGCAAACGGGCATATGATGACAAGACAAGTTATGAGGTGCGGATACTTTTGGTTCACATTGGAGAGTGATGCATCAATTATTTCAGACGATGTCATAAATACCAAGTCTACGGGGATAAAATAAATGTTACACCCTATTCACTTCATGTAATGATGGCACTGTGACCCTTTTCCATGTGGGGCATGGTGAATGGCTTTCAACCTTTTTTCTTCTATTAGGTTCATCTGATCATATCAAGTTTGCACCCATTATGCATCATCCAGTTTAACTTCTGAAAAAACCTGGAGTGATAGGATCTCCACCTCAATGGGCAATACCGCCTCCATCCCATATGCTAATGAAAATGGAGTTGCCCCAGTCGAAGTTCGCATCGAAGTTCAGTAAGAAAACAAGGAAAAAGATAACTTCTCATGTCAATCTTTGTATGTCTCAGTCGTTTTCTCAACTAAGAAAAATATTTCTTGAAAGGTATAAGTTGTTAGAAGTCGGTAAAGGTTCTTGCACCATACTCAAAGGAATGGCACGGATACTAGACACTGATCATGATTAGAAGCAAAGCTTCTTTCTGAAAATTCCTGGAGGATGTTAGATCAAAGCTTGTTAAGGATCAGAGAGTCCAAAATCAAGAATCGAAAATTCAAGATCGAAGAGATCAAGTGACGTCGGGAAAATCAAGACTGCAGTAAGAGATCCTAAAATAACATACTTCATATATATACATTTTAGGCATACTGCATTCATAGCATCGCACATGCATAATTTTTTCAGATTTTTATCAGAGTCAATTTCAACTTCGCAATAGAGGATATAGAACTCAAAAAACAATCAAGATTAAGGACAATATAGTCCATCCAAGTTGGATTTCAACTTCACAGCGAAGGATATCCGGCTCAGAAAATATATTCAATTTAGATTCAACTTCACGACGAATGAGTCACCCACGATTTCAACTTCACAAAGAGGATATTGTGCCTAATAGATCGACTTAACTTCACAACGAATGGGTCATCTACAACAACGAGGAACTATATTAACTAAAGTCACCTAGTCAAATTCCAACTTCACGGCGAAATGTACGAGGCTAGAAAAAGATGGTGATGATTTACCGCTTACTCCGGGCATCGAGCTAGATTTCAACTTCACGATGAACGATATCACGCTCGACTGACTCAACTTCATGACGAAGGGGTCAAACACGATTTCAACTTCATGACAAATGATATCATGTTCAAAGACATCTCAAGATCGACTCAACTTTACGACGAATGAGTCACTCGCAATACGACTCAACAACAGGGAGTCGTCCTCTATTTTTTAAGTTGAATCTCAACTCCGCAACATATGATAGTCGATAAAAGATTCGACTGCAACATTGAGTCGGATTTTAAACTCAAAGATTGACAACCCTCACAGGAACATGCTTGTTTTCAAGTTCATGTGCACCAAACGAAAATTTGTGTCTTTTTGTCTTTACCTTATTTTCGTTACACGATAATGGGTAAACAGGGGCATTTGTAGTTTTTAAAATATTTTTTGAAAACATATAATATATAGTTTTTAGAAAGTGTTTTTTTGAAAACATATAATATATAGTTTTTAAAATCGATTTTTGAAAATATATAATGTGGTTTTGAAAATACGTTTTTGAAAACATATATTATATAGTTTTGGAAACACATTTTTGAAAACATATAATATATATAGTTTCAAAAACGATTTTTGAAAACGTATATAATATAGTTTTGAAAATATATTTTGAAAACATATATATAGTTTTTTAGAACAATTTTTTGGAAACATATATAATATATAATTTTTGAAAACATATTATTTTTGAAAATATAATATTATATAGTTTTTATTTTATATTATTATTTATTATTTTTATTTATTTTTATTTTCTTAAATAGGTCCAAGTCCAAATTTGGGTCCAATTCAGTCCAGAGTGCAGCCCAACCAAGCTAGCCTGTCGGACCCAGCAAAGCAATTCCGATTAGGAAGAGAAGGCCTGACTCAGCCCAAATCAAATAGGGTTTTACCCTAAACTTTGGCACCGCTCGGGGGAGGGGGCTTGAATGGCGCGTGAGGACTATGCACCGGTGTTAAGTGGCCATTTCGGTGCCAAACAACGAAATCACGACAGATCCGGGAAAAAACCAAAGGGGAACACCCCCTATTGTCCAGCAATGACACAACAGACACTCAATCCCATCAAAAATGGCATTACAATAACCCGAGTAAATCGGGATATGGGAAACGACCCTGGAAAATCTCTCCGAGCATGGCTATAAAAGCCCCTGCAAAGCATCATCAAAGACAACAAGAATAAAAGAAGCATCGAGCAGCAAACAAAGTAAAGCATTTGAAATAGCAAGAGAAAAATCACAAAAATATCAAGTATTCGGTTTTAGGGTGGCACAGAGGAAAGCACGGTCGCGGAAAGCCAAAGGACGTCGAAAAACGAGAAGTCTTCGCCAAAAAAGCTTTTATTTGATTTCAATTTGATCCTTTGTTTTTAATTCTTTTCAATTTGGTACTTTTAATTTAAATTTTCTTTTAATTCTTTTATTTATTTTTTACTTATTTTATTTTATTAACATTAATTTGATTTATTTTTTATGTCAATTTTAATTTTTTTTTCAAAGGTAAGTAATTTGGATCGAACTTTTAAATTTTAATTTAACTTTTAATTTTTGCAATTAAGACAACCGGGAAATTAAATTGGTACCGAAAGGGCAGCACAAGGGTGCTAATCCTTCCTTGACTGCAATCGTCTCCCGAATCCGATTAATTTTTGGTAAAACGTAGATCAGATAAATGGTAAGTTAAGGTGTCCGATCAACCTAATTTAAAATGATCGGTGGCGACTCTAACACATTAATTCAAGTCGGAACCCGATTCCAAGCCCACCCGAATGACGGTCACGACCATTATAATGTTTGAAAGTTTTTAATTCGAGTTTAAAAGTGATTCTTGAGTTTGATTCTTTTATTAATTTTATTGAGTGTTAAAGTTAGTGTGTGACCATAATTGATGTAAAAAGGCCGTGAGGAATTTAATTTTTACTTTAGGATAGTGATGGAGTGCATATTGTTTTTGTTTCCATGAAATGTAAACAATTTGGTTGCTTCATTTCCAAAAGTGTTGAATTTTTATTGCGACTTTTATTCCATCAATTGGTTCTTCATTTATATACAGCCCAAGACTACCGATACTGATTCCATGTCCTGGTCCACAAGTTATTCCCTTGATGACAACATTTTTGGAACCGTCCCCAATTAAAACACAATTATCACCAGTTTTGATCTCTGAGTTAATAACATTAACCCCGTCTGATCTCTCGATGTGAATTCCATCTGTGTTTGGGCTCTCGTCAGGTGTAGATACAGTGAAATGTTCGAAAGTAATTTTTTACATCCCAAAACATTAACATGGAACTGTTTGCTCTCTTTGGTAGTTATATCATTGCGTTGGTCAAAAAATCAAACTTTATATTATGTTAAATTTTAGAGTTAGTAGAGTCATAAATAAATATATTAGTTATAATTAAAAAAAAATTAAATTCATGCAAAAAGGAAGAAACCTTACAACGGGGAGGTGACTACAATTGTCATTTTTTGCACAACCTTCTCTGCGATAAGCAATGGTTCCTTGGCCATCGAAAACCCCTCCACCGGACATTTTAAAATTTTCAACTTTATTGAAGGTAACCCATTCAGGCTCCTTGAATGCTTTAGGATCAGCTGGAGCCTTATAACGCCTTCAACTTTAAGCTCAATAGGAGACTTGCAAGGACCTTCCAAGCTTGCTCGGCTTAATAAATATGCCCCCTTTGGAATAATAATTGTTGATGGCGTTGTTGAACCACATGCTTCTTTCCAAGCGTCCAACAATGGCTAAAAAATAAATAAATAAATTCCACGTGCTCCCGAAGTTGGAGTATTAAAGTGAGGTACAATTTTGCTTACCTTACTCAAATCCTTATGCTCTTCATTGTAGCATCAATCCCATATCTCTAAATAAATTCGGAACATCTTTCGTTTCTCTATTTTTTTTCAACAACATTATTTCACTAATTTTACGAGTTCGAGATCGAGAAAGAAACAAAACCCTTTTTACCCAAGGAGGCTACCAAAACACCAACTTTACCAGTCAATAGCCATTCCAGGTTCATATTCATACATAGATAGCTGGTTTTCCTAGTGGAATTAATAGCACTGCCATGCACAAAATTCCCCCCTACTTTCTCATTCAGAACTAAATGTATATAAGCTGCAATATACACAAACTAATTAAAGAATTTACGACAGACGACAACAAGATCGAAAAACAACTGATTTTGATTCTATTTTGACCAGCAAAGATCATTAGATAATACAAGGATAAAGTTCCCCTGGGTTAACCAAAGATCTCCCGGTTTGTGAATATTATGATCCATAGGCTTCTTTGTCATTTGCTTTGCTTACTTTGAACACCCTGAAAGCGTATCAAAAGATAAATTTTTTGTTGATCCAACTCTTTTTTTTTCTTGAAGTATTCATGTTTGACCCATATTTGGACATAGGTACGAGGATGTCACCACAATATGCTGGTTTTAGTTTGTAACACTTCTAATGATCAGATGGTGTGTGCAAGGGAAACATGGAATGAAGAAACAAACATTGTATACTTACTGAAGGCTTTTGACCAATCAATCTACGATCTGATGGAGCCCGGGCAACAGCAGCAGCAGCAGCAGCTACTCGTATCCTTGAAAAGATTGTTTCATGATGGATGATATGATTACCCAAACTGAAAGAGTGACAGCAGATGAAAAAAGATATGAAACTCAAATAGCATCGTACCTTTTATGCACATCAACGTATACATCAGTCTCGTCTACGATTTCCTCCTACAATACAGAAAGAAATCATCAAATGCACAACATATTGAAGATAAACAATATGGAAATTCCATGACAAAACACATCATATACTTGGAGAAGTTCTTCAAATACATCTTCTAAGGTAATGATACCAATGACTTCCCCATCTTCAGTATCCTCCGAAAAGCCTTGCAAAGTACTCTTTGGTTGAGTAGTTTTCGTGACGATCGAAGATTTCTCAACATCGACTATAACACTATCTGATAAGGTGTCATATTTGGTCAACAAATGATCGGTCAGTTGAGAATCCCCATTGGCAACTCTATGCTTATCGAATCTCTCCCCGTCATCAACGAATTGACGGTCTTTGGTCTTTCCTTTAACCTTAACTACAGCTGCCATATGACTGCTTCCCTTTTGAAACTCATTGAGGATATCATACAATGGCATGTCTGCCGGAACCCTGATTACAAAATCAGTGTCTTTTTCTATTAATTTTACCGAAGAAAGAGAAGTAAAAAACACTACGGAGAATAGGTGTATACCTAGGAATCCTCCGGATTGAAACGGCACTGACCGGAGTCTCCGTCTCAGCTCGTACAATGAGAAGACTTTTAACCTAAATCTCGAAAACAAAGGAGAATATTTGAAAGATTTGAAGAAGAGGAAAATAATTCCTCATTGAATGAGCAACCTTCAACAAGAAATATTCAACATAAAGAAAACCATAAGAAATTCAATGTGTTATCAAACACACCAGTAACAATCCAATGATGTTTTTCGGATTCCCGACGTAGACCGGGATACGACTATGACCATGTGCAAGAATTTTTCCAACTGCTTCCCTGTATCAAAAAAAAGGTCATCTCCTTAAACTCACTGTGCTGGACAAGAGTATCAAACTCAAGTACTTCAAAAAAGAATAATGATTAATGTCACTCAGATTCAAATGTGATTATTTTTTTCTAAGTCTTTCTATGTATCCACAGAGCTCTTGGTGCATCACACCCAAATATCCATGTCTGAAAATGTATCAGGTGCAATTGTGGACACATTACTTCGAGCAAAATGAAGAATCTGAGAAACACAAAAAATGTGTGGCAACAAAAAGGAACACCATCTAGCTGAAACTCACCAATCCAATTTCGAGTTGACATCCAAGGAAAATGTTGATTCAATTGGTGTCATAGCCTCTTCTGCAGTCTGCAAGTTATAACAAGCACAGTAATGTCATTTCGATTCCGCTTTTCATTTTTCTTTTAAGTATTCATGTTCGAGATTTGTGTAAATATAAACGTATTAAACACATACTTGTATCCCATAGTCATACTTAAGTCCAAGTGGCCTAATTGACAAATGCATTTACCTTTTCAGTTAAATCTAGTGCACCACTAATGATGGTCGTCTCATCTTGTGTTAGTTCACCACCCTTGCCAGCCTATTAAGTACAAAAACAATGACAAATTAGTGAAAATTCAAATGAAACAAACACTAAATCCGTGTTGCTCCAAATCTTCATTTTTTTTACTCATGTCCAACACATATTTGGATAAAGGCACAAGATACGATCCTCCAAAGACCTTCTAAATACATAGAAAAGCTTAGAAAAAATTGAACATACTCAAGTTGGACATTTATCCATATCCAACACTCGCACCCGAGCCCAAGTAACATAATATTAAACTTGTTTTAAGCAAAACTATCATGTCTAGTTCAACTCATTACCTCTTGGCTGTGGATTGAAACAAGTGCTTTTATCTGTGCTCGTCTAAACAAAACATCACTATGGCCAAGCACAGCATCCAGAACCTAAAATCATGTCCATGGAAGCAATACATAATTCAAGCAACCTCAGGAAAGAAACAAAGCACTACCCAATGGTACATGGTGTTTGCTTATTAACCATAACAATTCATGTATTCATGTCATATTTGTATATTTTTCTTGCGTTATAATCGTGTTCATGTTTCACCATTCATGTCGTACTTTTTTTTTCCATGTTGTGTCTACTATTGCTGAGTTAAAATCTAAAACATTATTTAATATCTGAGAAAACTACAGCTTTCAAGAAATATCATATATATTACCTTTCCAGTAGGGTAAGCAATTGGATAACAGATGATCATCAGAATCCGCACAAGCCACACCAAATTTGCACCAACAGAGAGTCCATATCTTGAGCATAGTGCTTGTGGAATAATCTGATTCAAAATGGGTATAAAATTGATAAATCTTGATCTGCATGCCTAAGTTATTTTACTTGGACTCGTGCGCGAAAATAAAATACGAGTATGTATCAGAAACAAGCATGTTCAAGTTTTCTATGTTTTACAATGGGTCTAACTCTTCATTTTCCTAAAAGTATCCGTGTCTAATATGACTGCAGACATGACCCTTCAAAGATACAGCATGTATCGGACACTCACATACGAGTATGGCCAACGTAGAACAAAAGCACGCGAAAAATGAAGCAATAGAAAAAAAAGTAATACCTCTCCAAAGGCCAGAACAAAAGTAACAGACAGCAACACTGCAACAAAGGGGTGAAAGATTTTATCAAGGGATATAGGAAGGGCCTGCAAAAACACAAAATCAAAAGAATAAGGATATTAAAAAAATGCTTCAATCAATCAATCAATAGTTTTAGTTAAGAAAAACAGATAAATTGTTCACCTCCATTGCAGCAGCATTACAGAGAAGCAAAGTTACAAGAAGTTGATGCTGTTTTACAACAACTGGTAAGATAGCAGCTGCAGAGACATGAAATAGATAAATATTGAGAACGAAAAACTCGAAACTACGGGAGTAATTGAGCCAACCCGAAGCTCGGAAACCTAATTTCGAATCCAGTCCAAGCTTGTTTAAGCTTCACTTTTGAAATTCGAGCTTGATTCAAGATAAAGATTGAGCTAGTAAAACTCGCTTCATTAAACACGTTTACCTAATATGAATCAATAAAGTCAATTCTTACTCTCACTTAAAGCTTCATAATTTGTGTTCAAACTCGAACTATAGAAGCTTTGAGCAAGTATTAGATACTCAAATTTATCTTGCTCAAGAAGCTATGAACACTCAAATAACTCGTATGTGAATCGTCACCGTCCGACTCAGTTCAAAGAAGCAAAAGGGAAAACACTTACAAGCTTGCTGCTTTTCGATGACGGTGCCGCTTCTCTGTAGAATTTCGAGGTCAACGAGGCTGAGAGACATCAAGCCCAAAGTGAGTCCAGACATTATACCGGCGAAGAGCACCAGCAAGCAGGACAATCCGGCGTAGAAGAACCACTCGACGGAGCCGAAAGGGAGATCGTCGGGCCCAAACACGAAGCCTTTCGGCGACGACAACGACAGCATCATGATTGTCGGAGCTAAGGCGAGGGCGTTACGAAACATCATTGTCCTGTTTCGTCTCGACAAGTTTATTTGACCTTTGAGATTGGTGGGTTGGTTTGGTGGGATTGGTTATGTGGGAGAAAAAGGGACAACGCTTGACATTTGCGAACAACAGAAAGTGAAGCTGCCCAACTCAACAATCTCCATCGTCACTGTTTCACTGCCACAATAAAATTCTATATATGTAGTTTTCCGCGTTTATTTCCATTTCCTCTTGTCCCTTTCTTGTCAATAAAGTAACCGTATCACATGTCATCAGATTATGACAATGTTTTTAAAATCATACCGGAATTTATATAGGTGAAGTTACTAATTTATTGGTTCACTTGTTTAACCGTGATTAAATCGCGGTTGAACCTGTTTATATAAAATAATATTTTTTTAAAATTTTACTTAATATTCAAAGCAATATTAAAATATATATATATATATATATATAACTCTTTTTAAGTTCACAAATCACAATATTAAAATGTATAAAAATATCACAAGTCATTACATATATAAGTTAAATATCATAATATTAAGTGAAACAAAATGATTTAAATCAACTACAACATAATATTTAAGGTCAATACCTAATGAAATTCATCAACAACTAAATAAAAAAGTACATAATTGATACAAGTATCAATCATCATAATATTCATTGAAATTGATTCCCTCAAATTTCAAAATATAGGAAAAAACTTCTTCATTAGTTGAATTACCACCGCCATCACTACTTTGAAATTGAAACTCCATAGCATCACTTTGATTAAAGATAATACTTGTGATTAAAGAAAATACTTGTGGCTGAGACATGGTAGGAACCGAAACGAAGATGATGTCGTAATGTTGTGCGGAAGATGAGTAGAGCGCGCCGGTGATGGAGTAGGCTGCTGATAACGGAGTATGACGCCAGTGAGGGAGTATGATGCCCGAGACGGAACGGTGATGAAGGAAATCAAAGTGGAAAAGGGATAGGGTTCACCGCTTGCTACCGTTCGTGAAAATGGCTTAACCCAGATGCAAACTCAGAAAATAAATTTGGGGCTGAAAAAAATCATAACAAACGACGTCGTTTGGTTTAATTTTTTTAAAAAAAAGAACCATGTGATCCGCCGGTTCACACCGATTTTGCCGGTTCTCGATCGGTTCTTTAGCGATTCATTGTAAAACTGGTTTTGGAGGCTGACCGGACCGGACAGGCAACCGATTCCCGGTTCAACCGGTCAAACCGGCCGGTCCGGTCCGGTTTTGATAACATTGGATTATGATATTCAATCTAAATTAATATCTAAACTTTTAAGCATTATAACATTTCATTTTATATTAGTCTTCAAACTTTTAAAAATTTTAATTATATCCATAAAATATGATCTTTATTCTAAATTAATCCCTAAACTTTTTGAACATTTTAATTTCATCCTAAATTATACATATATACTAATCACGATCCTCGTTAATAAAATCGTTAGACTAAGTTATATTATTATATGTTTTTTAAAAATAAAATTTAGGTCAAACTAATGTTGAAACTAATTATATATTTGGATGAAATTGGAGATGAAATTGGAAGATTCAAAAGTTTAGAGACCAATTTAAAATGAGGATCATAGTTTGGGGGTGAAATTAGAATATTTATGTAACACCCCCAACTTGTATCCAACCGGAATATAAATCTGAGGTGTCACATTGACTTTTCAAAACGTTTACTTGGACAAAATCTCATAAAATTTAAAACTTTTATTAACAAAAAAGTACCATAATTTACATAAATACTATCAAAATGATTACAACAAAATCGATCAGAGCATTTGTGATTTAAACCGTAATTTCATGCCAACATAATTCTTACAACAAAAATTAACATATTGTTTAAAGCACTTCTGATCTGATCTCTTCCAAAAGAGATGATGTTTCTTAGACTTAACTCTGGTCTTCTTGTTTTTTGATATCTACGTGTAAACCACTTACACGCTAAGTCATAGACTTAGTGAGGCATAAAAGAACATATAATGACAAAATCATGAATAGACACTACTATCAATCAATCATGACCTTACCATTTACATGTATCTACTAAACTATAGCATATGTGAATATGATATGCATATTTGAACCTTAACTTCTTATAAGAGTTTTCATTCAATTTATCTTTGGATGCCCATGTACATCATTGAGAATAGGAGGTACGTGAGTACACTGAGGTTGTGCACAAATGTTGTCACCACAGCTCGAATGTATTCCCACTAGAGGCACTAAAAATTTGTGTAACATCCTCAATACCGGGTTAGTGATCAAATTGTAAAGTTTCAGAATTTGGTGACTAGAGTAGAACAATGGATTAGTTCAATGATTTATTTGGAAATAAATCATAAAAGTTGTTAGTAATTATTAGATGAATTGAAGGGCAAAAGGGTCATTTGCAAGGAAAATAATTAAATATGGTTATATATACACGTGGGTGGAAGGGAGAAGAAATCAACAGGTTCCAGAGTTCTCTTCTCTTCTTCCTTCTTCATACGTGAAGGCTTGAACAAAAGTTGAGTCTTCTATTTAGACAATTTTTGGTTAAATTTAAGGTTGGGTTATGATCATTAGATGATAATTAAGCTTAAGGAAAGCTTAAGTTATCTTAATATCAAAAGATAAAGGAGTTAAGGAATATTAAAGATTTGGATTTCTTGAGTGAAATATTGAAGTAGAGTTTATAATAAGAATTGAAAGTTAAATTTGACTTGCCATCAATAAGAATAAGAGATTTATGAAGTTAGAAAGGATTAATAACAAAGTTGAAAGTTTAGTAAGATTCTTAAATTTTAAGAATCATGATGAGATATGGAAGATAAATATGGTTTATATGGATATAAGTTAGTTTAAGTAATGGTAGTTGAGTTTAATGACATGATAGGGGCTTAAAATAGAAGAATTGAGTGAAAGGTTGATGGTTTTCGGGCTTAAAATGAAAATTCTGTGCAAGGTGTATCGATGCACATTCAATGTGTATCGATGCACTCTTTAAATAAGAAACATCGAATGCAATTAGTGCATCGATGTACCCCCTTTAAAATGAAAACATCGAAGGTGATTGGTGTATCGATGCATGGGTAGTGCATCGATGCACATGTTAAAGAATGCATCGATGCACTGTAGAATATATCGATGCACTTCAAAGGGGAAATAGAAATATACCTTTCTTTTGGTCTAAGAAATGATAGATTAGAGTATATCAATTGGATATTGATATGTATCAATGTGTGATTATGTAGATATCGAACATGAACAAGTTCTGGAATGATTATCAAGTTAAGATTCGATCAAAAGAGAGGAAATCATAAGTGGATTGGAACGTAGTGAGGCCAAGGTGAGTGCAGTTTATTTTTATAAGATTATATGGAAATTGGACTTGTGATAAGTCTATTTCCTATAGTAATAGCTCATTAAGTCTTGATCATAAGTATGTTAACAACATTAAGTGTATGTATGTTTGATTATATGAATTGATATGTTTTTATGTGCTATGTGGTTTACGTAAAAACACTATTAAGTGTTAATGAGAGAATATAAAATAAGTTATGAAATTATAGGAATATAGAAGATCAGTCAAGTGATATATAGAAATGGAAATAGATATATATGAAGAGTTATAGGAGAACAAATATAAGTCATATGATAATGAAATATAAGACTATGTGAATACATGGTTATGAGATAAAATATGTAATAATAGGAAAATATGATGAAAGTGAGTTCATGAGAAGTGATAGGAACAAGGTAAACATGTGTAACAGTATATGCTTAATAGAAACATGAGTTGGACAAGTACATAGTGGTATGATCCATTATGAGAATTAGTATAATAGAGCTTTTTGATTTAATGAGAGTTAATGGAACTAAATAAGATTGAATTATAGAATGAAATGGGAATAGTATATCAATTAGGAAACTTGAATATAAAAAGGATGATACGAATATATAAGATAAGTTATATGCTAAAGACTTATGTAGCTATATGAAAAGGTTATAAGGAATATATGAAATTGAATTAAGTAAATAGATTAAATTAATACATAAATAAAATAGTATTAAACGATATATGTTTAGAAATATGACATAGTTTATGTAATCTAAGGGAATACAAAGAAATGAAGCATAAGGTAGATAATATGACATAAGTTATTACATACATATATGATATATGCTATCAAATAATATGAAAGGACTCGAAAAATTGATATAAGCTATGTGGAAGTGTTCTAGGCGTTTCTATGTGCTATATGAAGTATATATGATTATATGTGAACAAGATATGATATGTAGGTTTACATGAACATCTAAGAAATTATCTAAGCTATATGATATGATCTACGTGATTCTATGTACTTTGGATATATGTTATATGCCATGGATCTATGTGACTACGTGAGAAAGAATATAAGTTATGTGACACGTAAATGTGAATTATATGAAAATGTTCTACGCGTAAGTGAACTATGTGTATAGATGAACATGTGAAATGATATAAATGATAATGCCCATGTTATGTGTCATGAGAGCTAGGGGTATAGTTGGCATGCCAAGAGTCGAGGGTCTACGCGGTCCTTCGGGACATATATGTATTCCTTGGAACATGTGTGATGTCTTTTGAGACACATACTTGATCCTTTGTATATGTATATGATTCTTAAGGAATTTTCTACGTGGTCCTTAGGTACATTTTTATATAGCACTTCGATGTAATTCTACGTGGCACTTCGGTGCAATTCTACGTGGCACTTCGGTGCATTTATACGAGCTGTGGTGACAACATTAGTGCACAACCTCAATAGAATCACATATCTATAGTTCTCAAAAGTGTACATGGGCTAAACAAAGAGATAACAATGAAGATGGTACTGGTGAAGTATATATTTTGTGATATGAACTGTATTATATGATTGTTATGATGATTTGCGTATGGTTTGAATGAGTCATATGTTGATGAAAAAGTATGATTAAAGGATATAAATGATAATAATGTGGATAATAGAATAAGATTAATGATGGAAATAATGTGTGATGTGTATATGTGTACATTATATTATATATAATGATTGTGTGACATCATGAAGTAATATGTTCATATATGTTTAAGCATTTAGAGTTTCCTTTATAAATTTAATGCCTCACTAAGTCATAGACTTAGCGTGTGATTGTTTCACACGTAGGTTAAAGGAGCGAGAAGAGAAGCGAGAAGAGAAGAGAAGAGAAGCGAAGAAGAGCAAGACATGCCATTATCTCCCTTACAAAATTTCATATCAGAAAATAGATGATTTAAATGTGTTTGGTTAATTTGAATATAGTTGGCATGTACTAATTAATTGAGTTGAATATGCTCTGATCGATTTTGATTATTTTGGTCAATTTATGTAAATAAACAGCTTTTATTTTAATGAAAGTTTTAAATTTTCTTTGAATTTTGTCAAGAGTCAAAGTTTGAAAAGTCAATGTGACACCTCAGACTCGTATTCGGGTCGGGTACAGGTTGGGGGTGTTACAATTTATCCCGAAGGACCACTGTTAATCCCTCGACTCTTGGCATCTCAATTATACCTACAACTCTTATATCGTATAACATGGGCTTAATTATGAGTATATGTCATATTTTCAAATCACTTCTATCTTTCTCATATAAACACATCACATGCATATATATAATCCTTTATCTTTTCATATATAACTTGGAATTATCCTTTGATAATGTCATTCATCACATATAGTATCATATTCAAGTATGGATGGGTTATGCATGTAATCACTATAACCATAATAACTATATATGCATGTACATGAATATGAAATCAATTCATCTATAGGAAATAGACTTATCACAAGTCTTATTTCCATACCACTCTATCTAGGGTATGCACTCACCTTAGTCTTGCTTGATTTGAATCGATTCTAGCACTTTATCTCTCTCTCAACTATTTTTAATTCTTCGATTGCTCCAAAACGGAATTATGTTATATATCTACATAATCATGAATTGATACATATCAGTATTCTACTTGGCATACTCTAATCTTTCATTTCTTAGACTAAAGGAAAGGTGAAATTCATTTTCTATTTAAAGTGGGTTCGGTGCCCCCTATAGGTTATCGATACCTCCTCTAACTGACGTATCGATACCATGCCTAGGTATCGATACCCATATTGCATTCTGTAATTTTTCGTTCAAAGATGGTATCGATACCTTCTTTAAGGTATTGGTACCTTGGGTATCGATACTGTTCTTCTTAGGTATCAATACCCTTTGAATGTCTTCCTAAATTTTACTCTTGAGGTATCGGTACCTGATGAATGGGTACCAATACCCTTGCCCAGAAATCACTTTTTAAACCCAAAAATTACTTCATTTTAGTTCAAACACTTCATGTTTCATCCTCTTTCATATACTTAACTCACATACACATCTTAAACCCATTTATACTCATTCATCACATATTTAACCTCAAAATCCTATCCTCTACATGAAATTCAAGAATCATACCAAATTTTCTACTTGTTCTAAATTCAATTCTAACATTTCATATCCCTTAATTCAACTATTTACAAGTCAAATTTAACTTCTAATTTTACTTATTAACTCTATTCCAAGTTTTCATTCAAAAACTTCTAATCTTTAATCTCTCCTAACTCCTCCATCCTTTGATTTTAAGATAACTTAAGCTTTCCTTAAGCTTAATTATCATCTAATGATCATAAACCAACCTTAAATTTAGCAAGAAATTAACTAACAAGTAAACTCACCTTTCCTTGGCTCTCACGTATGAAGGAAGAAGAAGAAGAAGAGAACTCTACAAACTTGTTTTTATTTTCCTTCACTTCCACGTGGGTTAATATAATACCATAACCAAATTTAATTATTTTCCTTTACTAAATGACCATTTTGTCCTTCTATTCCTTCTTCTTTGTAATTTCATCATGCACAACATTTCTCATATAAGTCTTTGAACTATTCAATTATTCTAATTTAGTCACAAAATTCTGAAGTTTTACAATTTAGTCAGTAACCCAGTATTGAAGATGTTACAAATCTCCCCCTTAAGAAAATTTGTTCTCAAAAGTTTTATTACACAAAGAGATGGGGGTATTGATTCTTTATGTCCTCTTCACGCTCCCATGTTGCTTCCTCTACCTTGTGATTTCTCCTCAAGACTTTGACCAATGGAATAGTCTTGTTCCTTAGTTGCTTAACCTCGTGAGCTAAAATTTGGATCAGATCTTCCTCATAAGTCAAATATGGTTGAACCTCAATATCTTCTGGCAACATGATATGGGAGGGATCGGATCTATACTTCTGAATCATTGAGACATGAAAGACATCGTGTATCTTTTCCATTTAAGGTGGCAAAGCTAATTGATATGCCGCTGGTCCTACTCTCTTAATAATTTCATAGGGTCCAATGAACCTGGGACTAATCTTTCTCTTACGACCAAATCTCAAAACCTTCTTCCAAGGAGATACTTTTTAGAAACACTTTGTCTCCAATTTGATATTCTATCTCATTCCTCTTTAGATCCACATATGATTTCTGTCTATCAGCTGCTGCTTTGAGATTACTCTGAATTACTTGGATCTTTTTTTCTACTTCCTGAATCAACTCAAGACCAAGAACTTTTCTATCTTTAAGCTCGAACCAATTCAAGGGCGTACGATATCTCCTTCCATAAAGAGCTTCGTAGGGGCCATTTTGATGCTTGATTGGTAATTATTGTTGTAAGCTAACTCAGCAAGTGGCAAATATCTTTCCCACGACTCTCTGAACTCAATAACACAAGCTCTCAACATATCCTCCAAGATTTGAATAGTCCGCTCAAACTATCCATCTTTCTGAGGATGAAATATTATGCTAAAGTTCAATCGAGTTCCCAACGCTCCATGTAAAGTCTTTCAAAATCGTGATGTAAATCTAGGATCTCGATCAGAAACAATGGAAACAGGTACATCATGTAATCGTATAATCTCCCTGATAAACAATTCGACATATTTATCCATAGAAAAAACAGCTCGTATCAGAATAAAATGGGCTGACTTAGTCAATCTCTCTATGATGACCCAGATTGAATCTCTTTTGTTCGGAGTTAAAGGCAACCCCGTCACAAAATCCATCGTCACATTCTACCATTTCCATTGAGGAATAGACATTGGTTGCAATAGTCCTGACGAAACCTGATGCTCAACTTTGGCTTGCTGGCAAGTCAAACACTTGGATACGAATTCCATAATGTTCATCTTCATTCTCAGCCATCAATATCGACTCTTGAGGTCCATATACATTTTGTTTCCTCCAGGATGCATCGTCAATGAACTACAATGTGATTCTGTTAACAATTCCTTCTTTAACTCATCATCATTCGGAATCACTAATCTCCCTCGATAATACAAGTTCCCATCAGACTTGATCTCATAATCTTTTATCTCTTCATTTTTTAATTGTTGTAACTTCTTCAGGCACTTTTCATCTTTTGCTTGCAAATCCTTAATTCGACCTAACCATGATGGCTTGAGAGTCAATTCCGCACATATAGAACCATCTCCACTTAATGATAATCTGGCATCTAAAGCTCGCAAGGCTACAAATGTCTTTCGACTTAAGGTATCCGCTACTACATTAGCTTTTCCCGGATGGAAATCAATCACTACATCGTAATCCTTAAGAAATTCTACCCATTTCCTCTGTCTTAAATTCAACTCTTTCTGAGTCATCAAATACTTCAAACTCTTATGATCGGTGCATAAATAGAAATGTTCACAATATAAGTAGTGGCGCCAAATCTTAAGAGCGAACACTATTGCAGCCATCTCCAAATCATGCGTCAGATAATTCTTTTTATGAGGTTTTAACTGCCTCGATGCATACGCTACCACTTTCCCTTCTTGCATTAATATGCATCCCAACCCATTATGGGATACATAATTATACACCACAAAATTTTTACCAGGTTCAGGTTAGACCAATACCGGAGCTTCTGTCAAAATCTTCTTTAACATTTCAAAGCTTTCATGACACTCAGGAGTCCAGACAAATTTTAACTCTTTCCTCAATAACTTAGTTAGGGGTAAAGCTATCATTGAAATTTTTTTAACGAACATTCGATAATAACCGGCTAACCCCATAAAACTTCGAACTTCTGACATATTATTTGGAACTTCCAACTTCAAAATGGATTTAATCTTTTGGGGATCCACAATAATTTCTTCTATAGAAATTACATGTCCAAGGAATGTCACTTCGTTAGACCAAAATTCACATTTAGATAGTTTAGCATATAGCTTCTTATCTCGCAAAATCTACAAAACCATATTCAAATGCATACTATGTTCCTCTTCTGACTTCGAATACACCAAAATATCGTCAATGAACACCACTATGAACTGATCCAAATAGGGTTGTAATATTCTATTCATGAGATCCATAAAAGTAGTAGGTGCATTGGTTACTCTGAATGGCATCATAATGAATTCATAATGTCCATATCTCGTTCGAAAGATTGTCTTCGAAATATCTTTCTCTTGAATCTTCAATTGATGATAACCAGAACGTAAATCAATCTTCGAGAACACTGAAGCTCCCTTTAACTGATCAAATAAATCGTTAATTCGAGGAAGATGCTACTTGTTCTTGATGGTTACCTTATTGAGCTGCCTATAATCAATGCAGAGACGCATTGAACCATCATTCTTCTTAACAAACAAAACTGGAGCTCCTCAAGGTGATATGCTTGGTCTAATAAATCCTTTGTCCAGCAGTTCCTATAATTGAATCTTTAATTCCTGTAATTCTTTTGGGGTTGCGATGGGTGTTGTTCCCGACATTATCTCAATCTGAAATTCGACTTCTCTATCCGGAGGTAACCCTGACAACTCTGCAGGAAATACATCGGGGAACTATCTAACTATGGAATTTCTTTAATCCCTTTCTCTTTGGTTCTAACATCCAGCACATTAGCAATGAACCCTTGACATCCCTGTAGCAGTAACTTCTTTACAGTTATCACTTATATCACATTTTCCAATGGATTTTATCCTTCACTAAATACAATAACTTCCACTCATTAACTTCTCAACGTTACCATTTTTAGTCTACAATCAACATTAGCGTGGTAACGATATAACTAATCCATTCCCAATATCACTTTGAATTCATCAAAGGGTAATTTTATCAGATTAGCAGTGAATTCAATTATCTGAACCTGTATGGGACACCCTCGACATACCATATTTACCCAAGCATTGTGCCCTAATAGATTCGTCACTATAACATCATTGCTAGTAACTTTTAACTGAATGTTCAATTCCCTCACTAGCTTACTACTAATGTAAGAATAGGTAGAACCCGAATCAATTAGTACAAAAACACTCTTGTCATATAATTGAAAAATACCTACTATTATCTTCGGGTCATCTCAATCCTCATTGATCTCAAAATTATATACTCGAGCAATTGAGCGTATCTCCTGTTGAGCATAGGACTCTGGCTGACTTCTTCCTCTACCTCTACCTCTTCCCCTATGAGTAGTAGAAGTAGATCTCTCTGGCTGTGCAGACTCACTAGCTATCATGGGACAATCTCAGATAAAATACCCGGTGTCCCCACATTTAGAGTAGGCTCCAGAAATTATTCTGCATATCCCCGAGTGATTCTTTCCACAATGTGGACATTGTCTGACTTGGCTATGGTTAGATTTCCCATCTACAGATCCCACTGACTGAGTTTGTCTGCCTTTCATCAGATTTGATCCTCTAGCGAAGGATGCCACTGACTCCAATCTAGCTTGGGGTCGAGAATCAGCATCTCTGCCCTTTTTTGATGGTGCAGTACTCGGAGAAACACCCGTTCTTTTAAATGCTTGAGCTCTTTGATCTTTGAACCTTTCATTCTGAGCTCTTTCCAAAGCTTTGACATGATTAACTACTTCTTGGAATGAATACAGATTCAACACAATCAGCATCTCCTTCAATCGAGGACGCAAACCTTCCACGAACCATTCACAAGCATCCTTTTTTGTTGGAATAAGTTCAGCAACAAAGTGGCTCAACTTGTTGAATTCATACTCATATTCATATACTGTGTGATTTCATTGCTTCAAATTCATAAACTATTGCTTCATCTGTCGAATGAACTGATCTCTTATGTACTTGTGCTTGAATTCCTCTAAAAACAAGGACCAAGTTACTTGTTTTGAGCTAAAGGTCTGCAACAACAAGACCTTCTTCAGCTTCACCACTAAACTCTGGAGCTCCTAAACCCTTCAACTCATTCACAATATTTACTCTCTCGATTGAAGAGGCAGGAGGTTGAAACACGCTAATACTGCGTCCAACGTCCTGAAGAACATATCTTGATCACTTACAGGCACTCCAGAAGGTGTCTGTTCTTCACCATGCCTGGCCAGGACATGTGAATTACAGCTCTCAGTGGGCCTATCGTCTCCCGCTTCACTCCAATAACTATCATGTCCAGCCAGACATCTATTAAAACATAATCATATCGTTCTATTAGCAAAACAACATACTCATTATTTTATCAGATCAGAAGTTCTCACTATTTTTGTTGGCATGTATTCATTTAAAACCATTATAAACTTCTATTTATGCCTAGGACCGGCTAAATCATAGCTCTGATATCATTAAATATAACACCCCCAACCCGTATCCGACCCGAATATGAATCTGAGGTGTCACATTGACTTTTCAAAACGTTTACTTGGACAAAATCTCATAAAATTTAAAACTTTTAATAACATAACAGTACTATAATTTACATAAATACTATCAAAATAATTACAACAAAATTGATCAGAGCATTTATGATTTAAACCGTAATTACATGCCAACATAATTCTTACAACAAAAGTTAACATATTGTTTAAAGCACTTCTGATCTGATCGCTTCCAAAAGAGATGTTGCTTCTTAGACATAACTCTGGTCTTCTTGCTTTTTGATACCTACGTGTAAACCACTTACACGCTAAGTCACAGACTTAGTGAGGCATAAAAGAACATATAATGATAAATTCATGAACATGCACTACTATCAATCAATCATGACCTTACCATTTACATGTATCTACTAAACTATAGCATATGTGATTATGATATGCATATATGAACCTTAACTTCTTATAAGAGTTTTCATTCAATTTATCTTTGGATACCCATGTACATCATTGAGAACAGGAGGTACGTGAGTACACTGAGGTTGTGCAAAAATGTTGTCACCACAGCTCAAATACATTCCCACTAGGGGCACTGAAGATTTGTCTCGAATGACCACTATATCCCGAAGGACCACTGTTAATCCCTCAACTCTTGACATGCCAATTATACCTACAGCTCTCATATTGTATAACATGGGCTTAATTATGAGTATCTGTCATATTTCCAAATCACTTCTATCTTTCTTATATAAACACATCACATGCATATATATAATCATTTATACTTTCATATATAACTTGGAATTATCCTTTGATAATGTCATTCATCACATATAGTATCATATTAAAGTATGGATGGGTTATGCGTGTAATCACTATAACCATAATATCTACATATGCATGTACATGAATATGAAATCATGGATTCATCTATAGAAAATAGACTTATCACAAGTCTTATTTCCATACCACTCTATCTAGGGTATGCACTCACCTTAGCCTTGCTTGATTTGAATCGATTCTAGCACTTTATCTCTCTCTCAACTGTTTCTAATTCTTCGATTGCTCTGGAACGGAATTATGTTCTATATCTATATAATCATGCATTGATACATATCAGTATTCCACTTGGCATACTCTAATCTTTCATTTCTTAGACTAAAGGAAAGGCAAAATTCATTTTCTATTTAAAGTGGGTATCAGTACCACCTACAGGGTATCGATACCTCCTTTAACTGAGGTATCGATATCATGCCTAGGTATCAATACCCATATTGCATTATGTAATTTTTTGTTCAAAGATGGTATCGATACCTTCCTTAAGGTATTGGTACCCTGGGTATCGATATTGTTCTTCCCAGGTATCGATACCCTTTGAATGTCTTCCTAAATTTTACTCTTGAGGTATCGGTACCTGATGGAATGAGTACCGATACCCCTTGCCCAGAAATCACTTTTTAAGCCCAAAAATTACTTCATTTCAGTTCAAACACTTCATGCTTTATGCCCTTTCATATACTTAACTCACATACACATGCTTAAACCCATTTATACTCATTCATCACATCTTTAACCTCAAAATCCTATCATCTACATGAAATTCAAGAATCATACCAAATTTTGTACTTGTTCTAAATTCAATTCTAACACTTCATATCCCTTAATTCAACTATTGACAAGTCAAACTTAACTTCCAATTCTACTTATTAACTTTATTCCAAGTTTTCATTCAAAAACTTCTAATCTTTAATCTCTCCTAACTCCTTCATCCTTTGATTTTTAAGATAACTTAAGCTTTCCTTAAGCTTAATTATCATCAAATGATCATAAATCAACCTTAAATTTAGCAAGAAATTAACTAACAAGAAAACTCACCTTTGCTTGGCTCTCACGTATGAAGGAAGAGGAAGAAGAAGAGAACTCTGGAAATTTGTTTTTGTTTTCCTTCACTTCCACGTAGGTTAATATAATACCATAACCAAATTTAATTATTTTCCTTTACTAAATGACCATTTTGTCCTTCTATTCCTTCTTCTTTGTAATTTCATCTTGCACAACATTTCTCATATAAGTCCTTGAACTAATCAATTATTATAATTTAGTCACAAAATTTTGAAGTTTTACAAGTTAGTCACTAACCCGGTATTGAGGATGTTACAATTTAAAAGTTTAAGAACTAATTTAGAATAAGAGTCATAATTTAGGAATGAACTTAAAATATTCAAAAGTTCAAAAATCAATTTAAAATAAGGATCATAATTCAACCACCTATGACACAATTAACTCTTTTTTAATCTGTTTCTGGTTTTAGACCGCCCCCAATTTCAAATATGATGTTGAACCTTTTTTTTTTGTTTTAATTATTTTATATTATGTAAATCAGATATGTTCAGAATTTTATAGTATATATTATTCCAACATGACACGAAAAGAATATGGGACATTTTATATAATGATATGGTCAAAAATTTATAGTATATATTATTTTAAATTGACTCGAAAAGAATATGATATAAATAATACGTCAACAATTGAATATATATAAAAATATTATGTCAACAATATATATTGATCGTTAATTACTGAAAACTGAAAATGTTACGTTCTTCATAATATTTTTTGTTGTAACTAAAATATGTTATAAATTTGTATAACTTTTCGATTATAAACCTTAAACCCCATGTAATGTAACTTTTCGGGTGCAACCGAAAATGTTGTAAATTTGTATAACTTTTTAGGTTGAACATAATAATATTTTAGATTGAAAATCGTCTTGAATTAAATTGTCGTGCAACAAAACTACCCGAAAATATTGCCTGAAATTAGTAAATTCATTTTCAAAAAAATATTCTGAAAACTTTAAAAAAAACATGTGATCCTAGAATAGACATTTATTTGCCTCTAAATATCAATCACGGGAATCCCCCATATTGAGGACGAGTACCTAAAATAAGCATTTCTTTACCTCTTCAAATGCCTTGACCCATCAACGGATTTTCAATTCAACTTTACCAATCTCTTTTCTTTTTTGAAAACGAAACCCCCAATGGCCAACAAGTTTGTGCTGGTGTGCATTGTTCTGGCGGCGGTAAGCATGCGGCCGGTGGTGACGGACGCCGATCGTTTCAACGCATGCTTCGAAGACTGTCATCAGAAATGCGAGGATGATGGCCACGGTGAAGCCTATTGTGAGCTGAAGTGCGACGCTGATTGCGGCACCAAGGAGGCCGCTACCAAGTTCAGTATTGTTTGACAAAAAAAGACGTTTCGGAGTCAGAAAATCAAATTCGAAATATGAAATATTATTTATTTGAAAATTGAGAATAGTTTATAATTATATTCAAAGTATAAAGTTGTATACAAAATATAGTCTGCGTTACGTAAATTTAATTTATATTTTAAATATGGTAGAGTTTATTTTATCTTTTAAAATTGGTAGTTTAAACTATATAGTTTTAAAAACATAAAAAATTATTGTAAGGCTTAACATACACTTATAATAAAATTTGTTATTTTAAATAATTTTGATTTTTTTCTTAAATATATTAAGTGATCTATGATTAAAGTTTCGATAAAATCATCTAAAATTATTAAATATTAAATTAAAAATAGTATAGCAAGCTTAAAATAAAATTAGATTAATCATTAGGTTTAAAAAAAACTTGGATTAATCATGAAGAATATGAGTAAATTTGAATAAAATTTTATACTTATATTTTAAGTTAAGTCGAGTTGAACAACAGAAGATGTATTAATACCTTATATAAATAGGTACCATAGGGAAAACAAAAGTGGGGGAACACTAGGTACCATAGAGGAAAAATAGGTATAGATAAGGACCTTAATCGTGAATTAAGCCTTTTCTCTTAAGCCCACACCAAACCTAATGGGCGCTTAAGAGTTTGGGAAATTGGAGTAGAACGATGCTGTTCCTTTTTCTTCTATTTTTTTCTGGCGGCTTCCTTCATTAACAACTTGCAGTTTCGACTTCACTAGCATGATTTCTCTGCTCCACCTGAATCATGGTTGCCAACTTGACTGTAAGTTTGTAGGTTTTCTATTTGATGGAAAATGATGCTTAGTTCATATTCATTCAGGGCTAATTTCAGTCAATTCGTTTATGCCTTTGATTTATTCGATAAAATGCCTCACCGAGGATTAGACTTCTGCTTGCTCGAAAGTTTAAGTTGTTATTTACTATAACTTCGATTGAATATGACTAACCATTTCTTTGCATAACAATGCCGATTGATTCTGCCATGTTTTACCTTTATTTTCATGGTTTGGTGCTTTTCTAAACCTGTAGTTTTTAAGTTGGCTTTATGTGCATTTGAAATGGGGTTCTGAGGAAAAAAAGATATTAATGTTGCAGGTTCTGATCCATGTTAGCATATTATTTCTGGGAAATTGCTTTCCATGAGGAAAATGAGAGGTTCACTCATTGCCGTCTCCTCTTCTTTCTTATATGCCATACTTTCTCATAGGCATTTTAGTGTTGCTAGGATTTGCAGATGCCTGTATCCAATTTATGGGAATCATAGGCCGGCTTGCTGCGTCTCTGGCTCCTTTTCGAACAACTTATCTACGCTAAATGCATCTTCGAGTCTTCCAAATAGGTTGATGCTATTTTCAACGATGGCTGGTACAATCTTGGTCCAGGCTCGAGACCCTGCCAAACTAAATATGGAAATACTCGATGCAATTGAAGAGCGAAGATATAACGATACGTGGAAGCTTTTTGAACAGCATATGCACATAGAAGGGTTTCCCCGAAAATCCGTTGTGAACAGACTTCTGACGGGTTTTGCAGAAAGCCTTGATGTTATATGGCTTGAGAAAGCATTTGGGACGGTAGAACAAGCCTTTCGGGAGAGTAAGCAGAACCTGTTGGAGAAGGAATCTCTGATTTATCTTTCTCTTGCTCTTGCTAAATGCAGTTTGCCGGTTCCTGCGTCAACCATTCTGAGGAAATTGGTAGAAACAGAACAATTTCCGCCTGTAACTGCATGGTCAGCCATCTTGGCACACATGTCACAAACGGCTCCCGGTGCTTACCTAGCTGCTGAATTGATTCTTGAGATGGGTTATTTGTTCCAGGATGGAAGGGTGGACCCTCGTAAAAAGAGTAATGCGCCTTTGATTGCTATGAAGCCTAATACTACTGCTTTCAACATTGCTTTGGCCGGGTGCCTCTTGTTCAGGACAACAAGAAAAGCAGAGCAACTCCTCGGTATGATGCCTCGAATTGGTGTAAAAACTGATGCAAACTTGCTGATTATGATGGCACACATATATGAAAGAAATGGGCTAAGAGAAGAGTTGAGGAAACTTCAGAGGCACATCGATGAAGCTTGCAACTTAACTGATATTCAGTTCCGACAGTTTTATAATTGTTTGCTTACATGCCATTTAAAATTTGGTGATCTTGATTCTGCCACCAATATGGTGTTGGAAATGCTACAGAAAGCAAAGGAAGCGCGGAATTCTCTTGCTGCTGCTACGCTTGTGCTTGAAGCTGCTGGAAATGATAACATAGCCTTTACTGCACATAATTCCGGGCCAAATCCAAGCCAAAACGGACCTGATGACTCGCGTAATAACAGTTTGATGGAGCATCAGATTATATCATATGAGGAGTTCTCTAGAGATAGAAATTTTGTTAAACTCGGAAATGAGGCCAAGGAAGTACTTCTCAATTTACTATCCAAGTTGCAGACACAAGTTGAATTGATTACTACTGCATATGGCATTCTACAACCAACAGAAAAAATTTATGTGAAATTGGTTAAGGCTTTTCTTGAAGCAGGGAAGCTGCGAGATTTGGCTCGGTTTCTTATCAAGGCAGAGAGAGAAGATTCTCCGGTTTCCAATGATGACTCGGCGTTGGTTCATGTTATCAAGTCGTGTATTTCACTTGGGTGGTTAGATCAAGCACATGACCTCTTGGATGAGATGCGTTTTGCTGGGGTTAGAACCGGTTCTTCTGTATATGCCTCCCTCTTAAAAGCATATTGTAAAGTAAACCGCCCATGCGAAGTGACATCACTTTTACGAGACGCTCAGAAGGCTGGGGTCCAACTAGATTCTAACTGCTACAACGCATTGATACAATCCCGGGTGCTTCAACAGGATACAGAAGGTGCTCTCGGTCTATTCAAGGAGATGAAAGAGGCTAAGATACCCAGAGATGGCAACGCCGAATTTGAGCGGTTGGTTGAGGGATGTGCCGGCAATGGTGAAGCAGGGTTAATGGCAAAGCTTTTGCGAGAAATCAGGGAAGGCCAGAAACTGGACAGCGGAGTACACGACTGGAATAATGTAATCCATTTCTTCTGTAAGAAAAGGTTAATGGTAGATGCCGAAAAAGCTCTGGCGAAAATGAGGAGCCTGGGGCATACACCGAATGCTCAAACCTTCCATTCTATGGTCACTGGATACGCCGCTATTGGAGGAAAATACATTGAGGTAACCGAACTCTGGGGTGAAATGAAATCACTTGCTTCTTCCACCCCAATGAAGTTTGATCAGGAACTTCTGGATTCTTATCTATATACCTTTGTAAGGGGAGGCTTTTTCGTTCGAGCTAACGAAGTTGTCGACATGATGGAAAAAGGAGACATGTTCATCGACAAGTACAAGTATCGAACCCTGTTCTTGAAGTACCATAAAACACTTTATAAGGGAAAGGCTCCTAAATTCCAGACAGAATCCCAGCTAAAGAAGAGGGAAGCTGCATTGAGTTTCAAGAAGTGGGTTGGTTTATGTTAAACGAGATTCATTTGGTAACTACTTATAAGTTGGAGCTGCAACTGCAATCACGATTTCTGGATTCCTATTCGAAGAGTGCATAACCGCATTGATAAAGCTCACACTAACCCGTCAATTTAGGATCTAATTCGGGATTTTCCTTGGGGGTATCTGTAATGAATTGGAATGTAATAATATTAATTCATATATATACAGAGGAAAAGATTCTCTAGTGATTCAAATGTTTACCTATGGGATAGGGATAGGGATAGAGAGATTTTAATAAAGCGTTAAAAATCTTCCGCAGATAAAATATACAAGATCGGAAATTAACTCTGCTTGAAGTAAACAAGTCACACCTCAAAATGCGTCGAGGCATTTCCTCGATGAAGGAGAACAAATGCTATATTTCCACAATCATTCGAACCCTCTAACATCCTTTGGCCCACAATCACCCTTTTGACAAGACAATTAACAAATCAAAAAATCTAGCATTAAATCTACTTATGGCGGTTACATTTATTTGTCAATATTACCGTTAAATTTTTAACATGTGATCATAATGAAATTAAAGTATAACGTTATATATGATTTAAAAATAATAATTAAATAATCAAAATAAAACTGCAGACTAAATATTTAATTTACCCTAAAACTTAACTACTTTTAATCCGGTCCTTTAATTTTTACCTAATAATTTCTCCTAGTTTGATCTTAGAATTTAAAGTAAAAATATTTTTGATAACGCCACTTTAAAATTATATCACATTATCTCTCAAGAACTAAGAAGTTCATCCTTTTATATTAGCGTTTGTATATTATTATAATGTTTAACTGTATCACCTTTACCAAATCCGAGTCCTGAACACAGTTAGCATAATGTTGAGTTATATAATCTAATATAAGTTCATCCTATTATGTTCAAGGGAGGGCTTAGTTTCCCTGTAATCCGCATCCGAGAATTACCCGGACACAGATAACATACTGTCAACATACATCAACTTCACCGAATCCGAAACACCGATAGCAAATCCAAGTCCTGAACACAGATGACACAACCATCATTACCGAATCGAATCTGAGTCCTGAAAACAGATAGCATAATGTTGAGCTACATCAACTTCAACAAATCTGAAACCTGAACACGGATAACGTGATTACAAAATCCAAATCATGAACACGGATAACATGATTACCAAATCCGAGTCCTGAACACAGATGACATAGTGTTGAACTACACCTTTATCAAATTCGAATAACATATGGTACTAGGCAGTGATAACTGAGAAAATCCCATGGTTAAGGTACTTGAATGCCCACTGCTTTCATCGTAGATTATAGCAGCAAAAACATCGACATCAATCATGTCGTACGAACCAATTTGAGTAATCTCGTAACTTAAACCAAGTTGAAATTGCATGGAAAATTGAAATATATGATTGGTTGATCTTGACAAACTCAACAAGAAAATACACCCAAAGAAGCCTGGAAGAATCCAAGCTTTGCTTATTCAAAAAAAAAAAAAGAATCCAAGCTTTGCCTTATTTGAGATAGCACTGACATGTTAACATTAGCAGGCATCGAGGTCACGGCATGGGGGAGGTTTCGGATCGGTTAGCAAAGTGGTATTTCCGCCTTCTGGTCCGCACTTGATACGTTTAGGATTTTGAGTGCCATGCTGAAATATGGGAGAGAAATCGAAACATACATTAGTGGCATCACTATGGAAGCAAAAGCCAATAAATTCCTCTTAGGAAAACTAGTAGCACTTTACCGGTGGCTTCTCTCCCCTTCTTAGCTTCTCAACTATCTCAACAACTCCTTTTGGAGTAACATCTTCCTGCATTTTTAAACATGAAAGTTCAGGCTTAAACAACGTTTAATTCTGTTAATCTATATTGCAACCAACTTTAAAAAGGTGGAATCCAATAGGTCTAGGGTCCAACACCCCAACATTTGAGCCCCTTTCTATGTACCATAATAACAATAACAATAATTTGAAGTAGGTTTTTGTCAACTGACCAGACGGAATTATGGTAAATAAAGAAAGTTGAAAGTTCTCACAAAGTAATTATACGTATATCCCTCAGATCCATTGGAGTAATCAGCAACAGTGATCATAGGAGCATTTACGCAACATCCCTACAGGAAATGAATTAGTAAAATGTCAAACTTGCCGGTCTAATGATGGAAAAAGGTCAGTATAGCATAGACTTTGAACTCCTAATTGCAATGTCTCGACAAAATACATAACAGTATGGACAAGTAGCAATCCATGGATGATAAGGTAAGTCAAGTCAAAAATTATCCTACAGGTTAAGGCGAACAGGTTTCCATGCATTCTGACTTCTGAGCTACACAACAAAATTTCCGGTATCGTAGGAAGAAATCTTTTTCAATCATTTGTTCTCTACTCTCTAGAGATCTTCTAGGAACACTCCATAAATTGATAAATATGATTACTGTCATTTATACTTCTATTTACCATAAAATTTGAAGCTAAAAAACTAATTAAGAAAATACAGATCCAGACCAGTAATGAGCAAAGGAAAAGACTTACCATGCATTCCATTTCACCAACTGAGAATAAACCATCGCTTGTTACCTCTGAACAATTGTAAAAATAGATACTCAATATTCAACGCTATCTAAAATGCCAAACTCTGACATGAGCTTTGAGAGATGTCAAATTATAAGTACGAAAAATTACCGCACTTACCATTGCGCTTAACCCCCAAGTGATTCAATAAGGCTTCTTCAATTTCTCGTGAACCATGAATCATACAAGGGGTTGTGCCACAAACCAATAGATGATATTTCCCGACCTGAGAACAATTGAATAAGCTCTAGGTTCTGTAACTTTGTTCATTGATAGTACCATAAAGAGGCTTCAAGGTGCCAAATAAAGATATAATTCTGACCTTTGACCGATTGAACATTGAATAAAATGTCGCAACCTCATATATACGAATAGGTGCAACTTCTATTACCTTCGCAACCTGCGCAACCAATTATATGCTTGATTCAGAATATAACTCATCTAGCTTTTGCATTAAGAAAAGGACTGCATCCATTCAAATTAGTTGAACTAATTTGCTTAGCCGCAGGAAAAAACCTGCATTCTCTATACGGACTTGCCACTACCAGTTTTCCATTTCAAGCAGAAATTTACTGAGAGATGCATAATTAAGTAATGCCTATGTAATACTAGGTGATCCAAAAATGTGCTTACACAGGCACTGTTTTAGTAGTTAAAAGATCTAGCCAAATATCATTCTTTCACAATTTCAGATAGAGAAAACTAGCTATTGAAAAGAAAAATATAGCAATGACACAATTATGTATTCAGTCTAACAATCAAATTGAACCTCAGCTCAAATAGTTCTAGATGTAATTATCCTGCTTTGAACCCCCTAATGTTGTATCAACTTCTCCTTTCTTTACAGGCTCTATACATCCAACTTGAATCTTCAGTCACATCACATTGTTTATTAACACATGATCAGGCATTACTAGTCCAGTACTAACATGCTTAAGAATTCCCCTTTTGCTTTGAGTGGTGCAGTAAAAGTAGAGAGCATAGGGTAAAGTTGTAGGACAAGCTTAAGCAACTTGCTGGCCTGGCTAACACCAGTAATCCTTTTTATGGATATTAGTATTAGGTCAGCAGGCAGCTGTATCAAATTTGCGATCCACTTGCTCAAAGTTCACCAGCAATATAGGACATCCATAAATGCCACAAAATATGAAAAAGAAAACGGAGTACTTAAAAAGGCGTTAGTAATAGATCAGACAACAGACCCTGGAAATTGTTGAAAATATAATAAATATGATTTGGGAAATTTTTATTCAAGTAATCAAAAACAGCTTTCACTTGAACAGAAAATTCATCTAAAAGCAATCCTTTTATATTATTATTAACATTATAGGTTAAAAACCATAAATATTTCATGAAGTACAAGTTTGTAATGCATTTTGGCTTAAAACAGCATATTTATTGCAAATCAGAAACCAAATGGAAGGGCAAACATTTAATATTACGCCAAAAAAATACTCGACTTCACCTCCAAAAGTGGTTAGTTTTCAAGTCTAAAAGAATCGTAGGTCTAATTCTACATATTAATTAAATATCATGGATGGACCAAAGGAGGGGACTGGCGGGGGCGACCGCCTCCCATGAAAATTTTAAATTCTCATATAATTCAAGTGTTTTCTTTGTATTTTCTATTCATAATCTGGTTTTTCCCCCTGAAATTTTATAGTTCCCCCAGCATAAAACCGAGTGTCTATCCCTGCTAAATATCACAGACATCATAAAAATTTAAACGTACAAACCAGAGAGTATTAACACATGCAATCAAATTTATTTGACATTATTCATGCCACATACAGCGTTCATTGCTGAAACGGGAAGCCATCCTCCATGCTGCTGCTGAGCAAGATCTAGCAAAGGAATAACTGCAGATTGCTTGTAGTTGGATGGATAATGAGACAATATCTCCTTGACCTACATAGTAAGTTTGGATTAAGACCATAATCAAATTTGGATTTTAAAAATGTTATAATAAATTACTAAGCCACTTAAATACCTAAAGTGAATTTAAATCTAATTCAACTTCCACACAATTCAAAAGAGAAGAGATTGGTATAACAATAACAGAAAAAAAATATGTATTCTACTCTCGTAAAATCTTCGAATCCATGATACTTGGACTCAGTGCGAACATTGGATATGGTAAAGTTCAACTTTTTTCTAATATTTTTCTAAGTATTAAAAAGATCCTTGAAAGGCAATATCCTTATTATATATTGGACACGCGTATAGGGAAAGTATGCTTCAACAAAAATGAAGAGTAGGAGTAGCATAGCTTAGACAAACAACCTTTAAGCAGCCATACGTAACAAGCGATTCTTTAAGTCCATATAATTAATGGAAGCAAAAGGAATGGCATTTATCTCAATATCTTACACACTGGATATCGTAAGAGCTCCTCAAATTTTTACCCAATCCCAAAATCCACAATCTACTAGTACCTTCAAAATCAAAAGTTTTTGCAATCTACAATGATGGAGAAAATATAACAGATAACTCCAATTGCAAACATTTTATTTGAGCTAACCTTTGCTTTGTTCGCCTCGGAAAATTCCCATGGAATGTCGGGATTGTTATCTGGGGTATCAAGATGCTGCAGGGGGAAAACCCCAAATTCATTCAATCAACTATTTCTTCCAGTATGGGGTAATCCCCTAAAATTTGGCATTATAACGTGGAAAGATTGGAACTTACATAGTTCAAGGCAGTGGAGAAGGATCGGTATGCCTGCGGAACAGCGAAATGAGATCGAGGAGGTGTTTGGATGGGCAGAAAATGACGGAAATGACGAGAAAGAAATAAAGGGTAAAGAATACCTGAGGAGATTGACGGAAAGCTGGCGAATCTCGAGAAAACGCCGAGACGCGAGCCGAGCAAGCATTTTCGAGATGAGATTTCGAGACCCAAACTCGAGCAAATACTGAAGTGAACAAAGGGGAGAGAGATTTGGGGAAGAAGAAGAAATTAGAAGCTTTGTATTGGTAACATTAACGCTTTGGGCCTATGAGTCAACCACATTAAATGGGCCTATATTATCATCATCGATTATTACCTTATTTTTTAAATAAATTTATTAGTTGTTGATTCTATCTAATAACTAATAAAATTTGATTGTATTTAATTGGACCACTACGAAATGTAACGAGCATAGACAAAGGGTTGCCTCTAAAGAGGTTGAATTGCATGCTATCAATGCTTTTATCATGTCGTTAAAAAAAATTTAAAGAATCAATACTAGAACAAAACATAGTTCAAAGTGAGATTCAAAAGATCAATAAGGCTCGAGAGTAAGTTACCGCAGCCTAGAGACAAGCGACGAAAGCTTAGAAGCCTTCAAGTAATTTGTGAAGTCTCAAATGAAGGCAAAAAGAGACCCGATAGGAGGCAGTGAAGGCTCGAGGCAAGATCAAAACAATTAAGAATGAGGCTTCAAAAAGAAAGGGACTCTACAAGTCAATATTGCACAACAACAACGTCATTAAGAAGCTTTGAATGCAGACATTTTACAACTGCTCTCAGCAAAAGTCGGGACTGAAAAGTTAACGATTGAGGCTTTTGAGAAGCTTTGAATCTTTGAAGATTATAGGCATAGGTGCAATGGTAACTTCGTTTGTGCATTTCAAGTGGCTCGTGGCCTTATAAATATGAAGAAGTGGAATCTCTAATGTTGTTGGGAGGTTACTAAGGAGGAGATGTCTTTCGACATCTACAACCCTTATAGGGAAGGTTGGAAAGATTTCAATGTGGATGTAAGGCCTTATGTCTTTTAACTCGGCGAAGCATAATAACTTGAATCCATGGATTAAGTCTATCAAAGCTTAAAAATAATACTAGAGTGATGAAAATAAAATCAAAATGTAATATTATGTATTATTTAAACAAATAATAGTACGATGATCAAAATAAAATAAAAGTAATAGTTGAAATACTAGCATGTAATTTACCCTAAAAATATAAAAGAAAAAAATCTCAAGAAATTTTAAATTTCACCATTCTTTTTTTTTTAAGTTCAGATTACATGTTGATAAATCTTAATTATGGATGATAACAGGTCGAGTTAGGATGAATTTTTGGCTAACACGATCCAACCTGAAAATAATATATCTTCCACTCAAATTTGATCCGATCTGAAAAATATATACCCTTCACCCGGCCGACCTGACCCGATTCAAAGGGTACATTTTCTCTATCCGAACCCAATTCGACCCAAAATTTTGAAGTATAAATCCGACTCCACTCAACTCGGCCCGACATAAACTAAGGACCTAATTAGAAAAAACTATAAAGAGAAGGGTATTTCAATAATTATCTATAAATTTATATGAAAAAAATTATAATATTACCTTCGGGTCGGGTAAGAGATTTTTAACCCTCCACCTGACCCGATATCTTCTTATATATAATCAGATCCGAACTTGACTCAAATCCAATTTTTATTTTTATTTTAAAAAAATCAATCCTAATAAACTAGATTAAGTGAAAATCCATTAATTTCAGATTAAATTCTATCCATAATCTTAACCGTCATTTAACAGAAAAGGCCATAAGTAAAATTTAGTCAAAGTTGTAATTTTATCAAAGTACACATTAAAGTTGAAGATTTAAAATGATTCCGATCTTTTTTAATTTCTTTTCCTATAAATTATAATATTTATATTACTCCTAATTTTTTAATCTCAAATCCTAATTCAAAAACGATTATATTTAAATGCATTTAAACATAAAAATTTTGTATGAACCCAATAACCTCGAGGGTAAAAGAATTGTTATTATTCTTTAAAGTCTCAAGTTTAAACACTAAGAATATCAGGGTACGAACATTTAATATCAAAAGGATGAGAATTATTATAAAACAGATATTACCTTGTAAAAAAATTAATGTGTTCATATTATAAGTTAAAATCTTCCATATATCTTTATATTAATGGAATTAAATATAATTTAAATTAATATATATTGAATTTTATAATGTAATGTATAAAATAAATATTTTATCTTTTTAAAAACACTTTTTAATAATAATATTAAACACTTAAATCTTATACAACGTTTTCAAAAGTACTGTTACACAGCATTTTTCAAAAGCAATGCTAAACTAACTCTAAGTAATTCGTTTGATATGAGTCAGATATGTAAAAATATTCTAGTTGATAAGTCAACTCGTTCAGTTTGTATATAATTTTTTTTTTGGTATGCAGGATAGAAACACATATTTTTACAATCTCAGCTTTCCTTTTATCCTTAGCATTCGCCTCTAATAGGGGAAACTAGCTCATTAGGAGGTTCACGTAAGAAAGTGTTGTTGTCCGACATCACAACAGCCATGTTCGCCAATCTATCCGTGCATGTGTTCCATTCGCGTCAGATATGTCTAATCTCACGGACTCATCCTTCATTTAGCATCATTTTACAATCCTTTAACAATACATTTCCCGTGTGATCCTCTTCCATTTCACCGTTAAGTATATCGACTACCCATTTCACGTCCATTTCTACGATTAGCCTTCTTCCACCTAATGATTTGGCACGGACCCATCCCTATCTTACTCCTCATATTTCTGCTAGGGCACTGCTCATTATTCCAATCTTGATCATGAAACCACCTATCCAAGCGCATTCGTTGTTGCGGATTAGGCCTCTCGTTGATGCTAGTGCTGTGTTTGCTTTAACTGCCCCATCGGTGTTCAGAATCCAACTGCTAGGCACTCCATACTACGCCTTTATAGTAGCAGTTAGCTCACTAAGAGATAAAGACGCAACGTCTGAAGGTAACTCAAAGTGTTCGTTATATATAATACCGCCTTATCACTGAGAAAACACTACTTTGTAACATTTTGATAGAAGCATCTGGGGTTAATTGGTGTGGATACACCTGAAACGGGGACTAGGCATGAAAAAGCTCGATTCGTATTCTTCCCATCGTTTACGTAGATCTAGAGCCTAGCGGTTTCTCATATTATAGCACGACCACAATCCCTTAGCCGACATTCGATTTCAATTTCGCATTCCTCTCTCGTTGGTCGAGTAACGTAAAGTACCTCTCCCTTCGCTGGTCTCTACAGTAGCGTTTGTAATTCTTCCCACACCTGCTTTGCGGAAGAATGTGCTCAAATAACTCCGACTCCTCCTAACATTCTTTGCGGAAGAAAGTGTAAATATTTGATATCTTATGTATCCTGAAATTCTATATATACCAAAATTCAGTCTATCCCAAAATACTTTTCAAACATCCTATAACAAAATAAACCCTAAAAATTACAAAACTAAAAAAATAATTACATCTCTCCAAAATAATTTTCTTATAAATATAAATGTTAAGACCTATACCATATTTATAGAATAAAATACTTAACAACTAAATTTTTTTATTTAATAAAAATTGTGAATCTAAAATAAGTATTTACTATTAATTTTTTTTAATTATCATGTAATCTTCAACCATTAAAATTATAATAAGATTTAATTTAATTACTGAATAAAATTTGGATCAATATTTAATTTTAACTCAATTTTATTTGACTCATATTTAAATTAAAGAATAAAAATCGAGTTAGAATCCGATTTGTTTTTTATATCAAGAAAAATTCGATTTGATTCCATCCATGAATGGATATGATTGGCATTTATTTAGATTACCTATAAGAAAGAAAAGATGAAGAAAAGAGCAGAACAGAAAGCAAAGAATTATTGTTTTTGAATGATGAATTTGGGCAGAAGCTTATTATAGTTATAGAAGAAATCAAAATGTAAATCTTTTAAAGCTTTTTCCTTAATTTGGCACACCCAAACAAAATCACAACAGTTGGATTCAACGGTCAGTCCTTTTCTCGGGAAAAAAGAGAGAACTTTCCATTTCCTCCTTTTTTCCTTTCTTTTTCTCCATCCCTCTTCCCCCTTCCCCCTCTTCCTCACCATCATAATCCATCTCAATTCCCCCTAAGGTATACGCTTTCTATTTTTTTTCTTATAATAATTTTTTTCTTGTTTTTTCATCATGAACAATATGTTGAATTGTACTTGAAAGTTCATTTTAATATTGGGTTTTGGATTATAAAGGCTGAAAAGGTGTTGTTTTGACTGTTTCAATGGATCTGATTATTGGGTTTTCTTTCAAATTCCATGTGGTTTTCTTTTTTTTATTTACATTAATGGGGTAGGTTTTAGGTATTTGGTTTTAATTTGATTGAAGTGCTGTCATGGTTGGTTGATGATCCCTAAGCATTATACTGCACATGTGAATTGATTGCAGTTTACTATTTGATTCAATTCTAAACTGTCTCCATTGTCCTTTTTAATTATTGGTTATCAATATTTTGACCCTTTGAAGTATTTATTTCACTTAATTGTTATTGCCAATGAAGGTTTGAATTTGATATTGTTGCAAATTCTTGCATTGTTAGAGTGGTTTTTGTTTGTTATCTATATTTGTTTCAATGAATTGAAGCGAAATACATCGTCTTGATGACGTCTCGTGTGTTCGAGTATATGCATTTGTGGTGTGTTTTCAATTTTAGTTTTCTTATAAATTTTTGATTGCTTAGAACGTTTTCTTAGCACTGAAAATTTTCTTTTTCTTTTTTGTCAAGTGGGGCTATTGCTGACTTGATTGATTGTATCTTTATCTTGTAACCAAAGCTTGCCGCATTGAATTGGGGATGGGATTGTCAGCTTTGTATTGCAAGGTTAAGAACTACTTTATGCATCGATTTTAGCCTTTTTGGTATTCATCGAGTTATGAACCTTGTGGTATCCTAGAGAAATTGTTGGGGAAATGGCTGTAGACAATACTTCACACGTACAAAGGATTTTGAAGGGGTTTGCAACCGTCCTCAAGTCCGCTGCTTGTGAATGTTTTCTGATTCTTCTGTTGTTTGTTGATGCTGCCTTAGCATACCTGCTGACAAGATTTGCGCATTATTGTGGATTGCAATCGCCTTGCATTGTATGCTCTCGGCTTGATCATGTTTTCAGAAATGAAGAACCCGGATATTATTGGAATCTATTTTGCAGCAGGCATATATCAGAGATTACATCGTTGATTTCCTGCAACATTCATGGGAAGCTGGTTGATGGTCATAGTGTGTGCGAGAATTGTCTCTCGTCACACATTGAGGAAAACAAATCCACCTCAGATATGCAGAGGGTTTCTTTAGGAAACTTGGGGTTTGATCCTACAAGTTTTGGATATTACGAACGTTGGACTCCAAGACCAAATGCCCAAAGATTACTCCCCGTAAAATCACGTGATGTTGCGGTTGCAAATCCAAACATTAATTTTCCATGTCACATAAAGTGTCAAAGTGGTGCAAAGAAGATAACTGATAAGTCTTGTACACCAGCAGAGACTCATATCGGAAAAACTGGATTTGATCCTTCCTCTCATGTTGGATTCACTGAGCTGAAGATCACTTCTGAATCGGAGCATGAGATTCCATCTTCCGATGATGAGGTTTGCAATTGTATGGTTCCTGATATGAACGAGAGTAAAAAAATATCTCTAGTTCACTCTGCTCCGGAAACTCCATCTAAAAGAATGTACAACAATTTGGCTAAATTAAAACAGCCTGATTGTGACGGTAAAGTTCAGCTGGCTGAACAGAAATCCAATCGTTCGGTTTTGCCGGGGCTTATTTCTCTAGATGGTATTCCTGCATCATCCTGCCTTGAGAAAGTTCCAAGTTGCAGTGCTTCGTTTCTGTCTAATCTTATTTCTCTAGTTGATAACCCCATTTCAGTTGATGTTACAGAAAATCCTCACGAAACATCATTGGGCAAGTGTAAGTTATCTCCCTTCCTCTACGTGTATATGTGTTTGTATGTGTTGGCCTATCTTATATGGCTTAATATCTGAAATTTTGTAGGGACAGATGTTACTGAAGCAAATAAAAATGAAAGTATTTCTATCAACAAGAATGACAAAACCTTGAAGTCGATAAGCACATCATCTCGAGCTGGTTTTGAAACTGATCGAGTTGTAGATGATATTGCTGTGGCACATCTAACGGATGAGGATCCAAGTGCTGTGCATACGCCACCCGTCTTTGGTGAAGAAAAATGTGCACTTGGTATGGAAGAACCTATGCTGACATATAATAATGGAGTTATCAAAGATCAGTCGTTGCAAGGTCAGAATTCTTCTGGAGAAGGGAATCAATTATCATTTAGCAATGTAAGTCCTGGGTTGCAAGGTGAGGGTGATGACTTTGATGAGACACCTAACGAATCAAATCCTTATGGGGTTCGAGTTTATAATGGAGTTATCAAGATCAGTCGTTGCAAGGTCAGAATTCTTCTGGAGAAGGGAATCAATTATCATTTAGCAATGTAAGTCCTGGGTTGCAAGGTGAGGGTGATGACTTTGATGAGACACCTAACGAATCAAATCCTTATGGGGTTCAGAGTTTTCATAATTACTTTTCGGAAAGAAGTGAATTTGGTAGCCTTGGAGTTAATGAAGAACAGTCATTGCCGACTCAGAATTCTTCTGGAGAAGGAATTCATTCACAAGGTAATTGTGACAGCGATGACTTTGATACAACTGATGAATCCAATCCTTATGGGGTTCAGAGTTTTGATAACCACTTTACACAACGAAGTGACTTTGGAAGCCTTGAATCTTTGGGTGAAAGCACTTTCAATGAAATTGAAGGTGAAGATCCAGTTGACAAGCTGAAGCGGCAAAATGAGCATTATCGGAAGTTCGTGAAAGACTTATTAAAGGAATTGGAGGAAGAAAGAAATGCCTCTGCGATAGCCGCCAATCAGGCCATGGCTATGATTACAAGGTTGCAGGAAGAAAAGTCAGCACTCCAGATGGAGACCTTGCATTACCTAAGGATGATGGATGAGCAAGCGGATCACGATGGAGATGCTCTGGATAAAGCTAATGATCTTCTGGCAGAAAAGGAGAAAGAACTACAAGATCTGGAAGCAGAGCTTGAATTTTACAGATTAAACTTGTCAGAAGAAGTACTGAAGGGGACTTTACCCGAGGCAAGCATCAACATAAACGATGGACATTCTTCGACGGAGAATCCTATAGCCAAATCTGCATGGTCACAATTTGAAAATGAGAAGTTGTACATTTCTGAGTGTCTGCGAGATTTGGGGAGGAAAGTTACCACGTTTGCTCATCACGGTACTTACCCACACATTTCTGATGGGGAATACTTTGATAAAGAAGAAAACAGAGACCAACATCAGCAAGAGTTCGTTGATGAAAAGGATAAAAATGCAAATCATGAAGTGGAAGGTAATGATATACCAGTGCAGAAAGCTTCATCAGCGTTGAATGGAAGTGTTCCTTCCGAAGATTGGTCAAGTACTTCAATAAGCAAAGATCAAGTTGTTAGTAAAGGAAACAGTGATTCGGTTTCCAATGGACAGAAGGGTTCCGAGGATTCCAATGAAACTGGTTTGGCCAGTCTTGAAAATGAAATTTCCGACCTTAATGGTAGGTTGGAAGCACTAGCGGCTGACTCTAAATTTCTTGAAGATTGTCTAAAATCTCTTCAAAATGGAGATGAGGGGCTGCTTTTTATTCAAGCAATATTTCAAGAGTTGAGAGAGCTGAGGATACTTGGGTTAAAGAGTAGGAGCATGTATGTTTCATGAGCTTTATCTGTATCATTACATGGTAAGCATGCTAAAGATATAGGCGCGATTTAAATTGATTCTTTTTTACTTGACATATTAACATTTAATGTCTCTCCGAAGAAAATAATCTCTTCTTGTTGGAGATCCTGCACATCTGTTATAAATTAGTTGCATGCCTTGACTGACTCTCCCGGTGGAAATTGCTATTATGCCTCTCAATGATTAACAATGCCTCGTGTTTGTTTATAATTTTATGTAAATTGCCATTTTCTACCACCTCAAGCTGATCATTAATAGTGCCACATATGTGGAATGTGAGTTTTGAAGGACTAATAATAGAAAATAGGAACTAGTGAAAATAGGCATTTGAGATACAACTGTGACTGTACCTGCATCCGTTTTAACATTCGTACGAAAGTTGAGTTTTGCATTATCATGTCCGAATGTGCTTAACATGTTCATAATATTTTCCATATTTGTTACATATTATGCAAGAGATCATGTAACATAAATGAATTTCGAGCATGGACCAACGTAACTCTATTACCATGTTGTTGAACTCCTTAATCTCAATTTAGTGCTATGTTGTTCCAACTCTTAATTTTTCTTGCAATACCCATGACTGATATCCACGTTGATATGTGGATATGAGGCTTCTAGTATCCTTCAAATACTTGGAAAAGCTCAGAAAAATCAAACATACTTGTATCCGATTGTTATGATGGCAGGGAAATTAGGGTTTGATCGTGGTGATTTGGGGAAAATTTCGAATAGAGGATTGGGAGGCAACAACAGAAATTGGGGGAAGAATCGAATGAATTTAGGGATTACACAGGAGGCTAGGGATTAATGTCTATTTGAAGAATTGGGAATCGAAGTGAAGATTAGGGATGCGGCTGAAGGTATACACGGGGGGTGTTAGTGGGTTTATTATGATAACCCATTTTTAATTACTGTTGGGCTTATAAGTTGGGCTTGAGTCTGTTAGAACAATATTAGAAGAGAAGTGGGAATGGTGAGTCAGCTTTGGGGCGGTTATTTTGTTAGAGATGTTGTTTTGACAGTTGGTACTGTATATATATAATTTGTACCGATCCTTTAAAGGATTATCTTATGAATGAAAGCACATTTTCTGTATCTAAGTCTCTCTATTTCTAAAATCCCTAAATTTCTTATATATTTTCATCCTAAATCATAACAAATTGGTAATCAAAGCTGAGTTTTGTGATCCAAAATCAAAGATTTCACGCTGGGAAAGACAAGGAAGATGCAGAAAACTGGAACCAGTGAGGTACCAGAACAAACCATGGAGGTGAAAGAAGAGTCTTTACCATCATGGTGGACTGAGCAAAAAGCTGAGTTGGAAGGAAGGATTCAAACATTAGAAGAAGGAATGATTGAGAATAGAGGGTATTTGCAGAGGATCCTACAGTTGGTCAATCAAGCAGCTGAGGAGAAAGATTTACCTCACTCAATGAAGAATCAAACAACAGCAACTGAGAAACAGGACAAAAATAGAGGTAAACAACCATGCTTGATTACGGTTCTTAGTGAGCATGAGAAGTATACTTTTCAACCTAATAAACCAGAGATATTAGCTTCTAAACCTGTGGGGTTTACTGGTCATCAAATTATTAATCCAAAGTTGCAAGAAGAAAATAGGATGGGTAGTTCTAGTGAGATTAAAGGGGGAGGAGATGAACATATGGACACTAGAAACTATTTTAAAAATCCTTTTGGGAACACAAGTTTTGTGCTACCTAGACCAAAATTAGAGCTACCAATGTTTGATGGTAACAATCCTAGGGGTTGGATTAGGAAATGTCAGAAATTTTTTAATTTGTTTGGAATATCAGAGGAGCAGAAACTGGAAATAGCTGCTATGTATTTAGTGGGGAAGGCTGAAACCTGGTTTGATGGTTACATTCTGTAGAAGTATAGAGTGACATGGCATGAATTTGAGGCTGACTTGTGTCACAGATTTTGTGATAGAAATTATTCCGATATTATTGAAGAATTAAATAAGTTGATGCAGAATGGGAGTGTGAAGGAGTATCAAGAAAAGTTTGAGGAATTAAGGCCTTATTTGTTGCAACAGAATATGCATTTGGGGGAGAATTATTTTGTGTCCAGTTTTATTAGTGGCCTTAAAGAGGAATTAAAACATAAAGTTAAAGTGTTGGAGCCTAAGAACTTATCTGAAGCTTACATGCAAGCTAAACTATATGAGTTGGCTAATGAGATTAAAGGGAAGAAGTACAAATTTCCTAGTAAATTTTTTTTCTTACACTCCTTCAAATAGTCAACATAACAATGGCAATAATAATTTCTTGCCTAAGTTAGTTCCTCCTAATAACAATACAAAACAGAGTCTGCTGGAATATAGAAGAGCCAACAATTTATGTTTTAAATGTGGAGAAATATTCGTTCCTCGGCATCATGTAACACCCCAACCCGTTATCCGACCCGGATACAAGTTTGAGGCGTCTCATTACTTTACAAACTTTAACTTTTAAAGAAAACCGAAGAAATTTTAAACTTTCCTTAAAATAACATTGTTACTTTACCTAATTTTACCAAAACAAGACACAACTGATCAGAGCATTTGTAACGAACATATTTCTTACATGCCAACGCATTAAACACAACAAAATGCATACTGTGACTTTACTTCTGATATGATCGCTGAGTGGAGATATGTTGCTCTGCAAATTCCTATCCTTGATCTTCTTGCTCTTCAGAACCTACGTGTAAAAACACTTACACGCTAAGTCGTAGACTTATTGAGACATAATTACGTAATAAAGAATTACTAAAAATATAAACATACAGTCTACTATCCCAATGCAATTATACTATTATATCATCATTTATCATACCACATATGGAACAATATAAATCATAATAATACCATATTAAAATACAATCATATACATACTCTTTATGTCTTGTTTAAATCATATACACTATTGAGAACTCAAGGTATACGAGTACTATGAGGTTGTGCACACGTATACTGTCACCACAGCTAAATGAATGTCCCAAAGGACCTATCCAGAGGTCATAAAGAACCTCGGTAATTGTCCATAGGTCCCGAAGAACCTAGTTAAACTGTCCATATGTTCCTTAGAACATAGGTATACTGTCTATATGTCTCGAAAGACATAGGTAAAACTGTCCATATGTCCCGTAGAACATAGGTAAACCCTCGACTCTTGGCATGCCAACTATACCCCTAGCTCTCATATCACATAACATGGACATTATCATTTATAACATTTCATATCACTTGTTCTTTCTCTTCTGTCACATACCACATGTATGTGTAACCATATATTTCATATTATATCACATGTATCACATATTGCATATTCATGTAATCATATAGATAATGTCACATAGCTTATATCATTTCTCATATTCACATATGTATATAGTTCACTTTCACATATCACATTTTCCTTTTCTCCTATTTTTCATATCATATCTCTTATAACCACATATGTCTGTCTTATCTCAAATCATATAATTCTTTAGCTTATATCTTATATCAAAGGTTTATATCATATAGCCTATGTAATCACATATACTATTTATACTAGTTTACATATATAGCTTATTTCACTAACATGTATTCACACAATTCATGTAACATATGCAATAATATATATCACATACACTCATGTATAAGCTCTAATATGGAAAATAGACTTACCACATTCACATAGCATATCCCATAGATAGATAACTTTTCATGCATGCTCATTCAAATATCACATTATGCATTTGGTATGAATTCATATCATGTTTCATAATATTGAATGAATCATGTATCAAGATATTAAATCTAGACTTATCGCAAGTCTAGAATGGAATAGACTAACATAATTATGTTATGCATATGCACTCACTTTAGCCTTGTTTGAATTGAATCAATTCTAACCCTTCGATTACTTTGAAGCAAAGTCACGTTCAATATCTACATAATTATACATTGATGCATATCAGTATTCCACTTGATATATGTTAATCGTTCATTCCTTAGACCAAAAGAAAGGTTAATTTCATCTCTTAATGAAGGTATGTATCGATGCACTCTACAGAATATCGATGCACTATACAGTGTATCGATGCATTCCTTAACGTATACATCTATGCACTACCTATTCATCGGTGCACAAATTACATTCGATGATTTCTTCTTAATGGGGTGTATCGATGCACTACTTGTGCATCGATGCACTCATTGCATTCGATGTTTAATTATTTGAGAGTGCATCGGTACACAATGAATGTGCATCGATGCACACAACCCATAAATTCCAGTTAGAGCACAAAATTCACTTTCTTTTTAGCTCAACTCTTTATATTTCATCCCCTTTTATATTCTTAACTCACACACACATATTCAAACTCATTTCTATTCATTCATCACATCTTTAACATCAAAATCCTATTCTCCATATGTAATTCAAGAATTACACTAAATTTCCAACATGTTCCAAATTCAATTCTATTGTTTCTAACTTCTTAATTAGACCTTTGACAAGTCAAATTTGGTCTAGAAATCCCATAAATGTCTTTCTACCAAGATTTCATTTATTCACTTCCTTTCTTTAATCCTTTCTATACCTTTCCTCTTATTATTTTATGACAAATTAAGCTTCCCTTAAGCTTAAGAGTCACTTGATAATCAAAACCAAACTTAAAAATTCAATAAGAAATCAATTAACCATAAACTCACCTTTGCTCTTGGCTTCACACGTGAAGAAGAAGAGAAAGGAAGAGAACTCTGGAAACCTCTAAACTTTATTTCCTTCCTTCCACGTGTATTTATATATATCATTCATAAATATTTTTCTTTGCAAATGACCATACTATCCTTTCATTTCTCATCATTTTCAATTTGGTCCTACACTACATTTCTCATATAAGTCTTTAAACCATTCAATTATTCTAATTAAATCACCAAATTTTGAAACCTTATAATTTAGTCACTAACCCAATATTGAGGATGTTACAAATCTCCCCTTCTTTTAAGAAAAATCGTCCTCGAATTTTCATTACGAATACCGATAAGAACATATCTTTTAATGTTCTTTTGCTTATTTCTCTACTTTATCTCATTCCAATTTATAATCAATGATTTGCTTTCACTTCCCAAAGAACCCAATCCATTTCTAATTACCTTATAACCATAACCAATCTCTTATTCCATCATCCTTTAACTCAGAACACAACCTTAAATCTCTTCAAATGTTATTAAACGTATACTTTACGAAATCAAACAATTTTTTTCGTAACACTAGCTACCATTTCCTTACTTCCATATCAACTTATAATTCACACTTTACATCTTTTTCCATTTAACTTCCCTATCTATTTACTCCTTTATAAATCATTATCTCCTTGTCTCATAGATCATATCTTTTTTTTATTATTACCTTAAACTTTTCAGTTAACATAACTTATCCTTCATTTCCTTAACTTATTAAGCCTTCCTCTTTACTCATCTCTAATATAATTCCCTTAACTCAAATTCAAACATTCCGTCTACTTTCATCTTTAAAACTACGCACGACTATACACATTCTTAAATTCCTCCAAACCCTATTCCCTTCACTTTTTTTTATAACATCTATCCTTTAATACTGACATTTTCAATCCGTCTAAGTTGATTAGTTGAACCCCTTTTTAATTTACAATCATTATTTGCATGCTATGTAACATCCCAAATTATAGGTTTGTGACTAAATTGTAAAATTTCAGAATTTGGTGATTAAAGTGGAAAAGTTGAAAAGTTCAATGATTTATATGTGGAGATAATCCCTGGAAGTTTTTAGTAATTATCCAAAGTAGTAAAGGGCAAAATGGTCATTTGACAATAAAGATATTTTTATCCCCTTTAATAGGAGATTGAAACGTGGAAGATGAAAACATTTCATCTCTTCTTCCTTTCTTCTTTCTCCTCCCGTAAGAGCTCAAGGACAAAGGTAAGTTTCTTCATTAGTTGATTATTTGTTCAACTAAAGGATGGGTGTTGTTCATTGGATAGTAATTAAGCATAAGGAAAGCTTAATTGGTTATAAAACAACAAGATGAAAGGTATAGGAGAGATTAAAGATTTAGAGTTTTTGAATGAAATCTTGAAATAAAGTTGATAAGTTGAATTTTAAGTTGAATTTGACTTGTCAATAGTTGAATTAAGAGATTTGGAGTGATAGAAAGGAATTTAGAACATGTTGAAAATTGAGTATAATTCTTGAATTTCATTAAGAGGAGAGGATTTTGAGAATTAAGATGGATTAAATGAGTATAAATGGGCTTAAGTATGTGTGTTTGAGTTTAGTATATAGGAGAGGTTGAAATATGAAGTGTTTAAGATGAAATGAAGTAAATTTCATGCTGAAAATATGATTTCTGGGCAAGGGGAATCGGTACCCATTCAAGGGAATCGGTACACATTCAATGGGGAATCGATACCCCTCAAGCAAACCATAAATTCCAGAATCTCATAGGGGGAACCGATTCCCCCACAGGAGAGAATCGATTCCCCCTAAAGGAAAAATGTGAATATTGGTTTAATAAGTTCGTTTAAGTTGCTAGTATCCAATTACAAGGTGTATGTATCTAATGATTGCCTCAAAATGTACATTTATGTATATTCTGCGCGTAAAGCAATTCCGGAACATTTGGCAAGTAAGATCGATCAAGGGAAAGATAAGATATTGGAATTGACTAGTGAGGCCAAGGTGAGTGCATACTAGTGATATGTAGTGTTTAATGGAAATAAGACTTGCGATGAGTCTATTTCCTAGAGTAATATGCATGAAGTCATGGACATGATTATGTGTTGTTATAATTATATGTGATTATCTGTATTACATTGATTGTATGTATGCATGACTAAAGATAATGATATGCTTTGTATATGTTATGTGATTAGGAATAGGTAGAAAGGAAACAAATGATGATATAAGAATCTATTACAAGATATATGATATGAAAATATGATAGTGAGCTATGTGAAAGGACTAAAAGATATTTGAGTTATATAGAAAATATATACGAACAATATATGACATCTATGTTTATATGAAACAAAGCAATGTGATATGAGCTATGTGAGATATGAATATAAAATCATATGAGAAGCGAAAAGAATTACATGAAAATAGACTAAGTGATTACATGTATATGTGAAAGAAGCTATGAGATTATATGAACATGTGATATGATATGGAATACATGGTTACACATACATGTGGTATGTGACAGAAGAGAAATGACAAGTAATGTGAACTGTTAAATGATAATGCCCATGTTATGTGATATGAGAGCTAGGGTATAGTTGGCATGCCAAGGGTCGAGGGTTTACCTATGTTCTTCGGGACATATGGACTGTTTACCTATGTTCTTCGGGACATATAGACTGTTTACCTATGTTCTTCGGGACATATGGACTGATTACCTAGGTTCTTCGGAATCTATGGACTGGTCCTTCGGGACATTGATCGAGCTATGGTGACAGCATATGTGTGCACAACCTCAATGTACTCACATACCTTAAGTTCTCACTAGTGTACATGGGCCAATAAAGTGATTAAACAAGCATACTGAATGTGATATGTATACGATGGGTTTATAAATGGTTATCAAAGGTAAGTGGTTTGAAATGTGTTACATGAACCATATGATGTTATGTGTGTTTCTTAATGATAATGATAGAGATTATGATAATGATGATATATGTTTATGTATGCTTTATGTTATATGAAATATTATATGTTTGATATGCCTCACTAAGTCATCGACTTAGCGTGTGATTGTTTCACACGTAGGTTTGGAAAAGCGAAAAGAAAAGTAAAGAGGAACAAGACATGTCAGTTCTCCTTACCGAATGTCAGATCAGAAGAGAGGTGAATAATATGTATTTTTGTATATAAAGTTCTAGTTGGCATGTAATCAAAAGAATATATTGTATAAGCTCTGAATAATTTTGTAAATGTTTTGAATAATTTAAATGTTATAAAAGTTTTTAAATTACTCATTATTTATACGAATAAGTTTTTGAAAAGTCAATGTGACACTTCGGACTCGTATCTTGGTCGGATACGGGTTGGGGTGTTATATTTAATGGTATCAGAGCTACGGTTTAGCCGATTCTAGGCTAAAAACGAAGTCGAAAGTGTTTTAAAAAGTGTACATGCCAACACAAAGTGAAAAAAAAAATTCTGATCTGATAGGGTAAGGAGTGTGATGTCTTGTTAATAGAGTTAAATTGTTATGTTATATAAGATAAGTGAATACTGAGAATGAGTTATGATATATATATATATATATATATATATATATATATATGTTTATATAATATGATAGATGATATGTGAACATATACAAATGACATACGTTATATGATATGAATTGGATGATCATATGCACACGTGATATGTGATAGAAGTAAGGATATGAGCACATGAATATATGATATCTTCCAAAGTGAAGCACAAGGCGATAGACCTGAAGGTAATAGCATTCACCTGCCCTGGCCAGGCAGGGAGAAGAGCGAAAACCTCATGGAATGCCTGTATAAGATTAGAGAATGATTCATGATGTTGAATGATATTCCGCTGTGTTTTAAATTGTATACTTTGTTAACTCATAGAATGAATGCATCGAATAGAGTTAAGTGCACCCGAGTTCAAGGGTGAATTTGAGAAAGGTTCTGTTGTTACAGACCTTTGGATAAATGATATGAAGATAATGCTAGAAGGTGTTCATTTCTCCAAAGATGAGAAATTAAATTGAGAAGTTTCGTTACTACGTAGATAAGATAAAATATGGTGAGTGAAAGTGTCACCATAAGAAAGTTAAAAGATCTAAGGATGTGGCTAGAATTGTAGAAGAGTTCAAGAATAAGTGAATCAGTGACCAGTTTAAGAAATGCAATTAGTGTGATGAATTTGAAACAAAGAGATAATACTGGGTATAAGCAAAATGTGGATATTATAAGGGTTTGCATTCTAGATGAAAAGAGTTAGCGTTGGCTAACCAGTTTATGTGACGAAAAGTGTATTGAAATTAAAGGATTTGAAGATATTATTAGGATAAGTTAACCGAATATGAAACGGATATGGATATAGTTGTGTATCTCGACCATGTAAATGTGATGTAGTGAAGGAGATAAGGATTCATATGGTTAAGGAAAGTTATAAAGTAATAGAAAAGTTTAAGAATCAATATATCAACAATCAGTTTATAAGATAGAGAAAGTTAGAATGTTTGATTTTGAAAACAGAGGAATCGTAATGTGTAGGGATATGAATATAGTTTGATAAGTTGAAGAAATTGTTGTTAAGTTATTTGAAGGAAAAATGATGTATGTAAGTGAGGTATGGAGGGTTTGTGCCTAGACGAAAAGAATATTATTGATGTTAAAAAAAATTGTTCTTTTCAAGAAGTGATGAATTGTATTAAAGATCTAGAGAGATCTCAGAAGAATTAAGAGAATTCGTATCTCATAAAAATCAATATTATCGAAGAGAGACATAGATTATGATTGTCAATTACAGACTCGATTTGAATTAGTTGTATTCCATAGAAAAGGATCAAAACTTGATGAAAGACAGATACGCTTGAATAGTAGAGTCTGGTACTGGAAGATTAAATAAGGAGTTAAGAATGAATATGAAGTTAAGTTAGAAGGGAAAGTAATGGATTGGATTAAAAGTTCTGCTAGAAAATAGGTAAAGCAAAATTATTTTAAAAGGATCAAGTGATATAGGTACTGTTTTGTAAGGGTTTAAGAATAGGTGCATTGATGATTGATTTATAAGATAAAGGAAATTGTAATGCCTGAGTTTGAACCCAGGAAATTGCATTGTGAATGAGTAAGAATGTGAGTTGAATGAGTCAAATAAATTAATGCTGAGTTAGTTTCGACCGGAAAGAGTAAAGGATTAATATGTTTGAAGGAAGTCAAGTATATGTGTATTATGATTTGAATAAGGACTTTACGAAGAATAAGGTATGTGCAAGGAGTGTTGATTATCAAAGTGATGAAGAGATGATAAAGATTAGTAATCAGAGATGAGTACAAGTGAGAGGAAAAGAGTATGTGAGCATGAAAGAAAATATATGATTTATGTATAAGGAGATTTTGATTTTGAATAAATAAAGGTTATGTTTCTTGGTCAAGCAGATTTAGTCAGAGGAATAAAGAATAATTTATATGTATTAAGAAAGTGTAAGAAGTAATTAAGCGATGATGGAATAAAGGTTGGTTATTACTGCAAGGTAATTAAAGATTGATAAGGAATTTGATTGATTAATGATTTTGAGTGATAAGAACTGATGCTATTGGTTATATGATAAGTGACATGATAAGGATGTAAAAAAAAAGAAAAAAAAGAGGGTAGTTGAAGAACTAAGGGAAAGAAAGATTAAATAAAGGAAACAACATGAGAACATTAACAGACATGTTCTTATCAAGGTGTGCAGTGAAAATTCGAGGACGAATTTTCTTTAAAGGAGGGGAGATTTGTAACATCCCAAATTATAGGTTAGTGACTAAATTGTAAAATTTCAGAATTTGGTGATTAAAGTGGAAAAGTTGAAAAGTTCAATGATTTATGTGGAGATAATCCCTGGAAGTTTTTAGTAATTATCCAAAGTAGTAAAGGGTAAAATGGTCATTTGACAATAAAGATATTTTTATCCCCTTTAATAGGAGATTGAAACGTGGAAGATGAAAACATTTCATCTCTTCTTCCTTTCTTTTTTCTCCTCCCGTAAGAGCTCAAGGGCAAAGGTAAGTTTCTTCATTAGTTGATTATTTGTTCAACTAAAGGTTGGGTGTTGTTCATTGGATAGTAATTAAGCTTAAGGAAAGCTTAATTGGTTATAAAACATCAAGATGAAAGGTATAGGAGAGATTAAAGATTTTGAGTTTTTGAATGAAATCTTAAAATAAAGTTGATAAGTAGAATTTTAAGTTGAATTTGACTTGTCAATAGTTGAATTAAGAGATTTGGAGTGATAGAAAGGAATTTAGAACATGTTGAAAATTGAGTATAATTCTTGAATTTCATTAAGAGGAGAGGATTTTGAGAATTAAGATGGATTAAATGAGTACAAATGGGCTTAAGTATGTGTGTTTGAGTTTAGTATATAGGAGAGGTTTAAATATGAAGTGTTTAAGATGAAATGAAGTAAATTTCATGCTGAAAATATGATTTTTGGGCAAGGGGAATCGGTACCCATTCAAGGGAATCGGTACACATTCAATGGGGAATCGATACCCCTCAAGCGAACCAGAAATTCCAGAATCTCATAGGGGAACCGATTCCCCCACAGGAGGGAATCGATTCCCCCTAAAGGAAAAATGTGAATATTGGTTTAATAAGTTCGTTTAAGTTGCTAGTATCCAATTACAAGGTGTAGGTATCTAATGATTGCCTCAAAATGTACATTTATGTAGATTCTGCGCGTAAAGCAATTCCGGAACATTTGGCAAGTAAGATCGATCAAGGGAAAGATAAGATATTGGAATTGACTAGTGAGGCCAAGGTGAGTGCATACTAGTGATATGTAGTGTTTAATGGAAATAAGACTTGCGATGAGTCTATTTCCTAGAGTAATATGCATGAAGTCATGGACATGATTATGTGTTGTTATAATTATATGTGATTATCTATATTACATTGATTGTATGTATGCATGACTAAAGATAATGATATGCTTTGTATATGTTATGTGATTATGAATAGGTAGAAAGGAAACAAATGATGATATAAGAATCTATTATAAGATATATGATATGAAATATGATAGTGAGCTATGTGAAAGAACTATGAGATATATGAGTTATATAGAAAATATATACGAACAAGATATGACATCTATGTTTATATGAAATAATGCAAGGTGATATGAGCTATGTGAGATATGAATATAAAATCATATGAGAAGTGAAAAGAATTACATGAAAATAGACTAAGTGATTACATGTATATGTGAAAGAAGCTATGAGCTTATATGAACATGTGATATGATATGGAATACATGGTTACACATACATGTGGTATGTGACAGAAGAGAAATGACAAGTAATGTGAACTGTTAAATGATAATGCCTATGTTATGTGATATGAGAGCTAGGGTATAGTTGGCATGCCAAGGGTCGAGGGTTTACCTATGTTCTTCGGGACATATGGACTGTTTACCTATGTTCTTCGAGACATATGGACTGTTTACCTATGTTCTTCGGGACATATGGATTGTTTACCTATATTCTTCGGGACAGATGGACTGATTACCTAGGTTCTTCGGAATCTATGGACTGGTACTTCGGGACATTGATCGAGCTGTGGTGACAGCATATGTGTGCACAACCTCAATGTACTCATATACTTTAAGTTCTCACTAGTGTACATGGGCTAATAAAGTGATTAAACAAGCATACTGAATGTGATATGTATACGATGAGTTTATAAATGGTTATCAAAGGTAAGTGGTTTGAAATGTGTTACATGAACCATATGATGTTATGTGTGTTTCTTAATGATAATGATAGAGATTATGATAATGATGGTATATGTTTATGTATATTTATGTTATATGAAATATTATATGTTTGATATGCCTCACTAAGTCATCGATTTAGCATGTGATTGTTTCACACGTAGGTTTGGAAAAGCGAAAAGAAAAGTAAAGAGGAACAAGACATGTCAGTTCTCCTTACCGAATGTCAGATCAGAAGAGAGGTGAATAATATGTATTTTTGTATATAAAGTTCTAGTTGGCATGTAATCAAAAGAATATATTGTATAAGCTCTGAATAATTTTGTAAATGTTTTGAATAATTTAAATGTTATAAAAGTTTTTAAATTACTCATTATTTTATACGAATAAGTTTTTGAAAAGTCAATGTGACACTTCGGACTCGTATCCTGGTCGGATACGGGTTGGGGGTGTTACATGCTAACTATATAACTAGTCCAATTCCAATATTACTTCCAATCCCTTGAAGAATAGCTCCATTAGATTAACAGAGAATTCAATTCCCTGAATCCAAATGGAACACTTCCAACATATCTTGTTTACTTTAGCCATATACCTTAATGGATTTGTTACTACACTATTACTACAAATGACTTCTACTAAATTCTCAATTCTCTTACTCATTCTCTACTCATATATGGGTATGCAAGCTCAAATCAACAAATATCATAATGCACATACTGTACAATAGAAAGATACATTCTATTATCTCTGGATCCTCACTATCTTCACTAATATTGAGATTATATACTCTAGCCGTAGAGCGTATTTCCTATTGAGTAGAAGACTTTATCTGATTTCTTACTCTACCTCTACCCCGTTCTCTCTGGGACGTCGAAGCATATCACTCTGACTGTATAGGCTCTCCTGTCCCCAATGGACAATCTCTCATGAAATGTCCTATTTCCCCACATCGAAAACAGGCTCCAGATTCAACTCTACATGCCCCACCATGATATCTCCCACAAATCTGACAGTGTCTCTATTGTGCTCTTCCATCACCAAACTTTCCTAATTGAATATGTCTAGCTCTCATCTGATTTGATCCTTTAGCAGAGGATACCACTAATTCAGACGTTACTTGGTATTGGAACCCAGAATCTCTACCTCTCTTGGGTGACACAGAGCTTGACGAAGCCCCCGTTCTTTTGGAAGATTAAACTTTTTGATCCCTAAACCGCTCATTTTAAGCTCTTTCTAGAGCTTTAGCACGATTTACTACCTCTTGAAACGAGGACAGGTTCAATACAATCAACATCTCTTTTAGCCTTGGTCGTAGTCCTTCCACAAACCACTCACATGCTTCTTTCTCTGTCCGAATTAATTCGGCCGCAAACCCACTTAACTTGTTGAACTCGCACTCATATTCATACACAATGCGATTCATCTGTTTTAAATTCAAGAATTCTAGGTTCATTTTCCTCATGAACTGATCTCCTATATACTTGTGCTTAAACTCTTCTAAAAACAAATACCAGGTTTTCTGATCATTTGACATCCTATGAGTAACATTCGTCCATTAGATTCTCGCTTACCCACGGAGCAAGCAGACCATCCCATCTAGTTTTTCCATATCAGAGCAGTGGAGTCCTTCTAACATGATTTTTACATCATTAAGCCAAAGGTTCGTAGCAACGGGACCTTCTTCGACTTCACCTTTGAACTCTGGAGCTCCTAATCCCTTTAACTCTTTGGCTATATTAATCCTCTGCGTTGAGGATGTAGGAGGTTGGAAACGTGTCAAAATAGTGTCCAACATCCTGAAGAATACATCTTGATCTTGCACAGGCACTCTAGAGGGTGTTTGTCTTCACCTTGCCTGGCCAGGGCAGGTGAATTACTACTTTCAGCTAATCTATCATCTCCCGTTTCACCCCGGGAGCTATCTTGTCTGGACATCTAATAAGAGATAACCAAATGCTTCTATTCGCTAAACAACATACTCATTACTCTTATTAGATCAGAAGTTCTTACTATTATGTTGGCATGAACACTTTTTAAGACATTATGGACTTCGGTTTATACCGAGAATCGACTAAATCGTAGCTCTGATACCATTAAATGTAACACCCTAACTCGTTATCTGACTCGGATACGAGTTTGAGGCGTCTCATTACTTTACAAACTTTGACTTTTAAAGAAAACCAAAGAAATTTTAAACTTTCCTTAAAATAACATTGTTACTTTACCTAAGTTGACCAAAACAAGACACAATTGATCAGAGAATTTGTAACGAACATATTTCTTACATGCCAACACATTAAACACAACAAAATACATACTGTGACTTTACTTCTGATCTGATCGCTGAGTGGAGATATGATGCTCTGCAAATTCCTATCCTTGATCCTCTTGCTCTTCAGAACCTACGTGAAAAACACTTACACGCTAAGTTGTAGACCTAGTGAGGCATAATTACGTAATAAAGAATTACTAAAAAATATAAACATGCAGTCTACTATCCCAATGCAATTATAATATCATATCATCATTTATCATACCACATATTGAACAATGTAAATCATAATAATACCATATTAAAATTTAATCATATACATACTCTTTATGTCATGTTTAAGCCCATATACACTATTGAGAACTTAATGTATACGAGTATTATGAGGTTGTGCACACGTATGATGTCCCCACAACTCAATGAATGTCCCGAATGACCTATCCAGAGGTCATAAAGAACCTCGACAACTGTCCATAGGTCCCGAAGAACCTAGGTAAACTGTCCATATATATTCCTTAGAATATAGTTATATTGTTCATATATCTCGAAAGACATAGGTAAAACTATCCATATGTTCCGTAGAACATAGGTAAGCCCTCGACTCTTGGCATGCCAACTATACCCCTAGCTCTCATATCACATAACATGGACATTATCATTTATAACATTTCATATCACTTGTTCTTTCTCTTCTGTCACATACCACATGTATGTGTAACCATATATTTCATATTATATCACATGTATCACATATTGCATATTCATGTAATCATATAGATAATGTCACATAGCTTATATCATTTCTCATATTCATATATGTATATAGTTCACTTTCACATATCACATTTTCATTTTCTCCTATTTTTCATATCATATCTCTTATAACCACATATGTTTGTCTTATCTCAAATCATATAATTCTTTAGCTTATATCTTATATCACAGGTTTATATCATATAGCCTATGTAATCACATATACTATTTATACTAGTTTACATATATAGCTTATTTCACTAACATGTATTCACACAATTCATGTAATGTATGCAATAATATATATATCACATACACTCATGTATATAAGCTCTAATATGGAAAATAGACTTACCACAATTCACATAGCATATCCCATAGATAGATAACTTTTCATGCATGCTCATTTCAAATATATCACATTATGCATTTGGTATGAATTCATATCATGAAAGGTATAGGAGAGATTAAAGATTTTGAGTTTTTGAATGAAATCTTAAAATAAAGTTGATAAGTAGAATTTTAAGTTGAATTTGACTTGTCAATAGTTGAATTAAGAGATTTGGAGTGATAGAAAGGAATTTAGATCATGTTGAAAATTGAGTATAATTCTTAAATTTCATTAAGAGGAGAGGATTTTGAGAATTAAGATGGATTAAATGAGTACAAATGGGCTTAAATATGTGTGTTTGAGTTTAGTATATAGGAGAGGTTTAAATATGAAGTGTTTAAGATGAAATGAAGTAAATTTCATGCTGAAAATATGATTTCTGGGCAAGGGGAATCGGTACCCATTCAAGGGAATCGGTACCCATTCAATGGGGAATCGATACCCCTCAAGCGAACCAGAAATTCCAGAATCTCATAGGGGAACCGATTCCCCCACAGGAGGGAATCGATTCCCCCTAAAGGAAAAATGTGAATATTGGTTTAATAAGTTCGTTTAAGTTGCTAGTATCCAATTACAAGGTGTAGGTATCTAATGATTGCCTCAAAATGTACATTTATGTAGATTCTGTGCGTAAAGCAATTCCGGAACATTTGGCAAGTAAGATCGATCAAGGGAAAGATAAGATATTGGAATTGACTAGTGAGGAAAAGGTGAGTGCATACTAGTGATATGTAGTGTTTAATGGAAATAAGACTTGCGATGAGTCTATTTCCTAGAGTAATATGCATGAAGTCATGGACATGATTATGTGTTGTTATAATTATATGTGATTATCTGTATTACATTGATTGTATGTATGCATGACTAAAGATAATGATATGCTATGTATATGTTATGTGATTATGAATAGGTAGAAAGGAAACAAATGATGATATAAGAATCTATTATAAGATATATGATATGAAATATGATAGTGAGCTATGTGAAAGAACTATGAGATATATGAGTTATATAGAAAATATATACGAACAAGATATGACATCTATGTTTATATGAAACAATGCAAGGTGATATGAGCTATGTGAGATATGAATATAAAATCATATGAGAAGTGAAAAGAATTACATGATTACATGTATATGTGAAAGAACTGAAAGAATGACTTATATGAACATGTGATATGATATGGAATACATGGTTACACATACTGTGGTATGTGACAGAAGAGAAATGACAAGTAATGTGAACTGTTAAATGATAATGCCTATGTTATGTGATATGAGAGCTAGGGTATAGTTGGCATGCCAAGGGTCGAGGGTTTACCTATGTTCTTCGGGACATATGGACTGTTTACCTATGTTCTTCGAGACATATGGAATGTTTACCTATGTTCTTCGGGACATATGGATTGTTTACCTATATTCTTTGGGACAGATGGACTGATTACCTAGGTTCTTCAGAATCTATGGACTGGTACTTCGGGACATTGATCGAGCTGTGGTGACAGCATATGTGTGCACAACCTCAATGTACTCATATACCTTAAGTTCTCACTAGTGTACATGGGCTAATAAAGTGATTAAACAAGCATACTGAATGTGATATGTATACGATGAGTTTATAAATGGTTATCAAAGGTAAGTGGTTTGAAATGTGTTACATGAACCATATGATGTTATGTGTGTTTCTTAATGATAATGATAGAGATTATGATAATGATGGTATATGTTTATGTATGCTTTATGTTATATGAAATATTATATGTTTGATATGCCTCACTAAGTCATCGACTTAGCGTGTGATTGTTTCACACGTAGGTTTGGAAAAGCGAAAAGAAAAGTAAAGAGGAACAAGACATGTCAGTTCTCCTTACCGAATGTCAGATCAGAAGAGAGGTGAATAATATGTATTTTTGTATATAAAGTTCTAGTTGGCATGTAATCAAAAGAATATATTGTATAAGCTCTGAATAATTTTGTAAATGTTTTTGAATAATTTAAATGTTATAAAAGTTTTTAAATTACTCATTATTTTATACGAATAAGTTTTTGAAAAGTCAATGTGACACTTCGGACTCGTATCCTGGTCGGATACGGGTTGGGGGTGTTACATGTTAACTATATAACTAGTCCAATTCCAATATTACTTCCAATCCCTTGAAGAATAGCTCCATTAGATTAACAGAGAATTCAATTCCCTGAATCCAAATGGAACACTTCCAACATATCTTGTTTACTTTAGCCATATACCTTAATGGATTTGTTACTACACTATTACTACAAATGACTTCTACTAAATTCTCAATTCTCTTACTCATTCTCTACTCATATATGGGTATGCAAGCTCAAATCAACTAATATCATAATGCACATAATGTACAATAGAAAGATACATTTTATTATCTCTGGATCCTCACTATCTTCACTAATATTGAGATTATATACTCTAGCCGTAGAGCGTATTTCCTATTGTGTAGAAGACTTTATCTGATTTCTTACTCTACCTCTACCCCGTTCTCTCTGGGACGTCGAAGCATATCACTCTGACTGTATAGGCTCTCCTGTCCCCAATAGACAATCTCTCATGAAATGTCCTATTTCCCCACATCGAAAACAGGCTCCAGATTCAACTCTACATGCCCCACCATGATATCTCCCACAAATCTGACAGTGTCTCTATTGTGCTCTTCCATCACCAAACTTTCCTAATTGAATATGTCTAGCTCTCATCTGATTTGATCCTTTAGCAGAGGATACCACTAATTCAGACGTTACTTGGTATTGGAACCCAGAATCTCTACCTCTCTTGGGTGACACAGAGCTTGACGAATCCCCCATTCTTTTGGAAGATTGAACTTTTTGATCCCTAAACCGCTCATTTTAAGCTCTTTCTAGAGCTTTAGCACGATTTACTACCTCTTGAAACGAGGACAGGTTCAATACAATCAACATCTCTTTTAGCCTTGGTCGTAGTCCTTCCACAAACCACTCACATGCTTCTTTCTCTGTCCGAATTAATTCGGCCGCAAACCCACTTAACTTGTTGAACTCGCACTCATATTCATACACAATGCGATTCATCTGTTTTAAATTCAAGAATTCTAGGTTCATTTTCCTCATGAACTGATCTCCTATATACTTGTGCTTAAACTCTTCTAAAAACAAATACCAGGTTTTCTGATCATTTGACATCCTATGAGTAACATTCGTCCATTAGATTCTCGCTTACCTACGGAGCAAGCAGACCATCCCATCTAGTTTTTCCATATCAGAGCAGTGGAGTCCTTCTAACATGATTTTTACATCATTAAGCCAAAGGTTCGCAGCAACGGGACCTTCTTCGACTTCACCTTTGAACTCTGGAGCTCCTAATCCCTTTAACTCTTTGGCTATATTAATCCTCTGCGTTGAGGATGTAGGAGGTTGGAAACGTGTCAAAATAGTGTCCAACATCCTGAAGAATACATCTTGATCTTGCACAGGCACTCTAGAGGGTGTTTTTCCTTCACCTTGCCTGGCCAGGGCAGGTGAATTACTACTTTCAGCTAATCTATCATCTTCCGTTTCACCCCGGGAGCTATCTTGTCTGGACATCTAATAAGAGATAACCAAATGCTTCTATTCGCTAAACAACATACTCATTACTCTTATTAGATCAGAAGTTCTTACTATTATGTTGGCATGAACACTTTTTAAGACATTATGGACTCCGGTTTATACCGAGAATCGACTAAATCGTAGCTCTGATACCATTAAATGTAACACCCTAACTCGTTATCTGACTCAGATACGAGTTTGAGGCGTCTCATTACTTTACAAACTTTGACTTTTAAAGAAAACCAAAGAAATTTTAAACTTTCCTTAAAATAACATTGTTACTTTACCTAAGTTGACCAAAACAAGACATAATTGATCAGAGAATTTGTAACGAACATATTTCTTACATGCCAACACATTAAACACAACAAAATACATACTGTGACTTTACTTCTGATCTGATCGCTGAGTGGAGATATGATGCTCTGCAAATTCCTATCCTTGATCCTTTTGCTCTTCAGAACCTACGTGAAAAACACTTACACGCTAAGTTGTAGACCTAGTGAGGCATAATTACGTAATAAAGAATTACTAAAAATATAAACATGCAGTCTACTATCCCAATGCAATTATAATATCATATCATCATTTATCATACCACATATTGAACAATGTAAATCATAATAATACCATATTAAAATACAATCATATACATACTCTTTATGTCATGTTTAAGCCCATATACACTATTGAGAACTTAATGTATACGAGTATTATGAGGTTGTGCACACGTATGATGTCACCATAACTCAATGAATGTCCCGAAGGACCTATCCAGAGGTCATAAAGAACCTCGACAACTGTCCATATGTCCCGAAGAACCTAGGTAAACTGTCCATATATTCCTTAGAACATAGTTATATTGTTCATATATCTCGAAAGACATATGTAAAACTATCCATATGTTCCGTAGAACATAGGTAAGCCCTCGACTCTTGGCATGCCAACTATACCCCTAGCTCTCATATCACATAACATGGACATTATCATTTATAACATTTCATATCACTTGTTCTTTCTCTTCTGTCACATACCACATGTATGTGTAACCATATATTTCATATTATATCACATGTATCACATATTGCATATTCATGTAATCATATAGATAATGTCACATAGCTTATATCATTTCTCATATTCATATATGTATATAGTTCACTTTCACATATCACATTTTCATTTTCTCCTATTTTTCATATCATATCTCTTATAACCACATATGTTTGTCTTATCTCAAATCATATAATTCTTTAGCTTATATCTTATATCACAGGTTTATATCATATAGCCTATGTAATCACATATACTATTTATACTAGTTTACATATATAGCTTATTTCACTAACATGTATTCACACAATTCATGTAATGTATGCAATAATATATATATATCACATACACTCATGTATATATAAGCTCTAATATGGAAAATAGACTTACCATAATTCACATAGCATATCCCATAGATAGATAACTTTTCATGCATGCTCATTTCAAATATATCACATTATGCATTTGGTATGAATTCATATCATGTTTCATAATATTGAATGAAGCATGTATCAAGATATTAAATCTAGACTTATCGCAAGTCTAGAACTGAATAGACTAACATAATCATGTTATGCATATGCACTCGCCTTGTTTGAATTCAATTAATTCTAACCCTTCGATTACTTTGAAGCAAAGTCACGTTCAATATCTACATAATTATACATTGATGCATATCAGTATTCCACTTGATATATGTTAATCGTTCATTCCTTAGACCAAAAGAAAGGCTAATTTTATCTCTTAATGAAGGTATGTATCGATGCACTCTACAGAATATCGATGCACTATACAGTGTATCGATGCATTCCTTAACGTATGCATCGATGCACTACCTATGCGTCGGTGCACAAATTACATTCGATGCTTTCTTCTTAATGGGGTGTATCGATGCACTACTTGTGCATCGATGCACTCATTGCATTCGATGTTTAATTATTTGAGAGTGCATCGGTACATAATGAATGTGCATCGATGCACACAACCCATAAATTCCAGTTAGAGCACGAAATTCACTTTCTTTTTAGCTCAACTCTTTATATTTCATCCCCTTTTATATTCTTAACTCACACACACATATTCAAACTCATTTCTATTCATTCATCACCTCTTTAACATCAAAATCCTATTCTCCATATGTAATTCAAGAATTACACTAAATTTCCAACATGTTCCAAATTCAATTCTATTGTTTCTAACTTCTTAATTAGACATTTGATAAGTCAAATTTGGTCTGGAAATCCCATAAATGTCTTTCTACCAAGATTTCATTTATTCACTTCCTTCCTTTAATCCTTTCTATACCTTTCCTCTTATTATTTTATGACAAATTAAGCTTCCCTTAAGCTTAAGAGTCACTTAATAATCAAAACCAAGCTTAAAAATTCAATAAGAAATCAATTTACCAGAAACTCACCTTTGCTCTTGGTTTCACACGTGAAAACTAAGAGAAAGGAAGAGAACTCTGGAAACCTCTAAACTTTGTTTCATTCTTTCCACGTGTATCTATATATACCATTAATAAATATTTTTCTTTTCAAATGACCATATTATCCTTTCATTCCTCCTCCTTTTCAATTTGGTCCTACACTACATTTCTCATATAAGTCTTTAAACCATTCCATTATTCTAATTAAATCACCAAATTTTGAAACCTTACAATTTAGTCACTAACCCGGTATTGAGGATGTTACACATCAGTGCAAAGTCAGACAGCTAAATTGTATGGAGGAAGAGGAACCTAATGAATCTGCTGAACAGGATTTAACAGAATGAGAAACTGGAGAGGTGGAAGATCAAGCTAAGGAGGCCTTGGAAATTTTTATCAATGCTATTACAGGGAATGTGGGACATACTACCTTAAGGATTCAAGGTTTTATCAGAGGAAAACCTATTAATGTGCTAATTGATAGTGGCAACACCCATAATTTTGTAACTCCTAAATGGGCCAAGGAAGGGGTTGAATTAGTTCATACCCAACCATTAGTTATTACAGTAGCTAATGGGAAGAAGTTGTTCAGTACTGCTAGAAGTAATAAAGTGAGTTGAAAGATGCAGAGCTATGATTTCCAGCATGATTTCAGAGTATTATCTCTGGGAGGTAGTGACATGGTATTGGGGGTAGATTGGATAGAAGAATTCAGCCTTATAATGATGGATTTTAAAACTAAAACTATCAGTTTTGAGAAGGATGGAGAAACTATAGTTATAAAAGGGTATCAAAAGCTGCCATTAATCAGATCCATCACAGGTGAGAAATTACAGAAGTTAGCAGAAAAAAACACTGAATTGAGTGGAGAGATTTATTTGCTAAGTGCTGAAGTAGAAGACAGTGTAATTCCTTTACCATTACAAGACCTACTAGAAGAGTTTAAAGAAGTTTTTGAAGAACCAAGGGGAATGCCTCCTAGTAGGAAACATGATCATGCAATTGTCCTTAAGCAGGGAACACAACCAGTAAACCTTGGACCTTATAGATTTGCTCATCATCATAAGGCTAAAGTGGAGAAACATATTGATGAAATGTTGTCCTCTTCTATTATTCAGGTGAGGAAAAGTCCTTTTGCTTCTCCATGTTTACTTATTAAAAAGAAATATGGAACTTGAAGATTTTGTGTGGATTATAGGAAATTTAATTATGCTACAGTTAAAAATAAGTTTCCTATTCCTATAGTGGAGGATTTGTTAGATGAATTGAATGGGGTTGTTTTCTTTTCAAAAATTGATTTGAGGTATGGATATTGACAAATTAGAATCAAGGAGGAATATATTTACAAAACTGCTTTTAGGACTAATCAAGGACACTATGAATTTAAAGTAATGCCTTTTTGTCCTTACTAATGCTCCAGCTACTTTTCAAGCTTTGATTAATGATTTGTTTGGAGCATACTTAAGGAAGTTTGTTCTTGTATTTTTTGATGATATATTGGTTTACAGTCCTAGCTTGGCAGAGCATAAACATCATCTAAGAACTGTGTTTGAGGTGCTGTTGAAAAACATGTTATATGCTAAAAGGAGTAAGTACTTCTTTGGACAGCAGCAAGTGGAATATCTAGGGCACTTAATATGAGCTGATGAAGTGGCAACAGATCCTACCAAAATTAAAGCCATGCAACAGTGGCCTTTGCCTAAAAATCTGAAAGCTATAAGAGGATTTTTGGGTCTAACTGGATACTACATAAATTCATAAGAGGATATGGGAACTGAGTAAGCCATTAACCAATATGTTGAAAAAGGATGGGTTTTATTGGTCTCAAGAAGCTATAACATCTTTTGAAAAGCTAAAGGAAGTTATGTGTAATGCTCCAGTTTTGGCTTTGCCTAATTTTGAGCAGAATTTTTTTTTGGAAACTGATGCTAGTTCTAAAGGGATTGGAGCTGTTCTTTCTCAAGCAGGAAAACCTATAGCCTATTTGAGTAAATCTTTGGGTCCTAAACATGCAGATATTTCAATCTATGAGGAGGAGTATTTGTCTATTTTGATGGAAGTTTCTCATTGGAGTCATTATCTCGAGAGTGGTTCTTTTTTCATTAAAACATATCATGAGCCCTTAAAATATTTACTTGAATAGAAGTTAACTACAACTATCCAGAAGAAGGGACTTACAAAGTTATTGGGGTTGGATTATATTTTTTCAGTACAGGAAGGGTAAGTCTAATAAAGATGCAGATGCACTCTCTAGACAATAAATAGAGTCTGGTGAATTTGTTCAAATGGGAGTTATTGTTATAACTCATACATGGGTACATGATATTGAAAAGAGTTATGAAGAAGATGTTATAGCTCAAGAAAAAAATCCCTATTCTGGTTATTAAACCAAATCAACTACATGACTGGAAATTACTGAAAGGAGTATTGTATTTCAAAAATAAGATTTATGTGGGCAGAAAATGGGACCTTAGACAAAATATAATTGTGGCTTTGTATGATTCACCGTAAGAAGGTCACTCAGGTATTCAAGCTACTTATCAGAAAATTAAGTCTTATTTTTTCTGGCCAAGAATGAAAATTTTAATTCAGGAGCATATACAACAGTGTGATGTGTGTCAGAGGACTAAAACATAACATATTTCTAAGCCAGGTTTGTTACAGCCTATTCCAGTCCCAAACAATGCTTGGGAAGTGATTATAATGGACTTCATTGAAGGTTTTCCATCTTCAACAAAGTATAATTGCATTTTGGTGGTGATTGATAAATTCACCAAGTATGCTCATTTTATGCCACTATATTATCCCTATAAGTACTAGAAGTTGCTAGAGTTTATCTTGATCAGGTTTATAAGTTACATGGTCATCCTAAAGTGGTTATTTCTGATAGGGATAAGTCTTTCACTAGTCTGTTTTGGCAGGAATTAATGAAGCAATTAGGTTCCACTACATTATTTAGTACTGCCTATCATCCTGAGATAGATGGCCAGACAGAGAGATTGAATCAATGTTTAGAACAATATTTGAGGTGTATGTGTTTCTTGAAACCTAAGACTTGGTCTAAATGGTTACCTCAGGCTGAGTGGTGGTACAATACTAACTACCACTTTGTTCTACGAATGACACCATTTGAAACTTTATATGGGTATAAAGCTCCTAATGTGACATGGACAACAAACTCTAGAGTGGAGGCAGTGCAGAATGTCATGCAACACATGGAACAGTTAAATTCATTATTAAGAGAGCAACTACTTAAAGGTACCAATAGAATGAAGCAGATGAGAGACAAACATAGAACAGACAGGGAATTTCAAATTGGTGATGAAGTTTACTTGAAGCTCCAACCATACAGACAAACATCACTGGCAATGAGAAGAAATTTAAAGTTTGTTGCCCGATATTTTAGACCCTACAAAATTCAAAACAGAATTGGTCAGTTTGCTTATAAATCAGAACTGCCTGCAAATTCGAAAATACATCCAGTCTTCCACGTGAGTTTACTTAAGACGAAAGTAGGGAAAAATGGACTTATCTCGATCGATCCTCCAGAGGTAGCGTCGGATGGACAAATGAAGATTTACCCAGCCCTTGTTTTGGATCAACGAGTGATTACAAGACAGAATCGAGCAATCATTCAATTACTCATTCAGTGGACGAATATGGGACCAACAGAAGCAACTTGGGAGTATTATACAGTATTGCGACAATAATTTCCTCAATTCGATCCTTGGGGACAAGAATCTTCTGGAGGAGGGGGTATTGTTATGATGGCAGGGAAGTTAGGGTTTGATCATGGTGATTTGGGGGAAATTTCGAAGAGAAGATTGGGAGGCAACAACAGAAATTGGGGGAAGAATTGAATGAATTTAGGGATTGCACAGGGGGCTAGGGATTGATGTTTATCTAAAGAATTGGGAATCGAAGTGAAGATTAGGGATGCGGCTGAAGGTATATGCGAGGGGTGTTAGTGGGTTTATTGTGATAACCCATTTTTAATTATTGTTGGGCTTATAAGTTGGGCTTGAGTCTGTTAGAACAATATTAGGAGAGAAGTGGGAATGGTGAGTCAGCTTTGGGGCGGTTATTTTGTTAGAGATGTTGTTTTGACAGCTAGTACTATATATATATAATTTGTACCGATCTTTTAAAGGATTATCTTATGAATGAAAGCACATTTTCTGTATCTAAGTCTCTCTATTTCTGAAATCCCTAAATTTCTTCTATTTCTCATCCTAAATCATAACACCGACACACTCAAATCTGAGTAACACAGACTTGATGCCTTGCTCTATTTAGTTTATCAAATTTTCTTTCTATGAAATCCTAAAGCTCTTGTCCTAGACTCATGATTGACTGTATGTGACCTTTACATTTCAGATGCATCCGATTGAGGGTAAAGTGGCCAGCATGAAGTTTGATTCAAAAAGTTGCAGCCTTGCAGGATCTCAGCTTACCACGGAATCGTGAATTTACCCGGATCAGGTTTTACGCCCTAGCCACCTATGTTTATCCCTTCTCTTTATTTCTTTTAAAGTATCCATATTCGATACACGTGTGACACACATATTCGAGTATGGGTGTGGGGAAAAAAGAATACACTTGTATTTGTCAGCTACTCTCAGTCCAATTAATATTGCCAGGTGGGAGTAAAACTGTAAAAGTAATATATTCTTTTTATTGCTTTGGCAAAGGGTTGCATTTGTGGTATTTTTCTAAGCATTGTGTGACTAGGTTTTAAAGTGGGTGATTTTTTTAGCCTTTTTTTAAATTAATTAATTAATTAATTATTTTTGTTTTGTTTTTTAGGTTTGTTCACACTTCATAGTAAAGCCAATCCTACTTCAATTGAAAATTCAGAACATCTAAATATACATAGTTTATTATTTTTAGTCTTATTTTTCTTTTGATTCTTAATTTTCTTTGTTGTATTCATCATATTCATGTTTGATTATATTCAGACATGGACATGACTCTCTAAATACGTATGAAAAAGCTTAGAACATTGACACTCGAGTTTAAGTAACTTAGAAGATAACTATAGGTGAGCATGGCTGATCTTGAAACTAGATCCACGATCAATCATGGAGGGTTAGTTCCAAAGTTATCAAGTAAATTTTGTCGAGCGTTTAGTTTTTTTTCTCTGCGAGCAATTTAGAGTTTAGGTTCTCGATATCAGTAGGGCGTTCGGGAGGGGTGCTCATTGTACGGAATAAGAATACCTTCCAAGTTTCCTCTTATCAAGTTCTCCCTGATATTGTGACGATTCGGGGTAAGCTGACGAGCGTGGATGGGTGCACGGTGATGGTTAATGTTTATGTCCCGAATAATGAATCCGATCAATGTCGGTTGTGGGATGCATAAGTTAGAGAACTGAGTGTGCGAAGATGGTAGCCGGCTCAGGGGGTTTCAATTGGTTCATTGATGCTTTATCAAGTGGTGATGCTTGAAGTTCTCCATGGCATTTCTTACAAGAAGCTTCGATGATGATGATATCGGTTTCCACGAAGGTGATCTCTGTTCTTGTTTGTACCGCTTTTGAACAGTGTGGATCCATAAATATTTTTTAAGAGGACATATATATAACATAAATTTTTCGTATTGGATAAATACTATGGATCTAAAAATATTTTTTTAGGATGACACATATATAACAGAAATTTTTCGTAGAGAATAAATACAAATAAAATAAAATAATAAAATTTTAGGTACACCAACAGTAAAATTCAAAATTAATTCGGATTCTAAGGGTGATATGTTGGTCCTTGCAATATAAAAAATTCAAAATCATTTTTTATTTCAATGCACACGTAGGGCAACTAAAAAAAACAACTCGATCTGTCGCCGCTTAAGATTAAATATTTCCATAATGATTTTTTACAGTAATTAATTTAAAAAATTGCTTTAATTTATTTTAATGCGAATGACCGAATAAAAATAAAGACTGGATTAAAATACTACAATTTAAATTAATTATTAGTTAGTTTAGTAGGATGATATTAAAAAATATTGGGAATAATTATTTATAATCTTTATTTAAATTAATCTGAATTAATCTTACTCATCTAATAGTTATATTAATTTTTTTTTTTGTGAAAAAAAGAGAGGAATTAGTGGTCATGGAAAGTTACATATATTGAAGTAGTAACTTGTTATGCAAGGTAACATGAAACGGAAGGCAATCTTACAAGACCCTTCCCTTTTATTCATCCCCTAAACCTAATTTCTCAGTACCAAGCTCAAGGATCCACGACAAAACCCATGGCGGACAAAGCTCTACCACTCTTTTATTACTTACTACTTAGGTTACCTACAAGATTGTGGCATGCATTACATTGGCTTTGGTTTTAAGCTTCGTCCCTTCTCTCGGACCTTGAAGAAGTGAAGAAATAGGTGTCTTGGTTGTTAAACTTGACCTTCCTTGCATCTTCTTTCGAGATCTGATATGACGCCGCAACGACTTCCTCCGGGAGTGCTCGAATGGCGGAGACTCGTCCAGCCATCGGGGTGTTGGTGGCCTGGGAGTTGGTGAAGAAGGAAACCCATTCGGCTCCTTCGCTGCCTGCTCGTTTCATGAAGGCGAAGTTTTGCGGCACCGTTAGTAGCTGCCCTTGCTCCACGTTATCGTCGAAGACGGTGTCGCCGTTTTGGTTAACCACTTGGATTCTGGCGCGGCCTCTCAACATGTAGAGTATCTTGTGGGCGTTGATGCACCATTGTGGAACGGTACCAGCTCTCTGATTACAGTAAATACAATGTTAAATGTTTATGTGATTCGATATTTGATTGAATGTGAAAATTTTTATTGGAGCTTACATTGTAGAGAACGCCCCTTTCGGCGCTGAGGCCGAGTGCTTGGAGGATGGGGAGGTTATATCCGTTGAGAGTTGAAATACGACCGGCTTGAGGGTTGAAAATGTCGGCACGTTCAGGGTCGGCAATGTTCTCCTTCATTCTCATGGCGCAGAATGTTTCCTCAAGGCCGTTGTCTCTTCCGCCGCGTTGGCGTTCACGGCGTCTTTCCTCTTCCTGGCGCTCTTCACGCTCTTCCTCCTCCATTCTCGGTGGTGAAACCACGTCGAGTCTGTCCTTGACTCTAATGATGCTGCCTTTGTTTCCTCGGACCTCTTGGAGTCTCCTAATGAGGCTGGTGTCGACGTTGAAAGCTTGAGCCAAGAACTCGCTGTCGAAGGCGCACAGAAGGTTGTTGCATGACGAGCTTTGCTGCTCGCGGCTGTGGGGACTCTCCCTCCGGCTTCGGCTGGGGTTGTCTTGTTCTTCATCCTCATCCTCTTCCATCTCCTCCCTCTCACTTCTACTTCCCTGCATCTTCTGCTGTGCAAATCTCCTTAGTCTCCTCTGTTCCTCTTCTGGGTTACCAGCAAGATGGAATCTCTGCAACATTATACAAATCGATCATCAAAAACGTCAGAAACTTGAAAAATTTTCGTTTTTGCTACCATGAATGAATGAAAGAGAGAATATGAATATATATATATATACTCTAGGATTGTCGTCGAGCTGATTAGCGCTGTTGGCAGTGTGAAGGAGGTTGACAGTAACAAGGCGCTCATTGCCATCATTGTAGAACCAATGCACGACGCCGGCCGGTAATGCGATGACGTCGCCCCGGCGGAACCGCCGGATCTTCTGGTGCTGGTCCTGAAGCCTTCTAGGACTTTTCTGCCCTTGTCCTTGCTGTGATTCCTGGAATGTTTCAGCACATCCAGGAATTACAGTGCCTTGAATACCCCTTCCTGTAAAAACATTATTTATACCGACGATAATAAGATTAGTGACGGATTGTTTTAATTTTAGCGACGGTTTTTAGGGTTTCAATTTGAATGTAATACAGTACCTTGGACAATGTAAACAAGCTGAGGAGCATTGGTGAAGGAAGGCAAGATGAGGCCATTAGGTTCAACATTTTGCCTTAGTACAGAGACACCAGCACAACTGAGCTGTTGGCTGTTGGGGTTCCACCACTCGGTGGTGCCAGCTTCGGATCGAATTCGAGACGTCGGTTCGATGGAGTTGAGCCTATTGATTTGGCACTCATTTTGGGACTGGAACTGCTGCTCCGACGAGGGGTGAGCCAGGCAGCCATTGAAGAGCAGAAGGAGAGAAAGTGAAAGAGAGAGCAAAGAAGGATTATTCGCCATATCTATTGATTTGTAAGTATTTTGTGATGAGAAGAGTAGATGGAGATGGGGTATTTATAGAAGAAAGAGGTCAGGGTTGTTTCGACATTCTTCAATTTGCATGGCTAATTGATGCTAATGGCTTACACATCACTACATCAGGTAGGGCAGGTGGCTCAAAGTATCTCTCAAAACCTACAAAACCATATACCTGAAAGAGCAACCATCCAAAACAACCGTATGAGTATGTTTTGAATATGTAATTTAAACTTATAATTCTTCTCTATCCAAAAATTGAAAAATATTAAATATTCAAATACATTCAATCATAAATTTTCTACTAATAAAAATATTAATCAAATCAAATTAATAAAAATAATTACAATGTCGACACAATATATATAAATTGCTATATGAATAGGGGTGAAAATGAATAAAGTGTTCGATGAATAATTTGTGAACTATTAGTATAATGTTCGTTTATGTTCATTTGTTAAGCTCAATAAACGAGTATGAACAAAATTTTTATGTTTATTTGACAAACAAACGAATAAAAACAAAGGTGTGTTCGGTTCGTTTATAAGCTATTTTATCGACTTGTTTATTTATGTTCATGAACAAACTTGTTTATAAGCTCCTTTTTTTTAATTTTAAACATTGTTGAATGTAAGGACTATATTGAACACATGGTGGAATTTGAAGTTTAAAGATTGTATTTTTGTTGTTGTTGTGGATGTTATATAAGATTTATTTAGTTGGTTTTGTTTAATTTCTGAATATACGAACGAACATATTCACAAACGTTAAACAAACATATTCGCTAACATTAAATGAACAGACACGAACGTATTCAGAAATAAATATATGAATATGAATATCTTTAAAAATGAACAAACACGAACGTATTCAGAAATAAATATACGAGTATAAATACCTTTAAAAATAAACAAACAAATACGTATACAACCTTATTTATTCAAATTTAATTCATTTACAACCCTATATTTATAAATCTGATAGGAATGTTTAGATATATATGTTAATGTGAAAAGAAATAGTATTTCACCAACACTGGAAAAATAGGATTATATCATTTATTCTTTTAATAATTTTTTTTATTAATATGAGGTAAGTACAAATTATTATCTATTTTCTTAATTAAATTTAAAAAGTAAATAATAGAATACTTAGAATATTTTAATATTATCTATAAAAACTTATTTACGTTGAATTGACATAAGATTATATATTACATATAGATTATATTGGCATATATAAGTACAGTTTGTAAAATCCAAAGGGATCTGAAAGTTCAGGTGATGGTCACGTGAAAGTGTTTATAGATTGGTTCAAATTATAAATAGATTGATATCATTTAAAGAATATTTTAAATTTGAGTTTTTGTGTATGTAAAAAAAATTATTAAGAGGCTCACCTATTAAAGTCATATGTATGCTAAAAATCAATCCGAACTAATTAAGACGAAACCTTAAAATTGAGAGATAAAAAAAAAAGTGTTGTGGACGCGAAGAACCAACACAGTGAAATGCTTTGTTGTCGATGTCGTTGTTGTGTTGTGGAAGCTGATGGCTTAGATTTGCGACAAGTGGGCCGCAGCATGTTACTCGCCTTGCCATCTGTTCTTAGCTTTACCCACATGTACATGTCGTACTACATCTTACTTACTCGTACACTTATTTGAATTTAATTTAGGTTAAACTACACGAGATACCACAAGATTTTAGGCGTTATATCGTTTATATCATCGAATTTAATTTTGTTCATTACAGTATTAAATTGTGATTTTGATTTCAATTATACAACTGGATCATTAACAACTGAACCAAAAAGATATCATTTTAGTAAGTTGTCTACATCGACGACCGTCAGCTACATCATTGTGTCATTATCGATTTAACGATCTAGTGGTATAATTGAAACGAAAATTAAAATTCAATACTATAATTGACAAAATTGAAAGTTTAGTGGTATAAACGATACAATACCTAAAGTTTGGTGGTATATGATATAATTTACCCTTTAATTTATAACCAAATGAAATTTGATTTGAGTATATTTAATTAAGTTGGAAGAAATGTTGATACTCATTATTATTTTTATTGATGAGAATAAGTTTATTTTGTCCAAATATTGATTTCCATGTACCTTGCTTACATTTTTTTTATTTTGTATACTACATAAATAACTATTTTCAATTTTTATAATTGTGGTAAATTTATTATTAGTATATTTAAATCTAATCGCTCAATTATAAAAATGTATGGTTTTATTAGTTAATTAATTTATTGGTTACTTACATTTTAGTCACCCCGCCTTAATGGCTAATAAATAGATGATATAATAATTTTTAAAATTGATATAATAATAATTTTTAAAATTGATATAATAATAATTTTTGAATTAATTAATGATATATGATCTTTTAACCGACTAATCTCCAGATAAAGTATTACGAAGGCAAGGACGACCTTTCCAACTCATTTTGCTTTGTTTACAAATGTCAATATTTGAATTCCTAACATTGTTTAGGGAATATAAGACCTTATCATATTAGACCAACTGGTTGTTGGTACACGTAATAATAAATTTAATACTTACACTTTTTATTAATTTTATTTTAATTTTAGAAATTAACAACAATATTTCATACTATTATATTATAACAATTTAACTCAAATTACAATTTCTAATTTTATCTTTATTTTTAAAATTAATCACATTTCATACTATAATAACAATTTAATTCAAATTCTAAAAAGATTATAGAACATAACACTTCCTTTTCCACAATATTTTTTTCAAAATCAATCAAAATAACAATCAATGACCGTTCACGGTGGGACTCAAACCCACAATCTCCCGCTCCGGAGGCGAGCGCCTTATCCATTAGGCCACACGAACGCTTTGCTCGTAAATTAATATATTTAATGTTCATGTTAGTATACTATTTTATGATAATATTGTCCCTACTGACTATATAATCTTTCAGTTGGATGTCAAAAACACCTATTAAAATGATGTTTATAGACAAATATAATCAATGAATTTAAAAAAAAATTACTTAAAAGATATATTAGATATAATATTTTATAAAATGCTAATTAGCATCCGGTCTTTCCTATAGTATTTTAGACAAATGCATGCTTTGAAATACAATTATTTAGATTTTAAGAAGAATCTTAGATTCAAATATTTATTTAATGTTTTTTGAATTTTTTTCATAAAAAAGTATATTTTAAACATATATCGAAGTTAATTAAATAAAATGTTTATATTTCCAATAATATTTCTTTTAATGGATGGTTTTTATCCTTAGAAGTCTCTTGAGCATAGAACATGTAAATGTCTCTCTACTTCATATATTATTTACCAATATTAGTATGATAAACGAAGATTGAGGCCCTAAATGAGGTCTTAACCATTAACAAGTGGCTAGGGAGATGGAGATGGTGATGGAAGAAACCCCTACAATTCAGGAACAATGATGGCCAAAGGTCACCGACACCTTTCTTTGATCTAGAATCTAAGCTCAAATTGACATGTATAATACTAAGGATCGTAAAGCAACAACTATTATCATCTGGTATCTTAATGAACAGATGTGACGATAAATATTTTATATGATGATGAAAGAACTGAACAAATTGAGAATTGTCTAAAATTTCTACTTTTTATACTAGCTAATGGCATAAACTAAATCATTTCACAAATTTAGCATTAACATAAAGTTGGAAAATATTTTTTTTCATAACAGGCGGATGTTGCAGCCTGCAAATTTTTCTTCGCATATTATGTTATGGTCTCTTAAGCTTTCTTTTTGCCTCATTATTAATTTTTTTCTTCACAATTTGATATGAATTTAACCATAAAAAAATCAATAATCGAAACTCAAAACGACATTAACTTCAAACAACAAAAATATGATATGATTCGAATCTCTAATAATTCGTCTAAAAACTCATTCTCAGACTCAACATCAAAATAATTCTAAAAAAAGCACTCTTTTCATATCTACACCGGCCAAACCACGCTGCAAGGTGGTTCATTGTAAACAATTGGCCCTTGCCGGTTGCAGGTATAGAGACAGCTTCGAAACCGAGTTTATGGTTGATTGTCAATTAATGCGATGAAAGTTAGTATTCGACTGCAGTTCATCCTTTTTAGTTTGAACAAAAAGATAATTAAAGACCATTTTAAGAATATCAATAAGTGACGATTTATCCTTTTTAATTTGAACGAAAAAATTAATAGATAATAATGATAATAGAGAATAAACGTTTTTCTTCTCTCACAAGAAAGGGGAGAAAATATGTAGAAAAAGACCCATAGACTAGTTGCCCCCTCTCAAAAAAGAGAGTTCCTTCTTAGTGTCGCATGGCACAAATATATTAATAGATAACCAAAAGTATGAAAATCTTATAATGGTCAACCTATAATGTTAATAGAATTATATGAAAATCTTGATTCACCACAAATTAAAAAAAGTAAGCATTATGTAAATGGGCTCGGTGATTAAAAAGAGAGTTATTTTCTTTAATTCTGAGTTTAAACACAGTTGTATTAGCAGTAGGTGTCATAATCTTGTATAGAATAGTCAAGTGAGTGCAGGTAGGGGTTTATGTGCTGTGCCACTTGGGATTTCTTAACTGAAGCTGGTATCGGAACTGGTTAAGGTTGTTAGACCGTTTCCTAACCATTGAGTCAAGTTCTCGTGTGTATAAGTGCTGGTCTCCTTTCGGAGATATTACGGCTGATTTTAATCAATAAATTGTCAAGAGAGTACTGTCTCTCGTTAGACTTTCTCTCTTCATCTGAGTTTGATCTCTAGATTTTGATAAACTGTGTGTGTATTTTTAAAGACAACATTTTATTGTATTACCCACAAAATCATGCATAATAAACTTACATAAACAAGATAAATCCCTTCAGAAAACATCTTTGAAGATTTGCAGAATCACATCACATCATATGTGGCATACAGGCAAAATAGAAAAAACTAATAATAAGAAAAAATATATAGATATAAACACCCTTAAGCACTCCACGCCACATTGTTTGACGATCGGACCGGTTTGTTTAGGCAAGAACGGATCAATCCGTACCCAAACCAGTGAGAAAATGGATACCAACAGTACAGACCAAAGCACAACAATGGTGGGCGTCCTGTTTTGTCTCCCAATCAAACCTCTGAGGAAAGGGTAGAGATGGAGAATGACCCAGAAAGCGAAGAACAGTTTGCTGAACAACGGACCCCATGAACCGTAGCCGTTGTTGATTGCATCCGAGACCCCGGCAACTACGCCTATCATGTTCACTACTATCAGAGTTGAGGGAGGGATTAACAGAGTGGTCCATTTGAAGAGATAAAGCTCACCTAATTCTGTATCCTCTGCTGCCTTGGCTGTTACAGTGAAGTTAGTGTCGACACCAGCAAGGACTTTGAGGAGTCCTTGGAACACGGCGAAAAGATGGGCGGAGATGCCGCCGATGACCCAGAATTGTTTTTTTCGCCACCAGTCCTCTATGCTAACTCCGCTCCATCGAAGTTCAAGCACTCCAGTCACTATGATGGAAAGGAAAAGTGCCAAGAACCATATACCTGTAAGGTTGCTTAGCTGCCAAGAAAACAAAATTGTCAACCTTATAGAATATAGTTTTCGGAAAAGGGAATATTATGTAAATTTTCAGGACAGGATCAGGTAAATACATTCAGTCAGAATCAAAAACAAAACTCAGGCAATACATGTTCGATTATATAAACATAAAAAACGGATCAATCGGGATGAGCGAAAACCCATCCTGTCCCATTGCCATCGTAAAATAACGAGCATAAATACTTACAGTTGAGATGATGAATTTGCCAGTGAGGAGACAAACAGCTGGGATGGTACAATAGGCGAGTAAAGGGATCGAAGTGAAAGGGTAAACAATGGTGTTGATATAAGCAAGCCTCTCAAGCCATTTCAGTTTTCCACCGTAACCATACCAAAGCGGGCAATGACAACTGAGGAAAATTTCTACCGAACCAAGTGCCCACCTCAGAACTTGGTGCAACCGGTCTGAGAGATTGATTGGAGCCGATCCTTTGAATGCCGGTCTTTTCGGTACACAGTAAACCGATTTCCACCCTCTACAGTGCATCTTGAAACCGGTCAAAATATCTTCTGTCACTGACCCATAAATCCATCCGATCTGCAACGCCAACAATACGGGCTCGTTAATACGTAACTTGACTCCCAAGCTAGTAAAAAGCATAATATAAATTCAACCTTTTCGATACTGAATCTTTAAAATGTGTAATATTACTCACCTCTTTGCCCCATTCAGTTTTTTCTTCATAACCACAGCTAATTACATGAATGGCTTATTTAATAAGTGATGTGCTACTAGTTCCTTCAGGAAGGCCACCATTTTCCATCAAAGTTGAAGCAATGAAAACCGGTGACTGCCCAAACCATTTCTCGAAATTCTTCTGCGACATTAATGACGATTTCTCCAATTCTACGTATCATTCAAGTCCTTCTTCAATTTCTTCGAGATCAAAGACCGGCGCAGACCCTTTTTTCACGTAGTTTTTCCCCATCATTTTCTTCTTCTTCTTGGAGAATAAAAGACCTCCGAGTAAGCCCTTTTTCTCTCCTTTCTTCTTTGATTTCTTCCTCGAACCTCGCAAAAACAGCAAACCATGAGGGCCAGCAGTCGCAGGTCTTCTTTGGGCTTCTCGGAGACTGAAGGATCGTAGCCGTACAATGCCTGCCCGTTGAAAACACACCCTGTGCCTACATATACCGGGCCTTGAAGTCCATCTAATCCCAACATGTTGATCTATAAACCGAAAATGGAGTTTTAGAGATGGAATTTTCAAAATCAAAATAAAAGAATTGCTAATGGAATGTAAGGCTTACATCAAAGAAGACAACATTCCGATTAGCATATCGATCGTGGAGATCAATACCATCAAATCTTTGTGGAAATTGAAAGTAGCAAAGCTTCTTTCCAAACTGAGGATCCATTAAAAACACATAGCTTCCCTTATGGCCTTGCTGTTGTTGATGTAATGATCACAATCCAGATTCAATATGAAGGGTGCATTAGTTAGAACAGCAGAAACTCGATCCTGGTAATTGCATCCATAACCCAAACAAAGATCATCAATGAACATGATAAAACAATAATGGTCGATTCGAATTGAAAATAAAATACAATTCATATGCAGTAGTTTGCTTCTTCAAAAACTGAACGAAAATCAAAATGAATGACACAAATAACTGAATCAACATAACAAGAAAATTAGACTATAAGATGAGTAATCACCAGAGCATTCTCAGCACCAGCTTTCTTGTGATGCTGATAACCAGGCCATTTCTCACGAGAAACATAGACAAGCCGAGGTATCTCTTTTCCATCAACATCGAGTGCACCGGCACTTCCCAGGTAGACCTGCAAAAACAAAGAAATACACATGGTTTAGACATCTTCAGGAAAAGATAAAAAAATAAGTCACATAGAATACTCTCACGATTTAGAAAAGAATTAAGCAAAAAGATGGTATCATAATCTCTAATTCATTAGTATATCATTAAAGTATCTGTATCGGCATATCGCAATCTTTAAATTACCTGAATCATTCCAGGATGATCACGTGTGTTATTTCCAGGCCTCGGGGTGCCATCTTGCATCACCCATCCTTCTTCTGGTTTCTTCTGAGTATTTGCTACCAACGCATTGATCCTTACTTTAAATTCTTAGTATTTCCTCTGGAAATAACATAAGAAATATACATTACCCTTGTTAACTTGTGAACGAGACATCTGCATTCGCAAGTTACTCCAAATCATTCGAATTCAACTCGGTTATTAACCGGTCGAACATTCTAGCTTTTGCTTGAGCATGTCGAGTAAGCCAAAATTTAATATTCTAATGCTTGAATCTGGTAGCTTGCAAGTTTTTAATCAATATTAGAAATAAGCTCAAGCTCAAACACAGAATATTTGATCTTAAAGTTGTGCATGAGAAACAATCTCAAATCTCACTAGGAAAACGAGTCTAATCAAGGAATTTTAACAGTTCGATCTTTATCAAGAACTAAAGCTTTAACAAATGAGCCTAATCAAACAAGCATCGAGCTCAAATTGAATGTTGATTCGAAACTTACTTTCATGGCTCTCCGTTCTTTAAAAGCTAGGATGAACCTTGTCTTTCAAATAATCGATCTTCTCATTGAAATAGAACTCCTATGCCCTCGGCTCAACGTTATGTTTCTTACAAAACGGAACCCATCTCCTCGCGAACTCAGCCGTTTCAGACAACGAATCGAACGTGAGCATTGAAGCGCCATCATCGGACAAGTAACAACACACTTTATCGACCGGATAATCGGCGGCCAAGATCGATAGAACCGTGTTGGCCGTTATGATCGGCGGTTCCTTGAGAGGATCGACGTACTGACGAACACATCGACGGCGCCCAGTTGATTTGGCTCTCCTTCGCGTTCGAACCACAATGAGAGGCGATCGAGGTAAGTTTCGCGCCTAATGGGGAACCATTTAGGGAACTGATCGAGGATCCAAGAGAAAGCGAACCAGACTTCGCAGACAACGGAGATTAGCCATAAGGGGAAAGCGTCTTCGGCCGGCGTTAGAATACGGAAACGGAGGAAAAACACGAGGACGATGAAGCGGAGGACGATGACAATCCGGTAAGGGCTTGTCAAGCTTGATGAAATTGGGACTTTTCGCCATAGAGGTAGTCGAGCTTCAGCCAAGCTGCAAATGAATCATAACCGCCACATTCAATTTTTGAGAAACAAAATGGGTTAATTCTCTAAGATTCCCCATACTATCTTAGATTCTACATTAATCCCTAAATTACATTTCGTTTTATTGAATTCTCAAAATATTAATATTGTATTTGTAGACACACTTTATACGACCAAAATATATTTATATGTATTATATATATAATTATATATATTGTAAACTAACACATTTTATTTTTATTTTTTTTTATTTCTGTGTCAGGCCCAAAATTACATTTGGCCCAGCAGAATACACATTGGTCCAACTCAGACCCAACACGCGCAACCCTAGCAGTTTCCCCCATCCAGTGCCGCATGCTTCGCTCAAGGACTCCTCCACACCGAAAGCCTCTTATCCTTCACGTCTCCATGCTTCTCGGCAACAAACCAACAACGTGCATGTGGAAAACAACAAAGCATTAGAGTTCCATTAGGACTTAAGCATGTAGTCTAAAATTAGGTTTTTATTTTAGTATAAATAGGCTTGTAATTAACACAATGAGGAGGAGATTTTTTGACGCTGGATTCACATACAAAATCACTGTGTAACATCCACCCACACACGATAGTCAAGAAGGTCCAAGCCCTTGTAAAGACTTTCGAAAAAATTAATAAAAAAGAGGTAGTTTTTTTTCTTTTACCTTGTCTGTTCGGTTTCTCACTTTGCATGTTGTATCTCCTGTGTTGTTTGGTGCGAACTGAACCCATAAGTTGCATTTTGGCCGACGAGCGAAGTGAGGCATTTTTTCTCGAAAATCTATTTCCTAGATCTGTGTTTTTTTTTAAAGTTGATTTTTGAAAAACCGCTTGGATTTTGAACCATGAGAGAAGGATGCTCTTTAAAAATTTGGGTTTCGTGGTGGATCATCGCTGATGAGCGGCGGCGAGGCGGTGGTCACCATTCTCAGGCGGCGGCGCATGGCCCTTGTTCTTCATGTCTGAAGAACAAGGCAGAGGAAGAAGGAAATGGGAGAGAGCCTTTGGTTTCAAATGAGGCTAGAATGAATTTTAAAATGTTTTGTTGGCTTAAATATTGAACCCATCAGGAGATCCGCGTGCAACCCGACCCATCATGAGGGATCCGCGTGTTTCTGTTGTTTTAAAGGGTAAATCGCGTTTTTGACCCTCCTGTTTTGAAAATTTCAATTTTAACCCCCAAATCCAGTTTTTAAACTCAATTTTTTTTAAATTCGACCTTCAATCGTGGTTTTCTTTCGATTTAGTCCCGTTACTATTATTTTGCCTTTTTGTTAATTTTAATATAGCCATTTTTTATTATTATTACTTTATATATACATGTATTTTTTTCCCCTTATTTCATGACTTTTTATTTTTGTTTACAAATTATCATATGTATTTATATATATAAACGTTTCATCCCTTAGTTTTATTAGTTTTTTCTATAAATATTTTAATTATATATATGTACATATATTTTCTAGTGTTTTCTTTAACGTTATATGTGTACGTATCCTATCATTTTTATGTTGTTTTGCATTAAAAACTATTGTATTATTATAGATATATGTACTATTATTTTCTTTTACATTTATTTCTATTTTCTTTATTTCTTTTTTTAATTCATTCTTGTATTCATCTATTTGTTTACTATACGACATCATCATTATTATTTTCTTTATGTTGTTCATTTCCTTTATGTTTGTCATTGTTTTATTTTGTTTCCATCTATTCCATTGTAGGTATTCCATTTTCTTATTTTATCCTTACCTTATCTCATTTTTTATTTCCTTTATTTCATTTTTCATTATTTTCAATACCTTTTTAACATGATTCTTGACTTTTTAAGGATATTTTCAAATCAATCTAAGGTAAATAATTTTGGATTATATGTTACCTTTTAATTTAACTTTCAATTTTCTTAATTAAAGACAACTGGAAATTACACAGTACCGAAAGGGCAGTTCAAGGGTGCTAGCCCTTCCTTGACTGTAACCGACTCCCGAATCCGACACATCTCTGGTAAGACGCAGATCAGGTAAGAAATAGGGTATCCGATCAACCCATTTATTTTTAAATAAATGATCGGTGGCGACTCCAATCCACATTTTCCTAAGTCGAAGCCCAATTCCGGGGCCCAACGGAAAGACGGTTACGACAGCTTGGCGACTCCGCTGGGGACACAGGTAAGTGAGTCAGGCTAAGGTAATTTCCAGTTGTCTTTTTAATGAAAAGGGTAAGTTTGAACTTTAAGGTAATATTTTGATCCTTATTACTTACTTTTGGTTATATTTTTTCGAGTAAATAGTTGGACTGACCGTTTTCTAATGATTTCAGTCTTCCAAACTTTTTCATTCAAAGGCTCTATACCCGAGCTCCGAACCCTTTAAGTGAGGGTGAAAGCGACGCATTCGTGTGAATTTATTCACCGCATATGCCTAGCAAGTAGCCTTCGGGATTCATATACCTTATGTCTTCGTGTGAATTTATTCTCCGCATAGACATAAGGGAATGTGTCCCCTCGAGTTTAACTTAGTCCACACAAGCCTGTGATGGGTTTAGGACTAAGGGTCTGGTAAGCCCAAGGGGGCACCAGCAAGGAGAACTCGGGTACCATTTTTAGAACCTAAACCAGGAGACTTCGAAGAAATAGAGCCTACCCCAAAACCACATTCCAAAACCTAGGGCAATTCTTTCCTAACCATTTGTTTTTCCTTATGTTTTTATTGCCATTTATTTCTTGTTGTTTTTATTTATTTCCATTTATTTTTATTTTACTAACTGTTTGCCTTTGTGTTTGTTTTTAGCATTTGCATCATAACAAGAGGCCATTGATCCCTAAAAAGACGTTCATTACGCACAAAATAATCTGAGTTAATGGATAAAGGTGTTGTAATACAAGAGATTAAAAACCCTGAGGTACGACTATGGTCCGAGAAGACTCAGAAGGAAAAGGGAGACAGTCTTCAAGACAGCTATGTGTCAGAGCTGGTTAGCTACGCCTCAATCAACCTAAAGCAGAATGACATACAAGAGCTCCGGGACATCTGGGACAGTTGGAAGAATGAGGTGAAACAGAAGTTCAGCCAACGGTACGGTGATGTTGCACTTCTGCTTCATGTTAAGATTGATGAGCCCTTAATTAGAGCCTTGGTTCAATTCTGGAACCCGGGATACAGTTGCTTCACCTTTAACCGGGAAGACATGGTGCCCACCATAGAAGAATACACTACACTGCTGTATTGTGAAAACATCAAACTCGAGCGGGCCTACCTTAAGCACATTAAAAGTCAACCTTTCAAAAATGCACTAGCTAAGGTTGCCGGAGTTGATGAAAAATGGGTAACTGACCGAGCTCGATGTAAGGGTAGTGGAGAAGGAATCGCTTGGCTTCATATCAAACAACTAATGAAGCACCATCCCGATGAGTGGAAGACAATAGACCTGTTTGCATTAGGTCTGTATGGTCTAATTTTATTCCCAAAGACCTTGGGATACATCGATGCCACCGTAGTGGAGCTATTCGAACAACTCTCGAGAAGAGTCAATCCAGCACCAGCCATCTTGGCTGAGACCTTTCGATCTCTCAATCATTGCCGAAGAACTGGCGGAGGAAGATTCACCGGGTGCATTCAGCTCCTTCAAGTCTGGATTCACAGCCACTTCTGGAAGACTGACGGGGTTGCCTACCGCCGTTTCAGCACCACCTATTCACCTCTAGGTGAATTTATAACCTTAAAATGGCATGAAGGCGCCTCGAAAGAAAAATGGATGAAGGTCTTTACGCATCTTCAAGACCGAGATATCGTCTGGAGAGCCCCTTGGTTATTCCTCAGTGATGTTCTTTTTCAATGTGGTGACTCCGACACTGTGACCTTACTTGGACTTTGGGGAGCAGTCGGGTATGCTCCGCTATTAGCACTTAGATAGTATGGAGCACGCCAGTTTGTTCCAGCAACATGAGGGTTAGCTAGGTCAGAGTTTGAGTATCACGGCGACAGCTATAAAAAGATGATCAAAGAAGTAGCCGATTCGTGGAGGAAAGTATTCCGGATGGATGTTGTAGCGGCCAGAAGCATGCTCACTCCGGATTATGTGGAGTGGCGAAGATTGAGAAAGAATGACAATATCTTTGTGCCAGACTGTGATGACACCCGGACCATGGAAGAACATCTCAGGCATGTCCCTTCTGAACTCGAGATAGCCAAAACCGAGTTTGAAGCCGTGAATAATGAACTGAAGCAAAGAATAAAGGAACTTGAAGCTGAACATTTATCAGTGGAAGCTTGATGCTGACTCTCAGAAAGATCGGGCAGAAAAAACTGGAAAAAGAACAAAAAAGAGTCCGTTTTGAGCTCGAAGACTTGAGAAAGGGGTATCAAGATAAGGTCAAAGATAACTCCAAGTTGAAGGTAACCTCTGAATACTGGAAAGACGAAGCTCATAACCTAAAGAGGAAGTTCGAGGGGCCTGATGAGAGAGCTTGGAAAGAACAAACGAAGACTGCCCAAAGACGCTTGGCAGATAGTCAATATCAGAACCAGCGCTTGAGAGTTCGGGTAGCTGACTTAGAGAAACAGCATGAGAAAGATGGCAAGACGATAGCTGAGTTAGAAGCTATTGTAGATGGGTTCAACAGGCAAGCAAACGAGCTTCAGATGGTGCCCTTCGACGGAGGATTACAATGGCGTTTCCGTTGGGAACAAGCACAGCGAAGGGTGAGGGCCCGAGACGCAACCATCCGAGATTTCCTGAATCAAGTACAAAAAGCAGCCCGTCATCTCCACGGCCTAGCAAGGGAAGCTGGTGTGGTTCGACAAGGCATTCAACCAGTGACAGATGAAGGCAGAAGACTTGTCAACCTACTGGAAGCTGTTCGGGGTCTAGAGGATTTAGTCCAAATGTACCTTTAATCTGTTTTTTTTTATGTCTCTTAAAAGATAAGACATTTTTGTCTGAACAAGGGTTATTTATAATAATGAACACTTTTCTGGATCAATGCCTCCAATTGCATACATCATGCATTGCATCTCTTGCATTTTATATTTCATGTTTTTTCCATGTTTTTACATTCATATTAACTAACAGAACATGTCTCAGACACCGAGCTTACCACCGCAAGCATCAGATACACATCACCCGCACAATACTCGAGCAAAAAAGAGGCAAATGGAAGCCAGAATAGAGAAAATCGAAGAGCACATGGCAAGACTTCAAAAGGAACTAGAAGATAAGATGGCTCAGAACAGTGAAAGTACTCTTGAGTCCATCAAGAAAAATCAGGAGTCCTTAGTCGACCAAATCGTAGCCAAGTTGTCGGGTCTACAGCAAGCTAGTGCATCAGGGGGCATCTCTTCCGAGGGGGTGGCCATACCACTAACCCCGCAAGTGGTTCTCTCACCCGGAATATTACCCGGGGACGCATCTGCTACTAAAGGGAAAGCAGCACTACCCGGGGACTCATTCGTTACCAAAGCGAAAGTTGCACCTGCTGTGAAAATACAAACTTCTACAATCATCCCTGATGATCATCCGGATGATTATCATGTCCCAGACTTTGACGAGGAAGATAAAGCTAAAAAGATGGAAGAAAAGATAAAGATATTAGAAGATCAAATAAAGATGGTCCAGGGAGACCATGATTATTATGGAGTGGACGCAATGGAGCTGAGCCTAGTTCCAGACTTGGTGCTTCCACCAAAGTTTAAAGTTCCTGAGTTTGAGAAGTTCGATGGGAACAGTTGCCCTTCAGCCCATATTACCATGTTCTGTCGAAAGATGACAGGATATGGCGGGAATGACCAACTCCTGATCCATTGTTTTCAAGAGAGCCTGTCTGGTTCAGCTATTCGGTGGAACAACCAGCTTAGCCGAACTCATATCAAGACGTGGAAAGACTTAGCCAAGTCTTTCTTGGAGCAGTATAAGCATATCAACGATATGAGACCAGACCGGGTCATGTTACAAAGCCTAGAGAAGAAACACAATGAGAGTTTCCGACAGTACGCACAGAGATGGAGGGATTTATCTGTGCAAGTTCATCCACCTTTGGATGAAAAGGAAACTAGAAAGCTGTTTGTACAGACCCTGAGGGCACCTTACTTCGGGCATTTGGTAGCAATCACGTCGGGGAGTTTTTCAGATTTAGTCATGGCTGGCGAAATGATCGAGTTGGCCATTAAACAAGGAAAGATTGAGGGAGGAGACTCCAGTAAAAAGCCTCCCATGAAAAACAAGGAGCGAGAGATCAACAATGTGAACACCTACAACGTCAACAAGGGGGTTACGATCTCAAGCTCAAATTCCACAGCAGCTGTACCATCCGGTACTTCTAGACAGAACCAGAGGGAACCAAGAAGAGAAAGGGAAAGGGAGCAGTTTGATCCCATCCCCATGACGTATAAAGAACTATACCAACAGCTCTTCGACACTCATACAGTGTCGCCTTATCCTATGAATCCAATAAATCCCCCTTACCCGAAATGGTATGACGAGAGCGCTCACTGCGAATATCATGGCGGTGTGCATGGGCATTCGATTGAAAGTTGTCTCGCATTCAAGAGACTTGTGCAACGGATGAGAAACAAGAATTGGATCACTTTCAACTCCGGAGCACCAAATGTCGCCCAGAATCCCTTGCCCAATCATCAGGAGACAGGAATTAATGCCATTACTACTGAAGGGGGAAGGAGAATTAAATCAAGGGTTTCAGAAATTAAATCTCCTTTGGCTTGGGTATGGAGCCAAATGGTAAAGGCAGGATTTCTTGCACCATATTCAGATACGATAGAAAATGAAGATGGTAACCATTGTTGTTACCACAACAAAGAAGGGCATAAAGTGCAAGATTGCCCAGAGTTCAGATTGTTAGTCCAGCTCATGATGGATCGAAAGGAGTTGGAATTTTACGAAGAAATTCAAGATTCTTGGGAAGTAGATGTTTGTGCCACCGGAGAATCATCAGATAGAAAATTTGGTAGGGGTAGTCCTTTGATAATTACCCCTAAGGCAAGCATGACAGTGACAACACCAGCCAAGGTGGTAATCTCCGCACCGCGGCCTTTTCAATATAAGGACAATCGGCAAGTGCCATGGAAGTACGAGTGTCAGGTGAGCACTTCCGGAGGAGGTAATAGTAAAGTGGGGCAAAGACCACTGGAGCCATTCAAAGAAGATGTGCTAGTCGTCAATGAACCTATAAAGGAGGAAGAAGCTAAAGAGTTCCTCAAGATCTTGAAGCACAGCGAGTACAACATTGTAGAACAGCTCCACAACTTACCTACACGTACTTCAATGCTAGCACTATTTTTAAGCTCGGAAGCACACCGAGAAGCGTTGTTGAATGTCCTTAATCAAACGTTCGTGCCACAAGACATACCAGTCAGCAAGATGGATCGACTGGTGAACAATATTCAAGCTGATAATCTCATCTCGTTTTCAGATGATGAGATTCCATCAGGAGGAAGAGGCCGAACGAAGGCGTTACACATTACTACCTACTGTAAGGGGCACGCTTTACCAAGTGTCTTAATCGATAATGGTTTATCCTTGAACGTGATGCCTTTGATTACATTGAAGAGGCTACCAATAGATACCTCTCATATGAGAGCTTGTCAGAATGTGGTCCGAGCATTTGATGGGACCAAAAGAGAGGTAATCGGAAAGATTGAGGTACCATTGACCATCGGACCAGCCACCTATAATGTCGAGTTCCTTGTGATGGATATCATGCCGTCCTATAGCTGTCTTTTGGGAAGGCCGTGGATTCATCAAGCAGGTGCAGTACCCTCCACGTTGCACCAGAAAGTTAAATTTGTCATTGACGGGGCCTTGGTAATTATCAACGCTGAGGAAGATATCGTGGCAAGCGTGACCACGGAGGCTCCATACATCGAAGTAGACGAGGAAGCGGTAGATTGTTCGTTCCGCTCCTTGGAGTTTGTGAATGCCACATTTGTGGCAGAAGGAAAGAGAATCCCAAGACCTCGACTCTCCAAATGCACAAGGATGGAGATCAAACAAACCCTAGGTCGAGGCGCCAGAACCGGGAGAGGTTTTGGGAAATATTTGCAAGGGATGATCAATCCTGTCATTCCTATCTCGAAATTAGACCAATTTGGGCTCGGTTTTCAGCCCAGTTATCATGAAAAGAGAAAGGAGATCCAAAAGAACCGGGAAAGAAGGTTGGCCAGATTGGCTGGAAACGAACTCCAATGGAAGCCTATGACATTCCCGCCGCTCTTCAGAACATTCAAGTCAGGTGGTTATGTGTTTGAGACCACCACATCCGAGTTAGAAACGGCTCTGGAAGATCTGAACGTTAATGCCGTGACCACAGAAGATGTTGACAACAGAGATAGATCCGGGATATGCCTTCTGCCACATGGGTTCGTGCCTAGTAGTTGGTCGGTGGAAGAACTACCTGTGGTTTACAAGAATCTTTCAGAGTAATATTCGAACTATCCCTATTTGCCTATACCCGGGGCAATAGGTGATCTTTTGTAAGGGTGAATAAATATTTTGTTTAAGTTTAATAAAGGATGCATTTTTCTTTTTTCATGGCAAACAAATTTTTCTTTTATTCATTATCTATCTCCTTCATTCCAGTACTTCATTTCCAGTTACTCTCAAAGTTAGTTCTTGACCATTCCATGTGGGATATTATCCTCTCACACATACACATCTTCCTCCTTTCAGGTTCCCAGATAACAATAATGTGGGCACTAATGATCCTGATCCGGAGGTGGATTTTGAATCAACCATTTGTCTTGGGGAATTTGAAGAATGCGATAATGAAGAAGAGTACAACTTGTCTACCGAATTGTTGAGAATGATAGAAAGAGAAGAAAAGCAAATACTGCCACATGAGGAGGCGATCGAAATCTTAAATTTGGGCACTGAGGAAGATCGAAAGGAGGTTAAAATCGGCACAACTCTTTCGACTGAAGCAAGAAAAAACCTGATAGCCTTACTTCATGAGTACGAAGATGTGTTTGCTTGGTCGTATCAAGACATGCCGGGACTAGACACAGATATGGTAGTTCACAAACTGCCAATCAAACCAGAATTCAAACCAGTGCAGCAAAAACTGAGAAGAATGCGACCAGAAATGCTCCTTAAGATCAATGAAGAAGTCAAGAAGCAGTTTGATGCCGGTTTTCTCCAAGTGGCCAAATACCCTGAGTGGGTGGCCAACATAGTGCCTGTGCCGAAGAAGGACGGGAAAGTACGCATGTGTGTCGATTACCGGGACCTCAATAAAGCCAGTCCCAAGGACAACTTTCCTCTGCCACACATAGACACTCTGGTGGACAATACGGCTGGGAACGCCTACTTTTCATTCATGGATGGATTTTCGGGGTACAATCAGATCAAGATGCATCCCGAAGACATGGAGAAGACCACTTTCGTCACAATGTGGGGAACTTTCTGTTACAAAGTGATGCCTTTCGGATTAAAGAATGCTGGGGCAACATATCAGAGAGCTATGGTGACCCTGTTCCACGACATGATGCACAAAGAAATCGAGGTTTATGTCGACGACATGATTGTCAAGGCACAGACCGAGAGTGAACATGTCAAGAATCTAAGAAAGCTCTTCCAGAGATTGAGAAAGTTCCAGCTGAGACTAAACCCTAGCAAGTGTACCTTCGGGGTAACATCTGGAAAACTACTAGGCTTTATAGTCAGCAGGAGAGGCATTGAGGTTGATCCTGATAAAGTCAAGGCTATCCAGAGTCTACCTCCACCACAAACACAAAAGGAGGTCTGAGGTTTTTTAGGAAGATTGAATTACATAGCTTGGTTTATATCTCAGTTAACCGACAAGTGTGATCCAATCTTTCACCTTCTTCGAAAAAATAGCCCTGGGGCATGGGATGAAAACTGTCAGATTGCATTCGAGAAGGTAAAAGAGTACTTATCTCGCACTCCTATCCTGATGTCCCCTATCCCAGGCAAACCTCTGTTCCTGTATCTCTCCATATTCGAGAACTCCATGGGGTGTGTCCTGGGTCAACACGATGAGTCTGGAAAGAAGGAAAGAGTCATCTACTACATAAGCAAGAAGTTCACCGATTGCGAGGTCCGATATCCTCCTATTGAGAAGGTTTGTTGTGCCCTGGTCTGGGCTACAAAAAGACTTCGACAATACATGTTGTATCACACCACTTGGCTGATTTCCAAGTTAGACCCACTAAAATACATGATGGGTGTACCTGCTCTATCCGGAAGGTTAGCCCGATGGCAGATGCTTTTGTCTGAATTTGACATCGAATACGTGAGCCAAAAAGCGGTAAAAGGCAGCGCCATATCCGATTTTTTGGCAAGCAGAACTGATGAGAGCTATGAGCCGCTGGACTTTGATTTCCCAGACGAGGACTTAATGGCCATATCTTTAGAGGAAGCAAGCATTTCAACGGACGGTTCCTGGAGAATGCACTTCGATGGGGCATCAAATGCACTAGGACATGGCATCGGGGCAATTCTAGTCTCCCCAGAAGGGAGTCACTACCCATTTACCAGCAGACTGAACTTTGATTGTACCAATAACATGGCAGAATATGAAGCCTGTGTCTTGGGAATTCGGGCTGCACTGGGGCAAAATATAAAGACTTTACGGGTGTATGGAGACTCAGCCTTAGTAATCTATCAGCTCCGAGGAGAGTGGGAAACCAAGGATATAAAGCTGTTAGAGTACCGGAGACTAGTGCTGGATCTACTCGAAGAGTTCGACGAAGTCACCTTCCACTACGTGCCTAGAGAAGAGAATCAAATGGCTGACGCTTTAGCTACCTTGGCAGCCACATTCAAGGCTGGCGGGGAGTCTGAAATGATGCCAATTAACATGCAGTCGTATGAGTACCCAGCTCATTGTTACCAAATTGAAGGAGTGAAAGACACTAAGCCTTGGTACTACGATATTCTGCAGTATATCAAGCATCGGAGTTATCCAGAAAAAACCACTGAAATCGAGAAGAGAACCCTTAGAAGGTTGGCAGCTGGATACGTCCTTGACAGAGAGGTTTTATACAAGAAAAGCCATAACCAAGTTCTGCTAAGGTGCGTCGATGCTGAAGAGGCAAAAATGATAGTGGAAGAAGTACATGATGGAGTTTGTGGAGCACATGCAAATGGGCATATGATGTCAAGACAAATAATGAGATGCGGATATTTTTGGTCCACACTAGAAAGCGATTGCATCAACTATGCTAGGAGATGTCATAAATGTCAGATTTATGGAGACAAGATAAATGTTCCAACCCATCCGCTTCATGTAATAACGTCACCATGGCCTTTTTCTGTGTGGGGCATGGACGTTATCGGGCAAATTCATCCGAAGGCTTCGAATGGTCACCGTTTCATTCTCGTAGCAATTGACTATTTCACGAAATGGGTAGAGGCTACGTCATACGCCAGTGTCACTCAATCCACTATTTGCAAGTTTCTAAAGAAAGAAATTATATGTCGGTATGGTCTACCCGAAAGGATTATCACCGATAACGCAACAAACTTGAACAACAAGATGATGAGTGCTGCTTGCAAACAGTTCAACATAAAACATCACAATTCCACTGCTTACAGACCAAAGATGAACGGAGCAGTAGAAGCAGCAAACAAAAATATTAAGAAGATAGTGGAGAAAACAACTGAAACCTACAAAGACTGGCATGAGAAGTTGCCTTTTGCTTTGTTCGCTTATCGAACCTCGGTACGTACATCGACTGGGGCAACTCCATTTTCACTAGCCTATGGAATGGAAGCAGTGATACCCATTGAAGTCGAGATTCCGTCTCTCAGGGTCTTGTCAGAAGTCAAACTAGATGATGCAGAGTGGGCACAATCCAGATATGATCAGCTTAATCTGATAGATGAAAAAAGACTGAAAGCCATTCATCATGGTCAAATCTATCAGAAACGAATGATCCGAGCACACGACAAAAAGGTGCGCCCGAGAATATTCCGTGAAGGGGATCTAGTACTAAAAAGAATTTGGCCAGTCCAGAAAGATTTCCGAGGAAAGTGGACGCCAAATTGGGAAGGACCTTATGTCGTGAAAAAGGCTTTCTCCGGAGGAGCCCTTACCCTGGCTGAAATGGACGGACCTGAGCTGCCACATCCCATTAACTCGGACGCAGTCAAGAAATACTTCGCTTAGGATGAAAACCTGAGAGGGCGTCCTAAGTTGAAAAAAAAAAGAAAAAAGAAAGAGAAAAAACGTTTAGGGTGAAAACCCGAAAGGGCACCCTAAATTGAAAAAAGAAAAAAGAGGAAAAAAGAAAAGAAAATAAGGTGAGTTCAAGATGAAAACCCGCAAAAGGGCGTCTTGCAACCAAGGATGGGTCCAAGTTGAAAACTCGGAAAAGGCGATTTGGATATTAACAGTGGAAATATCCCGACACATGAATCTTCTACGAACTCAACAAATCGGAGAAATGTTGCACCCTCCCAAACGTTGTCGCGTTTTCAAAGATCCTTTGGCAAAGGCTGCATTCAAAGTCACCAAACGGCTTTTCAGCTCAGAAGTGCCCACGTTATCGAGATCTAAGACATTCATTTACACATCATTGTGTATTCGTCTTCTAGAATGTTTGCCATGTATTATTTGTTCTTCTCCTCCCTTATGAATAAAGACCATTTTTCCTCCAATTCCTTTCGAGCATCTTGAATTAGACTTAAACCCAATGGTTTATTTATTTTTTATGAAAGATAATCGCATATTACTGTACAAAGATTCATTGAAAAGTACAGGTACCCAGAAGCCGACCAAGGCTCATGCACATGCTTGAGATGGTTGAGGAGCATCTCCAAAAAAAAAAACAGAATGTGCACATCAGATTCAAACATTTGAAGAATTCAATATCAGAGATCAGAACTTCAAGCTCAAAGAGTCAACAACGACAGGCCACCGGAAATCAAGATTTCTCTCCAGAGCCCAGAATAACATATGTTGCCCATACATTTTAGGCATACCTAAGAGCATGACATCCATACCATCGCATATATGCATATCTTTGCAGGTTTTACCCAGAGCCAATTTCAACTTCACAGCGAAGGATATTGGACTCTAGACAACACAAGTTCAACTTCACGACGAAGGGACCGCTGGTTGTCAACGAACATTTCTCAAATTCAGAGCCAATTTCAACTTCACAACGAAGGATATTGGACTCTAGACAACGCAAGTTCAACTTCACGACGAAGGGACCGCTGGTTGTCAACAAACATTTCTCGAATTCAGAGCCAATTTCAACTTCACAACGAAGGATATTGGACTCCAGACAACGCAAGTTCAACTTCACGACGAAGGGACTGCTGGTTGTCAACAAACATTTCTCAAATTTAGAGCCAATTTCAACTTCACAACGAAGGATATTGGACTCCAGACAACGCAAGTTCAACTTCACAACGAAGGGACCGCTGGTTGTCAACAAACATTTCTCAAATTCAGAGCCAATTTCAACTTCACAACGAAGGACATTGGACTCCAGACAACGCAAGTTCAACTTCACAACGAAGGGACCGCTGGTTGTCAACAAACATTTCTCAAATTCAGAGCCAATTTCAACTTCACAACGAAGAATATTGGACTCTAGACAATGCAACTGGCAGTGGATTTCAACCTCACGACGGGGGATATCCAATTCTCAGGCTCAACTTCGCGACGAAAGAGCCATATACAAATTCCAACTTCACAAAAAGATTGACTCATGACGAAGTACCTTGAGCCCAGAGTCAATTCAAAGACCACTTTGAGCTTGTTTTCAACTTCAAGACGAAGGATTTCGTGCTCAAAACTTTCCAGCTTTGACTCAACCTCATGACGAGAGAGTCATTGCGACCAATTCCAGCATCGAATTTCAACTCTACAACAGAGGACCTTCGACATAGATGGATAGTGTGTCTTTAAATCTTTGCCCTATCCCCGTTGCACGATTATGGGCAAAGAGGGGCAGCTGTAGACACACTTTATACGACCAAAATATATTTATATGTATTATATATATAATTATATATATTGTAAACTAACACATTTTTTTTTATTTCTGTGTCAGGCCCAAAATTACATTTGGCCCAGCAGAATACACATTGGTCCAACTCAGACCCAACACGCGCAACCCTAGCAGTTTCCCCCATCCAGCGCCGCATGCTTCGCTCAAGGACTCCTCCACACCGAAGGCCTCTTATCCTTCACGTCTCCATGCTTCTCGGCAACAAACCAACAACGTGCATGTGGAAAACAACAAAGCATTAGAGTTCCATTAGGACTTAAGCATGTAGTCTAAAATTAGGTTTTTATTTTAGTATAAATAGGCTTGTAATTAACACAATGAGGAGGAGATTTTTTGACGCTGGATTCACATACAAAATCACTGTGTAACATCCACCCACACACGATAGCCAAGAAGGTCCAAGCCCTTGTAAAGACTTTCGAAAAAATTAATAAAAAAGAGGTAGTTTTTTTTCTTTTACCTTGTCTGTTCGGTTTCTCACTTTGCATGTTGTATCTCCTGTGTTGTTTGGTGCGAACTGAACCCATAAGTTGCATTTTGGCCGATGAGCGAAGTGAGGCATTTTTTCTCGAAAATCTATTTCCTAGATCTGTGTTTTTTTTAAAGTTGATTTTTGAAAAACCGCTTGGATTTTGAACTATGAGAGAAGGATGCTCTTTAAAAATTTGGGTTTCGTGGTGGATCATCGCTGATGAGTGGCGGCGAGGCGGTGGTCACCATTCTCAGGCGGCGGCGCATGGCCCTTGTTCTTCATGTCTGAAGAACAAGGCAGAGGAAGAAGGAAATGGGAGAGAGCCTTTGGTTTCAAATGAGGCTAGAATGAATTTTAAAATGTTTTGTTGGCTTAAATATTGAACCCATCAGGAGATCCGCGTGCAACCCGACCCATCATGAGGGGATCCGCGTGTTTCTGTTGTTTTAAAGGGTAAATCGCGTTTTTGACCCTCCTGTTTTGAAAATTTCAATTTTAACCCCCAAATCCAGTTTTTAAACTCAATTTTTTTTTAAATTCGACCTTCAATCGTGGTTTTCTTTCGATTTAGTCCCGTTATTATTATTTTGCCTTTTTGTTAATTTTAATATAGCCATTTTTTATTATTATTACTTTATATATACATGTATTTTTTTCCCCTTATTTCATGACTTTTTATTTTTGTTTACAAATTATCATATGTATTTATATATATAAACGTTTCATCCCTTAGTTTTATTAGTTTTTTCTATAAATATTTTAATTATATATATGTACATATATTTTCTAGTGTTTTCTTTAACGTTATATGTGTACGTATCCTATCATTTTTATGTTGTTTTGCATTAAAAACTATTGTATTATTATTATAGATATATGTACTATTATTTTCTTTTACATTTATTTCTATTTTCTTTATTTCTTTTTTTTAATTCATTCTTGTATTCATCTATTTGTTTACTATACGTACATCATCATTATTATTTTCTTTATGTTGTTCATTTCCTTTATGTTTGTCATTGTTTTATTTTGTTTCCATCTATTCCATTGTAGGTATTCCATTTTCTTATTTTATCCTTACCTTATCTCATTTTTTATTTCCTTTATTTCATTTTTCATTATTTTCAATACCTTTTTAACATGATTCTTGACTTTTTAAGGATATTTTCAAATCAATCTAAGGTAAATAATTTTGGATTATATGTTACCTTTTAATTTAACTTTCAATTTTCTTAATTAAAGACAACTGGAAATTACACAGTACCGAAAGGGCAGTTCAAGGGTGCTAGCCCTTCCTTGACTGTAACCGACTCCCGAATCCGACACATCTCTGGTAAGACGCAGATCAGGTAAGAAATAGGGTATCCGATCAACCCATTTATTTTTAAATAAATGATCGGTGGCGACTCCAATCCACATTTTCCTAAGTCGAAGCCCAATTTCGGGGCCCAACGGAAAGACGGTTACGACAGTATTGAAAAGGTCTTTATGTTAATTTAGATATTAAATATTGATTCATATTTAACATTGAACATATTTATAAGAGTAACGAGTATATTTGATCAATTGATCAAGTTATTCATCTTTGTTCCTTTATATTCTTTTAAGTCATGTGTTCTAAGCCTACGACGAGCACTACTCTTCTTTCTCCTAACCCTTTCCCTTTAGGTAGGATTAAGATTAGATTTAAACTTTGTCAAAAAATACATACTTGCAATAGGATAATGTACATTATGAGTCATTAAATTATATTAAAATGACTCATTAAACTATATTAAAATAATTGTTTTGGTCATTAAAATTTCTAAAAATTAGAAAATGAAAATTAAATTTACCGAACAGCTATAAAATGTTTATCTAACTTTATCAATATATTAAAATATAATACTTAAATTTATCAAAATGTTATAAAAGAGTCATTAAATTTATTAAAATTTTAAGTATTATAATGTTAAATGATTGTTTTATAATAATTTGATAATTTTAAAAATTATTTTATAATTTTAAAAATTCAACGAATAAAACAATCATTTAAATATAATCTAATCATCTTTAATACATTCTATCCTTAAAAATACATATATCAAATTATGGATATGTATATATTTAATTATTAAATATATAGTAAAAATAAAGTTTAGGGAAAAAATCTTTTAAAAATGACAGATTTAAGTTATTTATTTTTATTTATAATTTAATTTATAAGTTTTAAACATATTTCTTTACATGTTTAAATTAATATTTAATGATTTAATTATTAGTTAGATTGATAAAAAATAAAGATTTAAATCAATTCAACTCATTAAAAATTTAAAATTATTTTCATATAATATTTTAAAAAAATTCTCATTAATTTGAAGATAAAATATTTGATTTTATTTATTTTTCTATTAGTTTGGAATAAATAAAAAGAAAAAAATCTTAATAATTTGATATTGAATGTTCATATATCTTGCATACGGTAGGGCTCAAACTCAGAACTTAAAAAATAACAATAATTACTTAACTAACGAGGTCGATTGTTCGTGTAAAATATTTATTTTAATGATATGAAAATTTGAGAAAATATAGTATCAAATTTTATAAGATAGATGAAAACTTAAAGGTAATCATCTTCTTCGGGGAGATCATTCTCACCATTATCGTTGCTAATCAAACCTCGTTTTCTTGCCTCACTTTCCATTTCTCAACTCTTTCTTCCCATTCAGCGCTGCCGTATGTCTCTTTATCGCCTTCTAAATCTTCCCGCCAGCTGCACACCATTCATACGTTACGTACTTTAATATAAATTATTCGAACCCGAATCAATTTTTATCAAGTTAAACTCCAATCCAAATAAACAAATCTAATCTTTATCATCCGGTTTGCTTACTGCTTCCGGCAACCAAGAAAGCTTGACCGTTACGATGCCATTGTTGATTATCCGAGTCATCCTTACGGTTCTTTATCTGGAATTCATGATCGAAGTCTTCTTGGTCTGAGTTATCCTCTTCATCTCCTGGAATTCTCGGACTCCCTGCGGAACAACAAAGGACAAATTAATATTATATACATAGCGTGTGTGTGTGTGTGCTTATATATGAAACAAAATAGTAGTAATATTGAACCTTTGAGACTCTTATAGCAAGTGTAGCACTGAGGGCAGAACTGGTTCCTATCACTCCTTTCATATTCATAACAAGCCCGGCAAACCGGGAAGCCACACACATGACAAGCCACGAGCACTTATCCGTTCTCCTTTTGCCCGATCTAATCCCCAGACACTTTGCACGTCCTCGTCGAAGATTGCTGGGTTGCTGCCCGATTCTGCACACCAGAAGATCATAAACAAGAAATAGATTTCGATAACATTTTTTTTAAAGGAGGAGAAGAAGAGTAGTTGTACCTCGTCGACGGCAAGTGAACCGAAGCCAGGCGGGGTGGTGGTGGAGGCCATGGCGGAAGGTGAATATAATATGAATAATGAAATTGGATGTTTTGTCTGTACCAAACTGTGAGTTGGGAAGTCGTGGGTTGCTTTGGCTTCAAGGCAGCGACGTCCTTTCATCTCTCATTGCCTCACACCAACATGGATATATTGAGAGGGAGGGGAAAGATTTTATACATGAGGTATGGATTCTTATAAAATATTATATGGATTTTTTAAAATTTTATCAAAGCGATCCAAATAGTGAATCGAAATATTAATTTAGTTTTATAGATTTCAAGTTCAAACATTTATGGGTTTTTTTATATATTTACGAGCAATGTAATTCAAAAATTATGAGTTTGAAGGAATCTAAGTGTGTAATTATCTTTTTATGCTATTTTTATAATACCTTTTAATTTAAGAGTTTACAAGACTTAAATAATAAAAATGAAAATTATGAGTATTAACGTATTTATATTGAAGACTTTTAATTTATTACAACAATAATTTAATACGATAATATCTTTTAATATAAGGGTTTACAAGATATAAATTATGAAAAATGAAAATTATGAGTATTAACGAATTTAAATTGAAGACTTTTAATTTATTACAACAATAATATTAATACGATATAAAATTTTAAATTAAGAAAATAAAAATGAGACAATTTAGAAATACATCATATGTATAGATTGATTTTTTAGTTTTATACATATTTATGGCTGTTAAATGAGTCAAAATAGACAACTGAGATTAATAGTAGGAAATTAAAATATGTTTATTAGAAAAAAAAATAAGGAGTTAATCTCAACCTTCTATTTTCACTAATCTAAATGTTCAAAATTTGTGTAAAACTAAAAAAAAATGTACGCTGCATAATTTGATCATGTACTATAAATATATATAGTCATGAGTTCATGGTTCCTTCTCTTTCAGTCCTACAATATCAAAAGCATAGACAGATGTTGTCTTCTAAAAGAAAAACATAAAGAACGACAGTGAAAATGCAAAAAAAAAAAAGCACGTGAAAAATGATAAAAAGGCAAGAAATATATTAATATATATACATTAATATTTTGCTTTCAATGAATTTTCTTACAATGCACATACGCTTGATCATCTCTCGTAAATTTTCTTACAGGACAGCTAGTTATTGAGTCATAATTAAAGCAATAATGTTAGGTAAACAATCCTATTTCTTACTTGAAATTCAAACGTATCATCTCTTCCTGCTTAAGGTTTAGCCATCATGCTGGTGGCGATGTTCAGTATTGCCGCTAGCTGTTTTAATCACGTGCTAAGACTTCAATCCTACTACTACGGGTGTACAAAAGATGTAATCAGATTAATCTGAATCGTTGATCTGATCTAAAAATCTGGATATCCAATCTATTTTTTATTTTCGAGTAATTCGGATATGATATCCGGGAAAAAAATTGGATAATCAGAACGGATAAATTCTAACTTTGAATTATCCGAAAATCGGGAAAAATGGGCCTTTAAATTTTATATAGCATTTAACCTAATAAATGAGTAATTCACTAACCCATTAAAATTTTAATCCAATAAAAAATAGGATATTTAATTATTTATTGTGTGCGAAATAATTAAATATATATAAAATATAATATAAGTATCGAATAAGTTGTATAAACTCAAAAAATATAAAATTTAAAACTAATTTTTTTGTCAAATTAAATTTTACATTTAGATCCGGATATTCATATATCCGATCCGAAAGTTCGTATATCCGAATTTTTTTTTGGATTAGATACGAATCACTATTTTAATTATCCGAAATTTCAGATATACGATTTATCGGATCGGATCTAATATCCAAATTTGCACACCCCTACCCACTGCCATGCAACCTTGAGCACATGATTAGCCATAATAGAATTGTAATAAATATTCAATGACCATGGTTATCTCATCGAGTTGGATACAGTTGATATGTGATAGAGTTCACAATGTTTATATGAGTACTGATTAGGTTTTGATCTCATTAGTGACGGAAGGATGTTGGTGATCGATCGAATTTATGTCCACACAGTGACGGAAAAATTGATCATATTGTGTGCTTTTGCATTATTAACTGTGATACAAGGATTCATGCATTCATATATCAAAAGAGTATCATTAGGCCATTATTGAAACTATTGTCACATTTATGAACATTGTTATTGTTTTTATAATGTTATTGCTATCATTATTGTTATTTTCATTGTTGTTGTTATAACATCATTATGTTATCATTGAAGTTATTGCCATTGTTATTTCTTATTGATGAATCATATCTTTAGAGATGTCATTCAATAATAATTTATGTTTTACTACCTCACTAAGCTATATAGTTTACATTATCTGTTTAATGTTTTTTCAGGACATCATTTATCATAATATGTGATTAGTATTGTGTGATAACGATGTTGTTTGGTTCACGATAAGTATGACTTTGAATGTCATGAAATCTGAAGTTCATGTTTGTTATGAATATGACAAAATAATATAACATTATGTCAATGATTATAAGATAAATAATTTATATGATTATGCAAATGGTAAGAAAATTTGATAAATATGATATGTGGTGGAATTTGGTGATAGAGTGTGGGGTGCTATCTTAAAAACTTTAAAAAAAATTAGAAGTTTAAATTAAAATTTTTGAAGGGTTTAGTTTAAATTTTTTCCCCAAAAAATTATGGTAAAACTAAAATTTTTGAAAATTTTGAGAGGCTTAATGAGAATTTTTTAAAATTACGGGAGGTTGTTTAATTAAGAACACTCATAAAATTTAAAGTTTAATACGAATTTCTAAAAATTTTGAGGGGACCAAATTAATTTTTTTAAAAATATGGGTCTAAATTATAATTTTTTAAAATATTAGGGGGCATGCATCCACTAGTCCCTCTTGTGTCCTGCCACTGAATACGATGACATGTTTGTAAGTATGATTATGATGATGAATGTGCTTAAATGAAATACAAATGATAAGAAATGAATATAAATGGTAAAACTAAGTGTATGTATTTGATGAAACATGTGTGAAATTGGTGTTATGTATTGGTTTGCTATTATATGTCATACACGTTGTATATAGCTTAGGACATATTTGACAATCATTTGAGCATGTTTAAAAATATGATTTTGATTATTTGGTGTAAATGTATTGACACTAAAACAAGAGGTATCGATGTCATATGTTTAATGAGAAATTTTAAACGATTATTTGATATTGATATTGATTCACAGTATTAATACTATACATGTGGTATCGATGCCGATTGATGGAGTGTCCTACTCATTTAGAGGGATCTAAATTCCATAATACAAAAAATTATCAGTACTATGGATCAATATTGACATTGTATACATATAGTATCGATACTGAATCAAGGTATAGGTACCAAATGGAACATGTGAAAAATAATTTAGTATTGGTACTATTCTAATATAGTATCGATATCGTATAAACTATATCAATACCATTAATTATGAATGTTTAAAATTATTAGATTTAGTCCTTAGATGTTGATGATGATTATAATGACTCCTATAGTAAGTTGAATTGCTTAATTGATCCATGATGTTCATGAATAAGATTGTAATGATCATTTTGTATCCGAAATCATAATTGATTAATTAAATATCAGACATTTGAATTTAGTTAAATGTTATAGATTCTATTTTTGATCAGTCTATGTAGCATTATCGATTTGATTTTTGACCAAACTGGATTGAGGGTTTTACAAAATTACGTTTAGATTAGGATTGTAATTTTAAAATTCGAAAAGTATAGATTAAAAATGATCAAATTGAGAAATAAAGATTAAATCTGAAAAAGTACATATAAACCACGGGGTGTTAGTAGAATTTCTTTTAAAACTCCGATTATACCCTTCTTTTATCTCATTTTCCGTCCGTTGTAGATGGCCCTTATTTTTGGCTCTCAAGTTCATTTCAGTGGTTCCATTTTCACCTCAAATTTCTCAGTCAAAAAAGGAAAGAAAAAAGGGGGGGATCCCCAATCTGATCAACAACCTCAAAAACCCTAATTTTCATATAAATCTGAAAAAAGCCATCCTAAACCCTAAAATTCTTCATTTCTTTTACCCAAAAGACAAAATTCACAAATCATAATAAATTCTTCATGGCTTCCATTCTGATGTTTACTTATTTTGTTTTACTTGCAGATTACAGAATCTTCACATTTCCCATACAGATATAAGCTAAAGGGGACGACTACGACTGGTTTTCAGAAGTTCTGAAAGCCGTTAACAAGGGATTCGACGATTCCGATGAGGTGGTGGTCGTCTGTGAAGTCAACCCTAATAAGAAGTCAAAATCACGGAACTCGTCGGTCAGGAAGAATGTTAATGTAGAAGACGATGATTGTATCGTTTTGGAAGGTGACCTAGAAAAGGTGGTGACCGACGTTAACGATAACCATGAAGATTCCGATGAGTTGTTTATTGTCGGCCAAAAAGGGCAGGTAGATATCAAAAATTTTAATCACTGTTTTCTTGTTTAAACCTTTTGTTTTGATTGGTTTTTGTGGCTAAGTACATCGGTGGAGTTTGTTTTTCTATGTTTGTTTTCTTAGAAAATTAGAACAAATCCATTTCTATGTGGTTTCCAGTAGTTCCTAGTGAAATGTGTGATCAGTATATGCTGAAGAAGGGAATATGGAGAAATAGAAATTAGTTGATTGACTTGATTCTTATTATTATTTGTTGATATCATTTTGTCATATCTATATGTCCTTGCAATGAGAGGGACAGTTGTCCTTGCTCGGTGTTGAATTTTAGGGAATGGTTATTGAGATATCTGGGTTTGTAAACGTGGATGTTAAAATTTATTTTTGCTATTTTTTTGGCATTTCTTGAATATTTGTTTTTTGTGTGTTTTGTTGTGGTTCTAGATCTTTTCTTTTTTGTAACATGTCTTCTAGGTCGTGCGATTTTGAATGTTCACGGCATTTAGATATTTGCTTTCAACCAGCTGCAGCACCATTGTTATGGGATCGTCAGTATGTTGAGCCGTAAGTGTCAACTTGGATGGCAAAAAGGTAAGAATTGAGTCATTGAAAAGTTATTCTGTTGCAGCGAGAAAATGTGTCATAGTCCTTTCCACTTGTCAGAGCTAGTTCACTAATTTCTGGAGAAAGGAAAGATCACGAGTTTTCCATTAGAATATTTGAGGTCTGAACTTGCTTCGAATTAAGCTACTTTGTCGAAGAACCAAAATTTACCTTTGTGCTTAGATGATCTCATGGGCATAATATATATATGTTCCGTTGGCATTGAAGTAGACCAAATGGTTCAAGCTTGGTACTGAAATCTGTAAGGCTTGAAACTATAAATGAAACCGTTAAGAGTTTTCTATTTGGGATATCTAGGAGCTGGTGTGGTATCAGGGGCATTTCTGGTTGCCTTCTTACTTGTTTACATTTAATGTTGAACCTATTCTTTTTTTTTCTTTTTTGCTTTACGCTTTCCAAAATGTTTTCTTGTGGGCACGGATTTTCGAATGGCTTTCTCATTTTTCCATATCATCTGTCTGCAGGTTGCATGCAGAGATTTCCCCCATCCACGGCATGATTGTGCTAAATTTCCTTTCAGATCAACCTCACATGAACAGCACTGTGAACTGGTAATATTTTTGAAACTTTTTAATTTTGAGATTCTTGATTGTTGCTCTCTTTCAGAGTTTGGTGCCCTTGAATTTAGCATCCGTTCAGATGTAAGCTATGAATGTTCTTTTTTAAACCGCAGTGTCATTGCTTTGTTTGCGACATGCAAGCACCATGTTGTTATTGGGGCTCGGGTATCTCTAGCACCGATCATTGTCATGCCACTGATAAAGAGGAGATTTGGAAGACTCTGCGGAAGAATATCAGGCTTGGGAGAAATGTTTCTGCACCTCCTGTCACTTCTCGTTCTACAGTAGTGCCCCAACAAGCTCCTCGACGTGATATTATTCGGTTGACAACACAAAATCACGTTTCTAGACCAACTCCTACTGTCACTTCTCATTGTACAGTAGTGCCCCAACGGAATCAAGTGCCACATCGGGACAATATTCAATTGAATACAAAAAATCATGTTTCTAGACCAACTCCAGTTCAAGCTTCTGGGAACTGCATACCACAAGATCATGACTTGATGCCATCCATAATTCGTGGTTCTTCATCATCTACCAGACATGGGATTTCATATAACCCGAGTGTGGGTAGCCGACATGTTCTAAATAAAAGCACTATTCAGCCACGTTTGGGTTCACGGGAGGTTCTAGGTGTGCATAATACTGTAATTCGAAGGGATCGGTATGTTAAGATTAGGAACTGGGGTTCCCAATTTGTCCCTTCCAACATAATGTCCGAAAGAGTTGACACTGAAGTTACCTCAACAATGAATCGCACCTCATATGTTCCGTCTGAAAACATTATTTCTGCTCATGCCTCACAGGTTCGACAAAGTCCTGCTTCAGTTACAACATCAAACGAAGAAACTCAAATCCCATTAACCGGCAAAAAGATTGTTTCGACGCAAGTTTAGTAACATATACACATCAGATCTCCTCACAGCCGAGTATGGACTCTGTTTTTACGAACTCAGCACCCTCCCTATCCTCAGCAAACAGTCGATGTGTTCCTCAGTCAAATGTATACGAAGATATCAATCATGTTCAGAATCAAAATCGTCCTGCAACACATAATGGATTTTCAGATTTTGACATTAGTTAGGTGGATGACATCGGTCAAAGCAATCAACCACCTTCTGCTGATTATGTACAATTTCAAACTTCAGGGTCCACAAGTGGGGAAGGACCATTCAACGTAAAAGAGGGAGATAAGTCGTACTACAATGAGCTCGAGAGCTTCCTTTTGGATGGCCATTGTCCTTCAGAAGGGTATCTTACTGCAGGACTTAATGCACCGTCTCCTCCCGATCATATATCTCTCGATACTGGTATGCTTTTCTTTGATATCGAAAGCTCTTGGGATCGTCTAACTCGTGCATAGCGGATTAGCATTTGCATGTGCATGTTCTAAAGAAGTAATCTGTTCATTGCTCTACAGTAGACCTTGAAAGAGAAGTAATCCACAGGTTGCTATTCTGCTGAGGGGAACTCGGACCTCGGATCGAATTGAGTTTATTTAGTTCATATAATCATCTTTAGAAGTATGACTCCCAATAGTCTGGAGTTGAAATCTTGAAATTGGCAACTATCTTTAAATTCCCTAGTTATGGTTTCCTTTGTTTTTAGAGCTTGAGGAGGCCGGATGATGTACAAGAATTTATGTCTAATGTTTCGTTTTGATTTCATTTAAATCAACTATAGTTAGAAAATTAGCATAATTGTTAATGTGTATTTTTTTTTCAAAGATGATTGATATTATTTTATAGTAATATGTTAGTATTATCGTTAAAAAATTAATATTGATGATCAAATTGAAATTAAAATAAGATTAAATTAAAATATAATATTAAGTATGATTTAAAAAAAATTGATTGACTGATTAAATAGAATAAAACTAATAATTAGGGTACGAAACCTGTAATTTACCCTATTTTATATAGTTATCTAATTACATAAAATATTATTTAATTATACAAAACATTACTCAATTACATTTATAAAATTATGATAATTTATAATATAATTTGATAATAATAAAATAAAATAATTTTTTAAATGCAATAAAAAGACTTTTAATAGGCATTAATAAATTAAAAAAATAGAAAAATGCCGAAAAGTGACTGAATTTGCACAGCTCAGAATTGGTTGGCTCCAAAGGTGTTACCTCTCTATCCATGTTTCAACGGTTTTGGATACTGAAACTTGCATACCTAGCTTAAAGCATTGCTGAGGGAGAAGAACAAAAAACAATGGCGCGGTGTTATCGCTTCTTTCACCTTTCTCCAATGCCATCTCGCTAGTTTCTTCCTCCTCTCCTTCCTCAAATTTTAAGGCCCAATTGTTTTCCGAATCGCTTCCTGAACAACGCATCGTCGTACTTTTTTATTATTTAATTTGCATCGTTGTCTTCCATTTTCATATCACCGTTTCTTTTGTTTGGCATTATCATGCAATTGATGAAGTTTTTTTTCCATCAACAGCTAGGGTCTGGAGCGGTCTCGGTGGATTTCTTGGCCTCCGTGGCTTCTTATCCTAAACCTGACGACAAAACTCGAAGCACTAGCTTAAAGGTTCTAATTTCTAGATTTCAAGCTTCCTGCTTTTAATTTACTTAATTTACTGATGTCAGCTCATATTTGATCAATGTTTCAATTTGACCTTCTTTCCTCAATTTTTCGGAGAACTTTCTAGTAGGCTATGTTACTTGGATTCAATAGTGTTGGGTTTTGGTAATGTATTTGAAATGCGTAATCCGGTCCGGCATGGTTATCATTCTCTGATGGATTTTAAGGTTAATGTTTGATCAATGTTTCAAGTTTCCCTTCTATTCTCAATTTCTTTAGAGAACCCCCCCCCCCTCCGGAGTAGGTCATGTTACTCGGACTTTTGAGTGTCGAGTATGAGCATGGGTACATTGTGACATTGGTATTCCCATCCAATATGGTTATCATAGTCGATCTTTTTCTAAAATGTATTTTCAGTGAGTAATGTATCTCATATTTGATCAATGTTTCAGTTTTCCCTTTTGTCTTCAATTCCTTTGTAGAACCGCCTAATAGTTTATGTTACTTGAATTCGTTAGTTCAAGTGTGGGTGTGTGTTAACATGAGTATTTATGTTTGACTACATTATGGTTACTTGGATTTTAAGTGAGTAATGTCGTTCACATTTGATCAATTATTCAGTTTTCCCTTTTGTCTCCTTCGTAGGCTATGTTACTCGAACTTGTGACTTGTGAGTGTTGGTAACACTAATATTTATGTCCAACACAGTTATGTTACTTGGACCTTTTTTTGGATGGATTTTAAGTGAGTAATGTAGTTCATATTTGATCAACGCTTCAATTTGGATTTTGTCTTCAATTTCTTTGTAGAATCTCCTATTAGGTTATTTTACTCGTATTTGAAGTGTTGGCTATGGATATGTTCTCGACATGTGTATTTTCATTTTTTTCTCTAAGTTTCTCCTTGTACTTGGAGAATCCTTGAACAGCCATATCCTCATATCCATATTCGGATGTGCATCAGACACCTTTGTTGTTGGACAATGGTACTAAAAGAAAATTCAAGAGCTTGAGCTATATAACCTGTAGGTTAAATTGATCAATTTAGCATCTGTTTTCACAGGTTCAAGGAGGTGGGAATGCTGGAAATGCCTTAACTTGTGCTGCTCGTTTAGGATTAAGTCCGCGACTAATTTCTAAGGTTGCCAATGACGCTCAAGGAAAGAGTATACTGGAGGAGCTTGAATCTGATGGAGTCGACACTTCATTCTTTATTGTAAGCCTTTTTGAGATGTTTTATAGATCATACTTCTGGGAAACATCCGTAGCCTACTATTATCATTGATTTTATCAAATGTTTGAATTGATCACGACTTTCCTGAACTCCACAAGTTAGAAGACAAGAAAATAACCTAACTTGGGTCGCCATATAGCAGAGACCAACCTGCAAAGGAATGTACTTTATTATACATTACTTTATCTATTGTACTATTTCTTGGTGAACCAAACAAATCTGTGTTATTTGCTCATTCATATGCCCTTGTTTTTGGCCCCTTAAATATTAAAGGATACATTTTTTTCCAGATGTTACCATCAATGAGCTTAATGCACTAGGCAACCTTCTATTATATAATACATATTTTATCTTATTGCCTCTAAATGTTTCGTTACAACCTGGACTCTCACTTAAATGTTTGGATTTCAGGTTTCTGAGGAGGGAGATTCACCATTTACTTATATCATCGTTGACAGTGAAACGTGAGAACTTAAGCCTTATCCCGTGCATCATATAATAAGTTATCCTTTGAGTGAGAAGTGTCTTCCCTTTGAGTTGGCTTAGATGGCTTAAGGTCACCTTCGGCCGGCTCTTGCAATCCTTTCTGTACAACGAGATTCATTTACATTTTCTTTTGGGTGTTGAAGCAAGCCACATTCTTAAACTCATAACAAGAACAAAAATAAGTATTGCTTATGTTAAAAAAATGAAGATAGAAATCAGGATGTTGTCTAATAATACAATACCTATTTCCTACATGATATTATGGGTTAGTTATGGGCTATTGACAGAATATTATGGGCCGTTATGGGTATATTATTGTTTAAGTTTAGGTACTCCTATACATGTATATATATGTATGCTATTAACAGAAAAATATAATAGAAGATTATTTCATTCAAAATATTCACATTCAATTGGTTGACACTAAATTTTCAGGAAAACCCGCACCTGTATTCACACCCCTGGTTATCCACCCTTGATACCGGAGGAACTCTCAATCGCAATTATTATCTGCATTGGATGGAGTGAATATGGTTTTTTTTATGGAAGACTATGAAACAGCTTTAATTGTTGCAGAAGAGTTACCTTTTCTTTTCTTGTTCTGCTTATGGTGTCAAGGCTGATGAAATTAAAAGCTATCATATTGTTAGAAGCTGTATTGCTCCAACTCTTCATTTTGCTTGAATTTTTTGTGTTCGGAACTTATTCAGAAACGAGGTATGGGGGATAGGACCCTCTCTAAATACATGGAAAAAACTTAGAAAAAAATTTGAACAGACCTGTATTAGATGCATAACCGTATTTAACACTCACACCGGAGTATGAGTAACATTGTTAGGAGTATGAATTGATTTAATAATGTATCTTTAATATCCAAAATTTTTAATCTCTCATTAGTAATATTCATCAACTTGGTTCCTTGGCTGAAAAACTACAAAAAGTGAAAACTTTCTTAACTATTAAGTGGCTCACAGGATTGTGACCAATTTGTATTCAAGTAAAGTCTTTCCCCTACGTTCTTCATCATTACTATCAACTGATAGCAAGTCAATAGCATTTTTTTGTATGTTTCCAGTACAGGCAGCTCGCAGTAATATTCCAATATTAGTCGATGAAGAAAGGAAAAGGGAAGGTTTAGATGATCTTCTGGATTTTGCTAGTTATGCTATATGCTCGGCAAAATTTCCGCAGGTAAGTTGATCTTTTGATGTTTCTTTCACATTGAAGTTTTTCCACAGGTAACTTAGTTTGTAAGCATTTGACAAAAACAAAGAAAGTTCCCTACAACTCTTATTCAACCTCCAGAGGATCATTCTTCCAGTATCTTTTATAAGTGATGTCATCTACCCATATCTTTGGGAACTTATTTTGTCAATATCAGTTAAATCTATTTTAGTTATCCTTCTTTGGTGTTCTGGATATTTAGTTTTGGCCTCGTTCTTTAATCTTTAGTTAAAAAGATATAATACATGTGCATTGCTGCTTATATTTGTTAATTGAGTTGATTTTTTTTGGCACATGTTATGAACTTCCGATGAGAAAGGCATGGACAGAGGCTCCATCTGTTCCAACTTCCAAGTGCTCTTCTTTCCATGCTTCTGAAATTGCCAAAGTTAAAATTTGTGATCGTGACATTGGGTGAAGATGGATGCATAATACTCGAAAGAAGTGTAAATGGTAAATATCATATGAAATGGAACCCAAAATTGATATTTTTTTACATTTTTTACAGGTCTTCTCTACTATTTTTGCAGGTGGTTCCAATGCTGAAGAAATTGATATTCACAGTTCATTGGAATCATTGAAGCAGAGAAAAGATGAAAGCAAGACCATCCCAACATGTATCTCATCGGTAATATACAAAGCTAAGGACTTTATATTGACTTGCATATTTTGGTATGGCAATTCAGATTGTGGAATCAGATATTTGCAAATATCCGATTCATTTTTTGTGGATTTAGATATTGTGGACTCAGATGTTCAAACTTCCATTCGCTGCGGATAAGGAGCGGATAGACACACTCGAATATCAATTATCTGAATCCACATTACTTATGCTGATTGTGGATTCAGATATCCGACTTTGACCCCAAATTACAAAATGGAGAATATGTTTGCTCCTAAGGGGATTCAAACCTTGGTCATCCAACTTTTAGCAGATTCAGATATTCAAAATATGATTTAAAATTTTGAATTTGTATTTTTTGCTGATTCAAATATCTGGCGGATAGTAATGCTCAAATCATTTGCTGATGAAAAACAGATTTGAATTCAGATAATTCAGAAATTGCAGATATCCTACCCTCTACGATCCGTATACATATAATATCTCTAGGGCTTATGTTTAATCTGTATAGGTCAGCTATGACATGTGATCTGCTGTAGGTGGGAATACAGTTGCACAATGTGAACTTCACTTTCTTGAATCTTTCTCTAGATTTGTGTTCTTAGTTTAGGACCATGTCTTTGATTGGCCTCTTTCTATTTTGCACCATGTTACTGTGAAATTTTATTTTTCCTGAAGTACTTGTGTTTGACTCTCGAGTCTGATACATATCTAGACGTCAGCATGGGGATATGACACATCAAGGGTCCTTCAAATACATTAGAATATTAGAAAAAATTGAACGTATTCATACCAAGAATATACTCATCGAACTATCACTCCAGAGTCTAAGTAACATAGCTTTTATCTGTTCTCTATTATAGTACATATTACCATACATGGCTCATCTTATTGGATCATTGTTAAAGGTAGTTCATATTTCTGGTATTTTAGGAGTTAAAGTTTCAAGTGGAACAGTATAATCTCTGACTTGATCTAATTTTGCTCGAATCCATGTTAAAAGTTCTCTCTTTCGGCAGCTTGTTTGCATGAGTTATAGGGAGCTACTTCCCCGGCTTTTAAAATCCTATTCTCTTATAACCTGAAATTGTGAACTTCTCTTACATCTTCAGATTTTTTTTTTCTTAGCTATCTCACTTTGTAGGAGGTTGCCAAATTGAGTGCAAATGGGATAGGATCAGTGATCGGTCGGTTATTTATCGGAACAGCTGAAAAGGTTCAATCATCAGAACTTGTCGATACAACTGACGCCGGAGATGCATTTATAGGAGCAGTAATTTATGGTACATTTATCCATTGAAACCTCATTTCTCTGCAACTTCCGTTTTCTGATAGATTCTTTGTTCATTGGTAAACATATATATATATATATATATTAATATTCCTGAAAGTTGTTTACAAATAGGTAGCAAATAATTTGTGTATTAAGGTTCTCATATGTCTCATTATCAACCATCCATTACGTAAATGCCCAACTTTTAACTACCTATAAACCCGGAAGAAACATCGGATTCTTCAGATCAGATCAACGATCCATTGTATTCAAATATAAGATGAACCATCAACAGTTTCATCAGTTAGGTTTCATCTCCTGATGGTTGAACAACGATATATCCTTATCGGAAAGTTTGCCGCCTCACAGCTGAACTATGATCTTACATTTATTTCTATTAAATTCTGCGGTGTCGTGCACTGATCCTTTCATTTTCTATCTATTGATTAAGCCATTTACGAGGTTGACGATGATCCATTTTTTGTTCTTTTAGCTCTCTCTGCAGGCATGCCACCGGAGAAGATGTTACCATTCGCCGCTCAAGTGGTAAACAGTTCTACCTTTGTTAATTAGGTGCAAATTTTCTTTTTCTGATTGCTAGGAGTATCAGATAAGGAGATGTTTTATCTACCAACTTTTTGAGGCTTAATTGCAGGCTGCATCTGGCTGTAGGGCTTTAGGAGCCCGAACCGGTCTTCCACACCGAACCGATCCAAGGTTGGCGACCTTCTTGTAACAAGTTCCGAAATGTCAACTTCGTTAGAGGTGAAGTATATGGAAACTTTTCCCGACAATCCAGAGTATTGGACATTGCCATAACAGAGTTTTGTGAGCTTTACATTTATAAAGAGCAAATGATGGTATAAGATGGGGATCATCTTTTAAATTTTAAGTTTTTTAACTATTGGTAATAGTTACTTATTAAACTTATTTTTATTTTAATTATTTATTAATATATTTATCATTATTGGTTTTTAACAGTAATATGGAAAGACTAATAGTTATGAAATTAAATAGATATGGAATTGATTTAAATTACAAATATGATTGATTCATTTGACTTCAATCTCATCCAATGCATAGTTGTTGGTTGACACGTTGGCGTAATTAACTTTGTTGAACCGAACCACCACCGGATAACGGGTCTTCGGGTCCTGAATTTTAACACACATAAATTATAATTATTAATTTTTAAAAAAGAATATATATATATATATTTATTTAATAAAATTATAATTATAACCTTAATATCTATAATCACCTGATCAACGGTAACAACTGATCCATAGCTATTGTACCAGTAAGACTCCTTCTCATTTTTGACCATGTTATATTTATTAAAACATAATAAATAGTAGGATAAATTTGATATTGATTCGAAACAATTCAATAAATTTATTTTGAATTAGGATTAAACTGATAGAATATATAAATTTTGATATTAAAACTATTATTATATCCATCCACGTCACATTCTCCGTTAAATATTTAACGACCCATTGATCAAAATTGGGAAAATATGTAATGTTAGTGACCAATTATGCAGAAAAAAATAATATGATGACCCAAATATGAGAGATATAATAGTATGACGACCAATGGCGTAGTTTATTTTAAAAATATTAGATTTTTCCATTCTATTTTTGTTTAAATATTAAGTAGTGGTTTTTAATTATTTTATTTAAAGATTATATAAAATAACAAAACGATAAATATTGTTATACTAGTTTAACTGTCATATAAATGTAGTTTATTTTAATTATTTTTATATATTTGAAATTGTTGTTTTCATAATTTTTTAAAATAATCTATTGGTCCAAAATTTTACCTTTTATCATTGAATTAATCCATGTAAATTATCAATCTATCCCTAAACTAATCAATGAGAATTTCCCACATGTAATTATGAAGAGGTGATTATTACCGCATCCTTTCACTAAAAGATTTTTTCCCAAGTTCCTTAGTTTCGCCCAAATTAATCCAGACTGACTCGTGTTGCACATCTGACTTTGGTAAATGAATCTCAAACGGAAAATTTTTGCATACACAAGACCTCAAACTTAAGATCTACTTAAGCGATATCAAACTGATTACCACCTGTTGGTTTTCACTAAAAAAGAATTTAATAGCGTTTGCACATTTTAAAGATGATTTTAAGAATTAAAATAAATAATTGTACTTCCTAACATAGTGAATCTCTACACCATCTGATACAAATTAATAAACTGATGAATTAGATAAATGTTCTTTTTTCAATTTGAGCTGAAAATAAAAAAAAATATTTATTTCAATTTAAATATTGATATTAATACATTTGAAATTCATTTTAATATTAATATTTTAAAATTCTTCAACAGGACAATGAAATCAATTGCGTTTATACAACAACATTACCTCAAACAAATCATTTCAAATGACAATGAGAACACAGTACTCGACCAAACAACAAACTTCTCAGTTAAACAGACTACATGTATCACCAGATTCAATTACAAGAATCGTTTCATAAACATGATTACAAAGTAATATACAGAGTCCAAAGACCTATACTCAACATCAAACTTAGTCCGGAAAAGCAAAAAGTTTAAAGGAGTGGAACGGTACGTATACTGCTGTCTGCGAGAGGAGTGGTCTCCTTGATCGTCGTTCTATTTCAACTTCATACTTGCAGATGGGTTCTATTTTAGTGAATTATATTTATCGCCACTCTGCGATCCGAACTGCAATACAAATTCAATGGTATGATTTAGGAAACAACCACAATATCACATGAAAGATACAAGGAATCACATGTATAATTGCGAACTGCATACGTATTCAACCATTAATCATTTGCTACTAAGATTCCAGACTGTCATTAAGTGTTAAATGGCTGAGATTCGGAACGATAATTTGCCACATTATCACTAAATACTTCAATAGATTACTAAGAACACGGGCGTAGCATGCCAGTGATGAGATCTACTATGATATAAGGACAACTTGAAGGAACCATTTCAACCGCAGTGATTGTCATTCAATCTAGAATTAGATGTATCATAATGGAATTCACAACATATAGAAGAAACTAAAAAACCAAAGAGTGAACCATCCCATATAACTAGCATGCCAGCAATGAAAGTCAGGATACCTTTTCTCTTATCCGTGAACCCCACATGTTAGATTGTGTTCCCCTGCCATCGCCTTTGGCTGACGTAGATGAGTGGCTAGACTGAGGGTTTAGGAGTGGCTCCCAAGTTCTACCTTTGACACTTTCATAATCATCTTCCTCTTCAATATCTCTTCTTCTAGCAGAAACCATTGACCGCAAAATCATTGCCACTAGCAAAGCTAATGCCTGAAACATTGGAGGAATATCGATTAGAGTCAAGATACCAGAAGACTTACTGGACATTTAGGGGGGCGGGGGAATCTTATATTTTATTTCCTAATAAAAAACAAGATTCTTTACATCTAGCTTTCGAATTTAGTTACCACAGATATAATATAAATTAACTATAAAATACAGTACAAAAACAGCGAAACATGGTCAGAAGAATCATGCATCATAAAATGAACTTCAGTAGAACCTACATCTGATGAAGTGCAACGGATAAAAAAGTATGTATTAATTGCAGTATTTTCTTTTGAAGGGAATAACAATTGCAATCAATTAATTTAGAATGTTTAATGTTATAAACTTAATGAAAACAAGGGCTAGAAAAATATACTTGAATAATGACCACACCGAGGCCAACCCATTTACATATATCAATGTTCTCTTCGACAAAGGATCGGAAGCTATCAAGTTCTCCTGTTGGGTCAAATGGAAGATCCTGTCATAGAATATAGTATTTAGTTGTAAATGATAATCTGCACATGATTTAAACCATATCATCTCATGCTAAATCCAATGCACCAAGAAGAAAAATATACCTTCTCCCACCTATGGTCAATTGCAATAAATGCGACCAAAGCAGCTTCTATTAGAATCAGAACAATTTTGAGAAGTGTATACTGGCAGTTTGATGAAGTTAAAGAACATATACTAGAATGCAGTCCATAGGATATTTGGCAGCAGATATAGAGCTTAAAATAACCAAGTGTTTTTTGGCAAAAAAATTTAACAGGTATTTAGTTTTAGAGACACTTAACAGTGAAAATATAGAAGATGAAATATTGAATTTTGTGCTTCAATAAATAGAAAAATATTGTCTGAAATTTTCTATTTTCTTTAAAATCGCTAATCTCTTCTGCAGAGATATTCACAATCACTTCAGTTTTAACTAATCTTTAAGTCAATTTCACTTTAAAAGAAATATAAAGACTGATCTGGTAGGATACAAAACAAAGGCAGCAGCCATTAACAGATTCAGCAGCTATGCAACCAATGAGAGTAATGGAACATAACAGAATTCCTATTCCCATAAAAGAGTATATGAACCTGAAACAAAGAAGAAAATCATCAAAGTTTGCAATCCAATACGTCCAACCAAAAGCACCACAAGAAGCAAACGATGTATAGCTGTGGAATAATGAATTGAAAGAGACACTCCAAATAGCAACAAGAGACAACCAGGTTCTAGAATAGAACATCTAATGCAGTAGTAACAAATTCTTTAAACCATTTTTCAAGTCTCTGCATCAACTGGCCATTGATGTACTTTTAAATGACTTCGTTGCTCAAGTCTTTGATGACACTAGATCCCAGGTTCAAACCTAGACAACCCCTTTCCCTAACCCTAATCCCCTACCCCCAAAAAAGAAAAAGTAAAAAGAAGTATCCGCAATATACATTAAGGATATTTGATCCTAAAGGTAAGACTTTGAAGTTAGTTTTTCGAATCATACATTACTCGGACTTCGGTATGACGATTAGACAAAGAGATATATATATATATATCTGACACAGGTATGTTCAATCTTTTTATAAGTTTTTTCATGTATTTGAAGGATCTTTGAAGGGACATACTCATGTCTAGAAATGTCTTGGCCACAATTGTTTGAACACGATGTTTCAAGAAAAATGAAAGTTGGGACAACATATTCAATAAATTTGATGTTTTAAAATTACTAACCAAGTATTAAGAGGTAAAACAAACGAAAAAAATAGATACAAATTTACGAAAGCTAGCAATTTTGATGCATGGCGTAGTTTATCGGAAAGCTTAAGGAACTTCACCCAAGTACAAAGCATTAAATTGCATGATCAAATATTTTAAGGTATAAGTATTAAAGTGAGATTATTATCCTGTCCTGTCAAAACCCCTTCACAAGCATTTAAATTTCGTCCTTTATAGCTTTCAAGAAATTTTATAGCATTTAATGCAGTGTTCAGTTCAATCGCTTATAAAACAATCAATCATTAAATAAAAAAGAGATAAAGGACTAAATAGAGCAAGTACCAGGGAGCAGGTAGTTCAACGGAGCTCAAGTTCAACCCAACATCATTATCCAGCCCGGAGACCAATCCGACAGCTAAACCATCGAAAACCCTATCTGCTTGAGCTCCAATCTCCGGTCCTGATTTGAAGAGTATTGAAACCGAAGATTCCGGTGGAGGCGCTAAAGGAGGCGGAGAAATCGGGACGTGATGCTTCCACTGATCCAACATCCATATCGAATAGAGAACGATCGATACTCCAACAAAAGCTTGGAGAGAATTCAACAACTTGAGAAAAAAAGCGAGGGAAACATGGCAGCAATTCGTCTGCATTCCCTATTGATTTCGAATTCAATTCTCGTTTGGATGATTTCTTCTGGGAGATCAAAACTGCGCTCCTTGACCTTTTGAGGATAATTGAACTTCGAATTTGAACCGAATGTTTACTGTTACCGACAGTTGAGATATGTTGGGCTTTGAACTGGCCTCATTCGGCCTATTGGGTTGAGTTTCATTGGGCTTTGTATTTATTTTAGGGTAAAATACGCATTTAGTACCTAAACTATCCGTTTTAGTACCTAAACTTTAATTTTTTTTAAAATCATATCTAATGTTTAGTTTTTGTATCATTTTAGTACCTGCAGTTAAAAACTTAACGGATAGATGATGTGGCATAGTTTTGGTGGACAGATGACCAATCCGAATAATGGACCACGAGATAATGGCGATTCGACCAACATAGTCCAATTTCAAGTCCATCAGACGGTAGACGATGTAGATTGGAGGATGAAGAAATCGAAAAGTCCATTGTTCATTTTAGGAGATTGAGGCATTTCCTGGTAAAACAAAGACCAGAATTATGTTCAGGGGGTTGGAAAGTTTGGGCTTCATCGATCAACAGATGCAATGGCCGATGACTGTAGACGCAACAGCTGACGGGCTCGTTCGTTAAGTTTTTAATGGTGTAGTACTAAAATGAAACAAAAACTAAACGTTATATATAATTTTAAATAAATAAAAGTTTATGTACTAATGCGAACCAAAATTGATAGCTTAAGTACTAAATGCATAATTTATCTTTATTTTATGTCTAATGATCGAATTAAATGAATTATATCCAAATCAAATCGAATTTTAATTGAATCGAGAATCAATTGTTCGTTTCTCGACTCATGATTTATAACCGTAAATAAAATAACATTGAAAACAGATAATAATAATAATAATAATAATAATAATAATAATAATAATAATAATAATTAAATAGATTATAAATATTAATTAATTATTATTAAATCGATAATACAACTAATTAAATCAGAAAAATATGATATGGTCCATTTAATACTATATATGTTTGAATTACTTTAATCATTGGTTCATTTAATACTAATGAAAAAGTTTGGGATTGTGCATTAATGATATGGTCTGAAAGTAAATATAAGTTGTGACATAAAAAAAGTAATAATATCTTATTACTTTTTTGTTATTGGTATTGTGCTTTAAATCGATATTATCTCTTTAAGATACATTTTTCTCAAATTCGAATTTTAAATCTTATAAAAATTAAATTATTAATATAAGAAAAACTTGTAAAAACTAAAACTAAAATGTTTAATTTAATTTAGTTTAAAATTTGATTAGATTATTATTATTTTTTAATTCGAATAAAATTCAAATATAACAATAATTTTAATTTGTCTTCTCTATATTTTTACTATGTCAAGGGTCTCATCTATATTTATGTTATAGCTAGATCTCTTTTACTAATAATTTCATCGAAAATTGAATTCTTCGTAGTAAGAGAAGTTCTCCGAAGGGTGTCCTCTACTGATTACAGATTTTGAAATCTCATGTTGTACGATTCTGAAATCATGTACTACGATTAATCATCCTTCTTTGGCAAGACCTTGATATAATTATTGTTAGAATTAAATATATTATTAGAAAATTATATTCATCCAGCCTATCGACTTATGAGTAGAAATCATGATCTTACTAATAGTAAAAGTCGCGTAGAGTGTGAGAATCAGCAAGATCTTCGTAGCATTTTAAGCAAGATTCATATTTGTTACAAATTATTAAAGATAATGATAAAAAATCAATCATAAACAACAGAAGAAAAACGAAAAAAAATATATTATGTGAAAGTTATGATTGAAAAATATACGTATAATAAAGACTTGCTTAATTGTAAGGTCCTTAGTTTCATATATAGTGAAATATGTTGAGTATAATTATAACTACTTTAAATATACTAAAATTTGCTTAATTGTAATATCAAATATCCATTAATTTTGGAATTTGAAGACTAATTTTCATACTCTCTAGGGTTTCAATTTTTCTTTTAAGTGTCGTTTGACTTTTTTTTCTTTTGTTGGCAGCAACATTGATATTAGTGTTAGTTGTGACTGTCGATATTCCTTATTTTTCATATATTTTCTTATGTCATATATTTATTTTTCTTTTTTTTAAATTCTAATAACTATGCCTTCATGACATGATTTTCTGTTTTTATGACACGATTTTATCTGTTTTTTGGCATGTTTTCGATCTTTTCTATCAATCGTTTAACCGTTCTTTTTATTTACTTTTTTTAAGGTTGGGTTTGACATCGCCTCGACTGATCAACATGTCACGTATTTATTATCATGTTGATTTGTCTTGCTTTGGATCCTTGGATGAATTTGAGTATGCGGTCTGTGTTCGTAGATAGTTTTTTCACGACGCTTGACCCTGATTCACAATTTTCAGTTGTCTTTCAGTTGCTTGATCTCCTGTCGTGATTTGTTCACCGATGCAGTCAAATCTATTCACATATTTATTTTGTTTGAATTTTGATTTTTAGGATGTGTTCTTAACCTTTTCCTTACATGGTTATTATATGATCCTGAGTAACTAGTTTTGTGTTAATAATTATAGGAAATGTTCTAATTATGTGTTTTAACTTACACTTTTGTTTGTAAACTGCCATTGTAATTTTAATTTTTTTAATAAAATTAACTGCTTCTATTTACATAAAAAAATATATCCATTAATTTTTACTTTGTATTTTTTTTATCTTGTATTCAAGGGGGCTCTTCACTTATATATAACCAAAAAGCATTAAAACCCCAGGATTTTGTAACGTAAATAAGGAAAGGAAATGACCAAAATGACTTAACAGTTACAATTCGTACATGCTGAGTATAATTATTACTACTTAATGTGAATTGTTTTTTTAATGCAATTATTACAAATAAGTCAAAATTTATGACATTTTAGTACCATAATGATATGAAGTTTTCAAAGTATTAAACCAAGAGGTAAATAACGCATATGGTCACTAATGTTTGTGTTTCTTTTTTATCATTGAAGTTTGAAAAGTTAACTTATGATCACTAACATCGTTATTTATCTTTAAAATTGTTATCATCTGATTAGATGATTAAATTTATGAAATTAAATTAAAATTAAGATTAAATTAATAGAATGTGTAAGTAATGAAGATCAAATATGTAATTATTCCAATTTTATTAACGGGCATTTTAGCTCCTCTATCAAATATTAGTAACAGGTGACTTGATTGGTATTATTTAAATAGTTAAATGGTATGATTGATAAAGTTGAAAGATCAATAGTCAGATTAAAATTCTCTTATAATTAAGTGATTACAAATCTAGTTACGTAATAGGTCTAACGTATCATATTGAGGCATCAAAGCAACCACTACTTTAGTTTTTTTTTCTTTCCTTAATCATAATATGAAATAATTTATAAAAGCAAACCAAGCAAACCATAAAGCTTCATAACGACATTAAAACATTTTTACAAACTCAAATCCCTACTTATAAATATTAATCAAAGTGGATCTAAAATAAAAATGAGATTACAGACCAAATACACTTAAAGGATCATATGGATATACACGTTTGCAATAGTACTCGGATACTATACCCTGAAAACATATATCGAAAATATTAAAGTGACGATACTCCAACATGAAATCAGTCTACTAACATGCGATCGAAAATATTCGAGCGTTGAATGTTACAAGCTCAATAGTATATTATTAGTCTAATATACATCATGAAATTCATAAACACCAGCCTGCTAGTAGTATAATCAATGAACATTGCATATAACATGATTCTCTAATTCAAGGCACACATTAAGTTACGATCAATCAAATTGAATTGTTAACAATATTAACCTCATGTTTTCCCTGGTCCTCGATATTAGGGTCTGGCCATGAACTTTCATCATTAATAATCAACAAGTGTATATACAATCACATCATCATGATAATATAATAATATATCTCGATCTTATCTGGCACCGGGAACATAATCGCGAATATTCATATAGATCTCATCGCTAAAGCCATATAAGTATACATGTATGTATTCATCATCTCACCACTAAGGTTACTTAGATATATACTCATTCGGCACTAGGGTCATAGATATTTACATTTCATTCACCACTAAAGTTGTTTAGATAGATATGCATTTGCCACTACGGTCATTTAGATATTTACATTTTATTCACCACTAAAGTCGTTTAGATAGATATTCATTCGTCGCTAGGATTATATAGATATTTTTTTTATTTATCACTAAGATCGCGTAGATATATATATATATTCGCCAATAAAACCACACAAATATAGACACTTACACCACTAAGGTCAACAAGTAAATACCCTTACGCCACTAAAGCCAAACATTAGAACACTATGACAGTTGCTCTTTTTATGCATTTAAGCCATCATTTTTAGTCGATTAGTTTCATAAGAGAATTTTAGTAATTTTACACTTATAAAGGTATTTTATTAATTTGTACCCCTCAAGACACTTTAATCATTTAATGAACTAATACATCTTGTTAATCTCATTTAACCTTATTAAGGCATTTCTCATCATATTTGTTAAAAACATTTTGATATTTCGATATAACAAATTAAGTTAAATGAATTTTAAGATTTTCCAAATGATTTTCTAAGTATATTCGATATAATTATTCGAATATCAAAATATTACTCCAAATCTTTCAAAAGTCATTTTTAATCCTTACTCAAGTGTAAAATTAAGTTTTAATCTTAAAACAATTTCAAAATAATTTTACAAAGTATTTCGAACCGTTTCAAAGCCAAAAATTACAGTTTGTCCAGAGGGAACCGATTTCCCCCCAAGGGGTACCGATTCCCCCCTTAATGGTTTGGCTCCGAGAATTCCAGTATTCTTGGAGGGAACCAATTCCCCCCAGGGGTATCGATTCCCCCCTGTTCAACGGTCGAAATATTTGAATTTTACACTTAGGGAACCGATTCCCCTTAAGGGGTACCGATTCCCCCCACGCTCCAAGCTGTTTTATTAATTGATTTCACACTAAAACGGCTATATTATCTTCACTAATCATCCCCAACATTCAGAAGTGATTCAAGGTGTATTTAAGCAAGCTTAGAAGCCATTGATCAATAACAAGAAACATCAAGCAACTAGAATCAAGAGAGAATCAAAGAGAAAAGCATCAAACCTCAAGTTTGAGCATTTCAAGCCTATTTTTCATTCAATATTCAGTTTGCTTTCAAGAACACTTATTGTGCTCAATTGTATTCATTTTTTAGTGTTCTTTTCTTTGTTCTAGAATTGTGCAAACAATCTACCTTGTGAGGATTTCCATGTAAGTTTGCAAATTTGTATTGTTCTCTTTGGGAGATAGTGTTCTCAAGAATTTGGGGTATAATTCTTGAGGTTTGTAAGGTTACTCTTTGTCCTCAAAAGAAAGACAAATTAGTGAATTTGTGGAAAATCCTTAGGTGATAGCTAAGGTAGTGGACGAAGACTTTCAAACAATTACCTTGTGAGGATTTCCATGTAAGTTTGCAAATTGTATTGTCTCTTTGGGAGATAGTGTTCTCAAGAATTTGGGGTATAATTCTTGAGGGTTTGTAAGGTTACTCTTTGTCCTCAAAAGAAAGACAAATTAGTGAATTTGTGGAAAATCCTTAGTGTGGATAGCTAAGGTAGTGGACGAAGACTTTGGTTGAGAAAGTCGAACCACTCTAAATCGCTGTGCAATTACTTTCAATTTTCTGTAAAAGCTTCCACCAAAATTTAATGCCAATTCACCCCCTCTTGGCCGATTCCGTCAATCGATTAACTCAATAATTGACATCAGAGCCTAACTCATTTGAAGGTTTAATCGCCTATTGAGTCGATTTGGGAAGAGTTACATCGATTATCAAGTCATCAATGGCCTCCACTTCAAATTTCGACTCCGGCCTCGATTCGATGGCCGTCAACAAGCCTCATTTCTTCAATGGAGCTAACTATGCCTATGGGAAGAATATGATGATGTACTTCATTCAAGCAAGTGACATGGGAGCATGGAATGTCGTAGTAGAAGGATACATCAAGCCTCTCACTCATCCAAGATTGTGGGTGAATGAGAGATAAAAATGTTCCAGCTCAACTCCAAAGCCATTCATATCATATTTTGTGCTCTTGGACCAGATGAATACGGAAGAGTTTCATCTTGTACAACCGCTAAAGAAATATGAGACAAACTTCAAGTCACTCATGAAGGTACCGATGAGGTAAAGAAATCTAAAATTAGTATTCTAACGCATAGCTATGAAAATTTCAGGATGAAACCAAATGAAGATATCAAAGCTATGACGGATAGATTTTCAACGATTGTCAATGGTCTCAAATCATATGGAGAGATCATTTCAAATGAAAAGATTGTGAGAAGTTAGTCTACTCCCTCCCAAAATCGTGGCAATCAAAGAAGACGGCAATCATCGAGTCTAGGACTAACGTCCTTAACTCTTGAAGAGCTAATCGGTTCATTCCTCACTCATGAAATGATGCTTGAAGATGAGGTGGACCTTGATAAGATTGAAGAGACACCAAAGGAGAAGGAGAAGAAGAAAAAATTGGAGTTGCTCTCAAATCCACAAAAGATGAGAGTGATTCATGAAGATGACGATGACGAGGAAATGGCATTGTTTGCCAAACGGTTCAGAAAAATGATGAGACCTTGCCGAGGAAGAAAATTCAAACGAAATGAAGGCCTCAAAAATGAACCAAAAGATAAGGACCCGATCATTTGCTATGAATGCAAAAAGTCGGGGCATGTCAAATATGATTGCCCACAATTGAAGAGAATAAACACAAGGCTCATGTGGCTACATGGAGCGATGAAGAAGGTTCCGATAAAGAAGAACAAGAAGTAGCAAACTTGTGCTTAATGGCATTCGGGGAAGATTCTAAGGTAACCTCTAACTCATCTGATTTTGATGATTTATCCTATGATGAGTTATTAGAGGAATATAATGGGTTGGCTTCGGATTATGAGAAATAGTTTTTAAAATATAAAAATGATGTTTCAAAATTGAAAAATGAAAATAAACTCATATCCAAAACCAACAACGATCTGAAAGTAAAATCAAAGATTTGCAAACCAAATTAGAAGAGTTTGAAAAGAAAATTTTGGATTTGTAAAATTTACTTTCAAAGGTCAATGATGATCATCAAAAGAAAATTGATGATCTTAAAGCTTCTTTTGATAAAGTTGGAACAAAACATTTTGAAAGTGGAGAAAATTCAAAATCCAACTTTGTTAGAAAAAGTTTTAAAAACTACAATCATAGAGGTCCCCAAAGAACCTCTAATGGAAAAATCGTTAGAAGTATATGGGTTCCTAAAGAGCTCATTACTACTAAAGATAATATATCCTACACAAATGGATACCTAAGGGACTAGGATTTTGGAAACTAATGAATATGGACCCAAAAGAATTTGGGTACCAAAAATTAGAAATTAATCTATGTTTGTAGGAAAATGAGCATTGCTACAAGGCACGGGAAACAAATTCAAACTCATGGTACCTTGATAGTGGATGCTCAAGACACATGACCGGAGACAAAAGCCGGTTCATTGAGCTTAACGCCAAAAATGGAGGAGAAGTGACTTTTGGTGATGATTCAAAAGGTCACATTGAAGGTATGGTACTATTGGTAATACCTCTTCCATACAAATTAAGAATATTTATATGTGAATGGATTAAAGCATAATCTATTGAGTATTAGTCAATTTTGTGATAAGGGATTCAATGTCATGTTTGATATTAATGGTTGTAAAGTCATTGACATTGCATCTAATCGGATTATGCTTGTTGGTCATAGAATAGGAAAATATACATGGTGCATTTAGATTTAATTGATATAATTTGTGCCTAGTTGCTAAGGATGAACATGATAGTTGGTTATGGCATAGGAGACTAGGACATGCTAGTATTGAGTGTTTTGCAATGGCTAATTCAAGGTGATTTAGTTCGAGGGTTGCCTAAGCTTAAATTTGATAATGATAAAATCTGTGATGCTTGTGCTAAAGGAAAACAAAAGCGAGTTTCTTTTAAATCCATTAATGATATATCAACTAGTAGAGTATTACAATTGATCCATATAGATCTTTTTGGGCCAACTAGGACTACTAGCTTGGGTGGAAAATAATATGCATTTGTCTTGATAGATGACTATTCTAGATATACTTGGGTTCTATTTTTAAGTACTAAAGATGAAGCATTAGAATATTTCATCACATTTTCAAAAATAATCCAAAACGATAAAGGTTACTCTATAACTAGTGTTAGGAGTGATCATGGCATTGAATTTAAAAATCTTGGATTTACTGAGTTTTGTAATTCTAATGGTATTAGCCATAATTTTTCAGCACCTAGAACCCCTCAACAAAATGGAGTTGCTGAGAGGAAAAATCGAACTTTAGAAGAAATGGCTAGAACCATGCTTTGTGAAAATAATTTGCCAAAATATTTTTGGGCGGAAGCCACAAATACCGCTTGTTATGTTGTAAATCGAGTAATGATTATGCCAATTTTAAAGAAAACTCCATATGAAATTTTCAAAAATAAAAAGCCTAACATTAGTTATTTTCATCCTTTTGGATGTAAATATTTTATTTTAAACAACGGTAAAGAAAACATTGGCAAATTTGATGCTAAAAGTGATGAAGGAATTTTTTTGGGTTATTCCTTAAATTCTAAAGCTTATCGAGTATTTAATAAAAGAACTTTAGTTGTAGAAGAGTCTATACATGTTGTTTTCGATGATTATCCCCTTCTGAGGAAGGATTCTTGTGTGAATGATGATGTAGGTGTTATAAATACAAATGACGTTAGACATGACCTTGGAGAACCATCATCAAAGGAAGACGAAAAATAAGGAAACTCATGATCCTCTTGAGAATCCAACCATTGAAGAAAGGGAAGTATCTTATCCAAGAGAATACAACTATGTCAAGGATGGTGAGATTATAGGTTCCAAAGAGGTAACAACTCGATCTTCTCTTAGAAATATTTGTAATTATGTTGCATTTATCTCATGTATAGAGCCTAAGAATATTGAAGAAACATTAAATGATGAACATTGGATTATGGCTATGCAAGAAGAGTTAAATCAATTTGAGAGAAGTAAAGTATGGACATTAGTTGAAAGGCCTAGTAATAAATCTACTGTAGGTACTAGATGGGTATTTAGGAATAAACTTGATGAGAGTGGTAATATAGTGAGAAACAAGGCTAGACTTGTTGCTCAAGGGTATACTCAAGAAGAAGGCATAGACTATGATGAAACATATGCTCCCGTAGCTAGGATGGAAGCAATTATAATGTTATTAGCATTTGCATGTTTTCATGAATTTAAATTATATCAAATGGATGTTAAAAGTGCATTTTTAAATGGTTTTATAAAGGAAGAAGTGTATGTGGAACAACCTCCAGGTTTTGAAGATTCAAAATTTTCGGATCATGTTCTTAAATTGACAAAAGCTCTTTATGGTTTAAAATAAGCTCTCCTAGAGCTTGGTATGAAAGATTGTCAAATTTTTAATTAAAAAGGGTTTTTCAAAAGGGAAGGTTGACACTACATTGTTTTAAAACATAAAGGTAAAGATTATTAGTAGTTCAAATTTATGTTGATGATATAATTTTGGTTCTACTAATAAAGTTCTTTGCCAAAAATTTTCTAAGCTAATGCAAAGTGAATTCGAAATGAGCATGATGGGGGAGCTCTCATTTTTCTTGGGACTCCAAATCAAGCAAAGAAAAGATGGCATCTTCATCAATCAAGCTAAGTACGTCAAAGATATGCTCAAGAAATTTGGACTGGAAAATGGCAAGCCTCATGACACTCCAGCTCGTCAACAAAGCTTGACTTAGATGAATGAGGTAAATGTGTAGATGTTAAGTTATATAGGTCAATGATTGGTTCTTTGCTCTATCTAATTGCAAGTAGACCAGACATTATGTTTAGTGTTTGTTTATGTGCATGATTTCAATCATGTCCTAAGGAATCACATTTACTAGCTGTTAAGGGAATCTTTAGATACCTTAAGGACACTCCTAGTTTAGGACTTTGGTATCCTAGAGACTCTAGCTTTAGCTTGCATGCCTTTTCTGATGCGGATTATGGAGGATGCAAATTAGATAGGAAAAACACCTCCGGTACTTGCCAATTCCTTGCAAATATGTTGATTTCTTGGTTTCAAAGAAACAAAATTGTGTTGCATTATCTACCACTGAAGCGGAATACATTTTAGCCGGTAGTTGTTGTGCACAAGTTTTATGGATGAAACAACAACTTTTTTGATTATGGAATTGAATTAGGTATTATTCCTATCAAGTGTGACAATACTAGTGCTATTTGTCTCACTAAAAATCCCATCCAACACTCTAGAACTAAGAACATTGAAATAAGACATCACTTCATTAGAGACCATGTCACTAAGGAAGATATAGTTCTAGAATTTGTTGATACTTTGCACCAATTAGCGGATATCTTTACAAAACCTTTAGACAAGGAAAAATTTTGGACACTTATAAGAGAATTAGGTTTGACCAAACTATCTTCACTTAGTGTTTAAAATAAGTTTAGCACTTTTAAGACTAAATGAAAAATGCTTAGAATAGTAATTTTTGATTGCATTCATTGTTATTAGTTAGGGGGAGTTTATGATTCTTGATGAAAATTAACTTTATGTTCAAATATAGTTTAAAGATTAATTTGATTGTTTGAACATGATTAATTTTCAATATGAGTTGCCAATACCACTAGAGAAAATTAATTTAGCATTTTGTGTGTTTAAAATCGGATTTTAGCATTTTTAGTGCAGAGGGAATCGATACCCTCATGAGGGAACCGATTCCCCCTTTGAAGGGGAACTGATTCCCCCCTAGGGGAACTGATTCCCCCCTAGGGGAATCGATACCCCCCTGGGGTTCTGGTTTTATCGGGCAGAACCTTGTTTTTTGGCTCAAACCCTCTTTTCTTCTCTTCTTTGCCGCCGTTTCACCTCTCTACTCTCCCTATCTCCATTTTTGCCTCAAATCAACGTTTTTAATCGGAATTCACTTCAAATATCATCTTCTAAACCTGCTAGCATCATTAAAATCGTGCAAACAACATCAAAATCCACTCAATCTCATCTTTCAAGGTAAATTTTTCTAAACTCTCTATTTCATTGGTTTTGAACATAGGACTAGTTTTAATTAGTTCTAAATAGAAATAGTGATCGGGCATTGCTTATTAGTGTTTAGAAACTAAATTTTAACAACTAATTTCATCAAAAACACAAGTTTTTTCCAAATTTTTGAAATTTTCAAAATAATAAAAAAATTAATTATTGTGTTTTGATTGAATTACGTTGTTGTTATAAAAACTATACAAATATTGATTTTCAAAACCTTATTTTTCAATAAGTTTTTTGAAAACTTTGCCCATTAGGATTGGTTTAGAGAACCTTGAAATATTGAGAACTCAATTGAATTTTGGGATTAATTGAATTGCATACACGTGTTTTCTAAATTGCAGGTTATCCATTCTATTCCGATTTCCTAAACCATGTCCAATCCAAAACGTGCTAGGTCATCATCTAGTCGCTCAAACCGTCAACCAAATCCTCCTCCTATTCCTAAAATTCCAATTCCTAATCATAATCCCATTGATCCTAATATGACTATCCAAAACTCGTGCTTCAATCATCCTGGTCCTAGAAATCATCGTTTTTGGTATTATCAATATTTTGACTCTTACAAAATTAGAGAAGTACGTATCCCTTCTCGTCAAGCTATGATAGATATCAATTTTAAATATCTTCCTCTTTTACAAGAGTGGAAATTTGATAAACTTTGTGACCTTGAACCTTTAGTTTACCATCAACTTGTTCGCATCTTTTATTCTAATGCCGTTTGTGTCAAAAACCGAGCTCAAACCGAAACCATAGGAGTTCGTTCCTACCTCTTAGGACAATTCTTACATATTGACTCGGCTTACATAGCCAATGCATTAGGATTAGATAATTATGGTATATCAAATGAAAAACAGGTTTTAGGTTCTCGTTATAAAAGAAGGGATAGTGCGAGTGTCTTAGACCTTCATGATCGTTTTCTTCATCTAATGATTTCTTGGTGGTTTCGACCATCCGGAGGTCGTTACTCTACTCTTCGTGCTTTAGATATATGGTGGTTACATTGTTTCCAAAACAATATTAAAATAAACCTACCTCAGATTATTTTTACTGAAATCGTTGAAACCGTAAACTTAGTGCCAAATAAAAAACTTTGTTCCTCTTTAGTTTATGGTTGCATTCTAAGTAATCTCTTTTCTAAAGCCGGGCTTAGAGTAGGTTTAGATGTCGTATTTCCTCTAAAGAAACAAATTAATCTTTTTTCCTTAACGAGAGTGGGATGGATAAAGGATAAGGAAACAGGTGAATGGGTTCGTTCTTCTGAAAATACTCCGGGAGCTAGTTCTTCACGAGCTCCACCAAAAGCTGACGACGATCCCGAGCTTGAATAATTAATGCGAGACATCGATGAAGCCGAAGATGAGCCTGAGCAGCACGAGGAGCAAGCACAATAAACGAATTAAATGCCTCTATATTTTCAATCTTTTATGGAGACATTCGATTTCCGTTATGCTACCATAGATTCACGCTTTACTTCTATAGAGTCCCATTTATCCACAATGGGAGCTCAACAATTGGAAATTCTCCGACAGATGCACACAAACAACGCTTCGATGAATGAACGTATTGATGCACTCTCACATGAGATGGCCGCTATGCGAGCTCGTTTTCCTCCTCCCGATCCTCCTACGGAAGATTGATTATGCGTTTTGCTTTAGTACTTTGAACTTAAAGCTTATTGTTTCAACATTTTGAATATTTTGGAATGTTTGATTTTGTGGATTGCTAGACTTTGAATTTGTTTGGTTGTTTGAATTTATATATTTGGTTTAGTTTAATTTATTGCATCATTTACATCATTTTAGCAATATGATCAATTTTTCCATGTCACATTAATTTTGAATATTGATTATGAAACTAATAGCTAACGTTTCTCTTGATTGTGATCTTAGCAGCTTAAACTATATTCAATTGGCTAAATGATTTCAAAACCTTGTTTAAAATTTTTTACGAGTCTTTTTGATTTAACAAAAAAAAGGGAGAAGTGTTAAATGTTTTAAAGTGTTAAATGTTTTAAAGGGGAGAAGTGTTAAAGGGGGAGTAATTTCAAAACTTGACTTCAAAATCTTAAAATTATTAAAATTTTGTTATATAAAAGGGGGAGATTGTTGAAAACATTTTGATATTTCAATATAACAAATTAAGTTAAATGAATTTTAAAATTTTCCAAATGATTTTCTAAGTATATTCGATATAATTATTCGAATATCAAAATATTACTCCAAATCTTTCAAAAGTCATTTTTAATCCTTACTCAAGTGTAAAATTAAGTTTTAATCTTAAAACAATTTCAAAATAATTTTACAAAGTATTTCGAACCGTTTTAAAGCCAAAAATTACAGTTTGTCCAGAGGGAACCGATTCCCCCCCCCAAGGGGTACCGATTCCCCCTTAATGGTTTGGCTCCGAGAATTCCAGTATTCTTGGAGGGAACCGATTCCCCCCCAGGGGTATCGATTCCCCCCTGTTCAACGGTCGAAATATTTGAATTTTACACTTAGGGAACCGATTCCCCTTAAGGGGTACCGATTCCCCCCACGTTCCAAGCTGTTTTATTAATTGATTTCACACTAAAACGGCTATATTATCTTCACTAATCATCCCCAACGTTCAGAAGTGATTCAAGGTGTATTTAAGCAAGCTTAGAAGCCATTGATCAATAACAAGAAACATCAAGCAACTAGAATCAAGAGAGAATCAAAGAGAAAAGCATCAAACCTCAAGTTTGAGCATTTCAAGCCTATTTTTCATTCAATATTCAGTTTGCTTTCAAGAACACTTATTGTGCTCAATTGTATTCATTTTTTAGTGTTCTTTTCTTTGTTCTAGAATTGTGCAAACAATCTACCTTGTGAGGATTTCCTTGTAAGTTTGCAAATTTGTATTGTTCTCTTTGGGAGAGAGTGTTCTCAAGAATTTGGGGTATAATTCTTGAGGGTTTGTAAGGTTACTCTCTGCCCTCAAAAGAAACAAATTAGTGAATTTGTGGAAATCCTTAGTGTGGATAGCTAAGGCAGTGGACGTAGACTTTGGTTGAGAAAGTCAAACCACTCTAAATCGTTGTGCAATTACTTTCAATTTTCTGTAAAAGCTTCCACCAAAATTTTAAAAATTTTAATTGCCAATTCACCCCCCTCTTGGTCGATTTCGTCAATCGATTAACTCAACAATATTCGTGTGTTTCCAGGGGCAAAACAACCTTTTCTCAACTATTAGTATTGATACTATGATATTGATACTCTTGGATAATTTCGATACTAAATTAGCACATTGAAATCCCAATTTTGTAGTCACTAGTCACTATCGATGCTCAATATTTGATAATGAATGAACATCATTGATACCTCAAGCAAGGGTATCAATATTCCGAAAGTAAATTGTTTAGATTTCTACACCATGTGCATAGATATATGAAGAACGATATTAATTCTAAAACTCATATAATGTCATTTTAAGCTCAGAAATTACTCTTAATCCCATCTATACACTACATTTAAGGTCATACTCTATTTGTAAAGTCTAAAAGAGTACTATATGTTCATTTAACACAATTATAATTATGTTTTAACAACAATTTGATCATCAAACATGAAATCACTCGACACGTCCAAACAATAATACACCACTCATTACGTATCGCATTTATGAGTGCTATGGTATACCATAATATTAGAAATACACTAAACTCAAAATCATCAAATAGAGACTTCAAGTTCAACTTCCTCCAACTTTCTCCTTGTCTCTAGCACTAGAACGCTCTCCTCTATTTCTCGCTAATTGAATCATAAGTAAGAGAGGTTCTAATCATTTATGCCGGTGAAAAAATATCAAGAATGAACTGACCTCGAGCTCTAAATCCTTTCTAAGCTTATATTTAGAATAAGTGACATTCATCTCATTTTGAAGCCCATGATTTAATGGAAATGTTTCTTATTTTGGTTTAACTATGATACTTCCAACAAAATACCAAAAAAAATTATAGAGAGAACAAGTAAAGAAGACAATGAAAAATAAAGAGAAAATGGGGTGGGTGAAAAAACCTTCTCCATCCCCTAATATCCCGTGGTTGACATAGAAAAATCAAGTTAAATTCAACCACAAATTTAATAGTGGATAATTACACCATCGATCCCTCCATATTTTTAATTATCTCTCAATGAGACCCAACATATCTCAAGAGCCTAATATGATCTTAAGTCAACTCAACCTATCTCGAGTCAACTCTCATATGTGAACTAAAAAATATATACTATTAAAAGTTGGTTATTCTTCTCTTAATATCTTGGAGAAGTCGATTAAATCAATTTTGATTTTTCTAAACTTAGTTAAATGCTTTCCTTACAGTCAAATTTCTTAATTCTTTCTCTAACGAAAAAAATATAATGCACAATAAAAGTTGGTAATGTAACCCCCTCAGACCGATGCGGATAGCCCGATCCGAGTTGTCACATTAGAGCCACCGAAGCGACCCACCGTAAAAATAGCGGAAAATTTAAAACTTTTATTTAATCATGTAAACTCGTAAAATGATTTATGAATACAAAATGAAATTTATCAGTATCAGAAATAAAACAGATTTTCAAACTCATATATAAAACAAAATACAATTACATGCCCCCTAATCACATGTATCATACTCTGCAAACAACGCCGGAAGAACTCCCTTACTGAAATCGATAGCTGCACTGGTACAATTCTTTTAACCTGCAATGGTGATTAATAGAGTGAGCTTCGGAAAGCTCAGTAACACAAAACTACCAAATGATGCTATATGACATGCAGATAATGGAAACCATATAATTTCCTTATTGAATCAACCATATACCAGTTGCGGAATAATTTGGGGTTAGTAGTTCATTTAGTTGAAGCCATGAAGATCACAGTTCATAGGAAGCATTCAAAGTATGTCATTTTCAGGAGATCGAATAGGATGTCTAGTGTGTTCCAATCAAAACCAGTGAAAGATATAAATCTTTTAAAACCATAGTTTGAACCCCCAACCAAACTCCATTATGCAGTTCCACAGAACTGCATCCATAGGGCTTGCCCTCAGCACACAGCAAAAGGGGAGCCAACCTAAGGATATATCTTAGGTCTATGGGCCTACCCAAGGATATCCTTAGATCCGTAGGGTTACCTTAAGCACACAGCAAAAGGGAACCAACCTAAGGATATACCTTGGGTCTACCCAAGGACATCCTTAGATTCGTAGGGTTACCTTAAGCACACAACAAAAAGGAACCAACCTAAGGATATACCTTGGGCCTACCCAAGGGCATCCTTAGATCTTAGGGTTACCTTATGCACACAGCAAAGGGAACCAACCTAAGGATATGCCTTGGGCCTACCCAAGATATCCTTAGGTCCGTAAGGACTTACAGTCGGATCAGGGTTGTGCTCCATACTCCATGTTTCTATCCATATAAAAATCCAGTAGAAATCAATATTATCCGTAAATCGTAATACATGGATCTTGATCCAGTAATATATTATAACCGAGATAATAAAATAATCCGTATAACCAATTTCCACCTGTACATCATAAGTAGTCAAATGATTAACCCAAGGGAGTGCCTTGGGGCTTGAGAGTCTACCCAAGGATCACCTTAGGTCCGTAAGAAATTTCCAGCTTGATTAGAGATGTACCTCCAGTCTACCCATATAATATCCCAGTAAAACAGTTCGAGTATAACCAGTGACACATAAAACCATAATTCATAAACCAATAGTTTCCGTGATTCCATAAATCAGAAACAATTCATTTCTCTCGATAAAACCATAATCATAATCATAATCATATACCATGTTGCCATGGTTCATAAACCAGTAAATCAGTACTTGCGTTAAAACTCATTTCAAAACATATAAAACCATCATGTATATATATGGAACACACTAGAGGATCCAAGTATTTCTCAGAGTCATTTTGTAGTCATCAATATGGATAACAGGAACTTATGCAATTTGATCCGATTCTAGGAACGAGGTCAATTGAAGAGAATTGATTACTAACCGATCTAATAAGACATTTAAGGTTGATATTTTAGAATTCCGTTACTTTCTCATGTGCATTAGAAAAACGTTCAGGAATGTCCGGAGTGATTTGTGCTAATAAAGGAGAAACGAAGATTCAAGACATTCACAATCCATGTTGCTCGATCAGTTTATCGAACTATTCGAATTGAACAAATCTCAGAACTAATGCATGTCGATGAGTCCATTCAATACCCTTCCAGGGTATTCACTCTTTAATACTAACAATTCTTGTCCATTGATCACCTTTAGAATCATCGTTGAATGGGTCTTCATTTCATTTCCATGTTTTAACTATATCAAAACATATAGACGTACTTGATTCATGGTTCATGACCCATAAGAACAATTCATCATAAGTTCAACAATGTTTCCATACTCATCCAATCACCTATTTAATCCTCAGTCATTAAGGTTACTTAGTTCGTTTAACAATCAAGTTTATCCCGGTTACTTCAGAGTTTTCTAGATTAATTCAGACGTTTCTGAATTTCAAATACATATTGCATTTCCTTTCAGTTCAATTTAATCATATCCTAGAGTCATTCTGGTATTCATGGTTGATTTATCTTACGTATATCCATTTCTTACTATTTAATGTGCTCTAGCGTTGAGCTGAGCTGAGTACTTACAGAATTATCATCAATTCAAACTTGAGGAGACGAACAAGCATTCAAGTGGTTCTTATGCCATTCAAGTACTGTTATAGCACTAGCATTAGATGACCGGCTTAAGTTGTGTTCCATAACCTTTAAGAGCAGTACAACATCCATGTTTATTTGAATTTCTTAAATAATTCAAGACATTTACTTAGTCTAGGACATAAGGGTATTTTGGTCATTTTGTGCTCAATGTTCTTCCATTCATTTCAAAGCTTGAGGATATCCATTCATTCCTAGGCTTGGTGATATTCTTTAATCATTTCCATTAGGGGTATTTTGGTCATTTTACAGATCTAGGTATTTCAATCATTTCCTTCTCCGGTCTTATTATTTAATTCAAACTTATCATCTACTTCAGGCCTTTCGACAATTCTGATAAAAGAGCTCCATCGATAAATTATTCTTCATGAACTTACTCAACTCAGATATTTCTAGGTTAAATGCTTTCTCAGATGTTACTAACGGAATATCAGGAATTTTCCATACATAATAGGATCTCAATAATCAAATCAGTAATTTATCGGTTTAAGTTCTAATTCTCATGTTACTTTCTTATTCAGAGTCAACTTAGACTATTTTTACCTCTCAAGGGCATTTTCATAATTTCATAACGAGATAATTTCGGTGTTATACTCTTAACAAAGATAATTTAGAGATTCTATAGTTAATCGCTTTCCGGGATAATCTCTAAACTTTAAATTATTCCTTGTCAACTTCTAGTATCTTGTACAAGCCATCTTGGGTTTAGAAATCAGTTATCCAGATTTCATAAGCAAAACTAGTATTTTCCATACACACATCAGTAGTTTCATCAAATCATTATGTCTTTACAAACTTCTTATCCAACTTACAGGGTCAATTCTTATCCTTATTACAATATAAGGGTATTTTCGTAATTTTACCTAATCGAAGTATTTTCATAATTTATCACTTAAACCGTATTCGATTCGATTCCATCCATAAACAAACATGCATAATAGTCTAATCATATACATCTATGCAGTTTTCCATTTTCAACATGTTCTATAAAGCATAAAGAGGTAGTAATGTATTACCGATTTTCATGCCATACTGATCGACCATAAATTCCATTCGAATGCCCTCGATCTTGAAATCATCTCCCAATAATTCCTCAGATACATAATAACATAAATTATATAAAAACAGAGCTTAATTCCGAAAAACGGATCGAATCGAGTGATAAATCAATGAAAACCAGCTTACCGAGTTCGAATTTGACAAAACGGACTCCAAAAACGGATTCGGGACGTTGAAAAATAGAAAAGATGACTTTTCAAAATTTTAACTTTTTCGATCAAAGTCAACGGTTAACGATTTTACACAAATATCACCTTAACAGAAAGTAATTACATATTAGGCACCCTTTTAAACATATTTACAAAACTAGCACCTGAGTTTTTTTTTCTTTTAACCGGTGTAGAATAATTTCCACGCGCAGGGGCGGCGCATGAGGCGCGTGCGATATCCTCGGAGCCCCTAAAAATCCCGGAAAAATTTCTAAAAATTATTTTATGGCATTTTAAGACATTTACCAAGCTCGTTTCAAAATTTTGAACGGTGGAGAGCTCGATTTCAACAAATCCGAAACTATGACCGCTTCACCTCCTCACGCGCTTCCGCCGCTGGAGACAAGGAGGACACCGACGAACTCAAAACGACACAAGGAACACAATGGTGCGGGAGGTGTCAAAAATGGAGCAACGATAGGCGATGAATTTAAGATTTTCTCGGATGTGGTGCTAAAACAACGTTGAAACTTTGTCTCGAAATTCACGGCGTTTGACCGCATTTCACTTCAATTGATTTAATGGGTTTGTTCATCGGTTGATGACGAACACGATGGTGTTTTCAAATCAACGATCGGATGTCGGACGACGTCGGAATCAAGTTTGGAAGTTGTGGAAGAGGAATTTTGAGTTTCATTTCTGATTTCATAAATGAATTTCACGCATATAATGCGTTTCTGCCGACACTATTTGGCAAAATTTAAGGTTTGATCCCTAAATTTCCTTCACTTCTAAAACATGCTACAAGTTTTGAAAACTTTTAATTTAATCCTCAATTTTCTTCCTAAAATACCAATTAAATCCACCCCTTTATAATTCTAAAATTTAGCCCCTAAATTGGGGTGTTACATGTTATTTTATTACAACATAGCATGCATATATTCTGGTAACGTAAAGCTCATATCCCAAACATTTGGTCAAATTTTGATTTTGCTCCCTCTTCTATACTTAATTTAAGATTTAGTCATTATACTTCAATCTCAAGTTTTGAACATAGTAGAGGGACCAAAACCAAAATATGACCAGAAACATTCAAGCAATGGTGGAACTCGCAAGGAGCCCTCTCCCACCTTCCCATTTGTGCTGAAACTCATCGTAGTTTTCCGGTTTGTTCTTCAAGTAGATTCCATCATCTTTGGCAGTCCAAATGCAAGTTTTCTAGTTGCACCGATAAAACAGGTTCTCATCGTCCCAAAACACGTTGAAATCCGCCTGAATGTCGTCGGACCGGCAAGCCATGAAACACCAAAACAGCGTCTTCGCAAAGATGCTGGGCTTGAATTTCCACTTGAACTCATTGCCGACGGTCAGGTTATGGATCCCGAGATCGGTGTCTCCGGATTTGCAGTGGAGGAACAAGATCTTGTTGCTGCTCATCCCGTTGACTGAATGGACGTGCCATGCCGTGTACAACATGTTTTGTTGGTCTTTGGTGGCTGCTAATGAAGAGGTTGAAGATGAATGATTTTTCGCCATTAATGTTCCTAAAACGATGAAGAAATACATGTTTCTGCAGAAAAAGCTCATTGTTTTATGTTTTTACTCAAAACTGGTTTTCTTTTTCAATGACAAGCAGCTCTTCCTTTCTTGGTTATTAGGACACTTTTTATATTAAGTATCAAGTATTCAATAGAGTTGATTAAAAAAAATTTTAGTCAAATTAATAGATCTTATTTGAAGATTTAAATGTATTAGATCATATTTTAAGATTTAAATTTATTGAAAAAATTGCGAAAGAATAATTTTTTATTAAAGAACTACTAAATTAATAGATTTTTTTTCAAGGTTTAAATTTATTAAATCATATTTTAAGATTCAAATTTATTGAAAAAATTGTGAAAGAATAATTTTTTTATAAGAGAACTATTGTATTTGTTATATCTAAATTTCTTATCTATTTATAATCTTTCTTAATTATTAACAATGTACATATACCCAACAGACATAACTACTTGAACCTAAAACCTCAAGAAAAAACAATAATCTTTAACTACTAAATGATTCTTATATTATCATAATTGAATTTGAAAAATTACAAGAATGAAAATATTTCATAATTATATATAAACATGGCTTAAAGATTTGCAGTGTAGTATTAACTACATTAATGTATCTGAGTTGTTTCCATTCATTTGGTTATAGAGATTCTTATGGAAAATGTAATTTCAAGTTGAGCATCAATTTAATATATCTTACAAACGTAAACCAAATAGGTCCGTATCTTACAAATGAAAAGCAATTATATATAATCTTGAAACAGACGATAATTAGTAACCTTTTTTAACCTCGCTAAAACCCAATGTTATTAAAACCAGACCGGACCGGACTGGCCCGGCCGGTTCAACCGGTTGAACCGTGAACCAGTGACCTATCCGTCCGGTTAACCCCTAAAATCGGATGAGCAAACCTGAACCGGCTGAAAACCGGTTTGAACCGCCGGTTCACTTTTTTTCTTTTTTTTTAAAAAAAAATAAATCAAACGACGTCGTTTGTTCAACGAGCCAAGTCAAATTCGAGTATTGCTGAGCTCGACTCAAACTCAAAAACTTTAAAAGTAAGCTCAACTCGACTAAAAAACTCACAAGCTAAAAATTATCAAGTTCAACTCGAACTCGAAATATAATATTAAAACTTAACTCGAAAAGGCTCGAACTCAAAAAAAATTTAGAAGTTCGATTGAAGCCTAAAATTTGAGCTCAATTGAAGCGAAATAATAGTTTGCTATGTGCTCACCAAAAGCTCCATGATTTTGAATGTCAAATTACCTCTATTATTTATAGAAGTAAGTTGGGATGCTCTTCTATGTTTCTTAGCTATGTGGGATTGTTTTTTCTCATATTTTCACTCTTTAAACTTTTGGGATGCTCTTCTATGTTTCTTAGCCATGTGGGATTTTTTTTTTAAAAATTAAACCAAATGACATCATTTGTTTGATTTTTAAGCCCTAATTTTATTTTTTTGATTATAGTTTATAATTATATTTATTATTTTATGTTTTACCTTAAATTATGTTGTAGTTGATTGAATCATTTTTTTCACTTGATTTTATGATTTTAATTTATATATGTTATGATATTTTTATACCTTTTAATATTGTAAACTTAAAAAAGTGTTACATATATTAATATTGCTTTGAATATTATGTAAAATTAAAAAATATTATTTTATATAAAATCCGGTTCAATCGCTGTTAAACCCGATTGAACCAGTGAACCAATACCTTCACCGGTTCAATGTCCGGTCCGATTTTAAAAACATTGCTAAAACCTGAAAATTTTAATCTCGACACTTTTGAACTTTAGTTATAATTATTTTAAATAATTAAATTTTATAAAATACACATTTAAAAATTATTTGATTGAAATTTTATAGAGAACATTGGCTACCTATCAATTAGCTCTGCTCCTGAGCCAAGTAAAACTCATAATATATTTTAAATTAGCTCTGCTCCTGAGCCAAGTAAAACTCATAATATATTTTAAATTAGCTCTGCTCTTTTACATTCATCATCCATCTAAGTGGACTACTTGCTCGTTTAAAATTCCAAAATAACAACTTTTGTAAGTATGTATACATTATTTATAGCTTTGAAAAGAAAACAAGGTTTAAATTTATAAAATAATTATTAACAAGAACGTCTAAATTATTTTTTGGTCAAGTTATAACTATGATTACTTGATTATTATTCTTATTCATTGCCATTAACATTTAATGAAGATGTTAATGTAACAATTAATGATATAACATAATTATACTTGACCCTTATTATTTACATATTGTATCAATAAAGTCCTAATTTAATTTAATTCAAAAAATTAACCCTCTAATAATCATTAACCAAAACGATTAAAATTTGGAATAGTTTAGAGAGTATGGGTGTACTTTACCAAAAAGAAATTAGTTCCACTCTTAGAAAGCATAGATTAAAAATCTCAACTGAATTCATCCACACAGTTCCACTTAATCAAATACGTCAAGAAACTGTAAAACTGAATGACAACAGTAATTTTACGTTTTTTTTTATGAATGATGGTAACTCAAAAGATGAAAGAAAAAGGACATTTTTTTACCTATGAGAATGTTAATTAATGTTTTACACTAAAATGTGGTTTCAAATGTACATAATTATATTTCTAGAAGCAGGGATGTGAATTCATGGATGTTAGCTAGATTTGAGGTGAGAAGAGGACGACAATGGAGGACACTGCAGAACACATTAAGTGAAAAGATTTACAAGAAACAGACATACCAGAATCATGAACAACCGAAACATCGTTTGATGTAGAACAGTGGATGGCGGCTCTGGCAATGGCTCGTGTTCTGGCTTGTTGCGAGGAAGATGCTTAAAAAAATGCTTTTACTGCGCCACTTACCCCATCCTCGTTCTCCATTGCCTTGGCAAGTTCAACGGCCTTCTCTTTCACCTGACATGTCTCATGAGTAAGTTCATGGAAAAGAATTTCTTTTAAACTATTTCTTTACACACACAAATGAGCATCAAATGGGCCTTGCTCGAACACGGTGGTGAACACAAACCCATATTCAGCACTCGCACCGAAGCCCAAATAACATACCCCTCGACTCAAAATAGAAAAATGAAAAGAATTACCATTGGGTTTAGCATGAATTTTATTGCATCAATCAACTTGGGAAGTGAGAATTCATCGATCGGAATGGGAGGAGGTCCCACTCCTCTAGCATGCACTCGGTCTCCCCAGAAAGGTTGATCACCAAAGAACGGTACAATGGCTGTTGGGAACTAATATTGAGGACAGAAATGCGGATCAAAGGCAGGTGGACGCCAAATGAAACCAAAGCACAAGGTTATTGTACTAGGCAAGGCAATGAATGCAGCTAGTCATGGAGCAAGAAGTAGAAAAAATAACAACAAAGATCAAAATTTTTTGCTCTTACAGCTGCTTTAAGACCAGCAGCTGTTGTTCCAGCCCCACCATGATGAACCTGAAATCGGGAAAACAGAAGAGATCTTGACGGTCAAACCAAACAGGAGAGGTAAGTTTTCGAGAGAAACTACTTGAAGTGGCAAACATGAGAAATATCAGACTGTTACTTGAACTCAAGTCCAAGTGTTAGATCATGGTAATATCCAATACAGTCCTTTTTCTTTTCAAAGTTTTCCATGTATTTCGAGGGTCCTTAAAGGACCACATCCTCGTATTCATGTCCAGATATATGATACTTTCAAAAAGAAGTCCAGGTACTTTGACAGACGGATTTAGAACACTAGTACTTCAATTAAAATTAAGAGACAAAGCAACATAAGATATCAGAGAAATTTAAGAGGATCCAAGTGATAACAATTCGAAGGTTAATAACAGGAATAATCAAATACTTGTGAATCCTCATATCTCATAAGCATGTTATATAGCTTTATGCCTGCCTACCACTTTCAGCAACTTTTAAGTTATTTACGCTCGAGTAAACTCGTTTTAAATTATGTGTTAGTAGCATCACTTGGCTTCTGCTCGAATCTTTCATCATGCGACCTCCCCTAGCCATAAATGCCAAACTTCTTTGACATACCATCTGGTATTGAGCACCCACCATACCTTAGTTATCCATCAATATATTTGATTTCCATACCATCAAAATATCTAAAAATGAGCAAGTATCAGCAGATATTGTTCATAGCACGTAAAAAGTTATCAAACAACGCGGATTTGACCTCAGTGAGACCTTAGCCTTTTTACTAGGTTCTTCTAAGATGAGAATAGGTTGCATCAGCTGTTGTCCGTGCTTCAGTTGAGATAAAGCATAGGGATCACCATGCCAATAGAGTAAGCATCTCATTAAAGAATACCATTACCCAAAAAAACTGTTTTTTCCTAAAGTAATGACAGTCACGTTATAACAAGAAGAGCCCATATGTGAAGTTTGAGGAGGAACCAAAGTGATATTAGTTTCAAAATATTTAGAGCTTTTGCCCTTTTCTAAGACAAGGGGAAGGGCTGCATATTTGTGAATTTTTCGTGTCAAACTTGTAATCATTCATGACAATAAGGCAGGACAAGAATACAAGACCAAGCAAACATTTCCAACAACAGCTCTCAAAGAAACTTCTACTATAAAACGTGACCAAATTGTTGACCACTAATACAATGCAATCAGAGAATAAAGAAGCTAAACAGATATAACAAAAAAGAATCCCAAGAAAAACCATGCTCTTGTAATGAACTCACCACAGCCTTGCATTGCAAGAATAGCCAGTCGTGAGGGACGTTGTCCAATAAGTAAACAAAGTCCTTGGGTTCTGCCACTGAGAATAAATGACAAAGCAGCTAAGTGAATATGCACACAAGCTAGGTTAGTAAAAACTAAGAAGAAAAGAACTCACATTCACCAAGGCCACCCCAGCCTTTATTAATGATACCCCTCTGTCCAGTTTGTTCCAATGCTTCGACAATTATTTGGGTCATTTTTTCTGGTTCTTGAACTGGCTGGCATGAGTTGAAAGAATTGTACAAAAAGATCACATACTTCGAAGAAAATAAAATCCGTATATGTAAGATCAAATAAGTTAGAACAATATCTAATAGCAACCAACCAACGTCACACTGATATAAATTCACTATATTCAGGATAGAAACAATCTATTTTTATGGTCAATGTGACGAGTCTGTATCCAATGAAAAAGAGGAAAAACAATCAAAAGATGCAGTCATTTATCGCATTCATTAGGCTTGGTTTTATATCGGCAACGCAAAAGACTCATACAAAACATACTAGAAAACAAATCTTTATCAATCCTATGCTTAACAAAATGGACAAAACACAAACGCCCTAGGAACAACAACGAAGGGTTTCTAAATTCTATTGTATTTTTCTATTTCAATCCTAGTATTCTCGCTCTTAAGGATTTTACCATGCTCCATTAAATAGTATAAATCGGTTAGAAAAAGAAGCAATAAAAGTTGAAATATAAACAAAAGCTTCATTTCATCCTACGAGTAACAAACAACATGTAGCGGGAAGAGCTACTTAAAAAGGTAAGACAAGATAGTCATTGACTGTTTAGGGCTCACAACCTTAATGCTTAGCCTGTAAATGTAGGAACTATAGAGATATGATTTGTTACCATTCCTATAGAGATATGATTTTGTAAATAGATTTTTACAATCCCTTATTTTAAGGGATCATATCCTAGGATTATTATTTTTCCTTTCTTAGAGTTTCTTACTTTAGAGAGATATTTTGTATATAAATATGTAATTTGTCATATTGAAAAGAATAAGAAATTACAGAGAATTACTCTGATTTCTACATGGAATCAGCTTAGGTTACGGTTTCTTTCCAACCTAGATGATGTCCACAACTTCTCCTACTCCGGAGATCACTTCAAATCCAGAAAATTTTTCTGGTTCTGCTGCTCAATCAGAAGGTAATCTGGTCATGAAAGAACCAAAAGGTAAACCTCATGCTACAGTTTTTTTCTCCTCCCAGTCGTCCCTAATTGGATCCTCGATTCTGGTGCTACGGATCATATGACTGGTAATAAGGATTTGTTTTGCAATTTTTTTCCAAACTTTGGTAAAGCTGTCAAAACGGCTGATGGTTCTTTGTGCAAAATAGAAGGACATGACACTGTTATTCTCAATGACCAGATTGTACTTAAAAATGTCCTCTTCGTACCAAATCTGGCTTGTAATCTCGTTTCCGTTAGTAAACTTTCCACCGACTTGCATTGCTCTGCAATTTTTAATGATATTGATTGTACTTTGCAGGCACTGAATTCGAAGAAGATGATTGGTAAGGCCAACTTGCAGAATGGTCTCTACATTCTTCATGCCTCTACTAAAACCGAAATCTCGAAATCTTTTACCGCTTTAGAAAAAGTTGATAATGTTATGTTATGACACTATCGTTTAGGTCATCCTAGTTTTCACTATCTTGCAAAAGTTTTTCCTGCTCTATTCATTCATAAAAGGCCAAATTCTTTTTCTTGCAAAGTTTGCTCTCTTGCCAAACATACTAAATCAACTTATTCTCCTGCTACATATAAGCCTTCTCATCCTTTTGCTTTGATCCACAGTGATATTTGGGGTCCTTCTCGGGTGAAGAATGCTGATAATTGTAAGTGGTTTATCACTTTCATTGATGATCACAGTAGGATAACTTGGACTTATTTGCTAAAAGATAAATCTGAAACTGCATGTGTTTTTACCCAATTTTATAACATGGTTCTCACTCAATTTGGGTCTAAAATTCAGCTCTTTAAATCTGATAATGGCAGTGAATATTTTGCTAAGTCTTTGGGTGCGTTTTTCAGGGAAAAAGGCATAGTTCAGATTAGTTCTTGTGTTGACACCCCACAACAAAACGGTATTGCCGAAAGAAAAATAGACACCTCCTTGAAGTTACTCGTTCTCTTCTATTTACCACTAATGTTCCAAAATATTTGTGGGGGAAGCTTTATTAACTGCCACATATTTAATCAATCGAATGCCTAGTAAGGTTTTACAATTTCAAACACCTCAATCTATATTTTTGCAATACTTTCCCCATTTTAAACCTATCTCCTCCATTCTTCCACTTAAAATATTTGGTTGTACTGTTTTTATCCAAAACATTGCTCCTAATAAGTCCAAGTTAGATCCTAAATCATTAAAGTGTGTACTGGTTGGGTATTCTTCACTTAAGAAGGGTTATAAATGCTCATCCTCCTTCAAAACGATTTTTTACCACTATGGATATAACATTTTATGAGCAAGATCTCTATTTCACTCAGGCTGAAATTCAGGGGGAGACATGGAAGGATTTTTAGCCACATCAGGTATCTCCTCCTACTCTTCATTCTCAACCTTCAGAATTGCCACCAATTTTGTCCTTACCTACAGATTTGTCACCTGTAACTACTTCCATTGATCCACCGGTAGTACCTATCACTACTTCACCCATACCCACTTTAAATACCCTTCCTGAAAATACACCTACTCTCATTCAAAATATTCCACAAACAACACCAATCAAACAACTCTGTTTCTATACAAGGAAAAGAAAACATATTCCTGAGGCTGTTTTGCAATCTGATGCTTGCCGAGAATTGGATTTGGGTCCAGCTGCCGAAATAGAAGAAGAAATCAGTAAGTCCACTTCCCCTACTCTAGATGACTTCCCTATTGCTATTAGAAAAGGGGTTAGACAGTGCACCAAACATCCTATTGAAAAATTTGCTGTTATAATTCATTGATGCCGTCTTTTCAAGCATTTACAGCAAACTTGGATAAAGAACAGGTTCCCACAAGCATAGCTGAAGCTTTAAAGGATTCAAAATGGAGAAGGGCTGTTGAAGAGGAAATTTGTGCATTGGAGAAAATGCTACTTGGACTGTTACGGACCTTCCTCAAGGAAAAAAGGCTGTTGGCTGTAAATGGATCTTTACTGTAAAGTATAACTCAAATGGTAGCATCCAACGATACAAAGCGAGACTAGTGGCAAGAGGCTTTACACAAACATATGGGATAGATTTCACAGAAACTTTTGCACCTGTGACGAAGCTGAATACTGTTCGAGTACTCCTAAGTTTGGCTGTAAATTGCGATTGGAAATTACACCAACTTGAAGTTGTCACCTGGCTTAAAGTCTGTTGAAGGAAGTAACAAGATGTGTAAGCTCAACAAGTCTCTATACGGGTTAAAACAATCACCCAGAGCTTGGTTCGAGAGGTTCACTAAAGTCATCCTAAAAAACGGCTACAAGCAATCCTCAGCGATTACACTCTTTTCATCAAGGTGACTTCTACTAATAAGAAAGCTATCCTTATTGTGTACGTGGACGACATAATTCTTACCGGAGATGATGAAGAAGAGATTTGCAATTTGAAGAAGTTGTTAAATAAGGAATTCGAAACCAAGGACTTGGGAAAGCTAAGGTATTTCCTAGGAATGGAGGTGGCAAGGTCAAAAGAAGGACTTGTGATCAACCAAAGAAAATATGTACTTGATTTACTCAAAGAAACTGGTTTTCTTGGTTGTAAGCCGATTGATACACCAATGGAGGCAAGCTTGAAATTTAACAAAGAAGATGGGTCCTTGGTAGACAAAGAGAAATTTCAAAGATTAGTTGGGAAACTAATTTATTTATCCTTGACAAGGCCAGATATAGCATTTCCTGTAAATGTGATAAGTCAACACATGACTAATCCTACTGAAGAGCATATGGCAGCAGCAAATAGAATTCTCAAGTACTTGAAGAAAACTCCAGGACACGGTTTAATGTTTAAGAAGACACAAGACAGAACTGTTAAGATCTTTACAGATTCCAGTTGGGCAGGAGACCTTACTGAAAGGAGATCCACTAGTGGCTACTGCACCTTTGTTTGGGGAAACCTTACAACTTGGAGAAGTAAGAAACAATCTGTTGTTTCAAGAAGTAGTGTTGAAGCTGAATTTAGAGCACTAGCATTGGGAATATGCGAAGGAATTTGGCTACTTAAACTACTGAAAGAACTTGTCACTAATCAAGAGGATCACTTTGAAGTTTTGTGTGATAATCAATCTGCTATACAAATTGCAAAGAACCCAGTTAAACATGATCGGACAAAACATGTTGAGATTGATAGGCATTTTATTGCTGATCAAGTTAACAAAAAGATAGCCACACTTTCATACATTCCTTCAGAAGAACAAGTTGCAGACATTCTTACTAAGGCTTTGCCAAAGCCTGTTTTCAATAAATTCCTATTCAAGCTGGGATTATACAATGTATATTCTCCAGCTTGAGGGGGAGTGTAGGAACTATAGAGATATGATTTGTTACCATTCCTATAGAATATGATTTTGTAAATAGATTTCTACAATCCCTTATTTTAAGGGATCATATCCTAGGATTATTATTTTTCCTTTCTTAGAGTTTCCTACTTTAGAGAGATATTTTGTATATAAATATGTAAATATTGAAAAGAATAAGAAATTACAGAGAATTACTCTGATTTCTACAGTAAATAATGAAGCAATGAAATTTCTGGTTGCAACACTATAGACACTGTCACTGATGTGTTTCAGTACATAAGTTGTTATCCAAAATTCTACAACTATTTATGAATTTCAGCAGCATCCCTAGCTAGCATACTAGAGACGTCTGGAGGAAAACATTTAAAAACCTCAACATAAGAAATTAAAGAGAACAACCTTTCCGTATCACGAGGAAACAAAAAGAAAACAAGCAGGAAATGACCAAGCACAGCTAGACTTATGGTTGAGATTTCAAGAGAAAGGCTTTAGTAAACCAAAAATTCCTTAACAGATTCATCAACATTGAAAACCAAATTCGTATCTTCAATTGAGAAGTCTGGAAAAAGAATTTACAACCAAGGCCCGTTAAAATTCTTAACCTATCTCGCCATGTTATTCTGTATCTTGATAGATCTCTTGACCTGTAAAAGGGAAGGAACCCATCTCTACAGACCAAACTTCAGATGTAATCCTTACCCAGGGCAAGAAACATTGTACTACAGCTCTATTATAAATCCCCCAAGATAAATCATAAATTTCAGGTAACTAGGTGTCCCCAATACTTTTTGTTGTATACAGGAAGTAATCGTTTTGCTCTTTGTATATGAGATTTACTGAGCACATCATAAGTAAACAAAATTTGATCCTCTGTGATTTTCTCTGACAATATGTTTCATAGAAAGGTTACATCCACGGCACCACCAAACTTCTATTGATTCTGGAAATAGATTCAGGCATTTTCTATGACACTAAGGATCTCAACATACAGTAAAAATATGAGAGAGAGAAAGAGACAAAATTACGCTCAACAGAGAAGCCCATTTGGCTGGTCACCATTTCTCTATATAGTATAAAATATTTTGGGATTTATAATAGCATAACTTATTAATGGATTTCGCAGTGCAAAGAAAAACTTAAATTCTCAAGTAGGCACTGCTAGAAATTTCTTATAAAAAAAAAGGCACTGCTAGAAATATCTGCTACTTAATAGGGAAAACAAATTCATAAACTACAGAAGACTATATAGAAAATGATAAATGAGAAAAGAAATCAAACTCACAAGGCTACCGAATCCAATATATATAGGCTCTGGACCAGCTGCAAGCCACTGTACGAGTGATGTTGGAGGTTCATAATTTTTTGCAAGATCAAGAAAGCAAAAGCCTACCACGTCAATCTTAGGTCCCCAATCTGAAGGAGAAAAATAAAAGTGTCATCCGTCTGTTTGAGAAACTCTTGCTGGCATGTAAAGCTGTTACAGAATATATTGTTTCTTCTAAGAAGATGTCGCGCTTTATTGCATAAGATGGAGAGAACATGAACTGACATAAAGAATTAAAATAAAAAAGACAAGCTTATTAAAAACCAGAGTAATATCTTTTAAGTTCTACACTCTACAATTAGACCTATACCAACCACCACCTTTAGGCTTGGGAACAAGGTGAGGGCTCCATATATATCCATGTGGCACGTCAGAATCAGAGCCTTGGGAACCACTCAAATATGTGACTGGTCGCAACTTCGCTTTTTCTTTCTAAGATCATTTATCATGTCCCTTATCCCGAGCCAAATCATTGAGTCAACAATTTGATAAGAAAGCTACGGCAAACACAAACAAACATAATGACAAGGAGAACAAAAATACATAGTAAAAAATGATAAATGTGAATATACTTCACAGAACTCACTCGATATCCAGCTGGTTGCTTCACACGGGACCAAGGATGTGGGAACTCACTTGTTGGCCTGGAGGAAACAATAATGAATTGTGCAAATCAGTCTAAGAGGGCCCATTAAATCATGTAATAGAACAAAAGACTGATGCAAAACAAGAAATGAAAATTGTACACTGCTAGCTTTGGAGATGTTAAAGCAAAATTTAATTCATCTATAGATAACATTACCCAGACAAGACTTACGTCCATGGCATTGTGAAAAATATGTGAATTGGTACTTTTAATGCCTCTGCCACATGGGTATGTCCTAAACAGTATTGAAAAAGTTTCTATCAGAATATTGAACCAACAAATCAAACAAGAATAAAGTACTTCTATTCCAGAAACAAACAGATAACAGTGATACTAAGAGAAATCATCACATTTTCCCACCAGAATCTTTTCTCAAACAGGGACAACTTCATTAGGAATCTACTTGTCCATATCAAAGTTAAGATTTGGGCATAAACTTTCACACTACACCAAGATGCTAAAATCGGAGGGCTAAAAGGAATAATATCATACTCAATAGTCAGTACTGCCGAAAGGCCTTTATGTATGCATGATAAATAAATGCAAAGATATAATAAGAGGAACTGGAACATCAAATCTTAGAAACCACCCTATTTCCATTATTCAGACCCATAAGCACATACTTAAACATGATTATGTGTGTCTGTGTAGGAGCGAAGCTAGGAATATCATCTTGGGGTGGCCAACATAAAATTAAAAAAAAAATTGAGGGGGGGAGGGGCGAAGCCAAAAACTTGTGTTAAAAGGTCTTAAATTGAATTATTAATTCTTAGGAGGGGCAAAAATGAAAATTTTCCGTTTAATTAAGGGGCAAATAGGGATTAAACTGAAGCATTAAATTTTTTAGTCCCTACCTGCCCCCCTTAATAGTCAAATTCCTCTTTTAGTCCCTTAAAAAATTAATGCTTCAGTTTAAAAAATTGTGGTCTTGCATATATATATATGCAAGACCACAATAACTAGTAAAAAAGTAATGAAATCTAACCATATGCTGGAGGATTTGCAATGATTGCATCTGCCTTAAAAGGGATACCAGAATCAGGATCAGGATCTTTGCAAGCTGGAAGCAAAGAGTAGATATATCCTTTATTTGATTTCGCTGAATGGGAATCTCAGAAGGGCCTGATGGCAAGAAGCCTTTATTTTTCACCATATCTGCTCATAGGAAAAAATTCAAGGTAAAAGAAATCATTAAGAAGCCCTGCAGGAGATCCAAACTTTTAACAACTATTCACATTCAGTTTCATTGATATATTGCTTTGAGCTTACCGGTCAATCTTAAGCTTAACACGTACATTTTTCATATGAAGCTGAGTTATTGACAACTTAAAAGTAACAAGAAGGTTCAGCGCTACAGCTGCAAATATGAATGAAAAATGTCTTGCAGTTATGTTTATGTTAATAATCCCGCATGGCACTAATTTTAATTACAAATAGGAACCACCTCAAAATAATCTTATCAGAATCCCTAGAACGTTACACCAGAAAATCATCAAATAATGGGTTAGGTACATACAACCGGCAAGAACTTTTGGGTCTCCACCTAATGGATAGAACTCCAGCCCAGCAGTCAGCACAAACTCTTTGAAATTAGAATGAGTCGCCAACCTTACACGATGACCATAATCCTGCATGGAAAACATCCTTTCAAATGTTAACATTTTAAAATTTAAACAAACAATAAAAAGGATTGAACTTAATTGTTAAATTCTTTTCTTAACAATGCAGTAAGAACAAGCTTGTGAGGCAAAAGCAGCATGCTAATTGTTGCCAACCAGGTTTCGAAAGAATATATACCTATTAGACAAAATGAAAACTGGTACTGCATAAAAACCATCTTTTGCATTTAAACACCCAGAAAAAAAGGTATCAAAAACTTTAAATTTCTAGTTTTAAGTATTGAAGATAAACCTAATTCAGAGCAATAAATCAAGACACAGGCAAACAAAGAAATTCCTCCAACACTCTACGTTTCATGAGCAACAATATTGACATAATAACAGCAAGCAACACTTTGATCCTGATCAAGGCAGCAAATACCTAAATGATCATCACCAAGTATAACGTTTCTAGTCTATAAGCAACCTGCTCAGAGAGAGCTGCTTTTTTATGGACTACAACAGAATTTCTTTTCCTATCATCTAGTTTACCCTAAGTTAACTTGAGGAGCAAGAAGCATTCCCTGGCTCTTCTTAAATATACAGAATTTGTTATATATAATATGTACACACACACACACACACACACAAATAAAGAAAACAAACATGAGCAATAATTCAGTCTTCAACTTAATTTTGGTTGAAAATTGCTCCAATTTCCACTTGCACGCATATTACCAGAACCCCAAATGAGGTTACAAAGTAGTTAGAGGCTTCCAGAGTTATTCACGTTAGCAAAATAGCAAAATCAACCACATAAAAAATTATTTCCTAACCTGGAGACGTTTTCCAATCGCAACAAATGGCTGCACATCTCCTCGTGTGCCAACTATAAGCATCACTATATGCAACGGTGGAATATCCTGAATATCAAGCGCCTCTTCTTCAGCAACTTCAGTGTATTCATCTCTCCGCCCACTACCAAGAGCATGGGGCTCAACATCTTCAGGAACTTCAAACACCACAGTCCCATCATTTTTCACAGTAACTATTCTGTTCAACAATTTAAGCTGCACAGATTTATAAGATTGAATAGCATTGTCAGTTACACATCTCAAATGATCAATCAACCTGTAACACCAGCCAAGAAACCAGTTATCAAGGCAATTTTTAAGAATAGTCACTGAAATAAAAAGATGATGGAACAACAGAAACAATACTAAGAAGCCTGGGCAGATCCCTGGTAAGTACTTTCCTTTCATGGCAAGTTAAGCAACTATTAGTTACAGATTCTACATAGATCCTACTGTATATTTCTATCTGACCTAATGCTAATCTGTAGTACGAAAAAAATCTTCTAGACTTGAGAAGAGTCTAGTAAAAAGAAAGGATGAACTTACAAAAAAAAAACCTTAAACAAAGATATTAAAATTGCTTGTGACACCCTAAGACTGCTTAAACATATCTATCCATTTAATATACAAAGGGACAAAAAATATGTATCTCCTCTGAATTTTGTCTTGTAACTATCGCCTATTCTCCATTTTCCATGCTTGTTGTCCTTACGTCCTCCGACATGGTCATACTACTATCTCAAATTGTTGAGATGGTATATATACTATTATTGAATTTATTACAAATTCTATACATTTATCAACATGTCCATAACATCAAACAACTGATTGCAACAACATTTTCTTTCTTGTTAAGAAAGAATTTAGATATCATATGCAAAATTCTTAGATACTCGTCAAATACAAAGCATGGATGTGGACTAGGCAGTTTCACACAATGATATGGACACTGCAACACAATCATCCATATAGAAGAAAACAATTTGAACATTCCTCTTTAACCATTAGGTATTCAATTTTTCCACCAAGAACTTATAAGCACTTTCACAATCAAAAGTTCTTAACTTAGAATAATCAGTGTCATGGAATCATTCTCCGGAAACATCTAGTACTCATGCAGAAGACAGTTAATTGTAGTTTTACAAATATAAATTGAGAAAACAGGGAATGGTACAGGTGATTCATCCTGAGAATTTAATACCTTCTGTTGGTCAGGTATATTATTGTCAAAAATCTGTGCAGCCTCTTCAGCAAGTATGTTTCGTTGTCTTTGTGCTTCATTTTTTGGTATTTCAAGTTCACGCTGGCTTGAATCCAATTTTTCAATGTTTGGAGTTTCCACAGGTGATGTTCCAACCTCAGAGAAACTTCTACGAACAGTGCCTGAATGCAGTAAGAAATATAGAACAAATTTAAGGCTGTCTAATAACAAAGAGAATATAAAATTCAGTTGCCTCGCGGAAGCAATATCCAATAGAAAGGCTATAATGCCTACATCTATTGCCCAGTCCCAATAGAGACACCTAAGATGTGTGAGAAATCATCATTGGTGGAGAATTTCTACATTGGACATGAATGAGTAACCAAGAAATGAGAGAACAGAACAAAGAAAAGATGATCATGGTATTATTATTTCAGCTTACTCGAATGTATTTAAAACTACAGCTGGAGAAGTAACTGCTCTCAACAGCTTATAACTCTTAACTTCTATCAAGATGAACTTCCAAATTTATATCTGTTAAAATCGTAAGCCAGTGATAGATTGTTATTCTTATTGCAAATAATAAAACTCAACAAATAGCAAATTACACTATCAAATTTAATAACAGCAAATGAATGAGCCGCGACAGGTATTATGCAATAATGAAATTGAGGAAGTCAAAATTTCAGTCAAACTCGACCAAGGCAATAATAGACAAGACAAAGTCCAGAAACAAACTGCGCAACAAAACGTTCAGATTTTGAATTCTTTCGCTAAAACGCAGCGAATTTCACGAAGATAAATTCGACGCACCTGAAGACTCGGCGCCACCGTTAATCAATGCACTGCGATCAACTACAGCGCGAAAACCATCGCCACTGGCGGCTTCATGGGAGCCTCTGCTACTATCCATCTCTTTAGCATCGATACATATCACTTGCTCACTTTTCACCGGAATTTCTACTGAAAAGGAAGATGAGGAGGCGGAGGACAAGTTGCGGCGATGCTCCGGCGACGAAGCCATAGCCGATTGCGTAGAGCTGTCTCGTTCAGCGCGGAGAATTCCCTGCTGGTTCTCCAGATCTACTCCAATTCGTCGAACAAAAAGTGTTTTCTGCTGCTCTGTTAACCGCTTCGATGCCGAGAATCTTCTGCTTTAAATTTTATTTTCGAAACCAATATATATATATTCAAGAGAAAAGTGAACACTTTCGAAAGCGCATGAGGGATGGGTCTGCAAAACAAGAAACCTTTGCTTGCGGGGGCTTCCTGAACAGACGACACGTAAGCAATACATCTGTCTGAACTCCGAAGGATATTTTGGTCAGTTCTGATATCTACTCGATAATATGAGGGGTAAATTTCTTATTTAGTCACCACCTATTATTTTATTTATGTTCGACCATTCAATTATTTTCTTCTCAAAACAGAAACGAAATAATATATGAATGACTAAAAATGTAATTTACCCTTAAATTTCTCATTACTTCATGTACTATGTTACTTTTTTATACTTTTTATAGGTTACAAATTTGATTATATTTCGTTAGAGTATTTATTATTTCAATTTATTTATTCATGTCATTTTGAATTTAAATTTAGATCAAATCTAATTATAACGATTTCGAGTTCAATTGGGATAGCTTGGATCATTACCTTTTCATGGTCGAAACCAAGATGGGATGGATTCAGATTAATTGGGATGGGTTTTCGAGTTCGAGTCAAAATTGACAAGTTTAAATTTAGTCTATCCGATCTCAAGGGTTCTTTGTTTGCATTGTCCCCGGTATTCAACATGTTCTATCAGTTTGCAAGGTTACTTAATGCGATTTTTAGCTAATAACGGCACTAATTTTAGGATCTTAACTTATTTCCAATTGTCTAACATTTGGGATTTATTGATCTTTCACAGTAATTAGCTTGTGTTAATATTGAGATTATTTATATGTTAAATTAGTTCAAAATATTTAACTTGTTGCTATGTATAATATAAACTTGGAAGAGACTAAATCTGAATATCAAATTTGCATTGTCATTACCTTTTTTCCCCTTGAGCTGGTTTCCCTTTCAAGTATTCTATTTCATGTTGATTAAGCATGGATTGTGGTAATCTTTCCCATATGTTGTTGAATTTTGATTTAACAAATACCTCATCTTCTTCATTTCCCAAATACCACATATATATGGTTTTACAATACCTGCTAGAATATTCTTAGTTGGCAGCAGTTACACCAGACTTGCCTTGCTGGCACATCCTTCCTAACAACCAAATAACAACCTATTTGTTATTCATTGCTATTCACATAATAGTTAACATATGTAAATGTTACAATGGTGTAGCCTTTTTGTATTCTATTCAAGTGTTTTTGTGCTCCCATTGATCATCCCTGCATTGTATTTTCCCCACTTCTCCTCATTTGATTTTTGTGATGTATTAAACATAAAAGAGTCTCGCACGAACCAAGCGATATTTATATGGGTGTTTGAGCATTCATTGTTAAATAATTGAGAACCTTTTAAATAGATAATACCTTATAATCAGCGTAGAATAATAATAAAAAAAGTTCCCGAACTACATCAAGATAGTTCCTTAAGTGGCTCCCGACTTCTCTAGTCCCATTTATTATGATGGTGTGGTTTTATACTTTTATCGTTCTCAGGGAATGAAGCTATCGGAGTATTTTCTTTTTTTGGCATAACCACATGTACTCAGCTCATTAATCGACTTATTCAAACCAAGTATTGATAAGATACATACTTATATCCAAGCTCATTCTAAAGTCCGCATAACATTGGTTAACAATATCAAGTTGAATTCACATGAAACATGCGTGAATGTCATACAACAAATGAATTTCAAAGTCATTAAACTCTTAACAATAATTATTTGGCTCTTGGTGGTTATGGAAGAGAGAGAGACGGAAGAGGCAAAGGCTATAGCCGTGGCTGTGGAAGGATGGGCGGTGGACACTCAAGGGGTGGCAATGGTGGCTACTAAAGCTTAATCAATGGCCCGGAGCTCTTGGTTAGTTTTCTTCTTTTTACAGCGGTAGCTAAAATACTTGCTTCGGCCTGCTAATTTTTTGCACTCTAATGGCATTCTCACTTCTAGCCAACTTGTCCATCCATTCAATTGTTTGTTGCGTTTTCAAGCTCGAACTCGAGACTTATCCATGTGGCAATCTATTCTCTAACTCGAATACTATTTGATCTAGTTGAGATAAATACGACGATATTCTAAACAATCAGGATTCCAAGAACTATCAGCTTTATCTTCATGTTCTGTAACCACATCTTTCTCTTCATCTGGGTTCCCTGCTGCCAGAAATCTTGTGCCTACAATGCCCAGAAAAAGAACAAATACCCTCATTATCCCTAACCTATAATTTTGAACACCAATAGGAGAATCATGTGAGAAATTTCGGCTTTTCGAATTGAACTATTCAGCTAGCCCTTGAATATTGGGAACTAGTATTAATAAATGCTTTTAGAATGAAAGAAATGCACAATTGAATCGCATATGTTCAAGGATCCTGCATTTAACTTAACATTCTTGTCTTGGAGTTGCCTCATGGTGCTAACGTTAACAATTTTGTTTCCATGTTTTTCCAGTTAGTCAGATAACAAAACCAAATTATTGCCCTACATATTATGTTGTTTCGACTTTTCATTTTTCTTAAATTATCAATGCCCAACACAATTCCGGATATAAGTGTGGGATATAATCTTTCAAGGACCCTTATATATACTTTCAAAAAAATGAACCTTCAAGTATCTTAAACTTAGACGCAAGTCCAACCAACAAACCTACATATGATCTAATTCCCAGTAAAAATTCAGAAAACAAAGGAGTTAACTAATGATTTTGATTATTCTAAACCAAATTTTAAAATATATGCCGATTTGTAAGCGGTAAAAGGGACCCAACAAACCCAAATGATGCCCCATTTATGGTCTATCTAAAATGCAGTTTAGGAAACCATCAAGTGATCTTAGTGGTAAAGGGGAGTATTATTCTCCCTATAGGTCCCAGGTTTGAGCAGTTGTATCTGTAGAGTACTAGTTGTCGATTGCTAAAAAAGATTCTAAACAGAAATTACTTTGTAATCACCTCAGACTATAAAAAAAAGTGCAGTTTTAGAGAACATTGAAAATATTGTTTAAAGTAGAACAGTATGATATTCATTTGCTTACCTGGGAGCGGAGATTTTCTGTTTTATCCACCAGCAGAATTAAAGGTACTTCGGTATACTGTAAAGAAATCATAAACTCCAAAGAGTGAAAGTTGTGTAACAATATTACCTTCGAACCATCGATGTTGTTGCTTCCTATATGCTTCTTATGACTCAAGGACTTAATAAAAGGCCTAAACATTTTACACACCAACAAACAGTCGTCAGGACACTTCTTGAATCTTCCATCGAGGGGTTAGACGCACAATTTTGATCATTTCTAGATATTATTCTTGAATTCGATTTTTCTTTTTTTTTTACTGAAAAACAAGACTGATCCAAGTGAACTAAACGTGACATAAAGAAATTACGATTGCATAGAAATAGAATGTGGTTGTACCTTTACATCATTAAGGAAGATAAATTTCCAACCATTGAGACGTGCTCGAACAGCTATGTTCATGTCTTCTACAGTTGTCATTTCAAGCTAGCCTCCGAATTCCTCAAGAGCTTTAATTCTCCAAACTCCAGCAGTTCCATTAAAACCAAAGAAATTTAAAAAGAAACTCCATTAACTTGCTGTTCAACTTCAAAGTGGAAACATAAGTTAATGTTTTGGAGACGAGTAAGCAAATTCTCGTCATTGTTGACAAAACTTCGTCTAGCCTGAACTAACCCTTACTCAGGATTATCCTACAAGACAAGGAAGACATACAAGGTAAAAAGGCTGATCAGCTGATAATCATTTTGGTTTGTATCTTTTCATCTTGAAATGTGGCACGGTTTGTTTTAGAAAATTTGGGTTTTTTCATCTTCCATCTTCAACTTAGCTGGATTTTTTCTTTAGAATTTTTGAGAAACTTTAAACATAAAAGATGAATGAAAATATGTTAAATATGGTTTTGAGATTGGATTTTTATTTTTAAGGTGAAGAGATGATAGTTAAAGATTTTTAACTCTCCACTGTGGCAATCCAGTTAATGCTCAAGTTGTACTTTTTTATATGGTTGTAAACAGTTGTTAATGTTGAGTAACCAATTTGTTATAAATTGATAAAATTAATATTTGATTTATTACTTTTAAAATTTTAGTGGGAAAGATAAAAATTTATTCAAACATTAATAATTATTTGTGTATTTTACTTTAAAAAATAAGATAAAGTAAGTGGATTTTACTTTGTCTTTTTCCTTATATGAGAAGTATTTTTTTCTTTTTAATAATTTGTGTAGTTTTATATTAGGTAACGTAAATAAACAGTAGCTAAACTATACTAAAGTAATTTCTCTATTGAATGAAATTTTAAAAATTATAAAATAAGTATTAAATTTATCGAATTAGATTTTTTGCATTTAATCTTTGAAAAATATTATTTTCTTTAATAGTATGGATAGTTATAAGGTGTTATATATTTATAATTTTTCTTAGTCGTTGACAATATACCCCTGACAAATATAATTACTATTACTCAAATTTTTTTAGAGAAAATAACAATTCATTCTACAATATTTCCTTTAAAGAACCCTCAATTTAAAAAACGAACTCATAAGATTTCTCAAAATTTTAAAACATTTTAATTAAAGTCAAATTATTCCGTCAAAATCCACAACCGGATATATTGTACTTTATAGGGAATGTAGAGTTGAAGTAACAATAACAATCTAATCAAAGATGGATTAAGGGGTAGGAGTTGAACTAAAAGTCCGTTAATTTTTAAAAACATATTATCATATATTTTAAATTTTTTTAAATATTTTCTATTGAAAATTCATTTTCATTTCCCTCCTAAAATTTTAGAATTTAAAAGCTTTATGAATTTAAGCTCACTGATCTATGTTGAATGTAGGATAGGAAGGAAGTTGTTGCATATGAGAGGAAGAAACAGCTGAATAAACTTTGGGGCTGAATAAGTTTGCAGCACTAATATCTGCAAATAATAAAATGAAAAGAAAAATTACACGTCGTCAGCAAGGTTCGAACCTAAGCAGGAATGTAGCCCAACAAATTTCAAGTCTGTCTCCTTAACCACTCGGACATCTCAACTTGTTGAATGATTCTGAAATTATAATATAAAACCTTAGAAACAGTTCTAGCTGCCAATAACAGAGGGCTATCGTGTACTTTCATCAAGAAAATAAGTATATTATTTTGTCACTTGATCAATAATCGATCATATGATGATTAATGAAAACATCCTCAACAATGAGTGAAATGATGTTACAGTCCATAAATTTTACTTAGATAATTTTATATCATGTAAATAAAAAACATCCTTAAAATTTAACTTTAAATATATATATATATTAAAAAAAGTATGTGTGATTACAAGATAATATATGTTCATAATATTTCTTAACTATTAACAAAAGCACATACCCTGCAAATACAACTGATCGAATCCAAGACCTAAGGAAAAACAACATTCCCTTCAACCACTGAGATCACTTAATAGATTCTTAATTTTAATATTTTTGAGTACATAATCATTAGTACCTAAAATTTGAGAAATTATAAAAATATTTAAACATTATATATATATATATATATATATATATATATATATATATATATATAATCTTACCAATATAGTTAAATTCAAATAATATCTGTACATTTTTTGTCACCGAAATCTGATAATCTAAATATTGGAACACCACCATTGGACATTAGTATTAGTACGCCCTTTACATTTCTAAAACTCATGGCTTCTATCCTCAGTTGGTAGAGCACAAGGTTCTTAACCTTGAGGTCGTGGGATCGAGTCCCACGGAGGGCATTTCATAATTCGGAGGTCTTCTACGGAAGCTGCTCTCAACCTGGTGTTGGGGGTAGCCTACTATCTTACCTCCCCCCTTACCCCATTATATATGGGAACAAGGGACAACCATTTTTTATAGCTTCTATCCTCTATTAACAAAGAATAAAAACCGGATTGAAAGCCGAACCGATAATACCCGAGCTAGGTCGAGAAATGGCGCCGTAGGTAAAGGAACAATGCAGTTGAAGCAGCCATAACATATGGAAACACAGTCCAAATTCCCTGTGTCATTTTCATACATTAGGAATCTCTGTTTACATAAAATCAAATATCGGAACCACAAGAACCTGTTTTACCACTACTGTGGCGACGGTTGCAAGTGCAAAGACGGGGCGTTTCCTCATCCAAAACCGATTCCAAGCTTGAGTCGAGATAAAGAAAGGGAATATAGCGTTAGTTCCGAGTCATGTAACACGTTAAAACTATGTTGCTTCAAATCAAATGGTGTCAAATACGCATCCGTTCAACTTTTTTTCATATATTTAGAGAATCATATCCTGTACTGATACCCGGATATGAGTTAGACAAGAGTATTCAAATAAAATCAAGAGCCGGAGTAACATATTGAAATATATGGTGCGGTCCATTGCACCCATAGTTTTACTGTATACAGAGAAAACACTGGCATAAGCTGTCTCAAATTTGCAATACCTATAAAGTTGCCTTGGATTTTATGTTTCTACTGATGATTCTCGTTCGAGTGTGAATGTTGGATATAAGTATGTGTTCAATATCAATATATTTAATTTTTTAATTTTTTTCTACATGTCTGGATGATGGTCGTGCTTTCATATGTTATGATAGTGTAGAACACAAATATCAAAATAAATGAAGAGTCGAGACAACATAAATATAGTACGAAGACTATATACATAGGAAAAATAACATTATGTATATTGGGAATACAAAATGACTAACCTGAATGGGAAGAGTGACCAAACCACCACAACACACTCCAGCAAAGAAGAATTCAGGAGATATTCCCCGTGCATTGGAGGTAAAAACTATTTTTATTTATATTTAATTCTAAATATATATAAATATTAAATTAATATAAAAATATAATTTTATTTTTTAATAGTCAATGGATAGTAAATTTAAACCTTATGCCTTGAGGCCTTACTCTTGACCCAGCTCAGCCTATGGATATGTCTTACATTAAATAATCCAATTCTCAGCTTAATATTCATTTAGTAATATTGGTTTCTCTTGATTGCATAATGGCGGCTTTTGCAGTTTTGATTTATGTAATTTGAATTCAAGTATGACTGTTAGATATGTGTATGTATTCCATATTCTTAAAAAAATTGAAGTTTTTCTTTTTTTCTATATGCTTTTAGAAGATTTTTGGAGGTTATATCTTCGTATTCACATCTAAAAATACATCTAACACAAATAAGTCACACTACAAGGAAGCGCATTGCAACCAGCGGCGAAGCTAGAAAGGGGGCAGGGAAAAATTTTGGGATTAAATACTTATCAGGTCCCTATTTATAGGGAGGAATAAAATTCGATTAGACTCGAAATTTTTTCAAATTTGAGTCAAGTTACAAAATAAATACTCGAATAACTTAAAACTATTAATAATTAATAGATTGGTTTTCAAGTTCGAATCGAGTCTTTCAACTCTGCATGATATATGTGTATCATATATGAAAATTATATGTATATCGTACATGGTTAAAGAAAATCATTTAAATTGGAATCAAATAGTTCTATAACATTATAAAAATGCTTATATTACAATAAATATCTAAAGTATTTTATTTTATCCAAGCACCTAAAGTATTTTTTGGTTAAGATAAGTACCTAAACTTAACTTTTGGTCAAAATAAGGTACATAAAGTATTTTTTGTCAAAATAGGTACTTTTAATATTCAATTTTTTTCATCTAAGTTCTAAAAAAACCGACACATGAAATTAATTAAAGAATACTTCAGGTACTTAGATGAAAAAGATAGAATACTTTAGCTCAGGGTTTCAAGTCGCGTTTTCGGTTATTTTAGATTTATCGTGATTGCGGCCGTCGAGGGTAACTCGGACGGCGGCGAAACCGCTATATCGCGGACGAAATAGCGGTCGCGGACCGTTTTTTGAAACCCTGCTTTAGCTACCTATTTTGACCATAAAATACTTTAGGTACCTATTTTGACCAAAAAGATAAGTTTAGATACCAACTTTGATCAAAAAATACTTTATATACTTGAATGAAAAAGATATATACTTTAAGTACTTACTTATGATATAAGCCTTATAAATATTTACAATTAAATTTAAACAAAACTCGAACAACTCGATTTGAAAATTTTTTAATAAAGTTTGAGTTATAAAATAGGATTGATCAACTCGATTAACTCAAAATTTTCTTAATCGATTCAATTGAATACTCATCCCTACCTATTTATAATTAGACAACTTAACCTCTCCAATTATCTAATCCCAGTTCCGTCCTTGACTGCAACGGGAATGTTTTGAACAAACAATGTAAACTTCATCACTACGGAACCAACATTCTATGTTGTTCTGACTTTTTATATCATTTAAAGTATTTATGTTTGATATTTATATTTATTCGCATTTAATTATAGGTATGCAAATATGATCTTCTAAATACTTTCTAAATACATGAAATTCTACCTAAAATATAAAGATACTCACTAAAATCTGAGTAACCAAATCAAAATGATCATATAGAAAGATTCAGAAGTATATACTAACCAGGGAGCCTGCTAGGAAAGCTGTGGGATTTCTTACTCCGAGTGAAAATCGCTCAACTGCACATCATAAAAAGCGTAAATTTACTTCAGAAAATAAAAATTACAATATGAAATGCATGGAACCCTTTTCTTTATATATAAAAATGTGTTTATATTGATTAGACTCGAGTATAAGTGTCGGATATGCGTAAGCATTCAACGTGAATACATGCATCAAATAACATTTTTCCAAGTTGATCATGAAAAAGAACTCAGGTCTTTGTAACTCACTGAAGCCTATGAGATTGCCATACTTTTGAACAGCAAAACCTTCTCTTCACCAATTCCTAACTGAACTCATCATCAACATTGAGGAAAGAATTGAATGATTATCATAATGGAATCAACCAAATCATGAACAAGCTATGGATCGATCTATTTTATGCATAAATATTAAGAATGAAACGGATTGGATATATGCATTTTTTGTAAAGAGAAAATAACTTCAGTGACCAAAAATCCCAGATAATATACGATTTTGACCAACTTTTTTTGGATTTGCGAAAATGACCAACAAAATCGCAATGCGATTTCTAATTCGCATTGCGATCTCCACTATCGCAAATTCGCGTTGCATTTCGCGTTGCGATAGTTGAAAATCGCGTTGCGATTTTTCATTTCGCGTTGCGATAGTTGAAAATCGCGTTGCGATTTTTCAGTTCGCGTTGCGATAGTCTACAGTTGTCGTTGCGATTTTCCAAATTCGTTGCGAAAATCGCGTTGCGATTTTCCATTTCGCGTTGCAAAGATGGAACGAATTCTGAATGAATATCTAAAATGAACTCAAATGGGTTTGTATCACTGATTATCAGCAAAGATGGAACGAATTCTGAATGAATATCTAAAAATTAGTATGGGCAGCTGCAGCCAATAGTAATTATAATATTTGAACTAGTAAAAATGAATTGAATATCCACAAATATCTTAATACGAACTATCATGTCTGCATAGAAATAAACAAACCTTGGAACAAACATCATCAGATGCTCCACTTTGTCTAAAAAGCTTTCCAAGGTAAACTGGTATCATATCACTGATGCAAACTCCCCTAAACTTTCAAGTCACAATTTAGCAACGAAGAATAAAAACATTTAGGAACCATAAGCTACAAAGAAAGGAATAAAGAACAAGCCATTACCACGGTTAGGATTGGTCAAATTAGTGGTTAAAGGTGTATTAACTCGTGCTAAGCATACAATGCAAAACTAGTTGGTTATTGGTGGAGTGTAAGTTTAATATAAGATCACGAAAAAAAAATCATTGATGTTGAACAACACTACTAAACAACACGAAAAGCACTATGCTATGGGATACTGTATTAGTCAATATCTTCTAACGTTCTTAGTGTTAGCCTCAAAATCTGTCTTGTGCTTGTTGTAATTTAAGTTTAAGCACATGGTTGTAACATGAGAAAGCCTCGTTGCCTATATATTCGTAATCATCATTCAAAGAATGTATTCTTATCTAAGTAATAATCGTATTTTACGTTACTTGAATTTGGGTGTGAGCATCAGATAGAGTACATGTCTGAAACGATTATATTAGACATAAGATTCTTAAAAGTCATATACTAGTACCCATATGACAGACAAAAATGTTAGAAATAAACACTTCAAGAAAAGAATGAAAAGTCGGAATAACATATAGTTACAAAATTCGACTAAAATAAATAATAAGATAAGATGCCACTAACCAGTATACCCAAAGAACTGTGGATATTATGTATGGGGCATTTATTGAGAGAGACTCAGCAAAGGAATGCCATGTTCCATCCAATGATAGCATCCGTGCCAAAGTTATGCCAACCTACATTTATCAAAAACAAAAATTAAATTTCAAGAGGGAGAGTTTAGTTAAACTAGCAAAACAATAAAAAGGAAACTATGGTACTCGAACCAAGTATGAGTGTCGAATACATGTATTATTAGATTTTTTAAAATCATTTCTATGCATTTAGAAGATCTTTGGAGGTCATATCCACATATCTATATGTCCGACAAAAAAGTCAGATACTGGTACTTCAAATGAAAAGAAGAATCCAAACAATTAGCCACAAAATCCGAGATGTCCTTCTTCATGCCAACCCAATGATACATCTCTCTTAAATTCTGGTACATCTTATCTCCATCGGGGTGCATAGTATATGGACTACTGTAAGCCTCATTAAGAATAATCTGCCTTAACTCAGCATCATATGGCACACAATATCGACCCTTAAAGTATAAAACTTCATCCTGATCAAGGGCGTAATCTGAGATTGTCCCCTGCTCCACTTGCTCAAAGATAGAAAGCAAGGAGCTATTAAGAGGTTGCTTAGCTTTGATCTCATCAACCAAGGTCGGCTTAACTTTCAATTCCGCTAACAAAGTGCCATCATCATATAAATTCATCACGGCCATTAAAGACCTTAACTCCGTTATTGCTTTTCTACTCAAAGCATCCGCTACAATGTTAGCTTTACCAGGGTGATAATCAATCACACAATCATAATCCTTTAGAAGCTCTAGCCAGCACCGTTGTCTCAAATTAAGCTCCTTCTGGGTCAGAAGATACTTTAAGCTCTTATGATCAGTGAAAATGTAACACTTCTCTCCATAAAGATAGTATCTCCAAATCTTCAGGGCAAAAATCACTGCTGCTAACTCCAAATCATGAGTCGGATAATTACACTCATGCGATCGCAGTTGACGGGACGCGTAAGCCATCACCTTACCTTCCTGCATTAGAACAATGCCGAGTCCTGAGTGTGAATCATCACTATACACTGTAAAATCCTTCCCGAACTCTGGTTGAATCAAAACTGGTGCCTGAGTCAAAACCGCCTTTAATTTCTCAAAGCTCTCCTGTTATGCCTTGCCCCAATTAAATGGCACGTTCTTCCTTAACAGCTTTGTCAAAGAAACAACAATGATTGAGAAGCCCTTGACAAAACGTCGATAATATCCAGCCAAACCCATGAAACTGCGGATCTCAGAGGCGTTCTTGGGTCGTTTCCAACTCACAACAGCCTCGATCTTACTTGGATCAACCTGAATACCTCGCGCAGAAATAATATGCCCAAAAAACGACACTTCTTGAAGCCAAAACTCACACTTGCTTAGTTTGGCATATAGATGATGCTCTCTCAAAGTCCGTAGAACGATCTTCAAATGCTCGTCATGCCCTGCTTCCGTCCGAGAATAGACCAGAATATCATCAATAAAGACAAGCACAAATTGATCCAAATATGGTCGGAACACACGATTCATCAAATCCATGAAAGATACGGGAGCGTTCGTCAAACCAAAAGGCATTATTAAGAATTCATAATGACTATATATAGTGCAAATGACCGTTTTTACAACATCGGACCCTTTAAATTTCAATTGATAATACCCTGAATGAAGATCAATCTTAGAGAATACAGTAGCTCCTCGCAATTGATCAAACAAGTCGTCAATCCTCGGTAGTGGGTATTTATTCTTGATCGTCATCTTGTTCAACTTCCGATAGTCAATACATAGCCTTAACGACCCATCCTTCTTTTTCACGAACAGAACTGGAGTTCCCCAAGGTGAAGTACTATGCCAAATAAATCATCGATCAAATAATTCTTTCAATTGGACCTTCAACTCCTTAAGTTCCTTTGGATCCATGCGATAAGGTGCTATAGAAATAGGTGAAGATCCTGGATAAGTCTCAATCTCGAACTCTACCTCTCTATCAGGAGGTAACACATGCAACTCCTCCAGAAAGACATCATGAAACTCGCTAACTGTATGAATCTCCTTAATCGTGGATAAGGAACCTTTAGTGTTCAAAATACAGGCAATGAAAGTCTCGTATCCCTTCCTGATCATACGATCAATTTCTATAGCTGAAACTATATTGGAGAGATAGCCACGTCGTTCACCAATTAACACAATAGTACGACCATCTGAAGTCTTCAGAGTAGCTCTCTTGTATTCACAATCCAGATTTACCTTGTGTTTATTCAACCAATCCATCCCAAGAATTAGATCGAACTCCTCTAAAGGAAGCTCCATAAGATCATCGAGAAAATTTCTCCATGAACCTCCAGAGGACAACTAATACTGCCTGTCCTACTAGAATCGTAACCGTAACAATATTTTCAGTGTTCTCAATCGGAATCTGAAGGTTTCTAGATACTGAACTCGATACATAGGAGTGGGTGGATCCATTGTCCAATAATGCAAAGTATGGGATATAATAAATAGTAAATGTACCTGCAATAACCTCAGGCTCATCTCTGTCATCCCGACGTCTAGTGGCATAAACCAAAGCTGGTTGTCTAGCCTCAGAAACTGCTTGCCCTCTGTTATGCTGAGGTCGGGCTCTACTGTCTGTCCTGAACGCTGATCCACGAGCCTTTCTTTGGCTACGATCTCTAATTAGGGTTTGTACTATAGTCTAAGAAAGCACAGGAGTCTGAGTAGCGGTCCTCTCAGACGGAGCGAGCTGGGGACACTCCCTCAAAAAACGACCATTAGATCCACACTGATAGCAAATACCCATATTTTTATGACACTCCCCTCTATGTCAATTACCACAATAATCACAAAGGGGCACATGTGGCAACCCTGAAAAACCACCACGACTAACCGCTAGAGGTGAAGATACAGCAGGTCTAAAAAGTGTATTACTCCTCTGAGGGGTCGAAGTATGAGTCCTCTTCCCGAATTGTGCAGATGGTTCAGTAGGGCCCGAAAATTTCTTAGATCGCTCCCGATCAACCCGCTCTCTACCAGAAGCTAAACCCTCCATCTCCTCAGCATCCTTGGCTCTGCCCACCAGCACATCGAAAATCTCATCTTGGTGGGTAACAACCTGCCTACGTAGCTCGTATCTGAGTCCAAGCGCAAATTTACGGCATCGATCCCTCTCGGTAGGCACCAGACTGATTCTATACTTAAGAAATTTCAAGAACTCCATCTCATACTCTGAAACAGTCATATCACCCTGAACCAAGTCTTGAAACTATTGTCGTCTCTGAACTAAATAACGATCTCACAGGAAACAACTCCTAAAGCGCTCCTTAAAGAAATCCCACATCAAACGATCGGTCGGAACACTACTGACCACTGATTCCCACCATGTGTGGGCATTGCCATCTAACATCGTTATTGCCCCTAAATATCTCTTAGTTGGGTCCAAACCCAACTGATCCATACGTCTCTCAGTATCCTGGAGCCAATCTTCTGCTTCAGTAGGAACTCCACCTATCTGTCCTCCAAAAGTTCTGACTCCATTGACGATCAGAGTCTAAGAAATAGACACCTCAGATCCAACACCAGCAGCTCTGACCACTCCTTGAATCAACTGTAGAAAATGTCTACCAAATTTCTCATCAAATGTAACTCTGGTAGAATCAGGCTCACTATCGGTTGCTCCTATGATCGGTGTAGTCATGCCAATACCTGCGGCATGAGGTAAATTCGGCGGGGTCGTAGGAGCAGGTTCACCTGTCGGAGGTGGGGAATCTACTCGAATCTCATCGATCGGGTCTACAAATCTAGCCACTCGACCTCGTCCACGGCTAGTTCGACGTCCACGTCTAGCACTCATTTTGTTAGATCTTGAGGTTACTAAAGAAGATAAAGCTTAGGGTTAGATAAGCACTTGGAGTCTCGAACATAGTTAAAACTGTAAAAACTTTATGACATGGCCTTAGTAACTTGTTTTGTAAACTATTTCAAAACCGTATTTTCAATTTGGACTCATACACAGTCCGAGGTTTAAAAATCAAAAGCTCTGATACCAATTAAATATCACCCCTAGACCCGACCTATGCATTTCGACTAAGTCTAATGGATCACATTCATGATTCTTAAAGACATTTTCTAAAAACGTTGTTTAATCAATGAAAAATCATATTATAAATGACATTTATGAAATTATAATATATAATACTATAAAAACCCAATTCACAAATATAGCATTAAAATGTAATAAATTAATTTAAAACATGTCTTAAAAAAATCCCAATTACGATAAACCGAACATAAATAACAAAAGACTAATCATTATAAAATACAATACTTTAAAATAAGGCTCATGTTATCAAAATAAAGTCAACTTGAAAGATAAAACATTACAATAAGATATACTTCAAGAGATATGTTGATCCTCCAAGTGCTTGATCTGAGTATCTAACCAACATTATATGAAAGGGGAAAAACATTTTGAAAAGTGAGCTAGGCTCAGTGTGTCCTATTATTTCAGTAAAAACATCATATGAAAAACCATCAATTATAATCCTGTCAAGTATCATGGAAATCTTGTTAAAGTATAAAATATTAAATCATATAATATGTAACACCCCCAACCCGTATCCGACCCGAATACAAGTCCGTGGTGTCACATTGACTTTTTAAAACATTTACTTGTATAGAATAATGAGCAATTTAAAACTTTTATAACATATAGATGACTAACTTACATAAATTACATTTACATTATTGCAAAAATCGATCAGAGAATGCATAATTCCCTTATTCATCTACATATAACTTATTCAGAGCTTATAAAATATACTCTTTTGAATACATGCCAACTAGAACTTTATATACAAAATTACATATTATTCACCTCTTTTATGATCTGACATTCAGTAAGGAGAACTGGCATGTCTTGCTCCACATTGCTCTTTACTCTTCTCAAAACCTACGTGTAAATCACTTACACGCTAAGTCTATGACTTAGTGAGGCAAATAAACATATAATGTAAACTATAACTTGTAATCATGCATGAACAATTACTGTTACCATAGCATACCCAAACATATATATGCTCATCCATCAAATCCATACATGCATATAATTATCTTTATTCCTATCATTATCATTTTATTATCATTTATATTTATATTCTCTTGTTCATATGATTTATTATGTTCATATCATATATCTTATAACATATACAATATTCATTAACACACACATATATCATATCATATAATTCATATAACAAAACATATATATATATATATATATATATATATATATATATATCATATACATTGTATTCAATGTTATCTCTTATTATCCCATGTACACCTGTCACTAATTCTTTTTATCGTATAAACATATACTAAACATTTTTATACACATCATAGTACACATATATCAGTTCACAACTGAACACACATTGTATCATATCAATTGATTTATTTACTCTCTTTAAAGTCTATGTATTAGCCCATGTATACTTTTGAGAACTTAAGGTATGTGAGTACATTGAGGTTGTGCACCACTATACTGTCACCACAGCTCGTATAAATGTCCCGAAGGACCTATCCAGAGGTCATAGAGAACATCGGCAACTGTCCATAGGTCCCGAAGAACCTAGGTAAACTGTCCATATGTTCCTTAGAACATAGGTATATTGTCTATATGTCTCGAAAGACAAGGTAAAATTGTCCATATGTTCCGTAGAACATAGATAAACCCTCGACCCTTGGCATGCCAACTATACCCCTAGCTCTCATATCACATAACATGGGCATTATCATTTATAACATTTCATATCACTTATTGTTTCTCTTCTGTCACATACCACATGTATATATAAAACTTTAATATCATTTCTCATTTGTTCATGTACTTATGTCATATCAACACGTAATTCAATGTCACATATCACGTAGCTTATGTCGCATAACTTGTATTACATATACACATTCATATCACATGTTCATATAAGCTCCTAACTTCTTTCACATTTACATATAATCATGTAGCTTCTTTTCACGTAGTTCATGTCACTTTTCATATCATTCATTTATCACATATAACATGGATTAATATATGTTTGTATTCTTTTTCACCTAATCACATCTACCACTTCTCATATATCTAATACATAATCTCTATCATATATACATTCCTTCACTTATCTTATAGTTATGTATCATATTACATAATTTAGCTTATATCGTATTATCTTGTGTACATATATCATGGAAACTTAACATGTATCATATAAACATGTATTCACACCTATCATTAACACATGCAACAATCAATAACACACATGTAACATATCAACCATATGCTCATATTAATGAATTCATGTATTTTACTATAGGAAATAGACTTGTCACAAGTCTTATTTCCATTTATATATAATACACTATCTAATATGCGACACCAGACGGTGTACCATGGTGTATGCTTTTCGCTGACGACATTGTCTTAGTTGCTGAAACAAAATCTGAGTTGAATAGTAGACTGGCTACCTGGAAGACTGCTTTGGAAGAAAAAGGTTTAAGGATCAATATTGAAAAGACAGAGTATGTATGTTCAAACTTCAATGGGAACCAAAATGATGAAGATGTAGAAGTATGCATAGAAGGACACGTTCTCCCCTCAAAGGATTGTTTCAAGTACCTAGGGTCTATGATACATAAAGATGGGGGTGTAGATGATGACGTTTCACACCGTATAAAGGCGGGATGGCTAAAGTGGAGGGCCGCTACTGGAGTTCTGTGTGACAAGAAGGTCCCTCTAAAACTTAAGGGAAAATTTTATAGAATGACAATAAGACCAGCGCTGTTGTATGGATCAGAATGTTGGGCAACCAAGAAGGATCACGTGAGGAGGATTGAGGCCGCAGAAATGAGAATGCTTCGATGGACATGTGGTAGGACAAATCTGCTATTAGGATGTCCTTGGGGGTGGTGTCTGTTTCGAAAAATTGAGGGAGGGAAGACTACGGTGGTTTGGGCATGTCCTTAGGCGACTACCGTCGGATGCGGTAAGGAGGGTGAGTCGATTACAGTCGACGGTGCCAGAAGGAAAGGACGACCAAGGCGAAAGTGGGAAGACTGCTTGAGATCTGATTTGAGGGATTTAGCCCTTACCGAAGACATGACCTCTGATAGGAAATATGGAGGCTAAAGACTAGGGTAGTCGAGTAGTGTGGGTCACATCTATAGGGTGTATCATCTCTGTCTTCTTTTAATGTCTTTGTAGTATTTTCCATGACTTATACTTTTAATACGTTTCTGTTATTGGTATTTATGAAGGATTAGAACTGGGCTTGCTAACGTTGACTTCTGTGTATCATTCTCTTCATGTTTCCTCTTTTAAATTAGCCGGATCTTATGTTTCTGTCTATATGCAGAGATTCTTTCGCAGGGATTATTATGCAGGGATAAATTCCAGTTACAGACGCACATATGATTTTAATGACTGCATATGAATACTGATTAGCTATGTATTTATGTATTTATTTATACATGCATTGCATTTATCTAAATTTTTAATTTTCTGACTGCCGGAGGTCTTCCACGGAAGCTACTCTCAACCTGGCGTTGGGGGTAGCCTACTACCCTACCTCCCCCTTACCCCATACATATGGGAATTGGGTTTTGTTGTTGTTGTTGTTGTATCTAATATGCACTCACATGGGCCTCACTAAGTTCCAATCCACTTTAATGATTTCCTTTCTTTCGATCGAATCTTGACTTGATAATCATTTCGGAACTTGTTCGTGCTTGATATCTATATAATCATACGTTGATACATATCAGTATCCAATTGATATATTCTAATCTATCATTTCTTAGACCAAAAGAAATGTATATTTCAATTTCCCCTTGAAGTGCATCGATGCATTCTACAGTGCATCGACGCATTCTTTAACATGTGCATCGATGCACTACCCATGCATCGATACATAAATTACCTTCGATGTTTTCATTTTAAGGGGATGCATCGATGCACTCCTTATGCATCGATGCACCAATTGCATTCGATGTTTCCATTTTAAGGGGTGCATCGATGCACTTCCTGTGCATCGATACACACTGAACAATTTCTGGAAATTTACCATTGATGCATCGATACACATTGAATGTGCATCGATGCACATAGCCCAAAATTCATTTTTATTCCCGAAAATCCACTCTTTTCAGCTTAATACTTATATTTTAAGCCTCTATCATGTCATTAAACTCAATTACCATTACTTAAACCATCTTATATCCATATAAACCATCTTTATCTTCCATATCTCATCATGATTCTTAAATTTTAAGAATCTTGCTAAACTTTTAACTTTGTTATTAATCCTTTCTAACTTTATATATCTCTTATTCTTATTGATGACAAGTTAAATTCCTTCTCAAATTTCACTTATTAACTCCTTTCTAGAAATTCATCAAAAAACTCATTTTCTTTAATCTCTTCTATATCTTTCATCTTGTTGTTTAAGAACAAATTAAGCTTTCCTTAAGCTTAATTATCATCTAATGATCATAACCCAACCATAAAATCAACAATTAATCAACAAACAAAGAAACTCACCTTTGAGTCAAGCCTTCACGTATGAAGAAGGAAGAAGAGAAGAGAACTATGAAACTTTTTTTTCTCTTCTCACGTGATTTCCTTATCTTATAAGGAAAATAAAAATCTTCCTTGTCAAATGACCCTTTTTCCCTTCAATTCATCTTATAATTACTAATAACTTTTATGATTTATTTCCAAATAAATCATTAAACTAATCCATTGTTCTACTCTAGTCAGTAAATTCTGAAACTTTACAATTTGATCACTAACCCGGTATTGAGGATGTTACATAATATACCCTTATCCCGAACACCATATGCAGTTATCAGAACTGTGTCCATGGGCAACCTTATACCCATTAGTATAAGGGGCCAACCTAAGGGAACATCTTGGGGCCCGAAAGCCTACCTAAATGCTGCCTTAGGTCCGTAAGGATTTACCAGCTTGATCAAAGTTGTACCTCCATACACCAGCCTACCCAGATAATATCCCCATAACATATTTCAAATAACAAGTAAAGTTTCCATGATCCGTATCCAGTAAATTAAAATCGTCCATTGAAACCAATTATTCAAATATCATATAAAGTTCCATCATAGTTCATGAACCATCAACCATTGAATCATAAAATTTCAGTGAAATATGTATATATATATATATATATATATATATATATATATATATATATATATATGTAAACATATATATTTATCAAATCAGTTAAAACCATCAAATAGTACATAGGGAACACACCTCGATAATAGGATTAAACTGTAGATCTACTGAGTACTGGCCTCGCTACGCTCTGCTACAGTTTTCGAATGAGTAAATACTGGCACACGCGGTTTAACTGATCTAGAGAAGCTGGGTCGAGCTGTCGAGCGATCAGGAGAGTCTCTTATACCTTTAAACAATAATCATTTATCAGTCCCAAGTTTTACTTAATCATTCAAAGCTAAAACTCTTAAGTATATATGCATTTTCCGGGTTTGACTATTAATTTGGAGGCTTTCGAGTCTGAATTTGACTAAACGGATTGTAGAATCGGAATCAGGACGTCGAAAAACATAAAATATGACTTTTAAAAAATTCAAATTCTTGGTCAAAATCAAAGTCAACGGGTTTGACTAACGATTTGAAGACCTTCGGGTTTGAATTTGGTAAAACGGACTTCGAAAACGGATTCAGAACGTTGGAAACTATCAAAATAGGTATATTCGGAAAAAGTTAACGGTCGTTTACTAGCCGGTCAAAGTTCTGGTCAAAGGTGCTCACAATAAACATTCAACTTTTACAAAAATAGCATCATAAAAGAAATTAATTATGAAACTAACACCCTTTTAAAAATATTTACGAAAATAACACATTTTTAAAAATATTTACGAAAATAGCACCCTTTTAAAAATATTTACGAAAATAGCACTCGGGTCGGGTCGGGTCGGGTCAAACCGGTTCGGACCGATCAGACTGGTTCAGATCGGTTTAGACCGGTCAAGCCGGTCAAACAATGCACAATCACCGTTTTGAAACTCCCCCACGCATAGGGGCAGCACGTGGGGGCGTGTGTGGCCTTCTCTGGTGTCAAAAAATTCCTGAAAAAAATTCCAAAAATTATTTTAAGTGATTTTGAGTCACTTATCATGCTCGGTTCAAATTTTTGAACGGTTGAGAGCTCGATTTCAACTCGGTCGGAACTTTGACCGCTTCACCTCCCTCACGTGCCACCACCTACGGAGACAAGGAGGACATCGTCGGACTCGGAACGACACAAGGAACATGATGGTGCCGGAGGTGTCGAAAACGGATCAACGATCGGAGATGAATTTAAGATTTTCTCGGTGGTGGTGCTAAAAACAACGTCGAAACTTTGACTCGAAATTCATGACGTTTGGCAGCGTTTCACCATAATTGGTTTACTGGGTTTTTTCACGGGTCGAAGAGGAACACGTTGGTGGTTTTAATTTGACGATCAGAGATCGGACGGCGTCGGAATCGATCTTGAAATTAGAGGTACGGGAGGAGGAAAGTTTAAGCAAATTAACATTTGTGTTTTTGATTTACAATCAAAAACACGTTTAACCAAACCTGCCGACACTTCTTGGAGGAATTCAAGACTTGGTCCCTAAATTTCCTTCAACTTCTAAAATGGTCTAAGTATTTTGAAAACTTTTAATTTAATCACCAAATTACACCAATATAAATATTATTTTTTCTCGTTTTTCCGGCTTTTTACACACATTATTATGATCCACACTTTATTAATTTCTAACTCTAACTTTTTTATTAATTTGTTTGAATTATTATATGACCTTGTAGTGACCCGATCTGTGGTATGATCCACATTATTACGATCTGGACTCTATTAACAACTAATTTTTCTAACTTCTAACCACTAACCTCTAATTTTTTATTTATGTATGTATTTTATTTTATGTTCGAATTATATACGACCTTGCAACGACCCACCCCGGGATATGACTTGCATTATTTACGATCTGGGTTACAAATTAAAATTAAAGATAATACTTTATTTTTATTGCACTTTTAACTTATGTTAATTAATTTTATGTACCTTTAAATTTATGCTTTTTATTTTTCTTTATTTAGTTTTAGTCTTTACATTTTATTTGCTTTAATTTTTTGAGCTTTTATTTTGTCCATTATTTTTTAGCAATTTAATTTCAGTCCTTTAATTATTGTACTTTAGTTTATGTTTATTTTATTTTAGTCCCGTGAATATATATGTATGTTTCATTTTTTATTGAGTGCCTTAATTTGCTATGTTGCATTTTGGTCCTAATTTATGTTATCGTATTTTTAAGTTTACATTTTAAATTGAGATTCCTTTTGATTTAGTTCCTAGAGCTTTTAATTTATTCAGATCGCTCAATTAATTAAAATTAATTAGGATTAATATTAGAGTCTTCACCTTAGGCCTAATTTCACATTTAATCCTTAAATTAAGAGATTTCTTAATTTGGTCCTCGCTTTTGCTCGAGGTTCCAATTTAATTCCTCGAATTGCATAATTGATTAAAATTAAATAGGTTATTAATTAAAGTCTCCACTTTAAGGTTAGATTTCAATCTAGGCCCTCTAATTTAAGGAATAATTTGAGTTGTCCCTCACCTAAATGCTCAAGAGACCATATTGGTTATTCGATTCAATAATTGGTTAAAAATAAAGTATGATTAATATTAGAACCTACATTTTTAGGTTTATACCTATAGACTCTTTGATTATTCATAATTTGCTATTTTAAGCTAGAGATAACCTTAATCTACCCTTAGTTTAATTAGGGTTAATAATAAACTGTTTGATTGCATCATGTTTTAAAACTTAAGGCAATGTTCACTTATTAGAGAGTCAATAGTATATCTCCCACAAGTATGCTCAGGTGTGACTACTGGTGATTACTGAAATAGGTCGACATCCCTTTAAGACCGCGTCATGATTTCTAAAATATCGAGGCAATATCCGATTATTGGGTACTATAGTTGATCTCCCGCATTCATGCTAAGGGGAGAATGTTATTGGCTTTAATAAACGAATACCCTTTTCAACTTTGCATCCGTAATGATTTTTAAATTAGATAAAGTTTGAAATCAAAATTTTTGATTTTAAATATAGGGCAATCAACTAGGTATAATTTTTTTGGCACTATGGGGGGTGTTAATCATTCCCCATGCGTAATTAACTCTCGAACCTATTTTCTGGTTTTCGTAGACCCTAAACTTAGTATTTTGATAAAAATAAAAGGTTTTATTAAAATCACCCAATTTTTATGGTGTCCCGATCAAACCTTAAAATGATTGGTGGCGACTCATCACATTTCAAAATCTTTTCAAAGAAAGAAAATCCCCTATTCTGTACTAGGTTTTTCCCCCACTCGGTCAAAAAACAGTGTCGACAATTGTAAATTAAAAATATAGTATTTAAATTATATTTATATTAATTAATATTATGATATATAAAATCTATCAACTTAAACTATAAAAAATATTTTAAATAACTCATTAATAATATTTTTATATATGAAATACTTTATTAATAAAAATATATTTTTAATATTTTTAAAAAATTTAATTTTAAAATAATATTTTAATTATTCTGATTTAACCACAATCACTCATTTAAAGTTTAAAATAAAATAACTTAAATGATATATTTATCCTTTTAACCATTCAAAAATAAAAAATAAAAAGATATAAGAAAGTAATATTATATATTAAATATATCAATTTAGACTAGAATAAAAAAAAATTATATAATTATAATAAAATATATTTTATAATAACTCATATTAATATTCTAATATATAAATCATAAATTTATTTACTTTTAAGTAATTAAAATAAATTATTAAGCAATAAATTTTTTTATGGATGTTAGTATTAGATTATTAAAATGAAATGTAAATACATAATTAATAATAAATTGAATTTCAATGTCAGGAAAAATATAAATTCATACATTAGTAAGAGTAAAAATATAAATTTTCTTTTAATGCAAGTTGGAAATGAAAAAAATTATAAATATCAACTTTTGTTGTGGTTGGTTTGAAATCAGTTTTACATCATTTTTCTTTTTAATTTTTACCGTTTGACATTAATTTTATTAAAACAAATTTTTAACTAAAAATGTTTTTTATAACATTATCAAACGCACCTTAACAATAAGCGTCGGTCTACTTTAAAGATGCCAATCATATAAAAAAAGCTCATTTTCTCTTGAATGAACAAGTCTCTTACAGTTAAAAGTCTAAATCTTTCTCAAATATCAGCAGAAAATCAACATTAGAAAATGAGATAGCATCTCGACTCAACATCCACACTGTAAAAAACACTTTTCATCATCATCATACCCATTCCAATACCGATCTTTAGTTTCCAATTAAATGACAATTAAAACTTTGGAATATACTCCATGCTTAAACCATCATCATTAATGACGTATGTCCTTGGGTTAAATTCTCTCTAATTTTTTAGGGTGGCTAGTTTGTTTACCTTATCCCCTTCCTTAATAGACGGTGGCATTATTTTAGATTGATTGTCGACCATCAATCTTTTCTTCTTTTTTTATATTTTGATTTTTAATTAGTTTGTCTTACTGGTATTTATTTTTCTGTTTTTATAACACTTTTTTTTTGTCTTTTGCAACGTTTTATTTTTTTTATCAGTCGTTTGACCATTCTTTTTGCTTAATTTTCTTAGATTAGATTTGACATCGTCTCGACTAATTAGATGCGTTTATTTATTATCTTACTGATCTTCTTTGTTTTGGATCCTTAGATTGGATTAGATATGTGATTGTGTTAAGATAGTTGTCTCATGACTCTGACTCTTATTTGCTATTGCTGGTAGTCTTTTAATAATTTTATCTTCTGTTGTGGTTCGTTTACAGATACATTCAAATATATTTGTATCAATCTTTTATTTGAGTTTTTAGATGGGTTGTTAACCTTTTATGATCTTTATATAATCTAAAGTAACTAATTTATTGTGTAATGATTATAGAATTTTTTTTTGATTATATATTAAGTTTATGCTTATAATTATATATATATATATATATATAAAAGATTAACTGCTATTGTTTGCATAAAAAACACGTCTGGCAAAAAGGAAAAAGTATGTTTTAAAATTCAACTCAAAATTTAATATAAATTAAGATTATACTATTCTTCATTAATGTATCATAAAATTCATCAATATCTTTTATATCATGATTAGTGACATATTTATAGGGGAGATAAAATTAATTATTTTAAATAAGAATTAATTTGGTTTTTTAAAATTGGATTATGATATGATTTACAATGAATTTTTATATTTTTATATTGATAAATCTTTTTATAAATCAACTATATATGAATTAATTTTTTATTATATCTTGAAGTGTCTCAATCAAATATCAAAACTCCAAATAAATATTTTAATCGAAAACAAGCAATTAAAAATTCTATACAAATTTAATATATGATTTTTTAATAATTATAATATTATTTTATTATTTATTTATAATTGAATTCAACATACAACTCATATTCTATGTATTTTAGATAATTTAACATTATATTTATCATTTATTTGATTAGTCTTTTATTTTACCTCATCTACTTTATCAATTATTTATTTAATTATTTATCAAGATTAAATTAAAGGTTATATTAATATAAAATACCTAAATTTAAAATTTAATAGTTTATAAATAAATTTCTCTCATATATATTTTTGGGTAAAGTACACAAATGATCCCCCGACTATAGGATATTATTTGGTGAGTTCCCTTAATATTAAAAGTTACAAAATGATCCTTCGACTATAGGTGTTGTTTTGTTGATTTCTCGACTATTAAAAGTTACAAAATGGTCACTTGACTATTCATATGTTCCAAACTCGTCAGTTTTCTTTAAAAAAAATTAATGATCTTCTAAGTTGGATGTTAACATGTTGATTTAGATATGATAGTCGTTTGAGATTTTGTGATCATACTTTATCATATCCCGGTCAGCAGTTAATATCTAGCTCAGGTTTATCATCAATTTTTTAACGAAAAGGACGAGGTTGAAACACATGAATTGTCATGTGACTATTTTGTATATTTTAATAGTTGAGGGACTCAACAAAACAACACATCATAGTCGGAGGATCATTTTGTAACTTTTAATAGTTAGGAAATTCAACAAAGTAGCACCTATAATCAAAGAACCATTTGTATACTTTACCCTATACTTTTTCACATAATAAATCATTTTTCTTCTTTTCGGAGTTCTTCTATTAGTTTTTTATTTTTTTCAAAATTTTTATTTTGTGATTGGTTTAGAATACAAGTCTCCAATAAGGGACGGATCTATCGTTTGTTTTAGGTGAACATTAAAATTCAAATTTTCTTCCGTTATTTATTTGTTTTATTAATTGTATTTTTTTTAAACTTTTATTTATGCTCACCCATACAAGATTTTATGTTATTACAGCATGTATCCAGGTTAAAAATTGTTCAAGATCAACTACTTCTCCAATGACAAGATCTTTAAAGAGTAAGACGTTCAATCAAGACACACGATTATCAATAGTAAAATAAAATTTTTGATCCGACTTCTATTGCTTCATCATTTAGGATATATTTTCAATCATTTATCTTCTATCAATTTTTATTAATTTTTAAATACCTTAAATCGAAAATCAACTTTTTTTAAATATGCGCTTTTTTAAAGAATATTGAAAGAATTTTTTGTAAAATACCGAGTTTATGAAAAATATTTAATTTATACGATACAAAGAATTTTATGTATTTAAACTCTTTACTATTTCTAAATTTATAATAGTTTTTTTTCTCATTCGTGAAGATATTCAAGATTTCTCTTTTTTTTAGTAAAGTTCTTAGTTATCCCTTCACCAAAAGGAAGAAACTTGATTGAGCTCAAGTGTAATAATAAGTTTTGAGATTCGAATTTCGTATGAAGTTCTAGGATTTTATCGCTTCAACTCAACTAAATCGAATTATATCTATAAATTGAATTATATCCCTAAGTTATATGTTCATACCCGTATATTCATATCCTAATATATGTTGCATAAAATTATTTAATAAAAGAAATGAAAGATATCAAATAACATATGAGCCCTATGTTGTACCTTTAGATAGACTTGGTGTCCTCAGTTTTAAGGATTTTATATTCTGGTTCCATTTGACAATAAATACAACATCTTGCAGATGACGTTTTAAACTCAGAATCTCTAGAGATACCAATCATCCATTTAATTAGGAGATTACTTGATTCCTACTATTTTTTCACTTACAAAAATACTTTCATATGATATAATGTACATATAATTTTAACTTTGTATTTTATTTGTAAAACATTTATAAAAAAACCAGCAAAACGTGACATGAACACAGAGCCTCACAGATTACATGGTAAAGTAAATCAAGTGATTTGCACCTGTGGATGAATTGCAGCTGATCGTATCATCTTCCTCCTCGGGAAAATTTTCACGAAAATTTCAATTCTTCGTCGAATAATACTAACGAAACCCATCGTCCAAATTTTCACAAGGTGAAAATGAGAATGGTAGAGCGAAGGAAGTTGAAACATAAGGAATGCTGCCCCCGAGAGAGCGGCGGAGATGAGAAACAAGCCGCCGAAGTTTTCCAGTGTCAGAGGTCCGACTTTGCTGGCGTCATCGTCCTTATACTTTGTCAATGATGTCCGGCTTTTGAACCATGCATTTTCCAGCAAATCAAGCTTTCCACTTTCTCTTAGTTTTGCGATTTCCCTCGATGTCGGGAACCAGGGGGAACCTTTCGGGAAATATATATATATATAGAATAATTAATAGAATTTCAAAAGCTTTTAAAGATTTTAGAGACAAATATTTAATAGACGGAGGAATGACATCAGAGAAATTCGATACGTAACTCAAGAAATGATAGTAGAGATAATATATATATATATATATATATATATGAAAAAATGGAATTGTGATGGTTTTTAAATTCGTACATATTAAAAGACTGTAACTAGTAAAAGGATGTGAAACTTTGTAAGTTTTGAGAAACTTTGTAAGTTTTGAGAAACTTTGTAAACTTAAGAGTTCAATAAGTGGATGAATGACAATAAAGATGATATATATATTATAATATATATTTATATATAAAAGTGGGATTGCGGTAAATTTTTAAAATGAGTTTAATCATGTTAAAAGATTGTAGCCGATTATTTGAGAACTTTGTAAACTTAAGAGTTCATAAGTGGAATGAAATAAGATGATATATATATTATAATATATATTTATATATAAAAGTGGGATTGCGGTAAATTTTTAAAATGAGTTTAATCATGTTAAAAGATTGTAGCCGATTAAATGATATGATGTTATAAAAAAATTTAGAAACTCATGAGATTTAAGGGTTTGATAGATAGAGAAATATATATAATGGGATTGAGTTTTTTTTATGTGAGTTTGGTCAAAGACTATAGTTAGTTAAAGAATATCAAATTCTAGAGGTTTTTAAAAGTTATAAAGATTTAATGATTCGATAGACGGAAAAATAATAATAAAAATATAGTTATGAAAGATATTTGAAAGATGATAATAAAAATATAGTTATGAAAGATATTTGAAAGAGATACAATAATATATATATACACATGATATATGATACTTACGAAGGCAAAACCGTTGGTGATAGGCAGAGATTTGATCAAGGAATAATCACCGGAATGCTCAGAAAGGAATATCTTGATGTAAGGCATTTCATCAAGGATAGCTGAGACTCCACCCTTTGTGCTTCCTTTCGACAACGCATCGGCGTATTCATCGGCAGTAAGGAACGGTTTCATTGTATCGTTATTGAAATTCATGTTGTTAATCAAAACTCCCTGGGTGATATTCGAACCCCCCAGGTACCCTATGTAACTCTTCTTTGAATGCAATTCCATATGCTGGACTGTCATCATCGAAGCTAGTGTTGCAGTGTAGCTAGAACTCAGTATGAACAGTACGAGCAGTGAAACCGCTGCTATAAAGATTTACCACTTGTTTCTCAATTGTTCCCCTGAAAAATTTTAACTTCGCTAGTTATATCAAATTGAATTCTTATTAATCCATTTGACGATAATATTTGTGTTGTAATGGCTTTAGGTGATCTACGGTTTTTTTTATTTAGGTAGAGAGTCACGGTCGGTGATTAGAGTCGATGCTTTGATATTCTATTTTCATGAGGAGAAGTAGAGATAATGATTTCAGGTCTCTTTCTCAATTTTAATTGAAAGGTTTTATAGTGACTCTTAATATTGATGTCGGACGTAGGATCATAATAATTACTCGTAAGTTAACAAAACTAGTAAACAAGAATGATTAATTATACATCTATCTCAAGCAGATTATGTGTGTATGTAAAAGATTATGTCAAAAACAGATGATCAGATGAATGATGTGAGATGTTATAGGATTGGCCCCAAGTAATATGACAACTAAAGTGATCCTCCTGAGGACTTTCAATGTTCTGAACGTTATAACTATCGGATAAGTAGTTCATGGAATAAGTTCATAAGTACGGTAACTGAGGTGATCCTCTAGAGATTTTTTTAATATTCTGGACGTTTCATCGTGTCGTTATCGATATTCATGTTAAAACAAGTATCTTAACAAGAACAAGTTTAATCAATTGAATTCGGTTTGTGAAAAATAAGTGTAAGGTGCTTACAACGACCAACTAGGATGGAGGGGAGGCCGGTTGTTTGGGGCGGAAAGCCTTCGGGAACGTGATGTTTGGCGTTCGATCATCCACATGACGAAGCCACTGAGGATGTGAAAAACGATGATTGCTAGCCAAAGTTTAGGCGTAAGCGGCTTGTAGATGACCCCGACACCGATGTCAGTGAACGAGATCGTAAAATCCACGAACAATGATCTGCTGGAGGTGATCGTCGTGTCCCCGACAACGGCATCGAACTTCTACTTGACACGCAAGAGAAAGAGGTAAAAATATAGTACAAACTCAAATGAAGTACATGAATAATAGTACGAAGGTGGTGGTACCTTTAGATAAACTTGGTTTATGAGATCCGTGTAAGTGCCAGCACTGTTTCCATTAGCATCCATGAATGGGATAAACTCGTACTGCACTTGATAATTTAAACCCTCCAAGGCGGCTTTGAATACTTCGATACAAAAGCCAGTGACGGACGTAGAGTTTTTAAACGGATCGCGTTTCACTTCCACCAATTGTTGGAACCCTACTTTTTACAGGCACTCCAATTCTAAGGATTTTACCACTTCTGGTTTGTAACATCCGAGCCTGACGTCCTTGTGGGACAGTCAACGATCCGCCGGGCCAAATTATCGGTTCAAGATTGTCGATAAGATCATCGGATAGCCGTCGTCTTCTACGATTGGTGATTTCCTCGGTTGAGGTGCAAAATCCGACCTTCTTTGCCCCATTGTCGACCACATTAACAATCTCAAACTTTTTCGATATACACTTGCCATTGATGAATCGAAACTCGCCACCGAGTCCCTTGAAGTTAATAATATTCTTCGGAGAAGCATCGAACGACGTATCAATGTTCTATAGTCATATAGGTCATTGGTAAGCTGAGGTGTATCGGTTAATCCCTCGACTGCTTTTGCTAGACTCCAAGCAACATCATAGGCCAATAATCCGAGACTGAAATCAACGGCCGACTGCTGATCTTTGGCATCGAACATCCTTCTCAATCTTGAAGTAAAATTTTGCAGCTCGCTCGACGATATCGGAATATGAGATCGAAAACCGATAACTCCTTCCATCGATCGATCAATGGCGGATGATAACGAATCGAAATGATCCATGGTCTTAGAAGTCACAATCCAGGCATACCCTTTGCTCATCATTCCCAATCGCTTCGCATTCATAAAAAGCCGAGATGAAACCGAATGGAGCAAATGAACAATGAAGACTCCAGTTCGGAATCTGTTGAGCTCATCAAGTTGTTCAATGATCTGGTCATCTTCAGATGATCCATTAATGGCGGCGACGAATGAGATCCGTATGTTTTTTCTCTTCAAAGAAAGCAGCCATGGCCGACAACATGCCATCATCATCATCCATTGCAAAATCATACTCTTGATGGATAAGGATTACATTCCTCCATTTGCAAAGCTCTATGAAGGCAGCAATACCTTTAATCTGAGAGGTCTGATCATCGTCTCCAATTTGAACAAGGAAAGGGGATCTGGTTGAGAATGAAAAGGAATTAGATTTCGAAAATGAAATCACTGGGATTTTATTTCGATCACCAAACTCAGTCAACAACTTTGCTTCACTTGATGTTTGTGCTCCAACGATTGCTTCCACCTTTGCATCTTCCAAGAGATTAAGAGCTGCGGATTTTATGGATCACACTAGATTCTTAGTTATATTACATCTAAACCAGATAATTAAAATATATTTGAGCTTGAATTAAATAATTTTAAATTAATATCATCATAATTAAATTTATTAAAAAAATGGGAATTTAGGAATGGAAATAGATCAATTAGAAAAATAGGACTGTTTCTATGGTAATTAATAGGCGATTTTCTCAAAAAATCACCTTAAAAATCTTTTATTCCATGTTAAACATTGTTTAAACTTTATTTTCTGATTTAACATCCTTTGTAGGAAGATGCGATCCATGCACCGTGTTTTACGACACGTGGGGTAAGACGCCCATTGCAATGCGCCTTGTGAAATGTGTAAAAAACTTGGGTGCTAGTTTTATAAATATTTTCATGCCTAATATGTAATTAAATTTTGTTAGGGTGATATTTATGTAAAAACACCAACTTTATCTATTTTTTATGTGATATTATTTTTTATAACAATTAATAATATTTATTGACTTTTAAAATTAATTGTTTAAAAATATAAAAATATTAAAAATAAACTTTTAATTACAATTGAGAGATCAAATGAATTATTATTCATTTTTTTAAAAATAAATAAAAATGCAATAAAAAAATTAAAAGTGAATAAAATTCAATAAAAATATAATGTAAAGCTAAAAAAATATCACCTCTTTATTTAAAATATTCTTTCTAATATTAATTTTAAAAAATATAAAATATATATAAAATTTTAATTTTATTAAAAATAAATAAACATTATTAATTACTGTTAAAAAATAATAATTAATGAATAATAATTCATTTGATCCCTCAATTGTAATTAAAAGTTTATTTTAATTTTTTTATATTTTTAAACAATTAATTTTAAAAAACTCTATTATCAAGATCTAAAGTCAAGTTTATGATTATTAAACAGTCGTAGGTGTGGAAAGCTACAGAAATCGAATGAAAGTTCGATCGTACAAAGTCAATAACTCAAAATTGTCTAAATGCTATCTAAATATCAACTCAATTGTACCACGAATAAACATCCGATCAAAGAGTTGATATTTTCTTCTCAATCTTCACAAAAATTGTTTTGTCTCATCATTTTCTTCTGCGTATAAACTTCTTTCTTTTTCAATTTTTTTCTGTTGAATATAGTTGTCCACTTGCACATAGAAAAATCAAAAGTAGAGTGATTTTTATTGCAAAGTTTGTAATAAAATTTTTTATATTTTTAAACAATTAATTTTAAAAGCCAATAAATTTTTCAGAAATATATAAAATTTATAATTTTTTAAATTATAAAATATTTATCATCATCATCATCATTTTGAAAAAAAATACTAGTTATAAAACTTTTATAAAATTATTCATATTTTAAAATACTTACCCTCAAAGTTTTCCTATACTAGATTATACGTATTGTGTAATTTCATGCAAAAATAAAAATTTGTTGAGTTATAAAATAATTTACAAAAGAATATTTAAAGATTTTAATATAGAAAGTTTTTTTTCACACACAAAAAATAAATAAATAAAGTTGATATTTTTACACAAATATCACCCTAATAGAAATTAATTACATATTAGGTATCATTTTAAAAATATTTACAAAAATAGCATCCAAATTTTTTACACCTTTCACAAGACGAGTTGTAGGGGCGCGCCTTACTCACTTGGCGTCAGATCAGCGTAAGGCACGGTGTAAGGACCGCGCCTTTCTATAAAAGGTGTTAGATCAAAAAATAAAGTCTGAACAATGTCTGACAGAAAATAAAAACTTTTTAGGATGATTTTTCGGGAAAATCACCGTGAATAGATTGAGAATAATTTTGATAAAAGCATCAACAGATGATCATAGTCGACATTCATTTCTAATTTTCTTTCTTATTTTAATATTAAATTATTAAAAGAAATTAAAGTAGAGAAGTAAAATAAGATTTTTTTTTCATAAATCAACACCAAGTGAATTTTAGACGTCTTCTCTAAACTCACCATTTCATTTTATTATAGTTATTTTAATTTTAATTTTCTTTTAATTTAATTTTAAAAATGTTAAAAAAAAAGGTAAACTACATTAGATACCACTGAACTTTAGTTGTATTGTTTTACTACTGAACTTTCAATTTTACCAATTATAGTATTAAAATTTGATTTTCGTTTCAATTATACCACTGAACCGTTAAATCGTTAATGGCATGATGACGTGGATGACGATTGCCGATGTAGAAACCTCACCAAAATGGCATCGTTTTGATTCGAATGTTAATGATTTAACGGCTCAGTGGTATAATTGAAATGAAAATCAATGATATAATTGGAAAAATTGAAAGTCCAATGATAAAAAATGATATAACACCTAAAGTTTAGTGGTATCTGGTGTAGTTTACTCTAAAAATATAAATTGTATTTATCGGTAATCGGTAACTATTTTATCAAAATTAATTTTTTGAATTAATCATTGATATCTAATTTATTGACCGAATAATTTAAATCAAATATTATAGAAACTGAATAAGAGAGAGACCCTGCCAACCTTTTATCAAAGTTAATTTTAATTATGAACGACTTATCGTAAAATCATTCTTATTTATTGAATTAATTTATCATCTTTAAATTCCGAAATTTTCACAACATTCACTTACCCTGATTAAATCTATATCTAGATAACTCTATACAAGTTATATTGGTCCTACAATGATGGGATTTGGTATCCCTAATTAAGTCTATAGTCTAGAAACTCTATACAAGTTATATTGGTCCTACTATGATGGGATTTGGTACCATAATAAATTTAGACTAAAAACTCATTATAATACACCGACAAAAGAATAAATTTAAAATAAACTACATATATCATTAAATAAATTTAAAAGAATAAATTTGAAATAAATTTTGTGATTTACTAACAAAATACATCACTTTAATCTTAATTGATATAAAATATACAAGAATTAAATAATTTTAATAGTTAAAAGGATAATTATATTTTAAGTTTGAATACGACCAGGACCTAGACGGGGCTGTTCCCTTAAAAAATTATATATTTTAAATATTTTTTATTGAAATCTATTTTTGTCTCTCTCTCAAATTTTATAAATTCTTCGTTTTCTAAAATTTATAAGTTCACCACACTTAACATAAATGATGTGTCGTCCTCGTGCAGTGACCATGACATCTGTAAAGCATTTGAATGTTTATTATTGAATATAAACGGAATAAAAAGAAGAAGAAGAGATACTGACCGGCAGACAAAGCCCGGAAAGAGTCACCCTGAGAATCCTTGAAATGGAGAAGAACCCTAAGTTTACAATATTCCTGCAAACAGAAATCAGAGATGGCCATTGAGATGCCGTTTTGATTACTTTTCCCTCCCATGATCCCAAATCCACAATCACCCCAACGTGAACCTCCTCCTCTTCCTTGTCTAAAACGACGTTGGTTACTTCACCTTCACACCAAGATAAATCTACGAAGCTAATTAAGCAGATCATCATTACAAATAACACTAAATTTTGGTTCATCTAATTTAATAGATCAAACCAAATTCCCAAACTAATTTGAACAACTCGAATGAATTACTCCACTATATATATATATATATATATAGATATATATATATATTAAAGTATATAACTGAAAGCAACATGTTAGTGGACCTTACTATGAAATATTTAAAATCAAACTAAAAGAATTCATAGAAGTTTAAAAAATAATTAAATTAGTTAAAAAGTTTTGGAGTAGGTGGCTAAAAGCTTTCCGTTAACACCTCTTTTCTTTCCTAAATTGTGAATACAATACTCATTAGCAGCAAAATTCCTCCTCCCCTTCTACTAAGTAGGAATTGTTTAAAAAATAAAATTAAAAATAAGTTGGGCTTCGGTATATTAAAACCTAGCTCCTCTTGCTTGCTCCTTTTAGGTTTTCATTTTTAGAATCGTCGCTTGTTCTCTTTAAACTTTTTATTAGTACACGATAATACAAATTTTTATGTCGATTGTCGACCGCGTGTATTTATTATTATTTTTTATTTTGTTGGAATCGTCTTTCGGGTGGACTCGGAATTGGGCTTCGACTTGAATGAAATGGTTTGAGTCACTACCGATCATTTTAAAAATAATATTTAGGTTGATCGGACACCATCTTACATGATATGCGTCTTACCAAATATGTGTCGGATTCTGGAGTCGGTTACAATCAAGGAAGGATTACCACCCTTGAATTACCCTTTCGATACTAATTAATTTCCAGATGTCTTAATTAAGAAAATTGCAAGTTTAAATTAAAAGGTAAAGTTTGATTCAGATTACTTACCTCTGATGGATTTAAAAATACACCCTTGAGAAGTCAAGAAACATGTTAGATAAAATAAAATGCAGAATCAAATTTAAAAAAAATGCATGCTGGTGAATTAAAAGGAATAAAACAAAAACCAAGCAACCAAAGAGGTAATCGAATTGAAATAAAAAGAAAGAAAGAAAAATGCACACACATAGAGATACTAATCGCAAATTTAAATGTAAACAAATACTATAATAAAGAAAATAAGTAAAATAGAAAACATAAAAATCCTAAAAGTAGCTAAACAAATAAAAGAAAAAAAAGATAATAAAAGATAAAAAGGAAAAATATTTAAAAATAAGACAAAATAAAATAAATTAATAAGATGAATAAAGATGAAATAAAACAAAATGATTAAATAAAAAATGATTAAATAAAACAAAAGAAAAGAAAAGAAAAAAAGTAATGGAATTAAAAACAGAAAAAAATAAAAACAATACAAAAACAATATATTTATATCTAATAAAATGTATTATTAAATAAAATAAAGAAAAAGGAAAAAAATAAAAAATATAAATATTAATGTTAAATTAAATAAATTATATATACTAATAATAATACCAGTAATAGAGGACTGAATTGAAATAAAAACAAATTAGGGGGTAAATTTCAAAAAAAATTGAAGTTAAAATGAGAATTTAAGGGCATAATGAGGGTTTTAAAAAATGGGGGGTCGAAACCGTAATTCCCCCTTTTAACATAAAAACACGTCGATCTTTAATCCCTGAGTCGAGTCGGCGGGTCTTCCACGGGTTGAGTATAAAACCCAATTTGCATAAACACCATTTCATTTTTTATTTCACCCAAAAACTAATCGAATCCTGTAATACCCCAATTTAGGGGCCAAAAATTAAGAAATTATAAAGTGGTGGATTTAATTGGTATTTTGAAAGAAATAGTGGGTTAAATTGTAAAATTTTAAAGTTGGCAGACTGTTTTATGAAGTGCAGGAAGTTCAGTGGCTAAACTCTTGGTTTAACCATTTCTAAATATGAGATGTTATAAACCCCAATCCCCGTATGTTTTCTGGAAAATTTTCCAGTTTTCCCTCTCCCTCAACCCAACTTTCAACTCTTATCTACTCGCCGTCCGACCTCCGATCGACAAGCTGAAACCACCATCGTGTTTGTTGTCAACCGAGGAACAAAATCCCTCAAACCTTTCGTCGTGAATCATCGCCGTTCGTTCGTCGTGAATTTCAGTCGAAAGTATCGTCGGTAATAACTCAATTTTAGTTGGTTTTTCATCAATTCACGACGATCGGGTCATCCGTTTACGACACCTCCCGCACCATCGTGTTCGTTGCATCGTTTCGAGTTCGTCGGTGTCATCCTTGGTCTCCGTCGACGGCGGCGCGTGTGGAGGTGAAGCGGTCAAAGTTTTCGATTCGTTGAAATCGAGCTCTCCGCCGTTCAAAAAATTGAACCGAGCTTTGTAAGTATCTCGAAATCGCTTAAAATAATTTTTAGGAATTTTTCCGGGAATTTTTCGATATCAGGGCACTGTTCACGCGCCCCCACGCGCCGCCACTGCACATGGGGAAGGAAAAATGACCGGTTTGACATGTTTTGGTGCATAGTTGACCGGTTTGACCGGTTATAACCCGACCCGACCCGTTTACCTGACCCGTTGACCCGACCCGACCTGTTGACCCGACTCGTTGACCGTTGACCGACGTTGACCACTGTTGACCAAAACTTTGACCGGCTTTGACCGGGCATTAAACAACCTTTGACTTTGATCGAGCATACCTATCCTGACATTTTTCGACGTTCCAAATCCGATTCCGCAATCCGTTTTTTGAAATTCGAACCCGAAGGCCTCGAAATTTCTGGTCAAACCCGTTGACTTTGATTTTGACCGAAAATTCCAAATTTCCGAAAAGTCATATTTTATGCTTTCGACGTCCTGAATCCGAATCCGAAGTCCGTTTTGCCAAATTCGAACCCGGTAAGCTATCTTTCACTGATTTATCACCCGATTTGATCTGTTTATCGCAATTAAGCTCCGTTTCTAATATAATTTATGTTAATATGTATCTGAGGAATTATTGGAAGTTGAATTGAAGATCAAAGGCGTTCGAATGGAATTTTTTATGGTCGATCAGTATTACACAGAAATCGAGGTAATACTTTACTACCTCTTTATGCTTTATAGAACATATTGGTATTGGTAAATGCATGAATGGAAATGTTTGGTCTCGTATGTATAATTAATGAAGATCTACACTAGATACGAATACGGTAGAAAGTAGGTAACTGAATATGGCTCAGATTACTATTATAAGAAATTGGAGGACAGTTGGAATTAAATTACAAGTTCTTGAATTAAGTGATAAAAGAATCAACCAGGGATATATAGATTATAATTTATCTCATTAAAGGTACTTAGATGATAAATTATGAGAATTTAGGTAAAATTACGAAATTACCCTTATGTTGGAAAATGACAAGAATTTGTCCCTGGAAGTGGATTAATAAATCTGAAAAGAATTATTGATCTGCTAAAACTATTGATGTGCATAAGAAATGTTAGTTTTACCTGGAAATTATGGATAACCGATTTTTAACCCCAAGAAGTCTTTTAAGGAATCATTCAAGATCAAAGAATGTTCGAGGAAGCAATTAATCATAGGATCTCTATATTATATTATTTTCGTTAAGAGCTAATATCGAAATTATCTGGTTAAGAAATTACGAAAATGCCCTTGAGAGGTAAAATAGCCAGAGTTGACCTTGAAGGAGAAAGTACTTTGAGGATTTGTACTTAACTCGATTAAGTACAAAGTTAATTATTAGTATTCTGTCTTTGTAAAGAAAAATTCATAATATTGCGTTTGTAAAATCCGAGAAGCCACTTGACCCGAAAATATCCGAGTTATGAGTAAATATCTGAAGAACAATTTATCGGAGGGTGCTCTTTTATCAGAATTGTTCGAACAGAATGGAATATATATGATAAATTGGAATTAAATAAGAAGACCGGATGGAGGAAAAAGATTGAAATACCGTGGATCTGTAAAATAACCAAATTACCCCTGTAATGGAAATGACCCAAGAATATCACTAAGCTCAGGAATGATGGGATATCCTTGAGCTCTATTATAATTGGAATAAAACTGAAAACCAAAATGACCAAAATACCCTTATGGCCTATATTAAGTAAATGTCTTGGATTAATTAAGGAATCCAAGTAAGCATAGGTATTAGACTACTTTTAAAGGTAATGGAAAATAGTTTAAGTGAGTAGATCAACCCTAAAGCTATGTCAATACCTGAATGGCATTGATATTACTGGAACATGTATTCGTCTTCTCAAGTTTGGCTCGATGATAAATTTTGGAAGTATTCAGCTCAGCTCAGCCCTAGATCGTATTCAATACTAAGAATTGGACGTTTGTTCGACAAATCAACCACGAAGACCAAATTTAATGGAATAGAAGTACAACATGTATCTGAAATTCAGGAATGTTTGAATTACTCTGGAAAATCCTGAAGTAACTGGAATGGACATGACTGCTAAATGAACTAGGTAACCTCAATGACTGAGGATTTAATAAGTGATTTGGATAAGTCTGGAAACTCTGATGAGTTTACGTAGTGTACAATTACAATGGGTTATGAACAAATTAATCAAGTACGTCAACATTCCATGATATTGTGGAAACGTGGAAATGAAATAAAGACATTGGAAGATTTATTCAGCGATGATTCCGAAAATGGTCTACGGACAAGAATTTGTGGTATTAAAGAGTAAATACCTTAGAAGGAAAATGAATTGACCAGTAAACATAGATTGTTAAGGTTCTGAATCTTTGTTCTAAAGTTGTTCGATCATCCGATCAATTGACATGGATGTATAGGATTCTGAATACCCTTCTGATTACGTACAACTTCTGAAAACTGTCCGAATAAGATAATATCCTGATAATTCACATTCTGAATAACTGATGATTCTGTCAGTTAATGAACTCTTCCAATAGTGATTCTTAATTCCAACATTCTATCGACATACTGAAGAACTGTGTTTCTCTGCCTGATACAGTACCTCTAAATAATACCTGTAAACTCTGGTGTGTTCCCTACTCACATGAATATTTTATCTGATTTTCGATTTGAATTCTGATCTGATACTTGACATGGATTCTGATCTGATATATGACATGGATTCTGATCTGATACTTGACTTGGATTCTGATCTGTTACTTGACCTGATTTCTGATATGATACTTGACCTGATTTATGTTTTGATTTTTGATATATTCGTTTACAGACGGAAAATGTTTTAATTGGGGGGTATTGTTGAAGGAAGAAGTTTCGCAGGTTCCTCGGCTTTGTGCTCAGGGCCTTATATGATGTGTTGGGTTGGGTATGGTTCTGGGGAACCTACACATTATGATGTGTTGGGATGGGGGTATATATATATATGTTTTAAAAGATCTGAAAAGTTACATGGTTTTGGGAACACACTAGATAACCTATTATGATCTCCTGAACTCAGTCATCCGAAATATTTGTCTGAACTGAAAGCTCATTGTCCGTTACCATCTGAAATATCAGTAGGATCTCTGCTCAGCATAAAAATCTATAAATGTTTGGAAATAATAAGGATATGTATGTTTATCTGTATCTGCACGTTCTTCAGCATCATCTGGTAGTTTTGTATTACTGAGCTTTTCGAAGCTCACTCTATTACTCACATTTTCAGGTTAAAAGAATTGTACCAGTGCATCTATCGACTTCAGTAAGGGAGTTCTTCCGGTATTGTTGCAGAGTATGGTACATGTGATTAGGGGGCATGTAATTGTATTTGATTATATACGAGTATGGAAATCTTTTTATTTTAAATAGTGACAACTGATTTTATAAGTTACATGTTTCAATAAAAGTTTTAAATTTTCCGCTATTTTTACAGTAGGTTACTCAGGTGGCCCTAATGTGACTTCTCGGATCGGATCGGATCCTCCGCATCGATCTGGGGGGTTACATTTATTGGTATCAGAGCTTTGGTTTGAGTCAAAATTTTCAAGTTAGACCGGTCGGTCGGATGTCAAAATATGTCTGATCAGTACATGCCCCTAGACTGCAATCGTACCTCTCTGAGCTGGAACTCCATGGTTGAGTCCCTATCTGTAATGAGTAAACCTAAGTTTCTATTCGTTAAGACTCTACCTTTGCAAAAAAGAATATCAGTAACATCTGTATAAATGATGTAAAGTACCTCACGAGCCATGTGAGAGTTAATTATCCGAGAAATTCTGACCTGACTCCGGAAATGAAATTGAGATATGCTGCTGCTCTATGAGCCTATTCACGTAGCCAAGGCTGAATTGATTTCACAAGGATAAAGTTTTTTTGATTATTTACTTGGACTGAGGGAGAATTCTGAAGAGATTGATTACTCGAGAAAATTTTCGTTCAGATTCTTTTATTGAAATAAGGAAAATTTATGATGAGAATGTATGCTTAGCTGGTTAAGGATAAGTGGAGGGATCGTACTTTTGGAAAAGCTATTGATAGATTTGAAAGAACTGATGGAAGTTTCATTTAGGTAATTATGTGACATGAATGAATTTTGAGGACGAAATTCTTTTAAGGAGGGGATAATTGTAATATCCCAATTTAGGGGCTAAAAATTAAGAAATTATAAAGTGGTGGATTTAATTGGTATTTTGAAAGAAAAGTGGGTTAAATTGTAAAATTTTAAAGTTGGCAGACCGTTTTATGAAGTGCAGGAAGTTCAGTGGCTAAACTCTTGGTTTAACCATTTTTAAATATGAGATGTTATAAACCCCAATCCCCCGTATATTTTCTAGAAATTTTTCCAGTTTTCCCTCTCCCTCAACCCAACTTTCAACTCCGATCTACTCGCCGTCCGACCTCCGATCGACAAGCCGAAACCACCATTGTGTTCGTTGTCAACCGAGGAATAAAACCCCTCAAACCTTTTGTCGTGAATCATCACCGTTCGTCGTGAATTTCAGTCGGAAGTATCGTCGGTAATAACTCAGTTTTAGTTGGTTTTTCATCGATTCACGATGATCGGGTCATCCGTTTACGACACCTCCCGCACCATCGTGTTCGTTGCATCGTTCCGAGTTCACCGGTGTCATCCTTGGTCTCTGTCGACGGCGGCGCGTGTGGAGGTGAAGCGGTCAAAGTTTTCGATTCGTTGAAATCGAGCTCTCCGCCGTTCAAAAAATTGAACCGAGCTTTGTAAGTATCTCAAAATCGCTTAAAATAATTTTTAGGATTTTTTTCGGGAATTTTCCGATATCAGGGCACTGTTCACGTACCCCCACGCGCCGCCACTGCACGTGGGGAAGGAAAAATGACCAGTTTTGGTGTATAGTTGACCGGTTTGACCGGTCATAACCCAACCCGTTGACCATTGACCGACGTTAACCAAAACTTTGATCGGCTTTGACCGGGCATTAAACAACCTTTGACTTTGACCGAGCATACCTATCCTGACATTTTTGTGTAACGGGAATAGGGTAAAGATTACAAGACACAATTTTCGTCTATGAATGTATCCTTGAGTTTAGTATCAAATATCCTCCGTCGTAGAGTTGAAATCCAATATTATGATTGGTTTGTTAATCTAGATTGTATCACGAAATGATTCCCCCGCCGTGAGGTTGAGTTGAACTAGAAAATTATGAGCACGATATCCTTCGTTGTGAAATTGAAACCGAACTCAGAGCTTTGGCAAGTAGTTTATGGGTCGTCTTCTAGCCCAAGACACTTCGTCGTGAAAGCTGAAATTTGGCCTAAAGACTTCGGTGTTGTTGTGTTACAGATGACTCATTCGCTGTAAAGTTGTGTCAATCTTTTGGATACGATATCCTTCGTTGTGAAGTTGAAATCGTAGGAATCGAAAAGTGGCTTCTTGTTTCCAATCTTGATCTTGGTCTTCTTCTCTACTTAAAGACCTTGGTGTGAAAATTTGACCTGAAAGTAGTTCCTTGCTGCTACCTTGGTTCTTGTTGACAGATAACTCTTCTTGCCTTTGAGTTGTGTTGTACTTGGCTAGGGAATAAACCCCTGTTGTTGCAGATGACTTTAAGTCGATCCGTTGGGCACGATATCCTTCGTCGTGAAGTTAAAATCGTGGATGGCACATTCTTTGTGAAGTTGAGCTTTGAATTGGATATCCTTCGTTGTGAAGTTAAAATCCCATCTTGTAAGTTTATCACTTCAAGTTCAATATCCTTCGCTGTGAAGTTTAAATTGACTCTAACATGAATCTAAAAAATTATGCATATATGTGATGCTATGGATGCAATGCTCTTAGGTGTGCCTAAAATGCATATGCAACATATTTTATTTTGGGTTCTAGAGAGAAATCTCAATCTCCGGTTGTCAGTCTTGAAGACTCTTAACTCTGGAATCTTGAACTTTCGATTCCTGATCTTGAATTCTTCAAATATTTAATCCGATGAGCAAAGTTCATTTTTATCATTGATTTGGGAAATGTTTTTTGTTAACTTCCTAAAAAGGCTACTTTTAAAGCCTTTTTCACTTAAGTTATTGGTTGTTTAAAAGCTCATTTTAGTCATTTTAGGATCATATAGTTGCATATAGTTGTATTTGTGGTGGTTGTGCTATTTTATTTCTTAATGGTGCTGTTTGAGGGAAAGGTGCAGTTTGTCTATGGTGTGTAGGGAATAGCAAGAAAAATGATTCTTTGGGAAGTAATGCCGCGGCATCACACGTTGCTAAAGCAGATTGAAATGCCTTGGCATTTCTGGCGCAGAAAAAGACAAAAAGATATTTTTGCATAAGGATAGCTTGCACTGGACAGCTGTCTCTGCACGTGAAGGACTGCTGTAACCGCCTGCCAGAGCTGCCAATGGACCACCGCCACTTGGAGGATAAGGATCATGCACAACATGTGATTCTAGGGGTATGAGGGGTATTTTGCACCCAACAAACTCATCATTACTCCCTAGATATTTTATTTATTATATATGACACCTCATGGGAAAGAGGGACATACGGACAGAGAGCACACGCATAGAGCAGAAAAATCATATTTTTTATTTCTCTTTTCCTTTCTTCTTCATTGGGATATTCCTCCCTTGATAAAGCTCCAAGGAGTGGCAAGCTAGGCGCCAAAAGGAGCTAGCGAGCTAGGTGGTTCGTGGTGGCCGAGAGGAGACCTCCGGTGGCGCGTCGAAGGCTTCTTCTCACTTCCCTTTTACTGCTATTTTTCTATTAATTTATGGGTTGTTGGAACGAATATTTTCATGACTTTGTGTTTGGATATTTTGAACCCCACCATGAACTAACTTATTTGGTGGTGGTTGGTTGAATGGTTGTTTAAACTTTATTTTTAATGGTATATTTAAGTTTATTTTGGTTCTTTATTTGCTTTGCTTATGAATGCTTCACTATCTAGGCTTGTAAGAGGCATGGAAATGTCCATCTCTTAGATGAAGGTTAGGTATTCGGAAGAATCCTAAACTAAAAATACTTGTAAGTATTCGGAAGAAACGCAAGATAAGATCCTCATAAGCAATGGGTTATTGTATTTTCAAGGGACTTTGAACCGGCCTAGGAATATTATAACTTAATCCCTTAGATCTCAGAAGAGACTAAGTTAGGATTTAACGACTAAAAGGGTGTTTTATCAATAGGGTAGGCTGTCCAACATCGTTGAGTGAGAGCAGATGCCTTGGCATCCTATTCTGTTAGGTTTTTTTTTTGAACACCTTAGGAAAGCTCTGTCGAGTAAGTAAAGACAAGATAGCTTAAATATACTTGTGAAATAAGTTTAGCAATCTTAGACCAATCCTTACCATTCATTTCATTGGAAGCTTGTCACGTGAGGATTATTTTCTTCTTATTTTTTATTATTTTTTATTTTACTATCTTTACCATTTCTCATTGCCTCAACATTTCACCATACTCAACATTAAACATCCATCATTGCCACTGCATTTCCATTTGCTACACCATCACACCATCAATCCGCATCCACCAGTATACACATATCCATTTCTGTGACATTTGTATATATCAAGACTAACTATACTTAGATAATTTAGTGCGTTGCTTTGGTTAGACTTTCGTAATTTCACCCAATCCCTGTGGAGACGATACTCACTCATCATATATTACTTGAGCGATTGTGTATACTTGCACATTTTTGCGTATATTTTAAGTACTCACAACACGAACGAACAAGTTTTTGGCGCCGTTGCCGGGGATTGGCAGCCTGAAGTTATTTAGTTTTGCCAGAGTATTTATTTGTTTTGCATTTTTATTTTTGTATAGTTTACTTGATATTTTTGTTTTATTTTTCAGGTTTATTTAGTGTATGCCTAGAAGAAATTCTGAAGAGCCTTTGGAACCAATAGAACCTGAGATTGAAAGACTCTTTAGAAGAAGAAGACGTGCTCAAGGAAATATGTATCAGATTGGAAACCAAGGCATTGGTCAGAATGATGGAAATCATAATGTCGTGGCATTAAACAATGCTGAACCTGCTATCAGGCCTCGTGTTATTCGAGATCATTTAAATCCGATGCTGGATGATCTGAATCCTGGGATTGTGGCACCGAAATTCAAGCTGCACATTTCGAGCTGAAACCAGTCATGTTCAACATGTTGAATTCCATTGGGCAGTTTGGGGGTATGCCAACTGAAGATGCCAGGCAGCACATTCGCAATTTTCTGGAAGTTTGTGATTCTTTCCGCCAAGAAGGAGTGCATGAGGATTTTCTGAAATTAAAGCTTTTTCCGTATTCATTGCGTGACCGAGCAAGGGCTTGGTTGAGTGGTGTACCAGCCGGTTCGATGGAATCATGGGCCGATCTTTGCAAGAGTTTTTTTATTGAGGTACAACCCACCGAATATGAATACGCAGCTAAGGAATGAAATATCATCTTTTCGCCAGGGCGACGACGAATCCATGTATGAGTGTTGGGATCATTACAAGAGTTTGCTTCGAAAGTGTTCAAATCATGGTTTTCATGATTGGACTCAAGTCGTCATGTTCTATAATGGAGTCAATGCACCCACGAGGATGTTTCTGGATGCATCGGCAAATGGGACATTGCTGGACAAATCACCTACGGAGGCGTTTGCTATCTTGGACAGAATTACTAACAATGATTATCAATTTCCTTCCTCAAGACTTGGGAGTGGGAGGAGAGCACCTGGAGCATTCGAGTTAGAAGCTAAAGATTCGGTGTCCGCTCAACTCTCCGCTATTACTAATATGTTGAAGAACTTACAATGTTCCACTGATGTGAAGGAAGTGAAAACAACTAGTCTGACATGTACGTTATGCCAAGGCAATCATCACGAGAGTGAATGCCCAACCAACCATGAGTCCATCAACTTTGTAGGCAATTACAATCGAGGCAGCAACAATCCTTACTCAAACACTTATAATGCTGGATGGCGTCAGCGTCCTAATTTTTCATGGGGAAATCAAGGAGCCCACAATGCTAATCAACCTACTAGGCAGCAGAATCATAATGAGCCTCAAGGTTACCAAAATGCTATGTCATGGCATAATGCTAACAAAGGAGCTTCATCTTCAGCGAGCATAAGTTCCTTAGAAGCTACAATTCAAGAATTCATATCTACTACAAGACCATTCTACTTCAATTAAGAATCAAGGAGCTTTACTTCATAGTCAAGGCGCCTTACTTCAAAGCCATAGCTCGTCTATGAGAGCTTTGGAAGGTCAAGTTGGTCAGATTGCTACGGCATTGCAAGAGCGTCAGCAAGGACGTTTGCCAAGTGATACTGAAGTCACTAAAGGGCCTGGAAAAGAGCACTGCAATGTGTTAACTCTTAGGAGTGGAACACAAATCAATCGACAAATCAAGGATAGTGGGCCACAGCATGATGATTATAATCCCACTACTGAAGCTGAATTACAAGATGATAGAGTTTCTGAGAAGGACAAGGAGGAGGATTCTGCCAAGGTACTAGATTCTGATGCCAAGGCAAAAGAAAATTCTATTCCTACAGCTAAGGAAGCTAGATCTCCCCCACCCTTCCCGCAAAGATTGAAGAAGCACAATGATGAAGTTCAGTTCAAGAAGTTCGTAGACATTCTTGATCAGCTCCATATCAATATACCTCTCTTGGAAGCTGTTGAACAGATGCTGATGTATGCCAAATTTCTGAAGGACATTTGTACCAAGAAGAGAAAAGTAGAGATGTTGCCACGGCAACAGAATTTTGTTCTTCATGAGTAAGTTGCCACCAAAGAGAAATGATCCGGGCAGCTTTATTATTCCTGTTCAATTGGAGCTAATTTCGTTGGAAAGGCTTTATGTGATCTTGGTTCAAGTGTCAACTTAATGCCGAAATCGATATTCTTGAAGCTTGGCATAGGAGATGCAAGACCCACCTCAGTTATTTTACAACTTGCCGACAAATCCCATGTTAAACCTGAAGGGAGAGTCGAGGATGTCATAGTAAGGGTGGACAAGTTTGTGTTTTCAGTCGACTTCTTAATTCTGGACTGCGAAGTTGATGCCAAGGCACCAATCATTCTGGGAAGACCTTTCCTAGCCACTTGACGTATCTTGATAGACTGTGAAAAAGGTGAACTCGCCATGAGAGTGGCTGATCAGTGTGTGACTGTCAATGTTTTTAGAATGCTCAAATATGTTGATGACACTGAAGAATGCCAAGGCATTTATGAATTGAACTCAGTGATTGAAGAAGAGACTGAACATCTTTGCCAGAACAACTTCATTTAGCTAGCAGAAAATGAATATTGGGTGGATGATGAAAGCTTAGTGGAGTCCGACGACTTTCCAATTTTGGAGGAGCAATCTAGCTTAGTACAAGTTAGATCAGATATGAATTTTGAACCTCTGAATTTTGATGAATTCATTTCTCCTAAGCCTTCATTATTGCATGCACCCAATCTAGAGCTTAAGACTTTGCCAGGGCATCTTAAATATATTTACTTAGGTAGCGATGAGACTTTACCGGTGATTATTTCCGCTAACCTTACTGCTAACCAAGAGAAAGTTTGTTAAGTGTTTTGATGCAGCATAAGAAAGCAATTGGTTAGACTATGGCCGATTTGAAAGGCATTAGTCCCACGATCTGCATGCACAAGATTCTGCTAGAAGATTGCCACGACAATTCAATTGAACCACAAAGAAGACTCAACCCTATTATGAAGCAAGTGGTGACGAAAGAAATTCTGAAATGGCTTGATGCTGGAGTGATCTACCCTATCTCCAATAGCTCATGGGTGAGCCCTGTCCAATGTGTTCCGAAGAAAGGAGGCACGACGGTGGTTACGAATGAGGATAATGAGCTATTACCCACTCGCACTGTGACCGGATGGAGGATATGCACGGACTATCGAAAACTCAACAAAGCTACGAAGAATGACCACTTTCCTCTACCTTTCATCGACCAAATGTTGGATCGATTAGCCGGCAAAGCATTCTATTGCTTTTTAGATGGGTACTCGGGGTACAATCAAATTGCCATCGCACCAGAGGACCAGGAGAAGACTATATTTACTTGTCCCTATGGCACTTTTACCTTTAGGAGGATGCCTTTTGGACTCTGTAATGCCCCGGTAACGTTTCAGCTTTGTATGCAAGCTATATTTTCAGATATGGTTGAGGATTTTCTGGAGATCTTCATGGACGACTTTTTTGTTTGTGGGGACGACTTTGAACGATGCCTCGACAATTTAGTAAAAGTTCTCAAGAGATGCGAGGAGGCTGAGTTGGTCTTAAACTGGGAAAAATGTCACTTCATGGTGACTGAAGGCATTGTATTAGGCCACAAAATTTCACACAAGGGTATTGAGGTAGACAAGGCGAAAATTGAAGTGATTGAAAAGTTGCCACCACCAACTTCGGTCAAGGGAATAAGAAGTTTTCTTGGACATGCTGGATTCTATAGAAGGTTTATCAAAGACTTCTGCAAGATTTCTAAACCCTTGTGCACATTGCTTCAACAAAACCAACCCTTCGTGTTTGACGAATTATGCCTCGGCGCATTTACTGAGCTGAAACGACAACTGATCTCGGCACCCATTGTAGTCCCTCCCGACTGGACATCACCATTTGAGCTGATGTGTGATGCAAGCAATTATGTCGTAGGAGCTGTTTTGGGGCAACGCCGAGGTAAAATTTTTCATGTTATTTATTACTCTAGCCGCACTTTAAATGAAGCACAATTGAACTACACCACCACTGAGAAAGAATTACTTGCCGTAGTATTTGCTTTTGATAAATTTAGACCTTACCTAATAGGCACTAAAGTTATTGTTCACACTGATCATTCGGCTATAAAATACTTAGTGAACAAAAAGGATGTCAAGCCTATACTTATTAGGTGGATCTTACTTTTGCAAGAATTTGACTTAGAGGTGGTAGATAGAAAAAGAACTGAAAATCAAGTTGTTGATCACTTATCTAGGCTAGAGAACAATTCTGAATGCCATGACACTGTAGATATCCAAGAGGAATTTCTTGATGAGAAAATTTTATATGCCGCGGCAATCCCGTGGTACGCTGACCTTGTTAATTTTCTTGTTAGTGGAATTGTGCCTTTTGATTTAAATAGTCAGGCTAAAAAGAAGTTCAAGCACGATGCAAGGCACTATTTTTGGGATGAGCCATATCTGTTCAAACATTGTGCCGATCAGCTCATTAGACGATGTGTACCTGAAGAGGAGCAAAGTGATATTTTGTGCCATTGTCATTCAGCCCCAAGTGGAGACCATTTTGGTGGAACAAGGACTGCTGCTAAGGTCCTGCAATCAGGCTTTTACTGGCCAACTTTTTTTAGAGATGCCCAAGCATTTTACAAAGGATGTGATCGATGCCAACGGACTGGAAACATCTCCAGATGACATGAGATGCCGCTGCAAAATATTTTGGAGATAGAGCTGTTTGATGTGTGGGGCATCGACTTCATGGGACCATTCCATCTTCTGAAGGAAATTATATATATTGCTTGCTGTGGATTATGTGTCAAAGTGGGTGGAAGCAATAGCAACATCAAGGAATGACTCCAAGACCGTACTCAAGTTTTTGCACAAGTATATTTTCACTCGGTTTGGAGTACCTCGTGCTATCATCAGTGATGAAGGAACCCATTTTGATAACAAGTTGATTGCCAAGGCATTGCTGAGATATGGAGTTCGACACAAGATTGCCACGGCATATCATCCGCAGACAAATGGCCAAGCTGAGATATCTAATCGAGAGATCAAGCAGATTTTAGAGAAAGTGGTGAACCCAAAGCGAAAGGATTGGTCGCCAAAGTTGGATGAAGCACTTTGGGCGTACAGAACAGCATTCAAAACTCCTTTGGGGATGTCACCCTTCAAGTTAGTGTATGGTAAAGCTTGTCTTCTCCCGGTTGAGCTTGAACATAAAGCTTATTGGGCTATCAAGCGATTGAATTTCGATGCTCAACTAGCTGGGGAGCAGTGATTATTAGAACTTAATGAAATGGAAGAGTTTAGAGCACAAGCATATGAGAATGCTCGGATATACAAGGAGAAAACCAAGAAGTGGCATGACCAAAAACTGATGCCACGGCATTTTCATGTGGGGCACTAAGTCTTGCTTTACAACTCCAGACTTAAACTCTTTCCTGGGAAGCTAAAATCTCGATCGTCAGGGCCATTTGAGGTGCATTATGTCTATCCCCATGGAGCTGTTGACATCAAGAGAATAGACAATGGGAAGATCTTCAAGGTCAATGGCCAGCGTCTGAAAGCCTACAATGGAATTCCACCATCGCATAACAAGGACGTGTTACGGCTGCACGATACTGAAGCGTGCTCAGAGGAGAACCAAAATTCGATGCCTCGGTATTGAATTTGTGTCTGTGCATAAATAAAATTTAACATTCAAGTTTTTTTTCTTTAGTTTTATTTTATTTTATTTTGTAATTAATTTTTGATCTGATTTGTAGGGACCACATTGCTGCAAACCGTACAAGGAACGGTTACCAAAGGGAGGAAAGGACAAAGCATTACTTGGAGAGATATTCTTTTAATTTGTTTCTTTTTGTTTAATTTAAATTCTGACATTTTTTTTCTCTTTCCACAGACTTGTCCTATCATATCATTACTTTTTGGCAGTTTTTTCTTCCCCATACACGCACAACCCCCATACACTAATTTCTCTCTTAACCGTCCTATCACCCCTTTTCCCTCCCAAATTTTAACTTTTTCTTTTCTCTTTCTTATTCATTTTTCTTTTTCATGTTAACTTTTTCTTTTCTCTCTCTTTTACTCATCTTCTTCCCTTATTCTCTCCATAGCCGAAATACATCCAAGTTTTTTAAAGCTTTCAAAAGCTTCTTCCTTTTTCATTTTTCTTACTTCAAAAACACTGAAAATGGTGCGCTCAAGACCGGCTCCAATCGACACGACCGCTTGGCAACAGTTTGAGAACGATGAGGCTAAGGCTCGGTTCCAAAACTTCAAGAACCGAAAACTCTTTTTTGAGTTAGGATTTATTTTTACCGAGGAAACCGATGGCAGTTTTGGACCCGAAGTTATGGACATTGTGACGCCACTCAAGTGGCAGAAGTTTGCCCGTCATCCTGGTTCGGTGAACGCCTCATTAGTTAAGGAGTTCTATGTAAATATTTCCAAGCCCAATCAACATTCCATCTTCGTTCGAGGTAAGCAAATCCGTTTTACATCCACTGCTATTAATCGTTATTTTCATTTGCAGGATGTTGTGGATAACCATGCCACGTTCGAAGAGGAAGCCGATAGCAATACATACGATGGGGTCTTGGAGGACTTTTGTTTCAAAAACACTGAGTGGAATGGTCGCCAGACGAGCCGATACTCGGTCAACCGGGAACGTCTTCAGCCGCGTGCCAAATTATGGAATCACTTACTCAAGCATAAACTCATGCCCACCTCCACAATACTACGGTATCACTTTCACGCTTATTGCTTTTACATTCTATAATGGGATCCCGTCCGATCGATGTGGGTCGTATCATTGTTCAGTAAGTTCACGACTGTTTGGGTAAAAAGGCAAGTGCTTTGGTGTTTCCTAATTTAATTACCGCTTTATGTCGTAAGAAAAAGGTTGAGGAAAATGCTTTTGATGAAATTTTACTTGGATTATCGGGCATCACTAGGGTTAGACTTCAACTGTTGTTGGGAATTGAAAATCCCAAGTCTAACGACGTTGTTCATGAGCAATCTGCAGGTGCTACAGAATCGAATGTCGAGGCAAGGTTACTTGCTCTCGAAGAAGCTGTGACGCAGACTCAAGCTCAAATGCATGCTTTACACGGTGACATCCGTAACTTCTTTGGATATGTGAAGCATAGAGATGCTGTGGTGGAATCATTCTTTCAAGAAATCATTCCCCACGGACAACGGAATTTCCCTGGTTTCCCAGACGAAATTCTGCCGGCATTCAATGCCGAGGCATCTCCAGAGCCTGAGCACGATGCACCTGATCCTCCTGCTGATGACCCTACTCCTGATACACACCGGTCCGAGACTCCTGATTATCCGCCCACTGTCCCTGTCGAAGAAACACCCAGCCCCGTCCCAGCACCCAATCCTTCTCATGCACAACGTAGTGGTCGCCGCACCAAGACCACGGCTGGACGCATTGCGCACTATTACTCCACTTCTTCTGAGTCCAACCCAGCACCTATCCGAAAGCGCACCGACGAGGAGCTGCTAGCACCTCCAAAGCACCACACCACGTAAACATTGAGGTACCTCTCTTGCATCCATTTTTATTTAGTTGCATTTCATTGCATAACACATAGTTTATAGTTAGTTTAGTTCTCTTTAAAGCATTGAGGACAATGCTTCCCTTAAGTTTGGGGGAGGTATGTTCTTGGTAGTCATATGCATGATAGCATTAGCATAGTATTATGCCATGGCATCAGTAAATGGTAGGACAGTTAGATAAAATGTTTTGAGGATACCCGATGATGATAATTTTGTTAGGTTAGAATCTGAATATAAATGACTATTGAGAATGATAGAACTCACTTTAGGGCTTGATGCTTTGTGAAAATATTTACACGATTTGTATGTTTTCTATACTTAGAAAATTTAGGACATTTTTATGAATGAACTTTAATTAGTTTTGGCATTGAAATATAGTATGGTGTTTAAAAGAAAAATCAAAAACAAACTCCCTTAGAAATGAAACTGTGAATAAATGCTTAAGCATAGCTGTAGAGGGACACTCCTCTTTGCCGTGGCATTTCCTGGAACTTTCTTTAATAAATGAAAGCCTTGTGCATGAGTGAATGAAAGAAGTCACGGGATGACTCTACTTAACTAGCTCGGGGATGGAAGGTATGCTCCCTTTCATCTAGAGTGTGGGGAGAGTAGGTGTGATGAGCTGACTCCCTTCGTAACATCATAATAAAAAAAAATCAAATCAAAGAAAAGGGAGTGAAATGTGCTTAATTATAAGTAAATGCCTTGACAAAAACTAGGGGACTTGATTAGAAATTGTCTAAATTCGCTAAGTATAGATTGGATACAATCACACACACACGCTACCACAAAGGATTTTGACCTAGGGAAAAGTACTTGAATTCTTGATAAGTCTAGCATGTTGAAGCCTATCGTTCTGAGGGTTGAAATTCAATTTTGTCCTATTGTCTTACTATCGAACTTTGCCATGACATTATGCTTATGTAACTGCTATCCATTGCTTGAGGACAAGCAATAGCTTAAGTTTTGGGGGTGTTAACTTCCTAAAAAGGCTACTTTTAAAGCCTTTTTCACTTAAGTTATTGTTTGTTTAAAAGCTCATTTTAGTCATTTTAGGATCATATAGTTGCATATAGTTGCATTTGTGGTGGTTGTGCTATTTTATTTCTTAATGGTGCTGTTTGAGGGAAAGGTGCACAGTTTGTCTATGTGTGTGTGGAATAGCAAGAAAAAGGATTCTTTGGGAAGTAATGCCGCGGCATCACACGTTGCTAAAGCAGATTGAAATGCCTTGGAATTTCTGGCGCAGAAAAAGACAAAAAGATATTTCTGCATAAGGACAGCTGGCACTGGACAACTGTCTCTGCACGTGAAGGACTGCTGTAACCGCCTGCTAGAGCTGCCAATGGACCACCGCCACTTGGAGGATAAGGATCATGCACAACATGTGATTCTAGGGGTATGAGGGGTATTTTGCACCAACAAACTCATCATTACCCCCTAGATATTTTATTATATATATGACACCTCATGGGAGAGAGGGACATACAGACAGAGAGCACACGCATAGAGCAGAAAAGTCAGATTTTTTATTTCTCTTTTCCTTTCTTCTTCCTTGGATATTCCTCCATTGATAAAGCTCCAAGGAGTGGCAAGCTAGTGCCGAAAGGAGCTAGCGAGCTAGGTGGTTCGTGGTGGCCGAGAGGAGACCTCCGGGTGCGTCGGAAGGCTTCTTCTCACTTCCCTTTTACTGCTATTTTTCTATTAATTGTGGGTTGTTGGAATGAATATTTTCATGACTTTGTGTTTGGATATTTCAAACCCCACCATGAACTAACTTATTTGGTGGTGGTTGGTTGAATGGTTGTTTAAACTTTATTTTTAATGGTATATTTAAGTTTATTTTGGTTCTTTATTTGCTAAACTAAAAAAACTTGTAAGTATTCGGAAGAAACGCAAGATAAGATCCTCATAAGCAATGGGTTATGGTATTTTCAAGGGCTTTGAATCGGCCTAGGATATTATAACTTAATCCCTTAGATCTCGGAAGAGACTAGGTTAGGATTTCAACGACTAAAAAGGGTGTCTTTATCAATAGGGTAGGCTGTCCAACATCGTTGAGTGAGAGCAGATGCCTTGGCATCCTATTCTGTTAGGTTTTTTTTAACACCTTAGGAAAGCTCTGTCGAGTAAGTAAAGACAATATAGCTTAAATATACTTGAGAAATAAGTTTAGCAACCTTAGACCAATCCTTACCATTCATTTCATTGGAAGCTTGTCACGTGAGGATTATTTTCTTCTTATTTTATTTATTTATTTTTTATTTACTGTCTTTACCATTTCTCATTGCCTCAACATTTCACCATACTCAACATTAAACATCCATCATTGCCACTGCATTTACATTTGCTACACCATCACACCATCAATCGCATCCACCAGCATATACATATCCAATTGCCGGGACATTTGTATATATCAAGACTAACTATACTTAGATAATTTAGTGCGTTGCTTTGGTTAGACTTTCGTAATTTCACCCAATTCACCCAATCCCTATGGAGACGATACTCACTCATCATTATTACTTGAGCGATTGTGTACTTGCACATTATTTGCGTATATTTTATAGTACTCACAACACGCGAACATTTTTCAACCATCCCAAGTATAGTGCATGAGCCTTGATCACCTTCCAAGTACATGAACTTTTCAAAATCTTTACAGTACTATGCAATTATCTTTTCAGAAGTGAATAAATCATTAGGTTTAAATTTAACCCAAGATGCTTGAAATGAATTGATTTGAGAAATTATCGTCTTTATTCATATACGAGAAAAAAACAATACATGACAAACATTCTGAAAAGTAAATACATAGAAAAGTGTGAATGGATGTCTTAGATTTCAATAATGTAGGCACTTCTGAACTGATAAGTCGTTAAGTGACCTTGAACGCAGCCTTTTCAAGGGATCTTCGAAGATGCGACAACATTAAGGAGAGTGCAACCTTTCTCCGACTCGTTAAGTATGTAGAAGACTTGGATGCAGGGATGCTTCACTGTCTGGATTAGGGACTTTTCCTGAGTCAATATCCAAATCGCCCTTTTGGGTTTTCAATTTGGACCCATCCTTGGTTTTAAGACGCCATTTGCGGGTTTTTTCTTGAACCCACCTTATTCCTTTTCTTTTTCTTTTTCTTTTTCTTTTTTTTAATTTAGGGTGCCCTTTCGGGTTTTCACACTAAACATTTTTTCTTTTTCTTTCTTTTTCAACTTTGGATGCCCTCTCGGGTTTATATCCTAAGTGAAGTATTTCTTGACTGCATCCGAATTGACGGGATTTGGCAATTCCGGTCCGTCCATTTCAGCCATGATAAGTGCTCCTCCGGAGAAAGCCTTTTTCACGACATAAGGTCCCTCCTAATTTGGCATCCATTTTCCTCTGACGTCTTTTTGAATTGGCCAAATTCTCTTAAGCACAAGATCTCCTTCACAGAATATTCTCTGGCGCACCCATGATGAATGGCTTTCAATTTCTTTTCATCTATCTAGTTCAGCTGATCATATCGGGATTGCACCCATTTTGCATCATTCAGTTTGATTTCTGACAAGACCCAAAGTGACAGAATTTTTACCTCAATAGGCAACACTGTTTACATCCCATATGCCAATGAAAACGGATTTGCCCTAGTCGAAGTTCGCACCGAGGTTCGGTAAGCAAACAAAGCAAAAGGAAATTTCTCGTACCAATCCTTGTAGGTCTCAGTTGTTTTCTCCACTATCTTCTTGATGTTTTTGTTTGCTACTTTTATTGCTCCGTTCATCTTTGGTCTATAAGCAGTAGAGTTGTGATGCTTTATGAATTGCTCAATAAGCATCCCATCATCTTATTGTTCAAGTTTGTAGCATTATCGGTAATGATATTTTTAGGTAAACTATACCGACATATGATCTCTTTCTTCAAAAACTTACAAATAGTGGACTGAGTGACACTGGTGTATGATGTAGCCTCTACCCATTTCGTGAAATAATCAATTGCCACAAGAATGAGCTGGTGACCATTTGAAGCATTCGGATGGATTTGTACGATAACATTCATGCCCCACATAGAGAAATGCCATGGTGACATCATCACATGAAGTGGATGCGGTAGAACATTTATCTCTGTAAATTTGACATTTATGATATCTTTTAGCATAGTTTATGCAGTCAATTTCCAGTGTGGACCAAAAATATTTTCATCTCATTATTTGTCTTGACATCATATGTCTGTTTGCATGTGTTCCACAAACTCTATCATGTACCTCCTCCACTATCATCTTTGCCTCTTCTGCATCTACACACCTTAACAGGACTTAATCATGGCGTTTCTTGTAGAAGACTTCCCCATCAAGGACATATCCAACGGTCATCCTTCTAATGGTTCTTTTATTAATTTCGGTGGCTTCCTCTGGATAACTTCGATTCTTGATGAACTACAAAATATCGTGGTACCAAGGCTTAGTGTCTTTCACTTCCTCGATTTGGTAACAATGAGTCGGGTACTCATATGATTGCATGTCAACTGGCATCATTTCAGACTCCCTGCCAGCCTTGAATGTGGCTGCCAATGTAGCTAAAGCATCAATCATTTTATTTTCTTCCCTAGGCACATAGTGGAAGGTAACTTTATTGAATTCTTCGAGCAAATCCAATATTAGCTTCCGGTACTCCACCAGCTTTACATCCTTGGTTTCCCATTCTCCATGGAGCTGATAGATTACTAATAATGAATCTCCATATACTCACAAGGTCTTTATATTTTGCCCCATTGAATCATTTTATTTTCTTCCCTAGGCACATAGTGGAAGGTAACTTTATTGATTCTTCGAGCAAATCCAATTTAGCTTCCGGTACTCCACCAGCTTTACTCCTTGGTTCCCATTCTCCATGGAGCTGATAGATTACTAATAATGATCTCCATATACTCACAAGGTCTTTATATTTTGCCCATTGTAGCTCGAATCCCCAAACATAAGCCTATATTTGCCTTGTTGGTGCAATCGAAATTCAGTCTGCTAACTGAATAGGTAATGATTTCCTTCTGGGGAGACCAGTATGGCCTCGATGCCATTCCTAATGTATTTGATGCACCATCAAATACATTCTCCGGAACTTCTACTGCGATACTTGTTTCCTCTAAGGATATGTCCATCAAGTCTTCATCTGGGAAGTCAAAGTCCACGGCTCGTAATTTTCATCGGTTCTCTTGCCAAGAAATATGATATAACACTTCCCTTATGGATTTCTGGCTCACATACTCGATGTCAAATTCATATAACAGCATCTTCCATCGGCTAACCTTCCAAAGAGAGTAGGCACCCTTATGTACTTTAGTGGATCTAACTTGGAAATCAACCAAGTGGTGTGATACATATGTATTGCCTGAGTCTTCATGTAACCCAGACTAAAGCACACCAAACCTTTTCGATGGGAGGATATCTGACCTGCAATCAGTGAATTTCTTGCTCAGTAGTAAATTTCTTTGTCATTCCTTTCAGATTCATCATGTTGACCCAGGACACACCCTATTGAGTTCTTGAATATGGATAGATACAGAATAGAGGCTTGTCAGGAATGGGGGACATCATGATAGGAGTGTGAGATAATTCTCGATGCGTTTGACATTCTCATCCCATGCTCCAGGGTATTCTTTGGAAGGCGAAAGATTGGGTCACATTTAACGGTTAACTGAGATATGAACCGTGTTATAATTCAATCTACCCAAAAAACCTCGAACTTCTTTTTGTGTTTACGGGGGAGGTAGATTCTGGATAGCCTTAACCTTATCGGGATCGACTTCAACGCTTTTCCTGCTAACTATGAAGCCCAACAGCTTTCTAGATGTTACTTCGAAAGTGCATTTGCTAGGGTTCAGTCTCAACTGGAACTTTCTTAATCTCTGGAAGAGCTTTAGGTTCTCGACATGTTCATTCTCGGTTTATGCCTTGCAATCATGTCGTCGACATAAACCTTAATTTCTTTGTGTATCATGTCGTGGAATAGGGTCACCATAGCTCTCTGATACGTTGTCCCAGTATTCTTCAATCCGAAGGGCATCACTTTGTAGTAGAAAGTTCCCCGTATTGTGACGAACATTGTCTTTTCCATGTCTTCAGGATATATATTAATCTAATCATATCCTGAAAATCCGTCTATGAACGTGAAGAAAGTGTTTCCGGCTGTATTGTCCACCAAAGTGTCTATGTGTGGTATAGAGAAATTGCCTTGGGGCTTGCCTTATTAAGGTCCCGATAATCGATACACATGCATACTTTCCCGTCTTTTTTTCAGAACTGGCACTATGTGGCCACCCACTCCGGATACTTTGCCACTTGAAGGAAACCAACATCTAATTGCTTCTTGACCTCTTTTTAATCTTAAGGAGCATTTCTGGTCACATTCTCCTCAGCTTGTTGCACGGGTTTGCATTATGGCTTGATAGGCAGTTTGTGGACTACCATGTCCGTGTCTAACCCTCTCATGTCTTGATACGACCATCCGAACACATCTCTGTATTCGTGAAGTAAGACTAACAAGTCTTGCCTTGCTTCGTCGAAAGAGTTGTACCGATTTTAACCTCATTTCTCTCCTCTTCGGTGCCCAAATTCAAGATTTTGATATTCTCCTCATGTGGCAATATTTGTTTGTCTTCTCTTTCTACCATTATCAATAATTCGGTAGGTAATTTTCATACCTTTTCATTGTCGCATTCATCAAATTCCCCGAGACAAATGGCCGATTCAAAATCTACCTCCTGATCAGGATCATCAGTGCCTGTATTATCGTTATCTGGGGACATGAAGGAAAAGAAAATGTATATGCGTGAGAGGAAATATCCCACAGAGAATAGCCGAAAATTAAATTCGAAAGAGAATAGCAAAATTTGAGGAACTCTCTAGCTCTTCATCCTTTACGGGCTCGTTGATAGCCATCACATCTTCTTTGAAGGGTTCAAGTGGTCTCTACCCCATTTTGCTACCATCTTCTCTTGAAGTGCTCATCTAACATTCATACTTCCATGACACTTGTCGGCTGTTCTTGTAAGTAAAAGGTTAGGGTGTTGTGATTACCACATTCGCTTGTGTCTTATTTGTTGTATTTGATTAAGGGGTAATTATCAAAGGACTACCCCTAACCGTATCTCCTTTCGGATGACTCTTCGGTAGTGCAAAGTCTGCTTCCAGAGAATCTCGACTTCTTCATAAATTCCAGCTCATTTCTATCCATCATGAGTTGGACCAAAGTTTTGAATCATGGGCAATCTTGCACCTCATTCCCCTCTTCGTTATGGTAACAACAGTGGTTACCATATTCATTCCTTGATGTATCCAAATGTGGTGTAAAAAGCCCTGCTTTCACCATTTGGCTCCATACTCAAGCTAAAGGAGATTTTACTTTCAAAACACCAATTTTGATATTCCTGCCCTACTTAGTAGTGAATGTGTTAATCCCAGTCTCCTGATGATTAGGCAAAAGATTATGTGCAACGTTTGGTGCTCCCAAGTTAAATTGGATCCAATTCTATTATGCATTCGTTGAATAATCCCTTAATTTAGAGGTAATTTTCGACGTGTTCCCTAGTACACCGCCATGGTATTCGCATAGGCTTTCTCATCATACCATCTGGGGTATGGGGGCTTCATTGGTTCCACAAGTTATGGTGACACTACATGAGTGTCAAAGAGTTACTGGTATAATTCCTTGTATGTCATGGGAATAGGATCGAATTGCTCATTTTCTCTTTTCCTAGTTCCCTCTGATTTTGTCTAGAAGTACCTGACGGTACAGCTGCAGTTGGTTTTGTTCTTGAGATCGTAACACATTTGTTGGCATTGTATGTACTGACGTTGTTGATCTCTTTGTCTTTGTTATGAAAAATTCGATCATCTCTCCGACCATAACTAAGTCCGAGAAACTTCCTGATGTGATTGCAACCAGGTGCCCGAATCTCTTTATTTTTCATCTAGAGGTGGATGAACTTGCACAACCAAATCTCTCTATCTCTGTGCATATTGTCGGAAACTCTCATTATGCTTCTTCTCTAGGCTTTGCAGCATAACTCGTCTAGTCTCATATCATAATGTGCTTGTATTGCTCCAAGAAAGACTTAGCTAGGTCTTTCATGTCTTGATATGAGATCAGTTCAGTTAATTGTACCATCGGATAGTTGAACCAGATAGGCTCTCCTGGAAGCAATGAATCAGGAGTTGATCATTTCCCACATATCCTGTCATTTTCTGACAGAACATAGAGATGTGGGCTGAGGGGTAATTATTTCTGTCGAATTTCTCGAACTCAGGGACTTTGAATTTTGGTGAGAGCACCAAATCCGGGACCATGCTACTCCTAATCATAGTCCCCTTTGATCACCTTCATTTGGTCTTCCAACATTTTAATTTTTTCTTCCATCTTCTTTTCTTTGTCTTCCTCATCGAAATTCGGGATATGATAACATCCTAATTATTGTCAGGGTTGGTTGCGAAAGTTGTATCTTTGCAACAGATGAAGCTTTACCTTTTGCCGTAGATAAGTCCCCTTGCAATCCGGGTGAGATAACCACTTGTGGGGTCGGTGGTATAGTTACCCTTTTAGATGAACCTGCCCCTGGTGCACTCGTTTGTTGTAAACTAGATAACTTGGCCACAATCTGATCGACCAAGGACTTATGGCTCTTCGTGATGGTATTCTTTCTTCTGATTAGACATTTTCTGTTAGTTAATAGATAAAAACATGGAAAATAGAAAATAAAATAAACATAGAAAAATAAATGCAAAGTATGAAATTCATGATGTATGTGATTTAAAGGCATTGATCTAGAAATGTGTCTATTATTATAAATCCTTATTTGAACAAAAGTGTTTTATCTTTTAAGAGAAAAAAATAAATCAAAGGTACATCCAGACTAGATCCTCTAAACCCCGAACAGCTTCTAATAGGTTGAGAAGTCTTCTTCCTTCATCTTTTACCGGTTGAATGCCTTATCAGACTACTCCGGCTTCCTTTGCTAAGCCATGCAATTGACGAGCTACCTTCTGTACTTGCTCAAGGAAATCACGGATGATTGTATCTCTAGCCTTCACTCTTTGCTGAGCTTGTTCCCAACGAAAACGCCACTGTAACCCTCCATCAAAGTGTACTATCTTAAGCTCGCTTGCTTGTTTCTTGAATCTGTCCACAGTGGCTTCTAAGTCAGCTATGGTTTTGCCACATGTTCTTGCTGTTTCTAGAGAGACTTCTCTAAATCAGCTACCTGAATTCTCAAGCGCTTTTTTCTGATGCTGGATGTATATCAAACGCCTCTGAGAAGTCTTTAGTTATTCTTTCAGAGTCTCTCTTTCATCATTCCCTTCAAACTTTCATTTCATGTTGCTAGCTTCGCCTTTCTAATACTAAGAAGTCATTTTCAGATTAGAGTTACTTAGGACTTGCTCTTGGTATCCTTTTCTCAAGTCCTCAAACTCAAAACAGACTTTCTTATGTTCCTTCTCTAGCTGTCTGCCCGATCTTTCTAAGTATCGGCATCAAAATTCCACTGGTATCTTTCGAATTCAAGCTCCCTTACCCTCTGTTTCAGTTCATTCTTCACACCTTCAAATTCTTCCCTTGCTATCTCTAGTTCAAAGGGAACAAGATTAAGATGATCCTTTATAGGGTGTCCTCATGATCTGTTACTAGGATGTTGTCATTTTTCCTTGGTTTTCGCCACTCCAAATAATCCAGAGTAAGCATGTCCTTGGCAGCCACAACATCCATTCGGAATACCTTCTTCCATGATTTAGCTACCTCCTTGATCATTTTCTGTAGTTATCACTATGGTATATATTCTAATCCGATAGTCCGTATGTTGCTAGGACTGTAACATCCTCAATACCGGGTTAGTGATTAAATTAAGTTACAGAATTTGGTGATTAAATTATAATAATTGAATAATATTATAATTTGGTATAGGTTAAATCGCAAGGAACATGGAATTAAAGGACAAAATGGTCATTTGCAAGGGAAAATAATTAAGATTGCTTTATTTATATCAGCTCACACGTGGAAGAGAAAGAAACAAAACACAAGGATTCTAGACTTCTCTTTTCCTCCTTTCTTCTCTGTGCGTGTGAGCCAAGGTAAAGATAAGAATTCTTATTAGTTGTTTATTAGCTGAGATTTAAGTTTGGTTTTGATCCTTAGATGCTAATTAAGCTTAAGGAATGCTTAATTTGCTTTAAAACAACAAGATGAAGGGTGTAGGAATAATTAAAGATTTGGAGTTCTTGAATGAAATTTTGAAATAAAGTTCATAATGAGAATTGGAAGTTGAATATGACTTGTCACCAACTTGATTAAGGGATATGAAATGTTAGAATTAGATTTAGAACATGTTGGAATTTGAGTGAGATTCTTATATTCTATATGGAGGATTGGATATTTAAGTTTTAGACGTATTGAATGGATAATAATTAGTTTAAGTAAGTGTATGCAAGTTAGGGATATAAAAGGAGGTGAATTATGAAGTGTTGAGGGGATTATGAAGGGATTTTCGTGCTCAAAATAACATTTCTGGGTTGTGTGCATCAATACACATTCAATGTGTTCCGATGCACTCTCAAATAAATGACATCGAATGCAATTAGTGCATCGATGCACCCCCTTAAGAAGAAAACATCGAATGTAATTTGTGTATCGATGCATAGGTAGTGCATCGATGCACACATTAAGGAATTGATCAATACACTGTAGAGTGCATCGATATATACCTTTATTAAGAGATGAAAATATCCTTTCTTTTAGCCTAAGAAATGATAGTTTATAATATATTAATTAGTATAATGATATGTATCAATGTATTACTATGTAGATACAGAACATAATCTTGTTCCGGAATAATTGAAATATTAGGATCGAGTCAAGCAAGCAAGGTTAATGTGAGGGCATATCCTAGATGAAATTGTATTGAGCTAAGACTTGCGATGAGTCTATCTCTTATAATTAACCTTATGATTTCATAATCATGAAAATGCATACTTTTATATATATATATATATATATATATATATATGTGTGTGTGTGTGTAATAATTTTATAGCGATTTTATGCATAATTCATTTATGTTTTATTATGAACTTATATGAATGAATGCAATTATATGAGAATCCATTTAGGTATGGGAAATAATGAAAATGATCATATGAAGTGACTTATGTATTTACATGAACAGTGATGAAAGAGATATGAAATGAGAATTGTATTTATAATTAAACCCATGTTAATTAATATGAGAGCTGTAGGTATGATTGGCATGCCAAGAGTCGAGGGATTATCAGTGGTCCTTCGAGACTCAGTGGTCCTACGGGACTCAGTGGTCTTTCGGGACATAGTGGTCATTCGAGACAAATATTCAGTGCCCCTAGTGGGATTTTATTCGAGCTTTGGTGACAACATTGTGCACAACCTTAGTGTACTCGCGTACCTTCTGTTCTCAATAATGTACATGGGCAATTCAAAGATAAATTAAAGTGAAATTAGCATAAGAATATATGTTTTATATGTGTACGTCACCATCATATATGTTATAGTGTAATAAATGCATGCAATTTGAAATGTCATGATCAGATGGTAAGAATGCATGTTCATGAATTCATTGTTATATATATATTTATATTATGCCTCACTAAGTCTGTGACTTAGCGTGTAAGTGATTTACACGTAGGTACCAAGGAAGCAAAAGATCAGATTTAGAAGTGGCAATGATAGCTTCACCACTAGAAGATCATATCAGAAGTAATTGGCAAAGTATGTGTTTTGTTGTATTTAGTGTGTTGGCATGTAAATAGTTTGTTAATTATGAATGCTCTGATCGCTTTTGTATGGATTTGGTCAACTTTTTGTAAGTTAACAACTTTTATTGTAATGAAAGATTCAAAATTTCTTTGGTTTTCTTTAAAAGTCAATATTTGAAAAATCAATGTGACACATCGTATCCGGTTCGGGTACGGGTTGGAGGTTTTATATTTAATGGTATCAGAGCTACGGTTTAGTCGATTCTCGGCATAAACCGAAGTCTAGAGAGTCTTATAATGTATACATGCAAACAAAATAGTGAAAACTTCTGATCTGATAAAATAGTAAGTATGTTGTTTTACTAATAGGATGATATGGGTATGTTTTTATAGATGTCAGGACATGGTAGCTTTAGAAGTGAAGAGGGAGATGATAGACCCACTGAAAGCAGTAATTTACCTACCTTGGCCAGGCAGAGTAAAGAACAGTCACCCTCTGGAGTGTCTGTGAGTGATCAAAATGTGTTCTTCAGAACACTGGACGCGGTATTAGTCGTTTCCAACCTCCTGCTACTTCAAATCTGAGAATGAATGTTGCAAAGGAGTTAAAGGGTTTAGGATCTCCAAAGTTTAAAGGTTAAGCCGAAGAAGGTCATGTTGTTGCGGACCTTTGGCTTAATGATGTGAAAATCATGCTTGAGGGACTTTATTGTTCTGATATTGAGAAGCTTGATGGAGTAATTTCCTTGCTTAGAGGGCAAGCAAGGATTTGGTGGACTAATGTTACATTGAGAATGCCTGGTGATCAAGTAACTTGGTCTTTGTTCTTAGAAGAGTTCAAGCATAAATATATCGGAGATCAGTTCATCCGACAAATGAAGCAAGAGTTCATGAACCTGAAGCAATAGAATCGTACAGTATGAATATGAGTGTAAATTTAATAAGCTGAGTCGCTTTGCTGTCGAGCTTATTCTTATAGAGAATGATACTTGTGAGTGGTTTGTAGAGGGATTGCGTCATCGACTGAAAGAGATGTCAATTATGTTGAATTTATCTTCGTTTCAAGAAGTGGTGAACCATACTAAAGCTCTGGAAATAGCTCAGAATGAAAGGTTCGGAAATTCTCAGGCTCAGACATCAAAAAGAACAGGTGCATCGTCGAGTTCGACACCACCAAAAAGGGGTCGAGATATTGGTCCTCGACCTCAGGCTAGATCAGAGTTAGTGGCACCCTCTGCGAGGGGATCAAATCCAATGAGGGGACGACAAACTCAGTCAGTAGGATCCGGAGCAGGGAGATCTATCCCAAGCCAAGTCAGACAATTTCCACATTGTGGAAAGAATCACTCGGGGATTTACAAGATGATTTCTGGAGCCTGCTTTAAATGTGGGGACACCGAGCATTTTGTTCGGGATTATCCCATTTTAGCTGGTGAATCTACTCAGCCAGAGAGGTCTGCCTCGGCTATCCAGTGAGGAAGAGGTAGAGGTAGAGGAAAAAGTCAATCAGAGTCATCAGCTCCACAAGAGATACGTTCTACAGCTCGTATGTATAATCTCAAGACTAGCGAGGATCAAGATGACCCAGAGATAATAGCAGGTATTTTTCAGTTGTATGACAAGAATGTGTTTCTATTGATTGATTCGGGGTCTACTTATTCTTATATTTGTAGTAAGTTAGTAAAAGAATTGAATATTCCGTTAGAAGCTACTAGTAGTGAGGTGATAGTGACTAATCTGTTAGGGCATAGTGCTCGGGTCAATATGGTGTGTCGAGGGTATCCCATACGGATTCAGGGAATTGAATTCCCTGCTAATCTGATGGAATTACATTTTGACGAATTCGATGTGATACTAGGAATGGACTGGTTATATCGTTACTATGCTAATGTTGACTGTAGACTGAAAAGAGTAAAGCTGAGAAGTCTAGAAGGGGTAGAAGTCGTGGTATTTAGTGAAGGATGAAATCCATTGGCAAACGTAATTTTAGTGATGTCAACAAAGAAGTTACTCCTACAGGGATGGCAAGGGTTCATTGCTAATGTACTGGATGTTAAAGCTATAGAGATGGGGATTGAAGAAATTCCTATAGTCAAAGAGTTTTTCGACATATTTCTAACAGAGTTACCGGGTTTACCTCCAGAAAGAGAGGTAGAATTTCAGATTGAGATAATGCTGGGAACTGCACCTATCGTCATAGCACCATATAGAATAGACCCAAAAGAGTTACAAGAATTAAATATTCAATTACAAGAATTATTGGACAAAGGGTTTATCAGACCAAGTGTTTCACCATGGGGAGCTCCAGTTTTGTTCGTAAAAAAGAATAATGGATCCATGCGTCTTTGCATTGATTATAGGCAACTCAATAAAGTGACCATCAAGAACAAGTATCCCCTCCCCAGAATTGACGATTTATTTGATCAGTTAAAGGGAGCTTCAGTGTTTTCAAAGATTAATTTACGTTCTGGTTACCATCAATTGAAAATTCAAGATAAATATATTCCAAACACGGCATTCAGAACGAGATATGGTCACTATGAGTTTATCGTGATGTCGTTTGGAGTTACGAATGCACTAGCTGCTTTCATGGATCTCATGAACATAATATTTCAACCCTATTTAGATCGATTCACAGTGGTATTCATTGAAGATATTTTACTGTATTCAAAGTCAGAAGAACAATATAGTTTGTATTTGAAGATTGTTCTACAGACTTTGAGAGAAAATAAACTTTATGTTAAACTCTCAAAATGTGAATTCTGGTTGAAGGAAGTGACGTTCCTTGGATATGTTATTTCTGTAGAAGGAATTCGAGTGGATCCCCAAAATATTAAAGCTATTTTAGAGTGAGAAGTTCCAAAGAATGTGTCAGAAGTCTGGAGTTTTTTAGGGTTAGCTGGCTATACCAAAGGTTTGTTAAAAACTTTTCGATAATAGCATTACCCCTAACCAAGTTATTGAGGAAAAAGGTAAAATTTGCTTGGACTCGGGAATGCCAAGAGAGTTTTGAAAATCTAAAGAAGATTTTGACAGAAGCTCCAGTGTTGATTCAACCCGAGTATGGCAAGAACTTTGTAGTGTACAGAGATGCGTTTCATAACGATTTGGTATGCGTGTTAATGAAAGAAAGCAATGTGGTGGCCTATGCTTCGAGGTAACTAAAACCACATGAGAAGAATTATCCAACACATGATCTGGAGATGGTTGCGGTAGTGTTCGCTCTTAAGATCTGGCGTCACTATTTGTATGGTAAATGATGCTACTTGTATACGGACCATAAGAGTTTGAAATATTTGATGACTCATAAGGAGTTAAATTTAAGACAGAGAATATGAGTGGAATTCTTAAAGTATTATGATGTAGTGATCGATTTCCATCCGGGGAAAGCGAATATGGTAGCGGATGCCTTAATTCGAAAGACATTTGTAGCCTTACGAGCTTTGGATGTCAGACTATCGTTAAGAGGAGACGGTGACATATCTACGGAATTAACTCTCAAGCCATCATGGCTAGATCGAATTAAATAATTGCAAGCTAGAGATGAAAAGTGTTCAAAGAAGCTACATCCGATAAGGAATGGAGAGGTTACGGATTATGAAATGAAGGTTGATGGGACCTACATTATCAAGGGAGGCTAGTGATTCCAGATGATGATGAGTTGAAGAAAGACTTGTTAACGGAAGCTCATTGTAGTCCATTTACTATGCATCCAGGAGGAAATAAAATGTATATGGATCTCAAGAGTCGATATTGGTGGCCTGGAATGAAGGGAGACATTACAGAATTTGTATCCAAATGTTTGATGTGTCAGTAAGTCAAAGCTGAGCATCAGGTTCCGTCAGGACTGTTGCAACTCATATCTATTCCTCAGTGGAAATGGGAGAATATAATAATGGATTTTGTAACGGGGTTACCTTTGACTTCGAATAAAAGAGATTCAGTCTGGGTGATTGTAGACAGATTGACTAAATCAGCTCATTTTATTCATGTACGAGTTTACTTTTCCATGGATAAGTATATCGAGTTATATATCATGTAGATTATACGTCTACATGGTGTACTTGTTTCCATTATTTCGGATCGCGATTCTAGATTCACTTCACGATTTTGGAAGTAATTACATAGAGCATTGGAAACTCGATTAAACTTCAGTACAACGTTTCATCCTCAAACAGATGGACAATCTGAGCGAACTATCCAGATTCTGGAGGATATGCTGAGAGCATGTGTTATAGAATTCAAAGGATAGTGGGAAAGATACTTGTCACTTGCTGAGTTTGCTTACAACAATAGTTATCAATCAAGCATCAAAATGGCACCCTATGAAGCTCTTTATGGAAGGAGATGACGTACACCCCTAAATTGGTTCGAGCTGAAAGATAAAGAAGTTCTTGGTCCTGAATTGATACAGGAAGTTGAAGAAAAGGTCCAAATAATTCAAAGTAAGCTCAAAGCAGCATCTGATAGATAAAAATCGTATGCATACCTAAAAAGAAAAGGAATTGAATTTCAAGTCAGAGATAAAGTGTTTTTAAAAGTGTCTCCATGGAAGAAGGTTTTGAGGTTTGGCCGAAGAGAAAAGTTGAGTCCTCGGTTCATTGGACCTTACGAGATCATAAAGAGAGTTGGACTAGTAGCATATCAACTAGCGTTGCCACCTGAAATTAAGAAAATCCATAATGTCTTTCATGTCTCAATACTTCGAAAATATCGATCTGATCCCTCCCATATTATGGCTCCAGAAGAGGTCGAGATTTAACTGGATTTAACGTATGAGGAAGAACCGGTTCAAATCTTAACTCATGAAGTTAAGTAACTAAGGAACAAGACTATTCCATTAGTCAAAGTATTATGGAGGAATCACAAGGTAGAAGAAGCAACATGGAAGCGTGAAGAGGATATGATGAATCAATACCCCTATCTCTTCGTGTAATGAAAATTTGAGTATGAATTTTCTTAAAGAGGGGAGATTTGTAACATCCTCAATATCGGGTTAGTGATTAAATTGTAAAGTTACATAATTTGGTGATTAAAGTATAATAATTGAATAGTATTGTAATTTGGTATAGGATTAAATCGTAAGGAAGATGGAATTGAAGGACAAAATAGTCATTTGCAAGGGAAAATAATTAAGATTGCTCATATTTATATCAGCTACACGTGAAAGAGAAAGAATCAAAACACAAGGGTTCCAGACTTCTCTTCTCCTCCTTTTTTCTCTATGCGTATGAGCCAAGGTAAAGGTAAGAATTCTTATTAGTTTTTTATTAGCTGAGATTTAAGTTTGGTTTTGATCCTTAGATGCTAATTAAGCTTAAGGAAGGCTTAATTTGCTTTAAAACAACAAGATGAAGGGTGTAGGAAGAATTAAAGATTTGGAGTTCTTGAATGAAATTTCAAAATAAAGTTCATAATGAGAATTGGAAGTTGAATTTGACTTGTCACCAACTTGATTAAGGGATATGAAGTGTTAGAATTAGATTTAGAACATGTTGAAATTTGAGTGAGTTTCTTAAATTCTATATGGAGGATTGGATTCTTAAGTTTTAGAGGTATTGAATGGATAATAATTAGTTTAAGTAAGTGTATGCAAGTTAGGGACATAAAAGGAGGTGAATTATGAAGTCTTGAGAGGATTATGAAGGGATTTTCGTGCTCAAAATAACATTTCTGGGTTGTGTGCATTGGTACACATTCAATGTGTACCAATGCACTCTCAAATAAATGAACATCGAATGCAATTAGTGCATCGATGCATTAGGAGTGCATCGATGCACCCCCTTAAGAAGAAAACATCGAATGTAATTTTTGTACCGATGCACAGGTAGTGCATCGATGTACACATTAAGGAATGCATAGATACACTGTAGAGTGCATCGATACATACCTTTTTAAGAGATGAAAATAATCTTTCTTTAGCCTAAAAATGATTATTAGAATATATTAATTAGTATACTGATATGTATCAATGTATTACTATGTAGATACAGAATGTAATCTTGTTCTGGAACAATCGAAAGATTAGGATCGAGTCAAGCAAGCAAGGTTAAGGTGAGTGCATATCCTAGATGAAATTGTATTGAGATAAGACTTGCGATGAGTCTATCTCTTATAGTTAACCATATGATTTCATAATCATGCACATGCATACTTATATATATATATATATATGTATTAATGTTATAACGATTTTATGCATAATTCATTCATGTTTTAATATGAACTTATATGAATGAATGCAATTATATGAGAATCCATTCAGGTATGGGAAATAATGAAAATGATCATATGAAGTGACTTATGTATTTACATGAAAAGTGATGAAAGAGATATGAAATGAGAATTGTATTTATAATTAAGCCCATGTTAATTAATATGAGAGCTGTAGGTATAATTGGCATGCCAAGAGTCGAGGGATTATCAGTGGTCCTTCGGGACATATACAGTGGTCCTTCGAGACATAGTGGTCCTTCAGGACAAATATTCAGTGCCCCTAATGGGATTTTATTCGAGCTGTGGTGACAATATTGTGCATAACCTCAGTGTACTCGCGTACCTTCTGTTCTCAATAATGTACATGTGTAATCCAAAGATAAATTAAACTGAAAATAGCATAAGAATATATGTTTTATATGTACACGTCACCATCATATATGTTATAGTGTACTAAATGCATGCAATTTGAAATGTCATGATCAGATGGTAATAATGCATGTTCATGAATTCATTGTTATATATATATTTATATTATGCCTCAATAAGTCTGTGACTTAGCGTGTAATTGATTTACACATAGATACCAAGGAAGCAAAAGATCAGATTTAGAAGTTGCAAGGATAGCATCACTACTAGAATATCAGATCAGAAGTAATTGGCAAAGTATGTGTTTTGTTGTATTTAGTGTGTTGGCATGTAAATAGTTTGTTAATTATGAATGCTCTGATCGGTTTTGTATGGATTTGGTCAACTTTTTGTAAGTCAACAACTTTTATTATAATGAAAGTTTCAAAATTTCTTTGGTTTTCTTTAAGAGTCAAAGTTTGAAAAATCAATGTGACACCTCAGACTCGTATCCGGGCTATGTACGGGTTGGAGGTGTTACAGGAACAAACTGGCGTGCCCCATACTGTCGAAGTGCCAAAAGCGGAGAATATCCAACTACTCCCAATAGTCCAAGTAGGGTCATAGTGTCTAAATCCCCACACCGAAAGATAATGTCACTGTGGGTCAACTAAGGACCTCTCTAGGCGATATCTCGGTCCTGAAGATGTGTGAAGACTTTCATCCATTTTTCTTTTAAGGCGCCTTCATTCCATTTCAGAGTGATGAATTCTCCAAAAGTTGAATAAGTGGTTCTGAATTAGCGGTAGGTAATCCCGTTAGTTTTACAGAAATGGATGTGAATTCAGACTTGGAGAAGCTAAGCTGTAACATCCCAAACTACGGGTTAATGACTAAATTGTAAAAATTTCAGAATATGGTGATTAAAGTATAATAGTTAAATAGTTTAATGATTTATGTGGAGACATTTCCTGAAAGTTATTAGTAAATATTAAAGGAGTCAAAGGGTAAATAAGTAATTGAACAAGGAAAATAATTAAATAATAATTATTGGGTATTATAATACCCATGTGGATAATGACTGAAGAGATAAGCTTCAAAGCAATTCTCTTCTTCATCTTCTTCTCTTCTCCACGTGAAAACTCAAAGCAAAGGTGAGTTCTCTAATTTCTTGATTGTTTGTTGATTTTAAGCATGAGTTTTGATCCTTAGAGGATAACTAAGCTTAAGGAAAGCTTAAGTTATCTTAAAATCAAAAGATGAAGAAGTTATAAGAGATTTAAGAAAATGAGTTTTTATATGAAATCATGGAATAGAGTTGATAAGTTGAATTTTAAGTTGAATTTGACTTGTCATCTATGAGAATAAGAAGATAGAAGTGTTAGAATTGTATTTAGAACATATGGAAAATTGGGTATGATTCTTGAATTTCATATGAAGGATAGGATTTTGAAGTTATAGATGATTTTCATGGATATAAGTTAGTTTAAGTAATGGTAGTTGAGTTTAATGACATGGTAGGGGTTTAAAATAGAAGAATTGAATGAAAAATTGATGATTTTTGAGCTTAAAATACAATTTATGGGTAGAGGGAACCGATACCCTATGAATGGGAATCGATTCCCCTCTTGAACGAAAAATTCCAGTATGTTCAGGGGGTATCGATTCCCCTGGGGGGTATCGATTCCCCCTAAATGAAAGTATAGAATTTGATTCATTAAACCAGTTTAAGTTATTAACATCAGTTTAAAGTTTAGGCTTCTGATAGTTGTTTTGAAATGATATATTTATGTAGATATTGAGCCTAAACAAGTTCCGGAATAATCAAAGGATTATAATCGAATCAAAGCAAGGCTAAAGTGAGTGAAATTTAAATTGTACTTATGTGATTGATCAAACATTGGCTTGCGATGAGTCAATGATAGAGTTACTATGGTAAGAAGTAACTTATAAAATGTTATGTGATTATTATGTGTGCATTAGTACATAGAAATGGATGTATGTTTATATGTTACATGATTTACATGCTTACGTGAAAATGCAACATATGATATTAGATATATGTTTACACATACATGTGGTATGTGATAGAAGAGAAGGAACATGTGATTAGGAGATCAATGATTACACGTACATGTGATACGTGACTGAAAAGAAAAGATATGTGTTTATAAGAGAAAGAATATGAATAAGTAATGTGAACTGTTATAAATGATAATGCCCATGTTATGTGATATGAGAGCTAGGGGTATAGTTGGCATGCCAAGGGTCGAGGGTTTATCTATGTTCTTCGGGACATATGGACTGTTTACCTATGTTCTTTGGGACATATATACTGTTTACCTATGTTCTTCGGGACATATGGACTGTTTACCTATGTTCTTCGGGACATATGGACTGTTTACCTATGTTCTTCGGGACATATGGACTGTTTACCTATGTTCTTCGGGACATATGGACTGATTACCTAGGTTCTTCGGAATCTATGGACTGGTCCTTCGGGACATTTATACGAGCTGTTGTGACAGCATAGTGGTGCATAACCTCAATGTACTCACATACCTTAAGTTCTCAAAAGTATACATGGGCTAATACATGGTCTTTACAGAGAGTAAATAAATAAATTGATTTGCTACTATGTATGTTTTGTTGTGAAGTAGTATATGTGTTCCATGGTATGTAGAGAAATGTTCGTTATATATATACTTATACGATAAAAAGGTATTAAAAGTACTTGTATTATCTTATGTTATCATGTATACTGAATTATATGCGACACGATTGAATTCATAGATTGAATGTTTATATTTATGAGAAATGCATTATTATTATGTTTTTGCTTCACTAAGTCTATGACTTAGCGTGTAAGTGATTTACACGTAGGTACTGAGAAGCAGAAGGATCAAAGCTAAGTTCAAAGTAACAACATATCTCTGCTCAAAGATCATATCAGAAGTAAATTACACAGTATGTATTATTATGTGATAAATAGGTTGGCATGTAAATAAAGTAGGTAAATTAGGTATTTATGCTCTGATCGAGTTTTGTAATATTTTAAACATATTTATATAAGTATAAATGCAAAGAAATGAACGGTTAAATTTTTTTCGAGTGTTATGTACAATTAACGAAAATCACTGTAGCACTGTAGCAGGTTACTGTAGTACTGTTCATATCGTATTTCACCGTTCATAAACACGTTTTTATCTCAAAATTTTATACCAAACACAATTGAATAATATTTGATTGTATTTTCTTAATATAAATTCAAATGTTCAGTTATTTTACAAGAGTAAAGGTTTTGAAAATGTCAATGTGACATCTCGGACTCGTATCCAGGTCGGGTATGGGTTAGGGTGTTACATTTAATGGTATCAGATCTACGGTTTAGCCGATTCTCGGCATAAACAAGAGTCTATGGTGTCTTATAATGTATACATGCCAACAAAATAGTGAAAACTTCTGATCTGGTATAGTAATGACTATGTTATTTTGCTAATAGAACGATATGTTTATTCTTAATAGATGTCCGGACATGATAGTTATAGAAGTCAAGCGGGAAATGATCGGCCCGCTGAGAGCAGTAATTCACCTGCCCTGGCCAGGCAAGGTGAAGAACATACACCTTTTGGAGTGCCTATAACTGATCAAGATGTGTTCTTTATAACATTAGATGTGGTATTTACGCGTTTTCAACCTCCTGTTACTTCAACTCCAAGAATGAATGTTGCAAAGGAGTTGAAGGGTTTATGAGCTACAGAGTTTAAAGGTAAAGCCGAAGAAGGTCCTGTTGCTGCGGACCTTTGGCTTAATGATGTAAAAATTATGTTAGATGGACTCCACTGTTCTAATGTAGAGAAGTTAGATGGAGTGGTCTCCTTGCTTCGTGGGAAGGCGAGAATTTGGTGGACAAATGTCACTTTGAGAATGACCAATGATCAAGTGACATGGTCTCTGTTCTTAGAAGAGTTTAAGCATAAGTATATAGGAGACCAATTTATCAGGCAAATGAAGCAAGAATTTTTGAATCTGAAATAGATGAATCGCACAGTGTATGAGTACGAGTGCGAGTTTAATAAGTTAAGTCGTTTTGCGGCTGATTTGATCCCAACAGAGAAGGATGTGTGTGAGTGGTTTGTAGAGGGCTTGCGCCCAAGGTTGAAAGAAATATTAATAGTATTGAACTTGTCCTCGTTTCAAGAAATAGTAAATCGTGCTAAAGCTCTAGAGAGAGCTCAGAATGAAAGGTTTGGGGATCAAAGAACCCAATCATCTAAAAAAACCGGGGCTTTATCGAGTTCTGCACCACCCAAGAGGGGTAGAGATTCTGGTACTCAGTCTCAGGCAAGGTCTGGATTGGTAGTATCATCCGTTAGAGAATCAAATCAGATGAAAGCTAGACAGACCCAATCAATAGGGTTTAGTGAGGACATAACCCAACAGAGACATTGTAAGACTTGTGGAAAATATCATGGTGGAATATGTAGGGTAGAATCCGGAGCTTGTTTCCGATGTGGTGAAATGGGACATTTTGTGAGAGATTGCCCATTGGGGAAAGGAGAACCAGTACAGTCGGAACGATCTGCTTCGATACCTTGGAGAGGGAGAGGTAGAGGAAGAGGTAGGAGCCAACCTGAATCCTCTACTCAACAAGAAATACGCTCCACTGCTCGAATGTATAATATTAATACCAATGAAGATTTTGATGATCCGGAGATAATAGCAGGTATCTTTCTAGTGTGAAATAAATACATTATGATAATGATTGATTTAGGCTTACATGTTCATATATTAGTAGTAAATTGGTGAAAGAATTGAGAATTCAATTAGAAGTTATTTATAGTAATATGACAGTGACAAATTTATTGGGGTACAGTGTGTGGATAAGTAAGATATATTGAAAGTGTCCCATTATAATTCAGAGAATTTAATTTCTTACTAAATTGATGAATTATTATTCAATGAATTTGAAGTAAGATTGGAAATAAACCAGTTTTATAATTACCATAAAAATGTCAATTATAATTGAAAAGAGTAGAGTTAAACAGTTTAGATGAATTGGAAATTATAATGTTAGAGGATTTATATCGTTCTGAAATAGAATAGTTTCTTTGATGCATTGATAAGATAAGGTAGAGGGGATGATTGTTATAAGGAGAATATTAAAAGATTAAATGATGCAGAATATTGTTATAGAAAAGTTTAAGAATATGTACATTAGTGATCAGTTTATAAGACAAAGGAAAATGGAATGGTTGAATCTGAACCATAAAAAAAAATATGGTAATTAGAGAAAAAAAAATAGATGGATTACTGGTATGGAGTGATGAAAATAGAGGTTACTGTCTATATAATGAATTACATTATATGCATTTTAGAAAGGTTAAAGTAAAATGCATTGGAGACGTGTAGACAGTATCTTATCTCCTGGTGCAATGAAAATTCGAGGACGAATTTTCTTAAGGGGGAGATTTGTAACATCCCAAACTACGGGTTAATGACTAAATTGTAAAAATTTTAGAATATGGTGATTAAAGTAGAATAGTTGAATAGTTTAATGATTTATGTGGAGATATTTCCTGAAAGTTATTAGTAAATATTAAAGGAGTCAAAGGGCAAATAAGTAATTGAACAAGGAAAATAATTAAATAATAATTATTGGGTATTATAATACCCATGTGGATAATGACTGAAGAGATAAGCTTCAAAGCAATTCTCTTCTTTATCTTCTTCTCTTCTCCACGTGAAAACTCAAAGCAAAGGTGAGTTCTCTAATTTCTTGATTGTTTGTTGATTTTAAGCATGAGTTTTGATCCTTAGAGGATAACTAAGCTTAAGGAAAGCTTAAGTTATCTTAAAATCAAAAGATGAAGAAGTTATAAGAGATTTAAGAAAATGATTTTTTATATGAAATCATGGAATAGAGTTGATAAGTTGAATTTTAAGTTGAATTTGACTTGTCATCTATGAGAATAAGAAGATAGAAGTGTTAGAATTGTATTTAGAACATATGGAAAATTGGGTATGATTCTTGAATTTCATATGAAGGATAGGATTTTGAAGTTATAGATGATTTTCATGGATATAAGTTAGTTTAAGTAATGGTAGTTGAGTTTAATGACATGGTAGGGGTTTAAAATAGAAGAATTGAAGGAAAAATTGATGATTTTCGAGCTTAAAATACAATTTCTGGGTAGAGGGAACCGATACCTTATGAATGGGAATCGATTCCCCTCTTGAACGAAAAATTCCAGTATGTTCAGGGGGTATCGATTCCCCTGGGGGGTATCGATTCCCCCCTAAATGAAAGTATAGAATTTGATTCATTAAACCGGTTTAAGTTATTAACATCAGTTTAAAGTTTAGGCTTCTGATAGTTGTTTTGAAATGATATATTTATGTAGATATTGAGCCTAAACAAGTTCCGGAATAATCAAATGATTATAATCGAATCAAAGCAAGGCTAAGGTGAGTGCAATTTAAATTGTACTTATGTGATTGATCAAACATTGGCTTGTGATGAGTCAATGATAGAGTTACTATGGTAAGAAGTAACTTATAAAATGTTATGTGATTACTATGTGTGCATTAGTACATAGAAATGGATGTATGTTTATATGTTACATGATTTACATGTTTACGTGAAAATGCAACATATGATATTAGATATATGTTTACACATACATGTGGTATGTGATAGAAGAGAAGGAACATGTGATTAGGAGATCAATGATTACACGTACATGTGATACGTGACTGAAAAGAAAAGATATGTGTTTATAAGAGAAAGAATATGAATAAGTAATGTGAACTGTTATAAATGATAATGCCCATGTTATGTGATATGAGAGCTAGGGGTATAGTTGGCATGCCAAGGGTTGAGGGTTTACCTATGTTCTTCGGGACATATGGACTGTTTACCTATGTTCTTCGGGACATATAGACTGTTTACCTATGTTCTTCGGGACATATGGACTGTTTACCTATGTTCTTCGGGACATATGGACTGATTACCTAGGTTCTTCGGAATCTATGGACTGGTCCTTCGGGACATTTATACGAGCTGTTGTGATAGCATAGTGGTGCACAACCTCAATGTACTCACATACCTTAAGTTCTCAAAAGTATACATGGGCTAATACATGGTCTTTACAGAGAGTAAATAAATAAATTGATTTGCTACTATGTATGTTTTGTTGTGAAGTAGTATATGTGTTCCATGGTATGTAGAGAAATGTTCGTTATATATATACTTATACGATAAAAAGGTATTAAAAGTACTTGTATTATCTTATGTTATCATGTATGCTGAATTATATGTGACACGATTGAATTCATAGATTGAATGTTTATATTTATGAGAAATGCATTATTATTATGTTTTTTGCTTCACTAAGTCTATGACTTAGCGTGTAAGTGATTTACACGTAGGTACTGAGAAGCAGAAGGATCAAAGCTAAGTTCAAAGTAACAACATATCTCTGCTCAAAGATCAGATCAGAAGTAAATTACACAATATGTATTATTATGTTATAAATAGGTTGGCATGTAAATAAAGTAGGTAAATTAGGTATTTATGCTCTGATCGAGTTTTGTAATATTTTAAACATATTTATATAAGTATAAATGCAAAGAAATGAACGGTTAAATTTTTTTCGAGTGTTATGTACAATTTACGAAAATCACTGTAGCACTGTAGCAGGTTACTGTAGTACTGTTCATATCGTATTTCACCGTTCATAAACACGTTTTTATCTCAAAATTTTATACCAAACACAATTGAATAATATTTTATTGTATTTTCTTAATATAAATTCAAATGTTCAGTTATTTTACAAGAGTAAAGGTTTTAAAAATGTCAATGTGACATCTCGGACTCGTATCCAGGTCGGGTATGGGTTAGGGTGTTACATAAGCACACCTTATGAACCTACCTCCGCGAGTCTTTCTGTAGTGGTTGAGAGAGCGGAAGGTCTCAGCTAAGATTGCCGGTGCTGGATTTACTCACCTCGGGAGTTGTTCAAACAATTCCACCACAACTGCGTCGATGCACCCCAAAGTCTTCGAGAAGATAACCAAACCATAAAGGCCTAGTACGAAATGATCTATTATCTTCCATTCATCAGGGTGATTCTTCATCAGTTGCTTGATGTAAGACCAAGGAATTCCTTCCTCACCACTTCTGCGTGGAGTCCGTTCAGTTACCCATTTCTCGTCTACTCCCGCAACTTTTGCCAACCCATTTTTTAAGGGCTGACTTTTAATGTGCTTGATATAGACCCGCTCCAATTTGATACTTTCGTAGTGTAGCAGTGTAGTATACTCTTCGATTGTGGGCACCATGTCCTCCTAGTTAAAGGTGAAATAACTATACCCCGGATTCCAAAATTGAACCAAGGCTCTGATTAAGGGCTCATCTATGTTGACATATGGCATGAGTACAATATCACCATACCGCTGGCTGAACTTCTGTTCCGGTCACCCTTCTAACTGTCCCAAATGCTCCGTAGCTCTTGGACATCATTCTGTTTTAGGGTAACAGAGGCGTAACTAACCAGTTCTGACATATAGCTTCCTTGAAGACTATCTCTTTTCTCTTTCTGAGTCTTTTCGGACCATAGTCATACCTCGGCATTTTTTATCTCTTGCATTACAACCCCTTTGTCCATTAATGTAGATTATTTGTGTAACTAACACCTTTTTACGGATCAATAGCCTCTTTTTATGATGTAAATGCTAAAAAGACAAACATGGAAGGAAAAGTGTTAGTACGATAAGAATAATAATAATGAAAGAAAGAAAGAAAAGGCAGAAAGAAAAACAAACTGCATGGTTAGAGTAAAAATATCCTAGGTTTTAAAACGGGGTTTTGGGGTAGGCTCTAATTCCCTGTAATCTCCCAGTTTAGGTTCTAAAAAAGGTACCTGAGTTCTCCTTGCTGGTGCCCTTTGGGATTGCCAGACCCTTAGTCCTAAGCCCATTACAAGCTTATATGGACTAAATTAAACTCGAGAGGATACATTCCCTTATGCCCTTACGGAAGATAAATTCACACGAAGACATAAGGTATATGAATCCCAAAGGTTATTTGCTAGGCCTATACAGAGAATAAATTCTCACGAGAGTGTCACTTTCACCCCACGGGTTTGGAGCTCGGGTATAGAGCCTTAAATGAAAAAAGTTTGATAAGCTGAAACCATTGAAAGAAATCGTCAGTACAACTATTTATTTGAAAAGATAATCAAAAGTAAGTAATAAGGATCGAAAAAGTTACCTTAAAATTTAAGCTTACCATTTTCATTAAAAAGACAACTGGAATTAACCTTAGCCTGACTCACTTACCTGATGTCCCCAGCAGAGTCGTCAAGCTGTCGGAACCGTCTTTCAGGTGGGCCCAGAATTGGGCTTCGACTTGAATGAAATGGTTTGAGTCACCACCAATCATTTTAAAAATAATATTTAGGCTGATCAGACACCATCTTACCTGATCTGCGTCTTACCAAAGATGTGTCAGATTCGGGAGTCGGTTACAATCAAGGAAGGATTAGCACACTTGAATTGCCCTTTCGGTACTAATTAATTTCCAGCTGTCTTAACTAAGAAAATTGCAAGTTTAAATTAAAAGGTAAAAGTTCGATCCAAATTACTTACCTTTGATGGATTTAAAAATATACCCTTGAGAAGTCAAGAAACATGTTAGATAGAATAAAGTACATAATCGAATTTTAAAAAAATGAATGTTGATGAATTAAAAGGAATAAAACAAAAACCAAGCAACCAAAGGGGCAATTGAATTGAAATAAAAATAAAGAAAGAAAAAATGCAAACACATAGAGATATTAATCGCAAAATTAAATGTAAAAAATACTATAATAAAGAAAAGAAGTAAAATAGAGAGCATAAAAACCCTAAAAGTAGAAATAAAAGGAAAAAATAAAGATAAAAAGGAAAAATATTTAAAAATAAATAAAAATAAAGATAAAAATAAAAATAAGACAAAATAAAATAATAAGATGAATAAAGATGAAATAAAACAAAATGAATAAATAAAACAAGATTAAATAAAACAAAAAAAGGAAAAAAAGTAATGGAATTAAAAAACAGAAACAAAAATAAAAACAATACAAAAACAATATATTTATATCTAATAAAATGTATTATTAAATAAATAAAATAAAGGAAATAAAGGAAAAAGGAAAAAATATATAAATATATAAATATATAAATTTTAATGTTAAATTAAATAAATATATATATATATATATATATATAATAATAATAATACTAGTAATAGAGGACTGAATTAAAATAAAAGCAAATTAGGGGGTAAATTTCAAAGCAAATTGAAGTTAAAATGAGAATTTAGGGACAGAATGAGGGTTTTAAAAAATGGGAGGACCGAAACTATAATTCCCCCTTTTAACACAAAAACACGCGGATCTTTAATCCTTGGGTCGGGTCGGCGGGTCTTCCACTGGTTGAGTATAAAACCCAATTTGCATAAACATTATTTTATTTTTTATTTCACCCAAAAACCGATCGAAACCACCCCCATTTTCTCTCAAGTATTCAAACATGACAACCCTTATTTTTAGAAACCCCTACTAAAACTAAAACTCTTATTTTTGGTTGTTTATGTTCCACACGTCGTCGGGTCTGTTACGCTGAGAAAAACCGGTGGTCGACCGAGGAAAGCGGTCGGTTGGTGCATGTTTGGTTAAGGGGCATGCGGTGCTTGAGGAAACTGAATAGAGTTCAAAAATCCTAGGTGCTTCGGGTTAGGCGTGGGGCCGGTTTGGGTAGGAACCGGGTCTCGGGTCGCTGTTGGGTCTAGGCTGCTGAGTTTATTGTTGGGCTGGCTGCTGGATGGGTGTATTTGGGCCTGTAAAGAAAAAAATGACATATATTATTTTTAAGTAATATATATATAATATGTGTATTGACGAAAATTAGTGTTTACATATTTTTATCACTTTTTCACTTTTTAATTTTTTAATAATTTTATCTTTTTTATGCCTTTTAGCACGTTATATGTTGTTTGATCGTTATTTTCGTTTATCTTTTTCTTATGGTTAGATTTGACACCATCTCGACTTATCAAGATGACGCTTATTTGTTATCATGTCGATCTTTCATACTTTGGACACTCGAATTGAATTTTGATGCACATTTCGTGTTCGTAGTTGTCTTCTTACGTCACTCTGTTCTGATTTGATGTTTGTCAGTGATCTTTCAATAGTTTGATCCCTTTTGTAGTTTGTTTGCTTATGCAGTCAGATTTGTTTGTATTCTCTTTTATTCGAGTTTTTTATTGAGATTTTAACATTTTCCTTGTATGAACTCTATTAGTTAGTTTTGTGTGTCAATGGTTATAGGAGAATGTCCTGATTTTGTGTTTAATTTACGATTATGATTGTAAACCTTCAGGGGCTGTTCGGTTCAAGGAATGTGGGATTCCTATAGGAATAGAATCCACATTCCCATGTTTGGTTGGCCGAGAATCTCATTCCCGGTAATGTTTTATTATCAATAGTAGATTTTTTTGGAGTATATTACCGGGAATGTTATTACCTCCCTTTCCTTAGGTATTGTTGGATTACCGACATTTTGGACTAAAATGCCCTTTAAAAAAATCTTCAAAAATATCCTTATTTTGTCATTGAATAATAAAAATTCTACGAAGGTTAAATTACAAATTTATCCTTAAACTATTTTAGATTTACAAAAAATGTCTATAATTACAATTTTATATGAAGTTCAGGGGTTAAAATAAAATTTTACCCTTTCATTAAATCTTTTTATATTTTCAATTTTGTAAAAATATATATATAAATTTTATGAATTTAAATTTTTTAAAGAAAATATATAAATATTTTCCAACTTGTTAAAAAACAAATATATAATAAGGACAATTTGGTCAAATATACATTCCAATAATTTTTTATTCCTTTAACCAAACACGGTAATCTTACATTCCTGCTAAACCAACCAAACACAAAATACAACATTCCCAGTAATCCTATTCTCTGGTAATCTTACATTCCCACTGGTAATCTTACATTACGTGAACCAAACGCACCCTGTTGTAATTCTTGATATTTATTCTTTTTAGTAAAACTAATGATTTCTATCAAAATAATAATTAAGTTGAGAATTTATTGATTTATTTCAGTGGTAAAATAGAATATTATTTTATTTAAAAGATTCATATTTGACTAATTGTATCTTTATGATGTGTATAATTTTTTTTAAAACATATATTATTTTATAATCTATAACTATGGGGAGAAAAAACATATCAGCTACGAAAAGGGAAACTTCGCCACAATAATCTCTATTTATAAAAGTAAAAAGGCTTGGAAAGAATAAGAAAAAGGAAACTTCATAGTAATTATATATATATATATATATACAAGGAAGAAGTAAAATGTCAACCATTAATAATGTTAAATTAATACAAACTAGTAAATGTTAAATTTATTAAAAAATGATCAAGAATTGCCAAGAATGTACCTGAAACGTCATTGACGATTCATTACTTAATTTCAATTCTATATGCTTTTGTGTGTATATTTTAGTTGAATTGGTCAATTCATTTTAATTTAGATTCGAACATATTTGTACTAAAATGAAAATTAATAAAGTCTTAGTTTATTTAATAAGGCTAATATATTAGATTTTTTAAACAATGAGATGCGTGTTTAGAATTTTCTTGATTTATTGATAATGCACAATTTCTATAGACTTTGCTTGAACATAAGATCTCTAAGGAGATTAACATTCGATTTTACCACCGAGAATATTTAATGGGTTCAAGGTCTTAAATTTTTAAGTGTTTATGTTTATGTATTATTATATAAATGACATGTACGATAGTTTATATTTATTTCATTAATATAATTATAAGATAGTATTTGTATTTGAGTTTAAATCTAGATAAACTCACACATTCGAATTTTAGAATTAAAAATTGTAAAGCATAAATTTAAGAAATTGGTAATAAAAGTATATTCAAATATAAACTAATAGATATAGATAGAAGTACTGATAATTAAAATAGTCGGGATATAAACTAAAATAACTTTAGATAAAATGAAAAATATTGTAACTTAGGTGAACTAACATTAAATTCATATCTATAACATTATGTGAACTAACACCTGTGACCATGAACTCCAATCACAAATGAAATTGGTCAGATTTGTAGAGAAAAAGTATCATTCAATTTGATGTAAAGATTCTTTCAGATGAATAAGTTTGAAATTCCAATTCGGCTATTTATTCCTTTATCTATTAGAAAATAGTTTCATGATTAAACTATTAAATAACACCATAAAAAAGTCACAACATGATCCGAAGCCAAAAAGGATAGCTTCTCACATCCCTAATAGTCATTTCTTTTCTTAATTCTATAGCAGGAAAACAAGAGAAAAATAAACAGGAAAGATGTGCCCAAATTTCCAATGCTGAATTACTCAGCATATTCCTTTTCCTTGGCATCATCAATCCTCTTCATCGGAATCATTATAGGCTCCAGCAGCTGAATTCAGAGCTTTCAGCCTATCAATCAATTTCGCCTTCCTTTCCTCGTATGACAGCTTCTTCAGGTTGTACCTATGGTGCAGAACCATGTTGCATTGGATTATAAAAAAAAAAACCATTTATATGAATATGCACAGGGAATGATATCACGTTTTCTTTTGAGGAGCTAGTTTGATTAGCCATTCTTGGTTTAATTGGCTGCCCGAGCTATGTTAATAAATAAATTGCTTGAAGCGATAAATAAGTTGATACCTCTTGTGTTCCTTTGGAGGAGCCTTCTCTGATTTCTTTGCTTCTGGATTTGCACGAATAGCAGCATGAACCTTCTTGTACATTCCCTCAATGTTGTCAGGCTCAATGCCTCTCTTAATGAACTCGCTGAAGTGAGACTGGTACTTCTCTGGCTCATCTTCCATCAAAGTCTGTCAACTTAAAAAAGTGAGACTACCCAAAAAAAATCTTTTGAAAGTTTATCCGAACTAAGACTTGGAAGCAAATTCCAACTACTTTATCACTCCACACTCATTCCACAAAAAATAAACAGAGAGCATCAACACCATCATCACTCCCCTGTAACTATCATTTCTTGAAGTCTAGTTCTTACCCTCATGTATGCAGCAACATGGCCACCGTAAATGTACTTGCGGTGAACTTCGGGATCAAGTTGTTTACTGTCCTTGTTAAATCCAGCAAATCTCTTCTCGCTGTGAGGAATGTCAATTCCACCATCCAAAGCACCCTAAAATGAAGCAGGAAGCCTAACCATATTAAAACATAATGAATAGAAATTATAAGTGGAAGATTGACAAGCCAAAAGATGATACATTAAAGAATAGTTTTCTTCATCAACAGATCAGCAGGAAAGCATGACCTAACTGCTAATATAAACAGGAAAACTTAACTCCTCATTGCACAAAATTTTATCATATAAAATAATTACCCCATTATGCATAAAGTTTTGCTTTAACTTCCAGAACTTAAAACACTGACCTCAACAAAAGACCATGCTCATATGTAGAAGCATGTGGGTGAATGAATGGTGATAAGTACATTAATGAAGTGCAAACTCAACTATATAGGAAGGGGTTCCACTATACCTTGAGAACACCAAAAACACGGTTGCCAGTAGTAGTTTTGACAAGACCAACATCAAGGAGAGCACGGAAAGGCCTCCTGGTCTCTGCAGGTTCAACAGTGAAGTCCTCCCCAGTTACCTGTGAGCAAATGGTATGAATGATTTGCAGATACATATCATACATCTATACAAATATACAAAACAACACATATTTCTTCCAATCTTAAAACCACGGCACATACATACCTCAACATTTCCCTCATAATCAGCATCCATCTCCAGTTGCTTCAGTGTTCTACGAGCCAAGAGGAGTCCAACACAATAGGCTGTTTTCAAAAGGGTCATTAAGATACCATCCTCAACCGGGCGCAAAAAGAACGTTAACAATTATACAAAAGAAAAACACACACCTGCAGCATAATTTGTAAGGCCAACCTCAAGTCCATAGCGAGGAAGTTCATGTGCATATGCTGCTGCAAGAACTATATCACCAGAAATACTAGCATGTACAATTTGTGCAACTATATCCTTGTTGGTCTAATAAATGGTTAAGAACAGAACATTCACCAACAGCACAAAAATGTTTCCAGGAAAAATAAGTTGGGGACAAAAGAATAACTAACATATTCAGCATATGTAATTGCCTGTAAAAAAGGTCACAGTATTTCTTAAGTTTTAGCAGCCTCAACAATCAGACCATACAAACAAAAGTTTCACCAGAGAAGACAAATAATTGCTGAATACTACCCTCATCAAAAACCCAAACTACAATGACAGAAAACAGGGAAGGCATTCAGTTATAAGGATACAAATCGTGCAACAAAACGATATTTTGGGGTGTTGTACTTGTTCTTATCCTGATTGATAAGACGGTTCCTGGCCCGGTAGTCAGTCTTGCCCTCTACAAGATTAAGACATGATTAAAACCTCGATAAAAGAAAAAGAATTCATAACACTATTCAAAGTATAGGTATTGGTACCATACCTCGCCTTCTCTTGAACTTAACTTGAAATCGCTTGAAGTATGCCTTAGACTTTTGAGCTTTCACGTAAGGCTAAGTCATAAAATTAACCAACTTAGAAAAATAGTAATCAACAATGATAGAAATTACAACACAAATAAACCTATAAAATTGTTATGTACTATGATACTTAAACTCGGATGTGAGTGCCACAAGCATGTTCAGTATTTATTTTACAACTTTTCCTATGTATTTGGGGATCATTGAGGGTTTTATCCCCGTTTCTATGTCCAAATATAGATCAAACACGAGTTATCCAATACTCACTACCATAAAATTTCAACTTTAAAGCGATAAAATTAATAATCAGTATGCGATGTTTTCTTCTATTAAAAAATTCATTTTCATTTCCTTTCTGGAAGCAAGACATGAAATTGCAAACCTATGAACCAAATACTGGCTAAATCTTTTCAATAGAAAAATAATAAACAACTTAAATTTATTGATTCTTTTCTCAAACAAGATCCTAACAACGTTAGGAACATGCATCCAATATTTCATGTTTTCATTAACAAAACTGGGATCTGACATAAAATACGTTTCAAAACATTATACAAAATCAGATTTGTAATCGAAATAAGAGATGCTACAATACCAAAAAGAGCAGAGCAAATTAGAGAAATATGTAAACATAAAATATTGTTGTGGGGAGATAGATTTACCATGGCTTTGAGCACGAGGGTTTGCAGCTCCGAGAGAGTGAAGAGAAACGGGAGCTGTGGCTAAACCCTAAATGTGCATTTTATAAGAGAAAATCAACGGTGAAGATTGTTTCCATTTAGATGAGTTGCATGACAAATTATTAGGCCCGCTTAATTTTGGGCTGGTGAAAGGAGTCCAAATCATTAGTTTTCATAGTTGATCGTTACAACATTAAAATGATAATTTGCGATGATAAATGATGTGGTATATTAATAAAATTATTATTTTTATTAAGTTCAATGGTTAAATTGATTTTTTTTAAAGTGTAAAGGTTTACTTAATTTGAAAAAATAAAATTATTTTAAATTTTAAATTTTAAAATATTTGAATATTAAAAAGATATAAAAATACCAAAAGTAAACATTAAATTACTAAAATATTAAATATATATTTAAAATATTTAAAATTCTATTCATACCAATTATTCATATATAAGAAATGGACCATGTCTCGAATACCTTCAATAGAAAGAGATGATATAAAATAATTTCATACGGTGTTTGTTCTCCAAATAAATCAGAATATCATCAATTGGATTTTCTCATGACCCAAGTGCTTCTAACTGAACATACAAAAAATATAGAACAAATAAGAAAAGTATCAAATATGACATCACAATGATGAAATATCAAGCATAATATAATATTAAAAACATGATGTGTACATATTCACAAAGATCTAAAATAAGATGTATAATATATTTTTTACATTTTGTTGTTTTTTAATATTTTATAATTTGTAATATATTTTAAAATTTTAGAAATTTTATTTTTATATTTTTAATATATATTTTTAAAATTTTAATAATTTTAATTTTTAATATATTTAATTTTTGATTATTTTTATATTTTATATTTTATATTTTTAAAATATTCTTTTAAAAAACCTTTGAACTTAAAAAAATAACTTGACATTCAAACTCGATAAAAATAATTAATTTAACTTATATGTTATGTCATCGGTCATTATGAACCGTTACGCTAATATCATCGACTGGGACCATAAACTGTCACATCAGCATTATAATAATCAACGATGAAAATCGTTGGTCAAATGATTATATTAGAATTTATTTTCAAGTTTGAAGACTACATTGAATGTACAGATAATTTGAAAATTTCATTAATTTTTTGAAAACATTTGAGGATCTCGTATACTATTAAGCCTCAAGAATACAATTTCATTAAATCAACATGTAATCAGTGTAGACAATTGTTTTTGTCCGGGTCTACAAAAACATTTTATTATATTATTTATCTATTTATTATTAATAATTTTATTATTATTATTATTTATATTTTTTTAGTATTTTTTCTAGGCTCATGATCAACCTCATTATCTCCCCTATTCCACATTCAACCCTCTATCACCACTCTCGCACGTCTCTTCAACAACTTTCTTCATTTTCTCTAAAAAATGAAAGTTGAAATCTTTATCAGGGCCCTGCCTATTTAAGGCAACTTTAGATTGGAAAGGGACCACGGGGAGTAAATACCTCTATGGGCATAAAAACCCAGCTAAAAAGTGAGCAAGAAATAGAGACAAATGGGAAGCAACCAAGCCGTTGTACCTCTTTTGACCAATCTCGCGCGTATCGCTTTCGATCTCGGTGACGCTGCCAGTATCCTCGACGCTTCCATATACACTGTCAACGACCTATCCTTCCAAAGAGCCACTTTATTTGGGTTCCACAGGTTATTCCAGTTCATACATGGTGCAAATCTGAATTTTTCTCGAGTCGCCATGACATCTCTGGTGGTGACAAGCCTAATCTCAGGAGTTGGACCGCTGCAGTCATCGGCCTACATTATCCGATTTTTACTTGCCGTCCAAGTTCCAGGATAGTCCACCCACGCCACTCCCGGAGCTGAACTTGCGACCTTACTCATGGGAGTCTCGCCTTGTTGCCGTGAGGAAGTTCTCAGGATTTACTACGGATGATGCGCACTACAGCAAAATTGTTATACAGCGGCGTTTTTAGCGGCGTTTTGAGAGTAAACGCCACTAACTTTAAACATATAACGGCGTTTACACTTTAAACGCCACAAAATAGTAACTTTAGCGGCGTTTTTATACAAAACGCCGCAACAGAGTAGTACTTTAGTGGCGTTTTTATACAAACGCCGCAATAGGTTCATCCATAGTGGCGTTTTTTAAACAAACGCCGTGACATAGTAGTACTTTAGCGGCGTTTTAATAAAAACGCCGCAATAGGGTTCATATATTATGGCGTTTTCAATAAACGCCGCAACAGAGTAGTACTTTAGCGGCGTTTTTTATACAAACACCGCAAAAGAGTAGTACTTTAGCGGCGTTTTTATACAAAAGCCGCTATAGACACATACTTTAGTGGCGTTTTTATTCAAACGCCGCTATAAATACGTTCTTTAGCGGCATTTTTATACAAACGCCGCTATAGACTCGTACTTTAGTGGCGTTTGTGTTTACAAATGCTGCTAAAGTTTAAAGTTTACAATTCCCGCATCATTTTTCATGTTTTCCCTTTCACCTATTTTTTTTCATTCTGGCTCCCTCCCTTTCTGAAAAATAAAAATGTTCTATCTTCTCTCTTCCCTCTCTACTTCACCACCACTTAATTCAAATTTCCTGTTTCACCACCACTACACCTCTCTTAGCGCTCTGCCTCCAGTGCCACTGCTCTGGGTTGCTCCCAATACATTTAGACCAAAAGTAAAACGAGATATAAGTCCAGAGGGAACCGTTGAATATGTCAAAAAAGGTGAACCTTTATCCATTAATCCGTTTATTTTCCTCTCTTGTTCTGTTATCTTTGTTCCTTTACACTAAATAAATTAGATCCATTCTTATGATTTGCAGATCTTTGATTTTGATTATTTCATTCAAGATATTTGCGAGCGAGATTGCAGTTGTGCAGGCAAAAGGAGATGAAGACGAGCTTCGATGATGGCCAAATAAGTTAGGCAATGCCTGGCTCCAGGAGTGTTTAGAGCAGAAACTCTGGAAAAAGGAGGTATATATATATTAGATTTGTTTGTTTATGGGATTTGATGATATCAGCTTAATAGCTTACTGCAAAAAAATTTGCTTCTTCCCAGTTCCCACCACCTTTGTCCTCACTAGGGAAAAGATTCAAAAGCGTATTTGATTAATTACTTGATGAAAACAGAAGTTTTGTGGACATTCTTCCAACTTCCAAGTGGATTTATCAGTAGATCGTTGAAAATTGGAACTACAGTCCGGGACTTCAAATGCGTAAGAGAGATGGTGTTGGAAACATGTCAGATTATTGGTATTGCCATTTGCCACTGCCCACTGCCATTGTTTTGTGATTGATAGCCATTCGCAGTAATCATCCATCATCTCTTGTTGGTGGACCATCCACCAGAGACGCATTCTCTCTGATCAATTTGAAGACCATCCAGTCCCACCTATTCGTCATCCCGTTCAATAATACACGTAACCCATAAATTTTCCTCATAGAAGTGTCTAAATTTGCTTCTTAAGTCATGAAAAGGACAATTCAAGTGTCTAAAAAGTTATGGATATCTGTGTGCCTCCATCACTTTCCAAGCTTTAGGTACTCGATATATATATTAATGGCATATACCCATAGTTTCTTTCAGCTGAGTTCTTTATTGCCTTAATTCTAAGCCTAACTGATACGAAAAGTTTGGCCCACTGGTTATCAACTCTTCCAATGATAAACAATATACCCTTGTTATCGGTTACTAAAAGTTACTAATTTTGGAAAATCCTTAGTCTGTTCTTCATTAAAGAGAAATAAAGCGTTAAGCGAAGAACATAGCAGTACTATGTCTTTATCATGCATATTGCAATCAATTTTCCTTTTGCTTGTTGTGGCTTCAATGTTTCAATCAGTTAAAAATGGGGTTCTTCTCTTGTTTTGGCTTGTAGGTCTTATTAAACTCTTATAATTTATATATACAGACACACAAACACATCTTAGACGAGTTCTCTAGGTTTTGTTAAGCTTTTAGAATTTATACATACACATCTTAGACATGTTCTTACTGTTTCTCTTGGAGTCAGTTTCATAGCAGAAAAATCTTTCAGGTTTTCTTTTTGGGTTCAAACTTTCAAGGGTTTTATAGTAAATAGTCGTGTAGCAAGTATTATATGTGGAACTTTGTAACAAGTCGGTATTGGAACTTGAGCCTTTAGCTTTGTCTGCTTCTCCAATCTCTAGTCAGTTAAATTAAGCTCCCTTCACTTCTCCCCCGTGAGTATGAGACTGCATCATCCGTTGCCAATCATTTCTTGTTGTCTGCTTAGGTCATGGGCACTATCTCTCCAATTTGTATGGCAGTTCCTTATTCAGTTTTTGAACATTATATACTTACAAATTCTGTTATTATTAATATGATTTTTTTAGGTTAATTTGATTCTTTATTCTTAATGAGTATGTCTTTATAGTTATTATATAACTTTGATATTGAACGCTATTGAGAGGTGTCAATAAAAAAACTTTAAACATGCGCAATTGGGTTGTTCAATATTTCATGTTGAGAGTGTATTAACAGGCTAGCTTACAGAATATACATTGTGGTAGGGTAATTGGGTAAAGGGTGGATCTTTTCAATTTGACTTTTGCGATACTTTAGTTGAATAGCTGTGAAAGAATGGTCAATGATCAATAGCAAAACTAAATTAACTTCAGTCCTTAGTTCCTTGTGTTGATTAAAATGCATGCTGCTTACAAAACTCGGTGCATAAATTAATTTGAGCTTCTCACTGGATTTTCTAATTCCGCTGATTGATTTGTGTCAGGTGTTCCATTTATACTAAAGGCAGGGAAAGCTTTGAATTCAAGAAAGGCGGAGATACACATTCAATTTAAGGAGGTTCTTGGGGATATATTCCAATGTATGACAGTAGATCTATAAGATTATTGGAACTTCATTTATATGATTGCTTGTTTCAGTAGAGCTGCAACTCTTTTGAAGTATTCTGACATTTTATTTAGGTCAAAAGCAAGGAAGAAATGAGTTTATCATACGCTTGCAACCTTATGAAGCGATGTACATGAAACTAACAGTGAGTTCGCTTAACTCATCGTATCCATCTGAAAGCTATTAGAGCTATAATTTCCATGTATGCAGAGTTTCCTGCTTGTAGAGTTTCCTTTATGCATCAAGAGAAATCAATAAGTTCTGCTATTTCTGTCCTAAATTTGAACATAATATATTTCAGAGCCAACAGTTACCTTTTCACATAATCATACATCTTCAGTTGTCGATCGTACATATGTTCCGATTCTCCTTGTGGAAACCTTTAGGCACTGTTGAGAACCAATCCTGAATACTTGATGTCCCTTCTTCATTTTATCATATTTTAGAAACATCCATATCGATGTTCTAGATTTTACTGATATTCGAAGTGGTGTTATATGAAAACTGCTCATGCAGCCAACCATGAGTGTCAGGATCCTGCGTTTTTAGTTTAAGCTAGGAAACCGTTGCTATAATTTATTGCAAGATCTTTATGCATGTATGCTGATTTGCATTTTGCTTATGTTGTAGGTGAAGCAGCCTGGTCTGGAGTTCTCAACGGTGCAAAGTGAACTGGATTTTTCATACAGGCAACACTATCAAGGTGTTACGATCTCAGAAGCTTATGAACGTCTTATTCTTGACACGTACGATCCTTGCCTTTCCTGGTCGTCGAAATATTCTTATTCATAATCCTTTAATCTTCCTGCTTGAAACGAAATGCATCATTTTCATCTGAGCTTCAAACAATAGGGTTTAAGGTGCTGAAGTGATGATCGATGGAATCTGTTTATCGTTATGTAGGATAAGGGGTGATCAACAACATTTTGTACGTAGAGACGAGTTAAAGGTAAGAATTTGTGATATGTATGCTTGGGAAGTTTAACCATTTGCGACCATTTTCATACTTGTGTTGGGATGTTGGTTGTATTTGATATGTTTAACCATCAGTTGAAGCTCTCTGTTATATGCATGTGAGCTTATTTGCAACTATTTGGTTTATATCTACCTGTAAATATTTGTTCCCTGTTATTATTGTATTTTACGTTTTCAACTTTGTTTTGACATGGCAACTCTCTTTTCTTGTGTTATAACTTTAATAATTCAATCAATATGTCTTTGACAGATACACCCAGTTATGCTAGATGTTGGTACTAACAATCTAAAGCTAATTGACAACCCACTTTGTGAGTAAAAAATGTATTTAATTACTTTGTTCTTATGTAGTTATTCCCTGCATAGACTAGAACATATGAAATGCTTTCTGTTACCTTTTTTAACAGATTGTTAAGATTTCTTTTGACTTTTTTTTGGGTTTGTACAGATTTAGGACTAAGACAACCTAGGTTAGAAGGGGAAAAGTATCTATCAATTATTGATGAGTTCATTGAAGCAGTTTTAACACGTTGGCCTAAGGCTATTATACAGGTTTCTTTCTTTCAGAAGTGAGGTTTTATTTTATGCTTGTAGCGTGATGTTTATTTAATGGCTTCCCCATTCAGGATTCCACATCATAATCACTGTGTAGGAAGGCCATTTTAATCTAGGAAAACTTAGTTTAGATTTCTGGAACGATTTAATTGCTTAGGTATCCTATGCTTTGGCCTGCTCTGAATAGTACTCACAGTTTTGCATCAAAAATTGTGGGTTGATATCGAAAGTTATGGCGTTTAATTTGTATTTTCTCAAAACTTGTTCTTTTATCTTACAGTGTTAAATTTTGTTCACAGACACCATATTTGCTTACGGCGTGACAAGCAGTGGGAAGACTCATACGATGCATGTAAGAAACAATTTAATACTTCGTTATCTGTTTCAAGTGAAGCATTGAAGCGCGCAAGGAGTCTTCTTGGTGAACCGGAGCCAGGGGATTTATTTGGTGAATTTCTAGTGAATAGTATTTTTTTAATTGAAAGTGAAAGTATCTAGACTAAATTCTAAATAACAATATCAAACTACATTACTTTTAATTTTAATGTTTATAAATTTTAATTTATTTTGTTTAAATTTATGGTTGATGTCAATTAGATAAAGCTACATGATAATAAATTTAGGTGATGTAGAGAAGAAATGAAATATGCAAAATATAAATTAATCTTAGAACAAGAACGATAATTAGCGGCGTTTGCATCCAAAAACGCCGCTATAGATCTGAAATTTTACGGCGTTTATTCCAAAAACGCCGCTATAAATCTGACCTTTTGCAACGTTTTCTCCAAAAACGCCGCTATAGATCTGACATTTTGCGGCGTTTTCATAGAAAACGCCGTTATTGATCTCGACCTATTGCGGCGTTTGTTCCAAAAACGCCGCTATAGATTTGACCTTTTGCGGCGTTTTCTCCGAAAACGACGCTATAGAGCTCGACTTATTGCGGCGTTTGTTCCGAAAAGCGCCGCTATAGAGCCGACCTGTTGCGGCGTTTTTTTAGAAAACGCCGCTATAGATTTAGACCGATTGCGGCATTTTTTTCCCACAAACGCCGCTAACTTTAGCGATGCTAGTATTGCCGGCGCTTCTTACGGCATTTTTGCTATCGCCGCGTGTGCTTTTAGCGGCGCTTAAAAACGCCGCTATAATACTTAAAAAACGCCGCTAAAGAACATTTTTGTTGTAGTGGCGGTGGGTTAAAGAGGCTGAGAAACTGGGTACTAGTTTGAGCTCGTCTTCGTGGGCCAACTCTACTACTACCACAGATCACGCTTACTCTATTGCTCAGTATGATCCACCGTTCCATCTTTTTAGCAGACTCAATGAAGTGGGTGGATGTTGATGCTTCAATTTTTGCTGGAAAAGCTACTTTTTGAAAGATTATTAACAAGGTTGGGTTCTTGTGCGTGAAACTGAAACAATATTTGAAAACTTAATCATATTGCATTATGATTGGTGTTATTATAACGCTAAAACTCTGTCTATCATTAATGTAATCTAAACGCATGTTTAAATATATATATATATATATATATATAGGTCTAAAGTATTATGATTTAACTCCTCGTTTTTTTTTTTGGGTCAATTCAGTATTTTATTTTGCAAATCTAACATATTTTTGACCTTTTCAGTAGTAATTCCAATCGATCAAAGGTAAGCAATTTGAATCGGGTAATTTAAATTTTAATTTTCGCAATTAAAGACAACCGAAAAATCAATTGGTACCTAAAGGGCGGTTCAGAGGTGCTAATCTTTCCTTGACCGTAACCGACTCCCGAACCCGACATATTTCTGGTAAAATGCAGATCAGGTAATATGGTGTCCGACCCGCCTAAATTCATTTTAAAATGGTCGGTGACGACTCCAATTCATTTAATTTAAGTCGAATCCCAATTTCGAGTCCAACCGAAAACGATTCCGACAATTAGTATAAAAAACATTTAAAACAAGGAAATCCGTCACTTTCTCTGGAAAAAAAAGTGAAAAAGGCAAAAATGAAATTAAAAAGAATATTCGTGTTTTTAGGTTGGCGATAGAGAAACAACTTTTCCCAATAATCCACCATTTCCTCCTCCATTTTGGTTCTTTGATAAATTAAAGGTTTAATTATAAAAATATTTAAATTATACTTTTTTATCATTTAAGTGATTAAATTTTATTGGTCAAAACAAGTGTATAATGTTTTTGACATTATCAATTTAAATGTCTATCTGTTAAAAAAATAAATTTAAAAAAAAATTCACAATTTTTAAATAATCCAAATTTTCCTATTTTTTAAAAATATCTTAAAAAATCATAAAACTCCAAAATACTAAAAAAATCCCTAATCTCAAAATCAATTTTGTTGCAGACAACCATCATTCACCAATCACCCTACAATCCAATTAGGATTGAGATTTGAGTATTTAGGTTTAGGGATTTAGGGTTTAGATTTAAGTATTTTAAGGATTGATGTTATGACAAGAGATGATCTATAGACAGTAGATAGATAAGCGGTAGGGACGAAACCAAAATTTATTAAGACGAATTTAAAGTAGTTTTTATTTTTTATAAATATAAATTTTTTAATTTAAAGGACATAATTTTTTCTCTATTTATTTTCTAAAAAATATTTCTTAATATTAATTAACAATTAAAATAATTGACGGGGCAAAGCCTCCTCTTGGCCCCATGAAGATCCGCCAATGATAAGTTGTTAGTAAGGGTAACAGTAGCGGGGGACGATCGACGACGAAGATGATACATTAAGATTAAGAATTTTGGGATTTTTTAAGATTTCAGATAAATTTTTGAGTTTTTTAAATTTAAAAGTAAAATTTATAAAATTTGAAATTTTAGATAAAATTTTTAAAAATCTATAAATACATAATATGTCTCATTTTGAATGATTGACAGAAACATTTTAATGATCATACTGGATCATGAAGTTACAATAATAACATCGAAAACGATGAACATCTATTTTGGAAAAAAAAAATCTGCTAGGCAGTTTCCGTCAATTCGAACAACAGCGGGGGTAATACGTCCTCCGCCGCCGCCATCTCGGCTGATACGCAGTCCGCGTTGAGGCACAACCCTGGCATCTCCCTCGATTGGGATCCTGAAGAACAAACGATGCTCGAAGATTTGCTCGTCAAGTAAGCTCCCTCTCCTCCTTTATTGCTTCATTTTGTTACATCTTTTATCGTTTTGTTTCTTTCGTTTCTTTTACTGGACGGAACTCGTTACTCACACTTGTTATGCTTCACCTCATCTTAATTTAATAAGCATTAAAGAAACTGGAAATACTATTGTTTACACATTAATTATTTTGATTTTCAAGTTTTATACTTGATTCTAAGATGCGAATTAAATGATTGTCTTCGTTGATGCGAGTACTTTTCAGTTTTTGCAAGTATGCTTGTTGCTCAATTTCGATTCGTAGGTTCAAGGGAAATGGAGATATAATTTTATTCTTCCTTTATTATTATGTTCCTTGGACGTATTTTAGTTGTATTTCTCTATGGGTTAGTTGCCAATCCTTGATGATTTTGCATTTTTCTATACTTAAAGCCACGGAGTTCTTTGTAAAAGACATTTGGTTAACTACTTTGTCTTTCATTTTGGTAAAACATGCTTCTGTATTACCTTCGTTTTCTTCCTCGGGTCAAAATTTATGTTATATATAGTATCATGGACTCTCCATTTAAGTGAATGATATACTACTTTTAGATATGAGGTCTGAGACAGACCGATAAAAAATGCTTGCGGTTTTCTGGAGGTTAAATACCTTCGGATGGGTTATTTTTTATTAGTGTTGGAAACGCATGGCAGGGTAACATCTCACAGTTTAATGAATCTTCCACTTATTTGATGGTGTTGTTAAGAGAATCTATGGTTAAAACACTTCACCACTAATTGATGGGTATGACCCGTTTGGTATGAATAGTTTATTAGTCTTGGGCATGGATGTTCTTATTTGGACATCTTGTTTGGGCTACCGGATTTATGCTCTTAATTTCTTGGCGCGGATATTGGCAAGAATTGTTGGAAACTTTAACATGGGCTCATGAACACTCACCTTTAGCTAATTTGATTCTACGGAGAATTCCAGTATATTCTGCAAGCTTGGGATGAACATGGTTGACGAATACAATAGAGTTGCTTGAGTTGTTATGAATTATATTTCTGAAGTTCTCCACCTTATCGAGGAGCTTGCTCTCTAACACAATGCAAATATTCCAGGCACTGTGATCACAATAAAAACATGGACATGATTCTTTTTTCATCTTGAAGTTTAGACCCTGATTTTTTTTTCTTGTAACTTTGCATTTATGCTGTTGTGATCTTTAATATTTCCAAGATAGAACTATTAGCATGCTGGTTCCATTCAAAGCTGCATGTTTCTTATTTAACATATAGTTGATATGTGAGTTTAGGCAGTGGATCTGGTGGTTATCCATCTGAACCCCTCATGTTAATATCCTGTAAGAAAACAAAGTAAATGCTTAATTTGGATGCTGGCCTACAGAGCTTCTGTTACACATGTTGCTTGTTTTGGTAAATTACTATGCCAGAAATTAATAATGTGTTTTCTCCTGGTTGAGTCTTAGGCATACTTGATATTCTACTGTTAAATTTTTTGTGGTCCATGTTTATTCCTTTTATATTTCCTTACTTGCCTTTGATAAATGAAGGCATTGCAATTGATCAACATATATGTCTGGCAATATCTCTTTTGCAGGTTTGCTTCAGATTCAACCATAGTTCGCTATGCTAAGATCGCGAAGCAATTGAAGGATAAAACAGTTCGGGAGGTGGCATTGCTTTGTAGATGGATGTCTGTAAGTTGGTCATTTCAAATTGTATGTTTTAAAAGATTTGGGACCAATGAGGTTCTTGAAAATTGATTAAAGGATTTCTTGATTAGCCCATAAATTGTCCTTGTTGAGAGCAATTTACCTGGTTATAACTTGATTATTTTGTACCAAATGTTTCATTTTTCATTGGAGGCGTAACTTGGTTATTTTGGATCAAATGTTTCATTTTATGTGAACGTCAAGAGAAACTCTTGGGGTAAAGGGATGTATCTGTCCTGTTTTTACTGCAGGCAGAACCCAAAGTCTGATACGTTTGACATGTAGTCTTTACCATGATGTAGAGACAGGACTACTAGTAAGGAGGTGGGACCAACTTTAAGCTTATTGATGTCTATTAAACAATGTAAAAAAATGGTGCAAGGCGCCTTATTGAAGTGAGGCGCACTTTTTGAAATTAAAGATTTATTTACTAACATGCATATCTAACTTATTAAAATAGACAATTAATCCATATAATAGTTCAAAAAAAGCTCTCCATTTCATTATTTACCTTTAACTTTTCAATAAAAAAGCATATAGCTTTGCATTTTATCCTGCAATAGGAAGCATATACACTGTAAATAGATAAAATTCCTTATCTTAGGGATAATATAATGTAAAAGAAAAATAATTGTGCCTAAAATAAGAGGTTTTGTAAGCTTTCTAGTAAAAAAACAAAACCCTTATCTTCCTATTTTGGATTTTAATGGTAATGTAAGCCCTAGAGAGTGTTTCGTCTTTTGTAAAATCACATTTAGAAAAAAAAAAAATACAAACGACCAGCCTCTAAAAACCATAAAACCTTGTATTAATCTTCCAAATCATCGGTCACCATCTTGGTTATGTTCCACTTTCATGTGTTGGGTATGTTTTGTCCCATTTTGGGTATGTTTTCTTCCTCCATGTTTTAGTTTCATGTGTGGGTATGTTTGATCAATGGAAAGGTTTATCTATAACGTTGGAGCTTGGTTTTTAAGGGCGCAAAGCGCATCGAGGCACAAAAAGTCCTTGGAGCATAGGCGCAGGCACGCGCCTTTCCTATGCGAGGCACACCCTTTGTGCTATATGATATAAATCAAGTGTAAACTATATTTTGTACTTAAAATAACATGATAAATATTATTATAGTTCTTTAAAGTTCAAAATATTCAATATCATTGCCCAGTGGGTGGTGGTTGGTGCGACGGCCGGTGGTGGTACGATGGTCGGTGGAGAAGAGGAGCACGGTGATTGGAGTTTTAGAGAGAATAGTAGTTAGGGATTTTTTTTATTGTGAAGTGAGGTTCTGGAGAGGTTATTTTTTAGATATTAAAGGAAAATTATATATTTTAAATACCTTTTAAAATCAGTTTATCAAAAGCTCCAAGGTGTTGTGCCCGTCGCTTGACGCCTAAAGCTCATAGGCACGCGCCTCACAGTGCTTCCTGTAAAACGCCTCGCTCTGACCAAGGCGGGCGTTCTCTTCATTGCCTTGCGCCTAGGGTGCTTTTTTTGAAAACCCAGCATTGGAATTGAAGATCTAAAGAAAATAACTTTTCCTTTTCTTTTTTTTCCTTTTATCACTCCTATTTTAGACTCTTGGTCCACTTTCTGATGTTAAATATTGTTTTGTGTGTTCCATATGTGGCCCACAAGCAAACAGATAAAAGAAACAAAAAAAATTAAACTAAGCCCTAAAAGACAACGCCTCACAGTGCTATTTGTGTTTAAGACTGACTATGTTGGATTCCTTGTTTAGCTTATTAATACGCCTCAGAAAACTACTGTATGAGACAGGTTTTCAAAGCATTCTTATTTCTCTCCAGCTCTTCTTGATGGATGCATTGCCCTTTTCTTAGTTGTGTCAGAAAAAAGTTCTAGATTTCATTGGACAAAAGGTCTATAGCTAGTTTGGCTACTAGCATCACTCTCTTAAAAAAATTGTAGCTCCATTGTGCATTTGTGTATAGCATAATGTCTGCATAATGTGTCATATTCATTTTGCTTGTATTTGTAGTAAATATTCATATAAATGTACATTCTATTTGTTTGCCAAAAATCATCTAGTTGAATATGCTTGCAGAAAAAGGAAAATGGCAAATGAAGGAAAGAGGATCATAATTCAGCAAGGAAAAGTAAAGATAGAAGGGTATTTTTTTGGCTGAATCTTCATGCTAGCACAATTCATATGCGCAATGTACTTCTACAATGCTTTATATTTCATAATTGTTCCTTGAAGTATGTCTTAGAAGAAAGTTCTTTCCCTATGATCATTTCTTGGACAAAATTGCCTAGCCTGTTTGATATCTTTAGTGGTTATCTATGAACTCCAAATCAGTTTTCTGTGGTCACTGAGCTATTACCTGTGATTGAATATAGCATGTTTTTTCGGTTCTTGACATGACAATTGCTTCAAATGTGTACATATTTCTCACACCACTCCTGTGATTGTTACTTGCTCATCCTCCTCCTTTCCACATGCATATTGAAATTCGTGAAATAAGGGTCTGCCTGAAAAGATTCAAGCAGGAGGCAACCAGATAATAAATCATGGTTACATAACTAGGTGGTATATATAACACAATTATGTAATTGTCCACTGTGTCTCAGGTATTAACTATCAGATAAATAAAGCATGAAGTCTGAGGCATAACTAGATACTGTTAAAAATTGAAACTTGTGCAGAGAAGGGCTGCTCCGTAGCTCGTTCAACCTAAATAGATCTTTTGCATGAAATTCGACACTAATTCTTTTGAGGTTTTTTAAAGAAAATTATTGATTGTTTTGTGTGTTTGTCTCCATGCTGTAAGCCATTGTTCTTAAGTTCAGCTGGTAATGGAAGTGGGAGCGCTCTACCTTCCCATTAAAAGTTTCCCCAGCCCTCATGTTTATGCATTTCGTCTCTTTGCATCTTAGTTTTTTGTTAGGTAGGTTACTAAAGTTTTTGAAACCTCAAGTGTACAAGGAAATTGTTTCACAGGAAAAGGGTACAGACTCTTCGGCAAAGGCTACGCCCCATTTAACAGCTCGGCCTAATGGTCCTGCATATGCTGTACCAATGATCCCTATGGAAAACGATGATGGCATCCCATATGAAGGTTTGGTTGACATATATTAGGGTTGGCTTTATTGTTTTACCAATATAAAAATTACAGCTGGGCAGAAACTTTGAGCCGAACTTTTTACGCTCAATCAGCATAAAAAAGCCTTGTCTTTCTCTTAAAAAATTATTAAATTTCATCAAGCTTAAACTGGTGTAGCAATAGCATGGACATTAATTCTTAGCAACTGACAAGGGTTGATTACCACGTTGAGCCTAAACGTTACGGGTTTAAGATTTACCAACTGATTTTTTTTAGAAAAAAGGAAGATAGGAGTTAAGAGTGGAGCATATTTGAGATGCCAATATATTAAATTTTCTTTCTCTACACTTTTTTTCCTTGAATTTGAACTTTCTTTTCAGCCATTGGTGGTGTGACAGGAGAGCTGTTTGAACAAAATGCTCAAATGTTTAATCAGATTTCTTCAAATTTCGCAGCTTTCCAGATGAAGCCTATAGTTTCAAACTTCCCTTAAATTTTCCTCCATAATTTTGCATAAGATATTCTTCTGATCAATATTTTCAGTCATTGTTGGTTTTGATTGAAAGTGACAACATGATAAAATAATGATATGAGAGGAAAGAAAAGAAAAAATATGAAATCAACTTACTGAAATGAACTTAATCCCGATTAGCTAATGACTGCTTTATTGATTGGTGTTATTACTATCTGTTTTCCATGCAGGTACATGATAATATAAATCTCTTATGCAAGGCACGCGACAATATCCTCACGATCATGAACGAGTAGGTTATTATCTTAATGGTTTGATTTCTCTGTTATGTAAATTAGAGATTTTTTAATAAGGTTTTTAATTGCTGATAGGAGGACTTCATCATAATTGCATTTTTATCACATAAGTGCAAGTTTGTAAACACTCATATGTGGCAATGGGATAAAATTTTCTCTTAGAGTATTTTTAGTTGTTTCAGCTCCCCAGCTTCCTTTTGGTAGCTATTTTGCTTTACTGTGCATGCTACTTTATCATTATGCATTGATAAAATTTATTTACCTATCTTTAAAGGAGTAGCTGTTTTTCACCTTGTAATATGCTAAAGTTATATATCACCTGATGGTGATGCAAGATAGATTTGGCTTGTCATCTAATTATCATGCTATGGTTATCATCCTTAGTTATGTTTTTGCTGAGCAAAATTGACTGCTACTGATGTACGGATATTCAGATTTATCGTTATGTGAAGATTCTGAAACCAAAATTGATCAGCAAATCAAATATGTAGCCTTTCCGATCTTGATGTCTAAATGCCTGTGTCATTGTCATTAATATCTTGGATTCATGTTCTAACCCAGTAGGTTTGGCTTGTATCAGGCTGGGTTTGGACGAGATATTTCTCTAATTCAGGCAGATCTGGCTTGACCCAAATCAAAATTTTAATGAAAATACTAATACATTGTTGAACTTAATTATAAAATATATTATTTTATTATTGTTTAACAGTAGAATGGGTTATTCGGGGTGGGTCAGGTTTGACCCGTATGGTCTTAGGTAAAATTCTTGAAAATTTTCTGAGCTGCAGCACGACCTATGAACACCTCTACCAATAGCCATTAGGGTGATCAATTTTTCTCCCTATGTTGAATGGCTGAGTTAGAGTGAAATCTGATCCTTTGCTCATATTTTGGTTGACACCTACTGGGTCTGAAACTGCATAGATGATTAGTTATTGGAACAAGAATGAGGATGATGAACCTCGTCACTCGTCAGTAAGGACCATGGATCTCCATTTCTTCTATCTCAATCTGACCGGAGAGGAATGTTGGATAAAGATGATCCTGTTGTAGCTTCCTTATTTGATAGAGAGAACGATAAAAACTTCCATCCTTAATGAATGCATCATTTATCATCTTATTCGTATCGTGTAATTCTTTAATGTTGATGATTCTTTTTCTTGTGTTTTTTCTCCAGTTTGAATGACCTGCCAGAGGTAATGAAGCAAATGCCTCCGCTTCCGGTCAAGGTAAACGAAGAACTTGCCAACATCATCCTCCGTCATTCATCGCATCAGATGAAATCATGATTCGGAGGGGATTAACATATCCAACCATTTGTCTCAGAGCAGTGAATCAAATAAAATCTGAAAAATAAGGTAAAAAAACTGGTTACGTTATCAAGTCATTTTGTTAAATTAAAAGCAGTTTTCTTTGTGTTTACCCCCCATGATTTACGCCTTTGCTAAAGTTTTGATTAATTTTAGGAACTATTAGTCAATGTAGCATGTGAATATTTACTATTTAGTCCTTTATGCACTGTCATTGCTTATATTAGTCACTCACCCGGACATAACGTAGAGTGCCGGATACTTGTTATGTGTCGAACACAAGTACTTTTTTGTTAGTTTTTTTATATATTCGAATGATTAGATTTCATATTTGTATCCGAAGATACAAGAAGACATGATGTACGTCAAACCTCGTGTGACAGGAAAGTTCACCACTGATTCTAGAACAAGATGTTATATTGGAATGGTTGAGTTCATATCATAAAAATGTTTAAGGCTACTACCAAAAATGCAATATTCTTTCCACTAGATTAGACTTAAGTCCAAGGATTAAGTTGTCGGTTCGGTCAACTCGGGTCGGGTTTTAAACAAGTACTATAAATAGAGACGAGTGTAACCTGAGTTTTATTGACATGATATCAATGTATATGAATGTCACAAATTTAATATAATATGAATTATTGACATCTGAAAATTCCTATCCCGTCACTCTTGGTGGACAATCTGTAAATTCCTATGTAAATCCCAATTGGGTCTTAGGTATATTCTGACCCTAGATTGACGGAGTCACCCCTGATTTAAACTTTTTTTTTCGTGCAACAAAATATATAGAATTCTTTTTTTTTCGTACAATGTTTTCACAAGTATGTGGTTAGCACCTAGGTTTGTTTTATTTTATTAGAAAGGCTTTCTTCATTTTAGTTGATGCAAAATAAATTGATTGATGTAATTCTTTTTTCTAATCAGTATAATTCTTTTTGCATTTTATGTAAAATATTTTTTCCCATTCTTCACTTCAAAGTAAACATCCAAAATACTCTTATCGGTACCTCTTTCTCGTTGGTTCCGACAACTTCCCCTCAACGGAGATGATAGCACCAATTTTCTTATTTATTTTTCCTCGTATATTTCTGAATATGTTTTATAACTACAGAATATAGTAGATGTGTATTTTCATGTTAATATGCACTTACGTTAGTGTGAATAAATATTTGTCCTTGATCTAATATTAAAAGAACATTCTTATATTTTTGACATGTTCAACAGGAAAGTTTGACAGAATGAATTAACTTACGTGGATGTAAATAACGTAGTAATATTTTTATCACAAATACTTATAATATGGGTAAACTATGCGAATAGTCCACTTTATTTTTGATATAACCGACTTTGGTCACCAATTTAAAAATAAGAGTAAATGGTCACTAACGTTATCGGTCCATCTGGTTTAAGTCTCTCCACTATTAACTTAACGAAAGTCTAAAGTGGAAGAAGAAGAAGAATACAAGGGAGATGACAAGAACAACGGCGACAACAATTATATTATTATTGTGAATAATCCATTTTATTTTCGGTCTAATCGACTTTGATAAATCTATCTCCTTACAATAATCTTTTGTGTTTTATGTTCACATATTTCTCTAATATGCTCTATTCTTTTTTAAATTATTATTATTTTAAAATATTATAAGGGTTTACTATGCGAATAACCTTTTTTGTTTTCGGTCTGACCAACTTTGGTCATCAATTTAAAAATTAAAGGTACATGATCCCTAACGTTATCGATCTATTTGTTCGACTTTAGTCCCTCCGCAACAAGTGTGACACGTGACCCAATGAACCTAGCAACAAGCGTGATAGGGACGCTTGCAATGACGTTGATCGATAAAATAGATGTAGGGTTAGGGTTAGGGATTTTAAGGTTGATTTTAGGGATTTGTTTTTAATATAATTTTAGAGAAATTAGGGTTTTTAAAATATAATAATATTTTTAAAAAAATTTAAAGTATAATTTAAAAAAATATATATAATTGTGACATATGTCATTTAATAGAATTTTTTAACTTTTGTTATAATTAAGACTCTTAAAATGATAACGTTCGTAACATAAATTATTTACAATAACCGACAAAAAATTAAACACTTAAATAAGAAAATGGTGACGTCTATAGTTGAATTTAAAAAAAAGATATTATACTAAAATTAGTCCTCAACGTTTCATTTTAGGTGAAAAAGCTCATCTATGAATAGAAAGCATTAGTTAACAAACAGTTAGCGCTCCAAAATAAGAGTTTTGTATCCTAAAATGAAAAGTTGGGGTCAAAATGCTCCAGAATAAAAGAATACGGGTCAATGTGACTATGTAGTCGAACATTAGGGGTCTTTTTACCTAAATTGAAAAGTTAGGGCCAAAATACTCAAAAAAAAATAGTGTGCTAAATGATCATTTTGATAAACATTGAGGGCTAATTTCGATATTATACCAAAAAATTAATTAGTTCTCTAACTATAAATTCAATATTAAGTGTTTTTAAATAATATATATTGATATATTTAAAAAATTACCATGACTCTTCAACTACATATTTAATACGAAGCTTGACAGAAAAATTAACTTACAACTTACAACAACAGTGTAAATAAGTATTAATATATTAAAATTTTATATTAAAATTCTAACTATATGTTCAACATAAATTAAAAAAAAACTTACACACCTATAAATAATTATCGATATATTAAAAAAATTAAGATTTTAAAAATCATTAAAAAAGAATATTAAACAAAAATTATAAATATAATAAAAAATTAGGAAGAAGACTGCCAATTAGAAAAAGAAAAATGATTTCAAGAGAAGATTGTCGGAAGAAATAAAAATAAATAAATTATCTAATTTTTCAGATAAAAGAAATGGGGAAAAAATATATACATGAAAGAGAAAATGGAATTCGGAAAAAAAAGATCAGAAGATCTCATACAGTGAAGAAGACAACGGAAATGGAACAAAAAAATATCTGAACATCACAAACAGAAGTGCCGATGAAAAAAATATATGATATAATTCATTTGTGCTTAAGCTTAAATTTAAATTATAATTATGATGATAAAATTACCTTTACCTAAAAATATATAATTTATTATTATCTTTATAAATTTATATATTTTAAAATGAATTCTAATACATAATATTGAATTCCATTTCTAATAACTAAAGTTGTTTCAACTTGACAATAACCGTTAGACCGTTCCAAGTATGATTATAATATTTTTCCTAATAGTCTAGAGTGAATATAGATATCTATTAGAATTTTCTTAACTGATTGATACAACTACTCGAACCCAATATCTTTAGGATGAACAACATTCTCATTTTGCGAATAAAGCTGTTAACTTAGTAAAACAAGAGCAAGAAATACATGCTTAGGTAGGTTCATCACTAAACATTTCTAACATACATATAGTAATGCAAGTATCTAAGATCGAAATTCCTCGAGCAAACTGAGATTTCCGAGTCAGCTGGTTTTTTAGAGTGATGTATGTTACCCAAGTTGAATCCGGGAGCAGTTCAAGTCCCTTTCCCTTGTTGAATTTGTTGAAGAAGAGTTGCTGCTAGCTGTAATGTTGCTTGCAAGCGTTTCTGTGGATCGCCTTCGCCTTCATCCGCTATGCCTGTACCTTGCGGTTGCTGACTTCTCTGGGTCGCTTGGGACATTGCAGCAGCCGAATTTGATGTCTTCTGCTGAGGCAACTGTTGCAGTTGAGAAAACTGAGACGTTGAAAGATCCGGAACAGCCTGGTTATTTTGTAAACTGAATCCTTGTGGTTGTCTCATCAAGTCGTGGTCCATTGTGCTTGTGTGCCGAAAATTCTTCCCCATCGATGCATCTGCAGCATTCCCAACCTGTCCTTGCTGCCCGATAAGAGAGGACACTAGTTGTGCTAGTTGTTCTGGTTGAAGGGCGTTAACTGGCATAGAGGGCTTGCTATTTCCGGATAATGGAATCCCGGAACTTCCACCGGTACTAGAATATGTTCCTTGCGCTGCTCTCGGCATAACTGACTGATGCCCCTGAATTGATGGATCAAAGCCAGAAACTTGAGGAGGAGCATTTCTGTTTATGGAAACCGGATGCTGCTGTTCGTGAGAAGACCAGCCTGGTCCATACATTGCGTTTTGCTGGGGTGCATAATCATACCTGTGCTCATTATACAAGTCTGATACATTTCCTACAGAATGAGCAGAACCGGAAAGTGCAACAGGTGGAGCTGGTGTCGCCCCGTTACCTGGATAGGAGATGTCTTTAATTCCTTGCCTACTTAATTCCGGATAAGTCAGAGACGGAAAAGACCTGAAGTTGAAGTTGAAGTTGCATAAGATGTGTCACCATGAAATGGCAATGGGTTTGAATCACTTCTTTCACTTGGATGAGCAGAACCGATGGAACCAGAGTGATCTAATCTCAAAATAACACCTGAAATGCTCAGTTTCCCAGGTACTTTCAGTACTTTCTCGGAAAAATCCGATGGTGGTACAAGAAATAAAGTGGTTATATCATCTAATTTAGCAACAGCCGCTCGCTGCTTCTCTCCCAGGTAATTCATGAATTCGTTATAGAATCCCATGTCAGCATCACTTTCCGGAACGAAGAAAACAACCCAAACACCAGATGCTTGATAATAATGCTTTGCAAGCATGTCTAAACCAGTCCTAGCCGTGCAATCTAAGAATTCAGGCCTGCAGCATCAATGTAGGGCTAATAAGTAATTTGTACAAGTCCGAAGGATGGGCGGTGAACGGAAATGGCGCTATCAGAAAAACTATGTGATGCCTCCAAGAAGTTGAAAAGATTCATTCAATTTTCATAAGAAATGAACTTCCCTTTTTTGGTAGAGAAATCTAAAAATATTAAACAAATATGTACATAAATACTTTGCAGAAATACTTCTACTTCATTTTCTATCAAATTGTTAAATAAATAATTAAACATATAATCTACTAACTAAAAATAAGATATATATTCAGTCAATTTGTGACTTGAAACCATGAACTGAATAGAAAAAAATACAGAACAACTCTATTTTGCTGGACCAACTTTAAAGATAACCGAGGAATCAATAAGAACAAATGTTATCTCAGAGAAAGGACTTTTTTCTACTTACAGTGCCATGTCGAGGACTTTTCCAACAGGAAAGCAGCGAGCACGACATACTGGTGTTCCACCCTTGGCTATTGTCCCCTCCCATTTCCACTCTTTAATTGATGGCTGATCCAGCTCCAGAGTGAATCTATATTTGATTGTATAGAACCAGAACCTTCAGGAAAACCATCATAAGATGGTTTCCGGTGACCATTCCTTTCCCCACGAGTTGGAGTAAAACTCGTTTGCCGATCAGAAATTTGTTTATACCCTAGAGCTGCAGGCTCAAAGTTCTGACCAAAGGCTTCAGGTTGAGGAATATCAGAGAGCATCCTTGGAAAAACACGTTTTTCTTGTTCAAGATCAGATAAAGAGTACTCTGGCAACTCTTTCTCAGGAGGAAAGGAAACAGTTCTCATTTTCTTGTTTCCATGCACTGGATAGTTGTCTTCAGGCATATCCCAAGGTTCTTCATGGAATGCATTTTTCTGAGGTAATTTTGGAGGAAAATCATCGTACCTCATTGGACTTTTACCATGTTCATACATATCTTGGGTTACTCGAGGATCAGGTTCTCCTTCCCCAAACCTCCAGGGTTCATATGTATTTTCACCAGTCCATGAACTACCTTTCCTCTTGAAACTATAGACATCACTATCACCAGAATCGTAATTTGACATATAAGGAGATTTGATGCTTGCATCTTCTGGTAAGTCCACAAAACTCCTGTCACGCAGAAAGTTCTCAGAAGACCCCAAGCGATTATTTGACCTGAAGCAGGGAGAGTTGGGGGCATTCACTGAGCCCCTTCCGCTGGTGGATGACCCACCATCACTTTTTGCAAAACAAATATGCACACGAGGATTACCAAATAGCTTCCCCTGAAGAGTTTCTTTTGCCCTGCAAGCTGACGATAAACGCCTAAAGCGAACAAAAGCGTAACTACGTCCTGGAAACACAGTAATCTTCTCTATCTCACCGAATGGGGAGAAAGCCTTCCTCAAAATCATTTCATCCACTTTCAACGAAGCTGGAAATCCTATCCATAGGACCTCACTGGGATCTCCACTTCTATCATTCCCCTTTGATTTGTCAAGGGTAAAATGTTCAGGACTAGCACGACGTGCTCTATTGTCCCTTGGAGAGAAAGGTGACCCTCTTACTTTAGAACGTTGATCATCTCGACGTTGCCAGTACTCCTCATCACGTGATGGTGTTGATGACTTATCCTGTAATTAAGAATATCACCAGCTAAGGGGAAAACCACCTTGACTAAAGCAATCTTATATAATCTTTAATCCAGATTGGTAAAGTTTAAAATAAAAAAAAAGGTAGAGAATTGAGTGGATGGATACGGAGAAAGATATTAAATTGTTCATCTGTACTAGTACAGGTACAAATAACCATTTCCAGTAGTAGCCACACTATGGACATGAACTATGATATCACAAGCTTCAGAAGTTAATGAAAAACAACCAGCCACCATGCTAATTCTCCTCAAGATCATACTGCCTCAGACTCAGTAGTCAAGTGGAAATAAAAACACCTAAGGGGGCATTGCATTGGAGATTTTGACTAAATTTACTGCATGGAGCATCCCTTTTTGTACATGAGTGAAATGCTCTATAGAATAAGCCCCAAGGATTTATAAACATCATATTAATTCTTTTTCACTCTCATGAATTAATAGTGTTTCATTGTCCAAGGATCAACTACTTATGACCTCTAAAAACAATAATAACCAAGCCAACTTTTACAAAACCTGATGGGAGGAAATTTACTTTCATTATTAGCACTTGCTTCTATTCACTCACATGCATACTCTAAATCTCTTAATAAATAACACAAAAGCAACTAAACTTTCATCATGCAAGCCCCAGTACAGAACTGTGATGCCCACAGTGCTCAACGTATGGGTTAAAAACATTAGCAAGCTAACAGCACTTTCCTATACACAGAAAGTGCACCTCACTAATCTAACAAACAAATATTCGCACACCCATACACACATCTCATCATAAGTGAAAAATCATGCCATGCCTTCACAGCACAGTAACACATGTAATTGCATTGTAAACTGCAGGTCAGTCACAAGCACAACTACACCTTAAAGTTTGTTGAGAAGACTAACAAAAAATACATATAAACCATGCTGTGCAACTGAGGGATGCACCATCATAAGTAGAAAACATCAATCTTGTGAAAATAGATAGGTTTTCATAACTTCTTAGTGAATGTGATCACTGAGGTTTGCAGAAAAGCAAGTCAATAATAGTTCCCATATCTAATCCTGTAAGCCTTGCTCAAAGAACTCTTATCACAATATATTTTAATATTGGAGTTTTGAGTTCTGAGAATATTAAATATGGAAAGCAATGGTTGCCAGCTCATTGTATAAATCTTGACTGAATATGCACATTGATTTTGTTTATACTTGGAATCATTTGATTATAATTTTGAAGACATCATTTATACATTCAGGACTACCTAGAACTTCTACAACCAGAAACAAAAATACAGTTTTAAAGCAATCAGACACTAAAGCATGCTTGATTTATTTATCCAATCCTGGTTTTGTTGTCCTTTATTGCGGAATTGAATCTTGAAAAATGAGGCAGGCCAATAAGATAAAAATTATGACATTAGTGACCATTTCAGCACTGAAAGCTACTTTTCAGTCATTCTTCGCAATCAACAATTTGAACTTAGACTATGGGATTAGCAATGTGTCCCGAGGCAAATCAACGGCACAAGGAAGACAGAGTACATGTCTATATCTCATGTTCCATGATGCACTGAGTAGAGAAATACTGGATTTAGGCTGTTCCAGCTCATTTGGAAACAATTCAGAGAAAATACAGATATGGACCCTAAAAGCTAGCTATCACATCTGATAGCATTTGAGAAACATGTTGCTTTCCAAATTTGGCTACCTTAAGTTACTTATATTGTGAAGATTTAGATTTTGGAGACTTTGTAGATTATAATGGAAATTTTATGCCTCTTTTTGCTACAGATTCTGCAATCTGCTCCAATGTTACTACTATAAATTTATCATAAATCAATGTCAATGATCTTCCTTCTACAGCTTTCCACTTTCCACTACAGTGCATGATTAAGTTTTTGAATTTCAACTTAAAATGGTGCCTCTATTCAAAATCTAGTAATCATCAATTCCAGTAATTTTCCTCCATTTCTCTTGGTTCCATCTTTCCTATGGCCCCTGAATCTCGTTAACGTTACATTATCATCATATTCACTCATGCTTGAACGCAAACTATGGAACTCTTCAAGATATCAGAAGACATGAGAGTATTCTAGATCGTGTAGCACAAAAAGGGCCTAGAATACATATTAGAGAAACAATCTACTTCACCCAAAAACCTATTTTTATTTTCAAGTGTCTGCAGGTGTGAGCATATCCATGGAACATAAAAATTGAGGAATATTTCATTATGCAATAAAAAGCGCTGTATCTTGGGTAAGTTCTCTATCTTTTCATGAAGTAATTTTGTCAGATAGCTGCACAGGATACAATTCCAGTATCAATAGCATTGATGATAACACTGGTATGTACACTGTTCTAGGTCAATAAACTTTAACCATCATATTCAACAGTTTAAACTTCAAAAGCTGTTTTCCCAGGATGATTAAGTGCAAGGAACTGATCTAAATAGTATTGCAGCAAACATCTATTCATACTACCTGTTTTGCTTGGCAATATGCATGAAAGAATTGCACAATATGGCATCAGACTAAGCAACATTAAATGCATGACTAGGTTCCAGAAAGATAAGCCACAGATTAACTTGCGAACTCATTTCCATTCAAGTTAAAATTGCATGAATAAAACACCAATTAACTGGTCTGAAATTGATGAAGTTAACAGTTAATCAACTTTTTTAAGTTGCTAAAAGCTATAACCTGACATCATATGGATTGAAACTGTGCAATTTATGCCGAGTGCTTGGAACGAATAGAGAAAATAACAAAGCAAGGAAGAGAGCTTATTGACAAAAGAATGCATCCCTTGTCATGGAGAACCCCCTTTGAGTTTTATGGTTAAGCAAATATATTTTGAAATCTGAGTGGTGCAGTGGGAGTGAATAGCACGATTCCACAAACAGCATCATGGATGAAAATGCATTCAACATGTTGAAATTATTGAAATTATACGAGTGGCCAGAAGGAAATATTTTACTCTTCTATTTCCTTTTATGTGATTGTTCTTGACATAATTGAGATTTATGAACCCAATCATGTGAGTGGGCAGAAGGAACTAATTGCCAGACAAGAAAAGGTTTATAGGCTGTTATGTAATAGGGAAGACCACCCTAAGCCTTATCAAACATCGTAACACTAGGTGTTTTGATTCTTATAACTTATAAGTTGCTATTTAAGGCAAACTTTGCAGAAGAAATGGTGCTGTAGTGGAGGATATTAGATCCTTTTGCTGGTATTGGGAGAAATAAACAAATTGATAAGAGCTTACTCACAAAGAACTATATAATTTAAGTGAAAGAGAATCTTGATTATGATTTCCCCCCGTATTCCTGATACGATAATTGTTGTTATGGAATGAATCCCCCAAGAATATAAGCACTTGAGCTCATTTGGGTTGTGGATCTATTCTTTTACCTTAAAAGTAAACCAAAATGACATTAATTTTTCCCATTTCTATCTTCATTTTCAGCTTTTCTTTTGTTTTAATGTGGTTGAATTATGCTTATTTTTTACGATCTTGATTCTTGAACTTCTTTTGACTTCCCTGCCAATCATCAGCTACTAAACACACAAATTTTGGAGATTCAATTAAATTTAAATTAATTCCAGAAAAAACAAGTAATATTAGTAATAGTTCAAGACTAACCGCCTTGGCAAACTCAATCCTAAGCGGATTCCCTGCAACGGGAAAACCTTGGAGCGCCCTCATGGCGGAAATAGCTTCTTCATCGTTCATAAAATTGATAAAAGCGTAGCTTCGACCAGGCTGGAATGCCACGCTCTCTAGCTCCCCAAACTGCAAGAAGTGGTCTGTGAGGTCCGGCTCTAGTATACTGTGCGATAGATTCCCCACCCAAAGGTGTCTCGACGGCGGCGCGTTACTCCGACTCGAGCTTCCCGATGGCGGATGGTCGCGCCGCGACCTGTCCCTGCCTCCGCGGCCAGACTGAAAGTAATTCATTGAAATAACAAAACGATGAGAGATTATCTAAGTGAAATATATGAGAAAGGATATTAGATTTCAGTTGAAAGATAACCGACCATGACGGTTTTCTGAAGAATCTAGGGTTTTTTTTGCTTCTCGGATCGATTTAGGGTTTGAAAATCAATAAAGGTAGGTCTGTCAAAGCACGGAATGGATTGTCTTCCTCTTCTTTTTTCTAAGAATTAACTGCATTCCTACGTTTTTGACATTTATTTTTTATAACTCTTAAACTTTTAAATATTTTAATTTCATTTTTAAATTATGTCTTTCTTTTTAAATTATTTCTCAAACTTTTTAATATTATAATCTAATCTCATGAATCTCATTCTAAATTGGTCCTAAATTTTTAAACATTTCAATTTCATCCTACACCATCAGTGTATGTTAATTGCATCTCATGTTAATAAAATCGCTAGGTCAAATTATATTATTATATGTTTGAAAGAAAAATAAGTTAAACTATGATTAAAACTAATCATATATTTGGATGATTTTGGAGATGAAATTAGAAGATTCAAAAGTTTAAATAATCAATTTAAAATGATGATCATAGTTTGAGGATGAAATCTGAACATTAAAAAGTTTAAAGGCTAATATAAAATGTGTCATATTTAGGGGAAAATAAAATATTAAAATGTTTGAGAATTATTTTAGAATAAAAGTTATAGTTTGAGCATGTATAATTTGATTAATATAATACATATAGTTACATATAATATATATATATATATATATAATTATGTTCAAAGATTCAGATTCAATCATACATATCGATTGATAACAATCATACAAATAAATTAATAATTAAAATATATTTGAATATGAATTATACTTTCTTCGTCGTATTAAATTTGTCATCAGGGGCGCAACTTAGCGTGGGCCTAAAAGGGTTTCGGCTCTTGTTAAAAATTATATATTCGATATAGCTTTAGTTTAATTGTATTTTGATTCATGTAAAAATAAAATATTTAAATTAAAAAGTATAAGAATTTATTAAATATTGAATCAAGTAAGGATCGAATTAAAGAAGGATAATCTCGTGTTCTCAAATTTTTTGGTCTAATAACAATTTAGGTCATTGTAAGTTTAAATATTAGACAATTAGGTGTTATCTTGTGAATTTTGAGTTTTTTTTAAACTATGGTGAATACAAGGTAATATATGTACAAAGACTCTTAACTATTTGACAATGAGCGTTCATACACATACATACGCAATGCTCGAACTCGAAACCTCAATGATAATAATAATTCCTTAATCTCTAAAGTCGCTTGATTCATGCTGAATTTTGAGTTTAAATACCTAATAAGTATATATATTTTTAAATATTTAAATATTTCGATCCCTGTCAATATATAATTTTGGTTATGCTGTTTGTCGCTTTTAGATTTTAAAATTATCTCATTGAGAATGTTTTTAAAAATAATTGTATCATTCCCTCGCTTTACATTACTTAGCATGTGATTAATTAATTTCTAAATTTATGTCCTAATTAACACTATACAAAAATAATGGGATAGAGGAAATAATAAATTTAAATAAAACTCAAATTAAGACACTTAAACAGTAATATTTTCCCCTTTAAATTAAAAGAGTTGCATTTTGTGAATTGTGATGGATATGAGCTAATATTCATTTTCATGTTGGATAAAAGTTTATGGATGGGCACAAAATCGAATCTAACATGTTTTGATTTGATCTAATTTTATTGGGTTAAACTTTTTAAAAAATACATATATCAAATTAAGGTCGAGTCAATTTTTTTAATTATAAATTTGAATCAGGAGTAGGTTAAAACTACTCGATTTATCTGATCTGGAAATACAATATATATTCAGGATATTTACAATAATACATCTCTATATTATTATTTTTAAAATTGCCCGTCCAGCTCAGTTGGTAGAGTGCAAGGCTCTTAACCTTGTGGTCGTGAAATCTAGTTCCTTTAAGATAACACATTTCTTAATATTAAAATAAATAATACTATTATTTAATTAAATATATTCATATGAAATAATAATTAAATATTATATTTAAAATATTGAAACACATAGGGCAATAATAAAAATTGCAATTAAACAGTGATCAAATTGAAAGAAATTAAAAATATAGCATCATATTCATAAATATATAAGATTAAAATGTAAAAGTAATAAAACTTATGGTCAAAATGAAAATTATATAAAAATCAATGATTAAATTATAAAATATAAAAAATTTTGGACATAGTTCGAAATATTGTGTAATATAGGTATGAACAGCGTAATTTAACCATAATACTAATACGGGACTAGAATATAAATTATTAAAATATAAGGGACTAAATTAGATATTTACCCTAAATATATAAACATATTAAAATTAATTGCAATGACTAAATTAAAAATAAAACAAAATTAGAATACCAAATTAAAACATATTGAAATTAATTGCAGTGACTAAATCGTAAAGATTACAAACTTGGAGCACTGCGGATGGGGTTTACTCCTTCACCCAAAAACGCACAACTCTACCATGAAACGACGTTGTTTCAGATTGGGTATAAATACCCTTAAATGGCCAAAAATGGCCTTTGTTTCTTCATTTCTCAAATTCCCCCTCTCTCTAAAGAAAGAGAGAAATCACTCCCTGCCTTCTCTCTAGGTTTCCCTCGCCGGAAGGAAACCAGTCGCCGGATGTCGCCTTGCTCTGGTGTCGATCGCCATCACCGGCCACCGCCCACGGTGGCTAGATTTATAAAAATTTCTCAAATCGAACCTTTTTCGATAATAAAGCCAAATATGACACCATTTTCTCCTAAAACCCTTTAGTATTTCCTAGATCTAAGGAAATACCTTCGGTATTTTAATTTTCCAACTGTGTGTGGAGGCGCATGGATGCTCCGGTGGCCATGCTTCTTCCTTGGTAAGTTGCTCTCTTCTTTTTTATTTGTTTGGCTGCTGTGAGTGTTGTTTTTGGTGTATTCGTTGTTTTGCTTCTCGGTTGTTGTTGGTTCTTTTTCTCTTTTGCAGGTTGGTGGATGGCTTTTATAGCGACCACGAAGCTCTCCTTAGACCGATAATAAGGGTGGAGTTCGGTGAGTCACCAAACTATAATGGTGACTCACCTTAGGGCTTCAACGTGGAGGGGCAGCTGGCTTCTGGAGTCTTCAACGAGGGTGGCATCGTGGCAGCGGAGCGTCGGCAGTGGCTATGGTATTAGAGGCGGCAGCCGCTTGGCCTAGGGTTATGATACCCTAGGGTTTTTTTTGTTGGAAGCATCAGGATCGTTGGATCTCTCCATATCCAATGACTGCAATCACTGGCGGCTGGAGCTGAGATGTGTGAAACCCTATATGCATTGGGCCTTCTCGGGTTTGGGCCTAGATCGGGTCAAGACCGGGTCTGGGATTTGTCTTCTGGGTTTGGGTTGTAATCGGGCCTTCGTGTTATTGTAAATGGGCCTGAAAATAAATAAAAGTATTTATTAATAATAATAATAATATAATAATATAATAATAATAATAAAATAAAAATAAAAAAAATGGGCAAACAACTAGTGTTACAGCTGCCCTTCTTTGCTCATTTTGTGTTAACAAGAATGGGCAAAGACAAAAAATACAATAAGTTTTTTGTCCATTTAACTTTTATTAATTAGGATGGAAATGTTGGACGAGTTTTTCTCACTATAAACTTCTTCCTTTTTGGTAATAGTTCTTCTCATTATGAACTCTTCTACTGGGAATGACAATCCATCTCTTCTGTGATGAAATCTAACAAAAGGTTGAACAAGTTCTTCTCATTATGAACTTATTATTCCTCTTCAGATGAGTTCTTCTCATTATGAACTCCTTCTGAAAATGTTGATCCTCTAATCAAATTGTGACACGTCATAATATAACTAAAAGTTATTTTCTTTATTTTATTATTCACCTAATCAGATGATAACATATGTCACTGTAGACACTTAATTTCGCCCTTTGGTCAACCTTATTATTAACTATATTTTATTACATGTGTTGTATAACACACATATTTGTTTTCATCTTGTCAGGCCAAGGAACAAATAAAATGTGGCTCAGGCGCTGTTTACAAACACTACAAGCCCAATCAACGGTCCAGTTGGAACAAAAACACCCGATGACAGCTAGGGTTTTCCAACCCTAGCCCCAATATCTTTTGCACCGCAACAGTCCTCACTCGTGCCTCCGATCTTCACGTCGTAACAACCATCAACGGAAATCTCGCATCAACAACCAGAGCAATAAGCAAGTATTAGAGTCCTATTATGACTCAAAATAGGTCTAAAATAGCTAGATCCAGACTATAAATGTTGATGCAATCAAACCCATTAGGAGGGGGATATTACATGGAGATTAGGCAAAAATCACGCAAAAAAATACTAGAGAGGATTGACACGAGTATTCACAGGAAAATACCTGAGGAAATACGAGAGAAAACTAAGGGATTTGGGGGTCTCGAACAAGAAACGAGAGAAGCTCTCCGTATCGTAGACCAAACAGAGATCCAGTCAAGTCGATAAAGCGTGTAAACTAGGTGGTAACAACTTTGACACAGAATCGGAGATAACGCAAACTGCCAATCTTGGTTACAACAGTATATGTGGAGAGCCATCCACAACTGGATGCAACTAGCGAAAGTGGGAACAGAGAGTTGTCCTGCTTTTATGGTTTGTCATAATGCTTGGACTTTAAGTAAGGCTCATGCTTTTTTATTTAATATTTTCCACTGATTGATTTGAAAGCACGTGGCCTCCATGCAGTTGATTTTTTTTCTTAAACTTTGGTTTATATGCCATTAATTAGTGTAGTTAAAACATTGGTTTAAAGGTCTCCATATATTTATAATTAGGTGTTGTGTGTATCCTAACTTACTAACTTGGAGTAAATATGGCCATTAATCACCATTAAATCATATTTTAACTAAAGCGGTAATAATGGTATTAACTTGACTAATTCAGACATTAGTTGTTTTAATGGAGATAGCAACTAAGAGAATTATTCTTCATGTTTGATTAATAAATTGATTAGAATTCTTCAAACAATTTGTTATTTGATTAATTCATTTGTTAGGTTAGACAATTAGTATTGTTATTTCAATTATTTTATTTTATTATTATAATTTAATTAATTTTTTACTCGATATTTTTCTTATTTACCATCTAACATTTTTTATTTTCCAATAATAATTTCAATCGATCAGAGGTAAACAATTCGAACCGAATTTTTAAACTTCAATTTTTATTTTTCGCAAATAAAGACAATCGACAAACTAATTGGTACCGAAAGGGCGATTCAAGGGTGCTAATCCTTCCTTGACCGTAACCGACTCCCAAACCCGACACGTTTCTGGTACAACGCAGATCAGGTAAGATGGTGTCCGACCTACCTAAATGTTTTTAAAATGGTCGGTGGCGACTCTAACCCAATTATCCAAGTCGAAGCCCAATTCCATACCCCAAAATCGAAAGACGATTCCGACAGCTTGGCGACTCTGCTGGGGACAGGTAAGTGAGTCAGGCCGAAATTAATTTTCGGTTGTCTTTTTTAGCGAAAGTTATAAATTTTAATTTTAATTTATTTATTCGATTCTAATTATTTACCTTTGATTATTTTTCAAGTAAATAGTTGTACTGACGTTTTTTTTAATGATTTCAGATTTTTCAAATTTGTCATCTCTAGCTCTATACCCGAGCCCGAACCCTTTTAAGTGGGGGCGAAAGCGACGCCTTCGTGGAAATTTATTCTCTGTATGGGCCTAGCAAGTAACATTCGAGATTCATAAACCTTATGTCTTCGTGTGAATTTATTCTCCGTATGAGCATAAGGGAATGTATCCTCTAGAGTTTAACTTAGTCAACACATGCCTGTGATGGCTTTAGGACTAAGGGTCTGGCAAGCCCAAGAGGGCACCTGCAAGGAGAACTCGAATACCTTTTTTTAGAACCTAAACCGGGAGAGTACAGGGAATTAGAGCCCACCCCAAAACCTCATTCCAGACCCTAGGTTGCTTTGATTTTATTTCCTACTTTACTTTCTGTTCAAAGCATGCGAACTAGACAAATATGTTGTTAAGATTTGTTTGAAATTAGCATGCGGGATAGATATCATGTCCGGGTAGGAATTAAAGCATGTGGGGTAGATTATCATGTGGGGTAGGATTTTTAATTTTTTTTGTTTTGATTTACCTCACTAACCCTTTTTTTGTTCTCTTTTATTTTGTTCATCGTTTGCATCATTTAAAACGATGTGTTGATCCACCAAAAATTGTGTTTATTAAACATGAAAATCTGCATTAATGGACAAAGGGGTTATAATACAAAGAGATAAAAAGCTCAGAAGCCCAGCCGTAGTCAAAGAATACTCAAAGGAAAAGGTTGCAGGGGCAAGACGAGGAAAATTTTACTGACCCAGAGAGTCATTTCGAAAACTGCAAAATGGCAAAACCCTAGCTAAGCTGAGACCATTATTGATAAATTCTAGAAATAAGTCGATAAACTTCGGATGGAGGGCTCCAATGGTACTTTCGTTTGGAACAAGCTCGACATAGAGTGAAAGTCGGAGATGCATTCCTTCGAGACCTTTTTTGGGGCAAGCAGCTCGTTACCTGCACAAGTTTAGCCAAAGGAACCAGAATGATTCGACAGGATATTCAACCGGGGAAAAAGGCGGAAGACGGATCAACTTGTCAGAAGTTGTGCGGGATCTATACCATCAAAAAGTTTTCTGTCTCTTCAGACGTAACATTTTTGTCACCAATAAGGTTATTCAGAATAACAGACACATTTTTTGGATCAATGCATCAGACATTTCATGCATCATGCATTTAGACATTTTGCATTTTGTTATTTTCTTTGCATTCACATTAACTAACATATACATATCTCATCAGAAGGGAGCAAATACTGGATACACCGCCTCAAGCGTTGAACACGCCCCATCCGCATAACACCCGTTTGAAGAAAAAGATGATGAAAGACAAATTACACAAATCGAGAAGAATATGTTGAAACTACAAAAAGAGCTAGAAGACAAGATAAACCAGAGTAGTCGAAATACTCTGGAAACAATCACAAAAAACCAAGAGTCCTTGGTTGATCAGATCGTTGCCAAGTTAGTTGGCCTACAACAGACCAGTGCGCTTGGGGCAAGTTCACCGGAAGGGGTAACTATACAACCTACCCCACAAGTGGTTATCTCACCTGAAATCTTACCAGAACTTCGAGGGGACTCATCTCCTGCAAAAGCGAAGCCCTCGTCCTCTGTATTTAACCCTAAGAACAATCTGAGTTATTACCATGTACCGGATTTGGACGAAGAGGACAAAGGAAAGAAGATGGAGGAAAAAATCAAACAATTGGAGGACCAAATGAAGGTAGTCAAAGGAGACCATGACTACCATGAAATCGATGTTGCGAACTCAGTCTAGTCCCGGACTTGGTTCTTCCTCCGAAATTTAAGTCCCCGGAATTCGAGAAGTTTGACGGGAACAGTTGTCCATCCGCTCACATCACCATGTTCTGCCGAAAGATGACAGGATATGGAGGAAACGACCAACTCTTGATCCACTGCTTCCAGGAGAGTCTGTCGGGCTCATCCATTTGGTGGTACAACCAGTTAAGCTGATCAAATATCAAGACCTGGAAGGACCTGGCCAAGTCATTTCTGGAACAATACAAGCATGTCAATGACATAAGACCAGATCGAGTTATGCTACAAAGCATGAAAAGAAGCATAACGAGAGTTTCAGGCAATATGCACAGAAATGGAGGGACTTGTCTGTGCAAGTTCATCCACCGTTGGACGAAAAGGAAACCCGAAAGCTCTTCATACTGACCCTGAAGGCTCCATATTTCGGGCACCTGGTTGCGATCACATCAGGAAACTTTTCAGACTTGGTTATGGTGGAGAAATGATTGAGTCGCTATAAAACAAGGCAAAATTAAGGATGGGGAGGCCAGTAGGAAACCTCATATACGAGAGCGGGATAAAGAGATTAACAAAATCAACCATTCCAGTAAAGGTGTTACGATCTTCAAACCGAAATCAACTGCAGCTGTACCGTCAGGTACTTCTAAACAAGATTCCAGAGAACCAAAGAGGGAAAGTGAACATTTTGACCCTATTCCCATGACCTACAAAGAGCTTTACCATCAACTTATTGACACCCATGTAGTGTCACCATACCCGGTGGAACCCATGAAGCCCCCATACCCTAAGTGGTATGATGAGAATGCGCATTGTGAATATCACGGCGGTGTCCCAGGGCACACAATTGAGAACTATTACGCATTCAAAAGAGTCGTACATAATATGCGTAACCAAAACTGGATTGACTTTAACAACTTGGGGGCATCCATGTAAGGAATATCGTTTCATCATTTGAGGCATTCTGTTTGACCTTGTTTTTTTTTTCACTTTTTCAAGTTTTTGTAAGAACATTTGAATAAATTTATGTTACTTTAATGATGACGAGCAATGAATCATATTTGCAAACTTGCAATTCTTTGAATATCATTTGAATTAAGAAACTCTGTGAATGGTTCAAAGTTACGGATCTTTGACAAAGTAACATGTTTTAAAACAATGACCTTGACCTTACCTAGAATATACCCTCAAACATCGTACCCTGCTCTTACAATTAACCAATACAACCTTTTACTTTCATAAGGTGCGGACAACATGGGGCATCATTTACAATTACTATGTTTTTTATTTAAAATGTTCAATGACGATGATGATCTTTACAAATGAAAAAGTCAAGTAGGTAAATTCAGTTTAGGTCAATTGCTTGAAAATTGAACGCTAAAGATGAAATTTTTGACTTTCAACAAACACCTAGGTTATAACAGGTTCTTCTCGACAATCTTAAGAAATTAAATCCGTAAAGCTGATCTATTCCACTAAGGCTATTGGTTATAGAGAAAACTTGAAAGCCCTGGCCTTATGAGTAGATCACGTTCAAACCATGACATTGCTCGGACACTTGGCAATTCGGTGTTTGCTCCACTGCTCTTGTCAGGCCAAAGACTCTGTGATGAGATGAACCCATCAATTAACTTGATAAAAGTGATTATAATATTAAGTTGTCCCTCTAAAGCAATTGGTTAAACGCCCCGGGTTTATGGATTTAGCTAGCCAGACAATGGTAAATTAAATCAAATTTATCTAAGCAAGAAATTTTCGGTAATGATGGACTAAGGGAGTTAAGGAACACCTGTTATAGTCAACTACACATGAGCACTCAAGAATTTCATTTTTAGACCGATATTTTTTGCACTGCCTTTGTTAGAGGAGCCTACAAAGTTTGAACAAATAGAAGATTTCAGAGGACCAGAATAGAAGGTCTAGTAATTGATCAGGCTAGTTGCGTCATTTTGTCCGCATCCGATTAAAATGCCAAACCAAAGAAAAGGATGTTGCAATAACCGAAAAATGACCCTTTTATGGCTTAAACCTTATGTCAACCTAAAGACAACTCATCCATTCGAACATTTGTCAAAGATCTATAACTCTAAAAGCATTAAAAGAGCTATTGATTCATTTGATATACTTTGAACTCGTGTTTATAATCTGATTCAATTGTGAGCATGAATTAAGGAGCAATATTTTACTGCATTTTTTGTCCTTTTTCCTCCTAAACCAAGAAAAAGGAGAAAAATGTTTTCAAACAACAATCTCAGATATGAAGGGTCTGTAAAGCCCAAGCTTGAAAAAGAATGGGGCACGATCGATTCCATGGACCAGATTGACAGACAAAACACGAGACTCCATCCAAGAGATAACACATAATTCATTCATGTTGCATGCATCTTAGACATACTTAGGTGCATCACAGTCATCATTTTTAGCATACATGATTTTTTTACCAACTTTTAGAGTCAAGTTTCGACTTCAAGACGAAGGATACTCGATTCAAAAACACCTTTAAAGATCGATGGTGGTTGCTTAACTCAGCAGCGAGAAGCTACCCCTCAACTAACTCGAAAGATTACAAGATTGACAATCAACTTCAGATTAGTTCGAGAACTTATTTAGAACAAATTCGTTTCGGCTAAACTCAACAACGAGTAGCAGGTTTCCAGTTAATGTCTTTAAGCCAGATTTCAATTCTACAACGGAAGATATTCGGCAGACATAATTTATCAGTGGACTTTCCCGTGAAGATGAGTCATCCCAAAAGTCATATTACTTGGTTCAGACCCGCTCAGAGGAACCACCTGAATAACTATGACCAGCTTAGACCTGTGAAGGGAAGTCATTTTTTAAGACAACATTTGCAACATAACTCAAGGCTAGAAGGGTTATCTGCCAACAAAAACCTTTGAGTTCGACTACGCTCAGCTCCAAGGCACATTATTTGCAACATAACTCAAGGCGAGAAGGGCTATTTGCCAACAAAGACCTTCGAGTTCGACTACACTCAGCTCCAAGGCACATCATTTGCAGTATAGCTTAAGTCGAGAAGGGCTATCTGCCAAAGACCCTCGAGTTCGATTATACTCAGCTTCGAGGGCACATCATTTGCATCATAACTTAAGTCGAGAAGGGTTATCTGCCAACCAAAGACCTTTGAGTTCGACTACGCTCAGCTCCAAGGCACATCATTTGTAGTATAGCTTAAGTCGAGAAGGGTTATCTGCCAAAGACCATCGAGTTCGATTACACTCAGCTTTGAGGGCACATTATTTGACAGCATAACTTAAGTCGAGAAGGGTTATCTGCCAACCAAAGACCTTTGAGTTTCGACTACTCTCAGCTCCAAGGCACATCATTTGCAGTATAGCTTAAGTTGAGAAGGGTTATCTGCCAAAGACCCTCGAGTTCGATTACACTCAGCTTCGAGGGCATATCATTTGCAACATAACTTAAGTTGAGAAGGGTTATCTGCCAACCAAAGAACTTTGAGTTCGACTACGCTCAGCTCCAAGGTACATCATTTGCAGTATAGCTTAAGTCGAGAAGGGCTATCTGCCAAATACCCTCGAGTTAGATTACACTCAGCTTCGAGGGCACATCATTTACAACATAACTCAATACTAGAAGGGTTATCTGTCACCAAAGACCTTCGAGTTCGACTACGCTCAGCTCCAAGGCACATCATTTGTAGTATAACTTAAGTCGAGAAGGGCTATATACCAACCGAAGACCTTCGAGTTTAATTACACTCAGCTCAGAGGCAAACTAAATTTACAGAACAGCTCAAGGCAAGAAGGGCTATTTGTCAATAAAATTGTCGAGTTTGATTCCATTCAGCTCGATGACACCTCAATCACACTATTGTCCGACTGCAATCGAGGTTTTTAAGTCGAGAAGAAGACTTGGGCTAACTGTGCCTTAGTGACAAAAAAACTTATTTCCGGCAGCATAGCTTAAGTCAAGATAAGTTATCTGTCAACCAAGACTTTTCGAGTTTGATTCTATTCAGCTCAATGGCCTATCAACCCCATGGTAGAGTCAAAGAATTATTTTCCAGTCGATTTTTTTAAATCAATGTCTTTAAACCGAGAAGAAGACCGAAACGTAACAAGAAACCACATTCTGACTCAAATTATGAACTACGACTTCAATTCCATATCATTCTAAGATGGACTCAACTTCGCGACAGATGAGCCATCCGTAACTCAATTTGACAGGGAGTTATTCTTAATTGAAATATCAGAATCCATTTCAACTCCACTGAACGAAATTTGTGTCATTTTGTCTTTGTTCTATTTTTCATTCCACGAAAAATGACAAAGAGGGGCAACTGTAGACACCTAATTTCGCCATTTGGTCAACCTTATTATTTACTATATTTTATTACATGTGTTGTATAACACACATATATTTGTTTTCATCTTGTCAGGCCAAGGAACAAATAAAATGTGGCCCAGGCACTGTTTACAAACACTACAAGCCCAATCAACGGTCCAGTTGGAACAAAAACACCCGATGACAGCTAGGTTTTTCCAACCCTAGCCCCAATATCTTCTGCACCGCAACAGTCCTCACTTGTGCCTCCGATCTTCATGTCGTAACAACCATCAACGAAAATCTCGCATCAACAACCAGAGCAATAAGCAAGTATTAGAGTCATATTATGACTCAAAATAGGTCTAAAAATAGTCTAGATCCAGACTATAAATGTTGATGCAATCAAACCCATTGGGAGGGGGATATTACATGGAGATTAGGCAAAAAATCATGCAAAAAAATACCAGAGAGGATTGACACGAGTGTTCACAGGAAAATACCTGAGGAAATATGAGAGAACTAAGGGATTTGGGGGTCTCGAACAAGAAACGAGAGAAGCTCTCCCGGATCGTAGACCAAAAAGAGATCCAGTCAAGTCGATAAAGCGTGTAAACCAGTTGGTAGCAACTTCGACACAGAATCGGAGATAACGCAAACTGCCAATCTTGGTTACAACAATATCATCGTGGAGAGCCATCCACAACTGGGATGCAACTAGCGAAAGTGGGAACAGAGAGTTGTCCTGCTTTTATGGTTTGTCATAATGCTTGGACTTTGAGTAAGGCTCATGCTTTTTTATTTAATATTTTCCACTGATTGATTTGAAAGCACGTGGCCTCCATGCAGTTGATTTTCTTTTCTTAAACTTTAGTTTATATGCCATTAATTAGTGTAGTTAAAACATTGGTTTAAAGGTCTCCATATATTTATAATTAGGTGTTGTGTGTATCCTAACTTACTAACTTGGAGTAAATATGGTCATTAATCACCATTAAATCATATTTTAACTAAAGAAGTAATAATGGTATTAATTTGACTAATTCGGACATTAGTTGTTTTAATGGAGATAGCAACTAAGAGAATTATTCTTCATGTTTGATTAATAAATTGATTAGAATTCTTCAAACAATTTATTATTTGATTAATTCATTTGTCAGGTTAGACAATTAGTATTGTTATTTCAATTATTTTATTATTATTATTATTATTTAATTAATTTTTTTACTCGGTATTTTTCTTATTTACCATCTAATATTTTTTATTTTCCAGTAATAATTTCAATTGATTAGAGGTAAACAATTCGAACCGAATTTTAAAATTTCAATTTAAATTTTTATTTTTCGCAAATAAAGACAACCGACAAACTAATTGGTACCGAAAGGGCAGTTCAAGGGTGCTAATCCTTCCTTGACAGTAATCGACTCTCGAACCCGACACGTTTCTGGTACAACGCAGATAAGGTAAGATGGTGTCCGACATACCTAAATGTTTTTAAAATGGTCGGTGGCGACTCTAACCCAATTATCCAAGTCGAAGCCCAATTCCGAGGCCCAACCGAAATACAGTTCCGACAATCACCATCAAATTTTACAAAAAATTAAGGGAACAAGAAACAATAAATAGATGAGGGGTGAGACTCGAATTTGAGTCTTTATATATCAATGCTTAAGTCACTGAGGTAGACCAATTATTTGATTTTGAAATGCATCATTTAAAATATAAAATATTGTAACAAACGACAGAAAATAAGAAAGTAAACATGAAAAATTAATAGAAGCATTCAATAGCTAGAACGGTGGTCTTGAACCTACGCCGTTGTATAGATAATTCAACAACCAAACCACTAAGACAAACCCATTAACTTGTTCAAAATTTCATCATTTTTTATATCATAATGTTTCTCATGGCAGAAAAAAACGAATTAATAATTCTAATTTTTTATAATATATATATATATATATATATATATACATATTTAAATCAATTTGTTTTTATTAAAAAAGTATATGAAGTTATTTGATAAGGTAAACAACAATTTATATGTATAATTATTAAATTATTATTTATAACTTAAATAATATTAATTTTTTACCAATAATTTCATATATATATATTTAAATCAATTTGTTTTTATTAAAAATATATGAAATTATTTTAAAGAGATTAAATTATTTGAAAAAGTTAACAATAATATATATATATAATATATAATATATATATATTATATATATTATCAAATTAAATCTTTTTAATTTAAGTAATAATTTTAAAAATTTTATTAATAATTTCATATATATTTTAACTCAAAATTATTTTAAAAAGCTTAAACTATTTGATAAAAATAACAATAATTTATATATATAATAATTAAATTATTATTTTTTAATTTAAGTAATAATTTTATTTTTTTAATGATCTTACATATATTTTTAACTCAATTTATTTTTATTAAAAATACATGAAATTATTTTTAAAAAATTAAATTAAGTTTAAAATATATATGAAATTGTTTTAAAAAATTTCAAATTATTACTTAAGTTAAAAAGATTTAATTTAAAGATATGTCCCACAAACTGATTAATACTTAAATCTTTTTAACATTGGCGCAAATGTTCAAAGGAAGGGTTCTATATGCGCAAACTTGGGCTTGTTGGGGATGATGTTGGCCCGGTTATTGGAGAATGCTTATGAGTCTGTGAAGGATCAATTCCAAGGCATCTGAGAGAAGCGACGAGGGTGTTACATGTTCGATGGGGGCAATTTTTTCAAGGCTCGTGGATTCGGACCAAGACATGTGTGCATAGATTTCTGTAGGAGAGTAATACAAAAGTTGGGCTTGCCCAGAACAATCAGACTTGACCCGTTCCATGGAAAGGTTGTAGAAAGGATAATATTATCCAATAATTAATGAGATAATTAATTAATTATGGATAATATTGTATTTGAATTCAAATACCTTAGAGAAAGAGTTTTGGATAAAGTGGGATTCAATTTAAGCCATCGATGTACTTTGATCTAGACCGTTGGATCTTGAGGGCCTCAATTAAAAATAGAGAGCTCCTCCCCTCATTTGTATTCAATTCAATCAATTACATTCTTTCAGAGTAATAAAACTCAAGCATTTACTCTTACTCTCTCTAAGTATTTTGTTTCTAGCTTTCTAGCCTTGTTGACTTGTTCCTATTTGTACTAAAGCCTTTGTGGCTTGTGTTGCCGATCGTGAAGGCTGAGATAGCCTCGAGAGTGTTCATTTCTGAGTTCTTTCAAAGTTCCAAAGTGATTCAAGTCGTGGTGACTTAGAAAGTCCCCACAGTGCTCATGCTTCTGAGATCTGCTTCAATCTAGGTGGCTTGGATTAAGCCTCAGTTAAGTTTTACTTCCGCGTCACTGTCTAACCCTATCGGGTGTATTCGTCACTTAGTGAGCCAAAGACTTACAAGGATGTGGTTAAGGCTGACTTAGGCGTCATTTCGACCTGGAAATCGTCTAAGTGTAGTATAAATCGACTAGCATAAGTCTAGCTCCGTCACAGGTGGTATCAAAAGTGTAGCCATAACCCCGCCGCAAGTGGTGTCAGAACGGGTTATTGGTGTAACAACAAGTGTTTCATACGAATTTTGTGGAAGTGGTTAGAGCAAGTCAGAGTGTAGGTGTTGTGGATTTAACGAGTGTTCCAGACAAGTTGTGGAAAGAAACATCATAACCAGTTGAAGAAAGTTGTTGTGGATTCAACGAGTGTTCCAGACAAGTTGTGGAAAGGAGCGAGATGACACAACAAAGAGGAGTTGTTCCCACAGAGAATGGCGTGGAGAGCCATGACGGTAGGATTGAACTAGTGAAACAAAGCGTGGGAGTTATCCCAGGATCGTTGGAGATAAGGATCAAGAACCTTGAGAGCTTCGCTGAGGAAGCCAAGGAGGTCCACGAGTTGTAGAGTCCCGTTTTGAACATCTAGAGTCCATTAGGGATGGGTGCACAACAGAGTCTCTACGATTGAACACTGATAGAGATGAGTAATGCACTCAGGGTCGAGGTAATAACTTTGAAGGAAAAAATGGATAAGCTCAAGAATGAGTTACTCATGTGTAAGAGAGTAATGAGTGATGATGGTGTGCTCAAGACCATCGTCGAAGGACTTAGACCAGGGTGATGCTTTCCAGTGAGCAAAGTGATGCCCAGATTTGTTCAGAAGCCGGAGTTGTAGTGGAGTCAAGGTATGAGCTTGCAGGAGTCAAGCCATCTAAAGATGAGTTGTTCAGGCCCATGCCCGAAGATAGTGGTGAAAATGGGAGAGACTATGACAAGGGACAGTGGATAGAAGGTGGAAAAGGCTCTTCAAATAACTAAGAAGTGGCATCGACTGATCGTGGTTAGACAAAGCCATCGGGAATCATGGCAAAGCTAAGTCCATGTCAAAGAAGAAGGTGAGTAGCAAGCCACTTAAATGCTACTTCTGTGATGATCCTCACTTGATAAGAGGTGTAAGTCAGAAGGGGAAGTCGACAAAGATGGTGCAACTGCGGGAGTCAAAACAGTCAAGCCATGCGAGGCTTGGCGCGAATGCGAGTGGGGCAGGAAAGTCGAAGGTAAATATGAGAGACCCACTGAAGTGTTTCATATGTCAAGAACATAGAGCCAAGAGTTACCCAAATGCAGAAAAGCTCGGTGCCAATGCAAGTGGCGAAGCTGGGAAGCCGAGGGTAAAGAAGCGAGAGCCATTGAAGTGTTTCCAATGTGGAGGAAAACATAAGGTGTGAGATTTTACCAACGAAGTAAAGCTTGGTGCGAAAGCCAAGGGCCAAGCAAGAAAACTAAGGGTAAAGAAACAAGAGCAACTGTAGTGTTTCCAATGCAAAAGTCCACACATGGTGCAGGAATGCCTAAACCGAATCAAGCAGTCCAAGGGAAGTGACAAAATCGAGAGTAAGTCTGTCAAGCTTGGTTCAATGGTGTTACTTCTACCAAGGTTAGTCAAAACCAAAAGCAGAACGGGTTTCCCAAACCCAATGTTGCCAAGAACTTGCCAAGGATACCGAGGATTTAGTCGTTGCTGTGGAAGCTGGAGTTGGCGAAAGGCCAAAAGATCCTGAGACGTTTCAAGAGTAGTTGAGCTCAGTGCATGCCGAGAGTGATGCATGAGCTAAGTTGACGAGTCTTAGACATGATGGGGCGTTGAAGAAGTATGTGAGTCAGTCAAGAAACTTATGTTCAAAGTGCCAGAGTTGATTGAAAATATGTGTTCTTCACTTTCACATATGCATTGAAGCCATGGACAAAGACGGAGATAGAGAGAAGGGGAATCAAAGAGTTGTCTAAAGCCTTGATAGCCGCTGAGTCCATTATAGAACTTGGAGCCAAGAAGACGTCTAAGACGAAGTTGAAAGCCGTGGGTAGTGGTAAAAGAATCCAAGATGAGGGTCGATCCAATAATGAGGAGCAAGGCTCTTCAAGTGATGCTTATTCGAGTGGAGTTTGTTCAAATGATGAGCATTTGAGCACTGATCATTCAAGTGGTGAACACAAGTCTGGAGAAGACATGTGTGATGTTGGCATAAGTAAATATGATATGTGTCTTAAGCCGATGGCAAGAAAGGAGCAAACGGAGGGTCACTGAAGTAAAGGGCCACATGAGTTGCAATATTGTCTGGATAAAGTCGAGTGGTTTGAAAAGATAGACAAGCCCAGAATCGAGTTACCCAAGACATAAATGAGTGCGGGGTCAAAGAGGTTGTGAGACTTGGGTCAATGATTTTGAGTTCTACCAAGGCAAGTGGAGGCCGAAAGCAGAAAGGGTTTATGTATGTGAACATCAACGTTGCCAGACAATCAAGAGTTACCTTAGTAGACATAGAGGCAACCGATTTATTCATGTTAAAGAAGGTTGTCGATAATCTTGGTTTGAAAGTTGATCTATAGAAAGGGGCAATCAAGACTGTTAATTCTGAAGAGGTTCCAATTATTAGAATGTTAATAAATATAGAGTTGTAGATTTGTGATTGGAGCGACAATGAGGACTTTAGGTAATCCCATTAGTGACTTCAATTTTTCATCGGGTTGGGTTTCCTTGACCGTGTGAAGGCTTTTGCCTTTCCTTTTGTGGATGTCATGTGCATCTTAGACTCCCGACGGTAATGTATTGTGCCTTTATTTTGATACAGTAGGGAGCGACTAAAACGTGACGATTATTAAGTTTGTTGAGGATGTTTTGAGGGATAAGAATATTGTTTTGGGTACTGTAATCGAAGAGACAACTGAGAAGGTTGATGGAGTCCAAACTTTTCAGAGACGTGATGGGAACTTGCCACCCATGTAAAAGGGTGGAAGTCACATCGGATTTCAAGGGAGGAAGTATCGATGCGAGTAGAAACACCAGAGTTCAGGTAGAAGTTTTGGTGTGTGGAGTGCCAGACTTCGTGGAGTAAGAAGGGCTGACACATAGAGTAAATGTATTGAGGAGATCGAGGACATCTCAAGCACGTTCCAAATGTGAGTTTGATTCACCATTCTTGATGAGTATAGGTCGAGGATCTAACCATCATATTTACGGGTTTATTAAAGGTTGGAATGGACATCTGAGACTTTCAGAGTTCTTAGGGACAAGCGAGTGTTGCCGACGAATCTGAGTTGTCATGTTGTATGTTGTCGGAGTATCCAAGTCTTTGTCGTCAAAAGTATCCTTATTTGGGTGAAACAAATGTAGGATGAATTTCCTATGCTCGAGATGAATGCCACGATATGTTAGATGGTGATAAGACATTATAGTGTTAACCAAGGTGAGGAAGCCAAGGTGTTTGTTAAAGCGTCCAAGGTAATCAAGACCAAGTGTTCTCACCTAGCGATGAGGGCGTCGTTAGATCAAGTGGGGGAGAATGTCACGGGCTAAACTTTTGGGTGTTGGCCCAATTCTTGGAGAATTCTTACGAGTCCGTGAAGGATCAATTCCAAGGAGTCCGAGAGAAGCGACGAGGGTGTTACATGTTCGATAGAGGCAATTTTATCAAGGCTCTTGGATTCGAACCAAGACACGTGTGCGCAGATTTTTGTAGGAGAGTAATACAGAAGTTGGGCTTGCCCAAAACCATCAGACTTGGCCCGTTCTATAGAAGATTCCAGAAAAGATAATATTATCCAATAATTAAGGAGATAATTAATTAATTATAGATAATGTTGTATTTGATTTCAAATACCTTAGACATAGAGTTTTGGATAAGGTAAAATTCAATTTAAGTCGTCGATATACTTTGATCTAGACGTTGGATCTTGAAGGCCTCAACTATAATAGAGAGCTCATTCCTCTCATTTGTATTCAATTCAATAAATTACATTCTTTCAGAGTAATAAAACTCAAGCATTTACTCTTACTCTTATGAGAATTTTGTTTCTAGCTTTCTAGCCTTGTCGGCTTGTTCCCCTTTATACTAAAGCCTTTGCAGCTTATGTAACTGATCGTAAGGGCTGATAGCCTCGAGAGTGTTCCTTTCGAGTTCTTTCAAATTTCCAAAGTGATTCAAGTCGTGGTGGCTTAGAAAGTCCCCACAGTGCTCATGCTTCTGAGATTCCCTTCAACCTAGGTGGCTTGGATTAGCCTCAATTAAGCTTTGCTTTCGCGTCGCTGCCTAACCCTATCGGGTGTATTCATCGCTTAGTGAGCCAGAGACATACAAGGACGTGGTTAAGGCTGACTTAGGCATCATTTCGACCTAGAAATCATCTAAGTGCCGTAAGAATCGACTAGCAGAAGTCTAGCCCCGTGACACTAAGTTGCAACCAACTATCTTGATTTTTCAGGATCAAATCCCTCGACTTTCATGTTAATTTTCTTATTTTCTGTCATTTTAACAATATTTTATATTTTAAATGATGTATTTCAAAATCAAGTAATAGGTCTATGTCAATGGTTTAGGTGTTTATATATTTGCCAAAATACCTAAGTTAAGTGTTTTTTTCCTACTAATTTTCATCCAACCAGATGATAACATGTGTCACAATCTAATTAGAATAAATTTATTAAATTAAATTAAAATTAGGATGAAGTGATATATATAAATTGAGGACCAAATGTATAATATACTAATTGTGTTAACTACCACGTCAACACTTCTGTTAAATGTTAACAACAATTGGCTTGATTGGATATAATTAAATAGTTAGGTTATTTGATTGACAAAATTAAAAGATCGGTGGTTAAAGTATAATGGTTAAATGGTTAAGTGGTCAATGATATAATTTACCCTTTAGTGGGGAAAACGAAAACTTATTTTTGTGTAGTTTACCCCTTTTGTTGAACATTAATGATCATTTGTATAGTTTACCCTTTTTTTTAACATTAGTGATCATTTGTTTAGTTTACATTTTTAATTTTATAAATTCATTATATCACGTTAGCAATCCGTTAAAGGTCCAACGACAATTAACCCTAAGTGACCACATTATAATTAAATAAAACAAAAGTGGACAAACTTAATTAAATAAAAATAAAGTGATCAAATATTATTTTTTTGAATCGATTAGAGAAAAGTACAAAACTTAAACAAAAAGGATTAATCATGTAACTTACCCTTATTAAATTAGAAATGAAAACCATTCATTTACTTCCCTTCTTTCTTAAATAAAGATATTTTAATAAAGAATAAATTTTATATATAGTCACTCAATTGTTATTTACTTTTATTTTTGGTCATTAAATTTTTATTTTTTATTTTATATTTTAACTTTCAGAAAATATTTTTTTCTCAACCACTATTAGTTTTATGATGACAATACCAAAATGTTGTGTTTTTGCCTTTTTTATGAAACTAACCTAATATTTTAATCTTATTCTCTATGACATAAAACTTATCCAATTGTGTTCGACAGTGATCGATTGTTGTTTTACGAATTAATAGGCATCGAAGTGTTTTGTAATAGTGGATGATCAAATGAACCAAAATATAATTTAGTGACAATTTTAGAAAATAATTAAATGATCAAAAGATAATAAAATTAACGTTAAATAACTAAATCCATAATTTAATCCAAAATTTAAAAAGCGTAAGCACTTTTGTTGGGGTTGAATCTCACGTCTATTCTATAGGCATGGATGTGACTTTATCATTTCGTACTACACTATATAATATTTTTTGGTAAACTATTAAAATAGTCACCTAACTTTAATATGTTTCATTTTGTTTATCAATAATTTATTCTTATAAATAATCTCCGCCGTTAGAAAAAAATTCACATTTTAGTCCCTCAAATTCAACTTTACGGTTAAGTCACATATACGTGTAGACTATATTGTTCGAATTCAAGTAACTAAAGAAGGATAAATTCTTTTAAACATTAGGATCACTCCAAGAGATTAAACAATTTAACCGTTAAATATAGTACATCACATACATCACATGGTTAAAAAATATAATTTATTTATATAAAAAAATTTAAAATAAATATCACACGATAATATGCACCTCTAATTTCATAAGGTAAAATTCAAAAGATTATTAACTATGTTAAAATAATCATTTATACATTAAATTTCAAAAGTTACATAATGAATATTAACTTTGAATTTTATTATAAATGAGTATCGTGTCATTAGCTACAATTAAATGAGTGATGTTTATGCTAAATTTATGAAAATGTCTCCCCTCAATTGTAATTAAAATTTATTGTAACATCCTCAAATCGACGCAGGTGACCCGATCTGATCCGAGGTGTCACATTAGGGCCACCGGAGCGACCCACAATAAAAATCCAAGAAAAATTAATTTTTTTGTTAAAATGTGTAAAATCATAAAACAATTTATAAATAAAATACAAGTTCAGAAAACCATTCATATATTACAAGCAGAATTAAAATCATACAAGTTTCAGACTCAGTATAAAAAAATATCAAATGTGACCTACATGCCCCCTAATTACTCATTACACCGTACTCTGCAAGCAAACCCGAAGGAACTCCCAAAATTGAAGTTGATAGATGCATTGGATCGACTCTTTTAACCTGCAATGGTGAGTAAAGAGTGAGCTTTGGGAAGCTCAGTAATACATAACTACCAGATGAATGCAATAGGTCATTAGGTATAAGTAAAACATGAATTTTATTAATGTTACAGACATCATCATATTCTAGCGGTGAATTCAAATTTCATTAGCTAAGTCTTCAGTTACAAACAGGAATTTACGGTCTGAAGGAAGTATTCAGAGAGAGACAGATTCAGAAGATTGAATTGGGGAGTATAGTGTGTTTCAACAAAACAAAGAAAATGTGTACATATCCTTTAAAACATTAGTAGTTTAAAACATATTTTAAAACCACAGTAATACCCTCAAACCGAACACCGATACATAATTATGGGGAACTACATCCATAAGGACTTACCCTAGACCCATTGGGCGTAGGTGCCAACCTAAAGGAGCACCTTGGATCCATAAGGTCTCACCCTAGCAGAAGCGTAGAGGCCCACCTGAGGGTGTGCCCTCAGGCCCTTAAGGACTTACCCAATGCACACAGCAGAGGATCCACCCTGAGGGAGTACCTTAGGGTCCATAAGGTCTTGCCACTAGACATATTGGGCCCAAGAGCCCACCATAGGTCCATAAGGAATTATCATCTTGATCAGTGTTGAACCTACATGAGGAATTACCAACTTGATCGGAGCTTAACATACATACTCCAGAATCTTACCTAGACAGTATCTCAATAATCGGCTCATTCAGTAAATAGTAGATTTCATGATCCATAAATCAGGAATGATTATATTTTCCAGCGAAACAAGTAACTAGAGAGCACATATCATATTGTAACATCCTCAATACCGGGTTAGTGACTAAATTGGAAAATTTCAGATTTTGGTGATTAAAATAGAATGAATGAATAGTATAAAGATTTATATGAAATGTGTAGGATTTAATTGAAAGAAAGAAGGAATGGAAGGGCCAAAGAGTCATTTGCAAGGAAAATTTATTAAAGAAGGGATAAGGATATATATTAGTACAAGTGGGTTGAAAAGGAGAGAACAACAAAGGCTTCCAGAGTTCTCTTCTTCTTCTTCTTTCTTCCTTGTACGTGTGAACCAAAGCAAAGGTAAGATTTCTGATTATTGAGTTTCTTGTTAAATTTAATATTGGGTTTTGATTATTAGATGATAACTAAGCTTAAGGAAAGCTTAAGTTATCTTAACATCAAATGATGATTGAGTTAGGAGATTTAAGATTTGAAGTTCTTAAATGAATATAATGAATGAATTTTCGGGTTCAAAAAGAGGATTATGGGCAGAGTGCATCGATGCACATTCATAGTGCATCGATGCATCAGGTTAAAACCCAGAAATTGTTTGAAGTTGTATCGATTCATTGGTAGTGCATCAATGCACTCTTTAAAATAAAAACATCGAATGCAATTCATGCATCGATGCATAAGTAGTGCATCGATGCATCCCAACAATAATAATACATCGAATACCTTTTATGCACCGATGCATCAGTAGTGCATCGATGCATACCTTCATTAAAGATGAAATGACTTTTCTCTTAGTCTAAAGAGTGAATCATTAGAGTATATTAGTTTAAATACTGATATAGATCCATGTACGATTATGTAGATACTAAAAGTAAGCTTATTCCGGAACGATCAAAGGATTAGAATCAATCAAAGCAAAGCTAAGGTGAGTGCATACTATATGTATATTATATGGAATAAGACTTGTGATAAGTCTAATCCCTATGTTGATTTTTATAATACAGTAGTTGTGAACATGCATACATGATAATTATTGTGATACATGCATAAGATATATATATGTTCATGTGATATGATATGTGATATGACCTGTGATATGATAACATGATATAAAGTGATATGAGATACATGATCACAAGAGAAGTGATATGAGTACATGAACATATGAAATATAAGAATAATGCCCATAGTATACGATATGAGAATTATAGGTGTAATTGACATGCCAAGAGTCGAGGGTATAATAGTCCTTCGGGATGTAGTCCTTCGGGATGTAGGAGTCCTACGGGATGAATACTGAACTAAGGTTCGGTGTCCCTTGAGAGAATAGATACGAGCTGTGGTGACAACATTAGTGCACAACCTCAATGCACTCACATACCTCTAATCTCAATAATATACATGGGCTATGCAATTGAAATACCGATTTACAGTGAAAGTGATATAAGAAGGTAAGTTTCGTATGTGCATTATATTTTATCCGTGCGATAGATTACATGCATATTGAAATGTCATGATCCAATTGTAAGTATGAACATTCATAAGTTTATTTTTGCATATTCATTTATTGCCTTACTAGTCTATGACTTAGCGTGTAAGTGATTTACACGTAGGTACCAAGAATCAGGAAAAAGTGGAAATACGGACATCAATACTACTAAGAGATCATCAGAAGTAATTGACAAAGTATGTACTTGGTTATGTTATATATTAATATGGCATGTAATAAGTGTTAATTACGATACTCTGATCGATGTTTGTATTTTATGGTCTTTTAAATTAAAGTATTCGTTTTAATGAAAGTTTTAAAAATTCCCGGGATTTTCTTTAAGATTCAAAGTTTGAAAAGTCAATGTGACCCCTCAGACTTGTATTCGGGTCGGATATGAGTTAAGGGTGTTACATTTAATGGTATCAGAGCTACGGTTTAGTCGATTCTCGTATAAACCGAAGTCTAGAGTGTCTTATAAGGTATACATGCCAACAAAATAGTGGAAACTTCTGATCTGATGGAATAGTAAGTATGTTGTTTTGCTAATAGAACTATATGGTTGTATTTTTATAGATTCCGGACAAAGTAGATCTAGAAAGAAGCGGGAGGCGATAGACCTGCTGAAAGCATAATTCACCTGCCCTGGCCAGGCAGAGTGAAGAACAGACATCCTCTGGAATGCCTGTCAATGATCAATATATATTCTTTAGAACGTTAGATGCGGTATTGATGCGTTTTCAACCTCCTTACTTCAACTCCAAAAATGATATTGCGAAAGAGTTGAAGGGATTAGGAGCTCCAGAGTTTAAAGGGAAGCCAATGAAGGTCCTATTATACGGACCTTTGGCTTAATGACATGAAAGTCATGCTTACGGGACTTCATTGTTCTGATGCTGAGAAGCTGGATGGAGTAATTTCCTTTTTAATAGGACAAGCAAGGATCTGGTGGACCAATGTTACGTTGAGGATATCTAATGCTCAAGTAACTTGGTCATTATATTTAGAAGAATTCAAGCATAAGTACATTGGAGATCAATTTGTTCGTCAAATGAAGCAAGAGTTCATGAATTTAAAGCAATGGAATCACACTGTATATGAATACGAGTGTGAATTCAATAAGTTGAGTCGCTTTGCTACCGAGCTAGTTCCTACTGAAAATGATGCTTGTGAGTGGTTCGTAGAGGGTTTACATCCTCGGTTAAAGGAAATGTTGATTGTCTTGAATTTATCATCATTTCAAGAAGTAGTTAACCGTGCTAAGGCTCTGGAAAGAGCTCAGAATGAGAGGTTTGAAAATTCTAGAGCTCAGACAGTCAAAGAACGGGTGTTTCTTCGAGTTCTGCACCAAAAAAAGGGCAGAGATGCTGGTTTCGACCCCAGGTTAGATCAGAATCAGTGGCATCATCCACTAGAGGATCAATCAAATGAGAGGTAGACAAACTCAGTCAGTGGAATATGGAGCTGGAGAACTAATCAGAGTCAAGCCAGACAATGCCCTATTATGGAAAGAATTATTTAGGGGTATGTCGAATGATTTCTGGAGTCTACTTTAGATGTGGAGATGCCGGACATTTAGTTCGAGATTGTCCAATGTCAACTAGTGAATCTGTACAGCCAGAGAGGTCTGTTTCTGTAGCCCAGAGGGGAAGAGGTAGAGGCAGAGGAAGAAGTCAGTCAGAGTCCTCTGCTCAACAGGAGATACACTCCATTGCTCGAGTGTACAACCTCAAGACCAATGAGGGTTGTGATAACCCAGATATTATAACATGTACCTTTCTATTGTTTGACAAATGTGTTATCGTATTGATTGATCTGGGGTCTATATATTCATATTACTAGTACGTTAGTAAGAGAATTGAACATTCCTTTAGAAACTACTAGTAATGAAGTAATAGTGACGAATCCACTAGGCACAGTGCTCAGGTAAATATGGTGAGCCGAGGGTGTCCCATAAGGATTCAGGGAATTGAATTTCCTACTAATCTGATGGAATTACCTTTTGACGAATTCGAAGTGATACTGGGGATGGATTGGTTATATCGTTATTACGCTGATGTTGACTATAGATTGAAAAGAGTGACATTGAGAAGTTCCGAAGGAATAGAATTATTATATTTAGTGAAAGATGGAATCCATTAGCAAGTGATTTCAGTGATGACTGCAAAGAAGTTACTGCTACAGGGATGTCAAAGGTTTATTGCTAATGTACTGGATGTTAGAACCAAAGAGAAAGGGATTGAAGAGATTCCTATAGTCAGAGAGTTTCTCGATGTATTTCCTACAGAGTTGCCAGGTTTACCTCCTGACAGAGAGATAGAATTCCAGATTGAGATAATACCAGGAACAGCGCCCATTGCAATGGCACCATACAGAATGACTCCAAAGGAATTGCAAGAATTAAAGATTCAATTAAAAGAGTTATTGGACAAAGGGTTTATTAGACCAAGTGTATCACCTTGGGGAGCTCCAGTTTTATTTGTTAAGAAGAAAGATGGATCAATGCGTCTTTGTATCGATTACAGACAACTCAATAAAGTGACCATCAAGAACAAGTATCCACTTCCCCGAATCGACCATTTATTTGATCAATTAAAGGAAGCTTCAGTGTTCTCAAAAATTGATCTACGTTCGGGTTATCATCAATTAAATATTCAAGAAAAAAACATTTCGAAAACGGCGTTTAGAACAAGATATGGTCACTATGAATTTATCGTGATGCCGTTTGGAGTTACGAATGACCAGCTACTTTTATGGATTTAATGAACAGAATTTTCCACCGTATTGGATCAGTTTGTTGTGGTGTTTATTGATAATATTTTAATATATTCAAAGTCAGAAGAAGAGCATAGTTCACACTTACAGATTGTTTTACAGATTTTACGAGATAAGAAGCTTTATGCTAAATTCTCTAAATGTGAATTATGGTTGAATGAAGTGGCATTCATTGGACATGTAATTTCTGCATAAGGAGTTCGAGTGGATCCCCAAAAGATTAAAGTTATTCTAGAGTGGGAAGTTCTAAAGAATGTATCGGAAGTTAGAAGTTTTCTGAGGTTAGCTGGTTATTATCGAAGGTTTGTTAAAAACTTTTCGATTATAGCATACCCATGACTAAACTGTTGAAAAGGAAGTAAAATTTTTTTTGGACTCAGAATGTTAAGAGAGTTTTGAAAAGTTAAAGAAGATTCTTACAGAAGCTCCAGTGTTAGTTCAACCCGAGTCTGGAAAGAACTTTATAGTGTATAGTGATGCGTCTCATAGTGGTTTGGGATGCGTATTAATGCAAGAAGGCAAAGTGGTAGCCTATGCTTCGAGACAACTAAACCGCACGAGAAAAATTATCCAACACACGACCTAGAGATGGCGGCAGTAGTGTTTGCTTTAAAGATCTGGCGTCACTACTTGTATGGTGAAAAGTGCTACTTGTATACGGATCATAAGAGCTTAAAATACTTGATGACTCGGAAAGAGTTGAATTTAAGACAAAGAAGATGGGTGGAATTTCTCAAGGATTATGAGGTGGTGATTGATTTCCATTCTGGGAAGGCAAATGTGGTAGCTGATGCCTTGAGTCGAAAGACGTTTGTAGCTTTGCGAACTCTTGATGCTAGATTATCATTAAGAGAAGATGGTGCAATTTGTGCAAAACTGACAGTCAAGCCCGTATGGCTAAATCAAATTAAAGAATTACAAGTTAAAGATGAAAAGTGTTTAAAGATGATACAACAGATAAAGAATGGAGAGGGTACGGATTATGAGATTAAGTCTGATGAGAACTTGTATTATCAAGAAAGATTAGTAATTCCGGATGATGATGAATTAAAGAATGATTTGTTAACAGAAGCTCATTATAGTCCATTGACATGCATCCAGGAGGGAACAAATGTATGGATCTCAAGAGTCGATATTGGTGGCCGGGAATGAAGAAAGACATTACGAAATTTGTATCAAAGTGTTTGACTTGTCAACAAGTCAAAGCTGAACATCAAGCTCCGTCAGGATTGTTACAACCGATTTCAATTCCTCAATGGAAATGGGAAAACATAACGATGGATTTTTGTTTTGCCTTTAACTCCGAACAAAAAGGATTCAATTTGGGTAATCGTGGATAGATTGACTAAGTCAGCCCATTTTATTCCAGTACGAACTAATTACTCCATGGATAGGTATGCTGAGTTGTATATTAGAGAGATTATACGGTTGCATGGTGTACCTATTTCCATAGTTTCTGATCGGGATCCTAGATTCACATCACGATTTTGGAAGTCATTACATAGAGAACTGGGAACTCGGTTAAACTTCAGTACAACGTTTCATCCTCAAACCGATGGTCAATCGGAGCGAACTATTCAAATTCTGGAGGATATGCTAAGAGCTTGTGTTATTGAATTCAAAGGATCGTGGGAAAGGTATTTATCACTTGCTGAATTTGCATACAACAATAGTTATCAGTCAAGCATCAAAATGGCTCCCTATGAAGCTCTATACGGAAGAAGATGTTGTACGCCCTTGAACTGGTATGAACTTAAGGATCGAGAAGTTATTGGTCCTGAGTTGATTCAGAATACGAAAGAGAAAGTTCAAGTAATTCAGAATAATCTGAAAACTACAGCTGATAGACAGAAATCGTATGCTGATTTAAAAAGGAAAGAAATTGAATTTCAAGTCGGAGATAAAGTGTTCTTGAAAGTGTCTCCGTGGAAGAAAATATTGAGGTTTGGACGTAAAGGAAAGTTGAGTCCTCGGTTCATTAGACCTTATGAGATTACTAAGAGGGTAGGATCAGTAGCATATCAGTTAGTTTTGCCACCTGAAATGGAAAAGATACACAATGTTTTTCATGTCTCAATGCTTAGGAAATATAGATCTAATCCATCTCACATTGTGACTCCTGAAGAAATTGAAGTCCGACCAGATTTAACTTATGAGGAAGAACCTGTTCAAATATTAGCTCACGAAGTTAAACAACTAAGGAACAAGACTATTCCATTGGTTAAGGTCTTTTGGAGGAATCACAAAGTAGAGGAAGCAACATGGGAACGTGAAGAGGACATAATGATTAAGTACCCCTACCTCTTTGCATAATGAAAATTCGAGGACGAATTTTCTTAAGGGGGAGAGTTGTAACATCCTCAATACCGGGTTAGTGACTAAATTGGAAAATTTTAGATTTTGGTGATTAAAATAGAATGAATGAATAGTATAAAGATTTATATGTAAATGATTGTGTAGGATTTAATTGAAAGAAAGAAGGAATGAAAGGGCCAAAGAGTCATTTGCAAGGAAAATTTATTAAAGAATGGATAAGGATATATATGAGTAAAAGTGGGTTGAAAATGAGAGAACAACAAAGGCTTTCAGAGTTCTTTTCTTCTTCTTCTTCTTTCTTCCTTGTACGTGTGAACCAAAGCAAAGGTAAGATTTCTGATTATTGAGTTTCTTGTTAAATTTAATATTGGGTTTTGATTATTAGATGAAAACTAAGCTTAAGGAAAGCTTAAGTTATCTTAATATCAAAGGATGATTGAGTTAGGAGAGATTTAAGATTTAAAGTTCTTAAATGAAATCTTGGAATAGAGTTCATAACTAGAATTGAAAGTTATATTTGACTTGTCATCAATCTAGTTAAGATATACGAAGTGTTAAAAGCGGAATTCAAACATGTTGATTTATTAATGTAATTCTTGAATTACATATGAAGGATAGGATTTGAAGGTTTAAGATGAAATAAATGAGTATAAATTGGTTTAAGGATGTGTACTAGAGTTAAGAATGAAAAAAAAGGACATGAAGGATTTAATCCAAAATGAATGAATTTTCGGATTCAAAAAGAGGATTCTGGGCAGAGTGCATCGATGCACATTCATAGTGCATCGATGCATCAAGGTTAAAACCCAGAAATTGTTTGAAGGTGTATCGATGCATTGGTAGTGCATCGATGCACTCTTTTAAAATAAAAACATCGAATGCAATTCATGCATCGATGCATAAGTAGTGCATCGATGCATCCCATTAATAATGAAACATCGAATACAATTGGTGCATCGATGCATAAGGAGTGCATCGATGCATCCCAGCAATAATAATACATCGAATACCTTTTATGCACCGATGCATCAGTAGTGAATCGATGCATACCTTCATTAAAAGATGAAATTGACTTTTCTCTTAGTCTAAAGAGTGAATCATTAGAGTATATTAGTTATAATACTGATATAGATCCATGTGTGATTATGTAGATACTAAAAGTAAGCTTATTCCAGAACAATCAAAGGATTAGAATCAAAGCAAAGTAAAGCTAAGGTGAGTGCATACTATATGTATATTATAATGGAATAAGACTTGTGATAAGTCTAATCCCTATGTTGATTTTTATAATATAGTAGTTGTGAACATGCATACATGATAATTATTGTGATACACGCATAAGATATATATATGTTCATGTGATATGATATGTGATATGACCTGTGATATGAGAACATGATATGAAGTGATATGAGATACATGATCACAAGAGAAATGATATGAGTACATGAACATATGAAATATAAGAATAATGCCCATAGTATAAGATATGAGAATTATAGGTGTAATTGGCATGCCAAGAGTTGAGGGTATAATAATCCTTCGAGACGTAGTCCTTCGGGATGTAGTCCTTCGGGATGTAGTCCTTCGGGATGTAGGAGTCCTACGGGACGAATACTGAACTAAGGTTTGGTGCCCCATGAGGGAATAAATACGAGCTGTGGTGATAGCATTAGTGCATAACCTCAATGCACTCACATACCTCTAATCTCAATAATATACATGGGCTATGCAATTGAAATACCGATTTACAGTGAAACTGATACAAGAAGGTAAGTTTCGTATGTGCATTATATGTTATCGTGCAATAGATACATGCATATTGAAATGTCATGATCCAATTGTAAGTATGAACATTCATAAGTTTATTGTTGCATATTCATTTATTGCCTCACTAAGTCTATGACTTAGCGTGTAAGTGATTTACACGTAGGTACCAAGAATCAGGAAAAGTGGAAATACAGACAGCAATACTACTAAGAGATCAGATCAGAAGTAGTTGACAAAGTATGTACTTGGTTATGTATAGAATGTTGGCATGTAATACGTGTTAATTACGAATACTCTGATCGATTTTGTATTTTATGGTCTTATGTAAATTAAAGTATTTCGTTTTAATGAAAGTTTTAAAAATTCTCGGGATTTTCTTTAAGAGTCAAAGTTTGAAAAGTCAATGTGACACCTCAGACTTGTATTCGGGTCGGATATGAGTTAAGGGTGTTACACATATAGCCATAGTTCATAAACAATAAATTAGTAACTTCAGTAAACCACATTTCAGGATAGATAAAATAATCATATAACACGTGGGGAACACACTAGAGGATCAAGTTATTTTCCAAAGGTACTTAGCAATTATCAACCAAGGAAAACACAAAACTTTTGTAATCCGATTGAATTTCATAAATGAGATTCATATAAAAAGGGGGTTTGATAGCTATTGGATTCAATAGTCATTCGAGAAGTGATTTATTAAGATCATATAGTATTAAGATATTTTTCGAATGAACTAAGTAATCATGAATGTATTCAGAATACTTTACATTGGAGTTACTTGAGGTTTTAGATATGACAGAAGTGATTCTATTATTTAGGCCATCAGAGGCATTTTAGACATTTTGGTTTCTTGAATAATTCTTCGTAATTTAACCCATGAAGAGTAAAACAATAATTTACAATATTTAGGATTTATATCGAATTATTAGGATTTTGAGTCAAATTAAACTAACAAATCTCAACACTGCGATACTTGCCAATCATTCAGACCGATGTACTTCACCATTATTCACTTCTTAATACTGATTGCTCTAGTTAAACTAACCACATTCAGAATCATCGATGAATGGATCTTAGGGAGACGAACATGTATTCTATCGGTATTTATTTCATTTTTGTATTTCAACAGTATCAATAAATGTTAACATGCTTGATTCATGGTTCATAACCCTTATAGACGGTACAATATATAAGTTCATCAGCGTTTCCAGACTTATCCAGGTCATCCACTTAATTCAAAGTTATTGAAGGTACGTAGGTCATTTAGTATTCAAGTTTATCCATGTTATTTCAGAGTTTTCAGAGTAATTCTATCATTTCATCAATTCGGATATGTATAATACTTTCATTCAGTTCAACTTTATCATATAATATAATCATTTCAAGTAATTCAAACTTGTAAAGTACTTTCAATAATTTAGCCTTCGAGTGTTCGCTTAGGAATTAGAAATTTTAGGTAATTTCCCATTTCGATGATGTTTCATGCATTTCATTTCATTTTGACATATACATTACTTCTGGCAAATTAGTCTTTAGAAGTTTATTCAAGAATTAGAATTTTAAATCTTTTACCATCTAAAAAGTTATGATTGATTAATAGGGCTATTTTCACTTTCAGGGACAATCATTGTCTTTTACATCACACAAGTATTTTTGTAGTTTCTTATCCAAGTATTTTCGACATTTGACCTTTAATGAGATTAATTAGAATTTACGAGTCCTGTGATTAATTGATTTACTAATTAAATCACTAAACTTATATTTATCTTTTATCGATCTTCTAGTTCCTTACATGAGTCAATTGAGTCTTATTGGGTTTACTGTCTTTATATCGTATTCAATTCAAGTCCATCAATAATTAACTCTATGTAATTGACCAATAGCTCTAATCATGCATTAACAAATCACCAACATGTATCATAAAGCATGCATAGGGTAGTAAAGTATTACCTCAATTTTCAAGTCACATCATTTAACCAATTAAACTCTATTTGATTGCCCTCAAACTTTAATTACATGTCTCATAATGTATCGGATACATGGCCAAACCAATTACATTAGAAACGAAACTTAAACGTGAAAATTTGCATTGAATTGGGAGATAAAATGTCAAAAAATAGCTTACTGAGTTCAAATTTAGAAAAATGGACTATAGATTCGGACTTATGACGTCGAAAAACATAAAATATGACTTTTCAAAAATTTTAACTTTTTTGTCAAAGCCAATGGTCAAACTGGTCAAAGTTAAAGTCAACGGGCATGTCAAAGTCAACGGTTTGGGTCAAGGTAAACGAGTCGAATGATTTGGGTTGACTCGGTTTGATCAGAGTTGACTCAGATTGGTTCGAGTTGGCTCGAACCGATTCTAGGAGAGTCCAAGCCAAGGGAGGAGCTTTACGCGCACGAGACGATGCGTGATAGCGGTGAAAAGTTTTGAGATGGTAGCCCGACTACTCTGGGGAGCATCCAAACCTTATTATCAAGCCATACCAATACCTAAAATAAGCTAAAATCATCAGAAACAAAAGCAAAGGGCTGAAACGCTTACCCACACCGGCGATGAAGGAAAACAACTACGACAACCTAACCCAAGGGCTGGGGTTTTAAGCGTACGGAGGAGAGGAGCTCGGTGATGCAGGCGGTGAGGCGGGAAGACACCTAGTTTAGCGACAAACGGGGGAAAAGAAGCGGTAACACAAGGTTTTCCTTCATCGATTTATGATGATCGATGATCTATTCAAGGTTGTTGACGACTTGGGGAAGGTCGCGAAAGGACTCCGGTTCGACTGGTGATGTCGAAACACCACAACGGTGGCCAGAGCGGGCAAATAGGTGAAGGGGTACTGCGACACTAAGGATTTTGGGGATTTCACAGGAATTGGAAGGGTTCTGAAAATGGGGTGGGTTATACCAACGAAAACACAATACCTATATTTATTAAATTAGTCACAAACAGTGACTTAGGCTAGATGACTGGCCATACCTTAGGTCCCGGGTTCAAACCATCCTAGCAACCAACTTCCTATTTTTTTCCAGTGACCAAAAAATTGGGTAAATTCAGGGTTCCTTTAACTTTCCAAACTTGTTAACCCATAATCTTTCAGAACTACCCATTTTGATCCCTTAATTAAATAAAATAATTTAAATAAATTTTAAATTAAATTCGGGTGTGACATTTATTTTAATATTTCTAAGTAATGATTTTTAAAAAAACAAAGTTTTTAAAAATACATGAAAATTCACAATTTAGTTTTTTTTATTAGTAGATATATTATCTTTCTAAAATTAAATACCAAGATTTGAACCCATATAAAATGGAACAACATAAACATCTTTGATCACTTGACCGATTGATAGACCTCTCATAATTCATTTTTAAGGTTTTAAAAATATTTTTAAAAATTATAATTTTATGAAATTTTAATTAATCAAATTATATTATTATTATTTAGTTTTGATTATATTTATAAAATTAAAATTCAATAATTTTTTTAATCAAATAATTTCAATTATAAAAAGTCAAAATCGTTTTTTTAAACAATACGATTCAATTATTTAACTTTTGTTTAAGAAAATCAAATATAATTTAAAAATAATACATCTAATAAATTATAATATCATATCGATAAAAATTATATTCAAACTTAAATTAAAATAATATTAATTGTTAACACAATATCAAATAATTCATATTATATTACAAATTAATAATGTACTTATACAAAAAGGCTAAAAAAAAAGATGTGAAGTTTAAGACTAATTGAAAAAAAGATTCAAGGAGTAAGAGTTAATTTATACCAAATATGAAAATTGAAAGCATTTTAATCATGGGAGGGACCAAGTAAAAAGGAAGAGCCTAAGGGGTTGTTTGTTTGCCTCTTAATGGAACAATTCAGTGTTGTTTCGCACCTCTGGATGATTCAGTGCTGACTGATTCAGCAAAATAATGCTGAATAATTTAGCACAGAAGTACATTCTGAATGATTCAGAGCCATTATCAAACAACATGTCATATTCAGAGCTAATTCATTCAGAGCCTCTGAATCATTCAGCATTTAATCATTCAGCGCTTAATCATTCTGAAGTAAACAAACAACCCCTAACTTTCCCTTATATGCTTGAAAAGGACTAAGGGTGTGTTTGGATGGAGGTTTTTAGGATTCCCAGTATGAATATTTTTTTCCTTACCAAGGATACCCATGTTTGGTTGAGTATCCTTTCCCAAGTGAAGGTAATATTTGTTTCCCAACAGTGAATATTCTTGGGAATGTATTCCCCACACCCCTTAGGTATTCTTTCATTCCGTCTGTTAAGGGCTAAAATACCCATGTTTTCCCGTTTCCATCGCGATATCTTTGTATGTCTCTCTGCCATTTTCGTGATCGTTTACCATCCATTTTCGTGTATTAAGGCCTCTGTAGTCTTCGTCCCAAGCGAAGCATCATGCCGCTGTCGCCTATTTGCAGACACCAACATGTATGTCTCTCTTCTCCTTCGCACTCTGCCATTTTCTTGATCCAAAACTATCCTTTTTGTGTCATTTTCACAGCAACATCCATTTTTGAAATTCCATCGACTTTATCTCCGTTGGGTGCCATTTTCTTCCCTGTTTGTTGTTGTTATTGTTGTTTGTTTCTGATTAAAAATTCATCGACTGTTGTTTTGAATCTTTTTTGTGTGTGTAGGCTTTCATGATTCACTGTCTTGGGTTACAGTTGTCTCATTCATAAGGAATAAAAACCCTTTCTTCTTCTTCTTGTTTTTTTAATATACTTTTGTTGTCTGGGTCTGTGAAAATGTATGATGAAGATTGCTTTCTAATCAAAGCAATCTAATGTTTAAGCTTTACTCCAACTTTCTTTGGTTTGAGGTAAATCTAAAATCTTAGACTTGGCCATGTGAGGCTCGAGATAAAATTTTATGTTTTTCAAATCAGTTCCGACTGCTAAATCAGTAATTGTTGCATACCTTGGCTATAAAAAGTTAAAAAAATAATATTATATCAGTAAGAAAGTCTAGACTTAGAGAAGGTGGAGCATATTCCAAAATTTCCCCCCCCCCCTTACAATTGTAACCGCAGCTGGGATTAGGAACTTTTGGAACCCATCTTCTTTGGTTGATTCAATTTGGTCTTTTTGAGGTTCTTTAATTTTTATTTATTTATTTATTTATTTTACTTTCTTGATCTTAGAAGAAGCAAAACCCAAATCAAATATCACCTTAAACAACCATTAATTACCATAAAATGATGTAAAGAATCATCACAATTACCATAGTTTACTGCATATTCGGTAAATTGAAAGTGAAGGAGTGAACCTGGTAAGCAAGTATCTATTGTTGAAGAGCCTCAATTGTTGGACTAATGAAGTAGGCAACTCAAACATATTAAGAAAAGAAAGGTAAAAGTGTTGGTTTTGGTTTCTTTTTATGAACAAACAAAGCAAACCCAAAGCGCAAAAGTTGAAAAAGAAAAGGATAAAAGATTAAAAACCGGAGTTTTTAAACTTTTGGATTTCCAGACATAGATAGGGACATGAAGACATGCATCAAGGGGAAGTCAGGTTAAAGAATTATCCTCTTCTTTTTCTCTCAAACATACAAAGGATAAGGCAAGAAAAGATATAAACATTGATTTATGGAGTGGTAACTTTGGTACTGCTTACGAGCTTGCCTTTATCTCTTACACGTGGTTGATGTTAGCCCCACATGTTATTAGATATGTGGAAGAGAAAGAAGAGAGAATCTCAAGTTTTGAAAACAATTGAACCGAACAGACATGTAAAATCTCCACATACACCTTTCTAGGCTATAAACAATACATGCATCCATTTAGTTTTGGAAGGTTCTACTCCCCTCAAATGTAGTTTCTTGAAAGTGCTTGTAGGAAATCATTCTGGTCAGATATAAGCAGTAAACATTTATCATCTCTGAAATCTGTTTATCTTGAATAAAAAATTTGTTTTTAGATTTCTTTGCTAAATATAATTTTCAGATGGAATTCATGAAATTGGAAGTGTAGAGTTGTTGAACAAGACATTCTACATATGCTCTCAAACTTGGCCAATAAACTATATCTTCCTCATTCACTATAGTTTTGTCACATCAATAAAGTCCATAATGCGAGTCCAAGGATATTTTCATCTCGAGTCTTGATTAACAAGAGATGGAAGTACTTGGAAGAAAAAATGATAATCTATGAATAGGTAACTATTTTGTCACATTCCCTGATTCCCTGCTCACCAGAATGTAGTTCCAATACTGCTTCATCCATGGAGTCTTGATAAAGAAGAGATCAGGTGCTTTGAAGACAAAAGAGAGTGTCTTTAAATAGATAACTGTCATATATGGAATAGAGTGGATATTCACCTTACTGTCCTGCCATTAATGCAACATGTATTAGCTGAAATATTTGTATATTGAATAATCTCTCTTCAATTGCTCAAGTCCAATTAATTTAGACGACATATATATTAATATATAGATCATTCTATTCAAGGCATCAACAACCTTCTATTTACTTTCTACTTAAATTTTCATTATGGGCAGTGTGGTTAAGTATGTCTTTCCAGGTTTAGCAATCTTGTCATTTTTCCTTGCCACATTTGGGCCACTATCATATACTGTTGAACAAGAAAATAGCAAGTGGTAGTCATAGGCACAATGTTGCCCCACATATCATCTTTATATACAAAGTTCCACAAAACTGCTAGTAAAAATCAATATCCAGAATTAGGTGCAGTGGTATGATTCTTGCATAGGGTACAAGAGGTCCCAAGTTATATGACCATAAAACTGGGAATTAAGTCAACTCAAAAAGTGGAATAATATAGAAGCTTAACTTGATATACAGAACATTAATTGAGCAGTCACTAACTGCCTAAGTGTGGTCGGGTGGATGAGACTCTTTTTCTATCATAATATACAAAATCCAAGAACTAACTTAACCCTAGGCTCAAAGCAGTTGGAAAAAAAATCAAAGAATGCTCATGAAACACTAAAATGTATATGTAGAAATTGAGAAATTATCAGTCGAAAACATCCACTTACCTTGTACAAAAATCAAGATAAATTAGTAAATAGTATAATAGAACAAATAACACGAGAAGTCGTTAAGCTCCATAGCAGCAACTAATAAGTGGTTACTGGTTAGTTTATGAGGAGTAGGGCGGTCCATTTAAATGACTGGAAAATGGTGGAAGAACGAAGGGAAAGCTTGAAGTGGTTAATTTCCATGGTTTTCTTGTTCAACAGTATATGATAGTTAGACTCTGTAGAAATATGAATATAATTAGGTCTTATTTTTTACTGAATTTTGAATTATTACATAAGTCAAAACCACCGAGGCTACTGAATCAGCTAAATAATCAGACGGAGTGAGTAGTTGTTTGATCTTGTCTTTCATCTTCTAACTGCAGCCATGTTAAATTACAGAATTTTCTTGTGGTGCCAACTGCCTAGTTGAGGTCTTGGCGGTTCTTTATTTTGAGTCTAGGTTCTAAAACTGTTAACAATTGCCTGTAAGTTGAGGTCAGATTGCTAAAAATGTATGACATTTCTATGTGATATGGTTGATACCCATCAATAGGGAAATTTGGACAGATGAGCAGTAAGATTATATTGTCTTTAACAGTTGAACTGGTCAGAATTGAAAATTTCAATTGCTCTTTCATGAGATCTTACTAGTTAAATTTGAAAATCTTTTCCTTGATCAAAAAAATAAAATAAATAGATTTTCAGATTTAAGTTACTTAAAAAAAACTGGGAAGTGAGTAAAATGGTTAATAGGGTTGTTTTTTAAGGGTGAAACAGGTTGAGGTTTAAAAGCAAACAAAGAAATGTGTGGCTACCTACTTGTTTTACAGTAACTTGCTGAACTGTATTTACATAGTTGCTCTTCTATCATCATTTTGTTATAGTGCCATTTTTATTACGTTCAATTATTTTTATTGTGATGACAAACAATTGTTCTTGTTAAATATTATTATTTTCTAATATTAAAATGTTTGTTAATAAAAAAACAGTTAAGGCTCGTTTACCAATACGAAAGAAGACGCATATCGCCACAATTCTTATTTTACAACTGCAAATGATGGAGATTGTGTGTCATATGCTTTTGGTTATTTCAGTTATTCTTAGAAAATATAAAAATCGACCTAAAATAACTTATGTACATGAAAGACTTCATAGACATAATATTAGATCACTTAATTTACATAAAATTGTATTTGAAAGTGATCAACAAAGTGTTGATAATTGTCGAAGGGATAAGAGAGCATTTATCAAATTGTGTCACCTATTACAAAGTCAAGGTGGGTTAAAAGAGAGTCGATATATGTCTATAGAAGAAATGGTTATTACTTTCCTTCATATTATATCCCACCATATTAAGATTAGTGTTTTAAAACGTCAAACAATAAGATCTAGTGAAACAATTAGTAGAGTTCTCCATATAGTGTTAGCTTCAGTCTTGAAATTGCATCCGATCCTTTTTAGAAAACTAGAATCGATACAAGATAATTCAACAGACGATAGATGGAAATGGTTTAAGGTATTGTATCATAATTCTGGACTTTCTTTTAAGTTAATTAGTAATGCTTAATACATAAATGCAATTTAAATTTATTTGATGAATATAGGGATGTTTGGGTGCGGTCAATGTAGCTGCAATCGATAAACCTAGATACAAAACAAGAAAAAATGAAATTACGACAAATGTACTTGGTGTTTGCACATCAAACATGCAATTCATTTATGTTTTACCTGGGTGGGAAGGTTCTGCAGCTGATGGTAGAATACTCAGAGATGCCATTAGTAGAAGAAATGGTTTAAATGTTCCACAAGGTAAATTATTAGGTCATTAATATATATAAAAGAATGTAAAATTCTTCCAAGTTTTGTATATTAATTTACTTTTTAAATTAAAATAATATAGGGTGTTACTACTTATGTGATGCTGGATACACGAATGGAGATGGATTTCTTGCACCATATAGAGGTCAAAGATACCACTTGAATGATTGGAGAGAAGGACACCAACCTACCACCCCTCAAGAATATTTCAACATGAAACATTCTCAAGCTAGGAATTGCATTGAGAGATGCTTCGGCATATTGAAAGCGAGATGGGTAATTTTAAGGGAAAAATCATTTTATCCAGTGAAAACACAATGTAGACTCATTTCAGCTTGTTGTCTTCTCCATAATTTCATAAGATCTGAGATGCCAATCGATCCTATTGAATCTGACTATACTGAAGATAGTAGGCATGTTGAAGAGATTAATGAAGTAGAAATGATCAGACATTGTGAGCCAAGCAGTGCTTGGACTGAGTGGAGAGACAAATTAGCAGAAGATATGTTTACTAGTTGGTTGGCGTCACGTACTTTAGGATAGATGTTATTTTATGTTATGTATGACTTCCACCTTCTATTTTATCTAATGTTAGTGGTCATTACTTTCATGTATTTGACATCTTTATATTTTATGGCATAACTTTATTAAATTTTCTGTAATTCTCTTCTATAAAATTCAAATTTTATTTGTTATGGACATTCATTACTTATGTCATTCACTACATTTGATTTATATTATGTTACTATTTTAAATTTCATTTATGATTAGCATTGACAATGATGACATGTTTTTATTATGTTATACATTTTTTATATACATCTTCTTAGATTGTTTCGAAGAGAAATATGTCAACATCAAATATGGAATCTCAAAGGGGGGAAAAACCACCGACATCTAGAAAGGTTAAGTCTATAGTAACTAAAAGGACATGGACTAAAGAGGAGGAGGATGCACTTGTTGAATGTTTACACATTTTGGCTGAAGACCCACATTGGAAAGCTGATAATGGAACATTTAGATCAGGTTATCTATCTAATCTTGAAAAGATGTTAGAAATCAAGCTTCCAACATCACAAATTAGGGCCCATCCATATATTGAATCTAGAGTGAAGCTACTCAAAAGACAATACAATGCTTTATCTGAAATGCTGAATATTGGAAGTGGATTCGGTTGGAATGAAGAAGAAAAATGTTTAACTGCACCAAAGGATGTGTTTGATGATTGGGTTAGAGTAAGTATTTAAATTGAATTTATCTTCTTTCTATACTCTTTCTTATCTACTTAGCTTTGTAATATTTATTAAATTTGCGATTTTATTATATTGTAGAGTCATCCAACTGCTGTTGGATTAAGAAACAAGTCATTTCCATTCTTTGATGACTTTGTTCATATATTTGGAAAAGAAAGAGCTACATGAATAGCAGCGAAGACAGCAACTGATGCAGTGGAACATATTGATGTTGAAGACAATGCATTTATAGATGCATTACTTGAAGAAGAGTGAATAAGAGATTCTGAATCAAGAGAGGATGTTGGTGCTTCAACTTGCCATCTGATGCTACTGCCTCTACCCCTACAATGAAAAAAGTAGCTAGCACGAAAAGGTCTCGAAGTGATGATGGGTTAACCGAGCTTGTACAAGAGATAAGTAAGTTCGGCGCTGAATACCGAGAAACTGCCAAAGAAATTAAGGATATTACTGCTTTATTGAAAAAGGAGGCAGAAGGAAATGATCGAAGAATGTCGATTTTCACTGAAATAATGAAAATTGAAGGACTGTCCACTGATGAAATGCTTACTGCAGGAGAGTATATTAGCAAAGATGCGCACAAGGTAGATTTCTTCTTTTCTTTGCCAAAAGAATTCAAGAAAGATTATGTGATTAAGTAATTGGTTGAATGCCGTCAATTTAGACCATCATTTTGAATGTCGTCCTTCTACAATTATGTCGATCTCTTTTTGATTATGCCTTTAGAATATGGTCTCAACTTTTTTGTGTAGCTTAGCCAAGTATATGTCAATCTTTTGACTTGAAGAATTTGGTGTGTATATAATATAGCCAACATATATGATTACGTTTAAAATGTCATAGCTATTATCTTTTGTAAGTCTGAACATTGTACAATCTTTTGATGGTTAATGTTATACTTCTTTTTGTTATGTAGTATATGAGTTGCAAGTAATGTGCTAGTTTTCAAATCTCATGGAGCAGCAGTTCTATTATCTACTTTAAGGAACTGCAAAAGTGAGAAACACGGTAAACTTTGTTTTGAAAACCTAGAGAAGAAGCAGTCTTTTACGTGTTAAGATTAAGTTAGCATTCTAAAACATAGTCAGTATTATTTTGAATATGATTGGAGATAATTTGTTTGCATTGGTAAAATATAATATTCAGGTGAGGTAGAAAAAGTGTCTCCGAAGAAGCAGGATCCCAACCACAGTTTTGTTTGCATTGGTAAAATAAATAAGATCACTTAAGCTATCGTCATTAAGTAACTGTAATTCTAACGAAAAACCTAACTCCGCATGCATACATTGCCTTTTTATACATTTCATCAGGATATTGCAGCATGATTTGTGGGGGCCGACAAATCCATCTGCTTTTCTTTCTAAGAAGGACCTTACAAATGCAAACAAGAAAAAAGTTTCTCCCAAAATGTCAGCTAAGCATCATCTTGAGGATATGTAACGACCGTCTTGTTCAAGCTTTTGTTGATTACCAAACAACAATACCATGATAAAGGGAAAATTAAAGCCATGTATTCATAATCACAGAAAAGCTCTTACTTGCCAAGTCCGCCGGTGCAGATTACAGATTTGGAGGGCATAATTGCGAAGGAGTATAGTTTTGGTTTATATACTGCCACAGTGTAAACCTTTTGCATTGTCCTTAAATCAACCACCACCACAGACGAACCAACAGCAACATAAAGCAAGGCTTCATTGCATTTCATGGCCACAGGAGCACCAGGCACGGAAGTCATTCCCACAACAAGAAGAACGAATAGTTGATGATGTAGTCGTATCCCAAACTCTCACATGTGAACCCAATATGGTCAAATAGTATTCAACTGTTGAGAAATCTGAGTATAAAAATGAAAAGAAAAAAAAAGTAGGTGATGTTAAGAAGCAAAAGTTCAAGAACAATGGCGAACATGATACCTTGGAATCCTTTGACATGGTTACCAAAAGAGAAGGTTTGTACCTGAAAAATGATGGGGTGTCAACTATTAATTATAACTAAAGAACATATAATCAAATGTACATAATATAAAGCTCAAACTTTGTAATGTTTGTTTTAAGTTTGAACAAAGAAAGGGGGGAAACTCTTCTTGAAGAAACAGATTCTTAACCGGCAACTGGCATTAATGAAACAGGTTTCTGATGCCCATATAGTGTAAAGCTTGTTGGCCACATTTTCCGCTAGAGCGAAGGGACCAGAGACGAACAACGCCATCTTCCCTACCACTTGCCAATACTTTGACACCACCATCACCTAATAATTTATCAAATATGATGGAAACATGACCATTATGACCTCTAAAGCATTGACAAGCACCCTACAAGAAAAGCATGAACCAAGACATTCAAACAGAACAGAACCAAGACATTCAAACAGAACAGAGCCAAGAAAAATAGGCTTACATCCTATCCATAACAGGAGCACAAAAATTATAATAATGAACAACAAACAAAAACTGCGTGTATGCCCTCCTACTCGAAGCAATGCAACGAATAAATCAAGGTTAGTTATATAGCTCTGTTGAAAAGGAAAAAGAAAGGGAATGTTTGGAATAATACCTTCCACCACAGACGAATTGAGTGGTCACAACTTGAGGTTACTAAAACATTTTCATCTCGTTGCATCTCATTTCGAACTAAAGAAGTTTCATCAAGTGGAAACAATCTACAGAACAATCATACAAGGAATATTGAAAAGAACTCAAGCTTTTGCATATTGGCATACCCGGTTCCGGTTCCTAGAGACCATGAAACACTTATGTAATTAAACATGCCAAATAAAAAATAAAAAATGACACCAAGTACATCAAAACCGGGTGAGCCAATATGCCTCCCACTTCGAAATAAAGAAGTTCCATTTAGCAGAAGCCATCTGCAGAGTAGTAGCATATTAAAAAGAACTCTAGCTTTTGCATATAGGCATACCCAATTTTGATGCCTAGTGTCCAATTTTCTTACTTATTTGAATTATGTTTTTGTAATATTAATTAATTAGATAAATAATAATGATAAAGTATACAGAATTAAGTATAAATATAAAAGATAAATAAATAAATTATTGTATATAGAAGATATAATAAATATTATAACTTAGATAACAAAAATAATTTACATCTTTTTATTATTATGAATATCTACGAAGAATTTTTACAATGTAAACATTTAGTTAAATGTTGATGTAAAATTTTAAAATATTTTTACATAAATTATGTAAAATTTAATATTAATTAAAATTAAAATAATACATGATATATTTAAATACTCAAGTAATATATTATCAACAAATATAATTTTTATATAAATAAATTTTATTTAAATATTTAGAATTTCACTTGTTAAAAAATAAATATAGAACAAGGACAATTTGGTAAAATATACATTCCAGTAATCTTTTATTCCTCCAACCAAACACTGTAATCTTACATTCCTGCCAAACCAACCAAACACAGTAATGTAACATTCCCAGTAATCCTATTCCCTGGTAATCTTTTATTCCCACTGGTAACATTCCGTAAACCAAACGCACCCTAAGAGTTAATTTCTCACTTTTCTCTTATGCTTTCCACTTTTGCCCTTTATATTTGTTAAAATGTTTTTATGCCTCTTAATTGTGTGAATATTTTTATTCTATTTCTCTCTGCAGTTTTTAAAAAATTTCAAAGAGAGAGGAGAGATTCTGGAAATCGCTCTGTTCCAGGGTTTCTCGTTCTAATTTATTAATATTCTATAAGTTTTGAATTTCTGAAATCACTACTAGTAACTGATCTTGTCACCATCTTCTTTGTTTTTTCACGGTAAATTTCTTAATTCTCTTTTATATCAGCTCTTAATCCGATTTCCCTTTCTGGGTATCTTTCTTTTTGTTTGATTTTGATTTTATCTCTGGGTTTTAGATTTTTTTTTTGTTAGTATTTTTGGGTCTCTTTGTTTGCATGAGATCTTCTGTTTTCTTTTTGCTGAATCTGTTTGCATGTGAGTGCAAATTTGTTCTGATTAGGGGGTTTAATTATGATGATTATGATAAAAAAAATTACTTCTTTTTGGATTATTTATTTGATTATGGCATTTCCCCCCCATTCTTTGACATGTAAATTGTTTTTGCTTATAATTATTTTTCTTGGAATGCTTGCTCGATTGCCTTTTGGTTTTTATTTGATGAAAATGATGTTTCTTTTCCCGCTTGTCTTTTCATTTTCCTCTTGACCGTTGTAGTCTTCATGGATGACTCTAAAATTTGGTGTTTGTACGTTTGCACAATCAATAATAATTTTTTGTTTCTTTGCCTCTGAGTGCTTGAAACTGTTTACCTTTTTGGCTGAGATATAGAAAATAGAAATGTTTATACTTAATCAGTGCTGATTCATGTGACCACTTTCATGATACAGTGTCGTCTAGAATTTTATCATGTTGCCGTGTCATTAATTTATGGGCGAATTTGAAGTGAATGAAGCTATCCACATATGAGTTTTCAGTTGAATTGATATTCTAATTTTCTTATTGGTTTGTCTGCTTTTAGATGAAAGTGAACTGAATTCCCTTGTAACAGCGACCTTTCTTTTCCCTTTGTGTCAGCCTGACAGGTATTGAAGTGCACAAAGAAATAGCAGTGCCCGGGATCGTCGGAAAAGCTATTTGCCATGGTTTATATATTGTCTGCTTATAGTGTTAAATTTTGGATGCTGTGATTGCAAACATGGGTTACAACTGCGATTTCTGTGGCCATCAAAGGCCGGTGGTATATTGCCGGTCTGATTCTGCCTGTTTATGTTTATCATATGATCGAAATGTCCATTCTGCTAATGCATAGTCAAGATGCCATTCGAGAACACTGTTATGTGAGCTATGCAATTCGCAGCCTGCTTTTGTTAGATGCACGAAGAAAGGGTTTCCCTATGTGAGAACTGTGATTGGATAGGTCATGGTACCTCTACCTCAAATTCGAAACATAACAGGCAAACAGTTAATAGTTATTCTGGTTGTCCATCATCCGCAGAACTTTCTTCCTTATGGCCATTCTTTTGGCAGTCCCCTTCACCGGCTGAATCTATTGGTGAGCAGGAAGAAGGTCTAATGAGCATCCCTGAGAATATGGAGAAGACTTCCTGGAGCCCTACAGGAAACACCATTAGCCAGAATCAGAATAATAGTGGTGTTTCCTGTAGGTAAATGATTGCCCATGGTAAATGATGAATTTGAAATATATATCATTAAAGAAGATCAACTGTTATTAAGGTACTTTCGGTCCCTTGTTATCCAAGTTTCATGGGACAGCATTAAAGAAGTATGATTAAGCATTTTGATAAAGAGGGTCTATATATGCAAATCTATTCTGCTGTTGCGCTTTATGTTGAAAAATATTAACATTGTGTGCTGTGATAAATGCTCTTTCTGCATAGAAACAAGCTTGAGGTTTAAGTGACAACATTTTCTTCAGATTAGGTCCTTCTCCACAAGGAATTTATGCCAATTTTGTTCCTTTCTTTCTTGATTGTGTTTTATAGTGGAAATCAAAGGTCCATCTAAATTATCATATAGATCAACTTTAAGTTTTAGGTTGGTATTGCAGAGAACAATTAAAGAGGTCCTCAGAATATGATTACTAAATCAATAACCTCATCTTTATTATACGGCATCTTTGCCTATTTGTGCCATGGGTTCCTAAATTTGGATCATATGCTAATGCCGCTTGTCTACTTGATTGTAGTTTTTCTTTTCTCATATATATATATATATGAGTTAGGATCCACTTACACGGTGGAAAACTTTTAAGTTTTACTTGGTTTTTTGGATCATAAGATTAACTAAGTTTAATGGCTGAGATTAGAGATTTAAAATTTGAGGATAATCCACTTCATTTTTCCGTAAAAATCTCTTCACTTTCTACTGTTAATCTCATCCATCCATTTTCACTCATACTCCAAAAAAAAAATGTAAAAAATTAAAAGTTACTGTATTAACGGATTCTATCCATGTATATTGATAATAGAGGGGGAAAACAGCAGTTTAAAAGCAATTGGCACAAGAAATAGGGAAAGTGCAGTGAGGTCATATTGGAAGTTATCAAGATTTCATTTTAATCATTAAAAGAGTGATTAGAATAATATAATTCCATTTTGGGAACATTTGCTAATTTTTGCTTTATTAAATTTGCAGTTATTTTTCCCTCCAACAAAGCATCCTTCACTTTGTGAAAATGATCTCTGTGATGACTTCAACATGGATGACGTTGATCTGAACCTTGAAAATTATGAAGAACTCTTTGGAGAAACTCTTGATCACACAGAACTGTTTGTGAATGGTGGAATTGATAGCTTATTCAGGATGAAAGACATGTCTGCTTCTGATTCCAACTGTCAGGGTGCCGTGGCTGCTGAGGTTCTTTCTTCTCTTTTGAACTTTCTCTGTGGTGTCTGAATTTTTCTTTTTTTATGGTAGTGTTGTCAATTTTCTAGATTTTCTTTCTTGTGGTATTAAATAGTATGTATGGCAATTATAGCATATTTCGGGTATCAATTTTCCTTTTTCCCTCTCATTTTTTAAATGGGAGTATTCCTTGCCAAATTAAAATAGAGAAAAGTTATTCAATACTGTATTGAGAAGCTTTAATTCGGTGAATGGGGCAAAAGTTCTAATTTTTGGAAATGTACTTGTTCTGTATGTTGTAATTGCCCTTTTTCTACTAGATTTTCCTTACTGTTACACAACATCAATTATATTTTGGCGGTGTATTATAGCATCAATAACATTGCTTTCTGTATCAAAACTAAGTTTAATATCCTTCTACTTCAGCATCTTCCTTTTGCAGTTTCATTGTGATCAAAGGCACATTTCCCTTTTTATATGGGACAGTACCAACATTAACTTAAGAAATGATTACTGTAATGAGAGGAAGTTTACTGTCCTATTTGCCGAGTGTTTATTTCGTATTGTGCTTGGATATGACATGCTTGTTTTATCTTCCATAGGAATCACACATTCCATAATTCCAGCCCCCAAAAATTTCAAGTTCATGGCAAATGTTCTCATGGTCAATGACTAAATATTATTCTTGTCCAGGGCTCATCTATTGGTCTGGTCAACACAGTCCAGCCCGCATGCAGCAATGCGGCATCTGCTGATTCCATGATGAGCAATAAAACCGATTCAATTCTTTATTTTACTGGAAGGCAGGCTCATTCAAGCCTATCATTTTCTGGCCTTACTGGAGAGAGCATCTGAGGAGATTACCAAGATTGTGGAGCTTCACCAATGCTTCTCATGGGAGAGCCTCCCTGGTGCTCTCCATGTACTGAGAGCACCTTCCAATCATCTACTAGAAGCAATGCCGTAATGCGTTACAAGGAAAAGAAGAAGACACGGAAGTAAGTATATACCAATAACACATATAAGAAAATGTGCCGATTTATATGATTATTAGGTTGATGACTTTGCAAATTTCTGGAACCTAGAAGCCTTCCTTTGGATTCCTCCCTGCTTCTAAATTTCTAGTTCCGATGATGTTGATTTACTACAAACTATGTTGAATATCATGTCTTGATTCTTGTTTGTCTGCTACAGTTTCTAGCTTTTCTTGACCTGGACCTTTTTTATTTGCCTTCAAGTATCAACATAGTTTTGTGCAATTTTATACAAGGAGCAGCAGAACTGTCTTGACGATTCCAAATAATTTGAAAGCATTTTAACATGTGTGTTCTTAGCAGTATAGTTGTTTCTCGATATCGTAATCTTTAAATACTGCATTTTAGTTGCTATTCCTGCCATTGAAGGAGTTCATTTCAGTGTGGTGTTCTCTAGTAATCTGTGTATATTTTATCAAAAATCCATTGAGAAAGTTGATGTAAAATCTAAACTGTTGGTCTTGATGTTTTATTCCACGTATTGGAGGAGTTTATACGTTTTAGCTTTTGTCCTTGTTGTATGATAGGTTTGAGAAGCGAGTGAGATATGCATCTCGCAAAGCAAGGGTGGATGTGAGAAAGCGTGTGAAGGAACGCTTTGTGAAAGCCGGTGATGCCTATGATTATGATCCATTGAACTAAACCCGAAGCTGCTGGTATGGTTCTTTTAACCATGGCTGTGTTAGTTAGTTGGAATGAATTTGTTTATTTCGAACTAATTAAAGTGACAGGCTTTGTGGTTGTATTACAGCGCTGTCGGGTTTTATCAACACAAAAACACCATGAATAAATCCCAGGGCCTAGTTCTTTATCACCATAAAAAAAAATCAACGGATCAGTCGGCAAGATCTGCCTTCCACTATGATCAAGCAAGTTCGCCTGCTCATTTCTTTAGTATGGAAGGGGGGTGGATGCTCACTGTTGTCCTCCGAGCCATATTTAAGCTCAGTGTTGGTTCTGTTGACAAATATATCTACCTTCAGCTGGTTCCCAACACTTTTATAAAAGCCGCTGCCGCTGCCGCCAGCGGAATTTGACATGTTAAGCCGACCGGACATACAATGTCAAGTCACGGACAAAAGCATGCAGCAGCTTTAGTTTTGATATTCGTTTCAATTGTTTTTATTCCTTTTTCTATTTAAATGTATAGCAAAGATCTTGGTTTGTATGCGCAGTTGAGAGTATTAATGGCCGGCTCTGCCAATTGTCCACTGCACTTGTAATTTTCCCATCCTTCCCTTTTCTGGTGGAAATCTCTCAGCGATAATTATGTGTTAACTTGAAACTCGGAATATTTTAAATAAGGTTATTGGTTTAAATTTTGGCGTTTGTGAATAGAATAATTTGTGTTGGGAGGGGGTTGCCTTCACTTCTATAATATTCGATATGGATTAGTCCATTAATAGATTGAATATAGGTGATTACACTAAAAAATAATGTGTTAAAACAAACTATAACGACATAAAACAGATTAAAACTTTAAAGAAAAAATAAATTATAAATATAAAATATAAAAAAATATTTAAGATATATTCATCATTGCTTGAAAGTTTCTTTTTACCATAATAAATCTTTAATTGAAAGATGTGATTATAAATTTTTGAAAGAAAATTAAAATTAATTTTTTATGAGATAGAAGTACTAGTTTTATCGAAAATAGAAAACATCTAAATTGCAATGAATGTTTACGATCATAACTATAAATTAAATACATAATAAAAATATTTTCCTATAATCATTAATATAAAAAATTAGTCACCTAATATCATACAAGGATCATACTAAGAAAAAGTTAAAAAGATATGGTTAAATAAACTAAAATAAAAGGTAAATATGAATCGATCTGATCGTACCGATAGATAAATCAAAAAAGATTATTGAGCTATTGAAAGATTATCGATAAATCATAAGTTACAATCAAATGACATGAGAAAACTATCCACAAACACAAATCGTATATTCAAATTTAATTTGAGGATCTAAAGTAAGGAAGATCAAAATGATGATAAATAAATGTCATTTTGATCAGTCATGACGATATCAAATCTAACACTGAGAAAAAAAGATAAATGAATTCGACCGAAAATGTATCAAAAGACAGAGAGAAACATGACATAAAAATAAAAAAACATACCTCATAAAGATATAATTATTAAAAATTAAAAATATAATATAATATAATAAAATAAAAATAATTAATACTAACGATAGAAAATTAATAATAAAATTAGTGTCACCAATAATAAAAAAAAAGGAAGATAATAAATCAGAAAAAATAGAAAACTAAGACTAAAAAAATATATGTTTTAAAACAATTTAAGTAGGCTGCTCCATAATTAAAGGTCCGTTTGGTTGGAGGACCGTTTTCCTGTGTTTGATTTCCGTAAAAAAATAAGGTCAATGTAATTTGTTTTACGGTCAACGGAAAACTTAAAGGAAAATACGGTAAAATGACTTATCGTTTGAAAATCCGTATGTCATTTTCCATCGTTCTCCCGTCCCTTGCTCCACACTGATTCTGAACTTCGTTCTTCCATCCCTTGCTCCACACGAAAAATCGAGCGATCTAGTGGCCTCCTTCTCACCGACGAGGCGGGCAGTCGTCTTCTCAAATATTTCTCTTTTCATCTTCTCCCTTTTCATCTTCTTCATAAGCTTTCCTATTCTTCTACTTTTTTTTTTAGTTTTTCTTTCTCGTATAATAATAGTATATATAAGCTTTTACTTTTACTTTACAAATCCCCCGAGTTGTACATCATCATAACCTCTATTTGGAGATTTCATTGAAAGAAAGTGAAAAAGGAATGGAATTTCACGAGTAGCCATCTCGTTTACCTCGGTCCTCGCCTTCTTTGCTTGGAGATTCCATTGAAAAGCTTAAAGATTTTTGCAGTTTCGCCTTCTTTCTCTCATCTTCTCTGTTTTGCTTCATTATTTCTATTAAAGCTTTTTAGATTTCTCGTTGCAGATCTATTTTTTTAATATAATTTTGTTTTCATTCAAAGCGTCCATACTGCAATAAATTGAATTTGATTTCTTGTTAAATTAGAGTTTTCATATTGGTGTTTTGCTCCAAGTATGATATTATGTGGATTCGAGATAAATCAAATTTTGTTGCTATTCTAATTTTGTTGGATTACAATACTGTGAAAGTATTTTGCTAGCAGACAAAGCAATTTTTGGATGAATTTGTTCTTACATTTAGCTCCAAAATACACCTAGAGTTAATGACAATGTTGTTTAGTTTCCTACAATTAATGCTTGAGACTGAGATTAAGCTTGATGTAGTCAAATATTGGTGAAAAGATTGACATTTTATGTGTGCAGTGGGCACCCTATTAGGGGCCATGACAGGGGCTTTGATAGGACAAGAGACGGAGAGCGGATTCCTCCGAGGGGCTGCGGTCGGGGCTATTTCTGAAGCGGTTTTTTCTATCGAAGTTTTTGAACCTTCTCTTGTTCTTTGGCAGTCTGATGAACCCATGATAGGATGTTTGCTCTATTTGGTGAGCAGTTTTGTTTGTTATCCTGATTTCACTGGTTTAATTTGGTTGCTGGTTTCTATGTCAATGAAAACAGGGATATAAAAGAAAATCTTGGCTGATCTAAACTTATTTTCCCTGCAACTTGTGTAAATTGATGTCATTGCAAGCCTTCTAAGCGGGAGACTTGTCCGGGAACGAATTGGTCCCTCGATGTTGAGTGCAGTCCAAAGTCAGGTAATATGTAAAGGATAGTGGTTTGTTTGCCACAAAGTGATGGTTCTATCAAATGACATTTTGCTTATGATATTCATTTTCTGTTATCAGATGGGAGCTGCTGAAACAGCTTTTGAGGAGGTCCAGAATATCTTAGACACCGACGATGTTAAGGGATTGACAGGGGATTTGGTTGAAAAAATCCCAAAGATCATAATCACTCAAAATAACATTGTTGATGCTTATGGGGAGAAAGTTTCCTGTTCAGTTTGCCTTCAGGTCCAAGTCCAACCATATATATATTCGATTTTAAAACGAGTAACATAGAAGAAGCTTATCCAAGTTCTGTTTTATCTTTACGCAGTTCTTTCAGGTTGGAGAAACGGTTAGGAGCTTGCTGCAGTGCCATCACATGTTCCACTTCCTTGCATAGATAAGTGGCTTCTTAATCATGCTTCTTGTCCATTATGCAGAAGGGATCTGTAATGATATTTTTGTAAACTATAAAATTAGATGAGTTGTTTATGTTTTCATTTATACTGTGCTCTTACATGACTGGGATGTTGCTTGTATTTATTCATCAAATCAAATGCTTGCCTATTCTGTCTACGTACGTTATATATAGCAGATAGGGATGACCATATGTTGGATCTGCGATCTCAAACATTGTATAAAAGCTTTTCTCAAACATGTAATTAGCCATCTTCATATTGAATCATGTTTCCTTCCATAAACGACTATTGTAAACAGGGTCTCTGGGTGTAGGTATTTCCAGAATGGAGTATGTGCTTCTAGAATTTCTAGTTGAGCTTTTAACCATGTGATCAGTTTCACATGATTTTTTACACCATCGGTAGTATGCCTTTTTATTTGAATTAATTATTGATATCCGATCTATTAATCGATTAATCTAGATCTGGTTTTGTAGAGACCTATTATAAGAACGATTCTCAACCCATTTTGTTCCATTCATAAATGTCAGGATTTGAACCTCTAAAAATTATTAATATTATCTAATAATTTAATTTGACGTACTAATAAAAATACAGATTTTATAAAATACAATTATATAAAAAATAAAATGAACCTTTAAAACTAAGGTAAAGAATAAAAATATATCGAATATGTATGTTTATTTATTAAAAACAGATTTTGAAAACTGTTTTTAGAAAAATTAATCAAACAGTGTAAAATATTTTACAATGTACTATCAAAACACTAAAAAAAATATTTTCCTGAAATATAATTCATTTTTTGGATTTTATTTTCCGAAATTTTTTTTTTAGTGAAACGAATGGATCTAAGTTAACTTGATGTAGTTTATCTTATATATTTCTGATTTTATTTGCGGTACTTAACTTGATGTAGTTTATCTTATATATTTCTGATTTTATTTGTGGTACGCCTCTCCATTCAATTTCTTAACCCGGCTTATCTATAGACCCTAGCCCCCCTTTTATTGCCTCTCTTTGACCTCCATAGTTCTCAGAATCATAGCTTTCATGGTTTCCAGAAGAGGCAATGACAATGATGGTGCTAGCCCCGGGTATTACAACTTTATACCCTTCTTCTGCTCTTTGTTTTCTCTTTCCAAACATTTCTTGACATTTAATTGTTTTCCCACTCTTGTTCAGGAAAATATTCATCGGAGGCTTAGCTAAGGATACGTCTCTAGGTGATCCGAGCTTTCTTTCTTCTTTTTTTCACTCTGTTTGTTTTCCTTTGATGGGTGTTCTTCAATTACTAAACTTTGCTTTGGTTTCAGAGACATTTACAAAGTACTTCGAAAAGTATGGGGAGATTACAGATTTTGTTATAATGAAAGACCGGCATACGGGTCGGCCTCGTGGTTTCGGGCTCATTACCTTTGCGGATCCTTCTGTTGTTGACACTGTTATGCAAGAGGATCATGTTATTAATGGCAAACAAGCAAGCTAAAACCTCAACCTTTCTTGTTAAAATACCTTTGTTGTTGTATTTCAAGATTCTGCTGTGCTGGGTTCTTTAGCTATTTTGCTCGGGTTCGGGTACCGGTAGGAGTGAGCAAGACTTGACTGGAAAAATTTGAACATTGAAAAGCTTGATTTGGCTCGACTCTTAATTTCAAATGAATTCTAAAAATTTGAAAATTTTAGTAATATGTAATCATTATATGGTTTTCAGTTTGGAGTGGAGTCTCTCAACTATGCATGATATATGTATATTGTATATGGTTATAGGAAAAAAACTATACCTGTCTCGAATTTCATATACTCGGCTCCAAAAAATTCAAATAAAGTTTGATTTATAAAATAAGACTCATCAAACCAACTAAATTCAATTTTATTTTTACTCAGATTCAATCTAATACTCACCTCTAGGTACGAGTTTCGGATGAGTATGTGTCTAGTGCTAAGCTTCCTAGTGCTATTTGCGGTAAATGGAAGAACGAGTTAAACGTTAGTCCTCTGTAGTGTTATGCTTAACAAGTGAGGGCTGTGTTGTTAGGGTGGAATTTGCTTTATTTTAATTTTTGTATTTTCAATGAAAAGTTGGATTGATTTTGTGAGACTTTTGAAGTTTTAAGTGTTTATGAATCACAATATTGTATGATGGATTATTTTTTTTGGTGCAGGTTGAAATTAAAAGAACCATCCCTAAAGGTTCTTCGCATTCAAATGACTTCAAGACCAAGAAAATATTTGTTGGTGGGATTCCAACATCTGTTACTGAAGGTCTAATAGTTGATTATACACGTTTTTTTTACATCGAGTGTTATACTTTATTTTTGTAATTGTATTTATTGATTCTTTTACTGGTAAATATCGTTTAGTTATTTTTTTTTCATTTTCATTGTTGTTTGAACCCTAGATGAGTTCAAGAATTTCTTTGTGAAGTATGGAAATGTGGTGGAACATGAGATAATACGTGACCATGCAACCAAGCGATCTCGAGGTTTCGGGTTTATCGTATTTGACAGTGAAAAGGTGGTCGATGAAATGCTGGCCGATGGAAACATGATAGATATGGAGGGTACTCAGGTGAGTGCACAATCTGATGTAAACAGATATGTATATATTATTTGCAGAGAAACAATTCGAAGTGGCATTTCAAACTCTTTGGACGGAAGTAACGATTATTGTTTTTCTTGAGTCGGAACTTCTGTTGGTATTAAGAAATGCTTTTTCAACTTTCAATTTAGTTGAGTTTGGCGCAGCCGCTCAGGTTCATTGCTGTTACTAAGTCTTTTCTTCTCAAGGGATCTGTCGAGATGGTTTACTTGCGAAGGATGCCTAGATTGACTTACTTCTTTGATGTAGGTTGAAGTCAAGAAGACTGAACCAAAGAAAGCCTCAAACCCAGCACCTGGTCCTGCATACGGTAGTGAATCTAGTGCACAATCATACAATGATGGTTTTGGTGGATTTGGTGATTATGGCGGTTTTGGTGGTGATGGTCCTCCTCACAGATCTTTTGGAGGTTATGGCAGTAGATTTGGAGATTATGGTGGTTACGGTGCTGCTGCTGCTGATTTTGGTGGTAGTTATGGGGGATTTGGTGGTGGTGGTGGTTTCTATGGTTATCGTGGAGATCCATCATTTGGTTATTCTAGCCGCTTTGGTTCGTATGGTGGTGGGCTTAGTGGGAGTGGAATAGGTGGATATGGACGCGGAGGTGGCGGCTATGGAAGTTACGGTGGCTCAGGCTCAGGTGGTAGTTATGATTCAGGCCTAGGTGCTGGTTTTGGTGGTCCGGTGTATGGTAGTAGAACAGGATACAGAGGCAGTAGTCGCTATCATCCTTACTCAAGGTAGAGCATGATTAAGATCTTCCATAGGTGTTGGCCCAGGTTTTCAAAATTTTCAGCATTGACCGTCACATGGTTCGGTAGGCACTGTGCACATTTGGAAGTTGGCACTATCTAGAAGATCCAAGGACCTAGTAGACTGATCCATTGCTTGGAGAACCTAGTGCTTCTCCTGCTATCATTTGCTTTAAGTTTCGTTTCCCCTTTACGTTGTAGTTGAAAACTTCTATCTTGTTTTAAGCTTTAGTTAGAATCACTTTCGAGGTTTGGATGTAACATTTAGGCAATTAGTAATCATACGCTAGATTGTCGGCCGCATAGAGAGCTTGTTGCATTTTTAAGTTTCTAGTCTTCTCTTGGCATGTGAATCTCAAATCGTTAGGTAACTTCTGCTAGTAGCCGATGCATTACAGGTAAATCGAACTAACTCTATTTAAGTTTTCTAGTACACCGCATACCGTTCAACTACACCTTGTTTTAGCATAATCGGTGTGGAATGTCGAATAGATGTAGATGGGTTTAAGTTACATATTTTGGGGGATGCATATAACATCAAAAGAGTAAAGCAGTTGGGTGATGTGCTCTTTAGGTAAAGGATTTGTAAATGTTTGTAGTGAAACTCCTTTATATCATTGTGGGGAAGTAGTATTGATGAAATTTGAAGCATTGTAAATAGTTTTAAAACCATAAATTGTAGAGCTGTGGAATCAGATTGGTTTTGGCTCCAACTCTTCCTCTTCTTCTTCTCCAATTTCTGGTTTTGAATGATTGTTGAAAATTCAAACTCTTTCTAAGCTTTGATCCGATCTGTTAAAAGATTCTCGAATTGTTTTCGAACCCGTCAATTTCTCTTATAGATTCATTGTCCACGAAGCAAATGCAATTCTTCAACCTCCGTCACCGATTCCCCCCCCCCCCTCATCGCGAGTCAGACCCATCCCTTTTGGTTCACTCCTTTTTCTCTTCACTTCAATGTATGTTTTCTTCAACCTCTTCGTGATTTTTTAGCATATCAGAGAATCTAAAGTTGTCGTGACATTGCGTCTAGATTTTTTATGCTCGTCTCATAATTTCTGAATCTAAAATCTAGACTTTGCATGGTGAAAAGAAAATGAGAGAGCAATTAACAAATATATATATATATAATTATACCATGTCGAATAAAATATGCATATACAACTTTGATGTAGGTTTAGGATGGATGAAGCACCCCTGCTATTTGGGGTGAGTAGAGACCGGTTCCTACGGATCAAGTGATATCAATGGATCAATGGTCAAGATATTTGATGTTATTTTTTGAAGTTTTGAATTCGAGTATTATATATATATATATATAGGTATAAATATTCATAGTTAAAGATTTAAAAATCTTTGAATATATATTATTTTATATTTATCTTAGATTTAAAAAAAAAAGAGTAGACGTCAGCCCATCTGCCAGTGCCCATGACGATGGATTCTTTTCGGAAAATGAAAAGGGTCAATTACATGCTTATTTATTTGTTTTTTCTCGTAATTTTATTATGATTATTCAAATATTATTTTCAAATTATAGATCCCGTTACATTTTGATTAGTGATTATTATTTTTAAATAATCATTTGTTGTTAAAAATAAATATAATTATTGATGTGATATTATCTTATGGTCACATATCAACATCATTATTAATTTTTTATCGATCAATGATCAATACAGAATCAAAATTAACATTAGTCATGATTTAAAAATAATAATTTGATGATCAAGTTATAATTACGAAAATATATGAGTGTTTAAATACTAATTTGTTGTGATGATCTTGCCAATACTAAGAAAATTATCAATAGATTCTTTCCCAAGCCAAAACTCAGTAACCTTTATCTCCGTTTAATGTAAGAGAGCCAGTTTTATCAGTGCAAATTATGGTGGCTGAGCCCGTGGTTTCAACGACAGAGAGTTTTCGTATCATAATCCTTTTTTAATTCTTCTTATTCACTCTTCTCTCTTATTTGAGATTATGGTTTGATTAGAAATTGAAAACCTTTTAAAGAGGTTTCTTAAGGGAGTTAAAAAGGTTTAATTAATCGCGATCTAATATGATCAAACAATATCAAGTCTAACGTGTCATATCAATTTTTTATAATTGAATGATTGATTTGTTATGAAATAATAACGTCAGTGATCATTTTATAATTTTTGAAACTTCAATGGTACAAATAAAATACTCTTATTTTATTGATCATTTGTATAATTTACTGTAAAATTTATCAAACTATTATAAAATGGTCACTAAATTTATTAAATTATTATAAAACAATTATTAAATTTATCGATATTTATTATTGTATATAATATCGCAAGAATCATTTTATAATAATTCAATAAATTTAATTACTAATTTATAATATTGAAAATTTTAATCATTAAAATTTATTTTTATTACTCATAAAAAAGTGTAATATCATTTGGTATGTTATCATTTTTTATGACTTAAATGCATCATTGTCTCCTAAAGTATACTTTATGACTTAAAATGCGTCATTGCCTCCTAAAGTATACTATTTGTACCTAGTTGTCCCTTAAAAAAGATTTCGGGACGTTTTGCCACCTAAAATTTAAATTGTCAACTCATTTTCCCCAAAATGTTAACTCCGTTAAAAAATACGTGGGTAAATTACATATTTAGTCACTTAACTATTTATGTGGTTCTGTTTGAGTTACCCAACTATTTGATTCTTCAAAATCATCACTAAACTTAAGTTTTTGTTATGTTTTGGTCACCCAATTCAATTCAATTTATTTTTTTAAAATTTATAATATATAAGAATTCATTTATATCATATTTTTTTACTCCACATTATGTAACACCCTTAACCCGTATTCGAACCCGAACACAAGTTAAGGATGTCGCATTGTTTTTGTATTACGTTTCCTACTTCAAGCAGATGAAAATTTTGCTTCTTTCAAAACTTCCAAATTTAGCAATTACTATTAAACTATTTAAACACATAAAATCATAATGAAATATTTAATTTCCAATTTTATCGAATTTGGTTTGTTGTGACTATTCAGCAGGTCTATACTATTTCATATCACAATTAACACTGCCTAAAAAAATAATTCGATTAATCCTTATAATATAATATATTACTACTCATACATAACTACTTAACCAGTTATCATATTTTTTTCTTCCTTTATTACGATTTCTCATATTATATTACTATGTGATTTTAGCACAACTTTTATCATATACTTTTATATCACCATGTATAGTTGTTGTCTAGCGTCACACGACCACCCACTAACAACGACTATTATCATAGTTCCACATTAGACACATAAACTTTCTTATGTTAAATACATTTGGTTTGCCCTTAATCTATTCACAATTTAGATTAAGTAGTCATTATATAATTATGGAAGATATTAATTAATATAAATTCTCATAAAAATATAAAAAGATCAATATCGAGTATTTTATGTAATAAGCATGTAAAGTAAACTTACAATAATCTTTTTCTTTCATATGTGTAGACACCAATTTTCGGACCAATCAAGAGTATATAGTATATATATTATTATATATAAATTTTTATTACGCTAATATTTTTCTTTTTTGTTTGCAGGACCAAACCCAAGGCCCAGCATTACACGCGCAACCCGTTGATGGCCTGAAACCCGTGACCCGTCTGGAGCAAACCCAGTACAGTAACCCGAATCAGTTAGGGTTTCCACACTTTGCTTCCAGCCGTTTCTCACTCGCCTCCTCAGCACCATAACTCGGTCAACCCCCGATCCTCACGTCACACGCAACCAACGCTGATTTCCTCGGCCCCACGGCGATATGTGAAACCATCACCAACAAACAATGTATTTCAGTCACATTAGGAGTCAAAAACCCGAATAAATCGGGACTAAAAATAGTCTTTTTAGACTATAAATGAACATGCTTGTAAGCAAACAGGGAGAGAGGAAATTACACGAAAAAAATAGCGAGAAAATACATGAGAAAATACGAGAGATTATATACGAAATACAGAAAAAAATAGAGGAAACTGAAAAAAACGAAGAGAGTGAAATCTATTTCGGGTTCTAAAATAAAAAAGATTGAAAGAACCTTACTTGAGGGGGGATAGCTCTCGATTTCCTTCTCCAAAGTCAAGCGGACCGTACGTCCTCGAAGGTGATGCTCTAAGCCCTTGGTTTTCTTGATTTTTGCTTTAGTTTAAAAGAGAGAACTTGAGAGGGGGAGGAAGAGCGGCAGAAAAGAGAAGGAATGGAAGTGATATTAGGTTTTCCCTAAAAACTTATAATGGGGTATTTAAATCTACTTTAAACGTTGTGTTTTGGGTGTTTTAGGGTTTCCAAAAATCATTGTCAGGAGTTTATTTATGCGAGAAAAGCTTGGTCTTTGTGATATTTTTACTTTGGTCTTCACTTATATTTTACTCTATTCGGTTTTGAGCCTCTTATTTCTTACTATTTCGTTTTAGTCCCTTATGTTTATTTTTATAGTCATTTTAGTATTTATATATTTTTTGACCGGTGGTTTTACTTAATATCTAGCTTAAGTCCTTGTAGTGTTGCAATGGTTGTAATCGGGTCATCCTAGTTAATTAATTATCTTTTATTTATTTATTTCGAGTTTTATATATGATCCATATTTCCTTTTAATCATATTTATATTAATGATTTTAATTATTAATTTTGTACACTATTGCTACTGTTAGGAATGTGATTTTAATCCCTTTAGTCAAAACTTTTACTGTTGAAATAGTTTATGCATTGTTTTGTTGAAATTTAACGAAAATAGAATCCAATGGTGTTATTAAGTGGTTCCCACCTATATTACATTTATAATTATGTTTCAGCAACAATTATTTTTTCTTTCATTTTAAATTAACATTTTTTATTTCTTTTTATTATTCATTTATTTATTTGTTTATGGTTTTCCTTTAAAATTTAGATTTTTTAACTTTTTTGTTTCAAATCGTTTCCCCCTCTTTTATCTAGTATTTATTTATTTATTTTTATTTTATTTTTTCCTTTTGATTTATTTAATATTCGTTTATTATTTCTTATCTAACATTTTGACTTTTTAAGGTAATTTCATTCGATCAAAGGTAAGTAATTCGAATCAGATTTTTTTAAAATTTCAATTTAAATTTTTTAATTTTCGCAATTAAAGATAACCGACAAATTAATTGGTATCGAAAGGGCGGTTCAAGGGTGCTAATCTTTCCTTGACCGTAATCGACTCCCGAATCCGACACATTTCTGGTAAAACGCAGATCAGGTAAGATGGTGTCCGATCTACCTAAATGTTTTTAAAATGATCGGTGGTGACTCTAACCACATTTTTCAAGTCGAAGCCAAATTCCGGGCCCAACCGAAAGACGGTCGCGACAGCTTGGCAACTCTGCTAGGGACAGGTAAGTAAGTTAGGTCGAAATTAATTTTCGGTTATCTTTTTTAACGAAAGTTATAAATTTAAATTTAAATTTATTTATTCGTTTCTAATTATTTACCTTTGATTATTTTTTCAAGTAAATAGTTGTACTAACGTTTTTTAATGATTTCAGAATTTTCAAAATTTTCATCTAAGGCTCTATACCTGAGCTCTGAACCCTATTTAAGTGGGGGGTGAAAGCAACGCCTTTGTGTGAATTTATTCACCGTGCAGGCCTAGCAAGTAGCCTTCGGGATTCATAAACCTTATGTCTTCGTGTGAATTTATTCACTGCACAGACATAAGTTAATGTGTCCTCTCGAGTTTAACTTTGTCCACACAAGCTTGTAATAGGCTTAAGACTAAGGGTCTGGCAAGCCCAAGGGGGCACCGGCAAGGAGAACTCGAGTACCTTTTAGAACCTAAATCGGGATAGTATAGGGAATTAGAGCTCACCCCAAAACCTCATTCCAAACCGTATGTTGTTTTGTTTCCTGCTTTATTTTCTGTTCAAAGCATGTGAACTAGACAATATGCTGTTAGGATTTGTTTGAAATTAGCATGCGGGATAGAGATCATGTCCGAGTAGGAATTAAAGCATGTGGGGTAAACATCATGTGGGGTAGGACTTTTATTTTTCATGATTATTTTTGATTATTTTCACCTCACTAACTCTTTTCATTTTTTTATTTTATTTTCATCACTTGCATCATTTAAAAGATTTGTTGATCCACCAAAAACGTGTTTGCTAAACATGAATAATCTGTATTAATGGACAAAGGGGTTATAATACAAGAGATGAAAATGCAGAGGACATTCTACAAGGAGACTATGTGTCACATTTAATCCAGAAGACGTGGTGCCCGTAATTGAAGAGTATATCACTATATTGTATTATAAAGGACTCAATGAACCGGGTCTACATCAAGCACAATGAAAGTCTATCTTTAAAGAACTGATTGGCAGAAGTTGCAGGGGCAAGATGAAGACCACTGATCTTAGGAGTCACTTCAAAGACGACAATGGCAAAACGATAACTGAAATTAGAGACCATTGCTGATGAATTCAAGAAATAGACAAATGGACTTCACATAGTTCCTATTAATTAAGGGCTCCAGTGACGTATTCGTTGGGAACAGGCTCAACAAAAGATAAATGTCAGAGGTGTAGTCCTTCGAGACTTTTTTTGGGGCAAAAAAATATCATTTGCACGGTTCATCCAGAGAAGCCAGAGCGGCTTGACAGGTTATTCAACCGGTGACGGATGAAGGCGGAAGACTAGTCAACATGTCAGAATATTTTTGTCTCTTAAAAGATAAAACATTTTTGTCCCCAATAAGGGTTATTCAGAATAACAGGCACATTTTTTGGATCAATGCCTCAGACATTTCATGCATCATGCATCATGCATCATGCATTTAGACATTTGGCCTTTTGTTATTTTCTTTGCATTCACATTAACTAACATATACATGTCTTATCAAAAGGAGCAAATACTGGATACACCACCTCAAGCGTTGGACACACCCCATCCGCATAACACCCGTTTGAAGAAAAAGAGGATGAAAGCCAGAATTACACAAATCGAGGAGAATATGTTGAAACTACAGAAAGAGCTAGAAGACAAGATAAACTAGAGCAGTCGAAATACTTTGGAAACAATCACAAAGAACCAAGAGTCCTTGGTTGATCAGATCGTTGCCAAGTTAGTTGGCCTACAACAGACCAGTGCGCCTGGGGCAGATTCACCGGAAGGGGTAACTATACAACCTACCCCGCAAGTGGTTATCTCACCTGAAATCTTACCAGAACTTCGAAGGGACTCATCTGCTGCATCGTCCTCTGTATTTAACCCTAAGAACAATCCGGGTTATTACCATATACCGGATTTGGACGAAGAGGACAAAGCGAGAAAGATGGAGGAAAAAATCAAACAATTGGAGGACCAAATGAAGGTAGTCAAAGGAGACCATGACTACCATGAAATCGATGATGCGTAACTCAGTCTAGTCCCGGACTTGGTTTTTCCTCTGAAATTTAAGTCCCCGGAATTCAAGAAGTTTGACGGGAACAGTTGTTCATCCACTCACATCACCATGTTCTGCCGAAAGATGACAGGATATGGAGAAAACGACCAACTCCTGATCTACTGCTTCCAGGAGAGTCTGTCGGGCTCAGCTATTCGGTGGTACAACCAGTTAAGCTGATCAAATATCAAGACCTGGAAGGACCTGGCCAAGTCATTTCTGGAACAATAGAAGCATATCAATGACATAAGGCTAGATCGAGTTATGCTACAAAGTATGAAAAAGAAGCATAACGAGAGTTTCAGGCAATACGCACAAAAATGGAGGGATTTGGCTATGCAAGTTCATCCACCGTTGGATGAATAGGAAACCCGAAAGCTCTTTGTGTAGACCCTGAAGGCTCCATACTTTGGACACCTGGTTACAATCACATCAGGAAGCTTTTCAGACTTGGTTATGGCCGGATAAATGATTGAGTTGACCGTAAAGCAAGGCAAAATTAAGGATGGGGAGGCCGGTAGAAAACCTCCTATGTGAGAGCGAGATGGAGAGATTAACAACATCAACCATGCCAGTAAAGGTGTTACGATCTCCAAACCGAAATCAACTGCAATTGTACCATCAGGTACTTCTAAACAAGATTCCAGAGAACCAAGGAGGAAAATGGAACATTTCAACCCTATTCTTATGACCTACAAAGAGCTTTACCATCAACTTCTTGACACCCATGTAGTGTCACCATACCCGGTGGAACCCATGAGGCCCCCATACCCCAAGTGGTATGATGAGAATGCGCATTGTGAATATCACGACGGTGTCTCAGGGCACACAATTGAGAACTGTTACGCATTCAAAAGAGTCGTACAGAAGATGCGTAACCAGAACTGGATCAACTTCAATAACTTGGGGGCATCCAAGTAAGGAAGATCGTTTTATCATTTGAGGCATTCTGTTTGAACTTGTTTTTTTCCCACTTTTTCAAGTTTTTGTAAGAACATTTGAATAAATTTATGTTACTTTAATGATGACGAGCAATGAATCACATTTGCAAACTTGCAATTCTTTGAATATCATTTGAATTAAGAAACTCTATGAATGGTTCAAAGTTACGGATCTTTGACAAAGTAACATGTTTTAAAACAAGGACCTTGACCTTACCCAGAATATACTCTCAAACACCGTACCCTACTCTTACAATTAACCAATACAATCTTTTCCTTTTATAAGGTGCAGACAACATGGGGCATCATTTGCATATGACAATTACTATGTTTTTTTAAGATGTTCAGTGATGATAATAATCTTCACAGATGGAATAGTCGAGTAAGTAAATCTAGTTTAGGCCAGTTTCTTGGAAATTGAACTCTAAAGATGAGATTTCTTGACTTTTAACAACACCTAGGCTATAACAGGTTCTTCTTGACAATCTTAAGAAATTAAATCCGTAAAAACTGAGCTATTCCGCTAAGGTAATTAGTTATAGAGGAAACTCAAAAGCCCTGGCTTTATGAATAGATTGTGTTCAAACCATGGCATTGCTCGGACACTTGGCAACTCGGTGTTTACTCCACTGCTATTGTCAGGCTGAAGACTTTGTGATGAGATGAACCCTTCAGTTATCCTGATAAAAGTGATTATAATATTAAGCTTTCCCTCTAAAGCAATTGGTTAAACGCCCTGGCTTTATAGATTTGGCTAGCCAGATAATGACAAATTAAATCAAATTTATCTAAACAATAAATTTTCGGTAATGATGGACTAAGGGAGTTAAAGAACACCTGTTATAGTCAAATACACACGAGCACTCAAGAATTTCATTTTTTAGACTGATATTTTTTGCACTGCCTTTATTAGAGGAGCCTGCAAAGCTTGAAAAAATGGAAGATTTCAGAGGATCGAAATAAAAGGTCTAGTAATTGATCATGCTAGTTGCGTCATTTTGTCCGCACCCAATTGAAATGCCAAAACATGTTGCTATATTTCAAAAAAAAATTACATTTTGGGTTACCAAAACCTTGGAAAGGAGGTCAACCTAAAGACAACTCATCCATTTGAACATTTGTCAAAGAACTATATCTCTGAAAGCATTAAAAGAGCCATTAGTTCCTTTGATATACTTTGAACTCATGTTTATAATTTGATTCAATTACGATCATGAATTAAAGAGCAATATTTTACAATATTTTTTTATCCTTTTCACTCCTAAAACAAGAAAAATGAGAAAAATATTTTCAAACAGAACAGTCTCAGATTTGAAAGGTCTGTAAAGCCAAAGCACGAAAAGATAATGGGCACGATCGATTCCATGGACCAGATTGACAGACAAAACATGAGACTCTAGTCCAAGAGATAAAACATAATCCATTCATGTTGCATGCATCTTAGACATACCTAGGTGCATCACATTCATCATTTTAGCATACATGATTTTTTGCAGCTTTTAGAGTCAAGTTTTGACTTCAGGATGAAGGATACTCTATTCACAAGTGCCTTTAAAGAACGATGGTGGTTGTTTAACTCAGTGGTGACCGACTTGACATATCTACAGATCTTAATGTCAACTTCAGATGAATTCGAGAACCAGTTCAGAACAAATCCAGTTCGGCTCAACTCAACAACGAACAACATATTTCAAGTTAATGTCTTCAAGCTAGATTTCAATTCCACGACGGAAGATATCCGGCTGACAGAATTCATCAGTGGGCTTTCCCGTAAAAGGGGAGTCATTCAAAGATCGTCTCATTTGGTTCAGACTCGCTCAGAGGAACCACCTGAAGAACTACGACCGGCTTAGACCTGTGAAGAGAAGCCATTTTTTAAGACAACATTTGAAATATAGCTCAAGACAAGTAGGGTTATTTGCCAACCAAAGACCTTCGAGTTCGACTACGCTCAGCTCCAAGGCACATCATTTGCAGCATAGCTTAAGTCGAGAAGGGCTATCTGCCAAAGTCCCCCGAGTTCGATTACACTCAACTTTGAGGGCACATCATTTGCAACATAGCTCAAGGCAAGAAGGGCTATTTGCCAACAAAAGACATTCGAGTTCGACTACGTTCAGCTCCAAGGTATATCATTTGCAGCATAACTTAAATCGAGAAGGGTTATCTGCCAATAAAAGACCTTCGAGTTCAACTATGCTCAGCTCCAATGCACATCATTTGCAACATAGCTCAAGGCAAGAAGGGCTATTTGCCAACAAAATACCTTCGAGTTCGACTACGTTCAGCTCCAAGGCATATAATTTGCAGCATAACTTAAGTCAAGAAGGGTTATATGCCACCCAAAGACCTTCAAGTTCGACTACGCTCAGCTCCAAGGCGCATCATTTGCAGCATAACTTAAGTCGAGAAGGGCTATCTGCCAAAGACCCTCAAGTTCGATTACACTCAGCTTCAAGGGCACATCATTTACAGCATAACTCAAGGCTAGAAGGGTTATCTGTCACTAAAAGACCTTCGAGTTTGACTACGCTCAGCTCCAAGGCACATCATTTGCAGCATAGCTTAAGACGAGAAGAGCTATCTGCCAAAGACCCTCGAGTTTAACTACGCTCAACTTTGAGGGCACATTATTTACAGCATAACTCAAGGCTAGAAGGGTTATCTGTCACCAAAGACCTTTGAGTTCGACTAAGCTCAGCTCCAAGGCACATCATTTGCAGTATAGTTTAAGTCGAGAAGGGTTATCTGCCAACCGAAGACCTCCGAGTTCGATTACATTCAGCTCAGAGGCAAACCAAATTTACAGCATAGCTCAAGGAAAGAAGGGATATCTGTCAATAAATTTGTCGAGTTTGACTCCATTCAGCTCGACGACACATCACACTACTGTCCGATTGCAATCAAGGTTTTCAAGTTGAGTAGAAGACCCGGGTTAATCGTGCCTCAGTAACAAGAAAAATGTTTCCCGGCAGCATAACTTAAGTCGATAAAAGCTATCTGTCAAAGAGGACTTTAAGTCTGATTTCGTTCAACTCAAGGGATTATCACCATATGGTGAAGTCAAATAACTATTTTCCAGTCGAATTTCCAACTAAGGAAGAAGACCGAGGTTGACTACAGTTTGGCAACGAGAAGCCATATTCCGGTTTCAAATTCTGAACTATGGCTTCAATACCATGTCATTTCAAGATGGACTCGAATTCGGACGGAGGAGCCATCCGCAACCTAGTTCGATAGGGAGTTATTCTTCAACTCCACCGAACGAAAAATTTGTGTCTTTTTATCTTTGTCCTATTTTTCGTTCCATGAAAAGGAACAAAGAGGGGCAACTGTAGACACCAATTTTCGGACCAATCAAGAGTATATAATATATATATTATATATAATTTTTTATTACGCTAACATTTTTCTTTTTTGTTTACAGGACCAAACCCAAGCCCCAACTTTACACGCGCAACCCGGTTATGGCCTGAAACCCGTGACCCGTCTGGAGCAGACCCAGAATAGTAACCCGAATCAGTTAGGGTTTCCACACTTTGCTTCCAGCCATTTCTCACTCGCCTCCTCAGCACCATAACTCGATCAACCCTCGATCCTCACGTCACACGCAACTAACGCCGATTTCCTCGACCCCACGACGACATGTGAAACCATCACCAGCAAACAATGTATTTCAGTCACATTAGGAGTCAAAAACCCGAATAAATCGGGACTAAAAATAGTCTTTTTAGACTATAAATGAACATGTTATAAGCAAACAGGGAGAGAGGAAATTACACGAAAAAAATAGCGAGGAAAATACACGAGAAATACGAGAGATTATACGAAATACGGAAAAAACGAGGAAACTAAAAAAAAAGAGAGTGAAATCTATTTCGGGTTCTAAAATAAAAAAGATCGAAAGAACCTTACTTGACGGGGGGTAGCTCTCGATTTCCTTCTCCAAAGTCAGCGACCGTACGTCCTCGAAGGTGATGCTCTAAGCCCTTGGTTTTTCTTGATTTTTGCTTTAGTTAAAAGAGAGAACTTGAGAGGGGGAAGAGCGGCAAAAAGAAAGGAAGAGAAGTGATATTAGGTTTTCCCTAAAAACTTATAATGGGGTATTTAAATCTGTTTTAAAATGCTGTGTTTTGGGTTTTTTTAGGTTTCCAAAAATCATTGTCATGAGTTTATTTATGCGAGAAAGCTTGGTCTTTGTGATATTTTTACTTTGGTCTTCACTTATATTTTACTCTATCGGTTTTGAGCCTCTTATTTCTTACTATTTCGTTTAGTCCCTTATGTTTATTATTAGTCATTTTAGTATTTATATATTTTTGACTGGTGGTTTACGTAATATCTAGCTTAAGTCCTGTAGTGTTGCAATGTTGTAATCGGTCATCTAGTTAATTAATTATTTTTTATTTATTTATTTCGGGTTTTGTATATGTTCCATATTTCATTTTAATCATATTTATATTAATGATTTTAATTATTAATTTTGTGCACTATTGCTACTGTTAGAAATGTGATTTTAATCCCTTTAGTCAAAACTTTTACTGTTGAAATAGTTATTGCATTGTTTTGTTGAAATTTAATGAAAAGAATCCAATGGTGCTATTAGTGGTTCCCACCTATATACATTATATTATGTTTCAGCAACAATTATTTTTTCTTTCATTTTAAATTAACATTTTTTATTTCTTTTTATTATTCATTTATTTATTTGTTTATGGTTTTCCTTTAAAATTTAGTTTTTTTAATTTTTTTGTTTCAAATCGTTTCCCCCTCTTTTATCTAGTATTTATTAATTTTTATTTTATTTTATTTTATTTTTTCTTTTGATTTATTTAATATTCGTTTATTATTTCTTATCTAACATTTTGACTTTTTAAGGTAATTTCATTTTATTAAAGGTAAGTAATTCGAATCGGATTTTTTTAAAATTTCAATTTAAATTTTTTAATTTTCGCAATTAAAGATAACCGAAAAATTAATTGGTACCGAAAGGGCGGTTCAAGGGTGCTAATCCTTCCTTGACCATAACCGACTCCCGAATCTGACACATTTCTGGTAAAACGCAGATCATGTAAGATGGTGTCCGATCTACCTAAATATTTTTAAAATGATCGGTGGCGACTCTAACCATATTTTTTAAGTCAAAGCCCAATTCCGGGCCCAACCGAAAGACGGTCTCGACAATATGTATAACACTATTCACACACACATATACATATTCAGATTCAATCCATTTAATTTATACTTTTCATATTGCATTACAAATTATGTAATATATATATTTTGGTACAAAATATCGTATAAAAACATTTAATCAATTAAATAAGATTTAACCAGATCATTTCATATACGAGTAACTTATAATTAATCTTTTCATCTATACACCATTCAGGGTTAAATCAATTTTTACATATAAACTTTACTGTAATACAATAATTAAACTTGTATTGTCTCTTCTTCATATATTGTTTCCTTTTTTCATACTATATCTTTTCTTGTACTATTTTTTTATTGTACTGTATCATTTACTGTACTATATCTTTTACAATATTGTATCTTTTAGTTTCATTTTATATCATATTGTATAATCATGGAAATACTTGATACACAAGTCAAAAAATGAGTGTTCTGTACGGTATGCAGTATAACTGCCAAATCAGTATGGCACATTTAGTGCCATGTATACACCATAGGTGCCATGTATGCAACATAACAATGCCGTAACGATATGACATATTTTATACCCTGTATGCATTATAAACATTGCCTGTAACAAACAACATTTTTAGTGCTAAACAGAAGTATAAAAATTGTAGAACACATAATGCACATATGTGTTTTTGAATGTACATAAACAAATACAAAATCACTCCACCTCATGTACCCATGACTCTTAAGTCTTATACACTGGGTTTTATTTAAATCTTATCTTTTTTTTATATAATAATATTCATCGAAAAATTATCAAATTCATACTATTTCATTCATAATTATATTTAACTAACATAATAAATTCTTATTCATATAAATATATTTACATATCATTAATATTCAATATTGATTTATTTCACCAAATTGATAACAAATTTTAACTTTATTAAATTAACCATCCAAGTCCTCTAAATAGTTAGTTATCACAACAATTTAATTAGCTTTTTCAACATTTCACATTTAGCTACGAATTAACTTTTCTTTAAAATATAACCTAACATTTCAAAAATGTCCAGAATATTCAAATTAAATTCATATCATTCGTCATATTTAATCAATTTCACATTAATTCCAATGTAATACATTAACTTTAAGTAATTACCATTTTACAACAAACTTTTCCAAAACTTACAAATTGAACTTCTAACTTATACAACTTCTTCTATTATTCCAATTTAAATATTTCATCATTTAACTATAAATTTTCATAATAACACACTAACTTTCTAACTTTTGCATAATAATCCTCAATTATCATGAATTGTAAAAGGTTCTTAACACTTTTACCAAATTACAATTTATTCTTCCAAGCATTTTCTAATAATCATCTATTATATACTTATACTTCACATATTATTTTATATACAATTTCATTTTAACCCATAAGTTTCCCCGTACTTACAATTAAATTATTGAATTTATACATATTTTCAATCAATTCTAATTTAATATTTTAACATAAAATAATTGTATTTCATCTCTTCTAGTTTTTTTCTCTCATTGGTAAGTCGTTTATCTCTTTTTCTTTTTGTCTTTGTTGATCGGTGACAACACAAACTTTAATGATGGTTATCGTCCGCCAATATTCTTTATTGTCCTTTTATTTTCTCTTATTTTTTATTTTCAATAAGTCTGCCTATATGACACGTTTATCCCCTTTTGTGATTCGTTTGCCGATGCGATCAAATCTGTTTGTATCCATCTTTGTTCGAGTTTCTTGGTTAGATTTTAATATTTCCTTGTATGATCCTTATGTGATATTAAGTATCTAGCTTTGTTTCAATGATTATAGAAAATTGTCCTAATTATACTCTTAATTTACGATTATAATTGTAAATTTTTATTGTAATTTAGGATATTTCATATTTTGAATGAAATTAGTGATTTTTTAAAAAAAATTATATATTTTAACATAAAAAATCACCATTATATTATTTAAACTTCAAGTGTTTTAATATTCATATTTATTCAGTAACTTTCAAACTCACAATTTATGCAATTTACATTTTGGTTCCTAAACTTTAACAAACTTACAAACTAACCCAAAATCAACATTCTAACATTAAATAATTATTTTAGTACTCAATTCCAATATAGTACTTGAATATTTTAAATAACTACACAATTGTCGGTTATATCCTCAACTTTCTTCCATTTTACAATTTATTCAATATAGTCCTTTTAGCCATTTCATCCCAAATGCAAATATCATAAAACAAATTCGAACAATCCAACAACATGTTCAATTTCTACTCATTAACTTATACCAATTTCTATTTTAAACCATAATTTATACAATTATACAATTTGGTCCCAATCTTAACAATCTTTACAAATTTACTTCAATTCAAGTTTCAATTAGCACAACTAAAAATTCCAGCATTTAATTCAAATATATAACACCTCAATAATGACAATTTTTTTTACTAAAGTCCCCATCTTTTCCATAACTTATGATTTAGTTCCTAAACTTTACCAAATTTCCAAATTAGTCCAATTTCATATTCTAACATCAAAATAGGCATTCTAACTTTTTTGTTCCATCATAGTACATCATATATTAAATAATTGCACTTCAATCCCTAAATAAGCATTCCAACAAGTTTCCAATTTGATCCAAATCATCATCCAAATATCAATTTTAGCGCTCTCACATTTAATTTCAACCTAATACATTAGTTATTAGATTTTTTCACACTAATCTCCATATTTCTCATATTATACAATTAAATTCCTATGCTTTCACAATTTTCCAAATTGGTTCAAATCATAATATAAACATGTAGAATCTCTTATAAAATCTTTCCAAATTTTTTATTTGTCTTTTTACTTTAAGTCAAACCATATCAACAACAATCAATGATTAAAGCATGGAAACAATGAAATATTATCATCAAATGATAGAGAATTTGATATGAACCATTTTTCTATTTCATAACTTAATCCAAAAATCAAATGAAAAAAGTCTAAAATAAAGAAAAAAAGAAATAAAACATATAGACAAATCTCCCAAAAATATCTATGTACACTTGTATGAATTCGGTTAAAAATGAATTTAAAAATCATTTTAGTCCAAAAGTCATTTCTACCTTTAATGAATAAAAATATCTACAATTTTGCCATGATTTCATCATCATACTTACATCATCATATCAATATAAAAACCATTCCCTTGCACTTTTCCAAAATATTAATTTAGTTAATTAAGTTCTACTATTCAACTTTAACATGGAAAATTCACTTAATTCTACTATTCCATGTTGAGTTCTAATGATTAAAAATATAAATATAATATTTCTAACCCCAGACTATCATCCTTCAAATTTTTGTAAATTTTTGATTCGATCCGATTATCCAAATACTTTACTAAACTTTATCGCTTAATAGCTCTTTGCACCAATTTTGAATCAAAATTTGAATTCCATAAAGAATTTATTCTTAAATATGGACTATTTATTTTATAATAGAATTTCTTTTTGGGAAATCACCTCTTTGGTCCATGAACTTTTCTAAATTCCTACTTTGACCACTAAACTTTTCCAAATTTATATTTTAGTCACTAATCAAACTTTTGGGGTATTACAATATAAATCTAATTTGTAATAATAAATAAAATTATAATGAATAATAAATAATATTTATACAATGAATAATAATAATATTAAGCTATATGTAACGTAAATAATATAATATAAATAAAATAAAATTGACAAGAAAAAGGTGAAATCAAACCAAAATTTAAGCATAAAATAGCTATTAAAATTGCATCTAAATTTCAAAGAAATCCACCCCCAAGAAAAAGCTGGAATCGGGGTTTTTTTCAAATGATTTCCCATAGCAAGATATACGTTTTCAAACAATTAAAATAAAAAGGAAAAATATTTTAAAAAGAAAAAGCTAAACCAATAAAATTAAAAACACCTCAAGAGAAGAAAGTTTTTTTAAAAAAAAAGACTTAAAGACACCGATCGACGGCGATGTAGACAGTGCAACCGATAGTGAAGGTCAGTAAAATCTGAGGAAGGAATGACGTGAAAGAAACAAGAGAAAAAATTAGGGATTAGGGATTTTATAGGTTTTCCTAATAGGTCAATTTTAAAATTTTAAAATATAATTAACATATTTTTAATTTTAAAATCAATCTCATAACTCAAAAATTTGATTTTTATATTTTATACTCGTAACTTTTTATAGTGTTGTTGATGGTATGTGAGATCAACAAGTAAATAGCTTGGGGTGCATGGGATTATGGTGATCAATATTTCGTCGTACGTTGTGCAATTCTCATTTGTAATATTTTAATTAAATACTTAATATTCTTTTAATAGAATTTTAATTCATACAATTTAATATGTTGTTATTATTACTTACATATTTTTATTGTAAACTAAATTTATGTGTTGAGTAAAACAATAATATAAAGGAATTCTTATACATTAAGAATTTAAAAAATAAATTGAATCGAATTGGGTGACTAAATGTATAAAACTTAAGCTTAGTGATGATTTGAAGAAAAATAGTTGGGTAAGTCAAACAGAATCACATAAATAGTTAAGTGACTAAATATGTAATTTACCCATGTATTTTTTAATGAAGTTAATGATTTGGGATAAATGAAGTAACGATTTAAACTTTAGTGGGAAAAACGTCCTAAAAATACTTTAAGGGGAAACTCGGTAATAATTTAGGAGTAAAAAGTGCATTTAAACCTTTTTTTATATAATATTTACATCTAAAAGTTGGGATAGTAATGTGACACAACCTAATAATTTAAGGTTAAAAAGGATGAAAATGGATGCGATAAAAATATTTAAAATATAATATTTTAGGTTAAATAATATAAATTTTATCTTATTCATAATATTTTCGATTAAACTTAAAATATTACATTATTCATAATATTTTCGGTTGACAACAACAAAAATTAAAATTTTCATAACATTTTTTATTGGTAACAAAAATTATTACATCTTTGTAATATTTTAAGTTCAACTTAAAATTATTTTATTCTTAATATTTTAGGTTGTCCAACAAAATGTTATACTTTTCGATAATATTTTATGTTATACAACAATCTGTTAATCTAAAGAGTTAAAACTTTATCTTTTAACAAAATCATAGATTCAAATCTAATGTTTATAAATCAAACAAATTAGATAGGAAGTATTGTTCTCTACCTCTAAATCGCATAATTCAGATAATTATACTCATTTTCTCTGGTTTTTAACCTTAAATTACATTTTTTTTAGACTTTCGCCTAAACGCTTTATGGAAAATATAAATAAAAGGAAAAGAAAATTGGGATACAGCTTGAGCATTCAATTTAAAAGAAAAAAAGTTATAAATAAAAATTCCTAAGTTTCTCGAACAACGCTTGGACTTTGATCAATCTCTCATTCAATCCTCCAGTCTTCATCGATCTGATTTTCCGACCCCATCGTAAGGTATAACCCATTTTTTTTCTTTCCCTTTTGAGTTATACTCTATAGATTTTAGGTTTTCTTATTTAATTTCACTTTGAGCTTTCGGCGTTGTCCGATTAGCGAAATGTGCTGGTTTCTTGTTTTTTTTCTCGATTAGCTAAGCACTCCGTAGTTCGTCAACTTCCGGTTTGGATTCTTTCTTGGGCTTGACTCAGATTAGGGTTTTGACTAATCTAAATCATGGTTGACTGTGTACGAGATCAGACTAGTTTTTGCTCTAAAGGAGCGAATTTAGGGTTGTTTTGAAGCATTGATTTCTTAGATGTTGATCTGAATTTGGATTAAATTTTTTGGTCAATTGAGTTGGGGTCACCATTCATGAAGTAAATATGGATTAAAACTTTCCCAAAACTGTTTTTGGTCAAATAAGTTATATCATATCTATAATACGAACTGTTTTAAATTTCTTTAGTGTTGATATGTATGATTTTTGTTTTATATGGAACAATTTTATTGGAATAGTATTACACTATTACTTGTTATTTTGTTATCAGGTCTTTATTTTCAATGATTATGTTTTTTTTAAATAAAAAAAAGAGAACTGTTTTCTTTCTCTTTAGAAACAACTTTTGAAGAAGTAAAAAACAAATTAAAAAAAAATCAAGCATCAATTAACTAGGAAACTTAGTAATAAAGAAGCTTATATTTAGATTACTGTATATTCCAAGTTGTGCTTGGTGATAGTTCAAAGGATTCCCTTATTTGCAGATTAATCAAGATTTTCATTTATGGGAACATCATCTGGTTCTAATATTAACCACCAGAATTCATCCAGATGTTGCCCCCACATCAACAACCACGGTCAGAGAGCTTACATACTTCATTGTCCTTAGTCTCCTCAGATCCTCGCTTGACACCTGATGCCCATGAACGCAGATCAAACAGATAATGTTCTCGAGTCTCTAATGAGAGTGCTAACTCACGAGAAACTTGGCCTACTGCTGATGCTGTTGCACCAAAGGAGATAGAAAATGTGAAAATTGAAAATGATTGCCTTGAGCAGTCTGTTATTCGTCGTGTTTCTAGTGCTGATAAGATAACTCTTCGAGACATTGCAAGAGAAAGAGTTGATGTTATATCGGAAAAGATGCAACACCTACCTGATGAGTATATAGATGAGTTAAAGAATCAACTCAAGGCTATCCTAGAAGGCAATGGTGGTTCACAGAACAGGGAAGAATTTTTGATTCTTCAGAAGTATGTTCAAAGTAGATCTGATTTAACAGCAAAGACATTGATTAAAGCACACCGGTCACAGCTTGAGATCCTTGTTGCAATAAATATGGGAATTCAGGCATTCTTGCATCCAAACGTTAGTCTATCCCAAACTTCTCTCATTGAGGTATTTGTGTACAAGAGATGCAGAATATAGCATGCCAAAACCAGCTACCTGCAGATGACTGCACCTGTGAAATATGTGCCAATAGGATTTGCAATCTTTGTATGTGTGTTATTTGCAACAAGTTTGATTTGAAGTAATACCTGCCGCTGGATTGGCTGTGATTTGTGCCCCATTGGACTCATACTGATTGTGCTATTCGTGATGGGCAAATTTGTATGGGTCCTTCAGTTAAACGTGCAGCAGGTCCTACTGAAATGCTCTTCAGGTGTCGTGCTTGCAATCGACCATCTGAGCTGTTAGGTTGGGTTAAAGATGTCTTCCAGCATTGTGCTCCAGCCTGGGTTAAGGAGGCTCTTATGAGAACTTGATTTTGTTAGCAGGATATTTCGTGGAAAGTGATGATACTAGAGGGAAGAAACTCTTTTGGAAGTGCGAGGATCTTTAGAAAAGATGAGGGGTGGACTTGCAGAGTCTGCAGCTTGCAGATCGATATTAGTATTTTTCCAAGGTACAATATGTGCTAGTTATCTAAACATCTTGCAAAATATCACGTGATTTTTTTTCTTGTTATCTGGTAAAAAGTGCTGGTGAATGAAAAATACCCCTCATTATGAAGAAGAAAAAGAAGAGAAAGATTGTGAGTTCAATCGAAGATTCCTATTTTAGGTTTATTTTAGGACCAAGGCTTCAGCACCTACAATTGCTTCACACTTTCATAAGAGCAAGAAAATTCTTGTAAATATTCTCTCTTATGTAAAGAAGTAACAAGTCTTATTACATAGGCTTGAAGTATTAGTTGAAGGCTTGAAGCAATTAGACTCCAAATCTGAAAGTACAAAAAGCAAATCCAGGGGCTATATAAAAAAACTATGATGTCTGCAATTTTCAGTAAATCTAGAAGTTACCCCGGTCTAACTCCTAAATTGGTACAATAGTAAAGAAAGTTCTCATAAAAGAAACTTTTTGATAAGATTTGAAGGCCTCATTAAAAATCTCCTTCTTGATTAATGGAGCTCGTAGAGCTCCTTAATCGACGGAAGGAGGAAAAGAGTGCCTTAAGATTTCATTAAACATAAGAAAGTTACAAAAGAAATACACACACACCAATACACCCTTACAAGGACTAGAAAACCATAAGACAACCGTAAACAACAAGACAGAAGTCAGCCTATTGCAGCCTTAGCTAAGGCATCAACCTCTAAGTTTGTTGTCCTAACAACCCATCTAACAACACCCACAAAAACTCTAAGCCTATCAACTATGTCTTTAACAATAAAAGCATACACATCTAGACATAAATCAACATTCTTAATCCAGTCCACTACCACCCTGCTATCACTCTCATAATCAACCGATCCTTAACAATGAGCAATTTGAAATGATAACCATCAAATTAGACCATTGTTCGAGCTCCAATCATTTAAATTCCTTCTCACTGAACATCCCAAATCCAGCCCGTAGATCGATATTCACTACTCACATAATTTGCCAATCTTGTTTGATAAAATAGAAAACAATCTAGGAAAAATAACCAGGAACGAATATCCAAAGCCCAACTATCTTGCCAGAACCGAATGAACTTTCCATCAACTGAAAACTACACAAACTTCGAAACTTAGAGTCGAAAAGGTCATCTTTGAAATGGTTATCACCATGATCTCCAATCCAAGAAGCTTGAGGTGGAACATTTATGTCAAACAATAATAAGGATGATCAATATTGTATTTGTTGCACATAAATTTCCACCAAACAAAGTTTCTTTCATTAGCAAACCTCCAAGACCATTTTCCTAATAGCGCTCTGTTCATGCTGTTTAGATTCAGAACACCCAGACCTCCCTCATTCTTTGATTTACGAATTGAGGGTTGTGTAGAACGAGGCTGGAATATTAAACATCGACATAAAATAAGTAGGAAGCGAGCATAGGACCGACTTAACCAATGTCAATCTCCCTGCCAATGAAAGAGTAGAAGCCTTCAAACCAGCTAGTTTCTTGTGGGAATTTTGAACCATCGGATCCCAAAGAGCTGATGAATTCCTATTAGCACCAAGGGGAAGTCCTAGATATTTTGAAGGAAAGCACCCAACTGAATAGCCAATGATCTGTCCAATCCTGAACATCCTCTTGAGTTAAGTTAATTCCAAACAATTTGCTTTTCTTTAGATTTAGCTGAAGACCAGACATAACTTCAAACACTCTAAGAACCCCTTCACATTCAGAAATTTGCATCTTCGAAGCTCCACAAAAGATGATAAGATCATCAACAACTGCAAATGTGATAAATTAAAAGACCCGTCCCTACCTAAACCATTCCAGAAAATAACCCTCAGAAACTGCCTTAGAAGTAATAAATTAAGCAGTTCCCCTACTAAATTAAACAACAATGGAGACAGGGAACAACCCTGTCGAAGACCCTTTGCCATTGAGAATTCCTCAGAGGGAACTCCATTGACTAATACTGAAACAAAGTTGTAGTAACACATCTCCTTATCCAACCAATCCATCTGGATCCAAAGCCCATCTTCTCCATTACCTTGAACAAAATAGGCCAATCAACTATATCTAAGCCTCTTGAAATCAACCTTGAAACGCAGCCCTTGAGTCCTTTTTCCTCCAAAAATGAATTCCCTCATTAGCAATGAGAGAACAATCCAATATTTGACGACCAGGGATGAAAGCAAATTGTGTCAGGCTGATGATGTCTCTGATGCAATTTCTTAACCTCCTGGAAAACACTTAGATAAGATCTTATACCCCTCCTACTAAGCTTATAGGTCTAAAGGCATCTAAACCACCAATGTTGGAGCCCTTGGGACTAAGGGTAATGAAAGTATGGTTGATACCATGTTCCCAATCTTTCCCCAAGTAGAAGTTTGGAAAAATTTCTGAATGTCTTCCTTAAGGACATGCCAGAACCTTTGAAAAACCCCAAATTTAATCCATCTAGCCCTGGAGCTTTGTTACTATCACATGACTTTAATGTCTCCAATTCTTCCCCGGAAAAATTCCTTTTCTAAAAGTAGACTTTGCTTCAAAGAATTCTAGAAAAAGTTAACCTTATATCATCTACTTCCAAGGTGGACCGAACATTAAATATTTTAAAAAAGTGATCCCTAACAGTGGCCTTGATAACAGTCAGGTCTTGGATAATATTTCTCTCGACTTTAGAGCATTCATAGCATTTATCTTTCTTCTAACTGAAGCACAAGTATGAAAAAGTCTAGTGTTACGATCCCATCATATACCCACTTCATTCTGGAATTCTGATGCCAATCTCCTCTCTATCCTGAAGTCTCCATAATTCTGATCAACAGACATTCAACTCTGCTGCTATCCCATTATCGCTTACATCTTGCAACTGTTGGACCTCCTCCTCTAACTTGTGAATCTTCTTTCTAATTCTGTAATTGAAGCTCCTAGAAACTAATTTCTCTTCCTAGCCCACCTTTGATGGCTAACTTCAAGCTCTTCAGAATGCTCAAAATTCTAGCTTTCCTCTGATTATTCTTGCAATCTGATATTGTAAGACTGACCACTTTCTCAAAACATCTCCTCCATCAAATAATTAAATAGTCTAAAAGGTTTTTGACCCCAATTAACTCCTCTATTCTCAAGCATTATAGCATTATGATCTGACACAGACCTGGGGAAGTAATGATTGAACAATATCAGGAAAAGCAGCCATGAATTGGCCATCCACCAAAAACCTATCTAGTCTTACAAATGTGGGAATATCTTGGTTATTACACCAAGTGAACCTACCCCATTCAAAGGTAGATCAATTATCTTGATTGTTGAATAACTGACTGAAAATCCCCATTGAATTTCTGTTATGAGCTCTACCAACCTTCTCATCCTCACACAAGTAAACATTGAAATCCCCTCCCACACAAACAGGAAGACTGTCCAGAAATGAACAAGCTTAACTCTTAAAAAAAGCTTGCTTTCTCATCCTCCACTGAAGGACCATAAACATTAATGAATCCACATCTAAATTGATTAGAACGAAATTTTCCTGAAACAACAATAAATTTTCTGTTAATACATTGATTTTCCAGCTCAAACACATTATCATCCCAGCAGCACAATAACCCCTTGAGATCCAACTGCTGGAGATTCAATAAAACCTTGAAGAATATTCAACCCACTTATTCTTAAGAAAGATCTCTGTATCTTCTCAGATTAAGTTTCTTGCAACCAAAGAAAAAGATATCTTAGAAACTAATCTCTGAACAACCCTTTGTTTCTCTTTTTTTCCCAAACCCCTGACATTCCATGAAATTATGAATAATTTTTCCTTCATCATTAATTATTCAACAAACTGAATGCCCTCATAAAACTCCTTAATTGGCCATAGGGGTGTAAACGAGCCGAGTCGAGCTCGAGTATTGCTGAGCTCGACTCGACTCGAAACTCTGAAATGGAGCTCGACTCGACTCGAAAACTCGCGAGCTTAAAATTTTCAAGCTCGACTCGAACTCGAAATCCTGAACTGAAGCTCGTGAGCAGCTCGAAAAGGCTCGAAATGAAAAAAAAAATCTTAAACTTAACTCGATTAAAGCCTCAAACTCGAAAATGAACCTTAAATACATAAAATCTTATTGTATTTTAAAAAAAATCAATACATAAATATTAATATTATTATTAATTTATTTTTTAAAATAAAATCTTAATATATATTTTCGAGCTGCTCACGATATTTTCGAGTCGAATATCGAGTAGCTCGTTTCAGCTCGTTAAGAACTCGAGTCGAGCTCGAGCTCGAGTCGAGTCCATTCGATCCGAGTATTTATCGAGCCTTGATTGAGTCGATCTCGAATAGCTCGCGATCAGTCTCGTCTCATTTACAGCCCTAATTGGCCATATTCAAGTCTTTCTCCAAATTAATGATTTTTTTCCAGAAAGGTTGCCTTCTCTTGCTTAAAAGAAACCCATTAGCTTACTTATTGCCAAGTAGCTAAAGCTTCCTCCAAAAGATCTGAAAAAACTGAAGAGGAAGCTGTTGAAATACTGACTTGTTCTATGGCTTCCCTTGACAGAAATCTTTTTGCTCTTCTGTTCAAAAATCCAGATTTGAAATTAGAACTATCTCCTTCTGAAAACCATCCATCAAACTCCCTATCCAAGCTTCTAACAGCTGATTTTCTATCTGTGGTAGGTTCCACACTGCCTTGACTTAGATGTCTGCAAGTTTCAGATATTCATGACATTCATTCTCGAGTCTTAACAATTGTGTTCTCTAAATGAAGAACATTTTGTTGCATAAAAGTTCTATTTTTCTGTTAAATCATTGTACTCTATGTAGAATTGGCTTGGATTCTCCAACGAGCTTGGAATATGTGGAAGGTGGACGGTTGATAGCACCACAAGATGCTTGTAATCGAATTGCAGATGTAGTGCAAGAGGCCATAAGGAAGATGGAATGGTGGCTGATGAAAAGATGCTACTGTTCAAGAAAGCTCGGTTGTCTCTTGATGCTTGCGAGCGGGAGCTTGAGGACAAGGCCAAGGAAGCAGCAGAACTAAAGCTGGAGAGACAGAAAAAGAAGCTGCAGATAGAAGAGCTGGAGAAGATTGTAAGGCTTAAACAGGCAGAGGCTGATATGTTCCAGCTTAAGGCCAATGAGGCAAAACGAGAGGCTGAGGGGCTTCAAAGAATTGCTTTTGCGAAGGCGGATAAATCAGAGGAAGACTATGCTAGCAGTTACCTGAAACAACGCTTGAGTGAGGCGGAGGCTGAAAAGCAGTATTGTTTGAAAAGATAAAGCTGCAGGAGAGTTCACGTGTGCTGCAGAGCAATAATGGAGGCGATCCTTCAAAGGCATTGATGTATTCCAAAATCCATGATCTGCTTCATGGATACAATAGCCCTTCTAAAACCGAGTCCCGGCCAAACGAGCGCCACGGTTTTAGAACAAATCCCTAAGGAAGTCTGATGCGACTTCGAATATGTTGATTGTGGTAAACTAGACTGAAAGATTCGGTGCTTTAATTTATCTATAAACCTTGAATATTCAATCTTTGTATGATAATTGTTGTCGTGTAGAACAAATAGGTGTGGTAAATGTGGTTTCTTCTTATTATTGGCATTTCAAATGGTTCAGGGTTAGTATCATAAACTATTGTCCTAATGGATAAGCCTACTTTTCTCTTCTGTGGCTTTAAATGTAATGAAGATGTTCTGTGGCTTTAATGTAATGAAGATATGGTTTCTATATCTTCAATTTCGAACTTAACTGGTTTGCATACAGCTAATGCAATTGACCCTAAATTAAATGAAAGTAGGATGTTAAACATGAATGAATTCAAGAGAGAAGAGGGTGATATTAGCCCTTCTATTCTATTCTTACTCTGCTCCTCTCAGATTTGGAACTTGGGTTGCTTTATTGGTGGGTTTCCCCCTGGATGAATCTGGATTGGGTTTTCGATATTTAGCTCAAGTTTTCTGATGTCATCGATCCGGGTATTTTTTTCTTATTATTTTGCCTTTTATTTTCTGAATTCCAGATGAAGTTAAATTCTGGTTGGCCAGTTGATTGTTCGTGGAAGGAGCTGTTTCTTTCTGAATTTCGAATCAGAGGGGGGGGGGGGGAATCATCGGATTACTGTTTTGTTGTTAACATAAGAAGGTATGCCTTGCCTTGTTGTGGTTGACTAATATAATCAATAAAAGAAACAATTTTGATGTTAACTGAGAAGCAAAACTTTGGTATGGTTTTTTGACTGGGATATTGTTGTTTGATTTGTGCTGATGGAACTAGTTTTTTCTGCAATGTACATAAAGAGTCTGAGAATAAAAAGTTAAAAAAAAAAACTAGAGTCAGTGAGAGAGAGAGAAATAAAGTTTTATAATGTTTTTATATTTATTATTTCTGATTTAATTTAATAATTATGTAAACTTTTATTATTTAAAAATAATGTGTCATACTTTGATGAGTTATTATCTTTCTCAAACAATGTTACAATTTGAAAAATATTTTAAATTTAAGTTATTAAAGGTTTTCTAAAAAAAAGTTAGAAAATATAAATAAAAAAGATAGAAGGATAACTTTTGTCCATAGTAGACTTAATTTATCATTTTTGTCCCTATCGTATTTTCATATCAATTTAACCCTTGAAGTTGATCAATTGCATCATTATATACTCTATCCCTCAATTAAAACCCTAAATTGAGGGTTTTAGGTTAGAGAATAAGGTTTAAAGGTTATGATTTAGGGTTGTCAATTTAGGATTTTAAGTTAAGGATAAGGTATAGAATGATGCAATTAAACAATTTAAAGGACTAAATTGATACGAAATATGATAGGAGCGAAAATGATAAATTGAGTCTACTACAGAGGCAAAGGTGAGCCTTAAGCTAATAAAAAATATAGTCTAAGAATTCATTAAGACTAGTAGTTATATATATTTTTTAAAACTGTTTAGGTTGATTAAAGTAGTATATGTCATAACCTTTTTAATCTATTGACATATTACATATTGTAAACGCAGCTACTTGAACTCGAGACTTCTAAAGAGAATAATATCTTTTACCACTTAGATCTTTTGATGAATTAATAGTTACAATATTTGAATAGAAACAATAGAAGAGATAGTGTTTTAGTGATCATATGCTTTCTCTAACATTCATACCCAAAATTATATTGTCAAAATGGCCGAGTTGTTTTAAGGCGCTAGTTTCAGGTACTGGTCCGAAAGGGCTGGGTTCGAATCCATTCTTGACAAGTTAAAATAAATTTTCAGTTTTGCTAGCTGAGTTGGGCCTCTTATACCACATCAGATGACACGTGATCAACCTCAGGGTAAAATACAGATTTAGTACCTAAACTATTACTTTTGTTTCGTTTTAGTACCTAATTTCAAAACTACACCTAACATTTACTTTTTTATTTATTTTTTATTTCTCACCGTTAAAACTTAATCAAATGTTGTACATGATACTTTTATGAGTAAACTACATCATTCATCATTAAACTATCTTCTCACTCCTATTTTGGTCATTAAAGTTTAAAATTTTCAATTTAACTACTCAACGTTCAAATTGCTCCTGTTTTAATTACTCTAATTATTTTATAATTTTGTGACATAAATTTTTTATTATTGTTTTATTAATTTATAATTAAAATAAAAAAAATTAAATTTGAAAGTAGGATAAATTAGGAGTAATTTAAAAGTTAAGTAATTAAATAAAAAATAGACTTCAGTGATCAAAATAGTAGTGAGAAGATAGTTGAGTAAAGAATGATATAATTACCTATAAAAAAAGTGCCACATACAACAGGTTCTTTAAGTTTTTAACGACGAGGTACCAAAACAAAACAAAAAGTAAACGTTTTATCAACTATATGTTATTTTAATGAGATGAAATTTAATTTTTCTTTAAATAAAATTAGATGTTCAAATCTTATTTTTTTCATCTAATTATTTTCTCAACATTGTTATTCAATTTGACCTACATTGCACTTGTTGTCAGGGACGGAGCTAAGATTGTATTATGAGGGGGGCAAATTGCTTAAATTAAAAATAAATAAGATCCTAAAAAAAATTAAAACATAAAAATAAGAGATGAATGGTTTAATTTCACTAAATTTAAAATTTAAAGGTATTAAAAAGTAATTAAACCATAAATTTGGGTTAAAGGCTTAATTCCATTAATTTTAAAAGTTATACTGTCTCAAAAACAATTATACCAAAAAATTTTGGGAGAGGCCGCAGGAGCTTAATAATAATGGTCTTATAACTATCAGTGACTTAAAATGCAATTAAACCATTAAAATTGCCTCTCCCACCTATACCGTACATTATTCCCTGGTTATTTTGTCCAATAAAGTCAAATTAATATATAATCAATAAATTAGTCAAAATAATGTATACATTTAAAAAACCAAAATTGTTATATATTGGATCACATCATTATTTCAATTAATATTTAATGATTAATTATTTATTTGTAATAATATTTAACCGGGTCATATGTTTGTGATTCTAATTTAAAAAGTATTCTATTTATTATCAAGCATATATTGAATGATTAAAATATTTTACCCTTAGAAAAAATGAAAGCTCAAGCATGATAGTTATTAGATTATAGGCTGTTATACTCATTTATTGATTGTTGAATTTGGTTTGCTAGGGTACACAAGGGGGACAAATTGGAATAACCCTTGTTGCACATCAATTGATAAATAGGAACAAAGAGTCTATAGATTTTGAGTTGTTAGTAAACATGTTTAGTTTTTTTTTCCGATTAGCTAGGGTGAAAACAAAGTAATATCTGTTCAAAGTCTCTCAACTATTTGATATTAAACGTATATACCATTGCATACGTGGTATTCGAATATGAGACCTCAAAGAATAACAATAATTCATTAATCATTGAGGTCGTTTGGTTCATACAAACATGTGTAATTTTTGAGTAATTAGCAAACATGTTTAATTATAGGTTAACAAATATATTTATTTAATGTTGGTGAATATATTTACTTACTACTAATGAATATTTTATATCTGTGAACATTAATCCATATTTTCATTAGAAAATATATAAATATAATTTAAACTTTTAATGAATAAAGAAAATAAAGTACGAACAACTTAAAATAAACAAATGGATATACACGTATATCCATTCAAAATCAAGTCATTTACAACTCTATATATGTAAATACACGTTAATACACATATTATAGTGATAGGATCCTGTTACATAATATAAAACTCTTTTAGTTTTACACATATTTAGAACTATTAGATGAGTGAAATAGATGGATGAGATTAACAGTAGGAAATGACAAGATATTCACTGGAAAAAAAAGAGTCAATCTCAACCATTTATTTTCACTCATCCAACTGCCCTAAATTTGTGTAAAACTAAAGAATTTTATGTTGTGTAAGTGAATCCTAACCCATATACATTATTTCAACATCAAACCATGTTATCAAATTTTAGGATTCATAAATAAAGGGTTAATTATCCCCAAACTATAACCTTCATTTTACATTAGTCCTTAACTTTTGAATATTCTAATTCAATCCCTAAATTATAAGTCTTATTCTAAATTAGTCCTTAAACTTATGAACATTCTAATTTCATCATGAAACTATGACCCGCTTTCTAAATTGGTCCCCAAACTTTTGAATCTTCCAATTTCATCCCCAAATACATCAAAATATGTAATTAGTTTCAACCATATTTGAACCTAAATTTTATTTTTTTTTCAAACATATAATAATATAACTTGGCCTAATGATTTTATTAACATGTGATTATTAGTATATACATATAGTTTGGGATAAAATTGGAATGTTTCAAAAGTTTGGAGACTAATTTGGAATGAAGGTCTTAGTTTGGGGATGAAATTGAAATGCTCAAAATTTTAAGGACTAATTTAGAATGATAGTGATAGTTTAGGGATGAAATTGAAACATTTTAAAGTTTAGGGACCAACTAATTTAATGGTGATCATACTTGAGGACATGTGGTGCAATTAACTCTAAAATAAATATAATTAGTTATATCGTATTATTTATCAAGATTATCTGTATCGTATAATCATATTAGGCATAATGTCAAAATTAGCCCCCAACATTTATCAAAATGATCATTTTGTCCCATTTTCTAATTTTTGGAGCATTTTGGCTCCCAATGTTTCATTTTAGGCAAAAATGTCCCTACCATTTGACATAATAATCATTGTCCCTTATTCTTTTTCTTCTAAAACATTTTAATTCTCAACGTTTCATTTTAGGTTAAAAAATGCTTCTATTTTGGAGCGTTAATCGTGTGTCATCTAATATTTTCATCTATAGAGGGCTTTTTGCCCCAAAGTGAAACGTTGAGGGCCAAAATACTAAAAAAAGTGTCAAAATGACTATTTTAATAAAGGTTGGGAGGCTATTTTTGGCATTATGCCATCATATTACTATAATTTAAACCATCTGTTGCTACTCAAGCTCCTCCTCCACGGCTATCCTATCAACCGAAACTCTCCATTAGTGGCATTGAACAACACTTATTTCGGATCACCAAATGACCATTTCTTACAATTCCATGTTTCACAAACCAAGACCAAAACAACCTCAAAAACTCCCCTCCTATGCTCCTCTTTTAGCCTTTGCCTTCTGAGATTTCCAACAAAACCAACCACACCATCAAAACAAAGTGGTCGACCAATGGGTTGCAGGCAGACATGTCTTTGCATGTCCTTTGGTTTAACGATTCTTTTCCTCTCATTTTTTTCTTTTAGAAGACGACAGACATTCATAACAACTTTTCGGTAACTGCACTTTTGCCTGTTGTTCTTCTGTTGATGATCGGTTGATGTCTTTGGCCGTTGGAGCTGGTCCGAGTTCCAGTAATATGGATAACGATAAGGGCGCTGAGAAAGAGTCATGAGGGTGATGAGGATGATGATATGATCAGGACGAGAGCAGTTTGCATTTGGGTCCACAGTATTCTCTCAGGGAACAGCTTGAGAAAGATAAGGTTTTTCATTTTTTTGGGTGTTTTTGGACCATGTATGTATGCGTTTGTGTTTCTATTACATGCATGCATGCAATGTTTTACTGTAATTGTTCTATGTTGGTGATGGTTGCTTGAGTGTAGATGATGAGAGCTTGAGAAATGGAAAGAACAGCTTCTTAGTGGTGTGGATATTAACAACATTGGAGGTATGTATGCATGTATGATTGCTATAAGCATACATAATCTTTGTTTTTCCTTGTAATATTCGGATTCAATGGTGTGTTTTAGACATAGGAATGTTCATGGGTTGGGTCAGGTCAGCGATTTGGCCTACCCAAATTTAACCTAACTCGAATTTAGAGAAATTTCATCGACTTAAACGTGATATGATTTTTGGAGTAAAAACTCACATCTTACCATACATAAATATATATAAATCTCATTTTTATTAGGAGGAATAGAGACGTAACTGAAAGAAAAAAAAATATAGAAAGAGATATTATAATATTTTTTTTCAAATATATAAAGTTAATTATATTAGGTCGAGTCAAATATTTTTCATTATAAACTTAAACCTGATTTGACTCATCTTTCAAAAACAAAATCCCAACTCGAGTCAAACTTAAATTTTCAACGACAAAGAAATTTAACTCTATAAAATTTGATTGGGTCAAAACCCATGAGATTCCTGTCATATATCCATTCTTTATGTAACCTACACTAATAAACTTGATTTTTTCATAAATGTGGAGGATCATTTTCCAAGTATATACAGCATGTATGGTATATGTATAAATGTTCAAAATAAGGGTCCTGACATTTTAGGGTTACTCACAAGGTTCAACCTTTAAAACAGTCAAATAATGACATAATATTCTCAAATATGTTCAAATAGGGCCTAATCTTTTAAAAATCAAATAAAGATCTAACTTTTCACGTCTATTCAAATAAGGATCTCGAGTAGTTCAAGATTTATCTCGTCTCATTTACAACCCTAGACATAATATTCTCAATATTTTCAAATAGGGCCTAATCTTTTAAAAAGTCAAATAAAGATCCAACTTCTTCAAGTCTCCAAATAAGGATGTAAGATTTTTGTTTGATTGCAGAAACACTTGAACCAGAAGTGAAGTTCCTTAGTGTGGCAATCGTGCTCCTGATAGGGAAGACATAGTTCTTGCAATCCCCGTTGATGGAAAGCCTCATGGCTTATGGTTTACACTGAAAGAAGCTAGCCATTATCGCCTCAAATTCACTTTCCAATTAGCAACAACATCGTATCTGGTCTCAGGTACACCAACACTGTCTGGAAAACTGGTGTCAAAGGTAAAATTTACTTACCCCCTTCCTACTATCTAATTCCATCATAAATCGTCCGAACACCACTTGAAGAATTTGAACTTTTTCGGTTTCAGTTTACAGCACGAAAGAGATGATCGGAACTTTTAGTCCTCAGTTGGAGCCTTACACGCATGAAATGCCTGAAGAGACTGCCCCTTCTGGCTTCTTGGCTAGAGGATCTTACACTGCTAATCAAAGGTTAACTTTTTTTCCTACAAATAGTGTTATTTAGGGAGTGATTTGACAGTTTACCATTCTACTACCTCATAAAGGGATAATTTCTCTTTCCAGTTAAAACTATAATTGAGGCTTAATCCCATTCTTCTTCGAAAACTTCATGTGAAGATCAGATCAGATCAATATAAGGGCCTCATTTTGGGTATAAAGTTTGAAAGGCTGGATTAATCTTAGGAGGCAACGTCGTGATTACAACTATTTAAATGAAATTATTTTTAATGCAATGGTTTTCGTCTCATCCTTCTTGGAAAACTTCTTGTGAAGTGATCAACATAAGTAGGCCTCATTTCGGACTACGAGTTTAGAAGGTTGTATTAATTTTGGGAGACAACGTCTATTACAGTGATTACAATAATCCGACGAAATTATTTCTAATACAATGACTTTTACAATGACACTAAAATTGTGTAGTTTCTTTATTTTAATTATTATTATTTGCGATAGTCATGATTTGCAGCAGTATACTTTACTAACAATATTCATATCTGACATCAACTATCTCTGAATTCGAGTAACATAAGTTTTTACATAAGTTTTTTTCCCCGTATTCTTTTATTTTCAGTTCCTTGTGATGATAACAAGTGCTACTTGGAGATCAACTACACATTTGCCATCAGAAAAGATTGGGGGTTCTGATGAATAGATCAGAACAACATCTGATAATGAAATGCCAAGCACACTTCATTGCATGTTCTTATTATGCCTATTTTTCCTTCAAGCAGCTTAGTTTTGTTCCCCCACAATAAACCAAGTGATGAGATGAGAAAGGTTTCACTTGGCAAGTTTAGGTTTTATTATGATTATGAGCAAATTGGGTTTAATTAGCATGTTTTTTTGTTAGGGACATTCTTTTCATAATTATGAGCAAATTGGGTTTCACTTGGCAAGTTCAAGGTTTTTATTGATTATGATGTTTTCTTTCTCGTTTTTATAATTAATTATTCTTGTATGTAGTGATGATTCTAATAATTTAAATTACGATATTAAAGTTTATAATATCTAAATATATTTTAAAATGATCTTAGATTTTTTAAAATATTTTTTTATAAAATAAAAAAAAATGACATCGTACATCGACGACGATAAACTTCAAATGACTAGGTAAAAAAAACGATTTTATGTGTGAAGTTTAAAATGACATACGATGACGAGAAGTGCTCTACCGGTGAGAGTCCAACAGATAAGGGGTGATAGGTGATGTTTAATTCGACGGTGACATACGAGATTTAAGAATTTGAGTAATTTTAAGTTTTTTATTTTTATAGAAAAGTAATGATTGATTTATTTAAAAATAAAATTAAAAGAAATAAAAAAAAACATGTTATATGTCTTGATAATAGATGTTTATGGTAACTTTGAATTGATAAAAAAAATCTTCATGCACATAAAGTTATCAATTTAAAATTTCGAATTATTCGAATTGTATTTTATAACTAGATTTAAATTTGATTTTTTTTCGACTCAAGTCGAGTTTATGAAATTACAACTCAAAGTCAATTCAAGTTGATTTTTTGAGTTGAGTCGAGTTGAAAAAATCGATTTTTCGCGTCGAGATGATTTTTTCTCACCCCTACCCTCATGACATTTGTTTTCTGATTGGTTTGTCGGTAGCAACATATAGTCAATCCTCTATTTGGAAAAATGTTATTTACCGATATAATCAGAATTTTGTAGCGAAACAATTTGCCAAATAGTTAGTTCACTCACCACTCTTTTATCACTTCGTAAAACATCTCGTTCAACAGATATAGTGAGTTTTTTTACAAAGATCGTTGGATTTTTTTATGTTGGTCATTATATCAATGGAATGTTTCGTTTTCCTTTGTATCATTGAGTTAATATTTTTTTTTCGCATAAGTTTTTAGTGACTATTGTCCCTATTTTTTTCTCTATGCTTGGGTGTATTGTAATTCTGATTCCTTCCATTATTTTATAATAAAATCCAGTTTTCATGGGGCTGTTGGGATGGAGGAGAGTCGACGGAAACTTTCGAGCACGTACGCTGGGTCCCAATCCTTCTCGTTGGTATCCATCGTCTGAACATTGGATTAAGCTTAATACCGATGGCGCTCAACGTGATTCGAATGGTTACGCTTCCTGTGGTGGCGTAGCTCAAGATAGTTCGGACTCTTGGCGGTTTGGTTTTATAAGTTCATCGATATTTGTTCGGTCCTTAATAGGGATGGCAACTCAACCCGAATTCGACGGGTTCCGACCCGACCCGACCCGATCGGGTCGGATTTTTTTAAAAAATTTCGGGTTCGGGTCGGGTCGGGTCGGGTTTTTTTAAATGTACTGTTCAGGTCGGGTCGGGTTAGGGTGAAAAAAATCCGACCCGACCCGAAAAATATATATAATTTTATCCTATATATTTAGGGATAATTACAATAATGTCCCTCCATATATAATTTTTTTCAATTAAGTCACTGTTTTCATTGAATAAATTTTTTTTATTATTTTCGGGTCGGGTCGGTCGGGTCGGGTTTCTAAGTCATATATTCGGGTCGGATCGGATCGGGTGAAACCTTAATTTCGTCGGGTCGGGTCACGGGTGAAAAACCATTTCTTCTCGGGTCGGGTCGGTGGCCCAAAAACCCGACCTGACCCGACCCATTGCCATCCCTAGTCCTTAATGTGGGATTCAAATACATTGTCTCGAGCTTGATAGTCTTGAAGCTCTTCAGATGCTTCAGAATGATTACCATGGCCATCATCCTTTGATTAAGCATCTTGCCGATCTTTGTCATCGCCATGGATCGTTGAGATTAAGCATGTGTGCCGTGAAGATAATAAAATGGCTGATGCTCTTGCAAAGTACGCAAATCCTAATTCTTTTGATCCTATATTGTTCCATACTGTGCCAGCCTTGGTGGAACCTCATACAGTTGACAACTTATGCGTGTAGGACCTGGATGTAGAGTGGTTTTGTTTTGCCTTCCCCTATGTTGGGTTTTGATGGTTAATGGATGTTTATTGTTTGTTGTAATTGGTATTTATCACATGTACTCTTTTCCTCCGACTAGGATTACGAGTGTTTTAATGAGGCATGTGATAATACTTTCCTATGTGTTTTCATCTATGAATTCATACCTTTTTACCAAAATAATAATTATTATTAATGACCACACAATTCTTATTCCTTACAATCAACTAGGACGATGCTTTACTGGCAAATTAAGATGATTTTTCTGAATCATTACTCAAAATTTCCCAACAAGTCATCCAAATACTACTCAGATGAATAGAATCTAACATTGCCTGTTAAAGTAAGCGATTCTACAGCCCAAGGCAGAGAAATATATGCAAATGAGCTTCCCTCCAATGCAAGCACAAAAGTTCCCCAATGCCAACTATAAAGTATTGTAACCAGATGATGATTGGATAACAAAACAAAACTATGCAACCGGTGGATCAAAGCTGCAATTACTATACCAAGAAACATACGGCGAAAAGGTTGGATCGGGTTTAGTCAGGGGAACCACCCTTCCATAGGATCAGGCCATCAAGAGCAGTGAAATAAAAAGTAAACACATTGATGGGTGGATGTAGCAGCTGCTGGGATTAGCAAATGGCAATAGAGTTTAGTTAAATTCTAGACAGTTAAAGGAAGTGTCACCTTTTAACCGTTTTCTGCTACTGGTTGTGTACCGATTACAGAGAATCAGAAAACAAAGCAATCCCTATTGCACATTCTCCGAGTCGAGGCATAATCAAATGTTTTCTTTCCTTTCCCCTCCTTTGCAACTTTCTCTAGCAAAACAAATTGAACTACATAGCTAGCTTTCCAGGTGCTTAGATTAATCCCCACCTTATTCTCTCCTCTATTTGTGCTTTTCCCTCTTCAACCTTGGCCCTTAGTTTCTGTTCCTGCAAGTTCTGATTCGAACATTATACAAGAACACAGAACATCAAGCAAACATCTAATGGCAGCAAATGGGAGTCAAAGATTTAGTGTGTGTGTGTGGGTGTGTGTGTGTGCTTAATGAAGATATACCTTCTGTTCAGTCCCGCTTAATAGACGGGGTAGGTAGGAAAATGATGGCAATTTGAGAAGATGAGTTTAGAGAATGTCATAATAGCCCTTTTGCTTCCTAGCATTCTTCCTTCTTGTCATTGGGATTTAGACCATCTATTGTTATATGCTCCTTTGAAAACAATAAATCATTTCCAAGGGAATTTTCCATTTCAAATTCGGACTGTTTCCAGTTGTCTGGTGAGAACTTTGGTTTTCTTTTATCATCTCCATTGATTCTTCCTTGTACTGATAAACCAGGAAATCCAGTCTCTCTATGCTGACAAGCATTGGACAAATCCAGAAAAAACATTGTCTTCTTGAATCTGGAGATAAGACACGCTTGGTTGACCCAGGCCCAACATTGAGAATATCGGAGAATCATCAACATTCGTATGATTAAATGGTTGGCAAAAAGCAAACTTCTCAGAGGTGAAAGAGTCGAAAGGTGAACAGTGGATGGCTTCACTGCTTAGGTCTATCAAAGCAAGATTTGTCATCAAGATTGAATTCAGGAACATGAAATGCACCAATAGGATCTTCAGCCCACAGCTGGGATCCTAGAGACGGAATGTTTGCCTCTGGGGTGCAACCGGAATAGCTGAAACCCAAATCTATATCAACTGAATTGCATCCTTCCTTGAGAAACCATGTCTGAGATGGTCCTATTTCCCCTTGGAGACAACAGCTTGCAGGCTTGCTGAATTTTGACTTGGCAAGAACTGGTGTCCTCATATATTTCCAGATGATTTCCAAAGATTATCCCCGTCTTGGTAATGTGTTTCCTCGGCAAAAATATTGTCCAAATCATATTTCATTCTGGTCCTACCAAATGTACTGCTTATTCTTCTGCTCTGCTTCATCCTGGTCCTACCAAATGTACTGTTTATTGTTTCACCCTTCTCTGCAATTAAATATTTTAAATGATTGCTTTAGGTTCAAAAGATGAGCTTTTCATTAAAGAATATAAAATGACAATAAATTGCCAAAGAAATTTATGAAATCAAGCTTAACCTGCAGTAGAAGAGCATGATTCTTCACTGCCAAAGTTTGAGAGAGAAAAAAGGAAAGATGTAAGTTGTAGTAAGGCCATCAAACCAACCTTGAAAAAAAAAGTTCCTATAATTTACCTCAGCAAGCTCAAACTATCCGTTGCATCTTCAGTCTCAAAAAGAGGCCAATCTGGTTGGGCTGGCAAATCTCTAATATCATAATTCCTTTTAAATGGGTTATACCTCCCACTGTATGAAAGCAACTTTACTATTTAGAAAATTACTATATATATATATATATATATTTGGGTGGGAAAAAACCCAACAGCAACAACAAATTAAAAGCCAAGTTTCCCATGTACCTTTGGAGGGAACATTTCATACCTTACCCCAACTGAAGTGAAATCATGACCAACTTGTGGTGACAAACACTTTGTAGAAGGATCTGATCATGGAAAAAGAGAAAGCATTAGAGGTGATAGCAAAGAATTAGTTGCAATGTGTAAAATGAACAATAAGAATCATGAATCATGGAAAAGAAAACTAACGGCAATTAAAACTAAGATTTACCATCCCATATATCTTCCCTTATGTTGTAGGAAATGTCAGTGTCACCAAAAGAACACTTACTGTTTCTGGAAAGGCTGTCAAATTACATGTTGTCAGCAAAACTGGAGAGGTTTGGCTTCTAATTTCTATGCGAATCAATTATATCCATTGAGAATCACGAAGGATTGCCACCAGTTAAATAGTGCACTTTGGAGTGTGATCAGATTTATCCATCAACAAGAATTTCAAGTTGGCAACAAAAAAATATTTTCTTCGGAGAAATCTCATATTCCCTTCTTTTACGATATAGGTAAACCACAGATTTTAATTTCGAGAATCAATTAATTGTTGCTTGTAAATAGAAATACCATTTTAAATAAAAAATAAATCTATGAAGTATGTAATTCATAGAAAGTATATGAGAAATCTTACAAAATATTCATTACCTGCCCTTTTTCTTTGGGGAGTGCAATGGAGTCTCTGTTCTGATTTTACCTAAACCTGATAAACCAAAAGAATTTTGAGTGATACCATGTTATTAGGATGTTGAAAATCAAAATATGCATCAGTATATTGATAACCTACAGGAAATAAAGTAATTAATTGAAGTTGAGATAAAATCTTCAACGATGCGCTAACTAACCAGTAGAGACTAAATGGGTAAGGATAACTGTATTAGAAGTATGCTCTATTTTAGACACTAGTCACTTTCTTTGCTACTATTTTATTCAGAATATCCACTCATCTTCCGAAATTTTCTAGAGTATTCAACTTTTAACTTAATACGATTCTTTTATTAATATTTACAGGCAATTGTAAAGTTAACTCTTTATTTCAAACAGTGATAAATACAAAATAAAAAGAGGAAATGTGATGAAAATCCACTTCTGCATGACCAACTGCCTTAATCCTTCCCTTAACAGTTATTGTGTAAGATCATACCTTCAACTGAAAATGCAACATGAGCTTCATGAACCAGCCTTCTCTCTGAACTCACTTCTGATTCATCACTAATAAGCATGTCGAAAACAGATAGTTCTGGAAAAGTAAACAATGGAAGAAAAGTTTGATGAGAACAATATATTCAGTATAAAACATTAAGAAAAAAAATCCATACTAGTATCAGTTACAAATTGCAATAAAAAGTAATATACTTTTCAGCTAGCAACAATCCCGACAGGACATGGAAATTGTAAACAAAACTAGTTGAGATCTTTTATATTAACAATAGCCCAACATTACAACTTACGGTTCTCAGTGGCTGCATTCTTCAGATCCAGACTATTATTGGCAACATTCTTCAGATCCAGACTATTATTGGCAACATTTAAATCATAATTGTCATGATCCCCAAAAGAAACCCTGTGCAACAAAACAAGCATTAGCTTTTGCAATAGCGCTCTTGATGATTTGAGAGTAGTCTTTGTTTTAGTCAATGTATAGTTATTATTTCAAAATATTATTGTTTAAGCATTTTTTTTGGTAAAAGCAGACACAATAGTATTTAAAAATTTACATGAAATTGTTAATATAAATAATAGTAGCTATGCTTAATTTTTTGGGGGTGTCTCTGCCAAGAACTATCTAAATAAAAAATGAGATGTTTGATTTTATGTAGTAGAGGATATTTTTAGTTACAAAAATGAGAAATCTGAGCACTAGCAAGGTGACATAAAGTAATGACCTACTTTGGGTATTGTAACTCCCCTTGGTAGCTTGATGGTGGAGCACATGTACCTGCACCTGCACCTGCACCTGCACCAACAAACGACATTTTGCACCGAACACCATGAATCCCGAAGAAGTAACACCTTAGTTCACAAAGTTATGCACAACGATATTAATGGATACCTTTTTCCTTGATTTTAACAGAATAAGGGGGGACTAAACTTGAAATGATTATTGCTGGATCCTTTGGCATTTGATACTTCAAAGTCGAAGCACCAAACTTACCATGACTCCCTACTTGATTGCAAACATAAAATACAAAAGGGGAAAAATCAAGGTTGGTCAAAATATGAGCAGCAGCATAAAATGCATTGCATCATCAATGTATAAAAAAGTACTGATCTCTAGTGAGGCAATTCCTATGACTAGCACATAGTATCCCTTATATAAGCGTGCCTATAAATATTGAGTTAGATACAGTTCCCTTGGTAAATAGATATTGCCATATCTTTCAAATTTACACATGATGCAATTACCAGACAAACACACATATCAATTAAGTCACTGAAAATCATGGATTTAAATTGTGTTTGTGGTTGTACTTCCAGCCGCATTGTGTTTATCCTACCTTGGTCAATGTGGCATCGTGGTCGTGAATTGTTTTCTAGTTCTCATAACTCATTGTAAAACATAACAATTATAATTATAAAAACCATTTTAATAATTTTTACATAAAAAAATCGATGATAACAGAGAATAGTTGTGCGCTTTTGCCACTATTTAATTATAGCACTTTTTGTGGCCAGTATTGGTGCGAGATTTGTTCAGCACTGCCATTTGATGGTTTAGCAGTCGCGACATTGCTATCGGACCGCTATTTCAAGATAATATATCCCTGCAGTGAATGAAAATATACCCTTGACAAATGAAAGGGTGACGAGGACAGGAAAATATGATCGAAGATAATTTCAAGAGAAAATTTTTTTTGTTACATTTCTGTTGTAGAAGAGCAAAGTATGGAGGTCACAGATGCAGACCAGTATCAATTATCATCTAGACATTTCAAGTGGTCTCATTTGTGTTGCATAAATCAGTTGGCCAGAAAAAGAAATTTAAGAAACTTACTGCTGGGGTAACCCTTACCTTCAGCAGAAACAGTTGAAAGGTCTAGCAAGTTAAGGATATCCAGAGATTGACATTCCTTTTGATGTCGTCCAGCTATGGTAGTTTCAACAATATGACCCTCAGCAACTGCTCCCTTTTCTTTTTGTTTCCTTTGTTCAAAGTATTGTTTTTGCCTTGACATTAACAAGAAGAACAAAAAGAAAGCATCAATTAGAAAATAATTTCCACAAAAGTAAGACGCAGTTTATTGGATTTCATGGTGCAGTTAGAAAATAATTTCCACAAAAGTAAGACGCAGTTTATTGGATTTCAGGTGCAGTGCTTGACAGGGCAGGTAATGATGATAACAAATAAAAGAAAAAAATAAACAAGTTGTGTACCTGTCAGTGTAGATCTCTCTTGACTGAAGTTGTGGAGAAACAGGACAGCATGCACAAAATGTTAAGTGAGAACAGATATTGTTTATGATTTGGGGATACCAATTACCAAAATGTGAAAATACAATGTGTGGCATATATAATATATATATATAATATATATTGAGAAGCAGACAGTAGTAGTGAAATGTTGTGGAGAGTTGAGTGAGTAGTAGAAATTAACTAGTAAAAGATGTTCAGCAAAAAGCACCAAGTAAAAACATCTGACCGAGTGCGTGAGTCAATCAAAAGTGAAATTCAGATTATGTAAGGCTTACAACTGTGACTTCCGTCTTGATCCCCCCATCCATTGCAACATTGTTTGCGACCTCTCAACAAATACTTGAAAATCTTGAATAGAATGCAACAGAATAGTTGAAAAAGCAGATTCAGAGAGCAAATAAGCCTATAATTCAAATTAAGCGCTGAAAAACTAAAGAGTTTCAATCAAATTAATGAAGAATCGAAACATTGAGACCTGAGATGAAACATGAACTAATAATCTAGAAAGAGCAGGAGACAAAATCCGTTTTCAGTATGGAGACAAAAAAGAAAATGAGTGAATTTTGATTTTCTATAAATCAATCATTCAATCCGTTCCATTCATTCAGTCTTAAAAACCAAGGATTTATCTTCTTACCTGATACGATAGAGATGAAAGAGAAATGGTGAAAGCTCCCGCTGCCCAGCCCTCCGTTAGCTTCAAAACTTGGCAACTCCGTGTGGCGTAACAGAGTTGCAAACTGTAGGGATTTGAATTATCTTTCGAACTATATATAGATTGGAGTTCTATTGAGTGTTTGGCTTTAGAATGCTATTGGAGTACACCCCACAAATATCAACTTTTAGTTAACGACAACATGATGATAGTAGTTTAAGAGTGTATGTTCTTTGGAAAGACCTCGGATAAAGTGAAGAGAAAATTGTCTCAGACAAAAATGCCTTTATAATATACGATTTTAACTAATTTTTTCCGGATTTGCCAAAATGACCAACAAATCGTAATGCGATCGCTAATTCGCAACGCGTCTCCATTATCGCAAATTCGCGTTGCATTTCGCGTTGCGATAGTTGAAATCGCGTGCGATGGTCTACAGTGTCGATTTTTCCCAATTCGCAATGCGAATAATAAATCGCAACGCGAATTGGAAAAATCGCAATGCGATACTGACTATCGCAATGCGATACTATCGCAATGCGATAATACAAAATCGCAACGATATACTGACTTTCGCAACGCGATTCTAACTTTCGCAACGCGATTTACATAGCGCCATTCGATTAACGCGTTTTTTTTTTTTTCAAATTCCAAACACGAATTTTTTTCTTAATAAATCGGAAACTGAACCGCCACAGTAATCGCAACTCATAACCTCAAACCCAAACACAACACTCATCCCATCTCCATCTCTCACATCTCTACGGTGAAATCCGTCCCCATCTTCGAAGATTTCCGTCCCCATCGCCGGCGAAATCCCTCACAACCATTCACAGTCAAAAATCCCTCACAATCATTCAGAAATGGGAAAATCAACCTCCGAGGGTTAGTTTTTTTAATTTATTTTGAAATTTTTACATATTTTAGGTTTTCATATTGGATTGATGATAAGTTTACTGGTAATTTCAATAATAGATTAACCATTTCACTTAGATTTCTTATTAAATTCATTCGATTGCTGCAATACTGCTAAACTGTTTAGCCTGTGAAGTTATATTGTCTTTGTTTTGTCTTTTGGTTGAAGTAACAGAAGAAGAATAGTTTCGAGAATGAAAAATCGCAATGCGGAAATAACTATCGCAACGAAATAAAACGCAACGCGAACCAAAATCGCATTGCGATTTTCACGCGCTTCGTTGCATTTTCATTTCGCGTTGCGATTATCTCGTTGCGATAGTCATTCGCGTTGCGATTCTCATTATCTCGTTGCGATTTTCATTTCAACCAAAAGACAAAACAGTGTTGCAAATTTTAGTTTCAAGAATAAACTACTATTTATGTTTATTGTTTTTGGTATATCTTGACAGTGTAGTTTTTGGTATATCTAACTTGGTATGTTTTGTTGTTTTGTAGAAATTTTTTTCGGCTTCATTGACATTAAGGAATAAAGTTAGCCTAGCCACTACAATTGCTTCGAAGCTTTCACCTGCACAAAGAAAATTGTTTGAGGAAACCTGCTTCGGGCCAGGCTGAGAGTACAGCATCCGGTGGAGATGCTAATTTGACCTATTTGTGGCTTCAGACCATGACTAGATCTACCCGATATACAACGTGGTGAGGAAGAGATTGGTTTCATTTTCCACCGGCGTATACTTGTTTTGGGCGGAAGGAGTTTTGCTTAATCACTGGTCTACGATTCGGACACGATGATGTAGGCCGATACACTCGTCATATCACCCGTCCATCATGGTTATCCAGGGTTTTTCCTGATGAGTCAATAGAGAAGCCGAACTTACACGTCGACGACATGAAGAATTGTTTAATAAGAAAGATGGTTTTACTCGGATGAATGACGTCGATGTTGTCCGAGTATGCCTTCTACTACTTTTGTATGCCGGCTTTTTAGGCAGAGAGGCCAGACAACCTATTCCTCAGGAGCTAATATATTGGTAGAGGACCTAAATGCATGGAATCTGTTTCCGTGGGGTTCGTATATATGGAAAGCTACCTGGACTAAGTTGTCGTCTGCCTTTGATGACCGCAAAAGTTTACGGGGCGATGGGTCGAAATACACTTTGTCAGGCTTTGTTTGGGCCTTTAAGGTAAGAATTTCTATATAATGTTTTCAAAATTATAATTAATTATTTAACAATTACTAATGTTTGTTATTATATTGTTTGTAGATTTGGATATTCGAGGCCTTTCCCGCCATGAAGACATATGCAATAAAAACTTCAAATGATATTCCCAGGGCTATTTCCTGGAAGAAGAAACGTCTGTTGAATTGGGAAGACTTAATACCATATGCGACAATAAATAATGTAAGTTAACACAAATACTATCATATATAACAAGTTATTAATAGTAGAAACTTTGTTTGAGTTTTTATATTTTTAGGAGGCCAACATTCCATTATGAGACTGACACCCCGGAGGCTGAGCTTGCCACTGATTGGTGGCAAGCTAGTCAGCGTTTTCTTGATGGCACGAATGATGAGCAACCCCTTCCTCCACTTCGAGAGCCATCACCTCACCCAGAGCCATCACCTGATCGACCCGACTATACACCTCTACAACGAGAGCCATCACCTATCCCTCACATCATCGAGCCTCTTCTCCACCATCACCTCATGATAGGCGACCGGCAAAGATGCCACGACTTCTATCTCCCTGTTCCCACCTCCACGGGATGAGTCAAGGGAGTTACGTGATGAGGTCAATGCCTTGCGTGAGGAGATCGGTACTCTACGCGATAACGATGGTGCATGGCGTGTGGAGGTCAGCCTTGCGTGAGGAGATCAGTACTCTACGCGATAACGATGGTGCATGGCGTGTGGAGGTGTCTACTTTACGTGGTGAGGTTACCGCTCTAAGTGAGATGGTAGTATCGTTGTAGAATGAGGTTCATACTCTACGCAACGAGGTAAGTTTAAGATTTTCCATATTTAACTTGATGATAAATTTACTCGTAATTTCACTTAAATTAACCATTTCACTTAGATTGCTTAGTAAATTTATTGGTTGCTTCCAATACTGCTAAACTGTTTATTAACACTGTGAAGTTAGTATTTGTCTTTTTGTTTTGTCTTTTGGTTGAAGTAAATTTATTCGGTTGCTGCCAATTCTAAACTGTGTATTCTTTAACACTGTGAAGTTAGTATTGTCTTTGTTTTGTCTTTTGGTTGAAGTTTTGAAATATATTTGTCTTTGTTTTCACTGTTTAAATATCATGTCCGTTTATTTACTGATATTTATTTAATTATTTAGCGGACCATAAGGTGGATGCTTTACATCGGGTTTTTCTTGCACGACAGAGTTCACGCATCAGACGGCGTGCACGTGCTATTAAGTCTCCGTATACCCCAATAGTGCGAAGACACCGCAAGAAGCCCGACTCGCCTGTCATCCCTCAAAGTCCACTCCTATCGTTGAGAGGCCCCTATCATTCCTCGAGAGTCCCCTCCCACCGTTCAAGAGGCCACTGTCATCGTTGAAGAGGTCCCTCCCACCATTCAAGAGCCCGATTCATATGGCGTCATATGTAGGATTCTTGAGAAACCCTCTGACGTGCCGGACATGATGGATTCAAGTTGGCTCTCGTATGAGTTACCGGCCAGTACCATACCGGTATCTGAAGAGAGAGGAAACAACACCGGACACAATTCTGGATAACACCCTTTGGGCTAAGACCGCAGTTGATTTTTATCTACATGAGCGAAGCCAGGGGTGTTTCACTGACATATGCAAGCTCAATGATGATATCTATTTGTTGCTTGATCGGTCTTGGTGGGGCGTATTATTAGGAGTCGAAGACAATGGCTATTTCGATGGAGGGGTAAGTCTTATATTTTTCTTATATTTTAATTTGATTATTTTTTTGTAAATTTATGTAAGTTACTAATATATTCTTTTTTTTTGTAAAACAGCATATCGATGCGTGGGTGTCACGTCTTCTAATAATTAGGAAACTTAAGGAAAATAAAAGAAATACACGATATACAATTATGCCGACGTCTTTTAACGCCGTTCACTTGAAGAATCAACGAGATGAATCATTTGCGTTGGGCAATGGACAAGCTAAACTTTATCCTGCATGGTGGGTCGATAAGGTTGTGTTTATTTTAGATTGAGTTTAAAGGTATTCATAAATAAGTGCGCAAATGAATGAATTATTACTTATGATTGCAGGTGTTTATCCCTGTTTTGAACGTAACCATTGGCTTCTCGTCGAGCTTCAGATCCCATCCCTTAAGGCAATAGTATATGACAGCATGATAAATTACATATCATTGGCTGATTTAAGAGATTTATTAAGGGATGGAGCTCTTATTTGGCTAAATTCTTGGATGCGATAAATTATTGGACTCGTTCTGGAAACAAGAAGCCAAAGAAGCTCAATATTACAGTTAGCAGAGAGACCGCACCACAACAAACGAAAGGACCCAGAGGGAATCGATATATACGAGACGTTGCCTACCTGCATCCCGTTATAAAAATGTCCATAAACAATTGGTATGTTTTAGGCTTGTGGTTTGAAAATGTTTGGTTAAGTACCTAGAATTCAATAATTTGTTGTTTGTAGGTTTTAGATGTGTAGAAAGTGTTGTTTGAGCAAATGTTTGGTTTGCAGGTTAATCTCAGAAGTGAGCTGCGTGAAAATGATGTATGGCTGCAAAAGTTGATTCAATAGTAGATGTGTTATTTTCTCTAATAATTATTACTTATTTTGATTGTTTAATTGATTTGTAAAAGGTGATTTGTAAAAGTTGATTTGTTTAATTGATGTTAACATAATTCTTATTTGTGCTTGTTTAATTGATTGAAATATAATGGTTGTTTTGTTGATTTCAATCTGCATTATGTTGAAGGCAAAAAGTACTATCGCAATGCGAAATGAAAATCGCAACGAGAGAATCGCAACGAGAGAATCGCAACGCGAAATGAAAATCGCAACGAGAGAATCGCAACGCGAAATTAAATTCGCGTTGCGATTTTCATTTCGCATTGTGATTCCCTCGTTACGATTTTCATTTCGCATTGCGAAATTAGCGTTGCGATTTTCATTTCGCATTGCGATTCTCTCGTTGCGATTTTCATTTCGCATTGCGATAGTAATTTCCGCGTTGCGATAGACATTAAGATGATTGCCTATTAAGTGATAACAACTGAACAGATCATAGCAATTTTCAAACTCAAGTTACTAATACATGCCTAACTGAAATGTTAAAAGTTCACACATAAAATCTACATAATACAACGTTTGCATTTAAAAATCACCTAAGTTAACAGTCCCAAAAGGTGAAGCCAGTTGTGATTGGGATTTTAAAGATGATTGCGATTTTGATTGCCTTTTTCTTGACACCATATGAGCTTTGGATTTTGATGATGATCCATATTTTGGTAGAGGAAAAGATGATTGTGATGGCACGGTGATCCACATGTCAACCTCGTATGACCACTTTCCTTGCACCGATACATGTCGATCTCTTCTTCTCTTCACCTTAGATGGTATACGATCGTGACTTTTGGTCGGCCAGGTAGCCTTCTGTCCATGGCTGGTGGCAAAACTGTTTGTAAGTCATCTGGTATGTCCCACTCAGAAGGATGTGAAATAGGGTAGACAATCTCGGCATAAGTCTGTCGATATACTTCTGTAGTGTAGCAATCCATAGCGTATGTGCTTGAATCATCTTGGTTTAGATGAAGAGCAACTTTTATAACATGGCCACACGGATAACCAGATGTTTGCCATTTCATACAATACACGTCCTTGTATTTAGATCGACAAGCCCATTTAAGTTATTATCCAGTACTTCAAACAAAGTGTTTGAACATGGTTCAACTCTCCATGACGTTGACTTCACAACACGTTTCGTTATCTTTTTTTCAGTCTGGTGTAACACGATGTTCCAATGTTCTTGTAAATTTAAATAAATAATACTTAGTAAATATATGATAAGTTACGAATTCAAAGAAATAATACTTGCATGGTTTCTTTTCTTGTAGTACCACTGTTGAATAGAGGCTCGAAAAAACTCCATTAACATAGTAATGGTAATTTCCGGGAATGACGACTTAGAGCGTTAATTGATTCTGCACTATTAGACGTCATGAAACCATATCTTGCTCCAAGTTGATGTACTCTTGACCTCTTTCAAACCCGACATCTTCTAGTTTTGAGCACTGAGGCAAAACACGTCTTAAACAGTTTATATGCTTATTGAAATCCACTTCCCGATAAGCCTTTACAGCCTTCCAGTATGTCCATTTGTGCTTTTTTACCAGCAGACCTTGATTTTAGATTTCTATACAAATGAACACCACAAAGTCCATGAAAAGCATCTGGGAAACACCTTCTAACAGCATTGTCAATTGAGTTTACCCTATCGGATATGATTGTCAGATTGCTAATAGGACCTATGCAATCCCTAAGATGCCCATAAACCATGTCCATGAATCAGAGGTTTCAGATTTGCCAACCCCGTAGCTATTGGCAATATCCCATTGTTAGCATCCATGGCTACTGCTAATAAGTTTACTCCAAGGATCGACCTTTCAAATGTGCTCCGTCAACTATAATAACTGGGCGCATGCAAGTAATAACGAACGAATCTACAAAATAATATACACAAGAAATATAATCATTTAAATGTGAAATGCATGTAACTAACAGAAATGAGTCAACAGAATTATATTGATTTACTAACCGCAGCACCAATGGCGATAAACAGCAACTCAAAGCGTCCATCTCTATCTATTTTGATATGAGTTACCGACCCATTTTTCAGCTTTAAATTGTGACAATAAGCCGGCAGGCGCATGCAAGTAATAACGAACGAATCTACAAAATAATATACAAGAAATATAATCTTTAAATGTGAAATGCATGTAACTAACAGAAATGAGTCACAGAATTATATTGATTTACTAACCGCAGCACCAATGGCGATAAACAGCAACTCAAAGCGTCCATCTCTATTTTGATATGAGTTACCGACCCAGGATTTTTCAGCTTTAAATTGTGACAATAAGCCGGCAGTTGGGCAAACGTGCTTCTGGCGACCCCCTCAACAATTCCAAGGCATAACATTTGGCTCTCCAAGCTTGAGAATATGATATACTAATCTTGAACCGAGCATTCATGTCAGTCATAATTTCATGTCCCCGATATACCCTGCCATTCAAAAACATTAACTCAGCCAGAAAACCACCAACCTTTTGTTTGCCTGTCTATGGTGAGGAAAAACTTGGGTTCTTGAACACGTATGTTTATCATAAAAGTCCTAACTTGAAACATTGCGCAATCTTTTATCCTCTTTGCAATCATATGCCACGTACATTTTGTCAATCGTACACCTTGTTTCGAACGATCTTTGCTTGATTTGTTAACTTTTAGTTGATAGCCATCTTCCACATTTCGTATACAAAGCTATCTTCAAGTCCTTTGTATCAAAACAATCATATTTCTTGATACGAATAACTTTTGTGTAACAATCAACTGCTTTCTTTGCCAACTCTTCTTCCGGTAGCTGAAGTAATTCTGGCATATTCCAGTTATACTCCCGTGGCATTTTCTTTCTTCGGGGACTTTTCTTCTTCTTTTCTTCTTCAGGATATATGAATTACAGAATGGATGTTCACATGTTCATTCACATTCGTAACTTCTCCTCATTATCATCAACAACATCTTCCTCGGCAACGGGTGTTTCATCATCAAAATTCGGGTATTGACCAATATCAAAATCATTACACGCAGGGTCTGTTTCTTCTTCTGAAATATCATCAAATCCTGTATTGACCAATATCAAAGTCCGGGTATTGACCAGATCAAATTTCGAATACTGACTAGTACTCCAATTTTTTCTCTTGGCTCATCATCGTCTAATTGGTCAATACGAAAACCGAATTTGGTGCTGAAGTTGATTTGGATTTGGATTAGAGAAAGGCTGTGGGTTTTGAGACCCACTTAGTTGATTACTACCCGCTACTGACCCAACAATACTACTTCTAGGTTCAACAACATACAATGTAACATCATCACTTGAAACATTAATGTAAGTAATGAATCGTTAAACATCTTCATTGTCGGTTAACAAATAAACTTTACCATTTCTCTGATAAGATAGCCTAAATCCACTTAGGGGCTCTAAATTCAATTTCTTTGAAACACGTAACATTAGGGTTTCATAAGTTAACTTCTTTAATGACAGTTTTAGTTGAAGATTCATGGGTAAAGACATATATTGTAAAACACCATGAACATTCTCCCATAACCCTCCAAAACACAAATCTATCCAAACATGATCAACATTAGATGATTTCATGGTTGTAACTAAACAAACAAGATGCGAAACTAAGACATGTTGCCGGATGGGGAAGGATGTCGTTGGATATAGGAACGGATGTCGTCGGAGAGAGTGATAGATGGAGATGGAATGAGTTGCGATTTAGGGATTTAGGTTATGAGTTGTTGCTGCGTATATATATACCAAAAAAATTTGGCTTGCGAAACTAAAACCTGTTGCGAACTTTGAAACTCGCATTGCGATTCTGTATTATCTCGTTGCGAAAGCCAGAATCGCGTTGCAAAAGGCAATCATTTGACCATCGCAATGCGAAATGCAAATCGCAACGATAGAATCGCAATGCGAAATGAAAAAGGCAACGAGGATTAACATGCATAAACTTTAACAATTATTGAATTCTAGGTACTTAACCAAACATTTTCAAACCAAAATGAGTATATATGTTAACAAAACTTGCATTATGTGTATTTTATGTGTGCACTTTTAACATTTTCAGTTAGGCATGTATTAGTAACTTGAGTTTGAACATTGCTATGATGTTCAGTTGTTATCACTTATTAGACATTCATTTGACTATCGCAACGCGAAAATGGCTATCGCAACGCGAAAATGGCTATCGCAACGAGAAAATCGCAATGCGAAATGAAAATCGCATTGCGATTTTCTCGTTGCGATTTTCATTTCGCATTGCGATTTCTCGTTGCGATAGCCATTTCGCGTTGCGATAGTTGTTTTGCCTTCAACATAAAGCAGATTGAAAATCAACAAATCAACTATTACATTTCAACACAAATTATGTACACATCAATTAAACAAATCAACATTTACAAATCATCTTTTACAAATCAATTAAACAATCAAAAAATAATAATTCTTATTTCTTCATCAATTATTGAATCAATGAATCAACAACTTTGTGACCCCGTACATCCATTTCACGCAGCTCACTTAAGGATTAACCTGCAGAAACCAAACATTTACTCAAACAAGACTTCCTACACATCTAAAACCTACAAACAAATTATTGAATTCTAGGTATTAACCAAACATTTTCAAACCAAAAGGAGTATATATGTTAACAAAACTTGCATTTGACTTACCAATTAACAATGGACACTTTCATAACGCGGATGCAGGTAGCAGCGTCTCGAATATATTGCTCTAGCCATATAATGCCGAAACCACAAGCCTACTGCAGCTCTATCTCTATCGGATGGGAGGTAAAAACTCTGTGCTTCCCATCGTCAAACGTGCCAAGCAAAGGCATATGAGAGGACCAATATCCCCTCTGGCTCCCGGTGATTGCTGTGGCGCGGTCTCGTCTCTGACAACTGTGACATTGAACTTCTTTGGCTTCTTGTGTCCAGAATGACTCCAATACTTAATCCATCCAAGAATTTAGCCAAATGAGAGCTCCATCCCTTGAAAATATCTCTCAAATCAACAGTGATATGTAATTGATCATGCTGTCATACACTATTATCTTCAGGGATGGGAGCTGAAGTTGGACGAGAAGCCAGTGACGACGTTCCAAAACAGGGATAAACACCTGCGATCATAAGTAATATTATTTGCGCACTTATTTATGAACACCTTTAAAAAAATTTAAAAAATAAACACTAACCTTATCGACCTCCACCATGCAGGATAAAGTTTAGCTTGTCCATTGCCCAACAAAAATGATTCATCTCGTTGATTCTTCAAGTGAACTGCGTGAAAAGCCGTCGGCATTATTGTATATAGCGAATTTTTTTTATTTTTCCTAAGCTTCCTTATTATTAGTAGACGTGACACCCACGCATCGATATGTGTTTTACAAAAAATACATATATTAGTGAATTACATTAATTTTTAAACAAATTAATCAAAATCATATATAAGACAAATATAAGACTTACCTCCCCATCCAAATAGCCACTGTCTTCAACCCCTAATAGCACATCCCACCAAGACCGATCAAGCAACAAAAACATTTCATTGTTGAGTTTGCTGATGTCAGTGTAACACCCTTGGCTCCGCTCATGTAGATAAAAATCAACTGCGGTCTTAGCCCAAAGGGTATTATCCACAATTGTTTCCGGTAGTTGTCTCCTCTCCACTTCAGATACCGGAAGGGTACTAGCCGGTAACTCATACGAGAGCCAACTCTCATCCATCATGTCCGGAACCGGTGGGGGTTCTCATACTTCGATATATTACCCATGTGAATCGGGCTCTAGAATGGTGGAAGGGACCTCTTCAACGATGAAAGTGGCCTTTTGAACGGGGGGGGAATCTTGAGGGAGAATAGGGGCCTCTGAATGATTGGAGGGGACTCTTGAGGGATGACCGGTGAGTCGGGCTTCTTCTTGCGGAGTCTTCGCACCATTGGGGTGAACGGAGACGTAATAGCACGTCCACGCCGTCTGATGCTGAACTCCGTCGTGCAAGGAAAACCCGACGTAAAGCATCCACCTTATCGGGCCGCTAAAAAAATTAATACATAAATCAGTAAATAAACAGACATGATATTAAACAAAGACAAATATGTTTCAAACTAGCATTGTATTCACCCAAGTCATTATTCTATCATAGTTCACAAAATGTCAGATAACATTCCAGAAGTAAGCACTATATAAACATTTAAAAGGACAACATATATAAACATTCCAGAAAAAGAATAGTTTACTTTCGCAACACGAAACTTAAAATCGTAGCGCGAAATGACTATCGCAATGCAAAAATGGCTATCGCAACGCGAAAATGGATATCGCAATGCGAAATGAAAATCGCAACGACAAAATCGTAACGCGAAATGAAATCGCAACGACAAAATCGCAACGCGAAACACAAATCGCATTGCGATTTCATTTCGCGTTGCGATTTGTCGTTGCGATTTCATTTCGCATTGCGATTTTGTCGTTGCGATTTTCATTTTGCATTACGATAGCCATTTCCGCGTTGCGATAGTCATTTTCGTGTTGCGAAAGTAACTATTCTTCTTCTGCAAATTGAAACTTGAATGGATTGCATTACTTCAACCAAAAGACAAAAACAAAACCAAAAACAAATACTAACAAAAACAGTTTAGCAGTATTGGCAGCAACCGAATGAATTACGAGTATGAAAAATCTTAAACTTACCTCGTTGCGTAGAGTATGAACCTCATTCTGCAATGATGCTACCATCTCACGTAGAGCGGCTACCTCACCGCGTAATGTAGACACCTCAACACGCCATGCACCATCGTCTTTGCGTAAAGTACCGACCTCCTCACGCAAGGCATTGACCTCATCACGTAACTCCCCTAATCATCCCGTTGAGGTGGAGGTGGAGAACAGGGAGATAAACGTCGTGGCATCTTTCGGTCGCCTATCTTGCGGTGATGGTGGAGAAGAGGCTCGATGATGTGACAGAATATGTGAGGCTGTCGTTGTGGAGGTATAGCCGGGTCGATCAGATGATGGCTCTGGGTGAGGTGATAGCTCTGGGCGAGGTGATGGCTCCGAAGTGGAGGCTGCTCATCAACCGTTCCATCAAAAAAACGCTTACTAGCTTGCCACCAATCAGTGGCAAGCTCAGCTTCCGTGGGTGTCAGCCTCTGTAGAGGAGTGTTGGCCTCCTAACAATATAAAAGCTCAAACAAAGTTAAACGTGTACTAGTAATAACTTGTTTATAAACATATGGTAGTATTTATGTTAACTTACATTATTTATTGTCGTATACCGAGTAAATCTTCCCATTGCAAGGTCCGTTTCCTCTTCCAGGAAATAGCCCTGGGAATATCATTTGAAGTTTTTATTGCATATGTCTTCATGGCGGGAAAGGCCTCAAATATCCAAATCTACAAAAATATAATAACAAACATTAGTAATTGTTAAATAATTACTTATAATTTGGAAACATCATATAAAAATTCTTACCTTAAAGGCCCAAATAAAGCCTATCAAAGTGTATTTGGAACCATCGCCATGCAAACTTTTCGATCATCCAAGCAGACGATAACTTATTCCATGTAGCTTTCCATAAATACGAGCCCCACGGAAACAGGTTCCACGCATTTAGGTCTTCTACCAATTTGATTAGATCATTTGGAATAGGTTGTCTGGCCTCTCTGCCTAAAAAGCTGGCATGCAAAGAATTAGAAGGCATACTCGGACAACGTCGACGTCATCCATCCGAGTAAAACTGTCTTTATTATTCAACAATCTTGTCAGGTCTTCTACGTGTAGACTCGGCCTCTCCAGCTCAGGAAAAACCCGGGATAGCCATGATGGGCGGGTAATGTGTCTAGTGTACCGACCTACATCATCGTGTCCGAAGCGTAGACCGGTGGAAAATCAAACCATATCTCTTCATCACGACGTTGTATAGTCTCTGGTAGATCGCTAGTCATGGTTTGAAGAAACAGGTGTGTCAACATCGTATCTCCACCGGGATGTTGTACTTTCAGCCATGGCCCGAAGCATGTATCCTCAAACATTTTTCTTTGTGCAGGTGAAAGCTTCGACGCAATTGTTTTGGCCAGGCTGACTTTATTTCTCAAGGTCAATTGAGCCGAATAAAAGTTCTACAAAAACAATAAACATACTAAATTATATACAAAAACTACACTGTGAAGATATACCAAAAACAATAATAAACATAAAGAGTAGTAGTTTATTCTTCAAACTTAAATTTGCAACACTGTGAATTTCGTATTGTCTTTGTTTTTTGGTTGAAGTAATGCAATTCATTCAGTTTCAATTTGCAGAAGAAGAATAGTTTCTGAAAATGAAAATCAACACGAAAATGACTATCGCAACGCGAATTTGACTATCGCAACGAGAGAATCGCAACGCGAAACTAAAATCGCGTTGCGATTTGCATTTCGCGTTGCGATTCTCGGTTGATTTAATAAGCAATCTAAGTGAAATGGTTAATCTATTATTGAAATTACCAGTAAACTTATCATCAATTTCAATATGAAAAACCTAATAATAATGCAAAAATTTCAAAAAGTAAATAATTAAAAAAACTAACCCTCGTTGGTTGATTTGGTTGATTTTCCATTTCTGATTGTGAGGGTGGCTCTGAGAGATGGAGATAGACGGATTTCGCCGGAGATGGAGACAGATTTCGTCGGAGATGGGTGAGAGAATGAGAGATGGAGATGGGACTGAGTTGTGATTTTAGGTTTTAGGTTATGAGTTGCGATTACGGGATATACTGTGGACGGTTCAGTGTTCCAATATATTAATATTCGTGTTTGGAATTTAAAAATAAAATACTTGGCCAGGATACTAATGGCGCTTTGAAAATCGCATTACGATTATGTATTATCGCGTTGCGAAAGTCAGAATCGCGTTGCGAAAGTTAGTATCGCGTTGCGAAAGTAAGTATCTCGTTGCGATTTTGTATTATCGCATTGCGATAGTCAGTATCGCATTGCGATTTTCCCAATTCGCGTTGCGATTTACTTATTCGCATTGCGAATTGGGAAAATCGCAACGACACTGTAGACCATCGCAACGCGATTTTCAACTATCGCATTGCGAAAATGCAACGCGAATTTGCGATAATGGAGATCGCGTTCCGAATTAGCGATCGCATTGCGATTTTGTTGGTCATTTTGGCAAATCCGGAAAAAGTTAGTTAAAATCGTATATTATATGGGATTTTTGGTCACTGGAGTTATTTTCTCTAAAGTTAATCATGTTGTCAATGATTAAAAAAATTATTAATATATATTATATTATAATCACATGTGTGTTAAAAAAACTTTTAACTATTCAAACATCTAATTTTGATTTAATTTCTTTATTTTGTAAGTCAAAACTCAAAATAACATTCCAATGCCTTTTGATAAGCTTAGTAGTTTGATAAAAAAAGATATATTTTTAAATTACTTCATCAATTTATGTAAAAAATTTATGATTCGAAAAAAATTCAAAATTAGTTCTTTAAAATATATATTTAAATTTCAATTTTTTAATAAAACTATATTAGTTTCTAGTTTTTATATAAATATAGAAATTTAAGATTAATAAAATAGATTAAACAAACTTAATTTATAATTATATATATGTAATTATAAAAACTAAGAAAAGATATTAAACTTAATTTTAAAATATAAAAATATTTTTTTCAACAATTACTATGTAGGGTAGGAGAAAAATAATTTTATTCTTAATAGATATCGAACGTACGACCTAATAGATAGATGAAGTGCCAATGCTAGGGATTGTTGACTAAAATATAAAAATCTTACCACAAACATAGTTTAACCTAAAATATAAAAGCTTAATTCAGAGTTTAAGTATTATTCTAAGTCTTAGTTCCGAGCTTCGATCTTATTCAAATTAATTTATATTTTCTTAGAAAATCTTACATCAACCATAATTCAACCTCAATATAATTTTTATTAACTATAAAAAATATTTAACTTGATCCAACGGTTAAATATTTGTATCTACACCACTAATGTCTTAGGTTCAAATTCTCTAATTCTATTCTTATTTTTCTTAATTTTTACAATAAGAAGATACACATGGAGGATTAAATTTATTGATTTTTTAAATTAAAATGATCAAATGGTTTACATTAATAGAATAATAATATTATTATTATTATTATTATTGAAAAGAAATTGGTCATTTTTGTTCAAATGAAGGAACAGGGGTAATTGTTTCATTAAAAAAACATCCCTAAATCTGTTTGGAAGGGGAAAAAAATACAATGTACCGATGCTTTAACACAAGAAAACAACAGTCATAACATCACACGTTTATAGCTCTCGACTACAGCTGAAATCTTCTGAAAATTATTCTTTATTATCTTAATATAAAAAAGCTTAAATTATGCCTCCTTTTCTATTTAAGTGTTTAAAGTTCCTTTTAATTAATGTAGGTGTCTAACATTTTTTATGTTATCATTTTAAGTGTTGGATCTGTGACTGTCATTACAAATATCCTAAAGTTATCTAAAGTACTTTAATTTTCTTCAATTATTTAAAAAAAATAAATTAATAAATAAATAAATAAAACAAGAATTTCTTCTTCTTCTTCTTTTTTTTTTAAAAATATTATCCAAAGTATCTCTAAAATCCTTACTCCCAAAATTAATTTCGTCATCTATCATCATCTCTACCGTCAATCACCCACTTATTTGTCGATCGTTCGTCAACCATCATGCAATTCGATTGGGATTTGAGGATTTAGGTCTTAAGATTTAAGGATTTAGGGTTTGAATTTAAGAATTTGAGTTTAGGGATTGACACTATAAGGGAATGATTGTCCAACGACGTGTGGGTAGGTAGCCACGTGTCATATTTTGAGTGGTTGACAAATTTTTAAATGGACGTGACGAACCAGATACTTAAAATGACAATGTCAAAAACGTTAGACACATATATTAACAAAAAAGAAAAAACGTTAGACACCTAAATAAAAAAAATATAATTTGGAATATTCTCATATTAGGCCTTCTTTATTTGATACATATTCGCCATGAGATTATTGAATAAAGTATCATTTTCGGAATTCGATCGGGTATACCTAATTCATTTTTTATAACTATTCATATTAAATAAAGAAATTGAGTAACAAAAATGTAAACCTTACCTTATATTAAATAAATAAAGAGTTTGAGTGCATTGTGGTTCAAATGAACCACAATTGTAGAAGCAGGGCCTTGGGAGTTTGGGCTGTCTTTAGTTGTTTCTTAGGAAAACAGAAACACAAGTGTGAGAGCATTTTTTTTCTTATATATATAATTATCGATATTTAATTTATCAAGTTTATCGATAATGAATTGGATATTTTTTAAAATAAAATTTATATTTATATTTATATTAAAAAATTTGTTTTTAATTCAAGTGTCCAATTTGGTTTAACTTTATAATTTCGGATATAATCTTATAGTTTCGTAATTAATCGATTCAAAAATCAGGATTTTTATCGACAAAGGTTTACTTCGTATGGATCGAATCTTCGGATTAGATAAACCATGGGTGTTAATTAAGCTATTATCCGAAGGTTCATGTGCAAATATTGAGACAACAAAGTTTGATAGGACCATTGCACCTAATTTCTTATTTCATTTTCTTATTTTCCACTCCAAAATCATAAAAAATATTATTGTTTTTTAAATTTCAAAAATTCTAAAAGTAATCTCAAAATCCATTAATTTATTTTTTAAAGTTATTAATAGATTTAATTATTTTTTAAATAAAATTCATTGAATCGTAAAAAGAAAGAACCATAAAAATCCCTAACTCTGATAAATATATTTAATTCAATCTCCACTCCACAAGCACAAATTAAATTTTATTCAACTATATAACTTTTAACGCAATTTTTTAATTAAAAAGGTGCATTAATTGCGATTTATGTAATATGCAAAAAAGAAAAGAATGAGTTACTTTTTTAGGGTAAAGTACAAAAATGGTCCCCCGACTATAGGATACTACTTTATTGAGTCATTCGATTATTAAAAGTTACAAAATGGTCGTTCGACTATAGGGAGTTGCTTTGTTGAGTCCCTCAACTATTAAAAGTTACAAAATAGTCACTCGACTATTTATTATGTTCCAAACTTATCCATTTCTATTAAAAAATTAACGATTATATAAGCTAGACGTTAACCTACTGACTGAGATACGATAGTTGTTTGAGATTATGAGATTAGATTTTATCATATCTGAGTCAGCATGTTAACGTTCAGCTCAGTCTGTAACCCCCTTAGACCGATGCGGGTAACTCGATCCGATTTGGAGTGTCACATTAGGGTTACTGGAGCGACCCACTGTAAAAATAGCGAAAAATTTAAAACTTTTAATAAAACATGTACTAATAAAATGATTTATCAGTATACAGAACTAAAACAAAATTTCAGAATCGTATATAAAACAAAATACAATTATATGCCCCTAATCACCTGTACCATACTCTGCAAACAACGCCGGAATAACTCCCTTACTGAAGTCGATAGTTGCACTGGTACAATTCTTTTAACCTGAAATGTTGAGTAATAGAATGAGCTTTGGAAAGCTCAGTAATACATAACTATCAGATTATGCTGAAGATCGTGCAGATACAAATCACATTATATTTCCTTATTGGTTCCGAACATCTACAGATTTTATGCTAAGCGGAGATCCTACTGATGTTTCAGGGGTAACGAACAATGAGCTTTCAGTTCAGATAAGTATTTCGAAAGACTAAGTTCAGAAGATTAGAATAGGTTATCTAGTATGTTCCCATAAAACCAGTGAAGAGATACAAATCTTTTCTTTTTAAACAATAGTAGTTTAAAAACATATTTTTATTCAAAAACCATATTAATCCCTCCAACCAAACGCTCCATAATGTGTAGGTTCCCCAGAACCATACACCTACCTACACACCAAGTAAGGACTTACCCTGAGCACAAAGCAGAGGAGCCTGCAGTAACGGTAACTTCCTCCAATAACACCCTCCCATAAAACGTTTATCAAAAATCATATTATTCCCTCCAACCAACACTCCATAATGTGTAGGTTCCACAGAACCTTACACCCACCTGCACTCCTATTAAATTCCATGATTCCATAAATCAGGAACAATTCATATTTTCCAGTGAAAATATGAAACCAGATAACACAGTTCAGGTAACCATAATTCATAAACCAATAAATTCCATTATTTCATAAATCATGTACAATTCATACTTTTCGATGAAAACCGTAATTGGAGATCACATACCATGTTGCCATGATTCATAAACCAGTAAATCAATACTTTCGTTAAAACTCATTTGAAACATATAAAACTGTCATGTAGTACATGTGGAACACACTAGAGGATCAAAATATTTATCAGATATTCTTCAGAGATATTGGGTAATCTTATTGGGTAGAGAAACAAAGATCTTCAGTTTATCGATAGAATGTCAGAATTTAGAATCACTATAGGAATAGTTCAATAACTAACGGAATCATTAGTTATTCAGAATATAACTTGAGCTGATAAGGAATAAATGAAGATTCAGGACATTTACAGTCGGCGTCGATTTATCGGATTATTGAGATAACTCAAGTTTAACAACTCCCAAAACTAATGCATGTTGACCGGTCCATTCGTTGTCCTACAAGGTATTCACTCTTTAATACCAACAATTATTGTCCATAAATCAACTTTTGAGTCATCACTAAACATATCTTAAGGAGACGAACAAATATTCTAATGTTCTTTATTTTATTTTCAAGCTTCCACGATACCATGAAATCTGACGTACTTGATTTGTGGTTCATAATCCATAGGGATGATACATCATGTAAGTTCATCCGAGGCTTATCCTAATCACTTACTTAATCCACAATCATTGAGGTTACTTAGTTCATTTAACATTCAAGTCCATTCCAGTTACTTTAGGATTTTCCAGAGTAATTCAAATATTCCTGAATTTCAGATACGTATTGTACTTCCGTTCCATTCAATTTGGTCTTCGTGGTTGATTTGTCGAACAAACGTCCAATTCTTAGTACTGAATGCGATCTTGAGTTGAGCTGAATACTTCCAAAATTATCATCAAGCCACACTTGAGAAGACGAACAAACATTCAAGTAATATCTATGTCGTACAGGTACTGACATATCATTACGATTGATCAACTCACTTAAGCTGTGTTCCATAACTTTTAAAGGTAATCCAACATTTATGCTTATTTTGATTCCTTAATTAATCCAAGACATTTACTTAGTATAGGCCATAAGGGTATTTTGGTCATGTTGGTGTTTATTTTTATTCCATTCATTTCAGAGCTCGAGGATATCCACTCATTCCTGAGCTTGGTGATATTCTTGGTCATTTCTATACCATGGGTATTTTGGTCATTTCACAGATCCATTGTATTACAATTATTTCCTTCAATCCGATCTTATTATTAAATTCAAACTTATCATTTACTTCAGTCCTTTCAAACAATTATGACAAAAAAGCACCATTGATAAATCATTCTTCAGGTATTTACTTATAACTAAGATATTTCGGGTCAAGTGCCTTCTCAGATTTTACAAACGGAATATCAGGAATTTTCCTGCACTAAGTCAGGATCTTAACAATCAAATCCGTACTTAATCGAGTTAAGTACGAATTCTCAAAGTATTTTCTCATTCAAGGTCAACTCAGACTATTTTACCTCTCAAAGGCATTTTTTTTGTAATTTCTTAACTAGATAATTTCGGTATTAGCTCTTAACGAAAATAATTATAATTTAAAGATCATATAGTCAATTGCTTTCCCGAACATTCTCTGATCTTGAAATTATTCCTTATCAAACTTCTAGCAACTTGCGCAAACCCTTTTTGGCGTTAAAAACCAGTTATCCAAATTTTCTAAACAAAACCATTATTTCTTATGCACATCTGTAATTATATCGGATCAATATGTCTTTTCAGAGTTATTAACCAACTTCCAGAGACAATTCTTGTCATCCTACAACATAACGGTACTTTCGTAATTTTACCCTACCGGAGTATTCTCATAATTTCCCATCCAAGTGCCTTTAACATTTAACCTTTGTTGATATAAAATATAAGTTACAAATCCAGGGTTGATTTCTTTATCACTAATCACAAACTTGTAATTTAATTCTAACAATTCCTCAATATCTTATATTAGTCATTCGATCCGTATTCAGTTACAAAATTTCTACTACATTCATATCGAGTGTATAAATTTTTCAACTCCACAAAAGTGACAAACATTATCTTATTCATGCATTTACCAATATCAACATGTTCCATAAAGCATAAAGAGGTAGTAAAGTATTACCTCGATTCCCGTGCCATACTGATCGACCATATAAATTTCATTCGAACACCTTTTATCTTTAATTCAACTTCCAATATTTCCTCAGATTCATATCAACATAAATTACATAAAAACGGAGCTTAATTTCGAAAAACGTATCGAATCGGATGATAAATCAGTGAAAAACAGCTTATCGGGTTCGAATTTGGCGAAATGGACTTTGGATTCAAGACGTCGAAAACACAAAATATGACTTTTCAAAAATTTGGAATTTTCAGTCAAAGTCAACGGGTTTGATTGGCAATTTTGAGGCCTTCGGGTCCGAATTTCGAAAAACGGACTGCGAAATCAGACTTGGAATGTTGAAAATTGTCAGGATAGGTATACTCGGTCAAAGTCAAAGGTCGTTTAATGCCCGGTCAACACTGGTCAAAGTTTTGGTCAACTGTGATCAATGCCAGTCGACTGTTTTACACAAATACCACCCTAACAGAAATTAATTACAAAATTAGCCACATTCTGCAAATATTTACGAAACTAACACCCGAAATTTAGACAAATAGCACCCAAACAGAAATTAATTACAACCAGACGATGCCTACTCTCGGGGGGTGGCGCGTGAACACTGCTACGGTGTCGGAAAATTCCCTGAAAAATTCCTAAAAATTATTTTAAGGCATTTTAAGACACTTACCGAGCTCAGTTCAAAATTTTGAACGGCGGAGAGCTCGATTCCGAAACGTCAGAAACTTTGACCGCTTCACCTCCTCACGCGCCGCCGTCGACAGAGACAAGGAGAACATCGGCAGACTCGGAATGGCACAAGGAACACGATGGTGCGGGAGATGTTGAAAACGGATGGTCGGATCGTCGTGAATCAAAGAAAAACCAACGAAAATCAAGTTAAAACAATGATACTTCCGACTGAAATTAACAACGAACGACGATGATTCACGACGAAAGGCTTGAGGGTTTTTGTTCATCGATCGACAACGAACACGATGGTGGTTTCAGTTCGTCGATCGGAGGTCGGACGACGAGTAGATCGGAGTTGGAAGTGGGTTGACCGGGATAAGAATTATGAGCTTTTTTTCTGTATAATACACGGGAAATGGGTGTTATAATTCATCCCAAAAGAAAAATCGTCAAATCATGAGTTTAGTCACTAAATTTCTTGCACTTTATAAAATGGTCTGTCAACTTTGAAAATTTTCAATTTAATCCTCAATTTCTTCACCAAAATACCAATTAAATCCATTACTTTATAATTTCTAAAATTTAGCCTCTAAATTGGGGTGTTACACAGTCTGCAGTCAATTTCTTAACTAAAAATGACGATTTTGGAACATAATTAATAGTCAAATGACCATTTTGTAACTTCTAATAGTATATGCACTCAACAAAGTAACTCCCTATAGTTGGGGAACCATTTTGTAACTTCTAATAGTTGAATGACTCAATAAAATAATATCTTATAGTCGAGGGACCATTTGTGTACTTTACCTTTTTTTTAATAAAAGTAAATGATGATGCTTAGAAACTCTAGCTTGATAAATGTGAAAATTATTGTAAATGAATTTGGACTTTGTAAAATTGATCAGAAATGTCCATTAAGGGGGATTTTAGAGTTGTACAAGTCTTGGGATCAATCCCAAATCCATCCAATAATTAAATGTTATTCTAAAAATGGGTGAAGTCTCTTCTCAACTCTTTCTATGATTTAGGGTTAAAGTTTTAAACCATAATAATGAGATTAAAAATGAAGTTTTTTGGGTCCCCCCATAATATTCATGATTGATGTGCATTTATGTAAGTTTATGAATATATAAAATTTATACAATTCATCAAGTGAAATAAGTGATAAAAAGGGTATATTATTTTCTTTAAAGATTTTAGATTCGAGTAACTGTGTTTATAAAATTAAGATATGTGTACGTTGTCAATAACTAAAAAAGATTTTGAACATATATTACATTATAATTACGTCAGATCATTAAAAAAAAGAGCCTTATGTATTATAATAATGTTTTCTATTAATTCAGTTGAATTCATAATTTTAATTTTTTTTGTAATAATAACGGTATCAATTTAAACATTGAAGAGTTAAAAATGTCAAAAATCTTTATCTTTTTACAAAAAAATAATTAAACTTTTACTTTTTATATTCAATTAAATTATTATAGAGTGAAATTTCATTCATTCTTACTAGAAGTTGACCATTAAATTTAATAAATTTATACATCGATTGGTGTCACATGTCACGTAAAAGTGTTGTCACATGATACTTTTAAAAATTTATTAGTTTTAAAATAATTTTTACACTTTCTAGAATTCTTTCGAATTTAAAAAAAATCAAATTTCACGTCATAAAATTACATTGTGTTATGTGGTAGTAATATTAAAAAAAATCATCAAAATGGCATAAAGAATTTAATTGATTTAAGTTCTAAACCTAAGAATTTAATTATATATATATATATAAAAGTTTAATTGATCAAAGACACCTTTAAGCCAATATTGAAAACTATGGGGAGAAGAAGTAGAAGACTGAATAAGAAATCCCACCATACATTGTTCTCTTTCTTTAAAAGAAATCTAAATAAGAAATATTTTTTTTTATTATTTGTAAAACAAGTATCATCTCCATCTCATTCAATCCATATAAAAGAAAACAACAATATACCATGAGTAATCCAAATTTGTTTTTCATTTTAAAAAAATATAATTATTAGTATTTCTTTTTTAATTTCTTGCACCTACTTTTTATTTCTTTTTTAATAATCCAATATATATATATATATATATATATGCTACACTGGTGTCCACAGCTGCTAATTTTTCTCTCTGAATTCCTTCTAATCAGGTTGGTGTCTTTCACTTGCATTTTTGTATTAAGATTTTTTTTAGAGTTCAAATGACCCATTATCTTTCAAGTTAATATGAATGTCCGAAACCTGTTGAGTCGTTTCGGTGGTAAAATGAAACGTTTTTTTCTTTAATGCATCTAGATTTGAACAGCTATGTCTATAGATGTGTGTACGTTGTCAATAAACTAAGAAAATACGAATGTCTGTATTAAATCTGGATCCTTGTTTGCTTTCTGTTGATGTAAAGCCAAGGTGCTATGGAAAGTGAAAATCAGATTTTTTTTTAATCTGGGTTTTTGGTCTAGGTGATTTTGTATGTTTGTACCCTGTCTAAATAAGTGATTTAAATTGCAGTTGTGATCATGTTTTAGGTTGTGTTAGGTTTATCTCATTGCAGACATAATAAATATTACTGTGGTCATTGCTATTCCACTATCTAACCACTATTTAAATCCCGGGTCGGAATGAACACAAGAACAATAAATGATAGTCTATGTTTCTTGTCCCCCACATTTGGATATTGCTTTTTTGTCCTTGATTATCTGCAATGTTATTCCCCAGATTTTCTTCTTGTAGGTGTTTGAAGCAAAGCCTGAATGGAGTTTTCCGGGATTTTTATGATTAGCTGTTCTGTAATGCTTCTGTGCTCCCCATTGGCATATGGTCAAGTTTCAAGTCGACCAGCTGCAATGACACCGACTCCGACACCAGCACCGGCACCCGGACCGGCATACGTAAACTTGGCTTACTTACTCTCTGTGGCCGGTCCGTATCGAACTTTCCTTAACTACCTCGAATCGACTAAACTCATTGACACATTCCAAAACCAAGCCAACAACAGCGATCTAGGAATTACGATTTTTGCACCGAAAGATGACGCTTTCAAGGCTCTTAAGAAGCCCTCATTGTCCGATCTAAGTGATGATCAGCTTAAATCAGTGATCCTTTTCCATGCCTTGCCTAAATACTATGCCCTTGCAGACTTCAATGACCTAAGTTCAAAGGGCCCTGTTAGTACACTTGCTGGAGGCCAATACACTCTGGATTTCACCGATGATTCCGGCACCGTCCGCCTAGATTCGGGATGGAGCAAAACAAAAGTTACAAGTGCCGTACACTCGACCGATCCAGTCGCAATCTATCAAGTCAATAAGGTCCTTCTTCCGGAGGCCATTTTCGGCACCAACATACCGCCGACTCCTGCTCCTGCACCGGCTATTGACATTAGTCCAGCTGCAGACACTCCATCGGCAGCAAAATCCAAAGAAAATAGTTCGTCATCGAAGTCCGATTCTTCGAGTTCGTCGGCTTGTAGGATCATGAACTCGGACATTTGGACTCAGATGGTTTCGGCAGTCGTAGGTGGCTGGATGGTTATGTTTTTATGAGATACTACGTTAAACCAAGGTTTAAATATGTTAATTTAATTTTTCTATTTTAAAAATATATTTTTAAATATAAGTGTTAAGGAGGAGGGTCCAGGGTTTTGTATCCTCAGTATTTAGCAAAATGCTAATGCGGATATTTGAAAATGCTCAATTTGAGCCAATAAAATGCTTTCAATATTGAAAATAATAATAATATACAATTTATTATTATTTTTTAAAAAATATTTTTTAAAAAATAAAAAATATTATTAAATAGGAATTAACATGAGTTAGATAAAGTAAGAATTTTAAATCGATCTAAATGTGATCCAAACTTAACCTAAATTTTTAGGTTAAAATCTGTTCGACCCAACCTAAATTAAATAAAAAAATTTCCTCCATTTTCTTAAAGAATAAAGGGATAATAAAAAAATACAAAGAGGGATATTTATAGTAATTGTTTTTGTTTTTATTTATTATTTGATAAAATTAGAGAATTAATTGGAAAAAATAAAGAAAGGTAGTCTAATAGTTATGTTTAAATATACATATAATAATTATATTATTATCCTATATAAGATTAGATTAAATACTTTTTTATAAATCTAAGTTAAACTTAAATTATTGAGTTAATTGTATCACATATCCTTCGATTATGACTCTCATTCTAAATTGGTTCCTAAAATTTTAACATTCTAATTTCATCCCTAAACTATAATTATCATTCTATATTAGTCCTCAAACTTTTGAACATATCAATTTCATCCCAAATTATATATATATACTAATCACATCCATTGTTAATAAAATTGTTAGGGCAAGTTATATTATTTTATGTTTGATAAAAAATAAAATTTAGGTTAAACTATGGTTGAAACTAATTACTTATTTGAATGAAATTAGAAGATTAAAAAGTTTGGGGGACCAATTTAAAATGAGAATTATAGTTTAAGGATGAAGTTGGAATATTTAATAGCTTAAAAATATTTTGAAACGAAGATCATAATTTGAGGAATAATTAACTCTAAATTATTTTATAAAAAATTTGATTATATTCAAAACTCGTCGAATAATATTTTATTCATCTTATTATTGAGATACAATCATAGAAATGAGAATTGAAGAATGAAAGTCAACAAATTAAGGCGTTCCATTCCTAGGGCGCAATGCATGCCCTCCGACACGCTTTACCGAAACAAATGCTGCCTCGATTTTCCAAAAATATTCTTCCTCTTAATTTTCTACCTTATATTATTGTTTTGCATTGGTTTAAATGTATCATTCGCCCCTAAACTATATCATTTTTATCGAGTTGCCCCTTAAAATATTTTCGAGATGTTTTACACCCTTAACTTTAAATTGTTATCCCATTTGACCTAAAATGTTAATTCTGTTAAAAAAAATCTCACTGAACAATCAGAACACTCCACTTCACTATTTATTTTTAATGAGAAATAAAAAATCTGAAGAAAAAATGATAACGTGGCATGTTTTGATTGGTCCACAATTTTTTCAATGGAGTTAACGAAATGTGACAAATGGGTTAACGATTTAAAGTTAAGGGGCAAAATATCTTAAAAAATATTTTAGGAGGTAACTTGATAAAAATTGTTTAGTTTAGGGGCAATGGTGCATTTAAGCATTTAATACATGTGTAATTGTTGCTAACAATTAAAAAAAACTGTTCAATTTGATTTTAAATAATTAATCGATTCTTAAATTTATTTGGTTTTCGAATTTGATTGATAATCAGTTGGTATCTGAACTTAAATAAAAATTATATATATTAATTTAAAAAACCCAATAGATATCACGTGTATTTACAAATAGATACATAATTTGATTTTTTTTTTTGAAGTGAATTTGATTTTTAATACTTACATGATCCTTTGTCTTTTATGATATAGTACATAAATGGTATAAAATAGTCACTTGATTATTCATTATGTTCTAAACTCATCATTTTCTGTTAAAAAATTAACAACAGTTTGAGTTGAACGCTAACATGCTGACTAAGATATGATAAAATTTGATCTCATAGTCTTAAATGACAATCATATCTCAGTCAACATGTTAACGTTCAGCTCAGATGACTGTTAATTTTTTAACAGAAAAAGAACGATTTTTAAATATAATGAATAGTAGGTGACCATTTTGTAATTTTTAATAGTTAATTGACTCAAAAAAATAACTCCCTATAATCGGGGGACTATTTTACAACTCCTAATAGTCGAAGGATTCAACAATCCTATAGTCGGGAAACTATGTATGTACTTTACCCTATCTTTTATTAGACCTATTTGATATTTGAATTTATTAAGCACTCTAACTTAGAAATCATCACGTATATTAATCTGAAAACATAAAAATCTATTGATGTGTTCGTCTCAGACCAATTAATAATGTTACACGTCTTTAAAATGGACCTCTATGATGATATAATATGTCTCGTTCATGTTCTAACAAAATTACAAACTTAATTATATTAAATATAATAGGACTTTGTAATACTTGATCTGGATAAGCAAATCAATAATTTGAAAACCAATGTTTATACCCAAAAATTTTCTATTGGATTATGTTAGACTGCAAATAAAAATTTATCTATTATGTGCTCACCTCAGATGATTTTTTATTATAATTAATTAGTAATATATATATATATATATATATTAACTTTTAAATTTTTTTTGGATCTGTGACTGATGATAGCGGTAAGTAGTTTACCCTTTCTAATTTGAACAAAAAATCGCAATCGATGGTTAGACGATAATTGATCGGTGTTTAGTGGTTGAGTTGCATACAGTCCTCATCGTTTGATTTTCCTCGAGTACAAGAGGAGGAGGAAGATGAAGAGGCTCTCTTTCACTTGCATAACCTGGATGTTTATATATTGATTTTATTTACGTGCTTGTCTTAGGCATGGGATCATAATTGTTATTCGTAGATCGACAACCATTCAATACAACACCATTACCAAAATTGGAACTTCCTCTCACGTTTTTCCTCATCAAGCCTTTGTCCATATTTTTCTTCTCTGTTTCAGAATGTATATTGTCTCGTATTTCCAGTATAAAGCATACCTCCATATGACTTATCTTTCTACAATTTTGACTTGAACAAGATTTGAAAGTGGTGCCCCAAACACTCTGTCCTCCCAAGAATTAAAAAAGATAAAGGACTGTGAATGAGTTGAGTTCGAGTATTATTGAGTTTGATTTGACTCGAAAAGTTTAAAATTGTGTTCGACTTGACTAAAAAAATCGCAGGCTTAATATTGTCAAGTTCGACTCAAACTCGAAATTAAAAATTGAAGCTCGACTAACCTGAAACTCATGAGCTTAAAATTTTCAAGTTCAACTCGAAATAAAAAATTGAAGTTGGACTCGAGCTCAAAACATCCTTAGGTGGTGTTTGGTTCGCTATAATGTTTCTGAGGGAATTGGAATCTGTCAGGAATTGGAATCCAATTCCATATTCTGTTTGGTTGGCAGGAAATTGAATTGGAATCCAATTCCATGTTCTGTTTGGTTCGCAGACATGTCAGATGAATTTGATTTCAATAATGTAAAATGACATGATTGTCCTTCTTGTTTTTTTTTTTGCTTAATTTTAGTTTGTTTTATAAATTACATGTAGCAATATATTAAAAAAATTTAAAAAATATTAAATTTTAATTTTATTGATTGTTTATTCATTTCAATAAATTATAAAAATCATGCTAATAAACATCACAAGTTAAAATCATCCCAATTAGGGATGGCCATGGGTCGGGTTGGGTCGGGTCAGGTTTTTGGTACACCCGACCTGACCCGAGAACAAGAGAACCTCCATCTGAGACCCGACTAAAATAAAGTTTCACCCAACCCTACCCGAATATATGAATTAGAAACCCGACCTGACCCGAAATAATAAAAAAAATATTTTTATTCAATAAAAATAGTGACTTAATTGAAAAAAATTATATATAGAGGGGGTATTATTGTAATTATTACTAAATATATAAGGTAAAATTATATATTTTTTCAGGTCGGGTTAAGTATTTTTCACCCTAAACCCGAACCCGACCCGACTCAAATATCACACTTAAAAAAACTGACCCGACCCGAATATATGAATTAGAAACCCGACCCGACCCGAAATAATAATAAAAAATCATTCAATAAAAACAGTGACTTAATTGAAAAAAAAAATTATATATAGAGGGGTACTATTATAATTATTCCTAAATATATAAGGTAAAATTATATTTTTTTTGGGTCGGGTCGGGTATTTTTCACCTTAAACCCGAACCCGACTCGACCCAACTATCACACTTAAAAAAACCCGACCCGACCCTAATTTTGTTTTAAAAAAATCTGACCTGATTGGGTCGGGTCGGAACCCGTCGAGTCTGAGTTGAGTGGTCATCCCTAATCCCAATCAAAATATGTTAATAAGTTACCAAAAGATTGATGAGGGTAGTATGATCAAATTTCACATTCCCTCCAACAAGGGAATTGAATTCCATCAGAGAATGGATGAAATTCACTTTACCTCATTTAATAGAAAGTTGAAGTAATGAGGGATTATAATTCCCTTTGAAAACTTGAACCAAACATGGGAAAGTGGTGGAATTGGATTCCAATTCCCTCTAATTTCAAGGGATTCATGCGAACCAAACGCCACCTTAGACTTAGCTCGATCGAAGCTCAAACTTGAGCTCGGTTCAAGCTCGAACTCAAGTTCAAACCTGAATTTTAAGTATATGAAATCCTTAAATTGTATTTTAAAAATAACATATAAATATTAATATTATTAATAATTTAATTAAAAATTTAAAAAATTATATATATATATATATTGAGTTGCTCATGAGCTTTTCGAATCAGATTTCAAATAGTTTGTTTCGACTTATTAAAAACTCGAGTTAAGTTCATTCAATTCGAATGTTAACCGAGCTTTAATTGAATCAGATTTAAGGGACTAAAAAATATGTTTCATCTCATTTACAATCGTAAAAAAAATTAACTTACCTATTAGCTCTTCTTATCGGAGTTGGAAGCTGCCCACGAACAACTCTTTACTCATGTCGCCATTGATGCTTTTTATATATATATATATATATTATGTTTTAAAAAAGAATAATATTTTTTTTATATTTTTATTAATAATTTATTTTTATATCTTAAAATTTTATAAATTTATTCTTAAAACATAAATTATTGTATCGTCTTGTACCCCCATTATCCCATGTTTCATTCATTTCTTTAGCAGGTTCGTCAACGTTCCATAATGATATACACCAAGCAACGACAACAGATCTCTTCAGAATATCGACTTTTTCTGTGCGGACCATAGTATTAAATTGTGGTATTATAATCATGGATGTTGCGAATGTTACTACGTGATTTATTTTAAAATTATGTTTTATGTTACGGATATGATTTGTGATGTCACGGTAACTTTGAAAAATGTTATGTTACGACCGTTACATTGCATTGCAATCACAATCTAGTGCTATGATATCAACACTTTCTTGAATAATATTATCGGTTTATGAAAAAAAGAAATTAGGTAAATTTCTAATTAATTTAAATAATAGTGTGCACAATTTGATTTTAATTAAATTAACTGATCAAATTAAATTAATCTGATTAATTGTTTTATAATTAATATAATAATAATTAAAACCAATTAAAAATTTAAAAAAATAATTATCTATTAATTCATTTCAGAATCAATAAATTAATCAAAATAACATATTAAAAGAGATTTAAGCTCAAAGCTTGATCTTCCTTTTCTCCCAACAAGAGACTAAAAGTCAAAAGTCAACAAAAAAACCTAATCTGAACTCTCAATTTTTTCTTTGATAAATTTTAGATATAATTCTAATCATACTTAGAGAAGACGAGAATGGAAGACTCTAAGAGAAAGAACGTGATTGCTCCCTATTGAGTCTAAAATACATGACCTAAAAAATATAAAAGAATAAAGATAGACAACTTAATCACTCGACCAAATGTATTTACTCAGCCCGATTTTCGACTTTGTTCTTCGTTTTCTTCATTAAACCTACTTCAAGACATTATATTATAGGTGTGTGATGGAACTCAAACAATATTATTAAATTAAATAGAAAGATTTATTTATATTATTGTAAAATTAGTTAATATATATTATTTTATATGATTTATTTTCAGTAAATCTATCACTAGATTTAGTAATGGTGCACTTATCACAGGCGCAAAAATTTGAACTGATTCCACAAATTTCGACAATATCTATTTTTAATATGTATTTAATTTTATAATAAATATATAATTAAAAATTTTAATTTATTAAAAATTAATCTTCACTATCTATATAAATAAAATATAGAATATAAATATCGAAATTTTAATCCCATAAACATCGAATTAAACAACTGTAATGTAGAACATATAAAGGTGCATACTAATATAAATAAAGTGTTTATTACAAATAAACAAACAAAATCGTAAAATATTTATACTTATACATCAATTTATATGAAAAATATTACAAAAAAAATAAAAAATAAAAAATACTATAATTAACAGATAAAATCTGAACACATTACAATGTTACATAAACCACAAACATAAACTTTTTTTATTAATTTAGAATAAGTATAAGGTAATATTTGTTTAAAGATAACTCTCAACTATTTAATATTAAACGTTCATACTCCTAGTATTCATGATATTTAAACCCGAGATCTTAAGAAATAATGAGCTTAATAGGTCGAGTTAAAATAAAATTTGTGTAACAAAGTGTACCCAAGGATTTTTTTATCCACCATTTATCTTTATTTTTCTATTAAATATTTTATATTAAACGAATCGTAGTATGATTTTTTCGAAACAAATCAAATTCGAATTATAATCTAAAAGAGAGTTCATTAAAGAAAAGGATAAACAACACATTTAGTATTTAAACTATTACTTTTATTTCATTTTGGTATATGTACTTTATTTTTTTTTCAAAATCATATATAAACTATTATTTTTATTCTATTTTGGTACCTAAATTTTATTATTTTTTAAAGCATATCTAACGTTTAGTTTGAATGTCAATTTTATACCCATCCGTTAAAAAACAGAGGTGTTGATGTGTTATTTTCTTAAAAAAAATTCAATGATGACGTGACATTATCTTATGTTGATACATCAACATCACATTAAGTTTTTAATGACGAGTACTAAAATAAAACTTAAACTAAATATTAGGTATGATTTAGAAAAAAAATTAGGTATCAAAATGGAACAAAAATAATAATTTAAGTACTAAATGTGTTATCCTAAATAAATAATAATAATTAGGGCAAGTAAAATTTGACCTGGAAAACCAGCCAAAATTATGTACTATTTCATTGCTAAATTTTAAGAACATATTACAGAGTTTATATATCGCCAATTTCTTATAGAAAATTAAAAGAGAAGAAAAACCCTAAAATCAACATCTTGAAGAAGATGATGAAGATGAAGACTGACAAATGGAACAGACAAAAGAAGAAGCAAAAACAGAAAAAATGCCTGGCTTTCCCATGTACGCCGCTCTTTTTTAGAACTCTCCGATGAATATATATTAACTCTTGCCCTTGAAACGAAATGATCATTGCTATCTTCTTCCACGGCAAACCCTACGCCTGTCGGCCGCCGCCGACAGTGGAAGGGCCGTCATCAATCAACCACACAAAGGGAAACTCCAGAAAATCGAAATCTGCCAGAGAGAAAACACTTGAAATTACTGTAATCAATCTCTTGCAAGCAAGCCATTACATCGTGTTTCTTCCTCATCTTCTTCATAACCTTTTCCTGGGATTAATCTGAGAAAATAACAAGAAAATAGCAAAAGACAATCAAATGGTAAGAGAAAATAAATGAAGAGATTGTATCGGAGTTACCAATGAATTTATAGATGCACATGTTTAATGTAAATAATTAAGAGAAGTAGGAAAATGTGGAAGCGTGTTCCCAAGAAGATGACCAGCGTTTCCCGTTAACGTTGTGCTTTCATAGGTAAATATTTTTATATAATATATATAAATATGAAATTATTTCATATATATGGCGTGTAAAATATAATTTATTAAATTTTATAATCTAAAATCTAAAATCTTGCACGAATTAAGCATCTTCCTTGGTTAAGAAAATGATTGTTAATCATAGAGGTTCTAGGTTTGAGCATGCTGTCTATAGAAATGTTTAACCGTTTATTATCAAATAATTGTAAATTTTTCGAACAAATACTATAGTGTAATCACTAGTTTAATTAAAATTTAAAAGCTTAACTTTTATATAAAATACATTTTGTGTATTAAATAATTTAAAATAAACATATGAGTTATGTTTTTTCATTAGTCCAATGTGATTATAAGGTAGTATATGTTAAAAATTTTCTTAGCTAATTGATAATAGACACACACTACAAATGTATATGCTTGAACCCAAAAACTCTAAAGAGAATGATATTTTTCTTTTATCACTGAAATTACTCAATGGATTCAAAATTTTATATATTTTTTAGGAATTTAAGATCATATATGAAAAAGGTGAAAACCCCATGCAAAAAACTTGAACAATAGGTAGACATGAATAGATTAGACTACTACAACAAACAAACCACAAGGAATTAAACTATTAAAATACTATCAACAAATACAAATTAGAGTCAAGTATCGTGAGAAAACTATTTACGATGCAAATTATGTATCCAAATCTAATTCGATGTTCTAAAAGAATTTAATAAAATAATAAATAAACATCATCTTGATCAAACGTGGTCATACTAATTTTTTAATAAAAGGGCGAGACAAAGAAGTGAATAAGAGGGCAGGCCATTTTTTGTTTCACACGTTGGGGTGGTTCCTCTTGTCATCCCTATGCAAACCTAATATAAGATAAATGCAGTCAATGGATCTTTTAAGTGTCCCTTTTATTGACTTTTAATGGTGTTAGGTTTAGTTTTCTCTCTCTTCAATGCTATTGCCTTGATTTAGGGAACAATGTTGTTGATCCATGGTTTTTGACAAAATCATTATTTTTTAAGATTTAATTAATGTAAATTATATTTCAAGAAATATAATTAATACTTTTTTAATTTAGTATTAACCCTCCCCCCAACGACTACCAAAAAGAAAACGTTATTTTAATAACTTGGCTTATCCAAATTTATGAGTTATTTTTAAGGGTAAAGTAGATAAATGGTATAACGTTATTTTAATAACTTGGCTTATCCAAATTTATGAGTTATTTTTAAGGGTAAAGTAGATAAATGGTACCTACTATTGGATGTTGTTTTGTTGAGTACTCTAATTATTAAAAGTTACAAAATAGTCCCCTGATTATAGGGCATTACTCTGTTGAGTCTCTCGACTATTAACAATTGCAAAATGATCACTCAACTATTCATATGTTCCAAACTCATTATTTTTCGTTAAAGTTTAATATTCGTTTGAGCTAGATGTTAACCTACTGACTTGGGATATGATAAAACCTTATCCCATAACCATTTAAAATGTATAATCATTTGAGATTCTGGGATCATATTTTATCATATCTTAGTTAACAAGTTAACATAAATTCAGAAGACCATCAAATTTGTAATGGAAAGGATGAGTTTGAAACATATGAATAGTCGCATGACTATTTTGTAACTTTTACTAGTCGTAAGACTCAATAAAACAACTTCCTATAGCCAGGGGACTATTTTGTAAATTTTAGTAGTTGAGGGACTCAATAAAACACAACCGTATGGTCAGGAGACTATTTGTGTACTTTACTTTTTTTTTAAATGACTTTCTAATAAAATAATTCTTTTATTAGAGAAAATTACTCATAACATTATCTCCTATATTTATTATAATTATAATTATTAAAATGTTTCAAGTAAAGGATTTTTCTAACTAGTTTTAGCTCTAGACTTAATATCTACTCCAATGATTTTCTCAATTTATTTTCTTTTACTATTTTTCTTCTAGTTTAGCTCCTTAACTATTAATTCATTATTAATTTTAATTAGAACAACTTCATTTTTTTAAAATGACGTGGTCTAATTAAATTATACCACGTGTAAAAATAAAATTTAAAATATTTATTACATGTGACCAAGGACGAAGTTAGGATTAAATATTGGGAGGGGTTAACTTGTTTAACTTCAAAAGAAGAAGTACATAATAAGAATTTAAACCTAAATATTAGAGGAGACAAGGTTTAGTTTGATCAATATTTAAAGTAATAGGGACCTAAAGTGTCATTTGACAAAAAATTGATGGGGGCAAGAGCCCCTCGCTAGCATTACACGGTTCAGTCCTTGAATGTGGCATAATATATTAATATGTGTAGACATCCATTTTCGTCCGGAGTTTATTTAATATATATATAATAATATAATATAGTTTTTAAAAATATTTTTTAAAAACATATAATATATAATTTTTAGAAAACGGTTTTTGAAAATAATATAATATATAGTTTTTTAAAAATCGATTTTTGAAAATATATATAATATGGTTTTGAAAACACACTTTTGAAAACATATATAATATATAGTTTTTAAAAATCGGTTTTGTAAAACATATATAGTTTTAAAAATACATTCTTGAAAACATATAATATATAATTTTTAAAATATTTTTAAAAACATATAGTATATAGTTTTTAAAATGGTTTTTGAAATAAATATAGTATACATATTATTTATATAAATAATTTATTATTTATTGTGTATTTAATATATTATATTATACTATTATTAATATTATTTTTCTTTTTTTAGGAGTCCAATAAGTCTAAAAAATCCAAAGTCCCGGTCTAAAAAATGAATCCGAACTAAGCCTGCAAGCCTGACCTAACAAGCAGATCCGGTGGGAAGCCCAGCCACAAGCCCACCTGACCTAGTGGGCAAATTGTCGAGCTCAGGAAACCCAATTGGTTAGGGTTTCACACACTTAAGCTACAACGTCGCACAAATAAGAGCCACACGATCAAAGCATGAACGAATGACCAAGATTGAAATAAATCAAGGTTTTGAAACCCTAAAAGGATGCAATTAAGATAACCGAAAAATTACATTGGTACCAAAAGGGTAGTACAAGTGTGCTAATCCTTCCTTGACTGTAACCGACTCCCGAACCCGACATATTTCTGGTAAAACGCATATAAGGTAAATTGATAAATTAAGGTGTCTGATCAACCTAGTTTAAAAAAAATAAATGATCGGTGGCGGCTCTAGCACGTCAAATTTAAGTCAGAACTCGATTTCAAGCCCACCCGAGGACGACTACGAGAATATGATTGGGAAACATTATCATTTTGATTGGGAAATGTCAAAGGTGATAATTTGAAAATTAGACGGTCAAACTAATTGAAAATTAATAAAATGGTTAAAAAGAGAATTTTACTAAAGCCAAAGGGTCATTTCAAGAATTAAACTTTTCAATCCAATAATTTATAGTTAATTCGCTTGGGATAGAAGACTAAGTTATTATTTATTTATTTTTATTTAGTTTAGTGTTACAATTATAACATTTTGAGGATGCATTGTACGAGATTTTTTTATATCTAAATATCATCTATTTAAAACTAATTTTATATTTAATATCTTTTTTTGATTAATTCTCGATTTACATTTTTTATCGAGAAAATCGCCTCAGTGACCAAAAAAAAGTTATAATATACGATTTTAACCAAATTTTTTTGGATTTGCCAAAATGACCAACAAAATCGCAACGCGAAATAAAAATCGCAACGCGATCCCCAGAATCGCAAATCAGTTTCCAAAATCGCAACGCGATTCTTGAAAATCGCAATGCGATAGTACAAATTCGCATTGCGATTTTCCAAAATCGCAACGCGAATATGAAAATCGCAACGCGAACACATAAATCGCAACGTGTATCCGTATATCGCAACGCGTATCCGTAAATCGCAATGCGTATCCGTATATCGCAACGCGTATCCGTAAATCGCAACGATAATCCGTAAATCGCAACGAGAATCTATAAATCGCAACGATAATCCGTAAATCGCAACGAGAATCTGTAAATCGCAACGATAATCCGTAAATCGCAACGAGAATCTGTAAATCACAACGAGAATTTGTTAACCGACAATGAAGATGTTGAACGATTCATTGCTTACATTAGTGTTTCACAAGATGATGTTACATTGTATGTTGTTGAACCTAGAAGTAGTATTGTTGGGTCAGTAGCGGGTAGTAATCAACTAAGTTTTTCTCAAAACCCACAACCTTTCTCTAATCCAAATCCCAATCAACTTTCAGCACCAAATTCCGGTTTTCGTATTGACCAGTTAGACGATGATGAGCCAACAGAAAAAATTGTGAGTACTAGTCAGTATTCGAAATTTGGTCTTGGTCAATATCCGGACTTTGATATTGGTCAATACACGGATTTTGATGATGTTTCAGAAGAAGAAACAAACCATGTGTGTAATGATTTTAATATTGGTCAATACCCGAATTTTGATGATGAAACACCCGTTGCCGAGGAAGATGTTGTTGATGATAATGAGGAGGAAGTTACGACTGTGAATGAACATGTTGAACATCCATTCTGTAATTCATATAATCCTGAAGAAGAAAAAGAAGAAGAAAAAGTCCCCGAAGAAAAGAAAATGCCACGGGAGTATAACTGGAATATGCCAGAATTACTTCAGTTACCGGAAGAAGAGTTGGCAAAGAAAGCAGTTGATTGTTACACAAAAGTTATTCGTGTCAAGAAAGATGATTGTTTTGATACAAAGGAAGACTTGAAGATAGCTTTGTATACGAAATGTGTGGAAGATGGCTATCAACTAAAAGTTAACAAATCAAGCAAAGATCGTTTCGAAACAAGGTGTATGATTGACAAAAACTGTACGTGGCGTATGATTGCAAAGAGAATAAAAGATTGCAAAATGTTTCAAGTTAGGACTTTTATTGATAAACATACATGTTCAAGAACCCAAGTTTTTCCTCACCATAGACAGGCAAACAAAAAGGTGTTGGGTGGTTTCTGGCTGAGTTAATGTTTTTGAATGGCAGGGTATATCGGGGACATGAAATTATGACTGACATGAATGCTCGGTTCAAGATTAGTATATCATATTCTCAAGCTTGGAGAGCCAAATGTTATGCCTTGGAATTGTTGAGGGGGTCGCCAGAAGCATCGTTTGCCCAACTGCCGGCTTATTGTCACAATTTAAAGCTGAAAAATCCTGGGTCGGTAACTCATATCAAAACAGATAGAGATGGACGCTTTGAGTTGCTGTTTATCGCCATTGGTGCTACGGTTAGTAAATCAATATAATTTTGTTGACTCATTTTTGTTAGTTACATGCATTTCACATTTAAATGATTATATTTCTTGTGTATATTATTTTGTAGATTCGTTCGTTTATTACTTGCATGCGCCCAGTTATTATAGTTGACGGAGCACATTTGAAAGGTCGATACCTTGGAGTAAACTTATTAGCAGTAGCCATGGATGCTAACAATGGGATATTGCCAATAGCTTATGGGGTTGGCAAATCTGAAACCTCTGATTCATGGACATGGTTTATGGGGCATCTTAGGGATTGCATAGGTCCTATTAGCAATCTGACAATCATATCCGATAGGGCAAACTCAATTGACAACGCTGTTAGAAGGTGTTTCCCATATGCTTTTCATGGACTTTGTGGTGTTCATTTGTATAAAAATCTAAAATCAAGGTCTGCTGGTATAAAAAAGCACAAATGGACATACTGGAAGGCTGTAAAAGCTTATCGGGAAGTGGATTTCAATAAGCATATAAATTGTTTAAGACGTGTTTTGCCTCAGTGTGCTCAAACACTAGAAGATGTCGGGTTTGAAAGATGGTCAAGAGTACATCAACTTGGAGCAAGATATGGTTTCATGACGTCTAATAGTGTAGAATCAATCAACGCTCTAAGTCGTCATTCCTGGAAATTACCCATTACTATGTTAATGGAGTTTTTTCGAGCCTCTATTCAACAGTGGTACTACAAGAAAAGAAACCATGCAGGTATTATTTCTTTGAATTCGTAACTTATCATATTTATATATTTTACTAAGTATTGTTTATTTAAATTTACAGGAACATTGGAACATCGTGTTACACCATGGACTGAAAAAAAGATAACGAAACGTGTTGTGAAGTCAACGTCATGGAGAGTTGAACCATGTTCAAACACTTTGTTTCAAGTACTGGATAATAACTTAAATGGGCTAGTCGATCTAAATGCAAAGACGTGTAGTTGTATGAAATGGCAAACATCTGGTTATCCGTGTGGCCATGTTATAAAAGTTGCTCTTCATTTAAACCAAGATGATTCAATCGCATACGCTATGGATTGCTACACTACAGAAGTTTATCGACAGACTTATGCCGAGATTGTCTACCCTATTCCACATCCTTCTGAGTGGGACATACCAGATGACTTACAAACAGTTTTGCCACCAGCCATGGACAGAAGGCTACCTGGCCGACCAAAAAGTCACGATCGTATACCGTCTAAGGGTGAAGAGAAGAAGAGATCGACATGTAGTCGGTGCAAGGAAAGTGGTCATACAAGGTTGACATGTGGATCACCAGTGCCATCAAAATCATCTTTTCCTCTACCAAAATATGGATCCTCATCAAAATCCAAAGCTCATATGGTGTCAAGCAAAAGGCAACCATCTTCAAAATCCCAATCACAATTGGCTTCACCTTTTGGGACTGTTAACTTAGGTGATTTTTAAATGCAAACGTTGTATTATGTGGATTTTATGTGTGAACTTTTAACATTTTCAGTTGAATTAATGACTCAGGCCAACCATTTTGACTTAACCAACTCTTGTTATTCAGTTGTTATCACTATTAGGCATGCATTTGACTATCGCAACACGGAAATTACAATCGCAACGAGAGAATCGCAATGCGAAATGAAAATCGCATTGCGATTCTCTCGTTGCGATTTTCATTTCCGCATTGCGATTTTCATTTCGCATTGCGATTCTCTCGTTGCGATTTTCATTTCGCATTGCGATTTTCATTTCGCATTGCGATAGTCAATTTTGCCTTCAACATAATGCAGATTGAAATCAACAAAATCAACCATTACATTTCGCAATGCGGAAATGAAAATCGCAACGAGAGAATCGCAATGCGAAATGAAAATCGCAATGCGAAATGAAAATCGCAACGAGAGAATCGCAATGCGAAATTAAAATCGCATTGCGATTCTCCCATTGCGATTTTCATTTCCGCATTGCGATTTTCATTTCGCATTGCGATTCTCTCGTTGCGATTTTCATTTCGCATTGCGATTTCATTTCGCATTGCGATAGTCAATTTTGCCTTCAACATAATGCAGATTGAAATCAACAAAATCAACCATTACATTTCAATCAATTAAACAAGCACAAATAAGAATTATATTCGCATCAATTACACAAATCAACTTTTACAAATCATCTTTTACAAATCAATTAAACAATCAAAAATAAGCAATAATTCTTATTTCCGATCATCTACTATTGAATCAACTTTTACAAATCAATTAAACAATCAAAAAACAATCAATTAAACTATTGAATCAACTTTTGCAGCCATACATCATTTTCACGCAGTTCACTTCTGAGATTAACCTGCAGAAACCAAACATTTGCTCAAAAACACTTTCTACACATCTAAAACCTACAAACAGCAAATTATTGAATTCTAGGTACTTAACCAAACATTTTCAAACCAAAAGTATATAAACTTACCAATTGTTTATGGACATTTTTATAACGCGGATGCAGGTAGGCAGCGTCTCGTATATATCGATTTAGCCATATAATGCCGAAACCACAAACCTACTGCAGCTCTATCTCTATCGGTGGGAGGTAGATACTTGATGCTTCCCGTCGTCAAACGCTCCAACGCCAAGCATACGAGAGGACCACAATCTCCTCTGGCTCCGCTCGTTTGTTGTGGCGCGGTCTCGTCTCTAATAACTTTAATATTGAGCTTCTTTGGCTTCTTGTTTCCAGAACGAGTCCAATAATTGATCGCATCCAAGAATTTAGCCAAATGAGAGCTCCATCCCTTAATAACATCTCTTAAATCAGCCAATGATATGTAATTTATCATGCTGTCATACACTATTGTCTTAAGGGATGGGAGCTGAAGCTCGACGAGAATCCAATGTTTACGTTCCAAAACAGGGATAAACACCTGCAATCATAAGTAATAATTCATTCATTTGCGCACTTATTTCATAAAACCTTTAAACTCAATCTAAAATAAATACTAACCTTATCGACCTCCCACCATGCAGGATAAAGTTTAGCTTGTCCATTGCCCAAATCAAATGATTCATTTCGTGCATTCTTCAAGTGAACGGCGTGAAAAGACGTCGGCATAATTGTATATCGTATATTTTTATTTTTCTTAAGTTTTCTTATTATTAGAAGACGTGTCACCCACGCATCGATATGCTGTTTTACAAAAAAAGACATATTAGTGACTTACATAAATTTAAAAAAAAATTAATCAAATTGAAATATAAGAAAATATAAGACTTACCCCCCCATCGAAATAGCCATTGTCTTCGACCCCTAATAATACGCCCCACCAAGACCGATCAAGCAACAAATAGATATCATCGGTGAGCTTGCATATGTCAGTGAAACACCCCTGGCTCCGCTCATGTAGATAAAAATCAACAGCGGTCTTAGCCCAAAGGGTGTTATCCAGAATTGTGTCCGGTAGTTGTTCCCTCTCCTCTTCAGATACCGGTATGGTACTGGCCGGTAACTCATACAAGAGCCAACTTGAATCCATCATGTCCGGCACGTCAGAGGGTTTCTCAAGAAGCCTACATATGACGCCATGTGAATCGGGCTCTTGAATGGTGGGAGGGACCTCTTCAATGATGACAGTGGCCTCTTGAACGGTGGGAGGGGACTCTCGAGGAATGATAGGGGGGGCCTCTTCAACGATAGGAGTGGACTCTTGAGGGATGACAGGCGAGTCGGGCTTCTTCTTGCGGTGTCTTCGCACTATTGGGGTGTACGGAGACTTAATAGCACGTGCACGCTGTCTGATGCGTGAACTCCGTCGTGCAAGCATAACCCGACGTAAAGCATCCACTCTATCGGGCCGCTAAATAATTAAATACAAAAATCAGTAAATAAACAGACATGATATTTAAACAGTGAAAACAAAGACAAATATGTTTCAAACTTGCATTGTATTCACCCAAGTCATTATTCTATCATAGTTCACAAAATGCATCAGATAACAAAGAAAAATATGTTTCAAACTAATACCCTGAAGTTAGTATTTGTCTTTGTTTTGTCTTTTGGTTGAAAGTAAATTTATCCATTCAAGTTTCAATTTGCAGAAGAAGAAATAGTTTACTTTCGCAACACGAAACTTAAAATCGCAACGCGAAACCAAAATCGCAACGCGAAATGAAAATCGCAACGACAGAATCGCAATGCGAAATGAAAATCGCAACGAAAGAATCGCAACGCGAAATGAAAATCGCAATGCGATTTTGGTTTCGCGTTGCGATCTTGTCGTTGCGATTTTGGTTTCGCGTTGCGATTCTGTCGTTGCGATTTTCATTTCGCGTTGCGATTTTGGTTTCGCGTTGCGATTTTAAGTTTCGTGTTGCGAAAGTAAACTATTTCTTCTTCTGCAAATTGAAACTTGAATGGATAAATTTACTTTCAACCAAAAGACAAAACAAAGACAAATACTATTTCACAGTGTTAAAGAATACACAGTTTAGCAGAATTGGCAGCAACCGAACAAATTTACTTTCAACCAAAAGACAAAACAAAGACAAATACTATTTCACAGTGTTATAGAATACACAGTTTAGCAGAATTGGCAGCAACCGAACAAATTTACTTTCAACCAAAAGACAAAACAAAGACAAATACTATTTCAGTGTTAAAGAATACACAGTTTAGCAGAATTGGCAGCAACCGAACAAATTTACTTTCAACCAAAAGACAAAACAAAGACAAATACTATTTCACAGTGTTAAAGAATACACAGTTTAGCAGAATTGGCAGCAACCGAATAAATTTACTAAGCAATCTAAGTGAAATGGCTAATCTAAGTGAAATTACGAGTAAATTTATCATTAAGTTAAATATGGAAAATCTTAAACTTACCTCGTTGCGTAGAGTATGAACCTCATTCTGCAACGATACTATCATCTCACGTAGAGCGGCAACCTCACCACGTAAAGTTGACACCTCCACACGCCATGCACCATCGTTATCGCGTAGAGTACCGATCTCCTCACCACGTTGTATACTGTCGGGTAGATTTGATGTCATGGTCTGAAGCCACAAATGGGTCAAATTAGCATCTCCACCCGGATGCTGTACTCTCAGCCATGGCCCGAAGCAGGTTTCCTCAAACAATTGTCTTTGAGCAGGTGAAAGCTTCTTTGCAATTGTAGTGGCCAGGCTGACTTTATTTCTCAAGGTCAATTGAGCCGAAAAAAATTTCTACAAAAACAATAAACATACCAAGTTAGATATACCAAAAACTACACTGTGAAGATATACCAAAAACAATAAACATAAAAAGTAGTAGTTTATTCTTGAAACTAAAATTTGCAACACTGTTTTGTCTTTTGGTTGAAATGAAAATCGCAACGAGAGAATCGCAACGCGAGATGACAATCGCAACGAGAGAATCGCAACGCGAAATGAAAATCGCAACGAGAGAATCGCAACGCGAAATGAAAATCGCAATACGATTTTGGTTTCGCGTTGCGATTCTCTCGTTGTGATTTTCATTTCGCGTTGCGATTCTCTCGTTGCGCTTTTCATTTCTCTCGTTGCGACAGTCATTCTCTCGTTGCGATTTTCATTTATCTCGTTGCGACTCTTCTGCAAATTGAAACTTGAATGGATTGCATTACTTCAACCAAAAGACAGAACAAAGACAAAGACAAATACTAACTTGAAAATCGGAACGAGAGAATAGCAACGCGAAATGAAAATCGCAACGACAGAATCGTAACGCGAAATGAAATCTAAGTGAAATGGTTAATCTATTATTGAAATGACCAGTAAACTTATCATCAGTTTCAATATGAAAAACCTACAATAATGCAAACATTTCAAAATAAAAATAATTAAAAAAACTAACCCTCGGAGGTTGATTTTCCATTTCTGAATATTGTGAGGGATTTCTGACCGTGAATGGTTGTGAGGGATTTCGCTGGAGATGGGGACGGAAATCTTCGGAGATGGGGACGGATTTCTTCGCCGTAGAGAGTGAGAGATGGAGATGGGACTGAGTTGTGATTTTAGGTTTTAGGTTATGAGTTGCGATTACGGGATTTTGTCTTAATATTCTTTTTGTAATTTGAAAATAAAATACGCGTAGCGATTATAATGGCGCTTTAAATATCGCGTTGCGATTTACGGATACGCGTTGCGATTTTATGTATTATCGTTGCGATTTACGGATACGCGTTGCGATATACGGATACGCATTGCGATTTACCCATACGCGTTGCGATTTACGGATACACGTTGCGATTTACGGATACGCGTTGCGATTTATGTGTTCGCGTTGCGATTTTCATATTCGCGTTGCGATTTTGGAAAATCGTAATGCGATTTTCATATTCGCGTTGCGATTTTGGAAAATCGCAATGCGAATTTGTACTATCGCATTGCGATTTTCAAGAATCGCGTTGCGATTTTGGAAACTGATTTGCGATTCTGGGGATCGCGTTGCGATTTTTATTTCGCGTTGCGATTTTGTTGGTCATTTTGGCAAATCCAAAAAAAGTTGGTTAAAATCGTATATTATAACTTTTTTTTGGTCACTGAGGCGATTTTCTCTTTTTTATCACGTACGACGAAAAATACTCTATTTCAGAAATGTCTTTATAAGGTGTTTTATTCGTGGGAAGCACCTTTAACTGTCCAGTCAGCAACTTTCCTCTTTTAAGTGAAAGACGCTTCTTTTATAATAAATAAAAAGTAGACATGAAAAAGCACAAAGTATTATAGATAAATAACCCCCAAACTCCCTGAAAACACTGCTGATCTCGGACTACCAAAGAAGCAACGCTCCCGGCTTGAGAACCCCGCCTGATTGGTCTTTGGTCTCCTACACAGATATGGTCAGTGGTGGAAATGTCCCACTCTCGGCTGAACAGCCCATTGATCTCGATGATGATATCGAGTTAAATGAAGATGATGTCTCATTTGGCTCATCGGAAGGTATTCCTACCATCGACTTCTCGGAAAGGGTCCAATCTTTGGCCATCAAAAGCATGGATCTCACCCTGGTTATTAAAATCCTTGGCTGTCGTGTTGGTTATAACACGCTTCACAATCGTATCTATGGCATATGGAAGCTTTCCCACCCGATAAAATTGATGGATATCGAAGTTGACTGCTACCTTGTTAAATTCAATGATCTCGGAGACTACCTAAAGGTTCTAACTGATGGCCCATGGACCATTTTTGGGCACTATATTATTGTTGAACCATGGTCAATCGATTTCCAACCATCCCAAGCTTCTCCCAGCCGCCTCATGGCATGGCCTGGATACGACTCCAGAGTTGCTGATCACGTTCTATAAGCGCAACCTCATTGAGGCTATAGGGAGTCAGATTGGTTCCGTTATCAAGGTAGATTACCAAACGGATAATGGTGTTAAAGGTCGTTTCACTCGGATGGCGGTTAGCATCAACCTCCGACAACCCCTTGTCTTCAAGCTCGTTATTAATTGCCACACACAGCTTATTATGAGTCTTTACCAACTATATGTTTTCACTGTGGGATTTATGGCCATCTAAAGGACCTCTGCCCGAAATTGGCCCCTCCCATGCAGCCTGATATTATGCAACAAGATAACGTCCCTCCGTCGGCTCTGGCCACTGAAAGTCCTTCCTCAGAAGATCCGTTCGGGCCATGGATGATTGTCGAAAGAAGGAAATATAATCCCAAACCAGAAAATCCTGTAACTCGCGCTGCCAAACAAGTTTCCTATTTAACCAAGCTTCAAATCCTGTTTTTGAGGCTGATATCAATCCCAGTCATGCCATCGATTCCCCGCAGCTAGTTTTGACTGATATCCCTGATCCTATTATCCTACCTTTTTCCTCTGCTTATAACTTCAATACAGCTGTTCCCTCTAAGCAGCAGTTTACCAAGAATAAGGGAAGGCCACTAACCCTGTACAAAAAGACTCCAAGCTTGTCGTTGACCTCCAAAAAACCAGGTATGTTGACTTCTAAAGTTTTCAAGCCAAATCATGCTCTTAACATAAACCCCATGTAGGTTCCACGTGCTGCTCACCATCGCCCAGATAACGTCTTCTTCAAAGGACCCACGGGTTCGAGCAAGCATCCTTGATATATCAAAGCACCAAGTTGCTGTCCATTCCCCTGACAGTCATCCCTCGATTCCTGGGAATGCCTTATTGGAGCCTTTGCCTCCCCCTGGACCTGATGTTATGATTGAATAACCCACTGTTTGTGGTCCTTTACTCTTACCTTTTATCTATGAATTTAAATCTCCTTATTTGGAATGCCCAGGGCTGCGGCCACCGTAATTTTAATCAGTCGTTAGACAATATATTCGTGACCATAATCCCAATTTACTTTATTTTGTTGAAACTGTGTTAGTATGTCCATTGCAGATAAAGCCATTGTCGCCCTTAAGATCCCGAACTCCTTCGTGTTGAGGCTGAGGGTTTCTCCAGAGGTATATGGATTTGTTGGTTTGATCACATTCACGTTGATATCCTTTTCAGCCATTTTTAATTTGTTCATTGCCGTATGAACTACAACTCTAATACTCTTTCCTGGCCACCTTTACTTATGCTAGTCCCCACCCTAACAAAAGAAAGCCTTTATCGGATTGCCTCAGAATCTTGTTGAACCGCATCTCTGAACCTTGGATTGTCCTTGGTGACTTTAACGCCACCACCTTCCCTACGGACAAAAAAGGTTGTTCTAGCTCTTCTCAGTCGGATCGTAATTTTATCTCAACTATCTTTGACACGAAGCTTCATGACTTGGGCTTTCATGGCCCTGAGTTCACCTGGTATAAAGGTAATTGTGCTGTCCATCTTGACCGTTGCCTTTGCAACGACCTCTGGCTTGAAACTTTCCTTTAAACCATTATCCTCCACCTGCTTCGGATGAAATTTGACCATCGCCCCCTCCTCGTGTCCCTTGATCGCTCTTCCTCTAAGAAAAGAAAATGTCCTTTTCGTTACTTTGCTAGCTGGACCCAACACGAAAACTTCCATCTCCTAGTCAGTGACAACCGGGACTCTTCTCTCCCCCTTCCAGATGCCATTTGCTATTTCATTGTTGTTGCTAATAATTAGAACCGTTTAGTCTTTGGTTCCATATCTAGATGCAAGAACTCTTTAATGGCTCGTCTCCGTGGTATTCAAAAAAGCCTTGACCATAGCCGCACTCCCTACCTTACTCACATGGAATCCAAACTTCAACTTGAGCTTGAGCAAATCCGTGATCACGAGGAGCTTCTTTGAAAGCAGAAATCTCGTTCGGATTGGATTTCCTTCGAAGATAGGAACCAGGGTTTTAAAAACGTTCCGCGACCACGATTTTGTCCGCGATATAGCAGTTTCGCCGCCGTTCGAGTTACCCCCTACACCCGCAATAATGCCCGTGACGACCGTAATAGCGCCTACGACGGCCGTAATCACGATAAACCCGAAATGGTCGAAAACGCGACCTCGACTTGAAATCTTGAGAACACTTCCTATTTCCATAATAAAGCTATCATCAATAAAAGATCCAATTGTATCTCTTCCATTCTCCTTAACTCTAGTTAGTGGTGCTCCAATGAGAACAGGATTGTTGAAGAAGCCATCAACTGTAGAAAGTCAAAAATAAAATAGCATGAGGCAGCTAATTTTCTAGAGGGAAACCGATTGCTCTGATTTAATTCAAAGTTGGTTGCAAAGTTGTTTGAAAAATAAAATAGGAAAATTGAAAATTTTAGTCCCTGTACTTTAAGGTATTTACAAGATTAGTCCTTAAGCTTCAACTATAAATATCCTAACTCATTTAGCTTCAAAATCATCCCAAATCATTCTAGCTTTCTCCCAATACTAAAGAATTTAGAGAGTTTCTTGAGAGTTTTCTCATTTTTATCAAGAGAGAATTATCATTGTTTTCTCCTTGTTAGATCGAGAGAAGTTGTAATTCCTATTTTCTCATAGTGAAATTCTTCTACCTTTGCCCGTGGTTTTTACCTCATATTATTTAGGGGTTTTCCACGTAAATTTTGTGTCTTTTTTATCTTCATTTTTTATTTTCTCAAATTATCAGTTGGGATTTTGCTCTATCCGATAGTCGTCTTCCTCAACAATTGGTATCAGAGCCAGATTTGAGTGTGTAATATCTGCTTATTGTCTTTATGGTTGCCACCAAAAGGTGGATCCTCCAACATAAGAAAGTAAGAAGGTATTACACATTCTTTGAAGGTTCCAGAGAACTATTCACGATAGTGAAATAGTGGGAGCTATCCGTAATAGAAGTTATGGCAACGAAATTTGATATTAAAAAATTCAATGTGAGAAATTTCTCATTGTGAAAATTGAAGATGAGGGCTATCTGAGGAAAGACGGTTGTCTAGCAGCTATCAATGAAAGGCAGGTAGATTTTACAGATGACAATAAATAGATCGACATGGACGGGAATGCTATGATAAACTTTCATCTAGCATTAGCAGATGAAGTATTGTCAAGCATCGAGGATAAGAAGACAGCTAAGGAGATATGAAATCATCTCACCAAACTATACGAGACCACATCGTTGCATAATAAAATTTTCCTTAAGAGGAAATTGTACACTCTTCGGATGCCAGAATCTACTTCAGTGACGGAGCACTTAAACACGCTGAACACTTTATTTTATCAGATTACATTCTTAAGCTGTAAAATAGGAGAACAAGAACGTACTGAACTTCTACTTCAAAGTCTACCGGATTCTATGATCAACTCATCATCAACTTGACAAACAATAATGCCACCAGTCTAGTCTTCGATGACGTTGCAGCTGCTGTTCTACAAGAAGAAAATTGGTGCAAGAACAAGGAAGATAGACAAGTAAATCTACAACAATCAGAAGCGTTGACAACGATGAGAGGGAGATCAACAGAACTTGGCCAAAGTAGCAGTCACAAACATGGTAGATCGAAGTCGAGAAGCAAAAAGAATTTAGAGTGCTACAACTGTGGAAAGAAGGGTCACTTGAAGAATGATTGTTGGAGTCTAAATAAAAACTCCAATCCACAAGGCAATACCACAAAAACTTCAAATGATGGAGATGCTCTATGTTGTGAAGCGTCAACCACCGTGGAAGACAGAAAAAGATTTGCATATATATGACTCATTGATTTGGGAGCAACATATCACATGACCTCAAGAAGAGAATGGTTTCATCATTATGAACCTGTCTCAAGAGGATCTGTATATAGTTGTAATGATCATGCCTTAGAGATTGTTTGTAACATCCTCAATACCGGGTTAGTGGCTAAATTGTAAAGTTTCAGAATTTGATAATTAAAGTATAATAATTGAACAGTTAAGGACTTATATGAAAAATGTGGTGTAGGATCAAGTTGGAAAGGAGGAATAGAAGGACAAAATGGTCATTGACAAGGGAAATAATTTAATTGTTATGGTTATATATGTTTCTACGTGGAGTGAAGAGAGAAATGCATAAGCTTCCAGAGTTCTCTTCTTCTCTTCTTTTCTCCCAACGTGAAGACTCATAGCAAAGGTGAGATTTCTCATAGGATGTTTGTTAGTTGAAATTTAAGTTTGGTTTTGATCCTTAGATGATAATTAAGCTTAAGAAAAGCTTAATTTATTTTAAAACAACAAGATGAAGGGTGTAGGAAGAATTAAAGATTAAGAGTTCTTGAATAGAATTTTGAAATAGAGTTCATAATTAGAAATGGAGGTTGGATTTGACTTGTCATCGACTTAATTTAGACATACGAAGTGTTAGAATTAGATTCATAACATATTGGAATTTGAGTAAGATTCTTGAATTCTATATAGAGGATTGGATTTTTAAGTTTTAGAGGTATTAAATGGATAATAATTAGTTTAAATAGGTGTATAAGAGTTAAGAATATTAAAAGAGGTGAAAGATGAAGAGTTGAGCTGAAAAGAGAGTGATTTTCGTGCTTAAAATGGAATTTTTGGTTATGTGCATCGATGCATATTCAATGTGTATCGATGCATCAAGGGTAAAATCCTAGAAATTGTTCAATGTGTATCGATGTACATGAAGTGTATCGATGTACTCCTTTAAAATAAAAACATCGAATGCCATCAGTGTATCGATGCACAAGTAGTGCATCGATGCACCCCCTTAAAATACAAACATCGAATGAGATTTATGTACCGATGCATAGATAGTGCATCGATGCACCCGTCAAGGGATGCATCGATACATAGTGTAGTGCATCGATGCATACCTTCATTAAAAGATGAAAATATCTTTCTTTTTAGCCTAAGGAGTGATAGTTCAGAATATATTAGTTAATATACTGATTAGTATCAATGTATTACTATGTAGATATATAACGTAATTTCGTTCTGGAACAAATGAAGGATTAAGATCAACTCAAAACAAGCAAGACCAAGGTGAGTGCATATCCTGGATGAAATGGAATTGAGATAAGACTTGCGATAAGTCTATCTCTTATCATTGAATATATGATTCCATAATCATGCACATGCATACATATATATGTGTTAATGTTATAGTGATTTCATGCATTTTTCATTCATGATTAACATGATATTATATGAATGAATGCCATTATCAGAGAATTCTTCCAGGTATGTGAAATGATGGAAATGATCTTCCAGGTATGTGAAATGATGGAAATGATCATATGAAGTGACTTATGTGTTTACATGGACAGTGATGAAAGAGATATGAAATGAGAAATGCATTTATAATTAAGCCCATGTTATTTAATATGAGAGCTGTAGGTATAATTGGCATGCCAAGAGTCCAGGGATTATCAGTGGTCCTTCGGGTCATAGTGGTTCTTCGGAACAATCAATGGTCATTCGGGAAAAATATTCAGTGCCCCTTGAGGGTATTATACGAGCTGTGGTGACAATATAGTGCATAATCTCTTTGTACTCATATACCTTTGTTCTCAATAATGTACATGGGCAATCCAAAGATAAATTAAAGTGGAATTAGCATAAAAATATATGTTTTATATGTGCATGTTACCATCATACATGTTATAGTGAAATAAATGCATGCAAATAAAGATGTCATGATCAAATGGTAAGAATGCATGTTCATGAATGCATTGTTATATCTATATAATTATATTATGCCTCACTAAGTCTATGACTTAGCGTGTAAGTGATTTACACGTAGTACCAAGAAACAAGAAGAGCAGTAATAAAAGTGGCAAGGACTGCATCACTATTAAAATATCAGATCAGATGTAATTGACAAAGTAGGTATTTTGGTTGGGTATCGAGTGTTGGCATGTAATAAGTTGTTAATTACGAATGCTCTAATCGATGTTGTGTTTTGTGGTCTCTTTTATGTAAATTAATGTATTTTGTTTTAATGAAAGTTTAAAATTTCTCTATTTTTCTTTAAGTGTCAAAGTTTGAAACGTCAATGTGACACCTCGGACTCATATTCAGGTTGGATACAGGTTAGGGGTGTTACATCGTTGGTATGGGAACCATCAAATTGAAGATGTATGATGGAACAATTAAAGGTGTTCGAGATGTACGGCACGTTAAAGGCCTGAAGAAAAATTTATTATCCTACACATTGTTGGATAATAATGCAAGTAAGATTGAAACACAGAAATGAATCATGAAGGTGTTTTATGGAGCGCTTGTGGTGATGAAAGGCGAAAATATAACAACAAACTTGTATATGCTGAAGGGAGAGACTTCGCTAGAAGTAGAAGCCTCTGTTACCTCATGTAGTTCAGATTCTGCAATGCTATGACATCAGAAACTTGGACACATGTCAGAACAAGGAATGAAAGTCCTTGTGGAGCAAAACTACTTCCAAGCTTAACAAATATATCACTTACTTTGTGTGAGCATTGCATAACAAGTAAGCAGCACCGATTAAAATTCAACACGCCAAATTCTAGAGGCAAAAGTGTTCTAGAATTAGTTCATTCTGACGTATGGCAAGCACCAGTTACATCCCTAGGCGGAGCAAAATACTTTGTCTCATTTATTTACGACTACTCCAGGAGATGTTAGGTATACCTATTAAGAAGAAGTCAGATGTGTTTTCCAATTTCAAAAACTTCAAAGTGCGGGTGAAACTTGATTCTGGAAATAAGATCAAGTGTTTCAAAATAGATAATGAAGGAGAATACACAAGTGAAGAATTTGATGACTTTTGTAGGAAATAAGGCATCAAAAGACAGTTCACAGTGGCGAACACTCCTCAATAAAATGGAGTGGCAGAGCGGATGAACAGAACCTTGTTAGAAAGAACAAGAGCAATGTTGAGGGCTACAGACCTAGAAAAATCATTTTGGGCAGAAGCAGTCAATACCACCTGTTATTTGGTGAATCGAGCTCCATCAACTGCAATAGAGCTGAAGACATCAATGGAGATATGGACTGGTAAACCAGCTGATTATTCAAACCTCCATGTATTTGGAAGTATTGTGTACATGATGTACAACTCCCAAGAAATTTCAAAGTTGGATCCAAAATCCAAGAAATGCAAATTCTTGGGGTATGTTGATGGTGTAAAGGGGTATCGCTTGTGGGATCTCACTGCCCACAAAGTGATCATTAGTAGGGATGTTATCTTTGTAGAAGATAAACTACAAAGAAAAGAAGACGATGATAGCACTGAAAAGTTAGAGACTACACAGATACATGTGGAAAATGAGGTTGAACAAGGAGATTCTTCTGAAGCAGAACCAACACATGATGAACAAGAACCAGAGAGTTCTGAAGCTTCAACAACTCGTCAATCAGATTGTGTGAGAAGACGTCCCAATTGGAACTTAGATTATGTTATAGAAGGAAATATTGCATATTGTCTTTTAACAGAGGACAATGAGCCATCAACATACTAGGAGGCAATAAACAGCTCAGATGCTTCACTATGGATGATGGCGATGCAAGAAGAAATTGAAGTCCTTCATAAAAATAATACATGGGACCTTGTGCTATTACCACAAGGAAGGAAGCCAATTGGTAACAAATGGGTCTTCAAAATCAAGCGAAATGGTGACGATCAAGTTGAGAGGTATCGTGCAAGACTGGTGGTCAAAGGATATGCTCAAAAAGAAGGTATTGATTTTAATGAAATCTTTTCTCCTATGGTTTGACTAACAACGGTTCGAGTAGTTTTGGCAATGTGTGCTACATTGAACATACATCTAGAGAAACTAGATGTTAAAATAACTTTTCTTCATAGAAATATTGAAGAAGAGATTTATATGCTCCAGCCTGAAGGTTTTAAAGAAGACGAAAAGAAGAACTTGGTTTGCAGGTTGAACAAATCTCTGTATGGTCTAAAGCAGGTGCCGAGGTGTTGGTATAAGAGATTTGATTCCTTCATTATGTGCCTTGGATACAACAAACTTAATGCAGACCATTATGCTTATTTCAAGAGGTTTAGTGATAACGATTTTGTTATATTGTTATTGTATGTGGATGGCATGTTGGTTGCAAGACCCAACAAAGATCATATTGAAGAATTGAAGGCACAACTGGCTAGGGAATTTGAAATGGACTTGGGATCAGAAAACAAGATTCTAGGGATACAAATTCACCGAGATAGAAGTAATATGAAGATTTGCCTTTCACAAAAGAATTACTTGAAGAAGATCTTGTCAATATTCAACATGCAAGATTGTAAGGTAATTTCTGCCATTCTTCCTATTAACTTTAAATTATCCTCAAGTTTGAGTTCTAGCAGTGAAAAAGAGAGGATGAAGATGTCTCGAGTGTCGTATGCATCAGCAGTGGGAAGTTTAATATTCGTTATGATATACACAAGACCAGGCATTACACAAGCAGTGGGAGTGGTTAGTCGGTACATGGCGAATCCAGACAAAGAGCATTGGAATACAGTAAAGAGGATCCTGAGATACATCAAAGGGACCTCAAATATTGCATTATGTTACGGAAGATCAAACTTACTAATCAAGGGGTTTGTAGATTCTGACTATGCAGGGGATTTGGATAAAAGCAAATCTACTACATGATATGTGTTCAAAGTTTCTGGTGGAGCTGTAAGTTGGGTTTCAAAATTGCAGTCAGTTGTAGCTACATCCATAACAGAGGCAGAATATGTAGCAGCTATACAAGCCAGTAAAGAAGTAATTTGGTTGAAGATGCTATTGGAGAGCTTGGTCACAATAAAGAGTATGTCTCTCTATTTTTGACAGTCAAAGTGCCTTACATCTAGCAAGGAATCCAACATTTCATTCAAGGATAAAGTACATACAAGTTCAGTACCATTTCATTCGTGAAAAGGTGGAAGAAGAGAAGATATATATGCAGAAGATCCATACCAAAGACAACATAGAAGATTTCATGACGAAGACGATTAATACTGATAAATTTACCTGGTGTCAATCCTCCTATGGCCTGTCAGAGACGTAAGCAACATGAAGGTACAAGGTAGAAAAAATGGTGTTAAGATATGATTGTTCCAATCAAATCTTCAAGTGGGAGATTGTAGAAAGTCAAAAATAAAATAGCATGGGGCGGCTAATTTTCTAGAGGACAGTCGGCTGCTTTGATTTAATTCAAAGTTGGTTGCAATGTTGTTTCAAAAATAAAATGGGAAAATTACAAAATTTAGTCCCTATACTTTAGGGTATTTACAAGATTAGTCCTTAAGCTTCAACTATAAATACCCTAACTCATTTAGCTTCAAAACCATCCCAAATCATTCTAGCTTTCTCCTAATACTAAAGAATTTAGAGAGTTTCTTGATAGTTGTTTTCTCCTTTTATCAAGAGAGAATTATCATTGTTTTCTCCTTGTTAGATCGAGAGAAGTTGTAATTCCTATTTTCTCATGGTAAAATTCTTCTACCTTTACCCGTGGTTTTTACCCTATATTATTTAGGGGGTTTCCACATAAATTTTGTATCTCCTTTATTTTCATTTTTATTTTCTCAAATTATCAATTGCGATTTTGCTCTATCCGATAGTCGTCTTTCGCAACATCAACTTCTTCCGTAATTTATACTTCACTAATGGTAATTATCTTGGGAAATTTCCTCTTTTGGGGTGCTTTCTTTATATTCACACTGACGAGATGCAAGCCTTAGATTTGATTCCCGATTCCTCTAAGAAAAAGAGGTTCTCCTTGTAATGTCCCCGCATAAAGCTCCTAGCGTGGATGGTCTTCATGCTCACTTCTTTCAAAAGAATTGGGGATATTAGTGGGCCTTCCATTTGTAGCATGTTTCAGTTGGTCTTTTCTGGTACTAACATTGACCCTGCCCTTAATTGAATGATTCTGGTTCTCATTCCAAAAACTCCTAGCCCCTTCACCTTTAAAGATTTTCGTCTGATATGTCTTTGCAATGTGCTCTATAAGCTCATTACCAAAATTCTTGTCCACATACTCAAGCCTTTTTTACCTCGTCTCATTGCTCCTAACCAAATGAGTTTCATCTCTGGAATGAGCATCACTAAGAACGTGATCATTAATCAGGAGGTTATGCATTCTATAAACTCTAAGAAAGGTAAGACCGGTTGGATGGCTATCACAGTTGATCTCGATAAAGCCTTTGACTGCCTTAGATGAGACTTTATTTCGGACACCTTACATGAAGCAAGTTTTACCCCACTTATCTCTCACATGATTATGCATTGCATTTTTCTTCCTCCATGCAAATCCATATCAATGGTACCCTAAGTAACACGTTTAAGCCTGATAGAGGGATAAGGCAAGGGGACCTCATCTCTCCTTACCTCTTTGTCCTCATTATGGAAAGATTAGGTCATCGTATTTCGAAAGCTTTGGAAGATGGTAGTTGGTTCCCTTTCACTATGGTCAGATGCGATTTCTCGATTTCCCATCTTTTCTTCGTCGACGTGTGATTTCTTTAATTTTATTCTTGACAAAATTCGTAAAAAGCTTGATGGCTGGTTGGTTTGTACTCTCTCCTTTGTAGGTTGCATCACTCTTGCCAACTCTGTCATGTCTGCAATTATGACTTATTTTATGTAGTCTTGTTGCTTTCCCACTCGGGTGTGTGAGGAAATTAAGAAGCTCATAAGGAATTTAGTCTGGAGTTCTAATGATCGTAGCTCTGGCATTCTGCTTGTCCGTTGGGATATTCTTACCCAGCCTCGCATCCATGGAGATTTGAGTCTCCATAATCTCTATAACCATAACATTGCTTTCTTAATGAAGATATGTTATGACCTTGTTTCCTTTCATGATAGCTACTGGATCACTCTTTTTCGCCAAAAATACAAAATGGTGGAAGCTTGCCCGACCACTGTTTCTCGATCCAATGGTTCCCACCTCTGGCGTGCGCTCTCGTATGTTTGGCCCTCCTTTCACGAGTTCCTTTCTTGATCCATTAGAGATGGCCATCTCACTCGATTTTGGTACGATAATGGGTTCCTCATATTGGCCCTCTTATTAATTGGTAGTCCCCTTGTGCTATTATTGATGATGAGCTACTTTTTTGTGGCGTTACCCTCCACAATGGTAATTAGAATCTTTGATAACTCTATAAAAAGATTATATTCTCTGTCTTTTTACTTAAGTTATTGTGCGTCTAAAAGTCGTTGTCATAACATTTAGTTGCATTTATGTCTTATTTGCACGTGTTGGATAAGTTTTGCCTATGCAAGATTTATTTGGCTTAACTGATGTTGCTGAGGAGGAAGGTTTTTTGTTGGATGTGTTGATGCAGGAAATGACGAAGGAAGAATTTATTTGCCAAGACATAAAAATTTTCCAGGGCTAGAGGAACATAAGAATATAACAACGAGGAACATATTTTCTTGTCAATGCAAGATTTATCTTGCAAGTCTGACGTGGCTCAACAAAACTGCTGGCGTCACTTGCCCAGCTTCATCCTCACATGCAAACATGCCCTCATCAAAGAAATTGACCACTTCCAATTGCCAATTATTCATATAATAAGTATATCATTAAGGGTATTTAGGGAATTTCTAAGGATACAAAACCCTAGAAATTCCCACTATAAATACCCCCATTATAACTCTTCAAAAGGTATTAGAAAATCAATAAATAATATAACTTAAGCTTGGAGTAAGCGGGTGCAGCACCTTACCTTTTCCATCATCTCCACTCGACCGTCTTTGGTGCCCTCCATAACCGGGCTTCATCAGAGCAGAGGTCAGGCCATTGAGAGTGACTGACCGCTGGAGCAGGCATGGTGGTGGTCAAAATGTCACGGCAGAGCTCTGATTTTGGGAGTTTTTCTTCCATTGTTCTTTATTTTTCTATCATGTTAAGGGTTGTACTTAAAATTGAATTTCTGAATGATATTTACCACACCTTGAACTGTTTTACTTGGTGTTGGATGTTGCTTTACTGAAACATTATTTGAATGTTAATGAATGATAAAGTTTGTTTATGCTTAATGTTGCTTTGTTCATTGTCTTAATATTTTGCCTTGACATTGTAAGAGCTTTTGAGAGATTGCCTGGTGTCTTAGCAAAACATTTATAGTCTTTGTAAGAGCTTTCGAGAGATTTCATTTTTCTAGAAATAGATGCCTAATATCGAGAGAGTTAGGGTAGATCTACGTGAACAATGGAACTAATCCGGGATGGTCAGGAACTAATCCGCCTTAGAGATAAAGATAGGGTTTTATTCGACTAAAAGGGGTAAATACTTGAGTAAGATAGGCAAAGATTACAGTTTACGTTGAGGGGTATTACCACAACAACAGTTTGACAAACCAAGTGTTGTAGTTCACGCCGAGTAGTATTGCCGTAGCAACTGTCCTTGAATACTCTAGTAATCCCGTCGGGCAGCCTAAGCATAGCACACTAAGTCATTCCAGACATAGAATAACTTCTCGCCATAGTAAAACCAACCTAAGTGCTCCGTTAGAAGTCTGATTGTGTGAGATTTTTCTGAATATATCGAATTCAACATTTTTATTTGCTTTGACAATTTTTATTTGTTTATCTTTACATATTTTTCTTGCCTCGACCAAACTTTCCTGCACACTATAATTCACAATATTTCTTTCCCCGACAATACTTTTCCATATGTTTATACCATTTGATATTGTTTGCCTTTCTGTTTGACGAGAACCGTAGGACTAACTTGTGACATCTACTTCTAGTTGTAGCAAAACATCGAAAATTCCCACCAATCCCTGAGGAGACGATACTCAACTTACTATTATATTACTTGCATTGATTGTGTACACTTGCACAGATTTACTTGCCTTAGCATATACATTTACAAGCGATCAATCTTCCTCCTTAATCACATCCTCATTCCCGAAGCGGTTGATCGCATCCTTAATATCCACCACCCCGAGATATCGGCTGGTCGTGATCGATTCCATTGGGACCCAGGTAAACATGGCATATTCTCCATTAAATCAACTTACCATAAAATCTCTCCTGCAGATTGGGAAAACCATGACAACAAATGGAATGCTATTTGGAAAATCTCCTGCCCTGAATGAATCAAACACTTCTTGTGGCTCTCTTTGCGTGGGAAACTCTCACTAATCTCAGTCGCTCGCACTGTAACCTCACCCCCGACCCCTTCTGCCAGTCTTGTGGTTCCATTGAAGAATCTACCTTACACGTCCTCTGTGACTACAAAGATACCAAAGACCTCTGGCTCTCCATTCCTCACATTCATAATATCTCGGGTTTCTTCGATCTTTCTCTAAACGATTGGATCCTTCAGAATCTCAGATCCAACGCCCTCCTCACAGGTACTTCTATTCTATCCCTTGGAAAAAAAATTCTTTTTTGCTTTGGTAGGTGTGGAAGCGACGTAACTCTGCTATCTTCCCTCACAGTGCTCCTCCAAACTCAGTCATCCTCCACTGCAACAAGTTGTGGGCTCTTCATTACTGCTCGAGCACCTCCCCAAATCCGCTCGAGTTAGATGCTAGCTTGCTGGTGGAGATTCAGTGGAAACCTGCTCCCCTAGGGAGGATCACAATCAACTTTGATGGCACTGTTAATCCCCAAAATTCCTATGGCATAGCTGGTGGTCTCATGTGTAACTCCGGTGGAGATTGGCTCGCTGGTTTTCATAAATACATTGGAATCTCTACACCGTTTCTTGCCGAGCTTTGGGGCATCATCAAAGGCCTCTACGTTGCATGGAACCATGGTTTTGAACGTATTCAATGTCAGACCGATTGTGCTGGAGCTTACAAGCTCATTTCTGCTTCGGATGCCAAGTCTAGCCCTATTGGTGTATTTCGTGCCACTGCTAAAATGACATCAAAGACATGGATGGTCGACTTTGTTCTCATTCGTCGAGAAGCTAACTTTGCTGCGGATTCTATTGTCAAAATGAAACCGAATCTTGATGGCTCCACCTGCTTTATCACGAATCCCCTTCCTGAAGTTGCTGGCCACATGCAAAGAGATCTGCATGGCCCCCTTTCTCGAGAAAGTAATCCTATGTACTGGCCTTTTGGCCTCTTTCCCATAAAAAAAAAGTAGACAAAAAATAGAAATAAAATAAAAATGTTTTTAATAGATATAATAAATTTACAATAACTAAAAGAATACAATATTTTAATAAGGAAAAATACAATATTGATAAACATCAAAAATGGGGAAAAATCGTATCGCCGATAAATTCTTCATGTATGAGTTCACATGATGGTCGTCTTCTATTTTGCGTCGAATTTCTCAATAGTAACTGCTCTTCAACAAGGTCGTTATCATTGTTATTTTTTTATGTATTACTGATATCATATCTAGTATTATCACCATTAACGTTTGTTTTCGGCATCGACGATGATTAATGACCTCTTTAGACTAAAGAATCCAAAGGTGTATTATAAACAATCTCATCGCTGAATGCGAACTGTGAAAATTTAAAAAATTCAATTGGTGAAAACAATGTCATTGGTTGGACTGCTTGTGGTTGTTCTGGTTTAGGAGTAGCACTCATCAAATAAGATGTGTATGAAGCAAATATCGAGCTTGATATTACGTGTGTATGATAATCTTGTGAAATACTCAATACCGATAAAATATAATATGATGAATATTGCATCGATAACATCGATAATGTATGTTATGTTGTTCTGAAAAACATTGCTAAGGACAAGCTAGAAGGGTTCACTCTTCGTCGATTAATAGGGGATGATGATATTGCATCGGTGGATACTTGTCCCTACGTCAATGAATATATACAATTCGTTCATCAGAAAGTAGACATAACTTCTCATGCTGCACGAATTATATCATGTAATCATTCAAAACTTTCATACTAGGTCTCGAAAAAAATGGAGGTCGAGCATACAATTATGTCGTAACTCCTAAATTGCAATCCACTTGTAGTTCTTTCTCCCCCAATCAACATCAACCTTCCTTCATCTGTTAACATTATGCAAACTGTCTAAGTCAACAACTAGTCTTAGAGTAGATTGTATGAAATCAAACTGATGAAGCATACAATCACTCATGTATCACACAACAATTTCGTAACATATAAGAGACACAATATCATGTCATATGTCAAATAGATCACTTAGTTAATGTGGGATGCAAGCCCTCAATCGCATGTTTAAATAAGGCATCTATTAGAACTAGGGGTGTAAACGAGCGTCGAACTGAAATATTACTAAACTCGACTCGAACTCAAAAAACTATAAGAGTAAACTCGACTCGACTCAAAAACTCACGAACTAAAAATTATCAAATTCAGCTAGAATTCAAAATATATTATTGAAATTAACTCAAACTCGAAAAAACTCGAGCTCAAAAAAATTTCGGAATCTCAATTGAAGCTCGATTCAAGCTCAACGAGTTTTATTTTCTATTTGCCGAAACCCATCCCTTTATAGACTCCACTCTACCCCTTATTCCCCGATAACACCGATTTGAGATATAACTCACATGACTAACTCCACGGGCGGTTGAGAGGCAAGCCTTTAATTTTAAATATAGTTTTAGGGAGGCAGAGCTTCCATTTCCAGGTACAATCCTCCGCCTCAAGGCGTTCTTTTTTTTCCCATGAATCTTTCAATCGGGGGAGCGGAACCAAGTTTCAAACCAAGTTCAACGCTTTGGAGCATCTGAAGGAAAGACATTTTATCTTTCAAGCTAAATATCGTATACTGTTACTGGAGAAAACAATGGCGTTTTTGGTAAATTTTCAGCTCTTTCCGTTTTGAAATTTGGGTTTGGTTATGTTGGGGTTTTTGTGTTTTAAACATTAATTGCTGTTTGGATGATGGGAAATCAGAATCCTCAGGATAAAGATGGGAACTTGAATAGTTTCCAGAGGGATAATAGGAGTAAAAATGGTAAATTTTTTGAACAATGAGAAAGTTGGATCAAGTTCTAATACGTCTTTTTATTTTGATGAATCTGAATTGGATGAAAAGGTTAAAGAAATTAGAGCCATGGCTAGGGAAGCACGAGAAATCGAAAAAAAAGAATCGAAAAACCAAGATGAAGAAAGCGGCATGCTTGATGAAGCTTTGAATTCTATGTCGAAAATCGGGATCGAAAAGGAGATAGGTGCTAGATTGAATATGTTAGAGAAGAAATTGAATTCCAAGAGAGAAAGCTTTCCTGGGTCGTTTATAGGTTTTATTGGATAAGGATGGTGAAGATGCAAAAGATGTGAAGAAGTTTAAATTCAGAGGGCCTGAAAAGAGTTCTAGCAATGGCGCAAAGGGTTTTTCTGGTTTAACGAACGGTAGCAAATCGAGCTATGAGAATGGAATTTCGAAATGTGAAATCAAGTTTCATGATAGCAAACAAATTGATGCAGTTTATAAACCGAAAAATATAGGACTGTTAAGAATGATGCTCTATTTAAATTTGTTACCTTCTGTGATCTGTTGAATTCGAGTTTATAGTTTTCATGAGGTCCTTGCAATCATTGGTTATTTGTTAAATTTCTAGTGTTGGTTCAAAGAGCAGTGAAGGAAGATTGTCTCCTGAAAATTATGGAATCAACAGAGTCGAGAGATACGAGAATTAAAATTTAATGCCATACATTTTCCTTAATCCGTATGACTGATACGAGAACTGAAATTTGCAGGAACTTCGTGAAGTTGCAAAATCTCATGCCAAGGATGTAATTGTTGTTAAGAAGGGGCAGCTTAAGCTCTATGCATGTCAACCATTTTCCCAGGTTGAGATGGCTTTGTTGTCTATTGCAAACTCGGAGTAGGCTGGCCATGTAAGGATGTAAATCAGTTACACACGTATTTCCAGGAGTTGAAGACCGAAGTTGAACATGTGATGCCACTTCCGGTTGGTTCTCTTCAAGCTTACAAAGCACGTCTTGATCAGAAGTGTCAAACCAGAGTGATCAAATTACCACATGAACAATCGCTCGGACTGTTGTAGTGGTCGTGAAATACTGTATCGAAAATTTTGTTACCATTTATTATTATTCGATTGATTAATTCTTCATCAATTTTCAGATTTTTATGCTCTGATAACTTGGGGATGTCTGAAGTTCCCTATTCTCATCTTAATGCTCGATATCGATCTCCGAATATGAGAATAAGCTCTAAAAAGTGGATGAAATTCGTAAATTTCATGTAATTCAAGACGAAATAACATAAATTGTGTTATTCCAAATCATGTAAAGGCAGCATCTTCATGAACCCTAAGCTCTACCGCAACCTGGTGAGCTGCTGCTAAAAGCCTTGCTCTAAAACCATACTAAGAAGAGATAACTTTGATCATAGACTGAGCCTGAATGGGTGACAAGCTGGTCAGGCAAAAGCTTTGCCAAGCCTCTGGATTCTGGACTCCGTCCTCAGTAAATGCCACCTTGTATACCGAAAACACGATGCTTCTTGCTGCTTCTCTGGCCTCGGGGAGTCTATCGTTCAACAAATCTGCAGCAAGTTGAAGCATTGTAATGAACCCAAACTCTTTCATTTCTTCCACGCCCTGCAAATGAATAATCACACGTGATTATAATGTCAAATGAGGGAGATTATGTTCACAACACATTTTATAAATTGTTCATTACCATTGTGGAAACAGAGTTTGAAACGGAAACAGCCGATTTAGCTCGGACTCTAAGGTTGCGATGGTTAACATATTTGTTTATCTTCTTAAGCAGAGGCAAGTTGTGTATATTTATTTTGCATGTTGATATGTTTATGTATAAGTATGCAAATGATTTATTTAGGAGTCACATAACATCATTTTGCATAATTTGTATATTACCTTCATGTGCATAACTTAACCCCTATCACATAATCAGATTAGGGTTTAGGGTTCATCACAAATACATTAATTAATTGATTTGGTACTGATTTACGAGGTAAGTACAATATAGTATTTTGATATAAATGCATTACAATATGGTTTAGTTGTATTACAGATTTTTTAATATATTTTTAAAACTTTATAATTATCAATAATGTATTCTTAATATATTTTTAATAATGTAATTTTAAAAAATCTAAAATTATAATATAACATTTTTTGAGCTGCTCACGAGCTTTTCGAGTCGAATATCGAGTAGCTCGTTTCGGCTCGTTAAGAACTCGAGTCGAGTCTATTCGATCCGAGTATTTATCAAGCCTTGATCGAGTTGATATTGAATAACTCGCGATCTGTCTCGTCTCATTTACAGCCCTAATTAGAACTACAAAGTTTTGTTTTTATTACCAAAAACAAAATTATAGATAAGTTTTCATTTACCACAATACTAATATAAAAATTTTAGTTATTAAAAGCATGATAACTCAAAGCTTATATGGAATATGACGATGAACTAAGTTTGATGACTATCTGTTTAATAGGGAAAAAGTTAATACGTTGAAATTATAATTTAAATATTAACTTATTTACTCATCAAATAATAAATAAAATTAGCAAACTGTGAAAGGGAAGACAAATGGCTCGTTAGCACGTGGACATAAAAAAGACGTGATAGTTTGGGGATTAATTTAAAATATTTTAAAATTTAGAGATCAATTTAAAATTTGAACACAAGCTTGAGGATATTTTGTAGAATTAACTCCAAAAAAAATGGTACGAATCAAATAAATTTCATATTCATCCAATTAATTTTTGCAGTATCGTTGGTGCTTCGGAATATACCCTTTGAAATAAGAACGTATACAAGGGTCGTTCTGCGGTGCGGCGCCTAAAAAACGGCTAATATACGGTGTGACCGGTTAAACAAGTGATCGGTTAAAATTTAGACCGGTTATGTTATATTATTTAACCGGAAATATTATAAAGTACAATAACATACTAGGTAGCGCTTATATAATGTAATAGGTAGCGCTTATATTTACCTATTTTATAAGTAAACCAGTATATTTATACCGATAGCATTGCAAATTTACCTATTACATTATATTATATTGAAAGTGTCCATACTTTTTATAAAAAGGATCGATACTTTAACAGTGTTTCATGTTTTCCACCTACAATATTGATTTAATAATTTCATTTGCACAAAAAATTATTTGATTGTTTTGATATTTTATAAAATATTATTTAGAATTTTTAATTTAATAATAATATATACCGTAACGTAAAAAATAAATCATTAGACGCCTATAATTACTAAATTAATATCTTAAAACTCACTCAAAAGATATCCTTAAATTAATGTTTTCCACAGTGAAAAAAGTATGGACACTTTTATAAAAAGGATAGACACTTTACAATATAACCACTACCTATTGCTTAGCATCATATGAGATTTGGATTTTGATTTCCTTTTGCTTGGCACCAAATGAGCTTTGGATTTTGATGAGCATCGGAAGTATTTCAGACTTATGATTTGGGTGGTACTCAACTTATGATTTTGTTGCTATTTGTTACATTTCTTGTATACCACCCAGATCTACGCCCGAAACGTTTCTGACGCTTTAAAGTTGACCAAAAAATAAAATGGTCGGGATTTCCCTCGCGTTTATACGTTGGAAAAAAAACAATGGAAATTAGGAATAATCAATGATAACATGCATATTGGCTTGGGCTATATTTATAGTGGAGCCGAATATATATTGAAATTCAAACTCAAATTGAAATTTAAATTCAAACTCCAATTACATATGAAATGAATTTGAAATGCAGTGTTAAATTGAACATGAAAATTGCATAATTGATTCATACTGTTCAAGTAACATGCTTTATGAACTATCAAGCTAAAAGACAATATTGATTGAGTTCAAAGCTGAGTTGTGAGTTGATGGAGTTGTCACACTTGTCACATGGTTGGAATAAAGTACTCACATGCGAGATAGATACCTATTACATTATATAAACGATACCTATTACATTATATAAGGGCTACCTATTACATCATATGTTTACCTATTATATTGAGTGTCCATACTTTTTATAAAAAGGATCGATACTTTTTTAAAACTTATGTAATTTATGTTTCAATTTTTTTAACAGTGTTTCATGTTTTCCACCTACAATATTGATTTAATAATTTCATTTGCACAAAAATTATTTGATTGTTTTTATATTTTATAAAATATTATTTAGAATTTAAATTTAATAATAATATACCGTAACGTAAAAATAAATCATTAGACGCCTATAATTACTAAATTAATATCTTAAACTCACTCAAAAGATAACCTTAAATTAATGTTTTCCACAGTGAAAAAAGTATGGACACTTTTATAAAAAGGATAGACACTTTACAATATAACCATTACCTATTACATTATATAAACGATACCTATTACATTATATAAGGGCTACCTATTACATCATATGTTTACCTATTATATTGAAAGTGTCCATACTTTTATAAAAAGGATCGATACTTTTTTTAAAACTTATGTAATTTATGTTTCAATTTTTTTAACAGTGTTTCATGTTTTCCACCTACAAATTGATTTAATAATTTCATTTGCACAAAAAATTATTTGATTGTTTTATATTTTATAAAATATTATTTAGAATTTTAAATTTAATAATAAATATACCGTAACGTAAAAAATAAATCATTAGACGCCTATAATTACTAAATTAATATCTTAAAACTCACTCAAAAGATAACCTTAAATTAATGTTTTCCACAGTGAAAAAAGTATGGACACTTTTATAAAAAGGATAGACACTTTACAATAACCATTACCTATTACATTATATAAACGATACCTATTACATTATATAAGGGCTACCTACATATGTTTACCTATTATATTGAAAGTGTCCATACTTTTTATAAAAAGGATCGATACTTTTTTTAAAACTTATGTAATTTATGTTTCAATTTTTTAACAGTGTACTGCGAATTTAAAATGATAATATACTTGTAGTTATTTTACATACCTAAATATGTACTGCGAATTTAATGTTGTACCCACCCTTTAACTACAGAAACATGTTCAAAATGAACCTTCGTTTACATATCCATCAACTCCTGGAGCACTGAACTTGCACAACAAAATTTTTGCCATGGATAATACTGATGTAGACAATGTTAAGCCAACCGAGGAATGCCATGAAGTACATAATGTTGATGAATCTGACAGATTGGTTGGTCAGCTCTTCTGTTCACGTGATCAAGCTTGGCACTTTTACAAGGGATTCGCACGGGAACATGGGTTTAGTGCACGTAAGGGAACAACACGGCTTGACGTGGAAGGGAATGTGAAGACACAAGAATTTGTTGTTCCAAAGAAGGGTTTCGAGTATCAAAAGTCAATACTGTTGATCGTCAACGTGCTCATACGCCAGTCACAAGAACAGGATGTAAGGCTAGAGTCGTAGTTACAGCAACAAATACAAACGATCAGTGGGTTATAAGTAAGTCTGATCAGAAACATAATCATGCATTGTGCACATCTGCTATGACACCATTTATGCGTTCTAATCGAGCTGTAAGTAAGGCTGATATCGATGAGGCAACAACATTGAAAGAGGTCGGTGTTGGCACGTCACAAGTAATGAACTATTTAACGCAGCAGGCAGGGGGCTATCATAATGTTGGATTTACACATAAAGACCTCTACAATGCACTTCAAAGAGGTAAAGCAAAGGAAATCGTCGATGGGGATGTGAATGCGCTTATTGCCTACTTTGATTATAAGAAACATGATGATCCCGGGTTTTTTATGACATACTCGGTAGACGAATCGGGGGCATTGTATAATCTTATTTGGTCGGATTCTACATCGAGATCGGATTACACATGCTTCGGTGATGTAATTGCGTTCGACACAACGTACAAAGATAATTTGTATGGTCGACCAATTATGCCTATTGTTGGTGTCAATCATCACCATAACACAATTGTGTTTGCCACTGCCATAATCGCTGACGAAACGTCTCAATCTTTCGAGTGGGTGCTACAGAATTTTTTAGAAGCCATGATGAATAAATCACCTATTTCTGTTGTAACCGATGGGGATAGGGCAATGCAGAGGGCTATCAAATCTGTTATCCCTTATGCTAAGCACAGATTATGTTCTTGGCATCTTTCTCGCAATGCACAAGCTAACATTGGTGACCCAAAGTTTACAGCAGCATTCTCAAAATGCATGGCTTCCTGGTGGACAACCAAGGAATTTGATATTCAATGGCGTTCGATTGTTTCAGAATTCAACGTCCAAAAGCATCCATGGGTGATTGAGAAGGGAAATACACGACACTTATGGGCACAAGCATATCTAACCGGTCATTTCTTTGCCAATATTCGCTCAACACAAAGGTGCGAGTCTATGAATGCTTCACTAGCTATTGCACTGAAACACAAGAAGACATATTTAGATGTTGTTCGTGCAATTGAAGATGGAATTAGTAGAATGCGTATGAACGAGTTGAAAGCGGATTACTTAAGTTCCCATACGAAGCCCTTCCAGATCACAAAACTGGTCGACCTGAAAGCCATGCCGCTGCGATTTTTACCGCGAATCTTTTCGTGTGTTCCAAGATGAACTTACACGGGAGACATTGTACCGGATTGAGGCAGAGATTAAGTCCTTATCAGATGAATGTCAACATTATATTTTGTCAAAGTACGCAGAAAAAAATAGGAAATTTGAAATTAGTTTTGATTCTCGTACGAAAACTCTAATTTGCTCCTGCAAAAAATTCGAGACCGTTGGACTTCCGTGTCGCCATCAACTTCACATTTTGAAGCAATTGGACTACACATATTTGCCCGGGACTTTGATTCAAAGTAGGTGGACTAATGATGCGAAGGCTTCTGCACCCAGCTATGTTGATTTGAATGTGTCTCCAGAAGTGATGCAAATGGCAAGGTTCGCTGCTCTACGTTCAACGTCAAGTAGGTTATGCTACATTGCATCAAAGACAGACGAGTCTTTCAAAACCGCAAGAGATGAGATGAAAAAACTAATAGAAGAATTAGAAAACTCGTTTGGTTTGAATCATTCAGTCAACCAGAGCATTGTAGTAAACAATGTTCGTGACCCTCAACGAAAAAACGCAAGCGAAAAGAAGTGCCGAAGAACAAGGTCGAGAAGCAAATTAGGCGATGTGGGTACTGCAACGGTGAGGGGCATAACAAACTAACATGTCCTCAAGTCAAGCTTAGTTTGAGTACAAGCACACAGCCTACATCAACTGATTTTTTCGAAGACGGAATGGAATGACAACGATCTCCATATAATATCGTAAGTATCAACATCACTCCTATTGTATGTACATATAAATATTTTGAATGAAGGAAGAAAAACCGCGTTACTTCAAATTACCGACACTTTTTTAAATGGTATGGACATAAAGTACCGACACAATATTATAAAGTGTCGATATAGGTTGTAGACCTATTCGCTCATAAAACCGGTATATTATACCGGTTATATTACAAAATTATCTACATTATAATTATGGGTTCCGATGTGTAAAATGTCGACACTTTTTTAAATCGTATCGACACATTTTTCTTCCAATATGGACATAAAGTACCGACACAATATTAAAAAGTGTCGATATAGGTTGTAGACCTATTCGCGCATAAGACCGGTATTTATACCGGTTATATTACAAAATTATCTATTACATTATAATTATGGGTTCCGATGTGTAAAATGTCGACACTTTTTTAAATCGTATCGACACATTTTTCTTCCAATATGGACATAAAGTACCGACACAATATTAAAAAGTGTCGATATAGGTTGTAGACCTATTCGCGCATAAGACCGGTATATTTATACCGGTTATATTACAAAATTATCTATTACATTATAATTATGGGTTCCGATGTGTAAAATGTCGACACTTTTTTAAATTGTATCGACACATTTTTTTTTCCAATATGGACATAAAGTACCGACACAATATTAAAAAGTGTCGATATAGGTTGTAGACCTATTCGCGCATAAGACCGGTATATTTATACCGGTTATATTACAAAATTATCTATTTTATTATAATATGTTGAAAGTGTCCATACTTTTTTATAAAAAGGATCGATACTTTTTTAAAGATATGTAATTTATGTTTCAATATTTTTTAAGTATGTTTCATGTTTTCCACCTACAATATTAATTTAATAATTTCATTTGCACAAAAAATTAGTTGATTGTGTTGATATTTTATAAAATAATATTAAGAATTTTAATTTAACAATAATATATACCGTAACGAAAAATTAATCATTAGACGCCTATAATTACTAAATTAATATCTTAAAACTCACTCAAAAGATAACCTTAAATTAATTTTTCCACAGTGAAAAAAGTATAGACTTTTATAAAAAGGATAGATACTTTACAATATATTAAAAAAACGTATAGACACTCAAATGTATGTACACATAGAAGCAAATATGGAATAATTAATGAAAATATACATACAATATAATCACACCAAAATTTAAATACACAAGAATGTTCAAATAATGTACCGACAAACAAAATTAATCCGATGAAAAAGGGTTGTTTCTAACGAAGTCCGGAACATTAGAGGCCTTCAACAAATTTTCCAAATACTCTCGTATGTTTCCGCCTTTTTCTGAGGACATACAAATAATTTCAATTATCAAACTAATGAGGTGCAATTTTACTAACAATAAATTAAATTCGCATAAGCATGAATAAATTTGTGTCATACCTAGAGCTTTGTCGTTCGAATGGGAAGCAACGTCAAAGGTATGTGGACATATGTAATTGTATTTCTATATAAACACATAAGTTGTTAAAATAATCAATGTCTGAACACCTGTTCAACTGATCAGAAACATATTGCATAAATGCAACCTACCGGATTATAAATCATTTTTTCCGCTGAATCATCGACCAAAAGTGTATTTAGCTCGTTAAAATCTGGACACGCGTTCCAAACATCATTGAGATCTTTACAATAGGTAACAGAATCGTATGTTTTGCATTTTTTTTGATCCTGTTCACAAACAGTCGAACATAAATATGTAGGAATCATAGACAAGGAAAAGTCAGCAAACTGTAATGACATTCATCTTACCCACACGAATAGAAAATGCTCGGAAAATACAGGTAGTTTCTCAAGTACACGGTCGACGTTATGCCTGAGATTGTAATCAAGTTTGAATGTTAACATTCAAATGTATATTAACGATTTTGACTACAGTAATTCAATTGCCTCAAACATGTTCTAACCATCTTTGAAGACCAAGGGCAACAACAAAATTGTCGACACAAAATTGCATAAATTCAAATAATCCTCTTCTGAGGACATCTACAACATGAAGAAAATGAGATTAAAGTTCTACGCTTATATGTTAAAATAATGGATACAAAAGAATAGAATTAAAACCTGCCGGCAGTCTTGGGATGTAGGCAAGGACACCATTGAGATCAAAAATTAAAAGTTTTCTTGAAGGCGGCGTTGCAGACATATACTTGTTTGGATCATCATCTTCATCATCATCATCGTCATCATCTTCATCGCCAGCTTCATCGTCATCATCATCATCATCGTCATCTTCATCGTCAGCTTCATCTTCTGCGACCGATTGGTTGTCCACATCTGTTAAAAGAAAATAAAATAAAGTTCAGAACGTGTAAATGTTAAGAAACATAGATAATGAATTACCTAACTCGTTTGATGTCGTTGACGTAATTCGTTACGCACATGGAGACTTCACGTTGCAATGATGAAATATCGGATCGCATTCCACTCACAAGGGAATCAATATGCTCCCGAAAATTGACCATGTATTCCATCACGGTCTTAATTGTGACATCCTCTGCAACTGTTGCTTCTTCCATCATTGCGTCTCCACTTGGTTGCTCTTCATGGCCAACGGGGTCCATTTCCTCCCTCTCTTGATCTAATCCGACCTCCTTGACACGCTTCCAACCGAGTTTTTCAACAAAATCATATCCCGCTTTTTTAATAAATACCATGTCAATCTTGCGGGTTAATCGAACAGGGGCGTCATGCGAAAAATCAACTTCCTTCTTCTTCAACAGATGGGTGATGACACATCCATATGGTAGTGTAGTTGAAATTGTTGCTCCCTTTGTGACCATATATACAATGTATTAAATATGAGTTTTGCAAGTTTGGAGCCGTTTTGGATTTATACTTTGCTATCCACCAATAATCGCTGTCTCGAAGCGTTGAATGTTTTCCCCCACTAGGCCGGATATACCATGTGAGCATTTTGTGAAACACTCTCGACTCTACATCGAGGTGAATTGGGCTATTTCTAGTAACCCGTTTAATTGTAGACCAATCTACACCATTTTCATCTGAATCCCCTGTATTCGCTACACCTAAACCCTCCGCAATAGTTCTGGAGATATATATATATCCTTCCCCATGACATGTGTATTAATTCCTATTATAGTCTTATTAGGCTCGTGCTGTAAGGAAGCATTGTTGTAGAAGACTCTAACTAGGTTGGATAATATCTTGGTTTCTACACCAAGGAATTCAAGCCAACCCCAAGATGTAAATGTGGATTTAAAACTAAATGCATATTTATCATCAAACAAGAAACCCAGGTCAATGACACGTTCGGGACGAATCTTCCTTACTTTAAAACTCGTCTGCCATCTTTGTTTCTCCATGTCGGATCTAAAGTTCAGAGTTTCGAAGGACCTGATTTCCTCAGAAGAATCGTTTGTTACAGAAGGAGGTGGTTGAGAAGAACTGGGTTGAGAAGAGCTTTGAGAAAGACCTCGCTTCTGACGCTGACGTTTTGGAGCCATTTGGTTGGATGCTACCCCTATTACAATGGAACACAAACACATTCAGGATAAAAACTCCAATATAGAAATCAATCAAACCCATAAAATATCGATAAATTTACCTGAATATCTGATCGTTACTTATGATAACGGTAGAAGGAAGAAAGAGGAGAGGAAGATCTGCCTGCTTGCATTTATGTTTAGGGTTTCTCGATTAAGAGTACTATATAAACGGTGGAAAACACTTGATATTTAAATTAGTATCGACACAAAATTATTAGTGTCGACACATTTTAGACATATTCTCTCATAAAACCGGTATTATTGTACGGTTAGATTGAAAAATTACATATTACATTATACTTTTGGGTTCGATGATTTGGATCGAACGTTTTATATATGGATCGACACTTTATGGGTGCACCTGTTTTTAATTCATTCTGGGAAAAAAATATCGACACAAACTATATTAGTGTCGACACATTATTTAGACTTATTCTCTCATAAAACTTTTATATAGGATCGACACTTTATTGATGCACCTTGTTTTTAATTCATTCTGGAAAAAAATATCGACACAAACTATATTAGTGTCGACACATTATTTAGACTTATTCTCTCATAAAACCGGTATAATTGTACCGGTTAGATTAAAAATTACATATTACATTATACTTTTGGGTTCGATGATTTTGGGATCGACACTTTTTATATATGGATCGACACTTTATTGATGCACCTTGTTTTTAATTCATTCTGGAAAAAAAATATCGACACAAACTATATTAGTGTCGACACATTATTAGACTTATTCTCTCATAAACCGGTATAATTGTACCGGTTAGATTAAAAAATTACATATTACATTATACTTTTGGGTTCGATGATTTTGGGATCGACACTTTTTATATGGATCGACACTTTATGGGTGCACCTTGTTTTTAATTCATTCTGGGGAAAAAATATCGACACAAACTATATTAGTGTCGACACATTATTTAGACTTATTCTCTCATAAAACCGGTATAATTGTACCGGTTAGATTAAAAAATTACATATTACATTATACTTTTGGGTTCGATGATTTTGGGATCGACACTTTTTATATGGATCGACACTTTATGGGTGCACCTTGTTTTTAATTCATTCTGGGAAAAAAATATCGACACAAACTATATTAGTGTCGACACATTATTTAGACTTATTCTCTCATAAAACCGGTATAATTGTACCGGTTAGATTGAAAAATTACATATTACATTATACTTTTGGGTTCGATGATTTTGGGATCGACACTTTTTATATATGGATCGACACTTTATGATGCACATTGTTTTAATTCATTCTGGAAAAAAATATCGACACAAACTATATTAGTGTCGACACATTATTTAGACTTATTCTCTCATAAAACCGGTATAATTGTACCGGTTAGATTAAAAAATTACATATTACATTATACTTTTGGGTTCGATGATTTTGGGATCGACACTTTTTATATATGGATCGACACTTTATTGATGCACCTTGTTTTAATTCATTCTGGAAAAAAATATCGACAAAACTATATTAGTATCGACATGACCCTTAATGTGTATAAGAAACATGTACAACAACATACTGCTAACTTTTCTCATCTCATTCATAATTATATTCACATAAAAAAATATAAATCGTATACAAAATTATAAATCTTATACAAATTAACTCGACATTTACATCATTGCATCCTTTTGTTATTCTTATGTAATATTGCAGCTTTTGTTATCTCCTGTCTTCGTTCATTTTGATTGTGGCTTACGAGATCATTTAATACTCGCGATCGATCCCAGTCTCCAACAACCTATATTCAAATTGTCAGAACGTTAAGTATTGTCAACTACAGTACGATCGATTCCATCCACATCATCACATCATGCCGCAATCATATCTGTTACAAAATTTGAAAACCACACATGTCAATTATGATGAATACTCATCACATACATGCCGCAATCATATCTGTTACAAAATTTGAAAACCACACATGTCAATTATGATGATACTGCATAAATTAAGCTTTCTATTTGTGATAACATCTCATACCCATTCAATTGCTTATTCTTCTTATGCTCCACAAATTTGAAGTTTTTCAAGGGATACTTTCCTAGAGATCCACATGACTCAACCCAAATGCGTTTTCTTATTATAAGAATCTAATATTTAATCTGCATTAAAATAGAAGAAGTTATGCACCAAAAAATTATGCATTATATTTTACATAATGTCCTTTCATACATACATACTACCAGTGTGAATTATGGTAGTTTTATTGTGATCATTATCTGCAACAATTTCACACCCAATTTGACAAAATTCAACATTCTATATCCGAAAACATCATTTGCAATTGGTATGGTGTCTTACCTTCTCACAGTCGGTGAATTTCACATAGTTATCCAATATGACACCCCAGAAGGTAGAAATATTCTCAACACTTTCTTTATTGTTGGCTTCCAACGCCTGTTGCTTTCAACATTCTATATCCGAAAACATCATTTGCAATTGGTATGGTGTCTTACCTTCTCACAGTCGGTGAATTTCACATAGTTATCCAATATGACACCCCAGAAGGTAGAAATATTCTCACACTTTCTTTATTGTTGGCTTCCAACGCCTGTTGCTGTAATTACGCAACAAACATTATTAATTTACCGTCTATAACACTACTTTTCAATATTTATTAATTTAACTCACCACTAAGAGGTATGGAAGGTAGCAATCCTCCGGTGTGACTTTGAGAATCGTAGCATACGTCCAGGCGAGCAAATCGATAACCTAACAAAATTAATTACACAATCAGAACATATTCAAGTTTTATTTATTTTCTACTTTCTACTTACCACACGCCAACCCATTCTGTAGGCTTCAACGTTGCAACGTATACAGTAGCGAATTGATTTCCCATTGATATTACAGAATCTGTATGAATCATTAGGATTAATATCTTGTCATGAAATCATAGCTCTTCATATCTTTTATTTCACCCTTCAATTGAGCTCCTTCATCCGAGTATTTATCAACCACCCCTTCACCCCCGTAAGTTCATCCTCAAATCAACAACCTCCTTCACCACTCCCTCAAATTTTTCTCCCGTCACCATCTTATATCACCCCTAAACCGAAACTTCTTTCACCACTTCACCCCTCAACACCTCTACTTCTTTCACCACTCCTTCTATTTTTCCTTCCACTACCCCCTTATGCCTCTCGAGTTTCTCTACGACTTGATCAAGTTTCTCTTCGACTCTTGATTGTTTTGCATGATTTCAAATTGGATTTTTTTGATATCAGCCAATTCAGACATCAAAATGTCGAAGTTACTCTGTTTTGCTTCACCGTCGTCCCACTCACCTTCATCCCCAATAAACCATCCCTCCTTCTTCTCCTCTGCCTCCACTGCCTCCTCTACATCCTTGCCAATAACCTTCAAAAAATTAAATTACATATTAAGACATTGATTATATTCTTAATATTATTTAATTACATTTATTACCATTTCTTGCTTTTCCCTCTATCCAACTTCAACTTCACCATCACTCTAACCACCTCTTCCTTCCCCCATGCACGGATGCGTGCCACTCCGGTTCTTTCATAAGCCGGCACTGCCTCACAGCCCGACCAAAAATCGAACAGTGCAACCTGCATTTATAATAAAATTAGAATTTTTATATAAAAACACAAAAAAGTGATTCAACTCATTTACCTCTAAGATTGCTGCACCCTTGAGGTATCTCTGGCTGCCCTTTTTAAAGGTGATAATTGATTCAATCAATCTCGAATGGATATATTCAGCCCAATTGAATTCACCCTTCAAGCCTTCATCGCAAATGAGCTTCATATATTCCTTGTTCGTTGACGTATCACCCGTTGGACAAAGAAATATACCGACAAGGTACAATAGAACTCGGGCCTTCAGCTCCCCCCAAGTAAGATCCACTTTTGATATCCTCTTCAACTTCAGTATATGTCACCTTATGATTCAAACCATATTTGGAGGCAAGTGCTTTCCAGTTTTACTCCTACAGACTTCTATAACACTTTTGCCTTTGTTTTGTACCCCCAATACGGCTGCAGCAGTCGATACCCCCAGAGGGAATGAATAATCACCATACTTAGCCATACATTGACTGACGTCAAATTGTGCCATCAAGGATCGACACAATTCCCTCCGAATAGGTCGATCCTTACTCCGATCAACGATCCAAAACCTATTTCTCCCAGCACATTCAACTGACCCTTCTCCTTAAGGTGTTTAATTAATAAATTCACCCTTTTAATGCTGCATCTTGTCGAAACTTCCTACATTTTTAACAATATATAATGTTATAGTTCTTATATATTTGTATCAACGTATTTACAAGTTTAATGAATACCTTATTTTCATGTGCTTTCCTCCGTTCTTTGTATTCTTTACTATCATTCCTTGACTGTGTGATGTAAGGTTCCTTTTCAGCATCACTCATTGAATTCCATTTGGACCTCACATCTTTTTTCACCTAATATTAAACATAAACGTTTCTTAATCAATACATTAACACTAAATACTAATACTACTCAATGTCAATTTCATTTTACATACCGAACCGCTCTGTGTGCCATCTCCCTTCATCCTTTTGCATTCGGCCATACTGTTAACATTTAAAATTTGTAATCAATTTAAAGTTTATCGATACTTTAATCCAATTACCATTTCAACAATAATAACAAAAAGACATTGATACTTACTAGAAGTACATATATCCACCCTTTGGTTGCTTTCGAGTCTCGGCCTCAATTTCAAGTCATCTGCTCCACCAACAATTTTCCAACCCATTGACTCCATTTTTCCTTCATATATCAGTTTACGCAAATCAAATTATTTTGTTACATACACTTTTCATATACAAATATAGATAACTACTCTTGTGGTAAAACGGTTTTCTTCAAAAGAATTTGAATGGCCACACCAAAATGTGTCGGCACATTTATACAACCTAATATCATTTTCTACCTATAATATTTAATAAAAGTATCGACATTTATCGTTTTCCTTGAATATCTATTTCTACCTGCAATCGGTCCCAAATGCTTCCTTACTCCAAAACCCCAAACAACACATAAAAAACCCTATCGCGATTACTGTAATAAAAAATTAGGGTTTCGACAACATACTTTTCGATTCGACTGCAGCAACAAACAAACAAACTTCGCTTTAGAAACGCCTTCTGAAATGCAGCAATTACTCTTCGATTTCAAAAACTCGTCCGTTCTATCTATTTCAGAGGATATTTAGCTTATATTTTCATCGGATATGTTATTTATATTTAATCGATACAAATACAAAAGTGTCGATACTTTTATGTCAGGTGTCGATACTTTCGAAAGGATAATTACCTATTTCTTTGAAAGTGTCGATAATTTATTACACGTACTTACGAAAGTATCGACACTTTCAATATATCCGGTATCATTTTACCGTTTTTATCATTTTGATACCGGTTTTATCATATTTTTACCTGTTATATCGTTGTGGATCGATATTTTTTTTTAAAGTATCGACACATTATAGGCGCTATAACTGCTTCTCTTTTAAATTCACAAAGTGTCGATCCTTATATAACGTATCGACACTTTTAATTTTACCGGTTTTATCATTTTGTTACCGGTTTTATCATATTTTTACCTGGTATATCGTTTTGGATCGATATATTTCTTAAAAGTATCGACACTTTTTAGGATTTAAAACTGCTTTTAAAGTTATGTAATTTATGTTTCAATTTATTTAATAGTGTTTTATGTTTTCCACCTACAATATTAATTTAATAATTTAATTTACACAAAATTTTATTTGATTGTTTTGATATTTTATAAAATATTATTTAGAATTTAAATTTAACAATATTAACCAAATATAATAATAAATATGTTTTCAACAGTGAAATAAGTATGGACACTTTTATAAAAATGATATATACTTTTTTGAAAGTTATGTAATTTATGTTTCAATTTTTTTTAATAGTGTTTCATGTTTTCCACCTACAATATTAATTTAATAATTTCATTTACACAAAAAATTATTTGATTGTTTTGATATTTTATAAAATATTATTTAGATTTTAAATTTAACAATATTAACTAAAGATAATAATAAATATATTTTCACAGTGAAATAAGTATGGACACTTTTATAAAAGGGATAGATAATTTACAATATAACAGGTAAAAATATGACAAAACCAGATTCATTATGACAAAACCGGTAAAATTTACTTGATATGTTAAAAGTATGGACACTTTTATAAAAAGGATAGATACTTACCGATAACCAAAGTTTACCGGTTACCAAATTTTTTAATAGTTTTTCATATTTTCTACCTAAAACATTATTAGTTGTCAACATAATAGGTACCGCTAAACCGAATTTATTAAATACATTTTAATGTATCCGGTAATGCTGTATATTAGCCGTATATTAACCCGCCTTTCCTGAGACATTCCCCGTATACAAAGTGTAAAACGCCCCCAAGAAAATTGGGGAGTTGTTAAAGGGAATCTTCGTATCGTCCAAGGCGTAAATAAATGACTTTTTAGAACGAATTTTATATTTATTTTACGTTTCAAAAATTTATTATATATTTTTCTTAATTATATCATTAAATATGATTTTTTTTTGTTGGGAATATAAAGATATTTAGTACAGCACTGGTAATTAAAATTAACATCTTCACGATTAGCTTAAAATTAATGGACAATAAGAAGAAAATTTATTTAATACATGTTGTTAGTTGATGACCCTATCATTATCTATGTATACTAAACCCTAATTAAATTTAATATCACGAATCAATCAAATACTAACCATATGCTCTATAGCTAATACAAAACAATAAGGAGATAGGGCGACACATCTTTTAGAATGAAATTTTGAATGAAGTCCCATCTAACTTTTTTGCAAAACAACTTTAATTAATGATTGTGATGGACCTACCAGAAATAAAATTAATTTAATGAGTAATAGCATTATACGTTTTAGATGACCAACAATTACCTTTATGATGAGCTTATATATAAAACAGCATAAGTTAACATGTCTAAAATCTGAAAACATTTTATGATTTTATCTCTAACATGTCTAAAATCAGTGAAAAGAAATAATATATAGTTTTATATTTAAATTTTATAAATTAAATAATTTTAATTTATTTATTTAAAAATTATATAAACATATTATAATAATCCTAAATATAATTATAATAATAATTTCCACCAAATTTGTGACACTAAATAGTATAATTGATTTATTTATGAAACTTTTCGAAAGTTTTACCTCGACTAATTCAGACTGGCCCGGTAACACACTTAGTTTTAGTAGATAAGTCTTCTAATGGAATTTTCTTCATACATAGAGACTAAAAGAAATGATTTTTTTAATATCATATTATAAATATTATTATAACACAAAATAGTATAAATATTGAATTAAGTAAATAATAATTTCATTAAATTAGTTAGAAACCACTTCCGTAAAAGAAAAATAGAAGTAGAGATAGTATTGTAAATAGATGGGAAATAAATGGAATAATAAAAGGGAACTGGGAAGAACCTTTATATTAGATTAAAGGAAGTACACATTTTGTTACAGAGGTTAAGGCTTCATGGGATATTAACCCTTCACCCATTTTATTGCTACACTTTTTCCTCTTGTAGTTGTAAATGCAAGTTTTAGTATAGACTGGCTTAACCATCATATGGATTGCCGCCGTACCCACTACCACCTTAATAACCACCACCCCCACCTTTTCCTCCTTTGCTTCCACTACCACTTCCACCCCTACCATGTCCGCCGCTTCCACCTCCACCATATCCAATACCTCCACTTCCTCCACCACCACTACTACCTCCACCGTGTCCACCACTTCCTTTGCCTCCTCCACTTCCACCACCATGTCCACCACTGCTTCCTTTACCTCCTCCGCCACTTCCTCCACTTCCACCACCATGTCCGCCACCGCTACTTCCTCCACCACTTCCACCACCATGTCCGCTACCACTACTTCCTCCACTTCCACCACCATGTCCGCCACCACTACTTCCTCCACCACCATGTCCGCCACCACTACTTCCTCCACCACTTCCACCTCCACCATAGGCACCACCGCCACCTCCATGTCCACCACCACCACCATGTCCACCGCTCCCACCACTTCCACCTCCACCACTCCCACCACTTCCACCTCCACCGTGTCCACCACCGGCACCACTTCCACCTCCACCGTGTCCACCACCACCACCACTTCCACCTCCACCATGTCCACTACTACCACCACCACCATGTCCATCGCCGCTACTTCCTCCACCACTTCCACCTCCACCATGTCCACCACCACCACTTCCTCCACTGCCATGTCCACCACCACCACTTCCTCCACTGCCATGTCCACCACCGCCGCTTCCACCGCCATGTCCACCACCACCACTTCTTCCATGATTAGTTCCTTGCAACTTCACATCGTTCGGCTGGTCATTAAATTTGAACTCTTCAGCCACAACCTCTGCATCAACAAAACAACATTTCATCAACATCATCAGTTACTTAACTCAAAAAACATTATTCTCATAAGCAACAATGAACTATCAGATCAAAATCAATATCCCCCCCCCCCAACATATCAACATTCACAGTAGCCATTCAAAGTAGCACCATACCAGAAAAACTGCAACACCTACAACCACCATATCGGCTACAGCAACGGTATCTGCAATATATCTTGGCGTCGTCAACCTCTTTCCCTTCTTCACCTACTGCTACTACTTCCACACAAAAAACGTCACACAAAAAAAAAACCCCATAAATCCCTCAACACAACAAATATTAAACAAAACGAAAACATTACACTAACCTTTTGTACTTCCATCTTTAGATTCTCCAGCAATTGCAGGTGAAGAGAAGAACACAAGTGCGAGCAAAATCAACAGCTTAAGCTTCATATTTTCCTTTTTCTCAAAATTCTTCAAGCTTTCGGTAATGCCGTGAAAATGAAGCTTGGGGGGTTTATTTATAGTTCATATCACCGAAAAGCGTAGATGGCTGAAGCGGTGCAGAATTAAAAGGAAACAGGTGAATCGATGCTCTTGGGAAGCTGCCACGGACTTGGATGAAAGCCATGTGGAATGTTTAGTTCAGGTTCAGATAACTTAGAACAATCTCCATAATGTTGCCAATTTTGCTTACTCCCAACATAAATTTTGTTGCTTTGTTCTCGGGGTCAAACTTGGCTTTCCAATATCTGATCTCATCATATTGAAAATAATGGATCAGCTCTGTATTCTCTTTCTTTGCGCCACATCGCTCAGCGTTATCGATTAGGACAGAAACCCTACGTTACTTTATTTTTGCATGTAATTTAGGGAGAAAGACGGTAATATTAAGATCTGAATGATGCTCTTCGTAGTATATTTCAAAACATTTTGATGGTATATTTTCTTTTCTTCTTTGATGTTAGGGTGTTGCTAGTATTTGGTGGAAAACTATATGTTTGATCTCAACCATCATTTTTATTTTTATTATGTTTTGATTATTTAATTTTTTTTCTTGAAGTCATATATGATGTTTATTTTTAGTTCTATTTTGATTATGTATTGTTAAAAAATTAATAGAATTGTTGACATTTTTTTAATTTTTTTAATAATGATATGATATTGTCTTATGGTAGCACATCGTTAATTTTTTAACAGCAAATGATCAAAATGAAACTAAAACTAAACGTTAGATATAATTTAAAAAATAATTAAATGAATAGAACGAAAAAAAAATGATAATTAAGATATTAAACATATAGTTTATCGTTAATATTAATAGTCTCGAAGTCTCAAGATGCACTTTAGGTGCTTAAACCTCTAAATTCCCTCGGGTGTAAAAGAAATTGAGCCAAGTGTAATATGTATACTTTGGAGTTTTAGTTTGGCTTAAATACACCATTATTTTATAAAATATATTATATGTATCAAGTTATTTTTTTAATTATTTTTTAAATAATTTGTTTCTAAAAGCTTAAATTATTATCTAGTTTTTTTTCCAAATTGTTAACCATGTTAAAAATATATATATAAATAAATTATATATATTTAATCAGTCAATTGTTCTTGTAGCTAATTCTATTTTAATCACTCAACTTTTTTCTTCTTTTAAAATCATAACCAAACTTCAATTTTTTCTTCAAAATCATAATCGAGCTATCTTCTTCACCAATTTTTGTTAGGTTTATCAATTTAATCTTAATTCGATAATTTTAATAAATCTAATTCTTTTTATTGTCATAAAACAACAATAAGATACTATTAAACAATACATATAAAACAATATTAAGCAATTTAAGAGAATAATAAAGATTAAAACGATAAAAATTTTAAATATAAAAAATTTATTTATTTATTTAGTTTGAATTTAGATCAAATTAATAAATTATATTAGTTTTAATGACCAAAGCTATTATTATATCATCTTATGTCATTATTTCATATAGGGATGATAATTTCATCTGGATTCGATAGATTCTGATTTAGTTGAGTTGACTTTTTCTTTTGAAAATTCAATTTTAGGTCGGATCAAGTTTCTTCAAGATGTGATAGGACCGGGTTCAAGGTGAAAATATTCTAACTCGACCCACAATAATATTATAATTATTCATTATACATTTAAAGATAATTTCAATAATAATTCTTTATATTTTATTTTTCAATTAAATTCTTATTTTACTTAATAAAAATATAATTTATATATATATATATATATATATATATATATATATATATATATATATATATATATATATATATATATATGTCGAATGATTTTAACCTAAAATGTTGAGTTTCAAATTAAGTGAAGCCCCCTAAATTCAAATTGAATAATATGTAAGTGAGGACTTCAATTTTCGAATCAAGTTTGTGGGTCAAAAATCTAACCTGATTCAACTCATTCTCACTCCAAATATTTAACAACGAAATGATTTGTTTATAATAGTATTTTAATTAAATGATTGATTTATAAATTTTTAATTGACTTAATTGATACCAAACTCATAATTAAGTGATTTTGAATTTACCCTAAAAATTCTGGGTGCCAATTCAAGAAATAAATTTTCAACAGTGCAATATTCCAATGAAAAAGCCAAATTTCAATACCATCCACCATGTTTCTGTTCTATCTTTTAAACACAAGGATTCAAACACACAGCTACCTTAGATTTTATCGATATCTTCATCTTCGAACTCTACGTAATCGTCCGCACCTCCTTCATCCTCCTCGTCGACAATGCCTTCGTTGAGACGTGTGTTCTCCGGAAGCTCACCGTAGGCCTTCAATAGCCTCGCTTCGTCAGGCATGTACTTAAGGATCACATCAGCCTTGTCGTCCTGATAGTCACGAAGGCCTACAAGAATTATATCGCCTGCGGCAATCCAAACCTCCTTGTGCATGCATCTTTCCTCGGATATGGCAAAGGCGTTTAATGCCATCGATGCACAGCGCTTCGCACCGGCCATTGCCTAGCATTCAGAGCACTTGGGCATACTCTTGCCGGTCTTCCTTGAACACGAGTTCGCGCTTTTCGTCATCGGCTTCGTTCTTTCCTCTCTTTCTGTTCTTTCCACCTTTCCCCTTGTTCTTCGGCATTGTTTTTCCTGAGAAACAAACAAGACATTTTAACATCATCCAAGAAATTGAAATTATTTCAATACAACATAAGCAAACGTTTAGATACACATTTAATATATATATATATAATCAATATGTAATCTCTGTGCAAACAACAAAGAAAAGATGGATATTAACAGAAAATTCATCAAACCTAAAAACACTAGATATTCCAAAATTCCTATCTAATGATAAAACTTTCTGGGGAAGAATTGAGTAAATTTCTTCTCATATTTAAATGCATCTACTTATATTACTTATTAAACTGTTGAATGAGATTAATAGTAGATCAATTTAAACACTTACTCATTTTGAAATTATAAACATATTTTTTATTTTAAATTATAATAAATATTATTATATAGGTATCTTTATCTTTCATTCCAAATTCATTTTTAAATAAAACAAATAAAAATTACTACTCAAAATTTAAGAACATGACTATTGATAGTAACATTTGTGTTGTGACGGTCATGTGTGATTTATTTTGTTTGATTTGAGTATAAAATCGGAATTGATAAATTAACAGTCAGTGACTGGTTGAAGATGATAATCTATGCTCGCTCTCTTCAGATACAGAGAGAAATAGAAGAAGTTATTCCCCTTTTTCATTCTCAGTTGAGGGATTTTACTATAACCTTATTAATGGTATTAGGTTTAGGATTATAATGACTACTTGAATGTTGGCATTAAGGATGAGCACGAGACCCGAAGCTGACGAGTTCTGACCCAATCTAATTTTTTTTTAAAAATATTTGGGGTCGAATTGGGTTCGTGTTCGAATTTAGAATGAAATACTCAACCCGACATTTTACCTTATATTTAGGGATAATTACAATAATACCCCTTTATTTATTATTTTTTCAATTAAATCCCTATTTTTATAGAATAAAAATAATATTTTTTATTAAATATATTATTTTAGGCCAGGTCGGGTTATATTCGATTTTATCTCAAAAGATCGGGTCGGTGGAAGATGTATAATTTTTGGGTCAGGTCAAGTTGACCGAAAACCCAACCTATGCCTATCCCTAGTTGACAGGTTGGATGGATATGAACGTCTTACAATAGATTTTATCGTAACAGATCAAGTGAGCCTCCTAATAGTCATGTCAAGACAAAAATGATTGGTCAAAATATACTTTAATCATCGGGATTGTCTCAGGAAAGGCGGGCTAATATACGGCTAAGATACGACGTTACCAGATACATTAAAAGATATTTGAAAAATTCGGTTTAGCGCTACCGGAAATGTTTAGTAATAATAATGTAGTAGGTCTAAATCATGAAGAAATATTAAAAAATTTGACAATCGACAAACTTAGCTTATCGGTCTGTGTCGATCCAAAAAAAATGTATCGATCCATATCAATATAACAGGTAAAAATATGACAACCAGTTTAATTATGAAAAAACCGGTAAAGTGCTACTGAATATGTTGAAAGTATCGATTAGATTGAAATAAGTATCGACAATTTGTGAATTTAAAAGAGAAACAATAATAGCACCTATAAAGTGTCGATACTTTATAAAGATGTATCGATCCATAACGATATAACAGATAAAAATATGACAAAATCGGTCTCGAAACGACAAAACCGGTAAAGAGCTACCGAATATATTGAAAGTGTCGATACTTTAATATAAGTATCGACACTTTGGTAATTTAAAAGAGAAGCAATTTTAGCGCCTATAAAGTGTTGATACTTTATGATAATGTATCGATCCATAACGATATAACATGTAAAAATATGACAAAACCGGTCTCGGAAAGACAAAACCGGTAAAACACTACCGGATATATTGAAAGTGTCGATACTTTAATATAAGTATCGACACTTTGGGAATTTAAAAGAGAAGCAGTTTTAGCGCCTATAAAGTGTCGATACTTTATGATAATGTATCGATCCATAACGATATAACAGGTAAAATATGACAAAACCGGTCTCGAAATGACAAAACCGGTAAAGAGCTACCGTATATATTGAAAGTGTCGATACTTTAATAAGTACGCCTAATAAATTATCCATACTTTCAAAGAAATAGGTAATTATACTATCGAAAGTATCGACACCTGACATAAAAGTATCGACACTTTGGTAGTTGTATCGATTAAATATAAATAACATATCCGGTGAAAATATAAAGGGCATAGTTAAATATCCTCTGAAAAATAGATAGAACGGACGAGTTTTTGAAATCGAAGCGTAATTGTTACTGCATTTCAGGAGGCGTTTCTGAAGCAAAGTTTGTTTGTTTGTTGCTGCAGTCGAATCAAAAAGTACATTGTCGAAACCCTAGTTTTTTATTATTACAGTAATCAAAAATAGGATTTTTATGTGTTATTTAGGGTTTTGGAGTAAAAAAGCATTTGGGACCGATTACAGGTTAGAAAGTGATATTCTAGGTAAAATCTAAATATCGATACTTTTATTAAATATTATAGGTAGAAAATGATATTATAGGTAGTATAAATGTGTCGATACTTGTAGTATTGAGTGTTCTCATTCGTTTGAAGAAAATAGGGATTAGGGTTTTTAGGTTTGATTTGGGGATTTCAAATCGGAGCCAAGAAGGATCTGGGATCGATTATTTAATATTATAGGTAGAAAATAAATATGGATACCTGTTTATAATATTATAGGTAGAAAATGATAGTGCAGGTTGAATAAATGTGCCAACACTTGTTGTAGTGGCCATTCAAATTCTTTTGAAGGAAACTGTTTTACTACAAGAGTAGTTATCGATATTTGTATATTGAATAAAGTATATGTAACCAGTATTTGATTTGATTTGCGTAAACTGATATATGAAGGAAAATGAAGTCAAAGGATCTTGGAATTGTTGGTGGTGAAGATTACGTTGAAATTGAGGTTAAGATTTGAAAGCAACCAAAGGCTGGATATATGTACTTCTAGTAAGTATCAATGTCTTTTTGTTATTATTATTGAAATGGTAATTGGATTAAAGTATTTAAGAACTTTAAATTGATTACAAATTTTAAAAGTTGACAGTATGACCGAATGCGAAAGAATGAAGGAAGGTGACAAACACATCGGTTTGGTATGTAAATTGAAATTAACATTGAGTATTATTTAGTGTTAATGTATTGATTAAGAAACGTTTATGCTTAATATTAGGTGAGAAATGATGTGTTGGAGAAATGGAATTCGATGAGTGATGCTGATAAGGAACCTTACATCGCACAGTCAAAGATGGATAGTGAAGAATACAAAGAATGGAGGAAAGCACATGAAAAGAAGATATTCATTAAACTTGTAAATATGTTGATACAAAATATATAAGAACAATAACATTATATATTGCTAAAAAATATAGGAAGTGTCGACAAGGTGCAGCATTAAAAGGGTGAATTCATTAATTAAACACCTTAAGGAGAAGGATCAGTTGAATGTGTTGGGAGAAATGGGGTTTAGATCTTTGGTAGGAGTAAGGGATCTACCTATTCGGAGGGAATTGTGTCGATCCTTGATGGAGCAATTTGATGTCCAACAATGTATTGCTAAATATGGTGATTATTCATTTCCTCTGGGGGGATCCCATGTGCTGCAACCGTCTTTAGGGTAGGAAATGAAGGCAAAAGTGTTGTAGAAGTCTCTAAGAGTAAGAACTGGAAAACACTTGCCTCCAAATATGGTTTGAAGCAGAAGGTGACATATGCTGAACTTGAAGAGGAAATCAAAAGTGGATCTTACGGGGGGGGGGGATGAGTTGAAGGCCCGAGTTCTATTGTACCTTATCGGGATATTTCTTTGTCCAACGGGTGATACGTCAACGAACAAGGACTATATGAAGCACATTTGCGATAAAGGCTTGAAGGTTGAATTCAATTGGGCTGAATATGTCTATTCGAGATTGATTGAATCAATAATCACCTTTAAAAATGACAGTTAATGATACCTCAAATGGTACATAGCAATCTTAGAGGTAAATGAGTTGAAGAACGTTTTTGTTTTTTTATATAAAATGATAGTATAGTTATTATATAAAATGATAAATTTTATTATAAATGAAGGTTGCATTGTTCGATTTTTGGTCGGGCTGTGAGGCAGTGCCGGCTTATGAAAGAACCGGAGTGGCATGCATCTGTGCATGGGGGAAGGAAGAGGTGGTTAGAGTGATGACGAAGTTGAAGTTGGTTAGACCGAGGAAGCAAGAAAGGGTAATAAATGTAATTAAATAATATTAAGAATATAATCAATGTCTTAATATTGTAATTTAATTTTGAAGGTTATTGGCAAGGAGATAGATGAGGCAGTGGAGGCATATGAGAAGGAAGAAAAAATGGTTGTATTGGTGGATGACGGTGAGGGAAAACAAAGTAAATTCGACATTTTGATGTCTGAATTGGCTGATATCAAAAAATTCCTTTTTGATATTATGCAAAGACAATCAAGGGTCGAAGAGACACTTGAGAGGCATAAGGGGGAAGTGGAAGGAAAAATAGATGGAGTGGTGAAAGAAATTAAGGTGTTGAGAGGTGAAGTGGTGAAAGAAGTTGAGATATTGAGGGGTGAACTTAAGATAGTGACGGGTGAAAAAATTGATGGAGTGGTGAAGGAGGTTGTGGAATTGAAGAGTGAACTTACGGGGGTGAAGGGGGTGGTTGAGAAAAATTTAGAAGAAGTGGAAAAATTGAAGGGTGAAATAAAAGAGATGAAGAGCAATGTAGAGCAAAAATACGATGAACTGAAAAAATATGAAGAAAAAAATATGGAGGAAATGAGTAGGAAAGATGTCAATGTGATCTATACACCAGAGAGTGTTATAGATACAGATTTGGATTCGGAATGTCCTACACCACATAAGAAGAAACATAAGGTAAGTTGAATAAAATAAAAGTTAATTTGATCTTTATCATGTTGTTGTGACAAAAAATTGTATGCAAAATTATAGGTTGAAAAAACGGATATTCCAAGCGGAATTGATCAGCTCGAAGTTGTAATGTGTGATTATTTATGGAATAGTGGGTTAGAATCAGAGTAAGTGAAATATATTGCTTTGTGAGTGATATTTAAATATTTCATGACAAGATATTAATCCTAATTATTCATAAGATATTATGTAATCTCAATGGGAAATCAATTTGCTAATGTATCCAACGTTGCAACGTTGAAGCCTACGGAATGGGTTGGCGGTGTGGTAAGTAGAAAGTACAAAATATTAAAACCTATTTAATATGTTCTGAATTGTGTAATTAATTTTATTAGGTTATTGATTTGTTCACCTGGACAGTATGCTACGATGCGAAAAAGTCACTCCGGAGGACTGACTACCTTCCATACCACTTAGCGGTGAGTTAAATTAATAAATGTTGAAAAGTAGTGTTATAAAAGGTAAATTAATAATGACTGTCGCATAATTGCAGCAACAGGCATTGGATGCCAACAACAAAGGAAGTGTTGAGAGTATTGATAGCTTTTGGGGTCCATATTGGATTACTATGCCAAATTGACCGACTGTGAGAATGTAAGACACCATACGAATTGCAAATGATGTTTTCAGATATATAATGTTGAATTTTGTCAAATTGGGTGTGAAATTTGTTGCAGATCATGATCACAATAAACTACCAAAATTCACACTGGTATCTGTTGGTGTTGGATATGGTAGATCGTGTTACAAAGGTATATGATAGTCTGTTTACATCTGAAGCAGCTAAACAGAGAGTGAATGATGCTAAGAGATTGGTATGTATGAAAGGAAATTATGTAAATTATAATGCATAATTTGTTTAGATAATAACTTCATATTTTTTAATGCAGATAAAAATATTAGATAGTTATAATAAGAAACGCAATTGGGTAGAAGCATGTGGATCTCTAGGAAAGTTCCCCTTGAAAAATTTCAAATTTGTGGAGCATAAGATGAATGAGCAATTGAATGAGTATGAGATGTTATCATAAATAGAAAGCTTAATTTATGCAGGTATCATAATTGACATGTGTGGTATTCAAATTTTGTAACAGATATGATTGCGGTATTTATGTGATGACGTGGATGGAATGGATCGGTTCTACAAGGACAATTGGTGATTTTGTAAGTGGAATTAAAAATTAATTTGCCGTTAAATTGTTAAAAGTCGTAGATTGAATGATATGGTTTATAATAGTGAACACACTAACAAATTGAATATAGGTTGTTGGACATTGGGATCGACCGCGAATATTAAATGATCTCGTAAGCCACAATCAAAATCAACTAAGAGATGAGATAACAAAAGCTGCTATGAGACACAAGAATAATAAAAGGAAGCGGTGATGTAAATGTGGGGTTAATTTTGTATAAGATTTATAATTTTGTATACGATTTATAATTTTGTATGTGAATGTAATTATGTATGAGATGAGAAAAGTTAGCAGTAGGTTGTTGTACATGTTTCTTATACACAGTAGGAGTCATGTTGATACTTACGATATATGGAGATCATTGTCTACATTATTCCAAATGTCATCATAATTGTCATCATGTGCGGGACTGAATTGTCATTCCATATTGAGGGTATGTACAATAACTACAAAATTCAATAACTTTAAAGTAAAAAGTAAATGTACAATAGACTTTTTTAATTACAAAATTATTAAACACATATTTTTCCAACATTTTGTCTAGTATGGTTCCCAAATGTAAAGTTTTCAAAAAAGTGTGTCGATACATTTATTATAAGTATCGATCCTAAAAACATCAAAGCCAATTATTATAAAGTAATAGGTAAAATATATCGGTTTAATGAGAGAATAGGTAAGTAGATGTGTCGATACATTTATAAAAAGTATTGATCCCAAAAACATCGAAACCCATAATTATAATGAATATGTAAATTTACAATGTAACCGGTATAACTATACCGATTTTATGAGAGAATAGATCTACATAATGTATCGACACTTTTGGAATTTGTGTCGATACTTTTTGTCCAGAATGAATACCCAAAAGGGTGCACGCGTAAAGTGTCAATACATTTATAAAAAGTATCAATCCCAAAAACATCAAAACCCATAATTTTAATGTAATAGGTAAATTTACAATGTAACCGGTATAACTATATCAGTTTTATGAGAGAATAGGTCTACATAATGTATCGACACTTTTGGAATTTGTGTCGATACTTTTTGTCCAGAATAAATGCCCAAAAGGGTGCAAGCATAAAGTGTCGATACATTTATAAAAGGTATCGATCCTAAAAACATCGAAACCCATAATTATAATGTAATAGGTAAATTTACAATGTAACATGTATAACTATACTGGATTAATGAGATAATAGGTCTACATAATGTATCGGCACTTTTAGAATTTGTGTCGATACTTTTTGTCCAGAATGAATGCCCAAAAGGGTGCACACATAAAGTGTCGATACATTTATAAAAAGGATCAATCCCAAAAACATCGAAACCCATAATTATAATGTAATAGGTAAATTTACAATGTAACCAGTATAACTATACCGATTTTATGAGAGTAGTGATGGCAAAAAAACCCGAACCCGACGGGGAAAATCGAATTAAATGAGGACGGGGAAAATCGTTTAAGCTAAACGGGGACGGGAAAAAACTATTTATGTTAAACGGGGATGGGGATGGGGATGGGGACGGGTTTAGTAATCCCCGCCCTAATTACCCTATTACCCGCCCCAATAAATATTAAAAATAATTATTATATATATATATAATATTTATAAATTTAATTTAAATTAACATATATATATAATATATATATATATTTAAATTAAATATATATACCCAGCCCGATACCTGTTTAAATAACCGTTTATGCTAAACGGGGATACCAGTTTTCCCGCGGTTTTTCCCAATTACCCGATGGGGATCCCCGTTTAAACCCTATGGTTTTTTAAGTAGGGACGGGTACGGGTTTTTTAAACGGGGACGGGGACGGGGGGACTAATACCCGGCCCGAACCCGGCCCGTTGCCATCCCTATATGAGAGAATAGGTCTACACAATGTATCGACACTTTTGGAATTTGTGTCGATACTTTTTGTCCAGAATGAATGCCCAAAAGGGTGCACACATAAAGTGTCGATACATTTATAAAAAGTATTGATCCCAAAAACATCGAAACTCATAATTATAATGTAATAGGTAAATTTACAATGTAACCGATATACTATGCCGGTTTTATGAGAGAATAGGTCTACATAATGTATCGACACTTTTGGAATTTGTGTCGATACTTTTTGTCCATAATGAATGCCCAAAAGGGTGCACCCATAAAATGTCTATACATTTTTAAAAAGTGTCGATTCCAAAAACATCAAACCGATAATTATAATTAATAGGTAATTTTTCAATGTAACCGGTATAAATATACCGATTTTATTAGATATTAGGTCTACAAAATGTATCGACACTTGTGTATTTTGTGTCGATACTTTTTGTCTAGAAGGAATGCCCAAAAGGGTGCACCATAAAGTGTCGATACATTTTTAAAAAGTGTCAATCCCAAAAACATCGAAACTAATAATTATAATGTAATAGGTAATTTTTCAACGTAACCGGTATAAATATATCAGTTTTATGAGAGAATAGGTCTATAAAATTTATCGACACTTGTGTATTTTGTGTCGATACTTTTTGTCCAGAATGAATGCCCAAAAGGGTGCACCCATAAAGTGTCGATCCCAAAAACATCGAAACCGATAATTATAATATAATAGGTAAATTTCCAATGTAACCGATATAAATATACCGGTTTTATGAGAGAATAGGTCTATAAAATTTGTCGATACTTGTGTATTTTGTGTCGATACTTTTTGTCCAGAAGGAATGCCCAAAAGGGTGCACCCATAAAGTGTCGATACATTTTTAAAAAGTGTCGATCCCAAAAACATCAAAACCAATAATTATAATGTAATAGGTAAATTTCTAATTTAACCGGTATAAATATACCGGTTTTATGAGAAAAAGGTCAGCATAAAGTGTCGACAATTTTTAAATTTGTGTCGATACCTTTTAAAATATCGCGTGTTTTTCCCTTCATTATTTATAGATTATCATCGATACAAACTCCAAATTGATAAACCCTAAACCTAAAGGCAGAAGAGAACTCTCAATCTCCGACGAAACCAGCGTTCTCATAATAGTGACGATCAGATATTCATGTAAATTTATCGATATTTTATGGGTTTAATTGATTTCCAGATTGGAGTTTTTTTTACTGAATGTGTTTGTGTTCCAATGTAACAACATCTACATCCAAAATGGCTTCAAAACGTCATCGTCAGAAGCGCTGTCTTTCTCAAAGCTCTTCTCAACCACAACCTCCTTCTCAAGCAATCGCTTCTTCTGAGGAAATCAGGTCGTTCGAATCTCTGAACTTTAGATCTGATGCGGAGAAAGATGACAAAGGAGTTTTAAAGTAAGGAAGATTTGTCCCGAACGTGTCATTGACATGGGTTTCTTATTCGATGATAAATATGCATTTAGTTTTAAATCCACATTTACATCTTGGGGTTGGCTTGAATTCCTTGGTATAGAACCAAAATATTACCCCAACCTAGTTAGAGTCTTCTACAATAATGCTTCCTTACAGCACGAGCTTAATAAGACTAATATAATAGGAATTAATACCCATGTCATGGGGAAGGATATATATATATCTAGATACTATTGCAGAGGGTCTAGGTGTCGAGACTAATATATATATACATCACCCATTTGTTGAATAAGAAGGAAGTTGATTTTTCGCATGACGTCCCCGTTCGATTAACCTGCAAGATTGACATGTTATTTATTAAAAAAAACAAGATATGATTTTGTTGAAAAAGTCGGTTGGAAGCATGTCAAGGCTGTCAGATTTGATCAAGAGACGGAGGAAATGGACCCCATTTGGTCATAAAGATGACCAACCAATTGGAGACGCAATGATGGAAGAAGCTCCAGTTGGAGAGGATGTCACAATTAAGACGGTGATGAAATATATGGTCAATTTTCGGGAGCATATTGATTCCCTTGTGAGTGGAATGCGAGCCGATATTTCATTATTGTGCAATGAAGTCTCCATGTTACGTGACGAATTACGTCAACAACATCAAACGAGTTAGGTAATTAATTATTTATGTTTCTAAACATTTACACGTTCTGAAATGTATTTTTTTAACAGATGTGAACAACCAAGCGGTCAATGAAGATGAAGATGACGATGAAGATGATGATGATCCAAACAAGTATATCGTGTCTGCAACGCCGCCTTCAAGAAAACTTGTAATTTTTTATCTCAATGGTGTCCTTGCCTACTTCCCAAGACAGCTAAAAGGTTTTAATTTTGTTCTTTTGTATCCATTATTTTAACATATAAGTGTAGAACTTTAATCTCATTTTCTTCATGTTGTAGATGTTGTCCTCAGAACATGATTATATGAATTTATGCATTTTTGTGTAGACAATTTTGTTGTTGACATTTGGTCTTCCAAGATGAGGTTAGAAATGTTGAGTAATTGAATTACTGTAGCCAAAATCGTTAATATACAATTAAATATTAACATTCAAACTTGATTACAATCTCAGGCAAAATATTGACCGTGTACTTGAGAAACTACCTTTGTTGTCTGAGTATTTTCTATTCATTTGGGTAAGATGAATGTCATTACAGTTTGCTGACTTTTATTTGTCTATGATTCCTACATATTTATGTTCGACTGTTTGTTAAAAGGATCAAGCAAACTTTAAAACATACGATAATGTTACCTACTGTAAAGATCTCAATGATATTTGGAACGCGTTTCCTCATTTTAACAACCTAAATACACTGTTGATCGATGATTCAGCGGAAAAAATTATTTATAACCCGGTAAGTTACATTTATGCAATATGTTTTTCCAGTTAAATAGGTGTTCATACATTGATTGATTAACAATTTATGTGTTTATATAGAAATACAATTACATATGTCCACATCTCTTTGACGCTGCTTCTAATTCAAACGACAATGCTCTAGGTATGACACAAATTTATTCCTGCTTATGCGAATTTAGTTTATTGTTAGTAAAATTTCACCTCATTAGTTTGATAATTGAAATTATTTATATATGTCCTCAGAAAAAGGTGGTAATATACGAGAGTATTTGGAAAATTTGTTTAAGGCGTCTAATGTTCCTGACTTCGTTAGAAATAACCCTTTTTCATCGGATTAATTTCATTGTGGGTACATTGTTATGTATAAATTTGTTGTGTATGTATGTTTTGGTTTGATTATATTGTGTGTATATTTTCATTCAGATGGGATAGGATGTGCATAACAAAACAATCTATCTATCTCTTCCATGTGATTACTTTATTCCTACCATGTGACAAGTGTGACAATCCCATCAACTCACAACTCAGCTTTGAACTCAATCAATATTATCTTTTACCCGCTTGATGGTTCATAACGCATGTTACTTGAACATTATGAATCAATTATACAATTTGCATGTTCAATTTAACACTGGATTTCAAATTCATTTCATATGTAATTGGAGTTTGAATTTAAATTTCAATTTGAGTTTGAATTTCAATATAAATTTCGGCTCCACTATAAATATTAGCCCGAGCATTTGTTTCATCCAAACAACAACTTACTCAATGGAAGCATCGGGAGTGTTTCAAATTTCATTTATAAGGTAACAACTTACCTTGTTCAAAACATATTAACTTAGCTAATATGCATGTTATCATTGATTATTCATAATTTCCATTGTTTTTTCAACTACATTTTAAATTGTGTCGATACTTTTTGTGCGAGGCATTGTTTGCTCAACAAGGTACAAGCATAAAGTGTCGATACAGTTATTAAAAGTGTCGATCCAAAAAACATTGAAACCAAAAATTATAATGTAATAGGTAAATTTACAATGTAACTGGTATAAATATACCGATTTTATAAGAAAATAGGTATACATAATGTATCGACACCTTTTAAATTTGTGTCGATAATTTTTGTGCGAGGTATTGTTTGCTCAACAAGGTGCACACATAAAGTGTCGATACAATTATTAAAAGTGTCGATCCAAAAAACATCGAAACCGAAAATTATAATGTAATAGGTAAATTTACAATGTAATCGGTATAAATATACCGAATTTATAAGAAAATAGGTATACATAACGTATCGACACCTTTTAAATTTGTGTCGATACATTTTGTGCGAGGCTTTGTTTGCTCAAAAAGGTGCACACATAAAGTGTCGCTACATTTATTAAAAGTTTCGATCCAAAAAACATCGAAACGAAAATTATAATGTAATAGGTAAATTTACAATGTAATCGGTATAAATATATCGATTTTATAAGAAAATAGGTATACATAATGGATCGACACCTTTTAAATTTGTGTCTATACTTTTTGTGCGAGGCTTTGTTTGCTCAACAAGGTGCACACATAAAGTGTCGATACATTTATTAAAAGTGTCGATCTATAAAACATCGAAACGGAAATTATAATATAATAGGTAAATTTACAATGTAACCTGTATAAATATACTGGTTTTATAAGAAAATAGGTATACATAATGTATCGACACCTTTTAAATTTGTGTCTATACTTTTTGTGCGAGGCTTTGTTTCCTCAACAAGGTGCACGCATAAAGTGTCGATACATTTATTAAAAGTGTCGATCCACAAAACATTAAAATCGAATATTATAATTTAATAGGTAAATTTACAATGTAACCGATATAAATATACCAGTTTTATAAGAAAAGAGATAAATAATGTATAGACACCTTTGAAATTTGTGTTGATACATTTTATCCATAATGAATGCCAAACAGGGTGAATGCACAAAGTGTCGATACATTTTTAAAACGCATTGATCCCAAAAACATCGATACCCATAATTATAATGTAATAGGTAATTTTGTAATGTAACCGGTATAAATATACCGATTTTATGTGAGAATAAGTCTACATAATGTATCGACACTTGTAGATTTTGTGTCGATACTATTTGTCCAGAATGAATGACCAAAATGGTGAACGCATAAAATGTCGATACATTTATAAAAAAGTATCGATCCGAAAAACATCGAAACCCATAATTATAATGTAATAGGTAATATTGTAATGTAACTGGTATAAATATATCGGTTTTATGTGAGAATAGGTCTACATAATGTATCGACACTTTTGAGTTTTGTGTCGATACGTTTTTAAATTACGTATTTTTTCCTTCATTATTTATAACGTTATACAAACCCCAAATCGATAAACCCTAAAGACAATTCTCTTCTCTTCCACTCCGATGAATACCAGCGTTCATAACAGTTACGATCAGTTATTCATGTAAATGTATCGATATTATGGTATTGATTTTCATATTGGACACTTTTTTTCCTTCTTGTGTTCGATAGATATATTGTCGAAACCATAATTTTTTTAGAAAGTCTTCAGAAAGAGGGGTTAGGTTTTAAAGTTTGCTGTTTGTGAATGGTTATCGGTTGAAAGTTCAATTTTTGTTCGCGAAGATGATGACCTTTAAATGGAGCCCCAGCGTATCAATATTGAAGAAAATCAAAAGTAAATAGTAAGTATCAATGTATTCATGTAATTGTTATTGAAATGGTAATTGTATGAAAGTATTTAATCCAATTTAGTTGATTCAAATCTCTACAGTCTGACTGAATGCAAAAGGATAAATGAAGCTCATAATCATGTTGATTGCATAGCCAATAAAACCTGGGGGTCCAAATGGTAAGCTATGAATTGGTAAGGCAAGCTTTCTTTGAGGGTTTAGGGTTTAGAGCCCTTCAACGTAAGGAGTGAATGATTGAACATTACGTATAATAGTTGTATTCAGTTGTTAAAGAATTGTTCTTAATTTTATATAAGGATAGTTGTTATGATATCGTTCACGTTTCGGGACTAATTAGTTAGATGCGTGCAGTGGCCTATATCCTCGAGGCAGAGCACAAGAAATCTGTTACTTAAAGATTTACCAAGAGCGGTAGCTTTTACTCTGCATGAAGACCGAACCTAGAATCAACTTTGCAATTATGCCTATCAAGCTGAAGAGAACCTACTGAGTAATAGGATTTGCACACAACTGCAAGCATTTTTAAACCCTAAACCCAACTACTCACATAGAAAATTATGCAACAGAGATGTCAATCATTTTATGGGAAATCCTGACATCTTTGTTGCATAATTTTCCATGTGAGGAGTTGGGTTTAGCGTTTAAAATACTTGTAGTTGTGTGCAAATCCTATTATTCAACAAGTTCTCTTCAGCATGATAGGCATAATTACAAAGTTGATTCTAGGTTCGGTCTTTATGCAGAGTAAAAGCTACCGCTCTTGGTAAATCTTTAAGTGCCAGATTTCTTGTGCTCTGTCTCAAGGATATAGGCTACTGCACACATCTAACTAATTGGTCCCGAAACGTGAACGTATATCATAACAACTATCCTTATCTAAAATTAAGAACAATTCTTCAACAACTGAATACAACTATTATACTTAATGTTCAATCATGCACTCCTTACGCTGGATGGCTCTAAATCCTAAACCCTAAAAGAAAGCTTGCCTTACCAATTCCTAGCTTACCATTTGGACCCCCAGGTTTTATTGGCTATGCAGTCAACATGATTAACATGGATAATAAGCGTTACAGAACTGATTCTGGCCATGATTGCGAGAGACTATAGTCTACAGATTATTTGATATTTATGTGATGATGCAGATGAAATATTAAACGGTCTCGTAAGCCACAATCAAAATAGACTAAGAGAGGAAATTTTGTTAATGTAGGGTTAATTTTGTATAAGATTTATAATTTTGTATACGATTTATAATTTTGTATGTGAATGTAATTATGTATGAGATTAGAAAAGTTAGCCATTGGTTGTTGTACATGTTTCTTATGCACAATAGGAGTCATGTTGATACTTACGATATATGGAGATCGTTGTCATCACGTGCGGGACTGAATGACCATTCCATTCCGTTTTTGAAAAAATCAGTTGATGTAGGTTGTGTGCTTGTATTCAAATTGAGCTTGACTTGAGGACATGTTAGTTTGTTATGTCCCTCACCGTTGCAGTACCCATGTCGCCTAATTTTCTTCTTGACCTTGTTCTTCAGTACTTCTTTTCGCTTGCGTTGTTTTCGTTGAGGATCACGAACGTTGTTTACTACACTGCTCTGGTTGACTGAATCATTCAAACCAAACGAGTTTTCAAATTCTTCTGTTAGTCTTTTCATCTCATCTCTTGCGGTTTTGAAAGACACGCCTGTCTTTGATGCAATATAGCATAACCTACTTGACGTTGAACGTAGAGCAGTGAACCTTGCCATTTGCATCATTTCTGGAGGCACATTCAAGTCAACATAACTGGGTGCAGAAGCTTCGCATCCTTAGTCCACCTACTTTAAATCAAAGTCCCGGGCACTTATGTGTAATCCAAGTGCTTCAAAATGTGAAGTTGATGGCGATACGAAAGTCCAACGGTCTCGAATTTTTTGCATGAGCAAATTAGGGTTTTCGTACGAGAATCAAAACTAATTTCAAATATCTTATTTTTTTCTTTGTACTTTTTCAAAATATAATGTTGACATTCATTTGATAAGGACTGAATCTCTTCCTCAATCCAGTACAATGTCTCCCGTAGAAGTTCATCTTGGAACGCACGAAAAGATTCGCGGGTAAAAATCTCAGTAGCATGGCTTTCAAGGTCGACCAGTTTTGTGATCTGGAAGGGTTTTGTCTGGAAACTTAAGTAATCCGTTTTCAACTCGTTCATACGCATTCTACTAATTCCATCTTTAATTGCACGAACAACATCTAAATATGTCTTCTTGTATTTCAGTGCAATCGCTAGTGAAGCATTCATAGACTCGCACCTTTATGTTGAGCAAATATTGGAAAAGAAATGACCGGTTAGATATGCTTGTGCCCATAAGTGCCGATTATTTCCCTTCTCAATCACCCATAGATGTTTTTCGACGTTGAATTCTGAAACAACCGAACGCCATTGAATATCAAATTCCTCGGTTGTCCACCAGGAAGCCATGCATTTTGAGAATGCTGCTGTAAATTTTGGGTCACCAATGTTAGCTTGTGCATTGCGAGAAAGATGCCAAGAACATAATCTGTGCTTAGCATAAGGGATAACAGATTTGATAGCCCTCTGCATTGCCCTATCCCCATCGGTGACAACTGAAATAGGCAATTTATTCATCATGACTTCTAAAAAATTTTGTAGCACCCACTCGAAAGATTGGGACGTCTCATCAGCGATTATGGCAGTGGCAAACACAATTGTGTTATGGTGATGATTGACACCGACAATAGGCATAATTGGTCGACCATACAAATTATCTTTGTACGTTGTGTCGAACGCAATTACATCACCGAAGCATGTGTAATTTGATCTCAATGTAGAATCCGACCAAATAAGATTATGCAATGCCCCTGATTCGTCTATCGAGTATGTCATAAAAAACCCGAGATCATCATATTTCTTATAATCAAAGTAAGAAATAAGCGCATTCACATCCCCATCGACGATTTCCTTTGCTTTACCTCTTTGAAGTGCATTGTAGAGGTCTTTATGTGTAAATCCAACATTATGATAGCCCCCTGTCTGCTGCGTTAAATAGTTCATTACTTGTGATATGCCAACACCGACCTCTTTAAATGTTGCCTCATCAATATCAGCCTTACTCATCAATATCAGTCTTCCACGTCAAGCTGTGTTGTTCCCTTACGTGCATTAAACCCATGTTCCTATACGAATCCCTTGTAAAAGTACCAAGCTTGATCACATGAAGAGAAGAGAAGAGCTGACCAACCAATCTGTCAGATTCATCAACATTATGTACTTCATGGCATTCCTTGGTTGGCTTAACATTGTCTGGATCAATATGATCCATGACAAAAATTTTATTGTGCAAGTTCAGTTGTAGAGATATGGAAACATGTTCAATGAACCTTTACTCGCATTCCTATTGAAAGCGTGGAGACGTGCCTTGCATTTAATGGGCCACTTTTGAGAAAAATGTCACAATGATTATTTTACATGGTCTGAGGATCATACATGTATCATTATGTGACTGGAGTAACCAAAAGGCGTAATACTTTGATCGTTGGAGAGATGTTACTTCCTTTGACTATTTAAAGGAACGAGTTAGAGCAAGATCCCTAATTTCATTTTCTTTGGTGATTGCTTTTCAAATTGTCGTATTATTTGTGAGATTTCCTTTATTTCTATTTTGAAATCCCTTGTTGTGATGTTGAGAAAAGGCATCGCAAAGGTGGTGAAGGACTTGAAGAAGAAGGTGAAGACAAACCTGTCGCCTCTCGAGGACGGTGGTCTTTTCGTACGCAAGACTGGGCAAGACGAAGCTAAGAATCTACTATTGAGCCATGGTTTATTGTGAGATAATTTTGAGTTTGACATCCCATTTGAGCTGTGATGCCTAAGTGATTACAGTGAAGTTTTGGACGGTGACCCAAAGTGGTTCTATCTTCCTTTATTCGTTCTAGAGGCCGGGTTTCATCTTCCAACATATGATTTTGTAAGAGATGTAATGAATACTTATGGGATTGTTCCGAGTCAGATAACCATCATTTTTTATGGCATTGGCTACTTTGATGAAGAAATTGGGTGTTCTCAATGGTTGTACTACAGAACTTTTTTACTATGAGTAGTGTGGCCCAAAAGACTTAATCATGGCAATTGAGCTTTAAGCGAAAATGTACAAAGGGACTTGAAGTCAAGTCCATCATAGATTGGATCAACAAGCAAATGTTAAATTTGAAATGCTCCAAATTTATTAGGTTTACTCTCCAGAATTATTTGTATATTTTATTATAATATCAATAATTAATGATTGATAATTAACCTCTAAAGAATTATAAAATATATAAATATGAAATATTTAAAAAAATAAAATATTAGTTTGAGTAATAGTACAATATTAAAAAAATTATGTTTTCAATGATTAAAAGATGGGCATACTCTTCAATCTTTATTGTTTCTATATCTGTAAAGTCATTATAAATAAAATAACTACATTATAAATTTATTAAATAATAAATTTTCTTTTAATTTAAAATAATTAAATGTTTGGAATGTACCCTTGTAATAATAGCTTTTTGTATACTATATTTTCCATGTAGGGGAAGGGATGGTAAAACAAGGATTTCTGATTAACCCCCGCCACATACCACAGGGAAAGGGATGGTTTAAGGTAATCAGCTCAAACTCGAATTCACCGGATTTAAGTCCCGCGACAACTGCACCACCGATCGAGTTCAGCTGTGCAAGAGAAATGCAGGTTCCGACGGCAACGGTAGCGTGGTGGAGTAGCTAGTGAGCATGAGAACAACCGAACCCATACTTGGTCTCTGAGCCACATTTTCTTGAACACAAAGCAGACCAATGTGGATGCATCTCATCAGCTCAGTTCTCGAGCCATCCCTCAAACTGGGGTCTACAAGATCAAACACAGTCCCAGCCTTCCAATTTCTCCAAGCCTGCAGGGTTTTAGTTCATGCAGATTGATAAACTATACATTCTTTTAATGCACATAACATTCACAAGATTTGGATACTTACAAAGTTTATAAGATCATCTACATTACTCCCATTATGAAAGCTACTGTTCTTTTGACCACTTAAAATCTCCAAAACCAGTACACCGAAACTAAAAACATCTGATCTAACCGAGAACTGACCGTGCATTGCGTATTCGGGTGCCATGTATCCGCTACAAGTCGGTTGATGTAAGAAAAGTTAACGATACGTCGAAATTTGAATCCTCGGGTTTGTTTTATTCAAGGCATAGATGAGTTTGTGGTACTTACTATGTTCCAACGATTCTACTAGTAGCACCTTGAGTTTGATCAACAGCACACATTCTGGCCATGCCAAAATCTGCAATTTTAGGAGTCATCTCTGCGTCTAACAATATGTTGCTAGCTTTGAGATCACGATGAATGATTCGGAGTCGAGAATCTTGATGAAGGTAGAGAAGTCCACGAGCGATGCCTCCGATGATTTTGTACCGTCTTTCCCAGTTCAAACACGCCTTCTTAACTCGGTCTGCATCACCATAAATGTTGGTCTTTAGCTTTGTAGTATAGATTCTATAATGCACTAATACACTATGATGTATTATCAAGTACCAAATAAGAAATTATCAAGACTTCCATTAGGCACAAACTCATAGATGAGGAGCCTTTCATTTCCTTCAAGGCAGAAACCTTGGAGCCTAACCAAATTCCTGTGCTGAAGGTTGGCCATTAACCGAACCTCGTTTTCAAATTCATGGTCTCCTTGGCTAGATTCTGTTGACAACCTTTTCACTGCTATTGAATTTCTATATGCAAGTGTGCCCTGAGAAGATACAACAATGAAAACTCATATGCCTGAGAAGAATCCTAAATATAAACGTATTGAGAGATCCTTCGATTGTACAATCAGTCGGAACTTTTAACAACTGAACGGAATTATGTTCCTAAAATGTCTGATGTCATATTAGCCATCTTAACCCTTATGGTTCCGAGTGTAGACAGGCTAGGAAGGATACGGTTGATAGATCGTGTAGCACTTGTCGTAGCTTACCTTAAGAGTTGAGGCATTGGAGGGACCCAATTGAAAGTTGAAGAGTTGGAGAACTTGATTGACGAAGTGGGAAACTTTAGAAGACTCACCAACTGAGCTATTCCTACACCAATTCTCTAATCGGTCCTCCAAGGTTTTTAACTTCGTTAATCAAGTCCTCCAACTCTTTAGGCCCTTCTATAGGAGTCCTTATAATGCATTAGTGTCGGAGATAAGTGTTACATGATCTATGAATTTTGTGCTCCTTAATTGAGGTGCTTTCGTGATCCGTTTAAAGTTTAAGAGATAAAATTTCAAGATTTAAACGACACTAAATACTTTAAAAACACATACTTCTCTGCAATCCAAGGATCTCTCAACGAAAAGGGAATCAGATGATTGGGGATGAGATATATGAAAAACTCTCATATTCTTTTGTTCTCCAATCTCTTCTTTATCTTTAGAAGAACCATATCTTATATAATCTTCAAAGTTTCTAAGTGTTCTAGGTGTTTCATCCGGATCTAACAGATTTTGATATATGTCTGGTTTCAATTTAAAAATATATGTTCAGATTAGGATTTTTTAGGTAATGCCGGATTAGGTTAAGTTTGGGTTTATAGTGAAAAAAACCAACCTCACCCAACCCTATATTATATTATAATTATCTTTTATATCTTTAGAGATAATTGAAAAAATTCCCTTTTTATTTTATTTTTTCAATTAAATCCTTATTTTATCTAATAAAAATGAATATTATATATATTAATCGGGTTGGAAGTGGGCTTTAACTTAAAATATCAGATCGTGTGAAGCCCTCCCGAAGCCCAGGTCGAACTCAGTGGAAGACTTCAAATTTTAAATCGATTTCGGATGATGTTGAAGTATGTTGCAGTTGCTGAGTTGCCTGATGCATGAGTGGATGTTTGGTTCAGATGTGCGTGGTTGTTTCTAAATGCAAGAGTAACTAAGTTATGTTAAGCTGCTAGTTAGTTAAGTAGTTTGCGTTTATGTTATAATAGGCAGTTAGAGTTCTTGCTAACAAACGTGTAATCTTAGCGGATATATAAGGCTTGTAAGGGTGATGGTTTAAAATGAGAAAGAAAGTTTTTTCTTCCACTCTCTACTGAGTATAACACGAGCCTCTAGCGCTTTCAATATGGTATCATTCGCTACTACGTCCTAGGGTGCGTTTTTCGCTGCTCGTTCTCTTTAATGGATCAAAGTGTTTCTTCTACAGCCACATCAATGGAGTTATCATCCAGAAACACCAAAGTGTTCACCAATAAAAGAGTGAACGTGGTTCTCGATGAAACAAATTTCCTACTTTGGAAGCAACAAGTGCTACTCACTGTAAGGAGCCACCGTCTCGAGCGAATATTGAATGGCACAATGGTCCCACCTCCAGAAACGGTTCTTGGTGAAGAAGGAGTTGCAGTTGTGAATGAAGAACATGAAGAGTTCTTGGCTTAAGACAGTGTGTTGGCTTCCTAGCTATTGTCAACAGTTAGTCCCCACTTGCTTCCTCAATTTGTTGGTGCTGAAACGTCTGCTCAGGTATAGAGCAAAGTCTTGCAATTTTTCGCTAATCGTTCTGCTACTGCCATCATGAGTTTACACTATAAGCTCCAATCTCTCAAAAAAGGAGGAGATAGCATGCGAAATTACCTCATAAAGGTAAAGGAGGTTATTGATGCGTTGAACTCTTATGGTAGTCCTGTGTCAGTAGCAGAACATGTTGCGAGCATTCTCAAAGGGCTCACAAGGGAATATCAGCCCTTTATAGCAGTTATCTCTGCTATGCGCGACACGTTGTCGCTTGACAGCATTTGCACAATGCTTGTTGATGCTGAGACTCAACTAGAAGGATTTGATTACCAACCTGACTCTCTACTTATTAGTGAAAATCTTGCACAAGGGAAGGCTGAACCTGAGTCTCACAAGAATCGTGAAAAGCAACAGTTTCGGTCAAATAATTCATCTTACACACGTGGGAGATCCTGTGGCAGAGGAAGAGCTCGACCTAAAGTCTAGTGCCAGCTGTATGGCAAGAATGGACACCTTGTTAGTCAGTGGTGGCACAGATTCGATGAAGACTTCTCAGGCATAACGATTGATGATCACAACTTTGGGCTTGAGTCTTCAAAAGTTTATTATACTGCAAATGGGAACAATGAAAATGCATGCATGTATTGCAATCACAGTGGCACGTATCATGATGACAGCAGGAATGTTGGGAGAGGTCAAGCACATGCAATGTCTGTTAGCCAAGATCAGTGGATAATTGATTCTGGTGCAACGCACCATGTTACCTCCAATGCATCCTCGATCACGCATCACTCAAACACTACCAATCCTGGTAAGTTGATGGTAGGAAACAGTGAATCTCTACATGTTCATTTGGTCGGTAATGTTGAGCTACCTGCCCTATCAAGAACTCTATCATTAAGCAACATTCTTCACGTTCCTTCAATAACAAAAAATCTACTTTCTGTCTCCAAGCTTGCTAGGGATAACCTAGTGTACCTCGAGTTTCATGCTAAAACATGCTATGTTCGAGATGAAGCCACCAAGGCTGTTCTGCTGCAAGGTGAAGAATGCAATGGATAATATACCTTTAAGTCTAGTAGGACTCAACACAAAGATAGTGTTGCTGAAATACAAGTTGCCATGGCTTCCCCTACAATGACAGAAATCTGGCATAGAAGACTTGGCCACCCTGCTTACGATACACTAGTCAAAATTTGTAAACAAATAGATGTAAAAACGTTTCATGATGTTAATAAGAGTTGTATTGCATGTTATTTGGGTAAAAGCCACAAATTGCCCTTCCCTCGATCAGACAGTGTGTACAATGAACCGTTCGAGCTGGTTTACTCTGATCTATGGGGACCCCACATATTTCATCCAATGGATTTAGATTTTATGTATCTTTTGTTGATGCTGCTACTCGATTTACGTGGATATACTTGCTAAGGTCAAAAGCTGAGGCTGTAAATGCATTTATGCTATTCCAGAGACTAGTTGCTACCCAGTTCGGGGGAACGATTAAAGCTATACAAATCGATTGGGGGGAGTTTCGACCCTTGACTGATGAACTAAGCAAAGCTGGAGTTATTCACAGACTCACATGCCCTCACACTTCTGAACAGAATGGAGTAGTGGAGCGAAAACATAGGCACTTAGTTGAAATGGCCCTGGTGCTACTTGCTCAGGCCTCCATGCCCATCAAGTTCTGGTCTTATGCCATTCAAACCATGGTACATCTCGTCAATCGACTTCCAACAAAAGTACTGCTTGGTAAATCACCATTTGAGAGACTATACGGAAAGGTACCAGATTACAGCAGACTAAGGGTATTTGGATGTATATGTTTTCCTCACCTAAGACCGTTCTTGCATCACAAACTCGAGTTCCGATCCCAATTGTGCACTTTCTTAGGCTACAACACGCAACATAAAGGATTCATGTGCCTAGCAAGAAATGAGCATATATACGTTTCCAGACATGTAATATTTAATGAGAATATCTTTCCTTTTGCAGGTAGTTCTGAAAAAAATCATGAAGCAACTTCAACTAGAAAGTCATCTCGATCGCTTGAGTTGGTCACTGACATCACAAGGTTCAAGTCGTTACAACCCTGAAACGACAGGTTGTCCTCGGGTGCTAGCAGCATCAGTCCATCAGGCAGCATACAAGCTACAGATAACAGTCGTGCTATGGAGGAAACTGAGGTGATCCCTGAAGTACCCGTAGTGAATATCTATGAAGATGACCAACATGAAATAAACCCTGCACAACATATGGAGAGTTCAGCCGAGAATGATGATGTTGATGCTGCAACCAGTCGTGGTAACAAACACCCCATGATGACTCGCAGTAAGTGCGGGGTATTTAAACCTAAAGCGTACATAGGATCTGTTGATGATGATGTTCCATGTAGTGTGCATGAAGCACTTCAGTCACCAGACTGGAGGGCATTAGTTTATGAAGAATACAATGCCCTACAGCGCAATAACACCTGGGAGCTCACTAAACTACCAGAAGGAAGAAAGGTGATCGGTTGTAAATGGCTTTTCAGAGTTTAAAGAAATCCCGACGGCTTTATCCACCGCTATAAGGCACGATTAGTGGCTAAAGGATTCTCACAGATTCCAGGATATGACTTTAGAGATACATTCAACCATGTTGTTAAGTTCAACACCTTGAACGTCATTCTGTCGTTAGCTGTAACCAACAACTGGACTCTAAGACAAGTAGATGTGAACAATGCTTTCTTGAATGGCGACCTTCAGGAGGTGGTCTTCATACAACAGCCGCCAGGGTTCGAACAAACTGCTTCTGATGGTAGCAAATTGGTGTGTTGCTTAAAAAAACACTATACGGGTTAAGGCAGGCACCTAGGTGCTAGCACACTAAGCTGCGAGACAGTTTGTTAAGCATTGGATTCAAAGAGTCCCGAGCTGATGTGTCTTTGTTCATCAAGAAGGAAGGGTTGCACTACATAAACTTGCTAGTATATGTTGACGATATCATCATCACAGGACACTTGAGCACTGAAGTGGATGAGATGGTTCGACTGTTGAGCAACAAATTCTCACTAAAGGACCTAGGCCAGCTCTCTTATTTTCTAGGGATCGAGGTCAAACGAACTAGTGAGTGCTTAGCACTATCACAGAAGAAATTCATCATGGAGCTACTTAAGAAAGCAAACATGCTGAAAGTAACTGCAACACCAACTCCTATGGTAATAGCCACCAAGCTGCGCTGTGATAATGGTGATCCTGTTGTTGATGCTCGTTATTATCGCATCATTATTAGAGGGTTGCTGTATGTGTGCCATACCAAACCTGACATCACGTTCTGTGTAAACAAGGTGGCTCAGTTCATGCACTCCCCACGACAATCACATATGGCTGTAGTTAAACTAATCCTACGTTATTTGGCTGGTACAATTAACTATGGGCTAGTATTCACTGCTGCTGGAACTAGTATTAAGGTTGCTGCCTTTGCAGATGCGGACTGGGGTGGCAGCCTTGATGATAGGAGGTCGGTGTCTGGCCACAACGTGTTTGTTGGAAACAATTTGGTTGCCTGGAGTTCAAAGAAGAAAAAATCTATATCACGCTCCACAATGGAGGCTAAATAAAAAAGTGTTGTTGACACTGCAGAAGATGTAGTTTGGGTTGGAGCTTTGCTTACTGAACTTGGGATATGTTCGAGAGAAGAGCCCGTGATATGGTGCGACAACACTAGTGTCGTGACGATGAGTGCAAACCCGGTGTATCATGCTCATACCAAACATGTTGATCTTGATATACATTTCATACACGAGAAGGTTGCAGCAAAGCAATTGCGAGTTAACTATGTCCCTGCTGCACATCAAGTTGCTGACGGGCTAACTAAGCCATTGGCAAGAAATGCATTTGAAGAGTTTCGTGCAAAGCTGTGTGTGAAGTTGTGCTGAGAAGCAGGAGAGAAGAGAAAGCAGGAAGAATGTTGAAGTATGTTGCAGTTGTTGAGTTACCTGATGCATGAGTGGATGCCTGGTTCACATGTGCATGGTTGTTTCTAAATGCAAGAGTAACTAAGTTCTGTTAAGCTGCTAGTTAGTTAAGTTGTTTGTTAATTTGCGTTTATGTTATAATAGGCAATTAGAGTTCTTGCTAACAAACGTGTAATCTTGGCGGATATATAAGGTATGTAAGGGTGATGGTTTAAAATGAGAAAGAAAGCTTTTTCTTCCACTCTTTACTGAGTATAACACGAGCCTCTAGCGCTTTCAATAGATGAGCTAAACTTTAATCCAACTCGACTCCTCGTCATCCCTAACATAGGTTTCTAGTTGGCAGAAACAGGTGAAATAGCCCAGTTTTAATTACCTTATAAACTGCCCCAAATCCACCTTGTCCAAGCTTATTTGCATCAGAAAAGTTATCCGTTGCAGCTCTAATGCTGTTGAAATCATATTGTAAAAACTCTGCAGTTTTGATTTCATCCGCAGCTTCGGTTACTTCTTGCTCTTCAGAGATAAATTGCAGATTCAGTCACAACGTTGCCAAAAAGAAAAGAAAGAAAAAACAATAAACTAGTACTTTTTACTTACTTTTGGCTTTCACCTTTGGCTTCTTTCTCGACCGCAAGATGATGAAGATGCAGCAGGAAATGACAAGTAGAGCAAAACCAACAGCGGAGATGGATATGATGATAGTAAGTCGAGATGAATTATTCTTGTTCCCTGTCGTTGTAGTATCATTAGAAGGCGGGAGAGATGGTGTAGGCGGCGGTGCTGTTGATGATGTTCCTGTATCAGCAGCAGTAAGAGTATAGAACCGTTCGGTCTCAAACCTAATATTACAACTAGGCGCATATACCCTGCCACCTTTTTTTCCATCGCAGCACCGGGGGATATCTACGATCACCTGAGACAAGCAAGACCGGCAATCGATCGGCGTTAAATCAGGAGTGGATTGAACAAGCGCATATACTGTTTGTAAAGCCGTAACTCGTTCACTTCCTGTCGCAAACTTCCCGAGGGAAGTCCCCGATGAAGCAACATCCATTAGTCTATCCAACAAAGAATCCAAAGCCCGATTAAAAGCATCTACATCCGTCACGTTATTTTCGTTCGGCGTGTAGAAATGAGGGCTGTTTTCGGCATCGCCGATGACGGTGTGATTGGTGTAGCGGAACATGCAGCTGTCGTACCATATGATGGCCTCTTTTTGATTTGGGCAACGATTTCTGAGCTCGGCGTTTGCGTCGTTGATGCAGCTGAAGCAATCACCTTGGCTCACATCCCCTCTGCAAAGTGCAACCGCGTTAGCCATGGTGGAACCATGGCCTGATGAAAAATTGTGGAAGCCGTTTCCATTTGTGGCGTTGAGGGAGAAAGATGAAAGCAGGCCGTCGAGGTTTGTTTCGTAAGTGCTGTTTCTAGTGAAGTTACCGTTTGTGTTTGAACAAAAATGGTACAGAGGCTGTTGCTGAGCAATGGTTAGGGTGAGGAAGAAGGTAATAATAATTGAACAAGAGAACGAAAGCTGCCATGAAAGGCCCTTTGCCATGCCTGCTGGTTTTCTCTCAACTTGTTGGATGCTTAGGAATTCATAGATAACTATTGTGAGAATTTTCTCTTCAAGAGTATTGAAGTCCAAGGTTAATGATGCAGACTTAACTGATCAAAAATTAAACTTTAATTAATTATATATATATATATATTAATAATATGGGATGATTGTTAGATAATATTTGTTCATATTTTTCTATACTCATTCTAACCACTAAGGTCATTAGATGGATTCATTTTGGGGTGAGCATTCGATTGAGTTGAGTCAAAAAATTTTAAGTTATTTAAGTTGACGAGTCCTACTTTATAACTCGAACTTGATTTAAAATATTTTCGAGTTGAGTTGAGTTTAAATTTAAGAGAAAATAACCTCAGTGACCAAAAATCCCATATAATATACGATTTTAACCAACTTTTTCCGGATTTGCCAAAATGACCAACAAAATCGCAATGCGATCGCTAATTCGCAACGCGATCTCCATTATCGCAAATTCGCGTTGCATTTTCGCAATGCGATAGTTGAAAATCGCGTTGCGATGGTCTACAGTATCGTTGCGATTTTCCCGATTCGCAATGCGAATAAGTAAATCGCAACGCGAATTGGGAAATTCGCAATGCGAATAAGTAAATCGCAACGCGAATTGGGAAAATCGCAATGTGATACTGACTATCGCAATGCGATAATAAAAAATCGCAACGAGATACTTACTTTCGCAACGCGATACTGACTTTCGCAACGCGATTTACTTAGCGCCATTCGTATTAACGCGTATTTTTTTTTTCAAATTCCAAACACGTATTTTTTCTTAATAAATCGGAAAATGAACCGTCCACAGTAATCGCATGCAACTCATAACCTCAAACCCAAACACACAACACTCAGTCCCATCTCCATCTCTCACTCTCTACGGCGAAATCTGTCCCCATCTCCGAAGATTTCCGTCCCCATCGCCGGCGAAATCCCTCACAACCATTCACAGTCAAAAATCCCTCACAATCATTCAGAAATGGAAAATCAACCTCCGAGGGTTAGTTTTTTTTATTTTTATTTTGAAATTTTTGCATTATTTTAGGTTTTTCATATTGAGATTGATGATAAGTTTACTGGTAATTTCAATAATAGATTAACCATTTCACTTAGATTTCTTATTAAATTCATTCGATTGCTGCCAATACTGCTAAACTGTTTAGCCTGTGAAGTTAGTATTTGTCTTTGCTTTGTCTTTTGGTTGAAGTAATGCAGAAGAAGAATAGTTTCGAGAATGAGAATCGCAACGCGGAAATGACTATCGCAACGAGATAATCGCAACGCGAAATAAAAATCGCAACGCGAAACCAAAATCGCATTGCGATTTTCATTTCGCATTGCGATTTTCATTTCGCGTTGCGATTTTCATTTCGCGTTGTGATTTTAATTTCGCGGTTGCGATTTTCATTTCGCGTTGCGATTGTCTGGTCGCGATAGTCATTTCGCGTTGCGATTCTCTCGTTGCGATAGTCATTTCCGCGTTGCGATTCTCATTATCTCGTTGCGATATTCATTTCAACCAAAAGACAGAAACAGTGTTGCAAATTTTAGTTTCAAGAATAAACTACTATTTATGTTTATTGTTTTGTTTTTGGTATATCTTGACAGTGTAATTTTTGGTATATCTAACTTGGTATGTTTATTGTTTTTTTGTAGAAATTTTTTTCGGCTTCATTGACATTAAGGAATAAAGTTAGCCTAGCCACTACAATTGCTTCGAAGCTTTCACCTGCACAAAGAAAATTGTTTGAAGAAACCTGCTTCGGGCCATGGCTGAGAGTACAGCATCCGGGTGGAGATGCTAGTTTGACCCATTTGTGGCTTCAGACCATGACTAGCGATCTACCTGACAGTATACAACGTGGTGAGGAAGAGATATGGTTTCATTTTCCACCGGCGTATACTTGTTTTGGGCGGAAGGAGTTCTGCTTAATCACTGGTCTACGATTCGGACACGATGATGTAGGCCGGTACACTCGTCATATCACCCGCCCATCATGGTTATCCAGGGTTTTTCCTGATAAGTCAATAGAGAAGCCGAACTTACACGTCGACGACATGAAGAAATTGTTAATAAGAAAGATGGTTTTACTCGGATGAATGACGTCGATGTTGTCCGAGTATGCCTTCTACTACTTTTGTATGCCGGCTTTCTAGGCAGAGAGGCCAGACAACCTATTCCTCAGGAGCTAATATTATTGGTAGAGGACCTAAATGCATGGAATCTGTTTCCGTGGGGTTCGTATATATGGAAAGCTACCTGGACTAAGTTGTCGTATGCCTTTGATGACCGCAAAAGTTTGCGGGGCGATGGGTCGAAATACACTTTGTCAGGCTTTGTTTGGGCCTTTAAGGTAAGAATTTCTATATAATGTTTTCAAAATTATAATTAATTATTTAACAATTACTAATGTTTGTTATTATATTGTTTGTAGATTTGGATATTCGAGGCTTTCCCCAGCATGCGGACATATGCATTAAAATCCTCAGATGATATTCCTAGGGCTATTTCCTGGAAGAGGAAACGTATGTTGGATTGGGAAGACTTAATACCATATGCGACAATAAATAATGTAAGTTAACACAAATACTATCATATATAAACAAGTTATTAATAGTAGACATTTAACTTTGTTTTAGTTTTTATATTATTAGGAGGCCAACACTCCATTAATGAGACTGACACCCACGGAGGCTGAGCTTGCCACTGATTGGTGGCAAGCTAGTCAGCGTTTTTCTGATGGCACGAATGATGAGCAGCCTCCACTTCCTCCACTTCGAGAGCCATCACCTCACCCAGAGCCATCACCTGATCGACCCGACTATACACCTCTACAACGAGAGCCATCACCTATCCCGTCGCATCATCGAGTCTCTTCTCCACCATCACCTCATGATAGGCGACCGACAAAGATGCCACGACTTCTATCTCCCTGTTCTCCACCTCCACGGGATGAGTCAAGGGAGTTACGTGATGAGGTCAATGCCTTGCGTGAGGAGATCGGTACTCTACGCGATAACGATGGTGCATGGCGTGTGGAGGTGTCTACTTTACGTGGTGAGGTTGCCGCTCTACGTGAGATGGTAGTATCGTTGCAGAATGAGGTTCATACTCTACGCAACGAGGTAAGTTTAAGATTTTCCATATTTAACTTGATGATAAATTTACTCGTAATTTCACTTAAATTAACCATTTCACTTAGATTGCTTGGTAAATTTATTCGGTTGCTGCCAAAACTGCTAAACTTTTTACTTTAACACTGTGAAGTTAGTATTTGTCTTTGTTTTGTCTTGTGGTTGAAAGTTTGAAATATATTTATCTTTGTTTTCACTGTTTAAATATCATGTCTGTTTATTTACTGATATTTGTATTTTTATTTAGCGGACCGATAAGGTGGATGCTTTACGTCGGGTTTTTCTTGCACGACAGAGTTCACGCATCAGACGGCGTGCACGTGCTATTAAGTCTCCGTATACCCCAATAGTGCGAAGACACCGCAAGAAGAAGCCCGACTCGCCTATCATCCCTCAAGAGTCCACTCCTATCGTTGAAGAGGCCCCTATCATTCCTCGAGAGTCCCCTCCCACCGTTCAAGAGGCCACTGTCATCGTTGAAGATGTCCCTCCCACCATTCAAGAGCCCGATTCACATGGCGTCATATGTAGGATTCTTGAGAAACCCTCTGACGTGCCGGACATGATGGATTCAAGTTGGCTCTCGTATGAGTTACCGGCCAGTACCATACCGGTATCTGAAGAGGAGAGGAAACAATTACCGGACACAATTCTGGATAACACCCTTTGGGCTAAGACCGCAGTTGATTTTTATCTACACGAGCGAAGCCAGGGGTGTTTCACTGACATATGCAAGCTCAATGATGATATCTATTTGTTGCTTGATCGGTCTTGGTGGGGCGTATTATTAGGGGTCGAAGACAATGGCTATTTCGATGGAGGGGTAAGTCTTATATTTTTCTTATATTTCATTTGATTAATTTGTTTAAAAATTAATGTAATTCACTAATATATGTATTTTTTTGTAAAACAGCATATCGATGCGTGGGTGTCACGTCTACTAATATTAGGAAACTTAAGGAAAATAAAAGAAATACACGGTATACAATAATGCCGACGGCTTTTAACGCAGTTCACTTGAAGAATCAACGAGATGAATCATTTGCGTTGGGCAATGGACAAGCTAAACTTTATCCTGCATGGTGGGAGGTCGATAAGGTTAGTGTTTATTTTAGATTGAGTTTAAAGGTATTCATAAATAAGTGCGCAAATGAATGAATTATTACTTATGATTGCAGGTGTTTATCCCTGTTTTGGAACGTAACCATTGGCTTCTCGTCGAGCTTCAGATCCCATCCCTTAAGGCAATAGTATATGACAGCATGATAAATTACATATCATTGGCTGATTTAAGAGATATTATTAAGGGATGGAGCTCTTATTGGCTAAATACTTGGATGCGATAAATTATTGGACTCGTTCTGGAAACAAGAAGCCAAAGAAGCTCAATATTACAGTTAGCAGAGACGAGACCGCACCACAACAAACGAAAGGACCCAGAGGGGATTGTGGTCCTCTCGTATGCTTGGGTTGGACCGTTTGATCACAGGAAGTATAAAGTATCTACCTCCCACGATATAGATAGAGCTACAGTAGGCTTGTGGTTTCGACATTATATGGCTAGATCGATATATACGAGACGCTGCCTACCTGCATCCGCGTTATAAAAATGTCCATAAACAATTGGTATGTTATAGGCTTGTGGTTTGAAAATGTTGGTTAAGTACCTAGAATTCAATAATTTGCTGTTTGTAGGTTTTAGATGTGTAGAAAGTGTTGTTTGAGCAAATGTTTGGTTTATGCAGGTTAATCTCATAAGTGAGCTGCGTGAAAATGATGTATGGCTGCAAAAGTTGATTCAATAGTAGAAGTGTTATTTTCTCTAATAATTATTGCTTATTTTTGATTGTTTAATTGATTTGTAAAAGGTGATTTGTAAAAGTTGATTTGTTTAATTGATGTTAACATAATTCTTATTTGTGCTTGTTTAATTGATTGAAATGTAATGGTTGATTTTGTTGATTTCAATATGCATTATGTTGAAGGCAAAAAGTACTATCGCAATGCGAAATGAAAATCGCAACGAGAGAATCGCAACGCGAAAATGAAAATCGCAACGCGAAATTAAATTCGCGTTGCGATTTTCATTTCGCATTGCGATTCCCTCGTTGCGATTTTCATTTCGCATTGCGATTCTCTCGTTGCGATTTTCATTTCGCATTGCGATAGTAATTTCCGCGTTGCGATGGACATTAAGATGATTGCCTATTAAGTGATAACAACTGGAACAGATTATAGCAATTTTCAAACTCAAGTTACTAATACATGCCTAACTGAAAATGTTAACAGTTCACACAAAATCTACATAATACAACGTTTGCATTTAAAAATCACCTAAGTTAACAGACCCAAAAGGTGAAGCCAGTTGTGATTGGGATTTTAAAGATGATTGCGATTTTGATTGCCTTTTTCTTGACACCATATGAGCTTTGGATTTGATGATGATCCATATTTTGGTAGAGGAAAAGATGATTGTGATGGCACTGGTGATCCACATGTCAACCTATGACCACTTTCCTTGCACCGACTACATGTCGATCTCTTCTTCTCTTCACCCTTAGACGGTATACGATCGTGACTTTTTGGTCGGCCAGGTAGCCTTCTGTCCATGGTTGGTGGCAAAACTGTTTGTAAGTCATCTGGTATGTCCCGCTCAGAAGGATGTGAAATAGGGTAGACAATCTCGGCATAAGTCTGTCGATATACTTCTGTAGTGTAGCAATCCATAGCGTATGTGCTTGAATCATCTTGGTTTAAATGAAGAGCAACTTTTATAACAAGGCCACATGGATAACCAGATGTTTGCCATTTCATACAACTACACGTCCTTGCATTTAGATCGACAAGCCCATTTAAGTTATTATCCAGTACTTCAAACAAAGTGTTTGAACATGGTTCAACTCTCCATGACGTTGACTTCACAACACGTTTCGTTATCTTTTTTCAGTCCATGGTGTAACACGATGTTCCAATGTTCCTGTAAATTTAAATAAATAATACTTAGTAAAATATCCCAATGTTCCTGTAAATTCAAAGAAATAATACCTGAATGGTTTCTTTTCTTGTAGTACCACTGTTGAATAGAGGCTCGAAAAAAACTCCATTAACATAGTAATGGGTAATTTCCGGAATGACGACTTAGAGCGTTAATTGATTCTGCATATTAGACGTCATGAAACCATATCTTGCTCCAAGTTGATGTACTCTTGACCATCTTTCAAACCCGACATCTTCTAGTGTTTGAGCACACTGAGGCAAAAGTCTTAAACAGTTTATGCTTATTGAAATCCACTTCCCGATAAGCCTTTACAGCCTTCCAGTATGTCCATTTGTGCTTTTTATACCAGCAGACCTTGATTTAGATTTCTATACAAATGAACACCACAAAGTCCATGAAAGCATCTGGGAAACACCTTCTAACAGCGTTGTCAATTGAGTTTGCCCTATCGGATATGATTGTCAGATTGCTAATAGGACATATGCAATCCCTAAGATGCCCCATAAACCATGTCCATGAATCAGAGGTTTCAGATTGCCAACCCGTAAGCTATTGGCAATATCCCATTGTTAGCATCCATGGCTACTGCTAATAAGTTTACTCCAAGGTATCGACCTTCAAATGTGCTCCGTCAACTATAATAACTGGGCGCATGCAAGTAATAAACGAACGAATCTACAAAATATATTACACAAGAAATATAATCATTTAAATTTAAATGCATGTAACTAACAGAAATGAGTCAACAGAATTATATTGATTTACTAACCGTAGCACCAATGGCGATAAACAGCAACTCAAAGCGTCCATCTCTATCTGTTTTGATATGAGTTGTAACTAACAGAAATGAGTCAACAGAATTATATTGATTTACTAACCGCCACCAATGGCGATAAACAGCAACTCAAAGCGTCCATCTCTATCTGTTTTGATATGAGTTACCGACCCAGGATTTTCAGCTTTAAATTATGACAATAAGCCGGCAGTTGGGCAAACGATGCTTCTGGCGACCCCCTCAACAATTCCAAGGCATAACATTTGGCTCTCCAAGCTTGAGAATATGATACTAATCTTGAACCGAGCATTCATCAGTCATAATTTCATGTCCCCGATACCCTGCCATTCAAAAACATTAACTCAGCCAGAAAACCACCCAACACTTTTTGTTTGCCTGTCTATGGTGAGGAAAACTTGGGTTCTTGAACATGTATGTTTATCATAAGGTCCTAACTTGAAACATTGCGCAATCTTTTATCCTCTTTGCAATCATCGCCACGTACAGTTTTTGTCAACCGACACCTTGTTTCGAAACGATCTTAATGGATGTTCAACATGTTCATTCACAGTCGTAACTTCCTCCTCATTATCATCAACAACATCTTCCTCGACAACGGGTGTTTCATCATCAAAATTCGGGTATTGACCAATATCAAAATCATTACGCAGGGTCTGTTCTTCTTCTGAAACATCATCAAAATTCGTGTATTGACCAATATCAAAGTCCGGTATTGACCAAGATCAAATTTCGAATACTGACTAGTACTCACAATTTTTTCTCTTGGCTCATCATCGTCTAATTGGTCAATACGAAAACCGGAATTTGGTGTTGAAAGTTGATTTGGATTTGGATTAGAGAAAGACTGTGGGTTTTGAGACCCACTTAGTTGATTACTACCGCTACTGACCCAACAATACTACTTCTAGGTTCAAACATACAATGTAACATCATCACTTGAAACATTAATGTAAGCAATGAATCGTTCAACATCTTCATTGTCGGTTAACAAATAAACTTTACCATTTCTCTGATAAGATAGTCTAAATCCACTTAGGGGCTCTAAATTCAATTTTTTTGAAACACGTAACATTAGGGTTTCATAAGTTAACTTCTTTAATGACAGTTTTAGTTGAAGATTCATGGGTAAAGGCATATATTGTAAAACACCATGAACATTCTCCCATGACCCTCCAAAATACAAATCTATCCAAACATGATCAACATTAGATGATTTCATGGTTGTAACTAAACAAACAAGATGCGAAACTAAGACATGTTGCCGGATGGGGAAGGATGTCGTTGGATATTGGAACGGATGTCGCCGGAGAGAGTGATAGATGGAGATGGAATGAGTTGTGATTTAGGGATTTAGGTTATGAGTTGTTGCTGCTGCGTATATATACATACACAAAAAATTTGGCTTGCGAAACTAAAACCTGTTGCGAAATTTGAAACTCGCATTGCGATTCTGTATTATCTCGTTGCGAAAGTCAGAATCGCGTTGCGAAAGGCAATCATTTGACCATCGCAATGCGAACTGCAAATCGCAACGATAGAATCGCAATGCGAAATGAAAAAGGCAACGAGGATTAACATGCATAAACTTTTAACAATTATTATTGAATTCTAGGTACTTAACCAAATATTTTCAAACCAAAAGGAGTATATATGTTAACAAAACTTGCATTATGTGTATTTTATGTGTGCACTTTTAACATTTTCAGTTAGGCATGTATTAGTAACTTGAGTTTGAACATTGCTATGATCTGTTCAGTTGTCATCACTTATTAGACATTCATTTGACTATCGCAATGCGAAAATGGTTATCGCAACGAGAAAATCGCAATGCGAAATGAAAATCGCATTGCGATTTTCTCGTTGCGATAGCCATTTCGCGTTGCGATAGTCTGTTTTTCCTTCAACATAAAGCAGATTGAAAATCAACAAATCAACTATTACATTTCAACACAAATTATGTACACATCAATTAAACAAATCAACATTTACAAATCATCTTTTACAAATCAATTAAACAATCAAAAATAATAATAATTCTTATTTCTTCATCAATTATTGAATCAAGAATCAACAACTTTGTGACCCCGTACATCCATTTCACGCAGCTCACTTAAGGATTAACCTGCAGAAACCAAACATTTGCTCAAACAAGACTTCCTACACATCTAAAACCTACAAACAGCAAATTATTGAATTCTAGGTACTTAACCAAACATTTTCAAACCAAAAGGAGTATATATGTTAACAAAACTTGCATTATGTGTATTTATGTGTGCACTTTTAACATTTTCAGTTAGGCATGTAATAGTAACTTGAGTTTGAACATTGCTATGATCTGTTCAGTTGTCATCACTTATTAGACATTCATTTGACTATCGCAATGCGAAAATGGTTATCGCAACGAGAAAATCGCAATGCGAAATGAAATCGCATTGCGATTTTCTCGTTGCGATAGCCATTTCGCATTGCGATAGTCTGTTTTGCCTTCAACATAAAGCAGATTGAAAATCAACAAATCAACTATTACATTTCAACACAAATTATGTACACATCAATTAAACAAATCAACATTTACAAATCATCTTTTACAAATCAATTAAACAATCAAAAAAATAATAATTCTTATTTCTTCATCAATTATTGAATCAAGAATCAACAACTTTGTGACCCCGTACATCCATTTCACGCAGCTCACTTAAGGATTAACCTGCAGAAACCAAACATTTGCTCAAACAGACTTCCACATCTAAAACCTACAAACAGCAAATATTGAATTCTAGGTACTTAACCAAACATTTTCAAACCAAAAGGAGTATATATGTTAACAAAACTGGCATTTGACTTACCAATTAACAATGGACACTTTCATAACGCGGATGCAGGTAGGCAGCGTCTCGAATATATTGCTCTAGCCATATAATGCCGAAACCACAAGCCTACTGCAACTCTATCTCTATCGGTGGGAGGTAAAAACTTTGTGCTTCCCGTCGTCAAACGCGCCAAGCAAAGGCATACGAGAGGACCACAGTCCCCTCTGGCTCCCGGCGATTGCTGTGGCGCGGTCTCGTCTCTGACAACTGTGACATTGAACTTCTTTGGCTTCTTGTGTCCAGAATGACTCCAATACTTAATCCCATCCAAGAATTTAGCCAAATGAGAGCTCCATCCCTTGAAAATATCTCTCAAATCAGACAGTGATATGTAATTGATCATGCTGTCATACACTATTATCTTCAGGGATGGGAGCTGAAGTTGGACGAGAAGCCAGTGACGACGTTCCAAAACAGGGATAAACACCTGCGATCATAAGTAATAATTCATTTATTTGCGCACTTATTATTTATTAACACCTTTAAAAATTTAAAAATAAACACTAACCGTATCGACCTCCCACCATGCAGGATAAAGTTTAGCTTGTCCATTGCCCAACAAAAATGATTCATCTCGTTGATTCTTCAAGTGAACTGCGTGAAAAGCCGTCGGCATTATTGTATATAGCGAATTTTTTTTATTTTTCCTAAGCTTCCTTATTATTAGTAGACGTAACCCATGCATCGATATGCTGTTTTACAAAAAATACATATATTAGTGAATTACATTAATTTTAAACAAATTAATCAAAATCATATATAAGACAAATATAGTCTTACCTCCCCATCCAAATAGCCACTGTCTTCAACCCCTAATAGCACACCCCACCAAGACCGATCAAGCAACAAAAACATTTCATCGTTGAGTTTGTTGATGTCAGTGTAACACCCTTGGCTCCGCTCATGTAGATAAAATCAACTGCGGTCTTAGCCCAAAGGGTATTATCCACAATTGTTTCCGGTAGTTGTCTCCTCACCCTTCAGATACCGGAAGGGTACTAGCCGGTAACTCATACGAGAGCCAACTCTCATCCATCATGTCCGGAACCGGTGGGGGTTTCTCAATACTTCGATATATTACCCCATGTGAATCGGGCTCTGGAATGGTGGAAGGGACCTCTTCAACGATGACAGTGGCATCTTGAACGGTGGGGGGGGAATCTTGAGGGAGAATAGGGGCCTCTTGAACGATTGGAGGGGACTCTTGAGGGATGACCGGTGAGTCGGGCTTCTTCTTGCGGAGTCTTCGCACCATTGGGTGAACGGAGACGTAATAGCACGTCCACGCCGTCTGATGCGTGAACTCCGTCGTGCAAGGAAAACCCGACGTAAAGCATCCACCTTATCGGGCCGCTAAAAAAAATTAATACATAAATCAGTAAATAAACAGACATGATATTAAACAAAGACAAATATGTTTCAAACTAGCATTGTATTCACCTAAATCATTATTCTATCATAGTTCACAAAATGCTCAGATAACATTCCAGAAGTAAGCACTATATAAACATTTAAAAGGACAACATATATAAACATTCCAGAAGAAGATAGTTTACTTTCGCAACACGAAACTTAAAATCGCAACGCGAAATGACTATCGCAACGCAGAAATGGCTATCGCAATGCGAAATGAAAATCGCAACGACAAAATCGCAACGCGAAATGAAATCGCAACGACAAAATCGCAACGCGAAATGAAATCGCAACGACAAAATCACAACGCGAAACACAAATCGCATTGCGATTTTCATTTCGCATTGCGATTTTGTCGTTGCGATTTCATTTCGCGTTGCGATTTTGTCGTTGCGATTTTCATTTCGCATTGCGATAGCCATTTCCGCGTTGCGATAGTCATTTTCGTGTTGCGAAAGTAAACTATTCTTCTTCTGCAAATTGAAACTTGAATGGATTGCATTACTTCAACTAAAAGACAAAAACAAAACCAAAAATAAATACTAACAAAAACAGATTGGCAGCAACCGAATGAATTACGAGTATGAAAAATCTTAAACTTACCTCGTTGCGTAGAGTATGAACCTCATTCTGTAACGATGCTACCATCTCACGTAGAGCGGCTACCTCACCGCGTAATGTAGACACCTCAACACGCCATGCACCATCGTCTTTGCGTAAAGTACCGACCTCCTCACGCAAGGCATTGACCTCATCACGTAACTCCCCTAACTCATCCCGTTGAGGTGGAGGGGAGAACAGGGAGATAAACGTCGTGACTCTTTGCCGGTCGCCTATCTTGCGGTGATGGTGGAGAAGAGGCTCGATGATGTGAAAGAATAGGTGATGGCTGTCGTTGTGGAGGTGTATAGCCGGGATCGATGATGGCTCTAGGTGAGGTGATAGCTCTGGGCGAGGTGATGGCTCCCGAAGTGGAGGCTGCTCATCAATCGTTCCATCAAAAAAACGCTTACTAGCTTGCCACCAATCAGTGGCAAGCTCAGCTTCCGTGGGTGTCAGCCTCTGTAGAGGAGTGTTGGCCTCCTAACAATATAAAAGCTTAAACAAAGTTAAATGTGTATAGTAATAACTTGTTTATAAACATATGGTAGTATTTATGTTAACTTACATTATTTATTGTCGTATACCGTAGTAAATCTTCCCATTGCAAGGTTCATTTCCTCTTCCAGGAAATAGCACTGGGATATTATTTGAAGTTTTTATTGCATATGTCTTCATGGCGGGAAAGGCCTCAAATATCCAAATCTACAAACAATATAATAACAACATTAGTAATGTTAAATAATTACTTATAATTTTGGAAACATTATATAAAAATTCTTACCTTAAAAGCCCAAATAAAGCCTGTCAAAGTGTATTTGGAACCATCGCCATGCAAACTTTTTCGATCATCCAAGGCAGACATAACTTATTCCATGTAGCTTTCCATAAATACGAGCCCCACGAAACAGGTTCCACGCATTTAGGTCTTCTACCAATTTGATTAGATCATTTGGAATAGGTTGTCTGGCCTCTCTGCCTAAAAAGCCGGCATGCAAAAGAATTAGAAGGCATACTCGGACAACGTCGACGTCATCCATCCGAGTAAAACCATCTTTATTATTCAAAAATCTTGTCAGGTCTTCTACGTGTAGACTCGGCCTCTCCAGCTCAGGAAAAACCCGGGATAGCCATGATGGGCGGTAATGTGTCTAGTGTACCGACCTACATCATCGTGTCCGAAGCGTAGACCGGTGATTAAGCAAAACTCCTCCCGCCCAAAACACGTATACGCCGGTGGAAAATCAAACCATATCTCTTCATCACGACGTTGTATAGTCTCTGGTAGATCTCTAGTCATGGTTTGAAGAAACAGGTGTGTCAACATCGCATCTCCACCGGGATGTTGTACTTTCAGCCATGGCCCGAAGCATGTATCCTCAAACATTTTTCTTTGTGCAGGTGAAAGCTTCGACGCAATTGTTTTGGCCAGGCTGACTTTATTTCTCAAGGTCAATTGAGCCGAATAAAAGTTCTACAAAAACAATAAACATACTAAATTAGATATACCAAAAACTACACTGTGAAGATATACCAAAAACAATAATAAACATAAATAGTAGTAGTTTATTCTTCAAACTTAAATATGCAACACTGTGAATTTCGTATTTGTCTTTGTTTTTTGGTTGAAGTAATGCAATTCATTCAAGTTTCAATTTGCAGAAGAAGAATAGTTTCTGAAAATGAAAATCGCAACACGAAAATGACTATCGCAACGAGAGAATCGCAACGCGAAACTAAAATCGCGTTGCGATTTGCATTTCGCGTTGCGATTCTTGGTTGATTTAATAAGCAATCTAAGTGAATGGTTAATCTATTATTGAAATTACCAGTAAACCTATCATCAATTTCAATATGAAAAACCTAATAATAATGCAAAAATTTCAAAAAGAAAATAATTAAAAAACTAACCCTCGTTGGTTGATTTGGTTGATTTTCCATTTCTGATTGTTAGGGTGGCTCTGAGAGATTTAGATAGACGGATTTCGCCGGAGATGGGGACGGATTTCGTCGGAGATGGGTGAGAGAGTGAGAGATGGAGATGGGACTGAGTTGTGATTTTAGGTTTTAGGTTATGAGTTGCGATTACGGGATATACTGTGGACAGTTCAGTGTTCCAATATATTTATATTCATGTTTGGAATTTAAAAATAAAATACTTGGCCAGGATACTAATGGCGCTTTGAAAATCGCATTGCGATTATGTATTATCGCGTTGCGAAAGTCAGTATCGCGTTGCGAAAGTAAGTATCTCGTTGCGATTTTTTATTATCGCATTGCGATAGTCAGTATCGCATTGCGATTTTCTCAATTCGCGTTGCGATTTACTTATTCGCATTGCGAATTTCCCAATTCGCGTTGCGATTTACTTATTCGCATTGCGAATTGGGAAAATCGCAACGATACTGTAGACCATCGCAACGCGATTTTCAACTATCGCATTGCGAAAATGCAACGCGTATTTGCGATAATGGAGATCGCGTTGCGAATTAGCGATCGCATTGCGATTTTGTTGGTCATTTTGGCAAATCCGGAAAAAGTTGGTTAAAATCGTATATTATATGGGATTTTTGGTCACTGAGGTTATTTTCTCTAAATTTAATTGTAAATATTTATAATATTATGATACTATTTGATTTAAATTTAAATGATTTTTATAACCATATACAATACATATATATTTCTTCATATTTTTTTCATATGTGATATACATATATCATACAGAATCGAGGGACTCAACTCAAACTTGAAAATAAATTCACTAATTACTAAAAAAATTTGAGTTATTCGAGTTTTATTTTATAACTCGATTTTAAATTAAATTTTTTTCGAGTTGAGTTAATGAAATTATAACTCAAAATCAATTTGAATCGTAAAAATCAATTTTTTGAGTCGAGTTGATTTTTTTCGCCCCTAAATTCATTAACAAACGAATATATTATAACAAAATTAAAATATAATGGAATACACAAATAACATGAAAACAAAACGAATGTTCAATCTATTTCATACATGTTAATTAATCTCTGAAAACAAATAATTTAAGAAAAAAATATTTGATAGGTAAATTATAAAAAAAATAGAATTTTATTTATTTTAATCTTATATCATGAAATTTAAGTTCTAATTGAATACTTAATATTTATTTTATTTGAATAGGAGTATAAAATAATATTTATTCATATTTTTTTTAATTATTGACAATATACAACATTATATAGATACAATCATTCGAATTCAAAATCTAAATGAATCCAACTTGATATTTATTTAAATGAACTATAAATAAAATATATCATAATATAAATTATTAACTCATAAAAAAATCTTAAAATTATTGATAAAAAATATATAATAATACTTGTTAAGATTTATATTTTCTCAATTTTTTTCATCTTCCTTCCTCTTTCCTCTTTTCTCTCTCTCTTTTATTCCACCTTCTCCCCTCCCACTTGCACAATTCAAACATTGACTTTGCGGAGTCAAAAAGTATGGGAAATTAATTTGAAATTTCTAAGCAATACTTACAACCTGCATGACCTTAAACTGTACGCTGTAATATTGTCCACTCCTTTTGTTCAAATGAAATGAAGAAAAAAAGAGGGTGTAACATGTACAGACCATTAATGTTTTGTAAAGATTGGAGCCTCTTTTCTTGACCGAGTATTTTTTCTTTTATTTCTTTTGTAAATATTTTAATTCTTTTATGGTGACTCGTCGTGTTTCTTTTTGAATTTAATATATCCTTTTAGATTAGACGTAATTTAAAATGTAGTATTTTTATAATATTTTTTATTACCAACAGAAAATATTATAAAGATGATATTTTAGATTTTATCAAAAATTATAAAAAAATGTTTAAATTTTATGTTTCGCTCAACTTAAAATATTATATTTATTTTATAATATTTTAGGTTGCGCTTATTTTCGTTATGGTTTAGTCACATCCTAATCCGCCATACAACATAATCCCCCAATATACTCAAGTTTACCCCCACATATTATATAAAAATAAACGGTTTAAATTTAATTATAGTTTATGGGTACTCTTTTCTTCGTTTCGCTTTTCGACATTGAACCGGGATCGTTCTTTTAAAAAAACCAAAATCAAAAACCCAGAAGTAATTTGTCGATGAGATGGGTCCAATAGGAGGTTGTCCATCAACATTAAATGCTAATGGGCCTTTTTATATTATTTTATAATTATAATAGTAATAGTGATAAATAATTTAATACATTAATTAAAATAAAAAAGAAAATGGGTCAAATAACTAACCAAAATAATTAAAGGGACCTAAATTCAATTAATCCAAAAATTCAAATTACATATCAAAACCCTAGTTTAAACATTTAAAATCCAAAACACATTAATTTTCAAAAGGTTCAAATGTTCTCGAAATGCACTAATAACAAAATAATAATAATTTAAATTAATGTTAACAATCAATATTCAATTATTTAAAACTGATAATGAAGTGGTCATAAATTGTATAAATTCACGTAAATTTGATTCGATAATAAACATGTTAAAACTTAATATTTTAGGATTACTTTACTTCTAGATTCTCTAGGAGTTAAAAAAACATATATATATTTTTTTATAACCACCAGTTTTCGATCTATTGATCGACTAATCTGGATCATTAAGAAAATAAAACATCTATTTTTAATCATTAAAAAAATCAACTTTAAGTTATAATCATTAAAAATCAACTTTAAGTCATATTATCTACTATTATAAAAACAAAAACAATACATATATATAATTAAACATTATTTAATATACTAATTATATTAATAATAGGTAAAAGATAAGTTTTTATAAAGTTTAGATAAGGTAATGAAAATAACTTTTGTACATTCATACATATATTTTAACATATCATTAGAAGTCTAAATTATTAAAAAAGAAAATATATTGTAATAATAATAATAATTTAGTAAAATTTGCTTTCATAAAATTTTTAATCTTAAATTCCCACTGAATAAGCCAGATAAATTTGCATAAATTTTTCAGCAATATATCATAATATTTGATTCTGAGAATAATGTTATCAGATTATTCTTACATTCTGTGACCCAAACGGACTCTATATTGTCTTCAATGTTTTTTTCGCATCGTTCGATTTCTTGATGAACTCATATCTGAAACATATTTTACAGTAAAAATCTTTATCACAACTCAGTTTGCTTCTTCTTTTTCTCAAAATAATGGAAGTGGAAACTTACTGCAATTTACGTGAAATCTGGTAAGAAGCAGTTGCACACATAGCAACACTAACACCGAATAAGTTCCAATTCTTCTGCAACATTATCAGAATCAATGATGATTTGAAAAGTAGGAAAATTTGATCTTAAAAAGACCCCAAAAAGGATAAATTTTTGTATCTATCCATTTATATGCAGAGCATCATTTTGGTATATGAAATGCAATTTTTTCTTCAAAATTTTGAAGGCATAATGTCAAAATTAATCCCCAACGTTTGTCAAAATGATCCTCTAATGTTTCATTTTAGGGTAAAAAGATCCGTAACATTTGACATAATAATCATTTTGTCTCTTAATTTTTTTATGGGATATTTTAGCCCTCAATGTTTCATTTTAGGTTAAAAAGACTCCTATTTTGGAGTGTTAATCGTGTGTTATCCAATAATTTTTATCTATAGATGGAGCTTTTTGCCTCAAAGTGAAACTATAGGAGTTAAAATGCTCCAAAAAGAAGAATATGGACTAAAATGATCATTTTGATAAACGTTGGGGGCTATTTTTGGCATTATGTCAACTTTGAAATCCAACATATACATACAGGGGTAATTACAGTGCTGTACTTTGCCCAGATAAGTCCACTGCATGCTAGAGCTGAAAAAAAAAATCCCCATACAAATAGAGAGTCAAACAAACAAACAATATGAGCCTTCATGTAGAAAACCTGTAAGATATTCAAATATACTCTGTAATATGGATGTGTGTAGGATTTTATGTTAAAAATATAAGATATGCGAAATTAGATTATCAATAAAAAGTAAAGCATAATACTAAAATTAGTCCTAATGTTTACCGAAATGCTCATTTTGACTCATTCTTTTTTCGAAGCACTTTGACCACAACATTTTATTTTAGGGCAAAAAGAGTTCTAACGTTTAATCGAATAATCACTTTGACCTTTACTGTTTTTTATAAAACATTTTGACTAGTGATATTTCATTTTACGATAAAAAACACCTATTTTTGGAGCCTTAGCTGTAATAGTTTTCATCTATAAAGGGGTCTTTTTGCCCCAACCACAATATAAAATGTTGAGACCGAAATGCTCAAAAGAGAAATAACATGATCCAAATTGACTATTTAAGTAAACGTTAAGAGCATATTTTGATATTATGCTTAAAAATATAAAAAAAATATATGAGAATTTAAAATTTTCAGAGGGAAAATACCCTCTCGATCCATCCCTGCTCGTAGCAGATATATATATATATGTGTTTGACATTCATATTCGAGTTTAGGTATCTCGATCGACGAGGCGAGGATGAATAGAAAAGTAGATAAAGATAAGAAAAAAAAAGGGGGAGTAATCGGAATAAGATGAGACCTGCTTGTGTAGGGTAAGAGACAGTTTCGGCCGGCTTCGTGGACATGTCAACAACGTTGGCGATGTTTATAGCCCATTTGAAGGTTGGTGCCCAGAAGAAAACTGTAAATTTGTAATTATATTGGAACAGAAGGCAGATTAAAAAATAATTAGAAAACTGTGAAATCAAACACAATTAACCTAAAAGGGTTGAAAGGAAGAAGGAACAAACTAGTTTTTGGCCCTGCTGGATGGTTATAGAACGCCTGAAACTTGGAAGAAGCCATGGAACCTTATCTTGATACAAAACCCAAATTGGTATCTTATATCTATATATATTTATATATAAGACTTAATGGCATGTGAGGCCCTCAAATTTTTCCAAAAAATCAATGTAACCCTCGATTTTTAACTGAATGTAGCCTTCAAACTCAAAAAAAAAAATCAGTGATTGACTAGTTTAAAGGATCGACATCAAATTTCGTCATAACAATAAACAAACTCGTTAACTATGAGATTGAAGAAATCAAAAAGTTATTTAAACATATATATTAGGTTAGTGTTCATTGACTTGACTAAAGAGGGAAGGAAGAGCCAACTTCCTCCAACATGATCTTATCTAAAACTCAACTAAGAGGGAGAATATATTAACTAAAGAAGAAGAGAAACTTATTATATTATCTTAACGAAGAAGCAACTTTATTGATATTTTTTATTCAATGAATATGAAGATGGTAAGATTTTAAAAATAAATAAATATAGGCAGATTAAATAAAATAAGTTGAACGATATGTAACCAATGGAATCTTGTGACGTTGGTAATGCTGAATAATTGAGACTGAGAACAAAAAATATAACAATATAATGAATCAAAACTCATCAAGTGATCTCAGTGATTAAAGGAAAGATCACTTTAGAGGTTTTGGATTCTAACAGCCGCTTCTACAAGGTGTGTGTGTTATCACTAGGTCAAGAAAATTATAAACATATACTACCTTATAATCGTCCAGATTATTAAAAAATATATATATAATGAACTAAAGTTGCATAACTGAAATCAGGCAAAATTATTAATTAATATAGGTATGTTAATAAAATCTAACTATCAACTCTTATAATTTTATTAAATTAATCTTTATATTTGTGTGAAAGTTAACTTCAATCATCGATAATTTATAGAGTAAGTGGATAAAAGTTCTCAGTTGATATTTTTCCTCTTTTTTAGGTCGTGGGTTCATAACTCTTTTTCATAGAGCTAGTGGTTAAAAATTACATCTTTATAACATAAAGTATGTCGAACAAGAATATTAGACACGAGAATTTCAAACTATATAAACCAATAATGATATAATTATTTCGGCAAAAATAAAAGCAGATAATTTTATTAAGAAAGAAAAAATATTTAAAATTACAATAAGAGTTTATAATTAGATTCGTAAACAAAATATGTAATTAAGGTATTCTTCTATAACCATTAACACCAAAAATTAACCACTTAAGATTATTTAAGGATCATACAATAAAAAGGTAAAAAAAGTCATCCAAAAAACTCGAACAATGAATAAATATAAACAGATCTAACCGCTACTACAAACAAACTACAACAAGAGATTTAACTACAAAAAGACCACCAATAAAATAACTAAAAGAATCATGCTCTAACTATTTTGAAGACTATCACATGAATCATCTAAATAAAATATTATTACTTTAAATTTTCAACCAAAAGTAAACATTTTATTACAAATGCATGCATGACTATAACCACATGAACTAATATCTAAATTAATATGCCGAGAGAAAAAATTAACCCATTTATAAACTAACTAATAATTGAATAATTTGAAATGTATTTTACCCCATAATCTATTAAAATATTGGGGTTTAAACCATAACTTTGAGTTCCAAATCAGAATTGCATTCAGTGCCAAGAAAAGTGTGATAACGAGGATGATGATGATGGGTAGATAAAGCTGCAATATTCCGTCTTTGAGTGTAATTTCCTAGAGAACCCATGGGAAAGCAATAGGGTTCACAAATTTGGTTTGAAACAAATGAACCCTTTCTACTAGTCTTTGGAAGTACCTTGTTTTTCAGCAATCCCCAGCTCCTCCAATATTCCTTATCCTATGCACAAAACTACTTTCACACACATTTATTCATTCATACATACATACATAGATATATGCCTATATGATTATTACATGATCCCATTTACTTAGTCTGAATAGATATCTAAGAAAACCCTGGAACGGATTCGGTGGTAAAAAGAATTTTATTCTCTATAGAAATTTATAGATGCATCTGTAGGGATGTGTGCATTGTTAATAAACTAAGAAAATATCTTAACAAATACATGCAAGATGTGTTGATTCGAAAAAGAGAGAAAAGACACAACATTCATCTTTACCTGCTATACATACATGCATACATACATGTATGCCTATATGATTATTACATGATCTCGTTTACTTGGTCTAAATAGATATCTTAAGAAACACTGGAACGGATTTAGTGGTAAAGAGAGTTTTGCTATTCATAGAAATTCTCAGGTTTGAGTAGTTGTATTTGTAGGGTATTTATGGATTGTTAATAAATTAAGATGTGTGTTGATTCGAAAGAGAAAAGAAAAGACACAACCTTCATCTTTAATTGCTATACATACAGTATCTCTAGGTGTTCCTATATAACTGCAACAGGGAAAAAGATTAAAAAGGAAAGAAAGATTAGATGATATCTGAAGTCGAATTCTTATGAGCTAGGCTTCTGGTTTTGAAGTGTCATCGCTTGTTGTGTAATGGGTTTGAGCCTGTTGGGACTCTTCGTTTCTCCTCCAATTGCTTGACTGGGGCTGACCATGGTGGATTTAGAATCCGGTGACAACCAGGGCTGACTGGTCTGCTGCCTTTGGTCGTAGGGTTTCTCCGATTTGGTGCTGCTTCAATACTGGGATTGGAGAGGAGGAGGATAATAACAACAAGGGAGCAAAGTTGAAAGCGATTCATGTTTTGTTTAAGATTTGATAGTAAAATAGAGAGAGATGATCACCCCAAGCAAGCTTTTGTTGTTACATAGACAATATGGGTGCGGGGGAAGGCTTACTTTTGGTCCATTTTGTTCATATATGGTAACATGGGTTGGTAATCATTAAAATTTGAGTCTCATAAATAATCTCATATACGATGGGGTGATACGTAACTATCACTTTTAGCCTTTACGAGTCTAGTGGTTAATCCTATACTAGTATAGCCTCCCCATATTTAATAGGCATAATGATAAGAAAATGTTTCAAATAACAAGTTATTTTATCATGATATGTATTGGTTCGTGCTAGTTAACAAACGGTCAATATTTCCAGATAAAGACCTTTTATCCTAAGATAAAGCGTTGAATGCCAAAATACTCCAAAATAAAAAGAAAAAATAAAAAATAAATTAAAAGCTAAAGTAACTAGTTAGTCAAATAATATGGACAATTTTCTCTAAAATAAATATTAAGATCAAAATACTAAAAAAAAAAAGAAGAAGAATAAAAGTCAAAATGACAACTTAATCAAATGTTTGAGGTATATATCATTGAATATAGTTAATTACCAATATGTACGGTAGTGGAAAATTTCATCAAGTTCCTAAATGATATTAAATCAAATATTAACTAATATGTGCCATTATTTTTCCTCCACCCACTTTCAATTTTGATATCATTTATTCTAAAAACCCACACCTTGCTCTTCAATTTGATATCATTTATTCTTTGTTTCAAGCAAGACGTGAAAGTCTCTAAACCCTAAAATAAGTTAGGGATTCATGTTTGTTTGTTTTAGCTTTAACTATGATTTTGGTGAATTAATTTTTGTTATATTGTGTGTATTTACTTTTAAGAGCAAGAATTTGGTAGAATCATAGAGAAAATGGGGAAATCGGATCTACTCGAACATCTAAGGAATATTGTAAACTCGGATTAGGTGAGTGTAATCTATATCAAGATTTTTTTTTTTGCTCAGCAAAGAACAATTTATTTCATTATAACAGTATAACGAAATTCAACTTATGAGCCTCATTAAAAACCTCCCAAAAAGTTGGAGGAAAAGAGTTCTACATAAGAGAACAAAAACAAGCACTGCAAACCAAAATAATAACCAGAACACACAGCTCAAAACATTACACCATTACAATCATCAAAGTAGTAAAAACTAAAACCAATCAAAGCACTGTCTGTCTCGTCACCAGCCCCTCATGTATCGTCAACAAAAATATAGCCGCTACCACCATATCGAATAACCATACAAGGTGCTTGAAGAAGATTTGATTCTGCAACAAAACAATGGAGAAACCAACAGTAAACTTAAAGCAGAACCAATCCAATTGACCTCCACAACAAAGGACCAGAACTTTAAATCCTACATTGAAGATGACAATTTCATACTAGATATTTCTGTTAGCATGAATAAAGAAACCAATGTAACACACAATCATCCATCCCAAAACTCGATCCTCGCTTTGCATTGCATTGAATAGAAAAACACTATTTTGTGAACCTAAACCATGATTGACTCCCCTTAAGCAGCCCAAAATGATCAAACATTGGCCCCCATCGAGTCTCCTGTAATACTACAATTCTCCCTATATTCAAACAAGTAAATCTTGAAATCCAAATATTCAGTGAATCTAGTCCATCCATACTCCGTCTATCTCAAGAACATTGCAAAGATCAAACAATCAAAGAATTCCACCTTAGTCACCTCGACATCCAAAATTACGCACTTATCATCATTCCACCAACTCCTAACTACGAACTCAACATTAGCAGATTCTTTAATCAAGACACACAACAAGACAGACTAAAATAATCAATCAACTAATATCCTTTCACTAAGAACCTTTTACTTATCACCTCCATTCCTCTAAAAGCCACATCTAACCACAAAAACCAAAAACTTTAGACGCTCTGCAACCCCTAACACTCACACACCAACCTCAACATAGTTCTAATGACACTAAATCCTTAATAACCTCATTTTCAGAACCAACAAATTTAATACCGAGAACCTTACCTAGAGCCAGTGTCTTCTTCGCTTCAATATTTGTATCAGCTCGTCTTTTCTTTAGATCAGAATCAGAAAGTCTTTTCTTTAGATCAGAATCAGAAAGCGATCTCCTTAATAATTCAGAGAAGATAAGATCAAACTTCTTCACTTTTAATCTCTTTAGCGCCCGATCTCTTCTTTTTCTCTCCGCTTTCGATAATACTTTGTTCTTAATATCCATAAGAGAACTGTACTTCTTCAAGTTCTTCTTTTTTCCACAGGGTAATTCTGGTTCGACCGATTCCTCTACAAAAACTCCCCCAAAATGCTCACTATTTATTATCTTCTTTAAATCTGACTTACCTGAAGCACTTGGATTAGAAAAGCCCAATTTGTTACCAACATTCTCCACCCTTATTGCCAACAAACTTTCACAATTTAAATCCAAAGAACCTTCAACCAAAAAGCCCAACCCAGCTAAATCCACAATAACCTTATTACCATAACTTGGAAACCCAATTTCTGTAACATCTGCATTAATCCCTTCAACCTTGTCTTTATCATCCAACACTGAATTACCATCAAAATTAGTATTAAACTCAATAGATCCTATAGCCTTGGACTCTACCCCAACCTCAACAACTCCCTGAACACCCTCCTGTAAAGAGAGAGTTTGAATTTGAAAACCTTCTCTCTCTCTTCCTTCTTCGACACTACAACCATCCTCTATTGGCTTCCCACCACAATCATAAGTACAATCTCTTAGGCTTTCTCCAGAACACGAAACATTCAATACGCCGCCACTTATATTCGTATACCATTTTTTTCCTCTGAGCTTTTCACTGAAAATGCCTCCGACGAATCATCGGACTGATTTTCCAGTGCAACTCCATCTTTATCAACCTCGATCCCTGCTCTAACCTTCTCTACCACATTCTCTTTATTCTTGATATTTTCATATTTAAATAATTTAGCTACCGAATTATCAACCATCCCCACTTCAAGAACTCAGACACTGAACTTCTAATTTTCCACCACCACTTCTACAACTTCATCAATCCGAGCTTCCATCGAAGTGGATATCAATATATTAACTTTTTTCACAATCTAAATGATGATTCACATTTTCTCCATAAGCTTCAAAATTACCCCACAAACCAGCCAATCTTTTCAAAGTAATTTCATTCCAGCAATGCAATGGTAAACCATCTATCTCTATCCATACCATTATGTCCTTTTGACATATAGCCTCTATCCACAACATAACATCCACAAAAATATCATTCGGATACGACTATTAGAGATCTTCCAACATGATAAACAAGTCTTCATCCTCTATGGTAAGCAGAAAAGATTTCCCACGTAATCTTTGAACTCTAATTTTCCATAATCCCCAATTTTCTTAATTCATCCTCATCAACGTGACCCATTACTTCCTTTCTGGATGCACCCTCCTGACCAGCCATCATCTTTTGAGTTTCTTCATATAAAGGTGGACTCATAATTTTTGATTTCTAGACCACCTTACTTTGCAAACAAATTTTATTTTGATCCTTCAATGTACTTAGCAAAGTTCACTGATAACCGACTTCCATACACCATAATACCATTTAAATGATCCCTAACTCTCTCTGCTTCAACCAAATTACTAACTTTTACGAAACCAAATCTTTTTCATGCTCGACTCCTCTTCTTTGGAATATACACACTAAGAACCTCACCATAACGACCAACTATCTGCCATAAACCTTTCCAGTGAATAGTGATTGGTAAATAATCCACAAACAATGCAACAATTTCCATCACCATAACGATCCCTACTTTAGGACAATCTATGGATTTCGTTCCATAACAATGCATATATTTTTTGGATATATCAAGATTGTTGATGTATTTACACATTTTATGTGTTGTGTATGAAAATTATACTAATTGTTGTTAAATTCTGAATTCGATTAAAAATTGAACAAATGCTTAGCATATCAATAAAAGGGGTATGCTTTTGATTATTTTGATAAATTGTGATGTGTTGAGATATGTAAACATACTATGCATTTTTGTAAAGCTTTATGATGTGCATTTATATGATAGTGTAATGAAAGTATATTATGTTCATGTGAGAATATGTTGAAAACATTTTGATATTTCGATATAACAAATTAAGTGTTATTGGTTTTTAAGATTTTATAATCATTTTTGAAAATATATTCGATTAAACTATTCGAATATTAACATATTACTCCAAGTTTTTCAAATGTCAATTTCAAGCCTTACTTAAGTGTAAAATTATGTTTTAATCTTTTTGAAACAATTTTACAAAGTATTTCGAGCCTTAAACGAGCCAAAAATATTTTTTGAATAGGAAAGGCTTCGAGAAAACAGATTGCCCAGAGGGTATCGATACCCCTCATAGGGTACCGATACCCCTATGCAAGATTTGGCTCCGAGAAAAACATAATGCCCTATGGGTACCGATACCCCTAGTCATTTAACGGTCGAAATATTTGAATTTTACATTGTAGGTATCGATACCCATAGAAGGGGTACCGATATCCCCACGCTCTCAACAGTTTTATTTAATTGTGTTCACACAATAACAGCTCTATTGACTTCACCAATGATCCCCAACATTCACAAATGATCCAAGGTGTATTTAAACAAGCTTAGGAGCCATTGATCAACAACAATTAAGAAGAATTGAGAGAGAATCAAAGAGAAAGCATCAAACCCCAAGTTTGAGCATTTTCAAGTTTATTTTTCATTCAATATTCATTTTTTCTTTCAAGAACACTTATTGTGCTCAATTGTATTATTCTTGAGTGTTCTTTATTTGTTCTAGAATTGTGCAAACATCTTGCCTTGTGAGGTTTTTTTGTAAGTTTGCGAATTTTGTATTGTTCTCTTTGGGAGAGAGTGTTCTCAAGAATTTGGGGTATAATTCTTGAGGGATTTGTAAGGTTACTCTTTGTCCTCAAAAGAAAGAAAAATTAGTGAATTTATGGAAAATCCTTAGTGTGGATAGCTAAGGTAGTGGACGTAGACTTTGGTTGAGAAAGTCAAATCACTCTAAATCGATATGCAATTATTTTTTATTTTCTGCAAAAGCTTCCACCAAAATTTTTATTACTAATTCACCCTCTCTTGGCTTCTTCGTCAATCGATTAACTCAACAATTGGTATCAGAGCCTCACTTATTTGAAGGTTTAATCGCCTCTTGAGTTGATTCGGGAAGAGTTATATCGATAATCAAGTCATCAATGGCCTCCACTTCAAACTTTGACTTTGGTCTTGATTCAATGCCCGCCAAGAAGCCTCCTTTCTTTAATTGAGCTAACTATGCCTATTGGAATAATAGAACTAGGTACTTCATTCAAGCAAGTGACATGGGAACATGGAATATCATAGAAGACGGATACATCATTCATTTCACTCCTTCAAGAACGTAGAGTGAAGTAGAGACAAGATTGTTCGAGCTTAACTCAAAGGCTATCCATGTTATTTTTTGTGCTCTTGGACCGGATGAATACGGGAGAGTTTCATCTTATACAACTGCCAAGGAGATATGGGATAAACTACAAGTCACTCATGAAGGCACAGACGAGGTAAAAGAATCTAAAATTAGTCTCCTAACTCATAGCTATGAAAATTTCAGGATGAAACCGGATGAAGATATCAAAGCTATGACATATAGATTTTCAACGATTGTCAATGGTCTCAAATCATATGGAGAGATCATTCCAAATGACAAGCTTGTAAGGAAGTTAGTTTACTCTCTTCCGAAAGCTTGGCAATCAAAGAAGACGGCAATCATCGAGGCTAAGAATTTAAAGTCTTTAACTCTTGAAGAGTTAATTGGTTCACTCCTCACTCATGAAATGATGCTTCAAGATGAGGTAGACCTCGAGAAAATTAACGAGCCAAAGAAGGAGACGGAGAAAAAGAAGAACGTGGGAGTTGCTCTCTAATTCACAAGAGATGAGAATGATCTGGATGAAGATGACGACGATGAGGAAATGACATTATTTACCAAACAGTTCAGAAAATTGATGAAGCCCAACCGAGGAAGAAAATTCAAACGAAACGAAGGCTTCAAAAATGAACCAAATGAGAAAGACCTATTATTTGCTACGAATGTAAAAAATCGGTGCATGTCAAATACGATTGCCCACAATTAAAGAAAAATGGTCCATCCAAGAAGAAGCACAAGGCTCATGTGGCTACATGGAGCGATGATGAAGGTTCCGATGAAGAGGAATAAGAAGTAGCAAACTTGTGCTAGATGACCATCGGGGAAAACTCTCAGGTAACCTCTAACTCATCTAATTTTGAGGATTATTCTTTTGATGAGTTAGTAGAGGAATATACTAAGTTGACTTCGAATTATGAGAAATTATTTTTAAAATACAAAAATGATATTTCAAAATTGAAAAATGAAAATAATCTCATATCCAATACCAAAATGATCTTGAAAGTAAGATCAAAGAATTACAAATAAAATTAGATGAATTTGAAAAGAAAAATATTGATTTGCATAACTTACTTTCAAGAGTAAACAGCAACAACAACAACAACAATAAAACCCTATTCTCATATGTAATGGGGTAAGGGGGAGGTAGGGTAGTAGGCTGCCCCCAATGCCAGGTTAAGAGCAGCTTCCGTGGAAAACCTCCGGTAGTCAGAAAATTAAAAATAAAGATAAAATGCAATGCATGTATAAAACTAAAAAATAAATACATAGTTAAACAGACTACATATGCAGTCTACATATGCACATCTGTAATGAGAATTAATCCCTGCAATTAAATCCATGCGTAAAAAGCTCTGCATATAGACAGAAACGTAAGATCCGACTAAAATTAAAAAGAGGAAACATGAAGAGAAGAATACACAGAAGTCAACGATAGCAAGAAACGGGAAGAAATAAGGTCAAATGGGTTAAAACCTAAACTAAGGCAACATTTCTCCAATACCCTAGTTCTTAGCCTTCATAAATTACAATGACAGAGACGTATAAAAAGTAGAAGTCGTGGAAATTTCTATAAAGACATTAAAAAAAGACAGAGATGATACACCCAAAGGATGTGACCCGTACTACTCAGCTACCATGATCTTAAGTCTCCATACTTTCCTATCTGAGGTCATGTCCTCGGTAAGGGCTAAATCCAGCTCAGTTGGTAGAGCACAAGGTTCTTAACCTTGAGGTCGTGAGATCGAGTCCCATGGAGAGCATTTCATAATTTGGAGGTCTCCTACGGAAGTTGCACTCAACCTAGTGTTGGGGGCAGCCTACTATCTTACCTCCCCCTTACCCCATTACATATAGGAACAAGGGACAACCATTCAAGAGTAAACGATGATCATAAAAAGAAAATTGATGATCCTAAAACTTCTTTTGATAAATTTGGAACAAAACATTTTGAAAATAGAGAAAGTTCAAAATCCAACTTTGTTAGAAAAAATTTTAAAAACTACAATCATAGAGGTCCCCGAAGAACCTCTAATGGAAAAATCGTTAGAAGTATATGGGTTCCTAAAGAACTCATTACTACTAAAGATAAGGATATCCTACAAAAATGGATACCTAAGGGGACTAGAATTTTAGAGACTAATGAATATAGACTCAAAAGAAATTGGGTACCAAAAATAAAAAATTAATCTATGTTTGTAGGAAAAGGAGCATTGCTACAAGGAACGGGAAACAAATTCAAACTCATGGTACCTTGATAGTAGATGCTCAAGACATATGACCGGAGACAAAAGCCGGTTTATAGAGCTTAAAGCCAAAAATGGAGGACTAGTAACCTTTGGTGAAAACTCAGAATGATACATTGAAGGTATAGGTACAATAGGTAATACCTCTTCCATACAAATTAAAAATGTGTTATATATGAATGGGTTAAAGCATAATGAATTGAGTATTAGTCAATTTTGCGATAAAGGATTCATTGTTATGTTTGAAACCAATGGTTGTAAAGTAATCGGCATTTCATTTAATCGGATTATGCTTATTGGTCATAGAATAGGAAACATATACATAGTGCATTTAGATTCTATAGATATGACTAATTTATGCTTATTTTCTAAGGATGAGCATGATAGTTGATTATGCCATAGGAGACTAGGACATACTAGCATGAGTGTTTTACAAAGACTAATTCAAGGAGATTTAGTAAGAGGGCTGCCAAAGATAAAATTTGATAAAGATAAAATCAATGATGCTTGTGCTAAAGGAAAGCATCAAAGAACTTCCTTTAAGTACATTAATGATGTATCAACTAGTAGAGTATTACAATTGATCCATATAGATCTTTTTGGGCCAATTAGAACTATTAGCTTGGGTGGAAAACAATATTGTTTTATATTGGTAGATGACTATTCTAGATATACTTGGGTTCTATTTTTAAGTACTAAAGATGAAGCATTAGAAAAATTCATCACATTTTCAAAAGTAATCCAAAATGAAAAAGGTTACTCTATAACTAGTGTTAGGAGTGATCATGGTGTTGAATTTGAAAATCTTGGATTTACTGATTTATGCAATTCTAATGGTATTGGTCATAATTTTTCAGCACCTAGAACCCCTCAACAAAATGGAGTTGTTGAGAGAAAAAATCGAACTTTGGAAAAAATGGTTAGAACAATGCTTTGTGAAAACAATTTGCCAAAATATTTTTTGACGGAAGCCACAAATACCGCTTGTTATGTTATTAATCGAGTAATGATTAGGCCAATTTTGAAGAAAACTCCATATGAACTTTTCAAAGATGAAAAACCTAACATTAGCTATTTTAATCCTTTTGGATATAAATGTTTTGTTTTAAACAACGGTAAAGAAAATCTTGGGAAAATTTGATGCTAAAAGTGATGAAGGAATTTTTCTAGGTTATTCCTTAAATTCTAAAGCTTATCGAGTATTTAATAAAAGAACTTTTGTGGTAGAAGAGTCTATACATGTTTTCGATGATAATCCTCTTCCGAGGAAGGATTCTTGTGTGAATGATTATGTAGGTATTGTAAACACAAATGACATTAGACATGACGTTGGAGAACCATCATCAAAAGAAGAAACGAAAGATGAGGAAAGTCATTATGTTCTCGATAATCCAACCATTGAAGAAAGGGAAATCTCTTACCTAAGAGAATACAACTATGTCAAAGATGGTGAGATAATAGATGATCCATCCAAAAGGGTAACAACTCGATCTTCTCTTAGAAATATATGTAATTATGTTGCATTTATCTCGTGCATAGAGCCTAAGAATATTAAAGAAGCATTAAATGACGAACATTGGATTATGGCTATCCAAGAAGAGTTAAATCAATTTGAGAGAAGTAAAGTATGTACATTAGTTGAAAGGCCTAGTAATAAATCTACTGTAGGTACTAGATGGGTATTTAGGAATAAGCTTGATGAAAGTGGTAACATAGTGAGAAACAAGGCTAGACTTGTTGCTCAAGGCCATACTCAAGAAGAATGCATAGACTATGATGAAACATACGCTCTCATAGCTAGGATGGAAGCAATTAGAATGTTATTAGCATTTGCATGTTTTAATTAATTTAAATTATATCAAATGGATGTTCAAAGTGCATTTTAAATGGTTTTATAAAAGAATAAGTGTATATGGAACAACCTCCTGGTTTTAAAGATTCAAAATTTCCAGATCATGTTTTTAAATTGACAAAAGCACTTTATGGATTAAAACAAGCTCCTAGAGCTTGGTATGAATGATTGTCAAATTTTTTGATTGAAAAAGGTTTTTCAAAAGGGAAGGTTGACACTACATTGTTTTTAAAGCATAAAGGTAAAGATTTATTAGTAGTTCAAATTTATGTTGATGATATAATATTTGGTTCTACTAATGATGTTCTTTGCCAATAATTTTCTAAGTTAATGCAGAGTGAATTAGAGATGAGCATGATGGGGGAGCTCTCATATTTCTTGGGACTCCAAATCAAGCAAAGAAAAGATGGCATCTTCATCAATCAAGCTAAGTACGTCAAGGATATGCTCAAGAAGTTTGGACTAGAAATAGGAAATCTCATACCACTCCAATGAGTTCTTCTACAAAGCTTGACAAAGATGAAGGAGGTAAATGTGTAAATGTTAAATTATATAGGTCAATGATTGGCTCCTTGCTTTATCTAACCACAAGTAGACCAGACATTATGTTTAGTGTATGCTTATGTGCTAGATTTCAATCATACCCTAAGGAATCACATTTACTAGCTGTTAAGAGAATCTTTAGATACCTTAAGGACACTCCTAGTTTAGGACTTTGGTATCCTAGAGACTCTAGCTTTAGCTTACATGCCTTCTCTGATGCGGATTATGGAGGATGCAAAATAGATAGGAAAAGCACCTCCGGTACTTGCTAATTCCTAGGAAATATGCTGATTTCATGGTTTTCAAAGAAACAAAATTGTGTTGCATTATCTACCACTGAAGTGGAATACATTTCAGCCGGTAATTGTTGTGCACAAGTTTTATGGATGAAACAACAACTTTTAGATTATGGAATTGAAATATGTACCATACCTATCAAGTATGACAATACTAGTTCTATTTATCTCACTAAAAATCCCATCCAACACTCTAGAACTAAGCACATTGAAATTATACATCATTTTATTAGAGATCATATCGCTAAAGAAGATGTAGTTCTAGAATTTGTTGATACTTTGCATCAATTAGCGGATATTTTTACAAAACCTTTAGATAAATAAATATTTTGGACACTTATGAGAGAATTAGGTTTAACTGACCTATCTTCACTCAGTGTTTAAAATAGGTTTAGCACTTTTAAATAAAAAATGCTTATAATTTTTTTATTGCATTCTTTGCTATTAGTTAGGGGGAGTTTATGATTCTTAGTGAAAATTAATTATATGTTCAAATTATGTTTAATGATAGATTTGATTGATTGAACATAGTTAATTTTCTTAATATGAGTTGTCAATACCACTAGAGCAAATTAATTTAACATTTTGAGTGTTTAAATACAGATTTTTAACTTTTCTGTACGCTAGGTATCGATACCCCCTTTGAATGGATACCAATACCTCTTTGAATAGGTATTGATACCCCCATGAGGGTATCGATACCCCCTTCAGGTTCTGGTTTTACAATCACCAAAACCTTATTTGTACCAGAACTCTTCTCTCTATAAACACTCACTGTGTGCCTCTCTCTCTCAAACCCAACTTTCATCTTTGCTCAAAATCAACGGTTTCAAGTCGAATTTCACTCAGTTTTCAACTCATAAACCTACTAGCATCATTAATTTCATGCAAACATCATCGAAATCCACTCAATCTTCATCTTTCATGGCAACTTTTCTAAAAACTCTATTTTATTGATTTTTGAACTTAGGACTAGTTTTGATTAGTTTTAGGTTGAAATAGTGATCAGTCTTTACTTAGATTTTGATTTAAAACAAGAATCTATAACTAATTTCATCAAAAACACAAGATTTGATCATTTTTTTTAAAATTTTTTAAATAAAAAAAATTGTTTTTGATTTTAAATTTGTTGTTTTTGATTTAATTGTATTGTTTTGAAAACTACACATTGATTTTTCAGATATTGTTTTCAAGCATAGTTTTCAAAATTTGACCATTAGGATTATTTTAGAGAACCTTGAAATATTGAGGACTCATTTGAGTTTTGGGAATTGATTATATTGCATACATAAGTTTTAAAAATTGCAGGTAACAATTCTATTCCAATTTCTTGAATCATGTCTCAAAAACGTCCTAGGACATCCTCTAGTTGTTCAAACTGACCACCAAACCCACCTCCAAATCCACCTCCTATTCAACAAATTCCTAATCCTGATGATCCCAAAATGACTATTTGAAACTCATGCTTTAACGAACCTGGACGTAGGGCTAATCTTTACCATAGGTTTGTCTATCTCTTTGAGTCTTACAAAATTCGAGAAGAACGTATTCCTTCTATTCGAGCTATGGAAGCAATAAACTTTAGATATCTTCTTACTCTTCAAAATTGGAAATTTGATAAACTTTTTCATCTCGAACCAGTACTTTACCAATAACTTGTTCAAATTTTCTATTCAAATGTCGTTTGTATTCAAAACCGAACTAGAATCGAAACAATAAGAATTTGATCCTATCTTCTAGTTTGATTCATCTATATTGATTCCCATTACATTGCTAACGCATTTGGATTAGATAATGATGGCCTAGATAATGAAAAAGAAACAATAGGTTCTCCTTACAAGGTCAAGTCTAGTGCGAGTGTGTTAGATCACCAAGATTGTTTTCTTCATCTGATGATCTCTTGGTGGTTTAGACCATCCGGAGGCAAATACTCTACTTTTAAATCCTTAGACCTTTGGTGGATACATTGTATCCAGAATAATAGGAAAATAAACCTACCTCAAATTATCTTTTCCGAACTCGTTGAAACCGTCAACCTTGTTCCTAATAAGAAATTTTGTGAAACTCTAGTTTACAGTTGTCTACTGAGTAATTTGTTTATCAAATCCGAACTTAGAGTACGGCTTGATGTAGCCATCCCTCTCAAAAACGAAATCAACTTGACTTCTTTAAAGAAATCGGGATAGATATTGGATAAGGAAACTAATCAATGGGTTCGAAAAACTGAGAAAACTCTGGGAGCTAGCTCTTCACGAGCTCCACCTCCTCCGGCACCAGTAGCAAACGATGATCTAGAGCTTCAACAACTAATGCAAGATATTGACGATATTAATGATGAAGCACCCGAGGACTTGCTGGCACAGCAAGAGGATCAAGTGCCTCCATACTTTAGATCATTTTTGGAGACATTTGATCTTAGGTTTTCATCCATAGAGTCTTATTTAACTGCTATGGGGGCTCAACAATGGGAGATGAATGAACGTTTAAATGCTCTTACACTCGATATACGAGCACATTATCCTCCTCCTCCCGATCCTCCTATGGATTAGACTCTAACTTGCTTTAGTTTTCTTGGTTTGATTTAGAACTTATTGTTAAACATTTTAATGTTTTTGGATTTTTCTGTTATGGATGTTTGGATGTTTGAACTTAATATATATATTTTTGGTTAGTTTGAATTTTTAAATTTGATCTTAAGTTTTGCATCATTTACATCATATTAGAATATGACCAATTCCCATTATACATTGTTTATGAATATTGATTTATGAAACTAATGGCTAACTTTTTTCTCTTAATTGTGTTCTTTGCAGCTTAAACTTTAAATTTCTAGATATCAATTGGCTAAGTTTTCAAAAATCTTGTTTAAAAACGTTTAAAAGTCTTTTTTATTTAACAAAAAGGGGGGAGAAGTGTGGTTATAGTAAGGGGGAGTAATTTTAATTTTCGACTTCAAAAATGATTTTCAACAAGAAAATCTTAAACTTACTAAAATGTTTTGTTATATCAAAAAATGGGAGATTGTTGAAAACATTTTGATATTTCGATATAACAATTTAAGTGTTATTGGTTTTTAAGATTTTATAATCATTTTTGAAAATATATTCGATTAAACTATTCGAATATTAACATATTACTCTAAGTTTTTCAAATGTCAATTTCAAGTCTTACTTAAGTGTAAAATTATGTTTTAATCTTTTTGAAACAATTTTACAAAGTATTTCGAGCTTTAAACGAGCCAAAAATTTTCGACTTCAAAAATAATTTTCAACAAGAAAATCTTAAACTTACTAAAATGTTTTGTTATATCAAAAAGGGGGAGATCGTTGAAAACATTTTGATATTTAGATATAACAAATTAAGTGTTATTGGTTTTTAAGATCTTATAATCATTTTTGAAAATATATTCGATTAAACTATTTGAATATTAACATATTACTCCAAGTTTTTCAAATGTCAATTTCAAGCCTTACTTAAGTGTAAAATTATGTTGTAATCTTTTTGAAACAATTTTACAAAGTATTTCGAGCCTTAAACGAGTCAAACATTTTCGACTTCAAAAATGATTTTCAACAAGAAAATCTTAAACTTACTAAAATGTTTTGTTATATCAAAAAGGGGGAGATTGTTGAAAACATTTTGATATTTCGATATAACAAATTAAGTGTTATTGGTTTTTAAGATCTTATAATCATTTTTGAAAATATATTCGATTAAACTATTCGAATATTATCATATTACTCCAAGTTTTTCAAATGTCAACTTCAAGCCTTACTTAAGTGTAAAATTATGTTTTAATCTTTTTGAAACAATTTTACAGAGTATTTCGAGCCTTAAACGAGCCCAAAAATAATTTTTGAATAGGAAGGGCTTCGAGAAAACATATTGCCCAGAGGGTAACGATACCCCTATGCAAGATTTGGCTCTGAGAAAAACAGAATGCCCTATGGGTACCGATACCCACCTTGAGGTATCGATACCCCTAGTCATTTAACGGTCGAAATATTTGAATTTTACATTGTAGGTACCGATACCCATAGAAGGGGTACCGATACCCCCATGTTCTTAACTATTTTATTTAATTATTTTCACACAATAACGGCTCTATTGACTTCACCAATGATCCCCAACGTTCAGAAATGATCCAAGGTGTATTTAAACAAGCTTAGGAGCCATTGATCAACAAAAATTAAGAATAATTGAGAGAGAATCAAAGAGAAAGCATCAAACCCAAAGTTTGAGCATTTTCAAGCCTATTTTTCATTCAATATTCTCAATTGTATTATTCTTGAGTGTTCTTTCTTTATTCTAGAATTGTGCAAACATATTGCCTTGTGAGGTTTTACTGTAAGTTTGCGAAATTTGTATTGTTCTCTTTGGGAGAGAGTGTTCTCAAGAATTTGGGGTATAATTCTTGAGTGATTTGTAAAGTTACTCTTTATCCTCAAAAGAAAGATAAATTTGTGAATTTGTGAAAAATCCTTAGTGTGGATAGCTAAGGTAATGGACGTAAACTTTGGTTGAGAAAGTCGAACCACTCTAAATCGTTGTGCAATTATTTTCTACAAAAACTTCCACCAAAATTTTTATTGCCAATTCACCCCCTCTTGGCTTCTTCGCCGATCGATTAACTCAGTAGAATCTTTTTGATATATTAATGAGTTAAATTCTTTGTTATTGTAATATGAAACATGATATGTTAAGTGAATTGAACCCCGAAACGTATGGTATATTCAAATCGATCCTATAAATTCTCAACCATTTGACAATAAAATTTCAAATTTTTGTAATCTCTGGTGCTCGAATCTGGAATCTCTAGGGATAATAATCATTCTTTTAACCACTAAGATAACTTGGTTCGTGTATTTGATGATGATTTTTTAAATATAGATAATATTGATTCATATGATAATTCACTTGATTTTTAGATATAATTAGAGGGACAAAAAGATATTATTTTATTAATTTGAGGTAAGTAAAATGTATTATCTATTCAAATATAACTCTCGATCATTTGATATTGAACACTCACACTCCTAACATTCATGGTTTTCAAACTCGAGACTTCAAGAAATGAAAATAATTCTTTTACCACTGAGATCACTTAGTTCATAGGACAAAAAGACATTTAAACCTATTAATTCACAATATTCAAACGGTGTTTTATATATATATAGAAAAGTTAGGGGATTTTTCATGTCCTAAATGATGCAGTGTTTTTACTTTCTTTTTTGAATAGCTAAATGATGCAATGTTGAATATTGTAGAAGGAAAAGAACTATTCTGAAAATGTAGAGGAAAAAAAAGGTTTTGAGTGGCTCACTTTTGGTGCACGAGCTGTTAATGTTTCAACTTTTTCTTTGATGTATATTTGATGAGAACGATGTATGAGTATGCTAATAATACCATTATCAATATATTATTTTTTATATAATTATTGATTTTAAATTATTAATTAATTAATTTGAATCGAATATTATAAATAGTTACTATAAAATTATCTTTCTAACTTAATTTTCTCTATTTATAACATCAAAATTTGAATCATTAACCTTACTTAAAAAATCAATGCTTCATCTTGTTCGATCACTTGATAATCGATATCGATAGATGTTTGACGATTTAACGAGATACTAATAAAACGACTTTTTCCATAATTATATTTGAGATAATATACTTCTTAATTTTGGCTTAATTTGGGACTCTAAGATCATATATTTAAATGAAATTTATTTACGAATTTGGAGAGTTGCTTATCTAGCTCAGTTGGTAGAGCATAAGGTTCTTAACCTTGAGGTCGTAGGATCAAGTCCCACGGTGGGCAATTCATAATTTGGAGGTCTCCCACGGAAACTGCTCTCAACCTGGCATTGGGGGCAGCCTACTATCCTACCTCCCCCTTACCCCATTACATATGGGAATAAGGATCAGCTAATTTATTTACGAATTCGGATTGGTGTATTAGGTAAGACTTAATTTTTTTATTTGATTTATTGATTAATTAATTTAGATCGTATTTTGTAGAGGTATATTATGGGGATGACTCTCCCAAACACGTTTGCTCTATTCTCAAACGTCAGGATTCAAACCTCTGACATTGCTTAAAATATCTTGTATCTCATCCCACTAGATCAATTGATTGTTGAGCGAGTTTAGGAACTAGGATTGGGTGTACGAGGTAAGTCTTAATCACTTGTATTTGTTCTATTGATTGACTAATTTAAATCGGGTTTTGTAGAGGTCCATTATGAGGATAACCCTCCAATCCAACTTGTTTTATTCTCAAACGTCTGGTTTCAAACTTCTAATATTGTTTAAGAAATCTTATGTCTCGTCATTTAAACCAACTAATGGTTGATTGAGTTTATTTTTATTAGTAGTAGTAAAATATTACTTTTTTAGCAGTTAATCTTGTTTGGGCTTCCGTTTCAGTTAAGCCGACTTAATACAGATTGCAAACCCACCACTGTCTAGAAAACCCCTAATAAGAGGCTAAGGGCTTAAAATTATTCTTTGCGCCGCTGTCTTCCATTAGTCTCTCCGGTTAGCCTCACAGCCAAAGGTTGTCATTCATTTCATCTGATACCTTTTTTTCCCCCAATTTTCTTTTCTCGTTGATATTATCATTTAACAACTTGGTTCTTTTTTTACACTAAATCACAGGTAAGCCATGGTTAAGCATAACAATGTTATACCGAATGGCCATTTCAAGAAGCATTGGCAGAACTATGTGAAAACATGGTTCAATCAGCCTGCAAGAAAGGCTAGAAGAAGAATCGGTGAGCTAATCTACTCTGGGTTTTTATCTTTATCTGTTTTTGTTAACTCATTTTAATGTTTTTTGAACTGCTGGAATTTAATTTGTAACTTGGCTTTTGCGATTTGCAGCAAGGCAAAAGAAGGCTGTAAGAATCTTCCCAAGGCCAACTTCTGGACCCCTACGTCCCAATGTCCATGGACAGACTTTGAAGTACAACATGAAGTTGAGAGCTGGCAAGGGTTTCACTCTTGAAGAGCTTAAAGTATGCTCTTTTATTTTCTCTTGTTTTAGGGTTTTTTCTATTTGATCTAATTTAGATATCATTAACATCCTTGTTGACTACCTAGAACAGTGAATGTTATTGGTGGTCTTTATTAGCTTGTAAATGGGTGTGTATAGCTGTTTTGTTTAGATAAGATGGATTTCTTGTTTTGATATTTTCTGTATATCTTTATTGAATGTGCCGTTTGTAACCCTTTTCTATCAGGCTGATGGTATTTCAAAGAAGCTCGCCCCTACCATTGGTATTGCAGTCGATCACCGTCGTAAGAACCGATCTCTCGAAGGTCTTCAGGCCAATGTTCAGAGGCTTAAGACTTACAAGGCCAAGCTTGTTGTCTTCCCAAGACGCGCTCACAAGTTTAAGGTAAAACTTTGTTGGTTCTTTCTTTATTGTGGGATCTACCCTTCAACATGTTTGGTTTTCTTAAATGTTGTTTGTTCCGAGTAGGCTGGTGATTCCACTGCCGAGGAGCTTGCAACTGCAACCCAAGTCCATGGATCATACATGCCTATTTCTCGTGAGAAGCCTTCTGTTGAGCTGGTGAAGGTCACGGATGATATGAACTCATTCAAGGCCTACAACAAGCTTCGTGTCGAACGAATGAATGATCGCCATATCGGTGCCAGATTGAAGAAGGCAGCTGAGGCTGAGAAAGAAGACAAGAAGTGAAGTTGTTTTTCGAGGGTTATGTTCAGCTATTTGATTTGGTAAAGGCATTAATTATTTTCCCAATACAGTCAGATGAGTTTTAAAACAGCTTTTGAGAACTTATAGTACTAAATCTGTAAGCCAAGATTTTGAGCATTTAATTAATGACCTGAGTGTGAGAACTGCTGTTTATCCCTACTCTTTTGGTTTATGTTTTCTCTCCAATGCATGTATGCATGCCGTGATTGGTTTATTTGATTTAAATCGTGTGATACTAATAAGATTAGACGGAGAACAGGGTCAATTATAGTACCTGCTGCACATCCAAGATCATAAATTTGGTCCTCTTTTTGTTGCGCGACTGATCATGCAAGTATTATTTTCGTGTTTGATAATTATTGAACCATGATCAGATTCATCTTCCTCCTGCACTGAAGTCCAAATATGCATGTAGAAAACTTGCATTTTGTGCCATAATAATGGAAAACAATGCATTTTTGCTAAAATTATGACTATGGAATTAGGCACTGGGAGATTGAACTTAAAAGCAAACTAAAATACTTATGAGATGTTATGTTGTCGAAAAGTGGATATTACTGTCAACAGAGACGATGAACAGACCTCATAACCCCCAAGAACTGGATACCATTGCAACAGCACTTTATAATGCTCAGTAGGCAGCAAATATATATGAAGGATTTAAACAACGTAACAATGGAGATCTATATCAACTTAGAACTCAACCTTGGAACTCTTTTGTCCTTCAAAACAAAATTGCAGACACCATTGCAAGAGATTCCTTTCCCTGTATCACATCGTGGTTAACAAGGTGATCTCAAAACTAAACACATTGCATGACATGCCCCGACTGCAACGGACAGCACATTGAGTGGTCCCAATCCATCGTCCTCCATTAGAAAATTGACTTCTACAGGATTTGCTTGAACCTCGGGTAGCCCAGGAACTCCCAGTTGTGAATCTTTTGCATTCCCCCACATGTATAACTTTCCTTCATCTGTTTAGAACAAAAAAAGAAACCATTAAAAGCGCATAAACGTGATTGTGATCACCATTGCTGCAAGAATCAGAGAAGTGGAAAGAACTGTATCCGACTATGAGCCTCCGTGGTTGGTTGTGAGGGACGTGTACAGTACCTAGATTTGAGTCCAGCTACTTTCTTCATGTGGGTGTATGTATCTAATACACAGATATGTATACGTGACATACCGGTTATAGCCGCGGAAGATGAACCTCCACAGGCAATATAGATAGCACGCTTATCGGCCAAAGCATCAATTATTGCGGGAACTTTCTGATTTTCTATAGAAGAATGACCCAACTGACCATGTCCGCCATGACCCCATGAAAGTACTTTACCGTCATCTAACATAAAACGGCAACAAGAATCAATATTTATAGTATAACAATAAAAGGAGAGACTAAAGAATCAAAAAGGAAAAAAGGACTCAGTGACACCTGTTTTACCTGTTAATGCAAGAGAATGATATCCGCTACTAGCTATCTGAATAATACGAGTACTTTCAAGGCTAGGAATCGGTTTAGGTTTCCAACCACCTACTTTATCACCTCTTCCAAGCTCATAGTTGGAGTTTGCTGAGCAGACATGAAGAAAATTTTGTAAATATCAAGGGAACTGTTTTAGGAAGCTAATTTGTCGAGTAATAGATAAAAATGGAAATAAGCCGAAGTAATAACTAATGAAAACAAGTCACAGGAAATCGATATAAAGATAATTAAATATCCATAAAAATGACAGAAGGAAATGTAAAATATATAGACAGGTGGAGACATTACCACCCCAGTTCCAAAGTTGTCCATCCTCTGTCAATGCCATTGTGAAAAAACCACCACAAGAAACTGCAGCAATAGGAGAAGGTAATGCCTTCACTTTGGATGGAATACTTAGCCCACCTCCCTCATTTGGGCCACGACCGGGACCAAGGCCTAATCTGCCGTCCCCTTCGTCTCGGCCCCAGGTGTATAAGTCTCCTAATTCAATGAATAACAGCTGAATTCAGATGGAGGAAAGCAACAAAAAATATATGAAGTTGAACACCTACAATGTGAGAAATGAGCACACATAATAATATTGCCTACAAAGAAACAAAAAGGTAATTGAGCAAGTTAATCGATGACATGAGTTTCGTTTTCTATAGCAAGATCACAGGTATAGAAAGCCAAGATCTATTTTATGAGGACAGACAACAATGGAAACCTGTTTCAGTGACAGCAGCAGTATGCGTCCCACTAGTTGCAATATGACGTATACTTCCACTCCAATTGCTTTCTACCAATCTTGGTATGAGTTCTCTATGATAAACGCGGTGTCCGAGTGCACCAAAACCCCCATAACCCCTGCAAACTTCATTTTAATAAAGAGGAATAGTTTGTATTAATGGTTTTGACCAAAAACAAATTCAACGAAGCAAGATCACCGCAGACTTTTCAATTACTGGACTACTAACTAAGCAAAAATTTCACCACTTCCATCCCATGAAAGTGCTTTAAGAAATAATCTTACAATGTAAAGAACATGCAATGATATTTAGTTGATAGTTAAACAAATATAATAGTAATAATTAATACCTGCTAAGTATTAGCTCAAACTGTCTTCTTTCTCTACCTCTAATACACTTGTCACATGAATGGTAGAAATCGACTCAACCAGAAAATCAGTAATTATGATCAACTTAACATCTCCTTCCTTATCTTAACTCTTCCACTCCATAACTCTTCTCTTTTTAAATGTACAAAAAACACATACAGCTCTAGGCTGTAGAATTAATGTTTATAAAAGAACCAATTGATTTGATTAAAAGCTTCAATCCAGAAAAGATGAATTTTATCTCCAAATTTCTAGTTCGTGAATCCTGATATAAATCATTCGAATAATGTTGGCTTATTGCACATATCTGGTAGCAATAGAAGAAATCTTGAGTTGAATCTTAAAAATGATTTTTGGCCTCATTGATACATACAACTCTTTGAAACTTAAAAGAAAGCTTCTTACATGATCATTTAGCAAACATTGAAGTAATTTTCACACTTCTAATCATAGGCTAGAGATATAGAACACCAGTTCCAGTATCATTTCTCTTCTGTCACCTCAATAGCATCTTGTATATTAACTTGAAGTCTCATATAATGCTATGATCTTAGTTTCTGAAATCTAGTCAAATGTATGTTTCAGTTAGCTAATTATAAAAAATGTTGGTGGCTAAGCATTCAAAGGAGAGAATAACACAAAGCAAAGTTATTTTCATCCAGGATTATAGCTTGAACTAGATCAAGATCAATGAAGAGAGCCAAAAAAAAGGTTAGTTTTGAGCAAGTGAAATGTAGGAAGATCGAGAACTGACCAAGTAAAGACCTCCCCCTTTGAAGTTAGAGCCACAGAGTGAATACCACCAAGGGCAACAGAGGAAACAGATTCCAAGTGAGGATTCAAAGTAGGCAAAAAAGCAGGATTCTCATTGCCAAAACCAAGACGACCACCATCACCTTTGCCCCACATCCACAACTTGCCATCAACAACCAAACCCGAATGGAACAACCCACATGATATCCCAACCGAATGCAAAGTTTGCTCCTTTTGGCCACTTTGATCAAAGATTTTGCCTGGGGTTGGGGAGAGAGAAAAATAAGCATCGGGAAAGAGGAGATTGACAACCGGAGATGGGTAAATCTTGATTTCTTCAATGCCACCGCCTAGTTGGCCTGATGCTCCCCTGCCCCATGAAAGGACTTGGAATGTCACGGCTTTGGCTCCCGTGTCTTCATTGATTTCTGGGCTTTTGTAAAGAAGAGGAACTTTGCCTTTGGTGGTGGTGGTGGTGGTGCTAAAACAAGATGAGAGGCGGCGGTAGAGAGGACTTGAAAGGCGATGTGCCATTACTCTTTAGGCCCACCCTCTCAATCTGCGTAGACATATACATATAAATAAATCTAAAGAATCCTCTTTTGTTGGGCCAATAGGAGGAATTTGAAGGGCTAAATTGGCTCATTAGGGCAACCGGCTAAATTATTTAGTCTATTAGGGCACCCAAACATTTAATTTGAGATCTACGGTAAATTGAACAGTACCCATAGAACTTGTCACGTCTGCATGACGAGTTTCATGAGATATAATTTTTTAATGGATCGTGTTAAGTGGGTCCCACAGTCGGAATTAAAAATATATATATTTTTTAAAAGAAAATTAAAAAAATATATTTTATTCCAACGGTTATAATTTTCAAATATTTAACCGTTGTATTGACCATTGGTAAACGGTCGAATTTTTTTTAAAAAAATTCACTGACTCTAAATAGTATATGTATTATAACTCAAAGTATCGGTACCATTTTAGTATTTCATTTTGATAGTATCGGTACTCTTTCATTATTATGGGTTTCTGTATCAATATCATATATGAAATCGGTATCATTTTAGCATTCTCTTTTGACAGTATCGGTACTGCCTCAGCAGTATCGGTACTACTTCATTATTTTGAGTTTTAGTATCGATAGCATATATGTTATCGATATGATTTTAGCATTATGTTTTGACAGTATCGGTACTACTTCATTATTCTGGGTTTCAGTATCGATATATGTATTGATACTACTTTAACAGTATCGATAATGTTATAGCAGTATCGATACAACTATATTTAAAAATCATTTTTTACTCGATTAAAGTTCGAAACTCTTAGTAAAAATTATTTCAAAAACAATTCCAGTATAGTCAACATAAATAATATCCAAAATATAGTGGGCATGGTCATAAACATAATAAGAGGTAACATGGTAATATAAATATGCGAAATATGATAAATATAAATTCGATCATCCAAAACATAATGGTATAACCAAATCCAAAATATCAAATGCGAAGAAATTCAAGGAAATTGAAAGTTCAAAGTATGACATTTGAAACACCAACAAAGAACAACTATCAAAACAATAGCATGATCAACCATCCGATGGAGGATCAGGATCCGAACAAGGTGCACGGAAAGAGGCAACGTCTTGTGAAAGAGCATCAAGCCTATCCGTCATGGCATCGAATCGAGATAGGGTGTCACGTTGCAGCTTGGTCAGTTGAGTCCCCAAGGCAATAAAATGGGACTTTATATATGCAAACCTCATATCTAAAGTCTTCATCAGAGAATGAAAATAGGGAGGTATATGATTACTCGCGCTCGGAGGCTCGTCAAGGATGCGGTTTACAGGATCATCAACATGTTGTAAAACATCATCGGGCTGAGAAGGAGCTGGAGCTGGGGCCGCTCGAGAAAAACTAACACATGGTATCTTTTTAGGTGTCTATTCCCAATTTGTTCCAACTTGAGTCCATCCTGACTTGCGGAGAGAGGTAAATCTATTGGGGTACTCAAGGGGATGGCAGTATCTAGGTCGACTTTAAGACCGGCTTTGATAAAGAAATTACTAAGAAGACAACCATAAACTAAAGACTCGACTCTCTTAAAGGGAATATGGTTTATGGTGTCCACTAGTTCACCGAAGATTATTTGAGCAAGATTAATTCTTTTATTGTTTTGAAAATAATGGATCCATCAAATGTCGATACTTCGGAAAGATGAGTACTTTCCTCCGGATGGTCGAAACCACCAAGAGATAATAAAGTGAAGAAATCGCTCGTGGAAGTCAATGATACTAGCGTTATTTCCTACTTCTAAGGAAGAATGGATGGTATCTTGCTCATTATCAATCTCAGTGTTTTCGAGACCAAAAGCACGGGCAATAGAGTCAGAATCAATGGTAATGTATTCGACCAAGAGATGGGAACAAATACTTTCAGTTTGTGTATGATCTTCATTTTGGATGCAAACTGCATTAGAATAGAAAATGCGGAAGTTGGTGAAAGACAACGGGTTTAACTTTGAAAATGTTGTCAAATTTCCAAGCTTGTAGAAGGGGTAGGTATTTAAAGTTCATTTCTTGCATTGTCGAAAGAGAGGGGAGACTCTCACCCCTAATAGCATAAGACTCAAAATATTTAAGATATCGTGAATATAGATTTCGATGATTCGATTCATTAAAACACGAATTTACTATGATCATTTCAGTTGGATTGGGATGAGGATTTGAAGGAGGGTTAGGAGGTGGATTAATACGAGAGGATGAGGATCTAGGACGTTTCTGAGACATGTTAAAGAGAATTTGAATAAATATTATACCTACAAAGAAAGACAATACATATGTATGCACTCAATTAATCCCAAAACTGAATATGAGTCCACAATACAATGTATTCTATAACTAAATATTTTTTTAATATAATATAATGGGCAAAAAATGATGTGTTATATAAAAAAACAAGTTATGAAAAATAAAAGTATATGTATACCTATATTTTTTTTATTTAATGAAATTTCGAATTTTGAAGATTTTATTAAAAAAATTGTATATTCTAGTGTAAAAATGCAAAATAAGTAAAGCTCATTCACTAATTTAAGCAAAAACTAACTAAAACTAACCCTAAATTCAAAAAAAAAAATTAGAGTTTAAAAAATACCTTGAAAATTAGGATTGAGATGGAATTTTATGATGAATGCACGATTTTGATGATGCTAGCCGGCTGGAAAGTTGAAAAACAAAGCAAATATGACTCCAAAAAGATGCAATGAGGCGATTTTGAGAGGGGGTTATGAGTGGTGGAGTTGAGTGTTTTAGAGTTAAGAAAAAAAAAGTGATATTTTTGGGTTTTATAAGCTGAACCCGATAGGTAGTATCAGTACTCCAGTTAGAGTATTGATACTTCAAGGCAAAAACTAGATGGTATCGATACTGAGTATCGATACTGAGTATCGATACCTTAACGAGACTGCAATAACAATATCGATACTTGATGAATAGTATCGATACTGATCAAGAACAATATCGGTACTGGATGAACAATACCGGTACTAAGTGTACATAATGATTCAAAAATTGCAACAAAAACACATAGGATGAAAAATTCAAAGCATAAATAGTGGTATAGCAACTCTAATTGGGAAAATCAAATATGTTCAAGGATGAAAATTTTGCAAAAGTACACTTTATTTAATTATAATTTAAAAAATAAACAAATTTATTACTTAAAAATTAATTTTTGATACAATTAAATATTGACTACAAAAACTTAAATAAACAAATTTATTACTTATATTTGTGCAATTCTTGCCGATGTCGAGGCGTGGTAGAATGGTAATGACGTGGTGCTCGTCGATTTCGTCATGGTCGTCTACCTTATTCATTTTTCTCTTCTTTCGGTTCCAGTGTTCCCAACACTACTCCACCACTTTGATATACATCTTCAGGTGAAAACGATGGAGTACTCAAGGTATTTGACGCCATCATTGACGTCATTGCCTCAAATTGAGATTGTCCGTGATGAAGAAGTTGATCTCATTGACCTCTTTCTTCCGGTTCTAAGAAAAATTGTTGTGAAGGTGGCACTTGATCCCACCTACTTTCTTCCCATGCCGCTCGACTCTCCCTCGATGGTTGGTTGATATGCACCATATCCACCATAAATAAGATGAAGATGTTTGATGATGATGATGATTTTTTCCCATATTTATACTTCATTATTTCCCACTCAGACCGCTCCTTCGCTGTTGTCAAGTATGGTTTCTCATTTGCTTTATAATTTTAGAGGTAGGGAGAAACATTAAAATCAAAATCTTCGGGTTATACCTCGGAATGATTAGGCAATTGTAAATGTCTATTTTGCCAATCATATATGAATGTAGCATGCATCATCGGCCAATCTTCGCTATGTTTCCCACGCGCATCTACTTTATGCAAATCATCAATGTTATGTATTGACATTTCTATCGGTTGGTGTGTAGACCCACTCCCGAATACAAGTTTTAAATAAGGCCCAGCTGAGCAACCTAGTGGCCCACAGTGAACCCAAACTGCCCCAGTAACCCGCACCACTGAAGCCCTTGACAGATTCAACCCTCGCACGACTCTTGGAGAGCCCCGATTCCGGTGGCAACGTCCTTCGTTTTGTTCGATGTTTGAAGACCATGTGAAGACCGAAAACAAAGCAAGGAATTTTAGTCTCATTAGAACTTTAAAACCACAAAGAACATGCTTTTATTTTTACTATAAATTAATGTAAACATACATTCGAAGGGGGGATGATTTTATCAACAATTAGCAAATAAAAAAGAGAGAACCGAAATTTGTTCAAGCAAAGAGTTGAAAGAGAACCAAGAATTGTTCAAGCAAAGAGGTATTCTCTCATTTTTTTTTTAATTCTCGGTTTAGACGTTAAATCCTTAGAATGCAAATAAGAAATATAAATTAGTTTATGCTTTTGGTTCTTCGTTGTTCGTTGAATGCTAATGTATCTTACCATATCAATAAATTGTAAGGCCTTTAAGGTCACTGGAATTGAAGTTTAAATTCAATTGACTTGGTTATGTTAAAGGTAAAGTTAGGAACAATGAAGAAGAGTGAAGTACAGATCGAATGGGTTGTTAGACCCTATATGATCATGACCAACTATAAAAATTAATAATAAGAAAGAGGGGTTAGAAACTTACCTTGCTGTCGTAGGGTTCATCAGGAAAGTAGAGTCGTCGGTCGAGATGAGAGAAACCACCCATATCCGGTGGCCATGTGTCGTGCCGTGAGCTTCGACTATTTGTAGAAGTTGGTTGTGTGTGTGTTGAGATGAAGTAAGAGAGGTTAGGGATTTAGGAGCATCGGGCATATTAAAATTAGGGGAAGGGAAGCATTTTTATTTTGATTTTGGGTTAATCTCACCTAGGGCCCCTCAATTTCTTGTCATGTTTTACATTGATCGCTTAAAGTGTTGGGTTATTCATGGTTAAGCCCTCCTATGTTTATCGTATTTTCACGAAATGGTCACCAAATCTCTGCGTACAATGGCGTTAAACACCTTCAAACTTAGCCTTATTTTTACACTTTGGTCACTGGATCATTCTGCTTTAAATTTTGTTTAGATTTTATTATTCATTTTTATTTTATTTTAATTTAGCTACTATTTTTCTTTTTGATTTAACTACTGCTATTTTAATTTTTGTATTTTGATCCATTTTTACTTATTTATTTTTGTTTTGGTTTTTTTGTTAGTATTTCTTTTTAACATTTTTTCATTTTTTCAAGATTTAACCCTTTTATTATTATTTATTTCATTTTTTTTATCTTTATTATTTTTTTTCTTTTTACTAAATTTTATTTATCTTTATTTATTTTATTATTATTATATTAATATTTTTTCTTTTTTTCATATTTATTTTTATTTTATCATTTAACATATTTTGACTTTTTTCGATAGTACTTCCAACCAATCAAAGGTAAACAATTTGAATCGGGTATTTTTAATTTTAATTTAATTTTTAATTTTCACAATTAAGAAAACCGAAAATTTGATTGGTACCGAAATGGCGGTTCAAGGGTGCTAATCCTTCCTTGACCATAACCAACTCCCAAACCCGACACATTTTTGGTACAACACAGATCAGGTAAGATGGTGTCCGATTAACCTAAATATTTTTTTAAATGATCGGTGGCAACTCTAACCCAATTCATTCAAGTCGGAAGCTCAATTCCGGGCCAACCGAAAGACGGTTCCGACAGCTTGGCGACTCTGCTGGGGACAAGAAAGTGAGTCAGACCGAAATTAATTTTCGGTTGTCTTTTTTAGCGAAAATTAAAAGTTTAAATTTTAATTTATTTATTCGATTCCAGTTATTTATCTTTGATTATTTTTCAAATAAATAGTTGTACTGACGTTTTTTTCAATGGTTTCAGATTTTCAAAGTTTTTCCATCTCAAGCACTATACCTGAGCTCCGAACCCTATTTAAGTGGGGGTAAAAGTAACGCCTTCGTGTGAATTTATTCACCGTGCGGGCCTAGCAAGTAGCATTCGGGATTCATATATCTTATGTCTTCGTGTAAATTTATTCACCGTGCGGGCATAAGGGAATGTGTCCTCTCGAGTTTAACTTAGTCCACATAAGCTTGTAATGGGCTTAGGACTAAGGGTCTGACAAGCCCAAGGGGGCACCAATAAGGAGAACTCGGGTACCCTTTTAGAACTTAAACCGGGAGAGTACAAAGAATTAGAGCCACCCCAAAACTTCATTCCAAACCCTAGGTTACTTTGTTTCTTGCTTTACTTTATGTTCAAAGCATGCGAACTAGACAAATATGCGGTTAGAATTTGCTTGAAATTAGCATGCGGGATAGAGATCATGTTCGGGTAAGAATAATAAGCATGTGGGTAGATATCATGTGGGGTAGGATTTTAAATTCATGATTGTTTTTTTCATCTCAGTAACTTTTTTTTTTATTTTTTTCCTATTTTATTTTGTTTTTATCATTTGCATCATTTAAAAGAGGTGTTGGTCCACCAAAAATGTGTTTGTTAAACATGAATAATCTGCATTAATGGACAAAGGGGTTATAATACAAGAGATGAAAAGCTCAGAAGTTCAGTTATGGTCAGAAAGGATTTAGAACAGACTGGGATTAGACCGAGCACGCAAAAAGTCAACTTTTTGAGTTAGCAAGAGTGGCAGTGGCAAATGTTACTGACCTGGAAAATCCCTTCAAAAATAACAAAAACAAGATGGTGAAACTCTAGCCAAGCTGAAGACCATTATTGATGAATTCAAGAAACAAGCTTTGTACAGTTCCCATCGATGGAGCGCTCTGGTGACACTTTCGTTAGGAATAGGCTCATCAGAGAGTGAAAGCCGGAGATGCAGTCATTCGAGACTTTTTTTTAGGGCAAGCAGCTCGTCACTTGCACAACTTTGCCAGAGGAGCCGAAACAGCTCGACAGGGTATTCAACCGATAACAGAAAATACGAAAGATGAATTAACTTGTCAGAAGCTGTTCGGGATATATACCATCAAAAAGTTTTTTTATCTCTTCAGATGTAACACTTTTGTCCATATAAGGATTATTTTTAATAGCAGACACATTTTTTGGATCAATGCCTCGAACATTTCATGCATCATGCATTTAGACATATTTTGCATTTTGTTATTTTTCTTTACATTCGCATTAACTAATAGATGCATGTCTCATCGAAAGGAACACATACTAGATACACCACCTCAAGCATTGGACACACCCCATCCGCATAACACCCGTCTGAAAAAGAAGAAGATGGAAGCAAAAATCGAGAAAATCGAGGAGAACATGTCAAAATTACAGAAAGAACTTGAAGAAAAGATAAACCAGAGTAGTATGAGTACTCTGAATATAATCATGAAGAACCAAGAGTCTTTGGTTGATCAGATCGCTGCCAAGTTAGTTGGCCTACAACAGACCAGTGCGCCTCGGGCAGGTTCACCGGAAGGGGTAACTATACCACCTACCCCACAAGTGGTTGTCTCACCTGAAATCTTACCGGAACTTTGAGGGGACTCATCTGCTACAAAAGCGAAGCCCTCGTCCTCTGTATTTAACCCTGAGAATAATCCGGGTTACTATCATATATCGGATTCAGACGAAGAGGACAAATCAAAGAAGATGGAGGAGAAAATCAAGCAATTGGAGGACCAAATGAAGGTAGTTAAAGGAGACCATGACTACCCTGGAGTCGATGCCGCGGAGCTGAGTCTAGTCACAGACTTGGTTCTTCCTCTGAAATTCAAGTCCCCAGAATTCAAAAAGTTTGACGGAAACAGCTGCCCAACCGCTCACATCACCATGTTCTGCCGAAAGATGACAGGATATGGAGGAAATGACTAACTCATGATCCATTGCTTCTAGGAGAGTCTGTCAGGTTCAACCATCTGTTGGTATAACCAGCTAAGCCGATAAAATATCAAGACCTGGAGGGACCTGGCCAAGTCATTTCTGGAATAATACAAACATGTCAATGACATAAGGCCAGATCGAGTTATGCTACAAAGCATGGAAAAGAAACATAACGAGAGTTTTAGGTAATACGAACAAAAATGGAGGGATTTGGTTGTACAAGTTCATCCGCCCTTGGATGAGAAAGAAACTCGGAAGTTTTTTGTACAGGCCCTGAAGGCTCCATACTTTGAACACTTGGTTGCGATCACATCAGGAAGCTTTTCAGACTTGGTTATGGCCGGAGAAATGGTCGAGTCGACCATAAAGCAAGGCAAGATAAAGGATGAGGAAGCCAGTAAGAAACCTCTTATAAGGGAGATAGACAGAGAAATTAACAACATCAAACACCTCAGTAAAGGTGTTACAATCTCCAGCCCAAAATCAACTACAACTGTACTGTGAGGTACTTCTAAACAAGATTCCAGAGAACCTAGGAGGGAAAGAGAACATTTTGACCCTATTCCCATAACCTACAAAGAGCTTTACCTTTAACTTCTTGACACCCATGTAGTGTCACCATACCCGATGGAACCCATGAAGCCCCCATACCCCAAGTGGTATGATGAGAATGCACATTGTGAATATCACGGCGGTGTCCCAAGGAACACAATTGAGAACTGTTACGCATTCAAGAGAATCGTATAGAAGATGCGTAACCAGAACTGGATCGACTTCAATAACTTGGGGGTATCCAAGTGAGGAATATCATTTCAGCATTTGAGACATTCTGTTTGAGTTTTTTTTTCATATTTTTCTCAAGTTTTTGTAAGAACATTTGAATAAATTTATGTTACTTTAATTATGATGAGCAATGAATCACATTTGCAAACTTGCAATTCTTTGAATACCAACTGAATTAAAAAACTCTGTAAATGATTCAAAGTTACAGATCTTTGACGAAGCAACATGATTTAAAACAAGGACTTTGACCTTATCCAGAATATACCCTCAAACATTGTACCATGCTCTTGCAATTAACCAATATAACCTTTTCTTTTCATAAGGTACATACAACATGGGGCATCCTTTTGCATATGACATTTTATGCTTTTTATTTAAGACATTCAGTGATGATCATGATCTTCACAGATTGAATAGTCGAGTAGGTGAATCTAATTTAAGCCAGTTGCTAGGAAATTTTTTACTTTCAAAAACACCTAGACTATAACAAGTTCTTCTTGACAATCTTAAGAAATCAAATGCATAAAGTTGAGCTATTCCACTAAGGCAATTGGTTATAGAGGAAACTTGAAAGCCCTGACCTTATGAATATATTACATTCAAACCATGACATTGCTCGAACACTTGGTAATTCGGTGTTTGCTCCACTGCTATTGTCCGGTCGAAGACTTTGTGATGAGATGAACCCTTCAGTTAACTTGATAAAAGTGATTATAATATTAAGTTGTCCCTCTAAAGCAATTGGTTAAACGCCCCGGCTTTATGGATTCAACTAGCCAGATAACGCCAAGTTAAATCAAATTTATATAAGCAAAAAAAATTTCGGTAAATATGGACTAAGGGAGTTAAGGAACACCTGTTATAGTCAATTTCACACGAGCACTCAAGAATTTCATTTTTAGACCGATATTTCTGCACTGCCTTTGTTAGAGGAGCTTACAAAACTTGAACAAATGAAAGATTTCAAAAGACCGAAATAAAAGGTCTAATAATTTATCATGCTAGTTGCGTCATTTTGTCCTCATCCAGTTAAAATGCCAAACCAAAAAAACATGTTGCGATATTTTAAAAAATGACATTTTGGATTACCAAAACCTTAGAAAGGAAGCCAACCTAAAGCCAACTCATCCATTTGAACATTTGTCAAAACGTTGTAACTCTAAAATCATTAAAAGAGCTATTGATTCCTTTGATATACTTTGAACTCATGTTTATAATTTGATTTAATTATGAATAATATTTTATAACATTTTTATCATTTTCCCTCCTAAAACAAGAAAAAAGAGAAAAACATTTTCAAACAGAACAATCTCAGATATGAAAGGTCTGTAAAGCCAAAGCTTGAAAAGAGAATGGGGCACGATCGATTCCAAGGACCAGATTGGCAGACAAAACACGAGACTTCATCCAAGAGATAACACATAATTCATTCATGTTGCATGCATCTCAAACATACTTAGGTGCATCACATTCATCATTTTAGCATACATGATTTTCGCAGCTTTTAGAGTCAAGTTTCGACTTGAAGATGAAGGATACTCGATTCGCAAACGCCTTTAAAGAACGATGGTGGTTTCTTAACTCAGCAGTGAGAAGATACACCTCAACCGACTTGACATATTTACAAAATCAATTTCAGATAGGTTCGAGAACCAATTCAGAACAAATCCAATTCATCTCAACTCAACAATGAGCAGCATGTTTCCAGTTAATGTCTTCAAGCCAGATTTCAATTCCACGACGGAAGATATTCGGCGGACATAATTTATCAGTGGACTTTCCCGTGAAGAGGAGTCATCCAAAAATCATATTACTTGGTTCAGACTCGCTCAGAGGAACCACCTGAAGAACTATGATCGGCTTAGACCTGTGAAGGGAAGGCATTTTTTTAAAAAAAACATTTGCAGCATAACTCAAGGCTAGAAGGGTTATCTGCCAAAAAATACCTTCGAGTTCAACTACACTCAGCTCCAAGGCACATTATTTACAACATAGCTCAAGGTAAGAAGGGCTATTTGCCAATAAAAGACCTTCGAGTTCGACTACGCTCAGTTTCGAGGGCATATCATTTGCAGCATAACTTAAGTCGAGAAGGGTTATCTGCCAACCAAAGACCTTCGAGTTCGACTACGCTCAGCTCCAAGGCACATCATTTGCATAATAGCTTAAGTCGAGAAGGGCTATCTGCCAAAGAACCTCGAGTTCGATTACACTTAGCTTCGAGGGCACATTATTTACAGCATAACCCAAGGCTAGAAGGGTTATTTGTCACCAAAGACCTTCGAGTTCGATTACGCTCAGCTTTGAGAGTACATCATTTACAGCATAACTCAAGGCTAGAAGGGTTATCTGTCACTAAAAGACCTTCGAGTTCGACTACGCTCAACTCCAAGGCACATCATTTGCAGAATAGCTTAAGTCGAGAAGAGTTATCTGCCAACCGAAAACCTTCGAGTTCGATAACACTCAGCTCATAGGCAAACCAAATTTACAGAATAGCTCAAGACAATAAGGGCTATCTGTCAATAAGTTGTCGAGTTTGATTCCATTCAGCTCGATGACACCTGAAACACACTATTGTTCGGCTGTAATCGAGGTTTTCAAGTCGAGAAGGATACCTGAGTTAACCATGCCTTAGTGACAATACACCATTTTTCCGGTAGCATAGCTTAAGTCGAGAAAAGCTATATGTCAACAAAGACTTTTCGAGTTCGATTTCATTAAGCTCGAGAGCCTGTCAACAACATGGTGGAATCAAAGAACTATTTTACAGTCGAATTTTCCAACCAATGTCTTTAAACCGAGAAGAATAATGAAGGGTAACGAGAAGTCGCATCCCAAACTACAGCTTCAATTATATATCATTTCGAGATAGGCTCGACTTCGCGACGGAGGAGTCATCTACAACCCAATTCGACAGGGAGTTATTCTTTCAGAATCAATTTTTTTTACTCCACCGAACGAAAAGTGTGTCTTTTGATCTTTGCCCTATCCTCGTTACACGACTATGGGAAAAAAGGGGAAACTGTAGACCCACTTTTTAGTCCACTAGAATACAAGTTTTAAATAAGGCCCAATAGAGAAACCTAGTGGCCCACAATGAACCCAAACTGCCCCAGTAACCTGCACCACTGAAGCCCTTGACATATTCAACCCCGCACGACTCTTGGAGAGCCCCGATTCCGGTGGCAACGTACTTCGTTTTGTTCAGCGTTTGAAGACCACGTGAAGACCGAAAACAAAGCAAGGAATTTTAGTCTCATTAGAACTTTAAAACCACACAGAACATGCTTTTATTTTTACTATAAATTAATGTAAACATACATTCGAAGTGGGGAGGATTTTATCAACAATTAGCAAATAAAAAAGAGAGAAACGAAAATTGTTCAAGCAAAGAGTTGAAAGAGAACCAAGAATTGTTCAAGCAAAGAGGTATTCTCTCGTTTTTTTTAATTCTCGGTTTAGACGTTAAATCCTTAGAATGCAAATAAGAAATATAAATTAGTTTATGATTTTGGTTCTTCGCTGTTCGTTGCATGCTAATGTATCTGACCATATCAATAAATTGTAAGGCCTTTAAGATCACTGGAATTGCAGTTTAAATTCAATTGACTTGGTTATGTGTGTGTTGGTTATGTGTGTGTTGAGATGAAGTAAGAGAGGTTAGGGATTTAGGAGCGTCGAGCATATTAAAATTAGGGGAAGTGTTTTTATTTTGATTTTGGGTTAATCTCACCTAGGGTCCCTCCATTTCTTGTCATGTTTTACATTGATCGCTTAAAGTGTTGGGTTATTCACGGTTAAGCCCTCCTATGTTTATTGCATTTTCACGAAATGGTCACCAAATCTCTACGTACAATGGCGTTAAACACCTTCAAACTTAGCCTTATTTTTACACTTTGGTCACTGGATCATTTTGCTTTAAATTTGTTTAGATTTTATTATTCAGTTTTATTTTATTTTATTTTAGCTATTATTTTTCTTTTTGATTTAACTACTGTTATTTTAATTTTTGTATTTTGATCCTTTTTTACTTATTTATTTTTGTTTTGGTTTTTTTGTTAGTATTTCTTTTTAACATTTTTTTCATTTTTTCAAGATTTAACCCTTTTATTATTATTTATTTCATTTTTTTATCTTTATTATTTTTTATTTTTACTAAATTTTATTTATCTTTATTTATTTATTTTATTATTATTATATTAATGTTTTTCTTTTTTTCATATTTATTTTATCATTTAACATATTTTGACTTTTTTCGGTAGTATCGAAAGGGCAGTTCAAGGGTGTTAATCATTCCTTGACCATAACCGACTCTCAAACCCGACACATTTCTGGTACAACGCAGATCAGGTAAGATGGTGTCCGATCAACCTAAATATTCTTTTAAATGATCGACGGCGACTCTAACCCAATTCATTCAAGTCGGAAACCCAATTCCGGGGCCTAACCAAAAGACGGTTCCGATATGGTGAAACCCAAATTGTCGCAAAACTCTATTGGCGACATGGATCTCAACAATTGCGAAATGGAGCAATGGTGTTATGGCACACTATGTGTCCGCTCCTTCACAGAACATTGGCGGTAGACACCGTTGGATATCCGACTCATAATAAGGCATCCAATTAAGCTGTCAAAATTATTATGTTAGTATAATTGAACAATTAATATTACAATTTAAAAGTTAATGCAAAAAATATGAAAATTTATTGCATATCCACCGGAGATTTCAATTCTCATTCGAATATCTACTTTGGTTGCACCCGACAACTTCGTATCGATTATTCGGTGGTGCCATCTAAAAAATTACGTTATTTATTGTCATTTTCAAAATATTTAAATAAATATTATAAAATATGAAAACTTTGAATATATGAATTTACCTTACGGTAAGAGGAAACTTCATAGGAGCGGATGTAATAGGCGTCATAAACGGAAGACGATATCACACCCATGATTGGAGCAAAACTAAACAACCCACTACATCCTTTTTTTCCTCTAACTACTATGGTCGCCTTATATAGTTCACGATACAAAAACGCCAAAATTGCAGAACCCCAACTATATTAGCGACATACAACGAAATCCTCCATTACCGGAAGATATTAGGTGTGCACCAAATTGCCAAATTTACCATGATTGGAGCAAAACTAAACAACCCACTACATCCTTTTTTTTCCTCTAACTACTATGGTCGCTTATATAGTTCACGATACAAAAACGCCAAAATTGCAGAACCCCAACTATATTAGCGACATACAACGAAATCCTCCATTACCGGAAGATATTAGGTGTGCACCAAATTGCCAAATTTATCTGGTAGCAAGATCTCTCCAATCAACGTCAAAAGATATGTTCGCTGCATATTTCACCTCTTACTCCGTTGATTGTCATCTACTCTAAATTCTCTTTCCAACCACGTCATTTGCACCCAAAACCCATCAATGGCATCGGTTAGAGCCTCATTTCCCAATAAATTAGAAATAACATTATTTACCTTATAAGTGTTGCAAAACACCAATGTCATACAATTAATCGGAACACCAAGTTGATACGCGACATCTTCCAAAGTTATCGTCACTTCACCACAAGGTAAATGAAACGTATACGTTTCGGGCCTCTATCTCCCAATCAACGCCAATATCAGTGCCGCTATCACCTTAAATCTGCAAAGAAACATCGCTCCATATAATCCGGATTGTGAAATATATATCACAATTCGCTGATGTGGCTCTTCATTCGTCATTCCTCGATGATGAATGGTTCGTTATTCTCGCTACAATTTGAAAATAAATTATTTAATACAATTACATAAAATAATTATTATTAATACTATAATTTTGTCAAAACTAAAATGAAATAAAACAAAATAAACTTACCGTTGTCAACTCGTTCGAAGAAATATGAACTTCATCAAGACGTAACATTTCATCTCTTGATGCCATTTCAACACAAATTCTTCAACACAAAAGTTTTTGCTCTCAGTAGAATGTTTGATTACAAGTGAATATCCAACCCAAACCTTTATTTATATTACCCTACCCAACGACTAATATTTTTAAACTGAAAATAGTCGTTGGAACTCGTCACATTGGTGTGATAATGGACTAAATAATTTAGCCGTTGCCCTAATGGGCCAATTTGGCCAATTTGAAGATTCTAAAGTTAGGCATTGAAAAGACCTTGGGGCCTCCCACTTAAGTGCCCATTATATTGTATTTATCCAAGAAGAAAGAGAGCTCCTTTGTGTGCCAGATTCCTATGGAGATGGAAATGGAGCAGCTCTTAAGTATGGGTTTCTCAAGTGAATTAGCAGCACAAGCTCTTGCCGCAACCGGTGGCAAATCCACCCTCAAAGCCACCGAATGGATTCTCTCCCAAAAACCCTCGAATCCGAATCCGAACTCGAACTCGAACCCATCTCCTCCTCCATTCCAACCCAAACTCGACCGCTTCTTCCATCTTCACACCAAGCTTTCCCCTTCCCCTTCATCCCCTGAACCCTCAGCCACCGCCACCGCCCCAAGCATCCGCACCGTATACCAAAACGACCCAGATGATGATACCTCCACCCCATCTCCGCTCCACAACAAACGTCAAAAGTTACAACATCCCAAACCCATTTTTCAACTAGGCAAAACTGATCAAACCCATGAGCCTTTGTCGGAACGGATGCGTCCTCGTACCATATTCGAAGTAGTCGGTCAAGATCATATTCTGGGTAACAATTCTCTTCTCCGTTCTGCTATTGATCGCAATAGAATCCCTTCTATTATCTTTTGGGGTCCTCCTGGTTCTGGTAAGACTTCCATTGCTAAATCCATTGTTAATTCGGCTCAAGAACGGTCTTTGTATCGATTTGTATCGTTATCTGCTGTTACCAGTGGTGTTAAGGATGTTAGAGATGCTGTTGAGGAAGCCAGGAAAATAAGGGTTAAGAATAATAAGAGGACTGTGCTCTTTGTTGATGAAGTTCATAGATTTAATAAATCACAACAGGATTCTTTCTTGCCTGTGATTGAAGATGGAAGCATTGTGTTTATGGGGGCTACCACAGAGAACCCTTCGTTCCACTTGATTACTCCATTGTTGTCTAGGTGTAGGGTTCTTACATTGAATCCTTTAAAACCCCATCATGTTGAAACACTTTTGAAGAGAGCTGTTAGTGATCGAGAGAAGGGATTGTCGCAGAGCGTAGGGATGACGGTCGATGTTAAGGATGATGCTCTTGAATTTCTGTCTATGAATTGTGATGGTGATGCTCGTGTGGCGTTGATTGCTTTAGAAATCTCCGCCACCACTGCGGCTGCTCGAGTGGCTGATAATCAACTGAAACAAAAAGGGGTAGGATTAGAGCTGGATAGGGATTTTGAGTCGGTGGCGAGTGAGGAAAATAAGATCAGTTCATATGCAGCAGTTGTTGCAGTGGATGATGTTAAAGAGGCACTCCAATGCAAGCATCTTGCATATGACAGAGCAGGGGACGAACATTACAATCTGATCAGTGCTCTCCACAAGTCAATGCGAGGAAGTGATGCAGATGCAGCAATTTACTGGTTGGCTAGAATGCTGGAAGGAGGAGAGGAGCCCCTTTACATTGCGCGCAGACTAATAAGGTTCGCTAGTGAGGATGTTGGATTGGCTGATCCATTAGCCTTAAACCAGGCTGTCTCCTGTTACCATGCTTGCCATTTCATAGGCATGCCCGAGTGTAATGTGATTCTTGCACAATGTGTTGCTTACTTAGCTTTGGCTCCAAAATCTATTGCTGTGTATCGAGCCATTGGAGCTGCACAAAAGGTTGTTCTGGAATCCATAGGACAGAACGAGGGAGTGCCGCTTCATTTAAGGAATGCACCAACCAAGCTTATGAAGGAACTTGGATACGGAAAGGATTATATATATCCCCCAGATAACCCATCTTCATCGATTCAGTCATATCTACCACCTTCACTTCTAGGGTACAAGTTCCTCGATTGGCCAAGTCGAAATTCAACACAACAATAAGAGTTATGACATCATTTTTGAGTTCTCAAGGTGTTTTTTGTGGATATGCCTTTCTATAGGTAAAGGAATTCAGAAATATGGCATATTATCTTGGAACATGTTTTCTTTTGACAAAGTGGAATGTAGTTGACTTCACAAATGACTAGTCAACCAAACTTTTGTTGATATTAACTGCTATATCTCCATTGTCAATGCTGGTCAGTTTGATAAACACAATGTGAAATATTTTTGCCAAGTAATTTTGTTTCATTATCTAAAGAACGATAATTACAATGAAGGGAATAAAAAAAGCAGCAGGGAGTTGCAGTTGAAGGTGGGCAACTTTTTTCCTTACGTCACTTCAAAAGAATTCACATGCTACTCGGGATAAATCATTTGAATACGTTGTCAATGATTCCATTGAACCCGTCTTGTGTTCCATGTACCGTATCCGGGCGTCAATAACTACATCAGCGGGATCTGTAATCATAACAAAAAGTTTTTTATTCCATCAATCCGTTCGTAGAGGAGGAATCATTTCCATACCGTTGATTTTCCTTCCTATCAGTTTAGTAACACAAAGATGTTAACAGTTGCATTGCACAATTTTATTAGCAATTGTTGGGTCTCTTCGCTCTAAGCAATGCTTGCATGATTTACAATGAGTCTCCTATCACCTTGATACAACAAAACCATGGAACAAACTTCTCCTGCAGAAAAACACTAGCATCTAACAATTTCGAAAGGGTAGAAAGAAAGAAAATCAGAAGTATCAGATCCATTCCTTAGGATTGATGCAAGCATTTAACAATTTCCATTCTTCACTCCCCTCTTCTGGTTTCTGTATGTCAAAACAGGAAATAGACCTTTCATTATCAATTACAGCTTCTTAGTAACATATTACAGTGAATATTGGGAAATATCGAGTTAATCTTTTTTTTCACTTGGAAGGAAAGAAGGGGAAGCTTAAGCTTACGTGATCGTACTCCCATCGTGCCGATAACGGGAGAGAAACGAGAATACTTTCAATTCGGCCTCCGGTCTTCAGTCCAAATGTAGTACCTCGATCATAGACCTTTCATTGACAAATGAAGTATAATTTAAAGGTCTTTTTCTTAGTGAAATTTAAGATTTCCAATCTCTCTAGTTTACTTATAGGTCAATTAAGTACCAAGTTGAATTCTACATAGCGGCCCCTTCGCAACTGTTGCCATGCCTTTTGGCTCTCATTAAATGGGGTATCCTTCCTTTTCTCTATTATTGGTATGTATGCGGGAACCACAGAATTCGCACATTCAGCAAACCGGTAGTAAATTGGTGTATTAAAGAAACTGAAGTCCATTGGAATTGCTAGTTATACATAGGGAATACTTGAAGAGTAATGTTACCAGTGGCGAATGAAAGAAGCATCTCTTGATCAGTCATTTAGATCATCAAAAAAAATCCCCCCGAGCCCTCGTCTTTCACCCCGATGCTGCATATAGCATTAAAAGTGAACAATGAAGTTTAGTAATTTAGTTCATAATTTAAATGGAAAAAAGGTACAGTTTTGAGAATAGTCAACTAGAGAATAAGATTATATATAAAGAAAGCTTTTAGAACACATTTATGATCACCAAATAAGCTATACTGATGTTATTGAAAACCACCAAGCTTCTAACTCAAATTACACACTCTTCATCTTAATAGATGACTGTTCCTCCAATTCTATTTCAAAAAAATTAGGGGAAAGGGGTTGTGCATTAACTATAACACCCCCATTTTTGTTAATTCAAATGCTATACACATGGTTCTCTTCCAACTCTCTTCAGACTTTACTTCCATTCTAGACTTAGAGCGAAAAAGAAAAACGACAATTCAACTCATTGACTGGCAATAGTGCCCCTTTTTGTTAATTCAAATGTCGTACACAATTCTAAAACTCAGGAACTATATATGAATCAAGTATGACACTGAAAAAAATCTGGCAAGATCGTACCTTAATGTAAAAATAGTCATCACACCATTTTTTGAAACGAGGATAAAAGGATGGATCAAATTTGTCACAAGCCATTTTTTGTATCTGAAAAAGAAAGGCAATGTTAACAAAAGAAGATTCAGAAAAATACTTCATTGTTCAAATGATATTCTACATACTACAATTAATGATATCTGCATATGCATACTGCTATAGGTACACAAGTTTTGCAGTTATCTTTTAAAGATATCATCCATGTGCTTTCCATTAAATCTGTAAATAATATTTAGTAGGGTGTTGAAATAAAAAGGATATATTCAAATACTTGAATTTCTGCAAATTTCTTCAGATAACATCGATATTTTACTTTCTCAAATGGAAACTACCAATTAGTTCTAACTGCTTAAGCTCAGTGGTCTTTTAATCATGCTAAATGCAGATGTTTCAAGCTTTACTAGGGATAGAATAAAAAATAAAAAATTCAACTTACCGAGTGAAAATGCTTGACATCCTCCTCAAAGATGTAAGCTGGAGTCAAATCAGTTCCACCACCAAACCACCATTGCCTAGGTGCTCCAGGAGCATCTGCACATTTTCAAGACGAGTCACAAACTAAAACTATGTTACTGGAACTCAGATGCGAGTGTGACTCAAATAGGCGTGTGACACAAGAATGTTCAATTCTTCCAAAGATTTCAATATATTTGGAGGGTCTTTGGACCCATGTCCCAATAAGTGTCGGGCATGGTTGAACAAAGTTAAGAGTCAAATGCACAAAAAATACCAATGAAATAGATAATGACGAAGTACAGTGAAAGCAACTAAGGAAAGTAAGGCAACTTGAAAACTTTCATCAAGAAACTATCTTTTTCTTGTTTATGAAGAACAAGTATGAAAGGAAACTAAAAAACATAGTATTCATTGCCATCGAATTGCTAATGAAAAGAAATGCATCACATCCTTTTAAACAAACATTTTAGCACGCAGGGATCAACTTAACAACAATAATAAAGGATAAATTAAGCACCTTTAGGAGCATCAGTTTCGAAATATCTATAGTTAAAGTGCAATGTTGGAGCAAACGGGTTCTTGGGATGCAAAACCTGTAACAACAACAATAAAAGAAAAGAAAAAACAAAATGATAATACTGTTAGCCAGGAATTTAACTAGCAATCTACTATCGTAATAGCGGCTGCTATATTTCGGTGGAAGCAACATCCAAAATCACTATTGTCGAAAAAAAGCTGTACGAAGTAGCTTCACACCGATGGCAATTGGTAACAGCAATTTAACGGGTAACAACCAATAGCGACAATGGCGAGCCGCTATTACTGTTATTATTTCGTTACCGTAAAAAAAAATATTCTAGTCCATTGTGGTAATTAAAATTATTATGTTTTACAATAAGTTGTGCATATTTAAAAAAAATCACAACCTCTAATAGCATTCATTATGTCCATAACTTTGATAAACGCAATGCAAACAAAACCCAATTTAAACGTTCTCATATTTCAATGGAATTTAACAAAATTCAAGGGGTGAAATTTGAAAGTTGTGAATTACCGAGCTGACACCTGCGGCGAAAAAGGGAATGGGACCGGGCTTCTCATCGGCGGCAGAAGCCTTGGCAGCCCGATAAGCTTCATGGGGCATAACTCCATAAACAACGGAGATATTAACACCAGCCTTCTCGAAAACCGCTCCGTCTTGCAACACTCTACTAATTCCCCCACCGCCTCCAGGCCTCGTCCAAGCGTCTTCCTTGAACTTTCCAGCTCCGTCTAGAGCCTCAAGGGCGGCGCAGACGCTATCCTGCACCTCCATAATCATGCGCTGGAAGCGAGACCTGACGGAACCGTCATCTTGACCGTCGGTTTCGCGGAGAAAAGTGTGGGGTGAATTTGCGGATATGGGATTTGGGTTTGGAGAGGGAAGCGAAACTGGTGAGTCTGGTGAGTGTGGATGTGGGGAAAAAGCCTATTTGGGGTTTACTGGAAGAAGAAGAGAAAGAAGAGAGCGGGAAGAGAGATGGAGATGAAGAAACAGAGAGGGAAGCTGTTGGCGGTTCCATTGCAAAAGTGGTATCGATTAACTTGGCGAAAATGTGAACAAATTCAGATTTTTTATGGGTTTTTCTTCAGCTTTTTGTGTAATAATGATTGGTTTTATTGCGGGAAGAAGATGAAGATTTGGGAGAGAGAACGATCATGCGATATGGTAAGGGTCGATCAAGGTTTTAGCTCAAACAATATATTCCTATTACCAAATTATTCGGATTTTCGAGGGTAAACTATATCATCAGTCACCAATCTATTACTATTGTTTTATTTTTCCCACTAAATTATTTATTTTAGTAAAATGATCACTACTATTTTTTTCTCTTAGTCACCGATTTGTCAACGACAATACTAACGTGAATTTGCTTTTAATTCTGGGTAAAGTATACGTTTAGTACCTAAATTATTATTTTTGTCCTGTTTTGGTACCTAAATTTCCCTTTGTTTCAAAATCATACTTAATGTATATTTTTGGCATAATATATAAATAAGTGCTCAAACTATACCATTTTTCTCGAATAAGTGCCTACAGTATTTTTTGGCCCATCCAGGTGTCTAACATTACAAACGTTACCACTTAGGTGCCCGGGCCGTCAACTGCATTAATTTCCTCTGTTAAGTGACACGTGTCATAATGTGATAATTTTAAAAATTCTATATAAAATTATACAAAATAAAATTATATTTTTAAAGGCTTAATACCCAAATAAGTGCCCAAACTATACATTTTTCCCCGAACAGGTGCAGATAGTATTTTTGGACCATCCAGGTAGGGCTGTAAATGAGACGAGACAAATCGCGAGCTACTCGAGATCGACTCGATCAAGGCTTGATAAATACTTCGATCGAATGGACTCGACTCGAGTTCTTAACGAGCCGAAACGAGCTACTCGATATTCGACTCGAAAAGCTCGTGAGCAGCTCGAAAAAAATGTTATATTATAATTTTAGATTTTTTGAAATTATATTATTAAAAATACACTATTGATAATTATAAAATTTTAAAAATATATTAAAAATTATTTATCTAATGACAAATATTTAATATATTTCTAATCATAATATTTTTAATAACTAATTTTTTAAATTGTTGTTATATTTTGAGGTTTCGGTTTCAAATATAATAAATATCAAGGGTTTGAGTATTTAATATCAAGATACTATATTGTACTTACCTCATAAATAGGTACCAAGAAGATTAATTAATGTCTTTGTAATGAATCTTAAACCCTAAACCAAAGCCCTAACCCATTAACCATAAACCCTAAACCCTAAACAGTAAACAATAAACCCTTGATCCGATTATGTGATAGAGGTTAAGTTATGTACATGAAGGTAACATACAAATTATGCAAAATGATGTTATGTGACTCCTAAATAAATCATTCGCATACTTATACATAAACATATCAACATGCAAAATAAATATACACAACTAATTAAAAAAACAATCCTAAACAGGGATTAAATTAAGAGAAACCTAAATGTGAGGATTAATTTAAGCTAAATATACTAACTTTAGAATGATGATTAAATTCACGTAAATGTAAAATTAAACTATAAGATACACCATAAACTATAAGAATATTTAATCTTTTATTGTCAAATAATAGAGAATCTTTAGAATAAATATTACCTTATAATTACATTAGATAATAAAAAACAATGATGCAATAAAGTAATGGAACATAGTTACATAATTGAACAAATTTATGATATTGCCTATTAGTTAGTTATTTAAACTAATTGAATTTGTTCTAAACCGACCGATTAATTTGAATAAATATAAATCATTTTCAAAATTTACCAAACAAATTGAATCGTTCCAAATATAATCGTTAATATTTTTTCCAGAACAAATGCATAGCAATGAAATTTACATAGAGGGAAACTAATGCCTGTTTATAAGGTTTGACCGAGTTTAACAAACAATGCCTTCCAAAATACTGAAACCCAGAAGCGGGAAACCATAAAAAATTTGTATTTCTGAACGAGAAAAGGTAATTAAAAAAATTCAAAGCATGTTTCTTATTGGTTGGCTCATGAATCACTCGGATCGCATAAAAGTAATTTTGAACTGTCGATAAATTCCCATCAAACGGTACTTATTCCTCCCTCGCCCCTACATGTTTTACAAATCCACAGCTATAAAATTGAAAACAATCACAGTATCCGACATCGGTAGGTTTAAGGCAGCTTTGCGCTGGGAGATATTATAAAAGGCGAGGATACGCAGGTTTTTAAGGCAGCTTTGCGCTGGGGGCAATGACATAGCTCATGAGGTTCTAATAGATCTTAGGCCTTGAGCTCAAAATCGAGCTTGAATCGAGCTCAAAATCGAGTTTGAATTGAGCTCAAAATCGAGCTTGAATCGAGCTCTTGAATTTTTTTTGAGTTCGAGCCTTTACGAGTTCATGTCGAGTTTTAATATTATTTTTCGAGTTCAAGTTGAGCTTGAAAATTTATGCTCACGAGTTTTCGAGTCGAGTTGAGCTTACATTTAAAGTTTTCGAGTTCGAGACTCAACTCGTTTACACCCCTATATCCATGTGTTTAACGTTACAAACGTGACCACTTTAGGGGCCTGTGATGTAATGACCGTTAGTTTTCGCCGTTAAGTGACATGTGTCACAATCTGGTATTTTTTAAATTTATTTTTAAAAAATATTAAAATATTATTATATTTAGGCTTAATACCCAAATAAGTGTCCAAACTATATCATTTTTCCTGAATAAGTGCCTAAAGTATTTTTTTGGCCAATTTAAGTGCCTAACGTTACAAACATTACCACTTAGGTGCCCGGGCCGTCAACGGCTTTAATTTTCTCTATTAAGTGACACATATCACAATTCGATAATATTAAAAATTTCATATAAAATTTTTAAAAAATAAAATTATATTTTTTAGAAAAAAACATAAATTTCAAAATAACCTCAAAACTTTAAAAGCCTTCATTTCAATCCCTACACCCATGCTGACCACCGTCCTTTGTCGTTGATGAAGCTCCACCCGACCTAACCTCCACCTGACAACCAAAACCCCTATGAAATCATGGTCACTCGACAACGAATCGACGTTTTGTACATTGTGGTCTCATGCGATTCCGACAGCCAATAGACAACAACTACAGTGTCGTATAACTAGGATGATGGCAGGGACTACGTCGACGGCGATGATCATAGTCAGAAAGGGCATCGGTGGCACGTTAGTGTTAGGATTTGGAGATTTTAGGGATTTTGAGGTTTTCTTGTAATTTAAAAGAAATTAGTTTTTTTTTATAAATATAATAAATTTTTATTTTAAAAAAATAAATTTCAAAATTATCAAATTGTGACACGTGTCACTTAACGGAGAAAACTAACGGTCGTTACATCCTGGGCACCTAAAGTTATTTTATATAAAATTCTAGGCATCTATTCGGGGAAAAATATATAGTTTGGGCACTTATTTCTGTATTAAGCCTTAAAAATATATTTTTTAAAAAATTAAATAAATTTTTTTTAATTATCACTATAACTTTCAAATTTATTTTTTATTTTAATTATATTTTAGTTACAAAAATTATTAATAAAATAAATTAGAGTGATTAAAACATGAACAATTTGAAAGTTGAGTAGTTAAATTGAAAAGTTTTAAACTTTAATGACCAAAATAGGAGTGAAGGATAGTTGAGGGATTAATGGTGTAATTTATCCATAAAATTGCCACGTACAATATTTCCATTACATTTTTTACGGCATGTACTAAAATGAAACAAATAAAACTTTAGGTGCCAAAATGGAATAAAAGTAATAGTTTAGGTACTAAATATGTAGTTTACTCTTTTATTTTTTATTTATTTTCCATGATATTTTCTCTCTCTTGAAGGAAATATTACTGCTAATATTTGAGGAAAATGTCAAATTCATAAATAAAAAAATTATATTCTACATAAATATTATAATTTTTAGAATAATTTAATATTAATTTTATATAAATAAAAAAAATAAATATTTAATATTTTTTATTCTCAAATGAAGTTGGGAAATAATCATAATTTTTTTTTGTTGAAAATAAGGTACTTTGTATTAGGATTGATACAAAGTGACCATCCAAAGGGCCTCGTTAAAAAACCTCCCTAAATCTATACGGAGGAAAAAGAGTGTCCCTTTAGATGGGATAAAACCAAGTAACAGAATATAATACAACCTCAAAAACAACCATTCATGGCAACAGACACCACAAAAAGCTATAAACCAGAAGGACCAAACAACAAAGATGTAATCAATGAGTAGATAACTAAAGCCATTGGAGGAAACCATCTAAAAGCAACGCGAGACTTTGAGAAACAAACCAGATGCGAGATAAAGACCAAACATAAAAGCAGAACAAAATCAGTAGAAAGCTTAGCAGCAGAAATCAGAGATAACCCCGCCTGGCACCTAAGATTGCTTCAGGATTACAAACGAAATCGTTAACTACTGGAATCAACAATGGCCAAAGGTAATTCGCCCACACACCAATCTGAATCTTACTCTGTGGAAAATCTGATCAGCCGACAGCAAAACCCCTTGAAATCTACGAAAATTTCTACACTTCCAAATAACCCACACCAACCCAAAAAAACCAAGAATCCAAATATTTCGAAACTTCCTCCTTATTTTCTGAGAGAACCACACCTCCAGAAGTTGCTTAACATTTTCCGGAAACACCATATAGACATTCCACACTCTACACCATCGTTGCCAAACAACCCAAATTTCAGCACAATGACAAAGGACGTGGTTAATGGCTTCCATCTCACGATTACAGAACAAACAATTTACCTGGTCAGAACAGTTCACTCCTCTTTTCTCCAGTTCTAACATAACCGACAGTCTAAAATGGACTGCTTTCCACACTAAAGCCGAAACCTTTTTAGGAACAAACTTAAACCAAACCATTTTCCACACTGGGTCAGCCGGAGTATCATCACAAGCCATTTTTAAACAATAAGATTTCGGAGTAAAGTTACCATCCTGCGCTCCAGACCAGCTAATTCTATCAACGCTCTGATTGTGAGAAACCGCTCTATTCAAAACATTAAGAAATTCGCACCAGATTGGCTTTTCCCAATCAAATAATACTCTTCTCAATTCAATCCTCCATTCCCATAAACCAAGAACCCAACACCCGAAATCCTTAATCTTTCCGCATTTTTTTACTGTTATACTAAAAATTCTCGGAAATGAATTCTTCAGAGAAGCTAAATCAGTCCAAAAATCTGTCCAAAATTCAATTTTTTTTCCATCACCCATGACATATCTCAAGTCAGCAGCAAAATCTGACTGGTTGATAATATTACGTCAAATCCAGGAATGATTTCTGATATTCACAGCTTTAGGAATCAACGAATCTATGTCATAATTATACTTTGCCACTACTATCTTCTTCCATAAACTATCTGATTCACTACTAAACCTCCAAATCCATTTGTTAAGCAAAGACCGATTTCGAATTTTTACATCAAAAATACCCAACCCCCCCTGAAATTTTGGTCTACAAATTTTATCCCATTTAACCCAATGAATACTCCTAGCAGACTTTGAATTCCAAACAAAATTTGCTATGCATCTATTAATCTGCTCAGCAATTGACTTGGGCATAGGGAAAATAGACATATAAAACACAGGCAAGTTAACAAGGACAAAATTTATAAGAGTAAGCCTACCACCCAAAGAAAGCATTTTACCTTTCCAACTATGAAGCCTACCATTTACTTTGTCCACTATAGGCTGCCATATAGCTTTTGAGTTTTTCGGAGACTTTGAATTCCAAACAAAATTGCTGCATCTATTAATCTGCTCAGCAATTGACTTGGGCATAGGGAAAATAGACTATAAAACACAGGCAAGTTAACAAGGACAAATTTATAAGAGTAGCCTACCACCCAAAGAAAGCATTTTACCTTTCCAACTATGAAGCCTACCATTTACTTTGTCCACTATAGGGCCATATAGCTTTTGAGTTTTTCGGATAAACCAACGGAAGACCCAAGTACGTCGTAGGGAGCTCGCCCAACCACAATGAATCAGATCAGCCCAATTCCTTACTTTATTTTCATCCACGTTGATGCCAAGTAACTTTGTTTTATCCAAATTCAGCTTCAACCTAGCAGCCAGTTCAAAAAATTTTAAAACCCGATTGAAATTTACAATCGATTCAGCTTTCGATTCGGAAAAGATGAGCAGATCATCAGCAAATTGAACATGAGATAAAACAGAACCACCAGACCAACTTCCACTCCGCAGCAAATACCCAATGCCGTTGCCCTTTAATCATACACTAAGCGCCTCCCCAACTATGTTGAAGAGCGGAGACAGCGGACAACCTGCCTAAGACCCTCTTGATTGAGAGCTATTTGATGGACATCCATTGACAAGGACAGCAATCGACGGGGGTAGAAATGCATAATTAATCCAATTTCTCCATCTTCTGCCGAAACCCATTTTCTTAAGAATAAGGTTCAAAAAACCAATCCACCGTATCATAAGCTTTGCTGAAATCGGCCTTGATTAACATGCTTCTTTTTACTTTTAAACAGCCATCAATGACTCATTGGCAATCAAACTATATCGGCAATCTGTTTTCCAGCAATATATGCAAACTGATTTTCTCCGATTACTTCAGCAAGACACCGCTCATCCTTAGCCAACAATCGGGAAACAATCTTATACATGCTTCGACCAAAGAAATGGTTGAAATCAGCTGGATGAATTGCATCAGATTTTTTTTGGGATAGGCAAAAGGATTTATTAAAAGACAAATCAACTACTCTACCCCGATAAAAAGCCTCCATAAAATTCATACTTCACCTTTAATGACCTTCCAGAATCTCTTAAAGAAATCCAGAGAAAACCGTCCGGACTGGCGCTCTTGAACCATCAGATACTTAATAACGAACCAGACCTCCTCTTCGAGAAAGGTCTCTCAATGAGGCTTCTCGAAGCAGAATTAATTCTCTTGAAAGAGATGTCGAATCTCTTTAGAGGAATTGTTTTACCTCATTATACCAGCAGAAAAATATTTAACAAAAGCTTGTTGAATTCCACCTGATTCTTAATGCACATATTCTGAAATTTCAGCTTGTTAATCTGATTTTTCGACCCTACAGCAGCTGTAAGATGGAAAAATTAGTATTTTTATCGCTATCTTAAACCACCTAAGCCTCGATTTTGTAACCAATCTCGTTTTCCTTCTCTCGACAGCCCAAAGCCTTGCCTTCAGCGAAACAATCTCCTGCTGTACTTGAAAATCACCCGGATCCGCCAACCAATTTCCTTCAAGAGAATCAATCTTTTTTCCAATCTCTTCTGCAGAATCAGGAAACCGCTCTCTTACTTCTCTATCTCTAAATTTTGTCGCATTCTTTGTCAGCAGCAGGATATTACCAATTCCTTCCCCTTTATTTACCTCACAAATAATTCTGATCTTTCAGCCAAATACAATCATCTGCCCAACAATTGAACCATTTGAAAGGTCTTCTAACCTTCCTAATCCTCTTCTCTCTCAACACAATTGGATTATGATCCGATAAGCCTCTCGGCAAGGAAAATTGAACCAATTGAGGACACAAGCTGAGAATTTCGGATGAAACCAGGAATCTATCAAGCCTACTTGCAACTAGATCGCCACCACCCTTAAACCATGTAAACAAAACTCCCTGATTAGGCACCTCAAACAACTGACAATCAGAAATAAAACCCTTAAAAATTCTCGATGCATCCGAATGAAAATGACACCCTAATCTTTCGGACACCCACCTTACAGAATTAAAATCCCCTCCCACTATCACGAGAACATTCATATTGGATATAAAAGAACGCAACTGCTCGAAAAAAAACACCTCTTTCTCCTTGTACATTCGGCCCATATACATTAATACAACCAAATTCCCTGTTATCCCCAACTACTCTACCCTTGAGAGCTATAAATCTTCTATGAATTGATATACTGCTTACATCCTACGACTCTTTGTCCCACAAGAATCAGCCCACCGACGCTCCCTCGCAGGAGCAAAGGCAATTCCCTATCAATTTTCCCTTTTAATCTTCTTCGGAGATGCAACTCAATTCAGATGCCTTAGTCTCCTGAAGCAACACGACCATTACCTTACTGGATTCTATAACTCTCTGAACATGACTAAGTTTTTCAGGTCTACCTAATCCACGAACATTCTAAGACAAAATAGATAGTCTATCATTCATAAGGATAAAACATCTTACCTCACACGTACAACCCTTACACAATAGAAACGCCACGCCACTAACCGGATTGCACTATTTCTTCCTATCTTTGCAACGCCAATCTTCTCTGCCCGACAAACTCCACCCCCAAAGCGTCTGCAGAGTCTCTCACACTTTGAGACTCACCCGACTCGCCCCCATCAAACATGATCTTGCACGCCTATCAGTACCCACAATCAGAGGGAGATTTGATCTCTTTCGAGAATTTCCAAAACTGGTTTCTTTCCTTGTAGCCGAAAGGATCTGATCAGAAGCTTGGATAGAAATCACCTCGTCGATAGGCACATCACAAAGCCTAGAGCAATTTGATATGGAATTAGACTCCAAAGCTAAATCCAAATCCCTATTGATTTCAATTAGCCCGGCACTAACATCCAACCCGGCCTGCTCAACTGGCCCAACAAAAGAATTGATGGGAACATTAAACCAACCTACACCAGAATCACTCCTACCCACCTCGATATCATCATCATGCACCCACCCACCTTCCAAAAGACCAGTAGCATTATCACACCTCTGACACCCCACCTCCACCATCTCCTTCTCAAAACTTACCCCCTTAAAAGCATCACCTGCAATACCCACAACCTCGAAATTTGGAGCACTTGTTCCATCTTCGGAATCCACACACCGTGAGCCACCCCCCACCATGGCACCATCAATGAACGACCGTGTCTCTTCCTGCACTTTAGTTTGCACTTTAATGGAGAACTTCCGACCATTAAAAATAATAGATAATTTCTCTGGTATTGAAGCTTCAGACTGGACTTCCAACAACATTCTAGCAACATCGAATCGATCACGGTTGGAAGTCTCTTTATCTATCTTAATAACCCACCCCACAAACTCCCAATATCGAAGAAAAACTTATCACTCCAAATCGCAATAGGAACATCTTTCAGAGAGACCCAAACTTTGAACTTAAACCTATTTTCATAGCCTTCCATCAATTCCAACTCATTAAACCAAACACGAATCCACTCATCTCTTCTTAACCAAACAAACTGTCGATCTTTAACATTCTTGAACTGGATAATCATCCATAAGTCGTGCCAAGTGCTTACCTTCACATCCAAGCCTTTTGCTCTGAAAGCTGCTTGAATAATATTGTCATTATACATATTCTTTATTTTACCGACCAAACTGCTTGAACTCCATCCTAACTCCTTCTTAGGGATATGTATAAACCTACTGCCCTCCGCAGGGTTAGCTGCTGATCTTACTATGCTATCGTCTACAACCGAAACATGAACCACATCATCAACACCGACATGGTTTCCCAAACCCTGGCCAACAGTCTTCGACACCAGCGACCCACCTCATTCCAAAGCATTTTTAACTACCTCTTTAAACGACCTTGAGTCTCTAAAAGCTGGCTTCCAATCCTTTTTAAAACTTCTTTCCTTAGCCACCTTTTTGCTTAGGCTATCAAACTTTTTATCATGGAACACTCTAATCTTGAAACCATCCATCACCCTTCCATCAGCATTCCTAACCGCCAAATTTGCTTCAGATCTATGTCTGAACCTTACAAACGCAAAAGTGGAACCCAACGATTTTCTCTTTAAACTCTTATACGCAATGTAAGCGTCCAAAACAACACCATAGTCCTGAAAAACTTCCTTAAGAGAAGAGACTTGAATCCTCTTGCTAACGAAATTGACAAACACCGTGAAACCTAACATATTGTTGTTGACCTCAACCCTAATCATGATGACAATCAGGAAATAATCATAATTGTTCCTCAATTTTAATCACAATTTAATTTAAATATTAATCTTAGTAGAATTTTAACGTATTCCTTGACTAGCATAACTGCACAGTAGCTAAGCATCAGATTCTCTTGTAAGGAATCTCGGATTTGATTCTTCTCTATAATAATTTTGAATATTTTTATTTTAAAAAATAATTCAATGATCAAAATTAAAAATATATACAAGTTTGTTGACTAATTGTATAGTTTATCCTTTCTAAAAATTAAGTTTAAATGATCATTTAACTATTGTCTCTTTTTCATTTTGACTATCAGTCTTTCAATAGGATTGATAATTATTGCCTTTTTTTCATTTTAACTATCGATATTTTAATTTAACATTTAACGAAGATGATTACATGCGTATTTTGGCTTGTTTCTAGATTGATCAATAATAAAATTAATATAAAATTTAAAACATATAATTAAGTATGTGAATGATGAAGAATAAAAGTTGAACCTAAAAAGTGATCTAAGTAATAAAAGATAAAGTTGTTGTTAATTATGGGTTCGAATAAATTTATTTGTAGAATGCATGTTATTAATATGTTAAGAAAATTCAATATAAATATTACCTTATAAACACCTCCTACTATTAAAAAAAAGTTAAAAATCAAAACTAACATGAATCTATATGTAAAGAATTCAAAATGTTCATTTTAAAATCTTGCATTTTTTGTTTTAACATTCTAAATTAGTATACAAATATTAAAAAAACACTCGCTCAAAATAAAACTAACCATACTATATGATATTACATCGCATTAATATAAATTATTCATTTATGATAGTAAATAACATACGATTATTTACCTATACAGTAAGACATATCCATCTAATCACCACCTGTACTAAATATATTAAAATATGACATTCTTACGTGCAACTCGACTAGCAAATGCTAAATTCATTCATGCTTCGTTTGATGAGCCGAGGCTCTGCTGGAACACGGTTACATATGCTATGCATGCAGGCAGTTGTATTTGACATTAAAGCCATGACTATCAACAAACCCCAGCAATCTCGGTGATGATTAAAGAATTTGTTGTTATTCCTAGTAATCTCGGTGATGATTAAAGAATTTATTGTTATTCCTTGAGATTTCAGGCCTCATATGTTAGGTTTATAAACGTTCTTTGTCAAAGGGATAAAAGTATTTTAACAAATATTACATTATATTCACTTCAGATTTAAAAAAAAAATGAATGCCATGAAGATGACATTGTTAGGAGGATCATAAACAAACCCTAAACATGATGTCTTGTGTCGTAACCAATTTTCGTCCGGACACGAATTTTTTACTTGGCGGGAAAAATGATGTGAATAAATGGTTTTTTTAAAAAATAATTTGGGAGTCGCCATCGACCTTTTGGATCAGGTAGGTCGAATACCTAAAAATCATATTTTAAAAGAGTTTTTCAGAAAACATCGATTAAAAGATAAATTGATCTGCGTTTTAACCAAAAATTCATTCTTTTTAATGATAAAAAGGGATTCGTGGTCGGTTACGTTTAGGGAAGGATTAGCACCCCTACAACATCCAAAATTGGTACTTTTTAATTATACATTGTCTTTATTATTAGAAATTTCAAAATTCAAAATATATTTAATTTATAATCCTATTATTTTAAAATTATAATTATGAAAATATATATTAATTTATATATTTATAAATAAAATATTTATTTATTTAGAAATATCAGAAAATGACTTCTAGGTGCCTTAAGACAAACTCTTTCTTTGATATTAAAAATAAATAATTAAAACAATTAATATATAATTTATAAAATAAGATATTTATTTATTTAAAAATATCAGAAAATGGGCATCCAGTTATTTTAAGACTGCTCTTTCTTAATATTGGAAAATAAATAAATATTAAAATATGATTAAAATGATTTAAAAGTAATATATTACATTATAAATAGGATTTTTGTAAAATAAAAATATATTATTATATATTTATACATGACTAAATAATAATAATAATAATTAAATATATGAACATATATTTTTTAAAATTTAAAATATAAATAAACCATAACTAAAATTAACATTAAATATATAAAAAGTAATAAGATTTTAAATAAAGGTATTAAATGGCTAAATTATAACATTTTAAAATTAGATACCTAATTTATAAATAATTATTTAATATTTCAGTGACTAAACATGCAATTTTTCTTATTTTTAATTTAGGGACTAAATTAAAAATATATAAAATTCGAACATCAAATTAAAACATATTGTTCATGATTAAAATATTAATTATTAAAATTAAAGGACTAAATCTGATATTTTATTTTAAATATATATAATTACGGTTAAGGGCTAAAATATAAATAAATAAAATTTAGAGACCAAATTAAAAGGATCATAAATTTGATTCAGTGACTAAAATGTAAAACATATAAAACAGAGGGACTACGGACAGGGTTTAACATTTAAAAATTACACACATACCCCTCCCCAAAATGACGTCGTTCGGGGAGGGCTATTTAAGCCCAAAACGGCTGGCCCGAAGGGCCAGCTCTCTTATTTATCACTTTCTTTCCTCTCTCTAAAAACAGAGAGAGAAAACTTCTCTCTGGCTTCTCTCTAGCTTCCCTCACCGGAGGGAAGCCGGTCATCGGCAGGCAGCCGTATACCGCCGCCATCCCCGCCGCTGGCCACCGTCTCTGGTGGCCGAAAAGTTTCGTTTTACATGAAAATAAAGGCCTTCTCTTCCTAAGGCCAAATTTGGCTTTAGTTTACCCTAAAAAACTCCTAATCGGAGTAAATCTAAGAAAATACCTTCGGTATTTTCTGTTCTCCGGCGATGTTTCGCTTTCGGCGATGATCGAGGCTCCAAGGGTAAGTTTCCTTTCTTATCTCTTTTTTAGTTTCTTTTGTTGCTTCCTCCCTGTCCCCACCTTTGTAGGTGGGTCGAGGCTTTTATAACCTCGACGAGATACGCCTCGGACTGGTCACAAGAGTGAAGGCCAGTGAGTCACCAAACCTATGGTGGCGACTCACAAAAAATAAGCAACGTGTGCGGCTGTAATGGATCTTCTGGAAACTTTGACGGGGCATCGTGGCAGCGGCGGAGCGAAGTGGAGCGGTTGGAAGTAGAAACGACGCCGCTGGTCCCTAGGGTTTGTGCTGGATGCGTTTGGGCCGTTGGATCTCTCAGATCCAACGGCTGTGATGCTGAGGCAGCTGGATGATTATATGGAAACCCTAAATTGGTTTTAGGGTTTCCTAATGGGTTTGGGCTTATTCTCTTATAATTGGGCTTGTCTGGGTTGGGCCGGACTTGGCCTGTTTGTAATAATAATAATAATATATAAAATAATAATAATAATAATAAATAATAATAGAAAATGGAGAAAAAATAGTATCTCTGCCCCTCTTGCTCATTCTTGTGTAACAAGAATAGAGCAAAGACGAAAAGATAATAATATTTTTTATCCATTTCAATTCACTTGATTAATATGGAGATGTTGAATAAATTCTTCTCTTTCTTCAGATGAGTTCTTCTCATTATGAACTTTCCGCTGGGGATGATAATATCTCCTTCTGTGATGTAATTTGGAAAAGGGTTGAACAAGTTCTTCTCATTATGAACTTCTTCTTCCTCTTCAGATAAGTTCTTCTCATTATGAACTTTCTGGAAAAGTTGATGCTGATATATCTCCTTCTATGATAGAGTCATGAAAAAGGTTGAACAAAATTTTCTCATTATGAACTTCTTCTTCCTCTTCAGATAAGTTCTTCTCATTATGAACTTTCTGGAAAAGTTGATCTATCGAATGATGAATTCAAACAAAAAGTTGAACAAATTCTTCTCATTATGAATTTCTTCTTCCTCTTCAGATAAGTTCTTTCATTATGAACTTTCTGGAAAAGTTGATCCATCGATGATGAATTCAAACAAAAAGTTGAACAAATTCTTCTCATTATGAATTTCTTCTTCCTCTTCAGATAAGTTCTTCTCATTATGAACTTTCTGGAAAAGTTGATCCATTGAATGATGAATTCAAAAAGTTGAACAAATTCTTCTCATTATGAATTTTTTCTTCTTCAGATGACGAGTTCTTCTCATTATGAACTCTACCTAGCAATGTTGATCCATCAAATGATGAATTCAAACAAAAGGTTGAACAAATTCTTCTCATTATGAACTTCTTCTTCCTTCTTCAGATGAGTTCTTCTCATTATGAAATTTAACTGGCACTGTTGATCCATTGAATGATGGATTTAAATCTTTGCTAAAATCTTTGAAATTCCTGTCAAAATTCAACATGGATAAAATGAATGAAAATGCATATTTTGCAAATGCCTAAATATGATGCATGAATGTTAAGTTTATTTTTATTTGATTTCAAATTGGTGAACTTAGTATTTCTTCAGTTGTGTAGAAATCCAATAAATCTTTCTTCTTCAAATCGGAGAATCTATCATCTTTGAAAAATGTAGATATAATGTCACAAAACCCCTTGAGAACAAAACTCAATGGCACAGGCTCTTGAAAAGTTTGCACTCATGTAACATGTTGATTCTGATAACTACTCATCTAATTATTAAGTGATATCTCAATATGATTTCACAGATATTGATAGTTCTTTTTATACCGAGAAAATTCTGAATTCTGATTCTGATGAGGAGAGTAAACTGTTATACTTGACGAAAATGGGATACTCAAATGCTATGTCTTCAATAGTTATAGAGATATAATCCTGATTCATCAATTGCATAGTTGACAGATTTTATATGTGCTGCTCAAATGGCTAAGGCTGCTGACACACTTCTTCCGGTAAAAGATAGGAAGCCATTATACAATGATCCCAATTACAAGAAAAGGCGAAACTTGGGCTATGATTTTCTTAAAAAAGAAGAAGCAGAGGAAGCTTGAAAAGAAGCTTCTTAATGAAGACGATCATGCAGTTCATCTTTCAATTCTAATGATTGGTTCTGTGGTTCTTACCGAACCAGATCAGATAACTCAAAGAACACTTCCAAAAGATGCTATTGGGTCTCCTTATTTCTACTATGAGCAAATTCATCTTTTAAATATAATAATTGGTTTTGGGGTTCATACCAAACCAGATCAGATAACTCAAAGAACACTTCCATAAGATGCTATTGGGCCTCCTTATTTCTACCATGATAACGTGGCACTTGCTCCAGTTAATGTTTGGACTGGAATATCACAGTACTTATTCGATGTAGAGCCATAATTTGTAGATTCGAAGCATTTTCATGCTGCTACACTGAAAAGGGGCTATATTCATGATCTGCCAATTGAGAACAGATTTCTTCTTGTTCCACTTCCAAATAAATCTATGATGGTGATAATTTGCTTACTTTGTATTTCATGCCTTTAAAAGTATTAACATAAAGTGATATTCATAAATCTTTAACTTATTTCAAAATTATGTTAATCCATTTACAAAATAAAAGAATAAGTTGAATTTTCGAAAATAAATTGAATCTCAAATAAATTGAATTTAGAGAAAATAAACTTAGAATTTATTAATAAATAGATAGAATGGTTTTCAAAGTTATGGCAAGCATAGGAATGATAAAAATTCAAATGACTCAACAAATTATTAGCATAAGTATTTCTAAATTAATCAAATTGATATAATTTAGAGTACTGATGTAAGCTTTTGTCTGAAAGATCTAAAACGTTGTCAGAATGCTTGTAGATGTGAAGTTCCTCCCAAACTATCAAAATCTTAAGAGGGTTCAATTGTCAGATGCCTAATATCAACATGCATTTGAGCCGCCCTTTCAGGTTTTCAACTCAAATCATTCCTTTGGTTACAAGATGCCCTTTGCGGGTTTTCATCTTGACCACCTCTTTTTTTTCCTTTTTTTTCTTCTTCTTCTTCTTTTTCTTTTTCTTTTCTTCTTTTCATTTTTCTTCAAGCATAATATTTCTTGACAGAATCCGAGTTTATTGGATTTCTCAGAATTTTTCCATCCATTTCTGCCAAGAACAACGCTCCTACGGAAAAGGCCTTTTTTACAACATATGGCCCTTCCCAATTAGGCATCCATTTCCCACGGAAATCTTTATGTATAGGCAAGATTTTTTTTAGTACTAGATCACCCTCTTCGATGTACTTTCTTATCATGAGACTTCATCATCCGTTTCTGATACATCTGTCCATGGCAAATAGCTTTCAATCTTTTCTCCTCAATAAGGTTCAATTGATCAAATCTAGCTTGGATCCATTCAGATTCATCCAATTTTGTTTCTCTCAAAATTCAAAGCGATGGAATCTCAACTTCAATTGGTAAGACTGCTTCCATCCCATAGACTAAAGAAAAAGGCGTTGCCCCAGTAGATGTTCGAACAGTAGTTTGGTATGCATATAAAGCAAAAGGTAACTTCTCGTGCCAATCTTTGTAAGTTTCAGTGGTTTTTGTAATGATTCTCTTGATGTTCTTATTTGCTGCTTCAACTGCCCCATTCATTTTTGGACGATATGCCACTGAGTTTGCATGTTTGATCTTAAATTGTGTACAAAGTTCGGTCATCATTTTGTTGTTCAGGTTCAGAGCATTATCTGTAATGATCCTTTCTGGTAGGCCATACCGGCAAATTATTTCTTTCTTTATGAATTTACAGACTGTGAACCTCTTAATATTGGCATATGAAGCAGCTTCAACCCATTTGGTAAAATAATCAATTACCACAAGGATGAAGCAATGTCCATTCGATGTTTTTGGTGTGATTGCCCCAATGACGTCTATTCCCCACATAGAAAATGGTCAGGGTGCTGTCATTACATGTAAAGGAGATGGGGGTACATGAATCTTGTCTGCATATATCTGGCATTTATGACATTTCCTTGCATAATCAATGCAATCTGTGTGCATGGTAGCCCAATAGTATCCATATCTCATTATTTTTCTAGCCATGGAAAGACCATTTGCATGTGTTCCACATATTCCACTGTGTACTTTTTCAATGATGCTTCTGGCTTCGATGGTATTTAAACATCTCAATAGCATTTGATCATTGCTTATTCTATACATAGTCTCGCCATCAAGAAAATATCCAGCAACCATTCTTCTCAAGGTTCTTTTATCAATTTCAGATGCATTTTGTGGATAACTTTGATTTTTGATATATTGCAGGATATCATAATACCATGGTTTACCATCTACCTCTTCTTCCACACTATAACAATGTGCAAGAATTTCATATACTTGCATTTTGATTGGCATCATATCAACTTTCTTAGTTGCCTGAAACATAGCAGCTAATGTAGCCAAAGCATCTTCCATTTGATTTTCTTCTCGAGGGAGATAATTGAAGGTGACTCTCTCAAATTCTTTCACTAATTCGAGGGTAAAATTTCGATATTCTAACAATTTGGGATCTTTTGTTTCCCATTCACCTCGTAATTGATACACCACTAACGATGAATCTCCATATATCTTGAGACATTTGATTTTTCTTTCTATAGCTGCTTTTAATCCCATGACACAAGCTTCATATTCTGCCATGTTATTGGTGTAAAAGAACTCCAGTCTACTTGTAAAGGGATAATAAATATTTTCTGGAGAAATTAATACTGCCCCGATTCCTCATCCCAAGGCGTTGGATTCTCCGTCAAAGTAAAGTTTCCGAGATGCATCATTTGTTCCGACTTCTTCATTCATGGATATGCACAACAAATCTTCATCTGGAAAATTAAAACTCAAAGGCTGATAATCATTCGATACACGACTGGCCAGAAAATCAGCTATGACACTTCCTTTTATCGCTTTTTGGTTGACATATACAATATCAAACTCGGATAATAACATCTTCCATCTAGCCATTCTGCCTGTCAAAGCTGGTGATTCCATTAAGAATTTCAAAAGATCAAGTTTGGATATCAACCAAGTAGTATGATATAACATGTATTGTCTGAGTCTTTGAGTAGCCCACACCAAGGCACAACATAACTTTTGTATTGGTGGATATCGAATTTCACAATCAGTAAATTTTTTGCTCAGATAATAAATGGATTTTTCTTTTCTTCCAGATTCATCATGCTATCCCAATACACATCCCATCGAATTTTCAAAGACTGTCAAGTAGAGAATTAATGGTCTATCAGGCATTGGTGATATTAAAATTGGGGCATTGGATAAATATTTCTTAATAATATCCAAAGTTTCTTGACATTCATCATTCCAGACTTCAGGATTGTTCTTTCGAAGTAATTTGAACACTGGATCACATTTGTCAGTTAATTGAGAAATGAACCGAGATATATAATTTAATCTTCCCAAAAAGCCTCGAACTTGTTTTTTTGTATTGGGTGGTGGAAGATCTTGAATTGCTTTTACTTTATCTGGATCAATCTCGATTCCTTTTTTTGCTGACCACAAATCCCAAAAGTTTCCCGGAAGTTACCCCAAAAGTACATTTAGTAGGGTTGAGCTTTAATTGATACTTCATCAATCTCTGGGTGGTGGAATATGTTCTTCTTCAGTTCGGGATTTGGCAATCATGTCATCTACATATACTTCAATCTCTTTGTGCATCATGTCATGAAACAAAGTTACCATGGCTCTTTGATACGTTGCCCCTGCATTTTTTAATCCAAATGACATTACTTTATAGCATAATGTGCCCCACATGGTTACAAATGTTATTTTTTTCCATGTCTTCAGGATTCATTTTTATCTGATTATATCATGAAAAGCCATCCATGAATGAAAACCATGCATGTCCTGCAGTATTGTCCACCAAGGTGTCTATGTGGGGTAATGGAAAGCTATCTTTCGGACTAGCTTTGTTGAGATCTCTGTAATCCACACACATTCGAACTTTCCCATTTTTCTTTGGTACTGGAATAATGTTGGCTACCCATTCTGGGTATTTGGCTGCCTGTAGGAAACCTGCATTAATCTGCTTCATCACTTCCTCTTTGATCTGCAACAACATTTCTGGCCTCATTCGCCTGAGCTTTTGTTGGACCGGTTTATATTCTGGATTGATTGGAAGCTTGTGCATCACTATATCTGTACTCAAACCAGGCATATCTTGATAAGACCAGGCGAAGATATCTTTGAACTCTTGAAGGAGATTTATCAATTCTTGTTTTATCTGGATTGTCAGAGTAGTACCAATTTTTACCTCCTTTATTTCTTTATCTGTTCCCAAATTTACAATCTCAATCTCTTCTTTGTGAGGTAAAATTTGTTTATCTTCTTTTTCTACCAGTCTTAATAATTCAGTAGGAACATCACATTCCAGTTCATCCTCACACTCATTGATTTCCTCCAGACATATGGGCTGCTCTAAATTTATCTCTCGATTAAATTTAGGAATTAACATGCTATTAACATTGTGACACCTGCAAATTTAAGTCGGACATATTTTCGAAAGAATATAGTAAATTTATGAAATAAGTAAATATAAAAATGTAAAGAATGATTGCCATCTAAAAATTTTAAAGAAAATTTCTTATATTTAATATTAGGTGAACTTAACATAATTTCCTTTACAAGATAACAAAAAGTTTTCATACTTTTGGGCTAAACATAAAGATTAGTTCTGAATATTACTTTGTGTTAATATTAAAAACTACAGGAAGGTCTTCAACGGTCCAATTGTTGAGTGTTTCTCCAGGAAAACAAGGGCGAATCCTATCCAAGTATTTGCCAGTCTTGTTTTCATTCATGATCATGTTGATAAATAATCCATTCATAGCTTCTTCAACTATGCTTTGATCTTTCGTCAACTTTTCTTCTTTAAAGGCCTCAACAAGCTGTTGTTCTACATTAATGGTTCCCCCTGATTTGAATATGGTCTTCAACTGTTGGAAAAACATGTGTTCCCAAAGGATTTCTTCTCATTTCAACCTTGCCTTTCTATCTTCACACCTTCTTTTCATCTCATTGTTCTTTTGCTGAAAATTGGGCTTAAATCCAAGCCCAAAACGATCTTTCTTCATTTTCATACTTACAGGAACTGAACTCCCTTGAAGATTCTTTCCTAAACCTTTCCCAGTTTTAGCTCCGATGCCTAAAGTCTGTCGTACCGTCATCTTGGTGCAATCAGACAATCTGGGATATGGAATTTTGCTTCCTTCTGCAATAAATGTTGCATTGACAAATTCAAGGGCTCGGAAAGAGCATTCAAGAGCATCATCATTGGTTTCAATATATGGAACATCACTTGTTATAGACGCAATGATTTCTTCTTCAGCTCCTACGCATATTAGTTGTCCATCAACAACGAATTTCAATTTCTGATGTAATGAAGAAGGAACGGCTCCTGCAGAATTAATCCATGGCCTCCCTAATAAACAATTATATGTAGGGTGGATGTCCATCACCACAAAGTCAATATTGTACACGACTGGTCCGATTAACAATGGTATTTCCATTTTCCCAAGCACTTCTTTTTGAGTGCCATCAAAAGCTCGCACTACATTCTGATAACTTTTCATGTGTGATTTATCCACAGGCATTCTTTGAAGTGTGACTAGAGGCATCAAGTTAAGAGCGGATCCATTGTCAATCAATACTCCTGGCAAAACATGACCATGACAATGTGTGGTAATATTCAAAGCTTTTACTGACCCCATTCCGCCTTCAGGTATTTCATCATCCGTGAACGTTATGTAATTGTCAGCGGCTATATGTCCCACAATTTTGTCAAGTTTATTGAGGGATATATCTTCAAAGATAAAGGCTTGATTAAGCATTCTCATCAAAGCATTTCTGTGTGCTTCTGAATTCATCAATAGATCAAGAATAGAAATTCTCGCTTGTTGTTTATGTAGTTGTTCAACCACACTATACTCACTATGTTTCAGGAATTTCAAAAAATTCTTGTGCTTGTTTTTCTGTTACAGGCTCATTGAATGCTGGAGGGGATTCATCATCAAATACCTTTTGGGGTATTGCTATGGATTTTCCTTTTGCTTTCACTTGTTCTGATGCATTGGATGTTTCGGGAGAGTAACATCTCCCACTTCTTGTAAAGAATCCGACTTCACTCACTGCTTCAGACGTCGAATCCAGACTCTGTGTTTTCTCTTCTGTTTTTTTCCAGAGAAACAGATCCTCCTACCATTGAAACATTGGTAGTATAATTCCAAGGTACCCTGCGGGTATCCTTGTATGGAAATGGTAAAGGAGTTGTGATAACTACTTTCGGCTTTGTTGGTGCAGGAATCACTGTAGATGATTTCACATTAATAATCACAGGATCACTTGTTCTCTGATTAGGTTTAGAATCATCTGATGAGCAAACATCATCTTCTCTTTTCCCTGGTTCTTCTTCAAAGAATTCTATCTCTCTGTTATTCATCAATTTTTACACCAATTCCCTAAATTCAGGACATAGTTGAATTTCATGCCCCTTCTCTTGATGATATTCACAATAATTCTTGCCTTCATTATGCTTTGGCCTGAATTCTTGTGGAATTATACCGGATAAGGAGAGTTGTTGAAATATCCAAACAAAAGGAGATTTAATTTCAGAAATGTCAGTTTTTGCTTTCTTTCTGTTCTCTTCCTGAATTGCATTCACATTTTTATCTCCATGATTTGGCAGCGGATGATTTGATGTAGATGGTGAATTGAATTCCAACTTTCCAGTGTTGATCAAATTTTGAACCACCCTTTTAAATGCCAAACAGTTTTCAATAGAATGACCCGTAATTCCTTCATGGTAAACACAGTGTACCTTTACATCATACCATGGAGGGCATGGTGGTTGCATGGGAACCAAAGGATAGGCCCGTATGACATCTGCTTTTAATAGCGAATCATAGATCTCAGCATAGGGTACTGGTAAAGGTGTAAAAGACAACCTTTCATTTTCTTTTCGAGATCCTCTGGACTCTGCTCGATTAGTGTTTGTTTCTTATTTCTTAACCCTTGGCTGGGTTATTGTAACACTTTTCGATGAATCCTTGTTGTAAGAGTTTGCATTGTTGACTTCATTCTCTTTTTTTCGGCACATAGGTCTTTTGGAACTAGACCCCTCATTTGATTCAATTTTACCACTTTTCAAGACATTTTTAATGAGTTCTCCAGAAATGACCAAATCTGCAAAATTTCTGGTTGCATTCCCCATTAGATGATTTAAATAAAGAGCTTTCAATGTATGGACAAATATTACTATGGCCTCTTTTTCTGACAGAGGTGGTTGAACTTGGGCTACTGTGTCACGCCATCTCTGAGCATACTGTCTGAACGTTTCGTTATTCTTTTTCTCCAAATTTTGGAGAGTCCATCTATCATGGACCATGTCTGTTACGTGGCGGTATTGCTCTAGGAATGCCTTAGCCAGATCTTTCCAGGATCTAATGTTGGCTTTGGTCAATTGAGTATACCATTTTAAGGCTGGTCCTGTCAAACTATCTTGAAAGTAGTGAATTAACAATTTCTCGTCTTTCACATATCCTGCCATTCTACGACAAAACATAGTAATGTGGGATGAAGGGCACGTGGTACCGTCATATCTATCAAATTCGGGAACTTTGAACTTGATGGGGATGATTAGGTCTGGAACCAAACTCAACTCCCTAGCGTCAAACCCATAGAATGATTCAGTTATTTCCACGGATTTCATCCGTTCTTCTAAGCTCCTGATCTGTCTGGTCAATTCTTCATTTACTTTTTCTTTCTCATTCAGCTCATTCAAATCTGGGATTAGATGCTCAGCATTAAAATCTCCTATTTTCACATCTGATATAAGTGGATTTTTGCTTGAAGATGCAGGATCCACTTGTCGATTTTCAAGTGGTTTGGCTTCTTGAAATGCTGATGTGCGGGCATTGATTTGTATAGGTGTAGTACCAGAGTGATAAATTGGTTCTGGTGGGAAACCTAGAGGATACATAGGTTCTTGGTCGAAAGATACAGGATTTTCATGCATTTTTCCAATGATAGCCTGTCTTTTAAACATGTCTTCTATTTTCTGCATCATGCTGTCTTGTGAATTTGCAATATTGGCTTCAATTTTCTCTAGCTTCATTCTCATCTCTGCTTGTTCTTTATTATGTTCTTCCTCAATACGTTGTATTTTATCCTCCATAATTTTCTTAGTAGCTTGTCTAGTACCGTAGTGATGTTGTATTTCTCTTTTGGCCAGAATAATTGCGATTGAAAATTCTTTTGATATTATTTTTTCAAATTTTAATTAATGAATGTTATCTTAATAATAAAAAATAATGTAATGAATAATGAATGTATGCAAAATGCATGTATGCAAAAGGTATTGATCCCAAAAAGTTAACTGTCATAGAACAACTTTCATCGGCATACAAAAGTTTCTTTATAATAGTTCATAACTACAGATAAGGCGTAGCTTTCCTATTAAGCTCTATAATTTCTTTTATTATCCATGACACCTTCTTTCCGAACTTAGAAACTGGATTAACGTGATGCTCAATTATTTTTGCTTCAACAGCTAGTTCCCCAACATATCTAGCAACTTCGCTCATTTGTACCATGACCTCGAATACCATATTACTTCTTTCTTCACTTCTTTCTACATAGAAATCAGTTGATTTTTGCCATTGTTCATTAGTTCCTTCGAGAGTTTGCTCTAACTCAGTGATTCTGACTTGACAATTGTGCAGAGTTTTTTCAAGATATCTAATGCGTCTTCGCAGTGAAGCACTTTCCTCATTACTTTCTTTGAGATCACTAGGTCCGAGACGAACCTTTTCTTGAAATAATGACTCTTCAAGTTGTAAAATGTAAGCATTAAACTCTGAGTTTTTGTTTCTAGACTGATCCAGATCTTCTTCAAGTTTTGTTCGTGCTTCTTGCGTTCTTTGATTAAGCTTCTGGATTTGAACATTCTTGTTTCTGCATCTTTGCATCCAATTGCTAGCCACTTCTTGCTCTACCTCAAGTTTGGTGTTGAAATTCTTTCTTTCCAGCTCCCATTTTTCTTTTTCAACATTGAACTCTTCAATCCTTTGGCCCCTGACTTCAAGTTCTGCAATCAAATGGTTCATTTCAGATTCAAATTCCTTGAACATGATATTTTTCTCACCTTCAAATTTATGAAAGATGTCATTCTTCATCTCTTCTAAATCTTTGGCTCGATCCCTTTCTCTTTGTATTTCATTCATGATCTCGCGGTGTTCAGCTTTGTGTTTTATAATTCGCTCTCTTCTGTCAACCTCAAAATCTTCCATTTTTTGCTTTCCTTTCTCAAGGCTTTTGAGTAGACGGCTATTCTTTCTTTTCAGATCTTCAACTCGATTTTTCTCGATGTTCAAATCTCTGGTCATCTGTACTGTTGATTGGCTCGGTCCTGATGCTTTTCGGGATTTATATAACTCCTGGTAATTTTTCTTTAATGTTCTGAATTCACCATCAACTTTTTCTTTGTTTTCTCTCAACATTGCACATTGTGATGAATGAAAGTCAATGTCAATACCCAACATAGCTTTATCTCGTCTCATTTGCTCTAATTCTCTCGACCAACCTTCTCTTTCTGCTTCAAACTCAGCTCTCAGGATTTCAATTTCTGATGGAACCACCTTAATGGGATCTTCCATAGAGATATCCTCATTTTGGTCTGGTAGAGGAATATTTTCATTTTTCCTGACAGATCTCCATTCCTCATAATCAGGAGTTAGCATTTCTTTTGCTGCTTTAGCTCGGATACAAAAAGTTGTTTTCCAAGCTGTAAAGGCTTCCATGATATTTCTTTTATAATTTTTGCTGTGGAATGCGAACTCAGATGAATGTAATCCAACAGTGATATGTATAAATTGACGACCTTCATACTGTCTTATGACCAGAAGTGGTGCATATCCAATTCCTCCCCACAATCCGAGCAGCATTATCCAGTTGTAATCACCACATTTGTAAAAGAATTCCCTTTGGATTTGCCACGGGGCTCGCCAAACAATGTCATCGCTTTGCAGATTTCGAAAGGCATTAATCCACATATCTTTCGTAATTTCTTTCGGCCATTCTTGCTCCAGAAATTCTTTTAATGGTGAATAATCCGTATTAAAGCGTCGGTATGAAACCTTTTATGTCCTCCAAAAATGGCTACGGATCCAGACATATAACAATTGGGTACACCCTGAGAATCTTCCACCTCCTAGCTTTCTACAAGCATTTAATGATCTGAAAGTCTCTACTAGAATTCCAGATGCAGGATTAATCTTTTTTGGTAGCTGCTCAAACAAATCTACTACTGCAGCTTCAATATATCCAAATACTTTTGGGAAGATGACCATACCATACATACCCAGAGCAAAGAGATCGAATCGTACTTTAGTGTCTAGATGACTCTGAATAAGTTCTTTAATGTTGGTCCAAGCAATGCCTTCGCTTTCGCCCTTTTGTTTTGTACGGGATACCACCCATTCCTCTCGTACTCCAACAATCTTTGCTAATTTAACTCGAAAAGGTTGAGTTTTAATTGACCTTGAATAAATTCGATTCTCCAAAGCCCCTTCTATATGTAGTAAAGTTGTGTACTCTTCAATAGTAGGAACCAAGTCCTTCTTATTGAGAGTGAAGCAATTGTACCCTGGATTCCAGAATTGAATTAGGGCTCGAAGTAAGTCATCATCAACTTCGACATAGAGCAAATATGGGATGTCTCCGTAAGTCTGATAAAACTGTAACTTTTTGTTTGAGTCCCAACTCTCCCAAATGCCTCGCAAATCTCGTATATCATTTCTTTTTAGCGAAACTGGAGCATAACTGGTTAAGTCAGATACATAGTCATCCTGCAGACTGTCTCCTCCTTGTCTTTGTAAGTCCTCAGCCCACTGTCTTACTTCTGAGTTTAGAACTATTTGATTTGAACACTTTTTATCCATGGATGAAGGTTTTCCAATGAGACAATTAACACGAGGATCAATGCCTTTTATCCTGTATGATGATATGCAAACAGAAGAAATAAAACACACAAAAAAATGAATTAGTTTACATAATAAAGGAAGAATAATTTGATAATTATGTCTACCTAAATATTTCTATTTAAACATGCTTTCTTCATACTTTAAATAATTTAAATTCACATGCAATTTATTCAGTAAGAAAATAAATAAATAAATTAAAAGGAAAAGTTAAAATTCATTTCTCCTGTGTTTACACCTATTTTGAACAAAATTTCGGCATGGCTTCAGATCGGAAGAGTTTCTAGGGTTTATTATATGTAGGGTTTCAGATCTAAGAATAAAGGTACCTGAATTGTCCTTGTTAGTGCCCCCTTGGGCTGTTAACCCTCAATCCTAGTCCATCACAAACTAAAGTGGATCGAGTTCAATTCAAGGGGATACACTTCTCTATTCCTGACACGGAGAATAAATTCTCACGAAGACATAGAGCATATAAACCCCGAAAGTTACTTGCTAGGTCTGACACGGAGAAAAAATTCTCACGAAGACGTCGTTTTCACTCCCACTTAAAAGGGACCAACTCAATTATAGAGCTTTATGTTATGCAATGCAAGTGTTGTGTGTGAGGAGAAATGTTCAAACCTCTGACAGAAAAATAAAATAATTAAATAAAATATTTGCAAGTAAAATGAAATATTAATATAAATACTATAAAAATAATAAGTATATAAAAAATTTGAAAAGAAAGAATTATAAATTAAATATATGATTTTTAAATTTATAATTAATAGAGACAATTTATAATTGTTTTTTAAAAGCCTGACCATCCCCAGCGGAGTCGCCAAACTGTCGTAACCGATTTTCGTCCGGGCACGAATTTTTTACTTAGCGGGAAAAGTGATGTGAATAAATGGTTTTTTTAAATAATTTGGGAGTCGCCATCGGCCTTTTGGATCAGGTAGGTCGAATACCTAAAAATCATCTTTTAAAAGAGTTTTTCAGAAAACATCGATTAAAAGATAAACTGATCTGCGTTTTAACAAAAAATTCATTCTTTTTAATGATAAAAAGGGATTCGTGGTCGGTTACGTTTAGGGAAGGATTAGCACCCCTACAACGTCCAAAATTGGTACTTTTTAATTATACATTATCTTTATTATTAGAAATTTAAAAATTCAAAATATATTTAATTTATAATCCTATTATTTTAAAATTATAATTATGAAAAATATATATTAATTTATATATTTATAAATAAAATATTTATTTATTTAGAAATATCAAAAAATGACTTCTAGGTGTCTTAAGACAGTTCTTTTCTTTGATATTAAAAAATAAATAATTAAAACAATTAATATATAATTTATAAAATAAGATATTTATTTATTTAAAAATATCAGAAAATGGACATCCAGTTATTTTAAGACTGTCCTTTCTTAATATTGGAAAATAAATAAATATTAAAATATGATTAAAATGATTTAAAAGTAATATATTACATTTATAAATAGGATTTTTGTAAAATAAATAAATATTATTTATTATATATATATATACATGAATAAATAATAATAATAATAATTAAATATATGAACATATATTTTTTAAAATTTAAAATATAAATAAACAATAACTAAAATTAACATTAAATATATAAAAAGTAATAAGACTTTAAATAAAGGTATTAAATGGCTAAATTATAACATTTTAAAATTAGATACCTAATTTATAAATAATTATTTAATATTTCAGTGACTAAACATGCAATTTTTCTTATTTTTAATTTAGGGACTAAATTAAAAATATATAAAATTCGAACATCAAATTAAAACATGTTGTTCATGATTAAAATATTAATTATTAAAATTAAAGGACTAAATCTGATATTTTATTTTAAATATATATAATTACGGTTAAGGGCTAAAATATAAATAAATAAAATTTAGAGACCAAATTAAAAGGATCATAAATTTGATTCAATGACTAAAATGTAAAACATATAAAATAGAGGGACTACGGACAAGGTTTAACGTTTAAAAATTACACACATACCCCTCCCCAAAACGACGTCATTCGAGGAGGGCTATTTAAGCCCAAAACGGCTGGCCCGAAGGGCCAGCTCTCTTATTTATCACTTTCTTTCCTCTCTTTAAAAGCGGAGAGAGAAAAATTCTCTCTGGCTTCTCTCTAGCTTCCCTCACTGGAGGGAAGCCGGTCATCGGCAGGCAGCCGTATACCGCCGCCGGCCACCGTCTCTGGTGGCCGGAAAGTTTCGTTTTACATGAAAATAAAGGCCTTCTCTTCCTAAGGCCAAATCTGGCTTTAGTTTATCGAGGCTCCAAGGGTAAGTTTCCTTTCTTCTCTCTTTTTTAGTTTCTTTTGTTGCTTCCTCCCTGTCCCCTCCTTTGTAGGTGGGTCGAGGCTTTTATAGCCTCCACGAGATGCGCCTCGGACCGGTCATAAGAGTGAAGCCCAGTGAGTCACCAAACCTATGGTGGTGACTCACAAAAAACAAGCGACGTGTGCGGCTGTAATGGATCTTCTGGAAACTTTGACGGGGCATCGTGGCAGTGGCGGAGCGAAGTGGAGCGGCTGGAAGTAGAAACGGCGCCGCGTGGTCCCTAGGGTATCATCACCTTAGGGTTTGTGCTGGATGCGTGTGGGCCGTTGGATCTCTCAGATCCAACGGCTGTGATGCTGAGGCGGCTGGATGATGATATGGAAACTCTAAATTGGTTTTAGGGTTTCCTGATGGGTTTGGGCTTGGTCTCTTGTAACTGGGCTTGTCTGGGTTGGGCTGGACTTGGCCTGTTTGTAATAATAATAATAATAAATAAAATAATAATAATAATAATATATAAAATAATAATAATAATAAATAATAATAATAGAAAATGGAGAAAAAAATAGTATCTTCAACTTGTAATGAAGATATGAAATATATCAGAAAAAGAAAAGAAAATGCATCTCACCATTAATCAAACACGTAAAAAATACGTGCATGATCAATTATCAAGTGACAGATTTCCATCAGATGTACCAATCACGGAATGCATGCGTGCTTAGGAGAGAAAACATCTCAGGTCATTAATTAAATGCTAAAAATCTGGCTTACAGTTGTAGTACCAAAGTTCTCTAAAGCTGTTTTAAAACTCATGAAGAAAAAAACTAATGCTTTTACCAAGTCAAATAGCTCAACCTTACTTTTTGTCTTCTTTCTCAGCCTCAGCTGCCTTCTTCAATCTGGCACCAATATGGCGCTCATTCATCCGTTCAACACGAAGCTTGTTGTAGGCCTTGAATGACTTCATCTCCTCGGTAACCTTCACCAGCTCAACAGAAGGCTTCTCACGAGAAATTGGCAGGTATCATCCTTTGACTTGGGTTGCAGTTGCAAGCTCCTCGGCAGTAGAATCACCAGCCTACTCGGAACAAACAACATTTAAGAACACACGAAACAAGTTTCAAGATTCCACAAAGTTTTACCTTAAACTTGTGAGTACGTCTTGGGAAGACAACAAGCTTGGCCTTGTACGTCTTAAGCCTCTGAAAATTGGCTTGAAGACCTTCGAGAGATCGGTTCTTGCGACGGTGATCGACTGCAATACCAATGGTAGGCGCAAGCTTCTTTGAAATACCATCAGCTTGATCAGAGAAAAGGGTTCCAAACGGCACATTCAATAAAGCCATACACAAACAATATCAAAACAAGAAATCCATCTTATCTAAACAAAACACCCATTTACAAGCTAATAAAGACCAACAATAAGATTCATTGTTCTAGGTAGTCAACAAGGATGTTCATGATATCTAAACTGGATCAAATAGAAAACCCTAAATCTATATAAGATTAAATAGAAAAAACCCTAAAACAGGAAGGAATAAAAGAGCATACTTTAAGCTCTTCAAGAGTGAAACCCTTGCCAGCTCTCAACTTCATGTTGTACTTCAAAGTCTGACCATGGAAAATGGGACGTAGGGGTCCAGAAGTTGGCCTTGGGAAGATCCTTACAGCCTTCTTTTGCCTTGCTGCAAATCGCAAAACCCAAATCACAAATCAAATTTCAGCAGTTCAGGAAACATTAAAACGAGTTCACAAAAACGGATAAAGATAAAAACCCAGAGTAGATTAGCTCACCGATTCTTCTTCTAGCCTTTCTTGCAGGCTGATTGAACCATGTTTTCACATAGTTCTGCCAATGCTTCTTGAAATGGCCATTCGGTATAACATTGTTATGCTTAACCATAGCTTTCCCTGTGATTTAGTATGAAAAAAAAAGAAAATGATAATATCAACGAGAAAACAAAATTGGGGGGGAAAAAGAATCACAGGAAACGAAAGGGAGAAGCTTTGGCTGTGATGCTGACCAGAGACAAATGGAAGAGAACGGCGCAAAGAAAAACTATAAGCCCTTAGCATCTTATTAGGGGTTTTCGCGATAGTGATGGGTTTGCCTCTGTATTAAGGGGGTTTTATTGAAATTGAAGATCAAACAATATTTTTTTTATAATTATCGATATATGATCTATTAGGCGACTGATCAGTTCAAATATTGAAAATCCTCCCAAACCAACAATATTTGAAAAGAACAAATTATAAAGGTCAAATTCTATACAAGTCCTCATAGTATGTCTTTTTTTACAGGTTTAGTCTCTTTAATTATAGTGTAGTTGATAATGGGAGAGTATGAGTTTTATGAGAGAAATATTTGGTCCTATATATTTTTCTAGTTGATGATTGATCTATGTTAGTCGATAGTTGTTTTAAAGCCTCAATTATATTCATCATTGTTGTATACAGAAACGATGATGGTATATGAAAAGATTATAGCACCATTTTTGTATTGGTCCATTATTTACTTAGTCATGGGAAGGTTGACGTGTAGTTTACTGGAGTCGATTGACCCCATTTGGGTTTAGAAAATCCTTGTAAAAAGAAAATTTGGGAGAAACAAATGATATGTACTTGAACCCACTTGATCCCACTTATATTTTCTTGAATCCACTTGATACGAAATCTAAATCTGTCATTGTATTTAGTAAAACCATTGCAGCTATCTTTTTCAAATATGCATGGATAATTATTGGTGTAAATTTTATTGTTGATGTGAAATACTTTTTTACTTAACATCATGTATGTTACATGCCTTCAATGCTACAATCATTATCCTTATACCAAAGACTCATATATTCACTATGGTAAAGGACTTTAAACATATATTATGTTATTCTATTGTATAGAAGACCATTACTAGAATGTTAATGGATAGACTGATTATCTTATTCCTTAACATGATCCCATTGAACCAAATGTATTTGTAAGGGAATGAATATTGCATATAATACTCCTGGTGCAATAGAGATAGTTAAAAGGATATGAAATGAAAGGGTTTCTCTCTCTCTCTTAAATGCGTGTTTAAATTAAACTTATAAAGTGATTTTAGTGGTTAATAGGAATGTTTTTTTTCTAGAGGTCTTGGATTCAAGTAGTTGTGTCTACAGGATGTGTGTTGTCAATTGGTTAAGAAAATTACAAACAAATACTATCTTATAATCACCTCGTACTATTAAAAAAAGATATATGCTTAAATTTGATCTACGTAAAGACTTTGACCCTCTTAATTAAAGTTTTATACTTTTGGAAGCTACAGGGTTGTCTAGTAAGTTTGGAAAATAGATCAAAGTTTAAGGATCAATATAAAATGAAGATTATAGTTTGAAAACACATCATTCAATTAATTCCAATAATAATAACATCAATTAAATTAATATTCAGTCTATCATATTAATTTTAATCATATATTCATTTAACACGTGAATTTGGATTTAGTATAAAAAAGTTACACGAATTTAGACGTATGGTAAAATATTATATTTTTATGTTGCATACATATATAATTATTGGTGCATATATATTTGCCTAGGGTTCCCCCATGTCTTTGAAGGAATAGCTCCCTGCCCCTGGATTATAGTTGTTCAATGAGAACATGTACGCCTGGTTTTGGTGCTGCAATTGAGATACCATTTGTTGTTGATATTGCAAATGAGACATATCAGCCGGAGGAACCATCAGTGAAATACCAGCATTAACATGGGGTTGCTGCCGTTCTCCGAAACCGAATCCGAGATTTGGTTCACCGAGGTGAGGTCCGGGCCCAGGAGGTGCCGCCGCCGAAGCATTAGGACCAGCAGTGAAATGTTGAACCATGGCTCGGAAATTTTCCACATCCGTGCTCACCAAGGTAGGAGGGGTTCGCCTCGAAGCCCTTGTACGACTTCGAACTGGCCTCCCGACGCGGCGGCCGTCGGGTATCAAATTACCACCAGCTGAACCGGGAGGAGTAGACATTGTAACACTAGAAGAGCAGAAGAGAGTGAAAGTTCAGTGGTATATATTTTATGGAGGCTTCAACGTGGTCAAAACCGAATATGTTAGAGAAAATGAATGAAGTGTTGAATGTTTCTTCCTGGAAGCAGCCATTGCCTATCAGGATAACGTCAGCCATGACCTCTTTCTTTATAATATAGTTGATTTTGAATTGATCGGTATTTTCGAAAATTTAAATCTTTATATAATTTAGATATTATATTTTTATTGATAATTTAATTTATATTTCTAAAATTTTATAATTTTACATCTCTAAATTTTTAATAAATAACTTTTTAAATTCGTATTTTTTAACATAAACTTTTACATTGCATATATGGTCTTACATTTAAAATCAATTATTTTTAGATATAATAATCAAATTATAAAAAACTTAAAATAAACAAAAACGAATTTGTTGATAAAAATAAACTAAATGAATATACTTTGTTCAAATTTAATTTAATTAAAAATGAGTCTCAAAAACCCATTTAGTGATCTTAGTGGTAAAAGAGAGTGTTATTCTCTCTTGAGATTTTAAGTTCAAGCAATTGTATCCGCAAGATGTGTGTTATTAATGGTTAAGAAAGATTATAAACAATTAAATAACAAGATTTTAGGTAATATGTAATTTATTACATGTCTCTTGAATAATTTTAATGATTATAAGATAATATTTTTTTATAATATTTCTTAATCATTCACAACAAACATGTCACAACTGTTCGAAATCAGAACTTCTAGAGAATTATTTTTGAATTATTAAATAATTAAAAACATGATAAAAGACATTTCGAGTCAATCGGTCGAACTAATTTTATTTTATTTTATATTTTTTTATTAAAATTTATAAAATTTTGATTCAGTTATTATTAAACCAACATGTCAATTGATTGAATCAAACCAATAATTTATCAAATTTAACGTAATTAATTAGGTCTCTAGCCCATTACAATACTTCTAATTTTTTAAAGTTTTGAGTTCGAACACAAAATTATATTGTATTTGCTTTGGACTAATAAAAGAAAACATTAACTAACTAACAACCCAATAACCACCTATCAGCAGCCCAACTGTTAAGGTCCACATCTAAAGTTAATTACGTCTTTAGAAACAGATTTGTCATTTTTAAAATAAATTATTCTATTAAAATATTATTATAGATAGATCACTATACTAATAAAATTAAAAATGACACTTAATGTGGTATAGTATAATAACATTTCTAGTCTCAAAACCTATACATTATATTAATTTTATTCTCGTTCAAAGCAATTTAATAAATTTAATTCTTCATATTTAAAAATTTCATCAGTTTAGTCATTTTTATGATACCGCCAAATTTAGGGAGCCCATCATATCAATACAATAGTTGGATAATTGTATTTTGTCATAATGCAACAATAAGTTATTATTAAACTGTTATTATACCAAGAAAATAACATAACATTTATGGTAGAAGAACGAAGATAAAATGATAGAATTTCTAAATATAAATGATTAAATTTATTGAATTATTATAGATTAGGACCAAAATGGTAAATTGTATATGTTTTAAGAACTAAGACTATTATTATATTAGGTCACGTCATTGTTTTGTCTAATATTTAACGATTGAGTGATCTATTTAAATAATATTTTAATAGAATGACATGTTTGTAACTTTTAAAAAAGAAAGTAACAGATTTATTATCCAACATATAATTAAGTGATATTGGGTGTAGTTTTACGTATTATATTATATTACATATAATTAAGTGCTTAGTTTAAAAAAGCACCGCTTAAGCACGATTAAAGCGCTAAGCGACTCGAGCGAGGCCCCTGGCGCTTCAGCATAGCAAAAGCACTACGAATTCATTAAGCGGTAGTAATCGACGCTTTTAAAAGCGCTAATCGACGCTTAATCGCGAGTTTAGAAGATACGATTCTAGGCTTTAGTAGATACGATTTTTGGGCTTATTTAGGGTTTAGCGGGCTATTAGATTATCAGTTTTGGTTTTTTTTTTCTTGTAGCTTCACACTAAGAAACGAAACAGATTGGCACAATCTAGATTGAATGACATGGTGTTTGTGAAATTCAATCATGCCTTGGAGCGCCGAGCTAAAAGTAAGGAGACCGATCCCATTCTTTTGCAAGATATTGATGAGAGCAATGAGTGGTTGATGGGAAGAATGGAAGATGATGAAGATGATGATGAGCCGGTGTTTGTTTGTGAGGATTTGACATAGAGTGATGTTGCTAACGCTTCCGGTGCATATGAGCCTAGTTATCTAACTAGAGCATCAAAAGTAGTGAATGATAGAGCCGGACCATCGAGAAATGATAAAGGAAAATCTCCTGCTCATAATCCTATCTCTAGTAGACCATCTTGTAGATGTTTAGTTGATGAAGATGAGATGGAAGAAGATATTGGAGTGTCTAGTGATGAAGGAGATGGTGTTGTCCGAGTTGATGACGATGATGATTTAGAGGATTTTTAGTTATAAGGAATTGAGGGTTTAGAAAAATACTTCTGTTCATCTCACTTTAGACTACTTTTGGTGTAGACCATCTTTTGAGATTAATATGCTCGTATAGTCATATGGTTAATCATATATAAGTATTTAAGTGTTTATAACTTATAAGTAAATTGAGAATTATATTTTGGTGTTTAAGTACTTGTAAGATTTGAATATATGTATTGACACTTTGATATTTAAGTATTTATAAGATAATTTATAAATATTTTATATTTTTTTTGTGAATTTTGACCTTTTTGGCGCTTCGTGTGCATAAAGCAAACGCTTTCGCTTAGCGTTTAGCGCTTTGGCGTCTAGGACCCTAGGCGCTTTACGCTTTTTAAAACCAAGATTAAGTGATATTGTTTAATATATTACATGTAATGCTATTTTTTAAAATTATCATTTAACTATAATTTTAATTTTATAAAAAAGGTTTACTTTATAAAATTAAGTTTAAAACATTTTATTTTTAATTATTAAAATAATTTTAATTCCAAAGTAATTCGACAATCATTTATAGATTAATATGGATATGTTAAAGGTGAGCAAGTAGATTAAAAGAGTAACATGTATGGATGGATCGGAAGGGATGGATGGGAGAAATCGTAAATTTTCCTATATTTTAATTTTTTGTATATTTTTTATTGATAATTTGTTTTCATCCCCTTAAAATTATATAAATTAACTTTAATATAAAATTTTATAAGTTCATCCTCAACATAAAATCATGTGTCCGTCCTTGATTACATACGTATACGCATACAACTCATATTAAAGAAGATAGTTATATATATATATATATATATATATATATATATATATATATATATATATATATATTATAAAACTTTACATTACGACGATAAGTACCACTATAATATTATAATTATTCAGGTAATATCATAATATACAATTACTCAAAGTCTATTTTTCAAATATTATAAGCATATAATTTTTTTTATATTATACAATTACTCAAAGTATAATTTGAAATTTAATTTTAAAATATTTTATATTCATATATTAAAGGATAAACTACTTGAATGACCACCTAACTCTGGGGTTAGTGTTGATATTACCACCATTTTCAAAATTTCGTCAATATGATTGTCGCGGCCGTATTTCGGTTAGGTCCAGAATTGGACTTCGACTTGAATAATTGGGTTAAAGTCGCCACCGATCATTTTAAAAACATTTAGGTGAATCGGACACCATCTTACTTGATCTGCGATTTACCATAAATATGTCGGGTTCGGGAGTCGGTTAAGGTCAAGGAATGATTAACACCCTTGAACCGCCCTTTCGGTACCAATTAATTTGTCGGTTGTCTTTAATTGCGAAAATTAAAAATTGAAATTGAAATTTAAAAACTCAATACAAACTAATTACCTTTGATCGATTGAAATTGTCCTAAAAATATCAAATTACTGTTAAATAATAGAATAACATAAAATAAGACGAGAAAAAAATATTAAATAAAAAATATTGAAGAGATTAATGATTAAATTAAAGTTAATTGAATGATGCAAAGAGAAAAAATCAAAGTTAGGGTATCAATTTAAAATAAACAAAGATGCTTTTTAATTAAATAGAACATTGCACGTTCAAACAATTAAATAGCATTGGTCTACTCCATTATTGAAATGCTTACAAGCTGAACTCAGTTTATCCACTGTTGCTACCAAAAGTTTCCTTGTGAAACTCAAAATAAGTTTGCTGTACACCAACTTTGGAGGAGCCGATAGAACTTCGGCCTCAATGGTGGAATCCTGCTCATCGCTGCATAAAAGCTCATCGGCTTCTTCAATGGATTGTGTAGTGACCGGAGGTTCTCCGAAGCTCATGTGGTTGTATTGCAATAATGAATCCTTGTCGAATTCATAACCTTGTTCTCTGGCTGCGTTAATCCATTTCTCAAACAGCCAAATAGGGTCCGAGCCTTGCAAACACGACGCATAAACGATTAATGAAGCAAGCTCCCGGGCGGCTTTAGGGCTGCAAAAGCGGTTACTTTTGTCGATTTTAGGAAGCACATCTCTGGATTTGTGAAATGATTGTTGGTCCTGGACCTGGAGTGCCATGGAAGAGAGTGAAGTTCGAGTTATGAGGCGTGCACGGAGTCGACGATTGGGCGGTGGAAAGCTCGGAAATGGAAGCTCCGGTGACTGGCGGCGTAATCGGAAATGGGTTTTGATGGTGTAATGACAGCTTAAAACACAGCCCAATTGGATTCCCTCTATCTTCCCCAAGACTTTTCCCCCTTTTTCTATCACAGAAGCACTGTTTAAATATTAAAAGGACAGCGCTTTTACCCTCCAAGAGAGCAGAACCCCCTTCACGTGCCCCCTTTAAAAAGCAAAAGGAAATGGAATTTGTTTTAGTTAGTGGGGTAGTGGCACGATGGAAGGGGAAATCAATTGTTTGTTGAGTAGTGTTTGAATATGTGAGGTAATGGTGGGGTAGTATATAAGGCATAAAAAAATAATAACAACAATAATAATAATAATAAATAAATAATATAATAAAAGGTTTTTGTAGATTCAGACAAAAATAGATGTCTATAGATGTCCCTCTTTGTACATTTTTGTGTTAACAAGAATAGGGCAAAGATGAAAAAAGACAATCAATTTTTGTTCGGTGCTTCTTGGAATTGGGCCTTTGTCTTCTTCTCGGTTTAAAGATTTCGGCTTGAAAATTCTTCCAAAAAGTAGTTCCTCGCTGTCATTGAGCTGAATGAAATCGAACTCGTAGGTCTTTGGCAGATAGCCCTTCTTGTCTTGAGCTATGCTGCAAATGATGGTGCCTTTGAGCTGAGTGTAAACGAACTCGAGGGTCTTTTTGTTTCAAGAGAAACATTTTCAAAGGGTTTATTTTTCAAAGAGAAACGATTTCAAAGGTTTTTTTTGTGTTTCAAGAGAAACGATTTCAAAGGTTTTTTTTTGTTTCAAGAGAAACTGTCTCTAGGGAGGCAAAATTTTAACATCACAAACTATTGGTTAGTGACCAAATTGTAAAGTTTCAGAATTTGGTGACTAAAGTAGAAGAATGGATTAGTTCAGTGATTTATTTAGAAGTATTTCCTAAAAGTTGTTAGTAATTATTAAAGGAACTAAATGGTAAAATGGTCATTTGATCATTTAAGGAATTAAAAATGTGATAGTGGGGATATATATTTTTACATGTGGGAGTGTAGGAAACCAAAAACAATGTTTCCAGAATTCTCTTCTCCTCCTTTCTTCTTTGTGCGTGAAGTTCTAGCTTAAAGGTGAGTTTCTTAATTAGTTGGTTATTTGTTGAATTAAAAGTTGGGTTATGATTCTTAGGTGATACTTAAGCTTAAGAAAAGCTTAAGTTATCTTAAAATCAAAAGATAAATGAGTTAGGGAAGATTAAAGATTTGGAGTTCTTGAGTGAATTTCCAGAATGGAGTTGATAAGTTGAACTTGAAGCTAAATTTGACTTGTCATCAGCTTAATTAAGAAGTATTAAGTGTTAGAATTGGATTTGAAACATGTGGAAAATAGGGTATGATTCTTGAAATTCCTAAAGAGAAGAGAATATTAAGGTTAAAGATGAGATAAATGAATATTAATGAGTTTAAGTATGTATATGTAAGTTAGGAATATGAAAGGGGTTGAAATATGAAGGATTTAATCCAAAAAGAATGAATTTTCGGGTTCAAAAAAAGGATTCTGGGTAGAGTGCATCGATGCATATTCATAGTGCACCGATGCATCAAGGTTAAAACCCAGAAATTGTTTGAAGGTGTATCGATGCACAGGTAGTGCATCGATGCACTCTTTTAATCTAAAAACATCGAATGCAATTGGTGCATCGATGCATAAGGCATGCATCGATGCATCCCAGTAATAAACAAACATCGAATGTATTTTATGCACCGATGCACATGTAGTGCATCGATGCACCGATAGGGAATGCATCGATACACTGTGCAGTGCATCGATGCATACCTTCATTAAAAGATGAAATGAGCTTTTCTTTTAGCCTAAGAAATGACAATTTAGAAGATATCAATTAGTATACTGATATGTATCAATGTTTATTATGATGTAGATATAGAATAAAGCTTGTTCCGGAACAATCTAAGGATTAAGATTGATTTAAAGCAAACAAGGCTGAGGTGAGTGCATATTCTCTAGTATATGTGGTTCAAGGGAAAATAAGACTTGTGATAAGTCTATTTTCAATAGTGAAAAACATGAATTCATAGAAGTATGTATTTGTATTTATATGTGTGCATGAGTATATGTGTTATTGATATGAATATGGTAAGTAAAAGGGATTAATGGTGATGATAAGAATAATAATAAGGATAATGAAATGATAGGTATATGTGAATATAGGTATTGATGTTTTTTGTATGTATTGTAAGATGATATGTTTATGTGATAACATGATAAGATGACAATGATTTACATGTCATATGAATACATGAGAAATGTTATGAGCCATATGAAAGAGAAAGTATATGTGATACATGAGGGTGAATCCTATGTTTATATGAATATGAACTCATATGAGAATTGACATGAACTACGTGATTACATGTATATGTGAATGAAACCATGAGCTTATATGAATATATGATATGGTTACATGAATATATAAAAGTATATAAAAGATAATGCCCATGTTATGTATCATGAGAGCTAGGGGTATAGTTGGCATATATGTATTCTTTGGAACATGTGTGAAGTCTGGTGAGACACATACTTGATCCTTGGCATATGTATATGATTCTTAAGGAATGATATGTGGTCCTTCGGGACATATATGTATTCTTTGGAACATGTGTGAAGTCTGGTGAGACACATACTTGATCCCTAGTATATGTATATGATTCTTAAGGAATGATATGTGGTCCTTATGGACATTATTATATAGCACTACGGTGCAATTCTACGCGACACTCCGGTGCAATTATATGTGGCACTTCGGTGCAATTATATGAGTTGTGGTGACAGCATTAGTGCACAACCTCTATGTACTCGCATATCTTTAGTTCTCACATGTGTATCATGGGCTATTAAATAGATAATATTAATAAAGTGATATGATAATATGTTTGTTTCCTTGTGGAATTTCATGTGTGATATTGATTGTACAAATGGTAACTTATAAGACCATATGATGAAAAGAATCAATGATAGTATATATATATAGTTTACATGACATGATATGTATATGTGCAATTGGTTATGGTATATGCTATATGATATGGACATAAGAAATCAAAGGAACATGAGATAAGAGATATGAATGATAATGACATATATGTATGCATATATTTGTTAAATGTAAAAGTATGAGTGGTATGAAATGATAGTAGTAATTGTTTAAGTATGATTATTAGTTACCATTTACCTTATATGTTTATATGCCTCACTAAGTCTTTGACTTAGCGTGTAAGTGATTTACACGTAGGTTTCGAGAAGAGTAAAGAGCAATGTAGAGCACGACAGGTCAATTCTCCTTACTAAAGATCAGATCAGAAAAGAGGTGAATAATATGTATTTTAGTATATAAAGTTCTAGTTGGCATGTTTTCAAAAGAATATATTGTTTAAACTATGAACAGTTTTATAAATGTTTTGAATACTTATATATAAATAAATAAGTGAAATATACATGCTCTGATTGGTTTTGTAATAATGAAAATGTCTTTTATGTAAATTAGTCATTTATATGTTATAAAAGTTTTAAATTACTCACTATTTTATACAAGTACATGTTTTAACAGGTCAATGTGACACCTCGGATTCGTATCCGGGTCGGATACGGGTTGGGGTGTTACATTTAATGGTATCAGAGCTACGGTTTAGCCGATTCTAGGCATCAATCGAAGTAAAAAGTGTTTTAAAAAGTATACATGCCAACATAAAGTGAATAATTTCTGATATGATAGTGTAAGGAGTGTATTGTCTTGCTAATAGAATTAAAATGTTATGTTATATTAGATGTATGATCATGAGAGCTTCCAAAGTGAAGCACAAGGTAATAGACTGAAGGTAATAGCATTCACATGCCCTGGCCAGGCAGGGAGAAGAGCGAAAAACCTCAGGAAGTGCCTGTATAAACTTAGGGAATGTCTTCACCATGTTGAAGAATATTCTGATGAATTTTCAATTTATATTTTTTTTAACTCATAGAATGAATGTATCGAATTAGTTGAAAAGTTAAGAGCACCCGAGTTCAAGGATGGATTTGAGGAAGGTTCTGTTGTTACAGACCTATGGTTAGATGATATGATAGAAGGTTTTTATTTCTCTAAAGAGGAGAAATTAAATTGAGTAGTTTTGTTACTACTTTGACAAGTTAGAGTATGGCAGATAAATGAAGCTCGAATATATGAGCTTGAAGCAAGGGAATTACCCATGCATGTGTATGAAAGTAAGTTTGATAAGTTAAGCAAATTTATTGTTGAATTGATTCTGATTAAAAAGGATACATGTGATTGATTGTTTAAGACTTGTTCCTTAAATTAAAAGAGTTTTACTGGTTTTGAAATTGTTCTCATTTCAAGAAATGGTTGATCGTGTTAAAGCTCTAGAGAGAGCTAAGAAAAAAGGATTGGAAAAAAAAATCTCAGATGATTAAGAAAATTAGTGCTTCATAGAATTTTAGCACCATCAAAGAAAGGTAGAGATTCTGGTTCAACTTTAAACCTGACATGAATTAGTTGTATTCTCCGTCAGAGAATCAAATCAGATGAGAGTTCGACAGACTCCAACAGTAGGTTTGATCTTGAAAAATTAAACAAAGAGTTAATTGAGGATAAGTCAGGGTTAAAGACAACCCTTGTGAATTGGGTTAAAAGCTCTTTTAGAAGTTATGTAAATCGAAGCAGAAAAAGTATTTTAAATGGATTAGATGAGTATTGAAATCTGGTGATTTATTTGAAACAAATGGAGGAATGGATTAAGTGCTTTGCTAGAGATTAAATAATGTAAAGGATAAGAAGTATTTTAAATGTATCAAGTGAGGTAAATACTGTTTTTTTATTTAAGATGGAAAGAGTTAGCGTGGGCTAACAAGATTATGGGACGGAATGTATTGAAATTACAAGATTTCAAGATATGGTAGGTTATGATAACCAAATATGAAGTGAATCAGGATACAGTTGTATACTGTGATTATAGTAAAGTGATAGAGTGAAGGAAGTGAGGATTCAAATGTTTGAGTAAAACTAAGGATTGATAAGAAGAGTTTAAGTATGGGTACATCAATGATCAGTTTATAAATAAAGGAAGTTAGAATGTTAAGCTTGAATAATGGAAGTGACATGGTGTATGAGATTGAATATTTATTTGATTAGTTGAGTAAACTATTGTTGAAATAATTCCGACTGCAAAGAATGTATATGAATGGTTTGATGAAGGTTTATGTTTTAGATTGGAAGAACCGATGTTGACTAACAGAGTTATAAGATAGTAGTGTATTAAAGTTAAAGGATTAGAAGATGATTTCGGGGTAAGCTAATAATGTATGGTGTGGATTGAGATATGGTTATGTATTTTAATCATTGAAATGAAAGGTAATAAAGGAGACAAGGCATAATAATGTATATGAATGAGAGTATGGGTTCAATAAGTGAATTACACTGGGTTGATTTTCACTGAAATGATGTTTATGATTAATTTGATCAGGGCTTACGCCCTAGATTGGAAAGTTGTTATTAATTAGCTGGAATGGCATGGATGTTAGAGTTATCAAATTTGAAGGAAACATAAAGTAAGTTAATCAAATGAGATACGAATCTGGATGTGGTTGTGTATTTTGATCATATAGATATGATATAGGCAAGGAGATAAATATTTATGTATTTTAAAGAAAATTTTGATGGAAGAAAATACAAGCAAGATGTGATAAGAATGAGGTTCTGTATAAGTGAAGTTGATTAGTAAAGTTATAAAGATATAATAAAGATTAGTAATCATAGATGAATTTAAGTGATAGGAAAAGAGTATGTGAACATGAAAGAAAGATATGATTGGTGTATAAGAAGATTTTGATTTATGAAGGAAATGAAAGGATGAAGTTTAAAGAATCAGATGTGATAAAGGTTATGTTGAGATATAGATTATAAGTTTAACTAGAAGTAAGAAAGGTATGTCAGGTGATATGAGAAATTGTTTAGTTATGCAAAGTGTATGTTTAATCAGTTATGATGAAGATTTAAGGTTATGTTTCTTGGTTAAGTGGATGTAGTCAGAGAAATGAAGAAAGATTTATATGTATTAAGGAAGTTTTGGAGTCAGTCAAGTATGGATGAAATAAAAGTTTAGTGATTCTTGAAAGACAATTGAAGATTGACAAGGAATTTGATTGATTTACGAGTTTGAGTAATAAGAATTAATGTTATTGTCTATCTGATAAGTGACATGATAGGAGATATAAAGTAAACAGGTAGTCGAATAATTGAAATGATAAGAACCAAGTTATTAAAGATGATACAAAATATTAAGTTCAGAAAGCAGCATGAGAACGTTAGAAGATATGTTCTTCTCAGGATGTGCAGTGAAAATTCTCGAATTTTTAAAAGGAGGGGAGATTTGTAACATCCCAAACTATGGGTTAGTGACCAAATTGTAAAGTTTCAGAATTTGATGACTAAAGTAGAAGAATGGATTAGTTCAGTGATTTATTTGGAAGTATTTCCTAAAAGTTATTAGTAATTATTAAAGGAACTAAAGGGTAAAATGGCCATTTGATCATTTAAGGAATTAAAAATGTGATAGTGGGGATATATATTTTTACACGTGGGAGTGTAGGAAACCAAAAACAATGTTTCCAGAATTCTCTTCTCCTCCTTTCTTCTTTGTGCGTGAAGCTCCAGCTCAAAGGTGAGTTTCTTAATTAGTTGGTTATTTATTGAATTAAAAGTTGGGTTATGATTCTTAGGTGATACTTAAGCTTAAGGAAAGCTTAAGTTATCTTAAAATCAAAAGATAAATGAGTTAGGGAAGATTAAAGATTTGGAGTTCTTGAGTGAATTTCCAGAATGAAGTTGATAAGTTGAACTTGAAGCTAAATTTGACTTGTCATCAGCTTAATTAAGAAGTATTAAGTGTTAGAATTGGATTTGAAACATGTGGAAAATAGGGTATGATTCTTGAAATTCCTAAAGAGAAGAGGATATTAAGGTTAAAGATGAGATAAATGAATATTAATGAATTAAAGTATGTATATGTAAGTTAGGAATATGAAAGGGGTTGAAATATGAAGGATTTAATCCGAAAAGAATGAATTTTTGGGTTCAAAAAGAGGATTCTGGGCAGAGTGCATCGATGCATATTCATAGTGCACCGATGCATCAAGGTTAAAACCCAGAAATTGTTTGAAGGTGTATCGATGCATAGGTAGTGCATCGATGCACTCTTTTAATCTAAAAACATCGAATGCAATTGGTGCATCTATGCATAAGGCATGCATCGATGCATCCCAGTAATAAACAAACATCGAATGTATTTTATGCACCGATGCACATGTAGTGCATCGATGCATCGATAGGGAATGCATCGATACACTGTGCAGTGCATCAATGCATACCTTCATTAAAAGATGAAATGAGCTTTTCTTTTAGCCTAAGAAATGACAATTTAGAAGATATCAATTAGTATACTGATATGTATCAATGTATTATTATGATGTAGATATAGAATAAAGTTTGTTCCGGAGCAATCTAAGGATTAAGATTGATTCAAAGCAAACAAGGCTAAGGTGAGTGCACATTCTCTAGTATATGAGGTTCAAGGGAAAATAAGACTTGTGATAAGTCTATTTCCAATAGTGAAAAACATGAATTCATAGAAGTATGTATTTTTTATGATTTATATGTGTGCATGAGTATATGTGTTATTGATATGAATATGGTAAGTAAAAGGGATTAATGGTGATGATAAGAATAATAATAAGGATAATGAAATGATAGGTATATGTGAATATAGGTATTGATGTGTTTTGTATGTATTGTAAGATGATATGTTTATGTGATAACATGATAAGATGACAATGATTTACATGTCATATGAACACATGAGAAATGTTATGAGCCATATGAAAGAGAAATTATATGTGATACATGAGGGTGAATCCTATGTTTATATGAATATGAACTCATATGAGAATTGACATGAACTACGTGATTACATGTGTATGTGAATGAAACCATGAGCTTATATGAATATATGATATGGTTACATGAATATGTAAAAGGATATAAAAGATAATGCCCATGTTTTGTGTCATGAGAGCTAGGGGTATAGTTGGCATGCCAAGAGTCGAGGGTCTATGTGGTCCTTCGAGACATATATGTATTCTTTGAAACATGTGTGAAGTCTGGTGAGACACATACTTGATCCTTGGCATATGTATATGATTCTTAAGGAATGATATGTGGTCCTTCGGGACATATATATATTCTTTGGAACATGTGTGAAGTCTGGTGAGACACATACTTGATCCCTAGTATATGTATATGATTCTTAAGGAATGATATGTGGTCCTTATGGACATTATTATATGGCACTACGGTGCAATTCTACGCGGCACTCCGGTGCAATTATATGTGGCACTTCGGTGCAATTATATGAGCTGTGGTGACAACATTAGTGCACAACCTCTATGTACTCGCATATCTTTAGTTCTCACATGTGTATCATGGGCTATTAAATAGATAATATTAATAAAGTGATATGATAATATGTTTGTTTCCTTGTGGAATTTCATGTGTGATATTGATTGTACAAATGGTAACTTATAAGACCATATGATGAAAGGAATCAATGATAGTATATATATAGTTTACATGACATGATATGTATATGTGCAATTGGTTATGGTATATGTTATATGATATGGACATAAGAGATCATAGGAACATGAGATAAGAGATATGAATGATAATGACATATATGTATGCATATATTTGTTACATGTAAAAGTATGAGTGGTATGAAATGATAGTAGTAATTGTTTAGGTATGATTATTAGTTACCGTTTACCTTATATGTTTATATGCCTCACTAAGTCTTTGAGTTAGCGTGTAAGTGATATACACGTAGGTTTCGAGAAGAGTAAAGAGCAATGTGGAGCAAGACATGTCAGTTCTCCTTACTAAAGGTCAGATCAGAAAAGAGGTGAATAATATGTATTTTAGTATATAAAGTTCTAGTTGGCATGTTTTCAAAAGAATATATTGTTTAAGCTATGAAAAGTTTTATAAATGTTTCGAATAGTTATATGTAAATAAATAAGTGAAATATACATGCTCTGATTGGTTTTGTAATAATGAAAATGTCTTTTATGTAAATTAGTCATTTATATGTTATAAAATTTTAAATTACTCACTATTTTATACAAGTACATGTTTTAAAAGGTCAATGTGACACCTCGGATTCGTATCCGGGTCGGATACGGGTTGGGGTGTTACAAAAATTTTGTTTCAAGAGAAACATATTTAAAGGTTGGTGTTTCTAGAGAAACTGTCTCAAGAGAGATAAAACTTTGTTTCAAGGGAAACTGTCTCAAGAGAGACAAAATTTGTTTTAAGAGAGACAAAACTTAGTTCCAAAAGAAACTGTCTCAAGGGAGACGAAATTTGTTTCAAGAAATACATATTCAAAGATTTTGTTTCAAGAGAAACTGTCTCAAGGGAGACAAAATTTGTTTCAAGGGAAACTGTCTCAAGAGAGACAAAATTTGTTTCAAGGGAAACTGTCTCAAGAGAGACAAAATATGTTTCAAGAGAAACTTGTCTCAAGAGAGACAAAACTTTGTTTTAAGTAAAATAGTCTCAAGAGAGACAACCCCTTATTTCGAGAGAAATAATCTCAAAGGTGGTTTATAATCTGCTTGTTCGTGCATGTTAAACAAATCCTTTCAGAAGCTCTAATCGTTAACTTAAGGAAGTCAAATCTGTGGATGTCATGTTTGCTGTGACGCTAAATCACTTCATCGGGCACAATATCTTTCTTCGTGAAGTTGAAATTATAGATGGCTCATTCGCTATGAAATTGAGCTTTTAATTGGACGTCATTCGTTGTGAAGTTAAAATCCACACTGAAGATGAATATTGCTGGTGGGTACGATTCCCTTCGTCGTGAAGTTGAAACCATGGATGGCCCCTTCGTTGTGAAGTTAAGCCTCAAATTGGATATCCTTCGTCGTGAAGTTGAAATCCAATCTAAAGATGAATGTTGCTAGTGAGCACGATTCCATTTGTTGTGAAGTTGAAACCGTAGATGACCCATTCGTTGTGAAGTTAAGCTTTAACTTGAATATCATTCGTCGTGAAGTTGAAATCCAAGTTGAAGATGAATGTTACTGGTTAGCACGATTCCCTTCGTCGTGAAGTTGAAACCGTGGATGAACTATTCATTGTGAAGTTGAGCCTTAACTTGAATATCCTTTGTCGTGAAGTTGAAATCCAAGCTTGTATTGTTTCGAGTCCAATATCATTCGTCGTGAAGTTGAAATTGGCTCTGAATGAAACTGGGAAGCCCCTTCGCCGTGAAGTTGAGCTTTGAATTGGATATCCTTCGTCGTGAAGTTGAAATCCAATCTAGAGTTGGCACGATATCCTTGGTCGTGAAGTTGAAATTGTGGATGACCCCTTCGTTGTGAAGTTGAGCCTTGACTTGAATATCCTTCGTCGTGAAGTTGAAATTGACTCTCAACAAGACTCGAAAAGTTGTTTTTTCGTCAGACAGTCGCCCCTTCGCTGTGAGGTCGAGCAACTACCGTCAACTTTTGAATGTGATTTTGAATCAAGTGTTTTTCGTCTTGAAGTTGAAACTTGACTCAAAAAGCTGCAAAAAATTATGTATGCTAAAAATGATAAATGTGATGCTCTTAAGTATGTCTAAGATGCATGTAACATGAATTAATTATGTTTTTTCTTGGATGAAGCCTCACTTTTTTCTGCTGGTTTTGTCCTTGGGATCGACTATGCCCCATTTTCTTCTCAAGTTGTTGATATTATCACAAGTGTTATCTGGTCTCTCAGACCGATTGTTTTAAGAAATGAGAAATGCTCGAATTTGGCATTGTTCGTTATTTCTTCAATAGAGGCAAAATGAGCTTTAACAACTTTAAGGACTTTTCACATTTGAGACTATCCTGTTTGAAAATGTTTTTTTCCCATTCTCTTATTTTAGGAGGAAAAAAAGATAAAAATGTAAAATTATGTAAAACATTGCCCCTCAATCTAGGCTCGCAATCGAATCAAATCATAAACATGAGTTCAAAGAATATCAAATGAATCAATAGCTCTTTTAATGCTTTCAGAGTTATAGCTCTTTGACAAATATTCAAGTGGATGAGTTGGCTTTAGGTTTACCTAAGGTTTCAGCCATTAAAAAATGTCATTTTTCGGTTGTTGCAACATGTTTTTTCTTTGGCTTGCCATTTTAATTGGATGTGGACAAAATGACGCAACTAGCATAATCGATTACTAGACCTTCAATTTCGGTCATATGAAATCTTCCATTTGTTCAAGCTTTGTAGGCTCCTCTAACAAAGGCATTGAAAAAATATCGGTCTAAAAATAAAATTCTTGAGTGCTTGTGTGAAATTGACTATAACAGGTGTTCCTTAACTCCCTTTGTCCATCATTACCGAAAATTTCTTATTTAGATAAATTTGATTTAATTTGTCATTGCCTGACTAGCCGAATCCATAAAGTAGGGGCGTTTAACCAATTGCTTTAGAGAGAAAGCTTAATATTATAATAACTTTTATCAGGTTTAATTGAAGGGTTGATCTCATCACAAAGTCTTCGGCCTTACAAAAGCAGTGGAGCAAACACCGAATTACCAAGTGTCCGAGCAATGTCATAGTTTGAATGCAATCTATTCATAAAGCCAGGGCTTTCGAGTTTACTCTATAACCAAATGCCTTAGTGGAATAACTCAGCTTTACGGATTTAATTTCTTAAGATTGTCAAGAAGAACCTGTTATAGTCTAGGTGTTTGTTGAAAGTAAAAAAATTCATCTTTAGAGTTTAATTTCCGAGCAACTGACCTAAACTAGATTCACCTACTCGACTATTCCATATGTAAAGATCATGATCATCATTGAACGTCTTAAATAAAAAGTATAGTAATTGTCATAGCAAAAGATGTCCCATGTTGTCTGCACCTATGCACCTCTAAATACCAAGCCTTATGAAGGGAGAAGGCTATATTGGTTATTTGCAAGAGAAGAATATGGTGTTCGAGTGTATATTCTGGGTAAGGTCAAAGTCCTTTGTTTTGTTACTTTGTCAAAGATCTGTAACTCTGAATCATTTACAGAGTTTTTTTTAATTCAGATGATATTAAAAGAATTTCAAGTTGTAAATTTAATTCAATGCTCAGCGCAAATTCATTGAAATGTCCTCATAAAAAGAAATATGTCAAAGTTCAAAAACAAGTTACAAAAAGAAATATGAGAAGGTTCAAAAAAACAAGTCCAAACAGGATGTTGCAAAATGGAATAAATCCTCATTACGATGCCCCACTTGCCCAAGGAGCATTCATTTGATTCAAGCCAGACAACTGTGAAATAATCTGGTCAACCAATAAGTCTTGGTTCCTAGTGATAGAATCCAAGGTACTTTGTTGATTTTGATTTATTTTCTTCCAGTTGTAATCTTAGCATGTTCTCTTCAAGTTGAGAAATCTTTGCTTCCGTTTTCCTTTACGCGAGTGTTGTGAGGATGACACGTGTCCGAAGCTTGTGGAGGTACGTCCAGTGTTTGTATCCCTTTGTTTATGAAAATCTTTTGTTAGTTCGTGTGGATGCAATGAAAAAAGAAAAATTATGCGAAATATGCAAGAACGCATGATGCATGAAATGTTCGAGGCATTGATCTAAAAATACGTCTGTTGTTATAAATAATCCTTATTGGGGATAAATGTGTTACGTCTTAGGAGACAAAAACATTTTAAAGGTATATACCCCGAACAACTTCTGACAGATTAATTCATCTTCCGTCTTTTTCTGTCACTGGTTGAATGTCCTGTCGAACATTTCCGGCTTATCTGGCTAAACTGTGCAAGTGACAATTGCTTGCTCCTAAAAGTCTCGAATGACTGCATCTCCCGCTTTCACTTTCTGCTGAGCCTGTTCCTAACGAAAGCGCCATTGGAGCCCTCCATCGATAGTAACTATCCAAAGATTATCTGCATGTTTCTTGAATTTGTCAACAGTGGTCTCCAGTTTAGCTAGAGTTTCACCATCTTGTTCTTGCTGTCTTTGAAGGGATTCTCCAGGTCAGTAACCTTCTTCTCGTATGCCCTTGCAAATTTTTAACAACTCAAAAAGTTGACTTTTGGTGTGCTCGGCGTAAATCTCGGACCCTTCTGAACTAGACTTTTGTGTTTTTCACCTCTTGTATTATAACCCCTTTGTCCATTAATGTAAATTATTTACGTTTAATGAACACGTTTTTGGTGGATCAACACCTCTTTTGAATGAATGACGCAAAAGATAAAAACAAAATAAAAGAGAACAAAAATGAAAAAGGTTAGTAAGGTAAATCAAAACAATAATGAAAATGAAAAATTCTACCCCGCATGATATCTACCCCACATGCTTATTATTCCTACCCGGACATTATCTCTATCCCGTAAGTTGATTTCGAACAAGTCATAACCGCATAAATTTCTAGTTCACATGCTTTGAACAAAAAATAAAGCAGGAAATAATCAAAACAACCTAGGGTTTGAAATGAGGTTTTGGGGTGGGCTATAATTCCCTGCAGTCTCTTGGTTTAGGTTATAAAAAAAAGGTACCCGAGTTCTCCTTACCGGTGCTCCCTTGGGCTTGCCAGACCTTTAGTCCTAAGCCCATTACAAGCTTATGTGGACTAAATTAAACTCGAGAGGAAACATTCCTTTATGTTTATGCGAATAAATTCACACGAAGACATAAGTTATATGAATCCCGAAGGCTACTTGCTAGGCATGTACGGAGAATAAATTCTTACGAAGGCGTCGCTTTCACCCCTACTTAAAAAGGGTTCAGAGCTCGAGTATAGAGCCATAGAGAGAAACTTTTCAAAAATATGAAATCATTGAAAAAACGTCAGTACAACTATTTATTTGAAAAATAATCAAAGGTAAATAATTGGAATCAAATAAATAAATTAAAATTAAAATTTGTAATTTTCGCTCAAAAAGACAACCAAAAATTAATTATGGCCTGACTCACTTACATGTCCCCAGCAGAGTCGCCAAGCTGTCGCGGCCGTCTTTCGGTTGGGCCCGGAATTGGGTTTCGACTTGAATAATTGGGTTAGAGTCGTCACCGATCATTTTAAAAATATTTAGGTAGATCGGACACCATCTTACCTGATCTGCGATTTACCAGAAATATGTCGGGTTCGAGAGTTGGTTATGGTCAAGGAAGTATTAGCACCCTTGAACTGCCCTTTCGGTACCAATTAATTTGTTTGTTGTCTTTAATTGTGAAAATTAAAAATTGAAATTGAAATTTAAAAATTCAATACAAACTAATTACCTTTGATCGATTGAAATTATCCTAAAAAATATCAAATTATTGTTAAATAATAGAATAAAATAAAATAAGATGAGAAAAAAATATTAAATAAAAAATATTGAAGAGATTAATGATTAAATTAAAATTAATTGAATGGTGCAAAGAGAAAAAAAATCAAAGTTAGGGTACCAATTTAAAATAAACAAAGATGCTTTTTAATTAAATAGAACACTGCACGTTCAAACAATTAAATAACATTGGTCTACTGCCATTATTGAAATGCTTACAAGCTGAACTCAGTTTATCCACTGTTGCTACCAAAAGTTTCCTTGTGAAACTCAAAATAAGTTTGATGTACACCAACTTTGGAGGAGCCAATAGAACTTCGGCCTCAATGGTGGAATCCTGCTCATCGCTGCATAAAAGCTCATCGGCTTCTTCAATGGATTGTGTAGTGACCGGAGGTCCTCCGAAGCTCATGTGGTTGTATTGCAATAATGAATCCTTGTCGAATTCATAACCTTGTTCTCTAGCTGCATTAATCTATTTCTCCAACAGGCAAATACGTTCCAAGCCTTGCAAACATGACGCATAAACGATTAATGAAGCAAGCTCCCGGGCGGCTTTAGGGCTGCAAAAGCGGCTACTTTTGTCGATTTTAGGAAGCACATCTCTGGATTTGTGAAATGATTGTTGGTCCTGGACCTGGAGTTAGGGTTTTAAAAAACGGTCCGCGATCGCGATTTCGTCCGCGATATAATGGTTTCGTCGTTGTCCGAGTTACTCGCGACGGCCGTAATAGCGTCCGCGACAACCGTAATAGCGCCCGTGACGGCCACAATCACGATAAATCCGAAATAACCGAAAACGCAACCGCGACCGCGATTTAATTCCCTGCCTGGAGTGCCATGGAAGGGAGTGAAGTTCGAGTTATGAGGCGTGCACGGAGTCGACGATTGGGCGGTGGAAAGCTCGGAAATGGAAGCTCCAGTGACTGGCGGCGTAATCGGAAATGGGTTTTGATGGTGTAATGACAGCTTAAAACACAGCCCAATTGGATTCCCAACATCTTCCCCAAGACTTTTCCCCTTTTTCTATCACAGAAGCACTGTTTAAATATTAAAAGCACAGAGCTTTTACCCTTCAAGAGAGTCGAACCCCTTCAGGTGGCCCCCTTTAAAAAGCAAAAGAAAATGGAATTTGTTTTAGTTAGTGGGTAGTGGCACGATAGAAGGGGAAATCAATTGTTTGTTAAGTAGTGTTTGACTGAGTGAGGTAATGGTGGGATAGTATATGAGGTCTACAAAAAAAAATATTAATAATAATAATAAAAAAAATATAATAAAAAGTTTTTGTAGATCCGGATAAAAATATGTGTTTACAATGATCATATAACTATGTAATTGGTTTTAATATAGCCACCTCTCGTTAACATTTATAAAATTTGTATAATTACATATTTGATCCTTAATATTTGTACATTCAATCAATTTGGTCTTAATTTTAATTTAATTGAATAAATTAACCCTTCAATAGGAGGTGACATGTATTAAGGATCAAATATATAATTAAACAAATTTTGTTAACTGCCACGTAAGCATTTTCGTTAAATATTAATGACATGTGCCTATATTGAAACCAATTAAATAATTAAATGATCATATTGACGATATTTTGAAAGTGGTGGTAAGATCGACACGAAATAATTAGGGGTGGTCATTCAAATAATTTATCCTTTAATATATGAATAAAAGAAATTCATGTAACTACAAATATGTATTGTTTATGATTATAGAAAATCATTTAAATTAGAATCAAATAATATAATAATATTACAAATATTTATAATTAAATTTAAATAGAAACTCGAAAATTTGACTCGACTCAACATAACTCGAATTTTATAAATCCGACTTGAAAAAATTTTAAGTCAACTTTGAGTTATAAAATAGAACTCGTTAACTAGAAATTTTTTTACTCAACTCGACTCGACTTGATTGAACGCTCACCCCTAAAAATTAGTAAGTAAAAACAAATAACATTAGGTTGAATAAAGTCTAAACCATATTTATTAGAATCAATTACATCTGTAGTTACGTTTGTGTGTACGTTATCAATGAATGTTTAAGAAGAATATTAACTACAACTTCCTTCCTACTCAAATAGTCTCTTTTTGATTTTTTTGGTAAACTTTTTTTCAACTTTGATTTATTATTATTTAAAATTTATTATTGATAAAAATATAAAAAATATATTTTAAAAATCTTCAATCAAGTAGTTTTAAAATATATTTTTTTCAAAAATATTTAAAATAATCATGATCAAAATTTAAAATTTTAACTTTTAAAAAATAATAAATGTCAAATTTAGTGGAACAAATGTAGTAATAAAAAACAGACGGTATTAGGTACAATAATGTTTAAACCATGTTTACTAGAATCAGTTATGTCTGAAGTTATATTCATAATGAGTCATTATTAATGATTAAGAAATATTTTGAACATATATTACATTTTAATCATCTTAAATTATTCAAAAATTATTTCTATCAATAGGGTAAAGCTGAAAATGGAACGGATTGTTGTTAACTGATTTTTTTATTTGTATTTAGTAAATACAATGTAATATCTGTTTAAATACTCTCAACTATTTGATATTGAACACTCATATCCTTGTATACGTAGTGCTCAAACCCGAAATCTCAAGGAGTAATAATAATCTCTTAACTACTTGGTTCGCTTGATTCGTGTTTAACTGTTAAATAATTGAAAGTTTGGATAAAAGAATACAAGATTCAACCGGTTGAGCTTCTTTGTATTTTTATAAAAAAAATTTGCAATTTTTTTCTTTTATTCAAAATTTTAAAAATATTTAACGAGAAGCTTGGATGAATAAGTAGATAAGTGGATACGTGTGGAGTATTAATTTGCATGTACCAGATCAAATCAACCATAAAAATAGCCTATAAGACTGTGAAGGAGTGTTTAAACTGTTTCATTCCCACAACGCTCTCTCATTTGCATGAATTTCCTTCAACTCAAATCAAAAAGAAAATGGTTTCTGTCAAATTCCTTCGATCAACTCTCAAAACCCAGGTTCCGAATCTTCATCACTCATATATTTAATCTTTCTTTTCTTATGTTTGTACTGTTTGATCATCTCTTTGGTTTAAGAAAAACCAATGTTGATGGTTTCTTTCCTATGTTCATGGATTCTATATATATATATATATATATTGTGTGCATGTATGTTTATATATGTATATATTCTGTTTGGCTTCCGAGAAAAAACTGACGCCATTTCTATTTGCAGCTTGGATCATATATAACGAATGCTCCTGCATGCAGAAGCTTTTTGGAGCATCTAATTAAAGGTTCATCAGTTTCCAGATTATACAGCACCCGGCAATATTTTAAGGGACATGATATGCTGGCTCCATTCACAGCTGGGTGGCAGACCACCGATGTGAATCCTTTGGTTATTGAAAGGTCTGAGGTATGCGTCTAGGGTGTCCTTTTTTAGATTTTACTTGGATTTGAATACGTGTTCGACACGAATATGCATACGAGCTGAGGCCTGCAACACAATATAAGAAAATTCAATTTTGGTCTTGCAAGGGGAGCTATGTGTATGATATCAATGGAAAAAAGTATTTGGATGCTCTTGCTGGTCTGTGGTGTACATCATTAGGTATTGTCGATTTCGGTCCGTCGAAGATCAAATTAAATGCTATGATTTGTTTCGAAAGACGAAATGTGTTCGGTCCCTTACGACTGCTACATCTTCTGCAGGTGGAAATGAACCTCGGCTTGTTGCTGCTGCAACTGCTCAATTGAATAAGTTGCCATTTTACCATTCGTTCTGGAATCGAACAACGAAACCGGCATTAGTACTTCATCGATCCATCTTTCTTTGAATCAATCCTACGATATTTTGCTCAGGTTCTGATAGCATTGATCTTACAGGATCTTGCCAAGGAACTTGTTGAAACTTTTACTGCAAGCAAAATGGCAAAAGTATTCTTTACCAATAGTGGATCTGAAGCAAATGATACACAGGTGAAGCTTGTTTGGTATTATAATAATGCACTGGGAAGGCCGAAGAAGAAGAAATTCATTGCTCGAGCCAAATCGTAAGATTCGACTTCTCAGCTGATGACACTGTTAGTCACTGCTTCTCTGTGTCATGGCATGAATACTTATATATCATCCTTTCTCTTGAAATTTCTTCAGATACCATGGCTCAACTTTGATATCAGCTAGTCTTTCAGGGTAAATTTATTTGGTAGAAATGCTTTTACTCAGTAATTCAAATCCTTGGGGTTTTAACAAACAGATTTACCATTCACAGACTCCCTCCTCTTCATCAAAACTTTGATCTTCCAGCTCCATTTGTGTTGCACACAGACTGCCCTCATTACTGGCGCTATCATCTACCAGGTTTTCACTTTTTACCCATTTGTTCATACATATTTACCTTTGGAGCTTAAACTGATCATAGCCATGTTTTTTTGGTTCATTGTATCAGGTGAAACCGAGGAGGATTTCTCAACCAGATTAGCCAACAATTTAGAAAATCTTATCCTGAAAGAGGGTCCAGAGACGGTAATTACCGCCCTTTAGCAACTAGAAGAGACTCGTTTTGTTCGTGTAGCTGATCTTATCTGGTTTTTTTCATATTCAGATTGCTGCATTCATTGCTGAGCCTGTGATGGGAGCTGGTGGTGTTATACCTCCTCCTGCTACTTATTTCGAGAAGGCAAGTCTTCAATGGCTTATTATCATTATGAACTTGGGAATGTCTCTTGAAACTTATATGCAGTTTCTTACTGATGTAACCATTTCAAGCATCATTCAGGTACAAGCTGTTGTGAGAAAATATGACATACTTTTCATCGCAGACGAGGTATTCTGCTGTTTCTTCTATGTCATTCGAACTCTTCACCTGAATCTCGAAAAGGCTTTCAAAGTCTGATGCATAAGTTTGCTTCTGTGCTTGGTGTGCAGGTTATTTGTGCGTTTGGAAGGCTTGGGACAATGTTTGGATGTGACAAGTACAACATAAAACCAGATCTTGTTACATTAGCAAAGGTGAAGCTGTAACAAAATTTTGACCCTCACATGATTAGTTCTCATATATTTCTGCATCTACTGTTATTTCAGGCACTTTCTTCAGCATATGTGCCCATTGGAGCAATCATGGTGAGCCCTCAAGTTACAGAAGTCGTTTATTCTCAAAGCAACAAGCTCGGTAAGTTGGTACCGGAAACAAACTTGTATCTGACACTCACATTCTCGTATGAGTGACAGTGTATGCAATTGTTTAATTTTGACTCATCTTTCAGGTACTTTCTCTCATGGATTCACCTACACCGGGCACCCCGTAGCCTGCGCTGTTGCAAATGAATCGATCAAGCTCTACAAGTGTGTTCCATCCTCGATCAAAGTAGAAAATATCAAAATAATTTCGAATCTTTTGGAATAGTTAAATAAACATGTCCATATGAACATCATTGCAGGGAAAGGAATCTTGTTGAGAAGGTGAAGAGGATATCCCCAAGGTTTCAAGATGGTTTAAAAGTATTTTCAGACAGCCCTATTGTTGGAGAGGTGAAATTCTGCATTTCACATATACTTTACTAAGAATGCCGAGAACTTCGAATCATAATCATTGTTCGGTTATGCAGATCCGTGGTACCGGCTTGATTCTGAGTACGGAATTTACGGACAACAAGTCACCTACTGATCCTTTCCCTCCTGAATGGGGCAAGTCCTATTTTCCTCACTCACATAGATACCATTGAGTGTGTTTCCAAGCCATTTGTTGATGTCGGATGGGGTCAGTCTTTTGAGACGTGCTCCGGTAACAAATCACTGATGATTTTGTATGCAGGACTTGGTGCATATTTTGGGGCACAGTGTGAGAAGCATGGGATGGTAGTACGTGTTGCAGGCGACACCATAATGATGGCTCCACCATTTATAATATCTCCTCATGAGGTTGATGAGGTAAGTTGAAGGGTCTTACAGTCTTACTACTATCTAGTCGATTAAGTCGGTCGGCTCCGATAAACGATCGGAAAAGTTAACTTAAATCGTGAAAATTGAATTAACCGAAACCGACTTAACAGAATCTAATTGCTTTGCACAGTTAATAAACATATATGGGAAAGCATTGAAGGCGACTGAGGAGAAGGTGAAGGAACTCAAGTCTAAGCACAAGAAATAGTGATCAGTTTTCTATTTTGGTGATGATGCTGAAAATTATGCAAGCCTTTATCATTGGGGAATCAATAAAATTGTTCAGTTTAAGAAATTAAGATATTCAAATTATGTCTAAGTTTAGAAAAATTAAGAATATATTTAATTTTAAAATATAAAAATGCAAACAATTATTAAGATATTCAAAATATTTGACATAAAAAACTACCAAATTAATTAAAAAAATCAGTTTAATGACCATATTGAGCATAAAAACTGTACAAGGACCATGTTGAGTTTTTGTGAAAGTTCGAAGGTTTTAAATTCATTAAACTAAATTTTTTTCCCACAATTATGATTTTAATCCCTCAACTTGTATAAAAATTAAAGTCGGGAAAACTGCTGAACCAGCAAAATCAACATTTCGATAGTTGAACGAATAGGTCTATTGTGGGACAACTTAATCTAAAACTAAAATTAATTTACAATGAATTTTAATTTAAAATATTAGTTATTAAAAATAAAAAATCACATAATCAATAATAATTTCGGTTATAATTAAGAATGTAACATTATAATATACTTTAAAAAAATTAAACAATTAATAATAATTTATATTACTACCGAAAATTATTGTTACCGAAAATATCTTAACAATAACTTCTTGTATTTTCCATTCGTCCTAACTAAACATTGAAGACTTATATAGCAGAATACGCTTAAAAGTTACGATGATCAATTATTCAACTCCAGTTCAGCATCAAAATATGAAACCTCAGTGATAATTCAAAAGTGGCGAAACAACAAAGACGTGATCCTCAACTTTCCATATCGATCTGCAGTTCTACAGCTAAGTGATGCGTATAAAGCAGCCAAAGAAGTGCGATCACATATAGTTCAAACATAAATGAGCAAATCACGTTATCTCATCGAAAAAGATTCAGATCCGTATTCAATCCAAAACGTTTTAAGATTATATGATCGAAACACTCAAAACCTAAGCTTGGTAAAGAACCACCTGTTTTTTCCAGTCTTGAACCTCTCTTCAAACCTCTGTTTGGTAGCCTTACACGCAGCCACTTTCTTATCCTTCGTCTGAAGCGCATCGACGGAGACCGAGTCTTTCAAGTCCACGTCGAGGGTGTAACGCGTGGGCATCAGGTGCTGATAATTCACGAGCATGACGAAGCACTTGACGCGCGATTTCTTGGCCGTTTTCTTGGCGGAGTCCTTTCGTATGACCTTGCTCGGGTAATTTCTTATCCCTGCAACCAAACAGTGGCCGTAGGGGCGGTCGCGTGTGCCTTCGTCGAAGGATCGTACGATCACGGCCTTGCGACCGGCGTATCGACCCTGGAGGATGATGACGGCTTTGTTGGGCTTTAGAAACTTAACCATGGCGACGGCGGCTTTTGATTCACACCTCGCGCAGAGCCCTAACTCGAGAAAGGGAAAATAATTGGAAATGAGGTATATATAAGTTTAGTGAAACCCTAGCACATTTGCCTTTGATTGTGTGATTTTATGGGCTTGGGCCTCGTAAGCACTATACTTCATTAGAGTTTTGTTGTTTTCTCTTGATGATTCGAATTTAAATAATTTTTAGCTATAAATTTATTTATCTATATTTAAAACTGTTATATACTAATTATATTAAAATATTCAGAATGAAATTTCTAATTATCACCTAATTTTTATTTTTTATCACCACACCGTTAGTTGTTTAATGATAATATCAAAATATTGTATCATAAATAATTATATTTATGTAATTAACTTAATATTTCACCTCTATTTTTTCATGATTGATATCTTTTTCATCGTTGTTTAACATATTATATACAATGTAAGTGATATCAAAATATTCTCATTTCTCACATCTTTATCCTTTTCTTTAATTTAATTGTTATCGAAATAATAAATTTAAATTGAATAATGAATTTGAATTTAAATTAAAACTTTAACTTTATCTTAATTCGATCCGTAATATCAATTATCTAATCATCATTGAATTGAAATATTTTTCCCTCTTTTTTATCTTTCCACAATTCAGATTCATAAAAAATACTCTAGCACTAATGAATCAAAGCAAATATAAAGAGCTTTTGTATAAATTTACCTAAAATAATTTAATCGACTTTATAAACTTTACGACTAAGATGATTAGAAAAATGAATTTCGAAAGTTAGGTGACAAAATATAAATATTTAAAAGTTATGTGACAAAAACAAAAATAAACTGAAAATTGAATGACTGGATTGCGTAGTTTACCCAGACCAATACCATGGCAAAAAGAGGGGCTAGGCCTAACTGCTGGTCCAAGCGACAAACCTAACAGCTCTACTGAATTGAAAAGATAGTAATAAAGAACCAAGACAGGATATTTCTCCAGCTGAGGATCAAACCTTTCTCTCGGATTTGATCCCTCATGGCTTCCAATGGCGCTTTTACGGTAATTCCTATTTTCTTTCGCTTACACTAGTTGTATTTGGAATTGATTCTTTCTAATACCCTTTTATTTTGGGAAAAAGGAACAGGGAGTTAGGGATACGACGGAGAACAGTTTGGAAAAGATCAAACGGCAGCTGGCCTCTGGCTCCGGGAGGAACTTGCTACAAGGTCCTCTTCTCAAGCGATCTGAGACCGTATGATCCTCCTCTACTCTCTCTCTCGTTAATTTTACAATTTTCATTTACTGTGCTGATTCCAGCTATAATTTTCACCAATTTGTTTTTTTTAAGATAAATTTTCAAGCTATTTGGTAATTTAGTTTATGTGCTGTACATTGGTTTAACAGTTGAGGAAATGGAATGAACGTTGGGTGATATTAGACCCCACAACGGGGAAAATGGAATACAAGTAAGTGTATTTGTAGGTCCTTTCGTTTGTTTTCTTCATAAGATTGAAATTGAACTAGAGATTCTGTTGTTTGCTTGTTTTAGGACTAGGAGGAATGAGCCAAGTATTAAGGGAATCATGACCTTCAATGAAAACAGCACTATTGCCATATCCCCTGTTAACTTTCAGTAAGATGATATTCTTATTTCTCATTTGGTCGATTGTTGCTCTGAGTCCCCATTTGGCTTGTTATTAATATTATATTTTTTACCTGTATTTGCTGCAGCGGACTCCCAAAGTATGAAGGCTGCTGTTTCTGTATCCAAATAATTTTTGAAAGATTAATTGATTTTTTAGGGCTTTCTTTATTATGATATGTGGAAAATCTAGTTGCTAAACTTGAATGCCTCTTAATTATACCATTTAGATATCGGGACTCCCCAGAAAAATGACTACTTTCTTTGTGCGGAGACTCCTGGTGCTGCTAGAGCTTGGGTATCAACTTTACAGTAAGTTAGCTTTCACGGCATTATATTGAGTTTTTTACTGTTATATATACACACGCTCGTGTTTATTTATTTATATAATTCTTTCAACTTATGTGAAGATGATAGCTGATACCATCTCTTATCATCAGAAAAAAGTATACTCACCATACAATTTACAGATTTCTTTTCAAAACTCATTTTTCATTTATACGATGTTTCCATTTGATTGATGTTTCTTCTTTTCAAAAATAGTGCGACACAATTGGTTCTAAAGGCCCACAAAGAGGCTGTCAATTCCTTAAGTGGGAATGGTTCTGCAAAATTAGGTACGGTTGCAACAGTAGTTGCTGCTGCCAATTCAACAGCCAAGGAATGTTCTAAAGAAATTGAAGCGGCAATGCAGATATCTTTGAGAAATGCCTTAGGATTGGTGACAAATGCATCCACTGATGGTCCAATGGATGATCTTACAATTATGAAGGTATGCTATGAGCAGTTCCTCCTTTTAATCTCTTGTGCTTGGGGGCTGTTTTTTTCAAGTTATTTGAACATACCAGTGTGTTTAAGTTATTTGAAGATACCAGTGTTATACTCAGATTGAAGTCTCATTTCTTCAGAACTTATCATGGGAGCATATTCAAAGTGCAAAACATTTACATTTGATAAGATAACCTTTTACGTAATTTTAGGAGTTGGACCTGAGATGCTTGAAAATTTTAACATGGCTTATAGTTACTGGAGTCAAAAATATCATTTTGTAATTGACATTGTGAAATATTTTCAACCAAGTTAATTAGCAATCTTGTCCTGGGTCAACAGCTATTAACTGCATCACATGTGTTGTTTTGGCCTCTTAAGCAGGCTTTCTAACTCACTGTCTTGTCTCCTTAATGTGGTTAATGCTTGGTCAGTTAAAGTAGTTTGTTCTACTTAGATTCGGTTTTCTGAGGGTAGCTAAATCTTGTAGGAGACACTAAGAGTCAAGGACGAGGAATTGCAGAATTTGGCTCGAGATCTCCGGGCTCGTGATTCAATGATAAGAGAAATAGCAGAGAAACTTTCAGAAACTGCTGAAGCTGCTGAATCTGCAGCATCTGCAGCTCATATAATGGATGAACAAAGGAGAATTGCTTGTGCAGAAATTGAGCGCTTAACAAAAGATTCGGAAAAACAAAAGGAAGCATTCATGTTAAAGGTATTGCTAGCATCTTGATGTGACGTAGTTAATTGCATCCAAGAATCATCTATTTTCCCCTTCTCCACCTCTCGCCATATTCCTTCATTTTGTTCAAATCTTATTTACTTAGCATCACTAATATGGTTTTCACTTTTAGGAAGTCACCTCAATTGTCTTGACCTGGGCTTCATGATTTCGATGTAACATATATGTCTTGTAATCATCATAAATTTTATTTCAAAGTTTTCTCTTTGTTGTTTGTAGCTGAGGGAGTCTGAAGAAAAGATCGGGGTCCTAGGTAAAGAAAGAGAACAATTGATTAAGCATAGAGACTCTGCCATGCAGGAGGCACACATGTGGTGTACTGAGCTTGCAAAAGCTCGAGAGAGTGCTGTAGTATTAGAAGCAGCAGTCTTGAGAGCAGAGGAGAAGGTCAGAATCACTGAAACGGATGCTGAAGCAAAAATAAAAGAAACAGCACAGAAAGAGGCTGCTGCTGTGAAGGAAAAGCAAGAACTTCTCGCGTATGTGAACGTATTACGGGCGCATCTCCAAAGGTTTGATGTCTAATATTTGCAAGAATTATAACAATCATCCTGTTTACTTGGCATATGTGAATGTATTACAGGCATAGAAATATGCTTGTGGGGCAACAGAAGTTGATATTGTGTTCTATTTTATTCACAGACAACAGAGTGACACAAAGCAAATTTTTGAGGAGAAGACCGAGTCCTCAAACACCAGTAACAGTCCACCCGACACAAAGGATGTTGACTTGTCGGATAACGTAGATAAAGCTTGTCTAAGTGTTTCTAGATCAGTGCCGGTGCCAGGAGAGAGCATGGTCCACATGGCAGTGGATCAACATAACATCCAAGCGGTTGGTGGTGGTGAATGGAGTGATATTCAGGCAACCGAGGCAAGAATAGCTGATGTGAGGGAGATAGCCCCGGAGACGGAGGGAAGCAGCCATGATATTTCTGTTGATAACCAAGCAATTGATAAGCACCACGAGCAAGGAACAAGCTCCTTCCGCCAGCCTTGAGAAATTGTTAAGCATATAAAGACACTCCGGTCGAGGTAGGAGAAATGCAAAGATTCTTTCTTATATTAAGAATTCCATTCTCCCTTGCAGTTTCATGATTTTAAGCTGTTGACAACCTGTTTGATGTGGATACTAACTATACTTGAATACAAGCGAGAGCTTCTGAAATAAAATTTATGGAACCTTGTATGGATTGTAAATTTAACACACGTCCTGACATAATATGGTCATTATTTTGTGTTTTTTTCTTTTTTTTTTTCTTTTTGGTACACTATTAAGTGCCACCCATTTTGGTCAATCCGATCTGACCCGAAAAATATATATCTTCAAAATGAAATCCGACTTGATCCGGGTTCAGGGTGATTTCACTTGATCCGAATTTGACCCGTCTTTTTGAGATAAAATTTGAACCCTACATGAAACAAATATATTTATAAAAAAATATTAATTTTATTCGATAAAATTAGGGATCTAATTGAAAAATTAATATAGAAGGGTATTATTATAATTATTCTTACAAATAAAGAAGGTAAAATTTTATTATTTTTTGAATCAGGTCAGATATTTTTTATCTTAAACTCGAATCCAACATGACATGAACTTGATTTTTCTAAAAAATCTAACTCAATAAAATCGAGTTGGGTTGGAATCTGTCGGATTTAGGTTCGTACCCGTCCCTATTTACATCACCATATTTTCTGTTAGTATTGATATTTTTACAAAAAATATTTTAATGGAAATTTTCAAATAAATAACTTTCGATCTTAACATTTCAATTTTTTTTCAAATTAACAAGTTTCGATATTTTAAATTACATCAACTTTAAAAAATGTTAAAATATCGAACATCATAGAAACAATATCGATATTTGCTATAATATCAACCATCAGATCATAGTAGTATCGATATTTATTTTAAAAACAATTTCCCTCCAAAGATACAATTACATATTAAATCGCTAACGATTTCATTAAACACAACTTTAACATTCCATATCACAATATACTTCTTTCTTAACAATAACATTATTGGGCGCAACTTAATATGTTAATATTTATTTATAACAAAATAAGTATATAACTTATATTGTTGTCGTGGGATTTCTAAGGCCCCATCAGCTTAAACTTTGGTAACACTTTATGCACAACCTAATATGTTGATAATATTTATAACAAAATAAGTATTTAACATATTTTGTTATCGTCAGATTTCTAAAGCCCCATCAGCTTAAACTTTGGTAACATTTTAGGCGCAACCTAATATGTTAATTGTAGACACCCGTTTTGTCCAGATCGAAACGTTAATATTATTATTATTAATTATTATTTAACTATTTTTATTTTTATTTTATTTATTTCATTTACAAGCCCATTATAACATGTCTAAATTGGGCCCAATTGCAACTCAATTACAACCGGCCAAAACCCTATCCCAACAAAAATAAACCACTAGGGTTTGAAACCCTAGGGTTTCCAGCCGTCGCCACTGTTCCGGTCACCCACTCCCGTCATCCGACCTCTGCCATTTCAACTACTCAACATCATCATCTCGCATCAACAATGAAAATAATAAAAATAACATATCAATCTAAATCACCAAACCCCTTAAAAATAAGTTAAATCTTGAGAAATCGGGGATATTAACTACTCGATTTAAGGGAAATCATGCCCCTATGAAGGAGCCATCACCAAACACGCAAAAGGAAAGAAATATAACATGCAATAACAGAAAGAGAAGGTGATTCAGTTCGGAAAAAGAAAAAAACAGAGAGTTTTTAGTTCGAAAAGAAAAGGGAGAATTTGAACCAGAAAAAGAACGAAAAAAAAGAAAAGAAGAAAAACCCTACCTTTAGTGAGGACATCACTGCTGCTTCACCAGAGTTATCAAATGGTAATATTCTTCCAAACCTATACTTAGATTCGAGTGGAAAAAAGGGTTCATAGGTTTATTTTTTTAGTTATAAGGAAAAAAGGGGTGTAAGGTTTGGTTACCCTTATCGTGGCCACCAATTTACGGTGGCTGGTGGGGATTTGTTCATACCTTTCGGTTGAGTGAAATATAAAATGAGAGAGAGGGGTGAGAGTGAAAACGACTGAGGGAAAGGAAATGAGAAAGAGTTTTGGCCGAGAATGGTAAAAAAGGGTATTCAAACTCCTCAAAAGGACGCCATTTTGGTGTTCTAGGGCAACCCGTGGGTTATGAAAGGGAATATTCACGCAAAGAGGTCTTGTGCTTTGTAACATTCTGTTCTGGTACCTGTATAGAGTTTTATTTATTTTTATTTTGAGCTTCTAATTTTATTTGGTTTATATTTTAATCACTACTCTAATTAATAGTATATGTTTTGGTTTATTTACGTGTTTGATCCTCATTCGAGGTTATTATGTTTTTGATTTTGCCTTGTTATTTTGTTGCACATTTATTTTAGTCACCTCATATATTTGTTTTTGTTTATTTTAATTTTAGCAAGTAATTTTAAATATTTTTGTTTCGGTCACTAAATGAAGGTTGCCCTTTCTATGCTTTGAATGTTTATTTTATTCTTCATTTTATTTTAGTCCCTCGTGTGTTTTATCATATACCTATTATAAAATGTATGTTCATGTCCTTTTGTTTTACGTATGTGTGTATATTTATATATATTTCATTTATAATATATTTTAATTTTGATATTTATTTACATATATTCATGTGAGTGCATAATTTGGTGCACAAATTTTAGGTTTTAATTTTAAAATAATTTGTATGATATCCTCATAAGCACTACTTGACTTGAATCAAAATAATTTGACTAATGGTAATATCCGTTCATTTTAGGGTTATTGTGAAGCGACTATATTAGCATATAAGAAAGTTACTTTCGATAATTTTAAAATAAAAGTGTATCCCATTAAGTGAAACCCTAAAAGTTTGACTACAGATAAAATTTGGGAACGAGAGAAAAAGAAATGTTCGTCTATTTAAATTTATCGAGAAAATATCAGTATAACTTATAAAAGGTCGTCCGATCACGATGTCTTTAAATAATCAAACATCATTCTTCTTTCTAAAAGGATTGGTAATTTATATTTAAATTAATTTTTATTTTTAGTATTATTCATGCATTCAAATTAATAACAATTTTTAGAATGGAATTATAATATTTCTTTATTTCATCTGGAGTAAGAAATGACTGCTATAAGGTATGAGAGATTTTTTTTCAATATGAAATAATTAAATATTGCCATTTTCCATACTAAAATTCAAAGAATACCTTAAAAAGGATCTTAATTTTAATTTGATTTATTTTATTGTTGTTTATGCATTTGAATTTGGAATTAATAATGAACTTTAGAATGGAATTGTAATATTTCTTTATTTCGATTGGAGTAAGAAATAACTTCTTTAAGGCATGTGAGGTTGTTTCTTCTCGATAGGGAATAAATTAAATATTATTGTGTTTCGTCCTAAAATTCAAAGAATATTATTTAAAGGGATATTGAACTAAATTAAATTTGAACTCGTAAATTTCATTGCAAAGACAACTAATTAATCGACTATGTACCGATTTAGGGCGTTGTGGGGGTGCTAATCATTCTCCACGCGTAATCGACTTCCGAACTCAAATTTTTGGAAATGCATATCGTAAAATTTTTGTTTTAATAAAAAATAATTTTTATTAAAATGACAAAATATTTTGGGTGCCCAATCACACCTTAATCAAAGATTGGTGGAGACTTATCAAACTATGTTTGATTTTGATTTTTAAAAAGGAAACACCAAATCAATTGAGACGATACTTTTAAAAATTAAATTTGTTTTTTTGGGATTTACGGTCCGAAGGAAGTATTCAGAGAGACATATTTAGAAGATTAAATTGGGGAGTCTAGTGTGTTCCAACAAAACAGAGAAATATGTATAGATCCTTTAAAAGCATTAGTAGTTTAAAACATATTTTAAAACCACAATAATACCCTCCAACCGAACACCTATCATCATTTTTCTCCATAACTGTATCCATAAGGACTTACCCTAAGCACACATCAAATGCGCCACCCTAAAGGAGTACCTTGGGGCCTATGAGCCTACCCAAGGGTCTCCTTAGGTCCGCAAGGAATTACCAGCTTGATTAGAGCTGAACCTCCATACTCCAGAATCATACCCATACGGTATCCAATAGAAATCAGATTGAGCAGTAACTTTAATATCAAAATCATGATCCAATAGAATATTGTAAAAATGATAATATAGTTATTTAAATCACATGAATACCCTCCATCCGTACACCAAAATACAATCTCCATACTAAGAGAGTGCCTTGGGGCCTTAGAGCTTACCCAAGGAATACCTTAGTCCGTAAGGAATTACCAACTTGATCAGAGTTGAACCTCCATACTCTAGAATCCTACCCAGATAGTGTCCCAATAAAACAGTTCAAGTAATAACCAGTAGATTTCATGATCTATAAATCAGAACGATTGTATTTTCCAGTGAAAACATGTAACCAGAGAGCATATATCAGGTAGCTTCGGAGGTACTTGGTATTTATCAGGTAGGGAACCACAAAACTTTTGTAAATTTATAGGATTTTAGAAATAAGATCCCTATAAAAAGAGAGTTTGATAGCTAACAGATTCATTAGATATTTGGGAAGCGATTTATCAAGATCATATAGTATTCAGATATTTTTGGAGACACTACATAATTAGGAAGATAATCAAGAATTTATTATATCAAAACTTACTAAGATTCAAATATAAACAGAATGATTCCATTATTCAGGCTATCAGGGCATTTTAGACATTTTGATTCTTGAAGAATTCTTAGGAATGTAACCAAATAAGGGTCAAGCTTTGGTTTGCAGCATTCGGGATTTATATCGAATTATTGAACTTTCGAGTCAAATAGACTAATCAAATTTTAACACTGCATACTTGTCAATTCATTCAGACCGAGGTACGACACCATTATTCACTTCTTAATACTGATTGCTATAGTTTAACTGATCACCTTAAGTATAATCTTTGAATGGATTTTAGGGAGATGAACATGTATTCAAATGGTATTTATTTTATTTTTGTATTACAACGACATCAAGAAATGTCGATGTGCTTGATTTGGGGTTCCTAACCCTTATGGACGGTAAAACATATAAGTTCATTAGTGTTTCCAGACTTATCCAAGTCATCCACTTAATTCCAGGTCATAAAGGGTACTTAAGTCATTTAGTATTTAAGTTTATTCCAGTCATTTTGGAGTTTCCAAAGTAGCTCGGTCGTTTCAAAAATTCAAATACATACCATTCATTTCAACTTTGTTATATAATAGTCATTTCGAGTAATTCAGACGTGTTAAGTACGTTCGGTAATTTAGTCTCCGGGTGTTCGCTCAAGAATTATAAATTCTAGGACATTTTCCCACTTCGAGAATATTTTAATCATTTCATTTAATTCATTTTTCTCGAACAATTCAAACATAAATAGCACTTCCGATGTTTTATCCTTTAGTTGCTAGTTGATAATTCAACAATCCTAGGTCTTGTACCTTCTCAGATGTTAAGATTTGATTATCAGTGACTTTCCGAACATATTAGGAATTTAACAGGTGAATCAATAGTTTATCGAATTAAATACGAATTCTCAGGGAAATTTCACTATCAAGATCAATCTGAACCATTTTACCTTATAGGGGTATTTTTGTAATTTCTTAACCAGGTGATTTTGATATTTAACGAGAATAATTAGAATTTAAAGATTCTGAGGTTGGTTGATTTATCATTAATCACTGAATCTAAAATTATTTCTTATCAGTCATATAATATCTTATACATGTAATTGGAGACCTATTCAGTTTAATTACTTTACATCACATTCGGTTCGAGTTTAGAAATATTTACACACATTTAACCAAATGTATTCATCCATGCATTAACTAATACTAACATGTTCCATAAAGCATACATAAGGTAGTAATGTATTATCTCGATTTCTGAACCACATCAGTTAAGCAATTAAACACCATTTGATTACCCTCAAAGTTTAATACCATATCCCATAATGTCCCAGATACATGGAAAAACCAATTACATTAGAAACGTAACTCAAACATGAAAATTTGTATTGAATTGGGTGATAAAATGTCGAAAAATAGCTTACTGAGTTCAAATTTGGCAAAACGAACTTTGGTGTCGGACTCAAGACGTCGAAAACCATAAAATATGACTATTCAAAAATTTTGAATTTTTGGTCAAAGTCAACGGTCAAACTGGTCAAAGTCAAAGTCAACAATCAACAAGTAGGTCAACAGTCAAGTCAAAGTCGACGATTCGGTTAAGGTCAACAGGTCAGACATGTTTGTGTTGACTCGAATAGATTTTAGGGTATTCCAAGATCGGGGAGGAACCCCACGCACACTGTCGGTGTGTGGTGGCGTTTGCGACAGTTACGGGGGTTGAGGGCGACAGTCGAGCATTGAGATCTCCAAAACATCAATACCAAGCCTTGTCAATGTTAAAAACTAAGCCAAATTCATCGAAACAAAAAAGGCTGAAACATTTACCCCATTGGTGAACGATTAAAATGGGTGACATGGACGTGACCCATCGATTGGGTCTTGACTGGAATTGCATGTTGAGTTCGATGATGTAGGCTGTGTTGCAGTCGGGCCACGGAGGTGGCCGAAATCGATGATTTTCAGCAACAAAGGTTTAGTTTTCGATGTAACTTTGAGTCATTCTCCACTACAAATGATGACATTTCTCAACAAGGTGGCAGTTGGGTTTCGTTCGCAGGACACTGATGAACACGATGGTGGTGGCAGTGAGTCAAGGTGATGGCTAGATCGGCGGCAATGGGGGAAAATGAGGCATCGGGTGGGTTTTTCGTCGAAGCTTCAACCGTTCAATTCCGACAAACAGTGCGACCACTCGATAAATGGATAGGGAGTTTTGGTCTCGAAAAGTCATCGGTCATGCTGGTGGTGACGATGAACACTGACGTAGGCCAGAATGGGCAGATCAAAGGAGATCGATGTGGTTTGGTTTTGTTTTTGGTTACCCGATTGTGTAGGGGTAACTGCTTTGGTTTTGGATTATAACCCAAACCAAATTATTATAAAATATCTATTTATTAATTAAGACACAAATGAGAGCCTAGCCTAGGTTCTAGGGCATGGGCACCCAAGACCTTAGAGTCAAGGGTTCAAGCCCCCTTAGCCATGATTTTTTTTATTTTCAACTGATTCACAAGTAACTTATTTTAAATATTAATTTTTCATTCACCACTTAACCATTTTGAGCATATGATATACAGTTATAAAGTTCTCATGGAGTAGAATATAAAACTGTAATTTTTTTATTTAAATCTCCACCTTTACCTATTAAAATCTGCCTTAAAGTTTTCAAAATATCCATTTTTTTAAGAAGAGGTTGGTAACATTTGGTAGTTATTAGCTACAACACCAATTAACTCAAATGTGTTGGAGTGATTCTTACGTAAAATAGGCTGAAAATTTCTTGTTTTCTTGTGTTTTCGTTTTTAATATGGGAGGTTGATTGCATGGTTTTGTTTCTTGTTTTTAATATTGACCTTACTCCATGTATTAATCAGGTTTTGTCCTGATTTGAAAGGCTTTGTTGCCTACTATCTACAATAAACACATTAGTTTCTTAGTAAAAAAAAGTGCTACCGAACTTATAGACATCTCTTATGTTGAAAACATTTTGATATTTCGATATAACAAATAAAGTACTATTGAATTTTAAGATTTTATATTCCATTCAAAATTATATATTTGATTAAATTATTCGAATATAAAAAATATTACTCCAAGTTTTCAAATGTCAATTTCAATCCTTACTTAAGTGTAAAATTGTGATTTAATCTTAAAATATGTTTGAAACAATTTTTACAAAGTATTTCGAACCATAATTGAGCCAAAAATAAGTTTTATAAAGGGATGTATCGATACACTCTTGTATGTACCGATACACCCATATTTTGAATGTAATATGGGTATTGATACATAACTGATGTACCGATACACTCCAGGCTCTGAGAAACATCGAATGCAATTAGTGTACCGATACCCTTAGGGTGTACCGATACACTTGGTCAAATAACGGTTGAAATATTTGAATTTTACACTGAGTGTACCGATACCCTTTGATAGTGTATCGATACACCTACGCTCCTAACAAATTTTTTTAAATGGTATTCACACCATAACAACTCTATTGACTTCACCAATGATCCCCAACGTTAAGAAGTGATCCAAGGTGTATTTAAACAAGTTCTGAAGCCATTGATCAACAACAATTAAGAAGAGAGGCTATATAATCAAAAAGAAAGCCTTAAACTTATTGTTTGAGCATTTTCAAGCCCATTTCCATTCAATATTCTTTTTACTTTCAAGAACACTATTTGTGCTCAATTGTATTAATTATTGAGTGTTCTTTCTTTGTTCTAGAATTGTGCAAACATCTTACATTATGAGGTTTTTCTGTAAGTTTGTGGAATTTGTAATTTTCTCTTTGGGAGAGAACGTTCTCAAGAATTTGGGGTATAATTCTTGACGGAGTTGTAAGGTTACTCTTTGTCCTCAAAAGAAAGACAAATTAGTGAAATCGTGAAAAATCATTAGTGTGGATAGCTAAGGTAGTGGACGTAGACTTTAGTTGAGAAAGTTGAACCACTCTAAATTGTTGTGCAAATATTTTCAATTTTCTGCAAAAGCTTCCACCAAAAATTTTATTGCCAATTCACCCCCTCTTGGCCTATTCATCGATATATTAACTCAACAATTGGTATCATAGCTACACTTATTTGAAGGTTTTACCACCTCTTGAGTCGATTCGGGAAGAGTTATATCGATATTCAAGTCATCAATGGCCTTCACATCAAACTTCAACTTCGTTCTTGATTCTCAGCCCGTCAACAAGCTTCCTTTCTTCAATAGAGCTAACTATTCTTATTGGAAGAATAGGATGAGATACTTCATTCAAGCTAGTGACATGAGATCATGGAAAATCGTGGTGAACGGATACACCGAAGCACATATCCAAATTTGTGGAGTGAAGAAGAGACGAGAATGTTCCAACTTAACTCAAAGGCTATCCATATTCTATTTTGTGCTCTTGGACTAGATGAATACGTGAGAGTCTCATCGTGTACAACCAGCAAGGAGATATGAGATAAACTACAAGTCACTCATAAAGACACTAACGAGGTAAAAGAATCCAAAATTAGTCTTCTCACTCATAGCTATGAAAATTTCAGGATGAAACTGGTTGAAGACATCAAAGCTATGACAGATCGATTTTTCGTAATTTTCAATGGACTCAAAGCATGTGGAGAGATCATTCCAAATGAGAAGCTTGTGAGGAAGATAATTTATTCTCTTCTAAAAGCTTGGCAATCAAAGAAGACGACAATCATCAAAGCTAAAAAAACTTAAAATCTTCTCTCGATGAGCTTATTGGTTCTCTCCTCACGCATGAAATGATGATTCAAGATGAGGTAGACCTAGAGAAGAAGGATGAGACAAAGAAGGAGACGGAGAAAAAGAAGAACGTTAGAGTTGCTCTAAAATCCACTAAAGATAAGAGTGATTCTGATGATGATGAAGAAATGTCATTATTTTCCAAACGGTTCAAAAAATTCATGAAGCCCAACAGATACACTAAAGTCATTGACATTGCATCTAATTGGATTATGCTTATTGGTCATAGAATAGGAAACATATACATGGTGTATTTAGATTCCATAAATATGACTAATTTGTGCCTAGTTGCTAAGGATGAACATGATAGTTGGTTATGACATAGGAGACTAAGACATACAAGCATGAGTGTTTTACAAAGACTAATTCAAGGAGATTTAGTAAGAGAGTTTCCAAAGCTAAAATTTGACAAAGATAAAATCTGTGGTGCATGCTCAAAGGGAAAAAAAGAAAGTTTCCTTTAAATCCATTAATGATGTATCAACTAATAGAGTATTACAATTGATCCATATAGATCTTTTTGGGTCAATTAGGACTACTAGCTTGGGTGGAAAACAATATGCATTTGTCTTGGTATATGACTATTCTAGATATACTTGGGTTCTATTCTTAAGTACTAAAGATGAAGCATTAGAAAATTTCATCACGTTTTCAAAAGTAATCCAAAACGAAAAAGGTTACTCCATTTCTAGTATTATGAGTGATCATGGTACTAAATTTGAAAATCTTGGATTTACTGAATTTTGTAATTCAAATGAGATTAGCCATAATTTTTTAACACCTAGAACCCCTCAACAAAATGGAGTTGTTGAGAGGAAAAATCGAAATTTAGAAGAAATGGCTAGAACCATGCTTTGTGAAAACAATTTGCTAAAATATTTTTGGACGGAAGCCATAAATACTGCTTGTTATGTTATAAATCGAGTAATGATTAGTTTTATTTTGAAGAGAACTCCATATAAAATTTTTAAAAATAAAAAGCCTAACATTAGTTATTTTCATCCTTTTGGATGTAAATGTTTTGTTTTAAACAACAGTAAAGATAACATTGGCAAATTTGATGCTAAAAGTGATGAAGGAATTTTTTTGGGTTATTCCTTAAATTATAAAGCTTATCGAGTATTTAATAAAATAATTTTAGTGGTAGAAGAGTCTATACATGTTGTTTTCGATGATAATCCCCTTCTGAGGAAGGATTCTTGTGTTGATGATGACGTAGGTATTATAAATGCACATTACGTTGGACATGACATTGAAGAACCATCATCAATGGAAGAAGTGAAAGATGAGGAAACTCAAGGATATTAAAAACTCATTTTAAATGGTTTTATAAATGCTACATAATTACATGACTTTGGATAAATTATATCAAATGGATATTAAAAATGCATTTTAAATGGTTTTATAAAAGAAGAAATGTATGTGGAACAACCTCTTGGTTTTGAAGATTCAAAATTTCCAAATCACGTTTTTAAATTGATAAAAGCTTTATATGGTTTAAAGCAAGCTCCTAGAGCTTGGAATGAAAGATTGTCAAATGTTTTAATAGAAAAAGGTTTTTAAAAAGGGAATGTTGACACTACCTTGTTTTTAAAGCGTAAAGGTAAAGATTTATTAGTAGTTCAAATTTATGTTGATGATATAATATTTGGTTCTACTAATTATGCTCTTTGCCAAGAATTTTCTAACCTAATGCAAGGTGAATTCGAGATGATCATGATGGGGGAGCCTTCATTTTTCTTGGGGCTCCAAATCAAGCAAAGAAAAAGATGTCATCTCATCAATCAAGCAAAATATGTCAAGGATATGCTCAAAAAGTTTGGATTGGAAAATGGCAAATCCCAAGCCACTCCTATGAGTTCATCTACAAAGCTTGACAAAGATGAAAGAGATAAATGTGCAGATGTTAAATTTTATAGGTCTATGATTTGCTCTTTGCTTTATCTAACTGCAAGTAGACCGGACATTATGTTTAGTGTTTGCTTATGCGCTAGATTTCAATCATGCCCTAAGGAATCTCATCTACAAGCCATTAAGAGAATCTTTAGATACCTTAAGGACACTCCTAGTTTAGGACTTTGGTATCCTAGAGACTTTAGCTTTAGCTTGCATGCCTTCTCTGATGCGGATTATGGAGGATGCAAAATAGATAGGAAAAGTACCTCCGGTATTTGTCAATTCCTAGGAAATATGTTGATTTCTTGGTTTTCAAAGAAAAAAAATAGTGTTGCATTATCTACCACCGAAACAGAATACATTTCAGCTGGTAGTTGTTGCGCACAAGTTTTATAGATGAAATAACTTTTAGATTACGGAATTGATGTTGGTACCATACCTATCAATTGTGACAATACTAGTGCTATTTGTCTCACTAAAAATATCATCCAACACTCTAGAACTAAACACATTAAAATAAAACATCATTTCATTAGAGATCATGTCACTAAAGGAGATGTAGTTCTAGAATTTGTAAATACTTTGCATCAAATAACGAATATTTTTACAAAACCTTTAGATAGAGAAAGATTTTGGACACTTAGGAGAGAATTAGGGTTTAACAAACCTACCTTGATTTAGTGTTTAAAATAATTTTAGCACTTTTAATAAGAAGATGAAAAATGCTTATAAAAATAACATTTTTGAATGCATTCTATGCTAATAGTTAGGGGGAGTTTATGATCTTTAGTGAAAATTAATAATATGTATTAATAATATGTTCAAATAAAATTTAAGGATAAATTTGATTGATTGAACATTGTTAATTTTCGAAATATGAGTTGCCAATACCACTAGAGCTGATTAATTTAGCTTTCTAAGTGCTTAAAACAGATTTTGACATTTTTGTGTAAAGTGTATCGGTACCTAGATATCGATACTTCCTCCCTATATATCGAGACACTATGAATGTGTACCGATATAGTCCTTGAATGTGTATCGATACACTCCAAGGTGTACCGATACACCCATCGGGTTTAGGCTTAAAATCCCTAAAAACTTCATTTTATCAAAATCTCTAAACTCTAAAACACCCGTCGTTCTATCCTTTCTCAACCCCTAATCTCCATTTTTACTCAAATCAACAAAATCAAGTCAGAATTAACTCGATTTTCAACTTCTAATTATGCTAGTATCAAAAAATTTGTGCAAACAACTTCACATTCAACTCAAATACGAATTTTCAAGGTAATTTTTCTAAAACCACTATTTTATTGATTTTGAACATAGTACCAGTTTTAGTTAGTTCTAATTCGAAATAGATATCGGGCTTTGTTCATATTATGATTTTAAATTAGATTCTACAACTAATTTCATCAAAAACACAAAAATTTTCAAAATGATTTCTTATTCTTTTAAATAAAAAAATGTTTTGATTTTAAAATTGTTGTTTTTTTTATTTAATTATGTTGTTTTCATGAAAACTATACATATTATGATTTTTCAAACATTGTTTTCAAAAATAGTTTTAAAATTGCCCATTAAGATTAATTTTAGAGAACCTTGAATATTGAGGACTCATATTGAGTTTTGGGATTGATATTCTTGCATACATGTGTTTTCAAATTACAGGTAACCTTATCCATTCCGATTTTAACCATGTCTCATTCCAAACGCCCTAGGACTTCCTCTAGTCGGTCAAACCAACAACCAAACCGACATCCTATTCCCCCACCCAATCCAAACTCAAACGAACAGAAAATGACTATCTTAAATTCATGTTTTAACGAACCTGACCGTCGAGAAAATCTCTACCATATGTTTGTTAACCTATCTGAGTCATATAGAATCCGGTAAGAGCGTATCCCCTCAATATAAGCCATGATTGATATAAAATTTAAATATCTTCCTACCCTTAAAACTTGGAAATTTGATAAACTCTTTCATCTCAAACCTGTCGTTTATCTCCAACTCGTCCACATTTTCTATTCCAATGCGGTTTGTGTCCAAAACGAGTCTTAAACTACCACCGTTAGTATTCGATCTTATCTCCTAGGCCAATACATTCATATAGAGTCAAGGCTAGTGCGAGTACTTTGATTGATCACCACGATCGTTTTCTTCACTTGATTATCTCTTGGTGGTTTAGACCATCCGGAGGTAGATACTCCACTCTTATAGATTTAGATTTATGATGGATACATTGTATCCAACATAATAAGAAAATAAATTTGCCACAAATCATCTTTGCTGAGCTAGTAGAAACCATAAACAACGTTCCCTCTAAATACATAGAAACCTTAGTTTACGGTTATCTTCTTAGTAATTTGTTTATCAAATACGAGCTTAGGGTCTAACTTGATGTAGCCATCCCTCATAAGAGCCAAATAAATCTCAAAACCTTGCATAAATAGGGATGGTCCGGGGATAAGGATCAATGGGTTCGATCAACCCAGAAAACACCGGGTGCTAGCTCTTCACGAGTTGCTCCGGAACTGGAACCGGATGCTGATGATCCAAAGCTTGAAGAACTTATGCGAGATATCGATGATCACATATCTGAGGATGAGTCGGTCCAACAAGATAGTCCAATGCCTCCATACTTTCGGTCGTTTATGGAGACATTTGACTTGAGGTTTGTATCCATAGAGTCCCACTTAATCGTTATGAGGGCTCAACAATTGGAGATTCAACGGGATATGTGATCTAACAACGAAGCTATGAACAAATGATTAAATACGCTTACACTCGATATGGCTGCGATACGAGTACATTTTCCTCCTCCTGATCCACCCATGGATGATTAGACCTTTTCTTGCTTAGTTTTCTTGGATTGTGTTGAAAATATTTTGATGTTTCGATATAACAAATTAAGTATAAATGAATTTTAAGATTTTACAAATGATTTTCTAAGTATATTCAATTTAATTACTCGAATACCAAATTATTACTCCAAGTCTTCAAGATCAATTTCAAACCTTACTAAATGTGTAAAATTGTGTTTTATACTTAATATATTTTTGAAACAATTTTCACAAAGTATTTTGAACCAAAATCAAGCCTAAAATCAATTTTTCAAAGTGATGCACCGATGCACCAATCCATGCATCGATGCACCATGGAATAAATTGAACATAGAATGCATTTCATGCATCGATGCACATACTATGCATCGATGCATTCAGAGTTTTATGAAAACATCGAATTCATTTGATGCATCGATGTACCAACCATGCATCGATGCACTCCGGCTATTTTGAAACATCGAATGCATTTTATGCATCGATGCATTCTTAGTGCACCGATGCACTAAGGGTCCAACGCTCAAAATATTTGAATTTTACACTTGATGCATCGATTCACCTAGTGTATGCATTGATGCACAGACGCTCCTAACTGATTTTATTAATTGTTTTCATGCTTAAATGGCTATATTGACACCACTAACCATCCCCAACGTTCAAAATCATTTGAAGGAGTATTTAAACAAGTTTAGAAGCCATTCATCAACAACAAGAAAACACAAGAAACATGAATCAAGAGAGAATCAAACCTCAAGTTTGAACATTTCAAGCCTATTTTTCATTCAATATTCATTTTGCTTTCAAGAACACTACTTGTACTCAATTGTATTCACTTTTAGTGTTCTTTTCTTTGTTCTAGAATTATGCAAATAATCTACCTTGTGAGGATTTCCTTGTAAGTTTGCAAATTTGTAATATTCTCTTTGAGAAAGAGTGTTCTCAAGAATTGGGGTATATTCTTGAGGGAGTTGTAAGGTTATCTCTTTGACCTCAAAAGAAAGAACAAATTAGTGAATTTATTGGAAAATCCTTAGCGTGGATAGCTAAGGTAGTGGACGTAGACTTTGGTTGAGAAAGTCGAACCACTCTAAATCGCTGTGCAAATCTTTTCAATTTTCTGCAAAAGCTTCCACCAAAATTTTTATTGCCAATTCACCCCCCTCTTGGCCAATTCCATCGATCGATTAACTCAACAATTGGTATCAGAGCCTCACTCATTTGAAGGTTTAATTACCTCTTGAGTCGATTCTGGAAGAGTTACATCGATTATCAAGTCATCAATTGCTTCTACTTCAAATGTCAACTCCAGTCTCGATTCGATGCCCGTCAACAAGCCTCCTTTCTTCAGTGGAGCTAACTATGCCTATTGGAAAAATAGGATGATGTATTTAATTCAAGCAAGTGACATGGAAGCATGAAATGTTGTAGAAGATTGATATATCAAGCCTCTCACTCATCCAAGATTGTGAAGTGAATGAGAGACAAGAATGTTCCAGCTCAACTCCAAAGCCATCCATATCATATTTTGTGCTCTTGGACCAGATGAATATGGAAGAGTTTCATCTTGTACAACCACCAAAGAAATATGGGATAAACTACAAGTCACTCATGAAGGCACCGACGAGGTAAAAGAATCTAAAATTAGTCTTCTAACACATAGCTATGAAAATTTCAGGATGAAACCAAATGAAGATATCAAAGCTATGATGGATAGATTCTCAACGATTGTCAATGGTCTCAAATCATATGGAGTGATCATTCCAAACGAAAAGCTTGTGAGGAAGTTAGTTTACACACTTTTAAAATCGTGGCAATCCAAGAAGACGAAAATCATTGAGGCTAAGAACCTAAAGTCCTTAACTCTTGAAGAGCTAATCGGTTCCCTCCTCACTCATGAAATGATGCTTGAAGATGAGGTGGACCTCGATAAGATTGACGAGACACCAAAGGAGAAGGAGAAGAAGAAAAACATTAGAGTTGCTCTCAAATCCACAAAAGATGAGAGTGATTCGGATGAAGATGACGAGGAAATGACATTGTTTGCCAACGATTTAGAAAAATGATGAGACCTTACCGAGGAAGAAAATTCAAACGAAATAAAGGCCTAAAAAATGAACCAAAATAGAATGACCATATCATTTGCTATGAATGCAAAAATGCACAAGGCTCATGTGGCTACATGGAGCGATGAAGAAGATTCCGATGAAGAGGAACAAGAAGTAGCAAACTTGTGCTTGATGGCATTCGGGGAAGATTCTAAGGTAACCTCTAACTCATCTGAATTAGATTATTTATCTTATTATGAGTTATTAGAGGAATATAATGGGTTGGCTTCGGATTATGAGAAATTGTTTTTAAAATATAAAAAAGATGTCTCAAAATTAAAAAATGAAAATAAGCTCATATCCAAGACCAAAACTGATTTTGAAAGTAAAATCAAAGATTTGCAAATCAAACTAGAAGAGTTTGAAAAGAAAAATTCGGATTTGCAAAATTTACTTTCAAAGGTCAATGATGATCATTAAAAGAAAATTGATGATCTTAAAGCTTCTTTTGATAAAGTTGGAACAAAACTTTTTGAAAATAGAGAAAATTCAAAATCCAACTTTGTTAGAAAAAGTTTTAAAAACTACAATCATAGAGGTCCCCGAAAAACCTCTAATGGAAAAATCGTTAGAAGTATATGGGTTCCTAAAGGACTCGTTACTACTAAAGATAAGGATATCCTACACAAATGGATACCTAAGGGGACTAGGATTTTGGAAACTAATGAATATGGACCCCAAAGAATTTACGTACCAAAAATTAGAAATTAATCTATGTTTGTAGGAAAAGGAGCATTGCTACAAGGAACGAGAAACAAATTCAAACTCATGGTACCTTGATAGTTGATGCTCAAGACACATGACCGGGGACAAAAGTCGGTTCATAGAGCTTAACGCCAAAAATGGAGGAGAAGTGAATTTTGATGATAATTAAAAGGTCACATTGAAGGTATAGGTACAATAGGTAATACCTCTTCCATACAAATTAAAAATATTTTATACGTGAATGGGTTAAAGTATAATCTTTTGAGTATTAGTCAATTATGTGATAAGGGATTCAATGTCATGTTTGAAACTAATGGTTGTAAAGTCATTTACATATGTGAATGGGTTAAAGTATAATCTTTTGAGTATTAGTCAATTATGTGATAAGGGATTCAATGTCATGTTTGAAACTAATGGTTGTAAAGTCATTGACATTGAATACAATCAGATTATGCTTGTTGGTCATAGAATATGAAACATTTACATGGTGCATTTAGATTATATTGATATGACTAATTTATGCCTAGTTGCTAAGGATGAGCATGATAGTTGGTTATGGCATAGGAGACTAGGACATGTAGTATGAGCGTTTTTCAACGACTAATTCAAGGTGATTTAGTTCGAGGGTTGCCTAAACTAAAATTTGATAATGATAAAATCTGTGATGCTTGTGCTAAAGGAAAACAGAAGCGAGTTTCTTTTAAATCCATTAACGATGTATCAACTACTAGAGTATTACAATTGATCCACTTAGATCTTTTTGGGCCATCTAGAACTACTAGCTTGGGTGGAAAACAATATGCATTTTTCTTGGTAGATGACTATTCTAGATATACTTGGGTTCTATTCTTAAGTACTAAAGATGAAGCATTAGAAAAATTCATCACGTTTTCAAAAGTAATCCAAAACGAAAAAGGTTACTCTATAACTAGTGTTAGGAGTGATCATGGAACTGAATTTGAAAATCTTGGATTTACTGAATTTTGTAATTCAAATGGTATTATCCATAATGTTTCAACACCTAGAATCCCTCAACAAAATGTTGTTGAGAGGAAAAATCGAACTTTTGAAGAAATGGCTAGAAACATGCTTTGTGAAAATAATTTGCCAAAATATTTTTGGACGGAAGCCACAAATACCACTTGTTATGTTATTAATCGAGTAATGATTAGGCCTATTTTAAGGAAAACTCCATATGAACTTTTTAAAACTAAAAAGCCTAACATTAGCTATTTTCATCCTTTTGGATGTAAATGTTTTGTTTTAAACAACGGTAAAGACAATCTTGGCAAATTTGATGCTAAAAGTGATGAAGGAATTTTTCTGGGTTATTCCTTAAATTCTAAAGCTTATCGAGTATTTAATGAAAGAACTTTTTTTTGTAGAAGAATCTATACATGTTGTTTTCGATGATAATCTCGTTCCGAGAAAGGATTCTTGTTTGAATAATGATGTATGTGTTATAAATACAAATGACGTTAGACATGACGTTGGAGAACTATCATCAAAGGAAGAAACGAAAGATGAGGAAACTCATGATCCTCTTGAGAATCCAACCATTGAATAAAGGGAAGTATCTTACCCAACAGAGTACAACTATGTCAAGGATGGTGAAATTATAGGTGATCCATCCAAAGGGGTAACAACTCGATCTTCTCTTAGAAATATTTGTAATTATGTTGCATTTATCTCATGCATAGAGCCTAAGAATATTAAAGAAGCATTAAAAGATGAACATTGGATTATGGCTATGCAAGAAGAGTTAAATCAATTTAAGAGAAGTAAAGTTTGGACATTAGTTGAAAGGCCTAGTAATAAATCTACTGTAGGTACTAGATGGGTATTTAGGAATAAGCTTAATGAGAGTGGTAATATAGTGAGAAACAAGGCTAGACTTGTTGCTCAAGGGTATACTCAAGAAGAGGGCATAGACTATGATGAAACATATGCTCCCGTAGCTAGGATGGAAGCAATTAGAATGTTATTAGCATTTGCATGCTTTTATGAATTTAAATTATATCAAATGGATGTTAAAAGTGCATTTTTAAATGGTTTTATAAAAGAAGAAGTGTATGTGGAACAACCTCCAGGTTTTGAAGATTCAAAATTTCCAGATCATGTTCTTATATTGACAAAAGCGCTTTACGGTTTAAAACAAGCTCCTAGAGCTTGGTATGAAAGATTGTCAAAATTTTTAATTGAAAAAGGTTTTTCAAAAGGGAAGATTGACACTGCATTGTTTTTAAAGCATAAAGGTAAATATTTATTAGTAGTTCAAATTTATGTTGATGATATAATATTTGGTTCTACTAATGATGTTCTTTGCCAAGAATTTTCTATGCTAATGCAAAGTGAATTCGAGATGAGTATGATAGGGGAGCTCTCATTTTTCTTGGGACTCCAAATCAAGCAAAGAAAAGATGGCATCTTCATCAATCAAGCTAAGTACGTCAAAGACATGCTCAAGAAGTTTGGACTGGAAAATGAGAAACCCCATGACACTCCAATGAGCTCATCAACAAAGCTTGACATAGATGAAGGAGGTAAATGTGTGGATGTTAAATTATATAAGTCAATGATTGGTTCCTTACTTTATCTAACTGCAAGTAGACCGGACATTATGTTTAGTGTTTGCTTATGTGCTAGATTTCAATCATGCCTTAAGGAATCACATTTACTAGCTGTTAAGAGAATCTTTAGATACCTTAAGGACACTCCTAATTTAGGACTTTGGTATCCTAGAGACTCTAGTTTTAGCTTGCATTCCTTCTCTGATGCGGATTATGGAGGATACAAATTAGATAGGAAAAAACACCTCTGATACTTGCCAATTCCTTGTAAATATGATGATTTCTTGGTTTTCAAAGAAACAAAATTGTGTTGCATTATCTACCACTAAAGCGGAATATATTTCAGCCGGTAGTTGTTGTGCACAAGTTTTATGGATGAAACAATAAATTTTTTGTTATGGAATTGAAGAAGGTACCATTCCTATCAAGTGTGACAATACTAGTGCTATTTGTCTCAATAAAAATCCCATCCAACACTCTAAAACTAAGCATATTGAAATAAGACATCACTTCATTAGAGACCATGTCACTAAGGAAGATGTAGTTCTAGAATTTGTTGATAATTTACATCAATTAGCGGATATCTTTACAAAACCTTTAGACAAAGAAAGATTTTGGACACTTAGGAGAGAATTAGGTTTAACTGACCTATCTTCACTTAGTGTTTAAAATAATTTTAACATTTTTAAGAATAAATGAAAAATGCTTATAATAGTAATTTTTTATTGCATTCATTGCTATTAGTTAGGGGGAGTTTATGTTCTTTGGTGAAAATTAATTTTATGTTCAAATGTTGTTTAAGGATTAATTTGATTGATTGAACATGATTAATTTTCAATAAATGAGTTGCCAATACCACTAGAGCTAATTAATTTAGCATTTTTGAGTGTTTAAAATAGATTTTTGTCATTTTTTTGCTTCATGCATCGATACACTTAACAGTGCATCGATGCATCCCTTTGAATGTGCATCGATACACCATGAAGGTGCACCGATGCATGCCTTGAATGTGCATCGATGCATCCATCGGGTTTTGTTTAAAAACCCTGATTCTCTCTTCTTTGTTTCAAAACCCTAAAAACACTCCCTTACCGCCTCTCTCTCTAAATCTCCATTTGCTCAAAATCAACGAAAATTTGTCGGAATCTTCGAGCTTTTCATCTCTATATCCTTCTACTATCATTAAATCGTGCAACACAACATCTCATTCTCATCAATCTGAAATTTTCAAGGTATTTTTCTAAAAACTTTTAGTTTATCATATTTTGATCTTAGGACTATTCTTAATTAGTTCTAGGATGAACATTATATCGGGCATTGATTGTTTGATAATTTCAAACTAGATTTTACAACCAATTTCACCAAAAACTCACAAATTTTCAAAGAATTTTTGAATTTTCGAAATTAAAAAAAAAAACGAAAATCTGAATTTAATTTTTAAATTTGATGTTTTTGATTTAATTATGTTATTTTCATGAAAATTATACATATTACGATTTTTCAAAAATTATTTTCAAATAGTTTTCAAAACCTTGCCCATTAGGATTCGGTTTAGAGAACCTTGAATTATTGAGGACTCAATTGAGTTTTGTGATTGATTATTGTGCATACATGTGTTTCAAATTGCAGGTTTCATTCCTTTTCTGATTCCTAAACCATGTATAATCTCAAACGCCCTAGAACTTCATCGAGTCATTCTCGTTCAAACCAACCTCCTAATCCCGTTCCTCCTCCACCTACATCTCTTATAGGATCATTTTTAATATGCCTGAACGTCGTAGAGACGACTTGTACTCTAGGTACATAAATTCTTTCCAATCCTATAGAATCCAGGAAGAGCGTATTCCTTCTCTTCAAGCCATGATAGATATTGACTTCGAATACCTTCTGATTCTTAAAACTTAGAAGTTTGATAAAATGTTTCACCTCAAACCTATCGTCTATCATCAGTTAGTCCGCATTTTCTACTCCAATGCGGTATGCATTCAAAACCAAACTCAATATGGGACTATAGTAATTAGATCATATCTTTTAGGCCAATATATTAATATTGACCCCGAGACTATATCTTTCCGTTTTGGGTTAGATGACGAAGGTTTATTTAATGAAAATGAAACTGTGGATTATCCCTATGTTCCAAACGCTAGTTTTAGTACTCTACATTCTCATCACAATCGTTTTCTTCATTTGATGATCTCTTGGTGGTTTAGACCATCCGGAGGTAGATACTCTACTCTTCGTGCTAGGGATTTATGGTGGATGCACTGTCTCAAGAATAAAAAAAAATAAATCTGCCCCACATTATTTTTAGTCAACTAGTGGATATCATAAACATTGTTCCTTCAAAACATGTCGAAACATTAGTTTATGGATGTCTTCTTAGTAACCTTTTTATCAAACTTGGTCTAAACGTCTCTCTTGACAATCCAATTCCTCTCCAAAACCCAATCAATCTCACCTCGTTGAAGAAAGCGGTTTGGAAACAAGACGAGGAAACTGGTCTTTGGGTCTTTCGACCCTGTAAGCAAACTCCAGGAGCGAGTTCTTCACGAGCTGCTCCTAGCTCCTCTCGTGCTCCTCCTCCTCCTCCGGCTCTGGCTGCTGACGATGATCCAGAATTTCAGTAGCTCATGCAAGATATCGATGATCACGTACCAGACGATGAGCCTGTACCAGAACCAGCACGGCAAGAAGATCAAACACCACCATATTTTCGATATTTCTTAGAGTCGTTTGATATGAGGTTTGCCTCCATGGAGTCTTAGATTACTGAGTTTCAGTGGGAGATGCGTGAACGAATGGACGCTCTCACTCTTGAAGTTCGAGCTCATTATCCTTCTCCTCCCGATCCTCTGATGGAGTAGATTTGTTTCCTTCTTATGCTTTCTTGGTTTTCTAAAACTTGGATTGATTTTGATGTTTCAGGATTGTTTATTTTGGATCCTTAAATGTTTGAATTTGTCAGGAGTTATGTTTTGGATGCTTGGGTGACTGAACTTATTATATATATTTGGTTTGATTTTAACTTTATTATTTTGAGCTTAATGTTTCTTAATTTTTGCATCATATTAGTTCATTATGACCAATTATGCCATTTCACATTTGATTATTAATATTGATTATGAAACTAATAGCTAATCTCTCTTTTGATCTTTGATCTTAGCAGCTTAAGCTATATATATATATATATATATATATAATATATATATATATATATATATATTGGCTATGTTTTTGAAAACCTTGTTTAAATAGATTTTTAAGTCTTTTTGATTTAACAAAAAGGGGGAGAAATGTTAAAGTGTTAAAATGTTTTAAATGGGAGAAGTGTTAAAGTAAGGGGGAGTAATTTCAAACTTAATTTTTCAAAATTTATTTTCAAAGAAAATCTTAAAATTACACACATGTTTTGTTATATAAAAAAGGGGGATATTGTTGAAAATATTTTGATGTTTCGATATAACAAATTAAGTATAAATGAATTTTAAGATTTTACAAATGATTTTCTAAGTATATTCGATTTAATTACTCAAATATCAAATTATTACTCCAAGCCTTCCAAATCAATTTCAAACCTTACTAAATGTGTAAAAATGTGTTATATACTTAATATATTTTTGAAACAATTTTCACAAAGTATTTTGAACCAAAATCAAGCCTAAAATCAAATTTTCAAAGTGATGCACCGATGCACCGATCCATGCATCGATGCACCATAGAATAAATTGAACATCGAATGCATTTCATGCATCGATGCACATACTATGCATCGATGCACTCAGAGTTTTATGAAAACATCGAATGCATTTGATGCATCGATGCCCCAGCCATGCATCGATGCACTCTGGTTATTTTGAAACATCGAATGCATTTTATGCATCGATGCATTCTTAGTGCACCGATGCACTAAGGGTCCAACGGTCAAAATATTTGAATTTTACACTTGATGCACCGATGCATCTAGTGTATGCATCGATGCACTGACGCTCCCAACTGATTTTATTAATTATTTTCACACTTAAACGACTATATTGACTCCACTAACCATCCCCAACGTTCAGAATCATTTGAAGGAGTATTTAAACAAGCTTAGAAGCCATTGATCAACAACAAGAAAACACAAGAAACAGGAATCAAGAGAGAATCAAAGAGAAAGCATCAAACCTCAAGTTTGAGCATTTCAAGCCTATTTTTCATTCAATATTCATTTTGCTTTCAAGAACACTACTTGTACTCAATTGTATTCATTTTTTATTGTTCTTTTCTTTGTTCTAGATTTGTGCAAACAATCTACCTTGTGAGGATTTCCTTGTAAGTTTGCAAATTTGTAAGCTTCTCTTTGAGAAATAGTGTTCTCAAGAATTGGGGTATATTCTTGAGGGAGTTGTAAGGTTATCTCTGTGGCCTCAAAAGAAAGAACAAATTAGTGAATTTGTTGGAAAATCCTTAGTGTGGATAGCTAAAGTAGTGGACGTAGACTTTGGTTGAGAAAGTCGAACCACTCTAAATCGTTGTGCAAATCTTTTCAATTTTCTGCAAAAGCTTCCACCAAAATTTTTATTGCCAATTCACCCCCTCTTGGCCAATTCCATTGATCGATTAACTCAACAGATTGAATTTGAACTTATTATTAAAACATTTTAAATGTTTTGGATTTGTGTGTTTTTGGTGTTTGGATATATTTTTTTGAATGGTTTGAATATTTAATTTGAACTTCATATTTATATTGACTTCATTAATTTTTGCATCATCTACATATTAGATTTCATATGATCAATTCCCAATTTACATATTGTTTATGAATATTGGTTATGAACTAATGACTAATCTTTCTCTTGATTGTGATCTTAGCAACTATAGCTATATCTATTTATATCAATTGGTTATTTTCTTAAAAATCTTGTTTAAACGTTTTCTAGAGTCTTTTTTATTTAAAAAAAAGGGCAGAATAAAGTAAGGGAGAGTAATTTTTCAAAAATGATTTCAAAAATGATTTTCAAAGAAAATCTTAAAATTACTAAAATATTTTATTATATCAAAAAGGGGAAATTGTTGAAAACATTTTGATGGTTCGATATAACAAATAAAGTACTATTGAATTTTAAGATTTTATATTCGATTCAAAATTATATATTCGATTAAATTATTCAAATAACAAATGTCAATTTCAATCCTTACTTAAGTGTAAAATTGTGATTTAATCTTAAAATATTTTTGAAATAATTTTTACAAATTATTTCAAACCATAATCGATCCAAAAATATGTTTTATAAAGGGATGTACCGATACACTCCTGTATGTACCGATACACTCCTGTATGTACCGATACACCCATATTTCGAATGTAATATGGGTATCGATACACAGCTAATGTATCGATACACTCCAGGCTCCGAGAAACATCAAATGTAATTAGTGTACCGATACCCCTAGGGTGTACCGATACACTTGGTCAAATAACAGTCGAAATATTTGAATTTTACACTGAGTGTACCGATACCCTTTGATAGTGTACCGATACACCTACGCTCCTAACAAATTTTTTAAATGGTATTCACACCTTTACGGCTCTATTGACTTCACTAATGACCCCCAACGTTCAGAAGTGATCAAATGTGTATTTAAACAAGTTCTGAAGCCATTGATCAACAACAATTAAGAAGAGAAGCTAGAGAATCAAAGAGAAAGCCCTAAACTTATTGTTTGAGCATTTTCAAGCCTATTTCCATTCAATATTCTTGTTGCTTTCAAGAACACTATTTGTGCTCAATTGTATACATTCTTGAGTGTTATCCCAACGTTCAGAAGTGATCAAATGTGTATTTAAACAAGTTCTGAAGCCATTGATCAACAACAATTAAGAAGAGAAGCTAGAGAATCAAAGAGAAAGCCCTAAACTTATTGTTTGAGCATTTTCAAGCCTATTTCCATTCAATATTCTTGTTGCTTTCAAGAACACTATTTGTGCTCAATTGTATACATTCTTGAGTGTTATTTATTTGTTCTAAAATTGTGCAAACATCTTACATTATGAGGTTTTTCTGTAAGTTTACGGAATTTGTAATTTTCTCTTTGGGAGAGAGTATTCTCAAGAATTTGGGGTATAATTCTTGAGGGAGTTGTAAGGTTACTCCTTGTCCTCAAAAGAAAGACAAATTTGTGAATTTGTGGAAAATCCTTAGTGTGGATAACTAAGGTAGTGGACGTAGACTTTGGTTGAAAAAGTCGAATCACTCTAAATCGTTGTGCAAATATTTTCATTTTTCTGCAAAAGCTTCCACCAAAATTTTTATTGCCAATTCACCCTCTCTTGGCCGATTTATCGATCGATTAACTCAACATCTTCTCACTACATTTACCATTACAACAGATTTTACTGACAAACATTTTTTTAAAAGTATAATTAATATTATATTTATAGTAATGGGATTTAAAAAATGTAATAGTAAGTAATTTTATGGCTTAAATATACAAAAAGTGTTTAACCTATGACTGTTTTTTCAGTTTAGTGCCTAACGTTTATTTCGTTCCATTTTGGTGCCTAACATTCCATTCTGTTACTCAAAATGGGTCAAGCCGTGACGGAGCGATAGTTTTCTTTGTTAAGTGACATGTGTCACAATCTCGTTTTTTTAAAAATTTTATATAAAATTTAAAAAATAAAATTATATATTTAAAAAAACACATAAATTTCAAAATAACTCCAAAACTTTGAAAACTTTAATTTCAACCCCTAAACCCACGCCGACAGTCGCCCTTTTCTGTCGACGCCCAACTTGACCTCTCTCCGGTAACCAAAACCCCTATGAAATTGTGACTGATCAACGGTCGATCGACAACGAATCGATATTTTATACCCACGAAACCTATGATGAAAATCGCAATCCCAAACGATTTCGATGACCAATCGACGGCAACTACGACGAATTATTACTATGATGATGACAAGGGCTACATCGGCGGCGGTGATCGTGGCCAGAAAAGGAGGCAGCGGCGAGTTAGTGTTAGAATTTGAGATTTTGAGGCTTTTTTGTAATTTAAAAGAAATAAGTTTTTTTATAAATATAATAATATATTTAATATTTTTTAAAAATAAATTTCAAAATTACGATATTATGACATGTGTCAGTTAATGGAGAAAACTAATAATCCGTCACGATTTGACCCATTTTGAGTAACGAAATGAAATGTTAGGCACCAAACTGAGCATAGATTGGGTCTCTTTTGTATATTTAAGCCTAATTTTATTCACTAACATAGTTGTATAATGGTATTATTATTATATATAAATATTTTAAAAATAGTTCTTTTAAATCATTTGTTAGTAAAATCCTTTTATTTGGTCTGAATGATTCAAGTTTGTGAACAAATTAACCATAAAATTATCTAGCCAAGTCGGGTGGATTTAAAAAAATTAATAAAAGAAATTAAAGCTCAGCCATATGATTTTCACACATTCATTAAATTAGAAAAGATGTAACTGAAAATTTTGATGGGTCATAATCCCCCCCTAATTATCTATATATTTGAAACAAAACAAAAGGAAAACTCATTCTTCCTTCGAATAAAAACAATATAAAGTCATGGCAGTACAACTTAATGTTGTCTCGGCCATGTCTATAATATTGTTTTTATTCATATTAGTCGTTGAAGCTCAAACAGGTACTATTAATGTCGTAGATAAGTTTGACGCAAAGGTCGACAAGAAAACGGATTTGAGTAAGGTTAGATAAATCACAATTCACTTTAATACTCCAACTCCGAGAGCATGTAGATTTTTTTTTTTAGCCATTGTTGAATGTTTGGAAAGAAGCATGTGGTTCAACAATTCTAATTCCTAAAGGGACATATTTATTAAGCCAAGCAAATTTTGAAGGTTCTTGCAAGGCTCCTATTGAGCTTCAAGTTCAGGGCATTATAAAGGCTCCAGCTGATCATAAAGCTTTCAAGGAGCCTGTATGGGTTACCTTTAATAAAGTTGAAAATTTCAAAATGTCTGGTGGAGGAGTTTTCGATGGCCAAGGAACCATTGCTTATCACATAGAAGGTTGTGCAACAAATGACTGCTGTAACCACCTCCCCGTCGTAAGGGTTCTTCCCTCTTGCAAGAACTTAAGATTTTTTATTTTAAATTATAACTAATATATTTCTCTGTGGCTCTATTAACCCTGAAATTAAACAGAATATAAGGTTTGATTTTTTTTTGACCAACGCAATGATACAAGATATAACTACCAAAGGTAGCAAACAATTCCATGTGAATGTTTTGGGATGCAAAAACATTACTTTTGAACGCTTCACTGTATCTGCATCTGATGAGAGCCGAAACACAGATGAGATTCACATTGGGAGATCAGATGGAGTTAATGTTATTAACTCAGAGATAAAAACTGGTGATGATGGTGTTTCAATTGGGGATGTTTCCAAAAATGTGGTTATTAAGGGAATAACTGTGGACCAGGACATGGAATCAATATCGGTAGTCTTGGACTGTATAAAAATGAAGAACCAATTATCAGAATTAAAGTCTCAAACTGCACCATCAGCGGTACTTCGAACGGTGTTAGAATCAAGACTTGGCCAAATTCTTACCTGGCATTGCATTGGATACGCATTTTGAGGATATCATCGTGAATAAAGTCAGCAACCCTGCTATAGTTGACCAGAAATATTGCCCACATGATAAATGCGATTTGAAGGTATGTGCATACCAATCAAAATCATAACGTAGTTAAAAGAGTTAATCAATCATGTAATAATTATTTTGTTCATGCAGGAAGAATCAACAGTTAAACTAAGGACCATCAGCTCCAAGAACATTAGCGGCACATCTGCGCTTCCAGAAGCTGTAACAATTATTTGCAGTGCTGGTTTCCCGTGTGAAAATGTGGAACTTTCCGACATCGACATTACGTATGGTGGACCGAAAGGACCCGCTATATCGGAATGTAAAAATGTTAAACCTATAATCATTGGCAAACAAAATCCACATGCATGTTCTACCCCAGTACCAGAAAAACCGTAACCCATCCATTTAAACAATCGCACGAGTATTCGATGAATTTTTAACTCATGTACTAATTCACTTTATATAAATGTGTTAATTTCATTCCTATTCAATGTTATCAAGTTGCATTTCCTCGGTAAGCTGACCTAATTTTATTGATAATAATGAAGTCGAAATGACTTACAAAATTATAGTATACCAATAAGAAGTATCCTCAAGAAACATAAAAGACTAGAATAAAAACAAATCACCTGAAAACAAGAAGATATAACTAGCCACAATCAAAGCCTATTCTCAAACACATCGAAAATAACCAACCACGTAAAGATGAAACAAACTTAGAAAATATCAAAAAACACCATCAAGGAAGTCACAAACAAAAACTCAGCAAGACACGAAAAACTATGTTGATCAGTAATGCCATTGACCAAGGACTCATCAAACCAAATGTCTCTATGAAAACATGTACAATCCTCACAGAAGAAACAAAAACTTCCAAACTTCATATCACGATAGCAATCCGTCAAAGAAAATATCACCAGACTAACACACCCAAGAAGTGCAGTAATGGCAGTAAAAGCTGAGCACTTTCAAGCGAGGCACCAAGTTTAATGAGATAACAAAATCACTTAAATTCACAACATTGAAACATGCTTCTGGGAACGAAACAATTAGATTGTTTACATCTCAAGGAGACATAAAAAGTTTACACTCCAATATCCTAAAGTCAAAATCAGATTCCTCCTATCCTTTTTACCTCAACCATGATCAAACGCTAAGTTCATCAGCTATTAACATTAATAAAAGAATCAAAATCAAGAATGACCTTACCTTAATGTACCAATCTCTTCCACATCATAAAATTGTAAAAACACAACCTAATAATGTCCCAACCACAAAAATTAGGAGGCAGTAGCCTCCATGCCCAACATTCATCCAACACAAAGATAATCACGACAACACATCAACCATATCGTGTATAAATATACAACAGTTGAAAAATCATTCATGATATCCTCTACATCACTATATGCACGATGATCCAAAATATTCTCTAGCATAAGTGTTTGTTTCACTTTTCCCCTTACAAATTGTTTTCTATTATGATATTGTGAATATGAAGACGATAAAGTCTTGATTCTACTATGTACATACTTTTTCTTCTTTTCTATCAGATTTATTTTTTGAAGTTTCCTTACTTTTGTTGCTTTATCCTGAAAAAGGACCCCAATAAACTCTTCTTATATCTCTTTCACTCGTGCATCTTCTTTCTCTCCAATTACCATCAAATTTCTTATATCTTGTTTTGAAAAAGTGTTCGTAAAAGTTGAGAATTGGTGCTGATCTTAACTAGATAATATAACCATTTGTGTTATTGACCCTTTAATGGTACTTATGTGTTATAACAAAAATGTTTTTAGTTGCAAAGTTATTTCTAAACAAATCGAACCGTTGATATCTAATATAGGCTTGTACACTTGTGAAATCATTATTAAGTCAAGATAAAATTTTGAGGATAATGTTGGATTAAAATCCATAATTATGGGCACATATTTTAATGCATATTGTTATCATAAAATATTATATAAATTAAGTAACTAATTATGTTATAAAGTCATAAAAGTGTATATACTATTAAAATTGTATTTATAATTTGATAAGGGACAAATTTATAAGTACATAAAATAATTGATTATTAAATCAGCTATATAAAGAGGTTATGACCTCCAAGAAATAGATCACTCGGATTTTCTCTTATCCTTATAAGAAAATTTATATCCAAGAGAACTTTATCTTCTTGAAATATCACAACCAAGAGAGATTCAAAGATTTCAACTGATTAATTCAGGTTCGCTTCCATATCTAGTATTTTATTCTTAATGATTTAGCATGATTATATCCTGATTGTTTTCATATCTATTATAATTTGGTTCTAGCAGATGAAATTTTTGTAAGGAAGAGAGTTGTTGCACCTTGATTTCGGGGTTAAAAGTTTTGAGAAACAATTTCACTAGTTTAAATGAAATTAAACTCCAGTGGAACAAATTAGAAGAAATGCCAAGTTTAAAAGATTTCATTGAATTAATTCTGAATTTTATAGAACTAAATTAAATGAAAACTCAATCTGGAGGGTCAGAACCTTGATTTCAGAAACGAAGATGTATAACTACACTTTTCCTTTTATTTATTAGATTCTGGCATTGGTATAAAATTTCTGCCTTGTGGTTTGGGTTATTTTTGCATATAGCTTAATATACATGTTTTCATAAGAAATTGTAATTGTTTTGGATGAAAGTTTTTTGGTAAATACCTTTACATTTATAAATATGAATGGTTAAATTTATTGATTATTTTAAATTAGGAGTAAATTGATAAAATGTATAAGTTTTGAATGCTAAAGCTATTATTGTATCATGCCACTTAACTATTATGTCTAATATTTAAAGGTCTAGTGACCTGTTTATAAAAATATTTTAATTGAATGAGTAAAGTATAATTTTTAGATAAAGAATATGACCTATTTATAATTTGACTAATAATTGAGTGAACTAAAATTTTAATGGCTAAAATGATTAAACTAATAAAGTTAAAGAAAAAGAAAAGAAACCTAACACCTTTAAGAAACAAAATAAGAATTAATGCATGGGGAAAATATGTGTATAGTCTGAACTCAATATCTTTATTAGTTCATTCATGCGATTGTTATCATTCATGTTTATTTCATGATCATAATATAATCATCTTTAAAATATTTATTTTAAAATTAGATATTTAATATATATTTTATTCGAATTTTACCATTTAAATATTTTTACCTTTTTTAATAGTCTGTGATGATTACAAGATAGATTTGTTCATAAGTTTTCTTAACTATTGACAACGCGTACACACCCTTCAAACGCAACTGCTCGAACTCAGAACTTCAAAGGAGAATAACATTTCCTTTAACTATCGAGGTCCCTCAACGGGTTCACCTCTTTTCTTTATTTCAAGTTTAAAACATTTTTCTAATATTGTATACATATATCTGTTCAGATAGACATCCTTTTTATTTGTTTTTTACAAGTAATTTGTATTATCATTCAAAGAAGCATGCTAATATGATACATTTTTAGGTCAAATTATGTTATTAGTGTTTTAATTATACATAAATTTTAGATTTGGTCTATGTATTTCAATTTTCAATTTTAATTTATGTACTTTTCAAGTTTTGAAATTTCATTCTTGACTCAAATAATGAATGTTAAATTCTAGGAACATAAACGATCAAATTGGATAACAGAGAATAAATCTACAATTTAAACATCGCGTAAAAACTAATAACAGAATTTAACCTAACAGATTTAACGGATGACGTCTAAGTCATGACTAAATTTTTAAAATTAAAAAAAATTATAAAAGTTTAAAATAATAAAATTAGAGAATATGATGATTAAATTCAAAACTTACTAATAATACAGGAACTGATTGCAAAACTTTACCCTTTTTTTATTATACCCTCACCCATAATGCCGACTAAATATAACTCGATTGGCTCCTTAATTAGCAATGTGAATAAAATAATTGAACACAATGGATATGATTTTACCGGAAAATCATGAGATACTTCACTTTCAGCAATTACGGTTGAATGATTTGTTATTGCAAGGCTGAGGTTTACGTGACGGCGAATTGGGCGGTGGAGTGCACGGGCCGGAACAAACTCGCCCGCATGTTGTGGTGCCGGAAAGAACTTGAAATCGAAATTCATTTTGAGCCAATCCAACGTTTTTGGACCCTAAACCTACCTTAGGAAGAAGGCTTTCCTCAATTGAGCTGACACAGTGTTCGGTTGAGCTCTTTGTCTTCTCTGATGAAGCGGCCGCCAGATAGTCGTTCGTTACCATGACCACCACCGTCGTTACGAGAATTGCTAAAAATAAACGTCTCCTTTGATTGTTATCTCCCATTGCTTAATTTCTCATGCTTTTCAACATTTGAGTAGTGAATTAGGAGGGTATCTATACATCGTGTGTGAAAGTGCGAGTGCTTTATTCATGATTTCCCATCTTTTGAATTATTGTGAGGTTTAATTATGCTTTCAATCCTTGTATTCTTTGCAAATTAATAAAATTGTTTAACATAAAGGACAAAAAAATTATTTTATCTTCTTTATAGTTATTAGGTCATCACTTAGCGGTAAAATTAAATTGGAGATAAAATCAAAAATCAATTTTTTTTAAAAATGAAAAATAATACATAGACTTTTTTTTGGAAGGGATGTACTTTACATGTTATTAAGAGGATAAAATATAAAAAAAAACGACACGAAACGTAGGTTTCGTTAAGAAATCTCTCCACACTTAACGGAGGAAAAAGAGTACACCATAAATGTGCAATAAAATATCGAAGCAGGTGGGTGGAGTTAATGTTATAAAATTAACATGTAAGAAAATAAATTTTAAATTATGAAATCGTACAAAGATGTTTAGCTTATTTAACCCATTGTAGGTGGAAGGAGTTATGGTCCTTAAATTGGATAGTTTAATGACATTTTAAGTCTATAATTATTTTCAAATCATTAATATTAAGTCCTGACCCCTTCCAAAAAAAGTTTCGGTTTAATTACTTTTTGGATCCTGACAATTTTAAAATTAATCAAAATAATTTTTGACTTCATATTTTTAGGTTTAATTATTTTTGAAGATCTTTTAATTTTTACATTAATAAGATTAAGATCTAACCCTGTTAATTTGTATGATTTAATTATACTTTAGGACACGATTCATTTTAAAATTGAACATTAATCCACCCACAATTCAATGCTGATTTCGTCCCTAAACAATGTTCTCACAATTTAATGATGTATTGGGATTAGACCAATACCATCAACAATAAGTGTCACCAACAACGCATAGACGCAGTTGTTCAACAGAAACTGATATGGAAGAGATATGTATTATTCTTCTTTTCTTTCTCGGTTTCTCTATCATTATAGTTTGGAAGAAAGTATTTCAACGTCGGTGAATACAAAAATTTGAGTTTGAGACTTTTAGGGTCAAGGGATTCATGCATAAATATACAAGAAAATTTCAGGATTTATGTATAAAACCAATATTAAAAAATTAACCATCGAGTGATTTAAAAATAAATTTTAAGAGTTTTTGTGATTTTTTTTTTAATTTCGTGAATCATCAAATCACTATTTAACCCTATTTTTTAATATCCTTTATTATATCCTTTTTCGCTACTTAAAAATCTTCTAAACAATCTTGAATGTCTTAGTTGTGACCATAACATTAGTATTTGGATTACACTTAAAAGGAGTACCTAACTGTAACTACTCCTGCAAGTGCAACATGAACAATAGCAATTAAACATCGCCGTTGAAGAGATGATTGGCCGGAAAATACTGCGTCACTTTTTGCAATCACGATTGCGTCCATCGCTGCAATTTGGAGGTACTCTCGGCTGATTGCGCGGTGGCGTGCATGGGGGTAAACCATTTCTCCCGCATGTTGTGACGGCTCGAACTTGAAATATATTCTGATCACCCAAAAAATTCGCTTCACTTGCTTCGTCGGGAAATAACTGGATTGTCTCCGACTCCACCAATCTGACGTCGTTTAACCCTACCTCGAGCTCCTCGGAAGCAGCCGCTGCAAAATAACGATTGGTGATCGCCACTGTTACCATGGTCATCAGAATTGCTAAAAGTATACCTCTCTTTTGATTGTAATAACATCCCATTTTTGTTGAGTGAGTTGTTTAGTAATGTGTTAAGAGGGTGCATATAAATATACACACGCATATATATATATATAAAGCCGCCTTTGAATATTCAGCATATGTGAAAGCGCATGTGGCTTTGTTCATTTTCCAGTATCGGCAACCTTATTCGTTATACATTATTCGGTTTTACTAATGGGTTGATAGCTATGAGAAAATAGGCAAATTTCTACTAATTAACTTCACCAACTTGGATTAAGATACGTTGAAATTTGTTGGTGAGAAAAGTGGGTGGTTGTGGTTGTCTTTTTTTATTTGGATGAAGAATAGTCGGTGGTTTAATAAACTAAAAGAGATGAGAGATACAGGGAAAGCTCCAAAGAGAGAAGCCGAGAGAAAGTTTCCTCTTCCATCAGCTTTACACGGTGATTTATATATTAACTTTAGTGTCATGTCTAAGCTGATAATAAATATTTGTATTTGTAGGTTAATAGGCTAAATAGATTTGACTGCGAGTAGATTACAAATCATGCAAGTCTGTCAGTGGTCAAGTCATAGATTGTAACTATCTCGTGAATATGGAGTTCTAGGGGCTTCGATGAATGCTGAAAGACATGTAACTCCGGAGGTTCAAAGGGACTCCGGAAGCCTCAATACTCGATAGGCGGATGAATTGCAGTGAAAAAAACCGATTTCTAAAACAGATCCAGAAGAGGTACAACAAAGTTGAAACTGTTGGTTTCCAGGGAGTTGCCGAATTCGCCTCGTGGAATTCAATGTATCGTGGCCTTTGCAAGTCAACCATTCCAATGTAAATGCATGCACTTTGAATATAACGCTACAAGAGTCATTCATGCACCATGGATGCCAACTTTACTTGACTTTGTAAAGTGTCTAGACAATGACCCGACAACGGAGGTTCAGAAGGACCAGTTCAGAATCCGTGAGACAATTGCCATCTCTAAACCCAGTCAGCTGAATTTGCCATGCAACAATGGTGACCCTTGAAAAAATTCGCTTCATTGGGAAATAACTGGACTGTTTCCAACCCCACCAATCCAACGCTGTTTAACCCTATGTTGACCTCATCGGAAGCAGCCGCTGCAAAATAATGATTGGTACTTGCCGCCGTCACCATGGTCATCAGAATTTCTATAAGTAAACCTCTCTTTTGATTGTAAAAATATCCCATTTCTATTCATTGAAGATCACATCATCCTTATTTCAAAAAAAAAAAAAAAAAGATCACATCATCCAACCAATCATGATAGTTTCATTCCAAGAAGAGTCCATTTCAGGCAGAGTAACAAAGTTTAAATATCTAAAAACAAAAATCAGATCACATTTGTATAAAGATACAATTTTTATTGCCTTTTCTGAAATATACAAATGGCTGCTTGCTTCAGTTTCTAACTTTTCAGATTGAAAAAAAAATATATTCAAAAGCATCAAAGAATCTTAGCCCCAGGTACAATGCGTTTCTTAAAATCAGTAACTAATCTTAAGTCATTAGATTGGTTTTCGTAGGATTGATGACCAAGTTTGCTGCACAATCGCAGGCCATCTGGACAACGAAAGAAAATAATAATCCAACACAGCTGTCTTCTGAAGTCTAACGGTGACATGAAGTTAACGGCGACCTAAATTTATGTTCTTCATGTGACACAAAGCAAAATTGATCGACTTTGTCGGTTAAGTTTAGTCATCTTTCACACATAACCGCTCTGAAATAGAATCAAAAGACATTTTCAAACTGAGTTCAGCTTATAACTACGAAGGAAACCAGAAGACACAGGTTAAAGACACAAGAAGTAAATGAGTCGAGAGGGTCCATACTCAGGTATTCATAAGCTAATATCATCGAGGTTCCCCAAGCTGAAGTACTGAAGAATCTTGGACCCAACCCTCTGTAAAAACCTTTCCAACCATCATCTGCAATTAAGTTCTTTATGACTTGTCTTGTAGAAGGTCGTTTCTCATGCCCCATCACCTGGAATACAGAAACGGCTAACTAATAAAACTAAACTAACGGGAAAATATGCAGTATATTGATCAAACAACCACTATGGAGATCTTGAAAAGGAAAAAGAAAATGCAGTAACCATTCTAGTTCTAATTTCAGATGTCTTTCAATCTTCAAATAATAAAATGGTTTACTTACTATAATTAGACACAATATTTATAATAGGAAATATCACATAAATTATCAAAAGAAGATGCGACTCCAGATTCAATAATGGAATGATCTAAATCACAATGCAAAGTTAAAAGAAAAATATGTCAACATAGAGAGGAAAAAAATATAATGAAGAATTAATGTCAACAAGGTCAGAAGAATTACCTGTAAGCGAGTCTTAATGGTATCCAATGGAGTTGTGATGCCGGAAGCTGTAGCACCTGCAATGATTCCTCCGGCAGCTTGCACTGACACTATTGTCCATGTGCTAGGAGTAACCTTCAGATCTGTGCCGTGATCTAGGAACCTACAAAAATGATAGTACATACTCAGTCACAACTAAAACAATAAGAATGCATCAAATGCCAGAAATTCTGTCACTGAAAATCATAATCGTGAAAAATCCATACCCTGTGGAAACCTACATTTCATCTAAGAATAACTGTGAATTAGGCCATAATTAGCCTTTTGATATAAAGTCAATTACTTGTTACACCATGTCCTATGGTTACCGGCTGTAAAAGCACATTCAACTCTTTTCCGTAAGGAAAACTTAACCCAGCCATAAACAAAAGAGAGAAGATAACAATGAAAGCAATCACAACTAACCTCCAGATAACACGTTGGCTTGAACCATAACTAGCCCACCATACAGCACTAGATGGAGAGTAAGTCATGACAGACAGACCAAATCCTCTGTATAATCCTCGGATTCCATCAGCCTTTATAACCTTACCAGCAACATCTAGACCCCCATTGTATTTTGCATGGCCGGAGTATCCTTGTACCATCAACTTTTGACTAATCTGTTCATAATTCATGATAAGGAAAATTTACCTTTTTCAGCTTCAGTTAAAAGGATAAAGAGCAATAAGAAGGACAGCATCTTTAATGGAGTGGAATTTATTCTGCATTAAAGCATTTTAAGAGTCCGGATAATGGACGACAGTCAGACACCTACCATGAGAATGCATATATATATATTTTTTACAGTGGAGGGAACAATTTCGTCAAACGGGGTGAAGGCTGTGTAGGAATTATAGAAATATATGATTATGTAAATATCCTTTAATTAAGGGATTCTGTAAATATTCTACAATCCCTTATTTTAAGGGATCATATCTCCTAGGATTAGTATCTTTCCTTTCTTAGAGTTTCCTACTTTAGAGAGATGATTTGCATAGAAATATATAATTTGTCCTATTCACAAGAATAAGAAATTACAGAGAATTACTCTGATTTCTACATGATATCAACTTAGGTTACGATTTCTTTCCAACCTAGACGATGTCCACTTCTACTCCGGAGATCACTTCGAATCCAGAAAATTTTTCTGGTTCTACTGCTCAATCAGAAGGTAATCTGGTCATGAAAAAACCAGAAGGTAAACCTCATGCTAAAGTTTTTTTTCTCCTCCCAGTCGACCCCTAATTGGATCCTCGATTCTGGTGCTACGGATCATATGACTGGTAATAAGGATTTGTTTTGCAATTTTTTTCCAAACTTTGGTAAAGCTGTCAAAACGGCTGATGGTTCTTTGTGTAAAATAAGACATGGCACTGTTATTCTCAATGACCAGATCGTACTTAAAAATGTCCTCTTCATACCAAATCTGGCTTGCAATCTCGTTTCCGTTAGTAAACTTTCCACCGACTTGCACTGCTCTGCAATTTTTAATGATATTGATTGTACTTTGCAAGCACTGAACTCGAAGAAGATGATTGGTAAGGCCAGCTTGCAGAATGGTCTCTACATTCTTCTTGCCTCTACTAAAACCGAAATCTCGAAATCTTTCACCGCCTTAGAAAAAGTTGATAATGTTATGTCATGGCACTATCGTTTAGGTCATCCTAGTTTTCACTATCTTGCAAAAGTTTTTCCTGCTCTATTCATTCATAAAAGGCCAAATTTTTTTTCTTGCAAAGTTTGCTCTCTTGCCAAACATACTAAATCAACTTATTCTCCTTCCAAATATAAGCCTTCTCACCCTTTTGCTTTGATCCACAGTGATATTTGAGGCCCTACTCGGGTGAAGAATGCTGATGATTGTAAGTGGTTTATCACTTTCATTGATGATCACAGTAGGATAACTTGGACTTATTTGCTAAAAGATAAATCTGAAACTGCTGGTGTTTTTACCCAATTTTATAACATTGTTCTCACTCAATTTGGGTCTAAAATTCAACTCTTTAAATCTGATAATGGCAGTGAATTTTTTGCTAAGTCTTTGGGTGCGTTTTTCAGGGAAAAGGGCATAGTTCAGATCAGTTCTTGTGTTGACACCCCCCAACAAAACGGTATTGCCGAAAGAAAAAATAGACACCTCCTTGAAGTTACTCGTTCTCTTCTATTTACCACTAATGTTCCAAAATATTTGTGGGGGGAAGCCTTATTAACTGCCACATATTTAATCAATCGAATGCCTAGTAAGATTTAACAATTTCAAACACCTCAATCTATATTTTTGCAATACTTTACCCATTTTAAACCTATCTCCTCCATTCTTCCACTTAAAATATTTAATTGTACTGTTTTTATCCAAAACATTGCTCCTAATAAGTCCAAGTTAGATCCTAAATCATTAAAGTGTGTATTGGTTGGGTATTCTTCACTTAAGAAGGGTTATAAATGCTATCATCCTCCTTCAAAACGATTTTTTACCACTATGGATATAACATTTTATGAGCAGGATCTCTATTTCACTCAGGCTGAATTTCAGGGGGGAGACATGGAAAGATTTTCAGCCACATCAGGTATCTCCTCCTATTCTTCATTCTCAACCTTCAGAATTGCCACCAATTTTGTCCTTACCTACAGATTTTTCACATGTAACTACTCCCATTGATCCACCGGTAGTACCTATCACTACTTCACCCATACCCACTTTAAATACCCTTCCTGAAAATACACCTACTCCCATTCAAAATATTCCACAAACAACACCAATCAAACAGCTCCGTTTCTATACAAGGAAAAGAAAACATATTCCTGAGGCTGTTTTGCAATCTGATGTTTGCCGAGAATTGGATTTAGGTCCAGCTGCTGAAATAGAAGAAATCAGTAAGTCCACTTCTCCTACTCTAGATGACTTCCCTATTGCTATTAGAAAAGGGGTTAGACAGTTCACCAAGCATCCTATTTAAAAATTTGTTGGTTATAATTCATTGATGCCGTCTTTTCAAGCATTTACAACAAACTTGGATAAAGAACAGGCTCCCACAAGCATAACTGAAGCTCTAAAGGATTCAAAATGGAGAAGGGCTGTTGAAGAGGAAATTTGTGCACTAGAGAAAAATGCTACTTGGACCGTTACGGACCTTCCTCAAGGAAAAAAGGCTGTTAGTTGTAAATGGATCTTTACTGTAAAGTATAACTCCAATGGTAGCATCCAATGATACAAAGCGAGACTAGTAGCCAGATGCTTTACACAAACATATAAGATAGATTTCACAGAAACTTTTGCACCTGTGGCGAAGCTGAATACTTTTCGAGTACTCCTAAGTTTGGTTGTAAATTGCGATTGGAAATTACACTAACTTGATGTAAAAAACGCTTTTCTTAATGGCAAGCTAGAAGAAGAAGTCTATATGAAGTTGCCACCTGACTTAAAGTCTGTTGAAGGAAGTAATAAGGTGTGCAAGCTCAATAAGTCTCTATACGGGTTAAAACAATCACCCAGAGCTTGGTTCGAGAGGTTCACTAAAGTCATCCTAAAAAACGGCTACAAGCAGTCCCTCGCTGATCATACTCTTTTCATCAAGGTAACTTCTACAAATAAGAAAGCTATCCTTATTGTGTACGTGGACGACATAATTCTTACCGGAGATGATGAAGAAGAGATTTGCAATTTGAAGAAGTTGTTAAATAAAGAATTCGAAACTAAGGACTTGGGAAAGCTAAGGTATTTCCTAGGAATGGAGGTGGCAAGGTCAAAAGAAGGACTTGTGATCAACTAAAGAAAATATGTACTTGATTTACTCAAAGAAACTGGTTTTCTTGGTTGTAAGCCGAATGATACACCAATGGAGGCAAGCTTGAAATTTAACAAAGAAGATGGGTCCTTAGTAGACAAAGAGAAATTTCAAAGATTAGTTGGGAAACTAATTTATTTATCCTTGACAAGGCCAGATATAGCATTTCCTGTAAATGTGATAAGTCAACACATGACTAATCCTACTGAAGAGTATATGGCAGCAGCAAATAGAATTCTCAAGTACTTGAAGAAAACTCCAAGACACGGTTTAATGCTTAAGAAGACACAAGACAGAACTGTTAAGATCTTTACAGATTCTAGTTGGGCCGGGGACCTTACTGAAAGGAGATCCACTAGTGGCTACTGCACCTTTGTTTGGGGAAATCTTACAACTTGGAGAAGTAAGAAACAATCTGTTGTTTCAAGAAGTAGTGCTGAAGCTAAATTCAGAGCACTAGCATTGGGAATATGCGAAGGAATTTGGCTACTTAAACTACTGAAAGAACTTGTCACTAATCAAGAGGATCACTTTGAAGTTTTGTGTGATAATCAATATGCTATTCAAATTGTCAAGAACCCAGTTCAACATGATCAGACAAAGCATGTTGAGATTGATAGACATTTTATTGCTGATCAAGTTAACAAAAAGGCAGCCACACTTTCATACATTCCTTCAGAAGAACAAGTTGCAGACATTCTTACTAAGGCTTTGCCAAAGCCTGTTTTCAATAAATTCCTATTCAAGCTGGGATTATACAATGTATATTCTCCAGCTTGAGGGGGAGTGTAGGAATTATAGAAATATATGATTCTGTAAATATCCTTTAATTAAGGGATTCTGTAAATATTCTACAATTTCTTATTTTAAGGGATCATATCTCCTAGGATTAGTATCTTTCATTTCTTAGAGTTTCCTACTTTAGAGAGATGATTTGTATATAAATATGTAATTTGTCCTATTGAAAAGAACAAGAAATTACAGAGAATTACTCTGATTTCTACAGGCTGCAACATAAAATTTTGCTTATAAAATAAGCTAAGATAAATTATCATGTAAGAAACTGAGTTACTGACCACATCGATTGGAACAAAAACACCTTGAGCAAAAAGAGATGCAGTCATTCCAGCAATTCCATTTGCTATAGCAGCTTGTGTGGGTTCAGAAAACTTAAATGGTTCAACCATACGGAAAGCAGCTACTTTCGTAGTTTCCAGAGCGGTTAGAAATATCACCCTGGCAGGAATCGCACCAGTGATGACCGTTCCAAACCCTCGATATAGACCAGGGACTCCATCTGTTTTCAGTAAGCCTCTGATAACTGAAAATGCATTTCTGTCTACAGTGTCCTTTGAAGCAACCTGAAGCCTAGTTTTTACAACAGATACTGGATACAATGCTACTGTAACTCCGGTAAAGATTCCAGCTCCTACAACGTAAAATTTAGTTTTGTCGAGTCTGCATCAACAGAAGAAACTAATAAGCATGAAAGAGTTACAAATAAAAGGATTTACAGCAGGAAAAAGAAACTATTTGCAAATCCAGATCACATTAGAATACCAATCAAGACAACTCAAAAGGGCATTAGGAAAGCAGGATCATCTTACAAGGATTGCCCTCGAGATTTTCACTAAGAAATCTATCCAGTTCAAAATTCTTAATCATTAATTGATTGAGGTTCCATCGGCTAATAATTCCATAAAAATTGATGAAATGAAGAGCAATTTATCGCACAAAACTCGCAGTTAAAGGGGAGAAAATCCAAGAAATGTTAAGAATAACACTAACACATGGTTGAAGAGGCAGCATTCATCCAAAATAACACATGGATACTCCGTTTCCACCCCTATTCATCTAAAATCTATCCTCATCACTGGTTTCTTTAACAGCAAAAATATCCATCCGAATTCTTCGAACTAAAACAAACCATAAAAAGACATCTTAGAGAAATGATTCAATCATTCGAACAGCTCAGTAAAATCAAATCTCGTGTCTAACCCTTAACCCATTGCACACAAAATTAAATAAACTAAAACCCACCTAATTGCATAAACCCAAGCTTAATAAAACCATTGGAATCAACCAAACAAAACCCAAAACTTGATTACAATATCAAAATTTCTATTAAAAGGAAGTAATTCTATTCATTCAAAGCATAAGAACAAACTAAAATCGGATCAAATGGAAGAAATAAAGTTTAAAATTAATTAAAGAGATTAACAAATGAAGATACGTACTTATCCCAGTTAATCTCCGTCTGACCAAACGTCTGCATTCGCGAACTCGAAGCATCCATTCTAAAATCAATTGAAAAGAAAAGAAAACTCCTTCAAATTAATCCACCTCTTTTCCTTGGAGAAAACAGCAAAACAGAAATCCTTTAAAATAATATTCTTTTTTAATTTCTGGGTTTATTTTTTTGCTATTCAAAGAGCCTGTATTCCCAGATTTCTTGACGGAAAATATCTCTTTAGAATGTAAAATCTGTAAAATCTAATTAAAAACTCTTTTCTCTCGGTAAAATTAGTGGAATAACCCACGCGGGTCGATTAATTAGTGTAATAGGATAATTTATTTTTTATTTTGGCATCTAGGCAAAAAGTTATAATATAATTGGAGTTCAGCGTGATGAATTTTGTTGGATATAATTTTTTAATAGTTTATGGGACGTGAGTCATAGGGGTCAAATATATTTAATATATTTCACGGGACTCATTATGGGGACTCGTCACGTGAACATGATGAGTTCGAATAAAAAATATTTTTTTAGAATTTTAAAAAACATTATAAAACACACACATATATATATATATATATATATTAATGGTGATGGAACTCGTCACACATGCATAACGAGTTTCAAAGGGTAAAATTTTTTAAAATTTTTAACCATTGGCCATTAGCTAATTTTTTTTAATTCAATGGAATTCCTCACGCCAGTGTGATGAGTTCCAACGACTATATTTGGGAGATGATTTTAGTATAAATAGGGGTTTAAGGTGAATGTTTTGATGTATAAGAAGTGAGAAAAATTTGAGATTATCAAAAAATTTGGATATGATTTGGCGAATGGTGTTTATGGATTTGATAACACCGACTCGAAGATCGACAATTTAGATTCAAGCTTTTTTTCATGTGAATAGTGGGAAAAAGAGACAATAAAGTACGTAGTTGAGGATAAGAAGAAGATGATGAAAATAGAAGAGAAGAAGAAAAAGAAGTATGCAGATTTACTGAAGCGACGTAGCAAACGACTCGTTAAGATATAAGAAAAAATTAAAAAATTTAGTATAAAAATTGAGAAGAAGAAGACGAAGAAAAAAAATACGAAAGTGTCTTAATCAGACGTAGTGAACAAATTGAAGAGAGATATAAAAAATAGAAAATGAAATATGTACAAATATTGTTTTGTATGGTTTTAATTTATGTATGAAGTTGTCTTTATTAATTAAGTAATTATTGGATTAAGTAAACTTATTTAGTAATAGTTTGCAATTATATAAAAATTGAAGTAAAAGTTTGAAGTAATGATGTTCAACTAAAAAAACTCATAAACATAGTGGGGAAGAGTACAAGTTTAAAAAAGAATATAGTCAGAGTACAAACTAAAAACATAGTGAAAAACATAGTTAAAAGAGTAAAAGTAAAAAAGATAACATAATATTTTTAAAATCTATTTTAGCGTCTAGTCTGATATTTAGAAAGATGAGGATAATGCTTTCTGTTATGCCCTTCACCTCTGCAGTGGCCACAAAGTTTTGGTAGACATGACTTTCTTTGAGGATCATCTATATCGATATAAATTCAGCTAAATTCAGGTCGACCTCTTAACTTCCTACGCAATTAAGGATTTGGCAATCATTCTTCAGAAATTGTTGATGTAGGCCAGTATGCTTCATTTGGGAGGAACTTAAAGTCACAACTGTAAATGTTATACATAGTGTGCAAGTTATAACAGTCATCAACATATAAGTATATGTCAACATTAATGTGCATACATGCAACAACAACGTGAGCGTATGAGAATCTAAAAGCTTGAAATCGACCACAATCATACCATCTTTTATTAAGATTACCAATGTACGTTGTTGAATTACCTCACTCATATGGTTGAACTAGTGATTGGACAACGAAATCAGAATCAAGTCTGGCAAAATTATGGACAAACATTGATGTCATATGTGTTTGATTATTTTGCATTGTCTTCTCCAAATTTGGAGCCCAATTTCTCTCATCGCTGATCATGGCGTCTATTTATGCACTTTTGTTTGCCCATACTTTTCCCAACCTAAAGTATGTTTCCCTAACAATACTTGCTATCAGGAGATGTCGAGTCCCTTTCAGCACTGAGTTGATACATTCAACAAGGTTAGTAGTCATATGGTCGTCATGTCGACCCTCAACATCATATGCTTGTGACCATCTCTCCCTAGGTATTTCAACAGCGAATTCATACACATCATCTCTGTATCTTCTCAAACCTAAAAAGCAGTAAAGTAAATGTTATTGAAAAATACAAAAAAAGAACATAAATGAAGCATAAATAATTAATGAGAAATGACATAATAGTTACCCATTTTGATAATCTCTTTTTTTATTATCTTTTTCTGCTTAAACATCTTCATAGCATTATACGCAATATGACGTATATAATATGTCGAATATGCGTGGGGAGGCGTCCATCTACTCTTCGGTCTATAAATTATACTTAACAACCAAGGTGATCGATCTGAGATCATGCAAACCCCATCTTGAGTGACAACATGGAAACGTAAGTTAGAGAGAAAGAAATTTCAAGTTTCCTCCGATTCATTTTTAACAATTGTGAAAGCAATGGGGAAAATATTTCTGTCTCTATCTTGTTCAACATCTATCATCAAGACGTGCCTGTAGAGCCCATACAAAAAAGTCCCATCGACTTGAATGATTTGTTTGCAAAATTGAAACCCTTCAATTGCTGACTTAAATGCTCAGAACAATGGCGGTAGACACCGTTGGATCTCAGAACGCACAATACAACAATCAATTAAACTATCAAAAGTATTATGTTAGTATAATTAAAGAATTGATATTACAAATTTCAATGTTAATGCAAAAAATATTAATATTTACTGCATATCTACCGGCGATATCGATCCTTATCCGGATATCTACTTTGGTTGCACCCGATAACTTTGTATCGGTTATTCGGTGTCTCCATCTAAACAAAAAATAACAACTACATTATTTATTGTCTTTTTCAAAATATTTAAATAAATATTATAAAATATCAAAACTTTAAATATAGGAATTTACCTTGCGGTGAGAGGAAACTCTATAGGAACAGATGTAATAAGCGTAAAAAACATGAGACAATACCACTCCCATGATTAGAGCAAAACTAAACAATCCGCTACATTCGCTTTTTTTACCTCTAACCACTATGGTCGTCTTGCAAAGTTCACGATACAAAAAAGCCAAAGTTGCAGAACCCCAACTATATTGGCGACATACAAGGAAATCGTTCAAAGCTAGAAGATATTGGATATGCACCAAATTACTCGATTTATCCAGTAGCAATATCCCTCCAATCAACGTCATAAGATATGCTCGGGCTGCATATTTTACCTATTGCTCCGTTGATTGTCCATTTACTCCTATGTCATATGTATCCACATCCCATCAATGACATCGGTTAGAGCCTTATTTCCCATTAAATCAGAAATAAATGTATCTCGTGCATAATTGTTGCGAAGCACCAATGACATACCATTAATCGAAACACCAAGTTGATATGTCACATCTTCCAATGTTATCATTACTTCAGCAAAAGGAAAATGCAATTTATGTGTTTTGGGCTTCCAACGCTCAATCAACGTCGATATCGGTGCCGACATCACCTTAAAACCATGAAGAAACGTCGCTGGATATAATTCAAATTGTTGAAGATATATCACAATCCGCAGATGTGACTCTTTATTCATCATTCCTTGATGAAAAATGTCTCGTTCTTCTTGCTACAATTTGAAAATAAATTGATTAATAAAATTATATAATTAACTATTATTAATACTATATTTTTTCCAAAGTAAAATAAAATAAAACAAATTAAATTTACTGCAGTCAACTCGGTCGACGAAATATAAAAATCATCAAAACGTAACATTTCTTCTCTTGAGGCAATTTCAACACAAAATCTTCAACAATTTTTTTTACTTTCAATAGAATGTTTGATTTCAAGTGAAAAATCAATCCAACCCAAACTTCTATTTATACTACTCTATCCAACGACTATAAACAACTGGTTTTTTCAAATTGAAAATAGCTGTTGAAACTCGTTACACCGGCGTGACGAGTTCCATTGAATTAAACAAAATTTGAACATTGGACAACAATCCAAAATTTTAAATTTTACCCTTTGAAACTCGTCACGCTGACTTAACGAGTTATATGTATATATTACAATGTTTTTTAAAAAAAATTCAGAAAAATATTTTTTATTCATACTCGTCATACCCACATGACGAGTCCAGTGAAATATATTAAATATATTCAGCCCCTGAGACCCACGTCCCAAGTCCCACTAAAAAATTATATTAAAATGATATTTGTCACACCAGTGTGACGAGTTCCAGCTACACTTTAGTTTTTACCATAGATCCCAAAATAAAAAAACAAGTTGCCCTATTGGGTTAATTTATCGGCTCGCCTGCATGATCCTACTAATTTATCCCTTTTCTTTATGACATTTGGTGATGGATTTTTGGGGGATTGTCTCAGGAAAGGTGGGCTAATATACGACTAATATACGACATTACCGGATACATTAAAAGATATTTAACAAATTCAGTTTAGAGCTACCAGAAATGTTGAGTAATAATAATGTAGGTCTAAATCATGAAGAAATATTAAAAAAATTGGCAACCGACAAACTTAGCTTGGCGGTTTATGTCGATACTTTATAAACTGTATCGATCCACATCAATATAACAGGTAAAAATATGACAAAACCGGTCTCGAAAAGACAAAATCGGTAAAGCGGTACCGAATATATTGAAAGTGTAGATACTTTAATATAAGTATCGACACTTTGTGAATTTAAAAGAGAAGCAGTTTCAGAGCCTATAAAGTGTCGATACTTTATAACAATGTATCGATCCACAACGATATAACAAGTAAAAATATGACAAAAACAGTATAGAACGACCATATATATTGAAAGTGTCGATACTTTAATATAAGTATCGACACTTTGTGAATTTAAAAGAGAAACAGTTTTAGCGCCTATAAAGTGTCGATACTTTATAACAATGTATTGATCCACAACGATATAACAGATAAAAATATGACAAAACCGGTCTCTAAAGGAAAAAACCGGTATAAGGTGACCAGATATATTGAAACTGTTGATACTTTAATATAAGTATCGACACATTGTGAATTTAAAAGAGAAGCAGTTTTAGCGCCCATAAAGTGTTGATACTTTATAACAATATATCGATCCAAAACGATATAACAGGTAAAAATATGACAAAACTGGTCTCTAAAGGACAAAATCAGTATAGAGCGACCGAATATATTTAAATTGTCGATAATTTAATATAAGTATCGACACTTTGTGAATTTAAAGGAGAAGCAGTTTTAGCGCCTATAAAGTGTCGATACTTTATAACAATGTATCGATCCACAATGATATAACAGGTAAAAATATGACAAAACCTATCTCGAAATAACAAAACCGATAAAGCGCTACCGGATATATTTAAAGTGTCAATACTTTAATAAGTACGCGTAATAAATTATCGATACTTTCAAAGAAATAGGTAATTATACTATCAAAAGTATCGACACCTGACATAAAAGTATCAACATTTTTGTAGTTGTATCGATTAAATATAAATAACATATCCGGTGAAAATATAAAGGGCATAGTTAAATATCCTCTGAAAAATAGATAGAACGGACGAGTTTTTGAAATCGAAGCGTAATTGTTGCTGCATTTCAGAAGTCGTTTCTAAAGCGAAGTTTGTTTGTTTGTTGCTGCAGTCGAATCAAAAAGTACGTTGTCGAAACCCTAGTTTTGTATTATTACAGTAATTGGAAATAGGGTTTTTATATATTGTTTGGGGTTTTGGAGTAAAGAAGCATTTGTGACCGATTATGGGTAGAAAGTGATATTCTAGGTAAAATATAAATATCGATACTTTTATTAAATATTATAAGTAGAAAATGATATTATAGGTTGTATAAATGTGTCAATACTTGGAGTATTGAGTGTTCCCATTCGTTTGAAGGAAATAGGGATTAGGTTTTTGGGTTTGGTTTGGGATTTTGAATCAAAGCCAAGAAGGATTTGAGACCGATTATATAATATTATAGGTAGAAAATAAATATGGATACATGTATATAATATTATAGGTAGAAAATTATATTTTAGGTTGTATAAATGTGCCGACACATTTTGTAGTGGCCATTTAAATTCTTTTGAAGAAAACCGTTTTACCACAAGAGTAGTTATCTATATTTGTATATTGAATAAAGTGTATGTAACAAGTATTTGATTTGACTTGCGTAAACTGATATATGAAGGAAAATAGTCAATGGGTGGAAAAATTGTTGGTGGCGCAAATGACTTTGAAATTGAGGCCGAGACTCGAAAGCAACCAAAGGGTGGATATATGTACTTCTAGTAAGTATCAATGTCTTTTTGTTATTATTGTTGAAATGGTAATTGGATTAAAGTATTTAAGAACTTTAATTTGATTACAAATTTTAAATGTTGACAGTATAACCGAATGCCAAAAGATGAAGGAAGGTGGAGAACACTTCGGTTTGGTATGTAAATTAAAATTGACATTGAGTATTATTTAGCGTTAATGTATTGATTAAGAAATATTTATGCTTAATATTAGGTGAGAAATGATGTGTTGGAGAAATGGAATTCGATGAGTGATGCTGATAAGGAACCTTACATCGTACAATCAAAAATTGATAGTGAAGAATACAAAGAATGGAGGAAAGCACATGAAAAGAAGGTATTCATTAAACTCATAAATACGTTAATACAAAATATATAAAAATTATAACATTATATATTGTTAAAAAATGTAGGAAGTGTCGACAAGATGCAACATTAAAAATGTGAATTCATTAATTAAACACCTTAAGGAGAAGGGTCAGTTGAATATACTGGGAGAAATAGAGTTTGGATAGTTGGTAGGAGTAAGGGATCGACCTATTCAGAGGGAATTGTGTCGATCCTTGATGGTGCAATTTGATGTCGAACAATGTATTGCTAAATATGGTGATTTTTCATTTCTTCTGGAGATCCCATGTGCTGCAGCCGTCTTGGGGGTAAGAAATGAAGGCAAAAGTGTTGTAGACGTCTCTAAGAGTAAGAACTGGAAAGCACTTGCCTCCAAATATGGTTTGAAGCAGAAGGTGACATATGCTGAACTTGAAGAGGAAATCAAAAGTGGATCTTACGAGGGGGATGAGTTGAAGGCCCGATTTCTATTGTACCTTATCGGGATCTTTCTTTGTCCAACGGGTGATACGTCAACGAACAAGGATATATGAAGCTCATTTACGATGAAGGCTTGAAAGGTGAATCCAATTGGGCTGAATATGTCCATTCGAGATTGTTTGAATCAATAATCACCTTTAAAAAGGGCGGCCAGAGATACCTCAAAGGGTGCATAGCAATCTTAGAGGTAAATGAGTTGACGAACGTTTTTGTTTTTTATATAAAATGATAGTATAGTTATTATAAAAATTATAAATTTTATTATAAATGCAGGTTGCACTGTTCGATTTTTAGTCGGACTATGAGGCAGTGCCGGCTTATGAAAGAATCGGAGTGGCACGCATCCATGCATGGGGAAAGGAATAGGTGGTTAGAGTGATGGCGAAGTTGAAGTTGGATAGACCGAGGAAGCAAGAAAGGGTAATAAATGTAATTAAATAATATTAATAATATAATCAATGTCTTAATATTGTAATTTAATTTTGAAGGTTATTGACAATGAGGTAGAGGAGGCAGAGGAGAAGGAAGAATAGATGGTTGTATTGGGGGATGACGGTAAAGGAAAACAGAGTAAATTCGACATTTTGATGTCTAAATTGGCTGATATAAAAAAATCCAATTTGATATCATGCAAAGACAATCAAGAGTCGGAGAGAGACTTGAGAGAGTCGAAGAGACACTTGAGAGGCATAAGGGAGAAGTGGAAGGAAAAATAGATAGAGTGGTGAAAGAAGTTGAGGTGTTGAGGGGTGAATTGGTGAAAAAAATTGAGGTGTTGAGGGGTGAAGTGGTGAAAGAAGTTGAGGTGTTGAGGGGTGAACTTAAGATGGTGACGGGTAAAAAAATTGATGGAGTGGTGAAGGAGGTTGTGGAATTGAGGAGTGAACTTACAGGGGTGAAGGGGGTGGATGATGAATACTTAGATGAAGGAAAAAAATTGAAGGGTGAAATAAAAGAGATGAAGAGCTATGTAGAGAAAAAAACACAATGAACTGAAAAAATGTGAAGAAGAAAAGATGGAAGAAGAAGAAAAGATGGAGAAAGAAGAAAAGATAGAGAAAGAAGAAAAGATGGAGGAAATGAGGAGGAAGGATGTCGATGTGATCTATACACCGAAGAGTGTTATAGATGCATATTTGGATTCGGAATGTCCTGTACCCCAGAAGAAAAAGCAGAAGGTAACTTGAATAAAATAAAACTTAATTTGATCTTAATCGTGTTGTTGTGACAAAAATTTGTATGCAAAATTGTAGGTTGAAAAAGCGGATATTCCAAGCGAAATTGATGACATCGAAGCTATAATTTGTGATTATTTATGGAATAATAGGTTAGAATCGGGGTAAGTGAAATATATTGCTTTGTGAGTGATATTTAAATATTTCATGACAAAAATATTAATCCTAATGATTCATACAGATATTCTGTAATCTCAATGGGAAATCAATTCGCAAGTGTATCCGATGTTGCAACGTTAAAGCCTACGGAATGGGTTGGCGGTGTGGTAAGTATAAAGTAAAAAATGTTAAAACCTATTGAATATGTTCTGATTGTGCAATTAATTTTGTTAGGTTATTGATTTGCTCGCCTGGACAGTATGCTACGATTCGAAAAAGTCACTCCGGAGGATTGGCTACCTTACATACCACTTAGTGGTGAGTTAAATTAATAAATGTTGAAAAGTAGTGTTATAGACGGTAAATTAATAATGATTTTCGCGTAATTGTAGCAACAGGTGTTGGATGTCAATAACAAAGTAAGGGTTGAGGATATTGCTAGCATTTGGGGTCCCATATTGTGTAACTATGTGAAATTCACCGACTGTGAGAAGGTAAGACACCATACGAATTGCAAATGATGTTTTCGGATATAGAATGTTGAATTTTGTCAAATTGGGTGTGAAATTTGTTGCATATCATGATCACAATAAACTACCATAACTCACATTGGTATCTGTTAGTGTTGGATATGGTAGATCGTGTTGTAACATTATATGATAGTTTGTTTACATCTGAAGCAGCTAAACAAAGAGTGAATGATGCTGAGAGATTGGTATGTATGAAAGGAAATTATGTTAATTATAGTGCATAATTTGTTTGGGTCATAACTTTATATTTTTAAATGTAGATAAAAATATTAGATAGTTATAATAAGAAACGCAATTGGGTAGAAGCATGTGGATCTCTAGGAAACCGCCCCTTGAAAAATTTCAAATTTGTGGAGCATAAGATGAATGAGCAAGTGAGTAGGTATGAGATGTTATCATAAATAGAAAGCTTAATTTATGCAGGTTTCATAATTGACATGTGTGGTATTCAAATTTTGTAACATATATGATTGTGGCATGTATGATATGATGCGGATGGAATCGATCGGTTCTACAGGGGCAACTGGTGATTTTGTAAGTGGAATTAAAATTTGTTTGTGGTTAAATTGTTAAAAGTCATAGATTGAATGTTGTGGTTTACAATACTTAACGTACTGACAATTTGAATATAGGTTGTTGAACAGTGGGATCGATCGCGAATATTAAACGATCTCGTAAGCCACAATCAAAATCAACTAAGAGAGGAGATAACAAAAGCTACCATGAGACACAAAAATAACAAAAGGAAGTGATGATGTAAATGTAGGGTTAATTTTGTATAAGATTTATAATTTTGTATACGATTTATAATTCTATATATGAATGTAATTATGTATGAGATGAGAAAAGTTAGCAGTAGATTATTGTACATGTTTCTTATACACAGTAAGAGTCATGTTGATACTTACGATATATGAAGATCATTGTCTCATTATTCCAAATGTCATCATAATTGTCTTCATGTGCAGCATCGAATGACTATTCCATATTGAGGGTATGTACAATAACTACAAAATTCAATAACTTTCAAGTAAAAGGTAAATTTACAATGTATGTGGTAAAAATATACTTTTTTAATGACAAAATTAATAAACACAGAGATTTGTTTCCAACATTTTGTCCAGTATGGTTCCCAAACGTAAAGTTCACAAACGTAAAGTTTCCAAAAAATATGTAAGCAGATGTGTCGATACATTTATAAAAAATATCGATCCCAAAAACATTGAAACCCATAATTATAATGTAATAGGTAATTTTGTAATATAACCGGTATAAATATACCAGTTTTATGTGAGAATAGGTCTACATAATGTATCGACACTTTTGAAATTGGTGTCGTTACTTTTTGTCCAGAATGAATCCCAAAATGGTGAACGCATAAAGTGTCGATACATTTATAAAAAGTATCGATCCCAGAAACATCGAAACCCATAATTATAATGTAATAGGTAATTTTTCAACGTAACCGGTAAAACTATACCGTTTTTATGAGAGAATATGTCTACATAATGTATCGACACTTATGGAATTTGTGTTAATATTGTTTGTCCAGAAGGAATGCCCAAAAGGGTGCACAAATAAAGAGTCCCATAATTATAATATAATAGGTAATTTTGTAATGTAACCGGTATAAATATACCGGTTTTATGTGAGAATATGTCTACAAAATGTATCGACACTTTTTTAATTATGTGTCGATACATTTTGTCCGGAATAAATGCCCAAAAAATGGTGCACGCATAAATTGTCGATACATTTATAAAAAGTATCGATCCCAGAAACATTGAAACCCATGATTGTAATGTTATAGGTAATTTTTCAATATAACTGGTATAAATATACCAGTTTTATGCGAGAATAGGTCTAGAAAATGTATCGATACTTATGGAATTTGTTTGGATACTTTTTGTCCAGAATGAATGCCAAAAGGGTGTACCCATTAAGTGTCGATACATTTTTAAAAAGTGTCGATCCCAAAAACATCGAAACTGATAATTATAATGTAATTGGTAAATTTTCAATGTAACCGATATAAATATACCGGTTTTATGAGAAAATAAGTTAGTATAAAGTATCGACAATTGTTAAATTTGTGTCGATATCATTTTAAAAATCGTGTGTTTCCCCCTTCATTATTTATAGATTATAATCGATATAAAATCCAAATCGACAAACCCTAAACCTAAAGGCATAAGAGAACTCTTCCTCTCCGACGAATACCAGTGTTCTCATAACAGTGACGATCAGATATTTAGGTAAATTTATTGATATTTTATGGGTTTGATTGATTTCCAGATTGGAGTTTTTTTTCCTGAATGTGTTTGTGTTCCAATGTAACATCATCCACACCTAAAATGGCTCCAAAACGTCAGCGTCAGAAGCGCGGTCTTTCTCAAAGTTATTCTCCACCCAGTTCTTCTCAACCACAACCTTCTTCTCAAACAATCGCTTCTTCTGAGAAAATCAGGTATTTCGAAACTCTGAACTTTAGATCCGATATGAAGAAAGAAAGATGGCAGAGGAGTTTTAAAGTAAGGAAGATTCGTCCCAAACATGTCATTGACTTGGGTTTTTTGTTCGATGATAAATATACATTTAGTTTTAAATCCATATTTACATCTTGGGGTTGGCTTGAATTCCTTGGTGTAGAACCAAAATATTACCCCAACCTAGTTAGAGTCTTCTATAACAATGCTTCCTTAGAGCACGAGCGTAATAAGACTAATATAATAGGAATTAATACCCATGTCATGGGGAATGATATATATATCTTCGGATACTATTGCGGAGGGTCTAGGTGTCGAGAATAAAGGGGATTCATATGAAAATTCATTAGATACTACAATACAACGAGTTGCTAGAAATAGCCCAATTCACCTAGATGTAGAGTCGAGAGTGTTTCACAAAATGCTCACTTGGTATATCCGGCCTATTGGGGGGAAACATTCAACGCTTCGAGACAACGATTATTGGTGGATAGCAAAGTATAAATCCCAAACGGCTCTAAACTTTGCTAAACTGATATTTAATACAATTGTATATATGGTCACAAAGGGAGCAATAATTTCAACTTCACTACCATAAGGATATGTCATCACCTATCTGTTGAATAAGAAAGAAGTTGATTTTTTGCATGACGCCCCTGTTCGATTAACTCGCAAGATTGACATGTTATTTATTAAAAAAGTTGGATATGATTTTGTTGAAAAATTCGGTTGGAAGCGTGTAAAGGATGTCAAATTAGATCAAGAGATGGAGGAAATAGACCCCATTGGCCATGAAGACGACCAACCAATTGGAGACGCAATGATGGAAGAAGCTCCAGAAGCTCCAATTGGAAAAGATGTCACAATTAAGACGGTGATGGAATACATATTCAATTTTCGGGAGCATATTGATTCCCTTGTGAGTGGAATGCGAGCCGATATTTCATCATTGCGCGATGAAGTCTCCAAGTTGCGTGACGAATTACGTCAACGACATCAAATGAGTTAGGTAATTAATTATTTATGTTTCTAAACATTTACACCTGAAATGTATTTTATTTTCTTTTAACAGATGTGGAAAACCAAGAGGTCAATGAAGATGAAGATTATGATGATGATGATGATGATTATGATGATCCAAACAAGTATATCGTGTCTGCAACGCCGCCTGCAAGAAAACTTGTATTTTTTTTATGTCAATGGTGTCCTTGCCTACTTCCCAAGACAGCCAAAAGGTTTTAATTCTGTTCTTTTGTATCCATTATTTAAACATATAAGCGTAGAACTTTAATCTCATTTTCTTCATGTTGTAGATATTGTCCTCAGAACAGGATTATATGAATTTATGCATTTTTAGTAGACAATTTTGTTGTTGCCATTTGGTCTTCCAAGAATAGGTTAGAACTGTTGAGCAATTGAATTACTTTAGCCAAAATCGTTAATATACAAGAATAGGTTCAAACTTGATTACAATCTCAGGCATAACATCGACCCTGTACTTAAGAAACTACCTTTGTTGTCTGACCATTTTCTATTCACTTGGGTAAGATGAATGTCATTACAGTTTGCTGACTTTTATTTGTCTATGATTCCTACATATTTATGTTCGACTCTTTGTGAACATGATCAAGAAAATTGCAAAACATACGATAATGTTACCTACTGTAAAGATCTCAATGATGTTTGGAACTCGTTTCCTCATTTTAACGACCTAAATACACTGTTGGTCGATGATTCACCGGAAAAAATGATTTATAATCCTGTAAGTTACATTTATGCAATATGTTTTTCCAGTTAAACAGGTGCTCATACATTTATTGATTAACAATTTATTTATATAGAAATACAATTACATATGTCCACATTCCTTTGACGCTGCTTCCAATTAGGGCGACAATGCTCTAGGTATGACACAAATTTATTTCTGCTTATGCAAATTTAGTTTATTGTTAGTAAAATTGCACCTCATTAGTTTGATAATTGAAATTATTTATATATGTCCTCAGAAAAAGGCGGTAACATACGAGAGTATTTGGAAAATTTGTTGAAGGCGCCTAATATTCCGGACTTCGTTAGAAATAACCCTTTTTCATCGAATTAATTTCGTTGTGGGTATATTATTTGAACATTGTTATGTATAAATTTCTTGTGTATATATATTTTGGTTTGATTATATTGTGTGTATATCTTCATTCGGATGGGATGGGCTGTGTATAACAAAACAATCTATCTATCTCTTCCATGTGAGTACTTTATTCCCACCATGTGACAACCCCATCAACTCACAACTCAGGTTTGAACTCAATCAATATTATCTTTTACCCGCTTGATGGTTCATAACGCATGTTACTCGAACAGTATGAATCAATTATGCAATTTCCATGTTCAATTTAACACTGTATTTTAAATTCATTTCATATGTAATTGGAGTTTGAATTTCAATTTCAATTTGAGTTTGAGTTTCAATATAAATTTCAGCAAATGTATCGAAACATATTATTAAAGAATCGTTTTCTATAATCTACACAACAAAGTTTTCATACTTAGAAATATTGGTAACTTACAAACATGTATCGACATATAAAGTTTCCAAACTTAAAGTTTCCCATAAAGTGTCGATACATGTTTAAAAAGTATCGATCCCAAAATCATCGAAATTGAAAATTATAATGTAATAGGTAAATTTACAATGAAACCGGTATAAATATACCGGTTGTTTTTGAGAAAATAGATATACATAATGTATCGACACTTATGGAATTTGGTGTCGATACTTTTTGTCCAAAATGAATGCCAAACGTGGTGCACGCATACAGTGTCGATACATTTTTAAAAAGTATCGATCCCAAAAACATCGAAACCCATAATTATAATGTAATAGGTAATTTTGTAATATAACCGGTATAAATATATCGGTTTTATGTGAGAATAGGTCTACATAATGTGTCGACACTTTTGAATTTGTGTCGATAATTTTTAAATAATGCGATTTTTTCCTTTGTTATTTATATGTAACGCTATACAAACCCCAAATCAATAAACCCTAAAGGCAGTTCTCTTCTCTTCCACTCTAACGAATACCAGCGTTCATAACAGTTACGATCAGTTATTCATGTAAATTTATCGATATTATGATATTGATTTCCATATTGGACACTTTTTTCCCTTCTTGTGTTCGATAGGTATGTTGTCGAAGCCCTAATTTTTTAGAAAGTCTTCGAAAAGAGGGGTTAGGTTTTAAAGTTTGCTGTTTGTGAATGGTTATAGGTTGAAAGTTCAATATTTGTTCGTGAAGATGATGACCTTCAAATTGAGTCTTAGCGTATCAATATTGAAGAAAATCGAAAGCGACCAGTAAGTATCAATGTATTAATGTAATTGTTCTTGAAATTATAATTGGATTAAAGTAATTAATCCAATTTAATTGATTCAAATCTCTACAGTCTGACTGAATGCGAAAGGATAAAGGAAGCTAATAATCATGTTGACAACATAACCAATAAAACCCCTTGCAGGGTCCAAATGGTAAGCTAGGAATTGGTAAGGCAAGCATCCTTTGAGGGTTTAGGGTTTAGAGCCCTCCAACGTAAAGAGTGCATGATTGAACATTACGTATAATAGTTGTATTCAGTTGTTGAAGAATTGTTCTCAATTTTTTTTATATAAGGATAGTTGTTATGATATACGTTCAAATTTCGGGACCAATTAGTTAGATGCGTGCAGTAGCCTATATCCTTGAGGCAGAGCACAAGAAATCTGACACTTAAATATTTACCAAGAGCGGTAGCTTTTACTGTGCATGAAGACCGAACCTAGAATCAACTTTGCAATTATGCCTATCATGCTGAAGAGAATCTGCTGAATAATAGGATTTGCACACAACTGTAAGCATTTTAAACCCTAAACCCAACTACTCACATGGAAAATTACGTAACAGAGATGTCAATCATTTTATGGGAAATCATAACATCTCTGTTGTATAATTTTCCATGTGAGGAGTTGGGTTTAGCGTTTAAAATGCTTGCAGTTGTGTGCAAATCCTATTATGCAGTAGGTTATCTTCAGCATGATAGGCATAATTGCAAAGTTGATTCTAGGTTCTGTCTTCATTCAGAGCAAAAACTACCGCTCTTGGTAAATATTTAAGTGCCAGATTTCTTGTGCTCTGCCTCGAGGATATAGGCTACTGCACGCATCTAACTAATTGGTCCTGAAACGTGAACGTATATCATAACAACTATCCTTATATAAAAAAATTAAGAATAATTTTTCAACAACTGAATACAACTATTATACGTAATGTTCAATCATGCACTCCTTACGTTAGAGGGCTCTAAACCTTAAACCCTCAAAGGAAACTTGCCTTACCAATTCTTAGTTTACCATTTGGACCCCCAAGTTTTATTGGCTATGCAGTTAACATGATTAACCAACATAATCCCAGTTACAGAACTGATTCCGGCCATGATTGTGGGAGACTATAGTCTACAGATTGTTTGGCATTTATGTGATGATGCGGATGAAATATTAAATGGTCTCGTAAGCCACAATCAAAATAGACTAAGAGATGAAATTTTGTTAATGTAGGGTTAATTTTGTATAAGATTTATAATTTTACATACGATTTATAATTTTGTATGTGAATGTAATTATGTATGAGATGAGAAAAGTTAACAATAGGTTGTTGTACATGTTTCTTATACACAAATGGAGTCATGTTGATACTTACGATATATGGAGATCATTGTCATCACGTGCGGGACTAAATGGCCATTTCATTCTATCTTCGAAAAAATCAGTTGATGTAGGCTGTGTGCTTGTATTCAAACTAAACTTAACTTGAGGACATGTTAGTTTGTTATGTCCCTCACAGTTACAGTACCCACATCGCCTAATTTTCTTCTCGACCTTGTTCTTCGGTACTTCTTTTCGCTTGCGTTGTTTTCATTGAGGGTCGCGAATGTTGTTTACTATATTGCTCTGGTTGACTGAATCATTCAAACCAAACGAGTTTTCAAATTCTTCTATTAGTCTTTTCATCTCATCTCTTGCGGTTTTGAAAGACGCATCTGTCTTTGATGCAATGGAGCATAACCTACTTGACGTTGAACGTAGAACTGTGAACCTTGCCATTTGCATCACTTCTGGAGGCACATTCAAGTCAACATAACTAGGTGCAGAAGCCTTCGCATCCTTAGTCCACCTTCTTTGAATCAAAGTCCTGGGCAAATATGTGTAATCCAAGTGCTTCAAAATGTGAAGTTGATGGCGATACGGAAGTCCAACAGTCTCGAATTTTTTGCATGAGAAAATTAGGGTTTTCGTACGAGAATCAAAACTAATTTCAAATGTCCTATTTTTTTCTTTGTACTTTTTCAAAATATAATGTTGACATTCATCTGATAAGGACTGAATCTCTTCCTCAATTCGATATAATGTATCCCATTGAAGTTCATCTTGGAACGCACGAAATGATTTGCGGGTAAAAATCTCAGCAGCATGGATTTTGTGATCTGGAAGGGCTTCGTCTGGGAACTTAAGTAATTCGCTTTCACCTCGTTCATATGCATTCTACTAATTCCATCTTCAATTGCACGAACAACATCTAAATATATCTTCTTGTGTTTTAGTGCAATCGCTAGTGAAGCATTCATAGACTCGCACCTTTGTGCTGAGCGAATATTGGCAAAGAAATGACTGGTTAGATATGCTTGTGCCCATAAGTGTCGAGTATTTCCCTTCTCAATCACCCATGGATTCTTTTTGATGTTGAATTCTGAAACAACCGAATGCCATTGAATATAAAATTCCTCGGTTGTCCACTAGGAAGCCATGCATTTTGAGAATGCTGCTGTAAATTTTGGGTCACCAATGTTAGCTTGTGCATTACGAGAAAGATGCCAAGAACATAATCTGTGCTTAGCATAAGGGATAACAGATTTTATAGCCCTCTGCATTGCCCTATCCCCATCGGTGACATCTGAAATAGGCGATTTATTCATAATGGCTTCTAAAATATTCTGTAGCACCCACTCGAAAGATTGCGACATCTCGTCAGTGATTATGGCAGTGGCAAACACAATTGTGTTATGGTGATGATTGACACCGACAATAGGCATAATTGGTCAACCATACAAATTATCTTTGTACGTTGTGTCGAACGCAATTACATCACCGCGAAGCATATGTAAACTGATCTCGAAATAGAATCTGACCAAATAAGATTATGCAATGCCCCTGATTCGTCTACCGATTATGCCATAAAAAACCCGGGATCATCATGTTTCTTATAATCAAAGTAAGCAATAAGCGCATTCACATCCTCATCGACGATTTCCTTTGCTTTACCTCTTTGAAGTGCATTGTAGAGGTCTTTATGTGTAAATCCAATATTATGATAGCCCCATGCCTGCTGCGTTAAATAGTTCATTACTTGTGACGTGCTAACACCGACCTCTTTCAATGTTGTTGCCTCATCGATATCAACCTTACTTAGAGCTCTATTAGAACGTATGAATGGTGTTATAGCAGGTGTGCACAATGCATGATTATGTTTCTGATAAGACTTACTTATAACCTAGTGATCGTTTGTATCTGTTGATGTAACTACGACTCTAGCCTTGCATCTTGTTCTTGTGACTGGCGTATGAGCACGTTGACGATCAACAATATTGACTTTTGATACTCGAAACCCTTTTTTGGAACAACAAAATTCTTGTGTCTTCACATTCCCTTCCACGTCAAGCCGTGTTGTTCCCTTACGTGCACTAAACCCATGTTCCCGTGCGAATCCCTTGAAAATGTACCAAGCTTGATCACGTGAAGAGAAGAGCTGACCAACCAATCTGTCAGATTCATCAACATTATGTACTTCATGGCATTCCTTGGTTGGCTTAACATTGTCTGCATCAGTATGATCCATGGCAAAAATTTTGTTGTGCAAGTTCAGTGGTCCCAGAGTTGATGGAGATGTAAGGTAAAGGTTCATTGAACATGTTTCAGTCGTGCTTTCAATAGGATGTGGTATTGGTAGTGGTAGTTGAAGGGTGGGTACAACATTAAATTCGTAGGACATATTTAGGTATGTACAATAACTAGCTAAATAGGTGTCGATACATTTTCTAAAAGTATCGACCCTAAAAACATCGAAACCAATAATTATAATGTAATAGGTAAATTAACAATGTAACCTGTATAAATATACCGGTTAATTAGAAAACAAGTCAACATAATGTATCGACACTTTTTTAATTTGTGTCGATACTTATTGTCCAGAATATAAAGTATCAATACATTTATTAAAAGTATCGATCTCAATAACATCGAAACTGATAATTGTAATGTAATAGGTAAATTTACAATGTAACTGACATAAATATACCGGTTTTATAAGAAATTAGGTCAGCATAAAGTATCGACACCATTTAAATTTGTGTCGATACTTTTTGTCCATAATGAATGCCAAACGGGGTGCACACATAAAGTGTCGATACATTTATTAAAAGTATCGATCCCACAAACATCGAAACCGATAATTACAATGTGATAGGTAAATTTACAATGTACCCGATAGAAATATATCGGTTTTATGAGAAAATAGGTCTAAATAATGTATCAACACTTTTTAAGTTTGTGTCGATACTTTTTTCCATAATGAATGTCCAACGAGGTGCATGTATAAAGTGTCGATACACTTAAAATTGTATCGATCCAAAAAATATCGAAACTGATAATTATAATGTAATAGGTAAATTTTCAATATTACCGGTATAAATATACCGATATACTTAGAAAATAGGTCAATATAAGCGCTATCTATTACATTATATAATCGCTACCTAATATGTTATTGTACTTGATAATATTTTCGGTTAAATGATATAACATAACCGGTCTAAATTTTAACCGATCACTTGTTTAACCGATCACGCCGTTTTTTAGGCGCCGCACCGCAGAAGCTCCCAGATTTTGAGATCCCTATCTATATATTTTTTTGCAGATTTATGAAATGTGTATTTTCATATCAGAAGTTATTTTTCTTTGTTAATTTTATCAAAATAATTTGACGTTGTATTATACATTTTTTTCCTTTTTAAAATGTACAAAAAAAATTATGTAATTATATAAAAATTAATGTGTATATATTGCATCCAATGAAATTAATCTAAAATTGGCTTCCGAATTAAGGATGGACACGGGATCCGAGTTTAACAGGTTCTGACCTAAACCGATCCAATTAAGTCAGAATTTTTTAAAATTAGGTCGGGTCATATTTTTTAAAGAATATGTTCGGATCGAGTCGGATTCATGTTTAGGGTGAAAATACCTGGCCTGATCCAATCCGAAAAATAATATAAATTTACCTTATATATTTATGAATAATTGCAATAATAATCCTCTATGTATTAAATTGGATCCATATTTTTATTGAATAAAAATAATATTTATTTTATAAATATATTTATTTTGAGTCGGGTTTGGGTTTTATCTCACAAATATGGGTCGAGTTCGGGTTAGATGAAGTCACCCCTAAACTACGATCGGATTGAATTTTAGATAGAGCTATATATTTTCGAATCAGGTCGGATTGACCGAAAACCCTACCCAACCTGACTCATGCCCATCTCTATTCCAAACTAAAGTTAAGAGATTTTAAAAAGTAAACTGTTGTAAATGATGAAAATATAAAGATAAATCCATAAAAAAGGCATAATTTAAAGACCTGTTACAGAATTTGTCCTAAAGTTTTCTTCACGGATTTGGAAGTTGTTTGACCGCGAGGGTTAGTTTGGCGGCTGATTTCTGTACATTAACACAGCTTGTTTTGGATAGTGATTACTGGCATTTCTAAATTAAATTTTAAAATAATTAGATTAAATAAGGGTTTAATCTTCTTAATTTATAAATAAGTGACTAATCTCTCAAACCAGCCTCTTAACTTCTTTTTTTTCATATTTGATTGATAGGTGATGAAACTGGCCTTAATGCTTGTTAGTGTCACCGATATTCTTTTTTAGTTTTTTCAATTTTTAATAGTAATGTGATTTTTATGATACGTTTTCTTTTGTCTTTTGGCACGTTTTCAATCATTTGATAGTTTTTTCTTTATTTTTTACAAGATTTAATTTGACGTAGTCATGACTGATCAAGATGTTATCTATTTATTATCATGATGACATTATCTGCTTTGGATCATCTGATTGAATTTGGATACACAGTTTGAGTTTGTAAATAGTTTTCTCATGTCGCTTGACTCTGATTACTGGTTTTTCGGGGGTCCTTCAATAGCTTGATCTCCTTTTGTTGTTCATTTGTCGATGCAATCAAATCTTTTCATATTTGCCTTTCGTTCAAGTTTATTTGATTAGGTTTAGGGTTTTTAACATTTTCCTTATGTGATATTGAGTGACTAGTTTCTGATGTTAATGATTATAGGAAAATTTTCTAATATATGTTTAGTTTACGGTTATGATTATAAACTTTTATTATAATCAGGGGCGGACCCAGGACAAAAATTCAGGGGTTGCACAATATTAAAGGTGACACTTGTATTAATTAAAAAAAATAAAAAAAATTAACACTAAGTAGACAATTTTGTTGTATAATTTTTTTTTTCTATAAGAATTTATCTGAAATATAGGGATTCTACTTAAAAATCACAAAATATATATATATAAATACTAAAATAATATCATTTGATCAATGTTCCTCACAATTTGAGGGGTTACCCGGGCTACCCCTGGCAACCCCCTGAATCCGCCCCTGATTATAATTTTAGATATTTTGTATTTTTAGTAAAATTTACGACTTCTATCTGTCAAAAAAAAAAAAAGTTAAATAAGATTTTAATCGAATCCTTGTGCAAACGGACAGTTCCCATGCAGTCAAAATGATGGTCGAAGATGATTCCACCCGCAATCCTCTCTCTCTTGTTAGAAATATCATTTTGGGGTCTATTGTTCTTTATTTTTTATTTATTAAAAATATATATTGATAAATATTAAATTAGACCTCTTAATTTTAATTTATTTTGTATTTACATCTTTTATTTTTTGTAATTAATTATATTTTGTCTCCTTCAATTAGCATCCTAATTCCGTTCTACCTTTTCTATGGTTAATTTTTATTATTTAAACCAATGTTGTTTTCTTATAAAAAAAACATTATGAATACCCAAATGCAAGCTTATCTTAAGAGGAACGAATTACCAAAGAGCAAATCACAAAAGACTCGGTTCATACTTCATACAATAAATGTCAGAACAATACCAGAAAACATTAAAAAAACGAAACTTATAGAATAATCGTTTGGATCGGATTCAAATCGGGTCAAATTATTTTGGGACTGGAATATATTTGGTTTAAATTCGATTTTGATCAAGCTGAGTCCGATTTGAATTTAATTAAGGTGTATGATAAGTCGAGTTGGATCCAATATCGGATTTGATTATTATCAATTCAAGCCAATATCATATCATGTCCATATAAGATTAGTCAATTTTCAAGTTTGATCAACCAATGGAACTTTGAGTCATTTCTAGTTGAATTGGATATGAGTCCAATTAAATATAAATAATTATTGGTATACGCTTATAAAAGAACATGTTTTTTGTTTATCAACATTATCATTTAGATTCAATTTCAACTCTTAATCGTTTAATGTTTAAAATTCACACCATCAATAAAAAAAAACTCAATGTAAATAAGTTTGGTATGTAGGAGTAGTTGAATGTAAATTTTTATTTGACTTGTAATTACATTTTATTAGTGAAACGAGAACTCTTTGAGACTTGCGTTTTATGTTAATTTGTATTGAAAAAATAAAGTAACATTTATTTTCTTTTAAAGTTAACTATAACATATTTTCTAAGTGATTTCAATTATAATTAATTACATAAACTAGAATTTTTAATATTGGTTAATTTTATTTTATAATCATTCAGATCAAATACTTTTTAAAAAAATAGGAATAATCGAATCATATATGAATATAGTATTTTAAAAGAGAAAAGATGATATTAGACTATTAAACTATTATCAAATGTGATTGTTAACTAGTAATATAATGCAAAAAGAGAATAAAACCTACACAATTTTTTTATTTATCATATTGTTAAAAATAGATAAATAATCAAAATAAATTATCCATTCACTTCGAATTACTTATCAGATTAAAATCAAGTCGATGTTATATTCAGATTGCATTTGAAAAACTAAATTTGAAAAGAAAAATTGATTTGTGTCAATTTGGGGGAAATGTGCAAGCCTAAGAAGTTTGGGGGAGCGGGAGGGGTAAATATCAAAGTTAAAAATAGAGCTTCGTTAGCCAAGTGGGGTGGAGGTTCACTATGAAAAAAGAAGGCTAGTGGAGAAAGGTAATATGCGCAAAGTATGGGGATATTGACAAAAAAAGGATCAGTGAACTCGATGGCACTAGAAAAGCTTTAATTATCTGGAGGGGCATAATCAAAAACTTATATGCAGAAGAAGTAAACATATGGATGAACAAATCAGAGTTTCGATGGAAATTAGGCGACGGAAGGTCAATTCTTTTTTGGGAAGACTGTTGGTGCAGTGGTGGTCCCCTGAGCAAAATCTTTCATCGTCTTTACCGGTTGTGGAATTGCAAAGGGGTTGTTGTTGCTTCAGTTGCTAGAAACCAAAGCCTTCATGAGATTAATTGGGAGAATCAGTATACTATATCATTATTGGATAGAGAGGTTGCTGCTTTGGAGGACCTTAAAAAATGTCTTCTAAAAAATTCATTTTGTTCTAATCTCCCTAATAGAGTCCTTTGGCTCCACGATAAAACATGTAGATTTTTGGTCAAAAGGCTCTCCGAACTTCTTGTTAACGTTGATATAGGTGATTCTAATTTCGACTTTGATAAAAATTGGAATTTAAAAGTCCCCCCAGAGGTAAAATCGTTTGTATGGATGTTGAAGTTAGGACTCCCACTAAGTATTTTCTTAGAAGAAGTGTCAGGTTAGAAGGATCGGAGCTTGAGTGTCCATGGTGAGAATCGAGACTGGAGAGCAGATCTCATCTCTTCGTGGAGTGCAGGTTCACTAGATGTTTTTGGAGTGATTTTTGTAGCTGTTGGTCTGTTTTATGGAATATACGCACTAATATAAATGAGTTGTTTGAATCATGGTTTGAAGTTTCTTGGTCTGGTTTTTGTTAGATCAGTTTGGTTAATCTATGCTGTAGCAGCTTTATGAAGTCTCTGGATTGCTCAAAACGACAGGATTTTTAATGTCAAAGTAAGTTCTCTTAAGGACCTAATTTTTTCTTCGAAAATGTGTGCTTTCATTTGGTTAATAGTGGTGAATGCAAGTGCAATCCTTAGCGAGGAGGATTGGTAGAATAATCCCTTAAAATGTCTATCTGTCAACACATGAAAGAAGGCTTCGGTTGATTGGTGTCCTCCTTCAGCAGGTTTTGTGAAATTCAAAGTTGATGGGTACTCGTATCGTGGCGTTGCTGGGTGTGACGGGATGCTAAGAACGTTAACAGGTGATGCGAGAGCTATTTTTTGGGGTCCAGTTTCGGATCTTGGCCCTAATTGTGCAGAACTAATAACAGTTAAAACGACATCGCAAGTGTTTAAAGAGGCATAATGGACAGGTAAAGAATCTCTTTGTGTTGTCTGGTTCCCAACTTGTTCTGAATTGGATCGCTTTCCCATTACTGAGACCGTGGAAATGGTGGAATATCTTTGATTAAATTGATGGAATGGTTCGAGATAGTTCGAGGGTGTAATTTGTTTACGTGCCAAGAGTTCAAAATGCAATGGCAGATTACTTAACGAAGGCAAGTCGATGAGGACTGAGCTTTTTAAAGCATGGTTGTAGTATGTATTTTCCCTCTGTTTTTCTTGCCTGCTATTTAGTGAGTTAATTTTGACTGTTTCATAGTTGTTAAGGTGTGTTTATAGTCTGTTGCTCCGTGTATTGTGGCTGATTTGGTGTTTTTGAGTTTTAGTTTTGTATCGTGCTCCTAGTTGTGGTGTACTTCTTTCCTCCATTTAGGTTAAGGAGATTTTTAACGAGACATCCAACTACATTTCAATTATCATTAATAAAACACTCCTTGTTGAGAAAAAAATATTGGTCAATATTGGTTGGTCTCATTGAACTCTAGTCAATTTGATTCAATACATTTTGTCTTGAATTTCAAATGGAGTTTGAATCATTATATTCTAATTTATAACAAATCTTAATTGAAGTAAATTAACCAAATAAGTGAATTTAGATCAAGTTTGCATATAAATGAGATAGATTATTATTTTTAATTGTTTTGGATCTTTTCAAAATCTTTCTTAATCATTGACAACACATATACCTTACAAACGCAACTGCTTGAACTCATAACCTTTAAGAAGAACAATACCCTACATAAATTAAGGTCCACATGTTTTATTTTTGCATACAGAACAAAGTTTGTTGCTATTGCTAATGTACTGGTGTTGTCATACTAAATTTTAAGAACATCTACTAGATTTATTCTCATATCAATTAGCATTTTTTTAATCCATATTATTTCAAAAGTAGCAACAATTAGTGAAGATACTAATTTTTCATCCATTTGTTATTATTACTATTTTATTTATTACTATTATTATTTTATATTATTATTATTTATTAGTATTATTATTATTAAAAAAAATTATTATTACATTTCAGGTCCAAACAGATGGCCCAACAAATAGGCCCAACCAAAAATGGACCGACCCAAATACAAAACCCAAACCAGACGGAAACCTTGAACTCGTTTAAAGGTTTCTGCTAGGGTTTCTAACCCTAGCGCCGCCGCCGTTTCATATCTCAGCCCCAGTCGCCAGCAATCATCCACCGTTGGATCTGATAAGATCCAACGGTCCAGAAGCCTCCAGATGAAAACCCTAGGGTATCATAACCCTAGGGCCATGCGGCGCTGCCTCTGCTTCCAGCCGCTTCACGCTGCTCCACCCGCTGCCACGGTGCCAACAGGAGACTCCAGAAGCTTTGCTGCTAAAACAACAACCGCACACGTGTCCCATTTTTCAGTGAGTCACCACAAGTTCGGTGACTCACCGAAGGAAACCTCTTTACCCGGTCTGAAGCCATCACCGGAGATGGTTATAAAAACCATCTCACCTGCAAAAGAAAAGACAGCAACCAGCGAGGAAGAATCCGAGAATACAAAAAAAAAACAAACCAAAAACCATCAAACATAACCACACAACAGCAACAAAGACAAAAAACCGAGAAAAATAGAGGGAGAAAGAGGGACTTACTAACGAAGAGAGTCCGTTCGTCGCCGGAGACGCTGTTTTAACCGAGGTAAATGCTTCGGTTTTCCTAGATCTATAGGAATTTAAGGGGATTTAGGGTAAACTAAGACCAGATTTGGCCTTAGGAAGAAAAGGCATTTATTTTCATGTAAAATGAAACTTTCCGGGCAACGGTGACGGTGTCCGGCGGCGAGGATGGCGGCGGTATACGACTGCCTGCCGATGATCGGCTTCCCTCCGGTGAGGGAAGCTAGAGAGAAGCTAGAGAGAATTTTTTCTCTCTCGGCTTTTAGAGAGAAAGAAGGAAAGAAGAAATGGAAAAAATGGCCTTAAGGCCGTGTAATATTGAGGCTTAAATACCCCTCCCCGAACGACGCCGTTTTGGGGAGGGGTCTGTGTGTAATTAATTAAAGGTCAAATCTCGTCCGCAATCCATCAGCTTTGTAATTTTATATTTTAGTCACTGAATCAAATTTATGATCTTTTTAATTTGATCTCTTAATTTTATTTAATTTATAAATTAGTCATTAACATAAAATATATATTTTAGGTAAAATAACCGATTTAGCCCTCATAACTTTATTAATTAATATTTTAATCTCAAAAGCATGTTTTAATTTATTTTAATTTGATATACGAATTTGACATAATTATATTTTAGTCACTAAATTAATTAATGGGTAAAATTGCATGTTTAGTCATTGTAATTTTAAATAAAAAATTACTAATTAAGATATTTAATTTTAAATACATTATAATTTAGTCACTAATTTTAAATATTTTTATTACTTTTTATATTTTAAATATATAGTTATAATTTTATTTATTTTAATAATTGTTTATTTATATTTTACATGTTTATATATTTAATTATGGTTATTATTATTATATAGTTATATAAATATATATAATAAATAATACTTATTTACTTATTTTTATATTATATATATATATATTAAATTCTAATTTAATTTTACATAAATTAATTTTTAATCATATTTTAATATTTATTTATTTATATTAAGAAAGGATAGTCTTAAAGCAACTGGATATCCATTTTCTTATATTTTTAAATAAATAAATATCTTACTTTTATAAAATTATATCTATTTTTAATAAATGTTTTAATATTTATTTATTTTTTAATATTAAAAAAAGAGTTGTCTTAAAGCACCTAGAATCCCTTTTTTGATATTTCTAAATAAATAAATATCTCTTATATATATGAATATATTTTCTTAATAAATTTGAAATAATAGAATTATGAATTAAATACATTTTATTTTTAAATTTCTAATAATAGAGACAATTTATAATTAATAAGTACCAATTTTGGGCGTTGTGAGGTTGTTAATCCTTCCCCAAACGTAATCGACCACGAATCCCTTTTTATTATTAAAAAGAATGAATTTTTGGTTAAAAGGCAGACTAGTTTATCTTTTAACTGATGTTTTCTTAAAAACTCTTTTAAAAGATAATTTTAAGGTATTCGATCTACCTAACCCAAAAGGCCGATTAAAAAAAACCATTTATTTACATCACTTTTTCGCCAAGAAAAAATTTCATATCCGGACGAAAACCGGTTACGACAATTAGACTTTTGCATTTAACTTATACAGATGCTTCATCTCAACGGTCATTGCCCCCCTCCCCTCAATTTTGTTATAACTAAAATATATATAGGACAAATACCTATTTAAACCTTTGAATGTTAATTTATTTTGATTTTATCTGTTTTCTATTGTTAATTACACTTTACCCTTTAAGTTGATATCCAATGTGTATCTGTAAAATTTTACATATACTATATTATTTTAGTAATTGTAAATGGTATGTCAAATTCAACAGTAATGACCTATTTCTCTACTACCTGCTCTTAAGAAATAGAGTAATGAGAAATCATGATCTCACCAAACCAACATCAACCTATAAATATTTGAAGACAAGAAGAGACGAGAAATCTCCTTCAACCTAATCTTCTCTAACTCTTAACTCTCTAAGACTACACTTTCATTGTTTTCCATCTCAAATGTTTAGTCCTAATGATAATTTGCATCATCTACGATGTGTTTATCAACGATCGACTTTAGTAACTCTCCACCAAAGATTTAAATTGTGGTTATAATCATATTTTTTATTGTGTTTTGTTTATCACGATTACGAGCATAACAGATACTAAACAGACATTATAGGTATTACAATCAGGTTTCAGACAATACTATTACTATTATATAACAATCGTTATTTTGATAATAGATGACTATTTAAATCCCTACTCTCCACAACATATATGGTGTGAATCATTACAATAACCACTCTCAAACACCATTTTTATAACTTTTATGTCATAACAAAATAATGTGAATCTAAACTCATCAAGTAACTCCAGTAGTTAAAAGGAATGTTGTTCTCCATAAAAGTCTTGAGTTCGATCAGTTATGTCTATAAAGTATATATGCATTGTCAACAATTAAAAAAAATTCTGAACGGATACTACCTTATAACCATTACAAAATATTAAAAAAATTCTGAATCAAATATACAAATTGATTGGTGCATACAAAAAAAGAAGAAAGCAGTCTTTACGAGGGTTTGTCTTGGCATGGCGACTACGGATTTACCCTTTTTGACTGTCCGCAGTACTGTTGTCAAAAACTTTTGTTGTTTGTGCAATTTTAAACACCCTTCCAAGTTGGACCAGCCTGCTTTCCTAAAAGGAAGGGACTCTTACCACTCACCAATTTCTTGTCCTTTTTCATTAAAGTTGAGGAATCACTCAATTGTATTAAAATAATTATTTAATCATTAAATTTAGGATAAACTACACCAGATATCATTGAACTTTAGGTGGTATATCATTTGTACCATTAAACTTTTATTTTCTTCAATTAGAACATTGAATTTTGGTTTTTACTTTAATTATGTCACTGGACTATTAAATTTTAACGGTACACTGATGTGGACAAATCTTTCTAACACTGTGATGATATGGAAAAAATGACATCGTTTTGAAGACGACTATTGATACCCAAAACGACATTATTTTAGGCATTGAACTTCATAATGTATCGATCTTACCATTAAACTTTTTAGAAATTGGAAAACATGGTTGATATTAAATCTAGGGTAAACTATGTTGGTAGTCATTGAACTTTTATGGTGCTTTCACTTTGGTCAACTAAAATTTTATAACTTGCATTACAATCATTAAACTTTTAATTCTATTTTCTTATTGTCACTGTTGTTAGCTACCGTTAAAAAAAATGCTAATGTAGCACTCTAAAGTCCTCTTCCCCAAAAAACCCCTAATTTTCCAAATTGGCAACCTATAATGGTTGCTTTTCTAATGAACGGAGTTGTCGTCGATTAATCTCAATAGTAGGAATGTTTCGTTTAGTTCTAAGATTAACATAATTTGGTTTCAAGTTGATCCGACAATTAACAATGGCAAATCAAAAGTTTTTAGTTTTTATTGGATCATCATCTTCTTTCGCCATCATTTCTGTTGTCGTTCGATGGTTTCTCCCATGGAAAATCATCAAACTACTCATATTTTTCTCTTCTTTCATTTAGTTCAAACTCATTGAAAAACATTCAAATCTTCTCAAATCTCAAACTTTTCAATCAGCCATTGTCAACTGTTAGATCAATTTAAAATAGAACTATGTTAATCTTCTAGCCAATCAACGTTTTCTCACTATTGGAATTGATCGAAGAATGCTTCGTTTATTGAAAAATCAACCTTTACGACGACTATCTATTTTCTTTCACTAAAAACACAATAGATAAAATAAATAAATTTCTTGCATATTTATGGATTCGAACAAAGTTAACAAAATAAGTTTTCTTCGGTATTTTTCATTGTTTAAGAAATGAAAATAAATTATATTTTCTAAAATCAAACCAATTTAAGATTTTCCATAATTTTGAAATTAAAAAAATAAATAAAAAGAAAAATAAATTTTTCTCATGTTGTATTGATAATATATAATTTTATATACCATCTTTATATCAAATATAAACTAACGTAAAATCTTATTAGGGAAATGTTTAACTAGCTAGACTTGCTGTAAATGAGCTTTTGAATAATCACGGTCAAAAGCAAGTCAAGTTGATTCAATCCACTCACTTTTCCCCATCTACTTTAATTAATTTACTTAATCAATTAATTAGTTGTTTTTTAATAATACGTGTGATTACAATGTAGTATATGTTCAAAATTATTTTAGTTGTTAACAACACACACATCCGTAGACATAACTGCTTGAACATAAGATCTAAAGAGAATAACACACCCTTTAATCATTGAAGCCACTTGATTAGAGGTAGAACACAATAGAGACATGTGAGGGCCATGCCCCCCTTGAAAATTTATAATTTACACCTTTAAAATTATTTAGGGTTTAGGGTGAGCCCTTACTAAACTTCTCGAAATTCAGATTAAATTTGAAGTTTTTTTAATGTTCTTAATTAAATCTCTCATATTATTTTTAAAAATTCTCATTGAGTCTCTCAAAGTTTAAAAAATTTAGTTAAACCCCAATTTTCTTGAAAATTTGAAAATTGGACCCTTTTAAAAATTTGAAAATTTTAATTTAAACCTCTAATTATTTTTTAAATATTAAATTTGCCACCAAATTCTATTACCAAATTCCTCCACTGCACTTGATGGATTTAATTAATTAGTTGTTCATATCATAATATATATTTGTACATAATGGAGTTACATCACTAGCTACAATGGAGGGGGGGATCTCATAGTGTCCCTATCTACCACGGGGTGGATCTCATAGTGTCCCTATCTACCACGGGGTGGATCTCATAGTGTCCTTAAGGAGGGAGTCAAAAGAAAGCACTCAATTCCCCCTACAACCCTAGCAAAATGCCAATGATCTTTTGGTTCAAGATTTGCATCAAGTCCCCTATATGATTTAGGGCTATACACATACACACACGCACATATATGTTCAAGAAGATGGGGGCTTGTGAATTATTTCTTCAATCATTTTGAGCTTTGAAAAGAAAGAAAGAAAGATTATAAGTAAGAAAATGTTGGCACCTGGTGCAGGTGCCATGATATTAGTGCGTTTTGTAGACATGTATATAAGCATCCTTTGTTACTTTGTGGTTCTCAACATGCACCTTGCTACCCACCCATTTTTGTTTGCCCCAAAACTAGCCTACTTTTGTCCAACACTTTTTCGCCTCAATGTTTATGGCCATGGATGACCCTAGCTTTTCTATTTTTACGTTTATTTTACCGTTCATGTTCAAAGTTTATGATTAAGGACGGGTATGAGATCCAGACCCGATGGCTTCCTACTCGACCATATATGGTCAGTTTTTTAAAGTTCGAGTTAATTCGGGTCGAGGTTTTTTAAAGCTAAGGTCTGATCCGATAGACTTTGGTTTTATGCTGAAAAAACTTCAACCCGACCCAAGAATTTTCTCTTAAACATTTAAAGATAATTACAATAATATCCCTCTTTGTGTTTTTTTTTCAATTAGGTATCTATTTTATCGAATAAAAATAAATCCTTCTATATATGTGTGTGTCGAATCGAGTCGAGTGTAGATTTTTCTCATAAAACCGGATCAGTTTAACCTCCCTAAATCCAAATCGGATACAGTGATGGATGAAGAGATATAATATTCAAGTCAAATCAATAAAAAATCTGATCTAAGTCGACCAATTCTTATTTGTGAATATCATCTCCAAAAATATCTTCTTCAAAGTTTAAATATGAATTCTTTTCGTGAAAGTAAAATAGACTATTGCACTTAATATTTTTATTTTTTCTAACCTCGATGAATTGAATTATTATTGATATTTGGATCAAAGTTTGCTCAATTGTGTCATATCGGACGATGAAAGTCACTAGGACCATGGTCTAATAATTTAAATGTAACATTAAGTATTAGTTCAACACCTAATTGGTCATAAATGGGGAAAAAAGAAGGAACCAATTTTCAACATTTACGGCTCTAAAATTAATGTTATCACAAAGGAAATGAAAAGATAGAACGACAATGACATTCCTATTTACAATGTTTAATGTAATTTTCATCGGAAAAAAAGGTAAATTCCATTCCAATTACGACTTCCCTCTCCTCCAAAGTTTTCGTAAAAAAGCATAAAAGGCAAAAGCTACCTTTAACTTAGCCAAGGGGGCAAAAATTCTTTAATTCAAAATTGACATTGTATTATAATTGTTGCCTTGATCCATCCTTGTATGTTGATGTCACAATTTTATAAATTTAAATAAGGATTCTCGACAAAATATATTTCATAATTTTTTTATAGTTCGATATTAGTTTACATTTACGGAACTTGGCTAAAGATAAATCTATTATCGAATCGTGATACAGAAAAATAATCTTAATCAATTATTAGATTGTTGCAAGCTCAATCTTATACATAGAAATGGCATCACTCACATATTTTTTTCTACTAAAGGCTTTGCATTTAACTATTAAAACATATTAAAGGAAGTGGTGTTCTTCCTACAAATCCTTGATTCTGATCAAAAATTATTTTATAATCACTTTAGATTATTAAAAAAAATAGGTTAATGTTAAGTGTTTGCATTCGATATAGGGTGGAGGCTTATTACTAGGTTAGAGGTATCTCGATACTTTTAGGTGGAGACTTCTCTACGCCATGTGATCTGACAATGTATTTGTTTCTATTTCCACTAATGCATCTTAACCCTTTCGGTCGACGAGAGAATTCAATATTTCAGGCCAGTAGAGAAGACAACTTGATACCCTCGGAGGTATCTCCGGTTGATGAGAAGAGGCTTCTTCTTTGTCGTGGTTGGAGCAAATGGAGGTGTTTATTTTCTCATGCTAAGACAAAAGCATCTTGATGATCATAGTAGTAATAGAGTAGTTCCTTGTGCTGAGCGGAGGCATCTCGACACTCTCTGGAGAATCCATAAATCTTTGAGAACTATAATGTAAAGAAACTCCTTTTCGGTATTTACTAAGTAGAGACGTTTTGACACTTTCGAGTGAAGGTTTCTTGACGTCGTGTGAGGTGGTAATGGAATAATTCTTATTACTAGGACATAGGCATCCTAACTACTTCAGCCAGTAGTAAAAAGAGTTCATAAAGTAGCAAAGGTATCTCAATGCTTTTGGCCAGTTTAGATAGAGCAACTCAGTCTATGACAACACACAATAGGTATAACAAAGGCAACTCCACGCTTTTCAAATTTTACAGGTATGACAAAGGCTTTTTTTACCTTGGTGGAAGTGAAGAGTTTGAATATATCTCGACAACAAAAGGTATCTCGACGGCCGTTAAAGAATAATGGAATTACTCCTATTGGTAGAGTGGAGGCTCTTCATCCCATTGGGTGGTTTTCATAAGTTGTAAGCTTAGGGTGGAGACATCTTGACCCTCGACAAAGACAACTTGATGGTGTCTAATAGTATAAACATTTTTATCCAAAATAACAATCCGAGACCAAATCGGATCTGAGAAAATAAAATAAAAAGAAGTTAACTTTCTTAAATAATAAATAAAATAATATAGTAAAATACTATTTTCGATAGATTAATCGATCAGAAACAGTTGAGGCCTGTCACTACACAGTTTCCTTAAGACAGATTTTCGGCCCTCTTTTGGTGCTTGAGATCGTTGGTTGTCTGTCTCCCAGGATATAACAATTAGATGATCTTCGAACAGTAGCACAAACTTTCGAGAACACAAACTATTTCTTGACTTTGCCTATTATCGAAAAACTAAGGAGAGAAAAATAATTTTTCAAAATTTGTGAGGTTCTTGAATTTGAGATGTGTAAAACGTGGAAGATTAGCTCTCTATTTATAGGGGATTTTTTCAGGAGAGATTTACTCCAACTAAATATCTTTTAATATTCAAATTTAAACAGGCAATATTATCTTTTAATTTGAAATATTCGAAAGATTTAAACTCCTTTTAGTATTCAAATTTAAATAGATATTATTTTAATTTGAAATATTCAAAGTATATAATTATCTTTTTAATATTCAAAGTTAAATAGATAATAAATACCTATTAATTTGACATATGTAAAAAAGTAATTATCCTACTAATATCCAAATAAAATAATATCTCTTAATTTGCTTTTATTAAAAGGAATATGAATTTTATTTAAATCCATCAATAAATTCACCCTTTATCCAACAATCCCCCACATGAATGAAATTGATGATTTTATCAAAACATTTTGACACGATGTGATTATAGAATCTACAATCGATACTTGCATAGGATAGTTAGATATCCTCTTTTGAACCTTCCCTTGTAACAGTATATTTACTTTACTGGCTAACCAGTAGACGCGATGTCTTTCAACTGTTCTACTGTCTGTGTAAATGAAGACATACTTCACACAATTAACCCTCTGACAAGAATTTAGTTCTCATGGGTATGTCCTTAAAGTAATGGATATCTTTTGGTTCTGCAAGAGTTTGAAAGAACTATGCCCAATAGTCTCCTTGAAGTGACCCACTTCACTCTCACGTAGGTGACAATCTTGCTCGGCTCACTGAAGCAGACAATGATCATTAAAATCTTTGCTTATCCTATATCACCTTGATCACTGTTTATTGGGCTTGGGATGAGAGACCCCTATAGTGATCGTACACGATTTATGCAATTAGGTTGTTCATTTGAACCTATATTTTGGGATCTCCAGTCAGCTAGGTAGGGTTTTATTTCACATAATGCCTTTAAGTTTCATTGGTTTTAGTCTCATCCTTTAGATGTTTTCTCAACTTGATCTCAATTTACCTTTGGTTAGCGAATCTGTGATGTTATCCCTTGATCTTACAAAATCAATTGATATAACTCCATTTGAGATCAGTTGTCTAATGATATTATGTCAACGACACATATGTTTCGATTTACCATTATACATGAAATTATGTGCTCTAGCAATTATTGCTTGGTTTTCACAATATATACATACTGTGGGCACAAGATTCGGCCATTCTGGAATATCCTCAAGAAAGTTCTGAATTCAGCTTCTTCTCCAGACTTGTCTAGAGCTACAAATTCAGATTCCATTGTAGATTTAGTTATAATAATTTGTCTTGAGGATTTCCAAGACACAACTCCTCCTCCTAAAATGAATACATAATCACTTGTACCTTTGGTATCTTGAATATCAGATATCCAACTAGCATTGGAGTATCCTTCTAAGACAGAAGGATCTCTGGAATAATGCAACATATAATCTCGAGTATATCTAACATATCTCATTATCCTTGTTATTGCTTTCTAGTGATTTCCCCTGAATTGTTCGTGAATCTAATTAGACTGCTCACAGTGAAAGCGATGTCTGGTCTAGAACAACTCATAAGATACATTAGGTTGCCTATGACCCTTGCATATTCCACCTGGTGAACACTTTCACCTTGATTTTAGACAGGTATGAACAAGTTTCTATTGGAGTTATGGCTATACCATAATCATCCTTGTTAAATTTCTCAAGAATCTTGTCCACATAGTGTGACTGAGTTAGTACAATGCCTTCAGATGAACTTTTAATCTGGATACCCTAAATTGTATTAGCCAATCTCATATCTTTCATGTCAAATATTGAATTTAACATGTCTTTGCTACATTTTACCATCTCATTTTTACTCCCAACAATGAGTATATCATCGACATACAACATAGAATGACATATCCAATGTTTGTAGTTTTGACATATACACACTTGTCACACTCATTTATCTTAAAGTTGTTTCCCATCATGAAACTATCAAACTTCTCATGCCATTGTTTTGGTGTTTGTTTAAGTCCATACAAAGACTTCACCAACCTACAGACTTTCCTTTCTTGACATGGAACTACATGTCCCTTAGTTTATTACACGTATATTTCTTTGTCAAGGTCTCCATTTAGGAAACCTGTTTTAACATCCACTTGATGTACTTTTAGATTTTGCAAAGCAGCAATTGCGAGTATCATTCTTATGGATGTTATTCTTGATACATGAGAGTATGTATCAAAGTAGTCAAGGCTTCCTTTTGTCGGTATCCTTTTATTACCAATCTAGCCTTGTACTTATCAATTGTTCCATCTGCCTTCTTTTTCGTTTGAAAATCCATTTAGAATTTAGAGGTTTAATAATTGGAGGAAGATCCACTAATTCCCATGTATGGTTCTACATGATGGAATCTATTTTACTTTTAATGGCTTCCTTCTATAAGGTGCCTTTAGAGGATTATATAGCTTTACTATACGTTTGAGGTTCAGTCTCCAACATAAAGGTTAGGAAGTCTGGTCCAAAGAATCTTTCTTCCCTTGCTTGTTTTATCCTTCTTTGCTCAATTTCAGTTTCAGCCTCTTGTTGATCATTTAGACTATTTTCATTATTAGTCTCTAAAGTTCATTTTATTGAACTTTGATCAACCTCCCTAGATTTATAAGAGAAAACATTTTCAAAGAATGATGCATTTTTTACTACATTATCATGTTCTTGTGAATCTCAATATTCTTTTATTCATACACAAGAAATCGATACTCATTGCTATGTTCTGCATAGCCAATGAAAATGCAATCCATAGTCTTAGGACCTATTTCAATTTGCTTTGGTAATGGGGTCTTTACCTTAGCAAGACACCCCCACATTTTCAAATTTTTGTAGAAAGGTTTTCGACATTTCCATAATTCGTATGGAGTCTTGTACTTTTTATTTCGGGTTACATTATTTAAAAGGTAATTTTCTGAAAGAATAACTTCCCCCACAAGTTATGTGATAACCCAAAACTTCCTAACAAGGCATTCATAATTTATTTTAAAGTTTGATTTTTTCGCTCCGCTACTCCATTTGATTAAGGAGTATATGGTGGTGTTACTTCGTGAATAATACCATGTTGTGAACAAAATTCACCAAATGGTTCAACATATTCACCACCACAATCACTTCTTATCATCTTAATCTTTTTATTAAGTTGGTTTTCAACTTTATGCTTATAGAGTATAAACTTCTGTATAGCTTCATCGTTGCTCCTAAGCAAATACACATAGCAGTATTTTGTGATATCGTTAATGAAGGTAATAAAAATATTTATTCTCTCATCTTGTTTGAACAAATTTCAAGTCAAAAACATTGTTGTGTGTTAAATCAAGTAGTGTAGTATTTCTTCCAACAGTTTGCAAAGAGGACCTTGTTAATTTTGCCTCAACACATGTTTCACATTAATGATTATAATTAATAAGAAACGAAGGAATGTATTCAAAGTTATTAATCTCTGCAGAGTATCATAATTAACATGTCCAAGCCTACCATGCCATTAATTAAATGACTCGAGCATATAAACAGAAGAAGAAGAATTATTTTTATTCATGTTTTTGGCTTTTATAGAGATAACATTGAGTTTCCACATATCATTCAATACATATCCTCTACCTACAAACATTCATTCCTTAGATAAAATTAGCTTTTGGGATTCAAATATTATTCTAAAGTCGTGAACACTTATGAGTGTTCAAAAAACAAGGTTTTTCTGTATGTCAGGTACATACAACACATTATGTAGCTTGAGTTCTTTTCTAGAAGTCATCTTCAAGACTACAATACCCTTCCCCTTGATTTTGGAAGTCGTAGAATTGCCCATGTAGAGTTTCTCCCCATTGTCGCAAGGTGTCAATTCAGAAAAAGAATCCTTGTCACAATAAATATGACGTGTGACTCCAGTATCAAGCCACCATTCTCTTGGATTAGTGTCAACCAAGTTGACTTCAGAGATCACAACACATAGATCTATGTCCTCCACATCCTAAGCTATTATTTCCACAACATTAGCCTCGTGAGCTTTGGCTTTCTTTGGATGTCAGCACTCAGTGGACTTGTGCCCCATCTTTCCAAAGTTAAAACATTTTCCTTGCAATTTCTCCTTCTTTGAAATTCCACCTTTAGGTCCCAAATTCTACCTATTTTTGTTTTGTTTTCCCTTCTTGAAGTCTCTAAATTCCATCAAGTTTGCCTTAGCCTCTTTGAAGGTTTTTTTGTTGAGCTTTTTGGCATTTACCTATTGTCCTATTCTATTTAAAGTCTAACAATTAGTTATTCCATGGTCATTTCCTTCCTTTTGTGATTCAGATAATTCTTGAAGTAACTCCATTCAAAAGGTAATTTTTCAATAAAAGGGACTACATGAAAAGATTCGCCTATGATCATTCTTTCAACAAGAATTCCACTAACAATCAGTTAGAGTTCCTCCACTTGTTTTACTACTAGTTTAGAGTTAACCATAGTAAAATTCAAGAACTTGGCAACTAAAAACTTTTTAGCACCAACATCTTCAACTTTATATTTGTGGTCCAATGCCTCCCATAACCTCTTAGTTGTTTCATAACCAGCATATACCGGATATAGTGAATCTTGTAGACTATTTAAAATTATTTTTCGGCATATATAATTAGTATGATTCCAAGCATCAACAATATTAAAGGTGGTAATATTTTCTATCTCTCCTTCTTCCTCTTTAGAAATAAGAGGATCTTCCTTCAAGAACTTAGAAAGATTCATCATGGTCAGACAGAAAAGCATTTTCTGTTTCCACATCTTGAAATTCTCTCCAGAAAATTTTGTTGGCTTTTCGTTACGGTTAATTGCCACTGTCAGTTGACTCACATTCAAATTTGGATTTTGAACCGGCGCCACTATTTTAGCATCCAAGTTGGGTAAACCGGTGGAGTTTCATGTCTCCATTTTTCTGTAAAAGAAACAAAACCTGAATTAGTATTAATTCCAATAAATAGAAATTTGATTCTCGTTTACTTTCGATTTGTTATCAAACAAAATCAATATTTTGAAACAAATTCAGTAACCAATGTTACTTTCATGACAATTTTTGTTAAACATATTTTTCCACTATGAGATTTTAGCAAATTCGTTAAATAGCAGGATAAATCCTGAAACAAATTTATTTGATATCTCGTTTTCACCACAATTTCTGAATCATCTCGAATTAGAGAAAGGTAGAAAAAAGAGTTTAAATATGTCTTAAGATTGTTATCCAAAATAACAATCTGATACGAAATCAGACCTGAGAAAATAAAATAAAAAGAAGTTAAATTTCTTAAATAATAAATAAAATATATAGAAAAAATAATATGTTTGATAGATTAATCGATCGAAAATAGTTAAGGCAAGTCGCTACACAGTTTCCTTAAGAGACATTTTCGGCCACTCCTTTGGTGCTCGAGATCATTGGTCGTCTGTCTCCCAGGATACAACAATTAGATGATATTTGAACAGTAGCACAAACTTTCAAGATCACGAACTATTTCTTGACTTTACCTATCACCAGAAAACTAAGGAGAGAAATTTTTTTTTTCAAGATTTGTGAAGTTCTTGAATTCTGAAATGTGTAAAACCTGGAAGATTAATTATCTATTTATTGGGGATTTTCAGGAGAGATTTAGTCCAACTAAATACTTTTAATATTCAAATTTAAATAGATAATATTATCTTTTAATTTGAAATATTCAAACGATTTAAACTTCTTTTACTATTCAAATTTAAATAGATATTATTTTCGTTTTAAATTTTCAAAGTATATAATTATCTTTTAATATTCAAAGTTAAATAGATAATAAATACCTATTAATTTGACATATTTAAAAGAATAATTATCCTACTAATATTCAAATAAAAGAATATCCTTTAATTTGTAATATTTAAAAGGAATATGAATTTAATTTAAATATTTAAATCCATCAATAAATTCACCTTTTTTCCAACAGACATCTCTATTTCCCTTAGATAATAGTGGCATCTTAACTGATTAGGTTGGTTAATACAGAGGCAACTTGATGCATTCTGCCAAGAAAATGGTATCCCCACTATGGCAACACAGTGACGACAACTCAACGCCATGGCAACATGATGGGGATATTAATATTTGTCATAAACTAATAATGATAGGAGATTAGGACATACCTTTTGGGCAATTTAAATTTTTAAATGAAGGAAAAAGAACTTTAGCGTTGTTAATTGATGGTCCTTACCACACCATAAGGTATGATATAAACTACAACTTTTTAGTGTACTTGTATGAGGGCTTACCTGAGAAACCGTCGAAGGCATGCCTTTGAGGAATTTCAAAACTCGAGCAAATGAAGTAGAAGTTTGATATTTGCACACCTTAAAAGCGTTACAACATTAATTTGTACAAAGAGAGAGTTTTCCCATAATACATGTTTTCTGCGTGGTATCAGATCAGGTTTTCAATTTAGAAATTTACCTTAATAAATCTTTCTCGTTAGAGATCCGTTCTCGATATGACAAAAGTCTTTATGAGGACATCATCATCGATATCTCGCTTGAAAGTATTAAATGCCATAAGCTCGAGAGCGACATTAGTAAACTTTAAAAATGTTAACCGGTTGTGGACTTACAGAGGATGTTTGAGCGGCATTAATAGTGTTATGACGGTTGTTGGAGGTTCACACATTCTAATTTGAATGGAGAGTCACAATCGGCTCCATGATCAAATTACAAACTATCAATATCATTTGGTTTTGAAGAACTGAAGAATATGAGGGGGAGAAGAAACCCCCTTTCTAATTTTTATAGGGGCTTATGTATTGATCTATAGTGTTGGTGTCAGATATATGATCATGATGACTACTTATCATTTGACAGATTTAAATAAATTTGACTATTAGATACTAGATATCTTAATATGACTTACAGAGGAGATATAACATTAATGCACATTTATACCTTTAAACCTAAATTTGGATCCTCCCTATTTTTATTTTCTTTAATTTTCACTAATGGGATAATTTTAAAAGAAAATATCGTTAAACGTTAATCAATTGAGAAATTTGACCTAGTGGTTAGTTCCACTACTTGTGGAATGAGACAAACAAGTTGCTCATGAAAACTTAGGTCGACAAACATTAGATCGTGAACCGCAACAAGATTTGATGACCAAAAACTAAAATAAAAAAATAAAGTAACGAAAACAAGAAATTAATAAGCAGTTTAATATCACTTAAGTAGGTATTGAGTTAGAGTTCTTATATATGTAAAAAAAATCTCGTTAGAAGACTCATCCACTAAAATTAGATGTACAATCCGGATCGATTAATATAAGTTAGGACAAAACCTTAAAAATCGGAAGGGAAAAAAACAAGAAATTGACATGCTAGCTCTACATAGGGTGCACGTCGAACAGTAAAATCCAAACTCGTGGTTGAAAAAAATAAGTACATTTCATTTGTTTTGTACTACTCTCCAAATCCAACCATGATGATGGTATATATCATATCGGGGAATTCACATCATTGCATAAATTAATAAAATGTCTAACTTTCATAACTTAAATGATCAAACACAAAAAGTTAAAAAAAGTTAACTTTATATTTGTCGAAACTATTTGATTGTAATTTGAAAATATTTTATTTTTGAAGATAAAATTTTCATAGGTGGTTTTAGATTCAATATAATTGAATTTTTTTAATAGTTTGTGATGATTAAAAGGTATATTTGTTCAAAACCTTTTTTAGTCGTTGACAATGCTCACATACCTTGCAGGTGAAATTATTCAAATTTAAAATCTTTAGAAAGAATAACACTCTTTTTTACCAGATTCTGGTTAACTATATAATTCTAATAATACATAAAAGAGTACATAAAAATAATGATGCAAAAGCGAAAATAATACAAAATAACTAAGTATGCACTGAATTAAATTACGAACGATTCGGTTTTTATGATTAAGACATTTATTAGGAAATTAAGATAAATTTGATATTAATTTAAAAGTAATTACGTAAATTTGTAGATTCTGCATTTATTTTATTTCGAAAAGTTGGAAAGGAAGAGGTGAACAATTGAACAAGGAATCTAGATAAGGGACAAACGCCGCTTTAATCGGGATACGGTATTAAGCCTTCCCGTAAACTCTGCAATATTGCTGATGAAAATAATATTAACTAACCAACAATCGGGTTGGTCTAGTGAAATGCAACACTAAATTCTTTAAGTAAAGTTAAAAATTCAAATTATGGCATTTACGAATAGAGGAAACTGACTTGGGAAGGTCGCCCTTGCCTCTTTAGTACTCTGTTAGAATTAGTCGATCAATATATCGGATATCAATAGTTAATTCAAAAAAATAGTAATTATTTTCTTTTTTCGATATATCCATATGTGTTTTATTAATTGATTAATCCATATCAAGTACCATAGAGGTCTAATATAAAACCAACTTTCTTAACTTAATTTGAGTTATTCATAGACTTCATGATTTAAAGAAATTTAGTGTCTTATCTATTAGATCAGCTGATTATTGGTGAAAATAATAATTATTTATGTCAAATTTATGAAATAAAAATAAGAATTAAAAAATTAAAAAAAATTATTATTATTATTATTTAATTACTTAATGGGATATACTTTATATATTATTAGTAAATAAAATGATAACATGTCATTCAAAATAAAATTGGATGGATTTAATTTTTAAAATTATATATGACGTGTCATTTCTTAATTGCATATATACATAAAAATATATTTTTATTAATGAATCAAATGTAAACCCATAATATTAATTATCATAAATACGTTTTATTTAACTTCTTATTCATTTAAAAAAAAGAAAGCATCATCAAGTGTATTATGTAATCAAAATTTATTGATAATTAAGTTAGATTTTATTATAATTTTAGTAGTTAAAGAATACTTGGTAATTAAGATTACTTATGTAAGAAGTATTATGAAGTAATAATTTTTTGTGACCAAATTTGTTTCCTCTATAAATATAGGATAGATTTTAACCTGTAAAATTATGATGATATTTATTTTGAGGAGATATAATATTTATGATCTTTGTAACAACTATTATGATCCATGTTGTAAGAGTTGTGAGATATATCGAGTTTCAAAAACTAAAGAATTTCATGTATTTATATTCTTTGTGATCTCTATATTTATAGTGGATCATTGTTTTTCTCATTCGTTGAGGTAAACAAAGTCGAATCAGGCTAATTCTAGTTTCTTGTATGATATTTTCATGATCGTCTTGTGTGATTTGTTTTTCCACTTATGAATCCATAGCAAGTGAATGATCACAAAAATAATAAGAAAAAAAGGATAAGAACACACAAATTTATATGAAAAATCCTAAACCAAAAAAAAAAATCAAATGGAGAGATGAAAGAAATTCATTACGTTGCGTGGAAAATACAAGAGGATTATGTGGTAATAAGTCAAACCCTAGGATCAAAATTACACACATATATATATATATATAGTTATACAAATATAAACTTTAATTCAATTAAACTATATTGAACTATGGGGATTGTGTCCCCATACTCCCGCCGAATGGGACCTTTGGCCGGAGAGATTTTGTATCCACCATATATCTATATTTTTTTCTCTTAACTTATTTTTTCATTAAATAGATCGCACTACAAAATTTTTGAGTTTAGCTAAAATAAAATTTAGGTCACAAACTCTAATAAAGATTAGGAAGACATATCAATTAGATTTAGGTGTAATTGTGTGTAATTACACAAACATTACATGTTTGAACAACCATTGTAATTTGTTAATCTTGATAAATTGAGGGTAATTGAAAGCCCTGTGAATGGTGAAAATTGTTGTAGTTACATCCATAATTATATTATTAAAATTTATAATTAATATTATTTTAAAATTTAAACGTGTATAATTACTATATCAAGTCGAACATATCTAGTAAATTATAATTCATTGAAATTACACTCACATGCAATTATTAGGATAATAAATACATTTTATATAATTATACTAAAATAATTATTTTGTGGTATCACGGACAGAACCAAGACTAGAAGATGGGGACTAAATCATCTAATCTCGAAGTTAATAAGCACAAACCAACTTACCTTAGTGGTTAAAAGAATTGTTGTTATTCTTAGAGGTAATGAGTTCGAGCACCAGCAACTGCATGGGTGATTGAGTGATTCATTATCAAATGATTGAAAGTATTTAAAACAATATTACTTTGTAATTACCTTCGGTTTTAATAAAAGTCTTAATCAAATTCGCACACGACCCACCAATTAATTAAGCAGAATAATTATTTTAATGGTATTTATTATAATTATATTTATAGGTAAGTAATTAATAAGTGTTGAAAGAATTTTGGAATCCACAACATATTTAGTATATTTTAAAACCATTTATATTCATTTATTTTTAAAATTTTATCGTACGATCCTAAAAAGGAGGTGAGAAATTAACACATGTAGAGTGGAGGATAGTTCATAAGACCATATAAAGAAAGCTTAATACCAAAAATAGTCCCTAACATTTATCAAAATTGTCATTTTGGCTCCTATTTTTTTGAACCCTGAATGTTTCATTTTGAGGTAAAAAAGCCCCTTCATGGATGAAAATTATTAGTTAACGAATGGTTAAAGCTCCAAAACAGGGTTTTTATCCTAAAATGAAATGTTGAGGGTCAAAATGCTCTAGAATAAAAGAATAAGGGTCAAAGTGACTATTTATTCAAACGTTAGAGACCTTTTTACCATAAAATGAGATGTTAAGGGTCAAAATGCTAAATAAAATAATAAATGCCTAAATGATCATTCTAATAAACATTAGGGACTAATGTTGACATTATGTCAAAGAAGAATTACAAAGAGAATTGTCTCTCATTAAATGACCTATAGGATCAAGGCTAAAAGGTCGAGTCTTCCTACGTACAAATGCTCATATTATACACCTTTGATTGTCTATATATCTGCGTGAACCTTTTGTATCATTGTATACTGTCAAATAAATCATTATCAGATATCATTCATTTAAGAAACGCTCTTAATATTCTTTTTAAGATCAAAAAACAAAATTTTAAGATAAATCTAACATAAACACTTTAAAAACATAATATCGAACACGTGAGAGATCTGAAGTCCCCGAACACAAAACAACAACATTTCCAAAATGTTCAGATGCCATGCTTGAATTTGGATATGGGCATACAAAAATAGTCATAGGTTGCCTTAATGGGGTGCATAAATGAAAGCTACAAAGGGACAGTTGGGTGTGTGTCGAGGAACCTAAAAATGCATTTGAAGAAAAAGAAGAGAAAAATTAGAAACGAAATGAAATTAGGGTTTTGAATTGCATGAGTGATTAGTTGACAGGCTGAGCAATAGGGTTATAGGGAGGTGCACTAACCAGCCATGCGCGTTGGTTAACAAAGGACCCACTATTGAGACTATCATGCGCCTACCATTATTTTCATTTAATTTTTATATTTTTGCCTAATGCTTAGGGTGCGTTTGGTTCACGGGATGTAAGATTACCAGTAGGAATGTAAGATTACTAATATGAATGTAAGATTAACAGGGAATATGATTACTGGGAATGTTGTATTTTGTATTTGTTGGCTTAGCAGGAATGTAAGATTACCGTGTTTGGTTAAAGGAATAAAAGATTATTGGAATGTATATTTGACCAAATTGTCCTTATTATATATTTGTTTTTTTAACAAGTTGGAAAATATTTATATATTTTCTTTAAAAAATTTAAATTCATAAAATTTATATAATTTTTTTACAAAATTGAAAATATAAAAAGGTTTAATGAAAGGGTAAAATTTTATTTTAACCCCTGAACTTCATATAAAATTTTAATTATAGATTTTTTTGTAAATCTAAAATAGTTTAAGGATAAATTTGTAATTTAACCTTCATAGAATTTTTATTATTCAATGACAGAAGAATGATATTTTTGAAAAAAAAATTAAGGGCATTTTAGTCCAAAACACTGGTAATCCAACAATACCTAAGAAAAGGGAGGTAATGACATTCCCTGTAAAATACCCAAAAAAATCTACTATTGGTAATGTTACATTACCGGGAATAGGATTCCCGGGCTAACCAAATGGGGGAATGTGGATTCTATTCCCATGAGAATCTCACATTCCTCCATCCAAAAAACCCTTAGAAAAATCATTATTGCAATAATTTTAGAGGGTGACTTTGATCCTAAAAATAAAAGTTGTTGGACCAGTTAAATCAAGTACATCTGTGCATAACCGAAATCTTTTTTCCAGGGAAATGTCCCTATACTTTTTCTTTAAGCACTTTAGTCCCTTAACGTTTGATATAAAATGTTTAATCCTTCAATATGTGTCAGTGACATGATAAGTTCCATGTATCTAAAATAATGGCGTGACACATATCATATGCAATTAAAAATAACATAATACATGTCATGTGTTCAAAGTTAGATAACTTAACCCTATTTTTTTCTAATCTTGATTTTGTTCTTGCTAACTAAATACTTAAAGTTTTAATATTATACCAACAAATGACTTAGGATCTGGTCTAATTGGGGACAACATTGGCAACCTAAAATTTTCAACGTATCTAAATGTACAATTTACAAAAGTTAAGTACAATGACATAAAATACGTTATTGAATTTATACTGACATCCCCACTATGAAATTATTGGGAATGAGATAAAAATTAGAAGAGAGAATTAAAGCGAAGCACGAGACATGAAAAGAAAGAGTGGTTTACCTCTGTCTAATGAGATTGTTGACCGTATGGTCCTCTCAACCGCACTCACCACCATGGGATTTTGGTCTTGGGACCTTTAGGGAAATTAAAATTTAAAAATTTATTTAGGAATCAAGATAAAATTATAAAATTTCGAAAGGATTAAAGATCAATAGTCACCACTCACTTCTGATCAAGGGAGATTAATGCCTCTTCCCTAATTACACTTTTGTTCGATCGAATTCCATTATGTCATTAGGAGTGTCAAATATGAATATGTATATGTTCTTTTCATTATTATTTTTATTATGTATATGTTATTCTCCTTAGAGATTATAGATCGAATAGATACGTATGTAGGGTTTTAGTTATTGAAGAAAGTTCTAAATAGATATTACCTTGTAATCACCTTAAATTAATTTTAAAAATAATCATCGTGTGATTATTAAATCATTTGTTGATCGAAATGAACTAAATTTCATTAAAGAATAGATATATAGAGAGAATATATCTTCTCTAATAATTTTTATCTGTCTCTTTAGTTAATAAAATTTCCCTAAATTTCGTTAGAGTAGAAATACAATTTATTTACATATAATAATTTGTTTTAGATTAATTGATCAAAATATAAGATACCAATAACTAATTCAAAAAAAATAATTGGTTTTTCTCTCTACTTTCAAATTAAATATATATCATTTAAATCAATTAGTAACTCTTGATCTATCAGATGTACTATCTTCCATTTTCAGGGATCAGTATGGATTGAGTTAGATTGGATTCTTGGTTCAATTAAATTTGATTTGTGTATTATATTCCTCTCCATCTGTCACTCAATCTGATTTTTAGGATAAAATTTACGCTCGTATCTGACCTAACTCCAACCGATACAAATATGCATATATATATATATATATATATATATATATATATATATATATATCATTTTTATTAAACAAAATAAGAACATAATTGAAAACTATAGAGATATTATTATAATCATCCCTAAATATTTAAGAGATACTTATATTATTATATCAGGTCAAATCGATACTTTTCGTACTAAACTTAAACTCGACATGATCTAACATCATCTTTCAAATAAATCTGATCCACTCATATTTAAGAAAGAGAATATTCTAATTTAAAAAATCAAGTTTTATCATAACTCAACAAATTTAAATCAAATACTAGTCCCTACCCACATTGAATCAATAATATCTCATCTCATGTCTAAATAGGTGTAAATAATTGTTAATTTTGGATGAGATTATATTACAAGAATTTCCCACCACGAAGCATTTGCTTTTATTGGTGGTTGTTTTGTTTGTGCCAAAGAGTGGTGTAAATATTTGGAAAGAGGAAAAATTAAAAAGTGGCTGACAATTGGAGTGTAAGACGTCTATCACTTGTAAATAAATAAATAAATATCCAGCATCACTTGGACTATCTGTCTGAAGAAAATAGTCATTAATCTTTCGACGCTAGGTATTGACTCAAGTCTTCAACATTTCCATCCAGGGATGGACAGAGACAAATAAAGTCTCTTTTGAAAATTTAAAATTATTATATATTTTAAATTTTTTTATATATATATTTTATTAAAAATCTGTTTTTATTATTTTAAAAAATTTTAAATTTGTCTCTTTCTAAAATTTTAAAAATTTGTCCACAGCATAAAATTATACGTCCATCTCTATTTCCATGTATATCAAAGTTGCCTCATATATAGGACAATCCCCACAAACAAGAATCTTTTTGGTACAAAACAGATCACTATGAACTCACTAAACTAAGCGGATTCATCGACTCCAATTAAAATTTGGATAAATTACAAATTGCATCACTCGAAATTGACCATATTTTCAATTTGAACTCTATTTTTGATTATTCGAATGTTAAATAAAAAATGATATAGTGAGACTGTTGATTTTATAATGACGTGGATTTTATTTTTTTATTAACATGGAAGTCACTTTCTCCCATTTAATCTATTTTTCTTTTTTATAATCACTGGTATCCGATTTATTAATCGACTAATCCGAATCGAGTACTGTAGAGACGAAGATAATCCTCCTAACCTAGTTTGCCCCATTCACAAAAACCAAAATTTGAACTCTTGATTTTGCGTAAGGGATTTAGTGACTCATCTCAGACCAACTGGTTGTTGGTATCTCTTCTTCTTTTTTGCTTTCCTCTTTCTTCCCCGTAAAGATAACTCCTAAAATTTCATTCCTACGTCACATTAACATTGGATTCATCATTCTCTGACCACACAAGAGACCGATTAACTCGTTTTAACATTCTCTATCATTCTATCAGTTTGAATTTTTCCAAAACTCTTTAAAACTTACGAATTCAATGTAAAACTTAGAGGAAAAAAACTCCAATCTATAATCTCCATTGTTCGATCAGCATAGAAATAAAAAATGTAGCTCATCTCCTCCTTCTTCAGCTCTCCACTATTGGTATCAAAGATTTTCATAGTCAAAAAAATTAGAAGAAAAACTAAAATTAGGATTTTTATATAAAAATAATAATAAGAAAATTTTGAGGTCTTTTTCATGATTTTTTTAAAAATAGATATCAGTCATAACACTGTTATAATGGTAATGGCAGAGAGATAAAAAAAGGATTATTCGAAAGTTTAATCATTAATTTTTGTTTAAAGTTTAGTGACCAGAAAAGAAATGTGGTCAAAATTGAGTGATGAAACTCTTAAATTGTAAGTAGTAACATATTCCATACGTCAGAAAGGTCTATCGTCCTAAAAGCAATCGAGTAAAACTTCAATTCAAAATGCAACTTTGCTTGGAAATAACACATCCCCACTTCAAAACTTTTAAAGATTTGATTTTCCTTCACCTTTTGCTTTATTTAGCCAAAACATTTCCCCGATGAAAATATACTCGTAAACTCTCTCTCTTTTCTGATATAAACCCATAATTCCATCTGAAAATGATTATCCACATCACAAATTGCATCTCTTGTTTCATGTATGTGAGCCCTCAATCATGCATGCATACATGCATGTCATGTGAGTAGATATGGTATAAGTACCATTCCCTATATGGCTATATGTGCATAACTCCATGCATAACAGACATGATCAGCATGCACGGACGAGTGTATGCAGTTTTGGAGGGGAAAAACTTTCAGTGGCAGATCCACCCTTGATTCAAGAACACGTATTCAATTTGAAATTTAAATTTTCTTCAATTAATTGTTCATTTTGTTGATTATGCACATCCCTTACAAAAGCTTTGTGTTACTAAATCATGTGTTCACCCTAAAAATATTTTTGGACACGTCACCGTGTATACTCGTTATTTTGGGAAAAATTGCTAAATTTAGTTTATTGTATTAAAGAGAAGAAAAGAAATAAGAAAATTTACATATATGTTTAAAAAGAATATTAAAATTTTAAACTTCATTCTTAAATTTTTAGGTCCGTGGTTTGTCTTGAGTAAGTTAATTCAAATAAATTGTCGCACTATTACTATTGTATTACATTTTGCAAGAGCGAGAGTGGGACCATGTTATCTTTTTATGTGTCTATAAGAACTCTCTTCTCCTCCAACAAGAGCTTATTAGGTGCTTCATTATCACTGATTGCCAATATTTAGTGTCTTGTTTTCCCTTCAGTTCCCTCCCCAAGTCATGCAACCTAGAGAGATTTCAAGGCTCCAATATATGGTACCTTTGATTCCGTCCCCGTATTCGGCCCCAGAATTCGATTTGAGTCGATTCTTGAATCCCCTGCATAATCTCTACACCCCACCTCAACTTCAGGAACTCATTCGTCCCCATTCATCATGTATCAACAGCAACTCGACCTCCGACGAGGCCGACGAGCAACAACTATGTGTCATCAACGAGAGGAAGCAAAGGAGGATGATATCGAACCGGGAGTCCGCGCGCAGGTCGCGTATGCGCAAACAAAGGCACCTTGACGAGCTCTGGTCGCAGGTAGTCTTGCTCCGGAATGAGAACCACCAGCTCATCGATAAGCTGAACCATGTCTCGGAAAGCCATGACAAGGTCGTCCAAGAGAATGCTCAGCTCAAAGAGGAAGCCTCTCAACTCCGTCTGCTACTCTCCGATATGCCACTCACTAGCCCTTACTCGACTTTACGAGACCTCGAACACGCTTTAGCTGACGACTCTCAGTCGTAAACCCTGTTTCATCCCCCAAATTTTATCTAGTCCGTTTGGTGTAAGTGAACCAGTACTCTCTGTGCTTACTTTGCCACTGCCTAGCTTTCTAAGATTGTATAAGATTTGAAGGCAATGAGAATAACACGTTTGATCATTTCATTTCATTTTCTTTTGAGTCCCTAATAACTGTTTAAATTGCCTGATAGGTACTCATATTTTTATATTTTTTTATAAACAATATGAGAGAGATAAATATGTGAGGTCAGGAGTACTGTGAAAAGGAGCCATAAGTGGCATCAGGTGGGGGAAGAGTAGGACTGAAATGACACGAAGGAAAGGTGGTGGGGTTGATTCATCATACAGAGACTCACTACCATAAAATGAAATTTCTATAAGATTCTTGCTTAATACTACATCCTGATGTTATGGTTATTATTTTATGATTTTGACTTTCTCTTACGTCAATTTTCGTGATCGATATGTATCATCAATATACAGAGCTAGAATATTTTTTGACATTCATCTTGATCACAATGACAATAAATGTGACACAAAGGAGAATATGTATGTGATCGTAATCTAAATCAATTCCTAGGAGTTTCCCTTGGGAACACTTCCACTTGGCCTGGTTATACAAAATCAGTGGACAAATCCAGGCAAATTTTGGGTCTTGGATTTAATAATAATCCAAAGTATCATCAGCATGAGGATATAAGATGGTTGGTAATTTGGAATACGCTGACGGTCAATCGTTGATCGTAATAATATTAATATTAAAACGTTCATTTTTTTCAGATTAGTATCTGTGAAATTTATTCAAAATCAACAAAAATACATCTAAAGGTTCAAAATGTTAATACTTTGATCTCCTTTAACGATCGTTCGATGAGATTAATTTTGAGGTATGTTGTTCTTCTTAAAAGAATGTTTCTCATCTTTTGAATTTTTAAACAAATATCTCAACTTCAAATTCGAAAAAAAGTCTTCAAACCTAAAAAAAACAGATCTTGTGTTTAATTTCATAAGCTGTGAAGAGGTTTTGATAAAATCTAAACCGATAAAATGATAGAAGACAACAAAAAAAATTCATCGGTGTTTAAAGTGACCGTAAAAGACATCAAATAATGATTATTTTTTATTACGATTAAAAATAAATAAAAATATCCTAATTTTGATTAATAAAATGATGAGATGAAATTTAAGAAAAATAAATAAATTTTGACTTATCATTAAACTATCACACCATATGACATGTTAACAATCCAATGATATAATTGAAGTTAAAAAATTAAAATTTGATAATATAATTTAATTAATTTAAAGTTTATGACAAAATTGATATAAATATTAAAATTCAATATATTTGATATAGTTCACCTAAACATCAATACACCCATTATTTTATTTCTTTAGAAAACATATAATTTTATTGTGTACTTGATACAATGTAGAAGATCATTGAATTTTTTTTGGAGTTTTTGAGTTTTGAGTACAATTAGTTGAAAATTAAGTGGGAGTCCATGTGAAAAAAATAAGAAGGGTGCGTTTGGTTCACGGAATGTAAGATTATCAATAGGAATAAAAGATTACCAGAGAATATGATTACTGGGAATGTTGTATTTTGTGTTTGGTTGGTTTAACATGAATGTAAGATTACCATGTTTGGTTAAAGGAATAAAATATTATTGGAATGTATATTTTATCAAATTGTCCTTATTATATATTTGTATAATATTACAAATTATAAAATATTTATATATTTTCTTAAAAAAATCAAATTCATGATATTTATATAATTTTTTTATAAAATTAAAAATATAAAAAAAGTTTAATGAAAGGGTACAAATATTTTTTAACTCCTGAACTTCATATAAAATTTTAATTATAGATTTTTTTTGTAAATTTAAAATAATTTAAGGATAAATTTGTAATTTAACCTTCGTAGAATTTTTATTATTCAATGACAGAATAAGAATATTTTTGAAAAAAAATAAAAATTTAAGTGCATTTTAGTCCAAAGCGTCAGTAACGTTACAATACCTAAGGAAATGGATATAATGACATTTCCGGTAATATATCCCAAAAAATTTACTATTAATAATAAAACATTACCGGAAATAAGATTCCCGGCCTACCAAACAGCCGAAGGGTAAATTGTCACTGTGCAGGTTGTTTCACCTACTGCCACTAGTAGTTGAGATTAGTCAAATTTGACCAAACGGCTCTTGCCATTTAATTCCTTTATATATTCCCTTTTATACACATATCTGCCCGAGTTCCGAGTACCCAATTGTCTATTTTGTTTCGAAGTTCAGATCTTTGATTCATCCTGGTTTTCTTTTTTATCAGAACAGTGAAAGATTGAAAGGTTTGGGTTCGTTTTCTTATGTTGAAATCTCAATAAAGTTTGAAGCTTTTTCATCTGTTGGTTTGATCCTGCATGACTGTCTTTTTAGCCAACAGTTCCTGCATGAAATAGTTTTTTTTATTTGATTGAGCTGATCTGCGTTTTCTAGATATTCCCCCTGTTAGTTCGTGCTTGCAATTTGAATGATTTCAAGATTTAAGTTGTTAAATGTGGTTCAGAATTTGGTTGTTCTAAATGTGCTCAGATTCAATTTTTTTAAACTAGGGTTAGTTGATGAGCTTGTAAAACATGAACATTTTAATGGGGATGAATTATCTTGTCTGATCTGAATGTAAATAATTTGTGGTTTTACAGTAAGATTTTAATTCATACATGAGTTGAATCTGCAATAAGAAGGTATTATTCAGTCTCCTGTATTTCATTTTAGTTTTGCATCTGTTAACTTTAGAAGTGGCTTCAGAACAATCTTTTTTGCGCATTTAATCGGTTTTTCTTTTGTCGAAACAGTCGACTTTTTGTCTAATGGATCTTAAATTTGTGACCCAAGTGGTACATTTTGCTTGTAAGAGTTCATAGAAAGTGCCGGTTTGCTTATTTAGTCAAGGATTTCGATGGCTGTATCATGAAAATGCTGGTCGCCTTTTACCTGTTAACCTTATCTGGAATGTCCCAGATGGTCTGTGCGGACAAGATTACTTTTAGTTTTGCACCTATCCATTGATGATTTATGTGTAAAAAGTTATTTCCTTGTTTTAGATTTTTCTTCGTTATCGAATCTTTTTTCCTTTTGCGTCTCATTAATTATGTCGAAATTGAACAGGAAGAAATATGGCTCCACCTACAAGAATAGGGCTTTCTGGTTTGGCTGTTATGGGTCAAAATCTTGCACTTAACATTGCTGAGAAAGGCTTCCCCATTTCTGTTTATAACAGAACTACCTCTAAAGTCGATGAGACTGTCGAAAGAGCTAAACAGGAAGGAAATCTTCCTGTATATGGTTTTCATGATCCTGAATCATTCATTCAGTCAACGAGAAGAGATGTCGGGACAGGGTTTGTTGTACCTTGGGATGGGAGTCTCGGGTGGTGAAGAAGGTGCACGGAATGGTCCCTCTTTAATGCCTGGAGGGTCCTTTGAGGCTTACAAATACATTGAAGATGTTCTTCTAAAGGTTGCAGCTCAAGTTCCGGATAGTGGTCCATGTGTGACTTACATCGGCAAAGGTGGATCCGGTAATTTTGTCAAGATGGTTCATAATGGAATTGAATATGGAGATATGCAGCTGATTGCGGAGGCTTATGACGTGCTAAAATCTGTTGGAAAATTATCGAATGAAGAACTACATAGTGTTTTCCGGGAATGGAACAATGGGGAGCTTTTGAGCTTCTTGATTGAAATCACTGCTGATATATATTTGGAATTAAGGATGACAAGGGAGATGGTTATTTAGTCGATAAGGTTTTGGACAAAACTGGCATGAAAGGTACTGGTAAATGGACTGTACAACAAGCTGCTGATTTATCTGTCGCAGCTCCAACAATTGCAGCTTCTTTGGATTCAAGGTTCCTTAGTGGGTTGAAGGAGGAAAGAGTTGAAGCTTCCAAAGTCTTCAAATCAGGAGGATTTGGCGATATCTTGACCGACCAAGTTGTGGACAAGGCAAAATTAATTGATGATGTAAGGCAAGCACTTTATGCATCCAAAATTTGCAGTTATGCTCAGGGCATGAATCTCATTCGTGCAAAAAGCATCGAGAAGGGTTGGGACTTGAAGTTGGGGGAACTGGCTAGGATATGGAAGGGAGGCTGCATTATCCGAGCTATTTTCCTTGACAGAATCAAGAAGGCGTACGATAGAAATCCTGAACTTGCAAATCTTCTTGTTGATCCCGAGTTTGCAAAGGAAATCATTGACAGGCAATCTGCTTGGAGAAGAGTTGTTTGTCTTGCTATCAACTCAGGTATTAGCACTCCAGGCATGTCAGCCAGTCTGGCTTATTTTGACACTTATAGAAGGGAACGAGTACCGGCTAATTTGGTTCAAGCTCAACGAGATTATATTTTGGTGCCCATACTTATGAAAGGGTCGATATGGACGGATCTTTCCATACTGAATGGTTCAAGATCGCCAAAAAGCTAAAAGATTAAGGTTACTCTAGCAGTACTTCTTCGGAACTTGCAATACATCTAATAACATGTTCTCTGGACTTTATGCTACACAGAGCTACGACTATGGTTATTTCTTCAAAATTTATTTTAATTTCACGCTGCGGATTCAGACCATCTTTAGAGTTAGTGTGTTGTATGCGGCACTGCTCTTTATGCTGTTTCCTGATTTGAATATGAATCAAGCCGATGACTTCTTCTTCTTTTTTTTTTACTTAAATGTGATATTTACCCGATGTGGGTCACTGTAGGAGAAGGTTAACTTCTTGCACTGTTAGATATCTCAACATCTTTTACACATACTGACCAGAAACGCCAAACGCCTTCTCCTACATCACTCTTAGGCTAAGGGAAAGTGGTCATACTTCTGCAAAATATCATATGGTATGCATTGCATTGTTTCATTCTTGAACTCTAGAACCATCAAATTCCTTTCGAAACTCATAAAACCCGGAATTTTCTTATTAAATTATCATTGTGGTGGAATGTGCATAATAATGTGTCCGATATACCATATACCATATTTCTCTATAGAAACTAGTAAGTCTCTGTTGACTGCAGATTTTTGGCTGTTTCCAGATCCTTGTCTAAATAGTTTATATATTTTTGCTTAATAGGTACAACGTAAAAATCTTACAAGAATAATTCTATTTAACATCGGATTGTTGAGTTTGCGTATTCGGTTGCGTAGATTAGTGACAAATCTGGTAATCTATTTGTTTAGTTTCTGTAATCTATTAGCAGTGTTGTTTGTGAGTATGTAATCATCTAATCCATTACAAACAAGTATCATTTCTCATATGCAGATGAACAAAAAGTGAAAGCCATTTAGGTTCATTTCTAATAAGAATAGTGCCTCATATGACAATAAGATAGAAGTTTATATTTTCATATAAGATGAACATTCTGTGTGTTTTCAGTTTCTTTTAACCTTGACTTATTGCCTAGCTGTTGCACTTTGCATTTCTTGGTATAGTGTAAGTTAGAAATGGGTCTGTCATTAAAAATGTCGTCTTTTGTCCTCATAGTTGGCATTTGTCCCTCTTTCCAGCACATCATACTCCTTTTGTTCATGGCTTTGCACATACAGACACATGAACTGACATCTGCACTCTAAAGTTTGCAGCTATGACCCCATGACCGATCACGATAACCGGAGTCGAAATGCAATGTTTCGATTCATTAGCAAAACGCGTAAAATGCTAAGGATGTTGTAATCTCGTTTGTGCATTGATATCAAAGATATAACATTTGCTTTTGGAATCATAAACACATTGCAGAACAGTATCGTCTCAGTACCGAAACAAAGAAATCAACATATTGTGATCATACATATATGTTATTGAAAGAGAGACCCTGAAAAAGAAAAATACATTTCAACGCTCTCGACCGGACTCTACTTGCAAGGATTGGCTTGACCACCGAGTCCCTTTTTGGATTTACCACTGTTTTCCGAACTCTTTTTCGTTTTTCTTCGCCTCCCTGCCCAAAGAATGCTTGCTAGTTGAATTACACTTGCCATGATTACCTTGACCATCCTTGTGTTTATTATGCTGATGCTGCTGATGATGGCTCGGGGCCAAAGAAGCATCCGATACCATCGAATCATCACTATTTCCAGCACCATCATAGACATCAAATCTGATATTGTGATATAATTCTCTTCACTGCATTCGTAATCTTCTTCCATCGGAGAAGCCAAGTAGCTCGTCCACCCAGATTCACTGCTGCTACATTCGTCGCTGCCGACAAACTGTTTGAAAGGGTCCATTATAAGAAGTTAAAAGCTGGAGAGAGCTATATAGGCAAGAAACTAGCCTATTGTGTATGAAGAAACAGAGAACAATAGTATATATATATTATATTTACACAAAACACACGTGTATCTTTACACTAAAAATTGTCTGTATAGTCACAATGGTGCAGATGAACCAAGTAGCGGAAACTGGATGAAGTATAAGAGAAAGGCATGTTGTGAAAGCATGTTAGGCCACAAACTCCCCACTTTGGCTGGCTTTCATGTCAATGTGTTCCTTTTAATTTGACATAAACAAAAGTGAGGTTTCCTGGATTAAACGTGCACGGTTTGTTTGTGAGGTTTAGCTAAGATGTTTATGCTTTTGTTCCGTCTTTGTTTGGTGTTGTTTGTCCGCTAAGAAAGCTGACCTGTGTCTTGTTTCCTATCGAATTAAACTATATGCCATGTGTTTGCCTTTGCCATTGTGTTTGAATGACTTATATTTATAAACAAACACTGTAACACCCACATACCGATACGGGTGACCCGATCCGAAGTGTCATATTAGGGTCATCAGAGCGACCCACAGTAAAAATCCAGAAAAAAGTTTCAACTTTTGTTAAAACATGTAAGATCATAAAACAATTTATAAATAAAATATAAGTTCAGAAAAAACATTCATATATTACAAACATTATTAAAATCATACAAGTTTCAGCCTCAATATAAAAATCAAATGTGACCTATATTCCCCCTAATTACACTTGTACCATACTCTTTAACCCATGCCAAAGGAACTCCCATTATAGATGTCGATAGTAGCACTGGATCAATTCTTTTAACCTTAAATGGTGAGTAAAGGAGTGAGCTTTGGGAAGCTCAGTAATTCAGAATTACCAAGTGATGCTGAAGGACATGCCGTTAAATGAGAAAACATAAATTTTTCTTATTGATTTAGACGTCTACAGATTTTCGTGAGGAGCTAAGCTTCCATTGATATTTCTTCAAGTAAAAGACAGGAAGGTTATAATTCAGACGAAACATTCAGATGACCAGGTTTAGGAGATCAAAATAGGATGTTTAGTGTATTCCCACGAAACCAGAATAAATAAAATCATAGATTATAAATAGTAATATTTTATTTCAATAAAACAAATTTTTAAAATCATTGTAATATCCTCCATCCGAATACTCCATATGCAGTCCCCCAGAATTGTATCCATAAGGGCTTACCCTAAGCACAAAGCAAAGGAGCCACCCTAAAGGAGTACCTTGGGGCTTATGGGTCTACCCAAGGGATTAGGTCCGTAAGGAATTAGCAGCTTGATCAGAGCTGAATCTCTGTACTCCAAACTCCTACCCATACAATATCCAGTAGAAATCAGATTTAGCAGTACCCTATAATATCAAAATCATGATCCAATAGAATATTGTAAAAATGACTATGTAGTTAATTTAAATCACATTAATGCCCTCTACCCATACACCATATGCAGTTCCCCAGAATTGCATCCATAAGGGCTTATCCCAAGAGCAAAGCAAATGAGCCACCCTAAGGGATTACCTTGGGGGCTATGAGCCTACCCAAGGGTCACCTTAGATCCGTAAGGAATTACTAGCTTGATAAGAGTTAAACCTGCATACTCCAGTATGCTACTCAAAACAATATCTCAATAAAACGATTCACATAGTAAACAGTGAATTCAATGGTCCACAAATCTCCATAATCATATCTTCTAGTAAAAACAAGTAATAATATAACATATATCATATAGCCATGCTACATAATCAGTCAACTTGTATATCAGTAAATCAATAATTTCGGTAAATCACATTTCAAAACAGATAAAACAATCATATGGCATGTAGGGAACACACAAGAAGATTCAGTTATTTTTCGGAGGTATTTGATCATTATCCATAAGGGAAAAGGTAGAATTTTCATAGATTGATCAGATTTCAAGTACGTTGTTCCTATATAAAAAGGGTTCGATTACTAACAGATCTAACCAGACATTTAGGAATTGATACTTCAGTACCATTTAGGATTCAAATATATCAGGAAGGTATTCATGAAATTTACGTCAAAATAATTTAAAATTCATATATAACTAGAGTAATTCCATTATTTTGGCAATCAGGGGCATTTTTGGACCTCTGATTCTTCAAGAGTTCTTAGTAATTTAACTTAATAATGGTTGGGCGATAGTTTGCAATATTCAAGATTATATCGAATCATCAGACTTGAGTCAAGTTACACTAATCAGATTACAACACTACGATATTTGCCAATCATTTGGGTCAAGATACTTCACAGATATTCCCTCCCCAGTACTGATTACACTAGTTGAACGAACCTCCTTTATAATCAACATCGAATAGATCTTCATAAGACAAACAAATATTTTGGTGGTGTTTAATTTATTTATGAATTGCAATAATATCGAGAACGTCGGACATACTTGGGTCGTGATTCACCTTAAATGGCTATACAAAACTTAGGTTTATCGGTGTTTCTAAATTTACTAAGGACATCCACTTATTTTAAGTCGTTAGGTTAACAAGTTGCTTCAACAGTCGATGTTACTTCGATCATCTTAGAATTAAAGGTATTTTGGTTATTTTAGGGTTTAGGGTATTTTGGTCATTTAAACATTGGTTGTTATTTTAGTTGTTTCGCAGCTCGAGGACATTTTAGTATTTCTGATCAAAATCAATCCAAACATATGTTCTTTTTCTGGTAATTTGGTTATGTATGTCTTTTTAGGGTTATTTTTCACTTTTAGGGTCAATCTTGGTCTTTTGCAATGTAAAGGCATTTTTGTAATTTTACTTTATAGGTTTTTTTTCATTTTTATTTTGAAAGAATACTTAATAATTTAATGATAATTTTTCATATTCAAGATTTATATTGAATTATCATGATTGTGGCTGAAATAAGGTTGAACATATCTCAACACCGCAGTACTCACTAATCATTCGAACTGATATCCTTCAAAATATTCACTTCCCAATACTAATTACACTAGTTGACCTAGTCACCATCATACCACCATCAGAACTAATCTTGAGAAAACGAACATATATCCCAATAATATTATTTATTTCAGTATTGCACTAGTATCTAAAGGGACCGACGAGCTTGGGTCATGTTCCAAGACTTTTAGAGGCAGTTCAATGCTTAGGTTTAAGATATTTTTAGGGTTTATCCAAGGTCATCCACTTATTCCAAGTCATTTCCACTATCAGAGGTAAATCATATCATATTTGTATCCTAAGGGCATTTTTGACATTTTATCTAGATCAATATAGGTTTGGAATAGTTAATATTTATTCCCAGCCCAATCATATTTATTTATGCATTAACCAATACCTAACTTATACCATACAACATGCAATGAGTAGTAAAATATTACTTCGATTTACGAGCCACACCGATCAACCATTTAAACTCCATTCGATCGCCGTCAAACTTTAAGTCCATTACCATGGTTTTCAGAACCGGACCGGTTAGCGAACCGTTCATGCTACCGGTTCACTGGTTCAACCGGTCGAATCGGTCCGACCGGTCTGAAAAACCGGACGACGTCATAATTATTTAAAAAATTAAATAAAAATACCAAAATATTAATAAATAATTTTTTATATCACAAGTCATATTTAAGCAAGTCATAACATATATAAGTTAAAAACCATAAAATCAAGTGAAACAAAAGATTCAAATTAACTACAACATAATATTTAAGGTAAAACATATTAAATAATAAATATAATTATATAACTATAATTAAAAAATAAATTTGGGGTTAAAAAATCATAACAAAATGATATTGTTTGGTTTAATTTTTTTAAAAAAAACAATCTCACATGGCTAACAAACATAGAAGAGCATCCAAAAAGTCTAAAGAGTAAAAATATGAGAACAAAACAATCTCACATTGCTAAGAAACATAGAAGCGCATCACAACTAACTTCTATAAATAATAGATGTAATTTTGCATTCAAAATCATGGAGCCTTTTGGTGAGCATTGAGTGAACTATTCTTTCACTTCAATCAAGCTCGAATTTTAGGCTTCAATCGAGCTTCTAATTTTTTTTTGAGTTCAAGCCTTTTTGAGTTCAAGTTTCAATATTATTTTCGAGTTTGAGTTGAACTTGATTATTTTTAGCTTGTGAGTTTGAGTTGAGTTGAGCTTACTTTTAAAGTTTTCAAGTTCGAGTCGAGCTCAGCAATACTCGAGTTCGACTTGGCTCGTTTAACAAACGACGTTGTTTGGTTTAATTTTTTTTTAAAAAAACAAAAATCCCGGTTTTTCCCGATTTTTTTTCAGTTTTTCCGATTTTCAGCCGGTCCGGTTCGAACGGTTCAGCGGTTCTGGAAGGTTCACTAATAGCGGTTCAACCGGTTTAGATTGAACCGGACTAAGCAACGGTTCCCGGTTGAACCGGTTGAACCGACCGATCTGGTCTTGTTTTCAAAACAGAGTCCATTACCATAAAGTCTTAGATACATATCTAACAAATTTACGTCAGAAACAGAACTTAATCGAAAAACCAAATTGAATCTAAAGATAAAAACTGAAAAACGACTTACAGAGTTTGAATTTGGCAAAACAAACTTCAGATTTGGACTTAAGATGTCGAAAAAACATAAATATGGCTTTTCATAAAATTTGACTTTTTGGTCAAACTCAACGATCAATGGTCAAAGTTAAATTCAACTTTGGTCAAAGTCAATGTGTTGACTCAACCGGATTAACTCAGTCGGGTCAAACAGACCCGGTTCAGATCGAATTGAGCAGGTTCGGTTGACGGTGACATGACTGTTTCAGATGACGAACATGGTCGGGTTTTGAGCGCACGGCGAAGATGAGTCCAATGGTGGTGGCAGTGAGGCGAACCAATGAGCAAGGTGGCCGAAATCGAATCAAAACCGAGTGACGACGGGGGTTTCGACGAAGCTTTATAGGTTTCTCCACGGCGAACGAAGACATCTAGCAAAAATTGGCCATAGGGGTTTTGGTCGGACTTCAATAGCGCTTCTATTGAGACGGTTGGAGTCAATCACCCACGAGCGATGACGGAGGAGGAGCGGTGAGGGCTTCGAAAGCCTTTGCTATCAATTCAGACCAAACAATGGTCGATTCGGGTCGTTAACGGTTGAGGACGAGTCTTGGGAGGATGTCGGTTCGTCTGGTGGTGTCGGAACACCACAACGACGACCAAGGAGGGCAAATCGGTGGTCGAAGGCTTGAGGACAAAGGGTTTGTTTTATGAAATTCGATTTGGGGCTAAGGATTTCACGAACACCCCGACGTCTAGAAAATATGTTAAAACCAAAAATATGAAACATAAAATAAGTATTTATTATTTAAAATTATCAACAGTGACCTAGCCCAATTGGTAGAGTGATGGTCGATCATACCTTAGGTTATGAGTTCAAGCCTCCCAACCGCACCTTTATTTTATTTTGGTGTAAGTTGATATTTTATTTTATTATGGGTAAATTACGGGGCTAGTCTCTGAACTTTCTAGATATTCAAACTTGACCCAAAATTTATCAAAACTGTACATTTCGGTCCCTTACTAAAATTAAATAAATTAATACTTAGTAAAGTTTAAGAATTTTGGGCCTCTCAGCCATTGCTCCTTCAACCTAAATCAACCCTAAGACAATTGCAACTAAGGCCTCTCAGCCTCCACATTAAATTACTCAACTAGTGTCCCTAGATTTCACGGTTTTGGCCCTAGCAACCCTCCCATCATGTCGGCAGCCACCAGCACCCAACAAAACCACCCATCTAGACAACACTGCCAACTGACGACACCCTAAACCTCACCCGAGTCTGACACAAGGCCATCGTCCCCTCCTAGCACACATCAACACCCTTTAGGAAAAAACCCAAGATGCATCCAACAACCCCCAGTTGTGCACCAACAGACAGTGGTGTCACACGGGACTAACAACTGTAACAACAATCTTTCCTCATCGGTAAGGAGCTCCTTGTTAGAACCAAAATGTAATTAAACATAAATCAAACTATGATCTAATTATACAAAATCATCAATAATAAAATATTAGAATTGTGAAAACATTCCTGAATCTAAAAGATTGAGATCTTAAAGATTACCTTAGGATTGGGATCTTCCAAGATAAATTTCTCTCGAGTATAGACTCTATTATGGGGATATTAGTAGAATCTGTGACATCATAAAAACTAGTTGAATATAGAACAAAATAGATAATAAGCTCTTATTAATATTCATAAGCAAACAACAATTCCGAAATAATAGAGAATTTTTATCTCAAGATATCAAACACTACATCAATACAAAGTCTTTGGAAAATTATACTAACAACAAACGATATTCTTGTTGTAGTAATCAAACATTGACAATAAACTATGTCGAATAAAAGACTAATCTTTGAACTAATATAATGCTCACATAAAAATACCTTATAATTGTCACATATTTATTACCATGGTTACCACTTGAAATCTGATTAAATATTAACTTTCCTTTAGGCTAATTAATAAACACATGAATTAAAAAAGCATAATCATCTTGATATTTCAAATAAATTAATCTACGTAAAAGATGTGATTTAGACAACATTTTGTTTCAACGAATCTACTAAAATTTATTTATTTCATAATAATAATTTCCTCGATAACCTACAATCAAAACTAAAATTATAACTAAATCAAAATAAATATATTGTTGAGTTAATCGATTGACGGAATTGGCCAAGAGGGGGTGAATTGGCAATTAAAAAGTTTGGTGGAAGCTTTTGCAGAAAATTTAAAGAAATTGCACATCGATTTAGAGTGGTTCGACTTTATCAACCAAAGTCTACGTCCACTACCTTAGATATCCACACTAAGGATTTTCCAACAAATTCACTAATTTGTTCTTTCTTTTGAGGCCAAAGAGATAACCTTACAACTCCCTCAAGAATATACCTCAATTCTTGAGAACACTCTTTTCTCAAAGAAAAATACAAATTTGCAAACTTACAAGAAAAACCTCACAAGGCAAATATGTTTGCACAATTCTAGAACAAAGAAAGAACACTCAAGAATAAATACAATTGAGCACAATAAGTGTTCTTGAAAGAAAAATGAATATTGAATGAAAAATAGGCTTGAAATGCTCAAACTTGAGGTTTGATGCTTTCTCTTTGATTCTCTCTTGATTCTAATTGCTTGATGTTTTCTTATTATTGATCAATGGCTTCTAAGCTTGCTTAAATACACCTTGAATCACTTCTGAATGTTGGGGATAATTAGAGAAAATAATATAGTCATTTTAGTGTGAAAACAATTAATAAAACAATTTGGAGCGTGGGGGGAATCGGTACCCCCTATGGGGAATCGGTTCCCTAAGTGTAAAATTCAAATATTTCGACCGTTATAAAAGGGGGAATCGGTACCCCCTGGGGGGGAATCGGTTCCCTCTGAGCATACTGGAATTCTCGGAGCCAAACCATTCAGGGGAGAATCGGTACCCCCTATGGGGGGAATCGGTTCCCTCTGAGCAATCTGGAATTTTTAGCTTTGAAATGGTTCGAAATACTTTGTAAAATTATTTTGAAATTGTTTTAAGATTACAACTTAATTTTACACTTTGAGTAAGGATTAAAAATGATCTTTGAAAGATTTGGAGTAATGTTTTGATATTCGAATAATTCTATTGAATACTTAGAAAATCATTTGGAAAATCTTAAAATTCATTTTAACTTAATTTGTTATATCGAAATATCAAAATGTATGTGAAATGGCAAAATTGGTATATCTAATCATGAAGTAAATGATGCAATAATGAATAAATTTAATCACACCAAATAGATAATTTCTAACCATTCATGAATCCAAACAAATTCAAAGTCAATCAATCCACAAATTCAAACATTCTAAAATATTCAAAATGTTAAAACAACAAGTTTGGAGTTCAAAGCAAAACATTTAATCACATATCCAGATCAAGAGGAGGAAAACGAGCTCGCATAGTGGCCATTTCGTTAGTGAGGTCATTAATACGTGCGTTGGTTGCTTCATTATTTGCACGCATTTCCCGAAGAATTTTTAATTGTTGAGCTCCCATTGTGGATAAATGGGACTCTATAGAAGTAAAGCGCGAATCCATAGTAGCGTATCGAAAATCGAATGTCTCCATAAAGGATTGGAAATATGGAGGCATTGGATGCGTTTGTTGTGCTTGCTCTTCGGGCTGCTCCTCAGGCTGCTCAGGTTCATCTTCGGCTTCATCGATGTCTCGCATTAATTGCTCAAGTTCGAGATCTTCGTCAGCTTCGGGTGGAGCTTGTGAAGAACTAGCTCCCGGAGTATTTGCAGAAGATCGAACCCATTCCCCGGTTTCCTTATCCTTAATCCATCCTGCTCTCATTAAGGAAAGAAGGTGAATTTGTTTCTTAAGAGGAAAAACGACATCTAGACCGACTCTAAGCCCAGCTTTGGAAAACAGATTACTCAAAATACAACCGTAAACAAGAGATGAACAGAGTTTTTTATTAGGAACAAGATTTACGGTTTCAATAATTTTAAAAAAAATAATCTGAGGTAGGTTGATTTTAATATTGTTTTTGAAACAATGTAACCACCAAAGATCTAAGGCTCTAAGAGTAGAATAACGACCTCCGGATGGTCGAAACCAGCAAGAAATCATTAGATAAAGAAAACGTTCATGAAGGTCTAGGACACTTGCACTATCCCTTCTTTTATAACGAGATCCTAAAACCTATTTTTCATTTGAAATCTCATCATTATCTAATCCGAATGTATTGGCTATGTAAGTCGAGTCAATATATAAGAATTGTCCTAGAAGGTAGGAACGAATTCCTATGGTTTCGGTTTCAGTTTGGTTTTTAACACAAACGGCATTAGAATAGAAAATACGAACAAGTTGATAGTAAACGATGGGTTCAAAGTCAAAGAGTTTATCAAATTTCCACTCTTGTAAAAGATGAAGATATTTAAAATTGATAGCTAACATAGCTTGACAAGAAGGAATACGTTCTTCCGGATTTGTAAGAGTCGAAATATTGATAATACCAAAAACGATGATTTCTTGGACCAGAATGGTTGAAACACGAATTTTGGATAGTCAAATTAGGATCAATAGGATTAGGATTAGAAATTGGAATAGGTGGAGGATTTGAAGGTGGATTTGGTTGACGGTGTGAACGACTAGATGAAGACCTAGCACGTTTAGGATTGGACATGGTTTAGGAAATCGGAATAGAATTGATAACCTGCAATTTAGAAAACACATGTAAGCAATTTAATCAATCCCAAAACTCAATTGAGTCCTCAATATTTCAAGGTTCTCTAAATCAATCCTAATGGGCAAAGTTTTTGAAAAACTTTTGAAAAATATGGTTTTGAGAAACAATATATGTATAGTTTTCATAACAACAACATAATTTAATCAAAACACAATAATTTGAAAATTAACATTTTTTTTAATTTCAAAAATTTTAAAAAATTTGGAAAATTCTTGTGTTTTTGATGAAATTGGTTGTAATATCTAGTTTCTAATCACTAAACAATCAATGCCCGATCTAAAGTTCATCCTAGAACTAATTAAAACAAGTCCTATGTTCAAAATCAATAAAATAGGGAGTTTACAAAATTTTACCTTGAAGGATGAGATTGAGTGGATTTTGATGTTGTTTGCACGATTTTAATGATGATTGCAAGTTTAGGAGATGATATTTGAAGTGAATTCTGATTAAAATCGATGATTTGAGGCAAGAATGGAGATAGGGAGAGAGTTGAGAGAGAACGGTGGAAGAGAGAAAAATAAGAGATGTTTGAGCAAAATTGGGTTCTGCCCGTGTTAAAACCAGAACCCCAGGGGGGTATCGATTCCCCTATGGTGGGAATCGGTTCCCTCAAGGGGGGATCGATTCCCTCTGCACCAAAATGCTAAAATCCGATTTTAAACACCCAAAATGCTAAATTAATTTCCTCTAGTGGTATTGGCAACTCATATATTGAAAATTAATCATGTTCAAACAATTCAATTAATCTTTAAACGATATTTGAACATAAAAATTTTTTATCAAGAATCATAAACTCCCCTAACTAATAGCAATGAATGCAATCAAAAATTACTATTATAGCATTTTCATTTATATTAAAAGTGCTAAAATTATTTTAAACACTCAGTGAAGATAGATTGGTCAAACCTAATTCTCTTCTAAGTGTCCAAAATCGTTCCTTGTCTAAAGGTTTTGTAAAGATATCCGCTAATTGGTGCAAAGTATCAACAAATTCTAGAACTACATCTTCCTTAGTGACATGATCTCTAATGAAGTGATGTCTTATTTCAATGTGCTTAGTTCTAGAGTGTTGGATGGGATTTTTAGTGAGACAAATAGCACTAGTATTATCACACTTGATAGGAATGGTACCTACTTCAATTTCATAATCAAAAAGTTGTTGTTTCATCCATAAAACTTGTGCACAACAACTACCAGCTGAAATGTATTCGGCTTCAGTGTAGATAATGCAACACAATTTGTTTCTTTGAAAACCAAGAAATTAGCATATTTCCAAGGAATGGCAAGTACCGGAGGTGCTTTTCCTATCTAATTTGCATCCTCCATAATCCGCATCAGAAAAAGCATGCAAGCTAAAGCTAGAGTCTCTAGGATACCAAAGTCCTAAACTAAGAGTGTCCTTAAAGTATCTAAAGATTCTCTTAACAGCTAGTAAATGTGATTCCTTGGGGTATGATTGAAATCTAGCACATAAGCAAACACTAAACATAATGTTCGGTCTACTTGCAGTTAGATAAAGTAGAGATCCAATCATTGACCTATATAATTTAACATCTACACATTTACCTCCTTCATCTAAGTCAAGCTTTGTTGAAGAGCTCATTGGAGTGTCATGAGGTTTCCCATTTTCCCGTCCAAACTTCTTGAGCATATCTTTGACGTACTTAGCTTGATTGATGAAGATGCCATCTTTTCTTTGCTTGATTTGGAGTCCCAAGAAAAATGAGAGCTCCCCTATCATGCTCATCTCAAACTCACTTTGCATTAGCTTAGAAAATTCTTGGCAAAGAACATCATTAGTAGAACCAAATATTATATCATCAACATAAATTTGAACTACTAATAAATCTTTACCTTTATGCTTCAAAAACAATATAGTGTCAACCTTCCCTTTTGAAAAACCTTTTTCAATTAAAAAAATTGACAATCTTTCATACCAAGCTCTAGGAGCTTGCTTTAAACCATAAAGTGCTTTTGTCAATTTTAAAACATGATCTGGAAAATTTGAATCTTCAAAACCTGGAGGTTGTTCCCATACACTTCTTCTTTTATAAAACCATTTAAAAATGCACTTTTAACATCCATTGATATAATTTAAATTCATTGAAACATGCAAATGCTAATAACATTCTAATTGCTTCCATCCTAGCTACGGCAGCGTATGTTTCATCATAGTCTATGCCCTCTTTGAGTATACCCTTGAGCAACAAGTCTAGCCTTGTTTCTCACTATATTACCACTCTCATCAATCTTATTCCTAAATACCCATCTAGCACTACAGTAGATTTATTACTAGGCCTTTCAACTAATGTCCATACTTTTCTTCTCTCAAATTGATTTAACTCTTCTTGCATAGCCATAATCCAATGTTCATCATTTAATGCTTCTTTAATATTCTTAGGCTCTATGCATGAGATAAATGCAACATAATTACAAATATTTCTAAGAGAAGATCGAGTTGTACCCCTTTGATGGATCACCTATAATTTCACCATCCTTGACATAGTTGTACTCTCTTGGATAAGATACTTCCCTTTCTTCAATGGTTGGATTCTCAAGAGGATCATGAGTTTCCTCATTTTCGTTTCTTCCTTTGATGATGGTTCTCCAACGTCATGTCTAACGTCATTTGTATTTATAACACCTACATCATCATTCACACAAGAATCCTTCCTCGGAAGGGATTATCATCGAAAACAACATGTATAGACTCTTCTACAACTAAAGTTCTTTTATTAAATACACGATAGGCTTTAGAATTTAAGGAATAACCCAGAAAAATTCCTTCATCACTTTTAGCATCAAATTTGCCAAGGTTTTTTTTACCGTTGTTTAAAACAAAACATTTACATCCAAAAGGATGAAAATAACTAATGTTAGGCTTTTTATTTTTGAAAATTTCATATGGAGTTTTCTTTAAAATTGTCCTAATCATTACTCGATTTACAACATAACAAGCGGTATTTGTGGCTTCCGCCCAAAAATATTTTGGCAAATTATTTTCACAAAGCATGGTTCTAGCCATTTCTTCTAAAGTTCAATTTTTCCTCTCAACAACTCCATTTTGTTGAGGGGTTCTAGGTCTGAAAAATTATGGCTAATACCGTTAGAGTTACAAAATTCAGTAAATCCAAGATTTTCAAATTCAGTTCCATGATCACTCCTAACACTAGTTATAGAGTAACCTTTTTCATTTTGGATTACTTTTGAAAATGTGATGAATTGTTCTAATGCTTCATCTTTAGTATTTAAAAATAGAACCCAAGTATATCTAGAATAGTCATCTACCAAGACAAATGCATATTGTTTTCCACCCAAGCTAGTAGTTCTAGTTGGCCCAAAAAGATCTAAATGGATCAATTGTAAAACTCTACTAGTTGATACATCATTAATGGATTTAAAAGAAACTCGCTTTTGTTTTCCTTTAGCACAAGCATCACAGATTTTATCATTATCAAATTTAAGCTTAGGCAACCCTCTTACTAGGCCTCCTTGAATTAACCTTTGCAAAACACTCATACTAGCAAGTCCTAGTCTCCTATGCTATAACCAACTATCATGTTCATCCTTAGCAACTATGCATAAATTAGTCATATCAAAAGAATCTAAATGCACCATGTATATGTTCCCTATTCTATGACCAACAAGCATAATCCGATTAGATGCAATGTTAATGACTTTACAACCATTAATTTCAAATAAGACATTGAATCCTTTATCGCATAATTAACTAATACTCAATAGATTATGCTTTAATCCATTCACATATAAAACATTTTTAATTTGTATGGAAGAGGTATTACCAATTGTACCAATACCTTCAATGTGACCTTTTGAATTGTCTCCAAAAGTCACTTCTCCTCCATTTTTGGCATTAAGCTCAATGAACCGGTTTTTGTCTCCGGTCATGTGTCTTGAGCATCCACTATCAAGGTACCATGAATTTGAATTTGTTTCCCGTGCCTTGTAGCAATGCTCCTTTCCCTACAAACATAGATTAATTTTTGATTTTTGGTACCCAAATTCTTTTGGGTCCATATTTATTAGTTTCCAAAATCCTAGTCCCCTTAGGTATCCATTTGTGTAGGATACTTTTATGTTTAGTAGTAATGAGTTCTTTAGGAACCCACATACTTCTAACGATTTTTCCATTAGAGGTTCTTTGGGGACCTCTATGATTGTAGTTTTTAAAACTTTTTCTAACAAAGTTGGATTTTGAATTTCCACCTTTTTCAAAATGTTTTGTTCCAACTTTATCAAAAGAAGTTTTAAGATCATCAATTTTCTTTTGATGATCATCATTGATCTTTGAAAGTAAATTTTGCAAATCTAAATTTTTCTTTTCAAACTCTTCTAGTTTGATTTGCAAATCTTTGATTTTACTTTCAAGATCGTTGTTGGTTTTGGATATGAATTTGTTTTCATTTTTCAATTTTGAAACATCATTTTTATATTTTAAAAATAATTTCTCATAATCCGAAGCCAACCCATTATATTCCTCTAATAACTCATCATAGGATAAATCATCAAAATTGGATGAGTTAGAGGTTACCTTAGAATCTTCCCCAAATGCCATCAAGCACAAGTTAGCTACTTCTTGTTCCTCTTCATCGCTCCATGTAGCCACATGAGCCTTGTGCTTATTCTTTGATTGGCCCTTTTTCTTCAATTGTGGGCAATCATATTTAACATGCCCTGGCTTTTTGCATTCGTAGCAAATGATTGAGTCCTTCTCTTTCGGTTTATTTTTGAGGCCTTCATTTCGTTTGAATTTTCTTCCTCGATAAGGTCTCATCATTTTTCTGAACCATTTGGCAAACAATGCCATTTCCTTGTCATCGTCATCGTTATTCGAATCACTCTCATCTTTTGTGGATTTGAGAGCAACTCCAATGTTTTTCTTCTTCTCCTTTTCCTTTGGTGTCTCGTCAATCTTGTCGAGGTCCACCTCATCTTCGAGCATCATTTCATGAGTGAGGAGTGACCCAATTAGCTCTTCAAGAGTTAAGGACATTAAGTCCTTAAACTCGATGATTGCCGTCTTCTTTGATTGCCACGATTTTGGGAGGGAGTAGACTAACTTCCTCACAAGCTTTTCATTTGAAATGATCTCTCCATATGATTTGAGACCATTGACAATCGTTGAAAATCTATCCGTCATAGCTTTGATATCTTCATTTGGTTTCATCCTGAAATTTTCATAGCTATGCATTAGAATACTAATTTTAGATTTCTTTACCTCATCGGTACCTTCATGAGTGACTTGAAGTTTGTCCCATATTTCTTTGGCGGTTGTACACGATGAAACTTTTCCGTATTCATCTGGTCCAAGAGCACAAAAAATGATATGGATGGCTTTGGAGTTGAGCTGGAACATTCTTGTCTCTCCTTCACTCCACAACCTTGGATGAGTGAGAGGTTTGATGTATCCTTCTTCTACAGCATTCCATGCTCCCATGTCACTTGCTTGAATGAAGTACATCATTCTATTCTTCCAATAGGCATAGTTAGCTCCATTGAAGAAAGGAGGCTTGTTGATGGGCATCGAGTCGAGACCGGAGTCGATGTTTGAAGCGGAGGCCATTGATGACTTTGATTATCGATATAACTTTTCCCGAATCGACTCAAGAGGCGATTAAACCTTCAAATGAGTTAGGCTCTGATGCCAATTGTTGAGTCAATCGATTGACGGAATTGGCCAAGAGGGGGGTGAATTGGCAATTAAAAAATTTGGTGGAAGCTTTTGCAGAAAATTTAAAGAAATTGCACAGCGATTTAGAGTGGTTCGACTTTATCAACCAAAGTCCACGTCCACTACCTTAGCTATCCACACTAAGGATTTTCCAACAAATTCACTAATTTGTTCTTTCTTTTGAGGCCAAAGAGATAACCTTACAACTCCCTCAAGAATATACCCCAATTCTTGAGAATACTCTTTTCTCAAAGAGAAATACAAATTTGCAAACTTACAAGAAAAACCTCACAAGGCAAATATGTTTGCACAATTCTAGAACAAAGAAAGAACACTCAAGAATAAATACAATTGAGCACAATAAGTGTTCTTGAAAGCAAAATGAATATTGAATGAAAAATAGGCTTGAAATGCTCAAACTTGAGGTTTGATGCTTTCTCTTTGATTCTCTCTTGATTCTAAATTGCTTGATGTTTTCTTGTTATTGATCAATGGCTTCTAAGCTTGCTTAAATACACCTTGAATCACTTCTGAACGTTGGGGATAATTAGAGAAAATAATATAGTCGTTTTAATGTGAAAACAATTAATAAAACAGTTTGGAGCGTGGGGGGAATCAGTACCCCCTATGGGGAATCGGTTCCCTAAGTGTAAAATTCAAATATTTCGACCGTTATAAAAGGGGGAATCGGTACCCCCTGGGGGGGAATCGGTTCCCTCCGAGCATACTGGAATTCTCGGAGCCAAACCATTTAGGGGGGAATTGGTACCCCCTATGGGGGGGATTCGGTTCCCTCTGAGCAATCTGGAATTTTTGGCTTTGAAATGGTTCGAAATACTTTGTAAAATTATTTTGAAATTGTTTTAAGATTAAAACTTAATTTTACACTTTGAGTAAGGATTAAAAATGATCTTTGAAAGATTTGGAGTAATGTTTTGATATTCGAATAATTCTATTGAATATACTTAGAAAATCATTTGGAAAATCTTAAAATTCATTTAACTTAATTTGTTATATCGAAATATCAAAATGTTTTCAACATATATATTTTAAAAACGTATATTCCATTACCATGCCATTAGAATCTTTATTCATAAAATCAAGAAGCCCAAACATTAAACCTCTATCGCAAATAAATAAATAAAATTTAAATTACAATCAAACTCAATGCGACGCACACAAAAACAATCAAATTGCTTCTTAAAAACTTAGGGTTAGGCGTGAATAATTAATCCTAAGTTGCTTCTCAATATGTTATTCTTAACCGTAAGAATAAATTAAACTGTAAGTTATCGCATAATAAGTTAACGCACATAACTCTCTGTATTTATCGATCGATATATTAAGCGCACGAAGAAAAAAATACAAAATTTTAAAATTAATTCTCAATAATTCATCATGATGAGACGATGATATCACTTGTTAGGACCAAATCATAATTGAACATAAAATCAAATTAAGATCTAATCATGTAAAATCATTAAGAATTGTGGAAGCACACCTAAATTAATTGTTGGAGATTATTTAGAGTGTTGAGATCTTTAATATTACTTTAGAGTTTAGATCTTCCAAGAAGATAGGTTATCTCTTTATATAGCTGATTTAAAAATCAGTTATTGACTGTATTTATAGCTTTGTCTCTCATCAAATTACAAATAAAACTTTAATAGTATATATACTTTTATTTTCATGATACTTCTAATATCTTATGACTTGTGTAACATAATTGATCACTTAATTTATATCATATTTTATGATAACAATATTTATTAAAAATATATATACCCACAATTATGAATTTTAATCCAACATTCCTTTCATTATCAGTAAAGAGTTCCTTAATCACCGACGTCAACAAACTAAACAGACCGCATAAAAAGGGGGGGGGAATCATATAAATAAAGAAATAAAATTCAAATCACAAAATCGAACCCTCTTCATATTAAAAAAAAAACCTCTTATATAAACTACAATCAATTGATCAATCTCATCACGATTATCCACCTGATCTTCAAGATAAAAATGTTAAAAGACAATCCCTTTAATGACTCCAAATCTCCCTTCATCCATAAATATTGAAAGAACAAATCCCTTTACTTAAAGACTATCAAATAGAGTGAAAATTGCTAACGAAATAAATTACTTGCAATGTTATTCAAGCTATTAGTCGAGATATTGTACATATAAGTATATACTATACTAGGCCTGGGCCCGAGGACAATGATGGTATGACCGATTAAAAGATATGGGAATGATCTAAAGAATGTGTTTTTGGGCTGTCATGGTGTATTGTCTTTGAGGAAGGAGACGAGATCAGCCTTAGAGAATCGGACAAAACACTTCGGCTTTAGTCGAAATCGGACAAACTGGTTACGGAACATTGTTGGGTTTTGTTTTACATTTACTTTCTCCTTGTCCTAAAGTTGCATGTAAAATGTAGTTTCTCACCCTTAAAACTGAAGAAGAAGAAGAAAACAAATGGGTTTGATCAAGTAGAGCTCTCTGAAACTGACACTGCACGTGTTCTACACGTTTCTTGTTCTATGTACACGTGTATAAACCCAGACTATAAGTAATATTATTTAAAAAATACTAGAAAATATGACTTTTTTTTAATAAAATAGAGGCTGATAGCTTGTGGGGTTGATCCCTTCTTTTATATATGAATGTGGGATCTTGTATTTGTGCCTTGTTATTCATCAAAAACTTTGAAGTGTGTGTCTTTCTGTGTATCATCTGTCTTTCCCTATAATCTATACGATTCATTCTTCTCTTCCTCTGGTATCAGCCTGGGTTGAATTTGAAATAAAATTCATAATTTACTGGGAAATTGTTGAAAAAGAAAAGATGGGAAGGCAGCCATGTTGTGACAAAGTTGGATTGAAGAAAGGTCCGTGGACTGCAGAGGAGGATCAGAAGCTTATTAACTTCATCCTCACCAATGGCCAATGCTGCTGGAGAGCTCTTCCCAAGCTTGCAGGTTAATAATTTTCTTGACTCTTTCGAGCAAAATATGATTCGTTAATTGATTAACGATCAATCGAAAATCAAACTTAAACGCAGTGTGGTATTGGAATTTGCAGGATTGTTAAGGTGTGGGAAAAGTTGCAGACTGAGATGGACAAATTATCTTAGGCCAGACCTGAAAAGAGGACTCTTATCAGAATATGAAGAGCAAATGGTCATTGATCTCCATGCTCAACTTGGCAACAGGTTCATTTTTCATCCATGTTTACCTAATTATTTTACTATTCAAACCCCAAACATTTTCACTATATTTATTTTTTATTTTATTTTTTTGCAGATGGTCTAAGATTGCTTCTCATCTTCCTGGAAGAACTGATAATGAGATAAAGAACCATTGGAATACACACATAAAGAAGAAACTAATGAAAATGGGCATCGACCCTCTCACACACAAGCCACTTCAACAACAATCCCAGCAGGAGCAGGAACAAAAGATGGACAAAAGTCCCAATGAGCTGCCTGAAACATCTTTACAATCCACAATAACTGAAGCAAAGGAGGAAGAAAAGAGCTTGACAAGCGCTTTACTCGACTACCGGGCGACGATGATGACGATGGACGATATTGATGGTTTTTGTACCGACGAGGTTCCGTTGATCGAACCACATGAGATTTTGGTCCCTGTTACTTGTTCTTCTGCACCATCATCGACGTCTTCTTCCTGTGATTCTTCCAAGTTACTTGAAGAATTGCAGTTCCCTGATTTCGATTGGCCGACTGACTGCAACACTAGTAATGATAATGACGAGAACTTCGGCTTGTGGAATGATGATTTCAGTGACTGGGGGGGATTTGCTAAGCGACAGAACAAAGGTAGCTGTTGGTGATGGTTCATTATCTTCTCGAATGGCTTTGGATGGACAAGAGTATTCTTGGACATTTATATGATTTTCATTTCTTTCAAAATCTGGGTTTTGTTTGTAGTTTCACAATCGGATGTTATGGTATTAGAGAAAAGAAAATAAGTTTGTCGAGAATAAGTGGGAAAACTTCATTACAGGTTTTTACTTGCTCTTCTTTTTCTAGTCCATTTTCCCCAGAAAGAAAATCTTTTATTTTTCCTTTTTGTAAATGATGAATTGAAGAAAAGAATTCAATGTGTTGTAAGTCTAATTTGATTTCTTTTTATAATATGAATAGGGGATAAGATTTAAATTTTCAATATACTTAAATAAGGTTAATGTCATAATTTATATAACAGTTTATGTATATTTTATGTTATTATGATTAGAGGTGTTTATCATTCTATTTTAATTGAATCAATAGAATCGAAATTTAATTTGAATAATCGGTCAAATAACTAGATGTTAAATTGATCAATAATTAGTAAATTTTTTAAAGTATATACCATGGATAATTGAATATTATTATGGTTTTGGTCAATTAACATTTTATAATTACATTTAAATAAATTTATTTATGTTATTAAATAATAATCAAGATTAGTTCGGTCCAATAAAAAATACCATATACCATGGATAAAATCTAAACTCTTATGATACTCTGAAGGATATTTTTTTTATTATTATTAAAGGTAGGAGTTGATGACTGAAAATATACAAATAATTTATAACTCACCTACAAGTTTTCAAGCTTATTTAAAGGAAACTTGTAGGATTGAGTGTATAACAATTAACTATAAAAATTGGTCAAATAGAAGGCCATTAATCAAAATATTAATTTATTTTACCAAAAAAAATCAAGGCGTAAAGTATAAAAATATACTCTAACTAAATGGTGTTGTTTTGTTGAGTCTCATGACTATTAAAAGTTACGAAATGGTCTCCGCTATAGAGTGATGTTATGTTGAGTCCCCGGCTATTAAAAGTTACAAAATAATCACTTCACTATTCATATATTCCAAACACGTCCTTTTCTGTTAAAAAATTAACGGTCGTTTGAGCTGTATGTTAACCTGTTGACTGTGATATGATAAATCTAATCTCAAAATCGTTTAAGTTGTATTTTGTGGATCGACTCTTAATTTACATGATGTCGTCGAGCCAGTGCTTGAAACATTTTGTCATCAAGCCAATGCTTGAAAGCAACGACGGTGCTAGTAGACATCATTAAAATATGATTTTATGATATCTCAGTCAGTATGTTAACGCTCAACTCAGACGGTTGTCAATTTTTAACTGTAAAGGAACAGTTTGGAACATATGAATAGTTGAGTGACCATTTTATAATTTTTAATAGTTAAGAACTCAACAATGTAGTTCTATAGTCGGAGATCATTTTGTAATTTTTAATAGTCACAAAACTCAACAAAATAATTTCATATAGTCGGAAACCATTTATATACTTTACTCAAAAATCAAATATTAATTTAAAACAAAACAAAATGGTTGACGTGAGAAATTGCAACTTCCAAGTCTCCTAAACAAGCTGGAAGATGCTAACAATCACAGAAACTGCAGCATTCATAGTTTGGCGCTTGGTGAACTTAAAATCATTATAATTTTTATTTATTAAACAAAAATAATCATTGCGAATCTTAAAAAAAAAACTGAGAGAAATTTATGTATTGTGGTTCCTTAAATAATTGATTTAATTTTTATTTTTATCTATAAGTGTTAAAAGGTTTACAGAGTTTGAATCGTTTCGATGTTCAAAAAGATGAGTACACATGAAAGAATGAAAGAGTTCACGATTTTTTAATAGTCTGAGACACATAATATTTATTTAAAATTTTCTTAATTTATTGATAATATGTACACACCTTATAGACGGATAGTTCTGTTGTACGTTAGCCTTAATATACAGCTAAGGAAAGACCTAACCGAAAATGTTAATGTTTTTATAACATTTATGATAAAACCATACCTAAAACATTATTATTATTATTTTACCGAAAATGTTAATTTTGCTACCTAATTTCAGGTAGAAAAAATAACATTTTAGGTAGCGCCCAATATTAATATTTCCGGTAGAAAAAAATAATGTTTTAGGTAGCGTTTTACCGGAAATGTTAAACATTTTAGGTAGCGCCCAATATTAACATTTCCGGTAGAAAAAAATAATGTTTGAGGTAGCTCTTTACTGAAAATATTAAAAAATATTAACATTTCTGGTAACGTCTTTCTTTAGTCGTATATTAAGGTCATCGTACCTTAGACATCCCCTTGTAGACATATTTACTCAAATCTAGATCTTTTAAGAAGAATAATATTTTATTTTATCACTTAGACTCGTGTTAAAAGGTATTTAAGACATTTTTATAAATAGGCAATGCATGTATATAAGTAAATAAAGCTAGATGGTTGATCATCTATTTAAAAATTAGGTTGGAACAAAAAAAAAGGGTTTGGTCAGCTGTTAGAGTTGAATAATTGAATTAGCTAAGTTTAGTTCTATAAAATTATTTAATAATATATATTATTTTGTTGGTAATTTGGGAGAATTGACCTCTGGATTTCAACTTCCTAGTAAGATGTTGATCGAATTTTGATGAAATGTGTGTGATTAAGTGATCGAATAATCAAATAATATTCATATTATTTCATCTTATGTATATTCAAATCTCGATATTTATGTTAAAAATATAATACCTTTCTATTTAATAAGAAAAATAACCTCAATTAAAGGTGATAGAATCGAATCTCACAATAATATCTTGTACTCAAGCATAATTATTCATAGTTGTTGGGTTACTTCCAAATTTTTTTTAGAAAACTATTTAAAAACTTGTATAAAAATATTACAAAAAAGCATCCTTTGATAGATTTAAGAGTGCGTTTGGTTCACGGAATGTAAGATTACCAGTGAGAATAAAAGATTACCAAGGAATAAGATTACTAGGAATATTGTATTTTTTGTTTGGTTGGTTTAGCAAGAATGTAAGATTACCGTGTTTGGTTAAAGGAATAAAAGATTATTAGAATGTATATTTGACCAAATTGTCCTTATTATATATTTGTATAATATTACAAGTTGAAAAATATTTATATATTTTCTTTAAAAAATTTAAATTCATAAAATTTATATAATTTTTTTTACAAAATTAAAAATATAAAAAAGTTTAATGAAAGAGTAAAAATTTATTTTAACCTTTGAACTTCATATAAAATTTTAATTAGATTTTTTTTTGTTAATCTAAAATAGTTTAAGGATAAATTTGTAATTTAACCTTCGTAGAATTTTTATTATTCAATGAAAAAATAATGATATTTTTGAATAAATTTTTTAAGGGCATTTTAGTCCGAAACACCGGTAATGTTACAATACCTAAAGGAATGGAGGTAATGACATTCTCAGTAATATACTCCAAAAAATCTACTATTGATAATAAAACATTACCGGGAATGACATTCCCAGCCAAACCAACGGGAGAATATGGATTCCATTCCCGGGGGAATCCCACATTCCCCCATCCAAACGCCCCCTAAGTGCTTGAGGACCCAGGTTCGAGCATCATAGATGTTAGGAGCATAAGCGTTCAATATCGAAATGTTAAGAGTTATGTTTTAACATATATTACATTGTACTTACCTCAGATTAATAAAAAAAAATGTTTGACATTATTGAAAAAAAGATTGAGGATTTAAAATATATATTTTAACGTATGGTGAAAAATATAATTAATTTTAAAATACATATAACAAATGAGGATATTTTGATAATTTCATATCAATTAATTTTTTAAGGGTAAACTACATAGATAGTACCTAAACTATCCGATTTGTTTCATTCTAGTACCTAAACTTTCATTTGTTTCAAAAGTATACTTAACATTTACTTTTTATTTCATATTAATACCCTGCTGTTAAAAATTACATCATACAAATTTCTTTATGTTAGTTGTCCATTTTAGTGATGGTGCTCACCGTGAAATTTTATTTGTGCTCGTTTCATATGAAAAAAATTATTTTATTAATACATATGTTCCCACCCTAAAAAATATTTCTAGATCCGACACTTGGTATTGTTACGATGGTATCAATACTCCTATGAGGGTATCTATAGCAAAATGAGGTTCAAATAAGAGGAAATGTCTATTAATTCCATATATCAGTACCATGTAATAAGCTATAGATATCCAAGTTCACAAGTTACCAAGCTTTCAATATTACACCATTGACATCTTTTATCACTTTACAAGCTTAACTACATCATGTTTATTTTATATACCTTTATCACATCATAATGTTCTACTTTGTCACATACCATCAATGTATATTGCATGTCATTTCATGTCTTTCTCAATTTACTTTCCTATGAACATATCAAACTCTATCACACTATCATGATTTATAACCTTTGAATCAAACCATAAAGCTAACATACTTTAGCATATCATAAACATAGCAAACGTGATCTTAATGTAACATAAACATGCATATAATAATCTTTTCTACCGTCTATTAATTTTCCTCAGTGGTAAGCCATTCATCTCTTTTTTTTCTTCTTTTTTGTTAAACGACGATAACACTAACTTTAATGTTGATTGCTAACCGTCGGTATTCTTTATTGTCCTTTTATTTTCTCTTATTTTTTAATTTCAACAAGTCTTCTTGTATAGCACGTTTTCCTCTGCCTGTATGGCATGTTTTCCTATGCCTTTATGACACGTTTTCTTATGTCTTTTGGCACGTTTTCGGTTGTTTGGTCGTTGTTTTCATTTATTTTTCTAAGAGTTGATTAGACATCGCCACAACTAATCAAGATGGCGCTTATGTTTATCTTCCCTGCTTTGGACACTCGGATTGGATTTGGATACCTGGTATGCGTTCGTAGATAGCGTTTCACGTCGCTCAACTATGATTTACAGTTTGTCGATGGTCTTTCAGTAGCTTGATCCCTTTTTGTGATTAGTTTGCCGGTGCGATCAAATTTGTTTATATATATATATTTGTTGGAGTTTTCTTGGTTAGATTTTAATCTTTCTTTGTATGATCTTTATGTGACTTAAGTTGTTAGTTTTGTTTCAATGATTATAGGAAATTGTGCCAATTATATGCTTAATTTACAATTATGATTGTAAATCTTAATTGTAATTTAAGATATTTTCTATTTTGAATAAAATTAGTGATTTCTTGAAGAAAAAAATAAAATTTTCTCTCTAAAACTCTAATAGTCGTAACTTTTCTTCATTTTTGGTTGATAGACAGCAACAACAACCTGACTGTTGGTTTTCGCCATGGTGTTTCTTATTTTCCTTTTATTTTTTTATATCACATATTTGATTATTTTTTATTTTTTAGTTTTTAATAACTCTATCGTTATGGTACGTTTTAGGTTGTTTGACTCGTTTATCTTTTTTATCAATGTTGAATTTGACATCCTCTGAATGATCAAGATGAAGTTTTTTTGTTATCATAGTGTTCTTCCCTATTTTGGACTCTTAGATTGAATTTGGATACGCGATTTGCATTCGTCAATAGTTTTCTCATGCCACTCAACTCTGATTAACGATTTGTCGATGGTTTTTCAATAATTTGATCTTCTTTTATGGATCATTTTTCGATATGATAAGATATATATTCATATATACCTTTCGTTTGAGTTTATTTGGTTAGATTTTTTAACGTTTTCCTTATATGATCCTTGTGTGATCTTAAGTGACTAGTTTCTTGTGTTAACGATTATAAGAAAATGTCATATTATGTGTTTAGTTTATGCTTATAATTGTAAATCTTCATTATAATTATAGACATTTCCTACTTTTAACAAAACCAATTGCTTTTATCTACTAAAAAAACATAAACATGCATATCAAAATGATTACCAAGACCTCAAATACGTCATGTTTTTTTGGAGTTTAAGGGTCATATAGATTTTTTTCTTGAGTTTAAGTGTATAAATAATTCGAGAATCACATTAATGTTTTAAGAAAATTTAAAGATTTCAGATACCGCTATTACAATGCGACAAGTGGCGTTCTAATGAGCACTCCAATATCAATGTTTCCAACATTGATACTACAAGAGTCAAAGCACGCGGAGAATTTGTCATTTTGATGTTTCATTTATTTCTTTTTCATTTGATTTGGTCAATGGCTCAACAACTTAACACCGGCATATGTGTGCAAAGTTAATTAGTTCAATCAATAGTTGCATTATCCAAAAAAACCTTCTTGAAAATGACTTATCTTAATTTTCGGATTATTAAAATGACTTTTCCATTATTTAATTATTTTGGAATACTATTAATAAACAAAAAAGACACCAATTAATAGTAGCTAATTAAAAATAATTTAGACCCCTCAAAATTCTTATTATTAATTTTTTAAAATATTTTTATTAGATCCCCTTTTAAATTTTTAAGTGTTCTCATTTAGCTTCTTAAAATTATTTAAATTAAACTCTTCAAAAAAAATGGAAATTTTAGTGTAAGCTTCTAATTTTAAATTTTTAAAACCGTTATATACGAGAAATAATAATTTAATTATTAAAAAAAATTAGAACCATTAGAATGTAAGTGAGGAAAAAAGATTGAAAAAAGTCACTAAATAAATAACCTTTGATTACTTGATAATATATTTTACATAACCGCGTATAAATTAGTGTTTATTTATTATTTTCTATAATTTTTTTTGAAAAGATCTATTTATAATAATTTTATCTCATAACTTTTCTTTTTAACTTTCTAAAAAAAATAAATAAGAACAATAAAGTACAAAAATAAATTTCATTATTTACCAAAAAAATTAAAAAATAAAAGATAAAATTAATAAAATAATACCTTTTTAATTTTTCTAATCGAAATATAACTAAAAATCTTTTAATCTCAAAATGACACTCATTTCCGTCACATAGGATGAAGACATGCTTATGTGATAGAGCATTTTAAAAGCCTCTCCTTCAAGATATCATATTTACTTACATGATAGGTCATCTAGGTTATTTTTCCAACGCTGACATCTTCTTAGACTTATCACTTAAGTAAATGTTCTTCTTTGAAGAATAACATTTACTTAAAATATTATTACGTAATTGCGCCTTCGTTTTATGTGATAAAAATGAATGCAGTTCTAAGAAATTATTATTTTTATTTTATTTTAATAATTTAGCCAAAAAAATGCTTATAAAAATAACAAAAATAATTGAAAGAAAACCTTCACAATGATGGAGGCGCGTAATGGAGGCGTGTGGATCAACCAACCACAACTGTCTGAGTGCGACAGTGATTTGGTGGAGTTGACTTTAATAACTTAAATGGAAAAAGCAAAGGTCATAATGCGGATTGTAAAATTCTCCACTCGTCGAAAAACGCGTGGAGCAACGGACACGACGCCCGACAGATGTCAGCATCACACCAATAGATTGAATATAAAGTCAATAACATTTTGGAGTGATTTCAGTAGATGTGATCGTAGGAAATCATACCTTTCTTGTTACTAAAATAGTGTTACCAACTCACGTCACAATGATTCATTTCGACATACATTCTACTTATTTTTATTTTTAATATTTTGCATCTTATAAATATAATTTGATTTAATTTAATTAACTCTTTTTTATTATTGTATTAACATAAATTAAGATTTAAGTGTAACATCATAATTATAAAATTATAAAGTGATAATAAAATTTGTTGAATTGTTACAAATGATTACTGTAGCATTATAATAATTATAAAATTTTAATAAATTTAATGATCATTTTATAATAATTTGATAAAATTTAATATTTATTTTATAACAATTCAAATTTTTAATTATTTTTTTAATTTTTATAAATTAAATGATCAAATATATTATTTTGAAAGTAGTTAAGTGACTACTGATTTACTTTATCCTAATTTTTTTATATATTGAAAATTTTATATTCAAAGAACACGTTTTATCCATTAACCTTATTATATATATATATAAAAGAAATTTTAATATTTAAATAAGCATTTTGTCATTATGTCTTTAGTTCTTCTGCCATAATGGCTAACCTTTGCATGACATCATGCTTAACAATATATGTTATTTGTCGTCAGGATTTTTTTTTATTTTCTAAATAGTGATTTTAAAGTAACATATATTCATAATTTTTCTTAATTATTAACAACACATATATATCTAACAAATATAGCTACTAGAACTTAGGATCTTAAGAAAGAATAATATTTCCTTTAACCATTGAAGCCCATTTTTTTATTAGATTAGAAGAGTTAAGAAAGGTATATAATTAAACAAACAATAATTAATTTTGAAATAAATTGAAAGATTACATTTTTTAATATTTTCTCTGTCTATAATGAGTTCGTGTCTATCATTATTAATAATGTTTGCTCCCGAAATTAGAAGCTAAATTTTATCATCAAAAGTAACTTTTAATAGTATGTGGTAATTACAAGGTGATATTTATTTCGAATTTTATTAGTTTGTTGTCAAAATACATACACCCTGAAAATACAATTACTTGAATTCGAGTTCTTTAGAGAAAAATGATATTTTTCTTTATCGCTCAATCACTCAGTAAGTTCCTGTCATTGAAAGTTCAGTGTGTTTTATCATTATATTCTATATTTATTTATTACACTTAAATATTTCAAAAGAAAATATTGATGATTTGTCAGCCATTTTTGTTTTCCAGCTTTTGTTTATCCTTTCCAATGCTCCTGCAGATGAAGGGTATATCTGTTGAGGACCATCAACCTTTTGTAGGGCATTCCATTATGCTTTCTCTCTATGAATTGGCTTCTTCCTCTTGTTGTTCCACAGGTTTACTGGGGCGGTCCCTGAATCAAAGGTCGGTCGTCCCACACGCATGCTCGATCAACGTTGCCCTTCCTAGTGGATTTTGGGAACCCCCCCCCCCCACCCCTTGTCTTATACCCTATTCATGCCTCCCCACTTGCTTTTTTGAGGTATCTGCTGTCCATAATTGTGGACAGATTGAATCAATGATCCAATGAATGATGCTTATTGGTTCATTCTAACTTCAAAACCCATCATATTTTATGCCATCCCTTTCGTTTTAATTATAATGATTTCTAGTGTCTGAATTTTTAAAATTAGCCATGTTATCTCCTCATGTCATCGTTTTCCATCCCAATGCTTTTGTTTTTGTTGGGTCATGGTTTTTAACAAGTGATGATAGCATTACATACTCACTAAAAGATTGTCATTTTTGGCATATTTAGAGAAAGATTAACATACTAGTACAATCAGGGATAGATCAAGAAGATGTTGGGGGTGCGATCGTGTTTTTGAAAATTTTAAATTTTCATGTACTTTAAAAGTTTACATATTCTAGTATAAAATCATGTGTTTGTCCTGACTACAAGTATCACTATTTTCTAAGAACTCTAATTGTTATACATTTAAACTTTTGTTACGAAAATTATTTTGCTTTAAAATCATTGATGGTGTGGGGGCGTCACATACATACATACATACCTTAAATCCGAAACCTTAAACCTCTATTCTAAAATCAGAAACCTTAATACTAAATCTTGTTTTATCATTTTATTGGTTGATAGTGTGCATTTATAAAATTATCCTATAATTGAATAAGGGTGTAATTATACAGTTGTGATGTGTTTGGTCAACTATCATAATTTACGGGTCTTGTTAAATTAGATGTGATTTGACAACCTTCAATTACACTTACACGCGTAATTACATTATTCAATTTTATAATTAATATTATTTTTAAAATTTAAACTTATATAACTATATAATTAAAATTTATACTACTTAACATAACATAAAGAATTAAGATGTAATCATACTCCCATTAATCAACCATGTTTAAAAAAATTAACATATAGTTCACTAATAATATATAAAATCATATGCACCATATATCATTCATTTTCTTTCTTTCTTGTGATGAAAACAAATTACATTTGAATTGGCTGTCTCCTTCAAACTTATGCTTGCCATTAAACAAATCCTTTTGTTCTCACAGTATTAATGTATAAGTGTGTGTTGTACAAAATTTGGTCCACGCTTGGAATTAAAGTTATATGGATAAATGTGAACATGGTTTAAGATTTTGTATGGAGAGGAATAAGCAAACAGGTAACATATGATTAATGAACACATGTCTTTTTTCCTCAAACTTATGCTTGCCAACACATCATGGAATTCATATGAGGGTATCAACATTTTTTTTTCAGGTCATAAAGAGCCCCACAAAAGGGGCATGCAATTAGTGTTTAGGTAGAAACCTTTTCACCTCTTTTTTATCATCACTTCCCTTTCCCTAGAATGATATATGAAAAATGTTAACCAACTCTTTATTTTATATATATATAGAATAAGAACATGTTACACAATATAAAACACTTTTAGTTTTACATAAATTTAGGACTGTTAGATGAGTGAAAATAGATGATCGTGATTAACAGTAAGAAATTAGAAGATATTCACTAGAAAAAAATAATGAGTTAATATCAGTCATCTACTTTCACTCATCCAATAGTCATTAATCTGCGTAAAATTAAGAGAGTTTTACATTATGTAAGTGAATCCTAACCCTAATATATAAATTCATAAAGTGGTGTACGTGGTAAAAGAGAGTGTTATTCTTTTTAGAGGCACTGGATTTGAGCAACTACATCTGCAGGGTGTGCATGAATTATTAATTTATTAAGAAAGTTCCAAACTTATATATGTATTCAGTAGCTCGAACCAAACGACTTCAGTAGTTAAAGGAACTGTTGTTATTCCTAGAGATCTCGGGTTTGAGCACCAATGACTACAAGGTATTTGAGAGTTCATTGTTAAAAAATTAAAAGTTTTTTAGAACATATAATATCACTTCTAAGTACCCTAGATTAATATATATATATATATTGATTATACTACAAATTAGAAAGAAAAAACTACATCAATAGTATTAACTATTGCTTTCTTGGAATTATTATCTCATATATTGGTAACGAATATATATATTTTATAAATGGAATTATATAAATGTTATCTTTATATTTAAGATTTAGGATTTCAGGTATATATTTAAGCTTTAGGATGAAATACTAGAGTTCAAGATTAAGAGTTTAGGATTATCTAAATATGTCAAATGATATTCAAATATACATACTTGTAAGAACTTATCTACATGCATCATAATTGCAGCCCGTTTTCCTTCCTTTCAATGACAATTTTGATCCTTACTAATTTAAATCGTACTTACTTTAAGTGTTACCCTCTGACTTTTAAGTTTAAATGCTTAATAAAATCTTTAATTTTTAAAATAAAACATTCTGACTCAGTCTCTATATTTGATTCTAAATATGTCCTTATGAGTTTACATTTTGCAATATATATATATATATATATATATTATTTTGGAGTAAGTACAAGACAATATTTGTTTAAAGATAATTAAACTCTACTATTTGATATTGAACACTTGTATCCCTAACATTCCTAGTGCTCGAACCCGAAACCTCAAAGAATAAAAATAATTTTTTTTATCACCGAAATCACTCAATTCTTATGAAACCCACCATATATTTAAATAAACTTGTATACCAATCACTTTTTAATCAAAAACCTTATCTTTTGCCATGCACTAAAAGCATCTACATTGTTCTTGAATGAGTGAGTATGACACATTCATGATTTTGAGTACACTTTGGCCTCTCCATTTTCCTTTTAGTCTTGGGTATGATCAATTTTATTTTGCCGGCAGGTCTACCTGTATCAATCATTCTTTTTTGCACCATTTTATACATTATTTATTACTGTTTTTTCCTTCGAGTTTTTTTGAATTTTTTAACAATACTTTATTGATTTCAATTTTTAAAATGGATTTTAAGACCAAGCTTAGTTGTATGCGACTATGTTGCCCTTTTTCTATATTCAATTTTGTGCTTTCTAAGAAAACAACCAAGTGTCATGTTTTTTTAAACAAATGCTTCTTTTCTGTTTTTTTTTTGACAAGTCAATTAGTTAATATCTTTTTATTTTTAATTATTATTCTTTTAATTAATTACTGATATTCGATCTATTAATCGACTAATACAAATCAAGTTTTATATAGATCCATTATGGGGACGACTCTCCCAATCTAGTTTGATGTATTCGTAAATGTTAGGGTTTAAATCATTAATCTTACTTAAATGATCTAGTATTTCGTCCTACTATACCAACTAAATAAACCTTTATTTATTAATTTATATAATTATTGTCAAAATTTTGTGTTGACGTATTGAAATTCATGGTTCAAATCTTAAATATTTATTATTTTATTACAAATATAAATTTAAAGATATATATATATATATATATATATATATATATATATATATCGGAGTGATAGAAGAGCATGCGATCCAAATTTGATTAAAAAAATAGAGTTAAGATGTGAGAATAATTAAGGATAAGAAGAATTAGGAGTAGGTATTTGATTATCGGGTTAAAAAATTTTTAGTTAAGGATAACAAGTTATATTTTATTATCTAGATTTTATTTTTTGAAAAAATAAAAATTGAATTGAATATATAAAATTCAAACGGGAACAATTTTTTTTAAAAATAAATTAAATTTTGCTCACTCTTATTGAAAATAAATAAATAAATCACTTAATGTGTCTATACACAATCATTATCGGAAGTAGGCAGCATGTTGAGTTAGTTTAGATGTCATTAATAACGTCATCTTAATGTGTTTGGAACAATGCAAGCGTCACATATGTTTATGTTAGGTCCAAAAATCTATTGGACCGAACCTACACAAATCAATTGTCCAAATTTATTCTAAAACATTATGGATATATGTCATTCAGTCCATATTGCAGCCCAAAGAACTAATCCCAATTGATTATATTGCATCCCAAAGAATTCATCTCTAAGAATTCATCCCAACAAATATTTTAAAAAATTGAATTTGTTTCTTTAGAATACATTTTGATAATAAATTGATTTCCAATGCACTGAAAATATATGGAGTACGACATGGAATTGCTATGGCATATCACCCTCAGACAAATGGACAAGTCGAAGTATTTAACCGATAAATCAAGCAGATCCTCGAAAAAATGATCAACCCAAGTCGAAAAGATTGGTCACCGAAGCTAAATGAAGCACTATGGGCTTATCGCACAGTATTCAAGACACCGCTGGGAATGTCCCCGTTCAAGCTAGTCTATGGAAAGGAATGTCATCTATCGGTTGAACTCGAACACAAAGCTTATTGGGTCATCAAAAAGATAAACATGGATGCTCAGCTTGCTGGAGAAAGAAGACTATTGGAACTAAACGAGATGGATGAATTTAGAGTACATGCATACGAGAATACTCGCCTTTACAAGCAGAAAACAAAACGATGGCATGACAGAAAAATATTGCCGAGGCAATTTTATTCTGGACAACAAGTACTGCTCTACAATTCATGCCTTAAGTTATTCCCAGGCAAGCTAAAATCGTGATGGCCATGACCATTCATCGTACACCAATTCCATGACAATGGAGTAATTGAAATTCAAAACCAAAACGATGGTTCCATCTTCAAAGTGAACGGACATAGACTCAAGGAGTACAAAGGAGCCCCAGTCATGCGCGACAAACCGGCATCGTTGGCACATGATGCCCAAGAATTTGCTTTTCTTAATTGAGCAAATATTAGTTGCCTATGCAACAAAAATCTGAATTCTGTATATAAATAAGTTAAGTTATTTTATGCTTTAATCGTTTTTATTTTATTATTTTCTTCTTTTTATATTGTAGGCGAGCAAGGAACACGTGGCAGCATGGGGAGTTGAAGCATGCATGAAGAAAAGAAAAGAAGCCCTAGGGTATGTGATTTGGCGGCATAATAAAGAGGGAAAGAAATCATTTTCTTCCCCTTTATGTCTTATCAAATATTTATCATTTAATGAGAAATCTTTTCCCCACCGTATAAATACCAAAATGCCCCGAAACCACCCATCACTTTCTAAGAAAAACTACCCAATCTTCTTCTTCTTCATCGTGTTTCTTTCTTTCTTTACAAACCAGAAAATTTATTTTCTTTCTCTCAAAATAACTCACCATCGCCACCACTAAAATCAGCCAAGAAAAATGGTGAGATCGAGACCGACCCCAGCCCCCAAACAGAGTTTCAAACATTTCCAGATAGTCGAAGCAGAGGCACGCTTCAAAACCATTCAGGAATGCTAAGTCTATTTGGAAGATGGATTCATTTTTCCAGCCGAGGGAGAAGAGCAGTTTGGCCCTGAGGTGATATACGTCATAAAGAAGCATATCTGGGAGAAGTTTGCTCGTAATCCTAACGCCGTAACACCAACAATGGTGAGGGAGTTATATGCCCACCTCGCGAACACCTTCAACCACACGGTATATGTTCAAGGAAAACTCATTCGCTTTTCCCCTTCTGCACTTAACAAATACTTTAAGTTGGGGAAAGTGGATGACCAACACAAGAGATTTGTAGCCGAGGCAGATCAAGAAATGTACAGTGGAGTTCTACAGGACTTATGTTTTGGGTGGGCTAAGTTCGAAGGGAATGCCCCCACAAGAAAGCGAGAAGATCGTCGAGCCCTCAAACCACACGTGAAATTATGGAACCATTTTCTTAAGGGCAAGTTGATACCAACGTCCCACAACACCACTGTCCTCTTCAAGCAGTTGATGTTGTTGCACTTGATCATATACGGTAGGACGATCGATGTGGGTAAAATCATTTTTGAGCAGATCCATGACTGTGCCAAGAAGAACAGTGGTAACCTACTATTCTCAAACCTTATAACCGCACTGTGCAGAAAGAAAAAGGTTCCTGAGGAACCATTCGAAGACTTCATCAAACCTAAGGAGGGTATTACAAAGAAAAAGTTCCTCGAGTTGATGAGTTTCAATGATGATGACCCAAAGAAGGGTTTGGAGCGAGGAGCAAAATCGGTTGACGCGGCTAGAATGACTGCTGTGGTCACTCACACGCGTGACACGTATGAAAAGATGGGGCGCTTGGAGGACCATATGAAAATTTACTTTGAATACGCTAAGGCAAGGGGCATGCAACTCAACGCCTTCATCAAGGAGTTGTTCCCAACCACAATGATCAGACTGCCAACCTTCCCCAGTGTCATCCTCAACTACAATGCGGGCGGTAGCACATTCCATGCCTTGACATTTTTTGTCCCTTCAGACGTTCCACCAAAGATGCCCACCGATGTGCCATAATTGGCAACCCATGTCTCACTCGTACTAGAAGAAAGCCACGGAAGTTCCTCAGTTCCTCATCATTCTCCACCACCGAAAGCAACAGTGATACTCCGCCCCACTTCTTCACTGATGAAGATTTTACGCCAGCACCAAAGTAGCCTGAGCAGGATCTTATTCCATCCCCAGTTTGATCAACACCACCAGCCCCAATAGCAGCTCCTAGTCCACCACCAGTTCCAGCACAACCGACTCCCGCGACCGAACTGTCCACTCCAGCCTGAGCTTAGGCCATCAAGAAGTAGTAGACTCGGGATCCAATAGCTCTTCACCTCCCAAACAACGTCGCACGAGGGTGTCCAGTCAAGCCACACCACCACAGTAAGTTTTTATAGTTTTTATAGTCAAACATGTAGTAAGTTTTATTTTTGCATTTGCATATTCTAGCATTTAATGTAGTTTTCATGCATTGAGAACAATGCATCCCTTAAGTTTGGGGGAAGTGTTGTCCATTCTGTCATACTTTGTTAAATAATAATTGATGTTAATTGGTTGAAAATTTTGGTTGTCATGGCATAAGCAGGTTAGGATTATTGTTAAGAATGAATTAGGGAACCAACCCTAGTGAAACTTATAAACACGATTGTAGGTTGTCTTAGCTCTATGTAATCTGTAAAAAAAAATTAGGAAAGAACTTTCTAATTGCCGAGACTTCAAAAATATTCTAAGGGTAAGGTAAAAACTCTATAGTGTTTAAAACTTGAAAACTCGAAAAATACAAAGGGACACTTCTCTGTGCAAAGGCATGAATATTAAAAACTCCAAAAGAAATTAAGAGTAGCCAAGGCATATGAGTGAATGAAAGTATTCACAAGATGACTTTGCCCGACTAGCTTGGGGGTAGAAGGTATGCTCCATTTTACCTAGAGTGTGGAACGGTAGTTGTGATGAGCTGACTCCCCTATAAAAAAATGTGAATAAAGAGAATAAAAGTTGATAAATGACTAGGAGTATAAACTAAGCCTGATGAATAATTTGTTACCTTGACAACCTAGAAGTGATTAATTTAAGTTTTTTAATTACCTCTATGCATAGACTGGTTACAATCACGTACACACAATAGTAAAGGATCCTGACTAGGGAAGGGACTTGACTAACATGACTGTCGAACATGTTGAGGCCACATATTTTTGCTGAGGGCTGAAATCTCAAACCTGATGATGTTCTTGATACTGCTTTGCCATGACAATTTTGATTTTCTTCTAGCTATTATCCATTGCTTGAGGACAAGCAATAACTTAAGTTTGGGGGTGTGATAACTCCGTAAAAAGACTTAAATTCTAGTCTTTTCATTTAAGTTATTGCTCGTATAAACAAAGTATGCACTGCATTTTTAGTTGCATTTAGTTACATATAGGTTGTGGTGGATAAGTTTTGCCTAGGCAAGATTTATTTGGCTTAACTGATGCTGCTGAGGAGAAGGGGTTGTTTGAGTTGTGTTTGTGCAGGAATTCTATAGAGGAAAAACATTTCAGTCGTGACAATGAAAAGTTGCAAAGGCCAATGGAGCAGATGAGAACGTGAGGAGTAGATTTGTCTCGTCGAGGTAAGATTTATCTGAAGAAGTCTGAAGTAAATATGGTAAAACCGCCTATGCCACATGCCAGCTAGATGACCCACTTCACGTGCAAGCAAGCCTTGAATATCCTGACAGCTGCTAGCCGCCTTTCCTTTTTTAAGTTTGGGAAATTAATAACGGCTAATTAAGGAAACTCCAAAAGCATGCAAAGCCCTAGGAGATTCTCCTTATAATTACCAGCCGTAGCCGCAAAAAAAAGGGAGGCAAGGAAGGAAGAAGAAAGAAGAGCTTTACCTTAGGCATGAGCAAGCAACTGTAGTGTTTTCCCTCCGTCTACCTCCTAGTCTTCCTTGGTGTCCTCCATAGCCAGACAATAGCAGAGCGGTGATTAGGCCTCGAGAGAGGGTGATCACCAAGACAGGCGTGGTGCTGATCAGGATTGTCGCGACAGAGCCCTGGTTTTGGGAGTCGTTCTTCCTTTGTTCTTAAAATCTTATTTTATTTGGGGTTGTATTAAACGATCTAATATTGGATGATATTTGATAACACCATGAATTCTTTACTTGGTGTTAAACTTTGTTTTGCCTGAACAATATTTTATGTTTATGAATGATGAATTATTTTGCTTATGACTGTTTTGCTCATAGTTTAAATATTTTGTCTTAACACTGTAAGAGCATCGAAAGATCGCCTGGGGTTTCGGTAAAACATGTCTGGACACTGAAAGAGCATCGAGAGATAGCCTTTTGTCTAGAGAGTGATTCTTGAATTCGAGAGAATTAAGAGAGATCAACGTGAGCAAAGGAATGAATCCGAGATAGTGAAGTTCTAACTTGTCTACCTTAGAGATAAGGAGTGAGTTTCAAACGACTAAAATAAATAAAGGCTAGAGTAGGTTAAGACAACGTCTATAGTTAATGTTGAGAGGTATTGCCATAATAACCATCTAAGAATACCTAGTAATCATGTCGGGCAGTTTAGTGAGTCATAATAATTCATTATGGGCTTAAAATAATTGTTGCTGAGATAATGGTTTAGCATCAGTGCTATGTGACACGTCTGAATATATGAGGTTGTTTGCATCATATTTAATCCAATACTTGTTTTGTTTTGTTTTATCAATCTGCATATTTTCTTTGTCTCAACCACATTTGTCTGAATTCATTGAATCATTATTCTTAGCTCCTTAATATTAGTTCTTAGCTTTAATACTTAGTAGGATTAAATTGTGGCATTAGTTCTAGTTGTGGTGAAAAGATATTTCTAATCCAATCCCTGTGGAGACGATACTCACTCACTACTATATTACTTGCATCGATTGTGTATACTTGCACAGATTAGCTTTCCTTAGCATATACTTTCACAAGTGATCAAGTTTTTGGCTGCGGGGGATTGGCAACTGACGAAATTTCTAGCCATAACAAGTTCTTTGTGTCACTTTATAATTATTTAGTCTAACATAGTTTATTATTTTCTTTTATAGGTTTTTATTATTGCATGACCTTAAGATCTGCTAGTAAGTCTTTGGAACCATTTGACCCCGAAGTTGAGCAATCGTTCAGACAAAGGTTGCATGCCTAAAGAACCAGAGGACAATTGAATCAAATGCAAAATGACATGGAAGATTTAGGAGATCAAGTTGCAAGACCAAGAGCGATACGAGATCATTTGAACCCAATTCTTGATTACCTCAATCCTGGCATAGTGGCACCTGAGATACAAGCCACTCATTTTGAACTTAAACAGCTGATGCTTAATCGACCAATTTGGTGGTACACCCAATAAAGACGCTAGACAGCATGTGCGTGTTTTCCTTGAAATATGTGATTCATTTAGACAACAAGGAGTACATGAAGATGTGCTCAAACTGAAGTTTTTTCCTTACTCCTTACGTGATAAAGCAAGAGTTTGGCTCAGTAGAGTTCCTTCCGGATCAATAGAGTTATGGGTAGATTTATGCAAGAGTTTTCTACTCCGATATAATCCGCTCAATATGAACACACATCTTCGGAACGATATTGCGAGTTTTTGCCAAGGTGATGATGAATCAATGTACGAATGTTAGGATAGGTATAAAAGTTTAATTCACAAATGTGTTAATCATGGATTTCATGATTGGACGCAAGTGGTGATGTTTTACAATGGAGTCAACGCATCAACTCGAATGATGTTAGATGCTTCAGCAAATGGCACCCTACTAGACAAATCACCCAAGGAAGCTTTTGACATCATCGACAGAATAACGAATAATGACTATCAATTTCCAAGCGCAAGATTGGGAACCGACAAAAGAACCTCTGGAGTATATGAATTAGAAAGCAAAGATTCGGTAGCAGCCCAACTTTCTGCCATAACCAATATGTTGAAAAATTTTCAAAGTCCTAATGAGGTAAGAGAAGTCAAGGCGACCAATAATGCGTGCCTATTATGTCAAGGCGACCAATAATGCGTGCCTATTATGTAAAGGCAACCATCATGAGATTGAATGTCTTGAAAACCATGAGTTAACTAATTTTGTGGGTAACTACAATCGGAATAACAATAATCCCTATTCGAGCACATACAACCTTGGTTGGAGACAACACCCAAATATTTCGTGAAATAATCAAGGGAACAGTAACAATTAAGCCACAAATTATAGGCCACAGCAAAATAATTCTGACCATCAGCATATTCAGAATCAGCATCAGCAGCACTGGCAGAACAACAAAGGTATAACTTCTTCCTCTAACACTCATTCCAATACTAACTCCTTGGAATTATCATTGCAAGAATTCATGGCCTCGACAAAAGATTTCATGGCGTCTACAAAAACCTTGATGCACGAACATTCTGCAATAATAAAAAATCAAGGAAATTTGTTACAAAGCCAGACAACACTATTGTAAAGCCATAGTTCATCTCTCAGAGCATTGGAGAATCAAGTGGGACATATTGCCATGGCATTACATTCTGGCCCACATGGAAATCTCCCTAGTGATACTGAAGTCACTAAGCATCATGGGAAGGAGCAATGCAATGTACTTACGCTAAGGAGTGGAAAACAAGTTGATCAAGATAACAAGTTTGAGGGAGAACAGCTGAACAATTCTCGCCAAGGCGTAACACAACCGAATGAGGAATCTGAGAATGTTGAACAAGAGAAAGCGCATGAAGAGAATGAAAGAAGTGAAGGCTCAGAAAAGTATCAATCGGATAAAAAGAAATTCATGGTCAAGGCCAGCGATTTCCCTGCACAATCAGTAGTTGATGTGAGACCTCCACCACCGTTCCCTCAACGGTTGAAGAAACATGATGATGACATCCAGTTCAAGAAATTCATTGATGTTTTGGACCAGTTGTGTATCAATGTGCCCCTACTCAAAGCCATTGAACAAATGCCTTCCTATGCCAAGTATCTGAAGGAAATTATTACAAAGAAAAGGAAGGTAGAACGTGTCTCCACGGCAACAGAAATCTGCTCGGCAGTGAACAAACTCCCACCAAAGCAAAAAGACCCTGGCAGCTTTGTAATACCATGTTCCATTGGTAATGATTTCATCGGACAAGCTCTCATTGACTTGGGATCAAGTGTAAACTTGATACCAAAATCGATATTCATGAAACTAGACGGGTATCACGCCCATCCCACCTCGGTCATTCTATAGTTGGCTGATCGGTCTTATTTGCGACCCGATGGCAGAATTGAAGACGACATAGTAAAAGTAGATAAATTCATATTTCCAGTGGATTTTCTCATTTTGGATTGCGAAGCTGATGAAAATGCACCAATCATTCTGGGACGCCCATTCTTAGCCACAGGCAAAATCCTAATAGACTGTGAAAAGAGAGAATTCACCATGAGAATTGGCGAGCAAAGTGTAATGATCAATGTATTCAACTTTATGAAATACGCAGACAATCCAGAGGGATGTTAATGCATTAATAAGATTAAAGAAAAGGCAATCCAGGGACGAGGTGAATCCCTAAGGCTCGATGAGTACAACAATTTGTACCATGAACCTACAACCGAAATACATGAAGCAGAAAAAATTGACCGTGACGAAATATTTTCAGAAGATGGTTATGATAATCATGGCCACGACAACGAAAATCTGCACACTGAACACCCTGAAAGCAATACCAAGGCAAGATGCGAAGGAAAGGCAAATGAACAATTGAGATTTCTTCAGAGGTCAGGTATAAAATTCGAACCTTTAGATTATGATGAAGTTAAATCTCAAGAGTCATCTTCACAACATGCACCAAAATTGGAGCTTAAGACTTTACCATCACATTTGAAAGATGCTTATCTAGGAGTTGATGAAACTTTACCATCACATAAAATGGCTCCCCAGAAAAGCATATACTTTCACAAGCAATCACAATCTGAAGCCTCTCTTGGGCAAGAAAACACCGTATTTTGTCTGGTTAAGGAAGGCAAGACTGTTAAACTCTTAACCCTCCCCAGAGATTTTCTATCATGAACACTTGACTGTGAAGCTTTCAAGTCTCATGTTTCCTTGTGATAGAAGCAGTAGACCATGAAGAAACTAAAACAAAGAGTATTTGAGCAAACAAACAAGTAATGCAAACCAAGAAATGAAAAATCCTAAATCAATAACCAATATCAATCACTGAAACCAATGATTCAACAGTGACCAGTGTGAAAGAACTTGGATTAGCAACTCAAGATTTTCAAAATGCCCCAATGGAGGATTAAAGCTCAAAATTAGCATCCAAACCTTTCCCTACTAACCGAAAATAGTAATCATACTCACCAAGAATCAAGCATCTCAATAACCAGCCCACAAACACCAATTAGGATTTTTTATCACAACAAAAAAGTAAACCATTTGAATGAAACCTTGCACCAAACACCACCAGATCATGAATCCTCTTCTCTAAAATAAATTCTCAACAAGATCAATATAGAATAAAACAACTAATTGGAAACCTTACAAATGACCAATAATAACCGAGTGCTTAATGCAATAATTGCTAGGCGCAAGACCGCATGCTACCAACAATAATAGAAACTCAGCATTCACCATTACAAAATAAGCATTGTACTCTAATATTCTAGGAACTAGATCCAAACAAAGAAGGACCCAAAAGTTGAAGCTATTGTTCAAACGTAACCTAATCTAATATAGATCAACAACACCACCATTGTTAAACTTTTAGCACTAGTATGAACTGAGCCACCAGTATCCATTGAATCGTAATATGCAATCACAAGAGAAGAGAAAAAAATACCGATGATGAAGCAACCGATAATAGACAGTGGCCAATGAAAATGGAATAAGCCTTCGATCATATCTGGAACAAAACTTCAACCAGATCAAAATCCATAACGAATAAAAGAAAATCGACGTTGAATCAATCGCAAAGAAAACAATTGTTAACGTAACAACATATGAAACCAACAAAGCAGAAGATAGATGGTAACGAATAACCAATTGTTAAGGAAGAAGGAAGTTGGACGCCGAACGGAAAGAGCGATGATAAAATTTGCGATGGTTGAGGATGCGTCGGAGGAAACCTCGTTGTGACTGAGGAACCTAAAAAAGAACAGAACAACAATAGTAGAAGAAATACAACATCATATTAGAGACGACGAGTGGCAAAAGAAATAACAATAATCGTAGATGAAGAAAGTGGTGGAGACGATAATTGTGACGGAAGCAACGGCGTCAGGGTCTTTGGCGAATGATACCATGTGAAAAAACAACCATGGTGGCCAAATATAAAGAACAGTCGGTGACTGGAGTGTGTGATAAGTGATGAGCAGTTGAGTGCTTACTAGGGATTTGTTAAGATGAATATTGAAAGAAGAAAAAGGAAATTGCAATAGATGAGTTAAAGCCTACTTACAACTATTGGGTTTATATAACCCAAATCCATAACCAACTAATAACAAATCTAACTAATTAACTAATTACAATTGACTCAATCTTATACTCTAACATTCACCCTGCTTCTTCAAGTTCTTGATCTTCTTTGTAGTTGATTCTTGAAAAAGAGATACAGAAAAAGTGTTGCAATGAGTTGCTGGTTCTCAACCAAGAAATGAAAAAAGATGGTTCTTGATAAAGAAATAGACTTTCTCTTCATTCACCATTCTGTCTTTCTTTCTTCACTCTTTCATCTAAATTTCCTTAAAATATCTCTTCCTTTTACTTAGGTGATTCATCGAGAATCGAAAGTGCTATGTTTCATTTCGTTCTATTTTATTCACCTTTCTTTTCTTTCTCTTTCTTTCATTTGAAACTTTTTCATGAATAAAAATTGTTCTTCTTCTCACTTATTCGGACTTTCTTTTTAGTGAAAGCAAGGTGGTTAAACTACAAGCTCCTGGGTGCAATATGAAGCCTCTCTTGGGCCAAAAAAAAAACCCTATTTTGTCTGGTTAAAGAAGGCAAGGCTGTTAAACTCTTAACCCTCCCCAGAGATTTTCTATCATGAACACTTAGCTGTGAAGCTTTCAAGTCTCATGTTACCTTGTGATAGAAGCAATAGACCATGAAGAAACTAAAACAAAGAGTATTTGAGCAAACAAACAAGAAATGCAAATCAAGAAATGAAAAACCCAAATCAATAACTAGCAGCAATCACTGAAACCAATGATTCAACAGTGACCAGTGTGAAAGAACTTGGATCAGCAACTCAAGACTTTCAAAATGCCCCAATAGAGGATTAATGCTTAAAATCAGCATCCAAACCTTGCCCTACTAACCGAGAATAGTAATCATACTCACCAAGAATCAAGCATCTTAATAACTAGCCCACAAACACCAATTAGGATTTTTTTTATCACAACAAAATATTCAACCATTTGAATGCAACCTTGCACCAAACACCACCAGATCATAAATCCTCTTCTCTAAAATAAATTCTCAACAAGATCAATATAGAATCAAACAACTAATTGGAAACCTTACAAATGACCAATAATAACCGAGTGCTTAATTCAACAATTGCTAGGCTCAGGACCTCAGGCTACCATCAATAACAGAAACTCAGATTTCACCATTAACCAAAGAAGCATTGTACTCTAATATTCCAAGAACCAGTTCCAAACAAAGAAGGACCAAAAGCGCTAGTATGAACTGAGCCACCAGTATCTATTGAATCGCAACATGCAATCACAAGAGAAGAGCAAAAAAATATCGATGATAAAGCAACAATTAGTAGACAGTGGCCAATGAAAATGGAACAAGCCTTCGATCATATCTGGAACAAAACTTCAACCAGATAAAAATCCATAACGAATGGAAGAAAATCGACGTTGAATCAATCGCAAAGGAAGCAATTGTTGACGTAACATCATATGAAATCAACGAAGCGGAAGATAGATGGCTAACGAATAACCAATTGTCAAGGAAGAAGAAAGTTGGTCGGCGAACGGAAAGAGCGATGACAAAATTCGCAGTGGTTGAGGATGCATGATTTGGCAAAGGAAGCATCGGAGGAAAGCTCATTGTGATTGAGGAACCCAATAAAAGAACGGAATAACAATAGTAGAAGAAAGACGACATCATATTAGAGACGACGAGTGGCGAAAGAAACAACAACAATAGTATAAAAAAATATACGAGAATTAATGTGTTGAAATTTTGAATGTGGAGATGTTTTGATGTTGTTGCAGATCCATACATTGGTGTGAATATAGGAACAGACCTATCAGACATGCCACACCCAACACAAGTAGTTGCTCTTCTTAAAGCGCAGCAAATCCGACATGTTAGGCTCTACAATGCCGACCAAGGCATGCTTGTTGCTCTTGCCAACACCGGCATTCGGGTTATGGTCTCTATCCCCAACGAGCAACTACTCGGCAACGGCCAATCGAATTCGACGGCGGCTAATTGGGTCACCCGGAACATTGTAGCACATTATCCTGCAACCGATATTACAGCAGTTTGTATTGGTTCTGAAGTTTTGACTACTCTCCCGAACGCAGGGCCTGTCCTGGTTAACGCCATTAAGTTTGTTCACTCGGCCCTTGTTGCATCGAATTTAGATAAGAAAATCAAAGTTTCATCGCCCCTTTTGTCCACCGTAATCCTCGATTCATTCCTGCCTTCGCAAGCCTTCTTCAACCGCTCGTGGAATCCGGTTTTGGTCCCTATGCTCGATTTCTTGCAGTCTACAGGCTCATTTCTCATGCTTAACATGTATCCTTACTATGACTATATGCAATCAAATGGTGCGATTCCGCTAGACTATGCGCTTTTCAAGCCTCTTACTTCGAACAAGGAAGCTGTTGATTCAAACACGCTTGTCCACTATACCAATGTCTTTGATGCAATGGTTGTTGCCACATACTTTGCCATGGATTTTCTGAACTTCGCTAACATTCCTGTTATAGTGATTGAAAACGGCTGGCCATCGAAAGATGATTCGAATGAGCCAGATGCAACGATGGAGAATGCCAACACTTACAACAGCAACTTGATCCGCCACGTGATGAATAAAACTGGAACTCCTGCGCACCCTGGGATTGCTGTTAGTACTTACATCTATGAGCTCTACAATGAGGACATGAAACCAGGGCCAATTTCAGAGAAGAATTGGGGATTGTTCGAGGCGAATGGTGACCCTATTTGTATATTACACTTGACGGGGTCCGGATCGCTGCTAGCAAATGATACTACTAACCAGACTTATTGTACTGCAAAGGATGGTGCTGATCAGAAGCTGTTGCAGGCTGCGCTAGATTGGGCTTGTGGACCTGGAAAGGTGGATTGCTCGCCGTTGTTACAAGGAAAACCATGTTATGAGCCGGATAACGTGATCGCACATGCAACATATGCATTCATCACGTACTATCACCAAATGGGGAAGACTTCCGATGTGTGCGACTTCAACGGTGTTGCAGATATTACAACAACAGATCCAAGTAATAAATTGAAAGCTTGTGCTTACTTTGTCAATGCACCAGTTTTTCATTGGAAGAAAAAGTAACATAACCTTTGCTTGTTGCAGGTCATGGTTCTTGTACTTTTCCGGGAAGGTAACAGTTTGCCTTTGCTTAAGAGTTTTTATTTGTTGCATAAATTTAACTATGTTGACAACTTAAATCCTTGGCAGGAATGGTACCATGGTAAACATTACGGCGCCATCGATGAATTCCGTTACTTCCGATTCATCCGGTCCGAGTTTTTACGGCAGGGGAGGTTTCACTGGCATTTAAGTGTTAATCAAAGTCATGCTATGGAGTGCAATATTCTTCTGTGTTTTTTGGGAGTAGAGTTGGAGAGTTTTCCCCCCTGAGTTTTAGATGGTAGTGTTGGTGGCTTATTCAATTGTGTACAAAGTAAAACGGAGAAACCAGATTCGGGTTATTCCGAATTCGAAGTATGCTGATTGTCCCGGTTACATTTGATCAAAAATTGAATGTTGCACTCATTGAACGTTTCAATTTACCATAACATTTTTCATAAAACAGTACATTCTTTGTGCAACATGTTTTCGTTCTGGTTCCGGAATGGTGCAGCCTCGTCTGAACATTGTTCGCGGAACTAGTTAGTGTGGCTCTGTTGGAAGGGAAGGAGCCATTGCAGAAGCTGATAAGGAGTCGAAAAGCTTCTGAGACAGCACTTTATTTGCAGCGTCTGATGGATGGAAAGCATCCCAAAATACATAATCCTTGCTTTCCTTGCACAACTTGGAGTTCAGCAAGCATAAACCGTCAATGCTTGTACCGACATTGCAACATGACATGTTCGCAACCTTAAAACCGGAACGAAAATCGCAATTTGTATACTCTTAACTTATCAAAAACGGCGATGGAGAAGGCAAAAGGAGAAATCATGACAATCCATATGTACCATAGGCCTTGGGGTTTAGGGCCGGAGCTAGGACGTTGGAGGTCCTGTGTAAATTCTTAAAAAGAGACCTTTAGTAAAAATTGCAAAGCTTGAATGCAGTATATATAAAATAATTTGTGATATTACTAATTCAAATCCTAATAGTGTAGGATATGGAGATCATGAAAATGAGCTCATTTCTCGTAAAGTGGAGTTAAACAAAAAAAAAATGAGATTTTTATTATAATAAATCTATTTTTTTTTGGGCCCTTACTGTTTCGGAGCCCTGTTCGGTCCACTCAAGTTGTACATGTCCCAGCCCCGCCTCTGTTGGGGTTGTTGATCAAATCCAGAACGGCCGGTTATGTATCAGTGAACATCATCTGTGCATTCGGGACGCGTTTATTTAGTGTAGGCTTTAGCTTTAGCACCTTGGGATTGAACTCCATCACCCATTCATTCACTTTCTTCAAGCATTGCCCCGTTTTCGATTTCACTATCTGAGAAGGAATGCAGCCTAATGGCCCTAGTCCATGGTACAGTATCTTCCGTGCTCTGAGCTCGTAAAGCCTCTGTCATTCATGGCCATTGTCGGTTATGACAAATTCGTCGTGCGTATACTGTTGTCCATATGCTAGAAAATGCATCTGGTGGGGTTGGGGGGGGGGAGAGAATACTTCGTGCATGCATAATTTCGGTGCCTACTTTCATGGGCAACCCATTGGTAATAAAAATCACTTTTTTTGTTGAATGCATTCTTTATAAACTCTTTTTACTACTAATTTTTCAAATAAGTAAAAGCTTGATTTTTGGCCATAATTTATGAAATAAGTTTTAAACCACCTATTATCATAATATCATTTAAGAAACACTTTCTCCTTCCCTTGGCATCGCATCCTGAGATTGCATCATCAATCTCGGAGGTTGAAAGATGACATGTACATAATGTTGCTTTCAACAAGACAAAACATTTCTCTACTAAAATCATTGATTGTTATCTTTTTTGGCCAAAGTGCGAATATTGAGGTTCTGTATACAACAATTAGATGTACTATCTGTTTCAAATCATGAGGTTGCTTCTTTATTGCTGTGGACTTTGAGTGGTTTGTTGACAGCTAAATTTCCGTATGTTGCAGGTATATGCTATTTAGAGCTTCTGTTCCTCGGCATGCCATCATATAGAAATTTGCTGGCGAGGAGATATCAAAACTTGAAGATCTAATCTCTGTTCTATCTTAAGCTTTCTAGAGGTGCTCGGGTTCCTCTAGAATATATAAGCTACCAAGATCGTCATCAGAAAAAGGTATTTTCTTGTTGGTTATGTGGTTCTCCTAATGCTGTTGTTTATACAAACTGTGGTGGTTGAAGATTGTGCATATAAGCTATTGATGAATTTGAATTTTTTTAGAAAACTGAATGGTTAAGATGTGCTTTGATCCGATCAGTATTTCTAACAGCAAATGAATATGTAATGAATTGAGATTGAGTATTGCCTTTCATTAGGCTATGAACTTTGCATGGTATTTTTTCCAACTATTACTAGGCTTGTTACGAAGGACCTGTGAATATGTCCCGAAGGACATGTGAATATGTCCCGAAGGACCTATGAAACCCTCGATTTTTGACATGCCAACTATACTTATAGCTCTCACATCATATAACATGGGCAATAATGTTATACATCATATAATAATGTACTTATGTCATTTCTCTTGTAATCACATAGGTCTTTTCTTCTATCACATATCACATGTACATATATCATTTATTAAATCATACAACCATATATATATATATATATCTTATGCATATGTTCCTAATGATTATCATGTATGGATGTTCATAACTATTGTACAATAAATACTAACATAGGAATATACTTATCACGAGTCTTATTCCTTTAAACTATATCTATAGTATGCACTCATCTCGATATCAATTAATTTCCAAATCCACCTCTATGATTTCCTTTCTTTGGATCAAATTCTAACTCAATGGTCGTTCCGGAACTTGCTTGTGCTCGATATCAACACAATCATACATATACATATCAACATTCTAATTATCATGATTTAACCCTTAATTTCTTAAGCTAAACGAGACAATCATACATATACATATCAACATTCTAATTATCATGATTTAACCCTTAATTTCTTAAGCTAAACGAAAAAGTTAATTCTATTTTTCTTTTAAAGTAGTATCGGTACCCCACACAGGGTATCGATACTTCCCTAGTTATGGTATCGATACCAATCCGGGTATCAGTACCCAATTTGCATTTCGATGTTTTTGTTTCAAGTATGGTACCGATACTGTCCTTATGGTATCGGTACCCTTGGTATCGATACTACCTTCCAAGTATCGATACCCCATGAATGCAATTCCTATTTTACTCTTGAAGTATCAGTACTGGATGAAGAAGTACCGATACCCAAAGCCCATATTTCACTTTTATACCCGAAAATTCACTCTTACTAGCTCAAACACTTCATGTTTTAATCCTTTCATACCTTTAACTCAATACACATACTTAAACCAATTTCTATTCATTCAATACATCCTTAACCTCAAAATCTCATCTTCCATATGGAAATCAATAATCAAACCAAATTCTCAACATATTCTAATTTCAATTTTATCACTTCATATCTCTTAATTCAACCATTGACAAGTCAAATTTAGTTTCTAATTCTACTTATTACCTTTTTTCCAAAATTTCATTTAAAAATTCATTATCTTTAATCTCTCCTAACTCCTTCATATTTAAAGTTAACTTAAGTTTTCCTTAAGCTTAAGTATCACCTAAGGATCATAACCCAAACTTAAATTCAAGGAATAATTAGCTAACAAGAAAACTCACCTTAACAACTTGGGTTCACGGTTGAAAGAAAGAAGAAGATGAAGATAACTTTGGATCTTTTCTTTTCCTCTTCGACATATCCCACATGTATATATTCTTACCATAAACCAAATTTTAATTTATTTCTTGATCAAATGACCCTTTTACCCTTCCATTATTCCTTCTTTTCCATTTATTCCTACACCAAGTTTACAATATAAATCCCTGAACTGTTCAATTTATCTAATTTAGTCACTAATTATGAAGTTTTACAATTTGGTCACTAACCCGGTATTGAGGATGTTACACATCAAGTGCATCTGCCTTTTTCCTTCCTCTAGAACGAGTGAGTACTGAGTAGTATTTTAACTGCTTGACCTTTTGTGCCCTGCTTCTGGTATTATCCAATTTTTTTTGGAATGAACTCAATTAAAAGATTTAAACACCATGGCTCATGTAATGCATACTTTCTATGATTTCTTAGAATTGGCTACCTTAGGGAGTGACTAAAAGATCTGGACCTATACACTTGAAACTGTTACGGTTGGTTAATTAATAGTAATGTTATGTTAGGTTAGTTATTTTTAGGAAAATATTTATTATTTTATTATGGAAGTATTAAAGATATTATTTATGAATATCTTATGCTATTAGAAGTCTTTCCTTAGTTGAAGTCTTTGTTTTTAATTACTTTCTTAGTACTTATTTCAATTGAACTATGTATCCTCTCTATATAAGAGGTAAATTGAGAATTGAATAAAACATGTCAGAATTTTTATAAAAAACCCTAAAAGATCTTTCTCTCTCTTTTAACTTGTCCTAAAAGTTTTGGTCTCCCTTTGATGAGCTGAGAGGTTTCAGTCTCCCTCCGACGAGCTGAATCATTAACACGAAATACAAGATCACAAGATAGTAACAGAAACCATTTCTGTTGTTACCCTTGGAAAGGTCTAATCATTAATAAAATTTGTATTAATGAGGAAGCTGATAGTTTAACTAAAACAGGCATAGGCTAGTGTAAGGTCAGGTGCTTTGGTTGTGTTAGGTGGATGTCTGTTGGAGATGTTTAATTAAGGTTCTTGTGTATTTTTTACGATCTGTACCTGGTTGTATCTTTATGTTTAGCAATAAAATTTTGGGAACTCTTTTCCTCCTTCCAATGGCCATTGAGTTTTTAGGAGCTTGATGGTTATGAAGGGGGGTTTTTAATGAGGCCCTATTCTTATAAAAAAAATTAATAGAATTTGTATTATTAATATATTATTATTTTTTGTTGTATGCCTCGTAAGTATTATTGAATTGCATTCACTTGAGATTTGCATCAGCAAATCTGGAGCTCATAAAAGTTTGTCCTTGTCTGGTTATGCTCTGTGCGTTGAAATACAAAACATATTACTTAGATAGATATATTTACTCTCTGCATTCGGTGCATCATTTTTATCTCTTTTTTTCAGATAAATGTTTTTAAAATAGAGAAGATTTCTTGATTGCAAGAATAGCATTCTCGAAGTTACCCCAGCAAGTCAATGTTGACTAGATCAGTACCTCTGTAGCCTTATAAACCATATTGAGCTGCTCAAGATTTTTTCGTAGGTTATTTGTTCATGCCATGTTTCTCTGCTTGTAATATGGGGTCAGAGCTAGCTCATTTTCCTTTTTCTGATGTATTTTCGAAGTCTGCTGATGTATCATACGTGCTTCTGAATATTGCTGTGTGAAACTCATACTCTAGAGTTTTATTTGGACTAATAGCCTTTTCAATCGGTCTCCGAACACAAAGAATTTTAATTCTTATAGTCACTACTTTCAATGAAAAATCAGATATTGAAAAATTTGTTAATTGCTTTTCAGGTTGTAAGGGCGTTAAAGTTTCTCCAGAAAGGAGGAGATTCGTACATGAGTAAGTGGGAAGCAATTTCTATTCCTCGTGGTACGCTTCAGGTTTGTTGTTTATTTTATACCTGTTGAGCTTCACTTCTGTTCTTTATTCCCTTTCTTCCTTGAATATGTAAGGTTCATTGTTGCGTTTGATGATTCGAAAGTTTGTTATTCATTTCTCTATGTTCAATTGATCATATGAAACTGAAAATCAGAACCATCATCTGTTGATTTGTTTATTTCTTATAGAGTTGATATGTTATGACTCCTCTGGATCTTGATGTTTTGCATTTTTTTAAATGGACTTGGTATTCTTGCACCTACCTCTCATTAACAAACATGAAATGCCAATAATATTAACATACAGATAGAACAGTAAATGCTCTCTTGTCCTAGAGTGAAAGAGACAATATGGAGGAGATGCAAAGAAACATGGAGAAAACATAGAGTTGAGGGTTAGAGGGGATAAAAGTTAAGATAACAGGAAAAAAGTGAGGAAGTAGTGGATCGAATATTCAATTGCAAGAGTCAATATATCGGCAAATTCTATAATGCCTAAGTTCCTACAAAATCACAAAGCCAACTATATATAGCTTACCATTCATAAATCCTAATCTCAACTTCTGATCTTCCTTTATCGCAGGCTTAGCAAAATTTTTGGATGGAGCTGTGACCATTCAAGCTCTAAAAACATTGCTAATTCCAGTCATCACTGTCACACACATCATAGTTTACCAACAGCCACAGTTGCTGATAGTTTTCTTTGTGTTTTTGCTTTTTGGCATTTCTGTCATTATTTGAGAACACACTTTAATACAAATTTAATGCAAGATTTATTTTATATAGACTACATTTGTCCATAAGGGGTTTGACGAAATCTGCCAGCTTGGTCTCCGAAGTGATACAGAGCAGGTTTCTAGTTCTTTGTTGTCCACTTTTTTGCTAGCTTTCCCATGGCTTATATTAGAAGTGTATCCTCATTTAATTTCCGTTTTCTTAATTTAGATTGCACGCCATGCGTCTGCACAAGGTGAAACTGGAATGCTTGTTGTTGACTCTGTGGTGAGCAAACTTCAGTTTTCGTCAGTCAAAATCTTCTTTAAATTTGCTCTGTTTTCTTTTAGTTTTAATATCTTCTGAATCTGAGCCTACCTGTAGGTGCCGAGTGGTCCGGCTCATAATCACTTGGAGCCGGGTGATGTGCTTGTCGGGGTGAATGGGGAGGTTTGTTATGCACTCATTCATTGAAGAAGCATGTTTTATTTTATATTTTGGAATGTTTGGATTTTCTCTTTTTTCTCCATGATCCTATATGATTTGATGGAAATAAAGTAGAGAAAAGTCAAGAAAAGAACTGCTACAAAATGGAAAAACTTGAAACGTGTAGTGTAGGAAAGTTCAATATTTCTTCATATTGATAAAAGAAAAGAAGCCTATAAATAGGCTTTACATCATAACATATTAACCACCCACGACTCTATCATCACAACTAAGTCACTAAGTCCACTACCAATTAAATAACTAATTTCTAAAGACTCACTCAAACCCACTAATAGTTACAACTTTCAATGAATGTTATTAAATATTAACTCCCTCCCTTAAACTGAAATCTGCAGATATCAGTTTAACAAGGAAGAATTAATCGTCTGCAAAATCCTCCTTTAGAGCAGCACGTGAACAAACTCCAAGTAGCTCCCTGAGCTTTTGAAATGCTGGAAATTTAAGAGGTTTTGTTAGAATATCAGTAATCTGATCTTCACTTCTGCAGTAAACCAAATTAATAACTCCATCATTCGTGAGATCCCTTAAGAAATGATACTTCACATCTATATGCTTGCTTCGACCATGTAGAACATGATTCTTTGAGAGCTTTATTGCTTAACTGTTATCACAGTAAATAAGAGTAGGCCCATCTTCTTTGAAATGCAGTTCTTCAAGAATCTTCTTTATCCAAATAGCTTGACAAGCACAAGCTGTTGCTGCAACAAATTCAGCTTCAGTGGTTGACAATGTGACGATTGGCTGCTTCTTTGATGACCATGAAACAGCTCCTGTTCCCAACATGAAAACATACCCAGATGTGCTTTTTCGATCATCAGTATCTCCTGTATAATCACTATCTGTAAAGCCAAAGAAATCTGACTTTTCTCCCTTTTTAAAGAATAGCCCAAACTCCTTAGTACCTTGCAAGTACCTAAGAATTCTTTTTGCAGCCAAAAGATGAATCTCTATTGGACACTCCATGTATCTACTAATGACACTTACAGCATGCATTATATCAGGCCTTGTTGTCAAATACATTAAGCTCCCCACAATCTGTTTGTAAAGTGTACTGTTAACCTTGTTTCCTCCCTCATCCTTGTTTAGCTTCAAACCAAACTCAGATGGTGTATTCACAGGATTACAATCCTTCATCTGAAACTTGTCCAAGATTTCTCCCACATACTTCTTTTGAGAAATAAAAATGCCAGCAGAGGATTGCAACACTTCTATGCCAAGAAAGTAATGCATCATGCCAAGATCAGACATTTCAAATTCAGCCATCATGGATTTCTTAAAGCTTTCAAACATGACTGTATTACTTCCAGTATAGATTAGATCATCCACATATAAGCAAACAATGAACATCTTCCCTCCATCTTCAATTTTTATAAAAAGTGTATATTCATGAGGACATTTTTGAAATCCTTCCTTCAAAAAATAAGTTTTTATACGATTATACCAAGCCCGTGGAGCTTGTTTTAATCCATATAGAGCTTTCTTTAACTTATACACTTTATGTTCATTGCCAATTTTTTCATAACCAGGAGGTTGATCGATAAATACCTCTTCTTTCAAATCTCCATGGAGGAAGGCTGATTTCACGTCCAACTGAAAGATAGGCCATGAGTTTTGAGCTGCCATAGCAATCACCAACCTGATTGTATCATGCCTTGCAACCGGAGCAAAAACTTCTTTATAATCAATACCAAACTCCTGCATGTAACCCTTAGCTACCAAGCGTGCCTTGTGCTTGTCAATCTCACCATTCTCCTTCAGCTTTGTCTTGTATACCCACTTTACGCCAATAGTCTTCTGCCCATTTGGAAGATCACATAGCTCCCATGTATCATTTATTTCAATGGCTGCAATTTCAGCATCCATAACCTTTCTCCATTTTGGTTCTGTGACAGCCACTTCAAAACTAGTAGGATCACAATCTGAAAACAAGGCAAAGTGGGTGAGTGGGTCTTCAGATTGATCAATTCCAGCTACCTCATAATCATGCATCCATGCTGGTCTTCTTCGAACACGTTGAGACCTTTGTGATTCAGCTGCAAGTGGGCTTTGTTCAGCTATTGGAATATTTTGAGTGACTTTCACTTCTTGCCCATCCTCCATAGGTTGCTACCCTTTCTCTTCATCATCAAAATCTGCTGGAATACTTTCTTTAACACCATTTTGATTCCATGACCAAGTGACTTCTTCATCAAATACCACATCACGGCTAATGACAATTTTCATGGTGCTAGGATTGTATAGTTTATAAGCTTTTGACTTATCACTAACACCAAGAAAAATGCATTTTTCTCCCTTATTATCTAGTTTCTTCCTCTTCTCATCTGGAATATGGGCATAGGCAATACACCCAAAAATCCGAAAATGATCTACAGCAGGTTTCCATCCGCTCCATGCTTCCTTTGGTGTCATATTTTGAACAACAAATACAGGACTTTTGTTCAATATATGAATGCTCCAATTCACTGCTTCAGGCCAGAAACTTTTTGGAATGCCACTTTTGTCAAAAGGCTTCGCACCAATGAAAAAATAAATAAATAAACCCATATCTTACGACTATAATCATCAATGAAAGTAATTATATATCTTTTACCTCCATTAGAATGTGGTGTTATTGGCCCACAAATGTCGGAATGAACAAGCTCCAATGCTTTCTTCGCTCTCCAAGATTTTCCTTGTGGGAATTGATTACGGTGTTGTTTGCTAACAACAAATTCTTCACAAACTTGAAAGGATACTGTAATTTGAGGAAGCCCTGTCACCATGTTCTTTTGTTGTAGTGTTTTCAATCCGCCAAAATTTAGATGCCCATAGCAAAAGTGCCATAGCCACGCCTCATCTTTTAATTTTGTTGAGAAGCACGTATGAGTTGTATTGTGGAGATATAGTGGGAACAAACGATTCGCCGTCATGTTAACTTCAGCAATTAACTCCAACTTTGTGTCTTGAATTTGACATACTCTATCTTTGATAGCAATCTCGTATCCTTTTTCTTGTAACTGACCCACACTAAGCAAGTTGGTCTTTAGATCTGGCACAAAATAAACATTAGCGATAGTGTGAGTGAAATTTCCTTTGGTTTGAATTGTTACTTTTCCTTTCCCATAACAGAAATTCTGGAGTTGTCACCAAACTTAACAGAGCTACGAAAAGATTCATCCAAGTCAGAAAATGAATCTTCTCTCCACACATGTGATTGCTGCAGCCAGTGTCTAAAAACCACATTTGTTGTTGAGTTTCTTCTTTCACGTGACACACCATCAAAAGAGACACATCTTCTTCATTTTTGCAAAATTAGTTTGATCTCCACTTTGTTTATTCAAATCACTTTGGCATTCTGATTTATAATGGCCATACCTATGGCATCTGAAACATTCAACATTGGACTTGTCTGCTGACTTTGATCAATAAGTTATCGAGTGGTGGCCTCCACGTCCTCTGCCTCTTCTTTGAAATTTACTCTCCTGATGATGACTTTGTTGTTGGTTCCCACGTTCATTATTGTTTCTGCCTCCTCGACCTCTACCTTTACCCCTTCCTCTTGAGTTTGAGAAATGAGGTAAAGGTAGAAGCCTTCAAAGCTTGCTCCTCTGAAATTGAACTTCGGTTCATCTTCTGTTCATGGACCAGTAAGGAGCTCTGCAATTCATCAAGAGAAAATGTATCTATGTCTTTCGATTCTTCAATCGAACATACGACATAATCAAACTTTGGTGTCAGAGAACGCAATATCTTTTCAACAATGGTGACATCTTCCATCTTCTCACCATGAAAGCGCATTTTGTTGCTAATCTCCATAGTCCTGGCACAGTAGCTGGTGACAGATTCTCCATCCTTCATTTGTAGAGTCTCAAAATCTCTTCTCAAAGTTTGAAGCTGTGCACGCTTCATTTTAGCAGAGCCTTCATATTTTTTCTTCATGGAATCCCAAATATCTTTGGAAGTTTCTTTGCTAAGAATTATTTCCAAGATGGGACGATCAATTTCCTGGAAGAGGTAGTTTTTTGCCTTCAAATCCTTGAGTTTTCTCCCTTCCAACTCTGTTTTCTGAGTATCTGTCAAGACTGCATTAGGTGTTGTTGCTTGAATTCCAGATTCAACAATCGGCAAATACTCTTTGGACCGTAGAAAATTCTCCATTAGCATACTCCAATGATCAGAGTGACCATCAAAACGTGGGATCGCAGTCTGCACAAAATTTGAGTCTGAAGCCATCAATGCTATTTGGAAACTCTCTCTCTTGCTTTTAACCTGGCTCTGATACCACTGATGGAAATAAAGTAGAGAAAAGTCAAGAAAAGAACTGCTACAAAGTGGAAAAACTTGAAACGTGTAGTGTAGGAAAGTTCAATATTTCTTCATATTGATAAAAGAAAAGAAGCCTATAAATAGGCTTTACATCATAACGTATTAACCACCCACGACTCTATCATCACAACTAAGCCACTAACTCCACTACCAATTAAATAACTAATTTCTAAAGACTCACTCAAACCCACTAACAGTTACAATTTTCAATGAATGTTATTAAATATTAACATGATTAAGCATTTAGAGGAAGACCGGCTTTGTGTCTGGTTTGGCTAAATTTCAATATGTATATTAATATTTTGTATTAATTTATGTATGAACTTCTTCAAGAATAGTCATGAATGGATTTTGATCATATACCTATTTTTGTGTGATGACGTATATTCCTAATTGACTTCCTTCCTCTCTCTTAAGGGAACTTAGTGTTTATGTGTATGATTTATATGAAACTCTAGAAGACTTCCTACCTAGTTTTAATAGGTGATCTGTGTTGCGCTTTGGTGCTTTCAATGATTTTAAGGTGGATTTTTTATTTATGGGTTCCAACAAAACCCTTTATAGTACTTGTTCAATAAGGGTTTTTTACTATGATCACTTTTTTTATTTCTTTGAGTAAACTGGCTGTAGCAGCTTTCATTTTTCTAATAGAATTTTCTCAACATGTTATTAGCTTCAATATGTTATTGAAAATGTATTGCAGGTAATTAGTCAATTTTTGAAGTTGGAAACTTTACTTGATGACAGTGTTGAGCACAAGATAGAGTTGCAGATTGAAAGAGGTGGCACGCCATTGAGTATGCAATTAGTGGTGAAACTTCTCTCTCTCATTTATGTCTAGCTCACCATTATTCGAGGCATTTAGTTTAAATTAGATTGCATGTTACGTAGTTTGGGTTAATTATGACTTTGATTATGGTAGTACGACCCATGTACCATTGCTAATTAGCCTAATCTTGGGAATAGTTTTTAGTAGTAGTCTGAATGTGTATGTAAATTTTGATGATCAAGTTACTTTTATCTTTGTAATTGGCTAATTTGGTTGTAACAAATCCAACCTGAAGTAGTTCTTGTAAATAATAAAATTTAGGATCACCAGTTACATGTTTTCTTTTTCAAATTAATGCTCAAAAATGTAGAAAGCGATTGTGTATGTTTCTGACTCACTATTAAATATCTCTAGTAAATGATGAACTGGATATCATTTACAGAATCTGAATGTTCATTCTGTTTGTTTTTTATGCATATTCCAACTGTGGTTGTTGCTATTTTCTAACTCAAAGAATGGGTATTAGAGAAGATTATTGTGTTCTCCATTGCTCTCATTCTCTTTAAAGTATAGCTCTTACATGGTCTTTTCTTATTTAGGAAAGGGTTCTGCACCAAGATTGCAGTGTGCACCATAATGTCTCTGTCCTTGTCTTATATTTATGAATATTGTCATACCTAAGTACGGAAAATGCATCTGGTGGGGTTGGGGGGAATACTTTGTGCATGCATATATGATAACTCCGTAAAAAGGGCATATTTGGGACATTTTCACTTAAGTTATTGACTGTCAAAGAGCTCATATAGGATCATATAGATGCATTTAGGAGCATATAGTTGCATGTGGTGAAATTTTGTTTGTCACGGAATTTTATTTTGTAATCAGTGTTGCTTTATGGGGAAGGTATTTTGTTTGATGATGTGCAGGATTTGGGAGCAAGGATAAGAAAAAGGAAATTGTCATGACATGATGAGACTACTGAGCAAAATGCGATTGCCGCGACATCTCGGACGGCATTTCTGGGCAGAAAAAAGTCAAAGAATATATTTTTAGTAAGAGTCAGCTGTCATTGACTGTACGTGATTTTTGTAATAAGCTATAAAGGAGGGGCCAATTACCATCTTTACACCAACTCTCCTATAAATAGGAAATGAAGCCAGACTTTTTTGGAGAGACTTTGAAACTTTTACACAGCCGCCAAGAGCCTAAAAATTCAGAGAAAAAGATCTCTCTTTTTTCCGTCAATCGTTTTTGCCGTGGCATTCCTCCGTTGACAAGCTAGAGGGAGTGGCGAACTAGGCGTCCGATAGGAGCTAGATCGCTGGGACAGTTTGTGGTGGCCGAGGGAAGCTCCGACAGTGCACGTCGAAGGTTTTTCCTCATTCCCTTTGCTCTTTGCTTTCGTTATTTATTATTTGGGTTGTAAGGAACGAATTAACTTGCTTTGTGCTTGCTTATTTCGAACCCCACCATGAACTAATCCTATTTGGTGGGAGTTTATTTTGGATATTTAAGTTTTGCTTTAATGAATGGTTATTTTCCTATGTTATATTATGTTTTGTTTATGAAGCTTAGTGCCTTAAGGTTGTAGGAGCTACGAGAGTAACCGTTCCTTAGGAGATTACTTAGTGTTCGAGAGAATGCCTAGGTAGCACATCCTTAGTGTTCGAGAGAAGCTAGGGAGGAACCGCATAAACAAGGGGTTCTAGGTAGTAACTATGCCTAATCCACCTTAGAGATAAAACTAGGATTTCATTCGACTAAAAGGAGTTGTGAATAAGCGATAGGTTAGATGTTAATGTTGCCGCAAAAAGGTATTGCCGAGACATATCCTGTTATCTGGACCAATAGGATCCCTGCAGTAGCTAACGCCAACTAGTTTTGCCGAGGAATCTTCAACCTGCCGAGTCCCTTAACTAGAGATAACATAGGGCACCCTTAGTAAACTCTGTCGGGCATATAAGGCATAGAAGTAAGACCATTATGAGAAGTAGATTTAAAGTTTCCTAAGTAACTCCTATCACTTATTCCCATAGTAGCTTGTCGTGTGAGGAGTCTAAAGTCCTTAGAATCAAATCCAATATTTACAATTTATTTTGCCGTTACATTTTCATTTGTTTGCACTCGGCACAATTAAATTTGTCATAACATCTCAATTTGCTACCATATTACATCAGAAAATTTCACAATATCCATTCATTTTGCCACAACATTTTTATTTGTAAATAACATCACTAACTTAGGTGACATAGTAAAGCACTTTGATCAAACTTATCAATATCCTCCAATCCCTGTGGAGACGATACTCACTCATCACTGTATTACTTGTTCAATTGTGTATACTTTCACATAATTCCGCATCCATAATTAGTACTCACAAACAACTGAAAAGTTTTTGGCGTCGTTGCCAGGGATTGACAACTAGAAGTTAATTTGTTTTGTCAAAGCATTTTTATTTTACTTGTTTATTTTTATTTTTTTATAGTTTTATTTTTATTTTCCTTATCTCTTTTAGGTTTTTTACGGTGTATGACCAAAGGACAATCGAACGAGCCATTAGAACCAGTTGAACCTGAGATCGAGAGGCTTTTTAGGCAAAGAAGGCGTGCTCAACGTGCAAATATGTATCAAATCGGAAATCAAGGCATTGACCATGAGGACGATCTGAATTCCGGGGCAATTCCAATTGCTGGGAATGCAGCCCGACCTCGTGCCATTCGTGATCACTTAAACCCGATCTTAGATGACTTAAATCCTGGAATAGTGTCACCATAAATTCAGGCAACCCACTTCGAGCTCAAACCTGTCATGCTCAATATGCTGAATTTCATAGGGAAATTCGGGGGCATGCCAAATGAAGATGCCAGACAACATATTCGTAACTTCTTGGAGGTGTGCTATTCTTTTCGCCAACAAGGAGTGTACGAAGATGTCTTGAAGTTAAAGCTATTTACATATTCTCTGCGTGACCGAGAAAGAGCTTGGTTAAGTGGCATTCCAGCGGGTTCAATGGAGTCGTGGATTGATCTGTGCAAAAAAACTTTGTTGCAGTAATGCTCCGAATATGAACACCCAACTGAGGAACGACATTGCTTCCTTTCGTCAAGTTGATGACGAGTCTATGTATGAATGCTGGGATCGATATAAGGGATTGCTTCTCAAATGTTCAAATCATGGTTTTAAAGATTGGATCCAAGTGGTGATGTTCTATAATGGAGTTAATGCACCACAAGGATGATGCTCGATGCCTCGACAAATGGGACATTACTTAACAAATCACCAGAAGAGGCATTTGACATTCTGAACAGAATTGTCAACAACGATTATCAATTTCCATCTACAAGGCTTGGACTTGTGCTAAAATCACATGGAACTTTCGAGCTAGAGTCTAAGGATACGGTGTCCGCCCAACTCGCTGCTATCACCAACATGTTGAAGAATTTGCAAAGACCAAGCGAGGTGAGAGAAGTGAAGACAACCCATTCATCATGTTTATTATGCCACGACAATCACAATGAGAGTGACTGCTCGACCAATCAGGAATCTATCAACTTTGTAGGCAACTTCAATCGAGGCAACAACAACCCCTATTCTAACACATATAATCCTGGATGGCGTCAACATCTGAACTTTTCTTAGGGAAATCAAGGAACCATCAATGCTCATCAACCAGCTCGTAGTAGAATTTCAATGACTCCCAGGGATTTCAATCGAATATACCATGGCATAATTCCAACAATTGAGGGTCATCTTCATGTAACACCAGTTCTTTGGAGGCCACAATGCAAGAGTTCATAGTAACAACGAAAACAATGTTGCAAGACCATGCAACCTCCATCAAAAACCAAAGAGCCCTGCTTCAGAGCCACAGTTCATCTCTGAGGGCGTTGGAGAGTCAGGTTGGTCAGATTGTTGCGGCATTACAAGAACGACGACCAGGACATCTGCTGAGTGACACTAAAGTCACAAAACCTCATGGAAAAGAACACTGCAATGTACTAACTTTACGGAGTGGTACCCAAATTAATGTTGAAGACAAGTTTAGGGGAACATCAAAGGATAATTCACCCCCTGAGACCGTGCAACCTGAGCAGGAAGTGCCGGAAGAAGCACCAGTGGAAGATGATAAGGACAAGGGTTCTTTGAGTAAAGAAACTGAGGGGGTAAACAAAAATGCCAAGGCAAATTCTGTTCCCACCCCGTCAGTACAAGAAGTTAGACCCCCACCTCTTTTTCCACAGAGACTGGAGAAGCATAACGAGGATATTCAATTCAAGAAGTTCGTTGACATTCTGAGTCAACTTCAAATCAATGTTCCTTTTTGGAGGACATGGAACAAATGCCTACATATGCTAAGTTCCTCAAGGATATTGTGACCAAGAAAAGAAAGGCTGAGTAGTACGAGACAATTGCATGGCAAAAGAATTTTACTCATCCTTAAGCAAGCTGCCACCGAAGAGACATGATCCAGGCAGTTTTATCATCGCATGTTCGATAGGAGACAAATTTGTTGGGAAGGCATTATGTGACCTTGGCTCAAGCGTGAACTTCATGCCTAAGTCAATCTTTGTAAAGCTTGGGATAGGAAATGCGAGACCCACTTCTGTCATCTTGCAATTAGCCGATCGTTCACATGTGTGTCCTGAAGGGCAAATTGAAGGTGTCATCATGCGGGTTAACAAGTTCATTTTTCCTGTCGATTTTCTGATTCTAGACTATGAGATCGATGCCACAGCACCCATCATATTGGGGAGACCCTTCCTATCTACCGGTCGTATTCTCATCGACTGCGAGAGGGGCGAGCTGACAATGAGAGTGGCCGATCAACATGTCACTGTGAATGTCTTCCGATCCCTCAAATACATGGATAATTTGAAGAATGCCAGTGTATTTTAGAAGTGGATCTGTAATTACAAAAGAAGCAGATCAATTTTGCCATGACAATTTCACTCAGCTAGAGACTGATGAGAGGTTACTGGAAGACTTAAAGGCCGAAGAGCCTAATGATTTTTCGTCCGAGGAATAGCAGGCTAGCTTCCTCAAAGCTAGCCCAGGTACGCGTTTTGAACCTTTGAATTTTGAAGAGTTTGTTCCTCCCAAGCCCTCATTACAGCATGCTCCTACCCTATAACTTAAGAATTTGCCACATCATCTTAAATATGCTCTACCCTAACCAAGAATCTAGTTTGTTAAGTGTTTTGTCACAGTATAAGAAAGCGTTATGATGGACAATGGCAGATTTGAAGGGAATAAGTCCAACAATCTGCATGCATAAAATCATACTGGAGAATGCCATGGCAAATCCATAGAGCCGCAGCGAAGATTAAATCCAATCATGAAGCAAGTCGCTATGAAAGAGATTCTCAAATGGCTTGACACTGGAGTGATTTACCCCATTTCAGATAGTTCTTGGGTGAGTCCCATCTAATGTGTGCCAAAGAAGGGAGGCACAACCGTGGTGGCAAGCAAAGACAACGAGTTGCCACCTACACGCACTATCACCGAGTGGCGCATTTGCATGGACTACCGCAAGCTCAACAAGGCCACCAAGAAGGATCACTTCCCTTTGTCGTTCATCGATCAAATGCTGGATCGACTTGCTAGCAAGGCATTTTATTGTTTCTTGGACGGATACTCGGGGTATAATCAGATTGCAATCGCACTGGAAGACCAAGAGGAGACAACATTCACGTGTCCCTATGGCACGTATGCTTTTAAAAGAATGCCTTTTGGACTCTGTAATGCCCCAGCAACCTTTCAGCGCTGCATGCAAGCCATATTTTCAGACATGGTTGAAGACTTTCTAAAAATTTTATGGATGATTTTTCTGTTTCTGGATATGATTTACAAAAATGCCTCGGCAATTTGGCAAAGGTACTGAAGCGATGTGAGGAGGCTGATCTCGTGCTGAACTAGGAAAAATGTCACTTCATGGTGACCAAGGGTATTGTTCTTGGCTATAAAATTTCTTCAAAAGGGCATTGAGGTGGACAAAGCAAAGATTGAGGCGATCGAGAAGTTACCCGCACTAAATTCTGTCAAGGGCATTCGGAGTTTCTTGGACATACTAGATTTTATCGGAGATTATCAAGGACTTCTCCACAATATACAAGCCCTTGTGCACCCTTCTGCAATAGAACCAGTCGTTCGTGTTCGATCAGAAATGCCATGGCGCATTCAAAGAGCTGAAGCAAAAACTTATCTCTACATCGATCGTGGTTCCCCAGATTGGACATCACCATTTGAGTTGATGTGTGATGCAAGTGATTTTTCTGTGGGAGTTGTGCTTGGGTAACTAGGAGGTAAAATTTTCCATGTCATTTACTATGCTTGTTGTATATTGAATGAGGCACAATTAAACTATACTACTACTGAGAAAGAATTACTTGCCGTGGTATTTGAATTTGACAAGTTTAGGTCATACTTGATAGGCACCAAAGTCATAGTTCACACCGATCACTCAGCTATAAAATACTTAGTGAACAAGAAAGATGCCAAGCCTAGACTTATTAGGTGTATATTACTGCTGTAGGAGTTCGACTTAGAGGTAATCGATAGGAAAGGTACTGAAAACCAGGTTGCAGACCATTTATCTAGAATAGAAAATATTTCAAAATGCCTTGACATTTTTGATATTAAGGAAGAATTCCCTGATGAGAAAATTGTATATGCCACGGCAATTTCGTGGTACGCTGACCTTGTTAATTTTCTTGTTAGTGGTGTTTTCCTTATGAATTGAATAGCCAGGGCAAGAAGAAGTTTATGCATGATGCCAAGTTCTATTTTTGGGATGAGGCGTACTTGTTTAAATAATGTGCCGATCAAATGATTTGACAGTGTGTCCCCGAAGAGGAGCAACAAGATACCTTACGCCATTGCCACACAGCACCCTATGGAGGGCATTTGGAGGTGCGAGGACTGCTGCAAGGTCCTTCAATCAGGCTTCTACTGGTCATCCCTATTTAAAAATGCCCACAAATTTTGCGAAGTATGCGACAGATGCCAGCACACTGAGAACATTTTCAGACGACACAAAATGCCACTATAAAATATTTTAGAGATAGAGCTCTTCGATGTTTGGGGCATTGATTTTATGGGACCATTCCCCTCTTCTTTTGGAGACTTATACATCTTACTCACGGTGGATTACGTATCTAAGTGGGTTGAAGCGATTGTCACACCGAGAAATGACTCTAAGACGATGCTCAAGTTCCTTCACAAGAACATTTTTACTCGATTTGGAGTACCAAGAGCCATCATCAGTGACGAGGGCACCCACTTTGATAACAAGGTAATTTCCAAGGCATTACAAAAGTATGGTGACATAAAATTGCCACAGCATATCACCCACAAACTAATGGGCAAGCGGAAGTATCTAACCGTGAAATCAAGCAGATCCTCGAGAAGGTGATGAACCCTAAAGAAAAGATTAGTCCCCAAAACTGGATGAAGAACTCTGGGCATACCGGACGACATTTAAGACATATTTGGGAATTCGCCCTTCAAGATGGTATTTGGAAAAGCCTGCCACCTCCCAGTTAAGCTAGAACATAAGGCATACTGGGCAATCAAGAAGCTGAACTTTAACGCGCAACTAGTTGGGGAGAAAATGTTGCTCGACCTGAATGAGATGGAAGAGTTTCGAGCGCAAGCATATGAAAATGCCAAGCTCTACAAAGAAAAAACCAAGAAGTGGTATGACAGAATGCTTTTGGCACGACATTTTCATATTGGCCAGCAGGTGCTCTTGTTTAACTCGAGGCTCAAGCTCTTTCCTGGTAAATTGAAGTCACGATGGTCAAGACTATTCGAAGTCCACCATGTTTACCCTCATGGCACTATGGATATCAAGAACATGAACGATGGGTCCATCTTTAAAGTCAATGGACAACGTCTAAAGGCTTATCAAGGAGCTTCGCCTATGCGTGACAAATATGCATTCTTCTTGCGCAATGTCGAAATCTGCTAAGCATCTTGAGGATGTTGTTACATTTTGGATTTACTCATGTGCATAAATAAATGTTTATTTTGTTATTATTTTTATTCAGTTTCCTTTTAATTGGCTATTTTATTTTTCTTTGCAATGTTAGGATCCATCTAACTTTCAATCGTACCAGCATCAGATTCTGAACAGTCCAGCCCCACACAATTTTGAAAGCGCACATGTTGCACCTCCGCCATACCACCACAAGCATGAAGTCAAGGTACCTTGCATTGCATTGCATGTCATAACATGTAGTTTAATTTTCCTTAGTTTTTAAGCATTGAGGATAATGCTTCTCTCAAGTTTGGGGGAGGTAGGGTTCTTAAATCATTGCATGATAATATTAGTAGAATGAATATGCCATGACATTAGTAATTGGTTGAATTGGTTTTCTGGAATAAATTAAGGATGCCCGATGATGGTAAACTATTGATGGCTAGGATTGAATGTACATGACTGTTGAGGATGATAGAACCAACTCTAGGACTTGCTTCTTTGAAACCCTTGAATACACGATTGTATGTTTTTCATGCTTAAGGAACTTAGAAATTTTTTATAAGAGAATTCTTGCATGTCTTGGCATAAACGATGAAAACCCCACTTTGTAAAAAAATAAAGTTGTGAATAAATGATACGACATATCTGTAGAAGGACACTCCACTATGCTATGACATTTCCTAGAAACTATAAATAAATAAATGGAAACTATGATATATGAGTGAATGAAAGTAGTCACAGGATGACTCTACCTGACTAGCTTGGGGGTGAAAGGTATGCTCCCTTTCACCTAGAGTGTGGGATGATAGGTGTAATGGGTTGACTCCCCTTGTAGCAGTGTTAAAAAGAAAAAAAGGAAAAAGGAAAAGAAAACAATATGGGAGTAAACTTGTAAATATCGTGGCAAAACAAGAAAGCTTGCGTAGAAAATTTTTAGGTTTGTTAAGCATGGACTGGATACAAACACGTACACACCCACACAAAGAATCTTACCTTAGGGGAAAATACTTGATTTCTCAAACTAGTCTAGCATGTTGAAGCCAAATGTTCTGAGGGCTGAAATTCTATCCCACTATTCTATTTCTGAACTTGCCATTGTATTTTTATTTTGCTTAATACTATCCATTGCTTGAGGACAAGCAATAGCTTAAGTTTGGGGTGTCATAACTCCGTAAAAATGTCATATTTGGGACCTTTTCACTTAAGTTATTGACTGTCTAAGAGCTCATATAGGATCATATAGATGCATTTAGGAGCATATAGTTGCATGTGGTGAAATTTTGTTTGTCGCGACATTTTATTTTGTAATCAGTGTTGCTTTATGGGGAAGGTATTTTGTTTGATGATGTGCAGGATTTGGGAGCAAGGATAAGCAAAAGGAAATTGCCATGACATGATGAGACTACTGAGTAAAATGAGATTGCCACGACATCTCGGACGACATTTCTGGGCAGAAAAAAGTCAAAGAAGATATTTTTAGTAAGAGCCAGTTGTCATGTACTATACGTGATTTCTGTAATCAGCTATAAAAGGAGGGGCCAATTATCATCTCTACACCAACTCTCATATAAAAGGAATGAACTTTAGGGTACTAGGGTAATTTTAACACAAACCCTAGGTTTATTCTCCCCTATAAATAGGAGATGAAGCCAGACTTTTTTGGAGGGACTTTGAGACTTTTACACAACCGCCAAGAGCCTAAAAATTCGGAGAAAAATATATATATTTTTTCCATCAATCATTTTTACTGTGGCATTCCTCCATTCACAAGCTAGAGGGAGTGGCGAACTAGGTGTCCGAGAGGAGTTAGATCACTGGGACAATTCGTGGTGGCCGAGGGAAGCTTTGCCAGTGCACGTCGAAGGCTTTTCCTCCTTCCCTTTGCTCTTTGCTTTCATTATTTATTATTTGGGTTGTAAGGAACGGATTAACTTGCTTTGTGCTTGCTTATTTTGAACCCCACCATGAACTAATCCTATTTGGTGGGAGTTTATTTTGGATATTTATGTTTTGCTTTAATGAATGGTTATTTTTCTATCTTATATTCTGTTTATTTTATGAAGCTTACTGCCTTAAGGTTGTAGGAGCTACGAAAGTAGTCGTTCCTTAGGAGATTACTTAGTGTTCGAGAGAATGCCTAGGTAGCACATCCTTAGTGTTCGAGAGAAACTATGGAGGAACTGCATAAGCAAGGGGTTCTAGGTAGTAACTAGGCCTAATCTACCTTAGAGATAAGGCTAGGATTTTATTCGACTAAAAGGAGTTGTGCATGAGCGATAGGTTAGATATTAATGCTACCGCAAAAAGGTATTGCCGAGACATATCCCGTTATCTGGACCAATATGATCCCTGCAGTAGCTAACACCAACCGATTTTACCAAGGCATCTTCAACCTGTCGAGTACCTTAACTAGAGATAGCATAGAGCACCCTTAGTAAACACTTTCGGGCAGATAAGGTATAGAAGTAAGACCATTCTGAGAAGTAGACTTAAATTTTCCTAAGTAACTCCTATCACTCATTCCTATAGTAGTTTGTCGTGTGAGGAGTCTAAAGTCCTTAGAATCAAATCCAGTATTTACAATTTATTTTGTCGTTACATTTTCATTTGTTTGCACTCGACACAATTAAATTTGCCATAACATCTCAATTTGCTACCATATTACCATCACACAATTTCCACAACGTCCATTCATTTTGCCACAGCATTTTCATTTGCAAATAACAACTTTACTTAGGTGACATAGTAAAGCACTTTGATAGAACTTATCAATTTCCTCAAATCCCTGTGGAGACGATACTCACTCTTCACTGTATTACTTGTTCGATTGTGTATACTTGCACATAATTCTGCATCCATAATTAGTACTCACAAATAGTGGACAATATATTACGGTGCCTACTTTCATGGGCAACCCATTGGTATTAAAAATAACTTTTTTTATTGAATGCATTCTTTATAAACACTTTTTACTACTACTTTATCAAATAAGTAAAAACTTGATTTTTTTCCATAATATATGAAATAAGTTTTGATTTGTTGTGGAAACTGGGTTATTTTCCACACGAACGTAGTTTCAAAATTGACCTAAAATGTCAAGATCAAAACACCAAAGGTTCCACAATGGATAAACCTATCAAACTATTGAATATTGAAACACAATGGAAAACCGAATAAAAAACAATAAAGGAGATAACACACCAAATTTATGAGGTTCGACGAGAATATCGTCTACTCATCGGGCACCACACCGGATGATAACTTCACTATCAACAAATATTACAACAAATGGAATTCTTTAGAATTCCCAAAGTGAGAGAATGAAGAAAACAAGAGGAAGAGAGAACTTGTTTTTGGGATGATTTCTAATGAAATACTTAGGTTTATTTATAGTTGAGTTTTAAGGACTAAACTTATAAATAACCTAATATTTTAGGGATCAAAATGAAAAATAAGTTGACCACCTACCAAAGAATTTTCCAATAAGTTGGACACCAACCAAGATGAATTTTTTAATAAGTTGGCCACCAACCAAGATGAAATTTCCAATTTGCCAAACTTAATTTCAAGCCAAAATATAACAAATATCCACCTTGGCTTGAAATTACCAAGCCTACTCAACTTCTTCAACTCCCTATATTTCATGAAGCTCTTTTAATGTAGTGCCTCTAATTGCACTCACAAGTTTCATACACCCGAAGGTGCTCAAACTTTAAGGATGTTAATCAAGTTCAAACAATGATTGAACTTGATTATTGTTACCACCTTGGTCATCATATCTGCAGGATTTTCTGATGTCGCTATTTTATGAAGTATAATCTTTCCTTATTCAAAGAACTCATACACAAAGTGATACCTCATGTCGATATGCTTAGTCCTTGAATGGTATAATTGATTTTTCGCTAAGTGAATAGTGCTTGTTGTCACAATAGAGACTAATGTGACTTTGTACAACTCCCAAGTCTTCCATCAACCCGTTAAGCCAAATTGCTTCCTTTACAGCTTCTGAAACTGCCATGTATTCTGCCTCTGTAGTAGAACAAGCCACCGTAGATTGCAAAGTAGACTTCCAACTTACTGGGGCTTTAACAAGAGTAAACAAATACCAGTAGTTGATTGACGCTTATCCAAATCACCAGCATAGTCAGAATCAACATATCTAACCACACACTGACCAAGTGCTTCATCTTGTTCAAAAACTAAACCAACATCCACGGTTTGTTGGAGATACCGTAGAATCCATTTCACAGCTTGCCAATGTCCTTCTCCACGATCATGCATGTACCTGCTCACAACTCCAACTGCTTGTGAAATATCAAGACGCGTACACACCATTGCATACATCAAGCTCCCAACTGCACTAGCATATGGAACTTTTGCCATATACTCTCGTTCTTCGTTAGTTTTAGGAGATAATTAAGAACTAAGTTTCAAATGAGAAGCCAGTGGGATACTTACATGTTTGGTATTTTCATTTACGCCAAAACATTGTAATATCTTTCTCAATATTGTTTCTGTGTTAAACAAAGCTTCTCTTTCTGTCTATCTCTGCTTATCTCCATACCAAGAATCTTCTTGGCCTCACCTAGATCTTTCATCTCAAACTCTTGATTCAACTGAGCCTTTAATTTGTATATCTCCTTTTGACTCTTCGAAGCGATCACCATATCGTCAACGTACAAGAGAAGATAAATGAAAGATCCATCTTTGATATTTTGCAAATACACACAATGATCATATTTGCTTCTAGTGTACTTTTTCCTCCTCATAAATCTATCAAATCGCTTGTACCACTGCCTCGGAGATTGCTTCAATCCATATATCGATTTGTTCAGCTTACAAACTCATTTCTCACAACCACCATCTTTGTATCCTTCTGGTTGAGTCATATAGATCTATTCTTCTAAATCACAGTGCAAGAAAGCCGTCTTTATATCAAGTTGAACTAGCAACAAATTCAACTATGCTACCAAGGCCAACAATATTCTAACGGAGGAATGCTTCACAACATGGGAAAATACTTCATTGTAGTCGATTCCCTCATTTTGAGCGTAGCCTTTAGCTACCAACTGTGCCTTGTAGCGAATATCTTTCTTGCTATGAGATCCATCTTTCTTTGCAAATACCCACTTGCATCCAATTGCTCTTTTACCTTTCGATAATTGTGCCAGTTTCCAAGTGTTGTTCTTTTGGAGAGATTACATTTATTCATCCATGGCACTTTTCCACTTATCACTTTCCAAGCTTTGTATTATTTCTTGGTAAGTGATAGGGATATCATCATCAACAACTAGAAGAGCATAGGCCACCATATCAACAAATCAAGCAGGTCTATGAATTTCTCTCCTTGGCCTTGTAACTGCAAGTGGTTCTGGTGTCTCCAATGGTTCTTGGGTTTGAACCTCTTCATCTTTTGATTCTTCTATTGGAGTCGAAGAATCAGTTGCATCAACTTCTGGAATCATCATCTGCTGAAACTCCACATGTTTTGGAGTATGCTCCACTTGCTGCGGAGTACTACTTGTCTGGACAGCTTCATTTGTTACATTCTTTACTAGGGCAAATTCATCAAAGGTAACATCTCTGCTACAAATTATCTTCTTGGTGTTTAAACACCAAAGGCAGAATCCCTTCACTCCATGGATGATTCTCATAAAGAGAGCATTCTTTGCTCTCGGATCAAGCTTGGATTCCTTCACATGATAATAAGTAGTGGATCCAAATACAAGTAAGGAATCATAATCAGTAGCAGGTTTTCCAGACCATACCTCCAATGGTGTTTTTCCTCCTATCGTTGATGACTGCAGACGATTGATGAGATGGCCAACATATGTCACAGCCTCAGCCCAAAATTCCTTGCCTAACCCAGCATTAGACATCATACATCGAACTTTCTCCAATAGTGTTCAATTTATACGCTCTGCCACCCCATTCTGTTGTGGTGTATTTCTAACAGTGAAGTGTCGAACAATACCATACTCATGATAAACATCAAAGAATTGGCCACTTTTATATTCCCCTCCATTGTCCTTATTAAGACGTTTGATCTTTCTATCAATATGGTTCTCGATCATATTTTTCTATTTCAGGAAAATTCGAAGCACTTCATCTTTAGACTTCATCGGATACACCCAAACTCTTCTGGAAAAGTCATCTACAAAAGTTAAAAAATAATGGCTTCATCCCAAAGACGATGTCTTTGAAGGACCCCATACATCTGAGTGAATATAATCCATAATATCTTTTGTATTATGTATAGTGGTGCCTAACTTCACTCTCTTCTGCTTTCTCATAACACAATGCTCGCAAAAGTTCAATTTGCAAGCCTTCGCACCTTTCAACAATCCTTTATTTGCCAGAATTTGCAAGGATTTCTCTCTAACATGTCCCAACCGCATATGCCACAACTGGGTTGCGTCCAAATCATCACCTCTGAAAGTTGCTGCAACTGCTCCAATAATTATACTACTTTGGTAGTAATATAAATTATTTTTCCTAATGCCCTTCATCATCACAAGTGCGCCAGATGTGGCTTTTAAAACTCCATCTCTCATAGTGATTACTGAGCCTTTGGATTCCAAGGCTCCCAACAAGATGAGATTTTTCTTCAAACTAGGCACGTATAGGACATCAGTCAAAACTCTGGTTGATCCATCTTGATTCTTCAATTGAATTAAACCTATCCTAACAGTTTTACAGGCATTGTCATTGCCCATATAATAACTCTTTCATTTAGTTCTACTAAATCGAAGAATCACTCCCGATTAGGGGACATATGATAGGTATAAACCGAATCTAATATCCACTCATCTGAATGGAATATTGTTGATGAAGCAACCAATGATATGTCAGAGTCATTTGCATCATGCTCTACAACACATGCATCTGGAGCAGTTTTTCCTTTCTTCTTCAACTTCGGACAATCTTTCTTCCAATGGCATTTCTCATGACAAAAGGAACATTCATCTTTTCTCAGTCTGGACTTCGACTTTGATCTCTCTCTCTACTTTGGCTTTTGACTTTTCGAGTGACCTCTTGCCACTATGGCCTCCGCTGCTTCGTACTTGCTCTCCTTCTTGGTTTTCTTTTAAGCTCATAACTATACAAAACAGCAGTTATATCTTTAAGGGTAACATTATCCTTACCATGAAGTAACGTTGTCTCAAGGTGCTCAAATTCATCTGGAAGAGATGACAACAACATCAAGGCCAAATCTTCATCATCGAAGGTTTCATCTATGCCCAATAAGTCTACCACTAGCTCATTGAACGTAGTGATGTGTTCATTCATACTGGTGCCTAGTTGATAATCAAATCTGAACAATATTTTCTTCATGTAGAGACGATTCTGAGAGCTTTTCTTTAGGAATTTTTCCTCCAATGCTTTCCATATCTTACTTGCAGAAGTCTCGTTCTTGTAGCCATACTTCTATTCCCTGAAAAGATAAGATCGAATCGTATTATACGCCAAACGATTAATTGTTTCTCATTCTTTCTCCTCCATATATTCGGGCTTTTCTTCTCAATGGCTATGTCTAGACCTTGTTGGAATAAAGCGTCTAGCACATCGCCTTGCCACATGCCAAAATGACTGGATCCATGGAATAACTCCACCGAGAAATTTGCATTTGACATCACCCTCCTCACCGGTCCAGATGAAGAGCTTGATGTCTCAACTGATCCGTATTTTGGCATTTAAATTCTAATGAACAATATTCAATAACATGAACTATATCTTTTCAGCAACGGAACCACCAGGATAACCTCAACCGAAGCTCTGTTACCAATTATTACGGAAACTGGGTTATTTCCCACACGAACGTAGTTTCAAAATTGACCTAAAATGTGAAGATCAAAACACTAAAGGTTGCACAGTGGATAAACCCATCAAACTATTGAATATTGAAACACAATGGAAAAATCGAATAAAAAACAATAAAGGAGAGAATACACCAAATTTACGAGGTTCGACGAGAATATCGTCTACTCCTCGGGCACCACACCGGATGATAACTTCACTATCAAGAAATATTACAACAAATGGAATTTTTTAGAATTCCCAAAGTGAGAAAATGAAGAAAACAAGAGGAATAGAGAACTTGTTTTTAGGATGATTTCTAATGAAATACTTAGGCCTATTTATAGTTGAGTTTTAAGGACTAAACTTATAAATAACCTAATAAATAACCTAATATTTTAGGGATCTAACATGAAAAATAAGTTGGCCACCTACCAAAAAAATTTCCAATAAGTTGGCCACCAACCAAGATGAATTTTTCAATAAGTTGGCCACCAACCAAGATGAAATTTCCAACTTGCCAAACTTAATTTCAATCCAAAATATAACATGAACTTCTATTATTATCATAATATCATTTAAGAAACACTTTCTCCTTCCCTTGGCATCACATCATGAGATTGCATCATCAATTTTGGGGGTTGAAAGATGACATATATATGTTGCTTTCAGCAAGACAAAACATTTCTCTACTAAAATCATTTATTATTATCTTTTTTGGCCAAAGTGAGAATATTGAAGTCTTATATACAACAATTAGATGTACTCTAATCTTTTTCAAATCATGAGGTTGCTTCTTTATTGTTGTGGGCTTTGAGTGGTTTGTTGACAGCTAAATTTTCGTATGTTGCAGGTATATGCTATTTAGAGCTTTTGTACCTCGACATGCCATCATCAAGAAATTTGCTGGCGAGGAGATATCAAAACAAGATTCACTGGGTTAGTTGGCCTAATGTGTACAAATCAAAGAATGAGGGGGTTTAGGTGTTCTGAATCTCAACTTGATGAATAGATCGATTTTAGGGAAATGGTCTTGGAGGTTTGCCAATGACAGGGAGTCTGTTTGGAGGGAATTTATTTATTCTAAATATAAACTGGATTCATCCTTGTTACTGTTTGACAGTAAGATTCTACCTAAAGTTTCTTGGATTTGGAGATCAGTGGTGAATAATCATTTCAAAGAAGATTTTATTGGCTTTAAGTTTAGAAGCATGTGTAGTTTTCAAGTTGGTGATGGTAAATTTATTCGGTTCTGGCAAGATATTTGGGCTATGGATTATCCTCTTTTGGTCATTTTCCCTAGATTGTTTTCTATTTCCACAAACAAGAATGGCAAATTATTTGAATTTGGTGAATATAGCTCTATGGGCTGGATTTGGGATGTTCAGTTTAGAAGGAAACCTTCAATATATGATGATTTTCAGTTATTTGCCTGAGGATTCTTAAAATAGTTGGCATCCTTTGGAAGGAGCCTGGAGAAAAGATTAGACTGGTTCTTCAAACATTTGGAGCATGACGTTTAGGCTCTTGAGTGATGTTATATCCTCCCTTAATCAAAGGATGCAAGATGCTCTATTGCTTGAACACCAAGCACAAAAAGGTTCTCCCTAGCGATGCAGGGGGTAATTATAAAAAGATTCATAAATGTTTATCGAACAGAATAACTGTCACTATTTTTATTCCCAGTGAACTTAAATTTATATATGCTTTGATAACTTGACACCATTCCTTGTCTTAACTTTTTTAGTTTTACTAAAAGCCACCATCAAAATTCTAGCTGTATTTATCCTTCATCTACAAGTATTTACAAATAGGCAACACCGCTTTTTCCTATTCTTGATAGCACGTATGCATTGTCTTCTTCTGTCAATTTTAAAGACTATGCATAAGAAAAAAAGAATTAAGGCATTTCAAGAAAACTATGGAACTTAGTTGAGGTGGGCCCTTTTTTTTTGTTAAGGTACTTCATGAGGACGGTTTGAAGACACTAATAAATTGGTGTGTCGTAGCCCCCAGTTGCACTGGGGTGTATGTCTCGACTTCACTGTGGGATTCTAAATTTCTATGACCTAAAACCAATCTGCTTTAACATCCATTTTCATTTAGAATTTTACACAGATCATGGTTGAGTCTTGATCAGGGTCATGGGATCTGGTGAAACATCAATTCAGTTTTAATCATACTGATCCAAATAATGTGACACTTTACAAGTGTTTCTGGTTGGTTTGAATGGTTATATATTAGGTAAATTGAACCAAATATGCAGTGAGGATAGTAGTTGCAGTTGTTTATTATGAAATTGATTTTTGTCCCATCTTTTGAAGTACATGGTGGGACTTATGATTTATAATTGTCGAGATTATCTGTGCTATTTATTGAATCTTGTGATTTTATTGATGGATACAGTCTGTCTTGGTCTCAGTTGATCGCCATGAATGGTATGCACCTCCACAGATATACACTCGTGATGACAGCTCTGGACTATGGACAGTAAAGCCCACCTTTCAACCAGAGTCCATGATGCCATCATCTGGTCTTAATGGTGAAGCCAGTCATCTGGAACACAGACATCAAATTAACCGCCATGAGTTGATTGATGGTGTTTCTAGTATGGAAACCTGTTATGAGCATGCTTCTGCAGAATTGCATTCTGAGAATGAAGCTGGTATTGGTTCAAAGAAAAGACTAGAAGAGGATATGTCATCTGATGGAGCTGTTGCTGATGGTTTGGTAAATGAAACTGGTGAACTTAAGCTGGAGAATAAAACTTCCATGGAAAATCCTCTGTTAAGTGATTGTCCAGGCCCAACAGCTGCAGCAGCTAATGCTTCAATTGCTGAAAGAGTAATAGAGCCTACTCTTGTAATGTTTGAGGTAACAAATATCTTTCGATTGACATAGTTCATTTCTTGTGAACTACACAGTTTGACCTTTTCCTTTTTTTAATGTTTTTTGGTCACAACATAACTGTAATGGTAAATGATGATGTTACCATTCTCTTTAAGTCATTAATCGTTCTTCTTTGATCATTATATTGTATGAATTCTTACTGCTGTTATGATTGTTGTTTAGATTGTTATGGTCTGTTATTGTTTCTCCTCCCCCTTTTTATTAGAACAACCTAAGTCGACTTTCATGGTTGCAGGTTCATGTGCCACCTTCAGGCATGCTTGATGGTGTCCATTCACAGCATTTTTTTGGGACTGCTGTCATTATTCATCATTCTCGTAATATAGGCTTGGTTGCTGTTGACAAGAATACGGTTGCAATTTCTTTGTCGAATGTGATGCTGTCCTTTGCTGCTTATCCAATTGAAATTCCTGGAGAGGTGTGCTATTTAAATTGAACATATTAGAAAACTGTAGCATATTTTATTGAATTTCTTTTTTTTTTTTTAACTGCAGGTTGTTTTTCTTCACCCTGTTCACAACTATGCTCTAGTTGCATATGACCCCTTGGCTCTAGGGCCTGTTGGTGCTTCTGTGGACCGTGCTGCAGAACTACTTCCTGGTAGGTTCTACATTTTCAATTATTTGACGTATTTGTCCTATGCAACTGGGTTTTATCTTCTTGTTGCAAATATATTGTATGCTTCTTTCTGTCCTTGAAAATATGGTTAGAAAATTGATGAGAAAAGAATAAAAATATCATAGTTTTATGTTCTTAGAAGCCAATGTTGTTGAACTGGACCAGACCGGCTGTTTCGATGGTGAATTGGATGGTCCAGCTGTTCATCGAACCAGAGTTGATGGAACTGTTTCAAACAAGTAAAAAAACCTATATCCAGAACCGGAAAAAACTGTGAAAAAACAGTTATATTGTAAATTCTGGAAAAAATCATTAAAAATCCCATATATCCGCCTAAAACATTTCACTAAAAAGGACCCTCGGTTCTTATGTGGATTCTGCAAGAATCAAATATAAAAAAAAAAATGAGATACGGACATAGTTAAAGTTCCCTAAAGAAGAAATGCTTGGATGGGGCACAATGATGGATGGGAAGAGTGATGAGTTGTAAATCCAAATCCTCATCCTTTCAACTTTTACAAGTCTGAAGATGAGTAAATTTTTTAGTGAAGTCTGAAGAGTGAAGACGAGTGAGATTTTTTTGTTCATGAAGAGTGAGATTGTGAAAGATTGAAACTGTGATTACGTGAAAGCTGAAAGCATGAAGATTGATATGGCAAGGTAAGAAACAAAGAAAAAATGCCCTATAAGTGTGGGTTTAATTTCAATTTTGGGCTAAACAGCTAATATTGGACATGGGCAAAGAATTTAATAATAAAGGCTCAAAGCATAAAAAACGAAATATACATTTTGATTGAACTGCTGGTTTAACTGGTTGAGAACCGGTAACAGGATGTTGGACCAGTTTGATCACCGGTCTGTTTTTTATTAACATTGTTAGAAACCGATTTTGGTAATACTTAGAAGGAAGTCTGTTGTTTTTCTGCAATGGAAAAGGAGCTGGGAGTGAAAAGTTAATATTGAATTCCTTTGTGATTCTTGTAATTTTGTTGATTAAACACTGCAAAACTAATTTTGCCAAGCATTTACTGTAAGTTGTGAGAAAAAAAAGAGTTTTTCTCTTTTCTGTTCATCCTAAAATAAGTAAACAAACAGCCTGATTAAAATAAGCCGTGTTTACAACATTAGAGTCCTATTAGATTATTGTTTACAGAGGAGTTCTACTCGGTTACTTCTTATCTAACTCTTATCTTAATAGATATCTATCTTATCTACCAAATAAATAAACCTAATCATAAAATACAACTTTAATACAAAGTAAAATACACTTCTAATTTGGTTACATTCTATATTGTGTTCTATTTGAGACAGAGCCTGCATTATGTCGAGGAGATTCAGTCTATCATGTGGGTTTATGTAGAAGCTTACTAGCAACATCTAGGAAATCAATTGTGACCAATCCATGTCCACGGTACAAAGCAACAAATATGGAAGTAATTGAGCTTGATACTGGTATGTTTTCTTGTCATTACTTTAGGAGTAATCTAATTCTACCCTAGTGCTGATTTCAATATACAAAATAATTCTCTCTTTTTGCAGATTTTGGTAGTACATTTTCAGGCCTGCTAACAGATGAGCATGGAAGGGGTTTCCACTTTCCACTTGGACTGAAAAATATAAAAGGAGAAAAAAAGGTTTTCTTCTATTGATTTTGAACCAACTGCATTATGCCCAAATATTCTGATGCTTGCCATCGATGATTTCAGCTGAAATTTGATTGTAATACATCAGAAGATCATCAATTTGTGAGGGGTATCCCAGTTTATGCAATGAGCCAAGTTCTTGACAAGATCATAGCTGGTGCGAATGGACTGCCTCTTCTCATAAATGGCGTCAAAAGGCCGATGCCACTTGTTAGGATTTTAGAGGTTGAATTTTATACTACGCTGCTTTCAAAGGCCAGAAGCTTTGGGTTAGTATTCTTCTTGTTTCTTTTCTTTCAAATTTGAATATCAAAATTTGTTTTTGAAAAAAGATTCTGGCAATACTTCAGATCATGCTAGGGAGAGTAGCCTCTTTGCATTTTTCTTTGTGTACGTGTATCCCTTCCACATGGTCACATCATTATTTTATCTTTTTAGGCTCTTGCTAAGAAAGATCCCAGTTCGACGGCAAGTATTACGTGTTAAAGGTCGTTTGGCGGGATCGAAAGCTGAAACTTTATTGGAATAAGGTGACATGGTTTTAGCAGTAAATAAAGAGCCTGTTACTTGTTTTCGAGACATAGAAAATGCTTGTCAAGCATTGGACAATGGGAACAATGATGGGAACCTTAACATGACCATTTTTCGTCAGGTAAGCAAATAGGTACAGGCGGCAAGATAATCTGTTTCTTTTTCCACATTGTAATTATTACTTTATTAGTTTGACTAAAGAATTTTCATAAGCTCTAGGACTCTCTCCAATGTATTCTGTTTTTTTACTGAAGTTTTATTAATACAATTTTGTAAAGAGAAAATAATCTTAGTGACCGAAAATGTCTTATAATATATGATTTTAACTAATTTTTTTTGGATTTACGAAAATGACCAACAAATTCGTAATGAGATCTCAAATTTGCAACGAACTCCAATTTCGTAACCCAGTTTCTAAATTCGCAACACGAATATGTAAATCGCAACGCGAATTTGTAAATCGCAACACAGAAGTCAAATTCGTAACACAGAAGTCAAATTCGCAACGCGATAGTCAAATTCGCAACACTGAAGACAAATTCGAAACGCGAATCTGTAAATCGCAACACAGAAGTCAAATTTGCAACGCGATAGTCAAATTTGTAACACTGAATTTCAAATTCGCAACTGAATTTCAAATTCGCAACTCGATTTTCGAATTCGCAACACGAATTTAATTTCGCAACAGGTTTTAGTTTCGCAACATAAATGTTTTGGGTATATAACTACGCAGCAGCAGCAACTCATAACCTAAATCCCTAAATCGCAACTCATTCCATCTCCATCTATCACTCTCTCCGGCGACATCCGTTCCTATATCCAACGACATCCTTCCCCATCTCTAATTGTTTTTTACATAATTTTATTTCTATATAATTTTTCAATAATTTCTCTCCCAAATTATCAACTATCAACTTAATAAAGTATGTTTTTCTCTAAGTTAATGATGATATGTAGTTTATAGCTCGTTTGTTTAGTAAATTAATTTACAATTTGTAGAATGAAATCATCTAATGTTGATCATGTTTGGATAGATTTGTGTTTTGGAGGGTCATGGGAGAATGTTCATAGTGTTTTACAATATGTGCCTTTACCCATGAATCTTCAACTAAAACTGTCATTAAAAAAGTTAACTCATGAAACTCTAATGTTACGTGTTGAAAAGACATTGAATTTAGAGCCTCTAAGTGGATTTAGGCTATCTTATCAGAGAAAAGATAAAATTTATTTGTTAATCGACAATGAAGATGTTGAACGATTCATTGCTTACATTAGTGTTTCGCAAGAAGATGATGTTACATTGTATGTTGTTGAACCTAGAAGTAGTGAAGTTGGGTCAGTAGCGGGTAGTAATTAACTAAGTTCTTCAACCCCAGTTTATGGTGCTCACAATATACAACGTTGTTATCAACCTCAAAATTTAATGGTTCCACCACAATTTCATCACCAAGAAAATTTTGTTTCACCACATTTCTAATACCAAACACAATATCAAACACAATCTCAAAACCCACAACCTTTTCCTAATCCAAATACCAATCAACTTTCAGCACCAAATTCCGGTTTTCGTATTGACCAGTTAGACGATTATGAGCCAACAGAAAAAATTGTGAGTACTAGTCAGTATTCGAAATTTGATATTGGTCAATACCCGGACTTTGATCTTGGTCAATACTAGGATTTTGATGATGTTTCAAAAGAAGAAACAGACCATGCGTGTAATGATTTTGATATTGGTCAATACCCAAATTTTGATGATGAAACAGTCGCTGCCGAAGAAGATGTTGTTGATGATAATGAGGAGGAAGTTACGACTGTGAATGAACACGTTGAACATCCATTCTGTAATTCATATAACCCTAAAGAAGAAGAAGAAGAAGAAGAAGTCCCCAAAGAAAAGAAAAAAAAGAAAATACCACGGGAGTATAATTGGAATATGCCAGAATTATTTCAGATACCGGAAGAAGAGTTGGTAAAGATAGCAGTTGATTGTTACACAAAAGTTATTCATATCAAGAAAGATGATTGTTTTGATACAAAAGGAAGACTTGAAGATAGCTTTGTATACAAAATGTGTGGAAGATGGCTATCAACTAAAAGTTAACAAATCAAGCAAAGATCGTTTCGAAACAAAGTGTATGATTGACAAAAACTGTACGTGTGGCGTATGATTGCAAAGAGGATAAAAGATTGCGAAATGTTTCAAGTTAGGACTTTTATTGATAAACATACATGTTCAAGAACCCAAGTTTTTCCTCACCATAGACAGGCAAACAAAAAGGTGTTGAATGATTTTCTGGCTGAGTTAATGTTTTTGAATGGAAGGGTATATCGGGGACATGAAATTATGACTAACATGAATTCTCGGTTCAAGATTAGTATCTCATATTCTCAAGCTTGGAGAGCCAATGTTATGCCTTGGAATTGTTGAGGGGGTCGCCAAAGCGTCGTTTGCCCAACTGTCGGCTTATTGTCACAATTTAAAGCTAAAAATCATGGGTCTGTAACTCATATCAAAACAGATAGAGATGGACGCTTTGAGTTGCTGTTTATCACCATTGGTGCTGCGGTTAGTAAATCATTATAATTTTGTTGACTCATTTTTGTTAGTTGCATGCATTTCACATTTAAATGATTATATTTCTTGTGTATATGATTTTGTAGATTCGTTCGTTTATTACTTGCATGCGCCCAGTTATTATAGTTGACGGAGCACATTTGAAAGGTCGATACCATGGAGTAAACTTATTAGCAGTAGCCATGGATGCTAACAATGTGATACTGCCAATAGCTTACGGGGTTGGCAAATCTGAAACCTCTGATTCATGGACATGGTTTATGGGGCATCTTAGGGATTACATAGGTCCTATTAGCAATCTGACAGTCATATCCGATAGGGCAAACTCAATTGACAATGCTGTTAGAAGGTGTTTCCCATATGTTTTTCATGGACTTTGTGGTGTTTATTTGTACAGAAATCTAAAATCAAGATCTACTGGTATAAAAATCACAAATGGACATACTGGAAGGCTGTAAAAGCTTATCGGGAAGTGGATTTTAATAAGCATATAAATTGTTTAACACATGTTTTGCCTCAATGTGCTCAAACACTAGAAGATATTGGGTTTGAAATATGGTCAAGAGTACATCAACTTGGAGCAAGATATAGTTTCATGACGTCTAATAGTGCAGAATCAATCAACGCTCTAAGTCTTCATTCCCAGAAATTACCCATTACTATGTTAATGGAGTTTTTTTGAGACTCTATTCAACAGTGGTACTACAAGAAAAGAAACCATGCATGTATTATTTCTTTAAATTCAGAACTTATCATATTTAATATATTTTACTAAGTATTATTTATTTTAATTTACAGGAACATTGAAACATCGTGTTACACCATGGACTGAAAAAAAGATAACGAAACGTGTTGTGAAGTCAACGTCATGGAGAGTTGAACCATGTTCAAACACTTTGTTTGAAGTATTGGATAATAACTTAAATGGGCTTGTCGATCTAAATGCAAAGACGTGTAGTTGTAAGAAATGGAAAACATCTGGTTATCCGTGTGGCCATGTTATAAAAGTTGCTCTTCATCTAAACCAAGATGATTCAAGCCCATACGCTATGGATTGCTACACTACAGAAGTATATCGACAGACTTATGCCGAGATTGTCTACCCTATTCCACATCCTTCTGAGTGGGACATACCAGATGACTTATAAACAGTTTTGCCACCAGTCATGGACAGCAGGCTACCTGGCCGACCAAAAAATCACGATCGTATACCGTCTAAGGGTGAAGAGAAGAGGATATCGACATGTAGTCGGTGCAAGGAAAATGGTCATACAATGTTGACCTGTAGATCACCAGTGCCATCACAATCATCTTTTTCTCTACCAAAATAGGGATCCTCAACAAAATCCAAAGCACATATGGTGCCAAGCAAAAGTAAATCAAAATCGCAATCAAAATCAAAATCCCAATCACAACCGGCTTCACCTTTTGGGACTTATTAACTTAGGTGATTTTTAAATGCAAACGTTGTATTATGTGTATTTTATGTGTGAGTACATACATTTTCAGTTAGACATTCATTAGTAACTTGAGTTTGAACATTGCTATGATATGTTCAGTTGTTATCACTTATTAGATCGTTGTCTGTTATCTTTTTGAAGGTGTTTTCCTTGAATTCGCAACGCGAAAGTCAAATTCGCAACGCGAAATCGCAAACCGAAATTCGCAACGTGAATTTGACTTTCGCATTGCGAATTTGACTATCACAATGCTTATTTCGCGTTGCGAATTTGACTATCGCAACGATAAAATCGTAATGCGAATTTGACTTTCGTGTTGCGAATTTGTACCTTCAACAGGTCTTTTTTACCTTCAACATAATCCAGATTGAATTTAAAACAACAAATCAACTTTTACAAATCAATTAAACAAGCAAAAAAATAATTCTTATTTATACATCAAATTAAACAAATCAACTTTTACAAATCAATTAAACAAGCAGAAAATAATTTTTATTTCCCCATCAATTAAACAAATCAACTTTCAATATAAAATTCAATTAAACAAGCAAAAAAGTGTACCTCAGACTGTTGTTTATGCACAAATACATCAATTTCAAGCAACTCACTTCATGATTAACCTGTAGAAACCAAACATTTGCTCAAACAACACTTTCTACACATCTAAAACCAACAAGCAGCAAATTACTGAATTATAGGTACTTAACCAAATATTTTCAAACCAATTAAAGAGTATATATGTTAACAACACTTGCTCAAACTTACCAATTGTTTATGCACACTTTCAGCACGCGAATGCAGGTAGGCAGCGTCTCGAGGTAGGCAACATCTCGCATATATCGATCTAGCCATAAAATGCCTAAACCACAAGCCTATTGCACCTTTATCTCTATCTGTGGGAGGTAGAAACTGTTTACTTCCTGTCATCAAACGTTCCAAGCACATGCATACGAGAGGACCACAATCCCCTCTGGCTCCCTGCGTTTGTTGTGGCCAAGTATTTAGCCAAATGAGCGCTCCATCCCTTTGTAATAATATCTCTCAAATCAGACAATGGTATGTAATTCAACATGCTGTCATATACCATTGTCTTCGGGGATGGGAGCTGAAGCTCGACGAGAAGCTAATGACGACGTTCCAAAACAGGGATAAACACCTGCAATCATAAATAATTGCGCACATCAAATAAAAATTATGAACACCTTTAAAATATTCAAAAAATAAATACTAACCTTATCGACCTCCCACCACGCAGGATAAAGTTTAGCTTTTCCATTACCCAACGTATATGAAGAATCTCTCGGATCCTTCAAGTGGGCTACGTGAAAAGACGTCGGCATAATATTCCATCGAGTATTTATTTTCTTCAATTTCATTATTACTAGAAGACGTGACACCCATGCATCAATATGTTGTTTTATTAAAAAAATACATATATTAGTGAATTTATTAATAAATTTAAAAAAATTTAATCAAAATGCAATATAAGAAGAATATAAGACTTACCCCCCTTCGAAATAGCCATTATCTTCAACCCCTAATAAAATACCCCACCAAGATTGATCAAGAAACAAATGTATAACATCGTCGAGTTTGCATATGTCAAAATAACACCCCTGGCTCCGCTCATGTAGATAAAAATCAACTGCGGTCTTAGCCCAAAGGGTATTATCCGTAATTGTGTTCGGTAGTGTTTCCCTCTCCTCCTGAGGAATGGTACTGGCCGGTAACTCATACGAAAGCCAACACACATCCATCATATCGGGCACGGGAGGGGGTTTATCAATATGTCGACAAATGACGTATTGTGAATCGGGCTCTTGAACGGTGGGAGAGACCCATTGAACGATGACAGGGGCCTCTTGAATGGTGGGAGGGGCCTATTGAACGATGAGAGGAGCCTCTTGAATGATAGGAGGCACCTCTTGAACGATGACAGGTGAATCGGGCTTCTTCTTACGGAGTCTTGGCACTAGTGGGGTGAAAGGAGACGTAATGGCACGTGCACGACGTCTGATGCATGAACCCCGTCGTGCAATAAAAACCGACGTAAAGCATCTACCTTATTGGGCCACTGAAAATAAATTAATACATAAATCAGTAAATAAATAAATAAATAATACCGAAAAAATGTTATTTACATTTTTAGTGTAGTATTAAACAAATTTATCTCATTACGTAGAGTATGAACCTCATTTTCCAACGATGAAACAATCTCACGTAGAGCGGCTACCTCATCACGTAGCACACCATTGTCATCGCGTAAAACATCCACCTCACCACGTAAAGACCGTACCTCATCATGCCATGCACCATTGTCTTCACGTAAAGTACCGACCTCATGACGCAAAGCACCGACCTCATCACGTAACTCCACTAACTCATCCCGTGGAGGTGGAGAACAGGGAGATAAATGTCGTAGCCTCTTTGTCGGTCGCCTATCATGAGGTGATGGTGGAGAAGATGCTCGATGATGTGATGGAATAGGTGATGGTGGAGGTGGAGAAGAGGCTCGATCAGGTGATGGCTCCGGGTGTCGGGCTATAGAATCGGCCCGATCAGGTAATGGCTCTCGAAGTAGGGGGTGCTCATCATCCATCCCATCAAAAAACCGCTTACTAGCTTGCCACCAATCAGTGGCAAGCTCAGGCATCTGTGGGTGTCAGCCTCTGTAATGGATAGTTGGCCTCCTAACAATATAAAAGCTCAAACAAAGTTAAACGTGTACTAGTAATAACTTGTTTAACTATATGGTAGTATTTGTGTGTTAATTTACATCATTCATCATCGTATATGGTAGTAACTCTTCCCAATCCAACATGTGAATCCTCTTCCAGGTAATAGCCCTAGGAATATCATTTGAATTTTTTATTGCATATGTCCGCATGCTGGGAAAAACCTCAAATATCCAAATCTACAAACAATATAATACACAAACATCAGTAATTGTTAAATAATTAATTATAAATTTGTATACATTATATAGAAATTCTAACCTTAAAGGCCCAAATAAAGCCTGCCAAAGTATATTTAGAACCATTGCCCCGCAAACTTTTTCGATCCTCAAAGGCAGACGACAACTTCTTCCAGGTAGCTTTTTATATATATGAACCCCACGGAAACAGGTTCCATGCATTTAGGTCCTCTACCAATAATATTAGGTCCTCAGAAATAGGTTGTATGCCCTCTTTGCCTAAAAAGTCGGTGTCGTAACCGGTTTTCGTCCGGGCACGAAATATTTACTTGACGGGAAAAGTGATGTGAATAAATGGTCTTGAAAATAATTTGGGAGTCGCCATCGGCCTTTTGGGTCAGGTAGGTCGAATACCTAAAAAATATCTTTTAAAAGAGTTTTTAAGAAAACATCAATTAAAAGATAAACTGATCTGCGTTTTAACCAAAAATTCGTTCTTTTTAATAATAAAAAGGGATTCGTGGTCGGTTACGTTTAGGGAAGGATTAGCACCCCTACAACGCCCAAAATTGGTACTTTTTTATTATAAATTGTCTCTATTATTAAAAATTAAAAATTCAAAAATATATTTAATTTAAATTTATTACTATAATTTTAAGTAAATTTATTAATTTATATAAATAAGATATTTATTTATTTAGAAATATCAGAAAAGAGCTTCTAGGTGTTTTAAGACAGTTCCTTCCTTTGATATTAAAAAATAAATAAATATTAAAACAATTATCTAAAAAATAGATTAATATATACAATTTATAAAAGTAGGACATTTATTTATTTAAGAATATCAGAAAAGGACTTCTATGTATTTTAAGACAGCTCTTTTCTTAGATATTAAATAATAAATACATATCAAAATATGTTTATTTTTCTTAAAAGTAATTTATAAAATTAAATTTATAAATATGATTTTTATTGAATAAACAAATAGAATAAAAAAAAATTATATAAATATATTTATAACTAATAATAATAATAAAATTATCATGAAGATAATAATTTAAACATATATCAAACGTAATAATAAAATAAAATAACAATAATTAAAATTAAAAAAATTAAAAGTAATAATATTAAAAACTAATGGATCATATTTATAAATATATGAACTTAAAAATTTAAAAATAATAAAACTTATGGTTAAAATTAAGATTATATAAAATTTAATGATCAAATTATAAAATATAAATATTTAAGAGACATGATTAGAATTATCATAAAATATAAATACTAGTAGTGTAATTAACCATTATTTATTTAATCAGTGATTAAAATAGAAATATTAAAATTAATAGGGACTAAATATGATATTTATCCTAAATATATTATTTAATACTGGTAAGGATTAAAACATAATAAAATAAAATTCGAAGACTGAATTAGAACATTCAGAAGTTAGTTTTAGTGACTAAAATGAATTATTACAAAACTCGGATGGCTACGGAAAGGGTTTAGCCATACATGTAAATTACGCATATACCCCTTCCCAAAACGACGTCGTTCGGGAAGGGGTATAAATTCCCCAAATGGCTGGCCCGAAGGGCCAGCTCTCTCATTCTCTTTTCTCCCTTCTCTCTCAATACTGAGAGAGAACCAGAATTCTCTCGCCTCTCTCTAAAACTGAGAGAGAGGCCACCGCCCGGCAGCCGTGCTACGGCGTCGGCAATCACCACCGGCCACTGCTGCCGGTGGCCGGAAAATTTCAAAATTTCCCAAAATAAAGATCTGAATGTCCTAAAGACGAATCTGGTGTCCTTTTTCTCTAAAAAGCCTTGTAGTTACCTAGATCTACAGAAATACTCTCGGTATTTCAATTTCTTTTGCGGCGTGCGAAGGTTCTGACTATGGCGTAGCTTCCTCGGTGGTAAGTTTTCTCACTCTATTCTCTCTTTGCTTTTTGATTTGTTGCTATGGGTTTTGTTTGGCTTGTTGTTGTTTGTTATCTCCGGTCCTTCCTCTCCTCCTTTTTTTGCAGGTTCGGTGGTGGCTTTTATAGCCACCACAGAGTCTTCTTCGGACCGGATAATAGGGCAAAGTTTAGTGAGTCACCAAACTATAGTGGTGACTCACTCTAGACTTCAACGTGTGCGGCTGCTCTGAGTCTTCTGGAGTCTTCATCGGAGGCGTGGCACTGGTGGAGCATCGGCAGTGGTGTTGGCAGCAGAGGAGGCGTCGCGTGGTAGTTGAAGAGGCGGTTGGATGATATAAACCCTAAATTAGGTTTAGGGTTTATTATGGGCTTCTGGATCTGGGCTACTAAGTTTGTAATTGGGCCTCGATTTGGGTTTTGTAATATTAATAAATAATATATATTAATAATAATAATAATAATAATAATAATAATAATAATAAATTTTAAAATAAAATAAAAAAAATTGATGTCTACAGCTGCCCCTCTTTGCTCATCCTTGTGTTAACAAGAATAGAGCAAAGACGAAAAAGACAATACTTTTTTCATTGGCTTCCCTTGATTATGATGGGAATGTTGAAATAATTCTTCTTTGGGATTAGCTCTTCTCATTATGAACTTTTCCGCTGGGGATGATGTTGACCTATTTCCTTCTGTGATAGAGTCATTCAAAAGGTTGAATAAGTTCTTTTCATTATGAACTTTTTCTTTCCCCTTCAGATGAGTTCTTCTCATTATGAACTTTCTCTGGAAAGGTTGATGCTAATCTATCTCTTTCTGTAATAGAATTATGCAAAAGGTTGAACAAGCTCTTCTCATTGTGAACTTCTTCTTCTTCAGATGAGTTCTTCTCATTATGAACTTTCTCTGGAAAAGCTGATGCTAATCTATCTGCTTCTGTGATAGAATTATGCGAAAGGTTGAATAAGCTCTTCTCATTGTGAACTTTTTCTTCTCCTTCAGATGAGTTCTTCTCATTATGAACTTTTTCTGGAAAAGCTGATCCATCAGATGATGGATTTGAGCAAAAGGTTGAACAAATTCTTCTCATTATGAATTTCTTCTTCCTTCTTCAGATGAGTTCTTCTCATTATGAACTTTTTCTGGAAAAGCTGATCCATCAGATGATGTATTTGAGCAAAAGGTTGAACAAATTCTTCTCATTATGAATTTCTTCTTCCTTCTTCAGATGAGTTCTTCTCATTATGAACTTTTTCTGGAAAAGCTGATCCATCAGATGATGGATTTGAGCAAAAGGTTGAACAAATTCTTCTCATTATGAATTTCTTCTTCCTTCTTTAGATGAGTTCTTCTCATTATGAACTTTTTCTGGAAAAGCTGATCCATCAGATGATGGATTTGAGCAAAAGGTTGAACAAATTCTTCTCATTATGAATTTCTTCTTCATTCTTCAGATGAGTTCTTCTCATTATGAACTTTTTCTGGAAAAGTTGATCCATCAGATGATGGATTGAGCAAAAGGTTGAACAAATTCTTCTCATTATGAATTTCTTCTTCCTTCTTCAGATGAGTTCTTCTCATTATGAACTTTTTCTGGAAAAGCTGATCCATCAGATGATGGATTTGAGCAAAAGGTTGAACAAATTCTTCTCATTATGAATTTCTTCTTCCTTCTTCATATGAGTTCTTCTCATTATGAACTTTTTTTGGAAAAGCTGATCCATCAGATGATGGATTTGAGCAAAAGGTTGAACAAATTCTTCTCATTATGAATTTCTTCTTCCTTCTTCAGATGAGTTCTTCTAATTATGAACTTTTTCTGGAAAAGCTGATCCATCAGATGATGGATTTGAATCTTTGCTAAAATTTTGAAATTCCTGTCAAATATTCAACATGGATAAAATGAATGAAAATGCTCCTATTTTGCAAATGTCTAAATATGATGCATGAATGTTGATGCAATCTTCATTTGACTTCAAAATGGTGAACTCGGTTTTCCTCCACTTCATCATTTATTGCCAGGGTCACCTCTGGATATCAGTGTAGCAACTTATGCTATCAAGCTTGCATTTCTGAAGAACTATCTGATCAACTTGTATCTTTATGTATTCTTTGCTTCATGAAAGTCTCAGAAGAATTGTTTTATTTGTGGAACTCTTGTCGTAGTCAGAATTATGACCTTAATGCCCCATTTTGTCTTGGATAAAACCAACTTTATTTGTTTGGACTTGTGTAGAAATCCCATAAAGTTTTCATCTTTGAAAAGAGAATATGTCATCTTTAAAAAGAGAATATATCATCTTTGAAGAGTGTAGATGTAGATATGCCTGACTCAGCAGGGATTAATTAAGAGAGTAGAGTCTGTTCTGATTTGACTCTTGAAACATATCACAAGGAGGATTTATTCCAATTCCTTTCATGTCTCCACATCTAATTGGATCTCGAACAAAGCAACTCAAACCATATCATGTAAAGATGTTTAACAACAACCTATTGTTTGATCTTAGTTGGCTCCAATAGTTTCTTGTTGTTAAAATTTCAGCTCTCCTTCTGTGGAAAGAAATCTTCATCATATCTCAACTTCTAAACTTGGGGTTGAAGAAGACAGACTTCATCTTGGATCAAAAAGGGAAACCATATGATCACAACATTGGTTCAGCACCATAATCACTGGTTCATAAAACATTTGACAATACATTCATCTTTTCCTGTGGTTTCTTTCGAGATGTAAAACACTTGACAACACATTCATCCTTTTCTGTGGCTTCTGCTCAGATGTTTGTAAAACATTTGACAACACATTCATCCTTTCTTGTGGTTTTTGCTCAGACGTTCATAAAGCGTTTGACAACACATTCATCCTTTTCTATGGCTTCTGCCAAGATTTCTTAATCATTGAAGCTCTTTGCCTAGTGTTCAAAGCTTTTGAATGATGTCATAAGACCATTTGAGAGAAAAACTCAGTGGAGATTCAAGTGTGATATTAGTATGACCAAAAAGTTGGTCAATTTCACAAAATGTACTAGTGTCGAATTGAATAGGAGATACCAACTGATCACGTTTTCATATCGGGCAAAGGCAAATATAATACTGATCACGTTTTCTTCTGTAATGAGCGTTGTAAGAATTAGAAACATATCAGCTATAGGGGCCATGTACAGGAAGAGGTTCATGGAATTCTTACCGCTGGGGATGAAACACCCATGATAAAACCAAAATAGATGAAAACTCAGTTCACCCTGGCTAGCAATGATGATCCCAATAACAACGGGAATAACAGTAATATAAGGGAGAGTCGAGTCTCCCTTTTCAATGTCATCAAGTAAGCAAAAAAACTGATGTGAAAAACAGCTTCATAATCTCAACATTATGGTTGAAACTAACTGCTAGGAATCTCAAAGAAATATTCCCAATCATCACCGACACACAAAAGGCCAAATTCAGATTTCGAGGTCTCGAGGAACTGATCCTTGGATCGAATGGTCTACAAAGGGACCATCTTTATTCATGCAATTGTGTATTTAAAACCATACTTGCTGAATAAATATTTGTTTAACAACAGGACCCTAATGCAACTGCCTGATGAACGAAGCAATTATGTGTAGTCAGATTGACTGTTATTGTTTCACCATTTTCATTCTTCATATCTTTGTATCTCATTGGAAATATTTGTTCGAGTCAATGATCTTGACACATGATGATGTGGGCCTTCAGTATGCCCCAACAATTGCTGATACGATCGTTCAAAAATGCATCAACAGTCCTAATTCTGATTGAAATGGGCTTTCAGCATACCCCGATATTTGTTTCTTGTTAATTTGAGCCTTAAAAATGCCCACATGGATCTGTCTGAAGGAACCTTTAAAATGCCCCAACATTTGCTGATACAGATGTTAAAAGTTTGCTCAACATTACTTCTTGTTGAGATGAGCCTCTAAGAATGCCCAAATATTCATATTGTTGTGAGCCTTCAAACTGCCCCAATATTCTAGTTCTGATTAAAAATGGGCCCTCAAGATATCCCTCTAGATCTGTCTGATTCACTCTCAATGTTTATTTGACTGAAATGTAATGATCCCTACGAGGTCCAATTTTGACAATACACTGTTGTACTTGTGGCTTTATTCATGCCCCATTTCTGTTTATCTTGAATACTCTCATTCTGGTGTTACTGAACAGTAATGTTGTCAAGTAACTTGGAGAAATTCTCTTTATGTTGTCATAAACTTAAGAAGTATTCAATCATTCATTCCAGGTTGACATAGTGGCTTATCATCTTTCAGTGAAGGTCATCTCTGAAATATACTTTTCTGTGGGAGATAAACCAATTTATGCAAACAGTAATCTGATGCAATAGCAAGACTACATATACAGTGGTACAGGCTCTTGAAAAATCCACACTCATGCAACATGTTGATTCTGATAATAACTCATCTGATTATGAAGCGATCTTTCAGGATGATTTCACAGATATTGATAGTTCTTCTGATATCGAGGAAATCCTAAATTCTGATTCTGATGAGGAGAATAAACTGTTATACTTGACAAAAATGGGATTCTCAGAAGCTGAGGCTTTAATAGCCATGGAGAGATGTGGTCCAGATTCATCAATTGCAGAGTTGATAGATTTTATATGTGCTGATCAAATGGCTAAGGCTGCTGACGTACTTCTTCGGTAGGAATTCATTATACAATGACCCCAATTACAAGCAAAGACGAAACTTGGGCTATGATTTTGGAAAAGAAAGAAGCAGAGAAAGCTTGAAAAGAAGCTTCTTAATGAAGACGATCATGCAGTTCATCTTTTAATTCCAATGATTGGTTCTAGGGTTCCTATCGAACCAGATCAGATAACTCAAAGAACACTTCCAGAAGATGCTATTGGGTCTCCTTATTTCTACTATGAGCAAATTCATCTTTCAAATCCAATGATTGGTTTTGGGGTTCATACCAAATCAGATCAGATAACTCAAAGAACACTTCCAGAAGATACTATTGGGTCTTCTTATTTCTACTATGAGCACATGGCACTTGCTCCAGTTAATGTTTGGACTGGAATATCATAGTACTTATTCGATGTAGAGCCAAAATTTGTAGATTCGAAGCATTTTCATGCTACTACACTGAAAAGGGTTATATTCATAATTCTGCCAATTGAGAACATATTTCCTCTTATCTTGTTTTCTCCACGCACTATACATGATATTTTTCCATTGACAAAGAAATGATGGCCTTCCTGGGATCCAAGAACAAAGTTGAACTGTTTATAAACATGTACAGGAAGTGCCAAATTGACAAAAAGGATCTGTAAGGCTCTTGAAGCTTATGACAATGAGCCACCTTCGAGTGTCCAAAATTATGTTCTTGATGATTGCTGAAAATGGAATCTGGTATGGGTTGGAAGGAATAAAATTGTTCCACTTGAATCTGATGAGGTGAAAATTCTTCTTGGTTTCCCTAAAAACCATACACGAGGATCTGTATAGAGACATGTTCCATGGTGGTATCAATGTCCTGTCTCTTTTCTCTGGAATCAGTGATGCAGAGATTGCCTTCTATTGTCTTGGCATACCTTTGAAAACAGATGTACAAGAACTGAATGATGATCGGTTGGAGCAATTGATGAGTAGATTTGTCGATTTCGACCTTGTTGTCGATGACATCCAGTGTAACAACCTTACTGGAAGAAATAAACATCATCAGGATGAAATAGAAGATTTTTGCTGGTGCATTTTCTTGCAATGACTACCACAGTGACTGTCTCTTCTGCTGGTCCAAAATACACACTGTCATATCCCACTCTTCCCTAACCATGGAAAGGTTTAGTTGATGGTAAAACTGGTTATCTCAACTTTTGGAATCCTGTACGGCATACAAATGTAGAATTTGTTCCAATCTCTTATTCTGTGCCATAAGTCCTCAAATTCAAATTCAGCAATCTTCTGAAGGACATAATGGGTATCATCTTGACAAAGAAAGTGATCGGCATAGAAGAAGTATCAATGATGTATCAAGACTTGAGCCAGCATCACGGTATAACCAGAGTGCAGGTAGTGACTTGTTCATGGTTCTATAATGTAATCTTCTAGAGAACATAAATTGATGGTTGGGGAAAATAATTTGTCTGGTGATGCTTATCGCCCTCATCATGAGATAAACGATAATCTTTCTTAATGAGTTGCTAATAATGTCATAGGAGAGTGTCAAAAGTTCAATTCTCCAGACTTTCTGGCTTTTTGGACCACTTGCCTTCAAAAATGTGAAGTGTTTCATCATTCTGGCATCACTTTTTCTACAATAGAGGTAGATTAGGCAACAACTTGCTTCAAGGACCTTCTTCATTTGAGACTGTCGGGTTTGAAAATGTTTTTTCTCCTTTCTTTATTGAAGAATGAAAGAATTTTGCAAAGTATTACCCCTTTCAGGTTCACAATATAATCAAATTATAAACAATGAGTTTAATGAATATCAAATAAATCAACTACACTTTTAAATCATTCAAAAATCATAGTCCTATGGCAAGTGTCTAAACTATTGACTGATTTAAGGTGTAGGTGGATTCTGGTAAAGTAGGTTCTTTCAAGTTGGTTCAGTATGTCGCTTCGGGCTTCCACTAACTTGAAGAAATGGTTGTTATGCTCATCTTGTAGAGATACTTCTTGATTCCAGAATCTCAGGAACGTTTTTGAGATGTGTGGTGCTTCATTAAGAGCTTAAGATCGTCTCTTATGTCGTTGTTGCACCATTCAATATTCGAGCCGCCTTTTCAGGTTTTCAACTCGAATCCTCATTTGGTTTCAAAGATGTTTTTTTTTAAAATTTATATCTTGAACCCTCTTTTTATCATTTTTCATATCATGCATTAAAGATTTTAAAAACCAATTTTTGCAAATAAAAATCAATCTTGAGAGGCGGAATGAATTCTGAAGATATTCTCTTTTACTTAGAAATCCATGTACGATTAAAATGGACTTTTCAGGTACGTAACGTAGGCCATGGCTTATGGTTATGAAAAAAGGGATAAAAAGGCCCAAATAAGTGTTTAAGGGTCATCAAACCAAGGATCAATTTATTCTGATGCCATCAATCTTGTTTTGTTTGACTTGGATCTGCCTTGCTGGGGAATTTTCCATCAACTGGATCCCTCTAGACTGCCAAATTTTGGATTCATTTCCATTTTCTCATATCTCCAGCATTTCTTGCTCTTCTTGTTTGTACTTGATCAACCTTGTAACTTGAGGCTCAATAAATCACCCATCTTGATTCAATTTTCCTTTTTCTTTTTTTTTCCTTTTTTTTTCTTCTTTCTTTGCTGGATGAGTATAATACTTCAATTGCTTTGAGCACCTCCTTTTCCTTTTGCATTTTGGAGGTTTTCCATTATTCTTGATTGGATTGATCTTCAAGCACTCTATATTTGACATACTTTGTAGTTCAAAACTTTCATGACTTCATGGAAACTTGTCTTCGTAATAAAACTGTATTGACAATCTTTATTCTTGTGAGCCAATATCATTTACCTTGCCCCCCAATGTAGAGGGTGATCCTTGGTTAGGGTTGAATTAGAAGAAAAATTATTCAGGCTCAAATGGGGACAACAAAGGATATATATATATATATATTAAAGGATAAATGAAACAATGCCGTTCATCATCTCATACACAGAAACCTTTGTAAAAAGAGGTATCCACAGGGGGATGAATATTCAAGATTAACTTTATTCACATGAAAAATGTAATTAATGCATGATATTTATTTCAATCAATCACTTTCCCCTTCTTCTTTGAGTATGCCCTAATCACTCGAAATTATCATCAATGAGTTGGTCCATGATGCCTCATCTCGTCTCTTCTTGCAGTAAAATTCACGAATAGTTGAAAGTTTGGTTCTTTTGAGGTCTTTTGGTTTATGATGGTTTTGTATTTGGAAGGACAAATGTGTGACTTATAAAGTCATGTATATGGTGGAAGGTAGTATCATCAATCAATCGACTCTACCCGAGAAGGTAAACATCTAGAGTTTGTGTCTCAAAAACAGGTAGAGACATTTCTTCAGAGTCTCAGATAAATGTAGTGTCAGGATTTGGTTTTGGTAAAGGTCGAGTAATTGGTGTTGGATGGGATATGGAAGATATAATTTTATCACTTGCCAATAGATCTATAACTCTTGCAAATTTAAAAGAATATTTAATCTACTTGATACTCAATAATCTCAAGATTAAAACTTAATTCTTTGCTCATAACCATAAAAGCAACACAATTTATTTTTTGCACAAAAGGCGGAGAAAGAAACAAAAAACAAGTTCAAACAAGATGCTGAAAATAGAAAAGTACTATAGTGGTAGATAACACTTCCACTTATTTATTTATCATGACTCATCACTCCTCTATTGTTGGGTATGTACTTGGCCCAAGATTTTTATCCTTATTTTCTCCCCATTTCTTGATCATTTCTTGTGTCAAGACTCCCTTATCGACGAGCGTCTCTATTTCCTTTAACAGTGACCAACAATTCCCTGTTGAATGTCCAGATACTCCCAAGTGAAAATTACAGAAGCTATTTTGATCATAGCAATGAGCATAAGGCCTTGGTGACACCTTCACCAATCTTGGTGTAATGTATTGAGCTTTAACAAAATGAGGGTACAGGTCTGAGATAGATTCTTGAAACACCTTTAGAGTTTTTCTTGCTCGCGAGGCTATCACTTTCTTTGATCGTTCTGAACGAATGAATGCTCTCATGTTATTGAGGGGGTTCTGAATGCTCATTTCAGCTATAACTGGGGTAGTATTAACCAGACTCCTTAAGTTTCCCCTTGCCTTACTGGTTTTCGGAAAATCTGATATAGGTATCTGAGGTGTCTTCTGGGTTATATCTACCTCATTCTTTCTTAGACCTATAGGCCAATCTCGAATTACATCCATGTGAGCCTTTTGATTTCTTTTCCCATTTTCTTGTGCCTGATATTCTTCGTAGGATTTGGTTATATTAGTTTTTGTTGCAACAATGGTTTCTGAACATTGAACCTTAACCCCTTCTTTATCTTGCATTTTTGAATTGCTTGCTCTAAAGGGTCTTGGAAATTTCCCTTAAGGTTACCAGGAACCTTAGCTGAACAATTTGGAATTCTAGTCTGATTTATCCAAGGAACTTCCTTATAGGTCCAATTCTCATTTGGAGGCCATTGTGATTGATCAAGTTGTGGAGTAATTGATCTGGCTGAGAGCATTTTTGGATGTAATTTTTCACTCGAACAGTGGAAGGGAGGAAATTGAAATCCCTGCACATTCTTTTTCTTCTTGATCACTCTATAAGGTTTAGCACCATGTTTAACTGAATAAGACCTCATTGTATTAACCCCAGCTTCTTTCTTGACTTTAGTATTGTCAGAGCCTCTTATCTTGCCATTCTTGATAGCCATTTCGATGATTTCTCCACTTATGATGATGTCAGAGAAATTATTAGGGACAACCCCTATCATGTGATTAACATAAGGAAATTTTAATGTGCTGATGAACAAAGTAGTGAACTCTTTTTCAGTCAATGGTGGATGTACTTGAGAAACAACGTCTTTCCATCGTTGTGAATATTGTCGAAAGCTTTCATTGCACTTCATATTCATGCTTTGCAACATTGTTCGATCAGGGGCCTTATCAGTCATGTGCTTGTATTGACCCAAAAAAGCTTGAGCTAAATCCCTCCAAGAACGTATTTGAGTACGTTTTAGCTGATTATACCATCTGGATGCAGACCCAGATAAGCTGTCTTGGAAACAGTGGATCAACAACTTTTCATTCTCTATATAGCCAGTCATACGACGACAATACATAGTGATATGATATGAATGGCATGTGGTCCCATTATACTTCTCAAAATCTGGAACCTTGAACTTTGGTGGAATAACCAGGCCAGGGACCAAACTTAGTTCTTTGGCATCAAACCCATAAAATGACTCAACTGTCTCTATAGATTTTATCACATATTCTATATTTTCCAGTCGTTGAGTGAATTTTTCCTTCTCAACCGATTTGTTTAGGTTAAGGACCTTATTACAAAATTCATCAGGCTTCAACTCAGAAGTAGTAGGACAATCAGTGGGGAATGATGCTCCAGCTTGATATGGTGAGTTCTTAACAGCAAAGTAAATCGGTGATTGAATTTCCTGGGGTACAAAGGTGAACTCAGGAATATGAACAGGTGTAATACCCAGAGGATTTGTGGAGTTTTCAACAAGACTCTTTCTAGCAGTCAAATGTTTATCAATCATTTCTTTCATATTGTTCAGTAGATCGATCTGAGAATTAGCTTCGATTTGTGCCAACTTGCTCCTCAATTTCTCTTGTATTTCTTTCTGTTTTATCTCAAATTTGGCTAGCCTATCTTCAGTTTCTTTAGACATTTTTCTTGTGTCGTACTGAGCGTTCTTGCTTCAAGGAAAAACCAAGATCACTTCGTTTGAAATCTTTATTTTAATGAATGAATGTTTTAATGTATTATGACATAAAAAATGAAAAGATGCCAAATGCAAATGTAAATATGTGAATGTAATAACAAGAATACAAATTGTGCAATACAAATACAAAGATGACAAATGTAAATATGCAAATGTAAAAATGTAAATGTAAATTATTTAAAATACCAGAATAGGACATCCAGTTATATTAAGACTGCCCTTTTCTTTGATATTGAAAATAAATAAACATTATTATTTAATTAAATATGTTTTAATGCATGATGTAAATTTAAAATGTAAATGTAAATACAAACGTAAAAATGTACAAATGCAAAATACAAATGCATGTATGAAAAGGTGTTACTCAAGAGTGATCATCTTAGAACAGATTTCATTGAACGCAAAAGTTTCGGTACATCAAACAAAACTTTACATGTAGGGATATATTTCATTCCTAACTTCTCCAAAGCCAAATTAGTCTATCAACTTAAGGGACATATTGCTTGTCTGGACTGCAACCTTTTCCATGACATTTTCTTTCATTTTCTGTCAGTTCTCAGAGTTGCTCATTTTCCCTTGTAAGAGATCTTTTCTGTCCAAGAAGTTCTTGAACAAGATCTTCATATATGTTGCAGTTCTTTTTCAGCTTGGTGACCCCTGTTATCCATTCTTCTGGGTACTTCCTAGGCCAACATTTTGAAAGGTTTGACTGATCTTCTGAAAATCTTCATGCATGGTTTTCATTTCTGTGCTCAATTTCTTGTTTTGGTCGTTCAAGTCCTTCAAATAACATGCTTGAGCTTCATAAAAATCTCCACTACTCTGAATGTCCCGACTGATACTCTACCATAGACTGCTTTTATCAATCTGGCAGAATCTTTATGGATTACTTTTGGTATTAATATAACCGGTTCTCTGTGTGCAGAACTTCCCTCGATCCTCGTAGTTTCTTCAGGATGTCTTTCCTTGGTCGTATCATATTTTGTTTGATCATAAAACTTTTTGTCCATTTACGATTTCTTTCCAATATGATGAACAGTCTTTCAAGCCAACACCTTTTGGTTATGCCATGATCATGTAATGCAAACAAAAGAAATCAATATGAACATATTAGAGCAATGTAATATGCATGAAAAAAAATAGAATAGTTAGTACCAACTAAAAAAATCTATTTATCACTGTATAAATCTTAACCTCATGTTTTCTAGTTCCATGATTTGTTTGGAAAATTTAACTTAACCGCACGATTTCTAGTTCTCATGCATTTATTCAGGAAAAGGAAATAAAATAAATTAAAAGCTAGAGCTTATTTCTCCTTTGTGTATACCTACTGACAAAATTTCGGCATGGTTTCAGATCGAGAGAGTTTCTATGATTTATTATATGCAGGTTTTCAGTTCTAGGAGTAAAGGTACTCGAACTGTCCTTGTTGATGCCCCCTTGGGCTATCAAACCCTCAATCCTAGTCCATTACAGACTTAAACGGACCGAGTTCAATTCGAGGGGATACATTTCTCTATGACTAACACGGAGAATAAATTCTCACGAAGACATAGAGCATATGAACCCCGAAAGTTACTTGCTAGGTCTGACACGGAGAATAAATTCTCACGAAGACGTCGCTTTCACTCCCACTTAAAAGGGACAAACTCAATTATAGAGCTTTATGTTATGCAATGCAAGTGTTGTGTGTGAGGAGAAATGTTCAAACCTTTGACAGAAAAATAAATAACGAAATAAAATACTTACAAGTAAAATGAAACATATAAATATTATGAAAATAATAAGTAAATATAAAATTTTGAAAAGAAAGAATTAAAATTAAATATATGAACTTTTAATTTTTAATTAATAGACAATTTATAATTAATTTTAAAGTTTGACCAGTTCCCCAGCGGAGTCGCCAAGCTGTCGTAACCGGTTTTCGTCCGGGCACGAAATATTTACTTGACGGGAAAAGTGATGTGAATAAATGGTTTTGAAATAATTTGGGAGTCGCCATCGGCCTTTTGGGTCAGGTAGGTCGAATACCTAAAAAATATCTTTTAAAGAGTTTTTAAGAAAACATCAATTAAAAGATAAATTGATCTGCGCTTTAACCAAAAATTCGTTCTTTTTAATAATAAAAAGGGATTCGTGGTCGGTTAGGTTTAGAGAATGATTAACACCCCTACAACGCCCAAAATTGGTACTTTTTAATTATAAATTGTCTCTATTATTAAAAATTAAAAATTCAAAATATATTTAATTTAAATTTATTACTATAATTTTAAGTAAATTTATTAATTTATATAAATAAGATATTTATTTATTTAGAAATATCAGAAAAGAGCTTCTAGGTGTTTTAAGACAGTTCCTTCCTTTGATATTAAAAAATAAATAAATATTAAAACATTTATCTAAAAAATAGATTAATATATACAATTTATAAAAGTAGGACATTTATTTATTTAAGAATATCAGAAAATGACTTCTAGGTATTTTAAGACAGCTCTTTTCTTAGATATTAAATAATAATACATATCAAAATATGTTTATTTTTCTTAAAAGTAATTTATAAAATTAAATTTATAAATAGGATTTTTATTGAATAAACAAATAGAATAAATAAATAAATATTATATAAATATATTTATATAACTTAATAATAATAATAAAATTATCATGAAGATAATAATTTAAACATATATCAAACGTAATAATAAATAAAATAACAATAATTAAAATTAAAAAATTAAAAGTAATAATATTAAAAACTAATGGATTATTTATAAATATGAACTTAAAAATTTAAAAATAATAAAACTTATGGTTAAAATTAAGATTATATAAAATTTAATGATCAATTATAAATATAAATATTTAAGAGACATGATTAGAATTATCATAAAATATAAATACTAGTAGTGTAATTAACCTTTATTTATTTAATCAGTGATTAAAATAGAAATATTAAAATTAATAGGGACTAAATATGATATTTATCCTAAATATATTATTTAATACTGGTAAGGATTAAAACATAATAAAATAAAATTCGAAGACTGAATTAGAACATTCAGAAGTTAGTTTTAGTGACTAAAATGAATTATTACAAAACTCGGATGGCTACGGAAAGGGTTTAGCCATACATGTAAATTACGCATATACCCCTTCCCAAAACGATGTCGTTCGGGAAGGGGTATAAATTCCCCAAATGGCTGGCCCGAAGGGCCAGCTCTCTCATTCTCTTTTCTCCCTTCTCTCTCAATACTGAGAGAGAACCAGAATTCTCTCGCCTCTCTCTAAAACTGAGAGAGAGGCCACCGCCCGGCAGCCGTGCTACGGCGTCGGCAATCACCACCGGCCACCGCTGTCGGTGGCCGAAAAATTTCAAAATTTCCCAAAATAAAGATCCGAATGTCCTAAAGACGAATCTGGTGTCCTTTTTCTCTAAAAAGCCTTGTAGTTACCTAGATCTACAGAAATACTCTCGGTATTTCAATTTCTTTTGCGGCGTTCGAAGGTTCTGACTATGGCGTAGCTTCCTCGGTGGTAAGTTTCTCACTCTATTCTCTATTTGCTTTTTGATTTGTTGCTATGGGTTTTGTTTGGCTTGCTGTTGTTTGTTATCTCCGGTCCTTCCTCTCCTCCTTTTTTGCAGGTTCGGTGGTGGCTTTTATAGCCACCACAGAGTCTTCTTCGGACCGGATATAGGGCAAAGTTAGTGAGTCACCAAACTATAGTGGTGACTCACTCTAGACTTCGGCTGCTCTGAGTCTTCTGGAGTCTTCATCGGAGGCGTGGCACTGGTGGAGCGTCGGCAGGTGTTGGCAGTAGAGGAGGCGCCGCGTGGTAGTTGAAGAGGCGGCTGGATGATACAAACCCTAAATGGGTTTAGGGTTTATTTAGGGCTTCTGGATCTGGGCTACCAAGTTGTAATTGGGCCTCGATTTGGGTTTTGTAATATAATAAATAATATATATTAATAATAATAATTATAATAATAATAATAATTTTTAAATAAAATAAAAAAAATTGATGTCTACAGCTGCCCCTCTTTTCTCATCCTTGTGTTAACAAGAATAGAGCAAAGACGAAAAAGACAATAATTTTTTTCATTTGGCTTCCCTTGATTATGATGGGAATGTTGAAATAATTCTTCTTTGGGATTAGCTCTTCTCATTATGAACTTTTCCGCTGGGAATGATGTTGACCTATTTCCTTCTGTGATAGAGTCATTCAAAAGGTTGAATAAGTTCTTTTCATGAACTTTTTCTTTCCCCTTCAGATGAGTTCTTCTCATTATGAACTTTCTCTGGAAAGGTTGATGCTAATCTATCTCTTTCTGTAATAGAATTATGCAAAAGGTTGAACAAGCTCTTCTCATTGTGAACTTCTTCTTCTTCAGATGAGTTCTTCTCATTATGAACTTTCTCTGGAAAAGCTGATGCTAATCTATCTGCTTCTGTGATAGAATTATGCGAAAGGTTGAATAAGCTCTTCTCATTATGAACTTTTCTTCTCCTTCAGATGAGTTTCTTCTCATTATGAACTTTTTCTGGAAAAGCTGATCCATCAATGATGAATTTGAGCAAAAGGTTTGAACAAATTCTTCTCATTTAAATTTCTCTTCCTTCTTCAGATGAGTTCTTCTCATTAGAACTTTTTCTGGAAAAGCTGATCCATCAGATGATGGATTTGAGCAAAAGGTTGAACAAATTCTTCTCATTATGAATTTCTTCTTCCTTCTTCAGATGAGTTCTTCTCATTATGAACTTTTTCTGGAAAAGCTGATCCATCAGATGATGGATTTGAGCAAAAGGTTGAACAAATTCTTCTCATTATGAATTTCTTCTTCCTTCTTTAGATGAGTTCTTCTCATTATGAACTTTTTCTGGAAAAGTTGATCATCAGATGATGGATTGAGCAAAAGGTTGAACAAATTCTTCTCATTATGAATTTCTTCTTCCCTTCTTCAGATGATTCTTCTCATTATGAACTTTTTCTGGAAAAACTGATCCATCAGATGAATGAATTTCTTCTTCCTTCTTCAGATGAGTTCTTCTCATTATGAACCTTTCTGGAAAAACTGATCATCAGTGAATTTCTTCTTCCTTCTTCAGATGAGTTCTTCTCATTATGAACCTTTCTGGAAAAACTGATCCATCAGATGATGGATTTGAGCAAAATGTTGAACAAATTCTTCTCATTATGAATGATGTCTTCTTCCTTCTTCAGATGAGTTCTTCTCATTATGAACTTTTTCTGGAAAAAAGCTGATCCATCAGATGATGGATTTGAGCAAAAGGTTGAACAAATTCTTCTCATTATGAATTTCTTCCTTCTTCAGATGAGTTCTTCTAATTATGAACTTTTTCTGGAAGCTGATCCATCAGATGATGGATTTGAATCTTTGCTAAAATTTGAAATTCCTGTCAAATATTCAACATGGATAAAATGAATGAAAAGCTCCTATTTTGCAAATGTCTAAATATGATGCATGAATGTTTATGCATCTTTTTGAATTCAAAATTGGACTTGTGTAGAAATCCCATAAAGTTTTCATCTTTGAAAGAGAATCGTCATCTTTAAAAAGAGAATCTATCATCTTTGAAGAGTGTAGATGTAATATGCCTGACTCATCAGGGATAATTAAGAGAGTAGAGTCTGTTGATTTGACTCTTGAAACATATCACAAGGAGGATTTATTCCAATTCCTTTCATGTCTCCACATCTATTGGATCTCGAACAAAGCAACTCAACCATATCATGTAAGATGTTTAACAACAACCTATTGTTTGATCTTAGTTGGCTCCAATAGTTTCTTGTTGTTAAAATTTCAGCTCTTCTTCTGTGGAAAGAAATCTCATCATATCTCAACTTCTAATCTTGGGGTTGAAGAAGACAGACTTCATCTTGGATCAAAAATGGAACCATATGATCACAACAGTTCAGCACCATAATCACTGTTCATAAAACATTTGACAATACATTCATCTTTTCCTGTGGTTTCTGTCGAGATGTAAAACACTTGACAACACATTCATCCTTTCTGTGGCTTCTGCTCAGATGTTTGTAAAACATTTGACAACACATTCATCCTTTCTTTGTGGTTTTTGCTCAGACGTTCATAAAGCGTTGACAACACATCATCCTTTTCTGTGGCTTCTGCCAAGATTCTTAATCATTGAAGCTCTTTGCCTAGTGTTCAAAGCTTTTGAATGATGTCATAAGACCATTTGAGAGCAAAACTCAGTGGAGATTCAAGTGTGATATTAGTATGACCAAAAAGTTGGTCAATTTCACAAAATGTACTAGTGTCGAATTGAATAGGAGATACCAACTGATCACGTTTTCATATCGGGCAAAGGCAAATATAATACTGATCACGTTTTCTTCTGTAATGAGCGTTGTAAGAATTAGAAAACATATTAGCTATAGGGGCCATGTACAGAAAGAGGTTCATGGAATTCTTACCGCTGGGGATGAAACACCCATGATAAAACCAAAATAGATGAAACTCAGTTCACCCTGGCTAGCAATGATGATCCCATAACAACGGGAATAACAGTATATAAGGGAGAGTCGAGTCTCCCTTTTCAATGTCATCAAGTAAGCAAAAAAACTGATGTGAAAACAGCTTCATAATCTCAACATTATGGGTTGAAACTAACTGCTAGGAATCTCAAAGAAATATTTCCAATCATCACCGACACACAAAAGGCCAAATTCAGATTTCGAGGTCTCGAGGAAACTGATCCTTGGATCGAATGGTCTACAAAGGGAACCATCTTATTCATGCGATTGTGTATTTGATTCATGCGATGTGTATTGAAACCATACTTGCTGATAAATATTTGTTTAACAACAGGACCCTAATGCAACTGCTGATGAACGAAGCAATTATGTGTAGTCAGATTGACTGTTATTGTTTCACCATTTCATTCTTCATATCTTTGTATCTCATTGGAAATATTTGTTCGAGTCAATGATCTTGACACATGATGATGTGGGCCTTCAGCATGCCCCAACAATTGCTGATACGATCGTTCAAAAATGCATCAACAGTCCTAATTCTGATTGAAATGGGCTTTCAGCATGCCCCGATATTTGTTTCTTGTTAATTTGAGCCTTAAAAATGCCCACATGGATCTGTCTGAAGGAACCTTTAAAATGCCCCAACATTTGCTGATACAGATGTTAAAAGTTTGCTCAACATATAAATATTATGAAAATAATAAGTAAACTGATACAGATGTTAAAAGTTGCTCAACATATAAATATTATGAAAATAATAAGTAAATATAAAAAATTTGAAAAGAAAGAATTAAAAATTAAATATATGAACATTTAATTTTTAATTAATAGAGACAATTTAAAATGCCGATATTTGTTTCTTGTTAAAAATTTACTTAAAATGAAACATATAAATATTATGAAAATAATAAGTAAATATAAAAATTTTGAAAAGAAAGAATTAAAAATTAAATATATGAACTTTTAATTTTTAATTAATAGAGACAATTTATAATTAATTTTAAAGTTTGACCAGTTCCCCAGCGGAGTCGCCAAGCTGTCGTAACCGGTTTTCGTCCGGGCACGAAATATTTACTTGACGGGAAAAGTGATGTGAATAAATGGTTTTGAAAATAATTTGGGAGTCGCCATCGGCCTTTTGGGTCAGGTAGGTCGAATACCTAAAAAATATCTTTTAAAAGAGTTTTAAAGAAAACATCAATTAAAAGATAAACTGATCTGCGTTTTAACCAAAAATTCGTTCTTTTTAATAATAAAAAGGGATTCGTGGTCGGTTACGTTTAGGGAAGGATTAGCACCCCTACAACGCCCAAAATTGGTACTTTTTAATTATAAATTGTCTCTATTATTAAAAATTAAAATAAAAATATATTTAATTTAAATTTATTACTATAATTTAAGTAAATTTATTAATTTATATAAATAAGATTTATTTATTTAGAAATATCAAAAGAGCTTCTAGGTGTTTTAAGACAGTTCCTTTCTTTGATATTAAAAAATAAATAAATTAAAACATTTATCTAAAAAATAGATTAATATATACAATTTATAAAAGTAGGACATTTATTTATTTAAGAATATCAGAAAAGGACTTCTAGGTATTTTAAGACAGCTCTTTTCTTAGATATTAAATAATAAATACATATCAAATATGTTATTTTTCTTAAAAGTAATTTATAAAATTAAATTTATAAATAGGATTTTATTGAATAAACACAATAGAATAAATAAATAAAATATATTAAATTATTAATAATAATAATAAAATTATCATGAAGATAATAATTTAAACACATATCAACGTAATAATAAAATAAAATAACAATAATTAAAATTAAAAAATTAAAAGTAATAATATTAAAACTAATGGATCATATTTATAAATATATGAACTTAAAAATTTAAAAATAATAAAACTTATGGTTAAAATTAAGATTATATAAAATTTAATGATCAATTATAAAATATAAATATTTAAGAGACATGATTAGAATTATCATAAAATATAAATACTAGTAGTGTAATTAACCTTTATTTATTTAATTAGTGATAAAATAGAAATATTAAAATCAGTAGGGACTAAATATGATATTTATCCTAAATATATTTAATACTGGTAAGGATTAAAAATAAAAAAAATTCGAAGATGAATTAGAACATTCAGAAGTTAGTTTTAGTGACTAAAATGAATGATTACAAACTCGGATGGCTACGGAAAGGGTTTAGCCATACATGTAAATTACGCATATACCCCTTCCCAAAACGACGTCGTTCGGGAAGGGGTATAAATTCCCCAAATGGCTGGCCCGAAGGGCCAGCTCTCTTCTCTTTTCTCCCTTCTCTCTCAATACTGAGAGAGAACCAGAATTCTCTCGCCTCTCTCTAAAACTGAGAGAGAGGCCACCGCCCGGCAGCGTGCTACGGCGTCGGCAATCACCATCGGCCACCGCTGCCGGTGGCCGAAAATTTCAAAATTCCCAAAATAAAGATCTGAATCTCCTAAAGACGAATTCGGTGTCCTTTTTCTCTAAAAAGCCTTGTAGTTACCTAGATCTACAGAAATACTCTCGGTCCTTCCTCTCCTCCTTTTTTTGCAGGTTCGGTGGTGGCTTTTATAGCCACCACAGAGTCTTCTTCGGACCGGATAATAGGGCAAAGTTTAGTGAGTCACCAAACTATAGTGGTGACTCACTCTAGACTTCAACGTGTGCGGCTGCTCTGAGTCTTCTGGAGTTTTCATCGGAGGCGTGGCACTGGTGGAGCGTCGGCAGTGGTGTTGGCAGCAGAGGAGGCGCCGCGTGGTAGTTGAAGAGGCGGCTGGATGATACAAACCTAAATTGGGTTTAGGTTTGTTACGGTCTTCTGGATCTGGGCTACCAAGTTTGTAATTGGGCCTCGATTTGGGTTTTGTAATATTAATAAATATATATTAAAATAATAATAATAATATAATAATAATAAATTTTAAAATAAAATAAAAAATTGATGTCTACAGTCGGCATGCAAAGTAATAAATGGCATACTCGGACAACATCAGGTCATCCATCCAAGTAAAACCATCTTTAACAATTAATCTCTTCAAGTCGTCGACGTGTAAACTCGGCTTCGACTTTGCCAGATCAGGAAAAACCCGAGATAACCATGATGGGCGGGAGATATGACTAGTGTACCGGGTTACTTCTTCGTGTCCGAAGCGTGGACCAGTGATTAAGCAAACTCCTCCGCCCAAACAAGTATACGCCGGAGGAAAATGAAACCATATCTCTTCATCACCACGTTGTATCTTCTCGGGTAGATCGTTAGTCATGGTCTGAAGAAACAAATGTGTCAACATAACATCTCCTCTCGAATGTTGTACTTTCAGCTGAAGATACTAAATTTTTTTATTTATTATTATTATAATTATTATTAATTATTATATATTTTATTATTAAAAAATAATAATAATTACAAACAGGCCCATATTATCTGGCCCAATTACAAATGGCCCAACTAAACCCTAACAGATTAGGGTTTGATCTAACCCTAGCCGCCTCAACCATCCACCATTGGATCTGATGAGATCCAACGGTCCACAAATGCGCCAGATGAAACCCTAGGGTTATGATACCCTAGGGACTACTAGTTGCCCGCCGCTCCACGTCGCTCCAGCCGCTGCCACGCCCCAACCGAAGGCTCCAGAAGTTCCAAAATCCAGCCGTCCACGTTATGCCCTAGGTGAGTCGCCGCTATGGGTTCGAAATCATCGAAGGTACTCTTTACCCTGTCCGATGGCCACACCGGTGATGGCTATAAAGCCATCACCCAACCTGCAAAAGAAAAGGAGACAACGAACAGAAACAAGAAAAAAAAGAAACAAGAAAAAGCAAGCAAACCAGCAACCACAAACAAAAAAAAAAGCAAGGAGAAAACGAAGAGAACTTACCGGGGAAGACAACGCCGTGATCGGAGTCACCACTGGCCTCCAAACGTCACAACACCTTCGAAAACCGAAGGTATTTTCTTAGATTTTCTCCGATCGGGAGCTATTTAGGAGAAAAGAGCACCGGAACCGTCATTAGGACGGTCCGATCTACATAGTGGTGTAGATAAATGAAAGAAATGAAGATGCTGGCCCTTCGGGCCAGCCGGTTGAGGGATATATACCCTTTCCCAAACGATGTCGTTTAGGGGAGGGGTATATCCGTAATTTCCTTTTGGCTAAACCTTTTCCGCAGCCATCTTAATTTTGTAACATTCCATTTTAGTCACTAAATCAATTTATAATCCTTTTAATTCGGTTCTTTAATTTTATTTTATTTATTTTAGTCCTTTGTATTAAAATATATTTAGGGTAAATAACAGATTTAGTCGTTAATTTTAATAATTATTTTAATCTGAATAGTGTTTAATTTGTTTTAATCTAATATCCGAATTTTATATAATTTTATTTTAGTCACTAAATTAATAAATAGAAATAGCATGTTTAATCCCTATAATTTTGATTATGAATTAGGTATTTAATTTTATTTTACTATAATTTAGTCACTAATTTTAAATATTTTCATTATTTTACTGCTTTTAAATATATAGTTCTAATTGTATTTTTATTGTTTTAATTTTACTGTTTATATATTAAATTATTTTATAGTCATATAAATTAATATAATAATAATTTATATTTTTTTAATTATTTTAATATTATTTATTTATTTTTCAATATCGAAGAAAAGGGCAGTCTTAATACAACTGGATGTCCTATTCTGGTATTTTAAAATTAATATTATAAAAAATTATAATTTAATTTATTTAAATTATTATATTAATATTATTAATATCGAAGAAAAGAACTGTCTTAAGGCACCTAGAAGTCCTTTCTGATATTTAACTAGATAAATATTTTATATAAATTATTTTTTCTCATAATTATAATTTTAAAATAATAGGATTATAAATTAAATATATTTTGAATTTTTAAATTCTAATAATAGAGACAATTTATAATTAAAAAGTACCAATTTTGTGCGTGTAGGGGTGCTAATCCTTCCCTAAACGTAACCGACCACGAATCCCTTTTTATTATTAAAGAGAACGAATTTTTGGTTAAAACGCAGATCAGTCATCTTTTAATTGATGTTTTCTTAAAACTCTTTTAAAAGATAATTTTTAGGTATTCGACCTACCTAACCCAAAAGGCCGATGGCGACTCCCAAATTATTTTAAAAACCATTTATTCACATCACTTTTCCCGCCAAGTAAATATTTCGTGCCCGGGCGAAAACCGTTTACGACAGCTTGGCGACTCCGCTGGGGATCTGGTCAAACTTTTAAAATCAATTATAAATTGTCTCTATTAATTATAAATTAAAATTCATATATTTTTTATAATTCTTTCTTTTCAAATTTTTTATATATTATTATTTTATAGTATTTATATTTTCTTAGTAATTTCATTTTATTTGCAAGTATTTTATTTCATTATTTATTTTTCTGTCAGAGGTTTGAACATTTCTCCTCACACACAACACTTGCATTGCATAACATAAAGCTCTATAATTGAGTTTGTCCCTGTTAAGTGGGAGTGAAAGCGACGTCTTCGTGAGAATTTATTCTCTGTGTCAGACCTAGCAAGTAACTTTCGGGGTTCATATGCTTTATGTCTTTGTGAGAATTTATTCTCCGTGTCAAGCATAGAGAAATGTGTCCCCTCGAATTGAACTCGATCCGTTTAAAATCTGTAATGGACTAGGATTGAGGGTTTGATAGCCCAAGGGGGCATCAACAAGAACAGTTCGGGTACCTTTATTCTTAGATCTGAAACCTTGCATATAAAATCCTAGAAACTCTTCCGATCTGAAGCCATGCCAAAATTTTGTCCAAATAGGTGTACACACAGGAGAAATGATTCTAACTTTCCTTTTAATTTATTTATTTTTTCTTACTGATTAAATTACATGTAAATTTAAATTATTTAAATTATGAAAAAGCATGTTTAAATAAAGATATTTAGGTAGATATTATTATTAAATTATTTTCCTTTATTATGTAAACTAATTCATCTCTTTTTGTGTGTTCTTTATTTCTTCTGTTTGCATAGCATCATACAGGATAAAAGGCATTGATCCTCGTGTTAATTGTCTCATTGGAAAGCCTTTATTCATGGATAAAAAGTGTTTAAATCAAATAGTTCTAAACTCAGAAGTAAGACAGTGGGCTGAGGACTTACAAAGACAAGGAGGAGACAGTCTGCAAGATGACTATGTATCTGATTGGCCAGTTATGCTCCAGTTTGCTAAAAAGAAATGATAGCAAGATTTGCGAAGTATTTGGGAAAGTTGGGACTCAAACAAAAAGTTGCAGTTTTATCAGACTTACGGAGACATCCCATATTTGCTCTATGTCGAAGTTGATGATGACTTACTTCAAGCCCTAATTTAATTCTTGAATCCAGGGTACAATTGCTTTACTCTCAATAAGGAGGACTTGGTCCCTACTATTGAAGAGTACACAACTTTGCTACATATAGAAGGGGCTTTGGAAAATCGAATTTATTCAAAGTCAATTAAAACTCAACCCTTTCGAGTTAAATTAGCAAAGATTGCCGGAGTACGAGAAGAATAGGTGGCATCCCGTACAAAACAAAAAGGCGAAAGCGAAGGCATTGCTTGGACCAACATTAAAGAACTTATTCAGATTCATCCAGACACTAAAGTAAGATTCGATCTATTTGCTCTGGGTATGTATGGTATGGTCATCTTCCCAAAAGTATTGGGATATATTGAAGCTGCAGTAGTAGATTTGTTTGAGCAGCTACCAAAAAAGATTAATCATGCTTCTACAATTCTAGCAGAGACTTTCAGATCGTTAAATGCTTGTAGAAAGCTAGGAGGTGGACGATTCTCAGGGTGTACCCAATTGTTATATGTTTGGATCCGTAGCCATTTCTGGAGGACAGAAAAGGTTTCATACCGACGCTTTAATACGGATTACTCACCATTAAAAGAATTTCTGGAGCAAGAATGGCCGAAAGAAATTAAGAAAGATATGTGGATTAATGCTTTCGAAATCTACAAAGCAATGACATTGTTTGGCGAGCCCCGTGGCAAATCCAAAGGGAATTCTTTTACAAATGTGGTGATTAAAACTGGATAATACTGCTCGGATTGTGGGGAGGAATTGGATATGCACCACTTCTGGTCATAAGACAGTATGAAGGTCGTTAATTTGTACCTGTCACTGCTGGATTACATTTATCTGAGTTCGCATTCCACAGCAAAAATTATAAAAGAAATATCATGGAAGCCTTTACAGCTTGGAAAACAACTTTTTGTATCCGAGCTAAAGAAGAAAAAGAAATGCTAACTCCTGATTATGAGGAATGGAGATCTGTCAGGAAAAATGAAAATATTCCTCTACCAGATCAAAATGAGGATATCTCTATGGAAGATCGCATTAAGGTGGTTCCATCAGAGATTGAAATCCTGAGAGCTGAGTTTGAAGCAGAAAGAGAAGGCTGGTCGAAAGAATTAGAGCAAATGAGATGAGATAAAGCTATGTTGGGTGTTGACATTGACTTTCATTCATCACAATGTGCAATGTTGAGAGAAAACAAAGAAAAAGTTGATGGTGAATTTAGAGCATTAAAGAAAAATTACCAGGAGTTATATAAATCCCGGAAAGCATCAGGACCAAGCCAATCAACAGTACAAATGACCAGAGAATTGAACATCGAGAAAAGTCGAGTTGAAGATCTGAAAGGAAAGAATAGCCGTCTACTCAAAAGCCTTGAGAAAGGAAAGCAAAAAATGGAAGATTTTGAGGTTGACAGAAGAGAGCGAATTATGAAACACAAAGCTGAACACGGTGAGATCATGAATGAAATGCAAAGAGAAAGGGATCGAGCCAAAGATTTAGAAAAGATGAATAATGACATCTTTGATAAATTTGAAGATGAGAAAACTATCATGTTCAAGGGATTTGAATCTGAAATGAACCAGTTGATTGCCGAACTTGAAGTCAGAGGCCAAAGGATTGTAGAGTTCAATGTTGAAAAAGAAAAATGGGAGCTGGAAAGAAATAATTTCAACACCAAACTTGAGGTAGAGCAAGAAGTGGCTAGCAATTGGATGCAAAGATGCAGAAACAAGAATGTTCAAATCCAGAAGCTTAATCAAAGAACGCAAGAAGCACGAACAAAACTTGAAGAAGATCTGGATCAGTCTAGAAACAAAAATGCAGAGTTTAATGCTTACATTTTGCAACTTGAAGAGTCATTATTTCAAAAAAGGTTCGTCTGGGACCTAATGATCTCAAAGAAAGTAATGAGGAAAGTGCTTCACTGCGAAGTCGTATTAGAGATCTTGAAAAAACTCTGTACAATTGCCAAGTCAGAATCACTGAGTTAGAACAAACTCTTGAAGGAACTAATGAACAATGGCAAAAGTCAACTGATTTCTATGTAGAAAGAAGTGAAGAAAGAAGTAATATGGTATTCGAGGCCATGGTACAAATGAGTGAAGTTGCTAGATATGTTGGGGAACTAGCTGTTGAAGCTAAAATAATTGAGCATCACGTTGATCCAGTTTCTAAGTTCGGAAAGAAGGTGTCATGGTTAATGAAAGAAATTATAGAGCTTAATAAGAAAGCTACGCCTTATCTGTAGTTATGAACTATTATAAAGAAACTTTTGTATGCCGATGAAAGTTGTTCTATGACAGTTAAACTTTTTGGGATCAATACCTTTTTGCATACTTACATTTGGCATACATTCATTATTCATTTCATGATTTTCTTTATGTATAATTCTTTATTATTAAGATAAAATGCATTAATTAAAATTTGGAAAAAATAATATCAAAAGATTTTTCAATCGCAGTTATTCTGGCCAAAAGATAAATACAACATCACTACGGTACTAGACAAGCTACTAAGAGAATTATGGAAGATAAAATACAACGTATTGAGGAACAGCATAATAAAGAACAAGCAGAAATGAGAATGAAGGTAGAGAAAATTGAAGCCAGTATTGCAAACTCACAAGACAGCATGATGCAGAAAATAGAAGACATGTTTAAAAGGCATGCTATCATTGGAAAATGCATGAAAATCCTATATCTTTCGACCAAGAACCTATGTATCCTTTAGGTTTTCCACCAGAACCAATTTATCACTCCGGTACTATACCTATACAAATCAATGCCCGCACATCAGCATTTCAAGAGGCCAAACCACATGAAAATCGACAAGTGGATCCTGCATCTTCAAGCAAAAATCCACTTATATCAGATGTGAAAATAGGGGATTTTAATGCTGAGCATCTAATCCCAGATTTGAATGAACTGAATAAGAAAGAAAAAGTAAATGAAGAATTGACCAGACAGATCAAGAGCTTAGAAGAATGAATGAAATCCGTGGAAATAACTGAATCATTCTATGGGTTTGACGCTAGTGAGTTGAGTTTGGTTCCAGACCTAATCCTCCCCATCAAGTTCAAAGCTCCCGAATTTGATAGATATAACGGTACCACATGCCCTTCATCCCACATTACTATGTTTTGTCGCAGAATGGCAGGATATGTGAAAGACGAGAAATTGTTAATTCACTGCTTTCAAGATAGTTTGACAGGACCAGCCTTAAAATGGTATACTCAATTGACCAAAGCCAACATTAGATCTTGGAAAGATCTGGATAAAGCATTCCTAGAGCAGTACCGCCACGTAACAGACATGATCCCTGATAGATGGACTCTCCAAAATTTGGAGAAAAAGAATAACAAAACGTTCAGACAGTATGCTCAGAGATGGCGTGACACAGCAGCCCAAGTTCAACCACCTTTGTCAGAAAAAAGGCCACATAATATTTCCATACATTGAAAGCTCCTTATTTAAATCATCTAATGGGGAATGCAACCAGAAATTTTGCAGATTTGGTCATTTCTGGAGAACTCATTGAAAATGTCTTGAAAAGTGGCAAAATTGAATCAAATGAGGGGTCTAGTTCCAAAAGACCTATGTATAGGAAAAAAGAGAATGAAGTCAACAATGCACACTCTTACAACAAGGATTCATCGAAAAGTGTTACAATAACCCAGCCAAGGGTTAAGAAAGAAGAAACAAACACTAATCGAGCAGAGTCCAGAGGATCTCGAAAGGAAAATGAAATGTTGTCTTTTACACCTTTACCAGTACCATATGCTGAGATCTATGATTCGCTGTTAAAAGCAGATGTCATACGGCCCTATCCTTTGGTTCCCATGCAACCACCATTTCCTCCATGGTATGATGTAAAGGCACACTGTGTTTACCATGAAGGAATTACGGGTCATTCTATTGAAAACTGTTTGGCATTCAAAAGGGTGGTTAAAATTTGATCAACACTGGAAAGTTGGAATTCAATTCACCATCTACATCAAATCATCCATTGCCAAATCATGGAGATAAAAATGTGAATGCAATTCAGGAAGAGAACAGAAAGAAAGCAAAAACTGACATTTCTGAAATTAAATCTCTTTTTGTTTGGGTATTTCAACAACTCACTTTAGCCGGTATAATTCCACAACAATTTAGGCCAAAGCATAATGAAGGCAAGAATTATTGTGAATATCATCAAGAGAAGGGGCATGAAATTCAATTATGTCCTATGTTTAGGGATTTGGTGCAAAAATTGATGAATAGTAGAGAGATAGAATTCTTTGAAGAAGAGCCAGGGAAAAAAGAAGATGATGTTTGCTCATCAAAAGATTCTAAACCTAGTCAAATAACAAATGATCATGTGATCATTAATGTGAAATCATCTACAGTAATTCATGTACCAATAAAGTCGAAAGTAGTTATCACCACTCCTCTACCATTTCCATACAAAGATACCCGCAGAGTACCTTGGAATTATACTACCAATGTTTCAATGGTAGGAGGATCTGTTTCTCTAGAAAAAACAGAAGAGAAAATACAGAGTCTGGGTTCGACATCTGAAGCAGTGAGTGAAGTCGGATTCTTTACAAGAAGTGGGAGATGTTACTCTCCCGAAACATCCAATGCCTCGGAACAAGTGAAAACAAAAGGAAAAACCATGGTAATACCCCAAAAGGTATTTGATGATGAATCCCCTCCAGCATTCAATGAGCCTGTAACAGAAAAACAAGCGCAAGAATTTTTGAAATTCCTGAAACATAGTGAGTATAGTGTGGTTGAACAACTACACAAACAACAAGCGAGAATTTCTATTCTTGATCTATTGATGAATTCAGAAGCACATAGAAATGCTTTGATGAGAATGCTTAATCAAACCTTTATCCCTGAAGACATATCCCTCAATAAACTTGACAGAATTGTGGGACATATAGCCGCTGACAATTACATAACATTCACGGATGATGAAATACCTGAAGGCGGAATGGGGTCAGTAAAAGCTTTGAATATCACGACACATTGTCATGGTCATGTTTTGCCAGGATTATTGATTGACAATGGATCCGCTCTCAACTTGATGCCTCTAGTCACACTTCAAAGAATTCCTGTGGATAAATCACACATGAAGAGTTATCAGAATGTAATACGAGCTTTTGATGGTACTCAAAAAGATGTGCTTGGGAAAATGGAAATACCGTTGTTAATCGGACCAGTCGTGTACAATATTGACTTTGTGGTGATGGACATCCACCCTATATATAATTGTTTATTAGGGAGGCCATGGATTCATTCAGCAGGAGTCGTTCCTTCTTCATTACATTAGAAATTGAAATTTGTTGTTGATAGACAACTAATATGCGTAGGAGCTGAAGAAGAAATCATTGCGTCCATAACAAGTGATGTTCCATATATTGAAACCAATGATGATGCTCTTGAATGCTCTTTCCGAGCTCTTGAATTTGTCAATGCAACTTTTATTGCAGAAGGAAGCAAAATTCCATATCCTAGATTATCTGATTGTACCAAGATGACGGTACGACAAACTTTAGGCATTAGAGCTAAAGCTGGGAAAGGTTTAGGAAAGAATCTTCAAGTGATTTCAGTTCCTGTAAGTATAAAGATGAAGAAAGATCGTTTTGGGCTTGGATTTAAGCCCAATTTTCAGCAAAAGAACAAAGAGATGAAAAGAAGATGTGAAGACAGAAAGGCAAGGTTGAAAGGAGAAGAAATCTTTTGGAAACACATGTTTTCCCACAATTGAAGACCACATTCAGATCAGGGGGAACAATTAATGTAGAACAACAGCTTGTTGAAGCCTTTAAAGAAGAAAAGTTGACGAAAGATCAAAGCATAGTTGAAGAAGCTATGAATGGATTATTTATCAACATGATCATGAATGACAACAAGACTGGCAAATACTTGGATAGGATTCGCCCATGTTTTCCTGGAGAAACACTCAACAATTGGACCACTGAAGACCTTCCTATAGTTTTTAATATTAACACAGAGTAATATTCAGAACTAATCTTTATGTTTAGCTCAAAAGTATGAAAACTTTTTGTTATCTTGTAAAGGATATTATGTTAACCTAATATTAAATATAAGAAATTTTCTGTAAAATTTTCAGATGGCAATCATTCTTTACATTTTCTTACATTTTTACATTTATTTATTTCATAAATTTACTATATTCTTTCAGAAATATGTTCGACTTAAATTTGCAGGTGTCACCATGTTAATAGCATGTTTATTCCTAAATTTAATCAAGAGATAAATTTAGAGCAGCCCATATGTCTGGAAGAAATCAATGGGTGTGAGGATGAACTAGAATGTGATGTTCCTACTGAATTATTAAGACTGGTAGAAAAAGAAGATAAACAAATTCTACCTCACAAAGAAGAGATTGAGACTGTGAATCTGGGAACAGATGAAGAAATGAAAGAGGTAAAAATTGGTACTACTCTGACAATCCAGATAAAACAAGAATTGATAAATCTTCTTCAAGAATTCAAAGATATCTTCGCCTGATCTTATCAAGATATGCCTGGTTTGAGTACAGATATAGTAATGCACAAGCTTCCAATCAATCCAGAATATAAACCGGTCCAACAAAAACTCAGGCGAATAAGGCCAGAAATGTTGTTGCAGATCAAAGAGGAAGTGATGAAACAAATCAATGCAGGTTTCCTACAGGCATCCAAATACCCAGAATGGGTAGCCAACATTGTTCCCGTACCAAAGAAAAAATGGGAAAGTTTGAATGTGTGTGGATTACAGAGATCTCAACAAAGCTAGTCCGAAAGATAGCTTTCCATTACCCCACATAGACACCTTAGTGGACAATACTGCAGGACACGCATGGTTTTCATTTATGGATGGCTTTTCAGGATATAATCAGATAAAAATGAATCCTGAAGACATGGAAAAAACAACATTTGTAACCATGTGGGGCACATTCTGCTATAAAGTGATGCCATTTGGATTGAAAAATGCAGGGGCAACGTATCAAAGAGCCATAGTAACTTTGTTTCATGACATGATGCACAAAGAGATTGAAGTATATGTAGATGACATGATTGCCAAATCCCGAACTAAAGAAGAACATATTCAAAATATGAGAAAGCTTTTCCAGAGATTGAGGAAGTATCAATTAAAGCTCAACCCCGCTAAATGCACTTTTGGGGTAACCTCTGGAAAACTTTTGGGATTTGTGGTCAGCAAAAAAGGAATCGAGATTGATCCAGATAAAGTAAATGCAATTCAAGATCTTCCACCACCTAATAATAAAAAAGAAGTTCGAGGCTTTTTGGGAAGATTAAATTATATATCTCGGTTCATCTCTCAATTAACTGAAAAATGTGATCCAGTATTCAAATTACTTCGAAAGAACAATCCTGAAGTCTGGAATGATGAATGTCAAGAAACTTTGGATATTATTAAGAAATATTTATCCAATGCCCCAATTTTAATATCACCAATGCCTGATAGACCGTTAATTCTCTACTTGACAGTCTTTGAAAATTCGATGGGATGTGTACTGGGACAGCATGATGAATCTGGAAGAAAAGAAAAAGCTATTTATTATCTGAGCAAGAAATTTACTGATTGTGAAATTCGATATCCACCAATACAAAAATTATGTTGTGCTTTGGTGTGGGCCACTCGAAGACTCAGACAATATATGTTATATCATACTACTTGGTTGATATCCAAACTTGATCCTTTGAAATTCTTAATGGAATCACCAGCTTTGACAGGCAGAATGGCTAGATGGCAAATGTTATTATCTGAGTTTGATATTGTATATGTCAACCAAAAAGCGATAAAAGGAAGTGTCATAGCTGATTTTCTGGCCAGTCGTGTATCAAATGATTATCAGCCTTTGAGTTTCAATTTTCCCGATGAAGATTTGTTGTGCATATCCATGAATGAAGAAGTCAGAACAAATGATGCATCTGCATCTTGGAAGCTTTACTTTGACGGAGCATCCAATGCCTTGGGACGAGGAATCGGGGTAGTGTTAATTTCTCCAGAAAATATTTATTATCCCTTTACAAGTAGACTGGAGTTCTTTTGCACCAATAACATGGCGGAATACGAAGCTTGTGTCATGGGATTGAAAGCAGCTATAGAAAGGAAAATCAAATGTCTCAAGATATATGGAGATTCATCGTTAGTGGTGTATCAATTGCGAGGAGAATGGGAAACAAAAGATCCCAAATTGTTGGAATACCGAAATTTTACCCTCAAATTAGTGAAAGAATTTGAGAAAGTCACCTTCAATTATCTCCCTCGAGAAGAAAATCAAATGGCAGATGCTTTGGCTACATTAGCTGCTATGTTTCAGGCAACTAAGAAAGTTGATATGATTCCAATCAAAATGCAAGTATATGAAATTCCTGCACATTGTTATAGTGTGGAAGAAGAGGTAGATGGTAAACCATGGTATTATGATATCCTGCAATATATCAAAAATCAAAGTTATCCACAAAATGCATCTGAAATTGATAAAAGAACCTTGAAAAGAATGGCTGCTGGATATTTTCTTGATGGCGAGATTATGTATAGAAGAAGAAATGATCAAATGCTATTGAGATGTTTAAATACCAGCGAAGCCAGAAGCATCATTGAGGAAGTACATAGTGGAATATGTGGAACACATGCAAATGGTCTTTCCATGGCCAGAAAAATAATGAGATATGGATACTATTGGGCTACCATGCACACAGATTGCATTGATTATGCAAGGAAATGTCATAAATGCCAGATATATACAGACAAGATTCATGTACCCCCATCTCTTCTACATGTAATGACAGCACCCTGGCCATTTTCTATGTGGGGAATAGATGTCATTGGTGCAATCACACCAAAAGCATCGAATGGACATTGCTTCATCCTTGTGGCAATTGATTATTTTACCAAATGGGTTGAAGCTGCTTCATATGTCAATATTAAGAGGTCCACAGTCTGCAAATTCATAAAGAAAGAGATAGTTTTCCGGTATGGCCTACCAGAAAGGATCATTACAGATAATGCTCTGAACCTGAACAACAAAATGATGACCGAACTTTGTGCACAGTTTAAGATCAAACATGCAAACTCAGTGGCATATCGTCCAAAGATGATTGGGGCAGTTGAAGCAGCAAATAAGAACATCAAAAGAATTATTACAAAGACCACTGAAACTTACAAAGATTGGCACGAGAAGTTACCTTTTGCTCATATGCATACCGAACTACTGTTCGAACATCTACTGGGGCAACGCCTTTTTCTTTAGTCTATGGGATGGAAGCAGTCTTACCAATTGAAGTTGAGATTCCATCGCTTCGAATTTTGAGAGAAATAAAATTGGATGAATCTGAATGGATCCAAGCTAGATTTGATCAATTGAACCTTATTGAGGAGAAAAGATTGAAAGCTATTTGCCATGGACAGATGTATCAGAAACGGATGATGAAGTCTCATGACAAAAAAGTACATCCAAGAGAATTCCAAGAGAGTGATCTAGTACTAAAAAAGATCTTGCCTATACATAAAGATTTCCGTGGGAAATGGATGCCTAATTGGGAAGGGTCATACGTTGTGAAAAAGCCTTTTCCGGAGGAGCATTGATCTTGGCAGAAATGGATGGAAAAATTCTGAGAAATCCAATAAACTTGGATTCTGTCAAGAAATATTATGCTTGAAGAGAAAAAAAGAAAAAAGAAAGAAAAAAAAAGAGAAAAAAGAAAAAAGGGGTCAAGATGAAAACCCGCAAAGGGCATCTTGTAACCAAATGAAGGATTGAGTTGAAAACCTGAATGGGCGGCTCAAATGCATATTGATATTAGGCATCTGGCAATTGAACCTCTTAAGATTTTGACAGTTTGGGAGAAACTTCACATCTACAAGCATTTTGACAACGTTTGAGATCTTTCAGACAAAAGCTTACATCATTACTCTAAATTGTGTCAATTTGATTAATTTAGAAATACTTATGCTAATAATTTGTTGAGTCATTTGAATTTTTATCAATCTTATACTTGCCATAACTTTGAATACAATTCTATCTATTTATTAATAAATTTCAAGTTCAATTTATTTGAGATTCAATTTATTTTCGAAAATTCAATTTATTCTTCTATGAATTAACATAATTTTGAAATAAGTTAAAGATTTCTGAATATCACTTTATGTTAATACTTTTAAAGGCATGGAATACAAAGTAAGAAAATCATCATCATCATAAAGCCATGAACAAGTCATTATTTGCACTCTGGTTATATAGGGTAGCATAGGTTACAGTATTCCAAAAGTTGAAGATGACAAGTTTTACTGTCAACTAAACTGTTCCATGATTCAAAAAGAATGGGGTATATTGGAGCAGTAGAAGAGACAGTTTGTTGTAGCAATCATTGCAAGTAAATGCACCAATAAAAATCTTTAAGCCCATGAATGATGTTTATTTCTTCCAGTAAGGTTGTTACAATGGATGCCACCGACAACAAGGTTGAGTCCATTAAAACTACTCATCAATTGCCCCAACCGATCATCATTCAGTTCTTGCACATTGTTTTCAAAAGTATGCCAAGACAGTAAAAGGCAACCTCTGCATCATTGATCCCAAAGAAAAGAGACAGGACATTGATACCACCATGGAACATGTTTCTATACAGATCCTTGTATATGGTTTTTAGGGAAACCTAGAAGTATTTCCACCTCATCAGATTCAAGTAGAACAAGTGTCGTAGACCTAATAGCATCTTCTAGAAGTGTTTTTTTGAGTTATCTGATCTGGTTTGAACCCTAAAAACAATCATTGAATTTAGAAGATGAATGTGCTCATAGCATCTTCTAGAAGTGTTTTTTTGAGTTATCTGATCTGGTTTGATATGAACCCTAAAAACCAATCATTGAATTTGGAAGATGAATGTGCTCATAGCATCTTCTGGAAGTGTTCTTTGAGTTATCTGATTTGGTTTGATATGAACTCTAAAAACCAATCATTGAATTTGGAAGATGAATGTGCTCATAGCATCTTCTGGAAGTGTTCTTTGAGTTATCTGATCTGGTTTGGTATGAACCCCAAAAAACCAATCATTGAATTTGTAAGATGAATGTGATCATAGCATCTTCTGGAAGTGTTCTTTGAGTTATCTGATCTGGTTTGGTATGAACCTCAAAAAACCAATCATTGAATTTGGAAGATGAATGTGCTCATAGCATCTTCTGGAAGTGTTCTTTGAGTTATCTGATCTGGTTTGGTATGAACCTCAAAAACCAATCATTGGATTTGAAAGATGAATGTGCTCATAGTAGAAATAAGAAGACCCAATAGCATCTTCTGGAAGTGTTCTTTGAGTTATCTGATCTAGTTTGGTAGAAACCACAAAACCAATTATTGGAATTAAAAGATGAATTGCATGATCGTCTTCATTAAGAAGCTTCTTTTCAAGCTTCTTCTGCTTATTTCTTTCCCAAAAATCATAGCCCAAGTTTCGCCATTTCTTGTAATTGGGATCATTGCATAATGGCTTCCTACCTTTTACCGGAAGAAATGCGTCAGCAGCCTTAGCCATTTGAGCAGCACATATAAAATTTGTCAACTTTGCAATTGATAAATCAGGATTATATCTCTATGACTATTGAAGACATAGCATCTGAGAATCCCATTTCTTTTCAAGTATAACAGTTTACTCTCCTCATCAGAATTAGAATTCATGATTTTCTCGGTATTAAAAGAACTATCGATATCTGTGAAATCATCTTGAAAGATCACTTCATAATCAGATGAGTTGTTATCAGAATCAACATGTTGCATGAATGCAAGCTTTTCAAGAGCCTATACTATTGAGTTTTATTCTCAAGAGGTTTTGTGACATTATATCTACATCTACATTTGTCAAAGATGATAGATTCTCTGATTTGAAGAAGAAAGATTTATTGGGTTTCTACAACTGAAGAAATACTCAGTTCACCTATCTGAAATCAAATAACTTAATAATCATGCATCATATTTAGGCATTTGCAAAAATAGGTGCATTTTCATTCATTCTCATCCATGTTGAAATTTGACAGGAATTTCAAAGATTTTAGCAAAGATTCAAATCCATCATTTGATGGATCAGCTCATCATCTGAAGAAGTTCATAATGAGAAGAACTTGTTCAACTTTTTGCTTAAATTCATCACTCGGTGGATCAACATTTCCAATTTGAGTTCATAATGAGAAGAACTCATCATCTGAAGAAGGAAGAAGAAGTTCATAATGAGAAGAACTTGTTCAACTTTTTGCTTAAATTCATCACTCGGTGGATCAACATTTCCAGTTCGAGTTCATAATGAGAAGAACTCATCTGAAGAAGGAAGAAGAAGTTCATAATGAGAAGAACTTGTTTAACTTTTTGCTTAAATTCATCACTCGGTGGATCAACATTTCCAGTTCGAGTTCATAATGAGAAGAACTCATCTGAAGAAGGAAGAAGAAGTTCATAATGAGAAGAACTTACTCAACTTTTTGCTTGAATTCATGATTCAATGGATCAGCGTTACCAGTTCGAGTTCATATTGAGAAGAACTCATCTGAAGAAGGAAGAAGAAGTTCATAATGAGAAGAACTTGTTCAACTTTTTGATTGAATTCATCATTCAATAGATCAGCGTTACCAGTTCGAGTTCATATTGAGAAGAACTCATCTGAAGAAGGAAGAAGAAGTTCATAATGAGAAGAAGTTGTTCAAATTTTTGATTGAATTCATCATTCAATGGATCAGCGTTACCAGTTCGAGTTCATAATGAGAAGAACTCATCTGAAGAAGGAAGAAGAAGTTCATAATGAGAAGAACTTGTTCAACTTTTTGATTGAATTCATCATTTGATGGATCAGTTTTTCAAGAGAAGTTCATAATGAGAAGAACTCATCTGAAGAAGGAAAAAGAAGTTCATAATGAGAAGAATTTGTTCAACCTTTTGTTTAAATTCATATTTGATGGATTAACATTGCCAGGTAGAGTTCATAATGAGAAGAACTCATCATCTGAAGAAGGAAGAAGAAATTCATAATGAGAAGAATTTGTTCAACTTTTTGCTCAAATCCATCACTTGATGGATCAGTTTTTCCAAAGAAAGTTCATAATGAGAAGAACTCATCTGAAGGAGAAAGAAGAAGTTCATAATGAGAAGAGCTTATTCAACCTTTTGAATGACTCTATCACAGAAGGAAATATGTCAACATCATCCCCAGCGAAAAGTTCATAATGAGAAGAACTCATCTGAAGAAAGAGAAGAATTTATTCAACATCTCCATCATAATCAAGTGAAGCCAAATGGATAAAAAAAATTTATCTTTTCGTCTTTGCCCTATTCTTGTTAATACAAGAATGAGCAAAGAGGGGCAGCTGAAGATACTAAATTTTTTACCCATTTTATTATTATAATTATTATTATATTATTATATATTATTATTAAAAAATAATAATAATTACAAACAGCCCATATTATCTGGCCCAATTACAAATGGCCCACTAAACCTAACAGATTAGGGTTTGATCTAACCCTAGCCGCCTCAACCATCCACCGTTGGATCTGATGAGATTCAACGGTCCACAGATGCGCCAGATGAAACCCTAGGGTTATGATACCCTAGGGACTACACTAGTTGCCGCCGCTCCACGTCGCTCCAGCCGCTGCCACGCCCCAACCGAAGGCTCCAGAAGTTCCAACGCCAGCCGTCCACGTTATGGCCCTAGGGTGAGTCGCCACTATGGGTTCGATGACTCACCGAATGGTACTCTTTTACCCGATCCGATGGCCACACCGGTGATGGCTATAAAGCCATCACCCAACCTGCAAAAGTAAAGGAGACAACAAACAGAAAAAAGAAAAAAAAGAAACAAGAAAAAGCAAGCAAACCAGCAACCACAAACAAAAAAAAAGCAAGGAGAAAACGAAGAGAACTTACCGGGGAAGACAACGCCGTGATCGGAGTCACCACTGGCCTCCAAACGTCACCAACAACCTTCGAAAACCGAAGGTATTTTCTTAGATTTGCTCCGATCGGGAGCTATTTAGGAGAAAAGAGCACCGGAACCGTCATTAGGACGGTCCGATCTACATAGTGGTGTAAAAATAAATTTTTCCGGCCACCGGATGCGGTGGCCGGCGGTGAGAATCACAGCGGCAGACGGCTGCCGCCCGGTGACCGGCTTCCCTCCGATGAGGGAAGCTAGAGAGAGGCGAGAGAATTCTTTTCTCTCTCAGTTAGAGAGAGAAGAGAAATTAAAGAAATGAAGATGCTGGCCCTTCGGGCCAGCCGGTTGAGGGATATATACCCCTTCCCAAACGATGTCGTTTAGGGGAAAGGGTATATCCGTAATTTCCTTTTGGCTAAACCCTTTCCGCAGCCATCTTAATTTTGTAACATTCCATTTTAGTCACTAAATCAATTTATAATCCTTTTAATTCGGTTCTTTAATTTTAATTTTATTTATTTTAGTCCTTTGTATTAAAATAATATATTTAGGGTAAATAACAGATTTAGTCCGTTAATTTTAATAATTAATATTTTAATCTGAATAGTATGTTTTAATTTGTTTTAATCTAATATCTGAATTTTATATAATTTTATTTTAGTCACTAAATTAATAAATAAGAAAATAGCATGTTTAATCCCTATAATTTTGATTAATTATGAATTAGGTATTTAATTTTAATTTTACTATAATTTAATCACTAATTTTAAATATTTTCATTTATTTTACTGCTTTTAAATATATAGTTCTAATTGTATTTTTATTGTTTTAATTTTACTTGTTTATATATTTAAATATTATTTTATATATTCATATAAATATATATAATAAATAATAATTTATATTTATTTTTTAAATTATTTTAATATTTATTTATTTATTTTTCAATATCGAAGAAAAGGGCAGTCTTAATACAACTGGATGTCCTATTCTGGTATTTTAAAATTAAATATTATAAAAAATTTATAATTTAATTTTATTTAAATTATTATATTAATATTTATTAATATCGAAGAAAAGAACTGTCTTAAGGCACCTAGAAGTTCTTTTCTGATATTTCTAACTAGATAAATATTTTATATAAATTATTTTTTTCTCATAATTATAATTTTAAAATAATAGGATTATAAATTAAATATATTTTTGAATTTTTAAATTTCTAATAATAGAGACAATTTATAATTAAAAAGTACCAATTTTGGGCGTTGTAGGGGTGCTAATCCTTCCCTAAACGTAACCGACCACGAATCCCTTTTTATTATTAAAAAGAACGAATTTTTGGTTAAAACACAGATCAGTTCATCTTTTAACTGATGTTTTCTTAAAACTCTTTTAAAAGATAATTTTTAGGTATTCGACCTACCTAACCCAAAAGACCGATGGCGACTCCCAAATTATTTTAAAAACCATTTATTCACATCACTTTTCCCGCCAAGTAAATATTTCGTGCCCGGGTGAAAACCGGTTACGACATCAGCCATGGCCCGAAGCAAGTATCCTCAAACAATTTTCTTTGTAGAGGTGTAAGCGTCGACGCAATTTTAGTGGCTAGGCTTAATTTATTCCTTAAGGTCAATTGAGCCGAAAAAATTTTCTGCAAAAACAATAAACATACAAAGTTAGATATACCAAAAACTACAAATTATACACTATAAACAACATGATATTAAACAGTGAAAACAAAGCCAAATATGTTTCAAACTAGCACGGTATTCACCCAAGTCATTATTCCATCATAGTTCACAAAATGCATCAGATAACATTCCAGAAGTAAGCACTTATATAAACATAAAAGGACAACATATAGGTTTACTGCAGGTTCAAGGACAACATAAAGAGTAGTAGTTTATTCTTGAAACTTAAATTAGCAACACTGTGAAGTTAGTATTTGTCTTTGTTTTTTTGTTGAAGTAATGCAATTCATTCAAGTTTCAATTTGCATAATAAGAGTAGTTTCTGAAACTTAAAACCACAACGAGAAAATCGCAACGCGAAACTAAAATCGCGTTCGCGTTGCGAATTTAAGTTTCAGAAACTACTCTTATTCTACAAATTGAATTACTTCAACCAAAAAACAAAGACAAATACTAACTTCACAGGGTTAAAGACTAAACAGTTTAGCAGTATTGGCAGCAACCGAATGAATTTACTAAGCAATCTCAGTGAAATGGTTAATCTATATATATTGAAATTACCAGTAAATTTATCATCAATATAAGAAAAATCTAATAATAATACAAAAATTTCAAAATAAAAATAAGAGATTAAAAAAACTAACCCTTGGTGGTTGATTTTCCATTTATGACCGTGAATGGTTGTGAGGGTTGCTCTGAGAGATGAGATAGACGGATTTCGTCGAAATGGGGACGAATGTCGCCGTAGAGAGTAAGAGATGGAGATGAGATTGAGTTGTGATTTAGGGTTTTAGGTTATGATTTGCGATAATACTGTTTACATTTGTGTTGCGAAATTAATATTGTGTTTCAAATTCGAAAATAAAATAAAATTCGCGTTACGGAAACAAACACGCTTTGTGAATTTGACTTTCGCGTTGCGAATTTGACTATTCGCGTTGCGAATTTGACTTTTATGTTGCGAATTTGAAATTCAGTGTTGCGAATTTGACTTCAGTGTTGCGATTTACAGATTCGTGTTGCGAATTTGACTTCAGTGTTGCGAATTTGTCTTCAGTGTTGCGAATTTGACTTCCGTATTGCGAATTTGACTTATGTGTTGCGATTTACAAATTCGCGTTGCGATTTACAGATTCGCGTTGTGAATTTAGAAAATCGCAATGCGATTTACATATTCGCGTTGCGAATTTGGAAACTGGGTTGCGAAATTGAGTTCGCGTTGCGAATTTGTTGGTCATTTTCGCAAATCTAAAAAAAATTGGTTAAAATCGTATATTATAAGGCATTTTCGATCACTGAGGTTATTTTCTCTTTTGTAAATGGAGATAATTTTGCCTGATTTCCTTTCTTATTGTCTTGTTTGCCAGGGACATGAAATTGATCTTCTTGTAGGTACAGATGTTAGGGACGGGAATGGCACAACACGAGTTATTAATGGGTGTGGGTGTATTGTTCAGGACTCTCATCCAGCTGTGCGTGCTCGTGGATATCTTCCTGAGGAAGGGCATGGTGTTTATGTGGCACGGTAAGGGTCTTTTTTCCTCTTAGTAGAAAAGTTTTCATATTCATTTTAGTTCGAAAGTAATGATGCGAACATAGTAGGAGGTAGTAAAGCTGTGGAACCATTTCTAGCCACAACAATACATTATAACCCTGATACTCAACTATTTGAATTCCTCATCAACTAATTTATGAACATATCTGAAGGTAGATAAATGCTTGCTAGTTTGATTGTTCAAGGCTGCAATTGGCACCTGAATTTAAACTTAAGATATCAGGTTAATTGAATTTGAATGTTTTGAAGCTTTTTATGAACTATGGTTTTCATGGATTCATGGCGTTAGGATCTGGAATGTATTATAACTGCTAATTTTGTGGGAGTGACAACCAAATAGCTTCTGGAATTTGTTGAACCTCTCCTTGACTATTTTCAGAAGCTCTTTGAAGTTTATTGTATATGCATTGGACAAATAATTAGTATGTATTTATCTCACTTTTCTAAAGTTCTAAGATAATGAGATAATAAGTAAATAGGCACCAGTATCAACCAAATTTCAAAGATCATTCTATGCTATTCGCATTAGAAAAGAATAAAAAAAATAATACACATGGAATTGGACCCTATGCTATAGTAAATATAGTACATAAAGGCACGTTGAAAGAATTCAAAATTATTAATAAATTTATCTTTCCATTTTTGTTTTTACGTTGGATAAATTAGCTTCTAGTTTACCTACTTTGCTTGTAATTCCATTGTCATTGAATTATTTTAATAAATCTCCTCACTGGAGTTATTTAGGATTAAGGGACCCTATTCTCTCTAGTATTGGGCTTTTATAATACTCCAGTCCATGTATTATTTGAGCTAATCTTCTAAGCATTACATTACAAATCCAGTAAAATTCTTTTGTTTTATATCGTAAAATATTGCTTTTCGGTATAGGCAGATTAAACACCCACACACAAAAACACACATCTATTGTGAATAACTGGCTTTTTTACTGCAGATATATCCTTTAATATTTTTAAGGACGACGATATCTTTTAACATAGTCTAGCTTTTGTGTATTTCTTGTGACAATTCGTTCTTTTCTCAGGTGGTGTCACGGCAGTCTGTTCATAGATATGGCTTATATGCTCTACAATGGATTGTTGAAGTTAATGGAAAATCAACTCCTGATTTAGATGCTTTTGTTAATGTAACAAAGGTAACACTAATTACTTCTCTTTTCCTTCTTTGTGGATTGTGTTATCATTTTTATTTAATTTTACGCTGCATTTTCGGAAGTTCAATCTCTCTTTGGTGGTAATTTGTGGAGGCCTCTTCAGTTTTCAACTGAAACTAAACAGTATGCAGTCTCTCGTTCCATAAACTCTGATCGAGTTTCTAAGGTCGAACTTAAAACCCGAATTTTTTGTTGTCATGTGTGAGATGGGGAAAGCTCTTATATGGTGGGGGCATACGAGTGTTCTTGTACCTTGATAGGAAGCATATTTCATCCAAGTTATGCTATTTTTATTTTACCTCTTTATTCTCACCTAAATATTGCCATTTCGGAGTTAAGACTTTGAACATGGTTTAATTATGACTTGCTTTTAGATCAATGGCTTGATTGAGTTTGGTTATGAATTTGTATGCATAATGTTTCTTTAACACATTATTCAATTTATTGTGTGCAACCGAACGAGAAAACTATATCAAATCGTGCAGGGTTTAAACTGAGACGGTGAATCAACCCCGACGATATGATTAATTGGATTCTTTTTTACTCTCTTTTCTGTTCTTTATTCTTAGTTGTTGGGTTTGGATTAGTTGGATAATAAATAAATGCCCTATCTATGTGAACAGGAACTAGAACATGGGGGAGTTTGTTCGTGCGAGGACAGTCCATTTGACCGGGAAGCCTCGAGTTCTAACGTTGAAGCAGGATTTGCACTACTGACCTACATGGGAGTTGAGATTCGACCCGGATACTGCAATCTGGAAAAGAAGGATGATCAAGACCTTAGATTGTCGCAACTTGTAAACCGGATCGCGCGACCATACTTATATGCTTCAAGAAGCAATGGAACCCGAAATTTGCGCAAGACTCGAGAGAACCGGTGGTGGCATCGGCTTCTACCTACACTCGATTGGTGGCTGCCAACTTGTGAGGTATAAGTTTGAAGAACGCAAGTCATTGAGAATCATTCCGGGAGGCCTAAAGCAATTATTTATTCATCAATTTATATAATTATAAAATGTGATAGACATAGGTAAATGATTGCAGGAAATAAAGAGAACAAACCTTTAGTTGTCTTCAGTTGCAGTTGAGTTGGCAGAGATTTAACACTTTAATTAGTATGATAATAATATACATGTTTTCTCCTGCAGACATTTTACCATGCAATTAATATATACATGCTTTCCAATAAAAAAAATTATATGTAATAAATATATTATACAATATTATTAACTATAGAAATTATTATTTTAAATAAAATAAATGTAACATAAATTTTTATTACTCGTGTATTATATATAATAAGGTTCATAGTATAACATAACGTATAAGGTTAAATTGTAAAATCTATAATAGAATATTTTATTACGTAATATATACCATTAATCATAAATGATACATGTAATTTGTTAGTCAAATAAGGCTGCACCATTCGGTGCATGTTCAAAGTTTGGCATCGAATGGTGCACAATTTCAAAGTTGACAGATTTTGTGTTGAAAATGGAAATGGGTAAATTGTACTTTCGTCATTGCACTTTAGGGTATTTTTAAAGATTAGTCCCTAAGCTTCAACTATAAATACCCTTACCTATTTAGCTTCAAAATCATCCCTAAATCATTCTAGCTCTCTCTTAAGTGTTTTTGTAAACACGTATAAATTTTCTTTTTAGTAAAAGATCTACAGCAGTACGGAGACGTAGGCATAATTGGTTGAACTCCGTTATCAATTTCGGGTATCATTTTTCAACTTTTATTTCGCATTCTCATTAATCTGGTTATAGGGAAATTACTCGTTACTAGGTTATTTTCCCAACAACTGGTATTAGAGCTTTTGGTTGTGAATTTTGTCAATTTTTTGTGAGGTTACTATTTACATAAATAGTAAATTTTGTGAATAGTAAATTTCGTGAATAGTAAAATTTGGTCGGTGATACGAATTTGTTGACGGAGGTGTTTTAATACACGGTGGTTCGCAAGAATTGTCAGAAACGATCCAAAGAAGTCAGATTCGAGTGGGAGCGATGCTTTGAGAAACGAAGTTGATGAGCTCAAGAGGGAGCTGCTCATATGCAAGGGAGCAATGAGTGAATGAGATGCGCTCAAGATCTTATTGGAAGGACTTAGACCAGGGGCGATGCTCGGGAGAGAGCAAAGTGATGCCCAGAGACTTTAAGAGGCATAGCTGTAACCCGAAAGCTGACTGAGCTTGCAAGTGACAAACCAAGTAGCGATGTGTCGTCCAGGCCCATGCCCAGAGATAGTGGCAACAGTGGTGGAGACCAGGAAAAGGTGCAGCATGGAGATGGTGGAGAAAGCTCTTCGAATGGCCAATGTGAGCCATCGACTGTTCGTAGCCAATGAAAGCCATCGGGAAAAAATGGCAAGGCTAAGTCCAGTGTGAAGAAGAAGGGGAACAAGGAAAAATTGAAGTGCTACTTCTGTGATGGTCCTCATTTGATTAGAAGATGTCCCGAGAAGCGTCGTCTCACAACCATCATGAAGAGGATGGGAGAAGGAGAAGTAGCGGGAATTGACGTTGTTGCAAGTGTTAAAGCTACCAAGTCAGGGAAAAGACTTGGTACGATTGAGGGGATCAATGCGGCCAAGCAAGGAACAAGACATGGTGCGACTACAAGTTCTCAAGTAGTCAATCCAAGATTGAGACATGACGCGACTGCGGGTGTCAAAGCAGTCAAGCACAAGAAGGGACCCGGTGCGATAGCAAGAGATAAGTCGTCAAGCCGAGGGTGCAAAGTGAGCAAGTCCGCTCACAGTATGTCAGGATGGAGGCGTGGTCCAAGTTGAGGCGTCTCAGGCATAAAGAGACACTTAAGGAGTATGTGAGCCGATTTAGAAGACTCATGCTCAAAGTCCCAAGTTTGACTGAAGAAGATGGGTTCTTCACCTTCATGTTCGGATTAAAGTCGTGGGCAAAGAAAGTGTTGGAGCGAAGGGAAGTCAAGGAGTTGTCCAAAGCCTTGACAACCATTGAGTCCATCAAAGAATTTGGAGTCAAGAAAAACAAGACTTCCAAAACAAAGCCGAAAGACAAGGGTAGTGGCAAGCGAATCCATGATTAAGGCAAGTCAAATGATGAGGAGTATTGTTCCTCGAGTGGCAGAGAAAATCCACTCAATGATAAACCAGATGGTGAGTCTGGAGAAGATGTATGCAGTATTGACACAAGTTCAAGTGTCAAAGATGTTAAGCCGAGGGTAAGAGTCGAGCAAACGAGGGGGCGCAGACTTAAGATGCCGAAGTGTTGCCAAATTACCCGAGGGGAGCCGAGTCATCAAAGGTGATAGATGAGCCAAAGATCGAGTTGTCCGTGTCCAAGGAGTTTGCCGAGCATGTTCGTGTAGAGAACATGGCTTCAGAGACCATCTTAAGAGAAGGGTCGAAGAAGGGGCATGCCGAGGATGTTCAAGTGAGGAACAATCCTTCAATGACTAGTGACAAGAGTCGAAGGGAGCCAAGACGTTGAGGGACAAGGCAACTATGGAGAAACAACCCAATAACAAGTGGGTTTACAGGGCGGTGACTACGGACAAACTGAAGTTGTGTTCAGCTTCAGTTGGCATGCTAGAGTAACAAGAGCAAAAATATTGTTGCATTGATCGAGGTGTGAAGACATATTAAAATCAGTCTTCAAGTGGGAGATTGTTAGTCAAATAAAGTTGCACCTTCGGTGCATGTTCAAAGTTTGGCACCGAATGGTGCACAATTCGATGCACAATTTTAAAGTTGACAGATTTTGTGTTGAAAATGGAAATGGGTAAATTGCACTTTAGTCATTGCACTTTAGGGTTTTTTCAAAGATTAGTCCCTAAGCTTCAACTATAAATACCCTTACACATTTAGCTTCAAAATCATCCCCAAATCATTCTAGCTCTCTCTCAAGTGTTTTTGTAAACACGTGTAAATTTTCTCTTTAGTAAAAGATCTGCAGCAGTCCGAAGACGTAGGCATAATTGGTTGAACTCCGTTATCAATTTCGGATATCATTTTCCGCTTTTATTTCGCATTCTCACTAATCTGGTCATAGGGAAATTACTCGTTACTCGGTTATTTTCCCAATAATATGATTTCGTACATGGTGAAAATACTAGAGTACGATGAAAACTATTGAAAACAGAGATTAAATTATTGAGAGGCTATTGATAATTGTAAATTGGAATTGGACATTATAAAGAAACCATCTTCGAATATAAATTGTATATCCAAATCCAGGAAAAATCATTAGGACAATAAAGAAGTGTTATATTGATCAATCGAGACGTGCTATAAAGATAAGTGAAAACGTGTTATAGAGGTAAATTTATTGGAAATTTAAAAAAAAAAAGAAAAGAAAAACTTGCAATGTAAGAAAAGAAAAAGAAAAATACGTGTAATATAATTAATTATAAGTATTTTATACATTACAATATTCTAATGTGTATTATTTTATTATGTAATGCTATATTGTATATTACAATTTAACATGTAAGTAATTGTGTTATATTATAACAAAAATATGATAATAATACATATCTAATAAAAATTATATTAACTAGATGTTATTTGTTTATTAGCTTATATAATTTATTTCATATAATTTTATTGTATTATAAAGTATATATATAATTAATACAAACAAAATATGCGTACAATTTTTAAAAAAATAAAAGATAGAAATGAAATCTTATATGAAAAATGAAATTATAACATAATTAAGTCTATGAAACATAATGTACACATTGACTAAATAGTGAGAGGTTATACTTATAATCAGTTAGTCTAATAGGATGAGACACTAGATTTCTTAAGCAAAGTAAGAATCGAATCAAGGGTAAAATTTTACATAAAAAAAAAACAGGTTAGATCTTAAGTCAAATAAAATCCTAGTATCTTACAAAGATAAGGTTGTTGATGTTCCTACGGAAGAACACCACATGAAGAAATCTTTCCATTGGATGATGATGATGATGATGATATAGAATAAATGAAAGATAATGTGATCGTTGGTAAGATCGATGGAGTCTCTTTTATCGATTTTCCAGATCGCATCCAAGCGCAGGCTCTTGAGAGTATGAATTTAACTCTGGTTGTGAAAGTTCTTGGAAGAAGAATTGGATACAACACTCTCTATAGCCCTGTTATGAGTATTTGGAAGCCCTCGCATCCTTTTGAAACTTGTTAATATTGAGAACGATCAATTCCTGGTTAAATTCTCTGCTCATAGTGATGTTCTCAAGGTCCGTAGACAATCTTTGGTCATTATCTCACAGTTAAGTCATCGTCAACTGATTTTAGCCCTTCCTAGATACACCCTAGTCGAATTACGGCTTGAGTTCAACTTTCGGGACTATCTATCACTTGGTGTAAACATAATATGATCGAAGCAATTGGAGTGAGAACTGAATTCGTTGTTAAAATAGATTACTAAATCGATCATGGCCGGCAAGGACGTTTTGCCCATATGACAATTACTATCAATCTTAAGAAGCCTCTGGTCTCTAAATTAACAATTAACAATTATGCTCAGATCGTTGAATATGAATCTCTTCTAACAATATATTATAATTGTGGAATCTATGGTCATGCAAGTGATTTTTTTTCCTATGAATGAACTGAAAAAAAATTTGGAGTCTAAGGCACTGAACGAAAATGTACACCTTTTATAGGCAAGATACATTTTTATTTTAAGACATCTGTAAATCAATTATACAACATATTATGTACTCAAAAACATATTTTGTTCTTATTTGTAAGTTCTTATTTTTTATATTTTCTTGCTGAATCTAAAGAGTTTGACATCCTGTGGAAGCTGACCCCACATTCATTTTTGAACAAATCGAAATTTAAAATAAATAAATAAAACTCTATAAATATAAAAAAAAATCAATAATATAAACAAAAATAAAATTATTTCAAAAGAATGACAGATGGGGAAAACATGAATACTATATGCTACAGTTGTACTGCATAATAAGGGACCATGTATTAAATATTTTTTTTTTGGGAAAAGTCAACCTAGCATTTATTGACTTTAATAAAGAAAATAATTATACGCTGTCTATGTGCAATGCGCTAACGCACAGCAATTGAGCTTCAATAAAGAGTGCAGGAAAGCAAAGCAAATAGAAAGAAATAACCCTAAAACAGAATACACTTGTACCCGCCATTCTGCGCTGCGCCTCTACCTACGTTGGTGATTTTTCCGACACCCACCTGCAGATGGCGTCTTAGGCACGCTTTTGAAAACCAAGGAGGAGAGAATGTTCTCAATTTAAATAAGCAAGAATAGATAATTTGCAGTTTAATGTTTGAATTATCTGAGCTTCAAATTTAACAAATTACTGAAACAATAGTATACATGTTATGCCAGTCGTCATATAATGGCGAGACCATGATTGCATCTATCCATCCATCCTAGCCAGGGCATAGCACAATGTTCAGAAACAAAATGTTCACCCAGTGTTTTTCTTTTTCTTTTTCTTGCCTGAATTGGTTTGGTGCTCTGCATGAATGGAATAACATACATACATGCCAATGCACTATCTCCAAGAAGAACCACCTAGTCTAATCACCTCTTCTCCACTGCTGTCCCTGTTTGCTGCCCTTCCATAGCCACCGCCATCTCCCTTTGTATCACTTGTATCACCGTAAAGATCCCTCAGCTTCGCCAAATTACTGGATGCCTTGCTTCCCTCCTTTTGTGGTGGATCATAATGACTGTTGCCGCCTTGCTCACTCTGGCTTCTGCTCCTGTTTCCGCTCATGCTGGGACTTCGGCTTCTGCTCCTGTAACGTCTACCGTCATCGATGTCTCGGCTTCTGCTCCTGTAACGCCTACTGTCATCAGTGTCCCGTTTATCCATGTACCTTGACCTTCGATCATAATCATGCCTTTGTTCCCTATCCCTGTCCCTGTCCCTATTACGATCACGGTCACGATATCGGTCCCTGCTTCTATCTCGTTGCCTATCACGGTCACGATCCCAATCCCGGTCTTGTTCCCTGCCCCTCTCTCTTTCCCTTTCCCTATCCTTGTCAGAATATTCCCTATCACGGCTTTGGCTGTGACGGTGGCTGGGAGATCTTCTTACATCATCACCATTGGATCTGTCATAAGGTGGTGGTGGTGGTAGAGTGCGACGCACAGGAGAAGAGTCCCTGGTTGTTGCCCGATGGGGGGCACGCTGACCAAAAGAGACAGAAAGTGCAGCTTTTACAGAAGGCGGGCGGCGAGCAGTGTCATCAGATCCATGGCGACTATTATCCCCTGTTGAACCAGAAGTCTTAGTAGGCAGCTTCATCTTCTCAAGATTGGATACAACCTGACGCAACACAGGAACAGGGATTCGAGGGAAAAGAGTATCAAAGTAGTACTGCAACAAGAAAATCACGGTCAACTTTTTTTCCCTCTATGAAAACAAACAAAACGAAAAGAAAACACACAAGCCCAAACGAAGTCCAGAAACAGTCTACAAATCTTGTTTATCTTTGACATAAAATCCAAGACAAATGACCAAAAGACAGACAAATAACCTGGCATTCAACTCAACCAAGGAAAACAAACTCTAAGAATACCGAGCTTACAGTAGTACACTTAGTAACGATCTAAATGATGACTTTCTGTTAAGTATCAGACCCTATACAGAAGGAAGTTCTAGGCTGTGCTTCAAGTTCCAACCCAGAAAGAGTCAAAGAAGCATGCATTCGGCCTGCGCTGTCGCTGCAAACCAATGAAATGCATTGAAAATAAAAAAGAAAAAACAACAGATAAAAGGTTACAGTGAGGGACAGACTGAGAAATACTACCTTCTTTGAACATACAATAGCAGCAAGAGCAAAAATCTGGTTGTCCAGAAATTCTTTGCCAATCATGAATGCAAATAGCATAAAGGTTATCTTGCATTTACGTCTTCATTACAGGATCAATCAGGAAAATACTAATTAGACTAATCATGTTCTGCGCTACTGCTTTTCGAAGAATTTCTTCAAATATCATCCCAAATTTCTTCTATAATGTTAGATAGACTTCAAATGGTTTTTTGCGTAAATTTTGGTAGATTTAACATGGAATGCTACTTTGTACTGTCTGCAATAGCTAATAAGTTGACAAACTCTCATAAATAACATTCCATTTGTGCCACTAACAAACTGTCCAGACAAACTTGCACATACTCATCCACAATATATAAGGAATTCCTCAGATATGCATATCATCTTAAGCAGGTATATTTCAAAAGGTTTAGAATTGAGAAAGAGGGAAGAAAACATTTTTATTATTTTTAAGACCTGCAGATAGAAGAATAACATTAAATGAAATATCTGGTTGATTTATTACGGGGGATCACAAATATAAAGTGTAGCACCAGTCCTTACCAGGAGAGAAGTTACCATAAATTAGACGCATATTTTAACAAGCCATAAAAAAATTCCTTTTTGAATGATATGCTTACAAAATTTAAATAAGTCAAAATTAAAAGGTTGACCATTTCTCAATAAAAGATGGTTCAAGTTGACATGTGAAAAGCAGGGAAAACATTATCTGTATAACAAAGCATATTGAATATTTGCTCTAACCTGTCCAAGAAGCAAATCACGCAAGTATACCCCCATGGTGGTCGTTCGTCCACTAGACCCAGGGGAGAATTCCTGAAATAAGATATGACGATTTCAACTTGCACTCATAACATAAACAAAGTTCCATATGTTAAAATAAAGGGGGGTCAAAATTGAATAATCATTTGTAAAAAAAATTATATATGGTCTTTTTAACCTTCAATTTATTGAAACAAGGTTTTCATGCTAAAATTGGGTGGGGGCAAAGGAAGAAAGATATATTTCTAGACAAGTGTCTGCAAAATAAAGAGTATAGAATTTATGAGTTACGATATAGGAAATGATGACAAACTAGAGATGGCTTGGTTTAATCTATCCATTGAGCTTAGCTGCATTAACTAGTCAACCTATTCTCAGTTGCTGCAGTAAATGCGTGAATGTCAAGGAAATAGATAGCCATGAGATAAATATTTACTTTAACATAAAACTGCTCATTAAACAAATTACAAGACATGATGGCACTCAAACCAATGAATAAAGGAAAATAGTTCAGCATACTACAATCTGCAAGACTAGAGCAAAATGGACCTAAGGTCTTTTATAGAGTAACTTAACATCAAATATCAACCAATACTAATAGAAAGATTTGATGATTAAGAAAAATACTAATGCCGTATTTGGGGGAAAATTGTGGGAAATAGAGATTTTCTAACCTGTACAGAAATTAAAATTTATACAATGCATACCATAAAAGTAAATGATATAGTATTCATAAAGATTATACCACACTACAAATTCAAGGTACCACAACAATTTAGCAGTCAAAACATCTAGTACCTCTTCATCTTTAATGTATGGTTCAAACCAAGTCCATAAAGTCTTTGGATCACCAGCATACCTCAAGTAGAGGAATCCAATCTGCAACCATAATTTTAAGGCATTGACTAATATGGTTAAGTGCTAAAAGCATAACCTCAACCATAGACTGATGTATACAAATTAAAACTGCAGAAGAACTGGAAAATGAGAAGAATAAAACTGTAACAAGAAGTAAAAAAATAACATGAATAATTTCAAGAAACCAGATAGCAAGGAATCTGGTTTAATAGGAAGGTTCAGCCACATTACACATCAACGATCAAAAAACATGAAGAAATGCAAAATAACGGTGAAAAAGCAATCTATCCTTCCTGAGAACAAAGGATTTCTACATGGTTGAAAAAAACTTGAGAAGATAAACATGAAAGATTCAACTTACTGCTCTAATGTAAGGAGAATCAGAGTGCTTCAGTATCCCATGCATTTGCTTGACAGTAAGTTTCATGGTGAAAAACTTGTAAAGAAGGCAGAATGCAGTAGAAGGACCACGACAGTTCCCAGTCATCCATGGCTCAACATGATCAACTTGATTGTAAATTTCATCAATGACTTCATGATAAGTCTTTAAACGGTAAAGCTCTTTGAAATAATCAGAGGATAGTATATTCATACAAAGCACTTTCTCCAACAACGAATCAATCGGCTTACCACATGTCTGTATCTCCATAGCGAAACTCCCCACACTGTCAACACAAGAATAACCCACACAAACTGTCTTAAATCATAACCCTATTCCGTCCAAAATTAACATCATCAGATTTTAAGAAAGAATGCACACAAAAGGAAAATCAGATTAAGAACCAGAAAGCCCATCATGATTTCTAATATTATATGAAAAGGAACCACGCAATTATTCCAGATGCGACAACCATATCTACTAAAATTAAGCGAGATGGTAAAATTAATTGGTATTTACGCATATTAATCGTTCATTAAACCTCAAAATGATAGCAAGTATAATCGAAAAAGCGAATCCTTTAAAAAAGATATTTTAAGTTAACAAAAAGGGAATCGAAACAATCGAAATTCAATAAGGAAAGTAAAGAGAGGCAGTAGATAGATTCAAGAGAATATGATCGAGAGAAAGGTGAAGGAATGAGAAACGTACCACTAAAAATTCTTGAGAGTGATCATGAATTGGGGAAGATATCAAAGCAATTGAATGGAAGCAGTAACCCTAATTCGAAGAGATGATATCTGTATAGTTAAACCAAACCATGACCCACGGGTATAGCCAATGTATTCAAACTTCACGCCGGCCCATTTAAATTAAAATAATTTTAAAACATTAGAAATTTATTTTCATGCTGATTTTCAGATTTTGAATTTAAAATAAACATTAAAACATCAATATAATAATCTCTATTATCATTTGCTAAATTTTCCTAATTAATTTGAAGGGGTAAAAGATAAAATATTTTTAGTCATTAAACTTTAAGCAATATCTTGTTTTGGTCACTCAACAATAAAAAAAATGCTAATCTTATCATTAAACTTTTCAAGTTGATTTTTCATCACATGAACATTAAATCATTAACGGCGTAATGACATGATAATTATCTTTTCAAGTTCGATGATTATATTATGCACAAAAATAAAGTCACTTAACACGAATTCATTGTTGATCAACTTTTCAAGTTCGATGATTATATTATGTAGAAAAATATAAGTCACTTGGCACGAATTCATTGTTCATCAATGCATTAACGGAGAAGGCATGTTATAGCACCGTCAGAATTCAGGGCTCAATTCAAGGAAAACCACCGAGTATATCTTGGTCGACAGTGCAAGTACCCACAATTTTATTACACCTAGATGGGCTAAGGAAGGGATCAAGGTGGTGCAGACCAATCCCTTAGTTATCACTTGGATAATAGTGAAAGACTATCGAGTATAACCAGGAGCAATCAAATGAGGTTGGTGATGCAAGGATAACTTTGAACATGACTTTAGGGTTCTCCAAATGTGAGGTTGTAATGCCCTCAGACCGATGCGGGTAACCCGATCTGATCTGGAGTGTCACATTAGGGCCACCAGAGCGACCCACCATAAAAATAGCGGAAAATTTAAAACTTTTATTAAAACATATAACTTATAAAGTCATTTATCATTATGCATAAATAAAACAGATTTTCAGACTCATATTTAAAACAAAATACAATTACATGCCCCCTAATCACATGTATCATACTCTGCAAGCAACACCGAAAGAATTCCTTTACTGATGTCAATAGATGCACTGGTTCAATCCTTTTAACCTGCAATGGTGAGTAATAGAGTGAGCTTCGGAAAGCTCAATAATACAGAACTACCAAATGATGCTGAAGAACGTGCAGATACAGAAAAACATGTATTTCCTTATCGGTTCATATATCTACACATTTCTATGATGAGTGGAAATCCTACTGATATTTCAGGTGGTAACGGACAATGAGCTTTTAGTTCAGAGAAATATTTCGGATGACTGAGTTCAGGAGATCAGAATAGGCTATCTAATGTGTTACCTCAAAACCAGTGAAAAGATACAGATCTTTTTAAAACATATTTTTTTTAAAATTAAAAAATCATAGTAATTTCCCCATCCATCACGAACAAAATGTGTAAGTTCTCCATAACCATCCAACCCCGTCACAAACAGTAAGGCCCTGAGCACAAAGCCAATGAACCTGCAAGTATTCAACCCCGTCACGAATAGTAAGGCTCTCAACACAAAGCCGAGGAACCTGCAAGTATTCAACCCTGTCACGAACAATAAGGCTCTCAGTACAAAGCCGAGGAACCTGCAAGTATTCTTCCTCCAACTATACCCCCAATAAACATGTTCCATCCGTAAACGGATATATCAAAAATCAAAATATAGTTCAGATCAAGTATCATATCAGAATCCATGTCAGGTATCATAACAGAATTCAAATCAGAAATCAGATAAAATATTCATGTGATTAGGGAATACACCAGAGTTTACAGATATTATTCAGAGGTACAGGATAATCTTAACAGGCAGAGATACACGGATTTTCAGTATACTGATAAAAATGTCTGAATTTAAAATCACTATTGGAAGAGTTCAATAACTGATGGAATCATCAGTTATTCAGAATGTGACTTGAGCTGATAATGAAGAACTAAGATTCAGAACCTTTACAATCTATGTCGATTGATTGGATTATCAAACAACTTCAGATGAATAACTCCCAGAACTAATACTTGTCAACTTGTCAATTCATTAACCTTCCAGGGTATTGACTCTTTAATACCAAATATTCTTATCCATATATCATCTTCTGAGTCATCACTGAACAGATCTTAAGGAGACGAACAAATATTCTAATGGTCTTTATTTCATTTCCATGTTTCAACTATATCAGGAAATGTTGACGTACTTGATTTATGGTTCATAATCCATAGGGATGATTCATCACGTAAGTTCATCCGAGTTTCCAAACTTATTCCAATCTCTTACTTAATCATCAGTCCTTGAGGTTACTTAGTTCATTTAGCAGTCAAGTCTTTTACAGTTACTTCGGGGTTTTCCATATTAATTCAGACATTTCTGAATTTCAAATACATATTATACTTCTGTTCAATTCAATTTGGTAGTCGTAGTTGATTTGTCTAATGAATATACACTTCTTAATATCGAATGCAATCTAGAGTTTAGCTGAGCTGAATACTTCCAAAATTATCATCAAGCCATACTTGAGAAAACGAACACGCATTCAAGTAATATCTATGTCGTTTAGGTGTTGACATATCATTAAGGTTGATTGACTCACTTAAGTTGTGTTCCATAACTTTTAAAGGTAGTCCAACACCTATACTTATTTGGATTCCTTAATTAATCCAAGACATCCACTTAATCTAGTCCATAAGGGCATTTTGGTGCTCAACATGTTTTCATTCATTTCAAAGCTTGAGGATATCCATTTATTCTTGGGCTTGGTGATATTCTTCAGTTATTTCCATTACAAGGGTATTTTGGTCATTTTACTGATCCAATGTATTTCAATCATTTCTTTCCTCCTGAACTTATTATTTAATTTAAACGTATCTTTTCCAGTTTTTTCGAACAATTCTGAAAAAGAGCACCCTCAATAATTTATGCTTAGCTCGGAGATTTTTAGGTCAATTATCTTCTTGGAAGTTACCAACAGGTTATCAGGAATTTTCTATTCAATGACAATATCTTAACAATTAAATCCGTAATTTATTGAGTTAAGTACAAATCCTCAAAGTATTTTCTCATTTCGGGTCAACTCGGACTATTTTTACCTTTCAAGGGTATTTTCGTAATTTCTTAATCAAATAGTTTCGGCAACTCTTTACAAAAATAACTATAATTTAGAGATCCTATGATTAATTGCTTTCCCGAACATTCTCTGATCTTGAAATGATTCCTTAACAGACTTCTAGTATCTTGCACAAACCCTCTTAAGTTTAAAAATCGGTTATCCGCATTTCCTAAGCAAAACTAGCATTTCTTATGAACATCATTACTTTTATCAGATCAATATGTCTTTTCAGAGTTATTAACCAACTTCCAGAGACAATTCTTGTCATTTTTTTAACATAAGGGCAATTTCATAATTTTTCCTAATCGAAATATTCTCATAATTTATCATCTAAGTACCTTTAATGAGATAAATTATAATCTACATATCCATGGCTGATTCCTTTATCACTTAATTCCAGAACTTGTAATTTAATTCCAACTGTCCTCCAATTTCTTATAATAGTCATCTGAGCCATATTCAGTTACCTACTTTCTACCGCATTCGTATCGAGTGTATAACTTCATTAATTACACATATGAGACCAAACATTTTTATTAATGCATTTACCAATACTAACATGTTCTATAGAGCATAAAGAGGTATTAATGTATTACCTCAATTTCTGTGCAATACTGATCGACCATTAAATTCTATTCGAACGCCCTCGATCTTGAAATCATCTTCCAATAATTCCTCAGATATATATCAACAGAAATTTCATAAAAACGAAGCTTAATTTGAAAAAACGGATCGAATCGGATTCAGAACGTTGAAAAACGTCAGGATTGGTATACTCGGTCAAAGTTTGTTTAACGCCCGGTCAACGCCGGTCAAAGTTCTGGTTAACAGTGGTCAACGCCGGTCAACGGTCAACGCATGTCAACGGTCAACAATCGACCGTTTTATACGAATATCACCCTAACCGAAATTAATTACAAAATTAGTCACCTTCTACAAATATTTACAAAACTAACACCCGCGTTTTTACACAAATAGAACCCAAACAGAATTTAATTACAAAATTAACACCCTACGGCGAGACGATGCCCACTCTCAGGGGGGTGGCGCGTGAACAGTGATACGATATAGAAAAATTCCTAAATATTATTTTAAGTGATTTTGACTCACTTACAAAGCTCGGTTCACAATTTTGAATAGTGGTGAGCTCGATTTCAACAAATCTGAAACTTTGACCGCTTCACCTCCTCACGTGTCACCGCCGACGGAGATAATGAGGACACCGACAGACTCGAAAAAGCACAAGGAACACGATGGTGCGGGAGGTGTCGAAAACGGATGGTCGGATCGTCGTGAATCGACGAAAAACCAACTGAAATCGAGTTAAAACCGACGATACTTCCAACTAAAATTAACGGCGAACGATGACGATTCATAACGAAAGGTTTGAGGGGTTTTGTTCATCGGTTGATAATGAACACGATGGTGGTTTCGGTTCGTCGATCGAACGATAGACGGTGAGTAGATCGGAGTTCAAAGAGGGGTTGAGGGGAAGAGGAAAACTGGAAAAATACAATCTGCAACACGGGAGAGAGAGTTTATAATTCTCTCATAAAGAAAAATTGTTAAACTATGAGTTTAGCCACTGAACTTTCTGCACTTCTTAAAATGGTCTGTCAACTTTACGATTTTACAATTTAATCCTTAATTTTCTTCCAAAATACCAATTAAAATCACAACTTTATAATTTCTAAAATTTAGCCCCTAAATTGGGTTGTTACAGAGGCAATGCCATGATTTTGGGTGTGGATCGGATGCAGAAGTATAGTCCAAATGTAAGACGTTATGGAGACGGGTTAGAGTGGAAATCACATTGACCAAGAAGACATAAGTGGACAGTGGCAGATGCAGGTTTTGTTCAGGCACTGAAATCCGAATTTATTTATATTAGTAGTTTATTTTACTAAGGGTGTACCCTGAAATTTTGTTTATGCTATCCATACGAAAAATTTATATTATTAATATACATATACACACCCTGAAAAATATTCCTGGATCTATCACAGTAAGGAGTTAGTGAAACGGGGGATCAGATGACATGAAATAGTGGGCTAGAAACTTACCTAAAGAATCCAACTGTTGGTAGTGAAGGTTTAGTTATCTTTAACAACTGAGTTTTTTATCCAGCTGTCAATATAACAATATTAGTATGAGAAAATAACCTCAGTGACCAAAAATGCCTTATAATATACGATTTTAACCAACTTTTTTTGGATTTGCCAAAATGACCAACTAAATCGCAATGCGATCGATAATTCGCAACGCGATCTCCGGTATCGTAAATCAGTTTCCAGATTCGCAATGCGATTCTGACTATCGCATTGTGATTTTCCAAATTCGCGTTGCGATTTTCCTAATTCGCAATGCGAATACGTAAATCGCAATGCGAATTTGGAAAATTGCAATGCGAATACATAAATCGCAATGCGAATACGTAAATCGTAATACGAATACGTAAATCGCAATGTGAATATGTAAATCGCAACGCGAATCTGACTATCGCAACGAGATTCTGACTATCGCAATACTGAATTTCAAATTCGCAACTCGATTTCTGAATTCGCAACAGGTTTTAGTTTCACAACACAAATGTTTGGGTATATAACTACGCAGCAGCAACAACTCATAACCTAAATCCCTAAATCGCAACTCATTCCATCTCCATCTATCACTCTCTCCGGTGACATCCGTTCCTATATCCAACGACATCCTTCCCCATCCGGCAACAGGTTTTAGTTTCGCAGCTCGTTTGTTTAGTAAATTAATTTACAATAATGAAATCATCTAATGTTGATCATATTTGGATATATTTGTGTTTTGGAGGGTCTTGGGAGAATGTTCATGGTGTTTTACAATATATGCCTTTACCCATGAATCTTCAACTAAAACTGTCATTAAAAAAGTTAACTTATGAAACTCTAATGTTACGTATTGCAAATAAATTGAATTTAGAGCCCCTAAGTGGATTTAGGCTATCTTATTAGAGAAATGGTAAAGTTTATTTGTTAACCCACAATGAAGATGTTGAACGATTCATTGCTTATATTAGTGTTTCAAGTGATGATGTTACATTGTATGTTGTTGAACCTAGAAGTAGTGAAGTTGGGTCAGTAGCGGGTAGTAATCAACTAAGTTTTTCAACCCAGTTTATGGTGCTCAAAATTTAATGGTTCTACCACAATTTCATCACCAAGCAAATATTGTTTCACAACATTTCCAATACCAAACACAATCTCAAAACCCACAACATTTCCCTAATCCAAATCCCAATCAATTTTCAGCACCAAATTCCGGTTTTCGTATTGACCGGTTAGACGATGATGAGCCAACAGAAAAAATTGTGAGTACTAGTCAGTATTCAAAATTTGATCTTGGTCAATACCCGGACTTTGATCTTGGTCAATACTCGGATTTTGATGATTTTTCAAAAGAAGAAACAGACCCTGCGTGTAATGATTTTGATATTGGTCAATACCCGAATTTTGATGATGAAATATCCATTGCCGAGGAAGATGTTATTGATGATAATGAGGAGGAAGTTACGACTATAAATGAACATGTTGAACATCTATTCTGTAACTCATATAACCCTGAAGAAGAAAAAGAAGAAGAAGAAATCCCCAAAGAAAAGTCCCCGAAGAAAATGTCACGGGAGTATAACTGGAATATGCCAGAATTACTTCAGATACTGGAAGAAGAGTTGGTAAAGATAGCAGTTGATTATTATACAAAAATTGTTCGTATCAAGAAAGATGATTGTTTTGATACAAAGGAAGACTTGAAGTAGCTTTGTACACGAAATGTGTGGAAGATGTCTATCAACTAAAAGTTAACAAATCAAGCAAAGATCGTTTCAAAACAAGGTGTATGATTGACAAAAATTGTACGTGGCGTATGATTACAAAGAGGATAAAAGATTGTGAAATGTTTCAAGTTAGGACTTTTATTGATAAACATACATGTTCAAGAACCCAAGTTTTTCCTCACCATAGACAGGCAAACAAAAAGGTGTTTGGTGGTTTTCTGGCTGAGTTAATGTTTTTGAATGGCAGGGTATATCGGGGACATGAAATTATGACTGACATGAATGCTCGGTTCAAGATTAGTATCTCATATTCTCAAGCTTGGAGAGCCAAATGCTATGCCTTGGAATTGTTGAGGGGGTCGCCAGAAGCATCGTTTGCCCAACTGCCGGCTTATTGTCACAATTTAAAGCTGAAAAATCCTGGGTCGGTAACTCATATCAAAACAGATAGAGATGGACGCTTTGAGTTGCTGTTTATCGCCATTGGTGTTGCGGTTAGTAAATCAATATAATTTTGTTGACTCATTTTTGTTAGTTACATGCATTTCACATTTAAATGATTATATTTCTTGTGTATATAATTTTGTAGATTCGTTCGTTTATTACTTGAATGCGCCCAGTTATTATAGTTGATGGAGCACATTTGAAAGGTCGATACCATGGAGTAAACTTATTAGCAGTAGCCATGGATGCTAACAATGTGATACTGCCAATAGCTTACGGGGTTGGCAAATCTGAAACCTCTGATTCATGGACATGGTTTATGGGGCATCTTAGGGATTGTATAGGTCCTATTAGCAATCTGACAATCATATCCGATAGGGCAAACTCAATTGACAACGCTGTTAGAAGGTGTTTCCCAGATGCTTTTAATGGACTTTATGGTGTTTATTTGTATAGAAATCTAAAATCAAGGTCTGCTGGTATAAAAAATCACAAATGGACATACTGGAAGGCTGTAAAAGCTTATCGGGAAGTGGATTTTAATAAGCATATAAACTGTTTAAGACGTGTTTTGCCTCAGTGTGCTCAAACACTAGAAGATGTCGGGTTTGAAAGATGGTCAAGAGTACATCAACTTGGAGCAAGATATGGTTTCATGACGTCTAATAGTGCAGAATCAATCAACGCTCTAAGTCGTCATTCCCATAAATTACCCATTACTATGTTAATGGAGTTTTTTCGAGCCTCTATTCAACAGTGGTACTACAAGAAAAGAAACCATGCAGGTATTATTTCTTTAAATTCGTAACTTATCATATATTTTACTAAGTATTATTTATTTAAATTTATAGTAACATTGGAACATCGTGTTACACCATGGACTGAAAAAAGATAACGAAACGTGTTGTGAAGTCAACGTCATAGAGAGTTGAACCATGTTCAAACACTTTGTTTGAAGTATTGGATAATAACTTAAATGGGCTTGTCGATCTAAATGTAAAGACGTGTAGTTGTATGAAATGGAAAACATCTGGTTATCCGTGTGGCCATGTTATAAAAGTTGCTCTTAATCTAAACCAAGATGATTCAAGCACATACGTTATGGATTGCTACACTACAGAAGTATATCGACATACTTCTGTCGAGATTGTCTACCCTATTCCACATCCTTCTGAGTGGGACATACTAGATGACTTACAAATAGTTTTGCCACCAGCCATGGACAGAAGGCTACCTGGTCGACCAAAAATTCACGATCGTATACCGTCTAAGGGTGAAGAGAAGAAGAGATCGACATGTAGTCGGTGCAAGGAAAGTGGTCATACAAGGTTGACATGTGGATCACCAGTGCCATCACAATCATCTTTTCCTCTACCAAAATATGGATCCTCATCAAAATCCCAATCACAACCGGCTTCACCTTTTGGGGCTGTTAATTTAGGTGATTTTTAAATGCAAACGTTGTATTATGTGTATATTATGTATGAACTTTTAACATTTTCAGTTAGGCATGTATTAGTAACTTGAGTTTGAACATTGCTATGATATGTTCAGTTGTTATCACTTATTAGACATTCATTTGACTATCGCAACGCGGAAATCGCAACGCGAATATGACTATCACAACACAGAAATGACTATCGCAACGCGGAATTGACTATCGCAACGCGGAAATGACTATCGCAACGAGAGAATCGCAATGCGAAATGAAAATCGCAACGAGTGAATCGCAATGCGAAAATGAAAATCGCAACGCGAATTTAGTTTCGCGTTGCGATTTTCATTTTCGCATTGCGATTCTCTCGTTGCGATTTTCATTTCGCATTGGGATTCTCTCGTTGCGATAGTCATTTCCGCATTGCGATAGTCTGTTTTGCATTCAACATAATGCAGATTGAAATCAACAAATCAACTATTACATTTCAATACACATCAATTAAACAAATCAACATTTGCAAATCATCTTTTACAAATCAATTAAACAATCAAAAAATAATAATAATAATTATTTCCTCATCAATTATTGAATCAACTTTTGCACCCATACATCCATTTCACGCAGCTCACTTCAGGATTAACCTGCAGAAACCAAACATTGAATCAACAACACTTTCTACACATCTAAAACCTACAAACAACAAATTATTGAATTCTAGCTACTTAACCAAACATTTTTCAAACCAAAAAGAGTATATATGTTTAACAACACTTGCATTTGACTTACAAATTGTTTATAGACACTTTCATAACGCGGATGCAGGTAGGCAGCGTCTCGCATATATCGCTCTAGCCATAAAATACCGAAACCACAAGCCTACTGCACCTCTATCTCTATCGGTGGGAGGTAGAAACTGTGTACTTCCTGTCATCAAATGCTCCAAGCACATGCATACGAGAGGACCACAATCCCCTCTGGCTTCCTTCGTTTGTTGTGGCGCGGTCTCATCTCTGATAACTGTAACATTGAACTTCTTTGGCTTCTTGTTTCCAAAATTAGTCCAATAATTAATTGCATCCAAGAATTTAGCCAAATGAGAGCTCCATCCCTTAATAATATCTCTCAAATCAGACAATGATATGTAATTTATCATGCTGTCATATACTATTGTCTCTAGGGATGGGAGCTGAAGCTCGATGAGAAGCCAATGAGTACGGTCCAAAACAGGGATAAACACTTGCATCGAAATGTAATAATTCAAATTGCGCACTTATTTATGAACACCTTTAAAATATTTAAACAAATATATTAACCTTATCGACCTCCCACCATGCAGGATAAAGTTTAGCTTGTCTATTAGCCAACACATATGATTCCTGTCGTTGATTCTTCAAGTGAACTACGTGAAAAGACGTCGGCATAATTGTATATCGCGTTTTTTTATATTTTTCTTCAATTTCCTTACAATCAGAAGACGTGTCACCCATGCATCAATATGTTGTTTTACAAAAAAGACATATATTAGTGAATTACATAAATTTAAAAAAAATTAATCAAACTGAAATATAAGAAGAAATATAAGACTTACCCCCCCATCGAAATAGCCGTTGTCTTCAACCCCTAATAATACACCCCACCAAGACCGTTCAATCAACAAATGCATATCATCGTTGAGTTTGTATATGTCAGCATAACACCCTTGGCTCCGCTTATGTAGATAAAAATCAACTGCGGTCTTAGCCCAAAGGGTATTATCCAGAATTGTTTCCGGTAGTTATTTCCTCTCCACTTCATCTGCCGGAATAGTACTGGCCGGTAACTTATACGAAAGCCAACAGTCATCCATCATGTCCGGCACATGAGGGGTTTCTCAATAATTCGATATATTACGCCGTGTGAATTGGGCTCAAGAATGTTGGGAGGGACCTCTTCAACAATGAAAGTGGCCTCTTGAACGGTGGGAGGGGACTCTTGAGGGATGATAGGGGCCTCTTGAACGATAGGGGAGGCCTCTTGAACGATGATAGGTGAGTCGGGCTTTTTCTTATGGATTCTTCGCACTATTGGGGTGAACGGAGACGTAATGCACGTGCACGCCGTCTGATGCGTGAACTCCGTCTTGCAAGAAAAACCCGACGTAGAGCATCCACCTTAGCGGGCCGCTAAAAATAAATTAATACATAAATCAGTAAATAAACAGACATGATATTAAACTGTGAAAACAAAGACAAATATATTTCAAACTTGCACGGTATTCACCCAAGTCATTATTATATCATTGTTCACAAAATGCATCAGATAACATTCCAGAAGTAAACACTTATATAAACATTTAAAACGACAACATATAGGTTTAGTGCAGGTTCAATGACAACATAAAGAGTAGTAGTTTATTCTTGAAACTTAAATTTTCAACACTGTGAAGTTAGTATTTGTCTTTTGGTTAAAGTAATGCAATTCATTCAAGTTTCAATTTGCATAAGAAGAATAGAATCTGAAACTTAAAATCGCAACGCGAAAATGACTATCGCAATGCGAATTTGACTATCGCAATGAGAGAATCGCAATGCGATTTTCATTTCGCATTGCGATTCTTTCGTTGCGATAGTCAAATTCGCATTGCGATAGTCATTTTCGCATTGCGATAGTCATTTTCGCGTTGCAATTTTCATTTCGCATTGCGATTCTCTCGTTGCGATAGTCATTTTCGCGTTGTGATAGTCATTTTCGCATTGCGATAGTAAACTATTCTTCTTCTGCAAATTGAAACTTGAATGGATTGCATTACTTCAACCAAAAGATAACCAAAAACAAATACTAACTTCACAGGGTTAAAGAATAAATAGTTAAACAGTATTGGCAGCAACCGAATGAATTTACTAAGCAATCTAGTGAAATTACGAGTAAATTTATCATCAAGTTAAATATGAAAAATATTAAACTTACCTCGTTGCGTAGAGTATGAACCTCGTTCTGCAATGATGCTACAATCCCACATAGAGCTGCTACCTCACCACGTAAAGTAGACACCTCAACACGCCATGCACCATTGTCATCGCGTAAAGTACCGACCTCCTCACGTAAGGCATTGACCTCATTACGTAACTCCCCTAACTCATCCCGTGGACGTGGAGGTGGAGAACATGGAGATAAATGTCATGGAATCTTTGTCGGTCGCCTATCATGAGGTGATGGTGGAGAAGAGGCTCGATGATGTGACAGAATAGGTGATGACTCTCGTTGTGGAGGTGTATATTCGGGTCGATCAGGTGATGGCTCTGGGTGAGGTGATGGCTCTCGAAGTGGTGGCTGCTCATCATCCGTGCCATCAAAAAAAAAACTTACTAGCTTGCCACCAATCAGTGGCAAGCTCAGCTTCCGTGGGTGTCAGCCTCTGTAATGAAGTGTTGGCCTCCTAACAATATAAAAGCTCAAACAAAGTTAAACGTGTACTAGTAATAACTTGTTTATAAACATATGGTAGTATTTGTGTTAACTTACATTATTTATTGTAGTATACGGTAGTAAATCTTCCCATTGCTGCAAGGACCGTTTCCTCTTCCAGGAAATAGCCCTAGGAATATCATTAGAAGTTTTTAATGCATATGTCTGCATGGCGGGAAAGGCCTCAAATATCCAAATCTACAAACAATATAATAACAAACATTAGTAATTGTTAAAGAATTAATTATAATTTTGAAAACATTATATAAAAATTATTACCTTAAAGGCCCAAATAAAGCCTGACAAAGTGTATTTGGAACCATCGCCACGCAAACTTTTCCGATCATCAAAGGCAGACGACAACTTATTCCATGTAGCTCTCCATAGATACGAACCCCACGGAAACAGGTTCCATGCATTTAGGTCCTCTACCAATTTAATTAGATCATTAGGAATAGGTTGTCGGGCCTCTCTGCCTAAAAAGCCGGCTTGCAAAAGTATTAGAAGGCATACTCGGACAACATCGACGGCATCCATCCGAGTAAAACCATCTTTCTTATTCAATAATCTCGTCAAGTCTTCCACGTGTAAATTCGACTTCTCCGTTGACAGCTCAGGAAAAACCCGGGAAAACCATGATAGGTGGGTAATATGTCTAGTATACCGATCTACATCATCGTGTCCGAAACGTAGACCGGTGATTAAGCAAAACTCCTCCCGCCCAAAACACGTATACGCCGGTGGAAAACCAAACCATATCTCTTCATCACGACGTTGTATAGTCTCTAGTAGATCGCTAGTCATGGTTTGAAGAAACAGATGGGTCAACATAGCATCTCCACCCGGATGTTGTACTTTCAACCATGGCCCGAAGCAAGTATCCTCAAATATTTTTCTTCGTGCAGGTGAAAGCTTCGACGCAATTATTTTGGCCAGGCTTACTTTATTTCTTAAGGTCAATTGAGCCGAATAAAAGTTCTGCAAAAACAATAAACATACCAATTTAGATATACCAAAAACTACACTGTGAAGATATAACAAGAACAATAAACATAAAGAGTAGTAGTTTATTCTTCAAACTTAAATTTGCAACACTGTGAATTTAGTATTTGTTTTTGTTTTTTGGTTGAAGTAATGCAATTCATTAAAGTTTCAATTTGCAGAAGAAGAATAGTTTCTGAAACTTTATATCGCAACACGAAAATGAAAATCGCAACACGAAAATGACTATCCCAACGCAAACTATCGCAACGCAAGAATCGCAATGCGAAATGAAAATCGCAACGACAGAATCGCATTGCGATAGTCATTATCGGTTTCAAATACTGAAATTGAAAGAAACTTGAATGGATTGCATTACTTCAACCAAAAGACAAAACAAAGACAAATACTAACTTCACAGGGTTAAAGACTAAACAATTTAGCAGTATTGGCAGTAATCGAATGAATATAATAAGCAATCTAAGTGAAATGGTTAATCTATTATTGAAAACACCAGTAAACTTATCATCAATTTCAATATGAAAAACCTAATAATAATGTAAAAATTTCAAAATAAAAATAATTAAAAAAACTAACCATCGGTGGTTGATTTGGTTGATTTTCCATTTCTGACCGTGAATGATTTCGCCGGAGATGGAGACTGATATCGTCGGAGATGGGGACTGATTTCGTCGGAGATGAGGACGGATGTCGCCTTAGAGAGTGAGAGATGGAGATGAGACTGAGTTGTGATTTAGGGTTTTAGGTTATGAGTTGCGATTACGGGATATACTGTGGACGGTTCAGTGTTTCGATATATTAATATATTCGTGTTTGGAATTTGAAAAAAAAATACGCGTTGGATATGAATGGCGCTATGTAAATCGCATTGCGATAGTCAGATTCGCGTTGCGATTTACATATTCGCATTGCGATTTACGTATTCGCATTGCGATTTACGTAATCGCATTGCGATTTTCCAAATTCGCGTTGCAATTTACGTATTCGCATTACGAATTAAGAAAATCGCAACGCGAATTTGGAAAATCGCAATGCGATAGTCAAAATCGCGTTGCGAATCTGGAAACTGATTTGCGATACCGGAGATCGCGTTGCGAATTATCAATCGCATTGCGATTTAGTTGGTCATTTTGGCAAATCTAAAAAAATTTGGTTAAAATCGTATATTATAAGGTGTTTTTTGTCACTGAGGTTATTTTCTCTATTAGTATTATGCATATAATATATATATATATATATATATATATATATATATATATATATATATATATATATATATATATATATATATATATATACTGATGTATTGTTTTTCCTTTAATGAGAAATATATGAGTATTTTCTTCTCAATCTACTTCGTCTATTTCCTTTATCCTTTCTACCTCAATCGTTACAAAACGACAGCATCTAAAAGCAACAAGAGGGTCCGAAAAACACAAGGAGAAGAGCACATTAATGCGACCAGTGATAAAACGACGTGACAATGAAAAAGCTTGTAAATTTTATAATATTGAAACTCGGCTGCTGCACCACCTGCTGCCTGCCATGCACCTACTGCCATGCACCTGCTGCTGTGCAATACTGCCAAGCCACTCCGTTTCAATATTGAAAGAAAAGGAAAATTATTATTAAGCAAATAATTGGAAACTTTTGTGGGGGGGTTATATATATAGTGTCTTGGACCTTTGGATTCGCTCACCAATAATGATTGTTTCGTCTGGTGTGATTTAATACTACGGCGCCTTTGGATCTTCGAGTACATCCATCTTACGTGACTGGTTCTCTTTGGTGTGAATTTAGACCTCTGGATTCATTCCGTCTCACGGGAGTTGTTTCGCTCGACATTGAGTTAGCATTATGATGCATTTGGACCTATTGATTCGTCCATCCTTGTGATTGGTTCACATCGATGTTGAGTTTTATGACGTTTGAGCCAATTTTTGGCCGTGAATAATTTTAACTTACTGTCTATTTGCAGATACAGTACATGTACAAATCATGAGGTGCTTTATTACAACCATCAGTACCTGGGATTTCCATTGATAATGGATGAGAGAGACAAGCAGAGAATTAGGAGACTGAAGAATTCTGGGTCTATCACTCCATTCCCAGAGTTGTTATTTCCGATATATATATATTGCTCTTATTCAGAAGGGAAAGCTTCGATTATGGATAGAAAAGAAGGGATTTTGATGACGGTGTAACGGGAGAAACCTCCTCGTTTCAGTAGCTTCTCCCATTCATCTTCACTTCTTTCCTTCCCACTTGGAGAAATAACCATCATCTTCAAATCATACCTCTGTGCTTCCACATCTAAAAGGTTTTCGCTTTTCGGACGAAGAACTCCGTCCACTATTATCAATTTCCCCTTTCTCTCCTCTACAGCTTTCCTGCAATTCTTTAGGATTTCTTCGCTTTTTTCGTCGCTCCAGTTGTGTAATATCCACTAAATCAATTCGATGTGAAAATTCGGTTTATATATTATCAGTGTATCAAATATAAATCCGCTACTATACATATACATACCTTGAGAAATATTGCATCAGGGTTAATGGGAATAGTGTCAAACATGTCACCTCCGACATGTATGACATTGGGGTACTTGGGTGCACCAGCCACAACGTTCGGAAGATCAAAGTTAAAACCCTTAATATGAGGATGTGCCTCGACGATCTCCGCCACAGCAGCTCCCCATCCTCCTCCGACATCAACGATTGTTTCGATATTATCGAACCCACCTTGGTAATACTTAAGAACCGCTTTCATGACTATCCTTGAGTTACAGGCCATTGCTTCCTCAAAAACCCTTTTGTATTCATGGATGCGTTGCGAGAAGCACTGCAAGCACCAGACTTTCCGACTTGTTGTCGGTAAGAAGCCATTTCGACGAGTCGGTGAGGCCGTACATCGTCTCCCCACTTTCTTTATCAACGGTTGCATTGAAAACATTCCGGCTGGAAAGAAACCTCATTACACGTGAAAGACGGTACATGTCGAGGTTCGGGAAGGGAATGCGAGCAGCAATCTGGGGCAAAGTCATCGGGTGGGAGTTCAGTGTGTCGGCGACGCCGAGCTCCACGACACATTTGAGAGCCATGCTTTCGACGAAGTTATCCATGATTTGAAGTATTTTAGCTTGCCCTTGCAGGGTAGCCTCTTCTCCATCACCTGCCATGATTTAAATTTGTAAATTGGAACTGCCTGCCTGTCGATGAGATCATTTTCACCTCATTATATAGGATAAATTGTTTCGTAAACCCTTTTTACCACATTATCAATGATCCTAGCCAATTAAAAAAATCCAGGTCAATCATTTTTCCATGTCATTTATACACGTAAATTTTATTTTCCAGATCAATTTCTTCATTATAAATATTAAAATTAAACTTAAATTTAGGGATTATTTTTGTTAGGTTTATTAATGCATATAAAGAAATTGTATCTGTTAAATTTTTGTTATGTTTATTAATGCATGTTCTTGTTTTTCTTTAGACATTAGTTATGATCCTGTTATAGCTACTTGCTGCAGGATTACTACAGTTACAAACGTTTAAAAGAATTAAATTTGGGAGAGAAGTAGTATATAGGGATTTAAATAGCAGTTGCGATCATGTTTTTGACTGTGTTGCGTTCATAGTGATTACGGACATAACGAGCTTTATTGAGGTGATTATGGGTGTCGCGATCATACAATAGCGGTATCGGATGAACTGCTACCGTTATATCACGGGTGCTATTATGCTCGTAGACCGCTATTTAAATCACTGATAGTATACATGTGGCATACAACCAAAAAAAACAAAAACAAAAAACAAAAATTTTCTTTATTCTCCATTTCTTTGTCTCATCTCACTTTAAAATTCCAAGCTCTCTTCCTATGCAACACAAAATAATGATCGAGAAACATACCACGAAAATTAGATGCAGTTTTACTGTGAATTGTTGAAATTGAAGAAAATTAGGAATGAAGAAGGGAATAGAGGAGAAAGACAAGAAATTTCATTCAAAATGGTTCATAACTGTTTCAATATATATTGTTGCCTGTATATTCGTTCTAATTATATCATGTAATTATTTAGTGACATGTGTCCAATTCGGCCTTCATCTATAACTATTTGTGCAAGATATCAAAACATTAAAAAAATCTTTTCATGCTGATTTTCATATTTTAAAATTAAAATAATACTGTTAAAATTTTATAAAATAGGGTTTGTATTATTTTTCTATTTTTCCTTGGTTGTGGTTAGTCTCTTTTTTTTCTATCTTTGTGATCGACGACAACACAAATTTTAGTGCTAGTTGTCGATTGTCGGTATTCATTGTTTTTCCTTCACTTTATCATAGTGTATCTTTGTTTTTTTTTAATAATTCTTCCTTTATGGCATGTATTTTTTTGTCTTTATGACACGTTATTCTCTGCCTTTACGACACGTTTTAAATCATTTGATCATTGTTTTTGTTTATCTTTTTTAGGGTTTAATTTGACATCGTCACGACTTATCAAGACGGCGCTTATTTGTTATCATGTTGATCTTCCCTGCTTTAGACCTTCGGATTGGATTTGGATACGCGATTTGCATTCGTGGATAGTATTTTCACGTCGCTCGATTCTTATTTGTGTTTGTTTGTCGATGCGGTAAGATATGATTGTATTTATCTTTTGTTCGAGTTTATTTAGTTAGGTTTTTAACATTTTTCTTGTATGGTCCTTATGTGATCTTAAGTGGCTAGTTTTCTTGTGTTTAGGAAAATATCTTTATTATATGTTTAGGTTATGGTTGTGGTTGTAAACATTTATTTTAATTTGAATATCTTCTATTTTAATAAAATTAATAGCTTCTATAAAAAAATTAAAATAATACTACAACAACAACAAAACCCTATTCCCATATGCAATGGGATAAGGGGGAGGTAGGGTAGTAGGCTTCCCCCAACGCATGGTTGAGAGCAGCTTCCGTGGAAGACCTCCGACAGTCAGAAAATTAAAAATAAAGATAAAATGCAATGCATGTATAAATAAATAAATAAATACATATTTGAACAGTCTTCATATACAGTCTTCATATGCGCTTCTGTAATGGGAAGTAATCACTGTTAATAAATCACTGCATAATAATCTCTGCATATAGACAAAAACGTAAGACCCGACTAAAATTAAAAAGAGGAAACATGAAGAGAATGATACACAGAAGTCAACGATAGCAAGCTACGAGAAGGAATAAAGTCAAATGGGTTAAAACCTAAACTAAGTCAACACTAATCCACTACCCTAGCTCTAAGCCTTCATTAATTCCAATGACAGAAACGTATAAAAAGTAGAAGTCATAGAAATTACAACAAATGCATTAAAAGAAGACAGAAATGTTACACTCTATGGATGTGACCCGCACTAATCGGCTACCCTGGTCTTAAGTCTCCATACTTTCCTATCAGAGGTCATGTCCTCGGTAAGGGCTAAATCCTTCAAATCAGATCTCAAGCAGTCTTCCCACTTCCGCCTTGGTTGTCATCTCCTTCTGGAACCGTCGACTGTAATCGACTCTACCCTCCTAACTGCATCTGACGGTTGTCGCCTAAGGACATGCCCAAACCACCGTAGTCTTCCCTCCCTCAATTTTTCGGATACAGGCACCACCCCCAAGGACATCTTAATAGCAGAGTTTGGTGTCATGTCCCACAGAGTCCTACCACATGGCCATCGAAGCATTCTCATTTCTGCGGCCTCCAGCCTCCTTACGTGATCCTTCTTGATTGCCCAACATTCTGATTCATACAGCAGCGCTGGTCTTATTGCATTCTATAAAATTTTCCCTTAAGTTTTTGAGGCACCTTCTAGTCACACAAAACTCCAGTAGTAGCTCTCCACTTTAGCCATCCCTCCTTTATACGGTGTGTAACGTCATCATCTACACCCCCATCCTTATGTATCATAGACCCTAGGTACTTGAAATAATCCTTTGAGGGGAGAACGTGTCCTTCTATGCATACTTCTAATGCTCCAATCTCCTTCAATATTTGTTTGACGGGGCTAGTCTTTATGTACGTTATTTGTCTTTTTGGACTAATATTTTCCACTGTTTAGAGTTTTAAACGAACATCCCAAACTTCTCACTGATTTGAAAAAGCCATGAACCCTCCAAAATGATGAATTTTTTATGTATAATTTTGCGAGTTTTAAAGAGATTTTTTTTATTAAAAAAACTAAATTAATAGAGTGGAAAAAGATGATGAGACGTGTTCATCGGTATTTAATGTGACCATCAATTATGTCAAAGAATGGCAGTTTTCAGCTGTGAGTGAAAATAGGTGAAAAGAATGTAAATTTTGATGAAGAAGATGATAAGGTGAAAAAAGAAAATAATACACGTCAACATAAAATAAAATAAAAATATTTTTTACTTAGATGCCAACACCAAAATATACTATGCATCCGACTGTAATGATTAAACTTTGTATAATTAAATGACCAAAGCCCTAAAGTCTATAAACGAATGATCTAGTTTACTCTTTTTATTAATAGATAACATTGAACCTATGAGCTTGGTGTGCAATAGGTGCACATGTAGAACCCTTTCTTTGTTAGGTTAATACATTTTAGGATATGAACTTGACTTCAATATCAACATATGGACAAAATTCAATTTCATATCCTAAAATAACTTTCCTAATAGCTCAAATCGATATTTATACCTTTCTTTTTTTTTTCTAAATTGAATACACTTTAGGATATGAACTTTACTTCAATATCAAAATATGGACAAAATTCAATTTCATATCCTAAAATAGCTTTTCTAATAGCTCAAATTGATATTTATACTTTTTTTTTTGTCTAAATTGATGCTTGAACTCGATTTCTATCACACATTTTAGGATATGAACTTGAATTTTGTCCATATTTTGATATTGAAGTCAAGTTCAGATTCCAAAATGTGTGCAAGAAGTTGAGTTTAGGTATCGATTTTGACAGAAAATATAAGTACCAATTCGAATATTTTAGAAAAATCAGGTACATATTTAAACAAAAAAATTTATAAGTGTAAAAATTAAACTTTGAATTCAAATTCAAATTTTATACTAAAATATATATAAGACTCTCACAACTCATGAATTGTTTAGAGAATATAGTATATGCTAACTTTCATCCAGGTGCAGGGGGTGTAAATTAACCAGACTTGAACGAACAAATATGTGTTTGTGTTCGTTTGTTTATTTTTAAAGTTGTTCATGTACAATTTATATTCGGTTAAATTTTAGTACTATTTTCGTGTTCGTTCGTTTAGTGTTTACGAACACGTTCATTTAATGTTTTTGAACATGTTCGTCTAACATTCATGAACATGTTTATTTAACGTTCATGAACATATTTGTTTAATATTCGGCAACCAACACTCTCTTTTTACCATTTTATTTGCAAATCAATGAAAAATGGTGAAACTAAATCACTAGTCCTTAATTTTCTTAGGCTTCACAATGTGAACATCAAAGTTCACCTTATCTTCAATTTAGTCCCTACATTTGCAAATATTTAAAATGTAAAAAAATAAAAGGAATAGGATAATTGAGTAAACGAGCTTATAAACGAGTCAATAAATAAGCCAATAAGCGAGCTTATAAACGAGTCGATAAACGATACAATAAAAAAGTTTGTTCGTTAACATAAATGAACTGAACAAATCTCTGTTTGTGTTTATTCATTTATTAAGTGAACAAATTTTTTTTGATCAAACTCATTTATTTATCTTAATAAATGAATGTTATACGAACAGTTAATCAAATGCTATGCTCATTTACACTTCTGTTTATGTTCGTTATACGAATAGTTTATGAACAGTTCATCGAACGATTTGTGAACATAAAGAGTTGTGATGTTAACATGGAAATATGTGATCAATATGCATAATTAGTTTGCATCAATTAAGTAATTCTAGTAGTGTTCTTATTCATAAGGAAGGCTTCGACAATGGATAAAAAAGGGATTTTGATGAAGGTGTAATTGGAGAAACCTCCTCGTTTTAATAGCTTCTCTCATTCGTCTTCACTTCTTTCCTTCCCACTCGGAAAAAAACCATCATCTTCAAGTCGTACCTTTGTGCTTCAACATCGAAAAGGTTTTCACTTTCTGGACGAAGAACTACGTCCACTATTATCAATTGTCCATTTCTCTCCTCTGAAGCTTTCCTGCAATTCTTCAGGATCTCCTTACATTTCTCGTCGTTCCGATTGTGCAATATCCACAAAATCAATTCAATATGAAAAGTTTGATTTATATATTATCAGTGTATCAAATATATATATATAATACCTTGAGAAATATTGCATCAGGGTTCATGGGAATAGTGTCAAATATGTCACCTCCAACATGTGTGACATCAGGGTACTCGGGTGCACCAGCCATAATGTTTGGAAGATCAAAGTTAAAACCCTTAATATGAAGATGTGCCTCGACGATCTCCACCACGACAGCTCCCCATCCTCCTCCGACATCAACGATTGTTTCGATATTATTGAACTCGCCTTTGTAATACTTAAGAACCACTCTCATGACTATCCTAGAGTTGCATGCCATTGCTTCGCTAAAAACCCTTTGGTATTCAGGAATTTTTTTATTGGAACTCACACATTTGAACCATTGGCTCTTGAAAATCCATATGCTCCGTCTTCTGTTATGCGTTGTTAAAAAGTTGATTAAGAAGAAATGAATAACATTTGTTTATTATGCATATTTTGTAACTACAACACAACTAGCTTATATAAGAGTCATGACTTCAAGCTCACTCAATCTCTCAACTACTTGTAACATCTAACAACATTCATAACTGACTCCATACATCACTATTCATAACAACCATAACAACTCACACACGCATCAATAAAGCTCACTCAATGCCCACGTTAACAATGCATGCACACGTTAATAATGCATATTCCAATATTCTCCCCCACTTCGTTGTCTTCTTCCTTTTACACTAAAAACGTAGAACACACAGCTTCTCTCGAAACAACTCAAATGCTCCTTTTGTTAATGGTTTTGTAAGACCATCTGCCACTTGATGAGTTGCAGGAATATAATTAACTTGAATATGCTTAGTTGCTACTTTTTCACGTACAAAATGAACATCCATATCAACATGTTTGGACTGTGCATGATAAACCAGATTTGTGCTTAAGGCAACAACACTAAGAGGTTGGTGTAGATATGATCACCATTTCAAAATTTTATCAATATGACCACTTAACTATTTAATTGGTTTCAATATAGTCACGTGTCATTAATATTTAACGGAAGTGATAACGTGACAGTTAATAAAATTGGTATAATTATACAATTGGTTCCCACTGCTTACATATTCTATCAATTTAGTCTTAGTTTTAATTTAATTCAAAAATTAACCCTCCAATCATTATGTGCCATGTGCCAATCGATTATAGTGACATATTTTAATAGTGACACGTGTATCCACATGTTTAAATGAAAAACAAGCATAAACAAAATATTGTTACCTAGGTGAATTTATCCTAAGATGTCAAGTTAAGGGTGGACACGCCTCAACCACGGAGGCAAACTCAATGTTTGTTACTAGTTTGTCAAACATTTTACATATATTGTTTTAATTTATACATAAAAAATAATAATATTGCAATAAATAAATTATAAGAAAAACTATTTGAATGATCACCTAAATAATATTTTAATAAATATATTATTAGTTAATAGAAGGTTTAAAAATAAAAATGAGTTAAAACTTTTTATATTTTTAAGTTAAATTATTTTTCATTTTTATAATTATTTTTAAATGAGTTTAAATTATATAGTAATTTTTCTTTTCTACTATGTTTGTTATTCATTTATAATTTAAAAATAAATGCAAACAATAAAAAATAATAATTTAATTTATTTATTAAAATTTCTGAATCATTTAAAAATAATTGTATAAAAATAATTTAATTTAATTATTAGAATTTTTTAATCATTTAAAAATAATTATAAAAAAATTATTTATTTATTAGAATTTTTTTATTTTTTATGTATAATATGTGACTATATTAAAATCAATTAACAACATGTAACTATATTGAAATTAATTAAATAGTTAAGTAGTTATATTGACAAAAAATTAAAAATATTAGTCATATCGACACCAACCACATAATTAAAAGATCATTCAAGTTGTTTATCGTAATATTTATTATCATATAATGGTCCATTCTCCCTCTTTCTTTATAATTGTTTGTTATTTTGAATTATAATTCTTTTATTAAATATAACACTTATAATTTAATTAATTGTTTTTATGTCTAAAAATAATAAAATATTTAATATGATAATTTATTTTTAATATATGATTGATAAAATTAATAAGACTGATAAGATTGATAAGACTAACAAGAATGATAAGATATGATATAATTGTTCTAATTTTTTAAAATTATTTATACTTTTATATTATAATTATTTTATTAAATATAACACTTGTAATTTAGGCGGTAACACCGAAAAATCCCCCTTTAGAACTTTAATTACCTGTCAGACACCATTTTATCTTTATTTACCGATCTAGCACCCTTTGTAGGAAGGCGCGCCCTATGCACCGCGCCTTACGCTGACCTGGCGTCACGTGAGGTAAGGCGCGTCCCATGAACCGCGCCTTATGCTGACATGGAGACACGCTGGCTAAGGCGCGGTACATGGGCCGCGCCTTATGCCATGTAGGGGTATAGCGCGGTGCATGGGCCGCGCCTTTGCTTTAATTTCCCAACCACCCTCCAGTTCACACCCTCATTCCCTCCCTATAAATACCTCCATTCTCAATCACTTTCATCACACCATATCCTCTCAAGCTCTCTCAAATACTTTTATATTCTCTCATAGTTCTTTAAGGTATATTTTATTATATTTAATTTTTGTTAGTATTTTATTTAACTATTCAAATTTTTTAATATTTTATTTAAATATTTTTTTTGCAGTTATAAAATGGAAGGCGATCTACTTCGTTTAAATGGAAATCATATATCTCGACATTTTGCTGATACGGTAACATTTTTGCATTTTAATTTAATTTAAATTATTAGTAATAATTATTTATTTAATGCATGATTATTAGTTTATAAATTAATTTTGTAATTATTAATATTTTAGGAGAGCGAGCGTTTATTAGATCATTTTATTATGAATCTTAAGTTAGCGATACCTACCTGTGTCTGGTCGTATTTAGTCGAGGCTGAATTCGGTCACATAGCTAGATATGAAGGCCATTGTAAGATAGAACCAAACTTGATTTCTATATTACTGGAGCGGTGGAGGTCGGAGACCCATACATTTCATCTTCCGTGCGGAGAGTGCACGATTACACTTGAGGATGTTTCTATGCACTTGGGGCTTCCTGTGGATGGAGATGTGATTTTAGGGATGGTTCATGGTAACTAGACTAGTTTGTGCCAGGATTATCTAGGAGGTGTCCCGCAAAATTTTAACGGTGGTCGGATACCATTAAATTGGTTATATGCAAATTTTCGGAATTTGAGTGAGGACGCCTCAGAGGATCAAGTTAAAATGTATGCACGGGCATGCATAATGCAGCTAATAGATGCAAATTGGCTGGATTACTGAGTTGGGGCTCGGCAGTTTTGACATTCATGTATAGGGAGATGTGTCGAGCGACTGACTACAGGAAAAATGCTATCGGCGGATGTCTCCTTTTGGTGCAGTCTTGGGCATGGTATCACTTACCCTTTTTCTGTCTTGTTGTGAAGAACCCGTTCGTATTTCCGCTACTATTAAGGTAATTACTAAACTGATTTTGTATATTAATCATTTTATCTAGTGTATAATAATTTTTTCCTTGAATAGGTGCTCTATTGACAAGAAAATTCATCGGGATCTACCTGATGAATTATAAATAATTAGGCTACTAATCAATCAGAAGCTGGCACAGGGGTATGCATTTTAATGTTTAAAAATTGATTTTGTATTATAGTTATATAATTAGATTATTATTTTGATAAGAATTATATATATTTCTTTTAGTTTGAATGGGTTTCATATTCTAATGATGATATGAGGATGTGCATCCTACCTGAGTTGAGGGGCCCATCAGATGTTTGGATGGCGGTGGTTCCTTTGATCTGTTATACGATTGTCGAGTGGCACCCCACTGATCGCATGCTCCTACAATTTGGTTTTGTACAACTAATTCCAGAAGCACCTCGCAATATGGACCAGTTTCATAATTCATATTGACTTGGCAAGACAGATATAAATTGGTTGGTGAAGCATTATGAGTGGGTCATGATGTGGGAGGATCGACATCGGCGCCTTCCCCATAGAGTGCCCATTTATGTTGACCACTTGACGGTTACAGATGATTATTATGAGTGGTTCAATAGTAACGAGAAACCATTTCTGCTTTCTGAGGATGCACGAGGATGGAGCATTCATCGACGTCGACAGAGACGTGCACCTTCAAAACCCCATTGTCCCCCGACTCGTAGAAAGAGAGCAGGTACTTCCGATTCGTCGTCAGCTGCACCACTGAAACTTTCATAGAAACCACCGTCTGTAGCGACCTACACCCCGCAACCATATCTGATGTCGTCAGCGCCTTTTCCTAACCAGATGTCGCCGCCGCCATCGTCATAGAGTTATATGACCCCTCCAGAAGGATATTATGGGTCTATGTTTGTAGATCTAACTTGGGGTTCATATTGTTGGTTATTTGGCAGGTGCAGCCTCATCACCGATGATTGCCGCACATACACCTTCTGTACAGTTTTCACACTCATCGATGTCTGTGTGTTTTGAGTTTTCCCAGTTTTCTATGAGTGGGGGGATAGTTAGTTATACACCTCGAGGGTCCTTATTCTATGGAGGTGCTACATCGTCATCAGTTCCTCATCAACAAAATGTATCTGCTCTTGACGACGATGACGACGACGACGATGATGGTGATGATGATGACATTGAGGAGTCAGAACCAGTTATACGAAGAAATCCTCCTCGAGATAGATAGTCATCGCCCTGCGGAACACATTCACACCGCAGACATCGATAGATTTTGATATTTTATTATATTTGTATTTAGTTGTTTATTGGACTTTTTTATTGTAATTTTTTTATTTATCATTTAACACTTAATTTATTTTGTTAATTTTGTTGAACTGTTTGTTAATTTTGTTTATTACCATTTAATAACAGTTATTGTAATTTTTTTATTTTTTACCATTTAATACTTATTGTAAGTTTGTTATATTTAAAATTATATTCAAATACCAAATTGCTATTAGTTTGATAAAATTTAATAATTGTGTTTGATAATTTTCTTAAGTTTGTCACTTATTATCTCTTTTATTATAATCACATATAACGTCAACGTCGAATCTCGTTTTCTTGTATCGTTTTCTTAATCCTCATCAATGGTTACTTGATGACAATAGAAGTGGACATGTTCTTCTAGTGTGTCCTGAGTTTCTACAATGCCCACATTTTTTGTTATGCCTAGATTTTTCTCGAATATCCATATCACAATAAATTCGAGTGGATTTTGGACGACCACGGTCCCTCAATAAAGTTGGGTCTGGTACAATCAGGACCTAATTCTGAACCTTATTAGGGTATTTTCCATTACCTATGGATGGAACTCAAATTTGAATACCTTAAACACTTCTGAAAGTAGGTATACGGGATCCACAAAACGATTATAGTCTTGACGAGTATGCGAGCAAGTTGCTATCACATGAGAGCATAGATACTTCAGAGCTTGAAAAAACCCGCAGTCGCACCATCTGTCCCGTAGATTTACTCTTAACAACACAACTTCAATCCCTTGAAGAGGTCGCGACAACTCTGTGACACAAAACAATTCATGTGTTCTAGAGAAGCTTGTTACAGATATTCCATTTGATGCAACAATTTTTTTTTGTATATCTGCAACTAATCTAGGGTGATAGAAATGACCGCCTTGCATCCAGGTTTGAGCTTGTCCCTCGAGCTTCGCAAAAAGTGCCCCTAAACGAAAATATATAATTTTTACCAAAGCCGCTACAGATAAGTGACGTGCACCCTTTAAGGTCGAATGGATTGCCTCAGCCAAGTTGGTCGTCATTGTCGATATCGATATCCACCATCATATGCGTTTGTCCACATTTCTTTATCGATGAGGTTGATGTAATCGTATCATTCCTCGTTCTTTGCCCGTAAATCTTAAAGCATGGATTTAAATGTTTGAGGTAGTAGTTTGTAACCTGATCATAAAATGTAGAAATTACTAACTTTGTTTCTTTAAAAAATGAAAATGATCAAAAAAAAGGGTGTTCGCTTACCCATGCGCACAAGTAATTGGAGCTCATCATTCTTCTTAAACCTTCCATGGTAGTTCACAGCAATGTGTCGGATACAATACCTATGTTGGATAAAGGGTGGCTGCCACAATGGACCCAAAGACTCCATTGTTGCTTTGATCCCAGCCCCGCGATTTGAAATGAAACAGATTTTTTTCCCTCGTGATAACATGTGAATGTAAGTTTCGGAGGAAAAAGACCCAAGAATTTGTATCTTCAACAAGAGAAAAAGCAACTGGAAGAATGTTGCGATTACCATCTTGGGCAACTACCAATAGTAAAACTTGCTTGTATTTTCCATACAAAAGTCTCATCAATCTGGACCACAGACTTGCAGTATTTGAAAACATTAATGCATTGTAGGTAAGTCTAAAAACCCGGTAGAATTAGCATCGATCGCGAAGAACTCAATCATTATGGTATCCATGGGAGGTTTTGAAGTCCACAATTGTCTCAGGATTCAACCTCCGCACCAGCCTAAACCAACTTGGAAGTTTGTTGTAAGATGCATCCCATTTGCCGTGAAGTTTTTTAATGGCATTCTGTTTTGCCTTCCATGCTTTTCTGTATGAGACGGAATACCCATAATGCGATTGTATAGCTAAAATCAACACATCAATAGCTATATGTGAGCTTGTTTTTACCATGGGCATGATGGCTTCGCAGATCACTTCAGAGTCCAAGATAGGATGATCTTGGTTGATCCCTCCAGCACAACATGTGTGAGGACCGTTGTATACTGTTATTTCTCATATATTGTTTTCCTCTCCTCTTCAATACGCGAACCATCTAATTGCATCCGTTTTGATGTCGGGTACAGTGTCATACATATTTTTCTATCGTGGAGAGGTCGACTCTAGATTGAACAGAATTACGGATATTGTAATTTTTTATAGCCATCATCGCTTCTTCTTTTCTTGAAAACTCCATGCCTAAAGATAACTCACCATTATTTATTGATGAGTAAAATCCATAGTCACCGAGATTAGGCATATCCGCAAATTCTGGCCCGTGCATTGCACCATAATTAGTTTCATACATGTGTGCTGGAGGGTTAGCTTGTGCCACATTTGAGGGAACTTCATCTACATCATCATCATCATCGGAGTTAAATTGCGGTGATTATGGGAGAATGAATAGTTCAGTCTCAGCACCATCCGCACCTGGCTCACGAAGCGGTTATTCTGGTGGAGATGATGGTTCCTCCATGCTCTCCACATTTAGGTCGAAGAACCTACTACTTGTATGCCTTCCCCTTGAACTAGAAGGCATATCGACATTGAGAACGAAAAAAACTCGCAGTCGAATGCCTCCCCCTGGAGCTTGAAGTCATCGTGTAAAATGGAAACTGCACATATTCTTGTGTCGAGGGCATCTCCATATTAAGGTCAAAGAAATTTGCAGATGAATGCCTTCCCCTTAAACTGGTGCGATGTTGCCATACAGATTGTTTGTGGACACACATCGGTACAGTCGTAAGGAGTTCTGATGAATGTCTCCCCTTGAAGTTGATGGGACGCACATGCAGATTTCCTATTATGGCATTAAAATCATTACACATTATTGTGTTGGGCTGTCACTTCCCATAGTGAGAGCTTAATGACAGACCCCGAACAGCACGCACTTCAACAAACTTTGCATACATCTCCGTATTGGCGTCTGAATAATTACTTTGAGAATCAACATCATTTCAACATCATCATTGTTCGATAGTTCGAACGTTGTATAAGTTAATGGTAACAATGATGTTGGAAATCTGTACTAACAATGATGTTGGAAATCTGTACTGCAGCGACAACATTCTTTAGTATTTCCAACATGAACCTTCCTTGAAATCTTCGTTATCAGCTCCTTAAGAGTTAAGTTTCTTTTGAAGGATATTTTAACATAATGATTGATACGAAAACAACGACGGTTCATCTTTTCGAATTTCTCCATCATAATAAAACAACAGCTGAAATTGCATCATTCTTAGAGTTTGAAAGTGCGGCAATATTATATATGCAAAAAAAAAACCTGAAACAAACCTAATTAAATAATAATATATGAATTAAAAATATAACACAATAAATTTTTTACACATAGACGTAAATAATTTTACACATAAATGTAAATAATTTAAATAATATAATTTTATATTATTACCGTATCGACAAAAATATTTCGACGTATGCTCCCGCTTTCCAATTTTAAAGCCATAAAAATTAATTAAAAACAATTAATACAATATTTTTTTTCAAATAATCATATATAATTATAAAAAAATATTATAAAAAATTACCTTATAACGAAAGATCGAACGAACTTTGAATCAAAGGTAAAAGGATTGTCGGGTTTTTACTGGTTGAGAGATTATTGTAGTAGTTTCTCGGTGAGAGGGAGTTGTGAGAGAGTTTACGGGGAGAGGGGTATTTATAGCGGAGAGGAGATGCTTTAACCCGAGAAGTGCGGATGCAAATTATGCAAGGCACAACCCATGCACCGCGCCATTCTGGTGCATGTCATAATTGTGGAAAGCGCGGCCATGCACTGCGCTATCCCCTACGTGGCATAAGGCGCACTCCATGCACTACGCCTTAGCCAGCATGTCGACATGTCAGGATAAGGCGCGGTTCATAGGCCCCGTCTTACCTCACGTGACGTCAGATCAACGTAAGGCGTGATGCATGGGGCGTGCCTTCCTGCAAAGGTGTTAGATCGGTAAATAAAGATGAAATGATGTCTGACCAGGTAATTAAAATTCTAAAGGGGTGATTTTTCGGTGTTATCGCCTGTAATTTAATCAATTATGTTTATGTCTAAAAATAATACTATAATATGATAATTATTTTTAAGATAAGGCTGACAAGACTGATAAAATTGATAAATATGATGCAACTGTTACATTTTTCAAAATTATTTATGCTTTTGTATTATAATTTGGGAAATATATGTTTGGTAATTAAACTTTACTCTTTTTCCTATTTCACTCATATACTTTCAATTTTTTCAATTGGATTTTTTGGCCACTCTATTATTTTTTTCCTAACTCTACGATGGACATGGCTTTTTTTTTTAACCAATTAATATTATATATATATTATTTAATATTAAGGGGAAAAAACGTCTCAATTTTGCCCATTCTCTCTGTAAAATTCAACATTTTTCTCCTTTAACATTGCTCTCTTCAACCTCACTTAAATCCATCACCAATGCCAAAACTTTCTTCTTTCTCTATTTTAATCCAACACACATCTCTTTTATCCTTATATCTCCCTTTATAACCTCAAAAAATCCATCTCAGCCACACTTATCCCCCCACTCTCCAACCTCAACAGCAACGACTTTATCAACCTTCAGGCCTCGTCCATCTCCACTCTCTGTTAAATTAAGGTTCTGTTAGATGTTGATGGGACGATGGTTTGATTTAGTAATGGGATAAAATTGGGATTTTGTTAGATTTAGTAAGGTTGTGGTTAGATATAGTAATGAGCGTTAAAAGTAGAGAAAATGATAAGCATTGAGGATTCAAGCTGGAAGGTAATTATATACTATTAAATTAATTGTAAATTGTTTTTTAATTAAAAATATTCAATTTTTATTTAAATAGAAAAATTATAAAAAATTCGGTTAATTCGAAAATGAACCGAATTAACAAAATTTATTCGTTGGATATTATTTTCAAAAAAAAAGTTCGGTTTTTGTTAAGTTTTTAAAGAAAAAAAGTTCGGTTAATTCGGTAATTCGGTTTGGTCGGCCACCGTCTTAACCGATGAATACCCCTAAGAAGAGGAGAAAGAAGAGGGGAAAGAGAAAACTTAAAAAATAATTTAATGTAATTTTTTATATGGAATTTAATGGTTAAAAAATAATTTTAATTTATACACGTCATAACTTGGTAGATAGTTAACGCGAGGTGACAAAAAATTCAATGTATAAGTTCAATGAATAATAAGATCAAGAAGATTGATAAGATTGACATGATTAATAAAATATGATAATTGTTATAATTTTTTAAAATTATTTACTTTTATACTATAATTATTTTATTAAATATGAACTTGTAATTTAATTAATTATTTTTTTATGTCTAAAAGTAATATATATTTAATATGATAATTTATTTTTAAGATAAGATTGATAAGATATGATGCAACTGTACATTTTTTTTCAAAATTATTTATACTATGTATTATAATTTTTTTATTAAATAACACTTATAATTTAATTAAATATTTTATGTCAAAAATAATATTTATATGCCAATTTATTTTCATTATACTTGTATAATTTGAATTTTATATAAAAAAATTGTTTTCCATTGATAAAAACATTAAAAGAAACTTTTAATACCTCTCATTTCATTAATATTGTTCAATTTAATTAATTAATTAATTTTAATGTATTCATATATACCACTTTATTTTATATACTGTATTAGCTCGAGGGTTTTTCATCAGCCATAAATCTCTGTTTTTGCTTCCAATTTTATTTCGTCACTAAAAGGATTGAACAACGAATATTTTAAGTCAAATCAAATTAAATTCGAATTATTAATTTAATAATTTGATTAATTTATTACAATATTAATTAGTGAAAGATATTATAAATGACATGAAAAATAATGTTAAGTACATTATATTATTGAAATAAGATCATGAAGGAATTATGCGGTAGGAATGAAGTAAATTCACAACTTAACATGATATAGATTGAACTCATCAAGTGATTTCAGTGATAAAATATAATGTTTTACCTATAAATTTTGGACTCGAGCATGAACGTTGTGTGTGCGTCGTCAATAAATAAAAAACTTGTGTACAAATATTATATTGTAATAATCATAGACTATTAAAAAAACATAATACATGGATTAATATAATAAATGATTTACAAAAATAAGTGTTTAAATTTTATCGTAAAATATAATTTGGTGCTAAAGAAGTTTTACTAAAAGTAGGTGCTCTGCATTTTATCAGTTACATTTTTAATTGCATGTCGCTATTTTTTAATAATACAAATATTATTTAAAAAATTTAAAAAGGTTAATTATTTATTAAAAAACCAAAATTTTAAGAAATTATAAAAAAAAACTCTAAAAACTAAAATATTTCATTTTAACTCTTATTACCAATTATCGTCGGTTATCTTCAGCCACCATCATCGAAGAACACTTGGGTTTTTATCGAAATTGCACGGTGGTTCGAAGGTAGTGGTGGCAGTGTGACTTATGGACGTCAGGATCATCCGAAATCGACGAAAAAACATCAACGATGACTTAAAATCCGACGAACATTTAAACACTTCTTCATGGAAACGATGCCAGTTTATGACAAAAGGCTAATGAATGTTGGTCGGGGGTCGATATCGGTGCTGACGAGGGTGGCGTGACGTCATGGCCGGTCGATTGACGACTATGGAAGAGGGAAGGGGAAAAAGAAGGGGGGCACGAGCTGTTTGATTTTTTTCTAATAATAATTTTTTTTAATTTTTTAAATAGATTTTTAAAATTATCAAACGTGATAATGTCACCCTAACAATAATTATGATCCAAACACTTAAAAATATTTTAATAAAAACTTTAGATAATAAAAAATTCTTTAAACACTCGAATATTTTTTAAAATATAATTTAATCACTTATTTTTATATTAATTCCTAACAAATTCAACTTTTTCACTTCTCCATTACCCGTATTTCTTGCCTGTCGGACAAACCTTTGACCGATGATGGCCAAGCCTTCACCTGCTCAAGGCAGCCAAGTCATCGGAGAAGAAAAGCACAACACGAAACAAAATAAAATTCTGTAACCAACGCGCAATTGCAATTTGTTTGGTTTTTTCCCTTTTGACATTTTAATCAAATTCAAACTATACGCAACAAAGAAATACCATACCTTTTCCTTCTTTCTTTTCTCTTTCTGTCTCATTTTTTTTCATCTCCCACTTTCTCAAACCCCAAACAAGAGACACCAGTTAAGAAAAGGGTTGTTCTTAGATTTTGAAGTAAAGGCAGAATAAATGGAGAACTGGGAGCTACAAAGTTGCTGTAATCATAGCCAAACCACGTTTCTGGTCACAGTTGGTGTCACATGGTTGTCATTCTTCTTGTAAGTTTCTCTTTCTTTTTCTTGTTTACAACGAATATCATCTTCCACTCTTCTCTGCTTTTGATTGTTCAAAGAAAACGATATAAAAACGATTAGAAAATAAGGGCTGGTTTTGGGGGGGGGGAGCTCCATAGTTATGTTTGTTTGAATGATGATAACTCTAGTCAGAAAGAGGATTTGATTTTGTGGTAAAGTTGACTATGCCATGATTGTTAGTTTGCATAGTTTCTTGAAAATATTGATGGTGATTTGAAGTAGATTAAAAGTTTAAATAGTTTCTTGGTTTGCACATTGGAGGAAATATGAGTTCTTTCAGTTATGGAGGATTCATTGCAGTTGAGTTTCATGTAAAAAATGATATTCTTTATATTTGAACTGGTTTGCCTTAAATTTATGATTTGAAGTAGTTTTCCCCTGATTATTGTAGCTATGGAGGACCTCTCTTGAGGCCGTTTAAGCTCATTACGGTATTCTTGCATGAAGCAAGTCATGCTGTTGCCTGCAAACTTACCTGTGGTCATGTAAGAACCTCTTGCCTTTTATCACATGTCATATAAGAGTAAAACTTTATGAAATGAATGAAAGTTTTGTTTTAGTTCTATTGATTAATGAACTCGGATTTATGTATCTTGTAGCTATGAAGTATGCTTTGTATTATGTTAATTGTAATTGGTGCCCTACCAAAATTGATTTGAAAGGACTTGCAAATTGTTCTTGTTTTTAAGATGGTCTGAGTTAATGTTAACTCATCTTTCTGATGTTTAGTCTTTGGATTACGGTCCACTCAATGATCAAGAGTCCTTTTACTTATGATGTAGGTAGAAGGGATTAAGGTTCACGCAGATGAAGGTGAGTAACACACACGAGGCTATATATATTGGATTATTTTACCTGCTGGATGTAAGTGTTTTCATCTCAAAACACGTCCTTGTTTTCATGGTGTGTTTCATGACATAAATTCTAGAAGTATGTTGCGAAACCATTTTCGTTTTATGCGTTTATGGAAAGATCCATTTAGTCTTATTAGGACAAGATATGGTTCTTCCTCGTTTATTATTGTGCGTAATCTGTATACAGGTGCATCAAGACATGTCTAATCGGAGTGTAAGTGTGTGGTCGTTGGCTGCCTGTGTTTGATATATCCTGATGTTTCACTGAGCACAACCCACATCTGGAGTGATAGGCTTGCATATTTTCATGATTTAAAAGCTTTTATGTACAAACATTGAAGAATCAGGCTTTCTTTACCTTTTCCCTATTATAATTAGTTTACCATTGATTTCAAACTATTATTTTATCCTTTTCGATCTACCTGATCTTTCAACTCATCCAAATTGCTTTTACTGGCATTATGATATACAATTGCTTTTGCTTGCAGATCTCGGCTCATCATTTTGGGGGATGGCTTTAATTCTTGCATCCACAGATCTCCTCGCTGCTAGAATAGCTGCCGGTTGTTTTCTCGTCGCTCTAGTTGTTGTGCTCTTTTATGCTCAAAATGTAAGATGTCAAATAGATATTATTTCCTGATAAAAATTGGCATTCATATACAGATGCTGCATTCTTCGTTTCCTTCTATACTTTATACTCTTCAAAGACCACTTTCAAACTTTTTATCTGTGATGTGTATGATTATCGAACAGTGGACACTTCGGGGACTTTGTATCGGTGAGTACCCTCATAACTTTGTGATGACTTGTACTTATATAACCATGAGTTGAGTTTGAAGTGCTAACAATTTTGTTATTAATGAACTGGATTCCTCGGGGTTTATTATTTTCATTGCTGTAATTTGGCTTTTGCAAGAAAGGACAACAGTTCGGATTCTCCGCTATGTCATTCTCTTCATCAGTATAGCCTCTCTCGTCGTTCCCAAAGAATAATTTCATTCTCTTGTCTCTTCCTTTGAAAGAAATGTTGCTTATTCCTTGTTTTGGAAATTGCAGGTGTTATGAACAGTCTGTTTTCAGTCTATTGGTATGTCTCAGTGGTTATGCTACCTCTGACCTCTTTCTTTCGCTCATTTGTTTAGCTATGCCAATTGGTTGTTATCAGAGTTAGGAATCTAAGTTGAAGCGACTTGATATTAATGTCACAGATATCTGTGATGATCTAATATCTCGAAGAGTCAACTCCAGCGATGCGGAGAAGTTCGCAGAAATCTGTCCTTGCCCCTGTAATGGAGTTGGATGGGGATTTATATGGTGAGAAAGTGACACTTTGGAGCATCAACTGTTTTCATGATTACTTCCATCTTGCAGCTCACATTCTTTTTTGAATGCTGCTTGCAGGGGAATGATATCATTCATATTTCTCGGTGCAGCAGTGTATGTAGGACTTGTCATCTTATCTTGACTCGAGGTACAGCCTGCGTCCATCTCATCTCACCACTCATCATTTAGATTGTTGTTCTCCCTAGGCGACTAGAGTTCTTACAGTTTTGTCTGTAAGTGTACATGAGTTACATGAGTTTACGCATATTTTAAATCGGACATGGATATTACCTTGTAATCATATTAAAATCTCAAACATGTGCTTTTTCTGCATTCCTAGTCCTACTAGGATGCATTACTTCTTAAATACCATTGTACTCTAATCTAGTCTTACATGAGTCTCTCCGATTGGTGTTGATTTACATTGATTTGACAGTAACCTACAAATCATGGTTCAGAGGGTTGGTTCTAAATTCATCTTTTGGTTCAGCAATCGCAATGTATTATAAAAAAGTAGGCCATTTGTCCTTTATCAGAACAGCGTATTTGTTTGTGATTTGATTCGTCATTCATCAAGCAGGAGTATACTAGATTGGTGGGTAGTGTGATTGTAATTTTTTTCTTTCTCAACTTCATTCTTTATAACCCTTTTCATTTGGGGTTCAGATTTCATTTGTATTTTTTTTTATAAAATTATGACAATAATAGACCATCAGATGTAAAGTTGCCAAATATTTCTATTTGAATCGAAGTTCGCAAACGGATCTAATAATATTCATCAAGAAGTTACATCCTGATTCTGCTAGATCACTGCATGTTATCATCAGAAAGAAAACACTAATCACTGGACAATCAAACATCAAGCCTGCAGTAAAAAAAGAACAAAATAAAGGTATACATTTTCGTATTTGCTGCTTATCCCAGAGAAATGTGCAAATGTCCTACACACATACAAGCAAACAATAGCTGGAAATAAGCCTGGGAAATCACGTAATTGTTCGATCTCTCTTCTTTCCTCCATATTTTCCCAACCACGGGTATTAAATTTGTCAATGTGACCGTGAGGACAGATAATTCACTCATATATTTAACTTCACGTAGCAAGTAAATCAGAAACCAGCCCAACCTGCAGGTTGGGAAACTGTATAATTCTCCTTTATTTTGATTCACCTGAACGTTGGGAACTACTTCCCTCACTTACAGGTGCTTTCAATCTCTGGGAACCGGCAGCCGGGGCAGCTGTAAAGTTATCTGTATCAAACCCATGTTTCCAAACCAGAAGTTGCTTGAGCAGCATGCTTGTTCGAGTGCCCGTTTCTGGTTCTGACTGATTGTACATTGTTCTTGAATGAGGCTGCTGCTGCTGTGGTTTGGCATCCTCTGAAAATGCCTGCCATGGCTTTGCTTCGGGGCTAGCAGTAGTCCAATTAGTAACATTTTCTTGCTGGAATGTTCCTTCAGCTTTATCTCCCTGCTATGAAACAATTAGGTCCAATCAAGAGCACAACTAACAAGTAGAGATTTGATGGAAAAAAGTTATATAATACATATAGGAAACAAAATGAAGAAAAGTGTACCAGACTTCCAGGTGAGTTATGATATCTTGAAGTACTTTTATTAGGAGATGGAGTTCTAGCAGCTAGAGCTTGCTTGAGCTCCTGTATTTCCTGCCTCTGAGATCGACAAATTGCGGATAACTTTTCAAATTTGGAGGTCATCTCAGCCTTCTCGAAGTGGGTTTGTGTTAACTGTTCTTTAAGCTTCCCTATTTCAGCCTCCAATGCTTTTCTGTTCCGGTTTTTTTATTACTAATTCCAGAACTGATCTTATCGCTATCAAATTCAGCAACAAACGTGTTAAACGCCTCATCTTGAAAAGCATTGGTGGTATTCTTGTCTTCGAAAAAATTAATTTCAATATCTTTAGAAGGGCCAGCTTCAGGCTTGTGCAATTTATCAGGCGTATTTCTTGAGGTAGAATGAGTTTGTACAGTTTCCCCACTAATAGGACTCCTGTTATATTTTACCGAGGTATAGCCGGTTGGCTCTTCATCATATTTGGGTCTGAGCTTCTCTTCGGCAATAACTGAATCCTTTGCATGCTGAGTAGACCAGAAAGCACCAAGCTGTCCACCACTTGGCCTTGAGCCAGGCTGTTGTGTATTCTTAGCTGGTTCCCCATGAGGTGGGGGTGGAGGGCTTCTAGAAGGCATCTGAGGTGACCTATTTGTAGACCTTGGAACATCTGCGAAATTGGCACAAAGCAGCTATCAAAATTCAATGAAAACTAATTTATCAGCCTTCAATATTCAATTTTTTTTCCTATCTATAATCTCCTATAACTCATCCAACAAAACCGGCATCTGCCAAAAAAGATGCGGTTAATTCAATTCAAGTATTAAACCTTCAATTGGAGAACTGAACTGTCAATTATTGGTATAAATCTTCACCTTCAGTGGATGGCATTTCAGGTGGCTGATCAGGTAAAGACTTCTGTTGAGCAGCAGGCAACTGCTCATTCACACGAAACCAGACCTGAAATCATGGGGAGAAAATCCCAAGATCAGTTAACAGAATGTTAGATCTCTGCCAATGATAAACTTAGACATAGATTATCTAAAACTAACCTAAATTCAAGGATGAATGACCAACCAAGCAAAGTGCTTGCCTGTGTGATGTCAGGTCTGTCAGCAGGTGATGCTTGAAGCATGTCTTTAATTAGGTTAGTAATTGAAGAGTTGTACTTCGGTAAATCTGGAATCCGATAGTTCACGTTTAAGATTTGTAACTTTGATTCACCATCAAATGCATTCTTGAAGTAGCAAATTCGAAAGAGAAGACACCCAAGGGCCTGTAACATGACAGAGCAGCTGCAGTTTGTACCGGGCATATCTAATCTAATCTGTCTCTAGATTTCACATGATAAAAAGTATAGTTGACTTACCCATATATCCACCTTTTCATTTATAAGTTCTCTCCTGAACAGATCCCACATCTATGCCAATAAAAGAATGAAGATATATATCAAACATTTTAACCACCATATAAAATACAAGTTAAAAATAAATAAATATAGTCATTCATTCAACCTCGGGGGCTCTATAGGCAGGTGTGGTGTGCTTCCTGATATTGTCTTCTTCTATACCCATTCTTCAGGCCTCTCAAAACGCTTGTGATTGGTTGATGTGCTTCCAAAATCACACAACTTCCACAATCCATCAGAACCCAGTAGAATGTTCTCAGCTTTCAAGTCCCTGCAAAAATCAAAATGCCGGGAAGGAAGTAAAACATACTTCGGGCCTTATAAAATTGGGATCATGAAATTTTTTTCTCATTTCAACATATTTTCATTTCTCTTATTCGCAGAAAAGGGAGCAACCTAAAACCTTGTGGAGCTTTAGGACCGAATTACCTGTGAGCAACCGGTGGGGACTGGCAATGCATTGCAAAGACAGCATTGCAGATATCCAAGAAAATGGTAAGAATCTGTTTCTCCTCAAAATAGGCCGCTCCTCTGGCCTCTAAGACATTAACAAGAGATTTTTCACAATATCCATGACAAGAAGGGCTTCCTTGGTCCTTCCCATATCCAAGATGGCGTGGGCATAAAGTGTGACCACATTTGGGTGTCCTTTAAGTGATTTCATGACAGAGATCTCCTTGACGACCAACTCCATTGACTCATGATCGTTGCATATGATGTGCTTCAAGGCATACTGCTTTGAAGCATGTAGAGCATCCTTAGCTAAGTAGACACACGAGAAGCCACCCTCGGCAATCGCATTGCGAACATGAAGTTTAAGATTGGCAACGTCAAGGGTTCTGCCCTCAAGCCCTGCAGGTTCTTTTTGCATAAATGGCTTGAACTTCCACATAGTTAGTAGAATGAATGCAGAAAATAGATGCTGCACGAAATGATCAAAAGCATTAAGGGAAAGAGTAAAAAAAAAAACAGTTGATGGAAATAAAAAAAGGATGCTAATGAGAGGTATCTAAAACCAGAGCAGAAAATTAAAATTTTGGAAATGATAGCTACGATTATAACTAATCTAAGAAACCGATGATTAATGATGCAAACAGAACATCAATACAACAATAGCAGATCCAAATACACTTAAATATTGGGGCAGCACAAAGCAACCAAATTGCAATCAAGATCTCAATCTTCATCCAGACCCAAAACCCAGATATCTTCAATCAATGCCATTATTTCGTAGGTAGCAAAAACAGAGACTTTGCAGCTATATATGTAAATCAAGTAATGTGTAAAGATGAAACAAGTATTACCGGATCGATTTTAGTTCAAACAAAGGAGGAAGAAGATGGAGAATGTGCCTGGTTAGATCAGGCACAGTTAATTAGGGTAATCAGAGGTAAAGGTACTCCACCAGGAACTTGATTGATGAAAACAGATGATCTAGAATTGAACAAAGATAGCAGAAGATGAGGTTTTTCTTTTGCTTAAAGATCTGATTTTGCGACCTTTTGTATTTGCGCGTTGCCTAATTCCTAAAAATAATATAAACAAATCACTCTCAAATAATTTCAAGTTATGGCAATTCGGATTTATATCTATGAATGATTGTTTCTACTATTTTCATCATTGCACGATTCGGGTATAAAATTATTATTTATTATCAATTTTAAATTAATATAGATAAATTTATTAAAATATTTATTATCCGAATAAGGATATACAGATTATGGATTTGAGTATCTTAATTTAACTTGAAGTTGCAAAATTAAATTGATAATGTTTTAGTTGATTTGAATTTGATATATAATTTTAAATTTTAAATTTTAAATTTAGATTTTTTAGATTTATATGATAATACTCATATATTTTATTTAGATTCGAATAATAATATTGTTAATGAGAAAATTGGAATTGTGACGGATGTAGGTGGTCTTTTGACCTCGATGGAGAGCTGCAGCTGGTGATTAGTGAGATGAAGAAGAATACGAATAGTGGAATTGACATGTTAAATAGATATGACTGTCAGTTAGTAGATTTTACTCTGATATATCATATGAGTTTACCAATGACATTATAGTCATTTGGAGAATATGGAACTCTAGAGGCTCCGGAGGATGTGGAGCTCTGGATGAATAACAACGGAGGTGTGGCTTAAAAAAAAGAAGATCCTTTTGTAGGGGAAATTCAAATAAGGTATAAAACTTGCCCCCCTTGGTCGAAGGAATGTCATAAAGTGATTTGAACCAAGACTTTACATAGGAAGGCATTTGTTGTTGGAACAAATTGACAGATTTATTTCCGCGCCAATATATATACAATGGAGGATTCTCAATACTCTAATGAGAAAATAGAGAAAACAACAGTTTATCAACTCTCTGTAGGGGCTAAGGATAAATACTTATAGTTGTAGTAGAGACATCTTGTCTCTCTTTAGTTAGTTCCCAACAAGATTACAATATAGTCCCTTTAGTTAGGGTGGAATGGAGGCATCTTCATTCTCTTGGCTAAAGATGATACAACTCTACACCCTTGGAGAAGCCTAATGAACGGGCAGATATATCTACGCCTTGGTAAAAGTAATGAAGAATTTCTGATTTCCCCTTGACACTCATGATAGCAATAGGGAGACTCATATTGCTGAAAATGAAACATCTCAACACTTCTTAGATGATTCTTTTAAGTTATGGCAGCAAGAGTGTGAGGTAACTCTATATTCTAATGAACTACTACGTAATGTGCAAGGACATATCAACACTTTCAAGGTGAAGTCATCTCAACGTTTTCTAGGTAGTAATGAAGAGACTTATATTGATAGAATTGAGGCATCTTGACTCTTTTGGTTGGTGTTAGAGAGATAGTGGAAGATTAATTTCAGTTGGAGGGGAACAAAGACATCTTGAAGCTTTCGACTAGTAAAGGAAGTAACTTAGCTCCAGACACACTGTATGATGAGCAGAGGCATCTCCACGCTCCCGAATGAATACTGCATGTTGTACTAATGCATCTTCACATCGGTAAGAACCATAAAGGACTTTCGCTTGCCAGGGCAAATACATCTCGACGCTCTTTAAAAAACGATGAATGAACTCCTACTGTTTGAGTGGAGGCAACTCGACCCCTAAGTAGATTCTATAAGTTGTAAGGTTGAGGTGGAGCCAACTCTTCACCCTTGTAGAGAGACTACAAGATGGGCGGAGGTAACTTGACACTTCTATAAAGTAGGCGGAGGTATCTCGATGTTACTTATCCGTAACAAAGGCATCTCAACTCTTCAGACGGATAATAAAGAGATAACGAAGAAATCCTTCCAGTTAGAGTGTTGTAGAGGCATCTAAATGCTCTTGGCTAGAGAGGAGGCATCTTGGCGCTCGTGAAAAAATAAAACAGAGTGATCAGAGATATCTTAACGTTATGACTACATAGATGGAGGATATAGATACTCATAGAAAGACAACAAGAAAATATTCTTGGTGGGGTGGTCGAGGACATACCTTTGGAGATTTCTGGAACGCAAGCGGATGAAATAGAACTTTGATGTTTGCATGCATTAGAGGTCAATTCTAATATATATATAAAAAAGTTTTACCTAGTACTTGTGCGAGAAGTCGTTAAGTTGTACTCTACGTCTCATCTCGACTAAAGTATTGGTAGACTCATCTAAGAGTGTAAATAATCTCATCTCATCTAATCTACAGTAAAGATAGATGACTAACCAATAAATTTGATCTAGATGAGTCTTATGCACTCAACATTTGAGCAGACTTCTTTACTAAACAACTTACACTAGAAAACTAAAAGAATAAAATCAAATTTCTCTTTATAAAAAATACTTGCTTTCTGCGTGGCCTTATGTCAAATGATCGATCAAAAAACTTACATCGTCGAGTCTATCTTTCTCAACAAAAAACATATATGCTATGAGCTTGAGAGCAACTATAGCAAACTTTTCATCAGAGAATAATATGAGGAATTACATAGGATATTTGGGAAGGAGATGAGAGGTAAGATTGGTTAGGGTTCATTTTGACTATTTTTTTGGTCGGGAGGTTGTCTATGCTCACCACACTAATTGTTGATGAGAAAATTGAGATTATGACGGTCGTAGGTGATTTAACCCTTTTGATTTAGGGCAGAGAGTCATAGTCAGTGGTTGATGGGATGAAGATGAGATGAATAAAGAAGTAAGCTTATAGAGAGCCATTTAGAGAGAGAAAGAGAGAGTGTGTCCCTCTCTTCAGTTTTGCATAGTAGTTTATATATCAACCCTTACTATTAATGTCAAGTTTAAAATCATTATAATTATCTGTAGGTTGAAATATTGAATAAATATGGTTATCATATAATATATTTGACTTTGACATATCACGTGGACCTGTCAATGGTTAAGTCAAGAGATTTCAACCAATCGAAGGATATGGAATTCCAAAGGCTTCTAAGAATTCTAAAGGCTTCGACCGATGGAGGAATATCTCCATAGGCTTCGATGAGCTCCGAAGAAAACAACAATGGTGCAACCTTGTCTAGCATGTGGAGAAGGTCCTGGTCCTTTATGGAAGAGATCCAGAAGAGGTATGATAAATATTTATATAATTTATAAAAAAAATATATTTATTTTTAAATAGATTTTGAATTCGAATTTAAATTTTTATATTTAAAATTTAAGTATATTTTAATTATCATTTTAATTATACCTATAGTGTGGATTATTTATTATAACCATGTAATTATTGTTTGTGATTATAAATAGCGCTTTAAATAAAGTTATCATTAGTTTATTAGTGATGTATATAATTAATTATAAGTGTGCATCTGTTAATTATTTTTTAAAAGTATTTATTAATTTATGAATGAAAGAGGAATTGAGGTGTTAGAATCATAAGAAACCTTGAACATGAGACTTCACGCTGCTTGTCGAATCCCTGCCACGTGGGGATAACAAAGACCTTTCCTCGGCCACGTATGTCGGGAGTGTGTGGTCATATATACCCCTCTATCTCTTCAAACTAATGTGGCAGTGCATCACTTCAAAAAAAAATAATGTGGCAGTGCATGGTCTGTCATCAACCTTTTATTTTTCTTCATACAACTTCTATGGTTTATCTAAATTGTTTAATATTTTTATTAATCCGAGATACGCTTATCCTGAAATCTGAATTTTTTATATTAGTTGTTCATTAACTCGGGTAAGTACAATGCACACTCACATATCGGGTATACATAGTATTTTGAATCCGAAATTTTAAGAAATAATAATAATCTTTTTACCATCAAGACCGATTGATTCGTGCATATTGTTTAAATTTTTAAATAAAAAGATACTATACTTTTAAATATAATTAAATCTACATTTTCACAAATATTGTATAACAATTGTCAGAACTTTTTTTTAAGTTGGACATTTCTTCACGAAAAACATATCTTTAAAAAATATATTCGTTATATATTATTTTAGATTAATATTAATATCTATAAAATCGTTATTTATAATTACACGGAAACATGCTTAAAATGATAATTAAAAAATATACATTTAAAATGAAGTAAAAATTGAATTCAAAAATTAATCACGAGTATTGGAGATTAAATTATTCTACGACGCCCAAAACTTTGTAACTTACTATGGGTTATACTATTGGTTTGATTCGTGTTCCCTAAAAAAATATTGTTCGACTCATTTTGTTACTCGTTAAGTGATATCGATTAGTGCTCATTAAAAAACTTGTTGCTCAACTCGACTAGATTCATTACTTGTTAAATTCACCAAAAAAAAGAAATCTTATTTTTTTAATAATATATAAAATCTAATTAATAATTTACTATCTTTCTTGTTATTTATTAAAAAATCACTATTAATTATTAATTAGTAATCTATTAGTAAAATATTAATTATTAATCAGAGTTTTTAGTGAAATACTTTTTGAAGAAAACTACTAAAAATTTTTAAAAAAAGTTAACGAACTGTTCGTGAACTTATCGAGTTAAGTTAAACATTATTCAACTCAATTAGTTAAGGTCGAGCATTAGTCAAGTTTTAATTAAAACAAATTAAAACAACTCATGAACTACTCAATTAATTGAGTACCACTATTTATGTATAACAAGAGAATTTCCCTATTCTATAGCAAAATAAAGATATTTTGTATTAGCTGGTGAACTAGAACCATTTACGCTTCTTTCATGGCTGTCATTTACGCATAAAGCTTACTGTTGATAGCTCAAGGCCCAAACCCAAAGGACAGTCCAACAAAGAGACTTGCTGTTTTCTCTGTATAATGGATCTGGGTGAGTGGTTCTCTGTTCTTCTCTCAAGATTATAAGATCCTTATTAACAGCCCTACTGCACCAAAAGCCTAGAACATTCCGGTGTTCCCAGTTAGTTACCAAAAACCAATTCAGGGTTTGTTAGGGTTTAACCAAAGTTTCAACTCTTTCATTCCCTTTTCCCTAAAATTAAAATTAATTCTTGTTTCGCCTCGGTTGAGATTTCAAATATAGGTAAGAGCCCTAAAAACGAGGGGAATTTGAGTGAAATACGTCTCAAATGGTTGGGTCTAATGGGGTTAGGCTTATCCACTGCTTCCTTCGCCGCTCTCACTCCCTTTCCTCTACCCTTTGCCACCACCCAAATTCTGTACGTTTTTTTATTCTAATAATTTTTTATCTGTTTTAGTTCCTTCTATTTTTATTTTATGATCCGATAATCAAAGTTTGGATTTTCCATTAATAATATCTTTCTTCAATTGTAAATACAGAGGGGTTTGAGGAGCTTCACTGCCGGACTTGGAAATCCAATTGGAAATCACACTCCTCAATTGGGTTATTTACTGTCTCACCCTTTTACAGTTTCGATTCTTTCGGTTTTTGGTAAATTTCCCCTTTTTCCCCTAGTAATGAATTACATGCCTTGTCAATGTCAGCTAAAACTAGAAACTGCTTGGTTTTTGGAGTTCTTAATCTGAACTTGGGTGCAAGACGGTCAATTCATGGCACTGGTACTTTACAAGTTCCCTTTTTTTCCCACGTATATAAATATATCGAGGATGCATTATTTTACTCTCTTCTATATCTGATATTTATCTTCTGGGTTCAGCTCCTCTCTCCGCTAGAGATTATTATGATGTACTTGGTGTAAACAAGAATGCTACTTCATCTGAAATAAAGAAAGCATATTTTGGGGTAAATTGTTCTTCTATATTCTATCTAATCGTCTTTCTGTCAGCGAGAGTGGATTTGAATGTCTTTATGTTCGTTTGCACTCTGGGTGTTTTTTCAGAATTCTATTATTTGTTATCCTTGATTCAACATTTTCTTGCTATTCTATAGCTTGCGAAAAAGCTCCATCCGGATGTAAATAAAGATGATCCTGAAGCTGAGAAAAAATTTCAAGAAGTTTCCAAGGCCTATGAGGTAAGTTTTTCTCGCCTGGGATTTTTGTCTTTTTCATGGTTAATTTCTCTTGGGACTGAAGCCTGAAAGCAATCAATTTTATTTGTTCTATTGTAGGTTTTAAAAGATGATAACAAGCGTGCTGAGTATGATCAGGTGTGGTAAATTTTTTTATTTGTTGTTCTCATAAAACATTTTTTTATCAAATGGAAAATGTTTTCAATACCCGTACTGTTTTAGTCAATACGTTAAGCAGAGAAGGCAAGATGACAAATGTCATTTTCCTGCTCAATTGATATGTACCTTGTTGAATTTATAGCTTCTCAAATGTTTCCCGGAAGGTTTATGTAAAAATACTTTTTTTGGTACTCTTTTGCTCTGCTGACCTTAGCTTAGTTATGTGCAAAATTTTATAGGTTGGCCATGACGCATTTGAACAGCAGCAAAATAATAGTGGCTTTAGCGAAGAAGATTTTAATCCATTCAAATTCACCAACTTTCATGATGTAAGTCTCTTTTAACATTATTGGTCGGTTTTGGTTACATTTAGTCAAGGATGTACTTTCTAATTAGTGAACTTAAAGCTTCTTTTCGTGTTTTATAATTGATAATATTCAATTTCACTTGCTCTTTTATGGAATAGTGCTCAGTTATAGGAAGAGCAAGTTTTGAGCTTATTCCTGAACTGTGGGATATTAAGATATGTGATGCCCCATGTTGTAGAAGAGATGAAAAATGTTTTATGTAAATTCAAGAGCCCTTAAGGACGAGAGTGAAACAGTCAAATAGCTTCTTCTTTTTAGTTTGGTGGAGGTTCAAGTTTGGTACTATTATTATTTCCTAATGAAAAGACTCGTGAACTGCATTGCTATTGGATGATCTGATACTGTCAAGGTCAGTAGAGAAATAGACATAGGTGTGATTAGTGGTGAGCGTTCGATTGAGTCAAGTCGAGTCTTTGAGTTGATGAGTCATATTTTATAAATCAAACTTTATTTAAAAAAATTTTGACTCGAGTCAAGTTTATGTTTAAATTTAATTGTAAATATTTATAATATTATTATACTATTTGATTCCAATTTAAATGATTTCTAACCATATACAGTACCTATATATTCCTTATTTTTTCATATTTGATATATCATAGATAGTTGAGGGACTCGACTCAAACTTGAATACCAATCCACTCATTATTAAAAATTTTGAGTTATTCAAGTTCTATTTTATAACTCAACTCGAATTTGAAATTTTTTCGAGTAGGGTCGAGTTTATAAAATTATGAGTTGAGTCAATTCGGGTCGGAATTTTTTCAAATCGAGCCGAATTGAAAAAATCGGTTTTTCAAGTTGAGTTGAGTTTTGCTCACCCCTAGGGTGATACTTTTCTCACAATATTATTGATACTGGAGATGTCAGTGCCTGGTACTTAGTTGATTTTTTATGCTTGGTTACTTGTATTTGTATTTGTCTGGTGGTCAACACTCTTGTTGTTGGCATGTTTTGTGTTCCTTGCATGAGAATATTGTTGCTGGAGGGGTGAACATGCTTATATGTAGGTTTCATAGTGCTTTTCATGTTTATTGTTTTCAATTAGTAACACGATATTCTTATATGCTTGACCAGATATTCAACGCTCATGATATATTCAGAAATCAAATGGGTGGTGAAGATATCAAGGTTTTCATGAATTCGAATTTCATTGTTGATAATTATGTTATTACTCTGTTTTGTTATTCTGAGTTGTCATGTGCGGTTTACCATACCTTAGGTTGCTATTGAACTATCATTTATGGAAGCTGTTCAAGGATGTACCAAAACAGTGACATTTCAAGCTCCAGTGCTTTGTCAAGCTTGTGGTATGCCTTATCTTGCCTCTGAAACAATATTTTCCCCCCCTCGTGTAATCTCTTTTGTCTTGCAAAATATTCTAATCTCTCATAACTGTTTCTTTGTATCCTTTTTATTTCACTAGACTGTATATGGTTGGTATCTTTATTTTTATTTTCTGCTTTTAGAAGGAAAAAAGTGTCTTGGATGCAGAAGCAAACAATAACTTTGAAAAGTTAATGATAAAAGAACCAAATATATAAACCTATGTGGATAAACTTATTTGGTCTCAAGTTATTTTCTCCATTTTTCAGGTGGAGAAGGTGTTCCTCCTGGCGTGAAACCTGAAAGATGCCGGCACTGTGGAGGCTCAGGCATGGTTAGTTTACTGGAATAGAATCATGCAAGCCCTCAGAATTATTGAGATACTCCTAATTTCAAATGTGAGGGAATTAATTAATCTCCTTTTTAACTTATGGTTTTGCTGTTGTCTCAGCTATCTATCAACAGGGGCTTTATGAGTATTCGTTCTACTTGTCCTCATTGTAGTGGAACTGGTCAGTTTGTATCGGTATGATATACATCCAAGTTCTCTCACTTATAGTTTCTTCGAGTTTTGATTGTGATCAGTTTGCTTTTGTATCGGTATAATTGCTTTTGTTGCTTTATGCTGTTTTTATTTGAGTTTTTTTTTCAATGCAATTGTTTTCTTCATGGCTAATGGAAGTAATTAATTTTCTCATGAATTTAGATTTTACTATTTTTTTGATAGGAATAAAAGGCCTCAATAAACCCCCTTGGTGGTTAACGGAACTTTAAAATAGTTCCTTAATCCACACAAGGAGGAAAGGAGTGCCCTAGGATTCAATAAACTCAAATATAAACAAAGTAATACAAACCATCTCCCTCAAGAGATATAAAACCAAAAAGAAACAGCCCTTAACAGAGCATAATTCAACCAATACCCTCCTTAGCTAGGACATCCGCCTCTATATTGGCTGTCCTACTAACCCAACTAATAAAACCTTCAAAAACACTAAGCTTTTGAATAATGTCTTTAACTATTTGAACATAAACAACAGGACAAGAGACCACATCCTTAATCCAGCCAACTGCCACCTGACTATCACTCTCAATAATCAATCTATCTTTAACCCTATGACGAATAGATTCAAAAAAATCTAAACCCTTTAGGATAGCCTTCAATTCCATTAAAGTTGGGGGCCCCGGACCAGCCGGCTCTTTGAAGGAGCCAAGAATCGCACTAGACATGTCTTTCAAAATACCACCTAAGCCACTCCTCTTCCAATCACTCGAGGTAGCCGCATCCACATTAAGTTTAACAAAACCTTTTGGAGGAGGGGACCAAGGAAACACGGTTGAAACCCGATAAGAATGGGATGAGTAGGAATCCACTATGGACGGGTCAGCAATAATATCATCCTTGGAAATAGTAACTTGAGTTTCCTTAGCTAGAAACCATGAAGCAAGCCTGCACCTAGCTAGAAAGAAAATCTCTGTTCGGTCAAGCTTCCCTCCTTCAAACACAATAAAATTCCTGGTCTTCCAAATTGTCCATAGAACAGCTCCAGGAATAAATGGCCAGATAAGAGAGTTGGTCTTCAAGTCATTCCAAGCCAATAGGAATCTTTTAGCATCTGCATGAAAAACCGATTTTACTATGATTTCTTGTTCTTTTCTTTTTTCTGGATAAAATGCCTCTGAGCAATTAATGTTGTTTATTATTTCATGCTTTTATCATGAAAAACTTGTTTTATTTTTACTTTATTCCAGTTTGATTTTTTGTTTTGAAATTGCCATTTGAGATCACTTTACTTACTGCTGGTTACAGAAGCTTTGCAAGTCATGCAATGGAGCTAGATTAGTGAAAGGACCAAAAACAGTCAAGTTAGACATAATGCCAGGTACTTTACAAAGTTAAATGTCTATTGGTGGTTGCTTTGTTAATGGTTTAACTTGCCATGTCCATTATACGATTCATGGAGGTTTCTGTTGAGTCCCATGCAATGTGGATATGTGTGTGTTTTTAAAAGCCAAAAACTCCTCTGCGGACCTGAACTTAAGGCATTGAAACTGCATCTAATGAGTAGGTTAAGCAAATTATGAACTTATACATGCTGCCTTCGATGGTTTTAAAAAAAGTTTCTTTTCTCCTTTGTTATGGGAACCAGAGAGTGCTGTTACTGATAACTTTTTTTCATCTTTTTCATGCTTGTTGACTATGACAGTGCATTGGACCATCACGTTTTCATTTTCAATTTCAGAACTAAAAAACAATAAAGTGGTGTCACACTGTCACTATGATCCTTTTTCACATCAATTATTGAAATGCATGATCTTCTCAAGTTTTGTTTTTATCATATGATTGACTCAAGGTTATGTCCTGTTTTCAGGAGTTGATAACAATGAAACATTGAAGATTTATGGAAGTGGTGGAGCTGATCCTGATAGAACTCATCCCGGGGATCTTTATGTAACCATAAAGGTAACCAGTTTAGGTTTTGTCTGATATTTTGACAGTTTGCTTAGCTTTCATGGAAAGGAAATAACTGTAAATATTTGATCCTTCTAAAAACAATATATTCGTTATCTCTGTACATGCTTGTTTAAGAAATGGAATAGAAGTATAGAATATATTTGGTTTATTTGGGTGTGTGCTTTCCTTAGCTTATTTCAGAAATGGTGAATGAAGCTGGCAAAGACGGTAGTATTGGTGATCAGAGTTATACTTGTAAAATGAATGGTGTGCTGATAAAGAAAGCAGTGGTGGGGACAACGAATTTAGAATTAGGCTTTAATGTAGACTTAAAAGAATGATAACCCAATGTGACACAACATATGGTATCCCTTAGTTCATGCCATTGATAGAATCTGGCTATGCTTTAATTCTGGAAACAGTGGTGAAGCAGCTGATATGTTGTGGAATTGGTGGTAATAGGGGTTAGTACTCAAAGATTTGGAGGTTGTAAAAGATGTGTGGTACATTCACAAGTCGTTTCATATAGTTGTGATAGAAAATATTAGGAAAGCATGTAGGAAAGCTATTTCTTCTTCTCAAGTTGATACTTTTCAGTGGAATAAATGTGTATGGTTGGGTTTACTGTTTAGTTCCTCCTAGAGTGGAGACTTTCCTATGGCAATTATCCCATCAAAAGGTTGCTGTGAGAGTGGAATTGTTGAGAAAGGGGGTTCATATAGGGGAGAACATTCTTTGCCCTTTATGTAATCATTGGAATGAATCAGTTCATCATCTTTTTCTGTTTTGTCATGTTTCATGGGAACTGTGGACTAAGCTTATAGGGTTCTGGGGTATTCGGTTAGCTCTACCGCCTGATCCTCCCAAACTGCTCAGTTCGTGGGCGGATTTGATGCCAAATTCTACTATATGGAAGTTTATTCCAGGGGTAGTATTTTGGTCAATTTGGAAGATAAGGAACGAGATCATCTTTGAAAAAGGAAAGTTGGACAGAATCTCATTGTTTTTCACTGTTCGTATCAGATTAGCAAAATGGTTTTTATCAAAGTATCCCCTAATCTCAGTTCAGGTTGATTCTTTAATTGGTGATCCCTCTTTTGGCTGACAATTGTACTACTTCTAAGGATTTGCACAGTATTGACTAATGCTGGAGTCCTCCTCCTGTGGATTTTTTTAAAATGAATGTGGATGGGGCTGTTACTACTGTTGGGATGTTGGCTGGAATAGGGGGTATTCTCAGGGATTGGAATCGGGTTACACTTTTTTCATTTTCAGAGAGTGTTGGTCCTGCTACTCCAATTCTGGTAGAACTGAAGGCTATAAAAAAAGGCATTGACATTTTTGTGTCTTCAGAATGGGTTTCGAAGGGTAGGCTCATTATCGAAAGTGATTCTAAGCAAGCAGTGGATTGGATCAAAGATCAAGTTTCAGTTCCTGTTTTTCTGTCAAATTTTGTTAAGGAAATTGTGTCTAATGTTACTGCAATTCAGGTTATTGTCAGGTGGATTCCTAGGTGTTGTAATTGTGAGGCTGACACGCTAGCAAAGGAAGGGATTGGGTGATTGTACTCATTGTTTCCGGTTGTGCGTATGTCTTAGAGGGAAGATGTTACAGGAGCGTTTTTATGTCTTATGTATTTTGAAGGAGTGTTTTTAAGTTTTATGTAATCGCTTTATCTTCAATAAACTAATGTACTCTTTCCTCCTTCCGCTAGCTAGTTCTTGCCTTACGGTTGAGGACTACTAAGAGGGAGGTTTTTAATGAGGCATCCTATTCCTATCAAAAAAAAAAAAAATATTAGTTTAAATTATTGGTCTTTATTTCTGTTGTTCATTATTTCTACTTGGGAAGTTAAGCCGATCAGATCAATGCACTTTTGCCCCATTCTTCATTACCCTAGTCTGCAGAATTCTTTCAAAATTTCAAGTCCAACTCTTCACCCTTGAGAGCGAAATATACCTTACCGTTTTTTTGGTTGGGAGTCTGTTTTTGGTCTTTTACCATTTTGCAGTTGGCAACGGCTTAGTGTCTTTATTCTTCATTTCTTGAAGATCATTGCCTCCATTGATCATGTTTATATTTGCAGGTCCGGCAAGACCCAGTTTTTCGTAGAGAAGGTGCCAATATTCATGTAGATGCTGTTTTGAGTATTGTTCAGGTAGAACTGGTATTTTAATATTTTTCAAACAAGCTATGAAGTGGTTCAGATGTTAAGGTCTTGAGCAATGCCTATATTTGATAGCACTGTTTACGTAATTGTCTGTCTTCCATGGATTGTTTCTCTGATTTAGATGTTCATACAGTGCAATGACAAATGGTTTAACAAATCTAGGATCATATCCTGCTGTTTGCTTGAGTATGCCTTTTGTTTATGTCCTCCTTGTGAGGGTGGTCCTATCTGATTTAGCTGAATTAATTTGGATTTTTTCCCTTTTTCTTTTTGCAGGCAATCTTGGGAGGAACCATCCAGGTCCCAACTCTTACCGGTGATGTTGTGCTTAAGGTTTGTTGGATCTTGTGAATGATTGGTTAAACGCATAGAAAATGACCTTTAATTATTTCTTGAATTTATAGTGAATGCTTATTTTGCTGAATCTATGTTGCTTCCAATTTGCAGGTCCGCCCTGGCACTCAACCGGGCCAGAAGGTTGTTCTTAAGAATAAAGGTGGGAAAAAGATCTGGGAATAAGATAATAGATAGTTCTCTCTATATACACACACAGACACACACACACATATATAATATTAGGATTATTTTCTCATAGATGTTCCACAAGTGGGGTTGTATTGATGTCATTTGTCCTATTTGGATTTAAGGTTTAGGGTCATTCAAATATGTCAGATGACATTCTAATTTGTCATGCTCGTGGTGTCCAAATTTTACACGGCCTGAGTATCGAATAGTTTCCCCATAATATAGGTTGATATAAAAGAAAGGAAAATGTCATTGATCTTCTAACTTGTTTGTTTCAAGAGGACCCACCTACCTGTTTTATATAAATATATATAGTTTTTGCACTCTGGGTGTCTTTGATTTTAATGTGCATCCTCTTTGATACAATTTGTGCATGTTTGATAACAGGAATTAAGACAAGGAACTCTTACTCATTTGGGGATCAATATGTGCACTTCAATGTTAGCATCCCAAAGTAGGTGTTTATGCCAATATATCTCAAGTTGTTTCATCATCTGATCCATGTTTTTGATGTACTCGATCATATTCGGAGTTGAAAGCAAATTTGATTTACGAACAGGAATCTGACCCCAAGACAGCGCGAATTAATCGAAGAGTTTGCTAGAGAAGAGCAAGGTGAAGATGTTAATCGTGCTGCCGGTGCATCTGGCTGAAGAGGAGAGTGGTATCACCTGACAAAGATGAAATTGAATATTATGAGTAATAACTGGCGTTGTTTTGATTTTAGAAGGAAAAAATGGATTTTATTTAGGATTTTTTGTTTCACCCACAGATGAGATTGAAGCATCAGCTGGAGACGAATGGGTGATAATTGTATATGATCTTTATTTTGGTACGACATAGTAGTAGCCTACACGATGCCACTGCCGTATTGTTGCAGATTGAGTGGTATACTGGAATTTTAATAATAGCATCAATCTAGGCCTTTTGGGACAATGTAGTTGTTACTATCCATGCTGTATTATGACATATTAGGTAAAAAAAAAATTCTATGAAAATAGAAAATGATAAAAATATTTGACGTTAGTTTAAAATTGTTATTATTTCGTTATGTTTGAATCAATTCAAAATAAAAACTAAGCTGAAAGTTTGAGAGTTAAAAATGTATTTTTTTTTGGACAAATTTTAAATATGATTTTAGTTTTACTTGGAAAGGGAAAGGGGGTTGTAGGGGAAGAAAAGGAAGTTTTCTAGGTCAAAAATTCATGATTTAAAGAAATATGAGAGAATAAAGATAAACAGTTGGATCGAAATTAAATTAAAGTTTAAGTATTTAGAATAATTAAATTAATAAAGTTGGTTTAAAAAGTTTATTTTTCCTTTAAAAATAAAAATAAACAAATGCGTGTGATCACGTATAAAGGTTCTTAATTTTATATAATCATCAATTCGTTTTTGAAAACTTTATTACATAAATTAACGTCATTAGAGTAAATGAAAAGCAGGTATAATGATATAATTATCTTTCGGTGTTTATATGAAATAACCATTCATTTATTTTTTTTAAAAGTATTTTAATTTAAATTGAAATTTAAATTGCAGTTGTGGTTGTTTTTTCGATCACACTTTAGAACAACTTCGGGTGTCGTCACAATAAAACTTGAGAGGGGGAAAATCCTGTTCAAGTGATTTGGATCATGTTGGTTCGCTCATGCGTCACCGTCAGAAATTCGGTTCTTCACCAACTTCCATGCATGCGACGAAGACAATATCAAGTTATTTGGTGTCCGAGTGGTGAAAGGATTGTTCAGAAAAAAATATTAACATGAACAATCTTTCCTAGTTCGATGATGAGGAGCAACAACCTCCGAATTATTCTGACGACGATGATGCTGTCGGCTATACTTCCGACAACGTAGTTCATGCATCGAGCAGAAGTCGTTAATGAATTGTAGGTGTTCCATCGACGGAGGAAAAATTTAGTGAAGGAAAAGTTTCCAAGTACGTATACTGATGTGGACAAAAGGGATATGCTTCTAAAAAGTTGTGAAGTTTATAGGTTAATGTAGACAAAAGAAAATCAGAGACCAAATTGAAAATTTCACCAAATTCAGGGATTAAATATTTCTTTATCCCAATTAAAAAAAAGTTCGGATAAGGAAAATCTCGGGAGATAGATAAAATGTTGTATAAGCTATAAGGGAGCCACTCATATCTCCAATTCCCATGGCGACCCTATCTTCCCCTCCTCCTCCATCCGTACTCTCTTCCTCCACCGCCAATTCTAAAACCCCACATCTGAAACCACGGCTACTCTTCTTCCCCAAACCGCTAGCCACCGCTCTAACCACCGCTTTAGCCACCTCCACATTGATCCTAACCTCCCCTCCCTCCTCTATCGCCTCCTCAACATACAGCATCTACTACGGCACCGCCGCCAGTGCAGCCAACTACGGAGGATACGGTGGAAACTCCGACAAGAAAGCCTCCGCCGAGTACGTGTACGACGTCCCCGAGGGATGGAAAGAGCGTTTAGTTTCGAAAGTGGAAAAGGGCACCAATGGGACAGACAGCGAGTTCTACAATCCGAAGAAGAAACAAGAGAAGGAGTACTTAACATTCTTGGCAGGATTCAGACAGATGGCTCCAAAAGACGTGATCTTGAACAACTTGGCTTTATCAGACGTGGAGTTGCAGGATTTGATCGCCGGAGCCGACAGCTTAGTTTCGGAGGAGAAGAAGGACGAGAATGGACAGCTTTATTATGTGTACGAGATCGATGGAATCGGTAAGCATAGTTTGATATCGGTGACTTGTGCAAAGAACAAGCTTTATGCTCATTTCGTTAACGCTCCGGCGCCGGAGTGGAAACGCGACGAGGAGACTTTAAGGCACATTCATGAGTCTTTCAAGACTGTTGGATCGTCTTGAATTCTCTCTCTCTCCCTCTCTCTCTCCCCTTCTGTTTGTATGAGGCATTGGCGTTGTTCGTCATGGTTGTTGTAATATTGCAAGTGAGCAGTTCTACTTTCATAATCTTGTTTGCGTATCATTGAATTGCGGTCGTAATAAGCATGGTATTAAATTGTGGTCGTAAAGTAGTGTAACGGTCGTATCGTAATTGTTTTGAAGGTGATAAAATATTTTAGAAGTATTGTGATTTTTGAGGAAGAAATCACTCCCGCGACAACTGCAACACGTTACGTAACGTCTGCAGCATCCGCAACCGCTATTTTATACTATGTAATAAAGTATAAATTATAATGTTTTTTTTCAAAATTACTGTAACATCAAATTGTATTTATAACATAAAAATAATTACTTTAAAAATAAATCATGTTGTAGCGTTTGTAATAGCCACAATAACAATATTGCAACCACAATCGCGACGGCAACCACAATCGTAATTTAATATTAATTGTTGTCTAAGAATGTAGGCTTTTAATACTAAATCATGGTTATGGATAATGTCTTGGTTAATGATGTTGTGGACGGTATGATCTATTTTTTTTAAATAACTATATTTTGAATTATTGATATGTATGGATAATCTTAAAAAGTATTACGATATTACCGTTAGATTTATTACGTTACGATCATAATTTAATAGGGTAATTATACATTTGGTATTTAAACTATCACTTTTATTGCGTTTTAGTACCTAAATTTTATTTTTTTCAAAACTATATTTGATATTTAATTTAGGTTTCAATTTGATACTCCGCCGTTAAAAACTTAATATTGACGTTGATATGTCACCACAAGTTAATATCACGTCATCATTAAAAATATAAAAATACCACGTTAACAGTTTTGTTAATTTTTTAATGGTGAGGTACCAAATTGAAACATAAACTAAATATTAGGTATGATTTTAAAAAAGAAATAAAGTTTAGGTACTAAAATGGAATAAAAATAATAATTTAGATATTAAACGTGTAGTTTACCCAATTTAATACTATGTTTAAATTAGATACACCGCAATTTTATTACAACAACGTGACACTTTTACAAACCAAAAACAAATATTATTACTTGAAAACAAAACCATACAAATTTATAATTTTTGTATAAATAATGTTATATCATCCATAAAAGAATACTTCAAAACAAAATTGTATTTCTTCTCACCCATATATAAATTCTCTCTCTCGTACCTAACATTAAAAACACTATCTATTTATCCACTTATTACTTGTTCATTAAAGATTAGTATTTTTTAAAAATAATTTATGTAATAAATATTTATTTATTAAATAAATTTAGTGACTAAATATAATCTTCGACTAATAAAATTATACTTTAATCCAAATTGAATGTCAATATTAATTTAACTTAATATCTAACGATATTATTGTATCTCTAGGAGGATCTCCTCAAAGTAACACTCTCACTGTCATTCTTTCCCTGTCAGCGAGGCTTTCATAGTTTTTCGAAGCTTCTAAAATTATACGTCGTTTGAACAATTAATAGTCTATTGATATGATTACTGACATACTCATCTGATCTGTCAAAACCAAATCTATTATATGACAGCTAAATTTATTTGTGTTGTTAACTTACTATAGTCTTAATGACTCTAACCTTGACACCATCATTAAAGGTTAGAATATAAGCAATCATTTGAGAATGAAAAAATGATTTTCTCTCTCTCAAGATCTTTATTCTCGCTGGTTTAACCACTTTATTGTTCATCATCTTCTTCAATTCATACAACTATCAATTGTGACTTTTCGTCCAAATTAAAAGGATGAATCTCCTACTACTTGTTGAAATGGCCCCCGTCGGGCTTTTTAGGGTTTTATCGAGAATCGGTCCGACTTAAATATTAGAACACATGTCGGATTTTAAATAAATACAAACTTGAAGTCGCCAATCGACTTTTGGGTTAGGTAAGTCAAAAACCCAAAGTATCTTTTAAAATAATTTTAAGAAAAATAATTTAATTTTAAAAGATAAAAAATTGATCTACGATTGACCAGAGATTTGCTTTGAAAGAGTTCGGGATTCGGTTACGTGTGAAGAAGGATTAACACCCCACAACGCCCAAAATTGGTACTTACGATTACATCATCTTTAATTATTAAAAATTGGCAAATTCAAGTAATATTTAAATTATGATAAAATGAAAATATGATATTATTTTATACGAATAATCCTTAGAAATACACTCCTTGTTAGTTAAGGCGCATTTTTATAAATTTCTCGAATAAAATAACATTTAAAAATATTATAATTAAAAATTAACAAATATGTGAAATTAAAATAATAAATTAATGATTAAATTATAAAACTACAAAGTTCAAGGTAACTATTGTAAATGAATCATATTTTAGGCAATAAAATTGTAAATAAATAATAATAATAAAAATTAAAAATATTAAGTTCAGGGATTAAATTGCAAAACATCAACATTAATGGCCATAATTCGAACATCACAAAAGCTAGGTACTAGCATTCTAATTTATCCTTTATTACTATTCGGGTTTAAAAAATAAATATTAAATAAAAGGGACTAAATATGATATTTTACCCAAAATATAAATAAGGAAAGTAAATAAAATATAAATAAAACAAAATTCGAGATCCAAATTAAGGTGGTTATAAATTAATTTTAGTGACTAAATCATAAAGTTTACAAATCCGGCTCCAAAGGGCTTACACCCTCTCATTTTCTCCTTTTTGAGAGAGCTCTGACTTCTCTCTAACTCCCATATCGAAGGAAATTCGGCCACCAGCCGGCCGCCATATGTTGGCACCGACAGCCACCAAATCAATCCTTTATTTACTTTAAATCTGAAACCGAGAACCATTTATCCTAAAAACTAACCAATCGAAGTAAATCTAATCGTTTACCTTCGATGTTTCGACTTCTCCGACAACGCTTGAAAGGTCCGACGAGGGTAAGATTCTCTCAGACTTTTCTCTTTTTTTTTTCAGATTTTTTTTCATTGGTTGGTTGTTGTGTGTTCGTCTTTTCGTTGCTTTCCCCCTTTTCTTCTTTTGCAAGTTCGATCCTTTTATAGGGTTCTTCGAATCACTCTATAGACCGGTTAAAAGGGAAAACCCTGGTGAGTCACCGGAGCTATGGTGGTGACTCACTCTAGGGTTGGTATAGTGTCTGGTGATTTAGCTGGGTGCATTAAATGCACCCAGATCTTCTAGATCCGGCGATGAGACGGTGGTGGCGTGGCAACTGCTGGTTGGAGCACTTGAAGGCTGATAATGAGGACTATCACATTCAAGCTCAAATTCGGACACTGGTTCATCATCTTCATCCAAAGAATCGATGCCAACCGGAACATGGCCGGGGCCAAAGACATTGATATGGTCTTTCAAAGACCTCTTGTGCTTGAAGTCCGACCCACAGATGCAATACCAATCTTCCCACAGTTCTCTCGTGTGTTCTCCAGTCCCCTTTCACCGCGAACGCCTTGTCGCATTTCCGGCAGGCGAAGGGCTTCACACCCTGTTTGAGCGGCCTTGCTCTCGGGTGGTCGATGTTGTGCTTACACCCCAGTGCACAGCAGTAACATGGGAGCCTTAGCATAGCCGTTGGCTGGTTCCTCTTAGGGAATCTGGCCCCTTTCTATAGTGTGATCCATGCCCCCACATATGCATCTGCACAAGCCAGAACACCGCTACATAACGTTCACAACATATGTAACTGCGACACCGCAGCAGCAACCCCAACAATTATTATCCATGAATTGTATTCAGATATATCAATCGAGACAAGGAAGTCGGTAACCTTAAGTTAACTAGCAAAAAGTACATATATAACATAATGCACAATGGATATAGGATTAGAGGTGTGAATGGATATAACGTTAGAAGAATAAGTTACGGATTATTCGATATGTTCGTTTATTAACTTAAATAATCGAAAAAACAAGACCAATCAAGACCTAGGGAATGTGTTTACATGCATCAAATCAGATACCAAAGAGTGAAGAAGGAAATAAACAGCAAAATAACAATTGGATGAAGATCAGAGAGAGGGATAATGTTTGTTGGTTATCTTTGAAGGTTCAGCAAGTTATTTAAGTCTCAAATTTCAATTCTGGTGTGCCAGACTAACACATTTTTGTCTGTTGGGGATGCAAATCTAGGGTGCTTGTTTTTGCAGGCAAGAGATATTCAAAGTAAAGAGTAAAGACCACCTGAAATCTGAACCCAGACGAGTTAAAAACCTGATGAACAATCTAAAACTTGAACAAAAAGAAAAATACCCTGATGAAAACACTCATCACTCTAGCATATGAACCTATATTTGCAATTATCTGGGTTTGGGGTTTAGCTTTAAGCACACTCTTCAAAGTCTGAAGAAGCAACAACAACATTTTCAGTACCTTAATGACTCAAACCCAGCGACTTGAAACCAAGTACATAATCAAACATAATTAAGATGAGATGTGAAGAAAAGGGTAATGAATGGAAATGAAAGTACGATGCGAGAAAAGAGGAAATAAAGCAATTTTGGCGGATCATGTCTCATGCAATGAGGGCATACCTGCAGATTGTTGTATCTGTTAAAGGTCTTGCAGCAGACATGACATGAGAACTGTGTAGGACCAACGAGAATCTGAGTAAGGTAGGAATCCAGTACTTTCCCTTGCAAACTGCACTGCCATCCCCTCCTAATCTGTCCATCACATGAGTAGCGGGGGAAACCCCAACTCTCAGATCGGAGATAGGGCTAGGCAGCCCTATGTTTAGGGTTACATTTTCAGTTTCATCATCGGCAGCACCAGCAGCAGCGTTGGAATACAACAGGCGCTTATCACCTTCCATGGAACTGCTTGAAGGTTCAGTCTCACTGCTCAGATAATTGATGAGAGGAAGAGCTTGTTTGCGAGGAGGTGAGCTCTGAGCTTCGATAATGGATGATTTGTTGTACTGAAACAAGTACTGTAGTGGGGATTTAGAGGTACGAAGTTGAAGTCTCCTCTGGTGAAGAGATTGGAGCAAGGATCTGTCATGGCTGAAAGAATATTGCAAGAGAAAAGCAATTAAGTGGGGGAGGCGATTTATTGTACTTTGGCAAACTGGAATGATGAAACACACAATCATGCATATATATATATACACACCACATAGATAAGATGGATATATACATTCATACCTTTATATGTGAATGATTGCGTGGGAAGAGTAATTAGCTAGGTGGGAAATACCAACAAAAGTGAACGGTAAAATTAAAGGGTAAAGTACACAAGTAGTCCCTTAATTATATAATGTTATTTGTTGAGTCTATTAACTATTAAAAGTACAAATGGTCTCCTAATTATTGGGCGTTCTTTTGTTGAGTCCCAAACTATTAAAAATTATAAAATAACCACAACTATTCATGTTTTAAACTCTGTCATTTTTTGTTATAAATGACAGTCGTCTGAACTGAATGTTATTGTTGACTAATATATGATAATTATGATCTTATTTTGAGTTGAATTTTGTGGATCGATTTTCCGTTTACATTATGTCGTCTAACCAATATCTAGAACATTGTATCGATGAACTAGATCTTAAATTAACGACGGTGTCAATAAACATAATTAAAATATAATTTTATCATATCACAGTCAGCATGTTAATGTCCACTCAAACGTCCGTTTAATTTTTAGCGGAAAATGATGATTTGGAACATACGAGCAATCGAGTGACCATTTTATAACTTTAATATCCAGAGAACTTAACAAAATAATATTTTATAGTCGAATAATCATTTTATAACTTTTAATAGTCTAATCCAACAATAATACCTTATAATTAAAAGATCATTTGTATATTTTATCTGATTATAAAAAAGAAGAGGTGAGAGTGAAGAAAATAAATTACACCATTCGCTATGCTATGACTTGCAGAGAGGGAAATAAAGTAAAAGGTGGAGTGGAGACATAAGTCAGAGATTTAGACAATCAAGTTCCATCTCGATGCCTCCTATGACTTTAAAAAAAATGAGAGGCAGTCATGGAAATAGAATTAATAGAGAAGGAATAAAGCGGTGGAGCTTATTGTTACACCCTCCTCTTTCTCTATTCAGAAATACTATTTTGGATTCCTTTTCAACATGTGTGGTTGTATCACATATGGGTCATATTTTATGTTACGTTAGTGAATTTTAAAATTTTTAAAAAAAGAATAAATTTATAAATTTTTGAAGGTGAAAATAAATTTTAATAAAAAATAAAATATATTGTAATTTTAAATTTTCAGAAAAATTATTTTTATCCGTCCCTCTCACCCCATCCATGAGTCATCCTAATATATTTGGTACATATTTTATTAACTGAATAAGTCAAACAATCAGTTAACTAGTAGAATGTTTCATGATGATTTAACCTATGTATTTGTAGATGATATGTTTAAATGAATATATCTCATGTTGAACAATCTATGTCCTTATATATATTATAATAAAGTAAATTATACGTTTAATATTTAAATTATTATATTTGTTTATTTTAATGTTTAAATTTTATTATTTTTAAAATTATACTGAACATTAGTTTAAGATTCAATTTAGTATTTTGTCGTTAAGATTAACAGAACTGCTGACATAGTATTTTTTTAATGATGACGTGACATTACCTTATGATGTCACGTTAATATACTATTAATTTTTTATCGACGGGACACCAAAATAAATCTAAACTAAACATTAGGTAAATTTAAAAATAGTATCAAAATAAACAAAATAATAATTTATGTACTAAACACATATTTACTTTAAATAATTGTATTAATTAAATTAAGACTAAACTAAAATTACATGTGTTACTATAATAATTGTAATAATTCTTTTAATTATTAATGAAGCCACTACATGAGGTTATAAATATCAATTACAAAAGTTGACAAAGATTCTCTAATGTGGTAACACTAATTTATGAAAGGCTTATATAACAAATAAGTAATTAAAAGTATATCATCTTCTCATTTAATTATTTACAATATTTTTTTTATCTTAATATATTATTGAAAGTATTGAATTTTTTCATCTAAATATATAAATATTCTTTAATTAATATCATGTCAACTTTTTTAAAACTAAATGAAAATGAATTTAATAATTAGGTACACATTTTGACAAAAAAATATTTTTAAATACCTATTTTGACCAAAAAAATAACTTTATACTTATTTCGATAAAAAAAAATTTAAATATTAATAGAAAAGATGATATTTTTATGACGTATTGTATTGATCAAAATTATCATTTTGTTCTCTATTTTCAGAGTAATGTTTACGATTAATGTTTCATTTTAGGGAAAAATCTCTAATATTTTATCAAATAGTCATTTTGGTATTAACAATTTGTTAACTAACGTTTTCATTTTATTCTAAAATGAAATATATGACCTAAATACTTAAAAAAATATCAAAATAATCATTTTCATAAACGTTGAGAGTTAATTTTGATATGATGCTCATTTATTTATTAATGGATCCATTAATAAATACTCTTTATGTCTCATAAAATATATCTATTATTGATTTTTTTTATTTTTTTCAATTTGATTAATTATTTTTTAAAATTATTGATAAAATGTATTTTAAAAACCTTCATTCTAAATAATTTTTAAATTATATTATAAAATTTAATTATTTAAAATATTTAAAATAATTATGATCAAAATTTAAAAAATTTAATTTTTTTTAATAATGGATAGTTTTTTATGGGTGGGAGGGAGTATGAATTACAAAAGTGACAAAGGTTTCTCTTACTGTAGTAATTTATGGAAAGAAAGGATTATAATTCTGATTTAGATGATTGATCCATAGATTTGACAAGAAAGATAATGTAGGTTTGGCATAAAAGTATGGTGACTGGTGCCACCTTCTAAAGCAGATAATAATACCTGTGAAGGCGACACTTCAGAACCTGGCCTCGATTACACAATTGAGACAATCATTGGAACACACTGTTTACATCCATATTTGACGTCATTATTTATTTACTTTTTATTATATTCAATAAAAATAAAATATTAATTTATTGGATGCTACTTCCTCTCCTGGATCCATGAAGCGATGTGCTGCTTATCTTTGGATCATGGTATGGGTTTCATTACCACAGCTCAACCTTCAAGCAATAACAAAACTAAAGCCCATCCCTTTTAATTTGAATAAAAATTTAAAATTGTTAGTTTTATAGGGGACAAGTGCATCTCCATTATTTTGAAAAAATAGTTTAATTTAGCTTAATGTGTTAAAGGAAAAAAAGAAAAAAATTACAATTTTTGCATATTCATTATTTTTAAGAAAAGAAAATTTAAATTTTGAATCTTCATTCTTAAATTTTTAGATCCGCCATTGGTTAAAAAAGATGATGAATAATAAAGATTGAACGAATTAGGGTTCCATATCCTTTCTCTATTCATGTATGAAGGTTGACATACTGACAGTTAGTGTTTATTATATGCTGACATAACAAATAAATATTATTGTTAAATAATAGATTTAGCTCTGACAAATAAATATATAATAAATATTATTGTTATATATTTTAATTATTTTTTATTGATAACATGTTTTTACTCTATAATTGTATAAATTATTTTTTTTTTTAAAAATTTAAAAATTATCATATAAGATTATTATATATTTTAATTTTTTTCTATATATATTTTTGTTAATTTATTTTCATCCTCCTGAAATTTTATAAATTCCCACCTTAATACATACCGTAAACTCCAAAATTCTACGTAGTTCTTGATTAACCCTTAACATAAAATATTATATCGTAGTATAGTCCGATAAACTCCAAAATGTCGCAAGCATTGGGGACACTGAACTTAGCAGAAATTTCAGGCATTAGCACTAGGAAAAATCGTGGTAGAAAACGACCTCAATATATTTTGAAAACCAGACCGGATCAGTCGGTTCAATCGGGAACTGTTGTCTGGTCTGATCCATTCTATCCCGGTTGAACCGGTTCTAGTGAACCGTAAGGAACCGTTCGAATAGGCTTTGAACCGCTCGAATTGGACCGGACCTTGAACCGGTTTAACCTAAATTTTTTTTATTTTTTATTAATTTTTTTTGATATTTTTATTTAATTTTTTAAACAATTATGAAATCATCCGGTTTTCTAAAAACCATGCTCAGGATGGAAAGGCGCAGCAACTTTAGCTATCCAAAATTAAATGAAGTCAGTCCTGCCAAGGCATAATGCTGCATCAAACGTTATTTTCTTTCAATTTATGAGTGATTTAAATATATTGGATTTTCTACCCTTTTAAAAATTAAAATTTAGATTTTGCATATTATTTTCTAATTAAAAATTTGACTTATTTTTTATTGAAAATTATCATGAATTATTGACTTAATGATTATAAAAAAAATCTTTTACCTTTATGTTTGTTGGTTTTAGTAATTTCTCCTTTAATGTTAAAACATAAATAAAAACATAGTTAATTGGAGGCTTATTATACAATTGCTACATGAACTCGACATTTTTTTCTCTTAAATTGGTATCTGGACTTGGAAAGAATGACCAAATTAGTACTTAATCTTGAAAAAAATCTCAACTTGGCATTAAAAAATAAAGAAAAGATATTTTGATGACGTAGAAAATTCAAATCGAGAAAAATCGTAGGATGTTAGTCTAATGCAAACTTACCTTTTTACTATTAAATAAGTTTACAAAAATATTTCATGTCATATGGGTGATTTACAAATTCTCTTAATGGAATGGCACAATAGATGCCAAGACAAATATGGCTGCCGCGAAAAATTTTCCACGACAGTGTTGGCTCACACTTATTTTATCTCTCACTCGAAAGAATACTCTAATTCAACTCTATCTTGCACTTCTGTCTCTCTAATGTTCTTTCTCTCTCTATCCAAGTCTTCTCAAAGTCACTTATTAATAGTAGAACAACGAGGTATCAAATAATTATCATAAATGGCTTCTAAACAAATCTATCGTACATGAGTGTATCTAGAAAATACAACTTCAATTAATGTCATACATGAATGTGGGTTGATACATCCACCAAACATGTGATACATCTCTCTAATCCCCAAATAAGGAGGGATGCACCTAATAAATATCCCATTCCCGACTTAATTGAGAGGAATAATAAGTAAACTGATGCCTTGATAACATTCTTTGAAACTTCTTGGTCGAAATAGTTTTTGTCATCATTCCAGATCAATTGTGATCAATATCAATATAAAATAAGACATTACAATATACGAGATTTAGCATGATTCAACATTGTCTACCTTCAAGTGAGAGATGAACAATAATACACTATAAACATAGAGATTACAAACGATACAAACATATGATCTCATTATCCTAAAATTCGACATCTATTTCAAAATCCATCGCAAATTACCCTTTTGTGATATCCTTACAAAATTTATCTTTATAATATAAACCCAACAGTTGCATAAATCACAAAAAGAATTATATCTATCTAAAATATTTCTCTCTTATTAATTTTAAAGGGTAAGATTTACTTTCTATTTATAGAGTCAAATATTTTGTTATCGAGAATCCTTATTTCATAAGAATTAATAACTAAATAAACTTAATCACCAATTAATATTCAATAAATAGAATTATACTAAAATTTAATTTAATTATCAATTAAAATTTGGATTAAAATATAACAAAGATTAAGAGACAAACTTTCCAAATATATTGTAAAATAGTGTTAAAAAATATATTGAAAAAAATAATTGTCGGAACGGTCTTTAAGCTTTTTGGGGCTATTTCGGGGAGTGATCCAACTTAATCTTGGAAAAGGTTGGGTTTTAAAATAAAAGCATAAATAAACAAAATTGGAGCCGCCATCGACCTTTGGGTTAGGTATGTCGAATACCTAAGAATATATTTTAAAATATTTGTAAGAAAAATAATTTTAAGAGATAAAAAATGATATGTGTTTAACCAGAAATTTGTCTTGAAAAAAGGTTCGAGAGTCGATTACGCGTGGGGAAAGATTAACACCCCATAGCGCCTAAAATTGGTACCTAAGCGATTATACATCATCTAAATATTGAAATTTGCAAATTCAAATATACATTTAAATTATGATCCTCTTCGGAAAAATATAAGGAGTATTATTTTGCACGAAAATTCTCGAAAATACATTCCTTGTCAGTTAAGGAGAATTTCCAGGGATTCTCCGTACAAAATAATATTGCCTTAGCTTTGAGATGAAATACATATATTAAATATAAAAAAAACAAGTTCAGTAGAATATAAAAGGTATTATTTTGTTCGAATAATTCTTGAAAACGTACTCCTTTTCAATTGAGGCGTGTTTATATAAATTCCTCATGTAAAATAATATTTGAAAATATTACAACTAGCAGGAAATTAACAAATATGTAAATGATGAATCAAATAATAAATGATGATTTTAGGGATTAAACTATAAAACCAACAAGAAATCAAGGCAACCATTGCAAATTTTACAAGCTAGGCACTACAATCATAAATAAACCAACTTCATTCATTCAGGACCAAAATGGATATTATTAAAGTAAGGCACTCGAATTAAAATAATCATAAAGATAAGATAACAAGCATAAAAGTAGGGGTGTTCAAATAACCGAACTAATTCGGTTAACCGACCGAACCGAATTAGTTTGGTTAATTCGGTTCGGTTACCGAATTAGTTCGGTCGGTTAACGGTTAAGAAAATTTTTAGAATTCGGTTAACGGTTAATTCGGTTCGAATTCGGTTAATTAACCGAAATTAAATTTTAAATTTTAAATTTTAAATATATTATATATAACATATGGGCTCAGCCCAAACCATTTAAAACCCAATTAATAATTTAAGATCAAATAACTTTTAAACCTAAATCAATATTAATTAATTAAAAAAATTATATAAATTTTTTATTTTATAATTATATATTATTTAAATTAATTGTAAACTGTTTTTTTAATTAAAAATATTAAATATATTATATATAATATTTGGGCTAAGCCCAAACAATTTAAAACTCAATTATAATTTAAGATCCAATAACTTTAAATCTAAATCAATATTAATTAATTAAAAAATTTATCTGAAATTTTTATTTTATAATTATATATTATTAAATTAATTATAAACTTTTTTTGAATTAAAAACATTTAATTTTTATATAAATTAGAAAATTTTAAAAAAAATTCGGTTAATTCGAAAATTAACCGAAATTAATTCGGTTCGGTTAATATGTTTGAAAAAAAGTTCGGTTCGGTTAACGGTTAAAGAAAAAAAAAGTTCGGTTAATTTGGTTAAGGGTAGTTCGGTTCGGTCGGCCACCGTTTTAACCGAATGAACACCCCTACATAAAAGGACTTAGATGAAATAAAAAAACAATAGTCAAATCATAATCAATATGTAACATCCCCAACCTGTACCCGACTCGGATACGACTCTGAGGTGTCACATTGACTTTTCAATCACTTTGACCCTTAAAAAAATGGAGCTACATTTGACTTTTTACTTATATTTGACAAAGAAAATCGTAAATGTAATATCATATCCGAGCATCTACATTTTAAAGAATTTTAGTACATGCCGACAACATTTCAAATAATAAAACACATACAACTCAAAATCTCTCTGATATGGTAATCTTCTAAGTTATGCTATCCTGCCCTTGTTTACTCAGCTTATCTCTAGAAGCTCTTTACACTTACGTGTGAAAATAATCACATGCTAAGTCTATGACTTAGTGAGGCATTACTGAGTATAATAAAATAATAAAATAGTTATTCTAATATTTCCAAAAGAATTATTAACTACTAAAACATCGTACTCTTCATAACTTATAATATATGAACTATCTCATTAATTAATTTATATGCATTTGACACTTGCTTATACATTTCCTTGAAACACTTCATATCAAACCATTAGAACCTTCATTAACATTTTAATATTTTTACTCATCGTTCATATTATATCAAGTTTGTTTTATTAGCCCAACGTATATCGCTGAGAAAACAAGGTATGTGAGTACATTGATGTTGTGCATTAATTCAGTCACCACTGCTCATATAATTTGCACCGAACTGCCACAGATTTGTCCCGAAGGACCACATAGATTTGTCCCGAAGGACCACATAGAACCCTCGACTCTTGGCATGCCAACTATACCCCTAATTCTCATAAAATATACTTTGGGCTTTAATTTTATGATTCATTTTCAATACTTTATTCCAAATGTCTTTTATCCACATAGAATACTTTCACATTTATTATTCAAGTATCTTTTATCCACATACATGATTTACTCATAGCAGTTCTTATAACATTTTTTCACTTATCAATTATGATCCATAGAACATATTCACTTAGCACATATTCACATAACCTTTTTACATAGAAAACATTTACATAGTATTTCACATAATATTAGATTTAAATCTAGAGACCATATACTCATTGCATTTCAACTAGCCTATATGAACTTATCATTTATTTATATGGATCATATAAGCATATTATTTCATATATACGTATTCACATATTTATAATATTTCACATAGAATATATCTATACTCATAACAATACAATTTAAACATTTCTTTTAAAATGTGATTTAACTAAAACCATAAATAATACCAATCATGTAGTTTAATAACATTTGAGGTTGGCACCTCGCAAGCCATCCTCAAATTATATTTAGAATAAGTAAATAATACTCACCTTTGCCTCACTCAAGCCTTAAACACGTCATTCTCTCTTTCACTTTATCTTGGTACGTCCTTTCGTTCCATATTTGCTTTCAATCAAATCTACACATAGCATGACCCATATTGAAACCGAAACTCAATTAACATCTAACCCATTAAATTTTATTTAAGAGAAATGAAACACTTAATTAATATTTCTGACTAAATAGTATCGATACTCTGCTTACAATACTGATACTTTTCTTCTATAGTACCGATACCATTTTAGCATTCTGGAATTCCCTTTTTAATTACAGTATCGATACCTTCCCCTTGGTATCGATACTACTTCAATCAATATGGATACTATTCATTGTATTCATAATATTTCCTTCAATTTTAACCTTATAGTATCAGTACTATTCTTCCAGTACCGATACCCTTACCCAAATTTCATTTATTTCACTTATTTCACTTCGAATTTTACCCTAGCTTCTTTTAAATCTCTTACCCTTAACTCTATTCCTGTTTTCAAACTCATTTACACTTATTCCCACTAACTTATATCCATTAACACTCATTTATCATCTAAATTCTTCCATAGAACTCTTGAAACCAAAATCGTACCAGTTTTCCAAACATGTTTTAAATCATTTCTAACACTTCAAACACCTTAATTAGACCTTTGACAAGTCAAATATATCATTAGAAATCCAAATACTACTCAATCTCATAAAATCCCTTAAAAAACCCATTTTACTAATTTATCAATAATTCCTTAATTACTTAGTTTTGTCATCATCTATAAGTTTCCTTAATCTTCTATACCAATCATGAACCAAAACCCAACTCAAAATGAAAGGAATACCAACTTTCAAGAAACTCACATTGACAACGAAGTTTACGGGAAAGAGGAGAAGAGAAAAAAAACATCCAGATATTTCTTTGCTTTCTTCGTTTCTTTTTGTCACATGTGATATATATATATATATATATCCTTAAGAAATGAATTTTAAATTCAGTCCTTGTTAAAAGACCACTTTGCCCTTCAATCCTTCAATCCTTAATAATATGTCCTAAACAACATTTTCCAAAATTAGTCATTGAACTTTTAAATTTATCAAAATATAACCATTAACTTTTAAATCATTATATTTCAATTACTGACTCGATGTTTGGGGTATTACACAATCGGTGACTAAAATGCATAAAATGCATAAATTGAATATATCATATCCAAATCATAATAAAATAATAAATAGAACCCAAACAATGGCCAAAATGAAAATAATGTAAATCAGTGACAAAGACCACTTTGCCCTCAATCCTTCAATCCTTAATAATATGTCCTAAACAACATTTTCCAAAATTAGTCATTGAACTTTTAAATTTATCAAAATATAACCATTAACTTTTAAATCATTATATTTCAATTACTGACTCGATGTTTGGGTATTACACAATCGGTGACTAAATGCATAAAATGCATAAATTGAATATATCATATCCAAATCATAATAAATAAATAGAACCCAAACAATGGCCAAAATGAAAATAATGTAAACATCAGTGACTAATTTCGAATAAACTAGAATAATAAAAATGATTAAATTAAAACAAGAACAAATTATAGCACAAAATTAAAGAAATAAAATAAATAGAAAACCAGTGAATGAAATGGAAAAATGCGCGTAAAGTAGAGGGACCTGGAAAAAATAAACCAAAAAAGAATATCACTATATCAGTCCATAAGTATTATAAAAAATTAAGCAGTCACTACACATGACCAAAATGCAAAATAAGCATAAAAATATAGGGACCAAACAGTAATTATTCTCGGGCTCTGATCTACCTTCTCTGTCATTGGATCACCTCGATTCCAGAGTATGTTGGTCTCCTCGCCCTTGCACTCATTCTGACCATTCAGATCTATGAAAGGAGACCTCAGTCACTGACGAGATTCCGGTCAAAAGGTAAAACCCCTCTCATTTTCCTCATTTATTCTTGGTTTTGTTTAGTTTCGTAGGAAAGAAAAGAAAATAAGGAAGGGAAGCCACTGCTTGTGTTACAAAATAGAGAGAAAAAATAAAAATATTGCTTGAACTTTTTTTTATTCATTTTTTCTTTCAAAAACCGAAAAGGGGACCTTTTACATTGTTTGATTCGAATCGGGAGTTCTCCCCTTATAATATGTTTTTTAGGGTTCTTTTTATAACCCATTATATATTTTTTTTCTATTCTTTGTATGTAATCTGTTGATTTGGTAAGGAGCATGGCGCAAGGCATGGCTTGGGCATAGTGAACGGGGCAACAGGGTATGGTGAGTTGTAACAGTTTGAATGTGGTACGAGGTTACAGCAGCAGTGGTAGGGTATGGCAGTGGGTGACCAAACCAGGTCAGATATTGGGCTTCGGGTCAGCTGTACCGGGTTAGATTAGGTGGCTTGGATTGAACTGTTGGGCCTTTAGTTGTAATTGGGTCGACTGGGTTGTAGTTATGGGCCTGGTTGGGCATGTAATTTTGGCTTGTAAGAAATAAAATAAAAATATAATAATAATAATAATAATAACGGTCCGAATGAAAATGGGTGTCAACAGTTGCCCCTCTTTGCCCATTAATGTGTTAACAATGATAGGGCAAAGATGAAGATACAATGAGTTTTCATCGACTGAATCTGTGCCTTGAAATCTGATAAGAGATCTACTCTACTATTTCTTCAGGGTATATCAGATCGAGAAACGTTGAATCATCCACTATTCTTTAGGGAAGATTGAATCAAGGTAGATTTGTTCCACTTTCACTCAATGAATATCAAATCTTGAAAGAGAGATATATTCCGCTTCTTCTTGAGGGAAAGTCAGATCTGAGGACTTTGATTCATTCCACTGTTCTCTAGGGAAAATTGAATCGAGGTAGACTTTTTCCACTTTTACTCAGAGAATATCAAATCTGGAAAGAGAGGGATCTATTCCGCTTCTTCCTGAGGGAAAATCAGATATAGAGATATTGATTCATTCCCTTTTTACTCAGGGAAGATTGAATCGAGGTAGACTTGTTCTGCTGTTACTTAGGGAATATGAAAACTGAAAGAGATAGATCTATTTCACTTTATCCTAAGGGAAAATCAGATTTGGGGACGTTGATTTTTTTCACTGTTACTTAGGGAATATTGAATCGAGTTTGATTTGCTTCTTTTGTCTTCAAGCATATCAAATCTGAAAACTAAACATTAACCCTTGTTAGTATGTGTTTAAGAATTCAAAAACATCATACCTGAAAGTATTGGAAGGATAATCTTTGGAAAGTGATTTCTCTTGTTGGAGGTTGTCTTGCCACCACCAAACATGAAAATCTGAATTGGTTACTTTTTCAAAAATTTCATTTTTTAGGAGAGACTTAAATGAGAAACTTTGGAAATTGTTTTCTCATTTTTTTTTGGAAAATTTCAATTTTCAGATTTAAATGAGAAACTTTTCTCATTTTTTTTAAAAAAACACGTGAAAACATCCTGTTCGAAGGTTTTATGGTTGGCCCGAAGGATTTAAGCATCATGCTCGAAAGACTTACCGATGTCCTGAAGGACTTACCAAATTTGGTAACTTTTGCAAATCAAGCTTATTTTTTCAAAAAAATCTACCATGTCTAGAAACCTTTGAAAAACATACTTAGTTTCTTTGAAAGCTAAAAAAAATACCATGTCAAGAAACCTCTGAAAATCAGACTTAGTTTCTAAAAACATTAGCTGGGGTAACATTCCCTACTTCAAAAATAATGATTTTTGTGTATATTACTCCTCAATTCTTGAGTTTTTTCACTCTTAATGCAGTTCCCTTCATTTGAGGCTCGAATTCTAACTTTTCTTTCTCTTTTTTTTTCTTGAAAAATATGTAAGAATTATATGTATGTATGGAATGATGTATGATGCAATGACACAATCCATGTATAAATGCATGTTTTCTTGATCTGTGGTAAGAATAACTGTAAGAGTGATCTTCTTTCCCTTTCTGATTAAGTTGTCTTGTATGATGCAATGACACATCCATGTATAAATGCATGTTTCTTGATCTGTGGTAAGAATAACTGTAAGAGTGATCTTCTTTCCCCTTTGATTAAGTTGTCTTCACTTTTTGTTTGCACCAACTTGCACTATTGCAATTCTTAACTTATGTAAATTTCATCTTACCCCATCAAATTTTGCCTATGATAAGATTGGCTTTCTCTGCTTAAACTTGTGTAGAAATCTAATAGAGCTTTCATATTTGAAAAGAGGATCCACCATTTCAAACTTTGGAGAATGTGTATGTTATTACCCTTTATTGGGAAATCAAAGTTCACTGCATGGAGCTAACCATCGCAATAATTAATGAAATATCATACTATCTACGAGAGCCATGAGACACATCCATGCCAAGGATAATGGTTAGAACCTTAGAAACAATTAGAATTGAAGGTGTTGCTCAATTGCTAACCTCGAACTTAGTCATCCAAGCTTTGTATTGATTTTTGGAAGAAATTTGTAAGGTATGCCATACACTTGTGTATACCAAACTATAAGATCATAATTTTTCTTACCAGGTAAAACATAAAAGAAACTGTAGAGCTCAGAAAGTTTAGATGGATGTCCTCAAATATTTTATACACTATATCAACAGGTTAACAGCGTCTATTCTGATTTGACTCTTGAAACACATCAAAGGGAGAGTCTATCCTAATTCTTTTCATTCTCCACTTATAATCAAATCTTGATCAAGATTGTTTGTATCACATCGCGTCGAGACATTTAAACAACAACCCATCGTTCAATCTTATTTGGCACTAGTTTATTGCTGTTAAAATTCCATATCCCATTCCATGGAAAAAATCTTCACCATTCATCACTTTTAACCTTGGGGTTGTAGAAGACAACCTTCATCCCGAGTAAAATTAGAATTATTGAAAACACCACATGATCGCAACATGGTTCAACCATAGTTATTGGTTCGTAAAATATTCGACAACTCATTCATTTCATGTGCTTTTGCCTAGATTTTTCAACCAGGGAAGTCATTGCATGGTGTTCAGAGCTTTTCTATGATGTTTCAAGGACACCGAAGAACAAAACTCAATGGGAATATGAGTGGGACGCTTTGGCTTGCTAACATTATATATAGTAAGCTCTACTATCCCTGTTTTACTATTTTCATTTTTACACCTTTATGTCTCATTGAAAATAAATGTCTGCTCAATTCGATGATATTGTATTCGTGGATGATATAAGCCTTCAAAAAATGTCCCAACATTTATTAGTTCTTGCTGATAGGGCCTTCAAAAATCCCCAACATTTATTATTTCTAGATGATACGAGCCTTCAAAAATGTCCCAACATTTATTATTTCTTGCTGATATGGTCTTCAAAATGCCCTAACATTTATTATTTCTGGATGATACGAGCCTTTAAAAGTGCCCCAACATTCATCAGTTCTTGCTCCAGCATGATTCTAAGATGAGCTATGTCTGAGAGATATGTATTGACTACCAAGATCTACTTCAAAGAGATTGTCTTGTTTGAAAATGTTTCTCTTCATTTTATTTTCAAATTTTGAAAACGTTTGATGAAGATTTTTTTTAAAAATGGTGTCCCATACAATTGGCTCACAATTGAAGCAAAGTTTCATTGGAAATGTCAAATTACTGACAAATTAAGGTATAGGTTGATCTGAAAAGGTAAGGTATCTCAGGTTGCCTTTATTATAGCATATCTAACTCTTTGGGCGTTCACTGACTTGAGGAAGTGGTTGTTATGCTCATATTTTAGATACTCACTGGTTTCAAACTCTCAGGGTCACATTTGAGATGCGCGGTGCTTCATCGAGATCTTTGTAAGACCGCCTCTTATGTCATAGTTGCACAATTTAATATTCGAGCCACCCTTTCAGGTTTTCAACTCAAATCCTCATTTAGCTTCAAGACATTATTCAATTTTACGTCTTGAACCCCCTTTATATTTTCCTTTCATGCATTAAGATTTTAGAAAACCAATTTTGCAAGTAAAAAAATTAATCATGACAAGCGGAATAAAACTGAAGATAGTCTCTTTTCACTTAGAAATCTATGTATGATTAGAATGGACTTTTCAGACACATAACATAGGCCAGGGCTAACATTATGAAAGAAAGGGATAATAGGCCCAAACAAGTGTTTAAGGGTAATTGAACCAAGGATCAATTCATTCTGATGCCTTCAATCTTACATTGCTTGGCCTGGATCTGCTTGCTGCCTGTCTTTTATTTCTTTTGCTTTTTCTGGATCCCTCTAGACTGCCTTTTAGGTTTCACCCTAGAGTTCATCTCCATTTTCTTATATCTTCAACATTCTCGCTCTTCTTGTTGAATTTGAATCTTTGAAACGACTGCACTCGATCAACCTTGTGGCTTGAGGCTCAATGAGTCATCATCTTGAAATACTGATTTTATTCTCTTTTTCTTTTTTTCTTTTTTTTTCTTTTTCTTTTTTTTCTTTTTTTCTTTTTTTTCTTTTTTCTTTTTCTTTTTTCATATTCTTTTCTTTTCTTTTTCTATTTTTCTATTTTTTTTTCCTTCTTCTTTTTCTTCTCTTTTATTTTTTATGAATTTATTGGATGAATATATGACTCCAATTACTTTGAGCACCTTCTTGTCCTCTTGTTTCTTGTATTTGAAACTTTTGTTGTTCTCGATTGTATTTGATCTCCAAGCACTATGCATTTGATCTACCTTGCAGTTCCTTGTTATTCCTCTTTATTTCATGAAAACTTTCCCCTCTAATAAATCTAATTGACGGTGTTACTCATACGAGCAAATATCCTTTACCTTACCCCCAATACAGAGGGTGATCATTGGTTAGGGTTGAATCAGAAAAAATAATTCAGGCTCAAATGGGGACAACAAGTGATATTTTCTCTTTTGTAAAGGGATAAATGAAATAAGATCGTTCATCATTTCATACATAGAAGCTTTACAAAAAAGGTATCCCCAGGGGATGAATATTCAGGATTAAGTTTTATTTACATGAAAACAATGTAATTGATGCATGATAGAATTATTTAAATCATTCTCTTTATTCTTATTCTTCTTGCTTCGAGCATGGCCTAATTTCGAGCTTCTCTTAAAAAGTTGATTCAAGATGCCCATTTCATCTCTTCTTGCAAGAAGATCCATGGACTAATGAAAATTTGCACTTGAGGCCTTCCGGCTTTACTGGTATAAAGAAAATAATGGTTTGTTTCTGAAAAGACAAAAATGTGACTTCGAAGTCGTGTATATGGAGAAAGTAGTGTTATAACCAGATTGACTCTATCTGAGAAGGCAAAATTATGAATTTGGTGTCTCGAAAAGGAAAAGGTATGAATTTGGAATCTCAAATAAATGTAGTGTCAAATTTAGTTTTAGTAGTGACCGTGAATTATTTAAGGTAAAAAAAGTGAGTAATTATGTTTTTGGCTTTGGATGAGATATAAAAAGTTTAATTTTGTCACTTGCCAAAGATCTATATTCTTGAAAAATTAAAAGAATCTTTAATTAATTTGATACTCAAAGAACTAACGAATTAAAAATTTGATTAATTGCTCATAGCCTTAAAAGTAGCATAAGTTCAATCACCAAACATTTTTACAAAATATTTAGGTAAATAAAGAAAGAAGAACAAAAAAAAATCAAACAATACACTGCAACTGAAATAAATCTTTATGATGGATGAAATGATCTATTTCTAATTAAGATGCCTATTAATCAAAACATGCGGATGCTCGACTGAATCTTTAGGGTTATACAATCTAACACCCCACTTGCTCGTTAAAAGACCATGCCCCTAAATCGATAGATTCTATAACTTCTCTTTGATGCCCCAATGGTTCTTAGTGGTATGCCGAAACTCATATTCATGGCTCTCATATCTTCTTAGGTACGAACGGGGTGACTTTAATTTACATTCAATATTTTTTCATAAGATTCTCTGCGAGTTACTATCAGGATCTGTTAACTTCCTAAAAAGGCTACTTTTAAGGCCTTTTCACTTGATTTATTGTTTGTTTAAAAGCTCATTTTAGTCATTTTAGGATCATGTAGTTGCATACGTGGTGGTAGTGCTATTTTATCTCTTAAGGGTGTTGTATGAGAGAAAGGTGCAGTTGTTTATGGTGTGTAGGGAACAACAAGCAAAAATATTTTTGGGAAGTAATATCGTGGCATTACAAGTTACTGAAGAAGATTGAAATGCCTTGGCATTTTTGGCACATAAAAGGACAAAAAGATATTTTGTACGAGGACAGTTGGCTCTACACGTAAATGATGGATGTAACCGCTTGCTAGGGGACCACATCCACCTGGAGGATAAGGCTCACGCACAAGGTGTATTCTAGGGGTATGAGGGGTATTTGCCCAACATCATTATCATTACCCCTAAATATTTTTATTATATATTACACCTCACAAGGGAGAGAAAGATACACATTATCATACGGTAGAGCATAGAGGAATTTCAGCTTTATTTTCTTTTTCCCTTTCTTCTTCCTTGAGTGTATTCCTCCATTGATAAGCTCCAAGGAGTGGCGAGCTAGGTGTCCGAGAGGAGCTAGCAAGCTAAGGCTTTTCGTGGTGGCCGAGGAGACCTCTGGTGGAGTGCATCGAAGGCTTCTTCTCACTTCCCTTTTTCTATTTTTCTATTTATTTTTGGGTTGTTGGAATGAATATTCCATTGTTTATTCTATGGATGATTCGAACCCACCATGAACTAACCTTATTTGGTTGGGTTGTTTTAATGTTTGTTTAATCTTTATTTTAATGGTAGATTTATGTTTATCTTGGGTATTTGCTTGCTTTCTTATGAACTTCATCATCTAGAGTGTTCGAGAGAAACAGAACCTAAGCTAAAATACTTGTAGTATCGAGAGAAACACAAGATAAGATCTCATAAGCAATGGGCTATGTATTTTCAACAATCTTTGAACCGACCTAGGAATACTATATCCTAATCCTTAGTACTCGAGAAAGACTAAGATAGGATTTCAATGACTAAAAAGGGTATTTTTATCAATAGTGTAGGCTACATCGGAGAGTGAGAGCAGATGCCATGACATTCTATTTGTTAGGTCCTTTGACTAGAGATAGGGGAACACTTCGCAAACCTGTCGAGCAAATAAAGTTTAGATATATTAAATATGCCTGAGTTTAGCATGCTAACTCAATCCCTACTATTCATTCCAGTGAAAGCGTCGTGTGAGGATTATCTACATATCATTTATTTGCTATTTATTTATTGGTTTTATATTTTTCATTGCCTTGACATACATCATTTCAATATTAAACATCTGTTCTTGCCACTGCTTTCCATCTGCTACACCATCATACCTAGATAGAGTAGTGCTTGCTTTGGTTAGACTTTTTGTAATTTCAACAATCCTGTGGAGGATAACTCATCACATTTATTACTTGTGCAATTGTGTATACTTGCACATTATTTGCATATAATTTTATAGGATTCACAACACACAACAGTTTTTTGCGCCGTTGCCAGGGATGACAGCCTGAAGTTAATTAGTTTTGCTAGAGCATTTTATTTTGTGTATAGTTTACTTGATATTTTTGTTTTATTATTTTTTATGTTTATTTAGTATATGCATAGAATACATTCTGAAGAGTCATTGGAACCGATAGAACCTGAGATTGAAATACTCTTTAGACAAAGAGAGGTGTAAACGTGCTCGAGGAAATATGTATTAGATTGAAAACCAAGATATTGGTAAGATGACAGAATTCGAATGTCGCGACATTAGAAAATGTTGAACCTGTGGTAGACGCATGTTATTCGTGATCATTTAAAATAATATGGATGATCTGAATCCTAGGATTGTGGCACCTGAAATTCAAGCTGCTATTTTGAGCTGAAACCAGTCATGATCAACATGTGAATTCTATTGGGCAGTTTGAGGTATGCCAATTGAAGATTGCCAAGTAGTATATTTGAAATTTTCTGGAAGTTTGTGATTCTTCCGTCAAGAAGTAGTGTATTAGGATTTTTTTTGAAATTAAAGCTATTTTTATTCATTGTGTGACGAGCAAGGGCTTGGTTGAGTGGTGTACCATCTGGTTTGATGGATCATGGGCCGATCTTAATGGGATTACTGGATAATCACCTACTGAGGCGTTTGCTATCTTGGACAAAATTTCCAATAATGATTATCAATTTCCTTCCTCAAGGCGTGGGAGTGGGAGGAAATCTCCTAGAGCATTTGAGTAGATACCAAGGATTCGGTGTCCGCTCAACTCTTAGCTATCACTAACATGCTGAAAATTACAACGTTCTAAAGATGTGAAGAAAGTGAAAGTGACTAGCTTGGCATGGTTTTTTATGCTAAGGTAATCATCATGAGAGTGAATGCCCGCTCAACACTTATAATGCAGGATGGCGTGAGCATCCTAATTTCTCATGGAGAAATCAAGGAGCCCACAATGCTGATCAACCCACTAGGCAACAGAATCACAATGAGCCTCAAGATTAACAAAATGCTATGCCATGGCATAATATCAACAAATGAGCTTCATCTTCAGCGAGCACGAGTTCATTGGAAGCTACAATTCAAGATTTCATATCTACTATGAAGACAATGTTGCAAGAACATTCTATTTCAATTAAGAATCAAGGAGCTTTACTTCATAGTCAAGGCGCCTTATTTCAAAGCCATAGCTCGTCTATGAGAGCTTTGGAAGGCCAAGTTGGTCAGATTGCTATGGCATTGCAAGAGCGTCAGCAAGGACTTTTGCCAAGTGATACTAAAGTCACTAAAATAACATGGAAAAGAGCATTGCAAGGTGTTAACTCTTAGGAGTGGAACACAAATAATCAATAAGTCAAAGCTAGTGGGGCACAACATGATGACTCTACTTCCACTACTGACAATGGTGAAGCTGAATTACACGATGATATCATTTCTAAGAAGGACAAGGAGGAGGGTTCTACTAATAATTGTACTAAGGCACCAGAATCTGATGCCAAGGCAAAAGCAAATCCTATTCCTCCAGTTAAGGAAGCTAGACCCCCACCACCCTTCTCGCAAAGATTGAAGAAGCATAAGGATGAAGTTCAGTTTAAGAAGTTTAGATTCTTGATAGCTTCATATCAATGTACCTCTCTTGGAAGCTATGAACAAATGCCGACTTATGCCAAATTTCTGAAGGAAATCTGTACCAAGAAGAGGAAAGTAGAGACTTATGAGACTGTTGCCACGGTAACAAAATTTTGTTCTTCATTGAGTAAGTTGCCACCAAAGCGAAATGATTAGGGTAGTTTCATTATTCCTTATTCTATTGGAGCTAATTTCGTTGAAAGGCACTATGTGATCTTGATTCAAGTGTCAACTTAATGCCGATAGATCCTATGTTAAACCTAAAGCGAGAGTCGAGGATGTCATAGTAAGGGTGGATAAGTTTGTGTTTCGGTTGACTTCTAATATTCTGGATTGTGAAGTTGATGCCAAGGCACCCATTATTATGGGAAGACCTTTCCTAGCTACTGGACGTATCTTGATAGACTGTGAAAAATGTGAACTCACTATGAGAGTGGCTGATCAGTGTGTGATGATCAATGTATTTGAACTCTCAAGTATGTCGATGACACTAAGAATGCCAAGGTATTTCTGAATGAACTCGGTAATTGAAGAAGATCTTTGCCAGAACAATTTCGTTAGCTAGAGAAAAGGAATACTGGGTGGATGATGAAAGCTTAGTGGAGTACGATAACTTTCCTATTTGAGGAGCAATCTAGCTTACTACAAGCTAGATTAGGTATGAATTTTGATGAATTTAATCCTCCTAAGCCTTCATTATTGCATGCACCTACTCTAGAGCTTAAGAATTTTCCAGGGCATCTTAAATATGTTTACTTAGGTAGCGATAGAACTTTACCGGTGACTATTTCTGCTAACCTTACTGCTAACCAATAAAAAAGTTTGTTAAGTGTTTTGATGCAGCATAAGAAAGCAATTGGTTGGACTATGGCTGATTTGAAATGAATTAGTCCCACGATCTGCATGCACAAGATTCTGCTCGAAGATTGACACGGTAATTCAGTAGAACCACAAATAAGACTCAACCCTATAAAGAAAATGGTGATGAAAGAAATTCTGAAATGGCTTGATGTTGAAGTGATCTACCCTATCTCAAATAGCTCATGGGTGAGCCCTATACAATGTGTTTCGAAGAAAGTAGGTATGACGGTGGTTACTAATGAGGATAATGAGTTATTACCCACTCGCACTGTTACCGGATGAAGGATATGCATGGACTATCGAAAACTCAACAAAGCTACAAAGAAAGACCATTTTCCTCTACCTTTCATCGACCAAATGTTAGATCGATTGACCGACAAGCATTCTATTGCTTTTGGATGGGTACTCGGGGTACAATCAAATTGCCATTGCACCAGAGGACCAAGAAAAGACTACATTTACTTGTACCTATGACACTTTTGCCTTTAGGAGGATGCCTTTTGGTCTCTGTAATGCCCCGACAAAATTTCAAAGATGTATGCAAGCCATATTTTCAGACATAGTTGAGGATTTCCTAGATATTTTTATGGATGATTTTTCTTTTTCTGGAGATGATTTTGAACGACACCTCGACAATTTAGCGAAAGTTCTCAAAAGATGCGAGGAGGCTGCTTTAGTCTTAAATTGGGAAAAATATCACTTCATGGTGACTGAAGGCATTGTGAGGCCACAAAATTTCTCACAAGGGTATTGAGGTCGACAAGGCGAAGATTGAAGTAATTGAAAAGTTGCCACCACCAACTTCCGTAAAGGGTATTAGAAGTTTTCTTGGACATGATGGATTCTATAGAAGATTTATCAAAGACTTCTCCAAGATTTCTAAAGCCCTTGTGCACATTGCTTCAAAAAAACCAACCCTTTATGTTTGACGAGTTATGCCCCGATGCATTCGCTGAGCTAAAACGACGATTGATCTTGACACTTATTGTAGTTCCTCCCAATTAGACGTCACCATTTGAGCTGATGTGTGATACAACTGATTATGCCGTAGGAGCAGTTTTGGGGCAATGCCAAGGTAAACTTTTTCATGTTGTTTATTACTCTAGCTGCACTTTGAATAAAGCACAATTGAACTACACCACCATTGAGAAAGAATTACTTGTCGTGGTATTTACTTTTGATAAATTTAGACCATACCTAATAGGCACTGAATTTATTGTTCACACTGATCAGTCAACTATAAAATACTTAGTGAACAAAAAGGATGCAAAGCCTAGACTTATTAGGTGGATCTCACTCTTGTAAGAATTTGACTTAGAGGTGGTACATAGAAAAGGAACTGAAAACCAAGTTGCTGATAACTTATCTAGGATAGAGAACAATTCTGAATGCCATGACACTATAGATATTCAAGAGGAATTTCCTGATGAGAAAATTTTATATGTCGCGGCAATCCCCGTGATACGCTGACCTTTTTAATTTTCTTGTTAGTGGGATATTGCCTTTTGATTTAGATAGCCAGGGTAAGAAGAAGTTCAAGCACGATGCAAGGTACTATTTTTGGGATGAGTCATATTTTTTCAAGCATTGTGCCAATCAGCTCATTAGACGATGTGTACCTGAAGAAGAACAACGCGATATTTTGTACCATTGTCATTCAGCTCCAAGTGGAGGCCATTTTGGTGGAGCAAGGACTGCAGTTAAGGTCCTGCAATCAGGATTTTACTGGCCAACTCTGTTTAGAGATGCTCAAGCATTTTATAAATCTTGTGATCGATGCTAACGAATTGGAAACATCTCCAGACGACATGAAATGTCACTGTAAAATATTTTGGAAATAGAGTTGTTTGATGTGTGGGGCATCGATTTCAAGGGACCATTCCTATCTTCTGGAGGAAATCTATATATCTTGCTTGCTGTGGGTTATGTATCAAAGTGGGTGGAAGAAATAGCAACATCAAGGAATGACTCTAAAACCGTACTCAAGTTTTTGTACAAGTATATTTTCACTCGGTTTGGAGTACCTCGTGCTATCATTAGTGATGAAGGAACCCACTTTGATAACAAGTTGATTGCCAAGGCATTGAGGAGATATGGAGTTTGACATAAGATTGCCACGACATATTATCCACAAGCAAATGGCCAAGCAGAGATATCCAATCGAGGGATCAAGCAGATTTTAGAGAAAGTGGTGAACCCAAGGCATAAGGATTGGTCACCAAAGTTAGATGAAGCACTTTGGGCGTACATGACAGCTTTCAAAACTCCTTTGGGAATGTCACCATTCAAGCCAGTGTATGGAAAAACTTGTCATCTCCCGATTGAACTTGAACATAAGGGGTACTGGGCCACCAAGCAATTGAATTTTGATGCTCAACTAGCTGGGGAACATAGATTACTGGAACTTAATGAAATAGAAGAGTTTAGAGCACAAGCATATGAGAATGCTCGGATATACAAGGAGAAAACCAAGAATTGGCATGACCAGAAATTGATGCCACAACATTTTCATATTGGCCAACAAGTATTGCTTTATAACTCCATACTTAAACGTTTTCTTGGGAAGCTTAAATCTCGATGTTAGGGCCATTTGAGGTGCACTATGTCTATCCCCATGGAGTTGTTAACATCAAGAATATAGATGGGACGATCTTCAAAGTCAATGGTCAGCGTCTAAAAGCCTATAATGGAGTTCTACCACCGTACAACAAGGCAGTTTTGCATCTGCACGATGCTGAAGAGTGCCCAGATGAGAACCATATTTCGATGCCACGACATTGAATTTGTGATTGTGCATAAAATAAAATTTAAAATTTAATCTTTCCTTTATTTTTATTTTATTTTGTAGATAATTTTTTATTTGATTTATAGGGATCATAGTGCTGCAAGTCGTGCAAGGAGCAGTTACCAAAGGGAGGAAGGACATGCAATTAATTGGAGAAAATATTCTTTTTGATTTGTTTCTTTTTATTTTATTTTATTTTTTATTTTAACTTTCCTCTCTCCACTATTTTGTCCCATCATCATCATTAACTTTTCAGGTTATTTTTTCTTCCCCATACAACCATTAACCCCCACCCACTCATTTTTTTAATCGTCATATCACCCATTTCTCTCTCATTTTTAACTTTTTCTTTTTCTCTTTCATTTTTAACTTTTTTTTTCTCTCTTATTTCTTCATCTTCTTCCTTCATTTTCCCCATAGTCGAAAATCCTTCAAGCTTTAAAAGCTCTCAAAGTTTCTTCCTTTTTCATTTTTCTTGCTTCACAAACACTGAAAAAAATGGTGTGCACCAAACCAACCGCAGCCGAAGCTTCCACTTTGCAACAGTTCGAGAATGATGAAGCCAAGGCACAATTTCAAAATTTCAAGAACAAAAAACTCTTCTTTGAGTTGGGTTTTATTTTTACTGATGAAGTCGATGGTGCCTTTGCCCCGGATGTGATGGACATTGTTACTCCACACAAATGGAAGAAGTTTGCAAGGCATCTGGGTTCGGTAAATGCTTCACTAGTTAAAGAGTTTTACACTAACATCTCCAAGCCGAACCAACACTCCATTTTCGTCCAAGGTAAACATTTGGTTTACACCCTCTACGATTAATAGGTATTTTTATTTGCAGAATGTGGAGGACCAACATGCCAAGTTCGAAAATGATGCTGATAGCACCACATATGATGAGATCTTGGAGGACTTGTGCTTCGTAAACACCGCATGGAAAGGTCGCCAAGCCAGTCGATATTCGGTCAACCGTGAGTGTCTACAATCGTGCGCCAAGTTGTGGAACCATTTCCTCAAACACAAGCTTATTCCTACATCACACAATACAACGATATTATTTTCTCATTTAATGCTTTTACACTCAATCATGCTAGCCCGTTCTATTGATGTGGGTCGAATCATTGTTCATCAAGTTCATGAGTGTTTGGGTAAAAAGACAAGTACTTTAGTGTTCCCTAATGTAATCACTGCTTTGTGTCGTAAGAAAAGATAAATGAGAATGCTTTTGATGAGATTCTACCTGGAATTTCGGGCATCACTAGGGCTAGATTACCACTGTTATTGGGAATTGAAAATACAAAATCTAAGGACCCTGCTCATGAGAAATCTGTAGGTACTAAAAAATCAAATACCGAGGCAAGGTTGCTTGCTCTCGAAGAAGTTGTGATGCAGACTCAGACGCTCATACATGCTTTACATGGTGACATTCATAATTTCTTTGGCTATGTTAAGCAGAGAGATGATGTGGTGAAAACGATGTTTCAAGAGATCATTACCCACGTCCAACAGAATTTCCCAGGCTTTCTAGATGAAATTCTACCAGCATTCAATGTCGAGGCATCTCTCGAGCAGAGCAAGATCCTCCAATTACTGAACCGACTCTTGATCCGGAACGTTTCGAGACTCCCAAATCACTTATTGCACTTGCTGAGGAAACACTCAGTCCCCTTCCTGTTCCTGATCATTCTTCTGCACCACGCAGTGGCCGACGCACCAAACCCTTGGCTGGACATATCAATATTGTGCGTTATTACTCTAATTATTTAGAGTCCAGCCCAGTACCACTACATAAATGGACCAGACGAGGAGATGCCAGTAGCTCCAAGACAACACCACCACACAAACCATGAGGTACATCACTTGCATTCATTTGCATTTTTTGTATTTTCTTGCATTTCATTGCATGGCATATAGTTTTTATTTAGTTTAGTTCTCTTTAAGTATTGAGGATAATGCTTCCCTTAAGTTTGGGGGAGGAGGTGTTCTCGGTAGAGCATACACATGATAGCATTAGTGTAACATTATGCCATGGCATCAGTAAATAGTAGGATAATTAGATAGAATGTTTTGAGGATGCCCAATGATGATGAATTTGTTAGGCTAGAAATTGAATATAAATTACTATTGAGAATGATAGAACTCACTCTAGGGCTTGATGCTTTGTGAAATATTTTTACAAGATTTGTATGTTCTCTATACTTAAGAAATTTAGAAAATTTTTATGAATGAACTCTAGTTAGTTTTGGCATTGAAATATAGTATTGTGCTTAAAAGAAAAATCAAAAACAACTTCCTTATATATGAGACTGTGAATAAATGCTTAGACATATCTGTAGAGGGACATTCCTCTTTACTGTGGAATTGCCTAGAACTCTCTTTAATAAATGGCAGTATTACGCATATGAGTGAATGAAAGTAGTCACGAGATGACTCTACTTAACTAGCTCGGGGGTTGAAGGTATGCTCCCTTTCACCTAGAGTGTAGAAGAGTAGGTGTGATGAGCTGACTCCCTTCGTAGCAGCGTCTAAAAAAGTAAAAAGTTTAGAAAAAGGGAGTAAAAATGTGCTTAAGGAAAAGTAAATGCCTTGATAAAAACTAGAGGACTTGATTAGAAATTGTCTAAGTTTGGTAAGTATAGACTGGATAAAATCACGCACACACTGCCATAAAGAATCTTGACTTAGGGAAATGTAGTTGAATTCTTGATATGTCTAGCATGTTGAAGCCTATTTTTCTGAGGGTTGAAATTCAATTTTGTCCTATTGTTCTATTGTTGAAAATTACCATGACATTCTACTTGTGTAATTGCTATTCATTGCTTGAGGAAAAGTAATATCTTAAGTTTGGGGGGGTGTTAACTTCATAAAAAGAATGCTTTTAAGGCCTTTTTAACTTAAGTTATTGTTTGCTTAAAAGCTCATTTTAGTCATTTTAGGATCATGTAGTTGCATATAGTTGCATACATGGTGGTAGTGCTATTTTATCTCTTAAGGGTGTTGTATGAGAGAAAAGTGCAGTTGTTTGTGGTGTGCAGGGAATAACAAGCAAAAAGGATTATTTGCGAAGTAATGCCATGGCATCACACGTTGCTGAAGCAGATTGAACAACTGGCTCTGCACGTGAAATGATGGTTGTAATCGCCTGCTAGGGGACCACTGCCACCTGGAGGATAAGGTTCACGCATAAGGTGTGATTCTAGGGGTTTGAGGGGTATTTTGCACCCAACATCATCATCATTACCCCTAGATATTTTTATTATATATTACACCTTACAAGGGAGAGAAAAACACATATTATCATATGGTAGAGCATAGAGGAATTTCATATTTATTTTCCTTTTCCCTTTATTCTTCCTTGAGTGGTGTTCCTCCATTGATAAAGCTCTAAGGAGTGGTGAGCTAGGCGTCCGAGAGGAGCTAGCAAGCTAAGGCTTTTTGTGGTGGCCGAGGAGACCTCCGGTGGCGCGCGTCGAAGGCTTCTTCTTTCTTCCCTTTGCAATTTTTTTTCTATTTATTTTTGGGTTGTTGGAACTAATATTTTCATGGCTTGTTCTATGGATGATTAGAACCCCACCATGAACTAACCTTATTTGGTAGGGTTATTTTAATGGTTGTTTAAACTTTATTTTAATGGTAGATTTATGTTTATCTTGGGTATTTTCTTGCTTTGCTTATGAATGCTTCATCATCTAGGCTTGTAAGAGGCATGAGAGTGTCCATTTCTTATATGAAGGTTATGTGTTTGAGAGAAACCTAAGCTAAAAATACTTGTAGTATTCGAGAGAAACACAAGACAAGATCCTCATAAGCAATGGGCTATAATATTTTCAACAAGCTTTGAACCGACCTAGGAATATTATATCATAATCCCTTAGTCACTACAAGAAAATATACCTTTAATGACACACGCTAATTTATGACTTGCAAAACATGTGTGTCATAAAAAATGTCATGTTTTTTAAAATTTGAACGATTTATGACTTACAATAATGTGTGTCATATTTAATAGTCATAATCCAAAAAGTTTAGAAAAACACGGAGTAGAAATAAATTTTGTGTCATCTTTAGGAGTCATATTCTAATTCTGCCCCCTTATTTTTCATCCTTAATTTCCCACTTCTGCTTCTCCCCTGGTTAACAAAAGTTCACGCCGTGCTTTCCCCATTTTTCTCTGTTTTTCCTTTTTGTCTTTACAACCTCCCAGTACTGATTTGACCATTCACCACAACGCAGTCGAGGGAGTCAAAAATCAAGGGTTTCCACAGGTAATCCTCGTTTTCTATTCCAACATTTGTGGGTTTGTTGATTTTTATTTTGTCTGATTTAATGGGTTTGATGCTTTTACTTCATATATGTTTTTTTGAATCGAGATTTGTTGCATGCATGCTTGTTTTATTTCTATTATTTGTTTAATCGCTACTGATTTGTTCATTTCATAGGTTGTTTAAGTGGGTTATTTTGGTTTTTTTATTTCAGAGGACTCTTATGCTAGTTCTTGATCTCTTTTTGATTTTTGGGTTTTTATGGATTATGTATTTTGGTTCAAAAATGTTGAACTTTGATTGTCTTGTGATATATGTTTTTTATTCTTGTTGAAATGTTTACAGACATATCTTGTTTCACTTGACTTGAAGTATCATTGTCCGACATGGACAAACCTTAAAAAAAATCTCGTATCCGTTACTCACTTCCGAGTCCAAGCGATATGGGTCTGAATGACCCTACAATAGTATATATTTCAAGGATTTTTGGAAGGTTATATTATGTTTGGGATTCTTTTGTTTAAAAAAATGAGGAGTCAGGGGGGTGCCTCTGCTTCCCAGTTCCCACATATGTATTTCATTCGCTAATTAGAATGGTTCCAAGTTTTTACCTAATTGCCATGTTTCAGATGGATTTACTTTTGGTTACTTATGGCTGCTGGTTGTGGACTTTTCATTAGTGAAGAGGCTGTAAATATCTGGGTCTGTCCTTTGCATTGGTACTTAATGTTTCACTAACACAACTTTTCCTACCTTTTTCTGCTTTCTATGTTGTTTGGATTCTTCTTTTCATTTGAAGTATCGATATCTGACATTTTATGTCGGACATATAGATATGTGGATATGACCTCCAAAGATCTTCTAAATGCATAGAAATAACTTTAAAAAATCTAATAATACATGTATTCGACACTCATACTTACGTTCGAGTAGCATAGTTCCCTTTTTATTGTTTTGCTAGTTTAACTAAACACTCGCTCTTGAAATTTAATTTTTGTTTTCGAGAAATGTAGGTTGGCATAACTTTGGCACAGATGCTATCATTGGATGGAACATGGAATTCCTTCGCTGAGTCTCTCTCAAGAAATTCCCCATACATAATATCCACAGTTTTCTGGGTATACTGGTTAGTGGCATCTTATCTTATTATTTATTTTAGTCGAATTTTGTAATTGTATGTTGCTCCAACTTTTCATTCTTTTTTTGAAGTTTTTTATTTCTAACATTTTTGTCTGTCATATGGGTACTAGCATATGACTTTTAAGAATCTTCTGTCTAACATAATCGTTTCAGACATGTACTCCTATCTGATGCTCACACCCGAATTCAAGTAACGTAAAATACTATTATTAACTTAGATAAGAATACATTCTTTGAATGATGATTATGAATATAGGCAATGAGGCTTTCTCATGTTACAACCATGTGCTTCAACTTAAATTACAACAAGCACAAGACAGAGATTTTGAGGCTAACACCAAGAACGTTAGAAGATATCGAATAGGCTAACATCAATAATTTATCTAACATTGTTAGGGTTTATTCCAGTTTTGAATAGGTTTTTAAGATTTTATGAATGGGTCATAACCCTTGAACATTGTTCTATAGCATAGTACAAAATGAATTTGTTAGGGTTACTTTGTACTCGGTAATTTGGGGTAAACATTTTGTTCTTCATATCTTACATAAATATTTCATCAATCATCAGTTATAAAGTTGTAGTTTTGCTAATACTTTATAATTATTTAGGTTGGTAAGTAATGGTCGATGGATAAAGCATGGATTTCGTCTGATAGGTTATCTGATGCATATGAAGCGGGTGTAAACACCTTTCTAGACTTTGCACAAAGTAATGATCCAAATTCAGATCTTATTCAATTTCCTTGTATAGATTGTATCAATTTGTGGCACCACTCAATTCAGACTATGCGCTATCATCTGTTTTCCTATGGCTTCGATGAAAGTTATAAGGTTTGGTCTTTCCATGGAGAAAGACAGCCCGAGCTTGATTCTAGATGCCCTAACAAATATATTCCTCCCGACTTTGATTATACAAGAGATATGCTACATGATGCCTTCAGAGATTTAGAAAAAGAACTCGATTCATTGAAGTCACTTCTTGAAGAATGTGATAAGCCACTTTACGTAGGGTCAAGTATAATGCACTTAGTGGATTATTGAAATTCCAACATATCAAGGGTTAATTTGGGTGGTCTGAGGCTAGTTTTGAAGTATTATTAGGTGCCCTAAAAGATGTCTTACCATTAAACAATAGAATACCTAACTCCCTATATGATGCCAAGAAATTGCTAAAAGGAGTAGGTCTACAATATAAAAAAAATTCATGCATGTGAAAACGATTGTGTTCTATTCTGGAAAGAACATAAGGAAGCTTCTCAATGTCCAACTTGTGGCACATCTTGTTGGAAGAAGAATACCAAAAACGTACATTCGAAAGTTTTGTGGTATTTTCCTCCCATCCCCAGATTTAGGAGAATGTTTTCGTCACCAGAAATGGCACAAGACTTAACTTGACATGCACAAGGTTAGGCTAATAATGGTATGCTAAGTCATCCTCGCGATTCCCCCTCTTGGATGCTTGTTGATAGAACGTGGAAAGAATTCAAAGAAGAAAAACAGAATCTTAGATTAGCCTTGTCCGCTGATGGTATCAATCCTCATAAGTCATTAAGTTCCAAGTATAGCTGTTGGCCGGTTATCTTAATAACTTATAATCTACCCTCTTATTTGTGCAAGACAAAAAAATTCATGATGTTGACTCTATTGAATGCTTCATATTAGCTAGTCAAGCCAAACAAGTTTTTTATGTTCAAGATCAACAAGATGCGAATTTGTCTTTTGTCGGTTTCACACCACATAAGATGTACAAGTATGGAGAAAATGGTGAAACTGATGATATGTTGGAATACCATGCTACTTTTGATTTTTCACAAGACTCCCCTTTAGTAGAACTTGATGATGATTTCTTGTATACACGCCCGGACGGCGAGGGCATATTAATTTAAAATATTTTGTACAAAATAAAATCTTTTTGAACTTTTTGGTATGTTTTTATTTCAACATCTGTATGTTATTAATTCTATCCCAACTACAAGAAATAGCAATGTACTAACTTTTTTTATTTGAATCATGTTGAAAGAGGTTGTACTTGGTACCATGGAATCGAATCAGTCTTTGAGTCATGATGAAGACTCTAAACAAAGAAGTCCGACAATAAAGGGAAAAACTACTAAAGGAAAAGTTATAGTTACTTACAATAAAAAGGGTGTTCTGATTGGCGTTGAAGCAACGAAACTTGCTTCCTTTGAGGGCATGGTAGCAAGATCAATGGTGCCTATCACTTATGCCACTTGGCGAGATGTTGAACAGGAAAAAAAAAAGAAGACTTATGGCAATACATTTTGGTAAGTCTAACATCTGATCTTAACTACCAATTAATCTTTTTTTGTTAAAAATAATATTTTTTTTAATTAATGCTTTATGTTTCAGATGAATTTTGAACTTGATCCAAGGAGTCGGAAGAACACCCTTCAATCCATTGGGACAAAGTGGAAGAACTTTAAGCATTATCTATATAAGAAATTCATTGAGAAGTTTAAGAATGACCTTAATGCAAATCTGCTCAACCCTCCAGAGATGTATCCTTATTTGAAGATAGATGAGTGGAAGGTTTTTGTATCGCAAAGACTTTCAAATAAGTGGGAGGTTAGAAACCAGTTTGTATTTGTCTGTATTTGTTTTATATATTAGTTTTAGAAACCAGTCTTGACTGTTTTAATGTTTCTAATGCAGGAAATAAGTCAGAAAGCTAAAAAGAATGCATGGACAGCATAGATACAATCATCGGTTGAGTAGAAAAGGATATGATGGACTAACTCTTGAGATTGTATGTAGTAAATTACTTGAATAGTTTAGATATGCAGTTGTTTATGTTAATTCATTGTTGTTATTCTTTTTAATTTAGATACAAGAAACGGGAAAGGAGGAAGATGAGATTGATAGAGCATTGCTGTGAAAAAATGTAAGACAAATGAAAAAAAGGAGGTTATGACCCGAATATCCAGATTGTTGTTGATAAAATGGTAAGTTCCTATGAACATTCCTACTTTATTTATTTTCATCTTATTGTTATAGCACCATATGAGCTTTAATCCTTTGAATATTTTGAATATGAATATTTGCTTCACTACAGGAAGAGATGCAGAAGTCAAAAACTTTAGGAGAGGTCAGTTTTGGAACAAATGACATGATTACCCAAGCCCTAGGTACCCATGAACAACGTGGGCATGTACGAGGGATGGGAAAATTTGTAAGGCCACACAAATACTTTTACTTACCCAATACCGTGAAGAACTACTTAGATGGTGAGAAGAAAAAGATTGAAAAAAGGTTCAACCAAATTGAAGGTGCAATAGAGAAACTACAAAAAGGGATGAATCATGCTTCTGAAGGCGCAAGTTGCTAAGGGTGGGGCAAAGAAGATTTTGAAAACAACCCACCCGAGGAATTACTTGTAAGTCTTATTAAATTATAGCATGAATTAAATGTAAGTCTTGACTATAACTAATATATATATAATTTGTAGGATACTTCCTGTTATCTTTCGATTGATATTGCCTCCAATATAGTTGCCAAAGGAATGATAGTGAAGAGCAATGATCTATCAGGTATTACAAAAAATATCAGTTTTCTTTTTGACTTTTTAGAATATTGTATCTTAGTAATAACTTTATATAGGTGAAAACATTAAGTAAGGATGGAAATGAGTGCAAGGAGACGCTTTACTACCGTTTCCACTAGATGAGGAGTTCATTTACAAGGTTAAAGATGTAGTGGGGTTCCTAGTGAAGTGGCCTAGACATCTAGTCATTCGATGCTCTGATTTGGTAATATTTTCATTTATTTAAAGAAATTATATATGTCTAATTTAAATGATATATTTATATTTTTTTATAGGAAAAAGTGTTGCCGTTTATGGGAAAAAACGTGTGAACGGAGATGAAGTAGAAAGTAATAAAGGAAAAAATGACAAAGAGAACTTGTTGAAAAGGAAGAGGAGAAAGGAGAAGGGACACTGAAGACGGAAAATGAGAAAGAAAAGGAAGAGGGTAAAGGAGAAGGGACACTGCAAGGAAAAAAAAGAAGAAAAGGAGAAGGACACACCGAAAAGGGAAAAAAAGAAAGAAAAGGATGAGGGAACACCACAAAAGAGGAGGACGAGAGAACAAATGAGAAAAAGGCTAAGAGTTGAAAGCAACCATGTTTTGAAAGTGTTTGCACGTATGGTTGATATACAACTTAAAAATATGGAGTCTGTGAAAGTGCATTGTGAGGACGATATGTTTGGGTACGACAGTTTCACGTACATAACTTTGGAAGATTTTGAAGTGGTTTTTACTGTTGATGAGATGATCGGTTCTGCGATTACTTGTTATATGATGTAAGTGCATAATTTTAATTTTATTCAAACACAATATATTTAATCATCGTACTTGTCTATTGTTAATATATAGGTACTTGTTTGAGGAAATCAAGAATGGGACAAAAATAGATCATGTAATTTGTTTTATGAGCCCGTCTGCAATCTCGCCATCATGACGTAAGGCAAAATTCAAAAATATCGATGAGGTAATTCGAAGCGTTGCAAATCGATTATCTCTAAGAAAGGACAGTGACATCGTCCTAGTGCCATATAATCCTGGGTTTGTTTTTTCATTTGATTATTAATATATTTTAGAAACTTAATTTGGTTTTTTGTTTTTATAGAAGACATTGGGTGTTGGCGTTGATAGATATGAAAGCAACAAGTTGTTATTATCTTGATTCCTTGGGGCCCACCAATGTTCATCAGCAGTTGAAGCAAGTAAGTAACATAAATTATCAAAACATTTTAGTATATTCTTTGATATATTTCATCAATTTTTATAGGGCAATGAAATTATACACTGCTCAAAGTGGATCTAACAAAAGGGTTAGCCTCAATTGGATCAATGTTTTGGCGAGGACTTCGAACGATCATTCCTTGTTTAAATTGTAGCTTTCAATTTGACTAATTGTTTATTGTAAACTGTTTGTAGTGTCGCCGTCAGTCGGAAATACCGAGTGTGGATATTATGTTTGTAAGTTCATGAAAGAGATAGTCAAGAACAGACTTCAAGTACTGGTCGATAAGAATGTAAGCAAACTTTTCTGATACACATCTGTCATATCATACATACACATTAGTCATACATCTATCATATGGACTTGAAGTAGGATGATATTATTGGAAATTCATCTATGATAACATCTTGTCTATTCATATTAATAAGAATTGTCATGCTCTTTTTATTTTTGCTGAAAAACTTATAGTTAGATGCTATTATAGACTTCTAGTTATCACCTTGTAGTTTGAAATGTTTTTTTTATTTTGATGATTCATATTTCTGTATGGAATGGAGGTTATCGTTTATAATTTTTAACTTAGTGAAAGATTACATTGATGGTAAACTTCTTGTTATTTGCTTCTACTTATAGATTCTGTTGTAAGTAATGAGTGAATTCTTGAATCTAATTACACGTTTTACGCATGTGGCAATCGATACTATTTTTCGATATATGAATCAATGTCTAAAGGAATAATTTGAAATGTTCGGTGGAGATGTGAAAGCATTTGACACGTACTAGCACTTAAAATCCAAAATTTTTATTTTGTCAAGTACTCTAGACGTAATAGGGACTCTCTTGTGGTGATAAAAGGTCAACAAATGATTGTCGAGTTTTATGTCCTGTAGATTCAATAGTTCTAGATGATGCAATTGTTACTTTCACTTTCTTGTTGGATATGAAATGGACAAAAATGAGATTTTATGATCAATAAGACATATTGAAGCTTTGTGAGTCTGATGAATTTAGAATGCAAAAGATAATTCATTTTCGCACGAGGAATCATGGTGCCAAAAGTTAAAAAATTAGAGCTCTATTATGGAAGAACATGAGGTTGATTCAATTGTTCATGCCATATATTTTTTATTGAAAGCATATACATCGTTGATTTTCGCATCGTATAGTGCATATAGTGCATAATGTTATTATTTGTGGTGATATTGTTGTGAACAAAGTTGGTACTTTTTATAATGCTATTGATTTGATGACTTTGCATAATGTTATTATGCTTCAAAGAATGCATATGTAAAATGGTCATTTTAGTACTCTTTAATAGTTCATTATATACTTCAATTTAAATAAGTATAAATTATACTTATTCATATTTTTTACTTAGGTGGCGATGGGGAAGAAGAATACAGATGATGACATTATGATATTCACAAAGAATGGGTATCTTATATGGCAAACTTTATTATGCCTTGATATTTTGTATCGACATATGATTAATACAATATTTTTGATAACTTAATGTGAATATATTGTATGCAAATGGATTGCTTATATATAATATGATACATAGATTTAGTATATGAGGCATTCAATGTGATTTAGTTTGATTATTTGTCAATGTCTATATATATATATATATATATATATATAATTTACGAAATACAATCACGAAAAACCAACGTTTTTCATCTTTTTTAATGATGTGTGCTTCAATGACACGCAATGTAAGTCATACATGAGTGTCATAAATTTATGACACACAAATGTATGTCAAGCAGATTTATGATGGGGGCTTCAATGACGCACAATGTAAGTCATACATGCGTGTCATAAATTTATGACGCACAAATGTGTGTCATCTTAATTTATGACGGGGGCTTCAATGACACTCAATGAACGTCATTAATGCAAGTCATAAATGTGTGTCATAAATGCACGTCATAAATGTGTGTCATAAATCCACGTCATATATTTATGACACACAGTTTCGCGTCATCTGAAATTCATGTCGGTGGCTTCAACGACAGGCAAATGTGTGTCATCCGTACCCATAGATGACGCGAAATGCGCGTCATTAAAGGGGTTTTTTCTACTAGTGAGTACTCGAGAGAGACTAAGATAGGATTTCAACGACTAAAAAAGGTATTTTTATCAATAGTGTAGGCTGCCACATTGGAGAGTGAGAGCATATGCCATGCATTCTATTCTGTTAGGTTCCTTTGACTAGAGATAGCGTGAGCACTTTCGGCAAACCCTGTCGAGCAAGTGAAGTTTAGATAGGATTAAATCTGCCTGAGAGATAAGTTTAGCATCCTTAACTCAATCCCTACCATTTATTCCAGTGGAAGCTTGTCGTGTGAGGATTATCTACTTATCATTTATTTATTATTTATTTATTGTTTTTACTTTTTTCATTGCCTTGACATTACATCATTTTCAATATTAAATATATGTTCTTGCCACTGTATTTCCATATGCTACACCATCAGACCACCATCAATCTATATCCATCAGCATACACATATCCATTGCTGTGACATTGTATATATCAACACTAACTATACATAGATAAGGTAGTGCTTTGATTTGGTTAGACTTTTGTAATTTTAACCAATCCCTGTGGAGACGATACTCAATCATAACTTTATTACTTGAGCGATTATGTATACTTGCACATTATTTGTGTATAATTTTATAGTACTCACAACACGCAACAGGATCTGTGATTAATGCACGTTAAGATTAAATGTATATTATGCAATGTATGATGTATAAAAGTGAATGTAAAGATGAAAAAATGCACATTCAAATGCAAAAATATTGAAATAGGAATTCAAAATGTGCAATGCAAATGCATGTATGCAAAAGTTGTCATTCCAGAGTGACCATTTTAAAACAATTTTCATTGAACATAAGAGTTTTGTTATGTCAAACAAACTTTACACATAAGGGATATCTTTAACTCTTATATTCTTTATCTCACTTAAAAGCCAAGTTAATTTCCACTCATTTTTTGGTATTGAGTTGTCAATCTGCACCAATTTTCTAACAAAGTCAGCTAAATCAATCAACTTATGAGCCACATTGCTTGCTTGGATCATAGTTTCTTTCATGTCGTCATCTTTTTCTCATCTTATGTGTTGTAAACAAAGTTGTTCATTTTTTTTATCTCAAGAAAGTCTTTGTTGTTATGAAACCCTTGGGAAATATTTCCAAAACCATCTATTATCCTCAACAATGTCTTGTTCCTAGGTCTAGTGGCTTTCAGCTCAGTATCAATCTCATGCTTGTGGTGTTGATATGAAGCTTTCATATTGTCTATGGACATATTCAACATCTGATTTTCAACTTGGTATATTTTATAATCATCCATGACTGTATTGTGTCTTCTTTCTATAATCTGTAAATCATGAGAGGACTTCTTTGCTCGACCTTTATGCACCTTGTAATTCTTTCTCCAGTGTCCAACGTTATTTTTTAGTTTAGTGGCCCCTGTTGTCTACTCCTCAAAGAACACACTTGAGCTTCGTACCCTAGTAAATCTTCTTCCTCCTGAATGCCTCCACTGATATCCTTACCTCTAAACACTTTTGGCTCAAACCTAACAAGACAATCATCTACCAAATTAGGTTAACTTTTCATTTCCATACTGCATGATCAAAAAGATGTTGGACTCGATGTTTGAAGGCGGTGTGATTTTCAATGAAATATCCTTGGGCTCCAACATAATACTCACAACGAACATTGACATCATACCGATCTGGATATGGAGGTTGCCAAGGTTTCACATAATGTGGGGACACCTTTTTGGCTTCTAAAAGCTTATCATACAACTTCTTTTATGATATAGGGACAAAATCAAAATGAGAGCCACCTTTCAACCTAGATTGAATTAGAGTCTTCATGTTTATTTCTCTTGACGTTGTAAATATACTCTTAAATACCCTCAAGTTCTGATTGCAAGACTTCTTTTCATCTTTCTAAACTTTTACAGTTTTCACCATTTTCTTGGGGTCTTCAAACAACTTGTTGATTCGAATGGTGATTGTGCGTGATTTCTCAGATTATATAGGATTAGCTTGTTCTAACATAGTCCTTTGTGTACTTTAGGATTGTTTTTATCGAGCTCTTTACTTTCTTTTCTGAAAGTATCTTTCCCTTTGGCCAAAATAACTATTCTATCCATCATCTTGGACACTTGCTCTGTCATCTCTCTTATCTCTTTTTACTCTTCATCAAACATACGATCTTTGGGTGTATAGCTCTCCACTATTCTTGGAGTTTCCTCAAGATGCCACTCCCTATCTGTGTTATAGTTTACTTGATCATGAAACCCTTTATCTATCATGAAAACATTTTACTCTCATGACCACTCAAAAATCAACACCTATGAAAAATGTTATAATCATACGATGTAAGCAGGAAGAAAAATGACATAAAAACAAGTTAGTACTGATAAAAATTAATGTAAAAACAATCAAAATAAATTAATAAGCTAATGCAAAACAAGAATGTAAATGAAAATGCACAATGTGTTAATTCCAAAAGTGATTACCATAGAACAAACTTCATCAGACCATAAGTGCTCCTTACACTAGACAGACGAGCTTCATTTTCTTTATTTACTCTATCTAGGTCTTTCTTACGATTTGATGTTGTCCTTGTAGTCGTTGTTGTACTTCTAAAAGTGTTGATCCATTTTTCTTCGTTTTAATTTAGCCATTGTGATTGTTAGATCTATAGACCTTTATTTTCATGGAACTATCCAAGAGGAAAACAACTTTGATATCCCGAGAATGATCTTCTCATTCTTGACTCAACTATCATCTGGCTATTTGATATCGTCCTGATCTTTGTTCATTTAATAGGAGTCTTTGATCAAATTTAAGCTCTTCCCTTATCGATCAACTTTGTTTGTAAATCGTCGCCCTTACAGAGTTGACTATCTAGTTATGGAACTATTATGTCGATATGAAAGCCTTCTAATTTGATCAATCACTTGTGAATTAACACCTTGTTTGGTTATGATGTGAAAATACAAATGCAAACATAATGCATATAAAAATAAGATCAAACAAAAGAAATTGTTAGTATTACTTAACCAAAAAGCAGAAGAAATATTTACGAAGAGAAAATATCTTACACAACATGGTATCTACCCTGACATGCTTTTATAATAGTTCTACCCAGACATGTTTTCTACCCTATGCTTTGTTCAACATATAAATCCTAACCTCATGTCATCTAGTTTGCATGCTTGTTTGCAAAAAATGAACCTAATCACATATTCTTCTATTTATCATGCTTGTTTTAAAATAAATAAATAAATCTGAGGAAAAGGTTGGAGTAAGTTTCCCCTTTGTGATATTTGAAGAAAAGCAGACAAAAATTCAGTATGAAACGGGCATATTTTTGGTATTACTAACGGGGTCCTCGAATTGTTCGTTGCTGGTGCCCTCGTTCCTTACCTATTATAGGCTTAAACGGGTCAAGTTCAATTCGAGAGGATTCATCTTCCCATTTCCATACGAGGAAACTCAATGTTTCACTCGTAAACACGAGGCATATGCACCCCAGAGGTTACTTGCTAAAGCCCATACAGAGAAAAATAATTTTTCTCATGTAAGTGTAGCATACACCCCTATCTAACGGGACAGAGCACATTTAAAAGGCTCTAAATACTCGAACGGTTATAACACAAGTGCGGGGAAACTCACAATCCTTTGCATCGATCCAAAAACTAACAGACTAAAACAAAAGTCAGAAATCTGAAACATGTAAATCACATGTTAGTATAACTAATAAATAAAAGACGTACGATGTGATGCAAACACAACATGGGGATCAAAATTTAAATATCATTCAAATTTACCATTTTCAACTAAAAAGATGACGTATAATCGATTACCCCAGTAGAGTCGCCAAGCTGTCGGAACGATCCTTAAGCTTTTTGGGGCTATTTCGGGGAGCGATCCAACTTAATCTTGGAAAAGCTTGGGTTTTAAAATAAATGCATAAATAAACAAATCTAGAGTCGATTATGTGTGGGGAAGGATTACCACCCCCATAACGCCCAAAATCGGTACCTAAGTGATAATACGTCATCTAAATATTGAAATTTGTAAATTTGAATATACATTTAAATTATGATCCTCTTTGGAAAAAATATAAGGGTATTATTTTGCACGAACAGTTCTCGAAAATACATTCCTTGTCAGTTAAAGGGGCATTTCCATGGATTCTTCGTACGAAATAATATTGCCTTAGCTTTTAGATGAAATACATATATTAAATATAAAAAATAACTTCAGTCGAATATAAAAGGTACTGTTTTGTTTGAACAATTCTTGAAAACGTACTCCTTGTCAGTTAAGGCGCGTTTCTATAAATTCCTCGTGTAAAATAATATTTGAAAATATTACAACTATCATGAAATTAACAAATATGTAAATGATGAATCAAAATAATAAATATGGTGATTTTAGGGATTAAACTATAAAACCAAAAAGAAATCAAGGCAACCATTACAAATATTTTACAAGATAGGCGCTACAAAAATCAACTTTATTCATTCAGGACCAAAATTGAAATTATTAAAGTAAGACACTAGAATTAAAATAATCATAAAGATAAGATAACAAGCAGAAAATGACTAAAATGAAATAAAAATAAAAACAATAGCCAAATCATAATCAATTGGTGACTAAAATGCATAAACTAAAGATATCATATCCAAATCATAATAAAATAATAAACAGAACCCATACAGTGACCAAAATGAAAATAATGTAAAAAGCAGTGACTAATTTCGAATAAACTATAATAATAAAAATAACTAAATTAAAACAAGCACAAATTATAACACAAAATTAAAAAATAAATAAATAGAGGACTAGTGACTGAAATGGAAAAATGTGCGTAGAGTAGAGGGACCTGGAAGAAAATAAACCAAAAAATTAATGTTAAGAAATAAAAAAGGAAAATCACTATTTCAGTCCAGAAGTATTAGAAAAAAAATTAAAAAGTCACCACACATGACCAAAATGCAAAACATGCATAAAAATATAGGGACCAAACAGTAATTAAACCAAAAATATATAACATGCATAAGAAATGGGTAAATTATAAAATCGGTCCCTACAGGTGACCATTTTGCAAAAAACATGCATAACTTAGGGGGACATAAGTCCAATTTCCCCATAAAGTTTTCTATAAATACAAACTTTTTTATAATTATATTTTCATTTATTTTTAAAGAGATAGGGTATCACTTCTCTCTAGAAAGTCGGCCATTGCGTCACCGTCCGAGCCGTCACCGGTCGTCGTGCTACATTCCGGGTCGTCGCCGCTGGTGGCCGTTGGCTACCAGAATTTATTGGGAGACTAATCTCGGGCTCATTGTCTTAGATGTGGGATCGATTTCTACAAAACGACCTCCAAAACTGTGAAAATGGACGAGACCCTTCGACTTTCTCGGGCTCTGATTTATCTTATCTGTCGTTGGATCGCTTCGGTTCCAGAGTATATTGGTCTCCTCGCCCTTGCGCTCCTCCTGACCATTCATATCTATGAAAGAAGGCCTCGTTTGCCGACGAGATTCCGGTCAAGAAGTAAAACTCTCTCCTTTTCCTCTTTTATTCTTGGTTTTGTTTAGTTTCGTAGAAAAGAAAAGAAAAGAAAGAAAGGAAGCCACTGCTTGTGTTTCGAAATAGATAGAAAAAAATTGAAATATTGTTTGAACTCTTTTTTTTTGTTTTATTCATTTTTTCTTTTGAAAACCAAAAAGGGGACATTTTACATTGTTTGTTTCAAATCGGGAGTCCTCCTCCCACTACAATCTGTTTTTTGGGTTCTTTTTATAACCCATTATATTTTTTGTTCTATTCTTTATATGTAATTTGTTGATTTGGTGAGAAGCATGGCACAAGGCATGGCTTGGGCATGGTGAACGTGGCAGCAGGGTATAGTAAGTTGCAGTAGTATGGTTGTGGTACGGGGTTGCAGTAGCAGTGGCAGGGTATGGTAGTGGGTGACCAAACTGGGTCATATCTTGGGCTTCAGGTCAGCTGTAATCGGGTTGGATTGGGTGTCTTGGATTGAACTGTTGGGCCTTAAGATGTAATTGGGCCGACTAGGTTGTAGTTCTGGGCCTGGTTGGGTATGTAATTCTGGCGTGTAAGAAATAAAATAATAATAATAATAATAATAATAATAATGGTCCGGACGAAAATGGGTGTCAACATTAATAACATTTCATATTAAGTTATAATATATCATAGGTCATAGCCTCATTTTTGCCTTAACTTAGGTGTCTTATTGTAGAAGCTCCCCTATTTGTATCTCATCTCAAGGCTCAAAACAAAACAAAAAAATTCGATAGTTTCTTGATCATGAAGTTGAATTGAATATTCATTTTTCAAAAGTAGCTGTAATCACCAAATTTTCCCACTCATAAATATATATAATTTTTATAAAAATAGAAAAAGTCAAAAAAGGGACATAATTCCTTTATATCAGCTGCTACCTCATGTCATATACTTCTCCTACACTAATTCAACACCACATTGGCAACCATGCAGAAAAGAACGTAAGATGCTGTCAAGACAAAAATAAGACTTTTTTAGGCTTATTATCATCCAACATGTAATGGGAGAAAAAAACCCAAGTAAAAAAAAGTGTAATGGCAAAAGAGGGAAATCAAAAACAAATCAAAAACAAAAATTTCAAGGTATTTTGAACCTACTTTTTTCTCTATTAGTGCATGAATGATTGATTTTCGATTGAAATAAAAGGGGGAAGAGGAGATCTTACCAAAAGGAGTTGGAGTCCTCCATCGACGAGTGGAGTGGTTGGCTGGAGGCCACGTCGGGGTCGAGTTTTCTTCATTTAGGTCTTTGTTTAGGGTTATTTTAACTTAAAGGGGTTTTATTGTTTGGCTAAGAGAAGCTTAGGGGTCAATGGTCACCATTGGGGGTGGCCAATGAGGGTGTGACCACCGTTGAAAGGTGGCCATTTGTCCATGGTTTGGACAGGGTAGATGCAGAGTTGTTCCTGAGAGAGAAGAGTGGAAAAAAAAACAAATGTGGTAATGTGTTTTTGGGTATTTTACCGAAATATCTCCCGTATAGGTAATAATTACCTGTGAGACACTCTTTTTTCTAATTTTACAAACCTAGCACCCTTTCTGACAAGGCGCAGTCGCCATCCGCACATTTGCGGGGTTTTGTCCAAGCTGGTGCCACGTCATGAAAGGCGTGGATGGCTATCTGCACCTTATCTGAGGTGTCACACCAAGACAGGCGTAGATTGCCATCCGCGCCTTTCTAGGGCATCTGACATGCGTACGTAAGGTGCAGATATCTACGCCTTTCCTTTAATACCCCAATCGTTCACACCTCCCACATTTATGGGAAATTCGGCTACCCCTTCCCCTCTTCCTATAAATACCCCCTCCCCTATTCTTTCAAACACAACCAAACACAACATCCAAACCACTCTCAAAGCTCAAATTCTCTCATTATTACGAGTATTAATTTTTCTATTAAGAAGGTAAAATATTTTTTTATTATAATAAATCAATAATTTATTATTTTATTAAATTTTATTATATTAACTTTTTATTAATTTTTACAGTTATAAAATGGAAGCCGGTTTGCTACGTTTAGATGGACATCAGATCTCGAGGCATTTTGTTGATACGGTAACGATTTTAAATTATATTTCAATTTTAATTATTTTTAATATTTTATTTTTTAAATTTTTTTAGTATTAGTTTATATTTTAATTTCTATAATATTTATTAAATTAGGAGAGAGGTCGTATATTAGATCCATTCATTCGTAATCTTAAGTTAGAGATACCTACCCGTGTATGGCCGTATTTAGTCGTGGCTAGATTCGGTTACGTAGCAAAATATGAAGGACATTATAACCTTGAATACAACCTTATTTTTGTATTGGTTGAGCGGTGGAGACCAGAGACACATATTCCATCTTCTGTGTGGAGAGTGCACAATTACGCTGGAGGATGTTTCCATGCATTTTGGGCCTTCCGGTAGATGCGGCTATGATTTCTAGGGTGGCGTATGGTGACTGGCATTCCTTGTGCGAGGAGTATCTTGGAGGTGCCCGCCTAATTTCAATGGTGATCGAATTTTGTTAAATTGGTTGGATACAACTTTCAAGCATCTGAGTGGCGACGCCTCCGAAGAGCAGGTTAAAATGTATGCACGTACTTGCATACTAAAACTCATAGGAGGGCTCTTGATGCCTGAAAAATCGAGCAACCAAGTTTATTGTATGTGGTTACATTACCTTGTAGATTTTCATCATGTTGGCACACTGAGTTGGGGATCCATAATTTTAGTATTTTTGTATAGGGAAATGTGTCAAGCTACTAACTATAGAAAAAAATGTTATCGGCATATGTCTCCTTCTGCTCCAGTCTTAGGCATGGTATCACATGCCCTTTTTATGTCCGATGGTGAAAAACATGCTAGTCTTCCCGCTATTATTGAGATAATTACAATACTGATTTCGTATATTAATAATTTTGTTTAGTATATAATAAAAATTATTTCATTGAATAGGTGGTTAAGTACAAGAAAATATCATCGGGATTTGCCTTATGAATTGGAAGAAATTAGGCTACTCATTGATAAGAAGGCTGGCACAGAGGTATGTATTTTAATAACAATATGTACTTTTACTTATTGTTATATAATTAGAATATTATTTTGATAAGAATTATATATATATATATATATATATATATATATATATATATATATATATATATATTTAGTTTCAATGGGCTCCTTATTCTACTGAAGAGATGAGGATTTGCATCCCACATCACTTAAGAGGCCTATTAGATGTCTGGATGGTGGTGGTCTCTCTGATATGTTATGCTATTATCGAGTGACATCCCACTGATTACGTGCTCCGCCAATTTGGTTTTGTACAATCTATTCCAAAAGCACCTAAGAATCTCAACGATTTGCATATCATCGATAGACGGGGCAAAAAAAGTCGACTGGCTGGTGAAGCACATTAAGTGGGTAATGATATGAGAGGATTGACGTGGGCATATTCCCCGTACATAACCCATTTATGTGGATCATTACTTGGTTGCGGATGATTATTATGAGTGGTTCAACATGAACGGGAAATCATTCCTACTTTTCGAGGAAGCACGAGGCGAGAGAATTCATCGACGTCGACCAAGATGTCCATCGTCACAGCATCATCGTTTCCCGACTCATGGACGAAGAGCATGCACTTTCGGCTCGTCCTCAGTTGCAGCACCAAAACCATCAAAGTAGCCATCGTCTATATCATTGTACATTCAACAACCATTTCAAATGGCACCGCAGCCGTATCAGATGGCACCACAACCATTTCATATGCCACTGTAGCCAAGAAAGACTCCACTGCTTCCATACCAAATATCACCTCCGCTGCAGAGTTTATGACCCCCTTCTGGCGAATATTATAGTTTTATGCTTGTAGATCTAACTTGGGGTTTATATACTGGTTATTATAGTGGGTGAAACTTTACCACATACACAAACTTGGGGTTCATATTATTTTCCTTGATAGTCATCTAGTGATGTGATCACCTGGATTGAATTCGATCCGAAAAGTTTGTAATTGGCCAGGATCGAAGTCCTTATTTACCTTAGCAGGTTGTAAGGACATTCTGGGAACCTTTTTTTAGAACCAAACTTCATGTAGAGAATGTAGTAAGCTCACCCCTCTAGATCTATGTGGATACCCTAAGAGAATTAGAATGCATGCAGTTAGGATTTTAAGTTTTCTTGTATGTTTTATTCACTGTTTTATGGTTCATTTACCAATTAAATTTGATCTTTTCATATTTTTCTAACATAATTTCATTTCTTTGACTATTATTTTTGCTCTACTAACCTCTTCTCTTCTCTCTTTGTGTATTTGCTTTATTTATGTATAAACATGTTGTTATTTCCTGAGTTAATTGTCAAATTAGAATGCTTTGACATGAAGGGGTAGACAAAATTAATTTCTATCCACTCTGATATATTGAGATGTTGTATGTTCTTTGAAAGTTGTTCTAGGGTAATTACATTGGAATTAACACATGTTTCATATATGTCATATCGTAGAAGGTATTGAATCCTGAGTTAATAGTCGCACTAGAAGGCTTTTAATACGACAATGACACTCAAAGTGGTAGAATATAACTGCAAAAAATGCATCAATGGCCCAGATGGGTGCTCTAGGAAGCATTTGAAGAATGTACACCAAGTTAAAATACATGAAGCTCAAATGATGCAATAAAACAAGCTTTTCAAGGATGCTACAATAATGCTGATATAATTAGCCAAAAAGAAGAAATATTTTTAAAGGTAAGGCATCAAGAAACAATGAAAGCCAACATGAGATAATGAATGACGCTAGTCGAGTACAGCTGTTCAACAAGCACATTTCAAGGGAAAAGAAGCTGAAGCATTGGAATTGTCCATCAAACCAAGGATAAAAGAAGATTGTTTCCTTGAATATTCGATCGAAAAAGTTATAAAGTCGAGCAATGTGACTTGATTTGTAGTTTTTGTCTGCCTCGGTGTATTGAGACATTGTCTGTTCCTTGGAAGTTGTTTTATGACAATTACTTTGGAATCAATACCTTCGTTGCATATACATTTTTATATGCATTTTCATTTTTTGCATTATGCATTTGCATTTTGTTTGTTTCAAAATTTTTATATGCATTCAATCATGAAGAAATGAGAGTAATTTGTGACAGAATCCATGACATAGATTTTGAAAGAGAATTAGAGCATCCTTGGTCTTCCTAAAGAAATATAAGAGCCATGAATGAGATTTTAACACGTGTCAATAAGATTGAGAAACTCCATGAGTAGCTTGTCAAAAATCAATAATAAATGACTAATCAAGAAAAAAAGTTCCAAGATGAGTCAAGAGAACATATGTCAAAATTAATGCACATGATGACTTTCTTGATCAATGCAGATAAGCCACTAGATGAACCAGCTGTAAAGGCATTGAATGAGATTTTGAATGTTAGTTGTAAGGCCAAAGTGACAATGAAATATGATCAAGAACATGCTAAGGAGAAGGATATTTTAAGCCAGCTTCATAAATCGGATGTGGTCCTAGAAGACTCTGTTGAATTGATAATAAGGAATGGACCTCACTTGAAAAGAAAAAGCGCATAGAAGAAGCCCAAATATTGATCAAGAAAGCAAAAAAGGGTCAGGACCTTCCATAGTGGCCTCCGAACGAGAAATGGTCCTATAAGGAGATCCCTTGGATAAATCAAATTGAAACCTCAGGATGTTAAACAAAGGTTTCTAGTAACCTTGAAGGAAATTTTCAAGATCCTCTGGAACATGAGATTCAGAGGTGCAAGAAGAGAAGTGAAATGTCATAATTCAATGCCCAGAAATATATTCCCCAAAAGAGATTAATATAGCCAAATTCAGTGAAAGCTACATAGATAAGAAGAAAATAAGGGAGATCTAAGCGAGAAGATAGATATAACCTGAGACTTGCCTATAAGATTAAAAACGAATTGGTTAGATGTAACTCGAAAAATATCTCACAAACCCACACCATCAAAAGCCGCAACAACATATGCTCAAATTTCAAGAAATATTATCTTCTCCAGGGGGAAATTATTTTGGTGGAAATGAGGAGCTAAAGAAGCAATAAGAGACAAGAAAGGCTAGCTTGAAAAGATAGGCTAATATTTTGGAACATATGAAGAATACTTACCGGATTGGAAAAGTTAATGTTGAACCACAGTTGGTGGAAGCAACTCGAGATGAGGAGAAGATAAATGATCAAAAACTGCACATCAGTGTGATGCCTGAAGATGGTGGGGTTGGAAAATATGTAGTTGAAATCTGATCATATTTCCCATGAATAAGAACTGAACAATTGGACTATAAAGGATCTTCTTGTAGTTTTTAAATATATAGCAATACTCGAAATTAACCCTTATGTTTTTTCCTGCAAGCATTAAGAAATCTTTTGTGAAGGTTGCTATGTTATTCTTACATTTTTCTATGTTAATCTTACATTTTTCTACAATTGAAGATGTTTTCTTTTATTTCTTAAGTAACAATCATTTTATACATTTTCACATTCTTTATTATTCTTTATATTTTTGTTATTTTTGACATTTGATTCTTTTATTCATTTAATACAAATGTCTATCACTCTTCCAAATATATATGTTCGTTCCAAATTATCTTTGCAGGTGTCCCAATCATTAATAACATGAATGTTTCTAAATTCTAATCATGAGATAAATTTTGAGCGGCTTGTGTTTAGTAAAAATATGTGAGTGCAAAAAAAGAGGTAGAATGTGATGTTTTTCAATAAATTATTTAGGATTATGGAAAAACAAGATAACCAGGTCTTATCTCACAAAGAAGAAGTCGAGATTTTGAATCTATGATGGATGAAGAAAGAAGAGAGATAGAGATTGGGAATACTTTGTCTCATGAAACAAAACAAGAGCTGATAGAGTCATGAAACAAAACAAGAGCTGATAGAGTTGCTTCAAGATTTCAAAGGTATTTTCTAGTCTTTTAAGACATGCTAGGATTGAATACAAATGTAGTAGTGCACAAGTTCCTAATAGACCATTAAAAATCTATTTGAAAGTTCTTGAAAATTCATTGAGATATGTGCTAAAACTGCATGATGAGTTTGAAAGGAATGAAAGAGTCATCTATTATATGATCAACAAGTTCACTAATTGCGAGTTCACATACCTGCCAATCCAAGAGTCATGATGCGCTTTGGTATGGGCTACCCAAAGGATCAGGAATTACTTGTTTCCATACTACTTAGTTGATATCCAAACTTGATCCTCTAAGGTTCTTGATAAAGTCACCAGCTTTAACATGTAGATTGCTGATGATAGATTTTGGTATCAAAGTTTAACATCGTGTATGAAAGTAATAAAAGGGAGTGCCATATCAGATTTTCTGACAAATCGTGCATTCAATGTTATGGGGTGAGGAATTGGGGCAGTGTTAATTTCTCCATAAAATGTCTACTATTCTTTCACAAGTAGATTATAGTTCTTTTGCACTAATAATATGGTGGAATTTGAGGCTTGCACTGTGGGGATAAGAGCAACCATGTAAAGAAAGCTAAAGTGCTAAAAGTATATGGAGATTATTCATTAGTAGTTTATCAACTACAAGGATGGTGAAAATTGTCTCAAGGAATTGCCCTTCGTCGCGTATGCATGGAAGACTTCAGTACATACTTCAAAGGGGGAAACAAATTTTCTTTGGAATTGAAATAAAAACAGCCTTATTCATCTAAGTCGAGAATTTTTTACTTCAAGTCTTAACTAAAGTAAAGATAAGACGAAACTGAATAGGCTCAGGCCCGACATGAGTAGTTGAGCCTCATTGAAAAGGTTAAAAGTTATCTACCATGGATAGATATGTTAGAATCTTATGATAAGAAAGTTTGAGAGGATGATCTAGTGATTGAAAAGATATTGTCAATTCATAAAGATTTCCATGAGAAATAGATGCCAAATTAGGAAATGACCATACATTGTCAATGAGGTCTTTTCCAGAGGAGTGTTATTTTTTACAAAGATAAATTAAGATGAATTGAGTGATCTAATAAATTCAGATTTGGGTTAAGAAGTACTACACTCGAAAAAATAAAAAAGAGAAAAGAAAAAGAAAATCAAGACAAAAAAAGAGAAAAAATATAAAAAAATAAAAAGAAAGAAGAGAAAAAAGACGAAAGAAAAGGAAAAAAAGAAAAAGAAAAAAAGAAGAAAGAAAAAGAAAAAGAAAAGATAGATAAAAAGAAATAAAAGAAAAACTGAAAGGGGGTTCAAGATGAGAATATACAAGAATCGTCTTGAAACCAAAGGAGGGATTTAAGTTGAAGATCTGAAAGGGCGGCTCAAATGTGTTTTGATATTAGGCATCTGCCAAGTAAAACCATCTCAAGAGTTTGATACTTTGGGATGAGCATCACAGTGCAAGCATTGTGGCCACTTTTGAAGTCTTTTAGACAAGAGCTTACCTCTACGCTTCGGGGCTATATCTAGTTGATTGGTTTAGAAAGCTTGATATTTTGAGAGGAGCTTCACGTCTACGAACATTTTGGAAATATTTGTTATCTTCTAGATAGAGGCGTACCTCAATGCTCCAGATTATATCAAGTTGATTTGTTCAAGAACATTCATGTTAGTGATCTTGAGGCATCTGACTTTATTTCTTTATCTTTATCATTTCTATGATTGTCAAGACTTTGTAAAAATTCCAATTTTATAATTTCAAGCCCCAATTGTGTTCATTTACAAGCATCTTATAAGTAAATTAACATAGTTCACAAGAAAAGAAAAGGTTTCTTTATATTACTTTGAACTAATCTTTTAAATGCAATGAATCCAAAGTAGCCCAAAACCTTAAAACTCATGTTCATTTGTTAAAGAATGTATGTCAAGAAAAGATATATGAGCTGAATTCATATAAGAAGTTATATGAGAGTAGCTATTAAATCCCCGTCAATGACATTTTTCCAAGATGTTATCATCTAGGGCAAAAAAAAAACAAGATGGCTTCTGAAGAATGAAGGAGGTCTTGGAAGCTGATGAGGCTTATTCTGCCTCATTTGGAACTGATAAAAGGACATAGCAGACATTCTCTAATTCTTGGAACATTTGAAGTCTGATAGATCAAAAGACTCAAGAATAAAACTTTTCACATTTCTTTGTGGCATCAACAATAATCGACCAAGAAGCAGATGAGCGCCTTAATAAGCATGGGCATGAATTGTTTTGAGATTTTCCGGTATCTCAAGTCATAACAAATATTCAGGGCATTCATGTATCAGATGAATTAATCACTTGTTTAAGCAAGTTTGAAAACAAGAAGGAGGTTTTTGCGTGTGTGAGTACTATAAAATATACGTAGATAATCTGCAAGTATACACAATCGCTCAAGTAATATAATGATGAGTGAGTATCGTCTCCACAGGGATTGGGCAAAATTATAAAAGTCTAACCAAAGCTAGGTATTAATCTATCTATGTATAGTTAGTCTTTATATATACAAATGTCACGGCAAATGAAAATGTGTATGCTGATGGATGCAGATGAATGGTTTCATGGTGTAGCAGATGGAAATGCAGTGGCAAGATAAGATGTTTAGTGTTGAAAATGGTGCAATGTCGAGGCAATGAAAAATGGTAAAACAGTAAATGAACAACAAATAAAATGAAAAGAAGATAGTCCTCATATGACAAACTTCCAATGGAATGAATGATAGAGATTGATTTAAGGATGCTAAACTTATTCCTCAGGTATATTTAAGCTATCTAATCTTTACTTGCTCGATAGGGCTTTCCTAACTTGTTCTCAAATGAACCTAACAGAATAGGATAACAAGGCATCTGCTCTCACTCAACGATGTTGGCCAGCCTAACCTATTGATAAAGACACCCTTTTTAGTCGTTCAAATCCTATCCTAGTCTCTCCCCGAGATCTAAGGGATTAGGTTATAATATCCCTAGGCCGATTCAAAGCCCCTTGAAAATACTATAACCCATTACTTATGAGGATATTGTCTTGCGATTCTCTTGAAAACTTACAAGTATTTTTAGCTTAGGTTTCTCCCGAATACCTAAACTTCATCTAAGAAATGGACATTTTCATGCCTCTTACAAGTCTAGATGGTGAAGTATTCATAAGCAAAGTAAACAAAGAAGCAAAATAAACTTAAATATACCAATAAAATAAAGTCTAAACATCCATTAAATCAACCACCACCAAATAAGTTAGTTCATAGTGGGGTTCGAAATATCCAAACACAAAGTCATGCAAATATTTGTTCCAACAACCCACAAATAAATAGAAAAATAGTAGCAAAAAGGGAAGTGAGAAGAAGCCTTCGACGTGCCACCGGAGGTCTCCTCGGCCACCAAAAATCCTCTTAGCTCGCTAACTCCTTTCGGCACCTAGCTCGCCACTCCTTGGAGCTTTATCAATGGAGGAAAACCCAAGGAAGAAGAAAAGGAAAAGAAAATAAAAATCTGATTTTTTTCCTGCTCTATATCTAGGGGTAATGATGAGGTTGTTGGGTGCAAAATACCCCTCATACCCCTAGAATCATATGTAGTGCGTGAACCTTATCCTCCAGGTGGCAGTGGTCCCATAGCAGCTCTGGCAGGCGGTTACAGCAATCATTTCATGTGCAGAGCCAGCTGTCCTCGTACAGTTGTATCTTTCTGTCGTTTTCTGCGCCAGAAATGCAAAGGCATTTCAATCTACTTCAACAATGTGTGATGCCGTGGTATTACTTCCCATCTAGTCCTTTTTGCTTGTTATTCCCTAAACACCACAGAAAAACTGCACTTCTTCCTCAAGTAGCATCATTAAGAAATAAAATAGCACTACCACCACAAATGCAACTATATGCAACTACATGATCCTAAAATGCCTAAAATGAGCTTTTAAACAAACAATAACTTAAGTTAAAAAGGCCTTAAAAGTAGCCTTTTTAGGAAGTTAACACACCCCCAAACTTAAGCTATTACTTGTCCTCAAGCAATGGATAGCAGTTACATAAGCAAAATGTCATGGCAATGTTCGACAATAAGACAGTAGGAAAAATTGAATTTCAACCCTCAGCAAAATAGGCTTCAACATGCTAGACTTATTAAGAATTCAAGTACTTTTCTCTAGGTCACGATCCTTTGTGGTAGTGTGTGTGCGTGATTGTATCCAATCTATACTTAGCAAACTTAGACAATTTCTACTCAAGTCCCCTAGTTTTTGTCAAGGCATTTACTTATTCATTAAGCACATTTTCTTTACTCCCTTTTTCTTTTCTGTTTTTTTAATAGATGTTGTTACGAAGGGAGTCAGCTCATCACACATACTCTCCCACACTCTAGGTGAAAGGGAGCATTCCTTCCACACTCGAGCTAGTTAAGTAGAGTCATCTCGTGACTACTTTCATTCACTCATATTCACATGGCTACCATTTATTAAAGAGAGTTCCAGGCAATGCCACGGCAAAGAGGAGTGTCGCTCTATAGCTATGTCTAAGCATTTATTCACAGTTTCATATATAAGGGAGTTGTTTTTTATTTTTCTTTTAAGCACAATACCATATTTCAATGCCAAAACTAACTAGAGTTCCTTCATAAATTTTTTTCAAATTTTCTAAGTATAGAGAACATACAAATCGTGTAAAAAATTTTCACAAAGCATCAAACCCTAGAGTGAGTTCTATCATTCTCAACAGTCATTTACATTCAGATTCTAGCCTAACAAGATCATCATCATCGGGTATCCTCAAAACATTCTATCTAACTGTCCTATCATTTACTGATACCATGGCATAATACTACGCTAATGTTATCATGCATATGTCCTAGCAAGAACACTACCTCCCCCAAACTTAAGGGAATCATTATCCTCAATGCTTAAAGAGAACTAAACTAAATATAAACTAAATGTCATGCAATGAAATGCAAACTAAATGAAAATGAATGCAAGTGAGGTACCTCAATGTTTACGTGGTGGAGTTGCCTTGGAGATGCTAACAGCTCCTCGACTAGTGCGCTGTTGGGCTGGACTCTGAAGAAGTAGAGTAATAATGCGCAATATTCTTACGTCCAACCGTGGTCTTGGTGCATCGGCCACTACGTGGTGTAGGCGAGGGATCAGGTGCACGAACGGGACTGGGTGTGTCTTCGATAGGGACAGTAGGCGGATATTCAGGGGTTTTGGAATATTGTTGATCAGGAGTCAGGTCATCAACTAGAGGATCTTCTTCATCTTGTTTGGGCTCTAGAGATGCCTCGGCATTGAATGCCGACAGAATTTCGTCTAGAAAGCCAGGGAAATTCCGTTGTCCGTGGGGAATAATTTCTTGAAACATCGATTCCACCACAGCATCTCTATGCTTCACATATCCAAAGAAATTATAGATGTTACCGTGTAAAGCATGTAGGTGAGTCTGAGTCTGTATCACAGCTTCCTCGAGAGCAAGCAATCTTGCCTCGGCATTGGATTGTGTAGTTCCTGCAGATTGCTCATGAATAGGGTCTTTATACTTGGGATTTTCAATTCCTAATAGCAGTGGAAGTCTAGCCCTAGTAATGCTCGATAATCCAGGTAAAATTTCATCAAAAGCATTTTCCTCAACCTTTTTCTTACGACACAAAGTAGTAATTAAGTTAGGAAATACTAAAGCACTTGCCTTTTTACTCAAGCAGTCATGAACTTGTTGAACAATAATACGACCAACATCAATAGGATGGGATACCATTATCGAATGTAAAAGCAGTAAGCGAGAAAGTGATACCGTCGTATTGTGAGAAGTAGGCATGAGTTTATGCTTAAGGAAGTGATTCCATAACTTGGCACGCAGCTGAAGATTCTCTCTGTTGACCGAATATCTACTTGTTTGACGCCCATTCCACTCAATGTTTTCAAAGCATAAGTCCTCAAGTATTTCATCGTAGGTATGGCTATCGGCTTCATCCTCGAACTGGACATGTCGGTCCACCACATCCTGCAAATGATAATATCGATTAATCGCAGTGGGTGTAAAACATATTTGTTTACCTCGCACAAAAATGGCATGTTGGTTTGGCTTGGAAATATTTGCATAAAATTCCTTAACCAACGAGGTGTTCACTGAACCCGGATGGCGTGCGAACTTCTTCCACTTGAGCGGCGTAACAATGTCCATTATGTCGGGTCCCAAGCCACCATCGGTTTCCTTGGTAAAAATAAAACTTAACTCAAAGAAGAGTTTTCGGTTCTTAAAGTTTTGAAACCGAGCTTTCGCCTCCTCGTTCTCAAATTTTTGGAACTTGGAACCTTCGGGCGTAACCGGTCTTGTGCGCACCATTTTCAACAGTTAATAAGTAAGAAAAATGAAAAAAAAAGTATCTTTCAGAAGCATTGTGAAATTTCGGCTATGGAGAGAAGAGTGAAGAAGATAAAGAATATGAGAGATAAAAAGTAAAAGTTAAAAATGAAATAAAAAAGATAAAGAAGAAAGAGAAAAGAAAAAGTTAAAAGTTTAGGAGGGAAAATGGGTGATATGACGGTTAAGAGAGAAATTAATGGGTGGGGGGTTATGCGTGTATGGGGAAGGAAAAACTGCCAAAAGAAATGATGATGATGGGACAAAACTGTGGAGAGAAAAAAGAAATGTCAGGAATAAAATAAATTAAAAAGAAACATAATCAAAGAATATCTCTCCCATTAATGCGCTATCCTTTCCTCCATTTGGGTTACTGCTTCCTGCACGGTTTACAGCAATGTGGTCCCTACAACTCATATAAAAAATTAATTACAAAATAAAATAAAATGAAAGAAAAGCTTATATTTAAATTCTATTTATGCACAGACACAAATTCAATACCGTGGCATCGAATTTTGGTTCTCCTCTGGGCACGCTTCAGCATCATGCAGACGTAACACATCCTTGTTGTGTGGTGGTGGAACTCTATTGTAGGCTTTCAGACGCTGGCCATTGACCTTGAAGATCGTCCCATTGTCTATTCTCTTGATGTCAACAGCTCCATGGGGGTAGACATAATGCACCTCAAATGGCCCTGACCATCGAGATTTGAGCTTCCTAGGAAAGAGTTTAAGTCTGGAGTTGTAAAGCAAGACTCATTGCCCCACATGAAAATGACGTGGCATCAGTTTATGGTCGTGCCACTTCTTGGTTTTCTCCTTGTATATCCGAGCATTCTCATATGCTTGTGCTCTAAACTCTTCCATTTCATTAAATTCCAGTAATCTTTGTTCCTCAGCTAGTTGAGCATCAAAATTCAATCGCTTGATGACCCAATATGCCTTATGTTCGAGTTCAACTGGGAGATGACAAGCTTTACCATACACTATCTTGAATGGTGACATTCCCAAGGGAGTTTTGAACGTTGTTTTGTATGCCCAAAGGGCTTCATCCAACTTTGGTGACCAATCCTTACGCCTTGGGTTCACCACTTTCTCTAAAATCTACTTGATCTCTCGATTGGATATCTCTGCTTGGCCATATGTCTACGGATGATATATCGTGGCAATCTTGTGTCGAACTCCATATCTCTTCAATGCCTTGGCAGTCAACTTGTTATCAAAATGGGTTCCTTCATCATTAATAATAGCACGAGGTACTCCAAATCGAGTGAAAATAATTTGTGTAAAAACTTGAGTACGGTCTTGGAGTCATTCATTGATGTTGCTATTGCTTCCACCCACTTTGACACATAATCCACAGCAAGCAAGATATATAATTTTCCTTCAGAAGATGGGAATGGTCTCATGAAATCGATGCCCCACACATCAAATAGCTCTATCTCCAAGATATTTTGCAGTGGCATTTCATGTTGTCTGGAGATGTTTCCAGTCTACTGGCATCGATCACAAGCTTTGTAAAATGCTTGGGCATCCTTAAACAGAGTTGTCCAGTAAAAGCCTTATTGTAGAACCTTAGCAGCAGTCCTTGCTCCACCAAAATGGCCTCCACATGAGGACGAATGATAATGGTACAAAATATCACATTGCTCATCTTCGGGTACACATCGTCTAATGAGCTGATCGGCACAATGCTTGAATAAATATGGCTCATACCAAAAATAGTGCCTTGCATCGTGCTTGAATTTCTTTTTAGCCTGGCTGTCTAAATCAAAAGGCAATATTCCACTAACAAGAAAATTAGCAAGGTCAGCGTACCACGGGATTACCATGGCATATAAAATTTTATCATCAGGAAATTCTTCTTGAATATCTACAGTGTCATGGCATTCAAAATTGTTCTCTAGCCTAGATAAGTGATCAACAACTTGATTTTTAGTTCCTTTTCTATCTACCACATCTAAGTCAAATTTTTACAAAAGTAAGATCCACCTAATAAGTTTAGGCTTTGCATCCTTTTTGTTCACTAAGTATTTTATAGTCGAATGATCAGTGTAAACAATGAATTTTGTGCCTATTAGGTAAGGTCTAAATTTATCAAAAGCAAATACCACGGCAAGTAATTCTTTCTCAGTGGTGGTGCAATTCAATTATGTTTCATTTAAAGTGCGGATAGAGTAATAAATAAAATGAAAAATTCTACCTCGGCATTGCCCCAAAATAGCTCCTACGGCATAATCGCTCGCATCACACATCAGCTCAAATGGTGATGTTCAATCGGGAGGAACTACAATGGGTGCCGAGATCAGTTGTTGTTTTATCTCATTGAATGCGCCGAGGCATAACTCGTCAAACACAAAGGGTTGGTTTTGTTAAAGCAATGTGCACAAGGGCTTAGAAATCTTGGAGAAGTCTTTGATAAACCTTCTATAAAATCCCGTATGTCCAAGAAAACTTCTTATCCCCTTGACCAAAGTTGGTGGTGGCAACTTTTCAATTACTTCAATCTTCGCGTTGTCCACCTCAATACCCTTGTGTGAAATTTTGTGGCCTAATACAATGCCTTCAGTCACCATGAAGTGACATTTCTTCCAATTTAAGACCAATTCATCCTCTTCGCATCTTTTGAGAACTTTTGCTAGATTGTCGAGGCATCGTTCAAAATTGTCCCCACAAAAAGAAAAGTCATCCATGAAGATCTCCATAAAATCCTCAACCATGTCTGAAAATATAGCTTGCATATAGCGCTGAAATGTTGTCGGGGCATTACGAAGTCCAAAAGGCATCCTCCTAAAGGCAAAAGTGCCATAGGGACAAGTGAATGTAGTCTTTTCTTGGTCCTATGGTGTGATGGCAATTTGATTGTACCCTGAGTACCCATCCAAAAAGCAATAGAATGCTTTACCGGCCAATCAATCCAATATTTGGTCGATGAAAGGTAGAGGAAAATGATCATTCTTTGTAGCCTTGTTGAGTTTTCGATAGTCCATGCATATCCTACATCTGATAATAGTGCGAGTGGGTAATAGCTCATTATCCTCATTAGTAACCACAGTCATGCCTCCTTTCTTCGGAACACACTGGACAGGGCTCACCCATGAGCTATTGGAGATAGGGTAAATCACTCCAACATCAAGCCATTTCAGAATTTCTTTCATCACCACTTTATTTATAACAGGGTTGAGTCTTCTTTGTGGTTCAATTGAATTGTCATGGCAATCTTCAAGCAGAATCTTATGCATGCAGATCGTGGGACTAATGCCTTTCAAGTTGGACATAGTCCAACCAATTGCTTTCTTATGCTACATCAAAACACTTAACAAACTTTGCTCTTGATTAGCAGTAAGGTTAGCGGAAATAATCACCGGTAAAGTCTCATTGCTACCTAAGTAAACATATTTAAGATGCCTTGGAAAAGTCTTAAGCTCTAAAGTAGGTGCATGCAATAATGAAGTCTTAAGCTAGATTGCTCCTCCAAAATTGGAAAGTCGTCGGACTCCACTAAGCTTTCATCATCCACCAAATATTCATTTTCTGCGAACTGAATGAAATTGTTCTAGCAAAGATGTTTAGTCTCTTCTTCAATCACTGAGTACAATTTAGAAATGCCTTGGCATTCTTCAGTGTCATCAATATATTTGAGCGTGCGAAACATATTAACAGTCACACACAGATCAACCACTTTCATGGTGAGTTCACTTTTTTCACAGTCTATCAATATACGTCCAGTGTCTAGGAAAGGTCTTCCCAGAATAATCGGTTCCTTGGCATCAACTTCGCAGTCCAGAATTAAGAAGCCGACTAGAAACACAAACTTATTCACCCTCACTATGACATCCTCGACTCTCCCTTCAGGTTTCACATGGGATCTGTCGGCAAGTTGTAAAATAACCGAGGTGGGTCTTGCATCTCCTATGCCAAGCTTCAAGAATATAGATTTTGGCATTAAGTTAACACTTGAGCCAAGATCACACAATGCCTTTCCAACAAAATTAGCTCCAATCGAACAAGGAATAATGAAGCTGCCCGGATCATTTTACTTTGGCGGCAACTTACTCAATGAAGAACAAAATTCTGTTACCGTGGCAACAGTCTCTATTTTCCTCTTCTTGGTACAGATTTACTTCAGAAATTTGGCATACATCGGTATCTGTTCAATAGCTTCCAAGAGATGTACATTGATATGGAGCTGACCAAATATCCACGAACTTCTTGAACTGAACTTCATCATTATACTTCTTCAATCTTTGCGGGAAGGGTGGGTGAGGTCTATCTTCCGTAACTGCAATAGTAGGAATTGATTTTGACGTGGCATCATAATCTGGTGCCTTAACAGAATCCCCCTCCTTGTCCTTCTCAGTACTGCTATCATCATGCAATTCAGGTTCACCTCTTTCATTAGTGGGAGTAGTGTCATCATGTTGTGCCCCACTAGCTTTAACTTGTTGATTGATTTGTGTTCCACTCCTAAGAGTTAACACATTACAATGCTCCTTTCCATGCCCTTTTGTGACTTCAGTATCACTTGGCAAATGTCCTTGCTGACACTCTTGCAATGCCATAGCAACCTGACCAACTTGTCCTTCCAAATCTCTCAAAGACAAGCTATGGCTTTGAAGTAAGGCGCTTTGACTATGAAGTAAAGCTCTTTGATTATTAATTGAAGTAGAATGGTCTTGCAGCATTGTCTTCGTAGTAGATATGAACTCTTGAATTGTAGCTTCCAAGGAACTCATGCTTGCTAAAGTTGAAGCTCCCTTGCTGGAATTATGCCATGGCATAGCATTCTGGTAACCTTGAGGCTCATTGTGATTCTGCTACCGAGTAGAGTGATTAGCATTGTGGGCTCCTTAATTTCCCCATGAGAAATTGGGGTGCTGACGCCATCTAACATTATAAGTATTATAGTAAGGATTGTTGATGCCTCGATTGTAATTGCCTATAAAGTTGATGGACTCGTGATTGCTCAGGCATTCTCTTTCATGATGATTTCCCTGGCATAACAGACATGCCAAGCTAGTTGCTTTCACTTCCTTCACCTCAATAGATCGTTGTAAGTTTTTCAGGAGCGTTGTAAGTTTTTCAGCATATTGGTGATAGTTGAGAGTTGAACGGACACCGAATCTTTAGTATCTAACTCAAATTCTCTAGGTGCTCTCCTCTCACTCCCAAGTCTTGAGGAAGGAAACTGATAATCATTGTTAGAAATTTTGTCCAAGATAGCAAACGCCTCAGTAGGTGATTTACCTAGCAATGTCTCATTTACCGAGGCATCAAGTAACATCCTCGTGGGTGCATTGACTCCATTATAGAACATGACTACATGAGTCCAATCGTGAAAACCATGATTTGAACACTTTCGAAGCAAACTCTTGTAACGATCCCAACACTCGTACAGGAATTCGTCGTCGCCCTAGAGAAAAGATGATATTTCATTCCTTAGCTGCATATTCATGTTCGGTGGGTTGTACCTCAATAAAAAAACTCTTGCAAAGATCAGCCCACGATTCCATCGAACCAACTAGTACACCACTCAACCAAGCTCTTGCTCGGTCACGCAATGAATACGGGAATAACTTTAACTTCAGAAAATCCTCATGCACTCCCTCTTGGCGAAAAGAATCACAAACTTCTAGAAAATTACGAATGTGTTATCTGGCATCTTCATTTGGCATACCCCCAAACTGCCCAATAGAATTCAACATGTTGAACATGACTGGTTTTAACTTGAAATGTGCAGCTTAAATTTCGGGTGCCACAATTTCAGGATTCAGATCATCCAGCATCGGATTTAAATGATCACGTATAACGCGCGACCTAACAGCAGGATCAACATTGTCTAATGTCGCAGCATTTTGATTTTTGTCATCCTGACCAATGCCTTAGTTTCCAATCTGATACATATTTTCACGAGCGCGTTGAGCACGTCTCCTTTGTCTAAAGAGTCTTTCAATCTCAAGTTCTATCGGTTCCAAAGGCTCTTCAGAATTTCTTCCTAGGCATACACTAAATAAACCTGAAAAATAAAATAAAAAATATAAAGTAAAATATACACAAATAAAAATGAAAAAACAAAATAAAATGCTCTAGCAAAACTAAATAACTCCAGGCTGCCAATCCCCGGCAACGGCGCCAAAAACTTGTTGCGCATGTGAGTACTATAAAATATACGCAGATAATGTGTAAGTATACACAATCGCTCAAGTAATATAATGATGAGTGAGTATCGTCTCCACAGGGATTGGGCGAAATTACAAAAGTCTAACCAAAGCTAAGTATTAATCTATCTATGTATAGTTAGTCTTTATATATACAAATGTCACGGCAAATGAAAATGTGTATGCTGATGGATGTAGATGAATGGTTTGATGGTGTAGCAGATGGAAATGCAATGGCAAGATAAGATGTTTAGTGTTGAAAATGGTGCAATGTCGAGGCAATGAAAAATGGTAAAATAGTAAATGAACAACAAATAAAATGAAAATAAGATAATCCTCACGCGACAAGCTTCCAATGGAATGAATGATAGGGATTGATTTAAGGATGCTAAACTTATTCCTTAGGTATATTTAAGCTATCTAATCTTTACTTGCTCGACAGGGCTTTCCTAAAATGTACTCAAAGGAACCTAATAGAATAGGATGTCAAGGCATCTGCTCTCACTCAACGATGTTGGCCAGCCTACCCTATTGATAAAGACACCCTTTTTAGTAGTTGAAATCCTATCCTAGTCTCTCCCGAGATCTAAGGGATTAGGTTATAATATCTCTAGGTCGGTTCAAAGCCCCTTTAAAATACTATAACCCATTGCTTATGAGGATATTATCTTGCGGTTCTCTCGAATACTTACAAGTATTTTTAGCTTAGGTTTCTCCCGAATACCTAAACTTCATCTAAGAAATGGACATTTCCATGCCTCTTACAAGCCTAGATGGTGAAGTATTCATAAGAAAAGTAAATAAAGAAACAAAATAAACTTAAATATACCATTAAAATAAAGTCTAAACATCCATTAAATCAACCACCACTAAATAAGTTAGTTCATGGTGGGGTTCAAAATATTCAAACATAAAGTCGTGCAAATATTCGTTCCAACAACCCACAAATAAATACAAAAATAATAGCAAAAAGGGAAGTGAGAAGAAACCTTCGACGCGCCACCGAAGGTCTCCTCGGCCACCACGAATCCCCTTAGCTCGCTAACTCTTTTCGGCACCTAGCTTGTCACTCCTTGGAGCTTTATCAATGGAGTAAAACCCAAGGAAGAAGAAAAGGAAAGAAAATAAAAATATGATTTTTTTCTGCTCTATGTGTGTGCCTCTTCACCTGTTGTAGAGTCTCCCTTGAGCTGTAATATATAATAAAAATATCTAGGGGTAATGATGAGGTTGTTGGATGCAAAATACCCCTTATACCCCTAGAATCACATATAGTGTGTGAACCTTATCCTCCAGGTGTATGTGGTCCCATAGCAGCTCTGGCAGGCGGTTACATCAATCATTTCACGTGCAGAGCTAGCTGTCCTCGTACAGCTGTATCTTTTTGTCGTTTACTGTGCCAGAAATGCCAAGGCATTTCAATCTGCTTCAGTAATGTGTGATGCCGCGATATTACTTCCCATCTAGTCATTTTTACTTGCTATTCCCTGCACACCACAGACAAACTGCACCTCTCCCTCAAGCAGTATCATTAAGAAATAAAATAGCACTACCACCACAAATGCAACTATATGCAACTACATGATCCTAAAATGCCTAAAATGAGCTTTTAAACAAACAATAACTTAAGTGAAAAAGGCCTTAAAAGTAGCCTTTTTAGGAAGTTAACAGCGGTGATGTTCAAAAGTTTCATAAGGGCTTACAAACTCATATCGTATTGAGGTAACAAGACTCGAGTGAAGAAAATGTCAAGAATGAGTTTTGTTGTTTGGATTAATAAGGGAAGAAGATAGAGACAATAAGAGCTTACTTTGAAAAGCAAACCATTTATGGTTTAATTAGTGGAAGAGTCTAGAAGAAACCACTCTGATAGAGTAGATGAGTTTAAAGATAAAAGGTGCCAAGATCATATACCTGACCGTGAAAATAATTAACGAGAGAGCATTTCTTCTGAGATTTTTGCAAAGAAACAAAAACAAAGGAGAGAGAATAAATGACGACACGAGCTAATCATATTGTTCTTCAGAAAAAAATAGCTTGAATTGACAAGCTGGCACGTCAATATTATTATAGGCTCTGAAACAAGATTGATCAAGTGAAGAAAGACCGAGTTCTCAATTTTGAAGTAAAAAAAAAAAGACAAAACAACAATTTTGCATCCATGAGAACATCATTTGCATAAGAAAAATGCATTACATTTAGATACATTTAAATTACATTCATATCTTCATGAATAGATACATAATTATTTACAGATTTTCAGATGAAAGAAAAAGATTTGTGATGTCAAGATCTCAAGAAGAGAAAATCAGAATTTAAACCTCAAATAGAGGAAATCATATCAGAGTAGCAGAACCTGAAAAAACAAAGAAGCTCAATCCACAGAAGAATGAAAATGAGAAAGCGATTTTCAAAGTCTCTCATTTAATCTTTTTTGAAAATTAAATTTTTGAAAAGTAAGAAAACGATTTTCAAAGTTTCTTACCTAGTAGATTATTTCCAAAATTAGTAAGTCATTCGGGCCATATATAAGACCTTCGGGCATGATGTTTTCATATGATATTTGTGGAAAAATGAGAAAGCATTTTTCAAAGTTTCTCATTTAATACGATGAATTTTGTCTCACTTGAGACATTTTATTTCTTAAAACAAATTTCATCTCACTTGAGACAAGTTTCCCTTGAAACACAGATTTTAAAATTGTTTCACTTGAGATTTTTATCTCAATTGAGATTGTTTTTCTTAAAGAAAATTTCATCTCACTTGAGATATTTTTTTTCTTAAAACCAATTTCATCTCGCTTAAGACAAATTCATTTGAAACACAAATTTTGAAATTGTTTCTCTAGAAACAAATTTTTATCTCACTTATGAATTTTGAAAACATTTCATTCAAAATTTTCATCTCATTTGAGATTGTTCCTCTCGAAACAAAATTTTATCTAGCATAAGATAGTTTCTCTTGAAGAAAAATTCTTTTCACTCATTCATTTTCATCCGGATTTTGAATATTTAATAGGAATCTCAAAGTTAGCAGAGATTTCATTTCACAATTCCATTTTGAAGAAGAAGATTTCAGCAAAGAATTAATCCACATCTTCATTTTTTAGAGAAGTGGATCTCAGCAAAGATTCAAGAACCTTCAGGTATTTCAAATACAATTGTTACTGATATGTGATAACCTTTTTTACAGACTCAAATCCATCACAGAAGGAGATGGATCAACATTTTCAATGGAAGGGTTATAATGAGAAGAACTCATCCAAAGAGGGAGATGAAGTTCATAATGAGAAGAACTTGTTCAACCTTTTGCTCAAATCTATCACAGAAAGAGGTGGATCAACCTTTCTATTTCGCTCGATTTCATAATGAGAAACTTGTTCGACCTTTTGTTCAAATTCACCACAGAATAAGGTGGATTAACATTTTCAGTGATGTTCTTAGTGAGAAGAACTCGTTCATCAAGGGAAAAGAAGTTTATAATGAGAAGAGTTTGTTTGACCTCAAAATGACCTTGATGGAAGAATAGAGAGTTCATAATGAGAAAAGCTCGACTAATCATTCCAGAGAGGCAGAAGTGATTAAAGGAGATGAAGTTCATATAGGAGAGCTTGTCCAACCTCAACTTTACCTTTATAAAAGAATAAAGGGTTCATAATGAGAAGAACTTGTCTAATCTATAAGAGAATGAGTTGAACCTTTTGCAGAAAAGTGAAGAGTTCATAATGAGAAGAACTTAGAGCATAGAGATTTCAGGTGGTCAAGCCGGATAAAATTGGAGCTTTATGTCTTCACTCTATTCATGTTTCACAGCAATGAGCTAACAGGGGCAGTTGTAATCACTAATTTGCCTCACTCATACATATATATTATTTTATTTTTATTTTTATAAAAAATACAAAAAGTAAAAAAAAAAACAAAAGGGAACATAATCCCTTCATATCAGTTGTTACCTCTGCCATCTGCTTCTCTTGTACCAATTCAACACCAAATTGGCAACCATGCAAAAAGGAAAGCAAGATGTTGTCAAGACAAAAATAAGATTTTTAGGCTTTATTATCATCCAACATTGTAATGAGGAAAAAAACTCAAGCAAAAAAAGTGTAATAGCAAAAGAGAGAAATCAAAAACATATCAAAAACAAAATTTTCAATGTATTTTGAACCCACTTTTTTTCTCTCTCTTGGTGCATGATGGATTGATTTTCGATTGAAATAATGGGGAAGAGGAGATCTTACCAAAAGAAGTCGGAGTCCTCCGCCGACGAGCAAAGTGGTTAGTCGGAGGCCACATCAGGGTCGGGTTTCTTCTTTTTAGGTCTTGATTTAGACTTATTTTAACTAAAAAGGGTTTAATTTTTTTGTTATGAGAGGCTTAAGGGTCGTTGGCCACCATTGGGGGTGGCCCACGAGGGCGTGACCACCATTGAAGGGTGGTCGTTTGTCCATGGCTTGGAGAGGGGAGATGCGGCGCTGTTCATGGGAGAGAAGAGTGAAAGAAAAAACAAATGTGGTAATGGGTTGTTAGTATAAAATAACATAAATGGTTGGTTTAGTTTAAATATCAAAATTTTAGGCTAATTGCACTCAGGTCATCCAACTTTAAGCTTGAATTTGCTCTTTGGTCATCATCTCTCTATTTTTGTTGTTTATTTGCATTTCTAACCCCTCCAACTTTAAGCTTGAATTTTAGGCTAATTTCTATCTTTTTTATTTGTGGTTGCATGTCTTTAATTCTTGTTTTTAGCCCTCAAATGTGCATGTTCAATTGTAATTTGGCTTTGTTTTATTTTTACTTTGGTTTCCTCGTTCATTGTTTATTTAATTTACTTGTTGCACTAACATTTGAATCGGCTTTGTAGTGACCCGATCCGTGGTATGATCCATATTATTATGATCTGGGCCTGATTAATTTCTAACTACTAACCACTAATTTTTAATTTTGTTTTCGAATTATGGTACGACATTGCTACGACCCGCCCCAGGTACGACTCGCATTGTTTAGGGTCCGGGTTAAATATTAAAATTAACACTAGTATTTTGTTTTTATTGATCTTTTTTATTTTATTTAATTTTATGCAATTTAAATTTGTGCCCCTTGTTTTCCTTTATTTTATTTTAGTCCATAAAATTCCATTTACTTTAAGTTTCTTTATTTTAATTTCAGCCTTTAAATTTTAGTATTTACCTTTCAGTCAATAAATTCCCGTTGTTTCAATTAAATCTTTATATTCTGATTTCTTTCATTTTAATTCTTTACTTATTGTTCTATTTTTAGCTTTGCCTTTTTAATTATTTTAATTTAGTCCTTTTACGTATTTTAATTGTTTTTAATTTTGGTTGATAATTTTAAATTCCTTTTATTTTTGTCCTTTTCTATATTACTTTAATTTTTGATTTAGATATTTTAATTTAGCCCTTTAATTTAAGGAAATTTTTAATTTGGTCCTCGCTTATGCTCGAGGTTCCATTTTAATTATTCAAATCAATAATCGATTAAAATTAATTAGGATTAATATTAGGGCCTTCACTTTAGGCTTAATTTCAAATTTAGTCTTGTAATTTAGGAGAATTTTTAATTTGGTTCTCACTTCTACTCGAGGTTCCATTTTAATTATTTGATTCAATAATTAGTTAAAATGAATTATTTCATATTTAGTCCTTTAATTTAGGAGAATTTTTAATTTGGTCCTATGCTCGAGATTCCATTTTAATTATTTGAATCAATAATTGGTTAAAATGAATTAAGATTAATATTAGAGCCTACATTTTTAGGTTTAATCCCCTATGTTCTTTAATTTACATAATTTGACACTTTAGGTTAAAGGGAATCTTTAATTTACTCGTTTAGTATAATTAAGTTACATAACTTATCGCTTGATTGCATTTTATTTTCAAAAATAAGACATTGTTCATTTATTAGGGTTTAGTAGTGTATCTTCCGCTTTTTCCCGGGGTTACTACTATTGATTTTTGAAGTAAATCAACATCCTTTTCAAAACCCGAATCATAATTTCTAAATTATTAAAGCAATGTCCATTTATTGGGATTTGTAAGGAAGGTTCCGCTTTTGCTTGGGGTAATCGTTATTGAACTTGGTAAATCAACATTCTTTTTAAAATATGCTTACATAGTGGATTTTAAATTAAATAAAATTCAAGCTCAAAATTTTTAATTTTAAAATATAGGGTAATCGACTAGTTATCAATTTTGGACATTGAGGAGGTGCTAATTCTTCCCACCGCATAACTGACTCCCAACCTGATTTATGATTTCGCATACTAAAATTTGGTATTTTTAGTAAAATAAAATGTTTTATTAAATTTACGTGATTTTAGGTGTTTCAATCTTACCTTAAAAATGATTAGTGGTGACTCTTATATTTTCATAAAAAAACTTTTATTTTCCAAAACGTCAGATCGGTCTTCCCTCCGAAAATCGGTTATGATAGCATCTAATATTATTAAGAAAGAGAAAATATCTAAAATTAATGAGAGTTTATAACTATATTCGTAAACTAAAAATATAATTATGATATTCTTTCATAATCAACAAAAAAATTAGTCATTTAAGATCATATAAGTACCATACAAAAAAAGGTGAAAAACTCATCAAAAAATTCGAACAATAGCTAGATACGAATAGATCTTACTTCCTATATAATTTTTACCTTTTAAAATATATAAAATGGATTGAACATTTCAAATCACTCATAAATTCAAAGAAAATAACGTTTGATTGCAGCATTATGCCTTGGCAGGACTTGCTTCATTTACTTTTGGAAAGCTAAACTTAAAAGTTGAAATGGAAAAAAAGAAATATGCTTTAGTGGTGCATTAGTTGACTGAATGTATGGAAAAAGAAATATGCCTTAGTTCATGATTACAGAATAAAGTAGTGCATTAGTTGACTAAACATATGAAAATAGATATCAATACAAGATTTTATGTTTAAAAGGTGAATTTATAAAAGTTTAAGAAAAAAACGAAAAATAATTTTAATTAAAAATATAAATTAATATCTACAATATATATAATTTAAAAATTTAGGTGATTGTCTCAATCACTCCACTTATCCATCCCGGTATGAAATTCTCTCTGAATTATTGTAAATGGGAAAATGGTAAAAAATAAGCGGAGGGATCAATTATTTATGTTTTTTTTCTAAATCATTAAGTGGGAAAAATAGTAAAAGTTATTTTTAAAAAACATTAAATGTTCAATTTAAAATTTGTATAAATTTAGGGAAAATATTTGGGTCGGGTAAATATAATTGAGTTCAAATTTAATTTTTCAAGAGTAAAACATTAAATTAAAAATCAGCATTTAGTTTTAGAAATGCTATATTTAGTAAATTGAAAAATTAAGTTATATAGTTACAATATTAAGGATTAAATATATTAAATGCTAAATATATCTTTATCTATTTGTATTCTTTTTGTATTTTTATGAAAAAAAATAATTTAATTTTCATTTTAAATTAAACACTTACAAAAATAAATCATTGAAAATAAAAAATAAAAAACTTGTTTTATGGAAATATTTAAAAATGATTTTTGAAAAATAAATATGAATATGATTAAAGAAATTAGGGTAATGATTACATTGGCTATTAAACTTTAGTTTGTGTATAGATTTGGTCACTGAACTTTAAAATATTTTAATTTTAGCATCAATTTTTTATATTAATTTTTTAATCACCAAGTTAGTAAATCATTAAAGGCGTGATAACATGGTTGCTTCTTTCTTATTTTTGTGTAGAAAATAATATACTTTGAACTTCATTGATAGTCGATCATCACCCATCACTGATCGTCATTCATGACAAGATTGCTACTAAAATCTTCGCATTCCACAATTGATTTTCCACGAAAATCACTCAAAATTGATGAAAATTTATCTAAACCTTATGATTTCCTTCGATAGTCGTATGATGAGATTACCTTCGAGGTATATTGCTTGTCTCCTTGAAAGCATACTTCCTACCTTTTGGGGGTGTTTGGATCAAGAAATGTGGGATTCCCATGGGAATGGAATCCACATTCCCATATTTGATTGGCCGGGAATCTCATTCCCAGTAATATTTTATTATCAATAGTAGATTTTTGGGATATATTATCGGGAATGTCATTACCTCCATTTCCTTAGGTATTATTGGATTACCGATGTTTTGGACTAAAATGCCCTTAAATTTTTTTTCTTTCAAAAATACCATTATTCTGTCATTGAATAATAAAAATTCTACGAAGGTTAAATTACAAATTTATCCTTAAAATATTTTAGATTTACAAAAAAAAAGTCTATAATTAAAATTTTATATGAAGTTCAGGGGTTCAAATAAAATTTTACCTTTTCATTAAACCTTTTTATATTTTCAATTTTGTAAAAAAAATATATATATAAATTTTATGAATTCGATTTTTTTAAAGAAATTATATAAATATTATATAAATATTTTCCAACTTGTTAAAAAAATAAATATATAATAAGGACAATTTTGTCAAATATACATTCCAATAATCTTTTATTCCTTTAACCAAACACGATAATCTTATATTCCTGCTAAACAAACCAAACACAAAATACAACATTCCCAGTAATCCTATTCCCTAGTAATCTTATATTCTGTGAACCAAACACATCGTTTGTATTTTCAAACAAACACTCAAATCTTTCAAATATAAGAATATCTACAAACCCTCTAAAATGATGAAATTTTTATAATTTTGTGTGTCAGAGGTATTTAGAAAAAAAAATATATAAACTGATAAAGTGATATATATAATTTGATGAGATAAATTTATTAGTGTCTAAAGTGACTAAAAAGGACGTCTAAAAATAATAGTTTTTAACAACAACTAAAATAATGAAAAACCTTTAATTTTCATGAAGATGATAAAAAGGTAAAATAAAAAATATTTTTTTATCTTTCACGAATATGTCATGTTATCCATAGTTTAATGATTTAACAGTTTAAGGACAAAAAAATCAATGTAAAAAGATTAGTACTAAAATTGAAGTATTTTAAAGTTTAATAATCAAATCAATACTCAAATTACAATTAAGTGAGTAATGAGATAGTTTACCCTAAAAATACATATATGGGCCTCGGCCATCCACACAACAATAAAATGGGGAAAAAGAGCTCTCTTCAAACCCTCGCCTCTCCCCTCCGCAACAAAACACTGGAGAAGTATCTTTCTCTGCCTTCCTTTCTTTTCGACGCAGAGTTAGAGGCGGAGTCACTTCAACAATTCTCTCACACGCTCTTCTAAGAGGTAAATATTATCACTCTAAAATTATGCTAAAATGTCAGATCCAATGTTCTTCATTTTGGCTTTTACTTATTTATTAGTTATATGCTTACTCTAGTTTTACTTTACTGTATGTGATTTTAGATCTGTTTATTTTTTTTCCTTTTAGTTCGAAATGCTTTGGAATAAATGTAGGTTTCTTTCGGTAACTATCGCAATTTACTGCTCTTTTCTCTTTTATTGCAAATCAGTGGTGTAGAAATCTGTCAGACTGGTGTTTATTCCTTCGCTTACTGTTTGGATTCTTCAGATCTGTTGATTGAATTTGTTTACGGTACTGCATCTGCGTTTTCAAAATATGTAGTATTGTTTATTGGATTGCATGTTGAAGTACTTGCGTGCATATGGATATGGTAGATCAGGTGAAATTTTTTTATTTTTTATATTGTGTATGTAACTTCGTTGATATTGGATGGTGTAATAGCATAACCATCTATATACATGCTGGATTACCTGATCCATTCGTCATTTGGAGGATTGTTTAGGAGGATAATTTGATTGGCAGTGCGTTTCAGTATATTGTTTACTTTCTTGTTTTCCTCTGATGGTATTTATTACTTGCCTTCTGCTTGAAATTGATGTGATGATTAAGTTACTGAATTGATGAGTATCTTTTCTTCTGCTTGAACAGAGTGCGATACACCTGCAGGATATCATGTCAATTTACTTTGTTGTTCCTTTGCCTTTTACTTGTTACAAAGGCATTGTTTACTTGTTGCTGTAGCTGACATGGATGAATTGAATCAATGTTATGTTTGTAGATGATTTTGCCTAATTTTTGTGAAACACATTTCTATTTATTCTCTTTTTGTTGTACTCTTTGTTTATGCGCTCATTTGCATTCTTGCAGGGAATTGAAATGGATCACATTAAACACCCAACTGTCATGCAGAAAGTAGCAGGTCACTCCTTTCTTCTAGCCTCTCTCGGATGTTCAAGTTTTATGATGGATCTTTTAGGAGGCCTACTGCATACCAAGGAAATTTGCATATGGGAACTACTCCAATGCTGCATTGGGCTATCCTGTTGCTCATGCTTGTGGAACCATCAGTGACATGCACATTGTTCCATCAACAGCATCTGCCATTTGTGTTCAAGCTCCTTCAGAGAAAGGATTTACCGGCTTTGCTATTGATTTCCTCATGGGTGTGTTTCTGCTGCTGTATCTAAAACAGCTGCTGCTCCAATTGAGCGTGTTAAGCTTTTGATTCAGAACCAGGATGAAATGCTCAAAACTGGTAGGCTCTCTCAGCCCTACAAAGGTATTGGTGATTGTTTCAAGCGAACAATCAAAGATGAAGGATTTGTTTCTTTGTGGAGAGGAAACACTGCTAATGTCATCCGTTATTTTCCCCACCCAGGTTTGTAGCTTTATTTCATCTCTTTGGTTTTGTTGTTGAATATTGATTATTGCTCCTGTGTTTTATGCTTTTTGTTTTGCTCATTTTGCAACAGGCCTTGAATTTGCTTTCAAGGATTACTTTAAGAGGCTTTTCAACTTTAAGAAAGACAAAGATGGTTACTGGAAGTGGTTTGCCGGAAACTTGGCATCTGGAGGTGCAGCTGGTGCTTCTTCCCTTCTCTTTGTCTACTCCTTGGATTATGCTCGAACCCGTCTTGCCAATGATGCAAAGGCTGCAAAGAAGGGAGGGGAGAGGCAGTTCAATGGCCTTGTTGATGTCTACAAGAAGACCTTAAATCAACGGTATTGCCGGTCTTTACCGTGGTTTCAATATTTCATGTGTTTGGAATCATCGTTTATCGTGGTCTGTACTTTGGAATGTACGACTCTCTGAAGCCTGTGGTTTGACCGGAAATTTGCAGGTTATAGTATGATGTCTAAATTTATGTTATGTTTATGCCCTTTTTTGTTAATCAATGGTAGTAAGTTCTGACATTTTGCTCTCTTTTGCCCATCATGAATAGTTTCTTTGCTAGCTTTGCTCTTGGTTGGCTCATCACGAATGGTGCTGGCCTTGCATCTTATCCGATCGACACTGTTCGTAGAAGAATGATGATGACTTCGGGTGAAGCAGTCAAATACAAGAGCTCGCTCGATGCATTCGCTCAGATCTTGAAAAATGAGGGTGCGAAGTCTCTGTTTAAAGGTGCCGGGGCTAACATCCTTCGTGCTATTGCTGGTGCTGGTGTGCTTGCTGGATATGACAAGCTGCAGCTCATTGTGTTCGGAAAGAAGTACGGATCTGGTGGTGCTTAAACCTTTTATTTTTCTTTCTTTTTTACTTCCATAAAAGGAAAATGGTTGTTTAGATGGTGATGAAAAAGCTCCACTGTGAGAGGTTTATTTCTGCTTAAATAATTCAAATTTAGAGAACCGGGGAGTAGATTAAATTAGACATTTTCTCCTAATTTAATACTTAATTTTTTTTAAAAAAATCTGAATTAGGTACATTCTTAATACTTAACAAATAATCATTATTAATTTTTTTATAATTTATATTATCACATCATCGAAAGTTAATTGTAAAATATATAAGGTTGACAATAAAATATAAAGAATAGTAGATAAATTAGAAATTAAATACCTGGAAAATTAGAGTTTAAATATTAAGAATAAAAAATGCTTAGGTATTAACTTAAATTATTTAAGTTTATGTTAATGAAAATAATTTGAAAATATTATATAATTTTTTTTATTTATTTGAAATTTATGGTGTGGAAAGACTAAAATTTTAGGCTTATATATATATATATATATATAAAGTAATTGAATTAGATATTTTCTCGAGTTATTACTTGAAGAAACTTGTTGATAAATCGATATCTGATTTTTTTTTACCATCTATGATTTTGTTCAAATCATTTAGTAAACTCATATTTGATTTAATTTGCAAAATTTATAATAAAACAAAAAGTTTAGCTAAATAATTTGATAATTTTTGTGATTTGATCCATAATTTTGCCAGCTATTATAAATTATCAAATATGTGTATAAATCACTATATGAGTTAATCATGTTTCTTCATTTCAAGTTTATTCTCTTACCAAATATAAATCACATGATGAAATGCTATATAAATACATATAATTGATTATTGTTCAATCCAATCCCTCAATTTTAAATAATCGTATTTCTTCAATTACTCCTTTAGTTAAATCCATTTTGATCAAATTCTACCACTATAAAATGCTTATGTAACCTCAATTCTTACTTTTTAACAATAAATTTACTATTTACCTCTATAAAATAATCGAATCGTGTTTCTTTATTGTTTTATATTTTTTAAAATGTGTATTTTTGTCAGCTTGGATGTATGTGCTGACATATACATATCCTAAATCATGTCGTATTTAACCCATTCCATATGGATGAATATTTCATATGATATTGATGTGGTTGTATGCACATGATAATGATTCAAACAATAACCAATAACACTATTAATGACACAATTAAAGCACATTGTGGGAAAATTCTGATTAATGATATTAGTTGAAGCATATTTTCATTTATAGTCACTGGATGGATGATTCAATAGTGTTGACTGGAAATTCCGGTGATAATTGTTGGATATTGTTTTAGAAGTTGAAGAAGATAAAAGATTTTAGTACACTGTCAAAAATAACAGCTGGAGAGGAATATGCAGAAATTTAGGTCAAGTCTTGTTGGATTTTGTTAATGTGCAGTAAGATATGTCATATGCTGTGAATTGGCACTGTGCTTAATGTGTGGTAAGATTTATAGCCACATGGTATCTCAAAACCCTGCCTGCATGCTCTCACCCATCTTATCACTATATGGTCCCATTTGATACTCGCATCACACCTTTCAACGTTCCAACCCCAATGAATTAAGAATTTTTAAATAAATATTATTTTATAACTCTATCGGACAAAAGAAAAATACTCAAAAGTAACTGATTTAAACTCCACCCATCTTAAAGAGCAAGGAAAATATATTAATATCTACTTTTATGCATGATAAATACATTGTTTTTTTACTTTATTTTTGAACCATCTTTGCCTACTTTCCATTCTGCACGTTTGGGTTGCGAGTGTTTCCCAATGACGCATTGTTTCAAAGTGCTTGATTCCTTTCTTCTGTCCCTTCTCCACATTAGCCGCTTGCCTCTTCTCTTCTAATTCTTCCTCCAACTGCACACACAGCTGATTCAAAAACATCATCATCCTCAGATTAGATACTTTAATTTAACCCACCACTCGAATCAGGGATAGACGTAGGATCTTATGAGATGAAGATATACGCACCTTTAGTAAGCGGTCCTCTGCTTGGTCCAGCCGCTGAATGAGCGTTCCTTTGACCTGAGTCTCCACCATCACATCCATGGGACGGCAGTACTTCTCCAGACTCTTAGCCGTAGGCGAGAAATCGACCGACGACGGATGACCGTCGGTGCATGTGCTGGCCAACGTTCCACTTGAAGGTGTCGATGCACTAGAGCTCCTTGGGCTGGAAGACCTCAAGTATTGGCCATTATTATTGCTCCCTCTCATTTCCTCCAACTGCCTTAGCTGTGATCATCAACACCGTATTAACGTTAGGAGAATCTCCGGTGACAGTCAGGTCCGAACGACACTTTAAAATTTTTATTTCCATATTTGAAGGACACTTTAAAATTTTTATTTCCATATTTGAAGGAATCAAAGAGATTTCCCTCGACAATAAAACATCGTCAAATAAGTAAATAATCTAACGCAGCATGCATGCAAATGGGAAACCAAAACACCATACCAGGTTGTCTAACCGATCTAGTCTAGACAGAACCGGTTCTTCACCGATGATACCCATCGAGATTAGGTTTATGTTTCTGAGTTCACGAGAAATGAAGTTTGATGAACTTGGTGACCAGGAGAGAACTAGCTCGAGATGTGTCTTAAACCAACAGCGATGATATATAATGTAAGAAAATATTAATAAAGACTGTATACGTATTGGATGGATGATTACACGTGGGAGCATCCTAGCAAACTGCACAAGTGTCACCACTAAAATGTTGCACGTGTTTGAGGTATGGGGACGATAGCGATATTGCCAGGAATTCAAGATGGATAACGATAATTGATGAATTACACGTCATGCAATGGATGTGGGGTGAACACGTGGACATTTGCAGACCATAGATGTTATACGTACGTATATTTGTACGTATTGTTGTAAATCTACTGGTAAACATTTAAGGCATTGCTCGCATCATTTGCCTTGGCCCTGTAATGTAATGTAATGCAATGGATTAATGAATCTTGTTTCCTTACAATCCAGAGGAAAATTTCCATATTTTTGGTATCTTTTCTAAAGGAAAACCTCTGGTACTAACTTGTAATTTTATGAAATAGAATGATAGACTCCAATTTGCTTCTACACTCAAACATGTGTCTATATACTTGAATAAATAGCAGTGTTTTCCAGATGCTGCAACCATACGGCCTATATATATGGCACACCGGTCGGTGTCCGTTTTGCTGCCCCGTTGGAGCCTTCAGGAAGGTGTAGATGGATCGCCTTGAAGGTGAAAAAACTTACCAAAGAGAGACCCCATGATTGATAACCACTGTTGATGGTATAGAAGATTCCTACAACAACCCAAACCAAGTTTATGATAAGGAGATTGGATGGTGGGATGAGAAGGGTGTTCATTAGAACATGTAAAGTTCAGCAAAATCTGAGTGTTCATCGAATGTTTTCGAGGTAACAGTGAAGTTACTGTCAATACCCAACCAACTGATAAGTCTATGTGCATACATGCGAACGAAACATGGATTATGTAGAAGAGACTAACCTGTAGGATGATGGACTTGTTAGCAAGCAGACAGCAGGCAATGTGCAATACATGAGAAGAGGAAGCAGTGACCGGTAGATGGTAGTGTTAACATATGCGAACCGTTCAAGCTAACTTCAGCCTATCACCATAACCATATGAGATATGCAATGCCTACTTAAAAGAATTTCCACAGAACCAAGGACCCGTCAAGCACTTGGTTCAGACAATCTGAAAGATTAATAGGAGCAGACTCTTAAAAGGCTGGTCGTTTTGGCATGTACAAAAATGACTACCAACCATAGGCATGCATTTTGAGTCCTGTAGTAATATCTTCTGTAACAGAACCATAGATCCATCCAATCTGCAGGCACTGAAAACAATGAAAATTTAACTCCATTATGGCAGAATGAAGGGAAAGATTTAACAAGATGAAACAAAAATACACGCAGAGAGGACTAGAGACAACCCTGTACACAACAAAAATTGAAATTTAGAATGGAATAAAAGCAAGCATTTGATCAGCTTCCACCTTCCCAGATCGCAACATATTTATAAAATTCAAAACCGAGTTAAATACAGTCACTGATATAGGAGCACCAAAAACAAGCTTAGATTCATCTGCAATAATTTATTGGTTATATACCATACTCTTTCTTTTCTTCTAAACCCCGAAAACAATAATTTTTAAATAATTCAAGTATGTTACTAACATAAGCTCAATAACAGTGAAATCCAGCAATCAATCTTACGTGTAAAGTAATCTCACTATTTTGAACATTTCAGGTTCAGGGAAAATGGGAGAGAAGAACTTACCTCACTTCACCAGATTGTTTTGTCCTCATATTCATAGCTGATAACATCAATTGCTTCCTTAAGATGTGCTTCTGGCATAGAAGACAGAGGAACACCACCATTCTCCGGAAGTGCAGAGGCAACAAAAGCTGCCAGACTGACCAAGGTTTCTCCTGCTCATTTGAGAAACTAGTAGTGGCTTTTCATCATTAAACTCAGCACCTAATTTCACAAATCGCAATGCAGGATATTGATGGAACTTTTCCTCATTAGGTCAACAGGCATGAAACAAATAATCACCGCTTTAACTCAAAAACAAGAAAGTGATTAGTTTACCTTCAACACACTCCTTTATATCATTTATACTGAATACTGGCACAAGAGGATCAACAGTCTTGCCAGATTTCGTCTTGGCTGGTCCTTTTTTACTTGATTTTGATCTCTCCTTCTGAGAACCCGTAGAGAGTGATGAAGACCCGCTTCCCTGCTTTTCTATGCTTGGGGGTTCATATCCACATAAAGCAAACACAATGAAGACCATCCCGTACCTGACATAAACAGGTCCTCAAATGCCATCCACACCCTTCAAGTTTAAATATAATTTTACATAGTATATACGATGTGTCAAAAGGAATTCTATTGCTAGTATGTTCTACAAAAAGCTGACACATGATAACCATTTAGGGTCTAATTACTGAGTTTTGATTGCCAACATATTCCGGAATACTTTTCCTACGAAGCATAGAGAAAAATAAGCATAAAGTAAATAAATCAAGCAGCAAGAAAAATCATTCTCCAAACTTTTTCAACAGAATAAATATTCTAAAAAACACAAACTAAAACATTTAATGTCATCTGATTGTAAAAGCCTTAGGGGGTGTTTGGATGGGGGAATGTTGGATTCCCATGGGAATGGAATCCACATTCCCACGTTTGGTTAGCCCGGGAATCCCATTCCCGGTAATGTAAGATTACTAATAGTGGATTTTTTTGGGTATATTACCGGGAATGTCATTATCTCCCTTTCCTTAGGTATTATTGGATTACCGGTGTTTTGGACTAAAATGTCCTTAATTTTTTATTTTTTTTCAAAACATCATTCTTCTGTCATTAAATAATAAAAATTCTACGAAGGTTAAATTACAAATTTATCCTTAAATTATTATAGATTTACAAAAAAAAAGTATATAATTAAAATTTTATATGAAGTTCAGGGGTTAAAATAAAATTTTACCCTTTCATTAAACCTTTTTATATTTTTAATTTTGTAAAAATATATATAAATATTATGAATTTAAATTTTTAAATAAAATATATAAATATTTTCCAACTTGTAATATTATACAAATATATAATAAGGACAATTTGGTCAAATATACATTTCAATAATCTTTTATTCCTTTAACCAAACACGGTAATCTTACATTCCTGCTAAGCCAACCAAACATAAAATATAATATTCCCTGTAATCCTATTTCCTGGTAATTTTACATTCCCACTAGTAATCTTACATTCCGTGAACCAAACGCACCCTTAGTTGTATATGAAATAACTAGCAATAAATTTAACAAGAAAATTGATGTTTTAGTCATACTCATACCTCTCTAATGGAAGGAGATCAATTTTATGCCAACCTTTTCAGCATTTACCCACGAAATCTGCAGATTGTGTAGGTGTAGCAGAAACAGAAGTGTCATGCACAACCTATGAAATTTGCCTAGAACATTGACTATCAATGCTAAATGCATTCATATAAAAAAGCTTATACTAACATTAAGGAAACATGATTGAGCCGAAAAAGTCATTCATGTGCCAGGACCATGACAAATCACTTAACCTGCACAATTATTATCAAAAATAAAATAAAATAAAACAAAGCCAAAAGTGACTCTTGAGTAAATGTGTAACACAAAGTGCACATTCATACAAAGGTAAACGTAATATTATTTCAAATTCTATTGTGAGTCTATCATTAGCAACAAATCATTACTCCTTATAAAAGATGATTCTATCGCACTAACATAGAAGATTTAAGATCCATTCCATTCTTTCAAAGAAATTTTGTAAAGTTAAAATTTTTCAGATAATTCTAATATTGAGAAGAAGCCAGTGACTTACCATTCCGTTCTTTCATCGTTTCCTCAATTTTCTAATCATATGAAGCCATGTTAGTATCCATTCCCATTGTACAATAGGCAGCATAGTCAAGCAAAATACCGTTCCCTTTCATTTCAGAGAACAACTCCTGTGCTCTATTAATATCACCAAGTCTTTGATACCCAGCAATTAGAGCGGTATAAGTCACCACATCTGGGTTGATATCTCGTTTTTTCATTTCATCAATTAACAAGTTGGCCATATCCATACAATGTACATTGCAAAATCCATCTATTAGACAGGTGTAGGTAACAACATTGGGAGAATATCCTCTTTGCACCAATTCCCTATATAAAGCCCAAGCCTTCCTCATATCCCCAACTCTACAAAATCCAGCTATAACAGATGTATAAGAAATAGTATCAGGAATCAAGCCCCTTTCCAACATGTCCTTAAACAAATTCCATGCTTCATGCATGTCTCTGCTCTGGCAGAATATGTTGATAAGAATTGTATATGTAAAAGTAGTTGGTGTGACCCCAAACTTTAACATTCTAGTGTACAACATCAAGGTCTTCTTTAAGCTCAACTGTTTAGCAAATCCATCTAATAGGATGTTACAATGAACATCATGAAGAGTGTCCATTTTAAGCATTTGGGGAAGAAGTTCCCAAGCTTTGTCTATGCTGCTTTGCTTGCAAAGCCTCTTAATAAATCCATTATATGTATAAGTGTTGGGAAAAATGCCAAACTCATGCATTTCATTTATCAGTTTCAAAGCTTCCTCCATATGACCCGCATTGCAATACCCATCGACAATTACATTGAAAGTGAAGACAGTAGGTAAGACATCACTTTGCAGCATGATGTTGAAGAGTTCCAAGGCTTTATCCAAGAGCCTCATCTTACAGAATCCATGAATCAACCAGTTGAAACTGTTGGCAGTAGGAATTAAGCTATTGTTGATCATCTCATTAAAAAGTTCCATGGCAGAATCTAGATCCCCTTGAAGACAAAAGCCCTTGAGCAAGACACTGTAAGCAACCAGGTCATATTCATATCCGGAGGTAGCAAGATTACGGAACATATTCAGTGAAACATCTGCCAGTCCGCTCTTACAGAGCCCATCAAACAATGATGTATAAGTAACAAGCGAAGGCTTCATGTCATTATGTACCATCTCCTCAATCAAACTTAGACCTTTCACAGAATCACCTCGTTTACAAAACCCATCGACCAAAATGCCATAGCTATGAGCATCTGGTGATATCCCAGAATTCTTCATTTCTTCCAAAACTTTTGATGCTTCATACGGCTCACCTTTTGGCAAAGCCCATACATAACAGCATTATAACAGAAGCTATTGATAGGCTGGTTTCTAGATCTCAAAACTGAATGAAATCTAGAGCAAATTCAACATGACCAACACTACATACCCCATAAATATATGTACTGTATGTTACAACAGATGGGTTTATCCCATCTCCCTCCATATCCTCCATAAGTTTTGTTGCTTGTTCGATGTCTACACCCCTCCCATGATATCCTTTGCAATAAAAGTTCATCATAATCGTAGGTGTAAACATTAGGTGATGGCCCAGAGTTTTTCATTTCTCCAAACAAACTTCTCACAAATTCTCCTCTGTTTTCTTCAACTAAACACTTAAGCAACACCCCTCCCATGATATCCTTTGCAATAAAAGTTCATCATAATCGTATAGGTGTAAACATTAGGTGATGGCCCAGTTTTTTCATTTCTCCAACACACTTCTCACAAATTCTCCTCTGTTCTTCAACTAAAACTAAGCAAGAAGTTGCTGACTTAATACTTAGCTCAAGCCCAATTGCTTTAGCCTGCACAAAACGTCTACACCATTATCAAGCATCAAATTGGATGCAAACACCTTGATGAGCACATTGAATGTCAGCTGATCTATGGACATGCTCAGGCGAATCTAATAGATACGGTAATAATTCAAGCATATCATTCTTAGCTAGTCTGTAAGCAAACAATATCTCTAAGCAAAGCATGTGCTTCCATCTGCATCCCTGTCATAGCAAATATATGAACAATGATCCGAAACATATATTGAATGATCAAATCCATACATCTCTACAGCATTATGAAAACTTTTTTCCTTGCAGTGAACCAATTCAAGGACTTAAATACCCTAACACTGGGAAAAAGCCTGGGGTTTCTACAAAATTTGAACTTCTTATTCGGAACATGAACTTCCCCAACTCATTACTATCACTTTCAATTTAGGAAGCGTTCAAAGTCACGCTCTCCAACAACAATGCAGATGAAGAAGCATAATATACCGTAAAAGACATTCTTGTGGTGAGCAACAATTTGTCGAAGTAAACCGCATTGAACAAAACATGATTTTGAATAAGGCCAAATACCCATTAATACCCAGAGTGAAATTCACCAAAAAGTTTTCTGCCGTGGGATAGGCCACCATTGAAGCGTCTTCAGCACCATGCTTTGGAGGAGAAAAAAGAGCAACTAACTTTAAATACTCAAACTAAATAGACTTGTTTTAAAAGAATCGAATAATAAGAAAATGAAATCAGAGAAGATAGAAGAGAACACATATCAGCAAGTAGTAAGTGAGCTGAAATACCTCAATACAGAGCACGTTAATTTGAGCCAAGGAGAATGACTTGAAAAAGGGTTTGCTACAAACCTTACGAATTGGGAGATTGCAACTTTTAACGGCCACGGACACGTTTTGTGTCGGTTCAAAGAGGTGAACTTGACCTGAAACCGCTTCTCTTTGGAGTTTCATTTGTCTGCGCGCCTGTTATATACCTTAGGGCTGCAATTTCATTCCTGTATTTTAAAAATGAGCAAACTCAGTAAATTTAGGATAAACTACGACAGTCACTAAACTTTTAGGAATATTTCTTTTTAGTCACATAACTTTAACACTTATATTACTATCATTAACTTTGAATTTGTTTTAATTACGATCATCATTTTAAATTCTTTATTTAAAAAAATCTAAGACACCAAATTGACAATTTTTCGTAAAGATTAAGTTTTTTTAAGATTAATGAACAATCTTCGATCAATTCCAACTATGGAAAGACTTTGTTGAGCAGATTAACATAGTTCGATTTCAAGTTGATGTTCCAACTTATAGTGATAGATTTGAATATTTTAGTTTTTAGTTTTGATTGATGTTTGAAGAGATTAAAAGGTTTTTTCTTCGTTTTTAATCAAGAAAAGAAAAAAATGAGAAGAGTGTAGTTCGATGATCTATTCGATTGGAGAAACCATTGAACAACGGTAAAAGGAGTGAAAATATCATTTTAAAGGTTTTCTAATATATAACACAGTTTTTCGTTAATGGTTTAACGATCGAATAACCTAAATATTTTTTTCTCTAAATTGTTGTGACTATTGAATTTTATTTATTTATTTATGATCAAAGTGAAAGCACCTTCCAGTTAGATACATTAGTGTAGTTTATTAAAAAGATTTATCATTATTGTTCATGAAAAAATGTTTTTTTTTCTACCCACTTATCAATCCAAATACAAATGCTTATACTCTTATTTTCGTAAGATAAAAGAATATTATCAACAATGATATGGATATGTCATTTTCATACATTTTATAGATATTTGTCAATTCCTACCACTTTAGATAAAATTACACTTAACTAATATTTTTTTCATATTAAGGTATTTATTGTATTTTTAAGAGTAAAGTACACAAATGATCCTCGACTATAAGATATTATTTTGCTGATCCTTTGACTATTAAAAGTTATAAATAATTTCTCGACTATAGGGAGTTACTTTGTTGAGTCCATTAACTATTAGAACTTACAAAATGGTCACTCAATTATTCATTGTTTCAAATTCGTCATTTTCCGTTAAAGATTAACAATCATCCGAGATGGACGTTAACATGCTGAATAAGATATATAGTCTTTTGAGATTATGAGATCAAATTTATCATATCTCAGTCAGCAGATTAATGTTCAACTTAAACTATCGTTAATTTTTAATGGAAGGACGAGTTTAGACATAATGAATAGCAAGTGACCATTTTGTAAATTTTAATAGTCAAGGGACTCAACAAAGTAACTCCTATAGTTGAGGATCATTTTGTAACTTTTAATAGTCGGAAGACTTAACAAAACAATCTCCTATAGTCAATGGACTATTTGTGTACTTTACCCTTATTAATCAGATAACTAATTATACGGGTTGTAAAATTTTTAAATATTTTTATTTTAATATTACTTAATATTTAAATATTGTTTACATATATTTAAATATTGTTTACATATATTTAAATATTTTTTAATATTCAATGTGTTTAATACTGTATTTTATGATGTATTTAATATTATATTTTTTTAAATGTAACATCTAAATATATAGTTCAAGGTATAAATTTGATTGAGATAATGTAATTTAATTCGATATTGAGCTTTATTTCAATATGAAAATTTAACTTGCAAGCATATGAAAATGAAGCTATTATAAGATACTTAAATTCATTTGAATTTGATTTGATAATGAAGCGTTAAAATTCAAAATTTCAAGATTATTTTGTTATAAATTTTAATAAAAATATACATTTATAATATTTAATTTAAATTAATCGATTAATTCATCGGTTTACTAATTGTACAAAATAATATATATTCTGTCTTATATAAACAAACTTGTAACATTAAAAAGATGACACTATCTTGCTCGTATTTATATCCTACTACCTATATTGCACATAATATAATTAAAGACAAAGAGAATATCATAATTCATTCTCACCTTTCCTATTCCCAGCCTGTTAAGAAATCAACAATTGACTCCACACAGTTGCATCTGGCCCCGGTAACTCTAATGGTGAAGGGATCGATCCACACCCATAGCAACGAGAAAATGGAGGCGAGCAGAATCGATCACAGCAACGATGTCCGATTTTGTCGTTCCATCAGACCCTTCAGGAAGGGGTAGAGATGGATGATCACCCAGAAGGCAAAGAATAACTTACCAAGACAGGACCCCATGATTGATAACCACTGTTGATGGCGTAAGAAATTCATGCAACAACCCCAAGTAAATTTATTATAAGGAGAGTCGTTGGTGGGATGAGAAGGGTTGTCCATTTGAACAAGTAAAGTTCGGTGGAATCCCCGTGTTCATCCAATGCTTTCGATATAACTGTAAAATTGGTATCGATGTCAGCAAGAACACCCTGATTAATTCTTATCGATCGGTGTCGCACACATAATTTTTGATGATAGTCTCTTAGTAGAGATTTTCTGCATACACAAGATCTCAAATCCGAAAACTCCTTAAGCGATGTCAAGTTCCTTACAACCTGAATAAACCCGTTAATAGATGGGCTACAATTTTTTATCCAAAAACACCATAAGTGGTTTAGTTTCCGTTTCCTTAAATTTACTAATAAATAAAGCAAAAACTGCATCATTAAATATTTATCTTATTACATACTCCAGTGTCTTCCTCCAATTCGATCGTCACTTGCTTATTATCAATGACTCATTGATAAATAAACGAATTATACCTAGAACTAAACTAATAATTAATGAATTATTTTAACACATTACCAAAGAATAAAAATTATCATTTTTCCTTATCGAATTAGTACACAACTTATTATCAATATCAAATGGAGTATTTAGCTCGATTTTACAAATCATACATAATATTTAACATATTTCACAACGATACCACAATTTACGTATCACACACAAAAGTTAGCATGTTCAGATATCATTATAGTTTCATTGCAAAAGCACCATAACTTATGTTATCGAATCACATGTTAGTTGAATGCTCGAATTGAGCTAAAATTTAAGTATTAGACATTTTACACAACCTACCTACACAAATATAAATTCCTCGGATTACACTCACCTAATATGAACTTACGATATTTCTCGATTTTTCCATCATAATCGGCTAACAAAAGTATATGGAATAAATGCCATTAAAAAATCCAATAGTTGTATTCTTTAAAATTTGGTTCTTGAACTTTACGAATATATCAAAAGACCTTGAACTTTCATTAAAACAAATAAACGCATAGGAGACGAAGCGTCGTGGAGCTTGAGAGGAGAAATAGCGGTTATGGTCGTCGTTCGACGCTGGCGCAAGCTATATATGATAGGAGGAGAGTTGGCAAGCAAGGTAAGTGGGCAGTGTTGTTCCGGGGTTGGGCAATCCTGGATCGGTATAGGCAAGGAGAGGTTCTGATCGACATAATATCGGTTTCTCGGTCTTCATCGATAATACTAGTAAATGGTGTTTCGATCTGTATTGTATGAAGTGTTCAACGAAATGTAGACCCACAGACCGATGTGGGTGACCCGATCCGATCTGAAGTGTCACATTAGGGCCACCGGAGCTACCCACCGTAAAAATCTCGAAAAATTTAAAACTTTTATTAAACATATAAACTCATAAATGATTTATAAATACAAAAGTAAAATTTCTCAGTAATCCGAAATAACACAGATTTTTAGACTCGGATATAACAAAATACAACCTACATGCCCCCTAATCACCTGTACCATACTCTGCAAACAACGCCGGAAGAACTCCCTTACTGATATCGATAGATGCACTGGTATGATTCTTTAACCTGAAAAGGTGAGTAACAGAGTGAACTTTAGAAAGATCAGTAATACAGAACTACCAGATGATGCTGAAGACATGAAGATAACAGATAAACATATGTTTCCTTATTAGTTCCGACATCTATAGATTTTAGGCGGAGTTGAGGTCCCACTGATATCTCAGGTAGTAACAGACATTAAGTTTTCCTTTCAGAGGGAAATATTTCGGGTGCCTGGGTTAAGGAGATCAGGATAGGGTGTCTAGTGTGTTCCCACAAAACCATAATAGTCCCTCCAACCGAACGTCATATGCAGCTCCCCAGAACTGCATAACCTAAGGGAGTACCTTAGGGCCTAAGAGCCTACCCAAGAAAATTCTCGGGGCCACAAAGGCTTAGCCAAGAAAACCATCAGGGTTGCAGAGCCTACCCAAGGGTCGCATTAGGTCCATAAGGAATTACCAGTCGGTACAGAACCTATAAAAGGAATTAACCGCAACGACTGAACCTGTCAGAGTCTTCATATCATATCCCAAAGTATCCCGAGTAAAACATTTTCATTCAGTAAACAGAGATATCAGAAATTAGAGCAGAGATCAGAATAGAAATCAGAGAAAATATTCATGTGATTAGGGAACACACTAGAGGTTCCAGATATAGTTCAGAGATACTGGATAATCTTATCGGATAGAGAAACATGAATCTTCCATATACCGATAGAATGCCGAAAGTTAGAATCACTATCGGAAGAGTTCATTAGCTGACGGAATCATCAGTTATTTAGAATGCGATTTATCCGAATCATATAGTATTCGGACATGTTTCGGAGGCACTAGGTAATCAGAAGGGTATTCAGAGTCCTTTGCATTTGAGTTACTTGTGTTTTCAGATATGACCGGAGTGATTCTATTATTCAGGAAAATCAGGGGCATTTTGGGTATTATGTTCTTAGAGAATTCATAGTGATTTAAGTTGATAAGGGAGAAACGAAGATTTAGAGCATCTACGACTTGTGTCGATTTATCATAATATCGAGTTAACTCGAACTGTACAAGTCCCATCAATGATACCTATCAATCGGTCAAATCGTTGCACTTCCAGGGTATTCACTTTTTAATACAGACAATTCTTGTGAAATTGATCATCAGTGTTTCCAGACTTATCCAAGTTATTTACTTAATTCAAGGTCATCGGGGTACTCAATTCAATTAGTCAATTTTATCCCGGTCACTTCGGAGTTTCTAGAGCAATTCTGTCATTTCTGAAATTCAAATGCATATAGTTCTTTTATTCTATTCAACTAGGTCATATAATTTAGTCATTTTTGGTGCTCAGCGTTATTTCGGTCATTCAGAGCTTGAGAATATCCAATCCTTCCTAGGCTTCGTGATATTCTTGGGTCATTTGCATTCTAAGGTATTTTGGTGTAATATCCCAATCAGGGTCAGTGACTAATTGTAAATTTTGAAAATTTTGTGCTCGATTTTGAAATAAGATTCAAGGACTTAATTGAGAATTTTATTCTAGAGGACTGATTGGTAAATATGAAAAGGCTAAAAGGGTTATTTGGCAAGGAAAGATTTTTATTCTTTCCCTTTTAAGGGAGTAACGGCGTGGATGAGAGGAAGAAATATCAAAGCTTCCAGAGTTCTCCTATTCTCCTTTCTTCTTCTTAATACGTGCGAGGTCAAGGCAAAGGTGAGAGTTTTTACTAGTTGATTTTCAGTTGAATTTTAAGTTTGGTTTTGATTATCAAGTGACACTTAAGCTTAAGGAAAGGTTAATTTGTCATAAATTAATAAGGAAATGAATAGAAAGGATTAAAAGAAGGAAATGAATCAATGCAATCTTGGTAGGAAGATTGTTATTAGATTTCTAGTCTAAATTTGACTTGTCAAGGGTTTAATTAAGAATAAATTGAATTTGGAACACGTTGAAAATTGAGTGTAATTCTTGAATTACATGTGGAGGATAAATTTTGAGGTTAAGATGTGATAAATGAGCATAAGTAAGTTTAAGCATGTGTATGTAAGTTAAGAATATAAAAGGAATGATAGATGAAGTGTTTGAGATGAAATGGAGTAATTTTTATGCTGAAAATAGGATTTCTGGGCTAGGGGTATCGGTACCCATTCAACAGGTACTGATACCCTCTCAAACGAAAAAGAATTTCAGAATGCAATGAGGGTACCGATACCCTAAGGAGGGTATCAATACCCCCTAAAGGAAAATGTGAATATTGGTTTATTAAGTTTGTTAAGTTGGTAGTATCAAATTACAAGGTGTAGGTATCTAATAATTGCCTTAAATGTATATTATGTCGATACAGAGCCTGAACGAGTTCCGGAACATTTGGCAAATAAGATCGATCGAGAAGAAATAAAGGATCGATATTGACTAGTGAGGTCAGGTGAGTGCATACAAGTTTTTTATAATGTTTAATGGAAATAAGACTTGCGACAAGTCTATTTCCTATTAGAATGTATGAATTTATGATCATATGCATATGTTTGATTTGAGTATTTGTGATATATTACAATATGTGTTAAATGATTTGTGTGAATACATGTAGTGTGATCATTATATGATTACATGAGAAGGGTGATGAGTTAAATAGAGTAGAATATAGAGTAATATGAGATAGTGAATGGAATTGAGTATAAATGATAATACCAAACTATAAGATAAGTGTTATAGACAAGAAGTATACTTAGGAAAACTATGTACAGTAGTTATGTAAAATTAACCTAAATAAATAGATTAACTAGTATACAAATAATATAGATATGCAATATAAATTATATCTTATGGTATAAGTAATTATGAGAATAAATGAAAAAGCGAGATAGATAAGTATTTACTTATAAGATAATATGAGATTATATGAATATATATAAACTTTATGAGGAAGACTTAGGTGTCATATTATAAGGTATGTGAATATAGGTATATAAGATGAGCTACATGACTATGGATTAGGTGAAATTAAGTGGTGAGAATGATACAGAAAAAGATATAGAGAATATGTTATGAGAAGATATAGAGCAAGTTATAAGCTATATGATCTGATTTCTGTGAGTACATGCATGTGATAATCACATGATATGAACATATGATATGGGTTATATGACAAAAATGATATACATGCCACTCAGTGGGACTTATACGAGCTGTGGCGATGTGCACAACCTCAATGTACTCGCATATATTTAGTTCTCACGGAGATACATGAGCTAATAAAGAGACAACAATTAATATATTACATGTAATGTATATACTTTGGTGATATGAATAGTATATATGATTTATATGATGAGTGTATATTACTTGGTTAAATAAATAATCTGTTGATTAACGAATAGAAGAGGATGATTTTATAAGATATATTATAGAATATTGATAGTGGGATAATTATAGATGGAAATAGTGTGTGACATGTATATGTGTATATTACGTTGTATATAATATATTATATCTTTTGGTGTGGCATCATGAGATGATATGTTCATGCATTTTTTTTGAATAGTTAGATTTATTTTATAAGTTTAATGCCTCACTAAGTCATAGACTTAGCGCATAATTGTTTTACATGTAGGTTACAGAAGAGATAAGAGAAGCTAAGAGGAGCAAGACATGTCAGCATCTTCCTTACGAATATCGGATCAGAAACATATTAAATATATGTATTTTGTTTTATAGAATGTAGTTGGCATGTAGTTTAAAGATTTGAATAATATAAGCTCTGATATGTTTTGTAAAATCTATTTATGTCAATTAATATAAAATACTTATTTTATCGAATAATTAGTTGGATTTTCATCCTTATGTAAAGGAAAATAATTTGAAAAGTCAATGTGACACCTCAGACTCGGATCCGGTCGAATATGGATTGGGGCGTTACATTTAATGGTATTAGAGCTAAGGTTTAGCCGATTCTAGGCTTAAACGAAGGTAAAAGAGTTTTAAAATGTGTACATGTCAACATATAGTGAAATTTCTGATCTGATATTGTAAGGAGTATGTTGTCTTGCTGATAGAATTAGATTGCTAAGTTATAATAGAAGTATGATTATGATAATTTCGAAGTAAAGTAAAAGGTGATATTCCTGATGTGATAGTTATTCACCTACCCTGTCAGGTAGGATGAAGAGTGGACACCTCAGGAAGTGTCTCGTAAGATCAAAGGTTGATTTCAAAATGTTGAAGTCATATTAGAATAGTATAGAAGATCTTCATTATTTTAAATCAAAAAAACGATATGGAGTATTTTTATTATATACATTATAAGATAGAATATGGTGATCAAGTGTCACTATAAGAATGTTAAAAAGATCAAAGGATGTGGTGAGTATTTGTATAAGAATTCAAGAATAGATGCATCAGTGGCAAGTGTATAAGAGAAATATACCCGTAAAAGACATTTCTTGTGGTGAGCAACAATTTGTCGAAGTAAACCGCATTGAACAAAACATGATTTTGAATAAGGCCAAATACCCATTAATACCCAGAGTGAAATTCACCAAAAAATGTTTTCTGCCGTGGATAGGCCACCATTGAAGCGTCTTCAGCACCATGCTTTGGAGGAGAAAAAGAGCAATTAACTTTAAATACTCAAACTAAAGATAGACTTGTTTTAAAAGAATCGAATAATAAGAAATGAAATCAGGAGAAGATAGAAGAGAACACATATCAGCAAGTAGTAAGAAGTGAGCTGAAATACCTCAATACAGAGCACGTTAATTTGAGCCAAGGAGAGAACTTGAAAAAGGGTTTGCTACAAACCTTACGAATTGGGAGATTGCAACTTTTAAACGGCCACGGGCACTGTTTTGTGTCGGTTCAAAGAGGTGAACTTGACCTGAAACCGCTTCTCTTTGGAGTTTCATTTGTCTGCGCGCCTGTATATACCTTAGGGCTGCAATTTCATTCCTGTATTTAAAAATGAGCAAACTCAGTTAAATTTAGGATAACTACGACAGTCACTAAACTTTTAGGAATATTTCTTTTTAGTCACATAACTTTTAACACTTATATTACTATCATTAAACTTTGAATTTGTTTTAATTACGATCATCATTTTAAATTCGTTTATTTAAAAATAAATCTAAGACACCAAATTGACAATTTTCGTAAAGATTAAGTTTTTTAAGATTAATGAAACAATCTTCGATCAATTCCAACTATGGAAAGACTTTGTTTGAGCAGATTAACATAGTTCGGATTTCAAGTTGATGTTCCAACTTATAGTGATAGATTTGAATATTTTAGCTTTTAGTTTTGATTGATGTTTGAAGAGATTAAAAGGTTTTTCTTCGGTTTTTAATCAAAGAAAAGAACAAAAATGAGAAGAGTGGTAGTTCGATGATCTATTCGATTGGAGAAACCATTAAACAACGGTAAAAGGAGTGAAAATTGTCATTTTAAGGTTTTCTAATATATAACATCAGTTTTTCGTTAATGATTTAACGATCGAATAACCTAAATATTTTTTTCTCTAAATTGTTGTGACTATTGAATTTATTTATTTATTTATGATCAAAGTGAAAGCACCTTCCATGTTAGATACATTAGTGTAGTTTATTAAAAAAGATTTATCATTATTGTTCATGAAAAAATGTTTTTTTTTTCTACCCACTTATCAATCCAAATACAAATGCTTATACTCTTATTTTCGTAAGATAAAAGAATATTATCAACAATGATATGGATATGTCATTTTCATACATTTTATAGATATTTGTCAATTCCTACCACTTTAGATAAAATTACACTTAAACTAATATTTTTTTCATATTAAGGTATTTATTGTATTTTTAAGAGTAAAGTACACAAATGATCCCTCGACTATAAGATATTATTTTGTTGAGTCCTTTGACTATTAAAAGTTATAAAATAATTCCCCTATAGGGAGTTACTTTGTTGAGTCCATTAACTATTAGAACTTACAAAATGGTCACTCAATTATCATTATGTTTTAAATTCGTCATTTTCCGTTAAAAGATTAACAATCATCCGAGATGGACGTTAACATGCTGAATAAGATATGATAGTCTTTAGAGATTATGAGATCAAATTTTATCATATCTCTGTCAGCAGATTAATGTTCAACTTAAACTATCGTTAATTTTTTAATGGAAAAGGACGAGTTTAGAACATAATGAATAGCAAAGTGACCATTTTGTAAATTTTAATAGTCAAGGGACTCAACAAAGTAACTCTCTATAGTCAGGATCATTTTGTAACTTTTAATAGTCGGAAGACTTAACAAAACAATATCCTATAGTCAATGGACTATTTGTGTACTTTACCCTATTATTAATCAGATAACTATTATACGGGTTGTAATTTTTAAATATTTTTATTTAATATTACTTTAATATTTAAATATTGTTTACATATATTAAATATTGTTTACATATTTAAATATTTTTTAATATTCAATGTGTTTAATACTGTATTTATGATGTATTTATATTATATTTTTTAAATGTAACATCTATATAGTTCAAGTATAAATTTGATTGAGATAATGTAAATTTAATTCGATATTGAGCTTTATTTCAATATGAAAATTTAACTTGCAAGCATATGAAAATGAAGCTATTATAAGATACTTAATTCATTTGAATTTGATTTGATAATGAAGCGTTAAAATTCAAAATTTCAAGATTATTTTGTTTATAAATTTTAAATAAAATATACATTTATAATATTTAATTTAAATTAATCGATTAATTCATCGGTTTACTATAATTGTACAAAATAATATATATATTCTGTCTTATATAAACAAACTTGTAACATTAAAAAGATGATAGGACACTATCTTGCTCGTATTTATATATCCTACTACCTATATTATGCACATAATATAATTAAAGACAAAGAAAATATCATAATTCATTCTCACCTTTCCTATTCCCAGCCTGTTAAGAAATCAACAATTGACTCCACACAGTTGTACATCTGGCCCCGGTAACTCTAATGGTGAAGGGATCGGTCCACACCCATAGCAACGAGAAAATGGAGGCGAGCAGAATCGATCACATAGCAACGATGTCCGATTTTGTCGTTCCATCAGACCCTTCAGGAAGGGGTAGAGATGGATGATCACCCAGAAGGCAAAGAACAACTTACCAAAGTCAGGACCCCATGATTGATAACCACTGTTGATGGCGTAAGAAATTCATGCAACAACCCCAAGTAAATTTATTATAAGGAGGAGTCGTTGGTGGGATGAGAAGGGTTGTCCATTTGAACAAGTAAAGTTCGGTGGAATCCCCGTGTTCATCCAATGCTTTCGATATAACTGTAAAATTGGTATCGATGTCAGCAAGAACACCCTGATTAATTCTTATCGATCCGTGTCGCACACATAATTTTGATGATAACAATATCTCAAATCCGAAAACTCCTTAAGCGATGTCAAGTTCCTTACAACCTGAATAAACCCGTTAATAGATGGGCTACAATTTTTTAATCCAAAAAAACACCATAAGTGGTTTAGTTTCCGTTTCCTTAAATTTACTAATAAATAAAGCAAACTGCAAATCATTAAATATTTATCTTATTACATACTCCAGTGTCTTCCTCCAATTCGATCGTCACTTGCTTATTATCAATGACTCATTGATAAATAAACGAATTATACCTAGAACTAAACTAATAATTAATGAATTATTTTAACACATTACCAAAGAATAAAAATTATCATTTTTCCTTATCGAATTAGTACACAACTTATTATCAATATCAAATGGAGTATTTAGCTCGATTTTACAAATCATACATAATATTTAACATATTTCACAACGATACCACAATTTACGTATCACACACAAAAGTTAGCATGTTCAGATATCATTATAGTTTCATTGCAAAGCACCATAACTTATGTTATCGAATCACATGTTAGTGAATGCTCGAATTGAGCTAAAATTAAGTATTAGACATTTTACACAACCTACCTACACAAATATAAATTCCTCGGATTACACTCACCTAATATGAACTTACGATATTTCTCGATTTTTCCATCATAATCGGCTAACAAAAGTATATGGAATAAATGCCATTAAAAAATCCAATAGTTGTATTCTTTAAAATTTGGTTCTTGAACTTTACGAATATATCAAAAGAGTACCTAGAACTTTCGTTAAAACAAATAAACGCATAGGGAGACGAAGTGTCGTGGAGCTTGAGAGGAGAAATAGCGGTTATGGTCGTCGTTCGACGCTGGCGCAAGCTATATATGATAGAGGAGTTGGCAAGCAAGGTAAGTGGGGCAGTGTTGTTTCGGGGTTGGGCAGTCCTGGATCGGTATAGGCAAGGAGAGGTTCTGATCGGCATAATATCGGTTTCTCAGTCTTCATCGATAATACTAGTAAAATGGTGTTTCGGTCTGTATTGTATGAAGTCTTCAACGAAATGTAAGACCCCCAGACCGATGTGGGTGACCCGATCCGATCTGAAGTGTCACATTAGGGCCACCGGAGCTACCCACCGTAAAAATCTCGAAAAATTTAAAACTTTTATTAAAACATGTAAACTCATAAAATGATTTATAAATACAAAAATAAAATTTCTCAGTAATCTGAAATAACACAGATTTTTAGACTCGGATATATAACAAAATACAACCTACATGCCCCCTAATCACCTGTACCATACTCTGCAAACAACGCCGGAAGAACTCCCTTACTGATAACGATAGATGCACTGGTATGATTCTTTTAACCTAAAAAAGTGAGTAACAGAGTGAACTTTAGAAAGCTCAGTAATACAGAACTACCAGATGATGCTGAAGAACATGCAGATAACAGATAAACATATGTTTCCTTATTAGTTCCGACATATATAGATTTTTAGGCGGAGTTGAGGTCCCATTGATATCTCAGGTAGTAACAGACATTAAGTTTTCCTTTCAGAGGGAAATATTTCGGGTGCCTGGGTTAAGGAGATCAGGATAGAGTGTCTAGTATGTTCCCACAAAACCATAATAGTCCCTCCAACCGAACGTCATATGCAGCTCCCCAGAACTGCATAACCTAAGGGAGTACCTTAGGGCCTAAGAGCCTACCCAAGAAAATTCTCGGGGCCACAAAGGCTTAGCCAAGAAAAACATCAGGGCTGCAGAGCCTACCCAAGGGTCGCCTTAGGTCCATAAGGAATTACCAGTCGGTGCAGAACCTATAAAAGGAATTAACCGCAACGACTGAACCTGTCAGAGTCTTCATACCATATCCCAAAGTATCCCGAATAAAACATTTTCATTCAGTAAATAGAGATATCAGAAATTAGAGCAGAGATCAGAATAGAAATCAGAGAAAATATTCATGTGATTAGGGAACACACTAGAGGTTCCAGATATAGTTCAGAGATACTGGATAATCTTATCGGATAGAGAAACATGAATCTTCCATATACCGATAGAATGCCGAAAGTTAGAATCACTATCGGAAGAGTTCATTAGCTGACGGAATCATCAGTTATTTAGAATGCGATTTATCCGAATCATATAGTATTCAGACATTTTTTGGAGGCACTAGGTAATCAGAAGGGTATTCAGAGTCCTTTGCATTTGAGTTACTTGTGTTTTCAGATATGGCCGGAGTGATTCTATTATTCAGGAAAATCAGGGGCATTTTGGGTATTATGTTCTTAGAGAATTCATAGTGATTTAAGTTGATAAGGGAGAAACGAAGATTTAGAGCATCTACGACTTGTGTCAATTTATCATAATATCGAGTTAACTCGAACTGTACAAGTCCCATCAATGAAACCTATCAATCGGTCAAATCGTTGCACTTCCAGGGTATTCACTTTTTAATACAGACAATTCTTGTTAAATTGATCATCAGTGTTTCCAGACTTATCCAAGTTATTTACCTTAATTCAAGGTCATCGGGGTACTCAATTCAATTAGTCAATTTTATCCCGGTCACTTCGGAGTTTCTAGAGCAATTCTATCATTTTTGAAATTCAAATGCATATAGTTCTTTTATTCTATTCAACTAGGTCATATAATTTAGTCATTTTGGTGCTCAACGTTATTTCGGTCATTTCAGAGCTTGAGAATATCCAATCCTTCCTAGGCTTCGTGATATTCTTGGGTCATTTGCATTCTAAGGGTATTTTGGTGTAATATCCCAAAATCAGGGTCAGTGACTAAATTGTAACTTTTGAAAATTTTGTGCTCGATTTCGAAATAAGATTCAAGGACTTAATTGAGAATTTTATTCTAGAGGACTGATTGGTAAATATGAAAAGAGTGGAAGGCTAAAAGGGTTATTTGGCAAGGAAAGATTTTTATTCTTTCCCTTTTAAGGGAGTAACGGCGTGGATGAGAGGAAGAAATATCAAAGCTTCCGGAGTTCTCCTCTTCTCCTTTCTTCTTCTTAATACGTGGGAGGTCAAGGCAAAAGGTGAGAGTTTTTACTAGTTGATTTTCAGTTGAATTTTAAGTTTGGTTTTGATTATCAAGTGACACTTAAGCTTAAGGAAAGCTTAATTTGTCATAAAATAATAAGAGGAAATGAATAGAAAGGATTAAAAGAAGGAAATGAATCAATGCAATCTTGGTAGGAAGATAGTTATTAGATTTCTAGTCTAAATTTGACTTGTCAAGGGTTTAATTAAGAATATAATTGAATTTGGAACACGTTGAAAATTGAGTGTAATTCTTGAATTACATGTGGAGGATAGAATTTTGAGGTTAAAGATGTGATAAATGAGTATAAGTAAGTTTAAGCATGTGTATGTAAGTTAAGAATACAAAAGGAATGATAGATGAAGTGTTTGAGATGAAATGGAGTAATTTTTATGCTGAAAATAGGATTTCTGGGCTAGGGGTATCGGTACCCATTCAACAGGTACTGATACCCTCTCAAACGAAAAAGAATTTCAGAATGCAATGAGGGTACCGATACCCTAAGGAGGGTATCAATACCCCCTACAGGAAAAATATGAATATTGGTTTATTAAGTTTGTTTAAGTTGGTAGTATCAAATTACAAGGTGTAGGTATCTAATAATTGCCTTAAATGTATAATTATGTCGATACAGAGCCTGAACGAGTTCCAGAACATTTGGAAAATAAGATCGATCGAGAAGAAATAAAGGATCGATATTGACTAGTGAGGTCAGGTGAGTGCATACAAGTTAGTTTATAATGTTTAATGGAAATAAGACTTGCGACAAGTCCATTTCCTATATTAGAATGTATGAATTTATGATCATATGCATATGTTTGATTTGAGTATTTGTGATATATATTACAATATGTGTTAAATGATTTGTGTGAATACATGTAGTGTGATCAGTTATAGGAACTAATATGAATGATCTATATGATTGCATGGGAAGGTTAAATAGGTTATATGATAGGTGATCATACATGTTACATAGTATATGTGATCAATTATAAGAATCATTATAATAGATTTATATGATTACATGAGAAGGGTGATGAGTTAAATAAGAGTAGACTATAGAGTAATATGAGATAGTGAAGGAAATTGAGTATAAATGATAATACCAAACTATAAGATAAGTGTTATAGACAAGAAGTATACTTAGGAAAACTATGGTATAGTAGTTATGTAAAATTAACCTAAATAAATATATTAACTTAGTATACAAATAATATTAGATATGCGATATAAATTATATCTTATGGTATAAGTAATTATGAGAATAAATGAAAAAGCGAGATAAGATAAGTATTTACTTGTAAGATAATATGAGATTATATGAATATATAATATAACTTTATGAGGAAGACTTAGGTGTCATATTATAAGGTATGTGAATATAGGTATATAAGATGAGCTACATGACTATGGATTAGGTGAAATTAAGTGGTGAGAATGATACGGAAGAAAGCTATAAGAGAATATGTTATAAGAAGATATAAGAGCAAGTTATAAGCTATATGATCTGATTTATGTGAGTACATGCATGTGATATATGTCACATGATATGAACATATGTGATATGGGTTATATGACAAAAATGATATACAAGTTACATAAGAATGAGATATGAGATTATATGTTTATATGATATGATAGATGATATGTGAACATATGCAAATGACATATGTCATATGAAGTGAATGATCATATGCACATGAATATATAAAGCATAAGAAAAATGCCCATGTTATATGATACGAGAGCTATAGGTATAGTTGGCATGCCAAGAGTCGAGGGTCTACGCGGTCCTTCAGGACAAATACATAGGTCCTTCGGGACATACTCACATGTCCTTCGGGACATATTTCACATGCCACTCAGTGGGACTTATACGAGCTGTGGTGACAGCGTATGTGCACAACCTCAATGTACTCACATATCTTTAGTTCTCACGAGTATACATGAGCTAGTAAAGAGACAACAATTAATATATTACATGTAATGTATATACTTTGGTGATATGAATAGTATTATATGATTTATATGATGATGTGTATATTACTTGGTTAAATAAATAATATGTTGATTAAAGAATAGATATAAGAGGATATGATTATAAGATATAAATTATAAGAATATTGATAGTGGGATAAGATTATAGATGGAAATAGTGTGTGACATGTATATGTGTATATTACGTTGTATATAAATATATGTTATATTATTTTGGTGTGGCATCATGAGATGATATGTTCATGCATTTTTTTTTGAATAGCTAGATTTATTTTATAAGTTTAATGCCTCACTAAGTCATAGACTTAGCGCATGATTGTTTTACATGTAGGTTACAGAAGAGAGAAGAGAAGCTAATAGGAGCAAGACATGTCAGCATCTTCCTTACGAATATCGGATCAGAAACATATTAAACATATGTATTTTTTTTATAGAATGTAGTTGGCATGTAGTTTAAAGATTTGAATAATATAAGCTCTGATATGTTTTGTAAAACCTATTTATGTCAATTAATATAAAATACTCATTTTATCGAATAATTAGTTGGATTTTCATCCTTATGTAAAGGAAAATAATTTGAAAAGTCAATGTGACACCTCAGACTCGGATCCGGGTCGAATATGGATTGGGGGCGTTACATTTAATGGTATTAGAGCTAAGGTTTAGCCGATTCTAGGCTTAAACCGAAGATAAAAGAGTTTTAAAAATGTGTACATGTCAACATATAGTGAAAATTTCTGATATGATATTGTAAGGAGTGTGTTGTCTTGCTAATAGAATTAGATTGCTAAGTTATAATAGAAGTATGATTATGATAATTTCGAAGTAAAGTAAAAGGCGATATTCCTGATTGTGATAGTTATTCACCTACCCTGGCCAGGTAGGATGAAGAGTGGACACCTCAGGAAGTGCCTCGTACGATCAAAGGTTGATTTCAAAAAGTTGAAGTCATATTAGAATAGTGATAGAAGGTCTTCATTATTTTAAATCAGAAAAACGATATGGAGTAGTTTTATTATTATTACATGGATAAGATAGAATATGGTGATCAAGTGTCACTATAAAAATGTTAAAAAGATCAAAGGATGTGGTGAGTATTTGTATAAGAATTCAAGAATAGATGCATCAGTGGCAAGTGTATAAGAGATATGGATATATAGTTTATAAATTTGAGACAAAAGGATAGTATTATGTTTAAGGAAGAATATAGATACGATAAGGGTTTGCATTCTAGATGAGAAAAGTTAGTGTTGGCTAACAAGATTATGTGAGGAAAAGTGTATTGGAATTAAAAGATTTGAAGATATTGTCAGGATAAGTTAACAAATAAGAAGCGGATATTGATATAGTTGTGTATCTCGATCATGTAAATGTGACGTAGTAAAGGAGATAAGGATTCATATGTTTGAGGAAAGTTAAAGAGTAATAGAAAAGTTTAAGAATCAATATATCAGCAATCAGTTTATAAGAAAGAGAAAGTTAGAATGCTTGAGTTTAGAAATAGAGGAATCATAATGTGTAGGGATATGAATGTAGTTGGATAAGTCGAAGAAATTGTAGTTAAGTTATTCAAAAGAAAATGATGTATGTAAGTGAGGTATGAAGAGCTTGTGCCTAGACTTAAAAGAATATTATTGGTGTTAAAATTGTTCTTTTCAAGAAGTGATGAATTGTGTTAAAGAACTAGAGAGATCTCAAAAGAATTAAGAGAATTCGTATCTCACAAAAAAATCAACACTATCGAAGAGAGACAGAGATTATGATTTTCAACTACAAACTCGGTTTGAACTAGTTGTATTCCATGTCAAAGGATAAAATCTGACGAAAGTCAGACCATTTAAGCAGTAAAGTTTGGTACTGGAAAATTAAATAAGGAATTGAGGATGAATATGAAGAAAGATATGAAAGTGGAATAATGGATTAAGAGTTATGTTAGAATTATGTTAATTGAAGAAGAACAAGTCTTTAAAATGATTAAGTAAGATATGGATATGGATGTGGTTATATATATATATATATATTGATCATATAAATATGATGTAAGCAAGGAGATGAGTATTTATATGTTTTAAAGGGAGTTTTGAGGAACGAAAAATACAAGTACAAGATATGATAAAGAATGAGATTTTGTATAGGTGAAGTTGATTATCAGAATTATGAAGATCTGATAAAGATCGATAATCAGGGATAAGTATAAGCGATAAGAAAAGAGTATGTGAACATTAAAGAAAAGATATGATATGTGTATAAGAAGATTTTGATTTTTGAAGGAATGAAAGAATAAAGGGATATGAAAAGTCAAAGATGGAGTTAAAAGGATTCAGTATGACAAAGGTTATATGGAAGTGTAAATAATAAGTTTGATATAGAAGTAAGAAAAGTGTGCAAGGTGATGTGAAGCGATTGTTTGATTATGTAAAGTATATGTTTAATCACAATTAAATAAGATTTAAAGTTCTATTTTTGGTCAAATGATGATGGAATAAGGGTTTGGTTATGATGTTGAGGGATAAAAATTGATGTTATTGTCTACATGATAAATGACATTATATGAATTTTAGAGAGATCAAAGGAAAATGAAGAATTGAAAGAGAGAAGACAGAAATGGATTAAAGTTACTGGTTACTATTTATATGATAAGTGACAGTAGATAAATGAATAAGGGAAAAGGGTAGTTGAAGAACTAAAGAAAAGAAAGACAAATTTCTGACAGTGACAAGAAAGATTAAGTAACATGAGAAAATTAGAAGATATGCTTTTATTGATATGTGCAATGAAAATTCGAGGATGAATTTTCTTAAAAGGATGGGAGATTTTTCCCAAAATCAGGGTCAGTGACTAAATTATAAATTTTGATAATTGTATGCTCGATTTTGAAATAAGATTCAAGGACTTAATTGAGAATTTTATTCTAGAGGACTGATTGGTAAATATGAAAAGAGTGGAAGGCTAAAAGGGTTATTTGGCAAGGAAAGATTTTTATTGTTTCCCTTTTAAGGGAGTAACGACGTGGATGAGAGGAAGAAATATCAAAGCTTTCAGAGTTCTCATCTTCTCCTTTGTTTTTCTTCATACGTAGGAGCTCAAGGTAAAGGTGAGAGTTTTTACTAGTTGATTTTCAGTTGAATTTTAAGTTTGGTTTTGATTATCAAGTGACACTTATGCTTAAGGAAATCTTAATTTGTCATAAAACAATAAGAGGAAATGAATAGAAAGGATTAAAAGAAGGAAGTGAATCAATGAAATCTTGGTATGAAGATAGTTATTAGATTTCTAGTCAAAATTTGACTTGTCAATGGTTTAATTAAGAAGTTAGAAGCAATAGAATTGAATTTGGAACACGTTGAAAATTGAGTGTAATTCTTGAATTACATATGGAGGACAGAATTTTGAGGTTAAAGATGTGATAAATGAGTATAAGTAAGTTTAAGCATGTATATGTAAGTTAAGAATATAAAAGGAATGATAGATGAAGTGTTTGAGATGAAATGGAGTAATTTTCGTGCTGAAAATAGGATTTCTGGGCTAGGGGTATCGGTACCCATTCAACAGGTACCGATACCTTCTCAAACGAAAAAGAATTTCATAATGCAATGAGGGTACTGATACCCTAAGGAGGGTATCGATACCCCCTAAAGGAAAAATGTGAATATTGGTTTATTAAGTTCGTTTAAGTTGGTAGTATCAAATTACAAGGTGTAGGTATCTAATAATTGCCTTAAATGTATAATTATATCGATACAGAGCCTGAACGAGTTCCGGAACATTTGGCAAATAAGATCGATCGAGAAGAAATAAAGAATCGGTATTCTAGAGGACTGATTGGTAAATATGAAAAGAGTGGAAGGCTAAAAGGGTCATTTGGCAAGGAAAGATTTTTATTATTTCCCTTTTAAGGGAGTAATGACGTGGATGAGAGGAAGAAATATCAAAGCTTTCAAAGTTCTCATCTTCTCCTTTCTTTTTCTTCATGCGTAGGAGCTCAAGGTAAAGGTGAGAGTTTTTACTAGTTGATTTTCAGTTGAATTTTAAGTTTGGTTTTGATTATCAAGTGACACTAAAGCTTAAGGAAATCTTAATTTGTCATAAAACAATAAGAGGAATAGAAAGGATTAAAAACGGAAGTGAATCAATGAAATCTTGGTAGGAAGATAGTTATTAGATTTTTAGTCCAAATTTGACTTGTCAATGGTTTAATTAAGAAGTTAGAAGCAATAGAATTGAATTTGGAACACGTTGAAAATTGAGTGTAATTCTTGAATTACATATGGAGGACAGAATTTTGAGGTTAAAGATGTGATAAATGAGTATAAGTAAGTTTAAGCATGTGTATGTAAGTTAAGAATATAAAAGGAATGATAGAAGTGTTTGAGATGAAATAGAGTAATTTTCGTGCTGAAAATAGGATTTCTGGGCTAGGGGTATCGATACCTATTCAACATGTACCGATACCCTCTCAAACGAAAAAGAATTTCAGAATGCAATGAGGGTACTGATACCCTAAGGAGGGTATCGATACCCCCTAAAGGAAAAATGTGAATATTGGTTTATTAAGTTCGTTTAAGTTGGTAATATCAAATTACAAGGTGTAAGTATCTAATAATTGCCTTAAATGTATAATTATGTCGATACAGAGCCTGAACGAGTTCCGGAACATTTGGCAAATAAGATCAATCGAGAAGAAATAAAGGATCGGTATTGACTAGTGAGGCCAGGTGAGTGCATACAAGTTAGTTTATGATGTTTAATGGAAATAAGACTTGCGACGAGTCTATTTCCTATATTAGAATGTATGAATTTATGGTCATATGCATATGTTTGATTTGAGTATATGTGATATATAATACAGTATGTGTTAAATGATTTGTGTGAATACATGTAGTGTGATCAGTTATAGGAACTAATATGAATGATCTATATGATTGCATGGGAAGGTGAAATAGGTTATATGACATGTGACCATATATGTTACATAGTATATGTGATCAATTATAAGAATCAGTATAATAGATTTATGTGACCAGACCGCTCCAGCCGATCAACAAACTCCATGGCTGGCAGACAACACCCACGCGCAGGGGGTGATGCGTACGGCGGCTCTGGTCTTCGATTCGTCATGAAATTTTCTAGATTTGTAGTTCGACACCTCGAGAGTCTCGTGCAAGTGTTATTTTCAACGAAACATAACAGATTTCAAAATTTTAAAACTTAAGAACTTCTCCAACGGTGGCCGGCGAGTGACGTTGACGGAGCAACAATAGCAAAACAATTTCAGTTGGGTTTTGAGTGCACGATGACAGTGAGTCTGATGGTGCAGATGGTGTGATGATCGGGTGGCCAGATCGATCGGAATCGACGAAAACAACTTTTTCAGACGCTTGCATTTAGGTCCCCTACTTTTAAAACTACACACAGTCCTCAATTTCCAAAATGTAAAAAAATCAATTCGTTACGATATATTAGTCCCCATAATCACATGAACTTATTAAAAAGAATAGCTCACAGGACGCCGAAAACCACAGGTCGAATCACAATTCCTAGAAAACTAGTACCAGCAGTCTCTCGGATTGAGCCTGACGATTTCACTATGTCGATACTCACAACCAATTCCTTGATTTAAAGAAAAACCAAACAAGAAGATCAAAAAAATTTAGCCTAGGACCCTCTTTCACTTCTATTTTGATAGACTGAATATCTTTCATAAGGAGTGCTAAAAGTTTTTGTTGAGTTAATCGATCGACGGAATCGGCCAAGAGGGGGTGAATTGGCAATTAAAAATTTCGTGGAAGCTTTTGCAGAAATTGAAAGTAATTGCACAGCGATTTACAGTGGTTCGACTTTCTCAAACAAGTCTACGTCCACTACCTTAGCTCCACACTAAGGATTTCCCAACAAATTCACTAATTTGTTCTTTCTTTTGAGGCCAAGAGATAACCTTACAAAATCCCTCAAGAGTATACCCCAACTCTTGAGAACACTCTTTTTCTCAAAGAGAATATTACAAATTTGCAAACTTACAAGAAAAACCTCACAAGGTAAGATGTTTGCACAATTCTAGAACAAGAAAAGAACACTCAAAGATAATTACAAATGAGCACAAATGGTGTTCTTGAAAGCAAAATGAATATTGAAAGGAAAATTGACTTGATTTGCACAAACTTGGTGTTTGATGCTTTCTCTCTTGTTTCTCTATGATTTCTTGTTGATCAAGGGCTTCAGAACTTGTTAATACACCTTGAATCACTTCTGAACGTTGGGGATAATTAATGAAGATAATATAGCCGTTTTAGTGTGAAAACAATTATAAAACAGCTTGGAGCGGGGGAATCGTTCCCCCTCATAGGGAATCGGTTCCCTAAGTGTAAAATTCAAATATTTCGACCGTTGAACAGGGGGAATCTGTACCCCCTATGGGGGAATCGGTTCCCTCCGAGTATTCTGGAAATCTCGGAGCCAAACCATTCAGGGAATCGGTACCCCTTGGGGGGGAATCGGTTCCCTCTGAGTAATCTGGAATTTTGGCTTTGAAATGGTTCGAAATACTTTGAAAGATTATTTTGAAATTGTTTTAAGATTAAAACTTAATTTTACACTTAAGAAAGGATTAAAAATGATTTTTAAAATATTTTGAGTAATGTTTTGATATTCGAATAATTATAGAATATACTTAAAATCATTTTGGAAAATCTTAAAATTAATTTAACTTAATTTGTATACGAAATCAACAAATGTTTTCAACAATCTCCCCCTTTTTTATATAACAAACATTTTGTAATTTTAAGATTTTTGAAATCAAGTTTTGAAATTCTCCCCCCCTTACTTTAACACTTCTCCCATTTATCATTTTAAAACACATTTACATTTTAAAACACACTTAAAACACACACTTACACTTCTCCCCCTTTTTGTTAAATAAAAAAGATTCAAAGAAACATGAAAAACATTTAGCCAATTGATTAGGTATATGTATGCATAAGCTGCTAAGATCACAATTAAGAGAAACGTTAGCCATTAGTTCCGTAATCAATATTCATAAATAAGTATATGGCAAAATTGGTCATATTGCTAATAATGATGTAAATGATGCAATAATAAATAAATCACACCAAACATATAAGTTCAAACCATCCATAATCCAAACAAATTCACAATCCTCAAATTCAAACATCCCAAAATATTCAAATGTTAAAACAATAAGTGTGGAAGTAAACATTTAATCACATATCCGGATCAGGAGGAGGAAAACGACGCAGCGGCCGTTCGTTAGTGAGGTCATTAATACGTACGTTGGTTGCTTCATTATTTGCACGCATTTCCCTAAGAATTTCTAATTGTTGAGCTCCCATTGTGGATAAATGCGACTCTATAGAATTAAAGCGCGAATCCATGGTCGCATATCGGTAACAAATGTCTCCAAATTTGAAAATATGGAGGCATTTGAGTCGATTGTTGTGCTTGCTCTTCGGGATGCTCCTCGGGCTGCTCAGGTTCATCTTCAGCTTCATCGATGTCTCGCATTAATTGCTCGAGATCTTCGTCACTTCGGGTGGAGCTTGTGAAGAACTAGCTCCCGGAGTAATTGCAGAAGATCGAACCCATTCACCGTTTTCTTTATTTTGACCCATCCCGCTCTTGTTAAAGAAAGAAAGATTGATTTGTTTCTTAAGAGGAAAAACGGCATCTAGACCAACTCGAAGCTCGGCTTTAGAAAAGAGATTACTAAGGATACAACCGTAAACTAGGGAAGAACAGAGTTTCTTATTTGGCACTAGGTTAACGGTTTCAACGATCTCAGCAAAGATAATCTCGTAAAGGTTTATTTTTATGTTGTGTTCAAAACAATGCAACCACCATAGGTCTAAAGCTCTAAGAGTAGAATAACGACCCCCGGATGGTCGAAACCACCAAATGATCATGAGATGAAGAAAACGCTCATGAAGATCTAGAACACTTGCACTATCATTCGTTTATATCGTGAGCCTAAAACTTGTTTTTCATTTGATACCTTCATTATCCAAGCCTAAGGCATTGGCTATGTAATCCGGATCAAGATGGAAATATTGACCTAGGAGGTAGGAACGTACTCCTATGGTTTTGGTCTTGTCACGATTTTTGATACAAACGGCATTACAGTAGAAGATACGAACAAGTTGATGATAGACAACGGGTTCAAGTTCGAAAAGTTTATCAAATTTCCATTCGTGCAAGATAGGGAGATATTTAAAGTTAATAGCAACCATAGCTTGAAGAGATGGGATACGTTCTTCCCTAATCTTATACGAGTCAAAATATTGGTAAAACCAATAACGATAATCTTTAGGACCTGGTTGATTGAAACAAGAATTTTGGATAGTCAAGTTAGGATCAAGATTTGGAATAGGATTTTGAGGAATAGGAGGAGGATTTGGAGGTGGATTTGGTTGACGACTAGAACGACTAGATGAAGACCTAGCACGTTTAGGATTAGACATGGTGAAGGAAATCGGAATTGATTGGATAACCTGCAATTTTAAAAACAAATGTATGCAATTTAATTAATCCCAAAACTCAATTGAGTCCTCAATATTTCAAGATTCTCTAAATCAATCCTAATGGGCAAAGTTTTTGAAAAACTTTTGAAAAATATGGTTTTGAGAAACAATATATGTATAGTTTTCATAACAACAACATAATTTAATCAAAACACAATAATTTGAAAAACAATTTTTTTTTAAATTTCGAAAATTTAAAATTTTTGTGTTTTTGATATTTGAAGTGTTTTTCGATTAAAATCAATGATTTGAGGCAATAATGGAGATTTGAGAAATTGAGAGAGAGAACGGCGGAAGGGTTTTGGTTTTGGGGTTTTGGGTGTTCTGGCCCGATTTTAACAGAACCCCAGGGGGTATCGATTCCCCTGTGGGGGGGAATCGGTTCCTATTCAAAGGGGGAATCGGTTCCCTCATGGGGGGATCGATTCCCTCTGCACCAAAATGCTAAAATCTGATTTTTAAGCACACAAAATGCTAAATTAATTTTCTCTAGTGGTATAGGCAACTCATATATTGAAAAATATTATGTTCAAACAATTAAATTAATCTTTAAACATTATTTGAACATAAATTAATTTTCACTAAGAATCATAACTCCCCCTAACTAATAGCAAGAATGCAATCAAAAATTATTATTATAAGCATTTTTCAGTATTTATTAAAAGTGCTAAATTATTTTAAACACTAAGTGAAGATAGGTCAGTTAAACATAATTCTCTTCTAAGTGTCCAAAATCTTTCCTTGTCTAAGGGTTTTGTAAATATATCCGCTAATTGATGCAAAGTATCAACATATTCTAGAACTACATCTTCCTTAGTGACATGGTCTCTAATGAAGTGATGTCTTATTTCAATGTGCTTAGTTCTAGAGTGTTGGATGGGATTTTTAGTGAGACAAATAGCACTAGTATTGTCACACTTGATAGGAATGGTACCTACTTCAATTCCATAATCAAAAAGTTTTTGTTTCATCCATAAAGCTTGTGCACAACAACTACCGGCTGAAATGTATTCCGCTTCAGTGGTAGATAATGCAACACAATTTTGTTTCTTTGAAAACCAAGAAATCAGCATATTTCCAAGGAATTGGCAAGTACCGGAGGTGCTTTTCCTATCTAATTTGCATCCTCCATAATCCGCATCAGAAAAGGCATGCAAGCTAAAGCTAGAGTCTCTAGGATACCAAAGTCCTAAACTAGGAGTGTCCTTAAGGTATCTAAAGATTCTCTTAATAGCTAGTAAATGTGATTCTTTAGGACATGATTGAAACCTAGCACACAATCAAACACTAAACATAATATCTGGTCTACTTACGGTTAGATAAAGCAAAGAGTCAATCATTGACCTATAATTTACATCTACACATTTACCTCCTTCATCTAAGTCAAGCTTTGTTGAAGAGCTCATTGGAGTGTTATGAGGTTTCCCATTTTCCAGTCCAAACTTGTTGAGCATATCTTTGACGTACTTAGCTTGATTAATGAAGATGCCATCTTTTCTTTGCTTGATTTGGAGTCCCAAGAAAAATGAGAGCTCCCCCATCATGCTCATCTCAAACTCACTTTGCATTAGCTTAGAAAATTCTTGGCAAAGAACATCATTAGTAGAACCAAATATTATATCATCAACATAAATTTGAACTACTAATAAATCTTTACCTTTATGCTTTAAAAACAATGTAGTGTCAACCTTTCCTTTTGAAAAACCTTTTTCAATTAAAAAATTTGACAATCTTTCATACCAAGATCTAGGAGCTTGTTTTAAACCATAAAGAGCTTTTGTCAATTTAAGAACATGATCTGGAAATTTTGAATCTTCAAAACCTGGAGGTTGTTCCACATACACTTCTTCTTTTATAACCATTTAAAAATGCACTTTTCACATCCATTTGATATAATTTAAATTCATGAAAACATGCAAATGCTAATAACATTCTAATTGCTTTCATCCTAGCTACGGGAGCGTATGTTTCATCATAGTCTATGCCCTCTTCTTGAGTATACCCTTGAGCAACAAGTCTAGCCTTGTTTCTCACTATATACTCTCATCAAGCTTATTCCTAAATACCCATCTAGTACCTACAGTAGATTTATTACTAGGCCTTTCAACTAATGTCCATACTTTACTTCTCTCAAATTGATTTAACTCTTCTTGCATAGCCATAATCCAATGTTCATCATTTAATGCTTCTTTAATATTCTTAGGCTCTATGCATGAGATAAAGTAACATAATTACAAATATTTCTAAGAGAAGATCGAGTTGTTACCCCTTTTGATGGATCACCTATAATTTCACCATCCTTGACATAGTTGTACTCTCTTGGATAAGATACTTCCCTTTCTTCAATGGTTGGATTCTCAAGAGGATCATGAGTTTCCTCATTTTTCGTTTCTTTTTGATGATGGTTCTCCAACTTCATGTCTAACGTCATTTGTATTTATAACACTGCATCATCATTCACACAAGAATCCTTTCTCGGAAGGGGATTATCATCGAAAACATATAGACTCTTCTACAACTAAAGTTCTTTTATTAAATACACGATAGGCTTTAGAATTTAAGGAATAACCCAGAAAATTCCTTCATCACTTTTAGCATCAAATTTGCCAAGGTTTTCTTTACCGTTGTTTAAAACAAACATTTACATCCAAAAGGATGAAAATAACTAATGTTAGGCTTTTTTATTTTTGAGAATTTCATATGGAGTTTTCTTTAAAATTGGCCTAATCATTACTCGATTTACAACATAACAAGCGGTATTTGTGGCTTCCGCCCAAAACTATTTTGGCAAATTATTTTCACAAAGCATGGTTCTAGCCATTTCTTCTAAAGTTCGATTTTTCCTCTCAACAACTCCATTTTGTTGAGGGGTTCTAGGTGCTGAAAAATTATGGCTAATACCATTAGAATTACAAAACTCAATAAATCCAAGATTTTCAAATTCAGTTCCATGATCACTTCTAACACTAGGATAGAGTAACCTTTTTCATTTTGGATTATTTTGAAAATGTGATGAAATTTTCTAATGCTTCATCTTTTGTACTTAAGAATAGAACCCAAGTATATCTAGAAAAGTCATCTATCAAGACAAATGCATATTGTTTTCCCCAAGCTAGTAGTTCTAGTTGGCCCAAAAAGATCTAAATGGATCAATTGTAATACTCTACTAGTTGATACATCATTAATAGATTTAAAAGAAACTCGCTTTTGTTTTCCTTTAGCACATGCATCACAGATTTTATCATTATCAAATTTAAGCTTAGGCAACCCTTACTAAGTCTCCTTGAATTAACCGTTGCAAAACACTCATACTAGCATGACCTAGTCTCCTATGCCATAACCAACTATCATGCTCATCCTTAGCAACTAGGCATAAATTAGTCATCAATAGAATCTAAATGCACCATGTAAATGTTTCCTATTCTATGACCAACAAGCATAATCCGATTAGATGCAATGTCAATGACTTTACAACCATTAATTTCAAATAAGACATTGAATCCTTTATCGCATAATTGACTAATACTCAATAGATTATGCTTTAATCTATTCACATATAAAACATTCTTAATTTGTATGGAAGAGGTATTACCTATTGTACCAATACCTTCAATGTGACCTTTTGAATTGTCTCCAAAAGTCACTTCTCCTCCATTTTTGGCGTTAAGCTCAATGAACGGCTCACTTCTCCTCCATTTTTGGCGTTAAGCTCAATGAACGGCTTTGTCTCCGGTCATATGTCTTGAGCATCCACTATCAAGGTACCATGAATTGAATTTGTTTCCCGTGCCTTGTAGCAATCTCATTTCCCTACAAACATAGATTAACTTTTGATTTTTGGTACCCAAATTCTTTTGGGTCCATATTCATTAGTTTCCAAAATCCTAGTCCCCTTAGGTATCCATTTGTGTAGGATATTTTTATCTTTAGTAGTAATGAGTTCTTTAGGAACCCACATACTTCTAACGATTTTTCCATTAGAGGTCTTTGGGGACCTCTATGATTGTAGTTTCTAAAACTTTTCTAACAAAGTTGGATTTGAATTTCCACCTTTTCAAAATATTGTTCCAACTTTATCAAAAGAAGTTTTAAGATCATCAATTTTCTTTGATGATCATCATTGATCTTTGAAAGTAAATTTTGCAAATCTAAATTTTTCTTTTCAAAACTCTTCTAGTTGATTTGCAAGTCTTGATTTTACTTTCAAGATCGTTGCTGGTTTTGGATATGAGTTGTTTTCATTTTTCAATTTTGAAACACATCATTTTATATTTTAAAAATAATTTCTCATAATCCGAAGCCAACCCATTATATTCCTCAATAACTCATCATAAGATAAATCATCAAAATCGGATGAGTTAGAGGTTACCTTAGAATCCCCGAATGCCATCAAGCACAAGTTTGCTACTTCTTGTTCCTCTTCATCGGAACTTTCTTCATCGCTCCATGTAGCCACATGAGCCTTGTGCTTATTCTTTGATTGACCCTTTTCTTTAATTGTGGCAATCATTTTGACATGCCCCGGCTTTTTGCATCATAGCAATGATTGGGTCCTTCTCTTTGTTCATTTTTGAGGCCTTCGTTTCGTTTGAATTTTCTTCCTCGGTAAGGTCTCATCATTTTTCTGAACCGTTTGGCAAACAATGTCATTTCCTCATCATCATCATCATTATTATTAGAATCACTCTCATCTTTTGTGGATTTGAGAGCAACTCCAATGTTTTCTTCTTCTCCTTCTCCTTTGGTGTCTTCAACTTTATCAGGTCCACCTCATCTTCAAGCATCATCTCATGAGTGAGGAGTGAACCGATAAGTTCTTCAAGAGTTAAGGATGATAGGTCCTTATACTCAATGATTACCGTCTTCTTTGATTGCCATGATTTTGGGAGGGAGTAGACTAACTTCCTCACAAGCTTTTCATTTGAGATGATCTCTCCATATGATTTGAGACCATTGACAACGTTAAAAATCTATCCGTCATAGCTTTGATGTCTTCATTTGGTTCATCCTGAAATTTTCATAGCTATGCGTTAGAATACTAATTTTGATTTCTTTACCTCATCGGTACCTTCATGTGTGACTTGAAGCTTGTCCCATATTTCTTTGGCAGTTGTACATGATGAAACTCTTCCGTATTCATCTGGTCCAAGAGCACAAAAATAATATGGATGGCTTTGGAATTGAGCTGGAACATTCTTGTATCTCCTTCACTCCACAACCTTGGATGAGTGAGAGGCTTGATGTATCATTTTTCTACGGCATTCCATGCTCCCATGTCACTTGCTTGAATGAAGTACATCATTCTATTATTCCAATAGCATATTAGCCCCATTGAAGAAAGGAGGCTTGTTGACGGGCATCGAATTGAGACCGGAGTCGTAATTTGAAGTGGAGGCCATTGATGACTTTGTAATCGATGTAACGTTTCCCGAATCGACTCAAGAGGCGATTAAACCTTCAAATGAGTGAGGCTCTGATACCAATTGTTGAGTTAATCGATCGACGGAATCGGCCAAGAGGGGGGTGAATTGGCAATTAAAAAATTTCGTGGAAGCTTTTGCAGAAAATTGAAAGTAATTGCACAGCGATTTACAGTGGTTTGACTTTCTCAACAAAGTCTACGTCCACTACCTTAGCTATCCACACTAAGGATTTTCCAACAAATTCACTAATTTGTTCTTTTCTTTTGAGGCCAAAGAGATAACCTTACAAAATCCCTCAAGAGTATACCCCAACTCTTGAGAACACTTTTTTTCTCAAAGAGAAGATTACAAATTTGCAAACTTACAAGAAAAACCTCACAAGGTAAGATGTTTGCACAATTATAGAACAATAAAAGAACACTCAAAGATAATTACAAATGAGCACAAATGGTGTTCTTGAAAGCAAAATGAATATTTAAAGGAAAATTGGCTTGATTTGCAAAAACTTGGTGTTTGATGCTTTCTCTCTTGTTTTCTCTATGATTCTTTTGATCAAGGGCTTCAGAACTTGTTTAAATACACCTTGAATCACTTCTGAACGTTGGGGATAATTAATGAAGATAATATAGCCATTTTTTAGTGAAAACATTAATAAAACAACTTGGAGCGTGGGGGAATCGGTTCCCCCTCATAGGGAATCGGTTCCCTAAGTGTAAAATTCAAATATTTCGACCGTTGAACAGGGGGGAATCGTACCCTATGGGGGAATCGGTTCCCTCCGAGCATTTTGGAAATCTCGGAGCCAAACCATTCAGGGGGGAATCGGTACCCCCTTGGGGGGGAATCGGTTCCCTCTGAGGAATCTGGAATTTTTGGCTTTGAAATGGTTCGAAATACTTTGAAAGATTATTTTGAAATTGTTTTAAGATTAAAACTTAATTTTACACTTAAGTAAGGATTAAAAATTATTTTTAAAATATTTTGAGTAATGTTTTGATATTCGAATAATTATATCGAATATACTTAGAAAATCATTTTGGAAAATCTTAAAATTAATTTAACTTAATTTTTTATATCGAAATATCAAAATGTTTTCAACAGTTTTTATTAAGAAGAAAGAAAGAAAATTAGAAAGTTTTGGTTCAAAACTAACACTGAATATCCATATCATTGACATGCAATTCCAGAAACAAAAAAATTCAATATAAAACACACAATGCGAGCTAAAAATGGGAAAGTGTGAAAGATGAAAAGCTTACTTCCGGATAGCCTAAAAGAGAAAATAAATATCTTCTTGCAAGTGAGGGGATAGGATAAGAAATAAACGCAATCGGTGTTGCGTTCCAACAATTCTTCCTCCATTTTTTTCTTTGTAAATAAAAAACTGAAAGACAAGCACTGCTTGGGTTTACAATTTACATGGCGGAAAATTGAAGAACAAAAACCAAACGAGAGGCATGTGAGCGAAAGAGACTGAGGGTGAATGTGTTGTTTGGGATTTCATTATATTTGATCATCTGTTGGAAAATCTTTAACCACAAGGATTAAACGAAGAAATTATTATGTCATTTATACAAAATAATTTCAGCTTTGTTGGTGACTTTTAACAATGATACTTAATTCATCTTAGTAGTATTTGTCAACTCTGCATTTCTAACCCCATTTTTTTTTCTCACAAGCATTTCATCGAACATCTATACTTCGCCTGAGATGACCTGTATCTAACATTACACCTTGAATCGTTGATGATCTCGATAGTTCCTTGGTCGAGTCTTCTCACAATGGACCCTTATTCAAGTCAACATCTCTACATAATTCAAAGTTAGATTAGAATTTATCATTCATCCCCGACTGAAAAGTTACGCTGGAAATGAGAAGAGAGAATCGAAAAAGTAAATTCGAGATCGAAAAGGAATTTGGGGTTTAGAATGAAATTGATGATTGTGTTACAAGTTTTAAAAGTTGGGGGGCCTAAATGCAAGCGCCTGAAAAGTTTAGTGACCATATTGTAAATGTACTAACGGCAGTGTAACGGTATCAAACGGCCGGTTACGTCGAGGGACCATATTGCAAACGGACTAAATGTTGGAAGACTGTATTGTATGTTTTAAAAGTTGAAGGACCTAAATGAAAGCTTTAGAAAAATTTAGTGACCATTACTATACTTTACCCCTAAGACAATGAAACCAAAACAGTGCAAGTCCACCCTAGTACCATCCGTACTAATGACAAAGCAATTAAGGAAGTTCAATCGGCAACGTAAATTATGAACTCATGGAATTTGATTTCACGACATTAAGAGTTTTCGTTTTCACTAGACGCATTAAATATCGAACTGATCATGGATTCTCAAGCCCACAACAGTTCCAAATCGAGACTCTCATAATGTTCGGCCGACGAGTTCCAAGAACATCCAAACTTGGTTGAAATTTCAACCCACGAGTGTCAAAACAACGATTTGAGTTTTAGCATATGATTGCTTGGCTATATCTACCTCATTGATATTTAATTCACTTTTTAATTTAACCTCTAGATTTTTAATATAAAATTATTCTTAACTAAATATTTGGATGTGCATTAAATTAAAAAATGAAATATAAATCTTAACACTTAATATATTTTAAATTTATAAATAAAATTTTTAATCCTTTTTTAAATTTTTGCAAGAAGTTAATAATCAAAAGGCAAATTGCACCCCCAAAAAAAATCAAGGACCCAATTGCATATCAATGCAAAAAGATATACCCTTGTTTAAATATTAACTTTCAAATTTAATAAAATATTTATTTAACTTCTCAATTCCGACTAATTAAAATAGATGAACTAAATACGACTAAGCAAAACCCAACTCGACTCGAAAAATCGATCTTTTTGACTCGAATTGACTTCAAGTTGTAATTGCATAAACTTAACTCGAAAAAAGTTTTAAATTCAAATCGAGTTATAGAATAGAACTCGAATAGTAACTCAAATAACTCAAATTTTTTTTGTAATTAGTGCATTGATTTTTAAGTTTAAGTCAAGTCCATCGACTCTGTATAATATATGTATAATATAAATAAAAAAATATGAAGCAATATATATGTGTTGCATATAGTTATAGAAAATCGCTTAAATTATAATCACATAGTATCATAACATTATAAATATTTACAATTATATTTAAACATGACTCGATTCGAATTTTATAAACTCAACTATATTCAATTGGACTCGATTCAAATGTTATAAACTCGACTTAAAAAAATTAAATCAAGTTAAAGTTATAAAATAGGATTCGTCAACTCGAATAACTCAAAAATTTTGACTCGACTCGGTCGAATGCTCATTCTCATGATGAAATTCTTGATTTTCTAAAAATAGACGAATGAATTTTGTATTTAGATCTTATTAAATTGTACCCAATAAATTTCCCATATACCTTGCTCATTTTTTTCAACACTAGAGTCTTGATTGAACAAATCACTCTCTCTTAGTCCTGTAAACAAACCGAACGAACACGAACGGGGTAAGTTCATGTTCGTTCGTTTAACTTTAACCGAACAAATGAACGAACATGAATATAAATGAACGAAAAATTTATTGTTCGTGTTAGTTCGTTAAGGAATGTAGCTTGTTCGTGTCGTTCATGTTCGTTCATTTAAATGATAAACGAACACAAATGAACGAACATAAAAGAATATAATAAACGAACGTAAACGAACACAAATGAACGAAAATAAACGAACACAATAAACGAACGTAAACGAATACAAATGAACAAACGTAAACGAACACAATAAATGAACGTAAACGAACATAAATGAAAATAGATTTTTTTTTCTTTCCTAACAATTTTAGTATTATATTTTAGTTAATTGTTTTGATTTTTTTATTTGTATTTAAAATTAATTGAATTTTAAAATATTTATGGATATCATATTAAAATTTATTGGGCTTTAATATTTTAAATGAGTCTAGAGAGATTGTACTAAACATAAATGAACGCACAAAAACGAACATATTACCGAACGTTCATGAATGTAAATCATGTTCGTTCATTTAATTAAAAGAACACAAAATATTGTTCATATTCGTTCGTTTAATAAATAATGAACATAAACGAACTTCCCACCAAACAGTTCACTGAACGTTCGATTCGTTTACAGGTTTCCTCTAAAGTCCCGCAACATTTTTTCTCGGATTGATTGACTATAAAAAGGATAGATAAGAAAATTAGCATTTTTTTCTAGTAAAATATGATGTAATAATTAATTTTTCACGAGTTTTTTAAAATATAATAATTAATTGTAAAATATTTTTATGGGTGGAATTAAACCTTTGATTTTATAATTAATAAACGAGAGTAAATATAATAAAATTTTCTAACTACCAATAACAATTTTTTAATAGTCTAAGGTGATTACAATGTAGTGTATGCTCATTATCTTTCTTAAATATTGAAAACAAACATATATCCCACATACACAACTGCTCGAACCCATAACATAAAAGGAGAACAACACTCCCTTTAATTACTGAGATCGTTCAATATATTCAACTATCGATAACTACTATATGTGCATTAATAGGGATAAATATATGATTTTATATTAAGAGGTACGAACCTTTAAGAAGTTATATTAAAATTTTGAATTAATTGTATCACATGTCATCAAAGTATGGTTTTCATTTTAAATTGGTCTATAAAGTTTTATGTATTTCATTTTCATCCCTAAACTATGACTATCATTCTAACTCCTCAAACTTTTGAGCATTTCAATTTCATCCTCAAACTATGACTTTCATTCTAAATCGGTCCCCAAAAATTTTAAACATTCCAATTTTATCCCAAACTATACATATATACTAATCACATCTATTGTTAATAAAATCGTTAGACCAAGTTATATTATTATATATGTGTTTGAAAAAATTTAGGTTAAAATATGGTTGAAACTAATTACATGTTTGGATAAATTTGGGGATGAAATTGGAAGATTCAAAAGTTTGGGACCAATTTAGAAAGAGGGCCATAGTTTACGAATGAAATTAGAGTGTTCAAAAGTTTAAGGACTAATTTAGAATGAGAGTCATAGTTTGGGGATGAAATTAGAATATTCAAAAGTTTAAGGACCAATTTGAAACGAGAGTTATAATTCAAGACATATGATACAATTAACAATAAAAATTTAGACTATAAAATTTTAAAGAATGTAAAATTAAATCATTAATATCAAATATAAAAAAATCTAATTTTTAAGAATGGGTATGGTCTCAATACTCAGGACAGATGTATATAGAGAGTCCCTCCCAAAATTTTCGATATAATAATATTTTAGGTCTTTATCAATTTAAACTTAACTAAAATTAGATTTTTTTCCAATCTTATTTTGTTGATTAAATATTTAATAAATCTCTATTACTTTGAACTTTAATATTGTGTCCATCCCAATATTTAATCCTAACTTCGTTACTGTTGATATCTCTAGGTTTATCATTAATATCAAATATAAAAAATCTAATTTTTAAGAATGGGTATGGTCTCAATACTCAGGAACAGATGTATATAGAGAGTCCCTCCCAAAATTTCGATATATATTTTAGGTCTTTATCATTTAAACTTAACTAAAATTAGATTTTTTCCAATCTTATTTTGTTGATTAAATATTTAATAAATCTCTATTACTTTGAACTTTAATATTGTGTCCATCCCAATATTTAATCCTAACTTCGTTACTGTTGATATCTCTAGGTTTATCTGTGTATTAGCACACCACATGATTACACGTGCACTTTTGGCAAGTTCATTGGTCCACCATTGTGGGCATTGCCATTTCCAATTCTTTTAGGCATAAATTCATGTATGCAACCATTTTCTTTTTACCAAAATCAATAATATAGTTAACAAGAGGTTGGTACTTTTGCAAACTTTGGATGCTAATTCCATTACTTATCTAGTTTGCCTTTGAATTCTGTCAACTATTTAATTAGCATGCCACGCAACAAATATATAATTTTTTAACAATTAAATAGGTTTAAGATTACTTTATAAATTTTAGTTTGACTTCCCATTATAGATTTAGCATTAACATATGCATATAATTTCGTGGCAGTTAAGAGCAGTTATGGCATAATACTAACTGTCATTTTCATAATATATATACACATAACGGATCTAAAAATATTTTTGAGGGTAGACACACATAAAATCTAGATAGATACCATTAGTAAAATAAATAATTAACCCAAAAAATTCGAATTTCAAGATATCGATATATATACTGATGAATCTGATCATATATATATATATATGGAAAGCTGCGTATGCATGCATGTATAAACGGTGCTACTATTACTGGATGTGCGTTAGGTATAGTTATACAGCAATTGTTTTTCAATCTATTAGGTTATTTAATTTTGGTATTAGTCCACCTATATTTTACTTTTTTGTTGAAAACCGCCTGACCATCTCCGGCCAAAGCGCAGCAAATTAATTCCTCTACTTTGACTTGGACCTGCTGGTTTAGTTTTAACGAATAGAATAACTGATTATGTCAACACATGCATTGCAAATTACTAACAATTACTTTTGGTTTAGTTCTTGCCATTATCTTGGTATTTGATGAACCGAGAGTATAATATACATAATCAATAAATCACAAGATATCATTTGTTAAAAATAATTTACATGATCAGGAGGCGACAATTATCATTTGAAAAAAATTAAAATTACTCAGTATATAGCAATTTTGCCTAAATAAAGCTTTGGGAGAAAAATGATTGGTATAGGGAAGTGAAAAAATTATTTTTTGAAGTAGAGCAAACTGAATAATGTCGTTGAGAAGACACTAGAAGTATCCAATGTCTTCGGAAAGTCCGCCGTAACACACGACGTCTTTAGACTCTTTACCACCGGCGTTGTTTTAAACTTGAAGACTACAGTAGAGAGGGAGGCTAGCCATGGCAATTTGACAGGAGCTTGAAGACGACGTGTATTCCGACCTTTTTTTTGAGGACGCCAGGAACTAACGTCTTCTTATAACACTATTTTTTTAATAGTGTGGGGTGAGTATAATGTAGTATCTGTTCAGAATTTTTCTTATTCATTGACAACGTACATACACCTTACAGACGTAGCTAATCGAATTTGAACCTCGAAAAATAACACTCCCTTTAACTTCAGAGGCCACTTAATACCAATATCACGATTTAGAGAGAGAAAAAAAACTATAAATTAAACTAAAGAAACAAAAAACTCTATTATAAATTTCTCACACACATTTTTGAATTGGTCAAATTCTTCTATTATATGATTTAATTCTTGTACTATGTTTTGAAAAATTTTGTCTAGATATTTTTAAAATATTAAAATATCGATTAAATTTAAATAAATTAGAGAAATTTAATTAAGTTACATTCGCTTAAAATGTTTAAATAAAAAAAAAAAACATGGATTGTATAATTTATACATAATACAAAAACTAACAACAATTTTTTTATCATTTATATTTTCGAACACATTAAAAGCAAAATGAATATATGAATGATCGAAATTCAGTAGTTGATAAATAAGAATAAAATTAAACCATCATTAGTTAAGTTAATTTCCCCATTAGTTGACAATAAACAAATAAAGAAATGAGTCTGACTTCATCACCCATCAACATGTCTCTATAATTCTATAATTAATTTAATTTCGCAAAATTCTTAAGAAAGGTAACCTAATTTAAGATTAAAAAAATAAAAATGAACGCGACTAAAATGTATTAAAAAATATAATATTTTAAATTAGACGCAACTTAATATGTGACATTCTTTATAAAATTTTCGGTTGCAACCTTGCCATATATAACATTTTAAATTGCGTTTAACAACATTAAATTACGTTTAATCTAATCTTATATATTTTTTTATCAAATTTTAGATCACACTTATTTCTACCGTATTTAACCGTATCCTAATCCGCCACAAAGCAAACACCCCATTAATGTCCATTAGACATAGGTAATATTAATTGTGTCGAAATTGAACACCACCATCAATCTTGCCTATAAAAACAAGTGCACTTTATGACAAATTAACCACATCGGCTCCTTTCAAGTATTCAATCAATCTTGCTTTTTGTCTTTAATTTAGTCCAAAAGAAGTACACAATGTTCCTAAAAACTCATTGTCTCCCACTCCTGTTCACATTAATCTCTTTGTCATCCTGCTTTAGCATCGGCAGTTACATAAAGGACCCATTTCACGTCGATTTTGGTCACGGCCGTGCTTATCACCGCCTGACATCCTATCGTCCGTACTTTCCCACTTTTGGCCATGTTCCCAACGGACGGAACTACCGTAATCCCTACTCGGCAAACCGGTTCGACTACAATGCTAAAGTGCATGGTCCGACAACTCCAAAGATAGTCAATGTCGATGATTTTGGAGCAAAAGCCAATGGAGGAGACGATTCTCAGGTACTCATAGTTTCACTTTTTCGGGTGATTTGTTCTCCCTATGATGATCATCGTGCTATAAATTTTTCGACGTAGGCATTCGAGCAAGCTTGGAAGTATGCTTGTTCATCTTCTCAAGGAGCTACTATGGTTGTCCCTAAGCAGAAGACTTATCGTCTTAAGCCAATTAACTTCTCAGGGCCTTGCAAATCTCCTCTCGTATTGAAGGTGAGTTTTCCGGTATGCATGGTTCTCGGCGAAGCCGCACATCATCGTTATCGATTGTTAACGTTTTTCCTATGATTATAACATGATAGATCTATGGAACAATCAAAGCTACCGTGGATCACTCGGATTACGAAGATAATGGAAGACGATGGCTATACTTCGATAACGTTCAAAATTTACGAGTCGAAGGTGGAGGCACCATCGACGGCAGTGGTAGAACATGGTGGGAAAAGTCCTGCAAAATTAACGAAGCCCTCGTGAGTGATTTTTGTAATCAAAATCATTTGTACCAATCAATTAATGTTCAATATTAACAACTGATTTTGATTCTCCTGTTTTGCAGCCATGCAAGGAAGCCCCAACTGTAAGCCGGAATTTTATAAATTATCTCCTTTAACATAAAATCTTGCATTCGTTCCTGTCTACATGTATTAACGTTTGCTCTTTGCAAATGCAGGCTGTGACCTTCAATGAATGCACTAACCTGAGAGTAGCAAGTCTGCAGATAACAAACGCACAACAAATGCAACCTTACGTTTCAACAATGTGTGAACGTCGACGCGTTTAACCTTCAGGTGAAAGCACCCGGGAACAGTCCCAACACCGATGGGATCCATGTGACCGGAACCCAGAATATCAACATTAACAACTGTGTCATCGGGACTGGAGATGATTGCATCTCGATCGTGAGCGGCTCGAAAAATGTACATGCCACCGGTATAACTTGTGGTCCGGGACATGGAATCAGGTCTCGAGTTCGACACAAACAGTTTTCGAATTCAGGCACATTTTTAATTAATATTTTCTAATGGGAATTGTTCTATTTGCAGCATTGGGAGCTTAGGAGCTGGAAATTCCGCCGCTTTTGTGTCCAATGTAATAGTTAATAAAGCAACACTTTCAGGAACCTCTAATGGAGTGAGAATAAAGACTTGGCAGGTAACTAATTCGATATAAATTCATTTTTGACGTACTATTTTCGAGTCGAGTTTAAAAAATTCTTGTAAAACGATTGTGAAGAACAATTATCAAAACTGCTTTAATTTAATTGAAAAATGATTACAACATGCCAACGACTTCAAACAAACCACTTTCATTAGTTTTCCACTTGCTTCTTGACTTGCTATTCACAATTTGTTTACCTAAAGTTTCAACCATCGACCAAGAAATTCATTCATTCATTGCCTAATTCCAACGAAATTGTAAAGGTTTACAAATAAATATTCATTGCCTATATTAAAATATATTATTTCTAGTATATATGTTCGGAGTTTGTGATTATCTCTTTTAATAATATCTTCTCTGAGTATATATTATAATCTGTTAACATGATAAATTCTTATTACAGGGTGGATCGGGATATGCCAGAAACATTAAATTCAAAAATATTGTGATGAACAATGTTACTAACCCTATCATTATTGATCAGAATTATTGTGATCAACAAAAACCATGTCACAAACAGGTATTTTTTTCTTCTTCTATCAGTTAATAAATTTTAGAATAAACTACGTATTGAGTCACTCAATTATTCCCGCGATTTCATTTTGGTCACCTAACTATTTCTTTTTCAAAATCATTCTTAAAGTTACGTTTTGGTCACCCACCATTAAAAAATTAACTGTGATGTTGACGTGTCACTATAAGACAATGTCACATCGTCATTAAAAAAATAAAAATTAAAAATTATCGCGTTAGTAGTTCTGTTAGTTTTTTAACGGCGAGTGATCAAAATAAAACCAAAACATAACTTTAGGTGTGATTTAGAAAGAAATAAGTTGGGTGACCGAAACAAAACCACGAGAATAGTCGGTGACTAAATGCATAGTTTACAATAAATTTTAAATATATTAATTGTTTAGGTTGATGAAGATATATGCATGCATGCAGGGATCAGCTGTGCAAGTGAGTGACGTGCTTTACCAGAACATCAGAGGAACGAGTGCCTCCGGCGTGGCCATGAAATTTGATTGCAGCCGGAGCGTTCCTTGCCGGGGAATCTACTTGCAGAACGTGGCTTTAAGGGCTGAAGAAGAAGATAATACACAAGCTTCGTGTGCTAATGTTAGGTTATCTTATCGAGGAGATGTTTCTCCACCTTGCTCGTCACGGAATTAAGACAAGCTTATCTGTTCAACTATAAAATATGAAATACATTTATGTATAATGTTAATATATCAATCAAAATAGAGATATATTAATTGATCGAATAGTTAAAAATGTTCATGTTATCCTATTTTGTTGGAATTCAAATTTCTGACATTTAACTAAATGCATTTCATGTAGGCTCTATACTTAATCAAAAAATATATCAATTGAAATGTAGTAACAATGAAACTGTTGAAAGAGTTTGAACATTTAAATCAAATGATCATACTATAACTTTTCATAATCGAGTTAAGTTTGATTATACGACTGATAATCTGACAGCAATAGGCGGTGACTAATGGACGGTGGTGACAGAAGTTCATCGAAATTTAGTTCACACCTTGGCTAGTACAATAAGGATTGAGATTGCGGTTGTAGTTCAGATCTGGATACAGATCCATTTAAAAAATACCATGTTTGGTTTGACAGGAGCATAGAAGAAAATTTTCGAGATAATATTAGGGAGGTAATTGAGACGAGATAGATCGCAAGCTATTCGAGATCGACTCGGTTAAAACTCGATCAATTCTCGAATTGAATAGATTAGACTCGAGCTTGAATTCGAATTCTTAACGACCTGAAGCGAACTACTTGATACCCAACTCAAAAAGCTTGCGAGCAACTTGAAAAAATAATATATTAAATTTTTAGACTTTTTAAATTAAATTATTAATAATATTAACATTTATATGTTGTTCTTTTTATAAAAAAATTATAATATAAGACTTTCATGTACTTAAGATTTAAGTTCGAGTTTGAATTTAAGCTTCAATCGAGCTAAGTCTAAGAATATTTGGAGTTCAAGGCTTTTTAAGCTCGAGTCGAGCTTCAATTTTTTTATTTTGAATTGAACTTGAAAATTTTAAGCTTGCGAGCTTTCAAGTCGACTTGAGATTTAATTTTTTATTTCGAATTCAAGTTTAACTTGATAATTTTAAGCTCATAAGTTTTATATTTTTCGAATCGAATCGAATTGAATTGAATTATATATTTTTTGAGGTTATATATCAGAAAGATTAACGACAAACAAAAATAATCAAAAAAGAATGAAAAATAAAATACACTAAAATTTACGTAAAAAACCTAAAAGATAAAAAAAAAGAGATAAAATAAAAGAAATTCACTATGTAGAAAGAAGTGCAAGGTTTATTACAACTGTTACAAACTCTATCAGTAACTAACTCTCTTAGTAACTCTCTCATCAAAACCCTATATCCTATTTTCTATTCATAGGGAAAGGAAACAAAAGGAAACTTACATAGGAAGAATCATACTTTAACTGAATTTCCTTTCTTGATCAATATAAAAGCGATAGAATAATTAAAGTTTTAAACATACTGTACTTCATGAACTCGATCCAAGAAAAAATTGAAATGGAACTATTGTTAAAATCATACGTAAAGTTATGTTTTATTTCATTATGGTCACCTACTGTTAAAATATTAACATAACTCACATTTTTAATGATAATATGGAATTATCTTTTGGTAACACCCCAATATTACCGTTAAGTTTTTAAAAGAGAGTGACCAAAATGATACCAATACTAAATTTTATGTATGATTTAAAAAATAATAATTAAATGACCAAACTTGAAAAAATGTAATAGTTAGAATATTACACGTGTAGTTTACCCAAAATTAAAAAACATGTGGAAAAAAGTTATAAAATGCGAAAAGTTCATTATACAAAATGTGACACTCTCATACCGATGTAAGTGACTCGATCTGATCTGAGGTGTCACATTAGGGTCACCGGAATGACCTACAATAAATATCCATAAAAAATTTAAAATTTTTGTTAATCCATTTAAAACCGTAAAATAATTTATAGATAAAATATAAGTTCAGAAAATCATTTATATATTAAAATAAAATACTCTAATATCCAGTAGTAAAACAAGTTTCAAACTCGAATATAAAACAAAACACAACCTACATGCTCCCTAATTACATGCATCGTATTCCGCAAGCAACACAGGTAGAACTCTTTTACTGATGTCAGTATAAGCACAAAATCAAACTCTTTAACTTGAAATGGCAAGTAACAAAATGAGCTTTGGAAAGCTCAGTAATATAAAACTACCATATGAATGCAATAAGTCATCGGTATATGGTAAGGTATAGATTTCCTTAGTGGGACATACATTATCATATTCTATCGATGATTTCATATTTTATCGATGATTTCATATTTTATTAGCTAAGTCTTCAGTTACAGATAGGAATTCACGGTCTAAAGGAAATATTCAGAAGATTAAATTGAAGGGTCTAGTGTATTACAACAAAACAGAGAAATGTATATAAATCCTTTAAAAACATTAGTAGTTTAAAACATATTTTAAAACCACAGTAATACCCTCTAACCGAACATTTATATATAATTCTCCAAAACTACATCCATAAGGACTTACCCTAAGAACACAACAAATGAGTCATCCTGAAGGAGTACTTTGGGGCCTATGGGCCTACCCAAGGTCTCCTTAGGTCCGTAAGGAATTACCAACTTGATCAGAGTTGAACCTCCATACTCCAGAATCCTACCCATACAGTTTCCCGTAGAAATCAGATTGAGCAGTAACTTTAATATCAAAATCATGATACAGTTGAATGTTGTAAAATGACAATGTAGTTATTTAAATCACATGAATTCCTTCCATCTGTAAACCAAAATACAGTCCCCCTACTAAGGGAGTGCATTGGGGTCTTAGAGCATACCCAAGGAATACCTTAGGTCCATAAGGAATTACCAGCTTGATTAGAGCTGAACCTCCATACTACAAACTACCCAGACAGTGTCCCAATAAAACAGTTCAAGTAATAATCAGTAGATTTCATGATCCATAAATTAGGAATGATTATATTTCCAGTGAAAACAGGTAACCATAGAGCACATATTAGGTAGCCATAGTTCATAAACAGTAAACAAATACATCATTAAATAAAAATATCGAAGAGTTAAAAGATTCAGTTAAACAGTAACTTCAGTAAATCACATTTCAGAACAAATAAAATAATCATATAACACATAGGGAACACACTAGAGGATTTAGTGATTTTCCAAAGGTATTTGGTATTTATCATGTAGGAAACCATGAAACTTTTGTAAATTGATAGGATTCCAGAAACAAGATCCTTATAAAAAAAAAGGGGTTTGATAGCTAACAAAATCATCAGCCATTCGAGAAGTGATTTATCAAGATCATATAGTACTCAAATATTTTTCGGAGGCATTAAGTAGTCTGGAAGGTATTCAGAATCTTTTACATCAGAGTTACTAGAGATTTCAAAATATGATAAGAGTGATTTCATTATTCAGGCAATCAGAGGCATTTTAGACATTTTGGTTTCTTGAAGAATTCTTAGTAATTTAACCCAATGAGAGTGAAACAACAATTTATATTATTTAGGATTTATATCGAATTATCAGGATTTAGAGTCCAATTAAACTATCCAATCCCAACACCGCGATACTTTTCAATCATTCAGACCGAGGTACTACACCATTATTGACTTCTTAATATTGATTTCTCTAGTTGAACTGATCACCTTCAAAATCATCGTTGAATAGATCTTTAGGAAACGAACAGGTAGTCCAAAGGTGTTTATTTCATTTTTGTATTACAACGATATCAAAAGCTGTCGACGTACTTGATTTGGGGTTCTTAACCCTTGTGGACTGTACAACATATAAGTTCATCGGCGTTTCCAGACTTGTCCAAGTCATCAACTAAATTCCAGGTCATAGAAGGTACTTAGGTCATTTAATATTCAAGTTTATTATGGTCATTTCAGAGTTTCTTGAGTGATTCAGTCGTTTCAACGATTCGAATACGTACAATACTTACATTCAGTTCAACTTTGTCATATAATATAGTCATTTTACACTTCAAGGGTAATTTTGGACATTTTCTTCAATCCAGTCTTCCCATTTAATTCAATTTTCTGAACAATTCAAACATAAATAATACTCCCGATGTTTTAGTCTTTAGTTGTTTGTTGATAAATCAAGAATTCTAAGTCTTGTACCCTCTCGGATGTTAGGATATAATTAACAACGACTTTCCGAACAGATCAGGAATTTAACAAGTGAATCTATAGTTTGTCAGATTAAATACGAATTCTCAGGGTACTTTCACTATCATGGTCAGTTTGGACCATTTTTACCTCATATGGGTAATTTCGTAATTTCTTAACCAGGTGATACACACCGTATAAAGGCGGGATGGCTAAAGTGGAGGGCCGCTACTGGAGTTTTATGTGACAAGAAGGTGCCTCTAAAACTTAAGGGAAAATTTTATAGAATGGCAATAAGACCAGCGCTGTTGTATGGATCAGAATGTTGGGCAACCAAGAAGGATCACGTAAGGAGGATAGAGGCCGCAGAAATGAGAATGCTTCGATGGACATGTGGTAGGACTCTGTGGGATATGACGACAAACTCTGCTATTAGGATGTCCTTGGGGGTGGTGTCTGTTTCCAAAAAATTGAGGGAGGGAATACTACGGTGGTTTGGGCATGTCCTTAGGCGACTACCGTCGGATGCGGTCAGGAGGGTAGAGTCGATTACAGTCGACGGTGCCAGAAGGAAAGGACGACCAAGGAGGAAGTGGGAAGACTGCTTGAGATCTGATTTGATGGAGTTAGCCCTTACCGAAGACATGACCTCTCATAGGAAAATATGGAGGCTAAAAACTAGGGTAGTCGAGTAGTGTGGGTCACATCTATAGGGTGTATCATCTCTGTCTTCTTTTAATGCCTTTGTAGTAATTTCCATGACTTCTACTTTTTATACGTTTCTGTTATTGGTATTTATGAAGGATTGGAACTGGGCTTGATATCGTTGACGTTTGTTTATCATTCTCTTCATGTTTCCTCTTTTAAATTTAGCTGGGTCTTATGTTTCTGTCTATATGCAGAGATTCTTTCGCAGGGATTATTTTACAGGGATTAATTCCCATTACAAACGCACATATGATTTTAATGACTGCATATGAATACTGTTTAGCTATGTATTTATTTATACATGCATTGCATTTTATCTATATTTTTAATTTTCTGACTGTCGGAGGTCTTTCACGAAAGCTACTCCCAACCTGGCGTTGGTAATGCCTACTACCCTACCTCCCCCTTACCCCATACATATGGGAATTGGGTTTTGTTGTTGTTGTTGTTGTTCTTAACCAGGTGATTATGATATTAAAACTTTTAATGAAAATAATTAGAATTTAAAGATTCTAAGGTAAATCGCTTTATTGGTTAATCATTGAACCTAAAATTATTTCTTATTGTCTTCTAGTGTCTTATACGTGTAATATAAGTATTATTCAGTTTAATTACTTTTCATCGCATTTAGATCGAGTTTAGAAATATATTAATCTCACACCTGTATCCAAACATATTGATCTATGCATTAACTAACGCCAACATGTTCCATAAAACATACATAAGGTAGTAATATATTAACTGGATTCTCGAACCATAACAGTTAACCAATTAAACTCTATTTGATCGCCCTCGAACTTTAATTCCACGTCCCATAATATCGCAAATACATGGAAAACCAATTACATTAGAAACGTAACTTAAACGTGAATATTCGTATTGAACCTGGAGATAAAATGTCGAAAACAGCTTATCGGGATTGGATTTGGAGAAAAAGACTTTGGATTCGGACTCAGGACGTTGAAAAATAATAAAATATGATTTTTCAAAAAAATTGATTTTTTGGTAAAAGTCAACAGTCAAAGTCAACGGGTTGACTTGGACGAGTTTACAATCTAGGTTGACTCAGGCGAGTTGACTCAGTTCAGACCGATTTGATTGGACCGATTCAGTCTGACTAGACCAGTTCCAGAAACCTCCTGGATCGACGGAGGAGCCCCACGCGCACGCGGCGGCGCATGACTGCTCGTATGGCAACGATAGGGCCTGAGGAAAATGGCCGATTACTCCTTAAACATTCTCACACCAAAACAATCTCAAATTAACTCAAAAATCAAACCACAATCAAGCCAAACTCAATTAAAATTAATAAGGATAGAAAATGTTTACCCGTCGTCGAACAGACAAAACAACGATGATGGACCGATCCACTGACTGGTCTTGACTGGAATTGCATATTGAGTTTAATGATGCAGGCAGTGTTGTGCTCAGGTCACGTAAGTGGTTGGAATCGACGATTTTCAACAGTGAAAGTTTGGTTTTCGATGCTACTTCAAATCGTTTTCCACTGTAAACGACGACATTTCTCAACGAAGTGGGAGTCAGGTTTCGTTCGTAAGTCACTGATGAACACGACGGTGGTGGCGATGATAGCCACGACATTTCTGTAATAAATTATTAATAGGAGCCTAGTCTAGTGGCTAGAGCATGGGTTCAAGCCACTAAATCCCCATTTTTTATTTCTCAACTTATTAGAATAAATTTACCAACGATTTCAAAACCGAGATGCAAACTTTTAAAAAATTATAATTTGGTCCTCAATTTTCATTTAATTAATTTTTTTGGGTGTTACACAAAACGATTTCGATTTGTTTCCAGGGGCGCAGTAAGAGCAGAGTTTGCAGAGAAGACGAAGAAAAAAGAGAGAGGAAGCCATGAACGCCCCCGACCGTTACGAGAGATTCGTCGTCCCTGAGGGAACCAAAAAGTACACTCTTTTTTACCCCATCTCTCTTTCCTTGAATCATCTATTTATAATTTATCACACACTGATACGTATTCGTTGGTTGAAAATTTTAGGGTTTCTTACGAGAGAGACACCAAGATAATAAATGCAGCGACTTTCACTATTGAGAGAGAAGACCACACCATCGGCAACATTCTTCGAATGTACGCTTCATTCTATCTTCTAACCTTTTAAAAATTCGTCTCTTTTTGCTTATTATGCTTGATTAAGCGGCTAAGTATTTGTCTTTCCCCCCTTTTGTTAATGATGCTGAACAATCAGGCAATTGCATAGAGATGAGAACGTTTTATTTGCTGGTTACAAGCTTCCTCACCCTCTTCAGTATAAAATCCTTGTTAGGGTCAGTCTTTTTATTTGTTGGATAGGGCTAAACGCTTTTAATTTTTGGATTTATCGTATGCATTTGATTGCCTTTTTTTTGGGGTTTTAACCGATTTGATGTAATTCCATAGATCCATACGACCAGTCAGTCTTCTCCGATGCAAGCGTATAATCAGGCAATCAATGACCTGGATAAGGAACTTGATCATTTGAAGAATGCATTTGAGGTGTTATATTTGTTTTGTTTTTCCTTTCATAACTTATTAGAATTACTATTAGTTTATATTCCATTTACATTGAGGAAATCGTAGTGCTTCACGAAGCCGTTGTATCCAACTGCAATGTAGTTGAAAGTATCTAACTTAGGATTCCATTAAGAAATTCAAGTGCTTATACTGCTGCATCTCCAAATTTATGATAATTGCCTAATATCCCATAAAAGATGTACCTTTACTTGTTGTAGACTAGTCGTTCGTGTTTTTATGTAGTTTTGCACATAAAATTGGTTGCTTCACTTCTTCACTAGAATGATATGCTTAAGATGCATTTGCAAGTATCTGTGACAATTAGGATTATAATTCTCTCTCTCTATCTCACACATGCACACACACGTTCAGAAACTTTCACATATATAGCATTTTACTTAAAGAGTCGAAATAGTTTATTAATATGTTAATGTTAAAAACCATTCTTTATTTTCATAGTTTCGGTGAGTGCCGTGCTTATATTGAGCTTCATCCTCACACTTTGTGTTTCGATTTGTAGAATGAGGTAGCAAAGCATGCAAGGGACTTCTAATGCATGTTCGAGGAGCTAACTTAACTGGTGCTTTTGGGTTTTGAGTTGAAAAGGAATTGAACCAAAACCTTTGAGACATATTTCTCATTTGCAGTTGTGATGCAATTAAAAGCTGCAATGCATGTTAGGGAAGCTTTTGTAATGACACTATTATGTAGTCTGTCTCAAAACTGTTCAAGAAACAAACCTTATCCATTCTGTATTTATGTTTTTGTCCCAATTTCGGATATTGTTTTCAATTGTTAAGTCCTAGTGTCAATACCGTATTTACTCTTGCAACAATAAGAGAATATTGCCCCTCGATTAGTGTAGGTCTCTTATGAATCTGCAAGATGCCTCTCATCATAAGCAACTTTCCCACCTGCTACATTTCTCCCTTAGAATTGAACAAAAGCACTCGTCATCAAGCTTCATCTCTTTTCCTTGCTCTGCTATACTTGCTCTGTTAATCACTCTTCGTGGTGCATGTTCTGAATCTTTGTCTACTAGGAATCTAATTACTGTGAGCTTTACTCCTGAATGCCACGCTGCACGACCAGCACAGGCTAGTGCTTCTCGATCATCTTTAATACGGAAAGTGCAAGCACTCGGCTCGGCTTGATTGCTGCCCTTCTCCTTGCTTGTTCTATTATATGCTTCACAACAACCGGTGTGTGCACCACGGATAAGAATATCACGGTCACCACTGACACGTGGTGACATCGATCCTTCCTTGCTGCCATTGAATTGAAATAAGGAATCAATTTTACTTTACTATTCTTTTAGAAATGTATCAGTTTTGGTTGGAAAAGCTAACCCTGAGTTCTTCAACGGCCAGGTATAAGTGGAAATGACCCTTTGCCGTCAAGAGTAATCCCACTGCTACCAAATAGGGGTGCACAAAAAATCCGAATATCCGATTTTGCGAAAAAAATATCTGAAACTGGATTTGGGAAAAACCGGTTTTTTTTAACCGGATCGGATTTTTTTAAACCGGTTATTTTAACCGGTTTGGAGAAAAAAACCTAGACGGTTTTTTTACCGGATAAAAAACTGGTTTTTATCCGAAAAAAAAACCGGTATGGGTTTAAAAAACTAGCCGTTAATATAGCAGTTGGGGGGGTTTTGTGACCGTTTTTTTCTTTAAAAAATTACCATTTTACCACCCTAAACATGTATAAATAGGTTGAGGATGTATTTGGTTGATTACAACTTTCTCAAATCTTATTACACAACACCTAAACATCTCTCAAATCTTATTTTTGTAATTTTTTGTTCATCATAAGTAACACGACTGAATCTTCCGTCGGGGGAAACCTTGAAGTCGTGAGAGTGATCGAACACACTCGAAACAAAGATATTTGGGATCACTACGATTTATGTGAGATGTCAAATGGCTCAAGGAGGGCGCGTTGTAAACTTTGTATAAAGTTTCTTGCATCGGAAGGAAACACAACGTTGAAGAACCATTTGACAAAATCATGCAAGGCACTTCGCTCAAGATCGGATCCTAGTCAATTGAATCTTACACCGCAAGGTGGTGTTTTTGTTTACGACAACGAAAAATTACGAGAAGCGTTTACAAAGTTCGTGATTGCAAAAGCATTGCCGTTCGACCACTTTGATGATGAAGATTTCACGAAAACAATTCAACAACTAATGCAACCACGTTATACTCAAGTAAGTCGTACTACCCTTAGAAGAGATGCTAAAATGTGGCGTACGGCGAGGGAAAAAATGATTTTAGGATTCCAAGAACACCGTTATGGTGTGTCGATTACATGTGACGTTTGGAGTTCCCCTCATAATACCGGAAATTCTTTTTTAGCCGTTACGTCACATTGGTTAGATCAAGATAATTGGCAAATGATGAAAAGAACAATCGCGTTTGAATTATTCGGTGAGCTGCATACCGGTGCTAATTTATTTACACTTTTAAAAAGGATAATTTGTCTTTATAAATTAGAAAATAAAGTTTTTTCTATATCCTTTGATAATGCATCGAATAATACAAACGCGGTTCCAAGATTGAAAATATTACTTTCACCGATTTTAGACGGTGCGTTTTTTCATACCCGTTGCGTTGCACACATAATTAATTTATCCGTGCAAGCCGGTTTGGAGGTTATTGAGCCGATTAGATTAGAATTTAAAACAATGATAAAATCGGTTCTTTGTAACAACAACAAAAGACTAAATGATTATAAACGATTTTGTAAGTCCGTTAATAAAAAAGCTTTGGGTCCTAATTTGGATTGTCCAACTCGTTGGAACTCAACTTGGATGATGATGCATATTGCCTTAAGGCAAAGGGAAACATTGCAAACATTTCACGATCGACCTTTCGAGAGGGGTCATGTCCCAAACATTTATCCGGATTCGAGTTGGGAAACTATAGCCAAAATAACCGATTTGCTTGGGGTTTTTAAAAATGCAACAACTTTTTTATCCGGTGTTTATTACCCTACTAGCCCGTTGGTTCTTAATCAAATATTTTTGTTGGCTACCCGACTAAATGACTTTGAATTTGAAACCGAAGTTTTTCAAGAAATTGGCTTTGCAATGAAGGAAAAACTTTTAAAATATTTTAAGGAGATTCCCCCCATTTTTACTTGTGCCGCCGCTTTAAACCCAACGTTAAATGTTGGCGGGGTTGAAACACTAATTGAACAAATTGCGTTTGCTTTTAATCTAACCGATGATGAACCCAACTTTGTCCAAAACCAAATAAATTATTTTAACAAATGTTTTCGAGACATGTTTGCAATTTATTTAACTAAATACAGATCAAGTAGTGTAATACACGATCAAATGAGAATGAATGCGGAATCATCTAGTAGACGTCCAAGTAACATAAATTTGAATCTTTTTAACACTCTTGTAAATTCCCAATCCAAACGATCACGTACTACCACCCCAAGTAGCAAGTTGGGAAATTACATGTCATGCGATTTTCTATCAAAAATGACATTTGAAGAGTTTGAAAGTTTGGATATTTTGGCTTGGTGGAAAGAAAAGGAAGCACAATTTCTGATTCTAGCCGCCATGGCCCGTGATTTACTAACCGTCCAAGCTTCTACGGTAGCTTCGGAATCCGCTTTTTTCTGTTAGTGGCAGGGTTATATCGCAACGGAGATCAAGACTAAGTCCCGAGTCGGTGGAAGTATGCATTTGTTTAAAGGATTATTTGGATGGAGCGGTTCGTAAGCAACATATCACCACCCTAGAAGATGCAATTGATGCCGATTTGGAAGCAAACTTACATATTGAAGAAGTCGAACTTGGAATATCCCCTCCAAACGAAGAAGGCGAAGATGATGAAGAAAGAGCAATGTAGTTTCAATTATCGTAAACTTGAAGAACTTGAAGTTTTAAGTATTTGAATTTATCGAACTTGGAAGTTTTTAAGTATTTGAATTTATCAAACTTGGAAGTATTTAAGTATTTCAATTATGTTGAGTTAATCGATCGACGGAATCGGCCAAGAGGGGGGTGAATTGGCAATTAAAATTTCGGTGGAAGCTTTTGCAGAAAATTGAAAAGATTTGCACATCGATTTAGAGTGGTTCGACTTTCTCAATCAAAGTCTACGTCCACTACCTTAGCTATCCACACTAAGGATTTTTCACAAATTCACTAATTTATCTTTCTTTTGAGGACAAAGAGTAACCTTACAAACCCTCAAGAATTATACCCCAAATTCTTGAGAAAACTCTCTCCCAAAGAGAACAATACAAATTTGCAAACTTACAAGGAAATCCTCACAAGGTAGATTGTTTGCACAATTCTAGAACAAAGAAAAGAACACTCAAAGATGAATACAATTGAGCACAATATGTATTCTTGAAAGCAAAATGAATATTGAATGAAAATAGGCTTGAAATGCTCAAACTTGAGGTTTGATGCTTTCTCTTTGATTCTCTCTTGATTCTAGTTGCTTGATGTTTCTTGTCTTTGATCAATGGCTTCTAAGCTTGCTTAAATACACCTTGAATCACTTCTGAAAGTTAGGGATAATTAATGAAGATAATATAGCCGTTTAAGTGTGAAAACATTTAATTAAAATGCTTGGAGCGTGGGGGAATCAGTACCCTCTCATAGGGAATCGGTTCCCTAAGTGTAAAATTCAAATATTTCGACCGTTGAATAGGGGGAATCGGTACCCCCTATGGGGGAATCGGTTACCTCCGAGCATTCTGGAAATCTCGAAGCCAAACCATTCAGGGGGAATCGGTACCCCCTTGGGGGGAATCGGTTCCCTCTGAGCAATCTGGAATTTTTGGCTTTGAAATGGTTCGAAATACTTTGAAAGATTATTTTGAAATTGTTTTAAGATTAAAACTTAATTTTACACTTAAGTAAGGATTAAAAATGATTTTTGAAATATTTGGAGTAATGTTTTGATATTCGAATAATTATATCGAATATACTTAGAAAATCATTTGGAAAATCTTAAAATTCATTTAACTTAATTTGTTATATCAAAATATCAAAATGTTTTCAACAAATTATCGTAAACTTTATTGCAATTGATGACGATGTAATTTTAATAATATTAAAATCGGTTTTTTTATAACCGGTTTTTTTAAAAAACTGGTTTTTTTAAAACCGAAACCGGTTACACCGGTTAGGATATCCGGCCCTCCAAACCGGTTAGAAACCGAACCGGTTATTTTATAAACCGGTTTTTTTTCTATGGGAAAAAACCGGATCGGATAAAAACCGATCCAGATCGGATTGAAATCTGACTTCTGTGCAACCCTACTACCAACCAACCAACCTAACGTTAAGCCAAAAATGAGTGCTCCACAAACTTTGTCGATTGTTACTTGTACGATTTTTAATAACTAAACTAAACTAAACATTACTATATAATTGTACAAAAAATTAGATAATTATAAATCTAAAAGTGTCTCCCAAAATTTTTATTTTTTTTTATTGAAATGCATAGATCCAAAAATGGGCGTTTTCCAGAAATATCACCTATACCCTATATTATTCCCTGTCAGGCACCCTTCAGACTATTTTTCTCGATCTAACACCCTTTGCAGTAAGGCGCGTCACCTGCAGCGCGCTTTACGCTGATATGACGCCACGTGGGGTAAGACGCGCCCCTGCAGCTTGCTTTACACTGATATGGGTCAAGTGGTGTATAGCGCGGGACAAGGGCCGCGCTTTACCTTTAATGTTGACACGCGTCAGAAAGGCGCGCCCCCTGCGGCGCGCCTTAGGTTTAATTACCCACCTACCCCGGTCATTCACACCCTACCCCCTCCCTATAAATACCCCCATTCTCAATCATTTTCATCACACCAAATCCTCTCAACTTCTCTCAAATACTCTTATATTCTATTTTAACTGTTTAAGGTATATTTTATTATATTTAATATTTTGTTTTTAATTTATTTAAGTATTTAAGTATTTAATATTTTATTTAATTAATTTTTTTTGCAGATATAAAATGGAAAGAGGTCTACCTCGCTTTGATGGAAATCATATATCGCAACATTTTATTGATACGGTAACATTTTAACGTTTTAATATAATTTAAATTATTAGTAATAATTTATTTATTTATTTAATGCATGATTATTAGTTTAAAAATTAATTTTTGTAATTATTTAATTTTAGGAGAGGGGTCATGTATTAGATCCTTTTATTAGGAACCTTAAGTTAGTGATACCTAGCCGTGTCTTGTTGTATTTAGTAGAGGCTGTATTCGGTCACATAGGTAGATATGAGGGTAACTGTAAGATAGAACCATACTTTATTTCTGCCTTAGTGGAGCGGTGGAGGCCGTAGACCCACACATTCCATCTTCCGTGCGGAGAGTGCACGATTACACTTGAGGATGTTTCTATTCACCTGGGGTTTCCGGTGGATGGAGATGTGATATCGGGGATGGCGCACGATTCATGGACGTGTCCCGAAAAGTTTTAACGGTGGTCGGATATCGTTAAATTTGTTAGATGCCAATTTTCGGGAGTTGAGCGAGGACGCCTCTGATGATGAAGTTAAAATGTATGCACGGGCATGCATACTGCAGCTGATAGGAGGGTTGCTGATGCCGGACAAATCACGCAACCAAGTTCATTGTATGTGGTTACGACATTTTGGCGACTTTTGTCTGGCCAGATCACTCAGTTGGGGCTCGGCAGTTTTGACTTTCCTGTATAGGGAGATGTGTCGAGCCACTGACTACAAGAAAAATGCTATCGGCAAATATCTCCTTCTGCTGCAGTCTTGGGAATGGTATCGATTGTCCTTTTTATGTCCCGTTGTCAATAACCCATTCGTATTTCCGCTACTATTGAGGTAATTATAAAATTGATTTCGTATATTAATCATTTTATACAGTGTATAATAAATTTTATTTTCCTTGAATAGGTGGTCTAGTGATAGGAAAAATCATCAGGAGCTACCTGATAATTTAGAAAAAAATAGGGTGTTAATCGATCAGAAGGCTGGCACATAGGTATGCATTTTAATGTTTAAAAATCGATTTTAGATTAAAGTTGTATAATTAGATTATTATTTTGATAAAAATTATATATATTTGTTTTAGTTTGAATGGGTGACATATTCTAATGATGATGTGAAGATGGTGATCCCACCTGAGTTGAGGGGCACATTAGATGTTTGGATGACGATGGTCCCTTTGATCTGTTATGCGACCGTCGAGTGGCACTCCACTGATCATGTGCTCTGGCAATTTGGTTGTTTTCAACCAATTTCGGAAGCACCTCGCAATATGGACGAGTTGCATAGCACAGATAGACGCGGCAATATCGATACAGATTGGCTGGTGAGGCATCATGAGTGGGTCGTGCTGTGGGAGGATCGACATCGGCGCCTTCCCCATAGAGAGCACATATTTACTAACCTCTTGATGGTTACTGAGGGTTATTATGAGTGGTTCAATAGTAACAGGAAACTGTTTCTGCTTTCCGAGGATGCACGAGGGTAGACTTTTCAGCGACATCGATAGAGACGTTCACCGACACAGCACTATCGTCCCTCGACTCGTGGACGGAGAGTAGGTGCTTCCGGTTCATCCTCAACTGTACTAGCAGGACCTTTACAGTAGCCACCGTCTACAGCGACTTACATACCGCAACCATATGTGATGTCGCCATCGTCGTTCCCTTACCCGATGCCGTCGTCGCCACCGTCACCTGGTTTTATGACCCCGCCACCACTATCGTCACAGATTGGACTTGAGGTTCATATGTCCACATTTTGGCGAGTTCAGCCTCATAACCCATGGTCACAGCACATAAACCTCCTGTACAATTTTCACACTCAGCGATGTCTGGGTTTTATGAGTTTTCACAGTTTTCACAGGCCGGTGGGATAGTCAGTCATACACCTCCAAGATCCTTATTCTATGAAGATGCTTCATCGTCATCAGCTCCTCATCAACCTAATGTAGCTGCTCAGGATGACGACGACGACGACGACGACGATGGTGATGATGATGACAGCGAGGAGTCACAACCACTGATACGAAGAAATCCTTCTCGAGACCAACAACCACCGCCCTGCGGAACACATTCACGTCGTAGGCATCGATGTATTTTGTTTTTTATTATATTTGTATTTAGTTGTTTATTGGAATTTTTTATTGTAATTTTTTTATTATTTATCATTTAATACTTACTTTATTTCATTAATTTTGTTGGATTTATTTTAATTTATTTTGTAAATTTGTTGGACTTTTTGTTAATGTATTTTGGTTAATTTTGTTTATTACCATATAATATCAGTTATTGTAATTTGTTTATCATTTGCCATTTAATACTTATTGTAAGTTTGTTGTATTTAAAATTATATTTAAATACCAAATTGTTATAGTTTTGATAAAATTTAATAATTGTGTTCGATAACTTTCTTCAGTTTGTCACTTATTGTAAGATCGAATGACATTAACTTGAAGTAAATACAAATTAAAGTACATGAATCCTTATTTGATAAACAACTATATCAGTTCCTCATCAATTGTTACTTGATGACAGTAGAAGTGGACATGTTTTTCTAGTGTGTCATGGGTTTCTACAATGCCCACATCTTCTGTCTTGTCTAGATCTTTCTCGAATATCCATTCTACAATGAATTCGATTGGATTTTGGACGACCACACTCCCTCAATAAAGTTGGATTTGGTACAATCAGAAGTCAATCCTGAACCTCATCAGGGTCTTTGTCATTACCTATATGGGAACTCAAATTCGTATACCTTAAAAACTTCAGATAGTAGGTATACAGGATCCACAAAACAATTATAATCTTGACGTGTATGCGAGCAAGCTGCTATTATATGAGAGTATGAATACTTCAGAGCTTGAAAAAACCCGCAGCCGCACGTTCTGTCCCGTAGATTTACTCTTAACGACACATCTTTAATCCCTTGAAGAGGTCGCGACAACTCTGTGATACGAAACATTTCATGTCTTCTAGAGAAGCTTACTACATACATTCCATTTGATGCAACAATTTTTTTTGTAGATCTGCAACTAACCTAGGGTGATAGACATGACCGCCTTGCATCCAGGTTTGAGCTTGTCCCCCGAGCTTTGCAAAAAGCGCCCCCAAACAAAAATATGTAGTTTTTCCAAAGTCGCTACATGTAAGTGACGTGCACCCTTTAAGGTTGAATTGATTGCCTTAGCCAAGTTGGTCGTCATATGTCCATATCGATATCCACCATCATATGCGTTCGTCCACATTTCTTTATCGATGAGGCTGATGTAATCGTATCCTTCCTCGTTTTTCTCCCGCAAATCTTGAAGTATTGATTCAAATGTTTAAGGAAGTAGTTCGTAACATGATCAAAAAAGTATAACTTACTTACTTTCTTTGCAAAATTAAAAAGATCGAAATAAAACAAACTACATCAGTTTCACTTACCCATGCGCACAATTAATTGACGCTCATAATTCTTCTTGTACCTTCCATGGTAGTTCACATCAATGTGTCGGAGACAATACCTATGTTGGACATGAGAGTATGGATACTTCAGAGCTTGAAAAAACTCGCAGTCGCACGTTCTGTCCCGTAGATTTACTCTTAACGACACAACTTCAATCCCTTGAAGAGGTCGCGACAACTCTGTGATACGAAACATTTCATGTCTTCTAGAAAAGCTTGTTACAGACATTCCATTTGATGCAACAATTTTTTTTGTAGATCTGCAACTAATCTAGGGTGATAGACATGACCGCCTTGCATCCAGGTTTGACCTTGTCCCTCGAGCTTCGCAAAATGAACCCCCAAATAAAAATATATAGTTTTTACCAAAGCCGCTACAGGTAAGTGACGTGCACCCTTTAAGGTTGAATTGATTGCCTCAACCAAGTTGGTCGTCATGTGTCCATATCGATATCCACCATCATATTCGTTCGTCCACATTTCTTTATCAATGAGGCTGATGTAATCGTATCCTTCCTCGTTTTTCGCCTGCAAATCTTGAAGTATTGATTCAAAAGTTTAAGGAAGTAGTTCGTAACCTGATAAAAAAAATATAACTTACTAACTTGCTTTATTTGCAAAATTAAAATGATCGAAAGAAAACAAACTACATCAGTTTCACTTACTCATACGCACAATTAATTGACGCTCATCATTCTTCTTGTACCTTCTATGGTAGTTTGTAGTAATGTGTCAAAGATAATACCTATGATGACAAAAGGTGGTTGCCACATAGGACTCAAAGACTCCATTGCTGCTTTGATCCTAGCTTGCAATATTTGACAGCATTAACGCACTGTGGGTAAGTCCAAAAAACCCAGTAGAATTGATATCGATCGCGAAGAACTCGATCATTATGGTATGCATAGGAGGTTTCGAAGTCCACAATTATCCTAAGATTCAACCTCTGTACCAGCCTAAACCAGCTTGGAAGTTTATTGTAAGATGCATTCCATTCACCATGAAGTTTGACAATAGCATTTTGTTTTGCCAACCAAGCTTTTTATAGGAGACAGTGTACCCATACTGCGATTGTATAGCTGAAATCAACACAACAACAACTATATGAGATCTTGCTTTTACCATGGGCATGATGGCTTGGCATATAACTTCATAGTCCAAGTTGGGATGATCTTGGTTTACCCCTCCAGCACAACATGTGTGAGGACTGTTGTATACTATTAGTTCCCATCTGTTGTTTTTTCTCTTCCTCTTCGATACGCGAACCATCCAATTACATCCGTTTTCGCGTCGGGCACAGTAGCATACATATTTTTCTGTCGTAGAGTGGTCGACTCTCGATTGAACAGAATTACAGATATTGTAATTTTTTATAGCCATCATCGCTTCTTCTTTGCTTGAAAACTCCATGCCTAAAGATAACTCACCATTATTTATTGATGAGTAATATCCATAGTTACCAAGATGAGGCATATTTTCAAATTCTGGCCCGTACATTGCACCATAATCATCTTCATACATGTGTACTAGAGGGTCAGTTTGTGCCACATTTAATGGAACTTCATCTATATTATCATCATCATCGGAGTTGAATTGCGGTGATTATGGGTGAATGAATAGTCCAGTCTCAGCACCATCTGCACCAGGCTCACGAAGCGGTTCTTCTGGTGGAGATGATGGTTCCTCCATGCTCTCCACATTTAGGTCGAAGAACCTACTACTTGCACATCTTCCCCTTGAACTAGAAGGCATATCGACATTGAGATTGAAAAAGCTCGCAGTGGAATGCCTTCCCCTAGAGCTTGAAACCATCGTGTCAAATGGAAACTACACAGATTGTTGCGTCGATGGCATCTCCATATTAAGGTCAAAGAAATTTGCAGATGAATGCCTTCCCTTGAACTGGACGCGATGCTGCCATATGTATTGTTCGTGGACCCACCTCGGTACATATCGTAAGGGGTTGCGGATGAATGTCTCCCCATTGAAATTGATCTGACGGAACCATGATGCGGATTTACCATTATGGCGTTAAAATCATTACACATTACTGTAGTTGGGCTATCAACTTAATCAACTTGTTCAGCCAGCCCATAGTGGGAGCTTAATGACTGACCCCGAACAACACGCACTTGAACAAACTTTACATACATCTCAATATCGCCGTCTGAATAATTACTTTGAAAATCAGCCATCATTTCAACATCATTATTGTTCGATAGTTCGAACGTTGTATAAGTTAATGACAACAATGGTGTTGGAAATCTGTACTGCAACGACTACATTCTTCTACTACTTCCAACATGAACCTTCCTCGAAATCTTAGTTATCAGCCTCTCAAGAGTTATGTTTCTCTTGAATGATATTTTAACACACTCATTTGATACGAAAACAACGCCGGTTTCATCTTTTCAAATTTCTCCATCATAATAAACAATAGCTGAAAGTCGCGCCATTCTTAGAGTTTAAAAGTGCGACAATATTATATCTGCAAAAAACAACTGAAACAAACTTGATTAAATAAATAATATATGAACAAAAATATAACACAATAAATTTTTTACACATAAACGTAAATAATTTAAATAATATAATTTTATATTATTACTTGCACCGCAAAATATTTAGACGTATGCTCCCGCTTTCCCCTTGAACTGGCACAGAAATTAATTGAAAACAATTATTATAATATTTTTTTCAAATAATCATAATAAACAATAAGTATAATAAAAAATATTATAAAAAATTACCTTATAACGAAAGATCGAACGAACTTCTGAATTAAATATAAGAGGATTATCCGGTGTTATTTACTGGTTGAAAGGATTGTTGTATTAATTTCTCGGTTGAGAAGGAATTGTGAGAGAGTTTACGGAGAGAGGGCTATTTATAGCCGAGAGAGGATGCTTTAAAGCAGAGAAGTCCGGGTAAATTATGCAAGGCGTGGTCCTTGCACCGAGCCTTGCATTATGCATGCCTGATAATTGATCATGTGATAATTGAAAAGCGCGGCCGCTGCCCCGCGCTATAGCCCTACGTGGCGTAAGGTGCGCCCCAGGGGCCGCGCTTTAGACATGTGTGTCCATGTCAGTATAAGGCGCGCTACAGGGGGCGCGCCTTACTGGAAAGGGTGTTAGATCGGAAAAAATAGTCTGAATGGTGCCTGACAGGAAAAAATAAAACCAATGGGTGATATATCCAGAAAAACGCCCAAAAAATGTGCCTTGAATTTTTATAATTTTTCACTTCATCTAATAAAAATTAAGTTTCCTTACACAACGTGTCACGTATGATAAATGCACATACAACTAAGAGCGGTTTTGATAAGACGTTTCCAATTAAGTAATCTTTGTCCTATGTTACTGAAAAGAATACCATTTATTTAAATACTTTTTAATATTATTTTTATAATTAATTTTTTAAGTAAGTTTTATGGCATTTTTACTCAAAAATTACCTTAACATTAATTAATTACCTGTCTGACACTGTTTCAGAAAAATTTACTGATCTAGCATCCTTTCTGACAATGTGTGGATGATGATCCGCGCCTTTCTGGGATTCTGACACGCAGTAGTAAGGTGCGGATGGTGATTCGTGCCTTTCAATTAATTTTCAACCGTTCACACCTCCCACATTAATTACCCCATCCGGCCGAACCTTTCCCATCTCCCTATAAACACCCCATCCATTCTTCATTCAAACACACCAAATTCTCAAATTCTCTCAAACCCTCTTAAAGCCAAAACCCTATTAAAGCTCAAACTCGGTCAAATCTTATTTAGAAGGTAAAATATTTTACTATAATATAATAAGTTAATAATTTAGTATTTTATTAAATTATATTATATTAACTATTTATTATTTTTTTGCAGTTATAAAATGGAAGACAGTTTGCTTCGTTTAGATGGACATCATATCTCGAGGCATTTTGCTGATACGATAACATTTTTAAATTCTATTTTAATTTTAATTATTGTTAATATTTAATTTATTTAAATTTTTCAGTATTAGTTCATATTTTAATTTCTATAATATTTATTAAATTAGGAGAGAGGTTGTATATTAGATCCCTTAATCTGTAATATTAAGTTAGAGATACCATCTTGTGTATAGTCGTATTTAGACGAGGTTGGATTCGGTTACATAACAAGATACAAAGGGCACTGTAACTTAGAGTACAACCTGATTTCTGCATTGGTCGAGCGGTGGAGACCAGAGACACACACATTTTATCTTCCGTGTAGAGAGTGCACAATTATGCTGGAGGATGTTTCCATGCATTTGGGGCTTTCAATAGATGAAGATGTACTTTCTGAGGTGGCGTACGGTGACTTGCATTCATTGTGCCAGGAGTATCTTGGAGGTGTCCCGCCTAATTTCAACGGTGGTCAGATTCTGTTAAATTTGTTGGATGCAATTTTCAAGTGTTTGAGTATCGACGCCTTGGAGGAGCATGTTAAAATATATGCACGGGCTTGCATACTACAACTGATAGAAGGGATCCTAATGCTGGATAAATCATGCAACCAAGTTCATTGTATGTGGTTGTGTCATCTCGTCGATTTTCATAAGGCTGACACATTGAGTTGGGGCTCGCTAGTTTTGGCATTTCTCTATAGGGAAATGTGTCGAGCTACTGACTATAGAAAAATGCTATCGAAGGATGTCTCCTTCTGCTGCATTCTTGGGCGTGGTATCACATGAACTTTTTATGTCCGGTGATGAAAAACCCGTTGGTCTTCCCACTATTATTAAGGTAATTACAATATTGATTTCATATATTAATAATTTTATTTAGTATATAATAAAAATTATTTCATTGAATAGGTGGTCTATCAAGGAAATATCATCAAGATTTACCTGATGTGTTGGGATTTTTGGAAGCTCGAATCGACAACCGGAATGGTTTGCAAATAGGGGTCGGAACGGTTTTGTGTTTAGGGAGTAAGGAGATTGAAAGATAGAGAATTGCACAGCGATTTATAGTGGTTCGACTTTCTCAACCAAAGTCTACGTCCACTACCTTAGTTCCTGACCAAGGATTTTCCAACAAATTCACTAATTTGTTCTTTCTTTTGAGGATAAAGAGTAAGCTTACAAACTCCCTAGTTTTTCCGGGCTAAACTAGAACCTTTCCCTAGTTTTTATACGTGCTAAGCTAGAACCTTTCCTCTTTACAAAAGGATAAAAGATGTAAACAAGAAAACCTCTCTAAGGTAGGTGTTTACAAGAATTAAGCTCACAAGAATGAAATATTTACAAGAGAAAGATGAAATAAGAATGAAAAACTCTTCTCTTGTATTTGATTGCTTGGATAGTTGTTCTCTTACTTCTTCAAGTGTCCTTAGCTTGTATTTATAGCTTGGAATGTGTTTGAAGTCATATCTAGCCGTTGGGGATGTTTTGGAGCCGTTTGAGAATGATTTTTCTGTAAAAATAGGCTGCCCAGAATAGGGGAATCGGTACCCCTTCATAGAGAATCGATACCCCTTCATAATATTCAAATATTATGACCGTTGGGCTGATGAACAGTGAGGGAATCAGTACCCTCAAGGGGGAATCGGTTCCCTTTGAGTAATCTGTTATTTCTTAGAACCAAACCATGCAGGGGGAATCTGTACCCCCTGGGGGGGAATCTGTTCCCGGGGAATCGATACCCCCTGGGGGGAATCTGTACCCCTTGGACAATCTGATTTTTCTTGAAACCCTTTAAAAAGAGAATATTTTTGGCTCGATTAAGGCTCGAAATACTTTTTAAAATTGTTTCAGTATAAAACACAATTTTACACTTTAGTAAGGATTAAAATGAACTTTGAAAGACTTGAAGTAATATTTTGATATTCGAATAATTACATCGAATATACTTAGAAAATCTTTTTTAAAATCTTAAAATTCATTTAACTTAATTTGTTATATCGAAACATCAAAATGTTTTTAACAATCTCCCCCTTTTTGATATAACAAAACATTTGAGTAATTTTAAGATTTTGAAATAAAGTTTGAAATTACTCCCCCTTACTTTAACACTTCTCCCCTTTAACACCTTAACACTTCTCCCCCTTTTTGTTAAATCAAAAAGACTCTAATCTTTGAAGTTCAAAATAACTTTGGAGAGTAAGTAGTAAATTTGACATTTTAAAAATCATTTGAAAAAATCAAAGCTCCCCCTCAATAAATGCATTCCAAATAAAATTATGCTTTTAGGATCTTGACACTTAAACAAAATTGAATTTCAACAAAGAATAACAAACATGTTAGTAGCACATGAAATTCAATACATCCAAGTCTAAAATACTTGATGCAATACCAATTGTTGAATTTAAGATCATATGCATAAAGTTTTTCAAAAATGTTATGCATTTGAAAATTTTGATATCAATTGTTAGAGAGATATCATTTTCATTTAAACCACATGCATAAAAAATTAAATTTAGGTCAAAAATTTTAATATTTATAAAATCAAAACATTTGAAAAGTTGATATCAATTGTTAGAGAGATATCATTTGCATTAAAACCAATTTTGATTAAAATTTTATTATGATGAACTAAAAATTCTTAAACATTAATATATCTTTAAAATGTTCATCATAATCATCTTTTCAACATACATGAGATTAAAACAATGATGCATAATCATTTAAAACCAAAACTCATGCATGCTTAAAATCAAATGAGCAACCAAATAACCAAAATTAAAAGTATTAAGCTTAGAGGTTACCCATTCCTTTTTCATGTGTGGCTAGAGCATCTTGAATATCATCATTTTCATCACCATTACTCCCACACACCTATAAGAGACATTTAAGTAGATTTTGGTATCCAAATTGCTTTGGATCCTTGAACGTTAGTTACAATGCAGGAACCCATACTTGCCTAATTTTAAAACGTTTTCCTTTCTTCAAAGAACAAGTATGTTCCTTATGACCATGATAATGACAATGTGAGCATATTGTCATTATTGAACTAAAGGAATTATTTAAAATAATTTTGTTTTCTTTTGTTAAGTATTCAAGCTTAACTTTTAACTCAAAATTTTTCTTTTCTAAATCATTTATTTTGATTTTTGAAAGTTCTAAATCATTTTTCAAAATTTCATTTTGATTTTCAAAATCAACTCTAGCTTTCAAAATCGATTTATTTTCAATTTTGAGTTTTGAAATTAATTTCGTATATTTGGAATTCATGGTCTTAAATCCCAAATACAACCTATTATAAGCATCTTGTAACTCATCAAAAGTAAATGAATTAAATTCATTTGAGTTAGAAGATACCTCAGGCTCTTCAAGAGCCATTAGAGACATCACCTTTGTTGGTTCTTCTTTCTTGTTTCCATGGATTTCATCGAGCTTATTCCAAAGCTCATTGGAACTTGAACATGAAGAAACTCCTTCATAGATTTTAGGACTAAATGCACACAACACCATGTGCCTGGCCTTGGCATTAAGTTGAGCTTTCTTCCGTTCTTTGTTACTCCGCTTCTTCTACTTCTTCTTTGGAGAATAGTAGCCGTTATCGATTATCTCCCATGCATCAAGATCATTGGATTGGATGAATATCTTCATTAATTTCTTCCAATGACGATAGTTGTCTCCATTGAAGTATGGAGGCTTGTCCGTTGGTAGGGAGTCTTCTATGTGGAACGAGCCGGAGGTGGAAGCCATCTTCTCGGTTGTGTTAGGAATTAGTAGAGCTTCTTTGAGGACCATCTCAAGGTGGTTAAACCTTCTTCATGAGTTAGGCTCTGATTCCAATTGTTGGGATTTTTGGAAGCTCGAATCGACAACTGGAACGGTTTGCAAATAGGGGTCTGAACGGTTTTGTGTTTAGGGAGTAACGAGATTGAAAGATAGAGAATTGCACATCGATTTATAGTGGTTCGACTTTCTCAACCAAAGTCTACGTCCACTACCTTAGCTCTTCACCAAGGATTTTCCAACAAATTCACTAATTTTTTCTTTCTTTTGAGGATAAAAAGTAACCTTACAAACTCCCTAGTTTTTCCGGGCTAAACTAGAACCTTTCCCTAGCTTTTACACGGGCTAAGCTAGAACCTTTCCTCTTACTTGTTCTCTTACTTGTTCGAGTGTCCTTAGCTTGTATTTGTAGCTTGGAATATGTTTGAAGTCATATCTAGCCATTGGGGATGTTTTGGATCCGTTTGGGAATGATTTTTCTGCAAAAATAGGCTGCCTAGAATGGGGGGAATCGGTACCCCTTCATAGGGAATCGATACCCCTTCATAATATTCAAATATTATGATCGTTGGGCTGATGAACAGTGAGGGAATCGGTACCCTCAAGGGGGAATCGGTTCCCTTCGAGTAATATGTTATTTCTCGGAGCCAAACCATGCAGGGGGAATCTGTACCCCCTGGGGGGGAATCTGTTCCCGGGAAATCGATACCCCCTGGGGAGGAATCTGTACCCCCTGGACAATCTGATTTTTCTTGAAACCCTTTAAAAAGAGAATATTTTTGGCTCGATTAAGGCTCGAAATACTTTGTAAAATTATTTTAAAATAGTTTAAGTATAAAACACAATTTTACACTTTAGTAAGGATTAAAATGAACTTTGAAAGACTTGGAGTAATATTTTGATATTCGAATAATTACATCGAATATACTTAGAAAATCTTTTGTAAAATCTTAAAATTCATTTAACTTAATTTTTTATATCAAAACATCAAAATGTTTTCAACATGATGAATTACAAGAAAATTAGGCTACTCATTAATCAGAAGGTTGCCACAGAGGTATGTATAACAAAATCTACTTTTAATTATCGTTATATAATTAGATTATTATTTTGATAAGAATTATATATATTTGTTTTAGTTTAAATGGGCTCCTTATTGTTCTGAAAAGATGATGATTTGTATCCACACGACTTAAGGGGCCAATTAGATGTTTGGATAGTGGTGCTCCCTCTGATATGTTATATGATTATCATGTGGCATCCCACTGATCGCGTGCTCCGCCAATTTGGTTTTGTACAATCAATTTCGAAAGCACCTAAAAATCTCGATGATTTGCATAGCACTGATCGACGCGGCAAAAAAAGAAGTGGATTGGCTGCTGAAGCATTATGAGTGAGTAATGATATGGGAAGATCAACGTGGGCGCATTCCCCGTACATAACCCATTTATGTTGACCATTTGACGGTTGTAGATGGTTATTACAAGTGGTTCAATAGGAACGAGAAATTGTTCTTACTTTTTGAGGAAACACGAGGCGAGAGCATTCATCGACATCGATAAAGACGTCCACTTTCACAACCCCATCGTCCCCCGACTTGTGAATGGAGAGTAAACGCTTCTGGTTCATCCTCAGTTGCAGCAACCACCGTCTACACCGCTGTATATTCTGCATCCGTTTCAAATGGCATCGCAACCATATTAGATGCCACCACCGCTGTTTCCATACCAGATGTCGCCACTGCTGTAGAGTTATATGACCCTTTTTTGCGGATATTATAGTTTTATGTTTGCATATCCAAATTGCGGTTCATATATTGGTTATTTGGCGGGTCCAATTTCACCACTGATGGCTACCGTACAAACACCTCATGTACAGTTTTCTCACTCATTGATATCTATCTTTTCGTAGTTTTCACAGTTTTCTATGAGCGGTGGGATAGTCAGTCATATACCTCTAGGGTTCTTATTATATAGAGGTGCTATATCGTTATTCGTCCCTCATCAACAAAATGTATCTGCTTCTAATGATGATGATGATGATGGTGGTAGTGGTGGTGGTGGTGATGATGATGATGAGTGATGATTCAAAATAAGTTATACGAAGAAATCCTCATCGAGACAGACAACCACTGCCTTGCGAAACACATTCAAGACGCAGACATCGATAGATTTATACATTTAATTATTTTTTTAGTTAATTTTTTTATTTACCAACAATTGTAATTTTTTTTAATTATTTACCTTTTATTACTTAATTTATTTTGTTTATTTTTTATTACTTAATTCAAGCGAATGCTTTTATTATTTAATGTTTTTAATCCATTTTCTTATATCATTTTCTTGTTTATTATTTAGTTATTTTTAATCCCTTTTCTTGTATCGTTTTCTTGTTTAATTAATCGGTGATGCTCAAATGACATTAACTTAAAGTAAATAAAAATTAAATTACAGAAACTTGGAATTCATAAACAACAACTACATCAACAGTTACTTGATGACAAAAGAGATGTACATTTTTTCTACTTTGTCCTGGGTTTCTACAATGCCTACATCTTTTGTTTTCTCTTGACGTTTCCTGAATATCCATATCACAATGAATTCGAGTGGATTTTGGACGACCATGCTCCCTCAATAAGGACAAATCTGATACAATCGGAAGCCAATTCTGAACCTCATTAAGGTCTTTCTCATTACCTATGGGGGAACTCAAATTCATATACCTTAAACACTTCTGATAGTAGGTATTCATGATCCACAAAATGGTTATAGTCTTGATGGGTATGCGATCAAGTTACTATGACATGAGAGCATGGATACTTCAGAGCTTGAAAAAACCCACAGTCGCACCATTTGTCTCGTAGATTAACTCTGAATGAGTTAGCTTGAAACCCTTGAAGAGGTCGCAGGATCTCTGTGACCTGAAACAATTCATGGGTTCTAAAGAAGCTTTTTACATACATTTCATTTGATGTAGCAATTCTTTTTTGTAGATCTATAACTAATTTAAGGTGATAAACATGACCATTTTGCATCCAAGTTTGAGCTTGTCCCCCGAGCTTGGCAAAAAGCGCTCCAAAACGAAAATATGTCATTTTTACCAAAGCCATTACTAGTAAATGACGTGCCCCTTTAATTTCGAATTTATAGCCTCAACCAAGTTGGTCGTCATGTGTCCATATCGATATCCACCATCATATGCATTTGTCCACATTTCTTTATTGATGAGGCTGATGTAATCGAATCATTCCGCGTTCTTTCGCCGCAACTCTTGAAGCTAGACTCAAATGTTTGAGGTAGTAGTTCGTAACCAGAGCATCAAATGTAGAACTTACTAACTTTGTTTCCATAAAAAATAAAAATGATTAACAAAAAAATGAACATACCCATTTGCACAAGTAATTGGCGTTCATCATTCTTCTTGAGCCTTCCATGATAGTTTCCAGTAATGTGTCGGATACAATACCGATGTTGGACATAGGGTGGTTGCCACATGGGACCCAAAGACTCCATTGCTACTTTGATCCTAGCTCCGCGATTTGAAATGACACATATTTTTTCCCTCGTAATAACATGTAAGCGTAAGTTTTGGAGGAAAAAGACCCAATAATATGTATCTTCTCCTTCAATATAGGAAAAAGAATCTGGAAGTATGTTGCGACTACCATCTTGGAAACTGCCAATAGTAAAACTTGCTTGTATTTTCCATACAAGAATGTCTCGTCGATTTGGACCATAGGCTTGCAATATTTCACAACATTAATGCAATGTGGGTAAGTCTAAAAAAAGCCGGTAGAATTGGCATCAATCGTGAAGCACTGGATCATTGTGGTATGTATGACAAGTTTTGAAGTCCATAATTTTCCTAGGATTCAATCTGCACACCACCATAAACCAACTTGGTAGTTCGTTGTAAGATGCATCCCATTCGCCGTGAAGTTTTTTAATGGCATTCTACTTTGCCTTCCATGCTTTTCTGTATGAGACAGTATAATGATACTATGATTGTATAGCTGAAATCAACACAACAATTGCTATATGGGAGCTTGTTTTTACCATGGGCATGATAGCTTGGCAGATCATGTCGGAGTCCAAGTTCGGATGATCCTGGTTGATCCCTCCAGTACAACATGTGTGAGGACCGTTGTATATCGTTAGTTCTCATATATTGTTTTTCCTCTTCCTCTTCGATACACGAACCATCCAATTACATCCATTATCACGTTGGACACAGTGGCAGCCATACTTTTCGGTGGTAGAGCGGTCGACTTTGGACTGAACTGAATTATGAATTTTGTAATTCTTAATTTCCATCATCGCTTCTTCTTTACATGAAAACTCAATTCCTTTATATAACTCACCATCATTGACTGATAAGTTAAATCCATAGTCACGTACATTAGGTATATCCACAAATTCTAGCCCGTACATTGCACCATAGTCAGCTTCATACATGTGTGCTAGAGGTTCAGTGTGTACCGTATTTGTAGGAACTTCATCTACATCATTGTCATCGGAGTCTACTTTGAACTGCGGTAATTCTGGGTGAATGAATAATCCAGTCTCAGCACCATCTGCACCTGGCTCACGAAGAGGTTCTTCTGGTGGAGATGAGGGTTCCTCCACGCTATCGACATTTAGGTAAAACAAGATGGTAGTTGCATGCCTTCCCCTTGAACTTAAAGGCATCTCGATATTGAGGTCGAAGAAGCTCGCAGTTGAATGCCTCCCCCTGGAGCTTGAAGACATCGTGTTAAATGGGTACTGCACCGATTGCATCGTCGAGGGTATCTCCATATTCAGGTAAAAGAAATTGGCAGATGAATGCCTTCCCCTTGAACTGGACGCGATGTTTCCATATAGATTGTTTGTAGACCCACTTCGGTACAGATTGTAAGAAGTTGTTGATGAATGTCTCCCCATTGAACTTGATGGGATGTCACCATGATGTGGATTTCCCATTATGACGTTAAAATCATTAGTTGGGTTGTCAATTTGATCAGCTTGTTAAGCCAGCCCATAGTATGAGCATAATGACATACCGCGAATAACACGTACTTCAATAAATTTCACATACATCTCTGTATCGGTGTTTGGATAATGATTTTAAGAATCAACCATCATTGCAACATCGTCATCGTTTGATTTTTCGAATGCTGTATAAGTTAACGGAAACACCGATGTTGGAAATCTGTACTGAAGCGAGGACAGTCTTCTAGTACTTTCAACATGAACCTTCCTTGAAATCTTCGTTATCAGCTCCTCAAGAGTTATGTTTCTCTTGACGGATATTTTGACATAATGATTTGATGCGAACACGACGTTGGTTTTATCTTCCTGGATTTCTTTATCATAGTAAACAATAGCTGAAATATGCGTCATTTTAATAGTTTGAAAGATTGAGAGTCTTATATCTACAAAAACAATAGTTGAAATACGTCTAATTAAATAAATAGTATATAAATTAAAATATAACCTAATAATTTTTTTTAAAATATTAACATTAATTTAAATAATATAATTTTATATTATTATCGTATCGAAAAAAATCTCTCGACTTATGATCTCACTTTTCAATTTTACAACCGCAAAAAAAATAATATAAAATAATTAGTACAATATTTTTCTTCTTCAAATAATCATATATAAAATAAATATAATATATTAAAAAAATTACCTTATAACAAAAGATCGAAGGAACTGGTGAAGCAAATATAGGAGAAATTCGGAACCAATAATGAAAGGTGCAAATCACCATCCGCGCCTTACTGGCGCATGTCATACCTTATTCGAGCTGGTGCCACGTAAGGGAAAGTCGCGGGTCATCATCTGCGTCTTGTCAGAAAGGGTGCTAGATCGGTAAAATTTTTCAAAACAATGCCTGATAGGTAATTAATTCATGTCAGGGTGATTTTTGAGTAAAAAGGCCAAGTTTTATTCCTATAAAATTATTAAAATTTAGAAGATTATAGTTAGTTAGGATACAATAGAGAATAACCCACATAAATTAGATAAAAATAATATTATTGAATAACTCATGTGACTTAGTGATAAAAGAAAATATTGTTTTCTGTAAAGATTCTAAGTTTAAGCTGTTGTATTTGTAAAGTATGTGCGTGTTGTCTATATGTTAAGAAAGTTATGAATATAAATAGTAAAGAGTAAAATAATATATAAATAAAAAATATTTTTTTCACTCAAATTTAGAAGTAGAACTATAAATACTCGACTCGAAAAACTAACGAGCTACTCGAAAAAATAATATATTAAAATTTTATTTAAAAAAATTAAAGTATTAATAATATTAATATTTATGTGTTGATTTTTTTAAAAATACAACATAAATATACTTATGATTCAGATTCGAGTTCAAATTTGAGCTTTAACCGAGTTAAGTTTAAGAATTTTTTATTTTGAGTTTTTTTTGAATTTTTTCAATATTCAATTCATGATTTCAAATTTAAGCCGAATTTAAAAATTTAAGGCTCGCGAGATTTTGAGCTGAGTTGATATTTATTTCAGAGTTTTTGAGTTGACTCGAGTTCAATAATATTTGAACTCGACTATAACTCGTTTACAGTTTTATTTGGATGATTTTGGTTAGGTCCGGCAGGATAGAGAATAAACAACTTAAAATAGATGGAGTATATGCAGAAGATTTGAAAAATATTATTGTAATTTTCCCGATGGACCTAGGATCCCGGTCCGTTAGAAGTTGGTGAAAGAAACACGACGCTAAATCTATATATATATATTTTTTTGACATGACTAAATCTATATTTCTTTTAAGAAAGTGCAGGAAGTGCAGGCTGTCACTGCCCTGCCCCCTGCCCTAAAACCTGCCCTTTGAATTTTTGTACATTAAATAAAAGGCTGTGTGCACTTGGGCATTTTTGTACACATATAGCTGCACTGCGTTTTTCATTTGTAGGAGCTACTCAAAAGCCCATATCTCCTCTCATTTCCCTCAAATTTGATATTGCTTTCCAAGTTCAAAAGGTGCATTTGATATGTTTCCGCCATTCTCTGGCAGAGAGAATCTGTTTCTTAATGGAATCTTGATTAACTTTGTTAATGATTTGTTCTTTTTTTGAATTAGATTTGTAGCGACGAGTGAGAAAACAGAGAAGAATGTCGAAGGCTGGTGCATTTGATCTGGCTTCCGGTGTTGGTGGCAAGATCGATAAAAGTGAAGTCCTTTCTGCTGTTGAAAAGTATTCTTCTCGTTTTTTTTGTCTTTAGAAGGCTGCTTTATTTTTCTTTACGTTTATGCTTCCTCTTTCCTAGATCCCTTCCCTTTTAGTTTTTGTGCCTTTTTTTTAAAAATAATTTTAATTGCAACAAACGTCTTCAATGTATTTAATGGAGTCTCAAGTTATCACTATCGTCATTAAGTTAGCCATTTCTTTAAAAAAATCGTTAGATGTTAGTAAGTAACAGAATGATATTGATGGCTTGAATCTCGATTAAATGTTTTGAAATTCAAGATCGTTTTAGAATTGGGCCCACATGTGTGTATTCTATGGTTAATGTTCGTTATTAGAATGAAAGAGAAATTCACTTAAACTGGATTAATGTGCCTCTTAAGTAAAATGCTTAATTCTCACTTTGTGGATTAAGAAATTTTGCTTGATTTAATCTTTCTCCCTCGTTAGGCATGGTTTTTGTCTGCTGTCTATTTAGTCTAGATTATTAACAGATCCTCGCTCTCTCTCTCTTAGATGATGCTAGTTTGCACAGATCAAGCTCATTTATTATGTCTATAATGGGTTTCATCTCCCATCTCTCAAGTACAAGATCTTTAATTTTGGGTCCCCTGAAAAATTCCGCTAGTTTTCAGTCACGTCCAGTTGTTACTCTGTTTTACTCACAAGTGGCTAAACGGTCATATTTGTAAATTTATACAACTGTATGGAACATTGACCGGGTCATGACTTCTAAATGTTTTTTTCTTCTTCATTATTTGGGTACCGCTGAAACATTTAAAAAGTGACGGATTTGGTTGAAAGAAGCAAGATGTGGCTTAAAATTATTGTTTTATATAATCTGTGAATTAAATATAACTGTGTCCAACTTCAACTGGATTTGACTGTTAGCTGATTTACTATTTGTTTCTTTTATCATGGAGCATTAAATATGTCTAACTTCAATTGCACTTGATTTCTATCTGATTTACTATTTGTTTCTTTTATCATGGAGCATTAACTATGTCTAGCTTCAATTGAACTTGACTGCTAGCTGATTTACTATTTGTTTCTTTTATTGTGGAGCATGCTGACGGATCATATCTTTATTGTATTCTTTGGGAATTCTATTCCCTTTTTCCCTCTAATCGATTAAAAAGTTGTTTGTTATATTACACACCAACTCTGAAATTAACCTAAACATTGATCTTGATGTGGATTGCTGCTGCATGAATTCTTTTCCTCCATTTCTTAAGTTAATGGTGGATGTTTATCAGCTATATCCTCTCTTTTTTACAAGGAGGTGGGGGCTTCAACTTGGCTAATATAAAAATTATGGGGATTTGTTAAATTCTAATGCTGGTTATGAAGTTATTCGGTTGATTTTGCATATCTTGGGATTGCTGGACATATGAAGTTAGATTTCACAATAAAAAGTTATACTAAAAATTAATTAGCTGCATCATCAGACGAACTTTGGAGTGGTATCGGAATATTGGAATAGGAAAAAGAGGTGCAGACTTGGGATTTTGTTGTTAGCATCCCTTTGAGTTTCCATGGTGATTGTCGTATATATGAAGAAAAATAATTCGGCAGAGCTATTGATTATTGTTGCTTAAAACTCATACTGTGTATCCTTGTATACATGCGTGATCGCTTGAATACTTTCTTTTATTCTTTAGAATTTTGTAAGTGTTTCTGAAATGACATAATATTATGTTAATGATTCAGGTACGAGAAATATCATGTCTTTTATGGTGGTGAAGAGGAAGAGAGAAAGGCCAACTACACCGACATGGTTAGAATAGCTTCTTTTTCTAATCTTGCAATCAATGACCCTTCCAACCTGCTGCCCGATCCTTTAATTTAGCTCATTTTCAACTTCTGCAAATAGTTGTGATTTAGGTGTTTGGATATTTGCTTTATTGTTTTGGTTGACTGTATACTTACACTGGCAGATCTAGTTGTCAATTTCTTCAAGCTAGATGATGATCAGATATACCTGTCATTTTGTCTTAAACTAATGAATAACTTATTCTCCCTCACATCTTTACTGGACTGATAAGGTTAAATTAAGACTTGGTTGCATGTGCAAAAACTCATACGATATTATGAATTCAGGTTAACAAATACTATGATCTGGTTACCAGCTTTTATGAGTTTGGATGGGGTGAATCTTTCCATTTTGCTGCCAGGTATCCATTCATTCACTTCTATATTGTGTCTGCAAGGTAGATAGTGCAGTTGCTTTTTCTAGTCACTGCTGATCATTATCATTGTTTCTGCAGATGGAACGGGGAGTCTCTCAAAGAAAGCATAAAGAGGCATGAACATTTTCTTGCTTTACAACTTGGCTTGAAGCCTGGACAAAAGGTTTTTCCACTTCATTAGAGCATGAAGCAATTGCATTCTGAGTTTTCTGTTAGTTTTTTACTTAAGCTTTTACTTTTCTTTTAGGTGTTGGATGTTGGATGTGGAATTGGTGGACCACTTAGAGAAATTGCTCGATTCAGGTACATAGCAGTTTGTTTTCAATGCTTATTTTCTTTATTTCTTCTTCCTTTTCTGTTTTTCCCTCGTTTATTGTATCTGTTGTGTACCTTTATTGCTGATTAGGCTAGTTTTCATTGTTATATTTGTGTACGTGTATGGATGAGCATAGAGACTTGAGTCATCTTATCTCAGTTTTTGTTCATTGAGCCTGTGCTTTTCTATATATAGGAACATAATTGTATTCTTTTGGTTGATTAAATAAGTAGATTCAAATTAGAGGGAAAATGTTGCAATTATCTTGTAAGGTAAGCTAACTCATTGCTGTTGTTGAACCATTGCTCTGTACCATCGGATAGTACTGTAGTTGTGGCAATATATTTTGTGAATAAATTATGGGAAGTTATAGCCTTATTTAAAAAATATCTTGAAGAACTGTAATATTTTTTTTGTGGTGATTGCTGCAGTTCCACATTCGTCACTGGGTTAAACAATAATGAATATCAAATAACAAGAGGGAAGGTGAATATCTCTTCATTCTCAAACAGATATGTTAATTCATATGCAGCAGATGGTATTTTTATCTTGCTGTTCTTTTTTTTTCTAAACACTCTTGTTTTTGGTTGTAAGCTTATTGATCTTTGGATCTATTATTCGCCACTTTGGATTGTTTAAAATGGGCAATATTTTAAGAATTTCTCAAGTTCTCCTTTTAAGTAGTGACGATCGTGGTTATATAGTTTTTGGCTCAACTACCATAAAATTTTCTTCTTCTTTTAATTAAAAATGTGATCTTTTACAGGAATTAAACCGCATTGCTGGAGTGGAGAAGACTTGTGACTTTATGAAGGTTTATAATTTTCTGTGTCAAGTTGTTTTGTTGTTTTTTCACTCGAGTTTACATTATGTTGTTAATATTGGTATGACTGATTTTCTTATGGTTATTGTCTAATGCAGGCTGACTTTATGAAGATGCCGTTCCCTGACAACACCTTTGATGCAGTTTATGCAATTGAAGCTACCTGCCATGCTCCGGATGCAGTATGTCAATTTCAATTTCCCATCACAACCAAGATCCTTGTTTTGATTTGATTGTTTTCTTGTTACACCACCTCATCAATTTGCTGTTGTGACATAGTACGGATGCTACAAGGAGATTTACAGAGTACTAAAGCCAGGTCAGTGTTTTGCTGCATACGAATGGTGCATGACAGATGCTTTTGATCCAAATAACGCAGTTTAGCTTAAATGGAAGTTTTATTTATATAGGCCGAAATCGAGATTGGTGATGGTCTACCCGACATCAGGTTGACTAGAAAGTGCTTTTTTTTATCGAATTCTAGGTAATTTGGGAGAAAGATCTTGCTATTGATTCCCCTGTCCCATGGTATTTGCCGTTAGACAAAAACCATTTCTCATTGAGTAGCTTCCGTCTAACAGCTCTTGGACGCTTTTTCACTAGAAATATGGTAAAAGCTTCCCAGCATCGTACCTTTCCATTCTCATGATACTCTTTATGAACTATGAACTCATAACTAAGAATCTTAAGATCCTACCGGTTATCGTATTGGTCTGCCTGTAGGTCAAGGCTCTGGAATTTGTAGGATTTGCTCCCAAGGGAAGTCAAAGGGTTCAAGATTTTCTAGAAAAAGCTGCAGAAGGGCTTGTCGAAGGTGGCAGGTGAGTTACATCTGCATGGTAAGTTTTGAGAATATGTTTCTAGTTTGCTGATGGTTATTCGTTTCGATTTCAGGAAAGAGATATTTACGCCTATGTATTTCTTTTTGGCCCGTAAACCGCTTTCGGACAGCAGTGATTCGACAATGTAGGGTATGAAAACTGAATGGATCTATCCAAATTGAACTTGATTTTGGCTATTTGGTTCATTATTCGTAATAGTTTTAGAGATTTCGTGTTTACTTCGATTTCTGCCGTTTGAATTAGTTGAAACGTAAATTGTTGTATTTTTAATCTTTCTTAGATGCTTTATTTTGTTGAATATTTTCTGGATGATCAATGCTCATTTGAATTATTAAAAAATAGAAATTCAAAATATACTTTTAACTTGATAATGGTAGAAATAAAATTGACCAAAAATATATCTTTTGGTGTAAAGAATATGGTACAGGTAACATGAATATTTTGGCCTTCGTGGTCATGCACCTGCACCGGTAACACAGCACTCTGTAAAATCACATGGCTAACCATGTTCAATCTGTTTTATTGCTTTGATAAAGTTTTTATTTTGTTTCCTTTGCAAACAATTTTAATTTATTTTATTGTCACGTTTATAATTGGTTAATATATATAGTAAATTAGTATTTGTATTCAATTAATACAGAACATGTCTACCTAAGGTAGTTCTTTTCCTTGACTTATAGCCCTTGTCTCCTTGGGGATGGACACGGGACAAGGCATGCCAGTTTTTTGGCCGTCCCGACTCGAAAACATATTTTCTTATATCCGGTCTCGTCTTTTCCCCCCCGATGAATTTTAGTTTTTTTTCGTTTTGATCCCTCTTCGATTTTTAGACTAAAATTCGACTTTGATCCAACTTGATCCGAATATATTAATATTTTAAAATGGTAAAATAATATATTTTACAATTTTATATTTATAATTATTTATTATATTTTAAATTGTTAAAATAATATATTTTATAATAATTTTTATATTTTTAATAATTTAAGAGCGTATTTTAATAATATAAAATTAAATTCATAAAATATTAAATGTATTATATACAAAAAAATTTAAATTAAATAGGTCGTGTTAGGTTGGAAATTTTTCATTTTAAACTTGGCCCCGTCTCACCTCGAACTTATGTACTACATAACTCGCATCGCTTCGTGTTCTGAAATTTTCAAAAAAATTCGTTCTTATAAAATCAAATCGGATTGAAACCCGTCGGATTCGAGTATTTTAACCATCCTATGTCTCGTTCATTGGTCTCTAGTCATCGTTATAACTTAAGGTCTGTTTTGGATAATAAAATTGTGATTTTGAAACTTGTTATGACTTGTCGATGTCTATGAAAAGCGAACCTCTTAGGGATAGTAGTGGATATGTTTGGATTTTTGGCTCACTCGAATTCGATTTGAAAATTGAAGTTCTCCATTTGTATATGTCTTTATTCGAAATTTGATTTGATATTTTAGGATAAAACCCACATCCAACTTCATCTTAAATCTGACTTGATATTTTAGGTTAAAATTTACATCTGACTCCATTTGTCCTAAATATATAAAAAATATTTTTATTAGATAAAATAAGGATCTGATTAAAAAATGAAATTAAAAGGAGTATTATTATTATTATCCATAAATATATAAAAAATAATTATAATATTATGTCATGTCAGATCTTTTTTCAACTCGACTCAATCACACCCTAAAAATCACCCAACTTGAATGGATTCAGTTTGAAGCTCAATTTTCAAAATAAAAAATAGATCTAATTTGTAACCCCCTCAGACCGATGCGAGTAACTCGATCTGATCTGGAGTGTCACATTAGGGCCATCGGAGCGACCCACTGTAAAAATAGCGGAAAATTTAAAACTTTTATTAAAACATGTAACTTATAAAATGATTTATCAGTATACAGAAATAAAACAGATTTTCAGACTCGTATATAAAACAAAATACAATTACATTCCCCCTAATCACATGTACCATTCTCTGCAACCAACACCGGAAGAACTCCCTAACTGAAGTCGATAGCTGCACTGGTATAATTCTTTTAACCTGCAATGTTGAGTAATAGAGTGAGCTTCGGAAAGCTCAGTAATACAGAACTACCAAATGATGCTGAAGAACGTACATATACATATAAACATATATTTCCTTATCAGTTCAGATATCTACAAATCTTTGTGTTGAGCAGAGATCATACAGATATTTCAGGTAGTAACAAATAGCAAGCGTTTAGTTCAGGGAAATATTTTGGATGTCTAGGTTCAGGAGATCAGAATAGGTTATCTAGTGTGTTCCCATAAAACCAGTAAAAAGATACATATCTTTTTAAAACATATATATATACACCCACATCCTTTCACAATCTGTTTGTGTAGGTTCCCTAGAACCATACACCCAACCCACACAACCTGTAAGGCCCTAAGCACAAAGCCGAGGAACCTGCATAAATACTTTCTTCAACAATACCCCTCAATTAAAACATTTTCCTGTCAATAAACGGAGATATCAGAAATCAAAACAGAATTCAGAACAAAATCCATATAAAAAATCAGAACAGAATTCAGATCAGAAATTAGAACAGAATTCAGATCAGAAATCAGAATAGAATTCAAATCGGAGATCAGATAAACCATTTATGTAATTAGGGAACATACTAGTTTATGGATATTATTTAGAGGTACAAGATAATCTTAACAGGCAGAGACACGTGTATTTTCAGTATACCGATAGAATTTCAGAATTTAGAATCACTATTGGAAGAGTTCAATAACTGACAGAATCATCAGTTATTCAGAATATTATTTATCAGGATCATCTTATTTGAACAATTTTCGGAAGCTCTACGAAATCTGAAGGGTATTCAAAATCTTTACAATCTATGGTGATTAATCCGGTTATCGAACAACTCCAGATGAATAGCTTCCAGAACCAATACTATCAACTTGTCAATTCATTAACCTTCCAGGGTATTCACTCTTTAATACCAAATATTCTTATCCATAGATCATCTTCTGAGTCATAACTGAACAAATCTTAATGAGGCGAACAAATATTCTAATGGTCTTTATTTTATTTCCATGTTTCAACTATACTAGGAAATGCCGATGTACTTGATTTATGGTTCATAATCCATAGGGATGATACATCACATAAGTTCATCCGAGTTTCCAAACTTGTTCCAATCTCTTACTTAAACCTCAGTCCTTGAGGTTACTTAGTTCATTTAACAGTCAAGTCTTTTACAGTTACTTCGGGGTTTTCCATAGTAATTCAAACGTTTCTGAATTTCAAATACATATTGTACTTCCGTTTAGTTCAATTTGGTAATCGTAGTTGATTTGTCTAATGAATATCCACTTCTTAATATTGAATGCGATCTAGAGTTTAGTTGAGCTGAATACTTCCAAAATTATCATCAAGCCACACTTGAGAATACAGACATGCATTCAAGTGACATCTATGTCATTCAGGTATTGATATAACACTAGTATTGGTTGCTCGGCTTAATATGTGGTCCATAACTTTTAAGAGCAGTACCTCATCCATGTTTATTTGGATTCCTTAATTAATCCAACACCTATACTTAGTTTAGGTCATAAGGGTATTTTGGTCATTCTGGTGCTCAGTTTCATTCCATTCTTTTTAGAGCTCGAGGATATCCAATCATTCCTGAGCTTGGTGATATTCTTGAGTCATTTCCATTACAGGGGTATTTTGGTCATTTTATAGATCTATGGTATTTCAATCTTTTCATTCCATCCGGTCTTATTATTTAATTTAATCTTATCATTTACTTCAGTCCTTTCAAATAATTCTGACAAAAGAGCACCATTGATAAATCATTTTTCAGGTATTTACTTATAACTCGAATATTTTCGGGTTAAGTGCCTTCTCAAATTTTATAAACGGAATATCAGGAATTTTCCTGCACTAAGTCAAGATCTTAACAATCAAATATGTACTTAATCGAGGTAAGTATGAATCCTCAAAGTACTTTCTCATTGAGGGTTAACTCGGACTAATTTACCTCTCAAGGGCATTTTCGTAATTTCTTAATCAGATAATTTCAGTATTAACTCTTAACAAAAATAATATAATATATAGATACTATGATTAATTGCTTTCTTGAACATTCTCTGATCTTGAAATGATTCCCTTAATAGAATTATAATATCTTGCACAAACCCTTTTGGGGTTAAAACTGATTATCCAATTTTTCTAAGCAAACTAGCATTTCTTTTACACATCTGTAGTTTTATCAGATCAATAAATCTTTTCAGAGTTATTAATCAACTTCTAGGGACGATTCTTATCATTTTACAACATAGGGGTATTTTCATAATTTTACCTAATTGAAATATTCTCATAATTTATCATCCAGATATCTTTAATGAGATAAATTATAATCTACATATCCATGGTTGATTCCTTTATCACTTAATTCCAGAACTTGAAATTTAATTCCAACTGTCCTCTAATTCTTATAAGTCATCTGAGCCATATTCAGTTACCAACTTTCTATGCATTCATATCGAGTGTAGAACTTCATTAATTACACATATGAGACCAAACATTTCCATTCATGTATTTACCAATACCAACATGTTCTATAAAGCATAAAGAGGAAGTAATATATTACCTCGATTTTTGTGACATACTGATCAACCATTAAATTCCATTCAAACACCCTTGATCTTGAAATCATCTTCCAATAATTCCTCAGATACATAACAATAAACATTTCATCAAAAAGGGCTTAATTCCAAAAAATGAATCAAATCAGGTGATTAATCAGTGAAAACCCACTTATCGGGTTCGAATTTGGTGAAACGGACTCCAAAAGAGGATTCAGGACGTCAAAAAACGTCAGAATAAGTATACTCGGTCAAAGTCAAAGGTCGTTCAACGCCCGGTCAACGCCGGTCAAAGTTCTGGTCAATAGTGGTCAACGCCGGTCAACGATCAACGCATGTCAACGGTCAACAATCGATTGTTTTACACAAATATCACCCTAACAGAAATTAATTACAAAATTATCCATCTTCTATAAATATTTACAAAACTAACACTCGAATTTTACATAAATATCACCCTAACAGAAATTAATTACAAAATTTACACCCCCTACACGCAGTGGCGGCGTGTGAACAGTGATACGGTATCAGAAAATTCCCGAAAAAATTCCTAAAAATTATTTTAAGGCATTTTGAGACACTTACCGAGCTCTGTTCACAATTTTGAACGGCGGAGAGTTCGATTCTGAAACATCGAAAACTTTGATTTTCTCACCCCTCTACGTGCCGGTGACGACGAAGAAACGGAGAACACCGGTGGACTCAGAACGATGCAAGGAATACAATGGTGCAGGAGGTGTCGAAAACGGATGACCAGATCATCGTGAATCGACGAAAAACCAACTAAAATCGAGTTAAAACCGATGATACTTCCAACTGAAATTAACGACGAACGACGACGATTCATAACAAAAGGTTTGAGGGGTTTTGTTCTTCGGTCGATAACGAACATGATGGTGGTTTCGGTTCGTCGATCGGAGGTCGGACGGAGAGTAGATCGGAGTTGAGAGGAGGGTTGAAGGGGGAGAAAAACTGAATTTTTTCTAGAAAAACATACGGGAATGGGGGTTTATATTTTTTCCTAAAGAAAAATGGGTAAACTATGAGTTTAACCACTAAATTTTCTGTACTTTATAAAACGGTCTGCCAACTTTACGATTTTACAATTTAATCCTCAATTTCTTCCAAAATTTCAATTAAATTCACCACTTTATAATTCTAAAATTTAGCCCCTAAATTGGGGTGTTACATAATTGAATCGAGTTGGATCGAAATCCCTCAAATCCAAGTGAATTAACTATCCCTACCCTTACCATTTTTGCTCATCTTCTATGGTATGAAAGCATCAATGACCTGACCATGATACTGGAATTCTATCCATAAGCCCTTCCAATGCATTCTAAGTAGAAGATTGTTCACATAAAGAGTCCCCACCTAGCTCCTCCTCCCCTCACTGAATTTTCTAGTGGAGACTTCATGTTCGAACCATATTTTGATATCATTTATATATAACTCTCTGATCATTTTAGAATTTTAATTTTGACTTCTAAAACTTCAAAATTTGTAGATATACCCCTTTCAAAAATTAAAATTTTGACCCTTAGTTTTCCAATTTAGTCCCCACTCTGATTTTATTTGAATTAACCTCCATTTTCAGAAATTAAGAATCAAAAAGACTTGTCTAACTCAATTAAAAACTTAACCTAATATTTGGAGTGTGATAAATTTATTTTTCTCTTTCATCTTAAGAACTTTTTCTCTCTTAATAATATGTATTTAATATTAATCACTTCGCATTGAACATAACTCATCTATATTATCGGTCAAATGATTTTTCTCTCTTTAGCCCCTTTAATATTTCTCATTATTTGAATCTATCAAATAGCCTCAGTGATTAAAAATAATGTTCTACCTAGAAGTCGTATGTTCAAATAGTTGTGTCTGTGAGTGTTTATACATTATTAATAACTATGAAATATTCTAAACATATTTTTTTTATAATCATCTTAAACTACTAAAAAAACATTTTGTCACCATTTGCAACATTAAACCATGAAACTTTCATTTCTTTTTTTCTTTCTCGGAATAAAGTAATCTCTTGTAGCCATTGGAACTGTCGGAACCGTCCTTCGGTTGGGCCCGGATTTGGGCTTCGACTTAGGAAAATGGATTAAGAAAATTGTAGTTTAAATCAAAAGGTAAAATAACGAGTCAAATTACTTACCATTGATTGATTTGAAAGTGAACCCTTAAGAAATCAAGAAGTGTGTTAATTAGAAGGCAATAAAAACAAACAAAATACAAAATAAATGAAATAATGAAGATAAAACAAAAGAGTTAGAAAGATAAAGGAAAAAAACATAAAGATAACATGTACATAAAACAAACAAAATAGAAAAAAAAGAAAAAAGTAAATAAAATAAATAAAATAAAATAAGCAAAATGAAAAGAATAAAAAAATGAAGCCAGGAAAAAGGGAAAAACTGAAATAAAACATCGAAATTCGTAATAAAAGAGTATGTACATAGTAAATAAAAGCAATAAGTAAATAAAAAGATGAATAAATAAAATATACAAAATAAAAAATAATACATGTATATATATATAAATGATATAAAAGAAATATATGATAGAGTAAAATAATAAAAAATTTAGTAATATAAATAAATAAGTAAACAGAAAAAAATGTATAAAATAAATAATTAAATAAAATGAATATAATTATGTATATAATAATGGATTAAATCGAATAAAAGCAAAGTTTGGTGGCTAATTAAAGAGAATTTGGGTTGCAATTAGAAATTAAGATCAAAATAAGATGATTGAAACGACGAGGGACCAAAAATGGGATTACGCCTTTAATTTCCAAAAACACGTGGGTTTGAGAGTGGCCGGGTCGGGTCATTGAAACCGATGGACTTAATATTTAAGCCACTTTATTTTTTTATTTCTCATTTTCCTTCCTCTCCCTCCCCCTTTGTTTAAAAATGCTCTCGCCTGTTCTTCATTTCTGAAGAACAGACCCCACTAATTAAAGAGAATTTGGGTTGCAATTAGAAATTAAGATCAAAATAAGATGATTGAAACGACGAGGGACCAAAAATGGGATTACGCCTTTAATTTCCAAAAACACGTGGGTTTGAGAGTGGCCGGGTCGGGTCATTGAAACCGATGGACTTAATATTTAAGCCACTTTATTTTTTTATTTCTCATTTTCCTTCCTCTCCCTCCCCCTTTGTTTAAAAATGCTCTCGCCTGTTCTTCATTTCTGAAGAACAGACCCCAAAATCCAGATTTCGACCACCATGGCCACCCTACGCCGCCTCGTCGCTGTCGTTGATCGGCGACGACCGTCGTTCATCGACGGTGAAACACAAAAAAGATATAATTTTTAAAAAGCTCTTTTTCTCCTTTACTCAAAAACAAAGTTAGTTTCTTCAAAAATGCCTCGGAAATTTGTAGATCTCAGGAAAAAAAAAGTTTCGAAAATATGGGTCTCACTCTATTCATCGGCCAAAATTTTTGTTTTTTTGAGCAAAACCAACAAGGCAACCACGCATGCACAGAAGAATCAGTCATACTAAAGGTAAAAAGGTATTACCTTTCTTTATTTCTTTATTTTCGAACGCGTAGAAGCCTTAGATCTTGCGTATTTTGAGTATTTCACGTGTAATCTCTGGTAAAAATAGTGTGTAAAATCGTGATAGTGTGTTACATCTATTTATAATGGAAACACAAGCCTATTTTTAGAGTTATAATCCGAGTAAAACTCGGTTCTGTTGTTGAAGTCCTAAACTAATACGTCGCTTTGCTTGTTGTTAACAATTGGCTTCGTGTGATTTCCTTGCGTCGGAGAACTCAGGCTGTTGGAGAGGCGTGCACAATGGGGACTGCATGGCGAGGAGTCCTCGGCTGGGATGGGTTTCCCTCATTGCGGCGCTAGATGGCAATCTCGCTAGGGTTCTAGAAACCCTAGCTTCAGTGGGTTGCGTGTGTTGGGTCTGCTGGCTTGTACTTGGGCCACCTGTTGTTGGGCTACAACGTTTATTTATTCCTGGGCCCTGTAGAAACAAAAAATGAATGTAAATATTATTATATAATATAATTTGCAATTATAGTAACATCAGTTGGTCAAGATTTGGTGTCTTCAGGAACTAGAGACATTAGAATTATCCTTAAAATATCAAAGTAATTTGGATACAAAAACCCAAGTAAATATCTTTTGTAGATATGTTGGAGCAATGAAGAAAAATACAAGGATATTTGAATGCTCTAGTCATATAAAAGAAAGATGGATATTCCTCTAAACTTTATTTATTTTAGTTGCCTTCCCGTTTTAAAGGCTTCGTCCTAATTAATTCCGGATCAACCTGCTTCGTACATCGAACTTTAGTGGGTGAGCCTCCAACAAAAATTTTCTGCATACACAATGTCTCAAACTCAAAACCTATTTAAGCGATATTATGTTGAACCAACCCGTTAGTTAAGTTGGAGTCGGTTAAACTCAAGTTTTTTGATTATGCTATGTGGGTACCATGAATTCAAAGTGGATGATTAAATCCTCCCATGGTGTTCCACTGAAGTCGGTATTCAGTGTAGCCATAACCATTAGCCACGAGAGTTAAGAATGGGAGAGGGAGTTTGCTGGTGGGAGTAAACAAAAGTGGTTGTCTTAAAAGCAGGTGGGGAGATGGTTATAAAACATCCATTTGTTTTCGTTAATGGCTTCTTCCGCCGGAAAAAGAAACTTCTGGAAACATCCATTTATTTTCGCTGCAAGACATTTTCAGTAATCGACAAATATAAACTTACATAAAAAGTCCAAGCCAAAGTCTTCCAAGTAATTCCAATGAGATAGTTTCAGCTAGTTAGATAGAACTAACTGAGTTTGTTTTCATTACGTACTTGTAACTTATAGGGATGTGCAAAAATATTCGATCCGATTGATTTGATCTGTTGATCTAGTGATTCGATCCGAAAATTTAGATATTCAATCTATATTTTGATTTTCAAATAATTCGGATCGGATATTCAAAAAAATTAGATAGTCGAATAGGATATAGATCAAATAAATTTCAATTTTTGACTACCAAAAATCCGAAAAATTGATTTTTTAAACTTTAGATAACTTTTAGCCTAATAAATGAGTAACCCACTAACACATTAAAGTTCTAACCCAATAAAATTAGGATATTTTCCTATCATATTTTCTTAATTAGGATTGACGTGTTTTTCTTAATTAATTTTATTCATACCAAATATATTGGTACATTTGAAGTAAAGAAAGTTGAACCAATGACCCTTTGAATGAGGTTTCTACATCTAACCACTAAACTAGACTTGGAAATTTATTATAATTTCACCAAAATTTGTATTCTAAGTTTCTCAAATAAAATTTGACAAAAAATTAATCAAATAAAATTTGTCAAACAAGATTAACAAAAAAATTTAGGGTCAAATTGAAAAAATATCAAACCCAATACCCTTTGCATAAAAGGTCCTACTTTTAACCACTAAATTAAGTTAAATTTTTTTATTTAATTTCATCAAAATTAAGATTTGTAATCGCCATTTCTTCCATACAAACGGGCCTCAGGTCTAACCTGAATCGGGCCCCAAATTTAAACCCAAACAGAACCCAAAACAGAACCCAACCCGAAGCCTACCCTAACCTAAACCTAACCCTAGTGTAGCCGCCCCCAATCACCCGATCAGTTGCCGTCGATCTCTGCACCAAGCAAGGGAAGACAGCTCCAACACGCCAACACTCCACGCTACCTGCAGAGAAAACAAACAAACAAACATAAATATCTCAAATATCTCGGTTTTCCATCCATCCAGAAGCAATAAACAGAGTTTCATGGTTATTATCCTCTCTTTTTTAATTTTGAGTAGTATATTTTTTTCTTTTTAAGTTTCAAATATCAATAGAAAAAGGAAAAAAACATTTTTACTTTTTGAAAAAATTATTTCGAAAAAACAATAAAACAACAAAACAAAAAGGGATTTTAGTTTCGACACAACCGAATAAAAAAAGAAAATGTTTTAGTTTCGAAAAACCACAACATCCAAGCTTTTATCACAATAAAAAACCAAAAGAAAAAAGAAGAGGGTAGATCTGAGTTTACCTGAATATTAAAGGGCTTCGTCGGAGGTCGCCAGAGTTGGGGAAACTGAAAGGTCAAGGGGTTTTTTCGAGGTCTTTATGGAATTTTTTTTGTATTTTTAGTCTCAAATAGGGGTCTAGCTTTGTAGATATGATGTTTTTGGCCTTTTAAGGTTAGTTTATGAGTTTAAACCACCGCGTGTGGCAGCCGAAACGACGGTCGGGGTGGGGTACGAGGTGACCGACAGTGGGCCGACTAAGGGAGAGAGGAAAGAGGGGAGACGATTTTTGTTATTTATTTTGTTGTTTTCGGGCTAAAATGAAAAAAGAAAGAAAAATTGTATATAGGTAGAATTTAGGGTAAAATCACGCTTAGGTCCCCTTAGGTTTAGCGTGTTTTTATGTTTTGGTCACCTGTAGGGACCAAATATGTTATTTTCCCTTTTATTTCCATGTTATATGATTTTTGGTCTATTCATTGTTTAGTCCCTCTAACTTTAGCGTGTTTTTGAACTCTAGTCATCTGTGAGGACTGAAACTGTTCTTTTTCATTTTCCTTGTATGTTATAATATTATTAGATTATTTATTGTTTAGTCCCTATAAGTTTAGCATATTCTTATACTTTGGTCATACGTAGTGAATGTTTAAATTTTATTTTAATTTGGCTGGACTAATTTTGTAATTTTCCCATTTTTATTTAGTAGGGTATTTTAGGCTTAAATAATATGGATAATGAGTTTTTAGTCCCTACAACTTTTGCCTGTTTTTGCATTTTAGTCACTAACCTATTTTTTTATTTTGTTTAGATTTAGTCATTAAATTATAATTTGTTTTAATTTAGCCCTTGTTACATGTTTAATTTATTTTCTTAAATCCTCGTAATTTTATATTCATGCGATTTAATCCTCATCTTTTTATTTTTTGTTGTTGTTTGCTTGTTTATTTTAATATATTTAATTATGTTTGTTATTATAGCTAATATTTCATAGTTTTTGGTTAATTGGTCTTTTAAATTTTGTCTTTTAGATTTTGTCCTTAGATTAGGTTAATAAACCAAATCAAATCTAGTAATTAGGGTGGCACCTTAGTTTTAATTAGGGAGAAATTCGAATCGAGTTTTCGCATAAGATGTCCGATTACTCGACTCGATTGTTCGAACTTTTAATTTGTTAATCATCGACTAGTTTTCTAAAACTCTTTTAATTTAATCCAATATTTTTAATAGGTTAATTTAAATAATTATTAGAACTTTAATTTGTTGATTAGTCCGTAAACTTTAAGAGTTATTGATTTAGGTCCTCAAACTTTTAGTCTCTTAGAACTCTGGATATTAGATCTTTTACCCTTTAGTCCTCTAAACTTCAATTAGACTTTTAAAGTAACATAATCAAATAGGTTAAATAGAGCCTTCATTTTTAGCTAGATTTCAATATAGTCCTCTTAATTTAGGGAATAATTCGAGTTGGCCCCCGCCTAAATGCTCAAGGGATCATCTCGATTATTCAATTTAATAATTGATTAAATATCAAATAGGATTAATATTAGAACCTATATTTCTAGGTTTGTTCCTTTAGGTCCTTTAATTCTCATAATTTGACACGTTAGGATAGATAGAACCTTAATTTACCCTTAGCTTAATTAGGATGAATACAAAATTTGTTTGATTGCATTTTATTTTTAAACCTAAGGTAATGTTCACTCATTAGGGAATTAATAGTATATCTCTCGCAAGTATGCTCAGGGGGTGACTACTGGTGATTCCTGAAATAGGTTGATATACTTTTCAAAACCGCATCACGATTTCTAAAATATCAAGGCAATATTCAATTATTAGGCACAATAGTTGATCTCCCGATGCTAGGGGCAATGCTATCGACCTTAATAAACGAAAATCCTTTTTCAACTTTATATCCGTAATGATTTTTAAGATAAATAAAGTTCAAACTCAAAATTTTTGATTCTAAATATAGGGTAATCAACTATGTAACAATTTTTGGGCACTTATGGGGGTGCTAATCCTTCCCCACGTGTAACCTACTCCCGAACTTTATTTTTGGATTTTCGCATACCTTAAAACTTGGTATTTTGATAAAAATAAAATGTTTTATTAAAATCAACAGGTATTTTGTGTTATCCAATTGCACCTTAAATGATTGGTGGTGATTCCTCACATTTTAAAATTCTTTTCAAAGAAAAACCCACAAGTTCATACTAAGTTTTCCTCCGCTCGGGCGAAAAACGACATCGACAACTTGGCGACTCCACTGGTGACGTTTTGTTTTAAAGCAACTTGGGAGTCGAGACGGGTCGGTTACCCTATATTTAGGATTTTGGAAATTATGAGTTCGATCTTATTTAATTTACAGTCATTATGTTATTTCAAATCAATAAAAGATTTTCTCTCTGGTTAATGCTTACACTTCTGTGAATTTATTTAGGATTGTTGCATATCATAGCTTTAAACCTGAGCTCAATCCCAGCTTACCTAAGTAGGGAGAAATGTCACACCTCATGAGGAGCATTGGGCTTCCTTGTGTGGGTCTGATAAAGTATCTTTGGAAAACATCCTAAGTTGTACAAAAAAATTTTAACGAAGAACCTCTACCAATCATTAATGAGCCAGTGACTGAAGCTTAGGGTCATGAATTCCTGAGGTTCTTAAAGCATAGTGAATACAACATAGTGGAGGAGATTCACAAGAAGTAGGAAAAAATCTCAATATTGGATCTATTAATCAACTCAGAAGTACATCAGAATGCCTTGCCAAAAGTAGTTAACCAGACATTCTTCGCTAAGGATATTTTGACACATAAGTTAGACCGAATCGTGGGACACATAGCTGCAAATTACTATATCACAGTCACTGATGATGAGATCCTGAAAGGAGGAATAAGATCCATCAAGGTTTTAAATATCATGATACACTTCCATGACCATGTCTTACAAAGGGTTCTCATATATAACAGGGCTACATGAAACGTAATGCCTTTGGCTATCCAGTAAAGGATGCCCGTAGACAGCTCACACATGAGAGTGTATCAAAATGTCGTCAGAGAATTCAATGGAGGGAGGTTGGTCAGCATCGAAGCTGAAGAAAAAATCATTGCTTATATAACATCTGATGCCTCGTACATCGACGTAAACAAAGACACCTTGGAATACTCCTTTAGGGCCTTAGAGTTCATTAATACAACGTATGTGGCCGAATGAAGTAAAATTTTACACCCCACGCTATCGAATTATACTAAGATGGCAGTAAGTCAAACCCTAGGAAGAGGGGCAAATACTGGAAAGGGATTGGGAAATGATCCACAGGGAATTATATGACCCATAATTATCGAATGGAAGAGAGAACGTTTTGGGCTCGGGTTTAACCCCACATTCCAGTAACATAGCCAAGAGCTGAGAAAAAGTGCTGAAACAAAAAAAACTAGGATGAAATGAGAGGATATCCCTGAAGAGCGCATGTCCTTACGTCCTCTAAGGACATTTTTCAATTTCGTAGAAGTATACGACATGAAGCAACAACTAGTCAGTGCTATCAGGATTGAGGAGTTGAAAAAAAGAGTAATTTATGGAAGAAGGTTTGAAGGACTGTCTGTCAACATGATTACCTGGAGAAACCATTCTGGAAAGTTTTTAGCTGGAATTTGTCCTTGCTTCCTCAATGAAAAGCTCGACAACTAGATGAATGAATACTTCCCTGTAGTTTTTAGGGTTAATCCAGAATAATGCCCAGAAATAACTCGTGTTAGCATTTTGAAAGTATCGAAATGAGATTTTTATAAAACTCAATGATTAATGAAAGCTACATTTTTTTTCAAAAAGCAATCACTCTCATTCTTCGCATTTTTACATCGTGTTCTTTGCATCATAATCTTTATTCTTTATTCTTTACATTTCAATACATCTGAGCCAAATTTTATGATAATGTCACAATAATACTAGCATAAATGTTACTGAGGACAATTACAAGATAGAATTCGAGCGACCTTTGTGTCTAGAAGAAATCAATGAGTGCGAAGATGAGAAAGACTGTGACGTTCCTAATGAGCTATTGAGATTGGTGGAAAAAGAGGAGAAACATATTCTACCCTACAAAGAAGTAACATAGCTCTTGAATTTGGGAACAACGGATGCAAAGAGAGATAAAAATTGGTATTACTCTATCCGCAGGAATAAGGCTAGAATTGATAAGTTTGCTCCAAGAGTTTAAGGACGTCTTTGCATGGTCGTACCAATATATGCCTGGGTTAAGTACTGATATAGTAGTCCATAAGTTGCCCATTAAACTAGAATGCAAGCCAGTTCAATAGAAACTTAGGGGAATAAATCCAGAAATGTTATTGAAGATCAAAGAAGAAGTGACGAAAGAGATCAATGCATGTTTCCTTTAAGAGACAAAATGTCCCGAACAGGTAACCAATATAGTTCTGGTACCTAAGAAAAATGGGAAGGTCTGCATGTGCGTGGATTATTGAGTCTTTAATAGGGCTAACCCGAAGGATAATTTTCCCTTGCCTCATATAAATACTCTGGTAGACAACATTGCAGGGTATTCTTGGTTTTCCTTCATGGATGTCTTCTCGGGGTATAATTAGATCAAAATGAATACCGGGGACATGAAGAAAACAACATTTATAACCATGTGGGGGAATTTATGATATAAAGTGATGCCATTTGGTTTGAAAAATATGGTAACTTTTTTCCATGACATGATGCATAAAGAAATTGAAGTATACATAGATGAGATGATTTCCAAGTCCTAAACAGAAGAAGAACATGTACATAATATGAGAAAATTGTTCCAAATATTGAGAAAGTACAAATTAAAGCTCAATCCAACCAAATACACGATCGGGGTAAAATCAGGGAAGTTATTTGGATTCGTGGTGAGTTACAAAGGAATCGAGATCAATCCAAATAAGGTCAAGGGAATTCAAGACCTTTCAACACCTCGCACGCAGAAAGAAGTTCAAGGGTTCCTTGGAAGACTAAATTATATATCGCGATTCATTTATCAGTTGACCAATAAGTGTAATTCGGTGTTCAATTTGCTTAGGAAAAATAATCTTGAGGTATGGAAAAAAGAATTCCAGGAGACTCTTGAAATTATCAAGAAATACGTGTCTAATGCCCTCATACTAGTTGCACCAGTACCTGGCAAGCCGCTAATTCTATATTTAACTATTTTTTAGAATTCAATGGGTTGCGTGCTAGGGCAACATGATGAGTCGGAAAAAAAAGTGAGCCATTTATTATTTGAGCAAGAAATTCATCGATTGCGAGACTCGATACCCACTGATTCAAAAGTTGTGTTATGCCTTAGCTTGGGTAACCTGGAGACTCAAGTAGTACATGTTACACCATACCACATAGTTGATATCAAGGATTGATCCATTAAATTTTTTTATGGAGTCTCCTGCTCTGGCTGGCAGACTAGCTAGATGAAAGATGTTGTTATCTTAATTTGATATTATCTATGTGAGCCAAAAGGCAATAAAAGGGAGTGCCATAGTTGACTTGCTTGCAAGTCGTGCCTCGAAATATTACGAGGCCCTAAACTTCAATATCCCAGATAAATATTTGATGTTCATTTCTACCGAAGAAGAAAGCGTCGTGGGCAACAAATCTTGGACATTGTACTTTGATGGAGCCTCTAACGCTTTACGAAAAGGAATCGGGGCAGTGTTGATTTCCTCATAAAAGATCTACTATTCTTTCACAAGTAGATTGGAATTATTTTGCACCAACAACATGACAAAATACGAAGCGTGCATTATGGGGTTAAAGGCAACCATTGAAAGAAAGGTCAAAACTCTTAAAGTATATGAAGATTTCTCATTAGTAGTGTACCAACTAAGGCGGGAATGGGAGATGAAGGACCCGAAGCTAGTTGAATATCAAAATTTAGTGCTTGAACTACTAAAAGATTTTTAGGATGTCACATTCAGATGTCTTCCCTGAGAAGACAATCAAATAGTTGATGCTTTGGTTACATTGGTTGCGATGTTTAAAGCTAACAAGAGGACATACATGACGCCAATAATGATGCAAGTATATGAGACCCTGACTCATTGCTATCTTTTAGAAGAAGAAATGGATTGCCATCCATGGTACTATGATATCTTACAGTATATGAGAACCAACATATCCCCCTGGTGCATATGAAATTGACAAGAAAACAATCAGAAGAATGGCAGTTGGATACTTCCTTGATGGAGAGATCTTATACATAAGGGGTAGTGATCAAGTTTTGTTGAGATGTGCGACCGCCAAAGAGGCAAAAAGTGTAATGGAAGAGGTGCATGGCGTAACATGTGAAACACATGCATATGGTTTATCTATGGTCAGGAAGATTGATCTCTTGTAAATGTATATGTTAAGGCAAGCAAATCTGTGCAAGTGTACACAATCGATGCAAGTAATATGCAGTGAAAAATGGTAACAAAAGATCGGAAAAAAAAGTGTCCAAGGCAAGAAAAATTGTAAAGTGAAGTGAGCAGAAAAGTTTTGTCGAGGCAAGAAAAATATACAAAGGTAAACAAATAAACGTTGTCAAGGCTAAAGTTGTCAAAACTCTATAAATAAACTGAAAACCTCACACAATAAGACTTATAATGGAGCACTTGGGTTGGCTTTGCTAAGATGAAAAATTATCATATGTCTAGAATGAATTGGTGAGCTATATTTAAGTTTCCCGATAGAATTACTAGAGTATTCAAGGACGGTTGCTACAGCAATACTACTCGGCGTGAACTATAACCCTTGGTTTGTCAACCTGTTGTTGCGGCAATACCCCTCAGTGTAAACTACATTTGTTACCTATCATACTCAAGTAACTACCCCTTTTAGTCAAATAAAACCCTCTCCTTATCTATAAGGTAGATTAAAACCTCACCATCCCGGATCAGTCCCGCTGTTCACGTAGATCTTCCCTAATTATCTCGAATTTAGGCATCTATTCCTAGAAGAATGGCAATCTCTCGAAAGCTCTTACAAAATCTATGAATATTTTATTTAGGCACCAGGCAATCTCTCGAAGCTCTTACAGTGTCAAGGCAAAATATGAAAATGATGACCAAAACAATGTTAAGTATAAACAAACTTCTTCATAATAAAAGCATAAAACAACGTTTCATCAAAACCATAACCAACACCAAAGTAAAACAGTTCATGGTGTGATAAATATCATCCAAGAATTTAAACTTTAAGTACAAGCCCCTTCAAGTAAATTAGAAATTAAGAACAAAGGAAGAAACACTCCCAAACAGAGCTCTACCATGACATCAGACCACCACCATGACTGCTCCAACGCACCAGCCTCTCTCGAGGGTCTGGCCGTCGCCCCGGCTAAGCCTGGCTATGGAGGGACCAAGAACGAACGAGTGGGGAACGGTGGAAAAAATGATGTCGCGATCACCTTTTTCCAAGCCTAGGGTATTTTCTCAGTATGATTTTAAACACCTTATGAAGAGTTATAATGGGGTATTTATAGTGGGAATTTCTAGGGTTTAGTGCAAATGGAAATTCCCCTAAATACCATTAAAGTTAAACCATTTTTGTGAATAACATAGCAATTTACGGCGGTATCAAATTCCTTGATGAGGGCATGATTGCACGTGAGGTAGATTCGACAGCTGGCCATGTGATGTCAGTAATTTTGTCTCGCATTGCATCAGACTGGAGAGATAAAACTCGCATTGGCAAGAAAATTTGTTCCTCAATGTCTTCGTCTTCTGTTCCACTTGCCATAGAAAATTAATTTGTCTCGGAAAATAAATTATTCCTCAGTCATTTCCTGCATCATCATAACCAACAAAGAGTCTTTCTCATCAACATCATCAATTTAATCAAATAAACTTTGCCTCGGCAAAACTTATCCACCATATGAGAATATGTTCTAAATGCAACTAAAATGCTATTTCAATGGCTTTTACACACTCAATAACTTAAGTAAAAAGACCTAAAATATAGTCTTTTTACGGAGTTATCAAAGATCATGAGGTATGGATACTATTGGGTCACGGTGCATATAGATTGCGTCAATTACATAAGAAGATGCCATAAATGACATATATATATGCGGATAAAATTCAAGCACCGCCTTCACATTTACATGTTATGAGCTCACCTTAGCCGTTTTCCATGTGGGGTATAGACATCATTGGGACAATCGCACCAAAAGCGTCAAACGGAAATCGATTCATCTTAGTGGCAATTGATTATTTCACTAAGTGGGTAGAGGTCGCTTCCTATTCCAATATCACAAGATCTACAGTTTGCAAGTTCATAAAGAGAGAAATAATTTGTCGATATAGATTACTAGAAATAATCATCATAGATAATGCTACTAATCTGAATAACAAGATGATGGATGAGCTCTGTGCGCAGTTCAAGATAAAACATGCCAATTTTGTGACCTAACGCCCGAAAATGAACGGGGTAATTGAAGCAAGCGAACAAAGACATCAAAAGGATCATTACGAAAACTACATAAACTTACAGAGATTGGCACGAGAAATTACCCTTTGCCTTATATGGACATAAGACGACCGTGCATACATCGACAAGGGCAACACCCTTCTCTCTAGTATATGGAACAGAGGCAGTTGTACCAATTGAGGTTGAAATTCCATTACGGTGAGTCTTGAAAGAAATAGAGTTAGATGAGGCATAGTGGGTTCAGTCTCGTATTGATCAACTGAATCTTATTGAAGAGAAAATATTGAAAGTTATATGTCATGGGAAAAAGTACCAAAATAGGATGATGAGAGCCCTAATAAGAAAGTACGCCCAAGAGATTTTCGAGAGGGGGATCCAATACTTAAAAATATTTTTCCAACCTAAAAAGATTTTCGCGGGAAATAGATGCCCAGTTGGGAGGCATCATACGTTGTTAAAAAGGCATTCTCCGAATGAGCATTAATTTTGGCAGAGATTGATAGAAGAGTATTGAGAAATCCAATAAATTCAGACTTTGTTATGAAATATTACACCTAAAAAAGAGAAAAGAAAAAAATAATAAAAAAGAAAATGAGCATTCAAGGTGAAAACCCGCAAATGGCGTCTTGAAACCAAGGGAAGGATTTGAGTTGAAAACCTGAAAAGGCGGCTCAAATGCATTTTGATGTTGGGGCATCCGGCAAATAAACCCTCTCGAAAGACTAGTAGTTCGTGAAATACTTCACATATGCAAATAGCTTCGCTACCTTGAGATCTCCCAGACAGAGGATCACCTCGAGATGTCAAATTAACTAATTCAGGAATACTTGTGCTAGAATTTATTATGACATATTCTTTTTACTCCAAGAGTCTCTATTCAATTCTTTTGATTGCCATGACTTGGTGTAAAACTTATATTTTGTGAATGAATTTCATGATTATCTTTTCAAGTCTTTGAATCATTCATTTCTACGTGTCACGAACATCCTAGCATAAATTCCCAACGAATAATTTCTCAGTATTACTTTTAAATTAGCCTAAAAAATACTGGGAATCCAAGGCAGTCCACCATGTCGATATTTACAGTCATTGTAGCAAGTGGTTGATAAAGGGTGAGACAAGATATGATAGCAGCCCGAATAGCATAGTAAATAATGAAAAGGCAATAAAATTATTTATTCTAAAGCACATCTTTGGCTGCTCCTGGGCATAAGAGCGTATAGACTTTTAGGAGGTCAGTCTTTTAGTATTACGAATTAGACAAGGAGTCAGTAAAGACAAAGACTCAATGAGGATAAAAAAGGAAAACAAAGGCTTACGAGACCTTAAAACTCAAAAACACAAAAATCACATCATGCATATTCAAGCATTTGCAAAATATAAGCATACACATTCATTTTGCATCAAGTTTTGAATGTCTGACAGGAATTCAAGGAGTCAATAAAGATTTCATGAGGAAAAATAATCAGTCTATATTTCCTTTCACCATTGAAAGAAATGGATCGCAATGAAATTAAGGACTATATGGTCATTACCTCCGGGTACTTTAAATACAAATCACTAACATATAATAATCTTTTGTAGGAGAAGATAAACCAATCAAAATTTCCAATGGAGAGTTCATAATGAGAAGAAGTCATCCAATAAAAGGAAAATAAGTTTATAATGATAAGAACTTGTTCAACCTTTGCTCGATTCATCGTATTTGGAGTTGAATCAGCGATGCCTTACTTGAGGGATTAACGTTTCCAATGAAGTGTTCATAATAAGAAGAACTCATATGATAGAGAGAGAAAATGTTCATAATGAGAAGAACTTGTTCAACATTTGCTCGATTCATCTCATATGGAGTTGAATCAGCGACGCCTCACTTGAGGGATTAACATTTCCAATAGAGAGTTCATAATGAGAAGAACTCATCCGATAGAGGGAGAAGAAGTTCATAATGAGAAGAAATTGTTCAAACTTTGCTTGATTCATCACATATGGAGTTGAATCAGTGACACCTTACTTGAGGGATTAACATTTCCAATGGAGAGTTCATAATGAGAAGAACTGAACCGATAGAGGGAGAAGAGGTTTATAATGAGAAGAACTTGTTCAATCTTTTCTCTATTCATCGCATTTGGAGTTGAATCAACGATGCCTTACTTGAGGGATTAACATTTTTAATGGAGAGTTTATAATGAGAAGAACTCATCTGATAGAGGGAGAAGAAGTTCATAATGATAATAACTTGTTCAACATTTTCTCAATTCAACACAGAATCAGCGACGCCTCACTCGAGGGATCAATATTTCCAGTAAAGAGTTCATAATGAGAAGAACTCGCAGCTTGAAAAACATAGACTGAGCCGAAAAATGACACTCTATATCTTTTCTTCATTCTCGTTCCACAATAATAAGCAAAGAGGTGCAGCTGTAATCACCATTTTTTCATACAAGAGTGTATTAAGTCCAATCCGAACTAGGCCACAAATTTAAACCCAAACAGAACCTAGACCCGAAATACCCAAAACAGAACCCGGCCCGGAGCCCAAACTAAACCCGACCCGAAGCCTACCCTAACATAAACCTAACCCTAGTGTAGCCACCCCCAATCACCCCATCAGCTGTTATCCATCTCTACACCAAGCAAGGAAATACAACTCCAGTATGCCACCACCCAACACTCCATGCTACCTGCAGAGACAACAAGCAAACAAATAAAAATTGCAATGATTTTCTTTTCTCTATAAATGGGTATAAAACCCCAAACATAAACATTATAAATCTCTCAATTTTCCATCTGTCCAGAAGCAATAAACCGAGTTTCAAGGTTATTATCCTCTCTTTTTAATTTCAAGTAGTATAAATTTTTTTCTTTTTAAGTTTCGAATATTAGCATAAAAAGGAATAATATTTTTTAGTTTTAGAAAAATATAAATATGTTTTTTGTTTCGAAAAAAAAATAGTAAAACAACAAAATAAAAGGGTCTTTAGTTTGGGCAGGACCGAACAAGACAAAAAGAAAATGTTTTAGTTTTAAAAACCACAAAATCCAAGCTTTTATCATAATAAAAAACAAAAGGAAAAAGAAGAGGGTAGATCCGAGTTTACTTGAATATTAAAAGGCTTCGTCGGAGGTCGCCAAAGCTGGGGAAATAGAAAGGTCAATGGGGTTTTTTCGGGATCTTTATAGAGTTGTTTTTGGTATTTTTAGCCCCAAATAAGGGCCTAGGTTAGTAGATATGGGGTTTTGTGTCTTTTTAGGTTAGTTTAGGAGTTCTGAACACCGCGTGTGGCAGCCAAAAAGACGATCGGGGCGGGGTGCGAGGAGGGGATAGGATTTTTGTTATTTATTTTGGTGTTTTCGGTGTAAAATGAAAAAGAAAAAAATTGTATATATATGTAGAATTTAGGGTAAAATCACGCTTATGACCCCTAGGTTTAGCGTGTTTTTACGTTTTAGTCATATGTAGGGACCAAATTTGTTATTTTTCCTTTTATTTGTATGTTTTATAATTGTTGACCTATTGAATGTTTAGTCCCTCTAACTTTAGCTTGTTTTTGCATTCTGGTCATCTATGAGGACTGAAACTATTATTTTCCCTTTTCTTTGCATGTTACAATATTATTAATTATTTATTGTTTAGTCCCTATAAGTTTAGTGTGTTTTTACACTTTAGTCATATGTAATGATTGTTTAAATTTTATTTTAATTTGGCTAGAATAATTTTGTAATTTTCCCATTTTCATTTAGTATAGTATTTTAGGCTTAAATAATATGGATAATTAGTTTTTAGTCCTTACAACTTCTGCGTGATTTTGTATTTTGGTCACTAATCTGTTTTTTATTTAGTTTAGATTTAGTCATTAAATTTTAATTTGTTTTAAATTATCCCTTGTTACATGTTTAATTTATTTTCTTAAATCCTCGTAATTTTATATTCAAGCGATTCAATCCTCTTTTTTATTTATTTGATGTTTGATGGTTTATTTTAATATATTTAATTGTGTTTGTTATTATAGCTAGTATTTCATAGTTTTTGGTTAATTTGTCTTTTAGATTTTGTCCTTAGATTAGGTTAATAAACCAAATCGAATCTAGTAATTAGGGTGACACCTTAGTTTTAATTAGGGAGTAATTCGAACCGAGTTTTCGTATAAGATGTCTGATTACTCGATTCGATTGTTCAAACTTTTAATTTGTTAATCATTGACTAATTTTCTAAAACTCTTTTAATTTAATCCCATAATTTTTAATAGGTTAATTTAGATAATTATTAGAACTTCGATTTGTGATTAGTCCGTAAAATTTACGAGTTATTGATTTAGGTCCTCAAACATTTAGTCTCTTAGAACTCTGGATTTTAGATCTTTTACCCTTTAGTCCTCTGAACTTCAATTAGACTTTTAAAGTAACTTAATCAAATAGGTTAAATATAGCCTCCACTTTCTCGATTTCAATATAATCCTCTTAATTTAGGGAATAATTTGAGTCAGCCCTCGCCTAAATGCTCAAGGGACCATCTCGATTATTCAATTCAATAATTGATTAAAAATCAAATAGGGTTAATATTAGAACATGCATTTCTAGGTTTGTTCCTTTAGGTCCTTTAATTCTCATAATTTGATAATTTAGGACAAAGAGAACCTTAATTTACCCTTATCTTAATTAGGATGGATAAAAATTTATTTGATTGCATTTTATTTTTAAACCTAAGGCAATGTTCACTCATTAGAGAATTAATAGTGTTGAAAACATTTTGATGTTTCAATATAACAAATTAAGTTAAATGAATTTTAAGATTTTACAAAAGGTTTTCTAAGTATTTTTGATATAATTATTTGAATATCAAAAAAATTACTCCAAGTCTTTCAAAGTTCATTTTAATCCTTACTAAAGTGTAAAAAATATGTTCTAATCTTTTAAACAAATTTGCAAAGTATTTCGAGCCTTAATCGAGCCAAAAAGCATTTCTTAATAAATCTCAAACCAAAATGGGCAGATTGCCTAGAGGGAACCGATTCCCCCTGAATAGTTTGGCTCCGAGAAATAACATATTACTTGGAGGGAACTGATTCCCCCCAAGGGGGTACCGATTCCCCCCTATGTAACGGTCAAAATATTTGAATTTTACACTGCATGAACCGATTCCCTATGAGGGGTAACGATTCCCCCCACACTCCAAGCAGTTTTATTAATTGTTTTCACACTTAAACGGCTCCATTGACTCCACTAACCATCCCTAACGTTCAGAATCAATTGAAGGAGTATTTAAAAAAGCTTAGAAGCCATTGATCAACAACAAGAAACAACAATCAACAAGAATCAAGAGAGAATCAAAGAGAAAGCATCAAACTCATTGTTTGAGCATTTCAAGCCTATTTTTCATTCAATATTCATTTTGCTTTCAAGAACACTACTTGTACTCAATTGTATTCATTATTGAGTATTCTTTCTTTGTTATAGAATTGTCCAAACACATTTTCCTTGTGAGGTTTTTCATTAAGTTTTCAAATTTGTAATCTTCTCTTTGAGAAAGAGTGTTCTCAAGAATTGGAGTATATTCTTGAGGGAGTTGTAAGGTTATCTCTTTGGCCTCAAAAGAAATAACAAATTAGTGAATTTGTTGGAAAATCCTTAGTGTGGATAGCTAAGGTAGTGAACGTAGACTTTGGTTGAGAAAGTCGAACCACTCTAAATCGTTGTGCAATTACTTCCAATTTTCTGCAAAAGCTTCCACCAAATTTTAAATTGCCAATTCACCCCCTCTTGGCCAATTCCATCGATCGATTATCTTAATAATTGGTATCAGAGCCTCACTCATTTGAAGGTTTAATCACCTCTTGAGTCAATTCGGGAAGAGTTACATCGATATTCAAGTCATCAATGGTCGGTGCTTCAAACTCTGACTTCGTTCTCGATTCAATGCCCGTCAACAAGCCTCTTTTCTTCAATGGAGCTAACTATGCTTATTGGAAGAATAAATGATGTACTTCATTCAAGCAAGTGACATGGGAGCATGGAATGCCATAAAAGATGAATACATCAAACCCTCCGCTCACCCGAGATTATGGAGTGAATGAGAGACAAGAATGTTTATTATCTTTTGTGCTCTTGGACCGGATGAATACGAGAGATTTTCATCTTGTACAACCGCCAAGGAGATTGGGACAAACTACAAGTCACTTATGAAGACACAAATGAGGTAAAAGAATATAAAATTAGTCTTCTAACTCATAGCTATGAAAATTTCAGGATGAAACCGGATAAAGATGTCAAAGCTATGACGGATAGATTCTCCACAATTGTTAATAGTCTCAAATCATATGGAGAAATCATTCCAAATGACAAGCTTGTAAGGAAGTTAGTTTACTCTCTTCCAAAAGCTTGGCAATCAAACAAGACAGCGATCATCGAGGCTAAGAACTTAAAATCCTTGACTCTTGATGAGCTTATTGGCTCTCTCCTCACGCATGAAATGATGCTTAAAGAAGATGAATACCTCGAGAAAAGAGATGAGCCAAAGAAAGAGATGGAGAAGAAGAAGAATATGGGAGTTGCTCTTAAATCAACAAAGGATGAGAGTGATTCAGATGAAGATGACGAGAAAATGACATTGTTTACCAAACGGTTCAGAAAATTAATGAGGCCGACCCGAGGAAGAAAATTCAAACGAAATGAAGGCTTCAAGAATGAACCAAAAGAGAAGGACCTGATCATTTGTTATGAATGCAAAAAACTAGGGCATGTCAAATATGATTTCCCACAATTGAAGAGAAATGGTCAATCAAAGAATAAGCACAAGGCTCATATGGCTAAATGGAGCGATGAAGAAGGTTCCGATGAAGAGGAACAAGAAGTAGCAAACTTGTGCTTGATGGCATTCGGGGAAGATTCTCAGGTAACCTCTAGCTTATTTAATTTTAAAGATTATTCGTTTGATGAGCTATTAGAGGAATATAATGGGTTGGCTTTGGATTATGATAAATTATTTTTAAAGTATAAAAATGATATTTCGAAATTGAAAAATGAAAATAATCTCATATCCAAGACCAACAATGATCTTGAGAGTAAATTAAAAATTTGCAAATCAAACTAGAAGAGTTTGAAAAGAAAAATTTTGATTTGCATAATTTACTTTCAAAGGTCAATGATGATCTTCAAAAGAAAATTGATGATCTTAAAGCTTTTTTTTGATAAAGTTAGAACAAAACATTTTGAAAATGGAGAAAATTCAAAATCCAACTTTGTTAGAAAAAGTTTTAAAAACTACAATCATAGAGGTCCCCGAAGAATCTCTAATGGAAAAATCGTTAGAAGTATATGGGTTCCTAAAGATCTCATTACTACTAAATATAAGGACATCCTACACAAATGGATACCTAAGGGGACTAGAATTTTGGAGACTAATGAATATGGACCCAAAAGAATTTGGGTACAAAAAATCAAAAATTAATCTATGTTTGTAGGGAAAGGAGCATTGCTACAAGGCATGAGAAACAAAATCAAATTCATGGTACCTTGATAGTGGATGCTCAAGACACATGACCGGTGACAAAAGCCGGTTCATAGAGCTCAATGCCAAAAATGGAAGAGAGGTGACTTTTGGTGATAACTCAAAAGGTCACATTGAATGTATAAGCACTATAGGTAATACCTCTTCCATACAAATTAAGAATGTTTTATATGTGAATGGATTAAAGCATAATCTATTGAGTATTAGTCAATTGTACGATAAGGGATTCAATGTCATGTTTGATACTAATAGTTGTAAAGTCATTGACATTGCATCTAATCGGATTATGCTTGTTGGTCATAGAATAGGAAACATATACATGGTGCACTTAGATTCTATAGATATGACTAATTTATGCCTAGTTGCTAAGAATGAGCATGATAGTTGGTTATGGCATAGGAGACTAGGACATGCTAGTATGAGTGTCTTGCAATGACTAATTCAAGGAGACTTAGTTAGAGGGTTGCCAAAGCTAAAATCTGATAATGATAAAATCTGTGATGTTTGTGCTAAAGGAAAACAAAAGCGAGTTTCTTTTAAATCCATTAATGACGTATCTACTAGTAGAGTATTACAATTGATCCATTTAGATCTTTTTGGGCCATCTAGAACTACTAGCTTAGGTGGAAAACAATATGCATTTGTCTTGGTAGATGACTATTCTAGGTATACATGGGTTCTATTCTTAAGTACTAAAGATGAAGCATTAGAAAAATTCATCACATTTTCAAAAGTAATCCAAAATGAAAAAGGTTACTCTATAACTAGTGTTAGGAGTGATCTTAGAACTGAATTTGAAAATCTTAGATTTACTGAATTTTGTAATTCTAATGGTATTAGCCATAATTTTTCAGCACCTAGAACCCCTCAACAAAATGGAGTTGTTGTGAGGAAAAATCAAACTTTAGAAGAAATGGCAAGAACCATGCTTTGTGAAAATAATTTGCTAAAATATTTTTAGGCAAAAGCCACAAATACCACTTTTTATGTTATTAATCGAGTAATCATTAAGCATATTTTGAAGAAAACTCCATATGAACTTTTTAAAAATAAAAAGCCTAACATTAGTTATTTTCATCCTTTTGGATGTAAATGTTTTGTTTTAATCAACGGTAAAGACAATATTGGCAAATTTGATGCTAAAAGTGATGAAGGAATTTCTGGGTTATTCCTTAAATTCTAAAGCTTTTCGAGTATTTAATAAAAGAACTTTAGTTGTAGAAGAGTCTATACATGTTGTTTTCGATGATAATCCCCTTCCGAGGAAGGATTCTTGTGTGAATGATGATGTAGGTATTATAAATATAAATGACGTTGGAGAACCATCATCAAATGAAGAAACGAAAGATAAGGAAACTCAAGATCCTCTCGAGAATCCAACCATTGAAGAAAGGGAAGTCTCTTACCCAATGGAATACAACTATGTCAAGGATTGTGAAATAATAGGTGATCCATCCAAAGGGGTAACAACTCAATCTTCTCTTAGAAATATTTCTAATTATGTTGCATTTATCTCATGCATAGAGCCTAAGAATATTAAAGAAGCATTAAATGATAAATATTGGATTATGACTATGCAAGAAGAATTAAATCAAATTGAGAGAAGTAAAGTATGGACATTAGTTGAAAGCCTAGTAATAAGTCTACTGTAGGTACTAGATGGGTATTTAGGAATAAGCTTGATGAAAGTGGTAATATAGTGAGAAACAATGCTAGACTTGTTGCTCAAGGGTATACTCAAGAAGATGGCATATACTATGATGAAACATACGCTCCCGTAGCTAGGATGGAAGCAATTAGAATGTTATTAGCATTTGCATGTTTCAATGAATTCAAATTATATCAAATGGATGTTAAAAGTACATTTTTAAATGGTTTTATAAAAGAAGAAGTGTATGTGGAACAACCTCCTGGTTTTGAAGATTCAAAATTTCTAGATCATGTTTTTAAATTGACAAAAGCTCTTTATGGTTTAAAACAAGCTCCTAGAGCTTGGTATGAAAGATTGTCAAACTTTTTAATTGAAAAAGGCTTTTCAAAAGGGAAGGTTGACACTACATTGTTTTTAAAGCATAAAGGTAAAGATTTATTAGTAGTTCAAATTTATGTTGATGATATAATATTTGGTTCCACTAATGATGTTCTTTGCCAAGAATTTTCTAAGCTAATGCAAAGTGAATTCGAGATGAGCATGATGGGGGGGGTTCTCATTTTTCTTGGGACTCCAAATCAAGCAAAGAAAAAATGGCATCTTCATCAATCAAGCTAAGTACGTCAAAGATATGCTCAAGAAGTTTGGACTAGAAAATGGGAAACCTCATGATACTCCAATGAGCTCATCTACAGAGCTTGACAAAGATGAAGGAGGTAAATGTGTGGATGTTAAATTATATAGGTTAGTGATTGGCTCTTTGCTTTATTTAACCGCAAGTAGACGGGCCATTATGTTTAGTGTTTGCTTATGTGAGATTTCAATCATGTCCTAAGGAATCACATTTACTAGCTGTTAAGAGAATCTTTAGATACCTTAAGGACACTCCTAGTTTAGGACTTTGGTATCCTAGAGACTCTAGTTTTAGCTTGCATGCCTTTTTTGATGCGGATTATGGAGGATGCAAATTAGATAGCAAAAACACCTCCGGTACTTGCCAATTCCTTGGAAATATGCTGATTTCTTGGTTTTCAAAGAAACAAAATTGTGTTACATTATCTACCACTGAAGCGGAATACATTTCAGCCGGTAGTTGTTGTGCACAAGTTTTATGGATGAAACAACAACTTTTTTATTATGGAATTGAAGTAGGTACCATTCCTATCAAGTGTGACAATACTAGTGTTATTTGTATCACTAAAAATCTCATCCAACACAAACTAAGCATATTGAAATTAGACATCACTTCATTAGAGACCATGTTGCTAAGGAAGATGTAGTTATAGAATTTGTTGATATTTTGCACCAATTAGCGGATATCTTTACAAAACCTTTAGACAAAGAAAGATTTTGGACACTTAGGAGAGAATTAGGTTTAACTGGTCTATTTTCACTTAGTGTTTAAATTAATTTTAGCACTTTTAAGAATAAATGAAAAATACTTATAATAATAATAATTTTTTGATTGCATTCTTTGCTATTAGTTAAGTGGAGTTTATGATTCTTAGTGAAAATTAAGTTTATTTTCAAATGTAGTTTAAGGATAAAATTGATTGATTGAACATGATTAATTTTCAATATATGAGTTGTCAATACCACTAGAGCAAATTAATTTAGCATTTTGAGTGTTTAAAATACAGATTTTTGAATTTTAGTGCACGAGGAATCGATACCCCCTTGAAGGGGAACCGATTCCCCCTTTGAAGGGGAACCGATTCCCCCTGGAGGGAATCGATACCCCCACGGGTTCTGGTTATTAAACACCAGAAAAACCCTCTCTCTCAAAAGCCCTTTATTCTCTCTTTCTCGCCGTTCACCTCTCATCTCTCACCCTATCTCTACATTGCTTTAAAACAACGTTTTCTAGTCGGAATTACTTCAAATATCATCTACTAAACCTGCTAGCATCATTAATTTAGTACAAACAACATCAAAATCCACTCAATCTTCAATTTTCAAGGTAATTTTTTTAAACTCGCTATTTTATTGATTTTGAAATTAGGACTAGTTTTGATTAGTTCTAGGATGAACATTATATCAGGCATTGATTGTTTAGTGTTTAGAAACTAGATTTTACAACAAATTTCATCAAAAACTAACAATTTTTCAAATGTTTCTTTGATTTTCGAAATAAAAAAATCATTATTTTCAAAAATTATTGATGTTTTTGATTCAATTATGTTGTCTTTCATGAAAACTACACGTATTAAGACTTCCAAACATTATTTTTCAATAGTTTTCAAAACTTTGCCCATTAGGATTGTTTTAGAGAACCTTGAAATATTGAGGACTCATTTGAGTTTTGGGATTGATATTTGTTGCATACATGTGTTTTAAAATTGTAGGTTACTCTTTCCATTCCGATTATCTTACGTCATGTCTCACAAACGTTCTAGGCCTTCCTCTAGTCGATCTAACCAACCACCAAACTCACCTCCAAATCCTCCTCCTATCCAACAATTTCCTAATCCTAAACCCGATGATCCAAATATGATCATTCTTAATTCGTGCTTCAATGAACCAGGTCGTAGACAAAATCTAGTCTTTAGGTATTCTCAATATTTTGAATCCTACAAAATTTGAGAAGAAAGAATCCCATCTCTCAAAGCTATGTTAGATATAAACTTTCGACATCTTCCTACCTTACAAGAGTGGAAATTTGATAAACTCTTCAAACTTGAACTAATAGTTTATCATCAACTCGTTCGAATCTTTTATTCTAATGCCATTTGCGTTCAAAACCGAGCTAAACCGCAACCATAGGAATTCGATCCTATCTTCTAGAAAAATTCTTTTATATTGACCCGAAATACATGGACAACGCATTAGGATTAGATAATGACAGCTTAGAAAATGAAAAACAAATTATAGGTTCTATTTATAAAAGAAGGGATAGTGCAAGTGTTTTAGATCTCCATAATCGTTCCCTTCATCTAATGATCTCTTGGTGGTTTCGACCATCCGGAGGCAAATACTCCACTCTTCGAGCTTTGGATCTTTGGTGGCTACACTGTGTCCAAAATAATATTAAAATAAACCTACCTCAGATTATCTTTGTCGAAATTGTCGAAACCGTAAACCTTGTTCCTAACAAGAAACTCTGTTCATCTCTAGTTTACGGTTGTATTCTGAGTAATCTATTTTCTAAAGTCGAGCTTAGGGTTGGCCTTGATGCCGCTTTTTCACTCAAAAATCAAATCAATCTCTTTTCATTAACAAAATTGGGATGGAAAATAAATGAAGAAACTGGTCTTTGGGTTCGTTCCAGTGAGCAACCTCCGGAAGCAGACAAAGCCGATGATGAGTTGGAGCAACGTGCGGATCAAGCACAACAAGAAGATCAAATGCCTCCATATTTTCAATCTTTTATGGAGACATTTGATTTCCGATATGCATCCATGGATTCACGACTTACTTCCATAGAATCCAATTTATCCACTATGGGAGCTCAACAATTGGAAATTCTCAGGGAGATGCGCACGAACAACGCAAAAATAAATGAACATATTAATTCGCTCACACATGATATGGCAGCAATGCGAGCTCATTTTCCTCCTCCCGATCCTCCTAAGGATGTTTGATTCTTGACGTGCTTTAGTTCTCTTAGATGGGACTTAGAACTTATTGTTTTAACATTTTGGATGTTTGAATTTGATATGAATGTTGGATTTTTATGTTTTGGATGATTTGAACTTAATTATATATGTCGATTTACTTAAATTTTTATTTTTTGCATCATTTACATCATGTTAGATATATGACCAATTTTACCATTTCACATTTGTTTATGAATATTGATTATGAAACTAATGGCTAATATCTCTTTTGATTGTGATCTTAGCAGCTTAAAAGCTTTAACTTTCTAATTCAATTGGCTAAAGTTTTCAGAACCTTGTTTAAAAACATTTTTAAAGTCCTTTTTATTTAACAAAAAGGGGGAGAAGTGATAAAGTAAGGGGGATTAATTTTAAAGTAAGGTGGAGTAATTTAGTAATTTCAAAACTTGATTTCAAAATTTATTTTCAATTAGAAAATCTTAAAATAACTAAAATGTTTTGTTATATCAAAAAGGGAGAGATTGTTGAAAACATTTTGATGTTTCGATATAACAAATTAAGTTAAATGAATTTTAAGATTTTACAAAAGGTTTTCTAAGTATATTCGATATAATTATTCAAATATCAAAATATTACTCAAAGTCTTTCAAAGTTCATTTTAATCCTTACTAGAGTGTAAAAAATATGTTCTAATCTTTTAAACAAATTTACAAAGTATTTCGAGCCTTAATCAAGCCAAAAAGCATTTCTTAATAAATCTCAAACCAATATGGGCAGATTGCCCAGAGAGAACCGATTCCCCCCTAAATGGTTTGGCTCCGAGAAATAACAGATTACTCGGAGGGAACCGATTCCCCCCCAAATGGGGTACCGATTCCCCCTGTGTAACGGTTGAAATATTTGAATTTTACACTGCATGAACCTATTCCCTATAAGGGGGTACCGATTCCCCCACACTCCAAGCAGTTTTATTAATTGTTTTCGCACTTAAACGACTCCATTGACTCCACTAGCCATCCCCAACGTTCAGAATCAATTGAAGGAGTGTTTAAACAAGCTTAGAATCCATTGATCAACAACAAGAAAAAACAATCAACAAGAATCAAGAGAGAATTAAAGAGAAAGCATCAAACTCATTGTTTGAGCATTTCAAGCCTATTTTTCATTAAATATTCATTTTTCTTTCAAGAACACTACTTGTACTCAATTGTATTCATTCTTGAGTGTTCTTTCTTTGTTCTATAATTGTGCAAACACATTTGCCTTATGAGGTTTTTCATTAAGTTTGCAAATTTGTTATCTTATCTTTGAGAAAGAGTGTTCTCAAGAATTGGAGTATATTCTTGAGAGAGTTGTAAGGTTATCTCTTTGGCCTCAAAAGAAAGAACAAATTAGTGAATTTGTTGGAAAATCCTTAGTGTGGATAGTTAAGGTAGTGGACGTAGACTTTGGTTGAGAAAGTTGAACCACTCTAAATTGCTGTGCAATTACTTTCAATTTTCTGCAAAAGCTTCCACCAAATTTTCTTAATTGCCAATTCACCCCCCTCTTGGCCAATTCCATCGATCGATTAACTCAACAAATAGTATATCTCCAGCAAGTATACTCAGGGGTGACTACTGGTGATTCTCGAAATAGGTCAACATCCTTTTCAAAACGCATCATGATTTCTAAAATATCGAGGCAATATTCGATTATTGGGCACAATAGTTGATCTCCCTCATTCATACTAGGGGGTGAATGCTATCGACCTTAATAAACGAATACCCTTTTCAATTTTGCATCCGTAATGATTTTTAAATTAAATAAAGTATGAATTCAAAATTTCCGATTCTAAATATAGGTAATCAATTAGGTACCAATTTTTGGGTGCTTGTGGGGGTGCTAATCCTTCCCACACATAACCGACTCTCGAACCTGATTTCTGGATTTTTGCAGACCTTAAAACTTGGTATTTTGATAAAAATAAAATGTTTTATTAAAATCACCCAGATGGTGTCCCAATCGTATATTAAATGATTGGTGGTGACTCCTCACATTTCAAAATTCTTTTCAAAGAAAAACCCCTATGTTCGTACTAAGTTTTCCCCGCCTTGGCGAAAAACGACATTGACAAGGTTTAAGTAAATTTAGCGCCAGACTAAGTACATTTGGTCAAGTTGTTTATTTTAATTTCCTTATATTCTCTTAACACATAGGTTTTAGATAAAGCATTTTATTTTATTTTCTTACAGTCTCCTTTCCCCTCTCCTCTAGATAAGATTAAGATTCATTAAATGTTTTTCGAATTTTGTATGTGTTTTTGAAATGTCGTATAATATTAAAGTGATTAATTAAAAGTGATGGGGATGTTACACATGATTTGGAAGAGTTGCGTTTGGATGATGAGGAGGAGAATTTGGTTTTGGTCAAAACAAATAGCTGTACACAAGTTTCTTTCGACTACTGTTTGGTGGGTCGTTTTCGTAATGCCCCAATGGTTAATTTTCAAGCAATGAGGAACACTTTGGCCAAGGTTTGACATCCAATTGGGGGATTTCTATTACTGAATTGGGGGAGGGGATATACACGTAAGATTTTAAACTGTAAAAATATATATATACCTCATAATATATATATATATATATATATATATGTCTATAAATTAAAATACATTTACAAATAAATAAGAGTTTTACAAATATATATGTTTCTATCATATTAAATTTTATAAAATTTTAAAACTTTTAAGTTGTGTTATATTTGAAAAAATATTGTAATAGGTTAATAATAAGTTACCCTATAACCGAACCGTTAATAATGGTTAACCGTTAGCGCCTAACCGTTTTTTAATGGTTAGGTTATGGTTAACAAATTTTAATAAATTTTATAAAGGTTAACTGACCATTTATACTTAATGGTACGGTTAACCAACCATGAACACTCCTTGTAATCATTATAAGATAATATATGTTCATATATTTTCTTAATTTACTAATAACACACAACTTGCAAATACAATTATTTAAACTTAAGACCTTTGAAAAGAATAATATCCCCTTTATAACATAATTTTTTAAATAATTTGGGTGATTTACAAGATAATATATGTTCATAATTTTTTTAAGCTATAGATAATGCGCGCACACTACAAACTCATTTGTTCGAATCCAAAACTCCTAAGAAGAACAACATTCACATTTATCATCGAGCTCACTTGATAAATTACTAATATTAAATGTGTAACTGCTCCTAGTCCCTACCCCCAATTAATACCCTATGAAATTTTGTCTATAAAATGAAAGGTTGTGTGCCCTTGCCTTGGGCATCTTGGTACACATTATAATTGTTTTTCTTTTCCAAGCTTCAAAGGTACTCGTTTTGATTTTTTTATCTGTTTTCGTCATCCTCCGATAGAGAGAATGTTGAATTAACATTGTTAATCATTTGTCCTTCCTTTTTGAATTAGGGAAAAATGTCGAAGACTGGTGCATTTGATATGGCTTCCGGTGTGGGTGGCAACATCCATAAAACCCAAGTCCTTTCTCTGTTGAGAAGTATTATTCTCATTTTTATTTTTATAATTTTGTCCAATATTATCATGAAAATTATTTTAACTAAATTTAATATTGAATACAAAATAATATTATCGATAATAAACACTATAGGAATAAATTATAAAAATTAATAATAAATAAGGGTCAATTTAGGATTAAATAAAAAATTTAGGAACTAAATTGAATAAAAAATTAAAAGACTTAACATATCATCTAGGGATGGCAGAATGACCCGAACCCGACGGGAAACCCGAAACCTGGTCAAGTTTGGGTCGGGTATCGGGGATTTTTTTCGGGATTTTTTTTGGGTCAGGTTCGGGGACGGGACAAGGTATTCTGCCCCGCCCCGATTATATATATATAATATTTTATATTTTTCATATTAATTATATATAATATTTTTGGGTTCGGGTTCGGGTTTGAGTATAATATTTTGGGTTGGGTTCGGAGACGGGACAAAAAAAATCTCCGACGGGACGCCCTGATAAAAAATCCGACGTAGATCAGGTCGAGGTCAGGAATGGAGATTTATTTTGGATTCGGGGACAGCCCGCCCCAAACCCATCTCATTGCCATTCCTAATATCATCTACCCTTTTATTAAAAGTCAAACACTTATTGACCTAGTCAAGGTGACATATGTTATATTTTTGTTTGTCCATGAGTTCTTTTTAACAGATTGGGACAATTTAGGTACCGTTTTAAACTTTAGGGACAATTTTGATTAAAAAAACTTTAAATACTAAGTTGAAAAAACATGTACGAATGCTGACGTAACATGAGGTTATTAGTTAAAATGGGATGAAATAGGTCATGTTTCAAATTTTGAGGACACTTCTTACCAAAAGAAAATTTTAAATATAAAGTTCAAAAAAATAAGATAAATTATATAGTAATCAATAACATATTGTCTTTTTTTTCCTATTTTGATTATTGATTGTTAAATATTTAATGATTATGTTGATATGATTTTTCTTATTTTTTTTTATTTTTCATATAATATTTTCTTAATAAGGATTGAAGTGTTATTTTTAATTAATTTTATTCGGACCAAATATATTGGTTCATTTGAAGTAAAGAAAAGTTGAACCAATGACCCTTTGAATGAGGTTTCTATATCTAACCACTAAACTAGACTTGAAAATTTATTATAATTTCACCCAAATTTGTATTCAAGTTTCTCAAATAAAATTTGTCAAATAAGATTAACAAAAAAAAATTAGGGTCAAACTGAAAAAATCAAACCCAAGACCCTTTACATAAAAGATCCTACTTTTAACCACTAAATTAAGTTAAAATTTTATTAAAATTTCATCAAAATTAATGTTTAAGTAAATTTAGCAACAGAGCAAGTATATTTGGTTGCTTATCTTTATTTCCTTATATTCTTAAGTCATGGGTTCTAGATTGAGCATTTCATTTTCTTTTCATAGTCTCCTATTCCCTCCCCTCTAGATAAGATTAAGATTCATTAAATGTTTTTCGAATTTTGTAAGTGTTTTTGAAATGTCGTATAATATTATGTTAACGATTCAGGTACGAGAAATATCATGCCTTTTATGGAGGTGAAGAGGAAGAGAGAAAGACCAACTACACTGACATGGTTAGAATTGTTTCTCTTTCCAACCTTGCAATCAATCATCCTTCCAACCTGCTGCCTGATTCCTTTGTTTTGCTTATTTTCAACTCATATGATGTTATGAATTCAGGTTAACAAATACTATGATCTGGTCACCAGCTTTTATGAGTATGGATGGGGTGAATCTTTCCATTTTGCTGCCAGGTATCCATTCATTCAATTCTATAGTATCTGCAAGGTAGATCACTGCTGATCATTATCATTGTTTCTGCAGATGGAAAGGGGAGTCTCTCAGAGAAAGCATTAAGAGGAATGAACATTTTCTTGCTCTACAACTTGGCTTGAAGCCTGGACAAAAGGTTTTCCCACTTCGTTAGGGCATGAAGCAATTGCACTCTGAGTTTTCTGTTAGTTTTTTTTTTTTTTTTACTTAAGCTTCTACTTTTCTTCTAGGTGTTGGATGTTGGATGTGGAATTGGTGGACCACTTAGAGAAATTGCTCGATTCAGGTACATAGCAGTTTGTTTTCAGTTCTTATTTGCTTTATCTCTTCTATATTATGTTTTTATGGCGATTGCTGCAGTTCCACATCTGTCACTGGGATAAACAACAATGAATATCAAATAACCAGAGGAAAGGTGAATATCCTTCATTCTCAAATAGATATGTCAATTCATATGCAGCAAATGTTTCTGATTGTAAGTTTATTGGTCTTTTACAGGAATTGAACGGCATTGCTGGAGTGGAGAAGACTTGTGTTTTTGTGAAGGTTGGTAATTTTCTGTGTTAGTTTGTAATAAAGGTTCACAGTTTCTTATGGTTATTGTGTAATGCAGGCTGACTTTATGAAGATGCCATTTCCTGACAACACCTTTGATGCAGCTTATGCAATTGCAGCTACCTGCCATGCTGCGGATATAGTATGTCAATTCAAATTTCCCCATCACAATCAAGATCCTTGTTTTGATTTGATTGTTTTCTTGTTACACCACCTCATCAATTTTCTGTTGTGACATAGTACGGATGCTACAAGGAGATTTACAGAGTACTGAAGCCGGGTCAGTGTTTTGCTGCGTACGAGTGGTGCATGACAGATGCTTTCGATCCAAATAACGCAGAACATCAGAAAATTAAGGTGGGCATCTAAAAGGGTTGAAAATGCTACCAGTTTGTTGTGCATCCATGAGTATAGCTTAAATGGAAGTTTTATTTATATAGGCCGAAATCGAGATTGGTGATGGTCTACTCAGGTCGACTAGACAGTGCCTGGAAGCTCTAAAACAGGCTGGTTTTGAGGTAAAATCTTATCATTGTCTCCACCCTGCACCCATCCCTTTTACTTAGTCCTTTTTAAGTTGTTAATTGTTTTATGTATCGAATTCTAGTTAATTTGGGAGAAAGATCTTGCCAGTGACTGCCCTGTCCCATGGTACTTGCCTTTTGACAAAAACCATTTATCATTGAGTAGCTTCCGTCTAACACCTCTGGGACGCTTTTTCACTAGAAATCTGGTAAAAACTACCAGGCACCAGACCTTTCCATTCTCATGAACTATGGACTTATTACTAAGAATAGTAAGATCTTACCGGTTATGGTATCGGTCTGTCTGTAGGTGAAGGCTCTGGAATTTTTAGGATTTGCTCCCAAGGGAAGTCTAAGGGTTCAAGAATTTCTAGAGAAAGCTGCAGAAGGGCTGGTTGAAGGTGGCAGGTGAGTTGCATCTGCATGATATGTTTTGAGAATGTGTTTCCTTATATGGTTATTCGTTTCGATTTCAGGAAAGAGATATTTACGCCTGTGTATTTCTTTCTGGCCCGTAAACTGCTTCCGGACAGTCAGTGATGCGGCGGCGATGTCAGGTTGAAAAGCCGCATGAATCTATTATCCAAGTTGAACTTAATTTGGCTGTTCGGTTCATTATCTGTAATAGTGTGTTTACTTTGATGCCTGTCGTTTGAACATTAACTGAATCAGCTGAAATACGTAAATTATTGTATTTTAATCTTTCTCATATGTTTAATTTTGTTGAAACCTTATGCATTATATGTCATGGTTCAATATTTCAATATTTATTGGATTATTAATACTTATTTGAACAATAAAATATTGGAAATTCAAAATATATTTTGTCCTAAGAGGTCATACACCTGTAGTCTTCTAGATTTTGTACCCCCGGAAATGAGGAAATCAAACACTTAATATTGTTACTCTTTTCATACAAGACTTTTAACTTCAATAAAACACTACTAGAAAAAAGCGCCATAACACTTTTAACGAAGAGAGACCCTCCATTTATAGTTGAAAATAAGAGACAAATCAGTAAAAATATCAGTAAAATTAAGAGACACTAAATTCGCGTTGCGATTTTCATTTCGCTTTGTGATTCCCTCGTTGCAATTTTCATTTCGTATTGCGATTCTCTTATTGCGATTTTTATTTCGCATTGCGATAGTCATTTCCGCGTTGCGATATTCATATTCGCGTTGCGATTTTCATTTCGCATTGCGATTCTCTCGTTGCTATAGTAATTTACGGTTGCGATAGACATTAAGATGATTGCGAACGTCATTTCCGTGTTGCGATAGTCAAATGAATGCCTAATAAGTGATAACAACTGAACAAATCATAGCAATTTTCAAACTCAAGTTACTAATACATGCCTAACTGAAAATGTTAAAAGTTCACACATAAAATCCACATAATATAACGTTTGCATTTAAAAATCACCTAAGTTAACAGTCCCAAAAGGTGAAGCCGGTTGTGATTGGGATTTTAAAGATGATTGCGATTTTAATTGCCTTTTGCTTGACACCATATGAGCTTTGGATTTTGATGATGATCCATATTTTGGTAGAGGAAAAGATGATTGTGATGGCACTGGTGATCCACATGTCAACCTTGTATGATCATTTTCCTTGCACCGACTACATTTCGATCTCTTCTTCTCTTCACCCTTAGACGGTATACGATCGTGACTTTTTGGTCGGCCAGGTAGACTTCTGTCCATGGCTGGTGGCAAAACTGTTTGTAAGTCATCTGGTATGTCTCACTCAGAAGGATGTGGAATAGGGTAGACAATCTCGCCATAAGTCTGTCGATATACTTCTGTAGTGTAACAATCCATAGCGTATGCGCTTGAATCATCTTGGTTTAGATGAAGATAAACTTTTATAACATGGCCACACGGATAACCAAATGTTTGTCATTTCATACAACCACACGTCTTTGCATTTAGATCGACAAGCCTATTTAAGTTATTATCCAGTACTTCAAACAAAGTGTTTGAACATGGTTCAACTCTCCATGACGTTGACTTCACAACACGTTTCGTTATCTTTTTTTTGTCCATGGTGTAACACGATGTTCCAATGTTCCTGTAAATTTAAATAAATAATACTTAGTAAAATATATGATAAGTTACGAATTTAAAGAAATAATACCTGCATGGTTTCTTTTCTTGTAGTACCACTGTTGAATAGAGGCTCGAAAAAACTCCATTAACATAGTAATGGGTAATTTCCGGGAATGACGACTTAGAGCGTTGATTGATTCTGCACTATTAGACGACATGAAACCATATCTTGCTCCAAGTTGATGTATTCTTGACCATCTTTCAAACTCGACATCTTCTAGTGTTTGAGCACACTGAGGCAAAACACGTCTTAAACAGTTTATATGCTTATTAAAATCCACTTCCCGATAAGCTTTTACAGCCTTCCAGTATGTCCATTTCTGATTTTTTATACCAGCAGACCTTGATTTTAGATTTCTATACAAATGAACATCACAAAGTCCATGAAAAGCATCTGGGAAACACCTTCTAATAGCGTTGTCAATTGAGTTTTCCCTATCGCATATGATTGTCAGATTGCTAATAGGACCTATGCAATCCCTAAGATGCCCCATAAACCATGTCCATGAATCAGAGGTTTCAGATTTGCCAACCCCGTATGTAACACCCCCAACCCGTATCCGACCCGGATACGAGTCCGAAGTATCACATTGACTTTTCAAACATTTATTCGTATAAAATAGTGAGTAATTTAAAAACTTTGATAACATTTAAATTATTTCAAAACGTTTACAACAGATATCAGAGTTCATACCATTTATATCTTTAGACTACATGCCAACTACACTCTGTAAACAGTACATACATTTTCTGATCTGACATTTGGTAAGGAGAACTGCCCTGTCTTGCTCCGCATTACTCTTTATTCTTCTCGAAACCTACGTGTGAAACAATCACACGCTAAGTCGTTGACTTAGTGAGGCAATAATTAAACATATAACAATAAATTCATGAACGTGCATTCATACCATTGAATCATGACATTTCAATATGCATGTATCTATTGCATGATAACAATATATATAATCATGTCATACACACACGCAACATATCTTCTTGTATTACTTTCACTTTTCGCTTGTCTTCCAATTGCATTACTCATGTATATTATTATCTTTATCAACATCATTATAATTCAAGCTACACATGACATATCACCATAAGTATATACATCACATATATCTTATACATTACATTCTATGTTATCTCTTATTAGCCCATGTGCACCTGTGAGAACTGTAGATATGTGAGTCTATTGAGGTTGTGCACCACTATGCTGTCACCGCAGCTCATATAAATGTCCCGAAGGACCTATCCAGAGGTCACAAAGACCCCGGTAACTATCCAGAGGTCATAAAGATCCTCGGTAACTGTCCAGAGGTCATAAAGATCCTCGGTAAACTGTCCATAGGTCCCGAAGAACCTAGGTAAACTGTCCATATGTCTCGAAAGACATAGGTAAACCCTCGACTCTTGGCATGCCAACTATACCTATTAGCTCTCGTATCATATAACATGGGCATTATATTCATATCACTTCACATATTCACATGCACATTTCACTTTTCGTATGATTTCATAATCATCTGTCACGTAGCTTATAACACTTCTCTTGTGTTCATCTGGCATGTAACTCATTGTCATCTCTTATTCTCATATGATTCTCATACACCAAGTATATCACATAGCTTGTTACCTATATAAATATTTTCTCATAACTTATCATCACATAGTTCCCATAACATTTTCCTATAGATTCATAAATCTTTACCATATGACTCATGTATTATATGTTCATTTCCGCTCATATATCCTCTCCATATAACTTATTTACATGTTCATATAATCACTTCTGTCAATGTCTCCTCACTTATATATCATTCTTATATTGCCCTATAAATCAATGTTATTTAACTTATCTCACTTTTCATCTAATCTCATAAGTTGGTTATACAATTCCTATATATATATATATATATATATATATCTAACTCATGTAATTTATATCCTTTCTCTTGTTATCATATAAATCATTGCTATTTTACATAATTCATGCTCCTATAATTTATATCTCAGGTTCATATAACTCATCTAATTCCTATAATACATAAATCATTGCCATATAACACATATCATATAAATTCATACCACCTAACATGTAATACAACTAAACATATTCATGTAATATAAACATAATCATACAATCATATATTCAACATATTGGAAACAGACTTGTCGCAAGTCAAATTTCCATACACAATACGTATATTCTAATAGTACGCACTCACCTGGCCTCACTAGTCAATATCGATCTGTTATCTTTCCTTGATCAATCTTACTTGCCAAACGTTCCGGAATTGCTTTATGCGTAGAATCTACATACATGTACATTTTGAGGCAATCATTAGATACCTACACCTTGTAATTGGATACTAGCAACTTAAACGAACTTATTAAACCAATATTCACATTATCCTTTAGGGGGAATCGGTTCCCTACTATGGGGGTATCGATTCCCTCAAGACATTCTGAAATTCTGTCGTTTGAAGGGGTATCGGTTCCCCTTGAATGGGTACCGATTCTCCTTGCCCAGAAATCATATTTTTAGCTCGAAAATCACTTCATTTTCAGCCCAACACTTCATATATCATCTCATTTTCATTCTTAACTCTAGTACACATACTTAAACCAATCTATATTCATTTATTTTATCTTAAACCTCAAAATCCTACCTTCCATATGTAATTCAAGAATCATATCAAATTTTCTATATGTTCAAAATCAAATTCTATCACTTCAAATCTATTAATTTAACCATTGACAAGTCAAATTTAACTTCAAATTTTACTTATCAATTCTTTTCCAAAGTTTCATATAAAAACTCCAAATCTTTAATCTCTCTTAACCCCTCCATTCTTTGATTTTTACTGTAACCCAAGCTTTCCTTATGTTTATCCATCAACTAAAGATCAAAACCAAGCTTAAAATTCAAATAATAATCAACTAATAAAACTCTCACCTTTGCCTTGCTCTCCCACGCATGAAGAAGAAGAAAGGAGAAGAGAACTCTGGATGTTTCTCCCATTTCCCACGTGTATATAATTCCTTAAATGATCAAATGACCATTTTACCCTTTATTTCCTTTAACAATTACAAAATAACCTTCATCATATGTATCCAATAATCATAGAACTATTTCATTCTTCTATTTTAGTCATCAAATTATGAAACTTTACAATTTGGTCACTAACCCATAATTTGAGATGTTACACCGTAAGCTATTAGCAGTATCCCATTATTAGCATCCATGGCTACTGCTAATAAGTTTACTCCAAGATATCGACCTTTTAAATGTGCTCCGTCAACTATAATAACTGGGCGCATGCAATTAATAAACGAACGAATCTACAAAATCATATACACAAGAAATATAATCATTTAAATGTGAAATGCATGTAACTAACAAAAATGAGTCAACAAAATTATATTGATTTACTAACCGCAGCACCAATGGCGATAAACAGCAACTCAAAGCGTCCATCTCTATCTATTTTGATATGATTTACCGACCCAGGATTTTTCAGCTTTAAATTGTGACAATAAGCCGGCAGTTGGGCAAACGATGCTTCTGGCGACCCCCTCAACAATTTCAAGGCATAACATTTGGCTCTCCAAGCTTGAGAATATGAGATACTAATCTTGAACCGATCATTAATGTCAGTCATAATTTCATGTCCCTGATATACCCTACCATTCAAAAACATTAACTCAACCAGAAAACCACCCAACACCTTTTTGTTTGCCTGACTATGGTGAGGAAAAACTTGGGTTCTTGAACATGTATGTTTATCAATAAAAATCTTAACTTGAAACATTTCGCAATCTTTTATCCTTTTTGCAATCATACGCCACATACAGTTTTTGTCAATCATACACTTTGTTTTGAAACAATCTTTGCTTGATTTGTTAACTTTTAGTTGATAGCCATCTTCCACACATTTCGTATACAAAGCTATCTTCAAGTCTTCCTTTGTATCAAAACAATCATCTTTCTTGATACGAATAATTTTTGTGTAACAATCAACTGTTATCTTTACCAACTCTTCTTCCGGTATCTGAAGTAATTCTGGCATATTCCAGTTATACTCCGTGGCATTTTATTCGGGGACTTTTCTTTGGAGATTTCTTCTTCTTCTTTTTCTTCTTCAGTGTTATATGAATTACAGAATGGATGTTCAACATGTTCATTTACAGTCGTAACTTCCTCCTCATTATCATCAACAACATCTTTCTCGGCAACGGCTGTTTCATCATCAAAATTCGGGTATTGACCAATATCAAAATCATTACACGCAGGGTCTGTTTCTTATTCTGAAAAATCATCAAAATCCGAGTATTGACCAAGATCAAAGTCCGGGTATTGACCAAGATCAAAATTCGAATACTGAATAATACTCACAATTTTTTCTGTTGGCTCATCATCGTCTAACTGGTCAATACGAAAACCGGAATTTGGTGCTGAAAGTTGATTGGGATTTAGATTATGGAAAGTTGTGGGTTTTGAGATTGTGTTTGGTATTGGAAATGTGGTGAAACAATATTTGCTTGGTGATGAAATTGTGGTGGAACCATTAAATTTTGAGCACCATAAACTGGGGTTGAAAAACTTAGTTGATTACTACCCGCTACTGACCCAACTTCACTATTTCTAGGTTTAACAACATACAATGTAACATCATCACTTGAAACACTAATGTAAGCAATGAATCGTTCAACATCTTCATTGTCGGTTAACAAATAAACTTTACCATTTCTCTGATAAGATAGCCTAAATCCACTTAGGGGCTCTAAATTCAATTTATTTGCAACACGTAACATTAGAGTTTCATAAATTAACTTTTTTAATGACAGTTTTAGTTGAAGATTCATGGGTAAAGGCATATATTGTAAAACACCATGAACATTCTCTCATGACCCTCCAAAACACAAATTTATCCAAACATGATCAACATTAGATGATTTCATTATTGTAAATTAATTTACTAAACAAACGAGCTGCGAAACTAAAACCTGTTGCCGGATGGGGAAGGATGTCGTTGGATATAGGAACGGATGTCGCCGGAGAGAGTGATAGATGGAGATGGAATGAGTTGCGATTTAAGGATTTAGGTTATGAGTTGTTGATGCTGCGTAGTTATATACCCAAAACATTTGTGTTGCGAAATTAAAACCTGTTGCGAATTCAGAAATCGAGTTACGAATTTGAAATTCAGTATTGCGATAGTCAGAATCGCGTTGCGATTTACGTATTCGCGTTGCGAATTAGGAAAATCGCAACGCGAATTTGGGAAATCGCAATACGATAGTCAGAATCGCGTTGCGAACCTGAAAACTGATTAGCGATACCGGAGATCGCGTTGCGAATTATCGATCGCATTGCGATTTAGTTGGTCATTTCGGCAAATCTAAAAAAAATTGTTAAAATCGTATATTATAAGGCAGTTTTGGTCACTGAGGTTATTTTCTCAATTTTATTTTGTTGTCTACGAGGAAATTTAAGGATTTAAACTTTTTTAAGAAATTATTTTTTATTTTTAAAAACAGTAACTAAATGTATATTACATGTTAAATAGTTATTTCATAGATTTTTTTAAAAAAACTTTGGAACTTAAATGAAAATTAATATAATTTAAACACAAATATTACAGTCTAGCATTTTTAAAAAGAAAATCTTGGTAAATACTGATGCCATGGCAAAAGAGACATTTGGCTTCATCCAGAGAGAAGGTCCACCTTTAAGCAATTGTTAATGGTGAAAGGACTATTTTGAAAACAATAATTCTTATTAACCATTTGGGGCATTTCCGAAACACCACAGGGGGAATAACTTCATCTGAAGCTCGGAAAGAACTTGATAAAAGGCAGTGGAGGTTTGGAAAATATTAAGGGTACATAACAAAGTACCATGGCACATACTTGTTTGGCAGGCAGTCCTTGCTACAAAGGATGGTCACCAATCATGAGAATACTAGGGTATCCTAGGATTATATATTCTATGTCGAATTGATACTGAAACCAGCGACCATCTCTTCTGGGGTGCGGATTCAAACAAGGTTTCGATGCAGTCAGTTACAACTATTGGCAAGAGCCACCCGATCAACTCAAGGGCAAGTCACTTGAAAACAGTTTTTCTAGACTATTAGAATGGCTTCATTTACATAATAGGTAGGAAAGAAAGAAGAGGACCGATTGTCGTCCACCTCAACAGGGAGTAGTTCTTAGCAGATTCATCAATGATATAAGTTCAGATACGAATGTCAGTACTTGAAAAAGGCAGTGTACCATCTAGCATTCTCTTATTGGTTTGATACATATCAGTTTAGTTTTCTTTGAAGAACACTTTGCTTACTTGGATAAATAGAACTCTTAATCTATCCAACAAAAGGAACACCCGAACACTCGTGTTTACCTGTGTAATCATCCTGCTTTCGAATTGGATTTTGTGCTAGTTTTCGTCTCCATTTTTGAGTCCCCTCTTGTTTGAGTAACTTGGGTGCTTCTTGCCTCACCCGAACAACATCCACCACCATGGTGATGGTGGTGGTGGTGACTGTGTTGATGACTCTGCTTTGCCTTCAATTGCTTCCGCATGTCATATGCATCCTCCCCATCAGCATAGTATTTGGCCTCAACATCATGAATCTTATATCCCAACGTCTGGGTGTACAGATTAAACGCTGCCCTGTTACTCTTCCTCACATGTAAAGAAACATACTCTGCTCCAAAAACCTGCATCTCTTTGTATATTAGTAACAACAACAGGGGGAGAAACTCAGCTTAAAATGGGAAATTGTACATAAGCCCCTATAAAATCATAAAACTATAAGTTAATACATGATAAAATTGCATCCTCCCCCTAAAATGATTAAATTATCATTTTAGTCATGAAATTTCATGCTTCGCCCCTGAACAACAATGTAAACGTCTTCTGATCACAGTTGTAAACCCAATCTAATTTACGGGTGATATTTATTAAACGATGAAAGAAAAAGAGGTAAGGGGAAAGACCTGTTCCATGGCAGCTTGGGCGGCGCTCATGTGCTTAGTGGCGAGGCCGAGTTTGCGGTGGGTGCGGAGGACGGAAAGGGAGGTGATGTGGCCGTGGCACTCGTTGCTTTCTTCATCCATCTTGGCGAGGACGTAGCCGGCGATGCGGCCGTTGTAGTCTTCGGCGACGTAAAGGAGCTGAGGCCAGGAGAGGATGTGGTACAAATAGTATTTCATCTGGTAATTCTCGGGAAGGCAAAGTAGGTTGCACGCTTGCATCGCCAAAAGGTCGTCCATGGTTGCCTTGCGAATGCACACCATCGTGGATTCTTCTCGCTGGTTTTCTTTTCTTGCCCAATAGAATTATTCGGGAGCTAGGGTTTTCGATTCGGTTTCTGCTTGGAATTGGATGGCATGGCTTAACTAGTTTTAATTAATCGTTTAGGGTTTTGGGCTTGGATTTTCAAACCATATAGCCCGACTTTATGGTTCGAAGCATGGCCCAACCAATTTAGTATTTTACAAATGCATCATGTTAAAAAATATCTTAGTAAGTTTGGCTTTTATTATTTGTTAAGAGTGTTGTAAGTCTTAAGTGTCTAACATTTCATTTTGCGGTAAAAAAAATTCCTCTATAGATAAAAAGCATTAGTTAATAAAATGTTAATGTTCTAAAATAGGCGTATTTGTTATACTAAAATAAAATGTTAATGGTCAAAATGTTCTAAAAAAATGACAAAAGTGATTATTTGGTTAAACGTTAAGGATCTTTTTGCCCTAAATAAAACGTTGAGAGTCAAAATACTCCCAAAAAAATAAAAATTAAATTGATTATTTTGAGAAACAATTAATTTTAGTATTATGCCTCTACAAACATACTTTCTACTAGGAAATAAAAGGTTTTATACTAAACATGGAAACATATTTGTAAGATACAAATTTTATAAAAACAAATAGAGGTATTTTCGTTTATTTCGTTAAATGATAAGAAATTTGATATTTATTAAATAAGATTCTAAATTTAAACATTATAGGAGGAGAGGGTAGCACTGATCACTGAAAGATTAGTTTTATCGATAGATGCTCATTGGTCGGGTTAAGACTAGTTCAGTTTTTAGCTCAATCGAACTTGATCCAAGTATAACATTTTTCTATCCCTCACCTGGTATCTGGATTTAGAAAAAAAAATGTATACCTGATTTTTAAGGTAAAAATCTACATTCAATCTAATCCGATGCAAATATATGTATCATTAATAAAATGGACTTAATTGAAAATATATATAGAGAAATATATTATAGTAATTATCCCTAAATACATAAAGGTCAATTATATTATTATTCTCATATCAGAGTGGGTCAAATAATTTTCACCCTAAACCTAACTTCGACCCGACACGATCTTATCCTTCAAAAAAATCCAACATGACTTGATTTGAATTCAATATTAAAAAAGCGATCTTATATGATCAGATCAAATCAAAACTCATCAACTTTAATCAAATATACATCCCTAATTTTATCCTCAAAACAAAATCCAAATTAACTCAACTCTAAACTTAATTAAGATTCTTTTGATTACTAAACATCGAAAAATCATTCAAAAATAACTCTCATGAGTTGGGTTGGTGTGAACCCCGGCTCCTACAAATTGGCTATTCTTTTCTTATACTTGTTCTTAAAATTTAATTTTGAGAGTGATTCGTAAACAATTTTGATCGTTAAAAGTTTTTAGTTAACACATCCTTTATATCATAGGTTCAATATTCATTAGGAGTAAAATTTCTTTTTCCCTCTTTTTAAATAGGAATTGTTAAAAAATTCTGAATGTGACTTCATATATATAGAGTTAATTAAATTTAAACTTCCTAAATAAAAATTTAACGGCGATGTTGACATGTCACCATAAGATAATGTCAGTCATCATTGGAAAAAAAGACACATCAATAGTTATGTTGATTTTTTAAAGGCTAGGTACCAAATTGAAACATAAACTAAATGTTAGGTATAATTTTGAAATAATCAAGTTTGAGTACCAAAATAAAATAAAAGTAATAATTTAAATACTAAATGTGTAATTTACCCTTTTATTTATAACCTAATCACGTCATAATGTCGTTTAGGAATAACACTAGAAGATGACAAAAGAAACTTCAATCTTTAAGATCATATTCAACGTCTAACTTAAATTGATAATGGGAAAAGCCACTCAAACTTGTTTATGAAAAGAAATCAAACAAGAAAAGGAAAAGGGAACGGAATAAATAATACTTCTGTTGTACGAAAGTTTAATTTAAGGTTAAAAACTTGACAATTTCGGGACGTAATCAAAAATATGATAAAACTCATAAAATTTTAGGTTGAGTATAACAAAAAATATTATGAATAATATAACATTTTTTGTCTAATTAAAATGTTAGAAAAAATATAACATTTTATATTACGTCCAATCTAAAATGTAATAATTCTTTTTATATTTTCGATTACAGCCAAAATCATTGTTTTCATCTTAAATTAAGCTATTGTTTCTTCGAATTTTTCGAAATAAAGTGGCCCCATCGGGCGCTTAGAAATCAAGCAACATAACCTTTACCTTTGGTTTTCTTTATGTTTTCCTTTCAGAGGTTCTTCCCTTGCTCCGCACGCCCAGTAAAGGAACAAATGAAAGATAAGGACGCTTGGAACCTGCTTGCATTTTTTACTCCTTTTCAAACTCCATTATCATAATTGTTAGGATAAATTATACAAATCATCACTAAACTTTCTTCTCAGTCTTATTTTGAGCATTGGAGTTTAAAAATATTTAATTTAATCATTTAACTTTCGAATTGCTCATGTTTTGGTCGTTCAGTTGTTTATCTATCTAATTGTGTGTTAACTTAGCATTTTTATAATTTTTTAGACTGGTCATCGCGCCGACCATCGTTGTCAATGGCCATTATACTCGAAAATTTTATATTGGCATATTTCAATCGATCAAAGCTGATTTTTACCTTCTTTTCACGTAAATCCATAAATGTCAATTAAACCCTAAACTATAAATATCAATAAAAAAATTAAACCTTAAACCATGATCAAACCATAAATCTCATAACTTGTTTCGGCCATAAATCCTATTTTTGCCATTAACGCTCTAGTGGTGAGATGGAGAACCCTAAAGGTGAAAAGGTTGATGTCAGCGAGGATAACAATATATCTCAAAACCGTGGTGACCTGCCAATCGGATGCTTAGACCAGTGAAGAAGAAGGCCAAAATTATAAGAGAATTTTTTAGACTTTGTGGAGTTTCTATGAGAACTAAGTCGAAATACTTATAGATGAAGAAAAGCTGAGTTGAACAACATTATTGTTGGTTGAAAGTGATGTCGGACGGTGACAATTCGATGGATTGAAATTTTCAATGACAAATTCATAAAGCTTGTGGCATTTCTCAATTACATTGACACCAAATTCGTATTCATAAGGGAGAGACGAGTTCGGGGGGGGATTTTAGAATTCACCAAATACGGTGGTCTATATTTGGTTTTCTCTAGGGATCTAAAACAATATTACTTTTGTCTATATTTGATTTTCTCTAGGGATCCAAAACGATGTTGTTTTGGTGTAAATTGCCATTTGATAATGTCGTTAATTATTTAACGGTGGAGTGACCAAAACATGAGCAATTCAAAATTTGAGTAATCAAATTAAAAATTAGTAAACTTAAGTGATCAAAATAGGAGTGAGAAAAAAGTTTAGTGGTAAGAAAGTAATTTACGCTAATTATTAAAGATTTTATTAAAGAATCTCATATTTACCTAATTCTTTCTTTTACCCTATTTTTGTTGGTAGGAGTCATTCGGATCCGACTCAAATTATATATTAAATTAAGTCTCTAACCAATAGATAAAGTTTTCTCAAACATTTTTTTTAAAAATTTGAATCCTATATCTTACTTAAATTAATATATATTATTGTCTATCACGTGATCGCACTTGCAGGAGAAAACAAATTGTAATGGTGTGATTATATAATATACTTTGGTTAGTTGTATCGATGTGTGTATTGTAGGTGTACGTACATAAATGTTTATTATTTATTTTATGTAAAGATAATTAAACATATAAATATAAAATATTTTGAAGATTTTGAAGATTTTCAAATTATTATTTGAGTAATTATTGTAAATAAAACATAAAATTAATATTTTATTAAAATTATTTATTTATTTATTTTCTCACAAATGATAGCATCGACAACATATTCATAAGCTTTAAAATTAAAACATTTCAAAATAGTATTACATTATAATAAAGTAAGTAGCTGTAATATTAGTTTTTTCAATATAAAAGTGTAATATTAAAAATAATAATATCTCATTAAATACGGATATACATGTTATTAAATAATTATCTTTATATTTTTTTTGAAAGAGTGATTAAATATTTAACATAAATTTTAATTCAATATTTAAATTATTAATACGATAATAAAAATATTTTTTATGTTTAAATAATAAATAATTCAAAAATAATAAGATATCTTTTGTCTATAAATTTGAATGGCAAATAATGTGGTTGGGAAGAATTTCCCCCAGAATAATGTGGTTCCCCGATTAATTCCCCATATATGTGTTTTCTACGGTACAAGGCCAAAGGCTCTAGGAAATTCAGGCAAAAATAAAGGATACGAGATTACTTGGCATCTTCAGGTAAGTTGGCCATGCAGAAGACCCCGTGACTACTCGACGTCTTCAGTGTAGGGTGGTAGGTTGCCTCCGACTTGGAAACATGTAAGTAATAATGGAAATATTAATTATTCATTAATAACTAGGTAGGTTGGTGGTTGGTGGTTGAACGAAAAATTGTAATAAATATCAGGGAAGTTATAAAATTGGGTGTTTTGATTGAAAATTGGAGAGTAAAGTAGTGACGAGGAAAGAAGAGAAGAGGCAAAATCTGGAGAAGAATTGAAAGAGTAAATATACGAGAAAAATAGTAGAGAAATTTTTGAACGAAATTTTCTTCTAATCTATAATCTGTAAGTATTATTCGAATAAAATATATCTACTTCGAAAATGTTATTAAAATATTGTTTTAATATGTTGTTGCAGGTAAAAAAGAAGTGAGTAAGAAATTCGAAAAGGTTTTTTTTATAACATCAACTTGTCGGAAGAAACTCTCAAGTAAATGTAAAAATATATTATTTAAAGTATTTTACAATTTATTGTTAGTTATATATTTACTTAGTAAATATTAGTTTAGGATTTATTGTTATGTAAATATCATTATTATAATTTTAACATTATTGATTTAGTATTTGTAGTAGAAATGTTAAGATAATTAGATGAACATATTTGATTTAGTATTTGTAGTAGAAAAATAATATTTATTATAATGACAAAAAATAATATTTATTATAATGGCAAAAAATAATGACACCATTAATTATCCATTAATAACTCGGGTATGTTGTTAGTTGGTGGTTATTAATTATCTATTAATAACCCGGGTAGGTTGGTGGTTGGTAGTTGAACGAGAAAATATAATGAATTAGGGAGTAATAAATTCAAAGTAATAATAAGTACTTATAAAAATCCAAAGTAATAAATTTAATCATTATTATAATGTAATCATAGTATTTAAGCATTATTTTTATAAAAAAATATTGTTAATATATTTACATATATAATAAAAAATATTGTTAATATATTTATATTTTTTTTAAAAATTAATAATATTTATTATTATTTTGTAAAAAAATTATTTTCATTATAATCATAAATGCAATTTATCGCCTTTACTATCATTTATTTTAATTTATTCTGAATATCTGAATATTTATTTTTTTACGTGTAGAGAAAATGGGCAACAAATTTTCAAGATTATCCATTACAATGGACAGATTATTGAAAATGGGGTCGGAGTTATTTTTCAGTCTGGAACACCTATAAATATAATGTTTAAAAGGGACATCATATTTGTAGAAATGAAGGAGAGGATAGAAAGGAAAATCTGAGTTACAGTTGATGGTTTGAGGTACAGGTTTATGGTATGTCCCAATCTAGTCAGGTATGCTGCAATATCACTTCAAGAAGATGATGATATTATAACTATGATTGAATTACATAACTCAACAAATATTCCAATTATTAAGTTATTTGTTGAGGTGTGTAATATATCTGATGTGCTTGGGTCATCAAGAAATGCAGTTGGAACTTCATCTCAAATGGCTTTTGAAAGTCAGTTTGATAACCCGACATATAGGTCGATAAACAGCTTCGTGGCGATGTTGGAAAGTGCAAATGAAGTCGGTGGAACATATGAAGCCCCAGAGTAAGACGCTAATCGGTGTTAACCATGGAAATATGTGCTAGACCCACGATTGTAATAACATCAGACATCTACCGATTTCCATCGTACACACATCATTTACAAGTAATGACGCCTTGCACATCTCGCGATACAAGAACGCCAATATTGTCGATCTCCAACTATAGTGATGAGTATTCAAAAAGTTACCAAAAAAGAGATGATATTGTATATGAATAAGATTACCAGATTTATCCGGCATCAAGACTCTCCCGATCAACTGTAATATATATGCTCGAGTTGCATATATAATGTCTTGCTTAGTACTATAACGACCGAGCTTAAACTCATTCACCAACCATGATAATCTCACACATGATCCTTTTGTAAATGTTTTTTCTGGCACCTTCCCAAGGTACAACCCACATATTTCAAACTCGTCCTGATTATTTTTTCCCACCACTGCCATTCCATTTGTAGGGACCCGAGTTGTAAAGCCATATCCTCCAAAGTGATCGTACATTCACCACACGGAAGATGAAATATATGAGTTTCTGGTATCCACCTTTCAATTAATGCACTGATCAAACCGAGGACCAACCTATATTCTCTTACAAATGTTACATCGTAAAAGCCCACCATTTGTAAATTCTGGACAATACATTCATTTGGATTCTCACAAGTGTTCACTCGACTACAAAGGACTCGTTGTTTTTCATCCTTCAATTTGTTAATCCATGTAATTAGAATTAATTCATCGTTCTCAAATAAAATATATTTTTCGGTCATAATACCAATGATCCCAAATGACTATAAATGTGTCAATTATCTAGTCTCAAAAGAACATTTGGTTCTGCCATGCTTCAACAAATCTATAAAAAAAATTAAATATATCAAATTATAATATTAATCATAATTAAATAAAATTTAAACACAAAAATCTGATAAATCAAAAATAGATAGTCTCATAATTTATATTACTTAATAAAAAAATAATTTAAACTAAACTTACAAAACTACTCAAATAAAACTTAATATGTAAAATCAAAATAAATAGTCTAATATTTATAATTTAAATTAAAAACCAAAATTATACTAAAAAATTCATGAAAATATAAATTAAACTTACCAAATCATTAGAATACAATTTAATATATAAAATCAAAATAAATAGTCTAGTTACTTTATATTTACAATAAAAACCCTAAACAATATATTTTACACTAAACTTACCAAACCACTCAAATACAATTTAATCCCTAAAATAAAAATAATTAGTCTCTAATTTATATTACACAATAAAAATAAAAAATATAATTTAAACTTAACTTACAAAACTACACAAATACAACTTAATATGTAAAATCGAAATAAATAGTCTAATAATTATAATTCAAATTAAAAAACCAAAATTATACTAAAAATAACACGAAAATATAAATTAAACTTACATGTTTCCACTCGAATACAATTTAATATGTAAAATCAAAATAAATAGTCTAATTACTTTATATTTACAATAAAAATCCTAAACCTTAAACAATATATGTAATACCTAAAATAAAAATAATTAGTCTCATAATTTATATTACTCATTAAAAAAATAAAAAAAATAATTTAAACTAAACTTACCAAACTACTCAAATACAACTTAATATGTAAAATCAAAATAAATAGTCTAATAATTATTATTTAAAAATAAAAAAATTACACTAACAACTACACAAAAATTTAAATTAAACTTACCAAACAACACAAATATAGTTCAATATGCAAATTCATTATAAATTATCTAATTAATTTATATTTAAAATAAAAAAATGAAACAATAAAATTTATATTAAACTTACCAAAAAGTATGAATTTTTTCTTCTTTTGTTCGAACTTTTTTATCTCCTTTTTTTCCCTACTCTCTCTCGGCCATGCAAACTTTCTTCTCTTCTTTTCTCAACTCTTCCTTTCTCTCCGAACTCCCCCTATATATAAATCTCGCCCATGCATTGAATTATTGGTGAACAATAATGACACCATTATTAGTGTCCAATAATGGCACCATTATTAGTGTCCAATAATGTCACCATGATTTGGGTGCAACAGTAGCAGTCAACCTTTAATCTTCGCGCGTTCCCATGTAGCAGGCCTGAAGATGTTGCGTAGTCACTGGGCATTTTTCATGCTGAATGTTAGCCTAAAGACGTTGAATACAGGATCTTCTGCATGGCCAACTTGCCTAAAGAAACCAAGTAATCTCGTATCCTTTATTTTTGCTTGAAGACGCCGAGATTTCCTGGAGCCTTTGACCTTGTACTGTAGAAAACACCCTAGATGAGGAATTAATCGGGGAACCACATTATTCTAGGAAAAATATCTTCCCAACCACACTATTTGGGCCATTTTGCCAAATTTGAATAGTTTAAATATAATGAAAGTGTAATGCTATACGAACATAGAATATATTTTAATATTTATTAGACTTTATTTTTTCAAACTTTTAGTTTTAAGATAATAACAAAAAATATTTTCTTATGACTAAGAAATAATTTAATATAAAATTAATCTATTTATTTTTTTAAATAAAAATTTAAAAAAATTTCAAACGTGATTCAAGATGAATATAAATGAATAAAATTCGTTTATGTTTAAATTTAATAATAAAAAAATATTTTAAATAAAAATAAAATTTTTATTTTAATAAAATAATATAAAATAATAATATTTCCTACATAAATGTCAATTTGACAGAAAATAACAAGAATTTATTAAAATATAAATATTTTATGTTAAAAATAATATTTAAAATTTATCACATTATCATTAAACACCATGATTTAAATTTTAGTTTCACAGAATTGAAAAATTAAAATATCAACGATATATCTTAAATAAAAAAATTAACATGTTTTTTTAATTCGTATATTATAATTTAATCAATATAATATTTGTAATATTTAAACTTCATTTTAAAAAAAAACAAAATTTATCTAATTAAATTAAGAGTAAAGTATAAAAATAGTCCTCTGACTATAAGGTATTGTTTTGCTGAGTCTATCGACTATTAAAAGTTACAAAATAATCCTCTTATTATAAGACATTGCTTTGTTGAGTTTCTCGACTATTAAAGTTACAAAATGGTTACTCAACTATTCATTATGTTCCAAACTTACCATCTTCCGCTAAAAAAATGTTAACTTGTTGACTGAAATATTATAAAACATGATCTCATAATCTCAAACATTTATCATATCTCGGTCAGCATGTTAATGTTCAGCTCAGACGATCGTTAATTTTTTAACGAAAAAGGACGAGATTGGAACATAATGAATAGTGGGAGACTATTTTGTAACTTTTAATAGTCGAGGAACTCAACAAAGCAATGCTATGTAGTTTAGGGATCATTTTATAACTTTTAATAGTCGACAGACTCAACAAAATAGTAACTTATAATTGGGGACCATTTGTGTGCTTTACTCTTAAACTAATTTTAATTGATACTATTAAATAGAAGACTATAACAAATAGGCCTGTAAATGAACTGAACGTTCAACGAACCGTTCATGAATTGTGCGGCGGGAAGTTTGTTGTGCGTTTATTTATTAAATGAACGAACATGAACAAGATTTTTTTGTTCGTTTAATTAAATGAACGAACATGAACATAGGTCTCGTTCGTTCATTTACGTTCGTGGACGTTCGGTTATGTTCGTTCGATTATGTTCGTTTATGTTTATTCACTTATGTTTAACCCAATCTTCTTAAATCAATTTTGGTGACCAATTTGTAAGTATCTTAAAAATATTAATTAATCTGATATTCTGATTACCAACTCCATAATTAACCCAATTTTTATTTGGAGATTAAATCCAACATGTTAACCTGTGAGGCATTTCGCACCTATATTCATTTTCGCCATTTTTTCCCCAAACCCTAGTGTTCACTGGAGAGTGGAGACAATTGCTGAAAGCTTCAAAACAAATTATATTATAGTGCAATCTGAAGTTTTATAGGTCTGTTTTCATCTCTTTCTCTATTTTATTTGGCTTAATAGTTGATATGTAAAGTTATTACGGGTATCTTCATATCTAAAACTCAAGAAAACATCATACTTCTTTCTAGAAATAGATGGGAAGATAAAGGTAACAATCGGAAGTATATGAGCATTAGTAAAGAGAAAAATATATAGAATTTGCCAGAAAACAAAACAAATGTTTCTATGCAATTTCTGAAAAGAGTGTAATAGCGAAAAATGATTGTTCATATGTAATCATGGGCCACTAAGATAAATGTTATAGCGTTAAATTAAAGTCGTGTGAATCATTTAATATCTTTAAAAGATCGGTCGAAATATTTGATATCTTCAAACATTTCATCACTGCTAATCAGCTCTTACGCTATTTATCACTGTAGATTTGGTTGATTTGCATTGTCGACTATTTTTCATGAAAGAACAATGGAAGGTAGGGTCTCCAACGTTTATGTTTGTTTATGTTCATGTTCGTGTTCGTTTATGTTCGTTTATTTATTAAATGAACGAACATGAACAAGTTGTATTCCTTAATAAACGAACATGAACAAAAAAAACTTGTTCATTTATGTTCGTGTTCGTTTATGTTTGTTTATTTATTAAATAAATGAACATGAACATACCTCTGTTCGTGTGCGTTCGGTTCGTTTGCAGGCCTAATAACAAAATATTATTTATTAAAGACAAACCATAATATATAGGGTAAAATACAATGCTCCTCATTGAACTATACTCTCTCTTATTTTACTCATTGTATTTTCAATTTTTCTAATTTACTCATTGAATTTTCAAATTGCTCTTATTTTGATCACTCTGTATTATTTTATTATTATTTTTGTATGACATGGCATTTTTATTATTTAATTAAAAAATAATTGAAAATTTAAAATAAAAAATAAGGTGATCAGACGCCACTGTCGAACGCCGTAGATGGTGGTCGTTCGGTCCTAAATTTCTTGGGTTTTCTTCGTTTCAACCCATTGAGTCCGAATCTGGTGGTTGTTTCACCAGAAAATGTCTCAAAACCCATGAATCTCGACTGAAACGTTTCAGCGTTCTCACTTTCAATCTCCAATTCATGTACTTCAGAGCAAGTTCATATAAAATGAAGGAAGAATTCAGACTTATGGTGTTGAGATGAACAATACTCATGAATTTGAGACTGAATGACCACCATCTACGATGATTGACGATGGTCAGCGGTGGCGTCTAACCACCTTTTATTTTTATTTTATATTTTCAATTATTTTAAATTAAATAATAAAAAAATATCACATCATGCAAAATAATAATAAAATAATTTAGAGTGATCAAAACAGGATCAATTCGAAAGAGCAGTGAGTAAATTAGAAAAGTTGAAAGTATAACGAGTAAAATAAGAGAGAAAGTATAGTTCAGTAATGAATAATATAATTTATCGTAATATATAATAATAAAAGAAAACGGCAAAATGTCATGACTTTTGTCTGAATATTTTAAGTCACTACGGATGAGAAGTTATGTTGTGCGGCGGTTAAAAAATGGCTAAAAAACGGCGTGACCGGTTAAAATTTAGACCGGTTATGTTATATCATTTAACCAAAAATATTATCAAGACAATAACATATTAGGTAGCGCTTATATAATGTAATAGGTAGCGCTTATATAATTAAATAGGTTAATTATTGGAAACATTATCAAACACAATAACATATTAGGTAGCGCTTATATAACGTAATAGGTAGAGCTTATATAATAAAATAGGTTAATTACTTAATTTGTTATTACAACATATTAGGTAAATGCCTAAAATGTTACCAAGGATAACATAACCAGTTATTTACTGGAAACATTATCAAGCACAATAACATACTAGGTAGCGCTTATATAACGTAATAGGTAGCGCTTATATAATAAAATAGGTTAATTACTTAATTTGTTATTACAACATATTAGGTAAACGCCTAAAATGTTATCAAGGATAACATAACCGGTTAATTACTGGAAACATTATCAAGCATAATAACATATTGGGCAGAGCTTATGTAACGTAATAGGTTGCGCATTATTAAAGCTAATGGGGCCTTAAAATCCGAAGATAACAAAATAGGTAATTACTTAATTTGTTATCAGCTATGATAAACTTACCTTAGGAATAAATGTTAACAAAATTTAAACTGATGGAGCCATTAGGAATCCAACGATAACATGGTAATTGTTTACGCATATTATAATGATACAGATTGACTTTAAACGTTTTCATTGGAAATTAATCTATTACTTTAAAGTAATAGATTTCGAAATTATAAGTATGTAATATATATATATATAATGTGTGTGTGGGGTTAAATGGAGCCTTAGAACCTTGTACATTGTTTACTTATATTCTCACGATACCGAATGAATTAAACCGTTTTCATTGTCAATTAACATATTACTTAAAAGTAATAGGTTTCGGAATTATAAGAATGAAATTACTTAAAAGTATTGATACATATATAAAAGTTTATGATATTATCATTATACCGATATCATTTTATCGTGTACCTTGTAAATTTAACTATTAGTTATACAAAGCTCATTAAGGGTTATCAGAATGTTAGATTCACACAGACATATACAACGCACTTGAAAGATGTCAAGCAAAGTAAATCGTCAATTGGGTGTCAAAGCAATTACTGCTTACTTTTAACAAGTACTTGGATACTCTGATACTTTAACCTTGCCAAACAATATGTAGAATAGAGTCTCCCGCAAATCATGGCCAGAATCAATTCTGTAACTGGGATTATCCAGGTTAATCATGTTGACTGTATAGCCAATAAAACCTGGGGGTCCAAATGGTAAGCTAAGAATTGGTAATACAAGCTTCTTTTGAGGGTTTAGGGACTGAATCCCTCTAACGTAAGAAGTGCATGAGTGAGCATTACATATAATAGTTGTATTCAGTTGTTGAAGAATTGTTCTTCATTTTTTATAAGGATAGTTGTAATGATATTCGTTCATGTTTCGAGACCAATTAGTTAGATGCATGCAGTACCCTATATCCTCGAGGCAGAGCACAAGAAATATGGCACTTAAAGATTTACCAAGAGCGGTAGCTTTTGCTCTGAATAAAGACCGAACTTAGAATCAACTTTACAATTATGCTTATCATGCTGAAGAGAACCTGCTGAATTATAGGATTTGCACACAATTGCAAGAATTTTAAACCTTAAACCCAACTACTCTGCTAAAATTATGCAACAGATATCTCAGGATTTCCCATAAAATGCTTGCAATTGTGTATAAATCCTATCATTTAACAGGTTCTCTTCAACAGTATAGGCATATTTGCAAAGTTGATTCTAGGTTCAGTCTTCATGCAGAGCAAAAGCTACCGCTCTTGATAAATCTTTAAGTGTCATATTTCTTGTGCTCTACCTCGAGGATATAGGGTACTGTATGCATCTAACTAATTGGTCCCGAAATGTGAACGAATATCATTACAACTATCCTTATATAAAATGAAGAACAATTCTTCAACAACTGAATACAACTATTATATGTAATGTTCAATCATGCACTCCTTACGTTGGAGGGATTCAGTCCCTAAACCCTCAAAGAAAGCTTGCCTTACCAATTCCTAGCTTACCATTTGGACCCTGCAAGGGGGTTTTGCAATCAACATGATTATGAGCTTCCTTTATCCTTTGGCATTCAATCAGACTGTAGAGATTTGAAATTTGTAATCAATTAAAAGTTCTTAAATATTTTAATTCAATTATCATTTCAAGAACAATTACATGAATACATTGATACTTACTGGTCACTTTTGATTTTCTTCAATGTTGATACACTTGAGCTCCATTTGAAGGTCATCATCTTCGCAAACAAAGATTGAACTTTCAACCTATAATAGGTCCATTCAAAAACAACAAACTTTAAAACCTAACCCCTATTTCTGAATACTAACATTTTAAAAAATTAGGGTTTCAACAACATACATATCGAACACATCAAGGAAAAAAGTGTACAATCTGGAAATCAATCAAAACCTAATTTGAATACCGCAATATCGATAAATTTACATGAAGATCTGACCGTAATTGTTATAAACGTTGGTATTCGTCGGAGTGAAAGAGTTTTCTTTTGTCTTTAGGGTTTTTCGATTTTGGGTTTGTATCGACGCTTTTAATACATAAATAATGAAGAAAAAATGTGTAATTTAAAACAAATATCGATACAAATTTAAAAAATGTCGATACATTATGTTGACCTATTTTCTAATTATACCAGTATATTTCTATCGGTTACATTGTAAAATTACCTATTACATTATAATTATCGGTTTCGATGTTTTTGGGATCGATACAATTTTAAATGTATTGACACTTTATGCGTGCACCTCGTTGGGCATTCATTCTAGACAAAAAGTATCGACACAAATTTAAAAAGTGTTAATACATTATGCAGACCTATTTTCTCATAAAAACCGGTATATTTCTACCAGTTACATTGTAAATTTACCTATTACATTATAATTATACATTTCGATGTTTTTGGGATCGATATAATTTTAAATGTATCGACACTTTATGTGTGCACCTCGTTGGGCATTCATTCTGGACAAAAAGTATCGACACAAATTTAGAAAGTGTTGATACATTATGTTGACTTATTTTTTTCATAAAACCGGTATATTTCTACCGGTTACATTGTAAATTTATCTATTACATTATAATTATAGCTTTCGATGTTTTTGGGATCGATACAATTTTAAATGTATCGACACTTTATGAGTGCACCTCCTTGGGCATTCATTCTGGACAAAAAGTATCGACACAAATTTAGAAAGTGTCGATACATTATGTATACCTATTTTCTCATAAAACCGGTATATTTCTACCGGTTACATTGTAAATTTACCTATTACATTGTGATTATAGGTTTCAAAGTTTTTGGGATCGATACTTTTCATAAATGTATCGACACTTTAAGCGTGCACCTCGTTGGGCATTCATTCTGGACAAAATGTATCGACACAAATTTAAAAAGTGTGGATACATTATGTTGACCTATTTTCTAATTAAACTAGTATATATCTGCCGGTTACATTGTAAATTTACCTATTACATTATAATTATCGGTTTCGATGTTTTTGAGATCGATACTTTTAATAAATGTATCAACACATTTGTTTACCTATTCTCTCATTAAACCGATATATTTTACCTATTACTTTATAATAATCAGTTTCGATGTTTTGAAGATCGATACTTACAATAAATATATCAACACTTTGTTGGAAACTTTATGTTTGGAAAATTTATGTGTTGATACATGTTTGTAAGTTACCGATACTTTATAGGCGAAATTAGAGAAACCGGTTGTGTCAATTTTAAATTTGTTATATTTAATCGATTGTTTAAATTTTAACCGTTTTCTCAAATTTTAATCGATTTAGAAATTCTAAGTATGGAAACTTTGTTGTGGAGATTATAGAAAACGATTCTTTAATATTGCGTTTCGATACATTTGCACGCAAATATAAAATACATTAATAACTAGTATTGATATTTCAACAATCCTCAAATGTATCGGTATACAGAGAAGCAAATATGGATATAAAATCCCGACCAATAAACCAACAACGATTCGAAGATCAAATGTCGTTATACATTCGGAGCAATCAACCTAAATGAAATGCGAGGGAAATCCCGACCATCATAATTTTGAGTAACAAGCAAGAAGACTAGATATGCGAAGAATGCCTTCCAAATATTACCCATTTCATCTAGCTCTTGAAGATACGATAACCGTAAACTGAAACTGTCTGAGAGAAACATAGCTGATGTAGAAGCAGCTGCATATTTAAAATCTCGAAGGCGATCCATTTGGTTCTCAAACATTTAAAGCATCGGAAGCATTTCGGACTTATAATTTGAGTGGTCCACGGGTAATGCAACAAAATGCATCAAAAAATTCTCGAGAATTAAACGCTAGATCTTTTAATAATAATGTTAAATAATGGAAGATACACACGTAAAGCATAAGTACCAATACAATTAACAAATGTAAATGGATAAAAATTCTCTGGTATAATGAAAATAGTCATAAATGACAAGTTGAGACGCTTGTCATGTATGCCTATTATCATTGCACCGGTAAAATTTTACCATTTACATTGTTAATTTAGCAAAGTATCGATAGTTTATACACATGTACCCTTCAATTATTTTTGTTATTATTACAAGTTGTAGCTCTCAATTATCGGGATTTTTAGTTGCCATTTGTTGCATTTCCCGTATATCACCAAGATCATACGTCCGAAACGTTTCTGACACTTTAACTATTTGAGAACCAAATGCATCACCGTTGAGATTTTAAATCTACAGCTTCTTCAACATCAAGTATGTTTCGTTAAGATGGTTTTGGTTTAGGGTTAACCTATCTCAATGAGCTGGCTGAAATGGATAGTATCCGAAAGGTATTCTTCGGATATCCAATCTTCCTGCTTGTTAACTAAAAATTACGATGGTCAGTATTTCCTTCGCGTTTAAAGTTGAAAAAAACAATGGAAATTAGGAATAATAAATGATAACATGAATATTGTCTAAGTTAATAAGTTTTGAAAAAGGTAAGTTGTTACCTTAGAAATGGAATTTGATGTTGCCTCCCGATGCTTCCATTGAGTAAGTTGTTGTTTGGATGGAACAAAGGCTCGGGCTAATATTTATAGTGAAGCCGAAATTTATATTGAAATTCAAACTCAAATTGAAATTTAAATTCAAACTCCAATTATATATGAAATGGACATGAAATGCAGTGTTAAATTGAACATGAAAATTGCATAATTGATTCATATTGTTCAAGTAACATGCGTTATGAACCATCAAGCGGGTAAAAGTCAATATTGATTCAGTTCAAAGCTGAGTTTTGAGTTGATGGTGTTGTCACACTTGTCACATGGGAATAAAGTATTCACATGAAGACATAGATAGATTGTTTTGTTATGCACAGCCCATCCGAATGGAATATTTATTGTATAAGTCACATGTTATACTGTTAAATATTAAAATACACAGACACTGTGTTATATGTTTTAATATTTTTGAATCGAATGAAAATATAAACACAATATAATCAAACCAAAACATACATACATAACAAAATTGAATGTTAACAATGTTCAAATAATGTACCCACAACGAAATTAATCCAATGAAAAATGGTTATTTCTAACGAAGTCCGGAACATTAGGCGCCTTCAACAAATTTTCCAAATACTCTCGCATGTTACCACCTTTTTCTGAGGACATATATAAATAATTTCAATTATCAAACTAATCAGGTGCAATTTTACTAACAAGAAACTAAATTCACATAAGCAAGAATAAATTTGTGTCATACCTAGAGCATTGTAGTCCGAATAGGAAGCGTCGAAGGGATATGGACATATGTAATTGTATTTCTATATGAAAAAAAACATAAATTGTTAATCAATCAATGTATGAACACTTGTTTAACTGGAAAAACATATGACATAAATGTAACTTACCGGATTATAAATTATTTTTCGCGCTGAATCATCAACCATCAGTGTATTTAGGGCGTTAAAATCAGGATACTCGTTCCAAACATCATTGAGATCTTTACATTAGGTAGCATTATCTTTTTTTATGCACTTTCCTTGATCCTGTTCACAAACAGTCGAACATAAATATGTATGAATCATAGACAAATAAAAGTCAACAAAGTAATTTAGGGCATTCATTTTACCCAAACAAATAGAAACTGATCAGACAACAAAGGTAGTTTCTGAATTACACGGTCGATGTTATGCCTGAGATTGTAATCAAGTTTGAATGTTAACATTTAATTGTATATTAATGATTTTGGCTATAGTAATTTAATTGCTCAATAGTTCTAACCTCATCTTGGAAGACCAAATTGCAACAGCAAAGTTTTGTACACAAAAATGCATAAATTCATATACTCATATTCTGAGGATAAAATCTACAACATGAAGAAAATGAGATTAAAGTTGTATGCTTATATGTTAAAATAATGGATACAAATGAATAGAATTAAAACCTTTTGAATGTCTTTAGAAGTAGGTAAAGACACTATTGACATAAAAAATTATAAGTTTTCTTGCAGGCGGCGTTGCAGACACGATATACTTGTTTGGATCATCATTATCTTCATCTTCATCGGCATCTTCATTGAGCGCTTGGTTGTCCACATATGTTAAAAGAAAATAAAATACATTTCACAACGTGTAAATGTTTAGAAATATAAATAATTAATTACCTAACTCATTTGATGTCATTAATGAAATTTATCACGTAAGATGGAGACTTCATCGCGCAATGATGCAATATTGGCTCGCATTTCTCTCACAATGGAATCAATATGCTCCTAAAAAATTACCATGTATTCCATCACTGTCTTAGTTGTGACATCCTCTCCAACTAGAGCTTCTGGAGCTTATTTCATCATTGCGTCTCCCATTGGTTGGTCGTCTTCATGGATAATAGGGTTCGTTTACTCCTTCTCTTGATCTAATCTGACATCCTTGACACGCTTCCAACTGACATTTTCAACAAAGTCATATCTCGCTCTGGTAATAAATAACATGTCAATCTTGCGGGTTAATCGAACAAGGGAGTCAAGCGAAAAAATCTACTTCTTCCTTATTCAACAGATGGGTGATGACACATCCATATGGTAGTGAAGTTGAAATTGATGCTCCCTTTGTGACCATATATACAATTGTCTTAAATATCAGTTTAACAATATTTGAAGCCGTTTTGGATCTATACTTTGCTAACCACCAATAATCGCTGTCTCGAATCGTTGAATATTTTCCCCCAGTAGGCCAAATAAACCAAGTGAGCATTTTGTGAAACACTCTCGACTCTACATCTAGGTGAATTGGGCTATTTCTAGTAACCCGTTGTATTGTAGTATCTAAATCATTTTCATCATCATCCCCTTTATTCTCGACACCTATACCCGAAGCAATAGTATCCGGAGATATATATATATATATCCTTCCCCATGACATTTGTATTAATTCCTATTATAGTAGTCTTATTAGGCTCACTCTGGAAGGAAACATTATTGTAGAAGACTCTAACTAAGTTGGGGGTAATATTTTGGTTCTACACCAAGGAATTCAAACCAACCCCAAGATGTAAATATGGATTTAAAATTAAAATCATATTTATCATCAAACAAGAAACCCAGGTCAATGACACGTTCGGGATTAATCTTCCTTACTTTAAAACTCCACTGCCATATTTCTTTCTCCTCATCGGTTCTAAAGTTCAGAGTTTCGAACAACCTAATTTGCTCAGAAGAAACGATTGGTTGAGAAAGTGGTTGTCGTTGAGAAGAGCTTGGTTGAGAAGAAGTTTGAACAACATCGCACCTCTGACATTTTAAAGCCATTTGGGTGTGGATGCTGTTACATTGGAACACAAACACATTAAGGAAAAAAAGAGTCCGATTTGGAAATCAATCAAACCCTAATTTATGGAAAAATATCGATAAATTTACCTGAATATCTGATCGTAACTATTATGAACGCTGGTATTCGTCGGAGTCGAAGAGTTCTCATTTGCCTTTAGGTTTAGGGTTTTTCGATTTGGAGTTTGTATCGATTCTAATTTTAACATATAAATAATGAAGGAAAAAAACACACATAATTAAAAAAAGTATCAACACAAATTTAAAAATTGTCAATACATTATGTAGACCTATTTTCTCATAAAATCAGTATATTTATATTGGTTACATTGTAAATTTACATATTACATTGTAATTATCAGTTTCGAAGTTTTTGGGATCGATACAATTTTAAATGTATCGACACTTTATGCATGCACCTAGTTTGTCATTCATTCTGGACAAAAAGTATCGACACTTTTTAAATTTGTGTCGATACTTTATGTAGACATATTTTCTCATAAAACCGGTATATTCTACCAATTATATTGTAAATTTACCTATTACATTGTAATTATCGGTTTTGATGTTTTTAGGGTCGATACTTTTAATAAATGTATCGACACTTTATGTGTGCACCTAGTTATCATTCATTCTGGACAAAAAGTATCGACACTTTTAAATTTGTGTCGATACATTATGTAGACCTATTTTCTCATAAAACTGGTATATTTATACCGATTACATTGTAAATTTATCTATTATATTATAATTATCGATTTTGATGTTTTTGGGATCGATACAATTTTAAATGTATCAACACTTTATGCGTACACCTAGTTTCTCATTCATTATGTACAAAAAGTATCGACACTTTTTAAATTTGTGTCAATACTTTATGTGGACCTATTTTCTCATAAAATCGATATATTTCTACCGGTTACATTGTAAATTTACCTACTACATTGTAATTATCGATTTTGATGTTTTTAGGGTTGATACTTTTAATAAATGTATCGACACTTTATGTATGCACCCAGTTTGTCATTCATTATGGACAAAAAGTATCGACACAAATTTAAAAAGTGTCGATACATTATGTAAACCTATGTTAAGTTAATCGATCGATGGAATTAGCTAAGAGGGGTGAATTGGCAATACAAATTTTGGTGGAAGCTTTTGCAGAAAATTGAAAATATTTGCACATCGATTTAGAGTGGTTCGACTTTCTCAACCAAAGTCTATGTCCACTACCTTAGCTATCCACACTAAGGATTTTCCAACAAATTCACTAATTTGTTCTTTCTTTTGAGGACAAAGAGTAACCTTACAACTCCCTCAAGAATTATACCCTAAATTCTTGAGCACACTCTTTTTCAAAGAGAAATACACAAATTTGAAAACTTACAAGGAAAAACTCACAAGGTAGATTGTTTGCACAATTCTAGAACAAAGAAAGAACACTCAAGGATAAATACAATAAAACACAAATGGTGTTCTTGAAAGCACAATGAATATTGAATGAAAAATAGGCTTGAAGTGCTCAAACAATGAGTTTGATGCTTTCTCTTTGATTCTCTCTTGATTCTTGTTGATTGTTGTTTCTTATTTTTGATCAATGGCTTCTAAGCTTGTTTAAATACTCCTTCAACTGATTTTGAATGTTGGGGATGATTAGTGGAGTCAATGGAGTCGTTTAAGTGTGAAAACAATTAATAAAACAGCTTGGAGCGTGAGGGGAATCGATACCCCCTCATAGGGAATCGATTCCCTAAGTGTAAAATTCAAATATTTCGACCGTTAAACAGGGGGAATTGATTCCCTCCGAGTAATCTGTTATTTCTCGGAGCCAAACCATTCAGGGGGGAATCGGTACCCCCTTGGGGGGAATCAGTTCCCTCTGGACAATATGGAATTTTGGCTTATTTTTTGTTCGAAATACTTTGTGAAAATTGTTTCAAAAATGGTTTAAGTATAAAACTCAATTTTACACTTTAGTAAGGTTTTAAAAATGATCTTTGAAAGACTCGAAGTAATATTTTGATATTCGAATAATTATATCGAATATACTTAGAAAATCGTTTGTAAAATCTTAAAATTCATTTAACTTAATTTGTTATATCGAAACATCAAAATGTTTTCAACAATCTCCCCCTTTTTGATATAACAAAACATTTGATTAATTTTAAGATTTTTAAGAAAATCATTTTGAAATCAAATTTGAAATTACTCCCCCTTACTATAATACATCTTCTCCCCCTTTTTGTTAAATCAAAAAGACTCTAAGACATTTTTAAACAAGGTTTTTGAAATTGAAACCAATTGATTCTGAAATTTAAGCTGCTAAGATCAAAATCAAGAGAAAGTTAGCTATTAGTTTCATAATCAATATTCATAATCAATGTGACATAGTAAATTGGTCATAATGCAACTAATATGGAAATGATGCAAAAATTAATAAACATTAAGCTCAAAATGAAAGTTAAAAACCAAACCAAATATATAAGCATGTAATTTCAAATATCCAGTCATCCAAAATAAAACAATCCATGAACATCAAAATATTTCACAATTCAAAGTTCTGAGTTCGGGACGATAAACCCATTGGCCCGTTTCCTTATCCTTTTTCCATCCCTTTTTCTTTAAGGAAGTAAGATTGATTTGGTTTTGGAGAGGGGTAAGAATATCAGGAGAGATCCTAAAATCGAGTTTGATAAACAAATTACTAAGGATACAACCATAAACCAAGGTTTCTATATTCTTGGAAGGAACAATGTTTATGGTAACTCACTAAAGATGATCTATGGCAGATTAATCTTCTTATTATGTTGGATACAGTATATCCACCATATATTTATGTTCCTAAAGGAAGAGTACCTACCTCCGGATGGTCTAAACCACCAAGAGATCATATAATGAAGGAATCTATCACGATGAGTTCTTAGGGTACTCTCACTATCCTTAGACTTATAGGGTGAATCCATAGTCTCTTTTTCATTAAACCTAAGTTATCTAGTCCAAAATGGGTAGCGATTGTGACGGAGTCAATAAAAATGAATTGTCCTAAAAGATAGGATCGAATTCCTATAATTTTGGATCGAAGCTCGTTTTGGAAACATATCACATTGGAATAGAAAAATGTTGACTAATCGATGATAAACCAAAGGTTTGAGTTTAAAGAGTTTATCAAACTTCTAGGATTTAAGAGTAGGAAGATATTGGAAGTCCATATCTTCCATAGCTTGGATCGTAGGGATACGCTCTTCCTGGATTTTGTATGACTCAAAACAAGTATGGTACCTATGGTAGAGATCTTGTCTATGACCAGGTACATTGAAATAAGAGTTCAAAATAGTCATATTTGGGGCATTTGGATTTGGATTAAGTGGAGGAATAGGAGGTCGTTTTTTACTCGAGCGACTAGACGATGTTCTAGGTTGTTTAGGATTTGACATGGTTTAAGAAATCGGAAAATGATAGGTAACCTGCAATTTAAAACACAATTTCAATCAATTCCAAAACTCAAATGAGTCCTCAATATTTCAAGGTTCTCTAAACCGAATCCTAAAGGGAAATGTTTTGAAAAACTATTTGGAAAATAATGTTTGAAAATCATAATACATATAGTTTTTATGAAAACAACATAACATCAATTAAAACAACAATTTTCGATTTTTTTTAATTTCGAAATTTAAAGATAATTTTGAAAAATTGAGTGTTTTTGACGAAATTGGTTGTAAAATCATCATATAACCAATACCCGATGTAATGTTCATCTTAGAATTAATCAAAACTAGTCCTAAGTTCAAAAATCAATGAAATAGAGGATTTAGAAATATTAACTTGAAATTTTGGATTTTATGAGAATGTGATGTTGTTTGCAAGGGTTTAATGATGTTAGCAGGATCAGAAGTTGAAGAACGATCTAATTCTGACTTGTATTTGATGATTTTGGAAAAAGTGGAGATTTAGAGAGAAAGAGAGGATGAACGACGTTTAAGATAGAAGACAGGGTTTTGAGCTAAAAGGTTCTTCTAGGCGTTTAATAACCAGAACCCGTGGGGGGAATCGATTCCTCCTGCACTAAAATTCAAAAATCTGTATTTTAAACACTCAAAATGCTAAATTTATTTTCTCTATTGGTATTGGAAACTCATATTAAGAAGATTAACTATGTTCAAACAATCAATTCTATCCTTAAACACAATTTGAACATATACTTTTTCACAAAGAATCATAAACTCCCTTAACTAATAGCAAAGAATGCAATCAAAAGTGTTATTTTTATAAGTATTTTCCAAAACTAATTAAATATGCTAAACTTATTTTAAACACTAAGTTAAGGTAGGTTGGTCAAACCTAATTCTCTCCTAAGTGTCCAAAATATTTCTTTATCTTAAAGGTTTTGTAAAGATATCCGCTAATTGGTGCAAAGTATCAACATATTCTAGAACTATATCTTCTTTATTGACATGATCTCTAATCAAATAATGTCTAATTCTAGAGTGTTGGATGAGATTTTTAGTTAGACAAATAGCACTAGTATTGTCACACTTGATAGGAATGGTACCTACTTTAATTCCATAATCAAAAAGTTGTTGTTTCATCCATAAAACTTGTGCACAACAACTACCGGCTGAAATGTATTCCGCTTCAGTGATAGATAATGCAACACAATTTTGTTTCTTTGAAAACCAAGAAATCAACATATTTCTAAGGAATTGACAAGTACCGGAGGTGCTTTTCCTATCTAATTTGCATCCTCCATAATCCGCATCAGAGAAGGCATGCAAGCTAAAACTAGAGTCTCTAGGATACCAAAGTCCTAAACTAGGAGTGTCCTTAAGGTATCTAAAGATTCTCTTAACAACTAGTAAATGTGATTCCTTAGGGCATGATTGAAATCTAGCACATAAGAAAACACTAAACATAATGTCTGGTCTACTTGCAGTTAAATAAAGCAAAGCGCCAATCATTGACCTATATAATTTAACATCCACACATTTACCTCCTTCATCTTTGTCAAGCTTTGTTGATGAGCTCATTGGAGTGTAATGAGGTTTCCCATTTTCCAGTCCAAACTTCATGAGCATATCCTTGACGTACTTAGCTTGATTGATGAAGATGCCATCTTTTCTTTGCTTGATTTGTATTCCCAAGAAAAATGAGAGCTCCCCCATCATGCTCATCTCGAATTCACTTTGTATTAGCTTAGAAAATTCTTGGCAAAGAACATCATTAGTATAACCAAATATTATATCATCAACATAAATTTGAACTATTAATAAATTTTTACCTTTATGCTTTAAAAACAATGAAGTGTCAACCTTCCCTTTTGAAAAACATTTTTCAATTAAAAAGTTTGACAATCTTTCATACCAAACTCTAGAAGCTTGTTTTAAACCATAAAGCGCTTTTGTCAATTTAAGAACATGATTTGGAAATTTTGAATCTTCAAAACCAGGAGGTTGTTCCACATACACTTCTTCTTTTATAAAACCATTTAAAAATGCAATTTTAATATCCATTTGATATAATTTAAATTCATTAAAGCATGCAAATGCTAATAACATTCTAATTACTTCCATCCTAGCTACGAGAGCGTATGTTTCATCATAGTCTATGCCCTCTTCTTGAGTATATCCTTGAGCAACAAGTCTAGCCTTGTTTCTCACTATATTACCACTTTCATAAAGCTTATTCCTAAATACCCTTCTAATACCTACAATAGATTTATTACTAGGCCTTTCAACTAATGTCCATACTCTTCTTCTCTCAAATTGATTTAACTCTTCTTATATAGCCATAATCCAATGTTCATCATTTAATGTTTCTTTAATATTCTTAGGCTCCATGCATGAAATAAATTTAACATAATTACATATATTTCTAATAGAAGATCGAGTTGTTACCCCTTTGGATGGATTACCTATAATCTCACCATCCTTGACATAGTTGTACTCTCTTGGATAAGATACTTCCCTTTATTCAATGGTTGGATTCTCAAGGGGATCATGAGTTTCCTCATCTTTCGTTTCTTCCTTTGATGATTATTCTCCAACGTCATGTCTAACGTCATTTGCTTTTATAAACCTACATCATCATCAACACAAGAATCCTTCCTCGGAAGGGGATTATCATCGAAAACAACATGTATAGAATTTTCTACAACCAAATTTCTTTTATTAAATACTCGATAAGCTTTAGATTTTAAGGAATAACCCAGAAAAGTTCCTTCATCACTTTTAGCATCAAATTTGCCAAGATTTTCTTTACCGTTGTTTAAAAAACATTTACATCCGAAAGGATGAAAATAGCTAATGTTAGGCTTTTTATTTTTGAAAAGTTCATATGGATTTTTCTTCAAAATATGCCTAATCATTACTCGATTAATAACATAACAAGCGGTATTTGTGGCTTCCGTCCAAAAATATTTTGGCAAATTGTTTTCACAAAGCATGGTTCTAGCCATTTCTTCTAAAGTTCGATTTTTCCTCTCAAAAACTTTATTTTGTTGAGGGGTTCTAGGTGCTGAAAATTATGGATAATACCATTAGAATTACAAAACTCAGTAAATCCAAGATTTTCAAATTCAGTTTCATGATTACTCCTAACACTAGTGATGAAGTAACCTTTTTCTTTTTGGATTACTTTTGAAAACGTGATGAATTTTTCTAATGTTTCATCTTTAGTACTTAAGAATAGAACCCAAGTATATCTAGAATAATCATCTACCAAGACAAATGCATATTGTTTTCCACCCAAGTTAGTAGTCCTAGATGGCCCAAAAAGATCTATATAGATCAATTGTAATACTCTACTAGTTGATACATCATTAATTGACTTAAAGGAAGTTTTTCTATGTTTTCCTTTAGAACAAGCATCACAGATTTTATCGTTATCAAATTTTAGCTTTGGCAACCCTTATCTCCTTGAATCAATCGTTGCAAAACACTCATACTAGCATGTCCTAGTCTCCTATGCCATAATCAACTATCATGATCATCCTTAGCAACTAGGCATAAATTAGTCATATTAATAGAATCTAAATGCACCATGCGTATGTTTCCTATTCTATGACCAACAAGCATAATCAAAATAGATACAATGTCAATAAATTTTGCAAACACTTAATTTAAAAATAAGACATTGTATCTTTTGTCAAATTCATCTAATCGGATTATGCTTTAATCCATTCACATACAAAACATTATGCAATGTTGATTATCGAGATTAAAAGCACATGCATAAAGTTTTTGAAAATGTTATGCATTAAAACTTTATAATATTTAAAAAAAAATCTATGCATAAACATTAAGAAAAATTTAAGGTCAAAATTTTGCAAAACCAAAGTTATTGAAAAATCGATATCAATTGTTAAAGATATATCAATTACATTTTAAAAACAATTTTGACCAAAAATTAATATGATGAACTAGAGTTTATAAAACATTACCAAAAAATTACTATGTTCATCATATAATATTTTTTAACATACATGAGATAAAACATAATCATTTAGAATTACTCAACATTTAAAACCTCATGCATGCATAAACTAACTGAGCAACCAAATAAAATAAAAACATTAAATTTAGAGGTTACCCATTCCTTTTTCATGTGTGGCTAGAGCATCTTGAATATCATCATCTTCATCACCATTGCTCCCATACACCTACAAGAGACATTTATGTAGATTTTGGTATCCAAATTGCTTTGGATCCTTGAACATTAGTTTCAATGCCTCTTGTTCCTTTTGGAACCAATATTTGTCTAATTTTAAATCGTTTTCCATTCTTTAAAGGACAAGTATGTTCCTTATGACCATGATAATGACAATGTGAACATATTGTCATTATTGAACTAGATTAATTATTTAAAATGATCTCTTTTTCTTTTGTTAAACATTCAAGCTTAACTTTCAAATCGAAATTTTCTTTTTCAATACTTTCAAATTTCATTTTTGAAAGCTCTAAATCCTTATTCAAGATTTCATTTTGATTTTTCAAAATCCATTTTCGTTTCTAGGATAAGTTTGTTTAATTTAAAAATTTCTTTTTCAAAGTTTTCAGATTTTATTTTTGAAAGCTCTAACTCCTTTCTCAAAATTTCATTTTGATTTTCTAAATCTAGTTTGACTTTCAAAAGAAGATCATTTTTTAGCTATAAATTTAGAAATCAATTTATTGTATTTGGAGTTCATGGTCTCAAACTCCGAAAATAATTCATCATAAGCATCTTGTAACTCATTAAAAGATTTTGATTTTAATCTATTTGAGTTAGAAGATACCTTTGGCTCTGTGAGAGCTAATAGAGACATCACCTTTATTGGTTTTTCTTCTTCCTTGTATCTATAGATCTCCTCAAGCTTATCCCACATCTCCTTGGCATTTGAACAAGAAGAAGCTCCTTTATATACATTAGGATCAATTGCACAACACAACATGTGAATAACCTTTGTATTTTGTTGAGTTTTCTTCCGTTCTTGATCACTCCACTTCTTTGTCTTCTTTGTAGGAGAAGAATATCCTTTCTCGATCATCATCCAAGCTTCCATATCAAATGCTTGGATAAATATCATCATAAGCTTCTTCCAACGATGATAATTTGTTTCATTAAAGTGTGGAAGCACGTTAATTGGTCTGGGTTCTTCCATGGAGAATGAACCAGAAGTGAACGCCATCTTTATCGATTTAACTCTTCCCGGATCTACTCAAGAGGTGGTTAAACCTTTAAATGAGTCAAGCTCTGATACCAATTGTTGAGTTAATCGATCGATGGAATTGGCCAAGAGGGGGTGAATTGGCAATAAAAATTTTGGTGGAAGCTTTTGCAGAAAATTGAAAATATTTGCATAGCGATTTAGAGTTGTTCGACTTTCTCAACCAAAGTCTACGTCCACTACCTTAGCTATCCACACTAAGGATTTTCCAACAAATTCACTAATTTGTTCTTTCTTTTGAGGACAAAGAGTAACCTTACAATTCCCTCAAGAATTATACCCCAAATTCTTGAGCACACTCTTTTTCAAAGAGAAATATACAAATTTGCAAACTTACAAGGAAAACCTCACAAGGTAGATTGTTTGTACAATTCTAGAACAAAGAAAGAACACTCAAGGATAAATACAATAGAGCACAAATGGTGTTCTTGAAAGCACAATGAATATTGAATGAAAATATACTTGAAGTGCTCAAACAATGAGTTTGATGCGTTCTCTTTGATTCTCTCTTGATTCTTGTTGATTGTTGTTTCTTATTTTTGATCAATGGCTTCTAAGCTTGTTTAAATACTCCTTCAATTGATTCTGAACGTTGGGGATGATTAGTGGAGTCAATGGAGTCATTTAAGTGTGAAAATAATTAATAAAACAACTTGGAGTGTGGGGGGAATCGGTACCCCCTCATAGAGAATCGATTCTCCAAGTGTAAAATTCAAATATTTCGACCGTTAAACAGGGGGAATCGGTTCCCTCTGAGTAATCTGTTATTTCTCGAAGCCAAACCATTCAGGGGAATCGGCACCCCCTTGGGGGGAATCAGTTCCCTCTGGACAATATGGAATTTTGGCTTATTTTTTGTTCAAAATACTTTGTGAAAAATGTTTTAAAAATGGTTCAAGTATAAAACACAATTTTACACTTTAGTAAGGTTTTAAAAATGATCTTTGAAAAACTCGGAGTAATATTTTGATATTCGAATAATTATATCGAATATACATAGAAAATCGTTTGTAAATTCTTAAAATTCATTTAACTTAATTTGTTATATCGAAACATCAAATGCTTTCAACAACCTATTTTCTCATAAAACCGATATATTTATACCGATTACATTATAAATTTACCTATTACATTGTAATTATCAGTTTCGATGTTTTTCTGATCGATACTTTTAATAAATGTATCGACACTTTATGTTGACCTATTTTCCAATTAAACCGGTATATTTCTACCGGTTACATTATAATTATCGGTTTCGATGTTGTTGGGATCGATACAATTTTAAAAAATATCGATACATTATGTTTACTAATTTTGTCATTAAAAAGTGTATTTTTACCACTTATATTGTAAATTTACCTAATACTTTAAAGTAATAAAAATTGAATTTTGTAGTTATTGTAATACCTAAATATGTCCTACGAAATTAATGTTGTACCCACCTTTCAACTACCACATCCTATTGAAAGCACCACTGAAACATGTTGTTCTATGACTATGAACCTCTACTTACATCTCCATCAACTCCTATTGGGACTACTGAACTTGCATAACAAAATTTTTGCTATATGGATCATACTGCATCAGATAATGTTAAGCCAACCGAGGAATGCGATGAAGTACATATTGTTGATGAATCTGACAGATTGGTTGGTCAGCTCTTCTCTTCACGTGATCAAGCTTGGTACTTTTAGAAGGGATTCACACGGGAACATGGTTTTAGTGCACGTCGGGGAACAACACGGCTTGATATGCAAGGGAATGTGAAGACACAAGAATTTTTTTATTCCAAAGAAGGGTTTCGAGTATCCAAAGTCAATATTATTGATCGTCAACGTGCTCATACGCCAGTCACAAGAACGGGATACAAGGCCAAAGTCATAGTTACAGCCACAAATACAAAAGATCAGTGGGTTGTAAGTAAGTCTTATCAGAAACATAATCATGTATTGTGCACACCTGCTATGACACCATTTATGCGTTCTAATAGAGCTGTAAGTAAGGCTGATATCGATGAGGTAACAACATTGAAAGAGGTCGGTGTTGGCACGTCACAAGTAATGAACTATTTAACGCAACTTGCAGGGGGCTATCATAATGTTGGATTTACACATAAAGACCTCTACAATACACTTCAAAGAGGTAAAGTAAAGTAAATTGTCAATGGGGATGTGAATGCGCTTATTGCTTACTCTGATTATAAGAAACATGATGATCCCGGGTTTTTTATGACACACTCGGTAGACGAATTAGGGGCATTGCATAATCTTATTTGGTCGGATTCTACATCGAGATCAGATTACACATGCTTCGGTGATGTAATTGCGTTTGACACAACGTATAAAGACAATTTGTATGGCCGACTAATTATGCCTATTGTCGGTGTCAATCATCACCATAATACAATTGTGTTTGCTACTGCCATAATCACTGACGAGACGTCCCAATCTTTCGAGTGGGTGCTCAAGAATTTTTTAGAAGCCATGATGAATAAATCGCCTATTTCAGTTGTCACCGATGGGGATAGGGCAATGCAGAGGGCTATCAAATCTGTTACCCCTTATGCTAAGCACATATTATGTTCTTGACATCTTTCTCGCAATGCACAAGGTAACATTAATAACCCAAAATTTACAGTAACATTCTCAAAATGCATGGCTTCCTGGTGGATAACCGACGAATTTGATAGTTACCTGCGTTCAGTTGTTTCAAAATTCAATGTCGAAAAGCATCCATAGATGATTAAAAAGGGAAGTACTCGACACTTGTGGCCAAAAGCATATCTAATCGGTCATTTCTTTGTCAAAATTCGCTCAACACAAAGGTGCGAGTCTATAAATGCTTCACTCGCGATTGCACTGAAACACAAGAAGACATATTTAGATGTTGTTCGTGTAATTGAAGAAAGAATTAGTAGAATGCATATGAACGAGTTGAAATTGGATTACTTAAGTTCCCAGACAAAGCCCTTTCAGATCACAAAACTGATTGACCTTGAAAGTCATACTGCTGAGATTTATACGCGCAAATCTTTTCGTTTGTTCCAAGAAGAACTTCAACAAGAGACGTTGTACCAGATTAAAGAAGAGATTCAGTCCTTATCAGATGAATGTCAAAATTATATTTTGAAAAAGTACAAAGAAAAAAATAAGACATTTGAAGTTAATTTTGATTTCGGTACGAAAACCCTAAATTACTCGTGTAAAAAATTTGAGACCGTCGGACTTCCATGTCACTATCAACTTCACGTTTGAAGCACTTGGATTGCACACATTTGCCCGAGTCTTTGATTCAAAGTAGGTGGACTAAGGATGTGAAGGCTTGTGCACCCAGTTTTGTTGACTTGAATGTGCCTCCAGAAGTCATGCAAATGGCAAGGTTCGCTGCTCTACGTGCAACGTCAAGTCGGTTATACTACATTGCATTAAAGAGAGATGTGTCTTTCAAAACCGCAAAAGATGAGATGAAAAGACTAACAACAGAATTTGAAAACTCATTTGGTTTGAATGATTCAGTCAACCAGAGCAGTGTAGTAAACAACGTTCGCGACCCTCAACGAAAACAACGCAAGCGAAAAGAAGTACCAAAGAATAAGGTCGAGAAGAAAATTAGGCGATGTGGGTTCTACAACGGTGAGGGACATAACAAACTAACATGTCCTCGAGTCAAGATCAGTTTGGAAACAAGCACACAACCTACATCAACTGATTTTTTTGAAGACGGAATGGAATAACCATTCAGTCCCGCACATGATGACAATTATGTTAGTGACATTTGGAATAATTCAGACAACGATCTCCATATAACATAAGTATCAACATGTATAAGAAATATGTACAACAACCTATTGCTAACTTTTGTCATCTTATACATAATTACATTCAGATACAACAACCTATTGCTGACTTTTCTCATCTCATACATAATTACTTCTACTATGTATAAGAAATATGTACAATAACCTAGTACTAACTTTTCTCATCTCATACATAATTACATTCAGATACAAAATTATAAATCGAATACAAAATTTCCCTTAAATTGACATCATCGCTTCCTTTTGTTATTCTTGTGTCTCATGGAAGCTTTTGTCATCTCATCTCTTAGTCTATTTTGATTGTGGCATACGAGATTTTTAATATTCGCATACGATCTCATTGTCCAACAACCTATATTCAAATTGTCAGTACGTTAAGTATTGTAACCCACAACATTCAATCTACAACTTTTAACAATTTATCCGCAAACAAATTTTTAATTCCACTTACAAAATCATCAGTTGCCCCTCTAGAACCGATCAATTCCATCCGCATCATCACATAAATGCCGCAATCATATCTGTTACAAAATTTGAATACCACACATGTCAATTATAAAACCTACATAAATTGAGCTTTCTATTTATGATAACATCTCATACCATTTAATTGCCCATTCATCTTATGCTCCACAAATTTGAATTTTTGCAATGAGACATTTCCTAGAGAGCCACATGCTTCTACCCAAATGCGTTCCTTATTATACCTATATAATATTATCATTTGCATTAAAAATATCAAGTTATGATCCAAACAAATTATGTATTATAATTTACATAATTTCATTTCATACATACCAATTTCTTAGCATCCTTCACTCTCTGTTTGGCTGCTTGAGATGAAAACATACTATCATATACCGTTGCAACACATTCTACCATATCCAACACCAACAAATACCAATGGGAATTTTGGTAGTTTATTGTGATAATGATCTGCAATAAATTTCACACCCAATTTGACAAAATTCAACATTATATATCCGAAAACATCATTTGCAATTCGTATGGTGTCTTACCTTGTCACACTCGGTGAATTTCACATAATCATCCAATATAGAACCCCAAAAGCTCACAAGACCATCAAGAGTTACATTGCCGTTGGCCTCTAACGCCTGTTGCTATATTTACGCGACAATCATTATTAATTTACCGTCTATAACACTACTTTTCAAAATTTATTAATTTAACTCAACGCTAAGTGATATGAAAGGTAGTCAATCTTCCCGAGTAAATTTTTCGATTCGTAACATAATGTCCAGCCGAGCAAATCAATAACCTAACAAAATTAATTACACAATCAGAACATATTCACTAGGTTTTAACATTTTTTATTTTCTACTTACCGCACCACCAACCCATTCCATAGGCTTCAACGTTTGAACGTCATTTACGATAGCGAATTGATTTCCCATTGCGATTACAACATTTTTGTATAAAGCATTAGGATTAATATTTTGTCATGAAATATTTAAATATCACTAACATAGCAATATATTTCACTTACGACGATTCTAACCCATTATTCCATAAATATTCACATATTGCAGCTTCGTAATCACCAATTCCGCTTGGAATTTTCGTTTTTTCAACCTACAATTTTGCATACAAATTTTTGTCACAACAACATAATAAAAATCAAATTAAGTTTTCTTTTATTCAGCTTACATTCTGCTTCTTCTTCTTGGGTGTAGGACATTATGAATCCAAAACTGTATCTATAACACTCTTCGGTGTATAGATCAAATTGACATTCTTCCTCCTCACTTCTTTTTCCTCCATCTTTTCTTCTTCATATTTTTTCAATTCATCGTATTTCTCCTCTACATAACTCTTCATTATTTTTATTTCACCCTTCATTTTTTCCCCTTCATCCAAGTTTTTCTGAACCACTTCCTTCACCCCCGTAAGTTCACCCCTCAAATCCACATCTTCCTTCACCACTCCATTAATTTTTCCACCCATCACCATCTTAATTTCACCCCTCAACTCTACGACTTCTTTCACATCTCCATCTATTTTTCCACCCACTTCCCCCTTAAGCCTCTCCATTGCTTATTTGACTTGTCTTTGCAAAATATCAAAAAAGAATTTTTTTACATCCGCCAATTCAGACATCAAAATGTCGAATTTACTCTGTTTTCCTCACCGTCATCCCCCTCACTGTCATCCCCTACTACCATCTCTTCTTCCTTCTCCTCTTCCTCAACTGCCTTTACTGCATCCACTGCCTCCACTTCCTCCTCTGCCGTCTCTACCTCCTTGCCAATAACCTTCAAAATTAAATTACAATATTAATACATTGATTATATTCTTAATATTATTTAATTACATTTATTACCCTTTCTTACTTTCTCGGTCTAACTTCAACTTCGACATCACTCTAACCACCTCTTCCTTCCCTCATGCACGAATGCGTGCCACTCTGTTTCTTTCATATGTCAACACACTATTACAGCCCGACCAAAAATCGAACAGTGCAACCAACATTTATAATAAAATTTATCATTTTATATAATAACTATACTAGCATTTTATTTAAAAAAACAAAAATGTTATTCAATTCATTTACCTCTAAGATTGCTATGCACCCTTTGAGGTATCTTTGGTTGTCCTTTTGAAAGCTGTTTATTGATTCAATCAATCTTGAATGTACATATTCGACCCAATTGAATTCACCATTCAAGCCTTCATCGCAAATCAACTTCATTGTCCTTGTTCATTGATGTATCACCCGTTGGACAAAGAAAGATCCCGAGAAGGTACAATAGAACTCGGGCCTTCAGGTCATCCCCCTGTAAGATTCACTTTTGATTTCTTCTTCAAGTTCAATATATGTCACCTTATGCTTCAAATCATATTTGGAGGCAAGTGCTTTCCAATTTTTACTTTTAGTGACTTATACAACACTTTTGCCTTCATTTTCTACCCCAAGACGGCTGCAACACATGAGACCCCCAAGAGGAAATGAATAATCACCATAGCAATACATTGTTGGGCATCGAATTGCTCCATCAAGGATCGACACAATTTTCTCCGAATAGGTCGATCCCTTACTCCTATCAATTATCCAAACCCCATTTCTTCCAGCACATTCAATTGCTCATTCTCCTTAAGGTGTTCAATTAATAAATTCACTCTTTTTATGTTGCACCTTGTCGATACTTCCTATATTTTTTAACAATGTATAGTGTTATTGTTCTTATATATCTTGTATCAAAGTATTTACAAGTTTAATGAATACATTCTTTTCATGTGCTTTCCTCTAAGCTTTGTATTCTTCACTATCCATATTTGACTGTGTGATGTAAGGTTCATTCTCAGCATCACTCATCGACTTCCATTTCTCCAACACATCATTTTTCACCTAATATTAAGCATAAACATTTCTTAATCAATACCGAACCGATGTGATTGCCAGCTTCCTTCATCCTTTGGCATTCGGTCATACTGTCAACATTTAAAATCTGTTATCAATTTAAAGTTCTTAAATACTTCAATCCAATTACTATTTCAACAATAATAACAAAAATACATTGATACTTATTAGAAGTACATATATATACCCATTGGTTGCTTTCGACTCTCGGCCTCAATTTTAAAGTCATCTTCGCCACCAACAATTTCAAGATCCGTTTACTTCATTTTCCTTTATATATCAGTTTACGCAAATCAAAATCAAATAATAGTTACATACACTTTATTCAATATGCAAATATCGATAACTACTCTTGTAGTAAAACAGTTTCCTTAAAAAGAATTTGAATGGTCAATACTATAAGTATCAGCACATTTACACAACCTATAATATCATTTTCTACCTATAATATTATATACATGTATCTATATTTATTTTCTACTATAATATTATATAATCGATCCCAAATCCTTTTTGGCTTCGATTCGAAATCCCCAAACCAAACCCAAAAATCCTAATCTCTATTTCCTTCAAACGAATGGAAACACTCAATACTTCAAGTATCAGCACATTTATACAACTTATAATATCATTTTCTACCTATAATATTTAATAAAAATATTGATATTTATCATCTACCTAGAATATCACTTTCTACCTGTAATTGGTCTCAAATGCTTCTTTACTTTCAAAACCCTAAACAACACATAATACATCTATTTCCGATTACTGTAATAATAAAAAACTAAGGTTTTGACAACGTACTTTTCGATTCGACTGCAGTAACAAACAAACAAACTTTGCTTTAAAAACGCCTTCTGAAATGCAACAACAATTACGCTTCGATTTCTCAAAAACTCGGCCGTGTTCTATCTATTTTCAGAGGAAATTTAGCTATGCCTTTTATATTTTAACCGGATATGTTATTTATATTTAATCGATACAATTACCAAAGTGTCGATACTTTTATGTCAGGTGTCAATACTTTCGATAGGATATTTACCTATTTCTTTAAAAAGTATCGATAATATTTTACGCGTACTTATTAAAGTATCGACACTTTCAACATATCCGATAGCGCTTTACCGGTTTTGTCATTTCGAGATCGGTTTTGTCATATTTTTACCTGTTATATTGTTATGGATTAATACATTTTTATAAAGTATCGACACTTTATAAGCGCTATTACTGTTTCTCTTTTAAATTCTAAAAGTTTTGATATTTATATTAATGTATCGACACTTTCAACATATCCGATAGCGCTTTATCGGTTTTGTCATTTTGAGACCGGTTTTATATATTTTTACTTGTTATATTGTTATAGATCGATACATTTTTATAAAGTATCGACACTTTATAGGCGCTATTACTGCTTCTCTTTTAAATTCCAAAAATATCGATACTTATTTCAATCTAATCGATACTTTCAACATATCCGGTAGCGCTTTACCGGTTTTATCATAATAAAACCGATTTTGTCATATTTTTACCTGTTATATTACTATGAATCGATACATTTTTTATTTATATCGACACAAATCGATAAACTAAGTTTATCGGTTACCAAATTTTTTAACTTCTTCATGATTTCTACCTACAATATTATTATTACTTAACATTTTTGATAACGTTAAACTAAATTTATTAAATATTTTTTAATGTATCTAATAATACCGTATATTAACGATATATTATTCCGTTTTTTCTAACACCACTATGGATATGAAATTGTCTCTTTCCTTCCTCTTTTATCTTCTTACACAGCAAAGAGGAATAAAGGCAAAAGGAGATTCTGAATTAAACAAAGAATGGTGTGATATCTTAAGTTATGGGCTATGAAACATCATAAACAATTCTAACATAAACCTTTAGAAAAGAAAAAAAAAAAGAGGAAGCGGGAGTTCACCGGTATTTGTCGTGTCCTTGTTTATATGGAAGCCATAGCAGTTTCTCTGGCCGAAGCAGTCATGTCCGGACTGATCCGTTCGTTGTCGGACCTCATCTCCTCCACCCACTTCAACAAATTCGGACGCAAAGACAAGATTTTATCCGAGCTCAAGAAGTGGGAAAAGTTGCTGCTCAAAATCAATGCTTACCTTGAAGATGCTGAAGAAAAGCAAATCACAAGCAAATCGGTCGAGTTTTGGCTCCGTGACTTACGGGACATTGCGTATGACGCCGAGGATATCGTCGACGAGCTCGCCTACGAAGCACAGCGCCGCCAAATGAAGGAAGATTCCGACCCCTCTTTCTCCTCTCGCATGGTGAGGAAATACATCCCAACTTGCTTTCTTATATGTAATCCTTCAAATATTAAGTTTAGCTTCAAATTTGAGTCCAAGATACAGAACTTAACTGCCAGATTTGAAGAGGCTGTTTCAATGAAGAATAATTTGGGTTTAGTTGAGAATGGTAGAGGAAGGTATGATATAGTGAAAGAGAAGCTAAGAATCAGTAGTTCTCTTGTCGACGAGTCTCTTGTCTACGGTCGGGAATCGGATAAATATGCCGTTATCGATATGCTGTTGAATGATAGCGATGATACCGGTAGTATCGGTGTGGCCTGCATTTGGGGTATGGCAGGTGTGGGTAAAACCACTCTTGCTCAGTTGGTGTACAATGATATCGAAGTCGAGAGCTTTTTCGATTTGAATGTCTGGGTTTGTGTCTCCGAGGACTTCGACGTTGTCCTGCTGACGAAGGCCTTGCTTCAGGCTGTTACTTTAGAGAGTTGCAGTGTAAAGAAACTGGATTTACTCCAAGTTAGATTAAAGGAGAAGCTGTGTGGGAAGAAATTTTTTATTGTTTTAGATGATGTGTGGAATGAGAACTATGAAAAATGGGAGCTTCTATGTCGGCCTTTCATTGAAGGGGCAGCCGGAAGTAAAATTCTTGTGACAGCTCGAAACGAAGATGTTGTATCGATGATGGCTACTTGTGGGACTCATCATCTGAGGGAACTCACAAACGATGATTGTCTCTCCCTGTTCGCTCGGCATGCTCTTGGGGCTTCGGATTTCGAAGGTCATCCACGTCTTAAAGCAGTCGGTGAGGAAATAGTAAAGAAGTGCAAAGGCTTGCCATTGGCAGCTAAGATCCTCGGAAGACTCCTTCGTACTAAAGGGAAACCTGATGAGTGGGAAGACATCATGAAGAGCAAGATTTGGGATTTACCCGAAGCAAAAAGCGGCATCCTTCCTGCTCTGAGATTGAGCTACCATGACCTTCCTTTCCATCTCAAGCATTGTTTTTCTTATTGTGCTATATTCCCAAAGGATTATGAATTCGACAAGGAAGAGTTGATTCTGTTGTGGATGGCAGAGGGTTTCTTGCACCCCACCGACCGAAAGAAGCAAATGGAGGACATAGGAGTTGAATATTTTCGTGATTTATCGTCGAGATCCTTTTTCCAGCAGTCAATCGGTAACAAAACTCGGTATGTGATGCATGACCTCATAAATGACCTTGCTCAATTTGTTTCCAGAGAAATATGCTTCAGTTTTGAATTTCATGGAGACAAGTTAAATGATCGAGTCGAACAGTTTCGGCATTTTTCATTCGTTCGTCACCAATACGACACTTCAAAAAGATTTGAAATGTTGCATCAAATGGAAAGATTAAGAACTCTGGTGGCATTACCAGTTCATAAATTGCCATGGGCAGCAGAATCTTATTTAAGCAATAATGTCTTACAAAAGTTGTTGCCAAGGTTAGTCTGCTTGAGAGTGTTGTGTCTGAGTGGTTATTGCATCGATGAGCTACCGCATCATATAGGCGGTTTGATACACTTACGGTACCTGAATTTATCTCACACCAGAATCAAATCGTTGCCAGATTCCGTGGGTTCTCTTTTCAACCTACAGTCATTGATATTGCATGGGTGCAACAACCTTTCCAAGTTGCCTCAAGCGATTGAGAATCTGATTCATCTTCATGTTCTTGATCTTACCGATACTGATAGTTTAACAGAGATGCCAATGCAGATTGACAACCTGAAAAAGCTACAGATTTTGTCCAAATTCATAGTGCAAAGGGGTAGCCGTTCTGTCATCACAGAATTGAAGGGCTTGTTGCATTTGCGAAAGGACCTTTCCATTCTTGGACTGGAAAATGTGGTTGATACTCGAGATGCTAGTGCTTATGTTCTGAAGGATAAGCAGGGCCTTAAGAGGTTAGATTTGCAATGGAGTCATGAATCGCTTAATCATGGAAACGGTGACGACGGAATACATGTTTTCAACATGCTACAACCTCATCAAAACCTTGAAAGAGTTCGAGTTGCATTTTATCCTGGCACTAAGTTTCCATCTTGGTTAGGAGGTTCCTCATCGACTAATATTATGGATATAAACCTCTCCAACTGTAGAAACGTTACGTCCCTTCCTGCACTTGGGAGACTACCCTCACTCAAGAAGTGTTTGATAGAAGGCATGAATGGAGTCAAAAGATTGGATTTTGAGTTTTTTGGATATGGCTTACCTTCTTTAAAACCTTTCCCAGTTTTGGAAGTTCTTCAGTTCAAAAACATGTTGAACTGGGAGGATTGGGACTATCCTAACAAAGCTAATAAAGAATATGGGGAATTCCCGAGTCTTCGTGAGCTTATGATTGATAACTGTCCAAAGTTGCATCGAGAATTACCCGGATACTTGCCTTCTCTGGTGAAACTTGCAATCAAAGGATGCCCCCATGTGGCTTATTCAGTTTCGAGCCTCCCATCTCTTATTGACCTTAGTATTGAAGATTGCAATAAGATGATTCCAAGGAGCATGGTCAACCTTCCGTCTCTAACTACACTGAGAATCAAGAGTTTGTCGGACCTTACATGTCTGGCCGATGGGTTTGAACAGTTTCCCAGAGCACTTAAGCATCTTATCCTTTCCCAATGCACCGGGTTGACATCATTGTGGCGGAAAGGTACTGAATTTTTGAATGTTAGTTCTATTGTTCATGCAAAAATTAATGTATGTTCTCTTACATATCTTTCTCACTGACAGGAAAGGAAGAGCTGCATCGCCTTGCGTCTCTTGAGCGTTTGTGTATTGAATCATGCCCGAAACTTGTATCCTTTCCCGAGACAGGTTTGTGGTTGACGCTTAGATGTCTTTGGCTCAGAGGTTTTCCACTGCTTAAAGACCTGCCTTGTTGGATAATGAGGCACGGTGAACTTACTGGCTGTCTTCTTGAAGACTTGGAAATCGAAGCATGCCCTTTACTCATATGCTTTCCAAGAGGGAGGTTACCTCCCACATTAAAAAGGTTAAGAATACAAGATTGCGTTCGCCTAAGTTCGCTACCCGAAGGACTGATGCAGGCCAGTAACGACGCAATTGTATCTTGTCTCGAGCATTTGGAGATCATTGGCTGTCATTCTCTTGCTCGCTTTCCAGAAGGTAGATTTCCAACTAGCCTTAAAATGCTTAAGATTTTGGATTGCTCGGAGCTGGAGCCATTTTCAGATGAGATGCTGCCTGATAATGCATCACTCGAATACATTGATATCTGGAAATGTTATACTCTAATAAACTTGCCAGATTCTCTAAACAACCTTTCATGTTTGATGGAACTGAAATTAAGCAGTTGTCGGGATCTGAAATACTTCCCAGAGACCGGTTTGTCCCTCCCAAACCTGAGATCTTTGGACATCATCAGTTGTGTCAGCCTCAAGTCTCTACCTAATCAGATGCTAAATCTCACTTCACTTCGGTATTTAACGGTTTGCAACTGTCCAATTGTGTGTTTTCCCAGAGGGGTTTTGCCTCCTAATCTATTGTCACTCGAGATCTGGGATTGTAAAGACCTCAAGGAACCGGTATCGAGTTGGAACTTGCATACGTTAACCTCACTTGAAGACTTGAGGATTGCTGGTGTACAGGAGATGGTTTCCTTTCCAGATGAAGATTGTCTACTTCCAACGACTCTAGTTTCGATATACATCACGAAACTCCATAATCTAGAATCCCTGTCCAAGGAGCTTCGAAATCTGTCTTCGCTTGAAGAGCTAGAGGTCGTCAACTGTCCTAAGCTTCGGTACTTAGAAGGGTTGCCTGCAACACTTGGAAGACTTTGTATTAGGAACTGCTCACGTCTAAAAGGCAAATGCTCAATTAAGAAAGGAGAATATTGGCCCATGATAGCTCCTATTCCCTGCGTGGAGATAGACCCTACAGATTAGCGCGCTCCAGCAATTTGGCTTATGTTAGTCGAGGTAAATGTATTCTTTTTGTTTGAATGGACAAACCATTTCAGTTCAACTTCCATGGATTGGCCCAAAGAAGGATGGGAAGGAACTTAATAAATAAGCTTATTCATTTCAAGTAACTTTGTTGTACAAATCTAACTGGTTCATATTGTTGTACTTCGAATGCATTTAATCCTCAGTTTGAGTTCCTTGGTCCATTAATCATGTTGTTGTGGACAACAGGTTGCGATCGAATCTGCTCATTATTGAAGCCATTGATAGTGAATTTGAGGACCAAGTTGGACTGCTGGTGCGTACTTGTTGCACAGAAAAGTTCAACCAGGTTTGTTTCCCATATTATGGGCTCAATTTATGCCTAGGAGGAGTTGGACAAATAGCAATGTGTAATTCGATCCATGTGATCTCATTGATTAAAGGAATAATTGTTATATTTAGAGGTTTCGGATTTGAGTATAACGTCTGCAGGGGTGTTTGAACGTTACTATTAACCCAAACCCTTTATTGTTCATTTTTATTTATTAATGTATCATACTAAATTGAATGTAATTGGACTTTGTCAATAAAAAATGCACAATGAATTTTAGTTTCAAATGGTTGGAAGACCATGTGGAATAATTATCTTCTCTTACAAATTACAATTACTCTGTGATCAGGAGCGGCGTCTGAAATCTTTTTAAAGGTTTAAAGTTAAATTACAAATTTAATTTTCACATTTAAAAAAAACACTTTTCAAATGCATTTTTTTTCTTTAAAATTTATCTATTTAGCATTACTTACAGTTCTTAAAATACATTCAGCGCGAACATTTTTTTATAAGAAAAAATAATATAACCTGTAGAGGGATATTAAATCGATGTTAAGCTTTCATAAAGCTGACACTTCTTGAAACATACTCTTTGCTGCATTTAGCTGACAGTATTAGATCCTGGATTGGATTTATGGATTCGGAAGAGCCATTGGTTCTCCGGATGTCCTCCAAGCATAACTCTAGGCTATACGTCTTGGCTGGCAATATGGTTTTGAAATGGTGTAGGTTCCATCGGATTGCTCTCGACTCATATCAGCTCTCAAAGATACTAATGCTCACTCAAGACTTTCGGCTCTAGTTTGTGACATCTCAATGATGGAACGATGAGGATGGGTATTTGACATCATCTGAGTCCCACGAGAAGTTAATCGTCCAGTTGATTTTTTTGGTCAAATACATTTCTTCCTCCTAGTTTGAGATACTTCATCATGATCTTCCATCGTACTACACACAATCATTACTTCATAGAGGCATTGATGCCCCCTTTATTGTTAAACCAGTACTAGCTAATCTAGTTCTCTAATTTCCTTCGTTTTAATTCAAAAAAGGATATGATTTTACTTTTAAAACTTGAAATTTTTTAAGGGATTAAATATGTCATTTTACCGTTAGGGAGGCATGACCCTACCAACCCTTCATCTTCACTAAATCACCATAAATTTTGTACATTCTCACAATTCCATCCTACATTCCTGTTTTCTTCCCCCAAGCGCGCCTTTGTAAGGTGTAACATTTATTAAATTACCAAACAGAGAACATGAATTAACAGAAGGGATCGCTCGAGCTCGAAACCGCCACCACTACCAGCTGCAGCACAAATAATTTTCATAAAATTACCAGTTTACCACTCTCCTCCATCGATCGCAATCAGTCCAAATCCAGAAAATCTTTTTTTAAAAAAAGAATCTCACTCCACTGTGTTTCGCCCTCTTTTTGAATTCCCAAAATTAGATCAAACCCTAATCCTTCGAATCCTCACCATTTGAATCCGAAATCAGCATATGGGCAGATAATTGTTATCGGTCTTTGTTTATTATTCACTGTAGGCATTTTAGGATGATAATGATTGCCGTGGAGTTGGCTTCTAATAAAATGGCGTGTATAAAAGGGGTGAATAGATCGGCACAAGTGGCACTAGCGCCGGACGCTCCTTACATGGCGGCCGGGACGATGGCTGGGGCGGTGGATCTGTCCTTTAGCTCATCGGCGAATCTCGAGATCTTCAAGCTTGATTTCCAGAGTGACGATCGCGACCTTCCTTTGGTAGGCGAGTGCCCCACATCTGAGCGATTTAACCGCGTCGCTTGGGGAAAGAACGGATTTGGCTCCGATGAGTTTTCACTCGGGCTAATTGCTGGTGGCCTCGTTGATGGCAATATCGATCTTTGGAACCCCTTAAACCTGATTCGGTATTGTTTTTTTTCTTTCCATAATCAATCGACATATTGTACATAACGGTTGATTTAATCTACTTCACTTTAATTTTCTATTAAATTGGACATGTAGTGACAGAATAGTGTAATAGATAAAGTTAAATTGGCTCTGTTGCAGGTTTTAAGTGCGATGTTTGTTTGGATGGGAAAATTGTGGCCGCTTTCCATCTACTTGGGATTCTACTGCTCTTATATAATGCTCATTTACGCATTTTTATACAGACTTCTTTCAACTTTTCACATCTTGTGTTAAGTTGGTGCTTTTTATGATTTAAACAAGTGGTTATTCAAACTTTTCGGATTGTTTGCTTCGAAGCTAGCTTTTGTATGACATCGTATTGTAATAATGTTCCCATGATTTGTGACCTAGATTACTTATTAAAACTGAATTCCTTTTTGTAAATTGTAATGAATTTGCTTTGTTGTGCAATCAGGAATAAGTTGGATAAGTAATTCCTTGTGCCTAATCTTGCCATTGCTTTAGCAAGCTGCATGCATAATTTGTATAGCAGCTTATGAGCACTGTTTGTTTTGTGTTAGTTTATGGTTGGATCATTTCTAAATGAGCACAAACACTTCTTTTGCTTAATTTTGATCATGCTGTATTTTATTAGATTAAGAATCAAAATAAAAAGAACATCATTTTTGGAAATATTTATGGATAACACTATTCTTAATTTGGACCTTTCTCAGAGAAGATTTAATTCTTCTAGCTTGTCATTTATAGTCATTTTTTCTAGATGATTGGAATTGGTTACTTTCACAATTTTTTTGCCAAATATTAGTATTTATTGCTGTGTAACCAATTTGAAACAAGAAGATTATAATTTGGTTTAAACATGACAATTTCCTCAGCTCTATGTCAAGTGAACAAGCTCTTGTTGGACATCTTTCAAGACACAAAGGGCCTGTGAGTTTCCTTCTTTTTCTGGATAATAAAACCTCTACTATTTTGACATATATGATATTTTTCATCTAGCATTTGAAGATTTCATGGTATATTTCTTCTTTTATCATCCTTATACTTTAGGTTCGTGGTCTTGAGTTCAATGCCATTACTCCAAACTTGCTAGCGTCTGGGGCCAATGATGGTGAAATATGCATCTGGGATTTGTCAGCACCTTCACAACCGTCTCATTTTCCTCCTCTTAAGGTCTGGGAAAATCATTTATAACTTGTTGAATTGTAAAGCTCTTTCATCTATCTCTTCAGCGCTCACCATGGTTAAGTACTGCATGATTATTGTCTGTTGATTCTGAGCTGTGTATAGAATTAAGATCAACACATTTCATAGTTCACACCATTGTTGTTCAACTAAATGCATTTTCATTCTTCGTAATTGCCATGTCTTCACTGTACCCGTTCTTATTTCTGTTCATGTTCAAAGTATGCAATTGGTTAGCTTAGAAGTCAACCCCCTCTCTCATTGATGAGAAAGCAAAAGGATATATATGTATGGACTATGGAGGTATCTGACATAGTTTTTTATTGTTATCATGCAGGGTAGTGGTTCTGCTATTCAAGGTGAAATCTCATTTCTGTCTTGGAATAGTAAAGTCCAACATATTCTGGCCTCAACTTCTTATAATGGAACAACTGGTGAGGAAATTAATGGGCTCTAGACTTATTGTTTTGTCATTTAAGTTTAGTTGGGTAGGTAATGTATATATTTATAATTGTCCAGTTGTTTGGGACTTGAAGAAGCAAAAACCAGTGATAAGGTAAAGTTCATGTTATCTACCTAGTGAAAGTTTTCTTCTTGTTTCTGCATTTTATTTCCATCCTGACCCACCGCATCTTTGACCTAATCCTTTTTTTAAACAATAGTTTTGCAGATTCAGTTAGAAGGCGATGTTCTGTTTTGCAGTGGCATCCTGATATTGCCACTCAACTTATTGTTGCTTCAGATGAAGTTGATTCACCAACTTTAAGGGTAATCATCTTTTTTATGTTGCTTCGAATGTGGATTCTATTTGCTTGGAATTTGTTAATTTCTGGTATTTTTTGCTAACAGCTTTGGGATATGCGGAATATAATGTCACCAGTGAAGGAGTTTGCGGGGCACACAAAAGGTACCAATGCTTTAGAAGTTGATGCAACATTTTTAGAACTTGTTGATATTTGCCATCTTTACATTGGGGTGTTTGTTTCTGCACTTGATTGGAGAATTGTATGCTCTTTAAGCTTAACCTGATACTACACCATATAATATGAGAATATAAGATGTAAATAACTAGCTTCCTAAAATTAGAGTGAAAATAGATCTTTGAAATTGATTTGGTACCCCCTGGTCAAAATGGTATCTATGAGGCCAGTTAATGTTAGAACTCTCAGCGTTTCATGGTGTAGGTCATTTTCTGTTAATTTTTCTGACAACTATTCATCTCCCCGTTCATGTAGAAGTTTGATTCATTATTTTGTCGGGCTTTTATTGTTGTGTAACACCCACAGACCGATACTGGTGGATCCACCGTAAAAATCCCAGAAAATTAAAATTTTTGTTAAAACGCATAAAATTATAAAATAATCTATAAATACAAAAGTAAAATTTACAAATTTTCAGAGATAAAACAGATTTCAGACTCGTATATTAAACAAAATACAACCTACATGCCCGCTAATCACATGCACCGTACTCTGCAAGCAACGTCGGTGGAACTCATTTTATTGATGTTGATAGCTGCACTGATTTGATTCTTTTAACCTGAAATGGGAGTAAAAGAGTGAGCTTTGGGAAGCTCAGTAATAAAAAACTACCAGATGATGCTGAAAAACATGCATATAAAAGGAGCATCATAAGTTTTCCTCATTGACTCAGCCGTCTACAGACTTTTGTAATAAGCTGAGGTTCCACCAGAAAGCTTCAAGTTCAGAGTAAACATTTGGAGGACTAGAGTCAGGAGATCATAATAGGGTGTCTAGTGTGTTCTCACCAAAAATCAGTAAAAAGGGTACATATCTTTCTAAAACAATGACAGTTTAAAACATATTTTTAAAACCATATTAGAACCCTCCAACCGAGCACCGTTATGTAGTTCCCTTGAACTGCACCCATAAAGGCTTACCTTAAACACACAACAAAGGGAGCCACGCTAAGGGAATGCTGTTCGCGTGTTGTGAGTACTATAAATTATACGCAAATAATGTGCAAGTATACACAATCGTTCAAGTAATATAATGATTAGTGAGTATCGTCTCCACAGGGATTGGGTGAAATTACAAAAGTCTAACCAAAGCATTGCACTATTCTATCTAAGTATAGTTAGTCTTGATATATACAAATGTCACGGCAATGTAAATGTGTATGCTGGTGGATATGGAGTGATGGTCTGATGGTGTAGCAAATGGAAATGTAATGGCAATGATGGATGTTTAATGTTGAGTATGGTGAAATGTCAAAGCAATGAAAAATGGTAAAAACAGTAAATGAAAAGAAAATAGAATGAAAAGAAAATAATCCTCACGTGACAAGCTTCCAAGAGAATGAATGGTAGGGATTGATCTAAGGATGCTAAACTTATTTATCAAGTATATTTAAGCTACCTGGTCTTTACTTACTCGACAGGGCTTTCCTAAAATATTCAAAAGAACCTAACAGAATAGGATGCCAAGGCATCTGCTCTCACTCAACGATGTTGGCCAGCCTACCCTATTGATAAAGACACCCTTTTTAGTCGTTGAAATCCTATCCTAGCCTCTTCCGAGATCTAAGGGATTAAGTTATAATATTCCTAGGCCTGTTCAAAGCCCCTTGAAAATACTATAACCCATTGCTTATGAGGATCTTATCTTGCGTTTCTTTTGAATACTTACATGTATTTTTAGTCTAGGATTCTTTCGAATACCTAACCTTCATCTACGAGATGGACATTTTCATGCCTCTTACAAGCATAGATGGTGAAGCATTCATAAGCAAAGTAAATAAAGAACCAAAATAAACTTAAATACACCATTAAAAATAAAGCTCAAACAACCATTAAATCAACCACCACCAAATAAGTTAGTTCATGGTGAGGTTCAAAATATCCAAACACAAAGTCATGAAAATATTTGTTCCAACAACCCACAAATAAATATAAAATAGCAGCAAAAAGGGAAGTTGAGAAGAAGCCTTCGACGCGCCACCGGAGGTCTCCTCTCGACCACCGTGAACCGCCTAGCTCGCTAGCTCCTTTCGGCGCCTAGCTTGCCACTCCTTGGATCTTTATCAATGGAGGAATATCCCAAGGAAGAAGAAAGGAAAAAGAAAATAAAAATCTGATTTTTGCTACAATATGTGTGTGTGTGAATCCTCTCTCCCATGAGGTGTCATATATAATAAAAATATCTAGTGGTAATGATGATATTGTTGGGTGCAAAATACCCCTCATACCCCTAGAATCACATGTTGAGCGTGAATCTTATCCTCCAAGTGGCAGTGGTCCTCTGGCATCTCTGGAAGGCGGTTACAACAGTCTTCACGTGCAGAGACAGCTGTCTAGTGCCAGCTGTCCTTGTGCAGAAATATCTTTTTTGTCTTTTTCTGCGCCAGAAATGTCGAGGCATTTCATTCTGCTTTAGCAACGTGTGATGCCGCGACATTGCTTTCCCAAAGAATTCTTTTTCTTGCTATTCCCTGCACACCACAAACAAACTGCACATTTCCCTTAAGCAGCACCATTAAGAAATAAAATAACACTACCACTACAAATGCAACTATATGCAACTACATGATCCTAAAATGCCTAGAATGAGCTTTTAAACAATAACTTAAGTGGACATTTAGGGCTGTCAGAGTCAATTTCGTTGCTGGAAATTAAAATTAACAGTCTGGATTTAAAGTGTCAAGGTGGAAAGCAGTCTGCAGGGGATTGGGCACAATTGATTGAGTCTAAAAAGGAATTATGGAGACTGTTAAGGATCGAGGAGAGAATTTGGTTTCAAAAATCTAGAAACAGATGGATTAAAGATGGCGACAGGAATACAAGGTTTTTTCATCTTAGTGCATTGAAAAGGAATAGATTCAACACTATTCATTCTATCAATTTTAAAGGCAAAGTTATTTCGGATCCAGAAAAGATAAAAGACAGTGTGTTTAAGTTTTTCAAGAATGCATATAATGAAAAAACTACACTGGAAGTTGAGGGCTTGAATTTTGATTTTAAACAGTTGTCTCAAGTTCAAAGTGATTCTCTAGAAGAGGTGTTTACAGAGCAAGAAGTGTGGCAAGCAATTTCATCTTCTGATAGTGCAAAAGCTCCAGGGCCGGATGGTTTCACAATGGGTTTTTACAAGAAGTATTGGAATTTGTTAAAGGTGAAGATTATGGAGTTTTTTTCAGATTTTTACAATGGAAAGAAGTGGGTTCATGGGGTGAATCATGCTTTTATTACCTTGATTCCAAAGAAAGGTAATCCTGAGAGTATTGAAGATTATAGACCTATTAGTCTAGTGGGCAGCTTGTATAAGATTCTCTCTAAGGTTCTTTCGAAAAGACTTTCTTCTTGTGTTAAAGATATTGTTAGCCCTACACAGTTCGCGTTTATTCCGGGGAGGCAATTGTTGGATTGTGCCTGTTTAGCAAATGAAGGCATCGATTATTGGAGGAAACAAGGGCTGTAGGGGGTTGTTTTCAAAGTGGATTTTAGCAGAGCTTATGACACCGTGGATTGGTAGATTCTGTTAAGGTTTATGAAGGAGATGGGCTTCGGAGAAAGGTGGTGTTCTTGGATAAATCAGTGTATTTCTACAGCTTCTATATCTATTCTACTGAATTGGTCTCCTACAAAAGAGTTTCATATTGCTAAAGGTTTGCGACAAGGATGTAGTCTTTCTCTTCTTTTGTTTAATGTGGTTGGTGAACTCCTTCATATGATGTTAAATAAAGCTGTGGAATTAGGATTATTTCAAGGGTTTTCTTTTGGAAATGTGCAAAACAGTTTCAATTTGACCCATCTTCAGTTTGCGGATGACTTAATTATTTTTTGTCGAGCCTCCATCACTCAAATTAAAAACGTTAGACGAGTGTTGATGATTTTTAGTTTTATGACGGGGCTTCATCTTAATTTAGTTAAGAGTAAATTGTATGGTATTAATGTGGGGGGGGGGGGACACACTGAGAAATTGGGCTATGGGCATTGGCTGCTCTATTGGTTCCTTTCCGACAGTTTATTTAGGCCTTCCGTTAGGGGCTAAAAGAAACTGTGAGAAACTGTGGGAGCCAGTCCTAGCTAACTTTGATAAGAAATTGGCGGGATGAAAAGCTTCTTCTTTGTCTATGGCCGGTAGATTGGTGCTTATTAAGTCGGTTTTATCCTCTTTACCTATCTTTTATCTCTCTATTTTCAAGATTCCAGCTAAAATCTGTCAAAAATTAAACTCTTTGATGGCGAATTTTTTATGGGGTGGAGGAGAAGAAAAGAAGAAAATGCATTGGGTGAGTTGGATTAAGATTTGTAAACCGAAGTGTGGAGGTGGTCTAGGAGTTGTTGATTTGAATCTTATTAATAGAGCACTATTGGGAAAGTGGGTGTGGAAGTTTGCCAACGAAAAAGAATCTCTGTGAAAAAAGTTCTTATGTTCTAAACATAGTGTTAGTTGTCTTTCTATGGATGTCAATAAAGTCTCCTCCCACAAGGACTCTTGGATTTGGAGAGGTATTGTGAATAGCTACATGAAGGATGATTTCTTTGGAGGATGCATTAGATCTCATGCGAGGTTACAAGTTGGGAATGGCAATTCGATTTTCTTTTGGAATGATACATGGTTGGGGGATTTTCCATTGAAAGTTCTTTTCCCTAGGATTTTTGCTCTGTCAACAAATCAAGGGGGTAAGGTTGCTGAATTTGGTAGTTTTGATTTGAATGGTTGGGAGTGGAATATTAAGACTAGGAGGAATCTATGCGATTGGGAAGTGGCTCAGCTGGTTGATCTATTGGACAAGCTCAATGTTATCAAATTAAATGAATCTTTGGAGGATTGTATGCTTTGGGTTGGTGCGGGTGAGGGTTTGTATTCCGTTAAAGCTTGCACGAAATCTTTCTACTCAGTGGATGAGGATAACTTTAGGTGGAACAAATGTGTTTGGCAAGGTCTGGTTCCTCCTAGAGTAGAGGTTTTCCTTTGGCAAGTATCACTTAATAAAGTAGCGGTTAGAGGGGAATTGAAGAAAATGGGGGTTCCCTTAGGGGAGGACTCTCAATGCCCCTTTTGCAATCAAGCAGAGGAATCAGTTCAGCATCTGTTTATTTCCTGCCAGTTTTCCTGGGTACTATGGAACAAAATCATAGCCTACTGGGGTATCAAGTTAGCCTTACCTACTGATCCTTCTTCAATTCTAATTTCATGGTCTGTTCTTAGGCCATTTTCTAATATGTGGAAGTTTATTCCGGGGGCTGTTTTATGGTCGATTTGGAAGATGAGAAACGAAATTGTTTTTGAAAGAGGCAAGCTGGACACATCCTCATTGTTTTTCACAGTCAGGTTAAGGCTTGCGAAATGGTTCCTAGCTAAGTATCCTTTATCCTCTATTCAAGTGGACTCTCTAATTGGTGATCCTTCATTGGCTGATAATATTTCAGCTTCTCTTGATTCGAACAGGCCTGTGGTTTACTGGAGTCCTCCTCCAGTCGATTTTTTTAAGTTTAACGTGGATGGAGCAGTTAGTAGGGTTGGGTTGTTAGCAGGAATTGGGGGCATTCTTAGAGATTGGAATCAGATTAAATTGATGTCGTTTTCAGAAAAAATAGGGCCTACTCCTATCATTTTAGCAGAGTTAAAAGCTATCAAAAGAGGAATAGACATCTTTGTGTCATCAGAATGGGTATTGAAGGGAAGGCTTATTATTGAATCTGATTGCAAGTTAGCTGTGGAGTGGTTGAAATATCAGGAGTCAGTTCCACCTTTTCTTTTAAATTTTGTCAAGGATATTGCGGATGCGGTTTCTGAGTATGAGGTCATTGTGAGGTGGATTCCGAGAAGCTGTAATTGCGAGGCAGATTTGCTTGCAAAGGAGGGGATTGGGTAGTGGGTCACTTTTTTAGTACTGGGTTCGGAGGTTTTTCATTAAGGCGTTATAAGAGTGTGCTTAAGTTTTATGTATCTTAAAGGAGTGGTTTTAGTTTTATGTAATTTTTACATTATCAATATATTAAGGTTCTCTATTCCTCCTTCCCCTAGTAGGTTCTGACCTCATGGTAAGGACTACTAAGAAGGAGGTTTTTATGAGACCTACTTTTCCTATCAAAAAATAACTTAAGTGAAAAATGCCTTAAAAGTAGCATTTTTAGGAAGTTATCAAATGCCTTGGGGCCCAAGAGCCTACCCAAGAAAGTTTCTCGAGGCCTCGGAGCCTACTCAAGGATCACCTTAGGTCCGTAAGGATTTACCAGCTGGATCAGGGTTAAACCTCCATACTCCAGAATTCTACCCACATAAAATCCAGTAGAAATCAATTTTAACAGTAAATCGTAATATTTGGATTGTGATTCAGTAAAATCTCGTAAATGTGACAATGAAATAAACCATATAACTGTCCTCCACCCGTGCACCATATGTAGTCTCATGATTAACCCAAAGGAGTGCCTTGGGGCCTGAGAGCCTACCCAAAAAAGTTTCTCGAGACCTAAGAGCCTACCCAAGGGTCACCTCAACTCCGTAAGGATTTACTAGCTTGATCAGAGCTGAACCTTCAGCTTACCTAGATAATGTCCCAATAAAACAGTTCAAGTAGTAACCAGTGAAAACAGAAAATCATAATTCATAAACCAATAAATTCCATGATTCTATAAATCAGGAACAATCATATTTTTCGGTGAAAACCGTAATCAGAGAACACATACCATGTAGCCATGGTTCATATTCTAGTAAATCAATAATTTTAGTGAAACGTATTTCAAAACATATAAGACAGTCATGTAATACATGGGGAACACACTAGAGGATCCAATTATTTTTCAGAGGCACTCTATAGTTATCAGGAATGAAAACATGAAACTTATGCAATTTGATCGGATTCAAGGAACGAGGTCCTATTGAAAGGGATCGATTACTAACAGATCTATTAGACCATTAAAATTGATACCTTCGGACTCCTTTTTATTTAGTTGCATTCTGAAAGGTGTTAAAGAACCTTTATATCAGAATAATTCTAGATTCAGATTTACTGAGAGTGATTCCATTACTCAAACAATCAGGGGTATTCAGGATTATGTATTGAATTATCAGGATTTTGAGTCCCATTTGAACCAACGATCGCAACTCTGCTATACTTGTCAATCATTCGGACTATGATACTTCATTATTATTATTCACTTCTTATTACTGACTGCACCAGTTGATCTGATCAATATCAAAATCATCCTTGATCAGTTCTTGAAGAGACGAATAGGTATTCCAGTGGTATTTATTTCTTTTCTGTATTGCAGCGATATCAATAAATGTCGACGTGCTTGATTCGGGGTTGAAAACCCTTGAGGGCGGTACAAAATATGAGTTCATCAACGTTTCCAGACTTGCCTGAGTCATTCATTTAATTATAGGTCTTTGAAGGTACTTAGGTCATTTGTTAGTTAAGTCTATCCCAATCACCTCGGAGTTTCCAGAGTAATTCAATCATTTCCGAATTTCGGATACATATAGTTTTTCCATTCCGTTCAACTTGGTCATATAATTTAGTCATTTCATGAAATTTAGACGTTTAAAGTACCTTCGATAATTCAGTCTCTGGGTGTTATCTCAGAAAATAGAAATTCTAGGTCATTTGATATTCGAGGTTGATTTATTCATTTCAGAGTTGGAGATATTTAGTTATTACAGTGCTTAGACGTTCCTTGGGTCATCTTACATTTTAGGGGCATTCCAATATAGATCCGAAATTTAAATTGATGATTCCAAGGTTCAAGTGGATTAAGATTTGAGTTCTCAGGTCGTCTCCATTATCATAGCCATCCATAGACCTTTTTACACTTTAATGGAATTATCGTCATTTCATTCAATTATGTCGGTGGCATTACTTCTGATAACTTAGGCTTTAAGTGTTTAATTAAGAATCAAGGCTTATTGGCCTTGTGCTTTCTCTAAGGTTTAAAACTGATAAAAATATATTTTCTAGATAAATTAGGAGTTAATCGGTGCGTCATAAATTTTATCGGGTTGAATTGCATATTCTCGGGGTAATTCCACTATCAGGATCAATACATAGCATTTTTGCAACTTGAGAGTATTTTCGTAATTTTACCCCATATGGTATTTTCGTAAATTTTTTACCCAATCGAAGTATTTTCATAACCACTCATCCAAGTACCTTTAGCATTTAACCTTTAATGAGGTTAATCAGAATTTACAAGTTCTGAGATTGATTGATTTACTGATTAAATTATTGAACTTAGATTTGTTTTCGATCAGTCTACCAATTTCTTTTTCAAGCCGTTAGAGTCTTACACAATGTTCTGTCTTTATTCCAATTTACGCCCGAGTCCAATGATAGTTAAATACACCTAATGGACCAATCGTTTCCATTCATGCATTTACCATTTATAAATGAGTTCCGAAAAGAATACAAAAGGTAGTAGAGTATTACCTCGGTTTTCGTTCCATATCAATCGACCATTTAAACTCTATTCGATCGCCCTTGAATTTTAATTCAATGTCCAATAATTCCTCGGATACATAGCAAACAATTTTACGTCAGAAACTAAACTTAATTGAGAAACCCTATTGAATCAAAGGTAAATCACTGAAAAATAGTTTATCGGGTCCGAATTTAGCAAAACGGACTTCGGACTCAGGACGTCGAAAAACATAAAATGAGACATTTTCGAAAAAGTTGACTTTTTGGTCAAAGTCAACAGTCAAAGTTAACGGGTTGAGTCGGACGAGTTGACTCAGTCGGGTCAAACAGACCCGGTTCGGTCTGACTGGACCGGTTCCAGAAACTTCTTGAACCGGCGGAAGAGCCCCACGCGCGTGGCGGCGCGTGCGACGGCGATGGGGGCAGTTTCGAGCTGCTCATTACACCCTGTTCAAGCACTAGACAAAATCGATTCCAACAACATCATAGTCTGCCAAAATAATCCATCAGAATTAAAAGAAGAGGATCGAAACGCTTACCCACGCCGACGGTCAGCGAAAACGGCGACGACAACCTCACCCACCAGTCGGTTTTTATCGCACGAAGATGGGGAGTCTTCCTAGGGTGGCGGTGAGGCGAACAGACCGTCGGTGTGATCGGAAATCATCAAAACTCGAATGAAAGCTTAAGGTTTCCAACAAACTTTCAATGAGCTCTCCCCGAAGAACGACGGCGAGGCTCGACGAGTGGGTCATTGATTTATGATCGGACGAGGGAGACGCTTCTTTGAGCGTCCTCTCCCCGTTTTGCTATGAACGGCGATCGATCAGGGTGTTTAGGGGTCGGAGACAGGGGCGCGAGACGGTGGCCATGCAACTGGAGGTGGCGGTGTGCTCCACCGTTGGCAGGAGGCAACTGGACGACGCTGGGGCTCGTCGGTGAAGAATAAGTTTCGGGGGATGATAGTGCAAAAGTATTAAACATTGGGAGGATTTTGGGGTTTCACGGGGAGTTTAATTTTCACTGCTTAGGATAAATGGGCAAATTCAGGGCTGAGTCTCCGAATTTCCTGCAATTTTCTAAAAATGCCTATAATTTCAAAATCTTATAAGTTGACCCCTATATTGGGGTGTGACATGTTGCAAGCTAAAAGATAGTTCTATTATTTTAAGTTCATGAGAATATTTGCTTGCATGTGTTGTTACAGGTGTAATTGCAATGGCATGGTGTCCCTCTGACAGCTGTTATTTGGTCACATGTGCCAAAGATAATCGAACTATTTGTTGGGATATGATTACTGGAGAGGTTGGGGAATGACTTAATTACTAATATGCTTCCTCGCTTCTTCTGGTTCTGTATGTTCCTTAACCTTTGATCAAAAGGTTACATTCTGAATTGTGATATTTTTCTATTTTGGGGCATAGATTGTCTGTGAATTGCCTGCTGGTACCAACTGGAACTTTGATGTGCACTGGTATCCAAAGATACCTGGAGTAATATCAGCATCTTCTTTTGATGGCAAAATTGGCATGTATAACATCGAGGTGTGACCTTGTCCAAATTATCTTTCCTATCATACTATGTTTTTGTTAAACAAAAATTTCTTGGCAGTTTGGTGTGTTTAGGTTAGCACTTGTTCTGTTTAACTTCTCACCTTTATTCTGCAGGGTTGCAGCCGATACGGTGTTGGGGAGATTGATTTTGGTGCAGGTAATTCATCTAACAGAACCATTCAATTGCTGGAGTTGATTTGGCATTCTTCTATTTGGTTCCACGGAGCAACCCATTGTTCAACTTTTGTCATAATGTGACAGTTCTATTGGCAGTCTAGGAGAAAGAAATAGGATCGATGACTGCCAATAGAGGCAGATGTGGGCTGCCTCTCCTAGGGATTCAAATAATAGTGCTATAGTTGTATAGTGGCCGCTATGTAGTGGTATGGCCACTGTCCGGCACCGTAAATCCCGAAATAGCAGCTTGAACTAAAATACATCAATGGGGGTGGTTAATGGCTGTGAAATAGTGGGGTAATGGAGGATACTGGTAATAACGGTATATTATTTCTGTTATTACCCAATTTTTTACTAAAAACTTTCCATCTTGAGAAGCAAAGCACAAAACAGAGGAAAGTAGATCAACAAAACAAAAAACGAGTAAAGCAGATCGTAAAAAGGTTCAATTAGTTCTCAATTCTTTCTGAATAAATGACAGAAAGCTATTTTGATAAAAAGACTGATAAAAAAAAAATAAAGGGCAGCAAGCTTCGTGCTTGTTAGTTGTGAGATTCAGATGATTTAGGGAAAGAAAATTGGTCCAAAATCTTGGCAAAATTATTGCAAGAGGAACTCAGTGATGCCTTGGATAATTTTGGTAGGAAGCAATTTAGTTAAAACTTTAAGGAAATTTAAACAAATATTTTAGGGAAAAGTTAGGGATTTTTTGACGAAAAAGAAGCCATCTGCAACTATAAATTGGTATTTGGAATGTTGTGAGTTTAGCTGGCCGTTTGGGTCATGGGTTGGTGGGTGGGTTGTAGAATGTATGGTCATGGGTGGATTTTTTTACTTAAATGCGGATATAGATAATTTTATTATTTTTAATTTATTAATTTTTATAATAATTATAATTTAGTGTAACAATTAGTTTTAATAATGTATTGAAATATTTTTCACTTTGTGTAAGTGTTTTATTAAAATTGATTAGGAAGAACTTTTTTAAACTTGAAGAAATGTGAAATTGCATGAAAATTAATTAAACTTAAATGGTTAAATATAGGAGAAATGAGAATATTGCTCTGTTAATAGAAAATTCATAAATAAAAAGGATTTTAATAATTAAAATATGTTGCTATAATGATAAAAAAATGTGTTCTCATGTAAATAAAAATCCATGTGTCACTAACCACTCGAACTCATCTTCAATGATTTTTTGTAAATATGATTACTATGGTTATGTTTTAACATGAGCTGTGTGAATTTGGAAAAGAAAATTCATGTCTGCAATGACTGTTATACCATTAGTTATGTCTGAGACCGCGATAAACACAACTGTGAAGGCACTTTAAATCCCTGGTCTCTGCTTAATTAGTTTTTACTGTATTGCTTATAGGTTAAATATACTTCCATTTTACATTGTCTTTCTAATTATTTCAATGACTCTTTATGCAGTGTCTTTGAGAGCTCCAAAATGGTACAAACGTTCCGTTGGGGCATCTTTTGGGTTTGGAGGAAAAGTTGTCTCATTTCGCCCTCGGATAGGTACTTCTCCATCATCAGAGGTAAATATATCAGCAAGCTTTGTTAAAACATAACAACAGTAATAATTGGAATATGAAAGCCAATTCTTTCTTTTTGGGATCTTATGGTCCTGTATACTCTGTTCAGGTTTTCTTGCACAACTTAGCTTCCGAAGAAAGTCTGGTTAGTCGTTCATCGGACTTTGAATCTGCGATCCAAAATGGAGACAGGTCTTTGCTAAGGGCTCTATGTGAAAAGAAATCTCAAGAGTCTGAGTATGTCATCCATACTAAGAAATTTTAATTATTTTTTCTTGTCTTTTTTCAAGTAATTTCTTTTACTTATTCCACGATTCATTGGGAATTCTGTGCAGATCTCATCAGGATCTTGAAACATGGGGCTTCTTAAAGGTGATGTTTGAAGATGATGGAACAGCTAGGACAAAGTTGCTCATGCATCTAGGTTTTTGCGCACCTGAAGAAGAAAAAGGTACTGTACAAGATGACCTCCATCAGAGTGTAAATGATATTACCCTTGAGGAAAAAGTGGGCTATGAGAAAGAAGCTCCCCTATTTGCTGCTGATAATGGGGAGGATTTCTTCAACAATCTTCCTAGTCCTAAAGCTGATACACCAGTTACAACTTCTGAAAATAATTTTCATGTTGGGAGCACATTTCCTAGCACAGATCTAACACCTCAGGAATCATATGGGCTGGAGGGAAGTTCAGATCCATCATTTGATGATGCTGTTCAATGTGCCTTGGTGGTGGGTGACTATAAGGGAGCGGTTGCACAATGCATTGCAGCAAATAAGATGGCTGATGCATTAGTTATTGCACATGTTGGCGGTGCTTCCTTGTGGGAGAGCACACGTGATCAGTTTCTTAAGATGAGTCATTCACCACACCTGAAGGTGAATTCAACTCTTATATTTGTTTACCCCTAAATGATTAGTTTCTTGGAAAAGGAATTTGAGAGAGTAATTAGTTTCGTGGTTTGCATTTCTCATTGGTTGCAAGATTTACTGATTGGTTTGTTGAGTGAAATTATGTGTTAATTATGCTCTTTATCTTTAGGTTGTCTCTGTAATGCTGAACAATGATCTCATGAGTTTTGTCAACGGGAGGCCTTTGAAACTATGGAAAGAAACACTTGCACTCCTCTGTACAGTACATATTTTGGAACTAATTTTAGATTTATAGTGCTCTAGCAGCAAATTATTTATGGACTTGTCATATTTGATGAGCAGTTTGCCCAAAGAGAGGAATGGACTATACTTTGTGATACGCTTGCTTCCAAACTAATTGCTTCTGGTAATACTCTGGAAGCAACTCTTTGTTATATATGTGCCGGAAATATTGATAAAACAGTGGAGATTTGGTCAAGGTGCCTGACAACTGAACATGATGGGAAATCTTATGTTGATCTTCTCCAGGTAAGTTGGCAATTCGTCGAAACACATTTCAAGCGTAAGCTGTCTGGCCAGAAATCCAACAATAGATATTTGTTTTCTAGAATTTGATGGAAAAGACCATTGTCCTTGCTTTGGCAACTGGCCAGAAGCGATATAGTTCATCTCTGTGCAAACTTGTTGAGAAATATGCTGAAATTTTGGCTAGTCAAGGGCTTCTAACAACAACAATGGAGTACTTGAAACTTTTGGAGTCTGATGAACTGTCACCTGAGCTTGTGATCTTAAAAGATCGTATTGCACTTTCAACAGAACCTGGTATGTTCTTGGGAGTTGGGACATATTATGCTGGCTGTAGTGCTGTTACGTATGGGTTTTTTAATTTGGTAGAAAATGGTTCTCAGCTCATGTAATAAGGATTTAGGAGTTCTAAATCTGTGATGCTCTGAGAACTTTTTCTGGCCAGTTTCTTGGGTATTTTACAGCTGGTTTTCTCGCATACAATATTTACGAAGACTAACATGAAATTTAGGTTACTCAAGTCTGAGCTATGTTTTCTGCTTCGCAATATGTTCTTGTTCAGGATGTACTTATTTATTTATTATTTATTTGTTTATTTTGCAGAGAAAGAAACTAAATCTATGGTTTTTGATAGCTCTCATCTAGCAAGTGAATCGGTCTTTGAACCTACACCACAGATATATCCGGTGCTTTGTCTTTGACTTCTATTTTATGTGTCTATTGAATGGTCCTTGATAATTGTTGTGATGTTGTGAATGACTATTTTTTGTTACTTTTTGTAATTGATTAGGAGTCGGCTACATCACAAATTCAGCCAGGTATACGCAGTAGTGCTTATGATGAAAATTATCAGCGTTCTTTCTCTCAGTATGGAGGATATGCACCACCTCCCTCATATCAACCTCAACCACTGGCGCCTGTAAATACTTTTGTTCCAACCCAAGCTCCTCATGTTACCCAGGTATGCTGTAATGGGTTTCTTTCTGTGCATAGCAGTCTATTTGATGGTAGATTTAAGTGATGGAATAATATTTCTCTTCTGATTTTACTGTTAATCTGTCTTGGTATCTTAACGCCTAGAACAATTTGGTTCAAGTAATATCTTAATGATGACAGTATGGTCAGCTTATTACTAGCAAGAGATTGCTATAAGTTGTTTTGGCGGGGCATCTTTGGGTTTGCAATTAATCTTTGTTAACTTAGCATTTTTTACTGTACAAACAACCTTCTATTGTTGCTATCCATAAAACCCAGCAGTGATGAGAGAAAATTGGACAATCTTTCTCATTTTTCTAGCTTTTTAGTTTCTTATATGCGTGATATTTTCATTTATAATTTGATGCTTGACTAAATATTTTTTTTCCTTCCAGGCAAATTTCACTCCATCCCCTGGCACCACTCAGCCTGCTGTTAAACCCTTCGTTCCTGCAAATCCTCCTGGTCTAAGAAATGCAGATAAATACCAGCAGCTAACCTTGGGTTCTCATTTATATCCTGTCTGTATAGCTATAGCTGCCAACTAATTCATGTTCAATGCCATAGTTTTCATCTATTTCTGGTATACTAAATGATTTTTGCATGCCTTTCAGGGTGGTGCCAACCCTACTTATCCTGTACCCCAAGTAACTGGTTCACCTGCACCTGTCCCATCATAAATTGGACCAGTTCCTGGCCCCCAAATGCCCTAATTTGTAGGTCCCACCCCAACACCAAGGGGATTTATGCCAGTGACTGACACATCCGTCGTTCAAAGGCCTGGGATGACCCCAGTGCAATCGGGCAACCCTACACAATCGGCATCAATACAACCAGCTGCAGCACCTGCTGCACCCCCACCAACTGTGCAGACTGCTGACACTTCAAATGTACCTGGTAATTGCTAGTTTCTTGGCTTCAAATAATGTTACTATGTCATGTCTGTTTATTGGATTTTGTAGTTCTCACCGGCCCAATGCTTTGTCCGACTTTCTTGGATTATTCCAGAATGACAGTTTACTTTCTGAAAATTTGATTAGTGGTTTTACATCATCACCGTTTACAAGAATTTTTGCAAAACAAAATGCATTGTTTTAAAAATGATGATTGAGGTGAATGAGGTTGAAGGTATACTTCATCACATCATAATTTCCCAAATAAAGATCAATCAAATGTGTGCTTGTTTCCAAAATAATATCTATTGATGCATTTCTGCAAACTAATAGATGAAGAAATATAGATGTTTTATATATTGCAATGACTTGTTTGGTTTTCAGCCCACCTGAAACCTGTAATCACGACCTTAACTAGACTTTTCAACGAGACCTCTCAAGCACTGGGAGGATCACGTGCAAACCCAGCTAAGAGGCGTGAAATAGAAGACAATTCAAAGAAAATGGGTTCCTTATTTGCCAAGCTCAACAGTGGAGACATTTCAAAAAATGCTTCTGATAAGCTTATTCAGCTCTGCCAGTCATTGGACAATAACGATTTCGGTACAGCACTACAAATCCAGGTACAGGCGTTGTATATAATAATGTTTTGCCTGCAAGTCATGCTGCAATGTTGTTTTTACCTTTGTTTCTGGAACAGGTTCTTCTTACTACTAACGAGTGGGATGAATGCAACTTTTGGCTTGCAACCCTGAAACGGATGATTAAGACGAGGCAGAATGTAAGGTAAGTGATAAGAAAGGAAAAGAACTCCGACGTTGTCTTCATTTTTGCTCGAATACTTTTGGGGCAATGGAAGACTTAGACAAACAAACTGCATGATATATATTGGTTTTTTTGGTCCCTCATTACATAAAACTGGTAGTGATAGGTAATTGACTTTTGTTGTTTCACATTAATACTCCTTTTGAAAGAAAAGCAGGTTACTTGAAGTACATTTCAGGACATTATGTTTGATTGTTTTCCCTCCAGAAAGTAGAGTTGGCATTTTATATTAGTAATTAGAAAAGTATCAGTTTAATTTAATATAACCAATTTATTAACATTTTCAGTTTTTATAAAGTGCAATGTTCAAATTCTGAAAATTGACGGTAAATACAGAAATTTCTCAAATTTTATCTAAAATGATAAAATTCATTCTCCTCTTTAGTTGATCTAAAATCTAATTTAAAATATATAATATAACTCGCGCTTGATAGGAGTAAACTACTATCATACGCCTTTAACTTACAAATCATGCGACTTGAACCTATGACGTGAATAAGAACGGTCAAAATTTTTTATAGGTTTTGATTTGATTATATAGGGTTATTTTAAAAAATAAATAAATTGGGTTTTGTAGAGATTTATTGGGGCAAATTTTGATTAGATAAAGTGAAGAAAATAATTGTTGAACCAGGTAGCATGATTTTTACAGTATATGTTCTAGGATCTTCGGAGGACACAATGACTTCAGAAAGATGTGTAGATGATATAGCGTCTTTTTCCTAGCTGGATGTATGTTTGGAAGTCTGCTATGATCTTGCCAAAGACGTAAAGTCGTTCGGACTTCTTCAGATGTGTATTGTAACAATAACATTAGATTATAAAATAATTTTCGTCCTACTTTACATGATAATTTTTTTTATCACATTATCTGACTAAATTTGTCTACGACTAAAATTAATAGTGATAAATAAAAAGATATTCTTAAAAAAATAATGAGTCGATTTTAATCATCTATTTTGATTTATATAACGATATTAAATTTATGTAAATTTTTTTAAAAAATTACATTTTATAAGTAAATTTTAACTTTTATTATAATAATTATTTATCTATATATTAATTATCTTATCAAATTTTAATTTTCAAAATTAAGATTGAGGTAGTTAAAAATTTTGAGCCAAATACCCTTGATCATCAATACGGGAAAGATATGCCAAAATATATAGTTGGAAAGATATGCCAAAAAGCATACTTAGTCTTATGCAATTGATGAAGATATGTGTTGTTTACTTACCATTATAAACTGGAAAATGCGGTCGGTCCAATACCACTATTTTGACTTTTCTTTCTTAAATTATTAAATAACAAAATCAGAACAGTTCCCCAATCAGATCCGTCCAACCACATCAACCTGAAAGATCACAAGCGTTTACTTTGCCCAAAAACCCTAAGCACTCTTTCACTACAGCTTTTCAACAACGCGCCCAGTTCAGCGTACTCTTCAAACGATCTAGCATCCACCTTGGACCGCGTGAACTGTGGAATGAACAACCAAAATCCCGTGCCCAACACGAACCCAATCGTCAACGGTCCGGTTACCACCCACGGAGGCTGCCACCACTCTCTGAATGCCTTCTTCAAACCGATCTCCACCGTTAAACAAAACCCATGGATCAGGAAAAACCACGTCACCTCCCCGGTGGGACTCACGCGCCCCAGATAGTAAAACATCAGCTCGTGCATTACACCCGACACAACAAACGTCGAAAACACAGACGGCAAAGGAGCCCATTTTCTCCCGATCACGGAGGACCAAAATCTTAGGGTGGGTTCGTATACGGTCGGGCGTAAGATACTGGTCACCATCAAGTTCCATCTTTTGCCCCAAAAGTCTTGCAATGAGGTAGAAAGGAACGGGTTATTGAACTGCGGCTCGAGCTCTAGCCCGGAAAACGATCGAACCACGACTGCTCCGATGGCCAAAACGATTTCCAGAAAGAAATATATATGCAAAGAGTAAAGTAGCTTGATAAAAACAGGATGCATGAACTCAACGTAGTCATAGGCACACAATATAATCCCGAGAAGCAGACCCTTTACAGCATAATTAACATTAGAAGACGAAGAGATTCCTTTGTTTAATTGTGGTTTCGATGATGGGTTTTGTTGGATCTTAACTGGTAAACAAGCTAGGGTAACAAAGAGTGGGAGAGAAAGATGGGTGTTTAAAGGACCACGGTCGAAGGCAAATAACAAGAGCTTGAAATTGCCGAGCCAAACGATGAAGAAGGCGGTGAGACCGCCGAGATGGGGCGAATTTATTTTAAGAGGGAGGAAGAGAAAAAGGCAGACAAGAGGGAGGAGAAAAGTGAGTCTTTTGGTACCTTTGGGAACAATTTTGCCAATGGCATGGCAATAACAGAGAGATGTTAGAACAGTTAACCATACCTTGAAGAAGCTGTTGATTTCCTCGCCCAGCATCTCTCCTCTGTATGTGTTGCATCAATCGATTGCTTCTTGTTTGGATTGTGAGAAAATATATATATGAAAGAGAAAGAGAGTTGAATTGTTTATTTTGTTAGATTTTGGTGACGTCCAAATCAAAACATATACACAATTTGATGGCCATGAACCCGAACCCGCTGACCGATCCGATTTTAAAAAAAATTTAGGTTTGGGTTGAAGCGGGTTCAAGTTTAGGGTGAGAAATACTTTATCCGACCTGACTTGAAAAAAATATATAATTTTACCTTATATATTTATAATTAATTACAATAATACCCATCTATATATTATTCTTTTCAATTAAGTCATTATTTTTATTGAATAAAAATAATATTTTTTATTATTTCGGGTTGGATTTTTAAGTTATATATCGGGTCGGATTCGTCGGGTGAAATCTTGTTTTGGTCGGGTCGGGTCGGATCTCGGGTGAAGGATTACTTATTCTCGAGTCGGGTGGACCAAAAACCCGACCCATGCCCATCTCTATACACAATAAGCTTCAGGTTAAGTAGAAATTTCTCTTTGGAAAATCAATTCTTTGTATAATTTTGAGGAGAAAGCCACCGGTTCTTAGCAGCCAATTTAAGATATTTTATCGCTGCCAACTAATTTGAAAGATCATTATCACATCCATGAATGAATGTTTGATACATTCATTATTGTCTCATCCAACTCTATCTCATTGTTATTTATTTATTTCTAATAATTTTAATGTACATTTAGGATAAAAAATTTCATGAGATAATGCTTTAGAAAAAAATGATTTTCTTAAGATGTTAGGGGATTATTTTCTTATTTTAAGGTGAATGTTACTATGCTCCATAGAAAACACCAAAAAAACACAATGACTTTTGAAAGACGTTCAAAAGACATGATGTTTTCAGTATTTTTGGAAAGACATAATTTCATGGGCATGCATGAAACTTAGAGAAAATGTCGTGTCCTATGGGCATCTCTCGAAAGTCGTAATGTCTTCTGGGCTTCTTCTACGGAACATTGTAGTATTTATCTTAGATGAAAAAATTATTACTGTAACACCTTATATGAGAAAAATAATATTTTTAAATCATTATCTGACTAATTTTACCTATTTACCATTTATACATGAAAAATATAATCCATGAATATCTTTTTTTTTATCTGATGATAGTTTAGAAATATTAGATAAATTATATTTTATCTCTAAATTTAAGTTTAAACCTTTAATAAATCTATATATTTTTAAAATCAAGTTTTTAAACCTTTAATGTTCAATCCTGATTTTGTTTCTGGGTTTGGTCCTAGTTTTACCTGCTGATACTATCAAGATTTACTTGACATATATGCTTGCATGTGTTGCAATAACAGAAGGGAGCAATCATCAGCCTTGTTGTACCATTTTCATATATTAAGATATTCGAACAATATCTTCACAGTTGATATCTTAAAGAATATCTTCAGACATAAAAATTTTCGAAATCTCGTACTTCTTAAGAAGCCGTGATCTTTTAATAGACCTCTGACAAGTCTAACATTATTTGTCAAAGTTTTAGTCAACTAACAAGTGACTATATCAATCGAGTCTATCTATCATGTCAGTTTACGAATAACTATCATAGTTCTATGTCTGATATTAACAATAAAATCTATTATATAATTTCTCGATCAAGATCGAAAGAAAGGATAGACTTTTCCTCTTCATTGGTCGCTCTTTTACCTCCTAATGACATCAACAGTGTCATATACTTATACTAAGTTAGATAATTGCATAAATTTCAAGTAAATCTAACTACCACATGAATCATGTTAGCAAATTTCATAGTAACAAATACCGATAGAAATACTGTATATGTCCTTGTAATATAGCACAAAGTGTATTTTAGTACTTTTAAAACGAGCACAAGGATCCTAATGTTGGAAAAACAAGCACAATTATCGTTTTTGTAACAATTAATAATTTCAATTTCAATACTTGTAAGGTACAGTGGATCGAGTGAACATGCTACTTCATAATTTAAATTAATTCAGTCCATTTTTAAAAAAATTAATTCTTTCAACTGTTGTAAAACTGAAACCTTTTTGGTCATTTGGAAAGTATAAGGAACAAAACCAGGGGCTTATTGCCAATTGTTTTTGCTTGAATTGGTAACTTTGGAATAATTCTCTTATTGCCTCATTTGGGTTCACGGATTCTGATTTTAATGACCGCACTACAGTAAAATTGATATGTAGCGGCGTTTGGAAAGAAAACGCCACAAAAGTTAAACATATAGCAGCGTTTACAATCGTAGCGCCACAAATTGATACTTTAGTGGCGTTTTTACAAAAAACGCCACTATAGTGTGGTTTTTTGCGGCGTTTGTTAAAAAACGCCGCAATATATCGGTAAATTAGCGGCGTTTATACCACAAACGCCGTAATAGTGTTAATCAATAGTGGCGTTTTTTAACAAACGCCACAATAGTGTGATCAATAGTGGCGTTTTTTGTATAAACGCCGCAAAATGTTAAATATATAGTCCTCTTTTCCTCTTACCCAAACCCTAAAATCAATTAAACTCTTCTTCCCTCAAAGCTTCTTCTCTGGAACAACAATAGCTCTCCATATAATGTTTATACATATATCAGTCAATTTAGTTGATGTACATTAGAAATGAAATATGTAAAATCAACTAATATTATCTAAATAAAAGGTAATTAGCGGCGTTTGTATCCAGAAACGCCGCTATAGATCTGACATGTTGTGGCGTTTGTATCCAAAAACGCCGCAAAATAGTAATATTGTAGTGGCAATAGAGTTGTATATTGTCATTTATAACGGCGTGTTTTAAGAAAACGCCGTAAAATACTTTGAATTTAGTGGCGTTTTTTAAAAAACGCCCCTAAAAAGTTGTACTTTAGTGGCGTTTGTGACATAAACGCCGCAATAGTGTGTCCCTTAGTGGCATTTTCGTAATAAACGCCGTAATAGAATAGTTCCTTTGTGGCGTTTTTAATATAAACGCCGTAATTATCCTTTAATTTATTAGATATCCCCAATTCTGCAGCCCGAATCCCTTATTTGTTTTATCCCCAAATCTTCTTCCTCGAATTAGCAGTGCATACTTGACAAATCGGTGCACCACTCGCCACCATCACGCCGCGGGTGACCACTGTTGCATAACCAATCATCAACGTCGCGGCGCATCAAGCTGTTGTCGTCAATTTCTAGTCACAAATTTCCGACCATCTCAATCTCAGCTTTGAAACAAGGTATGTACAATCATTACCTAATCTCAAGCGATTCGTGTGATGTAGTTTCAATCGAGTTTCTCTTCTTGCCAACAACATTAAAAAGAGTTTTCAAACAAGCTGCTAAGTGGCCCTCTTTTCTTGTTTTAGGAGAGAGCGTTGGTGTATCATGGATAAGTTTTTTTTCCTGGGTTTTGTTTGAGTCAACATATTGATAACTTTAGCGTTTCTTTCATTGAAATGTCATTTGAGTTTTAGGAATTAGAGCCTTCTGGGGGCTTGATACGAGATAAGGTGTGTTATTCACTTGTTGAATTATGCAAAATTGGGTCATATCTGAAACTATTGAGCTGGTATTATTTGGATTTTTTTTATTATGACTATGTTGGGAATAATTCAGGGTTTTAGGATTCAGATGAATTTATGCGTTTTCATCAAGTGTCATTTAATCATACATAACATTGTGATTATTGATGCTAGACAGTTTCTGCTTAAAATTTAGAGATTGTTGAATTGAATGCAATCTTGAGGTATTTCAGCTCTACCGTGACTTCAGTTCGATTGGATCACTAAACTGAATTTTTGTAGGGTCTTTTGAACCACAAGGTTAAGGGTTCCAAAGGATTGCTACGGAAGGGCTTTGTGTTGTTACCACAAGTTAGGTTATCATGTCACTCATTTCGTACAGAATACTGTAAATGAAGTACTAAGTTTAAAGTTCTTTCACCATTTGTGACTTTGTTTAGTGAGCTTTTGTACTACCAATAGGCAGCTATCCAACAGTCTTAGTTTTTCATTGTGTCTCTGCGCAGAGAACTCACGAGCGAAAGGTAAGTTTTTTTCTCTCTCTTCATTTTCGTGCAAAAAATTGAATTTTATGGAGTTTTAGTTCATCATTTCATCACCCATTTCATCACCCACTAAAACTTAAATCTTTCTTTTTCAGTTTATGCCTTCAAGAGTTCCATTTTTTTAACTTGTCTTCTCACAATCGGTGCTTTGTAAGAGTGAAGAATTTCAATTTTATTAAGGTAAGTATTTTCTCTTTTTGTTTTTGATTTTCTGCTGATTTTATATATGTGAAAATCATGTTTCTATTCAACCTATTGTTAGATTTAGGGTTTCAATTTCAGAGAAAATTAGTAACTATCATTTAGTTGTTTCTTGGTTTAGGGTTTTAATTATTGTTTTCTCGATGCAGCCATGCCTTAAACGAGTACAATTCTCCCAATTAAATTGAGCAAAGTGGGTTTACATCTTTACTAGAAATTCAAATGAGATGAGAAAATTAGTAATTAGCATGAAATGAGATGAGATGAGAATGGCAGCCATGCCATGCAAATTTTGAATAGAGATTTGGGTTTTACATCTTTACTGCAAATATTGGGTTTTAGAAACTTGATCATGCAGCCATGCCATGCAAATTAGTAACTGCTGGACTTTTTTGCTCTTAGTAACTGTTGGTGATGAGTTTAGAAATTTGATCATCTATTTGAGAGATTCTTCCCTTTTTATCATTTATGTTTGTTTGAATTTTAATGATCAATCTCACTGCAAATATTGGGTTTTAGAAACTTTTTACTTTTTTCGAATAAAATAATAATAATAATACGGGTCGGGTCGGGTATCATATATATGTTTCGAGTCGGGGTGAAATTTTTTTGTTTCGGGTCGGATTTCTGGTGGAGGTGTTAGAATTTTTGGGTCGGGTGGGTGGGTCAAAAACCCGACCCAACCCATACCCATCCCTAGCTTCATCCATGTCAAGAAAGGTTACAAACAGTTTAGAATTCTGGATTAAGTAAAGAGTCCCGTCATCCTTTTTTCCACACGCCCGCTTTGTAGAATGGGTCAATAGAGATGGTAGTAGTGGATTCTATTCACATTATCCCTAAATGAACCTTAATATCCTCCATTTTTTACTCATAATAGACCATAACTCCAAGTGGTACATTTCATCTAATCTCTCCTACATCGGTTGGTATCATATCTTTTTCTTCTCCCAAACATCCCTTTTTATTATAACAATGAACACTCATTGATATCTAAAGTTTGATAAAAAGACTGAGGCTTATTCTCAAGAACATGAAGCTTGTAAGAAGGATTAATGGATAGAAGGTGAAGTAACCCAACCACTAGTACACTTTTTTATTCCATCCAATGAGTTCAAATTCATTGTTTTTTTCATAGAAGTGAAGTGAACCACAAACTAACTAGAAGTGTGGACTTAGGTTCAAAATATAGCACATGCAGGGCAATCATTATATGCAACAAACCGAGAGAGCATCCAATTTCAGCAATGAAAATACCAGAGGCATGCATTGAAAACTACAAATTAGGACTTAACCTATGTAGTAAGCATCTTAAGCCAATAACTTAAAGGATTCATAATTACCTCATCACCACTCTTTTTTTGCATTATGCCATTTCTCTTGTGCAGATATCATTCGCTCTGCAAAATATATCATTCTCTTTTTTTGCATTATGCCATTTCTCTTGGTGATTAGTGAAATTTGCTTTTGTTTCTTGAATTTCCTCCTGCAAAACTCGGTGGTTTTTAATTTTCAGCTTATGTATCAAAATTAATGCAAATAAATACATAGTCTTTTGCCATATGTGTTAGGGTTTTTACTATGTTCATTATCTTTAATTTCCAGCTTATTAAGGGCCCATTGTATAAACTTAATATGACTAACGAATGCAAAATTGTAGATTGTTCACCCACCCTCCTACATAACACATCCTTCTTTTCGGATTTTGCTGCTAATAAGCTAATGTTTCATGGAAAACTGGAAAGTCTAATTATTTTATTGTTGCATTGTTGTTAACAAAGATTTTTTGGTTGCATGATAAGCTTTGTTTTCTCAAAATATAAGTAAAAAGTTTTATAGATCTTAACACGGTTGTGGGAAGGGTTTATATTTCGTTCTAAGTTCTTAATGCCTCTCTCTGTAACAATGAAACATGAGTCTGTTTAGATGTAAATGCTACATTTCGATGAAACATGTGTAAGTATTTAGTTCTATAGTATGCAGTTGTATATAATTCTCGTTATAATTTTTATAAATTAACTGAGATACATTTGCTCCCATACAATTTTATCAATTTAAAGTTGTATAATTTACGAGTGATTAGTTTTATACTATGCAAATATTATGCACTAAATATGATAATTTAATGCTTCTGTTTAGGTTCTAATTTTATCTATATTATTAGCAATTAACATTGAAATTGAAACTCCAGAAATACGAAATGGATAGAGTTGGATGGATTTCTCAAGGGTAAGCGTCGAATATCGAAATGGAGTCAAAAACTTTCTAAATTTAGCTTTTCTGAATGCAAGCCAAGAAAATATGATTCTTTGCCCTTGTAAGAATTGTGTGAACATTAATTGGCACATTCGTGAAGTTGTGTACGAGCATCTAGTAATTTTTGGATTTGTTCGGGGGTATAGAAAATGGATCTTTCATGGAGAGATTGTATCAGATAGATCTGCTTCCACGAGTTACTCGACTTATCGTGCTCCTTCTCCCCATCCAACTTTTAGAGAAGATGACATGGAAGGGATGTTACGAGATGCATTTAATATGCACAATCATCAGTCGTATGATACAGAAAATTATTGTCAGGATGATGTTAATGATTTCACTGAGATTGGAAGAAGTGGATGTGATGAAGAGCCAAATGGAGAAGCGGCAAAGTTTTACAAGTTGCTGAATGAAATGAATGAACAACTTTATGAGGGATCAAAGTTTTCAAAGCTTTCTTTCTGCATTCGTCTTTTCCACTTAAAATGCCTGGGAGGGTGGACTGGTAACTCCTTTACGCAATTGTTGGAGTTACTAGGAGAAGTGTTTCCTTTTGCAAAAATCCCTCATCATGCAAAGATATGAAGAAATGATCAAGATTTGGGTCTTGGATATGACAAAATTCATAGTTGTCCGAATGATTGTATGTTATATTGGGGTGATCGAAAAAATCAGGAGTCTTGTCATGTATGCGGAAAATCTCGATGGATTACTAGAGAGGCAGAAAATGTTACCGAGGATGAAGCTCAAGCACGATCAAGAAAGAAACCGATCAAGATTCTGCGATATTTTCCTCTCATACCTAGGCTACAAAGATTGTTTATGTCCTCCAAGATTGCTGAGTCTATGAGGTGGCATCATGATGGCAGAACCGATGATGGATTATTACGGCATCCTGCAGATTCTTTAGCTTGGAAGTCATTTGACAACAAGTATCCAAGTTTTGCGAGAGATCCTCGAAATGTCAGGCTCAGTCTTGCAACTGATGGGTTTAATCCTTTCAAACTCATGAGTACTTTGTATAGTACTTGGCCTGTTGTACTTGTTCCATACAATTTGCCTCCCTGGATTTGCATGAAACAATCATCTTTCATCTTATCCATGATAATCCCCGGCGAGAAAGGCCCTGAAATGATATTGATATTTACATGCAGCCGCTAATTGCAGAGTTGAAACAGTTATGGGAAGGGGTCGAAACGTACGATGTGTTGACGAAGGAGAACTTTAATTTACGCGCTACTTTATTATGGACAATTAATGATTTTCCTGCGTATGCAAATTTATCTGGTTGGAGTACCAAAGGTCATTATGCTTGTCCTTGTTGTGCTGCACAACATTCGAAGTGGTTGGTTAATGGAAAAAGTTCTCTTATATGGGACATCGTCGGTGGTTACCTGATAATCATAGATTTAGATGTAAAAAGAATATGTTTGATGGTGATGAAGAGTTTCGAAATGCTCCTGACCAAACAACCGGCTCTGAAATATTCAGAATGTTGAAAAATATCAATTTTACTTATGGAAAGATGAATCAACCAACTAGTACACGATCAAGAAAAAGGAAAAACAGTCAATGAAGAGCTTGAAGTTGACGAACAAACTGATGATGAGTATGATGAAGAGGATGATCCAAATGAGGTAGACTTGTGGAAAAGAGGAGTATATTCTTCGAGTTGCCTTATTGGAAAAGCAGATTTTGAGACATAATCTTGATGTAATGCATATTGAGAAGAATGTCTGTGAGAATATTATCGGGACCATTCTGAATGATGGCAGAAAATCTAAAGATAATCTTAAGAGTCGACTTTACTTAGTGGACATGGGAATTCGACATGATCTTCATCCGCAATTACGTCCGAATGGAAGAAATTTCTTGCCGCCTTCTATTTTTTCTCTTTAATGCAAGATTTACTACCATAGCTGTTCGCGGTTGCATGTCTAGTAAGGTGACGTCTTGTATCATTGAACTTTCTAATATAATGAAGCCTATGTGGGAAAGTTCTAATGGTTGAAGAACTTGATAAACTACAAGATCGAGTTGCCTTGACTTTATGCAACTTGGAGAAGATATTTCCGCCTTCATTCTTCACAATTATGGTGCATCTGTTAATTCATCTTCCTCACGAAGCAAGAGTGGTGGTCCCGTTTTCTATCGATGGATGTACCCTATAGAGAGGTGTTAATTGAATTGCACGTTTCAATTACTACTGATTATACATTTGAATAAATGTATTTACGTAGTATGTTGTTTTCTGTATAGGTTCTTGGGCAAGTTTGAAGTCTTATTATCGTAATAAGCGTATCCGGAAGGATCAATTGCTGAAGGGTATTTGGCAGAGGAATGTATGACATTTGCTCTAGATATTTGGAACATGTTGAAACAAGATGGAATAGACCAAATCGAAATGATGAGTTAGGTACTGATGACTTAACTCAACATTATTTGTTGGAAGTTATGGTCAACCATTAGGGAAAGTTGAAATTGCACATTTAGATGACACGTCTTGGGTACAAGCACACCGATATGTCTTTTCCATCACGATTCAATAGATCACTTTTGCACGTAAGTCTTTCGGACCCAATCCTAATGAAATATCTTTATCTTTTATATTTATCAATTTTTAACGACATAATATTCTTATAGTGAGTTTAAAGAAGTATTGAGATCTCGAGCACGCTCCCGAAGATTAAATCAGCGAGAGCTACATAAGTTATTCACAGAAACTTTTCATGAATGGTTAGGCCAGACGTAACAACTAAATCTTATGGAACACTTATAAATATATATGTCTTGCTTTTTATATCGCATCAATGCAAATTAATTCACCATTCATGTGTAATAGGTTTGGAGTGGGAGAGAAGTTAGTGAAGAAGTTAAATGGCTTTCTCAAGGTCCGAATAGAATAGTTAAAAGATATAATGCCTTCCTCATTAATGGGTTCAGGCTTCACACGAAATCTCGTGAAAGATTAAGGAGGACACAAAATTGTGGAGTCGTAGTTACTTCATCACTACAAGTTATGCTACTGTAAGGGACAATAATTCGCAGGATGGAGAGGTCGATTATTATGGAATCTTACGGACATTATTGAGTTAGATTATTATGGAAAACGAAAGTTGTGTTGTTTCGGTGTGACTGGGTTGGTGTAAACAGATGTAAAAAGAGATAAATTCGGTTTTCAATGGTGAATTTCTCTCGATTAATTCACACGGGTCAACGTTTGATGGATGAACCATATGTATTTTCCTCTCAAGTGAAACAAGTATTTTATTGTCACGATCCAATGGATGACGGTTGGTATGTTGTGCTTCGAAATACTCCCAGAGACTTGATAGACATCGGGGATGGAAGTAGAGATGACATTGAAACAAGATCAGAGTGTTTACCTCTACTACCACAAAACTTAGATGAACTATCAGTAATACAACACAATTTCAATGGGTTCGGGAGGACGTTGATGAAGATATTTATGACAACTGACATTACATAAGACTGTTGTACGATTTTATATATTCATTATTTATTTATAATGTTATAACCCTTAATATTGTCTTCAATGTATTCATTAATTAAATCATTTTTATTACTCATTTGTTATTACAGATATAATGCCGAGGAGAAAAATATCTGATTGCGAGTTGTTCGAGCTTCTGAAGACCATGTAGAAAGAAATAACGAGGAAACGAATGCACCTGAGTCTTCTGAAGTTCCTGAAATTGTTGAAGAAGTAGAAATTCAAGGTAATCTTCGAAACTTTATTTACTACTTTGTTCATTTTCAAAACTGACATTTAATAATTTCTTATATAGTTGAAAATGCTGGAACGCGCAAGACTCGAGGACGTACAACTTTAAAGGAATTATACCAACTTCCTCCTGGGAATCGTGTCAAAGTTTCAAGAAACGATGCCGGTCAACCTATTGGCCCAGAATCACGTCTTCTAGCAGGTTACTTAGGCATAGTTGGACGTAATGCGAATCTGTTACCGATCAATTATGAGTCATGGCGCAAAATGCCTAATAGTAACAAAAATCAAGCAAATACTTCAAGAATGATCTCAGCCTTGAAGAGAAGTTGCAAACAGTCCCACCAGGAATGCTCAGGTACCAATGGGAAGATGCAGTCAGATTTTGGAGTTCTCAAAAAGGACAGGTATGATGTATTTTCATAAATACTTGTAAAAATTAAATCATCATTATAAGTGGTTGTTTGACATTGTAGGACCGAGAGCATGTTGGTGTTGCTAGCAGGCAACAACAAAAGTTTACGCACACGGCTGGATCGAAGAGCTTTGCTTGTATAGCTCATGAGGAGGTATTATAGATTATTGAAATAGTTTTTTTTGTATTCCATGTACATACTAACTCATAGTAATTACATTATGGTACATTGTAGGAAAATACATCCGGTTCTAAAGTTGGTCGAATCCAACTCTTCGACATGACACATACGAAGATGGATGGCACTCCTATGACTGCTGACGCTGCAGAAATTATGGTACGTTTATTGGGTATGTTTTAAATTTACCTGACTTTATTATATTTGTACCATGACATTTTTTATTTAATTAATTATTCACTTTATTATTAGGAAAAATTGAGGGAGAAAAGGGCAGAGTATCATGCTACTGCTTCGAGTCAAGGTATTGTTAATGATGATGACATTGAAAACCAAGCTATTAATGACGTTTTGGGTCCTGAAAGATATGGTCGGGTGCGCTGTCAAGGTCATTCGTTACTCCCACCAAATTTTGGATCCAGTTCATCACAGTACATGTCATCACAGTCTCGATCTTCCCAATTAGAAGTTGGTCGTTTAAAAGAAAAGTTGGCTGAGATGGATCAAAAAATGGCTAACTTGAAAGCGGAAAATGAAGCAAGGGAAACAGAGAGAGCAGCAGCAGAAGTAGCTAGAGCAGCAGCGGAAGCAGAGAGAGAAGCAGCGACAGCACAGAGAGAGGCAACGACAGAACAGAGAGAAGTAATATATCAGCAGAGATGAAAGAATTTGAAAAACGATCAATGATATGATGATAAAAAGCGCAACCCTCAGAATCCACCATCGTAGCCTCATTTATGTTAGAGCATATGTTAATGAACCGTGTTTAACTTAACTTATTACGTTAATGAAAACTTTTATTTATATTGGAGATGTTATTGCTGTTGTATAATGGAACAGGTTGAAAAAACAGATTTGGGGTATTAATAATTTTTAGAATTGTTAATTGTTATTAGCGGCGTTTGTAACAAAAATGCTGCAATATACCATACATTTAGCGGCGTTTTTGATAAAAACGCCGCAAAATATCAAGACATATTCTGCGGCGTTTGTAGGAAAACGCCGGTAAAAATAAACATCTACTGCGGCGTTTTTGAAGAAAACGCCGCTAAACATCAACGACTATTACGGCGTTTGTCTGCCAAATGCCGTTAAATATCAACACCTATTGCGGCGTTTTAATGCTAAACGCCGCTAAATATCAATACCTATTGCGGCGTTTTTTGGTTGACAAACGCCACAAACTTTAGCGGCGCTTTTAGCGGCGTTTGTTTTTACGCCGTAGGTGTTTTTAGCGGCGTTTTAAACGCCGCTATAAGTAAAAAAAAAACGCCGCAATAAGCCACTTTTGCTGTAGTGCCGGTAGAATGTTCTAATTCCTTTTTTAATCAATTTGATAACCATAAGGAAGTAGGATCATATTTTATACAAACAGAAGTTGTTAGTTTTATTAGAAAAAGAAAAAAAAAATAGTTATAATGACAATTTATAATCATAAGTATAAATTAAGTACATAATTAGGACATTTCATATAATTATTAACATGAAACTAGTCACTTAAGATCTTATAAGGACTATACAAAGAAAATGTTAAAACCCATAAAAACTCGAAAAAAATAAATATACAAATAGATCTGATTGCATTCGCAAACGAACCACAACAGAGGATCAAGCTACTGAAAGACCATCGACAATCACATATCAAAATCAAGCATCATTAGAAAATTATCTCCAAATGCAAACTGCTTATCCAAATTCATCTGAGGGTCCAAAGTATGACAGATCAACATGATAACAATAAGCGCCATTTTTTTTATCAATTGAAGCGATGTCAAATCCAACTATGAGAAAATTAAATGATTAGAGCGGCCAAACAACTGATTAAAAAGTATGAAACGTAACAAAAGATAGACGAAAACATGCCATAATGACAGAAAAAAATGTGTGACAAAGATAAAATTATTTTAAAAAATTAAAAAAAAAATGAATACTATTGGTTAACAATCAATATCAAACTAGTGTCGCATACAACCAATCTATTCAAAGATTATCAATCAATTGACATTGAATACTCATACTCTTGTTAGTACTCGAACTCAAGATCTCTAGATAGAATAAAAAATCCCTTAACAACCGAGGTTGCTATATTCTTGGCAACATGTTAATTATTAAAAGAAAATTCTAGAATTGATGTCAAACATTGATATTCACCACTAATTTTATAAGGTAAAATTTAAAAATGGACATTAAATTATATCAAAATGACTATTTTAGACACCAAATTTTCAAAAGTTATAGAATAGGCATTAAACTTTAAATTTTGCTACAAAATGGACACAACACTATTATCTATCATTAAAGCGGTGATGTGACATACTAAATTAAAAGAAAATATCTCATTTGACCATTTAATTGTAACTAAAATTTCAGTATACTATTAATTTTAATTAAAATAAATTTTAGGGTAAAGTATATAAATAGTCATTAAACTTTAAGGGCGCTTACATTTTAGTTACCCAACTTTTAAAACTTACAATACAATCATTAAATTTTTAGGTCGTTTTTCACTAAGGTCCCTAACATTACATCCAATTAATTTTATTTGACGTTGCACGTTAACTCCATTAACCCTTCTTCTTTTCACTAAAATTTCATTATACTATTAATTTTAATTAATATAATTTTTAGGGTAAAGTATATAAATAGCCCCTAAACTTTTAGAGAGCTTGCATTTTGGTCACCCAACTTTTTAAACTTACAATACAATCATTGAACTTTTAGTCCATTTTCAGTAAAGTCCCTGACATTACCTCCAGTTAATTTTATCTGATGTGGCACGTTAACTTCGTTAACCCTTCTTCTTCTTCTTCATCTTTTAGTGAAGGATTTTGATTTATGTTTTTATTTTTTGATACTTGGAAATAGGTTTGATGAATTTGGGATCTCTCCATTTGTATCAATGCTTAACTTTGATGAATTGTAGGGTTTTTTTTATCATGCATATTGGAATAAATTTCGGCAGTAGCAAGAAAATCCATTTTTTTAAAAAAAATCGGTAACTGAAATAACCCGCCCAATATTACTACCCTTTGGCCTTGCTTCCGTTTTTCTGCCAAGATTACTACCTTTGGCCTTGCTCACTACTACCGGTATTTATGTACACATGAATTCCTCGTCTTTTTCAATTAAGCATTGTTTTGCACCAAATGCCATTGATGTAAGCCAAGAGAAAGACATCAAACTTATATATATATGTGAGTGTAATAAGTTCCATAGCAAAATAAGGAAGAAAAATTGGTTTATGATAAATTGGTATAATCCTAGAATTTGAGGTAACGTCAGTGACCTTATTAAAAATGGACTAAAAGTTCAGTGATTGTTTTGCAAGTGCACTAAAAGTTCGGGGACTATTTATATACTTTACCCTAATTTTTATTATATTCCTTAAATTGAAACAAAATGGATATAAATAAATTAAATACTATTTTTAGTGTCATATTATAAATATTAAATTTATACCTATCGCTGTCGCCTTTCGGTTGGACCTAGAATTGGGCTTCAACTTGAATGAATGAGTTAAAGTTGCCACCGATCATTTTAAAATCATTTAGGTAGATCGGACAACATCTTATAAGATATGCGTTTTACTAGAAATATGTCGGGTTCGAGAGTCGGTTACAGTCCAGTCAAGGAATGATTAGCACCCTTGTACTGCCCTTTCGTTACCAATTAATTTTTCGGTTGTTTTAATTGCAAAGCCGGAACCCCTCGATCTATCACTTTCCCTGTCATATACAACTTTCGCTTCCAAAACCTTTCCTCGCTCACTGAACAAGGTCTCCAGAGCTAAATCATCAACACCCCATGAAAGGTTACCAACATGTACACGATTAAAAGAGCCCATCGTAGCAGCTCAAAATCACTTTTAGTCATAATTTAATATATAACCTTTTTTATCAATGAAACAAAAAGAAGAAAGTGATATGGGCCATAATGTGGGCTCTAAAGCAGGAGGTAGACCTAGCTATTTCTGGCTTAAAAAGTTGAGCAATTAACTATCATAATGAAATGAATCAAAGCGGTAAAATGAATAGTAAAAATAAATGATTAATGTACAAAGGGAATATAAAAAAGTAAAAGCGTAAACTAAAGTCTGATGTTTTTGATGCGTTTAGCAGCAGGAAGGAGTCTGTGCTAGTGTGGCTCCACAGTCGGCACAACTGGCGGGAAATATCTGACGCAACCCATGAATCCCGACCGTTCAGACGCCACGATCACCATCACGGAACTGTGAGGACGATTCACCGTTCTCTTCACCACGAAGGGGAACTCCGAGATGTGAACTCCTCCGTCGGCCAGGACCTTGCTCTTACTTCCGCCGCTTCAATCGACCTTGACCATCTTCGATGGCTACGAGATTTCCCTTCAACCGACGAGAGGCTCCGTTTTGTTCCGGCGACAATGACGATGGCTCATCCAAACAGGGTAAGGCTTCTTTATTCTTACTCTTTTCTCTTTGTTTCGAAATCTTGCCTGGATTATTATTGCTTTCGAAGAAGAAAATGGGGGAAGACCCTTTACAAAATCTCTCTGGTTTTTTGATACCTTAATGAATGCTCTCAAAAATCCCCCCTGTTAATTGCTGATGTTCTCTCGTTATGGTTCTGGTTGTGATCTGCCCATCGTATTTTTTCTCCATCGTGTTTCTCCCCCTTTTTCTATGATTTTTACACTAATTTATAGCTTGATGAAGCCCCTTATTTTTGGGTGGATTTAGAGTTCTGATTAAATTAAAACTCTTCACTTGTTGTTGCATGTAATCCATGACACTCCGGAAAACGTGGAAGAGGAGTTGGTTGCGGCTGGGACTCTCACTGGTTTACCCTTCGTATGCTGGTCAAGAGGCTCTAAAGGGGGAATGAGAGTTAGGGTTCTGGAAACCCTAACCGTTCCGGGTCGTGGGGCTGGTTTGGGTTGAAGCCGGGTTGCTCCAGTGAGTTCGGGTATCTTGTTGGGCTCTTCGACTGGGTCGGACGAAATTAAGTGTCTGTAATACCATATAAATTACTTGATACATTATTAAAAGTAAAGGATTGTTTCTATTATTTTTATTTGAGTTTGGACGAATTTTTCTTATTAATGTGATATTGTAATTTTATGGATTTATTTTCTAAAATTGTGTTTAAACTTCTTAAACAAAAGTCATATGCTTGAATTATTTCGTTAAATAAAAAATAATTACATTGTTTGATAATTTAATTTTTGGATCTCGAATATTATAATTTTTTTAATTTTAAAAATGCAATCATGATTAATAAATAAATAATTATAAAATAATTTGATGAATAAATAAATTTTAAAAATTATAATTTTAAAATAATATGTTTTCATATATTTTTTCAAAAAAAAAAAATCAAAAAGTTTCTAATTTATTTTTAAAATTATTACTTAAAAACATTGAAAAGAATATCAAAATAAAATTTTAGTTATAATTGAAAGGTCAAATGAAATATTTCATACTAAATTAACATGTCATGTCATCCCCTTAGAGTATGTTTGGATCAAGGAATTTAGTATTCCACATATTTGTTTACTGATGAAGGATACCCATGTTTGGTTGGGGTATGATTCCTAAGTGAGGGTAATTTTATATTACCAACAGTAATTTTTGAATTTTATTCCTGGGAATGTTATTCCTGTATGTGTGTTAGGTTTTATTTTATTCACGTGCTAAGGGCTAAAATACCCCTCTTTTCCAGCTTGCCTCTGCATGATATCTTCTTCTCCCCGTACTGCGAAAAATTCATCGCTCCTGGTAAGATTTCTTTTCTACTCCCTTTCTTCTCCCCCGCTAGCATATGTTTTTGGGTAAAAAAGAACCCTTCTCTTTACCGGGATTATTTATTTCAATACTATTCCCTTAAACCCTCCATTGTCGCTCTCTTACCCAGTCAAAGACCCGATTCTTCAACTCTTCCATTCTCTTCTTCTTCTGTTCAAAACCCTAGAAATTCTCTCTAGTGTATGGTTTCTGATCCTTTGTTGAATATTTGATCGTTGTTCTCTGTGTTTTTTTTATTTTTTCTGGTTCATGTTTTTTTTCTTTTATTTTTATGCGATTTTGAACTGTACTGTTGTTTAATGCTCTGCTATTTATTTCTGTAGGATTTTTCTTTCTTTCATTTTACATGACTATTTACATATTGCTGTGAATTTTAACATAGTTTCTTATTTCACGTTGTTGGTCATTCCGAGACTCTGTTTTTACTACACTGCTATTTGTTTTTGAAGTTACAATGTCTTATAATTCTGTACCCTTTGTTTCTTTTAAATTTTTCACCCTGTTTTTCCTCCATTGTTAAGCCCAGAACAATCGAAGGGTATGCTGATTTCCCGCCATTTATTGTTAAATTCGAGCATATATTGTTGGGCTTCGTTGTCTTTTCTTAAAGTGCATGTTCTTGACATGGGTGTAGGATAATGATATACGCCACTCACACACCCTAATCTGCAGAGTCTTCTAAAAAATTAGGTAGACAAATTGCGTTATGAAGTTAAAGAAAGTTGATGGTTCCTCAATAGTCGTAGATGCTTTAAATAAATAAAAAATGGATACTTGATATTTCTACAAGGAAAGGGTAATACCTCTCGCCCTTGTCAGGGGTTTCCTCTTTCTTTTGTTAAAATTATTTTGAAGAGAGGATTTGAGAGACTTTTGTGTAATATATTGTTATGTTTTTATCAATGGCTCTAAATCCCTTGTTCCTTCTCATGTAATTGTAATTTGAAGGAAATTAATTAGAAACTAATTTGATTACATTTTTGTTGACATTTTGGTTGTTGGATTGAATTTAAAATGACCCATAAGTCTATTCTTGAAGATGAACTGATTTGATTAATTTCTCATTATTTTTTTATTGAGCTGCAAATGATCCATTAGTCTATTCTTGAAGATTTTTTAGGTTAAGGGATGATCAGTTTGTCATTGAATCATAAAAAAAGATTGCTTTTGTCCTTGAAAGTGCTGAAAAAGCTATTTTTTTCTTTCTTTTTTGGTATAATTTTTCTTTGAGAAACTAGAACTAAAACAAGTTGAGTTCGATTTTATATGATCTTCATTAGCGTATCCATTTTCTTGGGAAATCTTATTACAATTTTACAATTCAATGTCTATATGTAGATTTGATGGAAGTTGAAGAAGCACTTCAAACATTGATGTCAATGATGTCTATTGTTTCTAGGTTTTTTGGTTTGAAATCTTTTTTCTAGCTTATTATCGAGTTAAAACTCGAGTTCGATGAGGATTTAGAGGTAGTTGTTCTAACTATTGGTTGCACCTGTGAAAGCTTGTTATTGTTCTTCCATAGTCTCTAAGTTCTGAATGGTAATTGTTGTCTCGTTTATGGATACCTTACATTCACCAATGGTGTTATTGATACAATGCTCCTTTGATACTCAATAAATCTGGAGTTTCTCACTCGTTCGTAATTATGAATTCTGTTTGATAATTCAATGTCTTCAGTTTTTTTGCTTTATATTCAAGTTTTGATGTGTAAAATCATATGAAGTGGCTTCAATCTGATCTTGATCCTTTTCATTTCAGGGAACATCTTTTCTTTCGGGCTTTTCGTATCACCCTTGTATGTTCTACTTTCCAAGTTTTAAGAATTTATCCTTGAAATGAATAGATTGGCATATCTTATCCTCTAATTAGTTCTGGTTATTGTATTTTGTTTTAACTTTTCAGACCCACATTTAAAAGAATTATCAGAAACCAGTCTACTGAGAACTTCTCGGGATTGCCTTATATATATGCTCTCTTGAACTGCTTGATCTGTACGTGGTATGGCACGCCCTTGATATCTTATGACAATGTGCTGGTTATGACGATTAATTCGATCGATGCAGTTTTTCAAATGACCCACATTATCATCTTCATTGTGCATGCTGATAGAGAGAAAAAGGTTATCTTTAGATGCATTTGTTTTTACAGACCATTTGTTTCTTAAGTGCACCCTGTAATCTGTATTGTTCTCATGTTGCCTGGACTCTCGTGCTCTCGTATGATATGAGGAGCCTCCTCTCGTACCATCGGTCTAGGTGTTGAATATTAAGTACTTTAAGAAAAAAGGGAAGTCCGGGTACCATAGGTGTTGTTTTCCACTGTCAATCATATTCTTTGTGTTGATGGAAAATTAGGATGATTGGGTTGCTACTGGCATTTTTTGGCTTTCTCGCAATCATAGTTGCTGGAAGCTTGCAGATAGCCGATCGAGGAATGCGATGGATCTTTGTTGGGTTATTAAGTTGTGCTTCTCTCGTATCAATGTTTGCTTCCCTGTTGTTTATAATCGTAAGTTGGTTGATCAAATGCGCTTGTAGTTTTCTTTTCTCTTATACTTTGATTGATTTTGGAAATTTTTAAATTTTTTAATGACATGATCTTTGTTCCCACAATTTAGTAATTCGAACAAAGAGTGTTGAATTCATGCCATTCTATCTCTCACTCTCAATATTCTTGCTGAGCACCTCGTTCTTCCTATATGACATCTTTAACTTCGATGCCTTTATTTACGTGAGTTGCCTCTAACATCGATGACAGCTTCTTGTTTTCAATTTGATAATTGTCAATCTTATCTGTTAACATCACCTCTTTGTGCTTCAGGTTCCAAATGGAATTGGAATTGTGTTGGGGATTCTACAACTCGTGTTGTAATTCTACTATAAAACAAAGTCCTTCGAATGATCCCAAGAACCAATCATGGTGTCACACGCGTGACTCTTGCTTTTTTCTTTGAATAGGTAATTACTTTTATATTCTGTTTCTATGCTTCGATAATTTTCTGATGGTATGCTGGTGGAAAGTTTTTTTTATGTTGAGGTGTATAGTGACAAGAATCTTGATGTATGATCTCGTTTGTTGTATTTTCCTGAGCGTGTTCCATTTCTTTGTCTGAACAAATTTGTTTGTCAGCACTCTGAGTTAATAAGGGGAAGTGTCTAGGCTTTGCATACATGAGAGAAGCATAACCCGATTTCTGCTTGAGACCGATTCGATTACATATGGCTACTGTTTTTGCATCCTACCACATTTGAACACAATTTGTGCTCACTTGAATGCATAAAGGAAACCGAGGTTGATTTCCTGCCATGTCTCTTTTTACTTGTTTAACCTCAAAAGCATTACCAATTTTTGGATACGGATGTTCGAGTATGTTTCGGAAGCAAATACATAAAGGAAAATTAAGGGTCGGAATAATATAGGTTCCAGACTTGTAGAAAATTGAATTAAGAAGGATTCTCATCAGTTCTGTAGAAATGAAAAGCTAGTACTTGTTAGATTTCAGCTTAGATTAGATAACTTGAATTAGCTTCAATATCCTTTGCCCAAGTTACTCAGTTTCGACTGTTAATCATGCTAGTTTGTATCATACTGGTATCGATGCTATCGACTGTTAAATCAATTTTTTAACTACATATTTCATATTTGGTTTAAGATTATATCAATCATGATTAAAATGATGTTCGTATTTTGAAAAGGCAAAGGATTCAATTACATTCTGGGAAAAACTTTTCTTTGTAACATCTAGTAGAATACGAAAATTGAAGGAGGCAACTCAGTGTTGTTCTCACCACTGCATTGAATTTCACCTGCAATAATATAAGCTATGGGTGTATTTAATTCGATTTGATTTTTAATAAAAGATTAATCTAGCAGCACAAATTTTTTAAAAATCGAAACTGAAATCGAATCAAATGGCATAAAAAGCATAGTTTTCGATTTAATTTGGTTCAAATTTACGATTTTCTATTGTTCACTATTTTTTAGATTCAACAAACAAAACTTAAAGCTTAAACAGAGTGAAAATATTACAGCTTTAAGTTCATAAAGAAAAAAAATATTAATCTTTAAGGTTTTATTTATTTAAGTTCATCTTATAAACAATGTTACGTTAGTAGAGAATTTGGTGTAATCGAGCTGAGTTAAATTTGAACTTGATATATATAAATCTAATCTAAAATCAAGGTAATACATGTTTAAAGGTTCTCAACCAATATATGTTGTTGCTCGTACCTTTACATATATAATATTCTAATCCGAAATCTCAAAATATCAATAAACCACTAAGTCTTTAAAAGAGCTTCTCTGTTGTAAATTTCATTCGAGACATTGTAGTAAAAATACAATATTGATTTTAGCTATGGAAGTCTAAGAACATAAAATCGCCTCTTGATCGCTTGATCGAAACTTCTCTTGATAAATCATCAGGTAACTGCCTTCTTTCACCGTACAAAATCAGCTCACTAAACCACAACTTACATTTCCCCCGTAAGTATCGGCCGTTGCCAAATCGGTAACCCCGAGTTATGACTCTGCCACTGCATATTCTTCCAATCCTAACAAAAGCGGGTGTCTCTCCCGTCACATTTTAGCGCTGCTCACACCATTTCACATCCATGAGTCTGTGACTGTGTCTTGGTCCACCATCGGCAACCACAAGCCTTCCATTTGAAACCATGGCGGGGCAAAGACCAACAATGGCGGATGCAACACAAATGAAGATAATTGCTTCTTCAGTTATGAGTTTGGTAACACGGGTTGTTGTTCTTATCGAAAGACATTCTTGAGGCCGATTTTTTAACCATGCTAAGACTAAACAGAAACCCCTATTACCAAAATCAAGTCAAAACCAAGCAAGGACTACGTCTCATGATAATCTGTATGTATTGTCCCTACATTCCGGTGAGCCGTGACGACGACTGCTGCAGCACCAACTGCATCAAATTGGGTTTGCACGTGCAAGAGCTTTACATCAACAGGTAGTATTTGCTCGGTCTTGGATTTAGTTTGGAACCTATATTATTGTATATATATATATATATAAAAGATAAATAAATAAATAAATTATTGTATATAGAAAATATAATAAATATTATATCTTAGATAACAAAAATAATTTATATCTTTTTATTATTACGAATATCTATGAAGAATTTTCACAATGTAAACATTTAGTTTCATGATGTAAAATTTTAATATATTTTTACGTAAATTTTGTAAAATTTAATATTAATTAAAATTAAAATAATACATGATATATTTAAATACTTAAGTAATATATTATCAACAGATAGAATTTTTATATAAATAATTTTTATTTAAACATTTAGAATTTAACTTGCTAAAAAATATAGAACAAGGATAATTTAATAAAATATACATTCCAGTAATCTTTTATTCCTTCAATCAAACACTATAATCTTATATTCCTGCCAAACTAACCAAACACAGTAATATAACATTCCCAGTAATCATATTCCCTGGTAATATTTTATTCCCACTAGTAATCTTACATTCCATGAACCAAATGCACTCTTAATGCATATAATATCTGCAAGAGAAAAGATAAAGATGTTAGCTACATATTGAAAAAGTATTGTGGAAAAAAATTCATGTGGTTGAAAAAATTTATAAAATTTTAATATAAATATATATTATAAATAAAAAAATATCAAAACTAATTAAATTATATAAAAATTTAAAATTTTCAAAAAATAACAATCTCGTCAGTCCTCCCAATCCGATCAAATCGATGAATATACTAGAGCTCACATGGTCTAAATGATGGGAGGAATGATGTATCCAGGCTCTAATAAGATACGTTGGATATATATCAATCTGGCTGAGGCATTCAACCCAACATTACATCAATCAAGTGAAGGGTTGATGTCTAGTTCTACGAAGATGTCGATGTGGCTGTCGTGGATAACGTGTCTACCATGAATCTTACCTACATACTACACTTGAGCTGCTCTATCACACAACTCTTTCCCCGATTAAAATGCCACATATGGATATATACAAGTGTGAGGCCTGATTTTATGCACCAAGTTCAATTATCCCCTTCAACAAATCCTCAACTCTTCGTTAAACGTTGAACTTGTAATCACCAATTTTTCCACTCATATATATATATATAATTTTTATTTTTATAAAAATATAGAAAGAAAAAAACCAAAACAAAAGGGAACATAATCCCTTCATATTAGCTGCTACCTCTGCTATCTATTGTTTCTGCACCAAGACAACACCAAATTGGCAACCACGCAAAAAGGAAATCAAGATGTTGTCAAGACAAATATAGGATTTTTAGGCCTTATTATCATCCAACATTGAAATGAAAAAAGAAAAGGAAACAAAGTGTAAAAAAAAAGCAATCAAAAGTATATTCAAAAATTGATTCAGAGGAAAAAAAATTCTGAAGGTATTTTGAAGTCTTTTTGGTTTTGATTTTTCCATTCTTTGGTGGATTGGAGCGTGAAAAACAAAGAGAGGAAAGAGGATAATCCTTTAATCTAGTGAGTGCATCCTCGCCGGCGTTAAAGGTGACGGTGGCGCCTAAGTCGACGACCGAAGACCATGTAGGCCGTTTGGGTGGGGGTTGAGTTTGTGTTGTCTAGGTTTCGGTGTAGGCTCCGTTTCTACTGTAGGGAGAGTGGTTTCGTGGCTGAGGGCCACCATAGATGGTGGCCATGAGAGGCACCACCATATGTGGTGGTGCTTTAGAGTTTTTTTGCCTTTCGGCCGGTTACAAAGAGAAGGGAGGGGAATCATCCAAGGGCGGTTCAATTCGTGTGTCGGGTCTCGAGGGTTGTTCGTAGCACGGTCGTCGACCGACTAGGGAGGTGTTTGTCGTTCCTCGAAAGCGGCGCGGTTGTGGAAGCCTTAAGGGTGCGTTTGGTTCACGGAATGTAAGATTACTAGTGAGAATGTAAGATTACTAGGGAATAAGATTACTGGGAATGTTGTCTTTTGTGTTTGGTTAGTTTAGCAGGAATGTAAGACTACCGTGTTTGGTTAAATGAATAAAAGATTATTGGAATGTATATTTGACAAATTGTCCTAATTATATATTTATTTTTTTAACAAGTTAGAAAAAAATTATATATTTTCTTTAAAACATTTAAATTCATAAAATTTATATAATTGTTTTTACAAAATTGAAAATATACAAAGGTTTAATGAAAGGGTAAAATTTTATTTTAACCCCTGAACTTCATATAAAATTTTAATTATAGATTATTTTTGTAAATCTAAAATAGTTGAAGGATAAATTTGTAATTTAACCTTTGTAGAATTTTTATTATTCAATGACAGAAGAATGATATTTTTGAAGAAAAATTTTTTTAAGGACATTTTAGTCCAAAACGCCGGTAATCCAACAATATCTAAGGAAATGAAGATAGTGACATTCCCGGTAATATACCCCAAAAAATCCATTATTGATAATCTTACATTACCGGGAATGAGATTTCCATGCTAACCAAACGGGAAAATGTGAATTTCATTTCTATGAGAATCCCACATTCCTCCAACCAAGCACCTCCTAAGAGTGCGTCGGGGGTAAGTTAAAGGAGGAAGAGTTGAGAGACATGAAAAAGGGTGGGGTTATTTAGGTTTTGAATTCTTTTTTACTTAAAATGAAAAAACATGTGTTATATTAAAAAGTTTTGGGGGTGAATCACGCAGAGGCCCTCCCTCTTTTAGCTTTTTTTATGTTTAGGTCAATAAATAGGGGAAATCATGCCCAGGTCCCCCTAGTTTAGGCGCTTATTTATATTTCAGTCACTTATTTTCTTTTTTTTATTATTTCAAATTTAATGTACAGATTATGCGCTTTTTCATCTTTTTTATCACTAACAATTTTTTATTTTAATCTAACCCCCTAACTTTACTTTTATGCATTTTAGTCATACTGTTACTTTATTTTCTTTTTAATTTAATCCTCGCTAGCACTTTATGTTCTTTTTTCACATTTAAGTAATTATAGTTGCATTTGTTATATTATATACGTATATTATTACACCACGTGTGTAAGCTAAATGTTTGTTTTCACTCTGTATTATATTTGTAAATATTCTTATATGTATATATATAGCTACTATTTAATATCTTACCTATTACACCATGAATACTTTGCAAGGCCTCTCTCTCTCTCTCTCTCTCTCTCTCTATATATATATATATATATATATATATATATTTATTTTTGTGGTAGATATACATACATATATTTTTTATTTGAATTTAGAGGTGGGATTTCATTTTTTTATTTGATTTTTATCTATCTTTTTCTTGATTTTAACCGTTATTTGTTTATCATTCTTATTTTCTATATCTGTTCCAATTTGTTTATTCTTTTAAAAAATATCACATCATTTCCTTAAATTTAGTAATTTGTTTCATTTTGGATTTATTTGTTGTTTGTTCACGTTTCCTTGTTTATGCGCGATCCATGTTTTTCCTTCACTGCTTTGTTTCCTTTATTTTATTAATTTTAATTAGTTTTTTTCCTATTATTTTATAGCATTTATATCAATTTTTTTTTTTTATTTGGTTTATTTTTATACATTTACGGGTATCTTGACATTTTTAAATTTTCATTCATATGATTTCATGTTTGTTTAATTGATTCTCATGGATAATAAACTTGATTTAGATTATACCCTTTAGATTTCCTCTTAAATGTGAGGTATTCACTTAGATTAATTAGGAGAATTTTAAAATAATCTCCACTTGTGCTCGGGGTTCTATTTTAATTATTCGAATACATTTTTAAAATCTTCTATGTTTAATATTAGAGTCTCAATTTTATGATTAATTATTGTGTTAAGTCTATTAAAATTCATAATTTGACACTTTAGTTAGTTAAAGCCTTAATTAATTCATTTAGTATAAATAGGTACCATTATCATTTGTTTGATTGCATTTTGTTTTCAAAATAAGGCAATGTTCGTTTATTAGGGTGTTAGTAGTGTATCTCCCGCTTTTGCCCGGGGTGACCGCTATTGATTCTCGAAGTAAATCAACATCCTTTTCAAAATCCCACATCACAATTTCTAAATTATTAAGGCAATGTCCATTTATCATGATTGATAACGAAGCTTCCGCTTTTGCTTGAGGTGTAACACCCTCAACCCGTATCCAACCCGAATACGAATTCGAAGTGTCACATTGACTTTTCAAAGCTTGTGCATTTATAAAACCATCATAAATTTAATACTTTCATTAACCCAAAACTATATTTACATAACCAAGTTCAAAACATTACACCTCAATCAGAGCGTACATACTATATGGATCTGTTGAATTATGTTTCGATATAACAAATTTAAAGGCAAACTGTTTTTGGACTTGAATAGAATTTATTCAAAGTTTTAAAAAGGTTTCAAAAATAATTCAAAGTCCATTAAATTCGGATTTGAGAAAAAAATGCTAAAGAGTGTCAAAGTGCATCCATGCACCCCTGCAGTGCATCCATGCACCCTTGCAGTGCATCCATGCACCCCTGTAGTGCATCCATGTACCTGCCACTAGTGTATCGATGCACCATGCAGTGCATCCATGCACTCAAACACCGAATGCAATTAGTGCATCGATCCTCCCTGCTGTGCATCCATGCACCAAGGCTCCAACAACTATTTTATTTAAATTTAATGAAGGGGTATCGATGCACCATGATAGTGCACCGATGCACCATGTTATGGGCAGCCTTTTTGAGTAGAAAAATCATCCCTAAACGGCTCCAAAACATCCCTAACGACTATATACAATATCAAACACATTCCAAGCTATAAATACAAGCTAAGGACACTTGAAGAAGTAAGAGAACAACTATCCAAGCAATCAAACACAAGAGAAGAGTTTTTCATTCTTATTTCATCTTTCTCTTGTAAATATTTTGTTCTTGTGAGCTCAATCTTGTAAACACCTACCTTAGAGAGGTTTTCTTGTTTACATCTTTTATCCTTTTGTAAAGAGGTTTTGGTTCTAGCTAAGCCTTGTAAAGGCTAGGGGAAAGGTTCTAGTTTAGCCCATGAAAAACTAGGGAGTTGTAAGGTTACTCTTTGTCCTCAAAAGAAAGAACAAATTAGTGAATTTGTTGGAAATCCTTGGTGAGGAGCTAAGGTAGTGGACATAGACTTTGTTTGAGAAAGTCGAACGACTATAAATCGCTGTGCAATTCTCTATCTTTCAATCTCCTTACTCCCTAAACACAAAAACTATTACGACCCCACTTTGCAAACTCTTCCGGTTATCGATTCGAGCTTCCAAAATCCCAACAATTGTTATCAGAGCTTAACTCGTAAGAAGGTTTAACCACCTTGAGACAATCCTCGAAGAAGCTCTACCAATTCCAACGTAACCGACAAAGAAATAGCTTCAACACCTGGTGCTTATTACCTTGAAGATATACCTATTATGGAGTCTCGACCGGTTAAAAAGACACCCTTATTCTATGGAACAAATTATGCTCATTGAAAGAATAAGATGATGTTCTTTATTCAAGCATACGATCTAGGAGCATGGAACTCAATTTTGGATGGTTACTCCTCTCCACCCGACAAGTACAACGATTGGAGTAGAGAAGAGCAGAAAAAGTTCCAGCTTAATTCTAAGGCCATACACATTCTCTTTTGTGCTTTAGGCCTGAATGAATATGGAAGAATCTCATGTTGTTCCAGTGCCAAGGAGATTTAGGATAAGCTCCAAGTTACTCATGAAGGAACCGACGAAGTGAGGGAATCAAATAAAAGTCTTCTCAACCATAGTTATTAGAACTTCAAGATGAAATCCGATGAAGACATCAAAACTATGATGGATAGATTTCCGTGATTGTCAACGGTCTCAAGGGATTTGGAGAAATAATCCCTAATGAGAAGCTTGTGAGGAAGATGATATACTCTCTTCCAAAGGAGTGGCAATCGAAGAAGACGACAATTATTGAAGCAAGAAACCTAAAGTCTCTCACTCTCGACGAGCTAATTGGTTCCCTTCTCACTCATGAGATGATGGTGAAGGAAGATGAAGAAAGGGAAGAGAAGAAGAAGGAGAGGAGGAGGTAGGCATTGCCTTCAAATCCACTAATGAAAACCATCAAGATTCAAGTGATGAGGTGGATGAAGAAGACGATGAACAAGAAAAAGAGATGGTCAAGCTCTAAAAGGAACTCAAGAGATTCATGAATTCCAAGGAAGTGAAACATGAATCAACCAAGAAGAAGAGTCCCCCGGTGTGCTTCAATTGTCAAAGAAAGGGGCATGTCAAGTATGAATGTCATCTTCTAAAGAAAAAGGGATCGAGCAAGAAGAAGGCATTTTTTGCATCTTGGAGTGATGAAGATGATTCCAATGATGTAGATGAAGTAGTCAAATTATGCCTTATGGCCACTCAAGAAGAAGTTGAGGTATCTTCTAACTCAAATGAATTTAATTCATTTACTTTTGATAAGTTACAAGATGCTTATAATAGGTTGTATTTGGGATTTGAGACCATGAATTCCAAATATACAAAATTAATTTCAAAACTCAAAATTAAAGATAATTTGATTTTGAAAATCAAAATGAACTTTTGAAAAATGATTTAGAGCTTTCAAAAATCAAAATAAATGATTTAGAAAAACAAAATTTTGAGCTAGAAGTTAAGCTTGAAAGCTTAATAAAAGAAAAAATAATTAATTTCTAAAAATAACCTATTATGTTTAAATATAGCAAAATGCTCACATTGCCGTTATCATGGTCATATAGAACATACTTGTTCTTTGAAGAAAGGAAAACGTTTTAAAATTAGACAAGTATGGATTCCGAAAGAAACAAGGGGCATTGAAACTAACGTTCAAGGATCCAAAGCAATTTGGATACCAAAATCTACTTAAATGTCTCTTGTAGGTGTGTGGGAGCAATGGTGATAAAAATGATGATATTCAAGATGTTCTAGCCACACATGAAAAAGGAATAGGTAACCTCTAAGCTTAATGCTTTTAATTTTGGTTATTTAGCTGCTCATTTGATTTTAAGCATGCATGAGTTTTGATATTGAATGATTATGTTTTGTTTTAATCTCATGTATGTTGAAAACAATTGGTATGATGAACAATTTTTAATGATTTTTCATAATTTTTAGTTCATCATAATGAATTTTGGTCAAAATTGATTTTAAAAGCAAATGATATCTCTCTAACAATTGATATCAACTTTTCAAATACTTTGATTTTATAAATTTTAAATTTTTGACCTAAATTTAAATGTTTATGCATGTGGTTTAAATGAAAATGATATCTCTCTAACAATTGATATAAAAAAAATTTAATGCATAAAATATTTATAAAACTTTATGCATATGTACTTAATTTCAACTATTGGTATTGCATAAAGTATTTTAGACTTGGATATATTGAATTTTATGTACTACTAACATGTTTGTTATTCTTTGTTTAAATGCAATTTTGTTTTAGTGTTAAGATCTTAAAGCTAAATTTTGTTTGGAATGCACTTATTGAGGGGGAGCTTTTGATTTTTCAAATAAATTTTAAATGTCAAATTTACTACTTACTCTCCAAAGTTATTTTTAACTTCAAAGATTGAATTATTTTTGATATAACAAAAAGGGGGAGAAGTTTGGTTTGAAAAATTCAATTTATTAATAAAAAATCAATTTCTTAATGAAAAAGGGGAGCTTAACATTTTCATATATTTCCAACAATTGGTAACAATTGATATCATTTTGTTAACAATTAGTATCTTTTTCATTAAATATTTTATTAAGGGGGAGTTCTACCAAAAACAATTTTTCAAATGTTTTGCTATATAAAAAACGGGGATATTGTTGAATTATTTTTCGATATAACAAATTTAAAGACAAACTATTTTTGGACTTGAATTGAATTTATTCAAAGTTTTAAATAGGTTTCAAAAATAATTCAAAGTCCATTAAATTCGGATTTGAGAAAAAATGCTAAAGAGTGTCAAAGTGCATCAATGCACCCCTACAGTGCATCCATGCACTCAAACACCGAATGCAATTAGTGCATCGATGCACCCTGCTGTGCATCCATGCACCAAGGCTGCAACGGCTAATTTATTTGAATTTAATGAAGGGGTATCGATGCACCATGATAGTGCACCGATGCACCATGTTATGGGCAGGCTTTTTGAGTAAAAAAATCATCCCCAAACGGCTCCAAAACATCCCCAACGACTATATAAAACATCAAACACATTCCAAGCTATAAATACAAGCTAAGGACACTTGAAGAAGTAAGAGAACAACTATCCAAGCAATCAAACACAAGATAAGAGTTTTTCATTCTTATTTCATCTTTCTCTTGTAAATATTTTGTTCTTGTGAGCTCAATCTTGTAAACACCTACCTTAGAGAGGTTTTCTTGTTTACATCTTTTATCCTTTTGTAAAGAGGTTTCAGTTCTAGCTAAGCCTTGCAAAGGCTAGGAGAAAGGTTCTAGTTTAGCCCGTGAAAAACTAGGGATTTGTAAGGTTACTCTTTGTCCTCAAAAGAAAGAATAAATTAGTGAAATTATTGGAAATCCTTGGTGAGGAGCTAAGGTAGTGGATGTAAACTTTGTTTGAGAAAGTCGAACCACTATAAATCGCTATGCAATTCTCTATCTTTCAATCTCCTTACTCCCTAAACACAAAAATCATTCCGACCCCTCTTTGCAAACTCTTTCGGTTGTCGATTCGAGCTTCCGAAAATCTCAATAATTGGTATCAGAGCCTAACTCGTAAGAAGGTTTAACCACCTTGAGACGATCCTCGAAGATGCTCTACCAATTCCCGACACAACCGACAAAGAAATGGCTTCAATATCCGGTGCTTATTACCTTGAAGATATACCTATTATGCCGGTCAACAAGCCACCCTTATTCTATGGAGCTTATGATCATTGGAAGAATAAGATGGTGTTCTTTATTCAAGCATACGATCTAGGAGCATGGAACTCAATTTTGGATGGTTACTCCTCTCCACCCGGCAAGTACAACGATTGGAGTAGAGAAGAGCATAAAAAGTTCCAGCTTAATTCTAAGGCCATACACATTCTCTTTTATGCTTTAGGCCTGAATGAATATGGAAGAATCTCATATTGTTCCAGTGCCAAGGAGATTTGGGATAAGCTCCAAGTCACTCATGAAGGAATCGACGAAGTGAGGGAATCAAATAAAAGTCTTCTCAACTATAGCTATGAGAACTTCAAGATGAAACCCGATGAAGACATCAAAGCTATGATGGATAGATTTTCCATGATTATCAACGATCTCAAGGGATTTGGAGAAGTAATCCCTATTGAAAAGCTTGTGAGGAAGATGATCTACTCTCTTCTAAAGGAGTGGCAATCGAAGAAGACGAAAATTATTGAAGCAAGAAACCTAAAGTATCTCACTCTCGACGAGCTAATTGTTTCCTTTCTCACTCATGAGATGATGGTAAAGGAAGATGGAGAAATGGAAGAGAAGAAAGAGGAGGAGGTATGCATTGGCTTCAAATCCACCAATGAAAACCATCAAGATTCAAGTGATGAGGTGGATGAAGAAGACGATGAACAAGAAAAAGAAATGGTTTCATGATTTCCAAGGAAGTGAAACATGAATCAACCAAGAAGAAGAGTTCCCCGGTGTACTTCAATTGTCAAAGAAAGGGGCATGTCAAGTATGAATGTCCTCTTCTAAAGAAAAAGGGATCGAGCAAGAAGAAAGCATTTTTTTTCATCTTGGAGTGATAAAGATGATTCCAATGATGAAGATGAAGTAGTCAACTTATGCCTTATGACCACTCAAGAAGAAGTTGAGGTATCTTCTAATTCAAATGAATTTAATTCATTTACTTTTGATGAGTTACAAGATGCTTATAATAGGTTGTATTTGGGATTTAAGACCATGAATTCCAAATATACAAAATTAATTTCAAAACTCAAAATTAAAGATAATTTGATTTTGAAAGAAAATTTGATTTTGAAAATCAAAATGAACTTTTGAAAAATGATTTAGAGCTTTCAAAAATCAAAATAAATGATTTAGAAAAACAAAATTTTGAGTTAGAAGTTATGCTTGAAAGCTTAATAAAAGAAAAAAGAATTAATTTCTAAAAACAACCTATTATGTTTAAATATGGCAAAATGCTCACATTGCCATTATCATGGTCATATGGAACATACTTGTCCTTTGAAGAAATGAAAACATTTTAAAATTAGACAAGTATGGATTCCGAAAGAAACAAGGGGCATTGAAACTAACGTTCAAGGATCCAAAGCAATTTGGATACCAAAATCTACTTAAATGTCTCTTGTAGGTGTGTGGGAGAAATGGTGATAAAAATGATGATATTCAAGATGTTCTAGCCACACATGAAAAAGGAATGGGTAACCTCTAAGCTTAATGCTTTTAATTTTGTTTATTTAGTTGCTCTTTTGATTTTAAGCATGCATGAGTTTTGATATTGAATGATTATGTTTCGTTTTAATCTCATGTATATTGAAAACAATTGGTTTGATGAACAATTTTTAATGATTGTTCATAATTTTTAGTTCATCATAATGAATTTTGGTCAAAATTTATTTTAAAAGCAAATGATATCTCTCTAACAATTGATATCAACTTTTCAAATACTTTGATTTTATAAATTTTAAATTTTTGACCTAAATTTAAATGTTTATGCATGTGGTTTAAATGAAAATGATATCTCTCTAACAATTGATATAAAAAAAATTTAATGCATAACAATTTTATAAAACTTTATGCATATGTACTTAATTTCAACTATTGGTATTGCATAAAGTATTTTAGACTTGAATATATTGAATTTCATGTACCACTAACATGCTTGTTATTCTTTGTTGAAATGCAATTTTGTTTTAGTGTCAAGATCTTAAAGCTAAATTTTGTTTGGAATGCACTTATTGAGGGGGAGATTTTGATTTTTCAAATAAATTTTAAATGTCAAATTTACTACTTACTCTCCAAAGTTATTTTGAACTTCAAAAATTGAATTTTCTTTTATATAACAAAAAAGAGGAGAAGTTTGGTTTGGAAAATTCAATTTCTTAATAAAAAATTCAATTTCTTAATGAAAAAGGGGGAGCTTAACATTTTTATATATTTTCCAATAATTCGTAAAAATTGATATCATTTTGTTAACAATTGGTATATTTTTCATTAAATATTTTATTAAGGGGGAGTTTTGCCAAAAACAATATTTCAAATGTTTTGTTATATCAAAAACGGATATATTGTTGAATTATGTTTAGATATAACAAATTTAAAGGCAAAATGTTTTTGGACTTGAATTGAATTTATTCAAAGTTTTAAAAAGGTTTAAAAAATAATTCAAAGTCCATTAAATTCAGATTTGAGAAAAAAAGATAAAGAGTGTCAAAGTGCATCCATCCACCCCCTGTAGTGCATCCATGCACCCCTGCAGTGCATCCATGCACTTAAACACTGAATGCAATTAGTGCATCGATGCACCCTGTTGTGCATCCATGCACCAAGGCTGCAACAACTAGTTTATTTGAATTTAATGAAGGGGTATCGATGCACCATGATAGTGCACCGATGTACCATGTTATGGGCAGCCTTTTTGAGTAGGAAAATCATCCCCAAAAGGCTCCAAAACATCCCCAACGGCTATATACAACATCAAACACATTCCACGCTATAAATGCAAGCTAAGGACACTTGAAGAAGTAAGATAACAACTATCCAAGCAATCAAACACAAGAGAAGAGTTTTTCATTCTTATTTTATCTTTCTCTTGTAAATTTTTTATTCTTGTGAGCTCAATCTTCTAAACACCTACCTTAGAGAGGTTTTCTTGTTTACATCTTTTATCCTTTTATAAAGAGGTTTTGGTTCTAGCTAAGCCTTGTAAAGGCTAGGGGAAAGGTTCTAGTTTAGCCCGTGAAAAACTAGGGAGTTGTAAGGTTACTCTTTGTCCTCAAAAGAAAGAACAAATCGGTGAATTTGTTGGAAATCCTTGGTGAGGAGCTAAGGTAGTGGACGTAGACTTTGTTTGAGAAAGTCGAACAACTATAAATCGCTGTGCAATTCTCTATCTTTCAATCTCCTTACTCCTTAAACACAAAAACCGTTTCGACCCCTCTTTGCAAACTCTTCCGGTTGTCGATTCGAGCTTCTGAAAATCCTAACAGAATCTATTTACATGCCAACACATATAAAATATAAATCAACATACTATGTAAGGTTCTTTTGATCTAATCTTTAAATGAGGATATGATGCTCTACTGCTCCTAAGACTGGTCTTCTTGCTTTTCTGTACCTACGTGTAAATTACTTACACGCTAAGTCATAGTCTTAGTGAGGCATAAATTTATAATAAGGCATTTCCTATGTATATGAAAATGTGACATGTTATTCACATAAAATCATCATTATCATTCACAATTTCATTTCATTAATATGATTCGCTATGAACAATATTAGTATGATATCGTATAATGCAATAGAGACATTTTTCCATGTTAATTATAGGCCCATGTATATATTGAGAACTTAAGGTATTCGAGTTCATAGAGGTTGTGCACATTTGCTGTCACCACATCTCGTATAATTCCCACTGAGTGGCATATGAAATTTGTCCTGAAGGAGCTGTGAGTATGTCCCGAAAGACCTATGAGTTGTCCTGGAGGACCTATGAAGCCCTCGACTCTTGGCATGCCAACTATACCTATAGCTCTCATATTATATCACATGGGCATTAATATTATATTTCATATAACTATGTACTTGTATCATTTCCCTTGTAATCACATATATCATTGGTTCTATCACATTTCCCATATGCATATAACCATTAATCTCATATCATGTAACATAAGTATTTGAGTACATTCACATGGATCATGTATCGAATCATATGTCAACATATATAACATATGCATGTTTAATAAAGACTATAATGTATGCATGTTCAGAACTACCATACTATGAAATTAATCTAGGAAATAGAATTATCACAAGTCTTAATTCCTTTGAACTACATCTCTAATATGCACTCACCTATATTTCTTTGCTTTTCCCCCGATCGATCTTACTAGGCAATTATTCCGGAACTTGTTTAGGCTCTATATCTACTTTAATAAAATTTTCAAGATGATTATCAAATGCTTAAACCTTGTAACTTGCTTCTAATAACTTAAACAAATTTAAGGAATCAATATTCTATGTTTTCTTTAGGGGGTATCGATACCCTCCTTAGGGTATCGGTACCCTCACCGCATTATGTTAATTTTCATTCAAGAGGGTATTGGTACCTATATGGGGGTATTAGTACCCTCATTACATTCTGTGATTCTTTTCGTTTGAGAGGGTATCGGTACCTATTGAATGAGTACCGATACCCCTAGCCGAGAAATGTCATTTTAACACTAAAATCTCTCTCTTTTAAGCTCAACTCTTCATATTTCACATCCTTTAATATCCCTAACTTGCATACATATACTTACACTCATTCCTACTCAATAATCACTTCTTTAAACTCTACATCCTATTCTTTATATGACATTCAAAAATCACATTCAATTTCCAACATGTTCTAATTCCCATTCTAACATTTTCCATTCCTTAATTCCACTAATGACAAGTCAAATTTAATCTTGAAATCTACTTAATACTTTCCTATCAAGATTTCACTTTTCCACTTCCTTTTTTTTTAATTTTTCATATTCTCCTCATCTTGTTGTTTTAAAACAAATTAAGTTTTCCTTAAGCTTAATTATCACCTAATAATCAAAACACAACTTGAATTTCAACTAATAATTAATTAACAATGAAACTTACCTTTACTTTGGGGTCCTCACGTTTGAAGAGAAGAGAAGAAGAAGATATCTCTGGAAGCTTAAATTTTTAGCTTCCTTGCCTTCCACGTGGGTTAATATAACCATAGCCCAAATTAAATTATTTTCCTTTCAAAAAGACCATTTTTTCCTTCACTTTCTTCTTCTTTACACTTCAATCCTACACAACATTTCTCATATAACTCATTAAACTATTCAATTATTTTACTTTAATCACCAAATTCTGAAACTTTATAATTCAATCACTAACCCGATATTGAGGATGTTACAAATCTCCCCCTTAAGAAAATTCATCCTTGAATTTTCAATGGGCAAAGAGATGTGGGTACTGATTTCTCATATATTCTTCATGTTCCCATATTGCTTCCTCAACCTTGTGGTTCCTCCACAAGACTTTAACCAATGGAATAGTCTTGTTCCTTAATTGTCTAACCTCATAAGCTAAAATTTGAAAAGGTTCTTCCTCATAAGTCAAATCCGGTTGCACCTCGATCTCTTCTGGTGTTATGATATGGGAGGGATCCGATCTATACTTCCGAAGCATTGAGACATGGAATACATTATGAATCTTTTCCATTTCTAGTGGCAAAGCCAATTGGTATGCTACTGGTCCCATTTTTTTTACAATCTCATATGGTCCAATAAACCGAGGACTCAACTTTCCTCTCCGACCAAACCTCAACACCTTCTTCCATGGAGACACTTTTAAGAACACTTTATCACCAACTTGAAATTCAATTTCTTTCCTTTTCAGATCTGCATATGATTTCTGTCTATCTGTGGCTGCTTTGAGATTATTTTGGATTACAAGAACTTTTTCTTCCACCTTCTGAATTAATTCAGGACCAAGAACTTCTCGATCCTTAAGCTCATACCAATTTAAAGGCGTACGACACTTCCTCCCGTATAGAGCTTCATAGGGAGCCATTTTGATACTCGACTGATAGCTATTGTTATAAGCAAATTTAACAAGTGGAAAATATTTTTTCCCAAGATCCTTTAAATTCAATCATACAAGCTCTCAACATGTCCTCTAGGATTTGAATAGTTCGTTTAGATTGTCTATCGGTCTGAGGATGAAATGTTGTGCTAAAATTCAATCGAGTCCCTAGCGGTCCATGCAACGACTTCCAAAATCTTAAAGTAAATCGAGGATCTTGATAAGAAACTATGGAAATAGGTACACCATTCAACCATATAATCTCTCTGATATACATCTCAACATACTTATCCATGGAGAAATCTACTCGCACCGGAATAAAATGGGCTGATTTAGTCAATCTATCTATAATCACCCAGATTAAATCTCTTTTGTTCGGAGTTAGAGGTAACCCCGTCACAAAGTCCATCGTTACATTCTCCCATTTCCACTGAGGAATCGACATGGGTTGCAATAATCCTGATGGAACTTGATGTTCAGCTTTGACTTGCTGACAAGTCAAACACTTGGATATGAATTCCGTAATGATCCTTTTCATTCCCGGCCACCAATACCGATTCTTGAGATCCATATACATTTGGTTTCGTCCAGGATGCATCGTCAATGGACTACAATGAGCTTCTGTTAATAACTCATTTATCAACTCGTTATCATCTTGAATTACTAGTCTCCCTCGATTGTATAAATTCCCATCAGCCTTAACCTCATAATCAATAAGCTCTCTATTCTATACTTGTTGTAACCTCTCTGAACACTCTTCATCTCTATCTTGAAATTCTTTGATTCTATCTACCCATGATGGCCGAAGGGTTAATTCCACACATAAAGCACCATCATCATTTAATGATAACCTAGCATCCAGGGCTCGTAAGGCTGCAAACGTATTTCGGCTTAAACCACCCGCTACCACATTTTCTTTTCCAAGATGGAAATCTAACACAACATCATAATCTTTCAGAAATTCTATCCACCTCCTTTGCCTTAAATTCAACTCCTTCTGAGTCATCTGGTACTTCAAACTCTTATGATCTGTATATAAATAATATCGTTCACCATACAAGTAGTGGCACCAGATCTTCAGGGCGAATACCACTGCAGCCATCTCCAGATCATGCGTTGGATAATTCTCCTCGTGCAGTTTTAATTGCCTCGATGCATACGCTACCACTTTACTCTCTTGCATTAGTACACATCCCAAGCCATTATGGGACACGTCACTATACACAACAAAGTTCTTTCCAGACTCGGGTTGAACCAGGATTGGAGCTTCTGTCAAAATCTTCTTTAACTTTTCAAAATTTTCTTGATATTCAGAGGTCCACAGAAATGTTACACCTTTTCTCATCAACTTGGTCAATGTAGAGCGACCATCGAAAAGCTCTTAACGAACATTCGATAATAACTGGCAAGTCCTAGAAAACTTAGAACTTCAGATACATTATTGGGAACCTCCCATTCAAGAATAGCTTGTACTTTTTTAGGATCTACTCGAATTCCTTCCGCCGAGATCACATGTCCAATAAATATTACTTCATTCAACCAAAATTCACATTTGGATAGCTTGGCATATAACTTCTTGTCTCGTAGAATTTACAACACTGTTCGCAAGTGTACACTATGATCTTCTTTCGTCTTTGAATACACCAATATGTCATCGATAAACACCACTACAAATTGGTCCAAATAAGGTTGAAAATTTTGATTCATCAAGTCTATAAAATCAGTTGGTGCATTTGTAACTCCGAAGGGCATCACAATGAACTCATAGTGGTCATACCTAGTTCTAAATGCGGATTTTGGAATATCTTTCTCTTAAACTTTCAATTGATGATATCCCGAATGCAAGTCAATCTTAGAGAAGACTGAAGCTCCCTTCAACTGATCAAATAAATCGTCAATTCTAGGGAGAGGATACTTATTCTTAATGGTTACTTTATTGAGCTACCTGTAGTCGATACAAATACGCATTGACCCATCCTTCTTTTTCACGAACAACACGGGAGCTCCCCATGGTGAAACACTCGGTCTTATGAATCCTTTGTCCAATAACTCCTGTAACTGTATTTCAACTCTTGTAACTCTTTTGGAGCCATTCTATATAGTGCCATGGCAATAAGTGTAGTTCCCAGTATTAATTCGATCTGGAATTCCACATCTCTATCCGGAGGCAAACCCGATAATTCTGCAGGAAATACATCAGGAAATTCTCGAACTATGAGAATTTCCTCAATCCCCATCTCTTTAGTTCTCACATCCAGCACATTCGCAATAAACCTCTGACATCCCTGCAACAATATATTCGTTGCTCACATCATAGAAATAACATTTGCCAATGGATTCCATCATTCATTTAATACTACCACTTCTAATCCATCTGAGTTGACTAACGTTACCCTCTTTAATCTACAATCGACATTTGAATGATAACGGTATAACTAATCCATTCCCAAGATTACTTCAAATTCGTCAAAAGCCAATTCCATCAGATTAGCTGGAAATCCAATTCCCTAAATTTGTATGGGACACCCTTGACACCTTCTATTAACTCGAGCACTGTGCCCTAATGAATTCATAACTATAACTTCATTACTGGTGTCTTCTAATGGAAAGTTCAGTTCTTTCACTATCTTACTATTAATGTATGAATAGGTAGATCCTGGATCAATCAATACCATAACACATCTATTCCACAGTAAAAAGGTACCTGTTATAATTTATGGATCATCCCGGTCTTCATTAGTTTTGAGGTTATATACCCAAGCAATGGATCGAATCTCTTGATGAGTAGCAAATTCTGTCAGATTTCTTCCTCTACCTCGTCCCCTCTGAGACATTGAAGCAGATCTTTCCGATTGGGCTGGCTCTTTGGTCCTCAAAGGACAATCTCTCATAAAATGCCCTGTTTCCCCACATCGAAAACAAGCTCCTGTTTTAACTCTGTATATGCCACTATGATTTCTCCCATAAATCTGACACTACCTAACTTGACTCTGTTGTACTCGCCCTTCACCAAACCCTACATATTGAGTCTGTCTGACTCTCATCTGATTTGATCCTCTAGTAGAGGATGCCACTGATTCCAACCTTGCTTGAGATCGGAAGCCTGAATCTCTACCTCTCTTGGGCGGTGCAAAACTCGATGAAACTCCAATTCTTTTGGATGTTTGGGATCTTTGCTCCCCAAACCGCTCATTTTGAGCTCTCTTTAGAGCTTTAGCACGGTTCACTACTTCTTGGAATGAAGACAAATTCAGAACAATCAACATCTCTTTCAAACTCGGGCGTAAACCTTCCACAAACCATTCGCAGGCATCCTTCTCTGTAGGCACTAGTTCCGCTGCAAAGTGACTTAGTTTGTTGAACTCACACTCATATTCATACACCGTGCAGTTCATTTACTTTAAGTTTAGAAATTCTTGCTTCATTTGTTTAATAAACTGGTCCCCTATATACTTGTGCCAAAATTCTTCTAGAAATAGAGACCATGTCACACGATCACTTGCCATCCTCAACGTGACATTTGTCCACCATATTCTCGCTTGCCCACGAAGCAAAGAGACTACTCCGTCAAGCTTCTCAACATCAGAACAGTTGAGTCATTCTAACATAATCTTCATGTCATTAAGCTAAAGGTCCGCAGCAACGAGACCTTTTTTGGCCTCACCCTGAAACTCTGAAGCTCCTAAACCTTTTAACTCCTTTATAACATTCATTCTCGAAGTTGAAGTAGCAGGAGGTTGGAAATGCGCCAATACCACATCCAATGTCCTGAAGAATACTTCTTAATCAGCTATAGGCAGTCCATAAGGTGCATGTTCTTCATATTACCAGATCAGGGTAGGTGAATCACTGCTCTTAGCTAATCTCTCATCTCTCGCTTCACTTCGGAAGCTATCTTGTCCGGTCATCTAATAAAACATAATCAATTATCTATATTAGCTAAACAACATAGTCATTACTCTTATCAGATCAGAAGTTCTTACTACTATGTTGGCATGTACACTTTTTAAGACACTTTGGACTTCGATTTATGTCGAGAATCGACTAAACCGTAACTCTGATACCATTAAATATAACACCCCCAACCCGTATCTAACCCGAATACAAATTTGAGGTTTCACATTGACTTTTCAAAGCATGTGCATTTATAAAACCATCATAAATTTAAAACTTTCATTAACACAAAACTATATTTACATAACCAAGTTCAAAACATTACACCTCAATCAGAGCGTACATACTATATGACTCTATTAACATGTCAACACATATTAAATATAAATCAACATACTATGTAAGGTGCTTCTGATCTGATCTTCAAATGAGGATATGCTGCTCTGCTGCTCCTAAGACCGGTCTTCTTGCTTTTCTGTACCTACGTGTAAATCACTTACACGCTAAGTCATAGACTTAGTGAGACATAAATCTATAATAATGCATTTCCTATGTATATGAATATGTGATATGTTATTCACATAAAATCACCATTATCATTCACAATTTCATTTCATTCATATGATTCGCTATGAACAATATTAGTATAATATCCTATAATGCAATACACACATTTTTCCATATTTTTTATAGGCCCGTGTATATACTGAGAACTTAAGGTATTCGAGTACATAGAGGTTGTTCACATCTACTGTCACCATAGCTCGTATAATTCCCACTGAGTGGCATATGAAATTTGTCCCGAATGACCTGTGAGTATATCCCGAAGGACCTGTGAGTATGTCCCGAAGGACCTATGAGTTGTCCCGAATAACCTATGAAAACCTCGACTCTTGGCATGCCAACTATACCTATAGCTCTCACATTACATCACATAGGCATTAATATTATATTTCAAATAACTATGTACTTGTATCATTTCCCTTGTAATCACATATATCATTGGTTCTATCATATTTCCCATATGCATATAACCATTAATCTCATATCATGTAACATAAGTATTTGAGTACATTCACATGGATCATGTATTGAATCATATGTCAACATATATAACTTATGCATATTTAATAAAGACTATAATGTATTCATGTTCAGAACTACCATACTATGAAATTATTCTAGGAAATACACTTATCACAAGTCTTAATTCCTTTGAACTACATCTCTAATATGCACTCACCTATATTTCTTTGTTTTTCCCCCGATCGATCTTACTAGGCAATTATTCCGGAACTTGTTTAGGCTCTGTATCTATATAAATAAAATTTGCAAGATGATTATCAGATACCTAAACCTTGTAACTTGCTTCTAATAACTTAAACAAATTTAAGGAATTAATATTCTTGTTGTTTTAAAACAAATTAAGCTTTCCTTAAGCTTAATTATCACCTAATAATCAAAACACAACTTGAATTTCAACTAATAATCAAAACACAATTTGAATTTCAACTAATAATCAATTAACAATGAAACTTACATTTACTTTGGGGTCCTCACGTTTGAAGAGAAGAGAAGAGAAGAAGAAGATATCTTTGGAAGCTTAAATTTTTAACTTCCTTGCCTTCCACGTTGGTTAATATAACCATATCCCAAATTAAATTATTTTCCTTTCAAAAAGACCATTTTGTCCTTCACTTTCTTCTTCTTTACACTTCAATCTTACACAACATTTCTCATATAACTCATTAAACTATGAAATTATTCTACTTTAATCACCAAATTCTGAAACTTTATAATTTAATCACTAACTCGGTATTGAGGATGTTACATGAGGGGTGGTCGTTATTAGTTTTGATAAATCGACTTCCTTTTAAAATATGTATGCATAGTGGATTTTAAATTATATAAAAATTTTGATCTCAAAATTGCTAATTTTAAAATATAGAGTAATCGACTAGGTACTAATTTTGGGCACTATGGGGGATGCTAATCATTCCCCACGCGTAACTAACTCTCGAACCCGATTTTTGATTTTGCAGACCAAAACTGGGTATTTTTAGTAAAATAAATTGTTTTATTAAAATTGCATGATTTTAGGTGTTCCAATCTCACCTTAAAAATGATTAGTTGTGACTCCCATCTTTTCATAATTTAATTTTAATTTTCAAAAAGTTGAATCGATCTTCCCATCGAAAATTAGTTAAGACAGCTTGGTGACTCTGCAGGGGAATGTTGTTTTATAAAACAAAAAGAGTGTCGAGCAACAAATCAATTACCCTTTATTTTAAAAGTTTGAAAATTTGAGTTAGAGTTTATTTAATTTACGATTTACTATGTTTTTAAAAAACTAAAAGAAGTTTTTCTCTCTGGTTAATGTTTTCTCTTGTTTGAATATAAATAGGATTATTGCATATCAAGCTCTATACCCGAGCTTTGTCCAGTTTCACCTAAGTAGTGGGAAACACCACACCACCGAGGAATATTGTTTTACCTTGTGTAGGTCTGGTAGAGTACCTCTAGAAAGCATTATTTATGTCTATCAAGATATCATTTTCCTTGATAGTCATCTAGTGATATGATCCCCTGGACTGAACACGATCTGAAAAGTCTGTAATGGGCCAGGATCAAAGTCCTTATTTACCTTAGCAGGTTGTAAGGACAGTTTGGGAATCCTTGTTAAAACCAAACATCATATAGATAATTTAGTAAATCAACCCCACTAGAGCCAGATGGATACCTTATAAGAACTAGAATGCATGTGATTATGGTTTTAAATTCCATTTTTTTATTCATTATATTTATGGTTTATCTAATCATTTCAGATTTTTTTTCTAACACACATTTCCTTTATATGATTATTATTAGCTTTACTAATTCATTTTCCTTTTGATTTAACTATTTACCTTACTTTGTTTGTGCATAAACATGGTGTTAATACCCAAGTTAATTATTAAAATGAGAAGGCTTTCAAAATGACAAAGCCACATGAAGGGGTGGATAAGATTCATTTTTATCTACTTTGACGTATTAAGACATTGTGCGTTCTTTGAAAGTTGTTTTAAGATAATTACCTTGGAATTAACACATGTTTCATACATGTCATATCATAGAAGGTGTTGATTCCCGAGTTAATAGTCACATTATAAGGCTTTTAATACAAAAATGTCACTTGAAGAGGTAGAATAGAACTGCTAAAATGCATCAATGGTCCAGAGGGGTGCTCTAGGAAACAGCTGAATAAGGTACACCAAGTTAGAATACATGAAGCTCAAATGGTGCAATAGAACAAGTTTTTCAAGGATGCTACGATAATGCTAATACAACTAGCTGAAAAGAAGTAATATAATTGAAGTCGACAAACAACAACAAAAGCCAATAACGAGACAGTGGATGATACTAGTCGCATATGCTCGCTCAACAAGTACATTTCTGGGTAAAATAAGTTGAACATTGGAATTGCCCATCAAGCCAAAGATCAAAGAAGATTGTTTTCTTTTATATTCGATCAAAAAGTTAGGAAGTTGAGCAATATGACATGATTTTGTAGTTTCCATGTATCTCGGTGTATTGAGACATTATGTGTCATTTAGAAGTTGTTTTATGACAATTACTTTATAATCAACACTTTCGTTGCATTTTCATTTTCATTTGCGTCCACATCTTTGCATCTTTTCATTTGTATTTGCAATTTTACATTATATTTATTCCAAAATATTTTACATGCATTTAATCATGAAAATTTGGGGAATAACTTGTGGAGGATTCCATGACAGAAATTCTAAAAGTAAATTGTAGCCACCTTGGTTTTCCTAGAGAAATATAAGAGCAATGAATGAGATTTTAGCACATGTTAGTAGAATTGAGAAACTCCAAGAGCATCTCGTCAAGAGATGACTGATCAAACAAGAAAATTCTAGGATGTGTCAAGAGAACAAATGACCAAATTAATGAAGATAGTGAATGTTGTGATCCATGGGAAGCAACCGCTAGAGAATCTCATTGAAAAAACTTTGAATGAGATTATGAGTGTTAAATTGTGGGGCCCAAGTGACATCAACAGGTGATCAAGAAACTGTTAAAAAGCAAGGTAACTCAAGCCAACTCCAAAAATTGGATGTGATTCTAGAGGGCATTGCTGAATTGATAGTGAATAAAGAAGCAATGAAAAATAAAGGTTTCCTAATGAGAGATTGGCCTCACTCGAAGAAGAGGGGCATATAAGAAGATCGAATGTAGATCAAGAAAGCTAAGAAGGGTCAAACTCTTATGATTCAATGCTTTAATTCCTCGCAACCATCAAGTCAGAGCAACCAAGTTCAACTTCCAAAGACAAAACAAGTTGGCCTTCCATTAGGAGAGTCAGATTATAATAAAAGGAAATTGAAGAGTTTTTTGTTCCCCATTTCCACTTTTCATGCAAAAAATTACATTCTGAAATGCTCAAAGCCGGACTAATTGCACCATGTTATGTCTAGCCACAATGGCCTCCGAAAGAGAAAATGGTTCTATAAGGAGGTCCCTTGGATAAACCAGACTAAAACTTCAGGATGTTCAACAAAGGTTTATATTAACCTTGAAGGAAAATTTCAAGATCCTTTGGAGTGAGAAATTCAGAGGTGAAATGTTGGAAATCAAAAGGCTAAAATTCATTGCCTAGCAATCTCTTTCCCTACAGAGATAAAAGAAGTCAAATCCTGTGAAGACCACATTTTAAAATAGGAGAAGAAGGGAAATCCAACCAATAAGGTTCCAATGGATGTAATCCATGATAGAACCATAGGTTTAAGAACGAATTGGTCAGATGCAATCCTCAAGACATCTCAGATACCTATATAAGATATTCTTATGGAAAGTGGGGCCTTAGACATTTTGAAGAGTTTGAAAAATACTACACCAATCGCTGCAGCAATATATGCTCAAAACTCAACCAAAATTACCATCCCTAAAGAAAATCATTTTGGACCCAAATTTGGGCCCATTTTCCCGTCAAGAAAGAAAAAATCGAAGAAGCAAGGAGAAGAAGAGAAAGAAGTCAGCCTGAAAGGAGGGGATAGTCTTTTGGAAAACATGAAGAATACTTTCTTGTTTGGAAAGGTTAATGTTGAACCATAATTGGTGGAAGCAATTGATGTTGAAGAGAAGTTGAAGGAGCAAGTGTTGCACATTAGTTTGATGTCTGAAAGAGATGGGGTTGGAAAATATGACCATATTTCCCAAAAGAAGAACTAAACAATTAGACCACAAATGATCTTCTTGTAGTTTTTAGATAAAATTTAGAGTAATACTCGGAATTAACCCTTATGCTTTTGCCCGTGAGCATTAAGGAGTCTTTTGTGAGGGTTTCTATGCTAATTCTACTTTTTCTACAATTAAAGAAACTTTCTTTTATTTCTCAAGTTGTAATCATTTTATACATTTTCACATTCTTTATCATTCTTTATATTTTTTACTATTTTTGACATTTTTTTTCTTTCATTCATTCCATACAAATGTCCATTACTCTTCTCAAATGTATATATTAGTTTCAAATTTTCTTTGCAGGTGTTCATTAATAACATGAATGTTTCTGAATTTTAATATTGAGATAAATTTCGAGTGACTTGTGTTAAGTAAAAATACATGAGTGCAAAAATGAGGTAGAATGTGATATATCTAACAAATTATCGAGTCTGATGGATAACTAAGATAACCAGATCTCATCTTACAAAGAATAAGTTAAAATTCTGAATCTATGACGAATGAAGAAAGAAGAGAGATAGAGATTGATACTACTTTGTCACATGAAACAAGACAAGAGTTGATAGAGTTGCTTCAAGATTTCAAAGGCATATTTTCCTGGTCTTATCAAAACATGCCAGGATTGAATACAAATGTAGTAGTGCACAAGTTTTTAATAGACTATTAATCCTTTATCTGACAGTCTTTGAAAGTTCATTGAGATGTGTGCTGGGGCTGCATGATAAGTCTGGAAGGAAGGGAAGAGACATATATTATATGAGTAAGAAGTTCACTGATTATGAGATTTGATACACACCAATCTAAGAGTTATGACGTGATTTGGTATGGGTAATTCGAATGCTCAAACAATAAATTTATATTATACCACTTGGCCAGTATCCAAAATTAATCTACTGGAGTTCTTAATAGAGTCACCAATATTAACTAGAATAATGACTCGATAGAAAATATCATTATTAGAATCTGACATTGTGCATGTGAGCCAAAAGTCAATAAAAAAGAGTGCTAAAATAGATTTTCTGGCGAGAGCCGTGCATCATATGATTATAAGTCCACGAGTTTTAATTTTTCAGATGAGGATTTGATGTGTATCTCTACTGAAGAATAAATTGAATCAGGTAACGAATCTTGGAAACTTTATTTCGATGGGGCATCAAATGCTTTGGGATGAGGAACTGGGGTAATGTCAATCTCTCCAGAAAATATCTATTATCCTTTTACAAGTAGATTGGAGTTCTTTTGTACCAACATTATGAAATAATTTAAAGCTTGCGCTTTGTGGATAAGAACGGTCATGAAAAGAATATTTCGGTGTAGAAAGAAGGTGGAAGTTCCTCATTAATAACATTATCAACTATGAGGATAGTGAGAATCGTCATAAGAAACTGCCATTCGTCATGTATACATGTCATACTTCAGTACATGATTTTAAAGGGGCAACACCTTTTATCTTTGGTATTGGAAAAAAATAACCTTGTTCATCGTATTTGAGATTTTTTTACTTCAAGTCTTGACAAAAGTAAATATAGGACGAAGCTAAATGGGCTAAAGCATGACATGAGCATTTGAACCTCATTGAAGAAAAGAGGTTAAAAGCTATCTACCACGGACAAACATGTCAGAAGAAAATGACGCAAGCTCATGATAAGAAAGTTTTTCCAAGAGAATTCTAAGAGGGTGATCTAGTGATTGAAAAGATCTTGCCAATTCATAAAGATTTCCATGAAAAATGGATGTCTGATTGGAAAAGAACCATACATTGTCAAAAAGGTATTTTTATGAAGAAGTGTTAATTTTGACAAAGATAACTGAAGATGAGTAGAATGATCCAGAAGTTCTACAGTTGAAGAAAAAGGAAGAGGAAAAGGAAAAACATAAAAAACATAAAAAAGAAAACGAAAAAGAAAAAAGAAAGAAAAAAATAAAAAAAAGTGAAAAGTGAAAAGAGAGAGAGAGAGAAAAAGAAAAGAAAAGAAAAGAAAAGGGGGTCTCAAGATGTTGATACACGAAGAACATCTTGAAACCAAATAAAGGATTTGAGTTGAAAACCTGAAAGTGCTGCTAAAATGCATTATGATAATAGACATCCGACAAGTAAAACCCTATCAAGAGTCTGGTACTTTTGGATGAGCTTCACATCTGCAAAATTTGTGACAACATTTGAAGTCATTTAGACAAGAACTTACCTCTACGCTTCGGGGATATTTCCAGTTGATTGGTTTAGAGAGCCTGATATTTTGAGAGGAGCTTCACATCTACAAACATTATGGAAACATTTGAGATCTTCTAGAAAGAAACTTACCCCGGTGCTCTAATTTATATCAAGTTGATTGGTTTAGGCACATTTATGCTAGTGATGCTTAGGGCATCTGACTTTATTTCTTGATTTTTATTCTTTCTATGGTTACCATGACTATGTAAAAATTCCAATCTCATCATTTAAAGCCCCAATTTTTTTCATTTACAAGCATCTTATAAGTAGATTAACATAGTTTAAAATAAAACAAAAGATTTCTTGGAATTACTTGGAACTAATATTTTAAATGTAGGGAATACAAAGTATCCTAAGACCTTGGCACTTGTGTTCATTTGTTAAAGAGTGTATGTTAAGGAAAGATATATGAGCTGAATTCATATACGTGACTACGTGAGGATAACTATTCAATCATCATCAAAGACATTTTTTTTCAAGATGGTATGATATGGGGAAAGTAAACAAGATGCATGAAGGAGAACCTTGAAATTGATGAGGCTTATTTTTTTCAAACAAAAGTGATGTAAGAGTAATGAAGGCATTCTTCGATCCTTGGAACAATGAAGTCTGATAGATCAAAAGTCTCAAGAATAAAATTTTTCACACTTCTTTTTGACATCATCAATAACATACCTAGAACCAAACGATCGCCTTAATAAGAAGGGGAATGTATTGTTATGAGATTTTCCTGTATCTCATGTCATGACAAATATTCAGGGCATTCATGTATCGGATGAATTGATGACTTTTTTGAGCAAGTTTGAATATAAGAAGACAATGATGTTTAAAAGCTTCGTAAGGTTCAAAGCTGATGTTCAAAAAACTCAGATCGTGATGAGGTAACAAGACTCGAATAAATAAGACGACAATAATGAGCTTCGTTGCTTGGACTGACAGGGGTAGAAGATAGAGACAAGAAGAGCTTACCTTGGAAATTAAATCGTTCATTCTTCAGTTACCTTGGAAACAACTCTAATAGAGTAGACGAGTTTAAAGATAAAAAGGACGTCAAGATCATATATCTGACTGCAACAAGAATTAAAGAGAGAGCATTTCTTCTAAGATTTTCGTAAATAAAAAAAAGATGAGATAGAAGACATGACGACATGAGGTGATCAGATTGTTCTTCAAACAAAAAAAATGTGAGATTAAATTAACAAGTTGCCACGCCAATATTAGAGTAGGCTTTAGACAAGATTGATCAAGTGAAGAAAGACAGAGTTCTCCACTTTGAACTCAAAAGAAAACGAAAACATTTTTGTATCCATGAAAACATCATTTGTATAAGAAAAATGCATTACATTTAGATACATTTTAATTGTATTCATACCTTCATGAATAGATACACAATTCTTCATAGATCTTTCGATGAAATAAAAAGATTTATGATGTCAAGATATCGAGAAGAGAAAATCAGAATTCAAACCTCAAATGGAGGAATTCATGCCAAAGTGGCAGAACCAGAAAAAAATAAGCCCATCTACAGAAGAATCATTGCTTTGGAGTGGGGCATGTTACCCAACTACTAAGATGTTTTCATATGATTTGTGAAAAATGAGAAAGCGAATTTCAAAGTTTCTCATTTAATACGATGAGTTTTATCTCATTTGAGACATTTTTTCTTAAAACAAATTTCGTCTTGCTCGAGACAAATTTCCTTGAAATACAATTTTGAAATTGTTTATCTCGAAATTTTTTTATCTCACTTAAGATATTTTCTCTGAAAATATGAATTTTGAAAACATTTCATTCAAATTTTCATCTCACTTGAGATTATTTGTCTTGAAACAAAATTTTATCTCGCATGAGATAATTTCTCTTGAAACACAAACTTTAAAATTATTTCACTTGAAAGAAAAATCTCATATAAGATAGCTTATCTTGAAGTAAAATTCTTTTTTACTCATTTATTTTCATCTGAATTTTGAATATTTGAAAGAAATTCCAAAGTTAGCAGGGATTTCATTTCATAATTCCATGTTAAAGAAGAAGATTTCAATAATGAATTAATCCACATCTTTATTTTTTGAAAGAAATGGATCTCAGTAAAGATTTGAGAACCGTTGGGTCAATACCTTCAGGTACTTCAAATACAATTGTTACTAACATGTGATAACTGATAACTTCATAAAAATCTACTTTTAAGGCCTTTTCCACTTAAGTTATTATTTTTCTAAGGGTTCATATTGGTCATTATAGGTACATATAGTTGCATTTGTGGTGGTTGTGTTGTTTTACTTTGTTAAGTTGCTATATGATGGGAAAGGTGTGGTCAGTTAGTGATGTGCAGGAAACAAGAAGCATAAGGCGAGCTGAGAAGAATGTTGTGGCATCACACGTTGCTGAAGCAGACTACAATGCCTTGGCATTTCTGGTGTAGAAAAGGACAAAAAGATATTTTCACAAGAGGACAGTTGTCAAGGCACGTGTCTGCTGCCTGTAATCGCCTACTGACACCTATAGAGATAAGCTTCACGCACAAGGAATGACTTGGGATTATGATGGGTATTTTTGAGTATAAAATCCCAAGAATATCCTTAGATAATTTTTGTTATTAAAGGACACCACACAAGAGAGAGAATGAGACAATTACACAAGCTTGAAAATCATCATCTTATCCATTCTCTCTATCGTTATTATTTTCTCCATTTTTATTGGTGTTCCTCCATTTGTGAAGCTCGAGAAAGTGGCGTAAGCATCAGAGAGGATCTCATGCTATAGCTATTCATGGTGGTTTGAGGAAGCGCCGGCCATGCACACCTTGTGTATTCTTCTCCAATATTTGCTCCATTAACTAAGTTATATTTTGTGGGAGTTCATTTGATGGATGCTTGAAAACTTTATTTTAATGGTTGATGATTGTTTTTCTTTTGTTTTTACTTATTTTGTTTATGTTTGCTTCATCTTTTAAGATTGTATGAGGCATGAGAGTGTCCATTTCTTAGATGAAGACTAGATGCTCGAGAAAAATCTAGTTATTAATTCTTAAGTGTTCAAGAGAAACTTAAGTAAGATTAGCATAATCAATGGGGTATAATTAATTACTATAGCATAATCCCTTAGTGCTTGAGAGAGACTAAGCTAGGATTTAAATGACTATGAGGACTAGTGCATCATCAATAGTATAGGTTGCCTTAGTTGAGACCAAGAGAAGATACAATGGCATTCTATTATGTTAGGTTCTTATGACTAGAGATATCCAGAACACTTTTAGTAAGCTTCATCGAACAAGTAAAACATTAGAAGACTAAATCAGCTAGAGAGATAAGTTTCCATCTCCTTAAGTGTCTCCCCACCATTCATTTCCAAAGTAGTTTCCCTTGTGAGGATTGTCAAGTTATTCATTTATTTTCTATTTTTACCATTTTACTTTGCCTCAACATTTTCATCATATTCATCATTATAAACTACTCGTTTTCTATGAAATTATTCACTCCATCACACTTCCTCACCATCATTTCATTCACTCTCACATTTCTATTATCGAAACATCATCAATGTATATATCATTTCTATATTTAGATAAATTAGTGTAGTGTTGTGGTCAAACTCATTTCCACCAATCCATGTGGAGATAATACTTACTCATCACTTTATTACTTGTTTGATTGTTTATACTTGCACATCATTTGTATATAATTTTATAGTACTCACAACACGCAACAAGGTTTTGGCACCGTTAATGGGGATTGACAACATTAAGTTAATTAGTTTGGCCGGATGATCTGAATCCTGGAATTGTGGCACCTAAAATTCAAGCAACCCATTTTAAGCTCAAACCTATGATGTTCAACATGCTGAATTCTATAGGACAGTTTAGGGGCATGCCCACTGAAGATTCCAGGAAGCTTATTCGTATCATTTTGGAGGTTTGTGATTCTTTTTACCAATAAGAAGTGCATACGGATGTGTTGAAATTAAAGCTATTTCCATACTTTTTGCATGACCAAGTGAGGGCTTGGTTGAGTGGTGTTCTGTCTGGTTCAATGGAATCATAGGCCGATCTTTGCAAAAGTTTTCTATTGTGCTGTAACCCGCCAAACAAGAACACTCAGCTAAGGAATGATATAGCATCTTTTCGCCATGGTGATGATGAATCTATGTATAAATGTTGGGATCGTTACAAGAGTTTGCTTCACAAATGTTCTAATCATGGTTTTCAAGACTGGACTCAAGTAGTTATGTTTGATAATGGAGTCAATGCAACCATAAAAATGATGCTCGATGCCATGGTAAATGGGACATTGATGGATAAATCACATATTGAATCATTTTCTCTTTTGGATAGAATTGCTAACAATGAATATCAATTTCATTCCTCAAGGCTTAGAACTGGGTGAAAAACCCTTAGAGAATTTAAGTTAGATACCAAGGACTCTGTGTCCACTCAACTCTCAGCTATCACTAATATGTTGAAAATTTTATAACGCTCTACTGAGGTAAAGGAAGTGAAAGCAACTAATTTGGCATATCTATTGTGCCAAGTAATCATCATGAAAGAGAATGTCCAACTAATCATGTGTCCGTCAACTTTTTAGGTAATTTTAATCGAGGCAATAACAATCCCTATTCTAACACCTATAATGCAGGATGGCTTCAATACCCTAATTTCTAATGAGAAATTAAGGAGCCCCTAATGCTAGTCAACCTACTCGTCAGGAAAATTATACTGAATCTAAATGCTATCAAAACACTATGCCATGTCAAAATGCAAACAAGGGAGCCTCATCTTTAGCAAACATTAGTTATTTGGAGGTCATGATTCAAGATTTCATATTTACAACGAAGATAATATTGCAAGACCATTGTACTTCAATTAAGAATCAAGCAGTTTTACTTCATAGTCAATGTGCCTTACTTCAAAGCCATAGCCCTTCTCTAAGAGCTTTAGAATGTCAAGTTGGTCAGATTGTTGTGGCATTAAAAGAACGTCAGGAAGGACGAATCCGAGAGACATTGAAGGCACTAAATCTATTAGAAAAGAACAATGCAATGTATTGACTCTTCAGAGTGGAACAAATATTAACCAACAAGTCGAGGTTGGGGGAAAGCAACATGATATAAATTATACGCAAATAATGTGCAAGAATACAAAATCGCTCAAGTAATATAATGATGAGTGAGTATCATCTCCACAGGGATTGGGTGAAATTACAAAAGTCTAACCAAAGTAATGCACTATTCTATCTAAGTATAGTTAGTCTTGATATATACAAATGTCACGGCAATGTAAATGTGTATGCTGGTGGATATGGAGTGATGGTCTGATGGTGTAGCAAATGTAAATGTAAATGCAATGGCAATGATGGATGTTTAATGTTGAGTATGGTGAAATGTCAAGGCAATGAAAAATGGTAAAAACAGAAAAGAAAATAATCCTCACGTGACAAGCTTCTAATGGAATGAGTGGTAGGGATTGATCTAAGGATGCTAAACTTATTTCTCAAGTATATTTAAGCTAACTGGTCTTTACTTACTCGACAGGGCTTTCCTAAAGTGTTCTAAAGAACCTAACAGAATAGGATGCCAAGGCATCTGCTCTCACTCAACGATGTTGGACAGCCTACCCTATTAATAAAGACACCCTTTTTAGTCGTTGAAATCATATCCTAGTCTCTTTCGAGATCTAAGGGATTAGGTTATAATATTCCTAGGCCGGTTCAAAGCCCCTTGAAAATACTATAACCCATTGCTTATGAGGATCTTATCTTGCATTTCTTCTGAATACTTACAAGTATTTTTAGCTTAGGATTCTTCCGAATACCTAACCTTCATCTAAGAAATGGATATTTCATGCCTCTTACAAGCCTAGATGGTGAGCATTCATAAGCAAAGCAAATAAAGAACCAAAATAAACTTAAATATACCACTAAAAATAAAGCTTAAACATCCATTAAATCAACCACCACCAAATAAGTTAGTTCATGGCTGGGTTCAAAATATCCAAACACAAAGTCATGAAAATATTTGTTCCCACAACCCACAAATAAATATAAAATAACAGTAAAAAGGGAAATTGAGAAGAAGCCTTCGACGCGCCACCGGAGGTCTCCTCTCGGCCACCACGAACCACCTAGCTCGCTAGCTCCTTTCGGCACCTAGCTCGCCACTTCTTGGAGCTTTATCAATGGAGGAATATCCCAAGGAAGAATAAAGGAAAAGAGAAAATAAAAATGTGATTTTTGCTACCGTATGTGTCTTTTTTCTTCCACACACTCTCTCTCTTGTGAGGTGTAATATATAATAAAAATATCTAGGGGTAATGATGAGGTTGTTGGGATATTGTTGGGTACAAAATACCCCTCATACCCCTAGAATCACATATTGTGCATGAACCTTATCCTCCAGGTGTCAGTGGTCCCCTAGCAGGCTGTTACAGCCATCATTTCACATACAGAGCCAGCTATCCATGAACAACTATATATTTTTGTCGTTTTCTGCACCATAAATGCCGAGGCATTTCAATCTTCTTCAACAACGTGTGATGCCGCGGCATTACTTCCCAGCTCGCCTATTTTGCTTGTTGTTTCCTGCACATCACTAAAAACCACACCTTCCTCCTCATATAGCACCTTAAGCAAATAAAATGGCACACCCACCAAAAATGCAATTATATGCAGCTACATACATCTAAAATGACCTATATGTACCCTTAAACAAACAATAACTTAAGTCAAAAAGGCCTTAAAAGTAGTCTTTTTACAGAGTTATCACACCCCCAAACTTAAGCTATTGCTTGTCCTCAAGAAATGGATAACAATTAACACAATCAAAATGTCATGGCAATTTTCAACAGTAGGACAACAAGACAAAAATTGAATTTCAACCCTCAGAACAATTGGCTTCAACATGCTAGACATATCAAGAATTCAAGTACTTTTCCCTAGGTCAAGATCCTTTATGGTGTTGTGTGTGTGATTTATTGTATCTAATCTATACTTAACGAATTTAGACAATTTCTAATTGAGTTCCCTAGTTTTGCCACGGCATTAACTCATTCATTAAGCACATTTATACTCCCTTTTCACTTACTACACATTTTTTTCTTATTTTTTTTTCTTTTTTTACGTTGCTACTAAGGGAGTCATCTCATCACACCTACCATCTCACACTCTAGGTGAAAGGGAGCATACCTTCCACCCCCAAGCTAGTCAGACAGAGTCATCTCGTGACTACTTTCATTCACTCGTATGCACGTGGCTGCCATTTATTAAAGAGAGTTTCAGGCAATGCCACGGCAAAGAGGAGTATCCCTCTACAGCTATGCCGAAGCATTTATTCATGATTAAACAAAATACAAAGATAAGGGAGTTTTTTTTAATTGATTTATCATTTAAGCATAATACTATATTTTAATGCCAAGGCTAACCAAAGTTCTTTCATAAAAATTTCCTAAGTTCATTAAGTATAGAGAACATACAAATCGTGTAATAATAATTCACAAAGCATCAAGCCCTAGAGTCAGTTCTATCATTCTCAATAGTCATTTACATTCAATTTCTAGCCTAAAAAGTTCATCTTCATCAGGTATCATCAAAACATTTCATCTAACTGTCCTACCATTTACTGATGCCATAGCATAACATTATGCTAATATTATTATGCACGTGTTCTACAAAGAACACTACATCCCCCAAACTTGAGAGAAGCATTGTTCTCAATGTTAAATAAAAACTAAGTTAAAACTAGACTACATGCTATGTGATGCGATGCAATGCAATACAAGGTACCTTGTCTTCCTAAGATGGTGGTGGAGTCGCGCTGGAAGTGCTAGTAGTATTGCGTCTGGTGCACTTCTTCAGTGATGTGGGGCTTTTGTCAGGATTAGAACTAGGTTCAGCAGGTGGTGTGCTAGGGCCTTCAATGTGCTTTGATGTTGAGGTCTTCATATGCCCAACATATGACTTCAGACATCATCTAATCCATATTGACTGGGTTAGCATCGTCTGCTTGGGTGTAGTGTCTTGCTGAGTGACATTTACAAATATCGTGGCATCCTCAAATGATGGCAAAATCTTGTCCAGAATGACCGGAAGATTATAAGCCCAATGTGGAAGCATCTCCTTTTGAACAGGTGCCACGACTGCGTCTTGTTAAAGCCTCAATTACATCTAGCTTTGCCGTGGCATATTGGTTTGCAGCAGCTTGTGAAGTTCTCTCGTGAGATTTCATCATATTCATCCTTCAAAACACCATTTTTCCTAAAAAAAAAGTAATAGTAAAATTAAAAATAAAGAAATAAAACAAATAAAAATAAACAAACAAAACACTCATGACAAAATAAAACTTCTAAAACATAAATTAAAAAGGGTTCAAGGGATGCAAACTCCAAAATATCATGAATTGTTATGGCATTTTTGTCGCGTTCGATTGGAGCACCAGTATAGACCAAAATGCTCCACATATATAACAGCGCCACCTTTAGTGTAAGTCGATAGAACCCGATTTGTAGGACCTTTGCAGTAGTCCTCTTTTTTCTCTCCCCGTTGTCGTGGCATCTTTTAATTGCTTGGGCAGCAAAGTCTTTGAAAAAGTAGGGGTCATCATCCTACATCAACTTGTTCTTGCCCTGGCTATTCAAGTATGGAAGCAAAACACCACTAACGAGAAAATTTAAAATGTCAACATACCACGACAATGTCGTGGCAAATAATAATTTCTCATCAGGGAATTTTTTCTCCATTTTAATCTGTAGCTCTTTCATAATTTATAGCCTAGAAAAATGGGCAACTACTTGGGGTTTAGGATGAGTAAATTCAATGAAATCCAAAGGTTCAATTTTTGTATCTGGTCTAGCTATGAGTAAGCTAGACTGACCCGCCTCCTTTGAAATATCCTTAAGCTCATCTTTGTCTTCTTCATTGAGCTTCATGTACTCACAAGTGCCTACAAAATTGTCGTGGCATGATTCTACAGCTTCCCTTTGGTCATCAACTTCTGCTAGTGGGGGTTTTTCTTTTGCCGTGGCATTATTTTGCCTGCCATCATTGGGTTTACTCATTGAACCTTCAACGTTATTCTCCAGAGAATATGAGTCCTCTTGCAATTGAGATTCTTTATGCATAATCTCATAGTTGGGTAATTCGAGTGTTTCCCCCCCCAAACTTAGCATCTTTGTAGATATAGATGCCACTCCCTGAGGTGAATGTACTAAATTGCTCACTGCCTTTAGCCTTAGTGACTTCAGTATCACTAGACAATCTGTCTGGTTGGTATTCTTGTAATGCCGTGGCAATTTGATCCACTTGCATTTCCAAAGCTCTCAAAGATAAACTGACTTTGCAACCATGCCCCTTGACTTTGTAATAATTCTTCTTGACTCTTAATAGATGCATCGTGATCTTGTAATAGAGCCTTTGTAGTTGCCATAAAGTCTTGCATAGTGGCCTCTAGAGAACTTGTATTAAGTGAAGATGTTTTCCCTTGATTATGCCATGGCATATTCGTTTGAAAGGCTGGGGGCTCATCTATATATTGCTGCTGAGCGAGATGATTGACATTACGAGCTCCTTGATTTTCCCATGAGAAATTTGGATGTTGACTCCATTCTTGGTTGTAGGTGTTGGAGTAAGGGTTGTTATTGCATCCATTGAAGCTTCCCGCATAGTTGATGGACCTTTGATTGTTCGGGCATTCACAGTCATGGTGATTGCCTTAGCATAACAGACATGCCAAGCTATCAACCTTCACTTCTTTCACATCCTTAGAATTTTGCAAATTCTTCAACATATTGGTGATGGTAGAGAGTTGGGCAGACACTGAATCTTCAGCTTCCAACTTGAATGTCTCAGATGCCTTTCTTCGAGTTTCAAACCTTGAAGAGGGAAATTGGTAATCATGGTTACCGATTCGATCAAGAATGCCAAAAGCCTCTTCAGGTGATTTGTCAAGAAAAGTGCCATTTGTCCAGGAATCTAGCATCATCCTCGTGGGTGCATTGGCTCCATTGTAGAACATCATGACTTGAGTCCAGTCGTGGAATCCATGGTTGGTACATTTGCGAAGCAATTCTTTGTAGCGGTCCCAACACTCATACATTGACTCGTCATCAGCTTGGTGAAAAGATTCTATGGCATTCCTTAGATGGTTGTTCATATTCGGTGGATTATGCCGTTGCAAAATTTTTTTGCACAATTTAGCCCAAGACCTTATCGAGCCGGAAGGTTATCCATTGAGCCATGCTCTGGCATCATCTTTCAAAGAATATGGAAATAACTTCAATTTCAGCACATCTTCATGCAACCTTGTCGAAAGGAGTCACAGACCTCCAAAAATTCTCGAACATGTTGCCTTGCATCCTCATGAGGAGAACCACCAAACTTTCCAATCAAGTCCAACATGTCGAACATAACCGGTTTGAGCTCGAATTAGGTTATCTGAATCTTGGAAGCTATAATAGCAGGTTGTAGGTCATCCAAGGTAGGAGCTAAGTAATCTCTAATAGTTTGTGGTCGAGCAGCATTCCTAGCATTTGGAATTGTCGTGGCATTTTGAACTGCAGAATCCTTCACTTGATTTTGAACAACATGAGCCTCAGGTTCTATATGAAATAATGGTTCTTTGGGTCTTTTACGTGTCATGCGATAACGTAACACCTGAAAAAGGTAAACATAAAAAAAGTAACTATGTACAAAGAAAATAAATAAAATGGTGCAACAACTAAACTCAACATCATCAATTGCCAATCCCCTGCAACGGCGCCAAAAACTTGTCCGCATGTTGTGAGTACTATAAATTATACGCAAATAATGTGCAAGTATACACAATTGCTCAAGTAATATAATGATGAGTGAGTATCGTCTCCACAGGGATTGGGTGAAATTACAAAAGTCTAACCAAAGTAACGCACTATTCTATCTAAGTATAGTTAGTCTTGATATATACAAATGTCACAGCAATGTAAATGTGTATGCTGGTGGATATGGAGTGATGGTCCGATGGTGTAGCAAATGGAAATGCAATGGCAATGATGGATGTTTAATGTTGAGTATGGTGAAATGTCAAGGCAATGAAAAATGGTAAAAACAGAAAAGAAAATAATCCTCACGTGACAAGCTTCCAATGGAATGAGTGGTAGGGATTGATCTAAGGATGCTAAACTTATTTCTCAAGTATATTTAAGCTAACTGGTCTTTACTTACTCGACAGGGCTTTCCTAAAGTGTTCTAAAGAACCTAACAGAATAGGATGCCAAGGCATCTGCTCTCACTCAACGATGTTGGACAACCTACCCTATTGATAAAGACACCCTTTTTAGTCGTTGAAATCCTATCCTAGTCTCTTCTGAGATCTAAGGTATTAGGTTATAATATTCCTAGGCCGATTCAAATCCCCTTGAAAATACTATAACCCATTGCTTATGAGGATCTTATCTTGCGTTTCTTCCGAATACTTACAAGTATTTTTAGCTTAGGATTCTTCCGAATACCTAACCTTCATCTAAGAAATGGACATTTCCATGCCTCTTACAAGCCTAGATGGTGAAGCATTCATAAGCAAAGCAAATAAAGAACCAAAATAAACTTAAATATACCATTAAAAATAAAGCTTAAACATCCATTAAATCAACCACCGCCAAATAAGTTAGTTCATGGTGGGGTTCGAAATATCCAAACACAAAGTCAAGAAAATATTTGTTCCCACAACCCACAAATAAATATAAAATAGCAAAAAAAAGGGAAGTTGAGAAGAAGCCTTCGATGCGCCACTGGTGGTCTCCTCTCGGCCACCACGAATGACCTAGCTCGCTAGCTCCTTTCAGCACCTAGCTTGCCACTCATTGTAGCTTTATCAATGGAGGAATATCCCAAGGAAGAATAAAGGAAAAGAGAAAATAAAAATGTGATTTTTGCTACCGTATGTGTCTCCTTTCTTCCACACACTCTCTCTCTTGTGAGGTGTAATATATAATAAAAATATCTGGGGGTAATGATGAGGTTGTTGGGATATTGTTGGGTGTAAAATACCCCTCATACCCCTAGAACCACATGTTGTGCATGAACCTTATCCTCCAGGTGTCAATGATCCCCTAGCAGGTTGTTACAGCCATCATTTCACGTCCAGAGCCAGCTGTCCACATACAACTGTATATTTTTGTCGTTTTTTGCGCCAGAAATACCGAGGCATTTCAATCTACTTCAACAACGTGTGATGCCGCAGCATTACTTCCCAACTCGCCTATTTTGCTTGTTGTTTCCTGCACATCACTAAAAACCACACCTTTCTCCTCATATAGCACCTTAAGCAAATAAAATGACACATCCACTAAAAATACAATTATATGCAACTACATACATCTAAAATGACCTATATGTACCCTTAAACAAATAATAACTTAAGTCAAAAGGCCTTAAAAGTAGTCTTTTTACGGAGTTATCAGATACCAAGGACTCTGTGTTCGCTCAACTCTCAGCTATCACTAATATGTTGAAAATTTTATAACGCTCTACTGAGGTAAAGGAAGTGAAAGCAACTAATTTGGCATATCTATTGTGCCAAGGTAATCATCATGAAAGGGAATGTCCAACTAATCATGTGTCCATCAACTTTTTAGGTAATTTGAATCGAGGCAATAACAATCCCTATTCTAACACCTATAATGCAAGATGGCTTCAACACCCTAATTTCTAATAGAGAAATTAAGGAGCCCCTAATTCTAGTCAACCTACTCGTCAGGAAAATTATACTGAATCTAAATGCTATCAAAACACTATGCCATGTCATAATGCAAACAATGGAGCCTCATCTTTAGCAAACATTAGTTATTTGGAGGTCATGATTCAAGATTTCATATTTACAACGAAGACAATATTGCAAGACCATTGTACTTCAATTAAGAATCAAGGAGTTTTACTTCATAGTCAATGTGCCTTACTTCAAAGCCATAGCTCTTCTCTAAGAGTTTTAGAATGTCAAGTTGGTCAGATTGTTGTGGCATTGAAAGAACGTCAGGAAGGATGACTTCCGAGTGACATTGAAGGCACTAAATCTATTGGAAAAGAACAATGCAATGTATTGACTCTTCAGAGTGGAACAAATATTAACCAACAAGTCAAGGTTAGGGGAAAGCAACATGATGATTCAACCCCCATTTCTAAAAAAGTTAAACCTGAATTACATGATGATATCATTACTGAGAAGGAAAAAGAGGAGGTTTCTAATAGTGAACCTACCAACTAAATTCTAATGCTAAGGCAAAAACAATTTTTACTCCCGCAGTTGAGGAAGTTAGACCCCATCACCCTTCCCAAAAAGATTGAAGAAACATAATGATGAAGTTTAGTTCAAAATGTTTGTGGACATTTTTAATCATCTCCACATTAATGTACCTCTCATGGAAGCCATTAAACAAACACTGACTTATGCCAAATTTCTTAAGGAAATTTTTACGAAGAAGAGAAAAGTTGAGAAGAATGAGATAATTACCACAACAAGAGAATATTACTCTGCATTGTGCAAATTACCGCCAAAGTAAAATGATCCGGAAACTTCATTATTCCAGGTTCATAGGATCTAATTTCGTTGGAAAGGCACTATGCGATCTTGGTTCAAGTGTGAACTTAATTCATAAATCTATATTCTTGAAGCTTGGGTGAAAACATAGAGGAACATAACAAATTGCCTGCTGGGGTGGAGCAATCTAGCTTACTACTAGCTAGATCAGGTATGAACTTTGAACCCCTTAATTTTGATGAATTTATTCCTCCAAAGACATCGTTATTGCATGCACCTACCCTAGGGCTAAAGTCTTTTCCATGTTTGCTCGGGTAGTGATAAAACTTTTCCTGTGATTATTTCTTCTAGCCTTACTACTAACCAAAGGCAAAGTTTGTTAAGTGTTTTATCACAGCATAAAAAAAGCACTTGGATAGACTATGGCTAATTTAAAGGGGATTAGTCCCATGATTTGCATGCATAAGATCCTACTAGAAAAATGTCATGGCAACTCGATAGAATCACAACGAAAACTCAACCCAGTAATGAAGAAAGTAGTGATGAAAGAAATACTTAAATGGCTAGATGCTAGAGTGATTTACCCCATATCTAATAGCTCATAGGTGAGCCCTGTCCAATGTGGGCCCAAGAAAGGTGGAACGATTGTGGTAACCAATGAAGATAATGAGCTATTGACCATGTGCATTGTCTCTGGTTGGAGGATATGCATGGACTATCGTAAGCTCAACAAAGCTATAAAGAAAGACCATTTTCCTCTACCTTTCATCGATCAAATATTGGATCGATTGGCAGAAAAAATATTCTATTACTTCTTATATGGGTATTCTGAGTATAATCAAATTGCTATCGTATCAGAGGACCAGGAGAAGACCACATTCACTTGTCTCTATGAAATATTTTCCTTTAAGAGGATGTCTTTTAGACTTTGTAATTCCCCGATAACTTTTCAACGTTGCATTCAATCCATCTTTTCTGATATGGTTGAGGACTTTCTTGAGATATTCATGGATGATTTTTTCTATTTCTAGAGATGACTTTTAGTGATGCCTTGGAAATTTAGGAGAAGTTCTTAAAAGATACGAGGAGGCTGATCTGGTTTTGAACAGGGAGAAATATCACTTCATGATGACTGAAGGCATTGTATTAGGACACAATATATCCCATAAGGGTATTAAGGTGGATAAAGCTAAGATTGAAGTGATTGAAAAATTACCACCACCTACTTCTGTCAAGGGTATAAGGAGTTTTCTTGGATACACTGGCTTCAATAGAAGATTCATCAAAGATTTCTCCAAAATCTCTAAGCCCTTATGTACCTTGCTTCAACAAAACTAGCCCTTTGTGTTCGACAAGTTTTACCTATGCTCATTTACTCAGCTGAAGCAACGATTGATCTCAGCACCCATTCTAGTTCCTCCTGACTGGACATCACCATTTGAGTTGATGTGTGACGCAAGTGATTATATCATATGAGCTATTTTGGGACAACACAAAGGTAAAATTTTTCATGTTATATATTATGCTAGTCGTACCTTGAATGAGGTACAAATGAATTATGCAATCACTGAGAAAGAATTATATACCATAGTATTTGCATTTGATAAATTTAGACCATACCTAAAAGGCACTAAGGTTATTGTTCACATTGATCACTCATCTATTAAATATTTAGTGAACAAAAAGGATGCCAAGCCTAGACTTATAGGTGGATCTTACTTTTACAAGAATTTGACTTAGAGGTTGTAGATAGAAAATGTAGTGAGAATCAAGTTGTTGATCATTTATCTAGTCTAGTAAGCAATTTCAAATGCTATGACATTATAGATATTCAAGAGGAGTTCCCTGATGAGAAAATATTATATGCCACGACACTCCCGTGGTACACTGACCTTGTTAATTTTTTTGTTAGTGTTATATTGCCTTTTGAATTAAACAGCCAGAACAAGAAAAAGTTCAAGCATAATACAAGGTTCTACTTTTGGGAGGAGCCATATTTATTCAAGCATTGCCTAGACAAAATCATTAGACGATGTGTACCTGAAGAGAAGCAACAAGACATCCTATATCATTGTCACATTGCCCCAAGTGGAGGCCATTATGGAGGAGCAAGGATCGATGCCAAGGTTCTACAGTCAGGCTTTTATTGGATAACATTGTTTAAAGATGCTTAAGCATTTTATAAGTCCTGTGATCGATGCCAATGCACTGGGAACATATCCAGGCAATATAAAATGCCAGTGTAAAGCATTCTAGAAATTGAGTTGTTTTACATTTAGGGCATTGATTTCATGGGATCATTCCCATCTTCAGGTGGTGATTTTTATATTTTTCTTACTGTGTATTACGTGTCAAAATGGGTGGAGGTAATTGCAACATTAAAGAATGATTCCAAAATCATGCTTAAATTTTTACACAAGAATATCTTCACTCGGTTTGGAGTACCTCGAGCCATCATTAGTGATAAGGGAACCCACTTTGACAACAAGTTGATTGCCAAGGCATTGAGGAGATATAGAGTCCATCACAAGATTGCCACGACAAATCATCCACAGACGAATGGCCAAGCTGAAATATCTAATCACGAGATAAAGCAAATTTTAGAAAAATTTGTGAATGATTGGTCATAAAAGTTAGATGAGGCAAATTGGGCATATATAACAACTTTTAAGACTTCTCTGGGCATGTCACCCTTCAAATTTGTGTATGGGAAGGCTTGCCACCTCTCTGTAGAGCTAGAACACAAGGCGTATTGGGCCATTAAGAGGCTGAGTTTTGATGCTCAGTTAGTTGGGGAACAAAGATTGCTGGAGCTTAATGAGATGAAAGAGTTCAATGAACAAGAATATGAGAATGCCAAGCTATACAAGGAAAAGACTAAAAAGTAGCATGACCAAAAGTTGATGCCACGACATTTTCATGTTGGCCAATAAGTGCTACTTTAAAATTCAAGGCTTAAGCTCTTCCCTGGAAAGCTCAAATCTAGATGTTCAGGACCATTTGAGGTGCATCACGTCTACCCTCATGGAGCAGTTGATATAAAAAATGTAGATGATGGGACAATCTTTAAGGTCAACGGCCAAGGCCTAAATATTTACAATAGAGCTCCATTTTTGTGCGATAAGTCAGTGCTTTAGTTGTACGAAGTCTGAGTGTGCCTGTCTCGTGAACCAAATTTCAATGCCACGACAATGGATTTTGTTGATTGTGCATAAATAAAAAAGTTATTATTAATATATTATTATTATTATTATTATTATTTTATGATATTTACAATTTGTTTCGTATTGTAGGGACCCACCGATACCCAGGCTTGTACGATGGAGCGGTTACCAAGGTAAGAAAAGACAAAATTGAGGAGGGAAATAATCTTTTTACACTTTATTCCCTTATTTTATTTTATTTTCCACTTTTTTAATTATCCTTTCACCCCTCATTTAAAGTCTACAATTTACTTTTTCACCTACCCATTTCACCCCATCCACTCACTCCTTTTCGACTGTCCACTCACTCTCTCTCCTTCATTATTTCCTTTAACTTTACATTTTCATCATCTTCTTCTTCTATCATTTCCATCCATAACTGATGCCATTGAAATGAAACAAAACTCTCGGTTTTTTCTTCTTTTTACTCTCAAACCAGTGAAAAAAGGTACGAACATGACCCTCAAGAGTTGACGCTACTCTTCCTCAACAGTTTGTCGACGATGTAGTGAATAAGAGGTTCCAAAATTTTAAGAATTGAAAACTCTTTTTTGAGTTAGGGTTTGTCTTCACTGAGGAGTAGGATAGTGGTTTTGTACCAAACGTCATGGACATTGTCAAGCCACACAAATGGGATTCTGGAGGATTTGTAAGGCACCCAACTCCGTGAATGCCTCGTTTATTAAAGAGTTCTATCCAAACATCTCAAAAATGACTCAACATACAGTTTTTGTTCGAGGTAAATACTTTTATTTTACACCATTTGCGATTAATTGTTATTTTCATTTGAGGGCGTTATAGATCAACATGTGAATTTTGAGAAAGATGCTGATAGTGTGACATATGATGGGATTCTGAAGGATTTGTGTTCTTCTAATACCACCTGGAATAACCGTCGGACTGGCGTTATTCTGCTAACTGGGAGTGTCTACAACTGCGCGAGAAATTATGGAATCACTTCATGAAGCACATGCTCATGCCCACAACCCACAATACAACGATAACCCTTCATCGTTTAATGTTATTACATTCTATTATGGTTACTCGTTCAATTGACGTTGGCCGAATAATTGTTGAATAAGTGTATGAGTGTTTAGGTAAGAAATCTAGCACGTTGGTTTTCCTAAATCTTATTACGTCATTATGCTGAAAGAAAAATGTGATTGAAAGTTGTTTTGATGAAATCTTGTCTAGCATCTCGGGCATAACAAGAGCAAGGCTCCCATGCTGTTGGGTTTGGTAAACCTTAAATCCAAGGTAGCCAATACTGAGGAGTTTGAGGATGACAAACCCCATAATACTGAGGTAAAGTTGCTTGCTCTCGAAGAATCTGTCCAACAGATAATGTCTCAATTGGATGCTCTTAAGGATGATATAAAGAATTTATTTGGTTATGTTAAGCATAAGGTTGTTGTGGTGGAATCCATCTTGCAAGAGATGCTCCCCTATCTGGAATGAAATTTCCTAGGTTTCCCGGATGAAATTCTGCCGACATTTGACAACAAGAAGGCATCCCATGAGGCTAATAATACATTCCCTACCACTGATGAGCTATACCCAGATCATATACCCCAGTCCCCTACTCCTAATTCTCTTATTGAGTCACCCCATGAAGCCTATAGTCTTGTTGAAGCACTAGCACCTTCTTCTACATGTTGAACCAGATGTCATATTAAGACTTTGGCGAGGCGTGTCAATATCGCCCACTATTACTAAACATCTTCAGGTTCCAGTCCCACAACACTACGAAAGAGAATAAGGCGTGGAGCTTCTAGCACCTCCACTGCAACAACGCCACCACCATAAAATTTGAAATACCTCATTTTGCACTCATTTTTCATTCATTTTTGCATAACATAAAATATCATTTAGTTTCATTAATTAATTAGTTCTGTTAAGCATTGAGGACAATGCTTCTCTCAAGTTTGGGGGAGGTAGTGTTCTTTGTAGAACATATGCATGATAGTATTAGCATAATATTATGCCATGGCATCAGTAAATGATAGGAAAGTTAGACAAAATATTTTAATGATACCCGATGATGATGCACTTTTTAGGCTATAAATTGAATGTAAATGAATGTTGAGAATGATAGAACTGACTATAGGGCTTGATGCTTTGTGAATTAGTTTTACATGAATTGTATGTTCTCTATACTTAAAGAGCTTAGGAAGTTTTTATGAAAGAACTTTGGTTAGCCTTGGAATTAAAATCTGGTATTATTCTTAATTGATAAATCTTTAAAGAACTCCCTTATATCTGAATTTTATTTAATTGTGAATAAATTATTTGACATAGCTTTAGAGGGACACTCCTCTTTGCTGTGACTTTGTCCGGAATTCTCTTTAATAAATGGCAACCATGTGCGTATGAGTGAATGAAAGTAGTCAGGGGATAACTCTACCTAACTAGTTTGGGGGTGGAAGATATGTTTTGTTTCACTTAGAGTGTAGAATGGTAGGTGTGATGGGTTGACTCCCTTCGTAGCATCATAATAAAAAAAAGTTATGTATTCAGTGAAAAAATAGTATAAATATGCTTAATGAATGAGTAAATACCGTGGCGAAACTAGGGAACTCAATTATAAATTGCCTAGAGTCGTTAAGTATATATTAGATACAATCACGCACACATATAACCACAAAGAATTTTGACCTAGAGAAAAATACTTGAATTCTTGATATGTATAGGATGTTGAAGCCAACTCTTATGAGGGTTGAAATTCTATTTTAGTCTTGATTGTCCTATTGTTGAAAATTTCCATAACATTTTGTTTGTGTTAATTGTTGTACATTGATTGGGGACAAACAATAGCTTAATCTAGGTGTGTTATAACTCCGTAAAAAGGTCACTTTTAAGTCCTTTTCCATTTAAGTTATTGTTTGATTAAGGGTTTATATAGGTCATTTTAGGTACATATAGTTGCATTTGTGGTGGTTGTGTTGTTATACTTTATTAAGGTACTATATGATGGGAAAGGTGTGGTTTGTTAGTGATATGCAGGAAACAAGGAGAATAAGGCAAGCTGAGAAGAATGCTATGGCATCACACATTGCTAAAGCAGACTGCAATGCCTTGGCATTTCTGGCACATAAAAGGATAAAAAGATATTTTCACAAGAGGACAGCTGTCAAGGCATGTGTCTGTTGCCTGTAACTGCCTACTGCCACCTATAGAGATAAGCTTCACGCACAAGGAATGACTTGGGGGTATGATGGCGATTTTGAGTGCAAAATACCAAGAATATCCTTAGATAATTTTTGTTATTAAAGGGCACCACACAAGAGAGAGAAGAAGATGATTACACAAGCTTGAAAATCATCATCTTCTCCATTATCTCCACCGTTATTCTTTTATCCATTTTTATTGGTGTTCCTCCATTGGTGAAGCTCGAGAAAGTGGCGTAAGCATCCAAGAGGAGCTCGAGCTATAGCCATTCATGGTGGTTTAAGGAAGCGCTTATGGTGCACGCCTTGTGTCTTCTTCTCCAACCTTTTCTCAATTGTTAAAGCTTGAAAAACTTAATTGGGTTGTTTGGTTGAATGAACGATTGGATATATTCTATAGTTTATTCGAACCCCACCATGAACTAAATTATATTTAGTGGGAGTTCATTTGATGGACGCTTGAAAACTTTATTTTAAAGGTTGATTATTATTTTTCATTTGTTTTTACTTGTTTTGTTTATGTGTGCTTCGTCTTGTAAGATTGTAGGAGGCATGAGAGTGTCTATTTCTTAGATGAAGACTATATGTTTGAGAGAAATCTAGTCATTAATTCTTAAGTGTTCGAGAGAAACTTAAGTAAGATTAGCATAAGCAATGGGGTATAGTTAATTACTATAGCATAATCTCTTATTGCTTGAGAGAGACTAAGGTAGGATTTCAACGACTAATAGGGGCAATGCATCATCAATAGTATAGGCTGCCATAGTTGAGACTGAGAGGAGATACCGTGGCATTCTATTCTGTTAGGTTCTTATGACTAGAGATAGCGAGAACACTTTTAGCAAACTTTGTTGAACAAGTAAAACATTAAAAGGCTAAATCAGCTAGAGAGATAAGTTTTCAACTCCTTATGTGTCTCCCCACCATTCATTTCCAAAGTAGTTTCCCGTGTGAGGGTTGTCCAGTTATGCATTTATTTGATATTTTTACCATTTTAATTTGCCTCGATATTTTTATCATATTCATCATTATAAATTGCTCTTTTGCTATGACATATTCACTCAATCACACTTCCTCACCATCATTTCATTCACTCTCACATTTCTATTGCCTAAACATCATCAATGTATATATCATTTCTATACTTAGATAAATTAGTGTAGTGTTGTGGTTAAACTCATAATTTTCAACAATCTATGTGGAGATGATACTCCACTCATCACTTTATTACTTGTTCAATTACTTGTACATCATTTGCGTATAATTTTATAGTACTCAAAACATACAACAATAACCTTTTTACATACTCAAATCCATCACAGAAGAAGGTGGATCAACATTTCCAATGAAGAGTTCATAATGAGAAGAATGCATCTGAAGAGGGAGAAGTTCAAAATAATAAGGGCTTGTTTGAGCTTTTACTCAAATCCATCACAGAAGGAGGTGGATCAACATTTCCAATGGAGGGGTTCATAATGAGAAGAATTCGTCCGAAGAAGGAGAATAAGTTCATAATGAGAAGAACTTGTTTAACCTTTTGCTCAAATCCATCACAGAATGAGGTGGATCAATATTGTTATTTCACTCGATTCCATCACATAAGGAGTTGGATCAACACCGCCACTACTGTACCGAATTCCATCACAAAAAATAGGTGGCTAGATATTGCTAGAAGAGTTCATAATGAGAAAAACTTACCCCAAGGAGAAAAAGTTCATAATATAAGAACTTGTTCGACCTTTTGTTCAAATTCACCACAAAATGAGGTGGATAAATATTTTCAACAATGTTCATAATGATAATAACTCATTCATCAAGGAAAAAGAAGTTCATAATGAGAATAACTTGCTTGACCTCAAAATAGCCTTGGTGAAAGAATAGAGAGTTCATAATGAGAAGTGCTTGACTAATCATTCCAGAGAGGGGGATGTGATTAAAGGAGATGAGGAGAGATTGTTCAACCTCAACATTTACCTTTATAAAAGAATAAAAGGTTCATAATGAGAAGAACTCATCTAATCTATGAGAGAAGGAGTTGAACCTTTTGCAGAAAAGTGAAGAGTTCATAATGAGAAGAACTTGGAACTCCGAGATTCCAGGTGGCCAAGCCGGATAAAATTGGTGCTTTATGTCTTTGCTCTATTCCCGTTTCACAACAATGAGCGAAGAGGGGTAGCTGTAATCACCAATTTTTCCACTCATATATATATATATATTATTTTAAAAATAAACAAAAAAAACAAAAACAAAAGGGAACATAATCCCTTCATATCAACTGCTGCCTCTGCGATCTGTTGTTTCTTCACCAAGGTAACACCAAATTGGCAACCATGGAAAAAGGAAAGCAAGATGTTGTCAAGAAAAAGATAGGATTTTTTAAGCCTTATTATCATCCAACATTGTAATGAAAAAAGAAAATGAAGCAAAGTGTAAAAAAAAGCAATCAAAAGCATATTCAAAAATTGATTCAGAGCAAAAAAACATTCTACTGGTATTTTGAAGTCTTTTTGGTTTGGATTTTTCCATTCTTTGGTGGATTGGAGTGTGAAAAACAAAGAGAGGAATGAGGATAATTCTTTACCCTTGTGAGTGCACCCTCGTCGGCGTTGAAGGTGGCATCACGCCTAAGCCGGTGATCGAAGACCATGTCGGCCTTTCGGGTGGGGGTTGAGTTTGTGTTGTCTAGGTCTCGGTATAGGCTTCATTTCTACTATGGGGAGAGTGGTTTCGTAGCTGAGGGCTACCATAAATTGTGGCCATGAGAAGCACTGTCGTATGTGGCGGTGGTTTAGAGTTTTTTGGCTTTTCAGTCGATTACAAAGAGAAAAGAGGGGAATCGTCCAAGGGCGGTTCGATTCATGTGTCAGGTCTCGAGGGTTGTTCGTCGTAAGTTCGTCCCTCAGCAACGGAGATGGTCACAATTCTTATGCGGCGGCGGGGTTGTGGAAGCCTTAAGGGTGAGCCAAGGAAAAAGAGAGTTGATAGAGATGAAAAAGGAAGGGGATTATTTAGGTTTTGAATTCTTTTTTACTTAAAATGAAAAAAAAACATGTGTCATATTAGAAAGTTTTGGGATGAATCACACAGAGACCCTCCCTCTTTTAGTGTGTTCTATGTTTAGGTCACTAAATAGGGGAAATCACGCCCATGCCCCCTAGTTTAGGCGCATATTTATATTTCAGTCACATGTTTTCTTTTTTTATTTCGAATTAAATGTATTGATTATGCGATTTTTCATTTTTTATCACTAATCATTTTCTTTTATTTTAATCTAACCCCCTAACTTTACTTTTATGCATTTTAGTCCTACTTTTACTTTATTTTCTTTTTAATTTAATCCTCGCTAGCACTTTATGTTCTTTTTTCACATTTAAGTAATTATAGTTGCATTTGTTATATTATATACATATATTATTACACCATGCGTGAAGCTAAATGTTTGTTTTCACTCTGTACTATATTTGTAAATATTTTTATATGTATATTTATATATCTACTATTTAATATCTTACCTATTACACTGTGAATACTTTGCAAGGCTTCTCTATCTATATATGAATTTTTTCGTGGTAGATATACGAACATATATTTTTTATTTGAATTTAGTGATGGGATTTCATTTTTTTATTTGATTTTTATCTATCTTTTTGCTTGATTTTAGTCGTTATTTGTTTATCATTCTTCTTTTTCTAAATTTTTTCAATTTTTTAAAGTTAATTTGTTTTTTCCTTTAAAAAATATCACATCATTTTCTTAAATTTAGTAATTTCTCTCATTTTGGATTTATTCGTTGTTTGTTCACGTTTCCTTGTTTATGCGTGATCCACGTTTTTCCTTCACTGCTTTGTTTCCTTTATTTTATTATTTTTAATTAGTTTTTTTCCTATTATTTCATAACATTTAAATCAATTCGATATTTATTATTTGGTTGATTTTAAGATTTTATGGTTATCGTTACTTTCTTTAAATTTTCATTCATATGATTTTATGTTTGTTTAATTGATTCTCATGGATAATATACTTGATTTAGATTAGACCCTTTAGATTTCCTCTTAAAATGAGGTATACACTTAGATTAATTAGGAGAATTTTAAAATAGTTCCGCGGTGCTTGGGGTTTCATTTTACTTATTCAAATAAAATTTTAAATCTTCTAGGCTTAATATTAGAGCCTCAATTTTATGATTAATTATGGTGTTAAGTCTCTTAAAATTCATAATTTGACACTTTAGTTAGATAAGGCCTTAATTAATTCATTTAGTATAAATAGGTTCCATAATCGATTGTTTGATTGCATTTTGTTTTCAAAATAAGACAATCGTTTATTAGGGGTTAGTATTGTGTCCCCCGCTTTTGTCCGGGGAGACCGCTATTGATTCTCGAAGTGAATCAACATCCTATTCAAAACCTCACTGTCGAAAGTGGTTTTCATCTGGAACCTTATTATTATTATTATTATTATTATTATTATTATTATTATATTATATTATATTATATTATATTTTATTTTGCAAGCCCAAAACTACAACAGGCCAACCAGGCTAAATTACAAAGGGTCATAGGACCCAAACTCGAAGCCCAAAACTCCATCCCAGTAGAAAGATGATAGGGTTTGTTAAAACCCTAATTACCCACCGTCGTCGCAGTCAGTCCACGCCTCCAACCGACGCCACTATTTCGGCCGCTCGATCCCGTCATCTGAAAACCACCATTCAACCACCCAGATATCATCATCTCATATCAACAGCAACAACAAAATCAATCAACAACAAAAATCAGGAAAAAAAACCCATTAGAAAATTAAAAAAACCCAAAAAATCGAGGTAAATTAATGTAATTGTAAGGGAAATCATTCCCCTCAGTTATAGCCTCAGCTAAACCCGTCAAGCATAAAACCAGAAGAAAAAGAGAGAAAGGCATTCGGTTTTGAAAAACACATAGGGAGAAAGCTAAAAAAAGAGAAGAACGAAAGAAAAGAAAGATAACAAACAGAAAAACGACCGAGAGAGAAGAAAAAACACACCTTTTACCCGTATCTAGGCTCCGTAGCTTCACCGGGGCAAGGATTTTACCCTCACCACTTAAGGTAAACCCTTATCTTCTCATTTTTGAGGGAAAGGGAATGTACCTCATTGGATTAAGGGTTTAGGTCGAGAGAAGGTTGTATTTAGGGGGTGTTAGTGAGTAAGATTGGCCCTCATCGGAGCTTTGTGCGGTGGTGGCCACAGTGGTTTGTGGCCACCGATGAGTTTTCATTCAACTTAAAAAAAATGAAAGGGTTGAGAGAAAAAGGGGAAGAAAGGTCGACCGACTTAGTGAGAAATGAGGCTAAGGTAACCAAATAAACTTATAATGATATATATATTAGTTTCAAAATGATGTCGTTCAGAGGGTTAGGGATGGGGGTCATTTCAGGTTTTAGAAAGTTCAATTTGGTCACTGAACAAGAGTTTTCAATTTTATGTTTTAAGCTCTTTTTTTTGCTAGTTTTATGTTTTAGTCACTGTATGTATAGTTGATGTCATTTGGGTAAATTATTCGAATGAGTCTTCGAATCTTTAAAGTTGTAATTTTAATCCATTGTTATATGTTATGAAAGTTTTTGATTTTGCCCCTATGTTGAGTGCGCGTTACATTTTGGTCACCATAAACTATGCACTTTTGATTGCTTTAATTTTTGGCATGTAATATTGAATTATTTCATTTTGGTCCTAAACGTATGGGTTTATTACACTGTCAGTGCTTGTTAATTTAGTTAATTTGGAATAGTTGTCTTAATCTCTTGTTAGTTTTATAGTTTAATCCCTAAAATTATCATATCTATTAATTTAACCCTTCATTTACATGTTTTAAAATTTCTTGTTAATTGAAATATTTTCAAATATTATTTTATACGATTAATTTATGGAAACACCCTTTAACTGACAATGAGTGTGTTTCTATGAATTGCTCGAATAAAATAACACCTTTTGTTTTTAAATTAATTTGTTTTTTATTTATGTTATATATTTGTTGTATCTAAAATTTTTTAGGGCAATATTATTTTGTACGATGAATCCATAAATACCCTATAACTGACTAGGAAGGTATTTTCGAGGATTGTTCGTACAAAATAATATTCCTTTTAATTTTTCTAAAAAGGATCACAATTTAAATGTATATTCAAGTTTGCTAATTTCAACATTCAGATAACGTATAATCGCTTAAGTAAAGATTTACGGCGCTGTGGGGGTGTCTATCCTTCTCCATGCATAATCGACTCTTGAACCCTTTTCAAAACGAGTTTCTGGTTAAATGCAGATCACTTTTTATCTTTTAAAATTATTTTTCTTAAAATTATTTTAAAAGATATTTTAAGGTATTCGACTTACCTAACCCAAAGGTCGATGTCGACTATAAATTTGTTTATTTATGCGTTTATTTTAAAACCCAACCTTTCCCAAATTTAAGTTGGATCGCTCCCCGAAATAGCCCTAAAAAGCTCGAGGATGATCCCGACAACTTGGCGACTCTGTTGGGGACATAGAGAGTCAGGTCGTAATCGATTATACGTCATATTTTTAGCTGAAAATGGTAAATTTGAATGATATTTAAATTTCGTTCCTCATGTTTTATTTACATGTATCATACATCTTTTATTTATTTATTAGTTGAACTAATGTGATTGGCTTACGTGTTTCAGAATTCTGATATTTTTGAGTTTGATTGCTCTTGGATCGAGGCAAAGGATTGTGAGTTCCCCTCACACACGCTTTAACCATTTGATATTTAGAGCTTTCTAACTATGCTCTATCCCGTTAGGTAGGGGTGAACGCTACGCTTAAGTGAGAAAAATTATTTTTCTCAGTATGGGCTTTAGTAAGTGTCCTCTGGGGTACATATGCCTCATGTTTACGAGCGAAACATTGAGTTTCTTCACATGGACATGGGGAAATGCATCCTCTCGAATTAAACTCGATCTGTTTAAGTCTATAATGGGTGAGGATCGAGGGTCTGGTAGGCCCAAGGGGGCATAAGTAAAGGACAATTCGAGGACTTGTTAGTAGTATCAAATTTTTGCCTGTTTCATATTGAATCTCTATATGTGGTTCTTCAGCAGTCACAAAGGGGAAACTCACTCTAACCTTTTCCTCTAATCTATTTATTTATTTTTGCAAAAAAGTATGAAAACTAGAAAGTATGTTGTTAAGTTTTATATTCCCGTACGAAGCTTATGAACTAGAAAAATGTGATTAGGATTTAGTTGACAAATAAAAGCATGACGGTAAGTATCATGTGGGTAGATTACATATGGGTAAGGTTTATGATATATTTTCTTGATTATTCGATTATTCATTGTATATACTAACACAGTTTTATTTTTGTTTATTTTTTTATTGTTGCATTGCATGATCATTCATTAAGAAAGATATTGGTTCACGAAGTGGTCATCAGAGTAGAAGACGCCATAAAAATGGACAAGAGTTTTCATAAAAAGGAAATAAAGAATGCATAAGTGCAGTCATGGTCTGAAGAAACTCAGAGGAAGAAGGGGATAGTCTGACTGAAGAATACATATTTGTGCTACCAGAGGTCGCTCCAGTCAGTCTGAAGAAAAATGATCTTGAAGGGCTACGTGAAATCTGGGAGAGTTGGAAATCTGATACGAGGCATGCATTCTGGAAAAAGAATGGTGACATAGCTCGTTTGTTGTATGTGAAAGTAAATGAACCCTTGATTAAAGCTCTGATCCAGTTTTGGAATCCAGCATATAGTTTTTTCACTTTCAACAAGGAGGACATGACTCCCATGTTGGAAGAGTAATCCTCACTTTTTCATTTCGAAATGATACATTTGTATATAATCTACTCAAAGGTGACAAGAGTGCAACCCTTCAAAAGCAAGCTCGTAAAGATTACCAAAATGGGGGAGAAATGGGTAGCTGATCGAATCTAAAAGAAAGAAGAGTTTGATAGTTTTCCTTAGCCATGCCATTAAGAACTATTTGTCAAACACAATGATATTGAGAAGAGCATGGAAATGTTCGCTTTGGGAATTTATTGTCTAGTGATTTTTTCCAAAAGTTCTTTACCATATAGAATATGTCGTGGATGATTTATTTAAGCATTTGGAAAGGAAAGTGAATCATGTTCTTGTAGTCTTAGCTGAGACATTAAGATCGCTTAACAGTTGCAAAAGAGCAGAGAGTATTCGCTTCACTGGGTGCGTTCAGTTGCTTACTGTGTAGATCTATAACCACTTTTGAAAGATTGATCAAGAATACAATCATCGATTCTCAAGTGCATATTCACCCTTGAAAGATTTCATCACCAAATAATGACATGAGCATCTCACAAGAAAATATTGGGTTTCACTTTTTAGGAATTTACAAGATCACGATATATTATGGCACATCCCCTAGTTAACATTTGTCGATATATTATACAAATATGGGGATTTTGATTGAGTAGCTCTGATAGGGTTATGGGGTGGAGTAGGTTATGCTATATTAATGGTGTTAAGGAAATATGGGGTATGACAATTCATCCCAGACACCTCGGGCCTAAGTAAGTCCGAATTTGTGTACCACGAAGATCACTTCAAGAAAACTACTCATTTAATGTCAGATGCATAGAAGTTAACCTTTCGAACCGATATGGTAGCAACCGAGATCATGTTAACACCAAATTATGTGGCTTGGAGAGATGTAAAGAATAATAGTATCATTCCCTTAGTTGACCGTGGTCTAGTCATTCCTTTAGAAGAGCAGTTCAGATATGTGTCGTCCGAGTTGGAAATACTGAGGACTGAATGTGAAACTGAAATTGCCAGGAAGAAAAAAGAGTTTGAAGTTCTTAGGCAAGAGAATTTTATGTTAGACCTCAATATTAGGATCCATAGTAAACAATTTGAGCTCATACAAAAGAGGAAAGTTGAGCTTAAGGCCGATTTTGCGGACTTACAAAAAGATTACCGAAATATGAATCGGGTCTGGGAAATTGTTGGACTAGGAAAAACTTCAGACCAGTGGAAGTTAGAAATCAAGGCTGAAAAGGATTGTCTAGTTAAGGACGTCAAAGCTGAAAGAGAATGACGGGTTAGAGAACTAGATGCAAAGAAGAAGAAAATAGATCAAGAGGTTGAGATCGAGAATAAGTCATGGGCTCGTGCACTGAGTTGTGAAAGAAAAGAAGCTAAAGAATTGAGAAAAAGGCATACCCTGAGCAAGAAGAGATAAGAGAAGCTCACTTTTGAAGTGAAAGGGTTGCAAGCTAACATTGAGGAGCTCAAATTTGATAATCAGAGAAGATTAAGCGAGATGGAGGAGAGGAAGCGAATAGTAGAACAATTAGAAGTTGAGAAAAGTAATATGTTTAAAAGGTTCAAAATGGAGGTAAATAGCATGTTAAGTGAACTTGAGATTAGAGGATGAAGAATAGATGAGCGTGAAGATGAAAAGAGGTGACGCGGTGAAGAATTGAATAGAAAGGCAACATCGAGATCATATGCTCCAAGGCAAGAAGGATGAAGTTTTCCTTTGGATACAACAATGTGGAATAAAGAACGAGCGAATAGAGGTCCTCAATCAAGAGATGCAAGAGATGGAAGCAAGGCATGAGGAATAGTTAGTTCAGGCTCAGGATAAGAATAAAGACTATAATGCTTATATTTTGCAGCTCGAAAATTCCTTATTTACAGAGAATGGTAAACGCATGTCAATAGATCTAAGGGTTAACCTTGAAGAGAACACCACTTTGCGAAGAAAGGTTCATGATTTATAGGATGCCTTGCGAAGTTGTCAAATACAGATCATTGGTCTTGAGCGTACTATCCGAAGCCCGTCGATAGTGGCAAAACGTGAGCAATCACTTTGAGGACTGGAAAACAAATATGAATTGAGTAATCATTAAAACCATGAATCAATTAAGTGGTATTGCAAGGAAGTTAGGAGATATGGACATCCAAGCAAGAGTTATCCAGAGCCACACAAATCCAGCATCAGATTTGGGAAAAATGGTCACTTGGCTTGTCAATGAGATAATGGAGCTGAATATTAGAGCTAGGCCTTTTCTGTAATGGATTCGCCTTGTAATGATGATGCTTTTGTCCTAAATTAAAGTTTTTCTAATACTGATCACGTTTTATGAATCGATGCATTTCCACATGCATTGTCATTTTATTTACCATTCAAGTTATGTGTTTTGCATTTTATTTGCTCTCTTACAGTTATTTATTTAGCATTTTATTTCCATATAATTTATATTCATCATCAAAACATCAAAATTAACTATAAAGAGTAGCTTACAAAATACTGGAAACCTCTAAGCACCCGTATGATACCCGAAAAAAGGCAATGGACGAGAGAATTGCCCAAATCGAAAAGAATCAACTCGAAATGCAGGGGAGCTTCAAGAAAGCTCAAGAGGAGATGCGTAAACAAATGCTAAAATCCCATAATGATCTAATGGAGAAACTTGCAAGTATGTTACAAGGAAGAAGTATAGGCCGAGATGATACCCCAGCTTTCGGTGTTACTATCGAAGAACCTTTGTACCCCCTGGGTTTCGCACCATGAGTGGATCGTGGAAAATCTCCAACTATTGGTGTTACCACTAAAGAACCCCTATACCCTCAGCCTTTACACCACCTTATGTTAGAACACAACAAGGAGCGGTTGTACAGCCAAAAAAAGTGCACATAAATTTACCTGGCACCTCCGTAAACCAACAACAAGCTGAAGATGTCCCAGATTTTAACTAAGAAGGCAGAAAAAAGCCAAGCAAACAATTTGACGAAAAATGGAAAAAACTAAAAGAAGAAATTAAGGCTATGAAGGAGGATACTAGCATATATGGAATTGATGCTAAAGAATTGAGTGGTTCCAAATTTGGTGTTACCACTCAAGTTCAAAGTTCCAGAGTTTGAAAAATTCGACGGAACGAGATGCCCCTCTACTCACATCACTATGTTCTATAGAAAAATGACTGGTTGTGTAGGGGATGATCGACTGTTGATTCATTACTTCCAAGAGAGCTTATCATGTTCCGTCATTCGATGGTACAACCAATTGAGTAGGGTTCATATCAAGTCATGGAAAGATTTGGTAAAAGATTTTCTTGAACAATACAAGCATGTAAAGGATGTGAGGCTCAATCAACTTGTGCTATAGAGCATAGAAAAGATATCTAATAAGAGCTTTAGATAGTATACCCAGAGATGGAAAAACGTGGTTATACAAGTACATCCGCCCCTTGAAGAAGAAGGGATAATTATGCTCTTAGTAAACACTTTAAGAGATCCTTTCATTACCCACCTCATAGGGAATTCCTCTAAGAGTTTTGCTGACATTGTCACAGTTGGTAAAATGATTGATATGGCAATAAAAAGTGGTAGACTCGATGGAGGCGAATCTAGTAAAAAACCACCAGCGAGAAAGAAGGAGAATGATGTCAACAACATGAGGAAATACGAATTTAATAACATCATTGTGTCTCAACCTCATGCCATAAGATCATCTACACAAAACCCTATCAGGCAAGGGGCAAAGGAGTCGAGGCAAGAGAAAGAAGCCCCAGTTTGATCCAATTTCTACGTCCTACAAAGAGTTGGTCCAGATATTGTATGACAGATATATAGTGTCACCCTATCATGTGTCACCTCTGTAACCTCCCTAACCTAAGTGGTACGATGCCAATGTTCAATGTGAGTATCATGCAGGGGTTCTTGGACATTCAATTGAGAACTGTACTACATTTAAGAAAATCATCCAGAGCTTGAGAACAAAGAAAGTTATCAACTTTGGTGACAACGAGCAACCAAATGTGGCCCAAAATCCACTGCCTTACTAGGAATGTATAGGGATCAATGCAAACACTGAGGGAAAAGGAAAGAAAAATACAACAAAAGTTAGCGAGGTAAAATCACCTATATATTGGATTTTGGGTCAAATGATCGAGACATGCCTATTGATGCCTAATCCGTCAGCTGACCAACTCAACCATGGAGATATATGCCATTACCAAAATTGCGAATGACACACTATACAACATTGTCCTGACTTCTAAGCTCTAGCACAAAAAATGATGGATGATAAAGAGATGGAGTTCTTCAAAGAAGTCGCAGAAGAAGAAGAAGCAGAAACAGAATATGTACATCTGAAGGTTCATCTAGAGGGGTTTACAATGCTAATTGTCCTATAATTATCACGCCAAGGACTCGCGTACTAGAGAAAATAGCTCCGAAAGTGGTCATCAAACCCCCATCCCCATTTCCGTATAAAGATAACAAGCAGATATCATGGAAGTATGATTGCAAGATGAAGGAGATGACGAAAGAAAATAAAAAAGTAGATGAATTTGGACATTTCACTAGAAGTGGAATATGTTACTCTAAAGAACCTGAGAAGAAGGCTACCGTTGACAAAGGAAAAAAGGTTGACCAGTAGTTAAAAGAAGATGAACATGTTGTCAGTGAGCCAATGACTGAGAGTGAAGCCGTGGAATTTCTAAAATTTCTTAAACACAGCGAATACAGTATTGTTGAGTAGTTACACAAGCTACTCACGCGTATCTCGGTCTTGGTACTTCTATTAAGCTCTAAGGCACATCGAAACGCCCTGCTGAAAGTGTTAAATCAGACTTTTTTGCAAAATGAGTTACATGTAGACAAGCTGGATATGGTGGTTGCAAATATACATGATGACAACTTCCTTTCTTTTTCTAAGGATGAGATCCCCTCTTGGATGATCGATAGTCCTAAAGCCCTACACATCACTGTTAGGTACAAAGGACATATTATGTCTTGAGTGTTAGTCAATAATGGCTTTGCTTTAAATGTAATGTCATTATGACCTTGAAGAAACTTCCAGTTGATAATACACTCATGAGAAATTTCTAGAACGTTGTCTGAGCTTTTGATGGAACCAAAAGAGAGGTACTAAGAAAGATCGACATTCCTTTAACTATTAGCCCAACTACGTATGAGATGGAATTCCTTGTGATGAATATCATGCTCACTTACAATTTCTTACTGGGGAGGCCTTAGATTCACCAGGCAGGGGAAGTTCCATCCACACTGTACCAAAAGTTAAAATTTGTAATCGAGGGAAGGCTAATATATGTTAACGTTGAGGAAGACATCATCGTTTATGTCTCCACCACTGCTCCGTATGTTGAAATGGATGAGAAAGCTATTGAATTCTCTTTTAGATCATTGGAGTTTGTTAATGCCACATTCGTGGCCAAAGGTAAGAAGATACCCAAGCCCAAACTGTCAAATTGCACTAGAATGGAGCTCAAGCTGACCCTAGGGAGAGGAACAAAGACCAGAAGAGGGTTAAGAAGTCATTTATAGGGACTGATTAATCCAGTTTTCCCCATCACTAAGAGAGATCACTTCGGCTGGGGATATCTGTAGACTCTAAGGGAGAAACTGAGAGACATCAAGAAGAACCAAGAAATAAGGAAAATGAGGCTAGTTAGAGAAGACCTAAGCTGGGATCCAATGACCTTCCAGCCGTTGCATAACACTTTTGTGTCCGAATGACATATGTTTTAAAGGAGTCAGTGAGACAATGAGTTTATTGTTGAGAATACCTTGAGAGAATTGGGCATCAATGTCATAGTGGACGATGAATTCTGAAGAAGGGAGAGCTATGGGCATCTACCCCACACCACCGGGCTTTATGTTGAATAATTAGACAATAAAGGATTTACCTGTAGTTTTCAAGTCTTTTTCAGAGTAATACACAAGAACTTTCTATATTTCTTAGGTGATTTTATGTAAAAGGTTAAACTATTTGTTTTTCTTACTTTCAATGAAAGATACAATCCAATTAATTCAAAATGGAAAACATTCTCCCATACATCTTTTCCATTCTTTGTTATATGTGTGTATTATTTCTTTCTATTTATTTTGATATGGGATAAGATTCTCCCGTATGACTATATATATATATACTCCCGTTCATTATTTTTTCAGGACCTCGAATATCAATAACATGAATATTGATGACATTGACCCAAAAATTGATTTCGAGCTGCCTATATGTCAAGGGGAAGTTGAGGATTATGATGATAATGAGGTATCTGACTTACCTTCTGAGCTACTAAAAATGGTGGAAAGAGAGGATGAGCAAATTCTACCTCATGAGGAGCCTATTGAGATCTTAAATTTGGGGTCAGATGAGGATAAGAAAGAAGTAAAGATTGGTACTACTCTATCTGCTGAAGGGAGACATAGTTTGATTGAATTTCTTTAAGAATACAAATATGTATTTGTTTGGTCATATGAAGACATGCCAGGTTTGGGTACAGAGTTAGTGGTACACAGGTTGCCGATAAAGCCTGAATGTAAGCCTGTCCAACAAAAGATGAGAATGATGAGACCCGAGATGCTGCTAAAAGTTAAAGAATAAGTGAAAAAACAATTTGATGCCAGGTTTCTTAAAGTGGCCTAATACCCTGAGTGGGTAGCAAATATTGTCCCAGAGCTAAAGAATGATGGGAAAGTCCCTATGTGTGTTGAATACAGAGATATCAATAGAGCTAGTCTGAAGGATAATTTTCCTTTGCCACACAAAGACACCTTGGTGGATAACACTGCTGGAAATTACTTGTTTTCATTCATGGATGGTTTCTCCAGCTACAATCAAATTAAAATGCACCTTGAAGATATGAAAAAAATAATGTTTGTCACTATGTGGGGGACGTTTTGCTATAAAGTAATGTCGTTTGGGCTGAAGAACGCAGGAGCAACATATCAAAGACCATGGTAAAGTTGTTTCATGACATGATGGACAAAGAAATAGAAGTTTGCGTCGATGATATGATTGCCAAAGCCAAGACAGAGGAAGAACACATCAATAATTTAAGAAAGCTTTTTTGAAGGCTAAAAAAATGCCAACTGAAGCTTAATCCAAATAAATGTACCTTTGGGGTGACATCTTGGAAGCTCTTGGGATTTCTAGTGATCAAAAAATAAATTAAAATAGATCTAGATAAAGTCAACGTCATTAAAGATTTACCACCCCAACGAATACAAAAAGAGGTTCGAGGATTCTTGGGGAGACTGAATTATATAGCTCGATTAATCTCGCAGTTGACTGGGAAGTGTGATCCCATTTTCCGCCTTCTACGCAAGAATAACTCAGGGCATGGAGTGATGGTTGCAAAGAAGCTTTCGAAGAAGTTAAGCGATATTTGTCAACTACCCGAGTCGTAGTACCACCCATCTCAGGAAAACCTTAATTATTTACTTGTGAATTTGTAAAGACTCAATGGGGGTGTGTATTAGGACAACATGACCAAACTGATAAGAAAGAGAAGATTATTTACTATCTCAGTAAGAAGTTCACTGAATGTGAGGCCAGATACTCGCTAATTGAAAAATTGTGATGTACATTGGTATAGGCTACCCAAAGGCTGAGGCAATATATGCTATATAACACCACTTGGCTTATATCTATATTTGATCCTTTAAAGTATCTGATGGATGTACCTGTGCTATCTGGAAGATTAGCTCGTTAGCAGATCTTGTTGTCAGAGTTTGATATCCAGTATATAAGTCAGAAAGTGGTTAAAGGGCCATAGTAGAATTTATTGCAAGTAGGGCTTCTGAAGAATATGAGCCATTGAGCTTTGATTTCCCAGATGAAGATCTAATGGCTATTTCAGTGGAAGAAGCAATTATGTCCACCAGTAAATATTGGAAGCTAAACTTTGATGGTGCTTTAAATGCCTTGGGGTATGGGATTAGGGCAATCTTGGTCTCACCAAATGGAGAGTATTATCCTTTCACCAGTCGGCTCAATTTTGATTGCACAAAAAACATGGCTAAGTATGAGGCTTGTGTTCTGGGTCTTAGAGCTTCCGTCGAACGTAAGGTAAAAATACTTAAAGTATATGGGGTTTAGCTTTGGTAATCTATCAACTCAAGGGAGAATGGGAGACAAAAGATACCACGCTTGTAGAATATCATAAATTGGTCATGGAACTTATTGAAGAATTTGAAGAAGTAACCTTCAGTTACCTCCCCAGAAAAGAGAATCAAATGGAAGATGCCTTGGCCACTTTGGCAGCAATAATCAAGGTAGATGAGCACTCGAATATGATGCTCATTGAAATGCAGGCGTATGAGTATCCAACCTATTGCTTTAACATTGAACAAGAAGAAGATGAAAACCCCTAGTATTATGATATCTTGCAATACATCATATGTCAGAGTTATCCTGAACAGGCGACCGAGAATGACAAGAGAACTATTAGAAAAATGACATTAGGGTATTTTCTTGATGGTGATATCCTAAACAAGAAAGCCTGGATCAGGTCTTATTGAGGTGTGTAGACACCAAAAAAGCTAAAATAATTCTCGAATAAGTGCATGAAGAAGTATGTGGTACCCATGCCAATGGACATGTAATGGTTAGAAAAATTATGAGATTTGGGTATTATTGGTCAACCATGGAAACTGATTGTATCAATTATGCCCGAAAATGTCACAAGTGTCATATTTATGGAGACATGGTACATACCCCTTCTCATCCGTTACACATGATGACCGCTCCGTGGCCATTCTCTATTGGCATGGATGTTATTGGACAAATTTTGCCCAAAGCTTCAAATAGACATCGTTTCATTTTGGTAGCAATAGGCTACTTTACTAAATGGGTAGAAGTGACTTCCTATGCAAATGCCACTCAGTCAACAGTTTGTAAATTCTTAAAAAAGGAAATCATATGTCGATATGGCTTACCAGAGGGGATTATCTTCGACAATGCATTGAATCTAAACAATAAGATGACGAACTCAGTCTGTGAGCAATTCAAAATAAAGCATCATAATTCCACCACTTATTGCCCAAAGATGAATGGGGCAATAAAGGTGGCTAATAAGAACATCAAGAGGCTTATAGAGAACATAACTGAGACTTATAAGGACTAACATGAGAAATTTCCATTTTCTCTGTAATATCCCAAAAATAGGGCTAGTGACTAAAATATAAGTTTTGAAACTTTAAGGTCTGATTTCAAAAAATAGAAAAGTTAAGGGACTTAATTGGAAATTATATGGGTAGGACTGATTAGAAAAGAAGGAAATAATGAAGGGAAAAAAGGTTTTTAACCAGAATGAATAAAAATTTCATTAAAGTGATTTTATAAACACATGGAATGAAAGGAAAAGTATCAGAGATATCTAGAATCATTTATCTATCATTTCTTCCTCCTCTCTACGTTAGTGCTTGGCTAAGGTGAGTATGTTTCCTATTGATTATTTTTTTAATTTAAATTTAGTTTTGATTCTTGAAGTGTTAAGAAAGCTTAAGGAAAGCTTTAGGAGTCTTAAAACTCAAAGATGAATAAGTTATGAAAGATTTAAGGTAAAAAGTTTTTAAGTGAATTATTGAAAGAATGTTAGTAAGTGAAGTTTGAGGTCATTTTTAACTTGTCAAGGGTCTAATTAAGAAGTTAGAAGTAATAGAAGTGAATTAAGAACATGTTGAAAATTTAGTAAGATTCTTGGTTTCAAGAATTATAATGAGATATTGAAGATGATGAGTTATATGGATATTAGATGGTATGAGTAAGTATAGTTGAGGTTAATGGTATGAAAGAAGTTTAAAATGAGATTTTAAGTAAGCTTTGGTAAATTTTTGGTTAAAGAAGAGTGTTCTGGGTATAGGGTATCGGTATTGTTCTTTCAGTACTAATACTTCAAAGCAAATGAGCAAAAATTAAGCTCGGGGTATCGATACTGAAGGAACATTATCGATACCATATGATAAAATTGGATAGAATCTTTAATAAGTATCGATACCTAAAGGGTGGTATCGGTATTGGTTAAAGGGTACCGATACCAAGTGTTTAGTATCGATACCATTATCGAGTTATTAAAACAGAATGTCAAAATGGTATCGGTACCTATGGGGTATATCGATACCATAAGAGGGTAGTATCGGTACTATAGTAAGAGTTCTGATACTATTAAGCTTAAATGCTAAATTAAGTGGTTCTTTTAGCATACGTTATATTTATTGGTTATAAATGATTTGAACTCCGATATTCATATAAGTCGTATATTCATGTAAATATCGATCGAGGACAAGTCCAAGACGATTCGAAGCTATAAGATTGTGCAAAAGTCATAAGTGGTTGAATTGGCTAGTGAGGCCAGGTGAGTGCATAACATTATGTATATGATATGCCATGGAAATAAGACTTGCGATAAGTAATTTCCATATGGTACATGAATATGAGTGATGTGTGTTTACTTTATTGTGTGAATTACATGTTATACTATGTGTTCTAAATGAGGTATGTGAATGCAGGTCTGTGTGTTAATCTATGTTAAATTATATAATGGAATTATATAATGATGTGAATCTGGATTATAAGCTATATGATTATAAGAACAAGATATGAGTTATATAATATGACTATGTAATAATATGAGAATATGATAAAAGTAAGTTCATGAGAAATTATATGAGCTAGGTAAACATGTGTGAAGGTTATATAAACAATAAGAACATGAGTTGGGCAAGTACATGGTTGTGTGATCATTTATGTGAACTAGTATAATAGAATTATATGACTAAATGAGAAGTGAGATAGCTAAATAAGATTGATCTATAGGATGATATGAGAATAGTATATCAGCTAGGAGACTTGAACATAAGTGATGATACGAACATATAAGATAAGCTATATGGGGAAGATTCATGTGCTTAAATAAAATTATGACATATGGGTTATATGATAAAGATCTATGGAATCATATGATATGGTTATAGGAACTATATGAAATTGAACTAAGTAAATAGATTAAATTAGTATATAAATAAAATAATATAAGTGATATATGTTTATAAATTATGACATAGGTTACATTATCTATGTGAATATAAGAGAATGAAGCATAAGTTATATGATATGATATTAGTTATTATATACATATATGATATATGTTATTAAACAGGACATATGTGATTATGTAAAGAAGAATATAAACTATATGAATACAAGTATATGTAATATGATATATATGACTATGAGCTAGGAGAATGTTTTATGATCTATGGAAGGATAAGTTATTAAACTACATGTGAAATGAAACGAGTCATATGAGTACATATATATGTGATGAAATGGTTGACTATATGAACATGTGAATATATCTCTATGAGAAGATATAAGAATAAGATATAAGCAATGTGACAAGAAATGTGAAATGACATGAAAAGTTGATATAAGCTATGCGAAAGTGATCTACATGACTATATGTATATGTGATACAAGTTATGTGACAAGTATAAATAATAAAGACCATGTTATGTGATATGAGAGCTAGGGTATAGTTGGCATGCCAAGACTCGAGGGTTATATGTGGTCTTTTGGGATATTTATGTTATATGTGGTCTTTTGGGACATCTACGAGGTCTTTTGGGATAAATTTATATGCCCCTAGTAGGACCTTATATGAGTTATGGTTATAGCATATGTGCATAACCTCTATGTACTCACATATCTTTAGTTCTCAGAAGTATACATGGGCTAATAAAGAAATAACCACAAATACACTGTATGTGATGTATATACTTTGTGATATGAAATATATTATGTGAATTATATGATGTTGTGTGTATTGTTTGGTTAAATGAGTCATATGATAGTTAAGAATGTTACGTACAAGAATATATGACTAAAAGATATGAATGAATATAATATTGATAAGAAAATGAGGTTAATGATGATAATGACAAGATATGTAGATGTACACAATTGACTATATGAAATGTTATATTGTTTTATGTGATATCCTTGTATGAAATTTTCATGCATTGTTAAGTAGTTAGAGTTTCATTATATGTTTTATTATGCCTCCCTAAGTCGATGACTTAACGTGTGGGTGTTTCACACGTAGGTTCCGAGAAGATGAAAAGGGATCGATGACAGGCAAGACATGTCAGCTTCTCCTTTCCAAGAATCAGATCAGAAAATAATTGAATCATATGTATTTTATAATATTGATTTTGGTTGGCATGTAAATAAAGATTTAGTAGAATACACTTTGATCAGTTTTGTAAAACTATATGATTGTATTCAATATAAGGTATTTAGTTTTCAATGTAAACTTGAATTGTAAGCTATTTTGTAAAAGAAAACGGTTTGAAAAGTCAATGTGACACTTCAGAGTCGTATCTGGGTCGGGTACGGGTTGGGGTTGTTACATGCTCTGTTTGATTATTGAACTTTAGTACGAACGTCGAATGGGGTAACTTCGTTTTCTTTAGCTTGTGGAATGAAAGCTTTCCTAACCATTGAGGTAGAAATTCCCTCACTTCCAGCTTTTTCAAAGGTGAAGCTAAATGAGGTAGAATGGGTACAAGCCAGATATGACCAACTGAATTTGATTAAAGAAAATAGATTGAAAGTTATTTGTCGTGGTCAGATGTACCAGAAGCGCATGATACGAGCACACGATAAGACAGTTCACCTCCAAGAGTTCTACGAAGGAGATCTGGTGCTTAGAATGATCCTACATATTCAAAAGGACTTCCGAGGAAAATGGATGCCAAAGTAGGAAGGACCTTATGTTATGAAGAAAGGCTTTTCTGGAGGAGCCCTGGTCCTTGCTAAAATGAATGGATCGGAATTACTGTACCCAGTGAACTCCGATGCTGTTAAGAGATATTTTACCTGAAGAAAAAATAAAAGAGAAAAAAATAGAAAAATAAAATAAAATGAAGGTTCAAGATGAAAATCCAAAAATGACGTCTTGAAACCAAATGATGTATCAAGTTGAAAACTCGCAAAGGGCGGCTTGAGTGTCATTCAAATTCAGGATTCGTGCCTGGTGGAGGTCTTAGATTCATTGTAAAGATTAAAAAGTTCCTGGGTTGGGTAACAATATTAAGTGGTGATCAGTGTTAGGGTTAAAGATTAAAGAGTCTCGATTACAGTAACCAGTAAAGTAATTGAGTGTATATAAGGTTAAATACTGGTTGATGGAACCCAACATCGAGAGATTTAGTAGTCTAAAAGGAACTTCACACCATTACGCATTATCACGACTCTCGAGATCCTTTTAACAGAAGCTATATTTGAGTCACTTTGAGGAGTGCCAGTTCCAAAGCATTTGTACTATTGATATTTAAGGATACCTACTTCATTTTTGTTCTAGTTAAAAGTTTGTCATGTTGTTACTCAAAAACTCTTTACATTTATATAAATAAAAAGATGTATTTTCTTGTTAACTCCCCTTTTGCAAGCATCTTACTTTGAAAATTAAAAACATGTAGTTTAACATGAAGTACGTGAGATCATTGTGTATTATTATGCAAAAAAGTTTTGGAAAACTGCATGTGTTCTGAAGTTGACAACAATTTTAACCTGTAAACTTGCATGATGACGTGATACAGGAAACTAAAAAGTCCTATCCTTTTGAGGATGACCTAAAATATTTGTCGCTAATCGAGTAGGTGGTCATGGGTACTAGCGGGTTTCAAGAAGGAAGAAAACCAAGATCATGGCTGACTAAAGAATATGGGATCAAGATCATCAGTTGGGGTAAATCGGGCGTTCTTTCTGTGCCCAAGATGAAACCGAGTAACAAGACGACCGACGATAAAGGATTCTCATTCGAAAAAGAAAATACAATAAAATTGCATCATTGCACACATTTTAGGCATAAATAGGATCATGAACATTCATAAATGCATGATGAAATTAATTATCTACAGGTTTCCCAAAATGAAAGTCGAAGGTTGAAGATATTAAAACCTCAAGATAAGAGTAACCAATTTAAAATCCTGAAAAAGAAAGATGTTCAAATGACACTCGAGCCAATGTAGATTCCCATATTTGATGATTGCAAGAAATATTGATTTTCAAATATTCTCCAATATTCCAAACCTTCAGATTTGGTCTTCATGAAGAGCAGCGAAGCAAATCAAGTTCGATTCAATCTTCCCTGAAGAGCAGTGAAGTGGATCAAAATTTTTGAGTTAGATCTCCCCTAAAGAGTAGCGGAGCAGATTCTTCTTCTTTCAGATTTGGTCTTCCTGAATAGCAGTGAAACAAATCAAGTTCAATTCAATCTTCCCTGAAGAGCAGTGAAGTGGATCGAAATTTTTCTCCAGTTTAATCTCCCTTAAAGAGTAGCGGAGCATATTCTTCTTCTTTCAAATTTGGTATTCCTGAAGAGCAGCGAAGCAAATCAAGTTTGATTCAATCTTCCCTGAAGAGCAGTGAGGTGGATCAAAATTTTTCTCGAGTCTGATCTCCCCTAAAGAGTAGCGGAGCAGATTCTTCTTCTTTCAGATTTGGTTATCTTAAAAAGCACTGAAGAAAATCCATTCTGATTCAATCTTCCCCGAAGAATAATGAAGTGGATCACATTTTTCTCGAGTCTGGTCTCCCCTAAAGAGTAGTGGAGCAGATTCTTCTTCTTTCATATTTGGTCTTCTTGAAGAGTAGTGAAGCAAATCGAATCCGATTCAACCTTCCCTGAAGAGCAGCGAAGTGGATCAAAATTTCTCGAGTCTGATCTCCCCTAGTGAACAGTGAAGCATATCTCTCATTCGAATTTCAAAGCATGGAGACGACCGGACAGAAACTCTTTGTCTCTTCGTCTTTGCCCCATTCTTTTTAACACAAGCATCGGCAAAGAGGGGCAGTTGTCGACAGTGGTTTTCGTTCAGAGCCTTTATTATTATTATTATATTTATGTTTATGTTTATGTTTATGTTTATGTTTATGTTTATGTTTATGTTTATGTTTATGTTTATGTTTATGTTTATGTTTATGTTTATGTTTATGTTTATGTTTATGTTTTATGTTTATGTTTATGTTTGTTTATGTTTATGTTTATGTTTATGTTATGTTTATGTTTATGTTTATGTTTATGTTTATGTTTATGTTTATGTTTATGTTTATGTTTATGTTTATGTTTATGTTTATGTTTATGTTTATGTTTATGTTATGTTTATGTTTATGTTTATGTTATGTTTATGTTTGTTTATGTTTATGTTTAGGTTTTGTTATGTTTATGTTTATGTTTATTTATGTTATGTTTATGTTTATGTTTTATGTTTATGTTTAGTTATGTTTATGTTTAGTTTTATGTTTATGTTTATGTTTAGTTTATGTTTAGTTTATGTTTATGTTTATGTTATGTTTATGTTTATGTTTGTTATGTTTTTGTTTTATGTTTTGTATGTTTTGTTTATGTTTGTTTATGTTTATGTTTATGTTATGTTTATGTTTATGTTTTGTTTATTTATGTTTATGTTATGTTTAGGTTTATGTTTATGTTTATGTTATGTTTTTTTTATGTTTATGTTATGTTTAGTTTATGTTTATGTTATGTTTTGTTTATGTTTATGTTATGTTTATGTTTATGTTTATGTTTATGTTATGTTTATGTTATGTTTATGTTTATGTTTATGTTTATGTTTATGTTATGTTGTTTATTTATGTTTATGTTTATGTTATGTTTATGTTTATGTTTATGTTTTTATGTTTATGTTTTATGTTTTTATGTTTATGTTATTTATGATTGAGATTAGATTGAGATTGAGATTTAGATTTAGATTGAGATTGAGATTTAGATTGAGATTTAGATTTAGATTGAGATTTAGATTTAGATTTAGATTGAGATTGAGATTGAGATTTAGATTTAGATTGAGATTTAGATTGAGATTGAGATTGAGATTGAGATTGAGATTCATGTTCAGGTTCAGGTTCAGATTGGTTCAGGTTCAGGTTCAGGTTCAGGTTCAGGTTCAGATATTTAATTTTATTTATATTTATATCATAGTATATTTATTTTATATTTATATATATATATTTATATTTATATTTATATTTATATTTATATTTATATTTATATTTATATTTATATTTATATTTAATTTATATTTATATTTATATATTTATATTTATATTATATTTATATTTATATTATATTATATTTATTTTAATTTTATATTTTATTTTATTTATTTATATTTATATTTATATTTATATTTATATTTATATTTATATTTATTTATATTTATATTTTATATTTATATTTATATTTATATTTATATTTATATTTATTTATTTATTTATATTTATATTTATATTTATATTTATATTTATTTTATTTATATTTTATATTTATATTTATATTATATTTATTTATATTTATTTTATATTTATATTTATATTTATATTTATATTTATATTTATATTTTTATATTATATTTATATTTATATTTTTATATTTATATTTATATTTATATATTTATATTTATATTTATATTTATATTATATTTATATTATATTTATATTTATATTATTTATATTTATATTTATTTATATTTATATTTATATTTATTTTTATATTATATTTATATTTATATTTATTTATATTTTATATATTTATATTTATATTTATATTATATTATATTTATATTTATATTTATATTATATTTATATTTATATTTATATTATTTATATTTATATTTATATTTATATTTATATTTATATTATATTTATATTTATTTATATTTATATTATATTTATATTTATATTTATTTATATTTATTTATATTTATATTATATTTATATTTTATTTATATTTATATTTATATTATATTTATATTTATTATATTTATATTTATATTTATATTATTTATTTATATTTATATTTATATTTATTTATATTATATTTATATTATATATATTTATTTTATTTATATTTATATTTTATTTATATTTATTTATATTTATATTATATTTATATTTATATTTATATTTATATTTATATTTATATTTTTATTTATATTTATATTTATATTATATTTATATTATATTTATATTTTTATTATATTTATTTATATTTATATTTATATTTATATTTATATTTATTTATATTTATATTTATATTTATTTATATTTATATTTATATTATATTTATATTTATATTTATATTTATATTTATATTTATATTTTATATTTATATTTATATTTATATTTATATTTATATTTTATTTATCTTTATATTTACATTTATATTATATTATATTTATATTTATATTTATATTTATTTATATTTATATTTATATTTATATTTATATTTATATTTTATATTTATATTTATATTATATTTATATTTATATTTATATTTATATTTATATTTTATTTTGCATGCCCAAAATTAAAACAGGCCAACCGGGCCTAATTACAAAGGGTCATAGGACCCAAACCCGAAGCCCAAAACTTTAACCCAGTAGAAAAATGATTAAGGTTTGTTGAAACCCTTATTACACCCTCGCCACAATCAATCGACGGCTCCCGCCGCATCCACTGTTCTGGTCGCCCGATTCCATCATCCGACAACTGTCATTCAACCACCCGGACATCATCATCTCACATCAACAACAACAAAACTAAGAAAGTAACACTTCTTCTAGAATTATGTTGAAGAAGCAAGGCAAAATATAGAAGATGGGAGAGACATGATTGCTCCAGATGATTAGTTTGACCATGTTGATGTTGGGGGCAGACTCTATACAAGAGTGATCAAGTGAAGGAAGACTAAGAACTCTATTTTGAAGTCAAAAGAGGATTATTGATAAACATTTTTGCACATAAGAAAGTCATGCATTACATTTAGATATATGTTGCATTCACATTTCATGCATCAAAGCAAATTTTTACAAATTTTTCAAGAAAAGAAGGGAATGAAAAGAATAACTCAAGCCAATGATATTTTCAAAGAAAGTTTTAAAAGAAGCTAAGCCTAATTTTTAGGTTTCTTGATGTTTTCAAATTAGTTTTTATAAACTAAGTCTGATTTTTTAGGGGTTTCTTGATGATGATTTTCAATGAATTTTTTAAAATGAATCTAAGCCTAATTTTTAGGGGTTCCTTGATGACAAATAAGAAACTAAGCTTGATTTTCAAGGGTTTCTTGATGAGTAAGTCCTTCGGGCCATCAGTAAGTCTTTCAAGCGTGATGCTTAAATCCTTCGGGTCATCTATAAGTCTTTCGAGCAAGATGATAAGTTCTTCAGGCCATCCATAAGACCTTCGGGCAGGATGTTTCAATGAGCTTTTAGAAACTAAGCATGATTTTCAGGGGTTTCTTGATTATTTTCTCCAAAGAGTTTTTAAAAGGAAGCTAAGCCTAATTTTTAGGGGTTCCTTGACAACTAAGAAACTAAGCTTGATTTTCAAGGGTTTCTTGATGAGTAAGTCCTTCGGGCCATCAGTAAGTCTTTCGAGCATGATGCTTAAATCCTTTGGGTCATCTATAAGTCTTTCGAGCAAGATGATAAGTCCTTCGGGCCATCCATAAGACCTTCGAGCTGGATGTTTTCAAATGAGTTTTTAGAAACTAAGCCTTATTTTCAGGGGTTTCTTGATGATTATCTCCAAAGAATTTATAAAAGAAGATAAGCCTAATTTTTAGGGGTTCCTTGATGAAAACTGAAAACGAAAGATTTTTAAAAACTAAGTCTGATTTTTAGGGGTTTATTTTAAATGAAATTTTGAAAGAATCTTAGCCTAATTTTAGGGGTTTCTTGATAACTATAAATGAATATTTTTTAAGAAGCTAAATTTATCAAGGGAAAAAAGAATTTACTGAGGCAAGATGCGCCCATTCAAAAGTCAAGATTCGTAAGAATACACACAGGTGCGGAAGATAAAGAAGACAATCAAATCAGGAAAAGAATGAAGAATGCTCTAGCAATGAATACTACTCTTGCAACCATTTCCAACATATCAAAAAACCTGCATTCATACATGAATTTGCATCTTTGCATCATACATATCATCATTTCATACACATGATAAATTATGATTTCCCTTTCATGAGGATGCCTATAAAGTTTATTTTGAAAAACTATTTTTTCCTTCTTAGAATCATTTTTTCTAGAGAATTGTTTGAGTCCTTCTTAGGACCGTTTTTTTGGGATGTCGCATGACTCTTTCTTAAGATTTTTCCCTAGAAGCATTTTCAATAATGCCTTTCTTCAAATTTGAATTTTCTAGGTTACTTCAATGAGAATGAGTAGTGTCGTTTCTACGATGTACCCAACAAAGACAAAAACTCAACAATTTGCAACATTAAGGAATTCAAAGAGCCAACAAAGATTTCATTTCACGACTTCAACAGAGAATCAATCCATATTTTTTGCCACTGAAAGAAATGGATCTCAATAAAATTTGAGGACCTTTGGGTTAATACCTTTGGGTACTCTAAACACAATTATTACTGACACATGATAATCTTTTGCAGGTTTGAAAATCTTCAAAAAGAAGATAAACCAATCAACATTTTAAATGGAGAGTTCATAATGAGAAGAACTCATCCGACAGAGGGAGAAGAAGTTCATAATGAGAAGAACTTGTTCAACCTATCACTTGATTCACGACATTTCGAATCAGTGACGCCTGACTTGAGGGATTAATATGGAGAGTTCATAATGAAAAGATGTAACCCTCCAGACCCAGACTATAAGTTAGACCCAAATCTAAATGGTCACATATCCCATTCAGAGTTTTTTTTAAACAACTTTTAATACATTAGATATAATACAGAAATAAATATAAATAATACAAATATATTCAAAATGATAGCAAATACATGTCACCAAACACAAACTGAAAAACATATAGAGATATACGTTCGTACAAAATAAGTAGTTGATCTCCCTTGATGCCAAATCTGTTAGCTTACGGTCTGCTGTTATCTGAAAAAGTTAAAAACTATAGAATAAGCTAAAAAGCCCAGTGTGCTCCAAACAGTGTATAAAAACATACGAATAAAATATTCCAATAAAATCGGTTATCAAACATATTTTAAAATATGAACATTATTTTCATTCAATCACTCCGATTTCTATCTTTTATATATTTTCCCGAAACATACACCCACCTGCACACCAGTAAGGACTTACCCTAAGCACGAAGCCGAGGAGCCTGTAGTAATAACGTCTCCATCCAGTCACTTCCATCACTACAATGTGTAGGTTCCCCAAAACTATACACCCACCTGCACACCAGTAAGGACTTACCCTGAGCACACAGCAAAGGAGCCTGCAGTAATAACTTCCCCATCCAGTCACTCCAATCACTACTATGTGTAGGTTCCCCAGAACCATACACTCACCTGCACACCAGTAAGGACTTACCCTGAGCACACAGCAAAGGAGCCTGAAATACTTCCCTCAATAATATCCCAGTGACAGAAATAAACATGTATGTATTTAGGTGAAATAAATTTTAATCTATTAAAACATGAAAATGGTTTATGCTTAAAAATAATATACAGAAATTACAGAAATCATACATCATATCAGTAATATCCAGTAAATCAGGTGTCGGTAACCAGTATTCATAAAACATGTATCATGTTGTAATAATATTCAACATCATCATAAATTTGAAACCATTCATATGATAGTTTAAAACAGTAAGATAACACCGTCAGTAAACACACCTGTAACAGTCTGAGAAATCAGATAGGGAAGCCTATTACTGGATTTGTCGATCAAGCTCTGTTGCAGCGCTAGATCCTACGAATCGAAAAAATCCATATTGGAATCCTAATATAAATAATCTTAATCTTTATTTAAATCATATACGGAAACCTACGAGTAATTCTTGTATTACGCGGTTCGGACTGATATGATGAACGGACAACACCGGACCTGACTGATCCTCGCTCAGGTGAAACACGAGTACCTTCATAAAATATCTTACTTAATCAATTCCTTAACCATATCTCAAATAAATAATCAAAATACTAAAATACTAAGCCTATTTGGGATCACATGCTCAATTCGGATATTTCAGGTCAGAATTTGGAAAACCGGACTTCGGAATCAAATTCAAAACGTCAAAAAACATAAAGTATGACCTTTCGAAATTTTGAATTCTTGGTCAAAATCAAAGTCAACGGGTTTGACTGACAATTTGGAGACTTTCGGGTTCGAATTTGGCAAAACAGACCCCAAAAACGAATTCGAGACATCAAAAACTGTCAAAATAGGTATATTCGGAAAAGATTAACGGTCATTTAATAACTGGTCAAAGCCGGTCAAAGTTTTGGTCAAAGCAGGTCAACAAAATGTCAACCATTTTACATAAATAGAACCCTTTTTAAAATAATTACTAAAATAGCACCCATTTTGAATTAATTACTAAAATTGCACCTATTTTAAATTAATTACTAAAATAGCACCCATTTTGAATTAATTACTAAAATAGCACCCATTTCGAATTAATTACTAAAATAGTACCTATTTCGAATTAATTACTAAAATAACACATATTTCGAATTAATTACTAAAATAACACCCGGTCAACGGGTCAGGTCAACGGGTCGGGTCGGGTTGTAACCGGTCAAACCGGTCATTTTGACCTTCCCCACGCGCAGTGGCGGCGCGTTGGGGCGCGTGGGACGTCTTCCGGCAGCGTAAAATTCACGGAAAAATTTCTAAAATTTATTTTGAGCGATTTCGAGATACTTACAAAAATCGGTTCAAATTTTTGAAAGGCGGAGAGCTCGATTTCAACAAATCGGAAACTTTGACCGTCTCACTTCCCCACGCGCCGCCGTTGATGGAGACCAAGGATGACACCGGCGGACTCGGAACAGCACAAGGAACACGATGGTACGGGAGGTGTCGTAAACGGATCAACGATCGGCGGTGAATTACTGGAAATTCCCGGCGTTTGGCAGCGTTTCGCTTCAATTAATTTAAGGGGTTTGTTCCTCGCTCGATAATGAACACGATGGTGGTTTCAAAACAATGATCGAAATTCGGACGGCGTCGGGATCTTGGTTGGAAGATGGTGTTGGGGGAGGGAATTTGGGAGGAATTGGTTTTTGATTTTTAGAAACCAATTCACGTATATAACACCAAACTTACCTACCATTTTAGGGTAAATTTAGGGCTTGGTCCCTGAATTTCCTTTAACTCTAAAATAAGCTACAAATTTTTAAAAACTTCTAATTTAGTCCCCAAATTTCACCAATTTACTTAATTAACTCCTCCCAATTCAATTAATTTTTATTATTATTATTATTAAATTTCTGGGTTGTTACAATTCTCTCTCTCTACAAGAAATTTCGTCCTCGAAATTTACTTTATGCAAATAGATGAGGAAATTGAGCTTCATTAACTCGAATGTCTCCCAAGTAGCTTCTGAGGGACCACGATTACTCCACTGAACTTTGACCATTGGAATACGCCTATTTCGGAGAACTCGCTCATCCCTCTCTAAAACATGAACATGCTCATCCTCATATGACAAATCAGGTCTCAGCTCTACCTCATCAACTTGAATGATGTGATCTGAATCTGGACGGTATCGCCTCAACATAGACACATGAAAAACATCATGAATACGACTAAGCTGGGGAGGCAACTCAAGCTGATAAGCAACAGGTCCAACTTTCTTCAAAATACGATACGACCCAATAAATCGCGGACTCAGTTTACCCTTACGTCCAAATCTCAATACCTTCTTCCATGGAGATACCTTGAGAAAAACCTGGTCTCCAACCTCAAACTCAATATCCTTACGTCATTTATTTGCGTACCAAAGTTTTTCTATCATGCAACTCTGTCCAACATATAGGAGTACGACATCTACGTCCATACAGAGCCTCGTACGGTGCCATGCGAATACTTGCCTGGTAACTATTATTGTAAGAAAACTCAGCTAATGGCAAGAAATCTTCCCAACTACCATGGAAATCAATCACACAACCCCGTAACATATCCTCTAACACCTGAATTACTCTCTCAGACTGTCCATCAGTCTGAGGATGAAAAGATGTACTGAAATTCAAACGAGTACCCAGAGCCTTGTGCAAAGCTTTCCAAAACTTGGAAGTGAACCTCGGATCTCGATCAGATATGATAGATAACGGTACACCATGAAGTTTAACAATCTCCGAAATGTACAACTTAGCCAGTTTGTCCAGAGAATAATTAATCCGGATAGGGATAAAGTGCGTTGACTTGGTGAGTCGATCAACAATCACCCAAATAGAATCCTTTTTGGAAGGAGTCAGAGGAAGACCAGTAACGAAGTCCATCGTAATGCGCTCCCATTTCCACTCAGGAATCTTAATTGACTGTAACAATCCAGATGGATGCTGGTGTTCTACCTTAACCTGCTGACAAGTCAAAAACCTCGCCACAAAATCTGAAAAATTCTTTTTCATACCAGTCCAAAAGTAATGCTCTTTGAGATTATTGTACATTTTGTCCCCGCCAGGATGCATAGCATAAGGACTACTATGAGCCTCTTGAAGAATAACCCGTCTCAACTCATCATCTTTAGGTACGCAGTAACGACCGTGAAAACACAAAATACCATCCTGATTTACAGTATACTCTGAACCCGTTCCCTGCTTAACTTGTTCAATAATGAAAAGCAATGAGCTATCCAGAAGTTGTTTGGCCTTAATCTCCTTGGCCAAAGTGGGTTTAACCTGCAACTCTTCTAACAGACTGTTATCATCAAATAAACTCAAGTTAACGAATAAGGCTCTGAGATCTGATATCGTCTTACGGCTCAAGGCGTCTGCCACTACATTAGATTTTCCTGGATGATATTCTATCTCTAAATCATAGTCCTTTAGAAGCTCCAACCAACGACACTGTCTCAAATTTAATTCTTTCTGAGTAAGCAGATTCTTCAGACTCTTATGATCAGTATACATATAACACTTTTCTCAGTATAGGTAGTGTCTCCATATCTTTAAAGCAAAAACCACAGTAGCTAACTCCAGATCATGAATAGGATAGTTACGCTCATGCGGCTTTAACTGACGCGAAGTATAAGCGACGACCTTCCCATATTGCATCAAAACACATCCCAATCCAGAGTGAGAAGCATCACTGTAGACAGAAAAATCTTTCCCAGATTCAGGCTGAATCAGTACTGGGGCTTGGGTTAGAACAGTCTTCAATTTCTCAAAGCTAGCTTGCTGGTTCTCAGACCAGACAAATGGAACATCTTTCCTCAATAGTTTCGTCAGATGAACTGCAATAAGGGAGAACCTCTCAACGAACCGACGGTAGTAACCAGCTAAGCCCAAGAAACTACGGATCTCAGAAACATTCACGGGTTGCTTCCAGTTCAGAATAGCCTCCACTTTGCTTGGATCCACCCGAATACCATCAGCAGAAATGATATGTCCAAGAAAAGTCACTTCGCTGAGCCAAAACTCACACTTGCTCAACTTAGCGTATAACTTATTCTCCCTTAAAGTCTGTAGAACAATCCTTAAATACTCCTCATGTTCTGCTTCACTTCTAGAATACACTAGTATGTCATCAATGAACACAACTACAAACTGATCCAAATAAGGTTGAAACACCCTATGCATCAGATCCATAAAAGCAGCAAGGGCATTTGTTAACCCGAACGACATCACTAAAAACTCATAATACCCATACCGAGTTCGAAAAGCAGTCTTCGGAATATCCGAATCTTTCACTTTGAGTTGATAATACCCAGACCTCAAGTCTATTTTTGAAAAGATAGAAGCCCCTCAAAACTAGTCAAATGGATCATCGATCCTGGGCAGAGGATATTTATTTTTAACCGTGAGCTTGTTCAGCTTCCTATAATCAATACAGAGTCTCAATGCCCCATCTTTCTTCTTAACAAAGAGAACTGGGGCACCCCACGGTGATACACTGGGTCGGATAAATCCTCTGTCCAACAACTCCTGAAGTTGGATTTTCAGTTCCTTAAGCTCCTTTGGGGCCATACGATAAGGAGCCATTGAAACTAGAGTGGAACCCGAATAGACTTCAATTTCAAACTCAACCTCTCTATCCGGCGGTAATCCAGGCAACTCCTCGGGAAAAACATCAGGAAATTCCTTAACAATCTGGATGCCTTCAATATCAGATTGAGAACTCATGGTATCCAATATATAAGCAAGAAACGCCTCGGAACCTTTCCTGGTCATCTTCTCAGCTACCAAAGCAGATACAATATTCGTCAGAAATCCACGGCGTTCCCCGATCATTATAATCTTTCGATTATCTGGGGTCTTCAGAACAGCTCTCTTGGTCTCAAAATCAATATTTACTCGATGTTTGTCCAACCAATCTACGTCGAGAATCAAATCAAATTCTTCTAAAGGTAACTCCATCAAGTCGGCCATAAAAATCTCTCCATTGATCTCTATAGGACATTCTCTAAAAATATGATTCAACATTATGGACTTGTCTAAGGGACTTTGAACTATCACTGAATGCTCAGTATTCTCCACATGAATATTTAGACCCTCAGAAACGGAATGTGATACATATGAATTGGTAGAACCACTATCAAACAATGCAAAGTAGAGAACTGAATGAATAGTAATAGTACCTGCAGTCACATTAGGCCCATCGCGATCCTGTCGAAGTCTGGCAGTGTAAACCAACGCAGGCTGTCTGGCCTCAGATCTGACTGGACCCCTACTCTAATATGCTCGGCCTCTACTAGCATATTCTGGTACTCTGCTATGATTACGACTCACTATTGGAGTCTAAACAGTACTTTCAGTACATGCGGGAGTACGAGATGGCATCTGAACTGTAGTAACTGGCCTTGGATAATCCTTCATGAAATGGTCACGAGAACCACATCTAAAATAGGTACCCAATTTCTTCCAGCATTCTCCAGGATGACGTCTTCTACAATAATCACATAGCTGTAAAGGTTGCCACCCAGAAGAATCACCATGTCTAGAAGAATGTACAACTGAAGAACCAGATGTCACAGGCCTGACACTCGCCCCACTTCTCTGTAAAGACCTACCCCTGCCTCTCTTGTTGGGGTGTGCTGAAGAATCAACAGAACCGGAAGGCCTTCTGAATCGGGTTTGAGCTCGATCACTATCCTTCTTGTGCTCCATACCTAATCGTTCTATTTCTTCAGCAGTCTTGGCTATCTCAACCAATGCATCAAAATTCCTCTCTCGGTGGGTAGCGACTCGACTCCTGATCTCATACCTGAGTCCATTCTTGAACCTCAAGCATCGATCTGTCTCAGTGTCCATAAGTCCATGAGCATAGCGGCTCAAACAGATAAACTCAACCTCGTAATCCATAACAGACATGCTACCCTGCTCCAAATTCTAAAACTCCTGACGTCACTCCTGCAGGTATCTCTCTCGATGTAGCGACTCCGGAAGTGCGTCTTGAAAAGATCCCATGTTAATTGGTTTCTCGGAATACTACCAGAAATTGATTGCCACCATCTGAAGCTCTCTTTCTTTAACATAGTTAGGGCCCCCTTCAACTTATGTTCAGGTCTGAGGTCCATCTCATCCATAATCCTTTTTGTATCCTCTAGCCAATACTCAGCATCTGTCGGGGGTCCACTAGTAATACCCTCGAATGGGACTACACCAGCAGCGACCAAAGAGTTTGAAATTTCAACTGCATTCATATTATTATGGGCTCTTGCAGCTCTCTGAAACATGCGGAATATAGCTCTATTAAGGGCATCTTCATTTATGTCAGTATCATCATCTCCAGTGACGGGAGGATCTCTCATAGGAGTAAACTGATCATCATGATAAAGGGTAGGATCTACTTGCGGAACAGGAGGATCATGTGGGGACATCGGATCATCTATTGTAACAGAAGGTCGAGTGACTCGTCCTCGACCATGGCCACATCCTGTTCTACGCCCTCTAGCAGCACTCATTGTTGGATCTATAAGCTCTACAGAAAGAATTCAAAACATATGTCAGATTAGCATCAGGGATCTTGGGAAACTTAAATCAAAAAATAAGGTGACATTTTTTTTTCAAAATTTCTTAAAAATCCAAAGATTATGACCCATATACAGTCCGAGTGTTTAAAACCGAAAGCTCTGATACCACCAAATATAACCCTCCAGACCCAGTCTATAAGTTAGACCCAAATCTAAGTGGTCACATATCCCATTCAGAGGTTTTTTTTAAAACAACTTTTAATATATTAGATATAATACAGAACAAAATATAAATAATATAAATATATTCAAAACGATAGCAAATATATGTCACCAAACACAAACTGAAAAACATATAGAGATATATGTTCGTACAAAATAAGTAGTTGATCTCCCCTGATGCCAAATCTGCTAGCTTACGGTCTGCTATTATCTGAAAAAGTTAAAAACTATAGAATGAGCTAAAAAGCCCAGTGTTCTCCAAACAGTGTATAAAAACATACGAATAAAATATTCCAATAAAATCAGTTATCAAACATATTTTAAAATATGAAATTATTTTCATTCAATCACTCTGGTTTCTATCTTTTATATATTTTCCCGAAACATACACCCACTTGCACACCAGTAAGGACTTACCCTAAGCACGAAGCCGAGGAGCCTACAGTAATAACGTCTCCATCCAGTCACTTCCATCAGTACAATGTGTAGGTTCCCCAGAACCATACACCCACCTGCACACCAGTAAGGACTTACCCTGAGCACACAGCAAAGGAGCATGCAGTAATAACTTCCCCATCCAGTCACTCCAATCACTACAATGTGTAGGTTCCCCAGAACCATACACCCACATGTATACCAGTAAGGACTTACCCTGAGCACACATCAAAGGAGCCTGAAATACTTCCCTCAATAATATCCCAGTGACAGAAATAAACATGTATGTATTTAGGTGAAATAAATATTAATCTATTAAAACATGAAAATGGTTCATGCTTAAAAATCATATGCAGAAATTACATAAACCATACATCAGATCAGTAATATCCGGTAAATTAGGTGTCGGTAACCAGTATTCATAAAACAGGTATCATGTTGTAATAATATTCAACATCATCATAAATTTGAAACCATTCATATGATAGTTTAAAACAGTAAGATAACACCGTCAGTAAACACACCTGTAACAGTCTGAGAAATCAAATAGGGAAGCCTATTACTGGGTTTGTCATTCACGCTCTGCTGCAGCGCTAGATCCTACGAATCGGAAAAATCCATATTGGAATCCTAATATAAATAATCTTAATCTTTATTTAAATCATATACGGAAACCTACGAGTAATTCTTGTATTACGCGGTTCGGACTGATCTGATGAACGGACAACACCGGACCTAACTGATCCTCGCTCAGGTGAAACACGAGTACCTTCATAAAATATCTTACTTAATCAATTCCTTAACCATATCTCAAATAAATAATCAAAATACTAAAATACTAAGACTATTTGGGTTCACATGCTTAATTCGGAGATTTCGGGTCAGAATTTGGCAAAACAGACTTCGGAATCAAATTCAGGACATCGAAAAACATAAAGTACGACCTTCCGAAATTTTGAATTCTTAGTCAAAATCAAAGTCAATTGACTGACAATTTGGAGACTTTCGGGTTCGAATTTGGTGAAACAGACCCCAAAAACGGATTAGAGACGTCGAAAACTGTCATTTTAGGTATATTCGGAAAAGATTAACGGTCGTTTAATAGCTAGTCAAAGCCGGTCAAAGTTTTGGTCAAAGGAGGCCAACAAACTGTCAACTATTTTACAGAAATAACACCCTTTTTAAAATAATTACTAAAATAGCACCCATTTTGAATTAATTACTAAAATAGCACCTATTTTGAATTAATTACTAAAATAGCACCCATTTCGAATTAATTACTAAAATAGAAACCGGTCAATGGTCAACGGGTCGGTCGGGTCAACGAGTCGGGTCGGGTTATAACCAGTCAAACCGGTCATTTTGACCTTCCCCACGCGCAGTGGAGGCGCGTGGGGGCGCGTGGGACGTCTTCCGGCAGCGTAAAATTCACGGAAAAATTTTCAAAAATTATTTTGAGCGATTTCAAGATACTTACAAAAATCGATTCAAATTTTTGAATGGCGGAGAGCTCGATTTCAACAAATCAAAAACTTTAACCGTCTCACCTCCCCACGCAGCGCCATTGACGGACACCAAGGATGACACCGACGGACTCGAACAGCACAAGGAACACGATGGTGCGGGAGGTGTCGTAAACGGATCAACGATCAGCGGTGAATTTAAGATTTTCTCGGCGATTATGCTAAAAAAACATCGAGACTTTCACTGGAAATTCCCGGCGTTTGGCAGCGTTTCGCTTCAATTAATTTAAGGGGTTTGTTCCTCGCTCGATGATGAACACGATGGTGGTTTCAAAACAACGATAGAAATTCGGACGGCGTCGGGATCGTGGTTGGAAGATGGTGTTGGGGGAGGGAATTTGAGAGGAATTGGTTTCTGATTTTCAAAAACCAATTCACGTATATAACACCAAACTTACCTACCATTTTAGGGTAAATTCAGGGCCTGGTCCCTGAATTTCCTTTAACTCTAAAACAAGCTACAAGTTTTTAAAAACATCCAATTTAGTCCCCAAATTTCACCAATTTACTTAATTAACTCCTCCCAATTCAATTAATTATTATTATTATTATTATTATTTTTCAAATTTCCGGGTTGTTACAAAAGAACTCATCCAACGAGGGAGAATAAGTTCATAATGAGAAGAACTTGTTCAACCTTGAATCAACATTTCCAATGGAGAGTTCAAATGAGAAGAACTCATCTAACGAGGGAGAAGAAGTTCATAATGAGAATAACTTGTTCAACCTTGGCTCAACATTTTCGATGGAGAGTTCATAATGAGAAGAACTCATCCGATGAGGTAGAAAAAGTTCATAATGAGAAGAACTTGTTCAACCTTGGCTCAACAGTTCCAGTGGAGAGTTCATAATGAGAAGAACTCGTCCAACGAGGGAGAAGAAGTTCATAATTAGAAGAACTTGTTCAACATTGGCTTCACATTTCCAATAGAGAGTTCATAATGAGAAGAACTCATCCAACAAGGGAGAAAAAGTTCATAATGAGAAGAACTTGTTCAACATTGACTCAACATTTCCAATGAAAAGTTCATAATGAGAAAAACTCATCCGACAAGAGATAAGAAGTTCATAATGAGAAGAAATTGTTCAACTTTGTTCGATTTCATCACATAAGAAGGTAGATCAATATTTCTAATGAGAGAGTTCATAATGAGAAGAACTCATCTGACGAGAGAGAATAAGTTCATAATGAGAATAACTTGTTCAACCTTGGTGATTCTATCTCAGAAGGAAGTGGATTGATATCCCCAGCGAAGAGTTCACAATAAGAAGAACTCGCCCGATCAGAAGAAAATAGAGCTCAAGATTTTAGCAGTTCATGCTAGATAAAAAAAATGGTGCATACTATCTTTGCTCTATTCCTGTTCCACATCAGTAGTAAATAGGGGCATCTGTAAACACCATTTTTTGTTTTTTGTTTTTTGTCATTATTTTATAATAAAAAAATGTTATAATATTGTAGTAGTTGGAGTTATTAATACCCCAACCACCTGTGTATTAATCACACAACCCCTTTTTCCACGAAATGATGGAATGAAAAAGACCTTTCTTAGACTTTGTTTTTCTCTCTATTTTGGCTTTCCTCGACAGTTTACGTGAAATGGGGGAATATTTTCGTTGTATGAAAAAGGGTAAATCATATTTAGGTCCTCGTACTTTAGGCTCAAGTTTACGTTTTAGTCACTAGTTTTAGGGTCAAATCGTAGTCCAGATCCTCCCAGTTTCAACATGTTTTACGCTTTGGTCACTATCAAAGTAAAATCACCTTTAAGCTCCCCGTATTTTAGCTTCTTTTGCACTCTGGTCATTTACTTTGTTATTTGTTTCGAATATGCATATTGGTTTTATTAACTTTCGATTTGGTCATTATTTTTGCTATTTTGTTCGTTATAATTTTGTTGTTGTTTTATTATTTGTTGCATTTTGGTCATTGGACATTTCGTTTCTAATTTATTGCACTTTTATCATTCTGTTTTATTTTATTTTAATTTAGTCACTATTATTATTCTAATTTGTTCGAATTTAGTCACTGATTTTTATGTTTATTCATTTTAGCCACTGTTGTGTTCTACTTCTTATTTTATTATGATTTGGATGTGATATTTTTAATTTATTCATTTTAGTCACTTTTTAATTTCTTATTTAACTACTGGCTTTTATTTTCTTGCATTTTAGTCAATGTAATTAGATTTTATTGCAATTACGTCCTTGTACTTATTTTATATTTATTTTTATTTTTATTTTATGTTGTTTTTTATTGTTTTTATTGTTTTTATTATTTGTTGTTTTAATTATTTTAACTAAAGTTATTATTAATTGTTTTGTTTCATTATTTATTTTCTAGATTTAGTTTTTTAAATTAGATTAACGCTCCAATCAAGCTTAGAAATTAGGATTTCACACTAGTTTAATTAGGGAGCAATTCGAATCAAGTTTTCCCATAAGATGTCTGATTACTCGAATCGATGGTTTGGTAGTTGTTTTTGTTGTCGATGAATCATCCACGTTCACGACAATGCCTTCACTCGCCACTCCCATATTCAAACCAGATTCATCTCCCATCGCATCATTCATTATTTCATCCATTCCATCATACTCCAAAGCGATATGATCCTCACTAACGATCTGAGATAGCCACTAGTCATTTCTGGGTTTTTTCGCTACCAATAGATCCTCCACCGGTAGCGGGAACCCCGGTCGTTCCAGTGATGCCAGTGCACTGACATGATTCAGTCCATCCGGTGGACTCCCTGTCGGAGCGACAGTTTGGTTGCCACTAGGGTTTCCTTGATTCTCGGAGAAAAACTCAGAACGATTTGTAGTTTTCATATTTTTTGGAGCTCGATTATTAATGATTAATTACATGACAAAGGTTATTAAAGCCACTTGCGAACTAGGTGTAAGATTATTGTGGGTATTACATGTGTATGCTCTACTACCCTTAAAGTTTTATTGTAGACTTTATTTAGAGATTAAGGTGGTGTTTGTTTTTGCATAGGTAAAAGGTCTGCAGTTTGCGGACCACATCTGCAGGCATCTACAGCAGAAGAGGTGGACTAAAAGTCTACAGTCTGCAAGAAGAAGATTGTTTGTTTTTTAACTTCTGCAGACTGTTAAAATAAACTGAAATATAAATAAACTGATTTTTTAAACTATACTCAAATAACCATTTTTGCTATTGTTTTTTTAAAAATTATAAAATGTCATTAAATTTAATGAATTATTACAAAATAGTCACTATAATGTTGTAATAAATTATAAAAGTTTGATAATATAATAATTATTTTATAGTATTTAGATAAATTTATTAATAATTTTATAATCTTTTAATAAATTTAATAAGTATTTTATAATTTTTTAAACTTTATTGACGAAAATGATCATTTGTATATAACTCAACGATATATAATATACTTTATTTGAAAAAATATATTAAATAAATATTATACGAATTTTATTATTATAAATTATTACATCTACAGACTATTAAATTTTGGTTTTAATATTATATATCATTTTAAAAATTATTATTAAATCAATTGATAATGAAATCAATTTGATTTTAATTCAATCTGTTTGTTTCGGTTTAAGTAATTGTTAAAAAATATTTTAATTCTCAATTATTATCGATTCACAAATATATCAATACTCAATTTTATAATATCATTTAAATCATCTTAATTTATTCGAGTGGTACAATCCGATTCTAGTAGCATCAAAAAATATATATAATATATACTCCATATAATATACATCAATTAGTATTTTTCTATTTAGAAAAAATATATTATTTGTTTATTATTTATTTATTTTGTATAAAGGAACTTTCGTACTTTACCATAATTAAATGAGAAGAATCAGAATTTTCAATAGTATGAATATTTTTTATTAAAACATTTATTTTGTCTTTTAATACTAATAATTGTATGCCCCGTGATTTTCTAAGTTTTTATATAAAAAAAAGTTTACTAAGTTTAATTGTATAATATTTTTTACTAAATTTAATATATTTTTTCAAATAAAGTATATTAGATATCGTTGAGTTATATACAAATGATCATTTTCGTCAATAAAGTTTAAAAAATTATAAAATACTTATTAAATTTATTAAAAGATTATAAAATTATTAATAAATTTATCTAAATACTATAAAATAATTATTATATTATCGAACTTTTATAATTTATTACAACATTATAGTTACTATTTTGTAATAATTCATTAAATTTAATGACATTTTATAATTTTTAAAAAATTAATAGCAAAAATGGTTCTTTGAAGAGGTTAGAAGAGCTTTGAAGACATAAGTCTACGTCTGCGCCAAGAACAGAACGCACAGACGTTAGAAGAGCTTTTGTCTTCTAAAAAACAAACGGTCTGCGAAGCCTAATGTCTGCGCGTGGTCTGAGCGGCGCAGACATAAGAGCTTTGAATACCTTAAACAGTGAAAACAAACACCACCTAAAACGTTCCTTCTAATCATATGTTTAATGATGTTTGGGCAGTTCTTAGAGATCTAATCTTTTCATTCTTCTATCACAGACAGATCTCTTGTATGTTTCATTAACGTGTGCCAGTAAACAAATATTTATCATAGCTTGAGATCATCATTCAAGATGTCTTCTTAAGAATCGTTTGTTTTAAAAAGATGTCTTTTTATCTGTCTTTCATATAATTTTTCATCCTTTATTATTTGGACGAAAATTTATACGTTATTTACAACTCATTCTTGTGAGATGTCTCATTTATACAGACAGAAATAGAAAAGACAATGAATAAAAAAGAGATTAAAAGGTTAATAAATAATTAATTAATCACGGCACTAATCCAAATTAAATGTTGATGTGTTAATTCACCATCGTGTTTTTACCATTAAGAGTGCAAGATCTATGTTGCCAATTTTTTTATAAAAATAAAATCATGAAATGTGTCGCTCTTAGTGGTTGCACCAATTATGTGTGTCACCGAAGGTTGACTCTTAAACCCGCTTCTTACTTTCATTTAGATGAATTAGTATAGAGTTGAGGGCGATCTTTTTAATCTATTTTGTTTTATTCACCTACGTCATGATTCAAACTCTTAACTTTACTTAAATATCTGATATCTCATCACATAAGATCAATTGATTTTTAATTTAAGTCGTTTTTTTTACTTAATTTCACTATTATTTGAACCCCAAATAAAAGAAAATTTTAAAATTAATAACTTTTATTTTTATCGTCATTTTTTCTTTATCTAGTTACTGTGATATATGCATCTATTCATTCTATGTTCAAATTTTATAACTGTCCTCAATAATACTATTTTTAAAATTTAAATGTAGATTATTTTTTTTATCAAAAGTGTAATATATCTAGCAATGAACATTTAAGAGAATAGAATCACTAAAAGTTTGTTGGTCTAATTTAACTTTGGTCACAGGTAGTTTGAATTGTTATCAACTTAAATATCATTTTTAAATTTTAGGATCAAATACTTATTAAATTTATGTTAACTTTAAAGTTAAGCAATTTGATCTCTTTCATTCTCGAATTTAATATTTTTTTCATAAGAAATCACTAATTTTATTCAATTAGAAAATAGTCTAAATTGTAATAAAGATTACAATTATAATAGTAAATTAAGCACATAATCAGCACAATTTCCTATAATCATTGAAATAAAATTAGCGACGTAAGACCACATGAGAATCATATAAAGAAAAATTAAAATATAACCAAGAAAACTCGAACAAAGATAAATACAACCAGATTTGATCGCATCAACAAATGAACCACAAAAGGGGGTCAAGCTACTGAAAGACCACCGACAAACCGTAAATCAGACTCGAGCGACGTGAAAGCTATCCACGAACACATAATGGGTATCCAAATCCAATACGAATGTCCAAAGTAGGGAAGATCAACAATATAACAGATAAGCGTCATCTTGATCAGTCGTGACGATGTGTAATCAACCATTAAAAAGATATAAGTGAAAACAACGACCAAGCAGCCGAAAAACATTTAAAAGGCAGAAGAAAAAATTCCATAAAGACAAATGAAAACGTGATATACAATCATACTTATTGAAAATTCGAATTTAATTCTTTTTTGAATGTGCTTTTTTTATATCCAACATTTGTTGATTCAATTCTTTGATATATTATTCAAGTAAAATTTCAATTATCTGTTTTTATTTATTATAGTTTTGTTTATGAAAGATATATTATTATTATTATTATTATTATTATTATTATTATTATTATTATTATTATTATTATAAATTTAGTAAAACTAATATTTTATCTATTATATTTCTCTTAAAATATTATTTTATAACAATTTAATTAACAAAGTCAAAATCGTACGGGAGGAAAATATTAGATAAGATTATATATATTTGACCAAAATTATAGAAGATTATTCTGACAAACAAATGAAGTTGGGATTAAATTTATCGGTTGAGCAAATGACGGGAGATTAAAGCGTCTTACTAACTCATTCCTTTATTAAATTTTGTAGTCTTAATTTAAAATAAATGTTTAAATTATATTTTTTATTTACATTAGATGTTTAAATTATATTTTAATTAAAAAATGTTTAATATTTTTAAAATTATTATTTAAGGTGTTTTGTCGTAGCACGAACCAAACAACTTCGATGGTAAATGAATTGTTATTATTATTTGAAGTACTAAGTTCGAGCACTATGAATGTCAGAGGCATGAGTGTTCAATATCAAATGGCTGAGAGATATTTATAAACATATATTACCTTGTATATATCGTAGATGAATTAAAAAAAAGTATTTTGCCGTTAACAATCGTTAAAAAAATATGCTATCCAATCACTGTTTGACATTAGTCTATTTTCTCAATTTTTTAATTTTATATTTTTCTAAAATATAAAACCATTAACTTTTTAAAAATCCCGTAAGATCTCTAAATTACTTAAAATTCCTAAATCTCTGACAATAAATCCTTAAATCTCATATGTCATTATTGGATCAAACATTATAGGTGCGTTTGGTTCACGGAATGTAAGATTACTAGTGGGAATGTAAGATTACCATGGAATAGGATTATTGGGAATGTTGTATTTTATATTTGGTTGGTTTAGCAGGAATGTAAGATTATCGTATTTGGTTAAAATAATAAAATATTATTAGAATGTATATTTAACCAAATTGTTCTTATTATATATTTGTTTTTTTAACAAGTTGAAAAATATTTATATATTTTCTTTAAAAATTTAAATTCATAAAATTTATATGATTTTTTTTTACAAATTTGAAAATATAAAAATGTTTAATGAAAGGGTAAAATTTTATTTTAAACTCTGAATTTCATATAAAATTTTAATTATAGATTTTTTTGTAAATCTAAAATAGTTTAAGGATAAATTTATAATTTAACATTCGTAGAATTTTTATTATTCAATGACAGAAGAATGATATTTTTTTAAAAAAATAAGGGTATTTTAGTTCAAAACGCCAGTAATCCAACAATACCTAAGGGAAGGGAGATAATGACATTCCCGATAATATATCCCCAAAAATCCACTATTGGTAATCTTACATTACCGAAAATGAATTCTCAACTAACTAAACAAAAAAATATAGAATCCATTCTCGTGGGAATCTTACATTCCCAACAAAACTCCCCTATAAGTCATTCTTTCTGTCGTCGGACTCCCATCCCACTAATTTTGTCACCTCTTGTTGTCGCACGTCGTTCCTAAATTGTATCACTCAAAATTATTTGTTCACATAACATTGTATGTCTTTCATTTCAGTGAAGCTACACTGTCGCTTGAATACTTGATCGCACGCTTGGCGCTTGATAGGATAATCTTAAAATGATAACAAAATAAAATTTTAGATACTTTAAATGATTATCTAAGAAATGTCAAGTACATACTTTTACAGCAAAAAAAATTAAACACTTAAAATAAACAAAAAATATATATTTTAAACGCTAATTTGTTAATTAAGCTAATTAAAAAATTAAACTGATGTAATTGAGGGGGGAAAACAAAAAAAATGTTAATTAAGTATATAATTCTATAAAATCAATTAAGATTATATCTATTAATTAATTTAATAGAATAAGTCGTTAAAAAATTTAAATTAAAAATAATGATTTAAATTATAATATTGAGAATGAAATAAATTAAATTAAAAAATTTATTTTCTTGATAAATTTTTTATTCAAATTATTTGATTAATTTATTAAATATCGATGATTATGAAAATAATAAACATAGTTTAGTTTTTTTTTCTAAGAAAAGGAAAATAGTTTGGTTTAAACAGAGTGAGGGGCATCGTTTTGAACATTGGGCCGTCTTTGACTCTCCGTTTATTTCCTTTACAAATGTAAACAAAAGAACAAATTGTTTTATTTGTCCGTTAACAATTTATTTTAAAAATGTTTTTTTATTTGACAGATAATTGATTGATTAATATAAAATAATTTATTCATCAGCAATGATTTTTATATTATTTTGGATTATTAATCAATATCATTTTGATAAAGGAAAAAGAACGATTTAAATAGTTCCTGTTGTATGATTATTTTATAAGCTTGTGACTTGCAATTTTAAGTGTTTTATCAATAAAAAATATAGTATTATTTACATATTATAAAAAAATAGATTTAATATAAAATAAGTGTTTAAATTGTATTTTAAATTAATTTGTAGTGTCTAAAAATTTTTTCGTTAAAAATAGATATCTTATATTTTTTTCCGTTACACTTTTAGGTGTTAACTGTTATATTTTTATTTTTTAAAATAAAAATATTACCTTTTAAAAAGTATCACCCCACCTCTGACGACGAAGAGTCATCACCGGTTAAATTTTGTTCGGAGTAGGATGAGGAATTCAATGGTGGCGATTGTGTAAAACAACGACAACTAGAGCCGTGAGATCGTTGAAAAAAAAACTAAAAATCTGACGATCATTCATGACATTTTCCACAATGATCGATGTAATTTCACGGTGGATAAGAATTAGGTTTTAATTGCAGTAGCTAGATGGTTTTGATGATGTCAACGGTGATGACTATATACTAATAGTTGACCAATCGACGATGGAAGAATTAATTTTTAGATTTTTTAAAATATATATATATATATAATATTAAATGTTTTTTAACAAAAGATTTTAAAATTTTATATGCGTGACACGCATTATATAATGATTAAATTTTACGGTTGTTATAGTTCAAACACCTAAAAGTATAACATTAAAACGTCAAACCTCTATTTTTAGTGAAAAATTTATATATCGAAAATTAATTTAAGGTATAATTTAAACATTTTATTTTTATATTAAGCCTAAGAAATAAAAAAATAAATAAAGGTTAGAAGTAATGTAAAACCCAGATAATTGAGTAAAGCACGCACGAAAAGGAAACACTTTCTCCCAATGTTAGATGAAGATCAAACCCGACAGACATGAAGATGAAGTAGTCCTTCAGAAACAAGATAAAGCTTCTCCCTTGATTTCTTCTTCATCACATCTCCCTTGAATTTACAGCAACACTACACCAACTGTTGCTAATATTCTCTTTTAATCTTTATTCATCGTTCAATTTTAAACCACACACTTTTTCATTCTTCTATATATATATATATATACACACACAGCCTCACCTACGATTCTCAGAACGAAAACATTTTCTTTTTGGTGATTTTTAAAGTAAATGAGGTGTAAGGAGCATCTTACCGACCTCAGTAGCAGCGTCGGCGTCTGCGCCACTTGTCTCCGGGAGCTTCTTCTGGAGCTCATCGCCGCCCGGACCCAACGGAATCAGTTAATTCGCGTTGCAACTACTACCGCTGCCGATGACGATTGCCGGAAGCATGACCCGACGCCTCGTAATTTCCCTCGGTCCGTTTCTCCTTACGTCGGTCGGGGGAAATCCGACGATGATAGTGGCACGTGGATCCTACATCAACGGTTCTACAGCACCCCTCAGGTGGGTCCAACGTATGGCTCCACGACCACCGGTTATTTTGAATCCGCGGGTTCGTTCAAGAAGAACAGGTTCTCGCTTTTTTCGAATCTGTTCAGGTGCAGATCCGAGAAGTTCGATTTGGATCCTAGGGTTAATTATCAGTGCGATGAGCCGCCTCCGTCATCCGCATCGCCGTCTTGGTTCGCTACAATATTCGCTGTTCGTCGGAAAAAGAAGCAATCATCAAAGGCATCCCGTGTGGAAGGATTCGACCAATTCGGCCCCGGCGATCGGAGATCATGCAGAGTCATAGATCGCGGAATGTCCCCGGCGGTCGAAGTTGATTCGGGAGACGAGTGTGATCGACCGCCATCGGGAGGCTCGCCGGAGGCATCCCCTCAGCGGAAAAGGACACCGACGCCAGCGAGGAGATTCAAGGCCGGGACGAGGAACGTGTCGGGATTAGCATTTTGCTTTAGCCCACTCGTGTGGACGAGCCCTAACAGACACTGGAATCAAAAGGTCGAATTGCCGCCGGACATGTCGTTCACCGGGGAACCTCGACCTTCGACGATGAAGCCCCACCTGGCGACCGCCGCAGGGTTCCGCGCGAATAGGTCCAGGAAGCTGGCTGATTTTGGCAGAGTCAATCATAATAGTTGAGTGAGTTAAATCGTTGACATTTGACCACAGTGATCGTGAGTTAAAACCACGGTATTGCCATTGCATTTCTTCAGTTTCTGTGATTCGTAAATTATTATTATTTTTCTTAAATTAATTTACCCATGTATATATATATATATATTTGTTACTGTGCAGTTACATTACCGTAAAATATCATCCACTGAGCTCTTTATAATATCTTTCTTTTGTCTTTTCTATTTTTATCTATTCATAGCTTCCATGTCTCATTTTAATTTTATTCAGCTAATAATAATTTATTTTCTTATAAAAAATAATAATTTATTTTAATTATAGTTATTCAGATGCATTATATTTATCATGTCTTTTAGAAAAATAATATATAGAGGGGTATTATTGTAATTATCTCTAAATATAAATGTAAATTTATATGATTTTTGGGTGGGTCGGGTCAGGTCGGATATTTTTCACCCGAACCTGATCCGACCACAACCTCTAAAAAACCTGACCTGACCTTGATTTAAAAAAAAATCTAACCCGATCGGATTAGATCGGATTCGAGTCTCATGTCCATCCCTAATTACAAGAGTGTGTTTGTTTAAATAGTTTAAATTTATATTTAAAATATTTTTAAAAAATAAATAAGTATTTTAGATATAATATTATAAAGATATAGTGATAAACAAAATGTCTCCAACGTTGATTTGAATAGTAATTTTAGCTCATATTCTTTTTCTTTGGAGTATTTTAGCCAACAATGTTTTATTTTAAGATAAAAAAACCCTTAACATTATACTAAATAGTCACTTTAGCCATTATTCTTTTTTAAACATTTAGTCCCCCACAATTTCATTTCATGGCAAAAATGTCCTTATTTTATACCATTTATTGACTAACAATTTACATCAACAAAAGAACTTTTTTATCCAAAAAAAAACATTAAAAGCTAAAATGTTTAAAAAATATAAATATTAAAGTAAATATTTAATCAAATGTTAAAAATATTTTTCATCATTATATCTATTATAAAATCGAGTTTTAAGGGATGAAAGGGGTGGGAACAAGAGACAGATGTATGTAGAGAATGGGAGGGGCTTTTGTCCCTCCCAAATTTTTTGATCCAATATCTATTAGGTTTTTATCAGTTTAAACTTAAGTAAAATTAAACTTTTGTCCTGAGTACATAATAAATTATTATTATTTTAAATTTAAGTATCTTATTTCTTGCAATATTTGACCCTAATTCTGTCCTTGGTGGGGACCAACGAGAACATGATAAAGAGAAGAAAAGATGGAAAAGGATTTGGGGGCAATCATATTATTGGAGACTCGAATAGAAAGGACTCTTGGCCTTGGCCACATAGTGGAATTAAGAGAGAGAGTTTGACAAAGGAAGGAGCATATGCAAGTGTGAGTGGCGCATCATTTTGCCTTTAGAATTGCCATTTTTGCTGCTATTGGTGTAATGGTGGATGGACTAACCCAACAACACAGAGTTAGGTCTTAGTTTTTGGGACCATTAGGTGGGACCTTTAACATCCAAATAGTAAAAACTACACCGTTTAGTAAAAACTTCAAAAGATGAACACTACTTTGTTAAAATTGTGCTTTTGTGGGTTTAAAATAAGTATATTATCTCCAAAACCCACTACCGACAATGGCAAGGTTGCTACAGGAAGATGCTGCGTTGATATAGTTGATAGTTTTCCCTTCATTCACCAAAAAAAAAAAAGTATATTGTGAAGTCACCTATTAATGATTTTATTGAAGTAGTGTGTAGGTGTCAATAACTTTAAGATAAATTATACAATGACTAAAATTAAATTACAAAAAAGATAAAGATATAAACGTATTAACACATAAACGTACGTAATTTCTTTTGGACAAAGTAAACTTAATTTATTTCGGTTCATTTTTTATTTCAATTTAATACATGTTTGATATTTTTTGGTTTGCTCGATTTAGTGTATGTACGATTTGTCTCAAAGTCGCTGACAAATTGTGCACGACTCCGACGAAATCGTTTCTAGTTATTGATGATTTTTAGACCATAATATTTTATCCTAACATATTAGTACATGACGACTTTGCAAAGTTTTATTCATATAGGGATGAATTCATTCAACATTATAGATATTAACCTATTTTCCTAAATAATCTTCGTACATTCATATTTTTCTTGTCTTTTTTTTCATAATATTTCCCTAAATTAGACTTTTCTACATACATAATTTTCATATTAAAGAAACTTAAGAACTAATATCTTTTAAAAAGTTTAAATATTTCAAAGGTTTTATATTATTTTAAAATTAAAATTTTAGTTTCTATGTTTTATTTTTTTCAAAATTGAGTTTTTATATTATTTTTATATAAAATTTTGGTCCCTCCCTTAACTTATGTTCAATGTATTGTTAATTGAAATCTATAGATCTCGTAACTATAAAAAGGTAAATAACTTTTTAGTCCTCTACGTTTATAATTTTATCAACTTAACCCTTGAACAACTGAAAACATAGATAATTAAAATATATATATTATTTAATTAATTATATCTTTTTATATTGACAATAAAAAATTGTAAACATAGGAGCATAAAAAAGTTAATTTTGTTTTTTTTAGCTGGGATGTCAACCATTAAGAGTAAAATTGAACTGAAGTTACAGGAAAGACTAAATTTTTTAAATAAAAAAGAGTACAAGGGCTCAATTTCGTATGGATAAATTTTAAATTTTGGAATAGTATAGAATCCCTTAAAATATTTAAATATTTTAAAATTATATAATAAAATTAGAGAAAAAAACATTATCCACCTGTCAAATTCAATTTTAGAATAAGGAGTTTTAAGAATTCTGAAAATTAAAAGAATTTATAAGTTGTTTTTGGTTTTAAAGTTTGTTTGACTTTAAGAAAAATAAGGTGAGAAAATTAGAAACTTAATTTGAGTGCTTTGCTAATTATGTCGTAAGAATGGAAGATGTTTCAATGCAAAGATATATATATATATATAGAAAAAAATAAGAATTAAATTATAAGGATTATGTTAGAGAGAGGATCAGATTATCTCTGTCGATAGGATCTTAAATTAAATTTAAAATGATATCTTAAAATATCAACTGAAATTTTGGAGAAGTCATTAATTGATCATACTATCCGCCATCGTATTAATTTCACGGCAAATCTATTTAACTCTCATTGTACATATAGAGATAATGCGACAACTCTACCAATGTTAAAACAAACTCATTCATCTATATATTTCTCACATTTTTTGACAACTAAGGAATCATATTTATTAATGTTTTATTTAAATATAGATAAATATGATTTTTGAGATTTAACTAAGTAATTATATTTATTTGGTGATTTTAATGGTAAAATAATATGTTGTTTCTTTTAGAGGTTTTAGGTTCAAACAGTTTCGTCTGTAATGTATGTACATTGTCAATTATTAAAAATATTATAAACAAATACTATCTTATAATCACACCATATTATTCAAAGAAAAGAAAAGGGAACAAAGTAAAATCGCTCACAACTGGACGCTTTTTCATCTCTTATCATTAAAAAAATGCTCAAATATATAAAAGGTGCCCAATCTATGTCATTTTCCCAGTTTAGTAGCTAATGATTATTTCGTTCCAGTTTGGTACCTAACATTTTATTTCGTTACTCACATGGGTCAAGCCGCGAGGCACTGTTAGTTTTCTCTATTAAGTGACACGTGTCATAATCTCGTAATTTTTAAATTTATTTTTTCAAAAAAATATTAAAAATATTATTATATTTATAAAAAAAACTCTTATTTCTTTTAAATTACAAAAAAACCTCAAAATCCCTAAAATCCCCAAATCCTAACACTAACCCACTGTTGTCGACGTATTTCTTGTCATCATCCTAGTTATAAGTCATCGTAGTTGTTGTTGATTGGCCGTCCAAATCGTTTGGGATTGTGATTTTCATCCTAGGGTTTGAGGGGTATAAAATGTCGATTCATCGTCAATCGGCCGTTGATCAGTCACGATTTCATAGGGGATTTGGCCGACTGGGGAATGTGAGGTTGGGTGGAGCTTCGTCGACGGTAAAGGGTGACGGTAGGTATGGGTTTAGGGGTTGAAATGAAGGTTTTAAAGTTTTGGGATTATTTTAAAATTTGTGTTTTCTTTTTTAAAAATATATAATTTTATTTTTTTAATTTTATATAATTTTTTTAAAATTATCATATTGTGACATGTTTTACTTAAAGGAGAAAACTAACGGTCTGTCACGACTTGACCCATTTTAAGTAATTGAATGAAACGTTAGACACCAAACTGGAACGAAATAAAAGTTAGACACTAAACTAAAAAAATGAGCATATTGATGGACACCTTTTATAAATTTAAGCCTTAAAAAAAGACATCATTTCTTTAAATCATTACTTTTAGCGCTAAACTTCTACTTAATTTTAAAATGAATATTTCTACATAAAATTATCTAACCATATATTATGCAATTTGATATAACAATATAGTATGTAATTTCAATAACAAACATTTATCGGTTAATCTTATACAATTTCGACATTGTACGATTTATGAAAGCTTTTACCCCTCATTTTAATAAGGTTATTTAGTTCTAATAAATTTGATTATTTAAATCAATTCTTTCGATCTTAGTCTTGATGTAGACTTGAATATGATGATCCAACCTTATCTCAAACTAAAATAAACTTTTCACACCCCAATTTTAATTTTAAAATATAATTAATTTAATTAAAGGACTAAAATAGACAATTTAGAAAAATGTGGGTTAATTTTGAATGTTTGGGAAGTTCAAGGACTTAGCCTTGAATTATCCCTTTTCGATCAGTAGATAAAATTTTAAAAAGATAGGAGAATGGGTGACTGAGTGGTGTTGAACCTTGACCCCCGAAATAGTCGGTCACGCCCCTATCAATCGAGCTAGGCCACTGTTGCTAATAAGAAGTAATAAAATCTTATTTTATATTTTATATATCGGGTATTAACCCATTTTTTCCAAACCCCCTCGTATTCTTGAATTAAACCCCCTGAAACCCATATGCTCACCAACTCGAACCGTCCACGCCAGTCTCCGTCCAGCCACCTCCGATCGACATCACCGTCGCCATCAAACTCGACGTCATCCGAAGACCCGATTTTGACCCCCTGACTTACCTGGAGCTACCGTCGTTCATCGTGATAAAGAGAGGAAGCTGCTTGACTCACCCCTTCGAACCGTTCGTTGGCCCTCCTCGATTCTCTCACCTCCGGCCGGCAGTGCACGTCACCTCCCGTCCTAGTGAAGACGTCATCTCAACCCGAGCAAAACCCATATGGTTATTCGTCGAAAGGTGTCGCCGATCGCCGTGGAGAATAGTTTTAAAGTCACTAGAGAAACCAAGGTCGCGCGTTGGTTTTTCTTCGATTTCGGTCGCCTTGATCATCTGCTTGCCTCACTTCCGCCATCACTGAATTCCTCGCTGTCGTGCGCTCAAAACCCGATTGAGACCGTCACCCCTCGTCGCTCCATCATCGATTGTTGGTTTGGGTAAGGTTTCAAATGTTTTCGGTTGATTTAAATTATTCTTGATGAATTTTGGGATAGTTGTGGTTTAATTTTGTTGATTTGGTGCTCTCGGACTACTCGACAGCCGCCCGTGACCCCATATTTGTCACCATACACTGCCACGTATGTGTGGGGCTCATCCTCCCCAGCCACGACCTTTCTAAAAACGATTCAAGTGGACGAACCGGTCCGAGTCAACCTCAACCGACCTGAATCAACCTAAACCGATCCGACCCATTGACCTTGACCCAAACCATTGACTTTGACTTGACCGTTGACTTTGACCAAAAATTCAAAATTTTTGAAAAGTCGTATTTTATGCTTTTGGACATCCTGAGTCTAAATTCGAAGTCTATTTTGCCAAATTCAAACTCGGTAAGCTATTTTTTAGGATATTATTCCCGATTCAATACGAATTTTCATGTTTAAGTTATGTTTCTAATGTAATTGGTTTTTGCCATGTATCCTAGATGTTATGGGACGTGGAATTAAAGTTCGAGGGCGATCAAATAGAGTTTAATTGGTTAACCGATGTGGTTCGTAAATCAAGGTAATACTCTACTATATTTTTTATGCTTTTCAGAACTCATTGATAATTGGTAAATGAATTAATGTAAATGATTGGTCAATTAGGTGTATTTAATTATCATTGGACTCAAACTGAATATGGAATAAAGACAGAACATTGTAGAAGACTCAGACGACTCGCAAAAGAAATTGGTAGACAGATCGGAAATAATTATAAGTTTAGGGATTAGTTAGTAAATAAATTGACCTCATGATCCAAAATTCTGATTAATTTCTTTAAAGGTTAAATATAGGGAATACTTGGTTAAGAAATTACAAAATAGCTCTATGGAGTAAAATTTCAAAAATGCACTTGTATTGTAAAAGACCAAGATTGCCCCTGAAGGTGAAAAATAACCCATAAAGGACATACCTGACCAATTACCAGAAAAAGTGCATATGTTTGGATTGAAAAGAATTACCAAAATGTCATCGAACTGTGAAATAACTAAAATAACATCCAATATTCAAATGAATGAAATACCCATGAACTCCAAAAGAATTAGAATACCTTGAACTCTAAGATGACCGAAGTAACCTCGAGTGTTAAAGTAACCTAATATCCTAACGACTTGGAATAAGTGAATGTCTTTGGATAAATTCTAGAACACCAATAAACTTATGGTGTATCATCCCTAAAGGTTATGGAGCATAACTCAAGTATGTTGAGTATTCTTGATACTGATACATTACAAAAATATATAATACCATCGAATATATGATTATCTCCTCTAGTTCCATTCAGTGGTGATTCTGAAATTGACCAGTTCAACCAGTGTAATCAATAGTAAGAAAGGATTATTCGTGAAGTATATCAGTCCGGATTATTGACAAGTTTTACAGGATGGAGATCGGTTAGTAAGATTTGACTCGAAATCATGATAATTCTATATAAATTCAGAATAATACAAACTATCGTTTTACCCTTATTGGATTAAGTTACTAAGAATTAGGGATGGCAAAAGAACCCGACGGGGAAAATCGAAAATCGAATTAAATGGGTCGGGTTCGGGGATGATAAACGGGGATGGGGATGGGGACGGGGAAAAACTGTTTATGCTAAACGGGGACATAGACGGGTTTGGTAATCCCCGACCCGATTACCCGCCCCGATACCCGACCCGATAAATATTAAAAATAATAATAATTATTATTATATTATATATATATATATATTAATAAATTTAAATTAAATTAAAATATATATACTATTTATATATTTAATTTAAATATGTATAGACACCCGATACCCGGCTCGATACCCATTTAAATAACTGTTTATGCTAAACGGGATACCCGTTTTCCCGCGTTTTCCTCGATTACCCGATGGGGATCCCTGTTTAAATCCCTGCGGTTTTTTAAACGGGGACGGGGAGACCAATACCCGGCCCGAACCAGGCCTGTTGCCATCCCTACTAAGAATCCATCAAAATTAAAATGTTCAAATACCCATATTTGCCTAAATAATGGAAACATTCATGTTATATCTAGATATTCAATAATTCTGATGTAAAGGTTTCTGAGTACCTTTTTTAATACACTTGAATCTTAAATGATTTTTTGAAACATCAATTTCTGAATATTGATTAGCTCTGATAATGAACGAACCCTTTTTATAGGGACCTCGATTATAAATTTCGTCCAATCTACAGAAGTTATACATTTTCATTCTTGATAACGATTAATTACCTTCAAAAAATAATTGAATATTCTGGTGTGTTCCCTATATGCTACCTAACCGTTTTATTTGTATTGAAATTATAAATTGATATATGGTTGATTTACGATTATTTTTATTGATTAATAAAATGATTTATTGGTTACTTGTTTTACTGGAAAAATGAAATATGCCTGAAGTCTGGATCATGGAACTACTGGTTACTACTTGAATTGTTTTATTGGGACACCGTCTAGGTAGGCTGGAGTATGAAGGTTTATCTCTGATCAAGCTGGTAACTCTTTACAGACCTAAGATGTCCTTTGGGTAGGCTCTAAGGCTCCAAAGTATTCCCTTAGTATGGGGATTGTATTTTGGTGTACGAGTGGAGGGCTTTTATGTGATTTAAATAACTACATTGTCATTTTTACAACATTATATTGGATCATGATTTTGATATTAAAGTTAGGGTAAAGTATAGTAACGGTCACTGAACTTTTCTAAAGCTTTCATTTAGGTCTCCCAACTTTTAAAACTTATAATATAGTCCCCCAACATTTAGTCCGTTTGTAATATGGTCCCCGACGTTACACTGCTGTTAGTACGTTTGCAATATGGTCACTGAACTTTTCAGGTTCTTGCATTTAGGTCCCCAAACTTTTAAAACTTACAACATAATCCTCAATTTCATTCTAAACCCTAAATTCCTTTTTGATATTAAATTTCCTTTTTTTGCTTCTCTCTTATCATTTTTAGCGTAACTTTTCAGTTGGGGATGCATGAGAAATTCTAATCTAACTTTGAATTATGTGGAGGTGTTGAATTGAATAAGGGTCTATTGAGAGAAGACCTGACTAAGGGACTATCGAGACCATCAACGATTCAAGGTGTAATGTTAGATACATGTCATCTCAGGTGAAGCATAGATGTTCGATGAATTGTATGTGAGAAAAAAAAATGGGGTTAGAAATGCAGAGTTGACAAATACTACTAAAATGAACTAAGTATCATTATTGAAAATCACCAACAAAGTTGAAATTATTTTGTATAAATCACATATAATAATTTCTTCGTTTAATCATTGTGCTTAAAGATTTTCCAACAGATGATCAAATATAATGAAATCTCAAACAGCGCATTAACCTCTTGTTTGGTTTTTGTTCTTCAATTTTTCGCCATGTAAAATTGTAAACCCAAGAAATGCTATGTCTTTCATCTTTTTATTCACAAAGAAAAATGGAGGAAGAATTGCTGGAACGCAACACCAATTGTGTTTATCTTAGCCTCTCCCCTCATTTACAAGAAAGTATTTAGTTTCTCTTTTGGGCTATCCGGAAGTAAGTTTTTCCTCTTTCGCACTTTCCCATTTTCATCTCGTGTTGTGTGTTTTTTGTTGAAATTTTTATGTTTCTGGAAATGCATGTGAATGATATGGATATTCAATGTTATTTTTGAACCAAAACCATCTAATTTTATTTCTTTCTTCTTAATCAAAACTTGTAGTACTCCTTATGAAAGATATTCAACCCATCAGAATAGAAGTGAAATAGGGTCATATGCTAAATTTTTTTGATCTTCTTGTTTGAATTTTTTTAAATCATGGAATTGGTTGTGAGTATCGACATAGTGAAATTTCCAGACTCAATCCGAGAGACTGCTGGTACTAGTTTATTGGGAATTTATTGATCTGACCTATGGTTTTCGGCGTTCTATGAGCTCGTATTCTTTTTAATAAGTTCATATTGATTATGGGACTGATATATCATGAACAAATGGATTTTTTACATGTTTTGGAAATTTTACAGTTGAATTGTATTGAATTATAGCTTTAGAAGACAATTCTGCATGAATGCAACTTGAAAGACATCATGTTAGGGTAGTATATTTGGAGTAGCTACTTGACCTTGTCATGATGTCTTTCGAGTTACGAAAGAGACTGAGAGGTGAATACGCTATTTGGGATTTCATTATATTTGATTATCTGATGGAAAATCTTTAACCACAAGGATTAAATGAAGAAATTATTATATGTCATTTATACAAAATAATTCCAACTTTGTTGGTGACTTTAAAAATGATACTTAGTTCATCTTAGTAGTATTTGTCAACTCTGCATTTCTAACAAAACTTAGTTACGCTGGAAATTAGAAGAGAGAATAGAAAAAGGAAATTTGAGATCGAAAAGGAATTTGGGGTTTAGAATGAAATTGAGGATGTGTTGCAAGTTTAAAAAGTTAGGGTACATAAATGTAAGCGTCTGAAAAGTTTAGTGACCATATTGCAAACATACTAACGACACTGTAACTTCTGGGACCATAATATAAATGGACTAAATGTTGGGGGATTGTATTGCAAGTTTTAAAAGTTGGGGGATCTAAATGAAAACTTTAGAAAAGTTCAGTGACCATTACTATACTTTACCCTTAAAGTTATTGCTCAAACTGAATTCTACTGATACTATATGGGTTGGAGTCTGGAGTACGAACGTTTAGCTTTGATCAAGCTGGTAAATTCTGACGGACCTAAAGAAACCCTTGGGTAGGCCTATAGGCCCCAAGGTACTCCCTTAGGGTGACTCCTTTGTTGTGTGCTTAGGGTAAGTCCTTATACATGCAGTTCTGGGGGACTACATATGAAGTATTCAGGTGGAGCATATTACAGTGATTTTAAAACATGTTTTATTGAAATAAACTACTATTATTTTTAAACTATGATTACATTTATTCTGGTTTCGAGGGAACACACTAGACTCTTCATCTTAATCTCCTGAGTCTCTCTCTGAATATTTCCTTCAGATTTTGATTTCCTGATTGTTACATGAAGAAATGATTAATGAAATCTGAGCTCGTCGGTAGAACCTGATGATGTATGTATCGTTAAGAAAATTCATGCTTTACGTATACCTTATGGCCTGTTGCATTCATCTGGCAGTTCTGTATTACTGAGCTTTCTAAAGCTCACTCTTTACTCACCATTTTAGGTTAAAAGAATCGATACAGTGCAACTAACAACTTCAATATTAGGATTTCCTTTGGCTTTGCTTGCAGAGTAAGGTATAATGTGTAATTAGGGGGCATGTAGGTCACATTTGATCTTTTTTTATATATTGAGTCAGGAACTTGTATGATTTTAATTTTGTTTGTAATATATGAATGATTTTCTGAGCTTGTATTTTATTTATAAATTGGTTTATGATTTTACACATTTAAAAAAAATTTCCTGGATTTTTTACTGTGGGTCACTCTTGTGGCCCTAATGTGACACCTTGAATCGGATCGAGTCACCCACATTAGTCTGAGGGTGTTACAAACTTAAACTAAACTAAATTGAAATCGACCCAAATTTTAGCTCAGTTGATTTTGACCCATATCCAATTTGATTTGAACTGAAAACAACTTGAATTTAATTTATCCAAATCTAATCTAAATATTAACTCGATTTTAACCCGATAGTTGAGTCTAAGTGAAAGAATGATATTATTATTATTATTATTATTATTATTATTATTATTATTATTATCTATATTTAGTAATGTGATAAATAATAAAATAGTGTATGTTTATACTACTAGTTAACCATCGCTTTTAGTAATAATTTAATAGCATAATATCATCTTTACTCCTTTAAAAGACCATCATAATATTTGATATTATAATTTTTTATCTTTTTAAAAAATGTATTTTGAAGGATTATAAAACAAAGTTATTTACAACCCAAAATTTTAGTTTATGTGATTAATTTTAATTCACATCACTTAGACGATAGCTTGTAATTAGTTTTAAAAGAAAAGAAAAGAAAAGAAATTTTAATTTTTTTTTCTTATAAAATAACATGAAACACAAATCTTAAATAAAAAATTCACATTCAAAAAGTGATATGGAGTTACAAATCACCCCAAATATCTACACACAATTGCTCTTACATATAAAACTCAATCACATTGTATTTCTTTTCTTTTTCTTCTGAATGAAATAAGAAATAAGCAAAAGAGTTAGTTGTCTCTATTCTGCATTGGAGTTTCATGCATCTCCTCTTGAACTATTTTGAGCGTTTCCATCGGGGCTGTTCGAAAATTTGTAATCATACCGGTTGTGACCATGTCAGTCTCGTCATGTTATCCGCTACCTTATTCCTCTCCCTAGGTACAAAGATGAACTTCAAACTCCAGCATCTGGTACTCAAGTCTGTAATAAAGGAAGTCATTGAAGATGTATTACTCGATCCCGATCTAGCTATAATTTCACTAAGAGCTTCATTGCTATCTGTTTCCATAATGATGGAGTTCAATCCCAAATTCCAAGCAATCAATAATCCTTCAAAAATACCCCAAAGTTCCGCATCAAGAATAGAACATTTTCTAATGATTTTGGAATATCCCACGATCCATCTTCTTTCATGGTCTCGAATTACACCTCCGCAGGTCGAATTACATTGTGTTTCTTATTATTAATGATGTTTTTTATTAATTAGAGGTAAGTACAAGGCAATATTTGTTCTAAGATAACTCTCAACCATTTGACATTGAATACTTACACCCTTGATATTCATGGTTCTTGAACCCAATACCTCAAGGAATAACAATAATTCCTTTACCACTAAGGTCGTGTGGTTTGTGCTGAAAAAACTTATTAATGATGTTGAATTTGAAACATTGAAAGTTTGAAAGGTTGAGAGTTAAAATTAAACGTAAATGGCAAGATTGACAAATAAAAAATATTTTTATAAGAATACATCAACAATTTTATATATACTTAATCAGAAGTTTGACCCTACTTGAAAACTAATTAGTTTGATATAGGCCCGATTTGATATTGGCCTGAATCAATAATGATCCAATTTATACTCAACTCAACTCAATATACCATATAACCGAACTAAATCTAAACCAAATCTAATTCGATCTGAATCGAATCTAAATAGAATGTAGTTTAAATCTAAATTGGCTCAATCTATATTCGATTTGAACTACTCGATTGCAACCTTTAGATTATTCTACATAGTGTTTGATTTGCAATAATTCCCGAGGTGTTTTCCCCATTTGCGACGGCAATGTCCTTATATTGTATTTGGTTTTTCATTTATTTTCAAAGCTACATTTATAAGAGACGTTTCCGTCCTCACATCATGCATGTGAATTCATTTAATGCAGATTTTACATTTTCTAACACAAAAAGTAATCCAATAATGAGAAAAATAAAATTGTGGGTCAAATTTGCATGCGTATCAAAAATCATCTTAATTTTTCAAAGGTTCGAGAAGATTGCAGATTCTTTTTGTTGATTTGTCTATGTAATGAAATATATATATATATATATATATATATATATATATATATATATATATATATATATATATATATATAACCAGCAACGCCTTTGGTTTAAGTGGTAAACAGTTTGATAGTGATTAAGTAAGTCTTGAGTTTGAGTCATTGTATATATAGAAAATCCTCACTGAGAAATTTATTCTCCTAAACTAGTTGTCCACCTAAGCTTTAAACAGTTTGAAGATTTATCTAATTTATAAAAAAATATTTAAATTTAAAATATAAAAATATTATAAAAATAAAATATTAAATTATTAAAAAAATATTATCTCCCATCAGCTTGAATCTATGATTATTTATTGATCGTATTTTCAGTCAAAAATATAATAGTACTTTTTTTATATTTTTCAACTTTTTAAATATTTATCGAACATAAAATCATAAAAATTCAAATTCAAAACTCAAGAGCAAATTAATTTGTTTGAGAGTTGCAAATAGCCTTTCGGATTAATTGCAATAGGACTAAATGTGTGTATGATTAATTCAAATGATTTACGGTGTTTTCTAACCATTTCTGAATGCAAAATTCTTAAATATTGACTAATCAAGTAAAATTACTTTATATAAGTATTGATGATATGAATGTATAATAATGAAAGTATGTTTAATACACATATATGAGATAGATAGTGTTCAACATGTGTAGTGATGGTTGATATGCATATGAAATTAAAATCATGCTAGCTTTGATGATTTTGTTATATAAATATGCTTAATTTGTCTATGTGACTATATGTTACATGTATATACTTTGAATAGAGCACAAGGTTCTTAACTTTGGGGTCGTGGGATTGAGTCTCACGGAAGGCATTTTATAATTCGGAAGTCTCCTACGGAAGTTGTTCTCAACCTGGCGTTGGGGGCAGCCTACTATCCTACCTCCCCTTACCCCATTACATATGGGAATAAAGGTCCGCTAATTTATATATTCTTTGAATAGTTTAATAGTGTTATCATATAACATTTGAGTTAAATGATATGTCCAAACACTCTCAATATGAAATAATGTTTATGTACTTATATCATATAACTGAAATATGAAATATATATTAAAACGACTCTATGTATGTATTTTGTATTTTTATATGTCTAAATTTGATAACTTAACTTTTATTTTTTCATGTTTATTATAAATATAATAGATGAGATTGTTCCTCTCAATTTTTTAAACATATTCTATTATTCCTAACAAAAGTCAAAAGAGAGAAAATTTATTTTATTTTATAAATTAACATTTTTATTTTAAAAAATTAAAGTAAAACTTGACTTTTCAAATACAAAAGCATTGTCTTTACTTTTTTCTTTTTTTCTATTCTATTGTATTTTCTCATTCATTGGTGAAGTTGTATAAATAATGTTTTGAAAATATATTTTCTCATTTAAGATGTTGAGAAAATTATTTTCTCATCTAGTGTGAATACTATGATATTTTATAGAAGACGAACGAATCATCTGACGATTTTTGAAAGATGCCTGAATTATCTAACGACTTCTGGAAGACGTCCGGACCCCCTAACAATTTCTAAAAGACGTTTGGACCACCTGATGAGTTTTGAAAGATGTCAAAAAGACCCTACAACTTCTCGAGGATGCATGTAAGATCGCAAATTATGTCTTTCCAAAAGACAACGTTTCTTTCATGGATCTTCCAAAGTCATCAGATAATCTGAACGTTTTCCAAAAGTTTTTAGGTGATTCGAGCATCTTTTATAAGATATTATAAAAACACTAGATGAGAAAAAAATGTTTACGACACTCTAGATAAGAAAATCTTTTCTCTAAACACTATCTCAACAAATTTACTCCCATTCCCAAAATCACCTTTGAATTAAAAAAAATGATATTCCGCAAGATTTAAAATGGAGAAATAAATAAAGAGAACAACCAGTAGGATATAAGCCAAGATGCGAACATCAGCTTCAAATTTCTAACCAAAATGCTAAGTGATTAATTTCAAGTTTTAATCAAACATCAGTGTGAATGAAGCAAATTGAGTCGGAATGAACACTTTAAAATAATAAATCTATATAATATTTTATCTGAATTAATTGATCAATATATTAAATATAATTTATTTTACCCAAAACATTTTTTTTGTAATAATGGGCCGACATTGTAGACAAAACTCGGATAAATAATTGAAGTAGCATAGTTATGACTTGGATTCCAGCTCAAAATAACTTCTTTTTCTTGAACGATATCTAATTACAAAGTATCATATGTATTTAATGTTAAATTGGACTAAACTCGCACATATTTACAGAAATAGCTGCTGAAACTCTGATCAGATAGAGAGAATAACATTCTCTTTACCACTGGACCACTCCTTGAGTTCTCCTAAAAAAAAAGTTAAATTCAGCAATACATGGAGAAGGGAAAATAAAAGGCTAAAACATACCTTAAAACTAGTTCATCCAGTTTTTTAATCAGTATTTCTAATTCCGATTCTCCATTTTATATCGGTTTGCAACAGTTCTCTCAGTTTCCAGTTATATAACACCAGTTGAACTGTCGAACCGATTCCGCAACATTGCCTTTCACCATCTTTGATTGCAGCCTCCTTTGTATCAAAGTAAAATGGCATTTAGAGCATAACAGAGACTGAGGCAAACTAAAGAATTAACTAAAAAGGGAAAATGGATCAGTGCATCAATCAACACCCAATGCCAAGGAAAATTGTCCAATTTGAAGCTAAACATTATTTACATAGTTAAGAGTAAAACCACTATTTATTTGACTAAACCCCTTTCAGAAACAAAACCAAGCGGACTATGACTACATAATTTTGCCACAATCTTTTTTGAGATACACATATAGGACAGATTAGGGCTAGCCTAACTACTATAAACAGATCTCTACGAAGTTGTTTGTTTAAACATGGACCACATGCAAAGGACCAATACAGCAAAAAGGGGGAGGACAGATTTTTTACAATCACTTTGTAGGAATAGGAGGCATTATAGAAATGTCAAAAAGCTGAGCTCAGATCAGGACAGGATATCAGCAGGCACATCCTCCAGACTGTTCCTGGCCTGCGATGCATTCGTGTTGCTAGACTTGAGATTGACATCAACCATGTCTTCTTGCTTTGTTGAAGAAAGTGTTTCCATACCAGGTAAGGCAGCTGCAATCTTCCGAAACAGAGCCTGTAAAATGATCAAAGAGGGAACTCGGTAGATTGCACAACACTCATGGAGGAATATGGAGAACAACGAAAAAGAAATAGCAAGTCAAACAATGAACTTGGTTGGTTGCTTAAGAACACTCGGTCGATGTGCAGCAACCGTAATGATAATGCAGGATTCAAGATGCATATTAAACAGATGTTGTATCCATTAAATATGTAGAAGTTGATGCGGAAGTGAAGTAAAAGAATGATCAGACTTTCAGCGATTAGATTATTCGTCTAACTCCGAATTATCATGCAAAATCAATATTACTAGGAATATTCACAGTAGACTACCAATGGTTTACCTTGATATTAAAGCCAGCCTCGGCACTAGTTTCAATAAACATAACATTGAGTTTGTGAGACTTGGCTTCATCTTCCTCTACAGAGATTTGCCTGTAAAATTGGAAAGCTTTGCATCACTATGTTCCTTCTTCATGAGAAAGTCAAACAGATAATCAATAAATTAGTATTACCTTTTGTCCACAAGATCTGTTTTGTTCCCAACAAGCACAATTATAACATCACTACCCCGTTCAGTCCGCACCTCATCAATCCACTTTGAAGTATTTGTAAAGGACTGCCTGCCTACAACATCAAAATTTAAGTAGGTAAACTTCACCCACTTTTATTAAGAAAATGAACAATCAACAAAAGAACGACAGGGAGTTTGTGAGATTGTATTTCACAAATGCCAAAGTATTGCCATGCTAACATGCTGAACAAGAAAATACATGATATATGAAGATTACAAAGCAAGATGATAAAGTGAAGCAATAACATACTAGCAACATCATAGACAATGACTGCCACAGAGGAATCCCTGATATAACTCAGAATAAGACTCCTGAATCTTTCCTGTCCAGCAGTATCCCTGGAATAGAGACCAAGCATATAAGGATCAGAGATGCCAATCTTATCGAAAAACTTTTGCAAAATACATCGCATGGTTATAACTGAATAGAAACAAGAAACATGCAACAGAAACTGTTTGATCATTACAGCCTATATTCACCATCGGAAATGGTATCAGTATCACTAATTGTATCTACTGACAGCTCCAAGGAATATTGACAACTATACAACAAAGCACAAAGATATCCAACTTATTAGAAGAAACAGAACAGCCCAATGGGTGGTTGCCATGGCAGCTAATCCGAAACTTCATGTCAAAACGAAGCACATAGATCTTGACTTGCACTTTGTTAGGGAGAAAGTTATGTCCCATCAGTTGTTAGTTAACTACGTGCCATCTTCAGATCAAGCAGCCAATGTGCTCACAAAGCCGCCGCCTGCTAGTTTGAGGTGTTTCGAAGACAGTTGTGTGTCATTTCCACTGAAGATGTGCTGAAATCAGAAAATGGGGTGAATATTAGAAGAAATAAAGTTTGACTTCCAAGCTCAGAGAATTTTGTTGGGCGGTTGAGACGTCTGTCTCTTCGGTTTCATTTTTACAACTGGATTGGTTAATTTGCTGCTAAAAGTTTGTTAGGCTCAGCAATAAAAATGCATTGTATTGTATTTATCAAGACAGAATTTTCAAAAACGATATGAATTGAAGGAGGGAAAAACTCTCTGAATCCCCAACATATTCTCTTAATTTCTTTCTTCATGTTTAATACACTTTAGTTTCAGTTTATACATCTGCTTTCTGATACACCTAACAAAAGAAACCAAAATTCCAAACGAACACCCAAATACTAATGCATCCTTAATGAGATAATCCAAAATTAAACTAGCAATAGAGTAATTTACGAATTCTCCGCCAAGGAATCGTACCAATTACACAACAAGGTATTACTTGCAAGAGAAACTAAAGTATACACGGAAAAAAGAAGTAGAATCCGAACTTGGTATAAAAATAGCTCACAAATAAAGTAGCTCCAAGAAAACAATTACAATTCATGTCTTACCAAAGCTGCAATCGAACTGTTCGATCTTCAAGGTACATTGTTTTTTATAGGAAGTCAATCCCGATGGTAGCCTGGTTAACAGATAAATTAAAATACCTTAATAATGGATCTCAAAGAATCAGAATCAAAATAGGAATCAGATCCAAGCTGCCAAAGGAAGTTAGTAATCGGGACCCAAACCAAAAAAAGAAAAAGGGGATTGAAGATACTCATTTTTTTATTATTTATATTATTATTATTATTATTATTTTATTATTTTATTATTAATAAATATTATTATAGGCCCAAATTAGATTGGACCGGCCCAGTTACAAAGGATCCAACTGGTCCAAACCCATCTAGAAACCTTAAACCCAGATTAGGGTTTGATCTCTAACCCTAGCCGCCTCATCATCACACAGTTGGATCTGAGAGATCCAACGGCCCACACTCATCCAGCACAAACCCTAGGGTGATGATACCCTAGGGACACGTCCCCGCGCTGCTGCTTCCCAGAAAACTCCACCGCCACACCAACGTTCCAGCTTCCACCACGTCTATCGAAGACTCCAGAAGGCCGGCCGTAACCGCACAGTCTCCCCCAAACGGTGAGTCACCACTGGAAGTCTGGTGACTCACCGAAGAACCCCTTTTGGGACCGGTCCGAAGCCATCACCGGTGGTGGCTATAAAAGCCACCGAGCCCCTGCCAACAAAAAAAAGAAAAAAAAAAGGAGGAAGAACGGAGAACAAAAACCAAAACCAGCAGAGAGAACAACCAAAAACTGAGAGCAAAGATACAAAAAGAAAAAAGAGAGACCAACTCACAACAACTAGCAAAAACCAAGAGAGAAAGGAGGAGTTTACCTTACCGGAGAACCCCAAACGGCGCTGGAAAACCAAAAATACCGAAGGTATTTTCTTTAGATCTAGGAAAATCCCTAACTTTTTAGGATAAAAGAATGGTGAAATCGGGTTTAGGGTATTTAGATCTTTGGTTTGGGAATTTTTGGTGTTTTTCGACCACCGGAAACGGTGGCCGGCGGTAGTAATCACGGCGGCAGACGGCCGCCGCCCGGTAACCGACTTCCCTCTGATGAGGGAAGCTAGAGAGAAGCCAGAGAATTCTGGCTCTCTCTATGCTTGAGAGAGAAGAGAAACTGGGAAATGAAGGCTGGCCCTTCGGGCCAGCCGTTTCAGACCTTAAATAGTCCTTCCCGAACGACGTCGTTTCTGGGAGGACTATTTGTGCAATTTTTAATTGTTAAATCCCGTCCGCACCATTCTAACTTGTAACTCTTACATTTTAGTCACTAAATCGAATTTATAATCCTTTTAATTTGATCTCTAAATTTTAGTTTTATTTATTTTAGTCCTTTATATTAAAATAATATATTTAGGATAAATCATATTTAGATCGAAGAAAGGGCAGTCTTAATACAACTGGATGTCCTATTCTGGTATTTTAAAATTAAATATTAAAAAATTTGTATTATTTAATTTTATTCAAATTAATATTTATTAATACAAAGAAAAGAGCTGTCTTAAGGCACCTAGAAGTCATTTTCTGATATTTTTAAATAAATAAATTTTTATATATAATTTTGAAATAATATGATTATAAATTAAATATATTTTGAATCTTTAAATTTTTAATAATAGAGACAATTTATAATTAAAAAGTACCAATTTTGGGCGTTTAGGGGTGCTAATCCTTCCTAAACGTAACCGACACGAATCCCTTTTTATTATTAAAAAGAACGAATTTTTGGTTGTAAACGCAGATCAGTTTATTTTTTTTTATTTGATGTTTTCTTAAAACTCTTTTAAAAAATAATTTTTAGGTATTCGACCTACCTGACCCAAAAGGCCGATGGCGACTCCCAAATTATTTTCAAAACTATTTATTCACATCAATTTTCCCGCCAAATAAATATTTCGTGCCCGGACGAAAACCGGTTACGACAGCTTGGCGACTCCGCTGGGGACCGAACCCAGAATCTCTGGTTAAACTTTTAAAATCAATTATAAATTGTCTCTATTAATTATAAATTAAAATTTATATATTTAATTTATGATTTTTCCTTTTCAAATTTTTATATATTTATTATTTTCATAGTATGTATATATTTTCCTATTAATATTCATTTTTATTTGCAAGTATTTTATTTCATTATTTATTTTTCTGGCAGAGGTTTGAACATTTCTCCTCACAAACAACACTTGCATTGCATAACATAAAGCTCTATAATTGAGTTTGTCCTTTTTAAGTGGGAGTGAAAGAGACGTCTTCGTGAGAATTTATTCTCCGTGTCAGACCTAGCAAGTAACTTTCGGGGTTCATATGCTCTATGTCTTCGTGAGAATTTATTCTCCGTGTCAGGCATAGAGAAATGTATCCCCTCGAATTGAACTCAATCCACTTTAGTCTGTGATGGACTAGGATTGAGGGTTATCAACCCAAGGGGGCAATAACAAGGACAATTCGGGTACCTTTATTCTTAGATCTAAAACCCTGCATATAATAAACCCTAGAAACTCTTCCGATCTGAAGCCATACTGAAATTTTGTCCAAAATAGGTGTACACACAGGAGAAATGAATTCTATCTTTCCTTTGTTTATTTTTTTTACTTATTAAGTTACATGTGATTTTAAATTATGTAAATAATTATGAAAAAACATGTTTAAATAAAGATATTTAGGTAGATATTATTATTAAATTTCTTTATTATGTAAACTAATTTATTTCTTTTGTGTGTTCTTTATTTTTTGTTTGCATAGCATCATACAGGATAAAAGGCATTGATCCTCGTGTTAATTGTCTCATTGGAAAGCTTTCATCCATGGATAAAAAGTGTTCAAATCAAATAATTCTAAACTCAGAAGTAAGACAGTGGGCTGAGGACTTACAAAGACAAGAAGGAGACAGTCTGCAAGATGATTATGTATCTGACTTGGCCAGTTATGCTCCAGTTTCGCTAAAAAGAAATGATATGCAAGATTTGCGAAGCATTTGGAAAGTTGGGATTCAAACAAAAAATTGCAGTTTTATCAAACTTACGGAGACATCCCATATTTGCTCTATGTCGAAGTTGATGATGAATTACTCAGAGCCCTAATTCAATTATGGAATCCAGGGTACAATTGCTTCACTCTCAATAAGGAGGACTTGGTCCCTACTATTGAAGAGTACACAACTTTGCTACATATAGAAGGGGCTTTGGAGAATCGAATCTATTCAAAGTCAATTAAAACTCAACCCTTTCGAGTTAAATTAGCAAAGATTGCCGGGGTACGAGAAGAATGGGTGGCATCCCGTACAAAACAAAAAGGCGAAAGCGAAGGCATTGCTTGGACCAACATTAAAGAACTTATTCAGAGTCATCCAGACACTAAAGTACGATTCGATCTATTTGCTCTAGGTATGTATGGTATGGTCATCTTCCCAAAAGTATTGGGATATGTTGAAGATGCAGTGGTAGATTTGTTTGAACAGCTACCGAAAAAGATTAATCATGCTTCTGCAATTCTAGCAGAGACCTTCAGATCGTTAAATGCTTGTAGAAAGCTAGGAGGTGGACGATTCTCAGGGTGTACCCAGTTGTATATGTTTGGGTCCGTAGCCATTTCTGGAAGACAGAAAAGGTTTCATACCGACGCTTTAATACGGATTACTCACCATTAAAAGAATTTCTGGAGCAAGAATGGCCGAAAGAAATTAAGAAAGATATGTGGATTAATGCCTTTCGAAATCTGCAAAGCAATGACATTGTTTGGCGAGCCCTGTGGCAAATCCAAAGGGAATTCTTTTACAAATGTGGAGATTACAATTGGATAATGCTGCTCGGATTATGGGGAGGAATTGGATATGCACCACTTCTGGTCATAAGACAGTATGAAGGTCGTCAATTTGTACCTGTCACCGCTGGATTACATTCATCTGAGTTTGCATTCCAAAGCAAAAATTATAAAGAAATATCATGGAAGCCGTTACAGCTTGGAAACAACTTTTTGTATCCGAGCTAAAGCAGCAAAAGAAATGCTAACTCCTGATTATGAGGAATGGAGATATGTCAGGAAAAATGAAAATATTCCTCTACCAGATCAAAATGAAGATATCTCTATGGAAGATCGCATTAAGGTGGTTCCATCAGAGATTGAAATCCTGAGAGCTGAGTTTGAAGCAAAAAGAGAAGGTTGGTCAAGAGAATTAGAGCAAATGAGACGAGATAAAGCTATGTTGGGAGTTGATATTGACTTTTATTCATCACAATGTGCAATGTTGAGAGAAAACAAAGAAAAAGTTGATGGTGAATTTAGAACATTAAAGAAAAATTACCAAGAGTTATATAAATCCCGGAAAGCATCAGGACCAAGCCAATCAACCGTACAGATGACCAGAGAATTGAACATCGAGAAAATTCGAGTTGAAGATCTGAAAGGAAAGAATAGTCGTCTACTCAAAAGCCTTGAGAAAGGAAAGCAAAAATGGAAGATTTGAGGTTGACATAAGAGAGCGAATTATAAAACACAAAGCTGAACACCGCGAGATCATGAATGAAATGCAAAGAGAAAGGGATCGAGCCAAAGATTTAGAAGAGATGAAGAATGACATCTTTGATAAATTTGAAGGTGAGAAAAATATCATGTTCAAGGGTTTTGAATCTGAAATGAACCAGCTGATTGCCGAACTTGAAACCAGGGGCCAAAAGATTGAAGAGTTCAATATTGAAAAAGAAAAATGGGAGTTGGAAAGAAAGAATTTCAACACCAAAATTGAGGTAGAGCAAGAAGTGGCTAGCAATTGGATGCAAAGATGCAGAAACAAGAATGTTCAAATCCAGAAGATTAATCAAAGAACGCAAGAAGCACGAACAAAACTTGAAGAAGATCTGGATCAGTCTAGAAACAAAAACTCAGAGTTTAACGCTTACATTTTGCAACTTGAAGATCATTATTTCAAGAAAAGGTTCGTCTAGGACCTAATGATCTCAAAAGATTGAAGAGTTCAATATTGAAAAAGAAAAATGGGAGTTGGAAAGAAAGAATTTCAACACCAAAATTGAGGTAGAGAAAGAAGTGGCTAGCAATTGGATGCAAAGATGCAGAAACAAGAATGTTCAAATCCAGAAGATTAATCAAAGAACGCAAGAAGCACGAACAAAACTTGAAGAAGATCTGGATCAGTCTAGAAACAAAACTCAGAGTTTAATGCTTACATTTGCAACTTGAAGAATCATTATTTCAAGAAAAGGTTCGTCTAGGACCTAATGATCTCAAAGAAGTAATGAGGAAAGTGCTTCACTGCGAAGATGCATTAGAGATCTTGAAAAAATTCTGCACAATTGCCAAGTCAGAATCACTGATTTAGAGCAAACTCTGAAGGAACTAATGAACAATGGCAAAAGTAAATGATTTCTATGTTGAAAGAAGTGAAGAAAAAGTAATATGGTGTTCGAGGCCATGGTACAAATGAGCGAAGTTGCTAGATATGTTGGGGAATTAGCTGTTGAAGCTAAAATAATTGAGCACGTTGATCCAGTCTCTAAGTTTGGAAAGAGGGTGTCAGGTTATGAAAGAATTATAGAGCTTAATAGGAAAGCTACGCCTTATCTGTAGTTATGAACTATTATAAAGAAACTTTTGTATGCCGATGAAAGTTGTTCTATGACAGTTAACTTTTTGGGATCAATACCTTTTGCATACAGCATTTTGCATACATTCATTATTCATTTCATGATTTTCTTTATGTATAATTTTTATTATTAAGATAAAATTCATTAATTAAAATTTGGAAAAAATAATATCAAAAGATTTTTCAATCGCAGTTATTTGGCCAAAAGAGAATACAACATCACTATACGGTACTAGACAAGCTACTAAGAGAATTATGGAGGATAAAATACAACGTATTGAGGACATCATAATAAAGAACAAGCAGAAGAGAATGAAGCTGGAGAAAATTGAAGCCAGTATTGCAAATTCACAAGACACATGACACAGAAAATAGAAGACATGTTTAAAAGGAAGGCTATCATTGGAAAAATGCATGAAAATCCTGTATCTTTAGACCAAGAACCTATGTATCCTCTAGGTTTTCCACCATACCAATTTATCACTCTGGTACTACACCTATACAATTAATGCTCGCACTTCAGCATTTCAAGAAGCCAAACCACATGAAAATCGACAAGTGGATCTGCATCTTCAAGCAAAATCCACTTATATCAGATGTGAAAATAGGGGATTTTAATACTGAGCATTTAATCCCAGATTTGAATTAGCTGAATGAGAAAGAAAAAGTAAATGAAGAATTGACCAGACATATCAAGAGCTTAGAAGAACGAATGAAATCCGTGGAAATAACTGAATCATTCTATGGGTTTGACGCTAATGAATTGAGTTTGGTTCCAGACCTAATCCTCCCCATCAAGTTCAAAGTTCCCGAATTTGATAGATATGATGGTACTACATGCCCTTCATCCCACATTACTATGTTTTGTCGCAGAATGGCAGGATATGTGAAAGACGAAAAGTTGTTAATTCACTGCTTTCAAGATAGTTTGACAGGACCAACTTTAAAATGGTATACTCAATTGGCCAAAGCCAACATTAGATCCTGGAAAGATCTGGCTAAAGCATTCCTAGAGTACCGCCACGTAACAGACATGGTCCCTGATAGATGGACTCTCCAAAATTTGGAGAAAAAATGAAACGTTCAGACAGTATGCCCAGAGATGGCGTGACACAGCCCAAGTTCAACCACCTTTGTCAGAGAAAGAGGCCACAGTAATATTTGTTCATACATTGAAAGCTCCTTATTTAAATCATCTAATGGGGAATGCAACCAGAAATTTTACAGATTTGGTCATTTCTGGAGAACTCATTGAAAATGTCTTGAAAAGTGGCAAAATTGAATCAAATGAGGGGTCTAGTTCCAAAAGACCTATGTACCGGAAAAAAGAGAATGAAGTCAACAATGCAAACTCTTACAACAAGGATTCATCGAAAAGTGTTACAATAACCCAGCCAAGGGTTAAGAAAGAGGAAACAAACACTAATCGAGCAGAGTCCAGAGGATCTCGAAAGGAAAATGAAAGGTTGTCTTTTACACCTTTACCAATACCATATGCTGAGATCTATGATTCACTGTTAAAAGCAGATGTCATACGGCCCTATCCTTTGGTTCCTATGCAACCACCATTCCCTCCTTGGTATGATGTAAAGGCACACTGTGTTTACCAAGAAGGAATTATGTCATTCTATTGAAAACTGTTTGGCATTCAAAAGGGGGTTCAAAATTTGATCAACTGGAAAGTTGGAATTCAATTCACCATCTACATCAAATCATCCATTGCCAAATCATGGAGATAAAAACTGAATGCAATTCAGGAAGAGAACAGAAAAGAAAGCAAAAACTGACATTTCTGAAATTAAATCTCCTTTTGTTTGGATATTTCAACAACTCTCTTTAGCCGGTATAATTCCACAACAATTCAGGCAAAGCATAATGAGGCAAGAATTATTGTGAATCTCAAGAGAAGGGGCACAAAATTCAAATGTCCTGAGTTTAGGGATTTGGTGCAAAAATTAATGAATAGCAGAGAATAGAATTCTTTGAAGAAGAACCAGGAAAAAAGAAGATTATGTTTGCTCATCAGAGGATTCTAAACCTAGTCAAAGAACAAATGATCCTGTGATCATTAATGTGAAATCATCTACGGTGATTCCTGTACCAAAGTAAACCATTTCCATACAAAAGATACCCGCAAGGTACCTTGGATTATACTACCAATGTTTCAATGGTAGGATCTGTTTCTCTAGAAAAAATGGAAGAGAAAATACAGAGTTTGGGTTCGACGTCTGAAGCAGTGAGTGAAGTCGGTTTCTTTACAAGAAGTGGGAGATGTTACTCTCCCGAAATCCAATTCTTCAGAACAAGTGAAAGCAAAGGAAAGCCATGGTAATACCTCAGAAGCTATTTGATGATGAATCCCCTCCAGCATTCAATGAGCCTGTGACAGAAAAACAGCTCAAGAATTTTTGAAATTCCTGAAACATAGTGAGTATAGTGTGGTTGAACAACTACACAACACAAGAGAGAATTTCTATTCTTGATCTATTGATGAATTCAGAAGCACATAGAAATGCTTTGATGAAAATTCTCAATCAACATTTATCCCTGAAGATATATCCCTCAATAAACTTGACAAATTGTGGGACATATAGCCGCTACAATTACTAACGTTCACGGATGATGAAATACCTGAAGGCGGAATGGGGTTGTAAAAGCTTTGAATATCACGACACATTGTCATGGTCATGTGTTGCCAGGAGTATTGATTGACAATGGATCCGCTCTCAACTTGATGCCTCTAGTCACACTTCAAAGAATGCCTGTGGATAAATCACATGAAGAGTTATCAGAATGTAGTACGAGCCTTTGATGATACTCAAAAAGAGGTGCTTGGGAAAATGGAAATACCGTTGTTAATCGGACCAGTCGTGTATAATATTGACTTTGTGGTGATGGACATCCCCCTACATATAATTGTTTATTAGGGAGGCCATGGATTCATTCAGTAGGAGCCGTTCCTTCTTCATTACATCAGAAATTGAAATTTGTTGTTGAGGACAACTAATATGCGTCGGAGCTGAAGAAGAAATCATTGCGTCTATAACAAGTAATGTTCCATATCGAAACCAATGATGATGCTCTTGAATGCTCTTTCCGAGCTCTTGAATTTGTCAATGCAACTTTTATTGCAGAAGGAAGCAAAATTCCATACCCAGATTATCTGATTGTACCAAGATGACGGTACGACAAACTTTAGGCATCGGAGCTACAGCTGGGAAGGTTTAGGAAGGAATCTTCAAGGGGTTTTCAGTTCCTGTAAATATACAGATGAAGAAAGACCGTTTTGGGCTTGGATTTAAGCCCAATTTTCAGCAAAAGAACAAAGAGATGAAAAGATGTGAAGACAGAAAGGCAAGGTTGAAAGGAAAGAAATCCTTTGGGAACACATGTTTTTCCCACAGTTGAAGACCACATTCAGATCAGGGGGAACAATTAATGTAGAACAACAGCTTGTTGAAGCCTTTAAAGAAGAAAGTTGACGAAAGATCAAAACATAGTTGAAGAAGCTATGAATGGATTATTTATCAACATGATCATGAATGACAACAAGACTGGCAAATACTTGGATAGGATTTGCCCATGTTTTCCTGGAGAAACACTCAACAATTGGACCACTGAAGATCTTTCTATAGTTTTTAATATTAACGCAGAGTAATATTCAGAACTAATCTTTATGAAAACTTTTTGTTATCTTGTAAAGGAAATTATGTTAAATAAGAAATTTTCTTTAACTTTTCAGATGGCAATCATTCTTTACATTTTCTTACATTTTTTACATTTATTTATTTCATAAATTTACTATATTCTTTCGGAAATGTGTCCGACTTAAATTTACAGGTGTCACCATGTTAATAGCATGTTTATTCCTAAATTTAATCAATAGATAAATTTAGAGCAGCCCACATGTCTGGAAGAAATCAATGGGTGTGGGGATGAACTAGAATGTGATGTTCCTACTGAATTATTAATTGGTAGAAAAATAAGATAAACAAATTCTACCTCACAAAGAAGAGATTGAGACTGTGAATCTAGGAACAAATGAAGAAAGTAAAGAGGTGAAAATTGGTACTACTCTGACCATCTAGATAAAACAAGAATTGATAAATCTTCTTCAAGAGTTCAAGGATATCTTCGCCTGGTCTTATCAAGATATGCCTGGCTTGAGTACAGATATAGTGATGCACAAGCTTCCAATCAATCCAGAATATAAACCGGTCCAACAAAAGCTCAGACGAATGAGGCTAGAAATGTTGTTGCAGATCAAAGAGGAAGTGATGAAACAGATCAATGCAGGTTTCCTACAGGCAGCTAAATACCCAGAATGGGTAGCCAACATTGTTCCCGTACCAAGAAAATGGGAAAGTTGAATGTGTGTGGATTATAGAGATCTCAACAAAGCTAGTCGAAAGATAGCTTTCCATTACCCCACATAGACACATTGGTAGACATACTGCAGGACACTGGTTTTCATTCATGGATGGCTTTTCAGGATATAATCAGATAAAATGAATCCTGAAGACATGGAAAACACAACATTTGTAACCATGTGGGGCACATTCTGCTATAAAGTAATGCCATTTGGATTGAAAAATACAGGGGCAACGTATCAAAGAGCCATGGTAACTTTGTTTCATGACATAATGCACAAAGAGATTGAAGTATACGTGGATGACATGATTGCCAAATCCCGAACTGAAGAAGAACATATTCAAAATCTGAGAAAGCTTTTCCAGAGATTGAGGAAATATCAATTAAAGCTTAATCCCGCTAAATGCACTTTTGGGGTAACTTCCGGGAAACTTTTGGGATTTGTGGTCAGCAAAAAAGGAATCGAGATTGATCCAGATAAAGTAAAAGCAATTCAAGATCTTCCACCACCCAATACAAAAAAGAAGTTCGAGGCTTTTTGGGAAGATTAAATTATATATCCCGGTTCATTTCTCAATTAACTGACAAATGTGATCCAGTGTTCAAATTACTTCGAAAGAACAATCCTGAAGTCTGGAATGAATAATGTCAAGAAACTTTGGATATTATTAAGAAATATTTATCCAATGCCCCCATTTTAGTATCACCAATGCCTGATAGATCGTTAATTCTCTACTTGACGGTCTTCGAAAATTCGATGGGATGTGTACTAGGACAGCATGATGAATCTGGAAGAAAAGAAAAAGCTATTTATTATCTGAGCAAGAAATTTACTGATTGTGAAATTCGATATCCACCAATACAAAAATGTTGTGCCTTGTTGGTGGGACTACTCGAAGACTCAGACAATATATGTTATACCATACTACTTGGTTGATATCCAAACTTGATCCTTTGAAATTCTTAATGGAATCACAGCTTTGACAGGCAGAATGGCTAGATGGCAAATGTTTTATCTGAGTTTGATATTGTATATGTCAACCAAAAAACAATAAAAGGAAGTGTCATAGCTGATTTTCTGGCCAGTCGTGTATCAAATGATTATCAGCCTTTGAGTTTCAATTTTCCTGATGAAGATTTTTTGTGCATATCCATGAATGAAGAAGTCAGAACAAATGATGCATTTGCATTTTGGAAGCTTTACTTTGACGGAGCATCCAATGCTTTGGGACGAGGAATCGGGGCAGTGTTAATTTCTCCAGAAAATATTTATTATCCCTTTACAAGTAGACTGGAGTTCTTTTGCACCAATAACATGGCGGAATACGAAGCTTGTGTCATGGGATTGAAAGCAGCTATAGAAAGAAAAATCAAATGTCTCAAAATATGGAGATTCATCGTTAGTGGTGTATCAATTGCGAGGAGAATGGAAAAAAAGATCCCAAATTGTTGGAATACCGAAATTTTACCCTCGAATTAGTGAAAGAATTTGAGAGAGTTACCTTCAATTATCTCCCTCGAGAAAAAAATCAAATGGCAGATGCTTTGGCTACATTAGCTGCTATGTTTCAGGCAACTAAGAAAGTGATATGATGCCAATCAAATTCAAGTATATGAAATTCCTGTACACTGTTATAGTGTGGAAGAAGAGGTAGATGGTAAACCATGGTATCATGATATTCTGCAATATATCAAAAATCAAAGTTATCCACAAAATGCATCTGAAGTTGATAAAAGAACCTTGAGAAGAATGGATGCTGGATATTTTCTTGATGGAGAGATTATGTATAGAAGAAGCAATGATCAAATGCTATTGAGATGTTTAAATACCAGCGAAGCTAAAAGCATCATTGAAGAAGTACACAGTGGAATATGTGGAACACATGCAAATGGTCTTTCCATGGCCAGAAAAATAATGAGATATGGATACTATTGGGCTACCATGCACACAGATTGCATTGATTATGCAAGGAAATGTCATAAATGCCAGATATATGCAGACAAGATTCATGTACCCCCATCTCCTTTACATGTAATGACAGCACCCTGGCCATTTTCTATGTGGGGAATAGTGTCATTGATGCAATCACACCAAAAGCATCGAATGGACATTGCTTCATTCTTGTTGCAATTGATTATTTTACCAAATGGGTTGAAGCTGCTTCATATGCCAATATTAAGAGATCCACAGTCTGCAAATTCATAAAGAAAGAGATAGTTTGCCGATATGGCCTACCAGAAAGGATCATTACAGATAATGCTCTGAACCTGAACAACAAATGATGACCGAACTTTGTGCACATTCAAGATCAAACATGCAAACTCAGTGGCATATCGTCCAAAGAATGGGCAGTTGAAGCAGCTAATAAGAACATCAAGAGAATCATTACAAAGACCACTGAAACTTACAAAGATTGGCACGAGAAGTTACCTTTTGCTTTATATGCATACCGAACTACTGTTCGAACATCTACTGGGGCAACACCTTTTTCTTTAGTCTACGTGATGGAAGCAGTCTTACCAATTGAAGTTGAGATTCCATCACTTCGAATATTGAGAGAAACAAAATTGGATGAATCCGAATGGATCCAAGCTAGAGTTGATCAATTAAACCTTGTTGAGGAGAAAAGATTGAAAGATATTTGCCATGGACAGATGTATCAGAAACGGATGATGAAGTCTCATGACAAAAAAGTACATCCAAGAGAATTCCAAGAGGGTGATCTAGTACTAAAAAAGATCTTGCCTATACATAAAGATTTCCGCGGGAAATGGATGCCTAATTGGGAAGGACCGTACGTTGTGAAAAAGGCCTTTTCCGGAGGAGCGTTGATCTTGGCAGAAATAGATGGAAAATTCTGAGAAATCCAATAAACTCGGATTATGTCAAGAAATATTATGCTTGAAGAGAAAAAGAAAAGAAAGAAGAAAAAAAAAGAAAAAAAAAGAAAAAAGAAAAAAGGGGGTCAAGGTAAAAACCTGTAAAGGGCATCTTGTAACCAAAGGAAGGATTTGAGTTGAAAACCTGAAAGGGCGGCTCAAATTCATGTTGATATTAGGCATCTGGCAATTAAACTCTCTTAAGATTTTGACAGTTTGGGAGAAACTTCACATCTACAAGCATTTTGACAACGTTTGAGATCTTCCAGACAAAAGCTTACATCATTACTCTAAATTGTGTCAATTTGATTAATTTAGAAATACTTATGCTAATAATTTGTTGAGTCATTTGAATTTTTATCATTCTTATGCTTGTCATAACTTTGAATACAATTCTATCTATTTCAAGTTCAATTTATTTTGAGATTCAATTTATTTTCGAAAATTCAATTTATTCTTTTATGGATTAACATAATTTTGAAATAAGTTAAAGATTTCTGAATATCACTTTATGTTAATACTTTTAAAGGCATGGAATACAAAGATTCAAAAAGAATGGGGTATATTGGAGCAGTAGAAGAGACAGTTTGTTGTAGCAATCATTGCAAGTAAATGCACCAACAAAAATCTTTAAGCCCATGAATGATGTTTATTTCTTCCAGTAAGGTTGTTATAATGGATGTCACCGACAATAAGGTTGAGTCCATTAAAAACTACTCATCAGTTGTTCCAACTGATCATCATTCAGTTCTTGCACATCTGTTTTCAAAAGGCAATCTATGCATCATTGATCCCAGAGAAAAGAGACAGGACAGTGATACCCCATGGAACATGTTTCTATATAGATCCTCGTGTATGGTTTTTAGGGAACCTAGAAGTATTTCCACCTCATCAGATTCAAGTAGAACAAGTGTCGTAGACCCAATAACATCTTCTGGAAGTGTTCTTTGAGTTATCTGATCTGGTTTGATATGAACCCTAAAAAACCAATCATTTGAATTTGGAAGATGAATATGCTCATAGCATCTTTTGGAAGTGTTCTTTTAGTTATCTAATCTGGTTTGGTATGAACCCTAAAAACCAATCATTAAATTTGGAAGATGAATGTGCTCATAGCATCTTCTGGAAGTGTTCTTTGAGTTATCTGATCTGGTTTGGTATGAACCCTAAAAACCAATCATTGAATTTGGAAGATGAATGTGCTCATAGCATCTTCTGGAAGTGTTCTTTGAGTTATCTGATCTGTTTGGTAGGAACCACAGAACCAATCATTGGAATTAAAAGATGAACTGCATGATCGTCTTCATTAAGAAGCTTCTTTTCAAGCTTCCTCTGCTTATTCCTTTCCCAAAAATCATAGCCCAAGTTTCACCTTTTCTTGTAATTGGGATCATTACATAATGGCTTCCCATCTTTTACCAGAAGAAATGTGTCAACCTTAGCCATTTGAGCACATATAAATTGTCAACTCTGCAATTGATGAATCTGGACCACGTCTCTCCATGGCTATTGAAGCTTCAGCCTATGAGAATCCCATTTTTGTCAAGTATAACAGTTTATTCTCCTCATCCGAATCAGAATTCAAGATTTCTCGGTATTAAAAGAACTATCGATATCTGTGAAATCATCTTGAAAGGTCACTTCATAATCAGATGAGTTGTTATCAGAATCAACATGTTGCATGAATGCAAGCTTTTCAAGAGCCTATACTATTGAGTTTCATTCTCAAGAGATTTTGTGACATTATATCTACATCCACATTTTTCAAAGATGATAGATTCTCTGATTTAAAGAAGAAAGATCTATTGGTTTTTTACAATTGAAGAAATACACAATTCACCAATCTGAAATCAAATAACTTAACATTCATGCATCATATTTAGGTGTTTGCAAAAATAGGTGCATTTTCATTCATTTTCATCCATGTTGAATTTTTAACAGGAATTTCAAAGATTTTAGCAAAAATTCAAATCCATCATTCAATGGATCAGTTTTCCCAGTTAGAGTTCATAATGAGAAGAACTCATCTGAAGAAGGAAGAAGAAGTTCATAATAAGAAGAACTTGTTCAACTTTTGCTTGAATTCATCATTTGATGGATTAGCTTTTCCAGTTTGAGTTCATAATGAGAAGAACTCATCTGAAGAAGGAATAAGAAGTTCATAATACGAAGAACTTGTTTAACCCTTTTCTTGAATTCATCATTTGATGGATCAATAGCGCCAAAGAAAGTTCATAATGAGAAGAACTCATCTGAAGAAGGAAGAAGAAGTTCATAATAAGAAGAACTTGTTCAACTTTTGCTTGAATTCATCATTTGATGGATCAACAGCGCCAAAGAAAGTTCATAATGAGAAGAACTCATCTGAAGAAGGAAGAAGAAGTTCATAATGATAAGAATTTTTTCAACCTTTTGCTCAAATCCACCACTTGATGGATCAGCTTTTCCAGTTTGAGTTCATAATGAGAATAACTCATCTGAAAAAGGAAGAAAAAGTTCATAATGAGAAGAACTTGTTTAACCCTTTATTCAAATTCATCACTTAATGGATCAACCTTTACAGAGAAAGTTCATAATGAAAAGAACTCATCTGAAGAAGAGAAAGTTCATAATAAGAAGAGCTTATTCAACCTTTTGAATGACTCTATCACAGAAAGAAATAGGTCAACATCATCCCCAGCGGAAAGTTCATAATGAGAATAACTCATCTGAAGGAAAAGAAGAATTTATTCAACATCTCCATATTAATCAAGTGAAGTCAAATAAAAAAAAACTTATTATCTTTTCGTCTTTGCTCTATTCTTTTTAACACAAGAATAAGCAAGAGGGGCAGCTGAAGATACTCATTTTTTTTATTTTTATATTATTATTATTATTATTATTATTTTACTATTAATAAATATTATTACAGGCCCAAATCAGATTGGACCGGCCCAGTTACAAAGGACCCAACTGGCCCAAACCCATCCAGAAACCCTAAACCCATATTAGGGTTTGATCTCTAACCCTAGCCGCCTCATCATCACAGCCGTTGAATCCGTTGGATCTGAGAGATCCAACGGCCCACACTCATCCAGCACAAACCCTAGGGTGATGATACCCTAGGGACACGTCCCAGCCGCTGCTGCTGCTTCCAAAAGACTCCACCGCCACACCAACGTTCCAGCTTCCACCACGTCTACCGAAGACTCCAGAAGGCCGGCCGTAACCCCTTTTGGGACCGGTCCGAAGCCATCACCGGTGGTGGCTATAAAAGCCATCGAGCCCCTGCCAACAAAAAAAAAGAAAAAAAAAGGAGGAAGAACGGAGAACAAAAACCAAAACCAGCAGAGAGAACAACCAAAAACTGAGAGCAAAGATACAAAAGAAAAAGAGAGACCAACTCACAACCACTAGCAAAAACCAAGAAGAGAGGAGGAGTTTACCTTACCGAGAACCCTAAACGGCACTGGAAAACCAAAATACCGAAGGTACCTTAGATCTAGGAAATCCCTAACTTTTTAGGATAAAATGGTGAAATCGGGTTTAGGGTATTTAGATCTTTGGTTTGGGAATTTTTGGTGTTTTCCGACCACCGAAAACGGTGGCCGGCGGTAGTAATCACGGCGGCAAACGGCCGCCGCCCGGTAACCGACTTCCCTCCGATGAGGGAAGCTAGAGAGAAGCCAGAGAATTCTGTCTCTCTCTCTGCTTGAGAGAGAAGAGAAACTGGGAAATGAAGGCTGGCCCTTCGGGCCAGCCGTTTCAGACCTTAAATAGTCCTTCCCGAACGACGTCGTTTCGGGGAGGACTATTTGTGCAATTTTTAATTGTTAAATCCCGTCCGCAGCCATTCTAACTTGTAACTCTTACATTTTAGTCACTAAATCGAATTTATAATCCTTTTAATTTGATCTCTAAATTTTAGTTTTATTTATTTTAGTCCTTTATTTAAAATAATATTTAGGATAAATATCATATTTAGTCCTTTAATTTAAATAATTAATATTTTAATCCCGAGTTTATATTTTTAATTTATTTTAATGATATTAGAATTTTAGCTAAGTTTAATTTAGTCACTAATTTTAAATATTTTCATTTATTATAAAGCTTTATTTCTCTAATTGTTTTTTTATTATTGTTTTTTTATGTTTTAATTTTACTTATATAAACATATAAATATATAATAATAATTTGATTTTTCATAAAATATTTTTATTATATTTTAATATTTATTTTTCAAATATCGAAGGAAAGGGCAGTCTTAATACAACTGGATGTCCTATTCTGGTATTTTAAAATTAAATATTATAAAAAATTTATTATTTAATTTTATTCAAATTAATATTTATTAATATCAAAGAAAAGAGCTGTCTTAAGGCACCTAGAAGTCCTTTTCTGATATTTTTAAATATAAATTTTTATATATAATTTTGAAATAATATGATTATAAATTAAATATATTTTGAATCTTTAAATTTTTAATAATAGAGACAATTTATAATTAAAAAGTACCAATTTTGGGCGTTGTAGGGGTGCTAATCCTTCCCTAAACGTAACCGACCACGAATCCCTTTTTATTATTAAAAAGAACGAATTTTTGGTTGTAAACGCAGATCAGTTTATTTTTTTTTATTTGATGTTTTCTTAAAACTCTTTTAAAAAATAATTTTTAGGTATTCGACCTACCTGACCCAAAAGGCTGATGGCGACTCCCAAATTATTTTCAAAACTATTTATTCACATCAATTTTCCCGCCAAATAAATATTTCGTGCCCGGACGAAAACCGGTTACGACAGGGATCATAATTCGAAGTAAAAGAAAATTTCTAACAATGAAATGAAGTAAAACACCTGGTAGGTGTTATCGAATTTATCGTACATGAAGCGAGTGATGATACTGGTCTTTCCGACAGATTTATCCCCCAAGAAAACCAGCTTGTATTTGGCCATAGCTGACACTGGAGCCATGATTATTTGGATCTAGTTCGACGAGATGTTACGGATCCGGTCGAGATCGGATCCAACGACGAGATCTCACCGGAAATAAGTAGATGGTGCTGCTGTAGAGAACCAGACTGAAATCGAGAACCCTTGCCCCTTTTCTCTCTCTCTCTCTTTTGGAGTATTTATATTCGGGAGAGAAGGAAATACAGAGAAGCGAGAAGGATTTGAAGATTCAAGGGGATTTCGTCCTACGATTTTTTTTCCACATACATTATTGTTTTAAGTACCTAGAGTCTATGATACATGAAGATGAATATAGATGATGATATTACACACCATATAAAAGTGAGATGAATAAAGTGGAGGACTATTATTACTGAAGTTTTGTGTGACAAGAAGGTATCTCAAAAATTTAAAGGAAAGGCAATAAGACCAACGCTGTTGTATGGATCAGAATGTTGGGCGATCAAGAAGGATAATGTAAGGAGAATGGAGGCCACAGAAATGAGAATGTTTTGATAGGCATGTGGTAGGACGTTGTAGGACATGACATCAAACTCTGCTATTAGGATGTCTTTGGGGTGGTGCCGGTATCCGAAAAGTTGATGGAGGGAAGACTACGGTGGTTTGGTCATGTCTTTATGCGAAAACCGTCGGATGCGGTCAGGAGGGTAGAGTTGATTACAGTCGACGGTGCCAGAAGGAGGAGAGGACGACCAAGGCGAAAGTGGGAAGACTGCTTGAGATCTAATTTGAAGGATTTAGCCCTTACCGAGGACATGACATCTAATAGGAAAGTATGGAGACTTAAGACTAGGGTAGCCGAGTAGTGCAGGTCACTGCCATAGGGTGTAACAATCTCTGTCATCTTTTTAATGCATTTGTAGTAATTTCCATACTTCTACTTTATATACATTTCTGTCATTAAATTTTATGAAGGCTTAGAACTAAGGTAGCGAAGTAGTGTTGCCTTAGTTTTAGGTGTTAACCTATCTAACTTTATTTCTTCTTGTAACTTGCTATCTTGATTATTGTGTATCCTCCTCTTCAGGTTTTCTCTTTTTAATTTTAGTTGGGTCTTACGTTTTCTGTATATATGCAAAGATTTTTACGCAGAGATTTATTTGCAGGGATTATACTCCATTACAGACGAACATATGAAGACTGTTTCAACTATGTTTTTATTTATTTATTTATTTATACATGCATTGCATTTTATCTTTATTACTGTCGGAGGTCTTTCACGGAAGTTGCTCTCAACCTGGCATTGGGGGCAGCCTACTACCCTACCTCCCCTTACCCCCATTGCATATGGGAATAGGGTTTTGTTGTTGTTGTTGTTGATTTTTTTCCACATTTTTTCTATCAAATTTGGTATATATCATTGTATGTACCAAAGTTCATATTTTTGTTAGTATAATTAAAATTTTGAGTTAATTTTATTTTATTTTTAAATGCACAAACCAAGCGAGGTAAGTGGTAAAAGAGTTGTTGAATATTTTTTTAGATCTCGAGTTTAAGTATCATGAATATCAAGAGTGTAAACGTATTATTTTTGAACAAATATTATTTTGTATTTAATTCAAATTACTTAAAAAAAAATATGTATTATTTATTTCTTTTGAGTTCTTATATATATATATATATGGGGTGAGTTCAAATGTGTTTAAATAAATTGTTATTGATTCAAGGGTTAATGTTATGGATAAGAATGAATGGAATTTGATTGCTATTCAAATAATTATTTTTTAAGAAAATAAATTATTTGAGTTAATTTAAATTTTTAGTTTATATTTCGATTTTGATTTGAATTTAAATTTATAAATTTTAAATAACTAAAATTGAAATTGAAACAACATCGATATGGTCTTTAACTGATTAATTTGATTATTTCATAATTTAGCCTATTATTTTCTTGTTTCTTTATTGTTTTTATTGTCTTTAAGTTTATTTTGTGTAATTTTAATTCATATTTTTTATAACAAGTGTTTTCTTTTTTAATCTAGCTTCTTAACTTTGTATTTTATTTAATTTGATCCTTTGACTGCAACTTTTGTAAATTATTTTTTTTCAGTCATCCCTTGAATCATTTATACTTTCATCAACATTTTGTACTTCAAGTTCTTTTTCCAAAAAATAACATTATAAACATATTACATAATTTTATATGGTATTAAATTTATTAAATATCATTATACATCTTACTTATATATATAAAAAAAGAATACAATATATATGTATCGTATATAATTAAAGACAATCATCTAAATTGAAACCAATCAATACCATTACATTATAAATAGTTATATTTAAAAGTGATCAAAAACTCAAACAAATATATTTAGTTTGATTTGATTCAAATTTTATAAATTCAATCTGAAAAAATAAATAAAATTTAAATGATAAAATAATATTCATAAACTCGGTTAATTTAATTTTTTTCACTCTATTCAATTTGATAAAATATTCGCTTAGTTTAGGGGTTGACGAGTTAACTCAACACATTAATATGAGGTTGAATTATGGTTTGATCCCTTTATTTTGTTAAAATAGGTTACACAATTAACTATTTTGACATTTTAACACCACTTCATAAAGCATTTTAATCAATTCGTTAACGGCGTTATCTATTTGTATCGACATTATAAAGAGGATCAAATTATATTAAATCAAAATATAAGGACTGTATCAATATCAAATTGTAAAAGAATAGAGGGACTAAATTCAGAATTTTACATATTATCATGATGTCTGCAAGAAGCACGTGCAAAGCGCATGATCACCCGGTTGCCTTATTTTTTTTTTTCTAGAAGGCGAAATGGCTATTTTCACCGTCAGTTGCCAACAATTGTAGGAAATACTAGAACATGGCATTAAGAGCCACCGTACTTCGCCACATCCGGCTTCCCGTTCAAACCCTAACGGCGATCGGATCAAGGCCTCAGCCCCAATGGAGTTTCCTCCGGTTATTCTCATCGCACGACGATCACCTTACTAAAGAAGAAGTAATCGACAGAGTCCTCGACGTTGTCAAAAGCTTCCCCAAAGTCGACCGTTCAAGGGTTATCTCTTTTTTCTCACTTCCATTGCATCATTTTTTCCTCTTTGGTTCTGACCCAGTCCTTGAATTTTATGTTCCGTTTGTTGGGTGCTTAGAAATACATGATTTTGCAGTTACCCTTTTCGGGGATTACTTGATATTTGACACGATTTATAGTTGACGCATCAGATTTGCTCTTATTTCTCTCCGTTGAATATTTTTTTTATGGATTAGGTACCCATTTGATTGGTTGATCTGATGCTTTGTTTGATTTTCTAGAAAAAGAAATGTGGGTATTGAAAATAGGCTTAAAATTCTAAGATTGTTCTATATAATCTATTAATTGCATTTTTATTGTGGGCATTTTTTGTTTTCTGGTTTTCCATTTGTGAAAGTGAAAACTTCAGGTTGACTGTCTCAATAGGAAGCAATTTTAATTGTTATTTTAGGTTGGTTATTTTGCTATTCATGGTTAAAAAACAAAGGAATGGTTTCAAAAACCAATTTTGATGGATCTATGCTGGCATAACTTTGGGATAAGCTATTCGATGGAGGTACCATTCTTTACGTGTTTCTGATATTTTAGTTCAATGTACTTATTTATGGTATAAATTATGGATTTCTATGCAGGGTGTTGGCTTTTGTTCGATTTAAGTTCAATGTACTTATTTTAGGGTAGAAAGTATGGATTTCTATTCACGGTGTTTGCTTTTGTTCAATTTAAGTTCAATGTACTTATTTTGGGTAAGAAGTATGGATCTTTATGCATGGTGTTGCCTTTTGTTCGGTTTAAGTTCTTTCACCACAAGATGCATAACCTTGAATCTTGGAAACTCATGCATATTTGAGGGCATAATTTGTTACTGAGTAGGAAGGGAGTGTACTTTTGGTAACATCGAGTTCATTAATTCTCCTCTATATTAAGATGGATTTTAAATCTTTTTTCTCGACATTATAATGCTATAATAAAATACTAGGAGCAAATTATGCAAAAAATAATTGACCGTTTTATCACTTCAATTTTTCATTTTTCTGTAGAATATCAAGAGTAACTTAAAAGGCATGATCTTCAAGATGATCTCATACCTCTATGTATATTCTAGTAGCATCGTTGTCTTTTATTTCCCATCTTTGCTAGTTTCTTCCCTGTATTCTTTTCCAAATATTGCTCTTTATCATCTCCAAATTCTTGATTGTTGCAGTCCAAATGCATCTTCTTCTTGTATACCTTAATCATCAAATTTTCATTCCTTATAACAGGGAGTTAAAACTTATATTTGCGAAATGACTTATTGGGTGATTGAATCATCTTTATCAATCACTTGCAGGTGACTCCCGATGTTCATTTCCAGAAATATTTGGGGTTAGACAGCTTGGACAATGTGGAGATTGTCATGGCTCTAGAGGAAGAGTTCAAGCTGGAAATTCCGGACAAGGAGGCTGACAAAATTGACTCATGCAATCTTGCTATCGAGTACATATATAACCATCCAATGGCTGGTTAGTAACAAGGGTGTTTCTTGTTTGAATTTCAGTTGGGAAGAAGGATGACATATTCTGCTCTGTTTTTGTTCAAGATTTTAGGCGTTTGTATGAATTCACTCTGCATAACGAGGTTAAGACTGATGACCTGAACTTGTTTATACACCAAACGACGGCAGATTTAAGCTTCCGCAATAAACATCTCGCATTGCATGAATGTAATCTTTACCTTTTTGCTATTGTCGTGAGATAATGTTTTGCGTTTCTCTTTAACTTCTGCCCTTTACTTATGATACTCTAGCAGTTATCTTCTTTTTATTGAAATAAGAAACACCTTTTCCTATACCATAAATGGAGTAAACCTTGCTTCTTTCAGACGTTGGATTTCTGGATTCAATAACTGAATGATGCACATCCAGTAATGACTCCTGTCAACAATTTAAAAAAAACAATTAAATATCATTAAAAAACAATTATGACTTTTATTTGTAAAATTGGGGTTGAATTAATTTGAATTAAATTGAGTAGGAGTCGTCATCGATCTTTGGGCTAGGTAAGTTGAATACCTAAAAACATCTTTTAAAACAATTTTAAGAAAAATTGTTTTTAAGACAAAATTGGTATGCGTTTACCAAAAATCTGATTTAACAGGTTTGGGATTCGGTTACACGTAGGGAATGATTAACACCCCACAGTGCCCAAAATTGATACTTAGTCTCTTATACATTGTCGTAATGATGGAAATTATAAATCGAATATAAAGTTAAAATATGATCCATTTATTAAAGATTAATTAATTTGCCTTGAATTATTTATTAGGGAACATTCCTTTATTCGAGAATAAATCACCAGATTTGTACATCCTCCCATGGGAAGACTATCTATCGTCTTTCTCATTCGTAAAAGAATATTTTATCTTCGAATTAATTAAAAAAGAGTTAATATCGAAAATTTGTATAAAATAAATCATGATTTATTTTTTTATTAAAGATTAATTAATTTGCCTTGAATTATTTATTAGGGAACATTCCTTTATTCGAGAATAAATCACCAGATTTGCACATCCTCCAATGGGAAGACTATCTCGTCTATTTCTCATTCGTAAAAGAATATTTTATCTTCGAATTAATTAAAAAAGAGTTAATATCGAAAATTTGTATAGAATAAATCATGATTTATTTTTCCAAAATATACATCTTTAATACTAAAATTAAATAAAATTAAAATTAAAACATTAAACACTATGAAAATAAAATAATAATAAAAATTGAATAAATGAAATAAAATAAAATAAAAATATAATGACTATCATAAATTCGTAAAAAAGGATTCACGCTTTCAAGTTCCTATTATGTTTGAACGTAGTATCGGATTGCATCACTTCGATCAAGTGATATTTTTCACGCCCGTTCTACAAATACAGTTCTTGAAAATATTCGAATGAGATATTAACAAATAAAGAAATATAATTTTTTTATAAATATTAATCGAAATATATATAATGAATAATATATGCATACTCATAATAAAATATAAACAATAAAGAGATTTAGTACAAACATGACTAACATTTATTTTATTTTATTTATAGATATATATACACTTATTAGGAACATAAAATATATAAAAATATTTTTTCAAAATGTTAAGCATTCATACACGAGAATTTCATAAATAAATAAAAATATATAACATATTCTTACTTATATTATACCAATGAAAATAGAACATCAAGAAACCATAGTAATACATTCAGGGATCAAAAACTAAAAGGACGAAGCAGCAAGGATTAAATGGGTAATAGACCTCAAGCATTAAATTCCAAGTCAAAGAGGGTGACTAAAATAAATACTACGCTAAACATAAGGTGTAACACCCCAACCCATATCCGATCCGGATACGAATCCGAGATGTCACATTGACATTTAAAACCCTTTATTCATGCAAAATAACATAATATTTGAACTTATATTAAAAAATACAATTATATATTGTTCAATTGTGTTTACTATAAAATTTTGAGGCAAAAACATATTTATGAACAGTAAAATATGGTATGAACAGTACCGTGAACAACACCGTAAACAGTGAAAAAATTCGAATACAAATTGTGTGACGATGCACTGCTACAATACTGATACAGTAACTTTCGTAAAAATACGTATAAACTCATAAAAAATCTAAGCTTTCATCCGCATAAATTTATCAATTACATATATGCATTTAAAACATTACAAAACTCAATCATATGACTTTTCAAACCGATTAGAACATATCATATTTAAATCCCTTATTTACATGTCAACCACTATCTTTATTACAAAATACATACTATACATTTCTTTTCTGATCTGATCTTTAGAAAAGAGAAACTGACCTGTCTTGCATAATTTTTTTTACCACTCTTCCTCTTCTCGGAACCTACGCGTGAAACAAAATATCAATTAATTTAAAGAGACGAGTCTTAAAATCTTTTAATAATTTAAATTTTGATATTATAAATGAAAGAAGTCAGATTTAAAAAATTATTTTTATAATAAAATTTTATTTAAATTAATCAATGGATTGATAAATCAAATAACAATAGTTATAAAAGAGTAAATTATACGTTTAGTGCCTCTACTATCATTTTTGTTTCGTTTTTGGTCACCCAACTATTTTTCATTTCAAAATCATACCTAATGTTAGTTTTAATTTTGGTCACCTATCGTTAAAACATTAATGGTGATGCTGATACGTCACCATATGGTAATGCCATATCATCTTTAAAAAAAATAAAAAAGCTGCCAGATCAACAGTTATGTTACTTTTTTAACGGTGGATGACCAAAATGAAATAAAAAAATAACATCATATATGATTTTGAAATAAAAAATAATTGAATGATAAAAACAAAATAAAAGTAATAGTTGAAGTACTAACATGTATTTTATCCTAAAAATATGTTTGGGTTATTCATTGTGTAGACATTAATTTTTCACTTTCATTAAAATTAAAATTATTAATTTTATTATTATTATTAATATATTATTATTATTATTATTATTATTATATAAATAAATTACAAAACTGGAGGCCCGTTTACAAGCCCAAATCCCAGGCCCAACCAGAACTGGCCCAGACCCAAATGGAAACCCTGAACTGATTTGGGGTTTTAGCTAGGATTTTCAAACCCTAGCTCCCAGCCGCCGCTTCCAGTGAGCCCCAGCCGCCTCCAAGATTCCAGAATATCCACGAGGCGTCACCTCCACATCCAGCCGTCGTTGTTGACGTTTCCACTGCCAGCTGCCCCACGACGATGACACCTTGCTGCCCAGACGCCAACAGAGGATTCCAGAAGGCCAGCTGCCCCCACATGTCGCGGCTATGGGGTGAGTCACCACATAGCTCGGTGACTCACCGAGCTTCCCCCTCTGGACCGGTCCGAGCATGGCTCTGTGGTGGCTATAAAAGCCACCGGATCCTGCAAAACAGACGGCAAGACAGAGAGCAACAAAAAAAACAGAAACGAGAGAAGGAAAAAAACGAAGAAAAAAAAACTACCAACGATCCCAGTCAACGACGAACCAGTATAAAAAAAAGGAAAAGAGAAGAGAAGAGAGGAAAGAAACTTACTCTGTCATCGGAGAACCCCAACCGTCGCCAGAAACAACCAAAACCCGAAGGTATTTTCATAGATTTAATCCGATCAGGAGCTTTTTAAGAAAAACGGTCACCGGAACCGTCATTAGGATAGTTCGATCTACGTTTTGGTAAAAAAATAAAATTTCTCGGCCACCGGATGCGGTGGCCGCCAGTGAGGACGGCAGAGGCAGACGGCTGCCGGCCTATAACCGGCTTCCCTCCGGTGAGGGAAGCTAGAGAGAGGACAGAGAGAACTCTGGTTCTCTCATTTGAGAGAGAGAAGAGAGAAAGAAAAATGAGAGAGCTGGCCCTTCGGGCCAGCCGTTTGGGGAATTTATACCCCTTTCCAAACGACGCCGTTTTGGGAGGGGTATATCTGTAATTTCGTGCATGGCCAAACCCTTTCCGCAGCCATCCGAGTTTTGTAATTATTTATTTTAGTCACTGAAACTAACTTCTGAACGTTCTAATTCAGTCTTCAAATTTTATTTTATTATGTTTTAGTCATTACCAGTATTTTATATATATATTAGAGTAAATACCCATTTAGTCCCTCATAGTTTAATTAATATTTATCTTAATCACCTATTAATTAATTAGTTTAAATTAAACTATTAGTAATTATATTTTTATAATAATTCAAAATATGCCCTTTAATTTTGATATTTTACTTTTTAGTTAACAATATTTTGTTTCTTTTCATTTTTGACCCTGATTTTTTTTATATTTTGCAAATTAATATTATTGCTTTTTAATCATTATTTATTTATTATTTTTGTTATTACTTTTATATTATTTTATTATTATTTTCATATTAGTCACATAAATATATATATATATATATATTAAATAATAATGTGTATTTATTTTCAATATCAAAGAAAAGGGCAGTCTTAATACAACTGGATGTCCTATTCTAGTATTTTTAAAATTAAATATTAAAAATTATAATTTAATTTTATTTAAATTATTATATTTTAATATTATTTTTATATATCGAAGAAAGAGCTGTCTTAAGGCACTTAGAAGTCCTTTTCTGATATTTCTAAATAAGTAAATATCTTATTATGTTATATATTTTCTTAAAAATATTTGAAATAATAGAATTATGAATTAAATATATCTTTGAATTTTTAAATTTCTATTATTAGAGACAATTTATAATTAAAAAGTACCAATTTTGGGCGTTGTATCGGTGCTAATCCTTCCCCAAACATAACCGACCACAAATCCATTTTTATTATTAAAAAGAACGAATTTTTGGTTAAAACGCAGATCATTTTATCTTTTAATCGATGTTTTCTTAAAAACTCTTTTAAAGGATGATTTTTAGGTATTCGATTTACCTGACCCAAAAGGCCGATGGCGACTCCCAAAATATTTTTAAATCAAAAATCATTTTTTTATTCACATTATTTTCCCGCCGATTAAAAAAATTCGTGCCCGGACGAAAACCGGTTACGACAGCTTGGCGACTCCGCTGGGGACCGTCAAACTTTAAAATCAAATTGTAAATTGTCTCTTTCAGTTGGAAATTAAAAATTCATATATTTAATTTTTAATTCCTTTCTTTAAAATTTTTTATAACTTATTATTTTTATATTATTTTATTAATATTTTTATTTATTTATTTTATTCAGGTATTAATTATTTTATTTGTCTGTTAGAGGTTTGAACATTTCTCCTCACACACAACACTTGCATTGCATAACATAAGCTTTCTAATCAAGCTTGTCCCTTTTAAGTGGGAGTGAAAGCAACGTCTTCGTGAGAATTTATTCTCCGTGTCAAACCTAGCAAGTAACTTTCGGGGTTCATATGCTTTATGTCTTCGTGAGAATTTATTCTCCGTGTCATGCATAGAGAAATGTGTCCCCTCGAATTGAACTCGATCCGTTTAAGTCTGTAATGGACTAGGATTGAGGGTTGATAGCCCAAGAGGGAATCAATAAGGACAGCTCGAGTACCTTTACTCCTAGAATTGAAAACCTACATATAATAAACCCTATAAACTCTCTCGATCCGAAACCATGCCGAAATTTTGTCAGTAGGTATACACAAAGGAGAAATAAGCTCTAGCTTTTAATTTTATTTCCTTTTCTTTTTCCTGAATAAATGCATGCGAACTAGAAATCATGCGGTTAGGTTAATTTTTCCAAACAAAGCATGGAACTAGAAAGCATGAGGTTAAGATTTATACCTTGATAGATAGATTTTTTTAGTTGGTACTAACTATTCTATTTTTCTTATTTTTTCATGCATGTTACATTGCTCTAATCTGTTCATATTGATTTCTTTTGTTTGCATTGCATGATCATGGCATAACCAAAAGGTGTTTACTTGAAAGAATGTTCATCATATTGGAAAGAAATCCTAAATGGACAAAAAGTTTTATGATCAAACAAAATATGATGCGTCCAAGAAAAGACATCCTGAGGGAACTCTGAAGATAGAGGAGAGCTATGCATCCAAAGATCGTATGCCCATTGAAGAGCAAAAGGAGATACGAGAAATAAAGAGAGCAGATGTCCAAGATGATGGATAGAATATCTATTTTGGCCAAAAGAGAAGAGATTCCTACACAGAAAGAGAGAGAGCTCAATGAGCTTAACCCTGCAATGTCAGATATGCAAGGGACTTCGGATCTTAACCAACTTGAGAAATTACAGACAGTCATCATTCGTATTCACAAATCGTCTGGAGATACCAAAAAATGGTGACCACTGTAAAAGCTCCCAGAGATGAGAAGAAATCATGTAATCAGTAATCATCGAAGTTTGGTCTGCTCCCGAGGTTTAAAACTCAGGTTCAATCCAAGACAAAAGGTGGTTCTCATCTTGATACTATCCCCATATCATATAAAGAGTTGTATGAGAAGCTACTTGAAGCACGAGAAGTGGCTCCATATTATATAAAACCGTTCCAACCTCCGTATCCGAATTGGTATAACATCAACGTTTATTGTAAATATCATGCCGGAGCTCAAGGACATACCATTGAGAATTGTCTTGCCTTTAAACGTCGAGTCCAAAGTTTTTTGGATCAGGGAATCTTGCAGTTTATGATAAATGATTAACCTAGTTTGGTAATTGAAGATCCTGCCAGATCAACACCAAATGTATTCAAAGGTAATAGCATCAGTAGGGATGTCCAGAAGAAAGAAGATTTGCTGAGATTCGAAGCCCAAATATGTCATTTGAATGATCAAAACGATAAATTGAGCACCGAAATGGAAAGCATACAGGAAGATTTCCAGAAGGTCAGTCAAGCCTTTCAAAATGTTGGTATAGGGAACACCCCAGAAGAGTGGATAACAGGGGTCACCAAACTGAATAAGAACTGTAACATACATGAAGGACGAGCCAAGAAGTTTTATCATAATTCACGAGTTGCAGAAGAAAGATGCAATACGCCAGTTAGTTAATTGATAAGATGTCAAGTCGAAAATCAAAGGTTGAATAATGCTATGACCAACATGGAAGCATCATATCAGATTCATCATCTTGAGATCGATATTGAATTAAAAGCCACTATGGCCAAGAACAAAACATTGAGGAAATGTGTAGATGATTATAGAGATCTTGTACGAGAACTTCTTGAACATAAAGATTCTCTCACAAGAAAAAATGAACAATATTGTTTACAACTTCGAGAGTTAATGCAAAAGATGAAGGAAAAAGACAATATCATGAAGGAAGCCGCTGCTCAAGCAAACAATGTGGCTAATAAGTTGGTGGACTTAGCTGGTTTCACGAGATAGTTAAGGCAGATTGATAACTCCACACCTGAGTATAAGTGGAAGTTAGTTTGCCTTTTAAGGGAAATAGAGAAGTTAAGAGTGAAAGCTATCCCCTACATGTAAAAGTTTTGTTTGATGTACCGAAATTTTTGTGTTCAATGAAATCTGTTCTAAGATGACCACTCTTGAGTAACACCTTTTCATACATGCATTTACATTTTGTATCTGTGCATTTCCATTTTGTATTCTTACTTTTTACATCTTTGCATTACACAGTTTGCATTCTTATTTTTGCATTTATGCATTTTCACATTTACATTACATTTTCTTAGTATTGTTATATACATTAATTATAAAAACGTTAATAATCTATGAAAGGTTTTGTAACAGTAAAACCAAGATCATTCATTCATATTACTTTACCATCATCATGAAAACAATAGAGCCATCTTATGAGGGACTACAAGATCAATGGCCAGAACAATTGACAGGGTTACCTCAGGATATAAGTAAAGAAGCATCAGATTCAGTACCAGATGGATCAAATCAAATTATTCAGGGAATGGCATCTGATAAAGAAAAGATAATTGCTAAAGAGAAACCATGCTATCAGAATGAAGAGTCAAGAAAGATAGCATACCCTGGTGCATCCTAATTGGACCCAAAGAATAACCTCATTAATTATTCACAATATGAGGAGAGATTCAAGAAGATGGAGAAAGCAATCAGAAACATGAAAGATGTTAGTGCCCACCACAAAGAATTAGAAGCACGAGAGATCAGCTTGGTTCCAAATTTGGTTATTCCCCATGATTTCAAAATGCCTGATTTTGAGAAATATGATGGTACCAGTTGTCCCTTAATCCATTTGAGAATGTTTTGCAGAAAAATGGAAGGATATTTAAGTTCTGATGATCTGTTAATTTACTCTTTCCATGATAGCCTTGTTGGCCCAGCAGTAGTCTAGTATAATCAGTTGACACAAGAACAGATCAAGAGATGGATTGATTTAGCTGATGCATTTTTGGAACAATATCGGTATGTTAAAGGCTTAGGTCCAACACGTATGGATCTTCGAAGAGTAAAGAAGAAAACCAATGAAAGATTTCAAGAATATGCCTTAAGATGGAGATGAGTGGCAGCACAAGTTCAACCTCCCATATTAGAAGAAGAAATATCACGTATGTTTCGTGATTCCCTTCCAGCGCCTTTCTTCGAGTTAATGCAGGCAAACCCAACGAAGGAATTTGAGAATCTTGTGACAAGTGGAGATTTAATTGAGAATGTAATCAATGAAGAAAACTCAAAAGTCACATCTAGGAGCCCGATGGATCAAAAAGCAAAAGCTAATCATGTGAATGAGTGTCGCATCCAGAGTCCTCGCAATTGCAAAAGAAAAAGAGCGAGTAACTGTTCGGATCGACCAAAGAAAGTCATGCGATCAAGAAAAACTTTGGAAGTGTTCCAAACTTCCATTTCAGACTTGTATCCTCATTTGGTTAAAGGTCAATACATTACACCAAGACCAACTAAAGTGACATTAAACCTTTCTGCTCATAGCTATGATCAAAATAGTAATTGTAATTTCCACATGGGGGTAAAGATGCATTCTACAGACAATTGTAGGCCACTGTTAAAATAAATTGAGATGCTTGCTGACAAAGGGGTTTTGACACAAGAAATGATCAAGAAATGGGGGGAAATGAGGAAAAGAACCCTGATCCTATTACATACCCAACATTATAGGAATAATGATGCATAAACAAGTGGAAGTGTTATCTACCACTGTAGTACTTTCTATTTTTAGCATCTTGTTTGAACTTGTTTTTTTTTTTGTTCCTTTCTCCACCTTTTGTTCAATAAATAAATGTGTTGCTTTTATGGTTATGAGCAAGGAATCAAGTTTTAACCTTGAGATTATTGAGTATCAAGTAGATTAAATATTCTTTTAATTTTTCAAGAGTTATAGATCTTTGGCAAGTGGTAAAATTATATCTTCCATATCCCATCCAACACCAATTACTCGACCCGTACCAAAACCAAATTCTGACACTACATTTATCTGAGACTCTGAAGTAATATCTCCACCTATTTTTGAGACACCGACTCTAGATTTCTACTTTTTTGGGTAGAGTTGATCGATTCATTATACTACCTTCCACCATATACATAACTTTAAAAGTCACACATTTGTCCTTCCAAATACAAAACCATCATAAACCAAAATATCTCAAAAGAACCAAATTTTCAATTATCCGTGAATCTTACTACAAGAAGAGACGAGATGAGGCATCATGGACCAACTTATTGAAGATGATTTCGAGTGATTAGGACATACTCAAAGAAGAAGGAAAAAGTGATTAATTGAAATAAATATATCATGCATTAATTACATTTTTTCATGTAACTAAAGTTAATCTTGAATATTCATCCCCTGGAGATACCTCTTTTTACAAGGACTTCTATGTATGAGATGACTAAACTTCGCGCCCAGATCTAGCACGCCAACTCAGTGTCATATCGCCCAAAGATGAATGGGGCATTTGCAGGAGCAAATAATAACCTTAAGAGGATCATTACAAAGACCACTGAAGCTTACAAGGATTGGCACGAGAAGCTACCTTTTGCCTTATATGCATATTGAAATACTGTGCAAACATCTACTGGGGAAACACCTTATTGTTTAGTCTATGGGAGGGAAGAAGTATTACCAATTGAAGTTGAGATCCCATTGTTTTGTATCCTAAAGGAGGAAAAATTGGAGAAGACTGAATGTATCCAATTTCGATTTGATCAATTAAACCTTATTGATGAGAACCAATTGAAAGTTGTTTGCCATGGGCAGATGTATCAGAAATGGATGATGGAAGATCACAACAAGAAAGTACATCCTAGAGGGTTCGAAGAGGGTGATCTAGATGTGATCTAGTGTTTAAAAAGATCTTTCCTATACATAAAGATTTCCGTGAGAAATGGATGTCTAATTGGGACGGGTCAAATATTGTAAAAAATAGGCCTTTTCCGGAGAAGCATTGATTTTGGCAAAAATGAATGAGAAAGTTCTGAGAAAAAAATTAACTCAGATTCTGTCAAGAAATATTATACTTGAAAAAAAACAACAAAAGGAAAAAAGGAGAAAAAAGGAAAAATGAGAAAAAAGAAAAAAAAAAGGAAAAAGAAAAAGGGGAGAAATTGAATCAAGATGGGTGACTCCAGGAAGCTTCAAGTTACAAGATGGATCAAGTACAATTAATTCAGATATTCATATTCAACAAGAAGAGTAAGAAATGATGAAGATATAAGAAAATGAAAATTGGCAGTCTAGAGGGATCCAAATGATTGAAAAATCCCCAACAAGGCAGATTCAAGTCAAGCAAAGCAAGATTGAAGACATCTAAAGAGAATATCTTCACAATTCATTCCGCCTCTCAAGATTGATTTTTATTTGCAAAAATTGGTTTTTAAAATCTTTAATGCATGATATAAAAAATGATAAAAGGGGGGTTCAAGATGTAAATTTTTAAATAACATTTTGAAACCAACGGAGGATTCGAGTTGAAAACCTGAAAAGGTGGCTCGAATATTGAATGGTGCAACAACGACATAAGAGACGATCTTAAGCTCTTAATGAAGCACCACACATCCCAAAGACGTTCCTGAGATTCTGGAATCAAGAAGTATCTCTACAAGATGAGCATAACAACCATTTCTTCAAGTTAGTGGAAGCCCGAAGCGACATACTGAACCAACTTGAAAGAACCTACTTTACCAGAACTAACCTACACCTCAAATCAGTCAATAATTTTGACACTTGCCATAGGACTATGATTTTTGAATGATTTAAAAGTGTAGTTGATTTTATTTGATATTCATTAAATTCATTGTTTATGATTTGATTATATTGTGAACCTGAAAGGGGTAATACTTTACAAAATTATTTCATTCTTCAATAAAGAAAGGAGAAAAAACATTTTCAAACAGGACGGTCTCAAATGAGGAAGGTCTTTGAAGCAATTATTGTTTATTCTACCTCTGTTGTAAAAAAAATGAACGAGGCCAGAATAATGAAGCACTTTACATTTTTGAAGGCAAGTGGTCCAAGAAGCCAGAAAGTTTGGAGAATTGAACTTGTGACACTCTCCTATAACATTATTAGCAGCTCATCAAGAAAGATTATCGTTTATCTCATGCTGAGGTCGATAAGCATCACCAGATAAATTATTTTCCTCAGCCATCAATTCATGTTCTCTAGAAGATTACATCATAGAGCCATGAACAAGTCACTACCTGCACTCTGGTTATACCGTGATGCTGGCTCAAGTCTTGATACATCATTGCTACTTCTTCTATGCCGATCATTTTCTTTGTCAAGATGATCTCCATTATGTCCTTCAGAAGATTGCTGAATTTGAATTTGAGGACTTATGGCATAGAATAAGACATTGGAACAGAATCTACCCTTATAGGCCTTTTATATAGGGTAATATTGGTTACAGGATTCTAAAAGTTGAAGATGACTAGTTTTACTGTCAACTAAACCGTTCCATGATTCGAAAAGAATGGAATATATTGGAGCAGCAGAAGGGACAGTTGTCGTAGCAGTCATTGCAAGAAAATGCACCAACAAAAATCTTCTAGTTCATCCTGATGATGTTTATTTCTTCCAGTAAGGTTGTAACGCTGGATGCCACCGAAAACAAGGTCGAATTCGACAAATCTACTCATCAATTGCTCTAACCGATCATCATGCCAAGACAGTAGAAGGCGACCTCTGCATCACTGATCCCAGAAAAAAAAAAAGACAGGACATTGATATCACCGGAGAACATGTCTCTAGCAGCTCCTCATGTATAGTTTTTAGGCAAACCTAGAAGCATTCCCACCTCATCAGGTTCAAGTGGAGTAACTTTACTCCTTCCAACCCATACTAGATTCCATTTTCAGCACTCAACAAGAACATACTTCTGGACACTCGAAGGTGGCTCATCGTCATAAGCATCAAGAGCCTTACAGATCATTTCTGTCAATTTGGCACTTCATGTACATGTTTGTAAACAATTCAACTTTGTTCTTGGATCCCAGGAAGGTCACCAGTTTGTTGTCAATGGAAAAGCATCATGCATGGTGCAAGGAGAAAGCAGAATAAAAGGAAATCTGTTCTCAATTGGCAGATTATGAATGTAGCTTCTTTTCCGGGCAGCAACACAAAAATGCTTCGAATCTACAAATTCTGGCTCTACATCGTATAAGTACCGTGACATTTCGGTCCAAACACTAATTGGAGCAAGTGTCATGTTCTCGTAGTAGAAATAAGGAGGCCCAATAGTATTTTCTGGAAGTGTTCTTTGAGTTATCTGATTTGGTTTGATAAGAACCCTTAAACCAATCATTGGATTTGAAAGATGAATTTGCTCATAGTAGAAATAAGGAAACCCAATAGCATCTTCTGGAAGTGTTCTTTGAGTTATCTGATCTGGTTCGGTAAGAACCCCAAAACCAATCATTGGATTTAAAAGCCATTTGAGCAGCACATATAAAATCTGTCAACTCTGTAATTGATGAATTCGGACCACATCTCTCCATGGCTATTGAAGCCTTAACCTCTGAATATCCTGTTTTTGTCAAGTATAACAGTTTATTCTCCTCATCAGAATCAGAATTCAGGATTTCCTCGGAATCAGAAGAACTATCAATATCTTTGAAATCATCCTGAAAGATCGCTTCATAATCAGATGATTTGTTATCATAATCAACATGTTGCATGGGTGTGGATTTTTGATGAGTCTGTACCACTGTATATGTAGTCTTGCTATTGCATCATATTACTGTTCGCATAAATTGTTTTCTCTCCCACAGAAAAGTATATTTCAGAGATGGCCTTCACTGAAAGATGATAAGCCACTGTGTCAGCTTGGAACAGATTACCAAACTATTTATATTGCTCTGTATGACTAAATCCCTCCAGATACAGAAATGGTCACCTCATTCAGAAGACACATATCTCAGACGTTTCTGTCAGAAGGATTGAGTATTTCTTAAGTTTGTGACAACATGAAGAGAATTTCTCCAGTTACATGACAATATTATTGATTAGTGACACCAGAATGAGAGTATTCAAGATAAACAGATTTTGGGCACGAATAAAGCTAAAAGTACCTACAACAGTTCATTGTCAAAATTGGACCTCGTGGGGATCATGACATTTCAGTTAAACAGACATTGAGAGTGAATCAGAAAGATCTAGAGGGACATCTTGAGGTCCCATTTCAACCAGAAATAGAATATTGAGGTATTTTGAAGGCTCACAACAATATGAATATTTGGGCATTCTTGGAGGCTCATATCAACAAGAAGTAATGTTGAGCACACTTTTAACATCTGTATCAGTAAATGTTGGGGCATTTTGAAGGTTACTTCAGACAGATCCATGTGGGGCATTTTGAAGACTCAGATTAACAAGAAACTAATGTTGGGGTATGTTGAAAGCCCCTTTCAATCAGAATCAGGAACTTTGGTGCATTTTGAATATCTGTAGAAGCAAATGATGGGGCATGCTGAAAGCCCACATCATCATGTGTTAAAAATCATTGTCTTGAGCAGATATTTCCAATGAGACAGAAAATTTTGAAGAATGAAAATGGTGAAACAATAACAGTCAATCTAACTACACATAATTGCTTCGTTCATCAGGCAGTTGCATTAGGGTCATGTTGTTGAATAAATATTTACTCAACAAGTATGGTTTCAAATACCCAATCTTCTTAAACCATGTGTCACATGACAGTGTATTCTTTGTTAAGCTACATCACGGTTGCATGAATAAAGATGGTCCCCTTGTAGACCATTCGATCTAAGGATCAATTCCTCGAGACCTCGAACTCTGAATTCAGCCTTTTATGTGTCAGTGATAATTGAAAATATTTCTTTGAGATTCCTGTCAGTTAGTTTCAACCATACTGTTGAGGTTACGAAGCTGTTTTTCACATCAGTTTTGTTTACTTGATAACATTGAAGAGAGAAGCTCATATATATTGCTCTTTCCCGATGTTACTGGGGTTATCATTGCCAGCCAGGCTGAACTGAATTTTTATCTATTTTGGGTTTTATCATGTGCGTTTCATCCCTTGCAGCAAGAATTCTATGGATATCGTTCTGTACATGGATCCTATAGCTGAAGTGTTTCTACTTTCCACAATGCTCATTACAGAAGAAAACGTGATTAGTATCACACTTGCCTTTTCCCGAGATGATATCGAGATCAATTAATGTCTCCTATTCAATTCGACACCAGCACATTTTGTGAATTTGACCAAATTTTTGGTCATACCAGTATTTCACTTGTATTCCCATTGAGTTTTGTTCTCAAGTGGTCTTGTGACATCATACAAAAACTTTAAACACTAGGCAAGGAGCTTCAATGATTGAGAAATCTTGGAAGAAACCACAGAAAAGGATGAATGTGTTATCAAATGTTTTACATCTGAGCAGAAACCACATGAGATGATGCATGTGTTGTCAAATGTTTTACGAACCAGTGATTATGGTATTGAACCAATGTTGTTATCATATGGTTTTCCTTTATTGATCCAAGATGAAGTTTGTCTTCTTCAACACCAAGCTTTGAAGTGAGATATGACGAAGATTTTTTTCCATAGAAGGGAAGCGGAAATTTTAACAACAAGAAACTAGTGGAGCCAACTAAGGTTGAACGACAAGTTGTTGTTAAACATCTCGACATGATATGGTCCAAGTTGCCTTATTCGAGATCTGATTATATGTGGAGACATGAAAGGAATTGGAATAAATCTTCCTTGTGATGTGTTTAAGAGTTAAATTAGAACAGACTTTACTCCCCTAATTAATCCCCGCTGAGTCAGACATATCTACATCTACACTCTTCAAAGATGATAGGTTCTCTTTTTAAAGATGATAGATTCTCTTTTCAAAGATGAAAGCTTTATGGGATTTTTACACAAGTCCAAGCAAATAAAGTTGGTTTTATCCAAGACAAAATGGGGCATCAGGGTCATAATTTTGACTACGACAAGAGTTCCATAAATGAAACATTTCTTCTAAGAATTAAATGAAGCAAAAAAGGCACCAAGATACAAGTTGATCAGATGATTCTGCAGAAATGCAAGCTTGATAGCATAAATTTCTACCTTGATATGCAGAGGTAACCCTGGCAATAAATGATGAAGCGAAGGAAGACCAAGTTCACCACTTTGAAGTCAAATAAAGATTGCATCAACATTCATGCATTCATAAGAATATCATCTACACAATAGACAATGCATTACATTGATACATCTGAGTGCATTCAAACATGAAGTTTTACAGATCTTCAGAAGAACAAGAAGATTCATGGAAAAAATACCTTACAAGAAGATATTCAAAACCGCAAATACAGGAATCACGCAAACATCTGAAGAATAGATGGACACAATCCACAAGAAAGAACATTATCTTGAGATTGGGTCATGTTACCCAATCAACATGTTATTTCAAAAAAATAATGAGAAAACAATTTCCATAGTTTCTCATTTTATCTTTTCTAAAATGAAATTGTTGAAAAGTAAGAAAACGATTTCCTTAGTTTTTTTACTTAGTAAACTATTTCCAACATCCTTATCTTAAGATTGGGGCATGTTACCCAATCAACATGTTATTTTGAAAAATAATGAGAAAACGATTTCCATAGTTTCTCATTCAATCTTTTCTAGAAATGAAATTGTTGAAAAGTAAGAAAACAATTTCCTTAGTTTTTTTACTTAGTAAACTATTTCCCACATCTGTAAGTCCTGCAGTGCATGATGTTTCCAAAAAGCCTTCGGGAGCTTTTTGATGTTTTCAAAGCCTTAGGGTCATCTGTAAGTCCTGCAGTGCATGATGTTTCCAAAAAGCCTTCGGGAGCTTTTTGATGTTTTCAAAACCTTAGGGTCATCTGTAAGTCCTTCAGTGCATGATGTTTCCAAAAAAGCCTTCGGGAGCTTTTTGATGTTTTCAAAGCCTTAGGGTCATCTGTAAGTCCTTCAGTGCATGATGTTTCCAAAAAGCCTTCGAGAGCTTTTTGATGTTTTCAAAGCCTTAGGGTCATCTGTAAGTCCTACAGTGCATGATGTTTCCAAAAAGCCTTCGGGAGCTTTTTGATGTTTTCAAAGCCTTAGGGTCATCTGTAAGTCCTACAGTGCATGATGTTTCCAAAAAGCCTTCGGGAGCTTTTTGATGTTTTCAAAACCTTAGGGTCATCTGTAAGTCCTTCAGTGCATGATGTTTCCAAAAAGCATTCGGGAGCTTTTTGATGTTTTCAAAGCCTTAGGGTCATCTGTAAGTCCTGCAGTGCATGATGTTTCCAAAAAGCCTTCGGGAGCTTTTTGATGTTTTCAAAGCCTTAGGGTCATCTGTAAGTCCTGCAGTGCATGATGTTTCAAAAAAGCCTTCGGGAGCTTTTTGATGTTTTCAAAACCTTAGGGTCATCTGTAAGTCCTTCAGTGCATGATGTTTCCAAAAAGCCTTCGGGAGCTTTTTGATGTTTTCAAAGCCTTAGAGTCATCTGTAAGTCCTGCAGTGCATGATGTTTCCAAAAAGCCTTCGGGAGCTTTTTGATGTTTTCAAAACCTTAGGGTCATCTGTATGCCCTTTAGTGCATGATGTTTTCAACATTTCCATATTACTTAAAATAAGCCGAATGAAAAATTATTGTCTTTTTCGTCTTTGCTCTATTCTTGTTAACACAAGAATGAGCAAAGAGGGGCAGTTGTAGACATTATTTTTTCACTTTCATTAAAATTAAAATTATTAATTTTATTATTATTGTTAATATATATTATTATTATTATTATTATATAAATAAATTACAAAACTGGAGGCCAGTTTACAAGCCCAAATCCCAGGCCCAACCAGAACCGGCCCAGACCTAAATGGAAACCCTGAATTGATTTGGGGTTTCAACTAAGGTTTTCAAACCCTAGCTCCCAGCCGCCGCTTCCAGTGAGCCCCAGCTGCCTCCAAGATTCCAGAATATCCACGAGGCGTCACCTCCACATCCAGCCGTCGTTGTTGATGTTTCCACTGCCAGCTGCCCCACGACGATGACACCTTGCTGCCACGACGCCAACAGAGGATTCCAGAAGGCCAGCTGCCCCTCACATGTCGCGGCTATGGGGTGAGTCACCACATAGCTCGGTGACTCACCGAACTTCCCCCACTGGATCGGTCCGAGCATGGCTCTGTGGTGGCTATAAAAGCCACCGGATCCTGCAAAACAGACGGCAAGACAGAGAGCAAAAAAAAATAGAAACGAGAGAAGGAAAAAAAAGAAGAAAAAAAAACTACCAACGATCCCAGTCAACGACGAACCAGTATAAAAAAAAGGAAAAGAGAAGAGAAGAAGAGAAGAGAAGAGAGGAAAGAAACTTACTCTGTCATCGGAGAACCCCAACTGTCGCCGGAAACAACCAAAACCCGAAGGTATTTTCATAGATTTGCTCCGATCAGGAGCTTTTTAAGAAAAACGGTCACCGGAACCGTCATTAGGACGGTCCGATCTACGTTATGGTAAAAAAATAAAATTTCCCGGCCACCGGATACGATGGCCAGCGGAGGCAGACGGCTGCCGGCCTATAACCGGCTTCCCTCCGGTGAGGGAAGCTAGAGAGAACTCAGGTTCTCTCATTTGAGAGAGAGAATAGAGAAAGAAAAATGAGAGAGTTGGCCCTTCGGGCCAGCCGTTTGGGGCATTTATACCTCTTCCCAAATGACGCCGTTTTGGGAGGGATATATCTGTAATTTCGCGCATGGCCAAACCCTTTCCGCAACCATCCGAGTTTTGTAATTATTCATTTTAGTCACTGAAACTAACTTCTGAACGTTCTAATTCAGTCTTCGAATTTTATTTTATTATGTTTTAGTCCTTACCAGTATTATATATATATATATATTAGAGTAAATACCCATTTTAGTCCCTTATAGTTTAATTAATATTTATCTTAATCACCTATTAATTAATTAGTTTAAATTACACTATTAGTAATTATATTTTATAATAATTCAAAATATGCCCTTTAATTTTGATATTTTACTTTTTAGTCAACAATATTTTGTTTCTTTTCATTTTTGACCCTGATTTTTTTATATTTTGCAAATTAATATTATTGCTTTTTAATCATTATTTATTTATTATTTTGTTATTAATTTTATATTATTTTATTATTATTTTCATATTAGTCACATATATATATATATATATATATATATATATATTAAATAATAATGTGTATTTATTTTCAATATCAAAGAAAAGGGTAGTCTTAATACAACTGGATGTCCTATTATGGTATTTTAAAATTAAATATTATAAAAATTATAATTTAATTTTATTTAAATTATTATATTTTTAATATTTATTTTTATTAATATCGAAGAAAAGAGCTGTCTTAAGGCACTTAGAAGTCATTTTCTGATATTTCTAAATAAGTAAATATCTTATTTATGTTTAATATATTTTCTTAAAAATATTTGAAATAATAGAATTATGAATTAAATATATCTTTGAATTTTTAAATTTCTATTATTAGATACAATTTATAATTAAAAAGTACCAATTTTGGGCGTTGTAGGGGTGCTAATCCTTCCCTAAACGTAACCGACCACGAATCCCTTTTTATTATTAAAAAGAACGAATTTTTGGTTAAAACGCAGATAAGTTTATCTTTTAATCGATGTTTTCTTAAAAACTCTTTTAAATGATGATTTTTAGGTATTCGACCTACCTGACCCAAAAAGCCGATGGCGACTTCCAAAATATTTTTAAATCAAAAATCATTTTTTTATTCACATTATTTTTTCGCCGAATAAAAAAATTCGTGCTCGAACGAAAACCGATTACAACATATTGCCTTTATGAGAGTGACGAAATTTAATGATCTTAGATCCGACCTATCTACCTGTGCCTAATAGACAAACAAACAATAATAAATACACACTGTTTTTAGTACTATCAAATTCAATACTTTTTTTCTCATTTATATTCATTACATTATCTTTCTAACTTCTATTTTCATATATCACATGGTATTTTAGTTCATAATATTTTTTAAAATTTAACTTTTAGTTATTTTGATATTGTGGTAATATAAAATTTATCGTATAGGATTATTTTAAAATATCAGATTAAAAAAGGATTAAAATAAAATATTATTAAATCTTGAGTCTAATTTTTAAAAAAATTAAAGATTAAATTAAAAAAACAATCATTTTCAAAAACTAAAAATTATTGGGAAACTACATGTTTAGTACTTAAACTATCATTTTTGTTTTGTTATAGTTATCCAATTATATTTTTTTCAAAATTATATCTAACGTTATATTTTTGTTACATTTTGGTCATCTTTCATTAAAAAATTAATAGAATTACTGATGTGACACCTAAAAAATCAATGATGAAGTGACATTTCCTTATGGTGATACGTTAGCATCACCATTAATTTTTTAATAGTGATCAAAATAAAATCAAAATATAATATTTGATATGATACTCTACGTAAAATTATTTTATCACAAATATAAAAATGAAACCAAATATAGGATTGGATGTATTTGAATGCATAAAATACACTCCATCACATAATTGTGTAACTAATGTGAGATATTTAATAAATATGCTTCATAACCAAATGGACAAATATATCAATAGTCAATAACAACATTGCACACTCTATATTAGGGCCTAAAATTTTCTTAAAATTTATTTCGACGACTAAATTGAAATTTTAATTAAATTCAGTGACTAGTGAAATTTTGATTATATTCGAATCCAAATTGATAAAGCAACTAAAATTGGAGGACCTATAGTGTAATTATATATTTGTTTTCAAATATGGGTTTAAAATCCCTAAAGAACAGAAACTTTCCATTTTTGGAAAATTCAATCCTTCTCCTTTCTCTCTTCAACCTTTCCTCTTTTAGTAGGAAATCTTTAATCGACATTTCGTCGCCGACCGTTGTTATGTTTTCGATACCTCATGTACCATCATGTTCTTTGTGTCATCCCAAGTCCACCGGTGTCCATCTTGTCTCCATTTCCGCTGGCGTGTGAGGGAGTGAGGAATATCAAGTTTCTGACGTTGCGAAATTGAGCTCTTCGCCATTCACCGCTATGAACCAAGCTTGGTAAGTGTCTCAAAACCCCTTAAAATGCATATAGGAATTTTTTCGTAATTTTTCCAACACCGAAGGCCCTTCACGCATAGTCATTGCGCGTGGGGAAGCTCCACCGCCTAGTGGGCTTCTATAAACTACCCGACCTGACTCGCATACCTAATCTGACCCGCCTTTTCGATCCGACCCACCTGTCTGACTCGATCCAACCCGAACCGAACCAGTCAACTGTTAACCGTTGACAGGAAAAAGTCAGGAGAACCAACTACTCCTATTTTTGTACCACTATATATTTCTTTATGCCTTTAGTTATTCACATGTTTTTGCTACTGTCTTTGTATATCTGCATTGCCAGTATTTTGTTTTGTATATGTTTTATACAATTTTCTAATATATATATGAATCTTTCTTATTGCTAATTACATGTTATACTATTATATGGATTTTAACGTTATTTTAAGTATGAAAAGAATTTTTTAATACGATAAATAACTTAAAACAACGTTAAAATTCATATAATACTATAATACGGAATTAGCCATAAGAAAGATACATACGATAAACATATATATTAGAAAACCATATAAAACATATAAAGAACAAAATATCGGTAATACAGATATACCAAGACAGTAGCAAAAACACTTGTCACCAAAGTATAACTAAAGGCATATAAAGATATACAATGGTACAAAAATAGGAGTAGTCGGTCCTCCTGATGCCAAGTCTACTAGTCTACAGTCTATTACTATCTGAAAAGGTTAAAATTTACAAATTGAGCTAAATAGCTCAGTGTGCTCCTTACGGTGTATAAAAACATACAGATAAAATACTTTAGTAAAAAAATAGTCCATCAAACATGTTTTAAAAATATGAACATTACCCTCATCCGATCACCAGAATGTATAGGTTCCCCATAACCATACACCCACATATACACCCGGTAAGTGCCTTATACATATAGTATAAGGACCTGCGGTAAGGATTTACACTGTGCACAAAGCAGAGGAGTATGCAATAAGGTCTTACAAGTCATAAACTAGGTCGGATATGTTTCCTCCAATAATACCCCAATGACAATAATAAACATGTATGTATTCAAGTGAAATGGTAGTTTAATCCATTAAAGCATGCAATATTCCATACTCAGAAATCATATACAAAAATACAATAATCAGATATCATATCAGAAATACACAGTAAATCAGATATTAGATAAATAATATTCAGAAAATCAGGTATCGTGTCATAAAAATATTCAGTGTCATCATAAATCTAAAACAGTTCAGATAAATAGTTTAAAACAGTAATGTAACACCATTAGGAAACACACATATGCCGGTTTGAGTTGTCTGATAGGGAAGCCTACTACTGAGTCTTCCGATCATGATCAGCGGCAGCGCTAAATTATTCGAATAAAAAATTTATATCATAATCCTAATATGAATAATAATAATAACCTTTATTTAAACAATTTACAAAAATCTACGAGTAATTCTCGAAGAACGTGGATCTAACGGACGAAAAGTATCAAATCTAATCGACCCTCGGTCGGGGAAAACACAATTACCATAAAATTATATACTCGAATCAATTCCATAATCAAACCTCAAATAAATAAGCACAAATGCTAAAAATACTAAGCATTTTCGGATTAACATGCTAGATTCATGGCTTTTCGATTAGAATTTGGCAAAACGGATCGTAAAATCGAACTCAAGACGTCGAAAAACATCAAGATAGAGGTTTTCGAAAAAAATCAATGGTTGTCAACAGTTGATCGGTTAGGTTTGGGTTGGACCAAGTCAGGTCGGACAGGCTGGTTGGTCAGCTTCTAGAAGCCCACAAGGCGCTAGACCTTCCCCACGCGCAGCAGAGGCGCGTTGGGGCGTGCAGAGTCTTCGAAGGTCGAAAAATTACGAAAAAAAAATTCTTATATGTATTTTAAGGGATTTTGAGACACTTATCAAGCTCGATTTACAATTGTGAATGGCGGAGAGCTCGACTTCGCAATATCAGAAACTTAATCTTCCTCACCTCTCATACATCGGCGACAACGTAGACAAGATAGAACCGGTGGACTCAAGACGATGGAAGGAACACGATGGTACGAGAGGTATAAAAAACGGAATAACGGTTGGCGACAAAACGTCAATTAAAGATTTTCTATTAAAAGAGGAAAGATTGAAGAGAGAGAGGAGAAGGGTTTAAATTTTCCAGAAATGAAAAGTTTCTTATTTTTGAGTTTTTAACCCAAATTTAGAAAATGGTATAATTATAATATAGGTCCTCTAGGTTTAGAGGCTTTATTAGTTTAGATCCAAATTTAATCAAAATTTCACTATGATCTTAAAATTTTAATTTAATCCTCATAATAAATTTTAAGAAAAATTTAGGCCATAATTTTGGGTGTGACGAATATGTTTTTACTATATATATTATTCTATAGTGTAATAGTTTATTAACAAAAATGTCATACTCATTATTTAATACCGTTAGATTTTTAAGGTCAAATGTGAACCATCGGATGATCATTAAACCGATTTTAATTCAAAAATTACCAGGGAGTGTAAAAATGTTTCTCTTCCCCGAAGTCTACATGGCTTTAGCTACAGCGGGTAAATCGGTAAAAAAAAGGAAATCACCTGCACTCAAAATTTTTGCGATGTCCACTCCATTTCTTAACCTTTTTGCGCACTCGTTGACGTACGGATTACGATATTTCCGATCCGGAACAGAGTGGAATGAGCAAAAGATAGAGTAAACTAATCGAAACAAAAAACAGGAAACGGCGGACATGTCCCTACGTCAAAGTTGGAATTCTAATTGTACTATTATACCCCTGAGAACCAACGGAACATTTCGCTGATCTCCTCGCCGATGCGATTGGCTTCCACGTCATAATCACCGCCGATGGAGCCGGCGATATCGCTTCGACGACTGCTCCCGGTAGAGAACCTGCCTGAGCTACGAAATGATAACACTCGAGACGATAACGAAGAAGATAGCCTATCAACGTAATCCTTAAGCCAACTCCTTCCGGTGGCTACCTCCGCGGCGAGGCTCACTTCCGAAATTGCCTCAGAACCGGCGAAATCTTCCTTATCGGACACGTTTCTTTGATGAGTTTGATTCCTAGTCACCTCTGATTCTTCCTCTACAATGTAATCAAAAGAACCGATGGAGTAAGACCTTCTTTGCTCACCTGATTCCGAGCCTGGTTGTCGTCGGAGACTTACCGAGCCGATCTCAAGCCGGAAACTATCGCTGCCATTTCCGATAGGTGCAGCCGCATTAGAGGACTGAATCAATGACTTGATGAGATCCGATTCGGAAGTGAAGAGTGGAGAACGGCATAGAGGACAAGTCTGGTTTGACGAAAGCCACGTATCGATGCAGTGAGCATGAAACGCGTGACAACAGAGAGGGAGCAGCCTGAGTTGATCCTCCGGTTCAAACTTCGACAAACAAACAGCACAATCACCGGTCGAATCATTGCTGCAGCGGCGAGTAATGGAGGAGAAAGTGAAAAGAGGAAGAGAATCGAGCAACAAATCCGTCGGCGACTTCTCCGGACTGACACGGTGACTGGAAGCGGAGGCGATAATAGTAGAAGTCGTCGAACGAGAAAGGTGACGCAAACAACGCCGGTTCAGATGCCGCAAAAAAGACAGAGAGAAACCGAAACAATCAGCGTTATCGAAAGGATCAAAATTATTATTATTATACTCGGCTTCGCACTCTCGGATGAAGAAGACGAAGAATGCGACCGTTCTGTTCCAGTATTATCCCCGGAGGAGCCAGGTCCTCCGATTACTCCGTATAACATAGGCGGCGACGCCATAGAATCGTATGGGCTATGGAATGAAAGATATCTGTGGTTTTGAGGAGAGAGAGAGAGAGAGGGAGCATTTAATTGCAATAAAGTGGAAAGGAGAGGGGGGGGGGGGGCAGTAAATGGGGTGTCGCAGAATTTAAAGACGCGGCAGAGAGCGAGGTAACTCAACCGCAGCTCAACCGAATTAAAGACGCTTCAACGAACCAACAGCTGGCTAATTCAATATCGTGAGTCGTACACCTAAGCCTTTCATTTACTACAATTTCGGTTAACTCCTTGCTTCGTGCTTTTGTTTGCTTATAGGTCCAAATTCTTTTATTAATTTTCTATATGTAACTTATCAAATTAATCCATACATTTTAGTTTATTTTTTTGTTATATTTTAAAAAAAATTATTAAAGAGAATAAATTTTATTCATTAATTGTTGATAGTTTATCTCTTCTAATTTTGGTACAGAATTGTAGTTGGTGAGAAAATAATTGTTGGTCAGTATTTGAAAGAAAGAAAGAGTGAATTATCATGAGGAATGAGAAAGAGAGTCGGTTGGTTATAGGCGGTCCATCCCCCTTTTAAATCTTAATTAAGGGTATTCATAGTGACCCTTAGTGCATGTATAAGTTGTATGACTATTTGTAGGTTCACAATCTAAGTAGATATGATAGTTAGACTTTAAATTTTTATTTTGCCGTATCACATAAGTATGTTAGAGATTATGTCTAAAGGTCTTGTTTATAAATAATAAATTTTTGGAGGACCTTTGTATGGGGAGTCAAGTTCTTTGGAAACTCCAACAAACGAGAGAAATCGATTGGAGACTTTTGACTGATAGAGAATTGGTAGTTTCCGAAGATCGTTCTATGGAGATAATTTCAAAATTTTAATTTTAGTTCAAACAATATTCAAGATAACCTATAATAATATGTGTTCAATCAATTATCAGTTGGTCTAATAGGATAAGATACTAAATCTTTTAAATAAATTTAATAGTTTGAATTTTAACATTGTGAATGAAAAAACTGAATTGAAATGAATGATTCTATGAAAACCTCTATTGTATCTATATAAGATATTGATGATTATAAAAAAAAAACATTAAAAGAATTTGGGAACATGGGATGTGGGATGGGTAGGGCATTACTTGGAAGATTTGATTTGGCATGTGATCATTCTCATGGACCGTTTGAGTAATTGAATCATTTGATTCAATTAGTTGACGTTGGATGATATGGTAATTAAGTATTGATTTTGATCAATAAAAGTTGAATAGTAAAGTAGAATAAGGCAAAGAATTGCAGGAATAATAGGAATAGCTATTTAGCTACACAAATAAGACACACGACACGTTAAAAAAACCAACAAACCATTACTATAAGCAGGATGGAATTAGGGTCTGACAGAGACCAACATCCTTTGAAAATTTCATATTCTTATACAATTTAGATTTTTTATCTGTATTTTTTATTGACAACCTATTTTTATTTTCTTTAACATAAAATTTTATATCCGTCCATGTATATGCAAGCCTTGAATCTTGAGAATAAGTTACTAAAACTAAGATCACGACCATTGGTGTCAATATAAACCGAACTCGAACTCGAGTTGTTTTTAGATACAGTATTGACTGTTTATTACCTAACTGAGGGTGAGATGATTTTAGCTCACCTACACCGGCAGGGGTGGCCTTTGCCGGATCTAACTAGCAACAACCATCTCTTTCGGCTAATGATATTTATCCAAATAATAGGGACAAGGAAACTGTGCTGCAATTTCCCCAGCCTTGGCATTGTTAGATAAACCAATTTGATCTGTTGTAAAGTCAAGGTTTTAAAGGGTTTTTTTCTCTCTCTCTTTAAGGTGGAAGAAAATAAGGAAAAGGTAAAGCAAATTCCATGCAATTAAAAAAATAAACTTGTGATAAGGTGAGGCCAAAATCCCGGAGTCAAGATAAGGAAAGTTTAAAGAATTTTCATCTTTATATATATTTGTTGATTTTTTTTTCTTGTAAAGGAAGTAAAACATAATAAAGAGAAACAGTTACCCTATAAATTTGTTATAAAAACAACTCTCATAATTTAATCTATTTAATTTTTTAAATAGTCTGAGTTGATTATAAGATAATATTTGTTTATAGTTTCTCTTTGTCATTGACAACACACACTCAATAGACATGACTACTCGAATTCAAGACTTCTAAAAAAATGAATAAGAAAAATTATGAACGAATATTAACTTGTAATCACTCAAGACTACTCAAAAAATTTAATCAATTCACAAAACTAGAAATCAAGCTCTGGATTTTAATTAAGAGATCTAATGTTAATAAATTAAATATCGACAATTCTACTAACAAAAACATTATGACAATTGACAAAAACAAATGTGGGAATTGAAGTTTAGGAATAAATGGTGTTATGTAAGATTTAGGGACGAAGCATATAGAGAGCGGAAGGAGATCTGACCCCTCTCAAAATTCTTGAGATTAAATATTTAATGAATTCCTATTATTTTAAATTTACATAATTAGCCTTTCTAAGAGATGATCATAGATCAGGTTAAGTATGATTTTTTAGTTTACTCAAACTTGACCCAAAAATTAAACCTTTCCACTCGAATAGATCTGAATTTAAGAGAGTTCAATCCGATCCAAAACTCAACTCAAATTTTGAGGTAAAATCTAGCATTGGACTTGACATATATATTATTTTTATTTATAAAATAGGACTTAACTGGGAAAAAATACAGGGAGGTGTATTATTGTAATTATCTTTAAATATACAAAGGGTAATTATAATATTATCTCGGGTCAATCCTAAACTCAAACTTGACTCGACCTGTGATCTGATTCCATCCTCCAAAAAACTCAATCCGAATTTTCAAGAAAAAAAAGTGACATGATCAAATCAGATTGAGTCAAAATCTAATAGATTTAGATAAAATATACATCCAGCCTCTTTCAATATTTAATCCTAATTTCGTCTCTGATAAAAAAAATTATCATGTTTTGGACATCACGCCACTCTTGTGTATATCATCAGAAAACATTTTAAACTTTTTGCATAGAAGAACCATGCATTCTACCTATCTCATTTAAAGCTTTCAGAGTTTTTAAAGACTTTGACCACCCAATCTTGAAAGTTAAAACCATAAAAGAAAGAAAGAAAAATGGTAGGTTTTAGCCTTCTCATTCTCTTACTTTGCTTCCTTTGCACTCATAGAATGTCCCCATGGAATCCTTAATGTTTGGTCCCTTTGTGTTTTGATTTACAGCTCTTACTCTCTTTGTTTTTCCTTTTTAAGTCAATTCTTATATGGCCCCCCTGGAGGAATAGATACTAATAGGACCTCTGCTAATATAATTTTCTATGATCAACATATGTTGAATCGAGTAGTAAAGAGTTCGATGTCTCTTAAATAAGATCTCATATTTAAATTTTATAGATTAATAAAGAAACAATATAGGTAAAACTTTAACAAGTTTAATATAATCGAAATTCAATGTAAGTTGATTTAGACTTTGGACCAAACAATGAAGTTGATAAGGCAATGTGGGGGATAATTTTGCAGGAAAGAAATGTCAAAAAGGATGCTTTGAGTTGATGGGTATATAATATTTGTAAAAGTATGTAATGAGGATGTAGGCAATCCTAGAAACCAAGAAATTTCTGGTTGTGGAATCATTTGTCCAAAGGAAAGAGCCCATTTCTTCACATTTATGAAGACTTTGTCATATTATAATGCATCTATCCCTTTCTTCTGTGGATAATTACAATAGTGTTTCCAAATCCTTTCTCATCTTATCTATTCTTCCAGCCCTACTTTAATTCACTGTAGTTGTTCAATGATTATAATATATTTTAATTTCTGTGTAGGTTTCTAAATTAACTGGTCCCACGACATCACGGAGGGCATTTCATAATTTGGAGGTCTTCTACAGAAGCTGCTCTCAACCTGGTATTAGGGGCAACCTACTATCCTACCTCCCTCTTATCCCATTACATATGGGAATAAGGATCATCTAATTTTTTTCTAAATTAACTGGTGACGAATGAAAAATAACACGTTGCGCAAGACATTAGGGTGTCAAATGATAATTATATTAACATCAATTTTCTTTTAATTCATACTGTGGTTTAATTTTTTTTAACTTCATCATTGAATATATATATGGGTTAGAATATACTTACACAATGTAATTTTTTTTAGTTTTACACAGATTTATGACCGTTAGATTAGTGAAAATAGATGGCTGACATTAATTCCTTATTCTTTTCCCCTATGTTATTCTAATGTTATTCTCATCCATCTATTTGTACTCATCTAACGGTCTTAAATTATGTAAAACTAAAAGAGTTTCACATTGTATAATAGAACCATATATATATATATATATATATATATATATATATATATATATATATATATATATATATATATATTATAGTATTAAGAGGGGTTGTTGGATATTAGATATTACAATATCTAAATTAAGATAATCTATATTGACTTAAAATTAAAGTCAATGGGTTGTTGGATTTTTAGAGCTTTAAATAAAACCATTATATAACTACAAGTTAAACACGTATTCATGCATGTAGATTTGGTTTCTGACCTGTGGATTAAATCCAAACAACATGCTTAGATGTTAGAAAAGTCGATATAATCGATTGGATAAAAAAAAATTTAAATATAAAATGAATGAAATTCAAAATAAATTAATCAAATAATATACAACGATTAAAAAAACTAATCCGAATTGATTCGATTGGAAATTATGGGTTTAGGTTAGTAGGATTATTTTAGAAAGTAGTTAAAGGAGGGGTGGTAAGAATGGAAGAGATCGTAGATAATTAAGGAAAGTTGGTAGTAGGTGTATATATGGTGAGGCCCATTGCTTTATACCTTGCAATTCCTAGATTTTGCACTTCACTCACTATATTCAATTGATTTTTTTAATTGTGGTGGTTATAAAAAATATCTACTCAAAATCTTTTTTAATCATTGACAATGCATATATACATTACAGACGCAACTACTCAAACTTAAAACTCTTAGGGAGAATAACATTCCTATTAATCATTAAAACTACTTGATGAATTCTATTTGAAGTGGAATTTTGATATTTTGTTTATATAACCTTAACATAAAAAATAAATAATTTATACTGATGTCTTTAATTAAAAACTTAATTATACGAAAGAGTGTAAATCATTATATAAATTTCGAGTTTAAACAACTACATCTATGTGTATTTTGTCAATAATTAAAAGAAATCTCGAATAGAACCCCTTATGATCACCCTAGACTATTCGAAAAAAATATTTTTTTTCATATATCATAATCACTGACAAAATAGCTTGAGATAATCTGTGAAACTGACCCAATCTCTTAAAACAAAAAGATAATTAGTTCCTCTAAATTGTAACAATGGAGATTTCACCACCAAAATAGACAATTAAACCAAAACCAACACCAAGTTCATATAGTGAATACACCTTACAATTTCGCATTTCAAAAGCTAACCTTTCACATGGAGGCAAAAGCCTTCTTCCCTCCACCGGAAGACCCGGCTGGAATGACCTTTAAGACATTGAACCTCACTGTCTTCGACAACGGCCTGCAAAGTTTAATCGATTCATTAATATATCGGAGATGGGGAGGTCAGGGCAAAATCGAGACAATAAAAATGAAAAGGATGAAACGAAATCAAACAATGAACCTGCATTGCCCGATTATAACATGATCCCCTTCTTTAACACGAAAGCAGGGGGATATATGAGCTGGGATATTACTGTGCCTCTTTTCGTATCTGAAAACAATTGCGAAACAATATTAAATGACATACATTAGAGGTTTTTACAAATGTGAATCACAGTCTCCAGCAAATAATATAAACCAAAATATCTAGCAAATTAACAAAGATATTAAAATTAAAAAGAAAAGAGGATAACTTGCCTTTGGTATTTCTTGATGAAGTGAAGGTAGTTCCTTCGAACAATAATGGTCCTCACCATTTTCGCACTATGGCAAGTGCCGGCAAGGATACGGCCTCTGATAGAAACAGTGCCGGTAAATGGGCATTTCTTATCAATATATGTTCCTAACCAATGGCGAAACCCCCAATGTTAGTATCAACAAATCCAATTGAAGAAACAAATAAAGAACAAGAATGAAACAACAGTAAAATGAAAATGCATTAACGGAAAAAATTAAACAATGTTAGATTTCCAAACAAAGAGACACACTGTTTAAGCAAAAGTATCTGAAACATGTTAAAAAAAGATATGACATCCACATTGTATCCTATGACTGAGAAAAATCACTAAAAGTCATAAAAAACATATAACATCAAGGCCAAATGTTCAATTTGGGACTAAACCATCAAGACCCTATAGCGAATAAGGACTAAACCATCAAGACCCTATAGCGAATAAGGACTAAACCTTTAAGACATGCTCAAATAAGGACTTTTGCAAGTTGAAATGGTCCATTAAGGACCAAACCATCAATTAAACCATAAACCAATTACTCCAAACCCCAAACTATTTCGTTTAAGAATCAAAGTTCTAGCGGAGAGCAGAGAACATTATTCAGTGATGAATGCGAGGAACCATGCAAAGACTAAGAAGTAAACCAAGTTGCAAAAAAAAATTACATTGCAATAAACTTTAATCCTACAAATCACATTACAGTAAACAAACCTTCAATTGCCTCTCTGGGTGTCTTAAACCCTAATCCAATGCTTTTCCAGAAGCGATTACCACCCTTCCCAGGTCTCTTTCCTTTCCCAGATTTTTTAGAACTGAGAGAGAGGAATGGTCTCAAAACGATAATTAGAAATAAATAGTAAATAAGAAAAGAATTAAGTTAATTACCTCAAAAATATTTTTGGCTGTTTAAGAAACGCCTTCTCCGTCTAATACACGTAGTGAAATGGAAAGATCAAAGCAGTGCCAAAACATAAAGAAAATACAGAGAAAATGGAAATAGAGATAGAAATGTGGACCTGTTCCGCCATGGCTGAGCAAAGAGTGGACTACTAGTTACTGCAGCAAAAACCCTAATTGCAAGCGGCAAGAAAATGCAGCCGCCTTTTATATATATATATATAGGGTTTCATTTGCAAATTCCTTTCTTTTTTGCTTACTGGTGCTTTTAATGGAGCCATTGGTGGGCTGCCTAGTTTCAGCCCGATCAGGAAATATATGGTAATACAAAAAAATTTAAACATTAAAAGAAATAGAAGTTATTTAAAAAATCTTGAAATATTATTAATAATAAAAAATAACTAATTTTTAGTAATACAAATTTTTTATATATACTTTTACTATAATTTCAAGTAATAGCACTTTTTTAACTAATAATGGTTTCAAGTATTAACTAGGAGTAAATATAAATAATAATTGATTTCAAAATGAAGTATATCTAGGGATAGACATGAGACCCGAATTTAATGGATTTCGATCTGACCCGATCTGATCTGACTTGAACGGGGATATAGATAAAGAGATCTACATAGAGCAATTATCATATTTTGTGGCTCATGGTATGGAAGGTAAAGTGTGTAGATTCAAGAAGTCTCTTTATGGCCTTAAACAAGTTTTAATGTAATTGTACAATAAAATTCATAAAATCATTCTTAGTTTTAATTTTGTTGTTAATGATGTTGATACATGTGTATATTCAAAAATTGTTTAGTTTTGATTGTCATTATAAGTTTGTATGTAAATTAAATGTTAATTTTCAATACTAGCATAAAAACATTAATAAAATAAACAAAATTACCTATCAAATTTAAAATGACTAATTTAAGAGAGGTAGATGTAATCTTAAAAATTAAAATTACTAAAATTGAGGGAAGTTTCTTTAAATTAATCACAATACATTGAAAAATTTAAAAAAAAATTAAAAAAATTTGATAGTTTTGACATCGAAAACTACTTATGACTCGAGCATACATCTTTTAGAAATAAAGAAAATACTATTTCTCATATTGAGTAACCTCAAATAATTAGTAGCCTTATATTCTTATCGAAAAATATTTGGTCAGATATCATCTATGTTGTTAGTAGACTAAGTAGATATACTCCTACTCATAGTAATGAACACTAAATTGAACTCAAACGTTTACTAAAGTATCTTAAAGATACAATGGATCAGAAATTAGAATTTGTTGGTTATCATAAATACCTATATGGATATTGTTAGGGACGCAGCTACCTTGGAAGTGGGAGGTGCAATAGCCCTCTAATTTTGATGGTTTAATTAATTTTAGGTTATTAATATTTTTGAAATCATTAAAATTAAGTCCTTACCCTCCCAAAATTTACATGTTTAATTATATTTTAGGGACATTTTCGTCTTAAAATCAAATTTTGATTTCTAATTTTTCTGGTTTACTTAGTCTTTAAAATCATTCAATTTTAAATTAGTGAAATGAAACCATAACTCCTTTAAATTTTATGATTTATTTAATTTTAAAGACCTTATTTATTTCACTGTTAAATAACTTGTCCCCCTCGTAGTTCAATCATAGCTTCATCTCTGGATATTGTAATGACAATTGGGTATCCAGTAATGTTGAGTTAATCGAATGACGAAATTGGCTAAGAGGGGGGTGAATTGGCAATAAAAATTTTGTGGAAGCTTTTGCAGAAAATTGAAAATAATTGCACAGCGGTTTACAGTGGTTCGACTTTTTCAAACAAAGTCTACGTCCACTACCTTAGCTATCCACACTAAGGATTTTCCAACAAATTCACTAATTTGTTCTTTCTTTTGAGGCCAAAGAGATAACCTTACAATTCCCTCAAGAGTATACCCCAACTCTTGAGAACACTCTTTTCTCAAAGAGAAGATTACAAATTTGCAAACTTACAAGAAAACCTCACAAGGTAAGATGTTTGCACAATTCTAGAACAAAGAAAAGAACACTCAAAGATGAATACAATTAAGCACAAAAAGTGTTCTTTGAAAGCAAAATGAATATTGAATGAAAATAGGCTTGAAATGCTCAAACTTGAGGTTTGATGCTTTCTCTTTGATTCTCTCTTGATTCTAGTTGCTTGATGTTTCTTGTTGTTGATCAATGGCTTCTAAGCTTGCTTAAATACACCTTGGATCACTTCTGAACGTTGGGGATAATTAGAGAAGATATTATAGCCGTTTTAGTGTGAAAACATTTAATAAAACAGCTTGGAGCGTGGGGGGAATCGGTTCCCTCTCATAGGGAATCGGTTCCCTAAGTGTAAATTCAAATATTTCGACCGTTGAACAGGGGGGAATCAGTTCCCTCCGAGCATACTGGAATTCTCGGAGCCAAACCATTCAGGGGGGAATCGGTTCCTCCTATGGGGGGGAATCGGTTCCTCCTATGGGGGGGAATCGGTTCCCTCTGAGCAATCTGGAAATTTTGGCTTTGAATTGGTTCGAAATACTTTGTAAAATTATTTTGAAATTGTTTTATGATTAAAACTTAATTTTACACTTAAGTAAGGATTAAAAATGATTTTTGAAATATTTGGAGTAATGTTTTGATATTCGAATAGTTATATCGAATATACTTAGAAAATCATTTGGAAAATCTTAAAATCCATTTAACTTAATTTGTTATATCGAAATATCAAAATGTTTCAACAATCTCCCCCTTTTTGATATAACAAAACATTTTAGTAATTTTAAGATTTTTGAAATCAAGTTTTGAAATTACTCCCCCTTACTTTAACACTTCTTCAATTTATTATGTAAAACTCTTCTCCCCCTTTTTGTTAAATCAAAAAGACATTGTAAAACAAGGTTTTGAAATCAATTAGCCAATTGATTTATTAATAATAAGCTTAAGCTGCTAAGATCACAATCAAAAGAGAGATTAGCCATCAATATTCATAAATAATGTGATATGGTAAAATTGGTCATATTGCTAATGATGATGTAAATGATGCAAAAATGAATAAAACACCAAACATATAAGTTCACACCATTCATAAATCCAAAATCCAACAATCCACAAAATCAAAATAATTCAAAATGTTGAAACAATATTCATTTTGTTCAAAGTTTTAAAGCTAAACATAAAATCAAGCATCCGGATCGGTAGGAGGAAAACGGGCTCGCATAGCAGCCATTTCATGAGTTAGTTCATTGATACGAGCGTTGGTTGATTCATTGTTTGCACGCATCTCCCGAAGAATCTCTAATTGTTGAGCTCCCATTGTGGATAAATGAGACTCTATAGAGGAAAAGCGCGAGTCCATGGTAGCGTATCGGAAATCGAATGTCTCCATAAAGGATTGAAAATATGGAGGAATTTGATGCGTTTGTTGTGCTTGCTCCTCGGGCTGCTCTTCGGGCTGATCAGGCTCATCTTCGGCTTCATCGATATCTTGCATTAATTGCTCAAGCTCGGGATCTTCGTCACCTTCGGGTGGAGCTTGTGAAGAACTAGCTCCCGGAGTAGAAGATCGAACCCATTCACCGGTTTCTTTGTTCTTTACCCATCCCGCTCTCGTTAAGGAAAGAAGATTTATTTGTTTCTTAAGAGGAAAAACGGCATTTAGACCGACTCTAAGGCCAGCTTTGGAAACAGATTACTCAAAAAGCAACCGTAAAACTAGAGATGAACAGTGTTTCTTGTTAGGAACAAGATTTACGGTTTCAACAATTTCAGCAAAAATAATCTGAGGTAGGTTAATTTTAATACGGTTTTCGAAACAATGTAACCACCAAAGATCCAAGCTCTAAGAGTAGAATAACGACCTCCGGATGGTCGAAACCACCAAGAAATCATTAGATGAAGAAAACGCTCATGTAGGTCTAAGACACTCGCACTATCTCTTCTTTTATAACGAGAACCTAAAATTTGTTTTTCATTCGAAATACCATCATTATCTAATCCAAATGTGTTGGCTATATATGCCGGGTCAATATATAAGAATTGTCCTAGGAGGTAGGAACGAATTCCTATGGTTTCGGTTTCAGCTTGGTTTTTAACACATACGGCATTAGAGTAGAATATACGAACAAGTTGATGGTAAACGATGGGTTCAAGATCAAATAGTTTATCAAATTTCCATTCTTGTAAAATGGGAAGATATTTAAAATCGATAGCTAACATAGCTTGACGAGAAGGAATACGTTCTTCCCGGATTTTGTAAGAATCGAAATATTGATAATACCAAAATCGGTGATTTCTAGACCCAGGATGATTGAAACACGAATTTTGGATAGTCAAGTTGGGATCAGGATTTGGAATAGGATTTTGAGGAATAGGAGGAGGATTTGGTTGACGATTAGAACGACTAGATGAAGACCTAGGACGTTTAGGATTTGACATGGTGAAGGAAATCGGAATAGATAGAATAACCTGCAATTTTAAAACAGATGTATGCAATTCAATTAATCCCAAAACTCAAATGAGTCCTCAATATTTCAAGATTCTCTAAATCAATCCTAATGGGCAAAGTTTTTGAAAAACTTTTGAAAATATGGTTTGAGAAACAATATATGTATAGTTTTTCATAACAACAACATAATTTAATCAAAACACAATAATTTGAAAAATAATTTTTTATTATTTCGAAAAATTAAAAAAATTGAAAAATTCTTGTGTTTTTGATGAAATTAGTTGTAACATCTAGTTTCTAATCACTAAATAATCAATGCCCGATCACTATTTCAACCTAGAACTAATTAAAACTAATCCTATGTTCAAAAATAATGAAATAAAGAGTTTAGAAAAATTACCTTGAAAGATGAAGATTGAGGGGATTTAGATGTTGTTTGCAAGACTTTAATGATTTCAACAGGTTTAGAAGATGATATATGAAGTAAATTCCGATTAATATTGTCGATTTGAGACAAAAATGGAGATTTGATGGTGTAGGAGGTGAAGAACGACGGAAGAGAGGGAGAGAAGAGGGTTTTGGGATTTTGGGGGTGTTCTGCCGATTTTAACAGAACCCCATGGGGGTATCGATTCCCCTGTGGGGGGAATCGGTTCCCCTTCAAAGGGGGAATCGGTTCCCTCAGGGGGGGATCGATTCCCTCTGCACCAAAATGCTAAAATCCGATTTTTTTAAGCACAAAATGCTAAATTAATCTTTTCTAGTGGTATTGGAAACTCATATATCAAAAATTAATTATGTTCAAACAATTTAAATTAATCTTTAATTAATTTTTGAACATAAAATTAATTTTCACTAAGAATCACAAACTCCCCCTAACTAATAGCAAGAATGCAATCAAAAATTATTATTATAAGCATTTTTCAAGATTTATTAAAAGTGCTAAAATTATTTTAAACACTAAGTGAAGATAGGTTGGTCAAACCTAATTCTCTCCTAAGTCTCCAAAATCTTTCCTTGTCTAAGGGTTTTGTAAAGATATCCGCTAATTGGTGCAAAGTATCAACAAATTCTAGAACTACATCTTCCTTAGTGACATGGTCTCTAATGAAGTGATGTCTTATTTCAATATGCTTAGTTCTAGAGTGTTGGATGGGATTTTTAGTGAGACAAATAGCACTAATATTGTCACACTTGATAGGAATAGTACCTACTTCAATTCCATAATCAAAAAGTTGTTGTTTCATCCATAAAACTTGTGCACAACAACTACCGGCTGAAATGTATTCCGCTTCAGTGGTAGATAATGCAACACAATTTTGTTTCTTTGAAAACCAAGAAATCAGCATATTTCCAAGGAATTGGCAAGTACCGGAGGTGCTTTTCCTATCTAATTTGCATCCTCCATAATCCGCATCAGAAAAAGCATGCAAGCTAAAACTAGAGTCTCTAGGATACCAAAGTCCTAAACTAGGAGTGTCCTTAAGGTATCTAAAGATTCTCTTAACAGTTAGTAAATGTGATTCCTTAGGACATGATTGAAATCTAGCACATAAGCAAACACTAAACATATGTCCGGTCTACTTGCAGTAGATAAAGCAAAGAGCCAATCATTGACCTATATAATTTAACATCTACACATTTACCTCCTTCATCTAAGTCAAGCTTTGTTGAAGAGCTCATTGGAGTGTTATGAGGTTTCCCATTTCCAGTCCAAACTTCTTGAGCATATCTTTGACGTACTTAGCTTGATTAATGAAGATGCCATCTTTTCTTTGCTTGATTTGGAGTCTCAAGAAAAATGAGAGCTCCCCCATCATGCTCATCTCAAACTCACTTTGCATTAGCTTAGAAAATTCTTGGCAAAGAACATCATTAGTAGAACCAAATATATATCATCAACATAAATTTGAACTACTAATAAATCTTTACCTTTTCTCTTTAAAAACAATGTAGTGTCAACCTTTCCTTTTAAAAATCTTTTTCAATTAAAAAATTTGACAATCTTTCATACCAAGCTCTAGGAGCTTGTTTTAAACCATAAAGAGCTTTTGTCAATTTTAAAACATGATCCGGAAAATTTGAATCTTCAAAACCTGGAGGTTGTTCCACGTACACTTCTTCTTTTATAAAACCATTTAAAAATGCACTTTTAACATCCATTTGATATAATTTAAATTCATTGAAACATGCAAATGCTAATAACATTCTAATTGCTTCCATCCTAGCTACGGGAGCGTATGTTTCATCATAGTCTATGCCTTCTTCTTGAGTATAGCCTTGAGCAACAAGTCTAGCCTTGTTCCTCACTATTACCACTTTCATCAAGTTTATTTCTAAAAACCCATCTAGTACCTACAGTAGATTTATTACTAGGCCTTTCAACTAATGTCCATACTTTACTTCTCTCAAATTGATTTAATTCTTCTTGCATAGCCATAATCCAATGTTCATCTTTAATGCTTCTTTGATGTTCTTAGGCTCTATGCATGAAATAAATGCAACATAATTACAGATATTTCTAAGAGAAGATCGAGTAGTTACCCCTTTTGATGGATCACCTATAATTTCACCATCTTTGACATAGTTGTACTCTCTTGGAAAAGATACTTCCCTTTCTTCAATGGTTGGATTCTCGAGGGGATCATGAGTTTCCTCATCTTTTGTTTCTTCCTTTGATGATGATTCTCCAACGTCATGTCTAACGTCATTTGCTTGTACAATACCTACATCATCATTAACAGAAGAATCCTTCCTCGGAAGGGGATTATCATCGAAAACACATGTATAGACTCTTCTACAACTAAAGTTCTTTTATTAAATACACGATAAGCTTTATAATTTAAGGAATAACCCAGAAAAATTCCTTCATCACTTTTAGCATCAAATTTACCAAGATTTTCTTTACCGTTGTTTAAAACAAAACATTTACATCCAAAATGATGAAAATAGCTAATGTTAGGCTTTTTATTTTTGAGAATTTCATATGGAGTTTTCTTTAAAATTGACCTAATCATTACTCGATTTATAACATAACAAGCGGTATTTGTAGCTTCCGCCCAAAAATATTTTGGCAAATTATTTTCACAAAGCATGGTTCTAGCCATTTCTTCTAAAGTTTGATTTTTCCTCTTAACAACTCCATTTTGTTGAGGGGTTCTAGGTGCTGAAAAATTGTGGCTAATACCATTAGAATTACAAAACTCAATAAATCCAAGATTTTCAAATTCAGTTCCATGATCACTTCTAACACTAGTGATAGAGTACCTTTTCATTTTGGATTATTTTTGAAAATGTGATAAAATTTTCTAATGCTTCATCTTTAGTACTTAAGAATAGAACCCAAGTGTATCTAGAATAGTCATCTACCAAGACAAATGCATATTGTTTTCCTCCCAAGCTAGTAGTTCTAGTTGGCCCAAAAAGATCTAAATGGATCAATTGTAATACTCTACTAGTTGATACATCATAATAGATTTAAAAGAAACTCGTTTTTGTTTTCCTTTAGCACAAGCATCACAGATTTTATCATTATCAATTTAAGCTTAGGCAACCCTCTTACTAAGTCTCCTTGAATTAACCGTTGCAAAACACTCATACTAGCATGACCTAGTCTCCTATGCCATAACCAACTATCATGCTCATCCTTAGCAACTAGGCATAAATTAGTCATATCAATAGAATCTAAATGCACCATGTAAATGTTTCCTATTCTATGACCAACAAGATAATCCGATTAGATGCAATGTCAATAACTTTACAACCATTAATTTCAAACAAGACATTGAATCCCTTATCGCATAATTGACTAATACTCAATAGATTATGCATTAATCCATTCATATAAAACATTTTTAATTTGTATGGAAGAGGTATTACCTATTGTACCAATACCTTCAATGTGACCTTTTGAATTATCACCAAAAGTCACTTCTCCTCCATTTTTGACGTTAAGCTCTATGAACCGGCTTTTGTCTCCGGTCATGTGTCTTGAGCATCCACTATCAAGGTACCATGAATTTGAATTTGTTTCCCGTGCCTTGTAGCAATGCTCCTTTCCCTACAAACATAGATTAATTTTTGATTTTTGGTACCCAAATTCTTTTGGGTCCATATTCATTAGTTTCCAAAATCCTAGTTCCCTTAGGTATCCATTTGTGTAGGATATCTTTATCTTTAGTAGTAATGAGTCCTTTAGGAACCCATATACTTCTAAAGATTTTACCAGTTAAGGTTCGTTGAGGATTTCTATGATTGTAGTTTCTAAAATCTTTTCTAACAAAGTTGGATTTTGAATTTTCTCCTTTTTCAAAACGTTTTGTTCCAACTTCATCAAAAGAAGTTTTAAGATCATCAATTTTCTTTTGATGATCATCATTGACCTTTGAAAGTAAATTTTGCAAATCTAAATTTTCTTTTCAAACTCTTCTAATTTGATTTGCAAATCTTTGATTTACTTTCAAGATCATTGTTGGTTTTGGATATGAGTTTATTTTCATTTTTCAACTTTGAAACATCATTTTTATATTTTAAAATAATTTCTCATAATCCGAGGCCAACCCATTATATTCCTCTAATAGCTCATCATAAGATAAACCATCAAAATCAGATGAGTTAGAGGTTACCTTAGAATCTTCCCCAAATGCCATTAAGCACAAGTTTGCTACTTCTTGTTCTTCTTCATCGGAACCTTCTTCATTGCTCCATGTAGCCACATGAGCCTTGTGCTTATTCTTTGATTGACCCTTCTTCTTCAATTGTGGGCAATCATATTTGACATGCCCTGGCTTTTTGCATTCATAGCAAATGATCGGGTCCTTCTCTTTTGGTTCATCTTTGAGGCCTTCATTTCGTTTGAATTTTCTTCCTCGGTAAGGTCTCATCATTTTTCTGAACCGTTTGGCAAACAATGCCATTTCCTCGTCATCATCATCATCATTAGAATCACTCTCATCTTTTGTGGATTTGAGAGCAACTCCAATGTTTTTCTTCTTCTCCTTCTCCTTTGGTGTCTCTTCAACTTTATCAAGGTCCACCTCATCTTCAAGCATCATCTCATGAGTGAGGAGTGAACCGATAAGTTCTTCAAGAGTTAAGGACGATAGGTCCTTAGACTCGATGATTGCCGTCTTCTTTGATTGCCATGATTTTGGGAGGGAGTAGACTAACTTCTCACAAGCTTTTCATTTGAGATGATCTCCATATGATTTGAGACCATTGACAATCGTTGAAAATCTATCCGTCATAGATTTGATGTCTTCATTTGGTTTCATCCTGAAATTTTCATAGCTATGCGTTAGAATACTAATTTTTGATTTCTTTACCTCATCGGTACCTTCATGTGTTACTTGAAGCTTGTCCCATATTTCTTTGGCGGTTGTACACGATGAAACTCTTCTGTATTCATCTGGTCCAAGAGCACAAAAGATAATGTGGATGGCTTTGGAGTTGAGCTGGAACATTTTAGTATCTCCTTCACTCCACAACCTTGGATGAGTGATAGGCTTAATGTATCCTTCTTCTACGGCATTCCATGCTCCCATGTCACTTGCTTGAATGAAGTACATCATTCTATTCTTCTAATAGGCGTAGTTAGCTCCATTGAAGAAATTAGGCTTGTTGACGGGCATCGAATCGAGACGGGAGTCGAAGTTTGAAGCGGAGGCCATTGATGACTTTAATAATCGATATAAATCTTCCCGAATCGACTCAAGAGGCGATAAAACCTTCAAATGAGTTAGGCTCTGATGCCAATTGTTGAGTTAATCGAATGACGAAATTGGCCAAGAGGGGGGTGAATTGGCAATAAAAATTTTGTGGAAGCTTTTGCAGAAAATTGAAAATAATTGCACATCGGTTTACAGTGGTTCGACTTTTTCAAACAAAGTCTACGTCCACTACCTTAGCTATCCACACTAAGGATTTTCCAACAAATTCACTAATTTGTTCTTTCTTTTGAGGCCAAAGAGATAACCTTACAATTCCCTCAAGAGTATACCCCAACTCTTGAGAACACTCTTTTCTCAAAGAGAAGATTACAAATTTGCAAACTTACAAGAAAACCTCACAAGGTAAGATGTTTGCACAATTCTAGAACAAAGAAAAAAACACTCAAAGATGAATACAATTGAGCACAAAAAGTGTTCTTGAAAGCAAAATGAATATTGAATGAAAATAGGCTTGAAATGCTCAAACTTGAGGTTTGATGCCTTCTCTTTGATTCTCTATTGATTCTAGTTGCTTGATGTTTCTTGTTGTTGATCAATGGCTTCTAAGCTTGCTTAAATACACCTTGGATCACTTCTGAACGTTGGGGATAATTAGAGAAGATATTATAGCCGTTTTAGTGTGAAAACATTTAATAAAATAGCTTGGAGCGTGGGGGGAATCGGTTCCCTCTCATAGGGAATCGGTTCCCTAAGTGTAAAATTCAAATATTTCGACCGTTGAACAGGGGGGAATCGGTACCCCCTTGGGGGGAATCGGTTCCCTCCGAGCATACTGGAATTCTCGGAGCCAAACCATTCAGGGGGGAATCGGTTCCTCCTATGGGGGGGAATCGGTTCCCTCTGAGCAATCTGGAAATTTTGGCTTTGAATTGGTTCGAAATACTTTGTAAAATTATTTTGAAATTATTTTATGATTAAAACTTAATTTTACACTTAAGTAAGGATTAAAAATGATTTTTGAAATATTTTGGAGTAATGTTTTGATATTCGAATAGTTATATCGAATATACTTAGAAAATCATTTGGAAAATCTTAAAATCCATTTAACTTAATTTGTTATATCGAAATATCAAAATGTTTCAACAAGTAATGATAAGATGAGCTCTACGAATGTGTAAATTTTTACCTTAAGCGGTGCAACAATTTTATAGGAATCTGTTAAGAAATCATATATAGCTCGCTCCACAATGGAGTCACAGTTTATTACTCTTTACTTATGTAACACCCTCAGACCGATACGGGTGGTCTGATCTGATCTGAGGCGTCACATTAGGGTCATCGGAGCAACCCAAACTGACATTTTGTAAAACCTTTTAAAACCATAAAAAAATTATAGAAATATAAATTTAGAAATCATTCATATATTAAAAACAGAAATAAATCATACGCAGTATCAAAACAAGTATCAGACTCTAATATAAAAATAAAATATGGCCTACATGCCCCTTAATTACACTTGCATCGTACTCTGCAAGCAATGTCGAATGAACTCCCATAACTTATGTCACTAGTAGTACATGGTCAGATTCTTTAACCTAAAATAGTAAGTGATAGAGTTAGCTTTAGGAAGCTCAATAATACAAAACTATCAAATAATGCCAAAGGCCAAGTAGACATACGATAAAGCATGGAGTTTTCTTAGTAATCCAAGCATATACAAGTTCTAGTGGTGAGTTTAGATTTCATTAATTAATTCTTAACCTTTAGAATAATGTGAGAGAAAATTATTTTGGAGAGATGTAATCATTTTTGGGATCTCTGCAACTTTCGGAGTTTATGTTGTAGAGATAGTTTTAGGGTTAGAGTAAAGTAGTAAAAAATTAAAATAAAGTTAAATAAAAATTAATTAAATAAAAGAAATAAAAGAAATTTAATTTAAAAGGATTAAATTGGAAAGAGTTAAAAATAAAAGACAAATTAAATTAATTGAAAGTTACAAGGAGAAAAATAAAAGTTAGCGGGGGTTAATTGCATAAATATAAAAAGATAAATATAGACTAAATTGAAATAATTCAAAATTCCAAGGCCAATTTACAATAGGTGACCAAAACAAATTACACTTCAAAATACCAGGGACTACAAAAATAATTTAACTTTATTATATTTGCACTCTGGTCCTCTTTTATAAATACCCAAAAAAAAAATCATTTTTAACCCACTCACCCAAAAAAACAAAACCCTCTCCCAAAACACTCTCAACCCAAATCCCACCAGCCAATGGCCGGCCAACATCCGACGACCACCCGCCGCCTAGACCGTCACTCCGACCAACACCTCTGGTGGTAAAAAAAAATTCTAACCCCACCAAAACGTTCCTCCCAACCTCCCTTACTCAAATATGAAGCCTGATTTCACAAAGAAGTACCAAATCAGCGTAAATCTACAAAAAAGTGTTTGGGTTTTTACCTTTTCGGTGAGGCTTTTCTATTTCCTAGCGTCGTTCCTAGGTCCAACGTAGCTTGTCCTTGAAGATTTTTGCTTGGTTATTAATAACTCTGTAAAAAGGTCATATTTGTGACTTTTCCCCTTAAGTTATTGATTGTCTAAGAGCTCATGTAGGATCATATAGATGCATTTAGGAGCATATAGTTGTATGTGGTGAAATTATGTTTATCGCGACATTTTATTTTGTAAACGGTGATGCTTTATGGGGAAGGTGCTTGTTTGGTGATGTACAAGATTTGGGAGCAAGGAAAAGAAAAAGGGAAGTGTCGTGACATGATGAGACTGCTGAGCAGAATGCAAATGCCGATTTAGTTGGCATTTCTAGAGCGAACAAAATGAAAGAAGATATTTTTCAGAGCTAGCTGTTCATATCTTCATGTGATCTCTACCCGAGAAGAGACACCTGCCTGGAGGGAACTAGGCGCTGCTGCAGCTAATTCTACTATACCACGCCCTGTTGCAGCTGATTCTGCTGGACCATGACCTGCTGCGGCATGATCTTGTCAGGGTACTCAGCCAGCTTCCCAGGATGGACCACTGCCAGCTGCCCAGGGACCACTGCCACCTCTGCTCCCCTCTCTCACATGAATTAAGCATGTTTGGGGTATCCTAGGAATTTCAACACAAATTCCTAGGTTTATTCTCCCCCTATAAATAGGAGATGAAGCCACCTTGAAAAGGGGACTTTATACACACCGCCTTGAGCCAGAAAATTTGGAGGAAAAAAGTCACTCCTTTCTCCACATATCCTATTTGTCGTGTCATTCCTCCATTGACAAGCTAGAGGGAGTGGCGAACTAGGTGTCCGAGAGGAGCTAGCTCGCTGGGCCAGTTCGTGGTGGCCGAGGAAAGCTCCGGCAGTGCACATCGAAAGCTTTTCCTCATTCCCTTTACTCTTTGCTTTCATATTTATCATTTGGGTTGTAAGGATCGAATTAACTTCTTGCTTTATGCTTGAAACATTCGAACCCCTCCATGAACTAGTCTTATTTGGTGGGAGTTCATTTTGGATATTTAAGTTTTACTTTAATGAATGGTTATTTTTATATGTTGTTATCTGTTTTGTTTATGATGTTTAATGCCTTAAGGTTGTAGGAGCTATGAGAGTAGCCATTCCTTAGGAGATTACTTAGTGTTCGAGAGAATAGCTAAGTAGCACATCCTTAGTGTTCGAGAGAACTAGGGATGAACCACATAAGCAAGGGGTTCTAGGTAGTAACTAGGCCTAATCCATCTTAGAGATAAGGCTAGGATTTCATTCGACTAAAAAGAGTAGTGCGTGATCGAGAGCAGAGATACACATAGCTGGATTTAAATTTGATCTGGATCGGATAAAAACTGATCCGGTTTTTTCACCAAGCCAAAAAACCGGTTTATAAAAAAACCAATTCGGATCATAACCAGTTTGGAGGGCTGGATGATGTAACCAGTGTAACCGGTTTCGGTTTGAAAAAAATCGATTTAAAAAAACGGTTTTTAATCCGGTAAAAAATTCGGTCATCCAATCTTTTAAACCTCAGACCGGATTTTTTCCGGATAAAAAACCAGTTTTTTATCCGTTTTTTTTCAAACCGGTTTTTAATCCGATAAAAAATCTGGTCGTCTAATTTTTTCCCAAACCGGTTATACTATCCGATTTTAAAATATCCGATCCGGTTTAAAAAAAACCGATTTTTCCCAAATCCGGTTTCACATATTTTTTGCGCAAAATCGGATATTCGGATTTTTTGTGCACCTCTAATCGAGAGGTTAGATGTTAATGCTACCGCAAAAAGGCATTGCCGTGACATATCCTATTATCTGGACCAATAGGATCCCTACAGTAGCTAACGCCAATCAATTTGTCAAGGCATCTTCAACCTGTCGAGTCCCTTAACTAGAGATAGCATAGGACACTCTTAGTAAACTCTGTCGGGCAAATAATGCATAGAAGTAAGACCATTATGAAAAGTAGATTTAAATTTCCTAAGTGACTCATATCATTCATTCCCATAGTAGCTTATCGTGTGAGGAAGTTAAAGTCCTGATAATCAAATCCAACATTTACATTTTAGTTTGCCTTTACATTTTCAATTGTTTGCACTGAACACAATATAATTTGCCGCTACATCTCCATTTGATACCATATTCCCATTATTTAATTTCCACAACATCCATTTCATCTTGCCACAACATTCTCATTTGTACATATCATTACTAACTATACTTAGGTAAAGTAGATTGCTTTGATTGAACTTGTCAATTTCCTCCAATCCCTGTGGATATGATACTCACTCATCACTGTATTACTTGTTCGATTGTGTATACTTGCACATATTTTCGCGATCATATATAGTAATCACAAACCGCAGACAAGTTTTTGGTAACTGGAAGTTAATTAGCTTTGTCATAGCATTTTTATTTTACTTATTTATTTTTTATACATAGTTTTACTTTTTATTTTCCTTATCTTTTTCAAGTTTTTCTTGGTGCATGACCAGAAGACATTCTAACGAGCCATTAAAACCAGTTGAACCTGAGGTTGAGAGGCTTTTTAGGCAAAGAAGACGTGCTCAACGTGCAAATATGTATCAAATCGGAAATCAAGGCATTGGTCATGAGGAAGATCCGAATGCCGAGGAAATTCCAAATGTTGGGAATGCAGTCAGACCCCGTGTCATTCGTGATCATTTAAACCCTATTATGGATGACTTAAATCATAGAATAGTGGCACCAGAGATTCAGGCAGCCCATTTCGAGCTCAAACCTGTCATGTTCAATATGCTAAATTCCATAGGGTAATTTGGGGGATGCCAAATGAAGATGCCAGATGACATATTCGTAACTTCTTGGAGGTGTGCAATTTGTTTCATCAACAAGGATTCCACGAAGATGTATTGAAGTTAAAGCTATTTTCATATTCTCTGCGTGACTGAGCAATGGCTTGGTTGAGTGGCGTTCCAGCGGGTTCAATGGAGTCATGGACTGATCTGTGCAAAAATATTTTGCTATGGTATAATCCTCCTAACATGAACACACAACTGAGGAACGACATTGCTTCTTTTCATCAAGCTGATGACGAATCAATGTATGAATACTGGGATCGATATAAAGGATTACTTCACAAATGTTCAAATCATGGTTTTTAAGATTAGACTCAAGTGGTGATATTCTATAACGGAGTTAATGCACCCACTAGGATGATGATAGATGCCTCAAAAAATGGGACATTACTTGACAAATCACCTGTAGAGGCATTTGATATACTGGATATGATTGCCAACAACGATTATCAATTTCCATCTACATGGCTTGGACTTGGGCGAAAATCACATGGAGCATTCGAGCTAGACGCTAAGGATTTAGTGTCTGTCCAACTTGCTGCTATCACCAATATGTTGAAGAATTTGCAAATACCAAGTGAGGTGAGAGAAGTAAAGGTGATCTCTTGTAAATGTATATGCTAAGGTAAGCAACTCTGTGCAAGTATACACAATCGAATCAAGTAATATAGGGTAAATGAGTTATCGTCTCCTCATGGATTGGTCAAAAATTTTTAAGCTTTACCACAACTAGAACTAGTTGTCACAAGCTAATTCCTACTATCTTGTCAAACTAGAAAACTATTAGTAATAAAACAAGAAAATACTATAAAGTATGATTGCAGAAAAGTTTGGTCTAGACAAAATAAATATGCAAACTATCAAAGTAAAATAAATAAAAAAGGACAAACGTTGATTCAAATATATTAAACCAACCTCATATATTCAGACTTATCACATAGCACTCATGCTAATCTTTTGTACTGACAACCAATTATTCTAAGTCCAGAATGAATTGTTATGACATGTTTAAGTTTCCCGACAGGATTACTAAGTATTCTTAGACGGTTGCTATGGCAATACTTATGAGAATTAACTACAACCATTGGTTTGTCAGACTGTTGTTGTAGCAATACCTCTCAGCGTAAACTATAGTCGTTGTTTATCCTACTTTAGCGTCTGTCCCTTTTACTCGATTGAAACCCACTCCTTATCTCTAAGGTAGACAAGTTAGAACATCACCATCCCGGATCCATTCAATTGTTCACATAGATCTATCTTAATTCTCTCGAATCTAAGAATCAATATCTAGACAAAATGCATCTCTTGATGCTCTTACATTACCAAGACATGTTTCACCAAGACCCCAAGTAATCTCTCGAAGCTCTTACAGTGTCAAGGTAAAATATTCAAATAATGAACAAAATAATCATGAATAGAATCATAATTCATCATTCATAAAGCAGAAAATAATTGTTTAGGCAAAACAAATATTAACACCAAGTAAGACAGTTCATGGTGTTATCAAAAAGTCAACCAAGTATCATCATTTTAATACAACCCCAAATACATAAAGAAATTAAGAATAAATAAAGAATGACCCCCAAAATCAGGGGGCTCTGTCGTGACAATTCTGATCAACACCGTGCCTGCCTTGGCGATTAGCCTCTCTCGAGACCTGACCGCCGCTTTACTACAGTCTGGCTATAGAGGACACCAAGGAATGTCGGTTGGTAAATGGTGGGGAAGCATTGCAGTTGCTCGCTCACACTTCAAGTAAAGCTCTTTTAACTTTCTTGCATTTTTCTTTGGCGGCTATGGCTGGGTATTTATAGAGGGAAATCTCCTAGGGTTTCATATAAGTAAAGATTCCCTAGATACCCATTATTGTCTTGTCCAGGCTAAAAAAAGAAAGACGATTGGTTATTGTTAGAATCTTGAGGGCTTGCTTGCACGTGAAAGAAGTCATACAGTTGGCATGTGACATAGGCAATTTTGTCATATCCGCTTCAGACTTTCCAGATAAACCTTGCCTTGGCGAGATAAATATGCTCCTCAATTTCTTTAACTTCTCTATTCCATTGGCCCTTACAAATTACGTTGTCGCGACTGAAATGTTATTCCTCAGTAAATTTCCTACACATACACAATCCACACAAACCCTTTCTCCCCAGCAGCATCAGTCAAACCAAATAAATTTTGCTGAAGCAAAACTTATCCACCACAAATAAATATAACCTAAATGCAACTAAATGTAACTAAAATGATGTGCATACTTTGTTTAGACGAGCAATAACTTAAGTGAAAAGACTAGAAATTAAGTTTTTTTATGGAGTTATCACACCCCTAAACTTAAGCTATTACTTGTCCTCAAGCAATGCACAATAGCTAGAAAACAAAATTTAAAATTATCATGGAAAAATAGTGTTAAAAAAATCATGTGGTTTGAGATTTCATTCCTCAGTAAAAAGTTGGCCTCAAAATGTTTGACTGTCATTTCAGTCAAGTACTCTCCCTAGTCAGAATTCATTGTTATTGTGTGTGCGTGATTGTAATCAGTCTATGCATTAAATTAATTAGAAAACTTAAAGTAAGTGCTTCTGGTTTGTCAATGCATCAAATTATTTGTCAGGTTTAGTTTCTACTCCTAGTTATTTATCAACTTTTTTTTGGGAGTCAGCTCATAACACCTACCTTTCCACACTCTAGGTGAAAGGGAGCATACCTTCCACCCCCAAGCTAGTCGGGTATAGTTATCCTATGACTACTTTCATTCACTCATATGCCTCGACAACTATTAATTTTTTTTCATGGAGTTTTCTGAGTATGTCATTGCATAGAGGAGTGTCCCTTTTATTCTTCAAGTTTTAAATACTAAGGAGTTCAACCTTAACCTTAAATTTTTCGATGTCTCAGCCAGTAGAAAGTTATTTCCTACAAATTTTGCTGATTACCTTAAGCAAGACAACCTACAATCGTGTTTGTAAATATTCAAGGAATCATGCCTAGGGTTGGTTCTTTTCTTTAGACAATCTTTAACAATAATTCTGGCATAGGCAATCAAATTATGCATTCATCATTGGGCATCCTTAATCCATTCCAAACAATAAACCTAACATGCTTATATCATGACAACCAAATATCATTTATTGTTTTTAACAAAGTATGTTACAATACTTCCCCCAAACTTGAGGGATGCATTATCCTCAATGAATGAAAAACTAAACTACATGTATCTATATGCAAATGCTAAAAAAATTAAAATGTGATCTTACTGTGGTGGTGTGGCTTGACTGGTCTCCCTCGTTCGGCGTCATTTAGGAGGAGGTAGACTCTCTAATCCCAAATCTACTAATGCTATTTTCGAGGGTGATGGCTGAAGGACACGTCATGTCATTCACTTGATGCGTCTCTTGGTGCTCAGGACTCATGCTGGTGTTGGTGTTGGTTGTTCTTCGATTGGAGTGGGTTGTGTAGGAACTAGAGTTTGGCTTTGAGCTATTTCAGGGACTGGCGTTGCTGATAGATGGGGGACTGTACTAGAGCTTGCTCGAGTTGAGTCAGGGCTAGAGTGAAATCTTCATCGGTGAAGAAGATAGGTGGAATCTTTTGAGTGCTTTCGAAAGTATAGAAGGAGGATGAGCTGAGGAATTCATCTATGTCGTCGTGGCCTTCCTCTGGTATGGGTGAAACATGAGCGGCCAATGGTGGAACGTTTGTGGGTACCTCTGGGGGAACATTTGGTGTCGAGGCTTGGAATGTGCTGCCGCCAGTAGTGTGCTTCAGGATGACATCGGGGAAAAGCGACAGATTATCATTTGTGATCGGGAGTAACTCATTGAAAAGGTGTTAAGTTGTGCATCTCGTGCCTTGACGTAACCAAAGAAGATCTCCATGTGATTCTCTAGGCGATCGATCTTCTCACGTGTTTCTCGCGTATACGTGACCACTGCTGCCATTCTGGCTGCGACAACAAATTTTTCTCCTCTCTCTAAACCTTTATACGGGGCATTCTCATCAAAACTCGTCAATTCTGGTACTTTCTTTTTGGTGATTCCCTCCTTAGATTTGATGAAATCCTTAAATGGTTCCTTGGGGACCTTCTTTTTCCTACACAGAGCAGTTATCAAGTTAGGAAATAAGAGATTACCCCAGTTTCTTTTGGCGCATTCATGGATTTGCTCAAAGATGAGTTCTCCAACATTGATTTTTCTCCCATATATTATCGAGTGTAAAAGCATCAGTCTTTTCACGAGCATAGTTATGTTATAAGAGGTTGGCATAAGTTTACCCTTGAGAAAATGATTCCATAATTTTACAACCGGCTTAAGGTCTCAGCGATCAACCCTTTTCCTTGTTGGTGCATTTCCCTCAAACTTAGCCCACCCAAAACAAAGATCTTCGAGTACTCCATTGTAAGTCTCCTGGTATGCCTCATCCATAAATCTCTTATTCTGATCCTCCACTTTCCCCAACTTGAAATATCTATTGAGTGTTGAAGGGGAAAATCGAAGGAGTTTCCCTTTAACATACACGGTGTATTGGGATGGATCTTCTAGATAAGCGTAAAACTCTCTAACCATTGCTGGTGCTACGGCTTTAGGGTGGCAAGCAAACTTCTCCCAGTTGTGCTTTCAAATCACATACATGACCTCTGGTCCGAATGACTCTTCGTTCTCTGATGGGAAAACGAAACCGTCTTCCAAATATATTTACCATTTTTTAATGTTCTTGAATTGTGCCTTGACTTCGGGTGTCTAGAACCAATCAAAGCTTGGTGTTGAGGTTGGATTTTTCTTCGATCTGGCCATGATACTTGTTGGTACAGTGAGTTTTCCGGTGGCGATGGGGGAAATTTTTGAAGTAGAGAGAGAATGATGCACGAAGATAAAGATGGAGTTGAGGTTGGTTTTTCTGGAAAGTTAATGGGTGGTTTCTTCGGGCAATTTGGTCAAAACAAGAGGGGATTTTTTTTTGCATTCATTGCTTTATATCCAATTGGACGTAAAGTGGGGGAAAAATACTTTCCCTTTTTACAATTGCCGCCAAAATTTCTTTTCTCAAGGGTTTCTCTTCCTTTCATACGTGAGTTTTCTCCCCATGCTGCCACGTGTACCTTACTTGCCTACAATAAATAATAATAAAAAATAAAGTAAAATAGATAACTGGTGCATAAAATAACTTAATTTATTTATGTATTAAATTCAGATTTTTGTTGCGTAGGCAATGAATTTTGTTCAAGTGAGTAAGGAAAACACTTGGGCATCATGTGCTGTTGATGTCGGTTTGTCGCGCATGACACGTTCTCCTTTGTATTCCTTTAGTCTCTGCCGTTAACCTTGAAAATGGATCCATCATCCCGGTTCTTGATTTTTATTACTCCATTGTTATGAGCTTGATGTACAATGAACATTCCTAACCATCGAGATTTTAGCTTGCCTGGGAATAATTTGAGTCGTAAATTATAGAGTAGCACTTGTTGTCCATAATAAAATTGCCTAGGCAATATTTTTCTGTCATGCCATTGTTTTGTTTTTTCTTTTTATAGGCGGGTATTTTCGTAGGCGTGTGCTTTGAATTCATCCATTTCATTCAGCTCCAAGAGTATTATTTCTCTAGTAAACTGAGCATCCATGTTTAATTTCTTGATGGCCCAGTAAGCTTTATGTTCAAGTTCCACAGGCAAATAACATTTTTTACCGTAGAAGAGTTTGAACGGGGACATTCCTAGCGGTGTCTTAAATGTTGTGCGATAAGCCCATAGTGCTTTATCTAGCTTTGGCGACCAGTTCTTTCGACTTGGGTTGACCACTTTCTCAAGGATCTGTTTGATTTACCGATTAGAGACTTTGACTTGTCCATTAGTCTGAAGGTGATATGCCATAGCTATCCGATGTCGCACTCCATATCATTTCAATGTCTTGGCAATTAATTTGTTATCAAAATGTAAGTCTTCATCACTAATGATAGCTCATGGTGTTCCAAAACGTGTGAATATGTTCTTGTGGAAAAACTTGAGCACGGTCTTGGAATCATTTTTAGGTGTTACAATGGCTTCAACCCACTTGGATACATAATCTACTACCAAGAGAATGTACATATCTCCAAAAGATGTGGGAAAGGGTCCCGTTAAATCTATTCCCCATACGTCGAAAAGTTCAACCTCCAGAATGTTTTGCCATTGCATCTCATGTCTTTTTGATATGTTCCCTGTTCGTTGGCATCTATCACATGACTTGTAGAATTCATGTGCATCTTTGAACAAGGTTGGCCACCAAAATGTCATCCATACGATGACGAGTGACATTGAAGATAATTTCTTTGTGCTCTTCTTTTGGGACGCATCATCTGATTATTTGGTCTCTACATTACTTGAATAGGAACGGTTCATCCCAGTAGTAGTGTCGCACATCATGTCGAAACTTTTTCGGCCTTGGATAGATAAATTAAGAGGCACAATACCACTAACAAGAAAGTTAACTATGTCAGCATACCGCGGCACAGCCGTGACAAATAAAATTTTCTCATCAGGGAAATCCTCTTGAATTTCCGTTATGTCATGACAATCAATTTTATTATGTAGTCTAGACAAATGATATGCTACTTGATTTTCCGTACCCTTTCTATCATTGATCTCTAAATCGAACTCTTATAGTAATAATAGCCATCTGATTAGCCTAGGCTTTACATCTTTTTTATTGATCAAATATTTAATGGCATAATGATCTGTATGCACAATTACTTTAGTGCCTATTAGATATGACCTAAACTTATCGAATTCAAATACTACTATTAAAAGTTTTTTTAGTGGTGGTATAGTTTACTTGTGCATCATTAAAAGTACGAATAGCATAATAGATAACATGAAAGATTTTACTTTTCCATTGCCCTAGCATTGCCCAGACTATGTAATCAATAGCATCGTACATGAGCTCGAAAGGTTCGTTCCAGTTAGGAGGAACAATGATTGGTGCTGCTGAAAGTTTTTTCTTCAAATCTGTAAAAGCTTTCAAACAATCATTAGTAAACACAAATGGTTGATTTTGTTGAAGTGAAAGATACAAAGGTTTTGAGATTTGAGAAAAATCTTTTATGAACCGCCTAGAGAAGCCTGCATGTCTAAGGAATCTGTGTATACCTCTCATGTTGGTGGGTGGTGGTAGGCTTGCGATTACTTCCACCTTGGCTTTATCGACTTCAATGCCTTGACAAGAAATTTTATGACCCAACAATATTCCCTCGGTTACCATAAAATGGCATTTCTCCCAATTTTGTACTAGGTTGGTTTCTTCACATCATTTCAGTACTTTGGATAAATTGTCAAGACATCGGTTGAAATTGTCACCTGAGATGGAGAAATCATCCATAAATATTTCCATGCACTCTTCCACTATATCTGAAAAAAATGGCCATCATGAATATTTGAAAGGTAGTTGGGGTGTTACACAGCCTAAACGGTATTCGTCTAAATGAATAGGTACCATTGAACATGTGAAAGTAGTATTCTCTTGATCCTCTAATGCTATGGCTATTTGATTATATCCTGAATATCCATCAAGGAATCAGTTAAATTCTTTTCCTAGCCTATCGAGCATTTGGTCAATAAAAGGAAGGGGAAAATGGTCTTTCTTTGTGGCTTTATTGAGCTTCCTGTAATCCATACATATGCGCCAGCCCGTGACTGCTCTAGTAGTGAGGAGCTCGTCATGTTCGCTTTTAACCACGGTCATACCACCCTTCTTTGACACACATTGAACCAGGCTGACCCATGAACTATCACATATATGATAAATCACTCCAGCATCCAGCCATTTTATGATTTCCTTAATGACTACCTTCTTTATGATCGGGTTGAGTCTTCTTTGTGGTTCCATCGAAGTACTATGTCTGGCTTCTAAATTGATCTTATGCATGCATATGGTAGGGCTGATTCTCTTCAAGTCTGTCATTATCTATCCGAGAGCCTTTTTATGCTGTGACAAAACATTTAACAAACTATTCTCGTATTCGGAGGTTAGATTGGTAGAAATTATCACTGGTAAAGTTTCATTACTACCTAGGTAGGCATATTTCAAATGTGGTGGCAAGGTTTTAAGTTCTAATTTAGGTGCATGCTGTAAAGATGATTCTAGGGAGTTAACTTCATTAAAATATAAGGGTTCAAATTTCGTACCTGATCTAGTATGAAGGAGAGTAGATTGTTCCTCTGACTTTCCTACATACTCTGTCTTGGTGTCGTTAGCAGGCAACCCGTTTTGTGCTTTATTCATACTGCTATTACGAGGACCATAATTCTCAGAATCGTCTTCTACAAATAATTCGTATGGGCCATGATTTTTTTATTTATGCGTCATGGTTATTGAGTCGTGGCACAAAGCATTGTATTCATCTAGCTTTAAAAATTCATTGTGGCCAAGAATTGTCTTTTCGTTCTCTTCTATTGAGTCCATGTCTCTAATGCATTGTCATTATTCTGAATCGTCCACATATTTATGGAGTTGAATACATTGATTGTGACACTTTGCTCTCCTACCCGCATTGTGAACTCTCCCTTTTCGCAATCTATTAGGATTCTTCCAGTGGCTAAAAAGGGTCATCCCAGAATGATAAGTACATTTTCATCGGCTTCACAGTCCAAGATGAGGAAATCAATTGGAAATACGAATTTTTCCACCTTCACTATGATGTCTTCTATTATGCCCTCAGGTCGCACATAAGACCGATCAACCAACTATAGGATAATTGTGGTTGGACAAGCGTGATACCTTTCTAGTTTCAAAATATGGACTTTAGTATCAAATTTACACTTGATCCTAAATCAATGAGAGGTCGTCGTACAAAGTTGTTACCAATTGAACATGGTATTATAAAACTGCCAGGGTCTTTTTGTTTTGGTGGGAGTTTGCTTACTGCAGAGCAGATTTTTGTTGCCGTGGTAATATTTTCTACCTTCCTCTTCTTTGTAACGATGTCTTTTAGAAACTTAGCTTAGGAAGACATTTTCTCGATGGCTTCAAGTAAGGGCACGTTGATATACAATTGGTCCATAACATAAACAAATTTCTTGAACTGTATATCATCATTATGTTTCTTTGATCGTTGAGGGAATGGTGGTGGAGGTCTCACATTATCTACTATTGGTGATGAGGAATCTCTATCCTTGGACATAAATTTCCCATTATCTGGATGATATTTTTCTGAGACTTCATCCTTTTCCTTCTCTTCGAGCGATTCATCATGTTCATCATTTTTAGTTCGATCCTCTGGTTGTGTAGTGCCTTGGCGAGAATTGTTCAGCTGTTCTCTCCCAAACTTGTCGTTCTTGTTAACCTGTGTTCCACTCCTTAGTGTATGTACACTGCATTACTCATTTCCATGATGCTTACTGATTTCAGTATCACTAGGGAAATTTCCTTGTGGGTGGGATTACAATGCCATGGTAATTTAACCCACTTGGTTCTTTAATGTTCTTAAAGATGAACTATATCTTTGAAAAAGTACAGCTTGGCTTTGCAACAAATTTCCTTGGTTTTTTATTGTTGAAGAATAGTCGTGCATCAAGGTTTTTGTTAAAGCCATGAAATCTTTTGTCGAGGCCATAAATTCCTGTAATGAAACTTCCAAGGAGTTAGTATTGAAATTAGTATTAGAGGAAGAAGTTACACCTTTAGTGTTTTGTCAGGGCAGCTGATGATGCTGATTCTGAAAATGTTGATGGTCCGAGTTACTCTACTATGGCCTATTGTAATTTTTTGCTTGATTGTTATTGTTTCCTTGATTACCCCATGAAAAATTCAAATGTTGTCTCCAGCTAGGATTGTATGTATTTGAATAGGGGTCATTGTTGCTTCGGTTGTAGTTGCCTACAAAATTGGTAGACTCATGGTTTTCTGGACATTCACTCTCATGATGGTTGCCGTGACAAAATATGCATGCATTATTGGTTGCCTTGACTTCTCTTACCTTATTAGAATGCTGCAAATTTTTCAACATATTAGTTATGGCAGAAAGTTGAGCAGCTACTGAATCCTTACCCTCTAATTCATATACTCCAGATACTTTTCTGCAGGTTCTCAATCTTGTATTTGGGAATCGATAGTCATTATTTGTTATCCTGTCGAGGATATCAAAGGATTCCTCAGGTGATTTTTCAAATAAGGTGCCATTTGTTGAGCCATCTAACATCATTCGAGTTGGTGCATTAACTTCATTGTAAAACATCACTACTCGAGTCCAGTCATGAAATCCATGGTTGACACACTTGCGAAGTAAACTTTTTATACCTATCCCAACATTCGTACATTGATTCATCGTCCCCTTGGAGAAAACTTGCAATATCATTACGAAGTTGTGTATTCATATTGGGTGGATTGTATCGAAGAAGTAAACTTTTGCATAAATCTGCCCACGATTCCATTGAGCCTGAAGGAACTCCACTGAGCTAAGCTCTCGCTCTATCGCTTAGGGAATAAAGGAAAAGTTTTAGTTTAAGCACATCTTCATGCACTCATTGTTGTCAGAATATATCACATACTTCAAGGAAGACACGAATATGATGTCTAACATCCTCATTAGGAGAACCACCAAATTGACAGATATAATTTAGCATGTTAAACGTCACCGGTTTAAGCTTAAAATGAGTTGCTTGTATTTCAGGTGCCACGATGCCTAGATTGAGATTATCAATAATTGGATTTAAATGATCTCGTATTGTTCGTGGTCTTGCAACTTGAAGATTAATTGTTTCATCAGAATCTTCTTGATCTCTCATGTTGTTTCCTTGAAATTGTAGTTGGTTTATATACTTTCTGGTTCGTTGGTTACGCCATCTCTGTCTGAATGACTGTTCAATTTCAGGGTCGAATGGTTCCAATGGTTTACCAGTAGATCTCAGGGTCATGCAATAATAAAAACCTACAAAAAATAATAAAATTTGTTAAACTAAGTAAATATAAGGTGAAAAGAAACACTTGTTATGGCAAAAAATAAAAATTCCGTCAGCTGCCAATCCCCGACAATGACTCCAAAAACTTGATCGCTTGTAAATGTATATGCTAAGGCAAGAAATTTTGTGCTAGTATACACAATCAAATCAAGTAAAATAGGGTAAGTGAGTTATCATCTCCTCAGGGATTGGTCGAAAGTTTTTAAGCTTCACCACAACCAGAACTAGTTGTCACAAGCTAATTCCTACTATCTTGTCAAACTAGAAAACTATTAGTAATAAAACAAGAAAAAACTATAAAGTATGATTGCAGAAATGTTTGGTCGAGACAAAATAAATATGCAAACTATCAAAGCAAAATAAATAAAACAAGGACAAACGTTGATTCAAATATATTCAAAACAACTTATCATATTCAGACTTATCATAGAGCACTCATGCTAGTCTTTTGTATTGACAAGAAATTATTCTATGTCCAGAATGAATTGTTATGACATGCTTAAGTTGCTCGACAGGATTAATAAGTATTCTTAGACGGTTGCTATGGCAATACTTCTCAGCGTTAACTACAACCCTTGGTTTGTCAGATAGTTGTTATAGCAATACCTCTTAGCGTAAACTATAGTCATTGTCTATCCTACTTTAGCGTCTATGCCTTTTAGTCGATTGAAACCCGCTCCTTATCTCTAAGGTAGACAAGTTAGAACATCACTATCCCAGATCCATTCCATTGTTCACGTAGATCTATCTTAATTATCTCAAATCTAAGAATCAATATATAGACAAAATGCAATCTCTCGATGCTCTTACATTGCCAAGACATGTTTCACCAAGACCCCAAGTAATCTCTCGAGGCTCTAACAGTGTCAAGGTAAAATATTCAAACAATGAACAAAATAGTCATGAGCAAAGTCATAATTCATCATTCATAAAGCAGAAAATAATTGTTTAGGCAAAATAAAGATTAACACCAAGTAAGATAGTTCATGGTGTTATGAAAAAGTCAACCAAGTATTATCGTTTTAATACAACCCCAAATACGTAAATAAATTAAGAACAAAGGAAGAACGACTCCCAAAACCCGAGAGCTCTGTCGTGACAATTCTAATCAACATCGTGCCTGCCTTGGCGATCAGCCTCTCTCGAGACCTGACCGTCGCTCTACTACAGTCTGGCTATAGAGGACACCAAGGAAGGTCGGTTAGTAAACGGTGGGGAAGAACTGCAATTGCTCGCTCACACTTCAAGTAAATCTCTTCAACTTCCTTGCCTCTTTCTTTGGCGGCTATGGCTGGGTATTTATAAAGGGAAATCTCCTAGGGTTTCACATAAGTAAAAATTCCCTAGATACCCATTATTGTCTTCTCCAGGCTAAAAAAGGAAAGGCAGTTGGTTGTTGTCAGAATCTTGAGGGCTTTCTTGTACGTGAAGGAAGTCCTACAAATGGCATGTGACATAGGCAATTTCGTCATATCCGCTTCAGACTTTCCAGATAAACCTTGCCTTGGCGAGATAAATCTGAACCTCACTTTCTTTAACTTCTCTATTTCATTGGCCCTTACAAATTACGTTGTCACGACTGAAATGTTATTCCTCAGTAAATTTCCTGCACATACGCAATCCACACAGACCCTTTCTCCTTAGCAGCATCAGACAAACCAAATAAATTTTGTCTAATCAAAATTTATCCACCACAAACAAATATAACCTAAATGCAACTAAAATGTTGTGCATACTTTGTTTAGATGAGCAATAACTTAAGTGAAAAGACTAGAAATTGAGTCTTTTTATGGAGTTATTAAAGGGCAACCATTTCAGCATGTTTATTATGCCATGGCAATCACCATGAGAGTGAGTGCCCGACCAATCAAGAATCCATCAACTATGTGGGAAACTACAATCGAGGTAACAACAACCCCTATTCTAACACATATAATCTTGGATGGCGTCAACATCCAAACTTTTCGTGGGGAAATCAAGGAACCAAAAATGTTAATCAACCAGTTCGACATCAAAATTTTAATGACTCCCAAGGTTTTCAAACGAATACCCCATGGCATAATTCTCACAAGGGATGGATATCTTCATCTAACACATGTTCTTTGGAGGCCACAATGCAAGAGTTTATAGCAACTACGAAGACCATGCTACAATACCATGCGACCTCCATAAAAAACCAAAGAGCCTTGCTTCAGAGCCACAGTTCATCTATGAGGTAATTGGAGGGCCAGGTTGGTCAAATTACCACAACATTACAAGAACGACGACCATGTCATCTGTCAAGTGACATTGAAGTCATAAAACCTCATGGTAAAGAACAATGCAGTGTACTAACTCTATGGAGTGGTACCCAAATCAATGTAGAAGACAAGTTTGGGGGAAGACCGAAGAATTATTTACCCCTTGTAACCATACAAGCTAAGCATAAATTACCGGAAGAAACACCAGTAGAAGAGGATAAGGATGAGGGTTCATCAAGTAAAGTGACTGAGGGATGAAACAAAAATGACAAGGAAAAAACTTTTCTCACCCCGTCATTACAGAAAGTCAGACCCCCACCTCCTTTCCACAAAGACTGAAGAAGCATAACGATGACATTCAATTTAAAAAGTTTGTTGACATTCTGAGTCAACTTCATATCAATGTTCATTTTCTAGAAGCTATGGAACAAATGCCGACATATGCTAAATTCCTCAATGAGATTGTTAACAAGAAAAGAAAAGCTTAGCAGTACGAGACAATTGCCACGGCAAAAGTATATTGCTCTGCCTTAAGCAAGCTGCCACCAAAAAGACAAGATCTAGGCAGTTTTATAATTCCATGTTCGATAGGAGACAAATATATTGGAAATGCACTATGAGACCTTGGCTCAAGCGTGAACTTAATGCCAAAGTCAATCTTTATGAATCTTGGAATAGGAAATACGAGACCCACTTCTGTTATCTTGTAATTAGTCGATCGTTCACATGTTCGTCCCAAATGGTGAATTAAGGATGTCATTGTACGGGTTGATAAGTTTGTATTTCCAATAGACTTTCTTATTCTAGACTGTGAGGTCGATGCCAGAACACTCATAATTTTGGGGAGACTTTTCCTAGCTACCGGTCGCATTCTTATCAACTACGAGAAGGGTGCGCTGACCATGAGAGTGGCCAACCAATGTGTCACTGTGAATGTCTTCCGTTCTCTCAAATATTTGGATGATTCTGAAGAATTCCAAAGCATTTTAGAAGTGGATTCATTTATAGCAAGATAAGAAGATCAATTTTACCATGAAATTTTCATTCAGTTAGAAACTGATGAGAGGCTATTTGAAGACTTAAAGGCCGAAGAGCCTAATGACTTTTAATTCGAGGAGCATCAGGCTAGCTTCCTCATAGCTAGCCCAGGTACACGTTTTGAACCTTTGAATTTCAATGAGTTTGTTCCTTCGAAGCCCTTATTACAGCATGCACCTACCCTAGAGTTAAAGAATTTGCCACAACATCTTAAATATGCTTATCCGACTAGTAATGAAACTTTACCTATGATTATTTCCTCTGCCCTTACTCCTAACCAAGAATGTAGTCTATTAAGTGTTTTGTCACAGCACAAGAGAGCGTTAGGATGAACGATGACGGATCTGAATGGAAAAAGTCCAACCATTTGCATGCACAAAATCATGTTGAAAGAATGCCATGGAAAATCCATAGAACTGCATAGAAGATTAAACACAATCATGAAGCAAGTTGTGATGAAAGAAATTATTAAGTGGCTTGATACTGAAGTGATTTACCCCTTCTCTGATAGTTATTGGGTGAGTCCCATCCAATGTGTGCCAAATAAGGGAGGCACGACAGTGGTGACAAGTGAAGACAATGAGCTATTACCAACATGCACTGTCACCGGGTGGCGAATATGCACAGACTACCATAAACTCAACAAGGTCACCAAGAAGGATCATTTCCCCTTGTCATTCATTGATCAAATATTGGATCGACTAGCTGGCAAGACATATTACTGTTTCTTGGACGGATACTCGGGGTATAATCAAATTGCCATCGCACTAGAGGACCAAGAGAAGATAATGTTCATATGTCCCTATGGCACTTATGCTTTCCACAGAATGCCTTTTGGACTCTGTAATTCCCTGCCAACCTTTCAGCACTTCATGCAAGCCATATTTTCTGACATGGTTGAGGATTTTCTAGAAATATTTATGGATGACTTCTCTGTTTATGGAGATGATTTTGAAAAATGCCTCGATAATATGGCAATTGTACTCAAGCGATGTGAGGAGGTCGATCTCGTGCTGAATTGGGAAAAGTTTCACTTTTCTGGTGACCAAATGCATTGTTCTAGGCCATAAGATCTCTAAAAAGGGAATTGAAGTGGACAAAGCTAAAATCGAGATTATCGAGAAGCTACCCCCACCAAATTCTGTCAAGGAAATTAGGAGTTTCCTTGGATATGATGGGTTTTATAGAAGATTCATAAAGGACTTCTCTACTAAATCCAATCCCTTATGTACCCTACTTCAATAAAATCAACCATTTATGTTTGATCAAAATTTTCATTGTGCATTCACAGAGCTGAAACAAAGACTTATCTCTGCACCTATCATGGTTCCCCCATATTAGACGTCATCATTCTAGTTAATGTGTGATGCAAGTGATTTTACCGTAGGATCTGTGCTTGGGCAAACGTAGAGGTAAAATTTTCCATGTTATATATTATGCTAGTCGTACCTTGAATAAGACACAATTTATACTACAACTGAGAAAGAATTACTTGACTTGGTATTTGCATTTGACAAGTTTAGGTCATACTTGATAAGCACCAAAGTCATTGTTCACACTGATCATTCAACTATAAAATACTTAGTGAACAAGAAAGATGCCAAGCCTAGACTCATTAGGTGGATATTACTACTGCAGGAATTTGACTTAGAGGTAATAGATAGGAAAAGTACTAAGAATCAGGTTGCAAATCAATTATCTAGGCTAGAGAACATTTCAGAATACCATGACAATTTAGATAGTCAAGAGGAATTCCCTGATGAGAAAATTTTATATGCCACAACAATCCCGTGGTACGTTGACCTTTTTAATTTTCTTGTTAGTGGTATTTTTCCTTATGAATTAAACAACCAGTGTAATAAGAAGTTCTAGCATAATGCCAAGTTCTATTTTTAGGACGATCCGTATTTTTTTAAATAATGTGTCGATCAAATGATTCAATGATGTGTCCCTGAATAAGAGCAAAGAGACATTCTATACTATTGCCACACAGCTCCCTGTGAAGGGTATTTTAGAGGATCGAGGATTGCTGTTAAGGTCCTTTAATCAGGCTTTTACTGGCCTTAACTGTTTAAGGATGCTTATGAATTTTGCAAAGCATGGGATAGATGCCAACGCACTGGAACATTTCCAGACGACACGAAATGTCATTGCAAAATATTCTGGAGATAGAGCTCTTTGACGTTTAGGGCATTGACTTCATGGGACCGTTCCCATCTTTTTTAGAGACTTGTATATTTTTCTTGTTGTGGACTATGTATCTAAATTGGTGGAAGTGATTTCCACACTGAGGAATGACTCTAAAATTGTGCTCAAATTCATTCACAAGAACATCTTTACCCGATTTTGAGCACCAAGAGCCATCATCAATGGCGAGGGCACTCATTTTTATAACAAGCTAATTGCCAAGGTATTACAAAAATATGAAGTACGACATAAAATTTTCACGGCATATCACCCACAAACCAATGGGCAAGCTGAAGTGTCCAATCGCGAAATCAAACAAATCCTAGAGAATATGGTGAACCCTAGAAGGAAGGACTGGTCCCCGAAGCTGGATGAATTATCGGATGACATTCAAAACACCTCTAGGATGTCACCTTTCAAGATGGTATATGGGAAAGCTTGTCACTTACATGTGGAATTAGAACATAAGGCATACTGGACGATGAAGAAGTTTAACTTCGACGCACAATTAGCTGGGGAAAAAAGGTTACTCGATCTAAATGAAATAGAATAATTCCGAGCACAAGTATATGAAAATGCCAAGCTTTACAAAGAAAAAACTAAAAATTGGCATGATCGAATGTTTTTGCCACGGTATTTTCATATTAGCCAACATGTTATTTTGTTTAACTCGAGGCTTAACCTCTTCCTTGGAAAACTGAAGTCATGATGGTTAGAACCATTTGAAGTACACCGTGTTTACCCTCACGGCGTTGTGGATATCAAGAATAGGGATGATAGATCTATTTTTAAAGTCAATGGCCAGTGTCTGAAGGCTTATCAAGGAGTTCCGCCCATGCGTGACAAATCTACACTCCTCTTGTACGATGTCGAAACTGGCTAAGCATCTTTACGACGCCGTTACATTTTAAATTTACTTTTGTGCATAAATAACAATTTACTTTGCTAATGTTTTATTTAGTTTTATTTTAGGTTATTATTTTATTTTTTATGCAAGGTTAGGGTCCATGCAGCCGGCACGTGATGATTGTAAGGTTCAAACAAAAGAGAATGGGTGGCAACAAGATAAAAAGATAAGGGAAATTTTTTTAACTTTTTCACCTTTTTGAATTTTTTAGTTTTTCTTCAGGGTTACTTTATTATTTTTTGTCCTTTTTCCTGCTCATACTTCGTCCACACATTAAATAACCCCCATCATTTTTACTTTTTTATCTTATTTTTATCCTTTTTACTTTTTCACTTAGTTTGCATCTCTTCTTCTTTTTCCTTCCTTAGAACCAAAAACCAATAGCCAAAAAGCTTCAACCTTTTTTATTTTTTCTTTGCATTGTCAACTAACCATGGTGAGATCACGTCCCTCCAGCTCAACTCCAACATCTCCATCACGTTTCGTGGATGAAGCAACGCTATAATGGTTTCAAAACCTTAAAAACCGTACGGTGTTCTTTGAGTTGGGTTTTGTTTTCTCCGATGAGAAAGATGACGACCTCGTGGTGTAATAAACATTGTACACCAGCACAAGTGGAAAAAATTTGCCAAGCATCCAGAGAATGTGAACGCGTCGCTGGTGAAGGAATTCTACGCCAACATCACTGATCTGAAACATCATGTCGTGGTGGTTCATAGAATTTCTATTCACTTTACTTCTTCAGTTATTAATAGATATTTTCATTTGTAGGATGTTACAGATAACCACACCACTTTCATGAAAAAGACAAACAATGAAACTTACCATGGTATTTTGGAAAACCTTTATTTTTCAAACACACAGTGGAATGACCAACAAGTAAGCCGAAGAATGGTAGACCGAGAGAGGCTACAACCGAGGGCCAAATTGTGGAATCACTTCATGAAGCACAAACTTCTCCTTACTGCCCATAACACCAATGTTTCATTGCAAAAGATACTTCTGTTACACTCTATTTTAGTAGGGTATTCCATTAACGTAGGCAAAATAATTATGGAACAAGTTCATACCTGTTTGAAGAGACCTTCCAGTGCCTTAGTATTTCTAAACCTTATTACGGTTCTTTGCCATAAGAAGAAGGTTCCTGAGAAACAATTTGATGAGATATTGCCTGGCCTGGCCGGCATTACAAAGGCCAAGTTTCCTATGCTACTTTTGATTCAAGGAAACCAAGGGAAAAGAGAAAGAGGAGAAAACTTCTCGTGTTGATGCAACTCCAAATGCCAGGGCAAAGCTAGATGCCCTAGAGGAGGTTATTAAGCGCACTCAAAAGCATGTCGAGCAGCTGACCAGCAATATGATGACCTTCTTTGCATATGTATAGCACCGAGATGAGTTTATTATTAATACTTTCATGGAGGTTCTCCCACTCACGAATTTCAATATCCCAGTATTCTCTGCTATGCTCTTGCAACCATCTGAAAATACCGAAGCATCTGAAGATGCTCACCAGCCCGCTAATGAAGAGAAACCAGCTGATCCTGATACATTCCACACTATGTCACCAATTGAACATCGATAAGACGAGCTCCAGCTTTCAAATATACCAGAACCCCCCATAGCCTGTAGAGCCACTAGAGGATGAATAATCTGAAATTCCGTAGCAAATTCCTTTGCGAAGAAGTAGACGCCGATTGAAGAATGTGTCTAGGCGTAAGGAGCCTCAGCTTTTCACAGTCCCAGAAGGTCCCATTACTCCCCCTAATGTGCCAGCATCAGACTTTGAACATTCCAGCCCCACAAAATTATTAAAGCGCCCATGTTGCATGACAGTTGCACCACCACCAGCATAAAGTTGAGGTACCTCGCATTGTATCGCATTTCATAGAATGTAGTTTAGATTTTCCTTAGTTTTTAGTAAGCATTAAGGACAATACTTCTCTCAAGTTTGGGGGAGGTAGGGTTCCCAAGTCATTGGATGATAGTATTAGTATAATGAATATGACATGATATTAGTAAGTGTTAGAATTAGTTTGCTGGAATAAATTAAGGATGTCCGATGATGATGAACTCTTTATGGCTATAATAGAATATACATGACTGTTGAGGATGATAGAACCAACTCTAGGACTTGCTTCTTTGAACCCTTTGAATACACGATTGTATATTTTCCATGCTTAAGGAACTTAGAAATTTTTTATAAGAGAATTCTTGAATGTCGTGGCATAAAAATTTGAATGAATGATGAAAACCCCACACTGAAAAAAATATATGAAATTGCGAATAAATGCTTCGACATATCTGTAGAGGGACACTCCGCTATGCCATGGCATTGCCTTGAAACTTCATATAAATAAATGGCAGCTATGGCATATGAGTGAATGAAGTAGTCACGGGATGACTCTACTGGACTAGCTCGGGGGTGGAAGGTATGCTCCCTTTCACCTAGAGTGTGGGATGGTAGGTGTGATGGGATGACTCCCCTCATACCAGAGTTAATGAAAGAAAAGAAAATAATATGGGAGAAAAATTTGTAAATGTTGTGGCATCACAAGAGAGCTTGTTTAGAAAATTTTTAGGTTTGTTAAGCATGGACTTGATATAATCACATGCAAACATTCACACAAAGGATCTTACCCTAGGGGACAGTATTGATTTCTCAAACTAGTCTAGCATATTGAAGTCAAATGTTATGAGGGATGAAATCTTATACCATATAAGTATTCTGCTTCTGAACTTGCCATGGTATTTTTATTTTGCTTAATACTATCCATTTCTTGAGGACAAACAATAGCTTAAGTTTGGGAGTGTGATAACTCCGTAAAAAGGTCATATTTGGGACCTTTTCACTTAAAATATTGACTGTCTAAGAGCCCATGTAGGATCATATAGATGTATTTAGGAGCATATAGTTGCATGTGGTGGAATTATGTTTGGCGTGGCATTTTATTTTGTAAACGGTGCTACTTTATGGGGAAGGTGCATGTTTGGTGATGTGCAGGATTTGGGAGCAAGGAAAAGAAAAAGGGAAGTGGCGTGACATGATGAGACTGCTGAGCAGAATGCAAATGTCAATTCGGTTGGCATTTCGAGAGTGAACAAAATGAAAAAAGATATTTTTCAGAGCAAGTTATCCCTATCTTCACGTGATCTTTACCCGAGAGAGAACGCCTGCCTGGAGGGGACCACACTCAGCTACAGTTGATTCTAATGGACTACGCCCTACTACAGCTGATTTTGGTAGACCACGACCTACTGCAGCCTGATCTTATTAGGTACTCAGCCAGCCTCCCAGACTGGACCACTGTTAGATGCACAAGGAACCACTGCCACCTCTCCAGGAGACCACTGCCACCTCTGCTCCCCTCCCTCACGTGAATTAAGCATGTTTGGGGTATCATATAAATTTCAACACAAATTCCTAGGTTTATTCTCCCCCTATAAATAGGAGATGAAGCCACCTTGAAAAGGGGACTTTACATACGCCGCCTTGAGCCAAAAAATTCAGAGTAAAAAGGTATTTTCTTTCTCCGCCTATCCTATTAGCTGTGGCATTCCTCTGTTGACAAGCTAGAGGGAGTGGCGAACTAGGCATCCGAGAGGAGTTAGATCACTAGGGCAGTTCGTGGTGGCTGAGGGAAACTCTGGCAGTGCATGTCGAAGGCTTTTCATCATTCCCTTTGCTCTTTGCTTTCATATTTATCATTTGGGTTGTAAGGAATGAATTAACTTCTTGCTTTGTGCTTGAAACATTCAAACCCCACCATAAACTAGTCTTATTTGGTGGGAGTTTATTTTGGATATTTAAGTTTTACTTTAATGAATAGTTGTTTTTGTATGTTATCATCTGTTTTGTTTATGATGTTTAATGCCTTAAGGTTGTAGGAGCTATGAGAGTAGCCATTCTTTAGGAGATTACTTAGTGTTTGAGAGAATAGCTAAGTAGCACATCCTTAGTGTTCGAGAGAAACTAGGGAGGAACCATATAAGCAAAGGGTTCTAGATAGTAACTAGGCCTAATCCACCTTAGAGATAAGGCTAGGATTTCAGTCGACTAAAAAGAGTAGTGCGTGATTGAGAGGTTAGATGTTAATGTTACCGTAAAAAGGTATTGTCGTGACATATTATGTTATTTGGACCAATAGGATCCATGCAGTAGCTAACGCCAATCGGTTTGCCAAGGCATCTTCAACCTGTCGAGTCCCTTAACTAGAGATAGCATAGGGCACTCTTAGTAAACTCTGTCGGGAAGATAATACATAGAAGTAAGACCATTCTGAGAAGTAAACTTAAATTTTCTTAGTGACTCATATGATTCATTCCTATAGTAGTTTGTCGTGTGAGGAAGTTAAAGTCCTGATAATCAAATCCAACATTTACATTTTAGTTTGCCTTTACATTTTCATTTTTTTGCACTGAACACAATATAATTTTCCACTACATCTCCATTTGCTACCATATTCCCATTATTCCATTTCCACAACATCCATTTCATCTTGCCACAACATTATAATTTGTACATATCATCACTAACTATAGTTAGGTAAAGTATATTGTTTTGATTGAACTTATTGATTTCCTCCAATCCATGTGGATACGATACTCACTCATCACTATATTAATTATTCGATTGTATATACTTACACATATTTTCGCGATCATATATAGTAATCACAAAGCGCAGACAATTATTTTTTTGTTTGGTTGGTGTTTTTTGCTTGCTTGTATTTTTCTTGGTTGGATTTTTTGTGGGTTGTGATTGTTATATTGGCTTTTGGTTACCCCGGTGATGCCTCGTATTTTTTGGGTGCACTTTTGTGTTTAATTTTCCGAGTTTATATAACCCTTAGCGATGGTTAGATTAGCTGGAAAATATGGGGTTGTTCTAAATGCTTTTCAATTTACCTGGGTTGTTATACCTTTCTGAGTACCACGGGAATGTTTGTTCCCGATTTTGTTATGATTCAGCTTCGGTTCAACATATACTGCTTGTTTCGTCGGTTGTTACTTGTTTGGCTGAAAATCTCGGGATGGTTCAGTCCCGATTTCCATGGCTGATTTGTCGCCTTTGCCATCTCATATCTTCCGTATCTCTTGATGACCCTCTTATGCTTTTTGGCAGTTGGATCAAGTGCCCATATCCAACGATTGATGTGTTGCAGTGTTGATGCCTTCATGAGCAAAACGCTAATCTGACTTGGGTTGGGTCAGCGCCCTTCTAACTAACCGTGTTTGCTTTGTTGTGCTTTTACCGGGCTTGCTGGTTTAGGTTACCAGGTTGGGCTCTGTTTCTAGACCGGCTGGATTTGGACCTGGACTTCAGTTTGGACCTAAATTGAATTAAATTAAATAAATATGTATATAATATAATATAATAATAACAATATAATATATATATATAATATAATATGAAAATATAATATATGAAGTTTATAATATAAATAATAATATATATACTATATACTATATAAAATATAATATATACCATATAATATATAAATATAATATATATTATAAATTAATATATACTAAGTATATATATATAATAATAATATATATACTATATACTATATAAATATAATATATAATATATACTAAATATATATACACTATAATATATAAATATAAATATAATATAATATAATAATAATATATATATATATAATATATATATTATATAATATATAAATATAATATATATATATACTATATCATATAAAAAACAAAAAGGTCGGACGAAAATGAGTGTCTACAGTTGTCCCTATTTGCCGACAATAGGACAAAGATAAAAGGACACAAATTTTCGTTCGGCATGAAGGGGTCTTTGAGTCTAATTTCCTCCACCGTGGAATTGAAATTTGACTCAAAGATTTCAGTAAGAAATATCTTCATGTTATTAAGTTGAATTACGGATAACTCATTCGTTGTGAAGTTGAGTCGATCTTAAGATGTCTTTGAGTACGATATCCTTTGTCATGAAGTTGAAATCGTGGTTGACTCCTTTTCCATGAGTTCGAGCAAAGGATGAACATGATATCCTTCATTGAGTTAAACTATATTGTAAATGACTAATTAGCCGTGAAGTTGAGTCTATCTCGAGTATCTTGGGCCCGATATCCTTCGATGTTAAGTTGAAATCGTGGGTGACTCAATCGTCGTGAAGTTGAGTTAGTCTCAGATGATTTGAGCATGATATCCTTCATCGTAAAGTTGAAATCAAGTTTGAAATATGAACTGAAAAATAGCTTCTTGTTGCCAAATCGCAGTCAACCTTGGTCTTCTTCTTGACTTAAAGACCTCGATTTAAAATTCAATCGAAAACTAGTTTATTGCTGCTACCATGTGGTTGATACACCCTCGAGCTGAATGGAATCGAACTTGAAAGTTTTCGTTGACAGACAACTTTTCTCAACTTAAGCTATGCTGTAAATTAGGCTATGAGATAACTCATTGTCGCTAAATCACGGCCTTGGTCTTCTTCTGGTCTTAAAGACCTCGATTTAAAGTTCAACCAGAAAGTAGTTCCTCACTGCTACCATGCGATTTACACCCTCGAGTTGAATGGAATCGAACTCGAAAGTTTTCATTGACAAATAGTCATTCTCGCCTTGAGCTATGTTATGAACGGTTCCTTTAAGTGAAGGATGACTTCTCTTCGCGGGTCTAAGCTGGTCATAATTCTTTAGATAACTCCCCTTCCCGGGAAAGTCAGGTGAGACGACTCCCCTTCATGGTTTAAGTTGATCTTGATTCTTCGGATGACTCTATTTCGCGAGAAATCCAAGTGGTATATTTTTTCAGGTGGTCCCCTTTCGCAGGTTTAAACTAGGTGAGATGATCTTTGGATGACTCCATTTCGTGGGAAATCCAAGTGGTATATTTTTCAGGTGGTTCCTCTTTACGAGAAAGCCAAGTGAGGTAGTATATCAGCTGGATATCATCCGTTGTTGAGTTAAAATCAAGCTTGAAAACTTTAACTGGAAACTAGCCAGTCACAGTTGAGTTAAACTAAACTGAATTCATTTTGTATTGGCTCTCGAACCCTACTTAATTAGCTTTTAAACTCGATTTGAAGTTGATTATAAGATATGTCGTTATTTCTATTGGTCAAGTTGGTTGAGGTGCAGCTCCTCGTCGCTGAGTTAAGCAACCACCATCGATTTTTGAAGACACTTTTAAATAGAGTATCCTTTGTCGTGAGGTTACTTGACTCTAAAGCTGTAAGAAATATGTATATGGAAAATGATAAATGTGATGCTCTTAAGTATGTCTAAGATGTATGCAAGATGAATTAGTTATTGTTTTATTTTTTGGATAGAGTCTCATTCTTTGTCTATTGGTCTTGTCCTTGGAATCGATCATACCCCATTACTGATGGCTTCATGGAAAATATATGACATTTGTTCATTTACCGGCTCAATCAGGTGATCTTGCACCCTTGATTGTATATATCAATTTTAATCCAAAGATTCTTAAGCGTTCTTTTAGTCTTTGTCCACTCAAGGGAGTAAGACTCTCTTGCATTTCAGTTAATAATTAGCTACTGGAACTGGTTGAATCATTATCATAGTTGACACATCCATATTCAGTAAAAGGCTTCATTACGTGGCTTGGAAGCTCAAATGACAACTTCTACAGCCAAGGCTACCTCCTCTAGTGTCTATAAAAGTTTTATGATTGTCATGGAAAAAGACCGGTGAACAAAAAGGCATGCTACCTTGAAATTATATCAAGCGCCCTCAGTGCTTCTTGTGAGTTCTCATCTTCATGTACTCGCAGAGTGCTTTGAATTTCTTACATGGGAATCTTGGAAACAAAGCTTATTTTTACTCTAAATGTCGTTAAGTTATAAGTGTCTTGCTCTCTTCCTTTTACGCTCATTTGGGTTGTCATGACCATCAGGGTTCGCATTCTCATTGTTTCTTTTTGATAGCATCCTCTAGTACCATGTTTATTATTCGGAAGAGATCTGATAGCGACCAAACTTTTCTCGCCATCATAAGCAAAATTATATCCAATCAACTCATTGTTGTAGGTCTCTTGTAGCTTATCGGGCGACCATCTTCATAGTAAAGAGATACACTGTAATGAAAGAAGTAATTATCCGTATTGCTCATACTCACTTTGAAATGATTGGTTATAATAGTTATTTTTTTGTTCCTTTGATCACATCTAGCCATGTATTGTAATGCTCTCTTCTTTTTCGCTACGTCAATCTTTTTTTTATAGGAATCACATCATGAGGCAAGGGTGGTGGAAGAAGAAGAGATTGGAAACCTGGAAATGTCCCACATCGTTTCAGGCCCTTCAACTGATTTTTTTTATAAAATATTTCTTGTCCGAGATATATCTCCTTTAAAAAGGTTTGGTATAAAAATGATGTCAGAGCAATTAAAGCAAAGTATTAATTCACTGAATATCAATAAACAAATCACAAAAGTTATTTTAAAAAAATTATAGCCCTTTGATAAGTGTCAAGATCCATGGGTGATATAGGAAAGCAATTCGATTTGGTTTTGATTTTCATGATTTTCAAATAGGAGTGAACAAAAATAGCGCAATTGATGCACTCCACTGCAAGGCCCTTTAGAGAGCATTTCTATTTCAATTATTAAGAATCTTCCATTTGTTCAAGTTTCGTAGACTCCTTAAGCAAAGATAACATAGAAATATCGATATAAAAACAAAACCCCTGAATGCTTTCGTGTAGTCAACTATAACAAATGTTTCATGACTCCCTTAGTTCACCTTTCATCGAAAGTTAATTTCAAATCCATGTTTATTTCAGGCCTTACCTCCTTTCTTTAAAAATATACTTTGTTAAATTTGATGTCCTCGCTTTAGATTTTTCTGAGAGATTTATCTCGATACATAGAGACTAGTGTCATGATCTGAATGTACTCGTATTCATAAAGTTGGGGAACTTATCATTGCCTATTACTTTAGCGGAATACCCTTAATTAAAGGATTAAAGTGTCAGAAAGTCTTCAATTTGAAAAACTCAAACGAAACTCACTTCATAAAGTTCGGACATTACAACTATAGTTGCTTTAGATATTACCTCTGAAGATTAATAGCCTACTACTTTTTAGCGGAGTGCCCCCAACATTATTAAAATTATCGTTCATTAATATCACATTAATTATTCGATTTCGAGATTTTCTAAGTTTGTCAGGAATAATTTGTTATAATCTGAGTGTCAGTGAAAATCAAAAAAAAAAAATCATCTTTAGAGCTCAATTTCTAGGCAACTGATTTAAGCCAAATTTGTCTATTCCACCATTCTATTTGTCAAAATTGTATATTGTCACGGAACGTCCTTAACAGACATACAAACTAACTGGTCTTATAATGTCATGCATCGGAGATGCCTCATCTTGTCTACTTCCATACTTGTATGCGTGAGAAAACATTTTTCTTTTTTCGGGTAAAAGATATGGATCTTATTTTTTTTAAAGGAGTTTGATCTCAACATGTGTCAAAAGGCTATAAACGCATTTCTCAAAATGTGTATTTCATTATACTTGATATTCACTGAATTTCAAACAATTCTTTATTACTAAAAAAATTATTTTTTAAAAAATGTTCAATCATATAAAAGACAAATTTGACATTGTTTCATAGGCAACACAACTCTGTGGTAATAGTGATGATCTCATCTTGTCTCGTCCCAAGATGCCTCATTCTTCGATTACGACATTCACTTTTCAGATGCATCTTTAGTTGCACAAACATCTACTTATGGAGTTTTCTCGATTCTTTCATAAAATTCCAACTCTTTTTGTATCAATCATTAACTGGATCAAGGCTCTAAATTCGACACATTCTTGTACATCATGTTCGTCCTCATTGTGATAATAACAATGACTACTACCTTTACAATCTAATGTGCTAGGATGTTGTGCAAGAACCCCGCATTTATCATTTACCTCCATACCCAAGCCAGAGGTGACTTCATTTCGGAAACTCTAGTTTTGACCTTCTTACCCTTCTCCTCGTTGATTACATTTACCCTATTTTCTTATTGATTAGGAAGAGAATTTTGTGTAATATTGGGTGATTCTGAATTATTGAAATGAATTCAGTTTTTGTTGCGTATTCTTTGGATAATCCTCTTAAAAACGAGGTAATTTTCAATATCATGCCCCGGGACACCGCCATGATATTCACAATGTGTATTTTCATCATATCACTTGGGGTATGGGGGCTTTAGAGGTTCTTCTATATATGGTGACACCATATGTGGTTTAAAAATTATTGATAAAGCTCCTTATATGTCATAGGAATAGGATCGAAATGCTCCTTTCCTCTTTCTCTCCTTGGTTCCCTTAAATCTTGTCTAGAAGTACCTTAAGGTACAACTACAGTTGGTTTTAATTTAGAGATTGTAACGTTTTTACGGGTGTTGAAAGTGTTGATGTTGTTGATCTCTCATTCTCTTTTCTTCATGGGAGGTCTTCTACTTGACCCACCTCTTTATGTCTTTCCTTTCTTAATGGTCATTTTCACCATCTCTCCGGCCATCACCAAATCAGAAAAATTTCTGAATGTAATTGCAACCAGATACCTAAAGAAAGGAGCCTTCAGTGTATGTACGAAGAGTTTACTTGTTTCTTTTTCATTCAAAAGTAGATGAACCTGCACAACTAACTCCCTCTCTCGCTATGCATATTGTCTGAAATTTTTTGTTGTGTTTTTTCTCCATATTTTACAGCATAACACGATCTGGTCTCATGTCATTTACATGTTTGTATTGTTCCAAGAATGATTTGGAAAGATCTTTCCATGTCCTAATGTGTGAACGGTTCAGATGATTATACCACATGATGGCTGAACCCGCCAGACTCTCCTAGAAACAGTGAATCAGGAGCTGGTCATTCCCAACATATCCTGTCATCTTTTGAAAGAACATGGTAATGTGAGCTTAGGGGAAACTGTTACCATCAAACTTCTCGAAATCTAAAACTTTAAACTTAGAAGGAATAATCAAATTTAGGATTAAACTTAGTTCCAGAGAATCAACTCCGTAATAGATGTAATCTCCTCTACTTTCTTCATTTGATCTTCCAAATGCTTGATCTTTTCTCCCATTTTCTTTGCTTTGGCTTCCTTATCAAAATATGAAATATGGTAATCATCTGAATTATTTTGAGGGTTAGTTACAGAGGCTTGTGATTTTGTAGGATATGAACCCCCTTGAAGTCTTGGCAAAATTCCATGTGAAATAACCATATGTGGAGTAGGTGGTACAACCACCCCTTCAGATGCCCCTACCCCAGGAGCATTCATTTGATTCAGACCAGACAACCTTGTAACAATCTGTTCGACCAATGAATCTTGGTTCCTAGTGATGGAATCCAATGTATTTTGTTGATTTTGACTTATTTTCTCCTCAAGATCCTTTTTGCAGTCTCAACATTTTTTCCTCAAGTTAAGCAATCTTTGCTTCCATTTTCTTTTTCTTTGTACGGGTATTGTGAGAATGAGGTGTGTCCAATGTTTGTTCCTTTGATTGATGAGACATTTTCTATTAGTTAATTTGAATGTAAAGAAAAGAAAATGCAAAAATATGCAAAAATGCATGATGCATGAAATTTTTTAGGCATTAATCCAAAATGTGTCTGTTATTATAAATAGTCTTTATTGGGACAAAAGTGTTACTTCTAAGAGACAAAAAACAATTCAAAGATACATTATAGCTAGATCTTCTAGACCCCGAACGACTTCTAATAAGTTGACAAGTCTTCTTGCTTCTTCTATCAATGGCTGAATACCTTGTCGAACCACCCCGACTTCTCTTGCCAAACCATGCAAGTGGTGTGCCACTGCTCTAGAAAGTCCTGGATGACTTCATCTCTAGCTTTTACCTCTTGCTGATTCTGTTCCCAATGGAAACGCCACTAGTGTACTCCGAAAAAGGGAACTACTTGGAGTTCATTTGCCTGCTTCTTGAATTTGTTCACGATGATCTCCAGTTCAGCTATAGTTTCACTATCTTACTCATTTTCCTTTGTGTTGAATTCGATCAATTACTTACTTTTCATCGACCCCTGTAACGTTTACCAACCCATTCTTGAAAGGATGACTCTTGATGTGTTTGATGAAGACCCGATACATTCTGATTCCTTCGTAATGTAATAGGGTAGTGTACTCTTCAATTGTGGGCACCATGTCTTCTTGATTGAATGTAAATCAACTGTATCTCGAATTCCAAAATTACACCAGGGCTAAAATTAAGAGTTCATCTATCTTGACATAGAGAAAGTGTGCGATATCACTGTATTATTGATAAAACTTATGTTTCCTGTTAGCTTTCTAATTGTCCCAAATATTCTGCAATTCCTGAGTATCATTTGTTTAGGCTGATGGAAGCGTAGCCAGCCAGATTTGACACATAGTTGTCTTGCAGACTGTCTCTTTTTTCCTTCTGAGTCCTTTTTTACCATAGTCATACTTCTGCATTTTTAACCTCTTGCATTACAACCCCTTTGTCCATTAATGTCAACTATTTGAGTTTTAACGAACACTTTGTAGATCAACACCTCTTTAAATGATACAAATTATAAGAATAAAAAGAAGAAACAAAAATGAAAGGAAACAAGTTAGTAAGATAAAAAATAATAATCGAAATAATAATAAAAATAAGAAATGCGTACCCCACATTCTTTTTATTTCTACTTGGATATGATCTCTATCACACATGTTAATTTTTGAACAAATCCTAACCGCATATATTTCTAATTCGCATGTTTTGAACAGAAAATAAAGCGAGAAATAGCTTAAGCAGCCTAGGTTTTAAAATGGAGTTTCGGGGTGTACTCTAATTCCTTGTAACATCTCGGTTTATGTTCTAAAAAATGGTACTGGAGTTCTCTTTGCTGGTGCCCCATTGGGCTTGTCAGACCATCAGTCCTAATCCCATTAGAAGCTTATATGAACCAAGTTAAACTCGAGAGGACACATTCTCTTATGTTTGTACGGAGAATAAATTCACACGAACACATAAGCTATATGTATCCCGAAGGTTACTTGCTAGGTCTATACGGAGAATAAATTTTAACGAATTTGTCGCTTTCACCTCCACTTAAGAAAGGGTTTGGAGCTCGGGTATAGAGCCTGAGATGAATTTTTTGAAAAGTTGAAATCTTTAAAAAAACATCAGCACGACTATTTATTTGGAAAATAATCAAAGGTAAACAATAAAGATCGAAAAGATAAATTATAATTCAAACTAACAATTTTCACCAAAGAATACAACCGGAAATTAATTTTGGCCTGACTCACTTACCTATCCCTAACGGAGTCGCCAAGCTGTCGTAACCGTCCTTTGGGTGGGCCCAAAATAAGGCTTCGACTTACCATTTACCTGATCTACGTTTTACCAAAATTTAATCGGATTCAGAGTCGATTACAGTCAAGGAAGGATTGGCACCCTTATACTGCCCTTTCGGTACCAATTTAATTTTTCTATTGTCTTAATTGCGAAAATTCAAAGTTAAATTAAAATTTAAATTTTGATCTGAATTACTTACCTTTGATCGATTAAAATTTTCCCTAAGAAACTAAAAAATAATGTTAAATAATAAAATAAGAGTAAAGTAGATAAAAAAATTAAATAAAAATTAAATAAATAAAATAAATAAAAAATCTAAAATAAAAGGATTAAATTGGAAAGAGTTAAAAATCAAGTATCAAATTAAATTAACTGAAAGTTGCAAGGAGAAAAATAAAAGTTAGCGGGGGTTAACTGCATAAATATAAAGAGATAAATATGGACTAAATTGAAATAAATCAAAATTCCAAGGCCAATTTACAACAAGTGACCAAAATGAATTACACTTCAAAATACCAGGGACTGCGAAAATAATTTAACTTTATCATATTTACACTCTAGTCCTATGTTATTAGGGATGGCAACGGGCCGAGTTCGGGCCAGGTATTGGTCCCCCCGTCCCCGTCCCCGTTTAAAAAACCCATACTCGTTCCCATTTAAAAAACCGCGGGGATTTAAATAAGGATCCCTATCGGGTAATCAAAGAAAACCGCGGGGAAACGGGTATCCCCGTTTAGCATAAACGATTATTTAAACTGGTATCTGGTCGGGTATCGGGTCGGATATCGGGCCATGTATATATATTTAAATTAAATATATAAATATTATATATTTTAATTAAATTAAATTTATATATAATATATATAATAATTATTTTTAATATTTATCAGGCCGGGTAATCGGGTAATCGAGGCGGGGATTACTAAACCCATCCCCGTCCCCATTTAACATAAACGATTTTTCCCCATCCCCGTCCCCGTTTAGCATAAATGGTTTTTCCTCGTCCCCGTTTAATTCAGTTTTCGGTTTTCCCCGTCGGATTCAGGGTTTTTTTACCATCCCTATCTGTTATAAATACCCCAAAAACAAAAAAAAAACATTTTTAACCCACTCACCCAAAAAAATAAAACCCTCTCCCAAAACATTCTCAACCCAAATCCCACCTGCCAATGGTCTGCCAACCTCCGACGACCACCCGCCGCTCGGACTGCCACTCCGGCTACACCTCCAATGGCCAGAAAAATTCTAACCCCACCAAAACGTTCCTCACAACCTCCCTTACTCAAATCTAAAGCTCGATTGCTTAAAAAAAATACCAAATCGGCGTAGTTCTACAAAAAGGCGTTCGAGTTTTTACCTTTTCGGCGATACTTTTCCGTTTCTCAACGTTGTTCCTAGCTCCGCCATAGCTTGTCCTTGACGATTTTCTTGGTTATTTTTCTCCTTGATTTTTGCTTGGTTGGTTTTTTTGCTTGCTCGTATTTTACTTGGTTGGTTTTTTTATGGTTTTCGATTGCTATGTTGGCTTTTGGTTACCTCGGTGATGCCTCGTATTTTTTCGGTGCCCTTTGGTGTCAATTTTTCGAGTTTATATAACCCTTGGAGATGGTTGGATTTACCGAAAAATATGGGGTTGTTCTTTATGCTTTCTAATTTACCTGCTTGTTATGCCTTGCCAAGAACCACAAGAATGTTTGTTCTCGATTTTGTTTTTATTCAGCTTCAGTTCAACACGTACTGCTTGTTTCGCTGGTTGTTACTTGTTGGTCAGAAATCTCTGGATGGTTCAGTCTCGATTTCCTTAGCTGATTTGTGACCTTTGTTGGCTCATGGCTTCCGTACACCGTTATCAGTCGCTTGATGACCCTTGATGCTTTTTGGCCGTTGGATCAAGTGGTCAGATCCAACGACTGACGTGTTGCGGCGTTGATGCCTTCATGAGCAAAACCCTAATCTGAATTGGGTTGGGTCAAGCCCCTTCCTTCTAATCGGGTTTGCTTTGCTGGGTCAGACTACCCAGTTGGGCTCTGTTTTTGGACCGACAGGATTTGGATCTGGACTTCAATTTAGATCTAAATATAATATAATAAATATAATATATATATATATATAATATGAAAATATAATATATGAACTTTATAATATAATATAATATATATATAATATATACTATATACTATATAATAATAATAATAATATATACTATATATATAATAATAATGTATCATATAAAAAATAAAAAAATCAAACGAAAATAAATATCTACACTTATCAATTTATAATTTAATCCTAATTCCCTCTCTAACCGAAACAAAATCAATATGATATTCAAATAATTAAATTCTTAGGTAGCGTTTGGTTCGCTCGAATGTTTATGAGGGAATTGGAATCTGTGAATGAATTGGAATCTGTAGGAATTAGAATCCAATTTCATATTCTGTTTAGTTCGCAGACTTGTCAGATGAATTTGATTTTAGTAATGTAAAATGACAGAATTGCCCTTATTATTTTTTTTGCTTTATTTTAGTTTATTTTACAACTTACATATAGTAATATATTATAAAAAATTAAAAAATATTAAATTTTTATTTTATTGATTGATTATTCATTTCAATAAATTATAAAAATCATGCTAATAAACATTATAAGTTAAAATCATCGCAATCAAAATATGTTAATAAGTTACCAAAAGATAGAACAATATTTCGATACATTCCAATCGGAGTATGTTAATTAGTTACCAAAAACTATTTTTATTCAATATATAAATTAGAAACTCGACTCGACACGACTCAAAATAATAAAAAATTATTTTTATTCAATAAAAACATTAACTTAATTGAAAAAAATATATATATAGAGGGGAATTATTGTAATTATTCCTAAATATATAAGGTAAAATTATATATTTTTTTCGGGTCGGTCCGGTTTTTTTCACCCTAAACCCGAACCCGACCCGAATATCACACTTAAAAAAATCCCAACCGACTCGAACTGAATATCACACTTAAAAAACTCGACCTGACCCGAACAAAATAAAGTTTCATCCGACCCGACCCGAATATATGAATTAGAAATCCGACCCGACCCAACCCGAAATAATAAAAAATATTTTTATTTAATAAAAACAGTGACTTAATCCGACCCGACCCGAATTATATATATTTTCGGGTCGATCAGGTGTTTTTACCCTAAACCCGAACACGACCCGAATATCACACTTAAAAAAACTCGACCCCAATATTACACTTAAAAAACTCGACCCGACCCGAACAAAATAAAGTTTCATCTGACCCGAATATATTAATTAGAAATCCGACCCGACCCGAAATAATAAAAAATTATTTTTATTTAATAAAAATAGTGACTTAATCCGACCCGACCCGAATTATATATATTTTCGGGTCGGTCCTGTTTTTTTCACCCTAAACCCGAACCCGACCCGACCCGAATATCACACGTAAAAAAACCCGACCCGACTCGACCCGAATATCACACTTAAAAATCCCGACCCGACCCGAACAAAATAAAGTTTCATCCGACCCGACCCGAATATATGAATTAGAAATCCAATCCGACCCGATCCGAATATATGAATTAGAAATCCAACCCGACCGACCCGAAATAATAAAAAATTATTTTATTTAATAAAAAGAGTGACTTAATCCGACCCAACCTGAATTATATATATTTTCGGGTCGATCGGTTTTTTTCACCCTAAACCGAACCCGACCCGAATATCACACTTAAAAAAACCCGATCCGACCCGACCAAAATAAAGTTTCACCTTACCCGACCCGACCCGAACCGAATATATGAATTAGAAATCTGACCTGACCCGAAATAATAAAAAAATATTTTTATTCAATATATGAATAAGTTACCAAAGGATTGATGAGGGTAGTATGGTCAAATTTCAATTCCCTTTAACAAGGGAATTGAATTCTATCCATTTTTGGATGGAATTCACTTTCCCTCATTTGATGGAATTGAATTTCAATTCCTTTGAAAAACTTGAACCAAACATGAGAAAGTGGTTGAATTAAATTCTAATTCTCACCAATTCAAATGTATTCTATCCAATCAAACGTAACCTCCTTAGTTTCTCTCGGTAATAGTCGATCTATATAAAACTCGGAACTGAGTTGACGACCGAGCTCCAACAATTGGGGGAACAAGCACGTGCTAGCGGTCCACAGTTCTACATATGGTGCTGCGCTGGCGATTCCATCGGGCTGCCCGTACCCCGGGCAATGGGAAAAGGAATACGTGGATTGTGCTGCCCGGATCTTTTCGGGCAATCAAAGAAAGTGAAACAAAGCCAGCGGGGTGATGAGTCAGGTGGGCCCCGTTCCTTCGATGTTTCTTGTCGTGTTCCACTCGGTGGGGCCCGTGTCTACTCAGCTCCGAGTTTTTTGTTCTTCTTTTGCTGTGGGCCCCACGAATCCCAGTCGGAGAAAATAATGTTAAATTTAAATAAAATTAAATAATAGAAATATAAATAATTAAAACGAGCCAAAAAACAATGGGTGTCCTTTTTCCTCTGGTATTGCCCACAAGTTTCTCCAATTGTAAGTTGTTTTTTTTCTTCTGAAAATAATTAAATAAAATTTCAAAAAATAAAAAGAATATATTAATAGATAAAATATATATTTAATCACGTGTCTATCACTTCAATTCCATTTCGTTTATTTTTTAAAATAATATGTAATATTATGTTTTGATTCTATTTTAGTTATTTATTGTTAAAAATAGATAAAACTTTTGACATGAGTTTTTTTTCCAGTAATAATATGATATTCATTTATAGTGATACATCTATATCAATATTATAGTAAATATTAAATGTGTTTTTTTTTAAATAATAATCCAATGACTAAAACAAAATTAAAGTAATGGTTAATTGACTAAATAAGTAGTTTACCCTAAAATATATAAATATATTAAAAAATACCCTTTAGTATTATTGACTAATATAATACTTAAACAATAATGATACATGTCACATAGGTTTAATTAGCCAATTAAATATAACAAAATTTGTAGATTCCAGCACGACACCACGGCAGAGGTGAGCTGATTGAACCACACATATTAATTAAGAATGCTAATTAATTTAACGAAGAATCTCATAAACCCTAAAATAATCTTCATCTGGAAACGTAAGCACATTTAATTAAGCTGATTAATCAATTAACAATTCTGCTAACCAAATTACACGCATGTACAATAAAAACCCAACATTATTGGTCCATACTAAAATATAAAAAAGATTCTTGTTAAAAACACAAGTTTAATTAAAAAAATAATTACGAAATAGCTTCGGCAGAATATAGAAGACACGCCAACAAATAGTTGATTTAGTGAGATGAGATACAAGACTCCTTAAGTAAGGTCAGTGATTCGAATCTTAAAATTTATAATGCTAAAATTAACTCTCAACGTTTATTAAAATGATTATTCTAGTTCATATTTTTTAGCATTTTGACTCAATGTATCATTTAGGACAAAAAAATGCCCTTAATATTGATTGAATAATCACTTTAACCATTATTCTTTTTCCTAGAGCATATTGGTCCTTAACGTATCATTTTAGGATAGAAAGACTCATATTTTAGAGCGTTAAAAATTTGTTAATTAACGATTTTCATTATAGAGGGACATTTTTTGGTCTAAAATGAAACATTCAAGAATGTTTAGGGCTAATTTTATTATTGTGCCATTTTAAAAGTGTAATATAAGTTAGTACTATATAGTACAAGGACTTGCACAATACCATTATCAACCGAGCTTTTAAGTTTTACAATAGACGGTGCACCACTTGATTGCACCAAGTCAAAGTTATCCCTTTAAAAATGCTTTAAATCTCTAAACTCTCAAGTTGTACTCCAATTGATTTATAAATACCTTCAAAGCTTTAACCCACCCTCTCCTTCCTCACTCTTCCCTTTGCCCTTCGATTCCTTCTCCGTTTATTACTACGGCAGCCATGTCGGATTATTATTACTCCGGTTGCCCAGATAACTACGAAGCTCACTACCTCGATTCCTGCTCTGTGTGCGGCAAATCGCTTCGCAATTCCGATATTTTCATGTACAGGTCAGTTGTTTCTTCATCACCACATCGATCTTAAACTTATCATCTCTTTGTTTGTTTTTTTTTTTTCTGATGGGTAATTGTTGATTGCAGAGGAAACACGCCGTTTTGCAGCAAAGAGTGTAGACAGGAACAGATGGAGGTGGATGAAGCGAGGGAGAAGAAGTTGAAATCCGGTAGATCTCTGAGGAAATCGGATCCTAAGACCTCCACGCCCAACAAAACTGTACGGACGGGGATTGTTACGGTGTCGTGACGGTTACTTATTCTGCTTTGATTCTGCGGTGTAGAGTGATTTGTTGCAGTCAATTTTGGGGTGAGAACGACGAAACAAAGGAGAAAAACAAGATCTTCGATGGGATTCGGTGTTATCGTTTTCTTTTGTTCTTTTCTTTTTGTTAATTAATCTTCCTCTTCTTCTTCCTGGGATTGTGCAGTTACTCATCAATGAAAGTGTTAAAAGATTCATAATTTTCTGGGCATTTCTCATCATTTGCAGTTTCAATATAAAAGTAAATGTCTAAATTATTTCTAAAAAACGGTTTTAGGACCTACAATATTTAAAAAAAAAGGTAAATTAATTTCAAAAATTAATTTCAAAAATTAATTTATCCATCAAACTTTTAATTAAATCATTTAATTATTTAAATGGTTTAATTAAATCATCGGCCGTTAATTTTTAATATAGATAATGACGTGTCTATTAATAAAATTAGTATAATTCTATATTTTGGTTCTTAATATTTATATATTCTATTAATTTAAATATTATTTTAATTTAATTAAATAAATTTAACATCTAATTATATGATAACATGTGTTATTGATTGGAGGATATTTTTTTAATTTTAATTTATTTAATCTAATTTATTTATTTTTTAATATGATGATTACACGTGTCACTACTTTTATTAAAGGAAAACAACTTTTATTAAAGGAAAACAATTGGAGAAAATAAAATGCTACTATGTGGCTTCGAACAAAGGAGAAAATAAAATGCCACTCCGCGGCCTTCGAACCAATGGCCAAGAAAATTAACGAGCACCTAAACCACTCAGCCACCTCCAATTCTTGCTGAAAAGTTATAATATGTTTTATATATCATGTTACAGTTAATGAAAGAAACATATGAAATTAAAATGCTAATATTGTTCTGTATATGATAACTTTTTAGTTAGAAGACTTTTAGTTATTAATTTAGTTAGATAATCTTTGAAAAAATTATGTTAGATTACAACTTTTTAATATTATGTTTTTAATATAAATTTTGTATTTATTTTTGTTATTAATTTTGAATTTTTTTATTTATGATAGTTAGATTATAACATTTTTTATTGAAAAATCGCCTCAGTGACCAAAAAAAAGTTATAATATACGATTTTAACCAACTTTTTTTGGATTTGCCAAAATGACCAACAAAATCGCAACGCGAAATAAAAATCGCAACGCGATCCCCAGAATCGCAAATCAGTTTCCAGAATCGCAACGCGATTCTTGAAAATCGCGATGCGATAGTACAAATTCGCATTGCGATTTTCCATAATCGCAACGCGAATATGAAAATCGCAACGCGAACACATAAATCGCAACGCGTATCCGTAAATCGCAACGTGTATCCGTAAATCGCAACGCGTATGGGTAAATCGTAATGCGTATCCGTATATCGCAACGCGTATCCGTAAATCGCAACGCGTATCCGTAAACCGCAACGTGTATCCGTAAATCGCAACGCGTATCCGTAAATCGCAATGCGTATCCGTAAATCGCAACGCGTATCCGTAAATCGCAACGATAATCCGTAAATCGCAACGCGTATCCGTAAATCGCAACGATAATCCGTAAATCGCAACGAGAATCTGTAAATCGCAACGATAATCCGTAAATCGCAACGAGAATCTGTAAATCACAACACTGAAATTTTGGGTATATAACACTGAAATCATAAACTAAATCCCTAAATCGCAACTCATTCCATCTCCATCTATCACTCTCTCCGGCGACATCCGTTCCTATATCCAACGACATCCTTCCCCATCCGGCAACAGGTCTTAGTTTCGCATCTCGTTTGTTTAGTTACAACCATGAAATCATCTAATGTTGATCATGTTTGGATAGATTTGTGTTTTGGAGGGTCATGGGATAATGTTAATGGTGTTTTACAATATATGCCTTTACCCATAAATCTTCAACTAAAATTGTCTTTACAAAAGTTAACTTATGAAACTCTAATGCTACGTGTTTCAAATAAATTGAATTTAGAGCCCCTAAGTGGATTTAGGCTATCTTATCAGAGAAATGGTAAAGTTTATTTGTTAACCGACAATGAAGATGTTGAACGATTCATTGCTTACATTAGTGTTTCACAATGAAGATGTAAACGTTGTTATTCAGTTGTATTATGTAAACGTTTTAACATTTAACATTTTATGTGTATTATGTAAACGTTGCCATCAAAAGCTCATATGCAAACGTTGTATTATGTGGATTTTATGTGTGAACTTTTAACATTTTCAGTTGAATTAATGACTCAGGCCAACCATTTTGACTTAACCAACTCTTGTTATTCAGTTGTTATCACTATTAGGCATGCATTGACTATCGCAACACGGAAAATACAATCGCAACGCGAAATGAAAATCCCAACATGAAAATCGCAATGCGGAAATGAAAATCGCAACGAGAGAATCGCAATGCGAAATGAAAATCGCAATGCGAAATGAAAATCGCAACGAGAGAATCGCAATGCGAAATGAAAATCGCAATGCGAAATGAAAATCGAACCGACATAATCGCAATGCGAAATTAAAATCGCAATACGAAATGAAAATCGCAATGCGAAATGAAAATCGCAATGCGAAATGAAAATCGCAACGAAAGAATCGCAATGCGAAATGAAAATCGCAATGCGAAATGAAAATCGCAACGAGATAATCGCAATGCGAAATTATAAACGCATTGCGATTTCATTTCCGCATTGCGATTTCATTTCGCATTGCGATTCTCTCGTTGCGATTTTCATTTCGCATTGCGATTTTCATTTCGCATTGCGATAGTCATTTTTGCCTTCAACATAATGCAGATTGAAATCAACAAAATCAGCCATTACATTTCAATCAATTAAACAAGCACAAATAAGAATTATGTTCGCATCAATTACACAAATCAACTTTTACAAATCATCTTTTACAAATCAATTAAACAATCAAAAAATAAGCAATAATTCTTATTTCGATCATCTACTATTGAATCAACTTTTACAAATCAATTAAACAATCAAAAAAACAATCAATTAAACTATTGAATCAACTTTTGCAGCTCGACATCATTTTCACGCAGTTCACTTCTGAGATTAACCTGCAGAAACCAAACTTTGTTCAAACAACACTTTCTACGCAAATTATTGAATTCTAGTTACTTAACCAAACATTTTCATTTATAAGTATATAAACTTACCAATTGTTTATGGACATTTTATAAACGCGGATGCAGGTAGGCAGCGTCTCGTATATATCGATTTAGCCATATAATGCCGAAACCACAAGCTACTGCAGCTTTATCTCTATCGGTGGGAGGTAGATACTTGATGCTTCCCGTCGTCAAACGCTCCAACGCCAAGCATACGAGAGGACCACAATCTCCTCTGGCTCCGCTCGTTTGTTGTGGCGCGGTCTCGTCTCTAATAACTGTAATATTGAGCTTCTTTGGCTTCTTGTTTCCAGAACGAGTCCAATAATTGATCGCATCCAAGAATTTAGCCAAATGAGAGCTTCATCCCTTAATAACATCTCTTAAATCAGCCAATGATATGTAATTTATCATGCTGTCATACACTATTGTCTTAAGGGATGGGAGCTGAAGCTCGACGAGAATCCAATGTTTACGTTCCAAAACAGGGATAAACACCTGCAATCATAAGTAATAATTCATTCATTTGCGCACTTATTCATAAAACCTTTAAACTCAATCTAAAATAAATACTAACCTTATCGACCTCCCACCATGCAGGATAAAGTTTAGCTTGTCCATTGCCCAAATCAAATGATTCATCTCGTGCATTCTTCAAGTGAACGGCGTGAAAAGACGTCGGCATTATTGTATATCGTATATTTTTATTTTTCTTAAGTTTTCTTATTATTAGAAGACGTGTCACCCACGCATCGATATGCTGTTTTACAAAAAAGACATATATTAGTGACTTACATAAATTTAAAAAAAAAATTAATCAAATTGAAATATAAGAAAAATATAAGACTTACCCCCCATCGAAATAGCCATTGTCTTCGACCCCTAATAATACGCCCCACCAAGGCCGTTCAAGCAACAAAAAGATATCATCGGTGAGCTTGCATATGTCAGTGAAACCCCTTGCTCCGCTCATGTAGATAAAAATCAACTGCGGTCTTAGCCCAAGGGTGTTATCCAAAATTGTGTCCGGTAGTTGTTCCCTCTCCTCTTCAGATACCGGTATGGTACTGGCCGGTAACTCATACGAGAGCCAACTCTCATCCATCATGTCCGGAACCGGTGGGGGTTTCTCAATACTTCGATATATTACCCCATGTGAATCAGACTCTGGAATGGTGGGAGGGACCTCTTCAACGATGACAGTTGCCTCTTGAACGGTGGGAGGGGACTCTCGAGGAATGATATGGGGGGCCTCTTCACGATAGGAGTGGACTCTTGAGGGATGACAGGCGAGTCGGGCTTCTTCTTGCGGTGTCTTCGCACTATTGGGGTGTACGGAGACTTAATAGCACGTGCACGCTGTCTGATGCGTGAACTCCGTCGTGCAAGCATAACCCGACGTAAAGCATCCACTCTATCGGGCCGCTAAATAATTAAATACAAAAATCAGTAAATAAACAGACATGATCTTTAAACAGTGAAAACAAAGACAAATATGTTTCAAACTTGCATTGTATTCACCCAAGTCATTATTCTATCATAGTTCACAAAATGCATCAGATAACAAAGAAAAATATGTTTCAAACTAATACCCTGAAGTTAGTATTTGTCTTTGTTTTGTCTATTGGTTGAAGTAATGCAATCCATTCAAGTTTCAATTTGCAGAAGAAGAAATAGTTTACTTTCGCAACACGAAACTTAAAATCGCAACGCGAAACCAAAATCGCAACGCGAAATGAAAATCGCAACGACAGAATCGCAATGCGAAATGAAAATCGCAACGAAAGAATCGCAACGCGAAATGAAAATCGCAATGCGATTTTGGTTTCGCGTTGCGATCTTGTCGTTGCGATTTTGGTTTCGCGTTGCGATTCTGTCGTTGCGATTTTCATTTCGCGTTGCGATTTTGGTTTCGCGTTGCGATTTTAAGTTTCGTGTTGCGAAAGTAAACTATTTCTTCTTCTGCAAATTGAAACTTGAATGGATAAATTTACTTTCAACCAAAAGACAAAACAAAGACAAATACTATTTCACAGTGTTAAAGAATACACAGTTTAGCAGAATTGGCAGCAACCGAACAAATTTACTTTCAACCAAAAGACAAAACAAAGACAAATATATTTCACAGTGTTAAAGAATACACAGTTTAGCAGAATTGGCAGCAACCGAACAAATTTACTTTCAACCAAAAGACAAAACAAAGACAAATACTATTTCACAGTGTTAAAGAATACACAGTTTAGCAGAATTGGCAGCAACCGAACAAATTTACTAAGCAATCTAAGTGAAATGGCTAATCTAAGTGAAATTACGAGTAAATTTATCATTAAGTTAAATATGGAAAATCTTAAACTTACCTCGTTGCGTAGAGTATGAACCTCATTCTGCAACGATACTATCATCTCACGTAGAGCGGCAACCTCACCACGTAAAGTTGACACCTCCACACGCCATGCACCATCGTTATCGCGTAGAGTACCGATCTCCTCACGCAAGGCATTGACCTCATCACGTAACTCCCTTGACTCATCCCGTTGAGGTGGAGGTGGAGAACAGGGAGATAGGAGTCGTGGCATCTTTGCCGGTCGCCTATCATGAGGTGATGGTGGAGAAGAGGCTCGATGATGTGACGGGATAGGTGATGGCTCTCGTTCTAGAGATGTATAGTCGGGTCGATCGGGTGATGGCTCTAGGTGAGGTGATGGCTCTCGAATTGGAGGAAGTGGATGCTGCTCATCATCCGTGCCATCAAAAAAATTCTGACTAGCTTGCCACCAATCAGTGGCAAGCTCTTCCTCCGTGGGTGTCAGTCTTTGTAATGGAATGTTGGCCTCCTAAAATATAAAAACTCAAACAAAGTTAAACGTCTACTATTAATAACTTGTTTATATATTATATGAAAGTATTGTGTTAACTTACATTATTATTGTGGCATATGGTATTAAGTCTTCCCAATCCAACAGAGTTTTCCTCTTCCAGGAAATAGCCCTGGGAATATCATTTGACGTTTTTATTGCATATGTACGCATGCTGGGGAAAGCCTCGAATATCCAAATCTACAAACAATATAATAACAAAATTAGTAATTGTTAAATAATTAATTATAATTTTAGAAACATTATATAGAAATTCTTACCTTAAAGGCCCAAACAAAGCCTGACAAAGTGTATTTGGACCCATCGCCCCGCAAACTTTTGCGGTCATCAAAGGCAGACGACAACTTAGTCCAGGTAGCTTTCCATATATACGAACCCCACGGAAACAGATTCCATGCATTCAGGTCCTCTACCAATATTATTAGCTCCCGATGAATAGGTTGTCTGGCCTCTCTGCCTAAAAAGCCGGCATACACAAGTAGTAGAAGGCATACTCGGACAACATCGACGTCTTCCATCCGAGTGAAACCAGCTTTCTTATTAAATAATTTCTTCAGGTCGTCGACATGTAGGTTCGGCTTCTCCATTGACTCATCCGGAAAAACCCGGGATAACCATGATGGGCGGGCGATATGACGAGTGTACCGGCCTACATCATCGTGTCCGAATCGTAGACCAGTGATTAAGCAGAACTCCTTCCGCCCAAAGCAAGTATACGCTGGTGGAAAATGAAACCATATCTCTTCCTCACCACGTTGTATACTGTCGGGTAGATTTGATGTCATGGTCTGAAGCCACAAATGGGTCAAATTAGCATCTCCACCCGGATGCTGTACTCTCAGCCATGGCCCGAAGCAGGTTTCCTCAAACAATTGTCTTTGAGCAGGTGAAAGCTTCTTTGCAATTGTAGTGGCCAGGCTGACTTTATTTCTCAAGGTCAATTGAGCCGAAAAAAATTTCTACAAAAACAATAAACATACCAAGTTAGATATACCAAAAACTACACTGTGAAGATATACCAAAAACAATAAACATAAAAAGTAGTAGTTTATTCTTTAAACTAAAATTTGCAACACTGTTTGTCTTTTGGTTGAAATGAAAATCGCAACGAGAGAATCGCAACGCGAGATGACAATCGCAACGAGAGAATCGCAACGCGAAATGAAAATCGCAACGAGAGAATCGCAACGCGAAATGAAAATCGCAATGCGATTTTGGTTTCGCGTTGCGATTCTCTCGTTGCGATTTCCATTTCGCGTTGCGATCTCTCGTTGCGACAGTCATTCTCTCGTTGCGATTTTCATTTATCTCGTTGCGACTCTTCTGCAAATTGAAACTTGAATGGATTGCATACTTCAACCAAAGACAGAACAAAGACAAAGACAAATACTAACTTGAAAATCGCAACGAGAGAATAGCAACGCGAAATGAAAATCGCAACGACAGAATCGTAACGCGAAATGAAATCTAAGTGAAATGGTTAATCTATTATTGAAATGACCAGTAAACTTATCATCAGTTTCAATATGAAAAACCTACAATAATGCAAAATTTCAAAATAAAAATAATTAAAAAAACTAACCCTCGGAGGTTGATTTTCCATTTCTGAATATTGTGAGGGATTTCTGACCGTGAATGGTTGTGAGGGATTTCGCCGGAGATGGGGACGGAAATCTTCGGAGATGGGACGGATTTCTTCGCCGTAGAGAGTGAGAGATGGAGATGGGACTGAGTTGTGATTTTTAGGTTTTAGGTTATGAGTTGCGATTACGGGATTTTGTCTTAATATTCTTTTTGTAATTTGAAAATAAAATACGCGTAGCGATTATAATGGCGCTTTAAATATCGCGTTGCGATTTACGGATACGCGTTGCGATTTTATGTATTATCGTTGCGATTTACGGATACGCGTTGCGATATACGGATACGCATTGCGATTTACCCATACGCGTTGCGATTTACGGATACACGTTGCGATTTACGGATACGCGTTGCGATTTATGTGTTCGCGTTGCGATTTTCATATTCGCGTTGCGATTTTGGAAAATCGCAATGCGAATTTGTACTATCGCATCGCGATTTTCAAGAATCGCGTTGCGATTTTGGAAACTGATTTGCGATTCTGGAAACTGATTTGCGATTCTGGGGATCGCGTTGCGATTTTTATTTCGCGTTGCGATTTTGTTGGTCATTTTGGCAAATCCAAAAAAAGTTGGTTAAAATCGTATATTATAACTTTTTTTTGGTCACTGAGGCGATTTTCTCTTTTTTATTTAAATAAAAAATTTCTTAAAAATAATATGATAATTTTTAAGATATATATAAACATTTTATGATAATTTTAAACATCACAACAAAAATAATATGTTTTTTTCATATAATTTTTTTAAATTTCTAGTTGATTGCAACAATTTTATTTTTAATAAAAAAATTCTTATTAAAAAATTTAAAATCACATTAAAATTACTAAAAACGATATAAAATTATTTCATATTTTAAAAGAATAAACATAATATTATATACAATAACAAAATAAATGCAAAATTTATATTAAAAACAATGTTGTATTTATGCTTTTAATTTGGACTAGTGGTAAAGTTTCAAGTTTGAAACCTTCTGTTTTCATTTTGACTTCGTTTTTTTCTTATATTAAAAATTAAAGGATATATAAAAAATATTGTAAACATATGCAATGTATTATAGCTGGCTGAGTGGTTTGTGCCCGTGATCACCGCCTATTGGCCTTGGTTTGAATCTACCCAACAACAATGACTATTTACTTTAATTATTTTCTTCAAATAGACGATGACACGTGTCACAACTTTATTGGAAAGTAAATAAATTAGATTAAATAAATTAAAATAAGGGTAAAGTATAGAATGGTTATTGAATTTTTCTAAAACTTTCATTTAGGTCCCTAACTTTTAAAACTTGCAATATAATCCCCTCAACATTTAGTCCGTTAAAGCTTTAGAAAAATTCAGTGACCATTACTATACTTTACCTTAAAAAATAATATAAAAAAAATTATGTTTGTTTGTTAAATTAACATGATTAAATATAGATATACAATTTATTTATATTTAGGAATATATTCATTTTCAATTCATTTATTATCTTTTTTTTATTATTCAAATTTGATCATCTTATAATATACCCATTAATATTTATGTTTGATCATCTTATATCTAAACTAGAAGAATAACTTTCATTTATAATTTGTTTTTTTATTCATAAATATATATTTTTAATAGTCTATGATCATTACAATATAATATATGTTTGGAAATTTTTCTTAACTATTGACAGCGCACACACATCCAAGAGGCAACTACTTGAATCCAATACCTCTAGTGGAAATAACACTTTCTTTAACCACCAAAGACGTTTGATGAATTCTTCAGAAATAGATCTTTTTTTTTAATTAATCACTGATATCCGATCTATTGGCCAACTAATCCAGATCAGTACTGCAGAGGCGAGGGCGACCCTCCCAACCCAGTTTGCTCCATTCGCAAACGCCAGTATTCGAACCCCTGATCTTGCTTAGGAGACCTAGCATCTCATCCCACTAGACCAACTTGTTGTTGGTTCAGAAATAGATCTTTAATTGTTCGTAAGCATACTCAATATGTTCATTTAATGTTTGTGAAATTGTTTATTTAGTGCTAACAAACACTAGACTAATGAAAATGAACACATAATTTTTTAATAAACGAACATGATTTAAAATTCTTAATAAATACGAAGTTATCATGAGAATACTTTAAAATAAATGAATAAATATGAAAATATATTTGTTCGTTCAAGTTTAATTTATTTACAATATTTTATGTTTTATGTTTATAGCTGTTTCTTGCTTTTATGTTTTTTTAGGACCAGGTTGGTTTTGTTTCTATAGGCCCACATCTGTTGGATTGTTACTATGTGTTTGGTTTATTTTAAGGGTAAAGTATAATAATGGTCACTAAACTTTTCTAAAGCTTTTATTTAGGTCTCTCAACTTTTAAAACATGCAATACAATCCCTCAATATTTAGTCTGTTTGTAATATGGTCCCCCAACATTTAGTTTGTCCCCAACGTAACTGTTGGGGGACCATATTACAACAACAACAACAAAACCCTATTCTCATATGCAATGGGGTGGGGGACCATATTGCAAACACACTAAATGTTATGGGACTGTATTGCAAGTTTTAAAATTTGGGGGATCTAAATGAAAGTTTTAGAAAAGTTTAGTGACCATTGCTATACATGACCCTTAAAATAATTATCCAATCATTTAATGACACGTCTCACTATCTAATTAGATATTAAATTTATTTAATTAAATTAAAATGGTGACTAAATTGATAGAATGCGTAAATATTAAGGAGAAAATATAGAATTATGTCAATTTTATTAACGGACACATCACCACTTACGTTAAAATATTAACGTTCGGTGTTTTGATTGAACCATTTAAATAGTTGAGTGGTGTGATTTATTCAATTGAAACTTAAGTGGTTTAATCATAGTTTAGTGGTATCCCGTGTAGTTTACCCTTTAAAAAATAAGTGTATGACATTTCATCTGTTATTCTTTTAGATCCCGTGTCAACGCCTTTAAAATTCTACTTTAAATTATATATGTGTCATGTTCAGATAATTTTGAGATTTTTTTATTTAAAATAAAAAATATTAACTTTTTTTTAAATTTTATAATAAAGTTTTTAAAACTTTAATTTTAATCTTTTTGCCATTGTCGATTTTTACCAATGTCGTCAATTGACTGAACACCTAACGACGTGTGACCTGCCAACCACCCACGACGAAAATCCCCATATTTTTCGCAACCGATTGAACAACAAATCTCCCTAAAACTATAAAGTCCTAAAATATAAATCCTTCAAAACCCTAAAATAAAATTTTCATTTAGACCATTTTGAGTGTTAGACCAATTGCGAAAGTATGGAGATTTTGGTCGTCGGTGGTTGACCAGTCACACGTCATTGAGTGTTTGGCCGATTAACGATATTGGTGGTGGTCGACGGTGGCAACGAGATTAAAATTAAAATTTTAAAAGTTTTGAGTTTTTTTTTAGATTTGAAAAAAATTAAGTTTTTAAATATATTTATTTTAAATAAAAATTCTCAAAATTACCAGAACATGACAAGTGTCACTTAGCGAAGATTTTTAATAATAGTTAACGTTTGAGCACCTAAAATGGTAATGGATAAAACGGTAGACACCTATTTTTAACGAAATTTTTTTAAGCACTAAAACGTTTTTCGAGAAACTACACTAATGATCACTTAAAATTATAGGAAATTTGATTTGTTCACTGATTTTTTTAATTTTATCAATCAAACTATTTTATTATTTAAATAATATTAAACAAGTCAAAGGCAGTTAGCATATTATTCAAGCCTAGACTTACTAGGGAGTATGAGAACATATAAATCATTAAAACAAATCTAATAATTGATTAAAAATGAGTTTAAGATTTTTATTGAATTAAATAAATTAAAATTTAAAAGAAAATGTATCTAATTAGATAATGATATATGTTATTATTTGATTAAAAAACTAAATTTATTCTAGACTTACTAAGGAGTATGAGAACATATAAATCATTAAAAAAATCTAATAATTGATTAAAAATGAGTTTAAGATTTTTATTGAATTAAATAAATTAAAATTTAAAAGAAAATGTATCTAATTAGATAATGATATATGTTATTATTTGATTAAAAAACTAAATTTATTGAATTAAACTACAACTATGATTAAATTAATAGAATGCGAAAATAATGAGGATCAAATGTATAATTATATCAATATTTAAGTGTCGCTCTAACCCTTCGTTAAATGTTAATGATAAATTACTTAATTAAAAAAAATTAGCAGATCCTTATTCCCATATGTAATGGGGTAAGGGGAGGTATGATAGTAGGTTGCCCCCAACACTAGGTTGAGAGCAGCTTCCATGGGAGACCTCCGAGTTATGAATTGCCCAAAGTGAGACTCGATTCCACGACCACAAGGTTAAGAGCCTTATGCTCTACCAACTGAGCTGGACAGGCAGTTCTGATAAATTACTTAATTGAATTTATTAAATAATTTGATTTATAAAATTAAAATATCGACACTTAGATTAAAATATCTCAGTAATTAAGTAGTTATAAATATAGTTTACTCATAAACTGAACCATAAAAGAAGAAGAGTCCAATTTTTGGTTGGTCCTTTAAGTATAATTATTTCTTTAGGTTACTAGACATTAGTTTGTTTAAATGATTAGGGTCGAATGCTTGACTTTTTTTTATTTAAAAAATACAGTCATTATTTTAATGTTGGTAATTAATGATGTTAAATTTTAAATTTGTTATAGTATAGGGTCTAAAATTAAATTATACTTGAAAAAGTAAATTGGAACAAGTAATTAGACACAATGACGGAAGAAAACACGGATTTATTAGTATTTGGTAAATGCATTGAATGTGGACATGAATGAGTGCCATATTTCATCAATTTCCTCTACAGTCGGGACCATAGTTAGAACTTTGAAAGCACTTTTTTGTCGAACTTTCACTCGTACGTTCCACGTGTGTTTTGTCCGATTGAATCATCCGTCCTCACTTATACGTTATAGGATAAACTACATGTTTAGTACTCTAATTATAATTTTTGTTCCGTTTTGGCCATTCATTATTTTTATTTCAAAATCATACATAGCGTTATGTTTTGATTTCATTTTGGTCATTCACAGTTAAAAATTAACGGTGATGTTAACATGTCATCATAAGGTAATACCACATCATCATTGATTTATTTCAAATGTCACATTAACGGTTATGTTACTTTTTAACGACGGATGATCAAAATAAAACGAAGATGAAACACTAGGTATGATTTTAAAATAAAAATAATTGGGTGACCAAAATAAAAAAAAATAGTTGAAGTACTAAATGTGTACTTTTAGATAACATTGAACAGTGAAACCCTGCATGATGAAATGCATATATTAGTCTCTAGAGTTAACATCGATGGATTCGATTTTGAAAACCGAAATGAATTACGATAATGTGATAGTTAGGGGTAAGTGTTCGATCGAGTGGAGTTGAGTAAAAAAAATTGAGTTATTCGAGTTGATGAGTCCTATTTTATAAATCGAACTTGATTTGAAATATTTTTCGAGTCGAATAGAGTTTATAAAATTCAAGTCGAGTCGACTTTTTGAGTTTCTGTTTAAATTTAATTGTAAATATTTATAATATTATGATACTGTTTGATTCCAATTTAAATAATTTTTTATAACCATATACAATACATATATATTTCATCATTTTTTTCATATATAATACACATATATCATACAAAGTTGACAGACTCGACTCAGATTTATAAACAAATCAATTAATTACTAAAAATTTCGTCTTATTCAAGTTACTATTCAAATTATATTTTATAACTTGATTTAAACTTAATTTATTTTTACTAATTGAGTTGAATTTTGCTCACCTCAACAATAGTTGAGGGCTCTAAGTTACAGGGGAACTCGGGTTTATTATTGCTTTCTCCCTAGTTAGTAGGCCCAGCTTGCTCTTTGCTTTTGCCTTTTTCAAGTTGTAGCCCTCTGATGAGTTCTTTTATGTTCCTGGCTTACGTTATATTGTTGAATCATAAAAGTATTGATTCTTCAACAAAAAGAAATAGAAACATAGTGAGCTGATGCAAACATGTGCACTTAGGCTGGTTCTTGATTACTGAAACTGACTTAAGGGGAAAAAAAAACTTTTCATGCTTTTCAGTTTGTTTCATCATCACTGTCCTCATCACTTATTAAGATTTTCTTTTTGTTGGAAGCAAGACGGTTAAGCTACGAGCTCCCGAGTTAAATCTCAGGTTTTTCTTGCACAAGAAAACACCGTATTTTGTTTGGTTAAGGAGGTCAAGACTGTTAAACTATTAAATCCTCCCTAAAGATTTTTCATCATACCAGACAACAATTTGAGAGTGAATCAAATATGTTCCAACCTTCAGTTTTAGAGTGATCTTATGATAAAACTGTTAAAGTGCCTATTACATATACCAACGGTTCTATATGTTTTCTTTCCCACTAACTGAAATCTTTACGTTAGAATGGAAATAATCAGATATAAACCAAATTAACTCAGAATTTTCATGTCTGATCATCAACAACAAAAACTAAATACATAAATGTAAATAAATTCTTCGATAAATTTAAAATCTTAAGCCTCGAGGTTTTGATCTTCCAAATCAGCACATAAGTATTTCAGAATTCATTATCTTGAAAATGAAATGTTAGAAGAATTAACTTATATGTAATTGGGGACTGTAATACTAATACAACATTGCACATTATCAGCATATCATCGATTAAAAATTAGTTATTTGAGTATTTATAAATATTCGACCCGTACTTTATATTATAACTGAAATCTAAATATTAAACTTTATATAGCCCCTATGGTCTAACACTTTACAATGATCAAACTAACAACATACATTGAAAATCATTTATTCTACAAATCAACAACTTGAGAGTGTCTTGGAAATTGAAGAATGTGAAAGCTGTGTTTGAGGCTACTGTCAAGGTGGTTCTGCTACCAAAAAATTTCTATTAAAACGTATAATTCTAAAAGAAGCAGAGAAGATTTGGGAAATTGGCAAAGGGGTGAGAAAAAAGTGATTAAGGCCGGAAGCAATAGAAATGGTGCAGTTACACGAGTAGGAGTAGCCGAGTAGGATTAGGAGTAGCCGAGTAGGCAGAAGACGCATGATTTTATGTTAGGTGATAAATTTGTAAATTTTTAGATGAAATTTATAAAATTTTAGGAGACAAACATATTATTAATAAAAAATATAAAGGATTTTTTTTAAATATATGATAATTTGAAATTTTTGAAATGATTGCCCTAACCACTCCTCTTTGATCTGGGAGCAGGGTAAATGATGATGGGAATAGAAATGGTGTCGACTTATGAATTATGTACTTTATCACTGCCATGCTTTGACGGGTACTACAGCGAGTTAGTGTCCTAGTGAAGGCAATTGTATGGGTTTAGGGTTTAGGCCTCCATTTTAACGTGCTTATGATATTTAAGCTTTATTTTGTACATTCAATTTTGTTATTGAACATGAAATTTTTTATCAATTGAATATTTTAATCTATGGCTTTCATTGTTATTTCGTTATTGATTATTATTGTATTAAAATGACCGTAATTTTATTATTATGATAGTCAAAGTGTGAATGATGTATGGTAGAGGGTTTGATTGTTTTTTAAATAGATAATTTATTTAATATTTGAGTAAAAAAATTAAAAATAGAAAATTAAAAATATTTTAAAATAAAAATTTATACAAATTTAAAATATTTGAAGAATATTTAAATAATTAAAATATCAAAAGTATTTTAAATAAAAATTATAAAATAATAAAAAATTTACTGAAAGTAATGCTAATTTCGAAAACATTTCAAAAATTTAAGAAAATACTAAAATATTAAAAACCATATAAAAAAATTGTAAAATTTGAAGTTCTTTATCGAAAAAGACTTTGTTCTTTCAACATGAGTCTAAATATATTTTCGATTGAATTAGCTTTGCATTAGATAAACTATCACTTATGAGATTCCATCTTACGATTTGATGACATAGTTTACACATAAGTGACGATCATGACTTAAATCAATATTGTCATGCTATGCCATCGCTTTTTCTTTTTTAAAAAAATTTAAAAGTATAAACTAAAACTCATGAATATTAGTTTGTTATGGAGGAGGAAACATAATTGTTCCTATAAAAGATTCATTCTATTGAAAATATATTTAAAATACCATAATAGATTAAGACCGATAAGAACAAAGATTTGTCTTAAATGTTGAGTTTTCTGATAAAGTCACCCAATCAACGAACTTTTTATATTAATATAAATGGTGTTTATCCTTCCCCGTATACACTAACATTTGTTTGTACGTGTGTATATATAAGATACTGTTACACAACGTAAAATTCTTTTAATTTTACATAGATTTAGCATCGTTAAATGAGTGAAAATAAATTGTTGAGATTAACAGTAGGAAATAAGAAGATATTTACTGGAAAAAAAGCAAGGAGTCAATCTCAGCCATCTATTTTCACTCATTCAATGATCCTAAATTTGTGTAAATCTAAAAAATTTACATTGTGGAAGTACGTAGATACTAACTTATATATATATATATGATCCTGTTCCACAATGTAAAACTGTTTTAGTTTTACACAGATTTAGGATCGTTAGATGAGTGAAATAGATGGCTAAGATTAACAGTAGGAAATGATCCATTACCTTATATTATTATTATGTTAAAAATATCATTATTTATTACAAACCCAAAATACCCAATACCCAACAACCAAACCCAAAATACATGGGCCCAAACCGAAACCGAAACCCAGACCCAAAACAAGACCCAAACCCAGGACCAAAACCAAAACCCTAGCCTAAACTAACCCTAACCCTAATATCTTCAGTCGCCGCCGCCGCCAAGATAAGCTCCACAGTCGCCGACCGAGTTCTTCCCACCTTCAGTCGCACCGATTAGCTACCGTCGTCGAGCCTAGCCAAACAAATCCATCAGACATTTTAACAAACCCCGAAAAATCCAAGGCATTAAAAATGTAAATCGTCACAAACAGTGGATGTCAGAAGGTAGATGAATTAGGTTTCATTTTTATTTAAAAAACTCTGTAAAAGTTAGGTATAAAACCCGAAAAACTCAATTGTAAAAGGGGATCCCCTTATTTTTCAGAAAACAATAGAAAAAAACTTTAAAGGTAATTTTTTCTCTCTTATAGTTTCGAATATAATATATATATTTTTATTTTTTAAAAATAGAGGAAAAAAGGGGAGTTAAAGAGTTACCTGAGAAAAGGGAAGTTGAACCGAAGGGTCGGTTCGTCTTCGGGGTGGTCGGAGTGGAGGAAGCCAAAGCGTTGAGTAGTTTTTGGGGGTACTTAGGAGTGTTGTTTGGTGATTTTAACCCTAGATCGGGGTTTAGGAGAATAAAATGAAGCAAATGGGGTATTTGGGGAACTCCGACCACCGTGTGTGGTGGTCGGAGTGGCGATCGAGACGAAGACGTGAGTGGTTGGGTGTGAGAGTTGGGAGAGTTTTTTTTTTTTTTGGAGAAAATAGGCTGAAAATGAAAAAAAAGAGGAAATGTGTTTTATAGAGGAGTTTAGGGGTTATTCATGTTTAAGTCTCCCTAAATTTCCCGTGTTTTTGCACTTTGGTCCCCCTTTTAATTTGCACTCATTTCATTATTTTTCCTTTTTTATGCCATGTATTGATTGGTATAATTGCGTTCATGTCCCCTAGTTTTAGCGTGTTTTTACATTCTAGTCACCTGTAGTGATTATTTAATTTTATTTTAATTTTGTTGGACAAATTTTATAATTTTCACATTTTTATTTAATATTACATTTTAGGCTTGTAAAAAATGAATAACTATTTTTAGTCCCTCCAATTTCAGTGTGTTTTTATATTTTGGTCACTAACCTATTTTTTTATTTTGTTTTGGTTCAATTACTAAATTTTTAAGTTATTTAATTTGGTCCTTTTATTACATGTTCAAAATTTTTTAATCCTTTTAATTTAATGTCAATTTGATTCAGTTCCTTATATGTAATTTATTAGATTTCAATTAAAATACATTTGTTTGTTTATTTCTTTCTTGCATTTAATTTATATAATTGTTTGTTTGATATATAAAAGGTATGCCTACTTTATATTTGTTTAATTTAATTAGCTTTTTAGAATTTATCCTTAGATTAGATCTGTAAACTTAAAATTTGATTTAGCAATTAGGGTTTCACCTTAGTTTTAATTAGGGAGCAATTTGATTCGAGTTTTCGCATAAAATGGTCGATTATTCGAGTCGATTGTTCGAGGCCTCAAATTGTTAATTATTTACTAATTTAAAACTTATTTAGTCCAACATCTTAATTTTTAAATAGTTAATTAGGATAATTATTAGAGCCTTGATTTATTGGTTAGTCCTTAAACTTTAGTGTTATAGACTCAATCATTTTACTTTAATTTATTTACATTTATGTCTTTGGACTTTAGTTTCATTGCATTTTATTCCTTAAACTTTTAATTAGAATTTTAATTTAACATTATTAAATAGGTTGTTAATATTAGATCTCCAATTTAGGTTATATTTCAATATAGGCCCTTTAATTTAAGGAGTAATCTGAGTTGGCCCTCGCCTAAATGTTCATAGGACCATACGATTATTCAATTCAATAACTGGTTAAAATCAAGTAGGATTAATATTAGACCTACATTTTTAGGTTTAGGCCTCTAGATTCTTTAATTTCATAATTTAACACTTAAAGATAGAGAAAGCTTTAATCAACCTTGAGTTTAATTAGGATTAATAATAAATTGTTTGATTGCATCATGTTTTATAAACTAAGGCAATGTTCACTTATTAAGAAGTCAATAGTATATCTCCTGCAAATATGCTTAGAAGGTGATTACTAGTGATTCCCAAAATTGGTCGACATTCTTTTAAAATCTGCATCATGATTTTTAAAATATCGAGGCAATGTCCGGTTATTAAGCTCAATAGCTGATCTCCCACATTCATACTAGGGGGCGAATACTATTGACTTTAATAAATGAATTCCCTTTTCAACTTTGCATCCGTAATATTTTTAAATTAAATAAAGTTCAAACTCAAAATTTTTGATTCTAAATATAGGGCAATCAACTAGGTATCAATTTTTTGGCGCTGTGGGGTGTTAATCCTTCCCCACATGTAACTGACTCTGGGACCTATTTTTTGGTTTTCTTAGACCCTACACTTGGTATTTTGATAAAAATAAAATGTTTTATTAAAATTACCTAATTTTATGGTGTTCCGATCACACCTTAAAATAATTGGTGGCGACTACTCACATTTCAAAATCATTTTAAAGAAAAACCCCTAAGTCGTACTTGTTTTTCCCCATCCGATGAAAAACAGTGTCGACAGCTTGGCGACTCTGTTGGGGGCATTTTGTTTTTTAAAACAACTTGAGAGTCGAGCTACGAGTTGGTTACCCTATATTTAGGATTATAGAAATTATGAGTTCGATCTTATTTAATTTACAGTTCATTATGTTATTTCAAACAAGAAAAAAAAAGAAAAAAATTCTTCCTGGTTAATGCTTACACTTTTGTGAATATTTAGGATTGTTGCATATCATAGCTCTAAACCCGAGTTCAAACCCGATTTGTTTTAGTAGGGGAAAAGTCACACCTTATGGGGAGCATTGGGATTCCTTGTGTGGGTCTGAAAAATTACCTCTGGAAAACATCATAAGTTGCTTATTCAAATATCAATTCTAAGTTACACTTTTAGTGGTGTGATCCTATTAACTGAATCCAATTTGCAAGTCTGTAATGGGCCAAAATCGGAGTCAACCTTAGCAAGTTGTAAAGATGGCCTGGGAACCCTTTGCTAGAACCAAACCTCATCTAGAGAAGTTAGTAGACCTACCCCGCTAGAGCCATTTGGATACCCTAAGAGAATTATAATATTCACAAATGACTTGAGATCTTGTTTATATACTCCCTCAATCAATTCCAACCGTTTGAGTTGTTGTGGGAGTGAATAGAGCCATTGGGGGAAAATTTCCCGCATTAAATGCTGCTCAGAAGCTTGTAGTATTGGTACTCCGTGTATCAGTATCAATACTCCCTGCATTAAATAAAAAATTTGACCGTTAGGAAACTCCGGTATCGATACTGTCACAAGGGTATCGGTACTACTATATTCAGTAGTATCGATACTGTATATAGTATTGGTACCATTTTAGTATACTGGAATTTGACAGACTCAAAACCAAAAAGGTAGTATCGGTACCATCACTAAGAGTATCAGTACTACTACAATAAGTAGTATTGATATCGTATATGGTATCGATACCGTATATGGTATCGATACCATTTTAGCATTCTATTTTGACAGTATCGGTATTGCCTCAGCAATATCGGTACTACTTCATTGTTTTGGGCTTTAGCATCGATATCTGTATCGATACTTCTTGAACATTATCGATACTGTTCTAGTAGTATCAATATTACTATGCTTAAAAATCATTTTTGACTCGATTAAAGTTTGAAACCCTTAGTTAAAATTATTTCAAAAATATTTCCAGTATATGACTCAAATTTTCAGTAAAGTGAGGAGTAAAAATTGACATTTTAACTTTAAAGAATAATTTTATATATTCGAATAACTGAATAGAATATAATCTTAAAATTTGTAAAAACTAATTAACAATTTTGTTTGATATATCAAAATATCAAAGTGTTTTCAACAATCCCCACCTTTTTGATATAACAAAACATTTTAAAAAATTTAAGATTTACTTGAAAAAATACCCCTCCTTACTTTAACGTTTCTCCCCCTTTTTTAAATAAAAAAGATCCAATAAAGAATAAACAAGATATAGAATATAGTTGTGAAGAACAAATGTACCAAATAGGTCAGTCAACATAATTAATATCCAAAATATAGTAGGCATGGTCATAATAAGAGGAAACATGGCTAAAAAATGATAAAAAAATCTGATCATCCAAAACATAAAAGTATTACCAAATCCAAAATATCAAAGGCTAAGAAATTCAAAGGAAAATGTAAGTTCAAAGTATGACATTGCTATAACAAAAAAAAAACTAGCAAAGCAAAATCATCAAGCATTCGATGGAGTATCATGATCCGAACAGGGTGCACGGAAAGAGGTAAAGTCTCGAGAAAGAGCATCGAGCCTATCCGTCACCGCGTCGAATCTTACTAGGACATTGCCTCGGAAATCCATATGCATTGCTTGCAACTTGGACACCTGAGTCCCTAAGACAGTAAAGTGGGACTCTATAAATACAAACCTCAAATCTAATGTCTCCATCAAGGATTAAAAATAGGGAGGCATCGTACTACCAGCGCTAGGAGGCTCGTCGGGGATGTGAATCACGGGATCATCAACATCATGTAAAACATCATTGTCCTGAGGTGGAGCGAGAGCCGGAGCTGCTCGAGATGAACTAGCACCGGGTGTCTCTTTTGGTTTCCTTTCCCAATTTTCTCAACTTGAGTCCATCATGACTTGTTGAGAGAAGTAAGATCGATTGGGGTACCCAAAGTGATAGTAGCATCGAGATCAACTTTAAGATAGACTTTTATAAAGAAATTAATAAGAAGACTACTATAAACTAAAGATTCAACCCTCTTAGAAGGAATATGGTTCACGGTGTCCACTAGTTAATCGAAGATGATTTGAGCAAGATTAATTTTTTTATTTCGTTGAAAACAATAGATCCACCATATGCCAATGCTTCGGAAAGAGGAATACTTGCCTCCGGATGGTCGAAACCACCAAGAGATAATCAAGTGAAGGAACCTCTTATGAAAGTCAAAGACGCTTGCGCTCTTTCCTACTTCTAAGGAAGAAGGTACGATGTCTCACTTGTTATCAATATTGGTGTTTTCTAGACCAAAAGCACGGGCAATGGAGTCGAAATCAATAGTAATGTATTCACCCAAGAGATATGAACAAATACTTTCTGTGTGAGTACGAGCTTCGTTTTGGACATAAACACATTAGAATAGAAAATGAGGACAGGTTGGTGATATACAACGAGTTTGACTTTGAATGTGTTATCAAATTTCCAATCTTTGAGAAGGGGTAGGTATTTAAAATTTATGGCATTCATTGCCGAAATTGAAGGAAAACGCTCACCCCTAAGAGCATAAGATTTAAAATGGTTGAGATATTGTGAATAGAGATTGCGATGATTTGGTTCATTAAAACACGAATTCACGATGGTCATTTCATTTGTATTAGGAAGGGGATTTGGAGGAAGGTTAGGAGGTGGATTAGTACGAGAGGAAGATGATCGAGGGCGTTTGTGAGACATGGTAAAAGTCAAGATAAAGGTAAAACCTGCAAAGAAAGACAATATATATTTATGCAATCAATGAATCTCAAAACTCAATATGAGTCCACAATTCAAGGCATTTTATAACTAAATTAATTTTTAAAAATAATGGGCCAAAAGAAAAATGGTGTTAAAAACAAAAGTATATATATATTAACAAACGTGTATATAAGTATGAATTTTTTTAATTAAATTTCGAATTTGAAGAAATTTGATAAAAAAAAAACAATGTAGATTCTAGTGTAGAAATACAAAATAAGTAAAGCTCATTCACTAATTTAAAAAAAATTAACTAAAACTAGTCCTAAATTCGAAAGAAAAAGTTTGGGTTTTAAAAAAATACCTTGAAATAGAGGATTAAGATGGAATTTGATGATGAATGCACGATTTTGATGATGCTAGCATGTTGGAATAATGAAAATCAACGCAAAAACAACTCCAAAACGATGAAATGAAGTAATTTTTGAGAGGGTTTTTAGGAAGTGTGTGGCTGAGTGTTATAGAATAGGGGAAGAAAAATGAGATTTTAGGGATTTATAAGCTAAACTTGACGGGGAGTATCAGTACTCCAATGGTAGTATCGATATTTCAAAGCAAAAATTTGATGTATCGATATCGAGTATCGATACCTTACCGAGGTTGCAAGAACACTATCGGTACTGGATGAACAATATCGATACTAACAAAGAACAGTATTGGTGCTGGATGTACATTATCGGTACTAAGTGCACAGAATGGTTAAAAAATGCAACAAAAACAAATAGGATGCATATTTAAAGAATAAATAGTGGTGTAGGCAACTCTAATTGGGCAAAGCAAATATGTTCAAGCAAATAAATATAAATTTAAGCATAATTTGAACATATTTTTAATTTTCATGAAAATTTTAAACTCCCCCTTACTAATAGTATAGAAGGAATTAAAGAGGTCATTTTGCATGCATTTTTCATAAAATCATAAAAGTACAGAAATTATTTAACTCAAAGTCAAGGTAGGTTGGTTAGACCTAATTCTCTCATAAGTTCCCAAAATCTTTCTTTTTCTAAAAGTTTTGTAAAAATATCAGCTACTTGATGCAAAGTATCTACATACTCTTGAACTATATATTCTTTTGAGACATGATCTCTAATGAAATGATGTCTAATTTCTATGTGCTTAGTTCTAGAATGTTTGATGGGATTTTTAGTGAGACGTATAGCACTAGTATTGTCACACTTGATAGGAATGGTACCCACATCAATTCCATAGTCTAAAAGTTGTTTTTACATCCATAAAACTTGTGCACAACAACTACCAGCTGAAATATATTTCGCTTAGTGGTAGATAGTGCTACACTATTTTGCTTTTTTGAAAACCAAGAAATTAACATATTTCCGAGGAATTAACATGTACCAGAGGTGCTTTTCCTATCTAATTTGCAACCTCCGTAATCCGCATCCGAGAAGGCATGCAAGCTAAAGCTAGAGTCTCTAGGATACCGAAGTCCTATGCTAGGAGTATCCTTAAGGTATCTAAAGATTCTCTTAATGGCTTGTAAGTTAGACTCTTTAGGACATGATTGAAATCTAACACATAATCAAACACTAAACATAATGTATAGTCTACTTGCGATAAGATAAAGCAAAAATCCAATCATAAACCAATAAAGTTTAACATCTACACACTTACCTTCTTCATTTTTATCAAGCTTTGTAGATGAGCTCATAGAAGTGGCTTGGGGTTTCACATTTTCCAATCCAAACTTCTTGAGCATATCTTGATGTATTTTTCTTGATTGATGAAAATGTCATGTTTTCTTTACTTGATTTGGAGCCCAAAGAAAAATGAAAGATCCCCCATCATACTCATATCAAATTCACCTTACATTAACTTAGCAAATTCTAGGCAAAGAACATCATTAGTAGAACAAAAAATTATATCATCAATATAAATTTGAACTGCTAATAAATCTTTACCTTTATATTTTGTAAACAAGGTAGTGTCAACCTTCCATTTGAAAAACCTTTTTCAATAAGAAAATTTGATAATCTTCCATACCAAGCTCTAGGAGCTTGTTTTAAACCATACAACGCTTTTAACATCCATTTGAATAAAGTAAATCCATGATAGCATGAAAATGCTAATAACATTCTAATTGCCTCCATCCTAGCTACAGGAGCATAAGTTTCATCAAAATATATTCCCTCTTCTTGAGTGTACCATGAGAAACAAGTCTAGCCTTGTTTCTCACTATATTACCACTTTCATCTAATTTATTCCTAAATACACATTTAGTACCTATAGTAGATTTATTACTAGGCCTTTCAACTAATGTCTACACTTGACTTCTCTCAAATTAATTTAACTCATCTTGCATAGCCATAATCCAATGTTCATCATTTAATACTTTTTTTGATATTCTTAAGCTCTATGCATGATATAAATGCAACATAACTACAAATATTTTTAAGAGAAGATCTAGTGGTTACCTCTTTGGATGGATCACCCAAAATCTCACCATCATTGACATAGTTGTACTCCCTTGGGTATGTGACTTCCCTTTCCTCTAGAGTTAGATTCTTGAAGACATCTTGAGTTTCCTCATTCTTCACTTTTTTTTATGATAATTCACCAACTTCATTTGGATTTAAGATACCTATATCATCATCAACATAAGAATCCTTCCTCGGAAGGGGATTATCATCGAAAATAACATGTATTGACTCTTCTAATAGTAAAGTTCTTTTATTAAAGACTTGATAAGCTTTAGAATTTAAAGAGTAACTAAGAAAAATCCCTTCATCACTTTTTGCATCAAATTTGCCAAGGTTGTCCTTTCCATTATTTAAAACAAAACACTTGCATCCAAAAGGATGAAAATAACTAATGTTAGGCTTTTTATTTTTGAAAAGTTCATATGGAGTTTTCTTTAAAATAGGCCTAATTATTAGTCTATTAATCACATAACAAATGGTATTTGTGGCTTCCGCCTAAAAGTATTTTGGCAAATTATTTTAACAAAGTATGGTCTTAGCCATTTCTTCTAAGGTTCTATTTTTCCTCTCAACAACTCCATTTTGTTAAGGGGTTCTAGGGGTTGAAAAATTATGGCTAATTCCATTTGAGTTCCAAAAATACCAAACCCAAGATTTTCAAATCCGGTTCCATGGTCACTCCTAACACTTGAAATAGAGTAACTTTTTCATTTTGGATTATTTTAGAAAAAGTGATGAAATTTTCTAAAGCTTCATCTTTTGTACATAAGAAAAGAACCCAAGTAAACCTAGAGTAATCATCAACCAAAACAAATTTATATTGTTTTTTCACCCAAGCTAGTAGTTCTAATAGGCCCAAAAAGATCTATATAGATCAATTGTAATACTCTACTAGATGATACATCATTAATAGGTTTAAAGGAAGTTCTTTTGTGTTTTCCTTTAGCTAATGCATCATAAATTTTATCAAGATCAAATTTTATCTTTGGAAAGCCTCTTACAAGATTGATTTGAAAAAGTTTTTGTAAAACACTCACGCTAGCATGTCCAAGTTTCCTATGCCACAACCAACAATCATGCTCATCTTTAACAACAAACATATATTAGACATGTCAATATTATCTAGATGCACCATGTAAATATTTCCTATTCTATGACCAACAAGCATAATCATATTAAATGCAATGTCAACAATTTTGCAACCATTTGATTCAAATAAGACATTGTATCCTTTATCACATAATTGGCTAATACTAAGAAGATTATGCTTTAACCCATTTACATATAAAACATTTTCAATAAGAATGGAAGAGTTGTTACCAATAGAACCAATTCCTTCAATGTGACCTTTTGAGTTGTCACCAAAGGTTACTACTACATCACTTTTAGTATTAAGCTCCAAGAACCAACTCTTATCACCGATCATGTGTTTTGAGCATCCACTATCAAGGTACAATGAGTTTGAACTTTTGTTTTGTTCCTTGTAACAATTCTCCTCCACCTACAAACATAGATTAAGTTTTGATTTTTGGTACCCAAATTCTTTTGAGTGTATAGACATTAGTTCCCAATAATCTAGTCCCCTTATTTATCATTTTCTAGGATATCATTTTCTTTAGTAGTAATAAGTCCTTTAGGGACCCATATGTTTCTAATAACTTTCCCATTTGAGGTTTTCTGGGGACCTCTGTGATTGTATGGTCTAAATCTATTTCTAACATAGTTGGATTTAGAATTTTGTCCTTTTTCAAAATGATTTATTCCAACTTTGTTAAAAGAAGCTTTAAGATCATCAAGTTTCTTTTGACGATCATCATGAACCTTTGAAAGTAGGTTGTGCAAGTCATGATTTTTCTTTTCAAACCCCTCTAGTTTGACTTGCATATCATTGACCTTACTTTTAAGTTCATTATTGGTATTGGATAAGAGATCATTTTCATTTTTAAATTTTGAAATCATGATTTTATGTTTTGAAATCATGATATCAAATTCTGAGGCCAACTCATCATAAGCCTTTTCCAACTCATCAAAAGAATATTCATTTAATTTAGATGAGTTAGAGGTTACCTTAGATTCTCCCTTAGTGGCCATGAGACACAAGTTGGCTACCTTTTCTTCCTCTTCATTGGGTGACTCATCATCACTCATGTAGCTACATGTGCCTTGTGTTTCTTCTTGGAGGATCCCTTCTTTTTTAATTGTGGGCAGTCAAATTTAACATGCCTCAACTTTTTGCACACATAGCAAATTATAGGATCATTCTCCTTGGATTCATTCTTGAAGCCTTCTTTTCTTTGGGATCTTCTTCCTTTGTTGGACTTCATGAATCTTTTGAATCGTTTGGCAAATATTGTCATTTATTCATCCTCATCTTCGTCATTTTAGTCACTCTCTTCTTTGGTGGATTTGAGAGCAACACCAATCTTTTTCTTCTTTTCTATTTCATTCTTTTCTTCATCTTTATTTTCTTGATCTTCTTCTTTATTCACCATCATTTCATGGGCAAGCAAGGATCCAATGAGCTCATCTAAGGTGAGAGTCTTTAGATTATTTGCTTTAACTATGGCGGTCTTCTTGGATTGCCATTACTTTGTAAGGATATAGATCATATTTCTAACTAGCTTCTCATTTGGAATATCTTCTGTAAGGCCTTTGAGACCATTGACAATAACCAAAAATCGATCGATCATGGATTTAATGTCTTCGTCCGATCTCATCGTGAAGTTTTCGTAGTTATGATTGAAAACACTAATTTTAGTTTCTCTTAACTCATTTGTTCCTTCATGAATAACTTCAAGTTTATCCCATATCTCCTTGGTATTAGAACAAGATGACACTCTCCCATATTCATCGGGACCAAGTTCATTGATTAAAATGTGCATTGCGTTTACGTTAAGTTGGAACAATCTCTTTTCTTCTTCACTCCACATCTCCATATCTCTAGTTGGAGTAGAGTGACCTTTCATCATGATGCTCCATGCTCCCAAATCACTTGCTTGAATAAAGAGTTTCATCCTATTATTCAAATAGGCATAGTTGGCTCCATTGAAGTATGGAGGCTTGTTAATGGGTTTAGAGTCATAAACAATTTTGAAATTTTATGTAGAGGCCATGTATAACTTGGATGACGATTGAACTCCTTTAGGATCTTCTCAAGAGGTGGTTAAACCTTCCAATGAGTCTAGCTCTGATACCAATTGTTGATTCAATCAAAAGGATGAAATAGCCAAGGGGGTGAATTGGCAGTTAAAATTTGGTTGAAGCTTAAGAAAAAATAAACAAATGAACACAATAATTTAGAGTGGTTCGACTTTATCAACCAAAGTCTACATCCACAACCTTAGCTATCCATACTAGGGATTTCCACAAATTCACTAATTGTATCTACCTATAAGGATAAGGTGTAACCTTACAACTCCCTCAAGAATTATACCCCAAATTCTTGAGACACTCTATTAAATAGAAAATTACAAATTACAAATTACAAACTTATAAAATCCTCACTAGGAATGTGTTTGCACAATTCAAGAATAAATAATAACACTTGAGAAATGAATACAAATGAGTACAAGAAGTGTTCTTTGAAAGTAAAAAGAATATTGAAGAATGTTGACTTGATTTGGTTCAAATTTATTGTTTATGGCTTTCTTTTGTCTCTTATCTTCATAAATGACTTGGGATCTTGTTTATATACTTCCTCAATCAATTCCAACTTTGAGTTATTGTGGGAGGGAATAGAGTCGTTGGGGGTAGTTTCTCGTATTAAATGCTATTCAGAAGCTTAGTATCGATACTCCATCTATCAATATCGATACTCCCTACATTAAATACAAAATTTTGACCTTTGGGAAACTCTGGTATTAATACTGTCACAAGGGTATCGGTACTACTATATTCAGTAGTATCGATAATGTACATAGTATCGATACCATTTTAGTATACTGGAATTTGACAGACTCAAAACCAAAAAGGTAGTATCGCTACCATCACTAAGAGTATCGGTACTACTACACTAAGTAGTACCGATACCTATATGGTATCGGTACCATTTTAGTATTCTGTTTTGAATGTATTGGTACTGCCTCAGCAGTATCGGTACTACTTCATTATTTTGGGCTTTAGCATCGATATTTGTATCTATACTTCTTGAACTGTATCGGTATTTTTCTAGTAGTATCGATACTACTATGCTTAAAAATCATTTTTGACTCGATTAAAGTTCGAAACCCTTATTAAAAATTATTTCAAAATATTTCCAGTATAGGACTCAAATTTTCAGTAGAGTGAGGAGTAAAATTGACATTTTAACTTTAAAGTATACTTTTATATATTCGAATAACTGAATCAAATATAATCTTAAAATTTGTAAAAACTAATTAACGATTTTGTTTGGTATATCAAAATATCAAAGTGTTTTCATCACTGTATTTTGGTTTATTTATTAGTCAAATTTAATCTTTTCATATTTTACTAACACATTTCCTCTCTTTGATCATTATTTTTGCTAACATTTTTTTCTTGTTCCTTGTGGTGTTGTTTTTTTCTCCATAATCCTAGTGTTTTTCCTGAGTTAATTATCAAATTAGAAGGTTTTTCAAATGACAACACCACACGAAGGCGTAGATAGAATCATTTTTATCAGCTTTAACGTATTGAGAGGTTGTGTGTTATTTGAAAGTTGTTCTAGGATAATTACCATGGAATTAACACATGTTTCATACATGTCATGTCATAGAAGGTATTGATTCCTGAGTTAATAGTCGCATTAGAAGGCTTTCAATACGACAATGTTACTCGAAAGGGAAGAAAAACTGTAAAAACACATCATTGGTCCAAAGGAGTGCTATAAGAAGTAGCTAAAGAGGTACATCAACCTAGAATACATGAAGCTTAAGCGATGCAATTGATCAAGTCGTTGATCTAACTAGCCGAAAGAAATAATATTTGAGGTTATGAAGAACAATGAAAGCTTACATAAGACAGTGGAGAATACTAATTGCATATGGTCGTCAACAAATGCATTTCTGGAAAAGAAGTCGAAGCATTAGATTTATCCATCAAGCCAAATATAGAAGATTGTTTCCTTGGATATCCGATAAAAAGTTAGGAAGTGAAGTCGAGCAGTGTGACGTGATTTGTAGTTTTCGTCTACCTCGATGTATTGAGACATTGTGTGTCCTTTGAAATTTGTTTTATAAAAATTTTTGGAATCAACACCTTTGTTGCATCTGCATTATTCATTTGCACATTGCATTTTCAAGTTGGCATTTGCATTGCATTCACATTTTGTTTATTTCAAACTATTTTATAATCATTTAATCACAAAAATATGGGAGTGACTTATAGAGGACTCCATGAAAGAATTTCTAAAAGGCAAATTGGAGCCAGCTTGGTCTTCTTTAAGAAGAATAAGAACCATGAATGATATTTTAGCATATGTTGGTAGAATCGAGAAATTCCAGAAGCAACTTATCAAGACTTAACAAGAGATGATTGGTCAAGAAAGAAAGTTCTAGAATGAATCTAGGGAACAAATGTCCAAATTATTGAAGACGTTATTGTCTTAATCCATGGGAGAAGCCACTAGAGGATCCCGCTGTAAAAGCTGTTAATGAGATTCCAAGTGATAGAGGTGGGGTCGAAATGACACCGATAGATAATCAAAAACCTGTAAAAAGAAAGATATCTCCAGCCATAACCAGAAGTTAGATGTCGTCTTATGCGGTATCAATAAATGATAATGAATGAAAGCAAAGAAATATGAAGGTTTCCTTATGAGAGATGAACCTCACTCAAAGAAGAGGTATAGAAAACTCAAGTGCAGATCAAGAAACTAAGGAAAGTCAAACTCTTATGATTCAGTGCTTTAATCCCCCGCAACTATCAAGTCAAGGTAACCAAGTTCAACCTCCAAAGATAACACAAGCTAGTCTTCCATCACCAGAGTCAGATGACAAAAGAAAGTTGAAGAGTTTTCAGTTCTATCCCTTCCACTTTTTAAACAAAAATATACATTCTAAAATGGTTAAAGTCAGGTTGATTGCACCGCGCTATATCCAGCCACAATGGCCTTGAAAAACAAATGGTCCTATAAGGAGGTCCCTTGGATAAACTAGACCGAAACCTCAAGATGCTTAGATATTTCTAGTAACCTTTAAGAAAAATTTCAAGATTCTCTAGAGCAAGAAATGAAGTGCAAGGAAGGAAAACAAAGGCTAAAATTCGATCTCTAGAAATCTCTCTCCCAAAAGAGATTAATCTGGTCAAATCTTATGAAGGCCACGTGGCATAAGATGAGAGGGGAAACCCAAACAAGAAGGTTTCTGTGGATGTAATTCGAGACTGGACCCATTGATCGCTTGTAAATGTATATGCTAAGGCAAGCAATTCTATGCAAGTATACATAATCGAATCAAGTATAGGGTAAGTGAGTTATCGTCTCCTCAGGGATTGGTCTAGAAATTTATCTCCACCACAACTAGAACTAGTTGTCACAAGCTAGTTCATACTATCTTGCCAAATAATAATAATAAAACAAGGAAATACGATAATGTAAGGCAAAATAAAGATGCATATTACTAAACAAAACAAAGACAATTGTGGATTTAAATATAATTCAAACAACCTCACATATTGAGACTCATCACATAGCACTTATGCTAAACTTTTATTGACAACAAATTACTCTAAGTCTAGAATGAATTATTACGACTTGCTTAAACTATCCAACAGGATTACTAGGTATTCTTAGACGTTGCTATGACAATATTACTCAGCGTTAACTATAACCTTTGGTTTGTCAGACTGTTGTAGGAATACCTCTCAGCATGAACTATAAGCGTTGTCTATCCTAATCTAGCGTCTATACCTTTTAGTCGATTGAAACCCACTCCTTATCTCTAAGGTAGACAAGTTAGAACTTTACCATCCCTGATTCATTCCCTTGTTCACGTAGATCTATCTTAATTCTCTCGAATCTAGAATCACTATCTAGATAAAAGGCGATCTCTCGATGCTATTACAGTGTCAAGACATGTTTTACCAAAACCCCAGGCGATCTCTCGATACTTTTACAATGTCAAGGTAAAATATTCAAAAAATGAACAAAACAGTCATGAGCAAAAATAATTCATCATTCATTAAATAGTAAATAATTGTTTAGGCAACACAAAGTTTAACACCAGTAAGACAGTCAAAAAGTCATCCAAGTTTCAATGTTTAATACAACCCTAAATATATAAAGATTAAACAAAAAAGAACGACTCCAAAAATCGGGGGCTCTGTCGTGACAATTCTGATCAGCGCCGCGCCTGCCTTAGTGATCACCTCTCTCGAGACCTGATCACCACTCTGCTACAGTCTGGCTATGAAGGACACCAAGAAAGGTTGGTTGGTGAATGGTGAGAAAACACTGCATTTGCTCACTCACGCCGTATATAGATCTCTTTTCTCTTCTTGCCTTCTTTTTTTGGCGGCTACGACTGGTTATTTATAGAGAATCTCCTAGGGCTTCATATGATTTAGAGATTCCTTAAATAACCATTGTTATCTGCCCACTTAGAAAGGAAAGGCGGATAGTGGCTGTCAGAATAGTTAAGGCTTGCTTGCACGTGAAGTAGGTCATCCAGCTGTCGTGTGACATAGGCAGTTTCTTCATGCCTGCTTTAGACTCTTCAGATAAACCTTGCCTCAGCGAGATAAATCTGCTCCTCACATTCTTCTCTGTTCCATTGGCCCTTGCAAATTACGTTGTCCCGACTGAAATGTTATTTTTCTGTAAGTTTCCTAAACATACACAGTCCACACATACCCTTTCTCCTTAGCAGCATCAGTTAAACCAAATAAATCTTGCCGAAGCAAAACTTATCCACCACAAGCTAATATAACCTAAATGCAACTAAAATATTATGCATACTTTGTTTAGATGAGAATAACTTAAGTGAAAGACTAGAAATTGAGTCTTTTTACGGAGTTGTCACACCCCAAACTTAAGCTATTGCTTGCCCTCAAGCAATGTACAATAGCTAGAAGAAAATTAGAATTGTAATGGCAAAGCAGTGTTAAGAAAATCATATGGTTTGAGATTTCAGCCCTCAGTAAAATAATTGGCCTCAACATGTTCGACAATCATATTAGTCAAGTCTCTTCCCTAGTCTGGATTCCTTGCTATTGTGTGTGCATTATTGTAACCAGTCTATGCATAAAGGTAAGTAGAAAACTTAAAGTAAGCGCTTATGGTTTGTCAAGGCATCAAATTATTTGTTAGGCTTAGTTTATACTCCTAGTTATTTATCAACTTTTTTTTGGGAGTCAGCTCATCACACCTATCGTCCCATACTCTAGGTGAAAGGGAGCATACCTTCCACCTCAAGCTAGTCGAGCAGAGTCATCCTGTGACTACTTTCATTCACTCATATGCCTCGGTAATTCCTAATTTCTTATGGAGTTTTTTTTTTCTTTTTATGCCTTTGCATAGAGGAGTGTCCCTTATTTTTCAAGTTTTAAACACTAAGGAGTTTCACCCTACCCTTAAAATATTTTTGAAGTCTCGACAAGCCAAAAGTTATTTCCTAGAAATTTTACAGATTACCTTAAGCAGGGACAACCTACAATTGTGTTTGTAAAATTTTCAAAGAATCAGGCTCAGGGTTGGTTCTCTTCTTTAGACAGTCTTACAATAATTCTGGCGTAGGTATTCAAATTATGCATTCATCATTGGTCATCCCTAATTCACTCCGAACAATAATCTTAACCTGCTTATGTCATGACAACTAAATTTCAACCAATTATCATCATTGCTTTTTAACAAGTATGGTAAAATATGGTACAATACATCACCCAAAATTTAGAGATGCATTTTCCTCAATGCATGAGAACTAAAACTACTGATACTATATGCATATGCGAAATTTTAAAAAACTAGAATGAGTTACGTCCGGGATTGGCGTTGCTTAACTGAAAGGGGACTGAATAGGACCACATTCGGATTGATTTGGGACTGGGGTGAAAGTTTCATCGGAGAATAAGTTGGGTGGTCTATCATGACTGCTCTTGGAAGTCAGAAAGATAAGGAGCTGATGAACTCTTCTGTGTCGCCTTGGCCTTCCTCTGGTATAAGAGAGACATGGGTTGCCAGTGGTGACACATCTGGGTACTTTTGGGGAACCTCTGGGGGGACATTTGAGGTCGAGGCATGGAATGTGCTGCTGCCAGTATTGTATTTGAGGATGACGCTAGGGAAGGGTGGTAGATTGGCGGTTATGATCGGGAGTAACTTCTTGAAAAATGTGTTCAATTACACGTCCCCTTGCCTTGACATACTCGAAAAAGATCTCCATGTGATCCTCTAGGCACCTTATCTTCTCACGCATTTCATGTGTGTATATAACCACTGCGGCCATTCTGGTCGCGGCAACCGATTTTGCTCCCCTCTCTAAACCTTCGTGCAGGCATTGTCATCGAAACTCATCAGCTCGAGTACTTTCTTCTTGGTGATACCCTCCTTGGATTTAATGAAATCCTCAAAGGGTTCCTTGGGAATCTTTTTTTCCTGCACATGGCGGTTATCAAGTTAGGAAACATAAGTTGCCCCGGTTTCTTTGGTGTACTCGTGGATTTGCTCGAAGATGAGTTCTCCAACATCGATCTTCCTCCCGTATATTATCGAGTGCAAGAGCATCAATATTTTCATGAGCACAGTTGTATTATAAGATTTATAGTTTGCCCTTTAAAAAAATGGTTCCATAACTTATGATCGATTTAAGGGCTCGGTGATCGACTCTCTTCCTTGTTGGATATTTCCTTCAAACTTGGCCCACCCGAAGTATAGATCTTCTAGAACTCCACTGTATGTTTCCTGGTCTGTGTTAGCCATAAATTTCTTGTGATTCTCCTCCACATTCCCCAACTTGAAGTATATGTTGAGTGCTGAAGGGAAATTGAATGAGCTTCCCTCGGACAATACCGTGTGGTTGGACGGGTCTTCAAGATGGGCGTAGAACTCTCTCACCATCGTTGGTGCTACGTCTTTAGGATGGGGAGCGAACATTTCCCAGTTGTGTTTCTTTATCACAACCATTACCTCAGGTCCAAACGGCTCTTCATCCTCTACTGAAAAGACGAACTCATCTTCCAAATACACTCTTCATTTTGGAGGATTTGAAGCGTTCTTCGGCCTCGGCTGTTTGAAAATGCTCAAGTTTGGTGTAGGGTTGGGGTTTTCCTTGATCTGGCCATGATACTGTTTGTGTAGTGAAGTTAGCAGCGGTGATAGGGAAGACTGTGTTGAGAGAAAGAAAAATAATCTTGCTTGGTAGAGAGAGAGTGAGGCACGATGAAGAGGAATAAGGAGTTGGGTGGTTTTTTTCTCTAGAAAGTAATGGGTAGTTTCGGGGTAAATTGGTCTTTGCACGAGGGGAAAAATTTGCATTGAATGTGGGATATTTGATTGGACATAAAGTTGGGGAAAAGATTGCTTTCCCTCTTTAATTATGCTGTCTAAACCTTTTACCCTAGGGTTTCTTTTCTTTTCATGCATGCACTATCTCTCCATACTGCCACGTGTATTATGCATGTCTACAATAAATAAATAAAATAAAATAAAACAAAACGAATAATGAAAGCATAAAATAACTTAATTTATTTATACATAATTCAAATTTTCGTTACCTAGGCAACGGATTTTGGTTCAAGTAAGTAAGGCAAACTCTTGGGCATCATGTGCCATCGATGTCGATTTATCACGCATAACTTGGCTCCTTTATACTCTTTAGCCTCTGCCCATTCACCTTGAAGATGGAACTATCGTCTTGGTTCTGGATTTCTATTGCTCCACTGTTATGGACTCGATGCACGATGAACGATCCTGACCATCGTGATTTTAGCTTGCCTGGGAATAACTTAATATAGAGCAGTACTGTTGTCCATAATAAATTGCCTCGGCAATATTTTTGTTCCAAAAATGTGTTAATATATTTTGTGAAAATTTTTAGCACCATATTGGAATCATTTTTAGGTGTTGCAATGGCTTCAACCCATTTGGATACGTAATCCATGCCAAGAGAATGTATAAATCTTCAAATGATGTGGGAAAGGGTCCCATAAGTCTTCCCCATAGTAGAAGAATTCAATCTCCAGAATATTTTGCCATGGCATCTCATGCCATTTTGATATGTTCCCTGTTCGTTGGCATCTATCACATAACTTATAGAATTCATGCACATCTTTGAACAAGATTGACCAATAGAATCTAGACTGAAGTACTTTCACCGCTGTTCTATTCCACCAAATATACTTCATACGGTGACGAGTGACATTGGTGTAGAATATCTTTCTGCTCTTCTTCTGGAACGCATATTCGGATTATTTGGCCCACATTGCTTGAATAGAAATGGTTCATCCCAGTAATAATGTTTCACATCATGTCGAAACTTCTTCGGCCCTGGCTAGATAAAATCAGAAGGAACAATACCATAACAAGAAGTTAACTATGTCAGCATACCACGGTGCAGCCGTGACAAATAATATTTCTCATCAGGGAAATCCTCTTGAATTTCTGCTATGCCAGGACATCAGATTTGTTATCTAGCTTAGACAAATGGCCTGCCACTTGATTTTATGTACCCTTTCTATCCTTGATCTTTAAATCGAACTCTTGTAATAATATCATCGAATTAGCCTAGGCTTTGCATCTTTTTATAGATCAATATTTAATGGCAGAATGATCTGTGTGCACAATTACCTTAGTGCATATTAGATATGGCCTAAACTTATCGAATGCAAATACTACTGCTAAGAGTTCTTTTTAGTTATGGTATAGTTACTTGTGCATCAGTAAGAGTACGGCTCGCATAGTAGATAACATGAAAGATTTTACTTTTTCTTTTCCCTAGCACCGCTCCAACTGCATAATCACTAGCATCACACATGAGCTCAAAGGTTCGTTACAGTCGGTGGGATACGATTGGTATTGCCGAAGGTTTATTCTTCAAATTTTTAAAGGCATTCAAACAATCATTAGTAAATTGAAATGGATGATTTATTGAATCAAAAGACACAAGAGTTTAGAGATTTGTGAAAAATCTTTTATGAACCGCCTGTAGAAGCATGCATGTCTAAGGAAACTGTGTACACCTCTCACGTTGGTGGGTGGGGAAAGGTTTGCAATTACTTCCACCTTGGCTTTATTGACTTCAATGCCTCGAATGAAATATTATGACCCAACACTATTCCTTCGATTTAAAATGGCATTTCTCCCAATTCAGTACTAGGTTGGCTTCTTCACATCATTTCAGTATCTTGGATAAATTGCCGAGAAATCGGTCAAATCATCACCTGAGATGGAGAAGTCATCCATAAATATTTCCATACATTCTTCCACCATGTCTGAAAAGATTCTCATCATGCATCTTTGGAAGGTAGCTAGAGCATGACACAACCCAAAAGACATTCATCTAAATGCATATGTACCATAGGGCATGTGAAAGAGGTTTTCTCTTGATCCTCTGGTGTTATGGCTATTTGATTATATCATGAGTATCCGTCGAGGAAATAATAAAATGCTTTTTCCGCTAACCTATCAAGCTTTTGGTCTATAAAAGGGAGGGAAAATGGTATTCTTTGTGGCCTTATTACGTTCCAGTAATCCATGCATATGCGCCAGCCCGTGATTGTTTTAGTGGTAAAGAGCTCGTCATGTTCGCTTTTAACCACGGTCACACCACTATTCTTTGGCACACACTGCACCTGACTGACCCATGAACTATCGGATATATGATAAATCATCTCGTATCTAACCATTTTATAATTTACTTCATGAATACCTTCTTTATGATTGAGTTGAGCCTTCTTGGGGTTCCACCTAAGTGTTATGGCTATCTTCTAAATTGATCTTGTGCATGCATATGGTAGGTCTAATTCCCTTCAAGTCTGTCATTGTCCATCCTAGAGCCTTTTGTGCTGTGACAAAACATTCAACAAACTATTCTCCTGTTCGAAGGTTAGATTAGCAGAGATTATTACAGGTAAAGTTTCATCAATCCTAGGCATACATACTTCAAATGTGATGGCAAAGCTTTAAGCTCCATTCAGTGCATGTTGTAAAGATGACTTGGAGAATTAACTTCATAATCTAAAGGTTCGAATTTCATACATGATTTATTATGAAGAAGCCTCGATTGATCTTTCTTCTTTCCTTTATATCCTGCATTGGTGTCATTTTCAAGGCATTCATTGTTCAGATTTTTGTTGTCAGGGCCATAATTCTCATAATTGTCTTCTGAAAATATTCGCCTGGGCAAAAATTTTGTTGTTCGTGCATTTCGATTATAGGGTCATAGTAAAGCACTCTATTCATCGAGCCTTAGGGATTCACCGCGTCCAAGGATTGTTTTTTCTTCTACTTTTCTAATCCATTGGCATTCCTCTGAGTCGTCCATATATTTCAGGGAGTTGAATACATTGATGGTGATGCTTTGCTCTCCTACTTGCATTGTGAACTATCCCTTTTCACAATTTATTAGGAATCTCAGTGGCTAAGAAGGGTCATCCCATAATGATTGGTGCATTTTCATCGGCTTCACAGTCCAAGATGAGAAAATCAACTGGAAATACGAATTTGTCCACCTTTACTATAACGTCTTCTATTTTGCCCTCGGGTCGCACATTTAGAAATATGGACTTTGGTATCAAGTTTACACATGATCCCAAATCAACAAGAGCTAGTCTTATAAAGTCATTACAAATTGAACATGGTATTATAAAACTGCGAGGTGTTTTGCTTTGGTGGGAGTTTGCTTACTACCGAACAAATTTCTGTTGTCGTGACAATACATTCTACCTCATTTTCTTCGTAACGATGTCCTTAAGAAACATGGCATAGGAAGATATTTGCTCGATGACTTCAAGTAAGGGCACATTGATAATGGTCTAGAACATCAACGAATTTCTTGAACTAGATGTCATTATGCTTCTTCAATCGTTGAGGGAGCGGTGGTGGAGGTCTCACCTCATCTTCTGTTGGTACTGAGGAATCTTTGGCCTTGGCCATGAATTTCTATTATTTGAACGATGTTTTTCTAAGCCTTCATTCCTTTCATTCTCTATAGGCAATTCATCTCGTTCCTCATTTTCAGCTTGATCGTCTGGTTGTGTTATGCCATGGCAAGGACTGTTTAGGTGTTCTCCCCTAAACTTGTCATTTTGGTTGACCTTTTTTCCACTCCTTAGTGTGAGTACACTGCATTGCTCCTTTCCATGATGTTTGGTAATCTTCGTATCACTAGGGAGATTTCTTTGTGGGCGAGAATGTAATGCCATAGCAATTTGGCCTACTTGATTCTCCAATGCTCTTAGAGATGAACTATGGCTTTGCAAAAGTGTGGCTTGGCTTTGTAGAAAATTTCCTTGATTTTTTTTTTGTTGCAGAATGTTCGTGCATCAAGGTCTTTGTTGAGGCCATGAAATCTTTTGTCGAAACCATAAATTCCTGCAATGATAACTCCAAGGAATTAATATTGGATTAAATAGAGGAAGAAGCTATACCTTTATTGTTTTGTCAGGGCTGATGATGATGCTGATTTTGAAAATGTTGATGGTCAAAATTATTCTGCTCTGGCTTGTAATTTGCTGCTTGATTGTTATTGTTCCCTTGATTACTCCATGAAAAATTCAGGTGTTGTCTCCAACTAGGATTGTACGTGTTTGAATAGGGGTTATTATTGCCTTGGTTATAATTGCCCACAAAATTGGTTGACTCATGGTTTTCTGGACATTCACTCTTATGATGGTTGTCGTGACAAAATATGCATGTGTGAGTGGTCACCTTGACTTCTATTACCTCATTAGGACGTTGCAAATTTTTAACATATTAGTTATGGCAGAAAGTTGAGCAGCTACTGAATCCTTACCCTTTAATTCATATGCTCCAGATGTTTTTCTGACTATTCCTAATATTGTATTTAGGAATTGATAATCATTATTTGCTATCTGTCAAGGATGTCAAAGGCTTTCTTGGGTGATTTGTCAAGTAATGTGTCATTTGTTGAGGCATCTAACATCATTCGAGTTGGTATATTAACTCTGTTGTAAAACATCACCACTTGCATCCAGTCATGAAATCCATGGTTGACATTTGCGAAGTATACTTTTGTCCTTATCCCAATATTCGTACATTGATTCTTCATCTCCTTGGCGAAAACTTGCAATTTCATTGTGAAGCTGTGTATTCTATTTGGCGGATTATCGAAGTAAGAAAATCTTGCATAAATCTACCCATGACTCCATTGAGCTGAAAGGAACTCCACTGAGCCAGGCTCTTGCTCTATCGCGTAGGGAGTAAAGGAAGAGCTTTAGTTTAAGCACATCTTCATGTACTCCTTGTTATCGAAATGAATCACAAACTTCAAGAAAAGCATGAACGTGTGTCTAGCATCCTCATTGGGTGAACCACCAAATTAGCCAATAGAGTTTAGCATATTAAAAATCATCGGTTTAAGTTCAATATGAGTTGCTTGTATTTCAGGTGCCACTATACCTGGGTTGAGGTCATCGAGAATCGGGTTCGAGTGATCTCGTATTGCTCTTGGTCTTGCAACTTGAAGATTAATTACTGCATCAGGTTCTCCTAGATCTCCTATGCTATCTTGCATTTGAAGTTGGTTTAATTATTCTCTGGTTCTTTGGGCACGTAGCCTTTGTTTGAATGATTGTTCAACTTCAGGGTCGAATGGTTCCAATGGTTACCAACAGATCTCAGGGTCATGGAATAATAAAAACCTACAAAAGAAAATAGTAAACTACGTTAGACTTGATAAATATAAGGTGAAAAAAAACTTGTTATGGCGAATAAAAATTTCTTCAGTTGCCAATCCCCGACAACGGCGCCAAAAACTTGATCGTTTGTAAATGTATATGCTAAGGCAAGTAATTTTTTGCAAGTATACACAATCGAATCAAGTAATATAGGGTAAGTGAGTATCGTCTCCTCAGGGATTGGTCTAGAAATTTATCTCCACCATAACTAGAACTAGTTGTCACAAGCTAATTCCTACTATCTTGCCAAATAATATTAATATAACAAGGAAATACTATAATGTATGATTGTAGAAAAGTTTGGTCGAGGCAAAATAAAGATGCAGATTACTAAAACAAAAAAAAGACAAGTGTGGATTTAAATATAATTCAAACAACCTCACATATTCAGACTCATCATAGAGCACTTATGCTAAACTTTTGTATTGACAACAAATTACTCTAAGTCTAGAATGAATTATTACGACTTGCTTAAACTGTCCAACAGGATTACTAGGGCTTCGCATGATTTGAAGATTCCTTAAATAACCGTTGTTATCTGCCCAGACTTAGAAAGGAAAGACGACTGGCAGCTGTCAGAATATTTAAGGCTTACACGTGAAGTAGGTCATCCAGCTGGCATGCGACATAGGTGGTTTCGTCATGCCCGCTTCAGACTCTTCAGATAAACCTTGCCTCGACGAGATAACTTTTCTCCTCACGTTCTTCTCTATTCCATTGGCCCTTGCAAATTATGTTGCCATGACTGAAATTTCTTTCTCTGGAAGTTTCCTGCACATACACAGTCCACCACACCCTTTCTCCTCAACAGCATCAGTTAAACCAAATAAATCTTGCCAAAGCAAAACTTATCCACCACAAGCTAATATAACCTAAATGCAACTAAAATGTTATGCATACTTTTTTTAGACGAGCAATAACTTAAGTGAAAATACTAGAAATTGAGTCTTTTTGCAAAGTTATCACCCATAGGATGGAGAATAAATTGGTCAGACGTAGCCTCAAAGCATTTCAGACGCCTATATCAGATTTTTTGGTGGCAAGAGGGGGATTATACATTTCAAAGAGTCTGACAAATACTCCACCAATCGCTGCAGCAATAGATGTTCAATGCCCAACCAAGACTGTTATCCTCGAAGGAAATCATTTTGGATCCAAATTTGGGCCCAATCTCCAACAAAGGAAAGAGGAGTTAAAAAACATGAAGGAGATAAAGATGTCAGCTTGAATGAAGGTGATAGTCTTTTGAAACATACGAAGAATACCTTACAGTTTGGAAAGGTCAACGTTGAACCACGCTTGGTGGAAGCAACTGAAGAAGAAGATAGGCTAAAAGATCAAGAGTGCACATCACCATTTTTCCTGAAGATGTTGATGTTGGAAAATTTGCATTGAAATCTGATCATGTCTCCCTAAAGAAGAACTGGACAATTAGGTTACAGAGGACCTTATCATTGTTTTTGATGTAATTTAGAGTAATACTCATAATTAACCCTATTGCTTTCACCAGTGAGCATTAAGGAAACTTTTGTAAAGGGTTGTTATGTTAATTATACTTTTTTTGCTTTAATTAAATATGCTTTCTTTAATTTCTCAAGTTGCAATCATTTCTTACACTACATTCTTTACATTCTTTATTTTACTTTAGACATTCTTTATTCTTTCATTCATTCCATATAAATGTCTATTACTGTTCCAAATGTATACATTATTCCAAATTTTCTTTGTAGTGTCTTAAACATTAATAGAATGAATTTTTCTAAGTTTTAATCATGAGATAAATTTCAAGCAGCCTGTGCTTAGTAGAAATCTATGAGTGCAAAAATGAGGTAAATTATGATGTTTCTAGCAAATTATCGAGGATAGTGAAAAATGAAGACAAACAAATCTTATCTCACAATGAAGAAGCCAAGATTTTGAATTTTTGACAAATAAAGAAAGAAAAGAGATATGGATTGACACTACTTTATAGCATTAAGCAATACAAGAGCTGATAGAATTATTTCAAGATTTCAAAGGCATCTTTTCCTGATCTTATCTAAAATATTCCAGGATTGAATACAGATGTAATAGTGGCACAAGTTCCTAATAGTCCAAGCGTCTTTGAAAATTCATTGAGATATGTATTGAGGCTACATGATAAGGCTGAAAGAAATGAGAGATCCATCTATTATCTGGGCAAGAAGTTCATTGATGGCGAGATCCAATACTCGCCAATTCATAAATCATGATATAGTTCTTAATAGAGTCGCCAACATGGACTAGAAGAATGTCTCAATAGCAAGTGTTGACATTGTGTATATGAGCCAAAAATGATAAAAAGGAGTGCCATAGCAGGTTTTCTAGCAAGACGTGCATCAGATGATTACGAGTCCTGGAGCTTTATTTATTTTTAGATAATGATTTAATGTGTATCTCAAACGAAGATGATATTGCTCAAAAGATGAATTATGGAAGCTTTATCTCACTGGGGTATCTAATGTTTTAGGATGAGAACTTGGGGGCAATGGAGACTTCTTCAGAAAATATCTGTTACCTTTTCAACAACAAATCAGAGCTATTACACTAACAATATGGTAGAATTTGAGGCTCACAGTTTGGGGATAAGAGCAGTTGTGAAAAGGAAAGTTAAGTGCTTAAAATATGTAAAAGTTCCTCTGTAGTAGTCTTTCAATTATGAGGATAATGAATTGCCAAGAGAAATTGTCCTTCATCATGTATACATGTCAAACTTAAGTAATACTTTGATGAGGTGCAACAACATTTTCATTTGACTTTAGAATAAAAATATTCTTACTCATCGTAGTCGAGATATCATCACTTCAAGTTTCGTCGAAAGTAGAACTAAGACCAAGTTGAAGCTCGATGTGATCAGTTGAGTCTCATTGAAGAAAAGAGTTGAAAGCTAAGGAAAATGTGTCAGAAGAAAATAATGCGAGCTTATGATAAGAAAGTTCATCTAATAGAAGTATAAGAGGATGATCTAGTGATTGAAAAGATCTTGTCAATTCATAAAGATCTTCATGTGAAATGTATGTCTGATTAAGAAAGGACCAAACGTTGTCAATGAGGTTTTTTCTAGAAGAGCGTTAAGTGATTCAATAAATTCAAATTTAGGTTGAGAAGAATTACACCTAAAGAGGAAAAAATTAAGAAAAATGAAAAAATGAATAAAAGAAAAAATATATAAAAAAGAATAAGAAAAAAAAAAAGAAAAAAAAGAAAAAAAAGGAAAAAAGAGGAAGAAAATTGAAAGAAGGATTCAAGACGAGAATCCGCCAAGATCGTCTTGAAACCAAATGAATGATTTAAGTTGAAAACCTGAAAAGACGGCTCAAATGCATTTTGATATTAAGTATTGGACAAATAAAACTCTCTAAAGAGTTTGGTACTTTGGGATGAGCTTCACAGTTGCAACATTTTGACAACGTCTGTGGTATTTTAGACACAATCTCGCCTCTACACATCAAGGCAGTATCTAATTGAGTAATTTTGAGAGCATGATATTATGAGAGGAGCTTCACGTCTACAGACATTTTGGCAATATTTGAGATCTTCTAGACAGAGGCTTACCTCAGTGCTCCAAATTATATCAAGTTGATTAGTTCAGGAACATTCAAGCTAGTGATGTTTGAGGCATCTACCTTTATTTCTTGATTTTTATCCTTTCTATGACTGCCACGACTTTATAAAAATTCTAATTTTCTTATTTCAAGCCCCAATTTTGTTCATTTACAAGCATCTTATAAGTATATTAACATAGTTCAAAAGAAAGAAAAAAAGATTTCTTGGTATTACTTTGAACTAATCTTTAAATGCAGGGAATCTAAAGTGCCCCAAAACCTTGACACTCGGGTTATTTGTAAAAGAGTGTATGAGTTGAATTCATGTATGTAATTATGTGAGGATAGCTATTCAATCCCTATCAAAGAAATTTCTCCAAGATGTTTTGATTTGGGGAAAATAAACAAGATGATTTCTCAAGAATAAAAGAGATCCTTGAAGCTGGTGGGGTTATTCTGCCTCAAATAAAATGCAAGAGTAATGAGGACATTCCCCTTTTTGAAATAATAAAGTCTAAAAGGTCAATAGATTCTAGAATAGAATTTATCGTGCTTCTTCATGTCTTCATCAATGATTAATCAGAAGCAGACAATTGCCTTAATAAGAAGGGGCATGGCTATTTTGAGTTTTTTTTATATTTCAACTTATAAAAAAAGATTCTAGGCACTCTTGTATCAGGCATATTGATCAGCCTTTGAATGGCCTTGAAAATAATAAATATTTTTCATAATTGAAACTGATATTGAGGTTCAAAAGCTTCATAAAGAACAAAGGACAATGTTTGTCTAGCTGACAGGATGTAATTTTGAATGGATGATGCAAGAGTGAGACCATTCAAAATTGAACTTTTAGTACTCAAATAAAAATAAGACATGAAAGTATCCAGGTTAGAGCATGGAAAAAATGCAGATCATGTTTCAACCAAGAATGTGTTAAGAATGAACCTCGCTGCTTGGAACGTCGATGGTAGAATAACAAAAAAAAGCTTACTTAGAAAAGCAACCAATTCATGCTTCAGTTGGCAGAAGAGTTTGGAAGGTACAAATCTGATAGACAATTGGCCCAGAAACAAAAGGTGCCAAGATCATATATCTGACCGTAACAAGAATTAAAGAGAGAACATTTCTTCTGAGATTTTCATAAAGAAACAAAAAAACAAGAGGAGAGAGAAAACATGATGACATGAACTAATCAGATTGCTCTTCCCAAAAAAAGAGAATACTTGCTTGAATTGACAAGTTGTCATGCTAATATTGGAGTAGGCTCTTCCCAAGATTGATCAAGTTAAGGAAGACCGCGTTATCCACTTTAAAGTCAAAAATAAATTGAATTAACATTTATGTATCCATAAGAACATCATATGCATAAGGGAAGTGCATTACATTTAGACATATTTAATTGCATTCATATTTTCATAAATAAATGCATGATAGGTCTCCCAAGGAAAGAAAATGATTTGTTATCTCGAGAATAGAAAATCACAATTCAAACTTCAAATAGAGGAAATCACATTTGGAGTGGAAGAGTCTCTAGAGTAGATAAACATAATCCACAAAAAATCACCATTAGTTGGAAGTGGGGCATGTTACCCAACAACTGAGATGTTTACATATGATATGCGAAAAATGAGAAAACGATTTTCAAATTTTTTCATTTAATTTTCCCCCAAAAGTTACTTAGTAAATTATTTCCAAAAAATCATTAAGACCTTCAGGCATTCTATTTTAATTTGATATTTTTGAAAAAAAATGAGAAATCAATTTTCAGAGTGTCTCATATTGATACAATAAATTTTATCTCACTTTAGATTATTTTTCTTAGAAAAGAAATTTAGTCTCACTTGAGACAGTTCCCCTTGAAACACAAAATCTAGAATTGTTTCACTCGAAACAAAAAAAAATTATGTCACTTGAGATTCCTTCTCTTAAACAAATTTTTTTACCTATTCATTTTTCATCAAGTTTTAAATATCTAATAGGAATTCAAAGAGTCAACAAAGATTACATTTCACAACTTCATAAGGAAGAAGATGATCTCAACAAAGAATCAGTCCATATTTTTCACCATTGAAAAAATGGATCTCAACAAAAACTGAGGACCATCGAGTCATTACCTTTGGGTACTTTAAATAAAAATCACTGATATATGATAATCTTTTACAGGTTTAAAACTTTTCAAAGAGAGGATAAACCAGTCAACATTTCCATTGGAATGGTTCATAATGAGAAGAACTCATCCGATGAGGGAGAAAAAGTTCATAATGAGAAGAACTTGTTCAACCTTTGCTTGATTCCATCACAAAAGGAGGTGGGTCAATACTTACAAAGAAAGAGTTCATAATGAGAAGAACTCATCCAAGAAGGAAGAAGAAGTTCATAATGCGAAGACCGTGTTCGACCTTTTACTCAAATCCATCACAGAAGGAGGTGGATCGTCATTTCCAATGGAATGGCTCATAATGAGAAGAACTCGTCCGAGGAGGAAGAATAAGTTCATAATGAGAAGAAATTGTTCGACCTTTTTGTTTAAATTCATCACATAAGGAGTTGGATCACCATCATCACTTTGTTTGATTCCATCATAGAAGGAGGTGAATCAACATTTCTAATGGAAGAGTTCATAATGAGAAGAACTCATCCGATGAGGGAGAAAAAGTTCATAATGAGAATAACTTATTCAACCTTAGCCTGATTCCATCACAGAATGAGGTGGATCAACATTTCCAATGAGAGAGTTCATAATGAGAAGAAGTTCATAATGAGAAGAACTTGTTCAACCTTGGTTCGATTCTATCACAAAAGGAGGTGGATCAATATTTCCAATGGAAGAGTTCATAATGAGAAGAACTCACCCGATAAAGGAGAAAAAGTTCATAATGAGAAGAACTTATTCAACCTTAGCTCGATTCTATTACAAAAGGAGATGGATCAATATTTCTAATGGAGAGTTCATAATGAGAAGAACTCAACCGATAAGGGAGAAGAAGTTCATAATGAGAAGAACTTGTTCAACCTTAGCTTGATTCCATCACATAAGGAGTTGGATCAACATCAACACTACGATTGATTCCATTGCACAAGGAGTTGGATCAACGTTTCAGAGAGAAGTTTATAATGAGAAGAACTTTTTCAATCAGGTCTTATCCATCACAGAATAAGGTGGCTTGACATCCTCAGCGAAGAGCTTGCAGCTCGACAAGCAATGATCACGTTGAAAAAAGGTGCCTTGTGTCTTTGCTCTATTTTAGTTCCATTGCATTGAGCAAAGAGGGGCAACTGTAGTCACCATTTTTCATTCATTTTTTCATCCGAAACCTAAACCCGGTCCAAACCAAGACCAAAACCCTAGCTTAAACTAACCCTAACCCTAATATCTTCAGCCTCCATAGCCAAGATAAGCTCCACAGCCTCCGACAGAGTTCTTCCCATGTCTAACCGCGCCGATCAGTCACCACCGTCGAGCCTAGCCAAACAAATCCATCAGAAATTTCAACAAACCCCAAAAAAATCCAGGGTATTAAAAATATAAATCATCACAAACAATAAATGTCAGAAGGCAGATGGATTAGGTTTCATTTTTTATTGAAAAAAGCTCTGTAAAAGTTAGGTATAAAACTTAAAAAACTTAGTTGTAAAAGGGGATCCCTTATTTTTCAAAAAGCAATAGAAAAAAAAACTTTAAAGGTAATTTTTCTCTTCCAGATTCAAATATAAAATACATATATTTTTTATTTTTTAAAAAAAGGGTAAAAGAGGGGAGAAAAAAGTTACATGAGAAAGGGAAAGTTGAACTGAAGGGTCTGTTCGTCTTTGCGGTGGTTGGAGTGGGGGAAGCCGAAGCGTTAAGGAGTTTTTTGGGGTACTTAGGAGTGTTGTTTGGTGATTTTAACCTAGATTGGGGTTTAGGAGAATGAAATGAAGTAAATGGGGTATTTGGGGTTTGATTTAGGAAATCTGACCACCTTGTGTGGTGGCCGGAGCGGCAATTGGGATGGAGACGTGAAGGGTCGACCGAGAGAATTGGGAGAGTTTTTTTTTTTGGAAAATATGTTGAAAATGAAAAAAAAAAAAAGGAAATGGGCTTTATAAAGGTGTTCAAGGGTTATTCACGTTTAAGTCCCCCTAAGTTTCCCGTATTTTTGCGCTTTGGTCACCTGCGAGGACCAAAAATATTATTTTCCCTTTTAATTTGCACTCGTTTCGTTATTTTTCCTTTTTTTATGCTATGTATTGATTGGTATAATTGTGTTCACGTCCCTCTAGTTTTAGCGGGTTTTTGCATTCTGGTCACCTGTAGTAATTATTTAATTTTATTTTAATTTTGTTGGACTGATTTTTTAATTTTTATTTAATACTACATTTTAAGCTTGTAAAAAATGAATAACTATTTTTTAGTCCTACCAGTTTCAGCGCGTTTTTATATTTTGGTTACTAACCTATTTTTTCTTTTGTTTTGATTCGGTAACTAAATTTTAAGTTATTTTAATTTGGTCCTTTTATTACTGTTCAAAAAATTTTAATCCTCTTAATTTAATGCCAATTTGATTCAGTCCCTTTATATATAATTTATTAGATTTCAATTAAAATACATTTGTTTGTTTATTTCTTTCTTGTATTTAATTTATATAATTGTTTGTTTGATATTTAAAAGGTATGCCTCCTTTATATTTGTTTAGTTTAACTAGCTTTTTAGAATTTGTCCTTAGATTAGATCTGTAAACTTAAAATTTGATTTAGTAATTAAGATTTCACCTTAGTTTTAATTAAGGAGCAATTCAATTCGAATTTTCACATAAAACGCTCGATTACTCGAGTTGATTGTTCGAGGCCCCAAATTATTAATTATTTACTAATTTTAAAACTTATTTAGTCCAACATCTTAATTTTTAAATAGTTAATTAGGACAATTATTAGAGCCTTGATTTATTGGTTGGTCCTTAAAATTTGGGTGTTATAGACTCAGTTCTTTTACTTTAATTTATTTACATTTATGTATTTGGACTTTAGTTTCATTATATTTTAGTCCTTAAACTTTTAATTAGAATTTTAAGTTAACATAATTAAATAGGTTGTTAATATTAGAGCTCCACTTTAGGTTAGATTTCAATCTAGGCCCTTTAATTTAAGGAGTAATTTGAGTTGGCCCTCGCCTAAATGTTCAAGGGACCATATCAATTATTCGATTCAATAACACATGTTAAAATTAAGTATGATTAATATTAGAGCCTATATTTTTAGGTTTAGGCCTCTAGATTCTTTAATTTGCATAATTTGACACTTAAAGATAGAGAAAACTTTAATCAACCTTTCATTTAATTAGGATTAATGATAAATTATTTGATTGCCGAAATAGGTCGACATCCTTTTCAAAACTGCATCATGATTTCTAAAATATCAAGGAAATGCCCAGTTATTGGGCACAATAGCTTATCTCCCACATTCATGCTAGGGGCGAATGCTATTGGCTTTAGTAAACGAATATCCTTTTCAACTTTGCATTCATAATGATTTTTAAATTAGATAAAGTTCGAAATCAAAATTTTTGATTATAATATAGGGTAATCAACTAGGTACCAATTTTTGGGTGTTGTGGGGGTGCTAATCTTTCCCCAATGCGTAACTGACTCCCGAACCTATTTTATGGTTTTCATAGACCCTAAACTTGGTATTTTGATAAAAACAAAATGTTTTATTAAAATCATCCGATTTTTATGGTGTCCCGATCGCACCTTAAAATGATTGGTGACGACTCCTCGCATTTCAAAATCTTTTCAAAGAAAAACCCCTAAGTTGTATTAGTTTTTTCCCCACCCGGGCAAAAAACGGTGTCGACAATTGTGTAAGTGGATCCTAACTCATATAGATCCACTTACACTTAGTGTAAACTTTTAGTTTTACACCATTTTAGGATCGTTGGATGAAAGAAAATCAAAACCTGAGATTAACTCCTTATTCTTTTAGTGAATATCTTCACATTTCCTACTGTTAATCTCAGCATTTGATTTCCCCTCATCTAACGATCCTAAAAATGTGTAAAACTAAAAAGTTTTACACTATGTAATTGGATCATGCCACACACACACACACACATACACATATATATATATATATATATGAGTTGTTTGAGAGATGTTTCATGATTTGCAGATGTGTTGACGTGATGGAATCTCATTTGCCAAATTCGTGTAATACGTGCCACACAACCCACTATTTTTGGGGTTTTTTTCTCTATTTTTTTTTTGTTTCTCATCACCTGTCCCTAATTAAGCTGATATTGTTTAGTCACCACAACTTAATTATTTATGATCACGACAGTCTAACAACATTTGTTTTAAATCAAATTGTTTATGTATAAATGTTTTTAAGATTCAGGTTCGAGTTTGAGTTTTAATCAGGTTAGGTTTAAGATTTTTTTTTATTTCAAGCTTTTGAGTTTCAATACATGATTTTTAGCTCGAGTTAAGCTCAAAAATTTTAGGTTTGCAAGTTTTCGAACCGAGTCGAGCTCGGCTCGGCTCGTTTACATCCCTAACTAGGTAAATGAAGCTCAAACAAGATAACCTATATAAAAGCTTTTTTTCCTCGAAATTGTGAATACTTTTTTAAATTAATAGTTTGCTAGTAATATAAGACATTAAATTCTTTAAACAAAATCGAAATTTGAATCATAATATTGTGAATTAAATGAACTAAAATATAATGATTGTCACTGTAATAAAACTTTATAATATCTTATTTAAATTAATAAATCGATATATGAAATATTTACGATTATAAACACCAAACACCATGTTTAATTACATGAGATAACACACAGATTATATTCATTTATAAGTTGTTAACATAAAGTAAACCCACCCCAATTAAACAGTCCATCCTCAGCTACTTTGTGTGACATTTCTACCTGAATTATGAATGGTCAAATTATGATTTTGGTCGCCTTATTATACTCAAATTTGATACTCAATCTCTACATTTTAATTTAATTTAAATACCGATGTAGATTTTCTTAAAAAACTATTCATTCCAACTAAAAGAATTCATGCCCATGAGTTTGAAAGAGATGTTTTAAGGAAGAAAAAAATTCAATTATGACATTCTAACTTGGTTAATGGGCTAAACCTTAAATCTGAACATAGTAAAGGGACCAAAACCAAATTTGACCATTATGAATTTAACTCATTTCACCTTTACAATCGGGGTGACCATTCGATCGAGTTGAAAATTTTCGAGTTATTTGAGTTGATGAGTACTATTTTATAACTCAAACTTGACTTGAAAGTTTTTCAAGTCGAGTCAAGTTTATAAATTCGAGTCAAGTCATGTCGAGCTTTTGAGTTTATGTTTAAATTTAATTTTAAATATTTATAATATTATGATATTATTTTATTCCAATTTAAATAATCTTTTATAACCATATACAATACATATATTTTTCTTCATATTTGATATACATACATCATACGAAGTCGAGAGATTTAACTTAAACTTGAAAATCAATCCACTAATTACTAAATATTTCAAGTTATTCGAGTTGTATTTTATAACTATATTATAACTTAAAATATTTTCAAGTTAAGTTTATGAAATTACAACTCGAAGTCAATTCGAGTTGAGTCATATCGAAAAAATTTAATTTTTCGAGTCGAGTTTTGTTCACCCCTACTTTACACACCATCAAACAAAACAAAATTATATATATGTAAATATATAGCCCCGTTCTCCTCCCGTTAAGTGAATATCATTCAATGGAAAATCCAAAGAACTTATCTCCAGGAACTTCTGCCATAGTTTTTCTCCTTTTTGCTGGTTTTCTCTACATTTGTGTATGGTCTCCGTCAAGCCCTTTACTCCCCTACAATGAACTCATCGCTCCACCCAAAAATTTTGTAAGTATATATATATATATATATATATATTATCTTCTCATGTGTATATGTATAAATATATTTATTATCAATTCTTGTTGACACAAGCTCGTTTCTCTCATTTTCTCCTGTTGCAGACTACTGTTGAGTTCCCTGTAAAAGACGAGCTTGATTTTGCATTAGAGAGAGCTTCCATGCCGAACAAGACCGTGATCATTGCGGTCGTCAACCGAGCATATGTCGAGCAGACTGTCGATGCCGAGACGACAATGCTGGACCTATTCTTGGAGAGCTTTTGGGTGGGAGAAGATACAAGGCCGTTGCTGGACCACCTGCTCCTCGTGACCGTGGATCAGACGGCTCATGACCGGTGCGTGTTCAAGCGGCTGCATTGTTACCGGCTCGTGAAGGAGGGGGTCGATTTCGGGGAGGAGAAGGTGTACATGTCACCGGAATTCATCAAAGATGATGTGGAGAAGAACCCTTTTTCTTTTGGATGTGTTGAAGCGTGGATACAATTTCATTTTTACGGTATGCTTTCTTTGGCCTTCTTTAATGTTCATCAATTCTAATTAAGACTTGTTTTAGCCGACGCATTAAGTCATAAGACGGTGTCAAACCAGGAATTCTATGTTTTATATGAAATAAACCTGGTGGTGTTGGGGGCAGCCTACTTTCTTACCTCCCCTTACCTCATTATATATGGAAACAAGGGACAGTCAGTGAATTTGCCTAACTAGGATTTATTTGCACACTGAATAATCCGTTTTCAACGTGTATACATAATCTACAAACACAACTGTTAAAATTTAAAATTTACAATTTAATATAAATATGAATCATAAAATCAACATACAGTTATAAAAATACTTCCATTTCTAGAGAGGTTTCTACTATGGGTAGCCTTTTATTTTATTTGGCTTAGAATCAAATCGTTGAAATACATATCATTTTGGAACATTGAATATATATATATATATATATATATATATATATATATATATATATATATATAGGGTATACCTAAACTATTAGTTTTGATTTATTTTATTTCCTAAGCTTTTAATTTTTTCAAAACCATACTAAAAGTTTAGTTTTTGTTTCATTTTCCATTTAGTTTTGAAAAAAAAAATGAAAGTCCAGGTACCAAAACACATTTAGTACCTAAATCATACTTAAGTTTAGAAAAAAAATTAAAATATTTAGGTACTAAAATGGATCAAAATTGATAGTTTAGATACTAAATGTGTTATGTTTTTAAAGGCGGGGTATTAAAATGAAACAAAAAGTAAACTTTAGGTATAATTTTGAAAAATATTATTTGTTTAGGTATTAAAATGGACTAAAACTGATAGTTTAGGTACTAAATACAAATTTTACCCATATATATGGGTTGTGGTGGCCAATTTGGTTGGTCCAGCCGGGAGAGGGTTGCGTACCTTGATCGATCTATATAGTTTGATTAAGGTTAAATTCTGAATTTGGTCCCTTAACTATAACCAAATTTGAAATTCAGTACCTATACTTTACATCTCTTTATTTCTATAGTCTCATTATTATGTTCGATTAATTAACACCCTTAACTATTCTTGTTAAAGCATTGATGTTTATCTTTGTTCTCAAAAGCATATCTTCTAACCCTTCTTGCGGACTTAAATATATAGACTAAATCATAAGTTTGAGTATAATAGAGGACCTGCAAGCATATTTTGACCATTAAGGAAATATTAGAAATACTAGATGTTTGGTTTTTGACTTTAACAATGTGACAACTTATGAATGAAAGTCCAATATAACGTGAACGACAGCTACAAGGTAAAACGTGGCATTTTGGTATTGAATGACAGTTATGTTGGGCTACGTGGCAGAATTTGATCGGGTAATCAGTGAGTTCGCCCCAAAGTTTAGGGAAGGTCGGGGCTATTAACTGGGCCACCGTTAAACGTCGGTTCCTCGGATCACATGAAATGTGTATATTGTATTTATACACCGGTAGTGTTTACGAAATAGTATTTTGAAAATATTACACCAACTAACTGACTTCGGCGATAAATGAATTATTGTAATTATTTGATGTTTCGGGTTAAAGCATCATGAATATTAGGATGGGGATGGTCGAAATATATGAATCCGACGAGATCCCGACCCGACCCGATCACGTAGGGGTGCTTTAAAAAAAGAAATTAGGGTTCTAGATGAGGCGAGGCGAGGCAGGTTATATAAGATACAACTTCGGGGCGGGACGGAACTGTGTTTAATGTGAAAAAAAAATTAACCTGACCGGATATAAATTATTAATTTATCCTTTAATTATTAAAAACATAAAAATTCTTATAAAATTAATTTATTATTCTAATTGTTTAAAATATAATAAATAATTATGAATATATTGTTATAAAATATATTATTTTAATAATTTTAAAATCTTAATATATTTGGATCGGGTCGGACCGGGGTTGGAGTTGGAGTTTTAACCTAAAAATCGGGATCAGGTCAATTCGGGTTGGGACAACAAAAAAGGGGGACCTACCCCTGCCCAATGCAAGTGGTTGAGCATTAATGTCAATGGTTAGGAGTTATCTTTGAACAAATACTACCTTATACTTAATATTGATTAATAAAAAATAATTAAATATTAAATTGATAATAAAAATTCTTTAAAGTATTACACCATGACGTGAGGAAAAATTAACCGGATAAATTGTGTGTAGTTTTCTTAAACAATGTTCTATTATAAATTAGTAACAAATCTTTTTTTATTATTTCAATTGTTTTCATAACTTGATTGATGTTAGTTAATTAATAAAATCAGTTCCATCTGTCTTTATATATAAACAATAAATATAGATACTTCTTTTATGTCATCAATAACGATTCTATAGTTTAATATTTCAATTATACTTATTATTGTTTTGGTTGTTATTAATCAAGAACCTGTACCTCATACATTTTAAAATACAGTAGTTAATAGAGTTACTTACATTACATATCTTCAAATTATGATTTTTTTCTAAATTGATCCTTAAATTTTTAATTTTTAAATTTCATCCTTAAACTATGACTACTATTCTAAATTTGTCCTCAAACTTTTTAACATTTTAGTTTCATCTCCAAACTATATCCTTCATTCTAAATTGGTCCCCAAACTTTTTCAACATTTTAATTTCATCCCAAACTATATGTATATACTATTCACGTTCCATGTTAATAAAATCGTTAGGCTAAGCTATATTATTATATGTTTTAAAAAAATTTAGGCTAAACTATGGTTAAAACTAATTACATATTTGGATGAATTTGGGGATGAAATTGGAAGATTTAAAAGTTTGGGGACCAATTTAAAATAAGGGTCATAGTTTAAGGATAAAATTAGAATGTTCAAAAGTGTAAGGACTAATTTAAAATGAGTATCATAGTTTGAAGATTAAATTAGAATATTAAAAATATAAAGACTAATTTAGAATGAGTGTCATAGTTTGAGGACATATGATGCAATTAACTCTTGTTAATATAAGATTAAAAAACAACAAAAATCATTTACAATTGAAAATCTTATCAAGAGCGTAACTTTTTAGACTATAAAGAGTAACATTTTCGATTGCAATCGTAAATGTCATATTCTTCATAACATTTTTTTGTTGTAAACCCTAAACTCTATAAAATATAACTTTTCAGTTGTAACCGAAAATGTTATAAATTTATTTAACTTTTTGGGTTGAACATGATAGCAATTTAGGTAAAAACGTCTTAAAATAATTTTAATTTAAACTTTCGAATAACAAAATTACCCAGGTACCCTAGTGTTTAGTTAAGGTTGTTTCACGAGGACTTGACAATGTGGTTGTGTTTTGCTCACTAACCACGAAAACCCTAACCCTATAGTATCAAATCAACCAGTTAAACATGTAGTCGGATTAGCTTAACCTCCGGTATACTTTGAACTATACAAACTATATGAATTATTATTATATTCAATGTTCTAAATTTAGTTAAATGTAGTTTTATTTAGAGTTAATTGTATCATATATCCTTAAAGTATGACCCTTATTTTAAATTTGTTCCTAAAAATTTAAATATCCCAATTTCATCCCTAAACTATGACTATCATTCTAAATTAGTACTTAAACTTTTGGACATTTTAATTTCAACCCCAAACTATGACCTTCATTCTAAATTAGTCCACAAACTTTTTGAACATTCCAATTTCATCCCGAACTATAGTTATATACTAATCACATCTCTTGTTAATAAAACCGTTAGACCAAGTTATATTATTATATGCTTCAAAAAACAAAAATTTAGGTTACATTATGGTTGAAACTAATTACATATTTTGATTGATTTGGAGGATGAAATTGGAATATTCAGAAGCTTGGGGACTAATTTAGAAAGAGGGCCATAGTTTAGGTATGAAATTAGAATGTTCAAAAGTTTAAAGACTAATTTAGAAGGAGAGTAATAGTTTAGGGATAAAATTAAAATATTCAAAAGTTTAAAGACCAATTTAAAATTAAGGTTATAATATAGAAACATATGATACAATTAACTCTTTTATTTAAGTAGGTTAAATAATTAATTAATGAATTGATTTAGTTCTATTGATATTATCTTTTATTTTTATAAAACAGTATATTATTTTATGTAGGATTAACAGAGTTAACGGTTTGGAGCGTAAATAATACTCTTTCATGTTTCGTTTTCAACTTGTATGTGAAATGTTAATAAAGTTTGCTCACTCTATTAGGACACGGATGTAATGTGGCTACGAAATCCATTCGTAAAGCTAAGTCTAAACGGAACCTATGATCTCCATTTTAGCGTCGATATATATTTCGGCGATCCACGACCCGATCATAATTTCATCAACACAGGCTTCTATCATATCCGATCAAACAACAAGACGATCGCTCTCTTCGACAAATGGTATTCGCTCAAGGACAACTCCACGAGGCAAAAAGAGCAAGACGTGTTGTTAGACCTACTGCACCATGGCATCGTCACCAAGTTTGATCTCCGAATTAGGTTTTTGGAGACGAGGCATTTTAGCGGTTTCTGTGAAGACAGTCGAGACGTCGGCGCGGTGACAACGGTCCATGCAAATTGTTGCCGCCACATAAGTGCCAAGGTTAGGGATTTAACGGCTGTCCTCCGCGACTGGAAGCGGTTCAAGGCGTCTGTGACCAAATACCCCAAGGCTGCTGGTAATATAACTAGTAGTTTTAATTGGTCACCACACGATGGATGTTTGAACTCATGGAAACATCATCATTAGAATATATTGGTTTTGTTTCTTAATTTTTTAAAATAAAATATCAGTTTAAATTGTGATTCACTTGGAGTTAAACGAATTCTGATTTTGAATATCCAGTAGTTATATACTTTTATTTTTTTTATTTATAGTAGTTTGATTTGAGATTGTCAAATCGTGCCATCTTTATTGCTTTTCTTTTATATAAACATTTTTATTTTTATTTTCTATTAATAATAAAATTTAGGGTAAATAACACAAATGTTCTCCCAACTATAGGATACTATTTTGTTGAGTGCCCCGATTATTAAAAGTTATAAAATAGTCCCCTGACTATAAAGAGTTACTTTGTTGAGTCCCTTGACTATTAAAAGTTACAAAATGGTCACCTGACTATTTATTATATTCCAAACTAATCTTTTTCCGTTAAAAAATTAACGACATTCTAAGCTGAACGTTAACATGTTTACTGAGATATGAAAAAAATATGATCTCATATTCTTAAACGACTATCATATCTTAGTCAGTATGTTAACGTCTAAATCAAACAACCTTTAATTTTTTAACGGAAAAAAACTTGTTTGGAACATAAAGAATAGTCTTGTGAGCATTTTGTAACTTTTAATAGTCAACGGACTCAATAAAGTAATCCCCTATAATCGGGAGACTATTTTATAACTTTAATAATCGAGGGACTCGACAAAACAATATCCTATAATCGGGGTCCATTTGTGTACTTTACTTTAAAATTTATCTGCTGAGCTAGAAAATGATTTTAGTACCATCCACGTTGCTTATGTGAATGGGCTCATTGAAATAATAAGAGAGCTTCTAACTTATAAGAGTTGGATTTGATGTATGCCTTTTGAAGGGAAAAGATGGCGCTTTATAAGAGATATGGCATATATAATGATTAACATATGATTTTATGTTAGGATAATAAATTTATAAAGTTTTAAGGGATAAATATATAAAATAATTATTAATAAAAAACTAAGAAAATATCTAAATAATATAAAAATTTAAAATTTTAACAATGATCGTCTTTGACAGTCCTCTCAATCCATCCCTGAAATGCAACTGATGAAAGGAGCCGATAAGGTTAAACGAAACCATTCAAGAGTTCAAAATGTTTGCGCAGTGCCTTTTTTTCTTTCTAAAAAGATTAAATGTCACTGAATTTAAAAAAAAAATCAAATTATTATTTAATAATTGATGAATTGTTTGAATTTCAAGGATAATTAATGTGGGGGTTGTGTTCGAGATAGAGATTACATATCTTTGTGAAGAAGGCTAGCAGCTTAGATTTAAGACTGGTAAGATCAAATTTAAGAGATTAAGATTAGTATATCTCGAACATCGAAATATTTCATGATTTTCGTAAGTTTTATATAATTGTATGATACGATATACGAGTGATAGATGGATAAATTATTGAAATGCCCTAACTTTTAGTTATAGGTGTTCAAAGCCTAAAAACTCAGAAAAAAAAAGGATAATAATACTTTAATTTATATGAATTGGATCATTCAATTCTAGATTTGAACATTATCAAAATACCCTTATATGTTAAAATGTTGAAATATTCTCAAATAATAAAATAATTAAATTTTTCTTAAGTAGAAAAATGATTAAAATACTCATGAGATAGAAAGACTAAAAAGCCCCTATGAGAGAAAAATTACCAAAATATTCCTAAGGTATATAGTTGATGTTTAAATGGACTAGTGTTATCCGTATACCAATCAGTAAACTTTTGATGGTAGTTATATGAGTACATCGTGAGAAATTCTTATCGAAAGAGCTTAAAAAATACAAGAATAACTGAGTGATATTGGTACAAGGTCTTAGGGCCTAAAAAGGGGCTAGACACTCCTTAAATTAGACAATTTGTGAAGAGAATATAAGTACTCATTCTTGAAATATCAATATACTTTATCGATATGATATTTATCTTCAATATAGTTATTGAGGAGAGAAGTTGGATTCCAATGTATCAAATTGGTATCTATATTACCCAAGAGTATTGTTACCTTAAGGTGAGTATTGATACATATATTTAGTATCAATACTTGAGACTAAGTTAAGCCTAGCTGGCAGCTAAATAGAACAAGAGAAATTGAATAAGATTTGTAATGACTTAATGTTATAAATAATTAAACTATCCTTAATAGAGGTAAATGACCAAAATGCCATTTTATGATTGAAATTATAAAAATACCGCCCCAAATTAAATTGTTAAAGGTGAGAATAATAGAAATACTGGGCTAAAAATAATTGACTATACCTAAAGAGTAATTTATTTAAAGATGGGCATTCTTAATCGAAAATAAGTTTAATAAAAGGGTAATGAGATGTGTGGTGAGCCTTCTATTTTATCAATGATTATTGTTGCGGTCATGTGGGCATTTTTGTTGTATGACTTGTGTGTGATAGAAATCTAGATACCCAACAACTATGATACAACACTTAAATTCGAGCTAACTAGATGTATATTCTGATATTGTGCGGTTTAAGCCTCATCCAATATGTACCTGGTTTTGTATGATCCAAGTATTTATCAAGTTGTAACTTTGATGGTGTGTGGTCCGGGGTAGAACTGTAAACTATATGGATTTGCTAGATGTTGGTCATGATGTTTGTGTGGGTCATACTTTATCTTATATGTAATATCCCAAATTTTGGCTAGTGATCAAAATGTAAATTTTGAAAGTTAAGTAGCCAAAGTATAAACTTTAGAAAAGTTAAGGGACTAAAGTATAATTTTAAAAAGTTATGTACTTCAACCCCGTAAATTAATATTTTAGCCTCGATAATTAATTTTTTGTGGGAATTATATTTTTCGTACATATTTTGTATTAAAAGCTATAAAGCGATAAAGTTTGAGAAAAATCTAGATAATCGGATTGAATTGAATTTTCAGGAAATTTTGAAGGATGATGAAGCAAGGTTAAAAATTTCATTTCCATGACTTAAATTTGTAAGATTTAATATGAACCGTTGGATTTAAGATAGTTTTCCATATTCAATTTGGATCGTTGGATGAAAAAATGACTAGATTGTAATTTTGGAAAATTCAAAGGGAAAAGTTGGTAACCACTAACTTATTGGTTTATTTTTTACCATTGAATGAATAAAATGACATGTGGAAAATATGGAGCCTTGGATTTCAAGGGCAAAATGGTCATTTTGTATTAAATGAATTTTTAATTAATTTTAACATTAAAATATGACAAATAAGCTTAGAATTTTATTTAGAAAGTTCAAGAATTTTGTTCATCTTTTCTCCCTTTGGCCGTGAGCTACATCTAAGGTAAGAACAAACTTTCTTTTTGATTTTCAAGCTAATTTCTTAGGAATTTGGATGAAGACATGAAATAGAAATTTGTTCTATATGATTTCTCTATCATTTGGTATCATTAGTTCAAGTTTGTCATTCTTAGAACATTTAATTCTTGAATTTGATGGATGAAGGGATGTTAGGTTTTGATGTAATAAGGCTTGATTATGGTGTAGTTGATGTTGAAGAATCATTTTCATGCTTGTATGATGATTGAAACTACTTGGAAATTCATATACTAATATTTGATCAAGATAGGGTTTTATGAAGATTGGTTGTTTGAATTGAAATTGATATGGGATTGATTGTAGATGATTGGAAATGATGTTTGGAATTTGAATTCATGTTTGAATCAAGTTGGAAAACAAGCCTAAAGTGACCTTTCATATTCGGCCAGGGTGAATAAATTAGGGGGAAATATGTAAAAATAATTACTTAAGGTTAGAATTGATGAATGAATGATTTTGCAAGCTTTAGAAAGTTATTTAGACCAATTTGGAAGCTTATGAAGGATTAGGGACCATAACATAAAATGGAAGAAGTTTGGGTTTGAAATGGAAATTAGTATGAAGTTGAAGAGAATGTTTAAATGTAAGATTATAATGTTGGATTTTAATTGTTGGATGCTTGGATTTGAAGATTTAAATGAAAATGACCATTTTGAATAAATTGGAAAATTTGAAATGTATTCTTAAAGAATTCATTTTAATGCTTAAATAGTGGAATATAATATGGTTAGTTAAAATATATGTTGATAAGAGTATTTGGAGGATTAAAGTTATATTTTAAGTGTTTCTGTTAGTTTGGACGCTTTGAAATGGATTTAGAATCGAAAAAGTATCGATAGAATTTTTATGAATTTCGTTACTAAGTTGTGCCTATGTTAATAGGATACTAATTTATATTTTGCAATTGTCTGTGATAGATAAATAATGCTTGTGTAGATCGTGATAAAAAGCAAGTTCAAAGTCAAAGGAAAAAATTAAGAGTAAAGGAATATCGGTAGTAGGATTTCTAGTGAGGCATTATCAGGTGAGTGCATTTCTATCTTATTTATATATGATATGAGGAAGACTTATGATGAGTCAACCTCGAATGTTTTAAAAGAAAAAGATTTTGAATCATAATATGATATACTTTCATAATGATTTGTAAAATTATTTTTGAATGATTTGGTTTAGTAGGAGCCAATCTTGAAAGTTTGATAATAGAATATGATTTGATATTTATATTATGATACTTTTTTAATATTTTATTGAATGATTTGAATGATTTTGGGTATGAACTGCCCAATGCATCTTTATATGATATTTTGATATATTTTTGTTTATAAAACTTTGAAATGTGAATGGTATATGCATTTAAATATAAGGCCCATTGTATGTGCATTGAGTGTTAGTGGTACAATTGACATGCCAAGAGTTTGAGTGATTATTGATCGATCTTACATGCTACATTCGTGTACATTCTATGCGACACTTTATGTGCAATTCCATGTGACACTTTATGTGCAATTCTATGTGACATTATATGTGCAATTCTACACGGTACTATTTGTGCATTTAGGAAATTCATGATGTTGACCATTATGATATTCCTGATTTGTATAGTGATGTTGTGTTCTACAATACCTGTATATTCTACGTGGCACTTTAAGTGCATATTATCTACGTGGTAGTTTCGACTGCATATTTACGCACACTCATATATGACTTATGTATCATGCATTCTCATTCATCATACATTGGGCTGTGAATGTCTTATATGTGAACTATTGACTTACGGGTGAATTTTATATGAAAATGACTTGATCAGTCGGATTGATTTATTAAATGTTTTTATATAATATTTTCTTATTATGATATTGGTTCTATCTTATTACTAACATTATAATGTCTCACTAAGTGTATACTTAGAGTGTGATGATTTTCACGCGTAGGTAGAAGAAAGCGTAAGGAGTAAGGAGCCATATTCAACATCATCTTTTTGAAGAATCATATATCCTCCATATTTAGTATGACATCTTTTGAATATTGATAAAACTATTTGGCATGTATATTACATGGTTATGATACTTAGAACTCGAAATGCTTTTATCTGGTTTAAAATTGATGATACTTCTTAATGCTTTGCGAATGCTAGTTTATTATCTAGTATTTTAGTGAAAATGAATTTCAATGCTATCGTAATAACATATTTTTATGATTCTTTGATAAAAAAAAATTGAATGATTTTAGAAAGGAACAAAATTTTAACAGTTTTCCATAAAGGCCTGATTTGTAAATTCTATGTGAGATCCTAGACTCGTATGCGGTAACATATACAAGAAATGGATGTTACATTATATGTACCAAATGTTGCGTGGTCTAGGATCCATCCTTAGTTTTATGACGATGTGTGGTATTGTTATGGTTGTTATGTATTTTGTTGTGTGAAACAAAAATATGATGTGTTTTTCTTACCTTTATGTTTATATCTTATAAGCATGCTTATGTTCATGAAACTCATGAAATATAATAGAGTAGATGAGTACCACTGAGTTTTATATGCTCATTGTTCATATATTTTGTGTGTAGATTACATGTTTCATGGTTCATGATGAGACAACACAAGATGAGTCTCAAGGGGATCACCTGAGTTCAATAAATAATTTCTTAAGTAGCATATAAGGATTAAATTTGTAATGCGTCAAATTATAATTTATTTTTTATTTATTGCTTTAAAAATAAAAGAGCTCCAAGTTTTCTATATCTGTTTTTAACTTGAATATTGTTTTTATTTGTTTAAATATTTTTGAGGTCACTTTGATTGTTGAATGCAATACTCGAAAATTTGTTGGGGTTTAGGGTATTATAGAATAGGTTCTTAGAGCAAACTGATTCATTCACTTCATTGTTCACGTCATCTTCAATCCACGTGTCATCTTTTTTAATCTTATTTCCATCAAGATTCGATTTTTATTTATTTTTAGTATCTATCATAATTGATTCATTAATCTTTCTTTCTGATTTTCATGTTGCTATGATTTTACCACCACCCTTGTGAAAGTGTATAGAGCCTTTAGGGAATTGCAACTTGAACGTATCGATCTTGTTATGTTATTAAGATAATATCATTTAGTATCAGATTTGAGAGTTCTAAAAAAAATTTATCAGGGAGATATGAGAAGTGAGTTACTGAGAGAGACAGAGAGTAGAAAAAATCATATTAATAATCCAAATTTGATGAGAGAGACAAAAAAGATGAGGTAAAATCATAGAATTTCATAAATTGGGAGAAAAAAGCAAAAGAAAAATAAGAGAGATTCTTTTACTGACATGGATTTTTTTAAATAGAATTTTGTCGATCCATTATGAAGGGATCAACTGAATATTAAAAAAATTAAAAAAAATCAATTATAGTTGAGTGATGAAATGAGATATTATTCTTTAATTTATTATGTCACTATCCCTATAACCGTAGTGAATAAAAACAAATGATGTGGTGCCCATTTATAATAAAACCAAAAGTGTCACACCTTAAATTAGGACCTAATTTTTTTAAAATTTATTTTAAGGACTAAATTGAAATTTTAATTAAATTTAGAGACCATAGTAAAATTTTGATTAAATTTAGATCTAAATTAATAAAGCAACTAAAACTATAAGACCTATAGTGTAATTAAACCATTTTTCCTAAATGTGGGTTTAAAAACCCAAAAAATCAGAAACTTTCCATTTTGGAAAGTTTAAACCCTTCTACTCTCTCTCTCCAACATATCCTCTTTTAGTAGAAAATCTTTAATCGACATTTCGTTGCAGACCATTGTTCCGCTTTTGACACCTCTCGTACCATCGTATTTCTTGTGTCGTCTCGAGTCCACCGGTTTCAATCTTGTCTTCGTTGCCGCAGGCGTGTCAAGGGATGAGAAAGATCAAGTTTCCAACGTTGTGAAGTCGAGCTCTTCGTCGTTCATCACTGTGAACCGAGATTGGTAAGTGTCTCAAAATCACTTAAAATTCATATAGGAATTTTTTTAGTAAATTTGTTTACCCCCGAAGGCCCTACACGCGCCCCCACGTACCTTCTAGAAGCTGCCCGACACGACCCGTCTACCCGATCCAATCGCTTGACCGAACTGATCTGACCTGACTCGGGCTAACCCGAACTGAATTGGTCCGTCGTATTGTTGACCGTTGACTATAGATCGTTGACCGCCGTTGATTTTTTTTTTTTGAAAACCTTCATCTTAACATTTTTCGACGTCCTAAATCCGATTTTGCAATTTGTTCCGTCAAATTCTCAACCGAAAGCCCTTAATCAAGCCTATTAATATGAAAATTCTTAGTATTTTTAGTATTTTTGCTTATTTATTTGAGATTTGATTATGGAATTGATTTGAGTACATTTTTTTTTGAAAGTACTCGTGTTTCTCCCGAATGAGGTTCGATTAGATATGGTGCTTCTCGTTCGTCAGATCATCTTGATCTGCGTTCTTCAAGAGTTACTCGTAGGTTTCTGTAAATTATTTAAATAGAAGTTATTATTATTCATATTATGGTTTCGATATAGATTTTCCGATTCGTAGGACATAGCGCTGCCACTGATCGTGATCGACAGACTCGGTAGTAGGATTCCTTATCAGACTACTCAGATCGGTACATGTGTGTTTCCTTATGGTGTTACATTACTGTTTTAAACTATTTATCTGAACTATTTTAGATTTCTGATGATACTGAATATTTTTATGATACGATACTTAATTTTCTGAATATTGTTTAACTGATATCTGATTTACTGTATATTTATGATATGATCTCTATTTACTGTATTATTGTATATGGTTTCTGAGTATGGAATATTTTTCATGTTTTAATGGATTAAAGTACCCTTTTCACTCGAATACATACATGTTTATTATTTTCATTGAGGGTATTATTGGAGGAAGTATATTAGGCCTAGTCTATGGTTTGTAAGACCTTACTGCAGGCTCCTCTTCTTTGTGTACAAGGTAAGTCCTTATTGTATGTCCTTATTCTATATGTATAAGGCCCTTACCGGGTGTACAAGTGGGTGTATGGTTCTGGGGAACCTACACATTCTGGTGATATGATGGGGGTAGTGTTCATATTTTTAAAATAAGTTTGATGAACTATTTTTTACTGAAGTATTTTATTTATATGATTTTATACACTGTAAGGAGCACACTGGGTTATTTAGCTCATTATGTAAATTTTAACCTTTTCAGATAGTAACAGACCGTAAACTAGCAAACTTTGCATCATGAGGACCGACTACTCTTACTTTTGTACCACTGTATATCTTTATATGCCTTTAGTTTTACTTTGGTGACACGTGTTTTTTTTATTGTCTTGGTATATTTGTATTATCGATATTTTGTTATATATATGTTTTATACGGTTTTCTGATATATGTATATATATGTGTTTATCGTATGAATCTTTCTTATGACTAATTCCATATTATACTATTATGTGGATTTTAACGTTGTTTTAAATATGAAAAGAATTTATGAATACGATATGTAACAGCCTAGATTTGGTAATAACATTCAGGTCTAGGGGGTTACACTTAATGGTATCAGAGCTTTTGATTTTAAACATTCGGATTGTGGATGAGTCTTAAAATCTAGATTTTTAAAATATTTTAGATATTTTCAAAAACTGTGTCACCTTATTTTATAAGTTTTGAATATACTCGAGATTCTGATACTTGTCTAACTTAGGTTCAAATTCTTTCTGTAGAGCCTTCTATATTTATCCGATAAGTACTGTTAGAGGTTGTAGGCTAGGTCGTGGCTGTGGTCAAGGGCGAGCGACTCGTCTTTCCGTTACGATAGACGATCTGATGTTACCTCGAGATCCTCATATTCCACGTGTAGATCTGTCTATTTCTTATGATGATCCGATTACACCTGCGAGAGACCCTCCTATCACTGAGGAAGAGGACACTAATATGGATGAGGATTCCGTTAATAAAGTTATCTTTCGTATGTTCAAGAGAGCTTCTAGAGTCCCTGGTAATATGTCTGTTGTTTAGATTTCGAAGTCTTTAGTAGTTGCTGGAGTAGTTCTGTTCAGGAGAATTACTGGTGGACCTCCAACTCACGTTGAGTATTGGTTGGAGGATACATAGAGGATTATGGATGAGATCGATTTAAGGCTTGAGCAAAAATTAAAGGGGGCCTAGCTATACTGAAGAAAGAGAGTTTTAGATGGTGGTAATCGATTTTTGGTAGTATTCAGGGAATCAATTGACTTAGGATATTTTCAAGGCACATTTTAAAAGTCGCTACATCAGAGAAAGATACTTGTAAGAACGACGCCAAGAGTTTCAAAATTTGGAGCAGAGTGGTATGTCTATTATGGATTATGAGATTGAATTTATCATATTAAGCTGCTATGCTACTAGACTGGTTGACACTGAGTTGGATCGGTACTTGAGATTCGATAATGGACTCAGGTATGAGATCAGGGGTTGAGTTGCTACCTACCAGGAGAGGAACTTTGATGCCTTGGTTGAGATAGCCAGGACCGCTAAGAAGATAGAGCGAGTGGGTATGGAGCACAGGAGATATAGAGACGGAGACCTAGATTGATTCAAGAGGCATTCTAGTTTTTTTGACTTTTCTGCATATCCCAACAAGAGAGGAAGGGGTGAGTCTTTTCAGAGAGGCGGTGCGAGTTTCAGGCATGTACCTTGCTTACTTTTCTAGTAGCAAACATTGGCAACAAGGAAGGAGGCATTGGAAAGACTATACCATACTAAAGAAAAGAGGAATTCGGGTTGGCGTCAGGTTCGTCAACTTTAACATCTTTTAGTTAGGGTGTTTCTTCTGGGTTGCAGCCTTTTTCATCATGTGAGAACTGTGGGAGACGTCATTTTGGTGAATGAAAAAAGCAGTTGGGTACCTGTTATAGATGTGGTTTTGGTGACCATCTCTTGAGGGATATTCTAGAGCCAGCTTCTACAGTTTAAACACCGGCTCACACCCTCGCTCGTACTCAGAGTACAGTTCAAACTCTAGTAGGGGTCGTAGTCAGGAGAGAATATCAAGATCATCTAGTAGCAAACAGTTGGGTACGCTGCTAGATGTCGACAGGAACGCGATGAGCCTGATGTGATTGCAGGTACTATTACTATTCATTAAGTTCCCTACTTTGCATTATTTGATAATAGATCTACCAATTCCTATGTGTCACATTATATTTCTGGGGGCCTTAATATTCCGGTTGAGAATACTGAGAGTTCGGTGATAGTTCAGAGTCTCATATGTCAGTCCATATAGTTAGATTGTATTTTTAAAAGGTGTCCTATAGAGATCCATAGGGATATCTTTCTAGTCGACCTGATGGAGTTACCTTTGGAGCAATTTGACTTGATTCTTGGCATGGATTGATTGAGCAAACATTGAGTTAATCTTAATTGTGATACTAAAAGAGTTGTTCTGAAGACTCTTGATAACCAGAAGATTGTGATGATTGGGGGATGTCGTGGATTTCTTAAGAATGTTATGTCTGCTTTTGTAGCTGAGAGGATGATCAGGAAGGATTTTTAGGCATTTCTTTCTTATATTCTAGATACTAGGAGTTCCCGATCTGACATTAAAGACACTCGGACCATTAAGGAATTTCCTGATGTTTTCCCTGAAGAATTACCTAGATTACCATCGGATAAAGAATTTGAGTTCGAGATTAAAGTTTATTATGGTTCAAACCCAGTTTCAATGGCTCCTTACCGTATGGCCCCAATGGAGCTTAAGGAACTGAAAGTCCAACTCCAAGAGTTACTGGATAAGGGATTCATTCGACCCAGTGTTTCACTATAGGGAACCCAGCTCTCTTTCTCAATAAGAAAGATGGGACATTGAGACTCTGTATTGATTATAGGAAACTGAATAAGCTTACAGTTAAAAACAAATATCCTCTGCCTAGGATCAATGATCTGTTTGACCAGTTTTAAGGGGTTTCTATCTTTTTGAAGATAGACTTGAGGTCTGATTATTACCAACTCAAGGTGAAAGATTATGATGTTCCAAATACTACTTTTCGAACTCAATATGGGCATTACAAGTTTTTAGTGATGTCATTCGGGTTAACTAATGCCCCTGTTGCTTTTATTGATCTGATGAATCGAGTAGTTCAACCCTATATAGACTAGTTTATAGTTGTGTTCATTGACAACATAATGCATGTATATTACATGGTTATGATACTTACAAAAATATTTTTATCTGATTTAAAATGAATGATACTGCTTAATACTACTTATGAATGATCGTTTATTATCTAATATTTTAGTGAAAATGAATTTCAATGCCATTGTAATAAAATATTTTATGATACTTTGATAAAAATTGAATGATTTTAGAAATGAACAAAAGTTTATTGGTTTTTGAAAAATGACTGATTTTTAAATTCTATGTGACATCCTAGACTCGTATGTGGTAACGTATACATGAAATGGGTGTTACGTTTATTGGTATCAGAATTACAGGTTTAGCTGATTCTAGGCCTAAACCGAACATGTTTTGAGTATAAAAATGTGCACATGCCACTAGAATGTCAAAATTGTTGATATGGTGATTGTCATTTGATTGATGTTGCTCTTTACTTATGTATATTGAATATTTGTTTATATAGATGTCTGAGGTTGAGTAATCACGTAGAGCAACTGATCATGAGGTTCTGAAAGAAACCAATAGTGACAAAGTCAATCATGAGCCTCTTGTTCAGTCTAAAGAAGATGCAACACCGACAGAGTAGGGAGTGCTTATGCAAGATCAGTGGACATTTTTTCAGACATTAAATGTAATTTTGTTGTGTTTCAACCGTCTGTTCCTCTGGCTCCTCGAGTTTCGATCGCTAAAGAACTAAAAAGTTTAGGAGCTCCTAAATTTAAAGGTGAATATGATGAGGGTCTAGTGGCCTTAGATCTTTGGTTAAATGATGTGAAGATTATATTGGATGGTTTCTATTGAACTGATGTAGAGAAAGTAGACGGAGTTGTGTCTCTTCTTCGGGGACAAACTCGTATATGGTGGACGAATGCTACGATGCATGACATGTGACATGCCAATTCTTTTAAGAAGAATTTAAGAATAAGTACATTGAAAGTCAGTTTATTCAGGAAATGAAGCAGTAATTCCTTAATTTGAAGTAAAAAAACTGGATAATTTATGAGTACGAGTGCGAGTTTAACAAGTTGAGTCGAATTGTAGCAGAGTTGATCCCCGATGAAAATGCTCAATGTGAATGGTTTATTGAAGGTCTGTGACCGAGACAAAAGATTTTATGTTAGCTTTGAACCTGCCTACTTTTCTAGTAGTAAATCGAGCTAAAGCGATTAAACGAGTTCATACTGAAAAGATTACAGAATAAATAATACAGCCAACTAAGAGATTGGGAGCATATTCAATTCTACCCCAGTTCAAGCGAGGTCAAAGTTCACGAACTCAGAACCAAAATAGATATGAGTTAACTGCATCAAATTGTAGAAGAGAAAATACTGGGAAAACAAGGCAATCTTAGACATATGTTGCTGGTTATAGAATATCATTTTAGAATGAATCTCAATTATATGAATTATGTGGAAAACAACATTCAGGTGTATGTCGAGTCGCTTCAGGAGCATGCTTCTTATGTGGAAAGACTGATCATTTTAGTCGAGATTGTCCCATGATGAATGGAGAGCCAGTTCAGACTGAGAGATATACTGATGTTTCGTGGAAATGAAAATGAAAGGCTAAGACCATGGGACCAACAGGATCTGCTTCTCAATATGAATTTCGTATACCAACCAAAGTATACAATATATTAACTGGCGTAGATCGAGATGATCCAGAAATCATTGTAGGTACATTTTATCTTTATGGCAAACCTGTGTTTATTTTAATAGATCTTGGTTCTACGCATTTGTACATGAGCACTAAGTTAGTTAAAGAGAGAGGTATTCAACTAGAACTCATCTCTAGTGATATAATAGAAACTAATCCTCTAGGCCATAGTGCTCGAGTGAATCATATTTGTAGAGATTGCCCACTAATGATTCAAGAAATTAAGTTTCCTACGAATCTAATGAAATTACCTATTGAGGAATTTGAGACAATTCTGGGCATATTGGTTTTCCCCTATCATGATATTGTGGATTGCCAATTAAAGAGGTTAATTCTGAAAGATTTGGAGGGTTCTGAGAATATAGTGGTTAGTGAAAGAATAAATCCATTGTCAAAAATGATCTCAGCGATATCTGTTAAAAAATTGTTATTACAAGGTTATCAGGCTTTCTTAGCCAAGTAGATACCCAATTTATAAGAAATAAATTAGAGGATATTCCAACTGTTCGGGAGTATCCAGATGATCTACCAGGTTTACCATTGGATCGAGAAGTAGAATTTAAAATAGAGGTGTTATCTGGTAATGCGTCTATTTCGGTGGCTCGTACAGAATAGCTCTAATTGAGTTACTAGAATTAATAGCTTAATTGCAAGAATTATTAGATCGGGGTTTTATAAGATCGAGTGTGTTACCATGGGGTGTAACATCCTCAATACCGGGTTAGTGACCAAATTGTAAAATTTTAGAATTTAGTGATTAAAGTATAATAGTTCAATAGTTCAATAATTTATCTATAAATATTTCCTGAAAGTTATTAGTAATTATCAAATGAATTAAAGGGAAAATGGTCATTTGACTTGGAAATGATATGATAATGATATATATATGGGGATAAGGATGAGAGATTTCTTCATAAATCTCTTCATTCTTCTTCCTCTTCATACGTGAGAGAGAGTCAAGCAAAGGTAAGTTTTGTGATTTGTTGATTATTTGTTGATTTAAAGTTTGGGTTTTGATCATTAGATGATAACTAAGCTTAAGGAAAGCTTAAGTTATCTTAAAATCAAAAGATAAATGAGTTAGGGAAGATTAAAGATTTGGAGTTTTTGAGTGAAATCTTGAAATAGAGTTTATAATAAGAATTGAAAGTTGAATTTGACTTGTCATCAATCTAATTAAGAGATATGAAATGTTAGAATTGGATTTAAAACATGTTGAAAATTGGGTATGATTCTTGAAGTTCATAAAGATGAGAGGATTTTGAGGTTTAAGATGAGATAAATAGATGTAAATGAGTTTAAGCATGTATGTGTAAGTTAAGAACATGAAAGGGGAGCAAAATGAAGAATTGAAGCTGGACATAGTGAATTTTTGTGTTTAAATAGTGATTTTTGGACAAAATTTATAGATTTAAAAAGGGGTATCGATACCCTAGGCAGGGTACCGATACCTCAGTTAGGGGTGTACATAGAGGGTACCGATACCTACGTTAAACAAGGAAAGTAACATTTCCTTTAGTTCAAGAAAGGAAAAATTAGAGTATATCAATTGGAATATTGATATGGATTTATATATTATTATGTAGATATATAACGTAATCTCGTTCCGGAACAATAAAAGAATTAGGATTGAATCAAAGCAAGGCCAAGGTGAGTGCAAATCTAATTTGTACTTATATTATCGAGTAAACATTGGCTTGTGATGAGCCAGTGACGGAGTTACTATGGTAAGAAGTGACTCCTAAAATGTTATTTGATTTACAATGCATGCATAAGTTATATGTGTTTACATGATTCGATAAATGATATATGATTTATATGTATGAATGAGTATATGTGTTAAAATGTTATTATGTATGTTATATGATTTGTATAAGTATATGTTAGTGTGATAAGTCATATGAAACAATACAAATGATCTATATGATGGTATAAGAATATGGAATAAGTTATGTGATAAAGGCATAAGGAATGAAATGAACATGTGAATATAAGATGACCAAGTATAATTTATACTATATGGTATAAGTGAGCACACGAGAAAGGTTATGAAATTCTATGAGAATAATATTTAAGTTAGGAGACATAGACATAAGTGATTATATGAATATGTAAGATAAGTTATATGGTAAAAGTTATATGCTTAAATGAAACTACGGTATGAGGTAGATAGTAAATATCTATGAACACATGAGAAATGATACAAGTTATATGATACGATCTATATGATTACATGCACATGTGATATATGTGATATGGTATGAACCTATGTGATACGGGTTATATGAGAATGATCTATGAGATCATATAAGAATGATACAAGTGATGTGAACTGTTATAAATGATAATACCCATGTTATGTAATATGAGAGCTAGTGGTATAGTTAGCATGCCAAGAGTCAAGGGTCTACGTGGTCCTTCGAGACATATATAGAGGTCTTTCGGGAAAAATACATAGGTCCTTCAGGACAAATTTCATATGACCCTAGTGGGACCCCATACGAGTTGTGGTGACAGCATAAGTGCACAACCTCTATGTACTCGTATATCTTTAGTTCTCACATGTGTACATGGGCTAATAAAGAGATAATAACAAATACAATGTATATGATGTATATGCTTCTGGTGATACGTAATGCGTTATATGAATTATATGATGTTATGTGTTATATGATATACATAAAGGATAAGTGAAAGATCATATAATAAATTGGTTAATGATAATGATAGAGGTCAGGATAATGGTAGTATATGTGTATGTATGCAGTGGTTATATGATAGGATATATGTTTCTATATGATATGATATATTAATTGTTTATGCATTGATATGAGTAGAGTAATGTTAGATGTTTTCATGCTTCACTAAGTCATCAACTTAGTGTGTGATTGTTTAACACGTAGGTTTGGAAAGCAAAAAGAGAAGTAAAGATGAACAAGACAGGTCAGTTCTCCTTACCGAAGCTCAGATCAGAAACGTAGTTGAATTACATGTATTTTGCTATATAGAATTTAGTTGGCATGTAATATAAAGGATTTGTATTAGATACGCTCTGATCGGTTTTGTAAAACAATTTGATTGTATTTATTAATGTAAAGTAATTATTTTCTCAAGTGATAAAAGTTTAAGTATTTTATGATTTTTATATATGTTTGTCCAAAATTACTGTAGCAGGGTATCGGTACACTGTAGCAGGGTATCGATACCCCTGTAGTATTCTGGAAAATTTTAGCATTCGTTACTGTTCACGGTACTATTCATATAGTATAGTATTGTTCATAAAAACGTTTCTTTCCTCAAACTTGGTATAACGAACATAATTCAACAATATATTATCGTATTTTCTTATTATAAGTCTAAATGTTTTGATATTTTATAAGAATATTGTTTTAAAAAGTCAATGTGACATCTCGGACTCGTATCCGGGTTGGGTACGGGTTGTAGGTGTTACATGAGGTGCACATGTTTTGTTTGTGAAAAAGAATGAATATTATATTCTATTATGCATAAATTATCATTAATTAAATAAAGTTACAATAAAGAACAAATATCCTCTTCCAAGAATCGATGATCTTTTTTATCAATTGAAAAGTGTACCAGTGTTTTCTAATATCGATCTTTGATTTGGTTATCATCAGTTAAAGATTAAAGAGGAAGATGTTCTTAAAACAACTTTCAGAACTTGATACAGTCATTATGAGTTTGTACTGATACTGTTTGGATTAACTAATACTCCTACAACATTTATGGATTTAATGAATCGAGTGTTTCAGCCATTTTTGGATCAATTCGTAGTTGTATTTATTGATGATATTTTAGTCTACTCTAAAACAATAGAATAACATAATGCTCATCTTCTCATAGTTCTTCAGACTATTCAGGATTAAAAATAACTTTATATCAAGTTTTCAAAGTGTGAATTATGGTTGTCAGAATTTGCTTTTCTTGGCCATGTTATTTTAGTAGAAGGGATAAGAGTATATCCCAAGAAAGTTCAAGCTATTGTTGAATGGAGAACTCCAAAGAATGTTTTTAAAATTCAGAGTTTCTTGGGACTTGCTGGTTATTATCGAAGATTCATAAATAACTTTTCAATGATAGCTTCTCCACTTACAAAGCTAGTAAGGAAGGATGTATCGTTCATTTGGACTGATAAGCAAGAAAGTTTGAGACGTTGAATATAATTTTAACATAAGCTCAAGTGTTAGTACAACCAGAATCACGGAATGATTATATGGTTTATAGTGATGCATCTCATAATGGTTTGGGATGCGTATTAATGTAAGAAGAAAAGGTTATAACTTATGCTTCAAGGCAACTTCAGACTCATGAAAGAAACTATCCAACCCATGATTCAGAATTGATTGTCGTGGTGTTTGCCTTGAAGATATGATACGATCCAAACAAGCTCCAACTTTCTCCATGACTTGAACACACCATGGATGTTCTTCAAAGCTGTTTCTAAGGGAGTTCTTCATTACCCTATCTTATACTATATCATTTATACATTCTATTCTATCATAAGCATGCATTCACATGTTAGTATAAATTATCATATTATTATCCTATGCTTATTTGATCATGTTTTTCATATTATTCAAATATATGTTATGATTACATATCATTTCTTAGGATATTATTATTACATGTTTCCATTTATCATTTATGAATACCATATTATATGATATTCATGCATAATTGATGCACAATGTTATTTCAAGTATGTTATATTAGTCTTGCATTCATTTAAGCATGATTCAATTCATTCGTGAAATGGCAGAATGCTTAATCATTCATTTGTTAGCTCACGTGCATTCATTCTAGCTCCTAGGTCTTATACATTAGCTTACATATGTTATATCATTATGTACTTAGCTCATGACATGCATTCATAGCTAAGTCCTGGTGACTTTTTATCGACTTATCAAGTATTTTATACTTGTGGCGTCAACCCCTTTCTTTCATCTTGATACTTCTGGTTCCTAGTTCATATAACTAGTGGGTCAAAGTACTTAACACCACCCCTTGAAGAAGCAATATAAAGATTGGGTCTCTGCTCTCTATAGCATTGGTTCTTCTTTGAGATTTCTTCAAGATACTATCCTCACAACCATCCTTTTATTTCATCTCCATAACTATAGCCTTATCAACTATCTTCCGCTTCCATTACTCATTATTTAAATAGCCTACCAATTCACCCATACGTCTACCACCCTTAACCATTCTATTTTGAGCCATTCACTTTGCAGGTTGTTTTGCTTCCTTCCTAGATCCACAATCATTTGAAAAGGTACAAGTACCTTACATCAAGATATGTATGGCGTCATTATCTATATGGAAAGAGATGTTACATCTACACTGATAAAAAAGTTTAAAATATCTATTGAAGCAAAAGGAGTTGAACTTAAGGAAAAGAAGATGGATTGAGCTACTTAAGGATTATGATGTGATAATTGATTATCACTCTAGAAAGGCTAATGTCGTAGCTGATACTTTAAGCTGGAAGACATTTTTTCCCTTACGAGCTTTAGATGCTCGGTTATCATTAAAAGAAGATGGGGTAATGATTTTAGAGTAAAGAATAAATCCTACCTTATTAGAGAGAATAAAGGATTTTCAAAGGAAAGATGAGAACGTAAATCAAGAATCGAGCAAGTAGAAAAATGTGAAACTAAAGATTTTGAAGTTAAGATCGTTGGATGTTTATATTATAAAGAAAATAATTTATATTCTAAATGATGAGGAATTGAAGAAACAACTTATCTCCGAAGATCATTATAGTCCTTTGGCGATTCATCCTAGAGGAAACAAGATGTATTATGAGTTGAAAAGTCGATATTGGTGGCCAGGTATAAAAGGGCTATAACTGAGTTTGTTTCTAAATGTTTGACATGTCAGTAAGTAAAGGCAAAAACATCAAGTGCCATATGGATTATTGCAACCTATTTCCATACCTTTGTGGAAATGGGAAAGAGTTACTATGGATTTTTTAATAGGACTTCCTTTGACACCTAGTAAAAAGGATTCAATTTGGGTGATTGTAGATAGATTGACTAAGTCAACACACTTTATTCCACTTCGAGTTGACTATTCAATGGATAAGTATAATAATTTTATATTAAAGAGATTGTTCGATTACATGTAGTACCTATCTCAATCGTATCTGATAGAGATCCGAGGTTTACTTCAAGGTTTTGGAAGTCCTTACATAAGGCCATAAGAACTCAACTTAACTTTAGTATTACTTTTCATCCTCAGATAGATAGACAATCAGAGTGAACTATTCAAATTCTAGAAGATATGTTAAGGGCATGTATAATAAAATTTAAAGGATTATGGGAAAGGTATCTGCCTTTATCAGAGTTTGCTTATAATAAAAGTTATCAGTCAAGTATTAAGAAGGCTCCTTATGAAGCCTTATATGGAAGAAAATGTTGAACGCCTTTAAATTGGTTTAAACTCAAAGATCAAGATGTCATTGGTCCTGATATGATTAACAAAGTGGAAGATAAAGTGAAGATTATATAAGATAATCTTAAGATTGCAGCTGACCGATAGAAATCTTATGCAGATTTAAAGAGAAAATAAATATAAAAACAAGTGGGAGACAAGGTGTTTCTTAAGGTGTTGCCTTGGAAAAAGATTTTATGATTTGGAAAAAAAGGAAATTTAAGTCCTAGATTCGTTGGTCCATATGAAATTTTGAAGAAAGTGGGACCAGTAGCTTACCAACTAGTGCTACCTTCGGAAATGAATACGATTCATAATGTGTTTCACGTGTTGATGCTTCGAAGATATCGTTCAGATCCATCACATGTTATCACTCTTGAGGAAATTGATATTTAACCATATTTAACTTATGAAAATGAACCAATGAAAATAATAGACTATGGAGTCAAAGAACTCATGAACCAGATGATTCATTTAGTCAAGGTTCTTTGGAGAAATCATGAGGTCGATGAAGCTACATGGGAAAGAAAAGAAGATATGAGAAAGTAGTTTCCTCATCTTTTTGTAGTAGGTACGTGTTGAAAATTTGAGGATGAATTTTCTTAAGGGTTATAATTGTAATATCCCAAATTTTGACTAGTGACCAAAATGTAAATTTTAAAAGTTAAGTAGCCAAAGTATAAACTTTAGAAAAGTTTAAGGATCAAAGTATAATTTTAAAAAGTTATGTAATTCGTACCCTAAATGAATAGTTTACCCTCAAGAATGGTGTTTTTGTGGGACTTATATTTTTTTATGGATTTTGTATTAAAAACTATAAAGCGAATAAAGTTTGAGAAAAATCAGGATAATTAGATCGAATTGAATTTTCAAGAAATTTTGAAGGATGGTGAAGAAAGGTTAAAAATGTCATTTCTATAACTTAAATTTGTAGTATTTAATTTGAACCATTTGATTTAAGATAGTTTTCCATATTCAATTTGGATCGTTGAATGAAAAATGGCTAAATTATAATTTTGGAAAATTCAAAGGGCAAAGTTGGTATCTACTAACTTATTGGTTTATTTTTTACCATTGAATGAATAAAATGACATGTGGAAAATATGGAGCCTTGGATTTTAAGGACAAAATGGTCATTTTGTATTAAATGAATTTTAGTTAATTTTAACATTAAAATATGACAAATAAGCTTAGATTTTTATTTAGAAAGTTCAAGAATTTTGTTCATCGTTTCTCCATTTGGCCATGATCTACATCTAAGGTAAGGAGAAACTTTCTTTTTGATTTTCAAGCTAATTTCTTAGGAATTTGGATGAAGACATGAAATAGAAAATTGTTCTACATGAAATTCTCTATCATTTGATACCATTAGTTCATATTTTTCATGCTTAGAACATTGAAATCTTGAATTTGATTGATGAAGGGGATGTCAAGTTTTGATGTACTAAGGCTTGATTATGGTGTAGTTGATTTTTTAGAATCATTTTCATGCTTGTATGATGATTGAAACTACTTGGAAATTCATATACTAATATTTGGCCAAGTTAGGGTTTTATTAAGATTGGTTGTTTGAATTGAAATTGATATGGGATTGATTGTAGATCATCAGAAATGATGTTTGGAAGTTGAATTCATGTTTGAATCAAGTTGGAAAACAAGCCTAAAGTGACCTTTCATATTCGACCATGGTGAATAAATTAGGGGAAAATATGTAAAAATTTCTTTAAGGTTAAAATTGATGAATTAATGATTTTGCAAGCTTTAGAAAGTTATTTGGACAATTTTAGAAACTTAAGAAGGATTAGGGACCAAATCATAAAAAGGAAAAAATTTGGGCTTGAAATGGAAATTAGCATAAAGTTGAAGAGAATGTTTAAATTTAAGATTATAATGATGGATTTTAATTGTTAGATGATTGGATTCGATGATTTAAATGGCAAATGACCATTTTGAATAAATTGAAAATTTTTAAGATGAATTCTTAAAGAATTCATATTAACGGTTAAATAGTGGAATATAAGATGGTTAGTTGAAATACACATTGATAAGAGTATTTGAAGGATTGAATTTATATTTTAAGTGTTTCAGTTAGTTTGGACGTTTTGAAATAGATTTAGAATCGAATAAGTATCAATATAATTTTTATGAATTTTATTACTAAGTTGTGCCTATGTTAATAGAATACTAATTTATATTTTGAAATTGTATGTGTTGAACTATATTTTGATATAACAATTAAGGCAAAATGTTTTTGGACTTGAATTGAATTTATTCAAAGTTTTCAAAAATAATTCAAAGTCCATTTAACTTGGAATTGAGCACAAAATAATTTTCTAGACAAGTAGTATCGATATTGTTCTTACAGTATCAATACCTCGTGAACAGTACCGATATTGTTCATATGGTATCAATACTACTTTACATAATAGTATCGATATTGTTCATATGATACCAAGGTAAGGGAAGTATCGATACTCACTAGGTAGTATCGATACTACCAGCATTGCTCGAATTCCAAAATGTAAAAATGGTATCGATACTACTTTATATAGTAGTATTGATACCATAGGCATAATATCAATACCATCAGGCCCCAATGGCTAGTAATGGCTAGTTGATTTAAAAATAAAAAAGGTAGTATCGATTCACCCTTTAGGAGTATCGATACCCTCTGTACTTGGCATTTTTATTTTGCAGAGATTTCATCCCTAAATGGATAAAAATCATCCCCAACGGCTAGAAATAGCCACAACTTCATTCCGACAAATAAATATAAAGTTCAAGACACTTGAAGAAGGGTTAGAACACCTATCCAAGCATTCAAACACAAGAAAATAGTTTTTCTAAACATATTTTATCTCTATTGTGAATATTAGTGTTTTAGTGAGCTAAATTTGTAAACACCCTACTTTTGAGAGGATCTATTGTAAAAGGGGATTGGTTTTATCTTAGCCAACTAAAAAGATAAGGAGTGTAAAGGTTCTTTGTACCAAATTTCTCTATCTTTTACTCTCTTTACTCCCTAAACAAATTATTACCAATTCATCCTCTAGTAACTTTTTCAATTGTTAATTCGAGCTTCCACAAATCCTAACAATTGATATCATAGTTTAACTCGTTAGAAGGCTTCACATCCTTAAGACGATCCTCGAAGAAGCTCTACCGATTCCCGACGTAACCGACAAACAGATGGCTTCAATCTCTGGTGCTTGTTACATGGAATATTCTCAACCGGTTAACAAGCCACCATACTTCAATGGAGCAAATTATGCCTATTAGAAGAATAGGGTGATGCTCTTCATTCAAGCCAATGATCTAGGAGCTTGGAACTCAATCATGAAAGGTTACTCCACTCCACCCGGTGAGATGGACGATTGAAGTGAGAGAGAATAAAAGTTCCAGCTCAATGCTAAGGCTATGCACATCCTCTTTTGTGCATTAGGCTCAGATGAATATGGAAGAGTTTCCTCTTGTTCCAATTCCAAGAAGATATGGGATAAGCTCCAAGTCACTCATAAAGGAACTGATTAAGTGAGGAAAACCGAGATAAGTCTTCTCAACCATAGCTATGAGAATTTTAAGATGAAACCCGATGAAGATATCAAACCTATGACAGATAGATTTTCCATGATTATCAACGGTCTCAAAAGATTTGCAAGAGTAATCCCTAATGAGAAGCTTGTGAGAAAGATGACCTACTCTCTTCCAAAGTCTTGGTAATCGAAGAAGACGACGATCATTAAGGCTAAGAATCTAAAGTCTATTCCAGTTCCAACCGAGTTTCAATGGCTCCTTACCTTATGGCCCCAAGGGAGCTTAAGGACCTGAAAGTCCAACTCCAGGGGTTGTTGGATATGGGATTCATTCGACCCAGTGTTTCACCGTGGAGAGCCCCAGTTCTCTTTGTCAAAAAGAATGATAGGACATTGAGACTCTGTATTTATTACATGAAACTGAATAAGTTTACGGTTAAAAACAAATATCCTCTGTCTAGGATCGAAGATCTATTTGACCAGTTTCAAGGGGTTTCTATCTTTTCAAAGATAGACTTGAGGTATGGTTATTACCAACTCAAGGTAAAAGATTCTGATGTTCCAAAGACTGCTTTTCGTACTCAATATGGGCATTACAAGTTTTTAGTGATGCCATTCAGGTTAACTAATGCCCTTGCTTCTTTTATGGATCTGATAAATCGAGTATTTTGACCCTATTTGGACCAGTTTATGGTTGTGTTCATTGACGACATACTAGTGTATTCTCGAACTGAAGCTGGACATGATAAGCACTTGAAGATTGTTCTATAGGCTCTAAAGAAACACAAGTTATACGCTAAGTTGAGAAAGTGTGAGTTTTGACTCAACGAAGTGACTTTTCTGGGGCTTATAAATTTTGCTGAGGGTATTCAGGTAGATTCTAGTAAAATGAAGGCTATTCTGAATTGGAAGCAACCCAATAATATTTTAGAGATTTGTAGTTTCTTGGGCTTAGTTGGTTATTACTTTCATTTTGTTGATGGATTGTCCATTATTGCAGCTCATCTGACGAAATTGTTAAGGAAAATGTTCCATTTGTCTGGTCTGAGGATCAACAAGCTAGCTTTGAGAAACTGAAGACTGTTCTGACTCAAGCCCCAGTGTTGATTCATCATGAGTCTATGAAGGATTTTTCTTTCTACAGTGATGCTTCTCACTAGGGATTAGGATGTGTTTTGATGCAAGATGGGAAGGTTTTTGCTAATGCATCATGTCAGTTAAAGTCGCATGAGTGCAACTATCCCACTCATGATCTGGAGTTACCTACTGTGGTCTTTGCTTAGAAGATCAGGAGACGATATCTCTACAGATAAAATTATTATATCTATATTAACCATAAGAGTTTGAAGTATCTGCTTACTCTGAAAGAGTTGGATTTGAGGCAGCTTCGTTGGTTGGAGCTTCTGAAAGACTATGATTGTGAGATAGAGTATCATCCGGGTAAGGCTAATGTGGTGGCCGATACCTTGAGCCGTAAGGCGATATATGAGCTGAGAGCCTTGTTTGCCTGCTTGAGTTTGTTTGATTATGGCAGTCTGATGGCAGAGTTACAGTTAAACTATTTTTTGGCTGAGGAGATTAAGGCCAAACAACTCATTGATAGCTCATTTCTTTATATTATTGAGCATGTTGAACAGGGAACGAGCTCAGAGTATAATTTCGATTAGGATGGTATTTTGTGCTCTCATGGTTATTACTGGGTCCTTAAAGATAATGAATTAAGATGGGCTATTCTTCGAAAAGCTCGTAGTAGTCCTTATGCTATGTATCCTTGTGGGGACAAAATGTACAAGAAACTCAATGAGCGTTACTTTTGGATTGGTATGAAGAAGAATATTTCAATTTTTTGGTGAGGTATCTGACTTGTCAACAGGTTAAGGCAAAGCACCATTATCCGTCTGGACTGTTTCAATCTATTAAGATTCCTGAGTGGAAGTAGGAGCATATTGCGATGGACTTCATTATCAGTCTTCCTCTGACTCCTTCAAAAAAGGATTCTATTTGGGTGATTGTGGATTGACTCACCAAGTCAGCTCACTTTATCCCTATTTAGGTTAATTATTCTTTGGAAAAGCTGGCTAGATTGTATATCTATGAGATCGTTAGACTCCACGGTGTTTTGTTGTCCATCATCTCCGACCGAGATCCGATGTTCACTTCTTGGTTCTGAAGGCTTTACACAATACTCTAGGTACTCTTTTCAATTTCAGTACAGCTCTCCACCCGCAGACTGATGGTCAGTCTGAGCGAGTGATTTATATGCTAAAATATATGTTATGGAGTTGTGTGATTGACTTCCGTGGTAGTTGGGAAGATTTTTTTCCCTTTGTCGAGTTTTCTTACAATAACAGTTACCAGGAAAGTATTCCCATGGCACCGTATGAGGCTCTATATGGACGTCGATGTCATACTCCTATATGTTGGACAGAGTTGCATGATAAGAAGACTTTGGGTCCAAAGTTAGTTCGAGAGACTGAGGATATTGTGAGATTGATCTATGATCGCCTGGGAGAGGTGTTTGATTGGCATAAATCATATGCATATTAACAACAAAAAGATATCGAGTTTGAGGTTGGAGATCAGGTTTTTCTAAAGGTATCACCGTGGAAGAATGTGTTGACATTTGGATGTAAGGGCAAGTTGAGTACGAGATTTATTGTGATGTATCGTATCCTGAAGGAAGTCGGATCTATTACTTATCAACTTGAGTTGCCTCCCCAGCTCAGTCGCATTCATGATGTTTTTCATGTATCCATGTTGAGGTAATATCATCCAGATCCAGGTCACATCATTCAAGTTGAGGAGGTAGAGTTGAGACCTGATTTGTCCTATAAGGAGAAGCCCGTTCATATTTTAGATCATGATGAGATAGTTCTTCGGGATAGGCATATTTTGATGATTAAAGTTCAATGGAGTAACTGTGGCCCCTCATATGCTACTTGAGAGATATTGGAGTCGATGGAGACTCAGTTTTCGTATCTATTTCCATCAGGTAAATTTCGAAGACGAAATTTCTATTAAGGAGGAGAGTTGTCACACCCCAAATTAGGGCCTAACATTTTTTTAAACTTTATTCCGATAACTAAATTAAAGTTTTAATTAAATTCAATGACTATAGTGAAATTTTGATTAAATTCAGATCCAAATTAATAAAACAACTAAAATTAGAGGCCCTATAGTGTAATTATACAATTTTTCCTAAATGTGGGTTTAAAGACCCAAAAAATCAGAAACTTTATATTTCTAGAAATCTTTAATCGACGTTTCGTCACCAACCGTTGTTCCATTTTTTACACCTCCCATATCATCATGTTCTTTACGTCATCCCGAGTCGACCAATGTCCATATTGTCTCTGTTGCCGTAGCCATGTGAGGGGGTGAGGAATATCAAGTTTCCAACGATGTAAAGTCGAGCACTCCGCCGTTCACCGATGTGAACCGAGCTTGGTAAGTCTCAAAACCCCTTAAAATGATATAGGAATTTTTCCGTAAATTTTTCGTCAAAAGCTCTATATGCGCCCTCACGAGCCGCCGCTGCACATGGGGAACGTCCAAGGATCCGACCCGCCTATTTGACCCGATCCAACCCGAACTGAATCGATCAGCAGTTGACCGTGAACTGCTGACCATTAATCGGCCCTTTATCGTTGACCGCCATTGACTTTTTTCAAAAATCTTCATCTTGATGTCTTTTGACGTCTTGAGTCCGATTTTGCGATATGTTTCACCAAATTCTGACCCAAAAGTCCTGAATCAATCCCGTTAATCCGAAAAATGCTTATTATTTTTAGCATTTTTGCTTATTTATTTGAGATTTGATTATGGAATTGATTTGAGTATATATTTTTATGTAGGTACTCGTGTTTTTCCCGACAGAGGGTCAATTAGATTCGATGTTTTTCGTCTGTCAGATCCGCTCGATCCACGTTCTTTGAGAGTTACTAGTAGGTTTATGGAAATTGTTTAAATAGAGGTTATTATTATTATTCATATTATGATTTTGATATAGATTTTCTGATTCGTAAGATCTAGCACTGCTGCTGATCATGATCGACAGACTCGGTAGTAGGCTTCCTTATCAGACTACTCAGACCGATACAAGTGTGTTTCCTAATGGTGTTATTTTACTGTTTTAAGCTATTTATCTAAATTGTTTTAGATTTATGATGATACTGAATATTTTAAGGACACGATACTGATTTTTAAATATTGTTTAACTGATATATGATTTACTGTATATTTCTGATATGATCTTTGGTTATTGTATTTTGTATTTGGTTTCTGAGTATGGAATATTTTCATGTTTTAATGGATTAAACTATCGTTTTCACTCGAATACATACATGTTTATTACTGTCATTGGGTGTATTATTGGAGGAAGTATATCAGGCCTAGTATATGACTTGTAAAACCTTACCACATGCTTTTCTGCTTTGTGATCATGGTAAGTCCTTACCGCAGGTCCTTATGCTATATGTATAATGCCCTTACTGGATGTACAAGTGGGTGTATGATTCTGAAAACGTACACATTTTGGTGATCGGATGGGGGTAGAGTTCATATTTTTAAAACATGTTTGATGAATTATTTTTTTACTGAAGTATTTTATCTGTATGTTTGTATACACTATAAGAGCACATTGAGCTATTTAACTTATTCTGTAAATTTTAACATTTTCAGACAGTAACAGACTGTAGACTAGCAAAATTGGCATCAGGAGGATCGATCACTCCTATTTTTGTACCACTGTATATCTCTATATGCCTTTAGTTATACTTTGGTGACACGTGTTTTTGCTAGTGTCTTTGTATATCTGTATTACCGATATTTTGTTTTGTATATGTTTTATACAGTTTTCTGATATATATATATATATATATCGTATGAATCTTTCTTGTTACTAATTACATATTTTACTATTATATAGGTTTTAACGTTGTTTTAAATATGAAAAGAATTTCTGAATACGATATGTAATAGCCTAGATTTGGTCATAACAGCCTAGATTTGGTCTTAACATCCAAGCGGGATCTAGGAGTTACAAAAAGTGTAATATCCATTTTTAACTTTTGAAAATTTAATATCTAAAATTATATTAGGATAATTTAGTGACTATTTGTAAACTTTAACCCATCAAATTATAAAATATTTGTAGCACTTTAGATATATGACAGATTCAATATTCCTGTTATAATTTAAGCAGTAATTAATGGAGAATGAGACTTTATATATAAAATGTAGAGCCAGACTGTAAAGAAGAAACCCCATTAATCTGTACATTACATAAACAACTTGAGATCCAAACCCCCAAACCCCAAAAGGAAAACCAAAACAAGAGAAAAAAACCAGAGATGTCATGTGGGTTTTTAGTGCACAAGTGATGCAGTCAAAAAAAATGAATGTTGAAACACAAAACCAAAAGGCTTAATTAACAGCAAGTTGTTCCTTTTGATGGGAGGAAGTGGTGGATTCCTCTTCATTGAAACACAAATGGACTTTGATTGTCGTCGACCTTAATAGCCTATGGCTCATAAAGGATTCTGCAGAACTTGGTGGTGGAGGCTGCAGCATCATCTCTCTTTGAAGGTAGGAGTAATAGGTGTGGAAAGTTTTGGGGTTTACGTTCAAGTGGAAACCTAACCCGAATAGGAAATCCACTTCCAGCAAGTTCATTTCTCTTGTGTTGATTCCTCTACTCTTGCATAGTAAGCATTGTTGTAATACCTGAAACATAAGGTTTCAAAAATATCATAAACCCATCGACGGATTAGTACAAGTAATAAACAGTTTGATATCGCTTAAAGTAGGTCTCGAGTTCAAGGCCTTATGTATATAAAAAATCATCATTGGGAGACTTATCCATTAAAGCTAGATGTACAACACGAGTTGATATAAATTAGTCATGCTAAGCCATGGGAACCGGGATGACAACCAAAAAAAAATATCATAAACCAATGTTTGGAACTTGGTATAAAATTGGCTTAAGTACTGCATAGTGGATGTTGGTCCTTGTACTTATAAAATGACCGAAAAGTTTTTAGTTTTAAGGTTTAATTTGATACCTAAATTTTTTAGTTAAATTAGATATTTAAATTTGGTTTTAAATCGGTATCTAAACCTAAATATTTGTTCAAATTGATACTTAAGGTATGATTTATTTGAACTATTTTTAATCATGAAGCCTAATTCATGTACCAAATTGAATAAAAAATTCAGTTCAACATTGAATTGAAAAAATAGATATCAAATTAAGCATTAAAAATAAGTTTAAGTACCTATAGAGGGACCCAACAAAGCAACTCTCTATAGTCGGAGAATTATTTGACAACTATTAATAGTTGTGAGACTCAATAAAACAATATCTTATAGTTAGGAGACCATTTATGTATTTTATCCTAAATTTAATTATCACAATATAAAAGTTCGATAAAATTTAATGACTATTGTAACAGTTTGATAAAATTCAACGATCATTTTGTAACAGTTTGATAAATTTATTAACTATTTTGTAAAGTTTAAAAGTACAATGACCCAAACGATCATATGAGAAAAGTGTAATGACCAATAGTTAACTTTACCTAAAAAGGAAAAAAGAACAGGTAAGCGTCTTCCATGGAGACACTGAACTTCAGTTATAAGCTTCTTTGCAGAAACATTTGACTTCAGATCTTTTTCTTCATAAAGAAGAAGAGAAAACTAAATTTCTAATTGCATTCTAAAAATTAAGTGTAATTCAGAAAACATGAAAGAAATCAAGATTAAAGAAGACCCAAATCGCAGAATTCTGTATGGTTTTGAGTCAAGAAAAGTTGAGAAACTTACATATCATCCATGAACTTGGTAGCAACCATGACGCTCGTAATAAGCAGCCGATGAACGTTGAAAGAATCGATGGGCAGCGAGGGTTGCCTTTGAGCAAACCGATCGAGATAAACGTAAGCGACGACGAAGCACGAGGGGCTGCAATTTGCGTACTTGTGAATTCTGTGGAGGTAGCTGTGGATCGAGATGGTTGGCCGTGCTAGGCCGTGGAAGACCGACATCTTCGGAGGCTGAAACCCACTATTTACGTCGTTGGATTCGGCAACGTTTTGGATGAGAGAAAAGAGAGGAAAGTTATGAGATTCTGCATAAAGTTTGGGTTCTCTAGCTCTGCCATGGCTGACCAGGTTTTTGGACCAGAAGAGTTGAATGTGTTGTGATATGCTGTTTCTCTCGTTGAGGTAACATGTTTATAAAACAGGTTTTAAAGGTGGTCGTTAAAGGGGAGGTGTTTTCAGTGGAAACAGTAAAATTAGGCTTAATTTTATTAGCGGATCCAAAAATATTTTTCTACATTGATACATATGTATTAATAATAAAAAATTTCATATGAGTTAAAAACAAATTGTAAACAAATTCGAATTTCCTGACGTACACATAGATCCGCCACTACTTAATTGTAAAATCACCCCTCACTGATAAAAATTTTTGTAAAATCCCATTGAGTAATCCCAGTAAGATAAAATAGTATTTTTCTTAGAAGAACATATTTAAGTAATTGTCTATGCATTTGCGAGATGTATTTATCGTCCATTGCTTAATAAAATCTTAAATAGATAATATCATTGTAATTACCCTACACTATTTTTAAAAAATTGGGTAAACAACCCTCATGATTTTTTTGACTATGGGATTTTAATTGGCATGATGCCAAAAGTTAGTCCCCTAACATTTATCAAATTAGTTATTTTGATCTCTCTTCTTTTTAGTATTTTGGCCTCAATGTTTCTTTTAAGGTAACAAGGCCTCTATATTTAACCCATATTTGTTTTCTGGAAACATTTGACCCATATTTCATTTTAGGATAAAAACGACCCATATTTTAGAGCATTAATTATGTGTTAACTAACGATCTTCATCCACTTAGAAAACTTTTGAGGCAAAATCTCCAAAAAAAAAATATGGCCCAAAATAATATTTGATAATATTGAAGATTAATTTGACACTATGTCATTTAATTGATCATCAATCTCAGATTATTTAACGATTATTCAATTTAACCTGATCAAATGGTATCTTAGAGAAAATGGGTAAAAGGTGGTTCATTTGGGGATTAAAGTCAATATTCTTGGGGGGGAAATTGAATTTTCCTGTTATTAAAGTTGATGGAAATGTTGTTGTGCTCATGACATGCAACACCCATCATGTGATAACATGTGGGAAAATGATTGTGATTGTAATTGTGTGGGTCCTGCTTTCCGAAAGATCCTATCACTTCCAGCATGTGTGCTAAATCTAAAAAAATTGGATTTGTCATGTTTGTTTCGGACAGGTACCTTGTATTTGGTCTGCTGGTTAATAATAAATTTCGAACAGATCCGGGATCTTGCCCTGCATGTATTTTGTCCCAGAAAACAAGCAATAACTTTGAACATGCCATGGTTTTGGTTTATTTGTCTGCTTCTGTTCGGATTCACGGGCACGTCAAAAAAATTTACTTTTATGAAAGATCATCTCGTGTGTCACGACATCAAATAATGAAGTTGGTGATAATAATTTAGTTCATGTATTTAATTTAATCATTTTAAATTTGTACTTTTTGAATTTGGAAATCTAATTCAAACAATAGCCTACAAATGTTAAGTCATTTCTCTGTTTTCTTAAAAAGATCTATAACTAAATTCGTATACGCATGGAGATTACGATGCTTAAACTCGAATTCTTTTAGTTTAAGGGTACTTTTGTTGGTTTAATAGACCTAATTTATATATTTTTAAATCAATTTAATTCTCGAATTTGTTTAGAGGCATCATTCTAACCATCGAAATCCGTCGACCGTTTTTACTAACAGTATCGTTAGTCTTCTACGTCTATGGATTAAAGGGTTATACTAAAAATTTACTCATCAAGCCACGTCAGTTAATATTGGCTGACGTGGAAATTGTTGGTGTCTACATACACATAAGGCTAAGGTTATGTTAGTCAAAACGAACTTCGAGGACTAGGATGATACCCCTAAATAACTTCGAAGATTAAATTAATATGAAATACTAAGAGCGAAAATAATAAATTAATCTATTACAATAACAAAAATAACCCTAAACCAATTCTTTTAATATCTATGTTATATTTAAGTTTTATGTGATTTAGTATTATTATCCGTGTACCATTAGATTAGAATTCAAATTTTAAGATTAAAAATACATAAAATAAAATCAATCAAATTGGCAATTCCAAAATAAATAAAAAAAAATTAGAAAGAATATCGATCATATTAAAATTTAGTTTTTCAATATTTATTTAAGTATTTTTTAAATTTAGACAATTAACCCTTGAACCCTAATTCCGCCTATGCTTGACTTTAGAGCAATAATAATATTTGTAATGTACGTTGGTCTAAATTCCATAGTACATCTCAATAACTCTGTCATTTGCCCTTACTTCTCATGATTGATCATAGGTGGTTATAAGGGTATTATCCGTCTAAAATCTTTATAACTAATAAAGCACACACAAATAGTAAACCTTTACACATCTCATAGATACAACTGTTTGAACTCAAATCTCGAGGGAAAATAACTTTTTCCCTCTCTTTAACACGAGAACTGCATTCGAGTTAATAGCTGATAAAAAGCAAGCAAATCATACTCAACAGGTCATTAATTTTAAAAAGGAAATCAGGTTCCTTGCATTTCATCAGTGTTCGTTAAAATATCTTAAAATCATTAATTCAATACCATCAAAACTCTTTCATTTCAAAACAGATTATAGTTGATAAATGAGTAAAACAAAGGTATGGGATGTGACCAAACCAAACAACTTTGAAATCTAGAAGTTTTATATGTAGGTTCAATAAGCTTCTAAGTCATGAGAATGGTAAACTATTCATATCCTTTCCACTGAGCACCTACACAGGCATAAATTGCAAAATTCATACATCTCGAACAGGGTTAAACGGTATGGGCACCCGCAAGACTTCACGTAGGTCGGTTTTCTCACCTGCAGAGTGAAGCTTCCCCTGTACGATGCATGCAAAGCGTAGATAAACATCTATAAGTTCACGATCCTTGACGACATCAGTGGATATGCTTAAATCATGACTTCGATGAAAAGATAGATAAAAACTTCCCTGCACCTAAGATTTAAATACCGGTCATCAGGCACTGCTCTGCAGTTGTTGAGAAGCACCTCTGAATTTTCATCCTCGTACTCAACACCGGAGCTATAACAGTTGTTTACGTCTTTGTCTGTTGGCAATTTACTTTCGATGGCAGCTTCGGATAATCCAATTTCTGACGCAAAAGCTTCGTTTTTGAGATATCCAGCTTGCTGTATCAATCCCACCAAAACCTCCCTACTTTCCTCATATGATTTTTCGTCGCAGAGATTGAAGAAGGCAGAAACATTTGTGGGCTTTGGCCTCCAACTTCTCGTGCCTTCGGTTGCAAAGCTTCTTTTAGGCAAGTTAGAGCCTCGTCAATTCTCGACTCTCCAATATGCCCTTCAGCAAGAGTTCCATGAGCTTGAATTTGGCTTTCCTCCGACATCAGCTATGTGATTGAAAAGCTCTCAGCTTTATCGAAGTTTCCTTCTTTGACATACCACCCTATGAGAAGATTCGCTATTCTAGGGTCATAAGATGTTTTCACCGATAGCCACTCTTCGTAAATCGTTTCTGCCCCTTCAATATCATTGGTCCTAACCAGAGACGATATTATGGCATGATAACCCAAATTCGGAATACTGGGGAAAATAGATTTGTAAACCTTCCACACCCGATAAACCTCCTCTTTATTACCAACATTACCATAGAGAGTAATAAGATAATGATATGGTATACGATCCCGACCAGTGATCATACTCTCTACATTTCTCAAGCATTCTTCGGCTTTTTCAGGCAGTCCCATCTTGATATACATAGTCGCCATTGTGCTAAATGTAGTCCAGTTTGGATTGATCTTCGATCTTCTTTCATCTGCTCATATACTCGTTCCATTCTTTCCACAGATCCTTGGGACCCACAAGACGATAACCAGATGTTGTATGAATATATATCAAGACGTATGTTTTTTACCAACATTTCCGAAACCATGGACTCGACTTTATCGTACTCCTTAATGTTCATGTATAGAGTCATGATCACATTACGGAAGGGGATGCAAGGCATAACCTTTATTCCTCATATTGTCAATTGAGACTCTGCCTTTTCTTGCATTCTTGCCCGCACATAGGCATTCAGAAGGGCTCCATATATCCTTTTGTCCTTCAAAGTATCGGGGAGTTGAAGGAAGTAATCTTCGGCGCTCGAAACTCCATGCACCTTGGAAATAAGGTCCAATTCAATCGCAGCATCACTAGCTGAAAATCTAAACCTCTCACTTCTGATGTTCATCCACTCGTAAACCTGTACAATGTCGGAAGAGTTTCTTAAAAAAGATATCTGATGCAAGACCATCAACTCTACTGAACAAAGGAGCTAAAAAGTGTCAACTTGATGAGGCCATCAATTACACCGATCAACAAGAAGAATAACAACAAAGCATTTTCCCACAAAGTAGGCTCTTCTAAATGTATATCAATATGCCATTTTGCGTTTACTTTTAGGGCAAGCCACCCAAAATGTGCAAATATGTTCATGGAAAACACCAAAGCACCAAAGTTTAGGAAAGAAATCGATTTTTCACGGTGGACAATTCAGAATTCTGACAACCGGAGGTCTGCCATCCTAAACTGTTGGCGATACGGGACCACAATAGCACGCAATTGTGATAAATGTAACATGGCTGCAACCTCAATTTAAATCCCTGATGTTAAGTAATTTATAGAATCTACAACAGATAAATAGAAAACACCAAAACAGAAGAGAATTCTTTTCTGGGTATACCTCAAGGGCTTGCTTGTAACGCCTGTACTTCCTTAACTCCTTGACAACCCTATAAAGTTCCCATTTGGTGAACTTACTGCCGCCTTTTTCCCAGTTATTCAACACAGAGGCGGAACCCAATTCAGGGTTTTCCATGAGAGAGATTTTTTTGTAAAGAGCGATCCATTTGACCATAGGTCTTCGCTCGAAGTCCACGGTTCCATAGCTATGGACTTGTGAGATGGAACATGTGATTTGGAGCTTTTTGAAGCTCTGGGTTTTGGAAAGGATGAACCGGGGGATCTGGCGTTGGAGTAGTTGAGAGTAAGAAGAGGATGAAGAGAGAGAAACACGGTGGTTCAACACCGATGGAGGCTGGAGAAGAATACATTTGGGTAAGGGTTTAAGGGATTACGCTAAAAGTAGTGAGTGAAATGGTAGGTTTTGGTTACTTGCATAGCAAAGCTTCTACTTGAAGATAGAGTTATGGCATGCGACTCGAATTCGATAGGTTTTAATAAGATCTGATAAGGTTAGATTTTTTTTAAAAAAAAATTGGGTTTTGGTTAAGTTTTTTTATGTGATGTTCGGGTCGGATTTGAGTTTAGGGTAAAAAATATTCGACTCGACCTAACCCGAAAAAAATATATAACTTTACTTTATATATTTAGAAATAATTATAATAATATCCCACTATATATTATTATTTTTAATTAAATCACTATTTTTATTAAATAAAAATATTTTTTTATTATTTTGAGTCTGATTGTGGACCAAAAACTCGATCTAACCTGACCTATACCCATCCGTATAGAGTTTAAATGAAATTATCTCTATGACAATTTGTTGTCCCGTATGGTTCAGTCCGTCTGGTCTAATCTAGATTGAGTTTAGTTTTTTTTTAAATATATATTTTTATTTTTATTTAAGTATTAAAATATAAATTGTTATTATAAAATTAATTTTTTAATAGTTAGTAGAAAGAGGTAAGGTACTAAAACTAAGGTCATATATAAAGATAAGCATGAGATTTGAATCTGACAGATACTGACTCGATTGGGTTAGACTTTTTTAAGAAATTCATATTTGGGTTAGGTTTTTTTTAGACATTTTGTTTGGGTCACGTTCGGGTTTATGTTGAAAAATACTTAATCTGACCCGACCCGAGAAACACAACATTTTACCTTTATATTTAAGGATAATTATAATAATGTCCCTCAATATATTTTTTTCAATTAAATCTCTATTTTTATTGATTAAAAATAATTTTTTTTAATAAATATATTATTTTGAGTCGAGTGAGTCTGGTTCGAATTTTATCTTAAAAAATCTGATTAGGTCGTGTTGATCGAAAATTCGACCTGACCCAACCCGATACCCATCCCTTAGTCATATATTCAAATCCAAACATTTATAAATAAAATAGATTAGATTGAGAAGGTTATCTTATAATATTTTTTTTGTAAAACTCGATTTAAAATAGCTTATTAATAAATCATGATAAAATTCTTCACATAATGTTATGGAGAAAAAATTGCTCACACGATGCTCCTTATAAATTATTTGTTGAAGTATGACAATTGTTATAGTGTTACCTAAAAGATGTCAGAAGCACAATCATCTTCAACATTTTCGGAAATGACATAAAGACCACAATATGTCTTCCCTCTACACTTTACATAATTTTACCTCTATCTTATACATGCTTCTTTTCAGGCCTATAGCTGGATTTGGACATGAGGAGCACCTGCTCAGGCCCCTCCGCCTAAGACCCAAAATTATAAAAAAAAATTAATTAATTAAATAATGATAAATTATTTATTCAGTCACTCGACTATTATTTTTTTATGTTTTGGTCATCTAATTATTTATTTTAAAAAATCATATTTAGCGCTATATATTATTTCTTTTTTACTTATTTACCATTAAAAAATTAACGATGGTGTTGATGTGATATTTTCAAATTATTATTTTAGTTTTTATAGTTATTCTTTTATTTTTATTTTTTGACAAGATGGAGAATGTTGAAATTGAACTTGAATTTTCTTAAAAGAGAGTCATACTTGTTTTGTGTGATTAGTTGAATATTTAATAAAATTTCTTGATTTTTTTATTTCAAATTTGATGTATTTATTAGCTGGGGAGGAACATAAGAGGGGCATGTGGGCGCCATGGGGCCCAACAAATTGAAAACTTATAGTTTAGTTCCTTAATTTAAAAAAATTAAATTGGCCCCACAAAAATTTTAGAATTTTTTAAATTTTTTGAATATTCTTAACTAAACCCTCCCATAATTTTTAAAAATTCTCATTAAGCCTCTCAAATTTTGAAAATATTTAGTTATACCCTAACTTTTTTTTAAATTGAACCCTTCAAAATTTTTGAAAAATTTAATTTAAACCCTAGATTTTTAAAATTTTAAGTTGCCCCCAAATTTTATTGCCAAGCTCCATCACTGTTTATTAGATAGTTTATTAAAAGTAATAAAAAAAATTATTCACAAGTAAATTTATTTATTTTTGTTTACTCTTATAATTTTTTTTTTGAATATTTGTTATTAGAGGTATAATCCTTATATTCACTTCGGTCACTAAAATCTAAAAACGGGCCTACATTTTTCCAAGGAAAACTAATGACACGTTGTGATCTTTGTGTCTTATTGAAGACGTATTGTGTTCCTGTCATCATCTAGAATCATTGTTCAAGATACTTTACTTAAGAGAATAATTCTAGAAGTACAATAGGTAGAAAAATATTTTTATCACTCATTATCAAGATAATTTTGTCAATAAATCAGATATTGATTGTTAAAAAAAATACCTCTATGTACGCTATGGTTCTTAACGGAAGAAGAGCTAACGAAACGACAGCGTATTTGATGAACGAAAACATCAACATGCGAATTGAAGATGCATACGTGGATGCGTCTTCTTCCAATGAATTTTACTTTCGATCTCCTTCAACCTAAACGAAACTATCTCCCTCTTCTTCAACCTCCTGCTCTTCACTTTTCTTTTCTTTTAGGTAGTTAAAATAAACATTTACATATTAATATTCCCATCACTAAAAATTGATTTACATAAATAAAACCCCAAGACTTGCTTTCTTCTCTTCATAATCTCTTGATGGCAGACGCTATTCGATCATCATCATCATCGTTAATTCATTCACTTCGATTATTTTCGCGTTCTCTGCTCACCATTTTTCACCTGGCCTTGAATTCACCACAGTCGTCCTTTGTACCCATCAATCAGACTTTGGATTAGATTGTTCCTATTGGTCCTGCTTGCCTTGCTTCTACTTCCAGAAAACTATCGCTCTCTTTCAAGGTAATTGCATTCTTCCTTTTTCTGATTTTGAATTCCGTCTCAATTCGTTAGCTAAAAGCATGAGTACCCTTTTCCTAAATTTGTTTCCTTTGCAATTTTCCTTGGTAATTGTGGTTTTACTGTAGAGGATAAGTTGGTATATCAGAGTTCTTCGCTTGTGGAATGTTATAATTATATTAGGCATCTTTAGATTCCTTTTGAGCTAAATGTCGATACTTGATGAAAAAAGCTTGTTTAAAAGGTGGATTTCCTTAGTAATGGCTTTGTGTGCTAGTTTGCTGACTCTTTGGTACTTCTGGCTACCGTTTCCAGGTCCATCGTAGAACTGAAAACTGTTTACTTTTAGTAAAGCAAATCTTCCCCAATTGTAAAGCTCGTCAGGGGTTTTAGTGATGTTTTCGTCCTATTTAAGTCGACTTTGTTTAGCTTTAGCTTTAAAAAAATGAGCAGCCTTTCTTAAGTATATTTATTTACTTGTAGCTTATATACCCAGGGTTATTACATCACTCTACTACAATTTGCTTAATTGCCAACTTGATTCTCTCCGGAGCATGAGGTTCTTTTGTATGACTGATACATCGTTTTATCTGAATTAATTATATGCATTGGACTGAAGTATCAGAATATGCTGCAATTTAAAAGGTTTTGAAGTTCCATGCTAATATATTCAAGTCGGGGATTGCAATGTGATGAATGGCATTCACTTCTTTTAGTAGTGGTGTTATGGAATATGGATGGTATAAAGTAACCTGTGAATTCCGATGTCCTTAGGACATTCTGACATTACTTGTAGCTTATATACCAGGGTTATTGTACATCACTCTACTACAATTTGCTTAATTGCCAACTTGATTCTCTCCGGAGCATGAGGTTCTTTTGTATAACTGATACATCGTTTTATCTGAATTAACTATATGCATTGGACTGAAGTATCAGAATATGCTGAAATTTAAAAGGTTTTGAAGTTCCATGCTAATATATTCAAGTCGGGGATTGCAATGTGATGAATGGCATTCACTTCTTTTAGTAGTGGTGTTTATGGAATATGGATGGTATAAAGTAACCTGTGAATTCCGATGTCCTTAGGACATTCTGACATTACTTGTAGCTTATATACCAGGGTTATTGTACATCACTCTACTACAATTTGCTTAATTGCCAACTTGATTCTCTCGGAGCATGAGGTTCTTTGTATAAACTGATACATCGTTTTATCTGAATTAACTATATGCATTGGACTGAAGTATCAGAATATGCTGAAATTTAAAAGGTTTGAAGTTCCATGCTAATATATTCAAGTCGGGGATTGCAATGTGATGAATGGCATTCACTTCTTTTAGTAGTGGTGTTTATGGAATATGGATGGTATAAAGTAACCTGTGAATTCCGATGTCCTTAGGACATTCTGACATTACTTGTAGCTTATATACCAGGGTTATTGTACATCACTCTACTACAATTTGCTTAATTGCCAACTTGATTCTCTCCGGAGCATGAGGTTCTTTTGTATGACTGATACATCGTTTTATCTGAATTAACTATATGCATTGGACTGAAGTATCAGAATATGCTGAAATTTAAAAGGTTTTGAAGTTCCATGCTAATATATTCAAGTCGGGGATTGCAATGTGATGAATGGCATTCACTTCTTTTAATAGTGGTGGAATACGGATGGTATAAAGTAACCTGTTAATGTCGGTGTCCATAGGACATTCTGACATTAATTAATCCATTTTGAATGGAACAATTTTGATCATTTTTCCTATTCATGGGCCGGTGGTGTTAATAGAGTTCCTACACTTCAGGTACGTGCAACTGTTAACGAAACTGAACAGCCGAAATGGTGGGAAAGAAACTCGGGACCAAATATGATTGATATTCATTCTACACAAGAATTTTTGGATGCCTTAAGTCAGGCTGGAGATAGATTGGTTATTGTTGAATTTTATGGTACTTGGTGTGCTTCATGCAGAGCATTATTTCCCAAGGTAAGTCGCTTCACCTTTCGTGGCTGTGTAATATTTCGTTTGGCATAATCTCAAGACTGAGTATCATGATTGGAAAAAATTAAGCTCTTGAAAATAGAGAAGCAGCAGCTGCTAAAAAGGCATAGTTACTATTTGTGTTTATTAGAGGTCAGAATGCTGCTTTGATGTTGGTGCTGTGAGTAAAAAAATGAAGGCTGAAGGATATTAGTTGACGAAAAAACTTATATTTTTCTGCTGAAAACATGTTTTCGGGATACACCCTTTTTGGTTATCGTCTTATCCATTTGTAAATTTGACACCCTTGTAAAGATTGTTTGCTTGATATGGTTGCCTTCGGTTTGTGGTGGTGCCCAAAATACCTCCTTTGATTTGGCTGAATATAGGGTGAGAATGAGTTTTTTTTCCAAGTGAACAGGGCACAGTTCCTAAGAGCTGCTTTTTTCCCTTTGATCTCTCAGCTTTGCAGGACGGCTCAAGAACATCCGGATATTACATTCCTCAAGTAAATTTCGACGAGAATAAACCTATGTGTAAAAGTTGAATGTTAAGGTGCTTCCTTATTTCCACTTCTATCGCGGAGCAGATGGACAGTTGGAGTCCTTTTCTTGTTCACTCGCTAAGGTTAGCCGTTTCTGCTTTCTTTATTCTAATCTCGGTGTCGGACCATAGAATTTATTTCTAAATGATTGCTTGGAAAATGGTCGCAATGAGTTCTTTCTTAGAATTAGATGACACCTTATAGGAACCAAGGAGTTCAGGGTTAATTTCTTTCTTTGGACTGTTTTGCTTGGGGCCTGGGCAAATGTAGGCCAATGACCTCAAGTTTACAGCTTAACTAGATTAAGACGTCCTCGAAGAAGTACATCGCAGTCCTTGATTTGTGTAACTGAGAATAGTATGGCATGAAACCGATAATCTCTGGGAATGTACTTCGTAAAATCGGGTTCATGTTCATCAAAATATGCATCATTCATGAGCTCTTGTTAGCATATGATACCATCATATAAACCCCTTTTTTCTTACTTAATCTGGATTTTCTGAAAATGGTCTACAGTTTCAAAAAATAAAAGACGCCATTGAAATGCACAACACGGCTCGATGCAGCATCGGTCCACCCAGGGGAGTTGGAGATCTTAACCTTGAACCTGTCTCTGCTCCGAAAAATGACAGGCCAACCGGATCAAGTTAAACACGGGGTAAAGCGATTCTCTGTAAGCCATTTAATATTTCCAAACTCACATTCTCGTGTAAAAAGAAAATTTAATGGGATGCATTCTTTCTCTTGTGTTGTATGTAAATTTAAAGCTTCAGTTTAAATTTAGTTTCTTTTTATGAAGAAAGTGGATCAAAGATCTGTAATATGTCTTCCATTATCTTCCTCTTTTGTAATTTTCAGGCAAGCTATTTTTCAGAGTTTCTTTGCAGAGGTACGCACATATGGGGCGCCATCTTCTCCAAGCTTCCGATGGATGGCTTCTTTTCCGTTAAGAAAACAGACCCGGTCACCGTTCAAACTACGTTATAGCACAATATTGGTTTCATCGTGAGCATCGTCGAGGTCTTCTATTAACAATAACAAGATGTTAGGCTGCTGACAGTAACATCTGACTACTTGACCACCAAACTTTAATTAGTGTTACAAAGAGGAGGAAAAAACAAAAGGTGGTTTCCAACAAAGACATCCCACTCTAGGGATGACAAAAAAAAATCGAACCCGTCGGGAAAAATCGAATTAAATGGGTTGGGTTCGGGGATGATAAACGGGACGGGGACGGGGAAAAACCGATTTTTTTAAACGATGACGGGGACGAGGATGAATTTGGTAAGTCCCACCCCAATAACCCGAATAACCGGTCCGGTAAATATTAAAAATAATTATTATTATATATATATATAATATTAATAAATTTAATTTAAATTAAATTAAAATATATATAAAGTAGATTAGGATTTAGGAGAACACATTATATTATTAACCGTTGTCATTATATTTGTCTATTTGAATTGTTTTGTTTTTATATTTTGGATGCATTTGGTGGTGTGTGGTGTTTCAAGTAAATTTAAATCCGATAATAACATTATTTTTTAAATAACTCATGTCATTGTGTAAAATTTAAACTCATTCCATCCTCCATTATTAAAGCTTCAATTGTTACCTAAAAAGTGACATATTTCTATTGCACAATACCCAATGTTTTTTTTTCTCTCTTTTTCAAGCTGTGTTTAGTTCGAAATTTCTTACAAGACAGACCCCATGCCATGTGGCTCTGTTGTCTCTCTCTTTCTATTCCTATTTTTCTCATGTCCTTCGCTTTTCATTTTAACTATACGAAACACACTCTCTATATATATATAATTGTTCGAATGTAAGATCTTAAGAGAGGAAAATATTCCCTTTAACTATTAAAATCATTCGAATTTTTTTTAACTCTATATATATAATTGTTCGAATATAAGATCTCAAGAAAAAATAATATTTCCTTTAACTATTAAGATCACTCAATAAATTTTTTAAGGATGATTTTTTAGATGTATGGTAAACAAATATTTATGAATTTTTCATTCAAATTGTATATAATGCCCTTTTATAATACGTTTTTATCAAAATCCCTTGCTATATTATAATCATTTTCAGTCCCTTTATTTTTCAAAATGTTCATTTTTCAGTCATGAGGCTACTTTTTTTTCCCATCAAAAAGTCTGTTGGCATAAATTATTTTTTTAAGCATGTGATGACATATATATATATATATATATATATATATATATATATATATATATAGGGAGAGTGAAATTACTCGAATCTAATAAGTTATAATCTGATTGAATCTTATATAGTTATTACAGAAAAATAGATTCAAGACATTTTATAAAAGATAGAGTCGAGATCAAGGCGGAGTCGAGTCTAAGATAAAACATCCGTAACCCAACCTGACATAAGATTATTATTATTAATTTCTCACTATATTTAAAGATAATTATAATATATAAAAATGCATAGTGAAGAGAACTTCTATGCAATTGGAGGGATTTGTTTTAACATATTTGTTTAATAGACGAAAACAAACACTATATAAGATTCCTGGCTACATCTCATCAGATACAGGTTGATCCAACAATGATCTTGATTGAAGAGAGTTTCCCACGTTGGCCATGGCCGGCATAACATGACAACCGTCTCCAAATTTGACTTGGTCTTAACACAAATCATGAGCTTATGTTGGTGGATTGCTTTATTCAAAACGTATTAGGTGAACTTATCAAATGGTTTCATTGATAAAAAAATATTATTTTTTAAAAAAAATTAAATTTAAATAATTACGTTTATAAGGTGTGTTATCAATTAATTAAAAAAATATAAACAAATACTACTTTATAATCATTCTAAAACATTAAAAAATTTCTTCAAAACACAATTTATCGTAGCAAGTACCAATATCTAGTACAATTTCCACGCCATCTTTATTATAATCTAAACAAGATCCGAAGCAGGCCAGAGAAAAAACCAATGTCAAGCTCGTTAGTTACATTAATTAATTATCATCCTTAAGGTCAAACGTTTCAATAATTAGTTAGGGTTTTGGATGTCATGATTAGGCTAAGAAACGACAACCAAATTTAAGGTTAAAAAACTGTGGAAATAAACGTAACATGAAATGTTAACTTTTTCCTAACATTTTAGGTTGGACACAACTTAAAATGTTACTTTCTTCGTAGCATTTTCGGTTAACAATCAAAAATATTATCTTCTTCGTAATGTTTTAGATTCAACAGAAAATATTAAAAAATATAACATTTTTTGTTTGGCTCATTTCCGCTGGCTTGATGGAATTAAGGTTTCCTTTCTTTGACCTCAAATGGCTTCAAGTATCTATTATGGGTAATAAATTCAGGCTAATATTGAGGCCATTAACCATTTGGTTTAATTTTCAACCTCTTTATTATGTTTTTTTATTAATAAACTAAAGGTGATTACATAGTAATATTTGTTTTAAATACTCTCAACCATTTGACGATGAATGCTCAATCACCCTTGTAACCGTTGGTGTTCGAACCCATGATTTCTATAAACAACATTGATCCTTTAACCCCCGGGTAAATTGGTTAGTACCCTTTATTATGATGAAATTTGAGATATAATCCATTTACTTTAATCTGTAAAATATTAATAGTGGATCTAAATTAATAATACCATTAGTTGTTACGATTAAAATGATGACATGAATTTTTACCATTAATTGTGGACTTGGTAACTATGAAAAAGGCAAAATAATTTTTAGTCCCTTTAATTACAACTTTTATCAATTTGAAATAGTGTAGGGACCTTTTAAACCGTACATTACTCTAGTGGTGTTCTTGTGTTTTTATACTTTTATATAACATTTAAATAAAATAAGTAAAAACAATTATTTGATTAACAAATAAAAAATTAATTGATTTGTATATAACTCCACCTATAATTTATTTGTTGAATTAATGTTTATAAATATATATTATTAACGTAAAATGTTTTGGTTCAAGGACCAATCTTTGAAGGTTGAAATGCCTAATTATTCACCCCAAAAGATATCTCATAATAAGTAATGTGTTTGAGTTCCAAAAGAACACAAGCAGTTTTATTTGTTGGTGTACATTAGTTTAGCCAGATTTAACATTAAATACAAATATTACTTATAATCATGTTATTAGAAAAATGATAAAATGCCTATTTGATCATCCACCTATTACTTAATTTCTATTTTGGTCACTCAACTAATATTTTTTAAATATCCTACATTATATTTTGATATTATTTTGGTCACCCACCGTTAAAAATTAGCGATGATGTTAAGGTGACATTTATTATTATTATTTTCAATATTGATATGACATTACTTTATGATGACACGTCAGTATCAACATCACTGTTAATTTTTCAACAACACGTGACTAAAACAGAACCAAAACGTAACGTTATGCATGGTTTTAAAAAAATAATAGTAGGGTGACCGAAACAGAAACTAAGTAATAGGTGAGTGATCAAATAGGTAATTTACCCTAAAAAATGAGTTCCAAAAAATTTTAATTTTATTTATCAAATGCTTGTGTGGGAAGGGATGGGCAATTGGCAAGACCCCAAAGGCTCATCTACAAGAGTGGTGGTAGTGACCATGATTGTTTTGTCCACAAGCTTGTTGTCCATCCATAGGTCTCTCCCATTATAGTGACATGCTTAGTTGGAAGAGAGAGAGAGAGAGAGAGAGAGAGAGAGAATTATATTACTTTTGGATAGCTTTACCTAACAATGGTTCTTTGGAAAATCTTTTTGCCAAGCAACATGCCAATTCCTTTTCTTCCACTCAATTCGGTAACTTTTGCTTATCATAGACAATGGTCCTCACTAAACCATTTATAAGCTACTATTTCAATTGGTTACTCTTTGGTGGTGGGAAATTAGATCTATATCTAAAGTAAGATCGAGTAAAATAAAACTAATGACTAGTTTAACATTACTTTTGAAAAGTACGGTGAGAAAGTATTTTGAATTATTTGGTTATTAAAATATTTTGAGAAGATAAATGATCGTTTTAGATATAATGTTGTAAGTTAAAAAAATATAAATTTAATTGATACTTTAATATTATAATATAGATAATCATTTAAATTATGAAAAAGTGTAAAACATATTTAATTAACTAATAAATAAATAAGTTTATAATGATTGAATGTGTTTCATAAAAGTATTAAATTTTGAAATGATTTTTATCTAAAATATTGATATAATGAGATATAAAATTTCAAACTGACAAATAATTATTAATCATGTAAGTATTTATTGATAAAAGTTTATTAATTTATAAATTGCAAATAAACCTAAACCATAGTATAATATGAGGTTGAAATTATAATTTTGACTCTAAAATTACTTTTAATTTTTTTTTAAATTTTACATTTGGATTAAAGAGTGCTTTTCAAATGCATTTTTTCCCGAAGTTATTTATTTAGTATTATTTATGACTCCAAAAGTATATTTTTTTTTAAAAAAAATATTAAACGAAGCTTAAAACTATGAAAAAATAATTTGAACCATAATGTTTCGTTTGATTTCAAATTTATTTAATTTAATTTTATATTTTATAAATTTATTTGCTAGGATCATTTTGTATTTCACAAGCTCAAAAACTCATAATCATTCAAATATGAATGAATTTCATTCTTATTTAACTTTAATTAGTTTAATTTCTAATAATATACAAATATTTTATATTTAAACTAGTGAAAGTAAATTCAAAATGATATTTAAAAATATTTTATTAAAAAATAAAAATATATGTAATGGCTTAGCTAAGCTTTTGGTTTCTTTTTTCTTTTTCTCTTTCATAGTTAATATAAGGATTAACAGTGTCGATTAAATTTTCTATCAATTATAGAGCTTCAATGTCTATCATGATTGCTCATCCATGCATTTCACTCATAAAGACTCATTTTGACGTCTATAAATCAAGTCTATTATAGAAAAGCAATGAACTTGATTGTCACTAGTTTGATGAAAAACATGTTAGAAGAGGAACGTTTAAATAATGATATTTCTTTATCATACATTAAAGGTTAATTAACCAATAAGAAGTTGGTTTAGTGAGACGGGTATTAGATTCTTTAACAATATCAGATGTTTGAATTAACATTATGAATGAAGTAAATTGGGGGTAGAAAGGTCACTCCTGTAATGAGTCTATACAATACCCGATCTGGATTAGTCGATTAATATAATTGAAATGTGATATTTATTTATCATGCAAGTCTAATATGATCAAAACTTGACTTGACCTATAAACACTTTAAGTTTAGGGTCAAGACATGTTACTGATCGTATAGAGTGTTTGAACTCGTAACCTTTAAGAAAATAAAATTCCTTTTATCGCTAAGATGGATTCAGAATTGATACTTTTATATCATCTACCACATGAGATCACCGATGAGACTCGAGTTTTAATTCTTATTAAAATATTAATATCTCAATCAATTAACTAACTCGTATTAATAAAATGCGAGACTTTTGTCCTTGAATATTATAGAAAGGAAATGAAAAGGGCTTCTCTAAAAGCTTGCCTTTTCTTTTTCTTTAGAGTTGAGAAAAAGGTATATTCATGCAAATTTGAGAGGCACGTAAAGGTGCACAACTTCGTTGGGAGAGGGGAGAGAGCCAAGCGTGTGGACCATGACATAATTTGGAGCAAGTATCTATCATAAGCTAACCCAAACTACAAATGATGCTATTGTGGGATCTACATTAAATTAAGAGACCTATGCGGCCATCATGCCTTGGTTCCATTTCACCCCCCAACAAGCATACCATGTGGCATTTTCTCTCTTTTTTTTAAACTCAGATTACCAAAGAAAAACAAAATTTCCTTAACTATTGTACAACTCCAAAGATTCAAATCTGAGAATATCTAAATACACATTATCCTTCAATTTAGAAAATTGAGGAGAATTAAATAGTTTATAGGAGTTGTATAAAAATATAGTTAAATTACTTTAATGTCTTCGCATTTTAAGATTTTAAGGTAAACTACATGTTTAGTATCTAAATTATTACTTTTATTCTGTTTTAGTACCTTTTTTTCAAAATCATACTTAATATTTATTTTATGTTTCATTTTGACATCCCGCCGTTAAAAACATAACGGTGATGTTGACGTGCCGCCATAAAATAATGTCATGTCATCATTGAAAAAATAAAAAAAAAACGTCACGTCAGTAATTCTGTTAATTTTTTAACGATATCAAATTGAAATTTAAACTAAACGTTAGGTATATTTTTGAAAAAAATAAAGTTTGAGTACCAAAATAGAACAAAATTAATAATTTAAGTACTAAATATATAGTTTACCCAAGATGTTATACGTCTCAATTAGAATGTCACGGCTGATTTTCTTAGTTAATTTTTTAATTTAGATCTTTAATTATTTTAGATGTTTTCGATAAATAAATTTTATAAAAAATATATTTAAAACTATTCTATTACCTTTTGTAAAAAATATATTTTCTTATTTTCTCAATAATATATTTTAAGTAACAAGAAATTGAAGTTGAATTAATATTTTTTATTTAATGTTTTTTTTATTTAAATTACATATTTTTATTGAAAAAAATTAATCTTCAAACTTTGGATACTTTATTATCTTCGTCTCATTAAAATGGAAAAAAATTGAAGGAATAAATTCAGTGACAAGCTGTTTCAATACAAAAGGGCGAGAGTACCTTAATTGGTTTGCCCAACCCCATCACTGTTACCTTTCCCGTTTAGGTCAATTTTCAACTGTTTTAAAACCACACCATGACAATCATTCCGCCACATATATAAAAATGTCAACTTACAATTTTAGTCCCTTTTATTATATTTAAATTCAAGAATTAATTCATTTGATTTAATATAATTTTGTATTCTCTGTTCTTTTTTTTTAATATCATCAGCCATTTCAGACAAGTAACAATGCTCACTAATTTCATCATAGAAAATATAAGGAATTGAAAAGGACAAATAAATTTTACCTAATTAGGGTTGTTGACGTGCAACATTATAGGAAGATAATTGTAGTCGTCGATATCAATTTAAGTTTTATTTTTTAATTTGGATAAAGAATTGTTCGTCTAGTATAACAAGACTAACTAATGATATTATAAAAAAAAAATAAAGTTATGCAAAGTAAAGAACAAGGTCTAAATCATAAACTTTAGTAGTATAATGACCACATTCATAATTGACCTAGAGAAAATAAATATATATCCTCGCCTTATACACCGAGGCTCTCACCTAAAAGGAAAAAAAAAAAAGCTAACAGATGCAAGAGTGAGAGGGAAAAAAAAAGGAGAGACAAGGCTCCGCCTCCGTGGCTTGCAATGGACACAGTCGATTCTTAGATCTCTAAAACCTAGCGGTTTTTCTTTTCTTTTCTTTTTTGGCATTTAAAGATTCTCTAGAATGTTTTTCTCTCAAGATTCTTATTTTCTTTTTGAGGAATCAGGTAACTCTTTTCGGAACTCTTTTGGCTTTTTTTTTGCCGCAGCTTAATCGAGCATTGTTTCTGACGAATATATCAACATTTCGGTTTTGTTTGATTTCAGTTTCGGCTGGTTTCGATGCGATTTCCTTATGATTTTACCTGCATTGACGTTCTAGTTTATCGCGGTTGCTTTGCTAATTGTTTAGGTACTGTTCGGTTTTGATTCTCACCTCTTGTTCATCTTGAGTAAAATTCGAATGCATTTTCTTTGATCGTTTAAAGATTCTCTAGATTTTCTCTCAGTAATGGAGACCTTCGATTGTTAGATCTTTAAACCGTAGCGTTTTTTTTTTCTTTTTATGATCGTTTTAAGATTCTCTGGATTTTTCTCTCAAGATCCTTTCTGATTCTCTTTTCAAGAATCTAGGTAGCACTGATCGGAGCTTAACTGTCTTTACTTTTCGAAACTCTATTGGCTTAATATTTTTCCTCCCTGCTTAATTGAACATTGGTTCTTACGAAGATATTGACGTTTAAGTTATGTTTAATTCAGTCCTGGTTGGTTTAGATCCGGTTTCCTTCTGATTTTACATGCATTTCGCGTTCTGCTTCATCGCGGTTGCTTTGCTGATTGTTTTGGTACTATCTCGCTTTGATTCTATTGCATCCTCGCCATCTTAGTAAACTCGAATCTATTTTCATTCTTTTTCCTTAATCGGAGTTTCATTCGGTTTCTTTTTTCGCAACTATTACAGGTTTGAAATTGTGGAGAAGCCCATAAGTTGTCTCTTAGGGTTAACAGGAAGAAAGATAGTAAGATAGTAGAGACGAGGTGTGACAAAATGGACGATAGAGGGGGTTCATTTGTCGCCGTGAGGAGAATTTCTCAAGGTCTCGAGCGAGGCAATACCTGCCATTCTACTTCTGGTGACTAACCTCCTAGTCCCTTTGTATCATTTTTATTTCCGTGTTTCACTTTTTTTTCCTTTTTTCCTTTCTTGTTCTATGAAAAATTTTTTTTCTCTATCTTCCACACTTTACAAGTCTCACGATTTGCTCTGTAGTATGTATTTTTTTAATGATTTTTCTTTATTCTTTTATGTCTTAACCTACTTTCTCTCTGAAGCAAAAAGACGTTTTTTTTATAAAAAAAATCTCCTTTTCTTTCTAGCAGAGTGAGCTTTGATTGTTGCCGAAAACTTTCCCTAACTTGTGTGCAGATACTCAAATTTGGTTTGGTGCGTCTCTTGGTTAATATAACGATTATTTTGCTGAGATTTTCTTTGGTAAAAGGGATTTCTGGAAATTTTGATTCTATGATGAATCAATCTTTCGGTTTTTCTTTTCCCTTTTTTATGCTTATCTTTAATACTGAATTTTTTCTCTAGAGGTTGGCAATTTATCCAATTTTTATAGCAAGAGTTTAAAGGCAAACCTAGATTAGGGGGCATGATTGCATGATTTAATGCTATTCCGTTCAAACTTTTTGCGTGAAGTTGAAAAAATTAAAAAGAAATTCTTGCTCTTTTATTCTATTTAGGTTCTAAGATCTACGAAATCTAACTTAATTTTCACCCATTCATTAGTATCGAGCAAATTCCTAGAACCCATACATTGTAAACTGTCCATTTTTTGTTCATGGTTCAGAACTTGCTTAGTTTTCACTTTGTAGGACACAAAATCTTTCACTCCTGTCGAAAAGTTTCAGATAAAATCATTTCATTCCATCACATGTGCACCTCTTGTTTAATGACTCTGGGTGCACATGGTTATACCGTTGCTTTCACCATTCTAATTTCGTTGGGGATAGTCCACTGGTGTTTTTCTCTTGCTTTTTTCTCTTTTGCTCGTCTTTATTAGCTGCTTTAGTGAACCATTTGACTCCTTGGTTGTCTTTACTAAATTTCTAAGGAAGTTAAAATGAAGATTAGGAATGCATTTCATTAGTAGAGTTCTTTATTTTGTTACAGGTGAGGTTGTGGCAGGATCAACAGCATGGTTGGGTCGAGGTCTTTCTTGTGTATGTGCACAGAGCAGAGAGTGTGATGCTCGTCCATCATTTGATTTAACTCCTTCCCAGGTATTGTTTATGATCCGGTCAACCTGTGGATCTCTACCGTTGTCAACTATGATGGTTATTTGCCCCTTTCATGTTTAATTTGTGATTCTCTATCTGCGAAGAAATAGAATCTGATGATAAGATCTCTTTACTTCTTATGCTACTTGGTATACCATTGATTACTTTAACTAATGATGTGTGTTCTGTTGTTTAATGCTGTCACCAGAACCCTAGTTTTGTGTTAAAACTCTTCTATTTTGTAGATTTCATATGCGTTCTCTGTGGATGTCATTTTTGTGGCTTTACCCTGCTGGTCATTTTTCTTGCAACATGATTATTCATATAGCAAACCTTATCATTTGACTGTAGAGATTGTTTAGCGACATCATTGAACTATTGAAGTACGGAACAGTGGCATTCTTTTAGGGTGCGTTTGGTTCCCGGAATGTAAGATTATTAGTGGGAATGTAAGATTACCAGGGAATAGGATTACTGGGAATGTTGTATTTTGTGTTTGGTTGGTTTAGCAAGAATGTAAGATTACCGTGTTTGGTTAAAGGAATAAAAGATTATTGGAATGTATATTTGACCAAATTGTCCTTATTATATATTTGTTTTTTTAATAAGTTAGAAAATATTTATTTATTTTCTTTAAAAAAAATTAAATTCATAAAATTTATATATATATATATTTTACAAAATTGAAAATATAAAAAGGTTTAATGAAAGGGTAAAATTTTATTTTAACCCCTGAAATTCATATAAAATTTTAATTATAGATTTTTTTTGTAAATCTAAAATAGTTTAAGGATAAATTTTATAATTTAACCTTCGTAGAATTTTTATTATTCAATGACAGAATAAGGATATTTTTGAAAAAAAAAATTAAGGGCATTTTAGTCCAAAACTCCGGTAATCCAACAATACCTAAGGAAATGGAGGTAATGACATTCTCGGTAATATACCCCAAAAAATCTACTATTGGTAATAAAACATCACCGGGAATGAGATTCCCGGCCAACCAAACATGAGAATATGGATTCCATTCTCATGAGAATCCCACATTCCTTGAACCAAACATCCCCTTAAGCTTTTACTGCATGATTTAATTTTGTTGGTTAGTTTTGTTGTCTCGCTGTCCTTGTATTTGCCTATTTATGCTAAGCTGGAATATCTTTCTGGCATCATGTTGATTGATTTTCTTAGAACATTTAAAAATTTGCTCTGCTCTTTTCCTTTGCTGGAATAAAAACTAATATTGGCATTCATGTTGTCAGGAAGAATGCTTGCAGAGGCTGCAGAACCGTATAGAGATTGCTTATGACAGTTCAATTCCTGAGCATCAGGTGCCTGTTCTAAATGATGCTATTTACATTTTGGGTGCTATTCTGGATTCTGTAATCATCAATCCTGACTTACAAATCCTATTCTCTTATTCATTATTACTGCTTTTCTACAGGAATCTTTAAGGGCCTTATGGAATGCTGCATTTCCAGAAGAAGAACTACGTGGTTTAATATCCGAGCAGTGGAAGGAAATGGGGTGGCAAGGGAAGGATCCATCTACAGATTTTAGGTAGTGTAGCTCCTTTCTATTCCATTTCGTTTTTTTTTTCTTTTGCATTTTCTCTTTCCCTGAATGACTCTGTTTGATAAGTAGTTGTTGATATTTGGATTTATCTCGCAGGGGCGGTGGTTTTATATCATTGGAGAACCTGTTATTCTTTGCTAGGAATTTTCCGGTATGTGCATTTAGTTACCTTGCACGCTCATCGTGTTTGTTTCTCTCATCTATTGTATGAATGGAGAAATCATAAGGGCACTATGGACATCATGACTGGGAAAGTGTTCCATCTACACTTTTGCTTCATATCTAGGTTTGGTTGATGTTTTGATCTTTCTGTCCATCGGATGCCTAAGGTGTTTCTAAACATGTCAATGCAGAAATCCTTCAAGGATCTTCTTTGGAAGCTGGAAGGTGATAGGTCTGTGTGGGAATATCCATTTGCTGTTGCTGGTGTGAACATCACTTTTATGCTCATTCAGATGCTTGATATCGAAGCAGGTAAACTAGGGAAGTGATATCCTAGAATTCTATGCAACTCCTGAGTACTCAAATTCTCCGACTTAAGATGACTGATTTGATGTATCTAATGGATAATTATACTCCACCAGCACAATCTTGTTGAAGTAAAAGCCCCTACTATTCGTGCGTAGACATGCATCAATTTAAGCAAATCCCATTTTCTTTTGTGAGCATTCTCATTGAGATTGCTATTTGATGCCATTCATCAATTAACAATGTGCTTGAATTCCGCAGTCAAACCAAGGACAATTGTAGGAGCGGTTTTCTTAAAGTTCCTTTCAGGTAATGCCTTTTTGAATATCTATTTTTCTTAAAAATTGGAAACCATGACGGTGCGGTTTTTTTTTGGCCTTGATAGAAAATGAATCAGCGTTTGACCTTCTCTATTGCATCACATTCAAGCTAATGGACCATCAGTGGCTTGCTATGCGCGCATCCTACATGGACTTCAATGTATGTATTCTTCAACTTCAACCAGAAGATTCTTTTTGTTGTGTTTTTTTTGGGTAAAAAAGAAAGCTCTGTATTGTGTTTTACAGACAGTGATGAAGGCCACACGTCGACAACTGGAAAGGGAGCTTCTACTTGAAGATATTACACGTCTGGAGGATCTGCCCTCGTACAGTCTTCTTACACGATAATAAGCATTTGGCCTTATCAATTTGTTTTCGTAATGGCAACAGAGAGGGCTAAGATGCATGCTACTGAGTTCGATTGACAAACACCGGTGGTCTTCCTTTTACAAAACATGTCTTTTAGCCTTTGACATGATAAAATGTATATGTGCTTCGTGAAAAAGTGCTATTGGTGTTCCAATTTGATGTTCTAGAAATTGAGGATTTCAGATTTTTGTCTATACGTTACAAATGAAGAAAAGTCGAGTATTGACAATTATGGAAACGTTTCTTATATTGATGAATATTTGATCAAATTGAGTCATAAATTTTTAAATTAATCGAGTTAATAAATCTTATTTTATAATTTAAATTTTATTTGATATTATATTTAGTTATGTTCATGAATTTGAGTATCATACGTTCAAACTTCTGTTTAAATTTAATTATAATTATAAATAATTTTATTATTCAGATTGATATCTTGTTGACTTTCCCGAACCATATATATATATATATATTGAAGACAATGTATTAATAAATATAAAAGGATCAAGGAATTAATGAGAAAAGTTTACAATCGAAAAACCAAACTGAATAAAATTTAAAGTTAAAGACCAAATCACAAAAAAAAAAGTAAATTTATGAATTTACAATCATTCAATTTTTTTATTTTTTATTTTTATTTTGTAAATGCAAACTTACTTAAATTTGAAATCCAAGCTGACTCGAATAACTTGAACAATTGAATAACTCAACATTTGAAAAAATAATTGATTTTTTTAGTCAAATTGAGTTTTGTTCATTCCAACGTTGAAGTAATGTTTTACAGCTTATCTTTCTTTGCCGTGCCCGGCATCCTTAATTGGACACCAATCCACTAATATGTGCTTTTCAAATAGGCTTGATCTTGAAGTGGAGTGAGATGAGAGAGAATACGAAGCACTTCAAGTCCTGCATTTCATAAAATGGCAATCAGGTCAGACATAGATAAGAAGAAAAAGATAGTACATCCCATTAACTTGTACCCTCTTAAACACTAGTATGACATGGATACAAACTAACATCCATGTATCGGCATTAGAGATTGAGCAAACTCGACTCGACTAGAACACTCACCCCTAATCAGCATATACATGAGCACAAGGAATCAATGAACTACTGAAAATAGAGTATGCATGTGTGTGCTTATCCATTCACCACACTCCAACTATTTCAGTAATTCGTTTCAAATAGACACCCGAAAGAAGAGCAACTCTAGCCTCTTTAGCATTGCATTGAAAACCAAGCAAGAAATCCAGTTCAAAAGCAGAAATAAATTAGCAAAAGTCGATCATGGAAAGTCCATTAATGAAAACAAAATCAGCTCTGTATCAACTAACCATGTTAGAGAACTTATGAGGCCATAAGCAAGAAAAAGTCGAAAATAGAAAATTAAAACCATCACAAAGGCCAAAAGATCAGCCTTTACTCATTGATGCAATACACAGGGTAAAAGGGTATCACAACACGAATGACAAGAATAAAATAGCAGATTGACAATGTACGTTAGCTGACCTGAACCAGATAATAAAATATGCGAAGCCCTTCCGGATCCTTACTGCTCTGAACATCAACAAGGGACCGATCTTCGAAGTAGTGAAAGAGATATGCTCATTCCCCATCACAATCTCGAGCTCCTGCCGTCCGACACGATCAGGTTCTGGCCAGTTGTTATCATCTTCCCTCATGATCTACATTGACAAAACAACAGAATTGAACAATACCAGAAAACAATAATCAATAAAAACTGCAACCTTAAACCATCCTGAGCGTTCAAAGACCCAGAAACTACAATTATTCACGGGAGTAATCATTTATCAACTAAAAACTAAATCCTTTAACCTATCAAAGAAGAGAAAATCCAGCAGGGCAATTTGAAAAACTAAGGTAGTAAAATAAGAAAATTATATATATATAAAACAAATGATAGCAAAGACTAACTCATTATTTATACAAAACATGGAAAAAGGAACTAGTTTCCCACTACAAATAAGATGAATAATTCCAAACCCTAGGCAGAGTTGAATTGAAGAGAAAATGCAGGGAAAGGGTTTAAAACGAGAGGGGACCTCGCTCTCGGTGATGATGCGGCGGCATTCCTTGAGAACGGCAGGGGTGAGGAAGACCTCTTTGCGGATCATGGTGTCGTTTTTGTAGTTGGAGTTGTTTGCATATCGGAGCTTCCCGTCCGGCCTGAATTCGAACTCCAAAAACTCGTGCCCGAACTTCCCTTTATGTCCCACGTAGTAACGGAGGTAAAACTCTCCGCTGTCGTCCTCGGCCGCCATTGTTTTTTCTTCTCCTTTTATCTTTCAGTTGCTGGAGTAAACTAAAGAGCATTTGCCCACTATCGAGGCGGAAGGGATTTTTCTGAATATCTAGATGAGTCGATGCAGTATTTGGGCCTTCAAAGTTTGGTTTGATTTGGGCTTTTTTTTTTACTAATCTGAGCTTATTAACGATGCCCTAATAACGGGGAACAGTTTAATTTTGAGACGATTCTAGACTCAACATTGCACATTAAAATATACTACTAATGTCACTCATCAAAATATATTATTAAATAAATTGTTTTATTAGAAGAACATTAAAATTTTTAACCACCTTTAAATAATTAATCTCTTATGAAAGCTTAGTTTTAATTTTAAAAAAATTATACTTAAATCAATTTTTTAATATTAAATGATTTTAATATTTAAAAAATATTGATAATTGTAGTCACTCAAATTTATTAATATTTTATTTAGTTTAACTCTTTATCTATTATAATGTTTATAATTTTGAGTAAAACACAAAGAATAAGGATTGATAAGGATTTCTATGAAAAGAAACCATTATTTTAGAGACATTGTTGTCCAAAATAATAAGAATGCTTAAAAATTTGAAGGTAATTGCATTCTAATCATTTTAACCAAGAATGTCAACGTTAGTAATAAGTTATTACATTATAATAATCTTTTCAACGAACTAAACGTGATAATACAAATTTTAAAATTGATTATTTCTCTTCGTAATAATTTTTTCTACGAATCTTATGACTTCAAAGATGTGAAGAGAAGGATTTGTTTTTCAAGATTCAAGAGAAACTGTTATAAGAGATTAATCAAGAAGAGATCCTTAATTTTTTAAATATTTTTTAATAAAAACGATTTATTTAATTATATATTTTGATGTATCATATTAATATTAACAGTGTATTTTGATATAAGATGTTCACTTTAAAATTTTTCTAGTTTGGGAGAGAATTGGTGACCCTAAAGGCCTAATAGGTGAAGTTAGACATTAGTCAATTCGGACAAAAATTCGTGCTGAACGCTTATTTTTAACAAATTTATATTTCTTATAAATAATTCAATTTCATATAATAATATCTAAAATTAAATAAAATTATTCTATTTTGAAATAAATTTATAAATTTAGGTTTAAAATTTTAAAATTTATATAAAACAAATTACACATATATAATCCCTTGTCGTACTAAGTACGTGATAATGATATTGACATTTTGTGTACGTGATAAAGATATAGACGTTTCTAAAAGTCACGGGTTCGAGCACCAATGATTGCAAGGGCGATTGAATGTTTATTATCAAATTACTGAGAGTACTTAGAAAAGATATTACCGTGTAATTATATTTAGCTTAATAATATATATATATATATATATATATTATATTTCGACTTTATTTGATGTATGATTGACCAATAAAAGATACCCATACTTGATAACGAGGTCTTACCCATCTAAACTATTTTAAATATATTAAAGTGAGATTGTTGTTTTCCATGTTATATTAAAATTCAAGATTTTTCTATATATTTTAATTTAATATATTTTGATTTTATCATTAATTAATTTAAATAATTAATTCTACAATTATTTCAATTAAAATGATGATGTGAATATTTCAAAAAATACATCTTCCATCACAAAAATAACGACGTCGATATGAAAGTGTGTTCAAGAAAAAAAAACGTTAATGTCAATATGTATTCAGATTAATCAATGATATTAAAAGAATGGAAGATTAAATTATACAAAAAATAAAGGTATAATAAATTATTCTTAATATTTGTATAAAAGAGCATTTTGCCTTTTAATTTATTGGGAGCATTTTGGATTTAATGTTTTAATTTTTTTGGTCAAAACATATATTGTTAGATGAAAATAATTAGTTGACAGTTAATAACTGTCAACACATATTATTGATGTGATATTTTTATATGTGTTTAATTATTGATGTGACATATATTGTGTCATCACTTTAAATGATGCGATATATATATATCATATCATCATTTCGAATGATATTATATATGTCATATCATTTATTAAACATATGTAAAAATATCACATCAACAATATGTGTAAATCGTTAGTCAACTAACGATTTTATCAAACAAGATTTGTTTTTATCAAAAATTGAGACATTTGAGATTAAAATATTAAAAATGATAAAATAATTATTTATGTAAACGTTGGGGGTAATTTTATTATTACACCAAAAATAAAATAGATGAATTAAATTCTAATTTGAGTGTAGTGGATGGACTAAACTATAATTTAACCTGTACTTACTGTCTTTGTAGTTTAGTTGACATATGATTGACTAATAAAAGATGATGATAACGATGTCTTATCGAACCAAACTAAATACATCGATTAGGTTGCTGTAATTGTCAAATGTTTCAATTATTTGATTTTTTATGTAATAATATTTGGAATAAAGTATACAAATAATTCTATAATTATAAAACGATGATTTGTTGAGTATTTTGAGTATTAAAAGTCATAAAACAACCATTGATTATAGAAATATTTTGTTGAGTATTACAATTATTAAAAGTTATAAAATAGTCACGTGACCATCCATATGTTTCAAAATTATCTTTTTCTGTTAAAAAATGTGATGGTCATTAGAGTTAGACATTAATCTACTGATTGAGATACGATAAAATCATATTTGACTTGATAATATAATATAAAAAGAGAATCGATCCATAAAATATAGCTCATACGTAGGGATGTATCTAGGGGTGGGCCTACCTAGGCAGTGGCTGACCCTATGACCCAAAAATTAAAAATAATAATATAATTTGAAATAAAAAATAAGTACAAATTATGTTAAAAATTATATTGGTCTAATTGATATTTTTTTAGATTCAGTTTAAATATATATAGTTGTTATTATATTTTTAAATTAAAAAGTATGCGCAAATTATGTTAGAAAATTTTTTATTATATTTATATTAGCTCACCTAATAAATTTTTTCTATTTTCGTCACTGCTTATAAGATTATGTGATCATATTTTATTATATCTCGATCAACATATTAATATCCAGCTCAGAAGATCTTTAATTTTTTAACGAAAAAGATGAATTTAGAACATATGTCGAGTGACCATTTTATAATTTTTAATAGTTGAAGAGCTCAACAAAGTAGTGTCATATAATTGAAGAATCATATTATAACTTTTAATAATTGAAAGACTCAATAAAGCAGTACCCTATAGTCAGAAGACTATTTTATGTACTTTACCCTAATATTTATCATATAAAAAATTTAAAATGAATTTAATATTTATATCGATTTAAAATAGTATTTATGTCAATTATATTATGAAATATTTTTAATCTTCATCAAAACCTACTTATATAATAGGTAAATAAAATATAATAAGTAAATTATTTTTTTATTAATATGGAGTAAGTACAAGTAGTATTTGTTCAAATATAATTCTCAATCAATTCATTTGACATTAAACGCTAGTATCTCTAACATTCCTAGTACTTGATTCTGAAACCTCAAATAATAATAATAATTTATTCACTACCAAAATCAATTTCTTCTACAATATAATAAGTAAATTATTAAAACAGTATCCATATAAAAATATATATTTTTATCATGATTAAGGTAAATTATTTAGGTCATAAGAAGATAATTCAACGTCTCTGATTCATAAAAGGAAAGCTAAAATAAAATCACACGGTGATTGAATAGAAAATAAAAGCCAATAACCCAACAGCACTGCCTCTCCCCTAGCTCATAACCGCAAGAACGGCTCCCAACACGGCCAAAAATGCTAGCACGAAACCGGAATTCATGATGCTAGGAGCTCCACTAGGCCGTGGTGACGGCGGCGATGGTGTTGAGCCACCGCTCGGCGTTGTCCCGGGAGTAGTAGGTGAACCAGACGGGGTGGAGGGTGAGTTGCCACCGGCTGCTACCACGTTGATTGCAAGCTTCATGCCGCCGGCACAATGTCCTATGGTGGGGCATATGAAATACATCGGCCCCGGATTCGACAGTGGGATGACTGTGTTTCCGTCGCTGTGAGAGCTCAGAGCATTGCCGGAGTTGCAATTGTCGTAGTCGTTCTTGGATACAACATCCACCGCATGGCTGCCACCGTACCTAAACACTATAATAAAATAGACACATGGTCACAGTCGTGTGGAAATTCGTTAATTATATATAAAATATTGATTAATCTAGGTGATTATAAGTAGTAATATTTATTTTAAATTTTTTTAATTATTTGATAATAAATACTCAAATATTCTGTCATCATTGATATTTAAATCTAAGACATTTAAAAATAACAATTATTACTTTAATTTATTGAGATTGTTTGATTCTTGAATTCATCAATTATATTTAACTTAATAATAAGTTTACATATCATTCGAATACTTTTACGACTATAACAACTATAAAGTTATCAATATAGATCTACTATGAAAGGAACATACCATGTCCAATTAGAATAAAAAACTAAACCCTAAATTTTATCATATTTAAGAGGCTAAAACCATAATTAAATTGATTAATTAAAGGTATAAATCAAAAAATACCTTTAATATTTAATTAAATAGTCATTTTGATCTTTATTTTTTTTGGAGTATTCGGCCTCAACATTTCATTTAGGGTAAAAAGGTTCTTAATGTTTGACTAAATAATAACTTTAGCCATTCTTCTGTCATTTTAAAGTATTTTGATCTTTAACATTTTATTTTAGGACAAAAAATTCTTATTTTAAAGTATTAATCGTTTGTTGACTAATAATTTTCATCCACAAAATGACTTTTTTGTCTTAAAATGGAAAGTTAGAGCCCAAAATACTTTAAAAAAAGAATATAAATCAAAATAACTACTTAATCAAACATTAGAGACATTTTTTTTCATCATTCCTTAATAAAATTCTACTGTGTGTTTTGATGACATGTTTGGTAAGCAACTTACAGAGCGTGTCGCCAACAGTGAATGCCTTCCCTTGAACCCAACCCTCGTAATCTCCGCTGTTGGTCCAACCAGCACTGTCTCCTACGGTATATTGCACGGCGTGAGCTGCCGGAGCCGCCAGAAGGAGGAGGAGGAGGAAAGCTGCTGCAAAACCCATGTTTAAACTTCAAAGCCTAGTTTACTTAGATAAGGAGTAAAGACAGTGAAGGGACAATTAGCAGGTTATATTGTTATATAGAAGGCACAAGTTAACTCAAGGAAATTTTGGACAATAATTTATAGAAGCAAAAGTCAAGCACTTTCTCTTTTATACTTACTAACACCAATAATTCACGTTAGCTTAAACTAATATTCTCCCATTATGGGTCCTTCACCAAATCAATTTGAATATACTATAACTTTTAGTTTTATACATTTTTAGGATAGTTAGATGAATGAAAATAAACTGTTGAAATTATCTCATCTTTTCTATGAATATCTTTACATTTCCTATCATTAATCACCGTCGTTATTTTTTTAGGGCCTGATGAGAGATTATTGTTTTTGAATAATTCCTACCTAGAAAGAGGGAGAAGGAAAATTTTTGCTCTTAATGAGATTGAACTCATAATCTACAGGAGAGGGAAGATGTTAATTGAGAACTTTTAACCTAATTATCTAAATATTTTTGACAATGAGAGAATATTAATTTAAACTAATGTGAATTTTATATGTATATAACTCTTTGGTTTTACTCAAAATAAGACTGTTGGATAAGTGAAAATAGATGGCTGAGATTGACTCATTATTGTTTTTTTCCAGTGAATATATTCTCAGTCATCTATTTTCCCTCATCCAACGGTATTAAATTTATGTATAACTAAAAGAGTTTTACATTATGTAATATGATCTTATATATATATATATATATATATATATATGCATTTCCTTCTCTCTTTGTTCTATTGGACCCCTCAAATTGGTAGGTTAAGGTTAATCCAAATCAAATCAATACAAATTGTATTGAATTAGAGTTGTATCAAGGGAAATTTCGAGAACCAAATTGTAAATTTTTAAAAGTTATAGCTTGATTTTGGAACTTGTGGGAAGTTTAGGGACTTAACCCTAAATTAGACTATTTTTTTTGTCAGAGAAAAATAAACCCCTCGATGAAATCTCGAATTAAGAATGCCCGAGTCCCTAAACCCTAAAACAAAACCACAACTTTCCTCCTCGTTTCTCCCTCCTCCGGCCGACGGTGCACGTCACCGCCCGTCCCAGTAAGGACATTGTCGTCGTCCGACCAAAACCCCTCGGTTAAGATGTTGAATGGAGCCATCATTTACCGTGGAGAAGCCGATGAAGCTTCGTCGAAACCCCGCCACCGCATGATTTTCCTTCGATTCCGATTGATCCGACGATCGTCTTGCCTCACCGCTGCCACCACTGAGTTCCCCATCATCGTCCACTCCTAACCCGACTGGTGGGTCGTGTCAACGTCACCGTTTTTGTCCGATCGCTGGAGTGGGTGAATGTTTCAACCTTTTTCTTTATTCCGATGGATTTGGGGCTAATATTAGTTAAATTATTGATTGCAATTGGGTAATTGGAGTTGTAAGAGTAATCGGCCGATCACTCTGAGCCTTTCGTTGTCTCCACACGCCGTCACGCACCTTCGCGTACGCGTGGGCTTGTTTTGCCTACCTTGAAAATATTCTAAAACCGATCCAACCGATCTGGACCAGTCTAAATCGGCCCAACCCGGTCTGAACCGGGTGTGTTTGACCCGACCGAGTCAACTCGGTCTGAGCCAAGTCAACCCTTCTGAGTCAACCCGTTTGAGTCAAATCGTTGACTTTGACCGAAGAAGTCAAATTTTTTGAAAAGTCTTATTTTATGTTTTTCGACGTCTTGAGTTCGAATTCGAAGTATGTTTTGACAAATTCGCACCAGATAAGCAGTTTTTCAGTGTTTTATATTCGGATTCAAATTGGTTTCTCAAATAAGTTTAGTTTCTGACGTAAATTCGATTGTTATGTATTAGAGGAATTATGGGACGTTGAATTCAAGCTCGAGAATGAACGATTGGAGATTAAATGTTCAATCGGTGGAGCTTAGAATTTGAGGTAATACTCTACTAGCTTTTGTATGCTTTCAGTAACACATTGATAATTGGTAAATGGATAAATGGAAATAATTGGTCCATGAAGTGTATTTAATTATCATTGGACTCAAATTGAATTTGGAATTAAGACAGAACACTGTATAAGACTTAGACGTCTCGTAAAAGAAATTGGTAGACTGATCGGAAACAAATCTAAGTTCAGTGATTTAATCGGTAAATCAATCAATATCGGGACTCGTAAATTCTGATTAATATCGTTAAAGGTTAAATGTTGGAAATGCTTGGATAAGAAACAACGAAAATACCAGTATGATATAAAAGATAAGGATTTTCCCGGAAAGTGAAAATAATCATGTTAATCGATCATGATCTTTGAGATGGTAAAAGACTTAAAATTTCTAATTCCTGAGCGAACACCCGGAGGCTAAAATTACCGAAAGTACTTTACACGTCTGAATTTCTTGAAATGACAAAGTTGAATTGAATGGAAGCGTTGTACGTATTCGAATTATTAAAACGATAGAGTTACTTTAGAAACTTCCAAGTGATCGGGATAAACTTGAATACTAATTGATTTAAGTACGCCGATGACCTTGAATTAAACGAATAACTTGGATAAGTTTGGAAACACTGATGTTCTTATATAATGTACTGCCCCTAAGAGTTATAAACCGCAAATCAAGCATGTCGACATTACTTGATATCGTTGCAATAAAGAAGTGAAATAAAAACTATTGGAATATATGTTTGTCCCAGTAAGATTCATTCAGCGATTATTCTGAAGATGATAAATTGACAAGAGTTGTCAGTATTAAAGTGCGAATACCCTTGAAGTGCAACAATTTGACTGGTTGACAGGTATCATTGCTGGGATTTGTATAGCTCGAGTTAACTCGATATTCCGATAGATCGACACAAATTGTGAATGCTCTGAATCTTCGTTTCTCCCTTTTAAGCTCAAATCACTAAGATTTCTCCAAGGACCTAATGCCCAAAATGTCTTTGATTTCCTGGATAATGGTATTACTCCTGTCATATATGAAAATACGAGTAACACTGATGCAAAAGATTCCGAATACCTGACTGATTACGTAGTGCCTCCGAAAAGTATCTGAATACTATATGATCCTGATAAATCACGTTATAAATAACTGATGAATCTGTCACCTATCTAATCATTTTATGGGGATCTCGTCTATGAATTTAATCAGTTTACAAAAGTTTCATGACAACCTATATGATAAATACCAATCACCTATGAATAATATTTGGAACCTCTAGTGTTTTCACTGATCACGTGGATGTTTTCTCTTATTTTAAAAATGTCTTTATTATCTGAAATACAGTCTGACCTCTGATTTCTGTCATGAACTGTGATATCTATTATGATCTCTGATTTCTATTATGATGTCTGATCTATACTCTAATTTCTGATATCTCTATTTACTGACTGAAATTATTTTTATACAGGTACTCTGGGACTCTGGTATAACTGAAGAGACTGACAGGTTCAGTCGCTGTTGGTAATTCCTTGTATAGGTTCAACACCAACTGGTAATTTCTTATGGACCTAAGGCGACTTTTGGGTGAGCTCCTGGGCCTAATAGGCATAGTGGTAAGACCTTATGGACCCTAAGACACTCCCTTAGGGTGGCTCATCTGTTGTGCGCATTGGGTAAGTCCTTATGGGCCTGTGGGCACTCCACTCAGGTGGGCACCTACGCTTTGGCTAGGGTAAGACCTTATAGACGTAAGGTGCTCCCTTAGGTTGGCATCTACGCCCTTTGGGCCTAGGATAAGTCCTTATGAATGCAGTTCTGGAAACTATATATTGGCGTTCGGTTAGAGGGTTTTACTATGGTTTTGAAAAATACGTTTTAAACTGCTACTGTTTTAAAAGATTTGTACATTTTCACTGGTTTTGTGGGAACACACTAAACACTTTATTCTAATCTCCTAAACCTATTCCTCCGAACGCTTACTCTGAAATGAAAGCTTCTTGTCTTTTACTACCTGAGATATCAGTGGGACCTCCGCTCCTAACAAAAAATCTGTAGATGTCAAAATCAATAAGAAAAAGTATGCTTACCTATTATTTGCACGTCCTTCAATATCATTTGGTAGTATTGTATTACTAAGCTTCCAAAAGCTCACTTTGTTACTCACTATTTTAGGTTAAAATGATTGAACCAGTGCAACTATCGACATCAATAAATGAGTTCCACCGGTGTTGCTTGCGGAGTACAGTGCATGTGATTAGGGGGCATGTAGCTTATATTTTGTTTTTATATCCGAGTCTGGAATCTGCTTTATTTATGAATATTGTTAAATTTTACTTTTGTGTTTATAAATTGTTTTATGATTTTAGGCGTTTTAATAAAAAAAAATTATGGGATTTTTACGGTGAGTCGCTCAGGTGGCCCTAATGTGACACTGCTCCTCGAATCGGGTCACCCGTATCGGTATGTGGGGGTTACATAAACCACCGTAAACCACCACCTCACTCGTTGTACATCAACATATTTGGATTGCTCTATGTTAATCTTATTTTAAATTCAAATAAACTTTAGGTTTATTTCAATTTAAGTTTGAATCGAATATGTTTAGATGATATCGAATTTAATCACAGTTGAATATTTTTCTATCATGTCCTTAACTAAATCAATTTTGAAATGATAGATAGATAGATAGATAAGATGAGATAAGATCATGTTAAACAACGTAAAACTCTTTTAGTTTTACACATATTTAACACCATTGAATGAATGAAAATATATGGTTGAAATATATTAAGTATGATAGGTTAGACCATCAAAACCCCCCCCCCCCCGGCAAAAAAAAATATTTGATTTCTCAAATTATTGGATTAATGACTGTTGTTTCTTCCATTTCATTTCTTGTTTAACATATGTCTCTTCCAATTCCTTTCTTGTTTAACATATGTCTCTTTACTGAGAGTCAAAAGTTTCATATTAAACTAAGCATAGAATATTCGGCTATACGCGACATTTGACATAACCGTAAACAAAACAGGTTAATGATGACGTGGTGTTGTATAAACTGAATCAGTGACCGAATTAGTCAACTGACACCTAAACAAAACGTTTAGTATTTGATTCATATTGACGTATTCTTCTTTTATCATCGTTGTCATTGTATCTGGCGATTAGATGTATCTTTTTAGACCGACTGAGAGCGTTCATATTGATTTCGCTATTGCATCAATTATCTCATTTTCTTCATGCAACACACATTTGATCAAGATAACCCAGTTTTTAGCGATTAGGGCATCAATATGTTGTAGTATCGTGAGTTCTTTTTTCCTCGTGGTGCAGTGTTTTAGAATAATTTGATAACTTCACTGTTATCAAAATTTTAAATTATTACAATTAAATTGATAAAAGTTTTGATATCTGATTCAATAGATCGATTCGATTTGATTTTAGCAACAGTAAATTGATATAATATTCATGTAACAATTTCATATCTTAAAGAACATCATAATCAATACCTAACCCGTAGGCCATTACATCAGCAACCTAACGAGGCCAATCAATTCAAACATTTAATAATATTATTATTTTTATATACATTCATCATCTCTTTCCTACTACCTGTATGGATTGGTTAGGCAATGGCACAATGAATTCACCATATCTGCACTATCTTATTTTGAAAATTTTGGAGTTGGTGGAGACGTGGAGTTGGTAAAACATGCCCTTTCTTTTGAGCTAATCAAAGCCACCTAAGAGAAAGCTTTCCTAATTCAAAGTTTTTGGCCAAACTTTATAGAAAACCCTATGTAGATTATAGAGCTATGTTGATTGGGTCCTGATGGCTAATTTCTTCGACCCTTTTACGTAACGAATTTAGAATTTGAGGTGTTCACGTAATTGGTTTGGTAGATGAATTTTACTGTTATGGTTTCGGAAAAAAACCCGAAAATTGTCAGTTTTTCATCGGCCAAGATCTTCGGATAGACCTTTGTGCTTATTGAAGTCTTTAAAGAACTCATAATCTCGAACTAATTATAATGCATAGATAAGACAAGACCTCTAACATGTGTAACCTATCAAAGTGAAATATGTGATTTTACAACTAGATCTACTTGGCTAATGCCACTTAGAAACAATCATAATTATCTTATATCTGGCTCCTTCAACTACGATCACTATAAAAATCTTTCAGCCACGACTAAGAAAAGGAGACTTTTTGTACTCCTTTTGAAATTCTTATGAGGTTCTTTCATCTTTAACCTAGAACAATCCCCTCTCCAAACAATTTTTCTCCTTTATTTCACAGAGAATCATCGGCCAACCATCGTTTTTGACTATTTATGATTCTTACTCAAGTTAGGAATGGTGAACCATCAACAATCTACACAATCTATATGTTCCCAGTTCCATCATCAACTATTATGATGGGATCTAAGGCTTGGTTGAATATAAGAGGGTAATTTGCATCGTACAAAAGAAAAGAGTAATTTACATTTTGGGGTCATTAAATTCGGTATCAATAAATTTGTATATATTTATGCAATATTTTTTAAGAAAAATTCAATCAAGAAATAATAATATATGTAAATATATCTTTAAGTAGGAGAGCATCGATTAACTTATTGTAGAAATCGATGCTGCTAAATTAGCATTGCCAGATCTTCCCTCTGATATGAAATTGGAGAGCATTATTAGATACTACAATATTTGATTAAATCCTGGTTTAAAACATCAATGGTGTTTCAAAGGGAGAGGAAAGATGGAGATGCCACTTGATGGTTTTAGTGATCGGAGTTGACGGCAAGGATAACGACTGGTAGTGATATCCAATGGTATGGGTCAAAGGGAGAGGATGGTTGGGCCAAATTAAAGAAGTTTGTAAATTTAGAGGTTAAATTTATCGAATTATTTAAAATTATGACTAAATTAATCGTATGTATACATATAAAGAACTAAATGTGTTATTATTTAATCAACAAGCAAAAAATCATACATTGTACAAAGCCTTCACATTAACAAGTGTGTAGAAACTAGAAAGGAATGATATCCTCTACTTCTGAGGTTTTGTCCAATAGGAAATAAGGTCTGCAACTGACGATTTAAGAAACAATTGAATCTTACACAACTGTGCCACCGCCGGCAGCGGCGTACTGCAGAAGAAACAGAGGTTCCTTTGACATTCTAGGAAGAGCAGCAGCCACTCTTCTGTTCAACAGCCTGTCCTCGGATCTGTACCGTAGGAGGCCAAGCATTGTACATGGCAGGTTGGCTAGCCATTCTGTATTTAGAGGCAATTTTTAATGACACACGAAAGTATTACACACTCAATAGGAACCAAGACTTGATGGTAAAATACCATAGAACTGCATTTATTGATCTAATTTTTTTGTATGATAATATTGAACAATAAACCTAACCAGCATGAAAATGCCATTCAACAGCACATTGTTCTACAAACCAACCACCAACTTTTTTAGCCTAATTGTATTAGTATTCAAATAACTAAGAATACAAGAGCTCCCAAATGAGTGGCAGGGTTATTTTCGTGATTGGAAAATTTCGGGTTATTTCATGTTCGGATCAATGTCAGGTTTGGATCATTTTAGGTTTCAACACTCGAGTACAGATCATTTTCAGGTTTCTAGTTCAGGCCATCTCGAGTTCATATCATTTTGGATTCAAGTCATTTCAAGTTCAAGTTGTTGACTCTTATAGTCAAATCAGGATGGATCGGATTTAGAATTGGGTTAATCAGGGTGAATTTTCAGGTTCATGTCAGTCTAGATATTACTAAAACCATTTAGGAAAAAGAGTATGGGTACCTGTTCTTGATGGAAGCAGCCATAGCCATGAAAGCCTGTTCCACATTAGTGGCATCTTTTGCACTAGTTTCCAAAAAAGGTATGTCGACTTCATCTGCAAGTGCCTGAAAGAAGAAAAACAGATATATGGAGAAGGGCCGGGAGCAATGAATATGCAGTACAACACGTCAACACCAGCAGTTACAATTTGATGATCATACAGCTCTACCTAGGAATAAACCTGCTATAAAGACCAAATTTATGCTTTTACATGTGAGCAATCAAATACCTTGCCTGCTTTGTATGACACAACTTTATTTTCTGTAAGATCACACTTGTTTCCAACCAGTAGCTTGTTAACATTGTCACTAGCATAACGATCAATTTCACTCAGCCATTGCTTGACATTATTGAAGCTTTCTTGGTCTGTCACAGCATAAACAATCCAATACAGGAGCCACAAGTAAAAGGGAAAAATGACATTAAAAATTGAAAATGTATACATATATATATATATGAGAATCATAAATAAGAAGTGGAGAAATAAAATAAGTACATGGAGAAGATCTAGAAAGGAAAAGATCACCCACTATTATGCCATGAGCCCCACGGTAGTAGCTGCTAGTGATTGTCCTAAAAAAACCCAAGATTGCTAAGTGTTAAGGTTTACGAGCAACTTTGAAGGACTATATTAATAAAATGAGAACATACAAAAGGAAAAAGATATCAGCCAATGGGAAAAAGGAAGATGAGCAGATAACTCATTCTCCTGCAAATGAATAAAAGAAAATGCAGTACAGCATGCAAAAACATACAATTTGAAGTTTAATGGTCTTCCCATCCTGTTCCACAGTGCGGATTTTATACCAAAAAAGAAAATGAGAAGACAAGATATTAGAATAGTTGTTATAAATTTTGGAACTTAAAAGTCAGCACCAGGGACTGTTTACTCACAAAATCAACACCAATGGTGCTTATGTAGCTTTCAACACATGAATCATCCTGCGTTACAGAAATTACATAATGATCAGTGACAAGGTTCAGTTCTGCACGGCCATCTGAAAGTATCCAGATTCCAGATGTTTGATATCTCCAATATAAAACTATTCTTCTACCAAAAATGTTCTCTATCCAAAATCATAAAAATAGTTCACCACATGAAGTTCAAATTTTACACTCACCTTTCAAGGCATACACAACGGAACTTATTAAACGTGAATATAACAATTAAAGGCAATCATATAAACATCTAGAATGTGTAACAGAAGTCTAAGAAGCAAAGAGATATACTTAATGCCAGTTTAAGTCGGAAAAGTTACAGCAAATCTCAAAAGAAGACAAGATTTTCCAACAACTGAATCTCCAATAAGCAGTAGCTTGAACAGATAGTCACTGCAAAAATGTGCAACCCGATAATATTAACATACTTCTCAATGATGTAACCACATAACATAAAGTTGATTTCTATAATCGAGGCCAACTCAGAACACCAAATTACTTCCCAAAGATTAACCCTAAAATTTCTAAGCCACCTTTCAGTTGAATTCTTAATTTTGGTTGCTGCATAAAATTAAAATGCATTACATTCAAATTTGAGTTAGATTGCTTCTCCATCACAAATAATTGAGTTGGCAACACATGTTGAAAAGTCACATACCTGACTAGAAGACATCAAAATTTACTAAATATATTTTATTCTAATGAGAATCCATTTCTAGCCAAAATCAATTTAAGTTTTTGCGTCACGTAAATAACATAAAAGACGTGAATAATTGAAGAGCACACCAAAGCCCGCACCCTTTGTTTTAATTAAATTCCACGGATAAACTCCAATGAGGAAAAACCATATCAATTCCATCAACGGATCTAAAACAAAATCCCGTCACTTTTAACACCGACAATTATTGGTTCAAATAAAATTTTATGAAATTTTCGAAACAGTCACCAAATCATAAAAAAAGAAGAAGAGGATAAGTAAATTAAAATATAGGATTATTAGAACAACATAGCAATACAAGTAAAAATATTATTAAATACGAAATAAAATAGATAACTTACTATTCGGGATTCATTGTAGGGCGAGGAATGCAGAAAGATCAAAGGATGGGCGGCCGAAATCCAAATGAAACTTTCCGGCGACAGATCGAAGCGATCTCACACTGATTCGCCGGAAAGTTCCGCCTGAGGTAAATGAAGAAAAAGGGGAAACGGCAGAGATGAAATGACACGCAACGCCAATACTTGGTCTGATATTTTTTAAGAAATTTCGATCTGGAATTTTTGAATAATGGATCTAATCAAGCTCCAGTTTTGGGGCTTGGGCTTGCAAGTTTCTTCACTAACGGCCTAATTCGATTTTAGTCCCTCTGTTATACAAAATTGAAATTAAACTTTAATTTAACATTTTTGAGAAATTTAACATAGTTTAATCTTCTTACTTTTATGGTGAATTTCCTTTTGGAACACTATAAATATGGATGAGTATTAGATCGAGTCGAGTCAAAAACTTTAAGTTAGTCAAGTTGACGAGTCCTATTTTATAACTTAAGTTTTATTTGAAAATTTTAAAGTCGAGTTGAGTTTATGAAATTCTATTTGAGTCGAGTCAAGTTGTTTAAATTTTTGTTTAAATTTAATTGTAAATATTTATAATATCGTGGGATCGAGTCCCATGGAGGGCATTTCATAATTTGGAGGTCTCCTACGGAAGCTGCTCTCAACCTATTGTTGGGGGCAGCCTACTATCTTACATTCTCTTTACCCCATTACATATGGGAACAAGGGACAACCATTTATTTTGATTCTAATTTAAACATATTTTTATAGCCATATATGATATACATTTATATTTTATTATATTTTTCATATTCGATATACATATATAATGTAGAATTAAGGGACTTGACTTGAACTTGAAAATCAAAATACTAATTATTCGAGTTTTTTTCTCGTGCATTGCGTGAGACTATTTTATCTCCCAAAATTAGATGTGATAATACTGTACAAGATGAATATTGTTATACCTTCGGAGGTATCTCCCAAAGACGCACATCAAAAACTACAATTTTGTTTAATGTTCACCCAGAGTCTTGTACTCCATAGATGGCAACAATCTCATGATCGAACCTATGAATAACTCACATAATAATTTGTTAGGGATAGACTTGATAGCCATCACTATCATAGGCTTGACATCAATCATCCTATAATCAGGGTATTTATACCCTGAGGAAAGATTCAAGGGGATCTCTTTTCTCTAGACTTTGGGCACACCTTTTGTCTTCTCCTCGACACTATCTTCTCTTCCATAAAAAACATCGGTCATGGCTCTACGCCTAAACCAAAAGAGGTAAACCGCTTACGATCAACAAACCAAATTTGGTCGCATCAATAATTGATACAATGAGCATTGACTACTTATGATATTTAGATATCATATCCGATGAATCTCCAAAATAAAAACACACATTCTTATCTTCAAACTCCACCTAAAAAATCGTTTAGATTAAATGTCTACCCCGCTAAAGCGGTAATTATATTAAACGTTTTGATAAATAAGTGATTGAAACATAATAATTGAAGGATTTATAATCAAAATAAGAAAAAATACAAACAAAAGTGACATTGAATGTAGTTTACTCAGTTTTAATTCTTTTTCAAATGCAATCTATTTTTTTTATCTAATACAAGAACAGAAAGAAAGGTAAGCTTAGTTTGTATCAGCCTCCAAATATACTAAATCTGTTATCTCTCTTAGTGGATAAACAAAAACAAGTTCTACAATGGTTTTTCCATGAGCCATATTTGCCAACACATATGCCACTACATTCATTTCTCTTCGAATATGCTTCGTCTTAACCTTTCAATCTCTTTGCAACAGGGCTCTAATAACAGCAACAATGGCATTATCCGATAAGGGACAAGATGTATGATTAAAAATCTTTGAGACCTTAAGATTATCCATCTCTATCTCCATCATTCAATAATCAAGTCTCCAAACATGACACAAAGTATCATGTATCAACCATAATTCTGCAATCAACACCGAGCAAATGTCAATACTCTTTAAGAACCCAATTCTGATTTTACAATCGCACTAAGTTAAGCATCTTTGCCTTTTTGTTCTCTTTAGTTTCATATCCGTTTTCTACTTCTCGGATTTCTGCTTCCTATTTGCTTTTAATCTCGATACCCTCTTAGGTTAGTATTGCCTCTCTCCCTTCTTCTCTTCGATTTTTTTTTTTTGCTAATAATATTTGGTCCAAAGGTTTTGTAGTTCGCATGCATTTTTTTTTCTCAAAAATGGTTTTTATGATTATTTCTTAATGTTTCTCCGGGTTAATTGTTGACTGCTATGGTATTTTTATGAGGGAAGTTTTAAGTTTGAATTTTTTTTGTATGCTTTATTTGTCTTTGTTTTAGTTACTGTGACGACTAAGGATGGCTTGTTGCATCGATGGCGAAACACCACCCTGATTTGATCATGTGCTGGAAGCAGTCTAGTATTACAATCGGACGACTATGTGAGAAATACGATGGCAAGTGTGTAATCTGTGACTCCTATGTTCGTCCTAGCATGCTGGTTCAGGTTTGATGTGAAAGCAGTTACGATTCATTTTAAGGTAGGTGTGTTATCTGTGGAGTAGTGGGAATATTCGATGCATACTAAGGACTAAGGAGTGTACACAACAAGAGAATGATCGAGATGGTTGTCCCAAAATTGTTAATCTTGGGAGCGCGAAAATGGAATTGTTTTATGAACATAATAAATACAGTTTTATATACGAACTAAGCGACTTTAATGGTTACAAGAATAGTTGTCATTCTTTGAGGTGTCATGTTCGAGTTCAATGTCTTTAGAGGTGTATAAACATTCATTGTCAAATAATTGAGAGTATTTTGAACATATATTATCTTTAAATCATCAATATTCATAAAAAAGAAAGAAATTTGATTTAAAGAAACAATGACAAAAATTGGTTGATTATGTAGCCAGGAATGATCAAAATGACAAGATTTTTAGAATGTTGGAATTATAATGAGGCTTTAAGTCTTTTTAGACTTATCTGTTAGAAATGTTTCCTTCAAGATATATATTTGTCACATTGCATCTATAGGTTAATACAAATGATTCGATTCAAGATGTTTATATGCCTTTGTTTTTGCTCATGTACAATGGCTATTGGATATTGTTTTACAATGAGAAGTAAAGTAATTATCATTTATCCGGTCAAGTCTCGTCTTTTGTCAGACACATATCATTATGTCTTGTAAGATCACTCATTCATGTGATTCTTAGTTCTTTGGTGTTGCGTAATGAATTCTTCCCTTTCCACTTCATTCCATAGAGTCATATAAAGTGAATTTTGATGAAAATTCAAAAACTTATAAAAAGAGCTAATTAAATGATTAAGTTAGGAATTAATTGAGGGGACTGGTTTGCTTTTAGGTAACAGATTGATATTAATCCTTCTAAAATTCTTCCATCAAGGCAATGAGTGAATCCGGAACCTTGTTGTTATGACATTGTTGCTGCTGTTAAAAGTTTTAAAGTTTGGCAACAAACTTTGGAAAATGTTTTTTTTCAAAGTTTGGTAAATGTTTCTTTGAAAAATGTTTTTCAAAGTTTGGTAAAATTTTGGTAGATGTTTGTTGAAAATAGGAATGAGTAAATTCACTTTAGTCATTGCACTTTAGGGTATTTTCAAAGATTAGTCCCTAAGTTTCTACTATAAATACCCTTACCCATTTAGCTTCAAAATCATCCCAAAACATTTCTTTCTTCTTATACTAGAGAGCTTTCTTGTGAGTAGTGAGTGTTTTGTAAACACCTGTAAATTTTCTCTCTTAGTAAAAGATCTGCAGCAGCCCGGAGACGTAAGCACAATTGGCTGAACTCCGTTATTAATTTTCGGGTATTATTTTTCCGCTTTTATTTCGCATTCTCACTAATCTGGTTATAGGGAAATTACTTGTACTCGGTTTATTTTCCTAACAACTGGTATTAGAGCTTTTGGTTGTGATTTTTGTCAAATTTTCTACGAGGTTACTATTCATTACTATTCACGTGAATAGTGAATTTTGTGAATAGTGAAATTCGGTCGGCGATACGAGTTTGTCGACGGTGGTGTTCTAATACACGGTGATTCGCAAGAATTGTCAGAAACGATCCAAACGAAGCCAGATTCGAGTGGGAGCGATGGCTGCAGACGAAGGGAAGGTGAAAATTGGAAAGTTCGATGGTGCGGACTTTGGTTTTTGGAAGATGCAGATTGAAGATTTTTTGTACCAGAAAAATCTATATCAACCTCTCTCAGGAAAGCAACCAGAGGGCATGAAGGATGAAGATTGGGCTCTTCTCGACAGACAAGCCCTCGGAGTTATCCGACTGACGTTATCCCGCAATGTTGCTTTTAACATAGCAAAGGAAAAGACTACGGCGGGTCTTTTGGCGGCTCTCTCCAGTATGTACGAGAAGTCATCGGCCTCAAACAAAGTTCATTTGATGAGGCGATTATTCAATTTGCGGATGGCGGAAGGGGCATCGGTGGCACAACACCTAAATGAACTCAACACAATCACAACCCAGTTGAGTTCAGTGGAAATTGAGTTCGATGATGAAGTTCGAGCTTTAATTCTCTTATCATCTCTACCAGACAGTTGGAATGCTACTGTTACAGCAGTCAGCAATCGTCGGGAAACAGCAAATTAAAATTCGACGATGTTCGGGATCTGGTATTGAGTGAAGAAATTCGACGAAGAGAATCGGGTGAAGCATCAACCTCCTCAGCCTTGCACACCGAGTCTAGAGGGAGAACTTCATAAAGAAATTCAAATCGTGGCAGATCAAAATCCAGAAGGGGCAAATCAAGAACAGGAAATAAAGATTTTACCTGTTATAATTGCGGCAAGAAGGGTCACTTCAAAAGAGATTGCCGAGCACTGAAGAAAGATACCGGTGCACAGGAATCTGCCAACGTGACAGAGGAGACAGGTGATGCCATGATTCTAAGCGTCAACAGTCCGATTGAATCATGGATCTTGGATTCAGGGGCATCTTTCCACTCCACCCCATACCAAGAAATCATGGAGAACTATGTCAGTGGTGATTTTGGGAAGGTTCATCTTGCTGATGATGAAACCTTAAAAATCGTCGGAAAAGGAGATATCCGACTAAAGTTGCCAAACCAGACCACCTAGAAGCTGACAGGAGTGAGACATATTCCTGGCCTCAAAAGAAATCTGATTTCTGTTGGACAGCTTGATGGAGAAGGATATAGCACACCTTTTCAGGCTGTGAATGGAAGATTACCAAAGGAGCACTCGTCATTGCTCGTGGTAAGAAGACTGGTACTCTCTATGTAACCTCAAATTTAGAGAATATCATTGCAGTAGCAGATGCTAATGGAAAATCAAACCTATGGCACCAAAGGCTTGGCCATATGAGCGAGAAAGGAATGAAGATACTTCTGTCAAAAGGGAAGTTGCCAGATCTAAAGAATGTAGATGTCGGACTATGCGAGGATTACATCTTTGGAAAACAAAAGAAAGTCAGTTTTACAAAGATTGGCAAGACTCCCAAGGCAGAAAGGTTAGAATTGGTTCATACTGATGTATGGGGACCATCCCCTGTTCCATCTCTTGCAGGCTCACTATATTATGTCACCTTCATCGATGATTCAACAAGGAAGGTGTGGGTTTATTTTCTGAAGAAGAAATCAGAAGTCTTTGATACCTTCAGAAAATGGAAGGCCATGGTGGAAAATGAGACTGGTTTGAAAGTCAAGCGGTTGAGGTCTGACAATGGAGGAGTACGAGACAGTAGTTTCAGAGATTTCTGCGCAAACAATGGGATCAAGATGGAGACAACAGTTCCCATAACATCGCAGCAGAATGGCGTAGCAGAGCGCATGAACAGAACTCTGAAAGAACGTGCCAGAAGCATGAGGATACATGCCGGATTGCCCAAATTTCTATGGGCTGAAGCTATCAACACTGCAGCTTACCTGATCAACCGTGGGCCCTCAGTTCCTTTGGATGGCGGAATACCAGAGGAAGCTTGGAGCAAGAAAGAAATAAACCTTTCACACTTAAGAGTGTTTGGTTGTATTTCTTATGTACACATAAACTCTGCTGAAAGAAGTAAACTTGATGCCAAGTCCAACAAATGCGTCTTTGTTGGTTACGGTGGTGATGAGTTCGGTTACCGGTTTTGGGACTACGAAAATCGAAAGATCATCAGAAGCAGAGACGTCATTTTCAATGAAAATGTGATGTACAAAGATATGTCAACCGCAGAATCAAGTAATACCGAAGCTGAAACAAATGAATTTGCTGAGTTCGAGGAGATTTCTGGAAATGATGTTCATATCAATCCTGAAGCAGTTCAAGAAGAACCACACACACCAGAACTGAGACGCTCCTCCAGAATTCCTAAACCAACCCAACGGTATTCGCCTTCTTTACACTACTTGTTGTTGACTGACAATGGTGAACCAGAGTGCTATGATGAAGCAATGCAAGTAGAGGATTCAGTCAAGTGGGAGTCTTCCATGAAAGATGAGATGGACTCGCTTATGTCAAATCAGACATGGGAATTAGCTGAATTACCACCAGGCAAGAAAGCGCTCCACAACAAGTGGATTTACAGGATCAAAGAAGAGCACGATGGGAGCAAACGCTACAAAGCAAGATTGGTTGTCAAAGGCTTTCAGCAAAAAGAAGGTATGACTACAATGAAATTTTCTCTCCAGTCGTAAAATTGTCTACAATCAGACCGGTGTTGAAAATTGTAGCTGCAGAGAATTTACATCTTGAGCAGTTAGATGTAAAGACAACTTTCCTTCATGGTGATTTGGAGGAAGAAATCTATATGAGGCAGCCAGAAGGCTTCATAGAGGCAGACAAGAAAAACCTGGTATGCAGGTTGAAGAAGAGCTTGTATGGTTTAAAACAAGCTCCTAGACAGTGGTACAAGAAGTTCGATAGCTTCATGAGCAGCAGTGTTTTATCAGATGCCAAGCAGATCATTGTTGCTACATCAAGAGGTTCGACAGCTTCATTATTTTATTATTGTACGTTGATGACATGCTCGTTGCAGGCTCAGACATGCAAGAGATTATACAGTTGAAGCAAAAATTGTCGAAGCAGTTTGCTATGAAGGATCTGGGCGCTGCAAAGCAGATTCTTGGGATGAGGATCAAGAGAGACACAAAGTCAGGGACTTTGATGTTATCACAGGCTGAGTACATCAACAAAGTACTCTCCAGGTTCAACATGCAAGCTGCTAAACCAGTAAGTACACCTTTAGGTGTTCATTTCAAACTCTCCAAAGACCAATCACCAAAGACGGAGGAAGAACGTGCACACATGGTGAAGGTTTCGTATGCCTCAGCAATTGGAAGTTTGATGTATGCCATGGTTTGTACCAGACCAGATATTGCTCATGCAGTGGGAGCTGTTAGCAGGTACATGAATAATCCGGGCAAAGTACACTGGGAAGCAGTCAAATGGATCCTCAGATATCTTCGGGGTACCACAAACAAAGCACTTTGGTTCAAAGGTGGAGATATGATATTGACAGGCTATGTAGATGCTGACTTAGCCGGAAATGTCGACATCAGAAGGAGCACTACAGGGTATGTCTATACTCTAGGAGGAACTGCAGTGAGTTGGGTTTCTCAACTACAGAAGATAGTTGCTCTCTCCACAACTGAAGCAGAATATGTCGCTGTTACGGAAGCCAGCAAGGAGATGGTTTGGCTCCAAAGTTTCTTGGAAGAGTTAGGCAAGAAACAAGAAAACAATATCTTGTATTGCGACAGTCAAAGTGCTATCCATCTAGCAAAGAATCCGTCTTTTCATTCCAGGATAAAGCACATACAATTGAGATATCATTTTATCCGGTCTCTTCTGGAAGATGGGATTTTGAAACTTGAAAAGATTAGTGGAGCTCAAAATCCGGCAGACATGTTGACAAAGACGGTGACTACGGACAAACTGAAGTTGTGTTCAGCTTCAGTTGGCATGCTAGAATAACAAGACCAGACATGCTGCTGCATTGATCGAGTGTGAAGACATATTAAAATCAGTCTTCAAGTGGGAGATTGTTAAAAGTTTAAAGTTTGGCAACCAACTTTGGAAAATGTTTTTTTTTTTCAAAGTTTGGTAAATGTTTCTTTGAAAAATGTTTTTCAAAGTTTGGTAAAATTTTGGTAGATGTTTGTTGAAAATAGGAATGGGTAAATTCACTTTAGTCATTGCACTTTAGGGTATTTTCAAAGATTAGTCCCTAAGTTTCTACTATAAATACCCTTACCCATTTAGCTTCAAAATCATCCCAAAACATTTCTTTCTTCTTATACTAGAGAGCTTTCTTGTGAGTAGTGAGTGTTTTGTAAACACCTGTAAATTTTCTCTCTTAGTAAAAGATCTGCAGCAGCCCGGAGACGTAAGCACAATTGGCTGAACTCCGTTATCAATTTTCGGGTATTATTTTTCCGCTTTTATTTTGCATTCTCACTAATCTGGTTATAGGGAAATTACTTGTACTCGGTTTATTTTCCTAACAGCTGCGATAGATCATCAAGTCTAAACTGATCGATAGAAGTGATGGGGTTCATGTCAAACTAGGTCCTAGATGCTTCTGGTTCATCATCAATTGATGGCATTGAGAGTTTCACATTTGCTAAACTAATGCCATTGTTTAGAACAAGAGATGACTAGATTTTCTTAGTATTTTTAGCTCTTCTCCTTGTATACCCCAGTCTAGTTTGCCATCAGGGTAACACCAATCCAAAAGGTTAGGAGGCATTGCGCCCACTGGAGATGTTGGTGTAGAATACCCTGAATGAGGATTTATGGTAGGGTGCTCGATAACGCTAGGAAGAATTGTACCCACCGGAGATGCTGGTGTAGAATACCATGAATGACGGTTTACGGTAGGGCACCCTACAACGCCCGGGGTCTGCTTTAAATTTGAAACTGATGCTGCAGTTGTTCCCGATTGTTCAACCCCAAAGGTTGGAGATGTCATTACAGGAGAGGATGCTGGTTCGCTGGGTAACTAGAGTGGAGCTTGTGATTAATATTCGGGCGCATTTGAACTCCAATCTGTGATTGTTGTTGAGGAGAAGTAGCCTCAAGTGAAAATCCTTAAAATGTGGACTTAGTACTAGTATTAAGAGATCCAACAATATCTTCAAGGCTAGTCGACTTCATCCCTCCATGCTATTTAATTCCCTAGATGAGGGATTAGTCCAACTAGCCGGGGAGGAAATATCAGTTATCTCATCAATTAGTTGTTGTTGCTGCTGGAGGCACTGATGACTATCTAAATTGAGCATTTCCATGTTTAAATCCTTACCTCGGGCACTTTGTGCAGCTTTCAACCTACTACTAGGAAGTTGCAAGGTAGGAGGTATGTTGCTAGACTGGTTCAGACACACCCCTACACAGATAGAAGATGTCCCAATAGGAGTCAAGAGTGGTGTCGATGTTGATGGTTTTATAAAAGATGGAGAGACAGGATCAAGTGGGCTCATTGAACCATGATCAAGACTAATTGCATATGATGTAGGTGAAGGTAAGGCTGAACCTGTCGAAGCATATAAGGGACGAAGTTCCTTCGGATTGTGAGCAAAGAAACAAACCTTCCTGGTGCAATTAGTCTCATCCTTGCATAGACGAGTTCGATATTGTGCGGGATGAAGCCAAGACTTGAAAATACCATGTGCATACTCACAGTTATCTCCTTGCTTGCACAATCCCTTACGGAATTCAGGACAAGGGACACAATTATAAAGATATCTCCTAGGATCACACCTCCTTGCATTCTCCCCTGGGTGAACAAATGGACATTCAGTCCAATCATGAGAGTAAGCCCTCGAGCAAGGCTGGACCGTGAAGGTGTACATCCTAAACTCATCTGTCTCATATATCTCGTTCTTGATGTTGGGAAGATAGAGATTGTAGGGGTAATCTTTCTTCTCATTTTCATCTTTCCAAGGTTGGGGAGTTGAATCCGTTTGTTGCTCATACCCTTTCACCTCAGTTGCTACTTGAGCAGGCAAACCATCTCTTTCACCAATACTACCACTTCCTTTCAACAAACCCTCCAATATCTTTTTCTGGAGTTGAAATCTGACTTACAACAAGCTGGAGCAATTAAGTTGTATGGTCAGTTTCCATTGGCATCGATTGAATTTATATCAGCGGAAGTATCAAGCAAGATTCTAACAATCTCAGGTGATAAGAGGAATCGCCAGCAGCAACACAATGGAGAGCCCTGGTCCCATCGGAACCGTAAGCCTTGTTAACGTCGCACGACCACTTTTGACGATGTAATTCACCACATCCTTGCATCGAAGATTGAAGCAATCAAAAGGGTGTTCTTTCTTCAAACCCCATCTTCTTTGAACCTATTCTCCTTCCATACCACAAGCATGGCTCATTAATGTCATGACCCCCTTCTTCAACGGCGAATTTGAAGCCGATCAAATCATCCGAAGCCGACAATTCGAGCAAATCTGAGAACTTTAGAGGAACCCCATTTTGTTTATGAGACCCCCTCCATGATTTGAGTTGCTTCCTCATTGAAATATTGCACGTGAAAATTTCTCTTTTGAAAAAGATTATGTTGAATATTTAATTTTTTATAAAGTATACAAATACAATGAGAATCTTGGGAGAAACAAAAAACATGACTATAATATAATAATTTTTAGTAAGGTGGTTATAACATGACTAGGCGGATGCTTATTTGTTTAAACAAAGCAGTTGATGTTTTTTAACCAAAATATATATTTTCTTGAAATTATTTTTCAAAGTAAGAAAAAAATATTTAAAATTAAAAAGATATTAAAACATCACAGCGTGTATAATTTTTATAAAACTAAATTAGTATTACTTAACTAATCTGGTTGTATCATTTCTGATACTATTTTTAGGTTAATAAATACTCTTTCAAGTTAAATAACTGAAAATTATACTAATAAAATTTAGGGAAAAAATTATTTTAGATAGGAATTGAAACATGCTATAGGATCCACAAGCGTTTGTCTGTTGTCTTGTCTTGATTCTTTGTTCTCGAGCCGATGATTCACCGGTTGGGGTATGCTCACAAGGTGATGTTGAAGTTGCTTCTAGCGGCATTGTAAGCCACCATCAACCGGAGATAAGTGATTGACGAAGGCAACGCCGATAGTCAATAATTTTGGGTTTTGTTTTTAATTCAGGGTTTAGCTCAATTTCAGATTGGGGAAATATTTTTTTTTCTCTGCCAATAGAAAATGACAAATTCGGGGATGGGTTCTCAAATTTCCTACAACTTTTAAAATGACCTATCAGTTTCAAAAACTTACAATTTGACCCCTAAATTGGGGGTGTGACAATTCATGCCCTTCATAAGTTTTGAAACTTTTAGGGATTTAGAAGTTTGGGACTACGACAAGGACGATAATAGGTAAACAACGACATGTGGATGGTCAAAGATATTAGGATATTAGGATTTTGGAGCTTTTTAATGATTTTTTTTAAATTGAGTTATTTTTTAAAAAAAATAATAAGGGTTCATTTGATTCTAAAAATATAGTTGTTTTTCTTTTTTTAGAAAACAGAAAAAGTTGAAGAAAATGTATTTGCTTGTAAAATTAGAAAATGATTTCTAGAAAATGAAAACAAAAATTAATAAGTGAAAATATGAAAACATAAAAGATGTTTTCAATGTTTTCATTAAAATTGTTTTGGAAATTTGAAAAATAGAAAAAAAAATATAAGATCTAGATTTTTAACTTAACTTACATGAGTTCAAATCATTCTAACACTGTTTTTGACTTAGTAGTATCTAAAACCCTCAAACTTTTATAAAAAATCAATATGGTCCCCAAAATTTGTTTACACTTAATGTGGTCTTTAAACTGAACCTTTTTAATAATTTATATATTTAATGTGTTGAATATCTTAACAATTATTTATATTTTATATTTTAAAGTTAAATAATTTCTTAATTTTTCTAAAAAAATTAAATAAGTCTGCAAACTTTCTAAAAACAATTATGCCCTTGAACTTAACAAAAAAAAAAACAATTAAGCTCATTTATCACATAATCGTCCACTGTGTACTATAATAACAGTATCGTGAACTATAACATCGATATTGTATATTGCCATGTAAGCTTTTTGAATTGTCATGTAAGCAGTGTGCTAGTCAATGCTCGATTCTGTTGGTTAAAAAGTTAAATTGATTTTTTTCTCAATTTAAGAGTCACATTGAGTGCAAAACATATTTAGGGACTAAACTAGTTTTTCTCCCCAAAAGTTTGAGGTCTTCAATTATCACTAAACATTTTTTTTTATTTTAAGGACACTTTTGTGTGCTCTTGCTTACAGCAATATTTTGTTTATTTTTTAAATTTAATTGATGTCTAATATGCATCAACATTATATTCTTATTATTAACCAAACATATTAAATTTATGTAATGAATTTTTTTAATAATTATAGTTTAATTTAATTATTTAATAACTATTTGTTCATTTCTATATTATTTTTATTTATGATTCAAGTTTTCATTTATATTAACATGACATGTTTTCTAACTTTAAAAAACGGAAAATGAAAATTATTTTCTAAAAACAAAAACATAAAATATTTTTTATAGAAAATATTTTTCTAGAACCAAACGACCCCTAATATTTTTTAGTTTTTTAAAATAAAAATTTTAAATATATATATATATATATATATATATATATGACACATGTCAAATAATGATTTTTTTAATGATCATTATAACATATGCACTTAAAAAAATAATGTTGTAAACATTAGACAAAACATTTATTTTTTTCATTAAACCTATTAAAAATAAAAAATGATAAAATAAAAAAACACATTTGGTAAAACATGCATTCTTTATTTTGTAATTGATTTTGTCACGTAAGATAAAAGGTGTAAAGTATATTTTTCTCAAAAATAATTTTACAAGGCACACCACTTTTTAGGTCTGTAAGAAATTACCAGTTTGATCAGAGTTGAACCTCCATACTCCAGAATCCTACCCATACATTATCCAGTGGAAATTCGATTGAGTAGTAACTTTAATATCAAAATCACGATCCAGTAGAATATTGTAAGAGTGACAATGAAGTTATTCATATCACATTACCCTCTACCCATACACCATATGCAGTCCCATGAGTTACCCAAGGGAGTGCCTTGGGGCCTTAAAGCCTACCCATAGTCACCTTAGGTCCGTAAGAAATTACCAGCTTGATCAGAGCTAAACCACAATACTCCAGCCTACCCAGATAATGTCTCAATAAAACAGTTCAAGTAGTAACCAATAGATCTCATGATCCATAAATCAGGAATGATTATATTTTCCAGTGAAAATAGGTAATCATAGATCACATATCATGTAGTCATAGTTCATTAATAGTAAATCAAAAAATTAGTAAATCTGAAATTTCAAAAAATCACGTTTTAAAACAGGTAAAACAATTACATGTCACATAGGGAACACACTAGAGGATTCGACTATTCTTCGGAGGTACTTGGTATTTATCAAGTAGGGAACCATGAAACTTTTGTAATTTAATAGGATTTCATAATTAAGATCCTTATAAAAAGGGGGTTTGATAGCTAACGGATTCATCAGTCATTCGGGAAGTGATTTATCAAGATCATATAGTATTTGGATTTTTTTGGACGTACTAAGTAATCAGGAAGGTATTCAGAATCTTTTACATCATAGTTACTTAAGATTTCAGGTATGACAGTAGTGATTCCATTATTCAAGAAATAAGGGCATTTTAGACATTTGGTTCTAGGAGAGTCTTAGTAATCAATCTAAAAGAATGAAATGTTGATTCATGGTATTTAAGATTCATGTCGATTATCAGGATTTGAGTCAACTCAAATAAACAATCCTAGCACTATGATACTTGTCAATTAGTCAAATCGATGCACATCAAGGATATTCACACTTTAATACTGATATCACTAGTCAAACTGATCATCTTCAAAAACATCGTTGAATGGATCTTTGGGAGACGAGCAGGTATTCCAATGATATTTATTCCATTTCTGTAGTCCAACGATATCAAGAAATGTTGACGTACTTGATTCATGGTTCAAAACCCTTATGGAAGCTACAACATATAAGTTCTCAATGTTTCCAAACTTATCCAAGTCATTCGCTTAATTCTATGTCATTGAGGGTACTTAGTAATTTAGTGGTTAAGTTTATCCCGATCACTTCGGAGTTTCCAGAGTAATTCGATCGTTTCCACAATTTGAATACATATAATACTTTTATTCAGTTCAACTTGGTCATATAATATAGTCATTTCGAGAAATTTAGACGTGTAAAATGCCTTCGGTAATTTAGTCTCTGGATGTTCACTCAAGAAATAGAATTCTAGGTCATTTTGGTATTCTAGTTGATTTATTCATTTCAGAGCTTGAAGGTATTTAGTCATTTCAAGGCTTGGAGGTACTTTGGGTCATTTTACATTTTAGGGGCATTTTGGTCATATTAACTTAGGGGACATTTTGGTCATTTCCTTCAATCCAGTATTTCCATTAAATTCAATTTCCTAAACATTCAAACATAATAATGCTCCCCCGGTGTTTTAGTCTTTAGCTGTTTGCTGATAATAAATAATTTTAGGTTTTGTACTTCTCGTATGCTAAGATCTGATTATCAGCGTCTTTCTGAATAGATTAGGAATTTAATAAGTGAATTAGTAGTTTTTCGGATTAAAATGATTTCTCAGGGTACTTTCACTATTAGAGTCAGTCCGGTCCATTTTTACCTCATAGGGGTAATTTTTGTAATTTCTTAACCATGTGATTCTCGTATTAAACCTTTAACGAAAATAATTAGAATTTAAAGATTCTGAGGTTGATTGATTTATCGGTAATCACTGAACCTGAAATTATTTCTTATCAGTCTTTAGTGTCCTATATGTGTAATTGAGTCTTATTCAGTTTAATAACTTTTCATCCCATTTAGAATGAGTTTAGAAGATATATTAATTACACATGTAACCAAACTTATTCATTTATGTATTAACCAATGCTAGCATGTTCCATAAGCATACATAAGGTAATGTATTACCTCAATTTTTTGCTCCATCGATCAAACATTTAAACTCTATTCGATCACTATCGAACTGAATCCAACGTCCATAATATATCAAATACATATAAACAGAAAGTACATCAAAAATGGGGCTTAATTGTAGAAAACAAGTCGAATCGAAAGGTAAATGCTGAAAATGCTTACCATATTTGAATTTGGGGAATGGACTTCGGATTCAGACTTAGGACGTCAAAAAACAAAATATGACTTTTTGAAAATTTTGACTTTTTGGTTCAAAGTCAATGGTCAACGATCAGACCAGTCAATAGACAATGTTTAAACCGGTCAATGGTCAGACCAGTTTGGGTCAAGCAAACCCGATTCAGACAAGGTCAGGCCGGCGACGACGGAAGTTGTTTCAAATGGTCGATTAGTCCATGTTTAACATTCGTTAAAATCGATCCAATTCAGGAAGAACACTGGAACTCAACGAGAGAGGCGGTGAGATGAACCGACGATCGTGGTGGTCGGAATTAACCAAGTAGGCGACGCTAAGGTTTTTCGAAGAATCTTCGATTCACAGCGAACGGCGACAAGTTTCGATATTTGGCCAAAAAAGGTTTTAATGGGGATGAGGCGACACTTCAAATGGAGCAGAAGGTGACGCCTACTGATGAGCGGTGGTCGAGATCGGTGTGGATTTTTGAACACTTCTTCTCAGTTTTACGAACATGAGCGATGACGATGATTCACCAGTTGGGGTATGCTCACAAGGTGATGTGAAGCTACTGCTAGCAGCAGTAAGCCACCATCGATCGGAGATAAGTGATCGACGAAGGCAACGCCGATAGTCAATAATTTTGGGATTTGTTTTTTAATTCAGGGTTTAGCTCAATTTCATATTGGGGAAATAATTTTTTTCTCTGCCAACAAAAAATGGGAAAATTTAGGATTGGGTCCCCAAATTTCCTACCTTTCTAAAACGGCTTATAAGTTTCAAAAACTTACAATTTGACCCCTAAATTCGGGGTGTGACATTCATGCCCTTCATAGGTTTTGAAAATTTTAGGTATTTAGAAGTTTAGGACGACTACAAGGATGATAATAGCTAAACAACGACATGTGGATGGTCAAAGATATTCAACACGATTGAAATGAGATTTGAAATTAGTGATATTAGGATTTTGGGTTTTTTTAATGATTTTTTAATTGAGACATTTTTAAAAAACTAATAAGGGTCTGTTTGGTTCTAAAAATATATTCTATTTTCATTTTTTTTAGAAAAACAAAAAACGTTGAAGAAAACGTATTTGCTTGTAAAATTAGGAAAGATTTCTAGAAAATGAAAACAAAAATAAGTGAAAATATGAAAACATAAAAGATGTTTTCAGTGATTTCATTAAAATTGTTTTGGAAATTTGAAAAATAGAAAATATGAGTTCTAGATTTTAACTTAACTTACATGAGTTCAAATCATTCTAACAAAACCTCAACTTTTGTAAAAAATCAATATGGTCCCAAATTTTTACACTTAATGTGGCCTTTAACCTGAACCTTTTTAATAATTTATATTTAATGTATAATATTAACAATTATTTATTTTATTTTAAAGTTAATAATTTGTTAATTTTCTAAAAATTTAAATAAGTCTGCAAACTTTCTAAAAAATAATTATGCCCTCGAACTTAACGTGAATACACTAAATTTCGTCCTTATATTATAATATATATATTTATATTATAAATTATATTATATTTATTACAGGGCCCAACAGTGGACCAAACCCAAGTCCCACGTGACCCAACAGCAGCCCAAGTCAAGAAACTCTATGGCAATTAGGGTTTCAGCCGCCTCTTCTCCACCAGCGCAACAGTCCTCCTCTCGCACGCCTTTATCACGTCCCCACAGTCCGAGTCCTCCGGCGCAAGAATCACAGCCATCATCAACAACCCACATTAATATTTACTCGAATTAGAACACTAAATAGGCTGGTATTTCACTATAAATAAAGATGTAAATAGAACACTCAAAAGAGAAAAAAAAAAAAAAAAGGGAGGAGATACGAGTGATACACAAAATACGCAGAAGGAATACTGCAAAATACTAAGGGTTACACAATTTCAGAGCACTTTGCTGTAAACATTCCGAGAGAATAAAAAGGTAGTGTTTTATTTTTACCTTGTTCGTTCGTTTGCTTCCCTTGCATGTTGATTTGCGTGATATTTGGCTCGAACTAAACCAAAACCGAACGGTCGAGGATCCGGGGAAGGGGGTTTCTTCCTTCGAAATCCTCTCTGGGGCTATGTATCTTGAGAAATAAAATGATTTTTAGAGGGGAGAAGGAGCTATCGAATTTTTTTTTTAAAAGAAAACTTGAACGTGAAGAACCCAGTGCTTGTTCAAATAACCAGAGATTCTCAAAACAGGAGCGGTTTTTTAAAGGTTAAAATAAAAAGATGATTCTTTTTTTCTAGGGCACACTTTGGGCATTATATGACCCATAAAGCATGTGTGTGTCTAAGCCAAAGTGGGATAATCCCCATGTAATCCCCTGTAGCTTTTTAAATCTTAATTTGGCCATTTGATTTGTTTTGCTTTTCAATTGAACCCTTTTTAAAATTCAGTTTATGTTTTAATTTTTTTACTTTTTATTAATATATTACGTTTATTATTATTTTTATTATGGTATGTGTATATATATGTATTTTTTTTCATTATTTCTTTTACGTATATTTAATAAACATTTCTATTCGTCTTCTATTTTGTTACTACTATATATTATGCTATTTTTTTACCGTATTGTTATTCATTTTTGTCTTCATTACTTATATATGTTTTTATTATTACTATTATAGATTATATTAATATTTTTTTTATATTTTATATTTTAGGTTATTTTTATTTATTTATTGGTTTTCTCATTTTTGCATTTTCCGGTTTCTTTTTATTAATAATATATATACTTAACATTTTATGTATGCATACTAATTTCATCTATTTACTTACCTTTTTGTTCTTCCCTTATTCCGTTTATTTATCTTGCACTTTTATTATCATTTTATGTATTTCTATTTACTTTTTTTCCTTTCTTAATTGTATTTATTTCATCGCCTTTTTCCTCTAATGCTTTTCGTGACATATTGACATATTAAGGGTATATCTTAATTCATCAGAGGTAAGTAATTCGATCGTTATTTTACATTTTACTTTAACTTACAATTTCTTAATAAAGACAACTGGAAATTACGTAGTACCGAAAGGACGGTTCAAGGGTGCTAATCCTTCCTTGACCGTAACCGACTCCCGAGCCCGACATATTTCTGGTAAGACGCAGATCAGGCAAGAAATAGGGTATCCGATCAACCCATTTATCTTTAAATAAATGATCGGTGGCGACTCCAATCCATATTTTTCAAGTCGAAGCCCAATTCCGGGGCCCAACCGAAAAGACGGTTACGACAGCTTGGCGACTCCGCTAGGGAAAGGTAAGTGAGTCAGGCTAAGGTAATTTCCAGTTGTCTTTTTAACGAAAATGGTAAGTTTAAATTTTAAGGTAATATTTCGATCCTTTTTACTTACTTTTGATTATATTTTCGAGTAAATAGTTGTACTAATCGTTTTCTCATGATTTCAGACTTCAAAGTTTTTTTTCCATCTAAGGCTCTATACCCGAGCTCCAATTCCTATTTTAAGTGGGGGTGAAAGCGACGCCTTCGTGTGAATTTATTCACCGTGCGGGCCTAGCAAGTAGCCTTCGGGATTCATATATCTTATGTCTTCGTGTGAATTTATTCACCGTGCGGGCATAAGGGAATGTGTCCCCTCGAGTTTAACTTAGTCCATACAAGCCTGTGATGGGTTTAGGACTAAGGGTCTGGCAAGCCCAAGGGGGCACCGACAAGGAGAACTCGGGTACCGTTTTTTTAAAACCTAAACCGGGAGACCATGAAGAATTAGAGCCTACCCCGAAACCACGTTCCAAAACTTAGGATATTTTTACCCTAACCATGTTTTTTTTTTTTTTTTTTTTTTGCGCTTTTTCCTTCCGTCATTTTTTTGTATTTTTATTTTACTAACGTTTTTGCCTTTGTGTTTGTTTTCTAGCATTTGCACCATTACAAGAGGCTATTGATCCCTAAAAAGCGTTTGTTATACACAAAATAATTCGAATTAATGGACAAAGGTGTTGTAATACAAGAGATTGAAAACGCTGAGGCACGACTATGGTCCGAGAAGGCTCAGAAAGAGAAGGGAGACAGTCTTCAGGGAAACTATGTGTCAGAACTGGTTAGTTATGCCGCTGTCAGCCTGAAACAGAATAATGTCCAAGAACTGCGAAACATTTGGGACAGTTGGAAGAATGACAGAAAGCAGAAGTTCAGCCAACGATATGGTGATATTGCCCTCTTGCTCCATGTCAAGACTGATGAGCCCTTACTCCGAGCATTAATTCAATTCTGGAACCCGGGATATAGTTGTTTCACCTTTAACCAGGAAGACATGGTGCCCACTATCGAAGAGTATACTACTCTATTGCACTGCGAAAGCATCAAACTAGAGAGGGCATATATTAAACATGTCAAGAGTCAGCCCTTTAAGAACGGACTGGCCAAGATTGCAGGGGTTGATGAAAAGTGGGTGACTGATCGACTCCGGCACAAAGGTAGCGGGAAGGAATCGAGTGGATCCATATAAAGCAACTAATGAAAAACCACCCTGATGAGTGGAAGACTATAGACCTTTTTGCACTGGGTCTGTACGGTTTAATCATATTTCCGAAGGCTTTGGGGTGCATTGACGCTGCCGTGGTAGAATTATTTGAGCAACTTTCTAAACGAGTTAACCCAGCACCAGCCATCTTGGCTGAGACCTTTCGATCGCTCAACCATTGCCGAAGAACTGGTGGAGGAAGGTTCACCGGGTGCATTCAGCTCCTTCAGGTCTGGATTCACAGCCACTTCTGGAAGACTGACGGGGTTGCCTACCGCCGTTTCAGCACCACCTATTCACCTCTAGGTGAATTTATTACCTTAAAATGGCATGAAGGCGCTTCAAAAGAAAAATGGATGAAGGTCTTTACGCATCTTCAAGACCGAGATATTGTCTGGAGAGCCCCTTGGTTATTCCTCAGTGATATTCTTTTTCGGTGTGGTGACTCCGACACTGTGACCTTACTTGGACTTTGGGGAGCAGTCGGGTATGCTCCGCTATTAGCACTTAGACAGTATGGAGCACGTCAGTTTGTCCCAGCAACATGCGGTTTACCTAGGTCAGAGTTTGAGTATCACGGCGACAGCTATAAGAAGATGATCAAAGAAGCAGCCGATTCGTGGAGGAAAGTGTTCCGAATGGATGTTGTAGCTGCCAGAAGCATGCTCACTCCAGATTATATGGAGTGGCGAAGATTGAGAAAGAATGACAATGTCCCGATGCCAGACTGTGATGACACCCGGACCATGGAAGAACATCTCAGGCATGTCCCTTCTGAACTCGAGATAGCCAAGACCGAGTTTGAAGCCGTGAATAATGAGCTGAAGCAAAGAATAAAGGAACTTGAAGCTGAACGTTATCAGTGGAAGCTTGATGCTGACTCTCAGAAAGATCGGGCAGAAAAACTAGAAAAAGAACAAAAAAGAGTCCGTTTTGAGCTCGAAGACTTGAGAAAGGGGTATCAAGATAAGGTCAAGGATAACTCCAAGTTGAAGGTAACCTCTGAATACTGGAAAGATGAAGCTCATAGCCTGAAAAGGAAGTTTGAGGGGCCTGATGAGAAAGCTTGGAAGGAACAGACGAAGACTGCCCAAAGACGTTTGGCAGATAGTCAATATCAGACCCAACGCTTGAGAGTTCGGATAGCTGACTTAGAAAAAAGACATGAGAAAGATGACAAGACAATAGCTGAGTTAGAAGCTATTATAGATGGGTTCAAGAGGCAAGCAAACGAGCTTCAGATAGTGCCTTTCGACGGAGGATTACAATGGCGTTTCCGTTGGGAACAAGCACAGCGAAGGGTGAGGGCCCGAGACGCAACCATCAGAGATTTCCTGGATCAAGTGCAAAAAGCAGCCCGTCATCTTCACAGCCTGGCAAGGGAAGCTGGTGTGGTTCGACAAGGCATCCTACCAGTGACAGAGGAAGGCAGAAGACTTGTCAACCTACTGGAAGCTGTTCGGGGTCTAGAGGACTTAGTCCGAATGTACTTTTAATCTGTTTTTATGTCTCTTAAAAGATAAAACATTTTTGTCTGAATAAGGATTATTTATAATAATGAACACTTTTCTGGATCAATGCCTCCAATTGCATACATCATACATTGCATTTCTTGCATTTTATATTTCATGTTTGTTTATTTTATATTTTCCATGTTTTTACATTCATATTAACTAACAGAACATGTCTCAGACACCGAGCTTACCACCGCAAGCATCAGATACACATCACCCGCACAATACTCGAGCAAAAAAAGAGACAAATGGAAGCCAGAATAGAGAAGATCGAAGAACACATGGCAAGACTTCAAAAGGAGCTAGAAGATAAGATGGCTCAGAACAGTGAAAGTACTCTTGAGTCCATCAAGAAAAATCAGGAGTCCTTGGTCGACCAAATCGTAGCCAAGTTGTCAGGTCTACAGCAAGCTAGTGCGTCAGGGGGCATCTCTTCCGAGGGGGTGGCCATACCACCAACCCCGCAAGTGGTTCTCTCACCCGGAATATTACCCGGGGACGCATCTGCTACTAAAGGGAAAGCAGCACTACCCGGGGACTCATTCGCTACCAAAGCGAAAGTTGCACCTGCTGTGAAGATACAAACTTCTACAATCATCCCTGATGATCATCCGGATGATTATAATGTCCCAGACTTTGACGAGGAAGATAAAGCCAAAAAGATGGAAGAAAAGATAAAAATATTAGAAGATCAAATAAAGATGGTCCAGGGAGACCATGATTATTATGGAGTGGACGCAATGGAGCTAAGCCTAGTTCCAGACTTGGTGCTTCCACCAAAGTTTAAAATTCCTGAGTTTGAGAAGTTCGACGGGAACAGTTGCCCTTCAGCCCATATCACTATGTTCTGTCGAAAGATGACAGGATATGGAGGGAATGATCAACTCCTGATCCATTGTTTTCAGGAGAGCCTGTCCGGTTCAGCTATTCGGTGGTACAACCAGCTTAGCCGAACTCATATCAAGACATGGAAAGACTTAGCCAAGTCTTTCCTGGAGCAGTATAAGCATATCAACGATATGAGACCAGACCGGGTCATGTTACAAAGCCTGGAGAAGAAAACACAATGAGAGTTTCCGACAATACGCACAGAGATGGAGGGATTTATCTGTGCAAGTTCATCCACCTTTGGATGAAAAGGAAACTAGAAAGCTGTTTGTACAGACCCTGAGGGCACCTTATTTCGGGCATTTGGTAGCAATCACGTCGGGAGTTTTTCAGATTTAGTCATGGCCGGTGAAATGATCGAGTTGGCCATTAAACAAGGAAAGATTGAGGGAGGAGACTCCAGTAAAAAGCCTTCCACGAAAAACAAGGAGCGAGAGATCAACAATGTGAACACCTACAACGTCAACAAGGGGGTTACGATCTCAAGCTCAAATTCCACAGCAGCTGTACCATCCGGTACTTCTAGACAGAACCAGAGAGAACCAAGAAGAGAAAGGGAAAGGGAACAGTTTGACCCCATTCCCATGACGTATAAAGAATTATACCAACAGCTCTTCGACACTCATGCAGTGTCGCCTTATCCTATGAATCCAATAAATCCTCCTTACCCGAAATGGTATGACGAGAGCGCTCACTGTGAATACCATGGCGGTGTGCAGGGGCATTCGATTGAAAGCTGTCTCGCATTCAAGAGACTTGTGCAACGAATGAAACAAGAATTGGATCACTTTCAATTCCGGGGCACCAAACGTCGCCCAGAATCCCTTGCCCAATCATCAGGAGACAGGAATTAATGCCATTACTACTGAAGGGGGAAGGAGAATTAAATCAAGGGTTTCGGAAATTGAATCTCCTTTGGCTTGGGTATGGAGCCAAATGGTAAAAGCAGGATTTCTTGCACCATGTTCAGATACGATAGAAAATGAAGATGGTAACCATTGTTGTTACCACAACAAAGAAGGGCATAAAGTGCAAGATTGCCCAGAGTTCAGATTGTTAGTCCAGCTCATGATGGATCGAAAGGAGTTGGAATTCTACGAGGAAATTCAAGATTCTTGGGAAGCAGATGTTTGTGCCACCGGAGAATCATCAGATAGAAAATTTGGTAGGGGTAGTCCTTTGATAATTACCCCTAAGGCAAGCATGACAGTGACAACACCAGCCAAGGTGGTAATCTCCGCACCGCGGCCTTTTCAATATAAGGACAATCGGCAAGTGCCATGGAAGTACGAGTGTCAGGTGAGCACTTCCGGAGGAGGTAATAGTAAAGTGGGGCAAAGACCACTGGAGCCTTTCAAAGAAGATGTGCTAGTCGTCAATGAACCTATAAAGGAGGAAGAAGCTAAAGAGTTCCTCAAGATCTTGAAGCACAGCGAGTACAACATTGTAGAACAGCTCCACAACTTACCTACACGTACTTCAATGCTAGCACTATTTTAAGCTCGGAAGCACACCGAGAAGCGTTGTAATGTCCTTAATCAAACGTTCGTGCCACAAGACATACCAGTCAGCAAGATGGATCGACTGGTGAACAATATTCAAGCTGATAATCTCATCTCGTTTTCAGATGATGAGATTCCATCAGGAGGAAGAGGCCGAACGAAGGCGTTACACATTACTACCTACTGTAAGGGGCACGCTTTACCAAGTGTCTTAATTGATAACGGTTCAGCCCTAAACGTGATGCCTTCAATTACATTGAAGAGGCTACCAATAGATACCTCTCATATGAGAGCTTGTCAGAATGTGGTCCGAGCATTTGATGGGACCAAAAGAGAGGTAATCGGAAAGATTGAGGTACCATTGACCATCGGACCAGCCACCTATGATGTTGAGTTCCTTGTGATGGATATCATGCCGTCCTATAGTTGTCTTTTGGGAAGGCCGTGGATTCATCAAGCAGGTGCAGTACCCTCCACGTTGCACCAGAAAGTTAAATTTGTCATTGACGGGGCCTTAGTAATCATCAACGCTGAGGAAGATATCGTGGCAAGCGTGACCACGGAGGCTCCATACATCGAAGTAGATGAGGAAGCGGTAGAATGTTCGTTCCGCTCTTTGGAGTTTGTGAATGCCACATTTGTGGCAGAAGGAAAGAGAATCCCAAGACCTCGACTCTCCAAATGCACAAGGATGGAGATAAAGCAAACCCTAGGCCGAGGCGCCAGAACCGGGAGAGGTTTTGGGAAATATTTACAAGGGATGATCAATCATGTTATTCCTATCTCAAAATTAGACCAATTTGGGCTCGGTTTTCAGCCCAGTTATCATGAAAAGAGAAAGGAGATCCAGAAGAACCGGGAGAGAAGGTTAGCTAGATTGACTGGAAACGAACTCCAATGGAAGCCTATGACATTCCCGCCGCTTTTCAGAACATTCAAGTCAGGTGGTTATGTGTTTAAGACCACCACATCCGAGTTAGAAACGGCTCTGGAAGATCTGAACGTTAATGCCGTGACCACAGAAGATGTTGACAACGAAGATAGATCCAGGATATGCCCTCTGCCACATGGATTCGTGCCTAGCAGTCGGTCGGTGGAAGAACTACCTGTGGTTTACAAGAATCTTTCAGAGTAATATTCGAACTATCCCTATTTGCCTATACCCGAGGCAATAGGTGATCTTTTGTAAGGGTGAATAAATGTTTTGTTTAAGTTTAATAAAGGATGCATTTTTCTTTTCCATGGCAAACAAAGTTTTCTTTTATTCATTATCTATCTCCTCCAGTATTTCATTTCCAGTTACTCTCAAAGTTAGTTCTTGACCATTCCGTGTGGGATAGTATCCTCTCACACATACACATCTTCCTCCTTTCAGGTTCCCAGATAACGATAATGTGGGCACTAATGACCCTGATCCGGAGGTGGATTTTGAATCAACCATTTGTCTTGGGGAATTTGAAGAATGCGATAATGAAGAAGAATACAACTTGCCTACCGAATTGTTGAGAATGGTAGAAAAAGAAGAAAAGCAAATACTGCCACATGAGGAGGCGATCGAAATATTAAATTTGGGCACTGAGGAAGATCGAAAGGAGGTTAAAATCGGCACAACTCTTTCGACTGAAGAAAGAAAAAACCTGATAGCCTTACTTCAGGAGTACGAAGATGTGTTTGCTTGGTCGTATCAAGACATGCCGGGACTAGACACAGATATGGTAGTTCACAAACTGCCAATCAAACCAGAATTCAAACCTGTGCAGCAAAAACTGAGAAGAATGCGACCAGAAATGCTCCTTAAGATCAAGGAGGAAGTCAAGAAGCAATTTGATGCCGGTTTTCTCCAAGTAGCCAAATACCCTGAATGGGTGGCCAACATAGTGCCTGTGCCGAAGAAGGACGGGAAAGTACGCATGTGTGTCGATTACCGGGACCTTAATAAGGCCAGTCCCAAGGACAACTTTCCTCTGCCACACATAGACACTCTGGTGGACAACACGGCCGGGAACGCCTACTTTTCATTCATGGATGGATTTTCGGGGTACAATCAGATCAAGATGCATCCCGAAGACATGGAGAAGACCACTTTCGTCACAATGTGGGGAACTTTCTGTTACAAAGTGATGCCTTTCGGATTAAAGAATGCTGGGGCAACATATCAGAGAACTATGGTGACCCTGTTCCACGACATGATGCATAAAGAAATCGAGGTTTATGTCGACGACATGATTGTCAAGGCACAGACCGAGAGTGAACATGTCAAGAATCTGAGGAAGTTCTTCCAGAGATTGAGAAAGTTCCAACTGAGACTAAACCCTAGCAAGTGTACCTTTGGGGTAACATCTGGAAAACTACTAGGCTTTATAGTCAGCGGGAGAGGCATACAGGTCGATCCTGATAAGGTTAAATCTATCCAGAATCTACCTCCACCACGAACCCAAAAAGAAGTCCGAGGTTTTCTGGGCAGACTAAACTACATAGCTCGGTTCATCTCTCAGTTAACCGACAAATGTGACCCTATCTTTCGTCTCCTCCGAAAGAATAGCCCTGGAGCATGGGATAAAACTGTCAGATCGCATTTGAGAAGGTAAAAGAGTACTTGTCTCACACTCCTGTCCTGATGTCCCCTATCCCAGGAAAACCTCTGTTTTTGTATCTCTCCATATTCGAGAACTCCATGGGGTGTGTTCTGGGTCAACACGATGAGTCTGGGAAGAAGGAAAGAGCCATCTACTACTTAAGCAAGAAGTTCACCGATTGCGAGGTCCGATATCCTCCTATTGAGAAGGTTTGTTGTGCTCTGATATGGGCTACAAAAAGACTTCGACAATACATGTTGTATCACACCACTTGGTTGATTTCCAAGTTAGACCCTCTAAAATACATGATGGGTGTACCTGCTCTATCCGGAAGGTTAGCCCGATGGCAGATGCTTTTGTCTGAATTTGACATCGAATACGTGAGCCAAAAAGCCGTAAAAGGCAGTGCCATATCCGATTTTTTGGCAAGCAGAACTGATGAGAGCTATGAGCCGCTGGACTTTGATTTCCCAGACGAGGACTTAATGGCCATATCTTTAGAGGAAGCAAGTATTTCAACGGACGGTTCCTGGAGAATGCACTTCGATGGGGCATCAAATGCACTAGGACATGGCGTCGGGGCAATTCTAGTCTCCCCAGAAGGGAGTCACTACCCATTTACCAGCAGACTGAACTTTGATTGTACCAATAACATGGCAGAATATGAAGCCTGTGTCTTGGGAATTCGGGCTGCACTGGGGCAAAATATAAAGACTTTGCGGGTGTATGGAGACTCGGCCTTAGTAATCTATCAGCTCCGAGGAGAGTGGGAAACCAAGGATATAAAGCTGTTAGAATACCGAAAACTAGTGTTGGATCTGCTCGAAGAGTTCGACGAAGTCACCTTCCACTACGTGCCTAGAGAAGAAAATCAAATGGCTGACGCTCTAGCTACCTTGGCAGCCACATTCAAGGCTGGCGGGGAGTCTGAAATGATGCCAATTAACATGCAGTCGTATGAGTACCCAGCTCATTGTTACCAAATTGAAGAAGTGAAAGACACTAAGCCTTGGTACTACGACATTCTGCAGTATATCAAGCATCGGAGTTATCCAGAAAAAACCACTGAAATCGAGAAGAGAACCCTTAGAAGGTTGGCAGCTGGATATGTCCTTGACAGAGAGGTTTTATACAAGAAAAGCCATAACCAAGTTCTGTTAAGGTGCGTCGATGCTGAAGAGGCAAAAATGATAGTGGAAGAAGTACATGATGGGGTTTGTGGAGCACATGCAAATGGGCATATGATGTCAAGACAAATAATGAGATGCGGATATTTTTGGTCCACACTGGAAAGTGATTGCATCAACTATGCTAGGAAATGTCATAAATGTCAGATTTATGGAGACAAGATAAATGTTCCACCCCATCCACTTCATGTAATGACGTCACCATGGCCTTTTTCCGTGTGGGGCATGGACGTTATCGGGCAAATCCATCCGAAGGCTTCGAATGGTCACCGTTTCATTCTCGTAGCAATTGATTATTTCACGAAATGGGTAGAGGCCGCGTCATACGCCAGTGTCACTCAATCCACTATTTGCAAGTTTCTGAAGAAAGAAATTATATGTCGGTATGGTCTACCTGAAAGGATTATCACCGATAACGCAACAAACTTGAACAACAAGATGATGAGTGCTGCTTGCGAACAGTTCAACATAAAACATCACAATTCCACTGCTTACAGGCCAAAGATGAACGGAGCAGTAGAGGCAGCAAACAAAATATTAAGAAGATAGTGGAGAAAACAACTGAAACCTACAAAGACTGGCATGAGAAGTTGCCTTTGCTTTGTTCGCCTATCGAACCTCGGTACGTACATCGACTGTGGCAACTCCATTTTCACTAGCCTATGGAATGGAAGCAGTGCTACCCATTGAAGTCGAGATTCCGTCTCTCAGGGTCTTGTCAGAAGTCAAACTAGATGATGCAGAGTGGGCACAATCCAGATATGATCAGCTTAATCTGATAGATGAAAAAAGACTGAAAGCCATTTATCACGGTCAAATCTATCAGAAACGAATGATCCGAGCACACGACAAAAAGGTGCGCCCGAGAATATTCCGTGAGGGGGATCTAGTGCTAAAAGAATTTGGCCAGTCCAGAAAGATTTCCGAGGAAAATGGACGCCAAATTGGGAAGGACCTTATGTCGTGAAGAAGGCTTTCTCCGGAGGAGCCCTTATCCTGGCTGAAATGGACGGACCTGAGCTGCCACATCCCATTAACTCGGACGCAGTCAAGAAATACTTCGCTTAGGATGAAAACCCGAGAGGGCGTCCTAAGTTGAAAAAAAAAAAAAAAAAAAAAAAAACGTTTGGGTGAAAACCCGAAAGGGCGCCCTAAATTAAAAGAAGAGAAAATAAGGTGGGTTCAAGATGAAAACCCGCAAAGGGCGTCTTGCAACTAAGGATGGGTCCAAGTTGAAAACCCGGAAAGGGCGATTTGGATATCAACGGTGGAAACATCCCGGCACATGAATCTTCTACGAACTCAACAAATCGGAGAAATGTTGCACCCTCCCAAACGTTGTCGCATTTTCAAAGATCCTTTGGCAAAGGCTGCATTCAAAGTCACCAAATGGCTTTTCAGCTCAGAAGTGCCCACGTTATCGAGATCTAAGACATTCATTTACACATCATCCTGTATTCGTTTAGTATGTTTCCATGTATTATTTGTCCTTCTCCTCCCTTGTGAATAAAGACAATATTTCCTCTAATTCCTTCTGAGCATCTTGAATTAGATTTAAACCTAATGATTTATTTATTTTTTGTGAAAGATAATCGCATATTACTGTACAAAGATTCATTGAAAAGTACAGGTACCAGAAGCCGATCAAGGCTCATGCACATGCTTGAGATAGTTGAGAAGCATCTCCAAAAAAAAAAAAAAAAAAAAAAAAAAAAAAACCCAGAATGTGCACATCAGATTCAAACATTTGAAGAATTCAAGATCAGAGATCGGAACTTCAAGCTTTCAAAATCAAGAGTCAACAACGACAGGCCACCGGAAATCAAGATTTCTCTCCAGAGCCCATAATAACATATGTTGCCCATACATTTTAGGCATACCTAAGAGCATGACATCCATACCATCGCATATATGCATATCTTTGCAGGTTTTACCCAGAGCCAATTTCAACTTCACAACGAAGGATATTGGACTCCAGACAACAAGTTCAACTTCACGACGAAGGGACCGCTGGTTGTCAACAAACATTTCTCAAATTCAGAGCCAATTTCAACTTCACAACGAAGGATATTGGACTCCAGACAACGCAAGTTCAACTTCGCGACGAAGGGACCGCTGGTTGTCGACAAACATTTCTCAAATTCAGAGCCAATTTCAACTTCACAACGAAGGATATTGGACTCCAGACAACGCAAGTTCAACTTCACGACGAAGGGACCGCTGGTTGTCTACAAACATTTCTCAAATTCAGAGCCAATTTCAACTTCACAACGAAGGATATTGGACTCCAGACAACGCAAGTTCAACTTCACGACGAAGGGACCGCTGGTTGTCAACAAACAATTTCTCAATTTCAGAGCCAATTTCAACTTCACAACGAAGGATATTGGACTCCAGACAACGCAAGTTCAACTTCACAACGAAGGGACCGCTGGTTGCCAACAAGTAATTTCCCGGTTTTAGAGCCAATTTCAACTTCACAGCGAAGGATATTGGCCACGAAACAACGCATCTTGCATTGGATTTCAACTTCACGACGAAGGATATCCAATTCTCAGGCTCAAATTCACGACGAATGAGCCATATACAATTCCAACTTCACAAACAGATTGACTCAACTTCACGACGAGAAAGTCATCTGTGACACCACAACACCAAAGTCTTCAGGTCAAGTTTCACCTTCACAATGAAGTACCTTGAGCCAGAAGAGGATTCAGAGATCACTTGCCAAAAGCTTTGAGCTCGTTCTCAACCTCACAACGAGGGAATTCGTGCTCAAAATATTCCAGTTTTGACTCAACCTCATGACTAGGGAGTCATTTCGTGATTTAAAAACCAGTTTCAACATCGAATTTCAACTCTACGACAGAGGATATTCGATATGGACGAAATTTATGTCTTTTAATCTTTGCTCTATTTCGTTACACGACAATGAGCAAAGAGGGGCAGCTGAATACACTAAATTTCGTCCTTATATTATAATATATATTTATTATAAATTATATTATATATTTATTTACAGGGCCCAACAGTGGACCAAACCCAAGTCCCACGTGACCCAACAGCAGCCCAAGTCAAGAAACTCTATGGCAAATTAGGGTTTCAGCCGCCTCTCTCCACCAGCGCAACAGTCCTCCTCTCGCACGCCTTTATCACGTCCCCAACAGTCCGAGTCCTCCGGCGCAAGAATCACAGCCATCATCAACAACCCACATTAATATTTTACTCGAATTAGAACACTAAATAGGCTGGTATTTTCACTATAAATAAAGATGTAAATAGAACACTCAAAAGAGAAAAAAAAAAAAAAAGGGAGGAGATACGAGTGATACACAAAATACGCAGAAGGAATACTGCAAAATACTAAGGGTTACACAATTTCAGAGCACTTTGCTGTAAACATTCCGAGAGAAATAAAAAGGTAGTGTTTTATTTTTACCTTGTTCGTTCGTTTGCTTCCCTTGCATGTTGATTTTGCGTGATATTTGGCTCGAACTAAACCAAAACCGAACGGTCGAGGATCCGGGGAAGGGGGTTTCTTCCTTCGAAATCCCTCTCTGGGGCTATGTATCTTGAGAAATAAAATGATTTTTAGAGGGGAGAAGAGCTATCGAATTTTTTTTTTAAAAGAAAACTTGAACGTGAAGAACCCAGTGCTTGTTCAAATAACCAGAGAATTCTCAAAACAGGGAGGGGTTTTTTAAAGGTTAAAATAAAAAGATGATTCTTTTTTTCTAGGGCCACACGTTGGGCATTATATGACCCATAAAGCATGTGTGTGTCTAAGCCAAAGTGGGATAATCCCCATGTAATCCCCTGTAGCTTTTTAAAATCTTTAATTTGGCCATTTGATTTGTTTTGCTTTTCAATTGAACCCTTTTTAAAATTCAGTTTATGTTTTAATTTTTTTACTTTTTATTTAATATATTACGTTTTATTATCTATTTTATTATTATGGTATGTGTATATATATGTATTTTTTCATTATTTCTTTTACGTATATATTTAATTAAACATTTCTATTCGTCTTCTATATTTTTGTTTACTACTATTATATTATGCTATTTTTTTACCGTATTGTTATTCATTTTTGTCTTCATTACTTATATATGTTTTTATTATTACTATTATAGATTATATTAAATATTTATTTTATATTTTATATTTTTAGGTTATTTTTATTTATTTATTGGTTTTCTCATTTTTGCATTTTCCGGTTTCTTTTTTATTAATATATATATACTTAACATTTTATGTACATGCATACTAATTCATCTATTTACTTACCTTTTTGTTCTTCCCCTTATTCCGTTTATTTATCTTGCACTTTTATTATCATTTTATGTATTTCTATTTACTTTTTTTTCCTTTCTTAATTGTATTTATTTCATCGCCTTTTTCCTCTAATGCTTTTCGTGACATATTGACATATTAAGGGTATATCTTTAATTCATCAGAGGTAAGTAATTCGGATCGTTATTTTACATTTTACTTTAACTTACAATTTTCTTAATTAAAGACAACTGGAAATTACGTAGTACCGAAAGGACGGTTCAAGGGTGCTAATCCTTCCTTGACCGTAACCGACTCCCGAGCCCGACATATTTCTGGTAAGACGCAGATCAGGCAAGAAATAGGGTATCCGATCAACCCATTTATCTTTAAATAAATGATCGGTGGCGACTCCAATCCATATTTTTCAAGTCGAAGCCCAATTCCGGGGCCCAACCGAAAAGACGGTTACGACATAACGAAAAAAAATTAAGCTCATTTATATCATAATCATCCGTTGTGTACTATAATAACAATATCGTGAACTATAACATTGATATTGTATATTGCCATGTAAGCTTTTTGAATTGTCATGTAAGCAGTATGATGGTCAATGCTCGATTCCGTTGGTTAAAAAGTTAGATTGATTTTTTTCTTAATTTAATAGTCACATTGAGTGCAAAACATGTTTAGGGACTAAACTAGTTTCCCCCCCCCCCTAAAAGTTTGAGGACTTCAATTATCACTAAACATATTTCTTTTTTATTTTAAGGACACTTTTGTGTGCTCTTGCTTACAACAATATTTTGTTTATTTTTTAAATTTAATTGATATTTAATATGCATCAACATTATATTCTTATTGTTAACCAAACATATTAAATTTGTGTAATGAATTTTTTAATAGTTACAGTTTAATTTAATTATTTAATAACTATTTGTTCATTTCTATATTATTTTTATTTATGATTTAAGTTTTCATTTGTATTAACCTAACATGTTTTTTAACTTTAAAAAACGGAAAATGAAAACTATTTTCTAAAAACAAAAACAGAAAATATTTGCTATAGAAAATAATTTTCTAGAACCAAACGGCCCCTAATATTTTTTAGGTTTTTTAAATAAAATTTTAATATATATATGACACATGTCGAATAATGATTTTTTAACTATCATTATAACATATGTACTTAAAAAACTAATGTTAAACATTTATTTTTTTCATTAAACCTATTAAAAATACAAAAAAGATAAAAAAAAAAACACACATTTGGTAAAACATGCATTCTTTATTTTGAATTAATTATGTCACGTAAGATAAAAGGTGTATAACATATTTTCTCAAAAATAATTTTTACAAGGCACACCACTTCTCTACGCGACAAAACTATTAATGAATTGTTTTTTTTTATTTTTAAACATATTTAAAAATACACTTGATTTTAAACATTGATTGTTTTCCAAGATGATGTATCAAATAACTACTCTTATTAGAGATTAGAATTTTGAAAACTATAGCAAAAGAATGTACATTATATTCCTAATGCATTAATGAATCAATCTCCATTAAAGATTGCAAGTAATTTAAGAGACAATGATATGCAAAGCAATATTATTCCCATCATATCAAAAGTAACATTAGTAATAAAAAAGAATATTGATTTCCATATAAGTTTCGGATTCCGGATTCGAGCAGCTGCTTTTCGTAGAATGTGCTGATTAAGAAAGTTTTAGATACATACTATCCTATAATCACCCTAAATCACAATAAAAAAAACTATGATAATAGGCCTATAAAGAATCTGATCTGAAATAATAGATCAATAAATCAGACACCAATGATCAAACAAAAAACTACTATAATGTTATCCACCTAATTTGATTGATAAATTCAAAGCCTATGGTTTCATGAAGAATACAACAATGGAAGAACAGTTAATCAAAGGAATTGCTTCCCTTAAATTGCTACTATTCATTTTTGATCCAATCTAAGTAGCAGATAGTTACATCTATTCTCAAAACAAAAGTGAAAATTACTATTTTATAGTCACCCATAGCAATGGGGGCATTACAACAAAACAAAATATACATCTTTTAAACATGAAAGTCAGAGATCCTTTGGCAACAGGAAACCAGATTATTAGAAGCACATTTCCCAGCCCAAAATTTAAACAAACCAAAAAAGCCGAACACACAGAGATCGTTAGTCAAGTTTTATTGAAATCTCACTTGCCCCCCAAAGTTGGGAACTGCCCAGGGTCTTGAATGGAAGGTGCCGCTTCATTGTGTCTCGCTGTACTTCCTCCATCAAAACCTCTTGAACCACGTCCACGTCCACGTCCACTTGGGTTGCAGTACTTCCCCCCTTCAGCAGGCTTCAAAAATTCATTAATGCTGGCCGACTGCCACCAACACCATCACACATCAGGAATTCAGGATAGGTAACCAGTATATGCCGTAAAGAAATTAAGCAAATCTCGGGACAGAATTGCCAAATTGCTAAAAACGGAAAAAGAAAGCAGCACATATGCATGGAAGTTTTGCAACAAACACATCAAATAGATGACTGAAATTGGAATGTATGAGCCAAAACCAGGGAAGCTGGACATGCCGGTTACTAAACAGATGTAAATTACCTTTTTTGCTCTCTCGTCCTTCTCATAAGCCTCTTTTCTCTTATCCTTATCCGAGTCCTGTACAAGACAATTACAGGGAACAGATATTTAATACATATTTGCCGACTAATAAAACAAAGTCATTAATTGGACTTCCCGAACTCAATCAACGGGTCTCAGGTCTCACCAATTTGATGAAGACCTCATCATTACTCTTCTTGTTTGATAGCTGCTGCATAGACTCAAACTCCTTGGCACCTACTTTTCTTCCCTCAGTCTTGAGAGCCAGCAGAGCCTTCCTCTTCTCTTCCAGCACCTTCTCATACTCCTTGAGAGTCATCTCCTATTAAAATAATGAGATCGATGGTTGTACAAAGTAATGACCACTATTAGTAGCTTCGATTTACAATTAGCAAAGGTTGAACACACTAATAACTATCTAAAAATGACTGAACTGTCGGGGGAATCTACCTTATCCTCGGGTTCTTTTTCTTCAGGTTCATTGGTAGGACTTTCCTTGTTAGCATCTCCTGCTGGTTTTTCATCACCTAAATTCTTCTCACCTTCATTGTCTTCTTCAGTCACCCTGAACAAGTCAAAAACAAAAGAAGAACAAGAGCAACTGATGAATTCATTTGATTTTACGATAGCGTTTTAGACTGGGATCATAACCACTAAAGATAACTAACTCACCGAGCAAGCTCATCAGTCTGACTTCCCCAATTTCCACGACCAGAGCCTTCACGTTTGAGCTCATTTCTGCAGTCAGGAACAAGAAACAAGATGCATCAGTTTTCAAGACTTAAATAAAACATCAAATCTAAAGTCGAGCAAAAACTTCTCTTTTTACCCGCGTCCGGTCCTACTACGGCGTTCATACAACCTGTTAGATCTCTCACCATCCCCAACTTCCCCATTATTAAAACCACCAGAGCGGCCACCACAGTAAGGTCGAGGACCACCATAGCCACCACGCCTTCCAGAGGGTTTCCCACCCTCTCCATCTTCAGCTGCACCTTGACCAGCAGGTCCACCAATATTGCTTAAAGAGTTCTCATCATTAGAAAAATCCCGTCTGTATCCACCACTATCACCGCGTCCACGCCCATATCCGCGTCCACCACGGCCTCTGCCTTGTGCACTTTCATTCTTTGCTTCCCTCACTTTAAAAAAAGGCCAAAATGCACATACGTCAGTGTGAAGCCTCAAAAAGCCAATAGCACCTAGAAACCAGAAATAGAACCCTATTGACAGAACATCATTGGATAGTAACAGAAAAAAATCAGACTCCGACATACCAGAAATAAAACACAAACATAAACAAACTCAAAACTCCCCATAGCCAGGGATGGACCGAGGGGGAGCAGCACCCCTGAAAATTTCAAATTATCATTTATTTTAGATATTTTCTATCAATAATCTATTTTCGCCGATAAAATTTTATAAGTTACACCGTCTTAGCAAAAAATCATCCTTCAGTCTCTGCTCATAGACCATTGAAATGAAGTAACTTAACGCATACCAATAACATGTAATAAAATAATAATTTCAGCAAAATCAATGAAATAAAAAGAGAGTAACCTTTTTATTAGGGAAAACTTACCGGCCTGAGCGGGAGGAAGAGGTTTGGAGGGAAGTTTAGCTTGTTTACCCTGAGCTGCAGGTTGTGTCTTAGCCTGAGACTGAGCCGGCCCCTTCTTTGGGGGGGCGACGGCAGCAGCCTTTTGCTGAGCAGCGATCAACAATGATAGTTCCCCGGTATCATCATCACCCAACAAATCAAAAGGGTTCACACTCGTCATCTCTTCAAATTTAAAAAAAATAGAGCCCAAACTAAGCCCCTCCAAGCCCTTTCTTTCTCCTCCCAAAGAAATGATCTTTGCCTTATCACTACAACGAAACCACCATTGAGATTTTCCTTGTTCTGAAACCAAACGAACCTTCGAATAAAATAGATCTGTAAAAAAGGAAAAAAGAAGTTGAGAGAGAGAGAGAGAGCCTAACCACAAAAGATAAGAGAGAGAAACCTAATCGGAAATGAAAAAAGTATTTGCAGTTGTGTGAATGAAGCTCACTCCCTTCATAGAGATTATAATATTATTATTTTAATAAGTGCTTTGCCTTGGTTGACGACTCGACAGTGGAGAGTTGTTCGGCAGGGATAATCATTTTACGAATCGATTTAGTAAACGGTTTGATATTAATTTAAATGGTTTTTTAATAATATTTAATATAAATATTTTTAAATCTTTTATATGATATACATATATTATGTAAAATTAATAAATTTGACTCAAATTTAAAAATTAATGTATTAATTATAAAAAATTTTGAGTTATTTAAATTTTATTTTATAATTTAATTCAAATTTTAATTTTTTTTAAATTAAATCGAGTTAAATTGAATAAAAAAAATTGATTCTTAAGTCAAGAAGAGTTCTGTTAGCCCCTAGTTGGGGAGGGTGGCTTCCATTCTTGGGCTTTGCTTTTGACAGATTTACGAATATGCCATAATGGGATGGATCCATAATTTTATTACTTTATAGGGTAAAATACACAAATAGCCCCCGACTACAAGGTATTACTTTGTTAAGTCTCTAACTATTAAAGTTATAAAATGATCCCTGAATTATGAGTCCTCCAATTATTAAAAGTTACAAAAATTATCATCTTACCATTTATATATTTCAAACTCGTTCTTTTTTGTTAAAAAAATGAAGATCATCTTAGCAGGACATTATCTTGTTGACTAAGATATGATAAAATTTGATCTCAGGGCCATTTGAGTTGTATTTTATGGATCGACTGTTCATTTACATTATATTGTTGAGTTAGTGTTTGAAAGATTATAACGTTGAGTCGGTGCTTGAAAGCAACGACAGTGCCAATATTCATTATTAAAATATGGTTTAATCATATCTTAATCATCATGATAATGTCCAACCTAGATAGCTGCCAATTTTTTTTAAAGAAAAATAGCGATTTTGGAATATATGAATAGTCGAGTGACCATTTTGTAACTTTTAATAGTCGGATGACTCAAAAAAACAATATCCTATATTCGAGAGACAATTTTTTAACTTTTAATAGTCGATGGACTCAACAAAATATCACCCTATAATCGAGGGACCATTTGTGTACTTTATCCTACTTTATATTATATTTTTTCTTTCGATGGAATAATCTCCCTTTTTTATCGAGTACAAGTTCTAAGATAAGGAAGAAAATAATCAATTGTTACTACATTGAATAATTTGGAAAATAAAATTGGTGAAACAAGCAGAATCTGCTTTTAATTGTCGTGGAACCAAGTGTTTTATACCTCTAAATTAGAAAATATTTTATATTTAAATATGTTCGACTTCTAGTTCTTTTATATGTTATATTATTAATCAATTTAAGATGAATCCATGAATAGTTTAAAGAGTAACTTCAGTAACCGAAAATGCCTTATAATATACGATTTTAATCAAATTTTTTTTGGATTTGTGAAAATAACCAATAAATTCGCAACGCGAACTCCAATTTCACAACACAGTTTCCAAATTCGCAACGCAGACTCTAAATTCGACACTTGATTTTCAAATTCACTACGTGAACTCTAAATCCACGACACTAATTCTAAATTCGTTCCCTTAACAACCGGTTTAGACCCGGCATCCTTTTCTTTCCTATAAACTAGCATGAGCCAAAGTAATGCTTTTATGCTAAAATATATATATAGTTTTCCTCTTTAACCTAACCGTAAGTAAAAAAGGTTAAAATATAAATTAGCGTCATAAATTTGGAGAATCGCGTTGCGAATTTGGAATTAGCGTCGTGAATTGGGAGTTCACATCGTGAATTTGGAGAATCGCGTTGCGAATTTGAAAACTGTGTTGCGAAATTGGAGTTCACGTTGCGAATTTATTGGTTATTTTCACAAATCCAAACAAAGTTGGTTAAAATCGTATATTATAAGACATTTTCCATCACTGAAGTTATTTTCTCTAGTTTAAATCGTATAAAAAGGTTTAATTAAAAAGTAAGTACCCAAACTATGTAACTTTTGTTTTAGATGCATAATTTTTTTTATCAAAATAGATACATAATATTTTATTTCGTTTTTATTTTAAGTTCGATATGTTAATAAAATTATCACAATCATTATTGACAAATGATCTGATTTTTATTTTTTTAACTTAGATTCCTAATTTCTAAAAAACATAAAATTCTTAATTTCCCACGAAACCCTCTAAAATATTTAACTCTCTCTAAAATTTCTAAAATCTTTTTCTCATTTCGTTATCTATTATCGTCAAACGTCACCCCGCCGTTGCAGCTATAACCAACCCAAAAATTGACGTTTGCATTTGCTTTATCATAAGAAAAAACTATTAAATTCATTAAAAAATAGATTTTATTACTAAAATTGAATCTAAATGCAAGATGAAATATATATATATATAGACTTATTTTTGTTCGGATTTATATTTATGTATATTATTTATATATTTATATATTTATAAATATATTAATATAGTATATTTTTTGAAAATATTTTTTTAGAAAATGATTTTTTGAAAATGTATATATTATATAGTTTTTAAAACATTTTAAAAACTTATATAATATATAATTTTGAAATTATTTTGAAATATATATATATATAATATAATTTTTAAAAACATTTTAAAAACTTATATAATATATAGTTTTGAAATCATTTTGAAAAACTTATATAATATATAGTTTTGAAATCATTTTTGAAAACTTATATAATATATAATTTTGAAAACATTTTTGAAAACATATATAATATATAGTTTTAAAAACATTTTTTGAAAACATATATAATATATAGTTTTAAAACATATTTGAAAATTATATAATATATAGTTTTGAAAACATTTTTTAAAATATATATAATATATAGTTTTAAAATATTTTAAAATATATATATATATATTATTTATTTTTATTTATATTATTTCATTTTATTAATTTTATTAATTTTATTTGTGGTTCAGGTCCAAAGTCTAGATTCGGGTCAAAGCTCAACCAAGCCTGCAAGCCTGACCAGCAAGTAGACCCGGTGGGAAGCCCAGCAAAGGTCTAGGGATTTTTTTTACACTTAGCACTGGCGCCGCAAAGGAGGTTCTCGAGGGGCATGTGAGGACCACACGCCAGTCAACACAGAAACAGTCGGCCGAGATCCCTGGGACTGAACCATCCCAGGGTGTTCGGTCAACCAACAACATCGAGATCATCAGGACCTAAAACAACCCCTTCGAAGGCTATAAAAGGGAGCCTCGTCGGAGGAGCAGGGGGTACCATACACAATAACAATACCAGTAAAGAACCAAGATCGAAGCCACAACCAAACCCAAAGCAACCGGTAGCCAAACACAACAACGCATCACAAAACAACCAAAGCAAAGTCACACAAAAACACAAAGAACAACCCAACTACACACGAAATACCAAAAAAGCAAACAAAAGAAGCCCGGTCTAGACTTGGGAAAGAAATGGCCGTCGAAAGGTGAAGAGTCGACGAATCAAGGGTAAAAAACCGAAACTTTCACTTTAGATCTACACCGTTTAAGGGATCTTTGAAGGATTTGGGTTTCAAATCGGTGTTGAGGGTGTTGAGAGAAGCATTTTGGTGAGATTTATTTTTTTCCTGCCGCCAGAGCAAAAGTCGGCACGACGGGGAGGCCACCAGGCGATGGCCGACCATCGGGCCGGTTTGATGGGTTGAGAGTTTCTCTCGTTTGGGGGAGAAGATTTTCTTCAGGAAATGAGAGAATGAAGGGAAATGTGGGATTTTTAGGTATTTATATACCAGGGACTACATTGTAATTAAAGGATAGTTAAATCCTTTCCGTCATCCTCCAACTTTTGAAGTGTAATTCATTTTGGTCACCTGTTTCAATTTTTCCTTTTTCATTTTATTCAATTTAATCCATGTTTATACTTTTTATATTTTACGAATTAACCCCCTAATTTTTTTTTCTCTTGCAGTTCATTTTTAGCATTAATTTCAAACTGTAAATTCTAATTTAATTCAATTTGATCCTTTTTTATTTTTTCGGGTTTTTTGTTAATATATATTTTCTTTACATTTTTCTATTTTTTATGTCAAAATTTAACCTTTTTATTTTATTTTTTCGTTTTATTTTATTATTTTTTCTTTATTTTTATTATTTTTCTTCTTACTCAATTTTATCTTTATTTATCTATTTTATTTATTTTATTATTATTATTATTATATTTTAATTTTTCTTCTTTTTTTTAACTTCATTTTCGTTATTATTTTATTATCCTTTTTAACATTTTTTACTTATTTTATTAGTATTTTTAAAACCTTTTTTTTGACCCTTTTTTCATTTTATTTGATATTTCTTTATTATTTTATTTTTTTTTCAATTTAAAACTCTTTTTGCCTTTTTCAGTAATAATCTCAATCGATCAAAGGTAAGTAATTCGAGTTGAATTTTTAAGTTTTAATTTAAATTTAAATTTTCGCAATTAAAGACAATCGACAAGTTAATTGGCACCGAAAGGGCAATACAATGGTGTTAATCCTTCTTTGACTGTAATCGACTCCCGAATCCAACATATTTCTGGTAAAACGCAAATCAGGTAAGAGGGTGTCCGATCCACCTAAATGTTTTTAAAACGATCGGTGGCGACTCTAACGTGTTCTATTTAAGTTAAAGCCCAATTTCGGGCCCACTTGAAAGATGGCCGTGACAGCTTGGCGACTCTGCTGGGGACAGGTAAGTGAGTCAGACCAGAATTAATTTCGGTTGTCTTTTTGAGCGAAAATTATAAGTTTAAATTCTAATTTATTTATTCGATTCTAATTATTTATCTTTGATTGTTTTTTAAATAAATAGTTATATTGACTTTTTTTAATGATTTCAGATTTTTGAAAAAGTTTTCATCTCTGGCTTTATACCCGAGCTCTGAACCCTTTTATGTGGAGGTGAAAGCGACGCCTTAATGAGAATTTATTCTTCGTATGGGCCTAGCAAGTAACATTTGGGATTCATATACCTTATGTCTTCGTGTGAATTTATTCACCGTGCGGGCATAAGGGATTGTATCCTCTCGAGTTTAACTTAGTCCACATGAACTTGTAATGGCCTTAGAACTAAAGGTCTGACAAGCCCAAGGGGACACCAACAAGGAGAACTCGGGTATCTTCTTTAGAACCTAAACCGGGAGACTACAGGTAATTAAACCCCACCCCAAAACCTCATTTTAAACCCTAGGCTATTTTGAGATTATTTCCTTCTTTATTTTCTGTTCAAAGCATGTGAACTATAAATTTATGCTATTAGGACTTGTGCAAAATTAACATACGGGATAGAGGTCATGTCCGGGTAGGAATAATAAGCATGTAGGTTATGGTCAGGAGACAATCTGCAAGACAATTCAACCAAGAAGGTGTAGTACCCGTAATCGAAAAATATGCCACTCTCCTACATTGTAAATGACTCAGAACAGACCGGGATTTACACCGAGCACATCAAAAGTTGACCTTTTGATGGCAAAATTTGCAAGGGAAGACAAAAAAAAAAAGGTTACTGACATGGGGAATCCCTTCAAAGACAACAAGAACATGATGGCAAAGCGATAGCTGAAACTGGAGGCCATTGTTGACGAATTCAAGAAACAAGCAGATAAACTTCGGATAGTTCCTATCGATGGAGGGATCCAATGGTGTTTTCGTTAGGGAACAGACTCAGCAGAGAGTGAAAACCAAAGATGTAGCCATTCGAGACTTCTTGGGACAAGTACAAAAAGCATCTCAGAGAGGTCGGAATGGTTCGACAGGGTATTCAACCAGTGACAGGAGAAGGCGGAAGATGAATTAACCTGTCAAAAGCTGTTCGGGGTCTAAAAGAATATACCTTTAAAAAAATTTGTCTCTAAAGAAAAAACACTTTTGTCCCCAATAAAGATTATTTATAATAACAGACTCGTTTTTGGATCAATGCCTTGAACATTTCATGTATCATGCATTCTTGCATATTTCGCATAATTTTTATTTTTTCCATTACATTCACATTAACTAACAAGATATGTCTCATAAAAAAGGGAACAAACACCGGGTTTACCTCCATAAGATTCGGACACGCGTCATCCTCATAATACTCGCGCAAAGTAAAATGGAAGCCAAGATTGCTCAACTTAAAGAGAACATGCTAAGATTACAGAAGGAACTTGAAGAAAAAATAAGTCAAAATCAACAAAATACCTTGGATTCCATCACTAGGAACCAAGACTTATTAGTTGACCAGATTATTTTAAGGTTGTCTGGCCTGAATCAAATGAATGCTCCTGGGGCAGGGGCATCTGAGGGGGTAGTTGTACCACCTACTCCACAATTGATAATTTCACTTGGAATCTTACCAGAACTTCAAAAATAATTAATATGGTTACTGCATTCCGAAATTTGGTGAGTAAGTCAAAACAAAGATGGTAGAAACGATCATTAAACAATGAGAAAGGTCGAGTAGAAAACCTCCCCTGAAGAAGAAAGAATGAAAGATCATCAGCATTTTCAATGCTAGCAAAGGTGTTATAATCTCCAAATCAAAACAAATTGCAACTGTACCACCAGGTACTTCTAGACAAGATTCGAAAGAACCAAGGAGAGAAAAGAAAAAGGAGCATTTCGATCCCATTCCCATAACATATAAGAAGCTTTACCAACAGTTGTTTGACGCACATATGGTGTCACCATATCCAGAAAAACCTCTAAAGCCCCCATACCCCAGATGGTATGACCAAAATACGCATTGTGAATATCATGGTGATGTTCCGAGGCATGCTATTGAAAATTACCTCACTTTTAAGAGGATTATCCAAAGAATGTGCAACAGGAGCTGGATTCATTTCAACAATTCAGAATCACCCAATGTTGCACATAACCCTCCATCTAATCATCAAGGAGAATGAGGAAAATGCAATCACTAAGGAGAAGGGTAAAAAGGCCAAAACCAAAGCCTCCAAAATGAAGTCACCTCTTACTTGGGTATGGAGGTAAATGATAAATGCGGGGTTTCTTGCACCATATCCTAGCACATCAGATTCCAAAGGTGACAGTCATTGTTGTTATCACAATGAAGACGGACACAATGTACAAGAATGTACCGAATTTAGAGCCTTGATCCAGTTAATGATGGACATAAAAGAGCTGGAATTTTACGATAAAAGCAGTGACACTCTTGAAGCAGAAATTCGTGTGTCTGAGGGTATTTTAAAAGAAGCCATGACAAGTGAAACAATTGAGAAATGAGGAGAAAGTGCATATGAAAGCCCTAATCTAACTAATGGGGCATCCTAATGAGGCTTTATTCCATTTTGTAGCATCATGTTTAAACTTTGTTTTTTTACTTTCTCATATTTCTCTTTGTAACTTGCTTTTGAACTTTCTCATATTTCATTTTATAAGGATATTTCAATGAATTTATGCTGAGCATTGAATCAAATTTACAACTTGAAATTCTTTGAATATTAACTGAGTTAAAAAACTTTGTAAATGATCAGAGTTATACATCTTTGACAAATTGACATGATTAAAATTGGTAAAATAATGACCTTTGATTTTACCCCAGAAGATACACTCGAACACCTTATCTTTCTCTTACAAGAACCGATATAGCCTTCTCCTCTCATAAGGGAATAAACAAGAGGCTTGATATTAGGTATGCATAGGAGCGGACAACATGGGACATCCCTTGCATATGACATTATTATACTTTTTTTGAAGACGTTCAATGATGATAATGATCTTCACAGATGGAATAGTCAAATATGTGAATCTAGTTTAGGTCAATTGCTTTGAAATTGAACTCTAAAGATAAGATTCATTAACTTTTAACAACACCTATACTATAACAGGTTCTTCTTTACAAATTTAAGAAAGTGGATCCGTATACCCAGATTATAATATTATATATATATACAATAAAGCTTGAGTTCTTCCTCTAGAGCAATTGGTTAAACTCCCCGGCTTTATGGATAAGATTCAACTAGCCTGATAAAGGTGATTATAATATCTATATAATAAAGCTTGAGCTATCCCTCTAAAGTAATTGGTTAAACGCCCCGGCTTTATGGATAGATTTAGCTAGCCTGATAAAGGTGATTATAATATTGTTCTATCCCTCTAAAACAATTGGTTAAACACCCCGACTTTATAGATAATATTTAACTAGCCTGATAAAGGTGATTATAATATTGCGTTGTCCATCTAGAGCAATTGGTTAAACGCCCCGACTTTAAGGATTTAGCTAGCCAGACAATGGCAAACTAAATCAAATTTATCTAAATAAGGATTTTCGGTAAAGATGGACTAAGGGAGTTAAGGAACACATGTTATAGTTAATTTTACACGAGCACTCAGGGATTTCATCTTTAGACCGATATTTCTGCATTTGCCTTTGTTAGAGGAGCCTACGAGGCTTGAACAAATGGAAGATTTCAGAGAACTGAAATAAAAGGTCTAGTAATTGATTATGCTAGTTGCATCATTTTGTCCGCATCCGATTAAAATGTCAAGCCGAGAAAGAGGGGCATGTTGCGATGTTAAAAAAAATGACATTTTGGTGGCCAAAATCTTAGAAAATAGGAAGTCAACCTGAAACCAACTCATCAAATTGGACATTTTTCAAAGAGCTGTAACTCTGAAAGCATTAAAGAGCTATTGATTCTGTTGTTTTTCTGTGAACTCATGTTTATGATTTGATTCGATTACGAGCCTGAATTAAGAGGCAATGTTTTACAGAGTTCTTATATTTTTATATCCTTTTTCCCTCCTAAAATAAGAGAAAGGAAAAAAACATTTTCAAACAAGACAGTCTCAAAGGTAAAAGGCTGCAACCCGAGAAGAAAATGGGGCATGGTCGATTCTAAGTACAAGACCGGCAGACAAAACGAGGCTCCATCCAAGAGATAAAATAGAAATAATTCATGTTGCATGCATCTTAGACATACTTAAGAGTATTACATTTATCATTTTTTAGCATACATAATTTTACAGCTTTTAGAGTCAAGTTTCAACTTCAAAGACGAAAGATACTCGATTCAAAAACACCTTAACTCAGCAGCGAGAAACTACACCTAAACCAACTTGACTTATTGACAGATCATAGAATCAAATTCAAACGGGTTCGAGAGCCAATTCAGAATGGATCTTGTTCAGCTTAACTCAATGACAAGTGGCTAGTTTCTAGTTAAGATTTTCAAACCAGATTTCAACTCCATGACGGATGATATCCAACTAACAGACTACCTCACTTGTCTTTCTCACAAAGAGGAGTCACTCGAAGAACATCCCACATGGTTTTCCTGTGAAGGGGGGTCATCCAAAGATCATCTCACCTGGTTCAGACCCGTAAAGGGGAAGCACCGGAAGAATATACCACTTGGATTTCCCGTTAAAGTGAGACATTTAAAGAATTATGATCGGCTTGGACCCGTGAAGGGGAGCCATTTTTCACTTAAAGGAACTATTTACAGCATAAATCAAGGCGAGAAGGGTTGTCTGTCAGCAAAGACCTTCGAGTTTGATTACATTCAGCTCAAAGGCGTATCAAATTTACAGCATAGCTCAAGGCGAGAAGGGTTATCTGTCAAAAAAGACCTTCGAGTTCAATTACATTTAGTTCAAAGGTATATCAAATTTACAGCATAGCTTAAGGTGAGAAGGGCTATCTGTCAACAAAGACCTTCGAGTTCGATTACATTCAGCTCAAAGGCATATCAAATTTACAGCATAGCTCAAGGCGAGAAGGGCTATCTGTCAACAAAGACCTTCGAGTTCGATTACATTCAACTCAAATGCATATCAAATTTACAGCATAACTCAAGGCGATAAGGGCTATCTATCAACAAAGACCTTCGAGTTGGATTACATTCAGCTCAAAGGCATATCAAATTTACAGCATAGCTCAAGGCGATAAGGGCTATCTGTCAACAAAGACCTTCGATTTCGATTATATTCAGCTCAAGGACATATCAAATTTACAGCATAACTCAAGGAGGGAAGGGTTATCTATCAACAAATACCTTCGAGGTCAAATTTACAGCATAACTTAAGTTGAGAAAAGCTATTTGTCAATAAAAACTTTCGAGTCTGATTTCATTCAGCTCGATGACGTATCAACTATATTCTTTCTCGTTGAAGTTTAAACCGAGGTTTTTAAGTCAAGAAGAAGACTTGGGTTAGCTATGTTTTAGTGACAAGAAACTATATTCCAGCAACATAGCTTAAGTCGAGAAGAGCTATCTATCAACGAAAACTTTCGAGTCCGATTCCATTCAGCTTGAAAGCCTATTAGTCATGTGGTAGTATCGAGGAACTATTTTCTAGTAAAATTTTCAAACCAAGGTCTTTAAATCGAGAAGAAAACCGAAGTTGACTGTAATTTGGAAACGAAAAGCCACATTCCGATTCAAATTTTGAACTACATCTTCAATTTCATATCGTTTCAAGACGGACTCGACTTTACGACGGAGGAGTCATCCACAACTCAATTTGATAGGGAGTTATTCCTAATTGCAATATTAAAGTCAATTTCAACTCCACAAAGGAGAATACTAGACTCAGGGACCCCGTCATATCGAACGCAAATTTGTGTCCTTTTATCTTTGTCCTATTTTTTGTTACACGAAAAAATGACAAAGAGGGATAGTTGTAGACACTCAATTTCGTCTGGATTTGTTTTTATTTTATTTTATTTTTTATATATATTATTTATTATATATATATATATATATATATTAATATAGTATATTTTTTGAATTTTTTTTAGAAAACGATTTTTAAAAAATGTATATATTATATAGTTTCTGAAAACATTTTAAAAACTTATATAATATATAGTTTTGAAATCATTTTGAAAATATATATATAATATATAGATTTTGAAAACATTTTAAAAACTTATATAATATATAGTTTTGAAATCATTTTGAAAAACTTATATAATATATAGTTTTGAAATCATTTTGAAAAACTTATATAATATATAGTTTTGAAATCATTTTGAAAACTTATATAATATATAATTTTGAAAACATTTTTTAAAACATATATAATATATAGTTTTAAAAACATTTTTTGAAAAAATATATAATAAATAGTTTTAAAACATTTTTGAAAACTATATAATATATAGTTTTGAAAACATTTTTTAATATATATATAATATATAGTTTTAAAATATTTTCATATATATATATATATATATTATTTATTTTTATTTATCTTATTTCATTTTATTAATTTTATTTTTTTATTTATGGTCTAGGTCCAAAGTTCAGGTTCGGGTCAAAGCCCAACCGAGCCTACGAGCCTAACCCAGCAAGCAGATCCTGTGAGAAACCCAACAAGGGTCTAGGGTTTTTTTTACACTTAGCACTGGTGCCACAAAGGAGGTTCTTGAGGTTTGCATGAGGACCACGTGCCAGTCAACACATAAACAGTCGGCCGAGATCCCCGAAACTGAACCATCCCGGGGTGTTCGGTCAACCAACAACCTACAACATCAAGATCATCGGGACCTAAAACAGCCCCTTCGAAGGCTATAAAAGGGAGTCTCGTCGGAGGAACAGGGGGTATCAAACACAACAACAATACCAGCAAAGAACCAAGATCGGAGCCACAACCAAACACAATGCAACCGGTAACCAAACACAACAATGCATCACAAAACAACCAAAGCAAAGTCACACAAAAAAACAAAAAACAACCCAACCACACACGAGATACTGAAAAAGCAAGCAAAAGAAGCCCGATCTAGACTCGGAAAAGAAACGACCGTCAGAAGGCGAAGAGTCATCAAATCAAGGGTAAAAAACTGAAACACTTTAGTTCTACGCCGTTTAGGGGATCTTTGTGGGATTTGGGCTTCGGATCAGTGTTGGGGGTGTTGAGAGGAATATTTTGGTGAGTTTTATTTTTTCCAACAGCCGGAGCGGTGGGGAGGCCACCAGGCAGTGGCCGGCCGTCGGGGCCGGTTGGATGGGTTGAGAGTTTCTCTCGTTTGGGGGAGAAAGTGGTACGATCCAAACTAGCTCCAACTTTCTCCATGACTTGATCACACCATGGATGTTATTCAAAGCTGATTCTAAGGGAGTTTTTCCCTACTTTATCTTTTATTATCTTCTATATGCATCACTTAATGTATACACATGCTTTTGCTTCTTAAACTATGCTTGAATAATCATATGTTACCATTCACTTGCATACTATATGATTTTCATGCATAACATATGTTTTCACATCTTTACTTAGCTTCATATTATGTTTACATATGTTTTAGATTCATTTATTATGTTTGCATATCATTCATGACACATGTTTTCATTCATTCATTAACTCATGTCATGTTATTCTAGCTCATGTTATGTTTACATTAGCTCACTAGCTTTCAATCCGTGTTTCTTTAGCTCATTTGCATGTATGCATCTATTTTCTAGCTCATATATGTTTTCTTAAAGGTCATGAACGACATATATATATATATATTATATATAGCTTATAAAAAGTTATCTTAGCTTCTAGACGATTATTCATAGCTCATATCACTCAAACACCTCACGGCAGTATGCATTTCACCTTAAATGAGCTCACACATTGCTTACTTTATTTGTTTGTTGATTCCTATAGGTGAAACACAAATCAAATCATATTATGGTAGTTTGCTTAGCTAAAAGGACAAGCATAGCAACTCACACTAGCTCATGAATATTATGGCAGCTCATTTCATCACTTAAGGAGCTTCAACTTAGCTGGAGGAGAGCTTTGGACCAAATTACTTAAAAGTGGACTAAAGGTAGTTGGATGTAGCTAAGAGAGTAGCTGAGGAGCTGAGAAGACCAAAGCTAACTAGCTTGAGTTCATCAAGCTATAACTCACCTAGTTAGCAACCAGGACACTCACCTAGCTTACCTTAAAGCTAGTTCATCTCTAGGCTTCCCAAGGACTTCAAGACATCATCCTATGGTTGCAACCTCACCAAAGCATTGCAAGAAGACCCATGTGCATTCAAGTAGGCTACCATGTGCATTCAAGTAAGCTACCATGTGCATCATTCAAGCATGTGCACTTCATGTGACATCATATAGGCGCCAAAACACCAAGGGATGATTCCTATTCGGAAAAAGACTCATTCCTCTTCATTTTGGCGTCAAATAACTTCCAATTGCATTCAAAACATCCTTAGGGCCGAACCAACACCTTACCATTCAGCCAAGAACATGTATCTTCATTAAAATCATGTATTTTCATTAAAAATCATGTATTTTCAAAGGGGTTTCAACCTTAGTCGAACCATCATGTATCTATTCGGCCTAAACCCTTTGAAAAATATAAATAGGCTATTGCATTTCATTTGTAAACAACCCTTTGATTAATATAATACTCTTTGTGAGAAATTCTCTCTTGCAAGTTCTTTAAGAACTATATCGATTAAGCAAACTTTTCTAAGTTTGTGGCATCTATCCCTTTCCTAGATACTTTGAGTTCCTAGTTTCAATAACTAGAGGGTTCAAGTCTTATCCTATCATCCTTTACTTAAGTTTATAAAGATCGGGGTTAAACTTTCTATAGTTTTTCTTCTTCTTTGGCTTATTTAAGATACTATCCTCAACCATTCCATTATCCATCATCTTCAAGCCAACACCATCACTATTTCCATAACCATTTCATCACCATAGAAACATCCTTCATTCATCATCAAGGCAAACATCCATTAACATCATTGGAGGCTGAATTCATGTTCCATTGAATGATACTTCTATATCACTTCCGCAACCAACTTTGATAACATTTCTATACTTTAATTTCTTTATAATTTCCATTTCATTTTCTTAGTTTATCATTCCATTAATCATTCATTTCTTTAATTTGTACATAATACTTATAATTCAAGTGTGGCATTTGATGTCTCTCCTAGATCGGGAAACAACAAGGTTGCCAACTTCTCCATCATTGAAGAAGCTTAGATAACCTTACATCAGAGGTTTTCTTGAGGAAATGGGTGAATGAAGGGAAATGTGGAATTTTTAGGTATTTATATACCCGGGACTATATTGTAATTAAAGGATAGTTAAATCATTTCCGTCATCCTCCAACTTTTGAAGCGTAATTCATTTTGGTCACCTGTTTCAATTTTGCCTCTGAATTATCAATTTATTCAATTTAATCCCTGCTATACTTTTTATATTTTGCGAATTAACCCCCTAACTTTGTTGTTTTTCTCTTGCAGTTCATTTTTAGCATTAATTTCAATCCGTAAATTCCAATTTAATTCAATTTGATCATTTTTTATTTTATTTTTTTCATTTCATTTTATTATTTTTTCTTTATTTTTATTATTTTTCTTCTTACTCAAATTTATCTTTATTTATCTATTTTATTTATTATTATTATTATTATTATTATTATTATTATTATTATTATTATATTTTCATTTTTCTTCTTTTTTATTACTTCATTGTCGTTATTATTTTATTATCCTTTTTTAACATTTTTTTACTAATTTTATTATTATTATTTTAAACCTTTTTTTCTTTTATATGATATTTCTTTATTATTTTAATTTTTCAATTTAACACACTTTTTGCTTTTTTCATTAATAATCTTAATCGATCAAAGGTAAGCAATTCGAGTTGAATTTTTAAGTTTTAATTTAAATTTTAAATTTCGTAATTAAAGACAACCGACAAGTTAATTGATACCGAAATAGCAGTACAATGGTGCTAATCCTTCATTCACTGTAACCGAGACCCGAATCCTACACGTTTCTAGTAAAACACATATCATGTAAGATGGTGTCTGATCCACCTAAATATTTTTAAAATGATCGGTGGCGACTCTAACGTGTTCTATTTAAGTCGAAACTCAATTTCGGGCCCACCCAAAAGACGACAACGATAATATATATATATATATATATATATATATATATATATTATTCTTATCTTTATCACCAAGCATCTATGACATGTTAGGCTTGAGTCTAACAACAACTTTTAATATCCATTTTGTTGTACCAATAAATATTTTTACAAAAGCATGGAACTTTGATGTTGCATGTTAGGTTTGAGTTACACATTGTCTGGTTAGTATGATCATCTCTTGGTGTGGTATCGTAACTTGATGATGATGATGATTGTTTTACCATTTTCCTTATAACATTGACATGGATGACCAACATTTTTTATTTATTTAGAATTTCATTCATAATAAAAAAAAATCAATAGCATAACAATCAAAATTTCAAAGTATTATAACTCTCAAGTAGGTAGGTTAATCCAATACAATCAAACTTAAGTTATTATCAAAATCTGACGCTATCCAAAAAAATTTAGGTTGGGAAATAATTGTTATTTTTGGAATTTTGGGACATTATTTATTAGAGAAATTACAGTTTTGAATAATAAAATTATAATTTTATATTCTACATCAGGAAACCTTTAAAACAGTGTATAATATATTCAAAATAATTAAGTGATAATGATAAATTGATACTTAGAGTAAATTACATGAAAATATTATTAAAGAAAGTGTGGTAAAAAAAGGGGTAAGATTGAGTTCAATTTGTTCACTGGAGGGGTGCTATTGTCAATGAATGATTGTTGTTGTATCTTACGAAATAGATGTCCAATATTCTCAAATATCTAAAAAAGAACGAATATATCTTAAAATAATTATTTATATATGTCTCAATAAATTTTAGTTTGAATTATTTTTATATGTCATGTGCTGTCTCCGTCACTGCCAAATCATCTGCTCAACTTCCTTACAAGCCTCTCAAATATCCCTGCTCAAGTTCCTAGAAATCTTTGAAAGATTCTTTACTTAAGTCCCTTGTTGATTTCTGTAGCTTCACATCCTCTAGAAACTTTTAGGTTCATTTTAGGAATAATTTTAAAAATAGTCTCTAATATTTATTAAAATGATCATTTTTATTCATATCTTTTGGAGGCATTTTGACACTAAAGTTTCACTTTGAAACAAAAAATTCACTCTATAGATGAAAATTATTAAATATCACATGATTAACGCTTCAAAATAGGAACTTTTAAAACCTAAATTAAAACGTTAAAGGCTAAAATGCTAAAAAACAATAAGAAGCAAAGTGTTTATTCTATAAAATGTTATGACATTTTTCGTCTAGAATGAAACGCCAAGAGTTAAAATGCTCCAAAAATAGAATAGAAGACAAAATAACCATTTCGATAAAATGTTTGGGGACTAATTTGGACATTATATATATTCTTTTTTATATTTTTCTTTACGATAATTTGTCGGTAGAATAATTTAATCTTGAAATAATATCGAATTATTTCTAACATTTTCATCATTAATAGGAACCAAAATACTATAAAAATAATTTCAGTATTAAAATTGTCTACTCAAGATAATGTCAACATAATGAGTTTCCTTATTAGTATCCCAGCAGATTCATCGAAAAGAAAAAAAAAATTGTGCATCCAAGCAATAAAAAAATCAATCTTAAAGGAAAAAGATAAACTAACTTGTACAAGACAAGGGAAAAAAGAACTTATATGAAACAAAATAAAAGTTTTCACTATTTTCTTAAGAAAGGGCAAAGACTTATTAAACATATGTATGTAAAAAAAGAGAAGCAAAATAAAGGTAGTCAACTTCTAACATGATCAAATCAACATGGATAGTGGACGAGTGTGACTAAAAAATGAAACAATAATCAAACAAAGAAAAGGTCGAAGATAAGTAGAGAAAGACAGTGAAATGGAGAAGGTTGAAGATAGTCCCCTCATACTGTCAACAATGACACTTGGCCTGAACCATTTTCTAAATATTTAAGAGAAAAAAAGAAAAAATGTTATAAAATAATTTAAACGAAGCAATAAGAAGAATAGGAATAAAGATATGAGAGAAATGTGTTATTATTTCAATACGAGTTGTATATAATGTTTTATCTTAATTACATATTTATATGCCCAATGAATAGATATCATATAGAATTATAAAACTAATTGATATTAAAGTCTTAATAATAAAATATATGAAAACCCTATCTTATAGATATAGATAAAGATAGACATAGACATTCACAAAAATAAATATTCATAATAATAAAGGAAAAAATCTTAAGAAAGGAAAAAGAGTACACATATCTTTAATATGCATATCATGTTGCCTCATTAAAAAGCTTACAAGGAAAATCAAGTGGGACAAAACCTTGGTTAAGAGAAAGAGTACAACATATATTTATTCCCACTCATTATCATATCACATAAGATCTTTGAGTATTACAATTCAATCTTGAACACAATCTCCAAATGTCAAGTAAACAATACATCACTGAGTAGATCTTTTCAAAATACAATTTGAACGAACTCGTCAAATATTTATATTTTTATTCTTTCGAAGATCACGCGGGAGGAAACTTTAGGGAAATATATTTCCTTTGATATATACTATTTTCAACTGAACTATACATTTATCTTTGTAAAAGATAGTTAATATTTTATTATGTGGAATCAAATCCCATATATCCTGGATATGTTAGGTTAATAGTTTTATTCATATTAAATCTCTTTAAGATTATTTCACCATGTGCACATTCATAGACAAAATTCATATTTAAGTACTCAATCTTCAAGTTAAAAAAATAAAAATTGATTTCAAGATTTGTATCTTAAATATTTTCTTTAAACAATCAAAATGTTTTTGAAATTCTTCAGGAATATTATTTTAAAGCTCTCTCGGAGTTTCAATTCAAAGTATACAATAATTATCATAATGTGATCTTTATGTCTTTATAAAACACATGAACAAGTAGTCTCTCATCGATTCGGATATATAATACACACTTAGATCGATTCGGATATATCATTCACACTTCGATCGATTCATCTATCTAAATATTTAAGTAAATATATTTGTACAAATTTCTTAGGAATTTTCAAATGCTTATGGCATTTTTATTTTCAAGGGATAAATATCATTACATAGGGATCAAAAAATAATTAGACGCATTATAAAGTTTTTCATAACTGCCAGAGCAATAAAGTAATTGCATCCACCACAAAGTTAAAGTCTTCATGATTCAAGTCGTATTATATATCTTACGACTACTCAGTTGTATCCCACTTGCTTTACACTTTTAGGTGTTTGGACTATTTATCCATATTTTGGAAGTTGATTTAACTTCACTTGTATATCGTCTTTCCATTTTGGCCAATTATTCAACTACCACTAAATGTAACCCCTAGAAGTTACAACCGATTCAAGGTAGTCATAATGAACAGAGAATTGATCAACGAAAGTTGATAAATCGTTTTTTAAAATATTTATCAAATATTAACTTATGCCACAATTATAAGGAGGTTGAAAATAAATATTTAACCTCATACAATATAAAATCGAGACTACACCTCCGATAGTCAAACAATCTTACATCTGGATTATCTGAAAATAACAGACCAAAAAAGAGTATAAAGCTCATTGTGTCCTCTAAGTACAATAAACTATTAATATTAAAACATAGATAATCTAAGCATGATGTAATAAATAACATAAAAATCAGGCAACAGTAAAATCAGTTGTTCACCATCGGAATATCTTAACATAAGTTCTCATAACCTTATCTTCTGCCATAGATAAACAGGATGAGGACGTTACCCTCCGAAGAAGAATCCAAAACAAAAAATAGGAAACATGGTGGGGATGTTACCCTCTGAAAAGGAACCCAAAACAAAAAACAAGAAACATGATGAGGATGTTACCCTTCGAAGAGGAAACCAAAACAAAAAACAAGAAACATGATGGGGACTGTACCCTCCAAAAGGAACCCCAAAACAGAAAACATGAAACAAGATAAAGATATTATCCTCCGAGGAGAAACTTGAGACTACTGTAGATAATCTAAAGAAGCTTTCATCAATGTACATATTATAAATAATATAACATTAATCATAAATCGCACATAACAATGTAATATACAACAGAAAAACATAACACGATATGAAAAAAGTAAACATATAATACAAATCGAAAAACATACTTATATCAACTAAACGATATCAGCTAAGTTGTACGCTTTCCACGATCAGTGATACTAGGTCCTGCAGAATGGGAATGCGTGTCTCGAGTCGAACATACAAAATTGAGTTGAGTTGAGCTGAGCCGAACAGATATGGTTTGGATCTACTAGAGAACAGTGAGGCAACACATAATCACCTTCAGAACACATCATCAAAGAGTAAGTCTTTAAATTCCATAGTTTACTTGACATAATTATAAAATAAAACAATGAAATACGCAAAATGTGGCTTTTGGATTAGATTTTGACAAAACGAACTAGGGACGTCGAAAAACATAAAGGTAAATGGTCAACAGAAAATGCCAATGATCAAAGTCAATTTTCAACGGTCAGAGATAATTGTCAATTGTCAATGATCAAATTCAATAGTCAATGTCAATAGTCAACGGTCAAAGATCAATGGTCAATAGTCAGACCGATTCAAGTCAACAGTTCAAGTCTAATTCAGGTCGGTAATTTAAGACCAGTTTGGTCAGATCTTATATTAGAAAAATCGAATATGAAAACAAGACATACGAATGTCGTCGAATAAACTGGATAAACAAGTCATGGATTGTATACGAGTAAGACCAATCGTCAACCCACAACCTAACATTTCCCAAACCTTAATGAGTCTCCCAAAGTTCAAACCGAGTTAAGCATACTATAATCTGAATCAAGAACATACAAAAGCGATACAACATGTTTGCAATTCTATCAAATCAGTCTATGAATGATGATTCTTAAGAGAGGTGACACAGAATTAATGATTCAATTGACAAGGAAGATGTGAGAGCACTAAGGTTACATCCAAATATCAGTAGTACTTCTTGTAGCATTCATGATGAATAAAACTGTCATGATGGCAGGTGCAAAAGGGGGAGATTGGGCGAAATTAGGGATTACACGAGATTGGGAATTAGGGCAAGAAGAAGAAGAAGCAATCGATCTGAAAGGGGATTGTAAAACTGATCAGCAAGACGACAACGTTTTGATGACTAATAGGGAGAAGCATACCAGTAGGGGTGTAAACGAGCCGAGTCGAGCTCGAGTATCGCCGAGCTCGACTCGAACTCGAAAACTTTAAATGTAAGCTCGACTCGACTCGAAAACTCGCAAGCCTAAAATTTTCAAGCTCGACTCGAACTTGAAAGATAATATTAAAACTCGACTCGAACTCGAAAAGGCTCGAACTCAAAAAAAAATTCAGGAGCTCGATTGAAGCTCGAGACTTGAGCTCAATTCAAGCTCGAACTCGATTCAAGCTCGAACTCAAACTCCAATTTGAACATACAAAAATCTTATATTGCATTTAAAATATATAAATAATTTTCCCTTTAATCAACCATCACCAATACAATATAATATGAATGTATAAACTATAAAAAATCTAAAAAACAAAAATACAATTACAAGAAATTTAAGATAATTAATATAAACTTTGAAGTTTTTTTATAATAATTATCAGTATTATTATTACTCATGTTTATTATATTAACATATGGTGCAAATCCACCAGGAGGAAGCCCGAGACAGTGTGCCACCCACGTGTTCCCACCGAGGATGACCCATGCTGGTCAGCCATCCACCGAAACCAATGTTGTTGTCGCCCATGCTGGCCATGCTCGAATCCATGCCTTGCAGACACACAAAACAAGGGACACAGCACCAAGCACAACAAGGGACAGAGCCTGCAAATGCTGGCCATGCTCGAATCCATGCCTTAGGAACATTCGGCTGATTGGTTCTTAGTTACACGTCATTTAGAAACAACCTCTTAAAAAAAGAGCAGAAGTAAGGACAGACCTTGGAAATGGTTAGTGCAGGGCTCCATTGTTCTTTTAGGATATCAAGACAAATGCTCCCGTTGCTGTTGATGTTTGGATGGAAGACCTTGGTCCTAAATGCAACCTATACAACAGAACAACATTGTCCATGAAAAGAGTGTGTAGAGTATCATACGAACAATCATCAACACTAGAGTAAAACATCGCGGGTGAAGTAAATTACCTTAGGAGGCTTGAAAGGTAGTCCGGAGGAAAATGAATCGTAACTAAAAATACACCTCCAACATAAGGGCTATCGGAAGGGCCCACGATTGTTGCTTGCCAATGAAACATGTCTTCAGCTACAGGACCTATTACCAAAAAAAAGCATCCAAAGGTTACCTAAATGCCATCCATTGATGCACAAGTCAAAGTTCAGATAATAATAATAAACACTCTGAATCAGATATTGCCAAGTATCCATAACCAGCATTGCTGTAACAAACTGTCTAGCTAGAATAATAAAGGAAGATGGCTGATGAGGGGAAGCCCCAGCATGACTCCCTGTGACCTGCACAAAATGGATATAATTTCACAAATGAAATTTCCTCTATGGCTCATTGTGCATGCTAGCATAACATACGGGATATCGGGTTTCAATTAACAACAAATCAAAAAAGAAAAAAAGAAAATGAAAACTAGTAAGGACTCAGCTACATATGAAATTATAACAGTTCTGTAACACAAGAAACAGGGAACAACACCTAGCTTACAAGTGTTTCATCAGGTGACACAATAATGAAGAAACCCGTTAATCAGTCCTAAAGTAGAGGAAATTTGATGTGGTTGGTTGTGCTAACTAATGAAAATAGATTACTTCCATTAAACTAAAGATTACAACACAATCCATAACAAGCATTTATATATATATACTCTGCCTAGCTCCTATCCAATAAAGCATAAATTCAAAACACAGTATTCAGGGTATATGCAGAAAAACATATAAAATTGCAGCTCAATTACAGATGAAATCTAATAATGACGAAGACAATCCACAGCTATGTCACAAGAATAGTATCCGGCTCGGATACACTCATTTCTCACAAGTTCTTTCATATATTTGGAGAATAGTACCACATACCTATGTTCAAATATGTGTTGGACAGAGTACTTTAGGAGGGAAATGAAGCATTAGATCATCAACATAGATACAAAAATTCTTTCTAGATGGACATGAGCCAGGAGAGAAAAAAAAAGAAACGAAAAGAAAGCTAAAAAGATAGAAGGGAAGAACAAGTTAGATAAGTATAAAGCTTTGAATTCAAGGATCAAACTTTGAAGGCAGAGAGATCTCTATCCTCTTCTCCACCAGCAAATCCCTTGACTTTGCACTTGAAGCTTCAAACTAAGACACACAGAGAGAGCAATTTTGCTATTAGGGCTGTGCTGCTGTGTTTGGTATTTTGTGTGCGTGAGTTTAGTTTAGGTTTAGTTAAATTTAGGGTTCATATTAATTTTTTGGTAAATTAAGTTATAGTTCCCCCAAACTTGAGCACACTTTTGTAAATCCTTAATTTAATTCTTGATTTGTATGTTGAATTTTACGTTTATTTAAATTTAGTCATTAGTTTAATATGTATATGCATGTTTAATAAATTTATAGTTTGGTATGTTATATTTTAATTTTTGTATTTCAATCACATTTGTTTAAATTTTCTTATTTGTTTTAAATGTTCAGGTGTCATTTATGTTATTTTCCATATTATTTTAGCTTAAACCGAATAGTATCAATTGCATATAAGACCCTATAGTTTATGCACATTTTGTATTTAAGTCATTGGTTTAATTCTAATTTTTTAAGTTTAATTTTACATTTACGTGAATTTAATCATCATTCTAAAGTTAGTATATTTAGCTTAAATTAGTCCTCACATTTAGGTTCTCTTAATTTAGTCCCAGTTTAGGATTGTTTTCTTTAATTAGTTGTGTATATTTATTTTGCATGTTGATATGTTTATGTATAAGTATGCAAATGATTTATTTAGGAGTCACATAACATCATTTTGCATAATTTGTATGTGACCTTCATGTGCATAACTTAACCCCTATCACATAATTGGGTTTAGGGTTTAGGGTTTAAGGTTTATAGTTTAGGATTTAGGGTTTATGGTTTATAGAATAGGGTTTAGGATTCATTACAAAGACATTAATTGATTGATTTGGTATTGATTTATGAGGTAAGTACAATTTAGGGTTTAGGATTTAGAGTTTAAGATTTAGACTTTATGGTTTATGTTTTAGGGTTTATGGTTTAAGGTTCATTATAAAAGACAATAATTAAAATTTGAGGGTAGTTGTATTATAGAATTTTTAATATATTTTTAAAATGTTATAATTATCAATAGTGTATTTTTAATAATGTAATTTTAAAAAATCTAAAATTATAATATAACATTTTTTCGAGCTACACACGAGCTTTTCGAGTCGAGTATCGAGTAGTTCGTTTCGGCTCGTTAAGAACTCAAGTCGAGCTCGAGCTCGAGTCGAGTCCATTCGATCCAAGTATTTATCGAGCCTTGATCGAGTCGATCTCGAGTAGCTCGCAATCTGTCTCGTCTCATTTACAACCGTACATACCAGTCAAGGAGGAGAAGCATGATGGAAATGGGTTAAGCCATGGGAGCCCAGTTATTTATCAGCCAGCTACTACTTTATTATTCTGTTACTAATAAGACAAAGGAGACAGAGGTCAATATAGAAATAGTACAAGAATTGCAAGGAATATATATGCTCAAAAGATGTAATACAGCGTTATGAATGAATTGATGCAAATTTCTGATTTTCTTCAACCTATCTTTCTTCTCCTTTAACCTAATTTTATGTAATTCTTCCTACAATCGTAACAAAAACCAACAAAATAACATAAATATAATAATTAAACAATATAAAAAGAATGGCTTCTCTTTTCGAGAAGGGGAAGTGAGACTACCAAATAACACTGTCATATTGAAAATAATGATAAATGACAAATTAAAATAATAGTTAATAACCAACAACTAGTTGGTCTAGTGGGACGAGACACTAAATTTCTTAACAAACGTCAGAGTTCGACCTTTACGTTTGCGAATGGAGTAAACTGGATTGGGAGTATCGCCCTCATCTCTACAGTACCCGATATGGAATAGTTGATCAATAAATCGAATACCAGTAACCAATTCAAATGAAAAAAATATTAAATGACACAGTTATTTGGGTGAAGAAGCTCGGCTACTTCTTGCAGAGGGGCAATAGTGATATTGTTGTTTATGACAATGATGCTGCAAGTATAATATCATATGCTCTTAGTTTCAAAGAATATGATGAATGGGTTGCTGACAAGTCCAATGGTTTTTCCTCTTTTCATTTTCAAAGCTTTCTTTCCGTGTCTCCAGTAGCAGTATAGAGGATCTAATATATTAGTTCTAATTGTAAAGTTTTTTGGATGGCTTGATAGGTCTCTATAAAACACCTGAAAGATGGAAAGGAAACAAAAAAGGATCTCGTGGTGGTGGAGAACCTATTTTTCAGAAGTACATCTAGGATTTATGATCTCAAGAGCTTTGCACGATCACGATATAATCTACATACAGCTGGAAGAAACAAGGTATTGTTAGACATGAATCTGTTAGAAACATTGCGAACAGAGCCCATTTTTCTTGGAAGCAAGGCGAAGAGAAGTCTTGAGAGAGCTATTTGGAACGACACATCTTTTCCGACGGTTTGTTGCTTTTAGCATGAACTCGTAAAATGGTTTGTCATCTTCAAAGTTGACCGATGCCATAACCGAGATTTTCATGATGTGAACGAAGTTCTTCCATTGCACTTTAGGTTGTTTTGCCCTTCTGTATTTCGATTCTAGCAGCAATGTTTTGAACCTTGTATTTTGTGGTTTTCAGTCGGTTGATGTCATGGACTATTCATTCCTGGTCAAAGTGGATAAGGAGCGGAAAGAGCTTGTTCTGGGAATAATTGATTACATGAGACGATATACCTGGGACAAGCACTTGAAGAAAGACATGGGTTAATGCATCTGGGATACTGGGAGGGGTAAAGATGCATCCAAATAATTAGGGACGAAAGAATGCTCGTTCACTTCCACCCAAATCAATAAGTTCTGCACCCAAATAACTCTGTGTCATTTAATATTTTCTTCTTTCATTTGAGAACAACTAAACTGATAAGGGGGGATTTTTAGTCTGAAACAAATGAATAAGATAGTTTCCATGGCTGCCATCACATACATTCTTAGAGTTCCATTTTTCTTCACATTCGATAAGTTCAGTGGAAAGCATGGACAAATTTAGGGTTTATAGGGGAGGCTTTTGGGGAAGAAGAAGGAGAGGAGATAACGGGAGTTAAGTGCCACATCAGAAAAAATTAACACGAGATAACGGCAGGGATTTTATTGAAAATGAACTAAAAGTTTGATGATTGTATTGCAAGTTTCAAAAGTTTGATGACTGAAATGTAAGTGCCCTAAACGTTTGGGGACTATTTATATACTTTACCCTAAAAAATAATAATAATTGAAAATACCCTTAGAGTTTGGTTAACAGGAAAACCAATCGGAACTAATGAACGCCAGGGCTGGGGTTCGACGCCACAAGTTTCGGTTAGTCCGGGACGGTAACTGGGGAGTGTGTGGTTTCCCGGTAAGGAGGAGACGTCAAGCTTGACAAGGCGACAGTTGACAACGACGTTTGAGATCTAAGATGATGACAACAACGACTCCAATGGTCGATGAAGTCAGTTTTTGCACGTCCAAGGAGAATATAACATAATCAGTCAAAAGAAAAACATTACAGAGTATGCAATCAAATTTTCTATGGTTTTCAAAACAGATACTAGATTTTACCTCGAATTCAGTTTAGTCATTACCTTTACAAATTAGGTACTGAATTTCAATTTGTCTCCAGAACTTCTAACCCCAAAATTGGGGTGTGACATTGATACTCATGGAAAGATTTCAATCCATAAGATTCTCATTTTAGTTCTTTACTTCTATAGAAATATTGTTTATAGAATTGTTGTCAATAACTTTGTTATTTTTTTGGTTCCATTATTTTCTCATAATGACATAATTTATCGAGATCTTTTCATTATTTTCATTTTTAGGTGCTTGAAACTCTTCTAGAGTTGTATTTTTAGTTATGTCTTGGGTCTCTTCAGGAGCATCCTCCTTCACTATATGACCGTCTTATATTACTTTTCATTTACGAGAATTTTAACCGTTGGAACCAATTCAACTATCATGCTTCAGACGATGGTTTACATTAATTTTCTCTAACATGTTATCCTTCTGAGATTTCAATTTAAATTTAGAGCGCCTTCTGTAGCTTACAAACAAGAGGCGTGACATCAGGATCACATACCTGAAACCCATGCAGCTGCTGCATAAACACGTCTTCAGTCAGCCCACCATTGAGGAACACATTGTTGACATCAATTTGTCGAAGTGGCCATTTCTTCGAAACTGCCAAGGACAAGATGATATTGATTGTAGAGAACCGAACCACATAACTAAAAGTTTCTTGAAAGTCTTACCCTGGTACTTGTGAATACCCCTTAGCAACCAGGCGCGCTTTGTGTCTTTGCACAGTGCCATCAACATTTTTTTAATTTTGAAGAGCCACTTACAACCTACAGCAGACCTTCCTTCTGGAAGTTGAACCAGGGTCCAAGTGCCTTTTTGCTGAAGAGCATTAAGCTCATCATGGATAGTTGCAGTCCATTTTTCAGACTTGAATGCCTCATATACAGCTTCTGGAATTACTTTATCCAGGATGCTGATGAAAGCTTTGGGCTTAAAGATACAAGCCTTGCTACGTGTGCACATCGGATGAATATTGGTTGCTGTATTCGGTCGTGACACCATAATCGGCTCAGCTACTGACTGTTCAGGTACCCTGTTCAGGTACCTGAGAGTTATGGCATGCTTCTTCATCAGGAGTAGAAGTTGTGGGAGGACACACAAATGCTTGTGATAGAGAGGCACACTGGTTATCAACAGATGGCAGGTTTGAACTAGTAGGCATAGAGGGAATATGAGAGGCACAACTATAACCAACACAGGCGATTGCTTTCTAGCCGAACTACGAGAAGATTGCAGTTCTGCAAAAGGAAACATTAGTTCATCAAATTTTACATGACGAGATATGTAAACTAGTCCATCCGTTGCCAGACATTGATAGCCCTTGTGTTGAGGGCTGTACCCTAGAAAGGTACATTCTTGGGATCAAAACATGAATTTGTGCTTTTGAAACATTCACAAATATGGAAAACACCTGCATCTAAACACCTTCATGAAGTTATAATCAGGTTGCCAGTGAAACAACTTTTCAAAAGGTGAAACACCTTGTAACACACGCGTAGGAAGTCTATTAATGAGATATACAGCCGTGGTTACAGCATATAACCAGAATCTCATAGGCAGAGCAGCCTGAGCTAGTAGAACAAGATCCAGCTTGATCAAATGTCGATGTTTTCGCTCTACAACCCCATTTTACTCAGAGGTATGTGGGCATGTCACTCGATGAGCAATTCCTTCTTTAGCCAGAAGTGCGATTAATGGTCTATACTCACCACCCCAGTCGCTTTGAATGGCTTTAACAACTGGATTAAACTGTGTGGCAACCATACTTTTAAACAGCTGAAACGCAGTTATAAGCTGAGACTTGTCCTTTAGCAAGTACAACCAAAAGTGACGAGTACAAGCATCAACAAAGGCAACGTAATACTGAAATCCATTTGAGGGAGTAGGTACAGGACCCCATAGATCAAAAAACACAAGTTGTAATGGTTCAGAATAGACAATCTTCGAATGTTCAAAAGACAATTTATGGCTTTTCCCAACACAGAAAGCTGAACAAATTTTATTTGCATTCTTCAAAATATTTACATGCAATCTATTAAAAACATGTTTCAACGTAAGAAACGAATAATGCCCCAAGCGTCTGTGCCATAAATCAAATGCCTCTGAGGTAGCAGCTAAACTAGCACTCGCCTGGCCCTCAACCTGATGCCTGCCATTAGCTAGCTCAAACGAGTAGAGGCCCCCGTTCTACTTCCCTCGAAGAAGCATACTACCAATGAATTCATCCCGAACATAACAATTATTGGCATAAAATTCAAGGAATACTCGGTTTTCCCTAGCAAGCTTGGACACCAAGAGCAAATTTTTAGTTATCTTGGGAACATGTAAGATATTAATTAACATCAGTGCTTGGGATTGAGAGGATACCAAGGCATTACCAACAGTTTTACATGAAGAGAAGCACCATTGCCAACAAAGAGAATACCTGATCCCCTATAATCAGACGGTTGTGCTATCTTGGTAACATCTGGTGTAACATGATGTGTGGCACCAGAGTCAACTACCCAGTGTTCGCGAGAGGAAGAAGAAACTGAATTGGCTTGAGGAGGCTCAGTGGCTCTTCCCTCACTGTAACATTCATACTGAGTGCTTTCAACAAAGTTAGCATTGCCAGGGCTGGCTTTATACCCATGTGTATCATTGCCATCACCAAGGAAATCTCGATCAAACCGGTACCAGCACTGTTGTACCAAGTGGCCAACCTTACCACACAATTGACACTACACTTAGGGACGACCTCAGCCACGACCACCTGAGTGACCACCAAAGTATGATTTACGATTGAATTCTTGGTTAGTTCTTGAATCAGAAACAGACCGATTCGCAGCCTGTACCACATGAGCACTCATTGGAAGATTGTCTGCTGAAAACTCAAAGCCAGCAAACTGAGTTTCAACATCAATCAACATGATGCTTACAACATCCAGAGTAGGCTTTTCACGCATGGTGGTTATAACCGCCATAAACGACTGATATTCACGAGGTAACCCTTTAAGCATACTCACAATCTGCTCAATTGGAGCGACAGGACTCCCACAAGACTCAAGTGCACCATACACTTCTTTGACACGGGTGAGGTAGACAATCATGCTGTCATCTCATTTCTTGAGAGATTGAAGCTTGTATAGCAAATTCATTACTGCTGTAGTGGAGCGATTAGCAAAAAACTAAGTTACCTTACTCCATACGACAACTGCTGTCTCTGCACGAACAAATTGAGGCAGCAGTTGTGGACTGATGGTGGATATCAACCAAGACGCGAGGGCACTGTCTTGTGCCATGAAGTCCTCGAATGCTTCATTCAGTACGACCTCACCATTCTGATCAACAACGGTTTCTGGTGGTACTGTCATCGAGTCAATCAACATCTTTTTCAAACGATGACTTCGAACCGTAAGCAACACTTGTTGTTTCCACAACAAGAAATTCATCTCATCCAAGACAATGTTCACTTTTTTGTTAGTGAACACAACCGAGCGCATCATCGAACCTCCTCCAGAAGTTAAGGAGATATTCAGACTATCAAGAGCTATCACCGCAGTCGGAGCTAGAAGCCAAGATCTTCAGCGAATGATATCTTACTAGAATACTGCTCAAAACTGTAAAAAATGCAATTATATCATTGATTAAAATCATGTGTTTTACAAGGAAGTACTTCTTGCTTTATATACACCATGCTCAGCTTGCATGCATTGACTCTTTAACAACTAACCATCCTAACAACTTAACCGTTGTTGCAACAGATTACAACAGCTGCTAACCAATCTACTAACCAACCTCAGCTGCAATCTTGGCATACACATTACTCCTAATACCACCTATATTCAATAATAGTAATTAATTATAATAATGTTATTAAAGATAGATACAAGATTTCAATCAAACATTAAAATATACAACCGACATCTAAAAATACAAAATATACTAGCATCTCAAAAGTAGCATGGAATATACTTATATGAGAGAATCATGAGATTTGATCTTTATCGTCTTCGATCACGAGTGAAAAATCATGGATGATAAATCTAATATGCGTTGTAAATAAATTATTATTTCTGAGTAAGTCGTGCTGATAACGTGATATGAAATAATCTTAACGAAGCAATAAGAAGAACAAGAAGAGATATAAGAACAAAGAGAGAGAACTATATTATTATCTAAATACGAGTTGTGTCCAATATTTTCTTTGAATTCTATATTTATAAACAAAAGGAGTAGATATCATATAGAATTATAAATCTAATGGATATTAAAGTCCTAATAATAAAGTATACCAAAATCCTATCTTGATAGAGATAGACATTCACATAAAAAATATTCATAACATAAAAAAAAATTAATTTAAGGTTTTGTACTGCAATTTCTTTGTCAACACCTTGTGAGGTAAGCATGTTTATGCTTAGGTCAATAACGATAATCTAAAGACTAATCTACATATACTTGAATAAATCTCGAAAGAAGAAATAGCCTTCAATATTGCCCATTCACAACACATTGTTAGATGTTTGCTAAGCTCCAATGCTCCGGTACGTCAAGTCTAGCTTACGAGTCAAGTCACCCTGTTTCCAATCCAACACTTCACTAAAAAAACATAAATAAAGATATAATAAAAATGAATTATATATATATAGAGAGGATTCTGTTACACAATATAAAATTATTTTAGTTTTACACAGATTTAGGACCGTTAGATGAGTGAAAATAGATGACTGTGATTAATACTAGGAAATAAGAAGATATTCATATGAAAAAAATAAGGAGTCAATCTCAGTCATCTATTGTCACTCATCCAATGGTCTTAAATCTATGTAAAACTAAAGAGTTTTACATTGTTTAAATGAATCTGACCTATACACACACACATATGGTTAGGACCCACTTACACCTGATGTAAAACTTCTAGTTTTACACCTTTCTATGATCGTTGTATGAATGAAAATCAAATACTGAGATTAATTCGCGGTAATAAAACAGCTTAGATTTGAATGAAATTTACAACTCATAAACAAATATTCTTCTATTTCACAGTAAAACAGTATATATATATACATATTATTTTTACCGTAAAAACTCATCTTCTTCCTCCTTCCTCTTCTTTCAGACAGAAAAATTCCTCATTGTATCGATAGATCTTCTTGTTTTTTTTTTGTTACCCATTGTCTCTATTATTAGACAAATATGTACCTGTTTAAAAATTTTGTTTTTCACCCTTCAATTTTACCCTCCAAATTTATATTGATTGCTCACTATACTCTTCTTTCATCCTCACTGCCATAATTTGAATTGACGGAAAAGATAATTTCATTTTCATTTTGGATTTTGTATGGAAGCAGGTTCCATATCCTGCGTATATTTTCACCATTTTCCTTGTGTTAATTGTGTCACCAATACCTCCACCTGAATAACATTCAACATTCCAATAATAAAATTGTGTCCCAAATAAGCCTTTAAAAACAAACAAAGATAGTACTTTTTATTCATACATGCTCCCTTACTTCCACGGAAACAACAATTTCATCGAAAGGCATCTCATCCAGAACTTGGCATAAATTTGACAATCATAGCCTCAGTCTCTACTGCCTGAATTACATAGGAAAATTCTAAAAAATAAGCTACAATGGAAATTTTTGAGTTCATAGGATATAAATAAATGGTGATGATGAGTGACCAAATGTATGCATTGTTTTTGCTTTGGATGCAAGTTCAACTACGCATGGAACATGCCATGATGCATGATTATTTCTTCTTTATAGTGCAATTTTTTTACCTTTCTGTTCTTGGCCTAATTATAAATTCAGGTAAGTCATGTATATCGGTTGAACTGAGAATTGATGATAGGTATTGTTCCATTGAATAATTGAATCTATCCAATAAAAAATCGAAAATCTAAAGCTTATGATCTTTGCTTGGTTTGTCATGATGGAATGGCATGGCTCCTGAATTCATCACAAGAGAATTTATCAATGACTTTGGCTGATAAAGGTTTCAATGTGTGGATTGCCAACACCCAAGGGACCAGATTCTGCAGGAAACATGTTTCGTTCGATTTCAGCCAGCCTGTTTTTCCTCTTACTTATGCTGGTTTTGCAATAAAAATGTCGAAAAACTTGAATATGAACTTAGGAGAGGGTGATTCAAACAGATTGTTCAAAGTGACAAGAGTTCTGGAATTGGTCGTGGGATGAACTGCTTCCATACAAAATCCAAAATGAAAATGAAAGTTATGCTTTTCATCCATTCAAATGATGGAAGTGAGAATGAAAAAAATAGTATAGTGAGAATAAAATTAGAGGGTGAAAAACAAAATTTCCGGTGTCAAATATTAATTAGACTTCGATTATAATATGAAGTTGTTGAAAAGTCTTGGCAAGTACCAAAAGGTGCTAATAAAAAATTCCACCGAATTTTTTTTTTCAAAAAGGTTGGGTTTTTGTTGAATTTTTGACAATGGTAAAATCATAATTTTAGCCATTGTAATTTAGGGTATTTACAAATTAGTCCTTAGAGCTTCAACTATAAATACCCTAGCTCATTTAGCTTCAAAATCATCCCAAAGCATTCTAGCTTTCTTCCAATACTAGAGAGAATTTAGAGAGTTTCTTGAGAGTTGTTTTCTCTTTTTTATCAAGAGAGAATTATCATTGTTTTCTCCTTGGTAGATCGAGAGAGGTTGTAATTCCTATTTTCTCATAGTGAAATTCTTCTACCGTTGCCTGTGGTTTTTACCCTAAATATTTTAGGGGTTTTCCACGTAAATTTTGTGTCTCTTTTATCTTCATTTTTATTTTCTCAAATTATTAGTTGCGATTTTGCTCTATCCGATAGCCGTCTTCCGCAACAATTGGTATCCGAGCCAGATTTGAGTGTGTAATATCTGCTTATTGTCTTTGTGGTTGCCACCAAAAGGTGGATCCTCCAACATAAGAAAATAAGAAGTTATTACCCATTTTTTGAAGGTTCTAGAGAACTATTCACGATAGTGAAATAGTGGGAGCTATCCGTAAAAGAAACTATAGCAACGAAATTTGATATTGAAAAGTTCAATGGGAGAAATTTCTCATTGTGGAAATTGAAGATGAAGGCCATCCTGAGGAAAGACGGGTGTCTGGCGGCTATAAATGAAAGGCCGGTGGAGTTCGCAGATGACAACAAATGGAACGAGATGGACGGAAATGCTATGGCAAACTTTCATCTAGCATTAGCAGATGAAGTATTGTCAAGCATCGAGGAGAAGAAGACAGCTAAGGAGATATGGGATCATCTCACCAAATTGAATGAGGCCACATCGTTGCATAATAAAATTTTTCTTAAGAGGAAATTGTACACTCTCCGTATGTCAGAATCTACTTCAATGACGGAGCACTTAAACACAATGAACACTTTATTTTCTCAGCTTACATCCTTAAGCTGTAAAATAGTAGAAGAAGATCGTGCTAAACTTCTACTTCAAAGTCTACCGGATTCATATGATCAACTCATCATCAACTTGACAAACAATAATGTCACCAGTCTAGTCTTCGATGACGTTGCAGCTGCTTTTCTACAAGAAGAAAATCGGTGCAAGAACAAGGAAGACAGACAAGTAAATCTGCAACAAGCAGAAGCGTTGACAACGACGAGAGGGAGATCAACAGAATGTGGCCAAAGCAGCAGTCACAAACATGGTAGATCAAAGTCGAGAAGCAAGAAGAATTTAAAGTGCTACAATTGTGGAAAGAAGGGTCACTTGAAGAAGGATTGTTGGAGTCTAAATAAAAACTCCAATCCACAAGGCAATACCACAAACACTTCAGATGATGGAGATGCACTATGCTGTGAAGCGTCAACTACCGTGGAAGGAAGAAAAATATTTACAGATATATGGCTCATTGATTCAGGAGCAACATATCACATGACCTCAAGAAGAGAATGGTTCCATCAGTATGAACCTGTCTCAGGAGGATCTGTGTATAGTTGCAATGATCATGTCAATCATGCCTAAGAGATCATTGGTGTGGGAACCATCAAATTAAAGATGTATGATGGAACAATTAAAGTTGTTCGAGATGTGCGGCACGTGAAAGGCCTAAAGAAAAATTTATTATCCTACGGATTGTTGGATAATAATGCAAGCAAGATTGAAACACGGAAAGAAATCATGTAGGTGTTCCGTGGAGCGCTTGTGGTGCTGAAAGGCGAAAAGATAGCAGCAAACTTGTACATGATGAAGGGAGAGACTTTGCTAGAAGCAGAAGCCTCTGTTGCCTCATGTAGTTCAGATTCTGCAATGCTATGGCATCAGAAACTTGGACACATGTCAGAATAAGGAATGAAAGTCCTTGTGGAGAAAAAGTTACTTTCCGGCTTAACAAAGGTATCACTTCCTTTGTGTGAGCATTGTATAACAAGTAAGCAGCACCGGTTGAAATTCAACACGTCAAATTCTAGAGGCAAAAAATGTTCTAGAATTGGTTTATTCTAACGTATGGCAAGCACCAGTTACATCCCTAGGTGGAGCAAAATACTTTGTCTCATTTATTGATGACTACTCTAGGAGATGTTGGGTGTATCCTATTAAGAAGAAGTCAGATGTGTTTTCAACTTTCAAAAATCTTCAAAGCGTGGGTGGAACTTGATTCTGGAAATAAGATCAAGTGTTTCAGAACAGATAATGGAGGAGAATACACAAGCGAATAATTTGATGACTTTTGCAAAAAAGAAGGCATCAAAAGACAGTTCACAGTGGCAAACACTCCTCAACAAAATGGAGTGGCAGAGCGGATGAACAGAACCTTGTTAGAAAGAATAAGAGCAATATTGAGGGATGCATGCCTAGAAAAATCATTCTGGGTAGAAGCAGTCAATACCGCTTGTTATTTGGTGAATCGAGCTCCATCAACTGCAATAGAGCTGAAGACACCAATGGAGATGTGGACTGGTAAACCAGCTAATTATTCAAACCTCCATATATTTGGAAGTATTGTGTACGTGATGTACAACTCCCAAGAAATATCAAAGCTGGATCCAAAATCCAGGAAATGCAAATTCTTGGGGTATACTGATGGAGTCAAGGGATATCGCTTGTGGGATCCCACTGCTCGCAAAATGATCATCAACAGGGATGTTATCTTTGTAGAGGATAAACTACAAAGAAAAGAAGACGATGATAGCACTGAAAAGTCAGAGACTACACAGATAAATGTGGAAAAAGAGTTTGAACAAGGAGATTCTTCAGAAGCAGAACCAGCACATGATGAACAAGAACCAGAGAGTTCTGAAGCACCAACAACTCGTCAATCAGATCGTGTAAGAAGACGTCCCAATTGGCACTCAGATTATGTTATAGAAGGTAATATTGCATACTGCCTTTTAACAGAGGACGGTGAGCCATCAACATACCAGGAGGCAATAAACAACTCAGATGCTTTACTGTGGGTGATGGCGATGCAAGAAGAAATTGAAGCCCTTCATAAAAATAATACATGAGATCTTGTGCCACTACCACAAGGAAGAAAGCCAATTGGTAACAAATGGGTCTTCAAAATCAAGTGAAATGGTGACGATCAAGTTGAGAGGTATCGTGCAAGACTGGTGGTCAAAGGATATGCTCAAAAAGAAGGTATTGATTTCAATGAAATATTTTCTCCTGTGGTTCGGCTAACAACAATTCGAGTAGTTTTGGCAATGTTTGCTACATTGAACTTACATCTAGAGTAGCTAGATGTTAAAACATCTTTTCTTCATGGAAATCTTGAAGAAGAGATTTATATGCTCCAGCCTGAAGGTTTTGAAGAAGAAGAAAAGAAGAACTTGGTTTGCAGGTTGAACAAATCTCTGTACGGTCTAAAGCAGGCGCCGAGGTGTTGGTATAAGAGATTTGATTCCTTCATTATGTGCCTTGGATACAACACACTTAATGCAGACCCTTGTGCTTATTTCAAGAGGTCTGGTGATAACAATTTTGTTATGTTGTTGTATGTGGATGACATGTTGGTTGTAGGACACAACAAAGATCATATTGAAGAATTGAAGGCACAACTGGCTAGGGAATTTGAAATGAAGGACTTGGGATCAGCAAACAAGATTCTAGGGATGCAAATTCACCGAGACAGAAGTAATAGGAAGATTTGGCTTTCACAAAAGAATTACTTGAAGAAGATCTTGTCACGATTCAACATGTAAGATTGTAAGCCAATTTCTACCCCTCTTCCTATTAACTTAAAATTATCCTCCGATATGAGTCCTAGAAGTGAAGAAGAGAGGATGGAGATGTCTCGAGTACAGTATGCATCAGCAGTGGGAAGTTTAATGTTCGCTATGATATGCATAAGACCAGACATTGCACAAACAGTGGGAGTGGTTAGTCGGTACATGGCGAATCCAGGCATAGAGCATTGGAATACAATAAAGAGGATCCTGAGATACATCAAAGGGACCTCAAATGTTGCATTATGTTACGGAGGATCAAATTTACTAATCAATGGGTATGTAGATTCTGACTATGCAGGGGATTTGGATAAAAGCAAATATACTACAGGGTATGTGTTCAAAGTTGCTGGTGGAGCTGTAAGGTGGGTTTCTAAGTTGCAATCAGTTGTGGCTACATCCACAACAGAGGCAGAATATGTAGCAGCTACACAAGCCAGTAAAGAAGTAATTTGGTTGAAGATGCTGTTGGAGGAGCTTGGGCATAATCAAGAGTATGTCTCTCTATTTTGTGATAGTCAAAGCGCCTTGCATCTAGCAAGGAATCCAGCATTTCATTCAAGGACAAAACATATACGAGTTTAGTACCACTTTATTCGTGAAAAGGTGGAAGAAGGAACAACAGACATACAGAAGATCCATACCAAAGACAACATAGCAGATTTCATGACGAAGGCAATCAATGCTGATAAATTTACCTGGTGTCGATCCTCCTGTGGCCTGTCAGAAACGTAAGCAACATGAAAGTACAAGGTAGAAAGAATGGTGTGAAGATATGATTGTTCCAATCAAATCTTCACGTGGGAGATTGTTGAAAAGTCTTGGCAAGCACCGAAAGGTGCTAATAAAAATTCCACCGAAAACAAATTTGTCAAAAAGGTTGGGTTTTTGTTGAATTTTGGACAATGGTAAAATCATAATTTTAGTCATTGTAATTTAGGGTATTTACAAATTAGTCCTTAGAGCTTCAACTATAAATACCCTAGCTCATTTAGCTTCAAAATCATCCCAAAACATTCTAGCTTTCTTCCAATACTAGAGAGAATTTAGAGAGTTTCTTGAGAGTTGTTTTCTCCTTTTTATCAAGAGAGAATTATCATTGTTTTCTCCTTGATAGATCGAGAGAGGTTGTAATTCCTATTTTCTCATAGTGAAATTCTTCTACCGTTGCCCGTGGTTTTTACCCTAAATATTTTAGGGGTTTTCCACGTAAATTTTGTGTCTCTTTTATCTTTATTTTTATTTTCTCAAATTATCAGTTGCGATTTTGCTCTATCCGATAGCCGTCTTCCGCAACAGAAGTATGGGTCAAATTAGAGTCATCTTGAATATTTTCGGAGCCTTAAGCAAAAATTAAAATATTGGTCTCTATAGAACGAAAGTATATTCTATTATTTTGTGTAATTAATTTAACATTATATTAATACACTATAGAAAAATGATTAAATTTTGTCAAACACATTATTCACATTGTTTTGTTAAGAAAACACCTTAAACACAACTAAGAGATAATAAATATAAAAAAAATAAGTGTGGGTATGATACAAAGCATGATTTTGAATAATAAATAATAAGTAAAGATTGGTGTATTAATTTTATCATTCGATTGAGATTTGAGAAGTCTGAAAGTTAATGAATATTTGTTAAATTGAATAATAAGATTTTTAAAAAAGAAATTTGTTAAATTTAATACAAAATTAAATGAATTAATAAGGTAGATGAAAGAAGAATGTCAAATATTGAGAATTTTATGAAATTATGAAAATACATGTCTAAATTATTAATATAGAAATTGGGGGGCCCGACCACTGACTTAGGGTGCTCCCCCTAAGAGCCGACCCTGGGTCAAATATATATTGATATTTAAATAACTATTTTTTAATTATTTAAAGTTAAATTATATTAATTAAGTCTTTAAACTATTACGTTTAATCATTTTAAGTCCTACTAATTTTTTTTTGAAAGAAAAAGAAGTTTAATTAAAGATCCCTCATACTCTGATCGAGCCAAAACTAAATCGAGACAGCAAAAGGGAAAAAGAGTGCTCAGGTATTTTATTCATCTATACAGATCAAACAAGGATACCAGGTTCAGTTTAAAACTGTTACCAACAGTCTTTCCTGAAGCAACATTAACAAAAATCAGGAACCCTTCACTTTGAACCGAAGCAAACAGAACAGAATTGATGGGCAAAGCTCAACCACCGTAGTCGCAGGCACAAAACAAAACAAAGACTACTACTAACAAAGCATAGGGCAGCCAGCTACAACAAGCCAAAACCACAAACAAGCACCCACAGAGAAGAAGGAAATCCACAACAATTGTAGCCGAAATCTTCTCCAAGAAAAACCACAAACCAAGCCAATTCAAACCGCAGCAAGGGTAAACCATAAATACAACAACAACAAACACCAAAAGTAGAGCAGACTTCAACAATATAAACATGGATAGCCGCCTGAAACCAACCAACCGAGAAACCCGCAGAAAGACTAACAGAGCAGACCAGCAAAACCCAGAAAAATATTTGCTCCCAGCTGAAACAACTAGGTTCAGGCAGAAAACTACGACCCGAGGAATCCAATAACAAGCAATCATCAATGGCCAGAATTTTGACGAACCACCAGGGAATTCTTTTTTCTAACCACTCGGCTAATTGAGACCATAGCAGGGTCTGATATAAGGTTGTTAATAGAGATTACGTTATCGGGCCAATTACATTTGCTTCACCAAGCGATTCGAGCAAGGAAAATACCGAAAATTTGATTCTCATCAACCATCTTCCCGTTGAAAACCACCTCGTTGTGAAACAACCAAATAGTCCAAGCTAAACCACGGAGAGCCAATAGCATACAGGGAAGGAATTTGAACGAATAGGACACTCAGCCCACGCAAGGACAAAGGATTTGAGATCACTCGGCATCACAAAGTTGACATTCCAAAGTTTACAACAGCGAAGCCATAGCCTCCAAGACACTGGACAATGACAAAAGGGGTAAAATTGATCCACACGTATAACAACGACTTATTTTCCACAGCAGAAGAGGATAGGAATTAGGAACCCCCAATATTCTTTCGGCTTATAAACCCCCAATATTCTTTCGGCTTATAAACCCCTTTCGGGCTTAGTGTCCACACTAATCTATCATGAAGCGAATTGTTAACAGAAAAACAATTTATCATGGAGACAAAGCTCTCCCATGAACTTTTTTCCCAGTCAAAAAGAGGCCTCCATATAGAGATCGACCAAAGCCATTTATCATCAGAGAGAAACCCAAAGTCTGAAACTTTGCCATCCTTCTTGATAGCCAAATTGAAAATGCGAGGGAACAAATCTTTGAGAGAAGACTCACCGGACATAAATTAGTCCAAAAGTCGATGAATTTTCCATCGCCCAAAACAGGCCGCAACTTATTAGACAAATCTCATCGTCATTGTGAATTGGTTTCACAATCGACTTCCAAATCCAAGACGCCCGACTATTCACTTTAGGTGAAAGAGAAGAGATTAGTTGGACTTAGCACAAATGACCTTCCAGAGGCAGTCACGGTTGCTCCCAAAACGCCAAATCCACTTATTAAGGAGAGCTCGATTTTTAATCCTTAGATTCGTACCAACACAGGCCTGCATAAATCTTCCTATTTGACCCAATGAATAGTACTTTTGTCGACTTTACCTCAGATGAACCCTGTAATCATTCTATTCAAAATGGAACTAATGGAACAAGGCATGAGGAACATGGATAAAAAATATATGGGAAGACTGGATAGAACATATTTGACTAGGGTTAACCTTCCACTAGAAGACAGAAGGCAACTCTTCCAACTAGCAAGTCTCTTCTTGAACTTCTCCACGATCGGTTTCCATAAAGAGCTGTTATTAGAAGACGCTCCGAGAGGGATGCCTAGATAATTGGAAGGAAAAGAGCCCGATTGACAACCAATGGAGACTGACAAAGAGTTCAGCTTGCTGCTCGAAATGTTAACTCCAAATAGATTGGTCTTCTTCAGATTGAGTTTTAAACTCAAACAAGCTCAAAAGCTCTATGACCCTCTTGATATTTTATACTTGATCCTCGCAAGCCTTAGCGAATATAATCAGATCATCAGCGAATTGAAGATGGGATATGGAGAGTTCGTCGTCAACTGCGATACTATTGAAGAGTTCAATATCGACAGCCTTCGTCAGAGCCATACTAAGACCTTCAACAACAATACTGAATAGGGCGAAAGCGGACAATCTTGTCTCAACCCCTTTTAGAACGAAATGGATTAGAGGGAACACCATTGACCAAAACCAAGATTGAAGCTGACGATATACAATATTTTATCCATCTGCACCACTTAGAGCCAAACCCCGTTATTTTTCGGCCAATAAAATATTCACACATCACACAAAATTATGTACTTGTTTTGACAAAAAAAAATAGCCTTAAAGCAAAAAAAAAAAAAGATATTCAAAAAAAAGAGAGCCACCCCCCTCCCGTATTGTCTAAGGAAATGCAGATTAATATACGTCTAATATACGACGTTACCGGAAATATAATAAGATATTTAATAAAGTCGGTTTAGCGCTATCGTAAATGTTGAGTAATAATAATGTTGTAGGTGGAAATCATGAAAAATATTAAAAAATTTGGCAATCGGCAAACTTAGCTTGTCGGAACGTATCGATACAATTAAAACATGTACCGATACATAACAATATATCAGGTAAAACTATGAGAAAATCGGGTTCAATATGACAAATTCGGTAAAGCGCTATTGGATATGTTGAAAGTATCGATTCTATTGAAATAAGTATCGACACTTTTGGAATTTAAAAGAAAAACAATAATAGAGATAAAGTATCAATCTATTATAAAGTATCAATCTATTATAAAGTATCAATCTATTATAATAATGTTATTAAAGATAGATACAATATTTCAATCAAACATTAAAATATACAACCGACATCTAAAAAACCAAAATATACTAGCATCTCAAAAGTAGCATGGAATATACTTATATGAGAGAATCATGAGATTTGATCTTTATCGTCTTCGATCACGAGTGAAAAATCATGGATGATAAATCTAATATGCGTTGTAAATAAATTATTATTTCTGAGTAAGTCGTGCTGATAACGTGATATGAAATAATCTTAACGAAGCAATAAGAAGAACAAGAAGAGATATAAGAACAAAGAGAGAACTATATTATTATCTAAATAGAGTTGTGTCCAATATTTTCTTTGAATTCTATATTTATAAACACAAGGAGTAGATATCATATAGAATTATAAATCTAATGGATATTAAAGTCCTAATAATAAAGTATACCAAAATCCTATCTTATAGATAGAGATAGACATTCACATAAAAAATATTCATAACATAAAAAAAATTAATTTAAGGTTTTGTACTGCAATTTCTTTGTCAACACCTTGTGAGTTAAGCATGTTTATGCTTAGGTCAATAACGATAATCTAAAGACTAATCTACATATACTTGAATAAATCTCGAAAGAAGAAATAGCCTTCAATATTGCCCATTCACAACACATTGTTAGATGTTTGCTAAGCTCCAATGCTCCGGTACGTCAAGTCTAGCTTACGAGTCAAGTCACCCTGTTTCCAATCCAACACTTCACTAAAAAAACATAAATAAAGATATAATAAAAATGAATTATATATATAGAGAGGATTCTGTTACACAATATAAAATTATTTTAGTTTTACACAGATTTAGGACCGTTAGATGAGTGAAAATAGATGACTGTGACTAATACTAGGAAATGAGAAGATATTCATATGAAAAAAATAAGGAGTCAATCTCAGTCATCTATTTTCACTCATCCAATGGTCTTAACTCTATGTAAAACTAAAGAGTTTTACATTGTTTAAATGAATCTGACCTATACACACACACATATGGTTAGGACCCACTTACACCTGATGTAAAACTTCTAGTTTTACACCTTTCTATGATCGTTGTATGAATGAAAATCAAATACTGAGATTAATTCGCGGTAATAAAACCGCTTAGATTTGAATGAAATTTACAACTTATAAACAAATATTCTTCTATTTCACAGTAAAACAGTATATATATATATACATATTATTTTTACCGTAAAAACTCATCTTCTTCCTCCTTCCTCTTCTTCTTTCAGACAGAAAAATTCCTCATTGTATCGATAGATCTTCTTGTTTTTTTTTTTGTTACCCATTGTCTCTATTATTAGACAAATATGTACCTATTTAAAAATTTTGTTTTTCACCCTTCAATTTTATCCTCCAAATTTATATTGATTGCTCACTATACTCTTCTTTCATCCTCACTGCCATAATTTGAATTGACGGAAAAGATAATTTCATTTTCATTTTGGATTTTGTATGGAAGCAGGTTCCATATCCTGCGTATATTTTCACCATTTTCCTTGCGTTAATTGTGTCATCAATACCTCCACCTGAATACATTCAACATTCCAATAATAAATTGTGTCCCAAATAAGCCTTTAAAACAAACAAAGATAGTACTTTTTATTCATACATGCTCCCTCACTTCCACGGAAACAACAATTTCATCGAAAGGCATCTCATCCAGAACTTGGCATAAATTTGACAATCATAGCCTCAGTCTCTACTGCCTGAATTACATAGGAAAATTCTAAAAATAAGCTACAATGGAAATTTTTGAGTTCATAGGATATAAATAAATGGTGATGATGAGTGACCAAATGTATGCATTGTTTTGCTTTGGATGCAAGTTCAACTACGCATGGAACATGCCATGATGCATGATTATTTCTTCTTTATAGTGGAAATTTTTTACCTTTCTGTTCTTGGCCTAATTATAAATTCAGGTAAGTCATGTATATCGGTTGAACTGAGAATTGATGATAGGTATTGTACCATTGAATAATTGAATCTATCCAATAAAAATCGAAAATCTAAAGCTTATGATCTTTGCTTGGTTTGTCATGATGGAATGGCATGGCTCCTGAATTCATCACAAGAGAATTATCAATGACTTTGGCTGATAAAGGTTTCAATGTGTGGATTGCCAACACCCAAGGGACCAGATTCTGCAGGAACATGTTTCGTTCGATTTCAGCCAGCCTGTTTTTCCTCTTACTTATGCTGGTTTTGCAATAAAAATGTCGAAAAACTTGAATATGAACTTAAGAGAGGGTGATTCAAACTGATTGTTCAAAGTGACAAGAGTTCTGGAATTGGTCGTGGGATGAACTGCTTCCACACAAAATCCAAAATGAAAATGAAAGTTATGCTTTTCATCCATTCAAATGATGGAAGTGAGAATGAAAAAAATAGTATAGTGAGAATAAAATTAGAGGGTGAAAAACAAAATTTCCGGTGTCAAATATTAATTAGACTTCGATTATAATATGAAGTATGGGTCAAATTAGAGTCATCTTGAATATTTTCGGGGCCTTAAGCAAAAATTAAATATTGGTCTCTATAGAACGAAAGTATATTCTATTATTTTGTGTAATTAATTTAACATTATATCAATACACTATAGAAAAATGATTAAATTTGTCATTATTCACATTGTTTTGTTAAGAAAACACCTTAAACACAACTAAGAGATAATAATATAAAAAAATGTGGGTATGATACAAAGCTTGATTTTGAATAATAAATAATAAGTAAAGATTGGTGTATTAATTTTATCATTCGATTGAGATTTGAGAAGTCTGAAAGTTAATGAATATTTGTTAAATTGAATAATAAGATTTTTAAAAAAGAAATTTGTTAAATTTAATACAAATTAAATGAATTAATAAGGTAGATGAAAGAAGAATGTCAAATATTGAGAATTTTATGAAATTATGAAATACATGCCTAAATTATTAATATAGAAATTGGGGGGCCCGACCACTGACTTAGGGTGCTCCCCCTAAGAGCCGACCCTGGTCAAATATATTGATATTTAAATAACTATTTTTTAATTATTTAAAGTTAAATTATATTAATTAAGTCTTTAAACTATTACGTTTAATCATTTTAAGTCCTACTAATTTTTTTTGAAAGAAAAAGAAGTTTAATTAAAGATCCCTCATACTCTGATCGAGCCAAAACTAAATCGAGACAGCAAAAGGGAAAAAGAGTGCTCAGGTATTTTATTCATCTATACAGATCAAACAAGGATACCAGGTTCAGTTTAAAACTGTTACCAACAGTCTTTCCTGAAGCAACATTAACAAAAATCAGGAACCCTTCACTTTGAACCGAAGCAAACAGAACACAATTGATGGGCAAAGCTCAACCACCGTAGTCGCAGGCACAAAACAAAACAAAGACTACTACTAACAAAGCATAGGGCAGCCAGCTACAACAAGCCAAAACCACAAACAAAGCACCCACAGAGAAGAAGGAAATCAACAACAATTGTAGCCGAAATCTTCTCCAAGAAAAACCACAAACCAAGCCAATTCAAACCGCAGCAAGGGTAAACCATAAATACAACAACAACAAACACCAAAAGTAGAGCAGACTTCAACAATATAAACATGGATAGCCGCCTGAAACAAACCAACCGAGAAACCCGTTGTTAATAGAGATTACGTTATCGGGCCAATTACATTTGCTACACCAAGCGATTCGAGCAAGGAAAATACCGAAAATTTGATTCTCATCAACCATCTTCCCGTTGGAAACCACCTCGTTGTGAAACAACCAAATAGTCCAAGCTAAACCATGGAGAGCCAATAGCCATACAGGGAAGGAATTTGAACGAATAGGACACTCAACCCACGCAAGGACAAAGGATTTGAGATCACTCGGCATCACAAAGTTGACATTCCAAAGTTTACAACAGCGAAGCCATAGCCTCCAAGACACTGGACAATGACAAAAGGGCTACATTTTCAGCTGATTCATGACAAAAGGAGCAAGCCAATTTGTTGAACGAAACAATGCCTCTCAACAGTAGTTCAAACTTAACGGGCACTCTTTCAAGCACCAACCTCCACAAGAAAAATTGTACTTTAGGAGGGGTAAAATTGATCCACACATACTCTAACAACGACTTATTTTCCACAGCAGAAGAGGATAGGAATTAGGAACCCACAATATTCTTTCGGCTTATAAACCCCTTTCGTGCTTAGTGTCCACACTAATCTATCATGAAGCGAATTGTTAACAGAAAAACAATTTATCATGGAGACAAAGCTCTCCCATGAACTTTTTTCCCAGTCAAAAAGAGGCCACCATATAGAGATCGACCAAAGCCATTTATCATCAGAGAGAAACCCAAAGTCTGAAACTTTGCCATCCTTCTTGATAGCCAAATTGAAAATGCGAGGGAACAAATCTTTGAGAGAAGACTCACCGGACATAAATTAGTCCAAAAGTCGATGAATTTTCCATCGCCCAAAACAGGCCGCAACTTATCAGACAAATCTCATCGTCATTGTGAATTGGTTTCACAATCGACTTCCAAATCCAAGACGCCCGACTATTCACTTTAGGTGAAAGAGAAGGAGATTAGTTGGACTTAGCACAAATGACCTTCCAGAGGCAGTCACGGTTGCTCCCAAAACGCCAGATCCACTTATTAAGGAGAGCTCGATTTTTAATCCTTAGATTAGTACCAACACAGGCCTGCATAAATCTTCCTATATGACCCAATGAATAGTACTTTTGTCGACTTTACCTCAGATGAACCTTGTAATCATTCTATTCAAAATGGAACTAATGGAACAAGGCATGAGGAACATGGATAAAAAATATACGGGAAGACTGGATAGAACATATTTGACTAGGGTTAACCTTCCACTAGAAGACAGAAGGCAACTCTTCCAACTAGCAAGTCTCTTCTTGAACTTCTCCACGATCGGTTTCCATAAAGAGCTGTTATTAGAAGACGCTCCGAGAGGGATGCCTAGATAATTGGAAGGAAAGGAGCCCGATTGACAACCAATGGAGACTGACAAAGAGTTCAGCTTGCTGCTCGAAATGTTAACTCCAAATAGATTGGTCTTCTTCAGATTGAGTTTTAAACTCAAACAAGCTCAAAAGCCCTTATGACCCTCTTGATATTTTTTACTTGATCCTCGCAAGCCTTAGCGAATACAATCAGATCATCAGCGAATTGAAGATGGGATATGGAGAGTTCGTCGTCAACTGCGATACTATTGAAGAGTTCAATATCGACAGCCTTCGTCAGAGCCATACTAAGACCTTCAACAACAATACTGAATAGGGCGAAAGCGGACAATCCTGTCTCAACCCCTTTTAGAACGAAATGAATTAGAGGGAACACCATTGACCAAAACCAAGATTGAAGCTGACGATATACAATATTTTATCCATCTGCACCACTTAGAGCCAAACCCCGTTATTTTTCGGCCAATAAAATATTCACACATCACACAAAATTATGTAATTGTTTTGACAAAAAAATAGCCTTAAAGCAAAAAAAAAAAAAGTTATAGTTCAGGATTTATTTTGACTAAAAAATAATTTAGCTACTTAAAATGGTTACATATAATAATTTTAGTACTTATTTTGACCATTAGTTTAGAGATTTTTTTTAGTTTAAGCCATTTTTAATTGATGATGAACTAATTAGAAATTAAAGTTATATACAAATTTATTGAAACTGTAATCCCCAGATCTCATATGAGTTGATTTTTTTGACATGACATCTTCAAAAAAAAGAGAGCCACCTCCCCTCCCGGATTGTATAAGGAAATGCAGATTAATATATGTCTAATATACGGCGTTATCGGAAATATAATAAGATATTTAATAAAGTCGGTTTAGCGCTACCGTAAATGTTGAGTAATAATAATGTTGTAGGTAGAAATTATGAAGAAATATTAAAAAAATTGACAATCGGCAAACTTAACTTGTCGGAACGTATCGATACAATTAAAATATGAATCGATACATAACAATATATTAGGTAAACATATGAGAAAATCGGGTTCAATATGACAAATTCGGTAAAGCGCTATTGGATATGTTAAAAGTATCGATTCCATTGAAATAAATATCGACACTTTTGGAATTTAAAAGAAAAGCAATAATAGAGCCTATAAAGTATCGATCAATTATAAACATATATCGATACATAACAATATAACAGGTAAATGATAAAACCGGTTTCATAATGATAAAACCGGTTTCATAATGACAAAACATTTAAAGCGATACCAAATATGTTGAAAGTATCGATTCCATTTAAATAAGTATCGACACTTTTGGAATTTAAAAGAAAAGCAGTAATAGCGCCTATAAAGTATCGATACTTTATAAAAATGTATCGATACATAATAATATAACAGGTAAAAATATGACAAAACTAATTTCATTATGACAAAACCGGTAAAGATCTACCGGATATGTTGAAAGTATCGATTTCATTCAAATAAGTATCAACACTTTTGGAATTTAAAAGAAAAGCAGTAATAACGCCTATAAAGTATCAATACTTTATAAAAATGTATCGATACATAACAATATAACATGTAAAAATATGACAAAACCGGTTTCATTATGACGAAACTGGTAAAGTGCTACCGGATATGTTGAATGTCTCGATACTTTGATAAGTATACGTAAGAAATTATTGATACTTTTAAAAGAAATAGGTAAATATCCTATCGAAATTATGGACACCTGACATAAAAGTATTGAGACTTAAGTAATTGTATTGATTAAATATAAATAACATATATGGTTAAAATATAAAAGGCATAGCTAAATTTCCTCTGAAAATAGATAGAACACGATCGAGTTCTTGAAATCGAAGCTTAATTGTTGCTGCATTTCATAAGGCGGTTTTAAAGCGAAGTTTGTTTGTTTGTTGCTGCAGTCGAATTGAAAAGTATGTTGTCGAAACCCTAGTTTTTTTATTATTACAGTAATAAAAAATAGGGGTATTATGTGTTTGGGGTTTTCGAAGAAGTAAAGAAGGATTTGAGACCGATTACAGGTAGAAAGTGATATTATAGCTAGATGATAAATATCGATACTTTTATTAAATATTATAGGTAGAAAATGATATTATAGGTTGTATAAATGTACCGATACTTGGAGTATTGAGTGTTCTCATTAGTTTGAAGGATATAGGGATTAGGGTTTTTGGGTTTGATTTAGGGATTTCGAATCGAACCCAAGAAGGATTTGGGACCAAATATATAATATTATAGGTAGAAAATAAATATGGATACATGTATATATTTATAGGTAGAAATATGGATGATACTTGTAGTAGTGGTCATTCAAATTCCTTTGAAGGAAATCGTTTTACTACGAGAGTAGTTATCTTTTCTTATCGATATTTGTATATTGAATAAAGTGTATGTAACCAGTATTTGTTTTGATTTGTGTAAACTGATATATGAAGGAAAAATGAAGTCAACGGATCTTACAATTGTTGTTGGCGAAGATGACTTTGAAATTGAGACCGAGAGTCGAAAGCAACCAAAAGGTAGATATATGTACTTCTAGTAAGTATCAATGTACTTTTGTTATTATTGTTGAAATGGTAATTGGATTAAAGTATTTAAGAACTTTAAATTGATTACAAATTTTAAATGTTGACAATATGACCGAATGCCAAAGGATGAAGGAAGCTGGCAATCACATTGGTTCGGTATGTAAAATGAAATTGACATCGAGTATTATTTAGCATTAATGTATTGATTAAGAAACGTGTATGCTTAATATTAGGTGAAAAATGTTGTGTTGGAGAAATGGAAGTCGATGACTGATGCTGAGACGGAACCTTACATTACACGGTCAAAGATGGATAGACAAGAATACAAAGCTTGGAGGAAAGCACATGAAAAGAAGGTATTCAATAAACTTGAAAATACTTTGATAAAAGATATATAAGAACAATAACATTATATATTTTTTAAAAATATAGGAAGTGTCGACAAGGTGCAACATAAAAAGATTGAATTCATTAATTGAACACCTTAAGGAGAATAAGCAATTGAATGTGTTGAAAGAAATGGGGTTTGAATCTTTAATAGGAGTAAGGGATCGACCAATTCGGAGGGAATTGTGTCAATCCTTGGTGGAGCAATTTGATGTCCAACTATGTATGGTTAAATATGGCGATTATTCATTTCCTATGGGGGTCCCATGTGCTGCAGCCGTCTTGGGGGTAGAAAATAAAGGCAAAAGTGTTATAGAAGTCAGTAAGACTAAAAAACTGGAAAGCACTTGCCTCCAAATATGATTTGAAGCACAAGGTGACATATTCTGAACTTAAAGAGGAAATCAAAAGTGGATCTTACGAGGGAGATGACCTGAAGGCTCGAGTTCTATTGTACCTTGTCAGGATCTTTCTTTGTCTAACGGGTGATACATCAACGAGCAAGGACAATATGAAGTTGATTTGCGATGAAGGCTTGAAAGGTGAATTCAATTGGGCTGAATATGTCCATTCGAGATTGATTGAATCAATAATCATCTTTCAAAAAGGCCACTAGAGATACCTCAAAGGGTGCATAGCAATCTTAGAGGTAAATGAGTTGAAGAACGTTTTTGTTTTTTATATAAAATAATAGTATAGTTATTATATAAAATGATAAATTTAATTATAAATGCAGGTTGCACTGTTCGATTTTTGGTCGGACTGTAATAGTGTGCCGACATATGAAAGAACTAGAGTGGCACGTATCCGTGCATATGGAAAGTAATAGGTGGTTAGAGTGATGGCGAAATTGAAGTTGGATAGACTGACGAAGCAAGAAAGGGTAATAAATGTAATTAAATAATATTAAGAATACAATAAATGTATTAATATTGTAGTTTAATTTTGAAGGTTATTGGCAAGGAGGTAGACGAGACAGAGGAGGCAGTAGAGGAATAGGAGAAGGAAGAAGAGATGGTAGTAGGGGGATGACGGTGAGGGAAAACAGTAAATTCGACATTTGATGTCTGAATTAGCGGATGTAAAAAAATTTCTTTTGATTTTGCAAAGACAATCAAGATTCGAAGAGACAATTGAAGGCTTAAGGGGGAAGTGGGTGGAAAAAGATGGAGTGGTGAAAGAAGTTGAGGAGTTGAGGGGTGAACTTAAGATGGTGACGGTGGAAAATTGATAGAGTGGTGAAGGAAGTTGTGGAATTGAGGGGTGAAGGGGGTGGTTGAGAAAAAGTCAGATGAAGGGGAAAAAATGAAAGGTGAAATAAAAGAGATGAAGAGTTATGTGGAAAAAAATACGATGAATTGAAGAAGTATAAAGAATAAAGTGAGGAGGAGGATGTGGATGTGATTTATACACCAAAGAGTGTTATAGATGTAGATTTGGATTCAGAATGTCCTGTACCCAAGAAGAAGCAGAAGGTAAGCTTAATAAAATAAAACTTAATTTGATTTTTATTATTTTGTTGTGACAAAAATTTGTATGCAAAACTGTAGGTTGAAAAAGAGGAAATTCCAAGCAGAATTGGTGATTACAAAGATGCAATATGTGGTTATTTATGGAATAGTGGGTTACAATCGACGTAAGTGAAATATATTGCTTTGTGAGTGATATTTAAATATTTCATGACAAAATATTAGTCCTAATGATTCATACATATATGTTGTAATCGAAATGGGGAATCAATTCGCTACAGTGTCCGACGTTGAAACGTTGAAGCCTATAGAATGGGTTGGCGATGCGGTAAGTAGAAAGCAAAAAATGTTAAAACCTAGTGAATATGTTCTGATTATGTAATTAATTTTGTTAGGTTATTGATTTGGTCGGTTAGACATTATGTTACCAATCGAATAAGTTAGCACTGCATGGGAAGAATGGCTACCTTCCATACCACTTAGCAGTGAGTTAAAATACTAAATGTTGATAAGTAGTGTTATAGATGGTCAATTAATAATGATTGTCGCATAAATGCAACAATAAGAGTTGGAGGGGAAATCAACTCTTGATAGTATTGCGAGCTTTTGGGAGATGATATTGGATGACTGTAATATCCCAAACTACGGGTTAGTGACTAAATTGTAAATTGTTAGAATTTGGTGATAAAAGTAGAATAGTTAAATAGTTCAATGATTTATTTGAAAATATTTCCTAAAAGTTGTTAGTAATTATTAAAGGAATTAAAGGGCAAAATGGTCATTTGACAAGAAATATATTTTCCCCTTTTATAAGCATGAATCACATTGAGGGGGGGGAGAGTTATATAAAAACTCTCTTATTCTTCTTCTCCTCTATTCTTCACGTGTGCCAAGCTAGAGCAAATGTGAGTTTTCTATTTAGTTGATTTTATAGTTGGGTTTTGATCATTAGATGATAACTAAGCTTAAGGAAAGCTTAAGTTATCTTATAATCAAAAGATGAAGATGTTATGAAAGATTTAAGTGAAGGAGTTTTGAAAGGAATTTCTGTAAAAGAGTTGATAAGTTGAATTTGAAGCTAAATTCGACTTGTCATTAACTTAATTAAGAGATATGAAGTGATAGAATTGAAATTAGAACATATTGAAAATTTGGGTATGATTATTGATTCCATATTAAAGATGAGATTTTGAGGTTTAAGATTAGATAAATATATATAAATTAGTTTGAGTATGCGTATTTAAGTTAAGAATATAAAAGGGGATGAATTATGAAAAATTGAAGTTGGAAATAGTGAATTTTCGTAGTTGAACAGTAATTTCTGGGTAAAATTCCAGATTATGCAGGGGGTACAAATACCCCCTGGGGGTATCGATTCCCCCCTAAAGAAAAAAATGGAATGTTAATTCATTAAACTAGCTTAAGTTGTTAACATAAGTTATAAGGTTTAGGCTTCTGATAATCATTCCGGAAATTATGTTATGTAGATGTTGAGCCTAAACAAGTTTCGGAACAATCAAAGAATTAGTATTAAATCAAAGCAAGACTAAGGTGAGTGCAATTTAATTGTACTTATGTTATCGATCAAACATTGGCTTGCGATGAGCCAGTGATGGAGTTATTATGGTAAAAAATAAATTCTAAAATGTTATGTGATCTTTATGTGTGCATGAGTACATGAAAATGTGTATAGGTGTCATATGTTATTATATGCCATATGTGATACTGAACTACATGAATATATGAAAAATATGATATCAACTATGTGATATGCATGATATGCTATTTTATGTGCTATGGGATGTATATATGAATATATGTGAACATGATATGAAATATGTACACGAACAAATGAGAAATGATATAAGCCATATGAAACAACCTACGTGATTACATGCAAAGTGATATGAACTATGTGACATATGAATATGCAATACGTGATATATGTTATATGATATGAGATAGATGTTTACACATACATGTGGTATGTGACAGAAGAAAAGAAATATGTGATCATAAGAGCAATGATATGAAATGTTATAAATGATAATGCCCATGTTATGTGATATGAGAGCTAGTGGTATAGTTGGCATGCCAAGAGTCGAGGGTTTACTTATGTTCTACGAAACATATGGACAGAATTACCTATGTTTTTTGGGACATATGGACAGTATACCTATGTTCTAAGAACCATATGGACATTTTACCTAGGTTCTTCGGGACCTATGGACAGTTGCCGAGGTTCTGTATGACCTCTGGATAGGTCATTCGGGACATTTATACGAGCTGTGATGACAACATTAGTGGTGCACAACCTCAATATACTCACATACCTTAAGTTCTCACTGGTGTACATGGGCTAATAAAGAGATTTAATAAGTATACTGAATATAATATGTATATGTGATTTGTTATATGGAATAGATCACAGGGTTTATGTAATAGTGTATTGCTTGGTTAATGCATGATATGTTATATATAAGGGTGTTAAATTATAAAGATTAATGATAATAAATGTGAAATGTTAAACGTGTTGATAAGGATATATGTGCATGTGGGTATATGTTACAGAAATGATATATGTTTTTATATGATATGATCGTAATAATTGTTCATGCATTTGATATGAATTATATGATGTTAAGTGTATTTCTTTATGAAATGTTTTATGATTTTATTATATGTTTATATGCCTCACTAAGTCTATGACTTAGCGTGTGATTTTTTCACACGTAGGTTTTGAAAAGAAGAAGATTGATAAAAGTTATGCAAGACAGGTCAATTTCTCATTTCCAAAGATCAGATCAGAAAAGAAGTTAATAGTATGTATTTTGTAATACTTATAGGGGTTGGCATGTAAGCAAAGATTTGAATCCGATATGTTTTAATCAGTTTTGTAAAATCATATGATTGAATTTTGGAATGTTTTAAATGTATATATGTAAATGGTAAATTTTATACGGATGAAACCTTTGATTTTTATGAATTTATACGTAGCAGGGTATCGGTTCCCTGTAGCAGGGGAATCGGTTCCTTTCCAGAAATCTGGAAAATTTTAACATTTGGTACTGTAGCACGGTACTGTTCATTACTATCCACGAAACTGTTCATACCATATTTTACTGTTCATAAATACATTTTTACCTCAAAATTTTATAACAAACATAAATGAACAATAAATGAACGTATTTTCTTAATATAAGTTCAAATGTTCTGTTATTTGCAAGAAGAAAGGTTTTGAAATGTCAATGTGACATCTCGGTCTCGTATCCGAGTCGGATATGGGTTGGGGTGTTACAATGACTATTCGAAATTCATCGACTGTGACAAGGTAAGACTCCATACGAATTGCATATGATGTTTTCGGACATATAATGTTAAATTTTGTCAAATTGGGTGTCAAATTTATTGCAGATCCTGATCACAATAAACGACGGTGGTATCCATTAGTATCTGTTGGTGTTGGATAATGTTTATTGTGTTGCAACGGTATATAATAGTCTATTTTTATCTCTAGCGGCCAAAAACATAGTAAAGGATGCTAATAAATTGGTATATATGAAAGGAAATTATGTAATATTATATTTGTTTGGATCATAACTTGATATTTTTTAATGCTGATGATAATATTAGATAGATATAATAAGGAACGCAGTTTTGTAAAAGCATGTGGACAACTAAAGGTCTCATTGAAACATTTCAAATTTGTGGAGCATAAGATAAATAAACAATTGAATGGGTATGAGATGCTATCATAAATAGAAAGCGCAATTTATGTAAGTTTCATAATTGACATGTGTGGTATTCAAATTTTATAACAGATGATTTTGTAGGTAGAATGAAAAATTAGTTTGCGGTTAAATTGTTAAAAGTCGTAGATTGAATGATATGGTTCACAATACTTAATGTACTGACAATTTGAATATAGGTTGTTGGGGAATGGGATCATATGGGAATATTAAATGATCTCGTAAGCCACGATCAAAATAAACGGAGAGAGGAGATGACAAAAGCTTCCATCAGACACATGAATAACAAAAGGGCGGGATGATGTAAATGTAAGGGAAATTTTTTATATGATTTATAATTTTGTATCTGAATGTAATTATGTATGAGATGAGAAAAGTTAGCAATAGGTTGTTGTACATGTTTCTTATACATAGTAGAAGTTATGCTGATACTTACGATATATGGAGATCGTTGTCTGCATTAATCCAAATGTCACTAACATAATTGTCATCATGTGCAGGATTAATGGGCCATTCCATTCCGTCTTTGAAAATATCAGTTGATGTAGGCTGTGTACTTGTTTCCAAACTGAGCTTGACTTGAGGACATGTTAGTTTGTTATGTCCCTCACTGTTGCAAAACCCACATCGCCTAATTTTCTTCTCGACCTTGTTCTTTGGTACTTCTTTTTGCTTGTGTTATTTTTATTTAGGGTCACAAACGTTGTTTACTATAGGGCTTGGGTTGACTAATCATTCAAATCAAAATGAGTTTTCAAATTCTACTGTTATTCTTTTTATCTCATCTCTTGCGGTTTTGAAAGACACATCTTTCTTTGATGTAATGTAGCATAACCGACTAGACGTTGCACGTAGAGCAGCGAACCTTGCCATTTGCATTACTTCTGGAGGCACATTCAAGTCAACAAAACTGGGTGCACAAGCCTTCACATCCTTAATCCACCTACTTTGAATCAAAGACCCGGGCAAACATATATAATCCAAGTGCTTCAAAACGTGAAGAGTATGGCAACATGGAATTCCGACAGTCTCGAATTTTCTACACGAGTAATTTAGGGTTTCCATATCAAAATCAAAACTGATTTCAAATGTCTTATTTTTTCTTTGTACTTTGTCAAAATATAATTTTGACTTTCATCTGATAAGGACTGAATCTCTTCCTGAATTCGGTACAATGTCTCTCGTTGAAGTTCTTCTTGGAACAAATGAAAAGATTCGCGCGTATAAATCTCAGCAGTGTGGCTTTCAAGGTCAATCAGTTTTGTGATATGGAAGGGCTTTGTATAGGAGCTTAAGTAATCCACTTTCAACTTTTTCATGCGCATTCTACTAATTCTACTAATTCCTTCTTTAATTGCACGAACAACATCTAAATATGTCTTCTTATTTTTTAGTGCAATCGTGAGTGAAACATTCATAGACTAACACCTTTGTGTTGAGCGAATATTGGCAAATAAATGACCGGTTAGATATGCTTGTGCCCATAAGTGCCGAGTATTTCCCTTCTCAGGCACCCATGGATGCTTTTCGACATTGAATTCCGAAACAATTGAATGCCAGTGAATATCAAATTCCTCGGCTGCCCACTACGAAGCCATGCATTTTGAGAATGCTGTTGTAAATTTTGGGTCACCAATGTTAGCTTGTGCATTACGAGAAAGATGCCAAGAACATAATATGTGCTTCTTTGAAGGGATAACAGATTTGATAGCCCTCTGCATTGCCTTATCCCATCGGTGACAATTGAAATAGGCGATTTATTCATCATGGCTTCTAAAAAATTCTTTAGCACCCACTCGAAAGATTGGGACGTCTCGTCAGCGATTATAGCAGTAGCAAACACAATTGTGTTATGGTGATGATTAACATCGACAATAGGCATAATTGGTCGACCATACAAATTATCTTTGTACGTTATGTCGAACACAATTACATCACCGAAGCATGTGCAATCTGATCTCGATGTAGAATCCGATCAAATAAGATTATGTAATGCCCCTGATTTGTCTACCGAGAATGTCATAAAAAACCCAGGATCATCATGTTTCTTATAATCAAAGTAAGTAATAAACACATTCACATCCCCATTGAAGATTTTCTTTTCTTTACCTCTTTGAAGTGCATTGTAGAGGTCTTTATGTATAAATCCAACATTATGATAACCCCTGCCTGCTGCGTTAAATAGTTCATTACTTGTGACGTGCCAACACCGATGTCTTTCAATGTTGTAGCCTCATCGACATCAGCCTTACTCACAGCTCTATTAGAACGCATAAATGGTGTCATAACTGGTGTGGAAAATGCATGGTTATATTTATGAAAAGACGTACTTACAACCCACTGATCGTTTCTATTTGTTGTTGTAACTACGACTTTAGCCTTGCATCCTGTTCTTGTGACTAGCGTATGAGCATGTTGACGATAAAAAATATTGACTTTGGATACTCAAAACCCTTCTTTGGAACAACAAAATTCTTGTGCCTTCATATTCCCTTCCATATCAAGCCGTGTTGTTCCCCGACGTGCACTAAAACCATGTTCTTGTGCGAATCCCTTGTAAAAGTATGAAGCTTGATCACGTGAAGAGAAGTACTGACCAACCAATCTGTTAGATTTATCAACAATATGTACTTCATGGCATTCTTTGGTTGGCTTAACATTGTCTGATGTAGTATGATCCATAGCTAATGGTTGCTACATATGGAAAAAATTTGCTTGTGCAAGTTCAGTGGTCTCAACAGGAGTTGATGGAGATGTAAGTAAAGGTTCATAGAACAACATGTTTCAGTGATGTTTTCAATAGGATGTGGTAGTTGAATGATAGGTACAACATTAATTTCTTAGGACATATTTAGGTATGTACAATTAATAACTACAAAATTCAACATTTATTACTTTAAAGTAATAGGTAAATTTACAATGTAAGTGATAAAAAAGAGACTTTTTTAATGAAAAAATTAGTAAACATAAAGTTAGGAACATTTTTGTCCAGTATGCTTCCCAAACTTGATGTATTGATATATTTATTATAAGTATCGATCCCAAAAACATCGAAACCGATAATTATAAAGTAATAGGTAAATTTACAATGTAACCAATAAAAATATATTGGTTTTATGAGAGAATAGGTCAACATAATGTATCGATACTTTTTAAATTGTGTTGATACTTTTGGTCCAGAATGAATGCCCAACGAGATGCACGCATAAAGTGTCGATACATTTATCATAAGTATCTATCCCAAAACATCGAATGATAATTATAAAGTAAGGTAAATTTACAATGTAACCAGTAAAAATATACCCATTTTATGAGAGAATAGGTCAACATAATAATCTATACTTTTTAAATTATGACGATACTTTTGGTCCAGAATGAATGTCCAACGAGGTGCACACATAAAGTGTCGATACATTTAATGTAAGTATTGATCCCAAAAACATCGAAACCGATATATATAATATAATAGGTAAATTTAAAATGTAACAAGTAAAAATATACCGATTTAATTAGAAAATAGGTCAACATAATGTATCGATAGCTTTTTAAATTGTGTCGATACTTTTGGTCCAGAATGAATGCCCAACGAGGTGCACGCATAAAGTGTTGATACATTTATTGTAAGTATCGATCTCAAAAACATCGAAAACGATATATATAATGTAATAGGTAATTTACAATGTAACTGGTAAAAATATATCAGTTTAATTAGAAAATAGGTCAACATAATGTATCGATACCTTTTTAAATTGTGTCGATACTTTTGGTCCAAAATGAATGCCCAACGAGGTGCACGGATAAAGTGTCGATACATTTATTGTAAGAATCGATCCCAAAAACATCGAAACTAATATATATAATGTAATAGGTAAATTTACAATGTAACCGGTAAAAATATATCGGTTTAATTAGAAAATAGGTCAACATAATATATCGATACCTTTTTAAATTGTGTCGATACTTTTGGTCCAGAATGAATGCCCAACGAGTTACACGCATAAAGTGTCGATACATTTATTGTAAGTATCGATCCCAAAAACATCGAAACCGATATATATAATGTAATAGATAAATTTACAATGTAACCAGTAAAAATATACTGATTTAATTAGAAAATAGGTAAACATAATGTATCGATACCTTTTTAAATTATGTCGATAACTTTTTAAATCGTGTCGATACTTTTGAACCAGAATGAATGCCCAACGAGGTGCACACATCAAGTGTCGATATATTTATTGTAAGTATCGATCCCAAAAACATCGAAACCGATATATATAATGTAATAGGTAAATTTACAATGTAACTGGTAAAAATATATCGGTTTAATTAGAAAATAGGTCAACATAATATATCAATACCTTTTTGAATTGTTTCGATACGTTTTTAAAATTACACGTGTTTTTTTTTCTTCATTATTAATAACATAAAAGAATCGATACAAATCCTAAATCAAAAACCCTAAACCTAAAGGTAGAATAAAACTCTTCCACTCCGATGAATACAAGCGTCCATAATAAATACGATCAGATCTTCAGGTAAGTTTATTGATATTATGCCATAATTTAGGGTTTGATTAATTTACGAATTGGACTCTTTTTTCCTTAATGTCTTTGTGTTCCAATGTAACAACATCGACACCAAAATGGCTCTAAAACATCAGAGTCGTGGGTCTTCTTAACCTTCTTCCAACCAAGCTCTTCTCAATAACAACCTTGTTCTCAACCAAGCCCTTCTTCTGAACAAATCAGGTCATTCGAAACTTAGAACTTTAGAACCGACGAGGAGAAAGAAAAATGGCAGAGAAGTTTCAAAGTAAGGAAGATTCATCCTGAACGTGTTATTGACATGGATTTCATGTTCGATGAGAAATATGATTTTAGTTTTAAATCCAAATTTACATCTTGGGGTTGGCTTGAATTCCTTGGTGTAGAACCAAAATATTTCCCCAACCTAGTTAGAGAATTCTACAATAATGCTTCCTTCGGGCGTGAGCCTAATAATAATAATATAATAGGAATTAATATACATGTCATGGGGAAGGATATATATATCTCCAGATTCTGGTGTCGAGAATAAAGGGGATTCAGATAAAAATGATTTAGATACTACACTCCAACGTGTTGATAGAAATAGCCCAATTCACCTAGATGTAGAGTCGAAAGTGTTTCATAAAATACTCACTTGGTTTATTCGGCATTCTAGGGGAAAATTTTCAGTGATTCGAGACTGAGATTATTGATGGTTAGAAAAGTATAGATCCAAAATGGCTCTAAATATTACTAAACTGATATTTATCACAATTGTTTATATAGACACAAAGGGAGCACAATTTCAACTTCACTACCATATGGATGTGTCATCACCCATCTGTTGAACAAGCATGAAGTTGATTTTTCGACTGACTCCCCTGTTCGATTAACCTGCAAGATTAACATGTTATTAATGACTAGAGCGAGATACGATTTTGTTGAAAATGTCGGTTGGAAGCGTGTCAAAGATGTCATTGGATTAAAACAAGAGAAGGAGCAAATGGACCCCATTGGCCATAAAGACGACTAACCAATGGGAGCATATTGATTCCCTTGTGAGCGAAATGCAAGCCAATATTGCATCATTTCAACGACATCAAACGATTTAGGTAATTAATTATTTATGTTTCTAAACATTTACACGTTGTAAAATGTATTTGATTTTCTTTTAACAAATGTGAACGACCAAGCGCTCAATGAAGATGACGATGAAGATGATAATGATGATAATGATCCAAACAAGTATATCGTGTCAGCAATACCGCGCAAGAAAACTTGTAATTTTTAATGCCAATGGTGTCCTTGCCTACTTCTCAAGAAATCCAAAAGGTTTTAATTCTGTTAATTTGTTTCCATTATTTTAACATATAAGCATACAACTTTAATCTCATTTTCTTCATGCTGTAGATGTTATCCTGAGAACAGGAATATATAAATTTCTGCATTTTTGTTTAGAAATTTTGTTGCCATTTGGTTTCCAAGATGAGGTTAGAACTGTTAAGAAATTGAATTACTATAGACAAAATCGTTAATATACAATTAAATATTAATATTCGAACTTGATTACAATCTCAGACATAACATCGACTGTGTACTTCAAAAACTACCTTTGTTGTCTGACCAGTTTCTACACTTTGCTGACTTTTATTTGTTTATGATTCCTACATATTTATGTTTGACTGTTTGTAAACAGGATCAAGTAAAGTGCAAAAAACAAGATAATCTTACCTACTGTAAAGATCTCCATGAAGTGCAAAAAACAAGATATATTTACCTACTGTAAAGATCTCCATGATGTTTGGATTGCATATCCTCATTTTAAAGCCCTAAATACACTGTTGGTCGATGATCAACGGAAAAATGATTATAATCCGGTAAGTTACATTTATGCATATGCTTTTCCAGTTAAACAGGTGTTCATACATTGGTTGATTAACAATTTATGTTTTTATATAGCAATACAATTACATATGTCCACATCCCTTTGACACTACCTATTCGGAGGACAATGCTTTAGGTATGACACAAATTTATTCATGCTTATACGAATTTAGTTTCTTGTTAGTAAAATTGTACCTGATTAGTTTGATAATTGAAATTATTTATATATGTCCCTAGAAAAAGGCGGTAACACATGAGAGTATTTGGAAAATTTATGGAAGGCGCCTAATGTTTCGGACTTCGTTAGAAATAACCCTTTTTCATCGGATTAATTTTGTTGTGGGTACATTATTTGAACATTGTTATATATAAAATTGTTGTGTATGTATGTTTGGTTTACTTATATTGTGTATTTTTCATTCGATTCACATAATACATAATATGCACTTTTTCAATTTAAAAATACTAAAACATATACACAGTTGAGTATAACATGCGACTTACACAATAATATTCCATTCAGATGGGTTGTGCATAACAATCTATCTATCTCCTCTTCTCTTCCAAGTGTGTACTTTATTCCCATGTGACAAGTGTGACAACCCCATCGACTCACAACTCAGCTTTGAACTGAATCAGTATTGTCTTTTACAATCTTGATGGTTCATAACGCATGTTACTTGAACAATGAATCAATTATGCAATTTCCATATTCTTTAACACTGCATTTCATGTTCATTTCATATTTAATTGGAGTTTGAATTTCAATATAAATTTTGGCTTCACTATAAATATGAGCCCGAGCCTTTGTTCTATCCAAACAACAACTTACTTAAACAACGCATCAAGAGGTAACATCAAATTCCATTTCTAAGGTAACAACTTACCTTTTTCCAAAACTTATTAACTTAGACAATTTGCATGTTATAATTGATTATTCCTAATTTCCATTGTTTTTCTTTCCCAACTTGAAACGCGAGGGAAATCCTGACCATCATAATTTGAGTAACAAGCAGAAAGATTGGATATCCAAAGATGCCTTTCGGATATTATCCATTTCAGCCAGCTTATTGAGATGTTTAACCTTAAACTAAACCGTCTGAGAAACATACTTGATGTAGAAGCAGTTGCAGATTTAAAATCTCATAGTGTGTATTTGGTTCTCAAACAGTTAAAGCGTCAAAAACGGTTCGGACGTATGATCTGGGTGGTATACGGGAAATGCAACAAATGACAACTAAAAATCCCGATAATTGAGGGCTACAACTTGTAATAGTAATAAAAATAATTGAAGGGCACACATGTATAAAGTATCGATACTTAGCTAAATTAACAATGTAAACGGTAAAATTCTACCGGTGCAATGATAATAGGCGTACATGAAAGCGTCTAACTTGTCATTTACGACTATTTTCATTATACCGGAGAACTTATCCGTTTACATTGTTAATTGTACTGTACTTATGATTTAGTGTATCTTCCATTATTTAACATTATTAAAAAGATCTAGCGTTTAATTCTCAAGAATTTCTGGATGCATTTTGTTGCATTTCCCGTACCACCTAACATAAGTCCGAAAATGCTTCTGATTCTTTAAATGTTTGAGAATCAAATGGATCGCCTTCGAGATTTTAAATATGCAGTTGCTTCTACATCAGCTATGTTTCTCTCATACGGTTTCGGTTTACGGTTCTCCTATCTTCATGAGCTGGATGAAATGAATAATATCCGGTATTCTTCGCATATCCAATCTTCCTGCTTGTTACTCAAATTATGATGGTCGAATTTCCCTAGCATTTCAGGACGTATGATCTGGGTGGTATACGGGAAATGCAACAATGACAACTAAAAATCCCGATAATTGAGGGACAACTTGTAATAGTAATAAAAATAATTGAAGGCACACATGTATAAAGTATCGATACTTAGCTAAATTAACAATGTAAACGGTAAATTCTATCGGTGCAATGATAATAGGCATACATGAAAGCGTCTCAACTTGTCATTTACGACTATTTTCATTATACCGGAAAACTTTTATCCGTTTACATTGTTAATTGTATTGTACTTATGATTTACGTGTGTATCTTCCATTATTTAACATTATTATTAAAAGATCTAGCGTTTAATTCTCAAGAATTTTGGATGCATTTTGTGCATTTCCGTGTACCACCTAAATCATAAGTCCGAAATGCTTCCGATTCTTTAAATGTTTGAGAACCAAATGGATCGCATTTGAGATTTTAAACATGCAGCTGCTTTACATCATGTTTATGTTTCCTCATACGGTTTCGGTTTACGATTCTCCTATCTTCATGAGCTGGATGAATAAATAATATCCGGAAGGTATTCTTTGCATATCCAATCTTCCTGCTTGTTACTCAAAATTATGATGGTCGAATTTCCCTCGCATTTCATTAGGTTGATTGCTCCTAATATATAACGACATTTGATCTCCGAATCGTTGTTGGTTGATTGGTCGGGCTTTTATATCCATATTTGTTTCTCTGTATACCGATACTGAGGATTGTTGAAATATCAATACTAGTTATATTAATGTATTTTATATCTGCTTACAAATGTATCGATACACATTATTAAAGTCATTTCTATAATCTCCACAACAAAGTTTTCATACTTAGAATTTCTAAATCAGTTAAATATAACATATTGAAAATTTGAGAAAATGGTAAAAATTTAAACAATCGATTAAATATAACATATTGAAAATGGACACAACCGGTTTCTATAATTTAACCTATAAAGTATCGGTACCTAAGAAACATGTATCGATACATGAAAATATAACAGGTTGAAAATTGACAAAACCAATTTCAATATAAATGACTTAATAGGTAAAAAATTGACAAAACCGATTTTCATAACAAAGCTTATAAAATATCGATACACGTATGAAAAGTATCGAGTCTTATAACTTCGAAACTGATTACTTTAAATTAATAGGTAAATATGTATACAACCCCAATGTAAGGTGTAAAATTATACTGGTTTAATGGTAAAATACATTTATATAAAGTATCAATATTTTTTGTACATGTATCGAAACTTTTTGTCCAATATCGATACCATACATAAAAGTGTCGATATTTCTGGTTTAAAAACGGTATCGGTTCTAAAATACATAATAGGTCATCATCTTTTTGACAAAATCAATTTCCATAATTGCGCCTCTAAAGTATCGATACAAGTATAAAAGTATCGATACAAGCATAAAGTAATAGGTATATATACAATATAACTGGTAAAAATTGATAAAATCGGTTTTTGGGAATGACAATCCAGTAATTAACCTATTTTGTTATCGTCGAATTTCCAAAGCCCCATCAAGTTAAAAAGGCGCTACCTATTACGTTATATAAACGCTACCTAATATGTTATTGTGTTTGATAATGTTTCCAATAATTTACCGGTTACATTATCGTCTATATATTTTTGGCGCATTTTACATTGGATGATAACATAACCGGTTATTACCTTTTTATTACCAACTCAAATAATATTTCCGGTTAAATCATATAACATTTACGGTATAGATTTTAACCGGTCACTTATTTAACCGGTTATTTGTTTAACCAGTCACGCAATTTTTTAGCCGTTTTCTAACCGTCTCACAGCAGAACTTCCCGAGCCACCTGCTTCAAAGAAATTTGATTGAAAAATCATTAGTTTAAAAAAAATAAATGAAAAAAGAATGTTAATTATATTATATTTTCGACATTTCTCATTCCTTTGCTCAATAAATCTTCCATAACAGCAAGCCGCAGCTCTGAAGTGAAGATTAGTAATTGGATTGACAGCTGCAACGTCGCCGGCCACGTCGGGAACCTGAATTACCCAAATTCAGTTTACAAAGTTACAATCAACCCACCAAGTGGCACCGTGGTCACAGTTGAACCAGAGTGATAGGTATGCAAATGAAGATGATGAGGAAGATGAGAAAATTTTAATAGGAAAATTTGGATTTAGTCCCTAAGTTATTTAAAATTTTAGAATTAATTATATTTATTTTTTATAGAAGCTGTTAGTTTTATTTAAAATAAAAAATCCAGAATTACAATGAAGGTTTACAAGTATAGTTGTAAACTAAACATATAATTAAGACATTTTCTTATAACTATTGAACAAGAAACTAGCTACTTAAGATCACACAAGGACCATACAAAGAAAAGGTAAAAGAATTTAACCAAAAAGTTCGAATAAAAGATAGATACGAACATATTGAATGTATCGGCAAATGAACCACAAAAGAGGATAAAATTACTTAAAAGACCACCGACAAATTGCAAATCAAAGTCGAGCGACATGAGAAAACTATCCACAAACGCAAATCGCATATCCAAATTCAATCCGATGGTCCAAAACATGAAAGATCAACATGATAATAAATAAACGTCTTGATCAGTCGTGACGATGTCAAATCTAACACTGAGAAAAAGATAAACAAAAACAATAGTCAAAACGACCGAAACCGTGCCCAAAGACAGAAAAAATACTATACAAGCAAAGAATATATCATAAATATAAAATTATTAAAAAATAAAAAAAAATAAAAAATAAAGATATAACTTTAAGAAAATAGATGCAAAATAAAAACATATTGACGGCGGCTACCAATACTAAGGTTAGTATCGTGGCCTGAAACCAAAGAAGAAGAAGGGGCACGGGCTAAAGATGTTTAGAGTTGAGAGAAAAAATATAAGTTAAATTATTTAATTATATTTTAAGATACATATTATTTGTGTTATAATTATTTTTTAAAACTTAAGTTGATTTAGTAGTAAGTATTAACTTGAATCCTAAGAGGCCTATGGTTGATCTTTATGAGACAAATACCTTTAAGAGGCCTATGGTTGATCTTCATTAGGAAAAATCTTTATTTATTTTTTAATAAAACGAGGTTTTTTGATGTGGTATCTACGTATATATCTTCAAAAGCTTTTTAAGCCAGTCCCCTATAATTTCCGCCGATGAGCAACTTGTTCCATTGACTACAAAACTAGACAATGTGAGGACAATCTCTAAAGTTCGAAACATGCTTCATTTGCACAACTCGGAAGTTTGCTCTTGTAAACGTGGCGACATTCCAAGTTTCTCACTACACACACCCATTATCCATTCAACAGAGGCAAACCACAATAACGGATGCACAAATATTCTTGAGGATGGACTCTTAAATGTTAATAATTTACAATTTTTTAATGAGATAGAGCACAAATAAATTTAGAATAAACATCATCAGTAAAATAGATATTGAGTGATGAATGATGTAACTTACCTATAAAAAAATGCCATGTACAAGAGTTTCCGTTAAGTTTTAATGGAGAGGTACCAAAAAAAACATAAACTAAACGTTAAGTATGATTTTGAAATAAAATAAAGTTTAGGTACTAAAACGGAACAAAAGTAATAATTTAAGTACTAAACGTGCAATTTACCCTATGTAATATTTTCAATTAGAGAAAATAACCTCAGTTACCAAAAATGCCTTATAATATACGATTTTAACCAACTTTTTTTGGATTTGCCAAAATGACCAACTAAATCGCAATGCGATTGATAATTCGCAACGCGATCTCCGGTATCGCAAATCAGTTTCCAGATTCGCAACGCGATTCTAACTATCGCATTTCGATTTCCCAAATTCGCGTTGCGATTTTCCTAATTCGCAATGCGAATACGTAAATCGCAATGCGAATCTGTAAATCGCAACGAGATTCTAACTATCGCAATACTGAATTTCAAATTCGCAACTCGATTTCTGAATTCGCACATGTTTTAATTTCGCAACACAAATGTTTTGGGTATATAACTACGCAGCAATAGCAACTCATAACCTAAATCTCTAAATCACAACTCATTCCATCTCCATCTATCACTCTCTCCGGCGACATCCGTTCCTATATCCAACGACATCCTTCCCCATCCGGCAACAGGTTTTAGTTTCGCAGCTCGTTTGTTTAGTAAATTAATTTACAATAATGAAATCATCTAATGTTGATCATGTTTGGATAGATTTGTGTTTTGGAGGGTCATGGGAGAATGTTCATGGTGTTTTACAATATATGCCTTTACCCATGAATCTTCAACTAAAACTGTCATTAAAAAAGTTAACTTATGAAACTCTAATGTTACGTGTTGCAAATAAATTGAATTTAGAGCCCCTAAGTGGATTTAGGCTATCTTATCAGAGAAATGGTAAAGTTTATTTGTTAACCGACAATGAAGATGTTGAACGATTTATTGCTTACATTAGTGTTTCAAGTGATGATGTTACATTGTATGTTGTTGAACTAGAAGTAGTGAAGTTGGGTCAGCGGGTAGTAATCAACTAAGTTTTCAACCCCAGTTTATGGTGCTCAAAATTTAATGGTTCCACCACAATTTCATCACCAAGTAAATATTGTTTCACCACATTTCCAATACCAAACACAATCTCAAAACCTACAACCTTTCCCTAATCCAAATCCCAATCAACTTTCAGCACCAAATTCCGGTTATCTTATTGACCAGTTAGACGATGATGAGCCAACAGAAAAAATTGTGAGTACTAGTCAGTATTCGAAATTTGATCTTGGTCAATACCCGAACTTTGATCTTGGTCAATACTCGGATTTTGATGATTTTTCAGAAGAAGAAACAGACCCTGCGTGTAATGATTTTGATATTGGTCAATACCCAAATTTTGATGATGAAACAGCCGTTGCCGAGGAAGATGTTGTTGATGATAATGAGGAGGAAGTTACGACTGTAAATGAACATGTTGAACATCCATTCTGTAATTCATATAACACTGAAGAAGAAAAAGAAGAAGAAGAAATCCCCAAAGAAAAGTCCCCGAAGAAAATGCCACGGAAGTATAACTGGAATATGCCATAATTACTTCAGATACCGGAAGAAGAGTTGGTAAAGATAGCAGTTGATTGTTACACAAAAATTATTCGTATCAAGAAAGATGATTGTTTTGATACAAAGGAAGACTTGAAGATAGCTTTGTATATGAAATGTGTGGAAGATGGCTATCAACTAAAAGTTAACAAATCAAGCAAAGATCGTTTCGAAACAAGGTGTATGATTGACAAAAACTGATGTGGCATATGATTGCAAAGAGGATAAAAGATTGTGAAATGTTCAAGTTAGGACTTTTATTGATAAACATACATGTTCAAGAACCCAAGTTTTTCCTCACCATAGACAGGCAAACAAAAAGGTGTTGGGTGGTTTTCTGGCTGAGTTAATGTTTTTGAATGGTAGGGTATATCAGGGACATGAAATTATGACTGACATGAATGCTCGGTTCAAGATTAGTATCTCATATTCTCAAGCTTAGAGAGCCAAATGTTATGCCTTGGAATTGTTGAGGGGGTCGCCAGAAGCATCGTTTGCCCAACTGCCGGCTTATTGTCACGATTTAAAGCTAAAAAATCCTGGGTCGGTAACTCATATCAAAACAGATAGAGATGGATGCTTTAAGTTGCTATTTATCGCCATTGGTGCTGCGGTTAGTAAATCAATATAATTTTGTTGACTCATTTTTGTTAGTTACATGCATTTCACATTTAAATGATTATATTTCTTGTGTATATGATTTTGTAGATTCGTTCGTTTATTAATTGCATGCGCCCAGTTATTATAGTTGACGGAGCACATTTAAAAGGTCGATACCTTGGAGTAAACTTATTAGAAGTAGTCATGGATGCTAACAATGGGATACTGCTAATAGCTTACGGGGTTGGCAAATCTGAAACCTCTGATTCATGGACATGGTTTATGGGGTATCTTAGGGATTGCATAGGTCCTATTAGCAATCTGACAATCATATCTGATAGGGCAAACTCAATTGTCAACGCTGTTAGAAGGTGTTTCTCAGATGCTTTTCATGGACTTTGTGGTGTTCATTTGTATAGAAATCTAAAATCAAGGTCTGTTGGTATAAAAAATCACAAATGGACATACTGGATTGTCTACCCTATTCCATATCCTTCTGAGTGGGACATACCAGATGACTTACAAACACTTTTGCCACCAGCCATGGACAGAAGGCTACCTGGGCGACCAAAAAGTCACGATCGTATACCGTCTAAGGGTAAAGAGAAGAAGAGATCGATATGTAGTCGGTGCAAGGAAAGTGGTCATACAAGGTTGACATGTGGATCACCAGTGCCATCACAATCATCTTTTCCTCTACCAAAATATGGATCCTCATCAAAATCCCAATCACAACCGGCTTCACCTTTTGGGACTGTTAACTTAGGTGATTTTTAAATGCAAACGTTGTATTATGTGTGAACTTTTAACATTTTCAGTTAGACATGTATTAGTAACTTGAGTTTGAACATTGCTATGATATATTCAGTTGTTATCACTTATTAGACATTCATTTGACTATCGCAATGCAGAAATCGCAACACGGAAATCACAACGCGAATATGACTATCACAACACGGAAATGACTATCGAAATGCGGAATTGACTATCGCAACGCGGAAATGACTATCGCAACGAGAGAATCGCAATGCGAAATGAAAATCGCAACGAGTGAATCGCAATTCGAAAATGAAAATCGCAACGCGAAATTATGTTTTACATTCAACATAATGCAGATTGAAATCAACAAATCAACTATTACATTTCAATCAATTAAACAAGCACAAATATTTTGTACACATCAATTAAACAAATCAACATTTACAAATCATCTTTTACAAATCAATTAAACAATCAAAAAATAATAATGAAATCAACTTTTGCACCCATACATCCATTTCACGCAGCTCACTTCGGGATTAACATGCAGAAACCAAACATTGAATCAACAACACTTTCTACACATCTAAAACCTACAAACAGTAAATTATTGAATTCTAGCTACTTAACCAAACATTTTCAAACCAAAAAGAGTAAATATGTTTAACAACACTTGCATTTGGCTTACAAATTGTTTATGGACACTTTCATAATGCGGATACAGGTAGGCAGCATCTCGCATATATCGCTCTAGCCATAAAATGCTGAAACCACAAGCCTACTGCACCTCTATCTCTATCGGTGGGAGGTAGAAAATGTGTACTTCCTGTCGTCAAACGCTCCAAGCACATGCATACGAGAGGACCACAATCCCCTCTGGCTTTCTTCGTTGTTGTGGCGCGGTCGTCTCTGATAACTGTAACATTGAACTTCTTTGGCTTCTTGTTTCCAGACTTAGTCCAATAATCAATTGCATCCAAGAATTTAGCCAAATGAGAGCTCCATCCCTTAATCATATCTCTCAAATCAGACAACGATATATAATTTATCATGCTGTCATATACTATTGTCTTTAGGGATGGGAGCTGAAGCTCGACGAGAAGCCAATGAGTACGGTCCAAAACAGGGATAAACACCTGCATCGAAATGTAATAATTCAAATTGCGCACTTATTTATGAACACCCTTAAAATATTTAAACAAATATACTAACCTTATCGACCTCCCACTATGCAGGATAAAGTTTAGCTTGTCCATTAGCCAACACATATGATTCATGTCGTTGATTCTTCAAGTGAACTACGTGAAAAGACGTCGGCATAATTGTATATCACATTTTTTTAATATTTTTCTTCAATTTCCTTACAATTAGAAGACGTGTCACCCATGCATCAATATGCTGTTTTACAAAAAAAGACATATATTAGTGAATTACATAAATTTTAAAAAAAATTAATCAAACTGAAATATAAGAAATATAAGACTTACCCCCCATCGAAATAGCCGTTGTCTTCAACCCCTAATAATACACCCCACCAAGACCATTCAATCAACAAATGCATATCATCATTGAGTTTGTATATGTTAGCGTAACACCCTTGGCTCCGCTAATGTAGATAAAAATCAACTGCGGTCTTAGCCCAAAGGGTATTATCCAGAATTGTTTCCGGTAGTTGTTTCCTCTCCACTTCATCTGCTGGAATGGTACTGGCCGGTAACTTATACGAAAGCCAACAGTCATCCATCATGTCCGGCACGTGAGGGGGCTTCTCAATAATTCGATATATTACGCCATGTGAATCGGGCTCTAGAATGTTGGGAGGGACCTCTTCAATGATGACAGTGCCCTCTTGAATGGTGGGAGGGGACTCTTGAGGGATGATAGGGGCCTCTTGAACGATAGGGGAGGCCTCTTGAACGATGACATGTGAGTCGGGCTTTTTCTTACGGATTCTTCGCACTATTGGGGTGAACGAAGACGTAATGGCACGTGCACGCCGTCTGATGCGTGAACTCCATCTTGCAAGAAAAACCCGACGTAGAGCATCCACCTTAGCGGGCCGCTAAAAATAAATTAATACATAAATCAGTAAATAAACAGACATGATATTAAACAGTGAGAACAAAGACAAATATATTTCAAACTGGCACGGTATTCACCCAAGTCATTATTATATCATTGTTCACAAAATGCATCAGATAACATTCCAGAAGTAAGCACTTATATAAACATTTAAAAGGACAACATATAGGTTTAGTGCAGGTTCAATGACAACATAAAGAGTAGTAGTTTATTCTTGAAACTTAAATTTTCAACATTTTGAAGTTAGTATTTGTCTTTTGGTTGAAGTAATGCAATTCATTCAAGTTTCAATTTGTAGAAGAAGAATTAGAATCTGAAACTTAAAATCGCAACGCGAAAATGAATATCGCAATGCGAAAATGACTATCGCAATGCGAAAATGACTATCGCAATGCGAAAATGACTATCGCAATGCGAAAATGACTATCGCAATGCGAATTTGACTATCGCAATGCGATTTTCATTTCGCATTGCGATTCTTTCGTTGCGATAGTTAAATTTGCATTGCGATAGTCATTTTCGCATTGCGATAGTCATTTTCGCATTGCGGTAATCATTTTCGCATTGTGATTCTCTCGTTGCGATAGTCATTTTCGCGTTGCGATAGTCATTTTCGCATTGCGATAGTAAACTATTCTTCTTCTGCAAATTGAAACTTGAATGGATTGCATTACTTCAACCAAAAGACAACCAAAAACAAATACTAACTTCACAGGGTTAAAGAATAAACAGTTAAACAGTATTGGCAGCAACCGAATGAATTTACTAAGCAATCTAAGTGAAATTACGAGTAAATTTATCATCAAGTTAAATATGAAAAATATTAAACTTACCTCGTTGCGTAGAGTATGAACCTCGTTATGCAACGATGCTACAATCTCACGTAGAGCTGCTACCTCACCACGTAAAGTAGACACCTCAACACGCCATGCACCATTGTCATCGCGTAAAGTACCGACCTCCTCACGCAAGGCATTGACCTCATTACGTAACTCCCCTAACTCATCCCGTGGAGGTGGAGAACAGGGAGATAAACGTCGTGGCATCTTTGCCGGTCGCCTATCATGAGGTGATGGTGGAGAAGAGGCTCGATGATGTGACAGAATAGGTGATGACTCTCGTTGTGGAGGTGTATATTCGGGTCGATCAGGTGATGGCTCTGGGTGAGGTGATGGCTCTCGAAGTGGTGGCTGCTCATCATCCGTGCCATAAAAAAAAGCTTACTAGGTTGCCACCAATCAGTGGCAAGCTCAGCTTCTGTGGCTGTCAGCCTCTGTAATGGAGTGTTGGCCTCCTAATAATATGAAAGCTCAAACAAAGTTAAACGTGTACTATTAATAACTTGTTTATAAACATATGGTAGTATTTGTGTTAACTTACATTATTTATTGTAGTATGCGGTAGTAAATCTTCCCATTGCTGCAAGGACCGTTTCCTCTTCCAGGAAATAGCCCTAGGAATATCATTAGAAGTTTTTAATGCATATGTCCACATGGCGGGAAAGACCTCAAATATCCAAATCTAAAAACAATATAATAACAAACATTAGTAACTGTTAAAAAATTAATTATAATTTTGGAAACATTATATAAAAATTATTACCTTAAAGGCCCAAATAAAGCCTGACAAAGTGTATTTGGAACCATCGCCATGCAAACTTTTCCGATCATTAAAGGCAGACGACAACTTATTCCATGTAGCTCTCCATAGATACGAACCCCACGGAAACAGGTTCCATGCATTTAGGTCATCTACCAATTTAATTAGATCATTAGGAATAGGTTGTCGGGCCTCTCTGCCTAAAAATCCGGCTTGCAAAAGTATTAGAAGGCATACTCGGACAACATCGATGTCATCCATCCGAGTAAAACCATCTTTCTTATTCAATAATCTCGTCAAGTCTTCCACGTGTAAATTCGACTTCTCCGTTGACTGCTCAGGAAAAACCCGGGAAAACCATGATAGGGGGTAATATGTCTAGTGTACCGATCTACATCATCGTGTCCGAAGCGTAGACCGGTGATTAAGCAAAACTCCTCCCGCCCAAAACACGTATAAGCCGGTGGAAAATCAAACCATATCTCTTCATCACGACGTTGTATAGTCTCTGGTAGATTACTAGTCATGGTTTGAAGAAACAGATGGGTCAACATAGCATCTCCACCTGGATGTTGTACTTTCAGCCATGGCCCGAAGCAAGTATCCTCAAATATTTTTCTTTGTGCATGTGAAAGCTTCGACGCAATTGTTTTGGCCAGGCTTACTTTATTTCTTAAGGTCAATTGAGCCGAATAAAAGTTCTACAAAAAACATAAACATACCAATTTAGATATACCAAAAACTACACTGTGAAGATATGGACAATAAACATAAAGAGTAGTAGTTTATTCTTCAGACTTAAATTTGCAACACTGTGAATTTAGTATTTGTTTTTTGGTTGAAGTAATGCAATTCATTCAAGTTTCAATTTGCAGAAGAAGAATAGTTTCTGAAACTTTAAATCGCAACACGAAAATGAAAATCGCAACACTAAAATGACTATCGCAACGCGAATTTGACTATCGCAATGCAAGAATCGCAACGCGAAATGAAAATCGCATTGCGATTCTCTCGTTGCGATAGTCAAATTCGCATTGCGATAGTCATTTTCGCGTTGCGATAGTCATTCTCGGTTTCAAATACTAAAATTGAAAGAAACTTGAATGGATTGCATTACTTCAACCAAAAGACAAATACTAACTTCACAGGGTTAAAGACTAAACAGTTTAGCAGTATTGGCAGTAATCGAATGAATATAATAAGCAATCTAAGTGAAATGGTTAATCTATTATTGAAAACACCAGTAAACTTATCATCAATTTCAATATGAAAAACCTAATAATAATGCAAAAATTTCAAAATAAAAATAATTAAAAAAACTAACCCTCGGTGGTTGATTTGGTTGATTTTCCATTTCTGACCGTGAATGATTTCACCGGAGATGGAGACTGTTATTGTTGTGGGGACTGATTTCGTCGGAGATGGGGACGGATGTTGTCTTAGAGAGTGAGAGATGGAGATGAGACTGAGTTGTGATTTAGGGTTTTAGGTTATGAGTTACGATTACGGGATATACTGTGGACGGTTCAGTGTTCCGATATATTAATATATTCGTGTTTGGAATTTGAAAAAAAATACGCGTTAATACGAATGTCGCTATGTAAATCGCATTGCGATAGTCAGATTCACATTGCGATTTACGTATTCGCATTGCGATTTACGTAATCGCATTGCGAATTAGGAAAATCGCAACGCGAATTTGGGAAATCGCAATGCGATAGTCAGAATTGCGTTGCGAATCTGGAAACTGATTTGCGATACCGGAGATCGCGTTGCGAATTATCGATCGCATTGCGATTTAGTTGGTCATTTTGGCAAATCCAAAAAAAGTTGGTTAAAATCGTATATTATAAGGCATTTTTGGTCACTGAGGTTATTTTCTCTTACAATTATGATTTAAAATTAATTAATTAATATTATTTTATAATATTATGAAATATTTTATTCAAATTAATATTTTATCTAAATCTATATAGTTATAAACAAAAAATTTATGAATTTGATTATGATATATAATTAAATATATAGTGTCTTGAATGAAGTTAAAGGTTTTAGGTTATATTTATGGAGTTCCAAACATTTTTTTTATGACGATCGCAACCGAAAGTGACCTATGATGGTGGTGGGCGGCGGACTGCGATGAAAGAGTTTGATCGAGTTTATGAGTTAAATTAATATTTTATCTAAAATTTAAAGTTGAAATTAAAACTTACTCATTTTATTGCCGTTCTTTTCCAGCGAGTTATATTGTGCTTTCATAGTGACTTTTCCATGCAGTGTCTTGGGAACCTTTTCAATACGGTCCGGATTGCTAGCTCCCGTTCATAGTTTTGCTACAGATGATACACGAGGAATCTTGTTATGGTGTTGTTCCTTCTAATGACCGGCATACCTAATCAAAACTAATACGGCTTGAACCCCTTATCTTTGATACTGCCCTTAGGAGTAGCCAAGTGCAAGGGTACGCAATAGGTTCATAAGCTCGAGTAGGAGTTGCAAGCCGCATCCGTAGCCTGTCATTCTGATTCCGCTTCTCACTCTTGATGGAAAATGATCCCTGCTAGCAATCTCCGGTGCTAAAACCTGTTCTCAAGATATCCTCCAAACTCTTGGGGTCCTTGCTTCGGATGTTGTTCCCCCGGTGTGAAAGCAGTTGGTTCCGTAGTTTAAGAATTCTGCTAGTCACAAGTACTCCATCTCCATCATTGCATATTGAAATATAGAAAATAAAGAGGAAAAGGCATAACCAGAAGAATTGTGAAAAATAAGTTAATTTATCCAATTGAGGCATTTTTATTTATTTTTTTTCAAAATGATTCCCTCAGCTTTCTTAGTATAACTTATGAGCTTGCTACTTATGGATCAATGCTCAGATTAGACCATGCACAGGAAGCCTTCTTTTCGTCGGCAGTGCTGTGGAGGAAGAGGGTACGTTTTGTTTTGCCTTTGACCCGACTAAGACTGAGACGGCCAATAAAGATCTTGATTGCTTTGAGCGTTGGGTAGGTCCAAAACAACCCACGTTTGAATATCAGGGTGATTTTGGGGGGAGGTTGGGGGTGGTGATTGAGGGAGCGGGAAAGAGACAAATCTTTGCCATCGGAAATGAAATTAGGCAGACTCTTATATCCCTACCATAAGTAGTTGATGAGTGTTTTAGCTGGTCTCGTTTTCCTGCTCTTAATAAAGCAAGACAACTTCTCCGTAGGTGATAGCACTGATTCGGTACCTCCGGATGGCGGATGAGCAGGTCCCGCATCAGCCAACAGAGACTCCGCCTCTGGAGCTAGCATCCTCTTATCAAACTAATAATTTAAATGAGTAAAATATTACTTTTTTAAATTTAGTGACAAAAATTTAACACTGATAAAACAAAAGTCACTATTACGTTTTATATTTATTTATAGTTGTTGGTGTTAAGTGTACTTACTAATGTTAATGTTATAAAGACAAAGGTCCTTGCCAGCAATTATATATAATTAATTAACATCATCCAATATAATATATTGTGTTTTTTTACTGAAGTTTTGAATATCTTCCAATGTCAAGGTGAAAGTAAATAATGGAAGATGGTCAGTCAAGTACAACCATAGGAATAATTAGATAAAATTAACAAATTTAATTGAATGTCATCAACGATCACTTGAAGATCATCGACGACGGAGATGACGGAAACTGAGCTGATGAATAAGAGGAAGACGGCTCCGGAGATCTTCACTTGTTATTGGTTACTCTGACCGGTTCCACCTGATCGGAGCCGATGAGGTGTGGAAAATTCAGTTTCGCTTTCGCACCTCGCATTTTAAAAGCCGCTATGTCATAAGCCAGAGCAGCATCCTCGGGAGTCGAGTAAGTACCAAGCCAGATCCTCGCACCGTTTCGCTTCGGATCCCTTATCTTCGCCGCATACGTCCCCCACGGCCTTCTCCTAACTCCCTTATAATGTACCTTCTTCGGCGGCGCGTGAGATTCAGACACACTCGCAGTCGGAGTAGTCTCCAATACCTCAGAAGTCACTTCGGAACTGGAAAACGAAACATTATTAACAGCAACCGTGTCCTCCGCCGCTTCAAACAACTGATCAAAGCTTATCCATTGATCAACATTAATCGCATCATTTTCCGCTACATTTTCAACAAACGGTGCTGGACTTGGAAACGTATCGAAATCATCTTCCAGAAGATACTGACGAATAGTTTCCAAGAGGCTGAGATCAAATTCTGAACCACTCTCACAGTACATATTTGTGTGTGTTCTTAGAGATATCGAAATCAAGCTTTGTTGCTACAAAGGAGCTGAATTGGTTGAGTTTCTCTTATTTAGGGTTTGATTACTATATACATTGAAACTTTGGTATTAAACAATTATTACTGTTTTCTTTTAAACATATAGCAGCGTTTACACTCCAAACGCCACAAATTGATAACTTTAGCGGCGTTTTTATACAAAATGCCGTAACAAAGTAGTACTTTAGTGGCGTTTTTATACAAACGCCGCAATAGGTTCATCCATAGTGGCATTTTTTAAACAAACGTCGTGACTTAGTAGAACTTTAGCGGCGTTTTTAAATAAATGCCGCTATAGACACGTAATTAATTGGCGTTTTTATACAAACGCCACTATAGACACATAATTTAGCGGCGTTTTTATACAAATGCCGCTATAGACACGCAATTTAGCGGCGTTTTTATACAAACGTCGCTATAGACACGTACTTTAGCGGCATTTTTATAAAAACGCCGCTATAGACACGTACTTTAGTGGCGTTTTTATACAAACGCCGCTATAGACTCGTACTTTAGTGGCGTTTGTGTTTAAAAACGCTGCTATAGACTCATACTTTAGCGACGATTGTAAACACAAATGCCGCTAAAGTTTAAAGTTTCCCTTTAACCTATTTTTTTCATTCTCGCTCCCTCCTTTTCTGAAAAATAAACATGTTTCATCTTCTCTCTTCCCTATCTACTTCACCACCACTTAATTCAAATTTCCTGCTTCACCACCACTGCCACTGCTCTCAGCGCTCTGCCTCCCGTGCCACTACAGTCTGAGTTACTCCCAATACATTTAGACCGAAAGCAAAATGAGATATAAGTCTAGAGAGAACTGGACTGAACCCGAACACGACAAGTTCCTCGAGGCTCTCCATCTGTAAATTCTAAAACTATTTTTTCTATCTAATTAGTTATACGAAAATTTTCTTGTCTTTCGAATTAGGGTTTTTGCCTCTCTCTTTTTCTTTTGGAAATTGATTGCGATAAATTGATTGTTGGTTTTGCTCTTGTTACTTCTGCTCTTGTTGATTGGTTTCACTCTTGCTTGAGTGTCATTTTTTCTTTTGGCAAAATGGTTCTTCGTCAAACCAATTTGAATCTTGAAAGGCCCGGTTAGTAAATTTTACTACATTTTAGGGTTTTTATATGCCCATTTCTGGTTATGGAAGTGGTTAAAATTGTTTGCTTGATTTGTTTATTTTGTAGTGATTTTAGCCTGCGTTGGAAATAAAAATGCTTATAGTTGATCTATAATTCATCCTTAATTCTTATTAAGTTTTGCTATAAATTAGAAATGACTATAGCTTATAGTATGTTTAGTAACAAATAGATCAGTACTGAGATAAGCTTTAAGTGGTTTGTAAAATTATCATGTCAGATTTTGCTGTAGGATTGGGGTTTCCGTGTTAGAAAGTCAGGTTTTGAAGCTTGTAGAGAAATTGTGTCTTCGTATTTAGACAATTCGAATCTTGAATTATGATTCTCATCATTGTTTAGATTTGAATTTCTCTCTTACCACTATCATCCAAAAGATTTTTTGTTATGTCCAGCTCTATTCGCTTTTCAACGTGAATCAACTCAGACTTTCTCCTTGGTGCCATGAGCATATATTGTGAATAATAGTAAGGCTATTTTGTTTTCTTTGTTTGGCTGTAGGCTGAAATGCAGAAATTGAGGGTTCAAATGGCTTCCATGAAGAGGGATGCTGAGCATTATTCACGCCAAGTAATGTTCAAATTTATTCCTCTGTGTTCCTTACTTCAAACACATTTATGCATGCACCTTGTTCTGTATGCATGTTCTAATCAGAAATGAAGTATGGCTTTATCGATGGTTTGGTTTCTGTTAAGTGTATATAAACTGAAAGTGTTTATAATGACTAGTGAACTTAGTACTAGTAGAGCCTTAACTTTTATTGCTTGTTTTACAGCTAGTTGTATGCCAGCTGCCAAGTTAATGCGAGGTCTGATTTGGTGAGAAATGGTAAAGAAATTTTTGAAAATATCTTTCACTTTTTTCTGGGATTTATTTAATTTTTCTTCGGGGTTGTTTTTATATATATATTTGAGCTATATAGTGGATTTTATTTTGTTGGTTTTCTTCGTTAAGGTGAAATATTCTGTTTTGACTAGTTAATGCGAGGTCTGATTTGGTGATGCTTTGAACAGTTCGTTCATATATATATAAAGGTTTACAAGTGAGATGAATGTTGAATGTTTAAACAATTGGTGTTAGTTGAGCAAGTCACTAGACTAAATACCCAAAGGCCTTGATTGTAGGGGGAAAAAGTCAAATCTAGAGATGCACACAGTGAAAATAGTTGATAATTTGTTTTCTGATGAACTTTCAAACATCTGTTGCATATCTCAACTTGTAGGACCTGTAAAATGTGAATAAATTATTCATATTGTTGTCTACCAACTAAAAGTTCATACATATCACAATATTTCCTGTATTTTTAACTTAACATCTGTGTAACACATCACAGTTTTACATTTTACTTCTCTCTACACAACCATGCTCCTGCGATTAAGTTGGAATTACACAATTTAGCAATAATAATGGGTTTTGAATTGTTAAGGACTGACTAAAATGTTTTGTACAAGTAGTTATTGATTGTATAAAGAACATCGATGTTTGTTGGAAATTTAATTATAAAAAAAGAATAATAAATGGAAGAGCTACATATTAGTATTTACATGGATTGCTCTGATAGAAAGAATATGGAAAGTGAACATTGTGGCTTACCCACTAGAAAAGAATCTGTTATAAATGTATGCATCTATATAATATCGCCTCATTCATACTAGATAGAGAGAAGTATGGCTATCAGGGCTTCAAATATTAGTCTTGCTTCTTCGAATATTATTTGTTCTTAAAAAATTGTGGCTGGATTTTGATGTTTAAGGCTGGTTGGTGTTGGAGAAGCTTCTTTCATAAGTCTTGCAGGTCCATTTATTGACGACAATGCTCCCATTTCTCAGGTCTTGTTCCTAACTTTGAAAACCTATCCTCTCGCGTACACTACACTATCAATCATGTTAATTCTCTATCATACTCCAGAGAACTGCCTGGCTTGCAACATTTTATATGTGCATACCCACTGGAATTGCTGTTGGATATGTTTATGGTGGACTAGTGAGTTTGTATATCCTTTTTGTTCTTTCTCACTTTATTTTCCGTCTTGTTCTTACTGTACAGATACGTCTGCTGGATGTTAGAGAATTAATCAAAAAATGTTTTTACTTAGGTTGGGGAACATCTTAACTGGCGCTATGCATTCTGGGGAGAGGCACTGTTAATGTTACCATTTGTTGTTTTTGGCTTTGTAGTGAAACCATTGTAGTTGAAAGGTAACCTTTCTGGCCTGTTTGCACTCCAGCGTTTGTTATTTTATTATCTCACAACATTTTAAATATTAAACATCTTTGAACTTTGAATCGTAGGTTTTTCTTGTGTTGAATCAAAAAAAGAATCAACACCTGTGGAGACAATTTCTGCTGTAACTGATGGTACGCACTATTTATTCTTCTTCTTCTTCTTCTTCTTTGATTTGTTTTTGGTCCATTATTTACTGAGAAGTCACTTTTAGTTATCACATGGGTGGAGCCAGGAAATCTATAGTACGGTGTCATTTATTTTTAGAGCGGTGTCAATATTATTTTAAAGGGGTGTCAATTTTATTTTTCATATTTTTATATTAAATTTACAAAATAATTTTCTTAAAAAAATAATTTTGGGTGTAAATTTCATCAAATGGCAACGCCCTTGAGTTACCTGTAGCGATGCACCTGTTATGTATATATGAATGTCATAAGTAGAAGGTTTAAATAAGGCTAGACAGAATATAAAGGAAGTGTTAGATCTTTGGTATAGCACCTAATAGAACTAGATTTTAGCATAATCAGACAAAAATAAAATGTCAAGAGAGAGAAAGAGAGAAGTGTTCTGACCAAAGTTAGATGATTTGTTAATCTTCCCTCTATTTTCATTACCCAAATATTTTACCTAAAAAGTGGTTCAATGTGTCTCTAGGTGTGTAGCCAAAAAATGTAAGTAATGAAAAGTTCTTTTATGATGCCAATTCCTGTTCTATGCAGTGAAATAAATATCACAATCCAAGTTCATCTTTATTCTATATTATTCTCTGAATGTTCTGTACAAGTTTTGTGAAGTTTTATCCTTCATTTTCTTTTGTTCTGCATACAAAATGTACTAATCCATTGACATCTAGTTTGTCCATACTGCTATTCCAGCATCTCTGGTTTGTTGTTCCAGTGGAATGACCCCCGTGTCCAAATAGTTTGACAAGATCAGTGAATAAAACATTAAGTGAGTGGGTCTTCAAACCATGCCTTTAATTAAATCTCCTGTGACTTTATTTGTGTCACTGATCCTTATGATGAAGCAAACTGCTTCAAAACAATATTACTTATTCTTTGCAAATAGAAATTCTATTAAAGGGAACTGAGAGGAGACATCAGAAAAGAAAGATTTAAAAGGGTCATTGGATTCTATTTAAGAGTGTTGGTCACACTGGAATCACCACCCTTTTACATAATATACTTGTTTATAAAAAAGTTTGAAAACTGAAACAATTTTATCTTATTAAAGTCTAAACTAAGATTTTAATTTTCAGACGCATAATTTTCAGTTTCCATAATTTAGTTCATAAATTTCTTTTAGTACTCTTATTTTTCCTTCTTTTGCAGCCTGTATATGTCAAGGATGATTTTTCAAGGGTAAGCGACAAATATCAAAATGGAGTCGGAACTAAAGCAAGGGAAGCAAAGAGAGAAGCAACATATCAGAAAAAATGTGAAGACTTTCAAAATCAACTTCAAGCTATGATGCAGATGATACGACAAAATCAACCCCCGAGTCCACCATCTTAGGTGTTATTATTGTTTATTCTAGTTAACAATGTTGAACGACATTATATTTACGTTAATGTAAACTTTGATTTATTATTATAGATTTTAAGTATCTTGTTATGGATTTCAAGTTTGTTGTTATGGATGTTAAGTTTATTGGATAATGGTTTACATGTTAAATTTGGGTAACAAAAGAGTAGAAAACATCATTTGAAAAATTAGTTTTAATTCGCAGCGTTTGTATAGAAAACGCCACTAAATACATAGTCAATAGCGACATTTTACATTCACAAATGCCACTATATGACATAACATTTAGCGGCGTTTTTGGGAACAAACGCCGCTATATGCCAAGACATTTAGCGGAGTTTTTGGCACAAAACGCCACAAAAGAAAAGATAAATAGCGGCGTTTGGAAAATACACCGCTAAATATCATAACATTTAGCGACGTTTGTAATAAAAACGCCGTTAAATATCATTACCTTTAGCGGCGTTTGTAAAAAACGCCGCTAAAAAACATCACCTTCAGCAGCGTTTGTGAACGAAAAACGCCGCTACCTTTTGCGACGCTTGTTTCAGCGGCGTTTGTTTTTGCGCCACAAAGGTTTTTAAAAAACGCCGCTAAAAACCTGTTTTGCTGTAGTGTTTTATATTAAAATGTATTCGGTCTTGCTGATAGAATCAATTTATCTTTTGATCATTAATGGTTCATCCCTTTTGATTTATGTGGAGAACTACAACTTGGTCGATGTTTTTTTGTAAGACAAATAAATGTATAATGAAAAGATAGAATCACAATAAAGGAGATGGTGAAAAAGCCCCTTCCCTCAATCGTAGTTCATATGTATATATAGTGACATTAGCTAATAGTGGCAATCATATGGTTATTATGATTACTCGTAGGTCAGTATGCTAAATAGGTATGATCGTCAAATCTTAGCTCTGATTGATCACGTGGGCCTTTCAAATGTCTTGTCTATGCACAATAGTTTTAGATCGGCATATAAATACCATAAATTGAAGCCTTTTTCCCATTTCTCTTATTTCATTTCCTTTTTTCTTGTATCCTTTATTGATATTCTCTCCCCTACTAAAGAACCCAGATTTCGACTGATCATAGACTCTGATGATCATCGCCAACCACTATACTTGTCGTCACCACCAGTGGTCTCCCAAAGCCAACTTCTTAGGATGGAGTTTTTGGTCACTCTGAGCATGAATTTGACCTCTAATCATCTAAATACATCATTGGTTTTCGTAGATCTAGCAAAAACTATTCAGTTTTGAAGTAAAAACACCTTTGTTCGTTGCTGACAACTGTCTGATGGCACCACTGTTCACTTATTTGCTTCCCGGCATCGAGAGAAGAAATCTCACCTTACAAATTTTTAACCCGACATAGAAATTGCCTAGAATGAGAAACCTCGAGTTCATCGGTATTTTCTTTTCTTTACCTTATGCTTTGTTATTACCTTATTGTTTAGTTGATCTTGGTTTAGTTTGTTGCAGGTGTACACATACTGCTTACGAGGAGTACACGCCATCATTCGTTCATTGTTGTTGTTATCATCGACGAGCTTGTTGTGGGCAAGGGTTGGTTTGTCACACCCCAATTTAGGGGCTAAATTATAATAATACTAAGTATCGGATTATAGTCGTAACAAGGGAGAAATTGGGGATAAAATCATAAATTTTTAAATGTTGCAGCATGATTTTGGAACTTGTGGGAAATTCAGGGACTTAAACCTAAATTATACCATTTTTATTGGGCAGTGAAAAATAAGCCCCCTGTGATACCCGAAAATTCACCAAAACCACAAATTATACCAAATTACCAATTTGGGAACCCTAGCCACCACACTCCCCAAATCCACCAACTTCGACCACCATTACCGAGCTCCGGCACCACCAGCAGCTCTGACATCCTCCTGCAACCCAACCCCATCCGTTGCTCATCAATATCGACTACCGTTTTGTCGAATCAAGAGAAGAAGTCGACGCCGAAACCCCTCGTCGCTTCATTTTCTTCGACAATTCTGGCCACCCCACTCATCGATCTGTCTCACCGCCTCAAGCATCAAAATCCCTAACTTTGTGTGACCAAAACCCGACTGGGTTCGTCGCCCCACTATTGCCCATTCACCGTCCGTCGTGGTAAGCATTTGGTTATATTATTTAATTTATTTTCTTCATGTTTTGGCTAGTGTTTGGAGTGTTTTTGGATTGATAATTGTGTTGGTTTTCGATTGGAGTAATCGACCGCCTGGAACTGCCTACGTCACCGTCGCACGCTTCGGCAGTGCGCATGGGGCTCCTCCACCAGTCCAGGAAATTTCTTGAACCGGTCTAAACCGGGTCTGTTTGACCTGACTAAGTTAACCCGTACAAGTCAACCCGTTGTCTTTGACCTGTTGACTTTGACCCAAAAGTTAACTTTTTCGAAAATGTCATATTTTATGTTTTTTGACATCCCGAATCTGAATCTGAAGTCCATTTTGTCAAATTCGCGTCCAGTAAGCTGTTTTTCAATGATTTATCTTCGGATTCAAGTTGGTTTCTCAATTAAGTTTAGTTTTTGACGTAAATTCGTTTGCTTTGTATCCAAGAAATTATTGGATGTTGGATTCAAGTTCAAGGGCGATCAAATGAAGTTTAAATGGTTGACTAATATGGCATAAAAATCGAGGTAATACATTTATACCTTATGCATGCTTTATAGACCATGTTAGAAATTGGTAGATACAAGGATGAATATGATTGGTTTCATCTATATAGTAAATTATTCTTAAACTCGATTCGAATACAATAAAAATTCGGTAATCGAATATGACTCATATGACTTGCGTAAGAAACTGGAAGATCAAACGGAAATAATAATAATAAGTTTAGTGATTCAATAATAAATGAATTGATTTTAAGATCCGTAAATTTTGATAAATTTTCTTTAAAGGTTAAATTCCTGGATTATTTGGATACGAAATTACCAAAAATAGCACTTTGTGGTAAAATTACAAAAATGCCCTTGTACTGAAAAAGGACCAAGACTTCCCCTAGTGGTGAAAATAATCTCCAGTGATCAATTGAGCAAAGTACCTTGAACTCTAAAGGAACTAGAATACTTTCAAGCCTAAGTTATTAGAAGTAATGCCACTAACGGAATTGAATGAAATGATGATAATACCCTTGAATCTTGGAATCACCGATTAAATTCCTGATTTAGTTGGAATGCCCCTAAGTGTAATATAATTCGAAACACGTCCAAGCTATGGAATAACTAAATACCCTCAGCTCTGAAATGAACAAATCAACCTCGTATACCAATATGACTATATTATATGAACAAGATAAACGGAATGGAAGTATTGTATGTATTTGAATTTTGGAAAAAATAGAATTACTCTGGAAACTCTGAAGTGACCGAGATAAACTTGACTACTAAATGACGTAAGTAACCTCAATGACTTAAGATTAAGTGAGTGACTTGGATAAGTCTGGAAACATTGATGAACTTACATGATGTACTGTCCCTAAGGGTTATGAACTATAAATCAAGCACGTCGACATTTCTTTATATCGTTGCAATGTAGAAATAAAATAAAGACCATTGGAATATTTGTTTGTCTCCCTAAGACCCATTCATCTATGATTCTGAAGATGATCAATGGACAATAGTTATTTGTATTAAAGAGTGAATACCCTTGAAGTGCAACTATTTGACCGGTTAACAAGTATCATTGCAGGGACTTGTACAACTCGAGTTAACTCGATATTTTTCTATAGATTGACACAAATCGTAAATGCCTTGAATCTTCATTTTTTCCCTTATCAGCTCAAATCACTAAGAATTCTCTAAGAACCTAATGCCCAAAATGCCTCTGATTTCCTGAATAATGGAATCACTCTTGTCATATCTGAAAACAAAAGGACTCTGAATACCTTTTTGATTACATAGTGTCTCCAAAAAATGTATGAATACTTTATGATATTGATAAATCATGTTCTGAATAACTGATGATTATGTCAGCTAATGAACTCTTTCGATAGTGATTCTAATTCCCATCATTATATAAGTATACTGAAGATCTATGTTTCCCTGCCCGATAAGATTATTAAGTACCTTCGAATAATATCTGGAACCTCTAGTGTGTTCCCTGATCACATGGATGTTTTCTCTAATTCTGTTCTGATCTCTGCTCTGATTTCTGCTCTGATTTCTTATATCTCTGTTTATTGACTGAAATTATTTTTATACATGGTACTCTGGTATGATTAAAGACTCTGGCAGGTTCAGTCGCTGCTAGTAATTCCTTGTTTAGGTCCAGCACCGACTGGTAATTCCTTATGGACCTAAGGCGACCCTTGGGTAGGCTCTGCGACCCTAAGATCTTTCTTGGGTAGGCCTTGCGGTTCTGTGATTTTTCTTAGGTAGGATCCGAGAATCTTTCTTCGGTAGGCTCTCAGGCCCCAAGGTGCTCCCTTAGGTTATGCAGTTCTGAGGAACTGCATATGATGTTCAGTTTGAGGGTTTTACTATGGTTTTTGAAAAATACGTTTTAAACTGCTACTGTTTTAAAAAGATTTGTATCTTTTCACTGGTTTTGTGGGAACACACTAGACACCCTATTCTGATCTCCTAAACCCAGTTATCCAAAATATTACCCTCTGAACTGAAAGATTATTGTCTTGTATTATCTGAGATATCAGTGGGACCTTAGCTCAGCATAAAAGTCTGTATTTGTTATCTGCATGTCCTTCAACATCATCTGGTAGTTTTGTATTACTGAGCTTCCCAAAGTTCACTCTGTTACTCACCTTTTCAGATTAAAAGGATTGAACCAGTGCAACTATCGACATCAGTAAGAGAGTTCCATCGACGTTTCTTGCGGAGTAGGGTGCATGTAGCTTGTATTTTGTTTTTATATCCGAGTATGAAATTCGTTTTATTTCTGAATATTGTTAAATTTTACTGTTATGTTTATAAATTGTTTTAAGATTTTACACGTTTTAACAAAAAAAATTAAATTTTCTGGGATTTTTACGATGGTCGCTCCGGTGACTCTAATGTGACACCTCAGATCGGATCGGGTCACTCGTATTAGTCTGTGAGTGTTACATGGTCATTCGTGGTTGTTGTCACTGACACACGAGTGTCATGATGGGCTCTTCGACGCTAAGGCAGTCCTGTTATGGCTAAGTTTAGCTGAGTAAGGATGCTGGTAGTGGAGGCCACCGAGAGATGCTATTGCTGCCTGGGTGCTTGGTGTTGGCTAGGGCTGCTACTGGGTCACCTTGATAGGGTTGGAAAGGTGATCTAGTTGGGCAAAGCGCTCTCACCAATTTTACTATTCCAGTGAACCAAAATAGTTGAGTTGTGGCTATTAACTTATAGTAGGGGATTTTAACTTAAAATTATTGAACCAAAATAGAATTAGGGTTTTATACCCAAACCCCCAAATATATCTTATATATATAGAGACCAATTTTTTAAATAAAATAATAATATTTATTATTTTAAAATCAACCAATCAATATATAAATGAATCATCACGAAATATTCACTCATTATTTCTAGAATAATTACGAGTCACTAACTCGATATATAATACTTCACAAATATGTTCATATATACATTCACTTTAATTTGAAATCGAGTACACGTGTATAAATAAATAACTGCTTAAATATTTACTTGATATTCGAAATAATTTTATAATAATCATTCGATATTCAAAATCATTATGAGATACTCGATATAAAATAATTCAGAATATTAATTGATAACATGCTCGGAAAATCGGATTTCATAAAAAAAAAATTAATCAAATGCTTTCAAACATAAAAAATCATTTAATATCAAATAAATAATAATTAATCGAGAAATCACACTTGATCGGTTGGATTAGGATTCAGATTTCAAATTTTGGGGTGTTACATATGATTTTGAAACCAAGATGGTTATCCAAGCATCGATGTTAGGTTTGCTATCGATACTCAAAGAGTATGGATACTCAATAGGTTAGTATTGATACCCTATTGGGAGCACTACAACAAAACATGTATATAGCGGCGTTTGTCGCGGCGTTTTCAAATAAAATGCCACTAAATTTGTGCATATCGCGACGTTTATATTCAAAACGCCATTAAATGGTAACATTAACGGCATTTTTCAACAAACGCCGCTAAAACTCATATTTTAGTGACGTTTATTTGACAAACGCTAAAACTCGAACTTTAGTGACGTTTATTTGACAAACGACGCTAAAGATTAGTACTTTCGTGGCGTTTTTTAAACAAACGCCGCAATAGAATCATTCTTTAGTGGCGTTTTTAAACAAACTTCGCAATAAGATAAATATATTGCAGCGTTTTTGACAAACGCCGCTAAAACCTAGTACTTTAGTGGCTTTTTTGACAAATGCCACTAAAACCTGATACTTTAGTGGCGTTTTAAGCAAAAACTCCGCTAAAAACTCATACTTTAATGGCTTTTAATGATTCGCTTGAAATAGAGTCTTGTGATATAGTGGACTTGTTTATTTTATTATGGTTATTTTTGGTTTATTGTTTATGTATTGTTTTTCTTTCGAATGGGTCCATGTTCTCACTTGTTGAGAGTGTTTAGCTAGAATTGTCCTGCATGTACTGTGTTTATGTTGAATTCTTTACCAATGAATACTTCGTTGTTCGTAATAAAAAAATATAGTATAATTAAATATTAAAAAGAGATTCATGTGGAAGTGGAACAACAAATCGTATGAAAGTAAAAAAAAAAAAGAAAAGAAGAAGGAAGTCTCAGTACTCTTGGATAAGCAAATGGTTTTCATTGGTTAATTAAATATTTTAATATTTTATAATAATATCTAATAATTTATTATTTATCCAGAATTATTAATAATAATAATTAGTCATGAATCTCTTGATAACAATACGACTATTTAAATCATTCGTCCAAACTTTTTTTGGTATAATCATCGACTAATCCGGATTAGGTACTGAGGAGACAAGGACGAACTTCCTAATTTTGTTTCGCAATCGTTAGGATTCGAACTTCTGACCTTGCTTAAAGGATTTAATGCTTCATCCCACTAGAGCAACTGATAGTTGGTCAAACTATGTTTGTTTAGATGTTCAACTTTTTTTTAAGCATCTAGTATTTTATTATATTATAATTTTAAAATCAAACCATTAATGTTCATAAAAATATCATCATCTAACGAATGTATGAAATATGGTCACAACTTTTAATTTATTTTGTTTTTCTAAACACAAACTAAAAAATTAATTTTTAAAAATTCCTAAAATCTTTAAAATATATAGATCCATAACCTCGAATTCACAAATCTCTAATCTCAAAATTCATTTGTTGTCGTCAAATCGATCACTATTGTCCATCCCCTTACACTGTCATACTCCATTAATCAATTACTCTTTCATCTTTACATACAATCCACAAACTCAAACTAATTAAATGGGAGAGGAATCAATTTGTATAAATTGCAGGTAGCTATCTCATTTGTCAAGTTATTGTTGCAATCCATTGGACCAGCCATTGGACAATTTGGAAGACTTCCAAGGACAAATATGTTTTGTGAAGTGGTTCAGTATCTCATGGCCAGTAAAACTCCAGGATTATTGACACTTGGCATCAACTCTAGCTTACTTTGCTTTGCCAATGCCAACTTCCTCAGAGAAAGGTATGAATGCAATTGTAACTCACCGGTGAAAGAAAATATTAGTTTGCAAAATCAGTCCGAACCCTGTGTGGAAACCTTTCCCCTTCCACATAACATCGCATTTCGTTGTTTCAGAATAACAAGGTTAGTGACAGAATATGAGAATGGAGCAGAAGAAACTGGAAACGACAGAATTCAAATCTTAATCCTCGACATGACCAGTGAGTTTAAATAATTATCTTACAGTTTACAAAACAAAGGGGCAAAGAGAGACAATTTTAGAGTATGTCTCCTTTGTGGTAGATGTGCTGAACATTGACACTTCTGGATTTCTGGCACTCGAAGAACTGCACACCAATCTGGTTTCACGAGGCATAAAAGTAAGCTCAACGATCGAGATTGTAATCTTTATACCTATCCCTGGAATTACTTAATTTTTAAGATATAATATTTTTCCGCAGTTGGCAATTGTAAATTTGAGGTGGCAAGTGATCCGCAAGCTAAAGCTATCGAAACTTGTGGAGAAAATTGAAGCCGATTGCATTTTCCTCACTGTTGCTGAAGCTGTAGACGCATGCCATTAGCAATCAACAACACCAACTTCTAAGTAATGGCTTCCTTCCATCCAATACTATTCCTTGTTTAATTGCTGTTTAATCAAGAACTTCAAGAAATTGAATACAAGTTTGTCCACATACTCTTTAATATAGTCTCATTTGCTCTTAATACAGTTACAGAACTCGAATATTTAGATTATTAACCATCGTAAACTTTGAATTGTTAATAAAAATATTTGCACACAATAACTTTGGATAATGTTAGATAAGTCCTAGTTTCAATTAACACATTCAAAGTTGGTTTCTATGCCTCGGATACTTGACTTGAATTTATATAATATCTACACGTTACCAATATAGAATAACGCACCTATACATATACACATCGTGTATCAAACAATCCAATTTCATTCACCTAATTAAAACTTTACAAAACACACCGTAAATTCACGGCTTCTGTATAAAAAACGCCACTAAATACATAGTCAATACCGGCATTTTTTGAAAAACGCCACTAAAGTTCTAGATCTTTTGCGGAGTTTATACAGAAAACACCACTATATACGTAGTCAATAACGACGTTTTACATTCACAAACACCACTATATGACATAACATTTAGCGGCGTTTTTGGGAACAAACGCCAATTTATGTTAGAACATTTAGAGGCGTTTTTGTGATAAAACGCTACAAAAGAAAAGATAAATAACGACGTTTGGAAAAATCGCCGCTAAATATCATAACCTTTAGGGGCGTTTAGAAAAACAAATACCGCTAAATATCATTATCTTTAGCAGCGTTTGTGAACGACAAACGCCGCTACCTTTTGTAGCGTTTGTTATAGGGACATTTTTTGTGGCGTTTGTTTTTGAGCCACATAGGTTTTTAGTGGCGCTTAAAAATGTCGCTATATGACTAAAAAAACGTCGCTCAAAACCTATTTTGCTGTAGTGGAGTATCAATATCCATTGGGGTTTGAAAATACCAAAACTTGGATTTAGTACCGATACTTAAGAAGAGTATCGATAATCAAACATCGATACCAATCTTTAGGTGGATGTATCGATATCTGTAAGAATTTTAAGAATATCAAGGTTGAATTTAATATCAATACCGAGAGTATAGATACCTCTGGACTTAGTACCTATACTAGTGTATGAGTACTAAAATTATAGTGAGAGCTAGCTGTTTTGAGTGAACAAACCTTGAGTGAATAAAGCTTTAATAGCACTTGGGGGTGTATAACAAGCTTTAATAATATTTAAAACTTGATAATAAACTATTTTTAAGCATAAAAAATTATGATGTAAGATTTTATAAAATTTATGTCTTTGTTTGTTGGTCAAGAAAGTAACAAGGACATTCAAATTATTTGTGTACAATGATTATATATCTTATATGGTGCTTATCCACATTTCTTAAGAGTTATGTCGTGGCATATAAAATAAGCTAGTTGGTTGCATGTTTTAATGTTGTGTGACCTAGACTTCATCCGAGATATTCACGCACAATAGGCTAACCATGTGTACGTTCTTAATGTTATGGTTACCCTAGACCTCACTCAAGGTACTTAGACATTTGTGGGGCCATTGGATGTATGTTCCTGATGCTTAAGTGACCTGGATATTCAAACTATATGATGTTATTGTAGGCTAGAGGAATGTATACTTCTGAGGCTATGTGACTTCGAACTCATCTTGATGTTTACATGTGTGTATTGACTTGTGTTACGTTGATGATACTGATTCTCAAACTATACTTGTTGACATACTTATGTTTTGACATACATGTAGTATAGTAGAGTTATTATTGTATAGCACTGAATGCGTAGGTTTAGTGTTCAAAATGTGAGCAACATATAATGATAGGAGACTTTGATCATATTCATAGTTCAAATTGATATTTTATCTAAAATTTAAAGGACAATTTGATATTATAAAATTTAAAGGTTAAATTAATATTTTATCTAACGTTTAAGAATTTAATTAAAAAGTTAACACATTTTACTAACCTGTCATATTATCGTCATTTCTAAGAACTTTCATTTGCTTGCATGTGCTAAGAATTAGTTTTATATTTATTTATAGTTGTTGGTGTTAAGTGTACTTACTAATGTTATGTTATAAAGACAAAGGTCCTTGTCAGCAATTATATATAATTAATTAACATCATCCAATATAATATATTGTTTTTTTACTGAAGTTTTGAATATCTTCCAATGTCAAGGTGAAAGTAAATAATGGAAGATGGTCAGTCAAGTACAACCATGGGAATATAAGCTGTAAGCAGGGGAATGTTAGCAGATAAAACAAATAACATTTCTATTTAAAACAGGAATGATTAATAAAATATGTACAATTCAATTATTAGCAGATAGCAATTTATCAAAATCCAGTTGGCTTCATCAACTGATACATGTCTGGTTCAAACTCAGCTTTAATCGAACAATTAATCTCATTCCTCCTCCGTTTCGACTTTGGAGTTCTGTCATCCGACGTCACTGTGGACGACGGAGATGACGGCAACTGAGCTGATGAATAAGAGGATGACGGCTCCAGAGATCTTCTCTTGTTATTGGTTACTCTGACCGGCTCCACCCGATCGGAGCCGATGAGGTGTGGAAAGTTCAGCTTCGCTTTCGCACCTCGCATTTTAAAAGCCGCAGTGTCATAAGCCAGAGCAGCATCCTCGGGAGTCTCGTAAGTACCAAGCCAGATCCTCGCACCGTTTCGCTTCGGATCCCTTATCTCCGCCGCATACGTCCCCCACGGCCTTCTCCTAACTCCCTTATAATGTACCTTCTTCGGCGGCGCGTGAGATTCAGACACACTCGCAGTCGGAGTAGTCTCCAATACCTCAGAAGTCACTTCGGAACTGGAAAACGAAACGTTATTAACAGCAACCGTGTCCTCCGCCGCTTCAAACAACTGATCAAAGCTTATCCATTGATCAACATTAATCGCATCATTTTCCGCTACATTTTCAACAAACGGTGCTGGACTTGGAAACGTATCGAAATCATCTTCCAGAAGATACTGACGAATAGTTTCCAAGAGGCTGAGATCAAATTCTGAACCACTCTCACAGTACATATTTGTGTGTGTTCTTGGAGATATCGAAATCAAGCTTTGTTGCTACAAAGGAGCTGAATTGGTTGAGTTCCTCCTATTTGGGGTTTGATTATTATATACATTGAAACTTTGGTATTAAACTATTATTACTGTTTCCTTTTGATAATTCCAGGAAGTTGCTGATGCTTGAGATCTCAAAACATATTTTAATCACGTTTTTGAAGTGCTGCAACTGTTCAATTTTTTTATTCATTGAACCTTGATGCTACAAAAGGTTCATTATTTCATATATTCTATAATTCTCCATTTTGAATCGAAGAATAGATTAAAATTAGTGTTTTTTTTTAATTTTAAAAATCTCATGTATTCGGTCTTGTTGATAGAATAACTTTACCACTTCGGTTATTAGTGGTTTGTCCCTTCTGATTTAAATGGAGAATCACAATCGATGAGATAACAATCATTAGTCAATGTTTTTCTATGAAACAGATAAATGCACAAGGATAAAATAAGATCTCTATGAAGGATATAATGAGAAAGTCCCTTCCTTCAGTCGTGGCTGATATGTATATATAGTTACATTAGCTAATGGTGTCAATCATATGGTTATTATGGCTACTCGTATGTCAGTACGCTAAATAAATATGATCGTCAAATCTTATATTTTAACTATGATTGATAACTTTGGCCTTTCAGATGTCTTGTCGATGCACTGTACGCTAAATAAATATGATCGTCAAATCTTATATTTTAACTATGATTGATAACTTTGGCCTTTCAGATGTCTTGTTGATGCACTGTAAATTTAGACTTCATTTCTCTCATTTCTTTTCTTTCTTTCGGATGTTCTAATGTTGTGTGACCTAGACTTCATCCGAGAGAATGAACCTAGACCTTACCCAAGGTATTTGATATTTGTGGGGTCATTGGATATATGTTCCTTATGCATGAGTGATATGGGTCTCATCCAAAGTACATGATGTTATAGTAGGCTAGAGGAATGTATGCTTTTGAGGCTATGTGACATCGAACCTCATCTTGATGCTTACATGTGTCTATTGACTTGTGTTATGTTGATGATATTGATTCTCAAGCTATACTTGTTGGTATGGTTATGTTTTTACATGAATGTAATATAGTAGAGTTATTATTGTATAGCGTTGAGCGCGTTAGCTTAGTGTTCAAAATGTGAGTAACGGACGGTGGATAGGAGACTTTGATATTCTAAAGTTTAAAGGTCAAATTAATTTTTAAAAAATTAATTCATATTTATTAACGTATCATGTTATCAAGCTAATGACATTTAACAATTTAGTGGCTAAAACATTATGAAATAATAATGTAAATCACGAAAATGTTTCTTCTTTAAATTTTGATGACAAAAAATGAGTAGCTATAAAACATAAGTGACTATTTTGATAATTTACTCTTACCAATATTTTAAACTATCATCATTTCTAAGAACTTTCATTTGCTTGCATGTGCAGCTGAGAATTAATTTTATATTTATTTATAGTTGTTGGTGTTAAGTGTAAACAATGTTATGTTATAAAGACAAAGGTCCTCGTCAGCAATTATATAAAATTAATTAATTTACACCATCCAACATAATATATTGGTTTCTTCTTATGTTTTGAATATTTTTTTTAATGAAAGCGAAAGTAAATAATGAAACGTAATATCGTTTAAGTAAGGTCTTGAGTAGGGCTGTAAATGAGTCGAGACAGATCGCGAGCTACTCGAGATCGACTCGATCAAGGCTCGATAAATACTCAGATCGAATGGACTCGAGCTCGAGCTCGACTCGAGTTCTTAACGAGCCGAAATGAGCTACTCGATATTCGACTCGAAAAGCTCGTGAACACCTCGAAAAAAATATTATATTATAATTTTAGATTTTTTAAAATTACATTATTAAAAATAAATTAAAAATACGTTATTGATAATTATAAAATTTTAAAAATATATTAAAATTATATAAAATTTTCAAAATATATTAAAAATTCTATAAAATTTTAAAAATATAATAAAATAAAAATATGATTCAATTTAAATATTAATAATTTAAAAAAATAAATCAAAATAGAGTGTAACCGATTTTATAAAGAATTAAGAAAGAAAAAACTCATTTAGACTTACATTAATATCTTAATTAACAAAATTAATGGCATCAAATCATATTTGAGAGAAAATGATCATCACTAGTCCCTACTACTAACATGTATCATATAAAGTAAAACAAGACATATCAATTATAGAAAAAAGATTATTAAAATTAAAAAAAACAATTTAACAAAACCCTTATTAAAAATATATTCCTAATGATAATATTTTTAATAACTAATTATTTAAATTGTTGTATTATTTTGAGGTTTCGGATTCAAATATCATAAATATCAAAGGTTTGAGCATTTAATGTCAAAATATTATATTGTACTTATCTCATAAATCGGTACCAATTCGATTAATTAATGTATTTGTAATGAGCCTTAAACCCTAAACCCTAAATACTAAACTCTAAACCCTAAAATCTTAATCCGATTATGTGATAGGGGTTAAGTTATGCACATGAGGGTAACATACAAATTATGCAAAATGATGTTATGTGAGTCATAAATATATCATTCATATACTTATACATAAACATATCAACATGCAAAAATAAATATACACAACTTGTTGATTAAGACATGATTTTTATCATATATTAATGATGACTATCGACACCGTCATTTCTTTCAAGCACTGACTCACCAACATGATGATATGAACTCATGAAGAAAAAGATCAAACTCTTTTAACTTGAGGCTATCTAAAGAAGAAGCTTGGATCCATAAATTTTTTTTGTTCTTTGTTCATTTAGCAACAAAGAAGATTGATCCTTGATTTTTTTTTCTGAGGCATAACCTGAAAAAGGAAGAAGAAAAACATATTTTCATGTACAGTCTGACGTGTTTGTGTTTATTTCCTTATGAAATATGTACAAAAGGAAAACATATGAAGTTCATAACAACGTTTTCCTCTCTTTTTTTCATGTAAATTGTGAATCAAATCCCCCTTTTCCTGTATTCCTGTAATTATATGAGCAACTCAACAGTCAAAATATTACCGGAAACAAGTGTATTGAAAGATTGTCTAACTGTTTAATTAAACAATCACTAACATAACCAATATACATTCAAAATTATTTGTTCAATGTTCATCGGTACAACAGAGAAACGAGTTCAGAAAAATTATCGACTAAATAATGGTTTCGCGAACTCATACGTTCTCCTTTGAGCTAGAGACCTCAAGATCTGGTTTCTTCTCTTCACTAACGGCTGTGGAATTCTCCACGGATTGCTCTGTTCTTTCCAGACTGCAAAATAGTTTCAAAAGAAATAAAATCTTAAGGGATTCCAAAAGAACATAGTTCATTATAAGAATAGGAATTTCACTAACAGGAACCATCAAGTAATAACTCGTCCCTAGAAAACTACATGATGTCAGTTTGAAATAACGTAGTGATTTTACCTTAAACACGAAACTCCTAAGAAAACAGAGTTGTCTTACACTTGGATTTCCTACTATCTTTTTTTACAGGACACAAGAAAGAAGGTACATAATTTTTCTATTTTAGTTCCATTAGTATTATACATTGCTTTAGTAGAACAAATGTATTTTAGTGTTATTATTTATTTCATTCTCGCTATGTGATTAATCTGTGTTTGAAATAAAGACTTCACCAACAACAAGCCATCCGACAGTGCTACAAACTTCTGCTAGCAACTTGAACACTTCTGGTAGAACTAGCAACCTTACTTATTCAGATAAAGTTCCACAAAGACAATGAGTGTACCATGAATGGTAGTAAAAAATGTATAATACTGAAGTTACTAAAACTCAATAATCATTATTATTGATCTACAGATGAAATTTCAGTAATGATTCGAAGGAAACCAAGCTTGTAGAGCTACCTTCAGTTATGATTCAAAGAAATGTCAAATATCACTCAAATGCAGAACATGGGACGTTTAAGAAACAATCAAATTAAATTTATCATTTCCTAGCTCAATCATCTCTCAAATTTGAATCTCAATCAATACACCATAAAAAGCCATCTGAATGTTCTAATTGCTCACCTAGTTAAACAACAATAAAGAATTTCCTCACTTTTCATTTCCCCCTAAAGGTTCCTCAGTGAAAACACCAAAGCTTCCATTTTTAGAACAACCCAATAACAATGGAACCATTTTTGAACAGAGGAAGAAAAGGATTCAAATTCTTGTTCATTTTACATATTGAGCAAAAACCCAGGTGAGGAAATCGACAAACCTGCTGAAAAGTCTTAACAGTTTTCCCAATAGTCTTGCCAACTTCAGGCAACTTTTTAGGTCCAAACACAAGAGCAGCCACTCCAGCAATAACGACAAGTTATGGCAACCCAAGACCAAACAAAGCATTGCAAGTAAGGCCCTTTCTAGCAGGCTCAGCTGTTGTCCTCCGTCCTGGTCGACCGACTTCCTAGCGGCCTTCTTGGCTAGCTGCTTGCATGGACCTTTGCCGCCGGTTGATTTCCTGGCAGTTTGCTTGGTACGAGCCATCGGTATGATAATTTGATGAGAGAAAAGTGGCGTTTGGATTACAAGAAAGCGATAGTAATTTGAAGGGAAGTCTTGATATCTCACATCTTTAAGATAGAAGCAAGTGCTCCATAAGTGATCCTATAAATTAAATCCAAAACGCATTGGTTTAATTTACAGAGCCGCGCGGTGAGCATTTGAGCTTGATTCGAGCTTGAATCGAGTTTAATTCGAGCTTGAATCGAGTTTAATTCGAGCTTGAATCAAGCTCAAAATCGAGTTTTAATCGAGCTCGAATCTCGAGCTTCAGTTGAGCTCTCGAATTATTTTTGAGTTCGAGTCTTTTCGAGTTCGAGTTGAGCTTGAAAATTTTAGGCTTGCGAGTTTTCGAGTCGAGTCGAGCTTACATTTAAAGTTTTCGAGTTTGAGTCGAGCTCGATAATACTCAAGCTTGAATCGGCTCATTTACACCCCTAGTCTTGAGTTTGAATTTTTATGTGTGCATAAAATTTTTGTCGAGAGATTCACTCACCAAAATTAAGTGTGCGACGCAGGTCGGTCCATATTAATAAAAAATAATAATAATGGAAGATGGTCACTCAAATACGGTTTTTTTCCTAATATATCACCTATACCCTATATATTTCCCTGTCAGGAACCATTCAGACTATTTTTCCCAATCTAACACCCTTTGCAGTAAGGCACGACCCCCTGCAGTGCGCTTTACGGTGATCTGGCGCCACTTGGGGTAAGGCGCGTTCCCTGCAGCGCGCCTTATGCTGACATGGACACACATGTCTAAAGCGTGGCCCCTGGGGCGCGCCTTACGCCACGTGGGGCTATAGCGCAGGGCAGGGGTCGTGCTTTTCAATTATCACATGCTCAATTATCAGACATGCATAATGCAAGGCGCGGTGCAGGGACCGCGCCTTGTATAATTTACCCCAACTTCTCGGCTTTAAAGCATCCTCTCTCGGCTATAAATAGCCTTCTCCCCGTAAACTCTTTCACAATTCCCTTTCAACCGAGAAATTAATACAACAATCCTTTCAACCAGTAAATAACACCCGACAATCCTCTTATATTTGATTCAGAAGTTCGTTCAATCTTTCGTTATAAGGTAATTTTGTTATAATATTTTTTATTATACTTATTGTTTATTATGATTATTTGAAAAAATATTATACTAATTGTTTTCAATTAATTTTTGTGCCAGTTCAAGGGGAAAGCGGCAATATACGTTGAAATATTTTTGCGGTACAGGTAATAATATAAAATTATATTATTTAAATTATTTATGTTTATGTGTAAAAATTGTATTGTGTTATATTTTTGTTCATATATTATTTATTTAAGCAGGTTTGTTTCAGTTGTTTTTTTGCAGATATAATATTGTCGCACTTTTAAACTCTAAGAATGGCGTGACTTTCAGTTATTGTTTATTATGATGGAGAAAGTCGAGAAGATGAAACCGATGTTGTTTTCGTATCGAATGAGCATTTTAAAATATCATTCAAGAGAAACATAACTCTTGAGGAGCTGATAACGAAGATTTCGAGGAAGGTTCATGTTAGAAGTAGTAGAAGAATGTCGTCGTTGCAGTACGTATTTGCAACATCATTGTTGCCATTAACTTATACAATAAAAAAGTTCAATAAACAACTAAATACAAATATAATAAAAAAATAAAATTTATCGATGCCTGCGAAGCGAATGTGTTCCACAGGGCGGTGGCTGTCGATCTCGAGGAGGATTTCTTCGTATCACTGGTTGGGACTCCTCGCTGTCATTATCATCACTATCATCATCGTCGTCGTCATCGTCGTCGTCATCGTCGTCGTGAGCAGTTACATTAGGTTGATGAAGAGCTGATGATGATGAAGCACCTCCATAGAATAAGGACCCTGGAGGTGTATGACTGACTATACCACCAGCCTGCAAAAATTGGGAAACTCATAAAACCTAGACATCGGTGAGTGTGAAAACTGTACAGGAGGTGTTTGTACTGCGACCATGGGTGATGAGGTTGAACCCGCCAAAATGTGGTCATATAAACCCCAAGTCGGATCTGCAAACATAGACCCATAATATCCTCCAAGAGGGGTCATAAAACTCTGTGACGATGGTAGCGACGGGGTCATAAAACCAGGTGACGGTGGCGGCGATGGCATCAGGTAAGGGAATGGTGGTGGCGACATCATATATGGTTGAGGTATGTAAGTCGTTGTAGACAGTGGCTGATGTGAAGGTCCTGCTGGTGCAGCTGAAGATGAACCGGAAGCACCTACTCTCCGTCCACGAGTCGGGGGACGATGGTGTTGTGTCGGTGAACGTCTCTATCGACGTTGCTGAAAGGTCCTCCCTCGTGCATCCTCGGAAAGTAGAAACGGTTTCTTGTTACTGTTGAACCACTCATAATAACCTTCAGGAACCATCAAGAGGTCAGTAAAAATGGGCTCTCTACGGGGAAGGCGCCGATGTCGATCCTCCCACAACACGACCCACTCATGATACTCCCGACACAAAGCAGTCCATGAACCATGCACCATCCCCGATATCACATCACCATCCACTGGTGCATAGAAACATCCTCAAGTGTATTACTTAAAATTAGCAAATTTAATTGAATATCAACAATGACAACTTGAAGATTAGACGTCGATTTGTTTCTTATTTTTAAAAATTTATTTTACACTCCTAATTTCTTTCATATTTTTATAATAAAAATAATTATGTTAAATTTATGATTATCTCTTTAGTTAAATTGTTAAAGTTAATCTATTTGTAGCTTAAATTTTTAAATTATTATTTCATCTTAAAAGTATTTGTAGTAATTTTCGATATGTTGTGCTTCAAATATGATAAAATCATCTATTAATATATTATCATGTTTTACTATTATACTAATATTAATGTTAGATGTTTTTTTATTCTAATATGAAATAATATTATCGTTTTCCATCCTAAAATTCAGGAATATTATTTAAAGGGATTATGTTGAGTTAATCGATCGACGAAATAGCCAAGAGGGGGTGAATTGGTAATAAAAATTTTGGTGGAAGCTTTTGCAGAAAATTGAAAATATTTGCACATTGATTTAGAGTAGTTCGACTTTCTCAACCAAAGTCCACGTCCACTACCTTAGCTATCCACACTAAGGATTTTCTAACAAATTCACTAATTTGTTCTTTATTTTGAGGACAAAGAGTAACCTTACAACTCCCTCAAGAATTATACCCCAAATTCTTGAGAACACTCTCTCCCAAAGAGAAATACATAAATTTGCAAACTTACAGAAAAACCTCACAAGGTAAGATGTTTGCACAATTCTAGAACAAATAAAGAACACTAAAAAATGAATACAATTGAGCACAATAAGTGTTCTTGAAAGCAAAATGAATATTGAATGAAAATTTGGCTTGAAATGCTCAAACTTGAGGTTTGTTGCTTTCTCTTTGATTCTCTAGCTTCTCTTCTTAATTGTTGTTGATCAATGGCTCCTAAGCTTGTTTAAATACACCTTAGATCACTTATAAACGTTAGGGATCATTGGTGAAGTCAATAAAGCCGTTATTGTGTAATTATTATTTAAAAATCTGGTGGGAGCGTGGGGTGCATCGATGCATAGCCAAGGTACATCGATACACTATGTGTAAAATTCAAATATTTCGACCGTTATAAGACTTAGTGCATCGGTACACTAGGGGTGTATCGGTACACAAAATGCATTCGATGTTTCAAAATATTCAAGAGTGCATCAATGCATGGCTTGTGCATCAGTACACAAAATGTATTCGAAATGGGTGTGCATCGATGCATCAATGTAGTGCATCGGTACATCACTTTGTAAATTTGATTTTTGGCTCGATTTTGGTTTGAAATACTTTGTGAAAATTGTTTCAAAAATATTTTAAGTTTAAAACACCATTTTACACTTTAGTAAGGATTGAGATTGACCTTTGAAATCCTTGGAGTAATAGTTGTGATATTCGAATAATTAAATCGAATATACTTTAAAAAATGTTTATAAAATCTTAAAATTCAATAACACTTAATTTGTTATATCGAAACATCAAAATGTTTTCACCAGATTAAAAATTAAATTAAATTACATTCGAATTCATAAGTTTTATTTCAAAGAGAACTAATTAATTAACTAGGTACCGATTTAGGGTGCTGTGGGGGTGCTAATCCTTCCCCACGCTTTATAAGAATTACTGCATCGGTATACTAGGGGTGCATCGGTACACTAATTACATTTGATGTTTCAAAGAGCCAGGAGTGCATCGATGCATGGTTTGTGCATTGGTACACTATGTGTAAAATTCAAATATTTCGACCGTTACAAGACTTAGTGCATCCGTACACTAGGGGTGCATCAGTACACTAATTACATTCGATGTTTCAAAGAGCCAGGAGTGCATCGATGCATGGTCTGTGCATCGATACAAAAAATGCATTCGATGTTTCAAAAATATTCAAGAGTGCATCGATGCATGGCTTGTGCATCGGTACACAAAATGCATTCGAAATGGGTGTGCATCGATGCATCAATGTAGTGCATCGGTACATCACTTTGTAAATTTTATTTTTGGCTCGATTTTGGTTCGAAATACTTTGTAAAAATTGGTTCAAAAATATTTTAAGTTTAAAACACAATTTTACACTTTAGTAAGGATTGAGATTGACCTTTGAAATCCTACGAGTAATATTTGTGATATTCGAATAATTAAATCGAATATACTTTGAAAAATGTTTATAAAATCATAAAATTCAATAACACTTAATTTGTTATATTGAAACATCAAAATGTTTTCAACAATCTCCCCCTTTTAGATATAACAAAACATTTGAGTAATTTTAAGATTTTTTTTGTAGAAAATATTTTGAAATCAATTTTGTAAAATTACTCCCCCTTACTATAACATTTCTTCTCCCCCTTTTTGTTAAATCAAAAAGACTCTATAAAATATTTGTTCAAAATAAGACTTTTGAAATTTAGCCAATTGATTTTAAATAAATATAGCTTAAGCTGCTAAGATCACAATCAAGAGAAAGGTTAGCCATTAGTTTCATAAATCAATATTCATAAATAATGTGTAATGATAATTGGTCATATGTGTCTAAATGATGTAAAATTAAAAAATTTCAAACAAACCAAATATATATAAGCATTTAAGTTCAAAACATCCAATTCAAACATCCAAATCATCAAATTCAAACAATCCAAAAACATGTCAATCCAACAACATCAAAGTGTTTTAACAATCCAACAACATCAAAGTGTTTTAACAATCCAAAACATAAATCCTAAGTTCAATCCAAGCAAAACAGAGCAGATCAAGGCAAGGTCTAATCCATAGGAGGATCGGAAGTAGGAGGATAATGTGCTCGTATCTCAAGTTTGAGCGCATCTAAACGTTCGTGCATCTCCCGTTGTTGAGCCCCTAAAGAAGTTAAATGGGACTCAATGAATGCAAACCTTAGATCAAATGACTCCAAAAATGATCAAAAGTATGGAGGCACTTGATCCTCTTGCTGTTCCAACTCATCATCGGGAATGTGATCGTCGATTTCTTGAAATAGCTCTTGAAGTTCTGGATCATCGTCCGCTGCTGGTGCCGGTGGAGGTGGAGCTCGTGAAGAACTAGCTCCCGGTGTTTGCTCAGTGGATCGAACCCATTGATCACCTTTCTTTATCCATCCCGATCTCTTTAAAGATGTGAGATTAATAGGGTTTTGAAGAGGGATGAGAATATCAAGAGTGACCCTAAGACCAAGTTTAATAAACAAATTAAAAAGGAGATAACTGTAAATCAAGGTTTCTACATTCTTAGATGGGACAATGTTTATGGTATCTACTAACTCACTAAAAATGATCTGTGGCAGATTTATTTTCTTGTTATGTTGGATACAATGTATCCACCATAAATCTATAACTCTAAATGAGGAGTACCTACCTCCGGATGATCTAAACCACTAAGAAATCATCAAATGAAGGAATCATTCGTGATGAGTTCTTAAGGTACTAACACTATCCTTATATTCATAGGGTGTTGCCACAACCTCATTTTTATTATATAAACCTAAGTTATCTAGTCTAAACTGGGTAGCGATTATGTCAGAGTCAATAAAAATGAATTGACCTAAAAGATAGGATCGAATTCCTATGGTTTTGGATCGATTCTCGTTTTGGACACATACCGCATTGTAATAGAACATGCAGACTAATTGATGATAAACAATAGGTTTGAGTTTACAAAGTTTATCAAACTTCCAGGGTTTAAGAGTTAGAAGATATTGAAAATTCATATCTTCCATAGCTTGTATCAAAGGGATACGCTCTTCACGGATTTTGTATGACTCAAAACAAGTATGGTACCTATGGTAGAGATCTTGTCTACGACCAAGCACATGAAACAAGAGTTTAGAATAGTCATATTTGGGTTATTCGGGTTTGGATTTAGATTAGGTGGAGGAATAGGAGGTCAGTTTTGGGTTGAACGACTCGATGAAGTCCTAGGGCGTTTAGGATTAGACATGGTTTAAAAAATCAGAATGGTTAAGGTCACCTGCAAATTTGAAACAATTGTATGCAATTCAATCAATTCCAAAACTCAAATGAGTCCTTAATATTTCAAAGTTCTCTAAACCGAATCCTAATGGGAAAAGTTTTGAAAAACTATTTGGAAAACAATGTTAGAAAATCATAATGCATATAGTTTTTATAACATAATTGAATCAAAAACATCAATTAAAACAATAATATTCGAAAATCATTTTTTTTAATTTCGAAATTTCATTTTTTTTTGAAAAATTGTGTGTTTTTGATTAAATTGATTGTAAAAACTAGTTTCTAAACATTTTACAATCAATGCCCGATATCTAGAACTAATCAAAACTAGTCTTAAGATCAAAAATCAATAAAACAGAGGTTTTTGAAATATTACCTTGAAAGTTCAGATTTTATGAGAATGTGATGTTGTTTGCACGGATTTAATGAATGTGGCAGGTTTAGGAGTTGAAAAACGAGTGGATTTTAACTTGATTTTGTTGGTTTGGAACTATTTTAGAGAGAAGGGTGAGAGAAGGGGCGACGACGTGAGTGTTTGGTTTTAAGAGTTATGAGAAAATGAAGAAGTTTTAGGGATTTAAGCCTAAAACCCGATGGGTGTATAAATGCACAGCAGAGTGCATCGATGCACATTCAAGGAATGCATCGGTGCACCTTCATGGTGTATCGATGCACATTCAAGGGATGCATCAGTACATTCTCTAGTGTATCGATGCATTATGCACAAAAATATCAAAAATCCATTTTAAATATTCAAAATGCTAAATTAATCATCTCTAGTGGTATTGGCAACTCATATATAAAAAATTAACAATGTTCAATCAATCAAATATATCCTTAAACATTATTTGAACATATAATTAATTTTCACTAAAAATCATAAACTCCCCCTAACTATTAGCAAAGAATGCAATCAAAAGTATTATTTTTATAAGCATTTTTAAAAAACTAATTAAAAGTGCTAAAATTATTTTAAACACTAAGTGAAGATAGGTTAGTTAAACCTAATTCTCTCCTAAGTGTCCAAAATTTTTCTTTATCTGAAGTCTTTGTAAAAATATTCGCTAATTGGTGCAAAGTATCAACAAATTCTAGAACTATATCTTCTTTAGTGACATGATCTCTAATGAAATGATGTCTAATTTCAATGTGCTTAGTTCTAGAGTATTGGATGGGATTTTTAGTGAGACAAATAGCACTAGTATTGTCACACTTGATAGGTATGGTACTAACTTCAATTCCAAAATCTAAAAGTTGTTGTTTCATCCATAAAACTTGTGCACAATAACTACCCGCTGAAATGTATTACGCTTCAGTGATAGATAATGCAACACAATTTTGTTTCTTTGAAAACCATGAAATCAACATATTTCCTAGGAATGGACAAGTACCGGAGGTGTTTTTCCTATCTATTTTGCATCCTCCATAACCCGCATCAGAGAAGTCATGCAAGCTAAAGCTAGAGTCTCTAGGATACAAAAGTTATAAACTAGGAGTGTCCTTAAGGAATCTAAAGATTCTCTTAACAGCTAGTAAATGAGATTCCTTAGGGCACGATTGAAATCTAGCATATAAGCAAACACTAAACATAATGTCTGGTCTACTTGTGGTTAGATAAAGCAAAGAGCCAATCATTGACCTATACAATTTAACATCCACACATTTACCTCCTTCATCTTTGTCAAGCTTTGTAGAAGAACTCATTGGAGTGGCATGAGGTTTCCCATTTTCCAATCCAAACTTCTTAAGCATATCATTGACGTACTTAGCTTGATTGATGAAGATGTCATCTTTTGTTTGCTTGATTTGGAGTCCCAAGAAATATGAGAGCTCCCCCATCATGCTCATCTCGAATTCAATCTGCATTAGCTTAGAAAATTTTTGGCAAAGAACATCATTACTAGAACCAAATATTATATCATCAACAGAAATTTGAACTACTAATAAATCTTTACCTTTATGCTTTAAAAACAATATAGTGTCAACCTTCCCTTTTGAAAAACCTTTTTCAATTAAAAAGTTTGACAATATTTCATACCAAGCTCTAGGAGCTTGTTTTAAACCATAAAGTGCTTTTGTCAATTTAAAAACATGATCTGAAAATTTTGAATCTTCAAAACCATGAGGTTGTTCCACATACACTTATTCTTTTATAAAACCATTTAAAAATGTACTTTTAACATCCATTTGATATAATTTAAATTCATTGAAACATGTAAATGCTAATAACATTCTAATTGCTTCCATCCTAGCTACGAGAGCGTATGTTTCATCATAGTTTATGCCCTCTTCTTGAGTATAACCTTGAGCAACAAGTCTAGCCTTGTTTCTCACCATATTACCACTTTCATCAAGCTTATTCCTAAATACCCATCTAGTACCTACAGTATATTTATTACTAGGCCTTTCAACTAATGTCCATACTTTATTTCTCTCAAATTGATTTAACTCTTCCTGCATAGCCATAATCTAATATTAATAATTTAATGCTTCTTTAATATTATTAGGCTCTATGCATGAGATAAATGCAACATAATTATATATATTTCTAAGAGAAGATCGAGTTGTTACCCCTTTAGATGGATCACCTATTATCTCACAATCCTTGACATAGTTGTATTCTCTTGGGTAAGAGACTTCCCTTACTTCAATGGTTGGATTTTCAAGAACATCATGAGTTTCTTCATCTTTCATTTATTCCTTTGATGATGGTTCTCCAACGTCATGTCTAACATCATTTGGGTTTACAATACCTACATCATCATTCACACAAGAATCCTTCATCGGAAGGGGATTATCATCGAAAACAAAATGTATAGACTCTTCTACAACTAAAGTTCTTTTATTAAATACCCGATAAGCTTTAGAATTTAAGGAATAACCCAGAAAAATTCCTTCATCACTTTTAGCATCAAATTTGCCAAGATTTTCTTTACCGTTGTTTAAAACAAAACATTTACATAAAAAAGGATGAAAATAACTAATGTTAGGCTTTTTATTTATGAAAAGTTCATATGAAGTTTTCTTTAAAATAGGCATAATCATTACTTGATTAATAACATAACAAGCGGTATTTGTGGATTCCGCCCAAAAATATTTTGGCAAATTGTTTTCACAAAGCATGATTCTAACCATTTCTTCTAAAGTTTGATTTTTCCTCTCAATAACTTCATTTTGTTGTGGGGTTCTTGGTGCTGAAAAAATATGGCTAATACCATTAGAGTTACAAAAATCAGTAAATCCAAGATTTTCAAATTTCGTACCATAATCACTCCTAACACTAGTTATGGAGTAACCTTTTCATTTTGGATTACTTTTGAAAACGTGATGAATTTTTCTAATGCTTCATTTTTAGTACTTAAAAATAGAACCCAAGTATATCTAGAATAGTCATCTACCAATGCAAAGCAATATTGTTTTCTACCCAAGCCAATAGTCCTCATTGGCCCAAAAAGACCTATATGGATCAATTATAATACTCTACTAGTTGATACATCATTAGTGGACTTAAAGGAAGCTATTTGATGTTTTACTTTAGCACAAGCATCACATATTTTATCTTTATCAAATTTTAACTTTGGCAACCCTCTTACTAAATCTCCTTGAATTAGTCTTTATAAAACACTCATGCTAGTATGTCCTAGTCTCATATGCCATAACCAACTATCATGCTCATCCTTAGCAACTAGGCATAAATTAGTCATATTAATATAATCTAAATGCACCATGTAAATGTTTCCTATTCTATGACCAACAAGCATAATCTGATTAGATTCAATGTCAATGACTTTACAACCATTTGTTTCAAACAAGACATTGTATCCTTTATCACAAAATTAACTAATACTCAATAGATTATGCTTTAACTCATTCACATATAAAACATCTTTAATTTGTATGAAAGAGGTATTACCTATACCTATACCTTCAATGTGACCTTTTGAATTATCACCAAAAGTCACCTCTCAATTTTTGTCGTTAAGCTCGATGAACCGGCTCTTATCTCCGGTCATGTGTCTTGAGCATCCACTATCAAGGTACCATGAGTTTGAACTTGTTTCCCATGCCTTGTAGCAATGATCCTTTTCCTGCAAACATAGATTAATTTTTGATTTTTGGTACCCAATTTCTTTTGGGTCCATATTCATTATTCTCCAAAATTCTAGTCCCCTTGGGTATCCATTTGTATAGGATATCCTTATCTTTAGTAGTAATGAGTTCTTTAGGAACCCGTATACTTCTAACAATTTTTCCATTAGAGGTTCTTCGGGGACCTCTATGATTGTAGTTTTTAAAACTTTTTCTAACAAAGATAGATTTTGAACTTTCTCAATTTTCAAAACGTTTTGTTCCAACTTTATCAAAAGAAGCTTTAAGATCATCAATTTTCTTTTGATGATCATCATTTACTCTTGAAAGTAAATTATGCAAATCATTATTTTTCTTTTCAAAATCATCTAGTTTGATTTGTAAATCTTTGATTTTACTTTCAAGATCATTGTTGGTCTTGAATATGAGATTATTTTCGTTTTTCAATTTTGAAATATCATTTTTGTATTTTAAAAATAATTTCTAATAATCCGAAGCCAACCCAGTATATTCCTCTAATAACTCATCAAAAGAATAATCTTCAAAATTAAATGAGCTAGAGGTTACCTGAGAGCTTTCCCCTATGGCCATCAAGCACAAGTTTGCTACTTCTTGTTCCTTTTCATCGAAACCTTCATCATCGCTCCATGTAGCCACATGAGTCTTGTGTTTTTCTTCGATTAACCCTTCTTCTTCAATTGTGGGCAATCATATTTGACATAACCCGACTTTTTGCATTCGTAGCAAATGATCAGGTCTTTCTCCTTTGATTTAGTTTTGAAGCCTTTATTTCGTTTGAATTTTCTTCCTCGGTTGGGCTTCATCAATTTTCTGAACCATTTGGCAAATAATTTCATTTCCCCGTCATCGTCATCTTCATCCGAATCACTCTCATCTTTTGTGGATTTGAGAGCAACTCCCACGTTCTTCTTTTTCTCATTCTCATTCTTTGTCTCATCAATCTTCTCGAGGTCTACCTTATCTTGAAACATCATTTCATGAGTGAGGAGAGAACCAATTAACTCTTCGAGAGTTAAAGACTTTAAGTTTTTAGCCTCGATGATTGTCGTCTTCTTTGATTGCCAAGATTGTGGAAGAGAGTAAACTAACTTCCTTACAAGATTTTTGTTTGGAATGATCTCTCCATATAATTTGAGACCATTGACAATCATGGAAAATCTATCTGTCATAGCTTTGATATCTTCATCTGGTTTCATCCTGAAATTTTCATAGCTATGAGTTAGAAGACTAATTTTAAATTCTTTTACCTTATCTGTGCCTTCATGAGTGACTTGAAGTTTGTCCCATATCTCCTTTGTGGTTGTGCAAGATGAAACTCTTCCTTATTCATCTGGTCCAAGAGAAAAAAATATGGATAGCCTTTGAGTTGAGCTGGAACATTCTTGTCTCTGCTTCACTCCACAATCTTGAATGAGTGGAAAAAATGAAGTATCCGTCTTCTATGATATTCCATGCTCTCATATCACTTGCTTGAATGAAATACCTCATTCTATTCTTCCAATAAACATAATTAGCTTCATTGAAGAAAGGAGGCTTGTTGATGGGCATAGAATCAAGACCGAAATCGGAGTTTGAAGTGGAGGCCATTGATGACTTGAATATCGATTTAACTCTTCCTGAATCGACTCAAGAGGCTATTAAACCTTCAAAATAGTGAGGCTCTGATATCAATTGTTGAGTTAATCGATCGACAAAATAGCCAAGAGGGGGTGAATTGGTAATACAAATTTTGGTGGAAGCTTTTACAGAAAATTGAAAATATTTGCACAACGATTTAGAGTGGTTCGACTTTCTCAACCAAAGTCTACGTCCACTACCTTAGCTATCCACACTAAGGATTTTCCAACAAATTCACTAATTTTTTCTTTTTTTTAGGACAAAGAGTAACCTTACAACTCCCTCAAGAATTATACCCCTAATTCTTGAGAACACTCACTCCCAAAGAGAAATACACAAATTTGCAAACTTACAGAAAAACCTCACAAGGTAAGATGTTTGCACAATTCTATAACAAAGAAATAACACTAAAAAATGAATACAATTGAACACAATAAGTGTTCTTGAAAGCAAAATGAATATTGAATGAAAATTTGGCTTGAAATGCTCAAACTTGAGGTTTGATGCTTTCTCTTTGATTCTCTAGCTTCTCTTCTTAATTGTTGTTGATCAATGGCTCCTAAGCTTGTTTAAATACACCTTAGATCACTTCTGAACGTTGGGGATCATTGGTGAAGTCAATAGAGCCGTTATTGTGTAATTATCATTTAAAAATCTGGTGGGAGCGTGGGGTGCATCGATGCATAGCCAAGGTACATCAATGCATAGCCAAGGTACATCGATACACTATGTGTAAAATTCAAATATTTCGACCGTTATAAGACTTAGTGCATCAGTACACTAGGGGTGCATCGGTACACAAAATGCATTCGATGTTTCAAAATATTCAAGAGTATATCGATGCATGGCTTGTGCATCAGTACACAAAATGTATTCGAAATGGGTGTGCATCGATGCATCAATGTAGTACATCGGTACATCACTTTGTAAATTTGATTTTTGGCTTGAAATACTTTGTGAAAATTGTTTCAAAAATATTTTAAGTTTAAAACACAATTTTACACTTTAGTAAGGATTGAGATTGACCTTTTAAATCCTTGGAGTAATATTTGTGATATTCGAATAATTAAATCGAATATACTTTGAAAAGTGTTATAAAATCTTAAAATTCAATAAACTTAATTTGTTATCGAAACATCAAAATGTTTTCAACAGATTAGAAATTAAATTAAATTACATTCGAATTCATAAGTTTTATTGCAAAGACAACTAATTAATTAACTAGGTACCGATTTAGGGTGTTGTGGGGGTGTTAATCCTTCCCCATGCGTAACTGACTCCTTAACTCAAATTTTTGGTAACGTAGATCGTAAAATTTTTGTTTTAATTAAAATTAATATTTTATTAAAACGACAAATATATTTTTGGGTGCCCAATCACACCCTAATCAAAGATTGGTGGCGACTCCACAAATCGATTTTATTATTTTTAAACTCGAGTCTCAAATTATTTGAGGAACGTTTTTTTACAAAATCTCGATTATTTTTTAATCGACACCATATTATTAAAGGAAACGTCTCGACATTTGTCACTTGGGAAATAATTAGGATACTCAAATTACTTGTGTATGATATTTTTGTGTGTGTGATGAATATCCATATATCCCAATTGTTGTGACGTGACACTTTAAATGTTAGCTTGATTATGTGCTTTGTGATTTGTGACCCGAACTACACCATTTGACATTAAATGCTCATACCTCTAGTATTTATGGTGTTCGAACCCAAGACTTCAAGGAATAACAATAATTCATTTATCACCAAAGTCGTTTGGTTCGTGCAAATATAAATACTTAATCAGGTATAAAAGATATTTAGCAACTTGATTAATTTTCCAAAAAAGAATAAAGATTTTATATACCTTTAAGCCTAATTAAGGCAAAGTTCCCAAAGGAAAATTGCATCTATTATGTATATTTTGCATTAAAATTTTGTAAACATACATGCAATCATACCTAAATAATTCTTGGCAGGCAAGAAATGTATTTACTAATTATACCTTTTCTATTTAGCAAAGCTAACCTTTAAACTAAAGGTTTAAGGGCTATTAAACCTTTTTTACTAATTAAAAAAGTTTGAATTTAATTTCATTAAGATTTTTTTAACTTCTAATAACAATCATACTTAAAAGTATAAATAATATACAATTATTATAAAATACTACTAAATTGGTAATTGAAATATACATAGATTTATATTTTTTGAATAGTCTCGAGTGATTACAAGATAATATATGCTATGATTTTTTTTTAGTTATTGACAACGTACACACACTCTGCAGACGCAAATGCACACACACCCGAATCCTTTAAGAAAAAATAATATTCTCTTTTACCACTTAGATCATTCATTGGGTTAAAATCTAAATTTATATTAAAATAAACCTAAATATAACATAGATGGAAAACTCATAAGTTATATATATATATAATTTAAACAAAAAAAAAGAATGAATTCATGTTTATTAATTAAGATTAGTTTGTTAAAGGATATCGACAACATAATCTTCTTAATATAGTTTAATATTGGTACAAGATATTGGATTTTATTATATTGGTTTTTTAACTTGGAATAACATGTGCTTTTTTATTATATTTTTTAAATTCATTTAATATAAAACTTTGTTAATTGGATGATTCCTTCTACCCTCCTTTGGCTTATCTTTTTTATATATAATGAAGGAATGTAGGCGCATGCCATGTTACATCAATATATATACACACACATCATCTGCGGTCCAATTTGTGACGATGGAGAGTGAATTATAATAAGTGGAGAAGTTGATGACAAACAATGTAGTTAGGCATAATACCAAAAAAGGCCCTTTGTCGCAACCGCCTTTCGGTTGGGCTCCGGAATTGGGCTTCAACTTAGGAAAATGGATTGGAGTCGCCACCGATCATTTATTGGGTTGATCGGATACCCTATTTCTTACCTGATCTGCGTTTTACCAAGGATGTGTCGGATTCGGGAGTCGGTTACAGTCAAGGAAGGGTTAGCACCCTTGAACTGCCCTTTCGGTACTACATAATTTCCAGTTGTCTTAAATTAAGAAAATTGAAAGTTTGAATTAAAAGGTAAAATTTGATCCTGAATTATTTACCTTTGATTATTTGAAGATGTACACTTAAAAAATGTTAGATTAATTAAACGAATACACGAGGGAAAAAAAATAAAGAAAAAAAATAGAGACAAAAATAAAAGAATAAGATAAAAAGGGGATAATAGTAAATATACATAATAAGGTGCTAAAGGTAGGAACATGAAAGTACCCGAAGTAAAACATGCATATCTATATATAAATGTTAAGATAAAGGAAATGTAAAATAGTAAATATATTAGATAAACAAATAAAATAAATAAAAGTATATGTATATTCATAGTAATTTAATGATAAATAATTAAATATTAGAGGGGAAAAACGATAGTAATAAGAAAAAAAACGAGTACAAAAAGAAAAATAATGTATATATACAATAATAAAATATAGAAAGTAAACCAAATAAATATAATAGTGACAGACTTAGAATATATATATATATATATATATATATATATATAACGTAATGTCCAAAAAACAAGCAAATAATTAAAATATATATAGTAATATACATATAAAAATATAAAAGAAAATAATAATAACAGAATAGAATAAAAATATATACATATACTACGTTAAATAAAATAAAAAAATATAATAGGTAATAAAAAATACAGAGGGATTAAATTGAATTTTACGCAGTTAGGTGCTCAAATTAAAAGGAAATGAAAGTGTAGGTTAAATTAAAAATGAGGAAGTAAAAATAAATAAATAAATAATTGGCTTTTCAAAAGTGATCAAATCGAACGAATCGTAACATGGAGATCAAATTTAGGAACAAATTAGTGAACAAAACCGAATTTAGGGACAAAGATGGGGCTTTTGACACAGAAGGGACTAAAAGGGGAATTTTCCCTATTTTATTAGAAAACGCGGATCTCCCCGGTCTGGTCGACGCGGGTCACCGCTCGGGTCCATGGGTCTGAGTATAAATATCAAAAATTTTATATTCTTCTCATTTCTTCTCCTTTCGCCAAGTTCTTGTGTTCCTGAAGAACACTGAACGCCGGCGTGAATTTCCAGATTCCGGTGACCCGCGTGAATTTCCAGATTCCGGTGACCCATGCCACCAGATTCCGGTGACCCATGCCACCTCGTCGCCGCCGTTGAACGACGACGGCCACTGTTCTTCGGCGGCAAAACCCAAAAAAATTAATTTTTTCGCAAGTTCCCAACTCCCCTATTTCAAATATCCGATTTTTTTTCAAAACAATCAGCCTCGGGGCTAGATCTACCGAAGAGATCTTGAAAACGCCCCCTTGTTCATCGGCTAAGAAAGCGATTTGTGGGTTCATTTCGCAACAAATAACACAGGAGATACGGCATGCAAGACAAGAAATCGAATGAACAAGGTAAAAAAAAGCTACCTTTTTTTTATTATCTCTCTCGAAGATCTTTACAAGGGCTTGAACTTTCTTGGCTATTGTGTGTGAGTGGTTGTTACACAGTGATCTCATGTGTGAATCCAGTGTCCATCCCCCCCATTGTGTGTTGATTACAGCTTATTTATAATCTAGAAAAAAACCTATTTTTTAGAGTCTAATATGATTACAACACTGATCTTTGTTATCTTCATGAGTTGTTGGCGAGATTGGTGTTGCAACTACTGAGCAAGGGAAACGTGAAGGACAAGGAGTCTTCGACGCGGAGGAGTCTGTAGAGGAAACGGCGCTGCTGGTGAGGGTGTGCTAGGGAAGATGGGCCACAGTTAGGCCTAACGAATTGTAAAGGCCTGTTACAGAAATGTAAATGTATTAGTTTTGAAATAATAATAATACTCATATATTATAATGCATAATATCAATATACATAAAATGTGTGTCTACAGCTGCCCCTCTTTGCTCATTATCGTGTAACGAAAATGGAGCAAAGATTTAAAGACCAAATTTTAACAATATCGAATGTCCTCTGTCGTAGAGTTGGATCCGACGCTGAACTGTTTTGTCAATCACAAAATGACTTCATCGTCGTGAGGTTGAGTTCAAACTGAGCCCGGAAATCCTTCATTGTGAAGTCGAAATTGAACTCGGAGCTTTTAGCAAGTGGCCTCTGAATCATCTTCTGGTTCAAGGTACTTCGTCGTGAATGTGACCCTTGATCTGAAGACTGTGGTGTTGTGGTGTTACAGATGACTCCTTCGTCGCGAAGTTGGGTCAATCTGTTTGTGAATTGGAATTATATGGCTCCTTCGTCGTGAAGTTGAGCCTGAGGATATCCCCCCGTCGTGAGGTTGAAATCCAATGCAAGTTGCGTTGTTTCGAGGCCAATATCCTTCGCCGTGAAGTTGAAATTGACTCTGAAACTGGAAAGTGTTTGTTGACAACCACGGCCCCTTCGTTGTGAAGTTGAACTTGTGTTGTCTCGAGTCCAATATCCTTCGCTGTGAAGTTGAAATTGGCTCTGACATTGGGAAGTTGTTTGTTGACAGCCAGCGGCCCCTTCGTTGTGAATTGAACTTGTGCTGTCTTAAACTGGGAAATTTTGTTGACAACCAGCGGCCCCTTCGTTGTGAAGTTGAACTTGTTTGTCTGATACTGGGAAATTTTTCGACAACCAGCGGCCCCTTCGTGTTTCGTTGAAGTTGAACTTGTGTTGTTTGAAACTGGGAAAATTTTGTTGACAACCAGGGCCCCTTCGTTGTGAAGTTGAACTTGTGTGTCTGACTGGGAAATTTTGTGACAACCAGCGGCCCTTCGTTGTGAAGTTGAACTTGTGTTGTCTGAAACTGGGAAATTTTGTTGACAACCAGCGGCCCCTTCGTCGTGAAGTTAAACTTGTGTTGTCTTGAGTGGAACGATATCCTCCGTCGTGGAGTTGAAATCGCGGATGGCCCTTCGTCGTGAAGTTGAGCCTTGACTTGAATATCCTTCGCCGTGAAGTTGAAATCCAAGTTGTATGTGCGGGTGGACACGATTCCTTCGCCGTGAAGTCGAAACCGTGGAGACCCCTCTATCGTGAAATTGGTTTTGAGCTAGATACCCTTCGTCATGAAGTTGAAATCTACTCTCGAGTTGATTGTGTAGCTTTGAGCTCAATATCCTTCGCTGCGAAGTTGAAATTGACTCTAGCTAAAACCTGAAGAATATGCATGTGTGATGAGATGGATGCCATGCCTAAAATGCATATGCAACATGTGTTATTTTTGGGTTCCGAAGGGAAATCTCAATCTCCGGTTGTTTTTCTGGCCTTGATTCTGGAATCTTCGAGTTCTGAGTTCTTCAAATGTTCAAATCAGACGTGCACATTCTATTTTTGACTTGAGAAATGCTGCTCGCCATCCCGAGTATGTGCCTGAGCCTCTTGATTGGCTTCCAAGTACCTGTACTTTTCAATGAATCTTGTACAGTAATATGCGACTATCTTTTGCAAAAGTAAATAATCATTAAGTTTAAGCTCAATCCAAGATGCTCAAGGAATTGGTTTAGAGAAAAAGATTGTCTTTATTCATGGAAAAAAAAGAACAAACAATTCATGACAAACATTCTGGGAAATGATGAGGCGTAAAGAATGTCTTAGATCTCGATAATATGGGCACTTCTGAGCTGAAAAAGCATCAGGTGACCTTGAATGCAGCCTTTGCCAAAAGGTCTTTGAAAATGTGACAATGTCTAGGAGAGTACAACCTTCCTCGACTTGCTGAGACTGGTAGAAGATTCAGATGCGGGATATTTCCACTGTATGGATTTCTTGAGTCAATCCAAATCGCCTTTCGGGTTTTCCATTCGGACCCGTCCTTAGTTGCAAGACGCCCTTTGCGGGTTTTCATCTTGAACCCACCTTGTTTTTTCTTTCTTTTTGTTCTTTTTCTATTTAGGGCGCCCTTTCGGGTTTTCACCCTAAACGTCCTTTGCTTTTTCCTCTTTTTTGTTTGTTTTTTTTTTTTTTTTTTTTTTTCCTCTTTGTCTTTTCGACTTAGGACGCCCTCTCGGGTTTTCATCCTAAGCGAAGTATTTCTTGACTGCATCCGAATTGACGGGGTATGGCAATTCTGGTCCGTCATTTCAGCCAGGACAAGCGCTCCTCCGGAAAAGGCTTTCTTCACGACATAAGGTCCTTCCCAATTGGCATCCATTTTCCTCGGAAATCTTTCTGGACTGACCAAATTCTCTTCAGCACCAGATCTCCTTCACGGAATATCCTTGGGCGCACCGGAGTTGCCCCAGTCGAGGTTCGTACCGAGGTTCGGTAGGCGAACAAAGCAAAGGCAACTTCTCATGCCAGTCTTTGTAGGTTTCAGTCGTCTTCTCCACTATCTTTTTAATGTTTTTGTTTTGCTGCTTCTACTGCTCCATTCATCTTTGGTCTGTAGGTTGTAGAATTGTGATGCTTTATGTTAATTGCTCACAGGCAGCCTTCATCGTTTTGTTGTTCAATTGTAGAATTATCGGTGATGATCCTCTCCGGTAGACCATACCGACATATGATCTCTTTCTTTAGAAACTTGCAAATAGTGGACTGAGTGACACTGGCATATGATGCAGCTTCTACCCATTTGTGAAGTAATCGATTGCCACAAGGATAAACTGATGACCATTTGAAGCCTTTGGATGTATTTGCCCGATAACGTCCATCCCCCACATAGAGAAAGGCCAAGGTGAGTCATCACATGTAGTGGATGGGGTGGAACATTTATTTGTCTCCATAAATCTGACACTTATGACACCTTCTAGCGTAGTTGACGCAATCACTTTCCAGTGTGGACCAGAAATAACCGCATCTCATTATTTGTCTTGACATCATGTGTCCGTTCGCATGTGTTCCACAAACTCCGTCATGTATTTCTTCACAATCATCTTTGCTTCTTCTGCATCGACACACTTAACAAGACTTGGTCATGGATTTTCTTGTACAAGACCTCCCGTCAAGGACATATCCAGCTGCATCCTTCTAATGGTTCTTTTGTCAGTTTCGTGGCTTCTTCTGGATAATTATGATGCTTGATGTATTGCAGAATATCATGGTACCAAGGCTTAGTGTCTTCACCTCCTCGATTTGGTAACAATGAGCTGGGTACTCATACGACTGCATATCAACTGGTGTCATTTCAGATCCCGCAGCCTTGAATGCGGCTGCCAAGGTGGCTAAGGCAACAGCCATTTGATTTTCTTCTCTTGGTACATAGTGGAATATGACTTCATTAAATTCTTTGAGCATATCTAGTATAGCTTCCGGTACTCTATCAGCTTTACATCCTTGGTTTCCCATTCTCCACGGAGCTGATAGATTACTAAGGCTGAATCTCCGTATATCCGCAAGGTTTTTATACTTTATCCCAGTGCAGCTCGAATTCCAGAACGCGTGCTTCATACTCTGCCATGTTTATTGGTGCAATCGAAGTTTAGTCTGCTGGTAAATGGTAGTGACTCCCTTCCGGGGAGATCAATTTGCCCCGATGCCGTGTCCTAATGCATTTGATGCCCATCGAAATACATTCTCCAGGAATTGTCTGTTGAAGTGTCTGCTTCCTCTAAGGATATAGCCATTAAGTCTTTGTCTGGGAAAATCAAAGTCCAGCGGCTCATAGTTATCGGTTCGCTTGCCAAGAAGTCTGATATGGCGCTCCTTTTATGGCTTTCTGGCTCACATACTCGATATCAAATTCTGACAAGAGCATCTGCCACCGGGCTAACCTTCCAGACAGAGCAGGTACACCATCATGTACTTCAAAGGGTCTAACTTGGAAATCAGCCACGTAGTGTGATACAACATATTGTCTAAGTCTCTTTGTAGCCCAGACTAAAGCGCAACAAACCTTCTCAATGGAGGATATCTGACCTCGCAATCTGTGAACTTCTTGCTCAAGTAGTAGATGGCTTTCTCCTTTCTTCCAGACTCATCATGTTGGCCTAGGACACACCCATCGAATTCTCGATATAGACAGGTATAAGAAAAGAGGCTTGCCCGGGATGGGGGACATCAAAATAGGAGTGTGTGATAAATACTCCTTTACTTTCTCGAATGCAAACTGACAGTTTTCATCCCATGCTCCAGGGCTATTCTTTCGAGGAGACGAAAGATGGGGTCACACTTGTCGGTTAATGAGAGATGAATCGAGCTATGTAATTTAGTCTGCCCAGAAAACCTCGGACTTGTTTTTGGGTTCGTGGTGGAGGTAGATTCTGGATAGCCTTAACCTTATCAGGATCGACCTCAATGCCTCTCCTGCTGACTATAAAGCCTAATAGTTTTCCAGATGTTACCCCGAAGGTACACTTGCTAGGGTTTCGTCTCAGTTGGAACTTTCTCAATCTCTGGAAAAGCTCCTCAGATTCTCGACATGTTCATTCTCGGTTTGTGCCTTAACAATCATGTCGTCAACATAAACTTCGATCTTTTTGTGCATCATGTCGGGAACAGGGTCACCATAGCTCTCTGATAAGTTGCCCCAGCATTCTTAACCCGAAGGGCATCACTTTGTAACAGAAAGTTCCCCACATTGTGATGAAAGTGGTCTTCTCCATGTCTTCAAGATGCATCTTGATCTGATTATACCCCGAAAATCCATCCATGAATGAAAAGTAGGCGTTCCCGGCTATATTGTCCACCAGAGTGTCTATGTGTGGTAGAGGAAAGTTGTCCTTGGAACTTGCCTTGTTAAGGTCCCGTAATCGACACACATACGACTTTCCCATCTTTCTTCGGTACTGGCACTACGTTGGCCACCCACTCCGGATACTTGGCCACTTGAAAGAAACTGGCATCGAATTGCTTCTTGACTTCTTCCTTGATCTTAAGGAGCATTTCTGGTCGCATTCTTCTTAGTTTTTGTTGCACAGGTTTGAATTCCGGTTTGATTGGCAGTTTGTGAACTACCATATCTGTCTAGCCCCGGCATGTCTTGATACGACCAAGCGAACACGTCTCTGTACTCCTGAAGTAAGACTATCAATTTTGTCTTGCTTCATTCGAAAGTGTGGTGCCAATTTTAACCTCCCTTCGATCTTCTTCATCCCTAGATTCAAGGTCTTGATCGTCTCTTCATGTTGGCAGTATTTGTTTATCCTCTCTTTCTACCATTCTCAACAATTCGGTAGGCAGTTACACTCTTCTTCATTTTCGCACTCATCAAATTCCCGAGACAAATGGCTGATTCAAAATCCACTTCCGGATCAGGATCATCAGTGCCTACATTATCGTTATCTGGAGACCTGAGGAAGAGAAAAATTTCTATGCGTGAGAGAAAAATATCCCACACGAAATGGTCAAGAATTAAATTCGAGCAAAAGTAATGAAGTATTGGAATGAAAGAATAGATAATGAATTCAAAAAGAACTAAAGAATGATTTGTTTGCCATGAAAAAAAAAAGAAATAGCATCTTTTATTAAACTTAAACAAAATGTTCATCCACCCTTACAAAAGATCACCTATTGCCCCGGGTATAGGCAATAGGGATAATTCGAATATTACTCTGAAAGACTCTTGTAGACCATAGGTATTCTTCGACCGACCACGACTAGGCAGAACCCAGGTGGCAGAGGGCACATCCCAAATCTACTCCATTATCGACATTCCAGTGGTTACGGCATTGATGCTCAGATCTTCCAAAGCCGCTTCTAAATCTGTTGAGGTAGTTTCAACACATAACCACCTGACTTGAATGTATGGTAAAGAGGCGGGAACGTCATGGGCTCCCATTGAAGTTCATTTCCAGTCAGCCTGGCTTCTTCTTCTATCTCGGTTCTTTTGGATCTCATTCCTCTTCTCATGATGATTGGGCTGAAAACCAAGCCCAAACTGATCCATCTTTGTAATAGGAGGGACTGGATTGATCCTTCCTTGTAGAAACTTCCCAAATCTCCCGGTTTTGGCACCACGTCCCAATGTTTGTTTGATCTCCATCTTGGTGCATTGGGAGAGTCGGGGTATAGGAATCTTTCTTCCTTCGCCACGAACGTGGCGTTCACAAATTCTAAAGAACGGAATGAACATTCTACCGCTTCCTCATCTACCTCGATATGGAGCATCCGTGGACGCACTTGCCACGATATCGTCTTCTGCATTTATGATCACCAAGGTTCCATCAATCACAATTTTACTTTTTGGTGCAGCGTGGATGATACTGCACCGGCTTGGTGGATCCAAGGCCTTCCCAAAAGACAGTTGTAAGAAGGCATGATATCCATCACCAGAAACTCGACATTGTAGGTGTGCTGGTCCGATGGTTGTGGTACCTCGATCTTGCCGATAACCTCTCTCTTGGTGCCATCAAATGCTTGGACCATATTCTGGCATGCTCTCATATGTGAGTATCTATTGGCAGTCCTTCAATGTAACCAAAAGCATACTTTCAGGGATCCGTTGTCGAGTAAAACACTTGGTAAAGCATGCCCCTTACAGTAGGTAGGTAATGTATAATGCCTTTGTTTGACCTCTCCCACCGGATGGAATCTCATCATCTGAGAATGATGAGATTATCAGCTTGAATATTGTTAACCAGTCGATCCATCTTGCTGACTGGTATGTTTTGTGGCACGAACGTTTGATTCAGGATTTCAACAGTGCCTCCCGATGTGAGTTTAACAAAAGTGCCAACATTGAAGTGTGTGTTTTGGCAAGTTGTGGAGCTGTTCTACAACACTGTACTCACTATGCTTCAGAAATTTGAGGAATTCTTTAGCTTCCTCTTTTATAATTCATTGATAGCCAGTACGTCTTCCTTGAAGGCTCTATGGTCTTTGCCCCACTTTGCTGTCACATTCTTTGGAAGTGCTTACCTGGCATCCGTACTTCCACGACACCTGCCGATTGTCCTTGTACTGAAAAGGTCGAGGTGCTGTAATAACCACCTTGGTTGGCATTATTGTTGTCGTCTTTCCTTTAGGGGTAATTATCAAAGGACTGCCCCTGCCGAATCTTTTGTCTGATGATTCTCCAGTAGCACAGATGTCTGCTTCTGGGGAATCCTGAATTTCTTCATAGAACTCCAGCTCTTTCTTGTCCATCATGAGCTGGACTAATGTTTTGATTCGGGACAATCATGCACTTTATGCCCCTCTTTGTTGTGGTAACAACAACGGTTACCATCTTTATTTCTCGCTACATCGGGATAGGGTGCAAGAAGCCCCACCTTTACCATTTGGCTCCATACCCAAGCTAAAGGAGTTTTAATTTCCGAAACACTGGTTTTGATTTTCCTGCCCCTTTCAGTAGTAACTGCATTGATTCCTGTCTCCTGATGATTGGGCAAGGGGTTCTGAGCGACTTTTGGTGCTCCGGAGTCGAAAGTAATCCAATTCTTGTTCCACATCCGTTGTACTAGCCTCTTAAATGCGAGACAACTTTTAATAGAATGCCCCTGCACACCGCCATGATATTCGCAGTTAGCGTTTTCGTCATACCATTTCGGATAAGGGGGCTTCATTGGATCCATAGGATAAGGTGACACTGCGTGAGTGTCAAAGAGCTGTTGGTATAGCTCTTTGTATGTCATGGGAATGGTATCGATTGGTTCCCTCTCCCTTTCCCTTCTCGGTTCTCTTTGATTCTGTCTGGAAGTACTGGATGGCAGAACTGCTGTGGCATTTGGACCCGAGATCATAACTCCCTTGTTAGCATTATAAGTGCTGACGTTATTGATCTCTCGCTCCTTGTTCCTCATGGGAGGCTTCTTACTAGAATCTCTTCCCTCAATCTTTCCTTGCCTGATGGCTAATTCGATCATCTCACCAGCCATGACTAAATCTGAGAAGCTTCCTGATGTAATTGCCACCAGGTGCCCAAAGTAGGGTGCCTTCAGGGTCTGTACAAATAGTTTTCTCGTTTCCTTTTCATCCAAGGGTGGATGAACTTGCACAGAAAAATCCCTCCATCTCTATGCATACTGTCGGAAATTCTCATTGTGCTTCTTCTCCAGATTCTGCAGCATAACTCGGTCTGGTCTCATATCATTAATGTGCTTATATTGTTCTAAGAAAGACTTGGCCAAGCCTTTCCATGTTTTGACATGAGTTCGGCTGAGCTGGTTGTACCACCGGATAGCTGAACCAGATAGGCTCTCCTGAAAACAGTGGATCAGGAGTTGGTCATTTCCCCCATCCTGTCATTTTCCGACAGACATAGTGATGTGGCTGAGGGGCAGCTGTTCCCATCGAACTTCTCGAACTCAGGGATTTTAAACTTTGGCGGGAGCACCAAATCTGGAACCAGGCTTAGCTCCATCGCATCTACCCCATAATAGTCATGATCCCTTTGACTATCTTCAGTTGGTTCTAACATCTTTATCTTCTCCTCCATCTTTCTGGCTTTGTCCTCCTCATCAAAATCTGGGACATGATAATCATCCGGATGATTGTCAGGGATGATCGTAGAAGTTTGTATCTTAACAGTAGGTGCAATTTTTGCTTTGGTAGCGGATGAGTTCCCGGGTAACAGACTTCCCTTTAATAGCGGATAAGTCCCCGGGTAATACTCCGAGTGAGATAACCACTTGCGGGGTTGGTTATATGGTTATCCCCTCAGAGGAACCTGCCCCTGCTGCACTAGCTTGTTGTAAAACCCGATAACTTGGCCACATTTGGTCGACCAAAGACTCCTGGTTTTTCATGATGGACTCTAGGGTGCTTTTACTGTTCTGAGCCATTCTATCTTCCAGTTCTTTTTGTAGTTGGCCATGTTCTCCTCAAGTTTTCCATTCTGACCTCCATTTGTCTCGTTTTTGTTCGGGTATTGTGCGAATGATGTGTATCTTGAGCTTGTGGAGGTATGCTTGGTGTCTGAGACATGTTCTGTTGGTTAATACAAATGTAAAAATATAAAAAATTGAAATATAAAATGCAAAGTATGTGATGCATGATGTATGCAATTTAGAGGCACTGATCCAAAAAAATGTCCATTTATAAATAATCTTTATTTAGACAAAAATTTATCTTGTAAGAGACATAAAAAAATCAAAGGTACACTCGGACTACATCCTCTAGACCCCAAACAGCTTCTAGCAGGTTGACAAGTCTTCTGCCTTCATCTGTCACTGGTTGTATACCTTGTCGGACTACTCCCGCTTCTCTTGCCAGGCCGTGTAGGTGGCGAGCTGCCTTCTGTACTTGATCCAGGAAATCTCGGATGACAGCGTCTCTGGCCTTCACCCTTTGTTGTGCTTGCTCCCAACGGAAACGCCACTGCAAACCCCCATCGAAGAGCACTATCTGAAGCTCGCTTGCTTGCTTTTTGAATCCATCTACAATAGCTTCTAACTCAGCTATTGTTTTACCATCTCTCTCATATTGTTTCTCCAGATCAGTCACTTGGATTCTCAGGCATTGGTTTTGATGATGACAGTCTGCTAGGCGCCTCTGGGCAGTCTTCATCTGTTCCTTCCAAGTTTTCTCATCCGGTCCCTCGAATTTCCTTTTCAGGCTATGAGCTTCATCTTTCCAGTACTCAAAGGACATTTTCAACTTGGAGTTATCCTTGACTTTATCTTGGTATCCCTTCCTCAAGTCTTCAAGCTCAAACGGACTCTTTTCTGCTCCCTTTCCAACTTATCTGCTCGATCTTTCTGAGAGTCGCATCTAGCTTCCATTGGTAGCGCTTCAAGTTGCTTTACCTTCTGCTTCAGCTCGTTATTCACAGCTTCAAACTCTGTCTTGGCTATCTCAAGTTCAGAAGGGACAGACCTGAGATGTTCCTCCATGGCCCGGGTGTCTTCATGGTCTGGCACCGGGATGTTATCATTCTTTCTCAATCTTCGCCATTCCACATAATCCAGAGTAAGCATATCTCTAGCAGCCACGAAATCCATTCGGAATACTTTCTTCCATGACTCGGCTACTTCCTTGATCATTTTTTATAGCTGTCACCGTGATACATAAACTCTGATGTAGATACTCCGTAAGTTGTTGGGACAAACTGACGTTCCCCATACTGTCTGAGTGCCAACAAAGGAGCATACCCAACTGCACCCCAAAGTCCAAGTAAGGTCATAGTGTTAGAATCCCCACATCGGAAAAGAACGTCACTGAGGAACAACCAGGGGGCTCTCCAGGTAATATCCCGATCCTGAAGATGTGTGAAGACCTTCATCCATTTTTCCTTTGAAGCGCCTTCATGCCATTTCATAGTGATGAACTCTCCTAATGGTGAATAGGTAGTGCTGAATCGACGGTAGCCAACCCCGCTAGTCTTCCAGAAGTGGCTGTGAATCCAGACTTGAAGGAGTTGAACACACCCAATGAACCTTCCTCCACCAGTTCTTCTGCAATGATTAAGGGATCGAAAGGTCTCGGCTAAGATGGTCGGTGCTGGGTTGACTCGCCTTGGAAGTTGTTCAAATAATTCTACTACGGCTGCGTCAATGCATCCCAAAACCTTCGGAAGATGATCAAACCGTACAGACCTAGTGCAAAAAGATCTATAGTCTTCCATTCATCAGGGTGGTTCTTCATTAGTTGCTTATATGGATCCACTCGATTCCTTCCCCGCTACCTTTGTGCCGGAGTCGATCAGTCACCCACTTTTCATCAACCCCTGCAATCTTGGCCAGTCCGTTCTTGAAGGGCTGACTCTTTATATGTTTAATATTGTCCTCTCTAGTTTGATGCTTTTCGCAGTGCAGTAGAGTAGTATACTCTTCGATATTAGGCACCATGTCTTCCTGGTAAAGGTGAAGCAACTATCCGGGTTCCAGAATTGAATTAATGCTCAGAGTAAGGGCTCATCAGTCTTGACATGGAGCAAGGGCGATATCACCATATCGTTGGCTGAATTTCTGCTTTCTGTCATTCTTCCAACTGTCCCAAATGTTTCGCAGCTCTTGGACATTATTCTTTTCAGGCTGACAGCGGCATAACTAACCAGTTTCTGACACATAGTTTCCCTGAAGACTGTCTCCCTTCTCTTTCTGAGCCTTCTCGGACCATAGTCGTGCCTCAGCGTTTTCAATCTCTTGTATTACAACACCTTTTCCATTAATTCGAATTATTTTGTGTATAACAAACGCTTTTTAGGGATCAATAGCCTCTTGTAATGATGCAAATGCTAGAAAACAAACACAAAGGCAAAAACGTTAGTAAAATAAAAATAAATAAAAAAATGAAGGAAGGAAAAAGCGCAAAAAAAAAACATGGTTAGGGTAAAAATATCCTAGGTTTTGGAACGTGGTTTTGGGGTAGGCTCTAATTCTTCATGGTCTCCCGGTTTAGGTTTTAAAAAAACGGTACCCGAGTTCTCCTTGTCGGTGCCCCCTTGGGCTTGCCAGACCCTTAGTCCTAAACCCATCACAGGCTTGTGTGGACTAAGTTAAACTCGAGGGGACACATTCCCTTATGCCCGCACGGTGAATAAATTCACACGAAGACATAAGGTATATGAATCCCGAAGGCTACTTGCTAGGCCCGCACAATAAATTCACACGAAGGCGTCGCTTTCACCCCCACTTAAAATAGGAATTGGAGCTCGGTATAGAGCCTTAGATGAAAAAAACTTTGAAGTCTGAAATCATGAGAAAACGATTAGTCCAACTATTTACTCGAAAATATAATCAAAAGTAAGTAAAAAGGATCGAAATATTACCTTAAAATTTAAACTTACCCTTTTCGTTAAAAAGACAAATGGAAATTACCTTAGCCTGACTCACTTACCGGTCCCCAGCGGAGTTGCCAAGCTGTCGCAACCGCCTTTCGGTTGGGCCCCGGAATTGGGCTTCGACTTAGGAAAATGGATTGGAGTCGTCACCGATCTTTATTGGTTGATCGGATACCCTATTTCTTACCTGATCTGCGTTTTACCAAGGATGTGTCGGATTCGGGAGTCGGTTACAGTCAAGGAAGGGTTAGCACCCTTGAACTGCCCTTTCGGTACTACATAATTTCCAGTTGTCTTAAATTAAGAAAATTGAAAGTTTGAATTAAAAGGTAAAATTTGATCCTGAATTATTTACCTTTGATTATTTGAAGATGTACACTTAAAAAATGTTAGATTAATTAACCGAATACACGAGGGAAAAAAAATAAAGAAAAAAAATAGAGACGAAAATAAAAGAATAAGATAAAAAGGGGATAATAGTAAATATACATAAGTGCTAAAGGTAGGAACATGAAGTACCCGAAAGGTAAAACATGCATATATCTATATATAAATGTAAGAAATAGGAAATGTAAAAGTAATATATTAGATAAAAAAAATAAAAGTATATGTATATCAATAGTAATATTAATGATAAATAATTAAATATTAGAGGGGAAAAACGATAGTAAAAGAAAAAAACGATACAAAAAAGTAAAATATATGTATATACAATAATAAAATATAGAAAGTAAACCAAATAAATATAATAGTGACAGACTTAGAATATATATATATAACGTAATGTCCAAAAAACAAGCAAATAATTAAAATATATATAGTAATATACATATATAAAAATAATAAAAGAAAATAATAATAACAAGAATAGAATAGAAATATATATACATATACATACGTAATAAATAAAATAAAAAAATATAATAGGTAATAAAAAAATACAGAGGGATTAAATTGAATTTTACGCAAGTTAGGTGCTCAAATTAAAGGAAATGAAAGTTAGGTTAAATTAAAATGAGGAAGTAAAAATAAATAAATAAATAAATTGGCTTTCAAAAGTGATCAAATCGAACGAATCGTAACATGGAGATCAAATTTAGGAACAAATTAGTGAACAAAACCGAATTTAGGGACAAAGATGGGGCTTTTGACACAGAAGGGGACTAAAAGGGGAATTTTCCCTATTTTATTAGAAAACGCGGATCCTCCCCGGGTCTGGGTCGACGCGCAGGTCACCGCTCGGGTCCATGGGCCTGAGTATAAATATCAAAATTTTTTATATTCTTCTCATTTCTTCTCCTCTCGCCAAAACGAGACCCCCGTCTCTCTATTATTCTCCTCGCCAGTTCTTGTGTTCCTAAAGAACACATGAACGCCGGCGTGAATTTCCAGATTCCGGTGACCCATGCCGCCTCGTCGCCGCCGTTGAACGGCGACGGCCACCGTTCATCGGCGGCAAAACCCAAAAAAAAATTTAATTTTTCGCAAGTTCCCAACTCCCCTATTTCAAATATCCGATTGGTTTTCCAACAAATCAAGCCTCGGGGGCTAGATCTACCGAAGTAGATCTTGAAAACGCCCCTTGGCTAAGCGATTTGTGGGTTCATTTTGCAACAAATAACACAGGAGATACGGCATGCAAGACAAGAAATCGAATGACAAGGTAAAAAAGCTTTTTTTATTATCCTCTCGAAGATCTTTACAAGGGCTTGAACTTTCTTGGCTATTGTGTGTGAGTGGTTGTTACACAGTGATCTCGTGTGTGAATCCAGTGTCCATCCCCCCCATTGTGTGTTGATTACAGCTTATTTATAATCTAGAAAAAAACCTATTTTTTAGAGTTCTAATATGATTACAACACTGATTCTTGTTATCTTCGTGAGTTGTGTTGGCGAGATTGGTGTTGCAACTACTGCAAGGGAAACGTGAAGGACAAGTCTTCGACGCGGAGGAGTCTATAGAGGAAACGGCGTTGCTGGTGAGGGTGTGCTAGGGAAGATGGGCCACAGTTAGGCCTAACGAATTGTAAAGGCCTGTTACAGAAATGTAAATGTATTAGTTTTGAAATAATAATAATACTCATATATTATAATGCATAATATCAATATATATAAAATGTGTGTCTACACCCTTATATTTGATTAAATAGTATTTTAATTTTTAATTTGTTTTAGCATTTTGACACCTAATATTTCATTTTAAGATAAAATACATTTATTTTAGAGCATTAACCGTTTATTGATTATTTACTTCCATTGATAGAATAATCTTTTTGTCCCAAAATAAAACCTTATGGTTAAAATACTTGAAAGATGTAATCCAAAGTTACTATTTAATCAGACATACGATAGAGTCATTTTTTATCATTATACCATGCAATGTTTGGGTAAACTACATATTTGATCACCCCTCTATTACTTGGTTTCTGTTTTATTCACCCAACTATTATTTTAAAAAAAATCATACATAATGCTATGTTTTGTTCTATTTTGATCACCTGTCTTTAAAAAAATTAATGGTGATGCTGACGGTCATCATAAGATAATGTCACGTTAGCATTGAAAAATAAAAATATACCATATCAGCATCATCATTTCTAATGACTCACATTTAAGAATTCATCCCTTCAATTTTTGTGGATAACTGCGGATTCCGGGAAAGTCTAAAAAAGTAACCTAATTTAGGGTTAATATATAATGAAAATACATGCAACTGAAAATATTATTGAAAATTATAATATTTTAGAATTAAATTTAATATAAAAGTTATTTTTTAATAATATTTATAGTTGAATCTAAAATGTTACAAATAATATAACATTTTTTATTATCAATAAAAAATATTATGAAAATATTACGAAGAATATAACATTTTAGACTCTGTTTAACTTAAAATGTTATATTTTTTTATAATATTTTTTTATCGCGTCTATCTCTTAAATTATCAGGTTGTACCACATAATTGTTTGCATATTCCTCTTCCTTTTTTTCAAAGATGAAAGAACACTTTTATTGAGGCAAAATGTCAAAATTAGCCTTCATGTTTATTAAAATAATTATTTCGACTCTTATATTTTTTTATAATATTTTGACTTTTAATGTTTCATTTTAGGTTAAAAATATCCCTTTTGGATGAAAATTGTTAGTTAATATACTATTAACGCTCCAAAATTAGAGCCTTTTACCCTAAAATGAAAATAGTCAAAATGCTCCCAAAAAGAAAGAATAATAGTTAAAAGTGATTATTTAGCCAAATGTTATGTGTCTTTTTGGCTTAAAATTAAATGTTGGGGACTAAAATACTTAAAAAAACAAGAATTAAAATGACCGTTTTAATAAACATGAGAGTTAATTTGGACATTATGTTTTTTCTTAACGGAGATTTTTATAATTTTAAAGGTTTTTAAAATTATATCTTATTATTATTTTGGTTTTGAAATTAATGAATATTATGTGTCGTGTGACGTGTTCCTTTGTATTGCATCACATGAATTTTTTTTTACAACGAAAAATTAGACGGGGGTAACGTGCATCGTAGTTGAAAAGTTCATGGCCAAACTGAACCAAAAAATTCTTCAAATACCAAAGTAATATTGAAGTACAGCTTCAAGGACCAAATATATCATTTAATCTTAATTTTAAGGATCAAAGAATAATTTTATCAAATTCAAGAGGTTAAAGGAAAATTTTATCATTTTATTAATAAAAGAAACTTTATAATTTCAAGGACTAATCAGACAATTTTACCAATCCAGCCCCTACTTTCGAGTCCTCCAACTTTTTTATATTAATCACTTTGGTCAGGTTTAGGTTTTTATATATGTGTATAATTATTTAAAATATTAAAACAGTAATTTTTAATTTCATTGATAATTTTTTTTTAAAAATATGTTATAATTTGAATTAATATTAAAAAAGTAAATTAAAGGCATAAAAATTTCATAATGACGTTGTCAATTCTTTGAAAAAGCTCAACTAAACCATCTATTTCTCTTGTCAAACAGATTCGTCCAATTCCTCCGACTTTGAAAAGTTGCTTTGGGTTTCTTCCACAGTCAATCGTGGTGGCGGCGCCAGCCCTCAAGGCTGGTTGCTGGCCGCCGATCCTTTTCTTTCTTTTGTTTTTCTTTCCTTTTAATAAGTATGCTTTTAGCAGCATGATCGGTTTTCGTCGCCGTTGTTACCTTTCATCGCCTCTTAGTTTGTTTTGAATGCTCCTTGGTGTTGCTATTAGATGCTGTTCAATGCCCTCTCCTATGTATGTGTATTGCGTTGTGTGGTCCTTGTTGGCACTCTAGCTAGTGGTGGAGCGGCGAAGTCATCGTTGTCGGTGAGGGGATGTGTTCTTGGTTGCAGTGTCGTTCGATGGGCCTTGTAGTCCTGGTCTGAGTTTTCTGTTAGGTTCTGTGTTTCAGGATTTGTTTCCTTTGGAAGTTCAACTATGTTGTGAGACTCGTGTTTTCATTATCGGATCCTTTGTCGATGGCGGAGCGTGGCTTGCAATCGCCGAGGTTTGGCGTCGTTTCTGTTTTCATAGAGGCATGTGCAGAAGGTTCAGGCTCCGAGAAAGGTGGTATGGGAGTTGTATAGTTTAAGACGATGAGTCAGAGAAATTTTACGATAGTGGAATGTTGGCAGAAAGTTTGGCAGAAAGGAGGTATGGGGGATATTTGGCTCTTGCTTTCTGCACATGCTGTAGGTGCCTCGGGAGCCTTTATTCTTTATGGGATTTATTTATTTTTATGTGCGTGTTTCTCCAGCTTTTTTCAGGGTCTTGACTTGAGTGGTCTGTTCGTATGGTCTGCTGATGTGTTATTCTTCGTCGGGTGGGATTGTCTCTTGTTTGTTTCTCATTGGGGCTGCTTTTGTTTGAGAGCTGGGTTGAAGTTAGATGTGTTTGTAGTGTTGTAGTATTATGTTGATGTGGTTGTGCATGATTGGTGTATTCGGTTTTAGTTGGTTGTTTGGATTCATTCTCTTGTTGCTGTTTTTGACTTTGATCAATATTGGTTGTCTTGTTGGTTCGTTTTGATCACTGCTATGCCAATCGTGGGGACGTTTTATAAGGCTGCTGTCGTCGTTTGAGCTGTCAGGTTGGGGTTTGGGATTTTTATTTTGGCCGGTGTGTGTTCCCTTATGCTCAAGATTGTTCAAAGTCTAAAGTCTTTCTTCTTAAGTGGTGGTTGAGTGTGAGGCTTAGCTAGTGGGTGTTTGTGACGCGTCTTTAGTCTTAGCTTGACAATCTAGTGTTGTAGGCTGAAGCTGTTTTGGTTACATTCTCTGGGCATTTGTTTCAGTTTCGTTGTCTCTTATGGATCTCAAGGTTTATGATTGTAAGGTGAGATAGTTGTAGTATTGCAGGAGGTTTTAGGAGGCAATAGTTCGGGTTTAAGGCTTGTCCAAGGGGATCCATTCATTGTTATGTTTGTCATAGCAGTTTTTGATTTTGTGCACAGTGGAGATCGGTTCTCGCCAGAATTTCGTTTGTTTTTTAGTTTTGATATGAAGTATCCAAAGTGGTGGAGCTATAAGTGTGGTTTTTCAGTTTCGTTGAAGCTTTTAAAGGAAGCGAATCTTGTTTTGCTTGTTTGTTTCTTGTGTTTCTGCTTTCGTTATGGCTACCCTCTTGCCTGCTGTAGAAGCAAGATCTCCCAGCTCTTGCTTCGGCATTTAGATATGAATGGCGTTTGATTCTGATTTGCAGAAGTCTTTATCTTTGTAGGGGAGTGATTGTTTGTTGAATTTATCTATTGGCGATGGGGAGATTTTGAATGATGTGTTTTGTGTGCTGGGTTGAAGATTAATGTAGTCATGGTGTTTCGTTAGTGTTGTTAGCAGATTTAGTGATATTGGTTTCTGTTGGTGTTCAGTTCCTTCCCATTGTCGTTGTGTTCGCTGTTGATCAGTTTTATGGTCGTCCTTCTCGTTCTATATTCGTTCTGTTGTAGTGTTGGTATTGGTGTTAGTTTGAGTTGTGGTGTGGTTTGGGGTATGCCTTGTGTGTTGTTACTGTTTATTCTGTATTCGATCTTTCTACATCTTGGTTCACTCTTTTTCTTTTATTTAGGGATAGAGAGGTTTTTTAATGAGGACATCGAGGTGGTGTACTTTGCAATTATTCGTAATAAAAAGTACATATCTTTCAATCATAATCACATGTCCTCTTATTCTTCATTGTCAATAGTGGACACTAAATATTACCTCACCTATGTGACTTAATAGCTACTTTAACCCCTATATTTTAATAAATTCAAATTTTTATTTTTTAATTTTTATTTTTAGTCAATCTGATCCCTCAACTATCAATTTGTTATGACATTAGTATTTGGACGATTTCTTTTTTAAAAATGACATGGCTCGATCAGGTTATGTTGAGCGTAAAAAGAAAATTAAAAAAAACATTTATTACATATCGATAGAGATTTAAATTACGATTGCGATCGTGTTTTCGATTGTGTTGTGTTTATCATAATTAAGGATATAATAAGAACTATTACGATGATTATAGATATTATAGTTATGCAATAATGATTTCAGACGATACTATTATCGTTATATAACGACATCTATTCTGATAGCATATGATTATTTAAATCCCTCATCAAAATATATACAATTCAATTATTGTTTTTCAAAATTCAGCTGGCATCATCAACTGGTACACATCTAGTTCAAATTCATTTCTAATCGAACAGTTAACCTCATCCTTTCTCCATTTCGACTTCGGAGTCTGGTCGTCCAACGTCAATGTCGATGACGGAGACTGAGTCGATGAACAAGAAGAGAAAGATGGCTGTGGAACTCTACGCTTGTTATCGGTCACTCTCACCAGCGCCACCTGATCGAAGCCGATGAGGTGGGGAAAATTAAGCTTGGCTTTCGAACCTCGCATTTTAAAAGCCGCTCTGTCATAAGCGAGTGCGGCATCTTCCGGAGTCTCGTAAGTACCAAGCCAGACCCTCGCTCCCTTCCGCTTCAGATTCCTTATCTCCGCCGCGTATGTCCCCCACGGCCTTCTCCTTACTCCCTTATAATGTACCTTCTTCGGCGGCGCGTGGGGATTCTCGACAGTCGCAGTCGTAGATTTTTGAGAAGTTATTTCGAAGCTGGGGAATATCGGATTATTAACAGAGACCTTCTCCTCCGGTGCATCAGACAACTGATCAAAGTTTATCCATTGATCGACAATAATCGCATCATCAACATCCGGTAGCTCATTTTTCACTAGGTTTCCCGCAGCATTTCTAGGAATGAATGTATCGAAATCATCTTCCAGAAGATGCCGACGAATGGATTCCAAGAGGCTGAGATCAAATTCTGAAGCACTACCGCAGTACATATTTGGGTGTTGTTCTTGTTCTTGGAGACTGAGCCCAGAAATAGGATTTGAACTGAATGGTTTTGTTGGTTGAGTTCTTCATATTCGTTGTTAGATTACATATATACCTTCGAACTCTTATTATTTTATCTCTGGTTTTCTTTTTTGTTTGGTAAAATGCACCATTCATCTCTGAACTATATTATATCTCCTCATCGTACTTTCAACTTCGTACTTTCAACTTTTTATTCACTTATTCACTAACTTGATCTGAATTGATCCTGTTTTGATCACTCTAAATTATTTTATTATTATTTATATATGACATGGCCTTTTTATTATAATTTAATATAAAACAATTGAAAATATAAAATAAAAACAAAAGGTGGTCGGACACTACCGTCGGCCACCATCAACCACCGTAAATGGAGGTCGTTCAGTCCCAAATTTCATGGATTCGTTAGTCTCGACCCCCTAAATCTAAATTTGATGGTTGTTTCATATAAAATAAAAAGCAAAAGGTGGTCGGATGCTACCGTCAGCTATCATCAACCACTGTAAATGGAGGTTGTTCAGTCTCAAATTTCATGGATCGGTTAGTCGCGACCCCCTAAATCTAAATCTAATAGTTGTTTCACCAGAAAATGTGTTCCAAATCCCATGATTTTTGATTGAAATGTTTCTCCTTCCTCACTTTCAATCTCCAATTCGTAGACTTCAGAGCAAGTTTGGCAAAATGGAGGCCGGATTTGGACTCAGGGTGTCGAGACAAAGCGACCCATGAAATTTGGGATTGAACGACTACCATCTACGACGGTCGACGGTGGCGTCCGATCACATTTTATTTTTATTTTATTTTTTTTTTAATTTTTTTATATTAAATAATAATAATAATGACACATCATACAAATATAATAATAATAATAATAATAATAATAAAATAATTTAGAATGATCAAAATAGGAGCAATTGAAAAGTTCAATGAGTAAATTAGAAAAATTGAAAGTATAATAAGTAAAATAGGAGAGAGTATAGATCAGTGAGGACTGGTGTAATTTACCCTTGTTGTTTTGTTGAAGACAATTCTTGGAAGCTGCTTGTTGTTGAGATTTAAAACGTTTAATTTCATCACGTTTTTGAAGTGATGCAACTCCTCATTTTTTAATTGGCCATTATGAATTAATATACATAAATTAATTTTTTTATAATCACCATTATTCTTTACATTAACGTATTACTTTGAATAGAATATTATAGGATAAAGTAGACAAATGGTCTCTTGACTATAAGATATTATTTTATTGAGTCTCCCGATTATTAAAAGTTATAAAGTGATCTCTCGACTATAGAGAGTTGCTTTGTTGAGTCCCTTGACTAATAAAAGTTACAAAAATGGTCACTTGATTATTCTTTATGTTCCAAACTCATCCTTTTTTGTTAAAAAACTAGCAATGTTTAAGCTAAACGTTAACATGCAGACTGAGATATGATAGTCGTTTAAGTTTATGAGATCAGATTTTATCATATCTCAATCAGCATGTTAACGTCCAGCTCAGATTATTGCCAATTTTTAACGAAAAAGGACGAGTTTGGAACATAATTAATAGTCAGATGACCATTTTGTAACTTTTAATTGTCGAGTGACTCAACGAAACAACTCTCCATAGTTTGGGATTATTGTGTAACTTTTAATAGTTGAGTGACTCCAACTCTCCATAGTTTGAGACTATTGTGTAACTTTTAATAGTCGAATGACTCAATAAAATAATATCCTATAGTCGGGGAACAATTTGTGTATTTTACCCAATATTATAAAGGCTTGTCATAGGATTTATTTTATTTCATTCATTTAATATAAAACAAACTCTTAATCTTACTTAAAGAATTTAATATTATATCTCACTAAATTAATTAGTAGTTAATAATAGACTAGAATTTCATTTAAAAGAATAATAAACTTAAATTATTATAAGTATATATTAATTCTATCATTTCACAACCATATGATAAAAATGCCATTAAGCAATTTTTGGTTGCATTTTTACCCTTTTAAAAATATAAAAATAATTATTAAATACTAATTTGATTAATATTGATTTTGTTATATTTTATTAAAGATTGTTAATTCAAATGAATTTAAGTGTATCTATGTAGTTAAGTGATCGTTGTTATATTTTGAAGTTTCGGGTTTGAGCATCACGCATGCAGAGATATGAACATTCATTGCCAAATTATTGAGAATATTTAAATAGATACTACCTTATATTCATCTCATATTTATATTAAAAAAAATCATAATGCCCTCTTCATGTTAGTATTAACTAGGCGTTCAAAGATTAACTATTTAGTTAATAATTTGATTTATTTTTCAAAAATCATGTTAAAGGGTATGGATTCTAATTTAATTGATATTAAATTATTACAAAATTTTGAACGTACGAATGTGTATATCTTTCTTTAAGTAAGTATTTGTTAAATGGTTACAAGATACAAATTTTTCATGTATTTTTTATGATTTTTATATTTATAGTGAATTATTTATTTTTTTTCTTATTATAAATATAATCAAAATCGAATTAAGTTAAATCGCATCTCTCACTTATAATTTATTAAATATTAATTTCTTTTTAACTACTTTTCCCCTTATAAATTTTTAACATAAATCTAAAACAGAAGCTTCCGGGCTTATTTGATATGATTTAAGCTAAAATTTATTTGTATTAATTAAGGCAACTTTTGTCAGAGCATATCAACAACAAAATCTTATATGGTTTTAATTAGGGACGGATTTAGAGTTTCATGTTAGAAAAATAAATTTATAAAATTTTAAATATGAAAGAATTTATAAAATTTTAGTGGGTAAAAACATATTTTCAATAAATTTTTTTTTTTTTAAATATATAAGAATTTAAAATTTTTATACCTTGATTTTAGTACGAGTAAAAGACAATGAATTTGATATGAATATTAAAAAAAATCAGGGTTTAGTTAAACAACGAAGGAATGTGAACGCGCGTGTTAGTTGGGAAGGATGATGACATAATGCATTAGTTGGGAAGGTTGTTGCAATGATTAATTCGATTATCAATAGAATTGAAATAATTAATTTTTTTAATTATTAATTAAATTGAACAGAGTTGGATTATTTCGAGTTCAATTAATCAAATCTTTTATAATTTTTTTAGTTAGCTTAATTTATGTTTAATAGAGAGAGTTTTGGCATCAAGGTTGGGTATAAACTTCAAAGTTTCAGATAGTGAGGCCCTCGCCCGACTGGAGGCAGCGGAGGCAGGTGATGGATGTTGAATCCCATTGGCAGTTCCTTAAAGGTAATATGTTGAATCCCATTGGCAGTTCCTTAAAGGTAATATGTTGTGTGTGTGTTTTCATTTTCCATGAGTTTGACTGCTATTTCTTGGAATGTAAGGGGAATGGGGAAGGGTGAGAAGATAAGATCCATTTGCCGTGTAATCTCCTTGAGTAAAGCAAATGTTGTTTTTATATAAGAGTCAAAAATGACCGCCGAGAAACCGATGGTGCTGAATAGGTTGAAAGGAAGGAAATTCCACGATCTAGTTTGGGTCCCCTCGGATGGAACCTCGGGTGGGTTAAGCTCCATGTGGGAAAAAAATTGTTTCGTGTTGGAAAGGAAAGTTTTACTGGAAAGACCTGTTGTGCTGGTGGGTTGTCTTTTTCAGCATAATTTGAAGGTCGGTCTGATCAACGTATATGCTCCGAACGACCCTGTTGAAAGGCGAGAGTTTTTTTTGACAATTAGATGAGCTCATAGCGAACATGGGGTTGCCAGTTTTAGTCGGAGGTGACCTCAATACTGTAAAGTGTGAAAAGGAGAAACGTGGAGGGCCGGTAAATCAAGCTGCAATGAAAACATTTGCAGATTTTATCCGATCAAGAAATTTGATTGATTTGCCTCAAGAGGGCAGTCCCTATACCTAGTTTAGAGGAGGTGAATCAGTCTCGGCCAGTCGCTTAGACAGATTTCTGGCCTCTCCAGAAGTCTTTCATAGTTGTCCAAAGTTGGTGCAGTGTACCTTACCAAAGAGCTTGTCCGACCATAATCCGTTACTGTTGAAAGATTTCAGTGCGGTGTGCGGCCCCAGACCGTATACGTTAATTGGGTTGATGACAGCGGATACGTGGATATGGTAAAATCAGCGTGTGAAGGAAAAACAAAAAGAAATATGTGTTGTTTTAAGGGACATGAAAGCAGTCACCAAAACATGGACGAAAGATGCAGAAGGAAAGGACAAAGATACAGTTCCAGAGATTGAAGCTAGAGTGGAGATTTTGGAAGCAATGGCTCTCTCAAACGGTTATGAAACAGACGTTTAAAAGGAGCTTCGTGCTTTGAAACAAAAGTTATGGGTTTTGCATAGGAGAGACGAGAGACAATGGCTGCAGAAGTCAAGGCTGAAGTGGTTCAAAGAGGGGGACCGTAACACACAGTTTTTCCACATGACTGCATCCCTTGGAGGCCGGACAAATTTCATATCAACCATCCGAGTGGGTGACATGCTGATTAAAAACTTCAATCAAATCTCCAAAATATTTTAGGATCATTTCAGACGTTTTTACAATAATGTTAACACCTTGCCAGCGAGGAATTTTGATGTGCCCTTGAGCAAATTAAGCTCGGCATCAAAGAACAATATCGAATCCCCGTTTACGGAGGAGGAAGTGTGGTCAGCCATACAGTCAGCAGATGGTACAAGAGCGCAAGGACCAGTCAGGTTCAATCTAGACTTCTTCAAGAAATTTTGGCCCGTGCTTAAATATCATATTATGTTCCTATTCAGAGAATTCTATAGTGGGAGAATTTGTGACAGATCTTTTAACCATTCACTCATCATGCTGATCCCTAAGAAGGCAGCCCCTGAGGTGTGACTGATTTCAGGCCTATTTCGCTAGTAGGAAGTATTTATAAAATCCTGGCCAGAGTCATGTCCAAGCAGTTGGCAAGGTGTATAAACGAAGCAGTGGGAGACTCTCAGTTCACGTTCATTGTTGGAAAACATATCTCTGATTGTGCTCTCATAGCACACAAGCTCATTGATGATCTTTCTCGAAGGAAAAAGGAGGCGGTGATGTTAAAGGCTGATTTTGAAAAGGCCTACGATTTGGTGGATTGGGAGTTTCTCGACCTGATTATGAAATCTATGGGTTTTGGGAAAAGATGGCAGACTTGGATGAGCTTATGTATTTCGACAACTTCTATCTCAGTGCTTGTGAATGTGTCCCCAACAGATAAATTCAAGATCAAGAAAGGGCTTCGCCAGGGGTGCCCCTTATCCCCACTACTTTTCAATCTAGTGGGTGAGCTTTAAGTAGGTTGTTCAGGAAGGCGGAAGAAGTTGGTTTGATTAAAGGGGCCAGAGTGGGAGCCAGCCAAGAAAATGTGTCGCATATCCAGTTTGCCGATGATATAATTTTGTTCTTGGAGACCAATTTAGATTCGTTGAGAAACGTGAAGATGATCTTAAGATTGTTTGAACTCGCTTCTGGGTTAAGTTTGAATTTGTCAAAGACAAAACTTTATGGCATAAATTTAGAAGAAAATAGAGTGGTATTGTGGGCTGGAATCATCATATGTTATTGGGATAAGTTCCCCTCTATGTACCTCGGTCTCCCGCTAGGCCATGCTAGGAATTCATCGGAGATCTGGCAACCAGTGGTGAACAAATTTCTCACTCACTTAGATGGGTGGAAAGGTAAACTGCTTTCTTTTGGAGGTCGCTTAACTCTGGTAAAGTATGTTCTCTCCAACTTGTCGATCTATTATTTGTCGGTATTTCAGATGTCGAAATCAGTTGCTTCCAAATTGACTAGAATTGTTGCAACTTTTCTGTGGGGTCCCGATCCGATCGAGTTATCCATTGGGTCAAATGGGATAGTGTATGTGTTCCAAGATCGCATGGTGGCCTAGGTCTTTCTGACTTGAGGGTCCAAAATCGGTTTCTTCTTAATTAATGGCTTTGGAGATTTGGCCAAGAATCGTGTAGCCTATGGAGGAAAGCTGTGTGTCCGAAGTTGGGTTTTAACCAGTCCGAATTGATACCGAGCATTGTTCCTTCCAAAAAGAGCCTGTGGGTATGGAGGAATATCATTGTCCCGCTTTCCACTCCGGAGGATATCTTTAAAAAATAAAACAGGTTTTCATTTGTTGAAACTTAAGCAAAATGCTTATAAAGTGATAAAGAAATCACATTGAACTTGTATTTAATTAAAGGATTAAATCAATATATATACAAGGAAAAACTCTCACAACTACTCTAACAACCTTCTAACAGACTCCTAACAGCCTTAACCAACCTTAACCGACTACCAACCATCTTGCTCAACATGCATGCAACAACCCAACTATCATTGCAGATCATGCACGCAACTATACTTCAACATTCTCCCCATCCTTCTCAGTTGTCTCATTATCGGCTGCAACAACTTGAACTTTCTGTCGAAACAAATCGTGCGCAGACTTTACCAAGGGCTTAGTCAACCCATTAGCTATTTGATGCTTTGCAGGTACATAGTTTACCTGAACAACTCCACAAGCCACTTTCTCACGCAAAAAATGTATATCCAACTTTATATGCTTAGAACGAGCATGGAGCACTGGATTAGCACTCATGTCAATAGCACTTGTGTTGTCACTCCACATGATTGGAATTGTAGACACCAATTCACCCATATCAGCTAACAAGGACCTGACCCAAACTACTTCAGACATCGTTTCAACAATGCTACGATTCTCAGCCTCAGTTGTAGACCGATCCACCGTCTTTTGCCTTCTAGCACTCCAAGAAACTAGATTACATCCAAGAAACACACATGACCCCGACACTGACCTACGACCATCTACATTACTAGCCCAATCAACATTAGCAAAAGCAGTAACACAGCAAGCTTCAGACACAGAGGATGACCAAAACACCAAGCCATGATCAACTGTCCCACTCAAATAACGCAAAATTCTCTTAACAACAAGCCAATGACCATTACAAGGACGATGCATATATTGAGCCACACGATTAACACTAAAGGCTATATCCGATCGTGTATGGCTCAAATACAACAAGGACCCAACAATACTTCGATACATCAAATCATCTGCAAGTGGCTTCCCAGCATCACAAGTCAACTTTGGTGAAACCACCATTGGCGTAGGCGCATGCTTAGTATTGATCATACATGTACTCCAATAGACGTCGAACAAACTTGCATTGACTTAAGGCCAACCATTCAGGCATCCTACGAACCTCAACACCAAGAATGTAGCCAAGCTCACCCAAGTCTTTCAAAGAAAAATTCTGGCCAAGAAACTGAACAACATCATTAATAGCATCACGAGACTCACCTGTGATAATAATATCATCTACATACACTAAGACCAACGTACGAACTCTATTAACTCGGCGAATAAACACGACCCATCAGCTGATGTACCACAAAACCCTATCTCCAACAAAAATTGGCGTAGCTTGGAATACGACATGTATGGGGCTTGACATAGCCCATACAATGCCTTCTTTAACTTACATACCAATCGAGACCCATTACTAGCTACTTGTTCAAACCCTGGTGGTTGCACCATGTACACTTATTCTCCAAGCTCACCATTAAGAAATGCATTATTGAAATCAACCTGTCTTAAACTCCATCCACGAGCCACAACTAGTGATAATACAACATTTTCTGTGGCAATCTTTACCACTAGGCTAAATGTATCATTGAAATCATGATCGGGTAACTATGAGTATCCTCTAACCACAAGATGAGCCTTGTGTCTCAAAACATAACTATCAGCTTTATACTTAATCTTGAACAACCACTTACACCCAACTACTGCTCGCCCTTCTGGCAGTGGCTCAAGTACCCACGTACCATTCCTCACCAGTGCATTATATTCAACCAGAACTGCTTCCTTCCACTGCGGATTTTGAAGAGCTTGACAAATCGTACATGGCTCACTGTCACTTCCTTGAATTTGAGTATGTTGAGTTAATCGATCGAAGGAATCGACCAAGAGGGGGTGAATTGGCAATTAAAATTTTGTTGGAAGCTTTTGCAGAAAATTGAAAGTAATTGCACAACGATTTAGAGTGGTTCGACTTTATCAACCAAAGTCTACGTCCACTACCTTAACTATCCACACTAAGGATTTTTTAACAAATTCACTAATTTGTTCTTTCTTTTGAGGCCAAAGAGATAACCTTACAACTCCCTCAAGAATATACCCTAATTCTTACGAACACTCTTTCTCAAAAAGAAGATTACAAATTTGCAAACTTACAAGGAAATCCTCACAAGGTAGATTGTTTGCACAATTCTAGAACAAAGAAAAGAACACTAAAAATTAATACAATTGAGTACAAGTAGTGTTCTTGAAAGAAAAATGAATATTGAATGAAAGATAGGCTTGAAATGCTCAAACTTGAGGTTTGATGCTTTCTCTTTGATTCTTGATGTTTCTTATTGTTGATCAATGGCTTCTAAGCTTGTTTAAATACTCTTTCAATTGATTCTGAACGTTGGGGATGATTTGGATTCAATAGAGCCGTTTAAGTGTGAAAACAATTAATAAAATCAGTTGGGAGCGTCAGTGCATCGATGCATACACAAGGAGCATCGGTGCATCAAGTGTAAAAATCAAATATTTTGACCGTTGGAACACTTAGTACATCGGTGCATCAAATGTAAAATTCAAATATTTTGACCGTTGGAACACTTAGTGCATCGGTGCACTAAGTGTGCATCAATGTATAAAATGCATTCAATGTTTTGAATAAGCCTAAGTGCATCGATGCTTGGTGTGTGCATCGATGCATAAAATGCATTTGATGTTTTCATTAAAACCTGAGTGCATCGATGCATAGAGAGTGCATCGATGCATAAAATGCATTCGATGTTCAATTTATTCATTGGTGCATAGATGCATGGATTGGTGTATCCCTTTGAAAAATTGATTTTAGGCTTTATTTCGGTTCAAAATACTTTGTGAAAATTGTTTCATAAATATATTAAGTATAAAATACAATTTTACACATTTAGTAAGGTTTGAAATTGATCTTGAAAGACTTGGAGTAATAATTTGATATTCGATTAATTGAATCGAATATACTTATAAAAATCTTTGTAAAATCTTAAAATTCATTTATACTTAGTTTGCTATATCGAAACATAAAAATATTTTCAACAATCTCCCCTTTTTTGATATAACAAAACACTTGAGTAATTTTAAGATTTGTTAAAAAATTTATTTTTGAAATCAATTTGAAAAGTTGAAAATTACTCCCCCTTACTATGATACATCTTCTCCCCCTTTTTGTTAAATAAAAAAGACTCTAAACAATTTAGCCAATTTATTTAATAATAAGATTAAGCTGCTAAGATCACAATTAAAAGAGAGATTAGCCATTAGTTTCATAATCAATATTCTTATCGAATGTGAAATGGTAAATTGGTCATATATGTCTAATGATGCAAAAATAAGAAAATTCAAACCAAACTAAACATATATGCATTAAGTTCTTATAGCCAAAACAACCAAAAAGTAATCCAAACATTAAATCATCCAAAATAAACAATCCAAAAACATCAAAATCAATCTAAGTTTTAAATCCAAGAAAGCATAACAAGGAAAAATCTACTCCATCAGAGGATCGGGAGGAGGAGGAAATCGGGCTTGCATCTCAAGAGAGAGAGCATCCATTCGTGTAAGCATCTGCCATTGAAACTCCATTTGTTGAGCTTCCAAAGTGTCTAAGCGATGATTCACCGCTTCGTTGTTAGCAATCAAATGGGATTCGATGGAAGCAAACCGTAGATCAAATGTCTCCAAAAATGAACGAAAATATGGAGGCACTTGATCCTCTTGTGGTGCCGGCGCATTGTCGGGATCGTCAATGTTTTGAAATAATCCTTGAAGCTCAGGATCATCATCTGCAGCCAGTGTCGGAGGAGGAGGAGGGGCACGAGAAGAGCTAGGAGCAGGAGGTGCTCGTGAAGAACTCGCTCCCGGAGTTTGCTTAGAGGGTCGAAAGACCCATTGACCAGTTTCCTCGTCCTGTTTCCAATCAGCTTTCTTCAACGAGGTGAGATTGAATTGGTTTTAAAGAGGAATGAGATTGTCAAGAGAGACGTTAAGACCTAGGGCATTTTGGGTTTGACATGATTTAGGAAACGAAATTAGAAATGTAACCTGCAATTTTGAAACACATGTATGCAAAATAATCAATCCCAAAACTCAATTGAGTCCGCAATAATTCAAGGTTCTCTAAACTGAATCCTAATGGGAAAAGTTTTTGAAAACTATTTGAAAATAACATTTAGAGATATTATAATTCATATAGTTTTTTTATGAAAATAATACAATTAAATAAAAAACAATGACTTTCAAAAATATCATTTTTTTTTATTTCGAAAATTCAAAGACAATGTTGAACAATTGCTTGTTTTTGACAAAATTGATTGTGAAATCTAGTTTAGAAACATAATATAATCAATGCCCGATATAATGTTCATCCTAGAATTAATCAAAACTAGTTCTAAGTTCAAAAATCAATAAAACAGAGGTTTTGAAATATTACCTTGAAAATTTCGAATTTGAGAGGAATGTGATGTTGTTTTGCACGAATTAATGATATAAGCAGGATTTGGAGTTGAAGAACGATTGAAATCGGTCAAAAATATATTGATTGAGACAAATGGAGAGTTGAGAGAGAGAGAGGTGGCAAAGAGGTGTTTTGAGGGTTTTGAGACAAAGAAGAGAAATAGAGTTTTTAATCAAAACCCAATGGATGCATCGATGCATGGCCTTGTGCATCGATGCACATTCAAGGAGTGCATCGGTGCACCTTCATGGTGTAACGATGCACATTCAAAGGGATGCATCGATGCACTGTTAAGTGTATCGATGCATTAAGAACAAAAATGTCAAAAATCCATTTTAAACACTCAAAATACTAAATTAATTAGGTCTAGTGGTATTGGCAACTCATATATTGAAAATTAATCATGTTCAATCAATCAAATTAATCCATAAACTACATTTGAACATAAAGTTAATTTTCACCAAAGAACATAAACTCCCCCTAACTAATAGCAAATAATGCAATAAAAAATTATTATTATAAGCATTTTTCATTTATTCTTAAAAGTGCTAAAAATATTTTAAACACTAAGTGAAGATAGGTCAGTTAAACCTAATTCTCTCCTAAGTGTCCAAAATCTTTCTTTATCTAAAGGTTTTGTAAAGATATCCTCTAATTGGTGCAAAGTATCAACAAATTCTAAAACTATATCTTCCTTAGCGACATAGTCTCTAATGAAGTGATGTTTAATTTCAATATGCTTAGTTCTAGAGTGTTGGATGAGATTTTTAGTGAGACAAATAACACTAGTATTGTCACACTTGATAGGAATGGTACTTACTTCAATTCCATAATCAAAAAGTTGTTGTTTCATCCATAAAACTTGTGCACAACAACTACCGGCTGAAATGTATTCCGCTTCAATGGTAGATAAAGCAACACAATTTTGTTTCTTTGAAAACCAAGAACTCAGCATATTTCCAAGGAATTGGAAAGTATCGGAGGTGTTTTTCCTATCTAATTTGCATCCTCCATAATCTGCATCAGAAAAGGTATGCAAGCTAAAGCTAGAGTCTCTAGGATACCAAAGTCCTAAACTAAAAGTGTCCTTAAGGTATCTAAAGATTCTCTTAACAGCTAGTAAATGCGATTCTTTAGGACAAGATTGAAATCTAGCACATAAGTAAACACTAAACATAATTTTCGGTCTACTTGCAGTTAGATAAAGCAAAGAGCCAATCATTGACCTATATAATTTAATATTCACACATTTACCTCCTTCATCTATGTCAAGCTTTGTTGATGAGCTCATTGGAGTGTTATGTGGTTTCCTATTTTCCAACCCAAACTTCTTGAGCTATCTTTGACGTACTTAGCTTGATTGATGAAGATGCCATATTTTCTTTGCTTGATTTGGAGTCCCAAGAAAAATGAGAGCTCCCTCATCATGCTCATCTCAAATTCACTTTGCATTGGCTTAGAAAATTCTTGGCAAAGAACATCATTAGTAGAACCAAATATTATATCATCAACATAAATTTGAACTACTAATAAATCTTTACCTTTATGCTTTAAAAATAATTTAGTGTCAACCTTCCCTTTGAAAAACCTTTTTCGATTAAAAAATTTGACAATCTTTCATACCAAGCTCTAGGAGCTTGTTTTAAACCATAAAGAGCTTTTGTCAATTTAAGAACATGATTTGGAAATTTTGAATCTTCAAAACCAGGAGATTGTTCCACATACACTTCTTCTTTTATAAAACCATTTAGAAATGCACTTTTAACATCCATTTGATATAATTTAAATTCCTGAAAACATGCAAATGCTAATAACATTATAATTGCTTCCATCCTAGCTACGGGAGCGTATATTTCACATCATAGTCTATGCCTTCTTCTTGAGTATACCCTTGAGCAACAAGTCTAGCCTTATTTTTCACTATATTACCACTTTCATCAAGCTTATTCCTAAATACCCATCTAGTACCTACAGTAGATTTATTACTAGGCATTTCAACTAATGTCCATACTTTACTTCTCTCAAATTGATTTAACTCTTCTTGCATAGCCATAATCCAATGTTCATATTTTTAATGCTTCTTTGATGTTCTTAGGCTCTATGCATGAAATAAATGCAGCATAATTACAAATATTTCTAAGAGAAGATCGAGTAGTTACCCCTTTGGATGGATTACCTATAATTTCACCATCCTTGACATAGTTGTACTCTCTTGGATAAGATACTTCCTTTTCTTCAATGGTTAGATTCTCGAGAGGATCATGAGTTTCCTCATCTTTTGTTTCTTCTTTTGATGATGATTCTCCAACGTCATGTCTAACATCATTTGCTTGTACAATACCTACATCATCATTAACACAAGAATCCTTCCTCGGAAGGGGATTATCATCGAAAACAACATGTATAGACTCTTCTACAACTAAAGTTATTTTATTAAATACTCGATAAGCTTTAGAATTTAAGGAATAACCCAGAAAAATTCCTTCATCACTTTTAGCATCAAATTTGCCAAAGTTTTCTTTACCGTTGTTTAAAACAAAACATTTACATCCAAAAGGATGAAAATAGCTAATGTTAGACTTTTTATTTTTGAAAATTTCATATGGAGTTTTCTTTAAAATTGGCCTAATCATTACTCGATTTACAACATGAAAAGCGGTATTTGTGGCTTCCGCCCAAAAATATTTTGGCAAATTATTTTCACAAAGTACGGTTCTAGCCATTTCTTCTAAAGTTCGATTTTTCCTCTCAACAACTCCATTTTGTTGAGGGTTCTAGGTGCTGAAAAATTATGAATAATACAATTAGAATCACAAAACTCAGTAAATTCAATATTTTCAAATTCAGTGCCATGATCACTCCTAACACTAGTTATAGAGTAACCTTTTTCGTTTTGGATTATTTTTGAAAATGTGATGAAATGTTCTAATGCTTCATCTTTAGTACTTAAAATTAGAACCCAAGTATATCTAGAATAGTCATCTTCCAAGACAAATGCATATTGTTTTCCACCCAAGCTAGTAGTCCTAGTTGGCCCAAAAAGATCAACATGGATCAATTGTAATATTCTACTAGTTGATACATCATTAATGTATTTAAAATAAACTCGCTTTTATTTTCCTTTAGCACAAGCATCACAGATTTTATCATTATCAATTTTTAGTTTAGGCAACCCTCTTACTAAGTCTCCTTGAATTAGCCGTTGCAAAATACTCATACTAGCATGTCCTAGTCTCCTATGCCATAACCAACTATCATGCTCATCCTTAGCAACTAGGCATAAATTAGTCCTATCTATAGAATCTAAATGCACCATGTATATGTTTCCTATTCTATGACCAACAAGCATAATCAAAATAGATGCAATGTCAATCAATTTTGCAAACACTTAATTTAAAAATAAGACATTGTATCTTTTGTCAAATTCATCTAATCAGATTATGCTTTAATACATTCACATACAAAACATTATGCAATGTTGATTATCAAGATTAAGAGAACATGCATAAAGGTTTTGAAAATATTATGCATTAAAACTTTATAATATTTAAAAAAATATATGCATAAACATTAAGAAAAATTTAAAGTCAAAGTTTTGCAAAACCAAAGTTCTTGAAAAATCGATATCAATTGTTAAAGAGATATCAATTACATTTTAAAAATAATTTTGACCAAAAATTAATATGATGAACTAGAGTTTATAAAACATTACCAAAAAATTATATGTTCATCATACAATATTTTTCAACATACATGAGATAAAACATAATCATTTAGAATTATTCAACATTTAAAACCTCATGCATTCATAAACTAAATGAGCAACCAAATAAAATAAAAACATTAAGTTTAGAGGTTACCCATTTCTTTTTCATGTGTGGTTAGAGCACCTTGAATAATCATCTTCATCACCATTGCTCCCACACACCTACAAGAGACATTTAAGTAGATTTTGGAATCCAAATTGCTTTGGATCCTTGAACATTAGTTTCAATGCCTCTTGTTCCTTTTGGAACCCATACTTGTCTAATTTTAAATCATTTCCTTTCTTTAAAGGACAAGTATGTTTCTTATGACCACGATAATGACAATGTGAACATATTGTCATTATTGAACTATATGAATTATTTAAAATGATCTATTTTTCTTTTGTTAAACATTCAAGCTTAACTTTTAAATCAAAATTTTCTTTTTGAATACTTTCAAATTTCATTTTTGAAAGCTCTAAATCATTCTTCAAGATTTCATTTTGATCTTCAAAATCCATTTTCGTTTCTAGAAGAAGTTTGTTTAATTTGAAAATTTCTTTTTCAAAGTTTTCAGATTTTATTTTTGAAAGCTCTAACTTTTTTTCTCAACATTTTATTTTGATTTTCCAAGTCTGTTTAGCTTTCAAAAGAAGATCATTTTTAGCAATAAATTTAGAAATCAATTTATTGTATTTGGAGTTCATGGTCTTAAACTCCGAAAATAATTCATCATAAGCATCTTGTAACTCATTAAAAGATTTTGAATTTAATCTATTTGAGTTAGAAGATACCTTTTGCTCTGTGAGAGCTAATAGAGACATCACCTTTATTGGTTCTTCTTCTTCCTTATCTCTATACATGTCCTCAAGCTTATCCCACATCTCCTTGGCATTTGAACAAAAAGAAACTCCTTTATATACATTAGGATCAATTGCACAACACAACATGTACATAGCGTTTGTATTTTGTTGAGCTTTCTTCCGTTCTTGATCACTCCACTTCTTTTCCTTCTTCATAGGAGAGGAATATCCTTTTCTCGATTATCATCCAAGCTTCCATATCATGTGCTTGGATAAATATCATCATGAACCTCTTCCAACGACAATAATTTGTTCTAGAGGCACGTTAATTGGTCTGGATTCTTCCATGGAGAATGAACCGGAAGTGGACGCCATCTTTATCAATTTAACTCTTCCTGAATCGACTCAAGAGGTGGTTAAACCTTCAAATGAGTAAGGCTCTGATACCAATTGTTGAGTTAATCGATTGAAGGAATCAGCCAAGAGGGGGTGAATTGGCAATTAAAATTTTGGTAGAAGCTTTTGTAGAAAATTGAAAGTAATTTCACAACGATTTAGAGTGGTTCGACTTTCTCAACCAAAGTCTACGTCCATTACCTTAGCTATCCACACTAAGGATTTTCCAACAAATTCACTAATTTGTTTTTTCTTTTGAGGCCAAAGAGATAACCTTACATCTCCCTCAAGATTATACCCCAATTCTTGAGAACACTCTATCTCAAAGAGAAGATTACAAATTTGCAAACTTACAAGGAAATCCTCACAGGGTAAATTGTTTGCACAATTCTAGAACAAAGAAAAGAACACTAAAAAATGAATACAATTGAGTACAAGTAGTGTTCTTGAAAGAAAAATGAATATTGAATGAAAGATAGGCTTGAAATGCTCAAACTTGAGGTTTGATGCTTTCTCTTTGATTCTCTCTTAATTATTGATTCTTGTTGTTTCTTGTCATTGATCAATGGCTTCTAAGCTTGTTTAAATACTCCTTAAATTGATTCTGAACGTTGGGGATGATTAGTGGAGTTAATAGAGCCGTTTAAGTGTGAAAACAATTAATAAAAATAGTTGGGAGCGTCAGTGCATCGATGCATATACAAGGTGCATCGGTGCATCAAGTGTAAAATTCAAATATTTTGACCGTTGGAACACTTAGTGCATCGGTGCACTAAGTTTGCATCGATGCATAAAATGCGATGTTTTGAATAAGCCTAAGTGCATCGATGCATGGTGTGTGCATCGATGCATAAAATGCATTGGATGTTTTCATTAAAACTTTAGTGCATCGATGCATGGAGAGTGGATCGATGCATAAACTGCATTCGATGTTCAATTTATTCATTGGTGCATCGATGCATGGATTGGTGCATCGGTGCATCCCTTTGAAAATTTGATTTTAGGCTTGATTTCAGTTCAAAATACTTTGTGAAAATTGTTTCATAAATATATTAAGTATAAAACACAATTTTACACATTTAGTAAGGTTTGAAATTGATCTTGAAAGACTTGGAGTAATAATTTGATATTCGATTAATTGAATCGAATATACTTGTAAAAATCTTTGTAAAATCTTAAAATTCATTTATACTTAGTTTGTTATATCTAAACATAAAAATATTTTTAACAGAGTAACACACACTTTTGGCTTAAAAATTCCTCATTTACTACAAGTAACCATTGGATGACCATTCTGAGAAGAAGGACAAGTTAAACCATCTTCAGATTGCCTAGAAACACCAATAGGAATCGGCTCAACAACCGACAACTCTCCCTGCTGTTCTACCTAATCTCTCACCATTTCTGACAGATTATCACTATTCTCACTTGTACTAGAACTAGTACTACCAGTAGGTTGGCCCACAACACCACTAGAAGCCCTAGCTTCAGCAGCCCTAAACACACTTCCATTATACATTGGTACACATCCAGACTCTTGAATCACAGGCTGACAAACACCTGCAGTTACTTGTGAAGAATTACCATAAACACGTTGAGCACCAGGAACCACAACAAGCGACATTCCAGTATACGAGCTATCCTCAGCTGAAGTACTCTTCTGATCCACGAGCTCAGCAAACGGAAACACCTGCTCATCAAAGACCACATGACAAGACATTTACACTCGCTCATCAGGCGCTAAGCATTGATAACCTCGATGATTCATATTGTAACCCAAAAACACATACGGTTGTGATCTATATATAAGTTTGCATGGTTGAAACGGTTGTAAGTGGGGAAAACACCGGCAACCAAACACTCTAAGATGATCATAGGTTAGAAGATTCCCAAACAACATCTCAAATGGAGTACATCCTTGAAGCACCTTAGTAGGTAATCGATTAATCAAATGAGATGTTGTAACAACAACAAATGACCAGAACTTAAGAGGAAAAGATGCTTGAGCTAACAACATTAATGTCATCTCAAACAAATATCGATGCTTTCTTTTAACAACCCTATTTTGCTGAGATATATGAGGACATGTTACCCGATGTTGAACCCCATATTATGCAAGCACAGCTGACAGTGAATGAAACTCACCTCCTCAATCACTCTGCACAGCTTTAACCACATGACCAAACTATGTACGAACTAGCTGTTGAAACATCTGAAATGCTTGAACATCATGCCCTTTATCTTTCAACAAGTACACCCAGGTATGCCTTGAAAATGCATCAACAAACGATATATAGTATCTAAATCCATTTGACACAATATGACTCGGGCCCCATAGATCAATAAACACTAACTGAAATGAATGTGTATATTGAGTCTCGGATGCAATAAACGAAAGCTTGTGGCTTTTACCCATATGAAATGGAACACAAATTGGAACCAACTCTTTATTTATATTATTCGGCAAGCTAACATTACATTGATTACACACTTGTAACAAAACTTTATGAGATACATGATCTAATCGATCATGCCATAGTACATAGCTATTACTAGAACTATGAGCCACATTTGCTTCAGCATAACGAACACGAGAAGACAATAAACCACCAAATTCATACAAACCACCAACCTCTCTACCTCGTAGCAACACATCACTAGACTTCTCATCTCGAACCACACAATGATCAGTATGAAACTCCAAAAACACCTTATTATCCCTAGCAAGCTTATAAACCGACACCAAATTCTTAGTTATAGAAGGCACATGCAACAAATCACTCAGTATTAAAGAACACGATAAGTATGTATAGAAGTTTGACCAATTTTAGTAATAGAAAGACCACTACTATTGCCTATAGTAAGCTTACCAGCTCATGTATAGTCTGAGCCATCCATAACTTCTGTTGCATCAGATGTAACGTGATGAGTAGCTCCTGAATCTACAAACCACGATGCAAAAGTAGGATTTGTTACAACCATATTCGCAAGTAACCTGAGACGTTCTTGACCATCTAGACCAGTCCCACTCACACCAAGCTTACTCCCACACGCACATGGACTGAAGTTATAATGACACACATTAGCTATATGTGATTGTTCCTTGAACGAACTCCTCACATAAGACTCTTCCATACCTGAAAACAACTTGTCAAATCTGTACCAACAATGATTAACAAGATGACCATTCTTGCCACACAATTGACACTGAACCTTAAAATACCCTCTACCACGACCGACTTGATTATAAGCTACATGCCTCTCAGATTTGGCTTGATCCTGTCGAAAAAACCGATCAGACCTATTATCCACAGAGCTTTTAAACTACGCCACATTAGCAGTCACTGTCACATTATCAAAACGATTAAATTTTTCTATTAAGTCTCAACATTAATAAGAACAAACACTAGTCCTTCCAATGTTAAAGCGTCACGACTAGCTGATAACACAGTGACTATAGGCCTATACTCCGCTGATAAGCCATTAAAGATCGTAGCAATGTGTTCAAGATCGGAAATTGGGCTGCCAATGATGCTAAAGCATCATATATTACTTTGACTTGAGAGATGTACACTCACATTCCTAAATCACCTTGATAAAATGCTTTGAGTTTATAATGCAGATTCATCACTGCCGTTGTTGATTTGCAGGTAAAAATCTTGTTTATTGTCGTCCATACCTGAGCAGCCGTTTCTACTCCCACCAAATATGGCAACAAAGAAGGATTAATAGTAGACAAAAGCCATGAGGCCAACGCACTGTCTTGAGCCACAAAGAGCTCATAGTCTTCATTTTCAACAATAGTACCATCATCAAGCATAATCATCGCATGCAAAGAAACCACTGAACCTGAAAGCAAGTTCTCAAGACGATGACTCCTAACCGCTAACAACACTTGTTGTTTCCATTACAGAAAGTTTCAATCATCTAACACAATACTCAACTGTTTATTTCTGAACACTTTCAGAGTAGCTCCCAAGTAATCATAACTACTCACAACACCACCAGAAAGATGAGAGATCGGATGCGTCATACGACCAACGACCAATCACCATAAAAGAATATTGGACTCCTACCACGTCACTAGATCACTAACATTGGATACCATGTTGAAACTTAAGCAAAATGCTTATGAAGTGATAAATAAATCACATTGAACTTGTATTTCATTAAAGGATTACATCAATATATACAAGGAAAGCCTCTCACAACTATTCTAACAACCTTCTAACAGACTTCTAACAGCCTTAACCAACCTTAACCAACTATCAACCATCCTGCTCAACATGCATGCAACACCCAACTATCATTATTAATCATGCACGCAACTATGCTTCAACATCATTAGGTGGTGGAAGGAAAATCAAATTTTGGGATGATCCCTGGACCGATGTCCCCCCCTTAAGGTGTTCGTTCCCAAGGATCTTCGGGGTGGTTGTCAGAAAGAATGAAATGGTTGTCGATTTTAGTTCAAAGATCAAGGGGATCTAGGTGTGGTAGATCGAGACTAGGATAGTATTGTTTGAGTAGGAACTTGGGATTTGGGATGAGTTCATGGAAACTCTAAATAGATCTGCTCAAGGTTCTTCAGATGCTGATTGTGTTAGATGGGTTGGTGACCCAAATGGAAATTATTCTCCAAAAATTTTATGCATGGTAGCTAGTGTCGGTACTCCTCTTCGGATGGTTTTTGGAACCTAGTTTGGGCTAAGCTAGCCCTGTTAAAAGTAGAAGCTTTTGTTTGGAGAGTTGCACTTTAAAGAATCCCTTCTATTGTAGACCTTGTAAAAAAGGGGGAGTTGAATCCGAAATCCGTCTCGTGTCCTCTGCTCAAAGGAATCCGAGACAGTTAACCATTTGTTTTGTCATTGCAGTGTTGTTTGGAGATTGTGGCAAAGATGGGCAGTGGACTGGAACCTCCACTTTGTTTGCCCTAGCAATTTCAAAGACTTTTGGTATCTTGGGCTGATCAAGCTCCAAATAAAATGGGTAAACAGGACTAGCATTTAGCTTTCTTCGGTTTCGTTCGATAAATATGGTTGCATAGAAATGAAGTTTTGTTTAATAGGTCAGTTTGTAGTGAAGATATACTTTATAACACTGATTTGGCTAGAGTGGGCTTTTGGAGTAAATATAATTGGCCTACATCGGTTGCATCGGTTATTGACTTTATAAGCTGCCCCGTGTTGTTGTGAGCGGTGGTTAGTATTTGTCAGTTTGAGTGAGTAAAAGTGCGCTTTCTAGTTTTTTGGCGAGCTGGCTGTGTTTTGTTGGTGCTTTGGTGTTACAGAGGCTTTGTGTGTTGTTATCCTGATGGAATGGACCATGTGCGTGTTTGGCCAAAACTAAGAGTGATGATGGCTTTATTTCTGGTTGTCAGTTGGAAAAAGGTGTAATTGCTGAGCTGTTGAATGTTAGTTTGTTTCCCTGTGCTGTTTTGTATGGTTAAAAAAGAAGTGAGCAGGTTACCTCCATGGTGTTGCTTGGTTGTGCTGCATTTTAGCTGGTGGAGATCCCCTCCATGGTCCGGGGGCAATTTTGGTGCGACTCAGCTATACCATGGAGCGTTTTTTATTCCATTTGTTTCCTCCTGTTACTGTGTGATTGTAAATTGGAATGATGTCAGTTTAAGGGTATTCTTTTTTCTCCATTTAGATTTAGGGAGATTTTTTTAACGAGGCTCCTCCGGACATTGTCCTTGTATGTGATTTTATACTTAATCCATCCAATATCACTTTCAAAAAAAAAGTTTTCATTTGAGTTAAAATTTGATTAGGTCTTAAAAGTTTAAATTGCCCAGTGTGGTTAAAAAATAATTGGGTCTTAATTCTTAACGGATTTGAATTTAAAATATGTATATATAATTTTAGTTAATTCGATTAATTAATCGATTTTGAACTGTATTTATTGATAACCGAACTTTAGTTAAGTAATCTAACATTTAATTAATCGTTTGATTAATTGAACTAAATATTAGTTCGATTAAAACCGAAGGATAAACATCCATAGCTGTGAGAATGTTCTCGCACAGACTAAGCCAAATAATAGCTTGATGACAAACAATGTAGTTGAACTGTCGATTAATTAACATGTTAAAAGGTGATATAGCAGGCGGTTTTGTAATGATGATGGCTCATCTTCAACAAAATTAAGACTTTTTTATATATGCACGTGTTTGGTTAACATTAGATTATAGCCCAAAGACAAAATGAAATTAAAAAAAAACATATATGGAAATAAAATAAGAGTAAATTATATCATTGACAACCTAACTTATGTTCCTTTTTTATTTTGATCATCAGTTTTGAAATTTTACTAATCAGGTTATTCAAATGTTTAAATGCATTCAATTAAACCATCCGCCATTAACATTTGACGAAAATGCTGACATGACAGTTAATAAAATTGATATAATGACTCATTTTATCATCTTACTTATATATTCTATTAATTTGATCCTAATTTATTTTAATTTAATAGATTTATTTTCTACCAATCAAGGGTGATACGTGACACCCTCTGGTGGAAAAAAAATTAAGATATACTAAAATAGGGGTGAGACTCAAACTTGGGTTCTTTGGGCGAGAAAGGAGAAACTCAACCACTACGACAAAACTGATTATTCAATTTGAAGTGAATCTCATGTGGTACTTACGTTGTAGAAAAATTATACAGTGCACGTCACACACCTTAACACACCACTAAAGTGACATACTGAAACACTCTATAAGTAAAATTGTCCTTATTATGTAAATATTAAAAAGTACATTGGTTTATTTAAAATTAATCATTTATTAAAATTTAAATTTAATTTTAATAGAATTATAATTAAATTATTATAATTTTATTAAAAATAATAATTAATTTAATAAGTTTAATTGATTTAGAATTAAAATATCTAACTTATATATTTAGGGTTCAACCTAAGTAATTAATAACTGTCGTTTTGCTATCAAAATAATCCCGGCTTCTTAATAAGTAAAAAGTGAGAGTAATATAGAGAAGTAGGGTCGATTTACAGGGACTCTGTTGTTTCTGATTTAGTGGCCTTTTTGATTTAGAAGATGATATAATTTCAAATAAAGATAAAAAGGTAAGAATAAAATAATAAAATAAATAATTAAATATAAATCGTTTAAAATGGAAGATAAGGATAAAATAATAAATATTAAATAATAATTATAATATAATGATAAAGATAAGAAAGGGGAGTTTTTAAATTGTTTAAAGAAATATAATGAGATAAAAAATAAATAAACAACTAATTCAAATAAAATAAATTGAGATAAAGAAGACTTATGGTAAGAACAACCTCATACTTCAGGTTTGCCACAAATTACTTGGATCATCGAAATGGATCTTTACTTAAAGATTCACGTTGGCTACTTGTTTACAAGGACAAATCCTTGTGACTATGCTTTGTATAACAAATATCCAAGTGCGCTCTTAAATTTCGGTTTGTGAGTTGATCTAAGCAACAATAATGTTGTAGATCTTAAAACGTTGAAGTTCGAAAAGTTGTCGACTTGGATTATGTTGTTTCAACAATAACTGATTCTGATCTCAGTTTCCTCTTAGCAAACAATTTTGCTAAGTGTGTTCACAGAAAGTCGGATGTGCTTCAATAAGTCGATCCTTCTTCCCACGTTAACCATAACAAAAATCCAGACCAACACTGACTTTTGGTTTTGAAAATCGTTTTGATTTGAAAATCAGCCCAGAAAACATAGAGAAAATTTGAAGCAATTTAAGTGCCTTACAATTCTCACGTTTGGAATTGAGCCTTCGCTTTAGCCTTCGGCTTAAAAGAAAATTAGCTAAGCATGAACAAAGTCATACTTAGCATATTTGAAAACAAAACTTTAAAATAAAATAAAATAAAATTTGAAAACTTGAAAGAGAAAAGAAAAGAGAGAATTTTATAAAACTAGAAAGAAGAAGAATAATAAATTCTTAGTTGTTGAGAGATATATTTCTAGACTTACCCTGAGAGGGTATTTATAGCCTTCAAAATCCTTAAAACAAGGTAAAGATAATCCTAAAATAAAGAAAATAAATTCTAATTAAAATACTTAAAACTATTTAAACTAAAATACCTAAAACAAAGATAAGATAAAATATAATATTTAAAATAATATCATAAATCCTAATTAAAATACTTAAAACTATTTTAACTAAAATACATAAAACAAAGATAAGATAAAATATAATATTTAAAATAATATCCTAAAATTTGAGTTTAATTCAAATCCGAATTGCAGAAACGTGCGGCTAATCCATTCATTCTTCTAGAAGCGCTGACTAGACCTTCTAGAAGGTGTTGATCTCATCGCCTCGTCAGATATTTCATGTCAAAGTCATGCCCACTAATCCAACTTTGATTCCGAAAATAAAAAGACTACATAATTATATCCTTTTAGTGCAATTTTCAAAAATCTAGCGTCCTGCACATAAAATGAATCAAAACAAACAAATAAGCCACAAAAACCAATGATTATAGAGCAATTTAAAAGTACAATAATAGCTAAATAAATCACTTATCAGTAACCCAACAACCACCATCACCCATTGCCAACGACCACTTTCTATTCTCGAAAAATCATTTTATGCAATATTTACTGCTGTCGTAGAATCATATCCAAGGGAAACCGGTCTTGCTTGGATCATCGTCACCCAACTACTTATCGTCACGATTGAAACCATTGCCATTTCTGTAGCTAGTCGTCCGGATCGTTATTGGAGGACTTATGGTAAGAAATGGTGTTGCTCGAAAGATGCATACTCGAACTCTGCTGTGAAAATGGAATTCGACAGTGTATTAATGGGCATAAGGGCCCTGTTGAGTTAATAAATTGGATGAATCGGCCAAGAGGGGGTGAATTGGCAATTAGAATTTCGGTGGAAGCTTTTGTAGAAAATTGAAAATATTTGCACAGTGATTTAGAGTGGTTCTCTTTTCTCAACTAAAGTCTACATCCACTACCTTAGCTATCCACACTAAGGATTTTCCACAAATTCAATAATTTTTCTTTGTTTTGAGGACAAAGAGTAATTTTACAACTCCCTCAAGAATTATACCTCAAATTCTTGAGAACACTCTCTCCCAAAGAGAAAATTACAAATTCGCAAACTTTACAGAAAAACCTCACAAGGTAGATTGTTCGCACAATTCTAGAACAAGAAAAAAATACTCAAGAATAAATACAATTGAGCACAAAATGTGTTCTTGAAAGCAAAATGAATATTGAATGAAAATTGGCTTGAATTTCTCAAACTTGATGTTTGATGCTTTCTCTCTTGTTTCTCTAGCTTCCATTTTTAATTATTTTTCATCATTGGCTTCAAGAACTTGTTTAAATACACCTTCAAGGGGTATCGATACATCCTGTGTAAAATTCAAATATTTTGATCGTTATAAGACTAGGGGTATCAGTACCTCTCAGGGGTATCGGTACCCTTTGGGCATTCTATTTTTCTCGGAGCCAAAATCAACATAAAGGGTATCGGTACCTTTGAGTTATATATAGGTACCTCTTTGGATAGGGGTATAGGTACCCTATAGGGTATCCATACCCTTATTGCATTCGATGTTTGAGGGGTATTGGTACCTCTTAAGAGGGTATCGGTACCTCCCTATTTAAAACTTATTTTTGGCTCAATTTTGGTTCGAAATACTTTGTAAAAATTATTTCAAAAATGTTATAAGATTGAAATACAATTTTTCACTTAAGTAAGGAGTAAAATTGACATTTGAAAACTTGGAGTAATATATGTGATATTTGATTAATTAGATCGAATATTATTTTTTAAATTGAATATAAAATCTTAAAATTCATTTACACTTTATTTGTTATATTGAAACATCAAAATGTTTTCAACAATCTCCCCCTTACTATATTCTCTCCCTTTTTGTTAAATCAAAAAGACTCTATAACACGTTTAAACAAGTTTGTAAAGAAAATAGCCAATTAATTTATATAGTTATAGCTACTAAGATCAAAGTCAAGAGAAACATAAGCCATTAGTCCATAAATCAATATTCATAAAAAATGTGTAATGGTAATTGGTCATAATTGATTTAAATGATGCATAAGCTAACATAAAAATTCAATTTAAGTTCAAATTCTAAATATCATTCATAAGAATTCAAACAAACCATAACACAAACAATCCAAACCAAATATTCAAAATCCAAACTCATTCAAAAATTTTAATAATTAAGTTCAAATTCAACCTAAGAAAACTAGCAAGTGGAGGTTAATCATCCATCGGAGGATCTGGAAGAGATAGATGTGCTCATATATTAGCCACATCTCGTGTAAGCGCATCAAGTCTATAATTCATAGTATTGAATCGATTATTCATTGCTTCGCAGTTAGCTCGAATCTCTCATTGATTCTCTAAATCTTGAGTCCCCATAACAGTCAAGTAGGACTCTAATGATACAAACCCCAAATCTAATGTCTCCATAAATGATTGAAAGTATGGAGGCATATAATTCCCTTGCTGGGCTGGCTCATTATTGACTAGGTTAATGGGATCATCGGTATCCTGAAGAAGTTCGTCAAGCTCTGGATCATCAGCCAGAGCTGGTGCAGCTCGTAAGGAGCTAGCTCCCAGAGTTTTCTAGGTTGAACAAACCCATTTATTCGTGTCACCACTCCATCTCGATTTACGCAAAATTTTGAGATTAATTTGGGTGGTAAGAGGGATGGATACATCAAGCTCTACTCTTAGTTTGGATTTGATAAACATATTTCTCAGAAAAAAACCGTAAACTAAAGTTTCTATTCGTTTAAATGGGACATTGTTTATGATTTCAACTAGTTTGGAAAAGATAATTTGAGGTAGGTTTATTTTCATATTTTCTGGATACAATATATCCACCATAAATATAACGCTCTAAGAGTGGAGTATTTTACTCCGGATGGTATAAACCACCAAGAGATGATCAGATGAAGAAATCGTTCATGGTGATCTAACACACTCGCACTCGACTTTGCTTTATAAGGAGTACCTATTATTTCTCACTCATTATCTAAGCCGTTATTAACTAGACCAAATGTGTTAGCTATGTAGTCTGAGTTAATATAAATATATTGGCCTAGGAGATAAGACCTAATACCTACTGTGGCGGTTTAAGACTCATTTTGGATGTATATCGCATTGGAATAGAAAATGCGAACAAGTTGTTGGTAAACAGCTGGTTCAAGCAGAAATAGTTTATCAAATTTCCATGCTTGGAGGGTAGAAAGATATTTAAATTTCATATCAATCATGGCTTGAAGAGAAGGGATATGTTCTTTCCTGAATTTTATAAGATTCGAAAAGGTTAACAAACCTAGTGTAAAGATTTTCCCGACGACCAGGCTCGTTAAAACATGAGTTTCGAATTGTCATATCGGGTTCATTTAGATTTTGTGGTGGAATATAAGGTGGATTTGGAGGTAGGTTTGGAGGTCGGTTTGAACGACTCGAAGATGACCTAGGGCGTTTTGAAATGATTTACTAAATCGTAATAAAAGTACCTGCAATTTTAAAACACGTGTATGCAACAATTATCAATCCCAAAACTCAATAAGAGTCTTCAATTTTCAAGGTTCTCTAAAAATAACCTAATAGGCAATTTTGAAAACTATTTGAAAAACTTAGTTTGAAAGATCATTATATGTATAGTTTTCATTAAGACAACATAATTAAATCAAAATCAACAATTTAAAAACAAAAAAAAATTATTTCGAAAATTAAAAAAAAAATTGAAAAATCTTGAGTTTTTGATGAAATTTGTTGTAGATTCTAGTTCTAAACTATAATCTATCAAATACATGATGTCTATTTTGAACTAGAACTAACTAAAACTAGTCTTAAGTTCAAAATCAATAAAATAGTGGTTTTAGAAAATATTACCTTGAAATTTGAAGATTGAGTGAGATGTGATGTAGTTTGCACTAATTTGATGATGCTAGCATGATTAGGAGTTGAAAAACGAGTGAATTCTGACTTGATTTCGTTGAAAATAAGCAAGGAGGCAATTTTGTGTTTTGAGAGAAGGAAATGGCGTGATAGTTTATATAAGAGTTTCGGCAAAAATGAAGAATTTTAGGGATTTAAAGGCTAAACCCGACAGGGGGTATTGGTACTCATTGAGGGATATCGATACACATTCAAAGAGTTATCGATACACGTTGAAGCAGTATCGATACCTAGCAAGGGGGTATCGATACCTGTTTATGGGGTATCAATACCTTGTGCAAAAAAGTCAAAAATCTGCTTTTAATCACTCAACATGCAAAATTAATCATCTCTAGTGGTATTGGCAACTCATATTATGAAAATTAACTATGTCCAATCAATCAAATATACCCTTAAATTTTATTTGAACATATTATTAATTTTCACTAAAGATCATAAACACCCCCTAACTATTAGCATAGAAGGCATTCAAAAATGTTATTTTTATAAGCATTTTTCATTTGCTAATTAAAAGTGCTAAAATCATTTTAAACACTAATTCAATGTAGGTCAATTAAACCTTATTCTCTCCTAAGTGACCAAAATCTTTCTTTGTCTAAAGGTTTTGTAAAAATATCAGCTATTTGATGCAAAGTATCAACAAATTCTAGAACTATATCTCGTTTGTGACATGATCTCTAATGAAATGATGTCTAATTTCAATGTGCTTAGTTCTAGAGTGTTGAATGGGATTTTTAGTGAGACAAATAACACTAGTATTGTAACACTTGATAGGTATGGTACCAACTTTAATTCCATAGTCTAAAAGTTGTTGTTTCATCCATAAAACTTGTGCGACATAACTACCCGCTGAAATATATTCCGCTTCAGTGGTAGATAACACAACTCTATTTTGTTTCTTTGAAAACCAAGAAATCAGCATATTTCCTAGGAATTGACAAGTACGGGAGGTGCTTTTCCTATCTATTTTGCATCCTCCATATTCTGCATCAGAGAAGGCATGCAAACTAAAGCTAGAGTCTCTAGGATACCAAAGTCCTAAACTATGAGTGTCCCTAAGGTATCTAAAGATTCTCTTAATGGCTTTTAGATGTGATTCCTTAGGGCATGATTGAAATCTAGCACATAAGCAAACACTAAACAGAATGTCCGGTCTACTTGCGGTTAGATAAAGCAAAGAGCCAATCATAGACCTATAAAGTTTAACATCTACACATTTACCTCCTTAATCTTTGTCAAGCTTTGTAGATGAGTTCATTGGAGTGGCTTGGGGTTTGACATTTTCCAAACCTAATTTCTTGAGCATATCCTTGATGTAATTTTCTTGATTGATGAAGATGTCATCTTTTCTTTGTTTGATTTGGAGACCCAAGAAAAATGAAAGCTCCCCCATCATGTTCATCTCAAATTCACTCTGCATTAGCTTAGAAAATTCTTGGCAAAGAGCATCATTAGTAGAACCAAATATTATATCATCAACATAAATTTGAACTACCAATAAATCTTTACATTTTCGCTTTAAAAATAATGTAGTGTCATCCTTTCCTTTTGAAAAAGCTCAACCTTTCCTTTTGAAAAAGCTTTTTCAATTAAAAAGTTTGACAATCTTTCATACCAAGCTCTATGAGCTTGTTTTAAACCATAAAGCTTTTGTCAACTTAAAAACATGATTTGGAAATTTTGAATCTTCAAAACCAGGAGGTTGTTCCACATACACTTTTTTTATAAAACCATTTAAAAATGCACTTTTAACATCCATTTGATATAGTTTAAATTTATTGAAACATGCAAATGCTAATAACATCCTAATAGCTTCCATCCTAGCTACGGGAGCATATGTTTCATCATAATCTATACCTTCTTCTTGAGTATAGCCTTTAGCAACAAGTCTAGCCTTGTTCCTCACTATATTACTACTCTCATCTAGTTTGTTCCTAAATACTCATTTAGTGCCTATAGTAGATTTATTATTAGGCCTTTAAACTAATGTTTATACTTGACTTTTCTCAAATTGATTTAACTCTTCTTGCATAGCTATAATCCAATTTTCATCGGTTAATGCTTCTTTAACATTTTTAGGCTCTATGCATGAGATAAATGCAACATAATTACAAATATCCCCAAAAGAAGATCGAGTAGTTACCTCTTTCGATGGATCACCTAAAATCTCACCATCCTTGACATAGTTGTACTCTCTTGGCTATGAGATTTCCCTTTCTTCAATGGTTAGATTCTTGAAGGCATCTTGAGTTTCCTCATCCTTCACTTCTTCCTTTGATGATGGTTTTCTAACGTCATGTCCAACGTCATGTGTATTTATAATACTTATATCCTCGGAAGGGGATTATCATCAAAACAACATGTATAGACTCTTCTACCACTAATTTTTTTTATTAAATATCCGATAAGCTTTAGAATTTAAGGAAAAAACCCAGAAAAATTCCTTCATCACTTTTAGCATCAAATTTGCCAAGGTTATCTTTACCGTTGTTTAAAACAAAACATTTACATCCAAATGGATGAAAATGGCTAATGTTAGGCTTTTTATTTTTGAAAATTTCATATGGAGTTTTCTTCAAAATAGGCCTAATCATTACTCTATTAATTACATAACAACTGGTATTTGTGGCTTCCGTCCAAAAATATTTTGGCAAATTGTTTTCACAAAGCATGGTTCTAGCCATTTCTTCTAAAGTTTGATTTTTCCTCTCAATAACTCTATTTTGTTGAGCGGTTCTAGGTGCTGAAAAATTATGGCTAATTTCATTAGAATTACAAAACTCAGTAAATCCAAGATTTTCAAATTATGTACCATGATCACTCCTAACACTTGAAATGGAGTAACCTTTTTCATTTTGGATTACTTTTGAAAACGTGATGAAATTTTCTAATGCTTCATCTTTAATAGTTAAGAATAGAACCCAAGTATATCTAGAATAGTCATCTACTAATACAAAACCATATTGTTTTCCACCCAAGCTAATTGTTCTAATTGGCCCAAAAAGATCTATATGGATCAATTGTAATACTCTGCTAGTTGATACATCATTAATGGATTTAAATGAAACTTTCTTTTGTTTTCCTTTTGAGCATGCATCACATATTTTATCTTTATCAAATTTTAGCTTTGGCAACCCTCTTACTATATCAGCTTGAATTAATCTTTGTAAAACACTCATGTTTTTGTGTCCTAGTCTCCTATTTCATAACCAACTATCATGTTCATCCTTGGAAACTAGGCATAAAATTATCCATATTTATCAAATCTAAATGCACCATGTATATGTTTCATATTCTATGACCAATGAGCATAATCTTATTAGATGCAATGTCAATAACTTTACAACCGTTAGATTTAAACATGACATTGTATCCCTTATCACACAATTGACTTATACTTAGTATATTATGCTTCAACCTATTCACATATAAAACGTTATACAATGTAGATTATTGAGATTAAGAGCATATGCATAAAGTTTTACAAAATTGTTATGCATTAAAAAAATTTGATATAAATTGTTAGAGAGATATCATTTATAACATGAATTACTTGCATAAACATTAAAAATTTAAGGTCAAAAATTAGTAAAATCAAATTATTTGATAAATTGATATCAATTGTTAGAGAGATATCATTTACATTTAAAAATAATTTTGACCAAAATTTATTATGATGAACTAAATTAAAAAAATACTAAAGATCTAAATTGTTCATCATAAGGTATTTTTCAACATACATGAGTTTAAAAATAAAACATAATTATTTAAAATCAAAAGCTCATGCATGCATAGATTAAATGAGCAACCAAATAATAATAACACTAAGTTTAGAGGTTACCCATTCCTTTTTCAAGTGTGGCTAGAGCATTTGAATATCTTCACTTTAATCAAATATTGCTCCCACACACCTACAAGAGACATTTAAGTAGATTTTGGTATACAAATTGCTTTGGATCCTTGAACGTTAGTTTCAATGCCCCTTGTTCCCTTGGGAATCCATAATTGTCTGATTTTGAAATAATTTCCTTTCTTTAAAAAACAAGTATGTTCCTTGTGATTGTGATAATGACATTGTGAATATTTTGTCATTATGGAACTAGATGAATTATTTAAGATGATTTCTTTTTCTTTTGTTAAGCCTTCTAGCTTAACTTTTTGAAGACACCAAATTTTGTCCTTTAATGTTATTACATTATATAATATAAATTATATTATATAATATATGTATCTATTACATTATTGTTCCCATTTGTTTTACAAGTCCAATAGCAAAATACAAACGAGTCCAAACCTAAACAGTGGTTGGCCCAAGTGCAAACAACCCAAGACCCAAACCCAAAATGTATTCCAGCTGCAGCAACCCAGATCTAGTGCAGCAGTCCAAACACGCGACCCGAACCCGTTAGAGCCCCACGACCTGGTTTGAAACCCTAGAGCAAATTACGGTTTCAAATTTTTCCTCCATAGCATCGTTGCCTTCGAGGACTCCTCACCCACACCTCCGATCTTCACGGCTACACGCAAGCAACGTCGGCCGTTTTGCTCAAGGCAACCAACAACAAAGTTAGCCGAGTGTTTTACATTGAATCAAACACTCAAATAGACTAAAAATAGGACCCCTATTGTACTATATAAATAAGTGTAAAAAAATCAACATGATTTACATACAAAATACAAAACAAAGCACTCAGAAATACGCAAGTGATATTGTTGAGATTTGAGCACTTGTAACTTTTGAAACAACAAAAGAAATAAAGGTAGCATTTTTTACCTCGTTTGTTCGTTTCTCGCCCTTGCATGTTGTATTTCTTTTGAGATTTTTACTTAAAAACCCCTAACAAACAATTTTTGGTGGATGAACGGAAAAGGTTGTTGGGATCTATCTTATTAGATCTAGCAATCCCGAGGCCCATTTTGAGGAAGAGAACTTGGTTTTTGAATAAAGGAAGAAAAGAGCTTTTAAAAAAATAAATTTTTTTGTGTATCCCCGTCGATGACCGGCGGCCGACGCCGATCAACGGCGGCTGCCAAGGTGGCGCAACGGCCTGATTCTGGGTTCATCAAGAACCCAGGCTGCTGTTCATCAAGAACCCAGGCTGTTGTTCTTCATTTGGAAGAACAATACAGAGCAAATCGGCTTGAGAGAAGAGCAAATGAATTTTTTTTAAAAATTGGCTTATATATTCGATCCATGGACCCTAGGCGACTCGCATATTGATCCGACCCATAGCCCAGGGTCCGCGTGTTTTTGCTTCGAAATGGGTAAATCACCCTTTTGGTCCCCCTATGTTTTTAAAGGATTATTTCGACCCAAAATTCGTCTTAATTTGGTCTCTAGTTTTGATTTTATTTTAATTTGGACACCCAATTTATTTTTCTTTCAATCAAATCGCTTCACAGTTTAGTTTCTTTTTTTTTCAATATCTTAATTTTTTCCTATTTAAATATTATATTTTATTCTTTAATTTTTCATTAGTATTTATATATATATATATAGATATATATATTTAATTATTTCTTTATTATTATTTATTTTATTTATTATTATTTTCCCTCTTTATGTTTTTTAAAATTTATTTACTATTATTATTTTTTAGTATTTTATTCTATTTTTTATATATTTCTTTTATATCATTATTTTGTATATATATATATATATATATATATATTTATTATTTTATTTTATTTATATCTATCCTATTTATTTATATGTATATATTATTTTCACTATTATTTTCCTATGTTTTTTTCTATTTCATTCCTTTTTATTTGTTTTCATTTAGTTTATTTTATTTAGTTTATTTTATTTACTTATTGTCTTTATTCTTATTCTTGTTTCTTTATTTTCATTTTGTTTATGTTATTTACTTGTTATCTTTATTTTTATTCTTTTCTTTATCTTTCGTTACTCGTTTTATTTCATCTCCTTTATTTCATTTATCTTTATTTTTGTTGTGTTTTATCCCTTTTTTTATCTAACGTGTTTCTTGACTTTTTAAGGATGTTTTCAAATCGATCTAGGGTAAGTAATTTGGACCGTTCTTTTACCTTTTAATTTAAAGTTATAATTTTCTTAATTAAAGACAACTAGAAATTACATAGTACCGAAATGGCAGTTCAAGGGTGCTAACCCTTCTTTGAATGTAACCGACTCCTAAATTCGACACATCTTTGGTAAGATGCAGATCATGTAAGAAATAAGGTATCCAATCAACCCATTTATCTTAAAATAAATTATCGGTGGCGACTCCTAATCTATTTTCCTAAGTCAAAGCCCAATTCTGGGCCCACCCGAAAGACGGTTCCGATAGCTTGGCGACTCCACTGGGGACAGGTAAGCGAGTCAGGCTAAGGTAATTTCCAGTTGTCTTTTTATTGAAAATAGTAAGTTTAAATTTTAAGGAAATTTTTCGATCCTTATTACTTACTTTTGATTATTTTTTTCAAATAAATAGTTGTACTGACGGTTTTCTTAATGATTTTATCCCTTAAAGTCTTTTTCATCTAAGGCTTTATACCCGAGTACCAAACCCTATTTTTAAGTAAGGGTAAAAATGACGCCTTCATGAGAATTTATTCTCCACGCAGGCCTAGGAAGTAAACTTAGGATTCGTATACCTTATGTCTTCGTGTGAATTTATTCACCTCACAAACATAAGCCAATGTTTTCTCTCGAGTTTAACTTAGTCCATACAAGCTTGAAATGAGCTTAGGACTAAGGGTTTGGCAAGCCCAAGGGGGCACTAGCAAGGAGAACTCGGGTACCTTTTTTTGAACCTAAACTAGAAGACTAAGGAAAATTAGAGCCTACCCCGAAACTTCATTTCAAAACCTAGGATATTTTTACCCTAACCATGATGTGTGTTTGTCTTTCTACTTTTCTTCATTTATTTCATCATTTATATTTCTTTTATTATTTTTACAAACTTTTTGCTTTTGTGTTTGTCTTTTTCTAGCATTTTCATCATAAAAAGAGGCTATTGATCCCTAAAACAGTGTTTATTACACACAAATAATCTGATTTAATGGGAAAAGAGGTTGTAATGCAAGAGATAAAAAATGTTGAGGTACGACTATGTTCCGAGAAGACTCGGAAAGAGAATGGAGACAGTCTTCAATGGAGCTATGTGTCAGAACTGGTTAGCTACGCCTCTATAAGCCTAAAATAGAATGATGTGCAAGAGCTTCAAGACATCTGAGACAGTTGGAAGAGTGACCGGAAACAGAAGTTCAGCCAGCGGTACGGTGATATTGCACTTTTGTTTCATGTCAAGACTGATGAGCCCTTAATCATAGCCTTGGTTAAATTCTGGAACCCGATATATAGTTGCTTCACTTTTAACCAGGAGAACATGGTACCCACCATCAAATAGTACACTACACTGTTGCACTGTGAAAGCATCAGACTGGAGCGAGCCTAAATTAAACACATCAAAAGTCAGTATTTCAAGAATACACTGGCCAAGGTTGTCGGGGTTGACAAAAAATGGGTAACTGATCGGGCTCGATGTAAACGTAGCGGGGAAGGAATTTCTTGGCTTCATATCAAGCAACTGATGAAGAACCATCCTGATGAGTGGAAGACAATAGATCTCTTCGCCTTGGGTTGGTATGGCTTGATTATATTCCCAAAGACTTTGGAATACATTGATGCAGCTGTAGTAGAGCTATTTGAACAACTCCCGAGGTGAGTAAAACCAGAACCTGTAATCTTAGCTGAGACCTTCCGCTCTCTCAACCACTGCAGAAACACTGGTGGAGGAAGATTCATTGGGTGTGCTCAGCTTCTTCAAGTTTAGATTCACAGTCATTTCTGGAAAACTAACGGGGTTGTCTATCGTCGATTCAACACCACTTATTCACATTTAGGCGAATTCATCACTTTGAAATGGCATAAAGGCGTCTCGAATGACAAATGAATGAAGGTCTTCACGCATCTTCAAGACCGAGATATTGCATGGAGAGCCTACTGGTTGTTCCACAGTGATATTCTTTTCCGGTATGGGGATTATGATACTATGACCCTACTTGGACTATGGGGTAGAGTTGGATATTCTCCGCTTCTAACACTTAGACAGTATAGGGTACGTCAGTTTGTCCCAGCCACATACAGATTATCTAGATCAGAGTTCATGTACCTTGGAGATAACTACAAAAAGATGATCAAAGAGGTAGTTGAGTCTTGGAAGAAGGTATTCTGGATGGATGTCATGGCTATCAAAGACATACTTACTCTGGACTTTTTGGAATGAAAAAGAGTGAGGAAAAACGACAACATCCCAATGCCGGACTGTAAGGACACCCGAACCATGGAGGAACATCTTAGGCCTGTCTCATCCGAACTTGAGATAGTAAAGGCAGAGTTTGAAGCTGTGAATAATGAGCTGAAGCAGAGGGTAGGATAACTCGAGGCTGAACGATACCAATGGAAGTTAGATGTTGACACTCAGAAAGATCGGGCAGAAAAACTGGAGAAAGAATATAAGAGAGTTCATTTTTAGCTCGAAGACTTGAGAAATGGGTACCAAGAGAAAGTCCAGGATAACTCCAATTTGAAAAGGACTTCCGAGTACTGAAAAGATTAAGCTCATAGCCTGAAAAGGAAGTTTGAGGGGCCTGATGAGAGAGCTCTAAAAGAACAGCTGAAGACTACCCAAAAGCGCTTGATAGACAGCCACCATCAGAACAAGCGCTTCAGAATCTAGGTAGCAGATCTGGAGAAATCTCTTCAGAAACAACAGGAGCGAGATGGCAAAACAATAGCTGAGTTAGAAGCTATTGTGGATAGATTCAACAAGAAATCTAGCGAGCTTCAGATAGTGCCCTTTGACGGAAGTCTACAGTGGTGTTTCCGTTAGGAGCAAGCTCAAAAAAGGGTGAAAGCTAGAGATGCAGTCATCCGCGACTTCCTGGAGCAAGTACGGAAGGCAGCTTGTCATTTACACAGCCTAGCAAGGGAAGCTGGAGTGGTTCGACAAGGCATTCAACCAGTGACAGATAAAGGAAAAAGACTGGTAAACCTATTAGAGGATGTTTGGGGTCTAGAGGATTTAGTCCGGGTGTACCTTTGATTGTTTTTATGTCTCTTAAGAGATAAAACACTTTTATTTAAATAGGGATTATTTATAATAACAGGCACTTTTCTAGATCAATGCCTCTAAATTACATACATCATGCATTGCATACCTTGCATTTTATATTTTATATTTATTTTTTTATATTTTCCATGTTTTTACATTCATATTAACTAACAGAACATGTCTTAGAGAGAATAAGCATCAAGTTTACCTCCACGAGCTCAAGACACACATCATCCACACAACACTCGAACAAAGAGGAGATAAATGGAGGCCAGAATCGAAAAAATCGAAGAGAACATGGCAAAATTGTAGAAATAATTAGAAGACAAAATAGCCCAGAACAGTCAGAGTACCCTGGATTCCATAACTAGAACCCATGAGTCCTTGGTTGATCAAATCGTGGCCAAGTTGTCGGGTTTACAGCATGCAGTGCACCAGGGGTAGGTGCGTCTGAGAGGGTAGCTATACCACCAACCCTGCAAGTGGTTGTCTCACCTGAGATCTTACCCGGGCTGCAATGGGGACTTATTTGCGACAAAAGGAAAAGCCTCATCTGCTGCACAGACGCAAACTTCTACAACCAATCCTGACAACCATCTAGATAATTACTATATCCTAGATTTTGATGAGGATGATAAAGCAAAAAAGATGAAAGAAAATATTAAGATGCTGGAAGACCAGATGAAGGTGGTCAAAGGGGACCACGACTACTACAGAGTGGATGCAATAGAGCTGAGTCTGGTTCCAGATTTGGTACTTCTACCAAAATTTAAAGTCCCCGAGTTCTAGAAATTTGACGGGAACATCTGTCCTTCAGCCCACATCACTATGTTCTGTCGGAAGATGACAGGATATGGGGGAAATGACCAACTCATGATCCACTATTTCCAGGAGAGCATGTCCGGAACTCATATCAAGACATGGAGGAAAAGCACAACGAGAGTTTCCGATAGTATGCACAGAGATGGAGGGATTTGGCTGTGCAAGTTCATCCACCCTTGGATGAAAAGGAAACGAGGAAGCTGTTTGTACAGACCCTGAAGGCACCTTACTTTGGGCACCTGATGGCAATCACATCGGGAAGTTTCTCAGATCTAGTTATGGCTGGTGAGATGATCGAGTTGACCATAAAAGAAGGAAAAATTGAGGGAGGGGACTCTAGTAAGAAGCCTTGCAGCCTCCCATGAATAACAAAGAGAGAGAGATCAACAATGTTAACACCTACAGCACCAAAAAAGGTGTTACGATCTCAAGTTCAAATACCACTGCAGCTGTACCATCCGATACTTCTAAACAGAACCAAAGAGAACCGATAAAGGAAATAGAAAGGGAACAATTTGATCTCATTCCCATGACATACAAAGAGTTATACCAATAGCTCTTCGACACTCACGCGGCGTCGCCTTACCCTATGGAGCCAATAAAGCCCCCTTACCTGAGATGGTTTGACGAGAATGCTCACTACAAATATCATGACGGTGTTCAGGGGCATTCGATCAAAAAATTGTCTCGTATTCAAGAGGCTTGTACAATGAATGCGAAACAAGAATTGGATTTATTTCAACTCCGAAACACCAAATATCACACAAAATCCCTTTCCCAATCATCAGGAGACTGGGATTAATGTAGTCACTACCGAATGGGACATGAGAGTCAAATCGAGTGTTTCATAGATAAAATCTCCTTTGGATTGGGTATGGATCCAAATGGTAAATACAGGGCTTCTCGTACTATATCCAAATACAGTAAAGAATGAAGATGATAACCACTGTTGTTACCACAACGCAAAAGGGCATCAAGTGCAAGATTGCCCAGAATTCAAGACGTTAGTCCAGCTCTTGATGGACAGGAAAGAGCTGGAATTTTACGAAGAAATTCAAGATTCTCTGGAAGCGGATGTTTGCGCTACCATAGAGTCATACGACAAGAAATACGATAGGGGTAGTCCATTGATAATTACCCCTAAAGTAAAGATGACAACAACAACACAAGCCAAGGTAGTGATCACAGCACCTCGGCCTTTTCAATATAAGGATAATTGACAAGTGCCATGAAAGTACGAATGCCAAGTGAATACTTCGAAAGAGTGTGATAGCAAAGTGAGACAAAGACCACTTGAGAATTTTAAAGAAGATGTGATAGCTATCAACGAACCTATAAAGGAGGAAGAAACTAAGGAATTCCTCAAATTCTTGAAGCATAGCGAATACAGTGTTGTGGAACAGCTCCATTGCGCACTTCAATGTTGGCATTATTATTAAACTCAGAGGCACATCGGGAGGCACATTGGGAGGCACTGTTGAAAGTTCTGAATCAAACGTTCGTGCCACAAAACATACCATTCAGCAAGATTGATCGACTGGTAAACAATATTCAAGCTGATAATCTCATCTCATTTTCAGATGATGAGATTCTATCTGGAGGAAGAGGCCGAACAAAGGCATTACATATCACTACGTATTGCAAGGGGCATGCCCTACCAAGTGTTTTAATCGACAACGGTTCAGCCCTGAACGTGATGATTTTAGTCACATTGAAGAGTCTGCCAATGGATACCTCTTATATGAAAACCTGCCAGAACGTGGTCTGAGCATTTGACAGGACCAAGAGAGAGGTAATTGGCAAGATCAAGGTTTCGTTAACAAACAGACCAACCACATACGACGTTGAGTTCTTAGTGATGGCTATCATGCCTTCTTAGAATTGTCTTTTGGGAATGCCATGGATTTATCAAGCAGGTGCAGTGTCGTCCACACTGCATCAAAAAGTTAAATTTGTTATTGACGAGGCCTTAGTAATCATCAATGTTGAGGAAGATATCGTGGCAAGTGTGACCACGGAGGCCCCACATATCGAGGTAGATGAGGAAGCGGTAGAGTGCTCATTTCGCTTCTTAGAATTCCTGAATACCATATTTTTGGCAGAAGGAAGAATGATTCATAAACCCTAACTCTCTAAGTGCACTAAGATGAATATCAAGCAAACCTTGGGACAAGGCGCCAAGACCAGAATATGGTTTGGGAAGCAGCTGCCAGGAAGGACTAATCCAGTCCTTCTAATTTTAAAATTAGATCAGTTTGGGGTTGGTTTTCAGCCCAATTATCATGAAAATATGAGGGAAATCCAAAAGAACCGGGAAAGAAGACTAGTCAGGTTGATTAAAAGCGAGTTTCAACGAGAACCAACGATATTCCCACCTCTTTACAAAATATTCAAGTCACATGGTTATGTGTTTGAGACCACCTCATCAAATTTAGAAATGACTCTAGAAGATCTAAGCATCAATGTCGTGACCACAAAAGATATTGACAACGCAGATAGATCCAAAATCTACCCTCTGTCACCTAGGTTCGTGCCTAGTAACTGGTATATGGAAGAACTTCCTGTGATTTACAAGAGACTTTCAGAGTAATATTTGAACTATCCCTATTTGCCTATACTCGGGGTAATAGGTGATCTTTTGTAAGGGTGAATAAACATTTTGTTTAATTTCAATAAATGATGCATTTTCTCTTTTCATGGCAAACAATTTTTCTTGTTTCATTTCTTTTTCAGTTATTTTTCCTTTTCTTCATTTCAGTACTCTTTTTCCATTTTCTTTCGAATTTAATTCTCGACTGTTCTGTGTGGGATGTTTTCCTCTAACACATATATATTTCTCTTTTCCTTCAGGTGTTCAGATAACGATAGTACATGCACTGATGATCCTGATATGGAGGTGGATTTTGAATCAGTCGTTTGTCTCGGGGAATTTGATGAATGCAACAATGAAGATGAGAGCAACTTGCCTACTGAATTGTTGAGAATGGTAGAAAGAGAAGAAAAACAAATACAGTCACATGAGGAAAAGATCGAAATCCTGAATTTGGGCACTGAGAATGATAGAAATGAGGTTAAAATTGGCACAACTCTTTCGACTGAAGCAAGACAAAACCTGATAGTCTGACTTCAGGAGTACAGAGATGTGTTCACTTGGTCGTATCAAGACATACCGCTGCTAGACACAGATATGGTAGTCCACAAACTGCCTATCAAACCAGAATGCAAACTCGTGCAGCAAAAGCTGATGAGAATGCGACCTGAGATGCTCCTTAAAATCAAAGAATAAGTCAAAAAGCAATTCGATATTGGTTTTCTTCAAGTGGCAAAGTATCCAGAGTGGGTGGCCAACATTGTACCGGTTCTGAAGAAAGACGGGAAAGTGTGCATGTGTCTCGATTACCGAGACCTTAACAAGGCAAGTCCCAAAGACAACTTTCCTCTGCCATACGTAGACACTTTTGTAGACAATACAACCAGGAACTTCTTCTTCTCATTTATAGACGGATTTTCAGGATATAACTAGATTCAGATGCATCCTGAAGACTTAAAAAATGCCACGTTTATCATAATGTGGGGAAATTTCTACTACAAAGTGATACCCTTCGGATTCAAGAATGCTGGGGAAACATATCAGAGAGCTATGATGACTCTGTTCTACGATATGATACACAAATAAATTGAGGTTTATGTTGATGATATGATTGTCAAGGCACAAACCGAGAATGAACATATCGAGAATCTGAGGAAGCTCTTCCAGAGGTCAAGAAAGTTTCAGCTGAGATTGAACCCTAGAAATTGCACATTCGGAGTAACATCCGGGAAATTGTTAGGCTTCGTGGTCAGCAGAAAAGGCATCGAGGTCGATCCCGATAAAGTTAAGGCTATTAAGAATCTGTCTCCCCTACCGAACGCAAAAAGAGGTATGAGGTTTTCTAGGTATATTGAATTACATAGCACGGTTCATATCTCAGTTAACCGATAAGTGTGATCCAATCTTCCGCCTTCTCCAAAAGAACAACTCAGGAGCTTGGGATGAAAACTGCCAAATTGCATTCGAGAAAGTAAAGGATTATTTATCTCACACTCCTATCATAATGTCCCCTATCTTGGGTAAACCTTTGTTCTTGTATCTCTCCATATTCGAGAACTCAATAGGGTGTGCCCTGGGTCAACATGACGAGTCCGGAAGGAAGGAAAGAGCCATCTACTACTTGAGCAAGAAGTTCACCGATTGCGAGGTCAAATATCCTTCCATCAAGAAGGTTTGTTGTGCTCTAGTCTGGGCTACAAAAAGACTTAGACAATACATGATGTATCACACCACTTGACTGATTTCCAAGTTAGATCCCCTAAAGTACATAATGGGTGTACATTCTCTATCTGGAAGGTTAACCCGATGGTATGTGTTATTGTACGAATTTGATATCGAGTATGTGAGCCAAAAAGAAATAAAAGGAAGTGTCATATCGGAGTTCTTGGCAAGCAGAACCAGTGAGAATTATGAGCCATTGGACTTTGATTTCCCAGACGAAGACTTGATGGTTATATCCTTAGAAGAAGCATGTACTTCAACAGACAGTTCCTGGAGAATGCATTTCGATGGTGCATCAAATGCATTAGGACATGGCATCGGGGCAATCTTGATCTCTCCAAAAGGGAATCACTACCCATTTACTAGCAGAGTGAACTTCGATTGCACCAACAACATGGCAGAATATAAAGCATGTGTCTTGGGAATTCAAGCTGCACTGGGGAAAAATATAAAGACCATGCGGGTATACGGAGATTCAACCTTAGTAATCTATCAGCTCCATGGAGAATGGGAAACCAAGGATGTAAAGCTGGTAGAGTAACGAAAACTAGTACTAGATCTACTCGAAGAGTTCGATGAAGTCATCTTTCACTATGTGCCAAGAGAAGAAAATCAAATGGCTGATGTTTTACCTACCTTGGCAGTCGTATTCAAGGTTGGCGGGAAGTCTGCAATGATGTCAATTGACATGCAGTCGTATCAATACCCGACTCATTGTTACCAAATTGAAGAAGCGAAAGACACTAAGCCTTGATACTACGATATTCTGTAATATATCAAGCATCGAAGTTATCCAGAGGAAGCCACCGAAACTAATAAAAGAACTATTAGAAGGATGGAAGTTGGCTACGTCCTTAATGGGCAGGTATTGTACAAGAAAAACCATAATCACGTGCTGTTAAGGTGTGTCGATGCAGAAGAAGAAAAGATGATAGTGGAAGAAGTACATGACAGAGTTTGTGGAACACATGCAAATGGACATATGATGTCGAGGTAGATAATGAGATGCTGATATTTTTTGTCCACACTGGAAAGTGATTTCATCAACTCTTCTAGAAGATGTCATAAATGTCAGATTTATAGAGATAAAATCAATGTTCCATCTCATCCACTTCATGTAATGACGTCACCATGGTCTTTCTCTGTATGGGGCATGGATGTTATCGGGCAAATCCATCCGAAGGCTTCAAATGGTTACCAATTCATTCTTGTGGCAATCGATTATTTCACCAAATGGGTAAAGGCTGCATCATATGCCAGTGTCACTTAATCCACTATTTGTAAGTTTCTGAAGAAATAGATCATATGTCGGTATGGTCTACCTAAAAGGATCATTATCGATAATGCTACAAACTTGAACAACAATATGATTAATTTTGCTTATGAGCAATTCAACATAAAGCATCACAACTCTACTGCTTACAGACCAAAGATGAATGGAGCAGTAGAAGCAGCAAATAAAAACAACAAGAAGATAGTAGAAAAAACAACTAAGACTTACAAAGACTGGCATGAGAAATTTCCCTTTGCTTTGTTCGCTTACCGAACCTTGTCCACACTTGTGGGTACTATAAAATGAGTGTGGATATATGTGCAAATATACACAATCGAATAAGTAATACAGTGATAAGTTGAGTATCGTCTCCACAGGGAATTGGGGAAATCAAATAGGTTTGTCAAGGCACTTTACTTTGTCACCTAAGTAAAGTTAGTGTTGGTATGTACAAATGAGAATGTTGTGGCAAAATGAGATGGATGTTGTGAAAATGGAATGGTGGTAGTGTGGTTGCAATTGAATATGTCGTGGCAAGTTGGATGAAATGTCGTGGCGAATTCAATTGTGATAGGTGCAAACTAATAGAAATGTCAAGGCAAAATAAAATGCAATTACTGGATTTAATATATATATATAGGACTTTAACTTTCTCACACGACAAACTGATATGGGAATGAGTGATAGGAGTCACTGGGAAAATCTAAGTTTATTTCTCCGAATGATATTTCTTCTAAGCCTAGCCTGCCCGACAGAATCTACTAAGGTACCCTATGTTATCTCTAGTAAGGGACTCGATAGATTAAAGATGCCCTTGCATAACCAATTGGCGTAAACCCCTGCAGTGATCCTATTGGTCCAGATAACAGGATATGTCTCAGCAATACCTTTTTGTTACAGCATTAACATCTAACTTATCGTTTTTACACAACTCCTTTTAGTCAAATGAAATCCTAACCTTATCTCTAAGGTGGATTAGGCCTAGTTACTACCTAGAACCCCTTGTTTATATAGTTTCTCCCTGGTTTCTCTCGAACACTAAGGATAATTTTCCAAGGCATTCTCTCGAACCCTCAAGACCTCCTAAGGAAAGGCTACTCTCGTAGCTCCTACAACCTTAAGGCATTAAGTTTCATAAACAAAACAGATGAAAGTATAGCAAAGTAACCATTCATTGAAATAAAAACTTAAACATCCAAGTGAACTCCCACCAAATAGGATTAGTTCATGGTGGGGTTCGAATTAAACAAGCACAAAACAAGTATCATTCGTTCCTTATAACCTAATAACAAAATATGAAAGCAAAGAACTAAGGGATGAGAGACAGCCTTCGACGTGCACTACCCAATGCTTCCTTCGGCCACCAAGCACTGCTCTTAGCAAACTGGCTCCTCTCGGATGCTCAGGACGCCACTCCCTCCGGCTTGTCAAGGACAAATGCCACGGTAAGTAAGATTGACAGAGAAATATGAGACTTTCTCTCTCTAACTTTTTAAGCTCAAATCTGCGTGGAACCAAAGTCTTCAACAATATGGCTTTATCCTCTATTTATAGGGGAAAACTAACCCTAGGATTTGGTGTTAACTTTCCTAGAAAACCCCAAAACCATGGTTAAGTTACTTGAGAGTCGGGCAGGACAGGCTATGATACAGCCTGGGTAGCTGGCTGAGTGACCAGCATAATCCCGTTGCAGGCGCCCAAGGACAGGCAGGATCTGCAGGGTCAGGCGACGTCATTAGCAGGACCGGCGGTTGCAGTGCTGATCCCTCCAGGCGGATCTTCAAGGTAAATCTCTCGGGCAGAGCTCTCAGAAATTCGGAAACAGTTGGCTTCAAAAAAATCTTCTCGTACATTAAGCACTATTGAAATGCCAATCAAACTTGGCAATTTCATTTTGCTCAGCAATCTTGAATTGAACATAAACCCAATGATTTATTTACTTCTGCAAAAGATAATCGCATATTACTGTACAAAGATTCATTGAAAATTACAGGTACCTAGAAGCCGATCAATGCTCATACACATACTTAAGATGGTCGAGAAGAGTTTCCCAAATCAAGGAAAAATAAAGTGTGCACATCATATTTGAAAGTTGAAGAATTCAAGATCAAGAATCAGAACTTCAAGATTCTAAAAGCGCAATTCCATACAGGCAATCGGAGATCGAGATTTCTCTTTAGAGCCCAAAATAACACATTCCATATATGCATTCTTAGGCATACCTAAGAGCATTGCATCTATAGTATTGCATGTATGCATAACTTTGCAGGTTTTAGCTAGAGTCAATTTCAACTTCACAGTAAAGGATATTAGACTCGAAGCGACACAATTTACTTGAGATTAGATTTCAACTTCACGACGAATGATATCTAACTCAAAGACAAACAATACTTGGATTTCAACTTCACAACGAATGATATCCAATTCAAGACTCAACTTCACAACGAATGGGTCATCCACGATTTCAACTTCACGACGAAGGATATTGTGTCTACCAGCAATATTCATCTTTATATTGGATTTCAACTTCACGATGAAGGATATCCAATTCAAGGCTTAACTTCACAATGAAGGGGCCATCCACGATTTCAACTTCGCAATGAAGGATATTATGCCAACTCAAAATTAGATTTTAATTTCATGAAGAAATATATCCAATTCAAAGCTCAACTTCACAGCGAAGGGGCTTCCCAGTTTCATTCAGAGCCAATTTCAACTTCACGGCAAAGGATATTGGACTCGAAACAATAAAACTTACACAAGATTAAATTTCAACTTCACGACGAAGGATATCCAATTCAAGGCTCAACTTCTCAACGAACGAGCCATCTACAATTTCAACTTCACGAGGAATGATATCGTGCTTATACACAAAATTGGATTTGAACTTCACGACGAAGGATATCCAATTCAAAGCTCAACTTCACAGCGAAGGGGCTTCCCAGTTTCATTCAAAGCCAATTTCAACTTCACGGTGAAGGATATTGGACTCAAAACAACGCAACTTACATAAAATTAGATTTCAACTTCACGACTAAGGATATCCAATTCAAAGCTCAACTTCACAACGAATGAGCTATCTACGATTTTAACTTTACAACGAATGATATCGTACCCAACTTCACGACGAATGAGTCATCTGTAACACAGCAACACCGAAGTCTTTAGATCAAGTTTCATCTTCACGATGAAGTATCTTGAACCAGAAGACAATTCAGAGGCCACTTGCCTAAAGCTTTGAGTTCGATTTCAACTTCACGACGAAGGATATCGTGCTCAGAAGTTTCCAGTTCAACTCGACCTCACGATGAGGGAGTTATTTCATATTTCAGGTCAAATTGACAAACCAATCTTAATATCGAATTTCAACTCTATGACAGAGGATATTTGATATGGCCGAAATTTGTGTCTTTTAATCTTTGCTCTATTTTTGTTACACGATAATGAGCAAAAAGGGGCAACTAAAGACAACAAAATTTGCCCTTTAATGTTATTACATTATATAATATAAATTATATTATATAATATATGTATCTATTACATTATTGTTCCCATTTTTTTTACATGTCCAATAGCCAAATACAAACGAGTCCAAACCTAAACAGTGGTTGGCCCAAGTGCAAACAACCTAAGACCCAAAACCAAAATACATTCCAACTGCAGTAACCCGGATCCAGTGCAGTAGTCCAAACACGCGACCCAAACCCGATGGAGCCCCACGGCCTAGTTTGAAACCCTATAGCAAATTAGGGTTTCAAATTTTTCCTCCATAGCACCGTTGCCTTCGAGCACTCCTCACCCGCGCCTCCAATCTTCATGGCTACATGCAACCAACGCCGGTCGTTTCACTCAAGGCAACCAACAACAAAGTTAGCCTAGTGTTTTACATTGAATCAAACACTCAAATAGACTAAAAATAGGACCCCTACTGTACTATAAATAAGTGTAAAAAATCAACATGATTTATATACAAAATACACAACAAAGCACTCAGAAATACGTAAGCGATATTGTTGAGATTTGAGCACTTGTAACTTTCGAAAGCACAAAAGAAATAAATGTAGTATTTTTACCTCGTTTGTTCATTTCTCGCCCTTGCATGTTGTATTTCTTTTGAGATTTTTACTCAAAAACTCCTAAAAACAATTTTTGGCCGATGAACGGGAAAGGTTGTCGAGATCTATCTTTTTAGATCTAGCAATCCCGAGGCCCATTTTGAGGAAGAGAACTTGGTTTTCGGATAAAGGAAGAAAATATCTTTTTAAAAAAATAATTTTTTTGTGTATCGTCGCCGATGACTGGTGGCCAGCACCAATCAGCTGGCGGCCGACAAGGCTGCGCAACGGCCGGATTCTGGGTTCATCAAGAACCCAGGCTAATGTTCTTCATTTGGAAGAACAAGACAGAGCAAAACGAGAGAAGGGGAATACTCGGTTTGAGAGAAGAGCAAATGAATTTTAAAAAAATGGCTTATATATTCGATCCATGGACCTTGGGTGAACCGCCTGTTGACCCGACCCATAGCCTAAAGTCCACGTGTTTTTGCTTCGAAATGGGTAAATCACCCTTTTAGTCCCCTTATGTTTTTAAAGGATTATTTCGGCCCAAAATTCGTCTTAATTTGGCCTCTAGTTTTGATTTTATTTTAATTTGGACACCCAATTTATTTTTCTTTCAATCTAATCCCTTCCCAGTTTAGTTTCTTTTTTTCAATTTCTTATTTTTGCCTATTTAAATATTATATTTTATTCTTTAATTTTTCATTAGTATTTATATATATATGTTTAATTATTTCTTTATTATTATTTATTTTTTTATTATTATTATTTTATCTCTTTCTGTTTTTTTAAATTTATTTACAATTATTTTTTTAGTATTTTATCCTATTATATATATATTTCTTTTATATCATTATTTGGTATATATATATATATATATATATATATATATATATATATTATTTTTATTGTTTTATTTTATTTTTATCTATCCTATTTATTTATATGTATATATTATTTTCACTATTATTTTCCTATGTTTTTGTCTATTTCATTCCTTTTTATTTCTTTTCATTTTGTTTATTTTATTTAGTTTATTTTATTTACTTATTGTCTTTATTCTCTTTTTCTTATTTCTTTATTTTCATTTTGTTTATGTTATTTACTTGTTATCTTTATTTTTATTCTTTTCTTTATCTTACTTTACTCGTTTTATTTCATCTCCTTTATTTCATTTATCTTTATTTTTGTTGTGTTTTATCACTTTTTTTATCTAACGTGTTTCTTGACTTTTTAAGAATGTTTTCAAATCGATCTAAGGTAAGTAATTTGGATCGTTATTTTACCTTTTAATTTAAAGTTGCAATTTTCTTAATTAAAGACAACTGGAAATTACATAGTACCGAAAGGGCTGTTCAAGGGTGCTAACCCTTCCTTGACTGTAATCGACTCCCGAAACACATCTTTGGTAAGACGCAGATCAGGTAAGAAATAAGGTATCCGATCAACCCATTTGTCTTAAAATAAATTATCGATGGCGACTCCTAATACATTTTCCTAAGTCGAAGCCCAATTTCGGGCCCACCTGAAAGACGGTTCTGACACTTTTAAATCGAAATTTTCTTTTTCAATACTTTCAAATTTCATTTTTGAAAGCTCTAGATCCTTCTTCAATATTTCGTTTTGATTCTCAAAATCTATTTTAGTTTTTAGAAGAAGATCATTTAATTCAAAATTTCTTTTTCAAAGTTTTTCAGATTTCATTTTTGAAAGCTCTAACTCCTTTTTCAACATTTCATTTTGATTTTCAAAATCTATTTTAGCTTTCAAAAGAACATCATTTTTAGCTATAAATTTAGAAATCAATTTCTTATATGAGGAGTTCATGGTCTCAAACTCCAAAAATAATTCATCGTAAGCATCTTGTAACTCATTAAAAGAATATGAATTTAATCTATTTGAGTTAGAAGATACCTCGGGCTCTTCTAGAGCTAATAGAGACATCACCTTTGTTGGTTCTTCTTTCTTATCTCTATATTTTTCCCCAAGCTTACCCCACAGCTTCTTGCCATTTGAACAAGAAGAAACTTCTTTATAGATATTAGGATCAATTGCACAACACAACATGTGCATAGCCTTAACATTTTGTAGAGCTTTCTTTTGTTCTTGATCACTCCACTTGTTTGCCTTCTTTGTAGGAGAAGAATATCCTTTCTTGATTATTATCCATGCACTCGGATCATTGGCTTGGATAAATACCATCATTAATTTCTTCCAATAATGATAGTTTGCTCCATTGAAGTAAGGAGGCATGTCGATCGGTCGGGAGTCTTCCATGGAGAATGAGCCGGAAGTGGAAGTCATATTTCTCGATTGTTGACTTGAATATCGATTGAATTCTTCCCGAATTTACTCAAGAGGTGGTAAAACCTTCAAATGAGTGTAGCTCTCATACCAATTGTTGAGTTAATCAATTGGATGAATCGGCCGAGAGGGGGTGAATTAGCAATTAAAATTTCGGTGGAAGCTTTTGCAGAAAATTGAAAATATTTGCACAACTATTTAGAGTGGTTCAACTTTATCAACCAAAGTCTACGTCTAATACCTTAGCTATCCACACTAAGGATTTTCCACAAATTCACTAATTTGTCTTTCTTTTGAGGACAAAGAGTAACCTTACAACTCCCTTAAGAATTATACCCCAAATTCTTGAGAGCACTCTCTCCCAAAGAGAAAATTAAAAATTCACAAACTTTACAGAAAAACCTCACAATGTAGATTATTTGCACAATTCTAGAACAAGAAAAGAACACTTAAGAATAAATACAATTGAGCACAAAATGTGTTCTTGAAAGCAAAATGAATATTGAATGAAAATTGGCTTGAATTTCACAAACTTGATGTTTGATGCTTTCTCTCTTGTTTCTCTAGCTTCTCTTTTTAATTCTTTTTCATCAATGGCTTCAAGAACTTGTTTAAATACACCTTGGATGAGTTCTAGCCGTTGGGGATCAAATTGGTGATGATAGAGTCGTTGTAGTGTGAAGATCCACTTCAAAAAGCTGTTGGGAGCATAGGGGTATCAGTACACCTTCAAGGGGTATTGATACATCCTGTGTAAAATTCAAATATTTCGACCGTTATAAGACTAAGGGTATCGGTACCTCTCAGGGGTATCGGTACCCTTTGGGCATTCTATTTTTCTCGGAGACAAAATCAACATAAGGGGTATCGGTACCTTTGAGCTAGATATCGATATCTTTGCATAGGGATATCGGTACCCTATGGGGTATATGTACCCTTATTGCATTCGATGTTTGAGGGGTATCAGTACCTCTTAAGAGGGTATCGATACCTCCCTATTTAAAACTTATTTTTGGCTCAATTTTGGTTCGAAATACTTTGTAAAAATTATTTCAAAAATGTTTTAAGATTGAAACACAAATTTTCACTTAAGTAAGGAGTAAAATTGACATTTGAAAACTTGGAGTAAGATATGTGATATTCGATTAATTGGATCGAATATTATTTTTGAAATTGAATATAAAATCTTAAAATTCATTAAAATTCATTTACACTTTATTTGTTATATCGAAACATCAAAAAAAATTCAATAGGCCCTGAACCCTAAAAAATTTCAATAACTTCAAAGCACACCAAAATGATCAATAGTCACTGAAACAAATCACTAATGCAACACATTGAAACACATCACTAATTAAATTATCTTTATTAAGTAAACATTAAAAAACTGAAGGACATTTCCATGATTAATCCACTAATTTTGAAGGATAAAATTTTTAATCATTCACTAAACTATGTTAAAATTATTTTTTTAATTATTAATCTTTCAAAAGTTATATAATAGATACTAAATTTTATTTTTTTATAAAATAGTTATGACAACTTTAACTGTCATTAAAGGGGTGAAGTGACATACTAACTTAATAAAATAATCTCATTTACCCCTCAATTATAAATAAATTTTCATTTTTGATAATTTTTCATCATTTCTAAGTAATAATTCTAAAACAATATTTTTAAAAATATATATAAATTCACAATTTGTTTTTAAAATTACAAAATATTTTTTAAAATTATAACTTTAAGAATTTGTTAATTCATCAAATTAAAAATAATTTTTTATTTAGTTATGATTAAATTTGTAAAATTTATAATTTATATTTTCGAGATCCAACAATTTCAATTGAATTCAATTAGTTTTTTGTTAAGCAATATGATTCAATTATTTAACTTTTGTTTGATAAATTTAAATACAATTTAAAATGTATTTATAGTTTCAAAAATAAATTCTGAAATTCAATATATTTTTAATAAATATAATTTTTTTATTTTTTGGATATTCTTACTTAACAATATTAAAAAAATATCAGAATAAAATTTTACTCAAAATTGAGGGACCAAAGAAGATATTTTATATTAATTTAAAATGTCATATCATCTCTTAATGATACTTAATAATCAGTGCTCATACTTTTAATAAAATTTAAAGTTTAATGTATATTTTATAACTTTTAAAAAGTTTAATAACTAAAAAGATCATTTTATCATAGTTTGATGATCATTTGTATTTTACCATATTTTAATTTAGTTAGTGGTATGTTTTGGTGTGTCGATTTAGTAGTGTATTTCGGTATATGACGTTCACTGTAAAATTTTCCATTAAGTTAATATGTCACTTCACCCCTTTAATGACAGTTAAATTTTTAGTATCTATTTTATAAAAAAAATAATATCTATTATATAACTTTTAAAAGATTAATAACTAAAAAATTATTTTAACATAGTTTAGTGACTATTTAAAAAATTTATCCTATAAAACTAGTGGATTAATCATGGAAATGTCCTTGAGTTTTTTTATGTTTACTTAATAAAGATAAATTAATTAGTGATGTGTTTCAGTGTGTTGCATTAGTGATGTGTTTCAGTGTGTGACATTCACTGTACACTCATCCATATTATATATGTCTTAAATAGTTGAAGCCAAAGCCACATTTGAGGATCTTAAATATTAATATTAAAAATATAATTTTTATTCTTATCTTAAAAAAAGTAAAGTAAAAAATTAGTATTTTCATAACTTAAAAAAAATATATTATTTTTACTTTAATTTAAATATTTATATTTTATTCTTATAATATTTTAAAATTAAGATAAAAATAAAATATATTTCTTAAATTAAAATTAAAATAATATATATATATATATATTAATCAAAATTAAAATAAAATATATATTTTTTAAGTTAAGATAAGAATAGAACATATATTTTAAGTTAAAATAAGAATAAATAATATTTTAAAAAATTAAGGTAAGAACATAATAATTTAAGTTAAGAATATAATATATGTAATAAGTTAAGATAAAAATGAAATATATTTTTAAAAGTTAAGATAATAAATATATTTTAAGTTAAGATGTGAATTTAATTTAATGTGCAAATTTACGTTAATATATATTTATAATATTAAGAATTTAATATTACACTAAAATGCAACATATATATTACATGTAATTTACTTCAAACTAATTAATCAACTTGGCCCAATGGTTGAGCTTCTCCTTTCAACCCTAAAGAACCCAGGTTTGGGTCTCAAGTACCCTCATTTTAGGGCTCTTAACTTTCTTTCAATCAGAGGGTTCTAATTGGTGGAAAATAAATATATTAAATTAAATTAAATAAATTTAATCTTTCAATTGGATGATGGCATATACCATGCATTTGGTACCAATAACACATGATATCATCTGATTCGATGATTAAATTTATTTTCATTTATTAAAATAATAACCAAATTGATCGAATATAAAAGTAAGAGTGACCAAATGTGTGATTATATTAATTTTATTAACTGTCACGTCAGCTCTTCTGTCAAATGCTAACGGCATGTGGCTTGATTGAATGCATTTAAATGGTTGGGTGACTTGATTGATAAAATTTCAAAAGTAGTGTCAAAATAGAATGGAGCAATAGTTAAGTAGTTAATAGTATCATTTACCCATATAATAATTAATAATTGGATGAGGAGTTTGACGAAGGGGAATCATTTTTATTAAGGTTTTCAATATTTTAAGAATGAAAATTTTTGTTTGGATAAAAATAGTAAGAGGTTTTAAAATTCATATGAAATTTTAGATAAAGATTTTTAGCTATGAAATAAAAAGAAATCAATGATATAAATTGAAATATTTAAGTTGGATTTTCATTGAAGAATAAAATTATCGTAGAAAAAAGATAAAAGGAGAATAGAAGAGAGAATTAGAAAGGGAGAGAGGTTCAAGGTCCTCCATGTCCTATAAGTTTGATTGGTTTCCGAATACCTCTTTAACACTCAAAGCTGCATTAAAGGGTGAATAAAAATCGACACATCGAACACTCACCCTAATTGCACCACCTCTAAAATCTCTATCTAGCTTTGTTAAAATATCACTGTTAATCCCTATCTCAACATTGAATGTTGTGACCAACTCCAACAACTTGATCACTTACCTAATTAGAATGTAGTATTTATTCGAAAGATTTTTAACTTTTTGAAAATATATGTTCAAACATCTTTATATACGACATGCTCAAACTCGAGACTTCTAAAAATAAAAATCATCCCTTTAGCCACTTAGCTCGCTTGGTTCGTGCAAAGTTTGTCTCTTTTTTGAATTAATCATTAGTATCTGATTTATTGACCGACTAATCCAGATCGGATACTGCAGAGACAATGACGACCCTCCCAATCCAAATTGCTCCATTCATAAACGCTAGGGTCCGAACTCCTGACCTTACTTAAGGAATCTAGTGTCTCATCCCATTCAATATAACTATATAATAGCAATATCATTTTAAATTCATTTGTTTAAAAATTAATTCATTACAATTACCAGGTATTAATATAAATATTTTGTATTAATGCCAATCGAATCAACTAATATTTTCATATATATTATTTTATTACAAAAAAAAAGGAGAAGCTACCATCACACATATCAAGTTCGTTAAACTTATCTAGTTCAGTTAAATTGATCCTTGTATTGTTCCTTTGTATTGTTCCTTTGTGGAGGGAACTGTAATTTCCTTTAGAGTTAATTGCATCATATGTCCTTAAAGTATGATCTTTATTTTAAATTGGTCTCTAAATTTTTAAATATTCTAATTTTATTCCTAAAGTATAACTATCATTCTAAATTACTTCTCAAACTTTTGAATATTTCAATTTCATCCTCAAACTATGACATGCATTCTAAATTGATCCCCAAACTTTTTAGCATTACAATTTCAGCCCAAACTATACGTATATACTAATCACATCCCTTGTTAGTAAAATCGTTAGGCCAAGTTATATCATTATATGTTTGAAAAAAATAAAATTTAAGTTAAATTATGGTTGAAACTAATTACGTATTTGGATGAATTTGGGGATGAACTTGGAACATTCAAAAGTTTAGGGATCAATTTAGAAAGAGGTCGTAGTTTAGGGATAAAATTAGAATGATAAAAAGTTTAAGAACTAATTTAGAATCAGAGTCATAGTTTAGGGATGAAATTGGAATATTCAAAAGTTTAAGGACCAACTCAAAATAAAGGTTATAGTTTGGGGTCATAATGTTGCAATTAACTCTTTCTTTTAATTATAAGCGTCTAAGTAAAAGTTAATCTCGTCGAATCTTAAAAATGATGAATTCTCATCTAATTCGAATACTAATGTTCACTAACATGAAAGGTATAAAAGTATAGATTCGTATCAATAGTATCAAATTTGAAGTTGAAGGAAAAAAACTAATAGCCTCTCTCTATTTAAACCATGGTCCTGCACTTCACAAGGGCAAATTACAATGTTTCCCTATCCTGCACTTCCATCTATGCACAACGTGAGTAAAGGATGCAGAAGGACCAGAGTCAGAGGCAGCCCCTGGTTGCTGAAGTCTGTACCCGTCTCCGACACCGTTGAAATCTCCGATTTCCATTTGGAAACCCTATTCGGGAGCTGTGATGTCAATGTCGATGGTCGCCTCAGTAGGGCAGAACTCAAGGAGGCCTTGAGAACCCTCGGTTCACGTTTCCCGGCCACTCGAGCTGCTAGAGCACTTCATTATGCCGACAGATGGGTGTACAAGTGAGGAGTTGGATGCTCTGGTTGAATATGTAGTACAACGTCGTTATAAAGTTGGCATAGAGTAAGCTTAAGTTTGGTCCATACATTTGGTGTCAACAAAGAATTCAATGGGATCTGGGAACTAATGCCAGAAAGTGGAATGGAAGGGTAAAAACTACATGTCTATATGTATATTATCCACTTCATGTCTGGTTAAGTTCACTTTGTGTACTTGAAATTATAAGGGTAAATTACACTTTTAGTACTTAAACTATTATTTTTGTCTCGTTTTGCTATCAAAACTTTCATTTTATTCAAAATCATACCAACGTTTACTTTTTGTTTTGTTTTGGTACATCGCTGTTAAAAGTTTAACGAAACTGTTGTTGTTGTACGTGACACTTGTAAAGTAAATTACATCATTCATCACTCAACTATTTTTTCAACCCTATTTTGATCATTGAAGTTTAATTTTTTTTTTAAGTTTAACTACTTAACTTTCAAATTACACCTAATTTAATCACCTAACTTTCAGATTTGGTTTTTTTATTTTAATTATATATTAATAAAATAATAATAAAAATGTCATGTCACATATTAGTGATTAAAACAAGAGCAATTTGAAAGTTGAGTAATTAAATTGAAAATATTTAAACTTTAGTAACCAAATTAAGAGTAAGAAGATAGTTGTGTGATGAATGATGTAATTTACCCATAAAAGATACCACCTACAACAGTTCCATTAAGTGGGTACAAAATAAAATCTAAACTAAACGTTAGATATGATTTTGAATAAAAAAATTAGGTACTAAAACAGAATAAAAGTAATAGTTTAGGTACTAAACGTGTAGTTTACCCAAATTTTAAATAAGTTATTTTTAGGGTAAATATAAGTTTAGTACCCCAACTATTTTTTGTTTCATTTTGATCATTCAACTATTTTTTTACCAAACGTTATATTTTGCTATTATTTTAGTCACTCACAGTAAAAAAATTAATTGTGATATCGATGTATCACATTAAGGCAATAACATATCATTGAAAAAAATTTAAAAATAACATGCCAGCAGTTTTCTTACTTTTTAATGGTAATTGACCAAAATAAAATCAAAACGTAACGTTATGCATAATTTTGAAATGAAAAATAATTGGGTGACTAAAATAAACTAAAAGTGATAGTTGAAGTACTAAAGGTGTACTTTACCCTTACTTTTTATTGCACTTAACAACTTAGTAACCTAATCAAATATAACATTATTTCTACTTTATGCTTTATTTTCTTCATGAGTTACTAATTTTTTCTGTTATGATCAAAGATATTTTAACTCATTGATTCTTTAAGTTTTTGAAATTTAATTGCTTTTTATGTTTTTGAACAATACGACGCAATTAAAAAATAATATTATTTAGAGTTTTTTAAATTATTAATATTTGTTATGCATACATATTTCATAGATGTAACTGTTTAAATTCATATCATTTAAAAAAATAACATTATATTTTACCACGAAGACTAATTAAATAAAATTATCATAGAAGATAAGTAAACATATTTGATTGGTTGGACAAGCTGTTTTTTTCTTTCCCCCTTATATTCTCTTAAGATGTGTTTGGTTTAAGTCATCTCACATTACCGGGGGAATGGAATATCATTCCCCCATTTGGTTGGCAAACATTCTCAGCCCCCGATAATATTTTATTCTCAACAGTGGTATTTTTGGGGTATATTACCGGGAATGTGTTTACCCCCTTCTCTTAGGTATTATTGGATTACCAGCGTTTTTGACTAAAATGCCATTAAATTTTTTTTCAAAAATATCATTCTTCTGTCGTTGAATAAAAAAAATTCTACGAAGGTTAAATTACAAATTTATCCTTAAACTATTTTAGATTTACAAAAAAAAATCATAATTAGAATTTTATATAAAGTTCAGGGGTTAAAATAAAATTTTGTCCTTTCGTTAAACCTATTTATCTTTTCAATTTTATAAAAAATTATATAAATTTTATGAATTTAAAATTTTTAAAGAAAATATAAAAATTAATTATAGTAAAATTATAGTAGAATTCAACTTGTTAAAAAAATAAATATATAATAAGGACAATTTGATAAAATATACATTCCAATAATCATTTATTCCTTTAACCAAACACTGTAATTTTACATTCCTGCTAAAAGAACCAAACACAAAATACAACATTCCCAGTAATCTTATTCCTACCGGTAAACCTATCCCCGCTGATAATCTTATATTTCGTGAACCAAACGCACCCTTAGGTTATGAGTTCTAAACCCACTATGAGCACCCTTCTTTCCCTTAGAATCCTCATTCCCCAACATAAAGATTTGAATTCATACAAAATAGGACAACATAAACATCCTTAACCACGCAATCATTTATAGGGGTGTAAATGACATAGCGTTTGGTGAACTATTCGTGAACCGTTTATATAATATAAATTTATATTCGTTTCTTAAGTTAAATAAACGAGTATGGACAAAATTATTTATGTTTATTTGATAAACGAATGAACATGAATAGGGGCGTGTTCATTTTGTTTATATTCACGAACAAGCTCATTTATCGACTCATTCATTTATGTTCAAGAACAAGCTCGTTTACATATTTCTTCTTTTCTTTTTATTTTTTTATATTTTAAATATCGATGAAGGTAAGGACCAACATAAATACATGGTAAAAGTTAAAATTTAAACTATGAATGGGGAATTTAAGCATTAGTGGCATAATTTTATCATTTTTCTTTAGTTTACAAATGGAAAGATAAAATTGAAAATTAAACATATAAACGAACATGAACGCGAAACGAAACGCATATATTGGTGAACATTAAATGAACACGTTCGTGAACATATAAACAAATTTGTTCACGAATAATAAATAAATGAACATGAACAACTTCAAAAATAAATAAACGAACACGAATACAATATTAAAAATTTAAGCGAACACGGATCGAATATGAATACCTTAAAAAATAAACAAACATAAATACAATCTTATTCGTTCAAGTTCGGCTAATTTAAACATTTAAAACTCATTTAATAGATCTCCTCTACCTTTCCTTAGTTCGTTGAGATAACAACCCTCCCATACATAATTCTATATGGTAAGAGTCCCAACCTTAAAACAACTGCAAAGCAGTGCTGTTTCCATGGATCGTTGGAATGGTGTGTTCAAGGTTCAATTACACCCAAACGCTGAAAATTACTACAGAATCGCAACATCTCTCTGCTTTTCACTTTCCTTCAGATCCCTAATCGTAAGTAATCCTTTATCCCTCTTTTCAATTATTTTTTCTTGAAAAAAGCATTGTTTGGAAACCAGTGTCTTACAATGATACCATCGGAATTAGGCGCCTTCGGCGAATGCCATATTCTTCAACGGAGACAGAGTCCAAGGTACCAGAAACCCAGTGGTGGAGAGACTATCGGATCCGCAGAACATAGCTGAGGTTTTGGCTTCTAAATTCGGTGGCTCTGTTAATGTTTGGATCATCGAGGCTTCCATTTTCAACGGGCCGTTTGCCGTTTATAAGGATTTTATTCCGTCGGTGAATGGATATGGGAGCCTAATCGTATTCTCCTGTGGATTCCCTGCCTCTGCCACAACTGTTTCGCTCTTATCAAATTGCCTTCAACATGTATGTTTGATGAAAAACGATTTGGTTAAATTGTAGTTTTGGTCCTCGAATTTTGAATTTAGGATTTAGTCTTACTCCTATCAAATTGCCTTGAACATGAATGCTTGATGAAAAGTAAATTGGTCAAATTTAGTTTTAGTCCTTTTTCTATACTCAAAATTTGGATTTTGTCTTTGTACTTTAATTTAGAATACTGCCTCACCTCTGTCAAATTACTGATGAAAAGCAAATTGGTAAAATTGTAGTTTTGGTCCTTCTTCTATATTCAAATTTGGGATTTAGTCTTTCTAGTTGGATGAATTTGCACAAGCTTGCGAGTATGAGTTTTTTACTTGGATTGTTGGTGATAGTTCCCATGTACTATAACTTGTATCATTGTTGCAGGCAAAAAATGCAATTTCAAGTGAACCGAAGAAACCAAGCTCCGTTAGTTTATCTTCATTACAACCACCCAAAACCTTAATTATTGGTTTTAGCAAGGGTGGTACTGCAGTTAACCAGCTTGTTACCGAACTCGGTTCCTTGGAAGACGATGCCCCGGTAAATCCTAGCCGTGTAAGAGAACAGCAGCCTGGGGTTGATGAATTATCTGTTGTCCAAGAAGAGATTCAGATGATTCCGACCACGAAGGAAAGCTTATTAAACAGCATCACGGAGATTCATTACGTGGATGTGGGCTTAAACTCTTCTGGCGCATACATCACTGACAAAAACGTGATTGAAAGTATATCGAAGCGCCTCTTGGGTGGAGGAGCTCAGGGGATTCGTTTTGTGCTGCACGGAACTCCGAGGCAATGGTGCGACAGCAGGCGGACTTGGATACGAGACGAAAAGGAAAGATTGTATCGTTTGCTTGAATCAGAAGCTCAGAGAAGTGGTGGCAGATTGAAGGTGTATGAGAGATTTTATTTCGCCGATAGGACTCCTGATATGCAGATGCATTTTGAAGTTATTCAGAAATGGATGTTAGTTGATTGCATAGTGTGCACGTTTCTCTGTTGTTTATGATCATGAGAAGATGGGGTGTTGGTCTCTTTATGTTTGTTTCTCCTTATGCGTCCTTTTTGCTCTGTAAATATAAGAAGAAATACCTAACTTCACGTCGCCATTGCCGGTGCTGCCTGAATTTTGTTGTTTGTGGCTCATCGAGGAAGACAAGGGTAGGGATGGGCACAAGATCCGAACTCTATAGGTTTCGACTCAATCCAACCTATTAGGGTTCAGGGTTTTTTTTTTAAAAAAAAGAAATTAAAGTTTGTGTCGGGTCAGTTCATTTTTTAGATGATAAGTTCGGGTTCAAGTTTAGAATGGAAAATACCCGACTTGACCCGAAAAATAATATAATTATATATTATATATTTAAGGATAATTACAATAATGTCATTCTTTATAATTTTTTCCAATTAGATCCTTATTTTATTAAAAAATTAATAATTTTATATTATTTGAGGTAGAATCAAAATCGGATTTTATCTCAAAAGTTAGATCAAGTCTTGGGTTGAGTCGGATTTCGGAGGGTATAAAATTTTTAGATCGAGAGGGCTGAAAATTCAATCCAACCCGACTTATACCCATCCCCGTACAAAGGTGAGAGCCAAAGCTTAAAAGAAAACACGCTACAACGGAGAGCAAACCCTTATTTGATATCAAAATCAAAACGCATTAAAACCTTTTATTCAAGATAAAATTCGTTAGTTTTATTAAAAATATAAAAATATTCAAATTACAATGATAGTTTATAATCATAATCATAAATTAAAACACATAATAAGAATATTTTCCTATAATCATTAACACAAGAAACTAATAACTTAATATCACATAATGACCATATAAAGAAAAGATTAAATACATAACCAAATAAACTCGAATAAGAGGTAAATACGAACAGATCTGATCGCATCGACAAACTAACTAAGCTATTAAAAGATCATCGACAAATTATAAATTAGAATTGAGCGACATGAGAAAACTATTTACGTACACAAATCGCATATCTAAAACTAATCTGATGGTCAAAAAGAGAGAAAATCAGCATGATAACAAATGAGCGATATCTTGATCAGTTGTGGCGATATCAAATTCAACAATGAGAAAAATGATAAACGAAAATAATGATCAAACAACCGAAAATATGTTAAATAACAAAGAAAATGTGTCATAAAGATAGATTAAATGTGTCGTAAATGCAGGGTTATTAACAATTAAAAAATAAGAAAGAAACAAAGAAACGAATAAAAAAATGATTATATATGGTCGATAACCAATATTAAAGTTGGTGTCATCGTCGATTATAAGAATAAAAGAAAAAAATTCTAACAATGACACAAGCAAAAAAGAGAAAACTAGGTTTAGAATCCTAAAAATGTATTAAAACTTCAATGATTGTAATTTAATCTATACAATAACCTTGAATAAAATTAAAGAAAAACAATATTTAGGATAAGTTATTTTTTTGTCATTCACCACAGTAATTAATATTGTTTTTTATTATATTTTGATTACTTGTCATTAAAAAATTTAATGATGATATTAATGTGATATTATCTTATGATGATATATCAGTATTACTATTAATATTTTAACAGCAGATGATCTAAGTGTAATGTTAAGTATAATTTTAAAAAAAATTATATAATTAAAATAAATACTAAATAATAGGTGAGTGATCAAATAGTTTATCTTTATATTTAAGGTATTTTTTTTAAATTCGTGCATAATTCAAATGGTTTTTCTGTTCAAAATCTAATCCCCGAAGGTGCACAAAAGAGCGGCGGTGATAGATGAGAGCTAAAGAACACTGGAAGTTGCACTCGCTGTGGCGTCCGGTAGAGAGAAAATGCATGTTCCTTCTCCAACAAAAGAACACAAAAGCTACTCTCCTCCAAATCCACGCTTTCATGCTCCGTCACTCCATCGAAACCAACCTTAATCTCTTCACTAAGTTCATCACCTTAATCTCTTCACTAAGTTCATCACAGCCTGCGGTTGTATTTCCTCTCTTTCCGCCATTAAACACGCCCGCCGCCTGTTCGACGTTAGGCCTCATCGAAACGACACACCTCTTTGCAATTCTATGATCAAAGCGCATCTGGGTGTCAACCAGTTCATCCAATCTTTCACTCTTTACAGAGATCTTAGAAAGATGGGGAGGGTTTGTTCCCAACAATATCACGTTTTTGACCCTAGCTAAGTCTTGTGCCTTAAATATGGCTATCTGGGAGAGTTTACAGATACATAATCACGTGGTTAAATTTGGGTTTAGCTTGGATTTGTATGTTTCGACGACTTTGCTTGATATGTATGCGAAACTAGGAACCATGGGTTCAGCAAGAAAGGTTTTTGAAGAAATGCCTGAGAGAAGTGTAGTTTCGTGGACAGCTCTGATTTGTGGCTATGCTAAAGCTGGGGATATGGAGAGCAAAAAAGATTTGGATGAAATGTCAGAGAAGGGGGATTCTGCCTTATACAATGCTATGATCGACGGATATGTTAAGTTGGGTGATTTGGATTCGGCTCGAAGTTTGTTTGATAAAATGCCGGATAGGAATGTGATTTCGTGGACTAGTATGATCAATGGATATTGCAATGGTGGTGATGTTGTGTCTGCTAGGGTCTTATTTGATTCCATGCCTGAAAAAAATCTAGTATCTTGGAATGCAATGATCTCCGGGTACTGTCAGAATAGGCAACCTCATGAAGCGTTGAAATTGTTTAACGAAATGCAGTCAACGACGTTGTTCGAGCCAGATAAAGTAACCATTGTGAGCATTCTGCCACCTATTGCGGATTTGGGTGCTCTTGAGTTGGGTGAGTGGGTTCACCATTTTGTTCGAAGGAAGAAGCTTGATAGAGCAACCAATGTATGCACTGCTCTTGTTGATATGTATGCAAAATGTGGAGAGATAAATAAAGCGAAAAAAGTTTTCGATGAGATGCCAGAAAAGGAAATAGCTTCATGGAATGCTTTAATAAATGGATATGCAGTCAACGGATGTGCCAAAGAGGCACTGGAGGTATTTTTGGAAATGCAGACTCGAAGAATTATGCCGAATGATGTGACCATGATCGCTGTCTTGTCCGCTTGTAACCATGGCGGTCTGGTGAAGGAAGGTAAGAGATGGTTTAAAGAGATGGCGGAATTTAGGCTCATCCCGAAAATCGAGCATTATGGTTGTATGGTTGATCTGTTAGGGAGGGCAGGATGTGTGGAGGAAGCTGAGAAGTTGATAGAAAGTATGCCCTATGAGGCCAATGTAATTATTCTCACTTCACTTCAATTTGCATATTGGTCCTTGAATAATGTTGAAAAAGCTGAGTGTTTGTTGAGTAAGTTGGTCCATATGGAGCCAACTAATCATGGGAGTTATGTTATGTTACGGAATCTGTACGCCGCTGAGAAAAGATGGGAAGATGTGGAAGGAATTCGGAGAGAGATGAGAAGGAACGGGGCTCGAAAAGAGGCCGGCTGTAGTGTTATTGAGATTGACAGCAGGGTTTCGTAGTTTGTATCCGGAGATAAACTGCACCCTAAATGGGAAACCATAGAGTCAGTGGTGCTGCAGTTGCGGATGCACACGAGGGGGCAGTCGGACATGGAAGCTGCACACGAGTGATGCATGATATTTGAGCTCTCGATTATGCCGGTTGTGTTAAATTTGGATCGATCTAATTCCCTTCTGGTTGATTTTTAATTCGAGTCACTCGGGATAATTCAACTTGAACATTCAAATTATTTGGTTTCAAAATAATTTCAAGTTCTCATACGGTCATTTGTAACTACATAGAAGACATTTTTTCAATGAATACAGAGACAAAAGATGAAGTACAGGATTTTACATCAAGATCTCATTAAATTTACCCAAACCTAAAAGCAGATTCCAATAAGTAACAAATTGTGAGACTAAAGGGGGAAATATCATGAACTCTTTACCATTACTATCCCTACCTACAACACCTTTAAGACGTAATGAACCTCCAACAATTATCCACGTTTTGTTGCAACATAATGGAAACCAAGACTACCCTTGCTAGATGAAGAATAAAATTAGGGTACCAAAATACATAGATTCTGACTAGGGCGGTAAAAAGTCGAGATTAAGTATTCTAGAGTCGTTCGAAAAGTTTAAAACTAAGTTTGACTCGAAAACTCGCAAACTTAAAATTATCAAATTTAACTCAAACATAAAATTAAAAATTAAAACTCAACTCAATTAAAAAAAACTCGCAAACATAAATTTTTATAGGAGGTGATTGCAATACATAATGTCATAATCATTTTCAGTCACGTAAGCCAAAGATGCATTTAACTTGAGGAAGAGTATTTACTAAGACTCAATCGACTGGATTCGCCTTTTTAACTTGCCCGACCGAAAAGAGTATCACTTCTCTAAATAATTTCTTTGGGAGCTCTATTTTACAATAAGTATTATTTTGGATGGACAGGGATGGCAATGGGTTTGGTCAATCCGACCCGATCCGAAAAATATATATCTTCCACCCGACTCAACCTGAAAAGCATATTTCTTCCACCAAAACTCAACTCGACCTATTTTTTAGAGTATAAATCTGACCGACCTGACCCAACCTGATATAATAAGGACTTAATTAAAAAATTATATAAAGAGGGGTATTATAGCAATTGTTCATAAATTTTGAAAAATTACACTATTACTCTCAAGTCGAGTCAAAATCTTTCACCCTCCACACGAACCTAAACCGACCTCACCCCTATATAAATATGACCCGACCCGACCCGAATCCAAATTTCTTTTTAAAAAATCCACTCTATTGGTTGGGTCGGATCGGAATCCGTTAGTTTCGGATTAAATTGTCATCCCATGGATGGAGAGATAATAAAGTCATGTATTGAAAGTAGAGGATTAAATTTTAAATGTATAAAAGTACGGGGAGAAGTATGAAGTATACCAAAGAAAAGACGCTTAAAGTAACCGCTAAAGTTTGCCAGGTCATCGATCTGAGTCAATACTTGTTTTCATCTAAACCCTCCATCGTATATCATCAACGGCCACTGTTCATCGTTAAGATTTTCTCGCGGATCACAATCTTCCCACTTCCCCCCTATAAATTCCTCACAATCTTATAACGCTCCACAAATTTCTAATTGAATTATCCAAATCACTTGCTCTTTTATTGAAGATGTCAGAAGAGAAAGGGAGGTAAGGGGCTGGGGAAGGGAGGAGCGAAGCGCCACCGTAAGGTCCTACGCGATAACATCCAGGGTATCACAAAGCCGGCGATTCGACGCCTTGCTCGCAGGGGAGGAGTGAAGCGTATCAGCGGCTTGATCTACGAGGAAACCCGTGGAGTTCTCAAGATCTTCCTGGAGAACGTCATTCGCGACGCCGTGACCTATACCGAGCATGCTAGGAGGAAGACCGTGACCGCCATGGATGTGGTTTACGCACTCAAGAGGCAGGGTAGGACTTGTATGGATTTTGGCGGTTAGATGAGTTTAGGGTTTTGGGGCTTGGGTTCTGTTGTAATCTGTAATTGTGCTATCAGTTAATTACGTTCTCAGGTGGAATCTCGACACAGCCTCATTGCAGTCTTATATAATATAGGGATAATGGTTTAAATGGCCCTCAAGTGATAACAAATCTTTCAATGTGGCACTTGTACCTTCAAAACCTTCTGTTTTAGCACCCCCAAAGCTTCATTCTCCATTAAAGTAGGACATGCCATTAATGTAGTTAAGAATGAATTAATATAGTTTTCATCAATTTGTACATCTACTTGAACATAAAACTTAACCATGTCAAAATTGTTCCATGATAGGAAGCATTGGATGGTGATAATTATGGAAGGATACTAAAGTTTATTAGTACATATATGTTATGTTTAGCAGTGATGACGCTCGAAATTTAAGATTTTTTTTTGAAAGAGAAAAAATTGGCTATATATAACTCCTTAGCCTAAGTGTTGATTATTAATCAATTAAAGATTTTACTTAAAAAGGGTGATTTTGATAAAAAAAAATAAATGTTGAGGATTAAAGTATTTCGAAAAAGGAATATGAGCAAAAATAATTATTCAAAAAATCGATACAGGCAAATTTTTACATTATGCCCAAATAAATCAAATAATCTATTCTCATAAGTAATGTTGCATTTTATGTACCAAACCCCTCAGACAATTAATACTCAATGACTTGATCGAAACTATTTTAATAATTTATTTGACAAAATTCATTGTTCAATCATGGAAATAAAACCATCCGAGTGTTTACCCCATTTTTATTTATACAGTGGAAAGGTCGTATATTCATATACATGTTTAAATAGTTGTTAAAATAGAAGGGTAAACTACACATTTAGTAACCCAACTACTATTTTTATTCTATTGGGTCGCTTAACTCTTTTTTATTTCTAAATCATATTAAACATGGTTTCATTTTTATCATATTTTATTAAAAAAACTAATAGTGTTGTTGACTTGTTACCATAAGATAATTTTATATCATCATTAAATATTTTTTTCAAAAATATCACATTAACAATTTTATTAAATTTTAATGACAAGTGACCAAAATATAATGTTGGATATATTTTTAAAATAAAAAATAATTAAATAACTAAAATAGAACAAAATTAATGATTGAAATATTAAACGTGTTTATCGACTATAGACGTCACGTGGGTAAGGTGCGCCCCCTACAACGCGTCTTGTTAAAAGTGTAAAAAATTCGGATGCTAATTTTGTAAATATTTTTAAATTGGTGCCTAATATGTAATTAGTTTCTGTTAGGGTGATATTTATGTAAAAACTCTAACTTTATCTATTTATTTTTTTGTGATATTATTTTTAACAACAGTTAATAATGTTTATTAACTTTTAAAATTAATTGTTTAAAAATATTAAAATAAACTTTTAATTACAATGGATATATTAAATGAATTATTATTATTTAAAAAATAAATAAAAATGTAATAAAAATGAATTAAAAATGAATAAAATTCAATAAAAATATAATATAAAGCTAATAAATATCACCTCTTTATTTAAAATATTCTTTCTAATATTAATTTTAAAAAATATAAAATATAAAATAAATATTAAATTTTAATTTTATTAAAAATGAATAAACATTATTAAATGATGTTAAAAATAATAATTAATGAATAATAATTCATTTGATCCCTCAATTGTAATTAAAAGTTTATTTTAGTCAAGTTTATGATTGTTAAACAGACGTAGGTTTGGAAAGCTACAGGAATCGAATAAAAATTCGATCGTACAAAGTCAATAACTCAAAATTGTCTAACTGCTGTCTAAATATTAACTCAATTGTACCAAAAATAAACATCCGATCAAAGGGTTGATCTTTTCTGCTCAATCTTCACAAAAATTGTTTTGTCTCATCATTTTCTCCCGTGTATGAGCTCTTTTCTTTTTCAATTCTTTTCTGTTGAATATAGTTGTCCACATGCACACAGAAAAATCAAAAGTAGAGAGATTTTTATTGTAAAAGTCAATTGCAATTAAAAGTTTATTTTAATATTTTTTATATTTTTAAACAATTAATTTTAAAATTCAATAAATTTTCAAAAATATATGAAATTTATAATTTTTAAATTATAAAATATTTATTATCATCATCATTTTGTAAAAGAAATACTATTTATAAAACTTTTATAAAATTATTCATATTTTAAAATACTTTAAATATTTTTTTGTAAATTATTTTATAACTCGACAAATTTTGATTTTTGCATGAAATTACACAATACGTATATTCTTTTGCATGAATGTTATAAAAAGAAAGGAGCTCATACGCGGGAGAAAATGGTGAGACAAAACATTTTTTGTGAAGATTGAGCAGCAAAGATCAACTCTTTGATCGGATGTTTATTCGTGGTACAATTGAGTTGATATTTAGACAGCAGTTAGACAATTTTGAGTTATTGACTTTGTACAATCGAATTTTTATTCGATTCCTTAGCTTTTCATACCTACAACTGTTTAACAATCATAAACTTGACTATATGTCTTGAGAATAGAGTATTTTAAAATTATTTTTAAAAAATATAACAAAATATTAAAATAAACTTTTAATTACAATTGAGGGATCAAATAAATTATTATTCAATAATTATTATTTTTTAACAACAATTATAATGTTTATTAATTTTTAATAAAATTAAAATTTAATATTTATTTTATATTTTTTAAAATTAATATTAGAAAGAATATTTTAAATAAAGATGTGATATTTTTTTTAACTTTATATTATATTTTTATTGCATTTTATTTATTTTTATTGTATTTTTATTTATTTTTAAAAAAATAAATAATAATTCATTTGATCTCTCAATTGTAATTAAAAATTTATTTTAAATTTTTTTATATTTTTAAATAATTAATTTTAAAAGTCAATAAACAATATTAACGGTGTTAAAAATAATATCACAAAAATAAAGTTGGTGTTTTTAAACCTATATCAGCTTAACATAAATTAATTACATATTAAACATCAGTTTAAAAATATTTACAAAATTAACACCCAAATTTTTTACACTTTTAACAAGGAGCGTTGCAGAGGACGTGTCTTACCCCACGTAACGTAAAACGTGATGCAAGAAACGTGCCTTTCTACAAAGAATATTAGATCCAAAAATATAATTTGAATAGTGTATGACAGAGAAATAAAAACGCATAGAATGATCTATCGGGAAAATCGTCAACACATCTGTCGTGAGAAATATTTCCAGTTAAAAAAACATGGGTTGTGTGTGTCAAATCTATTCAAAGCATCTTAACCCAAAAAAGGACACGTGTGCTTCATGCACAAAGATTATTATGTAGTAGCTGCTGAGTAGGTACACCGGGGAATTTTTGTGGAGAGAGGTGTTCAATTTTAACTTAGTTAATTGATTGAAATGAATTAGTTTAGTTAAACAATTGACTATCGAAATTAATTCGGTTAAAGAATTGTTAATATTTTTTTAAAAAAAAAATCGATTAACAATTAATTAATTAAGTGAAAATATTTAATATATTATATATTAAATATATATTTTAAACTCAAATTCATTAGAATTAAGTTCAATTATTCTTTAAAGCAAACACATTTGACGTTGTTCGAGCTCATCTTTGATCACTCGTATTCCTTTAGTTCATGGATTCTAGATTTACTAAATGCGTCTCCTTGCCTTTCCTTTTCCTTCCTATCCCCTCTAAATAAAATTAAAATTAGATTTAAAATTTATAAAAAAATTATTCTTTAATCACTCTAAACACATTAAATTATCATTACATGATTAAATTTAATTCAAATAAAAGTACCTTATAACATTCTAACATCTCTTTCTTAATTAATTTCGTCATTTTATTTGTAACTCGATTATCATCTTAATAAATTAATTTACGCTTGCTCTTTATAAATTATTTCATCAGTATCGTAACATATTGTATTATCGTTAATTTCAAAATCAAACAATTTGATAAAATATGTATCATAACAATTATTAAAACTTAAAATCATTTTCTTATATTTTAATATAAAATTAATGTCTCGACTCTCGATCTCTATCAAAGATGTAAGACATGTATGAAAATTTAGTACTCGTCAAGTGAAGGGTATCATCAAAACAGACATCGCAAAATAATTGAATATTCTAAGTACTACTTTTAAGAGAAATTGGAAGGTGAGGGCAATAGAGTAACGATGCAGTGGCGAAATTTACATATGAATTGACTTTGGACTTATATTTTCAAAGAATCACATATATATTTGTTGAAAAATTCAGGTTCCAGTAAATTTAGCTTATAGAGTGGACTTTGAATTTATGGTGAAAAATGGATTCATTTCGATAAAAAATAGTATAATTATTTTTTATATATTTAGAGTTAATTATAATTATATATCTCTATATACTTTTTCAATTAAGTATATATATTTAATCTTAACTGAAGTTATATAGTATTTTTTATTATTTTAAGTTTAATTCGATTGCCATATTATTGATATAATATATAAGAGAATATAAAATCGAGTATACTTGAGTGTTTAATATATACTTTATTTATGGGTAAGAAAGTAATTTGAATAATATGTACATTGTATCAAATTGTACCAAAATGAAACCAAAACTAAATATTAAGTATGATTTTGAAATAAAAAATAATTTTTTTTAAAGGAAATAGCGATCATTCATTAATTAGATACCGATAACATCAAGGATTATATCGTTTTTAATACAATCGGGTTCATCCACATAAAACCAAAAGGGGATGTCTCTCGACAAAGCCCACTATGCAAGTGAGTGCGCTACACGGTTAGCCATCCGATTAATATAGCGGACTTTGAAACTAGGGTGGCTTGCGACGAAATTACGAGTCACATTAGAACCAAACCAATCACCGAAAGGTCTTCTTGAGGGCTTGAAATTCGGTTGACAATGGATATTGCATCCCCTTCGATAATCACTTGATCCCACCCATGATACTTCGCCATTAGAATGACTTAACGTAAAAGCCATAGCTTCAGGCGACTCCAAAGTTTGGGGAGGGTCAAGTCTCCTTGCAAAACCTCCAATGATCATTCCATGATGATCACGAGCAACATTCCCGACTGCAGCCTCCCCAGAGTGAAGTCGAAAGGCTCCATCAACGTTGATTTTAATGGTCCGACAAGTGATTTGCTCCATAGCTTCTTCGGTCGGGCAAGCAGACCATTAGGGCCAGAAAAGGAAGAAGCTGCTGAGAGTTTTATGGCAGACCCGAGTTCCCAAGCGGCAGAGATGACAGCACGTTCCTTTTGCAAAACATTCTCATGTACCATGGTGTTTCTTCTATTCCATAAATTCCAAATGAGAATGCTGAACATGGTGAATCCTTTAAGACCTAGAGATGAAGCAGCTAGTCAAACCACAGAAGTGATTGTTGGAGGTTATAAACATGGACGTTTTTTCCGAAATATCACCGGTGACTGGTATATTTACCGATCTAATACCGGTCAGATTATATTTCCCGATCTAATACCCGTAGCAGTAAAGCGCGTTCCCTGACCCACGTTATATGTTGATTTGGCGCCACGTGGGGTATAGCGCACCCCCTGAACCGCACTATATCTGTGTATCTAGACAATTATATTTAGCGCAGACCCTGATCCGCGCTATACCATAATACCGCGGTGCATGTACCGCGCCTTGTATGGCTATATATACCCTTCTCCCCCGGTTATGTTCCTCACATCTCTCTTCTCAACTTATAAATTAATACAACAATTCCGTCAACGAGTCAATAATTTTGGTAATCTTCTCATATTTAGTTTAGAAATTCGTGCGATTTTTCGTTATAAGATAATTTTGTTATAAATTTTTTTTATTATACTTATTATTTATTATGATTATTTGAAAAAATATTATACTAATTATTTTCAATTAATTTTTATGTTTGTAAAATTAAAAAGCGATAGTATACGTCGAAATAGTTTTACGGTTAAGGTAATAATATAAAATTATATTATTTAAATTATTTACGTTGTTGTGTAAAAAATTATTGTGTTATTTTTTCGTTCATATATAATTTATTTAATCAGGTTTATTTCAGTTATTTTTTTTGCAGATATAATATTGTTGCACTTTTAAACTCAAAGAATGACGCGACTTTTAGCTATTGTTTATTATGATGGTGAAATTCGAGAAGATGAAACCGGCGTTGTTTTCGTATCAAATGAGCGTGTTAAAATATCATTCAAGAGAAACATAACTCTTGAGGAGCTGATAACGAAGATTTCGAGGAAGATTCATGTTGGAAGTAGTAGAAGAATGTCGTCGTTGCAGTACAAATTTCCAACATCATTATTTCCATTAACTTATACAGCGTTCGAACTTTCGAACTATGATGATGTTGAAATGATGGTTGAAGCTCAAAGTAATTATTCATACGTCACTATTGAGATGTATGCACATTTTGTTCAAGTGCTTGCTATTCGGGGTCAATCATTAAGCTCCCACTATGGGCTGACTGAACAAGTTGATCAAGTTGACAGCCCGACAACAGTAATGTGTAATGATTTTAGTGCCATAATGGGGAGACATTCATCCGCAACTCCTTACGATATGTACCGAGATGGGTCCACGAACAATCCGTATGGAAACACCGCGTCCAGTTCAAGGGGAAGGCATTCATCTAAAAATTTCTTTGACCATATGGAGATGCCATCGACGCAACCATCTGTGCAGTTTCCATTTGACACGATGGCTTCAAGCTCCAGGGGGAGGCATTCGACTGCGAGCTTTTTCGATCTCAATGTCGATATGCCTTCCAGTTCAAGGGGAAGGCGTGCAAGTAGTATGTTCTTCGACCCAAATGTGGAGAGCATGGAGGAACCATAATCTCCACAGAAGAACCGCTTCGTGAGCCTGGTACGGATGGTGCTAAGACTGGACTATTCATTCACCCAGAATCACCGCAATTCAACTCCGATGATGATGAAGTTCCAGGAAATGTGGCACAAACTGACCCTTCCTGCACACATGTATGAAGCTGATTATGGTGCAATGTACGGGCCAGAATTTGCGGATATGCCTCATCTCGGTGACTATGGATATTACTCATTAATAAATAATGGTGAGTTATTTTTGGGCATAGAGTTTTCAAGCAAAGAAGAAGCGGTGATGGCTATAAAAAATTACAATATACGTAATTCTGTTCAGTCCAGAGTAAACCGATCGACGACCGAAAAATATTTATGCTAATGTGTCCGACGCGAAAACGGATGCAAATGGATGGTTCGCGTATCGAAAATGAAGAGGAAAAATATAACATATGGGAACTAACAGTATACAACGGTCCTCACACATGTTGTGTTGGAGGGGTCAACCAAGATCATCCCAACTTGGACTCTGAAGTGATATGCCAAGCCATCATGCCCATGGTAAAAGCAAGCTCTCATATAGTTGTTGAAGTGTTGATTTCAGCTATACAATCGCAGTATGGGTACATTGTCTCCTATAAAAATCTTGGTTGGCAAAACAAAATGCCATTGTCAAACTTCATGGCGAATGGGATGCATCTTACAATGAACTTCTAGGCTGGTTTAGGATGGTGCGGAGATTGAATCCTGGGATAATTGTGGACTTTGAAACCTCATATACATACTATAATGACTGAGTTCTCCGCGATCGATGCCAATTCTATCGGGTTTTTTGGACTTACCCACAGTGCGTTAATGATGTCAAATACTGCAAGCCTATGGTCCAGATCAACGAGACTTTCTTGTATGGAAAATACAAGCAAGTTTTATTATTGGCAGTTGTCCAAGATGGAAATCGCAACATTCTTCCAGTTGCTTTTGTTCTTGTCGAAGGAGAAGATACAGATTCTTGGGCTTTTTTCCTCCGAAATTTACGTGCACATGTTATCACGAGGGAAAAAATCAGTGTCATTTCTGATCGCGGAGCTGGGATCAAAGAAGCAATGGAGTCTTTGGGTCTAATGTGGCAACCACCCTTTTTACAAAATAGGTATTGTCTCCGATACATTGCTGCGAACTACCATGGAAGATACAAGAAGAAGAATGATGAGCGTCAATTACTTGTGCGCATGGGTAAGTGAAACTGATGTAGTTTGTTTTCTTTCGATCCTTTTGATCAGGTTAGTAAGTTATACATTTTTTGATCAGGTTACGAACTTCTTCCTCGAACGTTTGAATCAATGCTTCAAGATTTACGGGCGAAGAACGATGAAGGATACGATTACATTAGCCTCATCGATAAAGAAATGTGGACGAATGCATATGATGGTGGATATCGATATGGACACATGACGACCAACTTGGCTGAGGCAATCAATTCAACCTTAAAGGGTGCACGTCACTTACCTGTAGCGGCTTTGGTAAAAACTACATATTTTCATTTGGGGGTGTTTTTTGCGAAGCTCGGGGGACAAGCTCAAACCTGGATGCAAGGCGGTCATGTCTATCACCCTAGATTAGTTGCAGATCTACAGAAAAAAGTCGCTGCATCAAATGGAATGTCTGTAACAAGCTTCTCTAGAAGGCATGAAATGTTTCGTGTCATAGAGTTACCGCAACCTCTTCAAGGGATTGAAGATGTGTCGTTAAGAGTAAATCTAAGGGATAGAACGTGCGACTGCGAGTTTTTTCAAGCTTTGAAGTATCCATGCTCTCATGTGATAGCAGCTTGCTCGCATACACGTCAAGACTATAACCATTTTGTGGATCCCGTATACCTACTATATGAAGTTTTTAAGGTATACGAATTTGAGTTCCCCCCCATAGGTAATACAAAGACCCTGATGAGGTTCAAGATTGGCTTCTGATTGTACCAAATCCGAGTTTATTGAGGGAGCGTGGTCGTCCAAAATCCAATCGAATTCATTGCGATATGGATATTCGAGAAATATCTAGACAAGACAGAAGATGTGGGCATTGTAGAAACCCAGGACACACTAGAAAAACATGTCCACTTCTGTTGTCATCAAGTAACAATTGATGAGGAAATGATGTATTGTTTATCAAATAATAATTCTTGTACTTTAATTTGCATTTACTTCAAGTTAATGTCATTCGATAATCGATGATGAAGATTAAAAAACGAACACAATCATTAAATTTTATTAAACTAATAACAATTTGGTATTTGAATATAATTTTAAATACAAAAAACTTACAATAAGTATTAAATGGTAAATGATAACCAAATTACAATAACTGATATTAAATTGTAATAAACAAAATGAACTGAAATACATTAAAAAATCCAACAAATTTAACAAAATAAAGTCGAGGAGGATTTCTTCGTATCACTGGTTCTGACTCCTCGCTGTCATCATCATCACCATCATCGTCGTCGTTGTCGTCATCGTCGTCCTGAGCAGGTACATTAGGTTGATGAGGAGCTGATGACGATGAAACACCTCCATAGAATAAGGACACTGGAGGTGTAATGACTGACTATCCCACCGGCCTGCGAAAACTGGGAAAACTCATAAAACCCAGACATCGCTGAGTGTGAAAACTGTACAGGAAGTGTATGTGCTGCAGCCATGGGTGATGAGGCTGAACTCGCCAAATATCCAGCATATGAACCCCAAGTCGGATCTACAAACATAGACCCATAATAGCCTCCATGAGGGGTCATCTGTGACGGTGGCGACATCTGGTAATGGAAAGGCGATGGCGGCATCATATATGGCTGTGGTGGCTGCTGTGAAGGTCCTGTTGGTGCAGCTGAGGATGAACCAGAAGCACCTGTTCTCCGTCCACGAGTCGGGGGACGATGGTGCTGTGTCGGATCACGTCTCTGTCGACGTCGCGGAAAGGTCTGCCCTCGTGCATCCTCGGGAAGCAGAAACGGTTTCCCGTTACTGTTGAACCACTCATAATAACCGTCAGCAAACATCAAGAGGTCATAAAAAATGGGCTCTCTACGGGGAAGACGCCGATGTCGATCCTCCCACAACACGACCCACTCATGATGCCTCACTAGCCAATCTGTATCTGTCTTGCCGCGTCTATCTAAGCTATGTAACTCGTCTATATTACGAGGTGCTTCCGGAATTGGTTGAAAACAACAAAACTGCCAGAGCACGCGATCAGTAGAGTGCCACTCGACGATCGCATAACAGATTAGAGAGACCATCGCCATCCAAATATCCGATGGGCCCCTCAACTCAGGTGGGATCACCGCCCTCACATCATTAGTACAATATGACACCCATTCAAACTAAAACAAATATTATATAATTTTTTATCAAAATAATAATCTAATTTATAACTATAATCTAAAATTGATTTCTAAACATTAAAATTCATACCTGTGTGCCAGCCTTCTGATCGATTAGCACCATAATTTTTTTCTAAATCATCAGGTAGCTCCTGATGATTTTTCCTATCAGTAGACCACCTATTCAAGGAAAAAAATTTATTATACGCTATATAAAATTATTAATATACAAAATCAGTTTTATAATTACCTCAGAAGTAGTGGAAATACGAATGGGTTCTTCACAACGGGACATAAAAAGGGCAATCGATACCATGCCCAAGACTGCAGCAGCATGAGACATCTGTTGATAGAATTACGCCTGTAGTCAGTGGCTCCACACATCTCCCTGTACAGCAAAGCCAAAACTCCCGAGCCCCAACTGAATGATCCGGCCAGATGAAAGTCGCTAAGATGTCGCAACCACATACAGTCAACTAGGTTGCGCGATTTGTCCGGCATCAACAACCCTCCTATCAATTGCAGTATGCATGCCCGTGCATACATTTTAACTTCATCCTCAGAGGCGTCTGCGCTCAACTCCAAAAAATTGGCATCTAACCAATTTAACGGTATCCTACCTTTGATAAAACTTTCCGGGACACGTCCTACATTTTCCCGACACAAAGTAGTCCAAGAATCGGAAGCTATCCCTGATATCACATCTCTATCCACCGAAGCCCCAGGTGCATAGAAACATCCTCAAGCGTGATCGTGCACTCTCCGCACGGAAGATGGAATGTGTGGGTCTCCGGCCTCCACCGCTCTACTAAGGCAGAAATAATGTCTGGTTCTATCTTACAATGACCCTGATATCTACCTATGTAACCAAATTCAGCCTCTACTAAATACGGCAAGACACGGTTAGGTATCACTAACTTAAGATTCCTAATAAAAGGATCTAATATACGGTCCTTCTCCTAAAAATAAATAATTACAAAAATTAATTCTTAATCTAATAATCATGCATTAAATAAATCAACAAATTATTACTAATAATTTAAATTAAATTAAAACGTTAAAATGTTACTGTATCAGCAAAGTGTCGAGATATATGATTTCCATCTAAGCGAAGTAGACCGCCTTCCATTATATATCTGTAAAAAAATTATATTAGTAAAATATTAAATAAAGTAAAATACTTAAATAAATTAAATACATAATATTAAAAATATTATAAAATATACCTTAAACGAAAGAAAATTTGAGAGAATTTGGTGTGATGAAAGTGATTGAGGATGAGGTATATATAGGGAAGGGTGGGGGTGTGAAAGACCGGGTAATTAAAGCTATAACGCGCCCCCTGCACCGCGCTATACCCCACGTGTCAGATAAATAGGTATAGCGTGGAGCAGGGGGCGCGCTATAGTCACGTGTAACCCAGTCAACGTATAGCGCGGTGCAGGGGGCACACAATACCTTACGTGGCGCCAAATCAACATATAACGCGGGTCAGGGGCACGCTTTACTGCTACGGGTGTTAGATTGGAAAATATAATATGACCGATGTTAGATCAGTAAATATACCGATCACCTGTGATATTTCGGGAAAAACGCCTATAAACATGTAGTCTACCCTAAAATATATAATAAAAATTATTTTTATTGATGAATCTGGGGTAAGTACAATGCAATATGAGTTTAAAAATAACTCTAAACCATTTAACATTAAACGTTCATCCCCAACATTTATAGTGTTCGAATTCGAAATCTAAAAATACAACAACAATTTTTATATCACAGAAATCATTTGATTGGAGCTATAATAAAATTATTAATTATTATAATAATTACCCAAAGATGGGTTAATTACATTCTGAATCCAATTTCAGAATAACTTTTCAAATTCAGGCATCAAAGTTATAAAATGTAAAAAAGAAATAGATATTTCATTCCCATTCCACCCTAGTCAAATACAACAAACCCAGAACCCTTGAAGTTGTGGGCAACCCTTGAAGTTGTGGGCAAACTCAGCTCAAAAACGGTTTCATACATTTAAGGTAAATAAGCAAAACATGAAAGGACAAAACTGGAAAAAGAGAAAATAAAAAAACCTTCTAATGGTTTGAGAGTGCCATAACTGCTCTTTCTTCTTCATCTTCTTCAACATAAAACCCTCAAAAGCTTTCACTTTTTTTTCCACAAATTCTGTCTGTCTTTTTGTCTTTTCCCTCATAAACTCAGATTCCTTCTCTTCTTTCTAAACTCAAAATTTTCCTCATTGTTTTTCAATCTCAACCGGTGGAGAGGAAACGGAGGAGAATTCTCCATGTTTTGATCGATCAATGGTCCTTCGTTCACTCTCGGAAAAGAAGAAACAATTCAATCAGAAGCTAAATTCTAACTCACACTGTGCTGATGGCTTCTTCCTCTGCTATGAAATCTCAACCTCTCCATAACTTTCAATTATATGGCCCCAAATGGGCCATGAACCAGACCAGCAATCAACGCCTCCGGAAACTCACCGATTCCGCTCAGAGATCTCCTCATCGTTGCGAAACCGATTCCGACTCCGATATTATTCGGAAGAAGAGCACAGTGCGGGAAGCTCCTCCGTGTAACGGAGCTTCTTCCGGCTCCTCTCTTGATCATAAGGCTGGAAGATCGGGGAAGAAAGTCATCAAGGGGTCTGGTGTTTCGGTTACTTCGGAGATGAAAGTCATCGATGATTCTGGTGTTTCGGTTACTCCGACGGAGGGTAGATCGAAGATATATATACGCCTGCGAACGAAGAGTCGGAAAACTGTTGTTGAGGTTCCGGAAACTGGAAATCAGAGCCTGAGTGTGGAAGACGTTGATGAATTTGTTCCTAAGATGTGGAATCTGAGGCCTAGGAAGCCAATTACTAAGCCGCAGATTCAAAATGGAGGTGGACCTAAGATCGTAGCTTCGGCTAACGAGAACAAAGCTCAGAGGCCGGAGTCGAGCCGGGCTAGGAATGCAACTGAACCGAAAGCGGCTGAGAAGAAGGCGAAGAAACAGAAGTTCTCGATTTCGCTTACTAGAGAAGAGATTGATGACGATATCTTTGCTATGACCGGCTCGAAGGCCTCTAGAAAGCCGAAAAAGCGACCCAAGAATGTTCAGAAACAACTCGATGTAACCTATTTGATTTGCTTCATTATATATCTTCTGAAATTTGGATTTGTTTTTCTAATTCTTTTTTGAATCTTTTGCAGGGAAAAAAATTGCTTCATTATCTATCTTCTGAAATTTGGATTTTTTTTTCTAATTATGTTTGAATCTTTTGCAGTGCTTGTTTCCTGGTATGTGGTTAGATATGGTAAGACCTGATTGCTACAAAGTCCCTGATCCTCCTTTAAAGGTCTGATGACTTTGCTTATTCAAAAAGTTTAATCTTTTTAAGTACTTGCTCAAGTTATTCCGAGCAAAGGTTTGATTTTTTTGTGATTGCAGGGTTAGATGGGAGTGCTGCTAAAACTTTGATTTTGGAGGGTGGGAATAAGGATGACTGCTAAACATCTTTTTTGCAGTTGTACAATGAGCTTGTAGAGATGAAAGGGTAACAAATGTGTCTTGTTCTTGTTGCCTTTTTGTCTAATCTGTAACGAGGTTAGAGGGATGGCGGGAGACAGTATATTATGGAACTTGTTATGAATTGCTGCAGCCTACAGATTGTAAATATGACTTGTCAGACTCATAAATAGGGTTTTAACCTTTCAGTTTATGTAAAAGGAAATCTTTTAGATCTTTTAAGACTTTCAGTACTTGTTAGTTGTTCATGGAACTGGTTAAATTTTAGAGCATAATGACTGTTTATGGATCCAGAAAGTTTGAGATGCATACTTGTCTTGGTGTGCATGTGTTTCTTTCTCGTTTTGTTGTGGATCCAGTCGTTCTGTTCTCTCATTTTGTTCTTTCTGACATGCTCCGGTTAGATAAAATGTTCTCAGTTTGCCTACAGTTGATCGATTCGAGAAATACATTAGCAATTATTGGATAGTAGTTATGAGCTTTGTTAGTTATTGATGGATAAAGTAGCTAAGGCCACATGTTAGTAATCAAACGATTAAGTAGATATGAACACGTTTAAGAGCATAATAACTGTTTATCAATCAAGAAAGTCCAGGATGCAGACTTGTTTTGATGCTCATATGTTTCTTTCTTATTTTGTTCTTTCCAATATGCATTGGTCACATATAATGTTCTTAGTGTGCTGACAATTGATTGATTGGAGATATGATTTAGTAATTGTTGGATAGTAGTTATGAGCTTTGTTAGTTATTGACGGATTAAGTAGACATGACCACGTGCTAGTAATCAGCCAATTCAGTGACTGAGCGCACACTGTAGTTAACGGATTGACTGGTTTTGAGCATGTGTTAGCAATCAACAGTTTGGGCATTTTTGAGCAAATGGTTATGAGATTTGTTAGTTATTGATGGGTTAAGTAGATATGACTACGTGTTAGTAATTAAACAATTAAGTAGATATGAACAGGTGTTAGTAATCGACCCATCCAGTAGCTCTGAGCACATGCTATAATTAACGATTGAGTGGTTCTGCGCACGTTTTAGAAATTAACAGTCGTGTACTGAACACATGTTAGCTATCAACAGTTTGAGTAGCACTGAGCACGTGGTAGTAAGTGATGGGTTAAGTAGTTATGAGCACTTGAGCATATGCTTGAGCTACTATGTCTTATGTTAAAAATACAAAATTCTTAAGGAGAATATAATGGAAACATATATGGTAGGAATGCATCTTTATGATTCATTTGCAACATTGGATCTATATTTCCTTCTTGCTTCTTAAATGCACATTTGTTGAAGCAAAAACGGTTAGTTTACCGGCTTCAATTTATTTAGGAAACATGCACCGGTTGCATTCAAGGCAAGATGCGTGCCTGTGAATGGTAAAAGTAGTTTTTTTTTCTCGTTCTTTTTGTTTTATCTCTAGATAGCATGAGTGACAAACACGCTTCAGTGGCCATTCAAGGCATGATTTGTGCCTGTTAATAGGTTGAGGTATTTGAGTATAATGCCCTTCTAACTGTCTTGCAGGTATTGTATCTTTATATTCTTACATGCCATCGGAAAGCAAACTTATGAAAAAAGGTTAATTCACAGGCTCTTGATTGGTTTGAGACGAAGTTCAATTGTTAATGAATTATAAAGTTTTGTTTTGCGCGCCTTTCTTTTTTTGAAGAGATTGCGAGGTAGATGCATCAACTTTATTTCTAAGATAAGTTTGATCAGCAAGAATTACATTTCATAGGAGCCATGCATTGTGTGACTTAAATCTTTTATTACCGAGTTCAACACTTGCTTTGAAACTGCATTCATGAAAAGTAAAAGTGGTTGGTTTATCTCTATTTACCAGATCTAAGAAAAATGCCGTTCTCAATTAGTTTATTTGTTCATCTCCCGTACTAGGAAGTGTTTGAATGACTGGATGCAGTAGCAGTTGTTTATGCTCAGACGTTTGCTCGTCTGTATGGAAGCGCACAAGCCAAATAATCTACTTGATGCTTTTGTTGGCATTCTCTAACTGCCTGTTTGAAATGTGTGGAAAATTTGTTGGCGTGTAATGGAAAGATGTTAACGACTGATTAGGCTTGGAATTTCATGGAAAATATCAGTATTGGAAACTGAAGGGTTTGGTTGCACTATTATGAGTGACCTCCATGCTTATATGAGCATCTGGGAGTTTGTATATTTTCCCTGTAAAGAAAAAAAGCGCTTTTGGTAAACTTTTGACAAGCTTCATATATGGAAACTCTATAAATGCCAAATCCTACTATAGCAGCATATCAATTGGAGATATCATGAGGTTTGTTGTTTTAAAGTTTATCAGATTTGCTGTGTGATTGCTAGCTGTATAAGCTATTGATTTCTTCATGATATATGCTCACATGCACACGCACATAATAGAGGAGCATGGGCCTTAAATTTGTTAGGATGTCTTTTCTGAGATAAATGATGATCCCATCAGTTATTTTGATATTTCTACTGGAAGTCTCTGGTGAGCTATGACTCATATGTATCTGGTTGGAACATTGAATACAAAGGTGTTTATGGTTAGATGCCTCAGCTTATATGCAAGGAAGTTCAGTAAGTTTCATAATATTCATGTGTTTTTTTTACTTTGTTTTGATATCTAATTCAGTGTTCCATCTAAAATGCTGGGTTCTTACTGTTTAAAGCTTCAGCCTAACTGAAAGACCATGAACCCCCTCCCCAACAAATTGTTGTCGCGTTTTGACGACAACATGGAAGGTATCATGCATCGTTCTGTTTCCTTCTTTATTTTTGGTAGGTAATATTTATTCTGCTTGTGTCAAATTTTCAGTTTCCTGCAGATTATAATGTACCATCAGACCAACAGAGATTCTGAAATGGATAATGATTTGCACCGGGATGTGATCCAAACTCGAAACTGCTCAATGCTGTTCGGTAGCTTCCTTGTTGGTCCTAGCTGGATTATGGTAACAGTGATACTAATACCGTCCATTACAGAAAAGGCTGAAACTAAGAATCAGATGAAAATGACACCCAGCAGCCTACTCGATGTTGTTTGCTACCAACATGTATGTATGTTATAGGGGAGCTTTGAAACTAGGAGTACTTAGATGATGATGGGATTTCTTTTTGATAAATAATGGGGAGAAGAGTGGCTAGAAATGTATGAAACTTCGGTCATGTAGTTCCCACTTTAAAAGTGGTCCAGCTTTCAACTTTTTACTGTTGTGTTTTTTCTTTGTAGATCAAATGATTTTGTGGTGGGAAACTTCCCATGCCAAACTATCTTTGTAGTAAATGGTAGTCACCAGTATCATAGTTTTATGATATATTGGCTTTGTTTCCAAGCTTTGTTGCTTTTATCACGTGCTTACTTATCAAACATCACCAAAAACTGTGATTTAGTTTCATTTGTTCACTTTTAAAAATCATGTCAATCTTTTATGGTTGACTTGTGCCTTCCTTGTATGAACCATCTCTTTCAACCTATGGGAGTGACAGATTCATGCCGACAATCATTGTTTGATTTCCTCCGGCGACAACCTTGTCCTCGATGCTACTCCTTCGCCATTGGTCACTTTGTGACATTCACAAACAATCAAGTAGGTATACTTCCATTTGTTGTCGGTTTTGTCCTTGAACATCTCGGCAAAAACTTTCCCGGCTCCATGGGGCCCACGGATATAGAAATTAACCTGTTTGAAATGGTTAAGAAGCAATCACCAAATCAAAAATTGCATATGAGAGGACTAGGACGCTATAAATTTGCAACAATACAAAGTTGCTTGCAAACATCTAAACAAATAAAGAATTTTTCAAAACAATCTTGTAAAGACTAGAGGGTCACCTCCACATGTTCTATGCCATTTTCGTCCGTGTATATCCTGTTCGGAATACGTTGGCGAGCAGCACGATTTCTAGTTTCTTGACCATAGCCAGTAATAGGATGTCCAATCCTCACCCTAACCTGACAGAAATAAATGTAATACCATCTGGCATAGAATTAGAATCATATATACCTCGGTTGTCTGTCGAATATATGCTTAGGGTTATATATACATGCAAGAAAAACAGAAACATACTTATAATTATCAAGCTAGAATATGCTAGATTCATCCAAAATATGACTCGATAAGTGTTCATTGTTTTATTTGTTCTCCGTTTTATTTTAATCTCTTTAACATACTCTGTTGTTCTTATTTATGCCTTCTAAGATACTATTTTGATGTTCATGCTGGCTGCAGATGTATATTGACAGGCTTCTGCCTGAAGATCTGCAGCTATAAATTATAATCCATGTTGCACTGTTAACATTTCTAGTTTTGATTGAGAACTGATTAACTGAGGTAAACTCCAATGCACTGTTTCAGAGTGTAAGTTCAGAGACAAGAAAGCTACTTTTTACAACCTGGCTTTCGTTCTGAATCCTTTCCAGGGCCTGGTTGAATATCTTATACCTATAAAACCATGGTTTCGAATTAGGGTACAAGTAAAGAAGGGAGTAGCTTAGCAACCCTAATCATCAACTAGGCGTTTGAAGCTTACTCTCTTGGTTGAAATATCAACTCCTTGAAGACAGCATATCCTGCAGCAGCTGCAATCCCAAGCCCAACAAGGATTATGAGACTGTAGCTAGCGCCCTCTGTAAATGTCACAGGCTTTTCTGGGATATTGTATGTAGGAGCATCAAACGGATCCTCAACATTAGACAATTCTTTTCTAGTCTGCTAAAGGGATAAAGACAACAAGTCAGAGCGACTGATGTGAAGCTTCAAGTAATCATAAAGCCCACAGAACTGGGAAATGCAGCAATTATATGTTGACCGGTAATAGCATTTGATGAGTACAGCTCAGAAAACCTCTGAATTTAATTGTTCTTTCCTTTTTTGTACACAATTGCCTTTGAGGTCCCACGAGGACAGATGGAATTTACTCAGTACGGAATAAACTTCAGTAGTGATTATGTTTTCTTTAATATTTATTGCTATGCAATAACCAAAGTATGATGAAATAATTTAAGTTGTTCCATGCGCAATTAGGAAAGAAAGATGATGATAAATCGCACACACTTTCAGATAGATTCCTCTTTAGCATCCTTTCAGCATTCGGGCATAGATTGCCTCACCATAGAAGTGGATAAAACATGCATTCACTCACACATTCGAATTACAAGCAATCATCATGAACAGTATTTTTGTCAATTAAAGCCAACCGTGATAAGAACACAAAAAGGAAAAATATTTAAGCTAAGATCCGAACCTCAGATACTTCTTTCGATTGCTTTGAAGTTCTTGATGCAAAGAATCTAGCAAAGTAAGGAGACATGAGCTTCAATCCACAATTTTCTATGTGATGGACCGAAGCTTGAAACTTAACTATACAATCTCCGCCGCACTGTCCTCTACTTAGAAGAGAAATGCCTGTCGGACACAACTGTCAGATAAAGTAGGTAAAACAATATCTGAGAAAAGAAGATAACAATTATCCTTATGCAGTTATGCTAATCCAACTTGGAATTAACTTTTATGCACTTCAGGTGGTAGGCACTTATGCATAAATCAATATTCTACGCAACAAAGCAACAAAAAGACAGTGAGGCGAATATGGAACTTACCCTTAATAGATGGCTAATGATAATAATTGTGAAGTTAAATTTTAGTAACAACACGAATACAAGAATCCCATCGACCATAACCTTCAGGAATTTGGATGAAACCTAGGGAGAAAAATATTTTCTCTAACAAATTGAACATAAATGTTTCAGATAAACATAGATGAGAAATAACTAACCATTAGCTCCAAGTACACTCTGTAGAATGAAAGAAGAAAGGATTTAGTTTGCACTTTGCAGCTATCTAGAGAGAGAGAGAGAGAGAAAAAGTCATTTAGAACTACTGCCTCACCTTTGATATATTATTGGCACCTGTCACATACTGTCTTGCAAAACTAGAATTCCGATCCACCGGAGACTGCAGGAATCAGTATGTCATCAGAAAATGGTTCAACAACTGATACAGATTGAACATAACTAAGAAACACTCTTAGAGGAATTTCAAAAACTATAATGAAATCATATTATTCAAGTCAAAACAAGGTTTAGGCTCAACTCATAAAAGCAGAGGAAGCTCCAATAAATTTGATTGGATCATAGGCCTTTTGATATACTAATAAGTACTATCTAGTATATAAATTATGCTACTATATTCTATATCACTCCATTTCACTTAACTTACCAATCACCATTGCAACTACTTTGCTAGCTAATAACACAAACAAACAGAATAACATATTTTGTAGGCAAGCAAAACAGAAGACATCAAACAAAGCATTTGAAAGAACAGTAATGTCAAAATAGAAAACTAATTTCAAAGAAAAGAAATGAGGAATGGTGGAATAAATCAACATACCCTTTTAGAAGCTGAAGTAAAATCATTCGAAAAAGGCTTACATTCCACAAATGATCTGAAGGAACCACGCCATATGCTCTTACTAGATATTACAGACCTCCTAATGTTCTGCATCTTCAACTACAAAAAGCTTAAACCTTTTTCCTTCTATAACTCTATAAAAATACTATCTTTCTTTTTGGATTACCAACAAAACACCAAATCAAAACAAGAAGAGAAAAACCCAAACCCCAAAAAATTCAATCCAAAACGCATAAACCAGTTAAGAAAGACGAGATGACATTGGGGGAAACGAGAAACCCCAGCGGTAGAGGTTTTGTTGAAGAAAAATGGAACCAAATGCTCGTGCTTGGGTCTAACCTGAGCCCAATAGTTGCCTACAAAAACATGAAACACACATCAAGGCCCAGTATCCTGAAGGATATAATGACAAACGTTTCCAAGATAGAGGGGGTCAAAGTGTAATTATGAGAGACAAAAAGGGTCTTCTCTGTTGCAAAATATGAAATATTCATCACCCACCCCTGGTGGTCGAACAAAACTCAACTCGACTTGAGAAATTGGTTTTTTAATTTGAATCGACTCGTAATTTTATAAATTCGGCTGGACTAAAAAAAGTTTTAAATTTGAGTCGAATTATAAAATAGAACTCAAATAACTCGAAATTTTTAGTAATTAATAGATTGATTTTCAAATTTGAGTTGATACTCTCAACTCCGTATGATATATGTATATCACATTTGAAAAAATATGAAGAAACATATATGTATATTATTATAGAAAACCAATTAAATTGACATAAAATAATATCATATTATTATAAAATATATATAATTAAATTTAAACAGAAACTCGAATAACTTCACTCAAATTTCAATTTTTTTTAAATAAAGTTTAATTATAAGACTCTAAATTCAAATAACTCAAAAAAAATTAACTTGACTCGATCGAATACTCATTCCTAACATCCGGGTATTTTTCCTTTTCTTCACTCTCTTATCTGTTTTCCGATTAACAAAGACCGAGAAGAAACAGGATGGAACTTGATTTAGCTGCCTTTGCCGGGTAACCCCTTAGCTTAATTTTTAAGAATGTATCTTATATAAGCTCAATAGTGTACAAAGATATGGTTTTGTCATGTAATTGTACTTTTAGTTGAGCAAAAGCTTGAGCTTTTGAGGTTTCCTGGAACTAATGATGTGGAATGAAGAAATAGGAAGTTCTTGAGTCTTGGGACATTAAATACTTATTATTTTGTCATGTAGTTGTACTTATGTCACATACTTATTCTTTTCTTGTTATGTGTCATTTTGGACATTTATCTCTTTTAGTGATTAAATTAGTCTAAACCTTTCAAAGATATATATGTAATCACTAAAAAGCAGTTGTTTAAGTGTCGCACAGACAAAAGAAAAAAAAGAATATGTACTTATCACCACCACTTATTGTGAATTTTTTTTTTTAAATTTTGCCCCAAGTTTACGTTGAAGCTGACTGAGTTAAGTATTATTGCTGCGCAAGGTTTGTGTTTTCATTTTGACTAAAAATATTACACAACTTACATAAATAAACTGAGGTCTTGATGATAATTTCTATGTTCTTTTGAATGGCGTTGGCAAAACTTGGGCTTATTATTGATGGGGTTTTTCCATAGTTGAAATATTGCAATACCTTAGCTCTTAAGTCATGTAATCACCGCTTCATCTGATGTAGATGGCTACATGGGATCAGATTCTCTCTTCCTGTACAAAATCCGCCGACCTTGGAGTTCTCTTCACAACATCTTGTGTGGTTGAAGGTGGAAGGTTGGCGAGACCATAACATTAAAGTACGGTCATAATACAGTGTAACGATTGTATCGTAACGTTTTTTAAGGTTACCGCGATATCATAAACTGCATCCACAACATAAAAATATAATTACTTTAAGAAATAAATCACGTCGTAACGTCCGCAACATCTGTAACTACAACACCGTCGCTTTAATCACTTACTGAAGTTGCAGCTCGAGAAACAGATGAATCAGATGAGAAGGAACTTCTTAGCCACAACTAACCATCCGAACTTCAAAAGAGTGTTTAAGATAGAAAATGCGGAAATAAGGATACCTGTGAACAGGCGACAAATGATCAGAGTTGTGCTGTTGATATGAAAATTGTTTCATAAGAGGCTGTCATACACTCTGCAATCAGCGCTCTGGTTAGGAGTGTTCAAACTGTCGGATCCATTATATGGACCTGACTCTCACAAACAACATACATTTTGTTGGATCATGAATTCCTTCGTTCGTTCTTTGTTCATGCTCAATAAATTCATTTGTAATTATGTGATTCAGCTAGTTGCTTTAAATTATAGCACCAAGCATAAATTCTTTGTTTTTCTTAGCTACACATTTTTCTTATGATGTGATAAGCATGGATAGATATTTGATCCGAGTTCAAAAAATTTTGATCCGATTAGAATAGATATTTTTTTTGTTAAAAATCTAGATTCAAGTTTGGTAGAGTTTCTTTAAGGATAGTGACGAATCAGGTTTAAGTTTAGAGTGAAAAAATTTCGTCCCGATATAATATTATAATTATTCTTTATATACTTAGAGATTCATCCCTATATTCTTTTTTTCAATTAAGTCTTTATTTTATATAATATATATATATATATATATATATATATTTGTGTCGAATCAGGTTGGATGTGGGTTTTCACCTAAAAAATTAAATCAAATTTTGGATCTAATGAGATATTTCTAAACCCAAATTGAGTCAGATGCAAATGGAGGAATTTACTTTTTAAGTTAGATTCAGGCGGATCAAAAATCCTACTCCACCCATATATGATAAAGGAAATGTGGTCCTCAGCTACAAAGTTCGACTTTTGTCCCTTGCATATTATTGCTGCCTCTAGTTGTATGAGGTTTTTGTCTTCCTCAATACTATTATCATAAAGACTTTTTTGAGCCATGAAAAAAGAAAGTTGGTTTAGTTATGTTCCATAAAGTTATGTGATTAAAGTACAAATCCAAATCAAAGACACCAACTTCGCTGAATCAATAGCATCTACGTCAATATCCAAAGAAAACACAACTTCGGTTCATCTTAACACAAGGGAAAGAACACTCAGATTCATGAAGTAAACCTGATTATTCGATCAAATTCAATGACTTTAAGAACTGATACATAATAAACAAATAGCAGTCACATCATGAAGAAGGCTGAGACATGCTTGAGATGATGAAACTAGAGTCATCTTCTTTCATGGTTTCATGGAAAAGAATCGAAAACATTACCATTGACACATTCTTCAGTTGAAGTAAGTGATCCCAGTCTGACCACTTTTTGTAAGCACCTCAAAGTTCCCAGCGGTGATGGACCCGTTTTTGCTTGAGATCGATCTTCTTAATTCCGAATACGCACAGTACTCTACTTCGACCTAGGTCGTGTGCTCCGAGAACCCCGAAACCGAAGCTCCAACTCCTTCCCCTGGCATTATGAAACAGAGAACAAAGGGCTAAAATACAGCAGAAGCAGATGAAATCACTGTAATTCTTGTTTGCTAGAAGCTTACTTACCATGTGTGACTAATAGCAGGTTTTCAGAAGGGTATTTATCAGCCAATGCCTTAATAGCTTGTGCATATCTACTTCTACAACCCTCCACAGTTTCTTCCCATTGCGGCAACTGTAATTTTTTAAGACAAAATTCTTGTATTGTTTAGACATTGGATATATCAAAATCAAACTGCGAATACTTTACTATCACTTTCTTGATCATCTGAGTGGACTACGAAATTTAACGGGATGCGAAACTAGACTATCAATAGAATTTGAAATTTTCAGAAATACGATCTTACTCAATACCTCCCGGTCCATCTCTGATCTTACGTATAGTCGGATTTGAGAAACATTACCTCTTTGTAAACTCGTTCAACACTAGGATCCAACGTGCCACTTGGTAGCATAGACTCAAGCTGTGGAACATCGAAACGGAAGATCCCATCTTTAGGTGCTACATCAACCCTAATTGTTTCGCTATTTAACATCTCACACAATCCGTACTCAATAGAAACATGTAAAATACGAACAAAATGAGCTCAAATAAGAAAGCATAAGTAATTTTTCATTGCATAATATCGATCTGAACCTTGACTCTTGATAGATCGAGTTTGATGACGTCTTTAGATGACTTGCCACCGGCGTCAACATCGACGGCGCAAAGGGCGGCGACGACCTCGGAGGCTGTCTGGACGCAGCGGAAGAAAGGGGAGACGAAGACTCGATGGATCCGGAATGGAAGGAGGGTCCGTAAAATTCGACCCGCCTTGAAAGCCCTGGCAAGGCCGTTATCTATGAGCGGAGGGTCCCATGGCCTCTCCGCCGTTTTGATCCACGTGGGATCGAAGTTGTCCTTTTTAAAAGTACAGCTGTTGGAGGAAATCGCATTCCAACTGCCAAGTTCTATTATATATATTCTTATCCTCCCTATTCCTATAGTTTTGCCTTAATTAATCTAGATCAATTTATATCGTACATCTAATTTTAATGAGTGGATCTTTTAATAGTAATTTTCTAAATATATATAAAGCTTTAAACTCGAGACATACTTAATCGATATTAAATTACTTACTATTTCATTCAACTCCGTAGATTCTATTATATTTTATTAGAATTACATTATTGTTTTGAACCTTTTAGATGGATAGAAGGGGTGTTGGAGATTCTAAATTCTTTCCTAATTAATTTTTTTATACTTTTATTGATGATTTAATTTCGTATCATTTAATATTTTTAAAATTTTATATCCTTAAATTTTCAATATAACTTTTTGTATTTGTACTCCTAAAAAAAATTGCCTCCGTCTATGATTCTATCATACAACTTAAAATTTAGTTTTTATATTTTAATTTAATATTTTAATTATATTTGTCAAAAATTGTTAATATAATTTTTTTCTGAAAATTTTAAATTTCAGTTGAATCATTCAAAGTGTTTTTAAAAGAGTTAATAGTGAAATAATTGATTTACTTATCTAAGGTAAGAATGGCAACGGGTCGAGTTTGGGGCGGGTTTTGCTCGTCCCGTCTCCGAACCCGAAATGAATCCCCGTCCCTGACCCCGACGGGTTTTTTATCGGGGCACCCTGTCGGAGATTTTTTTTGCCTCGTCCCCGAACCCGATCCGAAATATTATACCCGAACCCGACCAGAACCCAAAAATATTTTATATATAATTAATATAAAATATACAATATTATATATATAATTAATATAAAAAATAAAAAATATTATATATATATATAATCGGGGCGGGGATACTTTGCCCCGAACCCGACCCGAAAAAATCCCCGAAAAAAATCTCTGATACCCGACCCGACCCGATATCATTCAACCTGACCCGACCCGAACTTAACCGGGTTTCGGGTTTCCCCGTCAGATTCGGGTCATACTGTCATCCCTAATCTAAAGAATATTTAGAGATATTTAAAAAATAGTAATTAGTTGATTTAATGAGACGAGTTATTAAATCTTTTAAATAATGGATAAAATAAACAAATGATCTCTAGACTATAAGGTGTTATTTTATTGAGTCCACCGATTATTAAAAGTTACAAAATGATCCTTCAACTATAGAATGTTGTTTTGTTGAGTCCATCGACTATTAAAAGTTATAAAATAGTCACCCAATTATTCATTATGTTTCAAACTCGTCATTTTCCGTTAAAAATATTGACAACAGACTGAGCTGAAAGTTAACATGCGGGTCACCCGATTATTCAATGGAAAGCCAAACATCATGGGGTCGACCTTCTACTTAGAAGCTCGAGTCTTGGTGATGTCAAACTTCTTAGAGCAAAGCCGCCTACCATCGACGATGAACTTGGTCTCCCTTTTCCCACATTAAATAATCACCGATGGAATCCAACTTGCCTTAAAAACAACCTTCCCGAACTGCGGAGTTGTGATGTTTATCTCTTCGAAATTCCTGAGTGTGGGCTAATGCACGTACACCCTGTCCGACCAATCCCCATATTTTCTGCAACAAAAACAAACTAACCTCAAACATAATCAAACTATGTAATAAACAGTGACTAAACGGTCATATATACTTACAGTGTAAAGAATCTGACTATCTGGGGCCCAGGAATTGGCTTTCCATTGGAGAATGTTATGAACAAGCACCGATCTTCCTCGGGAGCGCAGTTGCTCTCGGGTAACCACTCCTTTGCAGGGTTCAGTGGTTTGCTGTTGCTATGGTCACCGCCGCCGCTGCCACCGGGAGGCAGTGCTTCTCCGAAAGGCAAAGCTTGGGATGGTACATCCATGGTGTAGATGATACTGAACTTTTTTTTTCAATCAAAAGAGTGAGGAAATTGAGAGAAACTGTGGGTATATATTGAGCAATGTTGATGGTCCAGGTAGCGGGCCGTGGCCCTCCCCAAACATCAATATATATATATATAAATATTAATTTTGACCCTCTCATATTAGTACGATAAATTATTAAATTTGTTTTTCTCATAGATCTATTAATTGTATGAGTAGTCAATGATACTTATATTAATTCATCTTATGTTGGTTCGAATATTGATATTTACATTATAAATATAATATCTCTCTACTTAATAAAAAATTGGTTGCCTAAAAAATAATGTATATTATTTCAGGATTTGGAAATCAATTAAATCTTATTTATTAAAAACAATTAATATCAATTATCCTTTGTCATTTTTTATTTCAAAATACAATTATTATGTATTTTTCCTCTTTGGTTGTTAATCTTCTTTGAGTTGATGACTTCAATAAAATTATAAAGTGTTTCATCTTAGTTGAAGATAAATTTTTAAAAATATTTTTAACTCAATAAATATTTATGGTTTTATTTTAAATATATATTTATTATGTGGGTTCGTGAATTTTAATCTTTTAAAAAATACACTCACACACACATTTCTCCTATGTCTCCATTTGCTGAGATTGAAAACATTAATCTTTTGTTTATAGAACGTGAACCGGAGTTACATAAGTCAATGTAGGAATATTCAGTTAATAACCGAGATGAAATTGGACTTGAGTGCAAGTCCATATCAAATCTATTCATCTAATTATATATTTTCTCAATAAAAACGTGATAAATGTTATTAGTATTCTTGGTTTGCTAAAAAAATTAAATGGCCCCCTAGAAAATAATGATGAGTTCCGCCACTGACTGTCATTGCATAAAATGGTGGGCTATTTTATTTAGATGAATTGTTTGTTGAACTTAAGGTTAGTGTTTTCTTTTGGGAACTTATAGTGAAGTAGGGATATGTGTTAGTGTGTGATTGTATCTATGTGACAGAAAGAGACAACTATCTGTCACCAAATGAAGAGGATGTTTCTTAGAAAGGCCGCTCCAAGCAAGAAATGCTTGAGCTTAAGGAGCTGGTGGAAATATTACATGAAGATCATATTAGGCGAATTACTAAGATGACATTTTTTAATTTGATAATGCATGTTTTATCTGTTTTTACATCTCAGTTTTATAAATTGTTGTTAGTGTGTATAGTTTATTCATGAAACTATAAGCATGAATTAATAAATAATGATATTTCCATAGGTTGAGTTAAAGATGAAGAAGTCAACCGCGAGGCTCAAACGACAGTTGAAAGAGGAGCAAGTGGCACGTAAAATACTAAAATACATGCTAAGTTTGCCCTAAAGACATCAAATGAGGAAATTCGCAAGCTTAGGGATGATTTAGGGAAAAAAACTGAGGGAGAACGAAAAGTTCTACAGAAAAAAATCGAAAGCAAGTGTACCATCCTCTGATTGCTATTGACACAATTGTAAAAATTACCACCCAAATTTCTAGAATTATTAGTAATGTTGCATTACCAAAATTATTGACATGAATGAAACAGGACTAGGGATGGAGTTTCAAAACAAATGGACAAATACATTTTAATGATGACCTATTGTGAGACATGGTGGATATATGTGTTATATACTTAGGTTGGAGACATGTTATACTTTGTTTTAAGCATGTTATAGGATAGTTTATGAGGTATTTAATGCATTTTGGCATGATCATGTTAAATTTATGGACTAAAAAATTAAATTCTTGAAGATAAGTTTTATTGAACATTGTTGTTGAAATCCAATACAACTTCTAGCTAAATATATAATTATCATTTAGGAGATATATCTCGGGAATATTCAAGATTAATATAAAAAAGTAGATGTTTAGAAATATCCATAAAATAATCTATATATTTGTATTATTTAATAGAGAAAATAACCTCATTGACCAAAAATGCCTTATAATATACGATTTTAACCAACTTTTTTTGGATTTGCCAAAATGACCAACTAAATCGCAATGCGATCGATAATTCGCAACGCGATCTCCGGTATCGCAAATCAGTTTCCAGATTCGCAACGCGAACTTCGACTATCGCAATGCAAACTTGGACTATCGTAATGCGATAGTCGACTATCGCAATGCGAACTTGGACTATCGCAATGCGAACTTCGACTATCGCAATGCGAACTTGGACTATCGCAATGCGAATATGTAAATCGCAATGCGAATATGTAAATCGCAATGCGATAGTCGAAGTTCGCATTGCGATAGTCCAAGTTCGCGTTGCGATAGTCCAAGTTCGCATTGCGATAGTCGAAGTTCGCATTGTGATAGTCGTGGTCGTGGTCGTGGTAATACGTGTCTTCGACACGTACGCGCGAATACTATCTTTTTAGAGAAAATTCTTAAGAAACAAATGCAATACCACCAGTCGTTGCGATTTTGGACTATCGCAACGAATTTGGAATAAATCGCAACGCGAACTTCGACTATCGCAATGCGAATATGTAAATCGCAATGCGATAGTCGACTATCGCAATGCGAACTTCGACTATCGCATTGCGATTTACATATTCGCATTGCGATAGTCGAAGTTTGCATTGCGATAGTCGAAGTTCGCATTGCGATAGTCTAAGTTCGCATTGCGATAGTCGACTATCGCATTGCGATTTACATATTCGCATTGCGATAGTCGAAGTTCGCGTTGCGATTTATTTCAAATTCGCGTTGCGATTTATTCCAAATTCGCGTTGCGATTTATTCCAAATTCGCGTTGCGATTTATTCCAAATTCGCGTTGCGATTTATTCCAAATTCGCGTTGCGAATCTGGAAATTGATTTGCGATACCGGAGATCGCGTTGCGAATTATCGATCGCATTGCGATAGTCGACTATCGCATTGCGATAGTCCAAGTTCGCATTGCGATAGTCGAAGTTCGCGTTGCGAATCTGGAAACTAATTTGCGATACCGGAGATCGCGTTGCGAATTATTGATCGCATTGCGATTTAGTTGGTCATTTTGGCAAATCCAAAAAAAATTGGTTAAAATCGTATATTATAAGGCATTTTTGGTAAATGAGGTTATTTTCTCTATTTAATATTATGTCTAGAATTATCTATTAGAAGAATCTAAATATTTGTAATGTTAAATGGCTAAGATGCTAACATTTGTCAACAATCCAATGACCGCTAAAGTGGTGGGTTTTCTCATTGTAATAAGAGTGAAAAAGTGAGAAAATAGTTTACCTAGACTACCTTTCCATCCCTCTTTTAAGGCAAAAAATACTAAAATTATAATTTAGATTTTTAAAATTTTCAAAACTTTTAATTTGCATCCTTCAAAATTTTTAGAAATTCAGATTAAACTTTAATTTTTTTACAATAACAACAACAACAAAACCCTATTTCCATATGTAATGAGGTAAGGGGAGGTAGGGTAGTTGGTTGCCCCCAATGCCAGGTTGAGAGCAACTTCCGTGGAAGACCTCCGGCAGTCAGAAAATTAAAAATAAAGATAAAATGCAATGCATGTATAAATAAATAAATGAATAAATAAATACATAGTAGGACACTCTTCATATGAAGTCTTCGTATGCGCGTCTGTAATGAGAAGTAATCCCTGAAAATAAATCTCTGCGTAAAAATATCTGCATATAGTCAGAAACGTAAGACCCGACTAAATTTAAAAAGAGGAAACATGAAGAGCATGATACACAGAAGTCAACGATAGCAAACTACGAGAAAAGAATTAAGTCAAAAGGGTTAAAACTTAAATTAAGGCAACACTACTCCGCTACCCTAATTCTAAGCCTTCATAAATTCCAATGACAAAAAATGTATAAAAAGTAGAGATCATGTAAATTACTACAAAGACATTAAAAGAAGACAGAGATGATACACCCTATGGATGTGGCCATCACTACTCGGCTACACTGGTCTTAAGTCTCTATACTTTCCTATCAGAAGTCATGTCCTCGGTAAGGACTAAATCCTTCAAAACAGATATCAAACTAAACCCTTCAAAAATTTTAATTTAAACTTCTGAAAATTTTAAAGTTTTAAGTTGCCACCAAACTTTATCACCAAATTCCATTCTAAATATGTTGACTTTCAAAGGTAAGGTGGTATCCAATTGTTCGTTATGGGTTTGTTTAGGGCCACAACATTTCCAAAATACCAAGTTTGCTTTGCAATTTGCATTGTGATGCGGTGACTCACTTGTGATGATGAATTTCTTTTGAGTTCTATTTGAAATTTAATAATATAATTTTGGAAATTGCATAATAAAAACCTTTGTAATGAAGAAGTCAAAAAAATGAATGGACCGGTCAGTATTTCGATAGAAACTGGGCAATGAAAGATCAATCCTATTTTGGAAAGATTGTTGGTGTGACAAGATAGCTCTATGTTACATCTTCCCAAGGTTATACAGCATAGTCTCGTGTAAAGGGGTTGTGGTGGTTGACATTACAAAAAAACTCAAATTTGCATGAGATTATTTGCAGTGTCATGTTTAATAGAAAATTACTAGAAAGGGAGTTGGAAGTTGTAGAAAAGATTAAAATGATGCTGCAAAGGGAATCGATAAGGTTGGAATTATCTGATAGATTTATATGGATTCATGATCAATTAGGTAGGTTCAATGTAAGTAAATTGTCTAACCTTTTGGTGGATACAAATATAGATTTGCCTCTTTTTAATTTTGAAAAAAATCTGGAAATTGAAAGTCCCTCCAAATGTAAGATCCTTTATGTGGATGTTGAAATTGGATATAAATCGAACAAAAGAATTCTTTAAGGGAAGTGGTGTACAAATAAATGTTTTAAGCACTAATTGTTAAATTTAATGTTGATGGAGCTTTAAAGGAGAAGGTGGCTTGGTGTGAGGGTGAATTACGGACAACAAATGGAGAAATAAAAGCTTTCAAGTTTGAAAAATTGTTTAAGTAAATTATATTAGAGTGATAAAAGATGCGAAATAATGTATTTGATTGACACTAGTTCTTTTAGGGTCTATTTGTTTTGTTGTAATTGAATTTTTTTTTTTAATTTTTGGTGTTTGATTTAAGTAAAATGATTGATCAACGTAAAATCAATTACAAATAAAAAAATACGCTAAGTTATGTAAAATGACTTACCATATTTTTTCGACGAGTCATTTTCCCAACCCGTTCACTATTATTCTCAATATATATTAATGTAAATATGTTTAAGGGAAATAATACTTGTTTACATCATTGTAAATAATACCACTTAAATTATTGTCATATTTTGAAAATATGAATAATTTCTGAAAAACTATTAAACAATAGAAAATGATTTATATAATATCATTCAAACGAAACAAACGAGTCGACATATATTTTTTAATGAAACAAACAAACTCTAAACTAGTTTCTGTTTAAGATAAATATATTAGATTAATGTTAAATAAGATAAATTGACGGATATAATTCGAGTCAGAATAATAACACATTGAAAATTATGAAGGTTAATGGAGTAACTTGATAAAACAATGACAACAATTGAGCTCTTGGACCATTGAAGTATCATTATTTATGGGAAACGCTTGACTTCAGAGATGAGTGTAATTTCTGCTTCAACAATTAAGGTATCAGAGACAATGTAACCCTTGGATGGGTCATGAAGAAGCTTCAGCTGCATGAACTGCGGGTAACCCCAGTTAACACTTGTTGCACTGAACCAACGTTCAACTGCTTGCAAATAAGAGAAAACGATGTGTTTTGTTGTTTATTGTATTTTTTTTCTTAAAATATAAAGAAAATAAAAAGGATTTACCTGAAAATTCCATGTGATTATCGTTGATTTGGTTCCTTACTCGTAGCTTGTACTCTGCATATACTTTCCTCTTAGGAGGAAGCTTATCAGCCTCAACCAGCTCTAGGAACACAGACAGACCTTTGCCCTTGAACTTCACATTTCCCTTTGGATACACATTCAATTTCCTGTATGTTATACGTATTAACAGTTTTTCACTGACGATTATACAACGTCGGTACATCAAATATAAATCCGATATACCATTTCGAGTCCCCGATCGTATGAACCGAAGATTCATAATACTTCTTGTCTAGTTTGGAGAACTTTTCCATCTTGAAAATGATGGTATTGTCGTCAGGCTGTTTAACCATGGAAAGGCACTCCCATCTACAATTCCGTTCCATCACGAACACCTCGGCCCCGAATACGCAGCAATCATCGATGAGGTAACCGTTAGCCGTGTCACTAAATGTCTCGATGGAGATCAGTTGAGCGAACCCCCATTCGGTCTTCATCCAATGAAACCTCTTCACTGCCCCATTGGCGTCTACAAAAGTTTAAGCTGATTAAATTTGGACCGACATAAACTTTTATCATTATCGACGATGATGGATAATAATACGTATGATAGTGAAAAGAATAGGGACCTTCGATGGTTAAGTACTTGTCACGAATTTGGTCGAGCACAAATAACCTGAAGCTGACATGGACTTCCCAGGTGAGAGGTAAATTTTCTGTTTCTTCAATCACCAAGTAAAGGGAGATGAACCCACTTCCATTGCTTTTACCGTCTCCGTTTTGATATAACGATAATCTCCTAATTTAAAGAAATAAAAATAAATATTTACGAAAAATTCGAGATTTAATTCGATTGATTAATTCGATATTTTCGCATACCATTTTTTACCAGAAGCTTCAAAAACATCAGAATCATACTTCTCAACGCCTGTCTTGGCCAAGAAAGAGAAGCCTTCTACTTTAAACAAGAAATGAGCTGGTGGGAAGTCTCGCGTAGTTCTTCTGATTCCTACAAAACAACGTTAGGGTCGAGATAAAACTATAAATTTTGTATTAAAAATATGGGTAAATTTTATGTTTAGTATCTTAACTATCACTTTTGTTCTGTTTTGGTCACCCAACTATTATTTTTTTTTCAAAATCTCACCTAATGTTACGTTTTGGTTTCATTTTGATCATCCACCCTTAAAAAATTAATAGAACTGTTGGCTTAACATTTTTAAATTTTTTCGATGATGAGGTTGTATTAACTTATGATGACACTTCAACATCATCGTTAATCATTTAATGGTGGGTGACCAAAATGAAACAAAAAACATAATGTTAGGTATATTTTTTAAAATAATAGTTTGGCGACCAAAACGAAACGAAAATGATAATTGAGGTATTAAACGTATAGTTTATCCTAAAAAGATTTACATTAAATTATTAATTTTTAAAATAAATAAATAAATGAAAGATGAGAACCAAACCAAGTTGTTTGGAGTTATCCTCCATCAGAAAAATAACAATTTTTTTTCTATTTATCTAAATGGAAGATGAAGAAATTGTATATCGTCCAATATATATATATATATATATATATATATATATATATATATATATATATATATATAATATATATATATATATATATATATATATATATATATATATATATATATATATATATATATATATATATATATATATGCTTGTCTTGCAAAACATTAGAAGACTTGTCTTGTAAACTTTGGCAATGGCGATGGATATGCCTTTCGTTGGTTAGGGGGACACGAAATGTTTTGCTGATAACTACGACTGTGTTTGATTCTTACAACATCTGCAAGAAAACCTAAATCCCATATCCAACATTAAACACAACTTGCACAAGTTTCGTAGTACGTGGATCGAGTTTAAATTGGTTGACGTCATCATTGGTATATTATAAATCGGTTGACCTAATTTTATTGGGTCAGATTTTTAAAAAAAATCAAGTTTGAGTTGGGTTAGGTCATGTTTTTTTAGAGGTTAGGTTAGGTCGGTTTGGGTCGAGTTCAGGTTTAGGATAGAAAATATCTGACCCGACCCGAAAAATATAATTTTACCTTATATATTTAAGGATTATTGCAATAACACACTCTATATATATTGTAAACACTCTTTTTCGCCCGGATATTTTATTATTATTATTATTATTATTATTATTAATTATTACTATTATTTTTTTATTACAAGTCTTGCAAGTCTAAATTGGGCCCTATTACAAGGGGTCAATCGACCCAAACAGTAGGCCCAAGCCCATTGAGATTAGGGTTTGTTGAAACCCTAGCTTTTTTAGACTCTTACCGCCGCCTTCGTCACTAGAGCTCCTCCCGTCGTCGCCGCCAGAGCACTCATTGCTGACGACACTGTTGCCGAAGTCATCCAACTGCTACATCTCTTCATCAACAATAAAAAAAAGTGGGAAAGTTAGCAAACCTAAGTCTAACTAGTACCAGAAAATCTGGGACATTAAATGTCCTGATTTTCCCCACTGACCAAATATGAGCCTCACCAAATCTCACCAAAATAAAAATGTGGAAATGTAACATGCAAGGGATATTTTTAAAAGGGGGTTCAGCTAAAAAAACGAAAAAAGAAAAGGAAAGGATAGAACACTAGAATCAACACACAAAAAAGAAGTAAAAAAGAATAAAAGAGTTTTACCTCTCAAGATCTTCGTGTTACCGGAGCCAAGTAAATTTCAAACTAACGAAGGTAGTTTTTGCTTCGGGTTTCTTTTTGTTTTAAGAGAATATTAAGGTTTCGAGTTAGTTTGTTTAAGGTTTTGAAAAAAATGAGGTTTTGGGGGTCACTGGCCCCTCGTCGAGGCCGTTCGGGTGGTGGTCGAAGGGTTTTTTGCAAGGAAAATAAAAAAAAAAAAAAATAGAGAAAGGGGAGAGAGGAAGAGTGAAAACAACATGTAGTTAAAATGGGAGCTAGGTTTTCCCAAAACCTATAGTAGGGTATATATAATACATCCAAAATGACAACAATTATAGAGGTCTTAGGGTTTATGTGTGTAGCGCCTGGTCAAATCACGAGAAGGGTTATCCTGGTTCTAAAAAATTTCATTTCAGTCACTAAATATGAGTTTTCAAGTTTATGTTTTGAACTTTTTATTTTGTTACATTTACATTTTAGTTACCACATGTCTAATGATTACGATTTGGGAGAAATTGATCCCCATGACCATCAGTTCATAAATTAATGCAATTTAGTCCTCGTTTTGAAGCTTTATGTGTTTTGATTTTGTCCCCCTTATTTTATGTGCATTTTATTTTGGAACTTTGTGCATGTTTGCCTCTATTTTACATTCCTTTCATATTTGACTTCTTATTTTGTTATATTTCATTTTAGTCCTGACTATTTATGATTTTGTTACGATTCTGGTGCTCATATTATATGATTTTTTGTTTCATGCCATGATATTTGTTTTATTTATATTTATGACCTAAAATTTACTATTTTTTTATTATTTTTGGCCACTATGCTATACTTCTTTCGTGCATGAATGTGTCCACGTATATATATTACTCCATTCTATATTATTAAGCATATTTTATACATATTATATTATATTTATTTTTATATATTATTATATTACTTTAGCTTTCCACGATACTTAAGATGTTATATGCGCATTATATATATATATATACATACAATGCAACACGTTTTGCACTTTTTATATATATATTAGATTATATGTAATATATATGTATATGTAATATGTTGCGTGTGTATATGTTTACATATTATGGTTTTAATTATTTTTTTGTACTTTTATATAATACATGTATGGATAATGGATCATTTGTTAATTAATTTGGTACATGTTTATAAGTTCTTTTAGAATGTGTAGGTTAGTATGAATGCTTAGTTACATGGCATCATTTTTGCATAATATATGATACCCTCACAAGAATAACTCGATTTAATTTAAATAATTGGTTTAAAGGGTAATACTTTTTTATTTTAAGGTTGTTGCGAAGTGATTGTCTTAACGTATAAGAAAATCGCTTCCGATAATTTTAAAATGAAAGTGTATATTAAGTGAAACCCTAAAAATTGACTACACATAAAATTTAGGAACGAGAGAAAAAGAAATGTTCGTCTATTTAAATTTATTGAGAAAATATCGTTAGAACTTATTAAAGGTCCGATCTCGATGTTTTTAAATAATCGAATATCGTTCTTCTTCTTAAAAGGATTGATAATTCGTATTAAATTAATTTTTATTTTTATCATCATTCATGCATTCAAATTAACAATGAGTTTTAGAATGAAGTAGTAATATTTCTTTATTTATTTTGGAGTAAGAAATGACTATTTTAAGGCATGAGAGATATTTTCTTCTTGATAGGAAATAATTAAATATTATCATTTTTTGTCCTAAAATTTAAGGAATTTGTTTTAAAAAAATCTTAAATTTAATTTGTTTTACTTTATTTTATTGCTATTTACACATTTGAATTTGGAATTAATAATGAACTTTAGAATTAAATTGTAACATTTCTTTATTTCAATTGGAGTATGAATTGACTGCTTTAAGGCATGAGATGTCGTATCTTCTCTATAGGAAATCATTAAATATTATTGTGTCTTGTCATAAAATTCAAAGAATATTAATTGCATGGATTTTGAATTAAATTAAACTTGAATTTATAAGTTTCATTGCAAAGACAACTAATTAATCGACTAGGTATCGATTGTAGGGCGCTGTGGGATTGTTAATCCTTTCCCACGCGTAACCGACTCCCGAACTCAAATTTTGGTAAGTAGATCATAAAATTTTTATTTTAATAAAAATTAACATTTTATTAAAATGATAAATATTTTTGGGTGCCCAATCACACCCTAATCAAATATTGATGGCGATTCCTCGAACCGTTTTTTTACTTTAAAAGGAAACTCCAAATTTATCGAGACTAGATTTTTCTTAAATCACTTAAAAATTAAATTTGTTTTTAAGAAATCGTTTCGATGTATATATATTTCTAATTAAATCCCTATTTTTTATTAAATAAAAATTTTCTAAATATATTATTTCGGGTCGGGTCGGGTTCATATTTTATCTCAAAAAGACGGATTAGGTGAAAGGTGTATATTTTTCGGGTTAGGTAAATGATGTATATTTTTCGGGTTGGGTGGAGAGTGTATAATTTTCGGGTTAGGTTAAATTGACCGGAAACCCAACCCAACCCATGTCCATCCCTATTTAAATGTTAAAATCTTCTCAAGTCGTTAATAAAAGGCATAATGCCAAAATTAGGCCCCAATGTTTAATAAAATGATTATTTGCCCCATATTTTTTTAGAATATTTTGGCCCATAACGTTCATTTTAAGGTAAAACAAGTCCTTAATGTTTGACTGAATAGTCACTTTGATCCTTTTTTTTGAGGTTTTCACTCCTAATGTTTTACTTTAACATAAAAAACCCCAATTTTAGAGCGTTAATCATTTGTTAACTAACGATTTCCATCCACATAAAGCCTTTTTTTACCCCAAAATAAAATGTTAAGGGAATATGCTCTAAAAGAAAATAAAGATCAAAATGACCATTTTGATGGAAGTTGGGAGATTAATTTTAATATTATATGTTAATCAAAATACTTTAACTTAAATCAGAGTAATTCTCTACATATAATAAAACCTGAACACCAACCGTGGCTATAGCCATAGCTTGCATATTGCATACTTCATCATGAACTACATGATCTATCTAAATTTTGGAATTGATTGTTAACTTACATCATCCATGAAATCAGAAAAAAGAAAGAAAGATAATAGTCCTTTTCAAGAGCATTATCATTCACTGAGCTGACAAACTCGGATACTATAATATCATGAAAACCATATTTGGACCTCATACTATTTATAGTATATTGTAATTATAATTCAAGCTATGATAATGACTGAGTTGACAGCAGAATGAATTACAAGTGAAGCTCATATATCATCATATGAATCATCAAAGCACAGTTTGATAAAATTAGATGTAAACCTTAAGAGGCTGCAGAGTTAACTCAGTGTCTTTCATCACCGACAAATTGTAACTCAGAAACTCTTTGTATCGAAAAGGTCTGTATAATAGAGACTCGGCTGCACGGGTAGTTCGGCGGCGCGACGCCTAAAAAACGGCTAATATACGGCGTGACCGGTTAAACAAGTGACCGGTTAAAATTTAGATCGGTTATGTTATATTATTTAACCGGAAATATTATAAAGTACAATAACATACTAGGTAGCGCTTATATAATGTAATAGGTAGCGCTTATATTTACCTATTTTATAAGTAAACCGGTATATTTATACCGATAGCATTGCAAATTTACCTATTACATTATAATATGTTGAAAGTGTCCATACTTTTTATAAAAAGGATCGATATTTTGTTTAAAGTTATGTAATTTATGTTTCAATTTTTTTTAATAGTATTTCATGTTTTCCACCTACAATATTAATTTAATAATTTCATTTGCAAAAAAAATTATTTGATTGTTTTGATATTTTATAAAATAATATTTAGAATTTTTTAATAATAATATATATCGTAACGTAAAAAATAAATCATTAGACGCCTATAATTACTAAATTAATATCTTAAAACTCACTCAAAAGATAGCCTTAAATTAATGTTTTCCACAGTGAAAAAAGTATAGACACTTTTATAAAAAAGATAGATACTTTACAATAACCACTACCTATTACATTATATAAACGATACCTATTACATTATATAAGCGCTACCTATTATCGATACTAATTTATGTTTCAATTTTTTTAATAGTGTTTCATGTTTTCCACCTACAATATTAATTTAATAATTTCATTTACACAAAAAATTATTTGATTGTTTTGATATTTTATAAAATAATATTTAGAATTTAAATTTAACAATAATATATATCGTAACGTAAAAAATAAATCATTAGACGCCTATAATTACTAAATTAATATCTTAAAACTCACTCAAAAGATAACCTTAAATTAATGTTTTCCACAGTGAAAAAAGTATAGACACTTTTATAAAAAGGATAGATACTTTACAATATAACCACTACCTATTACATTATATAAACAATACCTATTACATTATATAATCGCTACCTATTACATCATATTTTTACCTATTATATTGAAAGTGTCCATACTTTTTATAAAAATGATCGATACTTTGTTTAAAGTTATGTAATTTATGTTTCAATTTTTTTAATAGTGTTTCATGTTTTCCACCTACAATATTAATTTAATAATTTCATTTACACAAAAAATTATTTGATTGTTTGATATTTATAAAATAATATTTAGAATTTAAATTTAACAATAATATATATCGTAACGTAAAAAATAAATTATTAGACGCATATAATTACTAAATTAATATCTTAAAACTCACTCAAAAGATAACCTTAAATTAATGTTTTCCACATTGAAAAAAGTATAGACACTTTTATAAAAAGGATATATACTTTACAATATAACCACTACCTATTACATTATATAAACGATACCTATTACATATAAGCGCTATCTATTACATCATATTTTACCTATTATATTGAAAGTGTCCATACTTTTTATAAAAAGATCGATACTTTGTTTAAAGTTATGTAATTTATGTTTCAATTTTTTTTAATAGTGTTTCATGTTTTCCACCTACAATATTAATTTAATAATTTCATTTACACAAAAAATTATTTGATTGTTTTGATATTTTATAAAATAATATTTAGAATTTAAATTTAACAACATTAACCAAAGATAATAATAAATATGTAATATATATGTGTATTGTTTTTAATTTAATAATAATATATACCGTAACGTAAAAAATAAATCATTAGACGCCTATAATTACTAAATTAATATCTTAAAACTCACTCAAAAGATGTATATACCTAAATATGTAGTTATTGTACATACCTAAATTTAATGATAATATATACTTGTAGTTATTGTACATACCTAAATATGTACTGCGAATTTAATGTTGTACCCACCCTTTAACTACCACTACCAATGCCACATCCTATTGAAAGCAGCACGACTGAAACATGTTTTTGAACCTTTGCTTACATCTCCATCAACTCCTGGAGCACTGAACTTGCACAACAAAATTTTTGCCATGGATAATACTGATGTAGACAATGTTAAGCCAACTGAGGAATGCCATGAAGTACATAATGTTGATGAATCTGACAGATTGGTTGGTCAGCTATTCTGTTCACGTGATCAAGCTTGGTACTTTTACAAGGGATTCGTACGGGAACATGGGTTTAGTGCACGTAAGGGAACAACACGGCTTGACGTGGAAGGGAATGTGAAGACACAAGAATTTTGTTGTTCCAAAGAAGGGTTTCGAGTATCAAAAGTCAACACTGTTGATCGTCAACGTGCTCATACGCCAGTCACAAGAACAGGATGTAAGGCTAGAGTCGTAGTTACAGCAACAAATACAAACGATCAGTGGGTTATAAGTAAGTCTGATCAGAAACATAATCATGCATTGTGCACACCTGCTATGACACCATTTATGCGTTCTAATAGAGCTGTAAGTAAGGCTGATATCGATGAGGCAACAACATTGAAAGAGGTCGGTGTTGGCACGTCACAAGTAATGAACTATTTAACGCAGCAGGCAGGGGGCTATCATAATGTTGGATTTACACATAAAGACCTCTACAATGCACTTCAAAGAGGTAAAGCAAAGGAAATCGTCGATGGGGATGTGAATGCGCTTATTGCCTACTTTGATTATAAGAAACATGATGATCCCGGGTTTTTTATGACATACTCGGTAGACGAATCGGGGGCATTGTATAATCTTATTTGGTCGGATTCTACATCGAGATCGGATTACACATGCTTCGGTGATGTAATTGCGTTCGACACAACGTACAAAGATAATTTGTATGGTCGACCAATTATGCCTATTGTTGGTGTCAATCATCACCATAACACAATTGTGTTTGCCACTGCCATAATCGCTGACGAGACGTCTCAATCTTTCGAGTGGGTGCTACAGGATTTTTTAGAAGCCATGATGAATAAATCACCTATTTCCGTTGTAACCGATGGGGATAGGGCAATGCAGAGGGCTATCAAATCTGTTATCCCTTATGCTAAGCACATATTATGTTCTTGGCATCTTTCTCGCAATGCACACGCTAACATTGGTGACCCAAAGTTTACAGCAGCATTCACAAAATGCATGGTTTCCTGGTGGACAACCAAGGAATTTGATATTCAATGGCGTTCGGTTGTTTCAGAATTCAACGTCCAAAAGCATCCATGGGTGATTGAGAAGGGAAATACACGACACTTATGGGCACAAGCATATCTAACCGGTCATTTCTTTGCCAATATTCGCTCAACACAAAGGTGCGAGTCTATGAATGCTTCACTAGCTATTGCACTGTAACACAAGAAGACATAGTTAGATGTTGTTCGTGCAATTGAAGATGGAATTAGTAGAATGCGTATGAACGAGTTGAAAGCGGATTACTTAAGTTCCCATACGAAGCCCTTCCAAATCACAAAACTGGTCGACCTTGAAAGCCATGCCGCTGCGATTTTTACCCGCGAATCTTTTCGTGTGTTCCAAGATGAACTTACACGGGAGTCATTGTACCGGATTGAGGCAGAGATTAAGTCCTTATCAGATGAATGTCAACATTATATTTTGTCAAAGTACACAGAAAAAAATAGGAAATTTGAAATTAGTTTTGATTCTCGTACGAAAACTCTAATTTGCTCCTGCAAAAAATTCGAGACCGTTGGACTTCCGTATCGCCATCAACTTCACATTTTGAAGCAATTGGACTACACATATTTGCCCGGGACTTTGATTCAAAGTAGGTGGACTAATGATGCGAAGGCTTCTGCACCCAGCTATGTTGATTTGAATGTGTCTCCAGAAGTGATGCAAATGGCAAGGTTCGCTGCTCTACGTTCAACGTCAAGTAGGTTATGCTACATTGCATCAAAGACAGACGAGTCTTTCAAAACCGCAAGAGATGAGATGAAAAAACTAATAGAAGAATTAGAAAACTCGTTTGGTTTGAATCATTCAGTCGACCAGAGCATTGTAGTAAACAATGTTCGTGACCCTCAACGAAAACAACGCAAGCGAAAAGAAGTGTCGAAGAACAAGGTCGAGAAGAAAATTAGGCGATGTGGGTACTGCGACGGTGAGGGACATAACAAACTAACATGTCCTCAAGTCAAGCTCAGTTTGAGTACAAGCACACAGCCTACATCAACTGATTTTTTCGAAGACGTAATGGAATGACAACGATCTCCATATATCGTAAGAATCAACATGACTCCTATTGTATGTACATATAAATATTTTGAATGAAGGAAGAAAAACCGCGTTACTTAAAATTACCGACACTTTTTTCAATGGTATCGACACATTTTTCTTCCAATCTGGACATAAAGTACAGACACAATATTAGAAAGTGTCGATATAAGTTGTAGACCTATTTGCTCATAAAACCGGTATATTTATACTGGTTATATTACAAAATTATCTATTACATTATAAATTTGGGTTCCGATGTGAAAATGTCGACACTTTTTTAAATGGTATCGACACATTTTTCTTCCAATCTGGACATTAAGTACCGACACAATATTAGAAAGTGTCGATATAGGTTGTAGACCTATTCGCTCATAAAACCGGTATATTTATACCGGTTATATTACAAAATTATCTATTACATTATAATTCTGGGTTCCGATGTGTAACTGTCGACACGTTTTGACAATGTATCAACACATTTTTCTTCCAATCTGGACATAAAGTACCGACACAATATTAAAAAGTGTTGATATAGGTTGTAGACCTATTCGCTCATAAAACATATATATTTATACCGATAGCATTGCAAATTTACCTATTTTATTATAATATGTTGAAAGTGTCCATACTTTTTATAAAAAGGATCGATATTTTTTTTAAAGTTATGTAATTTATGTTTCAATTTTTTTAACATATATATTACATATTTATTATTATCTTTGGTTAATATTGTTAAATTTAAATTCTAAATATTATTTTATAAAATATCAAAACAATCAAATAATTTTTTGTGCAAATGAAATTATTAAATTAATATCTTAAAACTCACTCAAAAGATAACCTATTACATTATATAAGCGCTACCTATTACATCATATTTTTACCTATTATATTGAAAGCGTCCATACTTTTTATAAAAAGGATCGATACTTCTTTTAAAGTTATGTAATTTATGTTTCAATTTTTTTTAATAGTGTTTCATGTTTTCCACCTACAATATTAATTTAATAATTTCATTTACACAAAAAATTATTTGATTGTTTTGATATTTTATAAAATAATATTTAGAATTTAAATTTAACAATATTAACCAAAGATAATAATAAATATGTAATATATATGTTAAAAAAATTGAAACATAAATTACATAACTTTAAAAAAAGTACAGACACATTTTTCTTCCATTCTGGACATCAAGTACAGACACAATATTAAAAATTGTGAAAACTTTGTTGTGGATATCATCGAAAACAATGCTATAGTCATGTGTTTCGATACATTTGCAAGCAGATTTAAAATACATTAGTATTGATATTTCAATAATCCTCAAATGTATATGTACACATAGAAGCAAATATGGAATAATTAATGAAAATATACACACAATATAATCACACCAAAATATAAATACACAAGAATGTTCAAATAATGTACCGACAAACAAAATTAATCCGATGAAAAAGGGTTATTTCTAACGAAGTCTGGAACATTAGAGGCCTTCAACAAATTTTCCAAATACTCTCGTATGTTTCCGCCTTTTTCTGAGGACATACATAAATAATGTCAATTATCAAACTAATGAGGTGCAATTTTACTAACAATAAACTAAATTCGCATAAGCATGAATAAATTTGTGTCATACCTAGAGCATTGTCGTTCGAATGGGAAGCAGCGTCAAAGGTATGTGGACATATGTAATTGTATTTCTATATAAACACATAAGTTGTTAAAATAATCAATGTCTGAACACCTGTTCAACTGGAAAAACATATTGCATAAATGCAACTTACCGGATTATAAATCATTTTTTCCGCTGAATCATCGACCAAAAGTGTATTTAGCTCGTTAAAATCTGGACACGCGTTCCAAACATCATTGAGATCTTTACAGTAGGTAACAGAATCTTATGTTTTGCATTTTTTTTGATCCTGTTCAGAAACAGTCGAACATAAATATGTAGGAATCATAGACAACGAAAAGTCAGCAAACTGTAATGACATTCATCTTACTCACACGAATAGAAAATGCTCGGAAAATACAGGTAGTTTCTCAAGTACACGGTCGACGTTATGCCTGAGATTGTAATCAAGTTTGAATGTTAACATTCAAATGTATATTAACGATTTTGACTACAGTAATTCAATTGCTTCAAACATGTTCTAACCTCATCTTTGAAGACCAAAGGGCAACAACAAAATTGTCGACACAAAATTGCATAAATTCAAATAATCCTCTTCTGAGGACAACATCTACAACATGAAGAAAATGAGATTAAAGTTCTACGCTTATATGTTAAAATAATGATACCAAAGAATAGAATTAAAACCTGCAGGCGGTCTCGGGATGTAAGCAAGGACACCATTGAGATCAAAAATTAAAAGTTTTCTTGAAGGCGGCGTTGCATACACGATATACTTGTTTGGATCATCATCATCATCATCATCGTCATCATCTTCATCGTCAGCTTCATCGTCATCATCATCGTCATCTTCATCGTCAGCTTCATCTTCATTGACCGCTTGGTTGTTCACATCTGTTAAAAGAAAATAAAATACAGTTCAGAACGTGTAAATGTTAAGAAACATAGATAATGAATTACCTAACTCGTTTGATGTCGTTGACGTAATTCGTTACGCAACATGGAGACTTCATGTTGCAATGATGAAATATCGGATCGCATTCCACTCACAAGGGAATCAATATGCTCCCGAAAATTGACCATGTATTCCATCACGGTCTTAATTGTGACATCCTCTGTAACTGGAGCTTCTTCCATCATTGCGTCTCCACTTGGTTGCTCTTCTTCATGGCAACGGGGTCCATTTCCTCCCTCTCTTGATCTAATCTGACCTCCTTGACACGCTTCCAACCGAGTTTTTCAACAAAATCATATCCCGCTTTTTTAATAAATACCATGTCAATCTTGCGGGTTAATCGAACAGGGGCGTCATGCGAAAAATCAACTTCCTTCTTCTTCAACAGATGGGTGATGACACATCCATATGGTAGTGTAGTTGAAATTGTTGCTCCATTTGTGACCATATATACAATTGTATTAAATATGAGTTTTGCAATGTTTGGAGCCGTTTTGGATTTATACTTTGCTATCCACCAATAATCGTTGTCTCGAAGCGTTGAATGTTTTCCCTCACTAGGCCGGATATACCATGTGAGCATTTTGTGAAACACTCTCGACTCTACATCGAGGTGAATTGGGCTATTTCTAGCAACCCGTTTAATTATAGACCAATCTACACCATTTTCATACACCTAAACCCTCCGCAATAGTTTCTGGAGATATATATATATATCCTTCCCCATGACATGTGTATTAATTCCTATTATATTAGTCTTATTAGGCTCGTGCTGTAAGGAAGCATTGTTGTAGAAGACTCTAACTAGGTTGGGATAATATCTTGGTTCTACACCAAGAAATTCAAGCCAACCCCAAGATGTAAATGTGGATTTAAAACTAAATGCATATTTATCATCGAACAAGAAACCCAGGTCAATGACACGTTCGGGACGAATCTTCCTTACTTTAAAACTCGTCTGCCATCTTTGTTTCTCCATATCGGATCTAAAGTTCAGAGTTTCGAAGGACCTGATTTCCTCAGAAGAATCGTTTGTTACAGAAGGAGGTTGTGGTTGAGAAGAACTGGGTTGAGAAGAGCTTTGAGAAAGACCGCGCTTCTGACGCTGACGTTTTGGAGCCATTTTGGTTGGATGCTATTACAATGGAACACAAACACATTCAGGAAAAAAACTCTAATATAGAAATCAATCAAACCCATAAAATATCGATAAATTTACCTGAATATCTGATCCGCACTTATGATAACGCTAGAAGAAAGAAGAAGAGTTATCTTCTGCCTGCTTGCCTTTATATTTAGGGTTTCTCGATTAAGAGTACTATATATAGTAAACGGTGGAAAAACACTTGATATTTAAATTAATATCGACACAAACTAAAAAAGTGTCGACACATTATTTAGACATATGCTCTCATAAAACTGGTATACTTGTACCGGTTAGATTGAAAAATTACATATTACATTATACTTTTGGGTTTCGATGTTTTTGGGATCGACACTTTTTATATATGGATCGACACTTTATGGTTGCACCCTGTTTTCCATTCATTCTGGACAAAAAATATCGACACAAACTAAAAAAGTGTCGACACATTATTTAGACATATTCTCTCATAAAACCGGTATACTTGTACCGGTTAGATTGAAAAATTACATATTAAATTATACTTTTGGGTTTCGATGTTTTTGGGATCGACACTTTTTATATATGGATCAACACTTTATGGTTGCACCCTGTTTTCCATTCATTCTGGACAATTAATATCGACACAAACTAAAAAAGTGTCGACACATTATTTAGACATATTCTCTCATAAAACCGATATACTTGTACCGGTTAGATTGAAAAATTACATATTACATTATACTTTTGGGTTTCGATGTTTTTGGGATCGACACTTTTTATATATGGATCGACACTTTATGGTTGCACCTTGTTTTCCATTCATTCTGGACAAAAACTATCGACACAAACTAAAAAAGTGTCGACACATTATTTAGACATATTCTCTCATAAAACCGGTATACTTGTATCGGTTAGATTGAAAAATTACATATTACATTATACTTTTGGGTTTCGATGTTTTTGGGATCAACACTTTTTATATATGGATCGACACTTTATGGTTGCACCCTGTTTTCCATTCATTCTGGACAAAAAATATCGACACAAACTAAAAAAGTGTCGACACATTATTTAGACATATTCTCTCATAAAACCGGTATACTTGTACCGGTTAGATTGGAAAATTACATATTACATTATACTTTTGGGTTTCGATGTTTTTGGGATCGACATTTTTTATATATGGTTCGACACTTTATTGTTGCACCCTGTTGGCCATATTGTAAATTTGCCTTTTACTTCAAAGTATCAACATGACCCTTAATGTGTATAAGAAACATGTACAACAACATACTGCTAACTTTTCTCATCTCATTCATAATTATATTCACATACAAAAATATAAATCGTATACAAAATTATAAATCTTATACAAAATTAACCCTACATTTACATCATTGCATCCTTTTGTTATTCTTATGTAATATGGCAGCTTTTGTTATCTCCTGTCTTCGTTTATTTTGATTGTGGCTTACGAGATCGTTTAATATTCGCGATCGATCCCAGTCTCCAACAACCTATATTCAAATTGTCAGAACGTTAAGTATTGTCAACTACAGCATTCAATCTACGACTTTTAACAATGTTACCACAAACGAATTTTTCTATCCACTTACAAAATCACCGGTTGCCCCTGTAGAACCGATCGATTCCATCCACATCATCACATACATGCCGCAATCATGTCTGTTACAAAATTTGAAAACCACACATGTCAATTATGATGAATACTGCATAAATTAAGCTTTCTATTTGTGATAACATCTCATACACATTCAATTGCTTATTCTTCTTATGCTCCACAAATTTGAAATTTTTCAAGGGATACTTTCCTAGAGATCCACAGGATTCAACCCAAATGCATTTCTTATTATAAGAATCTAATATTTTAATCTGCATTAAAATAGAAGAAGTTATGATCCAAAAAAATTATGCATTATAATTTACATAATGTCTTTTCATACATACATACATACATACCAATCTCTTAGCATCATTCACTCTCTGTCTAGCTGCTTCAGTTGTAAACATACTATCATATATTGTTGCAACACGATCTACCATATCCAACACCAACAAATACCAATGTGAATTATGGTAGTTTATTTTGATCATGATCTGCAACAAATTTCACACCCAATTTGACAAAATTCAACATTCTATATCCGAAAACATCATTTGCAATTGGTATGGTGTCTTACCTTCTCACAGTCGGTGAATTTCACATAGTTATTCAGTATGGGACCCCAGAAGCTAGCAATACCCTCAACACTTTCTTTGCTGTTGGCATCCAACGCCTGTTGCTGCAATTACGCAACAAACATTATTAATTTACCGTCTATAACACTACTTATCTCCATTTATTAATTTAACTCACCGCTAAGTGGTTTGGAAGGTAGCCAATCCTCCGGAGTGACTTCTGAGAATCGTAGCATATTGTCCAGGCGAGCAAATCAATAACCTAACAAAATTAATTACACAATCAGAACATATTAAATAAGTTTTAACATTTTCTACTTTCTACTTACCACACCGCCAACCCATTCCGTAGGCTTCAACGTTGCAACGTCGTATACACTAGCGAATTGATTTCCCATTGATATTACAGAATACATGTATGAATCATTAGGATTAATATGTTGTCATGAAATATTTAAATATAACTCACAAAACAATATATTTCACTTACTCCGATTCTAACTCGCTATTCCATAAATAATCACAAATTGCAGCTTCGATGTCATCAATTCCCCTTGGAATATCCGCTTTTTCAACCTACAATTTTGCATACAAATTTTTGTCACAACAACATAATAAAAATCAAATTAAGTTTTCTTTTATTCAACTTACCTTCTGCTTCTTCTTCTGGGGTGCAGGACATTCCGAATCCAAATCTGCTGCTATAACACTCTCCGGTGTATAAATGACATCGACTTCCTTCCTCCTCATTTCTTCCATCTCTTCTTCTTCCTCCTCCCTCTTTTTCTTCATATTTTTTCAGTTCATCGTATTTTTTTTCTACATAGCTCTTCATCTCTTTTATTTCACCCTTCAATTGATCTCCTTCATCCAAGTATTTATCAACCACCCCCTTCACCCCCGTAAGTTCACTCCTCAATTCCACAACCTCCTTCACCACTCCCTCAAATTTTTCACCCGTCACCATCTTAATATCACCCCTTAACACCCCAACTTCTTTCACCACTTCACCTCTCAACACCTCTACTTCTTTCACCACTCCATCTATTTTTCCTTCCACTACCCCCTTATGCCTCTCAAGTGTATCTTCGACTCTCTCAAGTTTCTCTTCGACTCTATCAAGTTTCTCTTCGACTCTTGATTGTCTTTGCATGATTTCAAATTGGATTTTTTTGATATCAGCCAATTCAGACATCAAAATGTCGAAGTTACTCTGTTTTCCCTCACCGTCATCCCCCAATACAACCATCCCTCCTTTCTTCTCCTCTGCCTCCTCTACATCCTTGCCAATAACCTTCAAAATTAAATTACAATATTAAGACATTGATTATATTCTTAATATTATTTAATTACATTTATTACCCTTTCTTGCTTCTTCGCTCTATCCAACTTCAACTTCACCATCACTCTAACCACCTCTTCCATCCCCCATGCACGGATGCATGCCACTCCGGTTCTTTCATAAGCCGGCACTGCCTCACAGCCCGACCAAAAATCGAACAGTGCAACCTGCATTTATAATAAAATTTATATTTTTATAAAAAACACAAAAAGTTATTCAACTCATTTACCTCTAAGATTGCTATGCACCCTTTGAGGTATCTCTGGCTGCCATTTTAAAGGTGATTATTGATTCAATCAATCTCGAATGGATATATTCAGCCCAATTGAATTCACCCTTCAAGCCTTCATCACAAATAAGCTTCATATGTTCTTTGTTCGTTGACGTATTACCCGTTGGACAAAGAAAGATACCGACAAAGTATAATAGAACTCTGGCCTTCAGCTCATCCCCAACGTAAGATCCACTTTTTATTTCCTCTTCAATTTCAGCATATGTCACCTTATGCTTCAAACCATATTTGGAGGCAAGTGCTTTCCAGTCCTTACTCTTACAGACTTCTACAACACTTTTGCCTTCATTTTCTACCCCCAATACGGCTGCAGCACATGGGATCCCGAGAGGAAATGAAAAATCACCATATTTAGCAATACATTGACTGACATCAAATTGCGCCATCAAGGATCGACACAATTCCCTCCGAATAAGTCGATCTCTTACTCCTACCAACGATCCAAACCTATTTCTCCCAGCACATTCAACTGACCCTTCTCCTTAAGGTGTTTAATTAATAAATTCACCCTTTTAATGCTGCATCTTGTCGACACTTCCTACATTTTTAATAATATATAATGTTATAGTTCTTATATATTTTGTATCAACGTATTTACAAGTTTAATGAATACCTTATTTTCATGTGCTTTCCTCCGTTCTTTGTATTCTTTACTATCATTCCTTGACTGTGTGATGTAAGGTTCCTTTTCAGCATTACTCATTGAATTCCATTTGGACCTCACATCTTTTGTCACCTAATATAAAACATAAACGTTTCTTAATCAATACATTAACACTAAATACTACTCAATGTCAATTTCATTTTACATACCGAACCGCTCTGTGTGCCATCTTCCTTCATCCTTTTGCATTCGACCATACTGTCAACATTTAAAATTTGTAATTAATTTAAAGTTTATCGATACTTTAATCCAATTACCATTTCAACAATAATAACAAAAAGACATTGATACTTACTAGAAGTACATATATCCACCCTTTGGTTGCTTTCGAGTCTCGGCCTCAATTTCAAAGTCATCTGCTCCACCAACAATTTTCCAACCCATTGACTCCATTTTTCCTTCATATATCAGTTTACGCAAATCAAATTATTTTGTTACATACACTTTATTCAATATACAAATATAGATAACTACTCTTGTGGTAAAACGGTTTTCTTCAAAAGAATTTGAATGGCCACACCAAAATGTGTCGGCACATTTATACAACCTATAATATTATTTTCTACCTATAATATTTAATAAAAGTATCGACATTTATATTTTTCCTTGAATATCACTTTCTACCTGCAATCGGTCCCAAATGCTTCTTTACTCCAAAACCCCAAACAACACATAAAAACCCTATCGCAATTACTGTAATAATAAAAAATTAGGGTTTCGACAACATACTTTTCGATTCGACTGCAGCAACAAACAAACAAACTTCGCTTTAGAAACGCCTTCTGAAATGCAGCAACAATTACGCTTCGATTTCAAAAACTCGTCCGTTCTATCTATTTTCAGAGGATATTTAGCTTATATTTTCATCGGATATGTTATTTATATTTAATCGATACAAATACAAAAGTGTCGATACTTTTATGTCAGGTGTCGATACTTTCGAAAGGATAATTACATATTTCTTTGAAAGTGTCGATAATTTATTACACGTACTTACGAAAGTATCGACACTTTCAATATATCTGGTATCATTTTACCGGTTTTATCATTTTGATACCGGTTTTATCATATTTTTACCTGTTATATCGTTTTGGATCGATATATTTTTTTAAAGTATCGACACATTATAGGCGCTAAAACTGCTTCTCTTTTAAATTCACAAAGTGTCGATCCTTATATAAAGTATCGACACTTTCAATATATCCGGTAACGTTTTATCGGTTTTATCATTTTGTTACCGGTTTTATCATATTTTTACCTGGTATATCGTTTTGGATCGATACATTTTTTTAAAGTATCGACACTTTATAGGATTTAAAACTGCTTCTCTTTTAAATTCACGAAGTGTCGATCCTTATATTAAAGTGCCGACACTTTAAATGTATCCGGTAGCGCTTTACCGGTTTTATCATTTCTATATCGGTTTTGTCATAGTTTTACCTGTTATATCGTTTTGGATCGACACATTTTTAATTTGGATCGACACGAACCGGTAGCACAATTTTTTAATATTTCTTCATGACTTAGACCTACTTTTATAAGTATGGACACTTTTATAAAAATGATATATACTTTTTTAAAAGTTATGTAATTTATGTTTCAATTTTTTTTAATAGTGTTTCATGTTTTCCACCTACAATATTAATCAAATAATTTCATTTACACAAAAAATTATTTGATTGTTTTGATATTTTATAAAATATTATTTAGAATTTAAATTTAACAATATTAACCAAAGATAATAATAAATATATTTTCACAGTGAAATAAGTATTGACACTTTTATAAAAAGGATATATACTTTACAATATAACAGGTAAAAATATGACAAAATCAGATTCATTATGACAAAACCGGTAAAATTTACTTGATATGTTAAAAGTATGGACACTTTTATAAAAAGGATAGATACTTATCGATAACCAAAGTTTACCGGTTACCAAATTTTTTAATAGTTTTTCATATTTTCTACCTAAAACATTATTAGTTGTCAACATAATAGGTACCGCTAAACCGAATTTTTTAAATACATTTTAATGTATCCGGTAATGCCGTATATTAGCCGTATATTAACCTGCCTTTCCTGAGACAATCCCCGACTGCACTGGTCGGAGATGTCATAGACTCTATGATGCTTTCATTGCAGGAACCGATGAACAATCCGACAGCCGTTATAACAAACTTCGAGGCTGTAGAGTTTAACTTTTCGTACTTTCATTAAGTTGGTGTCATCTGACTTGTCATAAAAATTAGTCAAATATCACCAACAACTAGTTGGTATAGTGAAACGAGGCACTAGGTCCATTAAGCAAGATCAGGGGTTCGAATCCTAACGTTTGCGAATATAGCAAACTGGGTTGGAAGAGTCTCCCTCGCCTCTGTAGTACCCGGTCTGAATTAGTTGGTCAATAGATCGGACGCCAGTGATTAATTAAGAAAATAGTCAAATATCGATACAATATAGATATATATGAATTATTTTTAGGAAGTTAACCTATTATATTGAGTTAATTGCATCATATATATGTCCCCCAATTATGACTCTCATTTCAAATTATTCTCTAAACTTTTGAAATTTTCAATTTTATCCTCAAACTCTGACTCCCGTTTTAAATTAGTCATTAAACTCTTGTACATTCTAATTTCATCCGTAAACTATGAACCTCTTTCTAAATTGGTCCCCAAACATTTGAATATTCCAAGTGCATCCCCAAATTTTTCTAAATATGTAATTAGTTTCAATCATAGTTTAGCCTAGATTTTTTTTCAAACGTATAATAATATAACTTGGCCTAACAATTTTATTAATTAGGAATGTGATTAGTATAGACATATAGATTGGGATGAAATTGGAATGTTAAAAAAGTTTCAAGACCAATTTAGGATGAAGGCCAAAGTTTGAAGATGAAATTGAAATTTTCAAAAGTTAGTGGACTAATTTAGAATCATAGTCATAGTTTAGGGATAAAATTAAAACATTTAAAAATTTAGGGACCAATTTAAAATGAGAATCATACTTTGAGAACATGCAGGGCAATCAACTCTATTATATTTAGTATAATTCATTAATTTGTAAGAAGTAAATTTAACTAAATTCTTATAATCATTAAGAATACAAAGACTGATGGAACTAGAAGAGATGGGTGGGAGAGTTGCTCTGAAAATTTTAAAATTATCATATATTTTAGATTATTTTTATGTATTTCTATTGAAAAGTTATTTTCGTCTCCGAATTTTGTAAATTTGTCCCCTCCTAAAACTTCAGAGGTTCGTTCTCCTAACATAACATCCTACATCTGTCCAAGTACATAATGGACAACTCACGAGTTGCCAAATATTAACCGAATTTTAATTGAGTCAAATTTGAGCAACTCACGAACTACTTAGCCGCGTAGATTGCATATTGCATACTTCATCATGCACTAAAGTATCTAGCTAAGTATTGGAATCGATTGCCAGCTTACATCATCCATGAAATCAGAAGGAAAAAGAATAGATAAGTCATTTTCAAAAGCAGTATTATTTATTAAATTGGCAAACTCACAATTACATACTATATATTATAAAACAAACTGCAATCTGACTCTGCAATTCTTGGACCTCCATCATAACATATACAGTACATTATAATTATAATTATAATTCAAACCATGATCATGATCATCAAAGCACACTTTGATCATTGGTTGGAAACCTTAAAAGGCTGAAGAGTTTACTCAGTGTCCCCCATCATCGAGAATGGTAACTCAGAAACTCTTTGTATCGAAAAGGTCTGTATAATGGCGGCTCGGCTGCACTGGTCAGAGATTTCGCAGGCTGTATTACGCTGTCTTCGCAAGAACTGATGAACAATCCGACAGTCGTTCGAGCAACCTTCGAGTTGGTCACGACGCGATGTTCGACACTCTTCAGCTTGCCGTTGCTCACAATCTGTATGACATGCCATGGATGCTAGAATCATTAGTAATTAATACGCGTTACTTACTAACATATCACATGACTATTTGTTGGTCGCTTTGATGACTTGAAGATAATCGAGGAACGGAACAACGCACCCGTAACTGGAGTCCTACGTTAACCACGAGAGCATTAGGCAGAGGCTGAACACCGATCCATTGTCCATCTTTGAAGACTTGGAGCCCATAGGCACCTCCTTGGAGTAGGATTGTTATGAGATTAGGGTCACAATGCTTAGGTAACCCCAGGGTCATGCTCGGATCCGGGCACGGCGGGTAATGGTTAGCTACTAATAGCAAAGCTTCACTTAGATCGTCCTCAAAGTACCCGGATTCGAGCCCTAAGCCCTCACATAGCAACTCCAAAATCATCAACCCCAGCTTCTTTGCTTCAACCGAAAATGACCATATAACATCTCTGCCAATGAAGGGTTTAATGGATTAATGAAGAAGAAACAAATAGTCGAAGCCATAGTTCTGTAATGTCACCTTATGATTTACCTGTACCGTGTAGGCTTTTGAGGCCAAAGTTCAATGCAGGCCTGATGGCAAGGGTGTTTCAAAACATCACGCCAAAAGTGATATTTTTCAGTTCCATAGTTTATGTTGCTTGTGTAAAGCCTGTACACTTTATTCGGATCCTCCGAATAGAGGCTTTCCTTGTCTTCCATCGGCATCTCAAAGAACTCCACCAAGACTTTCATGGTGTCATTCAATAGTTTCTCAGAAACTCCATGGTTTACAACCTGATTGAAAAGACAAAACTAAGTAAAACATAAGAATATTCCGGAAAAAAAAAGAAGTTTAGTTTTAAGGTTGTCGCATTAACCTGAAAAAACCCGAACTCTTGGGTAGCTCCGAGAACATTTATAATCGTATTGTTTCGATTAATCGAAGCTTCCCCGAGGTTGATAACCGGAATGGTGTCACCTCTAGGAATGGTGAGCTTGCCGGGTCTGGTTTCTGGTGGACAAATATAAGACTGGGGCAAAGCACCATCATTACACCAGCTTGAAACAAGCCGCTCCATTATTTAGTCTTATCTTTCTCAGTACTTATGCTATGAATGTGAAGATTCAAACAAAGTGATATATATATATAGGGTTAGGATCCACTTACACCTAGTGTAAAACTTTAGTTTTAAACCTTTTTAGTATCGTTGGATGAGGGAAAATCAAAGGCTGAGATTAACTCCTTGTTTTTTCCTCGGTAAATATCTTCACATTTCCTACTGTTAATATCAACATTTGATTTCTCCTCATCCAACGATCCTAAAAATGTGTAAAATTAAAAAGTTTTACAAAAATCAGAAGGTGGAATCTGATTCTGCAATAGCTGGATGACAATCCTTAACACATTTCACTGAAGATATTGGTTATATAAATATATGTATATATCCATGATAATGACAGACACTTGATGGTTGAACACATCTATCATCCGGAGCCAGATTGAACCCGTAAGCATAAGATTCGAATCTAAGACTTTACTTAAAGGAAAATTCGAATCTAAGACTTTACTTAAAGATGATAAACTTCATATCATTCGACCCAACGAGTGTTGATTACATGATGGAGACTTGCAGGTAAATGCCATAATTGATTTCCAGCAGCTGTGCAAAGAACAAAATAATAAACTAGTTTGCCAACACAATGATGCTTGATGATGAAAAAATTCAGAAAGAAGTATATGGAATTGAATGAAATTTTAGAATGATCATCAATATGCTCGTAATTGTTTGTTTATACACTGTCACAATGCTAACAATGGCTCATTGGAGCATGTTAACCTTGTAAAATCCGAGTTGAGACGGTCTAGAATCTAACCTCATGATGAATCTATATACGGCAAAAGAATACAGAGTTTCCTTCATTAAACTAAACCCTAGTCCAACAATGGAAACCCATTTGCATTCCCATTCATTTCGATAAATCCAATCTCGGAGCCCTCAAATTTACAGTGGGAGTTTCAGGAGGTCTGCTAAATATATCGTCAAAATGAAGACTTACATCCCCTCTTCCAGCTTCAAGATCGTCCATGTACGTTGAGCAAGATAACCTCCGAGATGGCCTCAAATCAAGGAATTGATCTTCCTCTTCTACACTTCTCTCAGATAAGTTATCATACTGACGGTCAGAAGAATAGCGGTTGAAATCAGGAGGCTCGAGAAAGCTTGTTTCGGGCTGTATACTATGTGAACTGCTTCTGTCCCACCAATGGCTCCTTGCGTCGTGCGGTAGTTCGTTTGTATCATGATGCTGGAGAACACTCTCGTGAAAGAAAGAAGCCGATGTTGAAGCTTCTAGATGTGACTGCAACCGTGACTGATCATTGTAATGGTGTGACCAATAGTCTTCATCTCTTGCTTCATTATGTGTCATGTTGGTTGGCACCCAATAATCTCCATACCGTTGGTCACCTGGTTCAAATGGCCTCGTTACAGCAGTGTCTCCCCTATAACCGGTTGCACAGCGAGTTCGAGAGGTGGTATAATACCAATCAAGAAGATATGGGTGATTCTTTTGTTCAGCATCAGTTACCCATAAAGAACCCAAATTGCGGCCAGTGTCCGGAATATCATGTTGCATTTCCCTTGATAAAAGACCATTTCTATCTCCGTATGCTCTCGGAGGGCTTGCTTGCCACAATCTACCCGGATAATATGCATGTCTAGTTCCCTGAGTTTGCAACTTTTTCTCCCTGAAAGTTCTAATATTCGACAGGAACTGCTTACCCCGAGCATCTGGTTCCCAGGAAGGATAGCTACTTTGGAAACTGCAATCGGAATAAAATTATTCATGACAGAATTATGCTTAGAGGGAAAAATGCAGAAAAGATATTCTGCACAATAAAAGGGTAGATGAAGCACCATAACCAAGATTTATCACAAACATAAACTTTAAAAAGGGAAACTGAACTATCATGTTTCATCAGATGCACATATAAATTAATCTCGAAACTTGTCAGCATTTATCACAGAGAACACAACTGTAAGAGTTCTCGGAGATTTTGGATTTCCCAAACTATTTTCACCAGGCAAATAGCCAAGATGATAGGTGCAGCTTTAGGAAAGAGGACGTATACGAATCGAATTAACCATTGCAATGATCAGACCTCAAGAATGATTTCTCCATTTTCCCTTGGGAACTCCTCTGAGCACGAGGTGCATTGTGTGGAGAGCCATAATTCTCATTGCCATGGTTTGAGAAATCAAAGGCACTAAAACTGCAAAAAGGACAATTGGACACATAATTTCATTTAACGGGACATGATACAGTTGGTAATAAACCGGTCTAACAAAAATCAAAAGAAAAAGAACACCCTTGCCTGCAAGCATGACCGACACCTTCAATGTCCACTGTAAAATCTGCAATGAACTGTAAAACGTCATCCACCCGCTGCAAAATAAACATCATAATCTTTAGTTCAAAAGCTAAGATCTAATGCTAAAGAAAAGTGAAAAAGTGACAAACTGACATCAGAACATTTTCCCGAAAAAAGGAGACGGAAAAGGGAAAACCTTTGGAACAACAAATATAAGCAAGAATGGAGTGAGGAATATCGAGGCCATCTCCTCTAGCAACATCATTCCAGTGTACTGCATCGGAAAATTTTAAAAATGAAAAATTTTAAAGAGAAAAGAATAAAAGGAAAATTTTAAAGAGAAAAGAATAAAGAAACATTTCTCAAACGATATTTTGTTACTTCAAAATCCATATACTTCTGCCGGCTGTATAACTAAATATTTAAATCATAAGAATGTCAGACAACTAGGATTATAGGTAAAATAAATAATAGGGAACTACGGGGGGATTACCTGAAATAGAGTTTCGAACTCTCTCCGGACAGTTTCGGTGTTTTCTCTACCACGCCATCTCTTTGGCATGTAATGTGTGTGTTGGACCACCATAGACATTGCTCCTTCATGATCAAGGACCAAAAGTTCATCTGTAACGGCAGCCCGGCTAATAGCTGTTATGGTTCCAAAAACAGCTGCATACCAAAACAAATTCCGACCAAATATCTACAAGTTTGGAACAAGTAAATGTAATTAACAAAATTGACATATAGAAGAGTTCAAAAGAAAATAGGATAAACTGCAATGGTGGAAGCTCAAAAATATTACTTGACCCTCTAGCAAAGATTCCTCCAGAAAGGCAATGATGATCAAGATAGCAGCAAAGCCACCAGATACAAATGAGATAAACTTTGCTATAATAGAAATAATTGGTGAGGGGAACCGCTTTAAGTACTCAGAAGCATGCACTACACTGCTGTTAATCCGATGCTTGAATAAATGGTCAACCTGTAAGACAAAGACAATTGTGTCATTTCATTTTCACAGTAGGTTCTGAATAACTTTTCTTTATCATGATAAATTTAATCTTTCACACGTAAAATGTGTAACATCAAAGAATTGACACGCTTACGTTTACTACATTAAAGTAATAACAGAAGCTTGTGAGGATATATGGTGGATTAATCCATCTTGACTTGGCAGCACCCAAAACAAAGAGAGAGAAAAAGATTTAGCTTTCAAACGAAACATAGAGAAGGGGGAATGAACATACCTCATTGAATTCCCTAAACATCCACTTCGACAAATTTGACCATCTGCGGGATGAAGCCATGCTTGGATGATTATAAAATTGTTCAGCATGCCTTAAGAAGAGATAAACCAGCATGAATATAACAAGGAATGGAGAGAGAAGCAGCATCACAAGCCCAACAACCATGAGTCTCTTCTTCAATGTTCTAGGATTATAAATGAAGTCCCTTCTAACACAGAAGTTTCTGCACGAAAACAGAGAAGAAAATAAACCCCTAGAATTTAATTGTTTTTTTCTTCTTTTTTGCAAAAAAAAAAAAATAATAGCAAGTAGCATTTGAAACTTGAAATACTTCATATTTATATTTTTCTCCCTAAACATAAAACGAACAATGGACAGTAAAATCTTTCTCTCTATCCTAGGCGTTTTCAAATTTCAAATTTCCACAAGCCCCGGCGTCTCTCCTCCGACATCCACTAGTTGTCCGCCGCCGTCGTCCGCCACCCGCCGCCGCCGTCAGCCATCCTCCGCCACACTCCGACCACCTTTTTGACGCCGTTTTTTCCTGGGAAGATCGCCGGCTCAAGGTGTTTCCTATTCTGGGCTTGGATTTGCGATTAAGACTCTTATTCTACGCAGATCTACAAGCTGCTCACGGCCGTTTTCGCCTCCATCCGTTGAACGTACACTGGACATCGCATCTCCACAGTGCTCAGAGCCTTTTTGCGACCATAACCCATTATCTTAGTATAGAGAATCGTTGCATCTCTCCATGATTTTGCAGTGAGCAGTTTCGGCAAGAACAGACGCTCAGTATTCCAAACCTTCTGCTTTTCTCCACTGCCATCCCAGTCTTCAGACTCAACTATTGGTGGATTTCCTCCGACACTGCCGAGTCAACTTTGAACTCTTGTTCTGGAAATTTTATTTCCAGGGGTGATACGTAGACTCAGTTTACTTCTTCTAGCCGGCAGTCCCGCTTCTCTCTTGTTTCAAGATCTAATCGCCGTTTTTCACCGGTTTACGCCGCCGTCCGTCGCTTCTCCATCGCTGGGTTTTTCACTTCAACAGTCTTTCATCACATGCCGGGTGCTAGAATCCACCCTTCTCTCCAGCAGAGACTTCCAGTCCATGCTCCTCCACCCTCTGCAGCCGCGCTTTCTCCGCCATCTCACCCTTCTAATCATGACGAGGTTCGTACTATCTTCATTATGGGTCTACCTGAAGATGTCAAAGAGAGAGAGCTACAGAATCTAATGAGATGGCTTCCAGGTTATGAAGATTCGCAATTGAGCTTCAAGGGAGAAAAGCCTAAGGGTTTTGCTCTCTTCTCAAATGCAAAATTTGCAGTTGCTGCCAAGGATGCCCTTCAGAAAATGGTTTTTGATGCTAAGTTGAAGTCCCTTTTGCACATTGAGATGGCAAGGAAAATCTTGCTGTTAAAAGAAGAATAGTTACTGATTCTGATGCTTTTGACAAGTATGGACGTTTTCCTGTTCCTCCAGTACTACCATTGCCAAATCCAGCTTCTGTAGCATCTCCTAGTACTCATGTGCCTTTTAAAACTGGGTGTTGAGATGAAAAGTCTGCAGTAGATGGTGTCCACGAGGGAATCGGGTAGTCTACCACAAATGGGTGCAGTAGACAAGTCTGGATGTTACACATTATTTATTGAAAATTTACCAGAGAAGATTCATTGGAAGAGGTTTGAATCTTTATTTTGCTCCCACAGTTGGGTACTTGATGCTTTTATTCCAAATAAAAGAAATTCAAAAGGAGTTCGCTTTGGTTTCATTCGCTTCGTATCAATCGAAGAAGCAAGGAGAGCGATTTCAAAAATGAATGGCTCTCGTATCGACGACAGCAAAATTGGTGTTTCTTATGCTAAATTCAAACCTCGACATTACTATTGGAGAAAGTCCTCGACAGGTGTTCTTCGCAAGTCCGGGATGAAAAATGATTCGAGGAAGAATCATTATAAAGTTGAAGGCGTTATAGATGAAGAAAAACTTCAGGTGTTGAGCAATTGTCTAGTGGGGTGGTGCAAGGAATTTATCAAAATCGGTCATCTCGCTAGACAAATGCATGCAAAGGGCCTCACTGGCTTCTCTTTAACGAGAGCTGCTGGAAATGTGGTTTTAATGATTTTCGAAGACTCTGCTTCATTGAGAAGTGTGAAGAACGATAAATCAAAGACTCTCGCAAAGTGGTTCTCCATAGTCGAAGCTTGGTCAGAGAGTTTGGTAATGGAGTATCGTCGAGTATGGTTAGTTTGCGAGGGTGTTTCTTTTCACGCATGGAATTGGAATACTTTCAAGAACATTGCTGATAAGTAGGGTCATTTACTAGCAATCGACGAAAGTTGTCAGTCATCATCATCCTTTGATTGGGCAAAAATTCAAGTCCTCACAAAGGCTGATGCGAGAATTGATGCAACGTTGGAATTGAAGGTTGGTGACAACTCCTTCAAGATCATGATGCATGAGATAGAGCCTTCATTCAAACCAAACTCTTGGGCTCCTGAAAAAGATGAATCTCATTAGATCTCGTCTCTCCAATTGTGGTTTTGATTTAGTTTATATGGTTGCAGGTGTTGCTTTTCTTTTGTATTATGTTCTGTTGCGTTGTTTTATTCCTATTGATGGAGGTGTAATTAGAAATAGGTGATTCGACTTGAGGATATATGAGGTTAAGGTGTTTGTTGTAATGGTGTATATCACCATAGGAGGATATTCCATGTTGTCTTTTGTATTGGGTATTATTATTAATAAACTTGAGCTACTCTTTTCTTCCTTCCAATGTTCGTTAACATACTTCTTAGTATGTGAACGAATATGAAGGGAGTTTTTAATGAGACCTCCAACTTCTATAAAAAAAAAAGAAGACACAAAAGTTGTGCACCTCTCTCCCTCTTCCGAATTTGTAATGATCAAAAAATGAAGAAACAAATAATTTTATCATTAGTCAGAAAGTAGAAAGTCATGAAACTTGCCTCTGTTGATGGTTTAGCTAGATCTAAAAGTTGGAAACATATCCATCCATGACAGTGATTATCTAAGGAACTACTGTAAATACATAACTGAAAGTCTTAACTGTTAATGTAAGTAAAGTTAAACATACCGGTCAAACATACTCTGCAGTATACACCAATTTAAGGTCCATTCAAGCGTCTTTGTTAGCATTAGGCGATGTCGTGCTCTATAAGGGCCAAATTTGACAGTTGGACCAGCACCTGGGACCCAGGCTGGTAAAGGAAAAGCAAGCACTCCTTTATTAAGCATTCCAATCAAGTAGTTCTCTTTCCGCATCAATCGCATAACCACATCATGCGCAGAAAGATCCTTGACCACACAGAGTTGTTGTGAGCTTTGTAACCAGACAACCTTTTCAAGGATTGTTGCCCACGGCATGGTCTGAATCTCATTATCAGTAACATGGAGACTGCAAAATAAGATACATTTAACAAAATCATTAAACATTTATAAGATGCTAAATGCTCTATCCCAACAAAAAATTAAAGCTTCTGGTGTATCTTGTAACTATGGATACTTACCTGTTATAATAGAAATGTCTTATTCCAAGGGTATCCTTTAATTGTGCAAAAAACCTCAAAAACAGAATATCCAATAGATGGAAAATAGCCCCAAGTATCCAACAATAATAACTTTTGAAAGTGTTAAAGGGGTTAATGGGTGCTGGTGAAGAGCTTCCTTAGCAAGATCACATGGCTTAGTTCCAGACTCGACTGCATTCATCCCACACTTAGCATTGCGGAGACCGTTCCAATCAACAAATAATAGGAAGAACCCTGAGAAACATATAGTAAAGCCCAGGCTCAAAAGTTCAACAATCCATTTAATAACCATGCACCAAAGCCCTTTCTCACAGTAGTAGCTATAGAGCCGTTCAAAGAACAAGTCCAAGTCAGCAATTGGTTCCACATTCCGAGTCTCGCCATTCAGAAGCACCGAAGGACTATCACTACCTGGACTCGGAGGAACTCTTCCATAGTCAGACAACTCAATCTCAGAAGGTACATCGCCTAGTAAGCCTGTCGTCAAAGAGGATTCGCGATCCCATCTCCACTTAAATATGCCAAGAGAATTTCCAGGCTTTAGTCCCCTGAACGTCATTTGTAAATCTTGATGGCAGGGAAAAGATGCCAGTCCATTCCCACAAATACGAAAACGTTTAGGCAAGGTTCTGCAGATAAGAAGAAAAGTAAGCAAATTCCCTTTATATGATGAATGTATGCACGCACTAGCAGGAACAGAACGATGCAAAAATAGAAGCAAAACTGAAACAAAGCAACCTTATGGACTGCACAAAACATGACATCGATATCGTTCTGAAACAATGAATAAACAATACATGAAATAAACACATCATAAAATAAATACCTGCAAACCATAACTTGGGGGAAAAAAACCACAAACCTTTTTCTTCAATGAACCAGCAGGCAACAAGCTTCAACAATTTGAACCTAGAAACTTAAATTGCAGATTCTTTCAACAGAAATAGCAGCAACCATATGCAAATTCATACACTATAAACCATGAAACATTATTAATAATATATATGGAAGAAAAACATCAAACGATATTAAATTTGAACAAAAGGACTAGGAGAATTTAAGAGAACCAAAGGCTCCAATGTCAACAAACTACTTAAAAAGCAACATTATCCCAAATACTATCCTCAAAACACTCCCAAAAAGGAAAGAAAACTAAAAGAACTAGCTGAAACAAATAACATGCCAAGATTACCCATTTAATACAATAAACAAGAAAAGAAGAAAGTTGAAGAATTTACCTCCTACCCACCGACGAGCAGCTCCCAATGTCAGCGATAAGAATGAGCAAATAGTCAAAACGGCGAATTTAGCCAATACCCAGTAAGAACAATAGGGCAAAAACCAACAAGTAGATGAAGAGCCCAAAGCATTGGTTGTTTGTGCAGCAGAAAAAAGGAAGGGCTTTTCATATTATTTTGTTGATGGCAGAACTTTTTATTCGACTCAGAAACTTCGCCTTTAAGATATTTTTAAATTATCTTTCTTTTTTATATAAATTAAATTTATAATCATAGCTCATGAAAATATGGAATATAAGGTAAATAATTTGATCAATCGATCAAATATATATTATAAATAAAATTTAAGTTGTAATTTTTAAAAATTTGTACATACTTTTATAAAATATTTTTTTAAAAAGCAAATGTATATTTTTTTATAAAATAAAATTACATAAAATTATAAAACAGATATATTTAAATTGGCATAGGGGATGTATGAAATTCAAGTTGTAATTTGTTTTCAGTTCATGATCGATGAGAGTGTTGTAATTTAAACGGCCGGTGAAAACCAGATGTCAGATGTCGACCGAAAAAATAAGACCAGATGTCGCATGAGGCCTCTTCCCCAACAAATTTGGAACTAACTTGTGTTTTGTTGGGCTTCTCGTAACTTCATTTTGGGTTAATACTTGCTCTGAGCTTCTTCTTTTTTGGGTGCATTTTGTGTTAGTTTATTTGCGATTTCAAAAGTGTAAATAAATAAAGTATTCGAAAAATTATTTGAGAAAAAATTGTATATGTTTGTTTATATTTATTTATATTTTTGATTTTTTATTATATAATTAAATTTATTTAATTTAATAGAATTATATTTGATACACTATCAGTTCGTGAAATTTGATGGTATTATTGCCAAAACTTGTTGGTATTAAATAAGTAAGACTCGGTGGGAATACTTATCTTCGAGAGGAGTGTTTAAGGAATCAAATAGGTTTTGATGTCTATAAACGATTCACCTTGTCTAGTTTGAGTAGAGTCGCAGTCATGAAGAATCGAATGTTGTCTGATGTCGATAGATTTTATCTTCATGAGAAAATAGTGCACGTATAAATAAAGGTAAGGTGATTTCATTAAGGTTACTTTTTCTTTTTCTATCTCATTCGAGATATTTTATAATAACTCTTAATGCGTATGTCAAATATTGGGCAATGATGATCATTTGTAAGTTAGCAGGCTAAGTAGATACAGACATGTGGCAATATATTTAGCTCTGATAGATAACATGAATCTGTTATAAGTGATATCAACTAATCCTGACTTCCTGAGAAATATATTTGATATCTTTCTCTCTTAATCCACTCTCAAAAGCTTCCCTTTGAAAAGTTTGCATTTATAATTATACATTTTGTGATTAAATTGTTGTTTGTTGTACCTGTATTTTTAAGGGAAATTTTGGGTTGTAGTTGATCATCTACTATAATGAATGAATAATGAAAATGGAAATGAACAAGCGCATGTCTTACAAAGTCCAGTATAGTGGAGCACCCTGTGCTTAGGAAGGTTTTTTTTTCCTGTCTCTTTAAATACAACACAAAACTCTCCTTTCAAAAAAAAAAAAAAAATAACTAAGGGTTTCTAATTCTTTTTGCATATAAAATTGTTAATTTTCCACCCTTTCTTCTATCTCTCGTTTATTCATTCAATTTTAAATTAAATTTAATTATATTTTTTTCTCTTTTTAATTCTCATTTTTTAATTTATCAAATATCATTCACCTCATATTTATCAAAAAAAAATATCATACAACTTTTATTTTTCTCTAACATCAATTTAATGGTAAAATAATATACAATTCTTCCTTATTTTATTTATTTTTCAAAATCAAGTTTCATACTATACTCACATTCAATTTATTTATTTATTTATTCTCTCTAAGTTGTGTTTAAAGTGTTTTCTTAACAAAACAATTAAACCTTTTTGAGCAAATTTAATTATTTTTATATGGTTTATTAATATAATATTAAATTAATTCTTCGAAGTTGTGGAGTATACTTTCCTTCTATAAGAATTTATTTTTAAATTTTTGCTTAAAATTCTGAAAGTATTTAAAAGGGTTCTGATGCGTTATGTCATTGATACAAGTGTATATTATAGGTCAATTTTTGTACTCAGACCAACGGACACTTTACGCGCTTGGAGGTGGGAATAGGGATGGGCATCGGGTTGAGTCTTGTTTTGATCAATTCGATTCAACTCAATAAAAATACATTCTCCACTCAAAACTCGACTTGATCCAGGTTTAGGGTGGTTTATTTCACCCATCATTTGAGATAAAATTTGAGTCGTCTCATACATTTTCAGGATTTAGGTCATCATAGAACGAAAGTATATTCTATTACTTTAAACAATTAGTTTAATATTACATTAATAAATTTTAGAAAAATGATTAAATTAGGGGCCTAAGTTATAAAAGTAAAAGATTGGATTAGAAGAATTGGGAGCGTAAGTTATGAAAGTAAAAGGTTGAATTAGAAAAATTGGGGGCCTCAATTGTAAAGCTAAAAAGTGAGATTAAAAAAATTAGGGGCTTAATTATAAAGGTAGAAAATGAGATTAAAAAATTATGGACCTCAATTATAAAGGTAAAAAGTGAGATTGAAAAAATTAAGGGCCTCAATTATAAATATAAAAAGTGATATTAAAAAAAATTAGAGACTTCAATTATAAAGGTAAAAGGCGAGATCGAAAAAAATTATGGGTTTCAATTATAAAGGTAGAAAGTGAAATTGAAAAAAATTAGGGGCCTCAAAAGGTAAAAAGTGAGATTAAAAAAATTAGGGCCTTCAATTTTAAAACTAGAAAGTAAAAATTAAAAAAATAGGGGTCTCAATTATAAAGGTAAAAAAAAATTAGGGGTCTCAATTATAAAGGTAAAAAGTGATAATAAAAAAATAGCAGCTTCAATCATAAAGGTAGAAAGTGATATTGAAAAAATTAGAGGCATCAACTATAAAAAGTAAAAAATGAGATGAAAAAAGTTAGGGGCCTCAATTATAAAGGTAAAAAATGGAATAACAAAATTAAGGGTTTCAATTATAAATGTAAAAAGTAAGATTAAAAAAAATTAGAGGTATCAATTATAAAGGTAAATAGTGAGATTACAAAAATTAAGGGTCTCAATTGTAAAGATAAAAAAAATTTAAAAATAAAAAGTATGGTTGAAAAATTAGAGACCCTATAAACAAATGAGACCCTGAGCAATCATTTTCCCTGCAACCCATAATAACCGGCTTTGTCTGACATGGCTCGACCAAAATAATATATATATATATTTATATATTTAATTTTATTTAATAAAATAATGATCTAATTAAAAAATAATATAAAGAGTAATATTATTATAATTATCTTTAAATATATAAGATATAATTATATTACTCTTTTAGATTGAATCATATGTTTTTACCATAAATTTGAATTCAATCTAAATTGAACTAATTTTTTTTAAAAGAAAGTTAGATCTTGTTAAATCGAAACTCGTCAAGTCTCGTGCATACCACTTGGTGAGAATAGATGTCCATCGAGTAGTAAACCCCTCTTGCCTCATTCCCCCACAACTGGTCCTTTGCCTTTAGAATCAGACCAATGTCCCGCAAGACCATAGCTAAACTTAACCATTTATCCATAGAGGCAACACCTCTCCGGCAACCTCAAACTCTAACTCAAAACATCCAAGCAATAGCCCCATCAAATAAACCAATGTTCCCATTTAAACCAACTAGAGAGATTATATGCCACCATGATCAAAACAAATGTAAACCAGGACTGTTTCTTATCAAACCAATTCGTCACTGCATGTTCCTCTTTTCGCCGCATGGATTACGCAATCCTAGCCTTTACCCAAATGCAGAAACCCAATGTTTTTGTCTACAATGCGTTGATCAAGGGCCTTGTTCATTGTCACCGTCCTTTTGCAGCTTTAGATTATTACAAACATATGCTCGGAGCTGGAGTTTGGCCCACCAGTTTCACGTTTTCTTCGCTGGTTAAGGCTTGTTGCTTGGTTTCTGAATTTGGGTTCGGAGAAAGTGTTCATGGCCATGTTTGGAAACATGGGTTTACCTCACATGTCTTTGTTCAAACCGCTTTGATTGATTTTTACGGTAGTGTTGGGAAAATTTTTGAATCGAAAAGGGTGTTCGATGAAATGCCTGAAAGAGATGTTTTCGCATGGACGGCGATGATTTCGGGTTTCTTGAAGGCCGGGGATTTGGGTTCTTCGAGGAGATTGTTTGATGAAACGCCTGAAAGGAGTACCGCGACATGGAACGCTATGATCGACGGGTATGCGAGAGTAGGGGATGTTGATTCAGCCGAGTTATTATTTAATCAAATCCCTGTAAAGGACACGATTTCTTGGACAACGATGATCAACTGTTATTCTCAGAACAAGCAATTCGGAGAAGCATTAGCTCTTTTCGAGGAAATGAGGCGATATAAGGTTAGCCCAGATGAAGTTACCATGGCAAGTATTTTTTCGGCCTGTGCTCATCTTGGGGCACTCAATACTGGAAAAGAAATACATAATTATTTAATGCAAAATTCATTCGATCTCGATGTCTATATAGGATCCGCATTAATCGATATGTATGCGAAATGTGGGAGCTTAGAGAGGTCGCTTTTGGTGTTCTTTAAATTAAGAGAGAAAAACCTGTTCTGTTGGAATTCGGTAATCGAAGGGCTTGCAGTTCATGGCTATGCCGAAGAAGCACTGGCAATGTTTGACAGGATGGAGAGGCAGCGGGTCAAACCAAACGGGGTTACTTTTGTTAGCGTTATTAGTGCCTGCACTCATGCAGGACTAGTCGAAGCAGGCCGTCAGAGGTTTTTAAGCATGACTCGTGATTATTCGATCCCCCCTGGAGTCGAACACTTTGGATGTATGATTGATCTATTGAGCAAAGCCGGGTTGCTCAAGGATGCTCTCTTCTTAATACGGAGCATGAAGTCTGAACCGAATTCTGTTATTTGGGGTGCATTGTTAGGTGGGTGTAAGCTTCACAAGAATATGGAAATTGCTCATGTTGCTGTGGATGAACTGATGGTTTTAGAGCCGTACAATAGTGGCTATTACACTCTTTTAGTTAACATGTATGCAGAGGTTAATCGATGGGGCCAGGTTGCAAAGATCAGGCAAAGGATGAGAGAATTAGGTGTAGAGAAGCAATGTCCTGGGTCTAGTTGGATTGAAATGGATAACGAAGTTCATCAGTTTGCCGCTTCTGATAAGTCCCACCCTGCTTCAAACGAGATCTACTCGATTCTCGCCGAATTAGACGTCCAACTGAAGTTAGCTGGCTTTGTTCCTGCACTAGGGTCTTTGATATAGAAGTTTAATCTTCATAAGAAGAAATGGCATCTAAAACCAACCGGAGGTCGTGCAAGCTCGAGCCCGGGGCAAGTCTCTGGATAGAGCTCCGGCGAAGCAAAAGCAAGCAAGCAAGAATTCGATGTAGTTGGCAGGCTAGCGCAATGGTAAACTCATGAAAGTCTCTTGATCCATGCTTTTATTATGCAGCTGAAATGGGCTAAAAAATTAAAAATATATATTATTATTTTTACCTCGAATTTAACTTGATTTTTATTTATACAAATCTAAACTTGTTCATCCTGCACAAAGTTTAATTTATATATTTACATCTAATTATTTTAAACGTCAAATGTCTTTCTAATTCTATTTCACTAAATTTTTACAAAATTGAATTAAGTAAATATTATAAAATCTTATAAAAAATAAAATTTAAAAAATATGAAATTAAAATTTATTTTACAAATTATGAGGAAACTATATAACTTTAAAATATATAAAAAATAATTATAAGAGGAGATTTTAGTGAATATAACATGATAGAAGGAAGTAAATTTCACTTAAACTTGATATCACAAAAAAAAATCTTCCTACTCATCAATCTATGTAAGATATAGTTCTATAAAGTCAAGGTATATATGGGTTCTATGTGTTTGATTTTTTATAACACTCCCAATATTTATTTATTTTTTATTTTTTCAAGGAATAACAAATTCATCTCTACAAAATAAAAATAAAATAAAACTTACATTATAATTAACATGTATGAATTGAACAGTATAATTATACTACTAAATAAAACTCAAACGGGAATTCGCCTCTAAATTCAATGAATCGTTTAATAATAACATTTTCAATCACTCTTATTAATATATATATATATATATATATTAATTTATTTTTTTGTATATATGCATATTTTAAATTTGAAACTTAAAATAATTAAAAAAAATTAAATATGCTCCTAAATTTAAAAAAAAACTAATTTGACATTCGAATTCAATAAAAAAATAAACTTAAAAAAACTAATATGACATTCGAACTCAATAAAAAAAATTAATTTAGCCTACCTATCATGTCACCAGTCATCATGAACCATCACATAAACATCGTGAAATGCCATATAAACATCATAATGATCAACGATGGAAACTGTTGGCCAAAAGATCGCATTAAGTTCGCCTACTAAGTTTGAGGACTACTTTTAAGTGTAAAAATAGTTTGAGAATCACTTTAATATTTTTTTTAAAAAAATAAAAAGACCTCAATTATCTTTTTCCCAACTATTATTTATTAATTTGATTCTTGTATCATCATTTTTATACTTATTATCCTATAAAAATTTTTGGTTAAAAAACTAATATGGTCGAATGATATATAATAATAAAAAAAACATTAAACGTTCTAAAAGAAGATGGAAAATTCAAATAAAATTTGAAAGGAATTTTAAAAAACTAAAAATACAAAAAAAATTCACATTTGTATTTTGATTTTTTTAATGTTTACTTTGTTAATGATTCGTTGATTTTTTATTTTGAAAAATAAACATAAACATTTAGATTTTTTTTATAGTCTTAAGGTTTTCTCATATATATTTTAATTTTTATTATATTTATTATGAAATATCATTTTTCTTTCTAAAAAACAATAATGAATAAAACGATATACAAAATGATGTTACAAAGACTAGACTAAGAAAACAATAATATAAATGTTAAAGTAATAATTTAGATATAATACAAGAGTTAAAAGAGATATTAAGTCAATATATAGTTGTTTCAATAATAAAAGATAATGAAGTTCTAAACAAATAGTAGTTTATAATCACCCCAAATTATTTTAAAAAATATCGAAGTAAAATAATAACATTTTGATAAAAGAAGATAAAACTCGTAGAAGAAAATTCAATATATTTAAAAAAAAAGTTTTTAGAACATATACAAATAGTCGTCCGACTATAGAGCGTTGTTTTATTGAGTCTATGATTATTAAAAGTTACAAAATGATCCTGACTATGACTATATGGTGTTGCTTTGTTGAGTCCCTAAACTATTCATATGTTCTAAACTTATCATTTTTCATTAAAAAATTAACCATCGTCTGAATTTGACGTTAACCTATTGATTGATATATGATAAAATTATAGTTTAATGATGTCTACTGACACCATTGTTTCTTTCAAGCATTAGCTCGACGATATATTGTTTCAAGTATTGACTCAAACATGAAGAGTCGATCCATAAAATACAGTTTAAATGGTTCTATGATCGGATTTTATCATATCTTAGTTAATATGTTAACATCCAACTCAGACGATCGTTAAATTTTTAACGAAAAAGGACGGGTTTGGAACATATGAATAGTCAGTGGACATTTTTTTACTTTTAATAGTCAAGAGACTCAACAAAATAATACCCTTAAGAGATCATTTTATAACTTTTAATAGTTGAAAGACCATTTATGAATTTTCCCGTTGAAAATTTTTAAAACGGTTTTCTAGAACTTCCCATTTGAGTCATGATATAGTTGGAGTCTAATTACAGATTAAGGTAAAATTGGAAACAAAAACGTTTTTTTCCCGTCTTCTTCTCTTCACGAACGCGGGAGTTAAGTCAAAACCATCCCGGAATTTGCTCCCATTGTTGTTTAAACTCCAAATCAAAACCCTATTCCAATCCCTAAATTTAGATAGCTATATATGTAGCAATACTTTCTTATGTTCATTAACAATATCTTTTTGTAATTTGGTGGCTAAAATGCAAAGGAGGGCTGCCTTTCATAGATATTATGCCATCCTTCTTTTTTCTATAAGTTTCCAAGGTTATGGGCAACGTGTTCTCTGTTGGACTATTGCTAATGAATTGGAACTACTTGATTAACCTGTTCTTTTTGTCAGTCAACCACATTCAAGTTCCTTTCATCAAGACTACTGAAATATGATAATGTACTACTAGTTACAAATGCCGCTAACCTACTCTGCGGATTTGTATGTTTGATTCTGCGATGCTTGCTTTTGTTGTAAATAAAAACTCTATTATTGAATTTCAGTGACATGGAGAGCTCAAATGTTATTCTTACCGGTGGACATGGAGGTCTGAAGTTTTGGGACATACGGTAACCTTGATAGCTTGTTCTAATTTAAGTTTGATCGTTTTGTATCATTATCTTTGAACTTTTTGTTGTCATGTTTCCTATGCATTCATCTCAGTGGAATTCAGATGCTTGGTGTCTTTATACTGTTTCTTAAGATTGAACTCTTTGACTAGTTTGAAAGTTTAATTAAACTTTAACATCTTAAAGATGCCATATTGCATTGTCATATATCAATAGCGTAGACTAACAGATTATGTTTACTATTTAATTTACTATTATATATTTCATTTTCTTTAAGATTCTTTCCATAAACTTCCATGATTTAGTGAAGCTTACAGAGTCATAGGAGGTTCAGCTGCAGTTACAGTTCTTATTGACCGAGAAGTCAAACTAATTTTTATTTCTTTCACCACTAGTGAATGGAGTTTGCTCGATTCTCTTCAAAGTTTCCCCTAATTCATTTTTACACCACAAATTAGAGCAATGACTGTTGTATATATATATATATATATATATATATATATATATATATATATTATTTTGGATCATTTATGTAGCTATTGTTGGGTGGATGATAAATAAATAGGCATGCCCGGTGTTGTCAAGGGTGCAACACTCATTTTAGGTGATTTGCATGAGGCTTTAGGCCAAAAATATGCCTTTGCTTGAGTGAAGTAATGCGTGATATAGCATGTTTATGCATATAAGGCTAAGATATATAACTATGATAATGAACTCTAAATAGTTATCTCGTTTAGCTACAAAACATGCAAAATTTTGTTTCTTTATTGGTCAAATGCATAATTTCCATAAGGCTTATAATTCCATCTTTGTTGTTGAATACTCTAATATTGAGAAGTATATTGTCCCCTTTTTTGCTAGAGAAGGTACAATGAATGGGAGTTTTTTTTTTTTGGGTGAGATTATTTTCGCCTATCGACTGGGAAAAAAACCCTATCTAAGTGCACTGGATTTGTGCCTTGCCTGATAGGGCTTGAGGCACTTTTGTTGTCTGGTGCTAAGGCGCAACACTTGGAGCATGCCTTGACAACAATGGGCATTTGTATTGCATTTTATGCATATTTAGTTGATGAATGAAACTAGCAATTAAGATGAGAAATAGTATACATCAATCTAATGCATAACTTGATCTATACACGTGCTTGACTTTCTTAGGTTGATCTAGCATAAATAGGAACTTGCAAATTTTTGCATATTCTAGAATTTAAGTTCAGTTGGCACCAGAGTAATTTCCTATTTTCCTTTTAAGTTCTGAGTCATTCAAACTCTGAACTTGGAACTTGTAAATGAATTGTAGTTCTCTAGGATTTCGTTTGGGACACATTTGCATACGTTAACTGTTAAATTGGTTTCCATTGTTGTTTTAAGAGCAGGGATCCTGAATTGTGGGTTACTTTCAACTAGATGGTACTTAAATCGTATTCTCTTGGTATGGTGTGTTGTGTGTATGTATATTTATGGTTGTTGCATTGAGTATTTTACTCTTAAGAATTTTTCCCGTTCAAGATGCTATGGTAGCATGACTACATGTTCCTTAAGAGCTCTAGTTTGATGATTGTTTGCAGTGATCCATTTCTTCCATTGTGGGATGTCCATCCAGCATCAAAGTTCATATATAGCCTGGACTGGGTGCCAGAACCAAGGAAAGTTGTGCATGATGGCTTTCCTATTGTTTTCATGGTAGTTGATGGTCTTCTCTTCGACTAGAATTGAATCAAAATTTTATGTCTGTAGATGCGTTATGATATCCTTCGATGATGGAACAATGAGACTGCTCAACTTAGTTACTGCATGTGATGTTCCTGTTTCTGGAGAACCTTTTGGGGCATATAAGCAACCAGGAGGTCCAGGACTGCACCTTTATAATTGTTCATCCTTTGCTATCTGGAGTGTACAAGTGTCGCGACTAACAGGTATTTTAGGGAGTGATTCTCTTACATCATTACATTTTTCTTTAACAATTGCTGTGGATCTTATATGCTTGTCAGTAACTCAAATTGAAAAGGAAAAAAAATTGCAGAAAACCGGTAAACTTTTTAAAGCACAAGATACACTAGCAAAAGATCATATAAAAGTTAGCGAAGTCAACGAGTGTATGGTTAACACTGTTTGATTAGAAACGTGTTAAAAATTGTGTAGGCATTGGGCAGAAAGAAAATTTACTTCAACCTAGAAGGTAGATTACGTATAACACGGGCTCTACATTCTTTAGATTAAGTTGTCTGCAAACATAAAACCAGTCTACATGTGACAAACCTATTTATTATTTCTTTACTTCGTGATATTAATTATTGATACAATATTTTTCTGTAATATTACATGCCTACTTAGATAGTTATAAATTCTCTATTTATTTTTGTCTTTGCATCAATGTTGTCAAGGGCGCAAGATGTATGTGAGTTTTTGTATAATATACACACACGCCCACACTCACACAAAGCTTAAGATATATAATAAATTCTAAATTGGAGTCTAGTTTATCTACAAAACATGCAATCTTTTTATTGGTCAATAAGCATGATTTCCTTATGGTCAATGTTCGTTGTTGAATGCTCAAATATCATGACGAGTTTTATATTATCCTTTTCTTACTATCAAAAGGAAGAAAAAAGGTGAAAAGTGAAAGAAATTAAAGAGAAATAAATTGTCTTTTGAGTGGGATGGTATATCTTACTGGTGTGGTGAATATTATCCTTTTCTTACTAGTAAGAATCTAAACATATATCAAATAAATTTCGTATTAGCAAAAGATATATTATATAATAATTTGTCATTAAAGATATATCTTTAATAGCTACATTTCATATATCTTTACTGGTAAATATATCAAATAAATTTAGATTAAGGTGGGATGATGAATAACTTGTTTCTCAAACTGTCATTTCCAAATTTAGATTGACTGATGAATACAAATTTTAGGCATGGTTGCATATTGTGGTGCTGATGGTACTGCTACGTGCTTTCAGGTGAGTTACTTTACCTTTATTTTCAATGCTTTCCATAATTTCCCTCGAAGGACTTTGTTTCTGAAGCATAAATATTTTTCTTCTTTTCTTTCTTTCTCCAAGTAGAATTGTCTTGGAGACTGGTCAAGAATAATTCATGAGTTGTTATTACTTCTGCATTTCTCATGCAATTCATGTTTACTTCTACTTCCTATGGTACAGAGCCTTAGCCCTTAGTGTAAAGTTATTCGAGTCCTTTCATTGATGCCATATCATGAAATTCTGTGATGCCTCTACTTGAAATTTCCTATAAAATAAAATTTAAATCCGCTTGTAAATTCGTAAGCTGCTTCTTCGAGTTAGTTTTTGTCTCCATTGATACTATTGTTCTTATAACCAGCTAACATCACAAGCAGTGGGGAAAAGATTTTCACGAAATCGAACCCCGCATTTTGTATGTGGATCCTTGATGGAGGAGGATTCCGCTGTAATAGTTAACACCCCCTTACCAGATATTCCTTTGCCATTGAAGAAGCCAAGTATTGATTGTGGGGAGGGCCAAAGATCCATGCGTACCTTCTTAACCAAGTCAAACCCAGGCAAAAATGATAAGGATAGTAAGGCAAAAGTTCCAACTTCTAATAAACAAACTTCAGGTAGGCTTTCACAACTGGGTTGCCAATTATGTATTCCAAGTTCCTTTTTTAACAGCCAACAACTTGTTCAATCTGTTGCAGTCATTAGCGAAAGCAACGATCCTGGCACGGAATCTGAACCTGAGGAAACATTGGCAGCTCTGAAACACAAAATCAAGCAAAAATCTATAAGTGTCAACAAGAAGAAAGCCAACGATGATAAAGTATTGTCACTAAATACCAAAAAAGCAACAAATAAAGGGAAAGAAGAAACTGGAAAAGAAGTTGAAAGCAAAATTGAGACATTTCCTCCCAAGATTGTGGCAATGCATAGAGTTAGATGGAACATGAACAAGGGTAGTGAGAGATGGTTGTGCTATGGTGGAGCAGCCGGGATTGTTCGATGTCAAGAGATTAGATAGGAATTGTTAAAACAACATTATGAGCTTCAACAGGTTGTTAATATTTGCTTAAAAAGCCATTCTAGTCTTAATAATCTCAATCAATTGTTAATTGCTATTACGATGTGTTCAACTTCAACCATTATGCCTAATTTCAAGTTTCAATGTTCAGTCATGTTTTACTTTCGACAAACAAAACATGATAACCTAAGACAGCATTAACACTATTCTCATTAACTAAAACGTGATTATTTCACGTTCAATAAGATGAAGTTAATCGATGGGGTCAGGTTGGTTTCAGATGGAGAACGAAATTCATCAATTTGCTGCATCTGTTAAGTTCCACCTAGCATCAGATGAGATCTACTTGATTCTAGCTGGCTATTTACCTGAACTTGGTTCTTTATTATAGAAGTTTAGTCTTCATAAGAGGAAATGGCATCTAAAACCGACCACAGATTGTGAAAGTTAATGCTCCATGGGCATTTATGATTTGATGCTTTGCAAGGAAAGGCTATGGTAGAGCTCTTGAAACTGGTAATAAGGTTATTTCCTTTTTGTTAATTAATACTTATTTTTTTTTGGTTTTTCGTGGCATACAGGACGACTAAATGCAGCATCTCTATAAAAGCTGAGGAATGAAATTCTTCTAACAGAATGGTAAGCATGCGATTTCTTTCTAAATGAACATAAAATTTCCTTCTGAAGTTCAATTATGAGATTTGAAACGGAACAAGCATGTGAAATAAGTTCTTCAAAGCATTTTGAGTATCAGAAACGCTACAAAGTACTCAGCCCAATTTAGCATTGATGATTTAAGTGTTCTTTTTGTTGTCATTTTGATGATTTAAAGAACAATATCATTTTTTGTGAATTGTAGTGTCATAGCTTAGCGGGATGAGATGCTAAATCCCTTAAGAAATATTGAGTGGTTGATTTTTGATGTTGTAAATAAAACAAACTGGATCAAGAGGGTTGCCCTAATAATAGATCTTTACAGTATCTAGTTCGGACTACTCAATTAAAAGGTCAGATACCGTTAGTTATATAAAAAAGATAAATGCTTGTAGTGTGTTTTAGCTCTTAACTAATGCCTTATATTGAATAAATCCTGCATTATCTTTTGGTATGTAAATCTTTTTATTCCCCTTTCTTTATCTTTTCCTTTTTCATTTGTTATGTTATGTAAAGCTTATAAATCATATTGCTCTCTTCAATAAAATGAAGCCTTATAAAGGACCTAAATCTGTTAATCTCATTTTCTACCATGTTCTAAATTGTGCAAAATTAAAAGTTTTACACTGTGTAAGTAGATTATAACCGTGTGTGTATATATATATGTATATATATCAAATTAACTGATGATGACATATTTCCCCACCATCATCGACCTTAACAAAAAGGAAAGGTACGACTATGCAAGAATCGACCGGGGCAAGGCTAACACTAGGGTGGTCTGTCTTAGTAGGGTTGTAAAAAGTTGATTAGACTTGTAAAACTGACTGAAATCGACTTGAGTCAAAATTGTTTGTGACCGGGTGGAAATCATTCGAAACTGATTCGAGTTTGAACTGGCATTGACTTGAGTTGGACTTGGAAATTGTAGATTTGAAACCGACCTGCACCCGATCTGAGAATGACTTGAACCCAAATTGAACCGATAATATGATAATTGAACCCAACCTATATCATACCGATATGAACTTGAACTGGAGATTAACTTGGTAAATAATTGGTATTACCCGACCTGTTATCAACCTGACATGTTATGAAATTGGCTTGAAATTGTCTCAACTTGTAAATGATCTGACTTGTTATTGAACTGATCTGATATTTATCGGACTTATAAGTAATAAGTTAAAATTGATGCGATTATGTTATTTTAAATTTATGATAAACTTGTGATAATTAAATTAATAAGTTTACTTTTTGAAATTTAAAATAAATTGTTAGTTATGATAACTAAATTAATATTCTATGTTAATTATAATCCTTATATTATAAAATTTAATTATAATCTTTAAAATAATTTTATTATATAATTTAGTTATTGAACATGATTTTGTTAGATTATATAAAGTTTATTAAAATATTTATAAATCTATTTTATTTTTATGTGAAAAATTGATTAATACTTTAAATATAATTAACTTAAAATTTTAATATATCAATCCTGCATGAATAGTATCGATACTGTTCACGTAATACTGATACCAAAAGTAAGAGAAGTATCGATACTCTTAAGGTAGTATAGATACTACCAATTGTTTTTCAACTTGCTCAAATTTCAGAATGCAAAATAGGTACCGATACTCAAAGGAGTATCAATACTACTTTACAAAGTAGTATCGATACCATGATCATAGTATCGATACTGGTCAGGCCCAACGTCTAGTTTATTTAAATAATATAAAGGAAATACCAATACTTATTAAAGGATTACCGATACTCTCTATCTTGAACAATTTTATTTTGCAGAAAAATGATCTCTAACGGCTAGAAACTGGCAAAAACTCATTCCAACGTATAAAAACAAATTAAGGACACATGAGGAAGGGTTAAAACACCTATCCAAGCAATCAAACACAAGAGAAGAGCTTTTAATTCCTATTTTCCTTTATCTTGTAAATAGTAGTATTTTTGTAAGCTTAATTTTGTAAACACCTACTTTGTGAGGTTTTCTTGTTTACATTTCTTTTCCGTTTGTAAAAGGATTTTGGTTATAGTTTAGCCAAGTGAAAAACTATGGAGTGTAAATGTTATCTCTTTGCCCTAAAAAAAGAAGGAACAAATTAGTGAATTTGTTAGAAAATCCTAAGTGAGGAGCTTAGGAAGTGGATGTAGACTTGGATAAGAACTTAAACCACTATAAATCTTTGTGCAACAATTTTCTCATCCTTAAATCTCCTTAATCACTAATTTTTTTCTTCAAATCCACTTCAACCCCTCTTGGCTAATTAACCGATTGTTCATTTGAGATTCATCATAAATCCCAACAATTGGTATCCGAGCTTGACTTATTAGAAGGTTTAACAACCTTGAGATGATCCTTGAAGAAGCTCTACCGATTCTAGACGCAATAGAGAAGATGGCTTCTACCTAAAGACTCTCAACCAATCAACAAAGCACCTTATTCCAAATGAGCAAATTATGCCTATTGAAAGAATATGATGATGTTCTTCATTCAAGCCAACAATCTAGGGGCTTGGAACTAAATCATTAAAGGACACTCCGTTCCAACTGATGAGATGGATGATTGAAGTGATGGAGAGAAGAAAAAGTTCTAACTCAATACAAAGGCTATGCACATTCTATTTTGTGCATTAGGCCCGGATGAATATAGAAGAGTCTCCTCTTGTTCTGATGCTAAGGAGATTTGGGACAAGCTCCAAGTCACTCATGAAAGAAATAATGAAGTAAGGGAAACCAAAATCGATCTTTTCAATTATAACTATGAAAATTTCAAGATGAACCCGAATGAAGACATCAAAGCTTTGACAGATAGATTTTCCATGATTGTTAACGGTCTCAAGGGACTTGGAGAAGTTATCCCTAATGAGAAGCTTGTGAGGAAGATGATTTATTCTCTTCCAAAGTCTTGGCAATCGAAGAAGACGACAATCATTAAAGCTAAGAACCCAAATACTTTCACTCTTGATGAGCTTATTGGTTCTCTTCTCACTCATGATTTGATGGTAAAGGAAGAATAAAAAGATGAAGAAAAGAAAAAGAAGAAGAATGAGGTAAGCATTACCTTCAAATCCACCAATGAGAGCAATCAAGACTCAAGTGAAGAAGTGGATAAAGATGATGAAGAAGAAGAATAGATGGTCAAGCTCTTTAAAAGATTCAAGAGATTCATGACTTCTAAGGAAGTAAAACATTAATCGAGCAAAAAAAAAAAGAGTCCTCCGGCGTGCTTCAATTGACAAAGAATGAGGCATGTCAAGTATGATTGTCCCCTCCTAATGAATAAATGATCAAGTAAAAAGAAGGCATTTGTGGCAACATGGAGTGATGAAGATGACTCCAATAATGAAGATGAAGTAGCCAGCCTTTGCCTCATGGCCATCGAAGAAGATTCAATGGTATCTTCTAACTAAAATGAATTGAATTCATATTCTTTTGATGAGTTACAAGATTCTTATAATGAGTTGTATTTGGAATTTGAGACCATGAATTCTAAATATAAGAAATTATTTTCAAATTTTAAAGTTGAAAATGATTTGATTTTGAAAGCAAAAGTTGATTTTGAAAAATAGAATGAAACTTTGAAAAATGATTTAGAGCTTTCAAAAATCAAAATTAATGATTTGGAAAAATAAAAATTTTGATTTGAAAGTTAAACATAAAAGCTTAACAAAATAAAAAAAATTAATTTCTAAAAACAATTAATTATGTTTGAAAATGGAAAAATGCTGACATTGACATTTTCATGGTCATTTGGAACATATTTGTCCTTTAAAGAAAGGAAAACGATTTAAAATTAAACAAACATGGGTTCCAAAAAGGAACAAGGGGCATTGAAACTAACGTCTAAGGATCCAAAGCAATTTGGATACAAAAATCCAATTAAATGTCTCTTGTAAGTATGTGGGAGCAATGGTAATGAAAATGAAGATGTTCAATTGCTCTAGCCACACTTGAAAAGGAATAGGTAACCTCTAAGCTTAATGCTTGTCTTGATTAATTGGTTGCTCATTTAGTTTTAAGCATGCATGAGCTTTGATTTTAAATAATTTTATGTTTTTTATCTCATGTATATTAAAAGGAATTATGATGAACATTTTCTAAAGTTTTGATGATTTTTCATAAATGTTTGTTCATAATAATGAATTTTGGTCAAAATTGGTTTTAAGTGCAAATGATATCTCTCTAACAATTGATATAAATTTTTCAAATGCTTTGTTTTATAAATTTTAATATTTGACCTTAGTTTAAATTTTCATGCATGTGGTTTATTGCAAATGATATCTCTCTAACAATTTATATTAATTTTTCGAATGCATATCATTTTTGGATAACTTCACATGCACTTGAATACAACATTTGGTATTGCATAAAATATACTAGACTTGGATATATTGAATTTCATGTGCTACTAACATGTTTGTTCATCTTTGTTAAAATATACTCCCATTGTTATATTTAAACTTAAAAATTGAATTATTTTTGATATAATAAAAAGGGGGGAGAAGTATGAGTTTGAAAAATTCAATTTCTCAATGAAAAATAAGGAGCTTGAATATTTTTCAAAATATGTCTTTTTTTCATTAAATGTTTTATTAAGGGGGAGTTTTACCAAAAACAAATTTTCAAATGTTTTGTTATATAAAAAATGGGGAGATTGTTGAACCATGATTTATAATATTTTGATAGAACAAATTAAGGCAAAATGTTTTTGGACTTAATTGAATTTGTTCAAAAATTTTCAAAAATAATTCAAAGTCCATTAAACTAGAATTTGAGCACAAAATGCTTTTCTGGGTAAGTAGTACCGATACTATTCTTACAATATCGATCATGCATGAATAGTACAAATATTGTTCACGTAGTATCAATACCAAAGGTAAGAGAAGTATCAATAATCTTAAGGTAGTATCGATACTACCAGTTGTTTTTCAACTTGCTCAAATTCTAGAATGCAAAATAGGTACCGATACTCAAAGGAGTACCGATACTACTTTACAAAGTAATATCAATACCATGATCATAGTATCGATACTGGTCAGGCCCAACGACTAGTAACGACTAGTTTATTTAAATAATATAAAGGAAGTATTGATACTCATTAAAGGAGCACCGGTACTCCATGTCATTGGCAGTTTTATTTTTGCAAAAAAATTATCCCTAACGGCTAGGATCGACCACAAACTCATTCCAACATATAAAACAAGTTAATGACACTTGAAGAAGGTTTAGAACACCTATCCAAATAATCAAACACAAGAGAATATCTCCTATCCAAATAATCAAACACAAGAGAATATCTTTTAATTCCTATTTTCCTTTCTCTTGTAAATAGTAGTGTTTTTGTAAGCTTAATTTTGTAAATACCTACATTGTGAGGTTTTCTTGTTTACATTTTTTTCCTTTTGTAAAGGGCTTTTGGTTATAGTTTAGCCAAGTGAAAAACTAGGGAGTGTAAAGGTTATCTATTTGTCCTAAAAAAAGAATCAATAAACTTAATAATTTCACGTAATTTAATAACATAAGAATCAATTATCTTCAAACCTTTTTAAACTATCAAGTTCAAAATGTGGGCAACACACCTTATATGAAAGTAATTACCATTGCATGGAAGACGAGAAATGACATTCAAGTAATCTCTAAGTCGCATAACCATTTTATCATTTGCAAAAGCATTGCCAAGAGTTATGGTAAAAGCTTTTATTTCAAGACCCCACTCACATATCATTTTTTCACAAACTTAAAAATTGACTCACCATAATTGGTGGAGGGAAACGGCAAAAATTCAGTATTTTAGACTAAAATTTCCAATTATTGTAAACATAATGTGCAATGAGATCAAAATAAGAACATGAAGTGCAGACATACCATCCATTACGTGTAAAACAAATACGACTTGAAACAGAATGCATTGAACCAAGTAGATATTTTTTATGTTTTCATGCTCTAACATGCAATACTTAATAACAATATACCTTAAAATATCATTCACATTAGAATTAAGATAATAATGCAAAACCCTAAGTTTTTCATGCTCAACCATACTCAAAGCATAACCATGACACAAAATAGCCTCATCAAACAATTCAAAGTATTTATTTTGATAAAAAGAACTTACCATACCAGGATTAACAAAAATATAATCCTTATAAGCTTTACATTTATCAATATGTATGTTAGGGTTAGATGTACCAATATAAAAATAAGCTTTATACTTTTTTTTGCAATACTTACACTCGGAATAAACACCACCATCGGTAGACTTGATGAAAGTATAATGGTCCCAAACAAGAGAAGTTCTTCTCCCAAACTCGGATGAACATGTAGCCTTCCTCTTAGAGGAAACATTAAGATCAATTGCTTTAGACAGTTGATCATTTGAATCCCCCTATAAAAAATAAAAGATATTAGTAAATAGAAAAATCATAAATTGAAAGAAAATAAAAACATATATTTGACCTCTTTTAGAATGTTGTTGTTCATTCTAATTTGCTTGTAAGTCTTCTACAAAATATAAAAAAATTATTAGTGTAGAAATAACAATTAAAAACAAAAAATAAAAAAATGCTATTTACTTGGAAAGTTCAACTTGTAAGGCAAACTATCCATCGAACCCTAAAAAAAGAAAGGTTTCGAATAGGGAAGATTCTCGGTTAGAGAAGAAGATGAACAATGATGGGTTTCGAGGTTTTGGAGAACAGAAGAAAAAGAAGTGGGTCTCGATTAAAGAAAAGGATGAACATTGTTTGCCTGTTTGTGATTTGAGATTTTGGGGAACAGAAGAAGAAGAAAGGGAAAGGGAAGAGTCTCGATTAGAGAGGGGGAATAAGAGATAAATAATGTTTGGGATTTGAGATTATGGGAAATAGAAAAAGGGGAAGAAGAAGAGTCTCATTTAAAGAAGAGGAATAGGAGATGAAAAATGTTTGGGATTTAAGATTTAGGGTTAGGGAAAAAATGAACAATGCTTGAGTTTGGGGTTTTGATATTTAAAAATAGGTTAGGAAAAATGTTTGGTGTTTGTAAGGATCAAACGTGGGTTTTGGGGATGAATAAAAGATGAACAAAGTTTGAATTTTGGCTGAGTTTGATCGAGTAAAATAAATGAGGTGAGTAGTTTTTATGTTTTCAAGAATCAAAAAGGGGAAAAGCGGAAGAACATGTGAAGAAAAATATGAATATGTTGATTTTTGATCTAAAAAAGTTGGGTCAAGGTTTTTGGTGTTTGTAAGGATCAAATGAGGATTTTAGGGATGAACAAAGATGAAAAAATGAGTGTTTGATTGATACTGTTAGAAACAAATTTATGGGATTTTGGTGTTTGTGGCCAGATTTCTAGAGAAAATACAGAGAATTTTGAGAGATTCAGATTGTAGAAAGAAATAACAAATTGATAAAATGAAAAAAATTGATAAAATTTATGAAAATAAAAAAATTAGGCTATACATACTGCTTAAATTTGGGCCTTTAGGAACGCGTGTCCCCGAAAAAAACTTTAATATGGATTGTAGCCCTTTCCCCTAGTTTTTAATTAATGAAATTTAGTCTAATAATATGTATTATTTTAAGCTTTACATTTTTAATTCTTTCAATTTGATCCTATGTATTTTATAATTTATTTATATATACTTTAATAATTTATATTTATATATATTTAATACTTTAATACTTTTTATATATATACTTCAATACTTCAATTTATTAATGTATTTATATATATATATATATTTAATAATTTATATTAATATATTTATACATATATATACTTATACTTTATACTTTTATATATATATATATATATATATAATATGTTTTATACTTATACTTTATACTTTATATATATAAGTACACACACGCATACACACACACATATATACTTTTCGGTTGAATATGCATTTTGATATAACATTAAATTGTAAAATTGATTTTGGACTTAATTGAATTTGTCAAAAATTTATCAAAAATAATTCAAAGTCCAAATTAACTTCAAAAATATGTTTTAAATGTTTTCCAACTAAGTCAAACCTTTTCAAAAATATACTCGATCGTTTCATGCTTTAAAGTTATGTTTTCAAGCTTTTTTTTGGCTTAAAGGATCAATCTCTTTGAGCAAAGGATTGCTTCCATTATAAAGGAGCGATCTCTTGGATTCCAGAAAGTTTGGGATCAATCCCTTCACAAAAGGATCGATCGCTCGTTGAAAAAGATTAATCCCTTTCTTGCAACAGTCAAATTATTTGAAAAATGATTAATCTCTTTCACAAAAGGATCAATCTCTTATGCATTAAATGTTATTTTTTATTGTAGGTAACGACTATAATGATCCCCAACGACTAGAATTGATAGAGAAGGTATAAATTGAAGGTTAAAGCATCCTAAGGTCAACAAAAACCATATTGAACAAATATATCAACATCAAAGAAGTCCTTTGTGCTTAATTTCTCAATATTTTCATTGTAACACACTTGTAAGCTTTATTGTTTAATTTGCTCAAGTGTGATTTGGGTGAGAGCTTTTCATTTGCAAACACATTTGCCTTGTGAGGATTTCATTTGTTTGCTAAATTTGTAATTACTCTTTGGGAGAGTGTGCATTCAAGGTTTTGGGGTATAAACCTTGAAGGGTTTGTAAGGTTACACCTTATCCTTAAAGGTAAGCAAATCTATTGGATTTAAGAAATTCTTAGTGTGGAAGCTAAGGTAGTAGTGGATGTAGACTTAGTTGATAACTCGAACCACTCTAAATCATTGTGTAAAAATTTTCTTTTTCGATTTCTTCCACCAAATTCTTTGAAAAGCCAATTCACCCCCTTTTGGTGTATTTCGATTGATTTATAAAGCTAACAATTGATAGCAATGCCTGACTCATTCAAAGGTCTAACAACCTCTTGAAACGATCCTTAAAGAGTTCTTGTAGTTTCTACATCAACTGCAAAAGATGGCTCCAACATCCGACTCTACTCTCAATCGATAAACAAGCCACCTTATTTCGATGGTGCAAATTATGCCTATTGGAGGAATAGGATAATGCTCTTTATTCAAGCCAATGATCTAGGAGCTTGGAACTCTATTATGAAGGGGTTCTTTACTCCAACCAATGAGATGGATGTTTGGAGTGATGAAGAGAAGAAAAAGTTCCAACTCAATGCAAAGGTAATGCACATTCTATTTTGTGCATTATGCCTGGATGAATATGGAAGAGTTTACTCTTGTTTAAATGCTAAGGATATATGTGACAAGCTAAAATTCACTCATTAAGGAACCGATAAAGTAAGAGAAACCAAAATCAGTCTTCTCAACGATAGCTATGAGAATTTCAAGATGAAACTGGACGAAGCCATCAAAGCTATGACAGATAGATTTTCCATGATTGTCTACAGTTTCAAGGGATTTGAAGAAGTCATCCCTAATGAAAAACTTATAAGGAAGATAATTTACTCTCTTCCAAAATCTTGGCAATCGAAGAAGGCGACAATTATCGAAACTAAGAACCTAAAGTCTCTCACTCTTAATGAGCTTATTGATTCTCTTATCAGTCATGAGTTAATGGTAAAGGAGGAAGAACAAGAAGAAGATGAAGAAAAGAAAAACAAGAAGAAGAAGATGTTGACATTGTTTTTAAGTCCACCAATGAAGATGAAGAAGACTCCAGTGAAGAGGTGGATGAAGATGAAGAGATAGCCAAATTTTTTCATGAAATCCAAGAAAGTCATGTCTTCAAAAAGGAAAGATGTGAAGCATAAAGCAAAGAAAGAAAAATATCCCATCATATGCCACAATTGTCAAAAACTGGGACATGTGAAGTATTATTATCCCCAATTAAAGAAAAAGGGGATCAAACAAGCCAAAGAAGAAGGCTTTTGTTGCTACTTAGAGTAATGAACACATCCCCGATGATGAAGATGATGAAGTAGCCAACCTTTGCCTATGGCCATCCAAGAATATTCAATGGTAACTTCTAACTCTAGTGAATTAAATTCTTATTCTTTTAATGAGTTACAAGTTATTTATAATGAATTGAATTTGGAATTTGATACCATAAATTCCAAATATAAGAAATTAATTTCTAAACTCAAAAATGAAAATGGTTTTCTTTTAAAAGCAAAATTGGATTTTGAAAAACCAAAATTAAAGATTTTGAAAAAGAAAGATTTGATTTAAAAATTAAGCTTGAAAGCTTAATTAAAGAAACAAAGTCATTTTAAACAATTCATCAAAGTCAATAATGGAAAAATGTTCACATTACCATTATCATGGTCATAATTCTAATACTTGTCCTATAAAGAAAATAAAATTCTATAAAATAAGACAAGTATGGGTTTCCAAGGGAACTAGAGGCATTGAAACTAACAATCAAGGACCTAAAGTAATTTGAGTACCAAAACTCAAGTAAGTGTCTCTTGTAGGTAGGTGTGTTGGAGCAATGATGAGCAATGTCAAGCTATTTGGAAGCTTTAGACACACTAAGGAATGACACTTAAAGAAAGGCAGACTTGACAAATCAACCTTGATTCAAGTGGTAAAATGTTTCAATTTCATGCTTTTATGTGATTTTATATGCTTATATACATGATTGAGTGTCTCGACATTATTATATATTTCAATAAGTTAAGGGGAGTTATTATTGCATGAATTGCACATTTATGGCCTAATATGCTTATGTTGATAATTGTGTTTACCTTAAATTTGCAATATTTGATTTTTGTTGTGAAATCATGTTCTCCTTGCTTTATAATGATCATATGTGTTGTTTTTGAGAATATGATATTTAAATGTAGCAAAATTGAAAAATATGCATGTTTAGGATCTTTAGAGCCATTGTATGTTTATGTGACTTGATTTAGACCTTATTTGTGCAAATTACGGACTAAATTGATCAATAATAAAAAATTTGCATAATTTGTTGTTTCAAGTTGACTTTCATGCACATTGAGTATATTTTAAGTCATTAAAATTAATTTTCAATCAGTAATATGACTTAGGTTTCATCATATTCACGTGTTATCCAATTTGGTCCTTGGAGTAAAAATGCAATTTTCCAGAAAAAGATCGATCCCTTTTCTAAAAGGATCTATCCCTTTAGGCTAAAATTGTCTGGAAGGGCTATTTTAAGTCTATTTGGGCACATATTAACATTTTTATTCCCCATTTCAAACTGGAACACTCTAAAACGCTCCAAATCAAAATTTTCATTAAAAAATCTGCAATTCAATCGATTCTAAAGGGCTTTTATGCTTTTTCTTCCATAATCCATCATTTCAACGCATAATTCTTTATTTTTGGAGAATCAACACAATTTGGTAAGAATTTTTCAAAACCCTAGCTTTTTCAAATTTTCAAATTCGAAAAAATTAGGTTGAATTAGGTGGGTTGAGAACAATTATTCATTGCAAATATCTTTGTTTTGTTGCATGAGGCATTACCCATTGTCTTTTTTTTCTTTCAAAAACCTAAACTTTTATCTTACACCATAAGGCGTTTGATAAAATTCCCCATCCAAAATCACCTCCCAATACCATTCAGTCATACCCATATTTTAGCCTCAAAATTGGTTTTAATTCTTCCAAAAATACTTTTTAGCATCCTTAACACATATTCTTTTGCCTAAACTCATATTTTCTTCAAAAAATCTTTCAAAATGAAAAAAAGAAAAACCATGGCTTCAAAGGGACAATCTTTAAGTAACCCTCAAGTTGCTTCTTGGATTGATTAATGTTTCAAAAATTCCAAAGCTCGTGAGCAATATGACTTATTTTTCATATATCGCCTAATTAAAGAAACTCGAAAAATCGACTTTGGATTTTAAAACAATTTGAGCTTTCCATATGAACAAAACTTGAAGGACTTGAAACTTTATAATTTTCTAAACTTTAATTGTCCTTTATATTCATCTTTGGTTCGAGCATTTTATTCTAACGCTCGTGTGTCATCCACTTCTCATGATGGCACATTTTATCAGACCATTGTTTCTCATCTTATGGGTCAAACCATCACCATCAACACTGACTTTATTGACCAATCTTTTGATCTTTATCTTACCAGTGATGATAATGAAAAAGGCATTTTCCTTCAAATATGCGTTTTTGAAATAATAGAGCAACTCTTTTTCTCCCTTCATGACTTCTTACTTCATCTCATCATTACTCATTGCATTTGTACTTTTGGCTCAAAGTTCTCTACCATTCAAGAGAGCGACTATTGGTGGATACATTGCATTAAGATCCATCTCGCTAGCATGATCTTTCAAGACATTGTGAGCGTGATAAAGCCAAAGGCTTGACCAAAGATTGTGTATGAGATTCACCTTTTCCATTTATTCTAGCTTCTTAATGTTATCACTTCTTATGAGCCTGACACTTTCCCTTCCAATGAGAAGACCATTGGCTGCAACACTATGGCAAAGATCGGCTATATAGAGGAGCCCAAGGGATCCATACGTTGGATTTGTAGTCTCCATGGAGAGAAAAAGAATGACGATGATCATGATGGACATGAGAATATGGATGATGCTCATGATGACGATGATGGAGATGAGCTTGAGAGAGCAGCTCATGTAGACCTGGCACCTCCCGTGACTTTTTTTTTGTTGAGATTTTGAGGAGAGGATGCTTCAGTCTATTGGATCTCTTCGAGCAAACATTGATGCACATTTTGATGAGCTTGTGACTTGTCAGGATGCTATAGAGCCTCGTATGATAGAGGAGGTTCGAGCGGTTCAACTCAAACTTGAAGAATTTTCTTTCCTTCATTCTTTATATTCATAGATAGTCCATGCATATAATTTCATATCATACATTAAAATTTGCTACATTTATGTTGTTTGGACCTTTTACTCTTTATTAAGTATTTGAATGTTTTTATTTGGATATTTGTGACTTTGGTACTTTATATTTTGTATGGACTTATATATTTATGTTAAAGTACCTTGATCCTTCAAATATTAATTCTTTAATTTTTATTTATTTGTTTCTAGCTTTATTTTCATTACGTTATCTCCTTTGTTATATGATACTAACATTATTAAATTTTTTTTATATAACAAAAATGGGGAGAAGTAAGTTGTTGAAAAGATTTTTATTTCGATATAACAAATTAAGTTTAAATGAATTTTAAGATTTTACAAATGATTTTCTAAGTATATTCGATTTAATTACTCGAATATCAAATTATTACTCCAAGTCTTTCAAGATCAAATTCAAACCTTACTAAATGTGTAAAATTGTGTTTTATACTTAAACAATTTTTGAAACAATTTTCACAAAGTATTTTGAACCAAAATCAAGCCTAAAATCAATTTTTTCAAAGTGATGCACCGATGCACCAGTCCATGCATCGATGCACCATGGAATAAATTGAACATCGAATGCATTTCATGCATCGATGCACATACCATGCATCGATGCATTGAGGATTTTATGAAAACATCGAATGCATTTGATGCACCAGCCATGCATCGATGCACTCTGGCTATTTTGAAACATCGAATGCACTTGAAGCATCGATGCACTCTTAGTGCACCGATGCACTAAGGGTCCAATGGTCAAAATATTTGAATTTTACACTGATGCACCGATGCACCATGGGTATACATCAATGCACTGACGCTCCCAACTGATTTTATTAATTGTTTTCACACTTAAACGACTATATTGACTCCACTAAGCATCCCCAACGTTCAGAATCATTTAAAGGTGTATTTAAACAAGCTTAGAAGCCATTGATCAATAACAAGAAAACAACAATCAACAAGAATCAAGAGAGAATAAAAAAGAAAGCATCAAACCTCAAGTTTGAGCATTTCAAGCCTATTTTTCATTCAATATTCATTTTGCTTTCAAGAACACTACTTGTACTCAATTGTATTCATTTTTGAGTGTTCTTCTCTTTGCTCTAGAATTGTGCAAACAATCTACCTTTTGAGGATTTCCTTGTAAGTTTGCAAATTTGTAATCTTCTCTTTGAGAAAGAGTGTTCTCAAGAATTGGGGTATATTCTTGAGGGAATTGTAAGGTTATCTCTTTGGCCTCAAAAGAAAGAAAAAATTAGTAAATTTGTTGGAAAATCTTTAGTGTGGATAGCTAAGGTAGTGGATGTAGACTTTGATTGAAAAAGTCGAACCACTCTAAATCGCTGTGCAATTACTTTCAATTTTCTATAAAAGCTTCCACCAAAAGTTTAATTGCCAATTCACCCCCTCTTGGCCGATTCTGTCGATCGATTAACTCAATAATTGATATCATAGCCTCACTCATTTGAAGGTTTAATTACCTCTTGAGTCAATTCGGGAAGAGTTACATCGATTTTCAAGTCATCAATGGCCTTTACTTCAAATGTCGACTCCGGTCTCGATTCAATGCCCGTCAACAAGCCTCCTTTCTTCAATGGAGATAACTATTCCTATTGGAAGAATAAGATGATGTATTTCATTCAAGCAAGTGATATGGGAGCATGGAATGTTGTAGAAGATGGATATATCAAGCCTCTCACTCATCAAAGATTGTGGAGTGAAGGAGAGACAAGAATGTTCCAGCTCAACTCCAAAGCAATCCATATCATGTTTTGTGCTCTTGGACCATATGAATATGGAAGAGTTTCATCTTGTACAACCGCCAAAGAAATAAGGGATAAACTACAAGTCACTCATGAAGGCACCGACGAGGTAAAAGAATCTAAAATTAGTCTTCTAACACATAGCTATGAAAATTTCAGGATGAAACCAAATGAAGATATCAAAGCTATGACGGATAGATTCTCAACGATTGTTAATGGTCTCAAATCATATGGAGAGATCATTCCAAACGAAAAGCTTGTGAGGAAGTTAGTTTACTCACTTCCAAAATCATGGCAATCCAAGAAGACGGCAATCATCGAGGCTAAGAACCTAAAGTCCTTAACTCTTGAAGAGCTAATCAGTTCCCTCCTCACTCATGAAATGATTCTTGAAGATGAGGTGAACCTCGATAAGATTGACGAGACACCAAAAGAGAAGGAGAAGAAGAAAAACATTAGAGTTGCTCTCAAATCCACAAAAGATGAGAGTGATTCGGATGAAGATGACGATGATGAGGAAATGGCATTGTTTGCCAAACGGTTTAGAAAAATGATGAGACCTTACCGAGGAAGAAAATTCAAACGAAATGAAGGCCTAAAAAATAAACCAAAAGAGAAGGACCCTATCATTTTCTATGAATGCAAAAAGCCGGGGCATGTCAAATATGATTGCCCACAATTGAAAAGAAAGGGTCAATCAAAAATTAAGCAGAAGGCTCATGTGGCTACATAGAGCGATGAAGAGGGTTCTGATGAAGAGGAACAAGAAGTAGTAAACTTGTTCTTGATGGCATTCAGGGAAGATTCTAAGGTAACCTCTAACTCATCTGAATTTGATGATTTATCTTATGATGAACTATTAGAGGAATATAATGGGTTGGCTTTGGATTATGAGAAATTGTTTTTAAAATATAAAAATGATGTTTCAAAATTGAAAAATGAAAATAGACTCATATCCAAAACCAACAACGATCTTGAAAGTAAAATCAAAGATTTGCAAATCAAACTAGAATAGTTTGAAAAGAAAAATTTGGATTTGCAAATTTTACTTTCAAAGGTCAATAATGATCATCAAAAGAAAATTGATGATCTTAAAGCTTCTTTTGATAAAGTTGGAACAAAACATTTTGAAAGTGGAGAAAATTCAAAATCCAACTTTGTTAGAAAAAGTTTTAAAAACTACAATCATAGAGGTCCCCGAAGAACCTCTAATGGAAAAATCGTTAGAAGTATATGGGTTCCTAAAGGACTCATTACTACTAAAGATAAAGATATCCTACACAAATGGATACCTAAGGGGACTAGGATTTTGGAAACTAATGAATGGACCCAAGAGAATTTGGGTACCAAAAATTAGAAATTAATCTATGTTTGTAGGAAAAGGAGTATTGCTACAAGGCACGGGAAACAAATTCAAACTCATGGTACCTTGATAGTGGATGCTCATGACACATGACCGGAGAAAAAAACCGGTTCATAGAGCTTAACGCCAAAAATAGAGGAGAAGTGATTTTTGGTGATAATTCAAAAGGTAACATCGAAGGTATATGTACTATAGGTAATACCTCTTCCATACAAATTAAAAATGTTTTATATGTGAATGGATTAAAGCATAATCTCTTAAGTATTAGTCAATTATGTGATAAAGGATTCAATGTCATGTTTGAAACTAATGGTTGTAAAGTTATTGACATTGCATCTAATCGAATTATGCTTGTTGGTCATAGAATAAGAAACATATACATGGTGCATTTAGTCTCTATTGATATGACTAATTTATGCCTAGTTGCTAAGGATGAGCATGATATTTGGTTATGGCATAGGAGACTAGGACATGCTAGTATGAGTGTTTTACAACGGCTAATTCAAGGAAATTTAGTTCGAGGGTTGCCTGAGCTTAAATTTGATAATGATAAAATCTGTGATGCTTGTGCTAAAGGAAAACAAAAGCGAATTTCTTTTAAATCCATTAATGATGTATCAACTAGTAGAGTATTATAATTGATCCATATAGATCTTTTTAGGCCAACTAGAACTACTAGCTTGGGTGGAAAACAATATGCATTTGTCTTGGTAGATGACTATTCTAGATATAATTGGGTTCTATTCTTAATTACTAAAGATGAAGCATTAGAAAAATTCATCACGTTTTCAAAAGTAATCCAAAACGAAAAAGGTTACTCTATAACTAGTGTTAGGAGTGATCATGGAACTGAATTTGAAAATCTTGGATTTACTGATTTTTGTAATTCTAATGGTATTAGTCATAATTTTTCAGCACCTAGAACCCCTCAACAAAATGGAGTTGTTGAGAGGAAAAATCAAATTTTAGAAGAAATGGCTAGAACCATGCTCTGTGAAAACAATTTACCAAAATATTTTTGGGCGGAAGCCACAAATACCGCTTGTTATGTTGTAAATCGAGTAATGAGTAGGCCAATCTTAAAGAAAACTCCAAATCAAGCAAAGAAAATATGGCATCTTCATCAATCAAGCTAAGTACGTCAAAGACATGCTCAAGAAGTTTGGACTGGAAAACCGCATGACACTTCAATGAGCTCATCAACAAAGCTTGGCATAGATGAAGGAGGTAAATGTGTGGATGTTAAATTATATAGGTCAATGATTGGTTCTTTGTTTTATCTAACTGCAAGTAGACCGGACATTATGTTTAGTGTTTGCTTATGTGCTAGATTTCAATCATGCCCTAAGGAATCACATTTACTAGCTGTTAAGAGAATCTTTAGATACCTTAAGGACACTCCTAATTTAGGACTTTGGTATCCTAGAGACTCTAGTTTTAGCTTGCATGCCTTCTTTGATGCGGATTATGGAGGATGCAAATTAGATAGGAAAATCACCTCTGGTACTTGCCAATTACTTGGAAATATGCTAATCTCTTAGTTTTCAAAGAAACAAAATTATGTTGCATTATCTACCACTGAAGCGGAATATATTTCAGCTGGTAGTTGTTGTGCACAAGTTTTATGGACGAAACAACAACTTTTTGATTATGGAATTAAAGTAGGTACTATTCTTATCAAGTGTGACAATACTAGTGCTATTTGTCTCACTAAAATTTTCATCCAATACTCTAGAACTAAGCATATTGAAATAAGACATCACTTCATTAGAGACCATGTCGCTAAGGAAGATGTAGTTCTAGAATTGTTGATACTTTGCATCAATTAGTGGATATCTTTACAAAACCTTTAGATAAAGAGAGATTTTGGACACTTAGGAGAGAATTAGGTTTAACTAGCCTATCTTCACTTAGTGTTTAAAATAATTTTAACATTTTTAAGAATAAATGAAAAATGCTTATAATAGTAATGTTTGATTGCATTCTTGCTATTAGTTAGGGGCAGTTTATGTTCTTTGGTGAAAATTAATTTTATGTTCAAATGTAGTTTAAGGATTAAAATTGATTAATTGAACATGATTAATTTCAATATATGAGTTGCCAGTACCACTAGAGCTAATTAATTTAGCATTTTGAGTGTTTAAAACGGATTTTTGACATTTTTGTGCTTAATGCATTGATACACCTAATAATGCATCGATGCATCCTTGAATGTGCATCGATACACCATGAAGGTGCACCGATGCATGCCTTGAATGTGAATCGATGCACAAGGTCATGAATCGATGTATCCGTCAGGTTTTGGGGTTTAAAAGGCTTATTTTCTTATTTGTCTCAAACCCTAAAACTACACCCTCTCTAGCCGTACACCTCTCTTCCTCTCTAAATCCTCCATTTGCTCAAAATCAACAAAAATTTGTCGGAATCTTCAAGCTTTTCATCTCTATATCCTGCTACTATCAATAAATCGTGCAACACAATATCTCATTCTCTTCAATCCAAAATTTTCAAGGTATTTTTCTAAACACTTCTAGTTTATCATATTTTGATCTTAGGATTAGTTCTAGGATGAACATTATATCGGGCATTGATTGTTTGATGATTTCAAACTAGATTTTACAACCAATTTCATCAAAAGCTCACAAATTTTCAAAGAATTTTTGAATTTTCGAAATAAAAAATAAAAAAATTATCGAAAATTTGAATTTAATTTTTAAATTTGATGTTTTTGTTTTAATTATGTTGTTTTCATGAAAAACTATACATATTATAAATTTTCAAACATTGTTTTATAAATAGTTTTTCAAAACTATGCCCATTAGGATTTGATTTAGAGAACCTTGAATTATTGAGGACTCAATTGAGTTTTGGGATTGATTAAATTGCATACATGTGTTTCAATTTGTAGGTGTTATATTCCTTTTTCGATTCCTAAACCATGTCTAATCCCAAACGCCCTAGAACGTCATCGAGTCGTTCTCGTTCAAACCAACCTCCAAATCTCGTTCCTCCTCCACCTAATAGTCTAATAGGATCTTGTTTTAATATGTCTGAACGTCATAGAAACAAATTGTACTCTAGGTACAAAAATTATTTCCAATCCTATAGAATCCGGGAAGAGCGTATTCCTTCTCTTCAAGCCATGATTGATATTGACTTCGAATACCTTCCGATTCTTAAAACTTGGAAGTTTGATAAATTATTTCACCTCAAACCTATCGTTTATCAACAGTTAGTCCGCATCTTCTACTCCAATGCGGTATGCATTCAAAACCAAACTCAATGTGGGACTATAGTCATTAGATCCTATCTTTTAGGCCAATATATTAATATTGACCCCGAGACTATAGCTTTCTGTTTTGGGTTAGATGATGATGGGTTATATAATGAGAATGAAAATGAGGAATATCCCTATGTTCCAAACTCTAGTGTTAATACTCTACGATCTCATCACGATCGTGTTCTTCATTTGATGATCTCTTGGTGGTTTAGACCATCCAGAGGTAGGTACTCCACTCTTCGTACTAGGGATTTATGGTGGATGCACTGTATTAAGAATAAGATCAAAATAAATTTGCCCCACATTATATTAACTCACCTAGTGGACATCATAAACATTGTTCCTTCAAAACATGTCGAAACATTGATTTATGGATGTCTTCTTAGTAACCTTTTTATCAAACTCGGTCTAAACGTCTCTCTCGACAATCCTATCCCTCTCTAAAATCAAATCAATCTCACCTCATTGAAGAAAGCGGATTGGAAACAAGATGAGGAAACCGGTCTTTGGGTATTTCAACCCGGTAATCAAACTTCGGGAGCTAGTTCTTCACGAGCTGCTCCTAGATCTTCTCGTGCTCCTCCTCCTCTGGCACCGGCTGCTGATGATGATCTCGAGTTTCAACAACTTATGCAAGATATTGACGATCATGTACCAGACGATGAGCCTGCACCGGAACCAGCACGACAAGATGATCAAACGCCACCCTATATCCGATCTTTCTTAGATTCGTTTGATCTGAGGTTTGTCTCCATGGAGTCTCAGATTACTGAGTTTCAGCGGGAGATGCGTGAACGTATGGACGCTCTCACTCTTGAAGTTCGAGCTCATTTTCCTCCTCCTCCGGTCCTCCGATAGAGTAGATCTATCCTTGTTATGCTTTCTTGATTTTAAAACTTGGATTGATTTTGATGTTTCTGAATTGTTTATTTATGATCCTTAAATGTTTGATTTTGTTAGGAGTTATGATTTGGATGCTTGGTTGATTTAACTTATTATATATTTGGTTTGATTTTAACTTTATTATTTTGAGCTTAATGTTTCTTAATTTTTGCATCATATTAGTTCATTATGACCAATTATGCCATTTCACATTTGATTATGAATATTGATTATGAAGCTAATGGCTAATCTCTCTTTTGATCTTTGATCTTAGCAGCTTAATCTATATATATATATATATATATATATATATATATATATATATATATATATATATATATATATATATATATATATATATATATATATATATATATATAGCAAAACCTTGTTTAACTCGCTTTTTAAGTCTTTTTGATTTAACAAAAAGGGGGAGAAATGTTAAAGTGTTAAAATGTTTTAAAGGGGAGAAGTGTTATAGTAAGGGGGAGTAATTTTTCAAAACTGATTTCAAATTTTTAGAAAATCTTAAAATAACACAAATGTTTTGTTATATCAAAAAGGGGGAGATTGTTGAAAACATTTTGATGTTTCAATATAAAAAATTAAATTTAAATTAATTTTAAGATTTTACAAATGATTTTCTAAGTGTATTCGATTTAGTTAATCGAATATCAAATTATTACTCCAAGTCTTTCGAGATCAATTTCAAACCTTACTAAAAGTGTAAAATTGTGTTTTATACTTAATATATTTTAAAACAATTTTCACAAAGTATTTTGAACCAAAATCAAGCCTAAAATCAATTTTTCATAGTGATGCACCAATTAATGCATCGATGCACCATGAAATAAATTGAACATCGAATGCATTTCATGCATCGATGCACTGAGGATTTTATGAAAACATCGAATGCATTTGATGCATCGATGCACAGGCCATGCATCGATGCACTCTGGCTATTTTGAAACATCGAATGCACTTGATGCATCGATGCACTCTTAGTGCACCGATGCACTAAGGGTCCAACGGTCAAAATATTTGAATTTTCACTTGATGCACCGATGCACCATGGATATGCATCGATGCACTGAAGCTCCCAACTGAATTTATTAATTGTTTCACATTTAAACGGCTCTATTGACTCCACTAAGTATCCCCAACGTTCAGAATCATTTGAAGTAGTATTTAAACAAGTTCTGAAGCCATTGATCAACAACAATCAAGAAGAAATCATAGAGAAACAAGAGAGAAAGCATCAAACATCAAGTTTGTGCAACTCAAGCCAAATTTCCTTTCAATATTCATTTTGCTTTCAAGAACACAATTTGTGCTCATTTGTAATCATCTTTGAGTGTTCTTATCTTGTTCTAGAATTGTGCAAACATATTTCCTTGTGAGGTTTTCCTTGTAAGTTTGTAAATTTGTGTATTTCTCTTTGAAAAAGAGTGTGCTCAAGAATTGGGGTATAATTCTTGAGGGAGTTGTAAGGTTACTCTTTGTCCTCAAAAGAAAGAACAAATTAGTGAATTTGTTGGAAAATCCTTAGTGTGGATAGCTAAGGTAGTGGACGTAGACTTTGGTTGAGAAAGTTGAACCACTCTAAATCGTTGTGCAACTTCTTTCAATTTTCTGCAAAAGCTTACACCAATTTTTTAATTGCCAATTCACCCCCCTCTTGGCCGATTCCGTCTATCGATCAACTCAACATTTTTTAAGGGTATGTTTTCAAATCCATTGAAGGTAAGTAATTTGGATCAAAATTTTACCTTTTAATTTAACCTGCAATTTTCTTAATTAAAGACAACTAGAAATTAATTAGTGCCGAAAGGGCAATTCAAGGGTGCTAACCCTTCCTTGACTGTAACCGACTCCCGAATATGACATATCGCTGGTAAGATATAGATCAGGTAAGAAATCAATGTATCCGATCAACCCATTTTTTTTAAATAAATGATCGGTGGTGACTCTAACCATTCAATTCAAGTCGAAGCCCAATTCCGGACCCACTTGAAAGACGGTTCCGACATAGAGTAAAAGGAGGGGGCTTGGATCTTTTCAGTTTAGGTTCTATTTCGGCCGGTCACTGCTAGAGGTGATCGGCGATGAGGAAACATCGATTTACGGCGTACTTTCAGTGGCCTTGAGTTCTATGTCTCTTCGATCGGTAGAAATAGAGAGTTTAGAAGATGAGGGGATTTTGTCTCCATTTAGTCTTGGTTTGGGGCTATTCAACCACCACGAGCAGTGGATTGGACATGAGTGGCCCACCAAATCTTGGTGGCCTACGAGTTGGTCATTCATTCCTTTGGTTGGCTGTCATCGTTCATGTTTGAGGAAGGAGAGTGTTTTTTGAGAGAGAGAGAAAAAAGAGGCTTTAGGTTTTTTTTATGTTTGGGTTAGATTTTAACCAAAATTAGTAAATTTTAGCCATTATAGTAAACTTTTAGGTCCTCAAACATTTGCCGCTGATTTACACTTTAGCCACCAAATTCTCTCTTTTTAATTTATTTTGATTTTGGCATATTGATTTCTTTTTTTATTTTGGTCACTTATTGTCCTTTTCTTTTATTTTGATTTGGTCTCACTATTTTATTTTATTTCAATTTGGTCACCACTTTTAATTTGTTATTACTACTAACACTTGAATATTTAATATGATCTTGTGGTGACCCGCCATGGGGTATGATCTACATTATTATGGTCCAAGTAAAATTTTAACTGCTAACTTACTAATTTATTAACTACTAACTTATAAAATATTTGAATTAATCTATGACATCACAATGACCCGCCCTAGGGTATGTTTCGCATTATTTATGGTTTGGGTAACAATTAAAAATTAACCCATAACTTCTAATTTTATTCGATTGATTTATTTTCCGTTATTTACATTTCTTCCCTTTAAATTTCTGTTATTTTAATTTATACCTTTACTTTTCAACATTTACATTTTAGTCCTTTAAATTCTAATTTTTGAATTTTCTGCAATTTCTTAATTTAAATTTAAATTTCTTTTTTCTTTTATTTTGGACCTTTATTTGATGAATTTTAATTCAACCTTGCATTTTAATTTATTTCAATTTAGTCCCTTTATATTTATTATTTGCTTTTAATTTTGTCTTTAATTTCAATTTCTTTACATTTTAGTCTTAGAATTTTAGATTTTAAATTAAACCTTTTGATTTAGATTTTTAATATTTTAGTCCTAATCTAGATTACTTAGATTTTAGGTTTATTCCCTTAATTTAGGGGAGTTTTTAATTTGGTCCTTGCTTTTGCTTAAGGTTCCTTTTTAAATATTCAAATCAAATAACTAATTAAAACTGACTAGGTTAATAATTAAAGCCTCCATTTTAGGCTTAATTTCAAACTTAGTCCTTAATTTAGTAAAATTTTTGATTTGGTCCTCGCTTTTGCTCAAGGTTCCATTTTGACTATTCGTCTTGAGAATTTATTAAAAATGATTTGGATTAATATTAGGGCCTACATTTTTAGGTTTAATCCTTAGGTTCTTTAAATTTCATAATTTGACACTTTAGGTTAGAGATTTGCATAATTAGCTTCAATAACAAATTGTTTGATTGCATTTCGTTTTCAAAAATAAGGTAACGTTCATTTATTAAAGGATTAGTAGTGTATCTCCTGCTTTTTTCCGGTGCTGACCGCAATTGATTCTCGAAGTTAATCAACATCCTTTTTAAAATCTCACATCATGATTTTTAAAATTGATAAGGCAATGTTCATTTGTTGGGATTAATAACGAAGCTTCTGCTTTTGCTTGGGGGTGGTTGTTATTGGTATTGGTAACTCGATATCATTTTTTAAATATGCATACATAGTGGGTTTTAAATTAAATAAAAGTTCAAACTCAAAATTTTCGATTTTCAAATATAGATTAATCAACTAGGTATCAATTTTGGGCTTTGTGGGGGTGCTAATCGTTCCCTATGCATAACTGACTCCCGAATCCGATTTCTGATTTCGCATACCAAAACTTGGTATTTTTTATAAAATAAAATGTTTTATTAAATTTACCTGATTTTAGGTGTTCAATCTCTCCTTAAAAATGATTGGTGGTGATTCCTATCTTTTCATAAATTTGTTTTATTTTCCATAATGTCATATCGGTCTTCCCACCAAAAATCAATTACTACAATCCGATACAAAAAAGTAAAAGAAAAGTAAGGAATACATGCGATCAACAACTAGCACTAAGGCTGATGTTGTCTCCTGTAAAGTAAAAAAGGAAAATAAGAAGAAAGTAGTCGGTGATCCTATAGAACTTTTTTAGGGTTAAAAAATTAACAAACAACCCTTATAAGAAAACTTTGCCTTCAAGATTATGATAACGTGATAACTTTTAATAGTTTAAGATGATTATAAAATAATATTTTTTCATAAATATTTTAGTCATTGACAATACATACTCGTAAATACAGTTGCTTGAGGGAGAACGTTACTACCGGTAACCACTTAAATCTATATAATTTTTGTTGTTTGATATTTAAAAGTTTTACAAAATTTTAAAGCTCAACATCTACGGACCTGATTTAATTAGGTCTACTATAGTATTATTAGTCTATAAACGATGTATCTTCCTTGCAGTTTTCTTACTAAAGACCAAACGATCGCATTAGTTGATTAAAATTCAACTTCTCACAACCAAGGGGTTATCAAATTTTTTATTAATTTGGGTAAGTATAAGATAATGTCTATTCAAAGACAATTTTCAATCATTTGATATTGAACACTTACACCCCTGACATTCATGGTGTTTGAACCTAAGACTTTAAGGAATAACAATAATAAAAAATAATAAAAAATAATTTAATATGTTTTTATCAAATATATAATATTTTTATTCTCATACTTAATTCAAGTGGCATGGTTAATTTCCGTTCAGCATCCACGACAAGCAGTGGCAGATTGTGACTAGTGCTTACTTTGAAATCTAAATATTGTTCGATTATTCATTTATTTTGTTGATAGTGTCTATTATGAAATTTTGTGTAAAACATTTAATAATGTATTAAATTTCTTTGAATCTATTAAGTAATTTCAGTGATAATCTATTAAAAATTAATGCAAATTCTTTTGAAATATATAAGTATCAAGTAGTGTATATATATATATATCTTGAGAATATTCTAGAATAATATAAAAATAATAGATGTCTAAAAATATTCATAAAATAATCTAGATATTTGTAAGGTTAAATGATTAAACTGTTGTCATGTCTCAACAATCTAATGGCACTAAAATCTATAAATATGAGTGAGATTTTTTTAAACTTTTCTAATGGTTATTTCCATATTTTATTGTTATATGTATTCTAAATACTGAAATGAATTATAATTGCGTTTTTAAATATGAGAATGACTTTTTAATAAATGTGATTGTCTAGATTCAGTCGTAACGTCCTAATCAGATCTAAAGTTTTACATGCCCACTAAAATTTATAAATATGAGTGAGATTTTTTTAAAAACAATCATTTCAGATTATTTAAAAATATATTAATTTTTTAAAATATTAATATAAAATAAAAAATGGAATATCACTTTATAATATGAACTAGTAATTTATTAATAAATATAAAGAGCTTTAGAGTTTAACATTTTACAAGAATTTGGCATTTGTTTGAAAGTTTTGACAATTCAAGTATTTTTCTGCTGATAAATTTCTGATCCCTCTTCCCAGCGCCACGCACCTCTACTACCAAGCTCTCTAAAGCAAATGCCTCCATCAAAGCATATTCAATGAACTTAATATCCGTTCTTCTTAAAGCAAAAACTTTGATTTTCTTGATACCATGCAGTAAACAAGACGAAACTTCCTTCTTTATATGAAAATCTACAGGAGAAAACATCTGGAAAAAAAATTAATTCATAGCTACAAATTCCAACCTACAATAATATATATATATACTATTCCATTGATTAATCCATACCTCTAAGTCAAAAACAATGGTTTCAAGTGATGGACTAGTAGCGAACAATGTTCCCCATCCAATGTAGCATCCGTCCAACCGCAAATAAATCCACTTTATAACAACCGGTTAAATGAAGTGACCGAAAATTACTGATTGCTGTCATCAAATTTATTGCAGAAACAATGCGTTTCCGGTCCGTGTCGGAGGAAATGATCGGTCCGATACCAATACGTGCTTCTGAAAGAGAGTTTAGGTTCTTGAGGAATGTTTTGTCGGTGTGTTGTAGTTGTATTGTAAGTAGACCAGATTTGGGGTGTTTATCTCCAGTTCTTGACTAGGGCCTTGATAACTCGTTATGGTTAGCCTCTTGAGTTTAGTACTGCAAACACCGAGTTTGTTTACGTTGCTCAAATTACAATATTCAACACGTAATTCTTCGAGTGAATCAACGCAGCTCGAGATTAACTTTTGAATAGATTCATCATCTGAGAATGTTAGATCACTGAGCTGGAGAACTTCGAGATTTTGCAGACAACAGCTTGTGGGAACACGCAGGGTGAAACTTCGATCGAAGCATAACTTCAATGTCTTGAGTGTTTTACAAGTGAAAACCCCAGATTGAAACTGAATAGATTCCCTTGTTTTAATGTTTAAATCAAGATCTGTAACGCCAATCCGTAGGGCATAGTGTACCCATCCACTGATTCTACAAGGATCCATGCCAAATCCACAGTCAAGACGGAAACTCTTGACATCGATATCCTTACGCAACAGCAGAAATCTGCCCACGAAGTTCATGAAAGTATCACGCAAAGGTTGATTCTTTAGAAAGCCATCAAGGTCAATATCAGATATCGACGTAAAAACATCCTTCCATCGTTTTGATAGAACGCATGTTTGATTTGGTTCTTTAATCGTAAGTGATGACATGATCTTCAAAAGAAGATGGTCTGGTAGATCACTGAATCTGTCGACTGCATCTTTCTCCTCTACTGTTCTAGCTTTTACTTCCCTAACATAAACCATAAAACAAAACCCAAATCAAGAACTCGATTGAAGTTGATTGTCGACGAAGGAAGCAGTAAAAATTCAACGCACATACCTGGTTTTTTTATTTTCAGTATTTCCGGAAACTCTTTTTCTTTTGTTGGCCATCGGATTTAGGGTTTGGTTCTCACCAAGAAAATAAAAGGTTTGAAGAAAGAAGAGAAGAGAACCTTAAATAGTTTTTACCGGCGATCTGATTAGGGTATCGACGTTACTTTCGCTCTACTTAAATAGATTATTTTTAGAATTTAAGTCCACGTGGGAATAATAAAACATGATATATATAGAGAGAGAGAGGTAGGATCCTGTTATACAGTGTAAAATTCTTTTAGTTTTATACAGATTTAGAAACGTTGTACCAGTGAAAATAGATGACCGAGATTAACGTTAGGAAATTAGAAGATATTCACTGAAAAAACAATGTGTTAATCTCAACTATTTATTTTTATTCATCTAACGACCCTATATTTTTGTAAAACTGAAAAAAAAATTATTATTGAGAAGCCATTTACTTTAAATATTAAATATAATATATAAGGCTTATTATAAAAATTAATACCCAAAATTGATTTCTACAAGAAAAATAATCAAAATAACATTTATGTTGACCTACAATTATTAATCAGGTTATAATATATATATAACATCATTATTTTCACAAATTCAATATTAGATTAGTAATCTGATTAGCTATTAAGATGGCAAAGTATTAGTTTATGTAATAAATTTAAGAGTAAACTATATAAATCATTACTTAATTTTAAATTTTCAATTTAATAACTGATATGTTAAAATGTTTTAGTCACTCATCGGTTAATAATATGACATTAAACTCAAACTTTTCTTATTTACTTAACTTTTCAACTCTCGAATTTGTACCTATTTATTCATTCATCAATGTTAACTCTTCCATCCCTATTAGTGTTCACCGCTCTCACCACTTACCTTCGAGTGAGCATTTCATTCTTGTGGCTATGACTGCAATTTCATCATTTCATAATCGATTATTATAGAGTACGATTAATTTCATTCTCAAAATATATTTGGATTTGGATTAAAATAAACTCATATTATTCTATTTAACTAAAATAAATCTTATAAACTTAAATATTTGCAAGGATTTGAAGAACTGAAGTTTAAAACAAAACTATTTACCGTGGAGCCTCGGCTACAAGCATGTAATTATTAAGAGTGTTTGTCCAATTTGTTAAGTTGCTTAAAACAGAGGATAACCGGCTGAGGACTGCGGCACTTGGAGAAGGGGAAGTTGAGCTGCAACATGTTCGTTTCAATGGCTAAACTATTTTTTAATAGTATGGATTGATTACAAGGTAATATATGTTCATAATTTTCTTAATCGATTGACAATGCACATATACTCTACAGATGTAGCTGTTCGAACTCAATACCTCTAGGAGAACAACTTTTCTTGCTAAATTTGCATAAGCTAATTAGATTGGTCCCCGTTTTTATCTAAAAAAAATTCCATTCATCTCGTCCCTGCAAAATTCCCTGATAACCAAACTTTATGTAACAATGAATTGAATTGATATGAATAGAGAGTCGAGAGTGAATATAAGGATGGGAGTTAAGGATGGGAGGACTGGTGGACTCGGTGCATGTTTATTAAGTGCAGATGGCCAGGTTACAAGTGGAAGAGTTGGTGGACCTTTAAAGGCTGTTGGAAGTGCATTTCCAATGGTGAAAGTTGCAGCTTAGAGGAGTTCAATAAAATGGTGAGAGCCATGAACACCAATGAAATGAAAAAATAAATTGGGAATTAGAAAAATTTGAGTTAAATGTCAGGTCCTCGGTCTGTTATTAAATTAACGAAGTGACTAAAAAATCAATATATAAAGTTTAGTTATTAAATTAAAAAAAAATTAAACTTGAGTGGCCAAAATAGGAATGAGAAAAAAAGTTAAGTGATGATCTGTTTAATTTACCCTATGTTTAAAGATAAGCTACTTATCTAGTCACTCACCTATTCTCGCAACTTCATTTTGGTCATCCAACTATTTGTTTTTCAAAATCATACCTAACTTTACATTATGGTCACCCAAAATTAACAGTGATGCTAACGTGCCACCATAAGATAATACCACATTATTATTGAAAAATATTACATTCAACAGTTATGTTTATTTTTTAACATGTGACCAAAATACAAAATTAGGTATGATTTGAAAAAATAAAATAGTTGAATGACTAAAACGAAATCACGAAAATAGGTGAGTAACTAAATATGTACTTTACGCTAAACTTAAATATAAATAATTATTAATGGTTAGGTACTAAGTGTATGCCCATGTACATCAAGGAAAATGCGTTCTTAAAAGCAAGCAATTAATCAAAGCTTGCTTTTATGATGCTTGTGGTTTCAACTTTACCTTGGATGATAAAGAGGTTGTAAAATCAGGTAATCGTTGATGTTTTAATCGGATTATGTTAGGTCAGATCAAATAAGATACATGTTGAGTCAGAACAATTTAATGGTTTGATTCGGATCAGGTCAGGTCCATATCTAATCAGTTCCGGTCATTTTTTTAGGTTGATATGACATTATATTCAGTTTGGGTTCAGGTAATGTTAATTTCAATTCGGATCAGTATCAGTTCAGGTCAAAACAGTTCAGGTCCGAAGTAGTTAAATTCAAGGTTAATTTAAGTTCGAATGGACTTCAGTTCGATTTCGTTCAGATCGGGTCACATTATTGACAGACAAAATTTAGTTCGGATCTTACCGAATACGGATTGACTTCAAGTCGGGTCATTTTTGGGTTAAATATTTTTCGCCTTTTAATGTTTCATGAACATAAGAATGTCGAACTGTAATTTGTAATTGTATATGATTTAGAATAAATTAAAAAATATAATAATTATGGGTCCATTTTGATAAAAATAATTTAAAGTACTAAATTGAACAAACATGAAATTATAAACAAAAATTTAAATAAATTAAACAACATGCATGAATGAGGGATCAAATTAGAATAATTATAAAATGTGAAGTTTAAATTGATAAAAAAATGGACTAAATTGCATACATTTAAAAAGTTGGTGAATAAAAGTTTATAGAATTTAAAATGAAATTCATTATGTGATTTATAGGGTTTGAAGTAAAATACAAAAATATAAATAAGGGTTAGTTTTATATACAAATATAATATCAAGGACTAAAATGAACAAATATGAAATTATAAATTTAAATTTAAATAAATTAAACAACATAAAAGGATAAAATCAAAATAATCACAAAATATGAAATAAAATTGTTGTTGGGATTTGCGGAAGCTCGAATCGACAACCGAAACGGTTTGCAAAGAGAGGTCGGGATGATTTTTGTGTTTAGGGAGTAAGGAGATTGAAAGATAGAAAATTTGCACAGCGATTTATAGTGGTTAGACTTCTCAACCAAGTCCACATCCACTACCTTAGCTCCTCACTAAGGATTTTCCAACAAATTCACTAATTTGTTCTTTCTTTTTCAAGGACAAAGAGATAACCTTTACAACTCTCTAGTTTTTCACGGGATAAACTAGAACATGTCCCCAGCTTTTACACTGGCTTAGCTAGAACATTTCCCCTTTATAAAAGGATAAAAGAAGTAAACAAATAAACCTCTCAAAGGTAGGTGTTTACAAAAATTAAGCTCACTAGAACAATATTTACAAGAGAGAATGAAAATAAGAATGAAAAACTTCTTCTCTTGTGTTTGAATGCTTAGATAAGTGTTCTCATATGTCTTCAAGTGTCCTCAGCTTGAAATGAGTTTGAAGTCGTATATAGTCGTTGGGGATGATTTGGATCCATTTGGGGATGATTTTTCTTCAAAACAAGGTTATCCATAACAGGGGGTATCGATACCCCTTCAAAAGGTATCAGTACCCCTTCAAAGGGTATCGGTACTTCCTTTGTTAATTTCAAATTTAACTAGCCTTTTCTAGTCGTTGGAGCCTTGGGTATTGATACCCAATAGGGGTATCGATACCCAGGTATGGATACCCATAGGGGTATCAGTACCCTTTTTGCATTCGATGTTTGAGCAGTCATAGGGGTATCGATACCCTGGTATGGATACCCATTTATAGGGGTATTGGTACCTCTTAGTATTTTTACTCAAATCCGAATTTAATGGACTTTGAATTATTTTTGAAACCTTTTGAAATCTTTGAATAAATTCAATTCAAGTACAAAAACATTTTGCTTTAAATTTGTTATATCGAAACATAGTTCAACAATATCCCCATTTTTTATATAAAGAAAACATTTGAAAAATTGTTTTTTGGCAAAACTCCCCTTGATAAAATGTTTAATGAAAACGATACCAATTGTTTACAAAAGGATACCAATTGTTAAAAATATACCAATTGTTGGAAAATATATGAAAATGTTAAACTCCCCCTTTTCATTATGAAATTGAATTTTTTAAACCGTACATCTCCCCCTTTTTGTTATATAAAAAATGTTGGGATTTGCTGAAGCTCAAATCAACAACCAAATCGGTTTGCAAAGAGGGGTCAAAACGGTTTTTGTGTTTAGGGAGTAAGGAATTGAAAGATAGATAATTGCACAGTGATTTATAGTGGTTTGACTTCTCAACCAAGTCTACATCCACTACCTTAGCTCTTCACCAAGGATTTTCCAACAAATTCACTAATTTGTTCTTTCTTTTTCAAGGACAAAGAGATAACCTTTACAAACTCCCTAGTTTTTCACGGGCTAAACTATAACCTTTCCCTAGCTTTTAGCATGCTTATCTAGAACCAAAACCCCTTTACAATGAAAGAAAATATAAACAAGAAAACCTCTCTAAGGTAGGTGTTTACAAGAATTAAGCTCACAAGAACATAAATATCTACAAGAGAAAGATGAAATAAGAATAAAAAAACTCTTCTCTTGTGTTTGATTGCTTTGAAAGTTGTTCTATATCTTCTTCAAGTGTCCTCAGCTTGTATTTATAGCTTGAAATGAGTTTGAAGTCGTATCTAGCCGTTGGGAATGTTTTTGATTCGTTTAGGGATTATTTTTCTGTAAAACAAGGTTGTCCATAACATGGGGTATTGATAGGGGTATCAGTACCCCTTCATTAAATTCAAATCAACTAGTCGTTTACTAGCTGTTGGAGCCTTGGGGTATCGGTACCATTTTGCATTCTATAATTTGAGCCTTCATGGGGTATTGATACCCATTCATAGGGGTATCGGTACCTCTTAATATTTTCTCAATTCGAATTTAATGAACTTTGAATTATTTTTGAAACCTTTTGAAACACTTTGAATAAATTTAATTCAAGTTCAAAAACATTTTGCTTAAATTTGTTATATCAAAACATTGTTGTACAATCTCCCTCTTTTTGATATAACAAAACATTTGAAAAATCGTTTTAGGCAAAACTCCCCCTTAATAAAATGTTTAATGAAAAAGATACCAATTGTTTACAAAATGATATCAATTGTTAAAAAAATACCAATTGTTACCAATTGTTGGAAAATATATGAAAATGTTAAGCTCCCCATTTTCATTTAGAAATTGAATTTTTCAAATCAAACTTCTCCCCCTTATTGTTATATCAAAAATAGTTCAATTCTTTGAAGTTGAAAATAAATTTGGAGAGTAAGTGGTAATTTTTACATTTAAAAATCATTTGAAAAATCAAAGCTCTCCCTCAATAAATGCATTTCAAACAAAATTTAGCTTTAAAAACTTGACACTTAAACAAAATTGAATTTCAACAAAGAATAACAAACATGTTAGTAGCACATGAAATTCAATATATCTAAGTCTAAAATACTTTATGCAATATCAATTATTGAAATTAAGTGCATATGCATAAAGCTTTTCAAAAATGTTATGCATTTGAAAATTTTAATTTCAATTATTAGAGAGATATCTTTTGTATTTAAAAAACACATGCATAAACATTCAAATTTAGGTCAAAAATTTAAAATTTGTAAAATCAAAGTATTTGAAAAGTTGATATCAATTGTTAGAGAGATATCATTTGCATTAAAACTAATTTTGACCAAAAATTTATTATGATAAACTAAAAATTCTGAAAAATCATTAAAACTTTAAAATGTTCATCATAAAAACCTTTTTAACATACATGAGATTAAAATAATAATGCATAATCATTTAAAATAAAAACTCATGCATGATTAAAATCAAATGAGCAACCAAATAGCCAAAATTAAAAGCATTAAGCTTAAAGGTTACCTATTCTTTTTTCATGTGTGGCTAGAGTATCTTGAATATCATCATTTTCATCACCATTGCTCCCACACACCTACAAGAGACATTTATTTGGATTTTGGTATCTAAATTGCTTTGGATCCTTGGACGTTAGTTTCAATGCCCCTTGTTCCCTTAGGAACCCATACTTGTCTAATTTTAAAACGTTTTACTTTCTTTAAAAGACAAGTATGTTCCAAATGACGATGAAAATGACAATATGAGGATATTGTCATTATTGAACTAGATGAATTATTTAAAATGATTTCGTTTTCTTTTGTTAAGCATTCAAGCTTAACTTTCAAATCAAAATTTCTTTTTCAAAACTTTCAATTTTCATTTTTGAAAGCTCTAAATCCTTTTTTTTTTTAAATTTCATTTTGGCTTTCAAAATCTATTTTTGTTTTCAAAAGAAAATTGTTTTCGATATTAAATTTTGAAATCATTTTCCTATATTTGGAGTTCATGGTCTCTGTTGAAAACATTTTGATATTTCGATATAACAAATTAAGTTAAATGAATTTTAAGATTTTCCAAATGATTTTCTAAGTATATTCGATAGAATTATTCGAATATCAGAACATTACTCCAAATCTTTCAAAGATCATTTTTAATCCTTACTCAAAGTGTAAAATTAAGTTTTAATTTTAAAACAATTTCAAAATAATTTTACAAAGTATTTCGAACCATTTCAAAGCCAAAATTCCATATTGCTCAGAGGGAACTGATTCCCCCCTAAGGGGGTACCGATTCCCCCCTGAATGGTTTGGCTCCGAGAATTCCAGTATGCTCGGAGGGAACCGATTCCCCCCCCAGGGGGTATCGATTCCCCCCTTGTATAACGGGCGAAATATTTGAATTTTACACTTAGGGAACCAATTCCCCATAGGGGGTACCGATTCCCCCCACGCTCCAAGCTATTTTATTAATTGTTTTCACACTAAAACGGCTATATGATCTTCACTAATCATCCCCAACGTTCAGAAGTGATTCAAGGTGTATTTAAACAAGTTCTAAAGCCCTTGATCAATAAGAAATTATAGAGAAACAAGAGAGAAAGCATCAAACACCAAGTTTGTGCAAATCAAGCCAATTTTCCTTTCAATATTCATTTTGCTTTCAAGAACACCATTTGTGCTCATTTGTAATTATCTTTGAGTGTTCTTTTCTTGTTCTAGAATTGTGCTAACATCTTACCTTGTGAGGTTTTCCTTGTAAGTTTGTAAATTTGTAATCTTCTCTTTGGGAAAGAGTGTTCTCAAGAATGGGTATATTCTTGAGGGTGTTGTAAGGTTATCTCTTTGGCCTCAAAAGAAAGAAAAAATTAGTGAATTTGTTGGAAAATCCTTAGTGTGGATAGCTAAGGTAGTGGACGTAGACTTTGATTGAGAAAGTCGAACCAATCTAAATCGCTGTGCAATTACTTTCAATTTTCTGCAAAAGCTTCCACCAAATTTTTAATTGCCAATTCACGCCCCTCTTGACCAATTCCGTCAATCGATTAACTCAACAATTGGTATCATAGCCTCACTCATTTCAAGGTTTAATCGCCTCTTGAGTCGATCCGGGAAGAGTTAAATCGATAAAGATGGTGTCTACTTCCGGTTCATTCTCCATGGAAGAATCCAGACCTATTGACGTGCCTCCACACTTCAATGGAACAAATTATCGTCATTGGAAGAGGTGTATGATGATATTCATCAAAGCATTTGATATGGAAGCTTGGATGATAATCAAGAAAGGATATTCCTCTCCTACTAAGAAGGCAAAGAAGTGAAGTGTTCAAGAACAAAAGGAAGATCAAAAAAACTCAAAGGCTATGCACATGTTGTGTTGTGCAATTGATCCTAATGTATATAAAGGAGTTTCTTCTTGTTCAAGTGCCAAGGAAATATGGGATAAGCTTGAGGAGATCTATAGAGACAAGGAAGAAGAAGAACCAATAAAAGTGATGTCTCTATTAGCTCTCACAGAGCCAAAGGTATCTTCTAACTCAAATATATCAATTCAAAATCTTTTAATGAGTTACAAGATGCTTATGATAAATTATTTTCGGAGTTTGAGACCATGAACTCCAAATACAATAAATTGATTTCTAAATTTATTGCTAAAAATGATCTTCTTTTGAAAGCTAAAACATACTTGGAAAATCAAAATGAAATGTTGAGAAAGGAGTTAGAGCTTTCAAAAATAAAATCTGAAAACTTTGAAAAAGAAATTTTCAAATTAAACAAACTTCTTCTAGAAATGAAAATGGATTTTGAAAATCAAAATGAAATCTTGAAGAAGGATTTAGAACTCTCAAAAATGAAATTTGAAAGTATTGAAAAGAAAATTTCAATTTGAAAGATAAGCTTGAATGTTTAACAAGAGAAAAAGAGATCATTCTAAATAATTCATCTAGTTCAATAATGACAATATGTTCACATTGTCATTATCATGGTCATAAGGAACATACTTGTCCTTTAAAGAAAGGAAAACGACTTAAAATTAGACAAGTATGGGTTCCAAAAGGAACAAGAGGCATTGAAACTAATGTTCAAGGATCCAAAGCAATTTGGATACCAAAATCTACTTAAATGTCTCTTGTAGGTGTGTGAGAGCAATTGTGATAAAGATGATGATATTCAAGATGCTCTAAGACACACATAAAAAGGGAATGGGTAACCTCTAAAATTAATGTTTTTATTATTTGGTTGCTCATTTAGTTTATGCATGCATGAAGTTTTAAAATGTTGAATTATGTTTTATCTCATGTATGTTGAAAAATATTGTATGATGAACATGGTAATTTTTGGTAGTGTTTTATAAAATAGTTCATCATATTAATTTTTGGTCAAAATTGTTTTTTAAAGTAATTGATATCTCTTTAACAATTGATATCGATTTTTCAAGAACTTTGGTTTTGCAAAATTTTGACTTGAAATTTTTTCTTAATGTTTATGCATAGATTTTTTGTTTAACTATTATAAAGTTTTAATGCATAACATTTTCAAAAACTTTATGCATGTTCTCTTAATCTTTATAATCAACATTGCATAATGTTTTATATGTGAATGGATTAAAGCATAATCTATTAATCTTTATAACCAACTAGAACTACTAGCTTGGGTGGAAAACAATATGCATTTGTCTTGGTAGATGACTATTCTAGATATACTTGGGTTCTATTTTTAAATACTAAAGATGAAGCATTAGAACAATTCATCACGTTTTCAAAAGTAATCCAAAATGAAAAAGGTTACTCTATAACTAGTGTTAGGAGTGATCATGGAACTGAATTTGAAAATCTTGGATTTACTGAATTTAGTAACTCTAACGGTATTAGCCATAATTTTTCAGCACCTAGAACCCCTCAACAAAATGGAGTTGTTGAGAGGAAAAATCGAACTTTAGAAGAAATGGCTAGAACCATGCTTTGTGAAAATAATTTGCCAAAATATTTTTGGGCGGAAGCCACAAATACCGCTTGTTATGTTGTAAATCGAGTAATGATTAGGCCAATTTTAAAGAAAACTCCATATGAAATTTTCAAAAATAAAAAACCTAACATTAGTTATTTTCATCCTTTTGGATGTAAATGTTTTGTTTTAAACAACGGTAAAGAAAGCCTTGGCAAATTTGATGCTAAAAGTGATGAAGAAATTTTTTTGGGTTATTCCTTAAATTCTAAAGCCTATCGTGTATTTAATAAAATAACTTTAGTTGTAGAAGAGTCTATAAATGTTGTTTTCAATGATAATCCCCTTCCGAGGAAGGATTCTTGTGTGAATGATGATGTAGGTGTTATAATTACAAATGACGTTAGACATGACGTTGGAGAACCATCATCAAAAGAAGAAACAAAAAATGAGGAAACACATGATCCTCTTGAGAATCCAACCATTGAAGAAAGGGAAGTATCTTATCCAAGAGAGTACAACTATGTCAAGGATGGTGAAATTATAAGTGATCCATCAAAAGGGGTAACAACTCGATCTTCTCTTAGAAATATTTGTAATTATATTGCATTTATCTCATGCATAGAGCCTAAGAATATTAAAGAAGCATTAAATGATGAACATTGGATTATGGCTATGCAAGAAGAGTTAAATCAATTTGAGAGAAGTAAAGTATGGACATTAGTTGAAAGGCCTAGTAATAAATCTACTGTAGGTACTAGATGGGTATTTAGGAATAAGCTTGATGAGAGTGGTAATATAGTGAGAAACAAGGCTAGACTTGTTGCTCAAGGCTATACTCAAGAAGAGGACATAGATTATGATGAAACATACACTCCCGTAGCTAGGATGGAAACAATTAGAATGTTATTAGCATTTGCATGTTTTCATGAATTTAAATTATATTAAATGGTTGTTAAAAGTGCATTTTTAAATGGTTTTATAAAGGAAGAAGTGTATGTGGAACAACCTCCAGGTTTTGAAGATTTAAAATTTCCAAATCATGTTCTTAAATTGACAAAAGCACTTTATGGTTTAAAACAAGCTCCTAGAGCTTGGTATGAAAGATTGTCAAACTTTTTAATTGAAACAGGTTTTTCAAAAGGGAAGGTTGACACTACATTGTTTTTAAAGCATAAAGGTAAAGATTTATTAGTAGTTCAATTTTATGTTGATCATATAATATTTGGTTCTACTAATAATGTTATTTGCCAAGAATTTTCTAAGCTAATGCAAAGTGAATTCGAGATGAGCATGATGGGGGAGCTCTCATTCTTCTTAGGACTCCAAATCAAGCAAAGAAAAGACGGCATCTTCATCAATCAAGCCAAGTACGTCAAAGATATGCTCAAGAAGTTTGGAGTGGAAAATGGGAAGCCACATAATACTCCAATGAGCTCATCGACAAAGCTTGACATAGATGAAGGAGGTAAATGTGTGGATGTTAAATTATATAGGTCAATGATTGGTTCTTTGCTTTATTTAACTGCAAGTAGACCGGACATTATGTTTAGTGTTTGCTTATGTGCTAGATTTCAATCATGCCCTAAGGAATCACATTTACTAGCTGTTAAGAGGATCTTTAGATACCTTAAGGACACTACTAATTTAGGACTTTGGTATCCTAGAGACTCTAGCTTTAGCTTGCATGCCTTCTCTGATGCGGATTATGGAGGATGCAAATTAGATAGGAAAAGCACCTCCGGTACTTGCCAATTCCTTAGAAATATACTGATTTCTTGGTTTTCAAAGAAACAAAATTGTGTCGCATTATCTACCACTGAAGCGGAATATATTTCAGCCGGTAGTTGTTGTGCACAAGTTTTATGGATGAAACAACAACTTTTTAACTATGGAATTGAAGTAGGTACCATTCCTATCAAGTGTGACAATACTAGTGCTATTTGTCTCACTAAAAATCCCATCCAACACTCTAAAACTAAGCTTATTGAAATTAGACATCTCTTCATTAGAGACCATGTCGCTAAGGAAGATGTAGTTCTAGAATTTGTTGATACTTTGCACCAATTAGCGGATATCTTTACAAAACCTTTAGACAAAGAAAGATTTTGGACACTTAGGAGAGAATTAGGTTTAACTGACCTATCTTCACTTAGTGCTTAAAATAATTTTAGCACTTTTAAGTATAAATGAAAAATGCTTATAATAATAATTTTTAATTGCATTCTTTGCTATTAGTTAGGGGGTGTTTATGTTTCTTGATGAAAATTAATTTTATGATCAAAAGTAGTTTAAAAGATTAATTTGATTGTTTGAACGTGATTAATTTTCAATATATGAGTTACCAATACCACTAGAGCCAATTAATTTAGCATTTTGAGTGTTTAAAACAGATTTATCTCATTTCTGTGCTTAATACATCGATACACTCAATAGTGCATCGATGCATCCCTTTGAATGTGCATCGATTCATCATGTTGATGCATCGATGCACGCCTTGAATGTGCATCGATGCATCCATCGGGTTTTGGTTAAAAACCCTAATTCTCTTCTTTGTTTTAAAACCCTAAAAAACACTCCCTTGCCGCATCTCTTTCTCTAAATCTCCTTTTTCTCAAAATCATCAAAAATTTGTCGAAATCTTCGAGCTTTTCATCTCTATATCATGCTACTATCATTAAATCATGCAACACAATAATCTTCTTAGTAATTTTTTTTATCAAACTCGGTCTAGATGTCTCTCTTGACAATCCCTTTCCTCTCCAAAACCCTATCAATCTAACTTCGTTGAAGAAAGCCGAATGGAAACAAGATGAGGTAACTGGTCTATGGGTTTTTAGACCCGGTAAGCAATGCCCGGGAGCTAGTTCTTCACGAGCTGCTCCTAGCTCTTCTCGTGCTCCTCCTCCTCCGGCACCGACTATTGACGATGATCCTGAGTTTTAACAACTTATGTAAGATATCGACGATCACGTTCCAGACAATGATCCTGCACCGGAACCGGCACGACAAGAAGATCAAATGCCACAATATTTTCGATCTTTCTTGGAGTCGTTTGATATGAGGTTTGCCTCCATGGAGTCTCAGATTATTGAGTTTCAGCGGGAGATGTGTGAACGTATGGACGCGCTCACTCTTGAAGTTCGAGCTCATTATTTTTCTCCTCCCGATCCTCCGATGGAGTGAATTTGTTTCCTTGTTATATTTTCTTGGATTTTCAAACTTGGATTGTTTGTTTTGGATTGTTAAATGCTTGAATTTGTTATGGTTTGGATGATTGGATTTTGAACTTAATATATTTATATATTTGGTTTGGTTGAATTTTCTTATTTTTGCATCATTAGATACATTATGACCAATTATGTCATTTCACATTTGTTTATGAATATTGATTATGAAACTAATGGCTAATCTCTCTTTTGATTGTGATCTTAGCTGCTTAAGCTATATATATATTTAAAATCAATTGGCTATACTTTTCAAAACCTTGTTTAAAACATTTTAGTATCTTTTTGATTTAACAAAAAGGGGGAGAAGTGTAAAAGTGTTAAAAGGAGAAATGTTGTAGTAAGGGGGAGTAATTTTTCAAAATTGATTTCAAAATTTTTAGAAAATCTTAAAATAACACAAATGTTTTGTTATATCAAAAAGGGGTGAAAACATTTTTGTTTCGATATAACAAATTAAGTTTAAATGAATTTTAAGATTTTACAAATGATTTTCTAAGTATATTCGATTTAATTACTTGAATATCAAATTATTACTCCAAGTCTTTCAAGATCAAATTCAAACCTTACTAAATGTGCAAAATTGTGTTTTATACTTAAACTATTTTTGAAACAATTTTCACAAAGTATTTTGAACCAAAATCAAGCCTAAAATCAATTTTTCAAAGTGATGCACCGGTGCACCAATCCATGCATCGATGCACCATAGAATAAATTGAACATCGAATGCATTTCATGCATCGATGCACATACCATGCATCGATGCACTGAGGATTTTATGAAAACATCGAATGTATTTGATGCATCGATGCCCCAGCCATGCATCGATGCACTCTGGCTATTTTGAAACATCGAATGCACTTGATGCATCGATGCACTCTTAGTGCACCGATGCATTAAGGGTCCAACGGTCAAAATATTTGAATTTTACACTAATGCACCGATGCACGATGGGTATGCATCGATGCACTGACGCTCCCAACTGATTTTATTAATTGTTTTCACACTTAAACGACTATATTGACTCCACTAAGCATCCCCAACGTTCAGAATCATTTGAAGGTGTATTTAAACAAGCTTAAAAGCCATTGATCAATAACAAGAAACAACAATCAACAAGAATCAAGAGAGAATCAAAGAAAAAGCATCAAACCTCAAGTTTGAGCATTTCAAGCCTATTTTTCATTCAATATTCATTTTGCTTTCAAGAACACTACTTGTACTCAATTGTATTCATTTTTGAGTGTTCTTATCTTTGATATAGAATTGTGCAAACAATCTACCTTGTGAGGATTTCCTTGTAAGTTTACAAATTTGTAATCTTCTCTTTGAGAAAGAGTGTTCTCAAGAATTGGGGTATATTCTTGAGGGAGTTGTAAGGTTATCTCTTTGGCCTCAAAAGAAAGAACAAATTAGTGAATTTGTTGGAAAATCCTAGTGTGGATAGCTAAGGTAGTGGACGTAGACTTTGATTGAGAAAGTCGAACCACTCTAAATCGCTGTGCAATTACTTTCAATTTTCTGCAAAAGCTTCCACCAAAATTTTAATTGCCAATTCACCCCCCTCTTGGCCGTTTCCATCGATCGATTAACTCAACATAAGTCATATTAAAAATTTATTTTTCAAAGTTAAAATTGGAGCTTAATTATTTTTTACAAATTCATAAACTCTTTTATTATTTTTCAAAGGGGATCATTTTTCAAAAACAATTCTTCAAAGTGTTTTGTTATATCAAAAAGGGAGAGATTGTTGAATACATATTTTGATATAATATTAAATTGTAAAATTGATTTTGGACTTAATTGAATTTGTCAAAAATTTATCAAAAATAATTCAAATTCCAAATTAACTTGAAAATGTTTTCCAACTTAGTCGAACCGTTTCAAAAATATACTTGATCGTTTTCATGCTTTAAAGTTGTGTTTTCAAGCTTTTTTGGCTCAAAGGATCGATCCCTTGGTTAAAGGATCCCCAACGGCTCCAAACAGTTAGAATTGACAGAGAAGGTATAAATTGAAGGTTAAAGCATCTTAGAGTTAACAAGAACCATATTGAACAAATATACCAACATCTAAGAAATCTTTTGTGTTTAATTTCTCAATCTTTTCATTGTATAACATTTATGAGCTTTATTGTTTAATTTGCTCAAGTGTGATTTGGGTGAGAGCTTATCATTTGCAAACACATTTTCCTTGTGAGGTTTTCATTTGTTTGCTAAATTTGTAATTACTCTTTGGGAGAGTGCGTATTCAAGGTTTTTGGATATAAACCTTGAAGTGTTTGTAAGGTTACACCTTGTCCTTAAATGTAAGAAAATCTAGTGGATTTGAGAAATCCTTAGTTTGGAAGCTCAGGTAGTGGATGTAGACTTAGTTGAGAAGTCGAACCACTCTAAATCGTTGTGCAAAAAATTTTATTTTTCGATTGCTTCCACCAAATTCTTTGAAAAGCCAATTCACCGCCTCTTGGCGTATTTCGATTGATCGATAAAGCTAATATTTTATTATATATATATAATATAAGCATATAATTATATACTTTATACTTATACTTTATATTTATTAATACAAGTGTATATATGTGTGTGTGCACACGCGCATACTTATATATATACACTTATGTCTTATAATGCATGCATAAATATAATATACATTTTATATACATGAATCATATTATCATAACATTCATCATACATATTATATATATATATATATATATATATAAAAGTATATATATAATAAGTATATACTTATTTATAACGTATGCATTAGTATAATGTACATTATATATACATATTATATATATATATATATATTATAATTGTTTTATTTTTTCTTCAACTTTTGAAATGAATGCAATTCAGTATATTTTTTAATTGTTGAACTATGTTTCGATATAACAAATTTAAGGCAAAATGTTTTTGGACTTGAATTGAATTTATTCAAAGTTTTCAAAAGGTTTCAAAAATAATTCAAAGTCCATTAAATTCAGATTTAAGCAAAAATACTAAGAGGTACCGATACCCCTACTATTGGTATGAATACCCCTATGACTGCTCAAACATCGAATGCAAAAAGGGTACCGATACCCCTATGGGTATCCATACCTAGGTACCGATACCCCTGCCTGGGTATCAATACCCCAAGGCTCCAACAACTAGAAATGACTAGTTAAATTTGAAATTAACAAAGAAAGTACTGATACCCTTTGAAGGGGTACCGATACTCGCTGTTATGGATATCCTTGTTTTGTATAAAAATAATCCCCAAACGGATCCAAATCATCCCCAACGGCTATATATGACTTCAAACTCATTTTAAGCTATAAATACAAGTTGAGGACACTTGAAGACATATGAGAACACCTATCCAAGCATTCAAACACAAGAGAAGAAGTTTTTCATTCTTATTTTCATTCTCTCTTATAAACATTGTTCTAGTGAGCTTAATTCTTGTAAACACCTACATTTGATAGGTTTATTTGTTTACTTCTTTTATCATTTTGTAAAGGGGAAAGGTTCTAGCTAAGCTCATGTAAAAGCTAGGGAAAGGTTCTAGTTTATCCCGTGAAAAACTAGGGAGTTGTAAAGGTTATCTCTTTGTCCTTGAAAAAGAAAGAAAAATTAGTGAATTTGTTGGAAAATCCTTGGTGAGGAGCTAAGGTAGTGGATGTAGACTTGGTTAATAAGTCGAACCACTATAAATCGTTGTACAAATTTTCTATCTTTCAATCTCCTTACTCCCTAAACACAAAAACCATTTCAACCTCTCTTTGCAAACCGTTTAGGTTATCGATTTGAGTTTCCGCAAATCCTAACAATTGGTATCATAGCTTAACTCGTTAGAAGACTTAACATCCTTGAGACGATCCTCGAAGAAGCTCTACCAATTCCTGACGCAACCGATAAAGAAATGGTTTCAACCTCCGGTGCTTATTACTTTGAAGATATACCTATTATGGATTCACAATCGGTCAACAAGCCACACTTCTTTAATGGAGTAAATTATGCTCATTGGAAGAATAATATGATGTTCTTTATTCAAGCCTACGATCTAGGAGCTTGGAACTCAATCATGAGGGGTTACTCGACTCCACTCGGTGAATACGATGATTAGAGTAATGGAGAGAAGAAAAAGTTCCATCTTAATTCTATGGCCATACATATTCTCTTTTGTGCTTTAGGACCAAACGAATATGGAAAAATATCCTCTTATTCTACTACCAAGAAGATTTGGGATAAGCTCCAAGTCACTCATGAAGAAACCAACGAAGTGAGGGAAACAAAGATAAGTCTTCTTAACCATAGCTACGAGAACTTCAAGATGAAACCCAATGAAGACATCAAAGCTATGACATATAGATTTTCCGTGATTATCAACGGTATCAGGGGATTTGGAAAAGTAATCCCTAATGAGAAGCTTGTAAGGAAGATAATCTACTCTCTTGTAAGTTCGTGGTAATCGAAGAAGACCGCCATTATCGAATCTAGAGACCTAAAGTCTCTCACTCTAGATGAATTGATTGGTTCTCTTTTCACTCTTGAGATGATGGTGAAGGAAGAAGAAAAGGGTGAAAAAAAAGAAAAACAAGAAGAAGAAGGAGGTAGAAATTTCCTTCAAATCCACCAATGAAAACTATCAAGATACAAGTGATGAGGTGAATGAAGACGATGATGAACAAGAAGAAGAGATGATCATGCTCTTGAAATAACTCAAGAGATTCATGATTTCCAAGGAAGTGAAACATGAATCAACCAAGAAGAAGAGTCCCCCGGTATGCTTCAATTGTCAAATAAAGGGGCATGTCAACCATGAATGTCCTCTTCTAAAGAAAAAGGGGTCAAGCAAGAAGAAGGCATTTGTTGCATCTTGGAGTGATGAAGATGATTCCAATGATGAAGCAGTCAACCTATGCATCATGGCCACTCAAGAAGAATTCGAGGTATTTATAACTCAAATGAATTTAATTCATTTACTTTTGATGAGTTACAAGATGCTTATTATAGGTTGTATTTGGGATTTGAGACCATGAATTCCAAATATATGAAATTAATTTCAAAACTCAAAATTGAAAATAAATCGATTTTGAAAGCAAGAGTTGATTTTGAAAATCAAAATGAAAATTTGTAAAATGATTTAGAGCTTTCAAAAATCAAAATAAATGATTTGGAAAAGGAAAATTTTAAGTTAAAAGTTAAGCTTGAAAAATTAACAAAAGAAAAAAATATTTTCTAAAAACAATTTATTATGTTTAAAAATGAAAAAAAACTTACATTGTCATTTTCATGGTCATTTGGAACATGTTTGTCCTATAAAGAAAAAAAACTTTTTAAAACTAGACAAGTATGAATTCCTAAGGGAACAAGGGGTATTAAAACTAACGTTCAAGGATCCAAAGCAATTTGGATATCAAAATCTACTTAAATGTCTCTTGTAGGCGTGTGGGAGCAATGGTAATGAAAGTGATGATATTCAAGATGCTCTAGCCACACATGAAAAAGGAATGAGTAACCTCTAAGCTTAATGCTTTTAATTTTGATTATTTAGTTGCTCATTTTGGTTTAAGCATGCATGAGTTTTGATTTTAAATAATTATATATTGTTTTAATCTCATGTATGTTGAAAACAATTGCTATGATGAACATTTTAATGTTTTAATGATTTTTCATAAATTTTAGTTCATCATAAGGAATTTTGGTCAAAATTGGTTTTAAATGCAAATGATATCTCTCTAACAATTGATATCAACTTTTTAAATACTTTGATTTTACAAATTTTAAATTTTTGACCTAAATTTAAATGTTTATGCATATGATTTAAAATGTAAATGATATCTCTCTAACAATTGATATCAATTTTTTCAAAAGCGTAACATTTTTAGAAAACTTTATGCATATGCACATAATTTCAACAATTGATATTGCATAAAGAATGTTAGACTTGGATATATTGAATTTCATGTGCTACTAACATGTTTATTATTCTTTGTTGAAATTCAATTTTGTTTAAGTGTCAAGTTTTTAAAGCTAAATTTTGTTAGGAATGCACTTATTGAGTGGGATCTTTGATTTTTCAAATAAATTCTAATTGTCAAATTTATCACTTACTCTCCAATGTTATTTTAAAACTTCAAAGATTGAATTATTTTTTGTAGAACTATGTTTCGATATAACAAATTTAAGGGAAAATGTTTTTGAACTTGAATTAAATTTATTCAAAGTGTTTCAAAAGGTTTCAAAAATAATTTAAAGTTCATTAAATTCGGATTTGAGCAAAAATATTAAGAGGTACCGATACCCCTATGAATGGGTATCAATACTCCTATGCATGGGTACTGATATTAAATTATAGAATGCAAAATGGGTACCGATACCCCTTTAGAGGTACCGAAACCCCAAGGCTCCAACGTCTAGTTGATTTGAATTTAATGAAGGGGTACTGATACCCCTATCAATACCCCATGTTATGGGCAACCTTATTTTGTAGAAAAATAATCCCCAAACGGCTCCAAAACATCCCCAACGGCTAAATACGACTTCAAACTCATTTCAAGCTATAAATACAAGCTGAGGGCACTTGAAGAATATATAGAACAACTATCCAACCAATCAAACACAAGAGAAGAGTTTTTCATACTTATTTCATATTTCTCTTGTAAATATTTATGTTCATGTTAGCTTAATTCTTGTAAACACCTACCTTAGAGAGGTTTTCTTACATTTCCTTTTATTGTAAAGGGGTTTTGTTTCTAACTAAGCCTGCTAAAAGCTAGGGAAATGTTCTAGTTTAGCCCGTGAAAAACTAGGGAGTTTCTAAAGGTTACCTCTTTGTGCTTGAAAAAGAAAGAACAAATTAGTGAATTTATTAGAAAATATTTGGTGATGAGCTAAGGTAGTGGATGTAGACTTGGTTGAGAATTCGAACCACTATAAATCGCTGTACAATTCTCTATATTTCAATCTCCTTACTCCCTAAACACAAAAACCATTTTGACCCCTCTTTGCAAACCGATTCGATTGTCGAATTGAGCTTCCACAAATCCCAATAATTGGTATTAGAGCCTAACTCATTAGAAGGTTTAACCACCTTAAGACGATCCTAGAAGACGCTCTACCAATTCCCGACATAACTGACAAAGAAATGACTGCAACCTCCGATGCATATTACATTGAATATTCACATATTATGTATTCACAACCGGTCGACAAGCCTCCATACTTCAATGGAGCCAACTACCGTCATTGGAAGAAATTAATGAAGGTATTTATCCAAGCCAATGATCTTGATGCATGGGAGATGATCGAGAGCGGATACTATTCTCCAAAGAAGAAGGAGAAGAAGTAGAGTGACCAAGAACGGAAGAAAGCTCAACAAAATGCCAAGGCCATGCACATGGTGTTTTGTGCATTTGGTCCTGAAATATATAAAGGAGTTTCTTCGTGTTCAAGTGCCAAGGAACTTTGGAATAAGCTCGAGGAAATCCATGGAAACAAGAAAGAAGAACCAACAAAGGTGGTGTCTTTAATGGCTCGTGAAGTGCCTGAGGTATCTTCTAACTCAAATGAATTAAATTCATATTCTTTTGATGAGTTACAAGCTGCCTACGATGAATTATTTTCAGAGTTTGAGACTGTTGAGTTAATCGATTGACGGAATTGGCCAAGAGGGGGGGTGAATTGGCAATTAAAAATTTGGTGGAAGCTTTTGCAGAAAATTGAAAGTAATTGCACAGCGATTTAGAGTGGTTCGACTTTCTCAATCAAAGTCTACGTCCACTACCTTAGCTATCCACACTAAGGATTTTCCAACAAATTCACTAATTTGTTCTTTCTTTTGAGGCCAAAGAGATAACCTTACAACACCCTCAAGAATATACCCCAATTCTTGAGAACACTCATTCCCAAAGAGAAGATTACAAATTTGCAAACTTACAAGGAAAACCTCACAAGGTAAGATGTTTGCACAATTCTAGAACAAGAAAAGAACACTCAAAGATAATTACAAATGAGCACAAATGGTGTTCTTGAAAGAAAAATGAATATTGAAAGGAAAATTGGTTTGATTTGCACAAACTTGGTGTTTGATGCTTTCTCTCTTGTTTCTCTATAATTTCTTATTGATCAAGGGCTTTAGAACTTGTTTAAATACACCTTGAATCAATTCTGAACGTTGGGGATGATTAGTGAAGATCATATAGCCGTTTTAGTGTGAAAACAATTAATAAAATAGCTTGGAGCGTGGGGGGAATCGGTACCCCCTATGGGGAATTGGTTCCCTAAGTGTAAAATTCAAATATTTCGCCCGTTATACAAGGGGGAATCGATACCCCCTGGGGGGGAATCGGTTCCCTCCGAGCATACTGGAATTCTCGGAGCCAAACCATTCAGGGGGAATCGGTACCCCCTTAGGGGGAATCGGTTCCCTCTGAGCAATCTGGAATTTTTGGCTTTGAAATGGTTCGAAATACTTTGTAAAATTATTTTGAAATTGTTTTAAGATTAAAACTTAATTTTACACTTTGAGTAAGGATTAAAAATGATCTTTGAAAGATTTGGAGTAATGTTCTGATATTCGAATAATTCTATCGAATATACTTAGAAAATCATTTGGAAAATCTTAAAATTCATTTAACTTAATTTGTTATATCGAAATATCAAAATGTTTACAACAATCTCCCCCTTTTTGATATAACAAAACATTTTAGTAATTTTAAGATTTTGAAATCAAGTTTTGAAATTACTCCCCTTTACTTTAACGCTTCTCCCATTTATCATTTAAAAACACTTTAACACTTCTCCCCTTTTTTGTTAAATCAAAAGACATTTTAAAGAATTTAAACAAGGTTTTGAAATCATTTAGCCAATTGATTATATATAATATAAGCTGCTAAGATCACAAGCAAGAGAAACGTTAGCCATTAGTTTCATAATCAATATTCATAATTAATATGAAATGGCAAAATCATATCTAATCATGAAGTAAATGATGCAATAATGAATAAATTTAATCACACCAAATAGATAATTTCTAACCATTCATAAATCCAAACAAATTCAAAGTCAATCAATCCACAAATTCAAATATTCCAAAATATTCAAAATGTTAAAACAACAAGTTTGGAGTTCAAAGCAAAACATTGAATCACATATCCGGATCAGGAGGAGGAAAATGAGCTCGCATAGCGACCATTTTGTTAGTGAGGTCATTAATACGTGCGTTGGTTGCTTCATTATTTGCACGCATTTCTCGAAGAATTTCTAATTGTTGAGCTCCCATTGTGGATAAATGGGACTGTATAGAAGTAAAGCGCGAATCTATAGTAGCGTATCGAAAATTGAATGTCTCCATAAAGGATTGGAAATATGGAGGCATTGGATGCGTTTATTGTGCTTGCTCTTCGGGCTGCTCCTCGGGCTGCTCAGGTTCATCTTTGGCTTCATCGATGTCTCGAATTAATTGCTCAAGCTCGAGATATTCGTCAGCTTCGGGTGGAGCTTGTGAAGAACTAGCTCCCGGAGTATTTGCAGAAGATCGAACCCATTCACCGGTTTCCTTATCCTTAATCCATCCCGTTCTCGTTAAGGAAAGAATGTTAATTTGTTTCTTAAGGGGAAAAACGGCATCTAGACCGACTCTAAGCCCAGCTTTGGAAAACAGATTACTCAAAATGCAACCGTAAACAAGAGATGAACAGAGTTTTTTGTTAGGAACAAGATTTACGGTTTCAACAATTTCAGCAAAAATAATATGAGGTAGGTTGATTTTAATATTATTTTTGAAACAATGTAACCACCAAAGATCTAAGGCTCTAAGAGTAGAATAACGACCTCCGGATGGTCGAAACCACCAAGAAATCATTAGATGAAGAAAACGTTCATGAAGGTCTAGGACACTTGCACTATCCCTTCTTTTATAACGAGATCCTAAAACCTATTTTTCATTTGAAATCCCATCATTATCTAATCCGAATGTATTGGCTATGTAAGCCGAGTCAATATATAAGAATTGTCCTAGAAGGTTGGAACGAATTCCTATGGTTTCGGTTTTAGTTTGGTTTTTAACACAAACGACATTAGAATAGAAAATACGAACAAGTTGATGGTAAACGATGGGTTCAAGGTCAAAGAGTTTATCAAATTTCCACTATTGTAAAAGAGGAAGATATTTAAAATTGATAGCTAACATAGCTTGACGAGAAGGAATACGTTCTTCTCGGATTTTGTTAGAGTCGAAATATTGATAATACCAAAAACGATGATTTCTAGGACCAGGATGATTGAAACACGAATTTTGGATAGTCAAATTAGGATCAATAGGATTAGGATTAGAAATTGGAATAGGTGGAGGATTTGGAGGTGGATTTGGTTGACGGTGTGAACGACTAGATGAAGACCTAGCACGTTTATGATTGGACATGGTTTAGGAAATCGGAATAGAATTGATAACCTGTAATTTAGAAAACACATGTATGCAATTCAATCAATCCCACAACTCAATTGAGTCCTCAATATTTCAAGGTTCTCTAAATCAATCCTAATGGGCAAAGTTTTTGAAAAACTTTTGAAAAAATATGGTTTTGAGAAACAATATATGTATAGTTTTCATAATAACAACATAATTTAATCAAAACACAATAATTTGAAAATTAATTTTTTTTATTTCGAAAATTTAGAAAATTTTGAAAACATCTTGTGTTTTTGATGAAATTAGTTGTAATATCTAGTTTCTAATCACTAAATAATCAATGCCCGATCAAAAATTCAACCTAGAACTAATTAAAACTAGTTCTATGTTCATAAATTGATAAAAAGAAGTTTTGGAAAAATACCTTGAATGATTTCGGATTTGAGTGAGATTAGATGAAGTTTGCACATTTTTGATGATTCTAACAGGTTTAGAGGATGATATTTGAAGTGAATTCCGATTAAAAACGTTGATTTGAGGAAAAAATGGAGATTTGAGTGCTTAGAAGGAGAGAAACGGCGGAATGAAGAAGGGTTTTGAACAAAATAAGGGTTCTGCCCGTGTTTAACCAGAACCCCAGGGGGGTATCGATTCCCCTGTGGGGGGAATCGGTTCCCCTTCAAAGGGGGAATCGGTTCCCCTTCAAAGGGGGAATCGGTTCCCTCAAGGGGGGATCAATTCCCTCTGCACCAAAATGCTAAAATCCGATTTTAAACACCCAAAATGCTAAATTAATTTCCTCTAGTGGTATTGGCAACTCATATATTGAAAATTAATCATGTTCAAACAATTCAATTAATCTTTAAACGATATTTGAACATAAAATTAATTTTTCATCACGAATCATAAACTCCCCCTAACTAATAGCAATGAATGCAATCAAAAATTGCTATTATAAGCATTTTTCATTTATTATTAAAAGTGCTAAAATTATTTTAAACACTCAGTGAAGATAGATTGGTCAAACCTAATTTTCTCCTAAGTGTCCAAAATCGTTCCTTTTCTAAAGGTTTTGTAAATATATCCGCTAATTGGTGCAAAGTATCAACAAATTCTAGAACTACATCTTCCTTAGTGACATGGTCTCTAATGAAGTGATGTCTTATTTCAATGTGCTTAGTTCTAGAGTGTTGGATGGGATTTTTAGTGAGACAAATAGCACTAGTATTGTCACACTTGATAGGAATGGTACCTACTTCAATTCCATAATCAAAAAGTTGTTGTTTCATCCATAAAACTTGTGCACAACAACTACCAGCTGAAATGTATTCGACTTCAGTGGTAGATAATGCAACACAATTTTGTTTCTTTGAAAACCAAGAAATTAGCATGTTTCCAAGGAATTGGCAAGTACCGGAGGTGCTTTTCCTATCTAATTTGCATCCTCCATAATCCGCATCAGAAAAAGCATGCAAGCTAAAGCTAGAGTCTCTAGGATACCAAAGTCCTAAACTAGGAGTGTCCTTAAGGTATCTAAAGATTCTCTTAACAGCTAGTAAATGTGATTCCTTAGGGCATGATTGAAATCTAGCACATAAGCAAACACTAAACATAATGTCCGGTCTACTTGCAGTTAGATAAAGTAGAGATCCAATCATTGACCTATATAATTTAACATCTACACATTTACCTCCTTCATCTAAGTCAAGCTTTGTTGAAGAGCTCATTGGAGTGTCATGAGGTTTCCCATTTTCCAGTCCAAACTTCTTGAGCATATCTTTGACGTACTTAGCTTGATTGATGAAGATGCCATCTTTTCTTTGCTAGATTTGGAGTCCCAAGAAAAATGAGAGCTCCCCCGTCATGCTCATCTCAAACTCACTTTGCATTAGCTTAGAAAATTCTTGGCAAAGAGCATCATTAGTAGAACCAAATATTATATCATCAACATAAATTTGAACTACTAATAAATCTTTACCTTTATGCTTCAAAAACAATGTAGTGTCAACCTTCCCTTTTGAAAAACCTTTTTCAATTAAAAAATTTGACAATCTTTCATACCAAGCTCTAGGAGCTTGCTTTAAACCATAAATAGCTTTTGTCAATTTTAAAACATGATCCGGAAAATTTGAATCTTCAAAACCTGGAGGTTGTTTCACATACACTTCTTCTTTTATAAAACCATTTAAAAATGCACTTTTAACATCCATTTGATATAATTTAAATTCATTGAAACATGCAAATGCTAGTAACATTCTAATTGCTTTCATCCTAGCTACGGGAGCGTATGTTTCATCATAGTCTATGCCCTCTTCTTGAGTATACCCTTGAGCAACAAGTCTAGCCTTGTTTCTCACTATATTACCACTCTCATCAAGCTTATTCCTAAATACCCATCTAGTACCTACAGTAGATTTATTACTAGGCCTTTCAACTAATGTCCATACTTTACTTCTCTCAAATTGATTTAACTCTTCTTGCATAGCCATAATCCAATGTTCATCATTTAATGCTTCTTTAATATTCTTAGGCTCTATGCATGAGATAAATGCAATATAATTACAAATATTTTTAAGAGAAGATCGAGTTGTTACCCCTTTTGATGGATCACTTATAATTTCACCATCATTGACATAGTTGTACTCTCTTGGATAAGATACTTCCCTTTCTTCAATGGTTGGATTCTCAAGAGGATCATGTGTTTCCTCATTTTTCGTTTCTTCTTTTGATGATGGTTCTCCAACGTCATGTCTAACGTCATTTGTAATTATAACACCTACATCATCATTCAGACAAGAATCCTTCCTCGGAAGGGGATTATCATCGAAAACAACATTTATAGAATCTTCTACAACTAAAGTTCTTTTATTAAATACACGATAGGCTTTAGAATTTAAGGAATAACCCAGAAAAATTCCTTCATCACTTTTAGCATCAAATTTGCCAAGGCTTTCTTTACCGTTGTTTAAAACAAAACATTTACATCCAAAAGGATGAAAATAACTAATGTTAGGTTTTTTATTTTTGAAAATTTCATATGGAGTTTTCTTTAAAATTGGCCTAATCATTACTCGATTTACAACATAACAAGCGATATTTGTGGCTTCCGCCCAAAAATATTTTGGCAAATTATTTTCACAAAGCATGGTTCTAGCCATTTCTTCTAAAGTTCGATTTTTCCTCTCAACAACTCCATTTTGTTGAGGGGTTCTAGGTGCTGAAAAATTATGGCTAATACCGTTAGAGTTACTAAATTCAGTAAATCCAAGATTTTCAAATTCAGTTCCATGATCACTCCTAACACTAGTTATAGAGTAACCTTTTTCATTTTGGATTACTTTTGAAAACGTGATGAATTGTTCTAATGCTTCATCTTTAGTATTTAAAAATAGAACCCAAGTATATCTAGAATAGTCATCTACCAAGACAAATGCATATTGTTTTCCACCCAAGCTAGTAGTTCTAGTTGGCCCAAAAAGATCTAAATGGATCAATTGTAAAACTCTACTAGTTGATACATCATTAATAGATTTAAAAGAAACTTGCTTTTGTTTTCCTTTAGAACAAGCATCACAGATTTTATCATTATCAAATTTAAGCTTAGGCAACCCTCTTACTAGGTCTCCTTGAATTAACCGTTGCAAAACACTCATACTAGCATGTCCTAGTCTCCTATGCCATAACCAACTATCATGTTCATCCTTAACAACTAGGCATAAATTAGTCATATCAAAAGAATCTAAATGCACCATGTATATGTTTCCTATTCTATGACCAACAAGCATAATCCGATTAGATGCAATGTCAATGACTTTACAACCATTAATTTCAAATAAGACATTGAATCCTTTATCGCATAGTTGACTAATACTCAATAGATTATGCTTTAATCCATTCACATATAAAACATTATGCAATGTTGATTATAGAGATTAAGAGAACATGCATAAAGTTTTTGAAAATGTTATGCATTAAAACTTTATAATAGTTAAACAAAAAATCTATGCATAAACATTAAAAAAAAATTTCAGGTCAAAATTTTGCAAAACCAAAGTTCTTGAAAAATCGATATCAATTGTTAAAGAGATATCAATTACTTTAAAAAAACAATTTTGACCAAAAATTAATATGATGAACTCTTTTATAAAACACTACCAAAAATTACCATGTTCATCATACAATATTTTTCAACATACATGAGATAAAACATAATTCAACATTTTAAAACTTCATGCAGGCATAAACTAAATGAGCAACCAAATAATAAAAACATTAATTTTAGAGGTTACCCATTCCCTTTTTATGTGTGTCTTAGAGCATCTTGAATATCATCATCTTTATCACAATTGCTCTCACACACCTACAAGAGACATTTAAGTAGATTTTGGTATCCAAATTGCTTTGGATCCTTGAACATTAGTTTCAATGCCTCTTGTTCCTTTTGGAACCCATACTTGTCTAATTTTAAGTCGTTTTCCTTTCTTTAAAGGACAAGTATGTTCCTTATGACCATGATAATGACAATGTGAACATATTGTCATTATTGAACTAGATGAATTATTTAGAATGATCTCTTTTTCTCTTGTTAAACATTCAAGCTTATCTTTCAAATTGAAATTTTCTTTTTCAATACTTTCAAATTTCATTTTTGAGAGTTCTAAATCCTTCTTCAAGATTTCATTTTGATTTTCAAAATCCATTTTCATTTCTAGAAGAAGTTTGTTTAATTTGAAAATTTCTTTTTCAAAGTTTTTAGATTTTATTTTTGAAAGCTCTAACTCCTTTCTCAACATTTCATTTTGATTTTCCAAGTATGTTTTAGCTTTCAAAAGAAGATCATTTTTAGCAATAAATTTAGAAATCAATTTATTGTATTTGGAGTTCATGGTCTCAAACTCCGAAAATAATTTATCATAAGCATCTTGTAACTCATTAAAAGATTTTGAATTTGATATATTTGAGTTAGAAGATACCTTTGGCTCTGTGAGAGCTAATAGAGACATCACTTTTATTGGTTCTTCTTCTTCCTTGTCTCTATAGATCTCCTCAAGCTTATCCCATATTTCCTTGGCACTTGAACAAGAAGAAACTCCTTTATATACATTAGGATCAATTGCACAACACAACATGTGCATAGCCTTTGAGTTTTGTTGATCTTCCTTCCGTTCTTGAACACTTCACTTCTTTGCCTTCTTAGTAGGAGAGGAATATCCTTTCTTGATTATCATCCAAGCTTCCATATCAAATGATTTGATGAATATCATCATACACCTCTTCCAATGATGATAATTTGTTCCATTGAAGTGTGGAGGCACGTCAATAGGTCTGGATTCTTCCATGGAGAATGAACCGGAAGTAGACACCATCTTTATCGATTTAACTCTTCCCGGATCGACTCAAGAGGCGATTAAACCTTCAAATGAGTGAGGCTATGATACCAATTGTTGAGTTAATCGATTGACGGAATTGGTCAAGAGGGGCGTGAATTGGCAATTAAAAATTTGGTGGAAGCTTTTGTAGAAAATTGAAAGTAATTGCACAGCGATTTAGATTGGTTCGACTTTCTCAATCAAAGTCTACGTCCACTACCTTAGCTATCCACACTAAGGATTTTCCAACAAATTCACTAATTTTTTCTTTCTTTTGAGGCCAAAGAGATAACCTTACAACACCCTCAAGAATATACCCCAATTCTTGAGAACACTCTTTCCCAAAGAGAAGATTACAAATTTACAAACTTACAAGGAAAACCTCACAAGGTAAGATGTTAGCACAATTCTAGAACAAGAAAAGAACACTCAAAGATAATTACAAATGAGCACAAATGGTGTTCTTGAAAGCAAAATGAATATTGAAAGGAAAATTGGCTTGATTTGCACAAACTTGGTGTTTGATGCTTTCTCTCTTGTTTCTCTATAATTTCTTATTGATCAAGGGCTTTAGAACTTGTTTAAATACACCTTGAATCACTTCTGAACGTTGGGGATGATTAGTGAAGATCATATAGCCGTTTTAGTGTGAAAACAATTAATAAAATAGCTTGGAGCGTGGGGGGAATCGGTACCCCCTATGGGGAATTGGTTCCCTAAGTGTAAAATTCAAATATTTCGCCCGTTATACAAGGGGGAATCGATACCTCCTGGGGGGGGGAATCGGTTCCATCCGAGCATACTGGAATTCTCGGAGCCAAACCATTCAGGGGGGAATCGGTACCCCCTTAGGGGGGAATCAGTTCCCTCTGAGCAATATGGAATTTTTGGCTTTGAAATGGTTCGAAATACTTTGTAAAATTATTTTGAAATTGTTTTAAAATTAAAACTTAATTTTACACTTTGAGTAAGGATTAAAAATGATCTTTGAAAGATTTGGAGTAATGTTCTGATATTCGAATAATTCTATCGAATATACTTAGAAAATCATTTGGAAAATCTTAAAATTCATTTAACTTAATTTGTTATATCGAAATATCAAAATGTTTTCAACAGAGACCATGAACTCCAAATATAGGAAAATGATTTCAAAATTTAATATCGAAAACAATTTTCTTTTGAAAACAAAAATAGATTTTGAAAGCCAAAATGAAATTTAAAAAAAAAAGGATTTAGAGCTTTCAAAAATGAAAATTGAAAGTTTTGAAAAAGAAATTTTGATTTGAAAGTTAAGCTTGAATGCTTAACAAAAGAAAACGAAATCATTTTAAATAATTCATCTAGTTCAATAATGACAATATCCTCATATTGTCATTTTCATCGTCATTTGGAACATACTTGTCTTTTAAAGAAAGTAAAACGTTTTAAAATTAGACAAGTATGGGTTCCTAAGGGAACAAGGGGCATTGAAACTAACGTCCAAGGATCCAAAGCAATTTGGATACCAAAATCCAAATAAATGTCTCTTGTATGTGTGTGGGAGCAATGGTGATGAAAATGATGATATTCAAGATGCTCTAGCCACACATGAAAAAAGAATAGGTAACCTTTAAGCTTAATGCTTTTAATTTTGGCTATTTGGTTGCTCATTTGATTTTAATCATGCATGAGTTTTTATTTTAAATGATTATGCATTATTATTTTAATCTCATGTATGTTAAAAAGGTTTTATGATGAACATTTTAAAGTTTTAATGATTTTTCAGAATTTTTTAGTTTATCATAATAAATTTTTGGTCAAAATTGGTTTTAATGCAAATGATATATCTCTAACAATTGATATCAACTTTTCAAATACTTTGATTTTACAAATTTTAAATTTTTGACCTAAATTTGAATGTTTATGCATGTGTTTTTAAATACAAAAGATATCTCTCTAACAATTGAAATTAAAATTTTCAAATGCATAACATTTTTGAAAAGCTTTATGCATATGCACTTAATTTCAATAATTGATATTGCATAAAGTATTTTAGACTTAGATATATTGAATTTCATGTGCTACTAACATGTTTGTTATTCTTTTTTGAAATTCAATTTTGTTTAAGTGTCAAGTTCTTAAAGCTAAATTTTGTTTGAAATGCATTTATTGAGGGAGAGCTTTGATTTTTCAAATGATTTTTAAATGTAAAAATTACCACTTACTCTCCAAATTTATTTTCAACTTCAAAGAATTGAACTATTTTTGATATAACAATAAGGGGGAGAAGTTTGATTTGAAAAATTCAATTTCTTAATGAAAATGGGGAGCTTAACATTTTCATATATTTTCCAACAATTGGTAACAATTGGTATTTTTTTAACAATTGATATCATTTTGTAAACAATTGGTATCTTTTTCATTAAACATTTTATTAAGGGGGAGTTTTGCCTAAAATGATTTTTCAAATGTTTTGTTATATCAAAAAGAGGGAGATTGTACAACAATGTTTTGATATAACAAATTTAAGCAAAATGTTTTTGAACTTGAATTAAATTTATTCAAAGTGTTTCAAAAGGTTTCAAAAATAATTCAAAGTTCATTAAATTCGAATTTGAGAAAATATATTAAGAGGTACCGATACCCCTATGAATGGGTATCAATACCCCATGAAGGCTCAAATTATAGAATGCAAAATGGTACCGATACCCCAAGGCTCCAACAGCTAGTAAACGACTAGTTGATTTGAATTTAATGAAGGGGTACTGATACCCCTATCAATACCCCATGTTATGGACAACCTTGTTTTACAGAAAAATAATCCCTAAACGAATCAAAAACATTCCCAACGGCTAGATACGACTTCAAACTCATTTCAAGCTATAAATACAAGATGAGGACACTTGAAGAAGATATAGAACAACTTTCAAAGCAATCAAACACAAGAGAAGAGTTTTTTTATTCTTATTTCATCTTTATCTTGTAGATATTTATGTTCTTGTGAGCTTAATTCTTGTAAACACCTACCTTAGAGAGGTTTTCTTGTTTATATTTTCTTTCATTGTAAAGGGGTTTTGGTTCTAGATAAGCATGCTAAAAGCTAGGGAAAGGTTATAGTTTAGCCCGTGAAAAACTAGGGAGTTTGTAAAGGTTATCTCTTTGTCCTTGAAAAAGAAAGAACAAATTAGTGAATTTGTTGGAAAATCCTTGGTGAAGAGCTAAGGTAGTGGATGTAGACTTGGTTGAGAAGTCAAACCACTATAAATCACTGTGCAATTATCTATCTTTCAATTCCTTACTCCCTAAACACAAAAACTGTTTTGACCCCTCTTTGCAAACCGATTTGGTTGGTGATTTGAGCTTCCGCAAATCCCAACATTTTTTATATAACAAAAAGGGGGAGATGTACGGTTTAAAAAATTCAATTTCATAATGAAAAGGGGGAGTTTAACATTTTCATATATTTTCCAACAATTGGTATATTTTTAACAATTGGTATCCTTTTGTAAACAATTGGTATCTTTTTCATTAAACATTTTATCAAGGGGAGTTTTGCCAAAAAACAATTTTTCAAATGTTTTCTTTATATAAAAAATGGGGATATTGTTGAACTATGTTTCGATATAACAAATTTAAAGCAAAATGTTTTTGTACTTGAATTGAATTTATTCAAAGATTTCAAAAGGTTTCAAAAATAATTCAAAGTCCATTAAATTCGGATTTGAGTAAAAATACTAAGAGGTACCAATACCCCTATAAATGGGTATCCATACCAGGGTATCGATACCCCTATGACTGGGTATCAATACCCCTATGACTGCTCAAACATTGAATGCAAAAAGGGTACTGATACCCCTATGGGTATCCATACCTGGGTATCGATACCCCTACTGGGTATCAATACCCAAGGCTCCAACGACTAGAAAAGGCTAGTTAAATTTGAAATTAACAAAGGAAGTATCGATACCCTTTGAAGGGGTACTGATACCTTTTGAAGGGGTATCGATACCCCCTGTTATGGATAACCTTGTTTTGAAGAAAAATCATCCCCAAATGGATCCAAATCATCCCCAACGACTATATACGACTTCAAACTCATTTCAAGCTGAGGACACTTGAAGACATATGAGAACACTTATCTAAGCATTCAAACACAAGAGAAGAAGTTTTTCATTCTTATTTTCATTCTCTCTTGTAAATATTGTTCTAGTGAGCTTAATTTTTGTAAACACCTAACTTTGAGAGGTTTATTTGTTTACTTCTTTTATCCTTTTGTAAAGGGGAAATGTTCTAGCTAAGCCAGTGTAAAAGCTGGGGACATGTTCTAGTTTATCCCGTGAAAAACTAGAGAGTTGTAAAGGTTATCTCTTTGTCCTTGAAAAAGAAAGAACAAATTAGTGAATTTGTTGGAAAATCCTTAGTGAGGAGCTAAGGTAGTGGATGTGGACTTGGTTGAGAAGTCTAACCACTATAAATCGCTGTGCAAATTTTCTATCTTTCAATCTCCTTACTCCCTAAACACAAAAATCATCCCGACCTCTCTTTGCAAACCGTTTCGGTTGTCGATTCGAGCTTCCGCAAATCCCAACAACAATTTTATTTCATATTTTGTGATTATTTTGATTTTATCCTTTTATGTTGTTTAATTTATTTAAATTTAAATTTATAATTTCATATTTGTTCATTTTAGTCCTTGATATTATATTTGTATATAAAACTAACCCTTATTTATATTTTTGTATTTTACTTCAAACCCTATAAATCACATAATGAATTTCATTTTAAATTCTATAAACTTTTATTCACCAACTTTTTAAATGTATGCAATTTAGTCCATTTTTTTATCAATTTAAACTTCACATTTTATAATTATTCTAATTTGATCCCTCATTCATGCATGTTGTTTAATTTATTTAAATTTTTGTTTATAATTTCATGTTTGTTCAATTTAGTACTTTAAATTATATTTTTATCAAAATGGACCCATAATTATTTATATTTTTTAAATTTATTCTAAATCATATACAATTACAAATTACAGTTCGACATTCTTATGTTCATGAAACATTAAAAGGCGAAAAATATTTAACCCAAAAATGACCCGACTTGAAGTCAATCCGTATTCGGTAAGATCCGAACTAAATTTTGTCTGTCAATAATGTGACCCGATCTGAACGAAATCGAACTGAAGTCCATTCGAACTTAAATTAACCTTGAATTTAACTACTTCGGACCTGAACTGTTTTGACCTAAACTGATACTGATCCGAATTGAAATTAACATTACCTGAACCCAAACTGAATATGATGCCATATCAACCTAAAAAAATGACCGGAACTGATTAGATATGGACCTGACCTGATCCGAATCAAACCATTAAATTGTTCTGACTCAACATGTATCTTATTTGATCTGACCTAACATAATCCGATTAAAACATCAACGATTACCTGATTTTACAACCTCTTTATCATCCAAGGTAAAGTTGAAACCACAAGCATCATAAAAGCAATCTTTGATTAATTGCTTGCTTTTAAGAACGCATTTTCCTTGATGTACATGGGCATACACTTAGTACCTAACCATTAATAATTATTTATATTTAAGTTTAGCGTAAAGTACATATTTAGTTACTCACCTATTTTCGTGATTTCGTTTTAGTCATTCAACTATTTTATTTTTTCAAATCATACCTAATTTTGTATTTTGGTCACATGTTAAAAAATAAACATAACTGTTGAATGTAATATTTTTCAATAATAATGTGGTATTATCTTATGGTGGCACGTTAGCATCACTGTTAATTTTTGGGTGACCATAATGTAAAGTTAGGTATGATTTTGAAAAACAAATAGTTGGATGACCAAAATGAAGTTGCGAGAATAGGTGAGTGACTAGATAAGTAGCTTATCTTTAAACATAGGGTAAATTAAACAGATCATCACTTAACTTTTTTTCTCATTCCTATTTTGGCCACTCAAGTTTAATTTTTTTTTAATTTAATAACTAAACTTTATATATTGATTTTTTAGTCACTTCGTTAATTTAATAACAGACCGAGGACCTGACATTTTAACTCAAACTTTTTCTAATTCCCAATTTATTTTTTCATTTCATTGGTGTTCATGGCTCTCACCATTTTATTGAACTCCTCTAAGCTGCAACTTTCACCATTGGAAATGCACTTCCAACAGCCTTTAAAGGTCCACCAACTCTTCCACTTGTAACCTGGCCATCTGCACTTAATAAACATGCACCGAGTCCACCAGTCCTCCCATCCTTAACTCCCATCCTTATATTCACTCTCGACTCTCTATTCATATCAATTCAATTCATTGTTACATAAAGTTTGGTTATCAGGGAATTTTGCAGGGACGAGATGAATGGAATTTTTTTTAGATAAAAACGGGGACCAATCTAATTAGCTTATGCAAATTTAGCAAGAAAAGTTGTTCTCCCTAGAGGTATTGAGTTCGAACAGCTACATCTGTAGAGTATATGTGCATTGTCAATCGATTAAGAAAATTATGAACATATATTACCTTGTAATCAATCCATACTATTAAAAAATAGTTTAGCCATTGAAACGAACATGTTGCAGCTCAACTTCCCCTTCTCCAAGTGCCGCAGTCCTCAGCCGGTTATCCTCTGTTTTAAGCAACTTAACAAATTGGACAAACACTCTTAATAATTACATGCTTGTAGCCGAGGCTCCACGGTAAATAGTTTTGTTTTAAACTTCAGTTCTTCAAATCCTTGCAAATATTTAAGTTTATAAGATTTATTTTAGTTAAATAGAATAATATGAGTTTATTTTAATCCAAATCCAAATATATTTTGAGAATGAAATTAATCGTACTCTATAATAATCGATTATGAAATGATGAAATTGCAGTCATAGCCACAAGAATGAAATGCTCACTCGAAGGTAAGTGGTGAGAGCGGTGAACACTAATAGGGATGGAAGAGTTAACATTGATGAATGAATAAATAGGTACAAATTCGAGAGTTGAAAAGTTAAGTAAATAAGAAAAGTTTGAGTTTAATGTCATATTATTAACCGATGAGTGACTAAAACATTTTAACATATCAGTTATTAAATTGAAAATTTAAAATTAAGTAATGATTTATATAGTTTACTCTTAAATTTATTACATAAACTAATACTTTGCCATCTTAATAGCTAATCAGATTACTAATCTAATATTGAATTTGTGAAAATAATGATGTTATTAAGTATTATATATTATAACCTGATTAATAATTGTAGGTCAACATAAATGTTATTTTGATTATTTTTCTTGTAGAAATCAATTTTGGGTATTAATTTTTATAATAAGCCTTATATATTATATTTAATATTTAAAGTAAATGGCTTCTCAATAATAATTTTTTTTTCAGTTTTACAAAAATATAGGGTCGTTAGATGAATAAAAATAAATAGTTGAGATTAACACATTGTTTTTTCAGTGAATATCTTCTAATTTCCTAACGTTAATCTCGGTCATCTATTTTCACTGGTACAACGTTTCTAAATCTGTATAAAACTAAAAGAATTTTACACTGTATAACAGGATCCTACCTCTCTCTCTCTATATATATCATGTTTTATTATTCCCACGTGGACTTAAATTCTAAAAATAATCTATTTAAGTAGAGCGAAAGTAACGTCGATACCCTAATCAGATCGCCGGTAAAAACTATTTAAGGTTCTCTTCCTCTTCTTTCTTCAAACCTTTTATTTTCTTGGTGAGAACCAAACCCTAAATCCGATGGCCAACAAAAGAAAAAGAGTTTCCGGAAATACTGAAAATAAAAAAACCAGGTATGTGCGTTGAATTTTTTACTGCTTCCTTCGTCGACAATCAACTTCAATCGAGTTCTTGATTTGGGTTTTGTTTTATGGTTTATGTTAGGGAAGTAAAAGCTAGAACAGTAGAGGAGAAAGATGCAGTCGACAGATTCAGTGATCTACCAGACCATCTTCTTTTGAAGATCATGTCATCACTTACGATTAAAGAACCAAATCAAACATGCGTTCTATCAAAACGATGGAAGGATGTTTTTACGTCGATATCTGATATTGACCTTGATGGCTTTCTAAAGAATCAACCTTTGCGTGATACTTTCATGAACTTCGTGGGCAGATTTCTGCTGTTGCGTAAGGATATCGATGTCAAGAGTTTCCGTCTTGACTGTGGATTTGGCATGGATCCTTGTAGAATCAGTGGATGGGTACACTATGCCCTACGGATTGGCGTTACAGATCTTGATTTAAACATTAAAACAAGGGAATCTATTCAGTTTCAATCTGGGGTTTTCACTTGTAAAACACTCAAGACATTGAAGTTATGCTTCGATCGAAGTTTCACCCTGCGTGTTCCCACAAGCTGTTGTCTGCAAAATCTCGAAGTTCTCCAGCTCAGTGATCTAACATTCTCAGATGATGAATCTATTCAAAAGTTAATCTCGAGCTGCGTTGATTCACTCGAAGAATTACGTGTTGAATATTGTAATTTGAGCAACGTAAACAAACTCGGTGTTTGCAGTACTAAACTCAAGAGGCTAACCATAACGAGTTATCAAGGCCCTAGTCAAGAACTGGAGATAAACACCCCAAATCTGGTCTACTTACAATACAACTACAACACACCGACAAAACATTCCTCAAGAACCTAAACTCTCTTTCAGAAGCACGTATTGGTATCGGACCGATCATTTCCTCCGACACGGACCGGAAACGCATTGTTTCTGCAATAAATTTGATGACAGCAATCAGTAATTTTCGGTCACTTCATTTAACCGGTTGTTATAAAGTGGATTTATTTGCGGTTGGACGGATGCTACATTGGATGGGGAACATTGTTCGCTACTAGTCCATCACTTGAAACCATTGTTTTTGACTTAGAGGTATGGATTAATCAATGGAATAGTATATATATATTATTGTAGGTTGGAATTTGTAGCTATGAATTAATTTTTTTTCCAGATGTTTTCTCCTGTAGATTTTCATATAAAGAAGGAAGTTTCGTCTTGTTTACTGCATGGTATCAAGAAAATCAAAGTTTTTGCTTTAAGAAGAACGGATATTAAGTTCATTGAATATGCTTTGATGGAGGCATTTGCTTTAGAGAGCTTGGTAGTAGAGGTGCGTGGCGCTGGGAAGAGGGATCAGAAATTTATCAGCAGAAAAATACTTGAATTGTCAAACTTTCAAACAAATGCCAAATTCTTGTAAAATGTTAAACTCTAAAGCTCTTTATATTTATTAATAAATTACTAGTTCATATTATAAAGTGATATTCCATTTTTTATTTTATATTAATATTTTAAAAATTAATATATTTTTAAATAATCTGAAATGATTGTTTTTAAAAAAATCTCACTCATATTTATAAATTTTAGTGGGCATGTAAAACTTTAGATCTGATTAGGACGTTACGACTGAATCTAGACAATCACATTTATTAAAAAGTCATTCTCATATTTAAAAACGCAATTATAATTCATTTCAGTATTTAGAATACATATAACAATAAAATATGGAAATAACCATTAGAAAAGTTTAAAAAAATCTCACTCATATTTATAGATTTTAGTGCCATTAGATTGTTGAGACATGACAACAGTTTAATCATTTAACCTTACAAATATCTAGATTATTTTATGAATATTTTTAGACATCTATTATTTTTATATTATTCTAGAATATTCTCAAGATATATATATATATACACTACTTGATACTTATATATTTCAAAAGAATTTGCATTAATTTTTAATAGATTATCACTGAAATTACTTAATAGATTCAAAGAAATTTAATACATTATTAAATGTTTTACACAAAATTTCATAATAGACACTATCAACAAAATAAATGAATAATCGAACAATATTTAGATTTCAAAGTAAGCACTAGTCACAATCTGCCACTGCTTGTCGTGGATGCTGAACGGAAATTAACCATGCCACTTGAATTAAGTATGAGAATAAAAATATTATATATTTGATAAAAACATATTAAATTATTTTTTTATTATTTTTTTATTATTGTTATTCCTTAAAGTCTTAGGTTCAAACACCATGAATGTCAGGGGTGTAAGTGTTCAATATCAAATGATTGAAAATTGTCTTTGAATAGACATTATCTTATACTTACCCAAATTAATAAAAAATTTGATAACCCCTTGGTTGTGAGAAGTTGAATTTTAATCAACTAATGCGATCGTTTGGTCTTTAGTAAGAAAACTGCAAGGAAGATACATCGTTTATAGACTAATAATACTATAGTAGACCTAATTAAATCAGGTCCGTAGATGTTGAGCTTTAAAATTTTGTAAAACTTTTAAATATCAAACAACAAAAATTATATAGATTTAAGTGGTTACCGGTAGTAACGTTCTCCCTCAAGCAACTGTATTTACGAGTATGTATTGTCAATGACTAAAATATTTATGAAAAAAATATTATTTTATAATCATCTTAAACTATTAAAAGTTATCACGTTATCATAATCTTGAAGGCAAAGTTTTCTTATAAGGGTTGTTTGTTAATTTTTTAACCCTAAAAAAGTTCTATAGGATCACCGACTACTTTCTTCTTATTTTCCTTTTTTACTTTACAGGAGACAACATCAGCCTTAGTGCTAGTTGTTGATCGCATGTATTCCTTACTTTTCTTTTACTTTTTTGTATCGGATTGTAGTAACTGATTTTTGGTGGGAAGACCGATATGACATTATGGAAAATAAAACAAATTTATGAAAAGATAGGAATCACCACCAATCATTTTTAAGGAGAGATTGAACACCTAAAATCAGGTAAATTTAATAAAACATTTTATTTTATAAAAAATACAAGTTTTGGTATGCGAAATCAGAAATCGGATTCGGGAGTCAGTTATGCATAGGGAACGATTAGCACCCCCACAAAGCCCAAAATTGATACCTAGTTGATTAATCTATATTTGAAAATCGAAAATTTTGAGTTTGAACTTTTATTTAATTTAAAACCCACTATGTATGCATATTTAAAAAATGATATCAAGTTACCAATACCAATAACAACCACCCCCAAGCAAAAGCAGAAGCTTTGTTATTAATCCCAACAAATGAACATTGCCTTATCAATTTTAAAAATCATGATGTGAGATTTTAAAAAGGATGTTGATTAACTTCGTGAATCAATTGCGGTCAGCACCGGAAAAAAGCAGGAGATACACTACTAATCCTTTAATAAATGAACGTTACCTTATTTTTGAAAACGAAATGCAATCAAACAATTTGTTATTGAAGCTAATTATGCAAATCTCTAACCTAAAGTGTCAAATTATGAAATTTAAAGAACCTAAGGATTAAACCTAAAAATGTAGGCTATTAATCCAAATCATTTTTAATAAATTCTCAAGACGAATAGTCAAAATGGAACCTTGAGCAAAAGCGAGGACCAAATCAAATATTTTACTAAATTAAGGACTAAGTTTGAAATTAAGCCTAAAATGGAGGCTTTAATTATTAACCTAGTCAGTTTTAATTAGTTATTTGATTTGAATATTTAAAAAGGAACCTTAAGCAAAAGCAAGGACCAAATTAAAAATTCCCCTAAATTAAGGGAATAAACCTAAAATCTAAGTAATCTAGATTAGGACTAAAATATTAAAAATCTAAATCAAAAGGTTTAATTTAAAATCTAAAATTCTAAGACTAAAATGTAAAGAAATTGAAATTAAAGACAAAATTAAAAGCAAATAATAAATATAAAGGGACTAAATTGAAATAAATTAAAATGCAAGGTTGAATTAAAATTCATCAAATAAAGGTCCAAAATAAAAGAAAAAAGAAATTTAAATTTAAATTAAGAAATTGCAGAAAATTCAAAAATTAGAATTTAAAGGACTAAAATGTAAATGTTGAAAAGTAAAGGTATAAATTAAAATAACAGAAATTTAAAGGGAAGAAATGTAAATAACGGAAAATAAATCAATCGAATAAAATTAGAAGTTATGGGTTAATTTTTAATTGTTACCCAAACCATAAATAATGCGAAACATACCCTAGGGCGGGTCATTGTGATGTCATAGATTAATTCAAATATTTTATAAGTTAGTAGTTAATAAATTAGTAAGTTAGCAGTTAAAATTTTACTTGGACCATAATAATGTAGATCATACCCCATGGCGGGTCACCACAAGATCATATTAAATATTCAAGTGTTAGTAGTAATAACAAATTAAAAGTGGTGACCAAATTGAAATAAAATAAAATAGTGAGACCAAATCAAAATAAAAGAAAAGGACAATAAGTGACCAAAATAAAAAAGAAATCAATATGCCAAAATCAAAATAAATTAAAAGAGAGAATTTGGTGGCTAAAGTGTAAATCAGCGGCAAATGTTTGAGGACCTAAAAGTTTACTATAATGGCTAAAATTTACTAATTTTGGTTAAAATCTAACCCAAACATAAAAAAACCTAAAGCCTCTTTTTCTCTCTCTCTCAAAAAACACTCTCCTTCCTCAAACATGAACGATGACAGCCAACCAAAGGAAGGAATGACCAACTCGTAGGCCACCAAGATTTGGTGGGCCACTCATGTCCAATCCACTGCTCGTGGTGGTTGAATAGCCCCAAACCAAGACCAAATGGAGACAAAATCCCCTCATCTTCTAAACTCTCTATTTCTACCGACCGAAGAGACATAGAACTCAAGGCCACTGAAAGTACGCCGTAAATCGATGTTTCCTCATCGCCGATCACCTCTAGCAGTGACCGGCCGAAATAGAACCTAAACTGAAAAGATCCAAGCCCCCTCCTTTTACTCTATGTCGGAACCGTCTTTCAAGTGGGTCCGGAATTGGGCTTCGACTTGAATTGAATGGTTAGAGTCACCACCGATCATTTATTTAAAAAAAATGGGTTGATTGGATACATTGATTTCTTACCTGATCTGTATCTTACCAGCGATATGTCATATTCGGGAGTCGGTTACAGTCAAGGAAGGGTTAGCACCCTTGAATTGCCCTTTCGGCACTAATTAATTTCTAGTTGTCTTTAATTAAGAAAATTGCAGGTTAAATTAAAAGGTAAAATTTTGATCCAAATTACTTACCTTTAATGGATTTGAAAACATACCCTTAAAAAATGTTGAGTTGATCGATAGACGGAATCGGCCAAGAGGGGGTGAATTGGCAATTAAAAAATTGGTGTAAGCTTTTGCAGAAAATTGAAAGAAGTTGCACAACGATTTAGAGTGGTTCAATTTTCTCAACCAAAGTCTACGTCCACTACCTTAGCTATCCACACTAAGGATTTTCCAACAAATTCACTAATTTGTTCTTTCTTTTGAGGACAAAGAGTAACCTTACAACTCCCTCAAGAATTATACCCCAATTCTTGAGCACACTCTTTTTCAAAGAGAAATACACAAATTTACAAACTTACAAGGAAAACCTCACAAGGCAATATGTTTGCACAATTCTAGAACAAGATAAGAACACTCAAAGATGATTACAAATGAGCACAAATTGTGTTCTTGAAAGCAAAATGAATATTGAAAGGAAATTTGGCTTGAGTTGCACAAACTTGATGTTTGATGCTTTCTCTCTTGTTTCTCTATGATTTCTTCTTGATTGTTGTTGATCAATGGCTTCAGAACTTGTTTAAATACTACTTCAAATGATTCTGAACGTTGGGGATACTTAGTTGAGTCAATAGAGCCGTTTAAATGTGAAACAATTAATAAATTCAGTTGGGAGCTTCAGTGCATCGATGCATATCCATGGTGCATCGGTGCATCAAGTGTAAATTCAAATATTTTGACCGTTGGACCCTTAGTGCATCGGTGCACTAAGAGTGCATCGATGCATCAAGTGCATTCGATGTTTCAAAATAGCCAGAGTGCATCGATGCATGGCCGGTGCATCGATGCATCAAATGCATTCGATGTTTTCATAAAATCCTTAGTGCATCGATGCATGAAATGCATTCGATGTTCAATTTATTTCATGGTGCATCGATGCATTAATTGGTGCATCACTATGAAAAATTGATTTTAGGCTTGATTTTGGTTCAAAATACTTTGTGAAAATTGTTTTAAAAATATATTAAGTATAAAACACAATTTTACACTTTTAGTAAGGTTTGAAATTGATCTCGAAAGACTTAGAGTAATAATTTGATATTCGATTAACTAAATCGAATACACTTAGAAAATCATTTGTAAAATCTTAAAATTAATTTAAATTTAATTTTTTATATTGAAACATCAAAATGTTTTCAACAATCTCCCCCTTTTTGATATAACAAAACATTTGTGTTATTTTAAGATTTTCTAAAAATTTGAAATCAGTTTTGAAAAATTACTCCCCCTTACTATAACACTTCTCCCCTTTAAAACATTTTAACACTTTAACATTTCTCCCCCTTTTTGTTAAATCAAAAAGACTTAAAAAGCGAGTTAAACAAGGTTTTGCTATATATATATATATATATATATATATATATTAAGCTGCTAAGATCAAAGATCAAAAGAGAGATTAGCCATTAGCTTCATAATCAATATTCATAATCAAATGTGAAATGGCATAATTGGTCATAATGAACTAATATGATGCAAAAATTAAGAAACATTAAGCTCAAAATAATAAAGTTAAAATCAAACCAAATATATAATAAGTTAAATCAACCAAGCATCCAAATCATAACTCCTAACAAATTCAAACATTTAAGGATCATAAATAAACAATTCAGAAACATCAAAATCAATCCAAGTTTTAAAATCAAGAAAGCATAACAAGGATAGATCTACTCTATCGGAGGACCGGAGGAGGAGGAAAATGAGCTCGAACTTCAAGAGTGAGAGCGTCCATACGTTCACGCATCTCCCGCTGAAACTCAGTAATCTGAGACTCCATGGAGACAAACCTCAGATCAAACGAATCTAAGAAAGATCAGATATAGGGTGGCGTTTGATCATCTTGTCGTGCTGGTTCCGGTGCAGGCTCATCGTCTGGTACATGATCGTCGATATCTTGCATAAGTTGTTGAAACTCGAGATCATCGTCAGTAGCCGGTGCCAGAGGAGGAGGAGCACGAGAAGAGCTAGGAGTAGCTCGTGAAGAACTAGCTCCCGAAGTTTGCTTACCGGGTTGAAATACCCAAAGACCGGTTTCCTCATCTTGTTTCCAATCCGCTTTCTTCAATGAGGTGAGATTGATTTGATTTTAGAGAGGGATAGGATTGTCGAGAGAGACGTTTAGACCGAGTTTGATAAAAAGGTTACTAAGAAGACATCCATAAATCAATGTTTCGACATGTTTTGAAGGAACAATGTTTATGATGTCCACTAGGTGAGTTAATATAATGTGGGGCAAATTTATTTTGATCTTATTCTTAATACAGTGCATCCACCATAAATCCCTAGTACGAAGAGTGGAGTACCTACCTCCGGATGGTCTAAACCACCAAGAGATCATCAAATGAAGAACACGATCGTGATGAGATCGTAGAGTATTAACACTAGAGTTTGGAACATAGGGATATTCCTCATTTTCATTCTCATTATATAACCCATCATCATCTAACCCAAAACAGAAAGCTATAGTCTCGGGGTCAATATTAATATATTGGCCTAAAAGATAGGATCTAATGACTATAGTCCCACATTGAGTTTGGTTTTGAATGCATACCGCATTGGAGTAGAAGATGCGGACTAATTGTTGATAAACGATAGGTTTGAGGTGAAACAATTTATCAAACTTCCAAGTTTTAAGAATCGGAAGGTATTCGAAGTCAATATCAATCATGGCTTGAAGAGAAGGAATACGCTCTTCCCGGAGGATTGGAAATAATTTTTGTACCTAGAGTACAATTTGTTTCTATGACGTTCAGACATATTAAAACAAGATCCTATTAGACTATTAGGTGGAGGAGGAACGAGATTTGGAGGTTGGTTTGAACGAGAACGACTCGATGATGTTCTAGGGCGTTTGGGATTAGACATGGTTTAGGAATCGAAAAAGGAATATAACACCTGCAAATTGAAACACATGTATGCAATTTAATCAATCCCAAAACTCAATTGAGTCCTCAATAATTCAAGGTTCTCTAAATCAAATCCTAATGGGCATAGTTTTGAAAAACTATTTATAAAACAATGTTTGAAAATTTATAATATGTATAGTTTTTCATGAAAACAACATAATTAAAACAAAAACATCAAATTTAAAAATTAAATTCAAATTTTCGATAATTTTTTTTATTTTTAATTTCGAAAATTCAAAAATTCTTTGAAAATTTGTGAGCTTTTGATGAAATTGGTTGTAAAATCTAGTTTGAAATCATCAAACAATCAATGCCCGATATAATGTTCATCCTAGAACTAATCCTAAGATCAAAATATGATAAACTAGAAGTGTTTAGAAAAATACCTTGAAAATTTTGGATTGAAGAGAATGAGATATTGTGTTGCACGATTTATTGATAGTAGCAGGATATAGAGATGAAAAGCTTGAAGATTCCGACAAATTTTTGTTGATTTTGAGCAAATGGAGGATTTAGAGAGGAAGAGAGGTGTACGGCTAGAGAGGGTGTAGTTTTAGGGTTTGAGACAAATAAGAAAATAAGCCTTTTAAACCCCAAAACCTGACGGATACATCGATTCATGACCTTGTGCATCGATTCACATTCAAGGCATGCATCGGTGCACCTTCATGGTGTATCGATGCACATTCAAGGATGCATCGATGCATTATTAGGTGTATCAATGCATTAAGCACAAAAATGTCAAAAATCCGTTTTAAACACTCAAAATGCTAAATTAATTAGCTCTAGTGGTACTGGCAACTCATATATTGAAATTAATCATGTTCAATTAATCAATTTTAATCCGTAAACTACATTTGAACATAAAATTAATTTTCACCAAAGAACATAAACTGCCCCTAACTAATAGCAAAGAATGCAATCAAACATTACTATTATAAGCATTTTTCATTTATTCTTAAAAATGTTAAAATTATTTTAAACACTAAGTGAAGATAGGCTAGTTAAACCTAATTCTCTCCTAAGTGTCCAAAATCTCTCTTTATCTAAAGGTTTTGTAAAGATATCCGCTAATTGATGCAAAGTATCAACAAATTCTAGAACTACATCTTCCTTAGCGACATGGTCTCTAATGAAGTGATGTCTTATTTCAATATGCTTAGTTCTAGAGTATTGGATGAAAATTTTAGTGAGACAAATAGCACTAGTATTGTCACACTTGATAAGAATAGTACCTACTTTAATTCCATAATCAAAAAGTTGTTGTTTCGTCCATAAAACTTGTGCACAACAACTACCAGCTGAAATATATTCCGCTTCAGTGGTAGATAATGCAACATAATTTTGTTTCTTTGAAAACTAAGAGATTAGCATATTTCCAAGTAATTGGCAAGTACCAGAGGTGATTTTCCTATCTAATTTGCATCCTCCATAATCCGCATCAAAGAAGGCATGCAAGCTAAAACTAGAGTCTCTAGGATACCAAAGTCCTAAATTAGGAGTGTCCTTAAGGTATCTAAAGATTCTCTTAACAGCTAGTAAATGTGATTCCTTAGGGCATGATTGAAATCTAGCACATAAGCAAACACTAAACATAATGTCCGGTCTACTTGCAGTTAGATAAAACAAAGAACCAATCATTGACCTATATAATTTAACATCCACACATTTACCTCCTTCATCTATGCCAAGCTTTGTTGATGAGCTCATTGAAGTGTCATGCGGTTTTCCAGTCCAAACTTCTTGAGCATGTCTTTGACGTACTTAGCTTGATTGATGAAGATGCCATATTTTCTTTGCTTGATTTGGAGTCCCAAGAAAAATGAGAGCTCCCCCATTATGCTCATCTCGAATTCACTTTGCATTAGCTTAGAAAATTCTTGGCAAAGAACATCATTAGTAGAACCAAATATTATATCATCAACATAAATTTGAACTACTAATAAATCTTTACCTTTATGCTTTAAAAACAATGTAGTGTCAACCTTCCTTTTTGAAAAACCTTTTTCAATTAAAAAGTTTGACAATATTTCATACCAAGCTCTAGGAGCTTGTTTTAAACCGTAAAGCGCTTTTGTCAATTTAAGAACATGATCTGTAAATTTTGAATCTCCAAAACTAGGAGGTTGTTCCACATACACTTTTTCTTTTATAAAACCATTTAAAAATGCAATTTTAACATCCATTTGATATAATTTAAATTCATGAAAACATGCAAATGCTAATAACATTATAATTGCTTCCATCCTAGCTACGGGAGCATATGTTTCATCATAGTCTATGTCTTCTTCTTGAGTATAGCCTTGAGCAACAAGTCTAGCCTTGTTTCTCACTATATTACCACTTTCATCAAGCTTATTCCTAAATACCCATCTAGTACCTACAGTAGATTTATTACTAGGCCTTTCAACTAATGTCCATACTTTACTTCTCTCAAATTGATTTAACTCTTCTTGTATAGCCATAATCCAATGTTCATCTTTTAATGATTCTTTAATATTCTTAGGCTATATGCATGAGATAAATGCAACAAAATTACAAATATTTCTAAGAGAAGATCGAGTTGTTACCCCTTTTGATGGATCACCTATAATTTCACCATCCTTGACATAGTTATACTCTCTTGGGTAAGATACTTTCATTTCTTCAATGGTTGGATTCTCGAGAGGATCATGGGTTTCCTCATCTTTCATTTCTTCCTTTGATGATGATTCTCCAACGTCATGTCTAACGTCATTTGTATTTATAACACCTACATCATCATTCAAACAAGAATCCTTCCTCGGAAGGAGATTATCATCGAAAACAACATGTATAGACTTTTCTACAACCAAAGTTCTTTTATTAAATACTCGATAAGCTTTAGAATTTAAGGAATATCCCAGAAAAATTCCTTCATCACTTTTAGCATCAAATTTGCCAAGATTGTCTTTACCGTTGTTTAAAACAAATAATTTACATCCAAAAGGATGAAAATAGCTAAGGTTAGGCTTTTTATTTTTAAAAAGTTCATATGGAGTTTTCTTTAAAATAGGCCTAATCATTACTTGATTAATAACATAACAAGCGGTATTTGTGGCTTCCACCCAAAAATATTTTGGCAAATTGTTTTCACAAATCATGGTTCTAGCCATTTCTTCTAAAGTTCGACTTTTCCTCTCAACAACTCCATTTTGTTGAGGGGTTCTAGGTGCTGAAAAATTATGGCTAATACCATTTGAATTACAAAATTCAGTAAATCCAAGATTTTCAAATTCAATTCCATGATCATTCCTAACACTAGTTATGGAGTAACCTTTTTCGTTTTGGATTACTTTTGAAAACGTGATGAATTTTTCTAATGATTCATCTTTAGTACTTAAGAATAGAACCCAAGTATATCTAGAATAGTCATCTACCAAGACAAATGCATATTGTTTTCCACACAAGCTAGTAGTTCTAGATGGCTCAAAAAGATCTAAGTGGATCAATTGTAATACTCTACTAGTTGATACATCGTTAATGGATTTAAAAGAAACTCGCTTATGTTTTCCTTTAGCACAAGCATCACAGATTTTATCATTATCAAATTTTAGTTTAGGCAACCCTCAAACTAAATCACCTTGAATTAGCCGTTGCAAAACGCTCATACTAGCATGTCTTAGTATCCTATGCCATAACCAACTATCATGCTCATCCTTAGCAACTAGGCATAAATTAGTCATATCAATAGAGTCTAAATGAACCATGTAAATATTTCCTATTCTATGACCAACAAGCATAATCCGATTAGATGCAATGTCAATGACTTTACAGCCATTAGTTTCAAATATGACATTGAATCCCTTATCACATAATTGACTAATACTCAAAAGATTATGCTTTAACCCATTCACATATAAAACATTTTTAATTTGTATGGAAGAGGTATTACCTATTGTACCTATACCTTCAATGTGACCTTTTGAGTTATCATCAAAAGTCACTTCTCCTCCATTTTTGGCGTTAAGCACTATGAACCGACTTTTATCCCCGGTCATGTGTCTTGAGCATCCACTATCAAGGTACCATGAGTTTGAATTTATTTCCCATGCCTTATAGCAATGCTCTTTTTCCTACAAACATAGATTAATTTCTAATTTTTGGTACCCAAATTCTTTTGGGTCCATATTCATTAGTTTCCAAAATTCTAGTCCCCTTAGGTATACATTTGTGTAGGATATCCTTATCTTTAGTAGTAATGAGTCCATTAGGAACCCATATACTTCTAAAGATTTTTCCATTAGAGGTTCTTCGGGGACCTCTATGATTGTAGTTTTTAAAACTTTTTCTAACAAAGTTGGATTTTGAATTTTCTCTATTTTCAAAACGTTTTGTTCCAACTTTATCAAAAGAAGCTTTAAGATCATCAATTTTCTTTAAATGATCATCATTGACCTTTGAAAGTAAATTTTGTAAATCTGAAATTTTCTTTTCAAACTCTTCTAGTTTGATTTGCAAATCTTTGATTTTACTTTCAAAATCATTATTGGTCTTGGATATGAGCTTATTTTCATATTTCAATTTTGAGACATCTTTTTTATATTTTAAAAACAATTTCTCATAATCCGAAGGCAACCATTATATTCCTCTAATAACTCATCATAAGATAAATCATCTAATTCAGATGAGTTAGAGGTTACCTTAGAATCTTCCCCGAATGCCATCAAGCACAAGTTTGCTACTTCTTGTTCCTCTTCATCGAAACCTTTTTCATCGCTCCATGTAGCCACATGAACCTTGTGCTTATTCTTTGATTGACCATTTATCTTTAATTGTGGGCAATCATATTTGACAAGTCTCGGCTTTTTGCATTCATAGCAAATGATAGGGTTATTCTCTTTTGGTTCATTTTGAGGCCTTCATTTCATTTGAATTTTCTTCCTCGGTAAGGTCTCATCATTTTTCTGAACCGTTTGGAAAACAATGTTATTTCATCATCATCGTCATCTTTATCTGAATCACTCTCATCTTTTGTGGATTTGAGAGTAATTCCAATGTTTTTCTTCTTCTCCTTCTCCTTTTGTGTCTCATCAATCTTATCGAGCTCCACCTCATCTTCAAGCATCTTTTAATGAGTGAGGAAGGAACCAATTAGCTCTTCAAGAGTTAAGGACTTTAGGTTCTTAGCCTCGATGATTGTCGTCTTCTTGGATTGCTACGATTTTGGAAGTGAGTAAACTAACTTCCTCACAAGCTTTTCATTTGGAATGAACTCTCCATATGATTTGAGACCATTGACAATCGTTGAGAATCTATCAATCTTAGCTTTGATATCTTCATTTGGTTTCATCCTCAAATTTTTATAGCTATATGTTAGAAGACTAATTTTATATTCTTTTACCTCGTCGATGCCTTCATGAGTGACTTGTAGTTTATCTCATATTTATTTGGCGGTTGTACAAGATGAAACTCTCCCATATTCATCTGGTCCAAGAGCACAAAATATGATATGGATGACTTTGGAGTTGAGCTGGAACATTCTTGTCTCTCATTCAATCCACAATCTTGGATTAGTGAGAGGCATGGTATATCCGTCTTCTACAACATTCCATGCTCCTGTGTCACTTGCAAGAATGAAATACATCATCCTATTCTTCCAATAGGCATAGTTAGCTCCATTGAAGAAATGAGGCTTGTTGACGGTCATCGAATCGAGACCGGAGTTGACATTTGAAGTAGAGGCCATTAATGACTTGATAATCGATGTAACTCTTCCCGAATCGACTCAAGAGGAGATTAAACCTTCAAATGAGTGAGGCTCTGATACTAATTATTGAGTTAATTGATTGATGGAATCGGCCAAGAGGGAGGTGAATTGGTGTATCGATGTTCAATTTATTTCATGGTGCATCGATGCATGAATTGGTGCATCGGTGCATCACTATGAAAAATTGATTTTAGGCTTGATTTTGGTTCAAAATACTTTGTGAAAATTGTTTTAAAAATATATTAAGTATAAAACACAATTTTACACTTTTAGTAAGGTTTGAAATTGATCTTGAAAGACTTGGAGTAATAATTTGATATTCGATTAATTAAATCGAATACACTTAGAAAATCATTTGTAAAATTTTAAAATTCATTTAAATTTAATTTGTTATATCGCAACATCAAAATATTTTCAACAAAAATCAAGACAAGTGTTAGGTACAATAAAGAACAGAATTGAATTAAAATATAAAAACAAAATACATGCTGAAGAATTAAAAGAAATAAAATAAAACAAAACAAATAAAAGGAGCAATCGAATTGAAAAACAAAAAAAAAAGAATGCATAAACATAAAAATACTAGTTACAAAATTAAATATAAGCAAATACTACCATAAAGAAAAGAAGTGAAATAAAGAATGAGAACACTAAATAAAATCTAAATAATAATAATAAATAAATAAATAATGAAATGCTAATCTGAAAAAAGAGGAAATCAAAAAATAAAACACAATAAAGGAAAAAAGTAAAATAATAAAACAAAAAAATAAGATAAAAATGAAAATAAAAACATGGAATGAACTAAAATAAAAAAAAACAGAAACGAACAAAAAAATAGAAAATAAAATTTTGAAGGAAAAAAGTAAAACAAAAAAAAATATGTATATATAATAATATATAGTATTAAGTAAATAGAAATAAAAAGGAAAAAATAATATATATATATATATATGCATATAAAAAATAAAGTGTTAAAAAAGAAAAAATAATAATATTAACAGAAACAAAAACTCAGAAAACAATAAGAATAAATAAATGAAATAATAAAAATATATACAAAAATAAAATAATGATACAAAATATATATACATATATAGAAAAAAAAATTAAAAATATGAAAATAAAAAAGGGACTAAATTGAAAACAAATAAAGTATGTGGTAAAATTTAAAAGCCAATTGGGGTGAAAACCGAATTAAAGGGGGGAACATAATTATTTGAAAAATACGAGGGACCAAAACATAATTCCCCCCTTTGTTTCACATATCGCACGGACCCTAGGTTGGGTGGATCGGGTCACTGGTCGGGCGGCGGGTCACTATAAAGGTTAAAATTTTGACAAAACATTTCATTTTTCATTTTCAAAACATAAACCCCTTTTTTTTGAATTCTCTCTTGTGTTCTTCCCCAAATTAAAGAACACGATCGGGGTTAAATGAAAACCCAATTTTCGGCTAATCGCCGCCTCGTCGATCGCCGTTAATCAGTGTCGACCGTCGTTCATCGGCAGCGAAACCCAAAAAGTTTTGCTTTTTTAGAAAGCTCTTTGTATCCCCACTTCAAAAATTCACTTTGTTTTTGCAAAACGGCCTCAGGGGAGGCTAGATCTGAGAATGAAAGTTTCGAAATGCCTCCCCTTGTTCCTCGGCCTTTTAGATTTTTTCGAATCCAAAAAATAAGAAAAAATATATCCCACATGTAAGCGTCGAAACTAAAAAAAAGGTAATAACTATACCACTTTTTTTCCTTTCAAAATATTACAAATGCTTTGATTTCTTGAGCATTTCCTCTTCGTGTTATTTCTTGAGTGTTTCCTCTTCGTGTGATTTCTTATGTGTTTTTGTGTGTTGTTACATGCTTATTTATAATCTAAAAAAATGCTATATCTAGTTTGGTAGAATCCTAATGGGAGTTAAACTATATTTTTTACTTGTTGGTGTTGTGTCCTACGAACATACGTCGCCGGGAAAATTGGAGGTTGTTGTTGGTGTGTGACTGCGTCGAGAAAAGTGGTCGGTTATTTGCGTGAGGCACGAGGACTCTTCGAAGGGGGAAGATGCGGTGTTGATGAGAAAGAGAGGGTTAGGGTTTTAAAACCCTAACCAGTTCAGGTCAGGCTTCCTAGACCTCGGGTCGATTTGGGTCAGGTTCCGGATCCAGTCTGTAACTGGGTTTGGGTGTTTAATGGGGTAGCGTGTAGCCTTTCTATTGAGATTTGGGGCCTGACACATGAAATACATAGAATAAATATATGTATTATACTATAATAAAATAATAAAATATAAATCGGATGAAAATTAATATCTACAACTGCCCCTCTTTGCCCATAGTCGTATAACGGGAATAGGGCAAAGATTACAAGATACAATTTTCGTCTATGAATGTATCATTGAGTTTAACATCCTTCATTTTATCGAATATCCTCTGTCGTGGATTTGAAATCCGATGTTATGTCAGGTTTGTTAATTTGGATTGAATCACGAAATGACCCCATCGCCATAAGGTTGAGTTAAACTGAAAAATTCTGAGCCTGATATCCTTTGTTGTGAAGTCAGAACCGAGCTCGAAGCGTTGGGAAGTAGCCCCTAGATCATCTTCTAGCCCAAGACACTTCGTCACAAAGCTAAAACTTGACTTGAAGACTTCAGTGTTGTTGTGTTACAGATGACTCCTTCGTCGTGAAGTTGGGTCAATCTTTTGGGTATGATATCCTTCGTGGTGAAGTTGAAATCGTAGGAAAATCGGAAAGTGGCTTCTTGTTTCCATTCTTGACCTTGTTCTTCTTCTCGAATTAAAGACCTTGGTGTGAAAATTTTGACCGGAAAGTAGTTCCTTGCGGTGAATATGTCCTCGAGCTGAATGGAATCAGACTCGAAGGTTCTTGTTGACAGATAACTCTTCTCGCCTTTTATATTGTACTGGGCTGGAAGATAGGCCTCTGTTGTTGCAGATGACTTATTTATTGTGAGATTAAGTCGATCCATTTGGCACGTTATCCTTCGATGTGAAGTTGAAATCGTGGATAGCTCATTCGTTGTGAAGTTGATCTTTGAATTGGATATCCTTCATTGTGAAGTTGAAATCCCATCTTGTAAATTTATCAGTTCGAGTTCAATATCCTTCGCTGTGAAGTTGAAATTGACTCTAATAATAATCTGCAAAATTATGCATATATGCGATGCTATGGATGCAATGCTCTTAGGTATGCCTAAAATACACATGTGAAATATGTTATTTTGGGCTCTGAAGAGAAATCTCGATCTTCGGTTGCATGTCTTGGTGACTCTTGATTCTAGAATCTTGAATTTCTGATTCCCGATCTTGAGCTCTTCAAATGTTTAAATATGATATGCATAATTTTATCCTTGATTTGGGAAATGCTTTTTAACCATCTCAAGTATAGGGTATGAGTCTTGATCGACTACCAAGTACATGTACTTTTCAAAAATCTTTGTACAGTAATATGCAATTATCTTTTTTAGAAGTGAATAAATCATTATTTTTAAATTCAACCTAAGATGCTTAAAAAGAATTGAATTAGAGAAACGGTCGTCTTTATTCATAAGGGAAAAAGAACAACAATACATGACAAATATCGTAACCGGTTTTCGCCCGGGTACGAATTTTTTATTTGGCGGGAAAAGTGATGTGAATAAATGGTTTAAAATGTTTTGGGAGTCGCCATCGGCCTTTTGGGTCATGTAGTTCGAATACCTAAAATTATCTTTTAAAAGAGTTTTTAAGAAAACATCAGTTAAAAGATAAACCGGTCTGCGTTTTAACCAAAAATTTGTTCTTTTCAATAATAAAAAGGGATTCGTGGTCGATTACGTTTGGGGAAGGATTAGCACCCCCACAACGCCCAAAATTGGTACTCATTAATTATAAATTGTCTCTATTATTGGAAATTTAAAAATTCAAATATATTTAATTCATAATTCTGTTAAATTTATTTATTAATATATTAATATCTATATTTTTAAATAAGATATTTATTTACTTAAAAATATCAGAAAAAGGGCTTCTAGGTGCTTTAAGACAGCACTTTTCTTAATATTAAAAAAATAAATAAATATTAATAAAACATTTATCTAAAAATAATAAAAAAATATTTATTTATTTAAAAATATCATAAAATGGACATTCAGTTACTTTAAGACTGTCCTTTCTTAATATTGAAAAATAAATAAATATTAAAAATAATAATTTTTCCTAAGAAAATAATTTAAATAGAATAATATGTATTTTCTGGTTTTTATAAGTAAAATATTTATTTATTTTTAAAAAATCAGAATAGGACATCTAGTTGCTTTAAGACTGTCATTTTCTTTGATATTTGAAAAATAAATAAATATTATTAGTTAAACAAATATATATATATATATATATATATATATTTATATGAAAAATATAATAATAAAATAATAATTTAAGTAATAATTTAAGCATATTGGAATTGAAATGATAATAATACAAATTAAATTGCAATTAAATAGTGACTAAAACATATAAAATTAAAGTAATAGGATTAAAATATAAAATATTAAAATTTACAACCCTTGTTCGTAGTATTATAAAAAATATAATTACTAATAGTGTAATTAACCCTAATTATTAATAGGTGATTAAAAAATAATTATTGAAAATTAAAGGCTCTAATTCGAATAAGAAAAAGTCTGAGTGCTAATAACATAATTTACCTTTATTTAATTAATTCGGGTTAAAATAATAAATATTAAACTGTAGGGGACTAAATTAGGTATTTACCCTAAATATATATACATATAAGGATTAAAATAAAATAAAATAAAATTTAAAGACAAAATTAAAAATGCTCATAAGTGTAATTAGTGACTATAATGAAAATTTACAAAAATGTAGGTATCACGCATATGATTTGGCCATTAGCGTAAATTACACATATACCCTTACCCAAAACGTCATCGTTTGGGAGGGGATATAAACCCATAAAACTGGCCATTTTAGGCCATTCTTCTCATTCTTCTTATTTTCTCTCTATCTCTCTAGTTGAGAGATGAAATTCTCTCTGTCATCTCTCTAAAATAGAGAGGGAGAGACCACCGGACGGCAGCCGTGCTCCGGCACCGACCACCACCGCCGGCCACCGCTCACGGTGGCCAGAACTCCCAAATTACCCCAAAATACCAATCTCGGCCTCCTAATGTCGATTCCAACCTTTATTTTCCCTAAAAACCTTTATATTTTCGTAGATCTAATTTTTTTTACCTTCGACGTTTGGTTTCTAGCAGCAAGTGGAGGCTATGGTGAGTTGTCTCTTTTCCTTCTTTTTTTCATTTGTTGTTTGGTGGTTTGCTCCGTTGGCTCTTTGTTTCTTGGTTGCTATTTTCCCCTGTTTTGTGTTATTCGTCGTTGCTGGTTTGCCTCTATTTGTTATTTCTGTTGTGGTTGTTGTTCTCTCGTTCTTGCTCTATGTCTCCTCTCTTTTTTCCTCTCCTTTTCTTCTCTGCAGGAGATGGTCATTTATAGGCCTCGTCGGTGTCTTCTTCGGACCAGTTAAAGGAATGGCCCTCAATGAGTCACCGAACTATGGTGGTGACTTACCATAGGGTAGCAACGTGGACAAGGCAGCTGGCTTCTGGAGGCTTCAGCGTGGCAGCAGAGCGTTTGATCAACTGGCAATGCTGGAAGCTGCTGCAACTGATGCATGGAGGGGCTGCTCGCTGGAAGCTGCTGGAAATGATGCGTGGAGGGGGCTGCTCGGGTAAAAATTTAGTGTCTACAGTTGCCACTCTTTGCTCATTCTTGTGTTAACAAGAATAGGGCAAAGACAAAAAGACAATAAATTTTTGTTCATTTGACTTCTCTTGATTAAGATGGAAATGTTAAACAAGTTCTTCTTTGTTTGGATTAGTTCTTCTCATTATGAACTCTTCTATTCTTCCACTGAGGATGACAATTTATCTTCTTCTATGATGTAATCTAGCAAAAAGTTGAACAAATTCTTCTCATTATGAACTTCTTTTTCTTTTTCAGATGAGTTCTTCTCATTATGAACTCCTTCTGGAAATGCTGATCTTCAAAAGAGGGATTTGTTGATTCAACTCCATATGTGATGAATTAAGGTAAGGTTGAACAAATTCTTCTTATTATGAACTTCTTTTTCCTCTTCAGATGAGTTCTTCTCATTATGAACTTTCTCTGAAAATATTGATCCTCAAATGAGGTTCTTCTTTCATTCAATTCCATAGGAGATGAATCAATGCAAGGTTGAACAAGTTCTTATCATTATGAACTTTTTCTTCATCTTCAGATGAGTTCTTCTCATTATGAACTTCACCTGGAAATAGCTCTGTTGCTCTATCTCTTTTTGGAAATGGAGTCAAGCAAAAGGTTGAACAAGTTGTTCTTCATTATGAACTTCCTTTTCCTCTTCAGATAAGTTCTTCTCATTATGAACTTTCTCTGGAAAAGTTGGTGTTGATCTATCTCCTTCTGTGATAGAGTCATGCAAAAGGTTGAACAAGCTCTTCTCATTATGAACTTTTTCTTCCTCTTCAGATAAATTCTTCTCATTATGAACTTTCTTTGGCAACGCTGATCCATCAGTTGATAAATTTGAAGAAAAGGTTGAACAAGTTCTTCTCATTATGAACTTTTCCTTCCTCTTCAGATGAGTTCTTCTCATTATGAACTCTTCTGGAAATATTGAAAACATTCTATCGAGAGGTCTTATGAATGGCCCTGAGGTCTTATCATCTTGCACTATAGGGCTTACAGATGACCCTGAGGCTTTAAGATCAAAAAGCTCTGGAAGGCTTTTTGAAAACATCATGCATTGTAGGTCTTATAGATGACCCTGAGGCTTTAAGATCAAAAAGCTCATGAAGGCTTTTTGAAAGTATCATGCACTGTAGGTCTTACAGATGACCCTGAGGCTTTAAGATCAAAAAGATCCTGAAGACTTTTTGAGAACATCATGCTCTGTAGGTCTTACAGATGACCCTGAGGGTTTTGAAAACATCAAAAAGCTCCCGAAGGCTTTTTGAAAACATCCTGCACTGCAGGGCTTACGGATGTTGGAAATAGTTTACTAAGTAAAAACTATGGAAATCATTTTTTTACTTTTCAACAATTTCATTTTAGAAAAGATTAAATGAGAAACTTTGGAAAGCGTTTTCTCATTGAAATAATTTGTTGATTGGGTAACATGCCCCAAAATAATTTGTTGATTGGTTTAGGGTTCTTACAATACCAGATCAGATAACTCAAAGAACACTTCCAGAAGATGTTATTGGACCTCCTTATTTCTACTATGAGAACGTGGCGCTTGCTCCAGTTGGTGTTTGGACCAAAATGTCACGGTACTTATATGATGTAGAGCCAAACTTTGTAGATTCAAAGTATTTTTATACTACTACACGGAAAAGGGCTACATTCATAATCTGCCAATTGAGAACAGATTTCCTCTTATTCTGCTTCCTCCATGCAGCATACATAATGCTTTTCTATTGACAAAAAACTGGTGACCTTCCTGGGATCCAAGAACAAAGTTGAATTGTTTACAAACATGTACATGAAGTTCCATATTGACAGAAAGGATCCGTAAGCCTCTTGAAGCTTATGAAGATGAGCCACTTTCGAGTGTCCAAAAATATGTTCTTGATGAGTGCCGAAAATAGAATCTGGTATGGGTTGGAAGGAATAAAGTTGCTTTACTTGAACCTGATGAGGTGGAAATGTTTCTAGGTTTCCCTAAAAACCATACACAAGGAAGAGGATCTGCTAGAGACATGTTCTCCGATGGTATCAATGTTCTGTCTCTTTTCTCTGGAATCAGTGATGCAGAGGTTGCCTTCTACTGTCTTGGCATACCTTTGAAAACAGATGCGCAAGAACTGAATGATGATCGATTGGAGCAATTGATGAGTAGATTTCGCAAATTTGACCTCGGTGGTGGTGGCGTTCCGTGTAACAACCTTACCGGAAGACATAAACATCATCAAGATGAACTAGAAGATTTTTGTTGGCAACTTTTCTTGCAATGGCTGTTAAAGTGATTGTCTCTCCTGCTACTTCAAGATACACACCTACATATTCCACTCTTCCTGAACCATGGAAAGATTTAGTTGAAATGGGCTTTCAGTATCTCCCTTTAGAACAAAGTATTCATTCTCTATAAGTTGCTGATAATGTCACAGGAGAGCATCATAAGTTCATTTCTCCAAACTTTCTGGCTTCTCAGACCACTTGATTTCAAGAGTGCTTCATCATTTTGGCCTGACTTATTCTTTTCCTATAATAGAAGTAGAATAGGCAACAATTTACTTCAAGAACCTTCCTCATTTGAGACTGTCCAATTTGAAAATGTTTTTTCTCCTTTCTTTATCAAAGAATAACAGAATTTTGTAAAGTATTGCCCTTTTCAGGTTCACAATAGAATTAAATCATAAGACATAAAATTAATAAATATCAAATAAATCAACTACTCTTTTAAATCATTCAAAAAATCATAGTTCTATGGCATTTAAGGTGTAGGTTGATTCTGGTAAAGTAAGGTCTCTCAGATCAGTCCATCATATATATCTCTTTGGGTAAACTTGAAGAAATGATTGTTATGCTTATCTTGTAGAGATATTTCTCGTTATTATGCTCATCTCGTAGAGATACTTCTTGTGTCTGACTCTCAGGAACATCTTTCGGATGTGTGGTGCTTCATTAAGAGCTTAAGATCATCTCTTATGTCATTGTTGCACCATTTAATATTCGAGCCACCTTTTCAGGTTTTCAACTCGAATCCTCCTTTGGTTTCAAGATGTTATTCAAAATTTACATCTTGATCATTTTTCATATCATGCATTAAAGATTTTAAAGCCCAATTTTTGCAAATAAAAATCAATCTTGAGAGGCGAAATGAATTCTGAAGATATTCTCTTTTAATTAGATGCCTTCAATCTTGCTTTGCTTGACTTGGATCTGCTTTGCTGGGGATTTTCTCATGAGATTCATTCATTTCCAGTATTTCTTGCGCTTCTTGTTGAATATGAATCTTTGAATTAATTGTACTTGATCAATCTTGTAACTTGAGGCTCCATGAGTCACCCATCTTGGTTCAATTTTTTCCTTTTTTTTCTTTTTTTCAAGTATAATATTTCTTGACAGAATCTGAGTTTATTTGGTTTCTTAGAACTTTCCCATTCATTTCTGCCAAAATCAATGCTCCTCCGGAAAATGCTTATTTTTTACAATATTTGACCTTCCCAATTAGACATCGATTTCTCACGGAAATCTTTATGTATAGGCAAGATCTTTTTAAACACTAGATCATCCTCTTGGAACTCTCTCGGATGTGATCTTTCATCATTCGTTTCTGATGCATCTGCCGAGCTTGGATCCCTTCAGCCTCCTCTAATTTTAGCTCCTTTAAGATACAAAGTGATGGTATCTCAAATTGGTAAGACTGAACAAATAAGGTGTTGTCCCAGTGATGTTCGAATAGTATTTCGATATGTATATAAGGCAAAAGGTAGCTTCTCGTGCCAATCCTAGTAAGTTTCAGTGATCTTTGTAATGATAATCTTAATGTTCTTATTTGCTCCTTCAACTGCCTCATTCATCTTTGGGCGATATGTCAATGAGTTTGCATGCTTAAACTGTGCACAAAGTTCAGTCGTCTCATACATAGAAGTCTTTGTGAAAAGTTGTATCTCCATGGGAATGAATATTCAAGATTAACTTTCATTTACATGAAAATAATATAATTAATGCATGATATATTTATTTAAATCAATTGTTTTTTCTTCTTTGAGTATGCTCCAATCACTCGAAATTATCTTCGATAAGCTGGTCTATAATGCCTCATCTCGTCTCTTCTTGTAGGAAGATTCACGGATAATTGAAAGTTTGGTTCTTTTGAGGTCATTTGGTTTATGATGGTTTTGTATTTGAAAGGACAAAAGTGTGACTTTTGAAGTCGTGTATGTGGTGGAAGGTAGTATCATAAACCAGTAAACATCTGGATTTGGTCTCTCAAAAATAGGTAAAGATATTTCTTCAGAGTCTCAGATAATCATAGTGTCAGGATTTGGTTTTGTAAGGGTCAAGTAATTGGCGTTGGATGGGATATGGAAGATATAATTTTACCACTTGCCAAAGATCTATAACTCTTGAAAAATTAAAAGAATATTTAATCTACTTGATACTCAAGAATTTCAAGATTAAAACTTAATTCCTTGGTCATAACCATAAAAGCAACACAAATTTATTTATTGTACAAAGGGCGGAGAAAAGGAACAAAAAACAAGTTCAATCAAGTTGCTGAAAGTAGAAAGGTACTACAGTGGTAGATATCAACTTCCACTTGTTTATCAATCATGCCTCATTATAATGTTAGGTGTGTAATAGGACTAAGGTTTTTGTCCTCATTTACCCCCCATTTCTTGATCATCTTTTGTGTCAACTTCTTTGGATAAACCCTCGAATGCACAAATTTTTGCTTCTTCCTGACCAATTTCTATCATCATCTTCTTCTTCCCCGAGTGGAAATTGGGCTCAATTTTATATTCAGAACAGCTTCCTTTAGTGATGACAATTTTGTTCTGATTCTGAATGCATCTTGCAGCTGTGATTGGAGTAGTATTCACCAGACTCTTTATATTGCCCACTGCTTCACTTGTCCTCAGAATATCTGATATAAATGTTTGAGATTTCTTCAGAGTTATATTTTTCCCATTCATTCTTAAACCGGTGGGCCAATCTCGAATTACCTCTCTTTTCATTTCTTTCTCATTCTTTAGCATCAGAGAAGTATCATGAGTTGAATCTGTCATACATACTTTATATTCCTCAATTTTTCCTTTTTTCTTTTTAATATCTTCTACTGTATGATCTTCATTTGCCTTGACCGTGTTAACTTCATTTTGGGGTTTGAATCCCGATTATTTAATCAAAATGGATTGACTATTAACATCCACTCTTATGATTTTATGAACCAAAAGGTCTTGAACTTGTCTTTTGAAGTTACCGCAATTCTCGATGGAGTGTCCTCGGATTCCAGCATGATATTCACAAAAGACTTTCTCATTATACCATATCGGGTAAGGAGGTAACAAAGGCTTAGCCTGACATGTGCCAATAAGATGGGCTTTGAGTAACTCAGGATATAACTTGCTGCATGAAACTGAAGGAAACTTGGGTAGAATTTCCCCTGACATCACTGTCACATTACAATTGTTTTCTTTGCTTTCTTGAAGACCTTGTGACTGAGGATCTAGATGTTTGCTTTTTTTAGATTTCTTCAATGGTACTGAAATTTCTTCTATGCTTCTCTTCAACTTGATCTTTGTCTCATCTTCTGGGGTCATACCCGATTTTTGGAGATTTATCGAATTTCCACATTCCCTGGCAAAGTTCTGGTCATTTGTTTCCATTGTATCATCTACATTATTCATAATCCCATTCAAATATTTCACAACAGGATCCTCTAAGGGGTTCTCTACATAGATTACAATATTCACCAGGTCCATCAATTTGGTCAGTTGTTCCTTTGAATCCTCCTGGAACTTTTTTACTTGATCAATCATCTTTTGTTGTGTCTCGATAAATTGCTCTTGTAGTTTCTCGATTCTACTAACCCTTGCTAAAATCTCATTCATGGCTATTATCCTTCTTTAAGAAGACCAAGTTAACTCCACTTTGATTCTTTCATGGAATTTTCCACGAACTATTCCACGTTGTCATGATTAAATGCATGTAGAATAGTTTGAAATAAAATGTAATTATGCAAATATGCAAATGCAAAAATGAAAATATAAATATAAACGTAAAAATGAAAAAAATGCAAAATGAAAATGCATGTATGAAAAGGTGTTACTCAAGAGTGATCATCTTAGAACAGATTTCATTGAACACAAAAGTTTCCGTGCATCAAACAAAACTTTTATATATAGGGGACAACTTTTAGTCCTATCTTCAACAAAACTTTACATATAGGAGATAACTTTCCCATTTTCTTCTTGAAAGCTAAGTTAGTCGATCAGCTTATGGGCCGTATTGCTTGTCTGGACTACAGCTTCTTCCATGACATTCTGGTGTTTCATCTTCTATATCAGTTCTCGGAGTTGCTCATTTTCCCTTGTAAGAGAACTTTTGTGTTCAAGAAGTATATATATAAAAATTTTGAAAAGAAAGAATTAAAAATTAAATATATGAATTTTTGATTTTCTAATTGATAGAGACAATTAATAATTTGTTTTAAAGTTTGACCACTCCCCAGCAGAGTCGCCAAGCTGTAGTAACCAGTTTTCGCCCGAGTACGAATTTTTTATTTGGCGAGAAAAATGATGTGAATAAATGGTTTAAAATGTTTTGGGAGTCGCCATCGGCCTTTTGGGTCAAGTAGGTCGAATACCTAAAATTATCTTTTAAAAGAGTTTTTAAGGAAACATCAGTTAAAAGATAAACTGGTATGCGTTTTAACCAAAAATTCGTTCTTTTCAATAATAAAAAGGGATTCGTGGTCGATTACGTTTGGGGAAGGATTAGCACCCCCACAACGCCCAAAATTGGTACTCATTAATTATAAATTGTCTCTATTATTGAAAATTTAAAAATTCAAATATATTTAATTCATAATTCTGTTAAATTTATTTATTAATATATTAATATCTATATTTTTAAATAAGAAGATATTTATTTACTTAGAAATATCAGAAAAAGGGCTTCTAGGTGCTTTAAGACAGCTCTTTTCTTAATATTAAAATAAATAAATAAATATTAATAAAATATTTATCTAAAAATAATAAAAAATATTCATTTATTTAAAAATATCAGAAAATGAACATCCAATTACTTTAAGACTGTCATTTCTTAATATTGAAAAATAAATAAATATTAAAAATAATAAATTTTCCTAAGAAAATAATTTAAATAGAATAATATGTATTTTCTGGTTTTTATAAGTAAAATATTTATTTATTTTTAAAAAATCAAAATAGGATATCTAGTTGCTTTAAGACTGTCATTTTCTTCGATATTTGAAAAATAAATAAATATTATTAGTTAAACAAATATATATATATATATATATATATTTATTTATATGAATAATATAATAATAAAATAATAATTAAAGTAATAATTTAAGCATATTGGAATTGAAATGATAATAATACAAATTAAATTGCAATTAAATAGTGACTAAAACATATAAAATTAAAGTAATAGGATTAAAATATAAAATATTAAAATTTACAACCCTTATTCGTAGTATTATAAAAAATATAATTACTAATAGTGTAATTAACCCTAATTATTAATAGGTGATTAAAAAAATAATTATTGAAAATTAAAGGCTCTAATTCGAATAAGAAAAAGTCTGAATGCTAATAACGTAATTTAGCTTTATTTAATTAATTTGGGTTAAAATAATAATTACTAAACTGTAAGGGACTAAATTAGGTATTTACCCTAAATATATATATATACAAATAAGGATTAAAATAAAAATAAAATAAAATTTAAAGACAGAATTAAAAATGCTCATAAGTGTAATTAGTGACTATAATGAAAATTTACAAAAATGTAGGTATCACGCATATGATTTGGCCATTAGCGTAAATTACACATATACCCCCTATCCAAAACGACATCGTTTGGGAGGGGATATAAACCCATAAAACTGACTATTTTAGGCCATTCTTCTCATTTTTCTTATTTCCTCTCTCTCTCTAGTTGAGAGATGAAATTATCTCTGTCATCTCTCTAAAACGGAGAGGGAGAGACCACCGGTCGACAGCCGTGCTTTGATGCCGACCACCACTGTCGGCCACCATGAGCGGTGGCCGAAACTCCCAAATTACCCCAAAATACCAATCTCGGCCTCCTAATGTCGATTCCAACCTTTGTTTTCCCTAAAAACCTTTATATTTCCGTAGATCTAATTTTTTTTTACCTTCGACGTTTGGTTTCTAGCAGCAAGTGGAGGCTATGGTGAGTTGTCACTTTTCCTTCTTTTTTTCGTTTGTTGTTTGGTGGTTTGCCCCGTTGGCTCTTTGTTTCTTGGTTGCTATTTTCCCCTGTTTTGTGTTGTTCGTCGTTGCTGGTTTGCCTTTGTTTGCTGTTTCTGTTGTGGTTGTTATTCTCTCGTTCTTGCTCTATGTCTCCTCTCTTTTTTCCTCTCCTTTTCTTCTCTGCATGAGATGGCCATTTATAGGCCTCATCGGTGTCTTCTTCGGACCAGTTAAAGGAATGACCCTCTGTGAGTCATCGAACTATGGTGGTGACTCACCATAGGGTAGCAACGTAGATAAGGCAGCTGGCTTCTGGAGGCTTCAGCGTGGCAGTAGGGCGTTGGATCACCTGGCAGTGATGGAAGCTGCTGTAACTGATGCGTGGAAGGGCTGCTCGTTGAAAGCTACTGGAAATGATGCATGGAGGGGCTGCTGGATGGAGGGGGCTGCTCGGGTAAAAATTTAGTGTCTACAACAAACATTCTGAAAAGTCAATACAAAGAAGAAGTATGAATGGATGCCTTAGATCTTAATAATGTAGGCGCTTCGGAACTGATAAGTTGTTAGGAGGCCTTGAACGCAGCCTTTATCAAGGGATCTTCTAAGATGTGACAATGTTCGGAAGAGTGCAACCTTTCTCCGACTCGTTAAGTCTGTAGAAGATTCAGATGCAGGGATGTTTCACTGTCTGGATTAGGGACCTTTCTTGAATCAATATCCAAATCGCCCTTTCGGGTTTTCAATTTGGACCCATTATCGGTTTCAAAATGCCTTTTGCGGATTTTCATCTTGAACCCACATTCTTTCTTTTTCTTTTTCTCTTTCTTTTTTCTCTTTTTCCTTTTTCTTTCTTTTTATTTTTTTCAATTTAGGGTGCCCTTTCGGGTTTTCACCCTAAACTTTCTTTCATTTTCTTTTTCTTTTCTTTTTTCTCCAACTTATGACGTCCTCTTGGGTTTTCATCCTAAGAAAAATATTTCTTGGCTGCATCCGAATTAACGAGATTTGGCAGTTCTGGCCCGTCTATTTTAGCCAGGACACGTGCTCCTCCGTAGATGGCCTTTTTCACGACATAAGGTCCCTCCCAATTTGGCATTCATTTTCCTATGAAGTCTTTTTTGAATTGGCCAAATTCTCTTTAGCATAAGATCTCCTTCACAAAATACTCTTGGGCGCACCATCTTGTTATGTGCTCGAATCATTCGTGTCTGGTAGATTTGACCATGATGAATGAATTTCAATCTCTTTTCCTCTATTAGGTTCAGCTGATCATATCGGGATTACACCCATTATACATCATCCAGTTTGACTTCTGACATGACCCAGAGTGACAAAATTTCTACTTCAATGGGCAACACCGCTTCCATCTCATATGCCATTGAAAATGGGGTTGCCCCAGTCAAAGTTCATACCTAGGTTCGGTAAACAAACAAAGCAAAAGGCAATTTCTCGTGCCAATCCTTGTAGGTCTCATTCATTTTTTCCACTATCTTCTTGATGCTTTTATTTGCTGCTTCTACTGCTCCGTTCATCTTTGGTCTGTAAACAGTAGAGTTGTGATGTTTTATGTTGAATTGCTCAACCCAGCGTCCATCATTTTATTGTTCAAGTTTTTAGCATTATCGGTAATAATTCTTTTAGGTAAACCATACCGATATATGATCTCTTTCTTAAAAAACTTGCAAATAGTGAATTGAGTGACACTGCGTATAATGCAACCTCTACCCATTTGGTGAAATAATCAATTGCCACGAGAATGAACCGGTGACCATTCGAAGCATTCAGATGGATTTGCCCGATAACATCCATGTCCCACATAGAAAAATGTCATGAGGACGTCGTCACATGAAGTGGATGAGGTGAAACATTTATTTAATCTCCGTAAATTTGACACTTATGACATCTTCTAGCATAATTGATGCAGTCACTTTCCAGTGTGGACAAAAAAAATATATGTATCTCATTATTTTCCTTGAAATCATATGTCAATTCGCATGTGTTCCACAAACTCCGTAATGCACTTCCTCCACTATCATCTTCTCCTCTTCTGCATCTATATACCTTAATAGGACTTGATCATGACTTTTCTTGTATAAGACCTTCCCATCAAGGACATATCCAGCTACCATCCTTCTAATGGCTCTTTTATCAATTTTAGTGGCTTCCTCTGGATAATTTCGATTCTTGATGTATTGCAGAATGTCGTGGTACCAGGGCTTATTGTCTTTCACTTTCTCAATTTGATAATAATGAGCCGGGTACTCATACGACTTCATGTCAATTGGCATCATTTCAGACTCCCCGCTAGCCTTGAATGCAACTGCCAAGGTAGCTAAGGCATCAACCATTTGATTTTCTTCTCTAGGCACATAGTGGAAGGTGACTTCATCGAATTCTTCGAGCAGATCCAATATTAGATTTCGGTACTCCACCAGCTTTACATCTTTGGTTTCCTATTCTCCACAAAGCTGATAGATTACTAAGTCTGAATCTCCATATACCCGCAGGGTCTTTATATTTTGCCCCATTGTAACTCAGATCCCCAAAACACAAGCCTCATATTCTGCCATGTTGTTGGTGCAATCAAAATTCAGTCTGCTAGTGAATGGGTAATGATTCCCTTATGGGGAGACCAATATAACCCCGATGCCATGTTCTAATGCATTTGATGCATAATCAAAATGTATTTTCCAAGATCTTTCTATGGAAGTACTTGCTTCTTCTAAAGATATGGCCATTAAGTCTTCGTCTGGGAAGTCAAAGTCCAGCGGCTCGTAATTTTCATCAGTTTTGCTTGCCAAGAAATCTTATATGACACTTCCTTTTATGGCTTTCTGACTTACATGCTCGATGTCAAATTCAGATAACAGCATCTGCCATCAGGTTAACCTTCCAGAAAGAGCAAGCACACCTATCATGTACTTTAGTGGATCTAACTTGGAAATCAGCCAAGTGGTGTGATACAACATGTATTGCCTGAGTCTTCGTGTAGCCCAGACTAGAGCATATCAAACCTTTTCGATGGGAGGATATTTGACCTCGCAATCGGTAAACTTCTTGCTCAAGTAGTAGATGGCTCTTTTCTTCCTTCCGGATTCATCATGTTGACCCAAGACAGACCCCATTAAATTCTCGAATATGGATAGATACAAGAACAGAGGTTTGTCCAAGATAGGGACATCAGGATAGGAGTGTGAGACAAATACTCCTTTATTTTCTCAAATACAGTTTGATAGTTCTCATCCCACTCTCCAGGGTTGTTCTTTCAGAGAAGACGAAAGATTGGATCACACTTGTCGGTTAACTAAGATATGAACCGTGCTATATAATTCAATTTTCCTAGAAAACCTCAAACTTCTTTCCATGTTTACGGGGGAGGTAGATTCTGGATAGCCTTAACCTTATCAGGATTGACTTCGATGTCTTTCCTGCTGAGCACGAAGCCTAACAGCTTCCCAGATATTACCCCAAAGGTGCACTTACTAGGGTTCAGTCTTAGCTGGAATTTTATTAATCTCTGGAAGAGTTTTCTCAAATTCTCAACATGTTAATTCTCGGTTAGTGCCTTGACAATAATGTTATCGGTATAAACCTCGATTTCTTTATGTATCATGTTATAGAATAGGGTCATCATAGCTCTCTAATATGTTTCCCCAGTATTCCTCAACCCGAAGGACATCACTTTGTAGCAGAAGGTTCCTCACATCGTGATGAATGTGGTCTTTTCCATGTCTTCAGGATGCATCTTAATCTGGTTATACCCTGAGAATCTGTCCATGAACGAGAAGAATGTGTTCCCGATTGTATTGTCCACCAAAGTGTCTCTGTGCGGCAGAGGAAATTTATCTTTAGGGCTTACCTTGTTAAGGTCCCGATAATCAACACACATGCACACTTTCCCGTCTTTCTTTGAAACCGACACTATGTTGGACACCCACTCCAGATACTTGGCCAGTTGAAGGAAACCAGCATCGAATTGCTTCTTGACTTCTTCTTTGATCTTAAGGAGCATCTCAAGTCGCATTCTCCTTAGCTTTTGTTGCATGGGTTTGCATTCTAGTTTGATAGGTAGTTCATGGACTACTATATCTGTGTCTAGTCCTGACATCTCTTGATATGACCAAGCGAACACATCTTTGTATTCTTGAAGTGAGACTATCAAGTTTTGTCTTGCTTCAGCCAAAAGAGTTGTGTCGATTTTAACATCCTTTAATATGTTGCCCCAGTATTCCTCAACCCGAAGGACATCACTTTGTAGCAGAAGGTTCCTTACATCGTGATGAATGTGGTCTTTTCTATGTCTTCAGGATGCATCTTAATCTGGTTATGCCCTGAGAATCCGTCCATGAACGAGAAGAATGTGTTCCCGGTTGTATTATCCACCAAAGTGTCTCTGTGCGGCAGAGGAAAGTTATCTTTAGGGCTTACCTTGTTAAGGTCCCGATAATCAACACACATGCGCACTTTTCCGTCTTTCTTTGGAACCGACACTATGTTGGCCACCCACTCCAGATACTTGGCCAGTTGAAGGAAACCAGCATCGAATTGCTTCTTGACTTCTTCTTTAATCTTAAGGAGCATCTCAAGTCGCATTCTCCTTAGCTTTTGTTGCACGGGTTTGCATTCTAGTTTGATAGGTAGTTCATGGACTACTATATCTGTGTCTAGTCCTGACATCTTTTGATATGACCAAGCGAACACATCTCTGTATTCTTGAAGTGAGACTATCAAGTTTTGTCTTGGTTCAGCCAAAAGAGTTGTGTCGATTTTAAAATCCTTTCTTTCCTCTTCAATTCCCAGATTCAAGACTTTGACTTCCTCTTCATGTGGCAGTATTTGTTTGTCTTCTCTTTCTACCATTCTCAATACAAGTTGCACTCATATTCATTGTCGCATTCATCAACTTCCCCGAGACAAATGGCCAATTCAAAATCCACCTCCAGATCAGGATCATATCGTTATCTGGGGACTTGAAGGAAAAAGAAAATATGTATGCGTGAGAGGAAAATATCCCACACGGAATAGTCGAAATTAAATTTGAAAGAGAATGAAATGGAGTACTGAAATGAATGAAAGAAAAAAATGAATTCAAAAGAAATAAAACAAGAAAACTGTTTGACATGAAGGAAATTGCATCTTTTATTGAATTTAAATCAAAATGTTTATTCACCCTTACAAAAGATCACCTATTGCTCGAGTATAGGCAGATAGGGATAGTTTGAATATTACTCTGAAAGGTATTTGAAAATCACAAGCAATTTTTCCGCCGAGCAGTTACTAAGCATAGACCCAGGTGGTAGTGGACGGATTCCGGATCTATTATCGTCTTCAGTATTTTCTGCGATTACGAAATTGATACTCAGATCTTTCAGAACCACTTCCAAATCTGATGAGGTGGTCTTAAACACATAACCACTTGACTTAAATATGTTATCAAGAGGTGAGAATACCTTGGGTTCCCATTGAAATTCATTTCCAGTTAACCTGGCTATTTTTCTTTCCCGATTCTTCTAAATTTTCTTCCTCTTTTCTTAGTGACTGGGCTGAAAACCAAGCCCAAACTGATCGAATTTTGATATAGGAAGGACATGATTATCCTTCCTTGCAGGTGCTTCCCAAACCCCCTTTCTATCTTGGCACTTCTTCCCAAGGTCTGCCTGATCTCTATTCTGGTATACTTGGAAAGTCAGGGTTTAGAAATTTTCTTTCCTTCAGCCATAAATGTGGCATTCACAAATTCCAATGAGCAGAATGAACATTCTAATGCCTCCTCATCTACCTCAATGTATGGAGCGTCCGTTGTCACACTTGCTACAATATCTTCTTCAGTGTTAATAATCATCAGGGCTCCATTAATAACAAACTTAACCTTTTGGTGCAGCGTGGATGGTACTGCACCAGTTTGATGAATCCAAGACCTTCCCAAAAGATAATTGTAGGAAGACATGATGTCCATCACTAGAAATTCAATATTATAGGTGACAAGTCCGATGGTTAACGGCACCTCAATCTTGCCAATTACCTCCCTCTTGTTCCCATCAAAGGTTCAGGCCACGCTCTGGCAGGTTCTCATTTGAGAGGTATCCATTGGTAGCATTTTCAACGTAACTATAGACATCACATTAAGGGCTGAACCGTTATCGATTAATACACTCAGTAAAGCGTACCCCTTACATTAGGTGGTGATATGTAATGCCTTAGTTCGACCTCTACCTCCAAATGGAATCTCATCGTCTGAAAATGAGATGAGATTATCAACTTGAATGTTGTTTACCAGTCGGTCCATCTTGTTGACTGGTATATTTTGTGGCACAAACGTCTGATTCAGGACCTTCAATAGTACCTCCCGGTGTGCCTCCAAGTTCAACAACAGTGTCAGCATTGAAGTACGTGTGGGCAAGCTATGTAGCTATTCTACATTGTTGTATTCGCTGTGCTTCAAGAATTTGAGGAATTATTTAGCTTCCTCCTCCTTTATGGACTCGTTGATAGCCAATACATCTTTCTTGAAGGGTTCAAGTGGTCTTTGGCCCACTTTGCTATCATCTTCTCTTGAAGTGCTCACCTGACATTCATACATCCATGACACTTATCGGCTGTCCTTGTAAGCAAAAGGTCGGGGTGCTATAATCACCACCTTCGCTTGTGTTCTTTCTATTATCTTTGATTTAGGGGTAATTATCAAAGGACTACCCCTACTGTATTTCCTTTCAGATGACTCTCCAGTAGCACAAACGTCTACTTTTAGAGAATCTCGAATTTCTTCATAAAATTCTAGCTCCTTTCTATCTATCATAAGTTGGACCAAAGTTTTGAATTATGGGTAATCTTGCACCTCATGTCCCTCTTCATTGTGGTAACAACAGTGGTTACCATCTCCATTCCTTGATGTATCCGAATGTGGTACGAGAAGCCCTATTTTCACCACTTGGCTCCATACCCAATCCAAAGGAGATTTTACTTCCGAAACACTATTTTTGACTCTCTTTTCTTTCTCAGTAGTGACTGCGTTAATCTGTAACCCCTTTGACCCGGCCTATGCGTTTCGACTAAGTCTAGTGGATCACATTATGATTATTAAAGACATTTTCCGAAACCGTTATTCCATCAATATAAAATCACATTATAAATAACATGAAATTATAAACAAATTATACTATCAAAATCCAACTCGTAAATATAATACCAATAAGTAATAAATTAATTTAAAACATGTCTTCAAATTTAAAATCACAATAAACCGAACAGTAATAGCAAAAGAGTCATCATTATAAAATCCGATATTTTAAAATAAGGTCCATGTCACCAAAATAAAGTCAACTTGCAAAATAAAAACATTACAATCTGATTTACTTCAAGAGATATGTTGATCCTCCAAGTGCTCGAACCGAGGTATCTAACCAACAGTATCTGAAAGGGGGAAAACATTTTTGAAAGGTGAGCTAGGCTCAGTGTGTCCCAACATTTCCATAAAATCACAATAGGTACAAATCATAGTCCAGTAAATCTCACAAATTCGTAAAAGAGTTTAACTTTTGAAAATCATAGTTTAAACCCTTTTCTGGTACACCATCAGTAGTTCCCAAAATTATTTTCCATATAGCTTACTTTATGCACATAGCAAAAAGAAAGCCGACTTAAGGATAGGCTATGAAGCTTGTATCCTTAAGCCCAAGTCAATAAGTCCATATAGCTTACCCTAAGCACACAGCAAAGGAAAGCCGACCTAATGAAACATCTTGGGGCCCTCAAGAGTCACATTAGGCCCATTTAGCTTGATCAGAGCTATTCCATAAATTTCAAAACAAAAATTAGATAGCAGCCATATTCCATAAATTGTCACATTAAATTGGTGCATCCATAAAACAATAACCAATGAATTCGGTGTACCACATATTAAAACCAATGAAACAGTTCAGTAATAAGTAGGGAACACACCTCGACAATAGGTTCAAATAGCAAATCTACTGATTGCTGGTTTCACCACGCTCTGCTACAGTTTTCGAACCTATTTTACAATAACACTATATTACTTATGAGTAATATATAAATAGATCTCTAAAATCATAAAATTTACGGGTCTTACGGGTGAATACTGGCACACGTGGTTTAACTGATCTAGAAGAGCTGGGTCGAGCTGTCGAACGATCCGGAGAGTCTCTTTGTACCTTCAAACAATAATAATTTATCAGTCCCTAATCCTATTTAATTGTTCAAAACTAAACTTCTCAAGTATATAAGCATTTTTCGGGTTTGACTATCAATTTGGGGTATTTCAAGTCTGAATTTGGCCAAACGGATTGCGGAATCGAAATCAGGACGTCGAAAAACATAAAGTATGACTTTCCAAAAATTCAAATTCTTGGTCAAAGTCAAAGTCATCCACTTTTACCGTCGATTTGGAGGCCTTCAGATTCGAATTTGACGAAATAGACCACAAAAACGGATTCGGCACGTCGAAATCTATCAGGATAGGTATACTCGGAAAGGAATAACGATCGTTTAATAGTCGGTCAAAGCCGGTCAAAGTTTTGGTCAAAAGAGGTCAACAAACTGTTGAACATTTTACACAAATAGCACACTTTTTAAAATAATTACCAAAATAGCACCCATTTTAAATTAATCACTAGAATAGCACAAAAACTGAATTATTTACCAGATTAGCACCAAAACCGAATTATTTACCAGATTAGCACTAAAACCAAATTATTTACCAGAATAACACCGGTCAACGGTCAACGATCGGGTCGGGTCAACGGGTCGGGTCGTGACCGGTCAAACCCTTAAGAAAACCGGTTGAACCGGTCACTCACTCGCCTTACGGCGGCGCGTGTGGCGCGTGAGGTGTCCTCCGGGGCTCTAAAAATTACGGAAAAATTTCTAAAAATTATTTTGAGCGTTTTCGAGATAGTTACAAAGCTCGGTTCAAATTTTTGAACAACGGAGAGCTCGAATTCATCAAATCGGGAAGTTTGACCGGTTCATCTCCCCACGCGCCACCGCCGCCGGAGAAAAAAGAGAACACCGGTAGACTCGGAACGACACAAGGAACACGATGGTGTGGGAGGTGTCGTAAACGGAGCAACGATCAGCGGTGAATTTAAGATTTTCTTGGCGATAGAGCTAATAAAAACGACGATACTTTGACTATAAATTCCCGACGTTTGGCTGCGTTTTGCTTCAATTAATTTGAAGGGTTTGTTCCTCGCTCGATGATGAACACAACGGTGGTTTCAAAACAACGATCAGAATTCGGACGGCGTCAGAATCGAGTTTGGAAGTTGTGTGCGTGAGGAAAGATTTGTGAAATTGATTTCTGTTTTTCAAAACAGAAATCACACATATAACAATTGCCTGCCGACACTCCAAGGTTAAATTCAGGGCTTGATCCCTGAATTTTCTTTAACTTTAAAACAAGCTCCAAGTTTTAAAATCTTTCAATTTAGTCCTAATATTTGCCAAATTTTCACAATTAAACCCTCCAATTTCAATAAAATATTATTTTAAAAATCGGGTTGTTACATAATCCCAATCTCTTGATGATTTGGCAAGGGATTTTATGCAATATTTGGTCCTCCGGAGTTGAAGTGGATCCAGTCTTTGTTATACATTCTTTGTACAATCCTATTGAATGCGAGACAGTTTTTGATTGTCTGCCCCAGCACACTGCCATGGTATTCGCAGTGAGCGTTCTCGTTATAACATCTGGGGTAAGGGGGCTTCATTGGTTCCACAGGGTAAAGTGACATCACATGAGTGTCAAAGAGTTGTTGGTATAATTCTTTGTACGATATGGGAGTATGATCGAATTACTCCTTCTCTCTTTCTTTCCTAGGTTCCCTCTGATTTTATCTAGAAGTACCTATCGGTACAGCTGTAGTTGTTTTTGTGCCAGAGATCGTAACACCTTTTTTGGCACTATAGGTGTTGACGTTGTTGATCTCTCTATCTTTGTTCTTCATGGGAGGCTTCTTACTTGATTCCCCTCCCTCTATTTTGCCTTGTTTTATGGCCAACTAAATCATTTCTCCGGCCATAACTAGGTTTTAAAAACTTCCTGATGTGATTGCAACCAGGTGCGCGAAGTAAGGAGCCTTCAGGGTCTGTACAAAAATCTTCCTGGTTTCCTTTTGGATGAACTTGCACAACCAAATCTCTCCATCTCTGTGCGTATTGTCAGAAATTTTTGTTATGCTTCTTCTCCATGCTTTATAGCATTACTCGATCTAGCCTCATATAGTTAATGTGCTTGTACTGTTCTAGGAACGACTTGACTAGGTCTTTCCAAGTCTTGATATGAGATCGGTTCAGCTGATTGTACCATCGGATAGTTGAGCCAGACTGACTCTCCTAGAAGCAATGAATGTGGGAATTGATCATTACCCCCATATCCCATCATCTTCCAACATAACATCGTGATGTGGGCTGAAGGGCAAGTGTTTCCATCGAATTTCTCAAATTTGAGGACTTTAAACTTTGGTGGAAGCACAAAATCCGGGACCAGACTAAGTTCTAATGCATCTACTCTGTAATAATCATAGTCCCCTTTGACCACCTTCATTTGGTCTTCCAACAGTTTAATTTTTTCTTCCATCTTCTTCGTTTTGTATTCCTCGTCAAAATTCGAGACATGGTAATATCCATATTATTGTGAGGGTTGGTTACAAAAGTTTGCATCTTTACAACAGATGAGGATTTTCCTATTGCCGCAGATAAGTCCCCTTGCAGTCCGGGTGAGATAACCACTTATGGGGTCGGTGGTATAGTTACCCCTAAGATGAACATACACCTGGTGCAGTTTCTTGTTGTAAACTAGATAACTTGGCCACGATCTGGTCGACCAATGACTCTTGGCTATTCGTGATCGTATCCAGGGTGCTCTGACTGTTCAGAGTTATCTTGTCTTTCAGCTCTCTCTGTAACCTCAACATATTCTCCTCAAGTTGAGCGATTTTGGCCTCCATTTTTCTTTTCTTTGTTCGAGTGTTGTGCGGATGATGCGTGTCTAGAGCTTGTAGAGGTAAACTTGGTGTTTGTTCTTTCTTCTGATGAGACATTTTTTGTTAGTTAATATGAATGTAAAAAATAGAAAAAATAGAAAAATAAACATGAAAAATAAAATACAAGGTATGAAATACATGATGTATGTGATTCAGAGGCATTGATCCAGAAATGTGTCTGTTATTATAAATAATCCTTATTAAAACAAAAGTGTTTTATCTTTTAAGAGACAAAAATTAATTCAAAGGTACATCTGGACTAAATTCGCTAGACCTCGAAAGTTTCTAATAGGTTAACAAGTCTTCTTCCTTCATCTATCACTGGTTGAATGCCTTGTCGAACCACTCTGGCTTCCCTTCCTAAACCATGTAAATGACGAGCTGCATTATGTACTTGCTCCAGGAAATCACGGATGACTGCATTTTTAGCCTTCACCCTTTGCTGAGCTTGTTCCCAAAGAAAACACCACTGTAACCCTCCATCAAATGGCACTATCTGAAGCTCGCTTGCTTGTTTTTTGAATCCGTCTACAATGGCTTCTAACTCAACTATGGTTTTGTCGTCCCGTTCTTGTTGTTTATGGAGAGACTTCTCTAAATTAGTTACTTGGATTTTCAAACACTTGTTCTGATGTTGACTATCTATCAAACGCCTCTGAGCAGTGTTTAGCTATTCTTTCAGTGTCTCTCTTTCATCATGCCCTTCAAACTTTCTTTTCAGGCTGCTAGCTTTACCTTTCCAGTTCTCAGAAGTCATTTTCATATTAGAATTGCTCTAGACTTGTTCTCGATACCTTTTTCTCAAGTCTTCAAGCTCAAAACAAGTTTTCTTCTACTCTTTCTCTAACTTGTCTGCCCGATCCTTCTGAGTATTGGCATCTCACTTCCACTGATATCTTTCAGCCTCAAGTTATCTTACCTTCTGGTTCAATTCATTCTTTACAACTTCAAATTCATCCCTTGCTATCTCCAGCTCGGAAGGAACATGCTTAAGATGTTCTTCCATAGTCCGCGTGTCCTCATGATCTGACACTGGGATGTTGTCGTTTGTCCTTTACCTTAGACACTATAAATCATCCAGAGTGAGCATGTCCTTGGTAGCCACGACATCCATTCGGAACACTTTCTTCTATGACTCAGCTACTTCCTTGACCATCTTCTTGTAGTTGTCTCCATGGTATAAGAATTCTGATCCAGATATTCCATATGTTGCTGGGACAAACTGGAGTGCTCCAAACTATCGAACTGCCTAAAGTGGAGAATATTCAATTCCTCCCCATAGTCCAAGTAATATCATAGTATTTGCATCCCCACATCGGAAGAGAATGTCACTGTGGGTCAACCAAGGAGCTCTCCAAGTAATATCCAGATCTTGAAAATGTGTAAAGACTTTCATCCATTTTTCTTTTGAGGCATCTTCATGCCATTTCAGAGTGATGAATTCTCTCAAAGGTGAATAAGTGGTGCTGAATCAGCGGTAGGCAAATCCATTAGTCTTCCAGAAATGATTGTGAATCCAGACTTGGAGAAGATGAGTGCACCCTATGAACCTTCCTCCACCAGTCATTTTACAGTGGTTGAGAGAGCGAAAGGTCTCGGCTAAGATTACCGGTGTTGGATTTACTTGCCTCGGGAGTTGTTCAAACAATTCCACCACAACTGTATCAATGTATCCTAAAGTCCTTGGGAATATAATCAATCCATACAGACCCAGTGCGAAAAGATCTATTGTCTTCCATTCATCGGGATGGTTCTTCATCAGTTGCTTGATATGGAGCCAAGCAATTATTTCCCCGCTACTTTTGTGTCGTGCTCGGTCAGTTACCCATTTTTCATCAACCCCTACAACCTTTGCCAGTCCGTTCTTGAAAGGCTGACTTTTGATATGTTTGATGTAGGCCCGCTCCAGTCTGATGCTTTCGCAGTGTAGCAGTGTAGTATACTCTTTGATTGTCGGCACCATGTCCTCCTGGTTAAAGGTGAACAATTTTACCCCGAGTTCCAGAATTGTACCAAGGCTTTAATTAGGGGCTCATATGTCCTGGCATAGAGAATGAGATCGATATCATCATACCACTGGCTGAATTTCTGCTTCTGGTCATTCTTCTAGCTATCCCAAATGCTTTGTAACTCTTGAACATCATTATGCTTTAGGCTAACAGAAGCATAGCTAACAAGATCTGACACATAGCTTCCTTGTAGAATGTCTCCATTCTCTTTCTGAGTCTTTTCAGACCATAGTCGTACCTTGGCGTTTTTATCTCTTGCGTTACAGCCCCTTTGTCCATTAATGCAGATTATTTGTGAAACTAACACCTTTTTATGGATCAATAGCCTCTTTTTATGATGCAAATGCTAGAAAGAAAAACACGAAAGCACAAGGTTAGCAAGATAAAAAAATATAAATGATAAAAGTAAAAATAAATGAAAACAAACTGCATGATTAAGTTAAAAACATCCTAGGTTTTGAACTAGAGTTTTGGAGTAGGCTCTAATTCCCTGTCGTCTCTCAGTTTAGGTTCTAAAAAAGGTACTCGAGTTCTACTTGTTGGTGCCCCCTTGGGGTTGCTAGACCCTTAGTCCTAAGCCCATTACAAGCTTTTGTAGACTAAGTTAAACTCAAGAGGATACATTCCCTTATGCCTGTGTGGTGAAAAAATTCACACAAAGACATAAGGTATATGAATCCCGAATGATACTTGCTAGGCTTGTGCGGAGAATAAATTCTCACGAAGGTGTCGCTTTCACCCCCACTTAAAAAGGTTCGAAGCTCGGGTATAGAGCCTTAGATGAAAAAAGTTTGATAAGCTGAAAGAAATCGTCAGTACAACATTATTTGAAAAGATAATAAAAAGTATGTAATAAGGATCGAAAATATTTCCTTAAAATTTAAACTTACCATTTTTATTAAAAAGACAACTGGAAATTAACCTTAGCCTGACTCACTTACCTTTAGTCCCTAGTGGAGTTGCCAAGCTGTCGGAACCGTTTTTCGGGTGGGCCCGGAATTGGACTTCGACTTGAATGGAATGGTTAGAGTCGCCACCAATCATTTATTTTAAGAACAAATGGGTTGATCGGATACCTTGATTTCTTACCTGATCTGTATCTTACCAGCGATATGTCAGATTCGGAAGTCTGTTACACTCAATGAATGGTTAGCACCCTTGAACTACCCTTTCGGTACTAATTAATTTACAGTTGTCTTTAATTAAGAAAATTTCAGGTAAAATTAAAAGGTAAAATTTTGATCCAAATTATTTACCTTCAATGGGTTTGAAAACATACCCTTAAAAAGTTAAGACAAGTGTTAGGTGCAATAAAGTGCAGAATTGAATTAAAATATTAAAACAAAATACATGTTGAAGAATTAAAAGAAATAAAATAAAACAAAGCAAATAAAAGGAGCAATCGAATTGAAAAAGAAAAAAAAGAATGCACAAACATAAAAATACTAGATACAAAATTAAATATAAGCAAATACTACCATAAAGAAAAGAAGTGAAATAAAGAATGATAACCCTAAATAAAATCTAAATAATAAAAAAATAATGAAAGGCTAATCTCAAAAAAGAGGAAATTAAAAAATAAAACAAAATAAAGGAAAAAAGTAAAATAATAAAACAAAATAAAATAATATAAAAAGGAAATACGATACGAAAAACATGGAATGAACTAAAATTAAAAAAAAAGAAACAAAACAAAAAAAAAATAGAAAATAAAATTTGAAGAAAAAAGTAAAACAAAAATATATATGTATATAATAATATGAGATTAAGTAAATAGAAATAAAAGGAAAAATAATATATATATATATATATGCATATAAAAAATAAAGTGTTAAAAAGGAAAAAAAATAATATTAGCAGAAACAAAAAATCAGAAAACAATAAGAATAAATAAATGAAATAAATGAAATAATAAAAATATATATATATATAATTAAAATAATGATAAAAAATATATAAACATATAATAGAAATATTTTTTTTAAAAACATGAAAAAAAAAGGGACTAAATTGATAACAAATAAAGTACGTGGTAAATTAAAAAGCCATTTGGGTGAAAATCGAATTAAGGGGGGAAATAAATATTTGAAAAATATGGGGGACCAAAACATAATTCCCCCTTTGTTTCACAAAATATGCGAACCCTAGACTGGGTGGATCGAGTCACGGATTGGGCGAGGGCCCTATAAAGGTCAAATTTTGACAAAACATTTCATTTTTTTCATTTTCAAAAAAAACCCCTTTTTCTGAATTCTTTTGGTTCTTCCCAAAATAAAGAACACAGAAGGATTAAACGAAAACTAGTTCCTGGTAAATCATTGCCTCGGTTGTCGTTCATCGGCGGCGAAACCCAAAAAGTTGTTTTTTAGAAAGCTCTTCGTATCCCCACTTCAAAAATTCACTTTTTTTGCAAACGATCTCAGGGGAGGCTAGATCTGAGAATGAAAGTCTCGAAAATGCCTCCCATTGTTCCTCGGCCTTTAAATTTTTTCGAATCCAAAACAAAAGAAAAATATATCCCACATGCAAGCGTCGACACTGAAAAAAAAAAAAAGGTAAGAACTACCACTTTATTTCCTTTCGAAATATTACAAATGTTTTGATTTCTTGAGTGTTCCTCTTCGTGTGATTTTGTGTGTTTTGTGTGTTGTTACATGCTTATTTATAATCTAAAAAAGGCTATATTTAGTTCGGTAGAATCCTAAGGGACTTAAATTGTGTTTGTTGATGTTGGTGTTGTGTCCCACGAATATATGTCGCCAGGAAAATAAGAGGTTGTCGTGGTGCGTGACGTGCCGAGAAAAGTGGCGATTGGTTGTGAGGAACGAGGACTCTTCGAAGGGGGAAGATGTGATTGTTGATGATAAAGAGAGGGTTAGGGTTTCGTAACCCTAACAAGTTCAGGTCAGGCTTCTTGGATCTCGGGTCAGGTTTCGGATTTGATCTGCAACTGGGTTTGGGTGTGTAATGGGTCAGCGTGTAGCCTTTTATTTGGGCTTTGGGGCCTGACACATGAAAACCATAGAATAAATGTAATAAATATATGTATCCTACTATAATAAAATAATAAAATATAAATCGGACGAAAATTAGTATCCACACTCTAAACTTCTAAAACTAAGCCCCAAAACTACATGCAATCCCCCAAACGGCCAAAAAGGCTCTCGGCCAAACAGCTCCCGACGGCCACCACTCTAAGGTAAGAGACAAACCCTTTTTTTCTCTTCTCTACTTTGTATTTTTGAAGAAAGAAAGGAAAAGAAAAAGAGAATTAAAAAATGTGTATCATCAAAAAGAACCTTGAAACGTTTTTTTTATATTGCTTGGGTTGTCCTTTTTCGAATGGGAACAAGATGATTTGTTACAAAAAATTTTTAGAGAAGACTCAGCGAGAGCCTCCTCCTTTTCACTCTTTTTTTTTTTGTTTAAATAACCTTTGTTAAAAGAATGAAAAAAGAAAAAAAAGTACATTGATTCTTGTTTTTGTCTTCTTGCATGGCCGATTTGCTGACTGGAGGGGGACCATTCGGCCACCTAGTTGCTGCTGTGTGGAAGCATGGGGTCGTGGCTTGTTCGATTGGAGAGGGGACCAACATCGGCTGCTGCTAGAGAGCTGCTGCGGAGATGAGGGGACCATAGTGGGGGGCTGTTGTGGATGTTCACGTGTTGTTGGGGTCCCACTGTTTTGGAGCTTGCTGCGTGGAAGATGAAAGGATTGGAGAAGTGGTGACGCTAGAACCCTTAACCATTTTGGGTTTCCTTTTTTGTTAATTTGGGTTGATTGGGTTTGGCAATGGGCTTTACAAAATGTAAAGGACTTTGGTGTGTTTGGTAATGGACACATGGCTAAAATGTAATTGGGCTTCTAATATTTTGGAATGTGGTATCCACTAAAGGTTTTAAATTGAATTTTAACTTGGACCCCAATTTCAAAAATAATAATTTATGGTTACGACCCGATTCAGCACCAAGATTCTTCAACTTAACGCTCACGCTAATCGAATGTGAAACTCCACAAATCACTTCCATCTATGTCCACAATGCCATTTAACAAGTAGATCTGAATACCCGAACATCTTAACGTTCTTCAATCTTCTTAAATCAATTTGAAATGTTCAAATAAAATTAGGTATTACTGCTGCCCCTCTTTGCTCGTTGTTGTGGAAACATGAACGTAACAAAGACAAAAAATGACCTTATTTTGTTTGATTTACTTGCGTCTCTGTCTTTCGGATGCAGCTCCATCTTTCTAGCATTGATGTCCTTCTTCGATCTTTTATTGCTTTTGCCTCCATCTTTCAATCAAATGATTGTCTTCTGTATCTGAAAATTCTCGCTCTTTTTGCCCTAATCTTGCATATGTCGGCCGCAAAAATAATTGCCATTCATTAGTTCAATTGAAAGATTTCCATTTATTTATTTTTTTTTACTCTATTTTTCAATTTTCTCTTTTTCACTCTTTTATTCAATTTCTTCTTTTTTCTTTCAATTTTCAATTTTCTCATTTTTTCTTTTTCATCATCATTTTCATCAATTAAAATTAATCTTTGACAATTGACTACTCTACTCAAGGGAATCAAATATTCTGATCCTTTCTTGAAAGATTGTGCGAGTTCTCCTATATGAATTGTAAACTCTTCCATAAAGGTCATGGTGAGGTCAAACAAGCTCTCCTATATGAACTTCCTTCGATTATGCTGATCCACCTCCTTCTATGATGAAATCTAGCAAGAATGACAATGTTGATTCACCTCCTTCTATGATGGAATCGAACAAAACGTTGATTTATTTTCTTCTGTTGTCAGAATCGAGAAAAAGGGTGAACAAGTTCTTCTCATTTTGAATTTCTTCCCTCTTGAATGAGTCTTTAAAATGATGATCGACATCCTTCTAAGATGGGTTTGAGCTGAAGGTTGAACAAGTTCTTGTCATTATGAACTTCTTCTCCCTCTTAGATGAGTCCTCTCATTATGAATTCTCCATTTAAAATGTTGATCCACCTCCTTCTGTGATGGATTTGAATCTGGAAAAAAGGTTATCATATGTCAGTGTTAGTTATGTTTGAAGTACCCGAAGGTATTGACCTGAAGGTTCTTGAATATTTGCTAGAATCCATTTCTTTCAAAAATGAATATGTGGATTAATTCTTTGCTGAAATATTCTTCTTCAACATGGAATTGTGAAATGAAATCTCTGCTAACTTTGGAATTCCTGTCATATATTCAACATTTGGATGAAAATGAATGGACGAAAAGAAATTTGTTTCAAGAAAAGCTATCTCATGTGAGATAAAATTTGGTTTCGAGTGAAACAATTTCAAAATTGGTGTTTCAAGGGAAACTGTCTCAAGCGAGACAAAAAATTTTAAGAAAAAATAATCTCAAATGAAATAAATTTTGTTTCGAGTGAAAAAAATTTAAAATTTGTGTTTCAGGGGAAAATATCTCTAGCGAGACATAATTGTTTTAAGAAAACAATCTCAAGTGAGATAAATGTTTGTTTCGAGTGAAACTATTTCAAAATTTATGTTTCAAGGAAATTGTCTTAAGCGAGACGAAATTGGTTTTAAGAAAAATAAACTCAAGTGAGATAAATTTTTGTTTCGAGTGAAACGATCTTAAAATTTGTGTTTCAAGAAAAACTATCTCAAGCGAGACGAAATTTGTTTTAAGAAAAACAATCTCAAGTGAGATAAGTTTTTGTTTTGAGTGAAACGATCTTAAAATTTGTGTTTCAAGGGAAATTGTCTCAAGCGAGACTAAATTTTTTTTTGAAGAAAAACAATCTCAAGTGAGATAAGATTTGATCTTTGCTTCAAGATATCAAATCTGAAGATGATTGCTCATTCTCGCTGAAGACGTCTAGTTGTCATTAATTTTATTCTTTCCTGAAAGATCTGCAAAAAATGTGTATTTGAATGTAACTATCTTAAATGTTTATATGAAGTACAAATGAATTTTAGAAATTTGTCCTCATGAGAGGAGAGAATGTCCCTAAGAAATACAAGATTTCAAGGGAAATTTTAAAGACATCCTCATGAGAGGGGAAAATCAAAGTTTTTATATTGCACATGATGATGGATGTTTTATGCAATGATGCAAAATCATATATGTGCATGTTGATGCATGTTTTTCTTGATTAATAGTAGTGAAGAAGTGCTCAAGCAATCTTGATTTTCTTTCTGATCTGTTCGTCTTCATTTTTTTCCCCACACCAGAGTGTATCATTTCATTACTCTTGCAAGGAAAAAATCTTCTCTTCTTGCTCCAATAGATATTACCCCCAACATTCAATCTTTTTGCCCCAGTTCTGATTTTGAGCTTCTAAGTCTAAGAGACCTTTGTCAATTTCCTAGATACACTCCCTAGAGAGATTGTCTTGTTTGAAAATATTTTCTTTCCTTTTTATTTTTTGAAATGTGAAAAGTTTGTTGAAGAGACAAAAATAGTGTCCCTCTTTTAGGCTCACAATTGAAGCAAATCACAAAACATGAGTTCACTTAAATATCAAAAACATCAACAATTGTTTTAATCTTTCAAAGTTATAACTCTTTGACAAGTGTTAAAATTGATAAGTTGGTTTTAGGTTAGCTTCTTAAAGCTTCTAAAGTTTCAGTCATCAATGATTTTCTTTCTTTCTCGGTCCTTGTGAACATTATGACATGCCCCTCCTTCTCAACTTGGCTTTTTAATTGGATGTGGACAAAATGATGCAACTAGCACAATCAATTGCTAGACTTTTTAGAACACTTCTATTTTGGTTCTCTGAAATCTTCCATTTGTTCTAGCTACATGGGCTCCCTTAGCAGAGGTAGTGCAGAGACATCAATCTAAAAAATAGATTTCCTTAATGCTTATATGAAGTTAACCACCATAATAGATGTTTCTCAACTCCCTTATTCTATTTTCCGCCGAAACTTATTATTAAATCAAACCGTAGGCATTATAGCCTTTATTCCTTGAAATTTATCTAGTTTAATTTTTCATTGTTAAGGTATAGCTGAAGGGTTCATCTCGTCACAAAGTCTTTAACGTGACAATCACAGTGGAGCAAACACTAAATTGTCAGGTATTTGGTCAATGCCATGGTTTGAATGCAATTTATTCATAAACCCAGATCTTTTGACTTGCCTCTATAACCAATTTCTTTAGTGGAATAGCTCAACTTTATAATATTTAATCTATAATAATAATTTATTAACCTCTTGAGTATTCATGTTTAGAATTTCTTAAGATCATCAAGAATAACATGTTATAGTCTAGGTGTCCTTGATGGTCAGTAAATCATATTTACTAAATTAATCCACTCCCATTCAATTTGTGAAGATTAGGATAATCACTGAACATCGTCAACAGAAGTGTAGTCTAATCAGTTTTGCAAAGTCATGCATATGTGATGTCTCATGTTATCCGCTCTTATACATACCTGAATGCCAAGCCCCTTGACCGTCTCTTCACGAGAGGAGAAAGCTATGTAGGTCCCTCCAAGAGAAGGGTACGGTGTTCGAGTGTATCTTCTGGAGCAGGATCAAGAGTTGTTTTTTTATAAGGATTTAATCTTGTCACTTTGTCAAAGATCTATAACTTTGATTCTTGAAAGAGCTTTTAATCTAGCTGATATTTAAAAAATTTCAAGATTTAAATTTACTCATTGCTCATAGCTTTAGAATGTAGCATTTTATTTAATATATTCAATTGTCAAGTGACTAACAAACCTTTAATCAAAAAAGGGAAAGAAAAACAAATTCAAACAAGACAAATATGCAAGTGCAACAAAGATTCCTAATTGATGTAGTGACTTCTTATCGATTCACATTAGAATTCCCCATCACTCAATGAAGGTCCATACCCCTGAATAAATCAAATTATGGACCTTACGCTTCAATTCCCCACAATTCTCAATAGTATACCTTGAGCTTCCCGTGTGGTAGCTACACACTGCGTTAACATCATACCCTTTGGGAAATGGGGGTTCTTTTGATTTGGACTGAACTGGAGTCACGAGGTTCTTCTCAACCAATATTTGGGGTAATTCTTCGTATTTCATTGGAATTGAACCAATATGAGTCTTCTCTCAGATTACTTTATGAGGTTTGATCCCATGATTAGCTGAATAAACTCTCATTGTATTTCCCTTAACTCTTTTCTCGACGTCAGTATTGTCTGTGCCCCTTATCCTACTGTATTTGATAGTTGTCTCAATCATTTCTCCACACACGACGATGTCAGAGAAATTTTTAGTGTCAACTCCTATCATGTGATTATTATAGGGAGATTTTAATGTATTGATGAAAAAAGTAGTGAACTCTCTTTCAGTCATTGGTGGATGCACTTGGGAAGTAACGTCCCTCCATCATTGTGAATATTGTTGAAAGCTCTCGTTATTTATCATCTCCATATTTTATAATGTTGTTCGATCGGGGGCCCTATTAGTTATGTGCTTGTATTAACCTAAAAAGGCTTGAGCTAAGTCATTTCAAGAATGGATTTGAGTACGACTTAGCTAATTATACCATTTGAAAGCGGGTCTAGATAAACTGTCTTGAAAATAATGGATCAAAAACTTCTCATTCTCTATATAACCAGCCATTCATCGACAGTACATGGTGATGTGAGACAAAGGGTAGGTGGTCCCATCACACTTTTCAGAATCTAGATATTTGAACTTTGGTGGGAGGACCAAGTCAGGGACCAAACTTAGCTCTTTGGCGTCAAACCTATAGAATGACTCAACCATCTCCCTAGATTTTATCATCCCCATATTTTTTTAGTTTTTGGGTGAATTTTTCCTTCTTTGTTAACTCATTCATATCAGGGACCTCGTTATCAACACAAAAGTCTCATGGTTTCAACATAGATGTTGCAGGATAGTCAGTGGGGAATGAAGCTCCAGCCTGATGTTGTAGGTTCTCAACAGTGAAGAAAGTTGATGGCCAGATTTCCTGATGCCCAACTATGTGCGTAAAAATGTAGACAAGTGTAAAGCTCGAATGATGTACAGGATCTTCAGCAAGACTTTTTCAAGCGGTTACATGTTTCCTAAATATATCTTCCATTTTGTTTAGTAGATAAAGTTGAGAGTTAGCGATATCAGCCTCAATTTTAGACAATTTGCTCCTTACTTCATCTTGCATCTCTTTCTACTCTTTCTCAATTTTGGCTACCCTATCCTCTATTTCCTTATACATTTTTCTTGTGTCTTACGAGTGTTGAGTTTTCTTGCTACTAGTATGGGTCAGGATCATTGTAATCGAAAATCTTATCTTATTATTTTATGTCTTTAAATGAATGAATGTTTTAATGTATGATTCAGAAATGTATTAATCAATACAAATGCAATGCAAAATGAATGTATTCAAAAGATTTTGATTAAAAAATAATTTTTCATAAAATAATTCTCAAAGAACTGACAACATCTCTATATAGTGGGAAAAGCGAAAATCAAAGTTACGGATAAGATCTAGCTATATCTTCTAGCTTTTCAACTCCTAGGAGTAGTTGGATAGTGCATCGTTCTTCGTCAATATCTACATCACTAAAATCCACAACAAAGATTAGTTGAGCAAGTTCACAGTCCTTAGCTTTTATCCTCAGCATTGGGACTAGGATTATTGGGAATGGTGTATTTTGTGTTTGGTTGGTTTAGCAGGAATATAAGGTTATCGTGTTTAGTTAAAGGAATAAAAGATTATTAGAATGTATATTTGATCAAATTGTCCTTATTATATATTTGTTTTTTTAACAAGTTCAATTCTACTATAATTAATTTATATATTTTCTTTAAAAAATTTAAATTCATAAAATTTATATAATTTTTTTTACAAAATTGAAAAGATAAATAGGTTTAATGAAAGGGTAAAATTTTATTTTAACCCCTGAACTTCATATAAAATTTTAATTATAGATTTTTTTTGTAAATCTAAAATAGTTTAAGGATAAATTTGTAATTTAACCTTCGTAGAATTTTTATTATTCAACGGCAAAAAGAATGATATTTTTGGGAAAAAAATTAAGGACATTTTAGTCCAAAACGCCGGTCCTATAATACCTAATGAAAGAGGGTAAAATATATTTCCGATAATATATCCAAAAAAATCTACTGTTGGTAATAAAAGATTACCGGGAATAGAATTACCGGCCAACCAAATGGGAGAATGAAGATTTCATTCCCCTGGTAATATAACATTCCTTGAACCAAATGAGCCTTCAAATCTTAAATTTAAACAACTACATTTGCATGGTATATGTCGATAATTATCTGATGGAATGTATTAGAACAAGTGAATAGAAACTTGAGGAATAAAGAACTAATTTTATTCAGTGATGCATACAGAGATTTATATACAACAAATCACATGAATACAAAGGCTGTTAACTGCCCAACAACAAGATAACCACTTTAGCTATCTAATTCTTAACAATCTAACAACTATTTGTTTCATCTAGCACTAACAAAGATTATAAGCTTGTATAACTTTATGAATATAGTTATACACACCACTTGAATTAATTTAACATTATTAATATAACTTTTCGTGTTTCTCGTAGGAATATAAATATTGATGTGGGTATGTTCATTAATTCATTTTGTTTTGTAAACCTACGTAGGGAAATTTATTCGAAATTAGATAATAAAATATAGGAAAATGCAACAATGGTACGGTAATATAAGCATTTTTAGGTAACAATGGTACGGTAATATCTAACTTTAATATATATAAGTAATAATTAGAAAATTAATAATAATAATAATAAAAATAAAAAAAAGGCACGGAAAGGGAAATTTAGGGGATCCAATAATAGTAATTCTCTAGTAGGATTGAGAGAAATCTTCCAACTTATAGCTTTTAAGTAATCACCCCTCCAACAATGGCTGTCAATTAAACAACCCTTTGTGCCTACGCCCGCTTGCTTCACCTCAGTTTCGGATTTCGAGCCCAACACACCCACTATTTCCTTCCATATATCTTTAACTTTCCCTTTTACTACTATATTATTTTCGCCATCTTCATCGTGCTTCTGTACGACCTCCTCCCGGTCTTCCTCTTTGTCGTCGTCGACTTTGGAGGCATCGGCGTCCTTGAATAGGGAAAACCTAAGCCTGCCTTCGCTTCGTTCCGTGTGGAAGTAGCTATTGCAAGGAGGGGTAATCACGGCTTGAAGAACTAAACGGCCGCCTTCTCTGAGAGACTTGAGTTCGACACAGTTGGAGCCACTAATGGATGTCAACGGAGGTGGAAAGCAATTGACACGGCTCGTTTTCTTCCTCGCTGAACTTTCCCTCGGTTTCGAAAGCAGAACGTTGTCGATGCTCTCACTAACTTCACTTCCGGTTTCACTGCCTAAGTTTTCGGTGCACATTTCGAGACTTCTTTCACTCAGCATAGAAGCCGAACGCTTTACGAGAGGGTGCATGTAAACTTTGTCGTTACGGGTAGAATTAGAGCCATTGGCATTGGCGAGAGACTGGAGGAAACTCCGGCCAACTGTGTCAACATTGCGATTGCCTATCGACTTGCAGTCATCGACGGTGATGGCGTCTTTAACTTCGGTAAACGGCATCGGTTTCGGCTTGGTATGAGGCGCAACGGAAGAGGGTAGGAAATTCGTTACCGGTGGAGCCAGTTTCAGCATCAGTAAACGTGATTCAATGTGCCGCAGCTCCAGGCATGATTCCAACCCTTGACAGACACTTGAAGACATCTTTTATCCACAACAAGAATGTTGGGAAAAACAAGGGAACTTCAAACAAAGAACCAAGACAAAACACCCTGTTTTCTCACTTTTTTTTTTTGGAGTTTTGTGAAAGAAAAAAAAACAAAGTATATTTGGTGTTCGATGAGGAAGACAAAGAAAGGCAGTGGAACATGAATGAGAAGTGAATGCATCGGGGGATGATTTATAGAGCAGGAAAGGGTGACCTTTTAAGCCACTAAATCTTTTACAAATCTTTTTACTCTACCACACTTCCTTAGCAAAAACAAAATAACATTATAGTAATAATAAAGGGTAAAGTACATCATAGGCCAATAAGCTATGATCAGATTGTCAGTTTAGTCATTAAAACATTCAGGCAATTACAATATGATCATTAAATTTTTCTAATTGTTACAAGTCGATCATTAAACTTCGTTGAAATATTACTAAAATGGCATTAAACTTATCAAACTTTTGTGATTTTAATTATAATGTCGTAGTGACTATTTTATAATAGACCAATAATTCAATGACCATTCCTTAACTTCTGAAAGTTCAATGATCAATCGAGAATGGTTAAAAGGTTTTAGTGTACTTTACCCTAAAATAAATATATTGAAAATAAGGATGAACTATCTATTTTGTAACCTACCTATTCTTGTGTTTTTGTTTTAGTTACTTAATTATTTTTTTCGTAAAATCACCTTATGTTGTGCTTCTATTTTGGTACCACTCTATTAGATTTGACTATTGACTTAACGTAAATAATGATGTGACGTGATATAATAATAGCTCCAGTCTTATAACTTACATATTTTATCAAATTAATCTTAATTCGAAATAATTCAATAGATTATAAATATTTAAAAATCTTATCAATTTGGTCCAACATAAAATTTAAAAGATTATAAAATAAAATTAGTCCTCAGTGTTTCACGATTTTTTTAACGCGACTCCTTTTAATAAATAATTAAGAAACATCTTCACCCAAAATATATCTCTCAAATCTCGTTCTTCCCCCAACATCATCATCGCTCGTTTGCTCAATTGTCGTCATTGTCTCTCTACGTCAGTCGCACACCCCTCATTGACCCCTTAACACGTCATTCATGCCTTTCAACCATCAAACTCAATCGCACCCTTCATCATTTTTTCTCAATTTTGAAAACTAGGTTTCATTTGCCAATTTTCAATGTATGTTTGTAAGGTGTGTGGTTGCATAACAATGATGATGTCACAACCCTAGTTTCAGATAGAAGAAAAAATTATTCAAATTAAAAAAATTATGGACTAAATTGCAAGTTTTCAAAATTTGCAGCCCATTTTAGCATTTGTAGAAAGTTTTGGGACTTAATCATTAATTTTACCATTTTCTATCGATAGTAAAAAAATAAGTTAATGACTTGGTGGGGTTCAAACCCATGTCCCTAAGTTAAGATCGCCCATGCCTTAACTGTTTAGGCTAGGGTACTGTTTCAGATATTTATAATTAAAATTTTATTAAAGGCATTAAAATCAGTCATAACACTAAAAAAATCTTCAAATTTCTCAAACCCCAAATCCCTAACCCCTAATCGCACCCCCGTCATTCCGTCGGCCGCCACCTCCATTCAACTTGCCGTCAACCGGTGACCAAAAGCCCTCTTACCCCTCACCGAAATTGGTCGTCGATCAATATGTAAAAACCGTCGAAGCTTCGTCGTCTCTAACCCCCTACTCAATTTTTCTTCGATTCTCGTCGTTGTAGCTTTACCGTTGTTTTCGTCGTCACCAGAGTGGGTAAGCTCGGTTTTAATATTTTCATTGTTTTTGGATGAATATCTCATTAATCCGAGAGTGTAGGTGAGGATCAGCCGTTTGAAATGAACATCGTCATCGCTGCACGCGCCGCCACAAACCAACAATGCACATATCACTCCTCTATCGATCCAGGAGCCTTCTGGAACCGGTCCAGTCAGACCGAACTGGCTTGAGTCAACTCGAACAGAGTCAACTTGTTAACTTTGACTAACCGTTGACTTTGACCATCGTTGACTTTAACTTTGACTAAAAGGTCAAATTTTACAAAAAATCATATTTTATGTTTTTTGATGTCCTGAGTCCCAATTCAAAGTCCGTTTTGCCAAATTCAAACTCTGTAAGATGTTTTTAGGCATTTTATCCCTCGATTCAGTACGTATTTTCACGTTTAAGTTTGGTTTCTAATGTATTTGGTTTTGTCATGTATCCGAGACATTATGAGACGTGAAATTAAAGTTTGAGGGTGATCAAATGGAGTTTAATTGGTTAACCGATATGGCTCGTAAATCGAGGTAATATTCTACTACCTTTTGTATGCTTTGTGGAACTCATTGATAATTGGTAAATGCATTAATGAAAATGATTGGTCAATTAGGTGTATTTAGTTATCATTGGACTCAAACTAAATATGAAATAAAGGCAGAACAATTTATAAGACACAATTTAGGGATTAGTAAATATGCATTAATGGAAATGATTGGTTAATTAGGTAAATATACATTAATGGAAATGATTGGTCAATTAGGTAGACCAATCGAAAATAGTTTAAAATTCAGGGATTAGTTTGACCGATCCAATATTCCTATTAATTGCTTTAAAGGTTAAATATCGGGAATACTTGGTTAGGAAATTACAAAAATATATCTATGAAGTAAAATTACAAAAATGCCCTTGTAGTATAAAAAGACCAAGATTGCCCCATAAGGTAAAAAATAACCCATAAAGGACATACTTGACCAATTACCAGAAAAAGTGCATATGTTTGGATTGAAAAGAATTACCAAAATGTCATTGAGCTGCAAAATAACTAAAATAACCTCTGATATTTTAATGACTGAAATACCCCTAAACCTCAAATGGAATAAAATACCTTGAACTCTAAGAAGACCTAAGTAACCTCGAGTGTTGAAGTAACCTAAATATCCTAACGACTTGGAATAAATGAATGTATTTGGATAAATTCTAGAAACAATAAAATTATGTTATATCATCCCTAAAGGTTATGGAGCATAACTCAAATATACTGAGTATTCTTGACACTGATACATCATAGAAATATATAATACCATTGAATACTTGATCGTCTCCTCTAGTTTCGTTCAGTGGTGATTCTAAAAGTGACCAGTTCAACCAGTGCAATCAATATTAATAAGTGATTATTCGTGAAGTATATAAGTCTGGATTATTGACAAGTTTTACAGGGTGAAGATGGGTTAGTATGATTTGACTCAAAATCATGATAATTCAATACAAATTCAGAATAATACAAACTATCGTTTTACCCTTATTGGATTAAGTTACTAAGAATCTATCAGAAATTAAAATTTCTGAAATACCCCTATTTGCCTGAATAATGGAAACACTCATGATATGTCTAGATATTCAATAATTCTGATGTAAAGGTTCCTGAGTACCTTTTTAATACACTCGAATCTTAACTGATTTTTGAAACATCAATTTCTAAACGTTGATTATATCTGCTAATGAACGAACACTTTTTATAAGGACCTCGATTCTAAATTTCGTCCAATCTACAGAAGTTATACATTTTTTTCTTCCTAATAACAATCAATTTCCTCCGAAAAATAACTGAATATTTTGGTGTGTTCCCTATATGCTACCTGACTATTTTATTTGTATTGAAATTATAAATTGATATCTGGTTAATTTACGATTGTTTTTACTGATTGATATAATGATTTATTGGTTACTTGTTTTACTATAAAAACAAATGAAATATGCCTGAAGTATGAATCATGGAACTACTGGTTACTACTTGAATTATTTTACTGGGACACTATCTAGGTAGGCTGGTGTAACACCCCTATCCCGTACCCGACTTGGATCCGAGTCCGAGGTGTCACATTGACTTTTCAAAACATTTACTTGTATAAAATAGTGAGTAATTTAAATTTTTTTTATACATGTAACTTATTCAAAAGATTTCCAGAACTATTTAGAGGTTAAATGTTTTTACAAAACCGATCAGAGCATATACAATTCAAAACATTAATTACATGCCAACTATTTTCAATGTACAGAATACATCTAATTCAAAACATCTTTTCTGATATGATCTTTGGTAAGAAGTAACTGACCTGTCTTGCTCCACTTTGCTCTTTACTCTTCTCACTTCTGTAACCTACGTGTGAAACAATCACACGCTAAGTCTATGACTTAGTGAGGCAAATAAACATATAATATAAACTATAGCTTGTAATCATGCATGAACAATTACTGCTATCACCCATACCCTTATTCATGTAACAAATCCCTATAACACATATGCAATATATCATTACATGTAAGAACATATACAGACACATATACTCATCACTCATCATTTCCATCTTTAACCTTATTTCATTATCAATATTAATATCGTTTATATCACTTAATACATATCCTCTTATACCAAGCATTTTAACCAACATTTGACTCATTTAATCATATAATCCACATATCATCATATAAATCATATAATACCATTCATAGCACAAAAGCATACAAATCACATGTAATATGTTTTTTTTTATTTCTTTATTAGCCCATGTACACATGTGAGAACTATAGATATGTGAGTCTATAGAGGTTGTGCACTAATGTTGTCACCACAACTCGTATAAATGCATCGAAGTGCCACGTAGAAATGCACCGTAGTGCCGCGTAGAAATGCACCGAAGTGCCATATAAGGTTGTCCCTAAGGACCACGTAGAAAATTCCTTAAGAATCATATACATATGCCAAGGATCAAGTATGTGTCTCAAAAGACCTCACACATGTTCCAAATAATACATATATATCCCGAAGGACCGCGTAGACCCTCGACTCTTGGCATGCCAACTATACCCTAGCTCTCATGACATATAACATGGGCATTATCATTTAAGTCATTTCACATTTTCACATAAACACGTAGTTCCCTTTCACATAGCACGTAGATTATGTCACATAAGTTGAATCACATATACGTATAATCACGTAGATAACTTTCACAGATCATGTAGTTCATATCAACTTTTCATGCTATTTCACATTTCTGGTCACATTGCTTATATCTTATTTTTATGTCTTATCATATATATATATATATATATATATATATATATATCATCTTTCCTATACTTGTATTCACATCATTTATATTCTCCTTCTCATAATCTCATATGTCCTGATTAATAACTTATATCATATATAAAATAACTTATATTATATCATATAACTTACACCTTATTCTATGATATTCACCTAGATCATATCACCTCTGTCATACTTATAAACATATATCACTTCTATTATTTCATTTATATACTAATCTAATCTATTTACCTAATTCAGTTCATATAATATCTATAACTTTCTAATACGACTCCTTAGATTTCTATCATACAACCCATATATCATAATTTTATTTAAGCATATGTATCTTTCCCATCTAGCTTATCTCATTTATATTATATCATATAGCTTACACCTTATTCTATGATATTCACCTAGATCATATCACCTCTGTCATACTTATAAACATATATCACTTTTATTATTTCATTTATATACTAATCTAATCTATTTACCTAATTCAGTTCATATAATACCTATAACTTTCTAATATGACTCCTTAGATTTCTATCATACAACCCATATATCATTTTATTTAAGCATATGTATCTTTCCCATCTAGCTTATCTTATATGTTCGTATTATCACTTATGTTCAAGTCTCCTATTCGATATACTATTCTCATAACATCCTATAAGTCAATATTATCTATCTTGTTTCAATTCTCATTTAATGATATAATTATATTCTACTATTTCACATAAATGATCATACCACTATGTACTTGCCCAACTCACATTCTTATTATTTATATAACCTTTATATTTGATTACTTCATTTGTATCATTTCTCCTAAACTCTCTTAAACTCGCTTTTTACCATATTCTCATATTATTATCTAATTTATCCTATATCATGTATTCGCGTAGTCTTATATTCCATTTCTATATATCTCAAAGATCTTATCACATAACTTCTCTTTTATATTCATATAATTGCTTATCATATCATATAGTTTATATCATCATAACATAACATATATTCACATCAACCATGAAATACATATACAATAACATGTCAACACATACCATAACATATAACTCAAACACTCATAACAAACACATGTTCATGTTCATACTTCATGCACAATACTATAGAGAATAGACTTGTCACAAGTCTTATTTCCCATTGAACATCATATATAAAATACTGCGCACTCACCTGGCCTCACTAGTCAATACCGCTTTTATGATTTCCTCTCTTTCGATCGAATCTTAACTCGATAATCATTCCGGAACTTGTTCATGTTCGATATCTACATAATCATACATTGATACATATCAGTATCCCATTGATATACTCTAATCTATCATTTCTTAAACCAAAAGAAATGTCTATTTCTATTTCCCCTTGAAGTGCATCGATACATTCTACAGTGCATCGATGCATTCTTTAACATGTGCATCGATGCACTACCCATGCATCGATACACAAATCACCTTCGATGTTTTCATTTTAAGGGGGTGCATCGATGCACTCCTTATGCATCGATGCACTAATTGCATTTGATGTTTCCATTTTTAATGGGTGCATCGATGCACTTCCTGTGCATCGATACACACTGAATAATTTCTGGAAATACCCTTGATGCATCGGTACACATTGAATGTGCATCGATGCACATAGCCCAAAATTCATTTTTATGCCCGAAAATCCATTCTTTTCAGCTTAATAACTTCATATATAATCCCCTTTATTATTCTTAACTTACATACTCATATTCAAACTCATTTCTATTCATTAATCACCTCTTTAACATCAAAATCCTATTCTCCATATGTAATTCAAGAATTACACTAAATTTTCAACATGTTCCAAATTCAATTTTATTACTTCTAACTTCTTAATTAGACCCTTGACAAGTCAAATTCATCCTTAAAACTTCAAAAACCTTTTTATAATAAAAGTTCATTTATAAACTCTTAATAGAAATTCCTTTATAATTCTCTCTTCTTGGTGTTTTAAACTTATATAAGGTTTCCTTAAGCTTATATAACCCCCAAAGACTCAAATCCAACTTAAAAATTCAAGAAATCAACAACTAAATCAAACTTACCTTTTCTCTTGGCTTCCACGTGAAGAAGAAGAAAGGAGAGGAAGATGACTCTGGAGAAATCTCTCCCTTTCCACGTGGTTCCCTTTTCTTATAAAGGAAGAATAAAAATCTTACTTGTCAATTGACCATTTTACCTTTAATTCATTCCATAATTACTAAATAACATTCATCATATATTTGCAATAAATTATTAAACTATTCAATTATCCTACTTTAATCACCAATTTCTGAAAATTTTCAATCTAGTCTCTAACCCGATATTGAGGATGTTACAGCTGGAGTATGGAGGTTCAGCGCTGATCAAGTTGGTAATTCCTTACAGACCTAAGGTGACCTTTGGGTAGACTCTAAGGCCCCAAGGCACTCTCTTAGTATGTGGACTATATTTTGGTGTACGGGTGGTGGGCATTTATGTGATTTAAATAACTACATTTTTATTTTTACAATGTTCTACTGGATCATGATTTTGATATTAAAGTTATTGTTCAATCTAAATTCTACTGGATACTATATAGGTAGGAGTCTGGAGTACGGAGATTCATCTCTGATCAAGCTGGTAAATCCTTACGGACCTATAGAGACTCTTGGGTAGGCCCATAGGCCCTAAGGTACTCCCTTAGGGTGGTTTCTTTGTTATGTGCTTAGGGTAAGTCCTTATGGATACAGTTCTAGGGGACTGCATATGGAGTATTCGGGTAGAGGGTATTATAGTGATTTTAAAACCTGTTTTACTGAAATAAACTACTATTTTTTAACTATGATTACATTTATTCTGGTTTGGTTGGAACACACTAGAATCTTCATCTCAATCTCCTGAGTCTCTCTCTGAATATTTCCTTCAGATTTTGATTTCCTGACTGTTACCTAAAGAAATTATTAATGAAATCTGAGCTCGTCGGTAGAACTTGATGATATATATACCGTTAAGAAAATTCATGCTTTACTTATACCTAATGGCCCACTACATTCATATGGTAGTTCTGTATTACTGAGCTTCCCAAAGCTCGCTCTTTACCCCCAATTTTAGGTTAAAATAATCGATCAAGTGCAGTTAACAACTTCAGTATTGGGAGTTCCTTTAGCTTTGCTTGTAGAGTACGATACAATGTGTAATTAGGGGGCATGTAGAACACATTTGATTTTTTTTTATATACAGAGTCTTGAACTTGAGTGATTTTAATTCGATTTGTAATATATGAATGGTTTTCTGTGCTTGTATTTTATTTATAAATTGCTTTATGATTTTATATGTTTTAACAAAAAAAATTAAATTTTTCCTGGATTTTTAATGTGGGTCGCTCCGGTAGCCCTAATGTGACACCTCAGATCGGTCTGAGGGTGTTACAGATGACGACGACAGATGGATGGAGCATGTAAGCTTACGGTGACCAAAGTTGTTATGGTAGTCCATAAGAATTATTGAACGAGTGGCGACGTTGTTACGATATCACAAAGGGGTGACTGTTAAATTTAGTATAGACAAAAATTGAAAAAAAATCAAATGATGAAGGAAGGATGAACAAAAACATAAAGAAAATTGTGGAATCCATGGAAAATGTGAGGATGATCTACATAGATGAAACTAAAATAAAAAGGGATATTCAAACAATAAGTCCCCAAACTTCAACTTTAAAAGCATGCACATATTCTCAAAAGGTATTAATAAATTAATATATTATTATTAAATTAATAAATTATTTCAAATTAAAATGAGGATCAGATTGATATGATTTTAAGATATTGAGGATTTATTAAATTATTTTGAATTAGGATCAATTTGATAGAATGTGTAAGTTTTGGGGACTAAAATACCATATCATATCATCCTTTTTATCAAGTCAATGGTCAAAAACCTAACTAAGGGATATAAAAATAAAAACAAAATGTAACATTAGATAAGATTTTGCCAAAAATAATAGTTTGGTGATCAAAACAGAAACTCATAAATAGGTGGAGTACCAAAGAGGTAGTATGCACTAAAAAAGAAAGTTGATTGAATTGTAGTAGAGGTTGACTTTTATTGAAGCATGGGAACGACATCTTTGCTGTTAGGAATGGTCTTTAGTTCAACTTGTTTCATGTTTTAGGGTTAGGGGACCGTACAAAGCTGACAGTAAAGTACATCAGACGTGAATGAATTATACTCAGTTGATCATTTTAGCCATTAAATTTTTTGAAATTATAAAATAGTCATTAAAATGTATCGAAATGTTACAAAATATCATTAAATTTATCTAGGTTTTACAATTTATTATAACTTATAGTGATAATTTTGTAATAATTTAAATAATTTAATGACTATTTTATAATTTTTGGTGAACTTTACCATAAAATAATATATTAAAAATAATAATAAATTACCTATTTTGTACCCCATCTTTTATTGTATTTATGTTTTGATCACTTAGTTATTAGTTTTGGCAAAAAGCATATCTAACTTACGTTTGGTTTGATTTTGGTACCACACCAATATGTTTAACTATTAACTATAAGGAAATGGTTACGTGACATGGAAGGATAATAATTTTAGTCTCCCTTAAACATTCTATCAAATTAATCTTAATTCAAAATAATTTAATAAATTCTCAATATTTAAAAATCTTATCAATTTGGTCTAACATAAAATTACAAAAATTATAAAAAAATAGTTCTCAATGTTTCACTATTTTTAAAATGGCTTTTTTCAGTAAATAATCAATAAACATCTTTTTCCCAAAAGCTTAATCTTTCCCAACGTAGTCATCGCTCATTTGCTCAGTCATCGTCGTTGTCTCTCCACACCGACTACACTCCCTTATCATTCAGGCCTTAGAACCACCGAACTCAGTTGCACCCCTCATCCATTTTTTCTCAATTTTGAAAACTAGGTTTGAAACATTAATTTTCAACATACGATTGAAAGCTGGGGCTATCGAACGTCAAGCGATTATAAGAGTGACAAACGAGGAGAGAGAAAAATGATTGAAATGAAAAAAGGTGGCATCCAAAAGGGTTTGGTTTGCAGAAGAACAACGTTGATAAGCAACCGTATTTCGGGTGGGTTTGAAGTTGGGCTTCGACTTAAATAAATGGGTTAGAGCTGCCACCGATCATTTTAAAAAATATTTAGGTTGATCGGACAACATCTTACATGATCTGCGTTTTACCAGAAATATGTCAGATTCCGGAGTCGGTTACAGTCAATGAAGGATTAGCACCCTTGTACTGCCCTTTCGGTACTAATTTAATTTTCAATTGTCTTAATTAAGAAAATTGCAAGTTAAATTAAAAAGTAAAAATTCGATCCAAACTACTCACCTTTAATTGATTTAAAGTATCCCTAAAAAGGGTCATAAAGATGTTAGAGTCGTAAAATAAGAATATTGAATTGATCAAAAGAAAATATAAGGGTTAAATTATGATACTTTAAACAAAAAAGAAAAGAAACCTATACACATACATGCCGAGACATAAATAGAAATAAAGTTAAATAAATACGACCACCACAGATGAAACACAAAGTGATAAAAGATGACGTAAAGAAAAAGGACAATAAAAATGCGAATTGTAAGATTAATTACAAACAAAGATTAAAATACAATAAAATAATAAAATAATAATAAAAGAAATAAAAAAATGTTGGATAAAAAACTTATAAAATATGATAACTTAAAAACAATTCAGTGAAAAACGTAAATTGAATTAAAAAGGATCGAATTCAAAAAAAATGTAAAGTAGGTAGTGAATTTAAAATGAAAATTGTAATTAAAACTAAATAAAAGCACAAAATGGGTTTCCACAAAAATCAGAAAGACCAATGCTGTAATTGGACCTTACCCAAATAAAAATGCGTGGATCCTAGGGTGAAACAGTCAGGTTTCGGTTCGACTATATAACCCAATAGTCATAAACACATTTCATTTTCCCCTTTCCCCAAACCAAATCCCTTTATTTTCTCTAAAATGTTCTTAACCAATGAAGAACATTCAATCTGAATTCATGGCAACCCAGATTCCGGCCACTCTCGCCTCACCAGCCGCCGTTCATCGGCAGTGAAATCAAGATGTTTTACACCGTTCGAAAGCTTATTATCTCCTCTTTTAAAAAATCTACTTTGTTTTCACAAACAAGCCTTGAGAAAGACTAGATCTGAAGAAAAAATCTTTCAAAAAAAGACCTTCCCCTTCGATCTTTGGCTTTTCGAATCAGAAATAACCAAAACAAACCCCAAACATAACCACATGCAAACTAGCCGAGAAGGGTAAAAGAAATACCTCTTTTATTTATACTTTTCTTTCGAATTTTACAAATGTTCTCTTGCTTGATTCTCTTGTCCCTTTTTGTTTTACATTTACATGAATTTATAGCTTTGAGAACCCATTATTTTGGGTTGATTTAGAGTTCTATTTTGATTGAAACACTGATTTGTTTTGTTATTTTTGGCTTGACTTCCGTTGTGCGCCAAATGATTTATGTTGTTGTAGTTGCTGGAAAGAGGACTCTCCAAGAGTCTTTGGGTTGACCGATGGTTCCCTTGAACGTGTGGCTCTGAAACCCTAACATCTGGCACATGCGGGCCTTTGGATTGATTCAAATCCAACGGATCTGGTGATGCGACGCTGATGTCAAAAGATGAAACCCTAAGATCTTGCATGTATGAACCATTGGATTGGTTCAGATCCAACAGTTCTGATGATGCAATGCAGGTATCAAAGGGTAAACCTTAACGCATGTTGGGCTCTTAGTCGGGTCGGTTTGCTACCCGGTTGGGCTCCTTCATCCCCTCTGGATTTGGACTTGAACCTTGGACTTGGATCTTGGACTCCCTATTTGGACCAAATAACAAAAAAGAAAATAAATGAAATAGAAAGAAAATGAAAATAATAAATAATTTACAATAATATAACAAATAATATACTATAATATATAAAATATTTTTAAAAACTATATAATATATACATTTTCAAAATATTTTCAAAACCTATATATTATATATTTTTTCAAAATGTTTTCAAAAACTATATATATATATAATATTTTCAAAAACTATATATTATATATATTTTCAAAATATTTTTTAAAACTATATATATATATATTTTCAAAATATTTTAAAAACTATATATTATATATATGTTTTCAAAACATTTTCAAAAACTATATATTATATATGTTTTCAAAATTTTATATATATATATTATATATTAAAAAGCACCCCAGACGAAAATGATTGACTACAATGACAGATGGTGGAGGATGATGGTTGCAGTGAGCAAAGTTATGATGGGAGTATAGGAGAATCGTCGAATAAGTGACGACATTGTTCCAATATTGCAAAGGGGTGGTTGCAGAATTTAGGGCGAACAAAAAGTGAAGAAGAGTTCAGACGAAGAAGGAAGGATGAACGCGACGTGAAGACAGTGACGGAAGCTATGAGAACAAGGGATGATCGACAGAGATTAAACAGAAATAAAGAGATTATTCACATAATAAGTCCCTAAACTTCAACAATTTTGAAAGTAGGCACACATTCTCAAAAATTATTAATAAACTATCAAATTAATAAATTATTTCAAATTAAAATGAAGACCAAATTGATAGAATTTTTAAATATTGAGGATTTATTGAATTATTTTGAATTATGATCAATTTGATAGAATGTGTAAGTAGTCAAACCTAACGGTGAGATACTAAATTCGAAACGAAACATTAAGGATGGTTTTGTCAAAAATAAAATTTGGATGACTAAAACGAAATCAAGAGAATAAGTGGGGTACCAGATAGGTAGTTTACCCTAGAAAGAAAGTTGATTGAATTGTAATAGAGGTGGATTTTTGTTGAAACATGGCAAAGACATCTTTGATGTTAGGAATGGTCTTTAGTTCAACTTGTTTCTTGTTTTAGGGTTAGGGGACCGTACAAAACTAATAGATAGAGACTTTCCACTCCAAACACAAACCCCTAAAATGCATACACGTACATGAGAGATGTAGGTTTGGTTTTGCCATTAAAAGAAAACCAAACAAAGCAACCTTAGACAAGGAAAAGGGTACGGTTCTTCGTTTAGAGTTCATTTATGTCAATAATTTGCAGATATAGTTAAATAAACCAAACTTAAATGTGCGTTCAAGTGAAGGGATAACAAACCCTATACTCTATAATTAATTACAAGCAAATATAGTTAAATAAACCTAACTTAAACGTACGTTCATGATATATACACGAAGTTCGCCTCTCTTTTTAAGTTGATTAACGGGATGATTTATGAGAATCACTTCATTTTTTTGAGTTCAAAACTCCGTAATTGGGAAAGGTGAATGTTGTTCTTTCTAGAGTTATCGGGTTTAAGCAGGTGCGTTTGTAAGGTGTGTTGTCATACGGTTGATCCTCATACGGTTGAGAAGAACTCAGCAATTTTGTAGATATTTTTGGAAGGACCGGTGATGTTTGCAAAATTATAAAATAAACCCTACATTTAATGTCTTTAAAACCAATATGTTTCATAACTTTTTGTTTCAGCAATGACAAAAGCATATAACTGTTATTATTTGATTCACTGTCTAAAATTAGACTCAACAATCTTAATTATTTTAATCTTTAAATTTAAGCTCGGCTCATGGAAGAGCAACATGAGTTTCAGGGTCTCATCTTTCACCTTCATAAAATAATGATGATGTATTTGATAATATTGCAAATTAGTGATTGTTTTTTAATGCTTTAGTTGTATTTAAAGTATTTTTCTAAACAAAATAATGAAAATTATATGTTTGACAAAGTTAATTATGTTTATATGATTTTTTAATAAAATATTAAATTAATTGTTCAAATTATTAGAATATACTTTCGTGTTATAGGATTCCATTTTTTAATTTTCGTTCAAGGCTCTCAAATTATTTAAGATGACCATACCTAAACCCTAAATATCAAATCATAAATTCTAAACTCTAAACCCTAAATATTATATTAAAATGAACAAATTTGCAGAGTATAAACTTTCCCCCATTAATAACAACACCACTTTGCTTTTTTCGATTCTACCCCAATTTTTTTGTCTAATGATAAATTAAATTCATTAAATTTAAATATTAATTAATTTCATTTAAAATAATCTAGGGTGCTTACTAGGTAGTATCAATGTAAACACATTAGCTCGAACATAGGAACTTTAAGGAGAACAACATTCCCTTTTACCACTGAGGCCACCTAATTGGTTCGTTTTATCATTTTTTTTCTATATAAACATATGTATACGATTTATTAATCAACTAATCCGAATCGGGTCCTGCAAAGACAAATGCGACCCTCCCAACTCAGTTAGCTCCATACACAAATGTTAAGATTCAAACCCCTGACCTTACTTAAAAATATACTGTCTCGTCGTACTAAACCAACTGGTTGTTGGTTTTATCGGTTAATTTTAACTCTAAAAATTTAATAGTCTTTATATAACCAAAACTCGGCCGGCAGCGAGTATGTTACTTTTAGTGATTAAGAAATATTTTCCTTATTAGCTATATTTATCAAGCTTTAACCCTACAGAGTTTGAAGGGAAATGCATATCATAAAAGAGAGAAGAATGGTGGATGGAGATGGAGCTCATATGAGTGACACTTCCATTATTTTGTTTGTTGTTGCTTGTTACTTAAGGTATCTTAGCAAAAACATGGCCAATGGATGATGGATTAATTGCTTCTTAAACTTGATACCAATAATAGACTCTTTTGCTTTTGTTTAGTGAACGATGGAGATTCCAAAACAACTGTAATATTAGCTTTCTTTTTTCAATTTATTATTTGGTTCACACAATTATTGGAGCAAAACCCTAATACCAAATTAGGGTTTTAATTATTGGCATCTCATAGTTATTACATATTTACAAAAATAATAATGTGCAGATCTGGACGTTATCCCTTCCAATTCTCAAGGGTTCTTATTTTTTTAATTGGTAAAAAATTATTTTGAGTGTAAAAGTTTATAATTCGATCTTTTATTAAATTCTAGTTTTAATATAAAACTTTTGAATTTACACAGATATAATTTTTGTAATATTATATGTCAATAATGACCTAAATACGACCATAAAGCATGACGAAAAGAAAATAATAAAGTATGAATTTTACATGAAAAATTCTAAACAAAACAAAATTATGGGCAAAGGAGAAGAGTTTTCATTGGTGTTAAAAAAGAAAGTACAAGAGAATGCAAAGTCAGATCTAATCTTAATACCTAGTATCCAATGGATGAACTTGATATTAATTTATGGATTGTATTTAAAAAAATTGTATATATTAATTAAAATATTTTAATGCTTTTGTCTATGCATGTAACCCCCTAAACCCATCCTATATGTTACGACTAGATCTAACGGATTACAATAAAATTTCCAAAAATATTTTCGATAATTTAAAACCGTATTATAAACAATATCTAACAAAAAGAACACATAGTTAAAAACGATAAAAATTCATCGAGTAAATATAATTCGTCAGTGACTGAATAAAACAAAATACATCATAATTTGTATCGCATTGAAAATCATAAGCATAAGTATTTCAAAATAAGGGCACATGTCATCGTAAATAAAGTAGTTCGGATGATAGAAACATTACAACAAAAAGTTCTATAAGAATGTGTCGATCCTCCAAGTGCCTGGTTCGGGGTGCCTATCCAAAAGTATCTGAAAAGGGGGGAAATAGTTTGAAAAGGGTGAGGTAGGAGCTCAATGTATACCAATGGTACAAGTAAAACATAATAGATAAAACAATAAATAAGTGTTTCAGTAAGGTTTCGTAAAGGTCATCGATAAGTTGAATTTAAAACTCATAGTTACCTTTCTCCCGTACACCAAAATGCAGTTCCCTCATAACTGCATCCATAAGGGCTACCTTATACCCATTGGGTATAGGAGCCATCCTAGGAGAGTACCTTGGGGCCTGAGAACCTACCCAAGAAAGTTCTCGAGGCCTCGGAGCCTACCCAAGGGTCGCCTTAGGTCCGTAAGGTATTATCAGCTTGATCAGAGTTGAACTTCCATACTCCAGTATCCTACCCAAAATAATATCTCAATAAAACAGTTCACATACTAAGCAAAAATTTCCATGAATCCGTAATCAACATAATTGTATTTCCAGTGTAAACAAGTAATCAGATAACATATATCAAACAATCATAGTTCATAAACAGTAGTCTAGTAAATCAGTAAATCAATAATTTCAAAAAATCACATTTTAAAGCAAGTAAAACAATTATATGACATATAAGGAACACACCTTGCAAAATGGGGTTGGTCAGGGAGTCTACTGAGCACTTAATTCACCACGCTCTACAGCAATGCTCGAACCTAATTCATAAATAACTAAGTTAATATAGAAGTAAGATTTAAATCTAGCTATTCATAAGGTTCACGGGTCATACGAGTAACCACTAGCTCATGGGGTCGCACTGATTGAGATGAGTTGGGTCAAGCTGTCGAACGATCGGGAAAGTCTCATGTACCTTCAAATAACAATATTTGATCAGTCACTAACCTTAATTTAATTACTCATAAATAAAACACTTAAGTATGTATCCATGCTCAAGTTTGACGATCAATTCGAAGTATTTCAGGTTCGAATTTGGCAAAACGAACTTCAGATTCAGACCCAGGACGTCAAAAAACATAAAATATGACTTTTTCAGAAAATTTGACTTTTTGGTAAAATTCAACGGTCAACTCTGGTCAAAGTCAACAGCCATGTCAACATTCAGTCAAATTCGATGGGTTGACTCTGTTCGAGTTGACTCAGCTCAACTCGATTCGGTCTGACTGGATCGGTTCCAAAAGGCTATTAGACAGACGAACGAATCCCATGTGCACTTTCGGCGCGTGGCGGTGCGTGTGACAGTGATAGGGGTCGATTGATTGGGACGGTTGAACTCTCCCCGATCAACTACACACTTAAATTTAACCACAATCAGCCCAATTTTGCAATAACACTCACCAAAACTCACCAAAAATCGTTCGAAACTTACCCCGGCGGCAAACGACAGAAAACAATGATAACGCAGAGACCCGCCACTTGGGGTTTCAATGCACGATGCTAGAGGTGGCGGATAGACGTGGGGTAGCTTGATCGGTAGAAAATGAGGGAAAATCGAGCACGATCTGGGGTTTTTTTTTTGGCAAACTTCTTTGGTTTTTTCACGCCGATCGATGATGATTCATAGTGTGATGGGGTTTATGTTTTTGTCTTCGATTGATCGTGAACATAATGGTGGTGGTTACGGGCTGAACGACGACTGGACGGTGGCGTAATCGGTGAAGGAGCAACGGGGTGCGGTTTGGGGGTTAGGGATTTGGGAATTTTTGTTTTCAATTTCACGATTTGGGTTTTTCTCCTGGGCATAAAGAAAATAAAATATATAATGCTTATTATATTCATCAACAATACTCTAGCTAGGCTGTGAGCGGCCAATCTGGGTGTCAGAGCTTTGAATTTCCGCAACACAAAATCCATATATTTTTATATTTTTTTCTCTATCGATAGAAAATAATGGATAATTTAGGGTTAGGTCTCTAAATTTCTTACAGCTTCTAAAATGGGTTACAAGTTTCAAAAACTTGTAATTTAGCCCCTAAATTTAACTAAATTAATTTAAAAATTTTATTTTATAATTTTTCTATTTTCATTTAAATTGGGTTATGACAATTCTCCCATCCTAAAAGAAATTTCATCATCGAAATTTACCTAAAGCAAACAGATGTGGAAATTGAGTCTTTATGGATTCCTCCGACTCACAAGTGGCTTTTGTAGGACCACGGTTACTCCATTGAACCTTTACCATCAGAATACACTTGTTCCTCAGTACTCTCTCATTTCGATCCAAAATTTGAACAAGCTCCTCCTCATAGAATAGATCTGGCTTCAACTCAACATGCTCTACCTGAATGATGTGGATAGGGTCTGGATGATAGAGCCTTAACATGGACACATGAAAGACATCATGAAAATGATTAAGCTGGGGAGGTAACTCGAGCAGATATACAACTGGTCGTACTATTTTCAGGATTTGGTAAGGCCTAATAAATCTTGGACTCAATTTACCTTCGCGTCCAAATCTCAATACCTTCTTCCATGGAGATACCTTCAAAAAAGACCTGATCTCCAACTTTCAAACTCGATGTCTTTCCTTCTTTGGTCAGCATAAGACTTCTGCCTGTCAAATGTCTCTTTCAAGCGATCATGGATCAATCTGACAGTGTCCTCAGTTTCTCGCACTAAATCAGGTCCCAAAGTCTTTCTATCACTATCGACATCATTTTTCACCCGAGTGAGGGAAAACAAGTACCGACTTGGGGGGTTTTTCTTTGAATGGTTTTGAAATGTGAGAAGTCACCACCAATCATTTAAGGTGCGATTGGGACACCATAAAAATCGGGCAATTTTAATAAAACATTTTATTTTTATCAAAATACCAAGTTTTAGGGTTTATAAAAATCTAGAAATCAGGTTCGTGAGTCGGTTACGCGTGGGGAAGGATTAGCCCCCCACAAGCACCCAAAAATTGGTACCTAGCTTATTACCCTATATTTAGAAATCAAAAATTTTGAGTTCAAACTTTATCTAAGTTAAAAATCATTTCGGATGCAAAGTTGAAAAGGGTATTCGTTTATTAATGTCAATAGCATTTGCCCCTAGCATAAATGCGAGAGATCAGCTATTGCACCTAATAACCATACATTGCCTTAATTTTAGAAATCATGATGCGGTCTTGAAACGGATGTCGACCTATTTCGGGAATCACCTGTAGTCACCCCTGAGCATACTTGCGGGATATATACTATCGAATCCCTAATAAGTGAACGTTGCCTTAAATTTTAAAATAAAATGCAATCAAATAAATTTTTATTAATCCTAATTAAACTAAGGATATTGTATACATGTGTTTTCATCCTAGAGTTTCCTTTTGTTTAGTTTATTTTTGTTTTATTTTATTTTGGTTTATTTTATAATATAATATTATAGTTATATATATATATACTATATATATAGTTTGAAAAATATGTATATAATATATAGTTTTGAAATATATAGAATATAGTGTTTGAATATATATATATATATATATAATATGTGGTTTGAAAAATAAATATATATAGTATATTTGTGAAAATAAATAAATATAATATAGTATTAAAATATATATAAATATAATAATCTATGATTTTTCAGAAAGATTATATAAATATATAATATAATTTTTAAATATATATATGTTTTTTCAAGTTATTATTATTATTATTATTTTAGTTTATTAATGTTATATATTAAATACTAGGTCCAAATCCAAGTCCAGTTTGGGTTCAAGTTCAAGGTTCAATTGAGGTCTGGGTTGGCATCCAGGCCCAATCAGGCTCACAAGCATGACCTAGCAGGTGAGCCCGTTCAGAGCCCAAAATATAAATACATGGTTTGGGCCTGAGACTAAGCCCACTGTAAGAGCCCAAACCTTATTAGGGTTTCTAACTCTGGTACCCAACGTAGCTCAATCTTGACAGCACGATCTGCACCCAAATCAATGGTCCAGATCAATAGTGTTGAGTTAATCGATCGATGAATATGGCCAAGAGGGCGGTGAATTGGCAATTAAAATTTTGGTGGAAGCTTTTGCAGAAAATTGAAAGAAATTTGCACAGCGATTTAGAGTGGTTCGACTTTCTCAACCAAAGTCTACGTCCACTACCTTAGTTATCCACACTAAGGATTTTCCACAAATTCACTAATTTGTCTTTCTTTTGAGGACAAAGAGTAACCTTACAAACCCTCAAGAATTATACCCCAAAATTTTGAGAACACTCTCTCCCAAAGAGAACAATACAAATTTGCAAAATTACAAGGAAATCCTCACAAGGTAGATTGTTTGCACAATTCTAGAACAAAGAAAAGAACACTCAAGAATGAATACAATTGAGCACAATAAGTGTTCTTGAAAGCAAAATGAATATTGAATGAAAGATAGGCTTGAAATGCTCAAACTTGAGGTTTGATGCTTTCTCTTTGATTCTCTCTTGATTCTAGTTGCTTGATGTTTCTTGTTCTTGATCAATGGCTTCTAAGCTTGTTTAAATACACCTTGAATCACTTCTGAATGTTGGGGATGATTAGTGGAGTCAATAGAGTCATTTAAGTGTGAAAACAATTAATAAAATTAGTTGGGAGCGTCAGTGCATCGATGCATACCCATGGTGCATCGGTGCATCAGTGTAAAATTCAAATATTTTAACCGTTGGACCCTTAGTGCATCGGTGCACTAAGAGTGCATCGATGCATCAAGTGCATTCGATGTTTCAAAATAGCCAAAGTGCATCGATGCATGGCTGGTGCATCGATGCATCAAATGCATTCGATGTTTTCATAAAATCCTCAGTGCATCGGTGCATGGTATGTGCATCGATGCATGAAATGCATTCAATGTTCAATTTAATTCATGGTGCATCGATGCATGGATTGGTGCATTGGTGCATCACTCTGAAAAATTGATTTTAAGCTTGATTTTGGTTCAAAATACTTTGTGAAAATTGTTTCAAAAATATATTAAGTATAAAACACAATTTTGAAAATTGAATCAAATATATTTAGAAAAATCATTTGTAAAATCTTAAAATTCATTTAAACTAAATTTTTATATCAAAATACAAAAATATTTTCAACAATCTCCCCCTTTTTGATATAACAAAACATTTGTGTTAATTTAAGATTTTCTAAAATTTTGAAATCAATTTTGAAAAATTACTCCCCCTTACTACTATAACACTTCTCCCTTAAAACATAACATTTTTCCTCCTTTTTGTTAAATCAAAAGACTTAAAATCGATTTATACAAGGTTTTGAAAAACATAGCCAATTGATATATACATATATAGCTTAAGCTGTTAAGATCACAATCAAGAGAGAGATTAGCCATTAGTTTCATAATCAATATTCATAATAAAATGTGAAATAATAAATTGGTCATATTTCAACTAAAAGGTAAATGATGCATATATTGAAACAAACCAAAATATATATATGAAATAAAAGTTCAAATATCCATCAAACAGTTATCCAACAATCAAAGAAAGACAATCCAAAATGTTTTAACAATTTAAATTAAAGTTCAACCCAAAAACAATCGAAGCAAAATAAGTTTATTCATCCATAGAAGGATCGGGAGGAGGAGGAGGGTAACGAGCTCTCATCTCAAGCGTGAGTGCATCCAAACGATCATTCATATCTTGTTGTCGAGCTCCCAAGGTAGAGAGCTGGGACTCAATGAATATGAAGAGCGAATTCATGGACGCATACTGTAAATCAAATGTCTCCAAAAATGAACAAAAATATGGAGGCATTTGATCTTCTTGTGGAGCTGGTTCCGGTGCAAGCTCGTCATCAGGTACATGATTATCGATGTCTTGCATAAGTTGTTGAAATTCAGGATCATCGACATCAGTCGGAGCTGGAGGAGGAGGAGCACGAGAGGAGCTAGGAGCAGTTCGTGAGGAACTAGCTCCCGGAGTTTGCTTGCCTAGTCTAAAAAACCATTGACCGGTTACCTCGTCTTGTTTCCAATCTACTTTCTTCAAGGATGTGAGATTGATTTGATTTTGAAGTGGGATAGGATTGTCAAGAGAGACGTCTAGACCAAGTTTAATAAAGAGGTTGCTAAGAAGACATCCATAAATCAATGTTTCAACATGTTTTGAAGGAACAATGTTTATGATGTCCACTAGTTGACTGAATATAATGTGGGGCAGATTTATTTTGATTTTTTAAGACAATACATCCACCATAAATCCCTAGCACGAAGTATGGAGTACCTACCTCCGGATGGTAAAAACCACCAAGAGATCATCAAATGGAGAAAATGATCATGATGAGATCGTAGAGTACTAACACTGGAGTTTGGAACATAGGGATATTCCACATTTTCATTCTCATTATATACACCACTATCTTTTAACCCAAATTAGAAAGCTATAGTCTCGGGGTCAATATTAATATATTGGGCTAAAAGATAGGATCTAATGGCTATAGTTCCACATTGAGTTTCATTTTGAATACACACCGCATTGGAATAGAAAATGCAGACCAATTGTTGATAGACGATAGGTTTAAGCTGAAAAAATTTATCAAACTTCCAAACTTTAAGAGTCGGAAGGTATTCGAAGTCAATGTCAACCATGGTTTGAAGCGAAGGAATACGCTCTTCGCGAATTCTATAAGTTTGGAAAGAATTTCTGTACCTAGAGTACAATTCGTCTCTACGACGCTCAGGCATGTTAAAACAAGATCCTAATAGAGATGAAGGTGGAGGAGGAACGAGATTAGGAGGTTGGTTTGAATGAGAATGACTCGATGAAGTTCTAGGGCGTTTAGGATTTGACATTGTTTAAAGGAAATCGGAATAAGGAATATCACCTGCAATTTGAAACACATGTATGCATAATCAATCCCAAAATTCAAATGAGTCCTCAATAATTCAAGGTTCTCTAAACCATATCCTAATGGCATGTTTTGAAAACTATTTAATAATATTTGATAATCATAATATAGTTTTCATGAAAACAACACAATTAAATAAAAAATATTACTAATTTTTAAATCAATTTTTTTTTTAATTTCGAAATTCAAGGAAAAATCTTGAAAAATTGTTTGTGTTTTGACGAAATTGGTAGTAAAATCAAGTTTAGAACCAACAAACAATCAATGCCCGATAAAATGTTCACCCTAGAACTAATCAAAACTAGTTCTAAAATCAAAAATCAATAAAATAGAGGTTTTTGAAATATTACCTTGAAAATTCAGATTGAGAGGGATGAGGAGTTGTTTTGCACGATTTAATGATATAAGCAGGTTTGAAAGATGAAAAACTTGAAGATTCCGACGAAAAACTGTTGATTTTAAGAAAGTATGGAGATTTTTAGATGGAGAGGGACGAATGGCTAGAGAGAATAGTTTTTAGGATTTGAGATAAATGAGAAAAAGCCTTTAAAAGCCCAAAACCCAACGGATGCATCGATACATAACCCTGTGCATCGATGCACATTCAAGGTGTATATCGGTGCATCAACATGATGAATCGATGCACATTCAAAGGTATGCATCAATGCATTGTTAAGTGCATCGGTGCATGAAGCACAAAAAGTCAAAAATCCGTTTTAAATACTTAAAATGCTAAATTAATTAGCTCTAGTGGTATTGGCAACTCATATATTAAAAATTAATCATGTTCAATCAATCAAATTAATATTTATTTGAACATTAATTTTCATCAAGAATCATAAACTCCCCCTAACTAATAGTAATGAATGTAATCAGAAATTGCTATTATAAGCATTTTTCATTTAGTCTTAAAAGTACTAAAATTATTTTAAACACTAAGTGAAGATAGGTCAGTTAAACCTAATTCTCTCCTAAGTGTCCAAAAACGTTCCTTGTCTAAAGGTTTTGTAAAGATATCCGCTAATTGATGCAAAGTATCAACAAATTCTAGAACTACATCTTCCTTAGTGACATGATCTCTAATGAAGTGATGTCTTATTTCAATGTGCTTAGTTCGAGAGTGTTGGATGGCATTTTTAGTGAGACAAATAGCACTAGTATTTTCACACTTGATAGGAATGGTACCTACTTCAATTCCATAATCAAAAAGTTGTTGTTTCATTCATAAGACTTGTGCACAACAACTACCAGCTGAAATGTATTCGGCTTCAGTGGTAGATAATGCAACACAATTTTGTTTCTTTGAAAACCAAGAAATCAACATATTTCCAAGGAATTGGCAAGTATCGGAGGTACTTTTCCTATCTAATTTGCATCCTCTATAATCCGCATCAGAAAAGGCATGCAAGCTAAAGCTAGAGTCTCTAGGATACCAAAGTCCTAAACTAGGAGTGTCCTTAAGGTATCTAAAGATTCTCTTAACAACTAGTAAATGTGATTCCTTAGGGCATGATTGAAATCTAGCACATAAACAAACACTAAACATAATGTCCGATCTACTTGCAGTTAGATAAAGTAGAGATCCAATCATTGACTTATATAATTTAACATCTACACATTTACCTCCTTCATCCAAGTCAAGCTTTGTAGAAGAGCTCATTGGAGTGTCATGAGGTTTCCCATTTTCCATTCCAAACTTCTTGAGCATATCTGTGACGTACTTAGCTTTATTGATTAAGATGCCATATTTTCTTTGCTTGATTTGGAGTCCCAAGAAAAATGAGAGCTCTCCCATCATTCTCATTTCGAATTCGCTTTGCATTAGCTTAGAAAATTCTTGGCAAAGAACATCATTAGTAGAACCAAATATTATATCATCAACATAAATTTGAACTACTAATAAATCTTTACCTTTATGCTTTAAAAACAATGTAGTGTCAACCTTCCCTTTTGAAAAACCTTTTTCAATTAAAAAATTTGACAGTCTTTCATACCAAGCTCTAGGAGCTTGTTTTAAACCATAAAGTGCTTTTGTCAATTTAAGAACATGATCCGAAAATTTTGAATCTTCAAAACCTGGAGGTTGTTCCACATACACTTCTTCTTTTATAAAACCATTTAAAAATGCACTTTTAACATCCATTTGATATAGTTTAAATTCATGAAAACATGCAAATGCTAATAACATTCTAATTGCTTCCATCCTAGCTACGGGAGCGTATGTTTCATCATAGTCTATGCCCTCTTCTTGAGTATACCCTTGAGCAACAAGTCTAGCCTTGTTTCTCACTATACTCATCAAGCTTAATCCTAAATACCCATCTAGTACCTACAGTAGATTTATTACTAGGCCTTTCAACTAATGTCCATACTTTACTTCTCTCAAATTGATTTAATTCTTCTTGCATAGCCATAATCCAATGTTCATCTTTTAATGCTTCTTTAATATTCTTAGGATCTATGCATGAAATAAATGCAATATAATTACAAATATTTCTAAGAGAAGATCGAGTTGTTACCCCTTTGGATGGATCACCTATAATCTCACCATCCTTGACATAGTTGTACTCTCTTGGATAAGATACTTCCCTTTCTTCAATGGTTAGATTCTCAAGAGGATCATGAGTTACCTCATCTTTTGTTTCTTCCTTTGATGATGGTTCTTCAACGTCATGTCTAACTTCATTTGTATTTATAATACCTACATCATCATTCACACAAGAATCCTTCCTCGGGAAGGGGATTATCATCGAAAACAACATGTATAGACTCTTTTACAACTAGAGTTCTTTTATTAAATACTCGATAAGCTTTAGAATTTAAGGAATAACCCAGAAAAATTCCTTCATCACTTTTAGCATCAAATTTGCCAAGGTTTTCTTTACCGTTGTTCAAAATAAAACATTTACATCCAAAATGATGAAAATAGCTAATGTTAGGCTTTTTATTTTTGAAAATTTCATATGAAGTTTTCTTTAAAATTGGCCTAATCATGACTTGATTTACAACATAACAAGCGGTATTTGTGGCTTCCGCCCAAAAATATTTTGGCAAATTATTTTCACAAAGCATGGTTCTAGCCATTTCTTCTAAAGTTCAATTTTTCCTCTCAACAACTCCATTCTGTTGAGGGGTTCTAGGTGCTGAAAAATTATGGCTAATACCATTAGAATTGCAAAACTCAATAAATCCAAGATTTTCAAATTCAGTGCCATGATCACTCCTAACACTAGTTATAGAGTAACCTTTTTCATTTTGGATTATTTTTGAAAATGTGATGAAATGCTCTAATGCTTCATCTTTAGTACTTAAAAATAGAACCCAAGTATATCTAGAATAGTCATCTACCAAGACAAATGCATATTGTTTTCCACCCAAGCTAATAGTCATAGTTGGCCCAAAAAGATCTATATTGATCAATTGTAATACTCTACTAGTTGATACGTCATTAATGGATTTAAAAGAAACTCGCTTTAGTTTTCCTTTAGCACAAGCATCACAGATTTTATCATTATCAAATTTTAGTTTAGGCAGCCCTCGAACCAATTCTCCTTGAGCTAACCGTTGCAAAACACTCATGCTAGCATGTCCTAGTCTTCTACGCCATAACCAGCTATCATGCTCATCCTTAGCAACTAGGCACAAATTAGTCATATTAATAGAATCTAAATGCACCATGTATATGTTTCATATTCTATGACCAACAAGCATAACCCGATTAGATGCAATGTCAATGACTTTACAACCATTAATATCAAATATGACATTGAATCCCTTATCACAAAATTGACTAATACTCAATAGATTATTCTTTAATCCATTAACATATAAAACATTCTTAATTTGTATGGAAGAGGTATTACCAATAGTACCAATACCTTCAATGTGACCTTTTGAATCATCACCAAAAGTCACTTCTCCTCCATTTTTGGCGTTAAGCTCAATGAACCGGCTTTTGTCTCCGATCATATGTCTTGAGCATCCACTATTAAGGTACCATGAATTTGGATTTGTTTCTCGTGCCTTGTAGCAATGCTCCTTTTCCTACAAACATAGATTAATTTCTAATTTTTGGTACCCAAATTCTTTTGGGTCCATATCCATTAGTTTCCAAAATCCTAGTCCCCTTAGGTATCCATTTGTGTAGGATATCCTTATCTTTAGTAGTAATGAACTCTTTAGGAACCCATATACTTCTAACGATTTTTCCATTAGAGGTTCTTTTGGGACCTCTATGATTGTAGTTTTTAAAACTTTTTCTAACAAAGTTGGATTTTGAATTTTCTCCATTTTCAAAATGTTTTGTTCCAACTTTATCAAAAGAAGCTTTAAGATCATCAAGTTTCTTTTGATGATCATCATTGACCTTTGAAAGTAAATTTTGCAAATCCAAAATTTTCTTTTCAAACTCTTCTAGTTTGATTTGCAAATCTTTGATTTTACTTTCAATATCATTGTTGGTTTTGGATATGAGTTTATTTTCATTTTTCAATTTTGAAACATCATTTTTATATTTTAAAAACAATTTCTCATAATCCGAAGCCAACCCATTATATTCCTCTAATAGCTCATCATAGGATATATCATCAAAATCAGATGAGTTAGAGGTTACCTTAGAATCTTCCCCGAATGCCATCAAGCACAAGTTCGCTACTTCTTGTTCCTCTTCATCGGAACCTTCTTCATTGCTCCATATAGCCACATGAGCCTTGTGTTTATTCTTTGATTGACCCTTTCTCTTCAATTGTGGGCAATCATATTTGACATGCCCTGGCTTTTTGCATTCATAGCAAATGATCGAGTCCTTCTCTTTTGGTTCATTTTTGAGGCCTTCATTTCGTTTTGAATTTTCTCCCTCGGTAAGGTCTCATCATTTTTCTGAACCGTTTGGAAAACAATGCCATTTCCTCATCATCGTCATCTTTATTCGAATCACTCTCATCTTTTGTGGATTTGAGAGCAACTCCAATATTTTTCTTTTTCTCCTTCTCATTTGGCGTCTATTCAATCTTATCAAGGTCCACCTCATCTTCAAGCATCATTTCATGAGTGAGGAGTGAACCGATTAGCTCTTCAAGAGTTAAGGGCGTTAGGTCCTTAGACTCGATGATTGTCGTCTTCTTTGATTGCCACGATTTTGAAAGGGAGTAGACTAACTTCCTCATAAGTTTTTCATTTGAAATGATCTCTCCATATGATTTGAGACCATTGACAATCGTTGAAAATCTATCCGTCATAGCTTTGATATCTTCATTTGGTTTTATCCTGAAATTTTCATAGTTATGCGTTAGAATACTAATTTTAGATTTCTTTACCTCATCGGTACCTTCATGAGTGACTTGAAGTTTGTCCCATATTTCTTTGGCGGTTGTACAAGATGAAACTCTTCCGTATTCTTCTGGTCCAAGAGCACAAAATATGATATGGATGGCTTTGGAGTTGAGCTAGAACATTTTTGTCTCTCATTCACTCCACAATCTTGGATGAGTGAGAGGCTTGATGTATCCTTATTCTACGACATTCTATTTTCCTGAATGTCACTTACTAATAGGCATAGTTAGTCCCATTGAAGAAATGAGACTTGTTGACGGGCATCGAATCGAGACCGAAGTTGAAGTTTGAAGTAGAGGCCATTGATGACTTTGATTATCGATGTAACTCTTCCCGAATCGACTCAAGAGGAGATTAAACCTTTAAATGAGTTAGGCTCTGATACCAATTGTTGAGTTAATCGATCGACGAATATGGCCAAGAGGGGGTGAATTGGCAATTAAAATTTTGGTGGAAGCTTTTGCAGAAAATTGAAAGAAATTTGCATAGCGATTTAGAGTGGTTCGACTTTCTCAACCAAAGTCTTCGTCCACTACCTTAGCTATCCACACTAAGGATTTTCCGCAAATTCACTAATTTGTCTTTCTTTTGAGGACAAAGAGTAACCTTACAAACCCTCAAGAATTATACCCCAAATTCTTGAGAACACTCTCTCCCAAAGAGAACAATATAAATTTGCAAACTTACAAGGAAATCCTCACAAGGTAGATTGTTTGCACAATTCTAGAACAAGGAAAAGAACACTCAAGAATGAATACAATTGAGCACAATAAGTGTTCTTGAAAGAAAAATGAATATTGAATGAAAGATAGGCTTGAAATGCTCAAACTTGAGGTTTGATGCTTTCTCTTTGATTTTCTCTTGATTCTAGTTGCTTGATGTTTCTTGTTCTTGATCAATGGCTTCTAAGCTTGTTTAAATACACCTTGAATCACTTTTGAATGTTGGGGATGATTAGTGGAGTCAATAGAGCCGTTTAAGTGTGAAAACAATTAATAAAATTAGTTGGGAGCGTCAGTGCATCGATGCATACCCATGGTGCATCGGTGCATCAGTGTAAAATTCAAATATTTTGACCGTTAGACCCTTAGTGCATCGGTGCACTAAGAGTGCATCGATGCATCAAGTGCATTCGATGTTTCAAAATAGCCAGAGTGCATCGATGTATGGCTGGTGCATCGATGCATCAAATGCATTCGATGTTTTCATAAAATCCTCAGTGCATCGGTGATGGTATGTGTATCGATGCATGAAATGCATTCGATGTTCAATTTAATTCATGGTGCATCGATGCATAGATTGGTGCATCGGTGCATCACTCTGAAAAATTGATTTTAGGCTTGATTTTGGTTCAAAATACTTTGTGAAAATTGTTTCAAAAATATATTAAATATAAAACACAATTTTACACATTTAGTAAAGTTTGAAATTGATCTTAAAAGACTTGGAGTAATAATTTGATATTCGATTAATTAAATCGAATATATTTAGAAAAATCATTTGTAAAATCTTAAAATTCATTTAAACTAATTTGTTATATCGAAATACAAAAATGTTTTCAATAAATAGTCATTTAGGGTTTTAACCGCCACCTCTAGTAGAGACCAAAAGACCATCGACCGAGCACATATGCTTCATTCAGCCACCGCCACGTGAGTCACCGATATCACCGGCCAGATCCAAAAGATCTGGGTGCATTAAATGCACCCAGTCGCCCCTAGTCTTATACCGCCATAGATCGGTGACTCAAAGGGACCCCTCTCATACCGGTCCAAAAGAAGAGCCATGGGTCCCTATAAAAGGAACCATCAACACACAGAAAACCACCACCTGCAAGAAACAACACACAATAACAAGGGAATAGAGAGACGTAACAACCACCACAAAAAAGGAGGAGGCAGAAAGGCAAAAAACAAACACAGAGAATAGATTCGGGAAAGGAGAAGCATTCAAAACAAGATAAAAATAAGGCCTATTTTCGAACCAAAAAACCATAAGCGAAAAAAAAATAAAAGAAAAAGCTTACTATTTTTCAAAAAAACGGCCACCTTTGCTTTACCGGAGCGATTTTACTCTATCATTGAAGGTACATCATTTCCCTTTGAGGGTTTAGGTTCGGTTTTGGTTATGGGGTTCGAGTAGACTTAGGTTCAGGGATTTTAGCTGTGAAGGGTGTATTTAGGAGGTGGTTTTGAGCACTTTGTGCCCCATGGTCACTGATTTACGGTGGTCAAGGTATTGTTTTGCCCTTCCCAGCTGCGGAGGAAATGGGTAGACGGGGGAGAGCTTTTGGCTCTCATTAGGGTTAAAAAAAAGGAGGAAATGAAATGGGATGGCCGATTTTGGTCTGATTTTTAGTCATATAAATCACACGTAAAACGACATCGTTCCAGGGGACCGTGTTTTTAAAAAAATGGTTAATTGTAGTTTCAATCCTTATGTCTTTGTAACCTCATCAAGTTGTCATCAATTGAAGTTTTATGATATTCGATTTTGAGCTTTTATTTTCAATATGTACATTTAAGTCACCATTCCGTGTGATATGTCATTTTTATTAATGTTTAACTATAACCATGATATTATGTAAATCTCACATTTTAGTCACTCGTTGTACATTGATGCCCTTATTATGATTTAATCCTTATTTGCCAAGCATAATTAATTTATTTAATTTATGTCTTAGTCTATCATGTTTATAAGTTTGCATATTTAGTCCCTGTTATCCTGATTAGATTTGTTACAAGCCCCTTTTAAAATTATATTTATATGTCTTTAGATTGTAATATTAATTATTATTTATTTATGTGTATATGTATATATAAAATATATTATATATATATATATATATATATATATTCATAAATATTGTGTAAATAAACAATTGCGTAAAAATATAAAGTATGCACACACACACATATATATTATATAAAAATATAAGTTATATTTTTTTATTCCCATAGTTATGTTTTCATGTATTTACATATATGTAGCAAATATATTTATATGTATATTTTCTATCATATTGCATGCGTATACCATATAATATACATACATAGGTAATTAATATATTTGAGACTTTATATATACATAATATGTTTTTAGCCTTTTTTATACATATATGCATCTATTAATACGTCATTTGTATATATTATTTTCATATATGTTTCTATTAGATGTTTTTATTTATCTTTATGTGATTTAGTGTATACATTTAGATTGTTAATTTCAAATAATATGTATGATATCCCATGAGCATTTCTTGACTCCAAATCGAAATAATTTGACTAAGATAACATTCGTTCATTTTAAAATTATTGTGAAGTGACTGTCTTGACGTATAAAAAAGTTACTTTCAGTAATTTTGAAATTAAAGCACATTCCCATTTAGTAAAACCCTAACAATTTGACCACACCTAAAATTTGGGTATTTTCAATATATACATTTAAGTCACCATTCCATGTGATATGCCATTTTTATTAATGTTTAACTATAACCATGATATTATGTAAATCTCACATTTTAGTCACTCGTTGTACATTGATGCCCTTATTATGATTTAATCCTTATTTGCCAAGCATAATTAATTTATTTAATTTATGTCTTAGTCTATCATGTTTATAAGTTTGCATATTTAGTCCCTGTTATCCTGATTAGATTTGTTACAAGCCCCTTTTAAAATTATATTTATATGTCTTTAGATTGTAATATTAATTATTATTTATTTATGTGTATATTAAGTATATAAAAATAGGGTTTTATTAATATATATATATATATATTCATAAATATTGTGTAAATAAACATTTGCGTAAAAATATAAAGTATGCACACACACATATATATATTATATAAAAATATAAGTTATATTTTTTATTCCCATAGTTATGTTTTCATGTATTTACATATATGTAGCAAATATATTTATATGTATATTTTCTATCATATTGCATGCGTATACCATATAATATACATACATAGGTAATTAATATATTTGAGACTTTATATATACATAATATGTTTTTAGCCTTTTTTATACATATATGCATCTATTAATACGTCATTTGTATATATTCTTTTCATATATGTTTCTATTCGATGTTTTTATTTATCTTTATGTGATTTAGTGTATACATTTAGATTGTTAATTTCAAATAATATGTATGATATCCCATGAGCATTTCTTGACTCCAAATCGAAATAATTTGACTAAGGTAACATTCGTTCATTTTAAAATTATCGTGAAGTGACTGTCTTGACGTATAAGAAAGTTACTTTCAGTAATTTTGAAATTAACGCACATTCCCATCTAGTAAAACCCTAACAATTTGACCACACCTAAAATTTGGGAACGAAAGAAAAAGAAATGTTCGTTTATTTAAATTCTTCGAGAAAAAATCATTAGAACTTATCTAAGGTACGATCTCAACGTCATTTAAATAATCGAATATTCTTCTTCTTTCTAAAAGGATTGATAATTTTAAATTAATTTGATTTCATTTCGTGCATCTGAATATCAAGGTGTGATTATAATATTTGTTTGTTTCGATTGGAGTAAAAATTAATTGTCTTAAGGTACGAGAGATTAATTCATCTCAATAGGAAATAATTAAATATTATGATATTTCATTCCAAAATCCAAGGATTTTATTTGAATGGATGATAAATTAAATTAAAATTCGAATTTATGAATTTTATTGTAAAAATAATTAATTAATGGACAAGGTACCAATTTAGGGCACTATGAGGATGCTAATTCTTCTCCATGAGTAACCGACATCCGAACTCAATTTTTGGTCGCATACGTTTTAGTTTAATAATTTTAAAATTGAATTTCATTAAAATAACAAAATATTTTGGGTGTCCAATTACACCCTAATCAAGGATTGGTGGTGACTCTTTAAATAGTATTTTATCTTATTTAAGAAAGAAAACACCAAATTTTTTGAGATGAGATTTTTATATCACACCATAAAATAATTAAATTTATTTTCGAAAAAGATTGTTTAGACAAATATATTAAGGCTTTTTCTAGCTGACAGTTCAAATTATGAAAATTAAAGAACCTAGAGGTACAAACCTAGAAAATAATCCTATTTGAAAATTAAGAATTCTCTTAATTTAATGACTAAATATGAATTGAACAATTAAAAGATTATGGATTAAATCTAAAAAAGGTGATCCATCAAGGACTAAATTAAAGTACAAAAATGAAGGGTAAAAATAAAACAAAACAAAAAATAAATTAATTAAAGTAATGAAATTAAAGGACTTAAATTAAATAAATAAAAAGTAAAGGGCATAAATTTGAATGCGCAAAAAATAACAACAATAAATGAGCAATACAAATAAAATGTTAGTGTTAATTTTTATTATTTAACCCGAACTGTAAATAATGTGAATCGTACCCCGAGGTGGGTCGTCGCAAGGTCGTACGATATTTCGAACATAAAATAAATAAATAAAATAACAAGTTAACGGTTAGTGGTTAGCAGTTAGCGGTTAGCAAAGTTAGTGTTAATAGAGTCCATACAGTAATAATGCGGGTCGTACCCCGGATCGGGTCACTGCAAGGTCGTATAATAATTCAAAAAAATTAATAAAAAAGATTAATAGAGTCCAAACCATAATAATGTAGATCATACCCCATATTGGGTTACCACAAGGTCGTATAATAATTCAAAAATTAATAAAAAGGTTAGAGTTAGAAATTAGTAAAGTCTGAATCGTAATAATATTGGCCATACACCTGATTGGGTAACCACAAGGTCGTATAATGATTCAAAAATTAATAACAATAAATAAAAAATAATACGTCATATTCAAAATAAATAAATAATAATAGGAGCAGTGACCAAAGTGCAACAACTAATAAAACAATAGCTAAATTATAACACATAAAATGGCAAAAATAGTGACCAAATCGAAATAAAATAAAATAGAGGGGGTCAAAATCATAACAAATAAAAATAAAAAACATGGTGACCAAGATGCAAATACATGGCAAAAGTTTAGGGATTGAAATATAGTTTTCCCTAAAATAGGTGGCCAGAATACAAAAGGGGTACTAAATGAGGGGCCTAAGGATGATTTACCTTTTTTCTTAAAACAAAACGTTTTCCCCTTCACGCATGCATTTCGACCGAGAAGCTCCCAAGCTTCACAACCATCGTCGGCCACCGGCCACACGCCATGCAACGGCATGATCTCGCCCCAACCGGTGCCACAACACTGACCACCCACTGACCGAGAGCCCCCAAAGTGAACCGAACCACTCTTTTTTCTTCTAATTTTCTCTCTATGGAACCCCCCCAAAAAACAACTCACCCCAACTCATGGCCAAACGGCCACTGGCCACTGCCGTAAACTGGTGTCTCTCACGTTCTAACCAGCTCCGAACAGGCCGGATAACTCCCCCTATAGACCAAGCTTACCCGAAAAAGAGAGAAAATTGGGGAAAGAAAAGTTACCTTTTATTCTGATTTTTTTTAGGAACAAAAGTTTTATAACCCCAACATGTAAACAAAAACTCATTAAAATAATAATAAAATAAAAGTGCAAAACAATAGTGGTTACAGAGCTTCCCGGCTATCGGCCACATGCCGTACAATGACGTGACCTCATCTCGACCAACGCCACAACATCGACCACCCACTGGCCGAGAGCCCCCAAAGTCCCCGAAGTGAACCAAACCACTCTCTTTTCTTCTTATTTTCTCTATATAGAAACCCAAAAAAATAACTCACCCCAACTCGTTACCAAACAGCCACCGACCACTGTAGTAAACAGGTGTCTCTCACGTTTCGACCAGTCTGAACCGACCGGAGAACTCCCCCTATGGACAGAGCTTACCCGAAAAAAAAAAAAATAGAGAAAGAAAATTTACCTTTTATTCTTATTTTTTTGGAGGAACAAAAGTCTTTTTTTACAAGCAAAGTTAGGGTTTTTATAACCCCAATATGTAAATAAAAACCCATTAAAATAATAATAAAATAAAAAATACAAAAAATGATGGTTATAATCACGTAATTATATCCAACAGATCGGGGTACAACATCTACGTCTATATAGTGCTTCGTACGGTTCTATACGAATGCTAGCCTGGTAACTGTTATTGCATGCAAACTCAGCTAAGGGCAAAATGTCCTCCCAACTACCATGAAAATCAATCACACAACCCCACAACATTTTCTCAAGAACCTGGATCACTCACTCAGATTGATAATCAGTCTGCAGGTGAAAAGCTGTACTAAAATTTAGTTTAGTTCCCAGAGCCTCATGCAATGTTTCCCAAAATCTCGAAGTAAATCTCGGATCTCGATCAGAAATGATAGATAGAAAAACACCATGCAATTGACAATCTCTGAGATATACAATCTAGCCAGCTTGTCCAAAGAAAATTTTACCCGCACTAGAATAAAATGAGACGCCTTTGTAAGTTTGTTAACAATCACCCCAGACATAATTCTTTTTCATAGGAGTCAAAGGCAGACCAGTAACAAAATCCATAGTTATACGCTCCATTTCCATTCGGGAATCTTGATAGGCTGTAACAAACCTTACGGATGCTGTTGCTCTACCTTAACTTGCTGACAAGTCAAATATCTAGCCACAAAATCAGAGATGCCCTTCTTCATACTGACCCAATGGTACATCTCTCTCAGAATCCAGTACAATTTATCTCCACCGGGTAGCATAGCATATGGACTATCGTGAGCCTCACTGAGGATAGCCTGTCTCAACTATGCATCATCAGGCACAATGTCAACTTTTGAAGAATAAAACTTCATCCTGGTCAAAATCATAATCTGAGGTCATCCTCTACTCCACTTGATCAAAGACGGGGAGCAAGGAGCTATCAAGAGGTTGCTTGGCCTTGATCTCCTCGGCCAAGGTTGGCTTAACCTGCAATTCTGCTAATATAATACCATCGTCATATAACTTTATCATGACAAATAAAGACCTTAGATCAATTATCGCCTTCTAGTTAAAAACATCCTTAATGATAGTAGCTTTACCTGGATGGTAGTCAATCTCGTAATCATAATCCTTTAGAAGCTCTAGCCAACAACGTTGCCTCAGATTAAGTTCCTTCTGGGTCAGAACATACTTTAAACTCTTGTGATTAGTAAAATTATAATACTTCTCTCCATAAAGATAGTGTCTCTAGATTTTTAAAGCAAAGATTACAGCTGCCAACTCCAAATCATGGGTCGAGTAATTACACCCATACGGCCTCAACTGACGGGACACATAAGCAACTACCCTCCCCTCTTGCATTAGAACACAACCAAGTCCAGAGTGTGAAGCATCACTATACACCGTAAAATCCTTCTCGGTTCAGGTTGAGTCAAAATTGGAGCTTGAGTCAAAGAAGTCTTCAATTTCTCAAAACTCTCTTGTTGTGCATTTCCCCAGTCGAATGAAACATTCTTCCTCAACAATTTCGTCAAAGGAGAGGCAATGATTGAAAAGCCCTCGATAAACATCAATAATACCATGCTAAGCCCAAGAAATTACAGATCTCGAAGATATTTTTGGGTCGCTTCCAACTCACAATGTCCTCAATCTTACTCGGATCGACCTGGCGCCAAAACAATATGCCCAAGAAATGATACATCCCAAAGCCAGAATTCACACTTGTTCAACTAAGCATGCAAGTGATGCTCTCTCAGAGTCTGCATAATTATCTTCAGATGCTCATCATGCTCTGACTCAGTTTGGGAATAGACCAGAATATTATCAATAAAAACCACTACAAACTGATCTAGATAGGGCTGGAATACACGGTTTATCAGATCCATAAAGCTACAAGAGCATTTTTCAGTCCAAATGGCATCACCATGAACTTATAATGCTCATAATTCATGCAGATGTCAGTCTTTGCAACATCAGACCCCTTGATCTTCAACTGAAAGTACCCCGAGTGAAGATCAATCTTAGAAAATACAATAGCTCATCATAATTGATCGAATAAGTCATCAATCCTGGGTAGTGGGTACTTATTCTTAACTGTCAACTTATTCAACTTCTGGTAATCAATACAGAGCCTAAGCGATCCATCCTTCTTTTTCATAAATAGGGCCAGAGCTCCCTAAGGTGAGGTATTATGCCTAATGAAACCTCGATCAAGTAATTCTTGTAATTAAACCTTCAAGTCTAAGTTCCTTTGGGGACATACGATATGGTGCCATAGAAACAGGTGCAAAATTGGGATAAGTTTCAATCTCAAACTCTACCTCTTTATCCGGAGGTAAACCTAACATCTCCTCAAGGAAGACATCGGGAAACTCGCTAATTGTATGAATCTCCTCAATCTTGGAGAATGAGCCTTTAGTGTTCAAGATACAAGAAATAAAAGTCTCATATCCTTTTTGGATCATTCGATCAACAATCAAAGTTGATACTTTATTATAAAGATAACCTCAATGCTCACCAACTAACATGATAGTCCGACCATCTGAAGTCTTCAGAGTATATATATCTTATACTCATAATCCAGATTGACCCGTTGTTTATTCAACCAATTCATCCCAAGAATCAGATCAAACTCCTCCAAAGGAAGCTCCACAAGGTCAGGGAGGAAAATTTCACCTTGAACTCCAGAGGACAATGCCTGAATACCTTATTCACAACCATTGATTATCTTACTGAAGTCATAACAGTAAAAGCATTCTCGGTGTCCTCAATTAGAATCTAAAGATCTCAGGATACCAAACTCGAAACATAAGAGTGGGTGGAGCTATTGTCTAGTAATACAAAGTATGGAACATAATAAATAGTAAATGTACATGAAATAACCTCTGGCTCATCTTTATCATCTCGATGTCTGGTGGCATACACCAGAGTTGGTTGTTTTACCTTTGATACTACTGGGATCGTGCTCTATTGTCTGCTCTGAAAACTATTCCAAGAGTCTTTCCCTTACTACAACCTCTAGATGGGGTATGAACTGAAGCCTATGAACGTGTAGAAGTTTGGGTAACTGTCCGCTTTGACGAAGCTAGTTGTGGATAATCCCTTTTAAAATGACCATTGGATCCATAATGGAAGCAAGCTCACGTCTTTTTATGACACTCTCCTCTATGTCGATTTCCATAAAAGTCACAAAGTGTCACCTGAGGTAAACCGGATGAACGACCTCGACTAACATTTGAGGGTAGAGGTACTGCAGCCCTGGAACTGGTACTACTCCGCTGAGGGGCCGAAGTATGAGTCCTCTTCTCAGGACATGTCAAATACTCGGTCGGGTTGGAAGACCTCATAGATCGCTCTCGGTCTATTCGATTTTTAACCAGAGCCAAGGCCTCTACTTCCTCAGCATTCTTCACTCTACCGACCAAAACATCAAAAATCTCATCCTAATGGGCCACAACCTTCCTACGTAACTCATATCTAAGTCCTAAGGTAAACTTACGACATCTGTCCCTCTCAGTGGGAACCAAGCTAGCACCATACTTTAGCAACTTCAAAAATTCTATCTCATATTCGAAGACTGAAATATCTCCTTACACCAATTCCTAAAACTAATGTTGCCTCTCAGCTAAACAACGTTCTCCAATGAAACATTCCTGAAGAACTCTTTGAAGAAATCCATATCAGACGATCAATAGGAACATTGCTCACAACTGACTCCCACTAGGTGTGGGCATTTCCATCTAGCATCGAAACAGCTCCTAGATATCTCTTCGATGGATCCAAACCCAGTGATCCATACGTCTCTCTGTATCACAGAGCCAGTCTTTAGCTTCTGTAGAAGCTCTGCCAGTCAAACCTCCAAAAGTCTTGACCCTATTAACGATCAGGGTCTGAGTAATCGGGACTTCAGGTACGACACCAGTAGCTCTGACCTTACCTTGAATCGACTACAAAAACTATCTACCAAGAGTCTTATCTAACACCACTCTCGTAGGCTCAGCACTAGCGGCTGGTGCTCCCCTGGCAGGTGTCGTCATATCAATTCTATGAGCAGGTGACAAATTTATATTAGAATCGTCTACAGGATCCGTAAACCTAGAAGATCAATCTCGCCCATGACCAGGTCGACGACCTCGTCTAGCACTCATAGAGAATGATTTCAGAGCTTACTACATAAGAGTTTAAACTTAAGGTCAATAAGGCACTTAGAGTACCAAACACAATTAAACTTGTAAAAATAGGTGGCATGGCTTTATAGGAAATTGTAAAACATTTCCAAAATAGTAATTTTTTATTTAGAATCTATTCACAGTCCGATGTTTAAAAAACCAAAAGCTCTGATACCAATAAATGTCCCCCAAGACCCAGCCTATGCTTTACGACTAGATCTAGTAGATTACAATAAAATTTCCAAAAACATTTTTGATAATTTAAAATCGTATTATAAACAATATCTAACAAAAAGAACACAGTTAAAAACGATAAAAAATTCACTGAGTAAATATCAATCTGTTAGTGGCTGAATAAAATAAAATACATCATAATTCGTATCGTAGTGAAAATCATAAGAATAAGTATTATAAAATAAGGGAAAATGTTACGATAAATAAAGTAGTTCGGAAGATAGAAACATTTCAACAAAAAAGTTATGTAAGAATATGTCGATCCTCTAAGTTCCTGATTTAGGGTGCTTATCCAAAAGTATCTGAAAAGGGGAAAACATATTGAAATATGTGAGTTAGGGGCTCAGTGTGTTCCAATGATGCAAGTAAAACATAATAGATAAAACAATCAATAAGTATTTTAGTAAGGTTTCGTAAAGGTCATCAATAAGTTGAATTTAAAACTCATAGTTACCCTCCTCCCATACTCCAAAATGCAATTTCCCCATAACTGCATCCATAAGGGCTACCTTATATTCATTGGGTATAGGAGCCATCCTAAGGGAGTACCTTAGGGCCTGATAGCCTACCCAAGAAACTTCTCGGGGCCACGGAGCCTACCTAAGGGTCACCTTCGGTCTGTAAGGTATTACCAGCTTGATCAGAGCTGAACCTCCATACTCAAGTATCCTACCAAAAACAATATCTTGATAAAATAATTCACATAGTAAGCAAAACTTTCCATGAATTCGTAATCAGTATAATCATATTTCCAGTGTAAATAAGTAACCAGATAATATATATCAAACAATCATAGTTCATAAACAGTAGTTCAGTAAATCAATAATTTCAAAAAATCACATTTTCAAGCAAGTAAAACAATTATATGCCATATAAGGAGCATATCTAGCGAGATGGGGTCGGTCAAAGAGTCTACTGAGCACCTGATTCACCACGCTCTACAGCAGTGCTTGAATCTAATTCATAAATTACTGAGTTAATATCGAAGCAAGAATTTAATCTAGGTATTCATAAGGTTCATGGGTCATACGAGTAACCATTGTCTCACGGGGTCAGACTGATCGAGAGGAGTTGAGTCGTGTTATTGAATGATCGGGAGAGTCTTGTGTACCTTCAAATGACAATATTTGATCAGTCTCTAACCTTAATTTAATTATTCATAAATACAACAGTTAAGTACATATGCATGTTTGAGTTTGGTTGTCAATTCGGAGGCTTTCAGGTTCGAATTTGGAAAAACGGACTTCATATTCGGACTCAAAACATGAAAAAACATAAAATGTGACTTTTTGAGAAATTTAACTTTTGGTCAAAGTCAAAGTCAATGGTCAACTCTGGTCAAAGTCAATAGGTTGACTCTATCTGATTTGACTCAGCGAGTTGACTCAGCAAGACCTGGTTCGGTCTGACTAGACCGGTTCTAGAAGGCTCCTAGACTAGCGAACGAATCCCATGCGCACTGCAGTGCGTGGCGGCACGTGCGACAGTGACAGGGTCGATTTGGATAGTTAAACTCTCCCTCATCAACTACACATTTAAATTTAACCACAATCAACCCAATTTCACAACAACACTCATCGAAACTCACTGAAAAATCGTTCAAAACTTACTCCAGCAGCAAATGACCAAAAATGATGAAACATAGGACCCACTGGTTCGGTTTTGAACGCACAACACCAGAGAAGCCAACGGAGGTAGCGGTGACATGGGGGTGGCTTGATCAGCGGCAAACGAGAAAAAAATCAAGCGTGATTTGGAGGGGTTTTTCGACGAAGCTTCTTAGTCTTTTTTTGTGCCTATCGATGATTATTCAAGGTGCAATGGGGCTTGGGTTTTGGTCGTCGATCGTCGGTGAACACAATGGTGGCGGTGGTGGGCTGAATGGCGGTCGGACGATGGCGTAATCGGCGAAAGAGTGGTGGGGTGCGATTTGGGGTTGAGGATTTAAGGATTTTTGTTTTCAATTTGGGGATTTGGGTTTTTCTCCCGAGCTTCAAATAAAATATATAATGCTTATTATATTCATCAACATTACCCTAGCCTAAATTTCTAGGGCATGGACCAATTTAGGTGTTAGAGGTCCGAATCCCCGCAACACCAAATCTATATCTTCTTATATTTTTTCTCTGTCGATAGAAAAATGGATAATTTAGGGTTAGGTCTCTAAATTTCTACCACTTTTAAAACGGGCTGCAAATTTCAGAAACTTGCAATTTGGTCCTAAATTTAACAAAATTGTTTTATTATTATTTATTTTTTCTATTTTTATTTAAATTGTGCTGTGAAAATTTAAATTATATATCTAAATATCATACTAAAAATTCTTTTTATAAATCCTTAAAATTCATATGTTCATATAAAACTTAAAGAAACTAAATACATGGATAATAATCTAGAATTGTGTCTAAATTTTTAATTTTAGAGATGAAAATTCATGAACCTACATAATAAATAAAGATATTTAAAAAACTTATAAATATAAATTAAATTAGACAATATTTTAAAAAATTACTTTCAACTAAAATGAAATTAAAAGTTGAATATTTGATAACTTATTGAAATCATCAAATCAAAGAAGATGAACAACCAAACATGTAAAACAAAAAAATACCTTGAAATCAAACAAATAACAAAGGAAAATAGATTTTTTCACTCATTTAAAAATAAAATAATAATGATAAATGGATGTTAGATATTTTAATAAATTATATTTAAGTGGTTTTCAAATTCCAAATAGTTATACTTTTTTGCAATCAAATTTAATAAATTATCAGACACATTTTTTGAGGTAGCAAACTTAATAATTTAATATATATATATATATATATATATATTTTTAATATTTGAGGGGCGCCATGACCCCAACTTGTCCCTCTTTAGTTCCCCCACTGCTAGCATCTATTTATATGAATAAGTATTGGAATACAAAGAAAATTTATATAGTAATAAATCTACTCAAATTAGATTTGTTATTCTTAATTAACATCTAATAACACTTAGACCTTCATCCCACATATCTCCAATGTTTATTTCTATTTTATTTATTGAACAAATGTATTGCATATGAAATTTTCGGACAGGAATTTAGTTCATGCAATTAAGGGAGGAACTATGATGAAATTATGGGAGTAGCCAAGTTGCTTATCTTTGAAAATAACAAGATTTTAAAAGGTTAATTAAACCACAAAAAATAGAGGATTGAGACTTAATTTCAGTAATTTCAAAATTGTCATGTCTTAAAAGGTAATTAAACCAAAAAAGTTAGAGGCAATACTTAAAATTGATAATGTTTTAAAAAATAGTTAAACCATGAAATTTTAGGAGGTCAGGACTTAATTTTAATGGTTTCAAAATTTTTAAGTGCTTTTAAAATATAATTAAACCATAAAGGTAGAGGTGAGTCATGTCTCCTTTCTGTCCCCACGTGGTTTCGACACTGCATACAAATCTAGTACTTTTAATAATTTATTAGTAATTATCAATAGAAAAGCATGTAAGAATAATGGAACACGAAACTTTTACTGGTGAAGTAAAGTTGGGAGATTTATCTGATTAACCACTAAATTGAATGTTTTATCCCTAATTAATAATAACAGTTCAAGATGAACGATTTATCCCTAACTAATCCATCCTTTATTGAAGGACATGCAAAGTACCCTAGCTTCAAAACCCATTGAAGGGACGCTTTTCCAATAATGGGGAGGCAATCCTCCTCTTAAGTACTACTAAGTTTGGTCCTCCATGGATAGGGAAACCCTAGTTGTTTCACACCATGCAATGGCTCATACATGCTTCTTTCAAAAAGCAAAACCTTAAGCATCTTCTTTTATGTATTTAGTAATTAATGAAATGAATTATATTTGCTATATACTGATATAATGTATTAAACAAAAAGATGGGTTAACTAAAAATAAATATAATCACCATTTGGCCTAGCAAATTCTGCTCTTAGTGTCTTTTAGAATAAAATAATAATTCATATTAATTGTTTATTTGAATAAAAATAAAATTAAAAATTATTTATGGACAATAAAATAAGGGTGATAACAAAAAAAAATAAAACGGGTGAATTTCAACTCGTTTCGATCTTATAAAAAATCTTTTCTTAAAATTAAATTCGAGTTTAGGTAATATACAAGTCACTCTAGGTGCCTCTCTTTTAGTTTCATTACTATCTTTCAATAGTTTTAAATTATAAATTCTTAATTTTATAAGATGCTATAGTATATTTTGATTTTATAGATTTTTTTATTTAGATAAGGAGGTATTTCTTTTTAAATTTGACATTCTTGTATATATCTTTCACATCATGAATGGTGTTTTTTATTAGATCCGTATTAATCTATTGCATTTTCAATTGATCGTTCTACGTAAGTGTTGATTTCCGACAAAATGAAAACCTCGTTATACCACGGGTTGGTTCAAGTGATAAGCAGTTTAATATCGCTTAATTAAATTTTGAATTCGAGTTATTATGTTTGCAGAAAATTCCTGCTGAGAGACTTACTCATCAAAACTAAATGTACGACCTGAGTCGATCTGGATTAATTATGATGAAAACCTAAAAATCGGGAGGACAACAAAAAAGAAAATCTCATTATGATATTTATAAGTTGTTATTGAAATAATTACATTAACTAGACATTTCTTTTAAAATTATAAATTAATTATTAAATAATAAAATAAGATCATATATAGAAAAGATTAAAATTCAATTAAATAATTTGAAAAATATACGATACAAACAAATATCATTATTCGCAGTGAAGGATAAGAACCATCAACACAAGCATAAAAATAAATATTAACAATGACGGCACGTTAACAATTGACTTTATCATGACTCAATTATGGCCTATTTGAAAATACCCCGAGCACCTATCAATTTGAGAGAATAAGTAAGAGAGTTTAAATATAATTTTATTCTATCATCGTTGTATTAGATATCGAGAATTCATGGTAATGTTTTAAAATTAAACTCATTTAAATTAATTTTTAATGATGTATCATCATTTAGTTTTTAAAGTAAATGATCGATTTTATTTTTACCTCCAAATTCTCATTACAAGTCCTTCAACGGAAGATGGATTCGGAATCATTTAGCTTATATACTTAATTTTCGGTAAATGAACTCCAAATGATTTTGAAAAATTCTCTATCTATAATTCTTTTTCTTTTATCTTCGAACTATGACCTCTCCTTTGTACAAAAGAAATTATACAATTATAAAATTTATTCGATAATTATTAAACGGAGTACAATTTATAATCTTTTTAATCAACATAAGTAGAAAGGGTTGGAGTGTTGAGTTGGTAGGGTATATAGCTCTAGGGTTTAGTTTAATATACATTGTAACGAAGAATATGTGCCCATTGCACACACACCCTTTGCCCTAAGCATCAAAATTGCTTTCAAAGTCTCCCCTTTTTCTTTATAGGTTAGCCAACCTATGGAAAGGAGACTCTTTGAATACTAAGGGGAAAGGAGCATAGGGATGGACGGAGGGGACTGAAGAGGACGGTCGTTTCTTGAAATTTTTTATTTTTTATACAATTTAAATATTTTTATATTCTTTATTAATAATATATTTTCACTCTCTTAAAATTTAATAAGTTTATCTCTAATATGTGGATCAGCGAAGGATCTTCTTGTTCTTGGTCATACTCTCATTGGACATTGGGAAAAGAACAAATTCATGGGTCATGCAGACATGTCAACCCTACGAGACGAACTGATCTGTTATTATGCAGAAAAAGCTTTTGACTATTTCAGCACCCTTTTTATTCTATTTAATTTTATTTCATTTCAATAACTAAGCGATTTTAATGATTAAAGAGATTATTATTATCTCAGAAGTCTCGGTTCAAGCATAAAATTTATAGGGATATTTAAACTTTTATTATCAAATAAATGAGAATCTTTCGAACATATACTACCTTATAATCATTCTAAATTAATAAAAAAAAATATTTAATTTCATTTATTCAGTGGAGATGACTCTTCAAACATGTAATAAAGAAAACCAATTATTTAAATATTGGATGATGATGATAATCAATCGAAATCCAGATAATATAAGTAAAGAAAAGTAATATTTGTTTAATTATTAGTTAATTTACTAAAAGATAAATTATCAAGTGCTGACGACAAACTTTGTGGACGGTGCGCACAAGGTAGCATTGTAGACCTTTTGAGTTGGAATCTCAACTAGCACTCACTCACAACTAAAAACCATAAACTTATTAATAAATTTAAAGAAATAAAACGTTAAACTATTAAATTCAAATCATAAATTTAAATTATAATGTTGTGAATTAAATAAAAATAATAAAAAATTATCACATAATAAATTTCAACATTACATAATCCAAATTAATCGATTGTTAGGTGAAATATCACTATTTTCATGCCTTGCTCGTTGTACTAGCACTATTACATATCTTAATCAACTCATACTTTTATATAATATATGGATAGAGTATATAAAATATATTTATTATTCGAATTTAACTCAATTTTTAATAAAAATCTAGTTTGAATAGCTCAAATATTCGAAGAAATTGAACTTGAATAGTTTCTAATAAGTCTTTTACGAAATAAAATGAAACTTAAATTTATTAATCCCTCCATCCTATAAAATGTGTCCTTTATTAAAATTTTAAAAGTTAAAATTTTTAAAATTTGATCATGATTATTTTAAATGTTTTAAAAAATTATATTTTATAAAATATATATTTAAAAAATACTTGATTTAAGGATTTTAAAATATATTTTTTCATATTTTTATTAATAATAAATCAATAAGGGATGGATTTAACAGAAGTAGCCGACCCTAAAACTTTCAAATTTTTATATATTTTAGATATTTATTGTATTTTCTATTAAAATTCTGTTTTGACCTCCTCTAAAATTTTATGAATTTATCTCCCCTGCAAATTTTATAAGGTCACCCACTAACATAAAATCAAATCTTGTGTCTCTCCTAGGAGTAAATATTTTTTTCTAATAATCTAAAGTGATTACAAAATAGTATTTATTCAAAATTTTATTAATCTATTAACAACGCACAAACATCTTATAAAATTTTCTTAACCTGATGTTGATATTCTCTTTTAGGGTAAAAACAGCTAATTATCATAATTACCGTGAATATAGAAAAGGAAACTTTAATCTTCTTTTTTTTTTCAACATAATATGACCGGCTCATGTCTAGTGCTGCCACTTATGGCAATAAGCATTGGAGAAACAACAATGGATGACAAAACATGCAATGTTAACAGACAAAGCTATCAGAAGGACGTTCAACAAGGAAATAAACTAAAATAAACAAGACAAAAGGAATAATTTTTTATTAAATCAAAGTCTAATTCAAAGCTTATAGACAAATTAACAGCAATATGCATTGTTCTTTTCTCAAAAAGCTCTTATCCAATCTAAAATGTGGAATGCAGAATATGATCCTTTGCTTACATTGCTTACACCTGCAGCTGCATACAATAAACACACATTCTTGTCTGTTGAAGATGCTGCACAATCAATGGCGAGAAAGATGTTTGTTTTTTTATTAGATATTGTACACTTATGACCCCAAGAATTCGGGTTTAGAAACGGTATATGACGGCGTTTTACATAAACAACACGCCTCACCTCCGTCACCGATTAAAATCGATGTCATGATACATGAAGATTTTGAATTTCAACTTGCAGCATCTTAAGTGTGTCTCTCACATTTGATAGTTCATCTTTTACCTCTAGAAGTTTGTCCAGTCTATTTTGCGTGGCATATCGATAGGGCTCCCATATAATCCTTACAAAATTTTCCAAATTCTCGGTGGTTTCTTGTAGATCCTTCTGCATTGCATCTTCAAGCTCTCCTCCTAATGCATTTGCCATCTTGTTCACCTTTTCTAACATTCCTTGTCTACGTGCTGGGAAGTTTGAAATGGCTATATACCTATCATAAGAGTATTTAATGGATAACTGATCAAGAACATGAAATTCATTCTGAATTCTTAATGTCAAGAAAGTTAAATCCGATACCATACAGAACGAAGTCCAGCGACCGAGTTACAGGTCACTTGGGTATGAAAGACGAATCGATTCAATACAGTATGGACCTTAAGTCGCACAGATTATCAATTAGTTTATGAAAACTCGGACATGCAGCTTGAAGAAATAGAGTTAATCAAGAATATACAAATTCAAGAATATACATACCCTCCAGCGGAACATCGGTCGAGAGCAAGAAGGTATTAAAAGGGACTCTTAACTCACCGCTTCACGAACTTCGTGCTCAAATAGTTTAGAAGCGGCATTGGAATTGAAGTTCTCGATCACTCTCAAGCTGCATTGATCTAATTTCCTCAGCAGTTCATAGATCTCCAGCGGATAATGTTTGTCCGAGAAGGTAACAGATGGCCATCTTTTCTCAAAAGATTCCTTATAAAGCCTTCTTTCACGTGCATTATTCGATTGTAACCATGTAGCATAGTCTCCAAGCAAGTTCTGTATGCAGTAACATATCATAAATCAAGTCATTAAAAAAAAGTAACCCATACAGCTATAAAAAGTCTGCACCTATAACCGACACTTGAAATAGATGCTCGATTTTCACATGACGTAGATCATGAAGTGGTCTAAGCCATTAACTCACTTGTGCATCAGCAAGTGCAGGACCAAGTATGTCATTCTGAACTCTTAAAGTGGCTGGCAGTGTGGCAGACGAATCCTCAAGTAAAAATGAGGCAACGATATCTAGATTTGATAACTGTAAGGTAGATTCTATGAGCTTCAGAGCACGAGATTTTGTAGCATCAATCTGCAATACCACGCAAAAGAATTAAACCATATATATATATATACATATACATATAGACAAAACTATGTAAGAAATAAAGTCATCTGTGCCGAATAAAAATATTAGTTCTTCCAAATTTGTACCATAGATAAGGTTCATCTTCTCCGAGAGATACTTTCATCTTCCATCTTTATTACATACTCTTCCACGCTATTAACAATTTCATTTACAGAAGTCAAGTTCTGCTCTGCAGACTTGCAGTCTTTTCTATTTTCACAAGCAGAAAGTATTCGCTCGGCAATTGCAATTGGTGTTCCAAGTTTGAGCTTCATTCTCTCATTCCCCTACTAGTTGATCCATCTAAAAAAACTGTACAAGAAGTTTTCAAGCTTGTAAAAGCTACTGGTTCTCCAATTTGAATCAGTGACTGCTAGTTCTCTATATGTTTTCCCAACACCAGAAGTTGCAGAAAGCTTTTCTTCAAGAACAGATCATGCAGCCACGGGATATAATGCCACATGTTCTGTGTTTAGCAACTTTTGTGTATCATCTTTGATGAATGAAATTGCTTCCTCTAGCTGCAATCAACAAAGATAATGTATATAAGACCTGAAAGGTGGCATAGTAGGTCAATCTAAACGAGTTAACTTAAAAGTATCATCAATAATTGCTGAGAGGTAAGAACTAAACCTCATGCACATTCCGATAAAGATCAGCTTTGTTCAACACAAACACGACTTTCTTCTTCCATTGCTGCAATATAACGAAGAAAAGTAACCTGGAAAAAAGAAAGAAAGAGCACATGCAAGTGGAATTCAGCTCACAAAAATTATGAAGCCAAATGGAAAGCATTTATGGGTAGGGTAACATTTACCAAAGAAGTATTTATATCCGTAAGCCATTATTCAGTTATATCTCAACTAACCTTATAGTATTAAGTATAGTGATTCTAGGCAACAGCAGCATCGATTACATAAGTCAGCACCCTCAGGGTTTTAACTTATTACCCACATAACGAGCACTAGTCTTACCTCACTCTCAGTTAGTGGGCGATCTGCAGAAATAACAAAAGGGAGCAAATCGCAAAGAGGTACAAATTCCTCTGTCAGGCGCTGTTGCCTTTGAAGAATCACGTTTTTCCCTGGTGTATCAACAATATTCATCTGCTTGCAAGAGGAATTATTAAAAATTAGTCATGAAAAAAAATATGATGGCATTGAGACCTATTTCCAAGAAAAGAGGAAAAAAAAGACACGAGGAAAGCAGGCAACAGTTATCAGCTACCTACATTGTGTCTTCTTTCACCTAACTTTTCAATTTATCAATCTTCGCTGTCATTGATTTTCATCTGTTATGTTCTCTGATCTTCAGCACAGATCTCAAATTTTCATTTGTTTTATGGGTTGCAAGCTCACTTCTAAGCACCTAGTATTATGAAAATTGTGCCTAATTATTCTCTATCATGTTTAATCACAATAGCACGTCATATCAAAGAATCATGTACACTCCATCAAAACAGGTTCTAGAACTTTTAACACAGAAGTACGATGCGGAAAAGCCAAAAGGACTCACTTCTTTAACGATTGGAGCAGGAAGATAACATATTAGTTGACCATCTGGGTGTCTTTCACAACGCTGCATGTCCTTGCCATCCAACAAATAGCGCAAGAAACTGATTTCATTAGTCGTAGGAATAACCCCCCTGGGTGAGGTATCTTTCCCCAAGAAGAGCATTAATGACAGTGGATTTACCAGAATTGAACTCACCCTGAGAAACCAATATATAACATATCATATTATATATATGAATAAGTCATGAGAAAGCAACAGCATTAGGCAAAATTCTTATGCATGAACAAACCAACGATTTCCATACAATGGTTAATTTCTCATTGCAGATCATTTTTCTTTTCATTGATCAATATAATGTCAATATCATAGAGATTGAAAATATTGTTGAACGATCTTTAAGATTATGATAAGGGAACAATCATAACAAAACAGTAAGAAAGATAAACCAAAACACAAATACTCTAACACGAGTTACAAGTAATCAACTGATTCAAATAAAAAAATACTAATAGAAGATTCTAAGACGACTGAGTAGAGACATCCCATCAAATATGATCGAGAAGTAAGATTATGGGTTTATCATTAAAACTGCAAATCGAAAATAACTGAATAAGAACGAAATTCCAGTACTCGACACAGAAAGGTAACTTGTAACAAGAAAAGCCAGGGTAATGAACTAATGTATAGAGGGGAAAATACGATGGTCATCAGAAGTGAGACATAATCATAGCAGAAAAGGAACACAAAGTTAACATAGCTGATTCCTAGTAGTCATGTGCATTTCCATTTAATCTAACAACCAACATGATACGGACACGTTTCCTGAAGCTACTGTGAGAACTAATGAGATTTATGAGGTCGCATACGATGAACCAAGACTGAAGACATAAGCTTAAGCATCACTTCATTTTATATTTCCCTAAATCAAAAGTGAATAGAAGATAAATAGTTATTCTATGGGTATATGTTTTCAAATAAAGAGATAGGCATTCATTTGAAATTTAGAGCTAATACCAATGTAATCCCAGCAACCAGAGTTTGTTGAATTTCAGCACACAATTACCACTATAGCCAGTAGAAACGGCTCATCGATTTGAGCAACAGCATCGATAAGAAGTGAAATCTCCTCCATCTGTCGTTTAAAACACACACACAGATTCAACCAAAAGAGTAAACAACTAAATATAATTGATAATCTCATAACCATTATGGAAAATAACTTCAACTTCCAAAGCTTAATTAAAAGATCACCAGAGGTGCAGCTTTCCAGAAGACATTTATGGCTTCAGTTAACACTGATCTCTCCTCCTCCATAAGTTGTTTCACTCTATCCTCCACGTTAATAAAATCCGCCTAGCTTGTTTTCTGGTGAGAGTCATGAACGATATCTGCCGGCTTTAGTTCATTGAAGCTCTCATCCTGAGGTTTGTTATTATCAAAAAACTTGCTCAGAACATCATCGGTAAACAACCTCAAATCTTCCAATGACAAAAGTACACCAATAGCACCTGATTTAAGAATCTTCGACAACTCGGTATACGACGGCACCTCTGCTTGCGAACTATTATTAACAATAAAGATCGGTATCTTCACATTCTCATAAACAGACTTCATTGTCATATCCGGATGCTCTTCTTGACACAAATCATAAATAAGAAAATCAGCACCTTCAGAACTTGAAACATTTAAAGCAGCATCTGAAGATTGCACGGTCCTAGCTACCAATGGTAGAAAGACATAATCCAATTTCGAATCCATCATCGTGTTTCTTGTCACAATGGCAGGAAGGCCTGTAAAAGAAACAAATACAACGATGTGAGACAAAAATATCTATGCATTTGTGAGGTGAGTGACAATTTCAACAGCATGAATGTCGATTTCATTACTTTAGACTCTGAGTTCAACTTAAATAGTCTAACGACATTGAATAAGCAAACTTTAGAAGAAGAAAAACGAAAGAAAAGGCAGAACCCACCGTGATCGGATAGGGCCACGCCACTAGCACCAACGGCGGCGGCAATGTCAACACGCTCCGAGATCAAAAGATAAGCCCGGTCTTTAACAACCGCTTTCAAAGAACGGGCAGCTTCATAAACCGTGCCACCACTTCCTTCGCCACCATTGAGCACTAAAAGACCAACCCATTTCGAGACGGCCTTGTCAATGAAAGCCAGTGCATTGGCGTCGGATAAGACATCGTCGGGGTCCAACTGGAGAACAAAATTAGGTACCTTGATCTCGGGACGCTTGTAGCCGCCAGGGAATAGAGTTATAGGACGTTGCTGGTTCTTAGGGCCTTGGGGACCAAGTTGTTGTAAGCTGAAAGAGTTGTTGGAAAGGGAGGACTTCGTCGGAGGAAGAAAACGGCGGAAAGGGGATTTAGTATAGCGAGAAAAGAAAGGAGGAGATGGGCTGAAATGGAAAAGAGCGGCGGAGGGAGAGGCTGGGAACCGAATGGAAAGGAAAGGGGTCATCGAAAAAGGAAAAGATGAAACTTTTTGTGGACCAAGTAATTTGGTTAACTGAGAAGAGAATTGTTATGTTTATCTTCTTATCCCTTGGAGAATTTGAGAGGCGATAGTTACGAGTGATATGGAAGAACCCAACTCCGATTTGCTAAACATAAAAATCTAAAAGATAAGCAAATCCAACGGTTCAATGGTCGAGGAAGTTCACTGTCTTTCCTTTTTTTGGGTGCTTTTGAAAGAAAAAAAATAAAACTTGGGTGGGAGACCACTTGGCTCAATTCAAAAGCATGAAGATCCCACCGCCATGGGCAAAAGTTGAAATTTTTAGTACTTTTTGAAGGTGTTTTCTTCATCTTTTTAATATCTTTTTTGGTTAGTGTTTCTATAAACAGTGTTTTCTTCAATGGAGGATTGGTGCTGAGGCAAAAACTACAGCTTTGTGCTCTGCTATGAAATATATTCATCAAATAACTTGTACAGATTGAAAACATTGTTTTCTTCTCAAATGCAATGGTGAGATCTAGATATTATTTGAGATTAAAGAAAATTGATAAATATCTCCCACCGTGATTGATGGAAGTGGAAGCAAAATAACAAAATCATTGATTAATTCTCATGCGAGAGATCCTAATGATGTTCTTCATCAAAGTGTTCATCAAGAGATGTGGATAAACCAAGTATATCAGTTCGAGTAACTCTCTTATCGCCATCATCGTCTCCATTGATTTCCTCTTCTGCAATGGGAGATGAAAAATCCAAGCACATTCCTCTTAACACTTGTTCATATGATGCAGACAGATCTTGGGAAGTCATTTGATGGTACTCGACGAGCTGGTGAAGACACTGGTTTTCTCTCACCAGATTAGCATTCTCATTCGCTAGTCTTGATTTCTCTGCAAGCAGTGCTTCCAATTGAAGCCTCACAAGATCATCTTCCTCGGGTCGGATCCCCTTGGTGAACCCATCACGGAGCCTCCTATTCTCTTCCTCCAGCAAACCGCAACGCTCTTGCATGAAACATAAATCATTCTTTATGGACTTCAACTCTCTGGCGAGTGAAGCTGCCTTGGTTGCCATGGAGATCGCAAGCTGTAAGATGGAAACAACAAAGGGTTGAAAAATTTGAGAGCTTGGTTTATCAACAAGTAAAAAGGAAAGGAAGAAAGTTTACATTTTTGGCTTTCTTCATCAGCTTGCTGTTTTTAGGGCTTTTCTCATTATCCTTCTGTGAATCATTATCATCTGAGCTCTCACTGTGATCAAATTTCCTCTTCACACCGATCTTACTCTCTTCTTCAAGTCCTTTTGGCTTCGGGTCTTCCTCTTTTGGCTCTGAATTCTTGAGGTTACTTTGAAATATATCGGTCAATGTTGGAGGTTTAGCTAGCTCTCTAGCTCCCTTTAATAAACAAAGCAAAAGCTTCAGCAAGTTTACAAATTCGAGCTAATGCTAAAGGGCTTTTTTTGCTTTAAATTACCTGAAGAGCATTGTCGAGATTATTAGATAGCTGAGACAGGGTTTGTGAGATGGAATCAAAGCCTTTAAGCAAAAGCAATGAATCTTCTTTCAAACGCTTAGCTCTGTTGGATTCTCTTGAATTCTGCAACAAAAAAGAAAAATTAGAGCAGATTTTTCATAGCAAGAGCTTCCGAGAGATGGAAAATATAAAGAAAACTAACGTTTCGGTCGGCGATGAGTGCATCGACGCGGCCACGGAGGGTGCTCCAGATACGCTCGTGGGAAGCAGGGCTGAAGAGTGGAGATGAAGAAGAAGAAGAAGCCATTAAAGTCGTAGGCTCCTGCAAATGCATTCAAATTCCAAAACCAAATAAAATTATACAATAGAAGAAATAGAGAGAGAAACAAGAACAGCCCATTAAATCTCAGATAAAAGAAAAGCGAACCTTGGGAAGAGGAGGAGGAGATGGAGCAGAAGCAACCATGGCTATGGGGAGGAAAGCAAAACGAAGCAGAGGAAGAAGGGAGAAAAAGCAAAGGGGTAACGGCTAATTTTGATGCTGGGAATTTAAAAGAGAGTGCGGCGATAGGAGCTAACGTTCATAAATCTAATATCAAAGGAAAAAATAAATGGAATCTTGAATTAAACAGAATTATGATCTACTCAATTTAAAAGTAATAAATAATTGGGTAAAGTACACAAATGGTCCCCTGGCTATAGGATGTTTCTTTGTTGAGTCCTTTAATTATTGAAAGTTAAAAAATGATCTCCTAACTATTTATATGTTCCAAGCTCGTCCTACTCGTCGAGTCGTTGTTTGAAAGCAACGGCGATGCCACTAGACGCCTTTAAAATATGGTTTTATCATATCTCAATCGGCAAGTTAACATCCAGCTCAGACCGCTGTTAATTTTTCTAGTAGAAAAGGACAAGTTTAGAACATATGAATAGTTAAGCAACGGTTTTGTAACATTTAATAATCGAGGTACTAAACACATCATAAATTAATATATTATAACTTTTTATCGGAAAAAGACAAGTTTAGAACGTATTAATAATTTATTTTTAGTCATTTCATTACTTAATTTATAATATGTTTATTTGCATTTATAAAACTAAACACATCATAAATTAACAAAAAAAAATTTGTTTTATCAACATAATTGAAAAAAAAAACATGTTAGAATTGAATTTTATTTTCTTGTTTTTATGGATATGATCAGATCCTGGGGAATTCTTAACTTCCACCATCCCTCCAACTTTATTGCTTTCCTAAGACTAAATTGTTTAATTAAGAATTATATTTTTTATGCAAATAAAAGACGCAAAAGTAAAGGGGAAACTAGGGTAAGCAATTCATAATAATAATTAGAGAAAATAACCTCAGTGACCAAAAATCCCATATAATATACGATTTTAACCAATTTTTTCCGGATTTGCCAAAATGACCAACAAAATCGCAATGCGATCGCTAATTCGCAACGCGATCTCTAATTCGCAACGCGATCTCCATTATCGCAAATTCGCGTTGCATTTTCGCAATGCGATAGTTGAAAATCGCGTTGCGATGGTCTACAGTATCGTTGCGATTTTCCCAATTCGCAATGCGAATAAGTAAATCGCAACGCGAATTGGGAAATTCGCAATGCGAATAAGTAAATCGCAACGCGAATTGGGAAAATCGCAATGCGATAATGACTATCGCAATGCGATAATAAAAAATCGCAACGAGATACTTACTTTCGCAACGCGATACTGACTTTCGCAACGCGATTTACTTAGCGCCATTCGTATTAACGCGTATTTTTTTTTCAAATTCCAAACACGTATTTTTTCTTAATAAATCGGAAAATGAACCGTCCACAGTAATCGCACGCAACTCATAACCTCAAACCCAAAAACACAACACTCAGTCCCATCTCCATCTCTCACTCTCTACGGCGAAATCCGTCCCCATCTCCGAAGATTTCCGTCCCCATCGCCGGCGAAATCCCTCACAACCATTCACAGTCAAAAATCCCTCACAATCATTCAGAAATGGAAAATCAACCTCCGAGGGTTAGTTTTTTTTATTTTTATTTTGAAATTTTTGCATTATTTTAGGTTTTTCATATTGATTGATGATAAGTTTACTGGTAATTTCAATAATAGATTAACCATTTCACTTAGATTTCTTATTAAATTCATTCGATTGCTGCCAATACTGCTAAACTGTTTAGCCTGTGAAGTTAGTATTTGTCTTTGCTTTGTCTTTTGGTTGAAGTAATGCAGAAGAAGAATAGTTTCGAGAATGAGAATCGCAACGCGGAAATGACTATCGCAACGAGATAATCGCAACGCGAAATAAAATCGCAACGCGAAACCAAAATCGCATTGCGATTTTCATTTCGCATTGCGATTTTCATTTCGCGTTGCGATTTTAATTTCGCGGTTGCGATTTTCATTTCGCGTTGCGATTGTTGGTCGCGATAGTCATTTCGCGTTGCGATTCTCTCGTTGCGATAGTCATTCCGCGTTGCGATTCTCATTATCTCGTTGCGATTTTCATTTCAACCAAAGACAGAAACAGTGTTGCAAATTTTAGTTTCAAGAATAAACTACTATTTATGTTTATTGTTTTGTTTTTGGTATATCTTGACAGTGTAATTTTTGGTATATCTAACTTGGTATGTTTATTGTTTTTTTGTAGAAATTTTTTTCGGCTTCATTGACATTAAGGAATAAAGTTAGCCTAGCCACTACAATTGCTTCGAAGCTTTCACCTGCACAAAGAAAATTGTTTGAAGAAAACCTGCTTCGGGCCATGGCGGAGAGTACAGCATCCAGGTGGAGATGCTAGTTTGACCCATTTGTGGCTTCAGACCATGACTAGCGATCTACCTGACAGTATACAACGTGGTGAGGAAGAGATATGGTTTCATTTTCCACCGGCGTATACTTGTTTTGGGCGGAAGGAGTTCTGCTTAATCACTGGTCTACGATTCGGGACACGATGATGTAGCCGGTACACTCGTCATACACCCGCCCATCATGATTATCCAGGGTTTTTCTGATGAGTCAATAGAGAAGCCGAACTTACACGTCGACGACATAAGAAATTATTTAATAAGAAAGATGGTTTTACTCGGATGAATGACGTCGATGTTGTTGTCGAGTATGCCTTCTACTTTTGTATGCCGGCTTTCTAGGCAGAGAGGCCAGACAACCTATTCCTCAGGAGCTAATATTATTGGTAGAGGACTTAAATGCATGGAATCTGTTTCCGTGGGGTTCGTATATATGGAAAAGCTACCTGGACTAAGTTGTCGTCTGCCTTGATGACCGCAAAAGTTTGCGGGGCGATGGGTCGAATACACTTTGTCAGGCTTTGTTTGGGCCTTTAAGGTAAGAATTTCTATATAATGTTTTCAAAATTATAATTAATTATTTAACAATTACTAATGTTGTTATTATATTGTTTGTAGATTTGGATTTTCGAGGCTTTCCCCAGCATGCGGACATATGCATTAAAATCCTTAGATGATATTCCTAGGGCTATTTCCTGGAAGAGGAAATGTATGTTGGATTGGGAAGACTTATACCATATGCGACAATAAATAATGTAAGTTAACACAATACTATCATATATAAAACAATTATTAATAGTAGACATTTAACTTGTTTTAGTTTTATATTATTAGGAGGCCAACACTCCATTAATGAGACTGACCACCCACGGAGGCTGAGCTTGCCACTGATTGGTGGCAAGCTAGTCAGCGTTTTTTTTTGATGACACGAATGATGAGCAGCCTCTACTTCCTCCACTTCGAGAGCCATCACCTCACCCCAGAGCCATCACTGATCGACCCGACTATAACCTCTACAACGAGAGCCATCACCTATCCCGTCACATCATCGAGTCTCTTCTCCACCATCACCTCATGATAGGCGACCGACAAAGATGCCACGACTTCTCCCTGTTCTCCACCTCCACGGGATGAGTCAAGGGAGTTACGTGATGAGGTCAATGTCTTGCGTGAGGAGATCGGTACTCTACGCGATAACGATGGTGCATGGCGTGTGAGGTGTCTACTTTACCGTGGTGAGGTTGCCGCTCTACGTGAGATGGTAGTATCGTTGCAGAATGAGGTTCATCTACGCACGAGGTAAGTTTAAGATTTTCCATATTTAATTGATGAAAATTTACTCGTAATTTCACTTAAATTAACCATTTCACTTAGATTGCTTGGTAAATTTATTCGGTTGCTGCCAAAACTGCTAAACTTTTTACTTTAACACTGTGAAGTTAGTATTTGTCTTTGTTTTGTCTTTTGGTTGAAAGTTTGAAATATATTTATCTTTGTTTTCACTGTTTAAATATCATGTCTGTTTATTTACTGATATTTTTATTTTTATTTAGGACCGATAAGGTGGATGCTTTACGTCGGGTTTTTCTTGCACGACAGAGTTCACGCATCAGACAGCGTGCACGTGCTATTAAGTCTCCGTATACCCCAATAGTGCGAAGACACCGCAAGAAGAAGCCCGACTCGCCTATCATCCCTCAAGAGTCCACTCCTATCGTTGAAGAGGCCCCTATCATTCCTCGAGAGTCCCCTCCCACCGTTCAAGAGGCCACTGTCATCGTTGAAGAGGTCCCTCCCACCATTCAAGAGCCCGATTCACATGGCGTCATATGTAGGATTCTTGAGAAACCCTCTGACGTGCCGGACATGATGGATTCAAGTTGGCTCTCGTATGAGTTACCGGCCAGTACCATACCGGTATCTGAAGAGGAGATGAAACAACTACCGGACACAATTCTGGATAACACCCTTTGGGCTAAGACCGCAGTTGATTTTTATCTACACGAGCGAAGCCAGGGGTGTTTCACTGACATATGCAAGCTCAATGATGATATCTATTTGTTGCTTGATCGGTCTTGGTGGGGCGTATTATTAGGGGTCGAAGACAATGGCTATTTCGATGGAGGGGTAAGTCTTATATTTTCTTATATTTTCATTTGATTAATTTGTTTAAAAATTAATATAATTCACTAATATATGTATTTTTTTGTAAAACAGCATATCGATGCGTGGGTGTCACGTCTACTAATAATTAGGAAACTTAAGGAAAATAAAAGAAATACACGGTATACAATAATGCCGACGGCTTTTAACGCAGTTCACTTGAAGAATCAACGAGATGAATCATTTGCGTTGGGCAATGGACAAGCTAAACTTTATCCTGCATGGTGGGAGGTCGATAAGGTTAGTGTTTATTTTAGATTGAGTTTAAAGGTATTCATAAATAAGTGCGCAAATGAATGAATTATTACTTATGATTGCAGGTGTTTATCCCTGTTTTGGAACGTAACCATTGGCTTCTCGTCGAGCTTCAGATCCCATCCCTTAAGGCAATAGTATATGACAGCATGATAAATTACATATCATTGGCTGATTTAAGAGATATTATTAAGGGATGGAGCTCTTATTTGGCTAAATACTTGGATGCGATAAATTATTGGACTCGTTCTGGAAACAAGAAGCCAAAGAAGCTCAATATTACAGTTAGCAGAGACGAGACCGCACCACAACAAACGAAAGGACCCAGAGGGGATTGTGGTCCTCTCGTATGTTTGGCGTTGGACCGTTTGATCACAGGAAGTATAAAGTATCTACCTCCCACCGATATAGATAGAGCTGCAGTAGGCTTGTGGTTTCGACATTATATGGCTAGATCGATATATACGAGACGCTGCCTACCTGCATCCGCGTTATAAAAATGTCCATAAACAATTGGTATGTTTATAGGCTTGTGGTTTGAAAATGTTTGGTTAAGTACCTAGAATTCAATAATTTGTTGTTTGTAGGTTTTAGATGTGTAGAAAGTGTTGTTTGAGCAAATGTTTGGTTTATGCAGGTTAATCTCAGAAGTGAGCTGCGTGAAAATGATGTATGGCTGCAAAAGTTGATTCATAGTAGAAGTGTTATTTTCTCTAATAATTATTGCTTATTTTTGATTGTTTAATTGATTTGTAAAAGGTGATTTGTAAAAGTTGATTTGTTTAATTGATGTTAACATAATTCTTATTTGTGCTTGTTTAATTGATTGAAATGTAATGGTTGATTTTGTTGATTTCAATATGCATTATGTTGAAGGCAAAAAGTACTATCGCAATGCGAAATGAAAATCGCAACGAGAGAATCGCAACGCGAAAATGAAAATCGCAACACGAAATTAAATTCGCGTTGCGATTTTCATTTCGCATTGCGATTCCCTCGTTGCGATTTTCATTTCGCATTGCGATTCTCTCGTTGCGATTTTCATTTCGCATTGCGATAGTAATTTCCGCGTTGCGATGGACATTAAGATGATGCCTATTAAGTGATAACAACTGGAACAGATCATAGCAATTTTCAAACTCAAGTTACTAATACATGCCTAACTGAAAATGTTAACAGTTCACACAAAATCTACATAATACAACGTTTGCATTTAAAAATCACCTAAGTTAACAGACCCAAAAGGTGAAGCCAGTTGTGATTGGGATTTTAAAGATGATTGCGATTTTGATTGCCTTTTTCTTGACACCATATGAGCTTTGGATTTTGATGATGATCCATATTTTGGTAGAGGAAAAGATGATTGTGATGGCACTGGTGATCCACATGTCAACCTTGTATGACCACTTTCCTTGCACGACTACATGTCGATCTCTTCTTCTCTTCACCCTTAGACGGTATACGATCGTGACTTTTTGGTCGGCCAGGTAGCCTTCTGTCCATGGTTGGTGGCAAAACTGTTTGTAAGTCATCTGGTATGTCCCACTCAGAAGGATGTGAAATAGGGTAGACAATCTCGGCATAAGTCTGTCGATATACTTCTGTAGTGTAGCAATCCATAGCGTATGTGCTTGAATCATCTTGGTTTAGATGAAGAGCAACTTTTATAACATGGCCACATGGATAACAAGATGTTTGCCATTTCATACAACTACACGTCCTTGCATTTAGATCGACAAGCCCATTTAAGTTATTATCCAGTACTTCAAACAAAGTGTTTGAACATGGTTCAACTCTCCATGACGTTGACTTCACAACACGTTTCGTTATCTTTTTTCAGTCCATGGTGTAACACGATGTTCCAATGTTCCTGTAAATTTAAATAAATAATACTTAGTAAAATATATCCCAATGTTCCTGTAAATTCAAAGAAATAATACCTGCATGGTTTTTTTCTTGTAGTACCACTGTTGAATAGAGGCTCGAAAAAAACTCCATTAACATAGTAATGGGTAATTTCCGGGAATGACGACTTAGAGCGTTAATTGATTCTGCACTATTAGACGTCATGAAACCATATCTTGCTCCAAGTTGATGTACTCTTGACCATCTTTCAAACCCGACATCTTCTAGTGTTTGAGCACACTGAGGCAAAACACGTCTTAAACAGTTTATATGCTTATTGAAATCCACTTCCCGATAAGCCTTTACAGCCTTCCAGTATGTCCATTTGTGCTTTTTTATACCAGCAGACCTTGATTTTAGATTTCTATACAAATGAACACCACAAAGTCCATGAAAACATCTGGGAAACACCTTCTAACAGCGTTGTCAATTGAGTTTGCCCTATCGGATATGATTGTCAGATTGCTAATAGGACCTATGCAATCCCTAAGATGCCCCATAAACCATGTCCATGAATCAGAGGTTTCAGATTTGCCAACCCGTAAGCTATTGGAAATATCCCATTGTTAGCATCCATGGCTACTGCTAATAAGTTTACTCCAAGGTATCGACCTTTCAAATGTGCTCCGTCAACTATAATAGCTGGGCGCATGCAAGTAAAACGAACGAATCTACAAATAATATACACAAGTCAGCTTTAAATTATGACAATAAGCCGACAGTTGGGCAAACGATGCTTCTGGCGACCCCCTCAACAATTCCAAGGCATAACATTTGGCTCTCCAAGCTTGAGAATATGATATACTAATCTTGAACCGAGCATTCATGTCAGTCATAATTCATGTCCCCGATATACCCTGCCATTCAAAAAACATTAACTCAGCCAGAAAACCACCCAACACTTTTTTGTTTGCCTGTCTATGGTGAGGAAAAACTTGGGTTCTTGAACATGTATGTTTATCAATAAAGGTCCTAACTTGAAACATTGCGCAATCTTTTATCCTCTTTGCAATCATACGCCACGTACAGTTTTTGTCAATCGTACACCTTGTTTCGAAACGATCTTTGCTTGATTTGTTAACTTTTAGTTGATAGCCATCTTCCACACATTTCGTATACAAAGCTATCTTCAAGTCTTCCTTTGTATCAAAACAATCATCTTTCTTGATACGAATAACTTTTGTGTAACAATCAACTGCTTTCTTGCCACTCTTCTTCCGGTAACTGAAGTAATTCTGGCATATTCCAGTTATACTCCCGTGGCATTTTCTTTTCTTCAGGGACTTTTTCTTCTTCTTTTTCTTCTTCAGGATTATATGAATTACAGAATGGATGTTCAACATGTTCATTCACAGTCGTAACTTCCTCCTCATTAACATCAACAACATCTTCCTCGACAACGGGTGTTTCATCATCAAAATTCGGGTATTGACCAATATCAAAATCATTACACGCAGGGTCTGTTTCTTCTTCTGAAACATCATCAAAATTCGTGTATTGACCAATATCAAAGTCCGGGTATTGACCAATATCAAAGTCAGTATCGCGTTGCGAAAGTAAGTATCTTTGAATGGAGATCGCGTTGCGAATTAGAGATCGCGTTGCGAATTAGCGATCGCATTGCGATTTTGTTGGTCATTTTGGCAAATCCGGAAAAAGTTGGTTAAAATCGTATATTATATGGGATTTTTGGTCACTGAGGTTATTTTCTCTAATAATTAAACCTTGGTAATGTACTAATATCTTTTTAAAATATTCTAATTATAAAAGGTTATTATAATTACAAAAATATTCATAAAAATAATTATATATTTCTTATCTATTTATATTAAATATTGTTATATCTTAGTTATATTTTTTTATTATGTTATATGTTATATTTATTATGTTATATGTTATATTTATTATATTAGTATATTATATTTAGTTTTATGTTTTAAATATAGATAATTAGAATGAAATATTGTTTAAACTAAAAAATTCAAATCATCTTTGAATTGATCTCTCATAATGAGACTAATTTCTTTTGTCATGTTTTGTTTAGGGGTCTGCAAAAATACCCAACCCATCAACCCGAATCTAAAAAAACCTGGTAATTTTTTTTTAAAAATTACCCGATCCGACATTTTCTGGGTCGTGTCCGGGTTAAAAAATTGAATTTTTTTAGTACCTAATTAGGGAATTTTTTTAGGGTAAACTACCTATTTGGTCACTTATATATTATCTAATTTAATTCATATATATTTTTATTTAGGGTAAACTACCTATTTGGTCACTTATATATTATCTAATTTATGTTTTGGTCACTCGATTTCTTTTTTCAAAATTATACCTAACGTTACTGTTGAGTTAATCGATCGACGGAATAGGCCAAGAGGGGGGGGTGAATTGTCAATAAAAATTCCGGTGGAAGCTTTTGCAGAAAATTGAAAATATTTGCACAGCGATTTAGAGTGGTTCGACTTTCTCAACCAAAGTCTACGTCCACTACCTTAGCTATCCACACTAAGGATTTCCACAAATTCACTAAGTTGTCTTTCTTTTGAGGACAAAGAGTAACCTTACAAATCTCTCAAGAATTATACCTGTAACACCCCAACCCGTATCCGACCCGAATACGAGTCCGAAGTGTCACATTGACTTTTCAAACTATTTATTTTTCACAAAATAATTAAAAGATTTTAATTTCTCATTTAAATAAAACTAATTAACTTGCATTAATTAAAAACATTTGAATTTACAAAGCCTTTCAGAGCATATTCAATACAGATCACTTGGTACATGCCAACTACGTTCAATATCTTGAATACATAATCGTATCCATTTCTTTTCTAATCTGATCTTTAACAAGGAGAAACTGACATGTCTTGCTCCTTATCATGCTATAATCTCCTCGAACCTACGTGTGAAACACTCACACGCTAAGTCGTTGACTTGGTGAGGCATAAAACATATAATAAAACTCTAACTTGTAAACATGCATGAATAATTTCTACTAACATATTATATACAAGCATAACACACATATATATATATATATATATATATATATATATACAAATTCCTAACATGCACGTTTAATATATTCATCAAACATAAATACATACATATTCATTTTATACCCACTCATAGATTCTTTTATAAAATAATTATCCCTATGTGCACATATCATCCTTCACGTTCATAACTTTATCATCTTATTATCATACTTCCATATACGTACACATCATATTACCCAACAAACATGTAGCATCACATAGCATTTTTTTCTCATATTATATCTTTTATTTTGGCCCATGCATACATGTGAGAACTGTAGATATGTGAGTCTATTGAGGTTGTGCACTATGATGTCACCACAACTCGTATAGGGTCCCATTAAGGGCATATGAATTTGTCCCGAAGGACCGCTATGAAATGTCCCGAAGGACTACTATGTCCCGAAAACCACGTAGAACTCTCGACTCTTGGCATGCCAACTATACCTCTAGCCCTCATGACATATAACATGGGCATTATTATTTATCATTTCACATGTACATATCACTGTCCATATGATTTCATATTAATATGTCACTTATCTTATAACACTTCTCATGTGTTCATATAACATATATATCATTTCCATCTCTTGTTCACGTATGTTTCCCGTATATCATATATATCACATAACTTATTTCTTATTCTCATATACACATCAACACTTATTTTCTCATCTTATAATTTATATTACATATGCATGTAATTTCATGACTTATTATTATTATCAATTAGCTCAGGTAACATTCTTGTAATGTTTCCTAGATCATTATCATATATTACATATTATACAAATGCATATCACATAACATGTAATACAAGCAAGACGTATTCACATAATACACAATCCTAATCATGCTTTGAATCATACTATCATATATTCAAAATATTGAAACAGACTTATCACAAGTCTAGTTTCTATGTAGAAATACATATATTCTATGAGTATGCACTCACCTGACCTCACTAGTCAATACCAATTCCTTATCTTTTCTTCGATGATTACTGCTTGACACCTTGTCTGGACATTGCTTTCGATTGATATCTACACCATCATATTTTATACAAATCAATAATCCAATTGGTAATACTCTAATCTTTCATTTCTTAAATTAAAATAAAGGCTACTTCCATATTTTATTTACGGTATGCATCGGTACACTCTGTAGTGCATCGGTACATTCCTTAGCATGTGCATCAATGCACTAACTATGCATCGATACACAAATCACACTCGATGTTTTCTTTTTTAAGGGGTACATTGATGCACTTCCTGTGCATCGATACACACTGAATAATTTATGGAAATTTATCCTTGATGCATCGGTACATGTTGAATGTGTACCGAAGCACAGTAGCCCAGAATTCTAATTTATGCACAAAAATTCACTCTTTTCAGCTTAATTGCTTCATATATCATCCCCTTTCTTATTCTTAACTTACATACTCATGCTTAAACTCATTTATTCTCATTTATCACATCTTTATCCTCAAAATCCTATCTTCCAAAAAGTAATTCAAGAATCATACCAAATTTTCTATATGTTCTAAATCCACTTTTAACACCTCATATCTCTTAATTCATTCATTGACAAGTCAAATTTAATCTCAATTTCCACTTGTCAACTTTATTCCAAATTTTCATTCAAGAGTTCATAATCTTTAATCTCTCCTAACTTCTCCATCCTTTGATTTTAAGATAACTTAAGCTTTTCTTAAGCTTTCTTAATACCTTAAGAATCAAAACACACTTAAACATTAAGAAATAGTCCACAGAAATCATACTCACCTTAACCAAGGAGCTCACGGGAAAAAGAAAGCAAGAATAAGAATAAGCTTCTAGGCTTCTCCCTTAAATCCCACGTGTTTATCCTTAAATAAAGAAGAGAAAATATCCTTAATGTTGAAAATACCATAATAACCTTCATTCTTTACGTTTTTTCAATTTAATCCACTACTTAAATATTCCTATTTAATTTCTTATACTTTTCAATCTTTCAAAATCAAACCTCAAAATTTCAAAATTTCTATTTTAGTAACTAACCCCAATTTTGGGATATTACAAATCTCCCCTCATTTTAAGAAAATTCGTCCTCGAATTTTCATTACACATACCAATAAAAACATATCTTCTAATGTTCATGTTGCCTCATTTACTTAATCTTTCCTTCATTTATTTCTTCAACCACCTTTTTCCTTTATACATTTATCTACTGTCACTTATCATATACACAATAACCAATAACCTCAATCCATTTATATCTTTTATCTCTTTAGATTCTGCATTTTCCTTTGACCTTTCTAAAATCCATATACTGTCACTCATCACGTAGACATTAACATCCATTTTCATCACTCAACATCATAAATCCATCTCTAACTACCTTATAACAATAACCAAATTCTTATTCCATCAATATTTGACTAAGCACACAACCTTAAATCTTTTCCAAATGTAATTAAACATATACTTCACGGAATCAAACAATCTTTTCACCTCACCTTACACATTTTTTTTCTTACTTCTATATCAAACTTATCATCTACACTTCCATATAATCTTTATCATATCTGATCCTTTAAACTCAATCTTTTTCATTTCCTTATTCCATTATTCCTTTATTCATTCAAAATCAAAATCTCCTTATCCATAAATCATATCTTTTCTTTCATGCTCACATACTCTTTTCCTATCACTTATACTCATCTCTGATTACTGATCTTTATCACCTCCTCATAACTTTAATAATAAACTTACTCATACATAATCTCATTCTTTATCATCTCTTGTACTTGTATTTCCTTCTTTAAAGCCCCCTTTTTAAAACATACCAATACTTATCTCCTTGCCTACATTATATCTGTATAATCAAAATACATAACCACATCTAGATTCATATCATACTTGATTAACTCCACTTTATCATCTTATTATCATACTTTCACATACGTACACATCATATTACCCAACAAACATGCAGCATCACATAACACTTTTTTCTCATATTATATCTTTTATTTTGGCCCATGCATACATGTGAGAACTGTAGATATGTGAGCCTATTGAGGTTTTGCTCTATACTATCACCACAGCTCGTATGGGGTCCCACTAGGGGCATATGAATTTGTCCCGAAGGACCATTATGAAATGTCCCGAAGGACCATTATGTCCTGAAGGACCACGTAGAACCCTCGACTCTTGGCATGCCAACTGTACCTCTAGCCCTCATGATATATAACATGGCATTATTATTTATCATTTCACATGTACATATCACTGTCCATATGATTTCATATTCATATGTCACTTATCTTATAACACTTCTCATGTGTTCATATAACATATATATCATTTTCATTTCTTGTTCACATATGTTTCCCGTATATCATATATATCACATAACTTATTTCTTATTCTCATATACACATCAACACTTATTTTCTCATCTTATAATTTATATTACATATGCATGTAATTTCATGACTTATTATTATCAATTAGATCAAGTAACATTCTTGTAATGTTTCCTAGATCATTATCATATGTTACATATTATACAAATACATATCACATAACATGTAATACAAGAAAGACGTATTCACATAATATACAATCCTAATCATGCTTTGAATCATACTATCATATATTCAAAATATTGAGAAAAAAAACTTATCACAAATCTAGTTTCTATGTAGAAATACATATATTCTATGAGTATGCACTCACCTGGCCTCACTAGTCAATACCAATTCCTTATCTTTTCTTTGATAATTACTGCTTGGCACCTTGTCCGGACATTGCTTAAATTTGATATCTACACCATCATATTTTATACAAATCAATAATCCAATTGGCAATACTCTAATCTTTCGTTTCTTAAATTAAAAGAAATGCTACTTCCATATTTTATTTACGGTATGCATCGGTACACTCTGTAGTGCATCGGTACATTCCTTAGCATGTGCATCGATGCACTAACTATGCATCGATACACAAATCACACTCGATGTTTTCATTTTTAAGGGGTGCATCGATACACACTGAATAATTTCTGAAAATTAATCCTCAAAATCCTATCTTCCAAGAGGAATTCAAGAATCATACCAAAATTTATATATGTTCTAAATCCACTTTTAACACCTCATATCTCTTAATTCATTCATTGACAAGTCAAATCTAATCTCAATTTCCACTTATCAACTTTATTCCAAATTTTCATTCAAGAGTTCATAATATTTAATCTCTCCTAACTCATCCATCCTTTGATTTTAAGATAACTTAAGCTTTTCTTAAGCTTTCTTAATATCTTAAGAATCAAAACTCACTTAAACATTAAGAAATAGTCCACAGAAATCATACTCACCTTAACTAAGGAGTGTCGAAACGATTTTTAAGGTGGAGAGGAGCGAGATTTTTGAAAATCGCATCATTTTTTATTATTCTTGTTGTGATTGATTTTAATTAAAAAGAATGCGATTTTTGAAAACCTCACGTTTCGAAAATTTGGAATTTCCTTTACGATAAAAAAACATAAGGTTTGAGAATTCACCACCAATATTTGATTAGGGTGTAATTGGACACCCAAAAATGTTTTGTCACTTTAAATAAAAATTAATTTTAATTAAAACGACAAATAGCTGTCTGCGTTACCAAAATTCGAGTTCGGGAGTCGATTACATGTAGGGAAGAATTAGCACCCCCACAACGCCCTAAAATCGGTACCTAATTGATTAATTAATGTCTTTGCAACGAATTTCACAAGTTCATCTTTAATTTGGTTTATGATCCCTTAAACAAACAAAATGAATCTTACAATAATCAAAATTACCAAAACAGGTTAAATTAAAATTACCAAACATTTTAGAAAATAAAGAATATTCGATTATTTATAAATATCGAGACAAGATCTTAGATAAGTTCTAATTTCCTTTTCTCGATAAATTTAAATAGCCGAATATTTCTTTTTCTTCCGTTCCCAAATTTTAAAGTGATGAGAGTGTCACTGATGGGATACACTTTTATTTTAAAATTGTTAAAATCGGATATCTAATTAGTTAAGACAAACCACTTAAAATAATTTTAAAATAAAATGGTATTACCCTTAATCCAATTTATGTAATTAGGTACATAAGGTCGAGTTATGCACGTGATGATATCATACAAATTAAGCGAAATGGATGCCATGCAAAAAGTTAGACAAATATTATGATTAAAAATATCATGAAATATTCAATCAAGATAAATAACTAATCCTACATACACGCAAATGAATAAAATGGAAATTAAATTAAGCATTATACTATCTCATCTAAATTAAATATGTGAAGTTTAAGCATATGTAACCATAGCATGTAATAAATATCCCCAATGCAAATTCACATAATTATTAAAAAGAAATATTCAACATGCTACAATTGATATTTACTCAAGTATATTAAAGTCAAACTTAAACCTAATTATAAAATATATATACATATATGTATATTTACACGCGTTTGTATCTTAAACATGCATCAATGAATTTGCATACAAAACATTACAAACATTGGAACCATAAAATAACAACTCGCAGGGGACCAAAGCAAAAACTTTTAAAGTAATATGCCATAAACACAAACAGTACATAATTCGATTAAACAAACCAAATGGACCACTATAGAACATGTAAAACTTTAGATGTTAAATGTCTAAAACTGCAAAAATTAAAGACAATAACAATTAGGACTAGAATTAAATGCGTCTAAAGTAAAGGAACGATATTATGAACATGAAAATTTAAACTTCGAGACTAAATGAAATAAAATGTAAAACAAAATGGTTCAAGAAGAAAATAACCCTAAACATAATATATAAAACCCTAATTATAAACTAAACCTAACCTAAACTTACACTACCCCAGTCGTTTTCATCACCCTCTCCAACTTCCTAGTTCTTTTCCTTATGCCTAGAGAGGACACAAGCTCCTACTTCCATGGTCACCAACCTTCGATCGAACCCCAAAATACACACAACCACTTAATCGGTGCAAACCTAAACTCAAAGCCACCATCCTTTGCTTCTATCTCCCATTCTAACTCTCAATCGAGATAACCTAAGACACCCGAGGTCTCACTCCTGCCGTAAATCGGCTTCTTCCTCACTTTTCTTTCACCCCCAATCGAAATAAATGGCCACCATGGCCCTATGGCCGTAAATCAGCCTTCAATCACTCCTATCACCGGTGACGTGACACTCAGGCGAAGAGGACTCGACAAATAGGTAAATTAAACTACTAACTCTCTTTATTTGCTTCAAACAACACACAAAAACACAAAGAGAATTATGAAAACCAAGTAAATGTAAACTAAGATTATTTTTTCTTACTTACACACTGTTTCAAAGGAAAATGAGAAGACCCTTCGTTATAAGTTATTTTCCTATGGTTCAATCGATTCTAGAGAAGAAGACCACAAACTATTCTTCACACGATAAGGTTCCCTCGAAACCCTTTTTTTTGTTTGAGAACCAAGAACCCAGTGTTTGGTTACTGCTCCATGTTACGTTTTTTTTATTCGTAGTAATCTCTCGTTGATTTCTTTTTTTCTGCTTCGAGTTCCCCCCCTTGTTAGTGATTTTTTTCTGTCTAATTTCTCCTCCTTGTTGGTGATTTTTTTTTCAGTCTCCTTTCTCCTCCCTGTTCGAATGATTCCTTTTTCTATCTTTTTCCACCGAATCATCTTTGTCCTCTTGTTGATTTTTCCTTATTATTTGGTGAAATATTGACAGGTTTAAGTATTGACTTTGGCTCAATTTTCTGCTGATTTTTGCTTTTGTTTGTTGTTGGGTGCAGATTTGTCAATGGCAGCGAGAATGGCTCAACAATTGCTTGACTTTAGTTGATATGCAGTGACTATTGGCTTGAGCTGGTGTTGGTCGTGTTGGGCTCTAGCTATAGTTGTAATTGACTTGTATACAGCTTGAGCTTCAGGCCTACATAAAATGTAATTTGTATTAATAATCATTATAATAATATATAATTAATATTTTTAATATTTTTCAAACCCGATCAAAAACGGGTGTCTACAGCTGCCCCTCTTTGCGCATTCTTGTGTTAACAAGAATAGGACAAAGACGAAAAAAGACAACCAGTTTTTTTCCAATTCCAACTCCATGCTTTAAAACTTGTTGAGGGATCCGCTCCAGTATTTCTGCAGGGGATATTGAACTCGAGATTGATTTGCTTCACTACTCTTTGGTGAAGACTTAAAATTGATTTTGCTTTACTACTCTTTGGTGAATGCTTAAGATGGCCCGGAGGACTTAATCATCATGCTTGGAAGGCTTACTGATGAATTTGCTTCACTACTCTTTGGTGAAGGCTTAAGATTGATTTGCTTCACTACTCTTCGGTGAAGGTTTAAGATGGCCCGGAGGACTTAATCATCATGCTCGAAAGGCTTACTGATGAATTTGCTTCACTACTATTCCGTGAAGGCTTATGATAAATTTGCTTCACTATTCTTCAGTGAAGGCTTAAGATTGATTTGCTTCACTACTCTTTGGTGAAGGTTTAAGATAGCCCGGAGGACTTAATCATCATGCTAGGAAGGCTTACTGATGAATTTGCTTCACCACTCTTCTGTGAAGGCTTATGCTGAATTTGCTTCACTACTCTTCAAAGAAGACTTAAGATTGCCTGGAGGACTTAATAATCATGCTCGAAAGGCTTACTGATGGATTTTCTTCACTACTCTTCTGTGAAGGCTTAAGATGGATTGCTTCACTCCTCTTCAGTAAAGGCTTAAGATGGTTTACTTCACTACTCTTCGGTGAAGACTTCAAATGGTTTGCTTCATTATTCTCCGGTGAAGGCTTAGGATGATTTGCTTCACTACTCTCCAGTGAAGGCTTCAGATGGTTTGCTTCACTATTCTCCGGTGAAGGCTTAGGATGGTTTGCTTCACTACTTTCCGGTGAAAGCTTAGGATGGTTTGCTTCGTTACTCTCCAATGAAGGCTTCATATGGTTTGCTTCATTATTCTCCGGTGAAGGCTTAGGATGGTGTTTCACTCCTCTTTGGTGAAATCTTAAGATTGATTGCTTCACTACTCTTCAGTGAAGGCTTAAGATTTACTTGCCCCAGTCTCATGTGCGCAAGCCCTTCCAATCGATCGATTCACTTCTTCATACACAAAAATCTTTTTTTTTCTTCTATATCTGACGGTCATCACTTCAGAGTAATGCTTCTTCTGTGGATTAGACCTCTCAATTCTTCAGAGTATGCCTCTCTAGACGCGATTCCTTACGTTTGAGGTTTGAAATCTTCCTTTCAATTGTCAAAATTTTAACATCCTGCATATTCTCTTTTCACTGGAAGATCTGTCAAAATCATGTGTTTATGCATGAAACACTAATGCAATTAAATGTATCAGTATAATGCATTTTCTTTTATGCAAATGACATGAATGCATAAATGTTGAAATATCTTCACTTGAATCCAGAGTGGTGAGCTCGATCTTCTTTTACTTGATCATTCTTTCAAGGGCCAGCTTCATATACCCGTGTAGCAACTCATAATTTCCAACTTGCATTTTTGAAGAGCCATTTGATCTTATTCTCTCTTCTTGTCATCTTCGTCTTCTATCCTCATTTTTTAACCTTGGGGTTATAGAAGACAAACTTCATATTGGGTAATGCAACATTGATTCAACACACTATTTACTGGTTCGTAAATATTTGACAACACATTCATCTTTTTATGTGACTTCTGCCTATATCTCAACTGGAGAAGCTCTTTGCGTGGCACTCAGAGTTTTCGCATGGTATTACAAGGATACCAAAACTCAGTGGAAATTAAAGTGGGATACCGGCTAGCCCACATTAATGCATATGAAACCACAAGAGTAAAGCAACTGATGATGGACCAAATGATCATATACAGTAACCTCTACTGTCACTACTTCATCTTTTCACTCTTCATACATTTTTATCCCATTGAAACTATTTGTCCAATTCAATGATCATTCCACAAGTCTTCATAGGCTTCCACATATGCCCCACATTAATATCTCTAGTTGAAACAGGCCTTCACTAGTACCGCAATATTATCTCATACTGGTACGGGCCTTCAAAATACCCCAACATCTCATATTGTAAGGCTCACTCTCAATGCTTTCTTGGTCTAAATCTTGTCATCTCAACATGATGTGGGTTCAATCATGTTGTATCAGTGTCTTATACTGGTACAGGCCTTCAAAATGCCCCATCACCTCAAATTGTAAGGCTAATTCTTCATGCCTCCTTGGTCTGAATCTTGTTATTTCAACATGATGTGGGTTCAACCGTGCCCCAGCATATCATAACTTGAATGTTCTCATTCTGGTGTCACTACATAGTAGTGTTGTCAAATAGTTTGAGGGCTTTTCTTCATGCTACTTAAGAAGTGATCAACCCTTCTAACACAATGTCTTGCATTTTCATTCGGGCTGAGATATGTGCCCCTTTCAAATATGGCGAGCATCTACTTCTTTATGGGTTACCGATGACATCCCAAGAGAGTTTTATTTATCCATTTTGATTTCTTATACCATTTGCTTCACGATCACGGAATGCTTCATGTTCTGATACCGCTTATTTCTTTATCCAATAGAGGCATAATGAGCCTCACTAACTTCAAGGACCTTTCATATCTGAAATTGTCATGTTTGAAAATATTTTCCCTCTTTCTCTTATTTTAGGGATAAAAGAATGAAAGAATTTTATAAAACATTACCCCTTAATTTAGGCTCACAATCGAATCAAATTATACATGAGTTCACATAATATCAAAAGAATCAATAACTTTTTAATGTTTTCAGGGTTATAGCTCTTTGACAAGTATCAAAATTGAGGGATTGGCTTTAGGCTGGCTTCCTATTTTCTAAGGTTTCGACCACCAAAATGTCATTTCTTTCGTGATCACTGTGAATATCGCAACATGCTATTCTTTCTTGGCTTGGTATTTTAATTGGATGCGGACAAAATGGCGCAACTAGCATAATCAATTACTAGACTTTCTAGAACACTTCTATTTCAGTTCTCTGAAATCTTCCATTTGTTCAAGGTTCGTAGACTCCTCTAACCAAGGCAGTGCAAAAATATCGATCTAAAAATGAAATTCCTGAGTGCTCGTGTGAAATTGACTATAATAGGTTTTCCTCAACTCCCTTAGTCCATCTTTACCGCAACTCCTTATTTAGATAAACTTGATTTAATTTGCCATTTTTTGGCTAGCCGAAATCAGCTTTATTGTAATTTGTCTTTATTAGGCTAGCTGAAGGGTTCATCTCATCACAAAGTCTTTGACTTGACAATCACAGTGGAACATACATCGAATTTCTAGGTACCCGATCAGGGTCATGGTTTGAATATAATCTATTCATAAAGCCAGGGCTTTCGAGTTTCCTCTATAACAAATTGCCTTAGCGAAATAGCTCAGCTTTATTGTATACCCATATATTATATATATATTTTGTTGGGTATGCGGATTCAATTTCTTAAACTTGTCAAGAATAACCTGTCATAGTCTAGGTGTTGTTAAAAGTCAGAAAATCTCATCGTTAGAGTTCAATTTTCAAGCAACTGACCTAAACTCGATTCACCTACTCGACTATTCCATCTGTAACGATCATAATCATCATTGAACTTTCATCAACAAAAGTATGGTCTAGACAGTTTTGTGATGTCATACACAAAAGATGTCCCATGTTGTCCGCACCTATGCATACCTGAATACCAAGCCTATTGCTCATTTCCTTATAAGAGGAGAATGCTATATCGATCCATGCAAAAAATGTACGTGTTCGATTGTATCTTCTGGGGATAAGGTCAAGGTCCTTGTTTTATCAGGTTTCAACCTTATCATTTTGTCAAAGATTTATAACTCTAATCATTAAAGAGCTTTTAATTCAGTTGATATTCAAAGAATTTCAAGTCATAAATTTGATTCAATGCTCACCATCCTTAAAGTAACATGAATTCATTTAAATATCATTGCAAAACCGATGAGAAAGTTTAAAAAAAACATGTTCAAATAAGATATTACAAATGACAAAAGGTTTCATGATGAACGGAATGGTTTCTGCATAGTTAGGATGCTCCCATTATTCTTCTGATACAGTGGTGTTTGACTCGATCGGGTGTTATACATTGCACTCTGATGCCCCACTCTAGCTCGTCATCCATTGTTCCACCATTTCTTGTGTCAACGTCCTATTTTCAACCATCTTCTCTATCTCTTTAAACAACTTCTTACAATTCCCGTAGCATGCCCCAATACCCCTAAGTGGAAATCACAAACAATATCTGGATCGTAGTTATGGGCAGAAGGGTTTGGTGGTAATTTGATTGGCTTCAGTTTGAGGTTTTGACATTTAATCAAATGTGGGTACAAATCTGAGATAGGAATTTGGAAAACCTTTAAAGTATCTTTCGATTATGGGACCTTCTTTGGACGACTCGAGTAACCAGTTGCCCCTTTTCTCTTACGGCTGTGAGAGCTCTGGACGTGAAATTCATTCACCTCATCAACTGTTCCCTCTTAATTTCTCGGGCTTTTGGAAGTGACTTTCAAGTTTCCTTTGCTGATTGCATCTTCAATTGATTCTCCACCCACCATAAGATCCTTGAAGCCATTCATCGAATTTCCCAGCATTAACTCAAAGTAAGGAGCTGGGAGAGAATCATGAAACATACATGATATTTCTTCTTCTAGGAAAAGAGGCTGAACTTGTGCCTCCACTCCTCTCCATCTTAGGGCATATTCTTTAAAGCTCTCAGTAGCTCTCATCATTTTCCTTTGAAGGTTATGACGTTTTGGGCCTAAGCCTTTGACATATCGATATTGCCTCAGAAAAGCATCAGGTAGGTTGACCCATGTCTTGATATGCTCTCTGTTCAAATGATTATACCAAACTACAGCTGGGCCAGCAAGACTATCATGGAACAAATGAATCAGCAGATTATCATCATCTAAGTACCATTCCATCTTTCTGAAAAACATTTTCAGATGAATTAGGGGGCAACTGGTGCCATCATATTTCTCAAAATTAGGCACCCTAAATTCATGTGGGATGACCAAATCAGGGACCAAACTGAGTTCTCTGGCTTCTAACTCCTTGTGAGTGGCATTGACAACCTTCATATTTTTAACAGCTTCATTCAACCACTTGAATTCATTCTCAAACTGCCCAAGATTGACAAGGCTCTTCCCTTGGTTTGAGTTAGATGCTTCGGGGCTAATTATCACTCTTGATGTACCAGTCTGACAAGATTGATTTCCTTTATCCTCCACTTTCTCTTTACCCGCAACCTGCGGTGCCAACACTTGGGTCACTTGATTCGATGCGTCTTACAGAGAACCCGATGCTTGATTCCTCGTATCTAGTTGTAACCTGACCAACTGTTCTTGCAACTGATCTTGTGATTTCTCATTAGATTGCTCCATTGCTTCCATTTGTTTGTTCATGATGATGAGGAACAATATGAATTAATGATCTTGTTATTACTGTCACATAACCTCATATAAGTTACTTCCATGTTTTCATAATTAATGCATGTAAAAATGCTTAAATAAATACATGCAATGTAAATGCAAATGCTAAATGCAAGTATAAAAGTTGTCATTTTAGAGTGACCATCTTAAAATAACTTTCATTGAACACAAAGGTTTTGGTACATCAAACAAACTTTTACAGATAATGGACAACTTTCACCCCTAGCTTTTCTATCTCCTTCAAAAGCCAAAGTAACTTCCACTCATGCTCAGGGGTTGAGTTGTCAATCTGCTTCAATTCCCTTGCAAATCCCGCTAAATCAACTAATTTGTGAGCCAAAATGCTTGCTCGGGTCATAGCTTCTTCCATGATGTCGTCACTTTTCTCTGTCTTAAGTACCAATTCTCAGAGATGCAGACACTGCTGTTGATTTTTCGTTGTAAGAAAGTCGTTGTGGTTATGAAAATCTTGTATAAGATTACTACAATCATCCATCATCTTCATCAACTTCTGGTTCTTGGATTTAGTGGCTTCTAGCTCAGCTTCACTCTCCCGCTTGTGGCGTTGATGTGAGATTTCCATGTTAGCTATGGCCAAATTCAACGTCTAATTTTTGGCTTGATATCTACCCAAATCATTGATAGTTGTATCACGCCTTTTCTCTGCAATCTGTGAATCATAAGAAAACTTATTCGCTCGGCCTTCATGCACCTTGCAATTCTTTCTCCACTGTTCGGCATCATTCTTCAATCTAGCGACCCCTGCTATCCACTCTTCTAAGACATTTCCTATGCCGACAAATTCAAAGGCTTGGCTGATCCTTTGAAAACTATCCCTAACGACTTCCATCTCTCTACTCAATCTATCATTCTCGCTCTTTAAATGTCGAATTTGAGCTTCATATCTAGATAAACTATCTTTTTCTTGGATGTCCTCACTGATACCCTTACCTTTGAACACCTTTGGCTCCACCTCAATTAAATAATTCGTCACTAGACCCAGTCGACCTTTCATTTTGAACTCCAAAAGTTCATGATCCAAAAGATGTTGGACTCAATGTTTGAAGGCAGTGCAATTCTCAATGGAATGTCCTTGAACCCCGTCATGATATTCACAACGAACATTGACGTCATACCATCTTGGATACGGAGGCTGCAAAGGCTTCACATAATGTGGGGCCACTTCTTGGGCTTCTAACAATGCATCATACAACTCCTTATATGATATTGGGATAAAATCAAAATGAGAGCCACCGCTCGACTTGGGTTGAACTGTAGTTTCAAGTTTTACTTCCCCCGATGTCTAGAGTAGACTATCAAATACCATCGAGTTTTGATCGCATGGCTTCTTCTCATCCTTCTAAATTTCTGTAGTTGCCACTATTTCCTTGGCGTTTCCAAACAACTTGTTGATACGAACTATGATTGTGTGTGACTTCTCATACTGGCTAGAATCAGCAAGCTCTAAAGTAGTCTCTTGCATATTTAACACCTCAAGGTTGCTTCCGTCGAGCTCTTTCTTTCTTGTTGTAGAAGTCCCACTTCCTTTGGCCAAAGCATCTATCTTATCCATCATCCTGGACATCTTCTCTTTTATCTCTCTTATCTCCTTTTGCTCTTCCTCAACCATGCGATCTTTGGGTACAGAATATATGTCCACCATTCTCGAAGCTTTCTCAGGATGCCATTTCTTGACTGTGTTATAGTTTGCTTGATCACAAAACCCTTTGTTTATCATGAAAACCTTTTACTATGATGACCACTCACAAATCAACACCTTTTGATTATGTCATGATCATGCAATGCAGACAAAAAGAATAATAATATAACAGACAAGTTAGTACAATTGAGATATCAAAATGACAAAAGGTAACAATAGCACAATGAATAAATTAATAATCATTATAAGAATGCAAATGCATAAAGTGTTAATTCCAACAGTGACCACTATAGAACAACCTTCATTTAGACAACAAGATTTCATTACACCATGTAGTCAAAATAAACTTGTGATTCTTCGTTTCTTCATTTCCTTGAGTCGTACTCTTCGTGGAATCTGGCGTTACACTTCCAAAATTGTTGACGTATTTTATCGTCTTTGATGACATCGGATGTCCCCACTTTACTTTAAATATAAAGTGATCTTCATGTCTTTGTGAATGGTCTTCTCATCCTTGGTATGAGTGTGTCTATATCGTGTGGGAATATCCTGGCCTTGTGAAGGGTCTCATCGTCTTTTGAGGAAATAGATTGGCCTTCAATTCTTTAAAGGAGGTCTTCAATCAACTTCAAATTTCTTCATTCATCGGATGTCTTTCTTCATGGATTATTTAAATGTCTTTGGATTTCCTGATTTTGATTATATGGTTAAGAATTTCTTGCCTCTTTATGATCAGCCTTCTTATTAGTCAATCACTTGCAAATTAACACCTTTGAATGACATGAAGATGCACATGAAATAAATCCAAAATAAAATAGACATAAAACAAAAATGGGTTAGTACTCATAAGATAAACAATAAAATAGTAAGTACCGTAAACATCAAATAAACCCTACCCTCACATGATATCTACCTAATCACATGATATCTACCCAATCATGCTTTAGAAGATCCTACCCCACATGATATCTAATTTGCATGCTTGTTTGAGAAAATAAACATAACCACATGATTTCTAGTTCGCATACATTTATTCCAAAAATGAAAATAAATGACTCGAAAACTTTTCCTTGTGTATCCTCCTCACGAGACTCTTAAGGTTCGGGTTAGGCTCGATCTAAGTTCAAGCTCTATGTTCACTATATGTTGGGTTAGGTTCTAAAGTAATAGGTTCTCGAATTGTCCTTGTCAGTGCCCCCTTGGGCTACCGAACCCTCAATCATGGCCCATCATAGGCTTTTGGGACCGAGTTCAATTTCAAGGGAACACACCTCCTTATGTCCATGCGGAGGTGAATACCATCACGAGGACCATAAGGCGTGAGCTCTAGGAGTGATCCACTATCCCATGCGAAGGTGAAAACCACACGAGGGAGTAGTCTCTCACTCCTACTTAATTAGGACGGAGCGGGGTTTTAACTCATATTATGCAAATGCAACTGTGCAGTGTGTGAGGAAAAGCGAAAATAAAACAACACATAATCACAAAACACTCAAAAGATCAATCCTCTTCCAACACATAATTAATCTGAACCCATTAACAAACAGATCAGTAGAACTATTTATTAGTTAACCAAATTATGAACAAATGATATTAAAACCAATCAGGGGATCAAAAACCAAATTAGAACGAATTTATAACTTTCAATTACAACGACAATCAAATAATCGACTATAGGCATGACTCTCTAAAAAATGGTCCCCAACAGAGTTGCCAAACTGTCGAAACGATTTTTAAGATGGGGAGGAGCGAGATTTTTGAAAACCGTGTCATTTTTAATTATTCTTGTTGTGATTAATTTTAATTAAAAACAATGCGATTTTTGAAAACCTCACGTTTCAAAAATTTAGAAATTTCTTTACGATAAAAAAACATAAGGTTCGAGGAGTCGCCACTAATCTTTGATTAGGGTGTGATTGGACACCCAAAAATGTTTTTTCACTTTAAATAAAAATTAATTTTAATTAAAACGACAAATAGCTGTCTGTATTAGCAAAATTTGAGTTCGGGAGTCGGTTACATGTAGGGAAGGATTAGCACCCCCACAACGCCCTAAAATCGGTACCTAGTCGATTAATTAATGTCTTTGCAACGAATTTCACAAGTTCATTTTTAATTTGGTTTATGATCCCTTAAACAAACAAAATGAATCTTACAATATTCAAAATTACCCAAACAAATTAAATTAAAATTACTAAACATTTTAGAAAATAAAGAATATTCGATTATTTATAAATATCGAGACAATATCTTAGATAAGTTCTAATTTCCTTTTCTCGATAAATTTAAATAGCCGAATATTTCTTTTTCTTCCGTTCCCAAATTTTAAAGTGATGAGAGTGTCACTGATGGGATACACTTTTATTTTAAAATTGTTAAAATCGGATATCTAATTAGTTAAGACAAACCACTTAAAATAATTTTAAAATAAAATGGTATTACCCTTAATCCAATTTATGTAATTAGGTACATAAGGTCGAGTTATGCACGTGATGATATCATACAAATTAAGCGAAATGGATGCCATGCAAAAAGTTAGACAAATATTATGATTAAAAATATCATGAAATATTCAATCAAGATAAATAACTAATCCTACATACACGCAAATGAATAAAATGGAAATTAAATTAAGCATTATACTATCTCATCTAAATTAAATATGTGAAGTTTAAGCATATGTAACCATAGCATGTAATAAATATCCCCAATGCAAATTCACATAATTATTAAAAAGAAATATTCAACATGTTAAAATTGATATTTACTCAAGTATATTAAAGTCAAACTTAAACCTAACTATATATATATATATATATATATATATATATATATATATGTATATTTACACGCGTTTGTATCTTAAACATGCATCAATGAATTTGCATACAAAACATTACAAACATTGGAACCATAAAATAACAACTCGCAAGGGACCAAAGCAAAAACTTTTAAAGTAATATGCAAGAAACACAAAAAGTACATAATTCGATTAAACAAACCAAATGGACCACATTAGAACATGTATAACTTTAGATGTTAAATGTCTAAAACTGCAAAAATTAAAGACAATAACAATTAGGACTAGAATTAAATGCATCTAAAGTAAAGGAACGATATTATGAACATGAAAATTTAAACTTCGAGACTAAATGAAATAAAATGTAAAATAGAATGGTTCAAGAAGAAAATATCCCTAAACATAATATATAAAACCCTAATTATAAACTAAACCTAACCTAAACTTACACTACCCCAGCCGTTTTCATCACCCTCTCTAACTTCCTAGTTCTTTTCCTTATGCCTAGAGAGAACACAAGCTCCTACTTCCATGGCCACCAACCTTCGATCGAACCCTAAAATACACACAACCACCAAATCGATGCAAACCTAAACTCAAAGCCACCATCCTTTTCTCCTATCTCCAACTCTAACTATCAATCGAGACAACCTAAGACACCCGAGGTCTCACTCCTGTCGTAAATCAGCTTCTTCCTTGCTATTCTTCCACTCCCAATCGAAATAAACGGCCACCATGGCCCTATGGCCGTAAATCGGCCTTCAATCACTCCTATCACCGGCGACGTGACACTCAGGCGAAGAGGACTCGACAAATAGGTAAATTAAACTACTAACTCTCTTTATTTGCTTCAAACAACACACACAAACACAAAGAGATTTATGAAAACCAAGTAAATGTAAACTAAGATTATTTTTTCTTGCTTACACACTATTTCAAAGGAAAATGAGAAGACCCTTCGTTACAAGCTGTTTTCCTATGGTTCAATCGATTCTAGAGAAAAAGACCACGAACTGTTCTTCACGCAATAAGGTTCCCTCGAAGCCCCCTTTTTTTTCTGTTTGAGAACCAAGAACCCAGTCTTTGATTACTGCTCCAGGTTACGTTTTTTTTGCTTCGTAGTAATCTCTCGTTGATTTCTTTTTTTCTGCTTCGAGTTCCCCCCCTTGTTGGTGATTTTTTTTCTGTCTAATTTCTCCTCCTTGTTGGTGATTTTTTTTCTATCTCCTTTCTCTTCCCTGCTCGAATGATTCCTTTTTCTATCTTTTTTTCCACCGAATCATCTTTGTCATCTTGTTGATTTTTCTTTATTATTTGGTGAAATATTGACAGGTTTAGGTATTGACTTTTGCTCAATTGCTACTGATTTTTGCTTTTGTTTGCTGTTGGGTGCAGATTTGTCAATGGCAGCGAGAATGGCTCAGCAATTGCTTGACTTTAGCTGGTATGCAGTGACTATTGGCTTGAGCTGGTGTCGGTCGTGTTGGGCTCCAGCTATAGTTGTAATTGACTTGTATACGGCTTGAGCTTCATGCCTACATAAAATGTAATTTGCATTAATAATAATTATAATAATATATAATTAATATTTTTAATATATTTCAAACCCGGTCAAAAACGGGTGTCTACAAGGAGCTCACGGGAAGAAGAAAGCAAAAAGAAGAATAAGCTTCCAGACTTCTCCCTTAAATCCCACGTGTTTATCCTTAAATAAAGAATAGAAAATATCCTTAATGTTGAAAATACCATAATAACCTTCATTATTTACGTCCTTGCAATTTAATTAACTACTTAAATATTCCTATTTAATTTCTTATACGTTTCAATCTTTCAAAATCAAACCTCAAAGTTTTAAAATTTCTATTTTAGTCACTAACCCCAATTTTGAGATGTTACAATACCCCAAATTCTTGAGAACACTCTCTCCCAAAGAGAACAATACAAATTTTGCAAACTTACAAGAAAATCCTCACAAGGAAATATGTTTGCACAATTCTAGAACAAAGAAAGAACACTTAAGAATAATACAATTGAGTACAATAAGTGTTCTTGAAAGCAAAGATGAATATTGAATGAAATAGGCTTGAAAATGCTCAAACTTGAGGTTTGTTGCTTTCTCTTTGATTATCTCTTGATTCTTGTTTCTTGTTGTTGATCAATGGCTTCTAAGCTTGTTTAAATACTCATTGGATCATTTCTGAACGTTGGGGATCATTAGTGGAGTTAATAGAGCCGTTAGTATGTGAAACAATTAATAAAATCAGTTGGGAGCATGTGTGCATCGATACATAGTTATGGTGCATCGATGCATCAAGTGTAAAATTCAAATATTTCGACCGTTGGAACACTTAGTGCATCGGTGCACTAAGGGTGCATCGATGCATAAAATGCATTCGATTTTCAAACAAGACTGGAGTGCATCGATGCATGGTCTGTACATCGATGCATAAAATGCATTCGATGTTTCCATAAAATCCTGAGTTCATCGATGCATAAAATGCATTCGATGTTTCCATAAAATCCTGAGTGCATCGATGCATGGCAGTGCATCGATGCATGGCAGTGCATCGATGCATGGCAGTGCATCGATGCATAAAATGCATTCGAAATGGGGTGTGCATCGATGCATCAATGAGTGCATCGGTGCATCCCTTCACAAATTTGATTTTTGGCTCATTTTTTGTTCGAAATACTTTGTGAAAATTGTTTCAAAAATATTTTAAGTATAAAACACAATTTTACACTTTAGTAAGGATTGAAATTAAACTTTGAAAGACTTGGATTAATATTTTGATATTTGAATAATTGTATCGAATATACTTAGAAAATCATTTGTAAAATCTTAAAATTCATTTAACTTACTTTGTTATATCGAAACATCAAAATGTTTTCAACAAGCTCCCTTTTTTGATATAACAAAACATTTGAGTAAATTTAAGATTTTCTATGAAAATTATTTTTGAAATCAATTTTATTACTCCCCTTACTATAATACATCTTACTTCTCCCCCTTTTTGTTAAATCAAAAAGACTCTATAAAATGTTTTTAAAGAAGATTTTTGAAAAACATAGCCAATTGATTTTTGTAAAGATAGTGTAAGTTGCTAAGATCACAATCAAGAGAAAGGTTAGCCATTAGTTTCATACTTCAATATTCATAATAAAAGAATGTGAAATGGTAAAATTGGTCATATATTCTAAATGATGCAAAATTAATGAAACCTTAATAAAACCAAACTCAAACAATCAAACCCAATATATATAAATAAACATTCAAGTTCAAACATCCATATCATCCAAAACAATCACAAGCAAAATGTTTTAACAATTATAAGTTCGAAATAATCCTAAGAGAAAACTAAGCAAGAAACAAGGCCTAATCGTCCATCGGTAGATCAGGAGGTGATAAATGTGCCCATATGTTAGTCACATCACGTGTAAGCATAATGACCCTCTCATCCATAGCGTCGAAACTATGATTCATTACTTCGTTGTTAGCAGTTAGATGCGACTCGATGGATACAAACCTCATGTCAAGAGTCTCCATAAGCGATCAGAAGTATGGAAGCACTTGACTTTCTTACGGTGTCAGCTCGTCATCGGGCACGTGATCGTCGATATCTTAAAATTAGTCTTGTAGTTCAGGATCATCGTCCGCTGCCGGTGCCGGAGGAGCTTGTGAAGAGCTAGGTCCCGGTGTTTTCTCAGTGATTCGAACCTATTGGTCCTATCTCCCCGGTCCATCCCGATTTCTTCAAGGTTGTAAGATTGATTAGGTTCTTAAGGGGGATGGCCATATCAAGATCGACCCTAAGGTTGGATTCGATAAATTGGTTACTTAGAAAACAACCATAAACTAGAGTTTTAACAAACTTTTATTAAGAACTACTGACTCATCAAAGACGATCTGTGGCAGAATTATTTTTCTTGTTAAGTTGGATACAATGTATCCACCATATATCTAAAGCTCTAAGTTTGTAGTATCTACTTCCAAATGGTCTAAACCACCAAGAAATCATCAGATAAAGAAAATGATCATGATGATCGACTAAAGTGCTCACACTAGACTTATGATTATAACTAGTAGCCACTATGTCTTTTTCATTATCTTCACCTACGTTATCAACACCAAAAGTCGTAGCGATTGTGTCAAAATCTATATGAATGAATTCGAATAAAAGATAAGACTGAATAGAAACATTAGTTGTACGACACTCATTTTGGACACAAACCGTATTAGAATAGAAAATATGGACTAATTAGTGATCAACGATAGGTCTAAGCTGAAACAATTTATCAAATTTCCAATTTTGGAGGGTCGGAAGATATTTAAAGTTTATTTCTAACATAGCTTGAAGTGAGGGGATTTGTTCTTCCCGAATTTTGTATAACTCAAAATGATTAGAATACTTATAGTAGAGATCTTGTCTACGACCAGGTTCTTTAAAGCACGAATTACGGATAGTCATAACCGGTTCGATTGGGTTTGGATTTTGAGGTGAAATATGATAAGGGTTTGAAGGTCAATTTGAACGAATAGAAGATGACCTAGGGCGTTTGTGAGACATGATTAACAGATCGGAATGGATAGATAACCTGCAATTTTAAAATACATGTGTGCAATATAATCAATTCCCAAAACTCAAATGATTTCTCATTATTTCAGGGTTCTTTAAAATAGTCCTAATGGGCAATTTTGAAAACTATGTTCAAAAACAAGGTTTGAAAATCAATATATGTATAGTTTTCATGAAAACAGCATAATTAAATCAAAACACAACAAGTTCAAAATCATTTTTTTATTTCAAAAAAATTCAAATAATTTTGAAAAAACTTGTGTTTTTGATAAAATTAGTTGTAGATTCTTATTCTAAACCAAAATATATGTAATGCCCGATCATTATTTAAAACTAGTCCTATGTTCAAAAATCAATAAAACATGGGTTTTAGAAAAATTTACCTTGAAATTTCGGATTGAGAGGAATGTGATGTTGTTTTGCACGATTTAATGATACAAGAAGGATTTGGAGTTGAAAAACGATCGAAATCCGACAAGAATACGTTGATTTGAGGCAAAGAAAAGATTTTGAGTGAAAAGAGAGGGAACGGTCGGTTTGAGTAGTTTTAAGGGCTTTGAGAGAATGAAGAAGAAATAGGGTTTTAATACCCAAAACCCGATGGGTGTATCGATGCACTGATGAGTGCATCGATGCATATTCAAGGAGTGCATCGGTGCATCTTCATGATGTATCAATGCACATTCATAGGGATGCATCGATGCACCTTCATAGTGTATCGATGCATTATGCACAAAAATGTCAAAAATCCATTTTAAACACTTAAAATGCTAAATTATTTAGCTCTAGTGGTATTGGAAACTCATATATTGAAAATTAATCATGTTCAATCAATCAATTTTATCCTTAAACTATATTTGAACATATAATTAATTTCCACCAAAGATCATAAACTCCCCCTAACTATTAGCATAGAATGCATTCAAAAATGTTATTTTATAAGCATTTTCAAATCTAATTTGAAAAGTGCTAAAAATATTTTAAACACTAAGTAAAGATAGGTTAGTTAAACCTAATTCTCTCCTAAGTGTCCAAAATCTTTCTTTGTCTAAAGGTTTCATAAACATATCCACTAATTGGTGCAAATTATCAACAAATTCTAGAACTACATCTTCCTTAGTGACATGGTCTCTAATGAAGTGATGTCTAATTTCAATATGCTTAGTTATAGAGTGTTAGATGGGATTTTTAGTGAGACAAATAGCACTAGTATTGTCACACTTTATAGGTATGGTACCTACTTCAATTCCATAATCAAAAAGTTGTTGTTTCATCCATAAAACTTGTGTACAACAACTACCGGCTGAAATGTATTCCGCTTCAGTGGTAGATAATGCAACACAATTTTGTTTCTTTGAAAACCAAGAAATCAACATATTTCCTAGGAATTAGAAAGTACCGGAGGTGCTTTTCCTATCTATTTTGCATCCTCCATAATCCACATAAGAGAAAGCATGCAAACTAAAACTAGAGTCTCTAGGATACCAAAGTCCTAAACTATGAGTGTCCTTAAGGTATCTAAATATCCTCTTAACAGCTAGTAAATGTGATTCCTTAGGGCATGATTGAAATCTAGCACATAAGCAAACACTAAACATAATGTCTGGTCTACTTGTGGTTAGATAGAGCAAAGAGCCAATCATAGACCTATACAATTTAACATCCACACATTTACCTCATTCATCTTTGTCAAGCTTTGTTGATGAGCTCATTGGAGTGGCATGAGGTTTCCCGTTTTCCAGTCCAAACTTCTTGAGCATATCCTTGACGTACTTAGCTTGATTGATGAAAATGCCATATTTTCTTTGCTTGATTTGGAGTCCCAAGAAAAATGAGAGCTCCCCCATCATGCTCATCTCGAATTCACTTTGAATTAGCTTAGAAAATTCTTGGCAAAGAACATCATTAGTAGAACCAAATATTATATCATCAATATAAATTTGTACTACTAATAAATCTTTACCTTTATGCTTTAAACACAATAGTATCAACCTTCCCTTTTGAAAAACGTTTTTCAATTAAAAAATTTGACAATCTTTCATACCAAGCTCTAGGAGCTTGTTTTAAACCATAAAGAGCTTTTGTCAATTTAAAAACATGATCCGAAAATTTTGAATCTTCAAAACCTGGAGGTTGTTCCACATACACTTCTTCTTTTATGAAACCATTTAAAAATGCACTTTTAACATCCGTTTGATATAATTTAAATTCATTAAAACATGTAAATGCTAATAACATTCTAATTGCTTCCATCCTAGCTACGGGAGCATATGTTTCATCAAAATCTATGCCTTCTTCTTGAGTATACCCTTGAGCAACAATTCTAGCCTTTTTCCTCACTATGTTACCACTTTCATCAAGCTTATTCCTAAATACCCATCTAGTACCTACAATAGATTTATTACTAGGCCTTTCAACTAATGTCCATACTCTACTTCTCTCAAATTGATTTAATTCTTCTTGCATATCTATTATCCAATTTTCATCATTTAATGCTTCTTTAATATTCTTAGGCTCTATGCATGAAATAAATGCAACATAATTACATATATTTCTAAGAGAAGATCGAGTTGTTACCCCTTTGGATGGATCACTTATAATTTCACCATTCTTGACATAGTTGTACTCTCTTGGGAAAGATACTTCCCTTTCTTCAATGGTTGGATTCTCGAGGGGATCGTGAGTTTCCTCATCTTTCATTTCTTCATTTGATGATGGTTCTCCAACGTCATTTGAATTTATAATACCTACATCATCATTTACACAAGAATCCTTCCTCGGAAGGGGATTATCATCGAAAATAACATGTATAGATTCTTCTATTACTAAAGTTCTTTTATTAAATACCTGATAAGCCTTAGAATTTAAGGAATAACCCAGAAAAATTCCTTTATCACTTTTAGCATCAAATTTTCCAAGATTATCTTTACCGTTGTTTAAAACAAAACATTTACATCCAAAAGGATAAAAATAGCTAATGTTAGGCTTTTATTTTTGAAAATTTCATATGGAGTTTTCTTTAAAATTGGGCTAATCATTACTTGATTTATAACATAACAAGCGATATTTGTGGCTTCCACCCAAAAATATTTTGGCAAATTGTTTTCACAAAGCATAGTTCTAGCCATTTCTTCTAAAGTTCGATTTTTCCTCTCAACAGCTCTATTTTGTTGAGGGGTTTTAGGTGCTGAAAAATTGTGACTAAAACCATCGGTAAATCCAAGATTTTCAAATTCAGTGTCATGATCACTCCTAACACTAGTGATGGAGTAACCTTTTTCATTTTGGATTACTTTTGAAAACATGATGAAATTTTCTAATGCTTCATCTTTAGTACTTAAGAATAGAGCCCAAGTATATCTAGAATAGTCATCTACCAAGACAAATACATATTGTTTTCCACCCAAGCTAGTAGTTCTAGTTGGCCCAAAAAGATCTATATGGATCAATTGTAATACTCTACTAGTTGATACATCATTAGTGAACTTAAAGTAAGCTCTAATTTGTTTTCCTTTAGCACAAGCATCACATATTTTATCTTTATCAAATTTTAGCTTTGGCAACCCTCTTACTAAATCTCCTTGAATTAGTCGTTGCAAAACACTCATACTAGTATGTCCTAGTCTCCTATACCATAACCAACTATCATGCTCATCCTTAGCAACTAGGCATAAATTAGTCATATCAATAGAGTCTAAATGCACCATGTATATATTTCCTATTCTATGACCAACAAGCATAATCAAAATAGATGCAATGCCAATCAAATTTGTAAGCACTTTAAAATAAGACATTGTATCTTTTGTCAAATTCATCTAATCGGATTATACTTTAACACATTCACATATAAAACATTATGCAATGTTGATTTTTGAGATTGAAAGCATATGCATAAAGTTTTAAAGATGTTATGTATTAAAGGTTGATATCATTGAAATTTTTAAATCTATGCATAAGCATTAAAAGTTTAAGGTCAAAATTTGTAAAACCAATAGTATTTGAAAATTTTGATATCAATTGTTAAAGAGATATCATTTACGTTTAAAATAATTTTGACAAAAAATTATTATGATGAACTAAAATTAAAAAAGATGAAAAATTTATATTATTCATCATAAAACATTTTTCAACATACATGAGATAAAACATAATTATTCAATATTTAAAATCTCATGCATGCATAAGAAAAATGAGCAACCAAATAAAATAATAGTAATATTAAGTTTAGAGGTTACCCATTCCTTTTTCATGTGTGGATAGAGTATCTTGAATAACATCATTTTCATCATAATTTCTCCCACACGCCTACAAGAAACATTTAAGTAGATTTTGGTATCCAAATTTCTTTGGATCCTTTAGCGTTAGTTTCAATGCTCCTTGTTCCCTTGGGAATCCATACTTGTCTGATTTTGAGATATTTTCCTTTCTTTAAAGGACAAGTATGTTCCTTGTGACCATGATAATGACAATATGAACATTTTGTCATTATGGAACTAGATGAATTATTTAAAATGATCTTTGTTTTCTTTTGTTAAGCTTTCAAACTTAACTTTTAAATCTAAATTTTCTTTTTCCATACTTTCAAATTTCATTTTTGAAAGTTCTAAATTCTCCTTCAATATTTCGTTTTGATTTTCAAAATCCTTTTTAGTTTCTAGAAGAAGTTTGTTTAATTCGAAAATTCCTTTTTCAAATTTTTCAGATTTCGTTTTTGAAAGCTCTAACTCATTTCTCAACATTTCATTTTGATTTTGTAAATCTGTTTTAGCTTTCAAAAGAAGATCATTTTTAGCTATAAATTTAGAAATCAGTTTATTGTATTTGGAGTTCATGGTCTCAAACTCCAAAAATAATTCATCATAAGCATCTTTTAACTTATTAAAAGATTTTGAATTTAATTTATTTGAGTTAGAAGATACATTTGGCTCTGTGAGAGCTAATAGAGACATCATCTTTATTGGTTCTTCTTCTTCCTTGTCTCTATATATCTCCTCAAGCTTATCCCACATCTCCTTGGCACTTGAACAAGAAGAAACTCCTTTATATACATTAGTATCAATTGCACAACACAACATGTGCATAGCCTTTGTGTTTTGTTGAGCTTTCTTCCGTTCTTGATTACTCCACTTCTTTGCCTTCTTCGTAGGAGAGGAATATCCTTTCTCGATTATTATCCAAGCTTCCATATCAAATGCTTGGATAAAATATCATAATAAACCTCTTCCAACGACGATAATTTGTTCCATTGAAGTGTGGAGGCACGTCAATTGGTCTGGATTCTTCCATGGAGAATGAACCGGAAGTGGACGACATCTTTATCGATTTAACTCTTCCCGGATCTAGTCAAGAGATGATTAAACCTTCAAATGAGTGAGGCTCTGATACCAATTGTTGAGTTAATCGATCGACGAAATATGCCAAGAGGGGGGTGAATTGGCAATAAAAATTTCGGTGGAAGCTTTTGCAGAAAATTGAAAATATTTGCACAGCGGTTTAGAGTGGTTTGACTTTCTCAACCAAAGTCTACGTCCACTACCTTAGCTATCCACACTAAGGATTTTCCATAAATTCACTAATTTGTCTTTCTTTTGAGGACAAAGAGTAACCTTACAAATCCCTCAAGAATTATACCCCAAATTCTTGAGAACACTCTCTCCCAAAGAGAACAATACAAATTTTGCAAACTTATAAGAAAAACCTCACAAGGAAAGATGTTTGCACAATTCTAGAACAAAGAAAGAACACTCAAGAATAATACAATTGAGTACAATAAGTGTTCTTGAAAGCAAAGATGGATATTGAATGAAATAGGCTTGAAAATGCTCAAACTTGAGGTTTGTTGCTTTCTCTTTGATTATCTCTTGATTCTTGTTTCTTGTTGTTGATCAATGGCTTCTAAGCTTGTTTAAATACTCCTTGGATCATTTATGAACGTTGGGGATCATTACTGGAGTTAATAGAGTCGTTAGTGTGTGAAAACAATTAATAAAATCAGTTGGGAGCGTGTGTGCATCGATGCATAGTTAAGGTGCATCGATGCATCAAGTGTAAAATTCAAATATTTTGACCGTTGGAACACTTAGTGCATCGGTGCACTAAGGGTGCATCGATGCATAAAATGCATTCGATGTTTCAAACAAGCCTAGAATGCATCGATGCATGGTCTGTGCATCGATGCATAAAATGCATTCGATGTTTCCATAAAATCTTGAGTGCATCGATGCATGGCAGTGCATCGATGCATAAAATGCATTCGAAATGGGGTGTGCATCGATGCATCAATGAGTGCATCGGTGCATCCCTTAACAAATTTGATTTTTGGCTCGTTTTTTGTTCGAAATACTTTGTGAAAATTGTTTTAAAAATATTTTAAGTATAAAACACAATTTTACACTTTAGTAAGGATTGAAATTAAACTTTGAAAGACTTGGAGTAATATTTTGATATTCGAATAATTGTATCGAATATACTTAGAAAATCATTTGTAAAATCTTAAAATTCATTTAACTTACTTTGTTATATCGAAACATCAAAATGTTTTCAACAGTTACGTTTTGATTCTGTTTTGGTCACCATATTTTAAAATGAACAATGATGCTAACATGAAATTTTTTAATTATGTTTGGATGTTAGACTATGTAATTCGAAGTTTCAAACATTTAAATTTGTGTGTATTTTTTTAATTAATAATTTGAAAAAAAGGGTATTCGGGTACCCGCAACATCCGAGACGGGGCACGGGTCGAGAAATCAATTACCCGAAAACCTGGTACCCGGATTTGAACACCCCTAATTTTGTTCATTCAAAAATTCATTATGGTTGAAGCTAGATGAAAAAAAAGAATCGATCGATCGTTCGAATGTTCCATCAAATTGTATGATCATAAAAATATTTTAACATAGATTTAAAATGAATTATTTACAAAACAAAACTAATTAAAGAGAAAAGGAAAAGCTTAGTTCAGGGTTTTTTTAGTTTAACCCAAATTTTATTGGTTAAAGTACATAAATGGTCCATGACTAGAAGGTATTGTTTTCTTGAGTCCCTTGATTATTAAAAGTTACAAAATGGTCACCGATTATAAGACAATTTTTTTGAGTCCCGACTATTAAAAGTTACAAAATGATCACTCAACTATTCATATATCCCAAAATCATAATTTTCTGTTAAAAAAATCAACGTCCATCTAAGTTGGATATTAATATGCTAATTGAGAAAAGATAAAATCATATTTTAATGATATCTACTAGCACCGATGTTGCTTTCAAGAACTTACTCGCCCACATAATGTTTTTAGCACCAACTCGATGACATAGTATAAATGAAAATTCAATCCACAAAATACAACTAAAACAATTTTGAGATTAATTTTATTATATTCAAGTCAACAAGTTAACGTACATCTCAAACGACCGTCAATTTTTTAACGAAAAAGAACGAATTTGGAACATATGAATAGTCGGATGACCATTTTGTAACTTTTAATAGTCAAGAGACTCAACAAAGTAATACCCTATAGTTTAGGGACCATTTGAATACTTTACTCATTTTTATTACTTTTCATATAATTTTGGGAAAAATATATAAAAAAATGAAAATAAAAACTTGAATACTTCTGAAAATGATACGGGCATATGCAAGGGGAGCAATCCACAACCGTTACCTTTAGATAAAGGCCTTAACCATGATCCATGAAAATTGCTGGTTCTGAAACAAGCACCAAGCAAAAGTAAACCTTCCATTTCAATGGCTGCTCTTGCTTCTTCATCCTCCTCCTCCTCCCTCCTCTTCACCTCACCGCCTTCCAAGCTTTCTTCCCCTTCTCTCTATCCTCTCCCACGCTTATCTTTTCCCATTACCTCTTTTCTTTCTTCTCCTCTCTCGATCTCTCCTTCTTCCCTTCCCTACCCCACAACCTCTACACGCTACTCTCCTTTCACTGTCAGGGCCGCTGCTGCAGACAAGAAGACGGTCCTTATACTCAATACAAACAGTGGTGGCCATGCAGTCATTGGTTTTTACTTTGCAAAACAACTTTTGGGTTCTGGCCATGAGGTCACCGTCATGACTGTCGGAGATGAGGGTTCGGATAAGATGAAGAAGCCTCCTTTTAACAGATTCTCCGTAAGAACTTGTTTTCTGGGTTTTTTTGTTGTTGTCATTTGGTTTCTAATAGGAGCTTGTTTTGTTTTGTCATTTTTTGTATGGGATTTGAGAATGATTATAGGAAATTACGAGTGCTGGAGGGAAGACCGTGTGGGGAGACCCTGCGGATGTAGGGAATGTTGTTGCAGGGGCACCATTTGATGTGGTGTTGGATAACAATGGCAAGGACTTGGACACCGTCAGGTCCGTTGCATCAATTTCTTTAAAAAATTAAGGATTGAACTTGAATATCACATGTAAACGCAACTCGATCGACCATTACTCCTTTTTCAAAAGACATGTACGACTCGATGTAAGTAATCGTCTCGGTTATCTTTTGGGAGGAGAGCAATGGTTCGCATGCATGAGTGTACATATATGGGAAAACATCAAAGACAAGCAACAATCATTGGATTAAAGCTAGATAATCAACAAGTAGGAACTTGCATATACCTGCATGTAATGTAAATAAAGCAGTTCATTCAAATTTCAATGCTTTCAACATAGGCCGGTGGTAGATTGGGCGAAGAGCTCTGGAGTGAAGCAATTCCTGTTCATCAGCAGTGCCGGAATCTATAAGCCGACAGACGAGCCACCTCATGTCGAAGGGGTATATATAACAATATGTGAATGTATATAATGTTGTCCCTAGCATGAATAAACAATACTGGATACGTTGCTTAAGCAAAATCTTCACCATTGCAGGATATTGTTAAAGCTGACGCAGGCCATGTCGGAGTCGAGAAATACATTGCAGAAGTTTTCAGTAGTTGGTCTATATTCCGGCCACAATACATGATCGGATCCGGAAACAACAAAGACTGTGAGGAGTGGTTCTTTGACAGTAAGTGTAGCAATATTTTCAACTTATCCATAGAACTTTGCAATCAGATTTTTACATTTTCTTGCAACAGGAATTGTGAGAAACAGACCTGTGCCAATCCCAGGCTCAGGGATGCAACTTACTAACATTGCCCATGTTAGAGACTTGTCCTCTATGCTGACCCTAGCTGTTGAAAAACCAGAAGCTGCAGCTTCTAATATCTTCAATTGTGTGAGCGACCGTGCAGTGACTCTTGATGGAATGGCCAGATTGTGTGCCGAAGCCGCCGGCTTACCGGTAGAAATTGTTCATTACGATCCAAAAGCTGCCGGAATCGATGCAAGGAAAGCTTTTCCTTTCCGTAATATGGTAAACAATACTTCTTAACTTGAGCATACTGTTCTTCAAGCAAAAATATGGTTTCACTGCAACAAGTTCACAGGATGGATATAATCTTTATGTTATCTTCATCTCAAATCGACTAATCAAATCCGAAAGTCTATACAGTCTAATGGGAAACTGATTTGAACTGTATAATCACCTTTATCGTTCTTATGGGCAGCACTTTTACGCCGAACCAAGAGCTGCAAAGGACATACTAGGGTGGGAGGGCACAACAAATCTGCCAGAAGACTTGAAGGAGCGATTTGAGGAGTATGTAAAGGTCGGGCGTGACAAGAAACCCATGAAGTTCGAGATAGACGATAAGATACTAGATGCCCTTAAAGTTCCGGTAGCTGTTTGATAAGCCATAATCAAGTGGCATTCTAAAGTTTTAGGGTAAACAATGCATTTAGTATCTAAACTACCAGTTTAGATCCGTTTTAGTACCTAAACTTTCAGATTTTTCAAAATCATATCTAAAGTTTAATTTTTGTTTCATTTTAGTACTCTGCTGTTAAGTTTTGAAAAAAAATGAAAGTATGGGTATCAAAACACGTTTAGTACCTAAATCATACTTAGGTTCTAATTTTTTTTTGAAAATTTAGGTACTAAAATGGACCAAAACTGATAGTTTAGGTACTAAACGCGTTAAGGTTTTAACGACGGGTATCAAAATGAAACAAAAATTAAACTTTAAGTATGGCTTTAAAAAAATTGAAAGTTTAGATACTTAAACATACCAAAACTGATAGTTTAGGTATTAAATATGTAATTTACCCAAAGTTTTAAACTCATACGAGTCCATGCTGCCATTATGTATGAGGGTGTATGTTCTGTTTTTGTTTCCCCTGGCAAGTCTTCTCAATTTAAATCGAATACTTGATAATAATTTTTTAACTCAATTTATAATATCATAATTCAGATTTTAAATTATTATTTAACGTATATAATGCGTTATTAAGTTGGATAGAGTATTTTTTTTCTAATAAATTATTGAGTTTTTGTATTTATTGGAGTTCACAATGTAACATAAATAAGTGTGGGGAGGAACACTTAGGCCTGTAAATGAACCGAACGAACACGAACGGGATATGTTCATGTTCGTTCGTTTAACTTTAACCAAACAAATGAACGAATATGAACATAAACGAACGAAAAATTTCTTGTTCATGTTCGTTCGTTAAGGAATTTAGCTTATTCATGTTCGATCATTTAAATAATAAACGAACACAAATGAACGAACATAAACGAACGGATATAAACGAACACAATAAACGAACGTAAATAAATACAAATGAAAGAACGCAAAACGAACACAATAAATGAACGTAAATGAACGTAAACGAACATATATGAAAATATATTTTTTCTTTCCTAACAATTTTAAGATTATATTTTATTTAATTGTTTTGAGCTTTTTTTATTTGTTTTAAAATTAATTAATTTTAAAATATTTATGGGTATCATATTAAAACTTATTGGGCCTTAATATTTTAAATGAGTCTAGAGAGATTAGGCTGCATGTAACCCCCCAGACCGATGGGGGTAGCCCGATCCGATCCGAGAAGTCACATTAGGGCCACCGGAGCGACCCATTGTAAAAAATAACGGAAAATTTAAATCTTTTTATCAGAACATGTAAACTTATAAAATCATTTGTCACTATTTAAAAATAAAACATATTTCCAGACTCGTATATAAATCAAAATACAATTACATGCCCCCTAATCACATGTACCATACTCTGCAACAACGCCGGAAGAACTCCCTTACTGAAGCCGATAGATGCACTGGTACAATTCTTTTAACCTGAAAAGGTGAGTAATAGAGTGAGCTTCGAAAAGCTCAGTAATACAGAACTACCAGATGATGCTGAAAAACGTGCAGATACAGATAAACATATTTTCTTTATTGGTTCAGATATTTACAGATCTTTATGTTGAGCTGATGTCCATTGATATCGCATGTAGTAACAAATAGTATTCATTTCAGATGGAAATATTTCGGATGTCTAGGTTCAGGAGATCAGAACAGGTTTTCTAGTGTGTTCCCAAAAATCATGTAACTTTTCAGATCTTTTTTTTTTAAAACATATATATATATACCCCCATCCAACAAGTCCAAGTTGTGTAGGTTCCCCAGAACCATACACCCACCATCAAGTCCAGTTGGCCCTGAGCACACAGCCGAGGAACCGGTAAATAAGGCCCTGAGCACACAGCCGAGGAGCCTCCAGGTATACTTCCTCCAACATTACCCCCCCCAAGTAAGATATGTCCGTCCGTAAACGGATATATCAAAAATCAAAACATAAATCAGGTCAAGTATCATATCAAAAATCAGGTCAAGTAACAGATCAGAATCCAAGTCAAGTATCAGATCAGAATCCATGTCAGATATCAGATCAGAATCCATGTCAAGTATCAGATCAGAAATCAAATCGAAAATCAGGTAAAATATTCATGTGAGTAGGGAACACACCAGAATTTACAGATAGTATTCAAAGATATTGGATAATCTTAACAAGTAGGGGAACACGGATCTTTAGTATACCGATAGAATATCGGAATTCAGAATCACTATTGAAAGAGTTCAATAACTGGCAGAATCATCAGTTATTCAGAAAGTGACTTGAGCTGATAAGGAAGAAATGAAGGTTCAGGACATTTATATTATCTATCGATTGATCGAATTATCGGACAACTCTTAGATGAATAGTTTCCAGAACTAATGCCTGTCGATTGGTCAATTCATTGTTCTTCCAGGGTATTTACTCTTTAATACCACAATTCTTGTCCATAGACCATTTTCGGAATCATCGTTGAATAGATCTTCCAATGTCTTTATTTCATTTCCACACTTCTACAATATCATGAAATGCTGACGTACTTGATTAATTTGTTCAAACTCATTGTAATTGTACACTACGTAAACTCATCAGAGTTTCCAGACTTATCCAAGTCACTTACTAAATCCTCAGTCATTGAAGTTACCTATTTCATTTAGCAGTCATCTCTATTCCAGTTACTTCAGGATTTTCCAGAGTAATTCAAACGTTCCTGAATTTCAGATACATGTTGTACTTCCATTCCATTCAATTTGGTCTTCGTGGTTGATTGTCGAACAAACGTTCAATTCTTAGTACTGAATACAATCTAGAGCTGAGTTGAATACTTCCAAAATTTATCATCGAGCCAAACTTGAGAAGATGAACACATGTTCCAGTAATATTTATGTCATTCAGGTATTGACATAGCTTTAGGGTTGATCTATTCACTTGAATTGTTTTCCATTACCTTTAAAGGTAGTCCAATACTTATCTTACTTGGATTCCTTAATTAATCCAAGACATTTACTTAATTTAGGCCATAAGGGTATTTTGGTAATTTTGATGTTTAGTTTTATTCCATTCATTTCAGAGCTCGAGGATATTCAATCATTCATGAGCTTGGTGATATTCTTGGGTCATTTCTATTACAGGGGTAATTCAACCTTTTTCCTCAATCCGGTCTTATTATTTCATTCCAATTTATTATCTATTCCAGTCCGTTCGAACAATTCTGATAGCAAAATACCCCCGATAAATTACTCTTCAAGTATTTACTCATTATTTGAATATTTTCAGGTCAAGTGTCTTCTCAGACTTTACAAACGGAATATCATAAATTTTCCTGCACTAAGTCGGGATCTTAACAATTAAATCCGTACTTAATCGAGTTAAGTACGAATCCTCTAAGTATTTTCTCATTCAGAGTCATCTCAGACTATTCTACCTCTTAAGGGCATTTTTGTAATTTCTTAACCAGATAAGTTCGATATTAGCTCTTAACGAAAATAATATAATTTAGAGATCCTATGATTAATTGCTTTCTTGAACACTCTCTGATCTTGAAATAATTCCCTTAACACACTTCTAGTATCTTGTATAAACCCTCTTGGGGTTAAAAACCGGTTATCCATAATTTCTAAGTATAACTATCATTTCTTATGCACATCAATATATTTATCGTATCAATATGTCTTTTCAGATTTATTAGTCCACTTCCAGGGACAATTCTTATCATTTTCCAATATAAGAGTAATTTCCTATTTTTACCATACCGAAGTATTCTCATAATTTCCCATCCAAGTACCTTTAACATTTAATCCTTTGATGATATAAAATATAATTTACAAATCCATGTCTGATTTCTTTATCACTATTCACACAATTGTAATTTAATTCTAACAATCTTTCAATCTCATATATTAGTCATTCGATCCGTATTCAGTTACAGAATTTCTACCACATTCATATCGAGTGAATAAATTATTCAACTCCACAAAAGTGACCAACATTATCTTATTCATGCATTTACCAATATCAACATGTTCCATAAAGCATAAAGAGGTAGTAAAGTATTACCTTGATTTCCGTGCAATACTGATCGACCATAAAAATTCCATTCGAACGCCTTTGATCTTCAATTCAACTTCCAATAATTCCTCAGATACATATCAACATAAATTATATCAGAAACGGAGCTTAATTACGATAAACGGATCGAATCGGGTGATAAATTAGTGAAAGACGGCTTACCGGGTTCGAATTTGGTGAAACGGACTTCGGATTCGGATTCAGGACGTCGAAAGCATAAAATATGACTTTTCGGAAATTTGGAATTTTCGGTCAAAATCAAAGTCAACGGGTTTGACTGACAATTTCGAAGACTTCGGGTTCGAATTTTGAAAAACGGACAGTGGAATCAGATTTGGAACGTCGAAAAATGTCAGGATAGGTATACTCGGTCGAAGTCAAAGGTCGTTTAATGCCCGATCAAAGCCGGTCAAAGTTTTGGTCAACAGTGGTCAACTCCGGTCAACGGTCAACGGGTCAACAGTCAACGGGTCGGGTCAACGGGTCGGGTTGGGTCAACGGGTCGGGTCGGGTTGTGACCGGTCAAACCGGTCAAAACAGTTCCAAAACCGGTCAAACCGGTCACTTTTCCCTTCCCCACGCGCAGTGGTGGCGCGTGGGGCGCGTGAACAGTGATAAAATCCCGGAAAAATTTCTAAAAATTATTTTGAGCGATTTCGAGATACTTACAAAGCTCGGTTCACAATTTTGAACGGCGGAGAGCTCGATTTCAACAAATCGGGAAGTTTGACTGATTCACCTCCCAACGCGCCGCCGCCGCCGGAGAAAAAGGAGAACACCAGTGGACTCGGAACGGCACAAGGAACACGATGGTGCGGGAGGTGTCGTAAACGGATGACCCGATCGTCGTGAATCGATGAAAAACCAACTAAAACTGAGTTATTACCGACGATACTTCCGACTGAAATTCACGACGAACGGAGATGATTCACGACGAAAGGTTTGAGGGGTTTTGTTCCTCGGTTGACAACGAACACGATGGTTGTTTCGGCTTGTCGTTTGGAGGTCGGACGGCGAGTAGATTGGAGTTGGAAGTAGGGAGAACGGGAAAGGAAAACTGGAAAATTTTCCAGAAACATACGGGAGTCTGGGGGTTTATAACATCTCATAATTAAAAATGGCTAAACCAAGAGTTTAGCCACTGAACTTCCTGCACTTCTTAAAACGGTCTGTCAACTTTGAAATCTTACAATTTAATCCCTTATTTCTTTCAAAATACCAAATTAAATCCACCAATTTATATTTTCTTAAATTTAGCCCCTAAATTGGGGTGTTACACTGCACATAAATGAACATAAATTAATGAACATAAACGAACAAATATAAACGAACATAAATGAATGAACATAAACTAACGAACATAAACGAATATATTATTGAACGTTCACGAACGTAAATGAACGAACGAGCCCTTTGTTCATGTTCGTTCATTTAATTAAACGAACACAAAATATTGTTCAGGTTTGTTTGTTTAATAAATAAACGAACATAAACGAGCTTCCCGCCGAACGATTCACTGAATGTTCGGTTTGTTTACATGCCTAGGAAAAAAAATTGAACAATGACATCGAAGCATTACAAATTTTATTGAAAAAGCATGATATCTAATATTCAATTCGACTCGAAAAAAATTAATTAAAGCTTGAATAATAAAATATGATTCGTATATTCAATTAATTCGAAATTTTTTAACTTGAATCAACTCAAGTAATTCAACTAACACGAATACTCTTCCCTAATTCATATGTTATTTTAATTTTTTTTATCTAATTTGAATCAAATTTTCCTCTAATACTAAAAATTATCTACGAAATTTCATTTCTTATTTTTAACAATAAATTTTTTTTTAATTTAATCCCTCAACATTTTATGTTATTCAATTTAGTTTTTATTATATATCTTTTTATAAATTCTTTCTTTCCGTTACTTCCTTGACTCATTTGCATTCTCATCAATAGTTTTCTCCCAAAATATCTTCTTTTAAAAAATAAAATTATAAACATATTGATGTATTAAATAACATCATAATGCGAAAAAATAAAGATATATATATAAATGTATATATTGTATGATTATAGAAACTCGTTAAATTAAATCAATTCACATTATACTATTTACAATTGAATTTGAACACAATTTTGAAAACTAGACTCGACACAAATTTAAAAAATTTTAAATAAAATTTGAATCTTAAAATAAGACTCATCAACTCAATTATCTCATAAATTTTTAACTCAAATTGATTTGACTCAAACCATTAAAATACTCAGCCTAATTTGTATAAGATTTAGGTGAAATATTATTACTTGTTTAATTAGTTTAGATGGATAAAATTAAACAGTTTCTATCTTGTCATTAGTAACACCTAACAAACATTGACCTGACAAAACTTACCACAAAACATAGTTGCTTGCTTACTTCTAGGCTGCCACCTGTCCTGCCAAGCCCAAAACTCGTAGTTTTGATTTTGGTAACTTAAATTTATACATAATTTTTATTTAATCTTAAAATTTTAGTTCTAATATATTTATTTTCATATTAAAACATAACAAAATAATATAATATAAATTATGGTCTTTGACTAAAAACAAACAAGATAAAGATTGCAAGAGATCTAAAATTATATCTAAACAATTTTTTAACTATTAAATTTTTAGAAATTATGAAATAATATTAAATATGTCGAATTATTATTAATGTCCTTTAATTGGATTTTTTTGTCAATTTGGAGGGACTTTCAAACAATAAATTTTTTACTCATATTAAGTTTCTCATTATCTTCCCTTTAATTATCACATCATTAATTGTCTTAACCAATAAAATTATATTTTTTTTTCTTTTATCATTATTTACTCAAAATTAATTTTTAAATAACTACCCATTTTATGAGAGCTTTCTCTCAGCGTGCTCCACTTGGTTCTTTTTATTTCTTTGCTTGACATACGGCATCACCAATTTTAATATTGGTAGTTGATAGTCTGTATTTTTTATTTTATTTTAGAGTAAAGTTATAAATAGGCTTCTAATTTTTAGGGTGCTTTCATTTTAGTCATTTAATTTTTTGAAACTTGCAATACAATCATTGAATTGTTTCTTCTTCTGACATGGTACTTAACTCCCGTTAACCCCCTCATTCTTTTTCTTTTTCTTAACCAACAGCGGACGGAGGAGGGACGAGGAGGAGGGACGACTTACTGGGTTTTGTTCAGAACGGTGTGAGGACTCCAACAGTGGTGGAGTTGTGGCAAACGGACAACCTAATCGACCAAAAATCGATGAAAATAGAAAAGGGGCATTGGGGTTTTTCAATAAGATTTGGGGCCCTATCCACAGTGAACGAAGGTGAGTCTCGGCGAGTGGCTAGTGGGGTTTTGGTCAGAATGGGGCGACTCTCCTATTGGTACCGGTGGGGATGGTCACCGACGACTAACGACATAGATTGAGGATAGGTGTTCGAACGGTCTTCTTGTAATTTGGGACGAACAGTGGAAGGTATGTATGAATCGAGGGTCAAGGTATGATCGGGAGGCGACACCGATGATGATGGTGATAGCACTGTGAGACACTGTTGATCGAAGGTGGGGTAACCAGAGGTGGGTGAGAGAAGAAGAAAAAGAAGAAGAAGAAGAAGGGGGTTAACGGGAGTTAAGTGCAATGTCAGCTAACCCTAACGGAAGGTAACGAAAGGGACCTTACTGAAACGAACTAAAAGTTCGATGATTGTATTGCAAGTTTCAAAAGTTGGGTGACCAAAATGCAAGCGCCTTAAAAGTTCGGGAACTGTTTATATACTTTACCCTTTATTTTATTACATTATATATTTATTTTTTTAGTTTCTATTAATTTTATCTTTATGGTTTGTTTTCCTCTACTTTTTATGATATGTTTTTATCTATCTTTATGACACATTTTTTATTCTTTCTATCAGTTGTTTGGTCGTTCTTTTCGTTTAATTTTCTTGGGATTGGATTTGGTATCGCCACGACTGATCAAGATGACACTTAGTTGTTATTTTGCTTATCTTCCCAACTTTTAAATCTCATATTAGATTTAGATACATGATTTGTGTTCGGAGATAGTTTTCTCACGACGTTTGACTCTAGTTTTCGATTGTCTTCTTTCAATAGTTTGATTATCTGTTGTGGTTTGTTTGTTGATGCAGATAGATCTATTAGTATATATTTTTCATTTGAGTTTTTTTGAATGATTTTTTAACCTTTTACTTATGTGATCCTTGTATGGTTTCAAGTGACTAATTTTTTGTATTGATACTTAGGCCATCTCCAGCCCTCATCTCTACTCTACAACATCTCTATCTCTACTCTAAAGATGAAACAATAATTCATCACCAGCACTATCTATACATTACCACCAACTCTACTTTATTCACAATATTTAACTATTAGTATGTTTATTTATCTAATTTCAATGTATTTTTTCTATCTTGCAATTTAATCTACTTGAATTTATTATATTATGTTTAATTGTATTTTATTGTGTAGAAATTACAATAAAAAACATAAAAGATAGAATAAGAGAAAATAATGTAACAAAGAAAAGGAAAAGAAAAAGAAAATAAAAAAAGAAAGTAAAAAAATAACAAAAACCAAAAATTAGAAAAATAACAAAAAAATATATATTATGTAGCGCATCTACAGTGCTGCGCCAGATGTATAGTATCACTGTAGCATCTCCACATTCCAGACTCTACCTAGAGATGGGCTGGAGTTGAAATTCATCTCGAAAGTGGAGATTTTCTCTACTTTAGAGATGCACTGGAGTTGGTCTTATACGAATATATTCTAACTATATACTTAATTTACACATATACTTATAAACCTTCATTTTAATTTTATATTTTTTCTAATTTTAAACAAAACTAACTACATCTATTTACATAAAAGATAAATATCCATTTAATGTTTATACCAAAAGAAAATTATCTTTATAAATGACAAAAAAAAATCAAGTGAAATAAATAAAATTCATTTGTCGATATCATGAATAAACACGACGGAACATGTTCATAAATAACTTTTTGATTAGAATAATCTAATATAAGTTTTTAGGCGGAAGTAGTTGTGACATGGGCATATCGATAGGCTATAGGTCAGACTCAGGCCTAAAAAATTTATCGTAGACCAAGCTCAGGCCTTTTAAAGCCTGGCCTGGCCTGACCTGACCTATTCCCACCCCTACTTCTTATGAATGATGAATGAATCATGATCGTATAATTTGAAAAAATCCGTATACAATTGAACTTTACCCAAAGTAATAGAAAATGATGATTTTTAACATTCGTTTGAAACGTAAAAGTCTAACAAAAATGATAATATTTAACAAACATCAATTGTGTGGGTGTGGTCCAATCCTGATGCTACCACCACACCAATTATTTATTAGTTGGTGGTGTGTCATTAGAGGATTAATAATAATAATAATAATATTGACGGGTATGATGTTTAATATCTTATTATTTATTTGGAAATTTTTGATTTTCTAGAATAACACTTACTTTCGTGACATAGGACGAAGGCATGTTTACGTGGAAGGCTTAAAATGATATCAACGTTTGGAGAAACCATCCATGTGACATGCCACGTAACTAAAGACGTTTTATTTTATTTTATTTTGGAAGCTGAATTATCGAGCGTTCTTGAGGGTATCAACTTAGTATGGCAATATAGTTTCGAGCGTGTTGTTGTGCAAATCGACAATAATAAAGTTCTTCGGCTTCTTTCACCACCGTCTCCTACTAGTCCTTTCTCCCAGGTGAGAGCCATTTCTAGATTATGACAAAAAGCGAGGTTCATTAAGTTCGAGCAAATAGCAAGAGAAGCCAATGAAGCGGCAGATTATTTGTCTAAACACAACATCAAAGAGGATGGTTCCCTTACCATTTTCAACTTGATCCCCACCAGTCTTCATCCTTCCCTCCAAAGAGTCATGGTCCGCCTCATTTGCGGATTCGAGGCTGATGTAATCTCTTAGTTATGTAGCCTTTCATTTTCATTAAAAAAAGAAGAAGAAGAAGAAGATGCCATGTAGGCGCGTCTTCGTCCTATATAGCATAAATGAGTGTTATTCTAAGATTATAAATATTTTTATACTATTTTGATAACAAAGTATAAAAGAATATTATTTTAATAGCTCAGTCGATTTTTCTCTTCAATGCATGTAAATTCATTTATATTTATTTTAACAAATGTTTATCAAAAGGAAAAAGAAAATAAAAAGTTTCACATGGATTTAAAATAACCCTTAATGTGAAATACATTGCATGTGCATCTTCAAACAAACTAAACATGCTCAACCACCAATTCAACCCACTTCTTTCTTCTACATCTTTCTTCTTTTTAAGTTGCATGCAACTCAGGCTAAACTCACGATATAATGCACTCAAAATAAATAATTCACGAAATAACGTTCTCCCAACATTATTTGCTGAAATAGGGCGAAATCAACAATGTGGTCGTAGGTCGCCATGCCTTCCGGGCAACCTACGACGTGGCTTGCTTCTGTGCATGGGACATGCACAACCCAACCATAGGTCGCCATGCACTCCCAGCGACCTCCTAGGTCGCCATGCACGCCCGGCGACCAAGGAGGTCGTCATGCACTCGGGGCGACCAAGGATTCATGCATGGGGAGATCGTGCCATGCACTCGGGGCTCGGTTCATGCATGGGGCACTCGAGGCAACCAAGGATGACCAAGGAACGGTTCATGCATGGGGCACTCGGGGCGACCAAGGATCGGTTCATGCATGGGAAGAATGGGGAGATCGTGCATGTGTAGGTCGCCATGGAGTCTCGGCAAGGTCGCGAGCAGGCGAGCATGCAGCAGGGGATGTCGCCGCGAGTGCATGGCGACCTCCTTGGTCGCCGGGCGTGCATGGCGACCTAGGAGGTCGCTGGGAGTGCATGGCGACCTACGGCCACTGTTGATTTCGCCCTATTTCAGCAAATAATATTAGGAGAACGTTATTTCGTGAATTATTTATTTTGAGTGCATTATTTCGTGAGTTTACCCTGCAACTCACGACACGTAAAAAACAGTTAAATATAAATTCTTATTACTTTTGAACTAAATTAAAATAATTAATAATTCTTATATATTTTAAATTATATTCCACCATTTAAAATATAAAATATTATATGAATCAATTGACTTAAGTGGTTAAGAGATTTGTTATCTCTTGAGGTTCCAGATTCTAACACTACATATATAAAATATGAGCGTTTATTATTAAATGATTGAGAATCTTTGAATATATATTATTTAATATTCACCCTAAATTTATAGTATGAACATGAATACAAATCGATCGACAGTGATGGCTACGACGCGCATTTACCAAAAATTTATCGTTTTGGTAAATAATGTTTTTAGGTATATTTTTATGAAAAACTAAAAAATATAATATTTTAATAAAATAATAGTATATTTCATTATTTAAAAATATAAAATATTTAGTTTTATATTTTAAAATTAAAATATAAAAAAATTAAAATCAATTCATATAATTATAATTTTTATACTTATAAATAATTAGTTATCTAAATATTAAAGTTTGGTTTGATTTTGATAGGGTTTTTTCTTGACTTTTTACTGAAATATACTTCATTTAAAAATAATTTCTTATTTTAACCTGTTGTTGATTATTTCTAGCACCTCTTCTATGTCACGTAGGACAAAGGTGTGTTTCTTGTAAAGCGTTTTTGGAAGTGCGTTTTCTAGAACATACCTTCTTTACGTTGCAGTAGCAGAGGCACTTATTGAATTAAAATTAAAGAAAAAGAAAAATATAGGCCAAAAATACAAAAGAATCATATGAAATTTGTCTAAAAAAAATTAACACGCGTGATCAAAAATACGTAATTACATGAGCACAAGTCGAATCCCGCGACGATAGTGACATACATAATAGTCTTATGTTCAATTATTATGTTTAAAAAGTTATATTTATACATTTGAAATCCAACATATCTAAATAATATAAGATTTGAGAAGCTCATAAGTTTTCAAATCCCACATTATTTATATATATGTGTTTTCAAGTATTTAAATATATATCTTATGCACGGAGCAAGTGACCTTAATGGCAGGGACAAAGTCAGAATTAGATCTCAACAGAGGCCGAATCGTTTTATCAACTTTGAGTTATATATATAATTTTACATTTATTATTTTTTTATTTCAAAAAATATAAATGATAACATCAAATATGCATAGTTCTATATTTATATGAAATAACAAATTAAAAATTAAATTAAAGTAAATAATAAAAAATACGATTTTAAAACGTGCAAAAGACATAAGTATCACATAATCATAATAAACCATGTTGTTCCTTCAAATCTCGGAATGCATCCATGAGCAATGGTGTACTAAAGCTCATTGCAACATCTCTTTCAATATTGATAAGCATGCAACTTTTAAAAAATTCATCCTCCATTTTGTTGCGAAGTGTTGTCTTGATGATATTCATAGTAGAAAAAGCTCTTTCAGCGCTTGCTATAGAAATTGAGAGAGTCAATAGAAGTTTTACCGTTCAGAATATATGGATAAATGTTCACTTTCCTAGTATACACCAACCACTGACTTAGGTTAGAGATTGTCAACAATTTTCTTAGACCTAAATTCCAAGATAACTCAACCTCATAATAACACAATTATGTTCGTAAATTATTCTTTTCAACTTCCGTGAAATCCTCCGGATAAAATTTATTGACAAGATTGCAAACGTCTTCAACCTTGAAAAAATTTGTCACCATCTCTTGGCTCCAAAGCACAACCAAGAGTTAATAACTATATCGACTTCTCATTAAATCTACTGTTTAACTCTTGTAGTTGAAAATCAACTGTAGCATAAAATATTTCTACTCGATAATGATGTTCAACTGTAAAATGATCTTGTTGGCGACGAGCGCGACCTCCTATTTCTCTATAAATAGAACCCATATCTGGGATATCTATGTTGCGACTTTCACAAAATGAGGTAACCTCCATAAAAAGATTATTTCATATATCATCTCTAAATTTCTGCAAAAGTATCTTTGAACTCTCAACAAGATGTAGTGAATTCAAAATATCCTGAGATTTTCGCTGTAATGATTGAGAAAGTGCATCCGTGATTTCTAATATTTTCTTCATAAGATGTAAAATGAAGACAAAATCAAAGGAAGTCAAAATCTCTAAAGTTGTCATCGCTTCTCCAAGTTCATAAAATGTACTTCCTTCATCAATGAGTTTATATAGAATAACACAAGTGGCACTAAACATTTTTATCAAGCTTGAAATTGATCTCAAGTAAGAACCCCATCGAGTATCACCTTCCCTCTGCAAATTACTTGTTTGATTCAAACCAGTTCCAGTTTCAAGTTGTTATTTTTTAATCAAATGATTTATCTTGTCAGAATAAGCATTTTTAGTTCATCGATACACTTATATAAGGCAAGAACAACATTGATAATAAAGGATAACTTTGGAAAAATTGATAAACAAGTATGACCTCTTTCGCTGCAGCTATTATTGCCAACTGTAAACGATGAGCAAAACAATGCACATAGTAAGAAAAAGGACACTCATTACTAACTAATGCTTGTAACCCATTCCACTTTCCTCGCATGTTACTTACACCGTCATAACCTTGACCTCAAATATTCTTTATGTCAAAGCAATAACAAGAAAGAACAGAAAATATCTCATATTTTAAAGTCACTGCTGAAGTATTAGGAACATGAATGATGCTAAAAACGTTCCTTTACTATACCGAAATTATCAACATAATGTAAAATAATAGCCATTTGTTGTTTTCTTGATACATCCCATGCTTCATCGATAATAACACAAATTTTCTATTCACTAATTTCTTCACGAATTGCTCTCTCGATTTTATCTGTCAGAATATGTAAAATCTCCTTTTGTATCTCAAGCGAAGTCTAAGAAGCAATTATTGGAGCATTTTCTAATACAACTTCTTCAATATCTTTATTATAAGAGACTAATTGTTTCACGAGTTCAAGAAAATTTCCTCGGTTAGATGAAGATTCACTCTCGTCACGACCTCTCATTGGTAGCCCTTGTAAAGCTAGCCAACGCAATGCATCTATAGAGGTTTCACGTCTAAGCCTATTATTAGCAATTTGTAATGACATTTGCTTATGCAACACTTGTGGCAAGTGTCTAGACTGGTTAAGAAAATCCTCCAATTCTTGCTCAATAATTTTATAAGATGAATTAGGTTCTGAACCTACATGCATCTTAAAATAACAATTTTTTCCATTTACTTTCTTCCAATTTCGAAACTCATTCATAGTTAAAGTCTTGTGTGATGGATGACAATCTGGTTTGTTAAAAAGAAAACAAATAAAACAAAAGACAACATCATTTTCAAGAGAATATTCTAACCATGAACGAAAGTTTTTGTACCAATAAACTAGAAATTGACGAGGGTGAGAAACATGTCCAGATTTTTTTGAATTCAGATAGTACTAGTTGATATGGACCCTTAGCAATATAAACTCTTCGAATTACATTTCTTTCTTGTTTAAAAGGATATTCTCATATCTGCTTGTGCTTACCAGGATCTCGCTCCAAGTAATTAGAGTTGGTACTTGGTTTCTGATTTCTAGCTATCTTTAAAGGTCTATCTTCTGAAGGTGAAACATCAATAGGTGTACCAGTTGAAGTTTCAGTTGTTGTACTTGTATTTTTCGAAGTTTCCCCTCTTTATCTCTTAAAAAGCTCAATAATTGTTGAATTTTTTTTCATGACAAACTACATTTATATAAAATTAATTCACGAACATAAAAAAATTAAATTTACTAATTACCATCCACCTTAACAATTATTATATCAACTAAAGAAATACTAAAATTAAATATAATATCAAATAATTCTAATTAAAAATAATAAATATAATATTATTGAATTACTTACCTTTAAAATTGAGTGTCGAACAATTGAGAATCAGATTAAAGTAATATTAGAGGAGCTTTAGTCGATGTGAGGATGATTAACTCAATGTTTTTCTATGAAAGATTTTAATATTTTAATATATTTATAAGCCTTTTGTTGACTCCTACAATTATATTAGTACTAGGGTAAAAAAACATAAAATTGGAGCAGGGTCCGGGCCCCCTTGGTCCCCAAGGGCCATCCGTCTCTGCTTGATGATAAAGAAAATATTATTGTTCCTTGAGGTCTCAAGTTCGAACACTATGAGTGCCAAGAGAGTGAATATTCAATTTCAAATGATTGAGAGTTATCTTTAAACATATATTATCTTATAGTTGCCTCATATACCTTAGGCCATAGATTCTAAATCTATTAAGAACATTCATCTTCTTTTCCGTAGAGTTTCCTCTTTCTCTCTTAGATAATGTCAGATTTAGAATTTATCAAAAAGAAAAATTTAAACATACATTTATTGTACATCTGTGTTGCAACTCAACTCGTATTCGTGTAATCATATGACTTCAATATACATACGTATATTTATTTTTTAAATAAAATTCGTAATTTTTTTCTTCATATTTTGGATTAAGAAATTATTTTAAAATAAGGTATACTTGAGTAAAATAGTTTTTCTTCTTCTTTGATCCTAAGTTAATCAAAAATAGACGGCGATGAAGAAGGGGTGGGAAATATTGGGTTCACTGAAAGTGGGTCCCAAAGAGTCTTTAACCAAAAGGTAAAGGCAAGGGGTTATCCTTTCTTCATTGCCACTCTCTCTACACTTTTAACAATGGGGGTTGATACGAAAATCCACTACCGACACTGTATTCCTGTAAAGCTTCAAACTTGAGATAGTAAAACAGGCAAAAAGATTCAGACATTACCATTAAAGGGTACATAGTTTGAGGGAAAAACATACAACTCTTGGGAGTGTTCAGAAAAAAAACCTGTTCTTTCTCTCTCTCTGTCTCTGGAATAAACTGTTAGAAGCAGACACAGAGATAGAGACAGAGAGAGATGTTGGGGAAGACAGTGTGCCTAAGTTAAGATTTGGTTAATCTATCTCTCTTTTGTCTATCTTGTTTTGTATAAACAACAGAAGAAGCTGATTCGGGAATATTGTGAAACAATTTCCAAAGATTTTGTAAGTTTTTTCTTCTCCCCCTCTTTCTTGATGGAAATATGGTGCTATTTGTGTTAAAAGCTTGTTCTTTTTGTGGATTTGGGTGTGTTTTAATCAGATTTGGTTTTATGGGTTTTGCTTAACTTCTCATAATTCTCTTGTGTCAGCTAAGAAGCTTGGATTTTGGGTCATTTCTGCTGTATTTTCAGTTGGTTAGCTGGTTACTTTGATTTTTTTTCTTTTGGATGGTTGTTGTGTGTTGAATTTAGAACCTACTGAAGATGATTACATTATGTTTCTGCAAGTTACTTGTAGATCCTGCGGATAGGGGTTTCATAGTTTTGATTATTGAACTTTTTAATGTTAAATCTTTTGCAGTTCAGGCCTAGCTATGGGAACTCTTGCGATCGATATCGATATCAAGGGTGTGGATTCTGATATATACCGTGCATTGGGATTTAAAGAATTAGGTAAAGGAGTTGTTGGAACTCCACGGATTCTATCACTTCTTGAGAAATCTCTGTCCGAAAGAATGAGACGGAATCGGAGCCGGTGAAATTTAAAGATAATGTCGCAATCTTTCATGGCTTAAGAGCTCCCACCATAAGCATTCGGAATTATATCGATCGCATCTTCAAGTATGCTGGCTGCAGTCCTTCGTGCTTTCTCGTTGCGTACATTTATGTGGATAGATTCGTTCAACAAACTGATGTGCATTTGACTTCTCTTAATGTTCATCGACTCCTTATAACCAGTGTATTGGTAGCTGCAAAATTTATTGACGATGCGTAAGTGTTCACCTTTCTCTCATTTCATTACTGATGGAATTCGATGAACATTGTTGCAGTTTATGTATTGATACTCGTATTAAGAGTCAAGGTTGGTCTTAGATATCCTTTGAGCATGGATTCCCTTATCAAGACGAGTTAGCTCGTTTACGAGAAAAGTAGTTTCCATTTCGCAGCATTTCATCCAATTATCTTTTTTGCAGGTTTTTCAACAATGCATACTATGCCAGAGTGGGTGGGGTGACCACAGGTGAGCTGAACAAGTTGGAGATGAGTTTTTTGTTCAGTCTCGATTTCAGACTTAAAGTAACCGTGAATACATTTCAAAGATACTGTTCCCAACTTCGAAAGGAATCTTCGGACGATCATCAAATCGAACGGCCAATCCGAGCATGTGGAATTAAAGATGGTTGGCCGAGCAAAAGAGATACGCAATGTGCTGCAACAATCTCAAGATGAAAGATTAGCAAAATCCCAGGCGTCACATCATATATACAGATGCCGAAAATGTAGCTTTTTTAGCGACGATTCTCAAAGAAACAGCAAACTTGCTCCTTTTACATCATTTGTACGCCATTAGTTAGCGTGATTGTTTTATTTCTTAGCGTGCATTATATTAAAGATTTGAACTTTGTGATCATGAAATTTACCAAGTTTTGGTCATGTTTTTCATCTTTATCGTTTACCTTTTTGGGCTAATTTTAGATACAAAAACAATTCATATGCTTGGATTCTACTGCAGTCAATTACCATAGGTGGTAAGATTTTGCAGCAACAAACATTGTCATGTGATTGCTTTATGATGATGAGATGATGATTACATCATAGGCTGGAAATTTGAAAAGCCAATCTTAATAGTGACCCTTTGAACCCTTTAGGTCATTCTTATATTTGTTCATATTTAATGTTTATTCATGTTCGATTCATATTTATTATAAATTTTAAAAATTATATTTATATTCATTTATTTAAAGTTATGTACTTATACTTACCTATTTAAGATTAAAGGACTTCATGAATATGTTAAAAGAATGATTTTTATCTTAGAGGCCTCAGGTTCGACATCAGAGACTGCAAATATAATTATGAATATATTGTAATCACCTTAGATTATTCAAAATAAAATTAACAAACATTATATTGTTATGTTTATGTATATGTTTAACAACATTAAACAAATATATTTACGAATTATATATGTATTTGAAACTGTCAACAGCTGTCACCCCATCTCATTTTCATATGATTCTTCTTCTTCCTAAATGATAGGTACAATTTTTAACCACATATTTATAAATTTATGAAATAAATTTAAATTTGAACTTTTATTTGTTAACATAAAATATAAGTTATAGATCATTTTTTCTCATAAATAAATTCTATTTCAACCAAAAGAAGAATGAAATCATTTTACTCATAGATCCAGTTAAATGTACTAAAGAATAACTCTATAATAACTCTTGTATGTAAATTTACAAAAATTAAATTATTTGAAGTGTTATAAGCATTTGTAATAGCTTTACAATCCAATAATATATTTCTAATTATATAATTTAATAGCTTATTTGTTATCGTGTTGATATTTTTTGCTTTGGATTTTCGGATTGGATTTATATACGTGATTTGCGTTCATGGATAGTTTTTCACGTCGATCAATTCTGATTTGCAGTTTGTCGGTGGTCTTTCAATAGCTTGATCCCTTTTGTGATTTGTTTTTCGATGCAATCAGACTTGTTCGTATCTACCTTTTATCGAGTTTATTTGGTTAGGTTTTTAACCTTTTCCTTGTATGGCCATTCTGTGATATTAAGTGACTATTTTCTTATATGAACTATTATAGGAAAATATCCCCTATTATATATTTAGTTTAGTATCATAATTGTAAACTTTTATTGTAATTTGGATTTTCTTTTTAATTTTAATAAAACTAGTTACTTCTATCTCATCAAAAAAAAAATTCATCAACTAAAAGAAAGTTACCTTTTTATAACGCTCTCATCATTTTTTTAGCACTTGTTTCTGCATCATACTACATGATTGATCACTTTCGTTTAAGTTTTTTTTCATATTGAATTTGAAAAACATAATATTTGGTCACAAAGGGTTAACTATCGTTCGACTTTTTACGGAATATGGATGTAACATAGAGAATATTTAAAATTAAAAAGATTAAACTACACAAATGATCACTAATGTTTGAGTAGGTTTTTGTTTTCCCACAGGAGTTTCAGAAGTAACAAATTGGTCACTAAAACATCAAATGTGTCATTGAACAATGATTTTATATCTAATTTACCCCTAAAACTTTCTCTAGACACACTATTTTGTCCCACTTTATGTGATATTATATATTGCATATCATGTGATTTATATCATATGGTATACATTATATATTACATATTTATAATATGTATATATATTACATTTTTGTTTATAATATTGAATATATATATATATATATATATATATATATTACTCATTTTATTAAATGTTTTAGGTTAAACACAAGTACAAATTGCGGCCCAGCATTACACACCAAACCCGACAAGCAGCCTAGGACCAGTGGACCCGAATACAATCTGGAACTCGACCCGAACCAACCAATCTTTTACCCGATGCAAATTAGGGTTTTCCAATCCTAATCCTTTATCTCCTCAGCGCAACCAAACACGCAGGGAGCAGCCGGCCAAATCAAGGACTCTTGGAGAGTCCTCACGCCTCACGCCTCACACCACAATCACCGGAATCCTCAACATCAAGTCAAGCAACACAAACACAATTTAGTAGGACTCTAAAATCGAAACATTTGAGTCCAAGTGGGACTCTAAACCGATCTAAAAATAGCCAATCTCGGGGCTATAAATCGGTGTAAATCACACAATAACACACACAAGGAGATCAGTGAGAAAATATACAAGTAAAAGACATAAGAGATCGAAGCAAACTTGTATCGTTCTAAAACAATAAAAAATGGTACTTTTTTTACCTTGTTTGGCTTTTTCACTTGCATGCAATCTTTTATTTGCGATTGTTGTTTCTTTTTTTTTATTTTTTGACTCTAAAATCACCTAGAAAAAAAGTCGGCCGATGATCGGGGGAGGGCAACCAAGATCTTTCTTCTCAGATCTAGCCATCCCCGAGGCCATTTTGTGAAAACTACATGGATATTCGAAAAGAGGGTGGAAAGGGCTTTCGATTGATGTAAAAAAAAGTTTCCGCCGCAGATGGTGATCGACTGGAAACTGGGTTTAAAGGGCGGCTGTTCTTCGTGCATGAAGAACATGAAGAACAGTTGAGAGGTTTTTTATATTTTTGGTTTTGATCAAAATATGGAGAAGGGAAAAATGAAATGTTGTTTCTGATTTTTGGCTTATATACTAAACCCGTGAGACTCGTGAACCGATCCGACCCTCTCTAGGATCCGCGTGTTTTTGTTAAACAAAGGGGGAATTGTATTTTCGATCCCCCTATTTTTTTAAACTCTCCTTTTGCCCCCTTAATTCACATCTTAACTCCAATTTCCTTTTAAATTTTACCATTTATTTTCTTTTTCTTTTAATTTAGCCCTTTTATTAATATTATTATTATATATTTTATATATTTTATATATTTTTTATTTTTTTATTATCTGTTTTTTACCTAACATTCTTATTTCTTTTTTTTTTATCATAATTGTTTCCCCTTTTTATTTATTAATTTTATTTATTAAATACTATATTATATATATATATACATTTTTTTATTTTATTTTTTTATTTTGTTTCTATTCTTTTCTTTTTGCTTTCTTTTTGTTTCTATTTTTTTAATCTTATTCAATTCAATTTTACCCTTATTTTTTTTAATTCTATTTTGTTTTTTTCTTTATTGTGGTATATTTTTTTATTTTTTTTATTTTTTTGAGATTAGTCTTTATTTACTATTATTTTTTATTTCATTTTGTTTATTATTATTTAGCTTTTATTTGGGGCTTTTATGTTTTTATTTGACTTCCTTTCTTTATTGCAGTATATGTTTATATTTAATTTTGCAATTAGTATTTTCATTTTTATGCATTTTTTTTTCTCTTGTTACTTCAATTCAATTGACCCTTTGTTTGGTTTGTTTTATTTTATTTCTTTTATTTCATCAACATGCTTTTTTTTTTATCTTAATTCGATTATGCACTTTATTACATCTAACACTTTTCTTGACTTTTTAAGGGTATGTTTTAAAATCCATTAAAGATAAGATCCGACACATCTTTGGTAAGATGCAGATCAGGTAAGAAATCAAGCTGTCCGATCAACCCATTTTTATTCTTAAAATAAATTATCGGTGGCGACTCTAACCATTCCATTCAAGTCAAAGTCCAATTCCGGGCCTACCCGAAAGACGGTCGCGATAACTTGGCGACTCTTCTGGGGACATGTAAGTGAGTCGGACTAAAATTAATTTTCAGTTGTCTTCTTAAGTGAAAATGGTAAGTTTAAATTTTAAGGTAACTTTTTTTTATCTTTATTACTTACTTTTGATTATCTTTTCAAATAAATAGTTGTACTGACGATTTCTTTTAATGGTTTCAGTTTATCAAACTCTTTTACCACCTAAGGCTCTATACCCGAGCTCCAAACCCTTTTAAGTGGGGTGAAAGCGACGCCTTCGTGAGAATTTATTCTCCGCATAGGCCTAGCAAGTAGCCTTCGGGATTCATATATCTTATGTCTTCGTGTGAATTTATTCACAGCATAGACATAAGAGAATGTATCATCTCGAGTTTAACTTAGTCCACACAAGCTTGTAATGGGCTTAGGACTAAGGGTTTGGCAAGCCCAAGGGGCACCAGCAAGGCGAACTCTAGTTACTTTTTTTTAGAACCTAAACCGGGAGACTACAGGGAATTAACCCAAAAACCCCATTTCAAGACGTAGGATGTTTTTTTCACTCATGCAGTTTGTCATTTCTGTTTTTTCTTTCATCTCTTATATTTTTATCTTACTAACTTTTTGCTTTCATGTTTATCTTTTTAGCATTTGCATTATAAAAAGAGGCAATTGATCCATAAAAAGGTGTTAGTTACACAAATAATCTGCATTAATGGACAAATAGGTAGTAATGCAAGAGATAAAAAAGCTGAGGTACGACTATGGTCCGAAAAGACTCAGAAAGAGATGGAAGACAATCTGCAAGGAAGCTATGTGTCAGAATTGGTTAGCTATGCTTCTTTCAGCCTAAAGCAGAATGATGTTCAAGAGCTACAGAGTATTTAGGATAGCTGGAAGAGTGACTAGAAGAAGAAGTTCAGCTAGCGCTATGGTGATATTGCTCTCATTCTCTATGTCAAGATGGATGAGCCCCTAATTAGAGCTTTGGTATAATTCTGAAACTTGGGGTACAGCTGTTTCACCTTTAACCAGGAGGACATGGTGCCCACAATTGAAGAGTATACTACACTGATACACTGCGAAGGCATCAGACTGGAGCGGGCCTACATCAAGCACATCAAAAGTCAGCCTTTCAAGAATGGACTGGAAAAGGTTACATGGGTTGGTAAAAAATGGGTAACTAACTAGGCACGACACAAAGGTAGTGGGGAAGGAATTGCATGGATCCATATCAAGCAACTGATGAAGAACCATCCCGATTAATGGAAGGTAATAGATCTTTTCGCACTGGGTCTGTATGGTTTGATTATATTCCCAAAGACTCTAGGGTACATTGATGCAGCTGTGGTGGAACTGTTTGAACAACTCCCAAGGCAAGTAAATCCAACACCGATAATTTTAGCTAATACCTTCCGCTCTCTCAACCACTGCAGAAAGACTGACGGAGGAAGATTCATGGGGTGTGCTCAGCTTTTCCAAGTTGGATTTACAGTCATTTATGGAAGACTAACGGGATTTATTACAGCCGATTCAACACCACTTATTCACATTTGGGAGAATTAATTACTCTGAAATAGCATGAAGGTGCTTCAAAAGACAAGTGGATGTAAGTATTCACACATCTTCAGGATAGAGATATTGCCTAGAGAGCTTCTTGGCTGACTCACAGTGACATTCTCTTCCGATGTGGGGATTCAGACACTATGACATTACTCGGACTATGGGAGGAGTGGGATATTCTCCACTTTTGGCACTTCGACAGTTTGGAGCATGCCAGTTTGTCCCAGCAACATGCAGAATAGCTGGATTAGAATTTGCATACCATGCAGACAACTACAAGAAAATGGTTAAGGAAGTAGCTGAGTCATGGAAGAAAGTGCTTCAAATGGATGTCGTGGCTGCCAAGGACATGCTTACTCCAAACTATTTGGAATGGCGGAGGCTAAGGAAAAATGACAATATCTCATTGCCAGATCATGAGGACACCCGGACCATAGAGAAACATCTTAAGTTTGTTCATTCCGAGCTGGAGATAGCACGGGAAGAATTTGAAGCTGTAAAGAATGAACTGAAATAGAGGGTAAGGGAACTTGACGCCGAAAGATACCAGTGGAAATTAGATGTCGATACTCAGAAAGATCGAGTAGACAAGTTAGAAAAGGAACAGAGGAAAACTTGTTTTGAACTTGAAGACTTAAGAAAATGATATCGAGAACAAGTGTAGAGTAACTCCAATCTGAAAAGGACTTTTGAGTATTGGAAAGGTAAAACTAGCAGCCTGAAAAGGAAGTTTGAAGGGCATGATGAAAGAGAGACTCTGAAGGAATAGCTAAAGACTGCTCAGAGGCGTTTGATAGACAGTCAGCATCAGAATAAGCATTTGAGAATCTAGGTAGTTGATTTGGATAAGTCTCTTAAGAAACAGCAAGAACGGGATGGCAAAACCATAGCTGAGTTAGAAGCCATTATGGATGGATTCAAGAAACAAGCAAGTGAACTTAAGATAATGCCCTTTGATGGAGGGTTATAGTGGTGATTTTTTTTGGGAACAAGCTCAGCAAAGGGTGAAGGCTAGAGATGCAATCATCTGTGATTTCCTAGAGCAATTACAGAAGGCATCTCGTCATTTGCATAGTTTAGCAACAGAAGCCGGAGTGGTTCGACAAAGCATTCAACCAGTGACAGATGAAGAAAGAAGACTTGTCAACATATTAGAAGTTATTCAGGGTTTAAAGGATCTAGTCTAAATGTACCTTTGATATATTTTTATCTCTTAAAAGATAAAACAGTTTTATTTAAATAAGGATTATTTATAATAACAGACACATTTCTAGATCAATGCCTCTAAATCACATACATCATGCATTTCATACTTTGCATTTTATTTTCCATGTTTATTTTTCTATTTTTCTATGTTTTTACATTCATATTACTAACAGAAAATATCTCATTAGAAGAAAGAACAAACACCGAGTTTACCTCCACAAGCTCTGGATACACATCATCTTCACAAAAATCGCACCAAGAAAAGACAAATGGAAGCCAAAATTGCTCAACTCGAGGAAAACATATTGAAGTTACAGAGAGAGCTGGAAGAAAAGATAAACCAGAATAGTCAGAGTACATTAGATACAATCACGAAGAGCCAAGAGTCCTTGGTCGATCAGATTGTGGCTAAGTTATCTGGTTTACAACAAGCGAGTACACCAGGGGCACGTTCGTCTGATAGGGTAAATATACCACCGACCCCACAGGTGGTTATCCCACCCGAAATTTTACCCGGGCTGCAAGGGGACTCATCTACGGCTAAAAGAAAAGCCTCATCTACTGTAAAGATACAGACTTCTGCATCCAACCCTGACAATAATCCGGATGATTAGCACATACCGAATTTCGATGAGGAGGACAAGGCGAAAAAGATGGAAGAGAAAATTAAACTACTAGAAGACCAAATGAAAGTGGTCAAAGGGGACCATGATTACTATGGAGCGGATGCATTGGAGCTAAGCCTGGTCTCGCATTTGGTGCTTCTACCAAAATTCAAAGTCCCTGAGTTCGAGAAATTCGACGGAAATAGTAGCCCCTCAACCTACATCACTATGTTATGTTGGAAGATGATGGGATATATGGGAAATGATCAACTACTGATTCATTGCTTCCAGAAGAGCCCGGTTTAACTATCCTGTGGTATAATCAGCTGAACCGATCTAATATCAAGACCTGAAAAGACCTAGCCAAGTCTTTCCTAGAATAGTACAAACACATTAACGATATGAGACCAGATCGGGTTATGCTACAAAGCATGGAGAAAAAGCATAATGAAAGTTTCCGACAGTATGCACAGAGATGGAGGGATTTGGTTGTGCAAGTTTATCTACCCTTGGATGAAAAGTAAACCAGGAAGCTCTTTGTGCAGACTCTGAAAGCTCCTTACTTTAGGCACCTGGTCACAATTACATCAGGAAGCTTCTTAGATTTAGTTATAGCCAGAGAGATGATTGAATTAGCCATAAAACAAGGCATAATTGAGAGAGGTGAATCAAGCAAGAAACATCACATAAAGAACAAAGACAGATAGATCAACAACATCAACACCTATAATTCTAAAAAAGGTATTACGATCTCAAGCATAAAAACAACTGCAACTGTACCATCAGGTACTTTTAGACAAAATCAGAGGGAACCCAGGAAAGAAAGAGAGAATGAGCAATTCTATCATATCCCCATATCATACAAGGAATTATACCAACAACTTTTTGACACTTATGTAGTGTCACCATACCCTATGGAACTAATGAATCCCATATACCCCAGATGGTATAATGAGAACGCTCACTGCGAATACCATGGTGGTGTACCAGGGCACACAATTGAAAACTGCCTCGCATTCAAGAGAATTGTACAAAACAAAGAATGTGCAAAAAGAATTTGATTCACTTTAACTCTGGAGCACCAAATGTTGCAAAAAATCCTTTGCCTAACCATCAGGAGATTGGGATTAATGCAGTCACCACAGAGAAAGGCAGGAAAATTAAAATAGGTGTTTATGAAGTAAAGTCTCATTTGGCTTGGGTATGAAGCAAAATGTTGAAAGCAGAGCTTCTTGCACCACATTTGGATACATCAAGGAAAGGAGATGGTAACCACTATTGTTACCACAATGAAGAGAGGCATGAGGTGCAAGATTGCCCAGAGTTCAAAACTTTGATCCAACTCATGATGGATAGAAGTGAGCTGGAATTCTATGAAGAAGTCTAAGATTCTTCGGAAATAGATGTTTGTGTTACCGGAGAGTCATCTGGAAGAAGATACGGTAGGGGTAGTAGTTTGATAATTACCCCTAAGGAGAAGATAACAGAAAGAACACAAGCGAAGGTGGTGATCAAAACACCCCAACTTTTTCACTACAAGGATAGCCGACAAGTGCTATGAAAGTATGAATGTCAGGTGAGCACTTCAAGAGAAGATGACAGTGAAATGGGGAAAGTTGCGGGGAAACACTACTCCCAAGAGGCTAAGTCCCCCCAGAGACTACTTGAACCCTTCAAGAAAGATGTGTTGGCTATCAACGAGCCCATAAAGGAGGAAGAAGTAAGAGAGTTCCTCAAATTCTTGAAGCACAACGAGTACAACATCGTAGAATAGGTACATAGTCTGCCGATACGCACTTCAATGCTAGCAATATTATTGTACGTAGAGGCACACCGGGAGGCACTTTTGAAGATCTTGAATCAAAATTTTGTGCCACAAGACATACCAGTCAGCAAGTTGGATCGATTGGTTAGCAACATTCAAGCTGAGAATCTCATCTCATTTTTAGATGATGAGATTTCGTCTAAGGGAAGAGGTTGAGCTAAGGCATTACATATCACAATCCATTGTAAGGAGTTCGCTTTACCAAGTGTATTGATCGACAACGGTTTAACCCTTAATGTAATGCCTTTAGTCACATTGAAAAGGCTGCCAGTGGATACCTCTTACATGAGAACCTGCCAGAGTGTAGTCCGAGCATTTGATGGGACCAAGAAGGAGGTCATTAGAAAGATTGAGGTGTCGTTAACCATCAGACCTACCACATATAATATTGAATTCTTAGTGATATATATCATGCCTTCATACAACTTCCTTTTAGGAAGACCTTGGATTCATCAAGGTGGTGCAATACCATCCACGCTGTACCAAAAAGTCAAGTTTGTCATTGATGGGGACCTGATGATCATTAATGCCGAAGAAGATATCGTGGCGAGTGTGACCACGGATGCTCCATATATTGAAGTAGATGAGGAGGTGGTAGAGTGTTCATTCCGCTCATTGGAATTTGTAAATGCCACATTTATGGTTGAAGAAGGAAGTTTTCTAAATCTTGGCTTTCCAAGTATACCAGAATGGAGATTAGGCAGATTTTAAGAAGAGGTGCCAAGATAGGAAGAGGGTTTGAGAAGCAGCTGCAAGGAATGATTAATCCAGTCCTTCCTATATCAAAACTAGATTAGTTTTGGCTTAGTTTTCGGCTGAGTCACCAACAAAAGAGGAAAGAAATTCAGAAGAACCGAGAAAGATGATTGCACAGATTGATTAAAACTGAATTTCAATGGGAACCCATGGTATTCCCACCTCTTTACGACACATTCAAGTCTGGTGGTTATGTGTTTGAGACCATCTCATCAGATTTGAAAATGGCTTTGAAAGATTTGAGTATCAATTTTGTAATCACAAAATATGCTAAAGATATGGATAGATCTAGAATCTGCCCACTTCCACCTGAGTCTGTGCTTAGCAACTGGTCAGCGGAAGAACTGCCTGTGATTTTCAAATTTCTTTCAGAGTAATATTCAAACTATCCATATTTGACTATACCCGGGGCAATAGGTGATCTTTTGTAAGGGTGAATAAACATTTTTTAAATTAAATAAAAGATGCAAGTTTCTTTCATGGTAAACAATTTTATATTTCATTTCTTTTGAATTCATTTTTTAATTTTCTTCATTTCAAGTACGCTATTTCATTCTCTTTCGAATTTAATTTTTTTATGTTCCATGTGGGATATTTTCCTCTCACGCATACATATTTTCTTTTTTTCTTCAGGTCCCCAGATAACGATAATGCAGGAACTGATGATCCTGATCAGGAGGTAGATTTTGAATCGGCCATTTGTCTCGGGGAAGTTGATGAATGCGACAATAAAGAGGAGTGCAACTTGCCTACCGAATTGTTGAGAATGATAGAAAGAGAAGACAAACAAATACTACCACATGAAGAGAAAATTGAAATCTTGAATCTGGGCATCGAAGATGAGAAAAAAGAGGTCAAAATTGGCACGACACTTTCGGCTAAAGTAAGAAAAAAACTTGATAGTCTTACTTCAAGAATACAGAGATGTGTTCGCATGGTCGTATCAAGACATGTCGGGGCTAGACACAGATATGGTAGCCCACAAACTACCAATCAAACTAGAATGCAAACCCGTGCAACAAAAGCTAAGTAGAATGCGACCTGAAATGCTCCTTAAGATCAATGAGGAAGTCAAGAAGTAGTTCGATGCTAGTTTCCTTCAAGTGGCCAAGTATCCAGAGTGGGTTGCAAACATAATGTTGGTTCCAAAGAAAGACGGAAAAGTACACATGTGTGTTGATTACCGGGATCATAATAAGGCAAGCCCTAAAGACAATTTCCCTCTGCCACACATAGACACTTTGGTGGATAATACTACCGGGAATGGCTTCTTCTCGTTCATGGACGGATTCTCAGGATATAACCAGATTAAGATGCATCCTGAAGATATAAAAAAGACCACGTTCGTCATAATGTGGGGAACTTTCTGCTATAAAGTGATGCCCTTCGGGTTGAAGAATATTGGTGCAACATATCAGAGAGCTATGGTGACCCTGTTCTATAACATGATGCACAAAGAAATTGAGTTTTATGTCAACGACATGATTGTCAAGGCATAAACTGAGAATAAGCATGCCAAGAATCTAAGAAAACTCTTCCAGAGATTAAGAAAGTTATAGCTGAGACTGAACCCTAGCAAGTGCACCTTCGGAGTAATATCTGAGAAGCTGTTAGGCTTCATGGTCAGCAGGAAAGACATCGAAGTCGATCCCGATAAAGTTAAATCTATCCAGAATCTACCTCTCCCATAAACACAAAAGAGGTTTGAGGGTTTCTGGGCAGATTGAATTACATAACACGGTTCATATCTCAGTTAACCGATAAGTGTGACCCAATCTTTTGCCTTCTCCGAAAGAACAACCTTGTAGCATGGGATGAGAACTGCCAAACTGCATTCGAGAAGATAAAGGAGTACTTATCTCACATTCCTATCCTGATGTCCCATATCCAGTGCAAACCTCTATTCTTGTATCTATCCATATTGTAGAATTCAATGGGGTGTGTCTTGGGTCAACATGATAAATCCGGAAAGAAGGAAAGGGCCATCTATTACTTGAGCAAGAAGTTAATCGATTTTGAGGTCAGATATCCTCCTATCGAAAAGGTTTGATGTACTTTAGTCTAGGCTACGCGAAGACTCAGAAAATACATGTTGTATCACACCATTTGGCTGATTTCCAAGTTAGATCCACTAAAGTACATGTTGGGTGTATTTTCTCTCTCTGGAAGGTTAGCCCGATGGAAGATGTTGTTATCTGAATTTGACATCGAATATATGAGCCAGAAGGCCATAAAAGGAAGTACCATATCGGATTTCTTGGCAAGCAGAACTAATGAAAATTACGAGCTGTTGGACTTTGACTTCCCAGATGAAGATTTGATGGCCATATCCTTAGAAGATGCAAGTACTTCCACAGACAGTTTCTGGAGAATGTATTTTTCTGGTGCATCAAAATGCATTAGGACATGGCATCGGGGTCATACTGGTCTCCCCAGAAGGGAATCATTACCCATTCACTAGCATACTGAATTTCGATTGCACCAACAACATAGTAGAATATGAGGCTTTTGTTTTGGGGATTCGAGTTGTAATGGAGCAAAATATAAAGACTTTGTGAGTATATGGAGATTCAACCTTAGTAATCTATCAGCTCCATGGAGAGTGGAAAACCAAGGATATAAAGCTGGTGGAGTACCAGAAGCTAATACTGGATATGCTCGAAGATTTCGATAAAGTCACCTTCACTATGTGCATAGAGAAGAAAATCAAATGGTTGATGCTTTAGCTACCTTGGCAGCCGCATTCAAGGCTAGCGGGGAGTCTGAAATGATGTCAATTGACATGAAATCATATGAGTACTCGACTCATTGTTACCAAGTTGAGGAAGTGAAAGACACTAAGCCCTGGTACCACGATGTTCTGCAATACATAAAAAATCGAAGTTATCCAGAGGAGGCCACCAAAACTTATAAAAGAACCATTAGAAGGATGACAATTGGATGTGTCCTTGATGGGGAGGTCTTATACAAGAAAAGCCATGATCAAGTCCTGTTAAGGTGTGTAGATGCAGAAGAGGCAAAGATGATAGTGGAGGAAGTACATGACGGAGTTTGTGGAACACATGCAAATGGACATATGATGTCAAGGAAAATAATAATATGCGAATATTTTTGGTCCACACTGGAAAATGAATGCATCAACTATGCTAAAGATGTCATAAATGTCAAATTTACGTGGAGAGTGGGAAACCAAGGATGTAAAGCTGGTGGAGTACCAGAAGCTAATACTGGATATGCTCGAAGATTTCGATAAAGTCACCTTTCACTATGTGTATAGAGAAGAAAATCAAATGGTTGATGCTTTAGCTACCTTGGCAGCCGCATTCAAGGCTGGTAGGGAGTCTGAAATGATGCCAATTAACATGCAATAATATGAGTACTAGACTCATTGTTACCAAGTCGAGGAAGTGAAAGACACTAAGCCCTGGTACCATGACGTTCTGCAATACATAAAAAATGAAGTTATCCAGAGGAAGCCACCAAAACTGATAAAAGAACCATTAGAAGGATGGCAGTTGGATATGTCCTTGATGGGGAGGTCTTATACAAGAAAATCCATGATCGAGTCCTGTTAAGGTGTGTAGATGCAGAAGAGGCAAAGATGATAGTGGAGGAAGTACATGACGGAGTTTGTGGAACACATGCAAATGGACATATGATGTCAAGGCAAATAATGATATGCGAATATTTTTGGTCCACACTGGAAATTGACTGCATCAACTATGCTAGAAGATGTCATAAATGTCAAATTTACGGGGACAAAATAAATGTTCCACCTCAACCTATTCATGTGATGACATCACCATGGCCTTTTTCTATGTGGGGCATGGATGTTATTAGGCAAATCCATCCGAAGGCTTCAAATGTTCACTGGTTCATTCTTGTGGCAATTGACTATTTCACCAAATGGGTAGAGACTACATCATATGCCATTGTCACTCAGTCTACTATTTGTAAGTTTTTAAAGAAAGAGATCATAAGTCGGTATGGTTTACCTGAGAGGATCATTACCGATAATTCTACAAACTTGAACAACAAGATGATGGATGTTGCTTGTGAGCAATTCAACATAAAGCATCACAACTCTACTGCTTATAGACCAAATATGAATGGAGAATTAAAAGCATCAAATAAAAACATAAAGAAGACATTGGAGAAAACGACTGAGACATACAAGGATTGGCATGAGAAATTACCTTTTGCTTTGTTTGTTTATCGAACATCGGTGCGAACTTCGACTCGGGTAACTCCATTTTCATTGACATATGGGATGAAAGCAATTCTTCCCATTGAGGTAGAAATTCCGTCACTCCGGGTCTTGTTAGAAGTCAAACTAGATGATGCAGTATGGATGCAATCCTGATATGATCAGCTGAACTTAATAGAGGAAAAGAGATTGAAAGCCATTCATCATGGTCAAGTCTACCAGAAACGAATAATTCGAGCACATAATAAGAAGGTGCGCCCAAGAGTATTCCGTGAAGGAGATCTTGTGCTAAAGAGAATTTGTCCAATTCATAAAGACTTCAGAGGAAAATGGATGCCAAATTGGGAGGCAACTTATATCGTGAAAAAGGCCTTCTCCGAAGGAGCACTTGTCATGGCTGAAATGGATGGGCCGGAACTGCCAAATCCCGTCAATTCAGATGCATTAAAGAAATACTTCACTTAGGATAAAAACCCGAGAGGGCGTCATAAGTCAAAAAAGAAAAAAGAAAAAAATGAAGAAAAAATGTTTAGGGTGAAAACCTAAAAGAGCGCCCTAAATTGAAAAGAAAAAGAAAATAAAAAGGAAAAAGAAAACTTGAAAAACGAAAAAAGAAAAGAAAATAAGGTGGGTCCAAGATGAAAACCCGAAAAGGGCGTCTTGAAACCAATGATGGGTCCAGGTTGAAAATGCGAAAGGGCGATTTGGACAATTCAGAAAAGGTCCAATCCAGACAGTGAAGCATCCCGACATCTGAATCTTCTATAGACTTAACGAGTCGTAGAAAGGTTGCACTCTCCTGAACATTGTCGCATCTTCGAAGATCCCTTGACAAAGGTTGCATTCAAGATCATTTAACGACTTATCAGTTCAGAAGCGCCCGCATTATTGAGATCTAAGACATCCATTCATACTTCATTTATGTATTTACCTTTCAGAATGTTTGGTATGTATTGTTTGTTCTTTCTTCCCTTAGGAATAAAGACGACCATTTCTCTAAATTAATTCATTTTGAGCATCTTGGGTTGAATTTAAACCTAATGATTTATTCACTTCTGAAAAGATAATTGCATATTACTGTACAAAGAAGTACAGATATTTGGAAGCCGATCAAAGCTCATGCACTATACTTGAGATGATTGGAAAGTGTTTCCCAAATCAAGGATAAAGAATAAAATTCTGCACATCATATTTAAATGTGTCGAAGAATTCAAGATTAAGAATCGGAAATTCAAGATTCTAGAGTCAAGATTCATCAAGAATAACAATCGGAGATTGAGATTTCTCTCCAGATCCTAAAGTAAAATATTTCACATATGCATTTTAGGCACACCTAAGAGCATTGCATTCATAGCATCGCATGTATGCATAACTTTGCAGATTCCTGTTAGAGTCAATTTTCAACTTCACAGCGAAGGATATTGAACTCAAATTGATCAATTTACAAGAAGGGATTTCAACTTCACAAAGAATGATATCCAATTCAAAGCTCAACTTCACAACGAAGGAGCCCTCCACGATTTCAACTTCACGAAGAATGATATCGTGCCCAATGGATCGACTCAATTTCACAGCAAATGAGTCATCTGCAACAACAGGGGTTTATTCCCCAACCATGTACAACATAACTCGAAGCCGAGAAGAGTTATCTATCAATAAGAACTTTCGAGATCGATTTCGTTCAGCTCGAGAGCACATTTATCGCAAGTAGCAACAATGAACTACTTTCCGGCCAAATTTTCTCACCAAGGTCTTTAAGTCGAGAAGAAGACCAAGGTTGACCAAGGTTGACCAAGTTGGCAACAAACTTATGATTTCGACTTTACAATGAAGGAGTCATCTATAACACAACAAGAAAAAACAAGTTTCATGCAAAAGTTTTAAGGTCAAGTTTCACGACGAAATGTATTGGGCTAGAAGATGATCCAGGAGCTACTTTCCAATACTTTAAGCTCGGTTTCAACTTCACGACAAAGGATATCGTGTTCAGTTCAACTCAACCCCATGGCGGGGAGTCATTTGTAATTCATACCAAATCGGCTGTAACAAATCAATCATCGGATTCCAACTCTACGACAGAGGATATTCGATAAGATGGAAATCAACTTCCATAACAGAGGATGTTAAATTTTACATTCATGATGGACGAAATTGATGTCTTTTAATCTTTTCCCTATTTTCGTTACACGATAATGGGCACAGAGGGCAGGTGTAGACACACTATTTCGTCCCACTTTATGTGATATTTATATCATGTGATTTATATCATATGGTATACACGTTATATATTACATATTTATAATATATATATATATATATATATATATATTACATTTATGTTTATAATATTGAACACATATATATATTACTCATTTTATTACATGTTTAGGCCCAAACACAAGTACAAATTACGGTCCAACATTACACACCAAACCCGTCAAGCAGCCTAGGACCAGTGGACCCGAATACAATCTGGAACCCGACCCGAAACCCGGTTCAGACTCGAACTGGCCAATCCTTCACTTGATGTAAATTAGGATTTTCCAACCCTAATCTTTTCTCTCCTCAGCATCGCCAAACACACAGGGACCATCCAACCAAATCAAGGACTCTTGGATAGTCCTCACGCCTCACACCACCATCATCGGAATCCTCAACATCAAGTCAAGCAACACAAAAACAGTTTAGGAGGACTTTAAAATCGAAAAATTTGAGTCCAAGTGGGAATCTAAACTGATCTAAAAATAGCCAATCTCAGGGCTATAAATCAGTGTAAATCACATAATAACACACACAAGGAGATCAGTGAGAAAATATACAAATAAAAGACATAAGAGATCGAAGCAAACTTGTATTGTTCGAAAGCAATAAAAAAAGGTATTTTTTACCTTGTTCGGCTTTTTCACTTGCATGCAATCTTATATTTGTATTTGTTGTTTCTTTTTTCTATTTTTTGACTCGAAAATCACCGAAAATGAATCTGGCCGATGATCGGGGGAGGGTAACTGAGATCTTTCTTCTAAGATCTAGCCCTCCCCGAGGCCATTTTGTGAAAACTACATGGATCTTCGAAAAGAGGGTGGAAAGGGCTTTCGATTGATGTAAAAAAAAATTTCGTCGCTGATGAACGGCAGTCGACGATCTGTTGGAAACTGGGTTTAAGGGTCGGCTGTTCTTCGTGCATGAAGAACACGAAGAACAGTTGAGAGATTTTTATATTTTTGGTTTTGATCGAAATAAGGAGAAGGGAAAAAATGAAATGTTGTTTTTGATTTTTGGCTTATATACTAAACCCATGAGACCCGTGACCCGATCCGACCCCCTCTAAGATTCGCGTGTTTTTGTTAAACAAAGGGGGGAATTACATTTTCGATCCCCCTATTTTTTAAACTCTCATTTTGTCCCTAAATTCCCATTTTAACTTCAATATCCTTTTAAATTTTACCATTTATTTGCTTTTTCTTTTAATTTAGCCCTTTTATTATTATTATATATTTTATTTATTTATTTATTTTATTATCTGTTTTTATCTAACATTCTAATTTCTTTTTTATCATAATTATTTTTTTCCTTTTTTCCCTTATTTATTTTATTTATTAAATACTATATTATATATATACATTTTTTTATTTTATTTTGTTTCTATTCTTTTCTTTTTGCTTTTTTTTTGTTTATATTTTTAATCTTATTCAATTCTATTTTCCCCTTATTTTTATTTTTATTCTATTTTGTTTTTCTTTATTTTGTTCTATTTTATTTTTATTTATTTTTCTTTTTTTTGAGATTAGTCTTTATTTACTATTATTTTTATTTCATTTTGTTTATTATTATTTAGCTTTTATTTGGGGCTTTTATGTTTTTATTTGACTTCCTTTCTTTATTGGTGTAATTGTTTATATTTAAATTTGTAATTAGTATTTTCATATTTATGCATTTTTTTCTCTGATTACTTCAATTCAATTAACCCTTTGTTTGCTTTATTTTATTTTATTTCTTTTAATTCATCATCATGCATTTTTTTTATTATCTTAATTCGATTCTTCACTTTATTACATCTAATACTTTTCTTGACTTTAAGGATATGTTTTAAAATACATTATAGGTAAGTAATTTGGATCATTGTTTTACCTTTTATTTTAACTTATCATTTTCTTAATTAAGACAACTGGAAATTAATTAGTACCGAAAGGACCAAAGAGCAGTTCAAGTGTGTTAATCATTCATTGACTGTAATCGATTCCTGAATCCGACACATCTTTGGTAGGATGCAGATCAGGTAAGAAATCAAGGTGTTCGATCAACCCATTTTTATTCTTAAAATAAATGATCGGTGGCGACTCTAACCATTCCATTCAAGTCGAAGTTCAATTTCGGGTCCACCCGAAAGATGGCCGCAACACTTTCTAATTTTCATTTTTTCCATACACCTCACCACTTCCACAATATTCACGTGAATCACCCTTCACGCAGCACTGATTTAGGGCGACTTATTAGTCGCACGATGAAACTATTGTCTTGATCGACGTCTACCGCGACAAATGGTACACGCTTCGTCATGGAAATCTCAAGGCTTTACGAATTCAGAGTTTCTTTTTTCAATCATCATCTGAAAGGTTGAGACCTGACATGGGGATTAACCGGAAATCACCTTTAGTAGCTGACGGCTAATTAAACAAGCTGATATATCTTCACCTGATGGTTAAAAGTAATCATCTAAGAATCCAGAGAAATCCAACCTTGCAGATTGCAGATACCTCGAGTGACATTGCATTTCTTTTCAAGCTTAGATGCCTTTGTGTCTCTTACACAAGACCGGATTGGATATTTTATTTTGTCATATGATAGAAAAATCCAGCCATCCCACAACAAGAACCACAAATTCAACGCCCCTTGTTCAACGGCTTAAACGTACACTTTTTCCTCATTTCCATCTGCCCAAACGAAACAGTTTGGTTCAATCTTTCACAAGTGAATTCACAATATGAATCCAGGTTAAGTTTTCAAGTTGTTTCTGCATTTACTTCCAAGGCAAGCACAGGATAAAATGAACAGAAATAGGAAAAAGAAAAGCTCACCTCTGAGTAACTGAATCATTTTATTTATTTATTTTTTCCACACAACTAGAAAAGCTTTAAAATAGATTAGCATAACTCATTATTTCTTGGGCACTTCAAAGCAGGTAAGGTATAGAATTTTCTTAAGCTGTTGCAATGGGAGCCGTTGTTTCTCTGGCGTTCATGGCTTCGAACCTCAGTTCCGAATTTCACTCCAACATATTGTAATATGTCATTTTTGTCCGGGCTCATTTAGCCCAAATAATTGAAAAATGTCCAAGTTACAGTCCAAAACATAACCCAAAAACCAAAACAGATTAGCCCATATTCAAGTTGGCCAAGCAGTTCAAAATATTAAGAAACATGGAAACCCTAGAGTTTGTGTAACCCTAGCCGCTGCTACATCTCAGCCCTTGGATCTACCAATGTTCAAGTGGTCTAGATCAACCCAAATTAGGGTTCCCACATTAGCTAATGCCATCGAACCTCCATGCCGTTAGATCTGGCTTGATCTGATGGACCTGATTGCTCCAAGACTCCTTGAGTGGCCAAACCATGCGCCAGTGAAGCGCGTGTAAAGTTTCAGGTGTCTCCAAGCCGTCCGATAGCCCCATCTTCAGCGCGTATGATGTACGCGAGACCACCCTTGTTCCTCCTCGCACCATGTGTGCATCCAACCTTAGCTAATGCCACATTAGCTAATGATCAAGTGGTCTAGATCAACCCAAATTAGGGTTCCCACATTAGCTAATGCCATCGAACCTCCATGCCGTTAGATCTGGCTTGATCTGATGGCCCTGATTGCTCCAAGACTCCTTGAGTGGCCAAACCATGCGCCAGTGAAGCGCGTGTAACGTTTCAGGTGTCTCCAAGCCGTCCATAGCTCCATCGTCAGCGCGTATGATGTACGCGAGACCACCCTTGTTCCTCCTCGCACCATGTGTGCATCCAACCTTCTTTCCTCTTTCATGCAAGACTCAACATAGTGACAAAAAAGAAAGCTAAAAAGAGTAGCAGAGATTAGAATTTTTGGGGACGATTTGTACAGATCTTTTTCTCATGGATTTGATTTTCTTTGGGGTTATATATATCAAGGAGATATTTTGTATTTTTTTGAATTAAAAAGAAAGGAGAAGTATTAGGAAGAAAAAAAATTGTAACCAGAAGCAAAAAATCAATACGAAACTGATATCTATTTCTCAAAGGTACGATATTTTCATTTCTTATTTAAATAAAAAGATATTTAAGTGTTCTTTTTTAAAAAAATAAGAAAAGAAAAACAAAAGGAGGACACTTTACCTTCTCAGTGTCACCGGAGAACGGGTTTCAGCAAGGAGGCTACGGCTGAGCCAACTTTTGCCTTTGTGAGACCATACCATAATAGGATTTTTCTAGAAAAAAGGATTTTTTTTTTTTTACAAAACCAAAATGAGAAAGTGGGAATTATAAAGCCAAATTAATGGCTTTTATTTTTTTCACGTATGAATGGCACCATTTGGCAACCATATCCATTAATGGGTTATTTATTATACAAGGCCTTGTCTTTTTAATATTAATGCTAAACAACCCACTCTCTTTTGTTTCTAATTTATTACCGTTTGTATTCATGCGTTTTAACTTTTTATATATTTATTTTAGTCCTTATTTTTTGGTTATGCGAGTTTTTATTTTATTTTATTTTGATGCCTTTTATTTTCTTTCTATTTATATTATGATTCTTACTTTTATGTGCTCTTACATTTTAGTCTTTATTTCATGCCTCTAATTTTTATGCCTTTATTTTTTAGTATTTTACATTTCAGTGCTTTAAATTATTTTATTTATATTTTAGCACCCTTTACTTTTACAATTTATCTTCCAACGCTTTAAATTTCAGCAACCTATCTTTATGCCTTTGTTTTACTTTTCTTTACATTTTGGTCCTTTGCTTATTCATGTTTATTTAGTTTCCAGCACTATTTTTGGTTACTTAATTTTAGTCATCATTTCATGCCATTATATCATATGTTTATAACTTACTTTATATGCATGTATACTAATCTGTTAAATATATATATATATATGATTATCATTATTATTCATGCATTTGAAATTAGAATTAATAATGAATTTTAGAATGAAATAGTAATATTTCTTTATTTTGATTAGAGTAAGGACTGTCTGCTTTAAGGCATGAGATGTCTTTCTTTTTTATAGGAAATAATTAAATATTATTGTTTTTCATCCTAAAATTCAAAGGTGTTGTTTAAAGGGATCCTAAATTAAATTAAATTCGAAGTTGTAAATTTCATTGCAAAGAAAACTAATTAATCGACTAGGTATCGATTTAGGGCGTTGTGGGGGTGTTAACCCTTCCCCATGTGTAATCGACTCCCGAACTCAATTTTTTTGGAACGTAGACCTAAAAATGTCATTTTGATAAAATTAAAATTAAATTTATTAAAATGACAACAGTTTTGGGTGTCCAATCACACCCTAATCGAAGATTGGTGGTGACTCCTCAAACTATTTTTTTAATTTTAAAAGAAAACACCAAATTAATCGAAATGAGATTTTTTAAATCACACTAAATTAAAAATTAAATTTGTTTTTAAGAAATCGTTTCGATAGCTTGGTGACTCTATTGGGGACATTTTTAGAGAGTCAAACCATTAGTCAATTAATTAATTGTCTTTGCAATGAAAATTACAAGTTCGTTCTACTTTATTTTTTGATCCTTGTTTAATTTAAATAAATTTTTGTTTGCAACTTGATTAACCACTAAATAGTTGGACTGATTTGCTTGCTAATGTTTTCAGATTAAATGTGTCTTTAAGGGAATTGAGAAATGAGTTTTATGTGTTGTGTGATTGTGTGTTTTTTCTTTTTTCCTCGCACACTGTGCACTTGATTATCATAACATGAGCTAAAACCCTGCCCCGTCCAATTTAAATAGGAATGAGAAACTACTCCCTTGTGGTTTTCACCTCCGTATGGGATAGTTGATCGCTCTTGGGGCTCACGCTTATGATCCTTATGATGGTTTTCACCACCGTATGGACATAAGGAGGTGTGTCCCCTCGAATTGAACTCGATCTGAAAGCCTGTGATTGACTAGGATTGAGGTTCTGGCAACCCAAGAGGGCATAAACAACGATGATTCAAGAACCTTTTACTTTATAGCCGAACCCAACATATATTGAACCTAGAACCCAAACCTTAAGAATCCCGTGAGGAGAGTACACAAGGAAAAGCTCTTTTGAGTCTTTTAATTTTTGCATTATAATTTTACTTTCCGAATAAATGTATGATAACTAGAGATCATGTGGTTAGGTTTATTTTTTCTGAATAAGCATGCGAACTAGATGTCATGGGGTTATGATTTTTATGTTAAACAAAGCAAGGGGGTAGAAATCATGTTTGGGTAGGATCTGTTAAAGCATGATTTGGTAGCCATCATGTGAGGGTAAGTTTTGTTGAGAAACTATATTATGCCCAATTGATTTCTTTATGATTACTCACTAATTTTCTTTTACCTTTTAATTTTATTTTGTTTTCATTTTTGTATTACACAATTCATTCCATGGTGTTGATCTGTGACCGATTTCTATATAAAAGGCTGGTAATATAAAACGAAGGGTTCAAAAAGAGGTAGAAGACAATACAGATGTTCTGAGATGGTCCGAGCAATCCTAAATTATAAAGGGAAATAGCTTAGATCTATCTGTGATATGTTTAAGCCTTGTAATCAAACTTCGTTTCTAATATAAAAGTTGTTATAAGGAATAGTTCCAGAATCAACACCTTGCATCTACATTTTACTTTTTGCATTGCATTTTACTTTTCACATTGTATTCTATTCATTCATAGTCATATTTTTCATATTCATTAATAAAATATCAACATTAATAAAAAGACTGTATGACATAATACTATAAACTTTCAAGCATACACACAATACCAAGAAAAAGGCAATGAAGGAGAGAATCGCCCAAATTGAGAAAACTTAACTAGAAATACAAGATAATATAAGAAAAGCTCAAGAAGTGATGCATGAACAAATGATGAAATACCAGAATGATATGACAGAAAAACTTGCAAGCATGTTACAAGGGAGAAATATAGATCGAGAAGAGACTCCAACTGTCGGTGATACCACCGAAAAACCTTTTTGCACACTCAGGCTTTGCAATGTATGCGGATCATGGAAAAGTTTCAACTGTTGGTGTTCCTATCGAAGAATCCCTATACCCTCCAGGCTTTACACCACCCCACGTTAGAACACAACAAGGAATGACTGTTCAACTAGGAAGAGTGCACATAAACTTACCTGGAATCTCTGTAAACTCACACCAAGCTGAAAACGTCCCAGATTTTGATAACGAGGGTAGAAAAGAGAAAAACAAATATCTAGAAGAGAAATAGAAACAATTGTAAGAGGAAATCAGGATTATGAAAGAAGACACTAACATATATGAGGTCGATGCTAAAGAACTGAGTCTAGTTCTTGATTTGGTATTGCCTCTTAAATTTAAGGTTTCAAATTTTGAAAAATTTGATGGCACGAGATGCCCTCTTCTCACATCACTATGTTCTATAGGAAAATGACTGGCTACATAGTGGGTAATCAACTGTTGATCCATTGCTTCCAAGAGAGCTTAACAGGTTCAACCATTCGATGGTACAACCAATTGAGTAGGGTTCATATCAGGTCATAGAAGGGTTTGAACAAAGCTTTTCTTGAGCAATATAAGCACGTGAATGATGTGAGGCCTAATGGAATCATGCTGCAAAGCATGAAGAAAAGTTCTAATGAGAGCTTCAGATAGTACGCTCAAATGTGGATGGATGTTGTTGTACAAGTTCATCCGCTGCTTGTGGAATAGGAAACCAACATACTCTTTATAAACACTTTAGGAGCTCATTTCATTGACCACCTAATAGGAAACTCATCCAAGATTTTTTTTGATTTGGTTACAACAGGGGAGATGATTGAAATGACAATCATAAGTGAGAGGCTTAATGGAGGTGAGTCTAGTAAAAAGCCGCCAGTGAAGAAGAAGGATAACGAAGTCAATAACATGAGGAAATATGACTCCAATAACATCATTTTGTCTTGACCTCAAGCCACAGGATCATCCAAAAAGAATTTTTCCAAGCAAGGAACAAGGGAGCCGAAGAAAGAAAGAGAGAATCCTTAGTTTGACCCCATCCCCATGTCATACAAGGAATTATTCTAGATCTTATATGATATACATGTGGTATCACCTTACCATATGTCTCCTCTGTAACCTCTCTACCTTAGATGGTATGATGCTAATGTCCAATGTGAAAATCACACAGATGTTTCTGGATATTCGATAGAGAGTTGCACCATCTTTAGAAGATTATCCAAAAATTAAGGCAAACAAATGTCATTAACTTTGGTGATAGTGAGCAACCAAACATAGCTCATAAACTACTACCAAACCATGTGTAACACCCACATAACAATGCATGTGACCTGATGCGATTCGAGTTATCGCATTAGGGCCATAGGAGCGACCCATATTAAAAATCCTTGAAAATTTTAAAATTTATGTTAAAACGTGTAAAATAATAAAATAAATTATAATTAAAATACAAGTTCAGAAAATCATTCATATACTACAAACAGAATAAAAATCATACATGTTTCAGACTCGAATATAAAAATAAAATACAACCTACATGTCCCATACTCACATGCACTATACTCTACAAGAACGCTGGTGGAACTCCAATACTGATGTCAATAATTGTACTTAATCAATTCTTTTAACCTGAAATAGTGAGTAACAGAGTGAGCTTTGGGAAGCGCAGTAATACATAACTACCAAGTGATGCTGAAGGACATGCAAATAATAGGCAATAAAAATTTTCCTTATTGATTCAGACATCTACAGATTTTTGTGATGAGCTGAGGTCCCTTTGATATTTAAGGTAGTAAAAGACATAAGGCTTAAAGTTCAGAAGGAACGTTCAGAGAACCACTTCAGAAGATCAAAATAAGGTGTCTAGTTTGTTCTCACATAACTAGTGAAAAGGTAAAAATCTTTTTAAAACAAAAACAATTTAAAATGTATTCTTAAAATTATATAAAACCCCTTCAACTGGACACCAATATGCAGTTCCCCAGAACTGCATCCACAAGGACTTACCCTATTCCCTTTGGGCTCAGGTGCTAATCTAAGGGAACACTTTGCATCCATAAGGTCTTACCATAGCCGAACCCTAGGTGCCCACCTGAGGGGAGTGCCCTCATGTCCATAAGGACTTACCCAAAACATGTAGTAGATGTGGTACCCTAATGAAGTACCTTAGGGTCCATAAGGTTATACCACAAGGCCCATTAGGGCTATGAGCCCACCCAAGGGTCACCTTAGATCTGTAAGGAATTACCAGCTCGATTGGTCTGAACCTATATAAGGAATTACCAGTTTGACCGAGCTGAACCTCCAGAAACTTCATACAAGATCCCAGAGTACCCGGAAGAAATCAGTTTCCAGACTGTATATTACGGTAGCAGAGAAATCAAAGTTCAGACATATCAATTTAGTAGGAATAGTATTCAGAGATCATGAAATAGACAAGCAGACTTAAAACTTCAGTAACTCAGAAGTCTCTGTAAAACATATTTCAGAACAGATAAAATAATCATATAACACATAGGGAACACACTAGAGAATCCAATTATTTTCTATAGGTACTTGGTATTTATCAGGTAGGGACCCATAAAACTTCTATAAACTGATTAAATTTAGAATCGAGATCTCTATAAAAGGGTTTAATAGCTGACGGATTCATCAATTATTTGGGACGTGATTTATCAAGATCATATAGTATTCAAATACTTTTCGGAGGTACTATGTAATCAAAAAGGTATTCAGAATTCTTTGCATAAGAGTTACTTATGATTTCATATATGATAGGAGTGATTCCATTATTTAGGAAATTAGGGGCATTTTGGACATTAGGTTATTGGAGAATTCTTAGTAATTTGATATAATAAGGGAGAAACGATGATTCATATTATTTAAGATTCGTGTCGATTTATTAGGATATCAAGTTAACTCGAACTGAACAAATCTCAGCACTGTGATAACTGTCAACCGGTCAAATCGTTGCACTTCAAAGGTATTCACACTTTAATACTGATAACTTTTTTCAAACTGATCATCTTCAAAATCATCATTGAATGGATCTTAGAGATACGAACAAATATTCCATTGGTATTTATTTTATTTCTGTATTGCAACGATATCAAGAAATATCGATGTGCTTGATTCGTGGTTCAAAACCTTTATGGACGGTACACCATATAAGATTATCAACGTTTCCAAACTTATCCAAGTTATTCGTATAATTCTAGGTCTTTGAGGGTACTTAGGTAATTTAGTAGCCAAGTTATCCCGATCACTTTAGAGTTTCTAGAGTAATTTAGTCATTTCCACAATTCAGAAACCTACAATACTTCCATTTAGTTCAACTTGGTCTTTTTACACTTCAAGGGTATTTTTGTAATTTTTTACCTCATAAGGGTATTTTCATAATTTTACCTAATAGAAGTATTGTCATAATTTCTCATCCAAGTGCCTTTTTCATTTAACCCTTAAAGAGATAAATCAAAATTTACAGATCCTGAAGTTGATTGCTTTACCACGTAATCACAGAACTTGTAATTTAATTCATATCGGTCTTCCAATTTCCTATACAAGTCATCTGAGTCATATTCAGTTTACTAACTTTACACCATATCTGATTCGAGTCCAGTAATAATTAATTATATGCAAATGATCAATAAAATTTATTCATACAACCCATACCAATGTGTTCCTTAAAGCATGCAAGAAGGTAGTAATGTATTACCTCGATTTCCCTATTGCACCGTTTGAACATATAAACTCCATTCCATCGCTCTTAAACTTGAATTCAACGTTTAATAATTTCTTGGATACATAGCAAATAAATTTACGTTAGAAACTGAACTTAATCGGTAAACCAAATTTGATTCCATAGATAAATCATTGAAAAAAGGCTTACCGAGATACAATTTTGTAAAACAAACTTCGTATTCAGACTCAGAACTTCGAAAAACATAAAATATGACATTTTGAAAAAATTGAATTTTTTTGTCAAAGTCAACGATCAACGATCAGACCGGTCAACGGTCAGAACGGTTATACCGGTCAAAGTCAACGGGTCAGATTGACTTTTTTTTAGTTGACTCGGTCAATGCGATCGAGTTGACTCAACCTTTCTAGAAGTCTCGTTTGGGAAGCAAGCTCTACGCACAAGCGACGACGCATGAGATGACGACAAGTTGCAGGTCGATCGGTCGATTACTCCGGAAGCTTTAACAAATCAAAATTTACATTAGTCCAATTTTAGCCCAAATAATTCATATAAGCCCAACAAACGTACAAAACGTTACCTAACTGGTGATCGGCGGAGACAACGGTGGTGAGGGACAAAACCGACTTGGTTTTGGTCGGAACGGGACAGAGAACTAGATGGTGGTGGCGGAGAGGTTAGATCATCTCCAAATCGACCGGAATCAATAAAAAACCACTACGACGTGGGAGTTTATTTTGTCGCATATTCGAGCTCCAATTGTGACGAATAGCGGCGTTTCACAATAGAATGAGGGTTAGGTTTTGGCCGCCAGGCGATGACGAGCTGAACGAAGGTGGCACGAAGTTCAACGACGACCTGAAATAGACAGGTTTATCTAGGGATTTGGGTTTGGGATTCCACCGAGGGGTTTATTTTTCACTAATTAGAAAAATTGGTCTAATTCAGGGTTAATCCCTAAAATTCCCACAAGTTCCAAAATTGAGTTGTAACTTTTAAAAATTTACAATTTGGTTCTTAATTTCTCCCTTGTTACAACTTTAATTTGACACTTTAAATTAATAAAATGTAGCCCCTAATTTGGGGTATGACAATTCTCATCCCCTTAAAGAATCTTGTACTCGAAATTCACTCAAGTCACAAAAATGCATAAGTGAAGCTTTCAACAATTCTTCATTATCTTCAGGCATCTTTTACAGAAGTACGGGTCCTTTACTAATCCTTAACCAGCTAAATGTACACTATCATCAAAACTCTCCCTCATTCCAATAAAAGAATTTAAAAAGAATTATCCTCGTGGAATCAATAAGACCTTGGATGTGAGGTTAGGTTCATAGAGCGGTAATATATTCCAATTTCATTTTTGGAGTCGGGTCAGAATTTCTTGAGTGAGTAACTCGCACATTACACGTGAGACACTTTATAGAATTTGGACAAACGTTACTGGTATTCTTTTATGCATAGGTCAAACCTAACGAATAGAAAATTTAGGTTAGCTCATTACAGAGAGGAACTCGACCTTGGAGTTCCGACTTAGAGAAGTGCGATTATAGTCTAGGGGTATGTAATAAACAAACATCCTATGACAGTCGACTGACCGGTCTACCCAGAAAAACTCGAATCAACCTAAGCTCTGATACCACTAAATATAACACCTACAGACCGATGTGGGTGACTCGATATGATCCGAGGCGTCACATTAGGGCCACCAGAGTGACCCACAATAAAAATATGAAAAACATTAAAATTTATGTTAAAACATGTGAAATCATAAAATAAATTATAATTAAAACACAAGTTTAGAAAACCATTCATATACTACAAACAAAATTAAAATTATACACGTTTTAGACTAGGATAGAAAAGCAGAATACAACTTACATGCACCATACTCCGCAAGAATGCCGATTGAACTCCAATACTGATGTTGATAGTTGTACTGGATCAATTCTTTTAACCTGAAATAATGAGTAATAGAGTGAGCTTGGGAAACTCAGTAATACAAAACTACTAAGTGATGTTGAAGGACATGCAGATAACGAGCAAGCAAAATTTTCCTTATTGATTCAGACATCTATAGATTTTTGTGATGAGCTGAGGTCACATTGATAATTCAAATAGTAAAAGACATTAAGCTTATATATCAGAGGGAACGTTTAGGAAACCAGGTTCAAGAGATCAAAATAGGGTGTCTAGTGTGTTCCAACATAACCAGTGAAAATGTACAAATCTTTTTTTTAAATAGTAACATTTTAAAATGTATTCTTAAAACCATGATAAAACCCTCTAACTGAACACCAATATGCATTTCCCCAGAACTACATCCATAAAGACTTACTATAGGTCCATTGGGCTTAGGTGCCAATTTAATGGAACACCTTGGGTCTATAAGGTCTTACCCTAGTCGAAGCGTAGGTGCCCACTTAAGGAAAGTGCCCTCAGGTTCATAAGGACTTACCTAAAGTACGTAACAGAGGTGCCACCCTAAGGGAGTACCTTAGGGTCCATAAGGTCTTACCACTAGGCCCATTAGGCCTAGAGCCCACTCAAGGGTCACCTTAGATCCGTAAGGAATTACCAGCTCAATCGGTCTGAACCTATATAAGGAATTACCAGTTTGACCGAGCTAAACCTACAAAACCTTCATACTAGATCCCAGAGTACCTCGAAGAAATCAGTTTTCAGACTGTATATTATGGTAGCAGAGAAATCAGAGTTCAAACATATCAATTCAGTAAAAATAATATCCAGAGATCATGAATCCGACAGGCAGACTCAAAACTTCAGTAACTCAGAAATCTCGGTAAAACACATTTAATAATATATAAAACAATCATATAACACATAGGAAACACACTAGAGGATCTAATTATTTTCCGAAGGTACTTGGTATTTATCAGGTAGAGAGCCATGAAACTTTTATAAACTTATTAAATTTATAATCGAGATCCCCATAAAAGGGTTTGACAGCTGACAGATTCATCAGTTATTCGGGATGTGATTTATCAAGATCATATAGTATTCAGATACTTTTTGGAGGCACTATGTAATCAAAAGGTTTTCAGAATCCTTTGCATTAGTGTTACTTTTGATTTTAGATATGACATTAGTAATTCCATTATTCAGGAAATCAAGGGCATTTTTGACATTAGGTTCTTGGAAAATTCTTAGTAATTTGATCTAATAGGGGAGAAACTATGATTCATAGTATTTAAGATTCGTGTCGATTTATCAGGATATCGAGTTAACTCAAACTAAGCAAATCCCAACACTGTGATAATTGTCAACCGATCAAATCATTGTACTTCAAGGGTATTCACACTTCAATACTGACAACTCTTGTCAAACTGATCATCTTCAGAATCATCGTTGAATGGATCTTAGGGATACAAAAAGATATTCTAATGGTATTTATTTTATTTATGTATTGCAATGATATCAAGAAATGTCATCGTGCTTGATTTGTGGTTCAAAACTCTTATAGACGGTACAACATATAAGATCATCAATATTTCCAGACTTATCGAAGCTGTTCACTTAATTCTAGGTCTTTGAGGGTACTTAGGTCATTTAGTAGTAAAGTTATCTCGGTCACTTCGAAGTTTCCAAAGTAATTCATTCGTTTCCACAATTCATAAACCTACAATACTTCAATTTAGTTTAACTTGGTCTTTTTACACTTCAAGGGTATTTTCACAATTTTTTACCCCATAAGGGTATTTTAATAATTTTCCCTAAAAGAAGTATTACCATAATTTCTCATCCAAATACCTTTGTCATTTAACCCTTAAAGAGATAAATCAAAATTTACAGATCCTGAGGTTGATTACGTAAATGATCAATAATATTTATTCATGCAACACATACCAACGTGTTCCTCAAAGCAAGAAAGAAGGTAGTAATATATTACCTCGATTTCTGTACTCCATTTTTCAAACATTTAAACTCTATTCGATCGCCCTCAAACTTGAATTCAACGTCCTAAAATTTATCGTATACATAGAAAACAAATTTATGTCCGAAACGGAACTTAATCAGAAAACCAAATTTGATTCCAAAGATAAATCACTAAAAAATGGATTACCGAGTGCGAATTTAGCAAAACAGACTTCGAATTCAGACTCAGGACGTCAAAAAAACAAAAAATAGGACTTCTTAGAAAATTTGACTTTTCTGGTCAAAGTCAAAGTAAATGGTCAACAGTCAGACCGGTCAACAGTCAGACCATTCAATGGTCACACTAGTCAAAGTCAACGGGTCGAGTTGACTCAACTGGTTGATTCAGCTAACTCGGTAAACTCGATGAAGTTGACTCAACCTTTCTAGAAGTCTCGGCTGGGAAGCAAGCCATATGCACATGCGACGGTGACAATGGGCGTGTCGGTCGATCGATTACTCCGGAAGCTTCAACAAATCAAATTTTTTTTCCACATTAGTCAAATTTTAGCCCAAAAAATTCAAATCAACCCAAAAAACGTATGAAACCTTACCTAACTGGTGATCGGAAGAGACAACAGCGGTGAGGGATAAATCCGACTAGGTTTTGGTTAGATAAGATGGGGAACCAGATGATGGTGGCGGTGAGGCTAGACCGTCGCCAGATCGACCAAAATCGGAGCAACTACCAACACGACAGGGGGTTTATTTTGTCGCATGTTTGAGCACTAATTTGTGACAAATGATGTTGTTTCACGATAGAATGAGGGTCGTGTTTTGGTCGCCAGGTGATGACTAGCTGAACAGAGGCAGTACGAAGATGAACGGCAGCCGGACGGTAGAGAATTTTGAGGCGTCGGGGAGCAATGTGTTGAGCTAGGGATTTGGGTTTGGGATTTCACCGGAGGGTTTATTTTTCACTGATAAGAAAAAATGGTCTAATTTAGGGTTAAGTCCCTAAACTTTCCACAAGTTCAAAAATCGAGTTGTAACTTCTAAAATTTATATTTTGGTCATCAATTTCTCTATTGTTACAACTTTAATTTGGTAATTTAAATTATTAAAATTTATCCCGAATTTGGAGTGTGACACCATGCTAATATAGGGGTCAATGCAATTGCTAAGGAACAATGATAAAAGATCATAACAAGGGTGAGTGAGGTAAAATCACCCATGTACTGGATATAGGGTCAGATGATCAAGGCAGGTCTGTTGGTCACTAACCTGACAGTTAAACAAGTTGAGAGAAAACATGTATGTCAATATCACAATTGGGAGGAACACACCATACAAGACTGTTATGAATTCTGAGCTTTAGTGCAAATAATGATAGATGACAAAGAGAAGAAATTTTACAAAAAAGATGTTAAAGAAGAAGAGGCAGAGGTTTGTGTATCTGAGGGTTCTTCTAGGGGAGTTTACAATGCCAATTGCCATATATTCATCATATAAAAAATTCGTGTAGTAGAGAAAATAACCCTAAGTTGATAATCACACCCCCATCTCCATTCTCTTACAAGGACAACAAGCAAGTTCCATAGAAGTATGAATGCAAGATGGATGATGTAGAGAAAGAAAATGAAGAAGTGCGTGAAGTAGGCCATTTCACCAGGAGTGAGAGATGTTACTCTCCCAATCAGCCCAAAAAACCTGAGAAGACATCTACCAATGAAAAGGGAAAGAAGGTTGACTTACTGTTGAAAGATAATGAGCCGATTATTAACGAGCATGTGACAAAAACAAGGCTCTGGAATTTTTAAATTTTTTGAAACATAATAAATATAGTATTGTTGAACAGTTGCACAAGCTACCAACTCGCATCTAGATCCTTTCTCTTTTGTTGAGCTCTAAGGTACACCGAGATGCTCTATTGAAAGTCTTGAATCAGACTTTCATGCCTAATGATTTACCTATAGACAAGCTAGATAGATTGTTTGCAAATATTCAAGCTGATAACTTTATTTCCTTTTCCGATGACGCGATCCCGTCTGGGATTATTGACAGCCACAAAGTTCTACATATCACTTTTAGGTACAAGGGGCATTTTTTATCTCAAAAACTAGTTAAAAATGGATATGTACTAAATGTGATACCAATTGGTAACCCTAAAGAAGTTTCTTATTGACAATATACATATAAGGAGTTGTCAGAGCGTCATTCGATCATTCGATGGAACCAAAAGATAAGTGTTGGGGAAAATTGACATTCATTTGACTATCAACCCGTCTACCTAGGAGGTTGAGTTCTTTGTCATGAACATCATGCCTACGTACAATTGCCTATTAGAAAGGCCTTGGATCCATCAGGAAGTGGTAGTTCCATTTACACTGCACCAAAAGCTCAAATTTGTGATCGAGGAGAGATTGATATGCATCAATGTCGAAGAAGACATTATTGCTTTTGTTTCCACCACTTCCTCTTACGTAGAAGTAGACGAGGAAGCTATGGAGTGTTCCTTTAGATATCTACAGTTTTTCAATGCTATATTCGTGGATGAGGGAAGAAAGATATCCAAACCTAAACTGTCAAACTGTACCCGAATGGAACTCAAGTTGATTTTGGGAAGGGGAGCCAAGGTTGGAAAAGGGTTAGGGAGCCTCCTATAGGGACTCGTTAATCCTATTTTTCTGACCACCAAAAGAAATCGATTTTTTGGGATATCAACCAACCTTGAGGGAAAATTGAAGGGAATCTAAAGGAGCCAGTAAAGGAGAAGAGCGAGGTTAACTGGAGAGGACCTTAGTTGGGAGCCGATGCTTTTCCCAGCACTGTATGATACTTTCATGACTGGGGGTTACATGTTCCAAGAAATCCAACAAATCAAGAAGCCCATTATCGAGGACGCACTGAAATATTTGGGTATTAATGTCATACTGGGTGATGAAGCTAAAGAAGAAAAAGTTGTAGGCATCTATCCCGTTCCACCAAGATTCGTGCTAGATAATTGGACTGCTGAAGAATTGCCCGTGTTTTACAAATCTATATCAGAGTAATACATGATAATTTTCTTTGCTGTCTAAACCCTGGATAGTAGGTGATATTGTGTAAAGGGTTAATCTATCTATTTTAATTTTCAATGAAAGATGCATTTCTATTAATTCACAAAGTGGCAAACATTCTCCCATTCAGTTCTTCATTATTTATTATTTATGTATACATTATTTCATTCTATTTATCTTAATATGGGATAGATTCTCCTGTATGTGTGTGTATATATATATCATCTCATTCGTTATTCTTTCAGGACCTCAGATATCAGTAGCATGAATGACAATGACACTGACCCAGAGATTGATTTCGAGCTACCCATATGTCAAGGAGAAATCGAGGGTTGTGATAATGATGAGGATTGTAACTTACCTTCTGAAATGCTAATGGTGGAAAGGGAGGATAAACAGACTCTGCCTCATGAGGAGCCTACTGAAACTTTGAATCTGGGATCAGATAAAGATAGAAGAAATAAGATTGACACCACTTCATCTGTCAAGGGACGTCAGGGTTTGGTTGAACTTCTTCAAGAGTAAAAAGATGTGTTTGCTTGGTCATATGAAAACATGCTGGGTTTGGATACTGAATTAGTAGTACACAAGTTGTCGATAAAGCTAGAATGTAAACCTGTGCAACAAAAGCTTAGAAGAATGAGACTTGAGATGCTGCTAAAAATTAAAGAAGAAAAAAAAGAATCAATTAGATGCCATATTCGTTAAAGTAGCCAAATACCATGAGTGGGTGGAAAATATCATCCCAATACCAATGAAGTATGGGAAAGTTCATATGTGTGTTGACTATAGAGATCTTAATAGAGCCAGTCTGAAGGATAATTACCCTTTACCACACATAGACACCATGGTGGTCAATACTGCTGGAAATTCCCTGTTTTCATCCATAGATGGGTTCTATGGTTACAATCAAATAAAGATGTACCTGGAATATATGGAAAATATTATGTTTGTTACTATGAGGGGCACGTTTTGTTACAAGGTGAAGCTGTTTGGGTTAAAGAATGCATGGATAACATACCAAAGAGCCATGGTAACACTGTTTCATAACATGATGCATAAAGAAATAGAAGTTTATATTGGTGATATGTTGAAAACATTTTGATGTTTCGATATAACAAATTACGATAAATGAATTTTAAGATTTTACAAATGATTTTCTAAGTTTATTCGATACAATTATTCGATTATCAAAATATTACTCCAAGTCTTTCAAAGTTTAATTTCAATCCTTACTAAAGTGTAAAATTGTGTTTTATACTCAAAATATTTTTGAAACAATTTTCACAAAGTATTTCGAACCAAAAACGAGCAAAAAATTCAATTTTCAAAGGGATGTACTGATGCACTACTTCATGCATCGATGCACTCCTAATTTAATTGAATTTCGAATGCATTTAGTGCACCGATGCACAAGCCATGCATCGATCAAACCCTGAATATTTAAAAACTTCGAATACATTCAGTTCACCGATGCACAAGACATGCATCGATGCACCATGGTTATTTTGAAACATCGAAGATGATTTGTGCACCGACGCACACCCCACTGCACCGATGCACTTGGACAACCAACAATCGAAATATTTGAATTTTACACTTAATGCACCGATGCAACTTGACTATGCATCGATGCACACTGATTTTATTAATTATTTTCACACAATAACAACTCTATTGACTCCACCAATGATCCCCAACGTTCAGAAATGATCCAAGGTATATTTAAACAAGCTTAGGAGCCATTGATCAATAACAATTATCAAGAATCAAGAGAGAATCAAAGAAAAACCAACAAACCTCAAGTTTGAACATTTTCAAGCCTATTACATTCAATATTCATTTTTGCTTTCAAGAACACTTATTGTGCTCAATTTATTCTTGAGTGTTCTTTCTTTGTTCTAGAATTATACAAACATCTTTCCTTGTGAGGATTTTCTTGTAAGTTTGCAAAATTTGTATTGTTCTCTTTGGGAGAGAATGTTCTCAAGAATTTGGGGTATAATTCTTGTAAAGTTACTCTTTTTCCTCAAAAGAAAGACAAATTAGTGAATTTGTGGAAAATCCTTAGTGTGGATAGCTAAGGTAATGGATGTAGACTTTGGTTGAGAAAGTCGAATCACTCTAAATCGCTGTACAAATATTTTCAATTTTCTGCAAAAGCTTCCACCGAAATTTTTACTACCAATTCACCCACCTCTTGGCCGATTCCATCGATCGATTAACTCAACATGATATGATTTTCAAGGCCAAGAAAGAGGAAGAAGATGTCGAGAATTTAATGAAACTCTTACAGAGAATGATGAAAAGCCAACAAAATACTCAACCCAAGTAAATGTATATTTGGGGTCATATCTGGGAAGCTCTTAGGGTTTATAGTGAGCAAAAATGGAATTGAAATAGACCCAAACAAAGTCAAATACATTCAAAATTTACCACCCCTACAATCCAAAAAAGAAGTTCGAGGATTAATGGGGAGATTAAATTACATTACTCGATTTATCTCACAACTGACCGAGAAATTTGATCTCATTTTTCGCATTCTTTGCAAAAATAACTCAGGGGTGTGGAGTGATTATTGTCTAGCAGCTTTTGAAGCAATCAAGGGATATTTGTCAAATAACCCAGTCTTAGTGCCACATATCTCAAGTAAACCATTAATTCTCTACTTGTCAGTCTTTGAGAACTCAATGGGGGTGTGTATTAGGGCAACATGACCAAACTGAGAAGAAAGAGAGAACAATTTACTACCTCAGCAAAAAGTTTACTAATTACGAGGTAAGTACTCACCGATCAAAAAGTTGTGATATGTTTTGGCTTGGGATACTCGAAGGCTCAGGCAATATATGTTGTGTCACACCACTTGGTTGATCTCTAGACTTGACCCTATGAAATATCTTATGGGTGTACATGCTCTATCTGGAAGATCGGCTCATTGGTAGATTCTATTGTTAGAGTTTGGCATCCAGTATGTAAGCTAAAAAGCAGTTAAAGGGAGTACCATAGCATATTTTATTGCAAGTATGGTTTTTGAATAATATGAACCGTTGAGTTTTGATTTCCCATATGAATATTTGATGACTATTTCAGTAGAAGAAGCAATTACTTCCGCAATTAAACATTGGAAGTTGAACTTTGAAGGTTCTTCAAATGTCTTGGGGCATGAAATTGAGCAATTTTGGTCTCACCTAGTAGAGAACACTAACCTTTCACCAGTCTATTGAATTTTGATTACGCAAACAATATGGGTGAGTATGAAGCTTGTGTTTTAGGTCTTAGAGCTGCCATTGAGCGCAAGGTAAAGATACTTAAAGTATACGAATATTTAACTCTTGTAATTTATCAACTAAGTTGTGAGTAGGAAACAAAGGATCCCAAGCTGGTGGAATATTGTTAATTGGTTATGAAACTTATCGAAGAATTTGAAGAAGTGACATTCAATTACCTCCCTAGAGAAGAAAATCAAAAGGCAAATGCCCTGACCACTTTGGCAGCAAACTTTAAAGTAAATTAGCATTAAAATATGATGCCTATTGAGATTCAGGCATATAAGTATCCAAGCCATTACTTTAACATTGAAGAAGAAAAAGATGGAAATCCATGGTATTATGATATCTTGCAATATATCATATATCAAAGTTATATTGAACAGGTAACCGAGAATGACAAAAGAACTATTGGAAGGATGTTTGCAGGGTATGTGCTTGATGGTGAGATATTGCATAAGAAAAGTCTAGATCAGTGTATATTGAGGTGTATGGATGCTAAGGAAGCTAGAATAATCGTCGAGGAAGTGCATGAGGGGGTGTGTGGTACCCATGCCAATGGACATGCATTTACTAGACAAATAATGAGATTTGGGTATTATTGGTTAACAATGAAGACCAATTGCTTCAATTGTGTCAGAAAATATCACAAGTGCCAAATTTATGGAGACAAGATCCATACCCTTCCTCATCCATTGCACGTGATTACAACTCTATAATCGTTCTCTCTGTGGGGCATGGTTGTCATTGGAGAAATTACACCCAAGGCTTCAAATGGTCATTGTTTCATCTTAGTGGCAATAAACTACTTCACTAAATGTATAAAAGCGGCTTCCTATGCAAATGTCACTTAGTAAATAGTCTGCAAGTTCCTAAAGAAATAGATCATTTGTCAGTATGGTTTACCAGAAAAAATCATCTCTGACAATGCCTTGAACTTAAACAATAAGATGATGGAATCAGTCTGTAAGTAGTTCAAGATAAAATATCATAACTCCACCACTTATGGCCCAGAGATGAATAGGGCAGTAAAGGTAGCTAATAAGAACATAAAGAGGCTTATAGAGAAGATGACTGAGACTTATAAGGATTGACATGAGGAATTATCATTCGTTTTGTTTGCTTACCAAACTTTAGTATGGACTTCAACTAGGGTAACTCTATTTTCTTGGCCTATAGGATGGAAGTTGTGTTACCTATTGAGTAGAAATTCCCACACTTCGAGTTTTTCAGAGGTAAAATTAAATGAGGAAGAATGGGTACAAGCTAGACATGACCAATTGAATCTGATTGAAAGAAATTGAAAGCCATTTGTCATGGTCAGATGTACCAGAAGCACATGATACAAACGCATGATAAGAAAGTTTACCCACGATAATTTCATGGGGAGATATAGTACTTAGAAAGATCCTGCCCATTCAAAAAGATTTCCAAGAAAAGTGAATGTCGAACTAGGAGGGACCTTATGTTATGAAGAAAGCCTTTTTTGGAGGAGCTTTGATCCTCATCAAGATAGATGGACCAGAGTTACCTAACCCTATGAACTCTGATGTTGTTAAGAAATAGTTTTCTTGAAAAAAGAAAGAAGAAAAAAACAAAGAAAAAGAAAAAGAAGAAAAATAGAGTAAAAATAGATAAAAAGGGGTTCAAGATGAAAATCCGTAAAGGGCATCTTGAAACCAAAGGCGGTCTCCAGCTGAAAATCTGTAAAGGGTGACTTGAGTTTTGTTAAAATTCAAGATTCGTACATGGTGAAGGTTCTGAATTGATTTTGAAGTTGAAAGGGCTCTTGTTTTGAGCAGTAACATCAAATGGTGATCAGGGTTAAGACTAAAGATTGAAAAGTCTTAATTAAAATAACCATAAAAGAAATTGAATTTAGATGAGATCCAATACTAGTTTATAGCATCTAATATCTGGATATTTGGTAGTCTAGAAGGAACTTCATGCCCTTACGCATTGCCACAATCCTTTAGATCCCTTTAAAAAAAAGCTACACTTGAGTCACTCTGCGGTGTGCTAGTTCGAAAACATCCTTACTATTGCTATATGGGGAACCTACTTCATTTTATTTTATTTCTTCTTCCAGTTAAAAGTTTTCCATGTATTTACCCAAAATCTCTATACATTATATAAATAAAAAGATGTTTTTTCTTGTTAACATCCTTTTGCAAGCATCCTACATTAAAACTAAATACATGTAGTTTAACTAAAAAAACATGAGATCACAGTGTGTTATTGTGCAAAACGTCTTGAAAAGTATAGGTGTTTTGAAGCTCACAATGGTTTTAGCATGAGGCTTGCATAGTGTTGGGCTCCGAGAAATTAAAATTTTTAACAAGTTGGGGACAACCCAAAATATTTATCACTGATCAAGAAGTTAGTCATAAGTGCAGTTAGATTTCAAAAATGAGGAAAATGAAGATTAGATCCAACCAAAAGTGTATGTAATCAAAACGGTCAATTGGGGTGAACTGGTAGTGATTTTCGTGTTCAAGATTTGACTAAATCATAAGGCAGTTAACGAGAGAGGGTTCTTCTTTGAAAACAAAAATTAAATTGCATCATTGCATACATGTTAGGCACAAATAGGATCATGGCATTCATAAAATGCATGATAACCAATGTAATTAAGAACTTACAGGTCTCCAAAAAGAAAACTGAAGATCGAAGATGTTTAAACCTCAAGATAAAAGTAACCAGTTCAAAATCTTGAAAAATGATAAGTTCAAATGACACCAGAGTCAAGATAGATTTGCATATCTGGTGACTACGAGATGAGTTTCCATAAGAGAAATTGAATTTCAAAGATTCTTTTGAATTCCAAATTTTCGGGTGTGATGTTTTCAAATTCTTGAGTGTATACTAACAAATGATAATATTTAATCTTCGGATTTGATCTTCTTGAAGACAAGATAAACAAATCGATCCCGATTCAGTTCTTTCCAAAGAATAGTGGAGTTAATCAAATTTCTTTAAAAGATCAGGTCTTCCTTAAAGAGTAGTAGATCAGATCCTTATTTTTCAGATTTGATCTTCCTAAAAATCAACGAAGGAAGTCAACCTCGATTTAATGTTTCCTGAAGAACAGTGAACTGAATTAAAATTCCCAAGTCTAATCTCCTCTAAAGAGTAGTGGAGCATATTCTCATTCTTTCAAATTTGGTCTTCCTGAAGAGCAGCGAAGCAAATCAAGTTCGATTCAACCTTCCCTGAAGAGCAGCGAAATGAATCAAAATTTTAGATCTAATTACCCGAAAAATAGCGGAGCAAATCAAGTCCGACCTACCCCGAAGTTATAGCGGAGTAGATATTCTTTTTTTTGCTGATCTGACCTACCTTGAAGAGCATTGGAGAAAATCTCCTTTCTTTTCCTGATCTGACTTACCCTGGAGAGAAACAGAGCATATCTTCTTTCCTTTCCCAGACTAACCTACCCTTAAGAGCAGCGGAGCAGATCTCATTTCTTTTCTCGATCTGACCTACCCTAGAGAGTAGCGGAGCATATCTCATTTTTTTCCGATCTGACCTACCCTCAATAGCAGCGGAGCATAGTCTTTTTCCAGATTTGACCTTCCTGAAGTTGCAGTGAAGGAAAACATCCAAATCCGACCTACCTTGAAGTTGTACTGGAAAAAATTAAACTTTAAAGTCTATTCAAAATCCTAAACTATCCAACCAGACAAATTCACTATCTTTTTATCTTTGCCCTATTCTCGTTACACGATAATAAGCAAAGAGGGGCATCTGTAATATGTCATGTTTTTTCGAGCTCATTTAGCCTAAATAATTAAAACTTTTCCAAATTACAGTCCAAAAATATAACTCAAAAAACCAAAATAGATTATCCATATCCAAGTTGGCCAAATAGATCAAAATATTAAGAAACATGCAAACCCTAGAGATTGTGTAACCCTAGCCACCGCTACATCTCATCCCTTGGATCTACCAATGATCTAGTGGTCTAGATCAACCTAAATTAGTGTTCCCACATTAGCCACTATAGTCAAACCCTCCATGCCGTTAGATCTGGCTTGATTTGATAACCCTGATTGCTCCAAGACTCCTTGAGTTGCCAAACCAAGCGCCAGTGAAGTGCTAGTAACATTTCAGGTGTCTCTAAGCAGTTTGATAGCCCATCTTCGGTACGTATGGTGTACACGAGACCATATGTGTTCCTCCTCGCACCATGTGTGCATCCAACCTTCTTTCCTTTTTCATGCAAGACTCAACATAGTGACAAAAAAGAAAGCAAAAAAGAGTAGCATATATTAGAACTTTTTGGGACGATTTGTACAAATCTTTTTCTCATGGATTTGATTTTATTTGGGGGTTATATATATCAAGGATATATTTTGGAAAAAATGAGGAGGTTTGTTTTTGGATTAAAAAGAAATGAGAAGCATTAGAAAGAAAAAATTTGTAACCAGAAGCAAAAAATCAAAATGAAACTGAAATATATTTCTCAAAGGTACCATCTTTTTTCATTTCTTGTTTGAATAAAAAGATATTTAAGTGTTCTTTTAAAAAAATAAGAAAAGGAAAACAAAATGAGGGAACTTTACCTTCTCGATGTATTCGGAGCAAGTAGAGGTCTCTTTAGTCTTTCCATTGCTTGAATCCGATCACCAGAGAACGGGTTTCAACAAAGAGGCGACGGCTGAGCCAACTTTTGTCTTTGTAAGACCATAACATAACAGGATTTTTAGAGAAAACGAAAAGCTTTTTCTTTTTTGTTAAAAAACCAAAATGAGAAAGTGGGGATTGTTATGCAAGTATGAATGAAAGCATTTGGTAACCATATCCATTAATGGTTTATTTATTATACAGGGCCTTTCCTTTTTAATATTAATGCGAAACAACCCTACTCTCTTTTGTTTCTAATTTATTACCGTTTCTATTCATGCATTTTAACTTTTTATTTATTCATTCTAGTCCTTATTTTTTTGGTTATGTGAATTTTTATTTTACTTTATTTTGATGCCTTTTATTTTCTTGCTATTTATATTATGATTCTTACTTTTATGCGCTCTTACATTTTAGTCCTTATTTCATGCCTCTAATTTTCATGCTTTTATTTCTCAGGTGTATATATTAGACTTTTATTTTAAAATTAAATATTTATAGCTATCTATTAAATTTTCTAATATATACACACTATTATAGATAAATACATCATTTTTTTATATAAATTTGTTCACATGAAATCATTTTCTCATAATATGTATGATGTCCTCGTAAACATATCTTCACTTAATCAAATAATTAGACTAAGGGCAATACCTCTTCATTTTACGATTGTTGTGAAACGACTGTCTTAAGGCATAAGAAAGTCTTTTCCGATAGTTTTAAAATGAAAGGGTATTCCATTAAGTGAAATCCTAAAAAATGATCACACCTATTTGGGAACGAGAGAAAAAAAATGTTTGTCAATTTAAATTCGTCGAGAAAAGATCGTTAGAACTTATAAAAGGTCTGATCTCAATGTCCTTAAATAATCGAACATCCTTATTCTTTCTAAAGGGATTGGTAATTCTAAATTAATTTGTTCTATTTGATTATCATCATTATTCATGCATTTGAAATTAGAATTAATAATGAATTTTAGAATGAAATAGTAATATTTCTTTATTTCGATTGAAATGAGAACTGATTACTTTAAGACATGAGATGTTTTTTCTTTTCAATAGGAAATAATTAAATATTGTTCTTTTTCATCCTAAAATTAAAAGGTGATGTTTAAAGGGATCCTAAATTAAATTAAATTAAATTTGAACTTGTAAATTTCATTACAAAGACAACTAATTAATCAACTAGGTACTGATTTAGGGCGTTGTGGGGTGCTAACCCTTCCCCATGCGTAATTGACTCCCGAACTCAATTGTTTTGGAACGTGGACCTATAAACATCGTTTTGATAAAATTAAAATTAAAATTATTAAAATGACAACCGTTTTAGGTGCCCAATCACACCCTAATCGAAGATTGGTGGCGACTCCTTAAACTGTTTTTTTTTAATTTTAAAAGGAAACACCAAATTAACTGAAACGAGATTTTTTAAATCACATTTAATTAAAAATTATTTTTAAGAAATGGTTTCAACACATATACCATTTTGTGGGGTCGATTTTATAGCCTTAAGATTCCTATGATGAAGCGTGTATCATTTGTCGTAGTAGACGTCGATCAAGGCAATAGTTTTAAAATGCGTTCAAAAAGTTACCTTGGGTTAGTGTTGGGTGAAGGGTAGTTCACATTAATATAGTGAAGGTGGCGAGGTGTTTGAAAAAAATAGAAATTAGATATAAAATTATTATTCAATTACCTATTTAATGTTTTAATGACCAATTTATTACGTTTAAAAATTCAGTAGATAACAAAAACTAACTCAAACATTAGTGGTCATTTGTGTAGTTTATCCTTTTTAATTTTGTATATTCAATGTGCCACATCAGCAATCTGTTAAAGGTCTAACGAGAGTTAACCCTTAGTGATCATATCTTAATTAAATAAAAACGAAAGTGATCAAATATTATATTTTTTAAATTCAGTAAAAAGAAGTCTACAAAACCTAAACGGGGAGTGATTAATCTCGTAGTTTACTAAAAATATATTTGTATTCTTGCCTCCAAAACCATATTTTTCATCGGTTGTCCTTTAAACAATGTCATCAAAACTAATTTCCATAAAAAGTTGATTAAAACAGATTTTGATGTTGCTACATATTTCTACCTTTTGTGACTTTTTATATTCACAAACGTCGCTAACTGTTACGACGTTTGTTATAATAGAACTTCTTGTGATGCTTTTACGAATGCTGGGAAAGTTTTTGATGGCGCTTAAAAACATTGTTATAAGAATAAAAAATTGCTAAAAACTTTTTTTCTATAGTGATATAATTTCTTACGTTCCTCAAGAAGAAAACCATCTCCATTATTATAAATAAAGACAACATTTTGTCTCATATCAATAGTCACCATAAGAAACACTACAACAAAATAGGTATATAGCAGCGTTTGTAGCGACATTTTCAAAGCAAAACGCCACTAAATTTATACATATTGTGGCGTTTATATCCAAAATGCCACAAAATGATAACATTAATAGCGTTTTTTCATAAACGATGTTAAAACTCGTACTTTAGTGGCGTTTATTTCACAAATATCGTTAGTGACATTTGTAAACAAACGCTGCAATAGTTCAGAACTTTTGTGGTATTTTTTTTAAAAAAATACCACAATATGTTGAACCATTAGTGGCATTTTGTTTGAAAACGGCGCGGTAGTTTGTTCTATAATGGCGTTTGGTTTTAAAAATGCTACAAAGTTTTATAAACCCCCCCAATTTTCTCCTACCCGATCCTTAATTTCTTTTTATCATCTTCTTTAACCTAAGTTCTTCCTCTATCCTTAGCTTTGCATCTTCATCAAATCGAGGCAGCAGTCGCGACCAGTCAAGTCGTCGGTCACCACCGTCGCGCCATCAGTCACCACTATCGCACCTCCATCATTCCTCATGGCTCAAAATCAGGTACTCTTTTATTCCTCAATTGTTGTTTGTTGTTGTCTACATCACTTTTGTTAGTATTTTCATAATTACGGATTTCTGCTGGTTTGTTTGTCTTTAATTTTCAGAATTCCTTAAGTATCATCGCCCACTTTTCTACTCCCGTAAGTCTTTTGTATAGATGGCATTTAACATAGGGAATTAAGGGAATAATTTAATGCTAATAAAAATAAACCCTAAGGGTATTTGTAGGTTAAGCCTGAAGCTTGAAGTCGGTTAAAGTCTCTCAAATAAAAAAAAGGGGAAATATTATTTAGTTGTAGCGTGAGTTTGCCAAAAAGAAAAACAAACCTTAATTTTTAGAAGCTAGCGTCATTGCCTGGTTATATGCTACCATCTCCCTGCTGCTTATTTGTATGATCGTCCGTTATCACTTGAGGAATCACTGTTGGGTTCACTTGATTGTTTGTAAACTTTGATTTATTTATGTCAACTATTTTTACTTAATCCGACTTGTAATTAAATTTTAAGGAGATTGTTATTGGATATTGCTACATGATATTAAATTTGGATAATAAATAGCAGAAAATAACATTTGCAAATCATGTTGGTTTAGAGGTGTTTTAAGAAAAAAAATCATTGTATAACAAAACACAACTAAATACATAGTCAATACCAGTGTTTGTAAAACAAAACACACTAAAGTTCAATATCTTTTGCGGCGCAAATATAGAAAATGCCACTATATACGTAGTCAATAGCGGCGTTTTACATTAAAAATGCCACTATATGTCAAAACATTTAGCGGCATTTTTAGGAACAAACGCCACTAAAGAAAAGATAAATAGCGACATTTTCTTAAACACCGCTAAAGATCATAACCCTTAGTGCCGTTTGATGTTCACAAACACCGCAAACTTTTGTGGTGTTTATTTTAGTGGCGCTTTTTGCTGCTCTTGTTTTTTGCGTTAGAAGGGTTTTTAGCGACGCTTAAAAACGTCGCTATATGACTAAAAAAGCCGCTAAAAACCTATTTTGCTATAGTGAAATTCATATACGTGCATAATTATTAATTATTTGTCATATTAATAAAATTTCATCAAAAATTTATAATAGTTTTGGCGTGTAAGTAACTTCCCCATATACCATGTTTTCACCATCGAAAAAGATTCACCCTTATGATCAATTGAACTAATAAAAGCCTCTGATCAGTATAAGATGAATAGTTCAAGATTTTTCTTTGAAAATATGTTTTATTTTAGGTTTTGTTGGAAGAACTTTTTGTGGAAAAAGAAATTAGAGCTTTTGGGGAAGGAATAATAATAATAATAATAATAATAATAATAATAATAATAATATAATAATAATAATAATAATAATAAAAGGGTTTATTTAAGAGAGAGTATATGATAAAAGATAAAAAATGAAAGAATAATTTTGAGAAAAAAGAAAAAGGAAAAGAAATAATTATTTTTAAATATTTTTCTAGAAGGAGAATGAAGAATTATGAAAGTTTAAACGAGAATTTTCTAAATAATTTTTTAAAACGAAATATGAGATTTTATAAAAAAAAATGAGAGTTGATTCGCCTATCAAAGTATATTCAACATGATTGTTACTATTTTTATTAACTAAATTAATATTTAATGATTCAATTTATTATCAAATGATAAATTTTAAATAACATAGAATGTTTATCATAATATATAATTAAGTTCTATAATTACACTACAACAAGTTTATTATTGAGGATTTGTTTTTCATTGCTCTTTAAAAATTACGATGAAAAAGTGATTTTGAAAAATGTTTTTTGATTGATTGTTTATATATTTTCGTCATTGTTGTCAACTTTTTTAAATAAATAAAATATACATTTTAGATATTATTTTTGAACATATAAAAGAATTAGTGATATAAATAAGGATTAATACGACTATATTGTTCAAATTTTTTGTTGTACTTGAAACTGCAAGGGGAATAAGGGTAAAATTGAAAAAGGAAATTAACTTAGTTTTTATGCTTCTATATTAACTATATTTGATTTATTAACTAATTAATTTATATTAAATAACATATAAATTCATTATAAAGATAATTCTTTCAATTTAATTTATTTCATTCACAATATAGACGAGAAATTCATTACGTACTAACATCGCCAACATGACAGTTCCTGGTTGATGCCTAGGGGTTGTAATCACAAAGAGACTTCAACGATAAAAGAAGTTGATGCAAGAGTGAAATGTACATGAATACAACAACCTTATTATAATGATTATCGTTGAACAAAAGACTTGTAAAAAGTTTCAATTACAGAACTCAAATGGGTGAAAATATATATATATTTTCCAAAACAGTTAAAGTACTTATAAAACCCTTATACCTTTATCTAATGACAGCACAAATCAAATCTGCTTCATACAAAACATATAAATGTTTTGATATAATAGAGATATTTTAGATATTATAACTATTTTTTTTGGATTTAACTAAAGGTGATCACAAAGTAATACATGTTCTAAGAATTCTTAATCATTTGACAATGAACGTTCAATCACTCTTGCAGTCGCTGGTGCTCGAACCCGAGACCTCTAGGAACAACAATGATTCCTTTAACCACTTAGGTAAATTAGTTCATGCCACAACTAAATGTGTTGATCATATGTCACACCCCAAATTTTGATTTAAAATATTAATTAATTAATTTAATTAATGGACCGTTTTGTGAGGATTAAGAAACTTAAGGTTTATTTTCAAATTTTCTAAAAGTTCAAGGACCTAAGCTTGCATTTTCCCCTTCTTTTCAACCAAAATAAACCCCCATGAAATCCCAAACTCAAATCCCTAGCTCAGCCCATCGCCCCCCGTCGCCTCTAAATTCTCTATCGTCCGGCCGCCGTTGAACTTCGTACCACCTCCGTTCGACTCGTCATCGCTTGGCAACCAAAACTCATATTTTGATCCACTTGAACCTTATAATCACCAATTAAATTCCATATCTATTTAAAAAACCCCAAAAATAAACTCCTACATTTGAAATTCTTAATACTTCGATCTCCTTATTTTTTAATGATCATTTAAAGACTAGATTACTGGAAGTGCAACACGTCACTGAAGTATTTAAATGATGTATTATCCCTAACTTTTGAAATAACTAATGTGTTTAGACCCCAAAATGACTAAAATAATCTCGAATCCTGAGATAACCTAAATACTTTATGACTTGGATTAAGTGAATGTCTTTGGATAGACTATGGGAACACCGATGAACCTAAATGATGGTACTGCCCCTAAAGGTTATGGAGCACAACCCAAATCGTTAGACATTTTGGATACTATTACAATATATAAATATATAAATGAAATAAATACCAATGAAATACCTATTTGTCTCATCAAGAACTGATCAATGATGATCATGATATTAATCAGTTCAGCTAGTGTAGTTAGTGTTAAGAAGTGAGTAGTAGTGAAGTATCACGGTCCGAATGATTGACAAGTATTGCAGTGTTGGGATCTGTAATTCAATTAGACTCGAAATCCTGATAATTTAGTATAAAACCTTGAATTTTACAAATCATCGCTCTACCCTTATTGAGTGAAATTACTGAGAATTCTCTAAGAATCAAAATATCTGAAATACCCCTATTTGTTTAAATATTGAAATCACTCCTGTCATACTTGAAATCTTAAGTAACTCTGATGCAGAAGATTTTGAATACCTACCTGATTGCCAAGTACCTTCGAAAAATAAATGGATACTCTAGTGTGTTTCTTATGTGACATGTAAATGTTTTATGTTGAAAACATGTTGATGTTTCGATATAACAAATTAAGTATAAATGAATTTTAAGATTTTACAAATCGTTTTCTAAGTATATTCGATTTAATTATTCGAATATCAAAATATTACTCCAAGTCTTTCAAAGTTTGATTTCAATCCTAACAAAAGTTTAAAATTGTGTTTTAAACTTAAAATATTTTTGAAACAATTTTCATAAAGTATTTCGAACCAAAAACGAGCCAAATATTAATTTTTTAAAGTAGTGTACCGATGCACCATTTAATGCATCGATGCACCCTTGAATAAATTGAATTTCGAATGCATTTTGTGTATCGATGCACAAGGCATGCATCAATGCACTCCTGAATATTTTGAACATCGAGTGCATTTTGTGTACCGATGCACAGACCATGCATCGATGCACTCCAGGCTCATTTAAAAGATCAAATGTATTTTATGCATCCATGCACCCCTAGTGTACCAATGCACTAAGTCTTCCAACGGTCGAAATATTTGAATTTTACACATAGTGTACCGATGGACCTTGCCTATGCATCGATGCACACACGCTCCCAACTGTTTTATTAATTGATAATTACACTATAACGGCTCTATTGACTTCACCAATGATCCCCAACATTCAAAAGTGACCCAAGGTATATTTAAACAAACTTAGAAGCCATTGATCAACAACAAGAAACAACAATTAAAAGAGAATCAAAGAGAAAGCTTTAAACATCAAGTTTGAGTTATTCAAGCCTATTTTTCATTCAATATTCATTTTTCTTTCAAGAACACCATTTGTACTCAATTGTATTCATTCTTAAGTGTTCTTTCTTTGTTCTAGAATTGTGCAAACAATTTACTTTGTGAGCTTTTTCTTGTAAGCTTGCAAATTTGTGCATTTCTCTTTGGGAGAGAGCGTGCTCAAGAATTTGGGGTATAATTCGTGAGGGATTTGTAAGATTACTCTTTGTCCTCAAAAGAAAGACAAATTAGTGAATTTGTGGAAAATCCTTAGTGTGGATAGCTAAGGTAGTGGACGTAGACTTTGGTTGAGAAATTCAAACCACTCTAAATCGTTGTGCAATTATTTTTCATTTTCTGCAAAAGCTTCCACCGAAATTTTTATTGCCAATTCACCCCCTCTTGGCCGATTCTTTGATCGTTTAACTCAACAATTGGTATCAAATTCTCACTCATTTAAAGGTTTAATCACCTCTTGTGTCAATTCGGGAAGAGTTACATCGATAATCAAGTCATCAATGACCTCCACTTCAAACCACGACTTCGGTCTTAATTCATTACCAATCAACAAGCCTCCTTTCTTCAATGGAGCTAATTATGCTTATTGGAAGAATAGAATGATGTACTCCAAAGCTATCCATATTATTTTTTATGCTCTTGAACCGGATGAATACGAGAGAGTTTCATCTTTTACAACCGCCAAGGAGATATGGGATAAACTACAATTCACTCATGAAGGTACAAACGAGGTAAAAGAATCTAAAATTAGTCTTCTTACTCATAGCTATGAAAATTTTAGGATGAAACCGTATGAAGATATCAAAGCTATGACGGATAGATTTTCCATGATTGTCATTGGCCTCAAATCATTTGGAGAGATCATTCCAAATGAGAAGCTTGTGAGAAAGTTAGTTTACTCTCTTCCAAAATCTTGGCAATCAAATAAGACAGCGGTCATCAAGGCTAAGAACTTAAAATCCTTAACTCTCGATGAGCTAATTGGTTCTCTCCTCACTCATGAAATGATGCTTCAAGATGAGGTAGACCTCGAAAAGACTGATGAGATAAAGAAAGAAACGGAGAAGAAGAAGAACATGGGAGTTGCTCTCAAATCCACAAGAGATGAGAGTGATTCGGATGAAGATGACGATGATGAGGAGATGGTATTATTTTCCAAACAGTTTAGAAAATTAATGAGGCCTAACCGAGGAATAAAATTCAAACGAACGAAGGCTTCAAAAACGAACCGAAGGAGAAGGACCCGATCATTTGCTATGAATGCAAAAAGCCGAGACATGTCAAATATGATTGCCCACAATTAAAGAAGAAGGGTCAATCAAAGAATAAGCACAAAGCTCACGTGGCTACATGGAGCGATGAAGAAGGTTCCGATGAAAAGGAATAAGAAGTAGTAAACTTGTGCTTGATGGTATTTGGGGAGGATTCTCAGGTAACCTCTATCTCATTTGATTCAGATAATTTATCTTATGATGAGTTATTAGAGGATTATAATGGGTTGGCTTCGGATTGTAAGACTTTATTTTCAAAATACAAAAATGATATTTCAAAATTAAAAAATGAAAATAGTCTTATGTCCAAAACCAATAATGATCTTGAAAGTAAGATCAAAGAATTGCAAATCAAATTAGATGAATTTGAAAAGAAAAACATTGATTTGCATAACTTACTTTCAAGAGTAAATGACGATCATCAAAAGAAAATTGATGATCTTAAAACTTCTTTTGATAAAGTTGGAATAAAACGTTTTGAAAATGGAGAAAGTTCAAAATCCAACTTTGTTAGAAAAAGTTTTAAAAACTACAATCATAGAGGTCCCTAAAGAACCTCAAATGGTAAAATAATTAGAAGTATATGGGTTCCTAAAGGACACATTACTACTAAAGATAAGGATATCCTATACAAATGGATACCTAAGGGGACTAGGATTTTGGAAACTAATGAATATGGACCCAAAAGAACTTGGGTACCAAAAATAAAAATTTAATCTATGTTTGTAGGAAAATGAGCATTGCTACAAGGAACGAGAAACAAATTCAAACTCATGGTACCTTGATAGTGGATGCTCAAGACACATGACCGGAGACAAAAGCCGGTTCATAGAGCTTAACGCCAAAAATGGAGGAGATGTGACTTTTGGTGATAATTCAAAAGGTCACGTTGAAGGTATAGGTTCTATAGGTAATACCTCTTCCATACAAATTAAAAATGTATTATATATGAATGGATTAAAGCATAATCTATTGAGTATTAGTCAATTATGCGATAAGGGATTCAATGTCATGCTTGAGACTAGTGGTTGTAAAGTTGTTGACATTGCATCTAATCGGATTATGCTTGTTGGTCATAGAATATGAAACATATACATGGTGCATTTAGATTCTATAGATATGACTAATTTATGCCTAGCTGCTAAGGATGATCATGATAGTTGGTTATGGCATAGGAGACTAGGACATGCTAATATGAGTGTTTTACAATGACTTATTTAAGGAGATTTAGTTCGAGGGTTGCCTAAACTAAAATTTGATAATGATAATTTCTGTGATGCTTGTGGTAAAGGAAAACAAAAGTGAGTTTGTTTTAAATCCATTAATGATGTATCAACTAGTAGAGTTTTACAATTGATCCATTTAGATCTTTTTGGGCCATCTAGGACCACTAGCTTGGGTGGAAAACAATATGCATTTGTCTTGGTAGATGACTATTCTATATATACTTGGGTTCTATTCTTAAGTACTAAAGATGAAGCATTAGAAAAATTTATCGCATTTTTAAAAGTAATCCAAAACGAAAAATATTACTCCATAACTAGTGTTAGGAGTGATCATGGCACTGAATTTGAAAATCTTGGATTTACTAAGTTTTGTAATTCTAATGGTATTAGCCATAATTTTTCAACACTAGAACCCCTCAACAAAAAGGAGTTGTTGAGAGGAAAAATCAAACTTTAGAAGAAATGGCTAGAACCATGCTTTGTGAAAACAATTTGCCAAAATATTTTTAGGCAGAAGTCATAAATACCACTTATTACGTCATTAATCGAGTAATGATTAGACCTATTTTGAAGAAAACTCCATATGAACTTTTCAAAAATAAAAAGTCTAACATTAGATATTTTCATCCTTTTAGATATAAATATTTTGTTTTAAACAACGATAAAGAAAATCTTGGAAAATTTGATGCGAAAAGTGATGAAGGAATTTTTCTGGGTTATTCCTTAAATTCTAAGGTTTATCAGGTATTTAATAAAAGAACTTTAATTGTAGAAGAGTCTATACATGTTTTTTATGATAATCTCCTTTCGATGAAGGATTCTTGTGTAAACGATGATGTAGGTATTGTAAACACAAATGACGTTAGACATAACGTTGGAGAACCATCATCAAAGGAAGAAACAAAAGATGAGGAAATGATGTTCTCGAGAATCCAACTATTGAAGAAAGGGAAGTCTCTTACCCAAGAGAGTACAACTATGTCAAGAATGGTGAGATAATAGGTGATCCATCAAAGGGGTAATAACTCGATCTTCTGTTAGAAATATTTGTAATTATGTAGCATTTAGCTCATGCATAGAGCCTAAGAATATTAAAGAAGCATTAAATGATGAACATTGGATTATGGCTATGAAAAAAGAGTTAAATCAATTTGAGATAAGTAACGTATGGACATTAGTTGAAAGGCCTAGTAATAAATCTATTGTAGGTATTATATGGGTATTTAGGAATAAGCTTGATGAAAGTGGTAATATAGTGAAAAACAAGGCTAGACTTGTTGCTCAAGTTTTTACTCAAGAAGAAGGCATAGACTATGATGAAACATATGCTCCCGTAGCTAGGATGGAAGCAATTAGAATGTTATTAGCATTTACATGTTTTCATGAATTTAAATTATATCAAATGGATGTTAAAAGTGTATTTTTAAATGGTTTTATAAAAAAAGAAGTGTATGTGGAACAACCTCCTGGTTTTGAAGATTCAAAATTTCCAGATTATGTTTTTAAATTGACAAAAGCACTTTATGGTTTAAAACAAGCTCCTAGAGCTTGGTATGAAAGATTGTCAAACTTTTTAATTGAAAAAGGTTTTTTAAAAGGGAGGTTGACACTACATTGTTTTTAAAGCATAAAGTTAAAGATTTATTAGTAGTTCAAATTTATGTTGATGATATAATTTTTGGTTATACTAATAATGTTATTTGCCAAGAATTTTCTAAGCTAATGCAGAGTGAATTCGAGATGAGCATGATGGGGGAGCTCTCATTTTTTCTTGGGACTCCAAATCAAGCAAAGAAAAGATGTTATCTTCATCAATCAAGCTAAGTACGTCAAGGATATGCTCAAGAAGTTTGGACTGGAAAATGGGAAACCTCATGTCACTCCAATGAGCTCATCAACAAAGCTTGACAAAGATGAAGGAGGTAAATGTGTGGATGTTAAATTATATAGGTCAATGATTGGCTCTTTGCTCTATCTAACCTCAAGTAGACCAGACATTATATTTAGTGTTTTCTTATGTGCTAGATTTCAATCATGTCCTAAGAAATCCCATTTACTAGCTATTAAGAGAATCTTTAGATACCTTAAGGATACTCCTAGTTTAGGACTTTGGTATCCTTGAGATTCTAGCTTTAGCTTGCATGTCTTCTCTGATGCGGATTATGGAGGATGCAAAATAAATAGGAAAATCACCTCCGGTACTTGCCAATTCCTAGGAAATATGTTGATTTCTTGGTTTTCAAAGAAACAAAATTGTGTTGCATTATCTACCACTGAAACAGAATACATTTCAGCCGGTAGTTGTTGTGCACAAGTTTTATGGATAAAACAACAACTTTTTGATTATGGAATTGAAGTAGGTACCATACCTATCAAGTGTGACAATACTAGTACTGTTTATCTCACTAAAAATCCCATCCAATACTCTAGAACTAAGCACATTGAAATTAGACATCATTTCATTAGAGATCATGTCACTAAAGAGGATATAGTTCTAGAATATGTTGATACTTTGCATCAATTAGCGGATATTTTTACAAAACCTTTAGATAAAGAAAGATTTTGGACACTTAGGAGAGAATTAGGTTTAACCAACATATCTTGACTTAGTGTTTAGCACTTTTAATTTTGATTGAAAAATGCTTATAAAAATAACTCTTTTGATTGCATTTTTTGTTATTAGTTAGGGGGAGTTTATAATTTTGATTGAAAAATGCTTATAAAAATGACTCTTTTGATTGCATTCTTTGCTATTAGTTAGGGGGAGTTTATGATTCTTAATGAAAATTAATTATATGTTCAAATGAAGTTTAAGGATTTGATTTGATTGATTGAACATAGTTAATTTTCAATATATGAGTTATCAATACCATTAGAGCTAAATAATTTAGCATTTTGAATGTTTAAAACAAATTTTTGACATTTTTGTGCATAATGCATCGATACACTAGTTAGTGCATCGATGCATCCCTTGAATGTGCATTGATTCACCATGAAGGTGCACCGACGCACTCATTGAATGTGCATCGATGCACTCTACTATGCATCGATATACCAATCGGGTTTTGGGTTTATAATGTTTATTTTTCTTTATTCCTTCAAAACCCTAAACACTCTCAACCATGCATCGTTCGTCCCCCTCACACCCTAATCTCAAACTTACTTCAAAATCAACGTTTTAAGGTTAGAATTAAACTATTCTTCAACTCCTAATCATTCTTCTATCATTAAATCATGCAAAACATCATTACATTCTCACTCAAATCCAAATTTCAAGGTAATATTTTCTAAAACCCCTGTTTTATTGATTTTTAAACTTATGATTTGTTTTGATTAGTTATAGGTTGAACAAATTATCGGGCATTGATTGTTTAGTGTTTAGAAACTAGATTTTACAATCAATTTCGTCAAAAACACTCAATTTTTCAAAATCATTTTTGAAATTCGAAATAAAAAAATGAAAATTATTGTTATAATTGATGTTTTTGATTAAATTATGTTGTTTTCATGAAAACTATACATATTATGATCTTCAAACATTATTTTCTAAATAGCTTTCAAAACTATGCCCATTAGGATTCGGTTTAGAGAACCTTGAATATTATAGACTCTTTTGAGTTTTGGGATTTATTATATTGCATACATGTGTTTTAAATTTGCAGGTTACATATCCCATTCTGATTCATAAACCATGTCTAATCCTAAATATCCTAGGTCGTCTTCGAGTCACTCTAGTCAAAACCGACCTCTCATTCCTCATCCACCATAAAATCCAAACCCAAACGAACCCAAATTAATCATCCTTAATTCTTGCTTCAACCAACCTGGTCGTCGTCAAGATGAACTATATGATAGGTTCGTTAATCATTTCCAATCATACAAAATCCAAGAAGAATGTATCACTTCCATTCAAGCAATGGAGGATATTAACTTCGAGTATCTTCCTATCATTCGATCTTGGAAGTTTGATAAATTGTGTCAAATTAAGCCCATTGTCTATCAAAAATTAGTCCACATTTTCTACTCCAATGCAGTATGTGTCCAAAATGCACATAAATCCGAAACTATAGCCATTAGATCCTACCTTTTAGGACAAACCATTTATATTGACTCAGACAAAATCGCTAATGTCTTTGGTTTAGACAATAACGGAATAGATAATGAGAGAGATATTGTGGCAACTCCCTATCAACCTAAGGGTAGTGTTAGTACATTACGAACTCACCACGAGCGATTCCTTCATTTAATGATCTCTTGGTGGTTTAGACCATCCGGAGGTAGGTACTCCTCCCTTAGGGTCATAGATTTATGGTGGATACATTGTATCCAACATAATAAGAAAAATAATTTGCCACAAATTATTTTTGGTGAGCTTATCGATACCGTAAACGTCATTCCTTCTAAAAATATTGAAACTTTAGTTTATGGTTGTCTTCTTTCTAATCTATTTATCAAACTAGGGCTAAAGTCTTGGTTGATATTCCCATCCCTATTCAGAACCAAATTAATCTCACTTCCTTAAAGAAATCGGGATGGAAGAAGAATAAGGAAACAGGTCAATGGGTTTATCGACCTACTTAGCAAACTCCGGGAGCTAGCTCTTCACGAGCTCCACCGACACCGGCAGCAGACGATGATCCGAAGCTTCAGCAACTAATGCAAGATATTGATGATATCGATGATGAAGCACCCGAGGACGCGCCAGCACAACAAGATGATCAAACGCCTCCATGTTTTTTATCATTCTTAGAGTCGTTTGATCTGCTGTTTCCATTCATGGAGTCTCATCTCACTGTTATAGAGGCAAGAAAACGGAAGATGAACAATCGTTTAGATTCGCTCACACTCGAGATGCGAACACGATACCCTCCTCCTCCCGATCCTCCTATGGATTCGACCTTGCCTTGCTCTGCTTTGCTTGAATTGAACTCCGTATTAATGTTTTGGATTGTTAAAACTTTTGATGTTTTTAAATTGGATGTTTGAATGTTATATTATGGATATTGGATGTTTGAACTTAATATATATATTTGGTTTGTTTAAATTTTTAATCTTAATGTTCATTTCGTTTTCACATCATTTACATATTAGTTGCAATATGACCAATTTACCATTTCACATTGTTTTTGGATATTGATTTATGAAACTAATGGCTAACCTTTCTCTTGATTGTGATCTTAGCAACTTAAACTATATTTATTTAAAATCAATTGGCTAAATTTTTCAAAGTCTTGGTTTGAATTAACGTTTTATAGAGTCTTTTTGATTTAACAAAAAGGGGGAGAAAGATGTGTTATAGTAAGGGGAGAAAGATGTGTTATAGTAAAGGGGAGTAATTTTTCAAAATTGATTTCAAAAATTATTTTTGAAAGAAAATCTTAAAATTATTCAAGTGTTTTGTTATATCAAAAAGGGGAAGATTGTTGAAAATATTTTGATGTTTCGATATAACAAATTAAGTATAAATGAATTTTAAGATTTTACAAATCATTTTCTAAGTATATTCGATTTAATTATTCGAATATCAAAATATTACTCCAAGTCTTTCAAAGTTCGATTTCAATCCTTACTAAAGTTTAAAATTGTGTTTTAAACTTAAAACATTTTTGAAACAATTTTCACAAATTATTTCGAACCAAAAACGAGCCAAATATTAATTTTTCAAAGTAGTGTACCGATGCACCATTTAATGCATCGATGCACCCTTGAATAAATTGAATTTTGAATGCAATTTGTGTACCGATGCAAAAGGCATGCATCGATGCACTCCTGAATATTTTGAACATCAAATGCATTTTGTGTACCGATGCACAGACCATGCATCGATGCACTCCAGGCTCATTTGAAAGATCGAATGTATTTTATGCATCGATGCACCCCTAGTGTACCGATGCACTAAGTCTTCTAACAGTCGAAATATTTGAATTTTATACATAGTGTACCAATGCACCTTGCCTATGCATCGATGCACACACGCTCCCAACTGTTTTATTAATTGATAATTACACTATAACGGCTCTATTGACTTCACCAATGATCCCCAACTTTTAGAAGTGATCCAAGGTGCATTTAAACAACCTTAGAAGCCATTGATCAACAACAAGAAACAACAATTGAGAGAGAATCAATTGAGAAAGCTTTAAACATCAAGTTTGAGCTATTCAAGCCTATTTTTCATTCAATATCCATTTTGCTTTCAAGAACACCATTTGTACTCAATTGTATTCATTCTTGAGTGTTCTTTCTTTGTTCTATAATTGTGCAAACAATTTACCTTGTGAGGTTTTTCTTGTAAGTTTGCAAATTTGTGTATTTCTCTTTGGGAGAGAGTGTGCTCAAGAATTTAGGGTATAATTCTTGAGGGATTTGTAAGGTTACTCTTTGTCCTCAAAAGAAAGACAAATTAGTGAATTTTTGGAAAATCCTTAGTGTGGATAGCTAAGGTAGTGGAAGTAGACTTTGGTTGAGAAAGTCGAACCACTCTAAATCGTTGTGCAATTATTTTTCATTTTCTGCAAAAGCTTCCACCAAAATTTTTATTGCCAATTCACCCCCCTCTTGGTCGATTCGTCGATCGATTAACTCAACATTTGACATGTTTTAAAGTGTGATTTTCTGAAATTACGGATTTACTGATATTTTGATTTCTTTTTAAATGAACTATGACTATATGAAATATGTTCTCTGATTACCTATTTTCACTGGAGAATCATTCTTGATTTATGGATCATGGGATCCACTGGTATGTATGATAGTGGAATTACCCCGAGAATCTATATTTTGACTCGATAAAATTAAAGACACACCTGTTAATTCCTAATTTATTTGGAAAATATCTTATAATCAGTGTTTAACCTCAGAAAAAACACAAGACCTATAAATTCTGATTCTTGAATAAACACTTGAAGCCTAATTTATCAAAAGTATTGCCACTGAAAGGATTAAATGGAATGACGATAATACCCCTAAAGTGTAAATATGACTATAGATGGCTATGATAATGGAAATGACCTGAGAACTCATATTTTGATCCACTTGAACCTTAGAATCACCGATTAAATTCCCGATCTATTTGAAAAACCCAAAAAAAAACTCCTATATTTGGAATTCTAAATACGGTGATCTTCTTGTTTTGAATGATCATTTGAATACTAGATTACTAGAAGTGCGACATGTCACTGAAGTATTTAAATGATGTATTATTCTCAAGTTTTGAAATAACTAATGTGCTTGGACCCCAAAATAACTAAAATAACCTCAAATACTTAGATGATGTAAATACTTTATGAATTGGATTAAGTGAATGTCTTTGGATAGACTATGGGAACACTGATGAACCTAAATAATGTACTGCTCCTAAAGGTTATGGAGCACGACCCAAGTTGTCTAACATTTTGGATACTATTAGAATATATAAATGAAATAAATACCAACAGAATACATATTCGTCTCCTCAAGAACTGATCAATGATGATCCTGATATTGACAGTTCAACTAGTGTAGACAATATTTAGAAGTGAATAATAGTGAAGTATCATAGTCCGAATGATTGACAAGTATCACAGTGTTCGGATCTGTAGTTCAATTGGACTCGAAATCCTGATAATTCAATATATAATCTTGAATACTACAAATCAACATTCTACCCTTATCGAGTTAAATTACTGGGAATTCTTCAAGAATCAAAATGTCTGAAATACCCATGTTTGTTTGAATAATGGAATCACTCATGTCATACATGAAATCTTAAGTAACTCTAATGAAAAAGATTATGAATACCTTCCTAATTACCAAGTACCTCCGAAGAATAAATGGATCCTCTAGTGTGTTCCTTATATGACATGTAAATGTTTTACCTGCTTTAAAACATGATTTTATGAAATTACATATTTACTGATATTTTGATTTACTTTTAAATGAATTATGGCTACATGATATGTGTTCTCTGATTACCTGTTTTCACTGGAAAGTATAATCATTCCTGATTTATGGATCATGGGATCTACTGGTTACTACTTGAACTGTTTTATTGGGATATTATCTGGGTATGCTGGAGTATGGAGGTTCAACTCGATCAAACTGATAATTCCTTATATAGGTTCAAACCGATCGAGCTGGTAATTCCTTACGGACCTAAGGTGACCCTTGGGTATGCTCCGATGCCCCGAGAAAATTTCTTGGGTAGGCACTCAGGCCCCAAGGCACTCCCTTGAGTAATTTATGGGATTGCATATGGTGTATAGATGGAGGGCATTCATGTGATTTAAATAACTACATGATCATTTTTACAATATACTACTGGGTCATTGATTTTGATATTATAAGGTACTGCTAAATATGATTTCTACTGGGGACTGTATGGGTAGGCTGGAGTATGCAAGTTCAACTCGGTCAAACTAGTAATTCCATATATACGTTCAGACCGGACGAGCTATTCCTTATAGACCTAAGAAGACCCCCTTGGGTAGGCCCATAGGCCCTACGGTACTTCTTTAAGATGGCTCATTTGATGTGTGCTTAGGGTAAGTCCTTATGGATGCAGTTCTGGGGAAACTGCATAGAGGTGTTCGGTTGGAGGGTACTACTGTGGTTTTAAAATATGTTTTAAACTAGTAACGTTTTTAAAGGATCTCTATACATTACTCTATTTTATTGGAACACACTAGACATCCTATTCCGATCTCTTGAACTTGGTCCTCTGAATGTTTCCTATGAACTAAAATTTTCATGTCTTTTACTCGAAGAAATATCAGTGGAACCACATCTTATCCCAAAAACTTATAGACGTCTGAATCAATAAGGAAATTTTTATGCTTGCCTATTATTTTTATGTCCTTTAGCATCACTTGGTAGTTCTGTATTATTGAGCTTTCCAAAGCTCACTATTTTACTCATCATTTCAGGTTAAAAGAATTGAACCAGTGCAACTATCAACATTAGTAAAGGAGTTCCACCGGCGTTGCTTGCGAAGTACAATGCATGAGATTATGGGGAATATAGGTTGTATTCTATTTTTATATCCGAGTCTAAAACCTGTTTTATTACTGATATTGTTGAATTCTACTTTTAATATATATGAATAGTTTTTTGAACTTGTGTTTTAATTATAAATTATTTTATGATTTTTACGCGTTTTAACATAAATTTTAATTTTTCCTGGATTTTTTTCTGTGGGTCGCTCCGATGGCGCTAATATGACACCTCGGGTCGGATTAGGTCACATGTATCGGTCTGAGGGTGTTACATTTAATGGTATCAGAGCTTAGGCTGAGTCGAGTCTTCTGGGTAGATCTACTGGTCGACTTTCATAGGATGTCTGATTTGTACATGCCCCTAGATTATGACAGTACTCTCTGAGCCAGAACTCTATGTCAATAAATCATTCTATGATATAAAATGTAAAAAACAAGTTTATGAAATTTTTTGATTGGACAATAATACTTTTTATTGTTTAGTATATTATTAATTTGATATTTGAAATATAATTTTCTAATATATAATGTGAGAGAGGGATCATTCTAGGGATGGGCATGGGTCGGGTTTTGGCCAACCCGACCCAACACGAAAATTTTACATCCTTCACCCGACTTGAAACATTATACCCTCCACCTGATCTTACTTTTTGAGATAAAATTTGAACCCGATTTAACCCGACCCAAAATAATTAAAAATGTTATTTTTATTCAATAAAAACGATGATTTAATTGAAAAAAATAATATATAGATGATATTATTATAATTATTCCTAAATATATAAGGTAAAATTATATTTTTGGGTCGGGTCAGGTAGGGTATTTTTCACCCTAAACCCAAATCTGACCCGACCCGAACCCAAATTTTTTTAAATAAAAAACCCGACCCGACCAGAAACATGTCGGGTTCGGATCCCACGCCCATCCCTAGATCGTTCTATTTCTATAGGAGAAATTTATGAATTATTATTTGTTGGATTTTCTCTCAAATTCTTGATGTGAGAGCCTTTATTTTTGGACGGTTCACCCTTCACAAAAGGGTTACAAGTGACTAGAGAGTCAGAAACATAAAATGTGAGTATTTATCTTATATGAACTCTTAATCTATTTGGTGATCTCATAGATTAAAGAGAATGATATTTTCTCTAGAGATCTTAAGTTCAAGTAACTGTGTTTGTATAGTGTGCACGCTTATCAATGGTTAAAAAAATAAGAACAGTTCGATCTTGCAGAGGTCCTAGGCTCTCTCTATTTGAAGTCAACTTCCCTTCGTTCGTGCGATAACGAAGTTATGTAGCTATGATTCGGAGGTGTTATTTGAATGGATTCCAATGTATTGTAATAGGGTGGCTGATAGAATTGCAAAACTTGCTCCGATCCAACTATTTGATCTGGTACAATACGCTTTCCCTCCTATGGAAGTCGTGGACCTTCTCGCCTAAGATGCTGCCACAGTGTAACCAGAAGCTGTAACACCAGCTTTTTTGTTCGAATCATCATGATCTAGTCTCTTTTCAATTCAAAAATAAAAAATATATAAACATATACTACTTTATAAACACTCCAGACTATTCAAAAAATCTTATATGAACTCAGAGTGATTCTTCACATGATTAAGTGAATTGAATTGATGGTCAAATTTAATTGATTATTTGATAAATAATATTTCATAGACATTTTTAAAAGATTAATTTTTTAAAAAAAAACCTATAACAAAATATATGATTGTATTTCTACCTATAGAGTTTTAAATACATTTATTTTTTAACAATAAATAAACATGAAAGAAATGAAGTTGGAACTTGGAACTTAAGGTTTTCTTAGAGATGATTGATTTGAATATGAAATCAATTTGTTACTTTTGGAAAATGCGTAAATTTTATCCAATCAAGAGAAAAAAAATAGTACAATTGGACCAAGAATAATAAAATAAAGGGTAAACTTCATATTTAGTACCTAAAGTATATACATAATGTTTATTTTATGTTTCATTTTTATATCCCACCTTAAAAGTTTAACAGTGATGTTGGTGTGTCAACATAAGGTAATGTCACATTATTATTAAAAATAAAAAAAAATAGTATGTCATGTTTAACAGCGAAATATCAAATTAAAATCTAAATTAAATATTAAATATAATTTAAAAATAAATATAATTTAAATACTAAAATGAAATAAAAATAATTATTTGAATACTAAACGTGTAACTTACTTTAAAATAAACTTGTATTATGTATTAATTCGCATAGTTGTTGGACTTGTTCCAATCTTCTAGAAATGAATGCTCGCATGATTCGTTAAGTAGTAATATTTTGTTTTCTCCATCAGGGTCCTACTCTTTCATATTTAGAGGAGATTTTCTAATCCAAATCAGATAAAAAAAAACTAGAAAATAAAAATGTTTTCAAATGGTGCAATGCCACGTTTATGGATTATGTCCATAAATTACACATGCATGAATGAAACATCGTAACAATGAAATAAAATTTTATGTTAAGAGAGTGAATTCTTAACATTTTAAGAGGAGATAAATTTATAAAATCATAGGGACGAAAATATATTTTTAATAAAAAAATAAAAAAATAAAATATATAGTAGTTTTAAATTTTCAAGGACGATCGCCACCATTTGTCTCTCCTTAGTCCATCCCTGATCGTAATGCATATATAATTAAGAATAGACGCATGATCTTATGTTAGGAGATTGAATTCCTAAAATTTTAAAGACGAAAATAAATTATCAGTTGAAAATATAAAAAAATATCTAAAATATATATTAATTTAAAATTTTCAGATGACGACTATTTGTACTCGTCCCTCGATCCATCCCTATATATAATATTATAGGTCTCAGGTCTGCATGCTCATCGCTTACCAAGAGGAGGCAGATGAGACTAATCAGAGAGATAGAGGTCTTATTTCCGTAGATATGTATTGCCATTCCTTCAACCTCCACCTCCGCCACCTCTTCCGTTGCTCCTCCCCTATTTCATTCTCCGACAATTTGCCCACATCTTTTGCAGGTATACGTCACTTGTCAACTTTTCTTTTACTTCATACCAAGCACCAACATGTGACATTTTTACAAAAATAATGTAAATTATATTTTAATATTTTTGGTAAAGCTTGAAATTATTTAGGATAATAGATCAAAAGTTATAATAATGATAAAATAGTTATAATCTTATATTGATTTTGGATAAAACCGCCTTGTGTATGATTGTCATAACCATTTTTTACAAAATAATTATTTATTATTTAAAAAACAGTTATGATTTTAATTTTGGAAAAATTGGTGATTTTAAATTAAATTAGATAGAGTTGTCATCGACTTTTGGGTTAGGTAGGTCGAAAACTAAAAATATCTTTTAAAAAACAATTTTAAGAAAAATCATTTTAAGATAAAAAAATTGGTCTGCGTCACCAAAGATTCGTTTAAATGGATTCGGGAGTCGGTTACGCGTGGGGAAGGGTGAACATCCCACAGCGCCCAAATTTTGGTACCTAAACGATTATACATTGTTTAAATATTGGGAATTACAAACTCGAAAATATATTTAAATTACGATCCTTTTATTCATTCGAATTTATTTAAAAATGTAAACAATCTTCAGGAAAACACTTCCTTTGTATTTAGGAGACCTTCCCATAAATTTCTCCCCACAAGCGATATTATTTCGCAAATTTTGCCAATATAAATAAAACAAAATAAAAATAAAAAAACATAAAAAATACTCGAAATAAATAAACGTAGAACAAATAAAATTATTGAATATAAAACAAGCATTTATGAGACAAATCCTTGAAAAGACACATTCCCTTGTATTTGGGAGATGTCTTCGTAGATCTCCCTCACAATTAAATTTCCATTTTTGTATATTAGTAAACAATGATGATTGGAAACATGCGAAATAAAAATATTTACAATATAAAATTAATATTATTCATTTAATGATACATATAAAAATAAATAATATGTACATATATAAGGGGTTGAAATAAAAATAATTAAATATTACAAACCAAGATATAAATGCGTAAAAATTAAGTATTTAATATTATAGTGATCAGAATGGGGAAAACAAAAACTTAAAGAACCAAAATAGTACAAACAAGAGTTTAAAGGTCCAAAATAACAAAAATAGAACTTAAAGAACTAAAATAATAAAAGTAGAAAGTTAAAGGACTAAAATAATAAAAATAAAAACTAGAAGGACCTAATAAAAAATATGCACAAATCAAAGCCCCAATAATTAATTTTAAATAAATACATACTAAAATAAAATAAATAAGAAATATTAAGGACTAAATTATAATTAAACATAAATACAAAACAAGTGGTTAAAATAAAATATTTATAAATTTCATAGCCAAATTCGAATATTAATGAAATACACATTAAGCTAAAATAATGACTAAAATAAACATAAGACTACATTTGAAACCTAAAACATAAAATACCTAATAATCTTTTAGACAGAAACAAGGACTATAATAAAATAAATAACAAATTAGGAGTTAAAATAAAATAATTATTCCAAAAACACATTAATGAACACAATAATGATCAAAATGCAATGTAAATAAATATGGAGTCCAAAGTGAAACAAAAAAACATAGAATGATGATCAAAATAAAATTACTCAAAATAAGCAATCAGAAATATAAACACTTGAACAGCTATAACATCTAACAGATTGGACTAAAATGTAATATGGAATATATAGAAGGCTCAAAATAAAAGGATGACATTTCATTAATGGCTACAACAAATTGTTACAAACAAGGAGGGACCTTAAATGCAATTAACCCCTCACGTTGAACACGCAGACCCCTACCCCTATACGACGTCGTTTTAAATTTGGAATATAACATCCCATTAAGGGATTTAAAACCCTATATCCTGATTTCAATCCCCTTTCTCAGCTGTTCATCCCCTTTCTTAACTGTTCATCCTGAGGAAAACGAAACCAAAACCCCGGCCATCGTAGATCGGTAGCCACAGGGTTAAACACCTGAAGATGGCTTCTCCCTCTCTCATCTTTTCTGGAATAAAAACCCAACCCCTACCCATTCAAACCCGAAACTAAAACCCCAAAATCAAGACCCCTTTTACTTTGATGAGATCCACGACCACCAGGCAATGAAAGGTAAGGTTTTTTCTATTTGGTTTATGTTTCTTTTGGGTTATTTTTCTAAATCCCGAATGCTTCCATATATTTCTCTTCCCCCCTTTTCGGTCTGGGTCTTTTTTTCTCGAATATCGTTGCATGTCTCCTTTTAGTGATAGATGCTAATAGGTTTAGGTAGGATTGTATTGTACTGGTGAATTCCAAAATTTCGGGATTATGTTGGTTTTGTTTTTGACTTTAGTGGCTATTTGGCACGTTAAGGTGATTTGTGTATTTGTTTGGAAAATTTCGGTGACCACGACAGCTCGAAATGCGACTGGGGAAAGTGACCGAACCGATTTGGAGATGAATAGTCGACACGTACATCACACACGCCGGTGAGAAACGATTCAGCTTCGGAATGGCGGAGGCGGTGATATATTTAGGATTTTAAAACCCTAAATGATTTGGGTTGAGTCGGATCTTTGGGTCAGATTCGGGTCATCCGAGTGGGCTGCTAAACTGGGCTTCTGGGTGTTGTTTGGGTCCTCTTGTACTACTGGGCCTTGGGTTTATTAAGCTTGTTTTGGTGAGGCCTGCAACAAAAAATGTAATAATTAATAATAATAATAATAATAATAATAATTTAATTAATTTAATAATATTTATGTAGACTCAGACAAAAACAGGTGTCTACAGCTGCTCCTCTTTGCACATTCTTGTGTTAACAAGAATAGGGCAAAGACGAAAAAGACAATAAGTTTTTGTCCGATGATCTTTTTTGGGTTTTGAAATTTAACACTGCTCATACTATGATAAGTCTTGGTTATCAAGGATTGACACGGCTCCTACATAATGAGGAGATCTGATCATGTGATGACACTGCTCATCTGTTCATGAGTCTTAGCCATCTAAGGGTGATAACACGGTTCCACTCTAATGGGGACGGCTGGTTATCTGAGTTAACATAACTCCTACATAATGAGGAGATCTGATCATGTGATGACACTGCTCATATGTTCATGAGTCTTGGCCATCTAAGGGTAATAACACGGTTCTACTCGGATGGGGATGAATGGTTATCTGAGTTGACACAACTCCTACATAATGAGGAGATTTGGTCAGGTGATGACATTGCTCATCTGTTCATAAGTCTTGGCCATCTAAGGGGGTTTTTCCCAAAAGAAACTGACTTATAAATGATGCTTCAAAATCAAAAGAGACAATTTTATTTCCTAAGAAACAAACTCAAAGATTTTTTGTCTCAAATGAGATAAAATTTTGTTTTTAGAAAACACCATCAAAAGTTATAGACAATATGCTTGCTTCTTTATGTTGAGGAAATATCTTTAGAAGATTTGTTTGTCATTTCCGAATATTGATTTCCTGAAATATCAAAACATGCATTTTTGACTGACTATTTTGTTTGAAAATGCTTTTTTCCTTTGAATTTTCAAAATTTTGAAAAATATCAACAACAAAAATTGAAAATGTTACTTCCTTCTAGGTTTCAAAATTGAAGCAAATCATAAAATAGGAGTTCATTGGATATCAAAAGAATCAACTGCTCTTTTAATCTTTGATAGCTACAAATCTTTGACAAATATAAGATCGAAAAGGTTGGTTCGGAGGTTGCTTACCTAAATTCTATGGTTTATTTCACCTATTCGATCACCTTAAGGATTATGGCATGCCTCTCTTTCTTGGTTTGGACATAAAAAATGACATAACTAGCATAGTCAATTGCTAGACCTTTCAGAAGACTTTTGTTTCAGTTCTCTGAAATCTTTCATTTGTTTAAGCTTCGTAGACTCACCTAGTCAAGGTAGTGCAAAATATCGATCTAAAAATGAAATTTCTGAGTGCTCGTGTGAGTTTGACTATAACAGGTGTTCCTCAACTCCTTTAGTCCATATTCACCGAAACTCCTTACTTAATAAATTTGATTTAATTTGTCATTATCTGTCTAGCTGAATCTTATCCATAAAGTCGGGGCGTTTAACCAATTGCTCTAGAGGGACAATTCAAGCTTTATTATTATATATATATCTTATAATAGCCTTTATAAGACTAGTTGAAGGATTCATGTCGTCATAAAGTCTTCGACTTGACAATCACAGTGGAGCATAAACCGAATTGCCGAATACCCGATCAGTGTCATGGTTTGAATATAATCTATTCATAAAGCCAGGGCTTTCGATTTTCCTCTGTAACCAATTGCTTTAGGGGAATAGCTCAGCTTTATTGTATACATATATATTATATTTTTTGTTGAGTAAACAGATTCTATTTCGTAATCTTGTTAAGGAGAACCTGTTATAGTCCTAGTGTTCATTGAAGGTCAGAAAATCTCATCGTTAGAGTTCAATTCCCAAGCAACTGACCTAAACTGGATTCACCTACTCGATTATTCCATCTGAGAAGATCATGATCATCATTGAACGTCGTCAACAGAAGTAGAAACCAATTAGGTTTGTGATTTCATGTGCTAGATGCCCCATTTTGTTCGCTCTTAACACATACCTTAATGTCAAAATGATAGACTCTTCATAAGAAGAGAAAACTAGCCCAGTCTCTGCAAGAGAAGGGTATTTAGTCTGGTGTATGTTCTAGATCAAGATTAGGATCAAGTGGTCCTTATTTTGCAGGGATTCAATCTTTTCATTTGTCAAAGATTTATAACCTCAATTAGTAAAGAATTCAGTTAAGGTGATATTCAAAGAATTAAAGATTAAAATTTGTTCATTGTTCATTTCCTCAGAAGGAAGCATTTTATTTAAAATGTTTGATCATCAAATGACTTACAAACATTTAAACATAAACAAAAAAATAAGTTCAAACAAGATAACATGCATTTGATGATGCAACAAAACTTATAATGGATGCCCCAGCCGACTCCTGATCAAAATGCCCCATTACACATTGAATGTCAATGCCCCTAAATCGATCATATCTTGGACCTTGCGCTTCAATACTCTACAATCCTCAGTGGTATGCCCTGAGCTCCCAATGTGATAGTTGCATATGGCGTTAACATTATGGCCTTCAAGATATGGATCCTCTCTTGGTTTAGATTGAACTGGAATCACCAAGTTGTTCTCAATTAGCGTTGGGATCAATTCCTCATATTTCATCGGAATTGGATTGATATGAGTCTTTTTACGAAAAACATTATGAGACACGGTCCCCAGACAAGCTAAATTCACTAGACTGATCTCAGATCTTTCCTTAATGTCAGTATAGCTAGTACCACCTGTCTGGTCATTCTTAATAGCTATTTCGATCATTTCTCCATACATGACGATGTCAGAGAAACTCTTAGTGGCAACCCCTATCATGTAGTCGATATATGAAGACTGTAATGTATCTATGAATAGAGTGATAAACTCTCTTTTAGTCATTGGTGGATGCACTTGAGATGCAACATCCCTCCATCGTTGAGTATATTGTCGAAAATTCTCATCACTCCTCATCTATATATTCTGCAACGTTGTTCGATCAGGGTCATATCAATCATGTGTTTATAGTGGTCCATAAAGGCATTTGTTGAAAACATTTTTGATATTTCGATATAACAAATTAAGTTAAATGAATTTTAAGATTTTACAAATGATTTTACAAATTTATATTCGATTCAATTAACCGAATATCAAATTATTACTCCAAGTTTTTCAAGATCAATTTTAATCCTTACTAAATGTGTAAAATTGTGATTTGTACTTAAACTATTTTTGTAACAATTTTCACAAAGTATTTTGAACCAAAAACAAGCCTTAAATCAATTATTCAAAGGCATGCACCGATGCATCAGTCCATTCATCGATGCATCGATGAATTAATTGAAACATCGAATGTATTTCATGCACCGATGCATTCTCCATGCATCGATGCACTCAGGCTATTTTCAAACATCGAATGCATTTCATGCATCGATGCACACTTGGTGCACCGATGCATCAAGTGTTCCAACAGTCAAAATATTTGAATTTTACACTGATGCACCGATGCATCCTCCATCATGCATCGATGCATGAGACGCTCCACCCAGAAAAATTAATTGTTTTCACACTTAAACGGCTCTATTGACTTCACTAATCATCCCCAACATTCAGAAGTGATTCAAGGTGTATTTAAACAAGTTCTGAAGCCCTTGATCAATAAGAAATCATAGAGAAACAAGAGAGAAAGCATCAAACACCAAGTTTGTGCAAATCAAGCCAATTTTCCTTTCAATATTCATTTTGCTTTCAAGAACACCATTTGTGCTCATTTGTAATTATCTTTGAGTGTTCTTTTCTTGTTCTAGAATTGTGCAAACATCTTACCTTGTGAGGTTTTCTTGTAAGTTTGCAAATTTGTAATCTTCTCTTTGGGAAAAAGAGTGTTCTCAAGAATTGGGGTATATTCTTGAGGTTGTTGTAAGGTTATCTCTTTGGCATCAAAAGAAAGAACAAATTAGTGAATTTGTTGGAAAATCCTTAGTGTGGATAGCTAAGGTAGTGGATGTAGACTTTGTTTGAGAAAGTCGAACCACTGTAAATCGCTGTGCAATTTCTTTCAATTTTCTGCAAAAGCTTCCACGAAATTTTTAATTGCCAATTCACCCCCTCTTGGCCGATTCCGTCGATCGATTAACTCAACAATTGGTGTCAGAGCCTCACTCATTTGAAGGTTTAATCGCCTCTTGAGTCGATTCGGGAAGAGTTACATCGATTACAAAGTCATCAATGGCCTCCACTTCAAATTACGACTCCGGTCTCGATTCGATGCCCGTCAACAAGCCTCATTTCTTCAATGGGGCTAATTATGCCTATTGGAAGAATAGAATGATGTACTTCATTCAAGCAAGTGACATGGGAGCATGGAATTTCGTAGAAGAAGGATACATCAAGCCTCTCACTCATCCAAGGTTGTGGAGTGAAGGAGACACAAGAATGTTCCAGCTCAACTCCAAAGCCATCCATATTATTTTTTGTGCTCTTGGACCAGATGAATACGAAGAGTTTCATCGTGTACAACCGCCAAAGAAATATGGGACAAACTTCAAGTCACTCATGAAGGTACCGATGAGGTAAAGAAATCTAAAATTAGTATTCTAACGCATAGCTATGAAAATTTCAGGATAAAACCAAATGAAGATATCAAAGCTATGACGGATAGATTTTCAACGATTGTCAATGGTCTCAAATCATATGGAGAGATCATTTCAAATGAAAAGCTTGTGAGGAAGTTAGTCTACTCCCTCCCAAAATCGTGGCAATCAAAGAAGACGGTAATCATAGAGTCTAAGGACTTAACGTCCTTAACTCTTGAAGAGCTAATTGGGTCACTCCTCACTCATGAAATGATGCTCGAAGATGAGGTGGACCTCGACAAAATTGACGAGACACCAAAGGAGAAGGAGAAGAAGAAAAACATTGGAGTTGCTCTCAAATCCACAAAAGATGAGAGTGATTCGAATAACGATGATGATGACGAGGAAATGACATTGTTTGCCAAACGGTTCAGAAAAATGATGAGACCTTATCGAGGAAGAAAATTCAAACGAAATGAAGGCCTCAAAAATGAACCGAAAGAGAATGACCCAATCATTTGCTACGAATGCAAAAAGGCCAGGGCATGTTAAATATGATTGCCCACAATTGAAGAAAAATGGTCAATCAAAGAATAAGCACAAGGCTCATGTGGCTACATGGAGCGATGAAGAAAGTTCCGATGAAGAGGAACAAGAAGTAGTTAACTTGTGCTTGATGGCATTTGGGGAAGATTCTAAGGTAACCTCTAACTCATCCGATTTTGATGATTTATCCTATGATGAGTTATTAGAGGAATATAATGGGTTGGCTTCGGATTATGAGAAATTATTTTTAAAATATAAAAACGATGTTTCAAAATTGAAAAATGAAAACAAACTCATATCCAAAACCAACAACGATCTTGAAAGTAAAATCAAAGATTTGCAAATCAAACTAGAAGAGTTTGAAAAGAAAAATTTAGATTTGCAAAATTTACTTTCAAAGATCAATGATGATCATCAAAAGAAAATTGATGATCTTAAAACTTCTTTTGATAAAGTTGGAACAAAACATTTTGAAAAAGGTGGAAATTCAAAATCCAACTTTGTTAGAAAAAGTTTTAGAAACTACAATCATAGAGGTCCCCAAAGAACCTCTAATGGAAAATTTGTTAGAAGTATGTGGGTTCCTAAAGAACTCATTACTACTAAAGATAAAAATATCCTACACAAATGGATACCTAAGGGGACTAGGATTTTGGAAACTAATGAATATGGACCCAAAAGAATTTGGGTACCAAAAATCAAAAGTTAATCTATGTTTGTAGGGAAAGGAGCATTGCTACAAGGCACGGGAAACAAATTCAAATTCATGGTACCTTGATAGTGGATGCTCAAGACATATAACCGGAGACAAAAGCCGGTTCATTGAGCTTAACGCCAAAAATGGAGGAGAAGTGACTTTTGGAGATAATTCAAAAGGTCATATTGAAGGTATTGGTACTATAGGTCATACCTCTTCCATACAAATTAAAAATGTTTTATATGTGAATGGATTAAAGCATAATCTCTTGAGTATTAGTCAATTGTGTGATAAAGGATTCAATGTCTTATTTGAAATTAATGGTTGTAAAGTTATTGACATTGCATCTAATCGGATTATGCTTGTTGGTCATAGAATAGGAAACATTTACATGGTGCATTTAGATTCTATTGATATGACTAATTTATGCCTAGTTGCTAAGGATGAGCATGATAGTTGGTTATGGCATAGGAGACTAGGACATGCTAGTATGAGTGTTTTGCAACGGTTAATTCAAGGAGACTTAGTAAGAGGGTTGCCTAAGCTTAAATTTGATAATGATAAAATCTGTGATGCTTGTGCTAAAGGAAAACAAAAACGAGTTTCTTTTAAATCTATTAATGATGTATCAACTAGTAGAGTATTACAATTGATCCATTTAGATCTTTTTGGGCCAACTAGAACTACTAGCTTGGGAGGAAAACAATATGCATTTGTCTTGGTAGATGACTATTCTAGATACACTTGGGTTCTATTCTTAAGTACTAAAGATGAAGCATTAGAAAATTTCATCACATTTTCAAAAATAATCCAAAATGAAAAAGGTTACTCTATCACTAGTGTTAGAAGTGATCATGGAACTGAATTTGAAAATCTTGGATTTATTGAATTTTTTAATTCTAATGGTATTAGTCATAATTTTCAGCACCTAGAACCCCTCAACAAAATGGAGTTGTTGAGAGGAAAAATCGAACTTTAGAAGAAATGGCTAGAACCATGCTTTGTGAAAATAATTTGCCAAAATATTTTTGGGCGGAAGCCACAAATACCGCTTGTTATGTTGTAAATCGAGTAATGATTAGGCCAATTTTAAAGAAAACTCCATACGAAATTTTCAAAAATAAAAAGCCTAACATTAGTTATTTTCATCCTTTTGGATGTAAATGTTTTGTTTTAAACAACGGTAAAGAAAACCTTGGCAAATTTGATGCTAAAAGTGATGAAGGAATTTTTCTGGGTTATTCCTTAAATTCTAAAGCCTATCGTGTATTTAATAAAAGAACTTTAGTTGTAGAAGAGTCTATACATGTTGTTTTCGATGATAATCCCCTTCCGAGGAAGGATTCTTATGTGAATGATGATGTAGGTGTTATAAATACAAATGACGTTAGACATGAAGTTGGAGAATCATCATCAAAGGAAGAAACAAAGGATGAGGAAACTCATGATCCCCTCGAGAATCCAACCATTGAAGAAAGGGAAGTATCTTTTCCAAGAGAGTACAACTATGTCAAGGATGGTGAAATTATAGGTGATCCATCAAAAGGGGTAACTACTTGATCTTCTCTTAGAAATATCTGTAATTGTGTTGCATTTATTTCATGCATAGAGCCTAAGAACATCAAAGAAGCATTAAAAGATGAACATTGGATTATGGCTATGCAAGAAGAATTAAATCAATTTGAGAGAAGTAAAGTATGGACATTAGTTGAAAGGCCTAGTAATAAATCTACTGTAGGTACTAGATGGGTTTTTAGAAATAAACTTGATGAAAGTGGTAATACAGTGAGGAACAAGGCTAGACTTGTTGCTCAAGGCTATACTCAAGAAGAAGGCATAGACTATGATGAAACATACGCTCCCGTAGCTAGAATGGAAGCAATTAGAATGTTATTAGCATTTGCATGTTTCAATGAATTTAAATTATATCAAATGGATGTTAAAAGTGCATTTTTAAATGGTTTTATAAAGGAAGAAGTGTATGTGGAACAACCTCCAGGTTTTGAAGATTCAAATTTTCCGGATCATGTTTTAAAATTGACAAAAGCTCTTTATGGTTTAAAACAAGCTCCTAGAGCTTGGTATGAAAGATTGTCAAATTTTTTAATTGAAAAGGTTTTTCAAAAGGAAGGTTGACACTACATTGTTTTTAAAGAGAAAAGGTAAAGATTTATTAGTAGTTCAAATTTATGTTGATGATATAATATTTGGTTCTACTAATGATGTTCTTTGCCAAGAATTTTCTAAGCTAATGCAAAGTGAGTTCGAGATGAGCATGATGGGGGAGCTCTCATATTTCTTGGGACTCCAAATCAAGCAAAGGAAAGATGGCATCTTCATTAATCAAGCTAAGTATGTCAAAGATATGCTCAAGAAATTTGGATTGGAAAATGGGAAGCCTTATGCCACTCCAATGAGCTCTTCTACAAAGCTTGACTTAGATGAATGAGGTAAATGTGTGGATGTTAAATTATATAGATCCATGATTGGCTCATTGCTTTATCTAACCGCAAGTAGACCGGATATTATGTTTAGTGTTTGCTTGTGTGCTAGGTTTCAATCATGTCCTAAAGAAACACATTTACTAGCCGTTAAGAGGATCTTTAGATACCTTAAGGATACTCCTAGTATAGGTCTTTGGTATCCTAGAGACTCTAGTTTTATCTTGCATGCCTTCTCTGATGCAGATTATGGAGGATGCAAATTAGATAGGAAAAGCACCTCCGGTACTTGCCAATTCCTTGGAAATATGCTGATTTCTTGGTTTTCAAAGAAACAAAATTGTGTTGCATTATCTACCACTGAAGCGGAATACATTTCAGCCGGTAGTTGTTGTGCACAAGTTTTATGGATGAAACAACAACTTTTTGATTATGGAATTGAAGTAGGTACCATTCCTATCAAGTGTGACAATACTAGTGCTATTTGTCTCACTAAAAATCCCATCCAACACTCTAGAACTAAGCATATTGAAATAAGACATCACTTCATTAGGGACCATGTCACTAAGGAAGATGTAGTTCTAGAATTTGTTGATGCTTTGCACCAATTAGCGGATATTTTTACAAAACCCTTAGATAAAGAAAGATTTTGGATACTTAGGAGAGAATTAGGTTTAACTGACCTATCTTCACTTAGTGTTTAAAATATTTTAGCACTTTTAAATAATATTGAAAAATGCTTATAATAATAATTTTTGATTGCATTCTTGCTATTAGTTAGGGGGAGTTAATGATTCTTAATGAAAATTAATTTTATGTTCAAATAAAGTTTGAAGATTAATTTGATTGATTGAACATAATTAATTTTTGATATATGAGTTGCCATTACCATTAGAGCCAAATTATTTAGCATTTTTAAGTGTTTAAAACAGATTTTTGACATTTTTGTGCTTCATGCACCGATGCATTTAACAATGCACCGATGCATGCCTTGAATATGCATCGATGCATAAGACCATGCACCGATGCATCCGTCGGGTTTTAGGTTTAAAATCCTCATCTTCTTCATTTTTCTCAAACCCTAAACACTAAAACATACGGCCATTCGACCCCTCTCTCTCCAAAATCTCTATTTTTGCTCAAAATCTTCGGGAAAACATCGGATTCTTCAAGATTTTCATCCTACAAACCTGCTACACTCATTAAATCGCGCAAAACATCTCCTCATTCCCCTCAATCCAATTTTTCAAGGTATTTTCACAAAAACTCTATTTCATTAAATTTTTGAACTTAGGACTAGTTTAGATTAGTTCTAGTTTAAAATAATTATCGGGCATTGGTTATATGATGATTCTAAACTAGTTTCTACAACGAATTTCATCAAAAACGCATAATTTTTCAAAATTGTTTTGAAATTTCGATTTAAAAAAACAAATCGAAAATTTCTGATACTTTTGATTCAATTATGTTAGTTTCATGAAAACTATGTGTATTATGATACTAATTTTAAATAGTTTTCAAAACTTTGCCCATTAGGACTTTGTTAGAGAACCTTGAATTATTGAGGACTCATTTGAGTTTTGGGATTGATTTTTGTGCATACATGTGTTTTTAAATTGCAGGTGATATTTCTTTTCGATTTCCCTAACCATGTCTAATCCCAAACGCCCTAGGTCATCCTCGAGTCGGTCTCACCAAAACCGTCCTCCCGCTCCTAGACCTCAAAATCCATCCAATATTCCTTCATCCCTCATTAGTACTTGTTTTAACATGCCTGAAAACCGTAGGGATGAATTGTACTCTAGGTACATGAACTCCTTCCAATCCTATCGTATTAGGGAAGAGCGTATTCCATCTCTACAAGCTATGATAAAACTTGAATTTGAATACATCTCAATTCTTCGCCGATGGAAGTTTGATAAACTCTTTTCTCTTCAACCCATCGTCTTTCACCAACTTGTCTGCATCTTTTATTCCAATGCGGTTTGTATTCAGAACACAACTCAGTGCGGTACTATAGCGATTAGATCCTATCTTTTAGGACAATATATCACTATTACTTCTGAATCTATCGCATCTCATTTTGGTTTAGATGACGAGGGTTTATTTAATGAGAAGAAAGATGTGGAATATCCATATCTCCCTAATGCTAGTGTCAGTACCTTTAGGTCTCACCACGATCGATTTCTTTACTTAATGATCTCTTGGTGGTTTAGACCATCCGCAGGTCGGTACTCCACACTACGTACTACAGACTTATGGTGGATGCACTATATAAAGAACAAAAAGAAAATCAATTTTCCACATATTGTCTTTAGCGCGCTTGTCGATATCATAAACATTATTCCCTCAAAGCATGTAGAAACCCTACCTTATGGTTGTCTACTAAGCAATTTGTTTATCAAACTCGGCCTAGATGTCTCCCTTGACAATCCTATCCCGCTCCAAAACCCAATCAATATCACATCCTTAAAAAAATCGGATTGGAAATTGGATGAGAACACCGGACTATGGTCTTTTCGACCCGGTAAGCAAACCCCGGGAGCTAGTTCTTCACGAGCTGCTCCTAGTTCTTCTCGTGCTCCTCCTCCTCCTCCTCCAGCTCCTGACGCTGATGATGATCCAGAGCTTCAAAGGCTTATGAGAGATATTGACGAGGAAGTACCAGCTCGGCAAGATGATCAAACGCCACCTTATTTTCGATCTTTTCTAGAGTCGTTTGATCTGCGTTTTGCCTCCATTGAGTCTACGATTACTGAGTTTCAGAGGGAGATGCGTGATCGTATGGATGCTCTGACTCTTGAAGTACGAGCTCACTACCCTCCTCCTCCCGATCCTCCGATGGAGTAGACTTGCTTGTCATGCTTTCTTGTTCTTAAAACTTGGATTAATTTTGATTTTTGTGGTTTGTTTGGCACTTTGAACTTGATTAGTTGTTGAATGTTTATGTTTGTTTGGATATTTGGATGTTTGAATGTTTGAACTTAAATATATATATTTGGTTTGACATTATATATTTTTGCATCATTAGAAATATATGACCAAATTATGCCATTTCACATTTTATTATGAATATTGTTTATGAAAACTAATGGCTAATCTCTCTTTTGATTGTGATCTTAGCAGTTTATTATTAATAAATCAATTGGCTAATGTCTTTTAAAAACCTTGTTTAAATCGTTTTATAGAGTCTTTTTGATTTATCAAAAAGGGGGAGAAAATTTAAGATATGCTATAGTAAGGGGGAGTAGTAAGGGGGAGTAAGTTTTTCAAAATCGATTTCAAAAATAATTTCTTAAACAAATCTTAAAATTACTTAAATGTTTTGTTATATCAAAAAGGGGGAGATTGTTGAAAACATTTTTGATATTTCGATATAACAAATTAAGTTAAATGAATTTTAAGATTTTACAAATGATTTTACAAATTTATATTCGATTCAATTAACCGAATATCAAATTATTACTCCAAGTTTTTCAAGATCAATTTTAATCCTTACTAAATGTGTAAAATTGTGATTTGTACTTAAACTATTTTTGAAACAATTTTCACAAAGTATTTTGAACCAAAAACAAGCCTTAAATCAATTATTCAAAGGCATGCACCGATGCATCAGTCCATGCATCGATGCATCGATGAATTACTTGAAACATCGAATGCATTTCATGCACCGATGCATTCTCCATGCATCGATGCACTCAAAGCTATTTTCAAACATCGAATGCATTTCATGCATCGATGCACACTTGGTGCACCGATGCATCAAGTGTTCCAACGGTCAAAATATTTGAATTTTACACTGATGCACCGATGCATCCTCCATCATGCATCGATGCATGAGACGCTCCACCCAGAAAAATTAATTGTTTTCACACTTAAACGGCTCTATTGACTTCACTAATCATCCCCAACGTTCAGAAGTGATTCAAGGTGTATTTAAACAAGTTCTGAAGCCCTTGATCAATAAGAAATCATAGAGAAACAAGAGAGAAAGCATCAAACACCAAGTTTGTGCAAATCAAGCCAATTTTCCTTTCAATATTCATTTTGCTTTCAAGAACACCATTTGTGCTCATTTGTAATTATCTTTGAGTGTTCTTTTCTTGTTCTAGAATTGTGCAAACATCTTACATTGTGAGGTTTTCTTGTAAGTTTGCAAATTTGTAATCTTCTCTTTGGGAAAAAGAGTGTTCTCAAGAATTGGGGTATATTCTTGAGGTTGTTGTAAGGTTATCTCTTTGGCCTCAAAAGAAAGAACAAATTAGTGAATTTGTTGGAAAATCCTTAGTGTGGATAGCTAAGGTAGTGGATGTAGACTTTGTTTGAGAAAGTCAAACCACTGTAAATCGCTGTGCAATTTCTTTCAATTTTCTGCAAAAGCTTCCAGGAAATTTTTAATTGCCAATTCACCCCCCTCTTGGCCGATTCCGTCGATCGATTAACTCAACAGCATTAGCCAAATCCTTCTAAGAGCAGACTTGAGTATGACTCAATTAGTTATACCACCTAGAAGCAGGTCCAATCATACTGTTTTGGAAGCAGTGGATCAAAATCTGATCATTTTTAGTATATCCAGTCACCCTTCGAATAAACATCGTGAGATGGGCATTAGGGCAACTGGTTTCACTGTACTTTTCAAGATCTGACATCTTAAATTTGGGCGGAAGCACCAAGTCAGGAATTAATACTAGTTCTATTGCATCTATTCATTGTGAGAGCTCTATCTTCTTATTCCCTTGAATGTCTCTCTACACTACTGTTTTAAATTCTCCAGGATCTCATTCTTGGCTCTTCTCATTATCATGGGAACATATATGTTATAATCAGTAGAATTACCCCGAGGATTTAACACAATCGTATGAGTTTTAGTGGCAGGGAAGCTTATTGGGTCTCTTGGAATCTTGTGAGGTGAAATAAGTATTTAGGGACTAGCACGGGCTATCACACATTCAAAAATTTCACGAGTCGAGGAAATCTTCTCTTTGCCTCTTTCCTGGTTGAGCCCAGCTAACTTTTCTGCCATTTGGTCTACTAGGTCCTTTTGGTTTTGCAAGATACACTCCCTGGTGGCCTTTTATACCTGCTCTATTTTAGATTCCCACTCTGCTCGCATCTTTTGCAAATTCTCTTCCAGTACATTCTTCAGTTGCTAAAATTTGGCTCCCATTCTTAGTACTGTGTGAATGAAGTTACCGTTAGAAGCACTTCTTAAATGCTTAAATGAATGTCATGCAAAATGCAAATGCAAAAGGTATCGATTTCTAAAAGTAATCATTCTTAGAAAGAGTTACATTCCTCCAAAAGAGCTTTCATCTTTACAAGAGAGACCAATCTACGAATGCAGTTTGACCTTTTTATTTAGCTCCATGATTTCAATCATGACCCCAATAACTTTATTCTCTTTCTAGAAATGACTCTGAATCCATATGGTAAGTAGTTGATTGCAACCTATGAATCACTTTCCCTCCAATCTATGGCAATCATTTAAGGATAAAAAAGTCTCTTCCAAGATAGTTAGTACATGACTTATACCTCTTCAATCTATCAAATAAATCTTCTTGAGACAATTCCCCGGAAAGACACTCTCTTTTGTTGAATGTGCTTTTCTATCCAATCTTTAACTCTAGTTGTAATCTTCACAAGCTTACTTTTGAAGGATTGGACTTCAGAAATATGAAATGAATTCTATCTACTTGGAGGTTCTCGAAGTTGAATAGATTGTATACTCTTCTATTGTTGATGTCAAATCTTGTCTTTTGAAAGGGAAGCAATTGTATGTAGAATTTCGACATCGGACCAGAGCTTTAAGCAACGACTCGTCTATCTTTACGCATAAGAGATAGGTCATGTCACCATATTTCTTGTGAAATTTCTCCTTGGTAACTACTCTCCAAATCTCCCAAATCTTTATCAATTCTTGTAGATCATTATGCTTGAAATTGACATTGACATATGTGGTCATTTGTGATATGAATCCCCAGAAAAACTATCTCCTTTTTCCTTTTGTGTTTCTTTAAATCAATCTAGAATCACTGGATTGAGTTCTTCCTTGTTATGAAATCTCTTTTCCATTTTAATGGTCGCTCTTCTACTCTAATGATTACTTGGTTAATCAACACCTTTCTTTAATTTATGATGATCATGCAGAATGTGAAGATGCAAATACAGATGCAAAAGTGATGATCCTCTGAAATACAATGCATCATGCAGAATGCAAAGATGCAAATGCAGATGCAAAATTTATAATCCTCTGAAATGCAATGCAACAAGGGACGAAAAAAGAAACAAGCAAAAGAAACAAGATAAGTTAGTGTGGGTAAAATAATCAATAAATTAAAAGATGATATTTAAAGATAAATATAACACCTACCCAATCATGATATCTACCCGAGCATGCTTTCATTAAATAACAATCCTACCCAAACATGCTTTCTACCCCAAAATAATTATTTTCGATGAAATTATCCTAGTCGCATGGTATCTAGTTTGCATGCTTTTATTCGAAAAGAAAATTTAAAGCAAAAAGAAAGGTTCAGAAACGTTTCTCCTTTGTGTACACTTAATTTGGGTACCTACTGACGGACAGAGGTTCAGTATGACTATATATATAGTGACTGTTCTAAGGCTCACTATATGCATGGTTTCGACTCTAACGAGAAAAAGGTACTCGAATTATCCTGAATGTCAGTGCCCCCTTGGGCTACCAAGCCCTCAATCCTGGCCCATTACAGGTTCGTGTTGATCAAGTATATGAACCCCAAAGATTACTTGCTAAAACCCATATGGAGAAACAATTTATCTCACGTAGATATAAAGTATATGAACCCTAAAGATTACTTGCTAAAACCCATAGGGAGAAACAATTCATCTCACGTAGGTTAAGCTTTCACTTTAACTTAAAAAGGACAAAGCTCATAAGTGAGCTTATGGTATGCGAATGCACTTGTTTTGTGTGAAGAAAACTCAAAAACCTTTGAAAACATGACAGAAAAAAGAAATTTTCACAAGCTCAAAAAATCTGGTTAAATCTGAAGACCACTAAAATAAAATCAATTAGTAGAAAGTAAAATAATAAATGATATGTTGACGCTCAAAATAAACACAAGGATCATAAATTAAATACAATTTAAGTTTATAATTCCCAAATACAAAACAACATATAATCGTTTATGACTTGACTCACGAAGTCCCCAGTGGAGTCGCAAAGCTGTCATAACCATTTTTTACAAAACAATTATTTATTATTTAAAAAACAGTTATGATTTTAATTTTGGAAAAATTGGTGATTTTAAATTAAATTGGATATAGTCGCCATCGACCATTGGGTTATGTAGGTCGAATACCTAAAAAATAGCTTTTAAAAAAATAATTTTAAGAAAAATCGTTTTTAAGATAAAAAAATTGGTCTACGTCACCAAAGACTCGTTTAAATGGATTCGGGAGTCACTTACGCGTGGGGAAAGGTGAGCACCCCACAGCGTACAAATTTTGGTACCTAAACGATTAAACGTTTTTAAATATTGGGAATTACGAACTCAAAAATATATTTAAATTACGATCATTTTATTCATTCGAATTTATTTAAAAATGTAAACAATTTTCGGGAAAACAATTCCTTTGTATTTATGAGGCTTTCCTATAAATTTCTCCCCACAAGCGATATTATTTCGCAAATTTTACCAATATAAATAAAAATAAAAAACAGTAAAAAATACTCGAAATAAATAAACATAGAACAAATAAAATTATTGAATACAAAACAAGCATTTATGAGACAAATCCTTGAAAAGACACATTACTTTGTATTTGGGAGATGTCTTCGTAGATTTCTCTCACAATTAAATTTCCATTTTTGTATATTAGTAAACAATGATGATTGGAAACATACGAAATAAAAATATTTACAATATAAAATTAATATTATTCATTTAATGTTACATATAAAAATAAATTATATGTACATATATAAGGGGCTGAAATAAAATTAATTAAATATTACAAACAAAGATATAAATGGGCAAAAATTAAGTATTTAATATTACAATGATCAGAATGGGGAAAACAAAAACTTAAGGGACCAAAATAACAAAAATAGAACTTAAATAACTAAAATAATAAAAGCAGAAAGTTAAAGGACTAAAATTATAAAAACAAAAACTAGAAGAACCTAATAAACAAATATGTACAAATCGAAGCCTCGATAATTAATTTTAAATAAATACATACTAAATTAAAATAAATAAGAAACATGAAGGACAAAATTATAATTAAACATAAATACAAAATAAGTGGTTAAAATAAAATATTTACAAATTTCATAGCCAAATTCGAATATTAATGAAATACACATTAAGCTAAAATAATGACTAAAATGAACATTAGACTACATTTGAAACCTAAAACAAAAAATACCTAATAATCTTTTAGACAGAAACAATGACTATAATAAAATAAATAACAAATTAGGAGTTAAAATAAAATAATTATTCCAAAACACAATAATGATCAAAATGCAATGTAAATAATTATGGAGTCCAAAGTGAAACAAAGAAAAAACATAGAATGATGATCAAAATAAAATTATTCAAAATAAGCAATCAGAAATATAAACACTTGAACAGCTATAACATCTAACCGATTGGACTAAAATGTAATATGGAATATATAAAAGGCTCAAAATAAAAGGATGACATTTCATTAATGGCTACAACAAACTGTTACAAACAATGAGGGACCTTAAATGAAATTAACCCCTCACGCTGAACACGCAAACCCCTACCTTATGCGACATCGTTTTAAATTTGGAATATAACATCACATTAAGGGATTTGAAACCCTATATCCTCATTTCAATCCACTTTCTTAGCCGCTCATCCTCATTCTCTCCTTCTCTCCCTCTCTTTGCACCCCTCGCCTCCGAGGAAAACGAAACCAAAACCCCGGCCACCATAGATCGGTGGCCACGGGATTAAACACTTGAGGATGGCCTCTCCATCTCTCGTCTTTTCTGGAAAAAAAAACCAACACCTACCCATTCAAACCTGAAATCGAAACCCCAAAATCAAGACCTCTTTTACCTTTGATGAGATCCACGACCACCAGGCGATGAAAAGTAAGGTTTTTTTCTATTTGGTTTCTGTTTATTTCTCGGTTATTTTTCTAAATCCCGAATCCTTCCTTGATATTTCTCTTCCCCCTTTTCGGTCTGGTTTTTTTCTCGAATATCATTGCATGCCTCCTTTTAGTGATAGATGCTAATGGGTTTAGGTAGGATTGTATTGTACTGATGAACCCCGAAATTTCGGGATTAGGTTGGTTTTTCTTTTGACTTTGGTGGCTATTTGGCACGTTTAGGGAATTTGTGTATTTGTTTGGAAAATTTCGGTGACCACGATAGCTCGAAATGCGACTGGGAAAGTGGCCGATGAAGCCCACACAGATTTGGAGATGAAGAGTCGGCGCGTGCATCACACGCGCGGTGGGAAACGACTCAGCTTCGGAATGGCGACAGCGATGATACATTTAGGATTTTAAAACCCTAAATGGTCTGGGTCGAGTCAAAACTTTGGGTCGGATTCGAGTCATCTGAGTGGGCTGCTAAACTGGGCTTCTAGGTGTTGTTTGGGTCCTCTTGTACTACTGAGCCTTGGGTTTATTAAGATTGTTTTGGTGAGGCCTGCAACAAAAAATGTAAAAATTAATAATAATAATAATAATAATAATATTTATGTAGACCGAACAAAAACGGATGTCTACAATGATAATCGGAGCAATTTTTTACAACGTTAAAATTGTGTTTAGTTTTTGGTGACTTCAACAAAGTCATGAGCACCTTCCTATGAATTTGATGCCGTCTAAATGCTAAGGTTTAAAATTTTTAAAAATATGGATCGAAGTTGTGATTCAACTCATAAATCTTCATTATGTATCGTAGACATATGTTAGTATGGACACAAATACGATATATCACATGAAACATTGTCCCAAAATATATATATATAGTCTAAGTTTGTGTTTATCGTCGTGTTAATACATGTCTACAATACGTATGACATGATATATAATAATATCAATTAAGATAGATTCATAGGTCGAACTATTATTTTATCACCTGTTTTTTATTTCATTTTCATTCTTATTATTTCATGAGACGCCAAAATTATCGATAGTTGTTTAGATTCTATTAAAATCACCGATAAAATAATCATGATTTTCACATTTTAAAAAGTCCTTGATTACTACAGCACACCAGGGTTGTTCAAATCAAGTACCTGGGTTCTTGGGTACCCAGGTCCTCGGTAATTGATTTTTCGGCACGTGTCCTGACTGGATGTTGTCGGGTACTCAGATACCCGATTTTTTTTATCATTTTAAAATTATTAATTTAAAAAAACATGTATAAATTTAAATGTTCGAATTACATACTCCAACATCCAAACATAAAATTATTAATAATTAAATATATATATATATATATATATTACTAACTAGGTACCCAAAAAACCAATTTTGTGACCCGAGCTCGACCCGGAAAATGTCGGGTCGTTATCCGGTCGGGTAAATTTATTTTTTAGAAAATTATCCGATTTTTTTAAGTTCGGGTCAGCGGTCGACGGACCGGGTCAACCAGATCGAATATTTTTAGCACTCCTACAACACACTACAATTTTATCCAAAATTGTTATCATGTGAAGACTTTGCAACACTATTTCTTTCGATATATTTTCCTATATAAAAGTTGTAATAGCCTAGTCTTCTATAAAATGTTAAGTACAAAGGTGTGTGGAACTTATTGTTCGTCAACCATGACTATGTTTGTGTGCAAATGTATGTTGTGTCGGTGTGTATGGGTGGAATTGTTTTCTTGTTCTTTAGGCAATTGGTGTGTCCATAAGGTTTGTGGCAGATGTAAGTGTTTGCTTATCCTAAAATTTGAGTTTCTTTTTGTTAATTGTTCATTTCACTTTTGTCCGTTCAATATGAAAAATTTATGTTATTAATATATATATATATATATATATATATATATATATGTCTACTCTCGAAAATATTTTGATATCCACCATTACATAAAGTGAACAATAACATGTTTAGGGTTTACTTACATTAAAATTTTTCATGGTAATTGACTATGCCACTTTAATTTAGGTACAGAATCTGATGGTTTGTTCCAAAGTGGTTTCCCAGTGATTAAGTGGAGTGAGATTGTGGATGATGACATCCAAGAAAAAGAAGATTTTAAGGTAAAAAGATCAGCAAATATAGACATATGTGTGTTTGTGCTGATGTGATTTGTTTTTTTCCATCCAAAAAAGGGTTCAGAATCGAACAAGAGTAAGGAACATGTGGACAACATTAAATCCATGTTGAGTTCCATGGAGGATGGAGAGACAAGTTGTTCAGCTTATGACATGGCTTGGGTTTCTCTCATTGAAGACGTTAATGGAAGTGATTCTCCTCAGTTCCTTTCTTCCCTCGAATGGATTGCTAACAATCAACTTCCAGATGGATCATGGGGTGATGGACACATATTTGAGGCCCATGATCAATTAATCAACACGTTAGCTTGTGTTGTGGCGTTGAAAACTTGGAACATCCATCCAGAAAAATACCAGAAGGGTAATGTAAAATTGAACATAGTGATATCCGGGAATGGATCGAAGGAGGGCGGGTAGGGCAGTCGTCTACCATGAAATTTTCAAATTCTCCTATTTTTCTGAATTTTTCCGTATATTTTCTATTGATAATTTACTTTCGCTCCCTCAAAAATTTTATAAACTCACCCTCTAATATAAATCTTGCGTCCATCCATGACAATATCATACACGTATATGTTATGAACTAATCCAACATAGAATCTAACTCTCTTTTTTCTTTTATTGTAGGAGTTTTGTTTTTCAACAAGAACATAAGCAAACTTAAAAATAAAAATGCAGAGCATGTGCCAATCGGTTTTGAAGTGGCTTTTCCTTCATTTTTGGAAATAGCTCGGACCCTAAATGTTGAAATATCGTATGATTCTCCTGTGTTTTGAGACATCTACGAAAATAGAGATCTCAAGATCACCAGGTATATAGCTTTTTTAACAAATAAGTTTAATCACTATAACTTGTTTGAATACATTGTTAGAGATTGCATGGAAGGTTTCGATCTTCTAAGAAAATAAATTTATTCCCTTCGTGGAACTCTTTTATGAGGATGAAGAGAAATGCAAGATAATTTATTTCTAGGTACACTATCTTTATATATAATTGATTATAGAATCAGTTTTAAATATTTATAATTTGGACTTTCATCAAGTTATAAATATACTTTATGATATCTACACATTATTTTCATGACACTTTAATATCTACGACACTTGTGACATAATTGACCACTTAGTTTTATCATACTTTAATATATTTAACATACGTGGCCATAACCATAATGAAATGATTTTAATCTAAAAATATTCCACTTGGTTAACATATGTTTCCTCATAAATGTATAATCTTATGAGCTTAAAATTTATCATCATACAATGAATATTCTATAACAATCTTGTTCAACGATTGTATTCATATATGATTAAAATCGCCTTTATCATATTAATCATGTTAAACTCCTCAACAGTCACATCTGAGACCGTTATTGATTAGGGGAACTTCTTGTTCTAGTTTGTTAAAAATAAACAAAAAAAAGCAGAGAGAAAGAGAGATAATTTGATTAAATTTTATGTTTTTATAGTTTTCTTTGCCAAGTGATTAGTTTTCTGCTCCCTCAGTCTAGTGGTAGTGGAAGTGAGACTGGACAACAAACTCAAAAATCTGTGAGATCAAAAAGCGTTGAGAAATCTGACAATAACAGCGGCAGCAATGATGAGATGGTCTAAATGTTGGAGATGGTAGTGGCACTCAGGTGTTACATACCTGTCCTTCTGTTGCTAGGGTATTTTTTATGAGGTTAAATCTAGTGGTGAAATTTAGGCCTTAGATTGCTCTGAACTATAGTTAGCTAATTGATTTCTGAACTGCTATTCTTTCATTAATTTATATCATATTGCAGAGATGGAATTTTTCTGTTTATATTTATTTAAATATATTTGTTTTTAGTTGTAATGGTTCATTCAATCTTAATTTAAGACAATGTTTCACTGAAACCACCATAGCATGAGATGAGTTCTATAAGTTATGGATTACAATAAGCGCTGCTTGTGCTGACCTCTGCCTAGGAAATGATGTACACATTCTAAAGAAAAGAGAGCTGTTTAATTTCAGATCAAAATATTTGAGTAGCTCATATCACTACTTGGTAGGTTGTTTATATGAAAGAAAAACAAGTCGGTTCTGATCTCCAAGACTGCAATAGCGTTATTTATTGTTTGGCAAGAATTTCGTACAGATACAAACATAACAGTATAGGTATTTTGGCTTTATCCTCTAATTCCTTATCCTTGATGGTTTAACTTCATCTCTCTCAAACTTGGATGAAAAGTTCATAAAGTTGTTAGAAGAAATAAAGTTCAAACCAATCTTGTATGTAGTTGGAAGATATTTGGAATATGGTTTCCTATTTTACTATCATCTTATGGGTCGTCGTGGATAAATAACTTGAGTCCAAATAGTTTCCTGACTTCTTACCATGAAATAGATAGAGGAACATGTCCAGTTTGATTTAGCGGTTTTGAGATTTGAGCTCAAGTTTGTTGTGCAGTGGTTTGCATATGGTATATGTGCAGGCCTTCATGTAAAGGACACTAAATATAGTTTTTATGACTTTCTTCTTTTATAAAAATAAATATAGTTCAGTTAGAACATCTTAACCTTTTTAAGTTCAGTTCCTAAAAGCAACCTCCTTATCTTCATCATGACATTTTTCGACCATAGTATGCTTTGTAGGAACCTTTCATTTACAAGAACTACTTTACTACCCTTTTCATTAGAAATTATAAGTGTAGGGGTATAATATGTTAAGGTCCATTTATGAGACTAGATCAAATTTAATGGTAGAGGCCTCATGAATTTCTTCATCTGCATTGTATATGCATCGCACCAAGCCACCAATTGTAGTATATAATTTTCATTTAGGTTATAGACATGTTTCTTTGTGCACTTGTCTGTTAGATGGGGGTGGTAAATGTTTCTGAAGTGGAAGTTTAGTTAAAAATTAAAAGAAATCCGTGATTTTTTTTTTTTTTTGGTTTTCTCTTGGTTTCAGAGGACATTTTGTTGACATTATAAATAAGTCTTTTATATTTGACATCTCAATTTGTCTTGTAACATATGTTTCCTCAAGGTCATGCCAATATGCTACAGTAATCTCAACGTAAGCATTCATAGTCATGTTTTTGTTTCAGATTCTACCATATCAACAGAGGCAAAGTAGCTAAGGAAAATAGCATCGGCAATGTCAAAAACGAAAGTTCTACAGACAATGGTTGTTGACAATTTAAATCTGATCATTTAGATTTGAGTTTGTATGTAAATACTTGGATTGGGAAGTTGTATGATGAGTTTGGTGAAACCATTGTTTTCTTGTAAATTTTAAGACATTTGAGCTGGTATTGAGGATGCTAAGTTATTTCACTTTATTGTATATATAAACTTTGATTTATTTTTGTTTTCAAGTATTTTTGTTGTCAAGATATTAAATTTGAGTAATAAAAAATAAAAATCATATTTTTCAAATTAATTATCTTATCGGCATTTGTAAAAAAATGTCACTACAAGTCATGCTCTTTTGCGGCGTTTGGGCATAAAATTGCCACTAAAGGTGTACACATTGTGGCGTTTGTTCTGACAAACGCCACTATATATATAGACTATGACATAACATTTAGCGGCTTTTTTGGGAACAAATGCCACTATATGTCATAACATTTAGCGGCGTTTTATCATAACCTTTAGCGGCGTTTGTAAAAAAATGCCGCTAAAAAACACAACCTTTAGCTGCATTTGTGAACGGCAAACGCCACTACCTTTTGTGGTGTTTGTTTCAGCGGCACTTTTTGCGGCGTTTGTTTTTGCACCACAAAAGTTTTTAGCAATGCTTAAAAATGCTACTATATGATTGAAAAAACGCTGCTAAAAACTTGTTTTGATGTTGTAATTGCTCTAAATCTTCATTTTTCTTCCAACATTCATATTGACATACATCCGAATCAGAATCCAAGTAAATTGTTCCCCATACACTGTAGACAGTTCCACTAATGTTATGGGAGAATCTTAATGGTAAGACATACCTATAGACAGTCTCAAACGATGTTATGGTTTCAACAGTTTCAGGTGCATGACAATGAATGCTTTAATAACATTGATGATACAGAGAAGATGAGAACACATTAAATAGAATCCAGCATGCAAGAACTTGTTCAATTAGTACTGCAAAATTCCTCAGATATGGGCTCAGAATTCAAGCAAACATTTCTTGCAGTGCACGAAGTTTTTACTATGCTGCACATTGTGACTTGGAGACCACCATATTTCACATCGCTAAAGTACACATTGAGAAAGTTCACTGATCAATCCTTCTTTTAAGGTTGATGTAACTGTGATCGTTCCTGAAATAAATTCCCTTTATGAGTAAAGCAAGTTGTAAACTATTGAACTAAGTGGCTACTGTGCTGTAGAAATATTTATCTTAGCTACCCATGGTTGACATTATTAACCAGCAAAATCCAATGACATTGTCTTTAAAAAGCTCTCTCCTATAATAGAAATAGTTTAGAAGAAAAACCAATTTTAATTCTCAAAAGATATGGTGCTATAAGCCATGAGCTACTGCTACTAAGACAGACCAAACTTACTCTTAAAGAGTGGAAAATGACTTGTGACAGAATTAATTTTGAATCCAACACCATAACTTTTCCATTATCATGGGAATAAAAATTTGAACCGAAATGTTCATTTAACCAATCCTGATTACATAAAATTTTAAAGGGACCTTAAATGAAGGATTTTTAACATATGTAATATTCCCATACATACTTATGGGTGGTGTTGTACACAACAGTATCAGATGAAGCTAATGACCATGCTTGTTGTGCTATGACCAAAAGACAAAAAGTAAGATCTTTTGATGCAGCTAATACAAGTTAATAGAGTAACTTTGTCCCTTATCATGGGAATATAAATTTGAACCGAAATGTTCATTTAACCAATTCGGATTACATAAAATTTTAAATGGACCTTAAATGAAGGATTTTTAACATATGTAATCTTCCCATACATACTTATGGGTGGTGTTGTACACAACAGTATCAGATAAACCTAATGACCATGCTTGTTGTGCAAAAGACAAAAGTAAGATCTCTTGATGCGTCTAATACAAGTTAATAAAGTAACTTCGTCCCTTATTCTTATCGTGAGAATTGATCCCAGGCATGGTGGATGGAAAGGTTAATGCATAACCATCGAGCCAATTTTGTTAATTGTTATATTGAGAGCCCCCACTATTAAAAGTTATAAAATTGTCTTTCAACTATAGACAGCTTTTTTGTTGAGTCCTCAACTATTAATTCTAAAATGGTTATTTGGCTATTCATATTGTTCCGAACTCGTCCTTTTTCTTAAAAAAATTGGCAGTCATCACTACATTAAAATTGTTATACAGCGGCGTTTTGAGAGTAAATGTCATTAGCTTTAAACATATAGTGGTGTTTCCCTTCCAAACGCCACAAAATGGTAACTTTAGCGGCGTTTTTATACAAACGTCGCAATAAGATTAATTTATAGTGGCTTTTTTCAACAAACGTCGCAATAGAGTAGTGTTTTAGCGGCGTTGTAATACAAACGCAGCAATAGCTAAAATTTATATTTTCATACCGGATGACCAAAATATGATAGACTTAAAATAAAAGTGACATTTGGTGTACAGTGGCATTTTTAGCGGCATTTTTTGATAAAAAAGTTAGTTGTGTTTTTATACAAACGCCGCTAAATACTAAGACTTTCGTGTCGTTTGTTTACAAACGCCGCTATAAAATCGTACTTTAGTGGTGTTTTTATACAAACGTCGTTATAGAATTCTACTTTAGTGGCTTTTTTCAAACGTCACAATAGTCTTGTACTTTAGTGGCATTTGTATAATAAATGTCGCAATAATCATGTAATTCAGGGGCATTTTTTGTAATAAATGTGGCAATAAACATGTACCTTAGTGGTGTTTTTATTATAAACGCTACGATTGTCCAATCCGTTAACCCATCGGGTTCCAAATCCCTGATTTGGAAACACCCAAATGATTCTATGAAATAACATCTACTCTTTCTCACCAGCGAGGATTAAAGCTGGTATCACTCATCTTCTCAGGTAATCAAATCTTCCCTTTTTTTATTTCGAAATTTTTTATTCCTTATTTCATCTCCTTTCAAAGCTTACTTCTAATCAAGGGTTCACTTTGTCCCCCCTTCAAATTACTTTGGACATTATTTCCTAATCAAGGGTTTACAAACGCCGCAAAAGACTCTTACTTTAGTGGCATTTGTGTAAAAACGCCGCTAAAGACTCATACTTTCGTGGCGTTTGTACAAAAATGCCGTTAAGAGTCGTATTGTAGTGTCTTTTTTTACAAACGCCGATATAGACTTATACTTTAGTGGTGTTTTTGTTCAAAAGCCGCAATAGTCCTGTAATTTAGTGGCGCTTGTGTAATAAATGTCGCAATAGTCCAGAACGTTTGTGGCATTTTATTTGAAAACGTCGCGATAGTTTGTTCTATAATGGCGTTTGGTTTAAAAACACCGTAAAGTTTTATAAAAACCCCCTAATTTTTCTCCTGCCAGATCCCTAAATTAGTTTTATCATCTTCATCAAATCGAGGCAACAGTCGCCACCAGTCGCGCCGTCGGTCACCATTGTCGCGCCATCTGTCACCAATATCGCCCCTCCATCACTCCTCTATTTCATTTCACCAACTACTTAGGTAGAGCAACCCTGTTTGTCTTGTTCCTCAAGATTTTCATTGTCGTCCATTCCACTAACTCCTCATTTCCTCTTTCAATGGAATTTGCTACTCTCCGGTCCTTTCACTGTAACTCTCTCTCCTCCTCTCCCTCATTCGTACTTCTCTTTCATCTTTATTTTATTTGGATAATTTTTGTTTAGTTTTGTTGAAAACGAGTAATTGTTCATTTTTTTACTGTTTTGTGTAAATTATTGTTCATTTATGTTATTTCGAATATGAGAAATATGAAATGAAAATATATGCATGGTTTTCTTGTGTTTTTGGATGAGCAGATTTAACAGCATTGGTCCCATGGTGATATTGAGATTATAGATTGATGCATACTTCATCACAGAAATTTTCTGTCGCAATCAGTACTTTCACATGTGAGTCGTCAACAATTTATAGAATATAAATAATTACAAACCTTGAATAGTGTAGCATATCTCAGTTATGCTTAGATGCTATATGATTTAGATTATAATGCTCTTTTGGTTTCCCTATCTGAATGTTCCATTAAGATTGATAGCTTGCATAAACAACAATTTTTTGGGAAATCTGTCATATATAAACTTGATAAAAATGGTATGCACGTTGAGGGGGTCTATTAATTAACTTGAGATAAATAAGTTCTTAATTGATCCCTGAATTGAATTGAGAAAAAAAAACAAGTAAAGGGATAGAAGTCTTCATATAAGTTAATCACCCACACACACAATGAAACCGACCTGTATTATTTTATGTTTGAAATGAGCGTTGAGATTGCCATGATGCTGGGGACTTTCCATTATTTGTTGCAACAATTTGACCAAGCTCTGCTCCATTAATTGATCTCGATTCCTTTGAAATTTGTGGTTGTTGGATGTTGAACCGAGTCTATGTTCTAAGTGTTGTCATATTCGAAGTAAATTTGTACTATGAAATATTCTGTACTCGGTGAAAATTTTACTTCAATTATTGTTCTATGGTTAAATTACATGTTAAGTCAGGGATATAAGGGTCTATGAGCAGTATTTCCTTAATTTTTTATGTATGGATAGTGTCACTGCTATGTTTTTCCAACTTTTCATTGTTATTGAAATGTGGTGTGTCACTCTCTAAATACATGGCAGAACTTAGAAGATAAAACAAAGAACAAACTTGGAAACATATACATATATAACACACACCAGAGTCTGAATAACATAGATGCATTGTTTTATTTTTTTTCATGAACCCAAGTTTCATAAATTCATAACAGTTGTTTTTCTTAGATGAGTTTCATGTTTGTATTTCTTTACGGATCATCTCTTGATGGTTTCTTGTAAACGTTTATATCCACTGCATAGTTCTCACTTTATTGAATGGGTGCATGTTAATTAGGGTTGAAAAAAATCTTAATTCAAAATTGAAAGAAACTTGTAGTATGGGTTTTTAACCTAGGAGTACAAATGTCACATTTACATCCCCACATACCATACAACACTCTCTCACTACTACAAAGTGATTAATATAATAAGCATTTGTAGTTTATGTTTATTGTTTGTATCTAGTTTTTGATTTGTAGTTTAGTAAACAACAATGATTCTAATTTCTAAATGCTATCGACTGCACTTCTCATAGAGGCCTATGAATACACTATTGTAGCAAATTTTTGTAATGGGCAACTATGTAAGTCAAAGGGGGCAAGCAAATGATCCAAACAAAAAATAGAGCAAGAATCTATGGAATGTTTTTTTCATAGTAAAAATTTATTTATGAACTTGTATGTTTTCTAGCTTCTTAATTTTATGATTCTTATCTTGCATTAGTAGCACCTTAAGAATCAAGAAAATAATATTCATTCCTTTTGTAAAGGAGTCAATTGATGATTTTCTATTTAACCAATCACCAATAATGGAATGGTATCATCGTCAATGTCTCTTTCTCAACTTATCCTTGTTGGAGTACCAACAAGGTCGTTATGCTTGTCCTTGTTGTATTGCACAAACATGTTCGAAGTGGTTGTTTAATGGAAAGAAGTTCTCTTATATGGAACATCATCGGTGGTTAGCTGAAATCATAGATTTAGAAGTCAAAAGAATATGTTGATGGTACTGAAGAGTTTCGAAAAGTTCCTAAGAAAACAATCGGGTCTGATCTCTTCTCCATGTTGAAACATATCAAGTTTACTTATGGAAAGATTAATCAACCACAGAATACACGATCAAAGAAAAAGGCACAGCAGGTGTATGATTGTGATGTTGACTAACAGAGTGATGATGAATCTGATGAAGATGATGATCCAAATGAGGTAGATTTGTGAAAAAGATGAGTATTTTCTTTGAGTTTCCTTATTGGAAGGATCACATTTTGAAACATAATCTTGATGTAATGCACATTGAGAAGAATGTTTATGAGAATATTATTGAGACCATTCTCAATGTCGATAGAAAATCTAAAGATAATCTAAAGAGTCGACTTGACTTAGTCGACATCAAAATTTGACATGATCTTCATCCGCTATTACATTATAATGGAAAATATTTCTTGTCGTCTTCTATTTTTGTGATGTCGAATAAACAAAAAGAAGTGTTTTGCACAGTGTTGAATGATATAAAGGTCCTAGATGGGTATGCATCAAATATATCTCAGTGTGTCAGTGTTAAAGATCGAAGACTTTATTCTTTAAAATCACATGATTATCACATATTAATGCAAGATTTACTGCCAGTATCTTTACGCATTTGCATGTCGACTAAAGTGACGTCTTGTATCATTGAACTTTCTAATATAATGAAAGTTGTGTGTGAGAAAATTCTGATGGTTCAAGAACTTGAGAAACTACAAGATCGAGCCGTATTGACTTTATCAAACTTAGAGAATATATTTTCACCTTCATTCTTCACAATTATGGTGCACCTGCTAATTCATATTCCTCACGAGGCAAAAGTTGGTGGACCAGTTTTCTATCGATGGATGTACCCTATAGAGAGGTGTTAATTGAATTATATGTATTAAATGACTAGTGATTATACCCTTTCATCAAACTTATTTACATAGTATTTTGTTTTGTGCATAGGTTCTTGTGCAAGTTAAAGTTGTACTGTCGTAATAAGCATTATCCGGAAGGATCAATTGCTGAAGGGTATTTGGAAAAGGAATATATGACATTTTGCTCTAGATATTTGGAAGATGTTGAAACAAGATTGAATAGACAAAATAGAAATGTGGTGTTCAGTAAAGTTATGGTGAACCACTCAGCAAAGTTGAAATTGCACAGTTAGATGATAAGTCTTGGGTACAAGCACACTGATATGTTCTTTTCCATCACGATTCAATAGATCCCTTTCGCACGTAAGTTTTACTGACTAAATCCTAATATATTTACTTAAATCTTTTATATTTCTCATTCTTTATCGACATGATATACTTTATAGTGAGTTTAAAGAAGTCTTGAGATCTTATGCACGCTCCCAAAGATTACATCAGTGAGAGATACATAAGTTATTCACAGAAACTTTTCATGAATAGTTAGGCAGACAAGCAACTAAATCATTGCACATAGTTGTAAATAATATATAACTCTTGTTTTAATATATCGACATATATGTTAATTAATTCACCTTTCACGTGTAATAGGTTTGGAGTGGGAGAGAAGTTAGTGAAGATGTTAAATGACTTTCTCAAGGTTTGAATAGAATTGTTAAAAGATATAATGCCTTCCTCATTAATGGGTTCAGGTTCCACATGAAATCTCATGAAATATTTAGAATGACACAAAATTGTGGAGTAGTTGTTACTTTTTCAACTATAAGTTATGCTAATGCCAAGGACAATCATCTTTTGGAGGGAGATGTAGAATATTATGGAATTCTTACGGACATTATTGAGTTGGATTATTATGGAAAACAAAAGGTTGTGTTGTTTCGGTGTGACTGTGTTGATGTAAACACTGCTCAAGGCATAAAAAGAGATAAATTTGGTTTTATAATGGTGAATTTCTCTTGATTAATTCATACTGGTCAACGATTGATGGATGAGCCATATGTATTTTCTTCTCAAGTCAAATAAGTTTTTTACTATCACGATTTAATGGATGAGGGTTGGTATGTTGTGCTCCGTAATACCCCCAGAGACTTGATAGACATCGGGGATGGAAGTAGAGTTGACATTGAAATAAGATAAAAATCTTTACCTTTTGTAGCACAAAACTTAGATGAAACTATCACTAATACTACACAATTTCAATAGGTTCGGGATGACGTGGATGAAGATATTTATGAGAATTGATATGACATAAAACTGTAGTAAGATTTTATATCTTAATTTATTAATTTATAATATTATAACTTATAACATGTTGTCCTTCAATATATTCATTAATTGAATTGTTTTCTTACTAAAATTGTTGTTTGTTTATTATAGATATCATACCCAGGAGAAAATTAATTGATTTGTGGATTGTCGAGCTTCTCAAGAGGAGAAACAAACAAATAATGAGGAATCGACTGTTGTTGACTCTTAGAAAGTTCCTATTACTATTGAAGAAGCTATAGAAATTAAAGGTAATGTTCGACACTTTCTTTAATTGTTGGTTCATTTTGAAAACTTACATTTAATTATTTCTTATATAGTTGAAAATGGTCAAACATGCAAGACTAGAGGACGTACAACGTTGAAGGAATTATATCAACTTCCTCATGGGCACTGTGTGAAAGTTTTAAGAAATGATATCGGTCAACCTATTACCCAGAAGCACGTCTTCTATCTGGTTACTTAGGCATGGTTGCATGTAATACTAATCTTTTACCGATCAAATATGATTCATGGCATGAAATGCCAAACAGTAACAAAAATCGGGCTTTGGATTTTGTTAAGGTAATAATGTCATTATAATAGATACTCCATAATAGTTAAATAGAAATTTATACTTACTTTGAACACTTATGTTATTTGTAGGAGAAATGTTCTTTAGAGGTCTCATATGATTATTTGAAGCAATCGTTAGGGAAGAGATGGAGAGACTACAAGAGTTCATTAAAAAACAAATACTTCAAGAATGATCTCAGCCTTGAAGAGAAGTTGCAAACTGTCCCACCTGGAATGCTCAGGTGTCAATAGAAAGATGCAGTCAGGTTTTAGAGTTCAAAGAATGAACATGTATAATGTATTTTTCAAAAATAATATAATGTCATTATAATATTGATTTTATAAGTAAATAATTCAAATTGTAGGACCGAGAGCATATTGGTGTTGCTAGCAGACAACAATAAAAGTTTACTCAAACAACTGAATCGAAGAGCTTCGCTTGTATAGCTAATGATGAGGTATTATTTATTATTCACATAGTGAATTACAGTTTGTAGCACATACTAACAAAAATTAGTTATATTATTAATTAATTTTTTCCAAGACTTAATTTTTATTCTACATTGTAGGAAAATATGTCTGGTTGTAAAGTTGGACGAATAAAGCTCTTCAACATGACACGTACAAAAAAGGATGGCACTCATATGACTGATGAAGCTGCAGAAATTATGGTACATTTATTGGACACATGATTTGAATTATGTTATATTTATATCTATAGTATGGCATTCTTATTGAATATAATTATTTAATTGATTATTAGAAAAAACTTAGGGATAAAAGGGCAGAGTATGAAGCTACGGCTTCAAGTCATGGTATTGTTAATTGGATGACATCAAAAATCAAGTTATTAATGAAATTTTGGATCCTGAAAGATATGGTCGGGTTCGCTATCAAGGATCATTCGTTACTCCCACCAAATATTTTGGATCCATTTCATCTCAGTACATGTTTTCACAGAGTCAGTCTTCCCAATTAGAAGTTAGTCGTTTAAAACAACAGTTGGGTGAAACGGATCAAAAAATGGATCACATGAAAGCCGAAAATGAAGCGAGGGAAGCAGAGAGAGAAACATCATATCAGCAAAAATATCAAGAATTTGAAAATCGACTTGAAGCTATGATGCAGATAATATGAAAAAATCAACCTCAAAGTCCACCATCTTAGGTCTTATTTTAGATATATGCTTTGTTCATTCTAGTTAACAATGTTGAACTGCATTATATTTTACGTTAATGTAAAGTTTGATTTATTATAATGGATTTAAAGTTGGTTGTTATGGATTTAAAGTTTGTTGTTATGGATGTCATGTTTATTGGATAATGCTACATGTTAAAAATTTAAATTTTGGTAACAGAAGAGCGGAAAACACCGTTGGCAAAATATGTGTTAATTAGGGGCGTTTGTTATACAAACGCCCTTAAATACATAATCAATACATGTGTTTTAGAGAGAAAAAACACCACTAAATTTCTAGATCAGTTGTTGCGTTTATACAAAAAAGCCACTATAGACATAGTCAATAGCGACGTTTTAATTTACAAACGCCGCTATATGTCATGATCTTTACCGGCATTTTTGGGAACAAATGCAACTATATTTCATAACATTTAGTGGCGGTTTTCTACAAACGCCACAAAAGAAAAGATATATAGCGGTGTTTTTTAACAATGCCACTAAATATCATAACCTTTAGTGGCGTTAATGGAAACAATGCCGCTAAAACTCATAACCTTTAGCGGCATTTGTAGACCAAAAACGCCGCTACTTTTTACGGCGTTGGTTTTAGTTGCATTTTTTCGCCACAAGGTTTTTTAGCGGCGCTTAAAAATGCCGCTTGAAACATGTTTTGCTGTAGTGCATCGGAGTTGAACATTAACCTGTTAATTGGATATGATAAAATCATATTTTGATGATGTCTATTGAACTAAATACGTCATGTATACTGACATGTTAAACTGTAATGATAACATAATTACCATTGATGGAAATAATTCACAACTCGTGAAGCATTTGCCTTAAAAAAAATGAAAAACAAAAACACAATACTTTTAAAGCTTACGGTTCCCGTTAAATGGTTGAGATTGACAGACGTTAAATGTAGAAGATCATTGCAGTAAAATCCGCGTATCGTCTCCATCTCGATCTCCTCACGCCGCCAATGGTGGTTTAGACTATGAATTTAAATAATTATTTGCTATAATAGTGGTAGTTATATAGTGATTGTGGTCAGGGTTTCAAATCGCAGTCGCGTTTTCGGTTATTTTCGATTTACTGTGATTGCGGCGGTCGCGGTCACGTTTTCGGTTATTTCGGATTTACCGTGATTGCGGCCGTCGCGGACGCTATTGCGGCCGTCGTGGGTAACTCGGAAGGCGGCAAAACCGTTATATCGCGACCGAAATCGCGATCGTAGACCGTTTTTTAAAACCCTGATTGTGGTGTCATATGAAATTAATATTACACGATAGTGATATCTATAAATACTGCAATAACATCTGTTATGTTCGCAAATCGTGATAAACGCAACGCAATCGAAAACACGACTAAATCTCTAATCAACCAATACATCAATTCAAAAAATCTTTTCATTCCTTCTTTTCCTCTCTATTTGTGATTCTTTTTTCCCTGAAAACTTTTTTTTCAAAATAAGAGAGTCACACGTGGATTAACACTTGTTCTATATGATAAAACGATACCACATCAGTCAGACTAGCATACTACATCAACCTCCTATTACCGGGGTAACAGTTGTGCCGAGATGTTCCTTTTAAAATCTAAGTGTCAATTAAAAAAATGAGATTTTATAAAAATATTCGTCTCAAATAATTTGGGACTCGAGTTTAAAAACAATAAAATCGGTTCATAGAGTTCCCACCAATCTTTGATTAGGATGTGATTGGGCACCCAAATAATATTTTTTGTTTTTATAAAAATATTAATTTTAATTAAAACAATAACTATAAGGTATGCATTACCAAAAATTTGAGTTCGGGAATTGGTTACGCGTGGTGAATGATTAGCACCCCACAACGCCCTAAATTGGTACCTAATTAATTAATTAATTGTCTTTGCAATAAAACTTATAAATTCGAATGTAATTTAATTTAGGACCCCTTTTAAACATATACAAAGAAAGAGAAAACTTAAATCCATACATCAAATGAATACAATTAATTAACTATTTTACATACCTTTAATGAAAATAAGGATGTTCCGTTATTTAAAGACATCAAATATGGACCTTAGATCCAATCTAACAGTCTTTTCTCGGTGACTTTAATTAAAAGAACATAATATTTTTCTCAGTCCTAAATTTTAAATGAAATCAATTGTATTTGTTTCGCTTGATAGGATACCCTTTTATTTTAAGCCATTGGAAGTGTCCTCTTATTTGTTAAGACAATCACTTACGATGGACTTAAAATAAAAAAGATATTACCTTTAATCTTATTATTTGATTCGAATTCAAGTAATGCTTATGAGGATATCATGCACATTAATTCAAATTAACCCCTAAACCTATATGCACCAAATTACACATTCACATGATGCCAAGTAACCAAATTTATAAACAAATGAAATTATTAGAAATATTACCCTTCATATATCCATATACATGCATATACATTTTAGAAAACAGTGGGCAAACATATAAGAGTAATGGCATATGTTAAAAGAAATACAAAAAAAAAAGTAGATACAGGGACACTTAACAGATATAAGCATGTATATACACTATATTACGTGTAATATGGATACCAAGACTAGGTACTCTATATAATATACATAAAGGCATGCATATGTTTATACATAATATAACACACAATATATGTATGAATGCGCATAAAATAAACATCCAATGAGATGGCTAGAATCAACTTTTCATGCATAAATATGAATATAAACCTAAGATATATATGTACGTATTCAATGCATTATAATGATAGTAAAATAAATATATAGATCAATGGAGTAAAAGTCAAATAATAATAATAAAAAGGAAATAAAGTTTTAAGACAAAAGAGAAAGAAATAAATCCGAAAAAACAAAACATTAATCAACATTTTTTAAGGAAACTAAAATAAAAGAAAATAGGAAACCCCATAGAAATAGGCGACCAAATTTTGGGAAATAAAAATTTGAGTATTATTACAATAACTAATTTTATGCATATTAGTAAATTAGGAAAGAATAAACCCGTTCAGTAAAGAAAAAAATATATTAAAACAATAAAAGAAATAAAGTAAAAAAATAAAAGGGGGTAAATTTACATAGCCAATTAATAATAAAAATCAAATAAACATGGAAACATAATTAAAATAAATAAATGAAACTTCTAATCTGGTTCCTGCTCCCCTTTTTTTTAATGCTCCCCTTTTCTTTTATATTCCCTGTTGTATTCTGATTTGATGATATTTGGTGATGGTTTTCGTGGCATAAGGAAGCTATGGCAGAGGGAATGATTTCCTTAAACCCATTAATTAAAAGTCATATTTTATTTTGATTTAATCTTAATTTTTAATTGGTTTTGGTATAGCCGTTTACTGATTTCCTTTTTTTCATTGTTTACATAGTTGATGACCATGGCACAGTGACGACGACGAGAATGACTTCACTGACGACGGGCGGTGACAGGAAGCGCTGGTTGACAATGGCAACGATAGAAGCTGGAAACCCTAGGGTTTCAAATCCTAATTGTTTTGGATTCTGTTGGGCTAGGGTTTGGGTCTATTGTAATGTTAGGGCTGATTGGACCTTGTAATTGAGCCAATTTGGGTTTGTTAGGGCATGTAATAAAATAAAAATAAAATAGATAAATAATAAGAATAATAATAGTAATAAAACATCTGGATGAAAACGAGTATCTACATGCTGTTAATGGTCGAATGATAGATTTGTTATAAAATGATAACGTTAGTGACTTTTTCATTACTTTTGAAACTTCAGTTCTGTAAGAAGAAACTTATAATTTAATGACCAATTTATGTAGTTTACCCTTTAATTAATCAGATTGAATAATAATAAATTTTGATAAACTAAAACCAGAATTTAATATTTTTGTTTGGACTTGAAAAGTATCCAATTTCAATGTTGAAACGGTTACTCAAGAACCGGAGAAAATGGCCGACCGTCGATGTCCCATAACCGTCGTCACTATCTTTAACTAAATTCAGATGAATCCTCGGAGATGTCCATTACCGATCCCTAAATGGATCTTCTCAAAGAGGAGCTTCTCAAGAAGCGGCAGAGCTTAGCTCAGGATACCGGCGGGAAACGCGTATTCAAACGCTCCGAGATAGAACAAAAGCAAATTCAAAAGCTTCGCGAGCAAGAGAAACGCGAACTCGAAGCAAAATCTCGCCGCCAATCCACCGCGTCCCCCTCTAGTGTCGACGCTACTCCCGCCAAAGCGGACCCCTCCGCTTCCGTCACCGAGTCCACAACCGCAACTACCACCGCGTGTTCCTCTAAGTCACTCACAAATGAACAGAACATCGACAATCTCGACCTTCCAAGGCAAGAAGTCATCCGCCGCCTTCGCATCCTCAAACAGCCTATTACTCTATTCGGCGAAGACGACGCAACTCGTCTCGACAGGCTAAAATACGTCTTGAAGGCCGGTCTTTTCGAGGTTGATAGAGATATGACCGACGGTCAAACCAATGATTTCTTGAGAGACATTGCGGAGCTGCGGAAGTGGCAGAAGTCGGGGATTTCAAGCGATAGGAAGAGAAAGGAGAGGGAAGAAGAGGGAGGAGGAGAGGATGGGGAAAGAGGCGGCGGAGAAGAAGAGTTGAGTGGTGATAGCGGGTCCAATGGAGTCGATATGGATAAGGATTTGAAAAGAATGAAGACGATTTTTGATGAGCTGTGTGATGAAGATAAGATTCTGGTGTTTTTCAAGAGGTTGTTGAATGAGTGGAAACAAGAACTGGATGAGATGGGTGAATCTGAGAAGAGAACGGCAAAAGGGAAGTCCATGGTAGCCACGTTTAAGCAGTGCGCTCGTTACTTAAATCCATTGTTCAAGTTTTGTAGGAAGAAGGTATTTTCCCCCTCTTTTTTCTGATCTTTGAATTCTGGTCTTTCTTCTTGTTCTACCTCTGTTGACAAGTAACATGATGGAGAATGGGATTTCTAACTACAAAGGAATTGAAACTTTAAGTGCAAATGGAACCAGTGAGAATTAAATGATTAGAAGTAGTTGTTAGATTAAAATTGCAGGCATAGGACTCGTATTTGTTAGTAGAAATGACTGTCTAATTTTGTGAGATGTTCTGTGATTTCTGTCCCCTTAATCTGGGGGACTTGAGAAGGGTAAACTTATTGAAATTAATGGTTTGAGCCATTACTCTGCTGCTCTTCGCATATATTCATGGTATCTTCAAGTTGAGATTTCTAGTGATCAAAGTGATAACTGGGAATGTATGTTGCTCTTACATGTTTGTTTTGAGGTTTATTCTTGTCGAACACACAAATAGTTGTTGGCGTAGGAGATCCACTTGGGCACCTAGAAGAAAAAAGACAACTTTGAACATGCATGTGGTTATCTTGTAACAAATAATTGGTTTCCAAATGTTTGTTTTATTGAGTGCACATCGATATCTTCTAACAAATTGATATTAGAGAATCCGAGTTATTTGTTTCGTTCCAAGATGCTAAACGTAACACTTAATCAAACTCTAACCAAGTTTAAAATGCATTTTTACCTCATACTGATTTTGTAAAACTAGTTTACACATAGCAATTAGCATTGTTGTTCCTTGTGGTTTTAACAGTGTTCAATGATTGGAAAGTTGCTTTTATTTCATCATCCTTTGATTCCTTTCTTGTTTCAATCTATGAAAAAGTTAAACAGAGAGCCAATCCGTTAGTTGTTGAATTTTTCTGTGCGATCTCCGTTCTTTTCTCTGTTATTTGTAGACCATGTTATTTGTAGACCATTATTGTATTTTTAGTTGACAAACTTTTTACGGCCTGTGTTAACGGCATCGTAACACAGAACATATCTCTTGTAAGACCCTGTATTTACTTGTCATGTTCTCTAATGCCAGGTGCTTCCTGTTGATATACGGCAAGCACTATTGGTGGTGGTCGAGTGCTGCATGAAGCGAGACTACCTGGCTGCCATGGACCATTACATTAAGATGGCTATCGGCAATGCACCCTGGCCAATCGGTGTCACTATGGTCGGTATCCATGAACGTTCGGCGCGTGAGAAGATCTATACTAATAGTGTCGCCCACATAATGAACGACGAGACTACTCGAAAATACTTGCAATCGGTGAAAAGGTTAATGACCTTTTGCCAACGACGGTATCCTACCGTTCCGTCTAAAGCAGTTGAATTCAACAGCTTGGCTAATGGTAGCGATTTACAGTCATTGTTAGCAGAAGAAAGGGATTCCGAGTTTAGTTCCTCGGATGACAAGCTTAGGTTAATGCCCGCTCCGAGTGACACCTAATTCTTTTATTCTTCAAGTTATTGAGATAAAACGATTGTTTTAAATGATTTTTTTCTTTACAAAATCTATTTTTGGCAAAATGCATTGGTTTTTTTTTTTTGGAAAATATTTTTATTAGAGTATTCCCCCCCCCCTCTTTTCTCTCATATGGAACAAAGAAAAAGAGAGAAAAATCTAATAAAATTTGATAATTTCAAATTTTATTATCAAAAGAAAATCTTTAACCGATTATAATTTATCTAAAGTGAAAACCATTTTTTTATATCCTAAGGTGATATAACCAAACCAACTTGGAGCTGGTTGGTTAAGTTGATTAATCGGCTCAAATTAGATATATAGTTTTCATATAAAATAAAAAATATTTATTATATATTGAAAATATTTATGTATAATCGTCTTCTAATTGGATCAGTTTGAGAATTCAAAAATTAATAATCGAAATAAGAGATCGATTTTGTTGTTTTAAGCGAAAAATAATCTCCTACTTGAAAGAACTTTTTTAAAGAAAAAGTCATCATATTTATTTATAGGAAAAATTACTTCAAATACCACTTAATGTTGTCCGTTGACTCGTTTATACCATTGAACTTTTAATTTTGTCAATTATAACATTGAATTTTAGTTTACATTCAATTATGTCACTCCGTTGTTAAGTTACTAGCGGAATGATGACATAGCTAACGGTTGCTGATGTGGCATGCCACACCAAAACGACATTGTTTATGTGCAGTTGTTATGATGCCTAAAACATCATCGTTTTAAATATTAAACTTTAGGGTTGTATCGTTTTTTTCACCAAACTTTTAAACAAATTTTTTAATATTGCACTTTCTGACAATCGTCGGTAGCCAATCACCACCCATCATCGATTATCTTTCACATCAAAATAGATATCAAAATGTTCGTATTTCACTTCTTTTTCTTCTCATATGATTAGTTTTCCACGAAACCTACTCAAAATCAATAAAAATAAATAAAAATCCATGATTTTTTAGATGTTTGAAGACTTTCTTAGATTTATGGAATTTCGGGTGTTTGTTTGTAAATCTGAAGGGTAAAAACTATTATTTCGAGAAGACGAACAACATATCTTAGAACTAGTATCATTGGACGATCATTGAAAGAGATTGAAGTATTAATACATTGAACTTTTAAATGAATTTTCGTCGATTTTGAGTGGGTTTTTTGGAAAAACAATCTTATGAGAAAAAAAGGTGAGTGAAATATGAACGTTTAGATATCGATCTTACCACAAAATATGATTGCTGAAGGGTGGTTTTTCGCTAACGGCAGCAGCTAAAAAGTGCAATGCTAAAAAGATTTTTTAAAAGTTTAGTGATAAAATTGATACACCCCTAAAGTTTAGTGTCTAAAACGAAGTCGTTTTAGGCATCAAAATAGTCGCACTAAAACGATGTCGTTTTAGTGACAGATCACGTCGGCAACCGTTAGTCATGTCATTATCCAGTAGTTGAACGAGTCATCGGACAAAGTTTAATAGTATATAAAATAGTTTTCCCTTATTTATATTGTAAATTTTGAACAAATAAGAAAGACAAGGAATTTATGAAAAAAAAACTGAAACAATAGACCTATGGATAATAAGAGCGATGCATCAAAATCAAGTATCCTAAAGGTCCAAGAAATGTTCATCCAAAGATTCATCTACAAACTCATCCTCTTTCATGAATGCAAGTTATGTTAGATAATATGTTAATTTGAAATAAGTGAATATTATTATTGAATCGAATGAAATAAAACAACTATCAAATTAAAATAGAGAAACAAAATTGTTTACTCGTATGTAGACATGGAATAAGATGAACAGAGTCGGATAAATAGAAGAATAATTTTTATTGAGGTATGTATAAACAATTTTCTTACGACAGATTCATCATCTCCTCGATGCTTTGAGTAACGTTGGACATCGTTCTCCCAGGATACAATAATAAATTATCACAACAGAAAGCACAACATCAGTAAACAGTCGAATACAGTCTTGCATTTCTCTATCACCGAAAAGAACAAAAATTTAAAGAATTTTTTAAGTCTTTTTCTTTTCAAAGTTGTGTCTAAATTGTGTCTCAACTAGCCTTTATATAGTGGAGAGGAAATTAATAGAAATATTAAGACCATTTGATGAAGAGACTTGATCTTTGATAAGAGAATTATTAAAAAGCTAATATATATGATTGAATGAATGCAACTTTAAGGGGTTGTTTGTTTACTTCAGAATGATTAAGCGCTGAATGATTCAAATGCTAAATGATTCAGAGGCTCTGTATAAATTAGCTCTGAATATGACATGTTGTTTGATAATGGCTCTGAATCATTCAGAATGTACATTGATGTTGAATCATTCATCACTGTTTTGTTAAATCAATCAGCACTGAATCATTCAGAGGTGAGAAACAAACGCGCTGAATGTTGAACGGTTCAGCATTCAGTGCTAAATGGTTCCATTCATAACCAAACAATCAGCCCCTAAATAAAAAAATCAATAAGTCTATTCACCAAGTGATATTACTTATTAGCATCAATATCATTCAACTAATTCATTATTTTTCTAACATTCCCCACATGAAAGAAATTGATGGCTCAAAAATATTGACTTGATGCGGTGATAGATTATACGTTTGATATTTGCATAAGATAGGTAGGCTTTCCCCTATGAACATTCCTTGTGAAAATATGTTTACCTTACTGGCTGTCTACTAAGCGTGATGTCCTTGAACTGTCATGTCATTTTTGTAAGCAAAGACATACCTCACACAAATATCTCTCTAACAATAATTTGGTTCTCGTGGCTATGTCCATATAGCTATGGACATTTCTTGGTTCTATAAGACTTGGAGAATTATGCCCCGTAGTCTCTTTGAAGCGACTTCACTTCACTCTCATATAGGTGACTTGTATTGTTTGATTCACTGAAACACATAGTATTCATTAAAAGCATTGTTTAACCTTTTTCACATTTTAATCATTGTTTTTATCATATGAATGAACTTGAGATAAGAACCCTCACAGTGACCTCAAAAGGTCTATTCAAGTAAGTTGTCCCATTAAACTTAGTTCTTGGGATCTCCAGTCAACTAGGCTGGATTTTCCTTCACATAACACCATAATAATTCATAGGCTTCAATCTCATTTCTTATGATGTTTTATTAATTTAATCTCGATTCAACCCTTTGGTTAGCGGATCCATAATGATATTTTTTGATCTTGCAAAATAAATTGAGATAACTTCAAATGAGATTAGTTGTCTAATGATATTGTGCCTACGACGTATGTGTCTCAATTTACCATTATACATTGCATTCTATGCTCTACCAAGGATTTTTGTAAGACCCAATATTCGGCCACGTGTGGTGACCCAGATATTATGAGTGCACACTAGATTTCAAAGCGAATCGGACAAAAAAGATCTTAAATCATGTTTACTAAGAGAAAATGATTTAAAATTTAGCAAACAACATACATAACACAGTAGCATAAACATTCAATCAACATACCTCAAGCAAACAAACAACATGCTTTATAAATTACTCATATTTAAACACAAGGGCAAAATGATTATTTTAATAAATACATAAATTCATTGAATAATACAATAATTAACCATGCCAATATTCATTATTACACACATAGGTTCCTAAAAGTACTCACATTTCCTCAATTCTCAATATAAGTTTCAACATACACTTTGAAGTAAAAAAGGTTTATTTGATCACCACTTAGTGCTTGACTCTCGTTCCCCAAATCATATACTAATCCTATGTAAAATGTTAAACAACAAGTGTGAGCTATAGAGCTCAATGAATGATTACATTCAATTATGATCTATACATAAAGATTATAGGAAAGTGTTTAACTATGTTTTGATATAATAATTTATGGCAAATAGTTTTTGGACTTGAATTGAATTTATTCAAAGTTTTTAAAAATAATTCAAAGTCCATTTAACTTGGAATTGAGCACAAAATGCTTTTCTGGACAAGAAGTATCGATATTGTTCTTACAGTATCGGTACCTCATGAACAGTATTGATACTACTCATATGGTACCAATACCAAAGGTAAGGGAAGCTCTACCGATTCAAAGTTTTTAAAAATAATTCAAAGTCCATTTAACTTGGAATCGATGTGCGAATTTTTCTATCTTTTATTCTCTTTACTCCTTAAACTCAAATTTATCAATTCACCCTTCTTGCACAATTTTTGGTTATTCAAATTGAGCTTCGAAAATCCCAACAATTGGTATCACAGCTTGACTCATTAGAAGGTTTAACCACTTTGAGACGATCCTAGAAGAAGCTCTACCGATTCTTGATGTAACTAATAATAAAATGGTTTCGACCTCCGCCTCATACTATATCGAAGACTCTCAACTGGTTAACAAGTTGCCTTACTTTAATGGAGAAATTTATGCCTATTGGAATAATAAGATGATGCTCTTCATTCAAGAAAATGATCTAGGAGCTTGGAACTCAATCATGAAGGGTTATTCCACTCCACCCAGTGAGATGGATGATTGGAGTGATGGAGAGAAAAAGAAGTTCCAACTCAATGCTAAGGCTATGCACATCCTCTTTTGTGCATTGGGCCCGGATGAATATGGAAAAATCTCCTCTTGTTCCAATGCCAAGGAAATATGGGATAAGCTCCAAGTCACTCATGAAGAAACCGATGAAGTAAGGGAAATGAAGATAAGTCTTCTCAACCATAGCTACGAGAATTTCAATATGAAACTCGATGAAGACATCAAAGCTATAACGGATAGATATTATGTGATTGTTAATAGCCTCAAGGGATTTAGAGAAGTAATCCCAAATGAAAAGCTTGTGAGGAAGATGATCTGCTATCTTCCAAAGTCTTGGTAATCAAAGAAGACAACGATCATCGAAGCTAAAAACCTCAAGTCTCTCACTCTCGATGAGCTTATTGGTTCTCTTCCCACTCATGAGTTAATGGTGAAGGAAGAGGAAGAAGATGAAGAGAATCAAAACAATAAGAAGAGGGAGGTAGACAATGTCTTCAAGTCCACCAATGAGAACAATCAATATTCAAATTAAGAGGTGGATAAAAATGACGATGATGATGAAAAGATGGCCAAGCTCTTTAAAAGATTCATAACTTCTAAGAAAGTGAAACAAGAATCGAGGAAGAAGAAATATCCCCTGATGTGTATCAATTGTCAAATAAGGGGCACGTCAAGTATGAATGTCCCCTCCTAAAGAATAATAGATAAATTAAAAAATGTATTTGTGGCGGTTTGAAGTGATGAAGATGACTCCAATGATAAAGATGAAGTAGCCAACCTATGCCTCATGGCCATCGAAAAAGATTCAATGGTACCTTCTAACTCAAATGAATTAGATTCTTATTCTTTTGATGAGTTACAAGTTACTTATAATGAGTTGTATTTGAAATTTGAGAACATGAATTCCAAATATAAGAAATTAATTTCAAAACTTAAAGATGAAAATGATTTGGTTTTGAAAGCAAAAGTTGATTTTGAAAAAAAAATATGAAATTTTGAAAAATATGATTTAGAGCTTTCAAAAGTCAAAATCAATGATTTAGAAAAATAAATTTTTGGTTTGAAAGTTAAGCTTGAGAGCTTAACAAAAGAAAAAGATTTAATTTCTAAAAACAACTCATTATGTTTAAAAATGACAAAATGCTCACATTGCCATTTTCATGGTCATATGGAACATGATTGTTCTTTCAAGAAAGGAAAATGTTTTAAAATTAGACAAGTATGGGTTCCTAAGGGAACAAGGGGCATTGAAATTAACGTCCAATGATCCAAAGCAATTTGGATACCAAAATCTACTTAAATGTCTCTTGCAGGTGCGTGGGAGCAATGGTGATGAAAATGAAGGCATTCAAATGCTTTAGCCATACTTGAAAAGGAATGGGTAACCTCTAAGCTTAATGCTTTTGTTTTTGATTAATTGGTTGCTCATTTTGATTTAAGCATGCATGAGTTTTAATTTTAAATCATTTTATGTTTTCTATCTCATGTATGTCAAAAAGGTTTTATGATGAGCACTTTAAAGCTTTAATGATTCTTCATAATTTTAGTTCACCATAATGAATTTTGGTCAAAATTGGTTTTAAATGCAAATGATATCTCTCTAACAATTGATATCAATTTTTTGAATGCTTTGACTTTAAAAAATTTTAAGTTTTTGACCTAAATTTAAATGTTTATGCATGTAATTTAAAATGTAAATGATATAACTCTAGTAATTGATATCAAATTTTTCAAATGCATAACATTTTTTAATAACTTTATGCATATGCACTTCAACAATTGGTATTACATAAAGTATTTTAGACTTGGATATATTGAATTTCATGTACTACTAACATGTTTGTTATTATTTGTTGAAATTCAATTTTGTTTTAAGTGTCATGCTTTTAAAGTCAAATTTTTGTTTGGAATACATTAATCAAGGGGGAGGTTTTGATTTTTCAAATAATTTTATGATAAAATTTACCACTTACTCTCCCATGTTATTTGTTAACTTTAAAGTTGAATTATTTTTATATAACAAAAAAGGGGAGAAGTATGGGTTTAAAATCTCAATTTCTCAATGAAAAAGGGGGAGTTGAACATTTTCCAACAATTGATATTTTTTCATTAAATATTTTATAAAGAGGGAGTTTTGCCAAAAACGATTTTCAAATGTTTTGTTATATCAAAAAGGGGGAGATTGTTGAATTATGTTTTGATATAACAATTTCTGGCAAAATATTTTTGGACTTGAATTGAATTTATTCAAAGTTTTTAAAGTTTTCAAAAATAATTCAAAGTTCATTTAACTAGGAATTGAGCACAAAATGCTTTTCTGGACAAGAAGAATCGATATTGTTCTTATAATATTAATACCTCATAAACAGTATCGATATTGTTCATATGGTACCAATACTAAAGGTAAGGGAAGTATTGATACTCACTACGTAGTATCGATACTACCAGCATTGCTCAAATTCTAGAATGCAAAATGGTATTGATATCATAGGCTTAATATCGATACCGTCAATCCCAATGGCTAGTAACAACTAGTTTTTTTTTAAAATAACAAAGGTAGTATTGATACTTCCTATAGGAGTACCGATACCCTCTGTACTGGGCAGTTTTATTTTAAAGAGAAAAACATCCCTAACGGCTCCAAATCACTCCCAACAGCTAGAAACGACCACAACCTCATTCTAACATATAAATACAAGTTCAAGACACTTGAATAAGGGTTATAACACCTATCCAAGAAATCAAACACAAGAGAAGAATTTTTCACTCTTTATTTCTATTCTCTTGTAAATATTTTGTTCTTGTGAGCTAAATTCTTGTAAACACCCTACCTTTTAGAGGTTTTATTTGTTAACATCATTTCCTTGTAAAAGGGGTTTTGGTTCTAGCTGAACCTTTGAAAAGCTAGGGAGTCTTGTAAAGGTTATCTCTTTGTCCTTGAAAAATAAAGAACAAATTAGTGAATTTGTTGGAAAATCCATAGTGAGGAGCTAAGGTAATAGAGGTAGACTTAGTTGAGAAGTCGAACCACTATAAATCGTCGTTCCAATTTTTCTATCTTTTATTCTTCTTACTCCTTAAACTCAAATTTGTCAATTCACATTTCTTGCACAATTTTCGGTTGTTCAAATTGAGCTTCAAAAATCTCAACAGAAAGCATCATATATGACATGTACTTTACTTGTTCTTACCTTAAATGTTCATACTTTTTTTCATGTTTCAATTAGGGATGTGAAATCAAGTAATCGTTCAAGTTTCAATTGGATATTGTCAGGTCAAGTCAAATCATGTACAAGTTGAGTCAAGTCAATTTAAGGGTTTGACTCAAATCAGGTCAGGTTTGGGTCAAATTAGTTCGGGTTATTTTTAGGTTTATTTGATATCAGATTCAGTTTGGGTTCGGGTTGGGTTAATTTCAGTTTGGATCGATGTTAGTTTAGGTAAAAATGGTTTAAGTCCAAAGTAATTAAATACCAACTTAATTCAGGTTCAAATGGACTTCAGTCGGATCTCATACAGATCACATCATTGACAAACAATTCAGGCCAGATCTTACCAGATATATATTGACTTCAGCTCGAGTCATTTTTGAGTTAATTATTTTTCACCTTTTAATGTTTTTTAAACGTCGAATTGTAATTTGTAGTTGTATATGATTTAGAATAAATTACAAAAAATATAAATAATTATGGTCAATTTTGATAAAAATCTAATTTGAAGTACTAAATTGAACAAACATGAAATTACAAATAAAATTTTAAATAAATTAAACAACATGCATGAATGAGGGACAAATCGAAATAATTATAAAATGTAAAGTTGAAATTAATATAAAAATGGACTAAATTGCACCCATTTAAAAAGTTGGTGAACAAAAGTTTATAGAGTTTGGAGATTATGATATAATTTATAGAATTTGAAATGAAGTTAATTATGTGATTTATATAGAGTCTGAAGTAAATTACAAAAATATAAATAAGTATGGGTCGATTTCATATACAGATATAACTTTAAGGACTAAATTGAATAAATATGAAATTATAAATAAAGGAAGTATGAGCTATATATATATATATATATATATATATATATATATAAGTATATCTTAGAGGGTCTATGACAAAGTATCATGAAATTATATTTGTATATGAAATCGACCCATACTTATTTATATTTTTGTAATTTACTTCATGACCTACAAGTTCATCTATCATAGTGGAGCGATTCTGTTTTGATGTGAGTCTATGACTCGTATCCACTAGATCGACTCCTATTATAGTTTACTTCAGACATCCTTAATGATGTGTTATAGTTCCAGTAGAAAAGAGAGAGTTATTGAGATAAAGGTTTCAGAGAAGAGTAAAGGATTTAGAGAAAGAATAATTTATTCATTCATTTCATAAGGAAAATGTCTCAGCATACAGGTTTTATTTAGTTACAATCGTACTAAGAATCTAAGGAATACCAGGTCGTTGTCCTTTGCTAACTAACTCTATCTTTCTTCTGTAAGTATTGGGATTTCGAATTTGGGTTGATCCAATATTACTGGTTCAACTGATAAGAAACACATGCCTTTCACATACAAGCTGATAAAATTCCCAATTCAGCTCCTTCAATCCATAACCATTGCCCTTCAATTCCCAATTCTTCTTCTTTTCCTCGTCTTCATTATTCTCCTACTTTGACAATACCCACCCCTTGAGATGATCATTGTCCTCAAGGATTAGATGATCATTATCCTCAACGATCAAATGATAGAAATTTTCCTTTAAGAAAGGAGAAATCCTCCCATGTATCATATGTGTCATCCAAATTTGTCCAACGTACTAAACATTAAGTCACAGGTTTGTTACTACGATTCATAATGTATCTGCCCAAGATCTTAGAGGGTTCAATTCTGAACTGACCATCTTCATCTACTGTAGGAGGATCAGTTACAGATGTCACGAAGTCACCAATGTGTTTCTTCAAAAGGCTAACATGGAACACTAGGTGCAAACGTGATGTCTCAGGCAAGTTTAAACGATATAAAACTTCCTCTATTTTCTCTAAAATCTTATATGGACCATAATACTTGGCTGCCAATTTCATGTTTTTGTGAAAGACGAGGGAAGTATACATGTAAGGTTGCATTTTGAGGTAAACAACATCCCCAACTTTGAATACTAGTTCTTATATGTTTTTGTTGTATTTTTGCTTCATTAGATTGCTAGCCTATTCCAACTGTTGCTTAACTAGCTGTCGAATTTCCTCTCTGTTATGCATTATTTCACTAATAATTTGTACTTGCGAATACGTATGCCAAACCATAGTTGGGGTTTATAGCCATATAGAGCTTAGAAGGGAGTGAGTTGTAGGGCAGTGTGGTAAGTGGTATTGTACCACCATTCTACATGAGGCAACTATTTATTCCACTGCTTAGGTTGAAAAAAACAAAGTCCCCTAAGATATTGCTCTAGGCATTGATTGACACGCTCTATTTTCCCATCTGTTTCTGAGTGGTAAGCAATACTAAACAGAGTTTTAGTTCCCCAACTGTTTCAATAGTTCCTTCTAAAATAAACTAGTAAATGTCTTGTCTCTGTCTAAAATAGTAATTTTAGGCTGACCATGTAGTTTATAAACATTATCCAAATATAATTTAGCCACATCAGCTATAAAATAAGGGTGGGACAGGGCTAAAAAATGAATATATTTAGTGAATTTATCCACCACTACCAGGATACAGTTCTTTCTTAGTGATGTAGGCAGTCCTTCTATGAAATCCATTGTAATGATCTCCCACGCTTGGTTAGGAATAGGCAAGGGTTGTATTAATCCAGGCTTTGCTATATATCCAACCTTAATTTGCTGGCAAACTGTACAGGACTTCACATAAATAGCCACCATAGCCTTAAGTTTAGGCCAATAAAAATGAGATTTAATCCCATGATATGTAGCATGGGCTCCATAATGACCTCCATGTGGGGAATCATGCAGGGTTTGAATAAGTTATAGTCTAAGACTACCAACAGTGCCAATATAAACTCTGCCATTGAATCTGAGGATAATTTTTGAATATCTTCATTTAGTGTCAGCAGTGGGGCTAACAGCCAAGGTTGAAATCTATTCGGTAGCTAAGTTGCCTTCCTTATAACTGTCTTCTACCTCCTGAACCCAATTGGGTATTAATAAACTAACTCTCATAGCATGACACTAAGCTCAATCTTCCTACTACCTTGACAAGGCATCTGCAACCATTTAGATTTGCCTTTCTTGTGCTGAATAGTGTAGTTTAGTCCAGCAATTTAGACATTTTTTCTGTATTATGGTAGTTAACTTCTATTCCAAGAGATACTTCAAGGGTTCATGATCTATCTTAATAATAAAAGGGTTGCCTTTTAAATAATGTCTCCACTTAAATAATGATACTAATATAACAAGATATTCTCTTTCATATATGGAAATAGTAGAGTGTCTAGGACTTAAAGCCTTGCTAAGATAGGCAATATGCCTCCCATCTTGAGAAAGTACATCACCCACTTCTCCAGAATTAGCATCTGTTTCTAAATAAAAACATTTAGAAAAATCTGGTAATGCCAAGAAAGGGGCAGAACACATAGCTTGTTTAAGTTCCTCAAAGGCATTGTAAGCATCTGTATTCTATTTAAAATAGTATTTCTTTGGCATTTGTGTCAATGGTCTTCTGATGGTTCCGTAGTTTCTAAATCTTCTGTAGTAACCTGTTAAACCTACGCAAAGACTTTAAGGTTTTAGGTACATGCCAATTCTTCATTGCCAACACTTTGGTATGATCAGTAGCCACTCCTGCAGCTGAGATGATGTGGCCTAAATACTCTACCTGAGTTTGTATAAAGAAACATTTGGACAACTTGGAAAAAAGTTTGTTCACTTACAGAACCTCTAAAACCAATTGTAAATGTTTAATATGGTCTGTGATAGTGTTGTTTTACACTAAAATGTCATTAAAGAACACCAATACAAATTTTCTAACAAATGAACTAAACAAATCATTCATGAGTGCTTCAAATGTAGCATGAGCATTTGTAAGGCCAAAAGGCATTACCTTGAATAAATAATGACCTTGATAAGTCTGGAATGATGTCTTGTAAATGTCTGCTTTAATTCTAATTTGCCAATAACCAGATCTTAGGTCAATTTTGGAAAATTAAACTACCACATATAATTCATCTAGTAAATCCTCAACCACAGAAATAAGAAATTTATTTTTCACTGTCATATTGTTTAACTGCATGTAGTCTTCACAAAATCTCAAAGTACCATCCTTCTTCTTAATAAGGAGACATGGAGAGGCAAATGGGCTCTTACTAGGTTGTATAATAGATTAAGAGAGCATGCTAGCAATATACCTTTCTACCTCAGCCTTCTGGTTATGAGCAAATTTATAGGGTCTTAAATTAACAGGTGTAAAATCAAGTTTGAGTGTAATGGAATGATCATGGCTTCTTTTAGGTGGTAGGCCTTCATGTTCAAAAAAATAGCACTGCATTTCTCTAATATGGATTGGATTTCTGTAGGAATAAGTTGAGAAGTTCCTGTCATACTCATCAAAACAATGTGACCCAAAATAGATGAATCCAAGGCTGATAATTTTAGTAAGGTGGCCCCCGAGATATATTGTAATGTTTTATAAATATGTTATCCTTGTATAAAAATTTATTCTCCTTGTTGTACAAAACTCAATGTCATATTGTTAAAGTCCGTCAACATTTGACTAAACAATTTCATCCAGTAAACCCCTAGGACCATGTCACTTCCCCCCAATTTAAGTAGTCTGAAATCATGTAAAACGGAATGGCCCTACATCTGACATGACAAGGGATATGGAGTAGTTACTTGAATACCGCATCAACCCATTGTGGTGTTAAAAAACTATGGGTACTACCACTATCAATCAAAATATTCAATGGCCTGCCCGGAATAGTTCTTTGGATCCTCAATGTATTATGACCAATACAACCAGTAATATCATTCATAAAAATCTCTAGGCTTTACTCTTCTTGTAGCACAAGTTGGTCTGAATCACTAGGTAAAGTTTCCAAATGTGTAGTAGTCTCTTTCTCAAGAATCATGTTCAGATATCTTGGTTTACACTGATGACCTGGGGAAAATTTCTCACCACATTTAAAACATAGGTTATTATATCTTTTGTAGTCAAGAAGATTCTGTTTTGGGGTGGTATTAATGTGTTCTTGTGAGGTAATGGCAATGGATTTGGTATAGAAGAAAGAATGGGGTTTGGGTAGGGTAGGGTTTTAAAAGGTTGTCGCATTCTCCTATTCTCAAACTCAACAAATAATTCATACAACTTAGTTTGCTTGTATGCTTTCAAAAGTGATTTAGGGTTGAGAGCCTTAACTCTATGTTTAATGTCTTCTCTAAGCCCACTAATAAAAGAGATATAAAGAATTCCTCACCTAAGGTAGGATTCTATAATAGCATGTGAGGTTGTAACTCTTCAAATCAGTCCTAGTACTCTGTAACATAGCCTTTCTGGACCAATTTTATAAATTCCTCCACTATATCAGAAATGGATCGATTAATGAACCAGTGACAAATATTTGCCTCAAACTCGTTCCACGTCACATGGTGTTTTTGCATGATGTAACCATCAAACCAAATCTCCGCCTTATCCGTAAAATACATAGTGGCTAGTTCTACCCGTTGGGCATAAAGAACACTACAGATGGAAAAATACTTACGGCATTTTTGTATCCACCCTCGTGGATTGACCCCGTCAAAAAAGGTAACTCAATCTTAGGTCAAAGCCAAATAGACCCCAAAGTATTAAAAGAACCACATGTGCCTCATTTATCCTCCTCCAAGCCAATCATATTGGTTCTAAATGTATTGTTTTCACACATTTGATTATCAAGCCTAAAATTGTTTTTATTGGCTCGAAAATCATCCGATTTAGCTTTTAAAATCCCAGGTTCATCAGGCTTACAAGAATATTGGTTCTTGTCATTAATCACTGTGACCATAATAGGGTTTTCCCCTATTTTTGAAGTATTAAGAGTTTGTACCTGTTCCCTAGTAGACATTTCCTGATCTCCATTTATGCTCGTCAAAATATTCAGAAACTTCTCCATATAACCTTGGTTTGTGGTCATTCTGGATTCTAATGAGGTAATATGTGTTTCCTGGTTTTCCTACCATTTTAGAGGATTGGTTTCATCCTTTGCTTGTTGCACCAATGTAGCTAGATCTTCAATTTGTTTTTGCAACGCAAAGAGGTCAGTGTCATCCATATTTTGGTTCCTCTTTGGCATATACCCACTCAAAAACTTGCCAGGAATAGAGGCTCTGGATACCAATTGTTATAGTTCCAGTAGAAAAAAATAGAGTTATCGAGATAAAGGTTTCAGAGAAGAGTAAGGGATTCAGAGAAAAGAGAATTCATTCATGCATTTTATAAGAAAAATTCCTCAGCGTACAGGTTTTATTTAGTTACAATCGTACTGAGAATCTAAGGAATGCCATGTTGTTATCCTTTGCTAACTAACTCTATCTTTCTTTTATAGGTATTGGGCTTCCGGATCAAAGTGGATCCAACACTACTGGTTCAGCTGATAAGAATCACTTGTCTTTCACGTGCAAGTTGATAAAATTACCAATTTAGCTCCTTCAATCCTTAACCCTTGCCCTTCAATTCCCAATTCTTTTTTGTTTCCTCGTTTCCCTTTTTCTCCTACTATGACATGATATTTCGTAATTATTATTTTAAAAGAATAACATGTTGACATACACTTGTTATTAATGATTATATACATGATATACATGTGCTTGCAAAGGATGATTATATGCATTATATACATGTGCTTGCTACTGATGACTATTTGCAATGTGCTTAAACATGTTAATGATAGAATTAATTGCGATAATCAAGATAAGGTGATTGTCGTATAGATAGTTGGTATGAAACTATCATGATGAGAATCACCTTAGTTGACTAAAAGTATATCCTATACTGATAGTTTTTATATCTGATGCATAATGAATTTATGACTACAAAAAATGTAAACATGATAGAATGAATAAGATAATATGATGATTAGAGATAGACTACACTCTAGACCTCGAGTAAGCATAATTAATTATGTTGATATATTAAAGGCTATAAGAATAAATGCTTAATATCCATGAATTCAGAACAAGCTAGAATGCTTATTTTTATAAATTTCATGAAACATAGTGGAATAAATGTGTACCATTAAACTTTGTTAACTCAATGTTTAGATTATTTTTTTCGCATACTACAATTCTTGAGGATCGCAATAAGATAATGATATTATCGGAGGAGTGAGAGTATTAAAATACTATAGGAGACTTGAGTGTGCAAGTAGATTTTATGCCCTATTAAGTCATGTTGTACATATTTCATTTTGTATTTAGTTTTTAAATAAAGGAGATACGTTTTTGTACTTTATTTTATGTATCTCATATTTTTGTATTATTCGTTTTAAAAAATTGAGTATATCGTATCACCAAAGTGTGTAAATTTTAAGGCCATTTCGATGATTGTATGTGTCACTTTCAATTCGACATTATATAAAGGTCGAATTAAGGATATAATAATTATATAAAATATAAAAGTGTCTGATTAATTGATACTACACTAATTTAGTTATGAACTTAATAATAATATAAAGTAAATATAATATTTAATAAATAATCTTACATAAAATTTTGAACTAAATTCTTAAAAAAAAAAGGAAATTCCCAAATTTAAATTGAAATTTTAATAATCTTTAGCTTTACTCACGCTGATATCATATTCCCATACGGATATTTTTGAAAAGAAATTATGATATTTCAATAAACAATTTTTTTTTAAATCACATTTTAGAGGATTTTACAAAACCCTTATCGCGTATGTTTTTATTTTTCGAGAGAGGTAGAAATTAATAGACTTGAATTAGTGATTAACAAAAAAAATGATTAATTAAATATTATCTAAAACACAATATTTCAATGATTTCTGATTTATAAATCTAAAAATAGTAGATATCCAAATTAAATTAATTTTTTTTATTATTTTTGTTGCCCTCTCAGTTTCAAGGTTTTGCCTTAATTAATCCGGACCGACCCGCATCACACACTTGACTTTAGTGGATGAGTCTCCCAGCAGAGATTTTCTGCATACACAAGGACTCGAAGTCGAGACTTTGCTTAAGCGATTAAAATTTGATTATTTATTTAATTTATAATTAATTATAATTATTTATTATATAAAAATACTTATTTTATACTTAAAAGTAATAAAAATAACTTAAAATAATATATATGAATTATTAGTAATTTTATTTCCTTGAAAATTAACTTTTTAAAAAGTGTTTATGAAAAAAAATTAATTTCTTTTACTAAATAATGTTAAAAACTATAAAATAACACTATTTTAATAAAAAAATAAAATATAAAAATAAGTTAAAGTTAATATGGATAAATAGATAAACCGAAATTAATGGAACAAAGCATTGAAGAATAATTTTAAAAATATTAAAAAAAAGCTAAATCAAATCAAAGCTTACACTCCTTAATTGTAATCAATTAGTGTTAGTTATTACCAAATACCAAAATTAATTAAAAATAGAATAAAATGTAAATAAATGAAATAAATATTAAGCATTTAATGATGAAAAAACCTATGATTATTAATCTATGGGTAAATATACATATTGGGTCCCTCAATTTGATTATAAGGTTAAATTGGTTACTTAAAAGATTTTTTTGGGGTCCAATTAGGTACTAAACTTTGTTTTAAGGTTCAATTTGGTAACTAAACTTTTCTTTTGTCCAATTAGGCGCCTTAACTTGAGATTTTTGTTTAAATCAATACTTAAACTTGACTTATTAATTCAAATCAGTTAAACAAATAAGTATTGATAAACCAAATTCATGTATCGATTTGAACCAATAAGTCACATGCAATTATCATATTGGGCAAAGATAAGTTTCGATACTAAATTAAAACTTAAATCCATGTTCAAGTATGTGATTGAATAGAAAATTTGAAGTGTCAAATTTAGGTACTAAATGACATATTTATCCCTTTATTTATTTATTTATTTATTTATTTGGATCCACTTCTATTTTATTTTATTTTATTTTTAATTTTTTTGGGGGTAAGCCTGGCAACTTTCTATTTTCTATTAAGGGAGAAAGAGAAAACGTGCGGAAATAGGGAGGGAAAATGAGAAGGAAGGAACGATGTTAAAAACTCAATCTTACCCTTCTAATTAAAATATACTATGGTAAACTACACGTTTAGTACCTAACTATTATTTTTTCCATTTTGGTACTTTTTTTAAAAAAAAATATGTCAATGTTTAGTTTAGGTTTCAATTTGGTACCAACCGTTTAAAGATTAACAAAACTGCCGAGGTGACTTTTTTTTTTATTTTTTTAATGATCACGTGACATTATCTTATGGTGACACATAAACATCACCGTTAAGTTTTTATCGATGGGTATTAAAATAAAACTTAAACTAAACGTTAGGTATGATTTTGGAAAACATAATGTTTGGATATCAAAACATAATAAAAGTAATAATTTTGATACTAAATGTGTAGTTTACCCAATATACTATATACGAATTATTAGTAATTTTTACTTGAAAAATTAATCTTTTAGAACATATTTAAGAGAAAAAAAACTTAAGAGTTTTATCAAATATTATTTAAAAGTCGTGAAAATTAAAATAAAATCTAAAAAATGAAAATTCAAACTTAATATAGAAAAATTTAAAACTAAAATTAATCAAATCAAAAAACAATTCCAAAAAAAAATTAAAAACCTATGATTATTTATTTTATGGGTAAATATACATCCCCCAACTTGGTTTCAAGGTCCAATTGGCTGCTATTAAAAAAAGGTTCAATTGGCTACTTAAAAGATTTGTCTTGGTCCAATTAGGTGCTGAAGTTGGTTTTAAGGTTCATTTTGGTAATTAAATTTTCTTGCATGAACCAGTGACCTCGGTGAAAAAGGAATTGTTGTTATTCTTTGAGGTCCTGAGTACCAGCACAAAAAATATCAGGGGTACGAGCGTTCAATATCAAAAGGTTTAGAATTATCTTTGAATATATTCTACCTTGTACTTACTCCAGATTAATAAAAAAAAACTTTCTTTTGTTCAATTAAACACCTTAACTTAAGATTTTTGTTTAAATTGATAATTTAAATTGACTTATTAGTTGAGATTAATCAAAAATAAGTACCGATAAACTAAATTCAGGTATTAATTTAAACCAATAAGTCAAATCTAATTATAAAATTGGAAAAAGACAAGTTTTGATACTACATTAAAACTTAAAGCCAAGTTCAAGTATCTAAATGAATAAAAAAACTTTAAGTGTAAAATTGAATCTTCAAATTAAGTTTAGGCGTAATCCCAAAATTAGCCCCCAATATTTATTAAAATAGTCATTTTAACTAATAATCTTTTCTTTTGTAGTATTTTGTCTCATAACGTTTTATTTTAGGACAAAAATGCTCCAAACTTTAAGTAAATAATCATTTTGGCCCTTATTCTTTTTTTTCTAAAGCATTTTGGTCCTTACTATTTCATTTTAGGGTTAAAAAGCTTATATTTTAGAGTGTTAATAATTTGATATTTAACAATTTTCATCTAGAGAAAGGCCTTTTTTCCCTAAATGAAATGTTAGGGGCCCAAATGCTAAAAAGAAAATATGAGTCAAAGTGATTATTTAGTCAAAAGTTGAGTATTATTTGACATTATGCATTAAGTTTAGGTACTAAACTATATATTTACCCTTTATTTACTTGGGTCAACTTCTATTTTTTTTATTTAGAAAGAGAAAATGTGCGCAAATAGGGGAGTGAAAATGAGGAAAAAAGAATAAGGAAACAATATGAAAAGACAATATTACCCTTCCAACTTAGTGGTTTTATTGCATAGAACCAACCACAGTAATCACCCATAGTAAAGCAAAGCTGCTCCTTAACCTTTCTCTAACCTCCCCCCTAAATAAATAATTCCGATAAACATTTGAATCGCCATTGGAACGACCTTAAGCTATCTATCGACAGTACAATACGACGCCGTTAAACGGTAGGGTCCCGTTTCAATCTTCCGCATTGTGGGTAAGTTACGTGATCACTTTCCGACGGTTTTGATACGACTCTTTTGCACGTTAATTATCTTCATTGATTTCTTCTGGTTTTAAAATCTCCTTTTGAGTAGTTTGGGAAATTACGTTTTCTGTTGTTCAAGGTGAAATCCAATGGGGTTTGTTTACTTTTTTTTTATATGATTGATACACAGTGAGATCATTTTCTGAGCGAAGGGGAAAACGGAATTTTTTTAATCTAGGGTTTTGTTAGATATGGAAGGATCTAGATGTTTGCAGTTGAAACCTGATGAGAGTGAGGGTAATGAAGATAGTAAAGAACATAGTGTGAAGAAAAAAGTCAAGGAGGAAGCCTTAGAATGTAAACCGCAGTTTTCTGGCAGGGTTTTGCGGTCGATGTCTGCAGTGAAAACTTTGAGTGGGATCGAAGGGGATAAGGTTGAGCATAGGGTTGTTAAAACTGAAGATGGAAATAGTTCTGAGATGAAAACAAATGAAGTAGTTAAGGAGGGGAATGATCAGTCTCATGTCGAAATGAAGGAGGCACAGAGAAAGGTGGATAAGATGGAAAAGCGTAAGCGTGGGAGACCACCCAACTTTCAGGGGAAGAATGGGTTTGAGAAGAAGACACTTGAGCGGCAAGTAGGACAGAATGATTTCCAGGATGGTGAAGTCAGGATGAATCTCAAAAACAAACCTGGGAGACCACCCAAGGTACTGGGCAATGACAGGTATATAAAGGAAGGATTTACTAAAGAAGCTGGGGGGAGTGATCGCTTTGACGTGGATGTGAGTAAGGAGTCAAAGTGTAAGCGTGGTAGACCACGGAAGGTGGGTAAGCCTGGAAGACCACGGAAGGTACAGGAGAATAGTGAGTTTGAGAAGAAGACACTTGAGCGGCAAGTAGGAGAGAATGATTGCCCAGATGGTGAAGTCAGGAAGAAGATCAAGCGCAAGCCTGGGAGACCACCCAAGGTACCAGGTAATGATAGTTATGTAAAGAAAGGATTTACTAAAGAACCAGGGAGCTTTGACGGGGATGTGAGTAAGGAGTCAAAAGGTAAGCGTGGTAGACCACCGAAGGTGCGCAAGCATGGAAGACCGCGGAAGGTGCAGGGAATGTGGGTTTGAGAAGAAAGAAATTAAAATTGAAGCAGAAGAGAGTGATCAGTCTAATGTTGGTGGCATTAAGAAGTTAAATCGTGCTCGTGGGCGTGGCAGATCAGTAAAGGGGCAGAGGACTTTGGCGGTTGAGAAGGAAGCAGATGTGGTTAAAGCAGGAGAGAGTTATCACTCTGATGTTTTGGCAAGGAAGGAAGCAAACCACAAGCATGAGTCACCACCCAAGATGAATTTTGATTATGGGGTTGAGATGAAAGCTGTTGATGCGGAAATGGGAGTGGGCAATCACTTTGATTGTGAGTCTAGGAAGAAGGTCATGCATCAGCGTGGGAGACCACCCAATGTGCAGGGCAATGAGGGGTTACTGAATAAACGAGTTGAGTTGGAAAGGGAAGGGATTGATCAATGTAGTAGCAAGGTAAAGGAAGGTGTGCTCCGTAAGCAAGGAAGACCAGCAAAGGTGCAGGGTGGTAATAAGGGTTTGAAGGGGAGGGTTATAGATGGGAGAAAAAAGGTGGGTGGGCTAAGAAGAGGCAGAAAGAAGTTGAGGGGTAATTTAAAGTTTAATATGCCTGCTAATACTTCATATTCAGAGAAGAGACTGATTGGGAAAGAATCAAATCTTAAGAGGTCTGCTAATAAGGATTTATTTGATGATATGGAAAAGAATGAGAGCAAAGCTTCACTAATTGTGGAAGTGGAAGGCAATGAAAAGAGAGTAAAGAAAGCAGGGGATGAAGGTGAACTTAGAAAGTCAGAAGCAAAACAAGCTTTGAGAGATCGAATAGTGAATATGCTAAAAGAAGCAGGTTGGACAATTGTTTACAGGCCTCGGAATAAAAGAGAGTACAATGATGCAGTGTATGTTAATCCTGAAGGAAATACTCACTGGTCAGTTACCCTGGCCTACAGGGTGCTTAAAAACAATTATGAGAATGGTGACCCTAAGGCTTGTCCAAATGGCTTTGTATTTACTCCAATTCCTGAAGAGGAACTTAGCATCCTTAAAAGAATAGTTCAAAAGAAAAGGGTTGGAAAAAAGAAGCCAAAAGGGGAGGATGATGGACTAGTTAAAAAGAAAATGAATAAACGAAAAAGGAAATGGAAGGAAAATGAGAAAAAGAAAAAAAAGAAGCTTCATGAAGGGGAAAACTCTGATGGTTCATTACAAAGGGGAACACAAGTGTCATGCAAGAAGCGTAAGCTACAGCAGACACAAAAGAGAAAGCAGTATGCTTTGTTGGCCCGCAACTCAATGGATGGAGCTGGATCTGATAATGATGGTTATATGCTATATGATGGTAAGCGGACCCTGCTTTCTTGGATGATTGATTCGGGAACTGTTCCACAGGATGGGAAAGTGGAATGTTTGATTCAAAAAAGAACACGTACTAGTGAAAGTAAGTCTGGTAGGATAACTAGGGATGGAATCCAATGCAACTGCTGTAGTGATGTCTTCGCCATTGCAGAATTTGAAATTCATGCGGGGAGCAAAGTTCATCAACCTTTCCAGAATATATGTTTAGACACAGGAGTCTCCCTGTTGCAATGCTTATTAGATGCATGGAACAAACAACAGGCTGAACGTAAGGGCTTCCATTTTGTGGATTTTGGTGAAGATCCAAATGACGATACCTGTGGTATTTGTGGGGATGGTGGTGATTTGATCTGTTGTGATAGTTGCCCATCAACATTCCATCAAAGTTGCTTAGGTATAGAAGTAAGTCCTTGTTGCCATGTCTTTATTACATGCATATGGGGTCTAGCTCCTTTCCCAGCTTTTAATTTCTCTGAATCAGTTTTTCATTACTATTGCACATGAAAGGAAGGGAAAATGTTTGATAATTTTATGTTACATTTAGCAGAGAATGAAATCTATTTTATTAAGGGGATTTGGTGTGTGTATAACGTTAAGACAATTTGCTAAGTTCAACCTCTGCTAAAATTCTCTTATTTACAACTTGCAGTCTGCCTGGAATATCTTTAGTTCATATTTTGTTTTCCCTTCTTTGCTGTGGACCCTAATAGTGTAGGGCAAAGAGTGACTGAAACTTAGAACAACAAGCATATATTGGAACTTATGCTCAGAATTCTTTCTTGAAGGCTTTTGGAAAGGGATTTCTTTGTCGAAGTTCACAATATGAATCATTTGTGAAAAGTAGTAAGAAGGAAACCTGTCCGAGAATTCTATTTCAATATTTTGCCTTTTTCTGGAGTTACATGCAGATGCATATTTTAGTTTCAGTGAAAATTGAAATCTTGATCATGCTTAATCCTACTCTTTTTCTGATTTTCTTTTATTTGTCCCAGGCATTCCCTTCAGGTAGCTGGAACTGTGTCTACTGTACATGCAAATATTGTGGGTTGGTTGGGAATATGTGTCAAAGTGGCAATGATGAGGATACATATCCTACAGTTCTAACATGCCAGTTATGTGAAGAAAAATGTATGCCTTTGTTAAGTTCAAAGCTGTTGTGTTTATATGTTTATTGTTGATTCCCTTGACCTTTATTTTAAATACTGGTGTCACCATTATTTTCCTTATGCCATTCATTTCTGAAGGACTTTTTTAATAGATCATGAACCTTGTATTCAGCCAATGGATGCTTTTGATGATGATTCGAGTAGTGCGTTCTTTTGTGGGAAGAGATGCAAAGAGGTACAATTTTAGTTGGTAATTGATATAGTTGTGCCACGAGGAATTTGTAGTGATTTGCTAGATTTGTAAAATATAGTTTTAATTGCTATTTTATGTTGTCAGTTAAGCAATCTGATGGTATGAAATGGTTGTGGTTCTCGCTTTGTCAAATTTAAGAGGGGTTGTCTCTATTTCTTAAGCAGTGGTCTAACTCTTTATCTACTAGGGATGTTTCAGTTATTGAACTCGGCCACTAATCTGATCCCATCTTGTGCATTATGGTTAGCAAGAATGGGAAGGGGGAGCCCCATAGTATTGTGTGTATTATGTTTAACCCTTTTGAAGGAGTGTTGTCTATTTTTCATGTTTCGAAGTTAATCTTGAAGCTTCTTTTTTTCTAGTTGTTTGAGAGACTTCAGATGCTAGTTGGGGTTAAACATGAACTTCCAGAAGGCTTCTCATGGACCCTTGTTCAGCGCTTTGATATCAGATCAGATGTTTGTCTCAATGAAGCATATCAAAATGTTGAATCAAATTCAAAGCTAGCTGTTGCATTATCAGTGATGAATGAGTGCTTTTTGCCTCTTGTTGACCACAGAAGTGGGATCAATCTGATTCATAATATCGTCTATAATTTTTGGTATGTGTTCTATCACTACTTGAGTCTATATTACATTCTTGAAGAAAACTTGGTTCTTCTAATTATGATGTGAAAAGTATGGTTTTATTTTTTTAGCTTGGTGCAGTATGCATTGTCTTCGTTTTTTTAATTCTTTTGTGGGTTTTGGCAATTACGATTTGTGCAGAACTTTCTTTCTTCAATATCCCTAATTTGAAGTTAGATATGTATAAGGATGCATATGTTGTCGAAGAAAAATGATCTTACTGCATAGAAGTTTAGAGAAGATCTTTGTGCAATGCTGTACCCTTGCCCTAGGTCTGCAAATTTAGAGGATGTTAAATTTAATGAACAAAACAGCATTAAATGTGTAGATAAAAACAATCTGAGCAGGCAACATATGTGGTGATGGCTTAATGTAACATTTATACATTATAATAGTTACTATAACCATGTGAAACGTAAGGCTTCCATTTTAACAGATTGGCATGGGTAATTCTATTGTGCTCTAGTGGTACTATTCTTTGTGATGTGAACATCTGGGAGACAACCTAATGCCTATATTTATGGTGAAGTGATATTTGATTTTTCTGCACAATTGTTGTTGCTGTGATTTTGAAATTGAACAAAACCAAGACATTCTTATTTCAGGTGAATTATCTCCTTTTGTACTCAGGTCAAACTTCACTAGGTTAAACTACAGTGGTTTTTACACAGCAATTCTAGAAAAGGGGGATGAGATTATTGCTGCAGCATCCATCAGGTAATACTTTTGTACTTAGTTTATTGCGAATTATTGGATAGAATATGTGGAAACAATGTCTTTACATTTGAAGAATATTGTATAAGATATCCATCCAATCATACCAACTCATCCGATTGAACACTCTTGATTGCCATCCTTTTGTCCTCTGTTAGCTTCCAGTACATATTTACATTTTAAGCTATTTTGTTCAGTTATCCCCCTATCCAAATTGCCACTAGCCCACTAATAGTTGAATATACTGAGACTGAAGATTTGACGCATTGTAGTTTGTTTAATATTCTTAAATACAATTAATTAATGGTACATAATCACCATTACCTGTGTAATACTGAGTATTGTATATTTGTTTCTCATAAACTAATAAACCTGCCCACTCACGTAACTGTTGTGCTTGTTTTCTTAAATGCTAATGATTACAATTTTTTAATTATGGGCTAACAGGATCCATGGAAACCTGTTAGCTGAAATGCCTTTCATTGGGACGCGGTATGCTTATAGGCGTCAAGGGATGTGTCGCCGGCTTCTATGCGCAATTGAATCTGTATGTCTGAATCATTATTCTGTTTATCTTTTTATATTTTCATTTTGTATTATACTGCTGGAGTCTTAATTACATTTTAAAGAATTTTTATATCTACAAGTTTATTTTGTATGTATGACTAAATGTTATACAGCATGGCACTTCCTGCCAGAGTATATTCCGGGGGGGGGGGGGACGGGGGTGGATTACTTAATGATTAGATTATTTTTTTTAGAAAAGAAGACATTATGACCATATATCAAATTACTTTTCCCCTCAACCTAGTGATACAAGATAATTCACAGGTGACATGCATTCAATGGACTGTGGGTATGCCTGAAAAGAGTAATGGTGATGTGAAATTAGGCTATTTTGATTTTAATTAATGTATTTCACCCGGATTTCATTTTTCATGTTTCTTGTCCCCTAATTTCAGGCCCTCAGCTCCCTGAATGTTGAGAAATTGGTCATACCTGCAGTACCGGAAGTGAGGGAAACATGGACTTCTGTTTTTCGTTTCGAACCACTAGAAGCTGCATGGAAGCCAAAGATGAGGAACATGAATATGTTGGTCTTTCCTGGTGTGGATATGTTACAGAAACCATTGCTGACACATGTTACAGAGGAGTGGAAAATGGATGAGATGTCCTATAAATCTGGAGAGAAATGTTCGGTTGCGTTTGATTTGAATGTTTCTGCTGAGAGTTCTGCACCTGAAACAGATGATAAAAATGAACCTGCTGTTGAATCTACAATGCCGCATCCTGATGGCACCTCGAAACATGAGGGTTCTGTCAAAGACTCTGATAATATTGTCCATGTTGACAATGAAGTGGCAGTTATTTTTCATGTGCCAAAGGATGCTAGTAAGGAAGTTACTAATGGTTTTAATGGTACAGTTCAGATATCTGAGGATGCAAATAACACGAAGCATCATGGGAATTTAGAAGTAGATATGGTAGAATGTGTTTCTGATTTTGGCAAGACAGTATTTCAGTCTGAAGAAGCAAAAAATTCCCATGCTGTTTCCAAAGATGTGACCAACCAAACTTCTCTATCATCACCTGAAAGTGCACAACATGCTTTGAATGGCCATTTTGATGTTGCATCCAATGTCAGTAAATGTGGTCCTTCCCTACAGGTTGGTGTCTCGACTCCAATCGATTTAAATTCTCATGCTAGCGTTGGTTTGCAATGATACTCCAAAAAAAGGGAACTTGCAGCGGTGCATGCACATGTCCAGAAATGTTGTCTGTCGGTTCTGAGGTTGCCATTGTTAGCATCCATGATTAGAGAAACATCAACTGCAACAGAGTCTGATATAGCTTTACTAATGACCCGGATGAATACCAAATCTGAAGCTTCTCTTATCAAGTCCTCAAGTTTACCATGATTCTGGATCTTAACTCGAATTATAATTCTGGAGTGGCTCTTCACGTGCATTTGTCGAGGGTGAATAACACTCGAATCTGAGATGAGAGTTTTGCCTAACCAAGCTCCCTTTTACCTTTATCTCTGGCAGAGATCCGGATATTTTTAATGGCAACTACTAATCAAGGTACTAGAGTTCTGTATGCTCGGTATAGATTTTTTTTTTATGGTAGGAATTTTGGAAGAATTAACCTTTGGATCCTGGATTATGGATGCAATGGTAGACCAGCTTTAGGGATGCACGATAATTATTTTTGTTATGTGCAGTATACGCCAATAGTATTCTCTAGCTTAAACTCCATTGAAGTTTTTGTATATTAAAAGTCTCCTTTTCCTCTTTAAGTGCTTCATCCGGTGGCTGGCCATAAATTCGAGCTCCCAAAGGTTGCAGATGTGCCGTGTTTACAAGCTCGTCCGCTGCACAATTCATCTCTCGGTACACACATGGTAAATTCGTACCACCCATTGCCAATGCTTGCTTCACAGACGATGAATGGCACGAAGGTCAGGATTAAACTGATCAACATTATCACCATTTACAATCACCTGAACTGCAGCAAGGTTGCCCAATTCGAGCATGACTTGATTGAATCCAACTGCTCTTGCTTGTCGGAGGCCTTGGAACGCTCCCTATAATTCCACTTCTAAGATGCCACACCATCCCAAATTCTTGGTAAACCCAAAAGTCCAACTTACCTCATGGTTGCACTGATAGGGATGGACATATGTCAGGATTTTGACTGATAAAAATATACCCCACTTGAAATCTGGGTTTACCGGGTTTAGGTTTATTTCACTCAACACCCGACTTGCCTTTTGACTTGATACAAATGTGTGTGTGTGTGTGTGGGTTTATTTCACTCAACACCAGACTTGCCTTTTGACTTGACACAAATGTGTGTGTGTGTGTGACTCTGGCCAATTTAAACTCACCAACACATCTCATGCAAGCCACATATATCCCAAGCAGTATACTCATAGACATAGTCAAATAACATACAATTATGTTCAGGGACGGATCATGATTTTATATAAGGGGCAAATTTATAAAATTTTACATGTAAAAATATATTAACAATAGAAAATATAAAGAAAATACTTAAAATATATGATAATTTAGAATTTTTATAGAGACAATTGCCTCTATTTGTCCCTCAATTTATCTCTGATTATGATTAGACCTAGAGGTGTACAAAAAATTCGAATATCTGATTTTGCGTAAAAAAAATATTCGAAACCGAATTTGGGAAAAATCAGTTTTTTTAAAACCGGATCGGATATTTTAAAATCGGATAGTATAACCGGTTTGGGAAAAAATTGGACGACTGGATTTTTTACCGGATTAAAAACCAGTTGAAAAAAAAGGAAAAAAAACCTGGTTTTTTATCCGGAAAAAAATCCGGTATGGGGTTTAAAAAATTAGATGACCGGATTTTTTACCGGATTAAAAACCGGTTTTTTTCAAACAGAAACCGGTTACATCATCCGGCCCTCCAAACCGGTTATGATCCGAACCGGTTTTTTTATAAATCGATTTTTGGGCTTAGTGAAAAAACCATATCGATTTTTATCTGATCCGGATCGGATTTAAATCCGGCTATGTGCATCTCTAATTAGACCAAAGCATCCAACAAACAACTCCAAATATCAAATCCTAGTCACTCTTAAGAGCATAATTTGATGCATTTGATAACAACTATTATCTACAGAATTTTAGGTGCATAAAAAAATAAATCCTAGTCACTCTTAAGAGCATAATTTGATACATTTGATAACAACTATTATCTACAGAATTTTAGGTGCATAAAAAAAATAAAGTTTATAACTTTAAAAGTCCGAGTCTCTTTTATTACTAAAATAAATGGGACAAAATAAAAACATTAGTATTGGTTACCACAAATAATGATGAGAATAACAATAATATAACTATTATGTCGTAGTAAAATTTTCATTATATTATTCTTTTCGAAAATAGGAAGTAGAACTCGCATGGTATTTTTCTTTTCGAATATAGGAGGTGGAACACACATATGAAAAATTATTTTATGAACTATTTTTATCATGTCATCAATTATCTTATAAACCCTTCTTATTATATCATTCGTGATCCCAACCACTATAAATTCTCCATCTTACCCTTTTTCATCCATATTACTAATAATTTAAAATTAACTTTTAAATAACCATTCACTTTTATATTTACATGAAAACAAATTGAATATTCGTCCTGTGAAAAAAGTGACATGGAGGGAAAATGGATAAGATGTATATTTTTAATGATTTAGGATTATAGATGATGTGGTGTGATCTGTGTGGAAGTTTATACAATAACTTTTCTTGTACATTTGTAATTAATGAAATTGTGACATGTGAAAAATTATAAGAAAAAAAGTTTTAAAAAAATAATTTTCCATCTCATCCTCCATACAAACATAGAATGCCATTTGGGTTAAGTAGGGCTTATTTAGCTACAAAATAAGTATGAGGGCTTATTTGAATATAGTGTTGTAGTTTGAGGGCTTTTTTTTTTTAGTATATTAGCCTTTTTTTTATTTGGGTAAACTTTTATTCTCTTTTTTATTTGTTGTTGGGATTAATTCCAGCAACTTTTGATTTTCAATTAAGGATAAACGGAAATCATGCGCAAAAATGGAGGGGAAAATGAAAATGAAGAGGAATGAACAATATGAAAAGACAATATTACCCTTCAAACTCGGTGGTTTTAGTGCGCGTGCAAGTAACCAACCTCTCTAATTAGCCAAACTAAAAGCAAAGCTCCCACAATAGAGAGACCCCAAAATCCCTCTTCTCTAAACCCTCCACCTCTAAATAATCCCCAAAACCATTTGAAACGTCATTGGAGCGACCTTCTGCTTTCTACCGGACCATAATATAACACGACGCCGTTGTACGATAGGATCCCGCTCAGTCGGCTGCATTGGTAGTAAGGTACGTGATCACTTTCCGCCGGTTTTGATACGACTCTTTGGCACTCTTTCTATTTTAAGATTTTTCCCCCATTGATTTCTTCTGGTTTTTGAATTTCAGGGTCTTGAGTTTAGAGTTTCTCGAGATTCTTTTAAGTAGTTTGAGTTTAGAAACAGGTTGGAAAAAAGAAGCCAAAAGGGGAGGATGATGATACAAAAGATGTGAGCAAGTTAAAAAGAAAATGAACAAACGAAAAAAGGAAATGAAAGGACGCTGAGAAAAAGAAAAAACAGAAGCTGCTGAAAAAAAAGCTTCATAAAGAGGAAAATTCTGATGGTACAATACAAAGGGGATCACAAATGTCTAGCAGAAAGCGTAAGCTACAGCAGACACAAAAGAGAAGGCAATACGCTTTGTATTGAAAAGTCAAAGATTGGTGTGCATAAATGCACCGAAAGTTGCTGCAAATTGATTGAAAAATTTCCACCGAAAATTAAGCAGCTTTTGTTGAAAATGTGAAAGGGTAAAATACCCAATTTAGTCACTTTACTTTTAGGGTATTTACAAGTTTAGTCCTTAAGCTTCAACTATAAATACCCTAGCTCATTTAGCTTCAAAATCATCCCAAAGCATTCTAGCTTTCTTCCAATACTAGAGAGATTTTAGAGAGTTTCTTGAGAGTTGTTTTCTCTTTTTTATCTAGAGAGAATTATCATTGTTTTCTTCTTGGTAGATCGAGAGAGGTTGTAATTCATATTTTCTCATAGTGAAATTCTTCTACCGTTGCCCGTGGTTTTTACCCTAAATTTTTAGGGGTTTTCCACGTAAATTTTGTGTCTCTTTTATCTTCATTTTTATTTTCTCAAATTATCAGTTGCGATTTTGCTCTATCCGATAGCCGTCTTCCGCAAAAATTGGTATCCGAGCTAGATTAGAGTGTGTAATATCTGCTTATTGTATTTGTGGTTGCCACCAAAATGTGGATCCTCCAAACATAAGAAAATAAGAAGTTATTACCCATTCTTTGAAGGTTCCAGAGAACTATTCACGATAGTGAAATAGTGGGAGCTATCCGTAAAAGAAGCTATGACAACGAAATTTGATATTGAAAAATTCAATGGGAGAAATTTCTCATTGTGGAAATTGAAGATGAAGGCCATCCTAAGGAAAGACGGGTGTCTAGCAGCTATCAATGAAAGGCCGGTGGATTTCGCAGATGACATCAAATGGAACGAGATGGACGGGAATGCTATGGCAAACTTTCATCTAGCATTAGCAGATGAAGTATTGTCAAGCATCGAGGAGAAGAAGACAGCTAAGGAGATATGTGATCATCTCACCAAATTGTACGAGGCCACATCGTTGCACAATAAAATTTTTCTTAAGAGGAAATTGTACACTATCCGTATGCCAGAATCTACTTCAGTGACGGAGCACTTAAATACACTGAACACTTTATTTTCTCAACTTACATCCTTAAGCTGTAAAATAGGAGAACAGGAACGTGCTGAACTTCTACTTCAAAGTCTACCGGATTCGTATGATCAACTCATCATCAACTTGACAAACAATAATGTCACTAGTCTAGTCTTCGATGACGTTGCAGCAGTTGTTCTACAAGAAGAAAATCGGCGCAAGAACAAGGAAGACAGACAAGTAAATCTGCAACAAGCAGAAGCATTGACAACGATGACAACGATGAGAGGGAGATCAACAGAACGTGGCCAAAGCAACAGTCACAAACATGGTAGATCGAAGTCGAGGAGCAAGAAGAATTTAAAGTGTTACAATTGTGGAAAGAAGGGTCACTTGAAGAAGGATTGTTGGAGTCTAAATAAAAACTCCAATCCACAAGGCAATACTGCAAACACTTCAGATGATGGAGATGTTCTATGTTGTGGAGCGTCAACCACCGTGGAAGGCAGAAAAAGATTTGCAGATATATGGCTCATTGATTCGGGAGAGACATATCACATGACCTCAAGAAGAGAATGGTTCCATTATTATGAACCTGTCTCAGGAGGATCTGCGTATAGTTACAATGATCATGCCTTAGAGATTGTTGGAGTGGGAACCATCAAATTGAAGATGTATGATGGAACAATTAAAGTTGTTCGAGATGTGCGGCACGTGAAAGGCCTAAAGAAAAATTTATTATCCTACGGATTGTTGGATAATAATGCAAGCAAGATTGAAACACGAAAAGGAATCATGAAGGTGTTCCGTGGAGCGCTTGTGGTGCTGAAAGGCGAAAAAATAGCTGCAAACTTGTACATGCTGAAGGGAGAGACTTTGGTAGAAGCAGAAGCCTCTGTTTCCTCATGTAGTTCAGATTCGGCAATGCTATGGCATCAGAAACTTGGACACATGTCAGAACAAGGAATGAAAGTCCTTGTGGAGCAAAAGCTACTTCCAGGCTTAACAAAGGTATCACTTCCTTTGTGTGAGCATTGCATAACAAGTAAGCAACACCGGTTGAAATTCAACACATCAAATTCTAGAGGCAAAAGTGTTCTAGAATTGGTTCACTCTGACGTATGGCAAGCACCAGTAACGTCCGTAGGTGGAGCAAAATACTTTGTCTCATTTATTGATGACTACTCCAGGAGATGTTGGGTGCACCCTATTAAGAAGAGTCAGACGTGTTTTCAACTTTCAAAAAATTCAAAGTGCGGGTGGAACTTGATTCTGGAAATAAGATCAAGTGTTTCAGAACAGATAATGGAGGAGAATACACAAGCGAAGAATTTGATGACTTTTGCAGGAAAGAATGCATCAAAAGATAGTTCACAGTGGCGAACACTCCTCAACAAAATGGAGTGGCAGAGCGGATGAACAGAACCTTGTTAGAAAGAACAAGAGCAATGTTAAGGGATGCAAGCCTAGAAAAATCATTCTGGGCAGAAGCAGTCAATACCGCCTGTTATTTAGTGAATCGAGCTCCATCAACTGCAATAGAGCTGATGACACCAATGGAGATGTGGACTGGTAAACCAGCTGATTATTCAAACCTCCATATATTTGGAAGTATTGTGTACGTGATGTACAACGCCCAAGAAATTTCAAAGCTGGATCCAAAATCCAGGAAATGCAAATTCTTGGGGTATGCTGATGGAGTAAAGGGGTATCGCTTGTGGGATCCCACTGCCCGTAAAGTGATCATCAGCAGGGATGTCATCTTTGTAGAAGATAAGCTATAAAGAAAAGAAGATGATGATAGCACTGAAAAGTCAGAGACTACGCAGATACATGTGGAAAAAGAGTTTGAACAAGGAGATTCTTCTGAAGCAGAACCAACACATGATGAACAAGAACCAGAGAGTTATGAAGCTCCAACAACTCGTCAATCAGATCGTGTGAGAAGACGTCCCAATTGGCACTCAGATTATGTTAAAGAATGTAATATTGCATACTGTCTTTTAACAGAGGACGGTGAGCCATCAACATACCAGGAGGCAATAAACAGCTCAGATGCTTCACTGTGGATGATGGCAATGCAAGAAGAAATCGAAGCCCTTCATAAAAATAATACATGGGACCTTGTGCCATTACCACAAGGAAGGAAGCCAATTGGTAACAAATGGGTCTTCAAAATCAAGAGAAATGGTGACAATCAAGTTGAGAGGTATCGTGCAAGACTGGTGGTCAAAGGATATGCTCAAAAGGAAGGTATTGATTTTAATGAAATATTTTCTCCTGTGGTTCGACTAACAACAATTCAAGTAGTTTTAGCAATGTGTGCTACATTGAACTTACATCTAGAGCAACTAGATGTTAAAACAGCTTTTCTTCATGGAAATCTTGAAGAAGAGATTTATATGCTCCAGCCTGAAGGTTTTGAAGAAGACGAAAAGAAGAACTTGGTTTGCAGGTTGAACAAATCTCTATACGGTCTAAAGCAGGCGCCGAGATGTTGGTATAAGAGATTTGATTCATTCATTATGTGCCTTAGATACAACAGACTTAATGCTGGCCCTTGTGCTTATTTCAAGAGGTATGGTGATAATGATTTTGTTATATTGCTGTTGTATGTGGATGACATGTTGGTTGCAGGACCCAACAAAGATCATATTGAAGAATTGAATGCACAACTAGTTAGGGAATTTGAAATGAAAGACTTGGGATCAACAAACAAGATTCTAGGGATGCAAATTCACCGAGACAGAAGTAATAGGAAGATTTGGCTTTCACAAAATAATTACTTGAAGAAGATCTTGTCACGATTCAGCATGCAAGATTGTAAGCCAATTTCTACCCCTCTTCCTATTAACTTCAAATTATCCTCCAGTATGAGTCCTAGCAGTGGAAAAGAGAGGATGGAGATGTCTCGAGTACCGTATGCATCAGTAGTGGGAAGCTTAATGTTCGCTATGATATGCACAAGACCAGACATTGCACAAGCAGTGGGAGTGGTTAGTCGGTACATGGCGAATCCAGGCAAAGAGCATTGGAATATTGTAAAGAGGATCCTCAGATACATCAAAGGAACCTCAAATGTTGCATTATGTTACGGAGGATCAAACTTACTAATCAATGGTTATGTAGATTCTGACTATGCAGGGGATTTGGATAAAAGCAAATCTACTACAGGATATGTGTTCAAAATTGCTGGTGGAGCTGTAAGCTGAGTTTCAAAATTGCAGTCAGTTGTGGCTACATCCACAACAGAGGCAGAATATGTAGCAGCTACACAAGCCAATAAAGAAGCAATTTGGTTGAAGATGCTATTGGAGAAGCTTGGGCACAATCAAGAGTATGTCTCTATGTTTTGTGACAGTCAAAGCGCCTTGCATTTAGCAAGGAATCCAGCATTTCATTCAAGGACAAAACACATACGAGTTCAGTACCATTTCATTCGTGAAAAGGTGGAAGAAGGGACGATAGATATGCAGAAGATCCATACCAAAGACAACATAGCAGATTTCATGACGAAGGCGATCAATACTGATAAATTTACTTGGTGTCGATCCTCCTGTGGCCTGTCAGAGACGTAAGCAACATGATGGTACAAGGTAGAAAGAATGGTGTGAAGATATGATTGTTCCAATCAAATCTTCAAGTGGGAGATTATTGAAAAGTCAAATATTGGTGTGTATAAATGCATCGAAAGTTGCTGCAAATTGATTGAAAATTTTCCACCGAAAATTAAGCAGCTTTTGTTGAAAATGTGAAAGGGTAAAATACCCAATTTAGTCACTTTACTTTTAGGGTATTTACAAGTTTAGTCCTTAAGCTTCAACTATAAATACCCTAGCTCATTTAGCTTCAAAATCATCCCAAAACATTCTAGCTTTCTTCCAATACTAGAGAGATTTTAGAGAGTTTCTTGAGAGTTGTTTTCTCCTTTTTATCTAGAGAGAATTATCATTGTTTTCTCCTTGGTAGATCGAGAGAGGTTGTAATTCCTATTTTCTCATAGTGAAATTCTTCTACCGTTGCCATTTTACCCTAAATTTTTAGAGGTTTTCCACGTAAATTTTGTGTATCTTTTATCTTCATTTTTATTTTCCCAAATTATCAGTTGCGATTTTGCTCTATCTAATAGCCGTCTTCCGCAACACTTTGTTGGTCCGCAACGCAATGGATGGAGCTGAATCTGATGATGATGATTATGTGCTATATGATGGAAAGCAAACTCTGCTTTCTTGGATGATTGATTTGGGTACTGTTCCACGGGATGGGAATGTGGAGTATTTGATTAAAAAAAGAACACGTACTCATGAGAGTAAGTCTGGTAGGATAACAAGGGATGGCATCCAATGCAACTGTTGTAGTGATGTCTTCACCATTGCAGAATTTGAAACTCATGTGGGGAGCAAAGTCCAAAGACCTTTTCAGAATATACGTTTAGATACAGGAGTTCCCCTGTTGCAATGCTTATTAGATGCATGGAACAAACAACAGCAGTCTGAACGTAAGGGCCTCCATTTTGTGGATTTTGGTGGTGAAGACCCAAATGACGATACCTGTGGTATTTGTGGGGATGGTGGTGATTTGTCTGTTCCGATAGTTGCCCATCAACATTCCATCAAAGTTGCTTAGATATAGAAGTAAGTACTTGTTACGATGTGTCTTTATCATGTGCATATGGGATCTAGCTCCCTTTCCCAACTTTTAATTTCTCTGCTTCAGTCTTCCAGTACTGGAGCACATGAAAGAATCAGAAAATGCTTAATATTTTTTTATACATTTAGCAGACAATGAAATCTATTTGATTAATGGGATTGGGTGTGTAAGAATGCCAATACGTTTCTGTATAGTCATGTTAAGACTATCACTAAGATCAACCTCTACTAAACTATCAGGTTACTTTCTCATTTACAGCCTGCTGTCTGCCTGGACTATCTTTCTTTCATACTTTTTGTTTTCCTTTCTTTGCTATGGGCCTTGGTATGTAGAGCAAAGGGTGACAGGAACCTAGATCAACAAGCATAGATTGAAACTTATGCTCAGAATTCTTTGTTGAAGGCTTTTGGAAAGGAATTTCTTTGTTGAATTTACTTCAATACAAATCTTTTCTGAAAAGTAGTCAGAAGGAAGCCTGTGTCTGAGAATTCTATTTCTATGTTTTTTCTTTTTGGAAGTTACATGTAGAAGTAATTTTGAGTTTCAGTGAAAGTTGAAATCTTTATTATACTTAATATACTCTTTGATTTTCTTTTCTTTGCCACAGGCAACTGGAATTGTGTCTACTGTACATGCAAATATTGTGGGATGGTTGGAAATACACATCAAAGGGGTAAAGATGACGATGCAGTTCATACAGTTCTAACATGCCATTTATGTGAAGAAAAATGTATGCCTTTGTTAAGTTCCAAGATGTTTTTAAATGTTGATTGCCGATTCCCATTGACCTTTATATTTAATTTTGGTGTCGTTATTATTGTTCTTACTATCACATGCAATTCATTTCTTAAGGAATTTTTTTGGGTAGATCGTGAGCCACGTATTCAGCCAATGGATGCTTTTGATGACGATTCAAGTAGTGCATTCTTTTGTGGGAAGAGATGCAAAGAGGTATAATTTTAGTTTGCAATTGATATAATTGTGCCGAGGAGAATTTGTGGTGGTTTCCTAGATTTGTAAATATAATTTTAATTGCTATTTTACACTGTCAGTTAAGCTATGCCTTCTGGTATGAAATGATTGTGATTCTCACTTTGTCAAATTTAATGAGGGTTGTCTCTATTTCTTAACCAGGAGCCTAACTCTTAATCTACTATAGATGTTTCAGTTATTGAATGCAGACACTAAATTGATCCAATTGTCTGCAATATGTTTAGCAAGAATGAGAAGGGAGCCCATATTGTTTTGTTCATTCAGCCGATTTATGGCTCTCTTTGGGAGCTACTTATTTGCACACGTGTTATGCTGGCTTTAAATATGTAGAATACATTAATACCCCACCCTTTTGGGGGGTTATTTTTCATGTTTCTTAGTTGATCTTTAAAGGGTTTTTTTTCCTTTGGGTTTTTTCTAGTCGTTTGAGAGACTTCAGAAGCTAGTTGGGGTTAAACATGAACTTCCAGAAGGCTTCGGATGGACCCTTGTTCAGCGCTTTGAAATCAGTTCAGATGTTTGTCTCAATGAAGCATATCAGAAGGTTGAATCAAATCCAAAGCAAGCTGTTGCATTATCTGTGATGGATGAGTGCTTTTTGCCTCTTGTTGACCACAAAAGTGGGCTCAATCTGATTCATAATATTGTCTATAATTCTTGGTATATGTTCCATCTGTACTTAAGTTTATTGCATTCTTGAAGAAAACTCTTCTTTTCCTTCTGTCGGAACCGTCTTTCGGTTGAGCCCGAAATTAGGACTTTGACTTAGGAAAATGTATTGGAGTCGCCACTGACCATTTTAAAACAAATTTAGGTGGGTCGGACACCGTCTTACCTGATCTGCGTTGTACTAGAAACATATCGAGTTCGGGAGTCGGTTACGGTCAAGGAAAGATTAACACTCTTGAACCACCCTTTCGGTACCAATTAATTCGCTGGTTGTCTTTAATTACGAAAATTAATAATTTAAATTGAAATTTAAAAAACCCGATTCGAGTTACTCACCTTTGATTGGTTGAAATTACTACTGAAAATGCCAAAAAGCGTTAGGTGATAAAATAAACAAGAGGGGAAAAATTCTAAGATAAAATAAGTAGTAGAGATAATTAAAAGTTAGTAAAAAAAGAAAATAAACAAAAAAATAAAATAAAATGAATAAAGTAAAAAAAGTAAGAGGGTTAGTTAAAAAATAAACTAAAAATAAGAATAAACTATAAAAAATATTTAAACTTAAACCGTGAAAGGAAAAATAATAATAAATAAAACAGAAATGATTAAATTAAAATAAAAGTAAAATAAAGAATCTAAAGTAAAAACAAATGCAACTAGTGACCAAATTGAAAGAAATAAAAGCATAGCTCCAGAGCTACAAATGTGAAACTCTATAATGACTAGTGTCCTAATTAAACAAAAAAATCTATGAAACTAAAATAAACCCTTATTTCACGTGTGAATTCTGGATTTAAATTGTGCTTTCTCCTCCTCTTTTGCTTTCTTCACTGCGGCACATCTCCACCGCGGCACATCTTCACCATTGTTTTTGCACCAAAGAAGCTCAGAACGACATGAGAAAGGTCGAAGAAGCTTCGTCGGGAAATGGGTATCTCTCATCTCTGGTTATTTTTCACTTTGTTCGAGACCCCCTAAATGTTTCTGATTTTTCTCTCGTCTTTTTCGTCGATTATTCTTGTGTGTAGATCGTGTTTCCCCCCTCGAATGGGTTCGATTACATGTATTTATAATGAGGAAAAACATTATTTTTAGCTCTGACTTTTAGAGTTTTATTTGGCCTAAATCACTGCTTGGTTGTGAATGAGTCACTTTGACTCACGTTATTGATGGTGAGAAACAGACGGCGTGAAGATCAGGTTTGTTGACTGAGCGGTTGTATAAGCCATGGGCAAGAGGTCAAAAATTGGTGTTCACAACTGCCCCTCTTTGTTCTTTTTCGTGTAACGAAAAATAGACAAAGATAAAAAGACACAAATTTTCGTTCAGTAGAGTTAAAAATTGACTCTAATATTTCAATTAAGAATAACTCCCTGACGAATTGAGTTGTGGATGGCTCCTCCGTTGCGAAGTCGAGTCCATCTTGGAATAATATGGAATTGAAGTCGTAGTTCGGGATTTGAATCAGGATGTGACTTCTCGTTGCCAAATTGTAGTCAACTTCGGTCTTCTTCTCGGTTTAAAGGACTTGGTTTGAAAATTTGACTGGAAAATAGTTTCTTGATGTGTCATCGAGCTGAATAGAATCGAACTCGAAGGGTCTTCGTTGACATATAGCTTTTCTCGACTTAAGCTATGCTGTCGGGAAACGGTTTTTTTGTTATTGAGGTACGGTTAACCCGAGTCTTCTTCTCGACTTGAAAACCTCGATTGTAATCGGACAATAGTGTGATTGGGGTGTCATCGAGCTGAATGGAACCGAACTCGACAATTTTATTGACAGATAGCCATTCTTTCCTTGAGCTATGGTGTAAGCTTGATTTGCCTCTGAGTTGAATGTAATCGAACTCGAAGGTCTTTAACATATAGCCCTTCTCGACTTAAGCTATGCTGCAAATGATGGTGCCTTTGAGCAGAGTGTAATCGAACTCGAAGGTCTTTGATTGGCAGATAACCCTTCTTGACTTAAGTTATGCTGCAAATGTTGGTGTCTTTGAGCTGAGTGTAATCGAACTCGAAGGTCTTTGGTGACAGATAACCCTTCTAGCCTTGAGTTATGCTGTAAATGATGTGCCCTCGAAGCTGAGTGTAATCGAACTCAAGGGTATTTGGCAGATAGCCCTTCTCGACTTAAGCTATGCTGCAAATGATGTACCTTGGAGCTGAACGTAGTCAAACTCGAAGATCTTTGGTTGGCAGATAACCCTTCTCGACTTAAGTTATACTGCAAATGATATGCATTAGAGTTGAGCGTAGTCGAACTCGAAGGTCTTTTGGTTACAGATAACCCTTCTCGACTTAAGCTATATTGCAAATGATGTGCCTTGGAGCTGAGCGTAGTCGAACTTGAAGGTCTTGGTGAAGATACCCTTCTAGCCTTGAGTTATGTGTAAATGATGTGCCCTCGAAGCTGAGCGTAGTCGAACTCGAAGGACTTTGGTGGGCACGATAGAGTTGAGCGTAGTCGAACTCGAAGGTCTTTTGGTTACAGATAACCCTTCTCGACTTAAGCTATATTGCAAATGATGTGCCTTGGAGCTGAGCGTAGTCGAACTTGAAGGTCTTTGGTGACAGATAACCCTTCTAGCCTTGAGTTATGTTGTAAATGATGTGCCCTCGAAGCTGAGCGTAGTCGAACTCGAAGGACTTTGGTGGGCACGATTCCCTTCGTGAAGTTGATACCGTAGATGACCCATTCTTTGTGAAGTTCAGCCTCAAATTGGATATCATTCGTCGTGAAGTTGAAATCCAAATATTTGTGCTGTTTCGAGGCCAATATCCTTCGTTGTGAAGTTGAAATCCAAATATTTGGGTTGTTTCGAAGTCAATATCCTTCGTCGTGAAGTTAAAATTGACTCTAAAACTGGAAAGTTGTTTGTTGACAGTTAGTCGCCCCTTCGCTGTGAAGTTGAGCTTGTGTTGTCTCGAGTCTAATATCTTTCGCTGTGAAGTTGAAATTGACTCTGAATGAAACTGAAAAGTTGTTTGTTAACAGTCAGGCGCTCTTCATTGTGAAGTTGAGCTTGTGTTGTCTCGAGTCCAATATCCTTCACTGTGAAGTTGAAATTGACTCTGAATGAAACTGAAAATTTGTTTGTTAACAGTCAGTCGCCCTTTCGCTGTGAAGTTGAGCTTGTGTTGTCTCGAGTCCAATATCCTTCACTGTGAAGTTGAAATTGACTCTGAATAAAACTGAAAATTTATTTGTTGACAGTCAGTCGCCCCTTCGCTATGAAGTTGAGCTTGTGTTGTCTCGAGTCCATTTGTTCAAGTTCTATAAGCTTCTCTAACAAAGGTAGTGCATAAATATCGGTCTAAAAATGAAATTCTTGAGTGCTCGCGTGAAATTGACTATAACAGGTGTTTCTTAACTCCCTTAGTCCATTTTTACCAAAAATTTCTTGCTTAGATAAATTTGGATTTAATTTGCCGTTATCTGGCTAGCTGAATCCATAAAGCAGGGGCGTTAAAAAGATAATAATGTCATATGCAAAAGGATGCCCCATGTTGTCCGCACCATATGAAAAGGAAAAGACTATATCGGTTAATTGCAAGAGCAGGGTACGGTGTTTGAGGGTATATTCTGGGTAAGGTCAAAGTCCTTGTTTTAAATCATGTTACTTTGTCAAAGATTTATAACTTTGAACTATTTACAGAGTTTCTTATTTCAGTTGATATTCAAAGAATTGCAAGTTTGCAAATGTGATTCATTGCGTCATCATTAAAGTAACATAAATTTACTCAAATGTTCTTACAAAAACTTGAGAAAAAAATGAAAAAACAAACTCAAACAGAATGCCTCAAATGATGAAATGATTTTCCTCACTTGGATGCCCCCAAGTTGTTAAAGTCGATCCAATTCTGATTACGCCTCTTCTACACGACTCTCTTGCATGCGTAACAGTTCTCAATTGTGTGCCCTGAAACACCACCGTGATACTCACAATGAGCATTTTCATCATACCATTTGAGGTATGGGGGCTTCATGGGTTCCACCGGGTATGGTGACACTATATGGGTGTCAAGAAGTTGTTGATAAAGTTCTTTATAGGTCATGAGAATAGGGTCAAAATGTTTTTTTTCCCTCCTTGGTTCTCTGGAATCTTGTTTCCATTTTCTTTTTTTTTCAGGCAGGTGTTATGCGGATGGGGTGTGTCCAACTCTTGTTAGTTAATGTGAATGAAAATTAAAAAAATGTGAAATATGCAAGAATGCATGATGCATGAAATGTTCGAGGCATTGATCCAAAAAATACGCCTGTTATTATGAATAATCCTTATTGGGGACAAAAATGTTTTATCTTTTAAGAGACAAAAATATCCTGACAGCTTTTGACATGTTGACTAGTCTTCTATATTCGTCTCTCACCGGTTGAATAACCTGTCGAACCGCTCTGGCTTCTCTGGATGAACCGTGCAAATGTTGAGTTGCTTTTTGTACTGGCCCAAGAAGTCTCGAATGACTGCATCTCTGGCATTTATCTTTTTTTGAACATGTTCCCAACGAATACGTCATTGGAGCCCTTAATTAATAGGAACTATGTGAAGTTCATTTGTCTGTTTCTTGAATTCTTCAGCAATGGTCTCCAATTTCAACTATCGTTTTGCCATTGTTGTCTTTGAAGTGACTCCCAAGATCAGTAACATTCATCTTGCCCCTGCAACCTCTGCCAATCAGTTCTTCAAAGATAGACCTTCATTGCTTGATGTAGACCCGGTTCATTCTAAGTTCTTTATAATGCAACAGAGTGATATACTCTTCAATTGTGGGCACCACGTCTTCTGGATTGAATATGACACATAGTCGCCTTGTAGAATGTCCTCTATATTTTCATCTCTTGTATTACAACCCCTTTGTCCATTAATACAAATTATTCATGTTTAACAAACACGTTTTTGGTGGATCAACACCTCTTTTAAATAATGTGAATTATGAGAACAAAATGAAAAGAGAACAAAAAAATTAAAAGAGTTAGTGAGGTAAATCAAAACAATAATAAAAATGAAAAACCCTATCCCACATGATATCTACCCCACATGCTTTAATTCTTACTCGGACATGATCTTTATCCCACATGCTAATTTCAAACAAATCCTAACCGCATATTTGTCTAGTTTGCATGCTTTGAACATAAAGTAAAGCAGGAAACAAAACAACCTAGGGTTTGGAATGAGGTTTTGGGGTGGGCTCTAATTCCTGTACTCCCGACATAGGTTCTAAAAAGGTACCCGAGTTCTCCTTGCTGGTGCCCCCTTGGGCTTGTCAGGCCCTTAGTCCTAAGCCCATTACAAGCTTATGTGGACTAAGTTAAACTCGAGAGGAAACATTCTCATATGCCCGCACGGTGAATAAATTCACACGAAGACATAAGGAATATACATCCCGAAGGTTACTTGCTAGGCCCGCACGGAGAATAAATTCTCACGAAGGTGTCATTTTCACCCCCACTTAAAAAGGGTTTGGAGCTCGGGTATAGAGCTTGAGATGAAATTTTCAAAAATCTGAAATCATTGAAAAAACTTCAGTACAACTATTTATTTGAAAAATAATCAAAGGTAAATAATTGGAATAGAATAAATAAATTAAAATTTAAACTTACCATTTTCGCATGAAAAGACAATCAGAAATTAATTTCGGCCTGACTCACTTATCTATCCCCAGAGGAGTCGCCAAGCTGTCGGAACTGTCTTTCGGTTGGGCCTGAAATTGGGACTTCGACTTAGGAAAATGTATTGGAGTCGCCACCGACCATTTTAAAACAAATTTAGGTGGGTCGGACACCGTCTTACCTGATCTGCGTTGTACTAGAAACATGTCGAGTTCGGGAGTCGATTACGGTCAAGGAATGATTAGCACCCTTGAACCGTCCTTTCGGTACCAATTAATTCGTCGGTTGTCTTTAATTGCGAAAATTAAAGATTTAAATTGAAATTTAAAAATCCCAATTCGAGTTACTCACCTTTAATTGGTTGAAATTACTACTGAAAATGCCAAAAAAATGTTAGATGATAAAATAAAAATAAATACGAGGGAAAAAATTCTAAGATAAAATAAGTAACAAAGATAATTAAAAGTTAGTAAAAAAGAAAATAAACAAAAGAATAATAATAAAATAAAGAAAATAAATTGAATAAAGTAAAAAAAGTAAAAGGGTTAGTTAAAAAAATTAAAAATAAGAATAAACTAAAAATAAAATAAAATAAAATATTTAAACTTAAACCGTGAAAGGAAAAAAAATAAATAAAACAGAAATGACTAAATTAAAATAAAAGTAAAATAGAGAGTCCAAAGTAAAAACAAATGCAACTAGTAACCAAATTGAAAGAAATAAAATTATATCTCCATATCTACAAATGTAGAACTCTATATGACTAGTATCTTAATTAAACCAACAAAATCTATGAAACTAAACAAATCCTTGTTTCACGCGTGAATTCTGGATTTAAATTGTGCTTTCTCCTCCTCTTTTGCTTTCTTCACTGCGGCACATCTCCACCGCGGCACATCTCTACCATCGTTTTTGCACCAAAGAAGCTCAGAACGACATGAGAAAGGTCGAAGAAGCTTCGTCGGGAAATGGGTATCTCCCCTCTCTGGTTATTTTTCACTTTGTTCGAGACCCCCTAAATGTTTCTGATTTTTCTCTCGTCTTTTTCGTCGATTATTCTTGTGTGTAGATCGTGTATCCCCTCGAATGGGTTCGATTACATGTATTTATAATGAGGAAAAACACTATTTTTAGCCTCGACTTTTAGAGTTTTATTTGGACTAAATCACTGCTTGGTTGGTTGTGAATGAGTCCCTTTGACTCACGTTGTTGATGGTGAGAAACGGACGGCGTGAAGATCGGGTTTGTTGACTGAGCGGTTGTATAAGCCGTGGGCAAGAGGTCGAAAATTGGTGTTCACACCTTCTAACTATGATGTGAAAAGTATGATTTGATCTTGTTGCTTGGTGCTGTACACACGTCGTCATTTATTCTTTTATCTTTTTGGGTTTTGCAACGAAGATATGAGAACTGCCTTTCTTCAATAGCTGGAATTTAAAGTTCAATACTCTGAGGAACCACATTTTGTTGAATAACTGTTACCTTACTGCTTAGAAGTTTAAAGAAGAATGTAGGAGACATTAAATAGAATGATGGCAAATGGCTCTAAATGTGTAGATAAAAACAATCAAAACAGACAACATATAAAGTGATGGATCGATGTGGCATTTATACATTATAGTAGTTACTATAGCAGTATGAAATGTTTAAAGGCTTCCATTTTAACAGATTGCCCTGGGTCATTCTTTTTGTGGTCGAGTGGTACTATTCTTTCTATGTGAATATCTGGGAGGCAACATAATGCCGTTATTTATGGTGAAGTGATATTTGATTTATCTGCACAAGTATATTTGCCGCGCTTTTGTTATTGAATAAGACCAAGAAATTCTCGTTTCAGGTAAATTATTAATCTCCTTTTGTTCTCAGGTCAAATTTCACTAGGCTAAACTACAGTGGTTTTTACACTGCTATTCTAGAGAGGGGGATGGGGTTATCGCTGCAGCATCCATCCGGTAATTCTTTCGTTTTTATTTCATTGGGAATTATAGAATAGAATATGTGGAAATAATGTCTTTACATTTGAAGAATGATAATATAAGATATCCATCGGGCCATTCCGACTCATCCCTTTAATCACTCTTGATCACCTTCCTTTTGTTCCTCTGCTGATAGCTTCTAGACATTTTCATTTTAAGCTATTTTGTTATCTCCCCATCCATGTAGCAACTATAGCCCGCTAATATGCGAATATACTGAGACTGACGATTTAAAAAACTTTGTTTTTTTACATATTCATGAATACCTTGTGCTCTGTTTGGAAACATGAATTTGAAAATTTGGATTTCATTTGCTATGTCAATAGCAAGAATGAAATGCATACATTATGAAGAATAGATTGAATATAGTATATTTGAAAAAGTATAAAAACATGGATCTATAAAATCCAAAATTATATTAGGCATTTCAAACTCACTACTATATAGGCATCTAACAAATCCATGGATTTGAGACAAAATAATGAATGCTACGTTTCTAACTATTTATTACTCAATTTGCACTATCATTTAAACCCAAATCTAAATCCAATTCTAAAATTCAAGTTTCCAAATGCTACCTGTTGCTTAGTAATATGGATTATAGTATATTTGTTGAGTATAAACTAATGAACCTGCTCAGTCTCCTAACTGTTGTACTTGTTTGGTTTAATCCTAATGATTACAATTATAGGCGTCAAGGGAAGTGTCGCTGTCTTCTTTGCGCAATTGAATCTGTATGTCTGACTCAATGTTCTCTTTGCTTCTTTCTATATTTTCAATTTGTATTAATTACATTTTTTTCTCATTTTGACATTTACATATTTTTTTTTTGGTAGGGTGGGGGTTACGTAATAGTTAGATTATATTTTCCAAGAGTAAACATTATGGCCGGATGTCAAATTACTTTTCCTTCAGCCTATTGATACAGGAAAATTCATAGGAGACTGGTATTTTATTCAAATATCTATAGGTATGCCTGAAAAGAGTAATACAGCTACTGTGATATAAATTAGGCTATTTTGATTTTAATTAATTTATTTCACCTGAACCTCATTTTTTATGTTTCTTTTTCTTTTCCCCTGATTTTTCAGGCCCTCAGCTCCCTGAATGTTGAGAAATTAGTCATACCTGCAGTCCCGGAACTGAGGGAAACATGGACTTCTGTCTTTAGTTTCGAACCACTAGAAACTGCATGCAAGCCGAAGATGAGGAACATGAATATGCTGGTCTTTCCTGGTGTAGATATGTTACAGAAACCTCTGCGGACACATGTTACGGAGGAGCAGATGACTGGTGAGGTGTCCTATAAATCTGGAGAGGTGTTTGGTTTCATTCGATTTGAATGTTTCTGCCGAGAGTCTTGCACCTGAAACAGATAATAGAAATGATGAACCCTCTGCTGTTGAATCTACAATGCCACTTCCTGATGACACCTTGAAACATACTTCTGATATAATGGCTGATACCATCAATCTTCCAGAGGCTGCTACTGTTTCTTCATCTTGCATTCCAGTACCTGAAGACAGGAAGCTGGAATTTGACTCAAAAAGCATATGTTCAGAGGGGAAAACTGATGAAAGCATTGTTAAACAGAGCCTTGATTCTAAGCATGAGAGTTCTGTCAAACACTGATAATATTGTCCATGCTGACAATGAAGTGGCAGTTGTTCATGTGTCAAGGGATTTTGATGAGGAAGTTGTCACATATGGTTTCGATGGCACAATTCAGATTTCTGAGGATGCAGATGGCATGGAGAAGAATAAGCATTCGAAATTACAGATGGTAGAATGTATTTCTGGTTTTGGTAAGACAGGCCTCGAGTCTGAAGAAGCAAAAACTTGCCATCCTATTGCCAAAGATGCAACCAACCAAACTTCTCCATCATCTCCACAAAGTGTGCGACATGCTGCAAATGGCCATTATGATGTTGCATCCAATGTCAGTCAAAGTAGTCCTTCCCGACATGGAGATGAGATGAATGCTTCCAGAGAAGTCTCAGTTCCAATTGATGAAAATTCTCATACTGATTGCAATGATACTTCCAAAAAGGAAATCTTGCTGCAGTGCATGTGCATGTCCACAGAGGTTGTCTCAGCAGATTCTGAGGTTGCCATTACCATCATTCCTGATCAGAGAAACATCAACTGCAACACAATCTGATATATCTGAAAGGTAATATAGTTGCTAATATGGCTCTGTTGAATATACCAAATCCCTGAAGTTGGATGTGATTCTGGATCTTAACACATTCTAAATTCTGAAGTGGCTCTTCACCATGTTTCTACCGTAGGAGTGAATCACACGTTAATCCGAGGTGATAATTTCTTTAACCGGTCTCGTTTTCGTTATATGCGGTCGAGTTCAAGTGTCCTTTTTGAATGGCAACTACTAATCAAGGTACTAGATTTCTGTATGCTCAGTATAGAATTTTTTATGGTACAAATTATGGAAGAATAAACAACTAGAGCCTGGATGATGGATGCCATTCACATGGCAAGCAGGCTAGCTTTAGGGATGCATTCGGTAATTCTTGTTGCTATGTACAGAGTACAGTATAGGCCAAAAGTATTGTCTAGAGTAGCTTAACGCCATTGAGGTTTTTGTATATTTTGTGACTGCCCCATGCACTTGGTTAAATGCAAGATTTCATCATTGAGATCCACGAAGTCTTTTTCTTTGTGATTGTCCCGTGCACATTAATATAATAATGTAAAATATTGTATTTTTTCTAGCTGCATATTTGATATTAACAGGAATCCGTGGTCACCTTCTACCCATCGACCTGGCCTACCCTATCCATACTGTCATCGTCAACATCAATTAACAGGAACCCCGGTAGTTGTCTGCCGAGCAGCAACCACACCAACCCCATCACCTTCCAAGTCAAACCGTGCAGAAGACATAGATGCAGCCTGGTCCAAGCTTATAGCTGCCAATTTAACCCATTCGGCTAATAAAGGTCCACTCGGCGCTTACATTTAGTTGCTTCTTGACCTTTAACCTCTTCAGATTCACTTCTTTTGTAATATTCTTGTTCTTACCAGTTTTGGATCTCCCCCGAAGTGAAGCACGCACACCTTGTTTGCCCTTCACTATTCTAACCGCCGGTGTGTCCCTGACAGCAGATTCGATTTTTGGATTTGAGCTTCAGCATCCTGATCGGGAACTATCGGTCAACCCGATAATTACCTTCAACCATCACTTCTTTATTCTTCAATTTAGTTCCTTGTGCAGCACTAGGCAAATTCGTTGTTTCGTTACTGGATTTACCGGACTTATCAACCTTACCCTCATTCCTTCTGTCCGTCATCACTGCTCCCTTCGCATCAGAAATATTATGAACAACCCCTATCTCCACATTGACCAAGTTAGAATCCTCCTCCCTGTCCGCAATCTTTAGCACATCAAATCTGGAAGTGGACTCCCTACCTCCACATTGACCAAGTTAGAATCCTCCTCCCCGTCCGCAATCTATATCACATCAAATTTGGAAGTGGACTCGATTGCCACCCTTCCTTTGACTGTAGTATTGTCGAAACGATTTGTTTTTTAAAAAAATAAGATTTTAAAAATCATACATATTTTAATTATCCCTTTATGATTAAATTTTAATTAAAAGTGAATGTGATTTTAAAAAACTGCTTGTTTTGAAAATTTTGGGATTTCCTTTACGATAAAAAAAATACGGTTCGAGGAGTCGTCACCAATCCTTGATTAGGGTGATTGGGTACCTAAAAATGTTTGTCATTTTAAATAAAAAAATAATTTTAATTAAACAACAAATTGAAGTCTGTGTTATCAGAAAATGAGTTTGGGAGTCGGTTACGTAAGAGGAAGGATTAGCACTCTCAGAACGCCCTAAATCGACATATAGTCGGTTAATTAACGTCTTTGTAATGAAATTTACAAATTCGACTTTAATTTGGTTTATGATCCCGTATAACAACAAAAAAAATGTGAATTTTATAATTTTCAAAAACACTAAAATAGATTAAATTAAAATTATCAAGCCTTTTAGAAAGATAAAGAATATTCGATTATTTAAAAATATCGAGACTAGATCTTAGATGAGTTCTAACAACTTTTTCTCGACAAATTTAAATAGTCGAACATTTCTTTTTCTTTCATTCCCAAAATTTAAGTGAAGAATCAATTTTTAGGTGTCACTAATGGGATATATTTTTAATTTAAAATCGTCGAGAGCGTCTCTCTAATGAGTTAAGACAAGCCCCTCAAAACAATATTAAATTAAAAGAGTATTACCTTTTATCCAATTATATAATTATAAGTCGAGTTATACACATGGTATCATACCAATAAAATATCATGGCCACGTCTAGATGCAAGCAATCAAGTCTTTGTAAAATATGAGTATTTATATATATATTAAAGCATTAAATGACTACTTTCAAAGCATATGTTAATGACTACTTTCAAAGCATATGCACACACGTTCTTTATAACACGATGGTTTTTTATATTAAATAATATGCATAAGTTATCGAAAATATATACATAATATATAATATAAAGTGACATGTGCAATAAACACATGCATTGTGACATGTAAGTAATGCTCTGTTGATGTATGTACACTATAATAAAAAAAAGTGATTTTTAAAGTTTGGCTAAATAGATCTTAAAAAGGAAACTAAATCAGAATAACAAAATAATCAGGGGTTATATTCAAATTATTCGCAAATTCATCTAAGGACTAAATTAAAATAAAATGAAAATTAGATATATAAATCAAAAACTAAAACAAGGATTAAAATAAATAAAAAACATAACTATGAAGGACTTAAACCTAAATAACCCGAAAATTATAATTACAACATAAATTTGGGAAAACATCAAAATCAGGACAAACAACAAAAAAGTAAATTCGAAAGCAGCCCTGCAGTGACTAAAGTGCAAATCCGCGGTAAACCTAGGAGGATTAAAACCTAATTCTACCCTAAAGATACGATGGCTAAACACTAATTAACCCTAAAGTTTTAATATATATCCTACTTTAGTTTCAAACCAAGCAACTCAGCCGCATCCTCTCTAAACCACCGAGCTTTCATTTTTCAATTTCTTTGAAGAGAAAATGGAGAGCACGGCCACCAACGACCAGGGCCCTCTTTTGGGTTCTCCGATAAAGACCCAACACACGAAGAACGAAGATCGAAGGCTCTCTTCGGCGTCAGAACATCCCCGAGCCAGGTAACCCAATCTTAAACCCACTAATTTTCTTGAGATTTAATATAAAGAAGAATGATTCCTTCGAAAAGGAGACCCCCTTTTCTTTTTGCTTTGTATTGCTCCTCGAGATTTATACTAAGCTACTCTTTTAAAAGCTCTTGCTTTTTTATTTGAATTGAAAACCCTCTCCTTCCTCTAGTTTCGAAAAATTAATTTTTTATATGTTTTTTCAGTAAGGAATTCCCTAATGAACGGAGACCTACACTCCGACAACGACATGATCAACAAAAGAAACGGTAACGAGATTAAACTCATTCTTTTCTCACATCGTTTATTTGTTTAGAAATAAGAACACCCATAACATACTGGAAATTGAAAAGAAAGAAAGAAAATACCACAAAATAGGTCTTTACTTTCTATTGCTTCCTCGTTCTTTTTTAATGCAACGGTGAGACTCCTGGGGACTTTTCTTGCTTGTATTCGAATGCTAGAAAAAGAATGTCCCGTCTTTGTTGCTTGCCTCCTCTTTTTGTTAATGGCTAATCCTCTTCTTTTTTTGCCGTTTTGTATTGCTGATGTATTACTCCTCATTTATTCGTCATTTAATTCTGCCAATACAGCTTGGTGTAACAGTTTGTACGAATGGGAAAGGACATACTCTCAGCTTGTAACTGATACAACCTATACAGGCTGTTGACTTGCTGTAGTGCTGCTGACGGCAAAATTAGGGTATTACAAGTACTTCCACAGGTACCTTCCAAGGATGACATCGTCGGTTAGATGCAACCATCCAAGGCCCATAGATATCTTCTACCGGTCTGAACCAGAACCATCTACTTTTCATTCAGACCATCTTTATCGGTAAACGTCACACACAAATCCTGACCATGACCGTAAACCCCGCATTTAAAACAGATTTGTTGGAGGTTCGAATAAATCTATCAATGCCGATACATGGTAATAACGACTTATTAAGATTGACAACCACGACCATCCTAGCAAAATTTCCTCTTCCTCCAACCTCTGTGTTGTAATCCACATTAATGATATTGTCAATTTCGGAAGCAATTATACAAAGAAGAGATTTCCTATAATTACGATAAACAAGTCCCGAAAATCGAATCCACGTTATAACTTAGGGAAGGACGACTCTCAAAGGTGGAAAACTTCCTACTCCAAGACTGCACCGTTTAATAACTCCGGAAGATCATCCAAGGACCTTCCATTAAAACTGAAATGTAGTCACTATCAACCTCAAATCTAACCAAGTAATAATCATTATCTAAATCGATTAATTGAAACTTCCTTGCGGCTGCCAAAGATCCTACATCTCCATCGACCATCGTTGCATATGTTTTTTGCAGCACTCTATCTATCAGACTTATTTTCTTCCCCTTGCTCAGTTGGACCTATCACACCACCTCATGACCGGAGACTTGGGATCAGTCATGCATAGGACCAAACCCTAACGTAAGCAATAAGGGAACTCTTGTTGGTTTGACGATTATTTTGGGTATTTAATCCAAATTAATTGCATTTTTATAAACCTTTCAAAAGTGTTTCTATAAAATTAATTCGGATCATTTAGATTTGAAAATGAGGCGATAAGCAATACTTAAGGTATAAAATATTTTGTTTAGATGTAAATTTCGAATTTGATTGTGTTAATGTCAAACCTCGGGATAAAAAGTAGAGCTTCTTTAATAATTGCAAGTATAAAAATAGATAGTTTTGGAAGAACCGTTTCAATCAGACTATAAGGGAATTTTACGAATGCTATATTATATATAATAACAATTTCAAACGATATCGTTATGTTATATAGCTCGTAATTATATAATAACTGTAGTAATTATATAGCACGTGATTATATAATAACTGTAGTTTCAAAGGATATTAATATCATAAGAGGGTAATTCTAATAATGTTCCTAGGGAACACAACGTAAGGTTATAAAATTCACCTTCAAATAAACAAAGAAACCAACACACGCCATAATCTATTATATGCAAAACATATATTTAAATCGTGGGATTTTCATTAAACCTAGCTGCTGCAGCCATGGAAGCAGCCACTCCACCGGGCGTCGTCCTCATATTCCGATTATTTCTCAGCTCTGCAGCCACCACCCTATCGGCACCTTCACGACTCACTGCCTTGTCCCTAGGCAACATCTTAGTTGCATCCTTCAACGAAAACAAAACTGTAATAATATTTCCAATTCCAACTATTTTGAGTTTTACACTATTATTTTTTTTTCGGGCGGTGTGGTAAGATTATTACAGATAAAACTGTTGGTAATGTTCAATCCGCATAGTATTGGAAACACTATTGGGAATGCGTATTTATTGTTTGGATTTCTCACTTTCTTGTTGAGTGAAAGAGAACAAGGGGGACTCTCGCGAATCGCCGTTGCCGCCGCCGTCCGGGTCGTGGTCGTGGTCTGGTTCATCTAGACGTTTCAGCTGTTACAAAGAATGATTTTAATCCTGGTTTTCTTTATGGACGATTTTAACCCTATTTCTAGCCTATAAATAGAGATCTGAATTCAGCTTCTCAACTCACTCTCAACATTTCAGAATTCACTCTCCAAGTGTTTTCTAAATATTCTCTCTGTGTGCTTTCCGATAAGAATAGCAATACCACCAGCAGTCCACTCCGGTTTCGGGTGTACGGAATTCGAAGCGACCGTGTTAACCTCAGCGGACGGTCCGCCTACTGTAGCGATTACACACATCGGGGCGAATTCATTTCTAAGGCAGTGGTTTTACCACGACACGGTTTACGAATCTATTCCTTTTAAATTACTGTTTATATTTTCTGTCAATGCTAACGGTGTGGTTTTGCAGTCCATATTTCCAACAATTTAGAAACAAATTCTATATACTACAATCATGTCAACACCTTTGAGCAAACTAATTCCCGATCTTTCCAAGCTCGATGCACTTGATGGGAAGAATTATAGAAGGTGGTCTCAAAGAATCCTGATATTCTTCGAGCAACTTGATCTTGACTACGTGTTGCTCAAGCCACCACCTACCATGTCGCCAACCCCAGCTACCGATAATGATGCGGATACGGTTCTGAATGATGATGCCTTAGTAACTGCCGCCGCCGTTCTCGCTACGTACGAGAAATATGAGAAAGACAACAAAACGGTGCGAGGACATCTACTCAGCCACATGTCAAATAAACTATTTGATATGTTTCTTAGATAAAGGAGTGCCAAGGCAATATGGGACACTCTCGAGAAAAAGTATGGTGCGAACGATGCAGGCATCAAGAAGTACGATGTCGGTGAATGGCTCAAATTCCAGATGACAGACGACAAACCGATAATGGATCAAGTTCATGACTATGAGAACTTAGTTGCTGACATCATCACCGAAGGGATGCAAATGTGTGAGGTACTGCAAGCAAATGTTATCATTGATAAGTTGCCCAAGTCCTGGCCTGACTACCACAACTCTCTTAACCATAAGAAGAGATAAATTTCGCTTGAAGAGCTCGTGGGCCATATGAAGATTGAAGAAGCCAATCGTTTAAAAGATAAGCTTACTAATTGTATGAGTAATTTATCTTTTAGAGCTAACTTGGTTGAGTCTAAATTCAAGAAGATCATGAAACGTGTGAATCAAGACAATAAAACAAAACCCCAAAAGGCTACCAACTTCAAGAAGTCAGGAAAGGCCAAACCTGAAGGAAAGACGCTCAAGTGTTATGTCTGCGGTTTACCCAACCACAAAGCTTACCAATGCCAATACCGCTCAGACCGCCAGAATGAAAACAAGCCACAGATGCACGTTGTAGAAGAAGATGATGAAATCATTGCTACGGTGGTCTCAGAAGTTAATCTGGTGGAAAACAGTTTGGAATGGGTTATTGACACTGGCGCTTCAAAGCATTTCTGCGCAAGGAAGGAGTTTGTCACCGAATTCGAGGATGGGAACGTAGGTGAACGTGTGTACATGGGGAACTCTAGTAGCTCTGAAGTGATAGGCAAAGGCAATGTTTTACTCAAGCTGGCCTTTGGTAAAACTCTGGCTTTAAATAATGTTATATATATACCTGCCTTGCGTAGAAATTTGATAAATGGTGGGCTTCTGAATAAGGCAGACATTAAGTTAGTTTTTGTGGCAGATAAACTTGTACTTTCCCGAAATGGTGATTATGTTGGGAAAGGGTTTTTAAGCAATGGTTTATTTATCATAGAAACTCAATTTAATGAAAATAAAGCTACCACTTCTGCTTATATTGTTGAATCCATTGATATGTGCCATGCTAGATTAGGACACGTGAATATTCATGCTTTAAAGAAATTGATAAATATGAATGTTCTACCTAAACTAGACACAACTAGCTTTAACAAATGTGAAATTTGTGTAGAAGCTAAGCATACTAGACCTCACTTTAAGATTGTTTCTTATAGAAAGACTGAGCTGTTAGAACTCATTCATATTGATCTAACAGATTTTAGAAACACTGAAAGTAAAGGAGGAAAATACTACTACATAACTTTTGTAGATGATTATTCAAGATATACTAAAGTTTATCTCCTAAGGACTAAAGATGAAGCTGAAAACTTCTTTCTTATTTATAAGGCAGAAGTTGAAAATCAGTTAGATAGGAGAATTAAACAGGTTAGATCTGATAGAGGTGGTGAATATGGATCTAATTTCTTAAAATATATTTGTGAAAAGAATGGCATAATTCATGAAACTTCAGCCCCCTATTTTCCTCAACATAATATTATAATCGAAAGGAAAAATAGAACTTTAAAAGAGATGATGAATTCTTTACTAATAAGTTCAGGGTTATCTGATAACATGTAGGGGAAAGCCATTCTATCGGCAACTCATATCTTGAACCGAGTTCCTCATAAGAAATTAGATTCTACCCCATATGAATTGTGGAAAGGATACGCTCCTAATTTACAATACCTGAAAGTGTGGGGGTGTCTGGCTAAAGTGGGTTTGCCAGACTTTAAAAAGTCCACCATTGGACCTAAAATCATTGATGCAGTGTTTATAGGGTATGCTACAAATAGTGATGCATACAGATTCATGCTTTTACAAGATTATTCTATTTGTGAGTCAAGAGATGTTGTTTTCTTTGAAAATATTTTTCCTTTAAAGGAACTGAGATTAAATGTCGAAACATAAATAGAATATATTCCATCCACTTCTTCTAGTATTCCTGCTAGGTCTTCTCAAGAAAATGATTTTGAGCCTATAAGAAGTAAAAGGCAAAGAGTTGAAACCTCTTTTGGACCAAACTTTATTACTTCCTTTATTTCTGAGATAAATGATTTAGACTCCATTTCAGATCCTATAGCTCAAATTTTTCTGTTAGATGAGGATCCTAAAACTTTTGAAGAAGCTATAAGATATATCGATGCTAGTTTCTGGAAAAGCACTATTAATGATGAACTATAATCGATAATGTCTAATCATACTTGGGAATTAGTTGACTTGCCTAAGGGATTCAAACCAATCTGCAACAAATGGATCTTCCGGAAGAATTTGAGGCCAGATGGTTCGATTTAGCGGTACAAGGCAAGGTTAGTCGTCAAAGGGTTCACTCAAAGGTTTGGTTTAGACTACTTTGATACATACTCCCCCGTTACGAAAATCTCAACGATTCGTGCATTATTTGTGCTAGCCTCTATTCATAAGTTGCAGGTACATCAAAAGGATGTTAAAACTACTTTCTTCAATGGGGATCTAGATGAGGAGATTTACATGGAGCAGCCACTAGGTTTTGAAGTACCTGGTATGGAAGAGAAAGTCTATAGACTTAAAAAGTCACTTTATGGACTTAAACATGCTCCTAAACAGTGGTATGAGAAATTCTATAAAACTATTCTTAGTTTTGGTTTTGTTGTGAATGGTTCGGATGTTTGTTTGTATTCAAAGATTTTTGGCACTGAATGTGTCATCATAAGTTTGTATGTTGATGACATTTTGATTTTCAGTTCTAACATTGAGTCCATTAACAAAGTTAAAAATTTCTTGTCCACTAAGTTTGAGATGACAAATTTAGGAGAAGTAGATGTAATCTTAGGAGTCAAAGTTACCAAAACTGAAAAGGGATTTTCTTTAAGTCAAGCACATTATATAGAGAAAGTGCTAAAGAAATTTGATAGTTTTCGTCCCTGTTCGAACTCCTTATGACCCTAACATACATCTAGTTAAGAATAAAGGAAGTAGCGTTTCCCAAATGGAATATGCAAAATTAATTGGAAGCTTAATGTTCTTAATGAACTATACTCGGCCTGATATTGCTTATGTTGTGAGTAGACTGAGTAGATATACTCATAATCTGAGTGGTGAACACTGGATTGCTCTTAAACGCTTACTGAAGTATCTTAAGGGTACTTTGGATTGGAAACTTGAGTTTGTTGGTTTTCCTGCAGTACTAGAAGGATATTGTGATGCCAATTGGGTTTCTGATAATGATGAGGTAAGCTCTATGAGCGAGTATGTTCTTACTTTGGGTGGAGCAGCAATCTCGTGGAAATCATCAAAGCAGACATGTATTGATCGTTCTACCATGGAGTCAGAGTTTATAGCTCTTGACCTAGCTGGGCAAGAAGCCGAGTGGCTCAGAAGCTTGTTAGCAGATATTCCGTTGTGGGGAAGACCGACTCCTCTAGTTTCATTGTTGTGTGATTCACAAGCTGCAATATGTGTGGCTAAGAACCAATCTTACAATGGTAAGAAAAGACACATTCGCATAAGACATGAATCAGTTAGACACTTAATAAAGAATAGAGTGCTCTCTTTAGAGTATGTGAAGTCGGAAAGGAACATAGCAGATCCACTTACCAAAGGGTTAAGTCGGAAGCTGGTCCTAGATTCGTCGAGGGGGATGGGTCTAAAGCCCATTGGTTGAGGAATTCATGGTGGATACCCAACTTAGTTATCTAAGTTACATCTGGTCAAATGAAACCATGGAAAGACTCATAGTGCACATTCTGACTGCCTATCCCTATGATGAATAATGTGCATGCCCAATATGAACTTAAGTGCTCTTAATAAATTCATAGCCCAGACTTTGGGTGGTCTTAGTGAGAAAGACTTGATGAATTTACCGATTTTGGCTGAATATCTATTCTTAATAAGTTCATAACCCAGAGTGAGTGGGTATTCCTAAATAAGAAGGAAATAATGAACTTACCGACAGAAAGGTTGAGTTTGTTAAACTCTTAATAAATTTAAATCCAAGTATTTGGATGGTTCTAATGAGAATGACTTATTGAATTTACCGATAAATGAGGTTGACTATTTATTCTTAATGACTTCTTAGCCCAGAGTTTGGGTGGTTCATTAATAATGAACTTGAAGAAAGTCACCATACCCTTTGTGAGGTTGAGTTATTATAAAAGCTGTTAATTATTTCATATCACTTTTTAAGGGTGGTTTATGTCGAGATAAACTTGATGAAATAACCTATGTAAGTGAGAAGGGTTAACTATCTTCTATGAAAAATGTTGGACCATTTTTCTAGCACACTTACTAGAATCCTGAGGTAAGATGGCCAATTATATACTTTTGTATATATATATATATATATATATATCTTACACATCGAGGACTCAAGTGAATGAAGGGGTTAGTTGTGTGTTATGAGTTTACCCCCATCTTAGAAAGTTCCATACTAGTTTCACTTATCTAAGAGAAGGATTGCTCATCATCACTATGTACTAGTTCCAGATACGTTCACTAGTGCTTAAGCAACTAATCTCACTATTGCTCTTCTGGAAAGTTTATTTTCGAGTTTCAGAAGAATTCTTTCGCATTAGTGGGGGGATGTTGGTAATGCTCAATCCCACATAGTATTGGAAACACTATTGGGAATGGGTATTTATGGTTTGGATTTCCCACTTCCTTATTGAGTGAAAGAGAACAAAGGGGACTCTCGCACACTGTCGCCGCCGCCGTCTGTCTCGACTCGTGGTCTAGGTTGAGGTCGTGATCGTGGTCGTGGTAATACGTGTCTTTGACACGTCTGCGCAGATACTATCTTTTTAGAGAAAATTCTTGAGGAATTTCTCTTTGAAAGAAACAAATGGAAAAATGTGAAAGATTTCAACTGATATTTATAGACTGTTGAGGACTGTTTAAATTCAAATGATAACAACTGATTTATGAGTTATCAAAAATTAAACAGTTTTTTCCCTAAGTTAAATAAAAAATGTTAAGATGTATCTAACTGATTTCCATCTTTTTAGAGAGGAGACAAACTGTTAATATCAGGAGTTACAATAGTTATATGATTTAATATAAGGAGTTACATGATATAATTTCAGGAGTTATAACAGTTGAATAATGGTGCAATAAACCTGGACTATTTCTGAGTAAAGTTCATCTAGATGTTTCAGCTGTTACAAAGAATAATTTTAATACTGATTTTCTTTATAGACAATTTTAACCCTATTTCCAGCCTATAAATAAGAGCTGAATTTAGCTTCTTAACTCACTCTCAACATTTCAGAATTCATTCTCCAAGTATTTTCTAAATATTCTCTTTGTGTGTTTTTCGATAAGAAGAGCAATACCACCAGTAGTCCACTTCGGTTTCGGGTGTACGAAATTCGGAGCGAACGTGTTAACCTCGGGGGACGGTCTGCCTACTGCAGCGATTACACACATCGAGACGAATTCGTTTCTAAGGTAGTGGTTTTACAACGACACGGTTTACGAATATGTTCATTTTAATTACTGTTTATATTTCTTGTCAATGCTAACGATGCGGTTTTGCAATCCATATTTCTAACGAAAACGTCGGAGAGGGTAGCTTTATCTTTGGACCGCATAGTTGGGAATTTCGAATGGTCGCCGACTGAGCTTATGCGGCCACACCTCCGAACAATGTCTCATTACAGCCAGTAGCTCTTCTTTCAGCCGCTTGAATTGCGGCCACATCGCTCTGCTCTATTGGTTTATCGACGGCAGATAATGCCGCCGCCTTTAAAGCTTCTCCCACCGTTATAGGGTCGTTATTGAACGATGTAGTGTCCCTAGGAACTTTGGGTTGAATGTATTGCCCAACAAACTTTCTCATTAAAACAACGCTAATAATCAGAGCAAAGAGCTAATAATAAAATTATCTATCTTTATAATGTTTTTTTACATGTCCCTCGACGGCTTCAGTGATCCAGGATTCGCCACCCGCGGTGACTGATTTAGTTAGGGTGACGCCTTCATCTCCGGTAACATCGGTTTGATCGTGGCGAACGACGCCTGCTCTTTCTTAGACGTTGGCTGCAACTTGCATGCATGACAGCCGAGGGACCACTTCTCTGTGTCTGTCCGAGGACGGTGGTCTCAGCCGACTGCATTGCGGAGGCATTTAACGATGCGATGGATTTGGAAGCAAGTTCACCGGTGACGTTAAAAATGTCACCATACTTGATGGGCCCTTCTTGATCACGGGACTGGTCAGACTGAGGCCTTCGTGGTTGTTGGTGGCTCATGGTTTCGTAGATTGGACTGAAAAGTGAAAAGGAAAGAGGAATGGAACAATGACAGTGGTGAGGGAGGTGCTTTAAGGACGGAGCCGCTGGTTCGGTGAGGCATACAAGTACAACCATGGTCACGCTGGAGCCCTGTTGCTTAGACAACGTAGCTTGGAATTACAAGTGTTAGCATTCGAAAGAGACGTATGGGACCACTAGGCCAGCCGGTACATGTTAGAAGGGTTAGAAAGGAGCAAAAATTGATTCGAAGAAAAAATGAAGTATTTTTATTCATTATACATTAAAGTTTTGACCTGACTTATAATTTTATGAACACAATTTAATTTTAAAAAAATAAATTTGAGTCGAATTACAAAATAGAAATTCAATAACTCAATTTTTTTAGTAATTAATAGATTAATTTTAAGTTTAAGTCGAGTTATAAATTATAACTTGAATAATTTAAATTTTTTAATAATTAATGAATTGATTTTCAAGTTTAAATTAAACCTCTTACCTTTATTACTCACCCATCGTCAGACCTTTACTACGACCATTCTTCTTGACATTATCCCAATCCCCATGTCTATAAATCCAAACTAAAATCTTTAAACCTAATACCCAAATCTTTAACCATAATTTAAAATTTATCATTCTCACTCTAGATTAACTTTAGGGGATTTATGTGGACAATAGAGAGGTGCTAAGCATAACCAAGGAGGGAGGAATTTTTTTCGCATGCAAGAGGGGATAATTTTTAAAAAATATATTTTTTAAAAATAATATTTCAATTTTTATATAAAAATAAAAATTTTAAATATATATAAACACGACATGTTTCAACTAACAACTAAAATTAATTATCGTTACAACTCAAGCACCTAAAAGTATAATATCATAAACATTAAACACATTTTTAGTAAAAATTCTTTAAACACCTAAAGTTAACTTGGGGTATAGTTTGAACACTTCTTTTTGCATTAAACCTCAAAAGTTAGATATTGTATCGGTTAAAATATTTCTATGAATTTTCATTCAAATATTTGTAATTTAATACTAACTCCATCCCATTAAAGGTCTCTCTTTGGGTTTTTTAAATTATATTCTTCAAAATTTCCTATTAGAAATGTCAACAAACAACAACATTTATATTCTTTTTTTTACCCTTATATATCTCACTCTTTTACACATATTCAAATAAATCTATCAATCACTTTTTAGGGATAATTTTGTTATTTTTATTGGTCAAATATATCTCCTAAAACTATGTAAAGTCAATATGTGGCATAAATTATGGGACAAAAAGAGTATTAAACTTTAACTTGTTGAAAAGAACATATGTCAAAAATGATAATTTGATAAAAATATCTCCGATCAAACATTGTAATCTTACATTCATGTTAAATAAACTAAATAAGGTAGTACAATATTATCATAGTAATGTTATATTTAGGGATGAGTACGATGCGAGTGTGTCGATTTTTTTGCCGCCCTGACTCCACTCCAAAAATATATTGCTTATATCTGACCCCTTCCTGCCTCAATGAATTCTAGCCTTTCTTCTACCTCGAATCTATCTCGATTTTTAGATTAAAAACCCGATTCCGATTCAACTCCAACCTAAATATATTAATATTTAAAATAATTAAAATAATGTTTTTTATAATACATTTATAATCATTTATGATAATTTAAATGATTAAAATAATATGTTTTAGATTATTTTATTATATATTATTTAATACATAATGAAACTAAACTGGAACCTAAGCTATAGCATTAGATAAGTCCCCACGCAGCATGCCATGGATCGGGTCGGATCAGTGGTTTTTTTTTCTTTTAGACCCAATCTCGTTCCGTCTTGAAGCTATTTGTTTCGAACTTGAAATTTAAATATATATATATATATATATATATATATATATATATATATATATATATATATATAATCTAAATCCGTTAGATTTAGATATTTTGACAATCCCTAATTATGTTTTATTAATTTTATTTAAAAAATAATAATCTATATTCATTAAATCAAACTTCCACTCAGTGTGCAGCTCTTTTGCTCAGATCCACCGCAAACTGAAGTTTCATTACACCGATGTCCCCTAAAATTATTGTCATCTCCTCTGATCCACTCCTTCGCCACGCACTTTACACGGAGCCAGCCATTCTCCTTAAACCATGTAAGACCTAATGGCCCACTGTGGTTGCCAAAGTGCGCCGACCACCTCATCTTAAACCAACGCACTCCCATTGACAATTGACTTGTTTTTTTGCTAATACATCCATTTGTAACAGACAAAATCGATGAATCATCAAAAGTATTATGAACATAACATGTGGTTGTTCAAAGGGTGAGTTGAAGTTTTCTTTTTTCGTTGATCCATTTTCTTTAAAAAAAAAATAGGGTAAACAACATGTTTAATACCCTAATTATCATTTTTTATGTTTTAGTCACCCAATTATTTTTTTTCAAAATCATACCTAATGTTACATTTTGATCACTCATTGTTTAAAAAGTAATAGAACTATTGACATTAGTATTTTTTATTTTTCTTCAATGATGATGTAATATTATCTTATGATGATATGTCAACATCATTATTAATTTTTAATGGTTGATTATCAAAATGAAACCAAAACTAAATGTTATATATGATATACAAAAATAAATAAGTGATCAAAACAAAATAGAAATAATAGTTGATGCAATAAACATGCAGTTTACCCAGAAAAATCATCTTGATTTTGGCTCTTACATACTTTTTTTGGTTTCCCCCAATCTCCAACATTTCGTTATGCCTAATTCAAATTAATATTTGTTATACATTTTTTCGTACATAAAAACTCAAACTTAAAATTTACTTAAATAATGTGAAGCTGTACGTACCCTCTTTTTCATCTCAGTGTCTTCCTTGCAAATAATAATAATAATAATAAATAAAATAAATAAATAAATAAATAACATTCTTGTGTCTGAGCTTTAACTCTTACATAGTACTTTGTCTCTTTGTTTGTTTATGTTACTTGTGTTCATTTATTTTTCAATCACCTCTTTGCTGGTAAATCTCAGTGAAGAATTAAAGGTTTAATTTTGAATGTTTAAGTTGTTGGAATGGATCTGAGTTGGTGAATTTTCATGTTTCAAGATGGTTAGCTAATGAATTTTTTAAGCTATAATATTAAAAATATTCTCAACGTTTGAACAAATAATTATTTTATTATTATTTTAAGTATTTTACTTCTAATATTTTAATTTTTAGTCAAAATAAACCATACTAGATGAGAATAGTTAATTGACAAATCGTCAATCTATGTCGTTAACGTATCATGTATTAAATCACTGACATAACATGATATATGTCATATCATCAATTAAACACATAAAAAAATAACACTACAACATAGATTAACAGTTAATTAATTAAGCAATGACCTAACATGATATGTATTATATCAGCATTAAAATATGCAAGCTACTCGTTAAGTATTAAAGTTTTAGTTAAATAGTGTTCCAGTTAAATATAAGTTTTATCAATATTAAATCAAATTAATAATTCAATTAGATAGTTGTCAGTTGACGGCAAAATATTCAGACTTGACCTTGAGACTCGGGTTTGAATAATTAAATTAATATATTGATTTTAATAAGGTGACGGTGATGTGTGTCATCTTTTTGAATGGAAATAATTTAATAAAATTATTTAAATTAAATATAAAATAGAAAAGGTATAAACTTTTCACATCAATTTAAAACATCGTTTATTAGGTAATTAATATTTTCTATAAATAATTATTTTAATTAAAAATTAAAATATTAGAGTTAAAATTCTTAAAAAGATAAAAATTAAAATAAATATCCAAATAATTATTTATAACCATTTATGCAAACATAGAGAGTTAATTTTGTCATTATACCTTATGCTTTCGTTCAAAAATACTCATATCTTTTTTCAAAAGAAAAAATCCGTTATCACCTAAATGATATAAATTGATAAAAATTTAAACAAATGTATGGTTTTACTTGATATAGATTATATAAAAAATTACTTTAACATATTATTTTGGAAAAACTAAGATACAGTCTACGACAGAGATGCAAAATTTTATGTTAGAGAATAAAATTATAAAGGGAGCAAACGAATAAAATTTTAGAGGACACAAATATATTATCATTAAAAATATAAAAGAATTTAAAAATTTCATAACGTCATTATCCCCTCACACCTTAATCCATCCCTGATCTACAATAAAAACATAGGAGTTCCTTTGATTCTTTTACCTATTTTCATTCGCCCTCTTATAATAAAATGTTTTTCTAAACTTAGCATGTTTTCCTAGACTTAGCATGTTATATTATAATTTAATAATTTGTTTGAAATTTTTAAAAGAACACTGTTTTCACATGAAAGTTATTTGAAATTTTGTGTTTGTTAAAGATGATGATGTAGAATTATAAAACGTTCAAACATATAAAATTCTTATTGAAACAAAATCAGATTTAGTGATAATATTAAGGTTATGTTTATTTCACTGAAAATATTTTTTGAAAAATATTTTACGTAGAATGAAATACATTTTTTAGACAATATTTTCTAGAAAACATTTGACAATGATTAGAAGATGGTGTGTAAACCATTTTTCACTAGTTAGTAAATTTTCTAAAAAGTATTTATTACAAATATCAAATACAATAAATAATATTATTTATTATAAAAATATTCAGACTACTATATTCTATTAAAATAAAAATATTATAAATTATATTAAATATTTATTAAAATAAAAATATTATATTTTGAAAATTATTAATAAATATATTTAGTTATTTTTATTAAAATATTACTAGACTATTATATTAATATTAAATACATGAATAATATTATTCATTATTAATAATTCAATAATAATATTTTTTTTGTAAGTTAATAAATAATATAAATTTTATTAATAATTTATTGTATTATTGAAATAATAATATAATATCATATATTATTATAAATAATTAATTATATTATTTTAATATTAAAAATATAATATTATATTATTAAAAATGAATAAATAATTAATATTTTTATTAAAATGATACTAATATATTATATTAATATTAAATATATTAAATAATATTATTTTAAGTGTTTATGTTTTGATGTGAAAAGTTCAGAAAATAATTTACAAAAAATTAGATTGTAAGTCATTTTTTAGAAAATACCAAATAAATTCTGTTGATCAGAAAAATATTTTACATTAACTAACTTGTTTTCCGCCAACCAAACACTAGAAAATGAGGAAAATGTTTTCCAAAAAACATTTTACTTGAAACAAACAGACCTAACAATATATTGGATTGTTGACTATTAACTGCTTTGATTCTCCTTCAATTATTAAGGTCCTAAGTTAGAGTATTAAAGATTATAAGGGTATTTAAATTTTTATTATTAAATGGTTAAAATCTTTAAAACAAATATTATCTTGTAAATAGCCTAGATTAATCAAAAATATTAATTTGAGATGCCCTTGACTTATTTTGGACGTAAGTTTTGAGTTTATATTCTTATTTTATAAAGAAAATACTAGAATGTAGATATTTCACCCTTTCAGTTTCTTATAATGTATGTCTTTAGATAATTTAATTTATATTCTTAGATTCTATAATTTTTTGTATATTTAAAATTTAATTTTTTTAATTTTAAAAATAGTTTCTTTATTATTTTAATATGATAATTTAAGCACAACTTATTACTGATTTGATTGAATTATTTTCGTATTTTTATTAATTCTATTTTATTTTATTTATTAATTTAAGGTGAATGCAAGATTATATTGTTTGAAAGATGGGAAAATTACTCCAATATTGTAATTGTAATTTTTATTTTTCAAAATATAGTAACTCATATTTTCTTTTTCAATCTATTGCTCTTTGAATAGTAAATTGAAAGACGGTGGGATTGCAACCCATCTTCACTGTTCATATAATTTTTTTGAATAAAAAATGAGACACGGTTGGTATGCAACCCATCTTCACTATTAAAAAAAATGCTACAATGAAAAAGGTGTGATTACAAATCGTCTTCACTATTCACAAAGAAGGTGTAGACAGTGAGAATACAACCCATCTTCACTATTCACCAAAAAAATAATTAAAAAAACTACAGTGTAGATGGTTGGAATACAACCCGTCATTATTCATTAAAAAAATCATTCAAATGGAGTAGCAGGAAGAGTTACCGAGTGCAGGTGTAGGCGTTCAGGCTAGGTGTATGAAGTTTAGGAATAAAAGATAATAGGATAGTATTAATATATAGGGTAAGGATATTAATTATTTGTTAAAAATTAAATTTTATTGTTTAGGGGTAGATGATAGGGGTAGATAAGGGGAAAATAAATTGTTTTGTTGAAGGAGTTGATATTTTTGTGTTAAATAGGTGAGGTTGAAGATAAAGTGTTGAGAAAATTGGAGTAGAAAAGAAGAAGAATAAGAAGAAAGAGGAAGAAAATTTAGTAGTAAGTTGGATTTGATATTTTTTTTATTGAAGTAATATTATATTTCTAGTTTTGTTTTAAATTTTTAGATTGTATATTATTGATATAATTTTAATTTTACACATGCAACTTTAATAGATTTGGAGCAAAAAAAGAAGAAGAGAAGAAGATTTGGAGCTTTGATAGAATATTTTGGACAAAACAAGTAAGTTGATTTAGTTTTTAATTAAATATTTTTTATTATATATATACATTCATCCATTATTATTTTAAGTTGCTTAGAATCTCGAATTTAAATTTTATGTGTTATTTTAGTTTAGAATTTTAGTGGTTTTCAAGTAGTATGTTGTAAATATAATGTTATTTATTAGTTGAAATTAAGTATGATAGTAGTATATTATTTTGTTTTAAATATAGTTATTTTTAAACATGCAGAGAAAATTAGCAACAAATTTATGAAGATTGTCCATTACAATGGAAAAATTGTGAAAACTGATGTTGGGGTTGTATTTGAATATGAAAGCCCTGTGAACATGATGTTTAAAAGGATGTCACGCTTCAAGAAATGAGGGAAAGGATAAAAATAAAAATTGAAGTTGAGATTGGTGGTTTACGGTACAGGTGGAAAACATGTCACAATCAAATTAGATATTCTACAATATTTCTTCGATATGATAGTGATGTTGGAAGCATGATTGCAGTACATGAATCAACAAATACTCGAATTATTGAGTTATATGTTGATGTATGTGACATATATGATGTTCCTGGCTCATCTAGAAACATATTTGTAAATTATTCTCAAGTGGGTTTCGGTAGTGAGATTGAGGAACATACATATCAGTGTAGAAACAGTTTTGTCGCGATGCTAGAAGTAGGACATCAAAAACATTTCTTCCATATGGTTGGCATTCGACATATGCAGTTGTTGATCCGAATGTTGATGCTGACGTTGAAAATCTTCGAGGTTGATGGGGGGAAACACTTGTTGATTCTGGCGATGATGAAGAAGATGATCCCAATTTGACCGGTGATGAACTTGATGATGACCCTATTTTCGGTGACAGTGAATTTATTTCAGCTAGCGATGCTATTACATTCTATCAACCTCCCGCTCACATGAACTTAATAGATTACAATGCGATACAGACGTCTAAATTTTTTGATATGAAACAATTAACTTCGAGTTACTCTCATGACTTATCAGTTGAGATTCAATTTAATGAAAAAGAGGAAGTTGCATTGGCAATTAAAGAATATTGCATCAAAAACCATGTGGACTTCGTCGTTGTAGAATCTAGTCTGAGAACTTTGTTCGCAAAATGTGTTAAATATGGAGAGGAGTGTAATTGGAAGATCCGAGTGTCTAAACTTCAGAGGAAAAATGCTTGGGTGATCACAAAGTACCATGGCAATCACACTTGTTTGCAAAATTCCATTAACCAAGACCACCAATAATTGGACTCGAATGTAATATGTCAACAAGTGAAGATGTTGGTTAAAGTAAATCCAAGGGTTCCAGTTTCAGTGTTACAGGCATCTATTACTAACCAATTTGGATATCAAATAAAATACGCCAAGGGTTGACATGAAAAGAAGAAATCAATGAAGTTATTGTTTGGTGATTACGAAAAGTCGTATAACGAGCTACCGACTTTATTACAAGCAATGCAATATTTCATCCCGAAGACTATAGTAAAGTATCAAACCTTGGATACATGTAACCGAAAAGGTTGAGTTATTAACGGGAAAAAATATTTCATCGATTATTTTGGGCATTCAAGTCATGCATATAAGGGTTGGTATGTTTTTGTATGGAATATACAAACATGTATTATTGATAGCAGTTACACAAGATGGTGACCGAAATATCTTCTCGATTGCATTCACAATTGTTGATAAAGAGTCATTAGAGTCTTGGAACTTCTTTTTGAGTACTTTACATGAGTATGTCGTTCAAGAAGACGATGTTTGCTTGATATCTGATAGAGGAAAAGGTATTTTAGCTGCAATTGAATGATCAGAAAGTCGTTGGACACCTCCACACGCATATCCCATGTACTTTGTACGCCATATTGGTAAGAATAGTTGGGAAAAGTGTAAAAACCAACATATTCGCCGTGAAGTTTTAAGCATGGGTAAATTTTTATTCTGTTATTCTAGATTATATATGCATATACATTTATGTGTTATGGTTTTTCTCGATGTTAACATCATATATGATGAAACAGGATGTGAACTATTGCGACCAAAATTTGTGAGGAAGTTGAAGCATTTGAAGGTGTACGGTAAACATGTTTGGACGTGGACAAAATAACATTGGGAGGGAAAGATGGGCTCAATCATACAATAAAGGCCGAAGATACGGAAAAATGACAACCAACCTTGTGGAGGCCATAAATGGAGTACTAAAAGGAACACACCATCTCCCAATTGCAAGCTTAGTGAGAGAGACATATTACAGGTTGGCTAAAGTTTGGAGTGATAAAGGGAAGAAAATTGAGTCCATGATAAATAGAGGGCAACGTTGGTCTCCGGATCTTGTGAGGAAAATTCAAGACAATGTGGATAAGGTAACCTCCATGACTATTCACGAGTTCGACCGACTGAATCAGACTTTTGATGTTGTTGAATCTATATGCAACAATGAAGGATGACACCGAGAAACATTTTGTGTTGATTTTCAGGTTCGATGGTGTGATTGTGGTCGGTTCCAGGTATGGTGATATCCATGTGCCCATGCAGTTAATGCATGTATGTTTGTAGGGGTTGACCCATACACTTTTGCCGATGAATCTTTAATTTACAGACGATATTAAATATTTATAGTTGCGAGTTTCCACCGATCGAAAATTCACAATATCGGTCACCAGCGGAGCATGACAAATGGCTACCAAATCAACAAATTCGTAGAGAGCCAACGGGCCGACCTCAATCAACTCATATCCATACTATTATGGATCTTAATTATAGAGAGACAGGATAACCAAATAGATGTAGTGTTTGTAAGGGTGAAGGACATTTAAAAAACAAATGTCTTAATCAACCAAGATACATGCCTCAATGATTTCATTAAATTCTTTTTTGAGAATGATTTCTATCTATATTCGAATAAACATTTTAATATTTTGGCATTTAATCTGTTTGTAATTGAACTTGAATGTTTTGTATTTTTCTATTTTGTATTTTAATATTTTGATATGTGACTCAAATTATGTTTAGTATTTAAATAAACTTGAAATGATAATTTATGAACTTTAGGGATTATATTATAAATCAAAAAGTTATGAAAGCCATTTTGAAAATTTATTTTTATGAACTAAATATTTTTTTAATAAATAGATCTTTCACAAATAAGAATTCCAACTATATGACCTATAAACATTCACCATTCATTTAAAACATTTAAAGAGTTTTTAATAATAAAAAACAATATTCAAATGTCATTCATTAATTGAAAAAACTAAAAATGCATGAAATCATTTTTTAAATTTTTGTCCATGTCGAGGTGTCGTGGAATAATAATGCCTCGGTGGATGTCGATCTCGTTGTTCCCTTTGTAATTGAATGGATTCTTGTTCATTTTCATTTACCTCATCAGTTACTACAAGCATAAGAGATGGTGTTGTAAAAAAATGGTCACCACTTTGCTCTCCCATGGGACTATAAATCGATATATTAGACATGAAAGATGTCATGTCCTGAAAATCCATGTTGAAGCCAATATTTTGGTAAATAGGTAACTGTTGTGGATAAAACTTGGGTCTATATGCTTCAGGATCATCAAAATTTTGATTGTGTGATGAGCTTCCGCTCACTACTAGATCCTCTCCCCACGCACGCGACCAAGCGCTTGAAGGATATTGTCTTGTTACGGCTTCATTCTGAGATGATACCGCTTCACTCTTATATGCGTTTGCTCCACTCCTAGATGATTCACTGCGACCACCATATTTATTTTTATAGTTGTGACATTCTTCTCGTTCTTCGGTCGTTGTTAAGTACGGTCTTCCATTGACAAGATAATAAATCATGTACTCTGAATTCTCCAAACTGCCATGGCACCCTATCTCCAAACTGAAACTCGACAACACAAAAGTAAATCATCGGTGTAGCCGGATATTAGAATCCACCATCAAATAATCTGGTACATCTGCCAATATGTCATCATTGTCGTATGGCCTCCAAATAAACTTTAAAAATCATATATAAATGAGTACACATCGAAGTAAATTATAAATAAATAATATGTGAAATTAACTTTTCATTCATATATCTGATCTTTGCAATACAAATCAATCATCAATCTAAATACCCTGACATTGTTGTGCACTAACTTTGTGCCTTATTTTTTCTCACACCATTTGCAAACAAATAATATATGAAACAAACATTTATTTGATAATTTTTTTTCTTTTAGATGAAAGATATTTTAAAATAAAGTAAATAAATTTTAAATTAAAATCAAAAAGAGGAAAATGAATCAAACTTTGGGTAATCGGTGTAAAAAATGGCAGTTGATGCCAAGCCCACGTTTGTAATAATAGTAGACGTCCATTAACGTTCGTTCTATTTTGACAATTTTCTAACAAAGAGGCCTTGCACAACTCACGATACAAGAACACTAATATTGTCGATCCCCAACTATAATTGGCAGTTTCCCAAAACTCATTCATAAATTGGAGATACTGTGTGTGAACTAGATTACTAGAACTATCTGGCATCAGTATCCCTCCAATGAGTTGCATAAGATATGCTCGAGCTCCACGCTTAATCTCCTCTCTAATATTATAATCAGTGACTTTAAATTCGTTCTTCAACCAAGTCATTTTTATACGAGAACCTTTTATATCTCTCCAATATGGTACCTTCCCCAAATATTTTAAGCAAAGCTCCTGAGCATTAAGATCAATATGAGCAATCAATGGCTTCCCATTTATAGGGACCCCGATTTACACGACCACGTCTTCTAGAGTAATGATACATTCTCCATATGACAAATGAAAAGTATGGGTTTAAAAGTTTTTATCATGTAATTTATTATATATATTCAGAGTGAATTAAACTAAACACTTAATCCCTAAAGGTTTAATAAAATAAAAATTAATCTTCCTCCATTACATTTTAAATACAAAAAATTATCTATATATTATCTTATCTTATATATTTTTTATTTTTAATAATCTAATTATAAGTAAGTTGAAATTTAAAAAAATAGATAATTTTTTATTTAAATTTAATTATGTTGCTCTATTTTTTTAAGAAATTTTAAATTTAAATTCTAATTATATAAATTACATTTTTTTATATTAGCCAAAATTTGTTTTAATCTTACTTCTTCTTTTTCTTTATATTTTCTCAAAATTTCTTGTATTATATTAGAATAAAAACAACAAATTAATTTAAAAATAATTTAAAAAATACACTACTACATCATATATATATATATATATATATATATATATATATATATTTATTTAATTAACAATTAAATTATACATCTACTTACTAATATTTTCTCCTTCTTCTCATTATTATTCTTCTTTTTCTTTTACAATTTTTTCATTCTTCTCAAATTACATGCATAATATTAAAATTATATTAACATTTCTCAACAATCAACTAACTATGTAATATATCATTCAAAAATTAAAAACAAAGTTAACGATATAATATTACGTAATTAAAAAATAAAATATACATCTACTTACTAATGGAAAGTTTTACTTCTTCCTTCTTCCTTCTTCCTTCTTCCTTCTTCCTTCTTCCTTCTTCCTTCTTCCTTCTTTCTTCTCCTTTTTCCTCTTCTTCTTCTTCTTCTTCTTTTACAATTTTTTCCTTCTTCTCAAATTGCATGCATAATATTAAAATTTTAGTAACATTCATCATCAACAATCAAATTAACTATAATATATAATTTAAAAATTAAAAACAAAATTAATGATATAATATTACACAATTTCTACTTACTTTTTCTTATTCTTCTTCTTCTACTACATTTGTTTAAATTAACTTCAACAATCTCTCCTATTTAATACAAAAATTTTAAATTTTAACCACATATTTATTCATCCATCAATCAACAACTTTTCTACTCCAATTTTCTACATTTCCAATGACTGCTTACCTTTATTCTTTTTCTTTTTGAACACTTTAATTGAAATTATTATTTTTATTTTCTTTGAATATTAAATACCACTTACCTACTTACTTTTTCTTGGGGTAAAGTGTTTAAATAATGTAATGGAAAAAAAATTCTTCACATAGTATAATTGAACAATTATTTGCTTAAGTAGGGTGATTACTACAGTGACCGCCATAGGTCTGCAGGAGCACATGGCGACCTTCATAGGTCTCTAGGAGCACACAGCAACCTATGAAGCACTTGGCGACCTATGAAGCTGCAACAATGAGGGAAGAGAGAAGAGTTGCTGCAATAGAGGAGGCTTTGTCGCAAGGAGCACTTGGCGACCAATGGGATCACTGTAGCAAACACCTCAGTTCAAGAAATAAATTAGGTAGAACCTTATATGAGAAATTGTGTTCCCTAAAGCCCTACATGGGCGAGGAAGCCCCTTTACTTGACCCTTGTTTACTACGTCCTGCACACTGACTCATGTAAGGTTTTTTTTTAGTTAATAGTGTAATGTGGATTCTTTTTTTATTGTTTTGAATAGTGAATATGGGTTCTAATCCCAACGTCTTCATTGTAGCTCTTTTTTTGAATAATGAAGACGGTTTGTAATCACACTTTTCACTGTAGCAATTTTTTTGTGAATAGTGAAGACGGGTTGCATACCAACCGTGTCTCATTTTTTATTCAAAAAAATTATATGAACAGTGAAGAAATGTTGCAATCCCACCGTCTTTCAATTTATTGTTCAAAGTGCAATAGATTGAAAAATAAAATATGGGTTACTATATTTTGAAAAATAAAAATTACAATTACAATATTGGAGTAATTTCCCTTTTGAAATACTATCAATTATTTGACAATAAACATTTATACACCCATATAGATGTCGTGCTCGAATAAAAAATAAAAATTCAAAAGTGGGAAGAGAAAACAATAAAAATACAATGAAATCTCTATAAATTAATAATCTCTTTAAAATAATATTTTTCATAATTCTGACTTGGACCAAAATCTAAATTAATAATTTCGGTATATTAATAAGATAACGATTTTTCAGAATACTCTTATATAAATTTATAGTCCCTCAAAATTATAAATTAATAATTTTATAAAATTACAAATATAATTATGAAAACTTAGTAAAATATGATTTTATTATTGTTTGTTTCTTCTTAAATTTTAAATCTACATGTATTTGATCTCTAATTTGTTTATCATACATAAAGTTGTATTAAGTTTTAACTAGTACTACGTATTATAATAAATTTTAATTTTAAGGATATGTATTATATTTAATTAATCATATTGTACATAAATATCATTTAATTGGTCAATATAATAGGCGATTTTCCCGATATATCACCGGTGACCGGTAATATTACCGATCTAACACCGGTCAGACTATATTTCCCGATCTAACACCCTTAGCAGTAAAGTGCGCCCCCTGCACCGCGCTATACGATGATTTGGCGCCACGTGGGGTATAGCGCACCCCCTACACCGCGCTATACGGTGAGCTGGCGCCACGTGGGTATAGCGCGGCCCCTGCAGCGCGCTATACCTGTATATCTGACATGTGGGGTATAGCGCAGTGCAGGGGGCACGCTATACCCCTAACTACCGACCCCTCCTCCCTATAAATACCCCATTCTCAATCAATTTTATCACACCAAATTCTCTCAAATTCTCTAAATTTCTCTCAGATACTCTCTTTTTAAGGTATATTTTATAATATTTTTACTATTATATTTTTACTTTATTTAATATTTTACTAATATAAATCTTTTGCAGATATATAATGGAAGGCAGTCTACTTCGCTCGGATGAAAATCATATAACTCTACACTTTGCTGATACGATAACATTTTAACGTTTTAATTTAATTTAAATTATTAGTAATATTTAGTTATTTATTTAATGCATGATTATTATATTAATAATTAAATATCTCGACACTTTGTTGATACGGTAACATTTAAACGTTTTAATTTAAATTAAATTATTATTAATAATTAGTTGATTCATTTAATGCATGATTATTAGATTAAGAATTAATTTTTGTAATTATTTATTTTTAGGAGAAGGATCGTGTATTAGATCATTTTATTAGGAATCTTAAGTTAGTGATACTCAGTCGTGTCTTGCCGTATTTAGTAGAGGCTGGATTCGGTTACATAGGTAGATATCAGGGTCACTGTAAGATAGAGCCAGACCTGATTTCTGCCTTAGTAGAGCGGTGGAGGCCGGAGACCCACACATTCCATATTCTGTGCGGAGAGTGCACGATCACGCTTGAGGATGTTTCTATGCACCTGGGGCTTCGGGTGGATAGAGATGTGATATCGGGGATAGCTTCCGGTTCTTGGACTGGTTTGTGTCGGGATAGTCTAGGACGTGTCCCGAAAAATTTTATCGGAGGTAGGATACCGTTAAATTAGTTAGATGCCAATTTTCGAGAGTTGAGCGCAGACGCCTCTGAGGATGAGGTTAAGATGTATGCACGGGTATGCATATTGCAGCTGATAGGAGGGTTGCTGATGCCGGACAAATCGCGCAACCTAGTTCACTGCATGTGGTTGCGACATCTTAGCGACTTTCGTCTCGCCGGATCATTCAGTTGGGGCTCGACAGTTTTGGCTTTGCTGTACAGGGAGATGTGTGGAGCCACTGACTACAGGCATAATGCTATCAGCGGATGTCTCATGCTGCTGCAATCTTGGGCATGGTATCGATTGCCCTTTTTATATCCCGTTGTGAATAACCCATTCGTATTTCCACTACTTCTGAGGTAATTATAAAACTGATTTTGTATATTAATAATTTTATACAGCGTAATACAAAATTTTTTCCTTGAATAGGTGGTCTACTGATAGGAAAAATCATCAGGAGCTACCTTATGATTTAGAAAAGATTAGGGTGCTAATCGATCAGAAGGCTGGCACATATGTATGAATTTTAATGTTTATAAATCGCTTTTAGATTATAGTTATATAATTAGATTATTATTTTTGATAAAAATTATATATTATTTGTTTTAGTTTGAATGTGTGCCATATTCTACTGATGATGTGAGGGCGGTGATCCCGCCTGAGTTGAGGGGTTCATTAGATGTTTGGATGGCGATGGTCCCTCTGATCTGTTATGCGACCGTCGAGTGGCACTCCACTGATCGTGTGCTCCGGCAGTTTGGTTGTTTTCAACCAATTCCGGAAGTACCTCGCAATATGGATGAGTTGCATAGCTTAGATAGACGCGGCAAGACATATACAGATTGGCTGGTGAGGCATTATGAGTGGGTCGTGTTGTGGGAGGATCGACATCGGCGCCTTCCACGTAGAGAGCCCATTTTTACTGACTTCTTGATGTATGCTGAGGATTATTATGAGTGGTTCAACAGTAACGGGAAACCGTTTCTACTTCCCGAGGATGCACGAGGGCAGACCTTTCCACGACGTCGACAGAGACGTTCACCGACACAGCACCATCGTCCCCCGACTCGTGGACGGAGAGCAGGTGCTTCCGATTCATCCTCAGCTGCACCAGCAGGACCTTCCCAGCAGCCACCGCAGCCATATATGATGCCGTCATCGCCTTTCCATTACCAGATGCTGCCGCCGTCGCCTTCACCCGGTTTTATGACCCCCGCCACCGCCAACGTCACAGATGACCCCTCCTGGAGGCTATTATGGGTCTATGTTTGCAGACCCGACTTGGGGTTTATATGTTGGATATTTGGCGGGTTCAGCCTCATCACCCATGGCCTCAGCACAAACACCGCCTCCTGTACAGTTTTCACACTCAGCGATGTCTGGGTTTTATGACTTTTCCCAGTTTTCGCAGGCCGGTGGGATAGTCAGTCATACACCTCCAGGGTCTTTATTCTACGGAGGTGCTTCATTGTCATCAGCTCCTCATGTACCTGCGCAAGACGACGACAACGACGACGACGACGACGATGGTGATGATGATGACAGCGAGGAGTCAGAACCAGTGATACGAAGAAATCCTCCTCGAGACCAATAGCCACCGCCTTGCGGAACACATTCGCGTCGCATGCATCGATAGATTTTGTTTTTTATTATATTTGTATTTACTTTATTTTGTTAAATTGTAATTTTTTTATTATTTCTCATTTAATACTTACTTTATTTTGTTTTTTTAATGTATTTCAGTTCTTTTTTTTATTACCATTTAATATCAGTTATTGTAATTTGGTTATCATTTACCATTTAATACTTATTGTTATTAGCTTGTTAAAATTTAATGATTGTGTTTGTTTTTTTAATCTTCATCAGTGATTATCAAATGACATTAACTTGAAGTAAATGCAAATTAAAGTAGAAGACTTATTATTTGATAATAAAATACATCATTTCCTCATCAATTGTTACTTGATGACAACAGAAGTGAACATGTTTTTCTAGTGTGTCTTGGGTTTCTACAATGCCCACATCTTATGTCTTGTCTAGATCTTTCTCTAATATCCATATCGCAATGAATTCGATTGGATTTTGGACGACCACGCTCCCTCAATAAACTCGGATTTGGTACAATCGGAAGTCAATCTTGAACCTTATCAGGGTCTTTGTCATTACCTATGGGGGAAACTCAAATTCGTATACCTTAAAAACTTCAGATAGTAGGTATACGGGATCCACAAAATAGTTATAGTCTTGACGTGTATGCGAGCAAGCTGCTATCACACGAGAGCATGGATACTTCAGAGCTTGAAAAAACCCGCAGTCGCACGTTCTGTCCCTTAGATTTACTCTTAACGACACAACTTCAATCCCTTGAAGAGGTCGCGGTAACTCTGTGACACGAAACATTCCATGCCTTCTAGAGAAGCTTGTTACAGACATTCCATTTGATGCAGCAATTTTTTTCTATAGATCTGCAACTAATTTAGGGTGATAGACTTGATCGCCTTGCATCCAGGTTTGAGCTTGTCCCCATAGTTTTGCAAAAAGCGCCCCCAAACAAAAATATATAGTCTTTACCAAAGCCGCTACAGGTAAGTGACGTGCACCCTTTAAGGTTGAATTGATTGCCTCTGCCAAGTTGGTCGTCATGTGTCCATATCGATATCCACCATCATATGCGTTCGTCTACATTTCTTTATCAATGAGGCTGATATAATCATATCCTTCCTCGTTAAGCAACTGGAAGAATATACGATTGCCATCTTGGACACTGCCAATAATAAACTTGCTGTATTTTCCATACAAGAAGTCTCGTCGATCTGGACCATAGGCTTGCAGAATTTGACAACATTAACACACTGTGGGTAACTTCAAAAAACCCGGTAGAATTGGCATCGATCGCGAAGAACTCGATCATTATGGTAAGCATAGGAGGTTTCGAAGTCCACAATTGTCCCAGGATTCAACGTTCGCACCAGCCTAAACCAACCTGGAAGTTCGTTGTAAGATGCATCCCATTTGCTATGAAGTTTGACAATGGCATTTTGTTTTGCCAACCAAGCTTTTTTATAGGAGACAATGTACCCATACTGCGATTGTATAGCTGAAATCAACACTGCAACAGCTATATGAGAGCTTGCTTTGACCATGGGCATGATGGCTTGGTATATCACTTCAGAGTCCAAGTTGGGATGATCTTGGTTTTACGAATATTGTAATTTTTGATAGCCATCATCGCTTCTTCTTTGCTTGAAAACTCCATGCCTAAAGATAACTCACCATTATTTATTGATGAGTAATACCCATAGTCACCGAGATGAGGCATATCCGCAAATTCTGGTCCGTACATTGCACCATAATCAGCTTCATACATGTGTGCATGAGGGTCAGTTTGTGCCACATTTCCTGGAACTTCATCATCATCGGAGTTGAATTGCGGTGATTCTAGGTCAATGAACAGTCCAGTCTCAGCACCATCCGCACCAGGCTCACGAAGCGGTTCTTCTGGTGGAGATGATGGTTTCTCCATGCTCTCCACATTTAGGTCAAAGAACCTACTACTTGCACGCCTTCCCCTTGAACTGGAAGGCATATCACCATCACGTCAAATGGAAACTGCACAGATGTTGCGTCGATGGCATCTCTATATTAAGGTCAAAGGGATTTGCAGATGAATGTCTTCCCCTTGAACTGGACGCGATGTTGCCATACGGATTGTTCTTCGACCTACCTTGGTACATATCGTAAGGATTTGCGGATGAATGTCTACCCATTATGGCATTAAAATCATTACACATTACTGTCGTCGGGTTGTCAACTTGATCAACTTGTTCAGTCAGCCCATAGTGAGAGCTTAATGATTAACCCCGAACAACACGCACTTGAACAAAATGTGCATACATCTCAATAGCGGCGTCTGAATAATTACTTTGAGCTTCAACCATCATTTCAAGATCATCATTGTTCGAAAGTTCGAACGCTGTATAAGTTAATGGCAACAATGATGTTGGAAATCTATACTGCAACGACGACACTCTTCTACTACTTCCAACATGAATCTTCCTCGAAATCTTCGTTATAAGCTCCTCAAGAGTTATGTTTCTCTTAAATGATATTTTAACACGCTCATTTGATACGAAAACAACGTCGGTTTCATCTTCTCGAATTTCACCATCATAATAAACAATAGCTGAAAGTCGCGCCATTATTTGAGTTTAAAAGTGCAGCACTATTATATCTGGAAAAAAATGAAACAAACCTGATTTAATAAATTATATATGAACGAACATATAACACAATAAAATTTTTACACATCAACGTAAATAAATTAATATAATTTAATATTATTACCTTCACCGCAAAACTATTTCGACGTATGCTCCCGCTTTCCAATTTTACAAATACAAAAATTAATTGAAAATAATTAGTATAATATTTTTTTTCAAATAATCATAATAAACAATAAATAAAAAAAATTATAATAAAATTACCTTATAACGAAAAATCGCACGAATTTCTAAATAAAATATGAGAAGATTGCCAGAATTATTGACTCGTTGACGAAATTGTTATATTAATTTATAAGTTGAGAGGAGAGATGTGAGAAATTAAACGGCGAAGAATGGTATTTATAGCGAGGAAAGTTATACAAAACGCGATACCTGCCCCGCGCTATATAAAATTATGTCAGGAGTAAATGTATGTCGCGGTACCTGCCCCGCGCTATATAAAATTATTAAAGGTATAGCACGGTACGTGATCCGCGCTATACCCACGTGGCGCCAGCTCACCGTATAGCGCGATGCAGGGGGCGCGTTATACCTCACGTGGCGCCAAATCATCGTATAGCGCGGTGCAGGGGGCAGTTTTACTGCTAAGGGTGTTAGATCGAAAAATATAATCTGACCGGTGTTAGATCAATAATATTACCGGTCACCGATAATATATCGAGAAAACCGCCAATATAATATATATGTTTTATTCATGAAAAATAACGTAAGTTTGTTAAATCAAAAAATCTTTTTAAATTTATTGATTAATTAATTTTTTTAAATGAATAAAATTACATTATTAATTTATAAAGAGTTTACTGTAAATAAAATGTCAAAATCGTAAATCATTTAAAAGACGAGGTCTGCGGTACTAAAAAAATATGAAAGGATAGAGGAGCATAAAGTACATGGAACGATATTTAAATATAACTGTGAGAAAATCATTTCAGATCCGTGAGAGTCTGCTTCATTCCTATCTGCCTCTAAAGCTTCCTCACTCTCATTTCCATGGCGTTTTGATGATTTTGAGCCCAAAAAAAAATAGAGAAAAAAAGTTCCTGAAATCAAAGGAAAAAAACAAAACAAGATTCACCCAATACCCATTTACATGAAATCACCTTTCACCAGAAGAACAAGAAGGAAACGAAAGAAGAAGAAGAACGTTTCACTCCCTCTTCAGATCTAAACGATATCAGATCTTACTTCACTCCCAAACATTTCTCAAGGTCCAACATCCTTTTTTCCGGTGATTTTTCCAACTCCCAAGTTTCTCTGAGATATTTAACCCCGATTTTATGTTTCCTTTTTTATTTAAGATTCGTTTTTTTTCCCTTTTTTGTTGCAGTTTTGATGACTGATGGTTGTGATCTATGAAGATCTTGTCTGATTCGAGGTTATAGATTTGTGGGTCTTTTTTAATTTGAATCCAGTAGTTATACACATAAGTAAATCAGTTCGATTTTAGTTACCTTCTTATTTGTATCTGCAATGGCGGAGATATTGTTCTGGGCATGATTTTGGTCTCAAAAGTTGTCATCTTTATTATGTACTTCAGTGATCCGTAGCAAGGATTAGGGGATTTTAGAAGGACTTGGTTTATTTTTCTTTTTAGGGTTGAATCTGTGGTTTTTGATTTTCAAAATTACGAAAGCTATGGAGACACTTGTTGTGGTGGCGCACCATAGGAATCAGTACTGTAGGAAGGTGAAGCCACACGATCCTGCGAGATTTGGGTCATCACCACCGTCTAGGAATTTCAGAGGTGTCAACTGCCGGACTTTTCAATCCGGAGCAGGATTGCTCCCAACCCCATTTAAATATAATTCTACTCCTTCAACCAAACGGCCATCTTCCCCTCCCTTTTCACCATCTTCCCCCAAAACACCATCTCCTTTTGCTGATGGAACACACTCAAAACCCACCTGGAAAAGCTCTCCTATTCCTATCACCAGCAATAGGACTCCTAGAAATGGTAAGCCTCTTACCGAGGAGATTTCTGGGGAAGGTTTTCTTTACTCTGAGCTTTGGGCTGGACCTGCTTATTCCAATTCGCCGCCGCCAAGTTCTTTGCCGATACCCAAATTCTCACTTCGGGTGAAGAGGACCGTGTCGCTTGATTTGCCTGCTGCTGACCCTGTTATTGATGTTCATCAAACTGCTAAGTCTGCACCTGCATCCCCTACCAGGGAGCTTAGCCCTTCTGTAGCTGAACTTTTTCGTAGTGCTGACTCTGCGTCTGCGACAAAGGCTTTACGTCGTATTCTCAACCTTGACAGTACCTATGACTGAAAAGAGTGGAGTTCTTCAGCTCCTGTAAATAAGTTTACTGTGCAAAATTTGAAGTTTGGTTTTTTAGTTTATATATAGATTGAATAAGATGGTTGGTAGCATGGGTCGGTATGTGTTGGTTCAGCTTTCTTTGGGTGGTGATGAGAAAAAGGAATGGCGATGGTAGGTTGACAATCTCCAGGCTTTCCTTTATGAGATGGTTTATAAGAACTTCTGATTGACTCAAGGCACGAGGTATGTGATTTGTGGGTGCTGTAGGCTTGGATGGAAGATGACTCGAGCTATTCAGGAAGCCAAGGGGGGGGGGGGTTCATTAGAATCAAACGTTGTCTGCTATCTTTGAATTGACATGAAATCAAACTGATGACTTGGTAGTGGAAGACTTTACAATATCAACTCCTTGGTGATTAATGTCTGTTTAGTTGTCCTTGAGCTAATTTCTGATACAGTGTATATATTAGAGTCTGTAGATCCCCTACTAAATTGCTTCCCAAATTTCTTAGGTTTCTTTTTTCTTAGTGCCCTTTGTTTCTATTAGTATTAACTTTGATCATCCCCTTTGTTTCTTTTTTCAACCTTAGATTAAATTAGCCTGCCTATGTGACCTTTCTTTTTCTTGCAACTACTTTTGTTTCTCCAGCATTGCCTTAATTGGCTGCTTAACAATCAAATATCCGCAATATCCTCTTACGGGATTTCTCTCTGTTTTCCCATCCTGTCCATCTTTTTCTGGTTTTTTTGTTAAGAAAATGGTGGTAAGGAAAAGTAAAGTGGTTATTTGTTACATCTGAAACTTGTTAGGTTAACCAGTTCCATCCCCAGTTGAAAGTATCGTTTGTGTCTTGTTCATCCTGGTGCCTAATGCCCACTCTGATATTGTTTCTTAGAGCCATCTCTTATGGAGATTGTTGATTGTTCCAAGATACTTGCAAGGTATTTTCTTTTCCTTGACATTTAATTTAAATTATCTTGTTCTTTGTTAATCATTACTAATGATCTGCTCTTAAGGTTTTCAACAGGTAGCGGCCACTGGAATAAGTTGTTTTCAGGAGGCTTTTGTTAAAGTAGATGTGCTGATGTTAGATGTCTTTAATGCAAGCCTTTCTGTAACCAGCAACTTTCTTGGAAATGTTTGTTTTCGGTGTCTGTTGTTCTCGGGTTCTTTAAGTAGCCTTGTGTTGTGCTTAAAGTGCCATGATAATGTTCGAACTTCGAAGTGCAGTATGTTCTCTTTGTTAGCTGTTTTTTACACTTATATTTATGCATTATGATATTCGAGTATATCGGAATATGAATCTATTGGAATGCTATCATACATGGGAAAGTACTTTGTGTTTGAAACTGGCAGCTTGTGTCCCTGAAAATGCTCATATTCTTACTTGCCTGCCAGTAACACTCTGTTCTTTCAAGTGGAAACATGTTAGCTTCCTTTTAAATCCAGCTTCCTTTATTAGTTGGGTTTCACAGTGTCAAAGTGTTGATCAGTCGGGCATGCAATAATTGTTTTGCGATATAATGGTTTGATTGTTGTAATCGATTAATTGAATGACTCAATTATATTTTATTGAAATACAATGATTTAATTGAAAACATTCAAATAATAGTGTTATGTGATGCAATCTACCCATGTTTTTCCTTTTGCTAAATGTTAATGAATTTAGATTTAGAATTTTTTGTTGGTGTTTAGGTTTTAAATAAGGATTATTATCTCACATGTAGATTATTTAAATAATTACTTTACGATATTTTTTAAAAGGTCGAAATCTACATGCACGGATTACATTGTTCAAATGCTCGAACTTAGATCTCTAAGGGAGAATAAGATACCTTAACTGATATCACTCCAGGTTCCTTGAGACCTAGTATTATGTATGTTACGAGTATGAACGTTTAATGTTAAATAACTTAGAGTTTTTGAACATGTACTATTTAAATTAATAAAAAAATGGTTTTGTGATATCGTAATGAATTTGATGTTGAAAAAATGTTTTAAAAGTATATAAACGTAATATATCTAATGTATTAAAATATGAAAAAAGGCAAAAAATTCCTCACATAATAACGTCCCTGACAATTATTTATTGAAGTAGGACGAATGTTATAATATTACATGAAAGATTTCTTAGGATGATATATTAAAATATGACAAAAACGTAAAAACATTCTTCACATAATACTCCTGTAAATTATTTGTTGAAGTAAGATGATTATTACAGTGTCACATGTAAGATGTTGAGAGTATAATGCGTCTTTAGTTTTCTTGAGAAGATGCATGGACGATAATACGTTTTCTTCATGGTCGGTTATTTTTCTTTTTGAGAAAACTGAAGACACATTATAATTATTGTGTTTTCTCTAAAAAAGTAAAAAACGTATTATGCTCCTAGTGTTTTTCATATAACATTGTAATAATCATCCTATTTCAACAAATAATTCATGAAATACTGTGCGGAAGCTTTTTCTTTCACAACATTATCGGGATAATTTTACCATTAAAATATTCATATACTATTAATGTTTTCTAAAACAAAATTTATATTTTTCCTGCCTTTATGATTTGACCTTCAAATAATAATAAAATAAATGATTTAACGCCTATTTAATTTTGACATCTATTTCACTATTCTTGAGAAAACGCACTGCTGCAGTTATCAAAATTGTTCTTTCTATAGTACAGTTCAGGAGTTACAAGTAAATCGATAAATTTTTTGGAGCAGTAGCGGTGGACGTTCACGGTCATCTTACTGCTTTTTGTTTCCATTTTCGTTATTTTCTTTTCATTTTACTAGTTTTTAATTTTAATTTTATCATAATTTCATATTAATATTTTCTCGACCTATTTTTGTAAAGGATATTATTATTACCTATGTTTGTAAATTTTCGGTGCAAGTTTATTTCTTGATTTTTTTATTGGTCTGTATTTTAACATGCTTCTATGGATGTGATTGTTTTTCAGGGAATATCACCTTCTCCGTTTATCATTTTTGATATTTTTCAAGTTTTTCTTCCATGATTGATGCTCAGATCTTTTGGTGCGATCAGTTTATAAACGTCGTTGTTGTATTTATTCATATTTTTACTTATTAAACTATCACTAGACGATCATTATGAGATTTTATGATAATTCCAACCGTGTTTATTTACGTTAATACATTTATGATAAATGAATATTTAAGGAAAAACATCTTTAACTAAAAATATATATAATTTAAATATTATTTTTCAGTTAAGTTAAAATAACCCACGTGTCTCAAAATTATATATATGGGGGCAGTACGATGGGGCAGGGGAATTCCGTTCGTAAATTTCTCTGTGAAAAAGAAAAAGATGGAAGAAAACGAAGAGCGATCTGGAAATGATGTGGTTTGATAATTCCATTTGAAGAAAGCTTCTTCTTTTTTGCCTAATTGCTTTATCCTTCAAACATTGATCTACAAAGATTATATAATTTATCCAAAGCACAAAGGTCTTAATTCTCCTCTCCATGGAGGATCATTTCCTGATATCGGCACTCCTGACTGCAAAAAGCTTTCTCTCCTCTGTGCATTGTAAGAGTTAAACAAATGATCAGATTATACATTAAACAAACCTAATAGAATCAAGTTCAGAAATCTGGGTTTTGATGAGGAAGTAAAATGGAATATGAACCTGTAAATGTAAAAGTCAATCTTCTGTTCAAGATTCTTCTTGCATGTGTGACAAAAGCTGAGGAAATAATCACTCTTTGCTGCACACTTGGTCCCATCAACTTCACTGCAACAGCTCTTAACAACGCAGTTTATATATATATGAGTTGTTTTTGGATTAGGCCCGTGGGATTTCACGCATGTATAATCCTCTGATAGCTCCTTTTCTGAACTCTGAGATTGGTCCCAAACACAACCTTGTTCTTGTTGTTACTTGTCTACAGAGAACTGCTGTTTTCGACTATGGCGAGACCAATACCTTTTGGTTCCAATGGTTCGGGTGAGATGAATCTTTTGGGAGGTTTGGGTTGATTTGAATGGAGAACAAAGGTGTTACCAAACGGAAACAATGGCTTGTCGTCGAGGATTGAAGTAGGGGACATGACGGGTTCAGTCTCGGGGAGATATTTTGTGGTGAAAGATTTGAATCTTGGAGAGACAAAGAGAGAAGTGTGATCAGCCATTAAAGCTTGCTTGTTGGTCACTGCTCTGAACTTATTCCTCAGCATAACTTTCACTTCTCAGATGTATAGTAATCCCAAATGTGTAATGAAATCACTGCAAAACCAGAAACCAAAGGGAACAAACAGATCAATTATGCTCAATGAACATAAGCTTCAGCACTCGCCTTGATTGTTTGAAGTTTGAACTTACTTTCTGTTGGTGGGGAGCAAGACTATCATTCTTGACATTGATTTCACTCTTCCAACCCTTCTGCTTTAATCATCAGTTTCATTCAGCTGTGCAAAGATGGCTAGGAATTTGCAATAACCTCTGCAGAAGAGAGAGAAAAAGGTAAGAGGCACAAAAGAGTGTAGAGTTTTGTAGTTTAGTGTAGCTTTTTAAAGAGACCTATGCCATGCCTATGCATGATCATTAGTGGGGTTTTTGCAGTGAAAAAAGCATGCAAAAAAGGTAGATTTCTACATCAATCTTTCACTGTTGTCTGCAGTACAGGCCAGGTAATGGTTTTTAACAATATTTTTAAAATCAGATTGGACTTTAAACATGTAAAGTACTGATTTATTGGTTTAATTGTGGTTAAACTGGGTTGAATTAATTTATATAAAATAATATTTTTTTTTAAATTTTATATAATATTAAAAGTGATATTAATATATATATAACACTCTTTTTTAAGTTCATAATATTAAAAAGTATAAAAATATCACAAGTCATGACATATATAAGTTAAATACCATAAAATTAAGTGAAACAAAATGATTCAAATTAACTATAATATAATATTTAAGATCAATACCTAATGAAATTCATTAACAACTAAATAAAAAATATTTAATTATTTTATAAAAAAAACATAACCAGTGACCGATTCACACCAATTTTATCGGTTCGTTGCAAAATTGATTGCAACTGATTTGATAGGGTGATCGGACCAAATAGACAATCGATTTTCGATTTAACCGGTCAAACTGACTGATCCAATTTTAATAACACTGGTTTTTAGAAATAAAGGCACGTAGTGGAAGGGATGATGATGATAATGAACCGAAAATTTTTATGGATGAAACTATGATTTAATCAAGTTCTTTTACCTGCAGGTGTTGAAAAAAGCAGAAGAAACAAAAAAATACTAAAGTAAAGTTGTTCGGTGTTTTTAGCAGCATTTTAAAAAATAAACGTCACTAATTTTAAATATATAGTGGATTTTCAATTTAAAATACCGCAAAATAGTAAAATTAGCGGTATTTTTATACAAACGCCGTAATAGGGTTCATATATAGAGGCGTTTTTCAACAAACACCACAACATATACTAATTTAGTGGCGTTTTCATACAAACGTCGTAATAGGGTTCATATATAGTGGCATTTTTTCAACTAACGCCGCAACATATAGTAATTTAGCGATGTTTTCATATAAACATCAAAATAAGGTTCATATATAGTGGTGTCGTTACAACAAAAGTCGCAACAGATTAGTACTTTAGTGGCGTTTTGCAACAAACGCCGCAATAGATTGGTATGTTAGCGGCATTTTTATACAAACACCGTAATAGGGTTAATATGTAGTGAAGTTTTTCCAAAAAATAACGCAATAGAGAAGTACATTAGCGGCGTTTTTATACAAACGCCGCAATAAGGTTAATCTATAGTATCGTTTTCCAACAAACGCCGCAACAGAGTTGTACTTTATCATATTTTCTATACAAATGCCGCAATGATTAAAATATATATTTTTTAAAACGGATGACCAAAATATGATAGACAATATTTGTTGTTTAGAGTCAATGGTGTTTTTTTATAAAACGTCGCAAAATACTCTTACTTTAGTGGCGTTTGTATACAAACGCCGCGAAAGACTCAGACTTTCATGGCGTTTGTAAACAAACGCCGCTATAGACTTTTACTTTAGTGGCATTTTTGTTCAAACACCACAATAGTTATGTACTTTAGTGGCGTTTTGTAAATAAACGTCGCAATAATCATGTAATTTAGTGGTGTTTTCGTAATAAACACTACAATATTGATGTACCTTAGTGGCATTTTTATTATAAACGCCGCAATTGTGTAATCCTTTAACCCATCGTGTTCCAAATTCCTAATTGTTTCATTTACCCGTTTAAAATTTCCCTAAAAACACAACCTTTATCTCTTCATTTAACATTTTCTTCCCCTTTTTTTTCACTCTTCGTCGTCGATTGCTCATTGGCCTCTGTGTTGCAATACATCAAATATACTCTTCAGCCGCTGTCAGCCCGCTCCTCTATCGCGTCCTTTTCTTTTCCCTACTCAATCATCCCTTTCTTCCGCCGTTTGTCGTCATTTCTACTTTCCACTTTCCATCTTTCTCATTTGCATCTTCATTCTTTGTACCCTAACAGAAACCTTGAAAAGCAACTCTAAAGTGATGATCCACTGCTATCAGGTCTAGAATCAGCTTCCGCGCTTCATTTACTTCACCCTTCCGTCGCTCCACTCTGTTTAAAATCCCAAAATTTGAAGGTTAGGGTTTTTCGGTTGTTTAAAAAATCTAGAATTGCAAATAACATTTTGCTTTTATTTACAGGAATTTGAATTGGATTCATATCTTATTGGGGTAACTTCTGACTTCATTTTGTTTTAAGTTTTATGATTACTGTAAATTTTATCGGTTTGGTTCATTATTGATTATAAAATAGCCAAGCAAAGCAAACCATCAGACCACCAGACCAAGAATGATATATTGTTGTAAATTAAACATATGTTTAAATTATCCTGAAACACCAATGTTTAATGTTGCACCTTCTTGTACAACTTTCTAACATTTTGCAGGATGTCGGGGTTCCTTTTTAGATGCCTTCTATGTTTTATCATATTCTTAACAGTGTAGTAAATCACTGCCAACAGCTCAGTATGATGTTTAACATTTAACATTTCAAATGCTTTGATGCAAACTTGATTAACATTCCAGTTGAAGTGGAGACCCCCGCCATTATTATCATGTATGAATCAAACCAGTAACAAATTTTCCGTCAAGGCTATAATAAAAAAGAGTATTGTTGTTTACACCACAAAGGACAATATATATAACGACGTTTCCTAACTATGTCGCTAAAAGTCATTATCTTTAGCGGTGTTTATGGAAGAAAAGCTGCAAAAAATCATAACCATTAGCGGCGTTTTAGACTAAAAACGCCACCACCTTTTGCGACGTTGGTTTCAGCGGTGAATTTGGCAGCGTTTTTTTTCCGCCATAATTTTTTTTGTGGCATTAAAAAATGTCACTATATGACTAAAAACGTTGCTAAAAATCTTTTTTGTTGTAGTGAATGAAACCTTTGATTGAACTAAGAAAGCAAAAGATTATTATTTAAGCAGTAATAATTGAGAGGTAAGTTTTATCTTTTAGTATGATTCATCGAGATTTTTACTATATCCTTCATTCCCACAGATAAAAAAAAAATTAACTTCGATAAAGAAATGGAGCATCTATTTATCCCATCTGTCGAGACGTTTCTCTGTCCGATGACAGAGAGTGCAAATAATACACCCCAAACGGTGTAACTAGTCTCGAAAAAGTAATTATTTATCCTCCATGAATCAGATGAAACACTAAATTGTAGAGTCGCCACCAATTTTTTTATTTGGTGAGATTGGTCACCAAAATGTTATATTATTCTAATAAAATTCCTAGGAATAATATTAAAATAATACAACTCGGGTCTGCTTACCAGAAAAAATGAGTTCGGGAGTCGGTTACGTATGGGGAAGGATTAGCACCCCAAAACGCCCAAAATTAGTACCGATATTTATTAATTAATGTCTTTGCAATAAATTATAAATTTGCTCCTTAAAATAATTATTAAGTAATATAAAAATCTATTATAATATGATTATATTATAAATTATATAATTATAAAATACTAATAATAATTACTCATATAATACTTAATGATATTTAAAACATAAAATATTAAAATTAATTAACTTAATTCCAAATAATACTAAAGTTGTGTACTAATTATGTAATTTACCCTAAATTACTAATACGGGATCAACATAAAATTTATTAATATTTAAGGACTAAATATATAATTTTACCTAAAATATATATATGTGACTAAAATAAAAATAATTAAAATTGAAAAGCCAAATTAAAAGGAGAAAAAAACTTGTTTCGTGACCAAAATGGAATGTTTACAGAATCAGGGGGACCACGCTTATAGTTTACTCATGCTAAAATTTACAAAGATACCCTCCCAAAATGACGTAGTACGAGAGAGGGTATTTAAGCCCCAAAATCATCCCTAAGGCCTTCATTCTCTCAATTTTTCTCATTTCTTCTCTCTCTCTAGACGAGCTCTGGCATCTCTCTAAAAACCCTCGCCGAAGGGTAGCCGGTCACCGGCCGACAGCCTTACACCATTGTATTCCACCGCCGCGGCCACCACCCACGGTAGGCAAAAAATACCCAAAGACACTAAATTGAAGCCCTTACTCTCCTGAATTCTAAGTCCCTTTTGTCCTAAAAGCTTCTGAAATATTCTAGATATATGTTTTTACCTTTGGCTTTTAGACTTCCCAATGACGTTAAAGCTCCTTGGACGACCACTGTAAGTCTCTCGATCTCTTTTCCTTTCGGCTTTCGTTGCTTGCTGTGTTGGTTTTCATTGCTTCCTCTCTATGTCTCGTGTTTCTTCTTCTTGTTGTTGTTGGTCTCTCGCTCTTGTTGTCTGTGTTCATTGCTTCCTCTGTAATGATGAGGAAATCAGGTGAGTCACCGAACCTACGATGGTGACTCACCATAGCTTGATGCATTGTGTGGTCTGTAATCGTCTTCTGGATCCTTCTGTTGGAGGCGTCGTCGTCGTGGCATGCACTAGTTAGAGCAACGAGACGAGGTGGACGGAATAGACCTTAGGGTTGCAATGAGCACCCTAGGGTTTTGTTGGTTCGCTTCTGGCCCTTGGATCTGCCTTTGATCGAATGGTAGAGATGAGCTGGCGGCGCTGGAACGACTGGTGGAAACCCTAGCTGCTTATGGGTTTCTCTCACAAGCTTGCTGGAATTGGGCCTAGCTTGGGTTGTTGGGCCTGAATCAATCTGGGCTTGAATCTGTTTGTAATTTGGGCCTTCGGGTCTTTATTTGTAATATTGGGCCCCAAATTGGGCTTTATAATATTATTTAATAATATTAATAATAAAAATATATAATAATATCATATATATAATAGTGGTATAATATATAATTATAATAATAGTAATAATAATATAATAATAATAATAAGTAAGACCGGACGAAAATGACTGTCGACAGCTGCCTCTCTTTGTTTATTTTTTTGTTAACAAGAATAAAGCAAAGATAAAAAGACAAGAAATTTTTGTCTTACTGACTTATTATTATTAGGAAATCAAAAATAAAAAAAAAGATCCTACCCTGAGGTTTTACAGATGACCCGGAGGTTTTACAAATCACCCGGAGGATTTAATTTTCTAAAACATTAAATGAGAAACTTTGAAAATCGTTTTCTCATTTTCATGCGAAAACATCATACCCTGAGGTTTTACAGATGACCCGGAGGTTTTACAAATCACTCGGATGATTTAATTTTCTAGAACATTAAATGAGAAACTTTGAAAATCGCTTTCTCATTTTCATGCGAAAATATCCTACCCTGAGGTTTTACAGATGACCCAGAGGATTTAATTTTCTAGAACATTAAATGAGAAACTTTGAAAATCGCTTTCTCATTTTCATGCGAAAACATCCTACCCTGAGGTTTTACAGATGACCCGAAGGTTTTACAAATCACCCGGAGGATTTAATTTTCTATAACATTAAATGAGAAACTTTGAAAATCGCTTTCTCATTTTCATACGAAAACATCCTACCCTGAGGTTTTACAGATGACCCGGAGGTTTTACAAATCACCCGGAGGATTTAATTTTCTAGAACATTAAATGAGAAACTTTGAAAATCGCTTTCTCATTTTCATGCGAAAAAATCCTACCTTGAGGTTTTACAGATGACCCGAAGGATTTACTTTTCTTTGAACATTAATGAGAAATTTTCTCATTTTTTGAAATAACTTGTTGGTTGGGCATTCCCCAAAATAATGCTTCCTCTACGGATTACGTCCATCTATTCTTCAGATGTTTGCCTATCCTAACACGATTCCTTCATTTGGGATTTGAATCCTACCTTATACTCATAAGGTATTCTGTCCCTGCATCTTTTTATGAAAAAAATGTATTTATGCAAGTACAATGTAATGCATGATATGTTGTGCAAATGTTGTCCTTGTGAATGCAAAATGTCAATTCAATCTTCATTTGATTCCAAAGTTTGATCTCCTTCTATTTGATCATTGATTTCCAATGTTCACTTCAATCATCAATACAACCACTTATATTATCAAACTTGTATCTGATCAACTTGTATCTTGGTGTCTTTTTTTGCCTTCAGAAGAATTGTTTCATGTATGGAATTTTTGTCATATTCAGATTTATGACCTTGTTGCCCCATTTTATCCTTGATAATACCACCTGTCTTTACCTAAACTTGTATAGAAATCCGATAAAGCTTTCGTCTTTGAAAAGAGAATCTATCATCTTTGAAAAGAGAATTTATCATCCTTGCAGAATGTAGATATGAATATGCTAAACCCAACAGAGATTAATCAGGATATCAGGCATGTTTGTTCTGATTTGACTCTTGAAACAATTCACAAGAAGGATTTATCCTAATTCCTTTCATGTCTTCACATCTAATAAGATCTCGAATAAGATTATTCAAATCATATTATGTTGAGATTCTTAACAACAACCCATCGTTCAATCTTAGTTGGTTCCACTAGTTTCTTTTTGTTAAAGTTCCAACGCTCCTTCGTGGAAAGAAATCTTCATCATTTCTGAATAGAATATCACATGATCGCAACATTAGTTCAGCATCATAATTACTGGTTTGTAAAACATTTGACAACACGTTCATCATTTCTGTGGTTTTTGCCTAGATTTCTCAACCAGGGAATTCTTTACATGATGTTCGAAGCTTTTGTATGATGTCACAATGATACTTCAGTAAAAAATACAAGTGAGATGATATCAGGGAACATTTGACAACACATTCATCCTTTCCTGCAGCTCCTGTGGGGATAATGTAATCACATGGTGGACAAAAAAATGATGTATAGTTAACACTGTCATTGTTTAACCATTTTTCATTCTTTATACTCTTCTGTTTCATTGAAAATATTTACTCAAATTCATGATTTTTCCTTGATAAGGGTTCAGGTACCCCATCATTTACTTCTCATTGATGTGAACCTTCAAAATGCCCCACATGGATTATTTCTGACTGAAATGGGCCTTCAGTATGCCCCAACATTCCAAGTTTTAAGGTTCACTCTTAATGTCCATTTGATTTGAATCTCATAGTTCCCTCGTGATCCAACTTTAATACTGTCTCATCGTAGGTACTTGTGGCTCTCTTGGTGCCAAATCTGTTTATTTTGAATGCTCTCATTCCAGTATAACTAAATAGCAATGTTGTCAAGTAACTTTGAGGGATTCTTTTCATGTTGTCACATCTTAAAAAGTGACCAATTCTTATAACAGAAATGTCCGAGATATGTGCCTCTTCCAAATAAGGTAATCATATTTTTCCTAGATTGGTAATCACACAGGGAATATTATAAGTCCAATTCCCCAGACTTTTGATTTCTCAGGCCACTTGCTTTCGAGAATGTGAAATGTTTCATCATTCTGGCCTTGCTAATTTTCATTCTTAATAAGGGTAGAATAGGCATCAACTTGCTTCAAGATCATTTCTCATTTGAAACTATCTTATTTAAAAATGTTATTCATCCTTTCTTAAAGAATGAAAGAATTTTGTAAAATATTGCCCCTTATAGGTTCACAATAGAATCAAATCATAAGCATGAATTCAAAAAAAATATCAAAAGAATCAACAACTTTTACCATTTCAGAGTTATAGTTCTTTGAAAATTATCAAGATTGAGAGGTTAGTTTCAGGTTAGCTTCCCTATTTTCTATGGTTACATCTTAGTGAAGATGTCACTCCTCTCTCGCTCTTTTTTTTAACATTGTCACATACCTCATTTTCTTTGACTTGGTATCTTTAATCGGATGCATACAAATGACACAATCTAGCATAATAATTACTAGACCTTCTAAAATACCTCCATTTTAATTCTCTGAAATCTTTGATTCTATTCAAAGCAGTGTGAAAACATTGATTTAATAATGAGATTCATGTGCGCACGTGTGTGAAATAGACTATAACAGGTATTATTTCACTTTCTTTACAACAACTTCTTTTGCTATTTTGGTTGGCTGAATTCAGCTTTATTGACATTAGCCTTCATTGGGCTAATTGAAAACTTATCCATAAAGCTATAACTATTAACCAATTGCTCTAGAGGGAAATTTTTTCTGCATATGACTCTTACGTTTTTTAAGAACCCGTTATAGTCTATGTGTTTGGTGGAAATAAAAAAAATCTCATTACCAAATTTCAATTCCCAAGCAACTGACTTTAGACTAGATTTGTCAAAGTTTCATCATCGAATCTCATTAATAAAAAGGTAATCTAGTCAGCTTTGCTATATTACAAAAAGACCCACGTTGTATACTTATAAATATCAATACCAAGCCTTTTTATCTAATTCTTTACATTGGAGAAGACTCTCATTTTTGTGGAAATGTAGTATTTTGGGGATGTATTTCTTCTGAGGTAAGGTCAGTGTCCTTTTTTTCTGGTATTCAATCTCGATACTTTGTCAAATATATATAACTCTTAATTGTAAAGAGCTTTTAATCTAATGATATTCAAAAAATTGCAAGATTGCAAAATTGATTCAATGCTCATAACCTTAAAAGCAACACATTTTATTACAAAAGGCGGAGAAAGGAGAAAAAACATATTCAAACAAGATGCTACAAAATGAAAGATATAATAGTGATATATAACAACTTCATTGTCCATTATTCCTTAAATGTCGGGTGTATAATCAGACCAAGATCTTTGTCTATATTTGTACCCCATTTCTTGATCATTTTTTGGGTAACTTCTTTGGATGAGCTTTTAGATACAAAAATCTCAGCTTTCTTCTGAGCTATTTCTTGATCAAATCACATCATCATCTTTCTTGGCTGACGGTTGAGCTCAGTTTGAATTTTAGAACAAATTCATTTAGTGACGATTGATATATCTTGGTTCTGGATGTTTCTTGCAGCTGCACTTGGAGTAACATTCACCCAATTATTTAAGTTTCCCCTGCTTCCCTTGATTTTGGAAGATCTGATATAGGTGTCTCCAAGGTGTTATCTACCTCATTTCTTCTTAAACCTGTGGGCCAGTCTCGAATTATTTTTCCTCTTGCTTTTTTATTTCTTCTTTTTGTTTCATCCATCAAAGAAGTATCAAGAGTTAAGTCGGTCATACATACTTAATCTTTCTTGGCTTTACCTTGTCCTCTATTTATTTTGACACTATCAACTTTATTTTTGGGGTCAACTCCCAAATACTTGATCAAAATGGATTGACTGTTAGCATCGACTTCTATAATTCCATGAGTCAGAAGATCTTGAACTCGTCGTTTAAAATTACCACAATTTTCAATAGAATACCCTCGGATTCCAGCATGATACTCACAAAAGACCTTTTTATTATACCATCTTGGGTAAGGAGGTACCAAAGGTTTAGCTAGACACAGGGCAATAAGCTGGGCTTTGTGTAGTTTGGCATATAACTTGTTGCATGAGACTGAAGGAAAACAGGGTAGAGATTCCCTTGATATGACCATTTCTTTACTATTGCTTTCCTGAAAATGTTTGCTTTGAATGTCTGACTTTTGACCATCGTCTTGAGAGAGATACTAACTTGAAATTTTCTCTTTTTCAACCAGTTTTGAATTTCTGAGAAGCTTAGGTTTCCCATTTTCGAAACATAACAACCCTTCTGCCATAAGATATTGGACTTTTAATTTCAGCATTATGCAATTTTCTGTAGAATGACCAAAATCTCCAGAATGATAATTGCATGGATTCTTAATATTTTTCCAATTCGGATGTAAATAAGTACAAGGATGGATGGGTGTTACAAGACCACTTTCAAAGAGAAATAGTAACAACTCTGAATACAAAATTAGAATTGGAAAGAGATGTGTCATCATTTTTTTGCTTCTTGCCCTTTTTATCCATTTTCAATGGGACTTGTTCCATATTTCTCTTCTTTGAACCAACTTCAATTTTCATGTCTTCTGTCATATTTCCCAATCCATAAAGTTGAGTTGGATTTCTACATTCCACAATAGGTTCTTGGTCATTTGTCATTATATCAATAACTATATTATTGAGATCCAGACTTTTTCCCAAAGCTTTCATCTTTTCATGCTCCATAGAGTCTTCTAACATTTTCTCCCCATACAGTAGAGTAAGCATCATACTCCTTATATTGGTCATCTGTTCACTGGACTCAGCTTGGAACCTTCTTGTTTCTTCAAGCATTTATTGTTGGATTTCTACAAGTTGTTCTTAGATTCTTTTAATCTTTCCAACTCGAGTTAATATTCCATTCATTGCCTTCAATCTTTTAAAGACCTGCCCTGATTCTTGGATGCACTTTCAGAATTCCTGATTCGAAAATCTTTCACTGATTACTCCCAAGTCTTTGTGATTATTACATATTATCATGCTATGTAGAACATAAATGTAAATGTAAATGTAAATGTAATGTAAATGCAAGTATGAAAGAGTGTAATTCAAGAGTGATCATCTTGAAACAGCTTTCATTGAACATAAAAAAGGTTTTTTAGTACATCAAAATATCATTACATATAAGGGATGACTTTTCCCCCTAATTTCTTTATTTCCTTAAAAAGCCAAGTTAATTTCCATTTATGCTCCAGAATCATATCATCATCATACTTCTGTTCCCTTGTAGAACCGGCTAAGTTTACCAGCTTGTGAGCCACCTTGCTTGCTTGAGCAAAATCTTTCTTCAAGTCATTATATTTTTCTTGAATCTTACCTGCTATTTCCTAAAGTTGTAGATAATGTTGCTCATTTTCCTTTATCAGAGAACCTTTATGTTCAAGAAGTTCTTGTACCAGATCTCTATAATCATCCACCATTTTCATCAATGTTTGGTTCTGAGCTCTAGTGGATTTAATTCAACATTAATCTCATATTGATGGATCAGATATGAAGTTTCTATGTTGGCTATATCCTTTTTCAATATTTGATTTTCAGCTTGAAATTTTTCCAAATTGGTGATCGATGCATTGTATATTTCTTCAGCGGTTTGCAAGTCACAGGAAAACTTCTTTGCTTGATCCTCATGTATCTTTTTCCAGTACTCAACATCACTCTTCAGTTTAATGATTCCTGTCATTCATTCCTCATGGGTATTTCCAAGTCCAACATCTTTAAAGGTTTGACTGACTTTTCAAAAATCATCAAGCATGGCTTCAACCACTGTGCTCAATTTCTTATTTTCGTCTTTCCAAAAACGGGCTTGAGCTTCATAAAAACTCTCTCCTTGTGACTGCTTCTATTATTACTCTTACCATAAAGTGCTTTCGGTACTAATCTACCAGGATTTTTATGTGCGTGCCTCTCCATTATTTTAAAAGCTTCCTCAAGATATCATTCTTTGGCTACTTCACAGTTTACTTGATCATGAAACCCTTTGTCCATAATGGAAACCTTGGATTTTGATAATCACTTTTGAATCAACACCCTTGAGGATGCCATGATTATGCAAATGCAAATAGAACAATTAATATATGCATTTTCAGAATATATACAAAAACCGGTTAGTAAGAAAAATCATATCCTAACCTCGTGCTTTCTAGTTTCATGTTTTGTTTGGAAAAATAACCTAACTGCATGATTTCTAGTTCGCATGCATTTATTCAAAAAATAAGATAATACTAAATAAAATAAAAGACTCAACATGTTTTCCCTTGTGTACTTAATCTTACAAGACTTAATCGGGTTAGGCTCCACCTAGACTCCAGTTCTAGGTTTTATTATATGTTGAGTTATCGCTCTAAGGTAAAAGGGTCAACGAATTGTCCTTTGTTGATGTCCCCTTGGACTGCCAAGCCCTCAATCCTGGTCCATTACAGACTTTCGGATCAAGTTCAATTCAAAGGAACACACACCTCATTATGTCCATACGGAGGTGAAAACCACACGAGGAACATAAGGTGTGAGCTCAAAGAATGGTTTCCTATCCCATACGGAGGTGAAAACTACACGAGGGAGTAGTTTCTCATTCGCTTAAACATGATAAGAGCGGGATTTTTAGCTCATGTCATGAATGCAGTGCACAGTGGGTGAGGGAAAACATAAAAATAAATAAAGTAATATTAAACCCATTATTTTATTCTAATGACCCAAAATTAAATCTGTACACATAAAAACAAAAGTTAGTAAAATAATAAAAATAATTATAACAAAATTAAAACAAATTTATTATTTACTGCAAAGACGAATAATTAATAAATTGGTGGTTGGACTCTAATTTGTTTTTAAAACATTCCCCAGCAGAGTCACCAAGCTGTCGAGACGTTTCTCTACCCGATGACAGAGAGTGCAAATAGTACACCCAAACAGTGTAACTAGTCTCAAAAAAGTAAGTGTTTATCCTCCATGAATAGGATGAAACACCAAATTATAGAGTTGCCACCAATCTTTTTATTTGGTGAGATTGGTCACCAAAATGTTATATTATTCTAATAAAATTCCTAAGAATAATATTAAAATAATACAAGTCGAGTCTGCTTACCAGAAAAATGAGTTCGAGAGTCGGTTACGTATGGGGAATGATTAGCACCCCAAAATACCCAAAATTGATACCGATATTTATTAATTAATGTCTTTGCAATAAATTATAAACTTTCTCCTTAAAATAATTATTAAGTAATATAAAAATCTATTATAATATGATTATATTATAAATTATATATAATAATTCTAAAATACTAATAATAATTACTCATATAATACTTAATGATATTTAAAACATAAAATATTAAAATTAAGAAATAATACTAAAGTTGTGTACTAATTATGTAATTTACCCTAAATTACTAATACGAGATCAAAATAAAATTTATTAATATTTAAGGACTAAATATATAATTTTACCTAAAATATGTATATGTGACTAAAATAAAAAATAATTAAAATTGAAAAGCCGAATTAAAAGGAGAAAAAACCTGTTTCGTGACCAAAATGGAATGTTTACAGAATCAGGGGGACCACGCTTGTAGTTTACCCATGCTAAAATTTACAAAGATACTCTCCCCAAAACGACGTCCCACGAGGGAGGGTATTTAAGCCCCAAAAGCGACCCTAAGGCTTTCATTATCTCAATTTTCTCCTTTCTTCTCTCTCTCTAGACGAGAGATGCTCTGGAAACTCTCTAAAAACCCTTGTCGGAGGGTAGCCGGCACCACCCACGATGGTCAGAAAATACCCAAAGACACTAAATTGAAGCCCTTACTCTCCTGAACCCGATTCTAAGTCTTTTTGTCCTAAAAGCTTCTGAAATAGTCTAGATCTATTCTTTTACCTTCGACTTTTAGACTTCCCGATGACGTTAAAGCTCCTCGGACGACCACTGTAAGTCTCTCGATCTCTTTTCCTTTCGGATTTTGTTGCTTGCTGTGTTGGTTTTCGTTGCTTCCTCTCTATGTCTCGTGTTTCTTGTTGTTGTTGTTGGTCTCTCTCTCTTGTTGTCTGTGTTTGTTGCTTGTAGGGTTGGGGTTTATATAGCCCTTGGAGATCATATGTAATGATGAGGAAATCCGGTGAGTCACCGAACCTATGGTGGTGACTCACCATAGCTTGATGCGTTGTGTGGTCTGTAATCGTCTTCTGGATCCTTCTGTTGGAGGCGTCATCGTGGTGGCATGCACTAGTTGAAGCAACGAGAGGCGGTGGTCGAAATAGACCTTAGGGTTGCATTGAGCACCCTAGAGTTTTGCTGGTTCGCTTCTGGCCCTTGGATCTGCCTTTGATCGAACGGTGGAGATGAGCTGGCGGCGCTGGAACGACTGTTGGAAACCCTAGCTGCTGATGGGTTTCTCGCACAGGCTTACTGGAATTGGGCCTAGATTGGGCTATTGGGCATGAATCAATCTGGGCTTGAATTTGTTTGTAATTTGGGCCTTCGGGTCTTTATTTGTAATATTAGGCCCTAAATTGGGCTTTGTAATATTATTTAATAATAATAATAATAATAATATATAATAATAGTGGTATACTATATAATTATATAATAATAATAATAATAAGTAAGACCAGACGAAAATGACTGTCGACACCATCTCTTTCAAAAAAACCCAGAAGGTCCCTTTAGAGGAGTATGGATTGATTATAAGCCAAGTTTCATAAACTAAGATTCCTTGTTTTAGCGAAGCCAGTTACCTTATCTCAACTGTTAAAAGTCTCACCCTATGTGAAAGAAACGTTATCCTTCACGTTTTCTTTCAATTATTTTACAGAAATTTACAAAAATGCATGGTTGGTTATTCCTACAAGAAAACTCTGTTTGTAGGGTTCGCGTCACCATGGAAACCTAATCTTTTTACCCTTATCTATTTTCTTTGACAGGCGCAGCCATGGCTACTTCCCTTTCCACTCCAATCCAAACCCCAATTTTCTAAAACCTTTGCTTTCGTGCCTTATTTTTACTTCTTGTTGATACTATACGCAACAGAGAATAGAGCAACAAAGGACCACTTTACAAATTTACTTCACTTTAAGTTTCATTGTTAGATAAGTTCACCATGGAGCAATGGATTCCTCTCATGCATTTTGTCGAACAATTTTCGTGTAGACATCAACTCACCAGCTCTTACATAAACATTGATAAGGGTGTTGAAAAGTTGCAAATCTGAATTAGACCCATGTTTTAAAATCTGCAAATGAAACTCTTTTGCGTCTGTTAAGCTACAAAATCTCTGTATCAAGTAACCTAAGATTCGCATAGCTCGAAACTTGAAGCTGAAAATGGAGAGACTTAAGATTGATGAGGAATTGAAGGGTTGATTGGGGCTTACAAAACGAAATACGGTGATATAAGGAAAGAAGGATCATTTCTCGTCTCCAATAGGAGGAATTGCAATGCCTCAACAATGAGTTCACAATAAAACCAACTACTACTAAAAACACCCTACATTCTCAGCTGCGTGCAACCAAAAATTGTTCCTTGGCACTTTGTCATCGGAGCTGCCTGATGCCATGTAGGTCTCTCGCCTCCAACGGTCAAGATGTCGACATCGGACATTGGTTTGATATCCCAATTAAATCGATCAGGGCCGATTACCCCTCCGATCACGTATATTTCATCTCTTAGTCCTGTCATTGCAAACCCGATCCTCCTACGAAACTCGGAAGCAGAAACCACTACCTTGCTAGCTTCTTTTTCTTGCTTGACGATGAATCCATGGCTCATCACATACAGGGTTCCTTGAACTACTGCCATTGGACCCTGGAGCCAGCCGTAATCTTCTACTGTCCACCCGGAACCTATGTGGTCCAGGACTTGCACCGTCGACAACCCCTTGTGCAGGACATGCACCTTTCCTCCGATAACGAATCCAGAGCATGCTGAATTGTGAGTGCGGTGGAGATCAGGTATTGGAGTCCAGATGTCTTTCTCAGGATCATACATTTCTGCTTGAGATATAGATTTTCTGCAGCTGGTGAAACCGCCCGCAACAACGATCTTTCCCTTCAAAACACAACATGCAAACATGGCACGAGGTACAATCATGGATGCACATTGAGCCCACCGACGCATTATAGGGTCATATGACCAGACTTCATTGGTTGCAAAACTCCCATCTTGGTCGCCAGTCAATGGGTCAACATCGTCACTCCCACCACCAAGCACAAACAGCTTTCCACCGGTTGAGACCACACCAAAGTGGGCAAGGTGCCTGACCTTCGTGGGAAGTACAGGAAGAGTAATCCAAAGGTCGTGGATGGGATCATACATCTGCCATAAATTCTCCGGATCATATGCACACACACAAAGAAGTTCCTCTGCCGAGCCAACCTCTTGTCGAGCTTTAAACAGCTCAGAGCTACGAATTGCAGCTCTCCATGAATGAGAAACAACCTCCAACTTAGGATATAGGTAGAAGGGAACACGTGCTATGCACCTAAGGGCAACAGCATCCGGAAGGCCTTCAATTAATCCAGACATACTAACGAAGATTAAATTAAATCCAACTGTTTTTCACTGACAAAGTTTTGCTATGTCAACTACAGCAGTGGAATATGCAATCTGAAAGAGAAAATTTAGAACTTGTGTAAGAACCAAGACAATATTTTTGGACTTCAGAAGTAATACATTTACCAAAGTGCAGTTGAATCACTGACAAAGGGGAATTAGCATCACAATCATTGAAAATCAAATGGTCAGTCAATGTCACCAATACCAACAAAAAGAGAAAAAAAAGGCAACCATGCATTACATGAAGGTTAAACAAAGCTATACATCAATTTTAAAAATTTTCCTACAATCAAGAAAAAATGCTCCATAAGACACTGAAAGGATATTGAAATTACTATGGAAGAAATTAGATTTATTTTTTTTTTGCATAAAACCTTTTGTTTGTTAGTGCCTTCAAGCGTGATGCTTTCACAATAAAATTTCTTGCTTTCTATAACATTGATTTTCTCCTAGAATCAGAAGATATTTTCTTAATGAAAGGGATGGGAAGATGGAAAGGTAGAAGAAGCCTAGAATGCTTATAAAGGAAGCAAACAAAATAAGTGGGGTTGAATGAAGGAGACAAAGTTTTGGAAGACTTTAAGTATTGGCAATGAATGTTCTCAGACATAAATTTTGATTTAACACTTCTTGCTTCCAAACTTCTCAGCAAGTAGGATGCACATGGATAGTACCTTCAGACATTCAATATCGGGTACTTACTTTTATCACATCATATAAACGTTAAGTTCCAAGCTACAATCTCAAGTCAATAAACTTCAAAATTCCAGTTTTATCCACATTCTTACAGTTGAGAATTAAAACTTTTCCAAGCAATTGGTTTTGATTGAGAACTTAACTCAAATGTCCAGCCTTCTAAAACACTAGTAAAATTCATCGGTGTTAATATTTATCCGCACAAAAATACAAATGAGTTATCCTAGCTGAGAGCCTGAGACCGTAATGACAAACAAACAATCCTTTCTCTAGTAGCTCGCACAGATTTACCGACAAATGACAATGCACTGAACTCCAAAAAAATAAGTCTATTAACTTATGCATTTCATGAATTCTGATCCAATATAAACCCACCGTATAAACCCAGGATATATCTTTACACTGTTCAAGTATAAAAAACATAAAGATCTAGGATATCATCTTTACACTGCTGGAGAATCAAAATTGATATAAAGCATATGCAATTTCAAAGAAGAAAGGAACAACCTCTTCCAATATTTAACATATTATCTACAAAACCCTGAGTTAATGACATAATGGGAATACATCTCAAAAAACATGCACAAGAATCAAGCACATTTACAAACAAAACGTGGCACCGCAATACATTTCATTGCCCTGAAATCTGAATCGATTGAATTTCACCGTCATAGATAATCACACTTCTAATTCACTACAACAACTCGTTACTCCCAAACCCAGAAAGAATTGAAAACCAAGAAATGCATAAAAGTTTCACCCATATCGCTAAGAAGAAACTTACTATCAAGAAACGAATATAACCAACGGTGCTTCACTTTCAGATGAAACCCACCACTAATTCAGCACAGAGAACGAAAGGGTATTCGATAGAATCAAAATTAAATCCAAATTCTAAAGGAATTACCAAAAATCATCGGTTAAAATATGGACAAGCAAAGAAAAAAAATAGAGGCTTTAAATGAACAAAAAGAAGATGCAATACCTGAAAGCCAAGACCCCACAAAGAAGAAAAGGATTTGAGAACCGTTGTTGAAAAGAAGAGAAACAGTAGCGAGTAAATTTGCCTGAGAAGAGAAGAAGATATGCGACGGAGCCAGAGATACAGAGACTTTTGCACAGCAAATGGAAACTCTGAGTTTTACAAAAACTTTGGTTCCTTTTTTTTAAACTAATTTCATTGCTCATATAAATATTATGATATAATTAGGAATTTCGCCCCTTTATTTTATAACAATTAACAAGTTAAGTACTCTATTTTAATATGATAAAATTTAGCCAGTTTGGTTTAAACTGATAATTATTTTTATTAAAAAAATATTTAATCATTTATAAAAATTTGGGTAAAGTATAGTAATGGTTACTGAACTTTTCTAAAGTTTTTATTTAGGTCTCTAACTTTTAAAACTTGTAATATAATCCCCCCAACATTTACGCCAGGGACCATATTATGAAATGCCCTTCATGAGACTCGATCCCACAACCTTAAGATTAAAAACCTTATACTCTACCAACTGAGTTGGATGGTCATTTGTAAGAGAATATTATTCAACTAATACATATATGAGTCGGTGGCTTTAGATTCAACTATTGCAAATAAATAAATATATTAGTTCAAAAAAGGAAGCAGAGCCGAAATATGAATCTTGAGATATTCGAACCCCATTGTTGACTGTTTTTACCTATAAAATGGGGGGATTCGGTGTTGGAAAATAAGTGTGAGAGATCAAGTTGTTTTGAATACTTGGTAATTAACGTTATCTTCTCTAAGATATTCAAAAAAACGCCATGGGTTCACTGTCAAACATTTCATCAAATGAACATGAAGAAGCTGACATCTTGCAAGCCATGCATTTGGCTTCCATTTCATCACTTCCTTTCGGTTTGAAAGTAGCTGTCGATCTCGGCTTGTTAGATATCATATCCAAAGCCGACACTCCTTCTCGTATGTTGTCGGCTGCTGAGATCGTGTCTCAGCTTCCGACAAGTAACCCAGACGCCCCTTCCATTGTTGATCGAATCCTCAGGCTTTTAACCACTCACTCCATCTTAACATGCGAACAAATCACCGGCGAAGATGGGCAGATGCAAAGGTCATATGGCCTTTCATCGGTCGGTAAATACTTCCTTCTAAACGAAGGTGGGATCTCCTTTGCTCCATTGCAACGTATCCACCTTGACAAGCACATCATCGAATGCAGGTAATTACTCTTCTTTATCCATTCTCAGAGTACCATTTAAGTCTCCAACTTTTAAAACTTTTATAAAAGTAAATCATTTTGTACCGTTAACCTCAATCGTTTATTTTTACTCATTCAACGGTTTAAGTCTATTTAAAATTAAAAAAGATTGTTTTATTGAGTATTAACGTGCTTGCAACTTTTATTTTTGTTGTTTATCTAATCGAATGAAGGTGAATGGTACTAATGTAAACAAGGTTGTTTGAACCTAAATGAACGGATTAGAGTCTCTCTACTTTTATCTCAGATGAAGTTGTACGCAGTAACGATTACATTAGAGTAATGACTCAATTTCTTTCTTGACCAGCCCACGAAGTTATGACCCCATAAATAAAAAGTAGGGATTAAGGTTTTGATGTAACAGATTTTGTATTTTTCTAGTTTCTTCTCCTTTATCATTTTTTTTTGAGTTTTCTATGTAAATTTAGTTGTTTTATATTCTTGTTCGATCATATTCGTTTGCTGTTAATCGTTCCGATAATCTTAACAGATAAATTTTGGCTGGTTAAGATTACTGTAATAATAATCCTTCTTTCTTGGCCATTTCGGAGATAGCGATAACCCCATGAGTGCTTTTGCATCATGTGTTGTTTCTCGTACGGAACCACACGAACCTTTATGTTGTTCAGAACAATCTGTTTCTTCTTCAAGCTGTGTGATAACGTTTCTATCAACATTCCCTCTGTACATAAATATGTCAAATGGACTCATGATTAGATAATCAAAGTTACATGCAATTAATGATTATATTTATAGAAAATTCAAGATTTCATCACCTAAAGCAAATGATTTTACGAACTAGAAATCCAAGGGAAACGTATGGCCTATCAGCCTGAGCATTGGAGGACGTAAGCCTAATATTTGAATGCTCTTAAGTGCTTATTTAGATACCTAAAAGGTACAACGAAATAGAACTTAAATTCGTTGAATACCCTATAGTCTTAAAAGGATACTGTGATATATATTGAATAACTGAAAACGAGTAAGTTACATTAATGGATATGTTTTTAGTTTAATTGGAGCATTCATTTCTTGGAAGTTCACAAAATAACACGTATTGCTCGTTTTATTATGCAATTAGAGCTCATCGTTATCGATTTAATCAGATAACTTATAAATTTACTTATAGAGATTTTTTTATGGGAAAACCTACACTGTGACATACCAATCACAATTTGTATTGCTAAAAATTGTACTTATAATAGTAAGAAGAGACATATACGAATAAGACACGAATCTGTAAAACATCTCATAAAGAAGGAGTACTAGTTACCGAGTATATAAATTTGAAAGGAACCTAACTGATCCCTTAACACAAGGTAACACAAGGGTTATGTAGGAAAACAATTTTAGATACGTCGAGGTGATGAATCTAAAGCTCATTGATTAATAAATTCATGGTGTAAACTCTAAACCTTGTCATATAAGTTTAATGTGGTCAAAGGAAATCATAGAAGGACTCATATTATGTATTTCCCCTATCTTTATTGTCGACACTTGTTTTCGTCCTATTATTATTATTATTATTATTATTATTAATTTATGCAGGCCAATTAAAAAACCCAATTTGAGACCCAATTACAAAGGGTTATCCGGCCCAAACCCAGAGCCTAACATAACATATTACACCCAAGACTCGAGCCCAAGTCACCCAAAACCCAGAGCCCAACAGGATCGACCCAGTACCTAAAAATTAGGGTTTTCAAACCCTAACCCCTTAGCAGCTAGCACCGTATGATCCCTGCCGTTGGATTTGGGAGAGATCTAACGGCCCTGATGAAGGGTATTCTATCGCCGCTCATCTCCACCAATCATCAACTACCGTCACTGTCACCAACCACGCACCAAGTCCCCGGCGACATCAAGACCAAGTCAGCAAGCAACAAGATCAAACCAACAACCCCAAATCCACACACAAAATTGTAATCATATTATTTTATTTTGCGAAAAAAGTTGTAACAACAAAGGGTTACAAAAACCTGAAACAATGATTGTACAGGGTTCCCCTTTTCGGTTTTGAAAAAGCAATACAAGCAAAAAAACCATAAAAGCATTCAAGGTGCATTCAAGGTATTTTTATTGTTTTTTTTTAGTTTTGAAATCAAGAAAAAAATAAAAGAACCATACATTCACGAAATAAAATAGAAGCAAAGAGAGAAGAGTGGATCCACATTTACCTGAGTCGTATGGTCTTCATCGGAGGTCGTCGGAAAAGCCTGAAAGTCGAAAGGTCGGGGTTTTTAGGGTTGTTTAGGGTCTTTTTAGGAGGTTTTAGCCTTGAATTCAGGCTTAGGGAGATAGATCATAGAGTTTATAGTGTTTTTGAGTCGGTTTAGGAGTTTTGAACGCCATGTGTGGCGGTCGAAACGGTGATCGGACGACGACCATAGTCAGGGTAAGACGACCGACAATGGGTCGACTGAAGAGAAAATAAGAAAGAGAAGAGAGCTTTCAGATTTTTTTTAAGAAAATCGGTTTCAAATGAAAAAAAAAACTAAAAGTTATATATATATATATATATATATATAAGAAAAGTTTACAGGGAAATCACGCTTAGGTCCTCCAAATTTGCACGTGTTTTTGCAAAATAATCATATGTAGGGACCAATTTTACAATTTACCTATTTCTTATGCATGTTATATATTTTTGGGATAATTGATGTTTAGTCCCCTTAACTTTAACATTTTTTAGCATGTTTGTAACACCCCAAACCGTATCCGACCCGGATACGAATCTGAGGTGTCACATTGACCTTTTAAAACATGTACTTGTATAAAATAGTGAGTAATTTAAAACTTTTATAACATATAAATGACTAATTTACATAAAAGACATTTTCATTATTACAAAACCAATCAGAGCGTGTATATTTCACTTATTTATTTACATATAACTATTCGAAACATTTATAAAACTGTTCATAGCTTAAACAATATATTCTTTTGAAAATATGCCAACTAGAACTTTATATACTAAAATGCATATTATTCACCTCTTTTCTGATCTGACCTTTAGTAAGGTGAACTGACCTGTCTTGCTCCACATTGCTCTTTACTCTTCTCGAAACCTACGTGTAAATCACTTACACGCTAAGTCAAAGACTTAGTGAGGCATATAAACATATAAGGTAAACGGTAACTAATAATCATACCTAAACAATTACTACTATCATTTCATACCACTCATACTTTTACATGTAACGAATATGTGATCTCTTATGTCCATATCATAACATATACCATAACCAATTGCACATACATATCATGTCATGTAAACCATATATATATATATACTATCATAAAACACGTACACCCAAACAACTATATTATCATCTTCATTTCTTTCTTATTTTATCACTATCATTGATTCCTTTCATCATATGGTCTTATAAGTTACCATTTGTACAATCAATATCACACATGAAATTCCACAAAGAAACAAACATATTATCATATCACTTTATTAATATTATCTATTTAATAGCCCATGATACACATGTGAGAACTAAAGATATGCGAGTACATAGAGGTTGTGCACTAATGCTGTCACCACAGCTCATATAATTGCACCGAAGTACCACGTATAATTACACCAGAGTGCAGCGTAGAATTGCACCGTAGTGCCATATAATAATGTCCATAAGGACCACATATCATTCCTTAAGAATCATATACATATACTAGGGATCAAGTATGTGTCTCACCAGACTTCACACATGTTCCAAAGAATACATATATATCCCGAAGGACCACATATCATTCCTTAAGAATCATATACATATGCCAAGGATCAAGTATGTGTCTCACCAGACTTCACACATGTTCCAAAGAATACATATATGTCCCGAATGACCACATAGACCCTCGACTCTTGGCATGCTAACTATACCCCTAGCTCTCATGACACATAACATGGGCATTATTTTTTATATCCTTTTTCATATTCATGTAACCATATCATATATTCATATAAGTTCGTGGTTTCATTCACATATACATGTAATCACGTAGTTCATGTCAATTCTCATATGAGTTCATATTCATATAAACATAGGATTCACCCTCATGTATCACATATACTTTCTCTTTCATATGGCTCATAACATTTCTCATGTGTTCATATGACATGTAAATCATTTTCATCTTATCATGTTATCACATAAACATATCATCTTACAATACATACAAAACACATCAATACCTATATTCATGTATACCTATCATTTCATTATCCTTATTATTCTTATCATCACCATTAATCCCTTTTACTTACTATATTCATATCAATAACACATATACTCATGCACACATATAAATCATAACAAATACATACTTCTATGAATTCATGTTTTTCACTATTGGAAATAGACTTATCGCAAGTCTTATTTTCCCTTGAACCTCATATACTAGAGAATGTGCACTCACCTTAGCCTTGTTTGCTTTGAATCAATCTTAATCCTTAGATTGTTCCGGAACAAGCTTTATTCTATATCTACATCATAATAATACATTGATACATATCAGTATACTAATTGATATCTTCTAAATTGTCACTTCTTAGGCTAAAAGAAAAGCCCATTTCATCTTTTAATGAAGGTATGCATCGATGCACTACACAGTGTATCGATGCATTCCCTATCGGTGCATCGATGCACTACTTGTGCATCGGTGCATAAAATACATTCTATGTTTGTTTATTACTGGGATGCATCGATGCATGCCTTATGCATCGATGCACCAATTGCATTCGATGTTTTTAGATTAAAAGAGTGCATCGATGCACTACCTGTGCATCGATACACCTTTAAACAATTTCTGGGTTTTAACCTTGATGCATCGGTGCACTATGAATATGCATCGATGCACTCTGCCCAGAATCCTCTTTTTGAACCCGAAAATTCATTCTTTTTGGATTAAATCCTTCATATTTCAACCCCTTTCATATTCCTAACTTACATATACATACTTAAACTAATTAATATTCATTTATCTCATCTTTAACCTTAATACCCTCTCCTCTTTAGGAATTTCAAGGATCATACCCTATTTTCCACATGTTTCAAATCTAATTCTAACACTTAATACTTCTTAATTAAGCTGATGACAAGTCAAATTTAGTTTCAAGTTCAACTTATCAACTCTATTCTGGAAATTCACTCAAGAACTTCAAATCTTTAATCTTCCCTAACTCATTTATCTTTTGATCTTAAGATAACTTAAGCTTTCCTTAAGCTTAAGTATCACCTAAGAATCATAACCCAACTTTTAATTCAACAAATAACCAACTAATTAAGAAACTCACCTTTGAGCTGGAGATTCACACACAAAGAAGAAAGGAGGAGAAGAGAATTATGGAGACATTGTTTTTGGTTTCCTACACTCCCACGTGTAAAAATATATATCCCCACTATCACATTTTTAATTCCTTAAATGATCAAATGACAATTTTACCCTTTAGTTCCTTTAATAATTACTAATAACTTTTAGGAAATACTTCCAAATAAATCATTGAACTAATCCAGTCTTCTACTTTAGTCACCTTTTGGTTTCCTACACTCCCACGTGTAAAATATATATCCCCACTATCCATTTTTAATTCCTTAAATGATCAAATGACAATTTTACCCTTTAGTTCCTTTAATAATTACTAATAACTTTTAGGAAATACTTCCAAATAAATCATTGAACTAATCCAGTCTTCTACTTTAGTCACCAAATTCTAAAACTTTACAATTTGGTCACTAACCCATAGTTTGGGATGTTACAAATCTCCCCTCCTTTTAAAAATTCGTCCTCGAATTTTCACTGCACATCCTAAGAAGAACATATCTTCTAACATTCTCATGTTGCTTTCTGAATTTAATCTTTTGTATCATCTTTAATAACTTGGTTCTTATCTTTTCAATTATTAGACTTCCTTTTTACTTTATATCTCCTATCATGTCACTTATCAGATAGACAATAACATTAATTATTATTACTCAAACTCATAAATCAATCAAATTCCTTGTCAATCTTCAATTGTCTTTCAAGAATCACCAAACTTTTATTTCATCCTTACTTGACTGACTCCAAAACTTCCTTAATACATATAAATCTTTTTTCATTTCTCTGACTACATCTACTTGACCAAGAAACATAACCTTAAATCTTCATCATAACTGATTAAACATACACTTTGCATAACTAAACAATTTCTCATATTACCTGACATACCTTTCTTACTTCTGGTTAAACTTATAACCTATATCTCAACATAACCTTTATCAACATCTAATTCTTTAAACTTCATCCTTTCATTTTCTTCATAAATCAAAATCTTCTTATACACCAATCATATCTTTCTTTCATGTTCACATACTCTATTCCTATCACTTAAACTTATCTCTGATTACCAATCTTTAGTATATCTTTATAACTTTACTAATCAACTTCACTTATACAGAACCTCATTCTTATCGTATCTTGCTTGTATTTTCTTCCTTCAAAATTTTCTTTAAAACACATAAATATTTATCTCCTCGCCTATATCATATCTATATGATCAAAATACACAACCACATCCAGATTCGTATCTCATTTGATTAACTTACTTTATGTTTCCTTCAAATCTGATAATTCTAACATACATGCCATTACAACTAATTAATAACAACTTTTCAATCTAGGGCGTAAGCCCTGATCAAATTAATCATAAACATCATTTCAGTTAAAATCAACCCAGTGTAATTTACTTATTGAACCCATACTCTCATTCATATACAGTATTATGCCTTGTCCTTTATTACCTTCATTTCAATGATTAAAATACATAATATCTCAATCCACCATACATAATTAGTTTACCCCTGAAATCATCTTCTAATCCTTTAACTTAATACACTACTATCTTATAACTCTGTTAGTCAACATCGATTCTTCCAATCTAAAACATAAACCTTCATCGAACCATTCATATACATTCTTTGAGTCGGAATTATTTCAACAATAGTTTACTCAACTAATCAAATAAACATTCAATCTCATACACCATGTCACTTCCATTATTCAAGCTTAACATTCTAACTTCCTTTATTTATAAACTGATCATTGATGTACCCATACTTAAACTCTTCTTATCAATCCTTAGTTTTACTCAAACATTTGAATCCTCACTTCCTTCACTCTATCACTTTACTATAATCACAGTATACAACTGTATCCAGATTCACTTCATATTTGGTTATCATACTACCATATCTTGAAATCTTGTAATTTCAATACATTCCGTCCCATAATCTTGTTAGCCCACGCTAACTCTTTCTATCTTAAATACAAAAACAGTATCTACCTCACTTGATACATTTAAAATACTTCTTATCCTTCACATTATTTAATTTCTAGCAAAACACTTAATCCATTCCTTGGTCTTTATCCATTTATCCTTTTATAATCCGCATTATCTTATACATAACTAAACTATATCATGTTCTTCATACTCCCATGCTCTTTTATATCACATATATTTATCCTTAACTATCACTCCTTATCACATTTTCATTACTTTGATAGTCAACTTTACTTGCACAAAACCTTATTCTTTACCATTCTTATACTTATGTTCTCTCCACTTGTTTCAAAAAAAATCATCAGATTTCAATACTCATCTAATCCATTTAAAATACTTTTTCTGCTTCGATTTACATAACTTCTAAAAGAGCTTTTAACCCAATTCACAAGGGTTGTCTTTAACCCTGACTTATCCTCAATTAACTCTTTGTTTAATCTTTCAAGATCAAACCTACTGTTGGAGTCTTTCGAACTCTCATCTGATTTGATTCTCTGACGGAGAATACAACTAATTCATGTTTGGTTTAAAGTTGAACCAGAATCTCTACCTTTCTTTGATGGTGCTAAAATTCTATGAAGCACTAATTCTCTTAATCATCTGAGATTTTTTTTTTCCAATCCTTTTATTCTTAGCTCTCTCTAGAGTTTTAACACGATCAACCATTTCTTGAAATGAGAACAATTTCAAAACCAGTAAAACTCTTTTAATTTAAGGCACAAGTCTTAAACAATCAATCGCATGTATCCTTTTTATCCTTCTTAATCAGAATCAATTCAACAATAAATCTGCTTAACTTATCAAACTTACTTTCATACACATGCATGGGTAATTCCCTTGCTTCAAGCTCATATATTCGAGCTTCATTTATCCGTCATACTCTAACTTGTCAAAGTAGTAATGAAACTACTCAATTTAATTTCTCCTCTTTGAAGAAATAAAAACCTTCTATCATATCATCTAACCATAGGTCTGTAACAACAAAACCTTCCTCAAATCCATCCTTGAATTTGGGTGCTCTTAACTTTTCAACTAATTCGATACATTCATTCTATGAGTTAAAAAAAATATAAATTGAAAATTCATCAGAATATTCTTCAACATGATGAAGACATTCCCTAAGTTTATACAGGCACTTCCTGAGATTTTTCGCTCTTCTCCCTGCCTGGCCAGGGCAGGTGAATGCTATTACCTTCAGTATATTACCTTGTGCTTCACTTTGGAAGCTCTCATGATCATACATCTAATATAACATAACATTTTAATTCTATTAGCAATACAATACACTCCTTACACTATCAGATCAGAAATTATTCACTTTATGCTGGCATGTATACTTTTTAAAACACTTTTTACTTCGATTGATGCCTAGAATTGGCTAAACCGTAGCTCTGATACCATTAAATGTAACACCCCAACCCGTATCCGACCCAGATATGAATCCGAGGTGTCACATTGACCTTTTAAAACATGTAATTGTATAAAAAGTGAGTAATTAAAACTTTTATAACATATAAATGACTAATTTACATAAAAGACATTTTCATTACAAAACCAATCAGAGCGTGTATATTTCACTTATTTATTTACATATAACTATTCGAAACATTTATAAACTGTTCATAGCTTAAACAATATATTCTTTTGAAAACTGCCAACTAGAACTTTATATACTAAAATACATATTATTCACCTCTTCTGATCTGACCTTTAGTAAGGAGAACTGACCTGTCTTGCTCCACATTGCTCTTTACTCTTCTCGAAACCTACGTGTAAATCACTTACACGCTAAGTCAAAGACTTAGTGAGGCATATAAACATATAAGGTAAATGGTAACTAATAATCATACCTAAACAATTACTACTATCATTTCATACCACATACTTTTACATGTAACGAATATATGCATACATATGTCATTATCATTCATATCTCTTATCTCATGTTCCTATGATCTCTTATGTCCATCATATAACATATACCATAACCAATTGCACATATACATATCATGTCATGTAAACCATATATATATACTATCATAAAACACGTACACCCAAGCAACTATATTATCATCTTCATTTCTTTCTTATTTTATCACTATCATTGATTCCTTTCGTCATATGGTCTTATAAGTTACCATTTGTACAATCAATATCACACATGAAATTCCATAAAGAAACAAACATATTATCATATCACTTTATTAATATTATCTATTTAATAGCCCATGATACACATGTGAGAACTAAAGATATGCGAGTACATAGAGGTTGTGCACTAATGCTGTCACCACAGCTCATATAATTGCACCGAAGTGCCACGTATAATTGCACCGGAGTGCCGCGTAGAATTGCACCGTAGTGCCATATAATAATGTCCATAAGGACCACATATCATTCCTTAAGAATCATATACATATACTAGGGATCAAGTATGTGTCTCACCAGACTTCACACATGTTCCAAAGAATACATATATGTCCTGAAAGACCACATATCATTCCTTAAGAATCATATACATATGCCAAGAATCAAGTATGTGTCTCACCAGACTTCACACATGTTCCAAAGAATACATATATGTCCCGAAGGACCACATATCATTCCTTAAGAATCATATCCATATGCCAAGGATCAAGTATGTGTCTCACCAGACTTCACACATGTTCCAAAGAATACATATATGTCCCGAAGGACCACATAGACCCTCGACTCTTGGCATGCCAACTATACCCCTAGCTCTCATGACACATAACATGGGCATTATCTTTTATATCCTTTTTCATATTCATGTAACCATATCATATATTCATATAAGCTCATGGTTTCATTCACATATACATGTAATCACGTAGTTCATGTCAATTCTCATATGAGTTCATATTCATATAAACATAGGATTCACCCTCATGTATCACATATACTTTCTCTTTCATATGGCTCATAACATTTCTCATGTGTTCATATGACATGTAAATCATTGTCATCTTATCATGTTATCACATACACATATCATCTTACAATACATACAAAACACATCAATACCTATATTCACATATATCTATCATTTCATTATCCTTATTATTATTTTTATCATCACCATTAATCCCTTTTACTTACCATATTCATATCAATAACACATATACTCATGCACACATATAAATCATAACAAATACATACTTCTATGAATTCATGTTTTTCACTATTGGAAATAGACTTATCACAAGTCTTATTTTCCCTTGAACCTCATATACTAGAGAATGTGCACTCACCTTAGCCTTGTTTGCTTTGAATCAATCTTAATCCTTAGATTGTTCTGGAACAAGCTTTATTCTATATCTACATCATAATAATACATTGATACATATCAGTATACTAATTGATATCTTCTAAATTGTCACTTCTTAGGCTAAAAGAAAAGCCCATTTCATCTTAATGAAGGTATGCATCGATGCACTGCACAGTTATCGATGCATTCCCTATCGGTGCATCGATGCGCTACCTGTGCATCGGTACATAAATACATTCTATTTTTGCGCTACCTGTGCATCGGTACATAAAATACATTCTATGTTTGTTTATTATTGGGATGCATCGATGCATGCCTTATGCATCGATGCACCAATTGCATTCGATGTTTTTAGATTAAAAGAGTGCATCGATGCACTACCTGTGCATCGATACACCTTCAACAATTTCTGGGTTTTAACCTTGATGCATCGGTGCACTATGAATATGCATCGATGCACTCCCAGAATCCTCTTTTTGAACCCGAAAATTCATTCTTTTTGGATTAAATCCTTCATATTTAACCTTTCATATCCTAACTTACATATCATACTTAAACTCATTAATATTCATTTATCTCATCTTTAACTTAATATCTCACCTCTTTAGGAATTTCAAGAATCATACCCTATTTCCACATGTTCAAATCTAATTCTAACACTTAATACTTCTTAATTAATATGATGACAAGTCAAATTTAGTTTCAAGTTCAACTTATCAACTCCATTCTGGAAATTCACTCAAGAACTCCAAATCTTTAATCTTCCCTAACTCATTTATCTTTTGATCTTAAGATAACTTAAGCTTTCCTTAAGCTTAAGTATCATCTAAGAATCATAACTCAACTTTTAATTCAACAAATAACCAACTAATTAAGAAACTCACCTTTGAGCTGGAGCTTCACGCACAAAGAAGAAAGGAGGATAAGAGAATTCTGGAGACATTGTTTTTGGTTTCCTACACTCCCACGTGTAAAAATATATATCTCCACTATCACATTTTTAATTCCTTAAATGATCAAATGACCATTTTACCCTTTAGTTCCTTTAATAATTACTAACAACTTTTAGGAAATACTTCCAAATAAATCATTGAACTAATCCATTCTTCTACTTTAGTCACCAAATTCTAAAACTTTACAATTTGGTCACTAACCCATAGTTTGGGATGTTACAATGTTAGTCATATGTAGGGACCGATTATGTAATTTACCTATTTTTGTGCATGTTATATATTTTTAGGGTTATTTTCATTTTAATCCCTCCATGTTTAGCGTGTTTTTACATTTTAGTCATATGTAGTGATGATTTAATTTTTTTTAAATACTTCTGGACTGATTTAGTAATTCACCCATTTTTTAAAAGCATGTTTTAGGCTCATAAAAAAGAATAATTATGAAATTGTCCCTATAATTTGTATGCTTAAATTTCGAACTAAAATCTATTTTTATTTAATTTAATTTGGCCATGATATTTTATTTTATTTTAATTTGGTCCCATTTTTTGTTTATTTTTATTCTTTGTAATTTTAGCACTTAATATTAAAAATGTTCATTTTAGTCACTTTTACACTTTGTTTTAATTTAATTTTTGACATGATGATTTGATTGTTTATATTTTAGTCCTATTTTCATTTCATTTCATTTTACTTTAATTTTTGCATATTGCTTGCATTTTATTTCATTTTAGCCATTAATTAATTTTGCATGATACCCTCATAAGCATTTCTTGACTCGAATCAAAATAATTTGACTAATGGTAATATCCGTTCATTTTAATATTGTCGTAGAGTGATTGTATTAACATATAAGAAAATTACTTTCGATAATTTTAAAATGAAAATTTATCCCGTTAAGTGACACGAATTAAATGGAATCCATTTTAAATTGGTGGATTGGGAAAAAGATCATGTTCTCTGAATTAAATTCATTTAGAAAAGACTGTTAGATCGTATTTAAGGTCTCGTCTCAATTTATTTAAATAATTGAATCTACTTATTCTCATTAAATATTGGTAAAATAAATAATTAATTGTACTTGCTTGGGGTATGCTTATAATTTTCTTTATTTTTGCATGTGTTTTCCAATGGGTTTTCAAAGTAGTAACACTCGAATCGATATTGAAAATAGTAATGTCTCTTCGTTTCAGTTGGAGTAATAAATAATTGTTTTAATGTATGAGAGGTCATTTATTCTGGATTGGAAATAATTAGATATTATCGTTTTCTCTCGAATCAATATTGATTTTTAAGACGGAATAATGATATCTCTTCATTTCAATTGGAGTAATAAATGAATGCTTTAAGGCATGAGAGGTCATTTATTCTTGATTATAAATCATTAGATATTATCGTTTTCACTCAAATCAATATTGAATTTTAGGACGAAATAGTGATATCTCTTCATATCAATTGGAGTAATAAATGACTGCTTTAAGGCATAAGAGGTCATTTATTCTCGATCGAAAATAATTAGATATCATTGTTTTCTCTCTTAGAATTATTTTTGTGTTGTTATTTTGAATTAACAATGAACTTTAGAATGAAATTTTAATATCTCTTTATTTCGATTAGAGTAAGTATCGAATGCTTTAAGGTATGAGAGGTCGATTCTTCTTGATAGGAAATAATTAAATTTTGTTGTGTTTCTTCATAAAATTCAAAGAATATTACTTGTAGGGGATCTTAAATTAAATTAGACTAGAATTCTTAAGTTTCATTGCAAAGACAACTAATTAATCGACTAGGTACCGATTTAGGGCATTGTAGGGTGCTAATCCTTCCTCACACGTAACCGGCTCACGAACTCAAATTTTGGTAATACCGACCGCAAATTTGTTGTTTTAATTAAAATGATTTTTTAAATGACAAATACTTTTTGGGTGCCCAATCACACCCTAATCAAATATTGGTGTCGACTCCTCAAACCACGTTTCATCGTTAATCGATCATCAAAAATTATTCGAAACGATACTCTCTTTAAAAAAGTCGTTTCGACATTTATTGGTGTTCTACGTACACTTGAGGTTGAGCATTTGAGCTCTTAATGAATTAATAGCCTAGAGTTTATGTAATATTAATGAAACAAACTTGATGAATTCACTAAATTGATAGGTTAAATTTATTACTCTTAATGAACTCATAACACGTGATTTAGATGATTCTAAAGAAACAGACTTAATGAATTTATCAAATTTAAAATAAGAAGTTGAGCTTAGTAAATACTCTTAATAATATCATAACTCCAATCCAAGTGGTTTACATTGAGTTTTACTTTGTGAAGTCACCTACATGTAATGGGTTGACTTATATTGGATGGGTCAATATGGGTTGTTAGGCAATGTGATGAGTAGATTTGAGACGGTTTGAAATAAGGTCCATTATTATCAATGTTTTTAAAATCGGATTTGACCTTGAATCGGTGAAGGAACTGTTCAACCGGATTTTATATAAAATAATATTTTTTAAAATTTTACATAATATTCAAAGCAATATTAATATATATATCACATTTTTTTAAGTTTACAATATTAAAATGTATAAAAATATCACAAGTCATAACATATATAAGTTAAAAAAACATAAAATCAAATGAAACAAAATGATTCAAATCAACTACAACATAATATTTAAGGTAAAACATATTAAATAATAAATATAATTATATAACTATAATAAAAAAAAATTGGGGCTGAAAAAAATCATAACAAACGATGTTGTTTTGTTTAATTTTTTTAAAAAAACAATCTCACATGACTAAGAAACATAGAAGAGCATCCTAAAAGTCTAAAGAGTAAAAATATAAGAACAAAACAATCCCACATGACTAAGAAATATAGAAGAGCATCCCAACTTACTTATATAAATACTAGAGACATTCAAAATTATGGAGCCTTTTGGTGAGCACAGAGCGAACTATTCTTTCGCTTTAATTGAGCTCGAATTTAAGGCTTTAATCGAACTTCTAAAAATTTTTGAGTTCAAGTCTTTTTGAGTTCGAGTTTCAATATTATATTTTGAGTTCGAGTTGAACTTGATAATTTTTAGCTCGTGAGTTTTTGAGTCGAGTTGAGCTTACTTTTAAAGTTTTCGAGTTCGAGTCGAGCTCGGCAGTACTCGAGTTCGACTCGGATCGTTTAACAAATGACGTCGTTTGGTTTAATTTTTTTAAAGAAAAAAAGAGAACTGACGGTTCACACCGGTTTTGTCGGTTTTCAGCCGGTTCACCCCGGTTTTATCGGTTCTCAGCCGGTTCTACCGGTTCTTTACCGGTTTTGTGCTCATCCGGTTTTGGGAGTTAACCGGACCGGACAGACCACCGGTTCACGATTCAACCGACAGGTCCGGTCCGATTTTAATAATACTGATTATTATAATATAATTGGACTGTTGTATAGTTTTGGGGTCTTGTATTGACACATTTGTATTAATTTTTTATCAAGCAAATATTAAACTTATTTTTTGTTTTTACCCAATAATATCTAGATTTTGAAATTAAAATTCAAGATTTTTTCGGGGATTGTGTGTAAACATTTTAGTCGTTCTTTTGACGATTATACCCTTTTTTACATATATAAAAGGAGGGTATTTCCTCAATGGAAACACATTTCTCATTTCTCTTTATTCACTTTCTATGCTTTCGAGTGTTTCGTTTGTGGCAGTCAATTGCCTTTATTTCTTTTTTGCGTTCTTCTTTTTCTTTTGGTGGTCACCTTTTTATTTCGGGTATACAAAATTTAAAAAGACTATATTAAACTTAAAGAACAATGTCTAGTGTTTAGGATTAAATCAGTCCAAACAAAATTACTTATAAGGCGGTGACTGTAGGAGACAATAATAATTGATTTATTTTTATTCATTCCTTCATTCTTCTTTGTACTAGTTAGTTTTAATATTTCGTTTTGTAGTGCAATTGAGGTCTCCCTATGAGACTTGGCTAAAGGTCCCATGGCGTTGATAAGTTGCTTTCAGTCGTGCGTATGGTGCAGTTTGCCAGGTCCAAGAACAATGGCTTGGGGTTTTTTATTATAAAGTGTAGATATCAAAACAGAACAAACGTAATAATTTAAATACTAAACGTGTAGCTTATCCTAAATTTTATTATAAGTTAAAGATTTTTTAATGGTTAAATTTAATTTTGATAAAAAAATCATGTAGCATAAAGTTTTTTTATGATCAAGCTTATTTTTTCTTTAAATATAGTGAATGTAACCAAATCCTGAAAGCTTTCGTTGCAATCAATATAGTAAATCAATATAGATTTATAGTAATAGTAAATAATAAGAATAAGTAATACAACGATTTCTAACTCTGTTTAGAATCAAATCACAGTACAGTATTTTCTTTAAGTATCTTGTAGGATACTGTTGTTCCAGCCACATTTTTCTTTTTCTCTCTACTAGTAATTTAATTGGAGCTTGAACCCGAATTTCGGTGAGGTTGAATCCACTTTTTCGTTCTACCTTCCTTATTTATTTTATCTAATTCTAAAAAAAACTAAACTAAAATAAAATAAAGGGGGGCAAGAGAGTAGTCACAGATATTTGATTGTATCTCGATCTAATCTTTTTCGCCTTGTCCCGTGGCAATAACTAGAATTAAAAAAAAGGGAAGTTACGCATCCGGGAAGAAACGATTGATCTCTATCAATAAACCCGCTAAAGAACCGAACCAGAGAGTACTTAGTATCGGTGCTACGGAAAGATATGTTTTCAGATCTCGCATTTTAAATCCTCATTCTTTATACCTTAAAAGAAAATACCTATTAAACCGATCACAGGAATACCAGTTATCGTACCTATTATACAAAGTATCGGCCATTTATCCCACTTCCCTCCGCATTTCATCAATTGGTCGTGCTAAAGACATAAACAATCATAGATAATTATGAGATACAATCCTTCCGAATGGGATAAGAGAATTCCTACTATTATTTAATATTCTACTACTCTCTTTTTTCTTAATTGAAGAAATAATTGGGAAAATAAAACAGCAATTAAAATTATGAAAGATGCTTATTTATATTTTTTGTGATCTATATAACTATTGAGTTTATGTTACAAAGATGAGTTTTGTAAAGATATTGATATAGTGTTTGAGATACAAATATCTTTGTATTCTTGTATTCTTTGTGACCTTTACGTTTATAGTGAATTATTTTTATTTTATTGAAAATAAACTCGGTCAAACCACGTTTAAACCTCATCGCTTGAATATGATCAAATTCATATTAATCTTATGTTATTTACTTTTTTTCACCTATAAATTTCTTCTTCTTTTGATTAGTCTAAGGTGATTATAAGATAATATATGTTTAGAACTTTTTTAATTAATTGACAACGCATACACATCCTACAGATGTTACTCGAACTCAGGATCTCTAGAGAGAATAATATTCTTTTTTATCATTGATGCCACTTGATTGGTTCTTACCCATAAATTTCTAACAACATGTTTAAGGATCAAGGTAAATAATACAAAGATATGTTGTCACACATTTTGTAACTATCTCCATTGCTTGTCGTGATGCAAAACTGAACAAACTTTATAGAATAATGGAGCTATAGGATGGCGAAGCATAAGTGAAGGGAACCCTAAAACCCAAAAGGAAAATGGTGCAGAAAGATTGTATTCGGATTCCATCATTGATGCATCATTGAGCAATGGTACACCTAACCCAAAGCTGCAACGGGCAATCATTTAAAGCACACATTATAGCAAAAGTTGGCTTCTGTTTCGGATTAGAACGATTCTGGCATTGGGAGGATCTACAAAATCATACGAAAGATGGAAACTTTTTTATTACATAATGTTAAAAATAGTCCCCCAACATTTATCAGAATAATTATTTTGGCTTATATTCTTTTTTTTAGATCATTTTCCCCTCCCAACGATTCACTTTGGGTAAAAAGCTCACTCTATAGATGAAAACAATTAGTTAACACATTATTAACACTCCAAAAGGAGTCTTTTTTAACATAAAATGAAACGTTAAGGGCTAAAATGCCATAGAAAAAAGAATAAGGAACCAAATGATTATTCTATCAAATGTTAGGGGCATTTTTACCCTGAAATGAAACGTTAAGGGTCAAAATGTTCTAAAAAATATAATTGGGAACAAAATAATCATTTTGATAAACAATGGGGGCTAATTTTAACATCATGCCTTTTTTTTATTATTGGAACGTTGGCAAGTGAAAACCTCGGCCTGCTTGACATCGGTAAACCTTTCTATCAGTGCATTATACATTCATAGTTCTTAGACTCTTTCATAAAAAAATAGTTCTTAGGCTCGAAATCTTATTTAAACACATCGAATTTTCAATCCCTAGATTTAACATACGTTGTTTATCGATTATATATTTTAGACATTGCCCCATAAAAGCAGATTTTCTGCTTTTTTTTAGGGAATTAATGTGACCATCAAGATGAACTCAGAATTTTATGTTAATGACAAAGTGTCTCGGATATTTTTGAGGTTACGAGAAAAAATTCAAAAATAAACCCATGAACGTATATCCTATTACTTTGAACAATTGATTTAGTAATACATTAATAAATCATAGAAACATGCTTAAATTTTATCTAACATTATTTTTATTGTTTTGTTAAGAAAACACCTTAAATACAACTAAGAGAATAAATAAAAAAATTTGAATGTGGGTATGATATGGAACTTGATTTTGAATAATAAATAAAAAAATAAAGAATAGTATACTATTTTACTGTTAGATTGAGATTGGAGAATACTAAGAGTCAAATAATATTTGATAAATTGAAAAATGAGATTGAAAAAAAAAAGAATAATATGATTAGATTTAATTCGAAATTAAATGAATTAATGACAGATAGAGAAAATGATAGAAAATTGAAAATTTTATAAAATTAAAAAATTAAGGATTTCAATTATAAAAATAAAAATCGGAGCCCTAAGCAATCGAGCTCAGGATGCTCCCCTATTAGTCTGCTCTGATAATATTCGGAATATTTGATAAGAAAGAAATCTAATATTAAAACGAGTCTTTTTTTAACTCGAATTTTTACCTTTAATAAAAAATTAATAGAAAAATATAGTTATGTACGGATTGGATGTACGATAAAGTCCTTCACCTATTATTGCAGTCATTGCTGATCTTGCTTAGCCGATGGTTTATGAGAACCTTGTTTCTCATTGGCTACAGTTATCGTCGGTGCTACGATAGAGGATTGTTCTTCTTTGCAACTGCTAGCGTTGGGGGTGCTGCTTAAAACTTTTGTGGTGGATAAATAGATCCCATGAAGATAACAAAGAAAAAATGACATCAAAGGAAGGAGCATTAGAGATGTAATCTTCTAAGGGAAAAGAGAAGAAAATAAAAAAGATTTTGGTAACTTCAACAACCATGGTTTCTTCTACAGTGAACTTAAGTTCGCTCATATGTTTAGTATCTTCATCAGACATGATAATAGTGAGAGTTTAAATCTGATTTGCTGTCAAAAGTTGAATGAGGACCTTTTGTGCAGTTAAATAATCCTTATTAAAGAAACGAACCTTGGTGGCAGTCAATAAACCATGACGGGTATATTCATTGCCTAAAAATCTTTCATGAATGTTGTTACCCTACCTAGCCGCAAATGTGTGATTTTTTGGGCTAGTCTTAATCATAGAAAGCTTGTTGATGAAAACAATCATAATGGAAAAGAATCTTGATGTGAGGAGGTTTTTACGTGCATGGTTTGTACGTTGTTGGAGAAAATATTAAAATAAGTCATGTTATCATAGTGTAATTGAGAGAACAGTAGAATGATAAAAAATAATGTATAAAGTTTAGTGATTAAATTGAAAAAATTAAAAGTAAAGTGAGTGAAATAGAAAAAAAAAGTAAAGTTCATGAGTAAATTTGTAATTTACACATAACATTATAATATCAATATAATCAAATCTTTACAAAAATGTTCTTTTACTATAGGGTGTTACTTTGTTGAGTCCATCGACTACTAAAAGTACAAAATGCTCCTCCAATTATAGAAAAGTTTTGTTGAGTCTCTTGACTATTAAAAGTTACAAAATGTCCACGTGACTATTCATATGTTTCAAACTGGTCATTTTTCACTAAAAGGCTAATAGCTTTTGAGTTTGACATTAACCTATTAATTGAGATATGATAAAATCGGATCTTAGAATCGTTTGAATTTTATTTTGTAGATCGAGTCTCTGTTTACATTATGCGAGTCAGTGCTTAAAAGTAACAATGGTGCCAATAGACACCTTTAAAATATAATTTCACCATTTTTCATTCAGTATGTTAAAATCCAGCTCAAACGATTAATATAAAATGATGAGTTTGGAACATATGAATGGTTCAGTGACCATTTTATAACTTTGAACAGTCAAGGGATTCAACAAAGCAATGCCCTATAGTTAGAGTACTATTTTATAACTTCTAATGGTCAATGACTCAACAAAACAACTCACTATAATCGAGGAACCATTTGTGTATTTTACCCTAAAAATTTAATTCAGTTTATATTATTATTATAAAAGTTGAACCATTTGCTCTCCATCGTCACCTTGCTCTCAGGTTTGACTGAACAAAGACATGGTTTTTCAATCATAACCATGTTCTCATGTTTAACAGAACCAAGGGCACGATCCTGCTTTTTCTCCTCCAATGAACCTTCGCTTTGGGCTTTTAAGACTGAGAATCCCTCACCTATTGGTGCGGTTGTTGCTGATCTTGTTTAGCCGATGGCTTACGAGAACCTTGTTTCTCATTGGCTACAGTTGTTACGATAGAGGGTTCTTCTTCTTTGCAACTGCTAGCGTTGGGGGTGCTGCTTAAAACTGTGTGTGGATAAATCGATCCCATGACTATAACAAGGAGAAAATAGTGTCAAAGGAAGGAGCTTTTGAGATGCAATCTTATAAGGGAAAAGAGAAGAAAATAAATTAGTTTGGCAACTTCAACAACCATGGTTTCTTGTACAATGAACTTAAGTTCACTCATATGTTTAGTATCTTCGTCAGCCATGATAATAGTGAGAGTCTGAATCTGATTTGCTGTCAAAAGTTGAATAAGAACCTTTTGTGCAGTTAAATAATCCTTGCTATAGAAATGAACCTTGGTGGCAGTCGATAACCCTAAGAGTGCATGTGGGTGGAGCTATGGTGGTCACTAAACTTTCTTCTCACAAAATAACCAATAACCTCTATTAAGCAATGTGGAAAGTCCAAGTAGAGGGGACGAATGATTAAACCTCCCTAAACAGAGAGACTTCACAGGAAAAATGGGAGGAAGAAATGTAGAAGTGGAGGGGTTCAGCGGTTGGATATAGACTTTGTTCAGGTGGGCACGTGTCTATCTTAAAATTCGAATTGTTTTATATTAGTAGTTCATTTTATTGAAGGTGTTTATCCTGAAATTTTATTTGTTTCTATCTCATACGAAAAATTTATGTTATTAATATACATATGCCTACCTTGAAAAAATTCTTGGATCCACCATCGGAGGGGTTGGTACACAGGTCAACATATTGAGCTGATGGAGTAGAGACAAGCAATGGAAAAAAATATGGTCTTTATGGTGATTAAATTGAAAAAATTAAAAGTACAATGAGTGAAATAGGATAAAGAATAAAGTTCAGTGAGTAAATTTGTAATTTACTCTTAACATTATAATATCAAGATAATCAAATCTTTACATAAATGGTCCAGCGACTATATGGTGATACTTTGTTGAGTCTCTCGACTATTAAAAGCTATAAAATGGTCTTTCGATTAAGGATGTTATTTTGTTGAGTCTCCTGACTATTAAAAGTTACAAAATGACCACCCGACTATTCATATGTTTTAAACTCGTCCTTTTTCATTTAAAAAAAGCGATGATCTTTTGAGTTTGAGATTAATCCGTTGATTAAAATATGATAAAATCGAATCTTAGAATCCTTTGAAGTGTATTTTGTAAATCGAGTCTATGTTTACATTATGTCATCGAGCCAGTGCTTAAAAGTAACAACAATGTCAATATACACCTTTAACATTTTTATCATATCTCAGTCTGTATGTTAGCATCCAGCTCAAACGACCATAAATTATTAGTAGAAAAGGACGAGTTTGAAACATATGAATAGTCAGGAGACCATTTTGTAACTTTTAATAGTCGAGGGACTCAACAAAGCAATACCCTATAGTAGAAGAACTATTTTGAAACTTTTAGGCTTAATTATAAAATAAGTGTCCAAATCATACCGCTTTTTACGAATAGGTGCCTACATTATTTTTGTAATGATATTGGTGTCTAAAGTTACAAATGTTACCACTTTAGGTGCCCGAGTCGTAAACATCGTTAAGTTACACGTGTCACATTATGGTAATTTTGATTTTTTTTTAAATTAAAAACATTATTATATTTATAAAAAATCCTAATTTCTCTTAAATTACAAAAAAAAATTCCAAATTCATAAAAATCCTAAATCCTAACCCTAACCTACCACTATCACCCTTTCCGACCATGACCACCATCGTCACTTAGTCTCTGTCATCCTCCTAGTCATACGTCGTGTTAGTTGTCGTCGATTGACCGTCATAATCGCATGGGATCATGATTTTCATCCTAGGGTTCGCAGGGTACAAAATGTCGATTGGCCGCAGATCGGTCATGATTTCGTTGGGGTATTGATTCTCGGGGGTAGGTGAGGTCAGGTGGAGCTTCGTCGACGGCAAAGGGCGGCAGGCAACGTGGGTTTAGAGGTTGAAATGAAGGTTTTTAAAGTTTTGGGGCTATTTCAAAATGTTTGTATGTTTTTTTTAAAATATATAATTCTTTTTTTTTTTAATTTTAAATACAATTTTTAAAATTACCAGAGTGTGACACGTGTCACTTATCAGAGAAAATTAATGGTGTTTACGGCCTGGGCACCTAAAGTGGTAATGTTTGTAACGTTAGGCACCGAGATCATTCAAAAAATATTGTAGGCACCTATTCTTGAAATGCGCTATAGTTTGATCACTTATTTTATAATTAAGTCAAACTTCTAATAGTCGGGAGACTCAACAAAACAACATCTTATAGTCGATGGCAGGGGAAGAACTACTGCAAGACTAAAGGGGGCCATGGCCCCCTATTTTTTTTTATGGTAAAGTACACATTTAGTACCTAAATTATTAATTTTGTTCTGTTTTAGTACATAAACTTTAATTTGTTTCAAAACCAGACCTAACATTTACTTTTTGTTTTATTTTAGTATCTCAGCCATTAAAAATTAAGGTATTAAAATGAAACAAAAAGTTAAGAGTGGGGTATTAAAATAAAACAAAATGTTAACGATGGATACTAAAATGAAACAAAAAGTAAACGTTAGGTATGATTTTGAAAGAAAATGAAAGTTTAGGTACTAAAAAGAAATAAAAGTGATAGTTTAGGTACTAAACTTGTTTACTATTTAAAATATATATATATGGTATAATCATTGATATCTAATTTATTAATCAATTACTCCGAATTAGGTGTTCAGAGGTGAGAGCAACCCTCCCAACCCAATTTACTTCATTCGCAAACACCAATATTTGAAATTTTAACCTTGTTACGGGGTCTAGTGACTCATCTCATTAAACCAACTTATTGTTGGTATATATTTATATATGGGGTATTAAAATAAAACAAAATGTTAACGATGGATACTAAAATGAAACAAAAGTAAACGTTAGGTATGATTTTGAAAGAAAATGAAAGTTAGGTACTAAAATGAAATAAAAGTGATAGTTTAGGTACTAAACTTGTTTACTATTTAAAATATATATATATGGTATAATCATTGATATCTAATTTATTAATCAATTACTCCGAATTAGGTGTTCAGAGGTGAGAGCAACCCTCCCAACCCAATTTACTTCATTCGCAAACACCAATATTTGAAATTTTAACCTTGTTACGGGGTCTAGTGACTCATCTCATTAAACCAACTTATTGTTGGTATATATTTATATATACTAAATTCTTAAATTGGTCCCTTAAAAAGTGTATACAATAAGTTATTAAATTTAATTATCCAAAAAAAATTATGTATGCTGCCTTATAATTTGAAAACTATTACTTTAATATTTAGTTATCATTTTAATAACAAGAGTTAACATTCATTTTTTTTAATTATTTTATTTTTAAATGAATGAAAATATATTCTCCTTTATTATTTCTATTTCAAGATATAAAAATATTTTTTTGTCTTTTTTTCTGTTTAATTGTTAATCTTCTTTGAGTTGAGGATTTCAATCAAATTATTAAGTATTCAACTTTTAATTTTATTTAAGTTGAAATCTAATATATACATGTTTTAAAATGGCCCCCTCAACAAATAATGTTGAGTTCCGGCATTGGTCGATAGATAATTTATGTACTTTACCCTAAAAATTAATAGTAATTTAGTTGATATTATTTATTATACAAGTTGAAACATACTCAAACAAGAATTATACATGCAAGAAACAATGGAGAAAGAAGGTTTATATCATGTTCGATCATTAAATTATTTTAATATTTGATCCGATCCGATGTAATAATTTTAACCAATTGTACATTATATTAACCCGACTTAACTTTGAACCAAGCAACCTAGTGCAAAAGAGAAAATGGTCCAGGTTCCTTGAAGCAAAAAGGAAGGCAATATGAATAAGCAAAGTAGTCCAAGACTAGTCGGTGATATGGAGCACCAAACAGGAAACTTGTGTCATGGAAACTAAATAGAGAGAGAGAGTTTGAGAGAGAGAGAGAGAGAGAGAGTTTGAGTGAGAAAGAGAGAGAGAGAGAGAGAGTTTGAGTGAGAAAGAGAAAAGAGTTAGGGAGTTTGAGTGAGAAAGAGGGAGGGAGGGAGAGGGAGGGAGGGAGGGAGGGAGGGAGAGAGGGAGGGAGAGAGAGAGGGGGGAGGGGGGAAGGAGGGAGAGAGAGAGAGGGGGGAGGGAGAGAGGGAGAGAGAGAGATTTTGTTGTTTGAAAATGAAGACTATATACTAAAATAAGAAAAAATGTTGAAGGTGCAAAAGCAGGGCATGGGAATTCCCGGCTCCCTATGCATGCATGTAGGGCTGTAAAATCGGGTAATTATTCAGGTTTCAGTTGGATCCTGGCAGGTCGGGTAAAATCGGATACAGGTCAAGTCAGGTAAATTTGACACCAGATCCAGATCGGGTTCATGTCAGGTCAAATCAATTTGGGTTATTTTTAGGTTGATTTGACACTGGATCTAGATCGGGTTCAGGTCAGGTCATTTTCAGTTCGGATCGTTGCCAGTTCAGGTCCGAAGCAGTTAAAAAGCAGGTTAATTCAGGTTCGGATAGACTTCAGGCGGATCTCGTTCAGATCGGGTCACATCATTGGCAGATAAAATTCAGGTCGGATCTCTATCAGATACGGATTGAGTTCAAATCGAGTTAATTTTTATTTTTGGATTAATTATTTTCGTCTTTCGCGAACGTTGAATTGCAATTTGTAATTGTATATGATTTAGAGTAAATTGCTAATAATATAAATAATCATGATTCAATTTTATGAAAAATACAAATTTAATAATTAAATTGAACAAATATGATATTACAAATAAAAATTTAAATAAATTAAACAACACACAATGATGAGGGATCAAATCGAAATAATTTTAAATTGTGAAGTCGAAATATACTAAAATAAGAAAAAGTGTTGAAGGTGCAAAAGCAGGGCATGGGAATTCCCGGCTCCCTATGCATGCATGTAGGGCTGTAAAATCGGGTAATTATTCAGGTTTCAGTTGGATCCTGGCAGGTCGGGTAAAATCGGATACAGGTCAAGTCAGGTAAATTTGACACCAGATCCAGATCGGGTTCATGTCAGGTCAAATCAATTTGGGTTATTTTTAGGTTGATTTGACACTGGATCTAGATCGGGTTCAGGTCAGGTCATTTTCAGTTCGGATCGTTGCCAGTTCAGGTCCGAAGCAGTTAAAAAGCAGGTTAATTCAGGTTCGGATAGACTTCAGGCGGATCTCGTTCAGATCGGGTCACATCATTGGTAGATAAAATTCAGGTCGGATCTCTATCAGATACGGATTCAGTTCAAATCGAGTTAATTTTTATTTTTGGATTATTATTTTCGTCTTTCGCGAACGTTGAATTGCAATTTGTAATTGTATATGATTTAGAGTAAATTGCTAATAATATAAATAATCATGATCCAATTTTATGAAAAATACAAATTTAATAATTAAATTGAACAAATATGATATTACAAATAAAAATTTAAATAAATTAAACAACACACAATGATGAGGGATCAAATCGAAATAATTTTAAATTGTGAAGTTGAAATATACTAAAATAAGAAAAAGTGTTGAAGGTGCAAAAGCAGGGCATGGGAATTCCCGGCTCCCTATGCATGCATGTAGGGCTGTAAAATCGGGTAATCGTTCAGGTTTCAGTCGGATCCTGGCAGGTCGGGTAAAATCGGATATAGGTCAAGTCAGGTAAATTTGACACCAGATCCAGATCGGGTTCAGGTCAGGTCAAATCAGTTCGGGTTATTTTTAGGTTGATTTGACACTAGATCCAGATCGGGTTCAGGTCAGGTCATTTTCAGTTCGGATCGTTGCCAGTTCAGGTCCGAAGTAGTTAAAAAGCAGGTTAATTCAGGTTCGGATAGACTTCAGGCGGATCTCGTTCAGATCGGGTCACATCATTGGCAGATAAAATTCAGGTCGGATCTCTATCAGATACGGATTGAGTTCAAATCGAGTTCATTTTTATTTTTGGATTAATTATTTTCGTCTTTCGCGAACGTTGAATTGCAATTTGTAATTGTATATGATTTAGAGTAAATTGCTAATAATATAAATAATCATGATTCAATTTTATGAACAAATACAAATTTAATAATTAAATTGAACAAATATGATATTACAAATAAAAATTTAAATAAATTAAACAACACGCAATGATGAGGGATCAAATCGAAATAAATTTAAATTGTGAAGTTGAAATTAATAAAAAAATACTAAATTATACCCATTTAAAAAGTTATAGGCCAATTAAAAAATAGAATTAAGTAATAAGTATGAATCAATTTCATATGCAAATAAAATTTGGAGGACTAAATTGAATAAATCTGAAATTAAAAATAAAATTTAAATAAATTAAACAACACACTTTTATGAGGGATCAAATCGAAATAATTTTAAATTGTGATGTTGAAATTAATACAAAAAAGTACTAAATTATACCCATTTAAAAAGTTATGGGCCAATTTAAAAATAGAAATAAGTAATAAGTATGGGTCAGTTTCAGATGCAAATAAAATTTGAAGGACTAAATTGAACAAATATGAAATTACAAATAAAAATTTAAATATATTAAACAACACAAAAGGGATCAAATCGAAATAATTTTAAATTTTGAGGTTAAAATTAATACAAAAAAGTACTAAATTATACCCATTTAAAAAGTTATGGCCAATTTAAAAATAGAAATAAGTAATAAGTATGGGTCAATTTCAGGTGCAAATAAAATTTGGAGGACTAAATTGAATAAATATGAAATTACAAATAAAAATTTAAATATATTAAACAACACAAAATTGATCAAATCAAAATAATTTTAAATTTTGAGGTTGAAATTAATACAAAATTATACTCATTTAAAAAGTTATGGGCCAATTAATAAATATAAATATAAATAAGTAATAAATTGAGAAAAAAAATTAAAACAACTAATATATATATATATATATATATATATATATATATATAATATAAACTATATAGTTTATATATAAAGTATATGTATTATATATATAAACTATATAATTTATATATATATTATGTATAAAGTATAAACTATATATACCATGTATAAACTATAATACTATATAGTTTATATATGAACTATTGAACTATATAGAAACTACATAGTTTATATATAAACTATACAATTTATAAATGTATTACTATATATATGAATTATAGTTTACATATGAACTATATATATAAATATATATAATAAGGTTGATATTTATATATGAACTATAGTTTACATATAAACTATAGTTAATATTTACATATGAACTATAGTTTACATATGAACTATATATATAAACTAAATAGTTTACATATGACATATATATACTATAGTTGATATTTATATACTATATAGTTTACATATGACCATTATATATATACTATAGTTTATATTTATATACTATATATTATATATATAAACTATATGTATATATATAATTTACATATGAACTATATATAAAAACCCTAAACCCTAAACTATATAGTTTATTAGTATATATAAACTATATAGACTATATAGACTATATGGTATATATAAACTATACATTATGTATAAACTATATATTAAATAGTTCATTAGTATATATAAACTATATAGAACTATATATTATATAGTTCATTAGTATATATAACCTATATAGTATATGGTATATACAAACTATATATTATATAGTTCATTAGTATATATAAACTATATATTAATTTAATAATATAAACATATATATTAATCGAAAGAATTGAAAAATATATAAGGATCAAATTGAACAAATTTTAAATATGAAGCTTAAATTAATAAATTATAATATTAAATTTGGATTAAATTGAAAAAATTTGAAATATGAAGTTTAAATTAATATATTAAATCATTAATTTTGGAATAAATTGAATAAATTTAAAACTAAGAAATAACAGTACAATATTAAATAAAATTAAAAAACACGCGGTTTTCTGCCACAAGACTACGTCAACTGTGGCGCCAAAATCAGCATCATTTCCCGCCTGATGATTTTAACTGTGGCGCCAACGCGGGTTGATGAACATGTTTTCCCCTTTTATGCGACTTAAATTTCAGGTGTCATCGTCCTAGGGCTGAATTTCAAAATATCAGTCAGTAAACCATCAGTATCATTTCTGGATTCGAGCTTTAGGGTTCGACTGGTTATATCCAGGTCGTGGCAGTAATTTGACGTTTTACATACGATGAAGGGAATAACCTCCGCGATTCCTTCTTTGATTGTACCTTTCCCTGGTAATTCTCTTGAGCTGGGAAAGAAGGTGATATGTCAAAGAAGGTGATATTGCTCACGACAACGTGTCAGTGTCATCTCCGCCCCTCATGCTCTCTCCTCTCTTTCCATTATTATTATTATTTCTTCTTCTTCATATCTTCATTTCCTCTCATCTTTTCTTCTTTTAATTCCTCTCATTTCTCTTTCAATGGCCCCTGCTTTCGAACAAGTCCCACAAGACACTGAAATCTAAACCGAAGCACCCCATAACGCGTCCAACACTGTAAACAACGATGCTCAAGTAGATTACAAATCAAGGGTCACTGTTGTTGGTAGTGGCAATTGGGGCAGTGTTGCTGCTAAGCTCATTGCTTCAAACACCCTCAAGCTCAACTCTTTTCATGGTATACTATTCACTCATCGTTTGTTTTTATTTTTCATTTTGTTTTGGTTGTTCATATAGATGAATAGTTTAACGCTTTGGATAATTTGGGCTTGAATTTGAATTTCTTGTTTGAAACTTCAGATGAAGTTAGGATGTGGGTATTTGAGGAGACATTACAATGTGGTGAGAAGCTTACAGATGTCATTAATAGAACTAACGTAAGCATTTAAGGACATTTTATTTGCAATTTATTTGGTTCTTCAAATGTCTCAATATAGACTGGTCTGATTTTCTTTTTGTTTCAACAGGAGAATGTTAAATACCTCCCTGGTATTAAACTTGGTAAAAATGTCATTGCAGATCCAGACCTCGAAAATGCAGGTACTTATTTTGTTGATTTCTTGTTGATTTGTAGACTTTTGAGTGCTTGTTTTCTGTGTTGCTCCGACTCTTTATTCTTATTGAGCTACTCGAACCCGAGTAAGATAGCTTGTATTAAGGGTTAGATGTTCATTTTGTTTATTGTTTATGGTGATATTGGAAATTATGTAGTTAAAGATGCAAACTTGTTGGTTTTCGTAACTCCCCATCAATTCATGGAGGGTATATGCAAGAGGCTTGTTGGTAAAGTGAGAGAAGATGCTGAGGCTATTTCACTTATTAAAGGGATGGAGGTTAAGATGGAAGGCCCTTGCATGGAGGGTATATGCATGATCTCCACTCTTACAATTACTCTAGGTATAACTTTAAATTTTAATGGTCGGATTTAGTGCTATGATGAATCATTCAATAGGAACTAGGAAGATATCATAAAAGAATGAATTCTAATTTCTGCATGTTGTGTTTCATGACAAACAGGTTCAGGATGTGGAAGGAGTTGAACTATGCGGCACGTTGAAGAATGTTGTGGCCATAGCAGCCGGTACAATCGCAATAATGTCTAAGTTCGGTTTTCATCCTTCTAATTCTGCTTGTGAACTAATATCAATCCTACTACCAAATGCTAGGTTTTGTGGATGGACTCGACATGGGAAATAACACGAAGGTTAGTACATACGGTTTTCAACATCGGTCTTACTATTCAGTCTTGTTTCTCACTGTTATTGCAAATTATCAGGCTGCAATAATGCGAATTGGTCTGAGAGGGATGATAGCTTTCTCCAAGTTGTTATTTTCATCTGTTAGGGATAGTACCTTCTTTGAAAGCTGTGGAGTTGCTGACGTCATCACAACATGCTGTAAGAAATCAATATCTTTGGGCTAATATCCTGTCCTATAGATAGAAAAATAATGAAAAGGGAGCTTGACCCGGTGTCTTCGTACCTTCTGTTTAACAAAATTAGTCTTATTTTGATACTAAAACCATGCCATTTGTTGGCAGTAGGAGGAAGAAACAGAAAAGTTGCTGAGGCATTTGCTAAGAACGGAGGAAAAAGGTCTGCCTTAACTTATATTTCTCCAGTAATTCATTTTTCGTGCTTTGGGAACCTATGATATTGCTCTAGAGCTGGGAAAGAAGGTGATATGTCAAAGGTGCAATTTTAGTATCTCTTCAAAGCTATGTAGTCTATTCTGCTCGTTATTGATTGGATTCTGGTTTTGTAGAACACTTGGCATTATATATGCTGCTCTGTTTTTACCGTTACGTGAGTTGGATTATGCTTCACAACTGTATCATTTGTCTCTTTTATTGTGCTTATTGTGCTTGCGTACAATAGTGATTCTATTTCTGCAAAAGAATAAAGATTCTAAAAGAAGGCATTTATCAGAAAGATTCTAAAAGATATTTCAAACTTAGGGCCAAGGAGTTTTAATTGTGACCAGCTTAGAGGTAATAGTTTTAACCATGTAAAAACTGTATTAAATAGATGGATGAATAAACTAAGGATGCAGAGGTTATGCAGACTATCTATTTTTGTATTTTTTCCCCATTCTACTTTGTGATTGGTTGTATATCTTCAAAGCATTCAATAACTTATTTTAATTGTGCTTCACTTCTACTAGTGTTACTGTCTGTTTTTATTTCATGCTAAATATACTCGTCCTTAAACTTATATGGTTTCTGTAGATAATGGAACCCCCATGGAAGGCATATAACATCTTACGGAAGATGTACTATCCATATGAGGCAAGTATCATAACTCATCACCCCTTTTTTGTTCTTTTCAATGGTAGGCAAGTTTTTTTGATCCTTCGAAGGACTAGACATCCTAGAATTAGTGTGCATAAATGGTTGCTTATTTTTGCCTTTGGGGCTAAATTTCTTGGATTTGTTCTTTTCTTGTATTACAGAATAATCTGAAACAGTGGATAATTGAGAACTAGTAGAGTATAAATATGAAAGAGTTTACAAAGTGATAGAATTGGGTTCTTGCTTGTTACTCCTGCCAAGTGGCTCAAAAAGTTGTTAAAACTATTTTTTTTTATGTTTTTATATATACATGTTTTACAGTACCATGGTAGCTTTTCATTAAGACATTAGCTTCAGCAATCCAACTGGCTTCCAACTTTAGAAGCAACTCTTGCATTGGATGAAGAGTATGTCAGGAGGGTAGGAGATGACTCAGTTGGGGGACCAGTAGTTTCTCGTCAGTTGAGGCTTATTAGAATATTGATGAGAGACCTCGTTGTCGATTAGGTTACACCATCAATTTGTGAGGTCTTTTCTTGTGTATAAAATTGGTAGACACAGTGTTATGTGTTTGTATAGATAGGAATTGGTAGAACAATGGGAACTCTTTGATCTAATTCTAATATGATGAAAGTTTTACACCAAAAATTCTTATTATTTACTTTTTTTACGGTATCACATGTGGTAGTATATAAATTAAATTATATTAATTTTCTTTTGCATTATTAATAATATTTTATCCAATTTACATTTAAATAAGTTTATTAATTTTATTAAATAATTTTATATAATAGGTCTATTTATTAATATAATTATCATAATAAATATTTTATTATAACATTTAAAAAGTAATCATATTAATATTTTAATTATATCATAAGTTAAAAAACTTATAATTTTATTAAAATCTTATAATTGTGTCTATGGTAATATATAAGTCATATAAATATTAGATCTGATCATTAACAAGTCGGATCATTTACAGGTCAGGTTAAAAACAAATTAGATTGAAAATAGGTCAGGTTAAAAACATGTCAGGTTGAAACAGGTCGGGTAATATCAGTTATTTACCAGGTCAATCTCGGGTTCGAGTTCATATCAGTCGGATGCAGTTCGAGTTTGGGTATCATATTTTCGGTTCAATTCAAATTCAGGTCGTTTTCAGGTCGGATGCAGGTCGGGTTCGAATATACAATTTACAGGTTCAAATCAAGTTTAGATTAATATCAATTTCAACTCGAGTCGATTTCGGATCGCTACAGTGTAGGTCAGCAAGTCGAGTCAACTTTTTACAGCTTACATGCATGTGCTTCCCAAATGTCATGTCTTGTTTTTCAGTTCATCAGGCTTTATGGGATTCTCTTACAACCCTATAAAAAAACACAATCCAAACATATTGTTTTTTATGTTCCAATCTCCGATCACACACATTAAAAAATACGGGTAAAGTACATGAATGGATACCGTCTATAGATTGTGATTTTATTGAATCTCTTAATTATTAAAAGATATAAAATGATCTTTCGACTATAGGGTGTTATTTTATTGAGTCTCTTGACTATTGAAAGTTACAAAATGGTTATCTGACTATTTATACGTTCTAAACTCGTCATTTTCCTTTAAAAATCTACGTTCATCTAAGATTGACGTTAACATTTTGACCGATATATGATAAAATCTTATCTCATAATTATTTTAACTATATTTTGTGGATCGAAACTTTGTTTATATTATGTCGTTGAGTCTGTGCCTGAAATATTATGCTGACAAGTCAGTGCTTGAAAATAACAGTGATATCAGTAGACATCATTAAAATACGATTTTATCATATCTTAGTCAGCATGTTAACGTCTAGTTCAGAAGGGCATTAATTTTTAATGAAAAAGGATAATTTTGTAACATATGAATAATTGGGTAACTATTTTGTAGCTTTTAATAGTCAGAGGACTCAACAAAATAACATATTATAATTAAGGGACCATTTTTAAATTTTTAATAATTAAGAGACTCAACAAAATAATGATCTATAATTATAGGATCATTTGTGTACTTTACCTAAAAAAGAAACATGCTTTGCTTGTATCTGCAGTTCTACATAGAAAAAACAACCATTTAATTTACTATTTCTAGAGATTTGTGTACCCTTTTTTATATAATATATGTAAAAAATATATATTTTAAAAACTTTTAACTTAACCATGTATATTTTATAAAATTAAAATATTTAAAATTATTATGATTGAAGTTTAAAAAAATTGACTTTAAAAAAATTAATAACCGATAATTTTAATGGGACTTTGGGAGTGTGTTAAAGTGAAAAAATAATAATAACACAAGATTAATATGGAATAAAAAGATGCATGGGAGACGTAATTTAATATTATTCGTCCTTGCCTATTTTTACTTATGATAAAAATAATAATTACATTATATACATAAATATTATGAAGAGTATAAATATATAGAATTCATTTTATACTAAAAATTTGGTGTATTTTAAAAAAACATTTCACAAATTAGAAAGTCTTACAGTACACGTCGCATACTGTAATGTACCACTAAAATGACGTACTGAAACACACAACAAATTAATTTGTATTTCTTACGTAAATATTAAAAAGTAAAAAGATTTATTTAAAATTAATCATTTATTAAAATTTAATTATAATTTTAATAGAATTATAATTAAATTATAATTTTTATTAAAAAATAATAATTAATTTAAACAATTTAATTTATTTAGAATTAGAATTTTTAAATTATATAAGTTATAATCGGCGTCAATGGTCTTGTTGAACAACTATAATTCATCAAGTCGAGTAAGGATAAATACAAATTTATTGAGGATAAACTTTAATTTATTGAGAATTTTTAATTCATCACCGTGTAAATATTTAGACAATGCTTACAAAAAATTTTATTTTCCAATTTTATGTTTAACAACTTTAATAAAAATCAATTTCGTCGAACTAAATAAAACCATAAAATTAATAAAATTACCTGTTAGATCCAAATATTTTGTGGTTGAAAAATAAAAATTTTTAGCATGCCGAGTCGAATACATATAGCAATGAGATATGGTTGAAGATTCTGAAGCAATGATTCAGTTTCTAAATTCATCATGTCGTGCCAACCACATTCATAGTTTCCCCTGCCATTGCTGCTATTTTCATACACAAACGTGCATAGCACTAAAGTTAAGTATCATAAAACAAAAATAATTGAAATCATTGGTAATTTTTTATATAAAAATGTTAAAAATTAGCAAAGGAATAATTTGTTGTTGAATTCTTAATTTGTTAAAAAATATCACAAGAAATCATCTGCTTATTACTCCTGTTTCCCTTCTTTTCTTTATAAATTTGATAAGCTTGTATCAAATTATTTGTTTGATTTCGGTTGAATAATCGGGTAAAGAAAACGAAAAGAACACAAGAATTTTAACGAGGTTCAGCAATGTGCTTACGTCCTCGGTGCCCTGAGCGGCGCTAGATTTGTCATTCAATATCTCATAGGTTTTGGTTACATCTCCTTTATAATAAGTAAACCCTGGTACATATTTACAAAAATAACCCTGTACCATACTGCGGGAGCGCATCGTAACCCCCACGACGAGACTTTCTTTGTAAGACTGGTATATTTATGAGCCATACCTAACAAATTTTCACCTTGGCGAATATCATGCCCCTTAGGAAACATTCAATGTGGGTTGGGTTACCTTACTTCTTTAGCAACTCTAAACACTCAACAAGTCCAAGCAATGCATGAACTTGTCTGTTGTAACTGGCTTGGTTAAACATATCAGCGGCATTCTCATCAGTATGTACCTTCTGAAACAAAATCTCTCCAAATGCAACCAACTCTCTGATCTTGTGAAACCTTACATCAATATATGTTTAGTTCTAGAACGATATACCTGATTCTTAGCCATGTGAATAGTGCTTTGATTGTCACAAAGCAACTGAACTCCACCTTGCTGAACACCCAACTCCTTCACTAAACCAATAAGCCATAAAGCTTCTTTTGTAGCTTCAGCCACTGTCATGTATTCAGCTCCAGTTGTAGATAATGTCACAACAGATTGAACAGTAGACTTCCAACAAATAGGCCCTCCACCAAGAGTAAAGACATACCCTGTCGTAGATCTTCTATTATCCAAATCACCCGCATTGTCTGAATCCACATATCCTAACACCAAAGGATTATCCCGCTGACTATAAAAAATAATTCCATGTCCCACAATACCCTTTAAGTACCTAAAGATCCACTTGACTGCTTCCCAATATTGCTTACCAGGTTTAGACATGTACTTATAAACTTGATTAACAACATGAGCTAAATCAGGACGAGTACATATCATTGCATACATCAAGCAGCCAACAACATTAGAATACGGAATCTTTGCCATATCTTTAGCTTCCTTATATGTCTTAGGGAACTGTTCTGATGAAAGCTTAAAGTGATTCGCCAAGGGAGTGCTAAATGGTTTTGCACAACTCATCGCAAACCTTTCTAGCATTTTCTCAACATAACCCCGTTAAGATAGCCACAGTTTCCTTGAGTCTTTGTCCCTGCAAATTTCCATTCGAATAATTTTATTTGCAACACCTAAATCTTTCATATCAAATTCCTGACTCAATAAAGTTTTCAAACCGATAACATCATCTATGTTCTTTGCAGCAATTAGCATATCATCAACATACAGTAACAGAAAAATAAAAGAACCATCATCAAGGCTCTTAACATAGACACAACAATCATACTCACATCGATTGTAGCCAATCTTGATCATATAGAAGTTAAACCGTTTGTACCATTGTCTCAGAGACTGTTTCAACGTACAAAGATTTCTTCAATCTGCAAACTAAATGCTTGTTTCCAGGTTGAGTGAAACCTTCAGACTGCTGCATGTAGATCTGCTCCTCTAAATCACCATGCAAAAAAGCAGTTTTAACATCCATCTACTCTAAATGCAAATCCCAACTAGCCACTAATGCAAGTACTGCTCAAATTGAAGTGTTCCTGACCACAAGATAAAAAATTTCATCATAATCAACTTCTTTCTGCTGTGAAAAACCCTTTACTACCAAACGAGCCTTGAACTTCTCCCCCTCTTTTTCTGTTACTACTAGTTTCTTTTTATACACCCATTTGTAACCAATAAGCTTCTTACACTCAGGAAGGTGAACTAACTCCCATGTACGATTGTGATTCAAAGACTCCATCTCCTTAACCATGGCAGTCATCCACTTGTCATTTTCCTGACTAGTAACAGCACCATGAAAAGTAACTGGATCATCACTGCTAACAGTAAGTGCAAAAGAGACCAAGTCTTCAAAACCCAATTTGTTCAGAGACTTTATATTCGTATGTCTCACCATGCCTCTGGAGAGAGTATAATCCTGCAAATCAATCGTAGCGGAACCACCAAAAGTTGGTTGAGAAGTTTATGTTTTCTCAACTGGAAACTGCTCGAAATCCACCACTGTCGTATCTTTCTTCTGCTGCAACATGGGTTGTTCATCAAAAACAACATCTCTACTGATCACAATTTTCTTCGCAACTGGATCCTAGAAATTGAATCCTTTGACACCTGTCTTGTAACCCAGAAAAATGTACTCCTTTGATTTTGCATCAAGTTTGGATATCTCATCAGTAGATACATGCACATAAGCAGGACAACCAAAAATTCGTAAGTGGTCGAAAGTAACATCATGACCAGTCCATACCTCTTCTACAACTTTCCCAACCAATGATGCCCTTGGCGATCTATTGATAAGATAACACGCCATGTTAACTGCCTCATCCCAGAAGTGTTTGAGAAGCCCCACATTCAACCACAAACATCTGGCTCTTTCATTCAATGACCTGTTCATTCGTTCCGCAACACCATTCTGTTGTGGTGTCTTGCGCACTGCAAAATTCCTGTTAATCACATGCTCCTTATAGAAGTTTAGAAACTATGAATCTGTGTACTCCGTATCATTGTCAGACCACAAACACTTAATTTTTTTATCCTATTTGGTTTTCTACCTCATCTTTCTACAGCTTGAATTTCTAACAAAACGTCAGACTTATGTTTCAAAAAATACACCCAAACTTCTCGTGAAAAATCGTCAATGTAACATAATACCTAGATCCACTCAAAGAAGATACCGTGCAACAGATTTCTTTTATGTAATTCAATCGTACCACGTTCACTAAGATAAGCAAGACGCATATACCATAGTTTGGTAGTATCATCACAAGACTCAACAGAATGAACTCCACCTACAACGGTACTCCCTAACAATCTATAAATATTCCATGCAATCATCTTTCCTTTCATCATAGTCAAAGCTCCTTTAACAATCCGAATGGTTTTCTTATCCTGATCATCATTAGGGATAAAACCATTCTTGTGCAAAGTGCCCAAAGAAATCAAATTCTTCTTCAAATATAGGATATGTCGAACACCACACAACGTCCAAACAGAACCATCATACATCTTAATTCTGACATCACCAATACCAACAATATTGCAACATCGATCATCACCCAAATAAACAGAACCAGAATTAACCGACATGTATGTCGAAAATCATTCCCTATTTGGCGTGATGTGATAAGAACATCCAGAATCAAGAATCCAAGCATCCGTGAATTAAGTCGTTGAAATAGAGAGCATATCACCCTCACTGCAATCAGAATTGTCATGCTTGACCATATTCAAAGACTTGGATGAGTCATCATGCTTCTCATCAGTTTGCTTTTTCAACTTCGAACAGTTTCGCTTCATATGTATCGCCTCCTTGCACTTGTAATAGTGAATTGTCTTCTTATCCCTAGATTTGGATATGAAATTCCGCTTCTCGGACCCTTTCTTCTCTGGCTTCCGTCCACGGTCTCGATTACCCTTCACATATAAGCTATCAGCTTGAGAGCTTTTTCCTGCATTCCGCTTCCGCTAGTTTTGAGTCAACAAGGCTACAATAATCTTCTCAACTTTGATAGTATCTTTTCTATATGTAAGAGTAGTCACCATGTGTTCGTAAGAGCGAGGCAACAAACACAACAAAATCATCGCTTTATCTTCATCCTCAATTTTCACATCAAGTCGAGCCAAATCAGAAACGATTTGATTGAAGACATTCACATGTTGCGCCTAATCATGACCATCCTGCATCTTTAGCCCATAGAACCGCTGATTTAGATACAGTTTAGTCGTTAAGGATTTGGACATAAACTGACTTTCCAACTTCTTCTAAACTTCATTTGGAGACGATAGATGCATGACGTGATACATGACCTCGTCCGCCAAACATAATCGTATGGTTCCTACCGCTTGCTGCCGCAATTCTTCCCAATCTTCCTCCTCCATCGACGTCGGCTTTGTAGGTCACAAAGCCTTCAGGATCCCTTGCTGCGCCAACATATCCCTCACCCTTGTTTGCCATAATCCGAAGTTACCCTGACCATCGAATTTCGTAACTTCGAATTTGGCTCCTGACATCTTATACCAATTGTTGAATAATTGGGTAAAGAAAACGAAAAGAACACAAGAATTTTAACGAGGTTTAGCAATATGCTTACGTCCTTGGTGCCCTGGGCGGCGCTAGATTTGTCATTCAATATCTCATAGGTTTTGGTTACATCTCATTTATAATAAGTAAACTCTGGTACATATTTACAAAAATAACCCTGTACCGTACTACGGGGCTGCGCCCCCGTACCCCAACCCACATAATCGTAACCTCCACTACGAGACTTTCTTTGTAAGGACAGATGATGTTCGCTATGCTCCGCTCACTCCACTCTATCCCCTGTCCTCTTTACCGGTATATTTATGAGTCATACCTAACAATTTTCATTCTTTTGCGCTTCTATGACTAATCTTGAAGCGATTATAAGACTTCTTATGATATATTAATGGGTAATCTTGACTTTAGAGCGCTGCTTTGTTAAGTCCATCGACTATTAAAAGTTGCAAAATGATCATTCGATTATAGAGAGTTGTTTTGTTGAGTCATCTGACTATTAAAAATTATAAAATAATCACCTGACTATTCATGTGTTCCAAGCTCATCATTTTCTATTAAAAATTATAATTTTATGATTTTGAGGTTAACCTATTAACTGAGATATGATAAAATTTGATCCAGAATTGTTTGAACTATATTTTGTGAATCGACTCTTCATTTATATTATGTGATTGAGTCAGTGCTTGAAATATTATGTCGTCGAGTAAGTGCATGAAAGCAATGACGGTGCCAACATACATCGTTCAAATATGATTTTATCATATCACAATCAACATGTTAATGTCTAGTTCAAACGGTCGTCAATTTTTAACAAAAGAAGGACAAGTTTGTAATATATGAATAGTCGGGTGATCATTTTATAACTTTTAATAGTCGGGGATTCAACAAACAATTTCCTATAATGGAAGGACCATTTCGTAACTTTTAATAATCGAGAGACTCAACAAAACATCACCCTATAGTCGGGGGACGGTAACTTTTATTTTGTGAAAGAGTTGCTCCGGAGATATCAGTAGACATGGGAATTGTTACGAAATTTTAACTTACGAAAGAATATCTCTGGAGGTATAGCATAGTGCAAGAACATCAACATGACGATAGTTTGCATGAAACAGTTGACAGCAAGCAAGGTACGATATAACTGGTTTAAAGTTGAGGAAATTGGGGGTGATTCTACTATGCAATATGTTATGATTTTTAACACATTTTCGATTATGTCTAAAATTATTAATTTTAACCTTAAATTAAACTACCACTCCTTAGACTTCCTCGAAAATTAGGCATTTGGCAGTTTAACAAAGGGTTTCACTGCTTGGTTTAATTAGCACTTGATGCTTCACCATTTTTAGCCACAGCAGCACTTCAAACACATCAGAACAACATTGCTTTGCTTCTTTTACCTTTTTTTTTTTTTTACTTTGGAGTCGCATCTTCAGACAGGAAAAAAAATGATTAGCAGCAACAGTAAAACAAGGTTTTTACAATAAACAGAAAAGTTTCTGTTTTTATCCACTAGTAATGAGTATGCATCACATCTCCAGTCTTTAATCTTCCAACACTAGGAATTGACAATTGATTCCCCATTATCTCGGTAGAAAAAAAAAGTTATCTTTCTCTGCTGTAATTTTGTGTTGATGGAATTTGGACAAGAACACTAACAACTTGTCTTGTGAATTATTGCCAACCCATGGATGTCTTTCTGATGTATTGGGACATCCCAATGCTGAATCTGTTGCAACAGGGAAGAATCATGTGGAAAATTAGAGACAATGGATTTAGGCGGTTCAGAATTACATCCGAAACCTAAAAACACAAGGACCGACCTTGTTTTCGGAGTGTGGGCGACGACGGTATGTCTTTAATGCCACCATGGCTGGTATAGTTTTGTCATAGGGCAGTGACCACCTGTGAAGGGGGGGGGGAACCAATCAAAATGATAAGAATAAGAACAAGACTCTTTTCTCAAGTAACAGGGAAAAAATGACATGATCTACAGGAGTAAGTCCCCGAAAACCCGAATTTTACGAGCCAAAATTAAATATCTGCATGTTACTTGTTAGGGTGAACAGTTGAAAGCTATAGGTGCATAACGTTTCATATAATTCACCAAAGAAGTCTGTATCGATAAAAGCTATAGGTGCATAATCTTTTCTTCCTACTAACCCGACCAATCGGGACCGAGCACACAATGAACGAGTAAAATTACCTCACTGGTTGTGAAAGAGAGCACGGTTTGAATTCCCGAGTGAATGTGAATCGCACTTTCATCATGATATACTATAACAGCTGAACATGAATAGATTTATTTTGAGATTTGAAGGAATCAATCAGCAACAGCAAAAGGGTTTATTCTTTTAGTTCCCCGTATAGAAGGATTACCTTGCAAGACTGTGCAGTTAATCTTGTTGCTTGTTCTGTAAGTTACCGCATGGAAATATGGATTGTTAAAGATTATCTCAGAAGAAACTGAGTTCGGTATAGCCGTGTGGATGTGGCAACAGCTCTTCAACCTCGATCCTGGAACTGGAACAACTCATGCTTTTCCGCATTCGACTAGGGTTAAAAGACTCAACCTCAGCCGAAAATACACTGTAAACAGGCCTATGATCAGAGAACTTAGACTCCCCAGGAACATAAGATAGCTGATATAGGCCTCTTCCATACCACAGTATACGATCGCACCTTCACAAATATCAGGTTGCATAATATTAAGATACTAATAGATCAACATTAAAAGAACCATGTGGTGGTTTCTTCCGATAGACGTAAAACGTCGAGTAAATAACGAGATAGTACCATGCAGGAGTCCTTCGCTTCTCCCTCGGGTGTCTATCCTCCCCAGCATATCTGTCTGAATTATTAGAGTATTTGTATGTAGGAGGGAAATATATTTTTCCTTCACACCATCCCTTGAAAACACGGCCTCGCCTCTGCTCTATCCGAAGCTGTAAGACAATCGATTCTTTTCAGATTCTTTGAGGAGTTAAGAGCAGATATTGAATCAATTGAGGAAGGATAAGAACATGCCTGGTCATTCTCTAACAGCACCTTCCAATTGCGCATCTCAACCAGAGCTTTTGCAGAACGATACAGCAGAGCAATCCGATAGTTCAAATCCCCGAGCCATATAATACGACTGTGCTAATACATTCAACACATAGCATTTTAAGCCAAAGGGAAAATGCTAAAACAAAAATTCTGAAGGCTACCATTTCTGGGAAAATAATGTAATAATTTGACAAATGAAGGCCTACTCATGCTCTAGAATCGCTTGGGGAGAATTCTCGTTTCCGATACCGTGAACCCTGGGAAACCTTGTCTTCCTTAGGATCTCCATGACATCGGAGTTTCTTCGCAGCTCATCGCCCTCCTTTTTGCCCGGATGTTAAATGACTACAGACGAAGCAAAAGCTGGTTTGATGCAAAGACATGCTAATGGAAATGGATCCCTGGAAAACTCAAGAAATGAGTATGTCTCCTTATTTTCTAGTTCAAGAAAATTAGTCGAATCGGAGAAAGTTTCATAGGCAAAAGTCAAAACTGTACCTTGTTTCCGAGATATCCCATCAATCCTCTGCCAACACAGGACACTTTCATGTTGCGAACATCATCTCGAAGATCACTCTTCGCCCACACAGTTAGAATTATCCCGACCATTTGCTTGCTGGCAACCAAACAGTACCTTTAATGCCCCATCTGCCTATTGGTTTCCTCCATTGCAAAAGATCCATCACATGACATCGGAGGATATTGTGAGTATTGAGCATTCCATGGTAAATCCCCGTCCATTTTCATCATCAGAGGAACCCCATTTGAAATTAGGGTCGTAATCGCTAGGCCTCTGTCCTAACATAACACGATCGCAGACACTGAAGCGGCGGTCGAGCTGGGGTTGCAGCATTGCCATGTCGTTATCCATTCTCATGCTGCGGCTCAAGGATTGAAACGATCAACGATGAAAGAAAGACGAAGCTTTCTGCCTCGTTGATCCTTCAAAGTCCGAATCCAGTTCCACCAGTGGTTCAGGGATCAGCGAAGGTGTGCGGCAACATACACTGCTGCCAGGAAGACTATTCAGTGTCTTCCTAATGAGAGCTAGCCATTTCCTAGCAGGACCATTGTCTTCGGTTCCCAACACATTACCGGCATTCAAAGGGACAATTTCTTGAAAACTACAAGGCCAAATCAAAAACATCCAACAGGCTTCTATCAAACATCATAAAATCCATTTGTTTAAAAGAACTGAAATACGAAAGAAATCCGATTCGGTTCGACATACCCAAGAACATAAATGTCAGCAGGAGGACAAGTATGAAGCCAATCTTCAAGGTTCAAATAACTAAGAGGAGATTTTCCTGCCACATTCCATGTAGCTACAAAAATCCTGCAAAACCAAATCTTATTCAACAGAACACCAGAAAGCAACTAAAAACACAACACGGCACAATATATACCTATAATTATGCACATCCGTAAACTGCAAACCATTGAGATCGATTTTACCTAGCCGAGCTCGATCCGAAGGCCTCTAGCTCGATCTCTCTATCAGCCAAAGTAAGGTGATCCGAAGTTTGTGAGATGGGGAAAGATAAAAAGAGAGGTGTGGTCCAAAAATCCAAACCTGTTCTACTTTTCTTGATGGTGCTTGGCTCCTTCTCTGAAAAATGGTGCCTCCAATCTTCATCAACACCTGAAAAAGAAGAACCATAAAGTTGTTAAAGCTGCTGCAGTTCTCTCTCTTTACCAGCAGGGTATCAATTTCACACATTCAAAAACCATAAAAAGCAAAGATTATGGATTTCAGAACAAAAAAAAAAGAGAGAGGAAGAAAACAAAGGCTAAACAGATCTTGAGCTGCAAATACCAAGTACCAAGTACCAAAAAAACATTTTAATGCAAGTTTCCAGGGTCTAGAAGAATCTGAAGACAATCAAAATCACCTCTATAATCAACATCATCAGCATGAAAGTCCCCAGCTTTACTCTTGATATTGAACCATTTCTTGACCAATGTCTTGGGCCGTGAAAGCTTCATCAGGGAAACAGACAAACACAATACAATCAGCAATCAATCAGCATGAATTTGGTGTTCTTCTGCCCCTTTATAAAATGTAAACAGAGAGAGAGAGGGAGAGAGAGAGAGAGACTTGAAAACAGGGCTTTTTTTCCTCCAGAAAAACAAGAGGGAAAATTCCAAGTTTTTGCTGAAAATAATGGGAGAAAGGTGTTGTAACTTTAAATGATGGGTGAAATGAAATTAATGGTAGTACTGAGTTCCCTCAAGTAACGAAGAGAAACACAGGTTTTTAATCTGCATTACTGTTGTATTTTGAACCAGCTGAAAACCAAAAAGACCCGGTCTTTGCTGGTGTGAAGAACTCTTAAAAGAGAGGAAAAGAAACCGCACAAAAATCCCAAAACCCAATATACATAACAAAACTCAATATATATCAAAATACTCTTACATTATCCCTTCAAAATTATCACTATAACATAAGCCCAAAAGGACCAGATATCTCAAAAAAAAAATTATATTTCTCTAAAATAATGTTATCTTACACTATCTTAAAGGTTAATATATAATCTATATTTATAGAGTCAAATCTTTATTTATAGAGTCAAATATTTAATCACCAATAATTCTTATTCAATAAGAATTCTTGCATTAAGAATTATTGCATAAACCAAATATTTACTTTATTAAATAAATTTAACTACCAATTAATCTTTAACCATTAAAATTATAATAAAAATCAAATTTAATTACTAATTATAATTTAGATCAAATTATATATATAACAAATCTCCCACTTGATCCAAATTTCGTCAAAATTTGATCTTCTTCAAGTTTTCAATAACTTCAATCTTTATATAAGTCGCATATCCGTTAAAGTACCACTATCATGTATTCAATAACTTCAATTCTTACGCAATATTCATTGATGTAGCAAATTCATCTTGCATGTCATCAAAACCGTTAACAAAATCCGCAACAACAAATTCCTTCAAAACTCCATAGCCCGAACCTGACTCTAATACCACTTATTAGGAATTTGAAAGCGAAAAAATAACCAAAACGATATCGAAAAAAACAAGACATGCACAAGGAGACGAGATTTAATGTGGTTTGGTCTTGCCTGCCTTTACGGGCGAGATGAACAACAATCTACTACTAAACGTATGGAACACGAACAGCACAAATACATAATATCATATATATCTCAAAATCTGATATAGATACCAAAACTCAGTATATCCCAAAATATTCTTCCAATATCCCTTCAAAATTATCTCTGCAACATAAGCATCAAAAGTTACAAAGATCTCAAAAAATAATTATCTATCTCCAAAATAATTTTATCTCACACTACCCTAAAGGCTAATACATAATCTCTATTTATAGAACATAATATTTATTTATAGAGTCAAATACTTGGTCACCAAGAATTCTTATTCAATAAGAATTCTTGCCTAAAACAAATATTAATTTTATTACATAAATTTAAATATCAATTAATCGTTAATAACTAAAATTATAATCAAAATTTAACTTAATCATCAATTATAATTTGGATGAAAATATATATAACAAAGACAATGTAGTAAGAGATTCTTGAGGTTAGAAGAAGACAATGTAGGACACATAAAAGGGGATATAGAGATAAAAGACTAAGGGGTGGTCTGATCTGTTGAAACAAAAAACCTCGTTTCAAGGTACAGGGCAAAGTATCGAATTTTGAAGAGAATGAAGTGCAAGAGGAGCCCTTCTTTAACACCCTCGAAAATCCAAGGCCTCAACCAACTATATCAATGGAGATCTCTCTCTCTCTCTCTCTCTCTCTCTCTCTCTCTCTCTCTTCAAGGTTAGCCTTTGATCTTTAATCCAATATAACAACACCCTAAGCCTTTTATATATATATTCAAGGAAGTCCATTATGTATGAACATGGAGACTCTGCTTCCCTTTCTGACATCTCCTGTTTTAATAATCTTTAAAAATGAGCTTAGAAACATTTGTTTCAACACTCAAGGCTAATTCACTCAACATTGCAAGGCCAAAACTGGGTTATTAATATGCTTTTGGTGGTACTTATAAGGTCAGTTTTTGATGGGGACTTTTGTGAAGATGAAGGCTGTTATTGGAAGCGTGGGTTTTTGGAGCTTCAGATATAATCCATTGATTATAGGTGAATAGGAGAATTTTTGTGCCAAAAGAACAGATTGGTTCTTCAATGGTTGGCTTTTTTAGAAGGTATAATGTCAAAAATAGCCCTCGATGTTTATTAAAATGATCATTTCGGCTCCTTTTTTTTGAGCATTTTGGTACCCGACGTTTTACTTTGGGATAAAAAGCTCCCTTTATAGATGAAAAATATTAGTTAACACACGAGTAATGCTCTAAAATAGGATTTTTTAACCTAAAATGACATGGTGAGGACTAAAATACCTCAGGAAAAAGAATAAGGGACAAAGTGATTTTGTCAAATTTTAAGGCCCTTTTTATCATAAAATAAAATATTAGGGGCCAAAATGTTCCAAAAAATTAGAATAGGGAACAAAATTATCATTTGGATAAACCTTAGGGGCTAATTTTGGAATATGCCTTTAGAAACAACTTTAGAGGCATTGAATGAATTTTTTTCCAAAACTTCATCTTGCTTTGCACCAGCAAATAGGTTAAACTTGATTAAAATGCATGTTTAATGCGATGAGATAAGGTTTTTTTAGTAACTTAAAAAAATGAATATTAATACAGAGTAATCCAAGTTGAAATTATCAATTTTATAATAAATTCTCGTGATATTTAATTTAAATTAATCAATCATTGTTTTGGGTATCAATATTATACAAAATTAATATATTTTTTATTATTTTTATATTTTCAAAATATATAATGATTTAATAATCAATATTTATATATTTTTATAAAATCAATATTTAATCTTACAGTAAAAGTTTTATTATTATATGTGATATAGATTAAAATACTTTTTAATAATTTGATATCACAATTCAATTATTTTATATTTACGTTACACTATTTGTAACGTATGTCACGATAATTAATAATTTAAAATTTATTAAAAAAAACAATTACAAAAATCCTAAAACAATTAGCATAAAGTAAAGTTTGATTATTATAAGTGATATTATATCAATGTTGCTAAAATTTATAATATTTTAGTGAAAAAAATTAAATTAAAAATAATAATAACTCCTTTTAAAAAATGAATTCAAATCAACTCTATTTCAATGATTAATAATCAACTTTAATAAAAATAAATAAATAAACCAAATTAATAGAATTATAAATATTGAGTGCTAAATATGATACCACGTTTTTTCTAAAAAAATAGGGTAAATAACATATGTAGTGATTCAACTATTATTTTTATTATGTTTTGGTCACCCAATTATTTTTTTCTAAATCATCACTAACATTATATTTTGGTTTCATTTTAGTCATTTGTTGTTAAAAATTTAATGGTGATACTAACGTGACATGTCATCATAAAATAATGTCACATCATTATTTAAAAAATAAAAAAATACAATGTCAATAATTCTTTTAATTTTTTAATGACGAGTGATGAAAATAAAATCAAAACATAACATTAATAATATTTTTAGAAAAAAATTATTAGACGATCAAAGCATAATCAAAGTAATAGTTAAATGACTAAATATCCAATTTACCAAAAGATTAAAACATTGTTTACTTTGTAAGTAGGATCTTGTTAGGGCATTAAAAGGCTAAGAAAGTCTCACGTGCGACAGCCATAATATACGATTAAGGAAAGACGTTACCGGTTTGTTATTATTTTTTAACAAAACCGGTAAAAAAATATCGGAAACATTATTATTTCTATCGATTTTGTTATTATTGGGTGATTTACCGGTTTTTGTTAACATATCCGGTAGAGCGCTACCGTTTTTTTATTTTTTTGTACTGGTTTTGTTATTATTGAGAACTTTACCGAAAATGTTAAAAAAACATTAATGAGGTAGAAATAATAATATTTTAGGTAAATTTTTTTTATCAATTTTATTAAAAAAATAATAACAAAATCAATAACATCTTTTCTTAATCGTATATTAAGGTTGTGGCACACTAAAACTCCCCTAAAAGGTTGGCTTAAACTTTAGTTCAAGTAGGCTAGGTCGATTAATAGGGTTTTGTGCATTGTTATGATTTTTACAAAAGTAAATTCTTCGTTTATGATTTGTTGGACTGAATAATATTTAGAAAGCCATGGTAGGAATTGTTATTATTTATTAAGATTTTTTAATTTGAGTATCATAAATGTTAAAAATATAACTGTTTAATATCAAATAATTTAGAATTATCTTTGAATTCATATTATCTTATATTTATTATATAATAATAATAAAAATAAAACACATGCTACATGTCGGAAATTGTGTCCGGATCATCAAGCAAACCCCCCTTATTTCTCCATTTTCAAAGCTCTTAACAATCACAACTCTTTATTTTATGTGTACTTTAACTTTATTTTATTTGTCGACAACAAATTAATTTTCCTTTTAAAAAGATAACATGTAAAAGCGCTCATATGGTTGGATCAAATTAAAACAAATTCAAATCGATGAAACCATATTCAAACAATGTCTACATTTGTGTAAGCCAATGGTGAAGGTAAGGGTTCCACCGGATATGGGCTGGGTTGAGTTTTCGATTAACTCGATCCAACCAGAAAAATGTGCACCCTTCCCTTGAAATTCGATTCAATTTGGGTGGTAACTTCACCTGATTTGAAATTTGATCTGTCTTTTGAGATAAAATTTGAACTGGACTCGACCCAAAATAAATATATTTATAGAAAATATTAATTTTATTCAATAAAATAATGATCTAACTAAAAAATAATATAAAGAGAGAGTATTATTACAATTAACTCTAAATATATAATGTCGAGTCAGATCGGATCAAATCTAATTTTTTTCCAAAAAAGAACTCAACTCAAATCCAAATTATTTCTAAAAAATTGATCTAATCGAATTAGATCAAGATCCGTGCCCTCCCTAGTTCCACCAGCAACATTGATGTATCCAGTTGGTCCGAATAATAAGTTGTGGAAAACTTGGTCCAAGTCCAACTCATGGTTGTGGAGGCTGAAAGGCTTTTTTCTTTCATGATTGCCATCTAATCAACAAGATTAAGATAACTCATTTGTCTGCCTCTCTTCTGATTATGTCTTAGGAAACTTAATTATCTTGTTTTCGAAAAACCATAATGTTAGTTAAATCCAACACAACATTATTATTATTTATTAGTATATATATATATCTACTTTAATGCTTCCCTCATGTTATTGTTGTTAGCTTTTCCTTTTGTAGTCTTTCAATTTTTTTTTATAATTATTGATAATTTATTAACGGACTAATTTGAGTAGAGAATTGTAAGAATCATTATAAGATGACAATTCAATTTTCTACTGTTAGGTATGACTCATAAATATACCAGTAAAGAGGACAAGAATCAACTGTCTTTACAAAGAAAGTCTCATTGTGGGGTTACAAATTATGTGGGTTGGGGGTGCGGGGGTGCGCCCCCGCGGTACGGTACAGGGTTGATTTTGTAATTATGTACCAGGGTTTTCTATTATAAATAGAGATGTAACCTAGACCTAAAATATCATTGAATAAAACTTCTAGCGCCGCCTAGGCACCGAGGACGTAAGCACATTGCCGAACCTCGTAAAATTCTCGTGTTCTTTTGTTTTCTTTACCCGTTTTCGTCAACAATTGGTATCAGATGTCAGGAGAAAAATTCGAAGTCGCGAAATTCGATGGTTAGGGTAACTTCGGATTATGGCAAACGAGGGTGAGGGATCTATTGGCGCAGCAAGGGATCTTGAAGGCTTTGCGACCTACAAAGCCGGCGTCGATGGATGAGGAAGATTGGGAAGAATTGCAGCAACGAGCGGCAAGAACCATACGATTATGCTTGGCGGACGAGGTCATGTATCACGTCATGCATCTATCGTCTCCAGTCGAAATTTGGAGGAAGTTGAAAAGTCAGTTTATGTCCAAATCCTTAACGACAAAACTGTATCTGAAGCAGCGGCTGCATGGGCTGAAGATGCAGGACGATCACGATTTGGCGCAACACGTGAATGTCTTCAATCAAATCGTTTCTGATCTGGCTCGGCTTGATGTGAAAATTGAGGATGAAGACAGAGCGATGATTCTGTTGTGTTCGTTGCCTCCCTCTTACGAATACATGGTGACTACTCTTACATATGGGAAAGAGACTATCAACGTTGAGGAGATTACTGCAGCCTTGTTGGCTCACAACCAGCGGAAGCAAAATGCAGGGGAAAGCTCTCAAGCCGATAGCTTATATGTCAAGGGTAATCGAGATCGTGGACGGAAGCCAGAGAAGGCAGGGTCCGGGAAGCGGAATTCCAGATCCAAATCCAGGGATAAGAAGACGATTCACTGTTACAAGTGCAAGGAGGCGGGACATATGAAGCGAGACTGTCCGAAGTTGAAAAAGCAGACTGATGAGAAGCGTGATGGCTCATCCAAGTCTGTGAACGTGGTCGAGGATGATAATTCTGATTGCAGTGAGGGTGATATGCTTTCTATTTCAACGACACAATTGACGGATGCTTGGATTCTGATTCTGGATGTTCTTATCACATCACGCCAAATAGGGAATGGTTTTCGACATACAGGCCGGTTAATTCTGGTTTTGGTTTATTTGGGTGATGATCGATGTGCATATTGTTGGTATTGGTGATGTCAGAATTAAGATGCACGATGGCTCCGTTCGAACGTTGAGTGGTGTTCGACATATCCCAGACTTGAAGAAGAATTTGATTTCCTTGGGCACTTTGCACAAGAATGGTTTTATCCCTAAGGCTGATGAGGATAGGGAAACCATTCGGATTGTTAAAGGAGCATTGACTGTGATGAAAGGCAAGATGACTGTAGGGAATATCTACAGATTGTTAGGGAGTACCGTTGCAGGTGGAGTTCACTCTGTTGCGTCCTGTGATGATACGACAAAATTGTGGCATATGCGCCTTGCTCATCTTAGTGAACGTGGTATGGCAGAATTACACAAGAGAAACTTGTTGCATGGTGTCAAAAGCTGTAAGCTCGATTTTTGCAAGTATTGTGTTCTTGGTAAACAGACTAAAGTCCGTTTTAAGACTGTGAAGCACACAACTCAAGGGATTCTGATGTGCATTCTGATGTATGGGGGCCTTCCACGACATCGTCTTTGGGTGGATCTAGGTACTATGTTACTTTTATTGATGATTTTCACGGAAAGTTTGGGTGTATTTTTGAAACAGAAATCTGAAGTTTTGAAGTTCAAGCTGTGGAAAGCTGAGGTAGAAAACCAAACAGGACGAAAAATCAAGTGTTTGCGGTCTGACAATGGTACGGAGTACACAGATTCACAGTTCCTACAATTATGTAAGGAGCATGGGATTCAGAGGCATTTTACAGTGCGCAAGACACCACAACAGAATGGTGTTGCGGAACGAATGAACAGGTCGTTGAATGAAAGAGCCAGATGTTTGCGGTTGAATACGGGGCTTCCCAAACACTTCTGGGCTGAGGCTGTTAACATGGCATGTTACCTTATCAACAGATCGCCAAGGGCATCACTGGCTGGGAAAGTTGTAGAAGAGGTATGGACTGGTCATGATGTTAGTTTTGATAACTTACGGATTTTTGATTATCATGCTTATGTGCATGTACCTGCTGATGAGAGATCCAAACTTGATGCAAAATCGAATGAGTGCATTTTTCTGGGTTACAAGAAAGGTGTCAAAGGATTCAAGTTCTGGGATCCAGTTGCGAAGAAAGTTGTGATTAGTAGAGATGTCGTTTTTGATGAACAGTCCATGTTGCAGCAGAAGCAAGACACGACAGTGGTGGATTTCGAGCAGTTTCCAGTTGAGAAACCAGAAACTTCTCAACCGACTTCTGGTGGTTCCACTACGGATGATTTGCAGGATTATAGTCTCGCCAGAGACAGGGTGAGACGGACGAATATAAAGCCTCCGAACAGATTGGGTTTTGAAGACCTGGTATCTTTTGCACTTATTGTTAGCAGTGATGATCCGGTTACTTTTCATGATGCCGTTACTAGTCAGGAAAACGACAAGTGGATGGCAGCCATGGTTGAGGAGATGGAGTCTTTGAATCACAATCGCACATGGGAGTTAGTTCCCCTTCCTGAGGGTAAGAAGTCGATTGGTTGCAAATGGGTGTATAAGAAGAAACCAGCAGTAACAGAAAAAGAGGGGGAGAAGTTCAAGGCTCGTTTGGTAGCGAAGGGTTTTTCACAGCAGAAAGGAGTTGATTATGATGAAATCTTTTCTCTTGTGGTCAGGAACACTTCAATCCAAGCAGTACTTGCATTGGTGGCTAGTTGGGATTTGCATTTAGAGAAGATGGATGTTAAAACTACTTTTTTGCATGGTGATTTAGAGGAGCAGATCTACATGCGGCAACCTGAAGGTTTCACTCAACCTGGAAACGAGCATTTAGTTTGCAGATTGAAGAAAACTTTGTACGGGTTGAAACAGTCTCCGAGACAGTGGTATAAACGGTTTGACTCCTATATGATCAAGATTGGCTACAACCGATGTGAGTATGATTGTTGTGTCTATATTAAGAGCCTTGATGATGGTTCTTTTATTTTTCTATTACTGTATGTTGATGATATGTTGATTGCTGCGAAGAACATGGATGATGTTATCGGTTTGAAAACTTTATTGAGTTAGGAATTTGATATGAAAGATTTAGGTGCTGCAAAGAAAATTCTTGGAATGGAAATTTGCAGGGACAGAGACTCAAGGAAACTGCGGCTATCTCAACGGGGTTATGTTGAGAAAATGCTAGAAAGGTTTGCGATGAGCAGCGCGAAACCAGTTAGCACTCCATTGGCGAATCACTTTAAGCTCTCAACAGAACAGTGCCCTAAGACAGATAAGGAAGTTGAAGATATGGCAAAGGTTCCATATTCTAATGCTGTTGGCTGCTTGATGTATGCGATGGTATGTACTCGTCCTGATTTAGCTCATGCTGTTAGTCAAGTTTGTAAGTACATGTCTAAACCTGGTAAGCAACATTAGGAAGCAGTCAAGTGGATCTTTCGGTACTTAAAGGGTATTGTAGGACATGGAATTGTTTTTGCGAGTCAGCAGGATAATCCTTTGGTTGTAGGATATGTGGATTCAGACTATGTAGGTGACTTGGATAATAGAAGATTTACGACAGGGTATGTCTTTACTCTTGGCGGAGGGCCTATTTGTTGGAAGTCTACTGTTCAATCTGTTGTGGCTCTATCTACAACTGAAGCTGAGTACATGGCAGCGGCTGAAGGTGGATGGCAGCCATGGTTGAGGAGATGGAGTTTGAATCACAATCGCACATGGGAGTTAGTTCCCCTTCCTGAGGTAAGAAGTCGATTGGTTGCAAAGGGTGTATAAGAAGAAACCAGCAGTAACAGAAAAAGAGGGGAGAAGTTCAGGTCGTTTGGTAGCGAAGGGTTTTCACAGCAGAAGGAGTTGATTATGATGAAATCTTTTCTCTTGTGGTCAGGAACACTTCAATCCAAGCAGTACTTGCATTGGTGCTAGTTGGGATTTGCATTTAGAGAAGATGGATGTTAAAACTACTTTTTTGCATGGTGATTAGAGGAGCAGATCTACATGCGGCAACCTGAAGGTTTCACTCAACCTGGAAACGAGCATTTAGTTTGCAGATTGAAGAAAACTTTGTACGGGTTTGAAACAGTCTCCGAGACAGTGTATAAACGTTTGACTCCTATATGATCAAGATTGGCTACAACCGATGTGAGTATGATTGTTGTGTCTATATTAAGAGCCTTGATGATGGTTCTTTTATTTTCTATTACTGTTGTTGTGATATGTTGATTGCTGCGAAGAACATGATGATGTTATCGTTTGAAAACTTTATTGAGTTAGGAATTTGATATGAAGATTTAGGTGCTGCAAAGAAAATTCTTGGAATGGAAATTTGCAGGGACAGAGACTCAAGGAAACTGCGGCTATCTCAACGGGGTTATGTTGAGAAAATGCTAGAAAGGTTTGCGATGAGCAGCGCGAAACCAGTTAGCACTCCATTGGCGAATCACTTTAAGCTCTCAACAGAACAGTGCCCTAAGACAGATAAGGAAGTTGAAGATATGGCAAAGGTTCCATATTCTAATGCTGTTGGCTGCTTGATGTATGCGATGGTATGTACTCGTCCTGATTTAGCTCATGCTGTTAGTCAAGTTTGTAAGTACATGTCTAAACCTGGTAAGCAACATTAGGAAGCAGTCAAGTGGATCTTTCGGTACTTAAAGGGTATTGTAGGACATGGAATTGTTTTTGCGAGTCAGCAGGATAATCCTTTGGTTGTAGGATATGTGGATTCAGACTATGTAGGTGACTTGGATAATAGAAGATTTACGACAGGGTATGTCTTTACTCTTGGCGGAGGGCCTATTTGTTGGAAGTCTACTGTTCAATCTGTTGTGGCTCTATCTACAACTGAAGCTGAGTACATGGCAGCGGCTGAAGCTGCAAAAAGAAGCTTTATGGCTTACTGGTTTAGTGAAGGAGTTGGGTGTTCAACAAGGTGGAGTTCAGTTGCTTTGTGATAATCAAAGTGCTATTCACTTGGCTAAGAATCAGGTGTATCGTGCTAGAACTAAGCATATTGATGTAAGGTTCCACAAGATCAGAGAGTTGGTTGCATCTGGAGAGGTTTTGTTTCAGAAGGTACATACTGATAAGAATGCCGCTGATATGTTCACCAAGCCAGTTACGACAGACAAGTTCAAGCATTGCTTGGACTTGTTGAATGTTTTGAGTTGTTAAAGAAGCAAGGTAACCCAACCCACATTGAAGTTTCCAAGAGGCATGATATTCGCCAAGGTGGAGATTTGTTAGGTATGGCTCATAAATATACTAGTAAATAGGACATGAATCAACTGTCTTTACAAAGAAAGTCTCATTGTGGGGTTACGAATTATGTGGGTTGGGGGTGCGCCCCCGCGGTACGGTACAGGGTTGATTTTGTAATCATGTACCAGGGTTTTCTATTATAAATAGAGATGTAACCTAGACCTAAAATATCATTGAATAAAACTTCTAGCGCCGCCTAGGCACCGAGGACGTAAGCACATTGTCGAACCTCGTAAAATTCTCGTGTTCTTTTGTTTTCTTTACCCGTTTTCGTCAACATCTACCATACTTAAAGAAACCTAATATCTCATCCTACTAGATTAATCAGCAGTTAATGTTTCCTCTCGCTGGACTAACTAATAATTGGCGCTTGATCGGCGGATTTTCTTTATAATACTTTTATCATGGCCACATGAATTCAGATCATTTGTAGCTGTCAACATCATTGACACTAACTCTGCAACATTGTGATATGCATCGTCATGTTCTTCTTCAGAGGTTCTGTCGTGAGGCAGTTAAAATACGACTAAAAAATAGTGTAACTGATTAAATAGGTGATCGATTAAAAGCTCTATCGTAAATGTTATATCTTTTCATAAATATTATTTGTGTTGGTAATAATAATGGTAATAACTGACAATATCATTGTTGTATGTAAAATGCGTTAAAAATTGACTGTAATATAATCGGTTAATTACTAGAAACATTATCAAACATAATAACATAAAAGGTAGCGCTTATTTAACATAATATGTAGCACATTTTTAAAGCTAATTGGGTTTTAGAACTCTGACGATAACAAAATAGGTTAATTATTTAATTTGTTATCAATATTATCAACATATTAAGTGGCGCCTAAAATGTTACCTAAGTTTAAGCTAATAGAGCCTCAGAAATCTGATAATAACAAAATAAGTTAATTACTAGAAACATTATCAACCATAATAACATAACAAGTAGCGGTTATTTAATGTAATAACTAGCACATATTTAAAGCTGATGGGGCCTTTGAAATATGACGATAACAAAATAGGTTAATTACTTAATTTATTTTCAATATTATCAATATATTAGTTAGCAACTAAAATGTTATCAAAGTTTAAGCTGATTGAGCCTTAGAAATCCGATGATAACAAAATACGTTAATTACTGGAAATATTATCAACCATAATAACATAACAAGTAACGCTTATTTAATGTAATAGGTAGCGCCTATTTAAAGCTTATAGGACTTTAGAAATCTAACGATAACAAAATATGTTAAATACTTCATTTGTTTTCAATATTATCAATATATTACCGTGTACATTGTTAATTTACATATTACTTTAAAGTAATAGGTTTCAAAATTATAAGTATCGATACTTATATGACATTATTGATACTTGTACATTTACGCCTATTTTCATTATACCGGTAGAAATGTTTACCATGTACATTGTTAATTTATCTATTATTTTAAAGTAATAGGTTTTGAAATTATAAGTCTCGATACTTTATATATGAGGATCGATACTTGGACATTTACGCCTATTTTACCGGTAGAAACGTTTACCGTGCACATTGTTAATTTACCTATTACTTTAAAGTAATATGTTTCGAAATTATAAATATTAATACTTTGTATATGAGTATCGATACTTGGACATTTACGCATGTTTTCATTATACCGGTAGAAACATTTACCGTGTACATTATTAATTTAACTAGAGTTTCGACAACATACTTTTCTATTCGATTGCAGCAACAAACAACTATGCTTTCAAAAACGTCTTGCTTCTATTTCGTAGTAACTAATACTCTTTAATTTCAAAAACTATGACCGTCTTCTATCTATTTCGCATAACGTAATGCCCCTTCAAATTCTTTGTTAGCAATGCCTTTGATATTTTAACGGTCATGTTATTTATATTTAATCGATATCATTCCCTAAATGTCGATACTTTTGTGTAAGGTATCGATACTTTCGAGACATTTTTTTCATTTCTTTTAAATTCCTAAAGTATCGATACTATGGTACATATACTTATAAATGTATCGATACTTTTAACAATTCCAGTAGATCTTTACTGGTTTTGTCAAATTGAAACCAGTTTTGTCAAATTTCAACCTGTTATATTGTCATGTATTGATACATGTGTCTAAGGTATCGATACTTTATAGACGCTATTATTGTAATTCTTTTAAATTCCAAAAGTATCAATACTTTGGTACATATACTTATAAAAGTATCGATACAAATGTCAACCCTTCCGGTAGCTCTTTACCGGTTTTGTCAATTTTAAACATGTTATATTGTCATATATCGATACATGTGTCTAATGTATCGATACTTTATAGCCGATATTATTGCAATTCTTTTAAATTCCTAAAGCACCGATACTTTAATGCATATACTTATAAAAATATCGATACAAATTTCAACCATTCCAATAGCTCTTTACCGGTTTTATCAAATTAAAACCGGTTTTGTCAAATTTAAACATGTTATATTGTCATGTGTCGATACATGTGTCTAAGGTTTTGATACTTTACAGCCGCTATTATTGCAATTCTTTTAAATTACTAAAGTACCGATACTTTTATACATATACTTATAAAAGTATCGATACATGTATACTTTTAACCGGTTTTCTTCACTCTCTTATATATTACTATATATATCGATACTACTATGCACAGTATCTGTAACACCCCCAACCCATACTCGACCCGAATACGAGTCTGAGATGTCACATTGCCTTTTTAAAACACTTTCCCTTACAAAATAACAAAACATTTGAACTTATTTTAAGAAAATACGATAATATATCATTAAATTATATTCGGTATAAAATTTTGATATAAAAATGTATTATAAGGGAAATAAAAATCTTTCAGATCAAATGACAATTTTGCCCTTTATTTCATTTTATATTTACTAACAATCATTTTTGAACTATTCAATTATTCTACCTTAATCACCAAATTCTGAATTTTTACAATTTAATCACTAACCCGTTGTTTGGGATGTTACAATATCGATACCTACCGATAAACAAAGTTTGTCAGTTACCAAATTTTTTAATATTTCTTCATGTTTTCCACCTACAACATTATTATCAATCAACATTTCCGGTAGCGCTTAACTGACTTTGTTAAATATCTTATTAAGTTTCCGGTCATGTCGTTTCTTAACCATTTATTAGTCCGCCTTTTTTGAAATCAGACAACTCAAAAGAAATCAGATCCACTTTTTTGAAAAGCAATTTCCTAATTGGGTTCACAGAAGGCACTAAATTCCATAGCTGCTTACGAAACGGTGTGTTCAAGAGAAGTTACCACTTTACCTTTTCTCTGCACTCATACATACATTTCAGCACATTGGATGTTAGGCAGGTTTCACCAAAAAGCAACGACCAATGCTTGTGATCATTATGTTCTCAAGAAAATGACCACTTCATAGCATATCGACTATGAAAATCAGATTCCTACTAATGAAATTTTCCGAACGATACGAGTACTTTCTAATGTACATGCCAAACACCTTCCGAAGGCCGGGCCGATAACATAAGTATTTAACCTTTGACAAACTACAGTTATAAACAAAATAAGAACTCAAGAAACAAGGGGGATCATCTGTAATGCAGATCCCTTATAACTTTTAGTTCCCAAAATTCGAAACAGATATAAGATGCATGTTCATCATGAAACGAAAACACTGGCTGCTACAACAGAAAGTGGGAGATCCAAAGATGTTAGGCAAAGCTTGTGGGAGGTATTCTCTTTGGACTAAGAAAGAAGTTAGAAACTTAAAAGGGCACCTTGGCATCCCGGTTGCATGTATAATCAAGATGCTAATTTCTGCTTGGGTGCTGCAGGAGATCTATGGGAAAGTGTCCTGTAGATGGCTTTGATAGTTAGTACTTGGAGTAGTTCCACAACAACCTCCTACAAGCGAAGCCCCAACCTCGCACCATTTGTTTACGTAAGAGATGAAATCTTCATCCTTGACTCCTGTATTTTGCTGTCACAAAAAGATTGTTGCAGATTATTAAGGCTCCACTTTGACCCTGGAACAAAGAATGTGGTTCAAATAAGGTGTTCCTACAGATTTCAGACACTTTTTTCATATAGGGGATATTTCATTTATCGTCTAGAGAGAAAAAAGAACATAAACTTACCACCCATTCCTTCCGATCAGCATAATATCTCTCACCACTATTGGGATAAATAACAATTGGTTTGGTAGTGACCTGCACAAATTATTAACCAAATAAGTTGGTCGAATCCATCAAAATTACTAGACTACAACATTACTGGAACAATTCCTCACACACGATAAAAAAAGAAAAAACTAAAAGAATAGAAGAGAACCAGTTAGTTGCTAAACCATATAAAACAAAAAGGTGAGAAAAGTGTATAGTTATTCATCTAGAACGGTTATAAACAAAATAACAGAATAGAAAAACCAAAACCTTCTTGATTGCTAAAATCAGATCATGAATAAATCGAGGAGGTGTGCAGTTGATTCCAACAGCAACAACTTGTTTGCAGGATTCAGCAATTGTTGTACATTGAAGCAAAGAATCACCGCTAACTGCATCGACACCATTTTTTGAGTTGAAAGTAAACCATGCAAGAATCTTTAAGTGTTATTCCTCTAAGAGTTCAGCATAAGCCTGTATGAAGTGCCTCCAAAATCGTAATATTAAGAAGAAAAAAATTAAACAGAGTGGACATAGAGTACTGGATCAATAACACCTTACAGGCCAACTCAGGGAACATTTAGGATATGCAAGACATGAAATATAATATGCTGTTTTTGTTCCTCACACCCTTCTTACTTTTATCTTAAGGAAAAAGGTTTTATTCAGAATCAAATATTCAGCTATACCTGAGCTTCTATGTTATTTGGAACTGTTTCAAATGCTATTACGTCAGGACCTGAACCCTTCTGCGATGAAATTCTTATAAAACTTTACCGTCACTGCATCACCATAGTACCCACTGGAATAGAGAATATATCAACAAAAAAGGAGACATGTAAATACGTACTAAATTCAATGATTTTCATTTACACAAAAAGATAACAGATTGTGGCAGATAGCCTAAAAGCAACAAGTTTGGATTTGGATTAAACATTACTTAATAACATCTTCATAGATGATTGACACACCTGTACTCAGTACCATCAGCCAAATAAGCCCCATAGCTGCCTACAGACGCCGCAACTAAGATTGGGCACTTTTTTAGTATCTTACCATCACCAATTCCATCACTAGAACTTTTACTACATTTTTCATAATACATTTCCCTCGCCTCAAGGGCAGTTTCCACACTTTTTTTAAGCAATGATTCACTTTGTTCTCTGGAAAACCCTTTTGCTTCGAACCCCTGAATTGTGGCCTGTTAAAGATACATAAATTTTCATCGGTTGGTAAAAGGGGGGGGGGGGTAATGCTATATCCGATACCTGATAGGATGCTGTGATAATAATCTCCGCACCAGCTTCGAGGTAGTCAAGGTGTACCTGCTAAAAATAGTTTGCTAAATGATCTAGAGAAGCACTCTAAACATCACAATCGGCCAATTTAATGCCATTATTCTTTTAACAGGTGCTGCAAAGTGACATAAATACTATAAATTCAATGATTAGAGTTCTTTGTTATGAAAAGTAGCTTGAAAAAGTTTTCAATCAAATGGTGTTACAGCGACATGAATATTCACAAAAATTAGGGATAATATAATCTGACCAGACAAATTAATCAACTTAACAATCACAAAACAGAGAAGCAGTCATATGGCTTGCTTGTTCAGCACCTCAACTTTAATCATCAATACATTATGGCATTGATCTTGTTTATTTGGACCTTGCATACTTTGATAGTATAATTATCTTGAATTTGTGTCAAGTAAAATTAACCTAGGTTTATCTTATTTGAAAAGGCAATTAGCAGTCACGTTGGGTATTGAACCTTCCTACGTGGGTTAAGAAGCCTAGAAGAGAACTAAGCTTTCAGAAATACCAATCCCATTATCCTGTTTATTGTTTTCCCTTTTTATGATTTCTGAGAGAGAGAGAGAGCAGACATGGACTACTGACTACAAACTGAAAAGGGTCAATTCTTCCATCACAGTAATAAAATAAGCAATATGGCAGCCCAAATTCAAGCACCAGCTCATAACATTTACCTCTTTGCATAAGTAAATTTTATATACAAAATAGTAAAACTCAAAGTTGAATCTCACCAATAATCCTTAAATGCCACTGATCTGACACACCAGATCAAAACTGGACCACCTGCACACTGTGGTCCAGTGTTTTACACATACATATATAGATAATTAGATATATATACACTAAACTGTATCCATACTAAATAGGGACAAGTTTTTTTTCTTTTTCTTTTCCTTTTTCTATAATCAGAGCATAATTCAGCTCCATGAGAAAATAAATTATAACGCCAGTAGCGCAACAGTTAAAATTCCCAAAAAGACTTACGGGCTCCAACCACTCCTCTTTCTTCATCAAAATGAAAACTTACTTGAATGCACGAAAAACCAGTTCCTAACTTCCAAATTCCTATTATAAACCACATTGAATTGCATATAAGACGTAAGAACAAAAAATAAAGGTTCAAAAAAGTAATTTTGAAAGAGAGAGAGAGAGAGAAAAATTTACGGAGCCAATCAGGTGAGGAGAAGTGAGGAGGCATTTAGCACTCCAGAGGGGATCGTTGAGGTCAGCACCGTGATGTTCCAGCTCCGTCGCCAGTCCGTTGAAAGCCTACATTTCTTTGCTTAATTAAAATGGGGGTTCGCCCTTTTCTCTATTTCAGTGCTCTGGTTTTCTTTGGAACTTTGAGATATTTGGACGACTTCGAGGTCTCACTGGCCATCGCTAACGTACTCATAGAACGAACATTTTTTCTCTTTGGCCCCTATAATTTTTCAATATTACAATACTTACCATTCCAGTTTGAAAGTTTTTTAATCCGATTTACTCCACATGTTTTTCAATAATTCACTTTAGCACCATGTTTGCAAAATATTGCACCATGTTTGGTACAAGCGTCATATTGGTATACGTCAGGACTACAGTTGGTGACACCGAGGCATTCCCGGTGGAAATCGGACTCCACCAAGGGTCGGCTCTTAGCCCTTACTTCTTCGCTTTGATTATGGACATCTATTGTGCGACACCAGACGGTGTTCCATGGTGTATGCTTTTCGCTGACGACATTGTCTTAGTGGCTGAAACAAAAACTGAGCTGAATAGTAGACTGTCTACCTGGAAAACAACTTTGGAAGAAAAAGGTATAAGGATCAATATTGAAAAGACAGAGTATTTATGTTCAAACTTCAGTGGGAACCAAAACGATGAAGATGTAGAAATATGCATAGAAAGACACGTTCTCCCCTCAAAGGATTGTTTCAAGTACCTAGGGTCTATGATACGTAAAGATTGGGGTGTAGATGAAGACGTTTCACACCGTATAAAGGCGGGATGGCTAAAGTGGAGGGCTACTACTGGAGTTTTGTGTGACAAGAAGGTACCTCTAAAACTTAAGGGAAAATTTTATAGAATGGCAATAAGACCAGCGCTACTGTATGGATCAGAATGTTGGGCTATCAAGAAGGATCACGTAAAAAGGATGGAGGCCGCAGAAATGAGAATGCTTTGATGGGTATGTGGTAGGACTCTGTGGGACATGACACCAAACTCTGCTATTAGGATGTACTTGGGGGTGGTGCATGTATCCGAAAATTTGAGGGAGGGAAGACTACAGTGGTTTGGGCATATCCTAAGACGACAACCATCGGATGCAATTAGGAGGGTAGAGTCGATTACAGTCGATGGTACCAGAAGGAGATGTCGATCAAGGCGGAAGTGTGAAGACTGCTTGAGATCTGATTTGAAGGATTTAGCCCTTATCGAGGACATGACCTCTGATAGGAAATTATGTCGACTTAAGACCAGGGTAGCTGATAGGGCGAGTCACATCCATTGGGTGTATCATCTTTGTCTTCATTTAATGCCTTTGTAGTAATTTCATTATTTATACTTTTTATACGTTTTTGTCATTGGAATTTATGAAGGCTTAGAACTAAGGTAGCGGAGTAGTGTTGCCTTAGTTTAGGTTTTAACTCATTTGACTTTATCCCTTCTCGAAACCTGATATCGTTGAATTATGTGTATACTGCTCTTCATGTTTCCTCTTTATAATTTTGGTCGGGTCTTACGTTTCTGTCTATATGCAGATATTTTTACGCAGGGGTTTATTTGCAGGGATTACTTCCCATTACAGACGTGCATATGAAGACTGCATATGGAGATTGTTCAACTACGTATTTTATTTATTTATTTAAACATGCATTGCATTTTATCTTTGTTTTTAATTTTTTTGACTGCCGGAGGTCTTCCACGAAAGTTGCTCTCAACCTGGCGTTGGGGGACAACCTATTACCCTACCTCCCCCTTATCCTATTGTATATGGGAATAGGGTTTTGTTGTTGTTGTGTTTCGTCATATAAATAGTCTAAGTATTATTATGTAACTTTTAAATGTAGAGAAACTCAACAAAATAATATTATATAGTCAAAGGACTATTTGTATCCTTTACCCCATAAAATAATAGCAAAATTGAGGAATAAAAAACCAACTTAGAGATAGGGATGGTATACGGGTACAATTTCATGGATTTCGCACTACACCTGCTTTAATTGATGCGATGATGAATATAAATTTAGTGGGTAGTGGGCGGGTATGAATGCAAAAAGTCATACATGTCGTGGGTAGGTGCTAGGTTTAGGACATTATTCGCCCCATATGCACCCGCCCATTAACTACTCACCATATAAATCTTGGGTCATTATGAATTTAGGTATAATTTCAGAGGCTATTACGTAAATCTTAAGATTTTATATGACATGACTTATAATTTAACTAAATGTTAGAGTATAAACATTATAAACATTTTATAATATGTGAGGAGATGTTTAGTCTAGTGGTCAAGCCAGTCACAGTGAGAACTATTTTGTTTGTTGCAGTATCAAAGAAATGGGATCTGCATCAAGTTGACATTAATAATGGCATCCTTGATGTTGAACTTGTTGAAGAAGTGTATGTGACTCAACCTCTTATCCTTTGGGTATGAGGTTGGTGATAGAAGGGTGATTGTTTGCACGATGAGAAAGGTAATTTATGGTTTGAAGCAGGCCCAGAAGGCGTGATTTGAAAAACTTTGGGGTTATTTGTTGACTAAAGGGTTTGTGTTGTCAAATTATGATGCTTCATTATTTGTTAAAATTTTTGGTGATAGTTTGGTTTATCTTTTAGTTTATGTTGATGACATTATTATCACAAAAATTGATGTTTTTTATGTTCAACATATTGTGTCTAACTTTGATAAGGTGTTTTCTTTGAAAGATCTTGACAAATTGAATTATTTTTTGGGCGAGCAAGTTACCTATGATCAAGATGATTTGTTCTTGAAACAAAAGAAATACATTGAGGATCTTCTTTTACGGTATGGTATGAACAAAGAGAAGAGTTTGCCTACCTCTATGGTCTCTAATTGTAAGTTGTCTCTTCATAATGGTACACCTATTCTTAATCCCATTGATTATCGAACCATTATGGTTGTCTTGCAATATGTTCTCATTACTAGGCCAGACATTGCATTTACAGTTAATCGAGTTTGTCAATTTATGAAATCTCCGTTGGAGGAGCATTTTTATGTTGTCAAGCGCATCTTGAGGTATCTTCAGGGTACTTTGGATTTTGGTCTTAAGTTTATCCGCTCTTCTCGTTTACAAGTCACGGGGTTTGCTGATGTTGATTGGGGTACTAATGTGGATGATTATCGGTCTACAATGGGATTTTGTATCTTTCTTGGTGTTAATCCGGTTTCTTGGGTGTTAAGGAAGCAGCAGGTTATTTCCCACTCCACTGTTGAGGTAGAATATCATAGTGTTGCGTGTGCCACAACTGAGGTCTTGTGGTTGGAAGCCTTGTTACAAGAGTTGCATGATACTCATGTTGTCAAACCCATTCTATGATGCAATAATTCAAGTGCGGTGATTGTTTCAATGAATCTTGATATGCATTCAAATTTCAAACATGTGGAGATGAACTTTTTTTTTTGCATGAAAAGATTGGTTCTGGACAATTAGTGGTAGATAAGGTTCCAGCTTATGAGCAGGTTGCAGATATTTTAATAAGTCGTTGTCAGGCTATCTGTTTACTCGATTTAGAGACAGGTTGTGAGTTTAGTCTGGTTCAACATGTGGTAAAAATATGGTTTGATTTTGCGATGGTTTTTGTTTTGTGCTGAGGTTTTTGTTTGCAAGTGTTCTTTCTGTTTGTTGTTAAGAGTTTTTAAAATCTTTAGGAAGTAAGGTGAATGTTATGAGTTTAGACTCTCATCAAGTGCAGATAGGTTGTTGTACTACACTGGTGCTTTCTGTTATGATGGTGGTTAGTGATATTGAGTCTGTTATGAGGTTGTTAGTAGTCTCAGTTGTGCATTAGCTCCATTCTCTTGTATAAATGTCACGTGGTTCCTTTGGAATATTATAGGTTTATTCATAAAATCTATGAGAGTGTTGTCTCTATTTCTTTAAGGTGTGATTCTCTAATAGGTATCCAGCTAGGTAGTTGGTGTAGTGGTGGATTTGAGAATGTATCTGCGTGGACAGGTGTGGATTTAAAAACTTTTATCCGTCATGAGTGGTGGATAGGTAGTGAATACGAAAACATTAGGTGAGTATGGAAATGGGGAAAGAGGTATCTGCACCCACCTCTCCCATTTACCATCCTTACTTGGAGAGGATATAATTGTAAAATTAAACAATATGAGCGGACGTGGCTTGGGTCATCCATAGTCTACCATGTCCTTGGTAACGGATATAAAAATTAAAATTTAAAAATTATAAATTATAAGTTTTAATAATTTATTTCACAACACCATATAAACAATTCAGCCATATATATATATATAAGATAAATATACAAATTGCTTTATTTATTATTCTCTATTTAATGTATTAAATTAATTTTTATAATTTTTTATAATAACTAGAATGTATCTACTTGAAGTTGGCTAAATTTCTCAAATAATGCATTGGAAAAAATTATTTGTTCGAATAATGCAGTCGACAAATTATTTTGTGCAATAGGGTGAATGCTACAGTAAACCCGAAGACGCATTGAAGTCCAAGCGACTTACAAATAAATTTGGGGGAGACGCATGGAGTGCAATGCGTCTCCCATATTTTTTTCACCAATTTCATTGCTATGTAAATGTATAAAGGGTAAATTACACCTTTACTCTCTCTCCAAATTTCTCACAGTACTTTTATTTTTTTTAATTTAATCACTCAATTTTTTATTTTACTCCAATTTTGATCACTCTACAATGACATGGATTGTTTTACTTCTGTGTTTTGATCACTCATCGACCATTGTTCAAGTTGTTATATGGAAGCCAATTTGATCTATCAGCTCTAGCATTGAATTTATGTACTAAAGAAACCAACATCGTGCTCACATAATTTCTGATTGAAATTGGGTTTAGGTGGGAGTTATCACCCCCACTAATTTAGGGTATAATAAAAATAAATTAATTAAATACAACTACACTATTTTGGACAACAATTTAAATTATAAATTATGTAAGCTCAATTTTGGTTTCTTTAGTACACAAATTCAATCCTAGAGCTGATTGATCAAATTGGCTTCTATATAACAACTTGAACAATGGTCGATGAGTGATTAAAATAGGAGTAAAACAAAAGTTGAGTGATTAAATTGAAAAAATTGAAAGTACAGTGAGTGAATTTGGAGAGATAGTAAAGTTGAATGATTAATTGTGTAATTTAAATTTTGTACATTTATGGAAAAGTGAAAAAAAATATGGGAGATGCATTACACTCCATGTGCCTCCCCCAAATTTATATGTAAGTCACTTAGACTTCAATGCGTTTTCGGATTTATTCTACTATTAATCTTTATTTCACGAAATAATTTGTTGATTGTATTATTCGATCAAATAATTTTTTCTTATACATTATTTAAGAAATTCAGCCACTTGATGTTAGTGTATCCGCCTCTCCCTACCCTACTGTCTCTATCAAAGGTTTAGTGTGTGATGAGAAATGACAAACAATCTCGCCAATGGTGTGTATCATTAACATCACGATAAGTACAAGGTCTTTGTTCTAATAAATAAAGATGCCATTAGTTATTTCCTTTAATAAATTATAGGGTAAATAACACTTTAATCCTTTACTTTTACATTTTTTATCAATTTAAAATTAAATTCTTAAGAATAAATTTAAAAAAGTCATCATTAATTAAATAATATAATTCTTTTATCATCTACGTTTATATATATTTTATTTTTTTTAAAAAATATATAAACGTAGATGTTAAGAAATAGAGGTATTTTATATAACTGTCCGTTAATAAAGAAATTAAACATAAATTAAGAGATATTGAAATATTTTAATAAAAAAATATAAAAAATTAATTTTATACAAAAATATAAGGATTAAATTTTGAAATTTAAAATAGGGTAAAGCATATAAATAATCTCTGAAGTTTTAAGGTGCTTGCATTTTGATCACCCAACTTTTAAAACTTACAATATAATCATTGAACTTTTAGTTCATTTTTCATGTGACACGTTCACTCCAGTGACTGTATTGTAAGTTTTAAAAATTAGGTGATAAAAATGCAAACACCCTAAAAGTTCGGGAAGCATTTATATACTTTACCCTTTAAAATAATACAAAAAGCTGATAACTTGGGAATTGGAATCTGTTCCAAGTGCATTTGTTCCTCATGGAGAAGCAAAGCAATTAGAATCTGTGTTTGCACGTTAAAATATCCTTAAAATCTTCTACGGAAAGCCAAGGCACTGCTCCAGCCTCCAGTTGGTAATGCTAAAAATTATAAGGAATGCAAGAAGACAAGTGTTTTTATATTCTTGATTGAATGTAAAATGATCGAGTCCTCATATGTACATGAGGTTGCCGTTGCTGGTCCGACCAGTTTGATTAGTCTCAACACGTATTTTTAATACGTATTGCACTCGTGCGTGAGAGAGATCATTGTCAAACATAAGGAAAAATGCCAAATTGCAGAGATAAAATCTGCAAATATGAAATTATTTTCCAGATCAAATGTTGTTCACATCTTGCAAGAGATTTCTGCATGTATACAACTCCGGATATGGGATGTTCCCCACCATTCTCTTTCTCTGTTTTTTTCTCCCTAATGTTTATAACTGTAAGGAGTCACAGATACAATGATTTATTTTCCCTGGCCATTAGCATAAAAAGAGACTTAGCTTCTCTTAACTGCAGACAGGGTTCGATTTGACATGATATCATCATGAAAATCAAACTCAAAGATGGATTCTTCCACTCATTCCTGGGCCTGGCCAAGGGACACGATTATCGTTTTAAGTCGTGTTCTATTAAAAGTACGACCCTTTTTCAACTACACTGTAGTCAGGAATACACAGAGGAACCAAATGACTAACCTTGACTCTGAAGAGAACACTGCCGTCTGAAACTTGCTTACCAGCACCGACTTTAAGCCCTTCAACAAAGCCGGCAGATGCTGCCTTTACCACATGCTGTCGAATAAAGCAACTTTAAGTAACCATAAATAACATAATGTTGGAGCTGTTATTGGTAAAAGGTAATACAAACCTCCATCTTCATGGCTTCTAGGACTAATACAGGTTGTCCAACTTCCACCTTGGCTCTATCCTCTACTAGAACCTTGACAACTAAACCAGCCATGGGTGCCACTACAGTCCCAGGAGGGTGGCTTGTGGTCTCAAAATTCGTCTTATGCTGTGTTTCATCTTCATTGGACAACTCAAGACCTAGTTTCTGTCTGAAATGATGGTGGTGCGGTCCATGCCATATATGTATGTGTTTGATCTGATCCTGCAACAGCAACCCCACATAATAGGATTTTACATGATTTTATCAGAGAGAGAACAACCTCAGAATTTTCTGCTCTCTAGTTATACTAGGTAATACCTACGCATGCTGCCTGTCATACCTAATAAGTTATGTTGCTTGGATTTGGGTACAAGGTCAGACATAGTCTGTCCGAAAAGGTATTTTTACCATACATTTGGAGGGGCACCCCTGTACCCTCAGAATTTTCTTCTATTTACCGTACCATTAAACTTTAAGATAATTGAGAAATCAGAGCAACATAGCCAGTTACTAAAGATTGCAACCAGATAAATTTTACAAGTTATTTTCCCAAATTAATTGAATCCTTCAAGCCGTTACAAGACTGTAAATATGTAGGCTTGAAAAACAAAGGATTCATCACTGGAAAAGACCAAATCCCACAGGATCAACCACACATCAGAACTTCAATTCAGATTGAATAGGAAAATAGAAGAAAGCAGTGGTAACCTAGAATGTAAAAAATCAGCTAAAGTTTGTTGCAGAAAAAACATTCACCTTGGTATAAACAGCTAAATTAACATCCATGGTTACTCCATCAGCCTCAACTCTAAAATTATTGTTGCCCACATTTTTTGCTTTGACTGCCAAAGCATGGTCACTGTTTTCTCCAATCTGTAGATTGTGCTACAAAATCATTAATCACATCAAAAGGAAATGGAACAATGGGCAGGAAGTGAGACAAAATAGATATAAAAAGGGAAAACAAAAAAGAGAGAGATGAGAAAGACACTTTGAACCAAAAACAATTTCAAAACTGAAATATCTTTAACATGCAGCTAGCACTTTGGGTTAGTAAAAACCTGAATAAAATAGTTCCCATCTGGATGATAAGTGACAGAAAGCATTAAATTCTTTGAACTACTGCTATCATATTCATTTTCCCACTCAAGTTCCATGGTACTCTGAGCATAATGATTGACTCTGAACGGAGAATGAGTATACCATATGGGAAGAAAGCTAGGATCCCCTGAACACAATTGCAAGGTGTAAATAATAAGATGATGCAAAGCAACTAGTAACGATTCCATGATAAAATCTAAAGCATCAACTTACCAGAATGACTTTCTTTCAAAGCAGAATGCTCCTTATTGCAGAGGCACGCAGCTACCAGCTTTGCTCCGAACCTAGCAGCACTATATGCTTCCTCATAAATTACTTTGTTCTTAGGATCAACAAATAGGTCATCTTTATGGTGCTCAATAAAATGCGTTTCTACATTGCCCTCTTCAAATGCCTTATTGTTAGCAAGTTTTTGTAGGAAATTGATATTAGTTGGCACCCCTGCAACCTGCAAAATAACAAATTATGAGAATTGAAGTAGATTAACAGTAACTCTCAAGAAAAAATGGCATGAGAATAAGATATCTAGTCAAATTAATAGTATGATTTACCAACATGTAGAAGCCTTGATAGAAGAGACGATACATAGAATCATTAAATTAAGCCAGAAAAGACAAGCTGCCAGTGAAACAGTAATTTCATCACAATTGCACCCATTTACAAATTCAACATGGTTATATGAAGAACCTTCAATTATATCCAAAGTATTCATGATACAATCTTCATTTTACGCTTAAAAGCATTTAACAAGACATCCTTTTGTGTTGAACAATGGCCATGCAAAGGTGAGAGGATCATCTCATGGAGAACTCACCATAAAATTGGAGCCAAGTTCATGATTGGGCATATATTAGAGCAACAATTATGAATTCTTTAACAGTAAGTTTAGAACTAAATTTCTCAAAAAATTTATACCTGAAACTTTGACAAGCAATCCTTCAATTTGACTAGTGCTGCAGCACGGTTTTCTCCCCATACTACAAGCTTTGCAATCATGGGATCATAATGCATGCTGACAACATCTCCTTGTTCAACTCCAGTCTCAACCCGAACTGTTAAATAGAGAGATCAAAACAAGCGGAAAAAAGGGGAATAAAATTTGCATTCTTACTTATAGGGGCTGTTCTCAATTTAGGACAAATGGCTACAAGATTTAACAATCATCCTATTTTTTTCTATTATTTTCAAGAGTAAAAAATGGATAGAAAATATCAAAACTGAAGGATGGCTGGGCATTGCCAGAGGGAAACATCTATTAACTAGAATCCTCCAGAGGTGAATCAACAAGAAGATACTACCTAACAATCTGACACAACTCCTCCAATGTGGCTCTTTTTACCATTAGGAACAGTCTCCAAGAGTTAGGTTGTCTTAATTGTTTCATATATCCAAGAAACTGGATCCAGCGTTAAGCATAAGAAAGTCACCTGTTGAAGAAGGTGGTACAGGATGATAATGACGAAGAAGTCCAGTTGCAGGAAGAAATCCTTTGGGAACATTTTCAGCATAGATTCTGGCCTCAAAAGCGTGACCTGTCAAATAATGATTAATCACAAATCAGTCAAGATGGTATCCTTAAATAGATATCATAAATATCAATTTATGGTGAAGCCAAACTCGAGTTTTAATAAAATAAATAAGTACATTAGAACTACACCATAGCAATTGATATTTTGTTTAGAGATCTGCAGGTCATGTTATAGACAATGTTTCAGAACTTGAAAGAACCTCATCACTGTCACCATTGACACTGATCTCCCCATATTACTATTTCCACAATTAATAAATTAGAATATATGAAAGCAACAAGTTTTAATCATGCATGTTATAAATTTTGCAACATCATGTATGATCAAATAAACATTGAGGCTAAAAGTTATACCTATATTGAAGAACAATAACAACTACTACCAATCCCATTTCCAAAAAGGAGCATATTTTAACATATATTGGAAAACATAAAAGAGATAGGTGCAATTTTAGACAAGAGACCCTTTTTAAATGTAGAATGTAACCGAATAAGATATATGTATTCTAAATGTATTTTATGTTTATCCATTTAAAAGATAAGTTAGCTAACTATTAGATAGTTTAGATATGTAGGACTCCTATGTAAAAACAAACTTAATAGGACTTTACGTTGTATATTCAACATTTTTAATCAGACTATTGTTATCAGTTCTAAAGTATGAAGGAAAAAACAACAGAAAAGAGAAAACCTCTCTTTTTCATAAAACTCTCCTTTATAAACTTACATTAAATTTCAAATAGAACATCACAAGAATGACATAGCTCTATTCAAAGGGTAAAAGCTTGACCTGATATGGGCACCTGAACCTGACTTAAAGGAAGCAGCTCCCCATTTGCAACACGAATTTGCCACTCCACAAGATCTTGACCAACAATCATCTCCGTAACAGGGTGCTCAACCTATGAATAAATATGGATACTCTATTACAGTTTTGTGAGTCATAAGGAATCAAGATGGAAAGAAAAAAAAGCGATTAAAGAACCTGTAATCGAGTGTTCATCTCCATGAAGTAAAAGCAACCTGTTGCAGTATCAACTATAAATTCCACAGTGCCAGCACTGTGATACCCAACTGCCTTTAAATGCCACATGGACTAGATATCAGCATTTAGAACTTGGCATTTGAAACTTAAAATAAGTTGGATGACGAAAGCCATTTGATTAATGAGAAGCCAGCCAATATAAGAAAGAACAGAGAGAAGTAAAATATGAGATGTAAACTCAGAAATATTGCATTACTAAAAAAATACAAATACTAGTCATCTGATAATGACATTTGCATACTTCAGACTAACAAATATAAGTATAATGATTTTGAAAGACATCACCTTGGCAGCAGATACGGCAGCCTGACCCAACTGTGAGCGGAATTCATTAGTAACACAAGGCTACATCAATGGAGATATAATCAATCTTTTTGAAGATCAACAGCAAAAGACGTGAACTGAAAAGTAAAGAAAGCAGCATTACCGCTGGAGCTTCTTCAATTATCTTCTGGTGTCTCCTCTGCACGCTGCAATCTCTCTCATATAAATGCAGTACATTGCCAAATTTGTCACCAAATATCTACTTACATCAAGCAGGAGACAAGCTTTGATCAATACATAAAACCTAACAGACAATGAAATTAATCACAAGCATCTCCTCAAATGCACATCTTATTACATTTTCCAACACATCTTACAGTTTCCCAAAAACTTGACAAAAACAAGCAATTAATTTTTTTTTCAGAAATGGATCTCTATTAAGTACAACTAAATGAAAAGGCAAAATTTAATAAGAATCTAACAGCACCTGAACTTCTATGTGTCTTGGTTGTGTAATGTATTTCTCCAACAAAATAGTGTTTACACCGAAGGACGCAGCAGCTTCGCGTTGTGCTCCAAGAAAGGAGTCAACAAAATCATTTGGACTTTGTACAATTCTCATACCCTATGAATGGTAAGAACAAACGTACAAATAAGATGAAAATTCCGGCAGTCCTAACAACAATCTTAATATTGCAAATTCAATGATTAAAAACACAGAGAATAGAACATACGCAATGATAAAAAAAATTCCGCTCACAGTTCACACCGTTATTTAATGAAAGAGAAGAAATCCGACAAGTAACTGATCGAGAAAGGAGCAGACCTTTCCTCCACCTCCATGGGTTGGCTTTATTAGGATAGGATATCCAATTTTATCTGCCTCTAACCTCATAAGCTCAATATCTTGCTCGCTTCCATGATATCCCGGCACCAATGGCACCCCTGCCGCACCCATTATTCTCTTTGACGCACTAATAAGTACAATCACAGCATCATCAATAAGCAAAAAAGCTTTCTAAATAATGGTGGAGGCTACTGAAAACAGTACCTTTTGTCACCCATGTCTCTGATTGCAGACGCTGGAGGACCAATAAATATCAGTCCCTTATCTTCAACAAGTTGAGCAAACTCAGAGCTCTCCGATAAGAAACCATAACCAGGATGAACAGCCTAAAATGCTTAAAAATTCATCACATTAAATACCATCTAACTGAGATGCTCTTAAAAAAAAGAGAAAACAATAATAAGATCGTAATTTAGATGAATTTACATATATCAAAACAAATTGGAGCTCGAGCAGCTCACCTGTGCCCCGGCGCGAATCGCGGCCTCAACAATAGAAGAGCCGTTCAAGTAACTGAGCCGAGCGGGAGGCGGTCCTATATGAACCGCCTCGTCGGCCGATTTCACATGTAGAGAGTCTCTATCCGCGTCGCTGTAAACCGCGACAGTTCGAATCCCTAGCCGCTTGGCCGTCCTCATGATCCTGCATGCTATCTCCCCTCTGTTCGCCACTAGTATTTTCTCAATGCGTTGTTGCTGCGACGACGTCGTTTCCAAGTGAGTAGTAGAAGAAGAGAGTAGCCTTACTTGGAGGAGCACGGCGGGCCTTCGACGGAGGATTGATGCCATTAACGACATCGTTTGGATTGTAGGAAGGTAGGCAAAAGGAACTGTAACGTTACCGGGAAGTGGATAGGAATCAGAAGAAGAAGATAAGCATCGGTTACTACTGTTAAATCATTACAGTGTGGATTCCCATAATTTTAAGTTATTATATAAAAGGGACATTTGCTCCAACGGAGTCCAGAGGACTGAGAGTTGCGTGTTTATCGTGAGCGTGACGAGGCGCTTGCCTGGTGTCTATATCCATCGGCGTTTGGCGTCAAGCTTTGGGCCTATAAGTGTTCACGGCCCGGGTTAAATTATAAACGTATCATTTATTTAAAATATTATTACAAACAGATTATTACGTTAACATTGAAACAGACGTCTAATGTAGCCTGATGTAATAATAATAATATTTTTTTATCCTTAAAATTTATACATTTTTATTAATTTTCTTATTATTTGAAAAAAATCATAAATTTAACTATACATATTTAAAAATCTCATAATTTTCAACAATAGAGCCATTTTTATGATTTTGTCAAGTTAGGAAGAGAGAACATAGAGCAAAACAGTAGTTGGATTACTATTTTTTTTCTTCCTTAAAGCAGTAATTAATTAATGTTAAATTATTATTACTAAAACATAATTTTATATCTAATTTTAAATAATATATATTATCAACCGATAAGACAAAATGATATATTAAATCTTTATATCAAATTATAATTTTTGCAAAAAATTGATAACTTAAATTATTAAGATCTCTAACGATGAAAGAGACATTGTGTATCTATTTTATTGTGTTGTTGTAACAACGGTGGCGACAATATCATTTTGATATTGGCAAAGGATGCTTCGATTATGAGTTCGATGTACTCGGTTACGGTGGATGACACAACTCAGGCAAACAAGAAAGCTCGCTCACTGATTAAGATTCTCCACAAGTTCCATAAGCTCATCTAGACAAGGGCGTCAAACATTTACACAAGAACAATTCTTTCAAGTTTGCTAACATTAATCAATGATCCTTTCCATTATTTTTTTTGTCTTTTTTGTTCTTAAGGTTTTGCCTTGACAAATTTAAATTAACCTAGGTCGCACACCTGATTGTGGTAGGTGAATCTCTTAACAGATATTTTCTGTATACATAAGAACTTGAACTCGAGATATGATTAAACGATATCAAGCATATTATTTTTAATTAAACTTTAATTGTTTAAGATTTGAATAAAAAACCTTAATTATTTTTAATTTTGTTAAAATTAATTATTTTTAATTTTGTTAAAAGATAAGATGATGATTTGAAAAAGAAAATATTAATGGAGAAATTATATAGAAAAAGTAGATTATGTGTATTATTTTTTTAATTGATAGAGATTATCGATTATATGCCAAGAAAGATCCATGGAATAATTTTTCTTGAAATTTTCTTTTATAAGTAGTTTGGCCTTTGATTATTTTTGTACAATTTTGAAATAATGATGGGATATTTTACTTATACATTAAAGAGTATCTAACCTATTAAGATTTATATTTTAAATTTTGATTGATGCAAATTCAAATATTTGATTAAGGATTCATTTATATTAAAAGATTTAGGGCCTAAATTGCTAATCGAAGCCAAATTCAAGGACAAATTTGCAAATCAAAGCCAAAGTAGAGGGCCAAATTGCAGCTGAAAGACAAAGCCAGGGGCCAAATTGCTTATTAAAGCTTAAATCAAGGGGCAAAAGACACACTAACCCAATAAATAAATAGAGTTACCAGCTTTAAGTTCATTAAAAATAATGGGGATAGAGATACAATCTTGTTTGTTCTGGGGTAATTATGTATAATTTAAGGTTAAGGAAAGATGCAATTGAAAATGTTAAATTTTTTTAACATTATGTAACTTAAAATATTATTTTTTTGTAATATTTTTAATTGAACAAAAAATATTATAAAGAAATTAATATTTTCAGTTGCCAATAAAAATATTTAAAAATTAATATTTTAAATTTTATAAATAATAAAAAAATAATATTTTAATTACGTTGAACCGAAAATATTAAATTTTTTTAACATTTCCCTTTGTTTTACGTAACGAAATCGAAACAAACTGTACTGCTTAAATGTTTTTTGGGATTTTATAAGATATAGCGGGGTCAATATCGTAAATAGACAATGACTCCTACTGAATTACGGGAATTAAAAGTACAATTGCAAGAATTGGTAGATCGGAGTTTCATAAGACCGAGTGTGTCACCTTGGGGTGCAACTGTGTTGTTTGTGAAAAAGAAGGATGAGTCTATGCGATTATGCATTGATTATCATCACCTGAATAAGGTGACAATGAAGAATAAATATCTTCTCCCAAGGATCGATGATCTTTTTTAGCAGTTAAAAGGCACACCAGTGTTTTCTAAGATTGACCTTTGATCTGGTTACCATCAGTTAAAGATCAAAGAGAAAGATATTTCTAAAATGACTTTCAGGACTCAATACGACCATTATGAGTTTGTCGTGATGACGTTTGGATTAACTAATGCTCCTGTAGCATTTATAGATTTGATGAACCAAGTATTTCATCCATATTTGGATTAATTTGTCGTTGTATTTACTGATGATATTTTAGTATATTCTAAGACAAAGAAAGACCATGATACTCATCTTTTAATTGTTCATCAGACTCTTCGAGATAAAAAGCTTTATGCCAAGCTGTCAAAGTGTGAGTTTTGGTTGTCAGAAGTTGCTTTTCTTGGCCATGTTATTTCAGCAGAAGGGATAAGAGTGGATCCCAAGAAAGTACAAGCTATTGTTGAATGGAAAACTCCAAAGAATATTTCTGAAGTTCGAAGTTTCTTGGGACTCGCTGGTTATTATTGAAATTTCGTGAAGAGCTTCTCGATGACCACCTCCCCACTTACCAAATTATTGAGGAAAGATGTGTCATTTATTTGGACTGATGAGTGCCAAGAAAGCTTTGAGGCGCTAAAGAATATTTTGGCAGAAGCTCCAGTATTAGTGCAACGAGAATCGAAAAGGACTATGTAGTATATAGTGATGCATCTCATAATGGTTTGGGATGCATATTAATGCAAGAAGGAAAAATTGTGGCTTATGCTTCAAGGCAACTTAAGTCACATGAAATGAATTACCCTACTCATGATTTAGAATTGGAAGCAGTTGTGTTTTCTTTGAAAATGTGGTGTCATTTCCTATATGGTGAAAGATGTTACATCTATACCGATCATTAAAGTTTGAAGTATATGTTAACGCAAAAGGGGTTGAACTTGAGACAAATAATATGGATTGAGCTTTTGAAGGATTATGATGTAATCATTGATTATCATCCAGTAAAAGCTAATATAGTAGCTGATGCTTTAAGTCGTTAGACATTTTTTTCCTAACGAGCTTTGGATGCACGGTTGTCATTAAAGGAGAATGAAGTGTAATTGCAGAGTTGAGCCTACTTTATTGGAGCGAATAAAGGATCTTAAAAGAAAGGATAAAAAGTGCATGCCAAGAATTTAACAAGTAGAAAAATGTGAAACCAAAGATGATATGAACCCGGTTGTAAGTTCCGAGTCATATATGTTGTTGCCCGATCCTGATTCCAGTAAGAAATGAATTATGCGATGTTTGAACTCTATAATTGCATAAACAAATAAGTAAGATGGAAAATGATAAAATAATATTAATTATGAAAGGATGAAAGGTTGATTTTTGTTTTTTGAGAGTATGAGTGATGAATATTGTGGTTAATTAAAATAATGGAAATATGGTGAATGATAGTGGTGGTGGCGTAGGCTATGTAGGTTTGCAAAGGATGACAGATTGTGACCCGCTAGATATATGGAGCTAGGAACCAACAATATAAAAGAATAAAAATGAAGCGGTAGAGGGTGGAACGTGACCCACTAGCTATAGAAGAGCTACGAACCAATGTTATAAACAAATGGATGGATGAAGACCACAAGACTAACTTGAAGTCGATAGAGTTGTTCAAAAGAACTACAATGAAAGAAATCTTTCAAGAAGTATTTTATAAGCAAAATTGTGTGTTTACAAATGATCCTAAGGTGCCTATTTATAGTGTTTCTAGACAACACATGAAAAGTCACACAAAGGAGATGAATGTTTCATCTTAATGGTGATGAATGCTTATGAATGCATTATTTCTTCTCTTCTCCTTTAGTGGTTGAATATTATAGAGAGTATAGGACTAATTTGGACACTTTTGAGGCTGAATGGAGAAACAATTTCGTCCAAAGGGGTGGATGACTCTTGCGCTTCTTTGGCTTTCTCATTCATTAAAGAAAGGGGGATGAATGTGGACACTTGATGTATGTAGACAATTATACATCTAAGGGGAAGTATCTCTTGGAATTCCATGCTCATCCTCGTGCCATTTATCCTTCTTGAATGTCATAAAAGTATGCATTAAGAAGGCCTTCATTGTATGTCTCCTTGTAGAATGTGGAAATGCCTCTCCTTGGTTCAAGCACTTCATTGTATGCATTTCCCGTAATGAAATTTCAGCCTGCATTGTCTTTGGTAAAATGATCGTATCTCAAGCTCCCGATGTCGGATTGAGGTGATTCAAAAGTATTTATAAATCCAAGAGAAAAATAAATAACATCCAATTGATTTCAGCACCAAAACACGTTTGTAGATATTCATGCACCTTGACACAATAGTAGTAGATATTCTTGCTTTTGATATGATTGTTCATCTTCTTTCATGCACCTTGACACAATAGTAGTATATATTTATGCTTGAATAAAATTAAGAAATAAACATGTCAAGCAAATATTAAAAGAGATAGTTTAATTAATGAACTAGTTTAACAAATGAACTAGTTTAATGAATGGATTAGTTTGATTAATGAACTATTTTGATCAATGAAGTAACTTTATTCAATAAACTTGCTTACTTAAATAAAATAGATTATTAAATGAACTAAATGCATGAATGAACTACTTCCCTTAATGAACTATAAGCTTAAATGCAATACATGCTTTAATGAACATCATGCTTATTGAATGCAATGAATATTTATATAAACTTTAATTTCTCATGCAAATTCATGCATAAGTAAAATAAAGTGTTCCTCCCTTGTTGTTGGTCTTTCTCCTTCACGTTCCAAGCTTGATATAAACAAGCTATAAATGGATGCTTGGAACTTCTTGGCCTTTACACGTGTAATGAAACCACTTGGAAATTCTTTCGGGTCGCTGTCAGATCACATCATTCGTTCCCTCTTTAAAGTGATTTGTCCCAAATCAACACTTGCTACAAAAGGGAAAATCTCTACTTCCTTTTAGTCGGGAACTTCTTTTCTGGCTTACGAACCCATAACCAATCTACTGGTTTAAAAAATATTTCTTTTGTACTTCATGTGAACTCTATTTAAAAAATGTTTCATTGTTTAAAAAATGTTCTTCTTTTGATGCTTATGATCTATGTATTGTTGGCCTTTATTCTTTTTGCACCCTTACACCTTTTGATGTAGCTCATTCTCAAACTTGATTTTTCTCTTGTCATATACATGCATAACTTGATTAGTATGGAAGGAAATCAAATCTAATGGAATAAAAATGTTAAATTTGTTGATGACTTTAAGCGATGAATGTTTAGTTACAAACAACATTGTTTTTTGTTGCAGACAAACTCATTTCGAGACACATAATATTCCCACATATTATGATGTTTTAGAATGATTTCCCTTGATGTAGTAGCCTGCTCTCGATTGACAGTTCTAGTTTGACAGTTTGTTTGTGGGTGGTATGTCATTCGTTTAGATCCTTCTTTTCTCCATAGAGTTTTCCAAAGATGACTAAGAAACTTGGCATTATAACCCATCATGATCGTCTTTGAGAGTTAAGACCCCAAATAGCCTAACCACCTTATTAAAAAACAAACCAACGTCAAATTTAATAAAACTTATAAAAAATTCACAGGGTCATCAAACCATGGAGGATCTTTGATGATCTTAAGGAATGGTAATCCATTTGGAATCTTCTCTGGAAGTAAGTCTTTGAATTCTTGCAACAAAGAGACAACAAAAGAAGGAAAATCTTGATTAATGTGGTTAGTGTTTAAGAAATTCTCCTTGTACAAGAGCATTAGTGCTTCATTTCTCGACAATAAAAACTCCCTCAACTCTCTTTCTTTTGAAAGAACATTGATTTTCTTTCCTTCATCTTGATCACTCTCCTTTACTTTTACCTCAATTTTGGTATCTCTCTCTCTGGCTCTTTCAAAACTCTCTCTCAAGTGGATTTGGTCTTTATGTACTTTCTTTGGTGAAAGTGGTGATAGAGTAATCTTCCTTGCCTCATAGGTGAATGTATACCGATTGGTATATTCTTCATGCACTACACGCCTATCGAATTGCCATGGTCGTCTTAGTAGTAAGTGACTGATGTACATCGAAACAACATTGCAAAGCACTTTTTTTTATATTTCCTAGTAGAGAAAACAATAAGGACTTGCTTGGAAACTTTGAGTTCACCTCCATCATTGAGCCACTGTAACTTGTAGGGATGTGGATGCTTTGTTGTTGCTAAACTAATATTTTCTACCATCAAAGAACTAGCAACATTAATACAACTCCGACTGTCTATAATGACAAAGTATACCTTTCCACTTATGTAACAACGAGTATGAAAGATGTTCTTGCGTTGTTCATCTTCTTCAATTGAATATAGGCTTAGACTCATTTTAACAACAAGAGATTTTCCTTCTACAACATGCTCCAATTCTTCTTCTTATTGAATGGTAGCATATTCATTTTTACTCTCCTCTTGTTCCGAGTTGGCTTCTCCATCATCTCAAAGAAGCATGGTGTTGCAGTTTGGACATTGGCTTGCAATATGCCCTTGCCCCAAACACTTGAAGCATTGTATGCCACAAGAATAATTTAGATTGACAGAACTCTTACACTTGCTAGTTTCGACAATGGGTTTGCTCCCTTTGGGTGGTCCAGTTTTTTTAGTGGAATGACAACGAATGAGTCTTCTTGTAAGAACCTTGTCCCCACCTTGATGATGCATTTCCATAGGATCGTGTGTCCCTTTCCTTTTGAGTTGATTTTCCACCTTCATGGCCATATGCACCATGTCTTCCATCTCCATATAACGTTTCAACTTGACCACGTTCGCAATGTCTAGATTAAGGGGTTGTTTGATAAAATAAAATGATTAAGCGCTGAATGATTAAATGGCCTGAATGATTCAAAGGCTCTGTATGAATTGGCTCTGAATGTGACATGCTGTTTGATAATGGTTCTAAATGTACAATATGAATTATGAATATTTTCATTTTTACCTTCATAATGATTTATTATATTATAAGATATGATTGTTTAATAAGACAACATGTGAAAAATAGGTATTATGGTAAAATACCTGGTGCTTAATGATTTATAATGTACTTTAATGCTGAATCATTCAGCAGTGTTTTGTTGTTTCATTCAGTATAGTCTTCATTCAGAGGTGAGAATCAAACACGTTGAATGTTGAACGGTTCAACATTCAACATTGTTTATTCAGCACTAAGTCTCACTAGGAATCTTGCCATTGTGGCTTCTCTATCCTCATCGATATTGGCATGTATCATGGCCACCTCTGTCTCTTTATGGTAGTCTTCAACACTACCTTGTGAAAGGTTTTGAAGATTGTTGAACAACTCCCGATGATAGTGGGTTGGAATGAATCGCCTCCACATCACTGCTTTCATTTCATTCCATGTAGAGATAAGACGCTCACCATTACGTCTCATACTAAATTTTAATTGATCCCACCAAATTAGTGCATAATCTATAAACTCTATGGCAATGAGTTTTACCTTCTTAATTTTTGAATACTTGTGGCACTAAAAAATGTGCTCAACCTTCTTTTCCCATGCTAGGTAAACCTTGGGATCCGTCTTACCTTGGAAAGATGGAAAGAAAATTTTGATATTGTCAAGGTTATGATCCATTGGTGGGCGAACCTTTGGGGTCTTATACCTCGATTCCCCATTCTTTACTGAGATGCATGATCAAATTCTTGCCTATCTTCTACCCCTTCTTCAAACTCTTCTTGGTATGTATTGTCTCCTTAGTCTTCTTGCCCTTGTCTTCTTTGTGTTCATTCTTCTTCAAGGTGATCTATACGTTCATGGAGTGGCTCTAATTCTTCCCTCAACAATCTAGTTAACTCTTGAGTCATTGCTTGTATTTGCAAATTTGGCATGCCTCCAATGTTTTGTTTATTTTCATCACCTGAAATCTGATAATTGTCTTTAGAATGACGAGACATGATTAATGTAAAAAATGAAAAATAAAAACTCACCAATAGACTCCAAGAAAGAGTTACTCTCACTCATGTTTGACTCAATATGGATTTTACCCTTGATGTGCACTCTTGTCTTTTACCACTCTTGCTCCCTTTTCAACTCCCAATGGAACTCCCTCAAGGCTTACAAGGACTCTTATGGAATTTGGTTGAAACAGACTTGATTAAGTAGTAACTTTAAATGAGTAGAAGAAAAAATTGGCTACAAAGAAAGAAAATGATGAGAATAGGTAAAATAAATAAAATAAATGGTAAAAGTAAAATAATGATGAATATATTTTTCTTTTTTTAAGATGAAAAGATTGTTCTCTCACTCTTTAAAATTTTCTATTTATTTTTATTTTTATTTTTTTACTAAATCAAGAGAGAGAAAACAATAAAATTATTGAATCAACTAGCTCTGATACCAATTGGTATGAACCTGGCTGTAAGTTCTGAGTCATATATGTTGTTGCTCGATCGTGATTCCAATAAGAAATGAATTCTGAAATATTTGAACTATATAATTGTATAAACAAATAAGTAAGATGGAAAACAATATAATAATATTAATTATGAAAGATTGATAGTTGTTATTTGAGAGTATGGAAGAGTGATGGATATTGTGGTTAAATAAAATAATGGAAAGATGGTGAATGATAGTGGTGGTGGTGTGGGATATATAGGTTTGTAAAGGATGATGGATTATGATCTGCTATCTATATGGAGCTAGGAACCATCAATATAAAAGAATGTAAATGAAATGGTGGAGGGTGGAATGTGACCCACTAGCTATAGAAGAGCTAAGAACCAACGTTATAAACAAATGAATGGATGAAGACCACAAGACTGACTTGAAGCCAATAGAGTTCTTCAAAAGAACTAGAATAAAATCAATATTTCGAGAAGTATTTTATAAGCAAAATTGTGTGTTTATAAATGATCCTAAGGCGCCTATTTATAGTATTTCTATGCAATATATGAAAAGTCACACAAAGGAGATGAATACTTCATCTTAATGGCGATGAATGCTTATAAATGCATTGTTTATTCTCTTCTCCTTTAGTGGTTGAATATTCTAGGGAGTATAGGATGAATTTGGACACTTTTGAGGTTGAACAGAGACACAATTTCGTCCAAAGGGGTGGTTGACTCTTAGGCTACTTTGGCTTGCTCATTCATGAAAGAAATAGGGATGAATGTGGACACTTAATGTATGTAGACAACTATGCATCCAAGGTGAAGTGTCTCTTGGAATTCCATGAACATCCTTATGCCATTTATCCTTCTTGAATGTCATAAAAGTATACATTAAGAAGGCCTTCATTGTATGTCTCCTTGTACAATATGAAAAGACCTCTCCTTAGTTCAAGCACTTTATTGTATGCATTTCCCATAATGAAATTTTAGCTTGCACTGTCTTCTATAAAATGATCATATCTCAAGATCCCAGTGTCAGATTGAGATGATTCAAAAGAAGTTGTAAAGCTAAAAGATAGAGGAGTAATATCCAATTGATTTCAGCACCCAAACACGTCTGCACTGCATCCAAAATCAAAAGATAAACTGACTGATATTCTTACATTTGATGTGATTGTTCATCTTCTTTCATGCATATAGACACAAGAATAGTAAATATTCATGATTGAATAAAATTAAGAAATAAACATGTCATGCAAACATTAAAAGAGCTAGTTTAATTAATGAACTAGTTTAATGAATGAACTAGTTTGATTAAAGAACTATTTTACTAACTTTATTCAATGAACTTGCTTACTTAAATGAAATAGCTTATTCAATGAACTAAACGCATGAATGAACTACTTCCCTAAATGAACTATAAGTTTAAATGCAATACATGCTTTAATGGACAAAATGCTTATTAAATGCAATGAATATTTATACAAACTTTAATTTTTCATGCAAATTCACACATAAGTAAAAATAAAGTGTTCTTCCCTTATTATTGGTCTTTCTCCTTTACATTCCAAGCTTGACATAAACAAGTTTTCCATGGCTTCTTGGCCCTTGCAAGTGTAATGGGCTCACTTGGAAATTCTTCTAAGCCCTTTTCGGATGAGATCACATCAAAATACTTTGAAGTTAAGTCTAATGGATGATTGTAATATCGAGAAAGAGTTTGTATTCTAAACGATGAGGAATTGAAGAAAAAACTTCTCTATGAGGAACATTATAGTCATTTGTCGATGCATCCTAGAGGAAACAAGATGTACAATGACTTGAAGAGACAATCTTGGTGGCTAGGTATGAAAAGGGCTATAACTGAGTTTGTTTCTAAATGCTTGACATGCCAACAACTGAAAGCATAACATTAAGTACCATCTAGATTGTTGACCTTATTTCTATTCCTCAATGGAAATGAGAAAGAATTATTATGGACTTCGTGATAGGACTACCTTTGACACCCAATAAAAATGATTCAATATGGGTGATTGTGGATATATTGACTAAGTTAGCATATTTTGTTCTAGTTCAAGTTGATTACTCTATGAATAAGTATGTTGAATTGTATGTTAAGGAAATTGTTCGACTGCATGGAGTACATGTCTCAATTGTGTCTGATAGAGATCCAAGGTTCACTTCAAGATTTTGGAAGTCTTTGCATAAGGCCTTGGGAACTCGACTTAACTTCAGTACTACTTTCCATCCCAGACAGATAGACAGTCAAAGTGAATTATTCAAATTTTGGAAGATATATTGAGGGCGTGTATAATTGAATTCAAAGGATCATGGGGAAAATATTTTCCTTTGGTAGAGTTTTCTTATAATAATAGTTATCAGTCAAGTATAAAGATGGCTCCTTATGAAGCTTTATCTGGAAGAAAATGTCGAACGCCTTTGAACTAGTATGAACTCAAGGATTGAGATATAGAGATATAGTTGGCCCTGATCTGACTAAAGAAGTAGAAGACAAAGTAAAGATTATATAAGATAATCTTAAGATTACGACCAATTGACATAAATCTTATTCAGATTTAAAGAGGAAAGAAATTGAGTATTAGGTCGGTGACAAGGTGTTTCTCAAAGTATCACCTTGGAAAAAGATTATACGATTTGGACGAAAAGGGTAGCTAAGTTTGAGATTCATTGGTCCATATGAGATTGTGAAAAGATTTGGTCCAGTGGCTTATCAGCTAGTGACCTCTGGAAATGGATAAGATTCATAATGTATTTCATGTATCGATGCTTCAAAGATATCGTTCAGATCCTTCACATGTTATCACTCCAGAGGAGATTCAGATTCAATCAGATATAACTTACGAGGAAGAACTGGTAAATATGATAGAGCATGGAGTTAAAGAACTAAGGAATAAAACAATTCCACTTGTTAAGGTTTTTTGGAGGAATCATAAGGTCGAGCAAGCTACGTGGAAAACAGAAGATATGAAAAAGTAGTTTCCTCATCTTTTTGTATCAAGCACGTATTGAAAATTCGAGGATGAATTTTCTTAAGGGGAAAATTATAATGTTCCAAAATTTTGGCTAGTGGCCAAAATGAAAATTTTAAAAGTTTTATGGTCAAATTGTAAACATGACAAATGTTTAGGGACTAAGTTGTAATTTTCAAAAGTTATGTAATATGGTCTTGTAAATGAATAGTTTACCCCAAGAATGACATTTTCGTGGGTTTCATATTTTTCGTACGAAATTTGGATTAAAAGTTATAAAGTGATAAAGTCAAGGAAAATTTTGGATAATCGGATCGAATCAGATTTTTGCGATATTTTGAAGGATGATAAGTCAAGGTTAATAATTTCATTTCTATGTCTTAATTTGGAAGGATTTAATATGGCTATTGGATTTAAGTTGGTTTTCCATGTTAAATCGTGACTGTTGGATGAAAATGGCAAGATTGTAATTTTAGAAAATCACAAGGGAAAAATTCATATCTATTAACTCCTTGGATTAATTCTAGCATGTATATGAAGATATGGGCATGTTTCATGATGGTGAGCTTTATATTTCAATGGCAAAATGGTCATTTAGCATTAAATGAATTTTTATTTCATTTTATCGTTAAAATATAACAACTTAGCTTAAGATTTTTGTTTAGAAAAATCAAGAGCATGTTCATCTTTTCCAAGCTTGGCCATGAACTCTAAAAGATCATGATAAGAGTTGAGATCGAAGTGAATCGAAAGAAAAGAAAAAAGTACAAAAATAAAGGAATATCGAAAGCAAGGTTACTAGTGAGGCATTACCAGGTGAGTGCATTCTTACTTATACTATTATAAGTATGATATGAGGAGGAATTGCGTTGAGTCAACCTCAAATGTTTTGAAAAGAAAAGGAATTTTAAATCGTATTTATTTTATTTCATATTATTTGCTAAATGATATTGAATTATTTAGAGTATGAATTGCCCAATGCAATATTATATGATGTTTTGATATATTCATATCTATGGATACTTTGATATATGAATGATATATGTGATTTTGATGAAAATGTCCATTGTAAATGCATTGAGAGTCATAGATATAACTGGCATGCTATGTAGTGGAGTAACAACTACATTGAGTACATAGTCGATGTGATTTTGGACTATTGTACGTAGCTATGGTGAATACATAGCCGGTGTGATTTTGGACTATGATATTTCTTATATGTGGTACTTGATACTGTGTTTTATAGTATCTGTACATCTGTCTGGCACATAAAGTGCAATTTGCACATACTCGTCTGACTCACATACCTTGCATTCTCATTGATTACATTAGGTTGCGATTTGAAATGAAATGGAAATGTACAAGTTTGATCGATTTAATTGAAAGTAAAGTTTTCATCGAGAACTATGGTTTAATGTTGAATCCTTATATATGAAATTCTTAATCACAGATAAATTTTATATGATGTTTTCACATTATGATACATATGTTATATTTTGTTACATATATGTTTTATTAATATTTTACCTATATTATTATTAGTATTATAATTCCTCACTAAGTATATACTTAGTGTGTGACAGTTTTCACGCGTAGGTAAAGATAGGCGTTCGAAGTAAGGAGCTAGGCTCAACATCAACTTTTTGAGGACCAGTTCAGCTCAATAGTATCAATATGGCATCTTTTGATGTTTTTTACTTTCTAGTTTGCATGTATATTTTATATTTGGTGATGCCTTGTTATGATATGATAACAAATAGTTATATATATATATATATATGTGTGTGTGTGTGTGTGTGTGTGTGTGGTTTAGTAAGTAACATACCAAATGGGTATGTTCAACTCTAGTTTAAGCAGATTTTAAGTAGTTTGGTTTATAATATTAAACAATGTTGAACTGCTATGTTGTTGCTTGAAACCAAAATTGATTTGGATGTCAAAATATTATATTATGGTTTTACACGATTAAGCTAATATTGTATTTTATTTTTGAAATAGATGAACTTTAAAAAAAAACAAAATTTTACTGATTTTTAAATAGGAAATGTTTTAAATATTTTATGTGACATCTTTGACTAGTATTTGTTAACATATACAGAAAATAGGCGTTACAGATGTGACACATAACATATCATCACTTTAGGTGACGTGACATATGCCATGCCATCACTTTAGGAGACGTGACACATGACACATCATCACTTTGGTGACATGACACATGTCATCTGAAGATACTATTTTTTTATCCATATTATTATTATTAATATTATTATTATTATTATTATTATTTTAATTTTTATTATTATTATTATTATTATTTTTACTATTATTATTATTATTATTATTGCTATTATTATTATTATTATTATTATTATTATTATCATTATTACTAATTATTATTAAATATATTAAATACATATAAATTACAGACCAATTACAATTGGACCGGCCCAGTTACAAACCAACCAGAACTGGTCCAAATCCAACCAGAAACCCTAAATATTTGGGTTTCCAATTAGGGTTTCCTAACCCTAATTTGATCAGCCGCCTCAGCTCACAGCCGTTGGATCTAACAAGATCCAACGGTCCAGATGGTGCCAGAGGGAAACCCTAGGGTTTGATACCCTAGGGCCACGCGGCGCCGCCCCAGCTTCCACACGGCTGCCGACAGTTTTCTCGCCGCCTCCGCCGCTGCCACGTCCCGAATGAAGACTCCAGAAGATCAACGCCAGCCGTCCATGCAAGGCTATGGGGTGAGTCACCACTGGTAGTCCGGTGACTCACCGAGGCCCTTCTTCGGACCGGTCTGAGATGAACACCGGTGGTGGCTATAAAAGCCACCACCCATCTGCGAAAAAAAAAGGAGAGATAGACCGAGACAGAACCAAAAAAAAGAAAAAAAAAGGGAAAATAGAGAGAGATACAAAACTACCAACGATCCCAACAGAGCAAAAAAAACAAAAAAAAAACAGAAGGAAAAAAGGAAGAAGAGACGTACCAAGGAAGCTTCGACCACCGGATCTCGTCAGAACTAACAAAAACCGAAGGTATATTTGTAGATCTGCTCCGATTGGGAGCTTCTTAAGGAAAAAGAACACCGGAAACGTCCTTAAAACGTCCCGATCTATTTAATGGTGTCAAAATACAATTTTCCGGCCACCGGATGCGGTGGCCGGCGGTGATAATCACGGCGGCACACGGTGGCCGACCGGTGACCGGCTTCCCTCCGGTGAGGGAAGCTAGAGAGAGGCGAGAGAGTTTTTAAACTCTCTCGGTTTAGAGAGAGAGAAGGAAATGAGAAATGAAAACTGGCCCTTCGGGCCAGCTGATTTTGGGCTTAAATAGCCCTTCCCGAACGACGCCGTTTTGGGAAGGGCTATTCGCGTAATTATGAAATAGTTAAACCCCGTCCGCAGTCCTTCGTGTTTGTAAATTTTACATTTTGGTCACTAAACTGAATTTATAATAATTTTAATTCAGTCTTTGAATTTTAATTTTATTCATTTTAGTCCTTTTTATTAAAATAATATATTTAGGATAAATGACAAATTTAATCCCTTAATTTTAATAAATAAATTTTTTATCCCTAGTTCATATTTTTAATTAATTTTATTATAAAATTTGAATTTTAGATAATTTCATTTTGGTCACTAAATTATTAAATTAAAAAATAAAATATTTAATCCCTATAATTTCAATTAATTAGTAATTAGATTTAGTTTTATTTTTATTATAATTTAGTTATTTATATGTTTTCATTTTACTGCCTAAAATATATTGTTTTAGTGATATTTTTATTATATTGTTAAATATTTTTATATATTCATAAATATACATATAATAAATAGTAATTTTTTAAATATTTATTTTATCGAATAAAAGGACAGTCTTAATACAACTGGATGTCCTATTATGATATTTTAAAATTAAAAAGTAAAACAATATTATTTAAATTAATATTTATCAATATCAAAGAAAAGAGCTGTCTTAAGGCACCTAGAAGTTCTTTTCGGATATTTTTAAATAAATATAATTTTGAAAATAATAGGATTATAAATTAAATATATTTTTTTGAATTTTTAAATTTTAATAATAGAGACAATTTATAATTAAAAAGTACCAATTTTGGGCGTTGTAGGGGTGCTAATCCTTCCCTAAACGTAACCGACCACGAATCCCTTTTTATTATTAAAAAGAACGAATTTTTGGTTATAAACGCAGATCAGTTTAATTTTTTTTAATTGATGTTTTCTTAAAACTCTTTTAAAAGATATTTTTTTAGGTATTCGACCTACCTGACCCAAAAGGCCGATGGCGACTCCCAAATTATTTTCAAAACCATTTATTCACATCACTTTTCCCGCCAATTAAAAAATTTCGTGACCCGGACGAAAACCGGTTACGACAGCTTGGCGACTCCGCTGGGGACTGGTCAAACTTTTAAAAATCAATTAATAAATTGTCTCTATTAATTAAAAATTAAAAATTTATATATTTAATTTTTAATTTTTTCTTTTCAAAATTTTTATATTTACTTATTATTTTCATAATATTTATATGTTTTATTTTATTTGCAATTATTTTATTTCATTATTTATTTTTCTGTCAAAAGTTTGAGCATTTCTCCTCACACACAACACGTGCATTGCATAACATAAAGCTCTATAATTGAGTTGTCCCTTTTAAGTGGGAGTGAAAGCGACGTCTTCGTGAGAATTTATTCTCCGTGTCAGACCTAGCAAGTAACTTTCGGGGTTCATATGCTCTATGTCTTCGTGAGAATTTATTCTCCGTGTCAGGCATAGAGAAATGTATCCCCTCGAATTGAACTCGATCCACTTTAGTCTGTGATGGACTAGGATTGAGGGTTAGAAACCCAAGGGGGCACTAACAAGGACAATTCGGGTACCTTTATTCTTAGATCTGAAACCCTGCATATAATAAACCCTAGAAACTCTCCCGATCTGAAACCATGCCGAAATTTTGTCAGTAAGTATACACAAAGGAGAAATAAACTCTAGCTTTTAATTTATTTCTTTTTCCTGAATAAATGCATGCGAACTAGAAATCATGCAGTTAGGTTAAATTTTCCAAACAAAGCATGGAACTAGAAAGCATGAGGTTAAGATTTATACATTGATATATAGTTTTTTTTAGTTGGTACTAACTATTCTATTTTTTCTTATTTTTTTCATGCATGTTACATTGCTCTAATCTATTCATATTGATTTATTTTTTTTACATTGCATGATCATGGCATAATCAAAAGGTGTTGACTTGAAAGACTATTCATCAAATTGGAAAGAAATCATAAATGGACAAAAAGTTTTATGATCGAACAAAATATGACGCAGCCAAGGAAAGACATCCTGAAGAAACTACGAGGATCGAGGGAAGTTCTGCACACAGAGAACCGATTATATTAATACCAAAAGTAATCCATAAAGATTCTGCCAGATTGATACCAAAAGCAGTCTATGGTAAGAATATCAGTCGGGATATTCAGAGTAGTGGAGATTTTTATGAAGCTCAAGCATGTTATTTGAAGGACTTGAACGATCAAAATGAGAAATTGAGCACAGAAATGAAAACCATGCATGAAGATTTTCAGAAGATCAGTCAAACCTTTCAAAATGCTGGCCTAGGAAGTACCCCAGAAGAATGGATAGCAGGGGTCACCAAGCTGAAAAAGAACTGCAACATATATAAAGATCTTGTTCAAGAACTTCTTGGACAGAAAAGATCTCTTACAAAGGAAAATGAGCAACTCCGAGAAGTGACACAGAAAATGAAAGAGAATGTCATGGAAGAGGCTGCAGTCCAGACAAGCAATATGGCCCATAAGCTGATAATCTAACTTGGTTTTAGAGAAGAAAATGGGAAAGTTATTCCCTATATGTAAAGTTTTGTTTGATGTACTGAAGCTTTTGTGTTCAATGAAATCTGTTCTAAGATGATCACTCTTAAGTAACACCTTTTCATACATGCATTTACATTTTGTATCTGTGCATTTTCATTTTGTATTTTTATATCTATGAATTGCACATTTTGCATTCTTATTTTTCCATTTATGCATTTTTCATATTTTTATTTAATTACTGTCATGTACTTTAATTATAAAAACATATAAATAATTCATGAAAGGTTTCTGTAACAGTAAAAACCAAGATCATTCATTTATTTTACTGTACCATCATCATGAAAACAATGGAGCAATCTTATGAAGGACTACAAGACCATTGGCCAGAACCATTGACAGGGTTACCTCGGGATACAAGGAAAGAAGTTTCAGATTCAGTACCAGATGGATCAGATCAAATTATCCAGGGAATGGAATCTGATAAAGAAGATACAACTGTTATAGAGAAATCGTGCTATCAGATTGAAGAGTCGAGAAAGATAACATACCCTAGGGCATCCCACTCAAACCCAAAGAATAGCCTCATTAATTATTCACAATATGAGGATAAAGTCAAGAGGACAGAGAAAGCAATCAGAAACATGAAAGATGTTAGTGCCTACCACAAAGAATTAGAAGCAAGAGAGCTTAGCTTAGTTCCAGATTTGATTATTCCCCATGAATTCAAAATGCCTGATTTTGAGAAATATGATGGCACCAGTTATCCCTTAATCCATTTGAGAATGTTTTGCAGAAAAATGTGAGGATATTTAAATCATGATGACCTGTTAATTCACTCTTTCCATGATAGTCTTATTGGCCCAACAGTAGTCTGGTATAATCAGTTGGTCCAAGAACAGATCAAGAAATGGGTAGATCTAGCTGATGCATTTTTGAGACAATATCGGTATGTTAAAGGCTTAGCTCCAACACGTATGGATCTTCGAAGAGTAAAGAAGAAAACCAATGAAAGATTTCAAGAATATGCCCTAAGATGGAGAGGAATAGCAGCACAAGTTCAACCTCCCATGTTAGAAGAAGAAATATCACGTATGTTTCGGGATTCTATTCCCACTCCTTTCTACGAGTTAATACAGGCAAATCCGACGAACGAATTCGAGAATCTTGTGACAAGTGGAGATTTAATTGAGAATGTAATCAATGAAGAAAACTCAAAAGTCACATACAAGAGCCCAACAGATCAAAAAGCGAAAGCTGATAATGTGAATGTATGTCGCATCCAGAATCCCCGCAACTGCAAAAGAAAAAGAGTAAGTAACTATTCGGATCGACCAAAGAAAGTCATGCGATCAAGAAAAACTTTAGAATTGTTCCAAACTTCTATTTCAGACTTATACCCTCATTTGGTTAAGGGTCAGTACATCACACTAAGACCAACTAAAGTGACATCAAATCCTTCTGCTCATAGCTATGATCAAGATAGAGTTTGTAATTTTCACTTGGGGGTATCCGGGCATTCTACAGGCAATTGTAGGCCACTGTTAAAAAAAATTGAGATGCTTGTTGACAAAGGGGTTTTGACATAAGAAATAATCAAGAAATGGGGGGCAAATAAGGATGAGAATCCTGATCCTATTACATACCCAACATTAGAGGAATAATGAGGCATGGCAAACTAAATAAGTGGAAGTGTTATCTACCACTGTAGTACCTTTCTACTTTCAGCATCTTGTTTGAACTTGTTTTTTGTTCCTTTCTCCGCCTTTTGTATAATAAATAAATTTGTGTTGCTTTTATGGTTATGAGCAAGGAATCAAATTTTAATCTTGAGATTATTGAATATCAAGTAGATTAAATATTCTTTTAATTTTTCAAGAGTTATAGATCTATTGGCAAGTGGTAAAATTATATCTTCAATATCCCATCCAATGCCAATTACTCGACCTTTACCAAAACCAAATCCTGACACTACATTTATCTGAGACTCTGAAGAAATGTCTCTACCTATTTTTGAGACACAAACTCTAGATGTTTACCTTCTCGGGTAGAGTCGATTGATTGATGATACTACCTTCCACCATATACATGACTTTATAAGTCACACATTTGTCCTTCCAAATACAAAATCATCATAAACCAAAAGATCTCAAAAGAACCAAACTTTCAAATATTCGTGAATTTTACTGCAAGAAGAGACGAGATGAGGCATCATGGACCAACTCATTGATGATAATTTCGAGTGATTAGGGCATACTCAAAGAAGAAGGGGAAAGTGATTGATTGAAATAAATATATCATGCATTAATTACATTTTTTCATGTAAATAAAGTTAATCTTGAATATTCATCCCCCTGTGGATACCTCTTTTTACAAAGGTTTCTGTGTATGAGATGATGAACGGCATTGTTTCATTTATCCTTTAATATATATATATATCCTTTGTTGTCCCCATTTGAGCCTGAATAATGTTTCTTCTAATTCAACCCTAACCAAGGATCACCCTCTACATTAGGGGGCAAGGTAAAGGATATTGGCTCACAAGAATAAAGATTGTCAATACAGTTTTATTACGAAGACAAGTTTCCATGAAGTCATGAAAGTTTTGAACTACAAACTATGTCAAATACAGAGTGCTTGAAGATCAATCTAATCAAGAATAATGGAAAACCTCCAAAATGCAAAAGGAAAAGAGGTGCTCAAAGCAATTGAAGTATTATACTCATCCAGCAAAGAAAGAAGAAGAAGAAAAAGAAAAAAAAAAGAAAAGGAAAATCGAATAAAGATGGGTGATTTATTGAGCCTCAAGTTACAAGGTTGATCAAGTACAAACAAGAAAAGCAAGAAATGCTGAAGATATGAGAAAATGGAAATGAATCCAAAATTTGGCAGTCTAGAGGGATCCAAATGATGGAAAAATCCTCAGCAAGGCAGATCCAAGTCAAACAAAACAAGATTGACGGCGTCAGAATGAATTGATCCTTGGTTTGATGACCCTTAAACACTTATTTGGGCCTTTTTATCCCTTTCTTTCGTAACCATAAGCCATGGCCTACGTTACGTACCTGAAAAGTCCATTCTAATCATACATGGGTTTCTAAGTAAAAGATGATATCTTTAGAATTCATTCCGCCTTCCAAGATTGATTTTTATTTGCAAAAATTAGTTTTTAAAATCTTTAATGCATGATATGAAAAATGATAAAGGTGGGTTCAAGATATAAATTTTTAAATAACATCTTGAAACCAAAGGAGGATTCGAGTTGAAAACCTGAAAAGGCGGCTCGAATATTGAATGGTGCAACAACGACATAAGAGACGATCTTAAGCTCTTAATAAAGCACCACACATCTAAAAAAACGTTCCTGAGATTCTGGAAACGAGAAGCATCTCTACAAGATGAGCATAACAACCATTTCTTCAAGTTAGTGGAAGCCCGAAGCGACATACTGAACCAACTTGAAAGAACCTACTTTACCAAAATCAACCTACACCTCAAATCAGTCAATAATTTTGACACTTGCCATAGGACTATGATTTTTGAATGATTTAAAAGTATAGTTGATTTATTTGATATTCATTAAACTCCTTGTTTATGATTCGATTATATTGTGAACTTGAAAGGGGTAATACTTTGCAAAATTCTTTTATTCTTCAATAAAGAAAGGAGAAAAAACATTTTCAAACAGTACAGTCTCAAATGAGGAAGGTCCTTAAAGCAATTGTTGCTTATTCTACCTCTGTTGTAGAAAAAGAATGAACGAAGCCAGAATAATGAAGCACTTCACATTTTTGAAGGCAAATGGTCCAAGAAGCCAGAAAGTCTGGAGAATTGAACTTGTGACACTCTCCTATGACATTATTAGCAGCTCATCAAGAAAGATCGTTTATCTCATACTGAGGGCAATAAGGATCACCAGACAGATTATTTTCTCCAACCATCAATTCATGTTCTCTAGAAGATTACATTATAGAACCATGAGCAAGTCACTACCTGCACTCTGGTTATACCGTGATGCTGGCTCAAGTCTTGATACATCATTGCTACTTCTTCTATGCCGATCACTTTCTTTGTCAAGATGATACCCATTATGTCCTTCAGAAGATTGCTGAATTTGAATTTGAGGACTTAGGGCACAGAATAAGATATTGGAACAGATTCTACACTTGTATGCTGTACAGGATTCCAAAAGTTGAGATAACCAGTTTTACCATCAACTAAACCTTTCCATAGTTAAGGAAGAGTGAGATATGGCAGTGTGTATTTTGGAGCAGCAGAAGAGACAGCTGTCGTAGCAGTCATTACAAGAAAATGCACCAACAAAAATCTTCTAGTTAATCATGATGATGTTTATGCTTCCGGTAAGGTTGTTACACGGGATGCTACCGACAACAAGGTCGAATCCGCCAAATCTACTCATCAATTGCTCTAACTGATCATCATTCAGTTCTTGCACATCTGTTTTTAAAGGTATGCCAAGACAGTTGAAGGTAACCTCTGCATCACTGATTTTAGAGAAAAGAGACAACATTGATATCACTAGAGAACATGTCTCTAGCATCTCCTCATGTATAGTTTTTTAGGGAAACCTAGAAGCATTTCCACCTCATCAGGTTCAAGTGGAGCAACTTTATTCCTTTCAATCCATACTAGATTCCATTTTCAGCACTCATCAAGAACACACTTCTGGACACTCGAAGGTGGCTCATTGTCATAAGCTTCAAGAGTCTTACAGATCCTTTCTGTCAAATTGGTACTTCCTGTACACGTTTATAAACAGTTCAACTTTGTTCTTGGATCACATGAAAGCCATCATTTCTTTGTCAATGGAAAAACATCAGCACATGGAGGAAGCAGAATAAGAGAAAATATGTTCTTAATTGGCAGAATTATGAATATAGCCCTTTTCAGTGTAGTAGCATGGAAATGCTTCGAATCTACAAATTCTGGCTCTACATCGAATAAGTATTGTGATATTCCAGTCCAAACATTAACTGGAGAAAGTGCCACGTTCTCATAGTAGAAATAAGGAGACCCAATAGCATCTTCTCGAAGTTTTCTTTGAGTTATCTAATCTGGTTCGGTAGGAACCACAGAACCAATCATTGGAATTAAAAGATGAACTGCATGATCGTCTTCATTAAGAAGCTTCTTTTCAAGCTTCTTCTGCTTTGCTTCTTCCTTTTCCACAAATCATAGCCCAAGTTTCGCCTTTGCTTGTAATTGGGATCATTGCATAATGGCTTCCTATCTTCTCCTGAAAGAAGTGCGTCAGTAACCTTAACCATTTGATCAGCACATATAAAATCTGTCAATTCTGCAATTGATGAATCTGAACCCCATTTCTTCATGGCTATTGAAGCTTCAGCCTCTGAAAATCCCATTTTTGTCAAGTATAACAGTTTACTCTCTTCATCAGAATCAGAACTCATGATTTCCTCGATATCAGAAGAACTATCAATATCTGTGAAATCATCCTGAAGGATCGCTTCATAATCAGATGAGTTATTATCAGAATCAACATGTTGCATGGGTATGGATTTTTATGAGCCTGTACCACTGTATATGTAGTCTTGCTATTGCATCAGATTACTGTTTGCATAAATTGGTTTCTCTCCCCACAGAAAAGTATATTTCAGAGATGGCTTTCACTGAAAGATGATAAGCCACTGTGTCAGCCTGGAACGGATTACCAAACTATTTTCACTGCTCTGTCTGACTAAATCCCTCCAGATACAGAAAATGGTCACCTCATTCAGAAGATACATATCTCAGACGTTTCTGTCAGAATGATTGAATACTTCTTAAGTTTGTGACAACATGAAGAAATTTCCTCTAATTACTTGACAACAATGCTGTTTATTGACACCATAATGAGAGCATTCAAGATAAACAGATTTGGGGCACGAATAAATCCACAAGTACCTACAACAGTGCATTGTCAAAATTAGACCTCATGAGGATCATGATATTCCAGTCAAACAGACATTAAGAGTAAATCAGAAGCAGAATATTGAGGCATCTCGAAAGCCCATTTTAGATAAAAATGTTTCATGTGGGACATCTTGAGGGCCCATTTCAATCAGAATCAGAACTGTTGATGCATTTTGAACACTTGTATTAGCCAATGTGGGGGCATGCTGAAGGCCTATATCATCCTGTGTCAAGATCATTGACTTGAAAAAAATATTTCCTATGAGACAGAAAGATATGAAGAATGAAAATGGTGCAACAGTGACAGTCGAACTGACTATACATAATTGTTTCGTTCATCAGGCAATTACATTATGATCATGATGTTGAATAAATGTTTACTCAGCAAGTATGTTTTCAAAAACCTAATATTCTTAACCGTATGACAGTGTGTTCTTTGATAAACTACATTACGGTTGCATGAATAAAGATGATCCTCAGGCAGACTACTCGATCCAGGGTTCAGTTCCTCAAGGTCTTAGCTTTGAATTTTGCATTCTCTAGATCAGTGATAATTGAAAATATTTCTTTGAGATTTCTGGCAGTTGTTTCAACCATTACTGTTGGGATTATGAAGCTGTTTTTCACATCAGTTTTTGCTTAATTGATGACATTGAAGAGAGAAGCTCGACTTAATTATATTACCATTTCCTTTTATTACTGGGATCATCATTACCAGCCAAGATAAACTGATTTTCCATTTTGGGTTTTATCATGAGCGTCTCATCCCCAGCAGTAAGAATTTCATGAACCTCTTTTTGTACATGGATCCTACAGTAGATTTGTTTCTACTTCCTACAAAGATCATTATAGAAGAAAATGTGATCAGTATCATATTTGTCTTTGCCTGAGATGATATCAAGATCAGTTAGTGTCTCCTATTCAATTCAACACTAGCATATCTTAAGAAATTGACCAACTTTTTGGTCATACCAACATCACACTTAAATCCCCATGGAGTTTTGTTCTCAAATGGTCTAGTGACATCATACAAAAGCTTTGACCACTAGACAATGAGTATCAATGATTGAGAAACCTTGGCAGAAGCCACAGGAAAGGATAAATGTGTTTTCAAATGTTTTACATCTGAGCAGAAACCACATGAGATGAAGAATGTGTTGTCAAATGTTTTATGAACCAGTAATTATGATGCTGAACCAATACTGTAGATCATATGGTTTTCCTTTATTGATACAAGATGAAGTTTGTCTTCTTCAACTTCAAGATCAGAAATGAGATATGATGAAGATTTCTTTCCAAGGAAAGTAGAAATTTTAACAATAAGAAAATAGTGGAGCCAACTATGGTTGAACTACAAGTTGTTGTTAAGCATCTCGACATTATATGATCAAAGTTGCCTTATTCGAGATCTGATTATATGTGGAGACATAAAAGGAATTGGAATAAATCTTCCTTGTGAGGTTTCAAGAGTTAAATTAGAACAGACTCTACTCTCCTAATTAATCCCTGCTGAGTCAGATGATTGATTCTCTTTTCAAAGATGAAAGCTTTATGGGATTTCTACACAAGTCCAAGCAAAGAAAGTTGATTTTATCCAAGACAAGATGGGGCATCAAAGTCATAGCTCTGACTACAGCAAGAGTTCCACAAATGAAACATTTCTTTTGAGACTTAAATGAAGCAAAGAAGACACCAAGATACAAGTTGATCATATGGTTCTTCAGAAATGCAAGCTTGATAGCATAAGTTGCTACAATGATATCCAAGGGTAACCCTGGAAATAAATGATGAAGTGGAGGAAAACCGAGTTCACCACTTTGAAGTCAAATGAAGATTGCATCACCATTCATGCATCATATTTAGACATTTTCAAAATAGGAACATTTTTATTCATTTTATCCATATTGAATATTTGACAGGAATTTTCAAAGATTTTAGCAAAGATTCAAATCCATCATTCAATGGATCAACATTTCAGGTCGAGTTCATAATGAGAAGAATTCATCTGAAGAAAGAAGAAGAGGTTCATAATGAGAAGAACTTGTTCAACCTTTTGCTCAAATCCATCATCTGATGGATCAGCTTTTCCAGAAAAAGTTCATAATGAGAAGAACTCATCTGAAGAAGGAAGAAGAAATTCATAATGAGAAGAATTTGTTCAACCTTTTGCTCAAATCCATCATCTGATGGATCAGCTTTTCCAGAAAAAGTTCATAATGAGAAGAACTCATCTGAAGAAGGAAGAAGAAATTCATAATGAGAAGAATTTGTTCAACCTTTTGCTCAAATCCATCATCTGATGGATCAGCTTTTCCAGAAAAAGTTCATAATGAGAAGAACTCATCTGAAGAAGGAAGAAGAAATTCATAATGAGAAGAATTTGTTCAACCTTTTGCTCAAATCCATCACTCGATGGATCAACATTGCCAGGTAAAAGTTCATAATGAGAAGAACTCATCTGAAGAGGAAGAAGAGGTTCATAATGAGAAGAACTTGTTCAACCTTTTGCTCAAATCCATCATCTGATGGATCAGCTTTTCCAGAAAAAGTTCATAATGAGAAGAACTCATCTGAAGAAGGAAGAAGAAATTCATAATGAGAAGAATTTGTTCAACCTTTTGCTCAAATCCATCATCAGATGGATCAGCTTTTCCAGAAAAAGTTCATAATGAGAAGAACTCATCTGAAGAAGGAAGAAGAAATTCATAATGAGAAGAATTTGTTCAACCTTTTATATGAATCCATCATTTGGTGGATCATCTTTTCCAGTTCGAGTTCATAATGAGAAGAACTCATCTGAAGAAGGAAGAAGAAGTTCATAATGAGAAGAATTTGTTCAACCTTTTATATGAATCCATCATTTGGTGGATCATCTTTTCCAGTTCGAGTTCATAATGAGAAGAACTCATCTGAAGAAGGAAGAAGAAGTTCATAATGAGAAGAATTTGTTCAACCTTTTATATGAATCCATCATTTGGTGGATCATCTTTTCCAGTTCGAGTTCATAATGAGAAGAACTCATCTGAAGAAGGAAGAAGAAGTTCATAATGAGAAGAATTTGTTCAACCTTTTATATGAATCCATCATTTGGTGGATCATCTTTCCCAGTTCGAGTTCATAATGAGAAGAACTCATCTGAAGAAGGAAGAAGAAGTTCATAATGAGAAGAATTTGTTCAACCTTTTATATGAATCCATCATTTGGTGGATCATCTTTTCCAGTTCGAGTTCATAATGAGAAGAACTCATCTGAAGAAGGAAGAAGAAGTTCATAATGAGAAGAATTTGTTCAACCTTTTACCTGAATCCATCAATTGATGGATTATCTTTTCCGGAGAAGTTCATAATGAGAAGAACTCATCTGAAGAAGAAAGAAGAAGTTCATAATAAGAAGAACTTGTTCAACTTTTGGCATAATTCTATCACAGAAGGAGATAGATTAACATCAGCCTTTCTAGAAAAAGTTCATAATGAGAAGAACTCATCAAGAGCTTATTCAACCTTTTGAATGACTCTATCACAGAAAGGAGGTCATCATTATCCCCAGCAGAAAGTTCATAATAAGAAGAACTTATTTGGAGAGAGAGAAGAATTTACTCAATATCTCCATTATGATTAAAGTAAAGTCAAATGGATAAATTTTTTTTTATTATCTTTTCATCTTTGCCCTATTCTTGTTAACACAAGAATGAGCAAAGAGGGGCAGCTGAAGATACTATTTTTTTATCCATATTATTATTATTAATATTATTATTATTATTATTATTATTATTATTATTATTATTATTATTATTTTTACTATTATTATTATTATTATTATTATTGCTATTATTATTATTATTATTATTATCATTATTACTAATTATTATTAAATATATTAAATACATATAAATTACAGACCAATTACAATTGGACCGGCCCAGTTACAAACCAACCAGAACCGGTCCAAATCCAACCAGAAACCCTAAATATTTGGGTTTCCAGTTAGGGTTTCCTAACCCTAATTTGATCAGCCGCCTCAGCTCACAGCCGTTGGATCTAACAAGATCCAACGGTCCAGATGGTGCCAGAGGGAAACCCTAGGGTTTGATACCCTAGGGCCACGCGGCGCCGCCCCAGCTTCCACACGGCTGCCGACAGTTTTCTCGCCGCCTCCGCCGCTGCCACGTCCCGAATGAAGACTCCAGAAGATCAACGCCAGCCGTCCATGCAAGGCTATGGGGTGAGTCACCACTGGTAGTCCGGTGACTCACCGAGGCCCTTCTTCGGACCAGTCTGAGATGAACACCGGTGGTGGCTATAAAAGCCACCACCCATCTGCGAAAAAAAAAGGAGAGATAGACCGAGACAGAACCAAAAAAAAGAAAAAAAAAAGGGAAAATAGAGAGAGATACAAAACTACCAACGATCCCAACAGAGCAAAAAAAACAAAAAAAAAACAAAAAAAAAACAGAAGGAAAAAAGGAAGAAGAGACGTACCAAGGAAGCTTCGACCACCGGATCTCGTCAGAACTAACAAAAACCGAAGGTATATTTGTAGATCTGCTCCGATTGGGAGCTTCTTAAGGAAAAAGAACACCGGAAACGTCCTTAAAACGTCCCGATCTATTTAATGGTGTCAAAATACAATTTTCCGGCCACCGGATGCGATGGCCGGCGGTGATAATCACGGCGGCACACGGTGGCCGACCGGTGACCGGCTTCCCTCCGGTGAGGGAAGCTAGAGAGAGGCGAGAGAGTTTTTAAACTCTCTCGGTTTAGAGAGAGAGAAGGAAATGAGAAATGAAAACTGGCCCTTCGGGCCAGCTGATTTTGGGCTTAAATAGCCCTTCCCGAACGACGCCGTTTTGGGAAGGGCTATTCGCGTAATTATGAAATAGTTAAACCCCGTCCGCAGTCCTTCGTGTTTGTAAATTTTACATTTTGGTCACTAAACTGAATTTATAATAATTTTAATTCAGTCTTTGAATTTTAATTTTATTCATTTTAGTCCTTTTTATTAAAATAATATATTTAGGATAAATGACAAATTTAATCCCTTAATTTTAATAAATAAATTTTTTATCCCTAGTTCATATTTTTAATTAATTTTATTATAAAATTTGAATTTTAGATAATTTCATTTTGGTCACTAAATTATTAAATTAAAAAATAAAATATTTAATCCCTATAATTTCAATTAATTAGTAATTAGATTTAGTTTTATTTTTATTATAATTTAGTTATTTATATGTTTTCATTTTACTGCCTAAAATATATTGTTTTAGTGATATTTTTATTATATTGTTAAATATTTTTATATATTCATAAATATACATATAATAAATAGTAATTTTTTAAATATTTATTTTATCGAATAAAAGGACAGTCTTAATACAACTGGATGTCCTATTATGATATTTTAAAATTAAAAAGTAAAACAATATTATTTAAATTAATATTTATCAATATCAAAGAAAAGAGCTGTCTTAAGGCACCTAGAAGTTCTTTTCGGATATTTTTAAATAAATATAATTTTGAAAATAATAGGATTATAAATTAAATATATTTTTTTGAATTTTTAAATTTTAATAATAGAGACAATTTATAATTAAAAAGTACCAATTTTGGGCGTTGTAGGGGTGCTAATCCTTCCCTAAACGTAACCGACCACGAATCCCTTTTTATTATTAAAAAGAACGAATTTTTGGTTATAAACGCAGATCAGTTTAATTTTTTTTAATTGATGTTTTCTTAAAACTCTTTTAAAAGATATTTTTTTAGGTATTCGACCTACCTGACCCAAAAGGCCGATGGCGACTCCCAAATTATTTTCAAAACCATTTATTCACATCACTTTTCCCGCCAATTAAAAAATTTCGTGACCCGGACGAAAACCGGTTACGACATCATCACTTTGGGTGGATGTGGCACAAGACACTTCACATTTTGAGTGGCATGACACATGTAATGTCATCATTTGGGTGATATAATGTAACGCCCTAGAAATTCATTGAAGACTAAACCAAAAATTGTAAAATAAGTTGAGGACTAATGGAGTAGTTTTGTAAATAATAGGACTAAATATGAGACTTGGTTAAATAATTTAATGTTATAGATAGACTCAATGAAAAAATAAAGACTAAATTGCATAAAATGAATTATGCAAATCTAAAGTGAAAATAAGGAAAAAGTTAGATTCTTTATTGAATAATATTCCTAAAGATATTATGGATACTAGCACAAGCAAAGGATGTGGATCATTGGATTTTGTTGAAAAACTACATCTTTAATTTTAGTCATTAAATTTGAGATATTATAGCCATTTTTAAAGAAAAATAAAAAGATTATATCATGAGATTGAAGGATGAAAAGATGAACAAAAAAATTTCATCTTATTCCTCACTTAGACGTCACTTTAGCGAAGGTAAGAGTTCTTATCTTTTTCTTCATTTTTCTCTTAAAGGACTGAGATTTTGGAGTAGCTCGTTAAATACAAAAACGTTCATCTTATAATTTCCTTTAAAATGAGTATAATATTGTGCTAGTTTGGCTGTGTGGCTAAAATCCTAGAAAATCCACATGTGGGTTTAGTTGAGAAACTATGGATTATGTGAGACAAGCATCAAACGGAGTGTAAATACTTGTAGGAACCCAACTAAAATATTTATTCCATGATGAAATTAATTATTGGCCGATAATTAAGCCTCTTTAGGGATTGAGTGAATATTTTGGTAAGCTAAGTAAAAGTGAATTCACTTATAGTTATTTTAACTTAATTTATAATCCATGGAGACTTGTGGGAAGTCTCATGAAAAACACCTTATGTGCGCATGAAGGTATAGTAACATGGACATTGGTTCGCATGAACGGAGTCAATATGGAGATGCCCATGTTGAGAAATACGATATGTTACAATAATTGGGTCATAGTGCACCCTATGAACTTGCATGTGTAATAAGTAGTTGTATAATGTTAAAACAATGAATGAATTAACCAAGTAGCATACATAGAGATCTTTAGGTACAATGACATGTCTAGGGTCAAGCAACTATGTCTTTGGACCTTCGGGTTCATTCACCATAGCAGATTGATTATGTATTGGTGTTGGGACTACGCTGTAGTTGACACTTCGATGCGTTTGGACCTACATGTTCGTTCACCCTTGCAAGGTATCACATTGGTGTTGTGTTTGGTGTTGTATGCCAATCATGTTAGCCAGTGTCACCTAACTAGAACTCTCATGTTTGAGTATAAATTTCATAGTTGTTATACATGATGGTTTATTATTTACTATAGAAATGCCTTACTTGTTTATTATTATATTTTGGTTCATTATTGCCTCACTAAGTCGATATCTTAATGTGTGTTTGTTTTCATACATAGGTGCTTCGAAGGAATCGTAGTTAGTCGAGCGTTGCATCACCGAGTAAAGGCCACCGCAATCAATCACTGTAATGAATTTACTTCTGTGTATTTTGAGATCCTAGTAGTGGCATGTATATGATGAATTCTAGATACTTGGTATAGTTGGTTATTCTTTAGAATTGTAATGTTCTTAAGAGCCTTATTTTGATGATACATTGATTAGGTAGAACTATTATAGACATGTTTAGTTTACCTTATGAGCGACTGAATCCTTATTGTAGTTCACCGATTGATAACCTAAGTGTCATGCTATCCAATTCAAATATTTGGTCCAACTCATATTTTTATATGATTTGCATGTTCCTTCTCCTAGGGTGCATGGTTTGAGAGGCTTGTGAGGGTTGAAACGTGTTGATCATGCTCTAAAGGAGTGTTTAAATACTTTAAATGGTTTGAGAAAGTTTATGGATCTTATACGCGGAGTCTAGGGGTTATGTGGTGCATGTTAGCTGTATCTTAACCTCCAAATTCATGTTCTGATGTTGCTTAGTGATCATGTGAATAAATATGCGTTAATTATTAAATTGACATTTTTAGTGAAAAATTTTAGAGGTTTCAAAACCTCTAAGGAGTAGTTTCGAAACCATTTTGGTAGAATGGTTAGAGCTTAAGAGGTTTTGGAACCCTTCATAGAGGTTTCAAAACCCATTTGAAAATAGTAATTTCTACATAATTTTTGCATAAAATGTCAGAATTAATCGTCGTTTCTTTTAATTCTTATTTTGAAAGATCTTTTGATTAGAATAATATGTAGTCACTAAAAGAATTTTTTTAAATGGTCCACCTAACTTTTTTGAATTGCAATATAATCTCTAAAGTTCATAACATACCCTTTAAATATCTTCTTCAAATACAATTAATTTGATTCTTTCAACATTGATTTTAAATGATCTTAAAAGTTTAAATATTATGATAAGTTGCTTGTTCATTAATTGATATATAATAAGTTATTTTTAAATATTATATTGTTTCTATATCTGATGTGGCAACTACTTCGGATTGTATTTAGACTATATAGGGGATGTTACATTTAATTATATAAAAGTAACATGTTTAGTAGGTTATAGGACTAAATTGAGCCTAGTATGAGTCTTAAAGTATACAAGACACTAGTATATCTCAAATATGGATTATTGCTTGTGAGCCTTGATGCAACCTCTTAATTTTGTGTTTTCTGTGTATATGTCTGAGAATGATGGGTCACGTCAAGGGACTGACCAAATGGGCCATAGTGGGAGTAATAAGGTGCCCAACAACTCACTGCCCAACCATGATCCATTGAATGGATCAATTCCTCCTACGGTACCTATGCAAGACCAAGGGTTGTTCATAGAATGTTAATCATATCGTTTAGCCTAAACTGTCCATTAACCATTATAACAATTACAAGATTTTTTTAATCGTAATCTAACGGTTAAGAAATAGTTAACCGCTAACGGTTAATCGTTATTAACGGTTTAGTTACAGGTTAATCTATGGTTAATCTATTACAATTATTTTTCAAAAATAACACAACTTTGAACGTTTTAAAGTTTCATAATTCATATTACAAAAAAGTGTAGCACTTAACACATACTTACACCGATGTAAGTGAATAAAATAAAAAGGTGTAACACTTAACACATACTTACACAGGTATAAGTATGTATATCTACCAATATCTTTGTACCTAACAATAAATAAATAATTATATTAGTTTAGTTATGTTTATGTATTTTACAAAAAAAAAATAATTAAAAAACATATATTAAATTATTTATGTACAAATATTATTAAAAAAATATATAAATTTTAAGAATGTGGCTAAAATTTACTTTTAATTCTGTTAGTATTTTCCTAAAAATATATAATTATAAATTTAATTTATTAATGGTTAGTTGTTTATCAAAATTTCGTAATCTTAACCTTAACCGTTAACCATAATTTTTAACGATTCAATTAATCGAAACTGTTTAGCATTAACTGTACCCCCCACAGATCGATAAGGGTAACCCGATCCGATCCGGGGTGTCACATTTGGGCCACCGGAGCGACCCACTGTAAAAATAGCGGAAAATTTAAAACTTTTATTAAAACATGTAACTTATAAAATCAGTTGTCACTATTTAAAAATAAAACAAATTTCCAGACTCGTATATAAATCAAAATACAATTACATGCCCCCTAATCACATGTACCATACTCTGCAACAACGCCAAAAAAACTCCCTTACTGATGTCGATAGCTGCACTGGTACAATTCTTTTAACCTGCAATGTTGAGTAATAGAGTGAGCTTCGGAAAGCTCAGTAATACAAAACTACCAGATGATGCTACATGACATGTAGATAAATAGAAAGCCATATAATTTCCTTATTAAATCATACGTATACCAGTTTGCGGAATAATTTGGGGTTCCCTTAGAAGTTCATCGAGTAGAAGCCATGAATCTCAGTTCATAAGAAACCTTTCAAAGTATGACATTTTCAGGAGATCGAATAGGATGTCTAGTGTGTTCCAACAGTATAATAAAATCATAATAGGTACCCTTATCAAATGATAGTTCAGTAAATCTCATAAAATCATAATGAAATTTAACTTTTGAAACTTGTAGTTTAAACCATTCTCTTGTACACCATCCGCAGTTCCTAGAACTGCGTCCATAGGGCTTACCTTAAGCACACAGCGAAAAGGAAGCCAACCTAAGGATAGGCTTTGGGGCCTATATCCTTAAGTCCGTAAGTCTATAAGGCTTACCCTAAGCACACAGCAAAAGGGAGCCAACCTAATGGAACATCTTGGGGCCCGTGAGCCTACCCAAGAGTCACATTAGGTCCGTCAAAGTTTTCCAGCTTGATCAGAGCTGTACTTTATAAATCCGTACCAAAAATACAATTGCACCGTGACATAAATTCCATAAATCCATATACATGGTAATCAAATACCAGTTCAAACCAAAAATCAGATAGTCGTCTTAATTCATAAAACATCACAATAAATTGGTGCATCAATAAAACAGGAGCCATAGAATTCAGTGTACCATATTTTAAAATAAATAAAACAGTTCAGTAATAAATAGGGAACACATTAGAGAATCCAAGTATTTTCAGAGGCCATTGTAGTTATCATTATGGATAACATGAAACTTATGAAATTTGATCGAATTCCAAGAACAAGGTCCTATTGAGGAGAATCCATTACTAACCGATCTAGCCAGACATTTAAGGTTGATACATTAGAATCCCCCTATATTTTCGTGTGCATTAGGAAAACATTCAGGAACCTTTATACATAATAATTCTAAATTCAGATTTACTGCGAGTGATTCCATTACCCAAACAATCAGGGGTATTCAGGAATATACTTTGAATTCATAGGATTTCAGCCCAATTGAACCAAATGAGGTATTCATAATCTTTTCCTTATGCGTTACTTGCTTTTTCAAACATGACCGAAGTGATTTTAGATGAAATATAGAATCGAAGATTCAAGTCATTTATAATCTACGACTATCAATCATATTATCAAACAACTCGAGTTACACAACTCCCAAACTGATGCATGTCAACAAGTCAATTCATTATCCTTCCAGTGTATTCACTCTTTAATACCATAATGCAGATCCATAGATCATCCCCATAATCATCACTGAATAAATCTTCCAACGGTCTTTATTTTATTTCCACGTTTCAACAATATCAGGAAATACTGACGTACTTGATCCATGGCTCATAAGCCATAAGGACAATTCATCATGTAAGTTCAACAGTGTTTCCAAACTCATCCAATCACCTATTTAATCCTCAGTCATTGCTGTTACTTAGTTCGTTTAGTAAGCAAGTTTATCCCGATTACTTTAAAGTTTTCCAGAATAATTCAGACGTTTCTGAATTTCAAATAAACGTTGCACTTCATTTCAGTTCAATTTATTCATATAATAAAGTCATTCTGGTATTCGTGGTTGATTTGACTCACGAATACCCACTTATTAGTACTGTATGCGCTCTAGAGTTAAGCTGAGCCAAGTACTTCCAGAATTATCATCGATCCAAATTTGAGAAGATGAACAAACATTCAAGTGGTGCTTATATCATTCAAGTAATGATATAGCACTAATGTTGGTTGATCACTTAAGCTGCGTTCCATAACTTTTAAGAGCAGTACAACATCCATATTTATTTGGATTTCTTAATTAATCCAAGACATTTACTTATTCTAGGCCAATAGGGTATTTTGGTCATTTTAGTGCTCAATATTTTTCTATTCATTTCAAAGCTTGAGTATATCCATTCATTCCTGAGCTTGGTGATATTCTTGAGTCATTTTCATTCCAGGGGTATTTTGGTCATTTTACAAATCTAGAATATTTCAATCATTTCCTTCCGTCCGGTCTTATTATTTAATTCAAACTTATCATTTATGTCAGTCCCTTTGAACTATTCTGACAAAATATCACCATCGATAAGTTATTATTCTTCACGTACTTACTCAAGTCAGAGATTTCCAAGTTAAATGCCTTCTCAGATGTTACTAATGGATTATCAGAATTTCCATACAAAAATAGGATCTCAACAATCAAATCAATAATTTATCGGTTTAAAAACAAATTCTCATGTTACTTCCTCATTCAGAGTCAACTTAGACTATTTTTACCTCTCAAGGGTATTTTTGTAATTTCTTAATCAGATAATTTTGGTATTAACTCTTAACGAAAATAATTATACTTTAGAGATCCAATGGTTAATTGCTTTCCTGAACATTTTTTGATCTTGAAATGATTCCTTCACAAACTCTCCTAGGATTAAAACCGGTTATCCATAATTTCTAAATAAAACTAACATTTCTTATGCACATTAGTAGTTATATAGGATCAATATGCCTTTTCAGAGTTATTAACTAACTTCCAGGGACAATTCTTGTCATCCTACAACATAAGGGTATTTTCGTAATTTTACCATACCAGAATATTCTCATAATTTCCCATCCAAGTACTTTTAACATTTAACCTTTGATGATATAAAATATAATTTACAAATCCATGTCTGATTTCTTTATCACTAATCACAAACTTGTAATTTAATTCTAACAATCTTTCAATCTCTTATATTAATCATTTGATCCATATTCAGTTACCGAATTTCTACCACATTCATATCGAGTGTATAAATTAACCAACTCCACAAAAGTGACCAATATTATCTTATTCATGCATTTACCAATATTAACATGTTCCGTAAAGCATAAAGAGGTAGTAAAGTATTACCTCGATTTTCGTGCAATACTGATCGACCATAAAAATTCCATTCGAACGCCTTTGATCTTCAATTCAACTACCAATAATTCCTCAGATACATATCAACATAAATTATATAAAAAACGGATCTTAATTACTATAAACGGATCGAATAGGGTGCTAAATCAGTGAAAAACAGCTTATCAGGTTCAAATTTGGCGAAACAGACTTCGGATTCGGATTCAGGACATCAAAAGCATAAAATATGACTTTTCAGAAATTTGGAATTTTCGGTCAAAATCAAAGTCAACGGGTTTGACCAGAAATTTCGAGGCCTTCGGGTTCGAATTTCAAAAAACGGACTGCGGAATCGGATTTGGAACGTCGAAAAATGTCAGGATAGGTATACTTTGTCAAAGTCAAAGGTCGTTTAATGCCCGGTCAAAGCCAGTCAAAGTTTTGGTCAACAGTGGTCAACGCCGGTCAACGGGTCGGGTCGGGTCGGGTTGTGACCGGTCAACTCTACTCCAAAATCGGCCATTTGGACCATCCCCACGCGCAGTGGCGGCGTGTGGGGGCTCTTCCGGTTGCCTAAAAATCATGGAAAAATTCTTAAAAATTATTTTGAGCAATTCCGAGATACTTACAAAGCTCGGTTCACAATTTTGAACGGCGGAGATTTAGATTTCAACGAATCGGAAACTTTGACTGCTTCACCTCCTCACGCGCCGCCGTCGACGGAGACCAAGGATGACACAGTGGACTCGGAACGATGCAAGGAACACGATGGTGCGGGAGGTGTCGTAAACGGATGCTGGGATCGTCGTGAATCGATGAAAAACCAATTGAAATCGAGTTATTACCGATGATACTTTCGACTGAAATTAACGACGAATGGTGACGATTCACGATGAAAGGTTTGAGGGGTTTTGTTCCTCGCTCGATAACGAACACGATGGTGGTTTCGGCTCGTCGATCAGAGGTTGGACGGCGAGTAGATCGGAGTTGAAAGAGGGGTTGAGGGGAAGAAGAAAATTGGAAAAATACTGGAAATTGGGCGCGGTAAATGGGGTTTATAATTCATCCCAAAACAAAAAATGGGTAAACCACGAGTTTAGTCACTGAACTTCCTGCACTTCTTAAAACGGTCTGCCAACTTTGAAATTTTACAATTTAATCCACTGTTTCTTTCAAAATACCAATTAAATTCACTACTTTATAATTTCTTAAATTTAGCCCCTAAATTGGGGTGTTACATTAACACTTCGGATAATTAACTTGTTAAATGTAATGATTATATCGGTTAACAGTTACAGTTAATGATTTGGGATTTTTTGAACACCCCTACCAAGGGGTTCCAGACCTTGGATGTTATCCTAAATCAGTTTAACCCCCAGATGATTGGACCCATTCCCCGAACAATTTATTGTTAAAGGAACCAAGAGCCTTGAAGTGGCAGACTTTAAGGGGAACAATAATGGGGACCCGATGATTGGCAACTATTGGTTGAATACACCAAAGTACTATTGGATAGGTGACATTGTGGGGATATAGAGAAAGCCCAAATTTGTTGGACCAATGTTATTATGCCTTCAGAAAATGTGACATGGGAATTCTTTTTTGAGGAGTTCAAAAAAAGTACATTAGGGACTTATTTATCAAGTAAAAGAAGTAAGAGTTCATAAACCTCAAGAAAGAGAATAAGATGATCTACGAATACGAATGTGAGTTTAACTGCTTGAGTCAGTTTGCTTCGGAACTGTTTCTGACTAAGAAAGCTTATTGTGACTGGTTCATTGAAGGTTTAAGGCTGATGAACAAGGAAATACTGGTGGCTATGAATTTCAATTTATTCCAAAACGTAGTTAACCAAGCTAAAGCCATGGAAAGAGTTTATTTCTACAAGATTGTGAGAGAATGATCTCTTTAGAGTCAACCTCTAGTAATATCATTACAACTAACCTATTGGGACAAAGCGCTAGATGATCCAACTATGCAAACAATGTCTGTTGAGGATCTAGGGGATCGAGTTTCCATCAAATCTTATGGAATTGCCTTTTCAAGAGTTTGAACTTATCTTGGGGATAGACTGGTTGTCCATGTACCATGATGTAGTGGATTATCGTATGAAGCAACTAATTCCTAGAAGGCCTAATGATCAAGAGGTGATAGTAATAAGGAAAAGATTGGATTTCTTGTTGAATGTGATTTTGATATTTAAGGCTAATAAAATGTTGTGGCAGGGGTGTAAGGTCTATTTGACACACATTGTGGACGTTCAAGCATTGGAAATATCGTTCGAAAGTATTCCAACCATTAAGGATTTTTCGGATGTATTTACATATGAGTTTTCAAGACTGTCGTTGGATCATGAGGTAGTTGGAATAGAAGTCATATCAGGATCTACACCAGTGTCAATGGCACCTTACCAAATGGTACTGTCGAAGCTATGAAAACTTAAAGCACAATTACAAGAGTTGTTATATAGGGGTTTTATACGACCTAGTATATCACCCTAGGGTGCTTCGATTTTGTTCATGAAGAAGATGATGGATCTTTAAGACTTTGCATAGATTACAACTAACTCAATAAAGTGACAGTAAAGAATAAGTATCCACTATCACAGATTGATGATTTGTTGGACCAATTATAAAGTGCATCAATATTTTCAATGATCAATTTGCAACTGAATTATTATCAATTGAAATTCAAGAGAAAGGATATTTCTAAGACTGCGTTTAGTATGTGATATGGACATTTCAAGTTTTTAGTAATGTCTTTTGGGTTGACTAATGCACCGATAATGCACATGGACGACATATTGGTGTATTCTAAGACTAAGGAAGATCATGACAAGTATCTTTGAGTAGTGTTATAAGTTCTTCGTAATAAAAAAATTAATTTTTTGGGCATGTGGTTTCAGTGGAAGGGATCGGTGTAGATCCAAAGAAAAATCAACCAATCGTGGAATCAAATGCTCTGAGGAACGTGTCTAAAATCTAAAGTTTCTTAGGACTCACTGGATATTATCAGATATTTGTGAAAGGATTTTTGATGATTGCATTGTTGATCACCAAACTGCTAAGAAAATATATTCCTTTTATTTGGACCAAGAAGTGCCGAGAGGGTCTTTAAGAATTATAGAAAATTTTAACTAAAGCGCTAGTGTTAGTGCAATCAAAGTCCATAAAGCAATTTACCTTATTTAACAATGTTTCACTAAATGAATTAAGGTGCGTGTCGATGCAAGAAGGTAACATAATAGCCTATGCATCCCGCAACTCAAGACCCATGAGAGGAATTATTCAACTCATGATCTTGAACTCGCAACACTATTATATGCTCTTAAGATTTGGCGTCAGTACTTGTATAGAGAGACATGCTACATCTTCACATACCAAAAGTGTTTAAAGTATTTATTGACCCAAAAAGAGCTTAACTTGTGCCAATGGATATGGATCACGCTTCTAAAAAACTATGATTTTGTGATTGAATACTACCTGGGAAAAGCCAACGTGGTGGTTGACACGCTGAGTCGAAAGACCTTTTAAACTTTAAGGACCTTAAATGCATAATTGTCTTTGAAAGATAATTGTGCCTAGTTATTCAAATTGCAAGTGAATCATACTTTGGTAGATAGGATTAGAGAGCTCCAATTAACGGATAAAAATGCATAATGAAGAGAATGCAAGTTGGAAGCAAGGACGTCAAAGATTTTGAGATCAAGCCGAATGAGTATTTATACTACCGAATGAGAATTTATATCCTCAATGATGAGTACTTGAGACAAAAAATTTTGTAAGAGACTCATTATAATCCGCTCACAATGCATTGAGGAGGTAACAAAATGTACCAAGATTTGAAAAGAAATTTTCAATGGCTGAGAATGATAAGAGTAAGGACAAAACTTATTGCTAAGTGTTTCACCTGCCAACAAGTGAAAGTTTAGCATCAAGTACCTTCCGGTTTATTACGACCGATAATTATTCCATAATGGAAATGAACAAAGGTTATGATAGATTTTGTGACTATACTCTCATTATCTTTGAGCAAGAAGGATTTTATTGTTGGAAATCTATGCAAAGATAACGCAATGAAAATTTTAAAAATAATACCGATCAATCCAAGGATCTCATGCATATCATACTAACTGTGAAGAAAATAATTGTGAGATTACCTTATTCATTGGTTTAATAATCCTCCTTGGTTGTCACTTGTTTTATTTGATTTATAAAGGTGTTTCCTTTCTAAAAGATGACCACCCTCCACAAGTATCCACATGCGAATGAGTGAAAAATGATTTATAGAATGCTAGTTCTCATTGTTTTCTCAAAATTGTATTTTGTACATTTTGGTTTTGGACTGCTGAAAAAGATTAACTTTTTACCCTAAGCATATATTACACATATAAATGAATTGATTAGGGTTAAATAAATCCTTCGTTTTTATATTATATTTAATTTAATTTAAAATTCTTTTAAATTAAATAATAACATAATTATTATTTATCTAAAATGATTTTAAATAAATAATAATATAAAGCAAATCTATTATCTGATAAGTAACTAAATTTATCCAAATCCTAATAAAATATTATCTAATTATATTATTTATTTAATATTATTTTAAATCAAATAAAGAAATACTAATAAACAAAAAAATTATATCAAAAGAATACAAATTTAACTTATTTAAATTCAAATAATAAATAATCTTTTACAATATAATTTTAAATAATCTATTTATCTTATATTATCATTTATAGTAATAACCACAATCATTCTTAGTGTGTGACTATATAGGTTCAATTAACATTGACAGTGGATAAAATCACATTTAATCATACAAGTCACGAGTGGCTTCTAGCAAAACATTATGACTACCAAGTTAAATAAGAAAACTCATGATCTGAGACAACCTTAATGCATCTTTTGTCATATCTTTTTATCTCACGATATATTGATATAATATAAGGCATGAAAAATGTCAACCTTATATCTTTCTACCTTTAGTTTCTCGATACTCAATTAAATTGATCAAATAAATGACATTGATCTCTATCAACTCATTTAAGCACGACCATGTATTTTTCAACCTCAATTATTGAGGGGCCCTAATATATCTCTTTTATGATAAGAGGGATAAATTCCATTTTAATCACTCACATCTCACTGCATGATTCTTGTCATGTTCAAGCATAACCTTTACAATTTTCCGATTAAAGACAATATTTGATTATTTCAAAACATAGTAATTAACATGTTGAGAACTGTAGTAGTTTCAAGTCTAAGGATTTAATGACATAACTTTTTGAAATTAATATATAACTTTAAGTCATGTATTAATCTCAAAATGAGTAGATCCAATATTTGTTCTCAACAAATAAATATGAATTTGATTTGAATCTCATTCACATATTCATCTCATGAATATCTATCAAATTTCATACCAATCTTAATTTATTATTGTTCCCACAATAGTAACTGATTAGGGGTATTTAGAATAATTGACAATATTATTCAAGGATGTTAATAATAAAAATGCATGCAAATGATAATAATAAAAACCTATAATCAAAATATCGTGTCCATACAATATGCCTAAGGCACTAATGCTAACATCTATATAGGTAGTGGTGGATCGACTCACCAAGTTGGCCCATTTTATTCCAATTAGGATAAATTACTCCATGGAAAGGTACATAGAGTTGTGCAAATGGGAGATTGTGAGGTTTCATGGTGTATCGATTTTTATCATTTTAGATCATGGTTTGAGGTTTATTTTGAGATTTTAGGGTTCTTTGCATAGTGTCTTGGGTACACGATTAAATTTCAGCACTACGTTTCACCCACAGACAAATGGTCAATCTGAGAGAGTTATCAAAATCCTTAAAGGCATGCCATGTACTTATATAATAGAGTTCAAGGGTTCATGAGAAAAGTACTTGTCATTGGTCGAGTTCGTATACAACAATAACTACCAATCAAGTATCAAGATGGCCTATACGAGATTTTTATGGTTGGAGGTGTCGGACTCCATTAAATTGGTTTGAACTCTATGATCTTCAAGTAATTTGTAACACCCCAACCCATACCTGACCTGAATACGAGTCTGAGGTGTCACATTGACTTTTCAAACTTTGACTCTTGAGAAAATTCAAAGAAAATTTAAAACTTTCATTAAAATAAAAGTGGATTATTTACATAAAGCGGCCAAAATAACCAAAATCAATCAGAGCATTTTCAACTCAATCAATTAGTACATGCCAACTATATTCAAAATAACCAAACACATTTAAATTATCTATTTTCTGATTTGAAATTTTGTAAGGGAGATGCTGACCTGTTTTGCTCTTCTTCGCTTCTCTTCTCGATTCTGTACCTACGTGTGAAACAATCACACGCTAAGTCTATGACTTAGTGAGGCAAATAAACATATAATGTAAACTATAACTTATAATCATGCATGAACTATTACTGCTATCAATCATACCCTTATTCGTATAACAAATCCCTATAACACATATGCAATATATAATTACATGTAAGAACATATATACATATATACTCATAATTTCTATCATTAGCCTCACTTCATTATCAATATCATTATTATTTATCTCACTTCATACATATCCTCTTATACCTAGCATTTTAACCAACATTTTACTCATTTAATCATACAATCCACATATCATCATATAAATCATATAATACAATTCATAACATAAAAGCATACAAATCATAAGTAATATATTTTTTGTTATTTCTTTATTAGCCCATGTACATATGTGAGAACTATAGATATGTGAGTCTATAGAGGTTGTGCACAAATGCTGTCAACATAGCTCGTATAATTACACCGAAGTGCCACGTAGAAATACACTGTAGTGCCACGTAGGATTGCACCGAAGTGCCATATAAAATGTCCCTAAGGACCACGTATAAAATTCTTTAAGAATCATATACATATACAAAGGACCAAGTATGTGTCTCAAAAGACATCACACATGTTCCAAGGAATACATATATGTCCCGAAGGACCGCGTAGACCCTAGACTCTTGGCATGCCAACTATACCCCTAGCTATCAGGACACATATCATGGGCATTATCTTTTTTATATCATTTTTCATATTCATGTAAATATATCACATATTCATATAAACTCATAACTTCATTCATATAAACATTTAATCACGTAGTTCGTGTAAATTCTCATATCATTTCATATTCATGTATCACATGGCATATAACATGTCTCCTGTGTTCCTATAAGCATGTCATATCCTATGACTTATACCTTTTCATATAATTTATACTTTAATCTCTTATATTCACCTGATTCAATATCATTTAACTTGTTTCACTTTCTCATATCACATATACTTTCTCTTTCATATATCTAATGTCCGTTATCATATCTTGTAATTGTAACACCCCCTACCCATACCCGACCCGGATATGAGTCAGAGATATTACATTGACTTTTTAAAACACAACTCTTAACAAATAATAGAAACATACTGGAATTTATATTAATAAAATATGATAATATACATATGGTAATTTAAGTTTACTAAAATATTCAGAGCATACACAACTTAACCCTTTAATTACATGCCAACTTCCATTTACATAACAAAATTACCTACTGATTAAGTTGCTTCTGATCTGATGGTTACAGGAGTAATATTGTCCAGCTGCTTAACCTTGCTCGTCTACTTTCTCAGATCCTACGTGTGAAACACTCACAAGCTAAGTCATCGACTTAGCGAGGCAATATAATAATAACAATGAAATATAATGGAAATGCCAACATGAGATGAAGTATGAAGATAATATATATATATATATATATATATATATTCAATGTAATAACCATAATCATGTTTCATACCTGCATACTTATCCAATTAACATTCATGAGTTCAACTTATTAAGTTTACTAGCCCATGATACCATACTGAGAACCTAAGGTATGTGAGTACTATGAGGTTGTGCATTATGCTGTCACCACAGCTCATATAAATACACCGAAGTGCCGCATAGAATTGCACCGTAGTGCCATATAATAATGTCCATAAGGACCACATATAATTCCTTAAGAATCATATACATATACTAGGGATCAAATATGTGTCTCACAAGACTTCACACATGTTCCAAAGAATATATATATATCCCGAAGGACCGCGTAGAATTTTGTCCCAAAGGACCGCGTAGACCTTCTACCCTTGGCATGCCAACTATACCTATAGTTCTCATCTACATAACATGAGCTTTTATATTTCACGTAGTTATATCGCGTAGACATGTAAATTCTTACCTTTTCACATAGCTCATATAAATTTTCATGTATATTCATGTCATGTCTCATAATACAGAATATGATCATGTATCAAAATATAAAATCTAGACTTATCACAAGTCTAGAATTGAGTATAGTTCTATAATCATGCTATGCATATGCACTCACCTAGATCTCCTTGTTTTTCCCTCGATCGTTCTTACTTCCCAAACATTCCGAAACTGATTTAGGCTCGGTATCTACACAACTATAAAATTTAAGGTAATCTATCAAAATGTAACCTTAAAATTTGATACTAAAAGCTTAAACGACTTTAAGAAATCAACATTTCCATTTTCATTTAAGGGGTATCGATACCCTCATGACATTCTGGAATTCAGCTCGTTTGAGAGAGTATCGGTACCCCTTTGAATGGGTATCGATTCCCCCTAGCCCAGAAATCATTTTTTAACTCGATAATCCCTTCATTTTCAGCTCCATACCTCATACTTACTTCCATTAATATTCCTAACTTTCATACACATAATTAAACTCGCTTCTACTCCATAATCACTTCCTTAAACTCAAAATCATATCTTTTACATGATATTCAAGAATCATACTCAAATACCAACATGTTCTAACTTTAATTTTATCACCTTATACTTCTTAATTAGCTTGATAACAAGTCAAATCCAACTTCTAATTCTTATTATGACCTCTAATCCAATATTTCATTCAATGGCTTCTAACCTTTAATCTCCCTTAACTTACAATTCTTTGAGTTTCTACGCCTCTTTTTCCTTCTATAATCTTTCTTAAGGCTTCCATAATTAAAACCATGCTTGAATTTGAAGGATTAATCAAGAGAAATTAAACTCACCTTAGCTTGGGCTCTTCACGTTGAAGAAGAAAATGAAGAAAAAAGAAGAATCAAGAGTTATCTGGAAACTCTTGTTTCTTTCACTTGGATATTATAATACTCATTATCTATTATTTAATTATTACCTTTGCTCAATGACCCTTTTACCCTTTTAGTTCTCATTCACTTAATAATTCATCCTACCAACATATTTAATTAATTCATTCACTTTTCGATTAATTTAATTTTATTACTGATATTTTAAAATCTTACACTTTAATCACTAACCCGGTATAGAGGATGTTACAGTAATCATGTAACCATGTCTCTTTAATATAATTTACATAATAAATCCCTATATTTATATCATATAATGATTTAACCTAAGTCCTCCTTTATAAAGTTTATAATACATGATCAAATAGTCTCATTCTATCCTATAAATAATTTCTACTTATTTTATCTCATTTCCCCTTTCAATTACGTAATTCATCTATATATACTAATTTAATCTATTTAATTAGTTCAATTTCTCATTAATTCCTACATATACTCTTTCATAAAGCTTTGTAGCTCTTCACTTTATAATTCATAAACCATAGTTTCCTTTAACTATATAAATCATCTCTATATAACTTATGTATCCATATTTATACATATACCCTCGAATACTATCCTCATAGAGTCTTTTAACCTTTCCCGTGTAATCACTTATACCATATAATATGACTTAGACTCGATTATCTTATACTCACTCGTTCATTTCATTCCTTATATCTCTATCATATAATTTATTTCATGTTCTTCCATTATTACATTTTAGTATTTTACACAAAATCCTATAGGATATCCAAAGCATATCACTATCTTTAGTTATACATACATACAATTAATGTAAAATATATAATCACATATAACACATAATAATAACAACCACATAATCTCATTCATGACTTCATGCATATTATTCTAGGAAATAGACTCATCACAAGTCCTATTTCCATTAAACAATACATGTTACTATTATGCAGTCACCTTGGCCTCACTAAGTTTCGATCCCCTTTTTATGATTTCCTCTCTTTTGATTGAATCTTAACTTGATACTCGTTCCGGAACTTGTTCATGTTCGATATTTACATAATCATACATTAATACATATCAGTATCCCATTTATATACTCTAATTTATCATTTCTTAGAACAAAAGAAATGTCTATTTCAATTTCCCCTTGAAGTGCATCGATGCATTCTACAGTGCATCGATGCATTCTTTAACATGTGCATCGATGCACTACCCATGCATCGATACACAATTTACCTTCAATGTTTTCATTTTAAGGGGGGTGCATCGATGCACTCCTAATGCATTGATGCACTAATTGCATTCGATGTTTCCATTTTTAATGGGTGCATTGATGCACTTCCTGTGCATCGATACACTCTGAACAATTCTGGAAATTTACTCTTGATGCATCAGTGCACATTGAATATGCATCGATGCACATAGCCCAAAATTAATTTTTAAGCCCGAAAATCTACTCAATTCAACTCAAATGCTTCATCTTTCATCCCATTTCATGTTCTCAACTCATATACACATGTTTAAACTCACTTATGTTCATTTACCTCTATTTGAACCTTAATATTCTCTCATCTTTATTAACTTCCAGAATCATACCAGATTTTCAACATGTTTTAAAACTCATTTTATCACTTCATATCTCTTAATTTAACCCTTGACAAGTCAAATTCAACTTCAAAATCTATTAACTCCTTCTATTTCACTAATTCACTTAAAAACTCTTCATATTTAATCCTTCATAACTCATCCATTTTGAAGCTTCAACATACTTTAATCTCTAAATAATCTTTCTTAGCTACCCAATAATCAAAACTAAGCTTAAAACTCAAGAATTAACAAACTGAAATTAAACTTACCTTTGCCATGGAGCTTACGGGAAGAGAAGAGGAAGGAGATAACCCAAACTCCAAACTTTTCTTTTTTTTCTCACCCTTTCCACGTGTTTTATAACCTTAAAAGAAAGATACAAATCTTTATAGTCAAATGACCATTTTACCCTTTATTTCCTTTAATAATTACTAAATAACCTTCATCATATATTTCCAATAATCATTGAACTATTTCATTCTTCTACTTTAGTCACCAAATTCTGAAACTTTACAATTTAGTCACTAACCCGGTATTGCGGATGTTACATAATTAGTCCCGAATTGGTTAAGAACGTCAAGGATAAGGTGAAAGTTATCTAAAACAATCTCAAGATAACTTCTGATAGGCAAAAGTCTTATACGGATTTGAAGAGAAAAGATATTGAGTATGAGTTGGAGAGAGAGTATTTATCAAGGTCTCACAGTGAAAGAAAATACTTCAATTTGGAAGAAAGATGAAGCTCAACCCTCGATTCATTGGTCCTTATAAAATATTGAAAAAAGTCAACCCAATAGCATATCAATTAGAATTATCTCCGGATTTGACTACGATTCACAATGTTTTCTATATGTCTATGCTCAGAAGATACCATTTGGATCCTTTACATGTTATAACTTTAGAGGCGATTGAGATTCAATCAGACTTGACTTAAGAAGAGGAGCATGTGAGAATCCTCGAGTATGGAATCAATGAATTAAGGAATAAGTTGATTCCATTGATGAAAGTTCCATGGAGGAACCATAAAGTTGATGAAACAACGTGGGAAACCAAGGAAGTCATACGCCAATAACATCCTTAACTGTTTAGATCAGGTAAGAAAATTCGGGGACAAATTTTTCTTAAGAATTGGAGAATTGTAATGCCCTAGAAATCTTTCAAGGACTAAACCAATAATTGTAAAATATGTTAAGGACTAGTGGAATAATCGTTAATGGTAGGATTAAATACGAGTCTTGATTAAATAATTTAATGTTAAAAATTGACTCAATGGAAAACAAGGGAAAACAAGGGAAGAGTTGTACTTTTTATTTAATAATATTTCCAAATATATTATGGATACTAACACAAGAAAAGGACGTGGACCATTAGATTTTCTTGAAAACTTTATCTTTAATTTAGCCGTTATATTTAAAATATTAGTCATTTTTAAAGAAAAAAAAGATTATATCTTGGGATTGAAAGATGAAAAGATGAAAATATGAAAAGATGAAAAATAAAGTTTATATTTTTCTTCATTTAGAGGTCACTTTAGCTAAGGTAAGATTTTTATCTTTATATTAGTTTTTCTTTTAAACGAGTTGGATTTTGAGGTAACCTGTAAAATACAAAATCGTTCTCCATGAAAATTCCTTTGATATTGGTATAATATTGTGCTAGTTTGGGGAGTAAGGCTAAAACCCTAAAAAATCTCATGTAGATTTAGTGTGAGAAACTAAGGATTAGGAGAGAGATACATTAAATGGAGTGTTCATACTTGTAAGAACCCAACTACCATATTTATTCTATGTTGAAATTAATTATTGAACATATATCCATTTGTGAGGTCATGAATATAGTTGGGTAAATATTTATTGATGAGAACTTATTGCTTGTGCTTGTGTGAGATAATTACCGAAGCTACTCAAGAAGATTCGAAGGTTAAAAATTAAGCCTCCTTAAGATTTGAGTGGCTATTTTGGTAAGATAAATTAATGTGAGTGCATTTATAGCTTTTTAATTAATTTATAATCTATGAAGACTTGTGAAAATCTCATGAAAAGCACCTTATGTTCGGGTAATGGTATAGTAACATGGACATTGGTTTGTATGAACGAAATCAATATGGAGAAATGTTGAGAAATATGGTAAATGATATAATGCTATGCTACAATAATCGGGTCATAGTGCACCCTGAACTTGCATGTGTAATAATTAGTTGTATAATGTTAAAATAATGAATGAATTGCCCAAGTTACCTAAATAAAGATCTTACGGTAAAATGACATGTCTAGGACCAAGCAGTGGCATCTTTAGACCTCTAAGTTCATTCACTATAGCGGAGTGATTCTACATTGGTGTTGACACTATGGTGCGATTTACACTTTGATGTGTTTGGACCTACAAATTCGTTCACCCTTACGAGGCGAGTCTCGCATTGATGTTGTGTTTACTATTGTATGCCAATCATGTTGGCATGTTTCACCTGATTAGACCTCTCATAAGGATTACTTTGAGCATATTATTAATGAATTATATTGTTTGAGAATGAATTTCATAGTTATTATACATGATGGTTTATTATTTACTATAGAAATATCTCACTTGTTTATTTTATTATGTTGGTACCTTATTGTCTCACCAAGTTGATTTATTAACGTGTGTTTGTTTCTACACATAGGTACTTCAAAGGATTCATAATTAGTCGAGCATTGTATCACTGAGAAAATGCCACCGTAAGCAATCACTGTAATGAATTTATTTTTGTGTATTTTGAGATCCTAATAGTGCTATGTATATGATGAATTCTAGGGACTTGGTATAGTTGGTTATTTTGAGAACCTTATTTTGATGATACATTGATTAGGTAGAACTATTATTAAGGATATAAATGAACAGAACGTTCGATGAACTGCTCGTGAACTATTCATATAACATTTGTTTATGTTTGTTCGTTAAGCTAAATAAACGAGTATGAAAAAAAGTTTTTATGTTTATTTAATAAACGAACGCACGTGAATAGAGGTATGTCCAGTTCATTTATGTTCATGAACAAGATCGTTTATGAGCTCGTTTATTGACTCATTCATTTATGTTTATGAACATGATTGTTTACCTTGTTCTCCTTTTTCTTTTATTTTATTTTATATATTTTAAATATTCGAACATATGTTTTAAATTGTTTGTAACCCCCTCAGACCGATGCGGTTAACCCGATCTAATCTGGAGTGCCACATTAGGGCCACTGGAGCAACCCACCGTAAAAATCTCGGAAAATTTAAAACTTTTGTCAAAACATATAACTCATAAAATGATTTATGAATACAAAATAAAATTTATCAGTATTTAGAAATAAAACAGATTTTCAGACTCGTATATAAAACAAAATACAAGTACATGCCCCCTAATCACATGTACCATTCTCTGCAAGCAACGCCGGAAGAATCTTTTTACTGATGTCGATAGATGTACTGATACAATTCTTTTAACCTGAAAAGATGAGTAACATAGTGAGTTTTGGAAAGCTCAGTAATACGGAACTACCAGATGATGCTGAAGAACGTGCAGATACAGATAAACATATATTTTCTTATTGGTTCCGAACATCCATAGATTTTTATACTGAGCGGAGATCCTACTGATATTTCAGATAGTAACGAACAATGAGCTTTCAGTTTAGAGAAATATTTCGGATGATTGAGTTCAGGAGATCAGAATAGGTTATCTAGTGTGTTCCCGCAAAACCAGTGAAAATATACATATCTTTTTAAAAACATATTTTTAAACATTTAGAAATCATAGTAATTCCCTCAACCGCACACGTCCATAATGTGTAGGTTCCCCAAAACCATATAACCCCGGCACAACAGTAAGGCCCTGAGCACACAGCCGATGAGCCTTCATATACTCTTCCTCCAATAATAACCCTCCAAATAAAACATTTATAAAAAACCATAGTAAATTCCCCAACCGAACACATCATAATGTATAGGTTCCCCAGAACCATACAACCCCGGCACAACAGTTAGGCCCTGAGCACAAATTCGATGAGCCTGTATTTATTCTTCCTCCAACAATACCCCCAAATAAAACATTTTTCCGTCAATAAACGGAGATATCAGAAATCAAAACAGAATTCATATCTTATATCAAAACAGAGTCCAGATCAGAAATCATAACAGAATTCAGATAAGAAATCATAACATATTTCAAATCGAAAATCAAATAAAATATTCATATGATTAGGGAACACTCCAGAGTTTACGGATATTATTTAGAGGTAGTGGATAATCTTATCAGGCAGAGAAACACAGATCTTTAGTATGTCGATAGAATGTTGGAATTTAGAATCACTATTGGAAGAGTTTAGTAACTGACAGAATCATTAGTTATTCAGAATATGACTTGAGTTGATAAACAAGAAATGAAGGTTCAGGATATTTACAGTCTATGTTGATTGATCAGATTATCGAACAACTCTTAGATGAATAGTTTCCAGAACTAATGCCTGTCGATTGGTCAATTCATTGTTCTTCCAGGGTATTTACTCTTTAATATAAAAAATTCTTGTCCATAGATCATTTTCAGAATCATCACTGAATAGATCTTCCAATGTCTTTATTTCATTTCCACGCTTCCACAATATCATGTAATGCTGATGTACTTGATTATTTTGTTCATAACCATCGTAATTGTACACTATGTAAACTCATCAGAGTTTCCAGACTTATCCAAATCACATACTAAATCCTCAGTCATTGAGGTTACCTAGTTCATTTAGCAGTCAAATCTATTACAATTACTTCGGAGATTTCCAGGACGTCTCTGAATTTCGGATATATGTTGTACTTCCTTTCAGTTCAGTTCGGTCTACATGATTGATTTGTCTAATAAATATCCCCTTCTTAGTACATAATACAATCTAGAATTAAGCTGAGCTGAATACTTCTAAAATTATCATCGAGCCAAACTTGAAAAGACGAACGCTCATTCAAGTGATATCTATATCGTTCAGGTACTGATATATCATTAAGGTTGATCGGCTCACATAAGCTGTGTTCCATAACTTTTAAAGGTAGTCCAAAACCTATGCTTATTTGGATTCCTTAATTAATCCTAGACATTTACTTAGTATAGGCCATAAGGGTATTTTGGTTATTTTGCTGTTCAGTTTCATTCCAATCATTACAGAGCTCGAGGATATCCACTCATTCCTGAGCTTAGTGATATTCTTGGTCATTTTCATTCTAAGGGTATTCTGGTCATTTTACAAATCCATTGTAGTCCAATAATTCATTCCGTCCGATCTTATTATTAAATTCAAACTTATCATTCATTTCAGTCATTTCGAACAATTCTGTCAAAAGAGCACTATCGATAAATTGTTCTTTAGGTATTTACTCATAACTCGTATATTTTCGGGTCAAGTGCCTTCTCATATTTTACAAACAGAATATCAAGAATTTTTCTACACTAAGTCAGGATCTTAACAATCAAATCTGTACTTAATCGAGTTAAGTATGAATCCTCAAAGTATTTTCTTATTCAGGGTCAACTCGGACTATTTTACCTCTCAAGGGCATTTTCGTAATTTCTTAACCAGATAATTTCGGTATTAACTCTTAACAAAAATAATATAATTTAGAGATCCTATGATTAATTGCTTTCCCGAACATTCTCTCAACTTGAAATGATTCCCTTAACAGACTCCTACATTCTTGTTCAAATCCTCTTGGGTTAAAAACCGATTATCTATATTTTCTAAGCAAAACTAGTATTTCTTATGCACATCAGTAGTTTCATCAGATCAATATGTATTTAAAACCCTATTATCCAACTTCCATAATCAAATCTTGTCTTTTTATAACATAAGGGTATTTTCATAATTTTACCCTACCAGAGTATTCTCATAATTTCTCATACAAGTACCTTTAACATTTAACCTTTGATGAAATGAATTATAAGTTACAGATCCAGGTTGATTTCTTTATTGCTAAGCACAAAACTTGTAATTTAATTCTAACAATCCCTCAATTTCTTATAAAAGTCATTTGAACCATTATTAATTACTGAACCTTTTACCGTATTTAGATCGAGTGTAGAAATTAATTAACTAAACAAATGAGACTAACATTATCTTAATCATGCATTTACCAATATTCACATGTTCCATAAAGAAAAAAGAGGTAGTAAAGTATTATCTCGATTTTCGTGTCATACTGATTCGATCATATAAAATTCATTCGAACACATTTGATCTTTAATTCAACTTCCAATATTTCCTCGGATCCATATCAACATAAATTACATAAAAAAACTAAGCTTAATTTCGAAAAACAGATCGAATCGGGTGATAAATCAGTCAAAAATATCTTACCGGGTTCGATTTTGGCGAAATGCACCCCAAAAACGAATTTGGGACGTCAAAAACATACAATATGACTTTTCGAAATTTTTTTACTTTTCGGTCAAAGTCAACGGGTTTGACTGGTAATTTCGAGGCATTCGAGTCCGAATTTCGGAAAACGGACTGTGGAATCGAACTCAGAATGTCGAAAAACGTCTAGATAGGTGTACCTGAAAAAGTCAGCGGCCGTTCAACGCCCGGTCAACACCGATCAAAGTTCTGGTCAATTGTGGTCAACGCCGGTCAACGGTCAGCAGTCAACAATTTTACACAAATATCACCCAAACAGAAATTGATTACAAAATTATCCACCTTCTAAAAATATTTGCAAAACTAACACCTTAATTTTACACAAATATCACCCTAATAGAAATTAATTACAAAATTAACACCCCTAGGCGCAGTGGCGGCGCGTGAACAGTGATACGGTGTCGGAAAATTCCCGGAAAAATTTCTAAAAATTATTTTAGGCATTTTGAGACACTTACCAAGCTCGGTTCACAATTTTGAACGGCAGAGAGCTCGATTCCGAAACATCGAAAACTTTGACTTTCTCACCCCTCCACAAGTCGGCGACGACGGAGAAACGGAGGACACTGACGGACTTGGAACGATACAAGGAACACGATGGTGCGGGAGGTGTCGAAAATGGATGGTCGGATTGTCGTGAATCGACAAAAAACCAACTGAAATCGAGTTAAAACTGATGATACTTCCAACTGAAATTAACGACGAATGACGACGATTCATAACGAAAGGTTTGAGGGGTTTTGTTCTTCGGTCGACAACGAACACGATGATGGTTTCGATTTGTTGATCGTAGGTCGGATGACGAGTAGATCAGAGTTGAAAGGAGGGTTGAAGAGGGAGAAAAATTGGAAAATATCTCCAGAAAACATACAGGAAGGGATTTATATTTTCTCCTAAAGAAAAATTGTCAAATCATGAGTTTAGTCATTGAATTTACTGCACTTCTTAAAACGGTCTGCCAACTTTGAAATTTTACAATTTAACCCACTGTTTCTTTCAAAATACCAATTAAATTCAATACTTTATAATTTCTAAAATTTAGCTTCTAAATTGGGGTGTTACATTGTGGATTTTAAGGAGTTTAATCACTAGTAGTGTAATTTTATCATTTTTCATTAGCTTGCAAATGTAAGGGTAAAACTAAAAATTAAATATATAAACGAACGATAAACGAATATGATTGTGGACGCTAAATGAACATGTCCGCGAACAATAAATAAACGAATACAAACACCTTTAAAAATAAATAAACGAACTCGATATTAAAAATTTAAAAGAACATGAACCTAACAAGAACACATTAAAAATAATCGAACAAACACGAATATAACCTTGTTTGTTCAAACTCGGTTCATTTACACCCCTGACAATTACGGACATGCTTAATTTACATTATGGGTGACTAAACCGTTAGTATAGTTCACCCACATATACATATGATTTTCATTTCCCTTCTCCTAGGGTGCGTAGTTTGCCCACGAGACTTGCGAGAGTTGAAATGTATTGATTATGCTCTAAAAGAGTCTTTAAATGCTTTAAATGGATTGAGAATGTTTAGAGGCCTTATATGTAGAGTCTAGGATTTTACACATGATACAAGCCACATCATCGCTTTGGATGACATGAAACATACTAAATCATCGTTTTGAGTGACATGTGACATACTACATCATCGCTTTGGGTGACATATCACATACTACATCATCGCTTTGGGTGACATGTCACATCATCGCTTCAAGTGACGTAGTACATGCCACATTATCGCTTCAAGTAACATAACACATGCCATCTCATCACTTCAAGTGACATGACACATTCCATCTCATCACTTTGAGTGTCATGGCACATTCCATATCAACTATTAACTTAGTCAACTAACTACTTACATCAAACGTGAGGTTATTTTAGCAAATAACACAACTTTTAGCAAACCTCAATCCGAGAACCCACCCAGAGCAGAGACACAAAGATAGCGATGAATTTTGGAGGATGTATATTCAGAGCAAAAACATTTCATTTCGAAGGACTGCCATAGCAGTTATAAAATTACAAAGAATTGCTTCATTGCTCGATTTGTACAGGCAGGGAGAGAACATACGTTACCAAATAATAGGAACAAAGGGAACGGGAAATGCTTTTAATAAACTTAACCTACTTCATAAATATTGTAAAATTGCCGACATAAAGCGGGAAATTTTCAAAAACCTATATTATATATGGTATTATATATTACAAGGAAGCTGGGACCCTGCAGATGGGATTTTCCTTAAACAGATCTTATCTCAACTTGGCCACCTTTTTAGCCAACAATGACATGGAAAAGCTATAAATAAAGATACCTCTCTTCTACATGAAGTAGCTTAGTTGTTTTTTCTTTCTTGATCCACCCTCTCCATATAATTCGTTCCATTGAACAAGCTCATTCATATTTGTAGACTCCGATGACACACTTGCACATACCTGACCATTCAAACCAATCAAATATAATCTAATATTCCTTTACACGTGCACAAATTTTGCATTCTCAATCATTGGATTTGACAAATCCATGGGAAAATGACATTTCCGAGACTTCTGTGCACTACAGAAACCAGAAAATCTAGGTATATAATGATTTGTGACCAAGTATAGTACCTGCTCATGTGCATGTTTAAAATCATCCATTTTCAGATAACGAATGTCAGCACTGCTATACAAGTTAGGAACAGGTCTATTCTCAGCCACAGCCAAAGCTCTCTCCTGAAATTTGCATGATATATCAGTTTGTATTCATTCAAGTAGTAAACTTTCATGTAAGAATGTATGCAATGGGTCATAGAAAGGGTACAATTATCGTTCCAAAACCCACCCAGGCATATTTTTTATCTTCTCGGCCTATGGGAACAAGTTAGTCAAGCAAAAATTCCGTACAATCACATAGAACAAGAATCAAAATATGTATCTAATAATAGACACCATCAATAAAATAGCATCAGGATATGGAATGTGCCTCTTGAGCATGTAAATGACAGATCCAACACTTTTTTGCACCATTTGTAAAACCATCATAGTCGACATGCTCATACCCACAAACATTTTGTAGAACCTGTAAGAAACTGAAAGTATCAGAGACTAACCTTCTTTTCCTTTTCCAAAATTTCTCTTATGGGACAATGTGCAGCAATCACACAAAGGTTCTGCAATACAAAAATTATATTAGGGAAACAAAAATAGGTAAAAAGAAAAAGCCACTAAACCCATTTAAAAGCTTCCATTTGGCTCCGAATAAAATTCATAAGACAGTTAACAGGAATGGAGAAGCCTTGCTAATAACTATGAAGAGTTAAAATCTCATATTTAAAGGGAAAGAAGAGTTCAAAACTAGTTAAAATGTGAATTATTGACACCCTAATACAGATGAAAACTCATTAAGAATCATTATTTAGCTGTAATAGAAAACGAGCTAGCTTGTTCAATGTATTATTAGCATGTGATTCGCAATTGACCTACTTTATTCATTCTATGGTTCATAACAGGCTTTTACATTTTCAAAGACAATGAAGTAAAAAGGAGGAAGGATCAACCTTCAAGTCACTTCCAGAGTATCCATCAGTCATATTTGCAATAGCCTCCAAATCAACATCGGCTGACAATTGCTCCTTGGCTAGTATAACTCTTAAAATCTTTTCTCTGTTTGGAGCATCTGGCAAATTAACCATCAATCTGCACATCATTCAACAGGTTCAACAGTACTTATCATAAGGTCAGAATGCAGCAACTCAACGCAACAACACATGCAAGTTACCTTCGAGGAAGCCTCCGGATGACTGCCTCATCAAGGTCAAATGGCCGGTTTGTGGCCGCAAGAACCAATACCCGTTCTCTATCCTTGGTGCGAAGGCCATCCCAATTTACCATAAATTCATTCTTCATTTTACGCATAGCCTCATGTTCACCAGGATTCTCCCGTCTTCCTAACATGCTATCAACCTAAAATAACCAACCAAAGTCGATAAAATTACATATCCTCTAAAATAAACAGGAAGAAGACAGAAGAATACAAGACAAACAATAAAATAACAACTAATCTTCAGATAACAGAAAACAGATAAAATATGATATTAAAAAAAACTACACAAGTTTAACAAACCTCATCAACAAAGATAACACTTGGTGCAATTTTACTAGCCAGAGAGAAAATGGCTTTAACATACTTCTCTCCTTCCCCAAACCACTGCAAAACATGCAAATATGTCATGCATATATCAAACAGAAACTATCCAACAGAGAAGGTGCAAGCCACAGTTTCTATGTGCTTAAAATACCTTTGAAGTAATGCTGGACATTGATATGTTAATAAAGTTTGCACCAGCTTCGGTTGCAACAGCCTTGGCAAGCATCGTTTTCCCAGTACCAGGAGGCCCAAAAAGCAATATTCCTTTACAGGGCTGCAAAATAATAAAACAACAGGAGTTTCTTAGAAAACGCAGAATTCCAAGTAACATGATAAAGCAAAACAGCATACTGAAAGTACCTTTGTCAACTGTCCCTTGCAAAACAATTCAGGCCTTTGAAGTGGAATCATCACCAATTCCTTCAAGGTGTCTTTGACATTCTCAAGGGCTCCAATATCATCAAAACTAACCCCAATATCACTTGGTGGAATAACATCAGCAAGAAGTTTCTTTTCAAATTCATTCTCAGTGACCACATCCTGGAACTCAAAAGAATAAATGTAATTTGATACAGTAGAAACTTTTAACCAGATATATAAGGATAACTGTATCAGGGTAATGACTACACATAGAACCCAATGGAAGGAAGACAATTATACCTTCAATGATTTCTTCAAGCTTTTGCTTTCACTTTGAATGCCTTGCAAAATGTCCAGACCATATCTGATGCTGCAATAGAAAATTCACAAAAAAAAGGAAGTCATCAGCACCAGAATAAAATGCTAGTTTGTAAAATTCTAGCTTCTCTTTTGACATTTCACAGATGTGCACTGCAAGAAAGGAAGAGAGTATAAAACCTTTCAATTGATACAACAAGTTTAGCATCTTTCAACAATACTTCAGAAGAATGCATTAAGTGGTGACTTAAGGCCCAGCCTACAACTTTCCCCACGTCTACAGTATTAGAAAGGTAAAAAGATTAGTTATATTGGAGTAAAAGGGATTAAAATATTTTTGCTACTGCCTCCTTTAGAAGGTACAATCATGTTCTTTTGGTTTTTTAGAGGGAAAAGCTTTCACATATTTAAAACCTTCAAAACAAATGATCAATTAAAATTCAAAAAAAAAATCTGAAAATCTTCCATATAAAATAAGAAACATGAACATACACTTGGTATGAGTAATAGTTAGGAGCTCAACAATACTTACTCTCGTTTGTAAGTGTTTGATCCTTAATGCACAGTGTTTCAAGATCAGGGCAATCCAAACCATTTTGATGGAGAACCTGATGGCATAGAACAGTTATAAGAATCTCCAAAAACAGACTTGTACCTCAGAATTTCAAATAAACTGTTTATCAACTTCAAAATATAACAAGGACAGTAGGACACAAAAGGGAACTTCAAATAAACAGACGTGTATTTTTATATTCAGCTTTCTTGTAGTTTTGCATCACACTAGGCTAAAAATCTACACTTATAAGAATGTTTTACAAAAGATGACTATAAGCCACTTTCAGGCAATGCCAGGCAGGAAAAAAAAAGTGAATGGAAAAAACAAAGTTTATAGCAATACTCACTGCTCGAATGCTAACAATGTTTGACTGAGCTTTAAGAGTTTCAATGTCATGCTCCAGTTGCTGCTTCCAGTCTAAAAGTAAAGCTTCATCCTGACATGATTCAGGAATATTAATGTAAATATTTCGATACTCATAACAAGATAACTGAAGCAGAAACTGACAACACACACCTGAGGCAACTGGATTGCAACTTCATCCTGACATGATTCAGGAATATTAATGTAAATATTTCGATACTCATAACAAGATAACTGAAGCAGAAACTGACAAAACACACCTGAGGCAACTGGATTGCAACTTTGTTAGGAAAAAGTCGAGTAACTTGTTTCATGGTTTTAGATGTTTCTTTGCTCCTCTCATGAAGTCTACCAAAATTATTCTGCATAAGGAATGATACCCATATTAGCCACGTTGTAATTATTAGAAAGTAGCCAAATGCCAGATTACAATGCTCTAAGGAAGTTGGTTCAACACATAGGATACTCTCCAGGAGCAGTCTCACTTGGTTAATAGAACTGAAAAAACTATCCACCATAATAATTAGGTGTGCATTGCATCATGTGGAATACAAGCAAAGAAATATATAAATGTTTTTAGATTGTAATCGTTTCACAATTACAGAAAAATTCAGAGAATTCAAATTCAAAGTATAAACCTTGAAAAGTTACCATATAATCAAACATGCTACTTCTGGAGGTCAGTACAAGTAGAGTTAGAGATTACTAAGACAGGTATACAAGTAAATATAGACAGTGGTAGAAAAAAACACAAGCAGTCTGCCAAAATGCTCCAATATCTTTCAAGGAGAAGAAATATAAGCCAAAAGGGGGAAAAAGTTGGTTCTTGACATACAGGAAATGCAAAATCAAGTAACGCTGTCTGGTTGACTCCAAATTTTGTGAACAAAAGGCCACCGGGATGAGACTGCAGAAACAAAAAATTGTCAAAATTGGACATTTAAAAAGGCTTCATATTTATACAGCATCAAAGGAGAAACAACTAAAAAAATAGTAAGTTGCTTACTTTTTCCTTACGATTATCCATATGGGCATGTGAACCAATTACTACAACATTCGCAGGCAAATTCTCAACCTTACTCTTCAAGGAAGTATACACATCTGTATTTCCAGCCACAGACTTCTCTATGTCTTTCACAAACAATATCAATGGACCTTTTTTGCTTTCATTCAATGCAACCTATCGAAAACAGTGGTAAGACAGATACAAGTCCACAATGAGTCATAAAAGATAATTAAACTAATGCAAAATGGGCTAAAAGAGCTCACCAGCACAGAAGAAACCATGATCTTCACAACCACCATCATTGCCCTCTGGAATAGATCTGTCAAATCTGACCCCGATTTTTGAGGAACTGTTTTCTTCGAAAGCAAGGACTACTTTTCCCCGAAACCCAATTGTTGGTCCCCTACACAAAAGAACTACTCAACCTTTTGCAAACCATAATGAATGCATTGATAAAATATGTCCCTTGAGAAATTACACATGTACTTGCTATTAAAGAGAAAACTGACCATGGTTAACAAAAAGCTGTCGAGTATAAAAGATAAAGAAAACATATACCTTAAAGCAGGTTGTAGAGAAGGTCCAGATGGTGATGCAGCACCTACAAACTTAACCCTGTCACCTGAAAATTTCAAATTATACTATTTCAGATGGAAGCAGGTGATGTTGCATCAACAACTTAACTGCTTAGAAAGCAAAGTCATGAAAAAATAACAGCCAACTCTCCAGTATTATCCCAAACAAACCTCATACCTTTCTTAAATGTATAGTTTTTAGATGTTGCAGTAGATACTTCCTGCTTTGGCAAAGCTTGGGAGCTCAGTGAAGAGCCACCAGTTATATCAGCTTCAACACTAGAAGTTGGTCTCTTCTGCTGCAAAGCAGGAGCCTGTGCAGATCTTTTGGCATATACAGTTACATTTTCAGCCCTTGAAGTCTCTTTCACCTCATTAACATCTTTTGACGTTGATCCCTGGTTTTATTAGGAAGAATAGTAGAAGATAGTATGCCACAAAAATGTTCAGACATGTAGAAACTGAGAAAGTAAACAATAAAGAAAATTTTGCAACCACAAGAAATCAATCAAAATATCTAGCTTAAGAAATAGTCAACTTAAGGAACATCAAAAATTGTTTGACACAACTTGCATTCAAATTGAAAAGGAACTTCAGTGTTTTACATGCATACTAATGCAAGAACAATCAACAAACAAATCCTCTACATCATACTAATGCAAGAACAATCAACAAACAAAATTCCTCTAATCCATGGAAGATTCAAGAATAATCATATGCACAAAATTTCAAAAGGAGTGAAATATATAAAATTAAGTAGAAAGCACAAACTGCAATTTCAACTGATCCTGCTTTCTTAACATGCAATTGGCAAAAAAGAAAAAACAAAAACAAAACAAGTTGAGTGAAAGAAGCATACTCCAGGCAACAATAGGGAATCCACAATTAGCAATCTAGCACCAAAATGTTTTGCAAGTGCCTTTACCAAAGTCTCCTGATATATTTCTGAACCTATACATATCAAAGTACCCTCATCAGGAATTAGAAAGAGCAACTTCGTTTAAATGGAAAATTAACAGAAAACAGCAACCACACCTGCAGGACCAGATAACAATATACGAGGACTCATGGTAGCAAGATCTGAGGTGTACTTCGCAAATTTACCGCACTTCAAATGCACATAGGTTGAGGCTATCAAAACGTTCTTTGTCGTACCACTGTTACAACAGAAGTTTTCAAGAAAAATTAATCAAACTTCACCAATGCTTAAGATTCGGTAAAATATGCAGTTAAGTAGGTACAACACAGAGATAATACTGGACAGTACCAAACAGAATCCTATCCTCCGCCAATTGTTATATTGGCTGGTCAACTTTCAGAATATAAATAATATATGCACTAGCAAATTTGGGGAAAAGTCGATAAGCAAAATAAGTAAAAGCAATAATTCAAATTCAGTTTCCCAAGACATACAAGGAATGATAAAAACATATTCACCGGATGAGACAAAAATGCAAGTCCAAGTTAAGCGCAGCACCAGATTTACCTCAAATAATATGGAAAATTGTCGAAAAAGATGTCTATATCGTCAGGATTGAGAATGCCTTCTTGTAAATTATCTTTAAATGCCTGCCGCTTGGTTGATATCGAAACCGCAGGAGGTTCAAATTCCTTAAGCATCTCTCTAATTTCCCTTTGCTCATCAAGAATTTTGGCAATACTGCCACTAAAATCAAAGTCGAGTGAAGAGGGACCAGCGAGGATATGCAATAATGGCCTTAAAGGGTAACCTGCACCAGGGATCTTTGAATTGTCAGCATCCATAGTATCATCTAATCCAAGTCTATCAAGATTAGGGTTTTCATTGGTAGCATCAGGAGCAACAGTTTTCTCCCTTGAAGAAGCAGTTACTGGATCAGTGTTACCAGAACTGTCCTTCATGTTAACTTCTGGATCACGATCATCTGACACCTCACAACCAGAAGGAAGAGTGGACATTTCAGAATTCTCTTTAGTTGACAAAGAGGCCAATATTGTTGCTGCCCCAGCAGCAGCAGCTGGTTCCCCTGGTCGAGTCTCGATAATCCCTTTTAAAGGAGCACTCTCGGCTTCTAAAATGCTTTAGAGAAGAAGGAAGATTGGGGGATGCTAAGTTATCACTGTTAAGCTGCTGAAAAATCTAAGTTGCCGTTAAGGAATTAAAGCAGTTATTGGACAGAAGACATATCATATAGCATCAAAGTTTCTGAAACATGCATGAAAGGGCTATGACATAGGCTTTCATTTGGGAGGGAGAGAAATAGCATGTTTGTAACGTATTTAGCCGTGTTAAAGGAAAAGGATACATAAGCATGATTTCCGGTACTGTTGAAAATCAACTCATCACCTGCATTTAGAATCAAACTAGTATTTTTACGGTAGGTCCTACCATTAACCTGGACAGAGCCTTTTCCTCCAGTAATTTCTAGCAAGGCAATGGAAGTACCATCTCTCTACATTGGAGAAAAGAAAATCAGTACACACTCAAACACAATAAAGATTACAAGGAAAAGGTTTTGAAATAAGTATTTAGAGATCCATACCTCTATGTGCTTCACTTTGCACAAAACAGAGCCAATATTTTGATCCTTTAGACATAAGTCGCATTGATGGCTTTGTCCAACAGTAAATAGTGCGCCACACATGACTAGGTGAGGATTCTGGGATAAAATGAACATTAGTAAAAAGTGGAAGCGCATCAGTTTAGCATGAAAACAACCACAAAGCATTAAAACCAATATAAAAAGGTCGATTAGTTTGTGACTTGGTGGCGCATCCTTGATGAAATTGGTCAACAGACTACCTTCCCATGACTACCGACCAAATGGATTAAGTAGTTAAGCTGACAAGATTCACCTTTGGAAATTGACGCTGAGCTTAATTTTATATTATTTTATTTTATTACTTCAGCTTTTTTTTTTTTACAATATTTGGTTTAAGTATTTGATATGTTTTGGACAGCTAAGATTATTAGTTTTCTTGAGGGTTAAGTCTAAGGTTAAGAACAAAAACTTTATTTGCAAGAAAGTCTAGTTACTTTATTTGCAATAAAGTCTAGTTTTTATATCATACTGATCTCGCTTTTGAATAACTTTCGGCTTGCAAATCACAAACTTCACTTGATTGCATTTATTGGCTAAAAGAACAAGGATTCTACCAGATATTTCAAATCCATTGCAATTAAACACAGGGATTAAGAACCAAATACATACTTGAGAGTGCTGAGAAAGAAGCTTTCCCCACGGAACTGTAGAACCCAATTTAACAGGCTTCACTGGCTTCTTCTTAGCCCGACCAGTACAACCTGGGCCAATCTTCTCCACTTTATCCGCATCCACAGCAGCTTCACCTAATTAACCAAAATAAGCCCCCCATAAAAACCTGAAAAGAAAATACCATAACCCCACAAACCAAAACGACAAATCAATTGAGGACGGCACCTAAGGACCGCGAAGACACCAAAGCACCATTCTCCCCATCAGCAACGGCAGCCGCATCAGATACCCGGAGATCAGAAGAACGGAGCTCCGTTACCCGTGAGTCCAACCCGGATTTCTTAGGCGATCCTAAGGTCTCGTTAAGCGTTCCGGAAACCGCTGCTCCATCCGTGGACGACGATGCCGGCTCAGAAGCCTAAAAAATCAGTCTCGGATTCAAATCAAAAGAGAGAAAAAATACCACGACAAACATGCAAACTAAAAACCATAAAGAACAAGAAGAAATCAAATTGTCAAGAAAGAGAGAGGACCTTGGATCTTTTACAAGTAGTACTAGGCGGGGGAGACGAAAGCGGGCGTTTGGAAGAGGAAGAGCTCCGTCGCGTCTCAACCATCCTAATGTCAAAAGACGAAAGAAGGGGTTTTGGGGTTTTCAATTTCCACAGTGGGTTTTCTCTAATCCCCGAAAAGGAACCACCTTTGAGAAAGGAAGCAGGAGAATTGGGCAGAGATCAGTTATTAAGGTTACTGTGCCTTTTGTAAATAAAATGAATAAATAAATATTGGGGTTGGGGGAGGTTACGATTCTTACTTCTTAGGAACGTGTGAAATGGGTTGAAATGGTGTTTTGGTTGCGTGGTTATGCTGATCTGGCCTCTCCTGCCTACCTGTCAGTGTTAAAAGTGTTCACACATACATTTATTGCTTTCCCCTTTTGATATTTATGTATCGGTACAAATATGATTATAAATAAACGGAAAAATATTATAAATTTTAAAGCCAATCCTAATACTTTAATAAAATTTAATCCTAGAAAAAGAAGTTTTAAAGGAAAATGCTCTTAGATGATACTAAGAGAATATAAATAAGGATGGAAATAGGTCATATTAGGTCGATTTCCGGCCAACATGACTCGACCCAAAAAATTTATACACTCCATCCAAAACCCGACCCGACTTGAGCTTAGGATAATTTCATCTGACCTGAAATACGACATGACTTTTGAGATAAAATATGACCTGAAACAATATAAAATTATTAATTTTATTTATTTTCAATAAATAGGGAGTTATTTCAATAATATAAAGAGGGGTATTATTGTAATTATCCATAAATATATAAGATATAATTATATTATTTTTTGGGGTGGGTTGGGTCAGAAACTTTTCACCATAAACCGAACCCGACACGAACTTATCTTCTAAAAAACTCGACCTGACCCGATTGAGTCGTGTCAGGTCAACCCGTCGGGTTCGAGTCTCATGCTCATCTATATGTATAAGGAAACAAAGATGAGTCGCTTAACCAACCGGTCAAATGTACTTAATCAAATAAATAGAAAAGTTAATTTTGTTTGATAGTTAGAATTTATATTTTAGAGCATTTTTAATGATAATCATTTATATTTAAATTTAAATTAATAATTTTTAACTAATAATAATTAATTTTATTAAATAAATAAAAATATAATATTATAAGAAAAATGTATAAAATTAAAATAAATAAATTTTATTAATTAATTAATTATTTTTTAAAATTATTACAGTGTACAAATTAATAATTAAATAGTAAAATAAGATTATACAATGAAAGCGTTAAAAGCTCAATTAAACAATTTAGATAAACTATAAATACAAATAAATATCACTATCAGTAATAAATGATAAACATCAACATCAACATAAAATACATCTACGAATCTAAAGCATGAATAAATTAATAAGATATCAAATAAACATAAAATTTAATCCTAAAAGATTAGAAGGAAACGTGATATACCAATAGAAAAAAATGTATGATAAAAACATAGAATCATTTATTATTTTTATTAAAAATAAAATTATTTATTAGAATAAAATACGACGAAAACTGAAACATGCAAAAACATAAAAAGGAAAACAAAATAAATAGATGGAAAAAAACTAAGAAATGATCGATAAAACCCTACAATAATTAATTGAGATGAAATCAATTAATTAATGATTTTTTATTTTATACTATATTTGAATTTTAACTGTTTCTTTATTTTTTTAACCGTTTAGGATGGTTATAAGATATTATTTATTTATAATATTTTTTAATCATTGACAATAAATATACATCATATATACTTAGGTGCTCGAACTCAATACCTTAAAAGAGAACAACTCCCTTTAGCCACTGAAGCCATTCAACATGTTCTTCTTCGATTTTTTTTAAATCTACAATTTAGTATTAGTTTCGTGAGTTAATAGGTATCACAAGTTAAATTAATAAGTTTTCTTTTTTAATAATTGGGGTGATTATAAAGGTAATATTTGTTTATAATTTTTCTTAGTCATTGACAATCTACACATATCTTACCCGTGCAACTGCTCGAACCCAATATCTCTAGAGTGAATAACACCCCTTTTAATCACTTAGGTCGTTATATGGTTCAATTAACAAGTTTTTTTTGGACAAATTATAAATATAATCTTAATCATACCTAGAATGGGGATTGTGGGACTCTAGGGGAAGAAATGAGAGTGCTCGAATGGGTCTAGAACTCATGACCAAAGAGAATATGAAGGAACAAAGATAAACAGTTTGACCAACCGACCAAATGTGCTTGCTCCAATTAACAAGTTTTCTAATTTTACAAATGAGATTACAAAATCATTAAATATCACTAACACTACAAAAAAATTACTTATTTGTGGTGTAGATGCTCGATTTGTCCGGGATCTTTTCCGAAGTTGAATTGGGTTTACTATCGTTTATATGATTAATGTTTGGTTATATTTATATATGATATATAAGCAACTAAGCAATTATAATGAATGTTAAGCAATTAAAATACATATGAGTATACTAATTAAATGTTTGTTACAGGGCCTATACCAAATTACAATCAGCTGGACCAAAGTGGCCCAAAAATCAAAATAATCAGGCTTGGATGTTCAAGCCTGTTAGAAGAACCCTAAAACCCGTTAGGGTTTCCAGCTTATGGATCCAGCCGCCGCTTGTCCTGGACCGTTGGATCTGCTTTTCATCCAACGGTCCAGATCAAAGACCACTAGGGTTTCTGGTCAAGGTTCCAGCGCCGTCAAGCTACCACCGTTGGAGCTGGCATCAAGATCCAACGGCTCACAATGTCCCAAACATCCCGAGCCAGCTGCAGTCTCACGTGAAGCCAACCCTGCTGCCAGATCACGCACGCCCAACCGGACAATAGCTCGCCTCCCCACAGCTGCTGCCCGTGATCTGCTCTCGCCAGTGCCCTGCAAACACACGAAACAAGAAACAGAACGAGAGGCACGGAGAAATCTAGGAGAGAAAACCAACAACAAAAAACAGATATAGAGAGGGACCAAAGAAAAAGAAAAAGGGGGGAGGATCATCAACCAAGGTCAGAAAACAAGAGACCACAAAACCAAAAAAAAGAACACATCAAGAGCCATCAGGAACGGAATCACGAAGAACCCATTAACAAATCAGAGTCTACTGCCATTACTACCCAACAACCAGAGTAAAAACAACCCTTACCTTCTTGAGTTGAAGAGGAACCATCACCACCGTTTGAAACCCAAACCTCGTTGGGTCACCGAGGGTAACCTATCAATTCTGCTTCTGTTTCGGTGTTTGGTTTCACCGGTGTCTATGGGGTCTAGTTATGGGTAGATAGGTCACGGTGAGGACTTAGGTAGTGGCTCGGCTCTTCATCGGGGTCAGTAGACCACGGTGGTCGCGGCGGTTGCGAAGGTTTCTGTTAGGGTGGGATATAAGGCTCGGGTTCGTTTGGTTAGCAGCGGGTTTTGAGGGCTATGTCTCGGGTTAAGGTTTGGTTTTAGATAAAGGTCTGCTTCGAGTTATCATCGGGGTTTGTGTGGCTCCTCATCGGAACCGTTGAACGGCGGAGGCCGCGGAGGCCTTGGGGGTTCTGTTGCATGAGAGGGTTGAGAGTGGAGAAGAGGGAAAACGGCTGAGGTGAGAATGAGAGGCTTAGAGGAAATGATTTAGGGTTAGAAATGTTACCCTAAAATCCCATATATCAGAATGCCCAAACGGCGTCGTTTAGAGACCCCCAAAACAGCATCGTTCTGATAGCTGAGGGTCTGTGTTTTGAGATTGTTAGGGAGTAACTGTGTGAGTGGCCATCCCAACTCTGTTTCTTTTCGATTTGGTCCCTAAACTGAATTTTATTGCTATCTTAATTTCGTCCCTTGACTTTCAGCGTGTTTCATTTTAGTCCAGTTACATGTTAGGGCCATTTTGAGGTTGTTTATGCATTGGAGGTATCATTTGAGAAACTTTCAATTTGGTCCTTTGCAGTATTTTGGTTGTATTATGTTTGCAGTACTCAGAGATGAAAATGTTATGAAAAAGCTTGTTGTTATTTTTTTTATGTTTTAGTCCTTTTAATATTTTATGCATGTTTGTTAGGTTAATTTAGATTTATTTTAAATATATGCATGTGTATATTATTTCGAACATGTTATCCATACACACTTAGGTGTATTTCTTTTTAAAGCATGTTAGCCACGTTTACTTTAATTGCATGTTTAATTAAACTTTGCATTAACATTACTTTGTATGATTTGAATGATATCCTCATATGCATAACTTGACATTATTGCATAATTGGAATAAGGGTAATATTATTTTAATTTAAAATTGTCGGAATGACTTCTCCTAACTCACTAGAGAGTTGTTTTGGCAATTTTAAATTAAAATTGTACCCCGTCAATAACGCCTAATTAAATTTGGATCTATCATTGTAAAATTTGGGAGCGAAAGAAAAGGAAATATTCGACTATTTAAATTTTTCGAGAAAAGGTCGTTAGAATTGAACTAAAGATATGGTCTCGATATTTTTAAATAATCGAATATTCTTTATCTTTCTAATGGCTTGGTAATCCTAATTTAATTTATTTCGTTACTTTTGAATTTTGAATTTTTGTTTTAAGGGATCGTAAATCAAATTAAACTCAAACTTGTGAAATTCGTTGTAAAGACGTTAATTAATCGACGAGGTACCGATTTAGGGCGCTGTGGGGGTGCTAATCCTTCCTCACGCGTAACCGACTCCCGAACCCATATTTTGGTAACATAGACCGCAAATTTGTTGTTTTAATTAAAATTACTTTTTATTTAAAATGACAACATTTTTGGGTGCCCAATCACACCCTAATCAAAGATTGGTGGCGACTCCTCGAACCACATGTTTTTATCATAAAGGAATTTCCAAATTTTCGAAACGAGAGGTTTTCTAAAATCGCATTTGTTTTTAATTAAAAATCCAATTGAAAAAAGAATAATTAAAAATGACGCGGTTTCTAAAATCTCGCTCCCCCTTAAAAATCGTTTCGACAGCTTGGCGACTCCGCTGGGGACTTTTTAGAGAGTCAGGCCTATAGTCGATTAATTAATTGTCTTTGCAAACGAAAGTTATAAGTTTGCTTTGATTTGGTTCTTGATCCCTTGTTTGTTTGAATTATTTTGTTTGCATCTTAATTTGTAATTTGGGCTAATGAATAAATAGTTGTACTAATGTGTGATCTACATGTTTCAGTTTTCTGACTTTCACTTTAGTCTATTGTTTCTCTTGGATCGAGGCAAAGGATTATGGGTTTCCCCTTACTGTCGCTATAACCTTTCGATATTTAGAGACTTCTTACTGTGCTCTGTCCCGTTAGGTAGGGGTGAACACTACGCTTTCGTGGGAAAAATTACTTTTCTCCGCATGGGCTTTAGCAAGTAACCTCTGGGGTACATGCCTTATGTTTACGAGTGAAACATTGAGTTTCCTCGCATGGACATAGGGAAATGTATCCTCTCGAAATTGAACTTGATCCGTTTTAAGCCTATAATGGGTGAGGATCGAGGGTCTGGCAAGCTCAAGGGGGTACCAGCAAAGGACAATTCGAGGACCCTTTTAGTGATACCAAAACCCTGCCCGTCTTATGCTGAATCTCTGTCTACAGACACAAAGGGGAAACTCATTCTAACTTTTCCCTCGAATTTATTTATTTTTGCAAAAAGTATGCGAACTAGAGATCATGTGGTTAGGTTTATTTTTCGAACAGGCATGTGAATTAGATACCATGCGGTTAGGATTTTTTATGAGTAACAAAGCATGTGGGTAAATACCATGTTGGGTAGGATCTACTAAAGCATGATTCAGTAGATGCCATGTTGGGTAGATACCAGGTGAATAAGGTTTAGGATGTATATATTTTCTATCTTCATGTTGTTTGTTTATTCTTTGACTATTCATTGTATATACTAACACAGTTTTATTTTTGTTTGTGTTTTATGTTTTACTTATTATTGTTGCATTGCATCATCATTCATGAAGAAAGGTGTTGATTCACAAGGTGGTCATAAAAGTAGAAGGCGGTCATAAAATGGACAAGAGCTTTCATAACAAGGAAATGGATAACGCGGAAGTGAGGTCATGGTCCGAAGAAACTCAGAGGAAGAAAGGCGACAGTTTGATTGAAGATTACATATCAGTACTACCAGAGGTTGCTCCGGTCAGTCTAAAGCAAAACGATTTGCAAGAGTTACGCGAAATTTGGGAAAGTTGGAATTCTGATGTGAAATACTCTTTCTGGCAAAAGTATGGTGACATCGCCTTTATGTTGTATGTGAAAGTAAACGAACCCCTAATCAAAGCTCTCATCCAATTTTGGAATCCCGCATATAGCTGCTTCACTTTCAACAAGGAAGACATGACTCCCATGTTAGAAGAATACACCTCCTTGTTTCATTTCGAGACGATACACTTGGACCAAATCTACTCAAAAGCCTCAAGGACACAATCCTTTAAGAGCAAGCTCGCAAGGATTACTGGGATGGGAGAGAAGTGGGTCGCTGATCGAATCCAAAAGAAAGGAGAGTCTGATTGCTTCCCTTGGTCATGCCTCAAGGAGCTTATCGTCAAGCATAGCGATATCGAGAAGAGCATGGAGATGTTCGCCTTGGGAATTTATGGTTTGATGATTTTCCCGAAAGTTCTTTATCACGTGGAAGCCGCAGTGGTCGATTTATTCGAGCGTTTGGAAAGGAAGGTAAACCCTGTTCCTACGGTTTTGGCCGAGATATTCAGAGCACTTAGCAGTTGCAGAAGAGCTGAGAGTAGCCGCTTCACCGGTGTGTCCAGTTGCTTACTGTTTGGATACGCAGTCACTTCTGGAAAATTGACCGAGAGTATAGTCGACGGTTTTCTACGACCTATTCACCCTTAAAAGATTTCCTCACTAAAGAGTGGCCAGAGCATCTTACCAGGAAGGATTGGGTTTCACTCTTCAGAAATTTACAGGAGCATGATATAGTGTGGCGTGTCCCCTGGTTAGCTTTTGTGGTTGTGTTGTACAAATGCTAGGATTCTGATTGGGTAACCCTATTAGGGTTATGGGGTGGAGTAGGCTATGCGCCACTGATGGTACTAAGGCAATTTGGGGCACGCCAATTCGTCCCAGCTACATCCGGTCTAAAGGCATCTGAATTTGTGTACTGTGGAGATCACTACAAGAAGACTGCTCGTGCAATGTCAGAGGCGTGGAAGTCAACCTTTAGAACTGATTTCGTAGCAGCTGAGGTCATGCTGACGCCAGATTACGTGGCATGGAGGGCGGCGTGAAAGAATGATATCCTTCCTTTGGCGGATCGTGACCAAGCAATTCCTTTGGAAGCACAGTTTAAATACGTACCGTCTAAGTTGGAGATACTGAAGAGTGAATTCGAGGTGGAAATCGCCAGGAAAGAAGCAGAGTGTGAGGCCCTTAGACAAAAGAATTTCATGTTGGACATCGATAGGGGGTTCTATAATACACAGTTTGAGCTTATGCGCAAGAGAAATGATGAAGTCGAGGCCAATCTCACTAGTTTACAGAGCGATTACCAAAAGATGAGTCGAGCACGGGGAATTGCGGGCCTCGGGAGAACTTCAGAACAGTGGCGGTTAGAGCTCCGGGCTGAGAGGGATCGTCGAGTTAGAGACATCAGAGCCGAGAGAGAGCGCCGATTCAGAGAAGTAGAGACAGAGAAGAAGAAAAGAAATCAAGAACTTGAGTCCGAGAGAAGGTCCTGGGTTAGGGCACTGAAGAGCGAAAGGACAGAGGCTAAAGAGTTAAGACAAATGTACACCTTGAGCAAGAAGCGAGAAGAAGAATTGCATGCTAATATTGAAGAACTCAGAATGAAGGCAAATAACATGCAACTTGAACTTGAGGTTAGAAAGCAAAGAATCGACGAGCTCGAAACTGAGAAGAGGCAAAGCAAAGAAGAGCTAAAATTAGAAAGGCAACATCGGGAGAGTGTGCTCCAAGGCAAACAGGATAAAGTACTCCTCTGGATACAGAGGTGCGGAGCAAAGAACGAACGAATAGAGGTACTCAATCAAGAGATGCATGAAATGGAATCGAGGCATGAGGAAGAGTTAGCTCGAGCCAAGGCAAAGAATGAAGAGTACAGTGCCTACGTTACGCAGCTTAAAAGTTCCTTATCTGCAGAAAACAGTCAGCGTTGCCCAGTGGATCAAAGGGTTAGCCTCGAGGAGAATGCTGCTTTGCAAAAGAAGATTCATGATTTAGAGGCTGCCTTACGAAGCTGCCAAACACAAATCGCTGGTCTCGAGCGCACCGTCCAAGGCACCAGGCTGCAATGGCAAAACTCAAACGATCACTTTAGAGACTGGAAGACAAACGTGAATCATGTGATCCGAGAGACCATGAATCAGTTAAGCGGCATTACGAGACAGTTGGGAGAGATGGACCTTCAAGCAAAAGTCATCCAGAGCTACACCAATCCAGCATCAGATGTAGGAAAGAGGGTCGATTGGCTTGTCAATCAGATAGTAGAGCTGAACATTAGAGCTAGGCCTTTTCTGTAATGGACTTTTCTTGTAAATATGATGCTTTTGTCCTAAATGAAAGTTGTTCTAAGACTGATCGCGTCTTATGAATCAATGTCTTTTTGCATGCATTTGCATTTTATTTGCAATTTAAGTTTTGTGTTGCATTTTTTATCACACTTTACATAATTTGCATTCATCCTCAAAGCATTAAAATTAACAAATAGGGATACATTACAGAATACTGGGAAATTTCAAGCATCACTATAACACAAGGAAGGCCATGGATGATAAGATTGCTCAAATAGAAAGAACTCAACTGCAGTTGCAAGATGATCTGAGGAAAATGCAAGAAGATATGCTTAAGGCTCAAGAGGATATGCTGTCTAAGTTGGCAAGTATGCTGGGAGGGAGAAATCTGGAGCACGGAAAGGCCCATGAACAAACAAGTGAAGAACCACTTTACCCTCCAGGATTTACCCCGGCACAGTCTCCGAATACCCAAGGAACATCTGTCCATACCAAAGTATACATAAATCCTGACGGCATTGCTATTAATCCATAACCTGGATCTTGTTCGCACCCCGAAGAAAGCCCATATCACCAGGTCCCGGACCTTGATGAGGAAGCAAAGAAGAAGGAAAACAAGTTGTTGCAGGAGCAGTATAAGCAGTTAGCAAGTGAAGTCCAAGCTATGAAAGAAGACACCAGCTTGTACGGACTCGATGCGAAGGAACTAAGTTTAGTCCCTGATTTGATCTTGCCTCCCAAATTCAAGACTCCTGACTTCGAGAAGTATAACGGTACCCAATGCCCTTCTGCCCATATCACAATGTTTTACAGGAAAATGACCGGGTACATAGAGGACGACCAGCTATTGATCCACTGTTTCCAGGAAAGCTTGGCGGGCTCAGCATTGCGATGGTATAATCAACTAAGGAGAGTTGATGTCAGGACATGGAAAGACCTGGCCAAATCTTTTCTTGACCAGTATAAGCATGTGAAGGACGTCAGGCCTAATAGAATGGTGCTGCAAGCAATGGAGAAGAAGCATAATGAAAGTTTCAGACATTATGCTCAGAGGTGGAGAGAGATAGCAGTACAAGTCCACCCACCGTTGGTAGAGGAGGAAACAAACCTACTTTTTGTTAATACCTTGAAGGCTCCATTTTTCTCACATTTTGTTGGTAATCCTTCTCGAAGTTTTGCTGATATAGTTACGGCGGGAGAAATGATTGAAATGGCGATTAAAAGTGGGAAGCTTGAGGGAGGAGATTCCAGCAAGAAACAGTCGATGAGGAAGAAGGAAAACGAAGTCAGCAACGTAAGGCTGTATGATTCCCATAATATCACAGTGTCCCGACCTCAGGGAACGGTAGCATCACCCCAAATTGACAATAGACAAGGGGCAAGGGATCCAAGGAGAGAGAGGCCTCAATTTGATCCGATTCCTATGACTTATAAGGAGTTATTCCACGAATTATATGATCGACATGTAGTCTCACCTTATCATGTGAACCCTATACAACCCCCGTATCCCAAATGGTATGATGCTAGTGCTAAGTGTGAATACCATGCAGGGGTTTCCGGACATTCCATTGAAAATTGTCCCGCTTTCAAAAAGGTCATCCAAGCTCTGAGAAGAAGAAACGTCATCAATTTTGGTGACAGCGAACAACCAAACATAGCCCAGAATCCATTGCCAAACCATGCAGGAGCCGTGATTAATGCAGTCGCTGAAGAGAAAGGAAGAATGACTATAAAGAATGTTAGTGAGGTGATGTCACCCATGTCTTGGGTATGGTGCCAAATGGTCAAGATAGGACTATTAAAGACTAATCTGCCATATGAACAGTTCAATAATGAAGAGATGTGCCACTACCACAACTGCACAAGACACAGTATACAACAGTGTTCAGATTTCTTAGAGCTGGTGCAAGAGATGATGGATAGTAAGGAAATCGAGTTCTTCAAAGAAGTGGCTGAGAAAGAAGAAGCAGAAGTTTACGCCTCTAAGGGGTCATCCAAAGGGGTCTATAGTGCTAGTTGTCCCCTCGTCATTACTCCCAAGAATCGAGTGGCTGAGAAGGTAGCTCCAAAGGTGATTATTACACCTCCCTCTCCGTTCCCGTACAAAGATAATAAACAGGTGCCCTGGAGATATACTTGTCAAATAGGAGAGGCGGCAAAGCAACAGGAAGAAGTAGATGAAGTGGGACACATGACCAGGAGTGGTAGATGTTATCACAAAGAGCCTGAGAAGACGATTGCTGTCGAGAAAGGAAAAAGTATCGATGTGCAGATAAAAGAAGATGAACCCATCGTCAATGAGCTAATAACGGAGAATGAAGCGATAAAATTTTTAAAATTTTTGAAACATAGTGAATACAATATTGTTGAGCAACTGCACAAGCTGCCTGCCCGTATTTCTGTCCTATCACTTCTTCTGAGTTCAGAGGCTCATCGCAACGCCCTGTTAATAGTTTTAAACCAAACCTTTGTCCCGAAGGAGATACCCACAGAAAAGCTGGACCGACTAGTTGCCAACATCCAGGCCGATAATTTTTTATCTTTTTCTGAGGACGAGATCCCTTCTGGGATGATTGGCAATCATAAGGCTCTGCACATCACAGTTAGGTGCAAAGGGCACGTTTTATCCAGAATAATGATAGATAACGGTTCGACGTTAAATGTGATGCCCTTGGTGACCCTGAAAAAATTACCAGTGGACAGTACCCTGATGAGAAGCTGTCAAAGTGTGGTTCGAGCTTTTGATGGAACGAAGAGAGAAGTTCTAGGCAAGATTGATATCCCTCTGACTATTGGCCCAGCGGTATACGAAGTGGAGTTTCTTGTGATGGACATCATGCCTACATACAACTATTTATTGGGAAGGCCCTGGATTCATCAGGCTGGTGCGGTTCCATCAACGTTGCACCAAAGGATAAAATTTGCAATTGATGGGAGGCTTATATGCATTCATGCTGAAGAAGACATTATTGCTTCGGTTTCTACTACGGCTCCACACGTTGAAGTGGAAGAACAAGCTGTTGAATGTTCTTTCAGATCGTTGGAATATGTCAATGCCACATTTGGGGCAGAAGGAAAGAAGATCCCGAAGCCTAGATTGTCAAACTGCACCAAAATGGGGCTTAAACTAACTCTTGGAAGAGGAGCAAAAATTGGCAAAGGGTTTGGACGTCGGTTGCAAGGACTGGTGGGCCCAATCTACCCTGTAACTAAAAGAGACATGTTCGGTTTAGGGTATCAGCCGACTTTAAAAGAAAAACTGAGAAGCATCAAGAAGATTCAGGAATTGAGGAAGGCAAGATTGACTGGTGAGGACCTAAGCTGGGAGCCCATGACATTCCCGCCATTGAGCAGCATTTTCGTATCAGGAGGATATATGTTTCAAGGGACTTTGGAAAGCAGTAAAGTGATAGTTGAGAATGCCTTGGAGGACTTGGGCATTAATGTCATAACCGATGAGGAGTTCAAAGAAATGAGAGCTACGGGCATTTTCCCTGCACCACCGGGCTTTGTGTTGAACAACTGGACTACGGAGGAACTGCCTGTAGTTTACAAATCTTTTGCAGAGTAATACACTAGAACTCTTCCCTATTGTTCATACCCTGGGACAGTAGGTGATTTGATGTAAAGGGTTAAGTTGTGTGTTTTTACTTGCTTTCAATAAAAGATGTGTTTTGTTAATTCCCAAATGGCAAACATTTTTCATGCATAACATTTTGGTTGTATACATATATATTATTTCTTTCTATTTTCATATGGGAAAGGATTCTCCCGTATGCATATATGTATATATATATCTTCTCTTCCATTATCATTTCAGGAGCTCAGATATCAATGATACGAATGCTGATGACCCTGACCCAGAGATTGATTTCGAGATGCCCATATGTCAAGGGGAAATCGAAGGGTGTGATGACGATGAGGGATGTGAACTACATTCAGAATTGCTAAAGATGGTGGAACAGGAAGATGAGCAGATTCTGCCTCACGAAGAGCTTACAGAGATCTTGAATTTGGGCACGGATGAGGATAGAAAAAAAGTTAAGATTGGTACCACCCTGTCCGCTGAAGGAAGGCAGAGCTTGATAGAATTACTTCAAGAATTCAAGGATGTATTTGCTTGGTCGTACGAAGATATGCCAGGCCTGGATACAGAATTGGTTGTCCATAAATTACCGATAAAGCCTGATTATAAGCCCGTACAACAGAAACTGAGAAGAATGAGACCCGAGATGCTGCTCAAGATTAAAGAAGAAGTAAAGAAACAATTTGATGCTGGGTTTCTCACAGTGGCCAAATATCCTGAGTGGGTAGCAAATATTGTCCCAGTACCAAAGAAGGATGGGAAAGTACGAATGTGTGTCGACTATAGAGATCTGAAAAGAGCTAGTCCAAAGGATAATTTTCCTTTGCCACATATAGATACGTTAGTGGACAATACTGCTGGAAATTCCTTATTCTCATTTATGGATGGTTTCTCCGGCTATAATAAAATTAAAATGTACCCTGAAGATATGGAGAAAACAACGTTTGTCACTATATGGGGGACGTTCTGTTATAAAGTCATGCCGTTTGGATTAAAGAATGCAGGGGCAACCTATCAGAGGGCCATGGTGATGTTGCTTCATGACATGATGCATAAAGAAATTGAATTCTATGTCGATGATATGATTGTAAAAGCCAAGACAGAGGAGGAACATATCGAGAATTTGAGGAAGCTCTTTCAAAGATTAAAGAAGTGACAACTAAAACTTAACCCAAATAAGTGTACTTTTGGGGTGACATCGGGAAAACTGTTGGGATTCGTAGTGAGCCGAAAGGGAATTGAAATAGATCCCAATAAAGTAAAAGCCATTCAAGATTTGCCAGCCCCAAGAACACAGAAAGAGGTTCGAGGATTTTTGGGGAGATTAAATTACATCGCTCGGTTTATCTCGCAGCTGACCGAAAAATGTGATCCCATATTTCGCCTTCTTCGTAAGAATGATTCAGGAGAATGGAGTGAGGATTGTCAAGAGGCTTTTGAGGCAGTAAAGAGATATCTTTTGAATACTCCGATCCTAGCGCCACCTATCCCAGGAAAGCCTTTAATTCTTTACTTGTCCGTTTATGACAATTCAATGGGATGTGTGTTGGGGCAACATGATCAAACTGAGAAGCGGGAGAGGGATATCTACTATCTCAGTAAGAAGTTCACTGAGTGTGAGGCCAGATACTCACCAATTGAAAAATTGTGTTGCGCTTTAGTATGGGCTACCAGAAAACTTAGACAGTATATGTTGTATCATACTACCTGGCTCATATCTAAGCTGGACCCTTTAAAGTATCTAATGGGGGTACCTGCGTTGTCTGGAAGATTAGCCCGTTGGCAAATCCTGTTGTCCGAATTTGATATCCAATATGTAAGCCAGAAGGCAGTTAAAGGGAGCGCCATAGCAGAATTCATTGCGAGTAGGGCTTCAGAAGAATATGAACAGTTGAACTTCGATTTTCCGGATGAAGATTTAATGGCTATCTCGGAGGAAGAAACAATTGTGCTCACCGGTAAATACTGGAAGATGAACTTTGATGGTGCTTCAAACGCCTTGGGGCATGGGATTGGGGCAATCTTGGTCTCACCAAGTGAAGAGCATTATCCTTTTACTAGTCGGCTCAATTTTGATTGTACAAACAATATGGCTGAATATGAGGCTTGTGTTATGGGTCTTAGAGCAGCTATTGAACTCAAAGCAAAAATGCTGAGGGTATATGGGGATTCAGCTTTGGTAATTTACCAGCTCAGAGGAGAATGGGAAACTAAAGATCCCAAACTTGTGGAATATCGTAAATTAGTTCTGGGACTTATTGAAGAATTTGAAGAAGTGACTTTCAATTACCTCCCCAGAGAAGAAAATCAAATGGCGGACGCCTTGGCTACTTTGGCAGCGGCCTTTAAGATGAACGACCATTCAAATATGATGCCTATTGAGATGAAGGCTTATGAGTATCCAGCCCACTGCTTTAACATTGAAGAAGAAGATGATGGAAGACCTTGGTACTATGATATCTTCCAATATATAAGATATCAAAGTTACCCCGAACAGGCAACTGAGAATGACAAAAGGATCATTAGAAGAATGGCAGCAGGGTATGTGCTTAATGGTGAGACCTTATATAAGAAAAGCATGGATCAGGTCTTATTAAGGTGTGTGGACACTAAAGAAGCGAAAATGATTCTTGAAGAAGTACATGAAGGAATATGTGGCACCCATTCTAATGGGCACGTAATAGCCAGACAGATTATGAGATTTGGGTATTATTGGTCAACTATGGAAACTGATTGCATCAATTATGCCCGAAAATGTCACAAGTGTCAGGTTTATGGGGATAGAATGCACATCCCGCCTCATCCGTTGCATGTGATGACAGCCCCGTGGCCGTTTTCTATGTGGGGCATGGATGTTATTGGACAAATTTTACCAAAAGCATCAAATGGCCATCGCTTCATTCTGGTAGCAATAGATTACTTCACCAAGTGGGTAGAAGCAGCTTCCTATGCGAGCGTTACCCAGTCAACGGTATGTAAGTTTTTGAAGAAGGAAATCATCTGTATATATGGGTTACCGGAGAGGATTATCTCTGACAATGCATTAAACTTAAACAACAAGATGATGAAATCTGTCTGTGAGCAATTCAAAATAAAGCATCATAATTCCATGGTTTATCGCCCAAAGATGAATGGGGCAGTGGAGGCGGCTAACAAGAACATTAAGAGGCTTATAGAGAAGATGACTGAAACTTATAAAGATTGGCATGAGAAGTTATCATTTGCTCTGTTCGCCTATCGGACTTCTGTACGGATGTCAACTGGGGCAACTCCGTTTTCTCTAGTTTATGGGATGGAAGCTGTCCTCCCTATTGAAGTGGAAATTCCCTCGCTCCGGGTTTTATCGGAGGTGAAGCTAAATGAGGCAGAATGGGTACATACCAAATATGACCAATTGAATTTGATTGAAGAAAAGAGATTGAAGGCCATTTGTCATGGTCAGATGTACCAGAAGCGGATGATACGAGCACATGATAAGAAAGTTCGCCCTCGAGAAATCCACGAAGGAGATTTGGTGCTCAGGAGGATATTGCCCATTCAAAAAGATTTCCGAGGGAAATGGATGCCTAAGTGGGAAGGACCCTATGTTGTCAAGAAAGCCTTCTATGGGGGAGCTCTAGTCGTAACTGAGATGGATGGGTCTGAATTACCTTATCCAGTAAATTCTGACGCAGTTAAGAGGTATTTTGCTTGAAGAAAAGTGAAGAAGAAAAAAATGAATGGAAAAAAATGAAAAGAATATAAAAAAAAAGAGAAACAAAAGATGAGGGTTCAAGATGAAAACTCGAAAAGAGCGTTTTGAAGCCAAAGGAGGTCTCAAGTTGAAAACCCGCAAAGGGCGACTTGAGCTTTGTTCAGAATTCGTGCACGGTGGAGATTCCGAATTGATTTTGGAAGTAGAAAGAGCTCTTGATATGGGTAACAACAATGACAGTTGGTGATCAGGAGTGAGACAGAAGATTAATAAGTCTCGACGGAAACAACTAAGGGAGAAGTTGAATGCACATGAGATTCAATGCTGGTTTATGACATCCAGTAATGGGAGATTTTGGGGTTCAGAAAGAGCTTCACACTCTTAGCTGTCGTCGTAATTTTGGAGATCATTTTGACAGAAGCTACACTCGAGTCATTCTGACGGCGTGCCAGTTCAAAAGCATTTGTGTTATTGATATTTGAAGACGCCTATCCTTTTTTTCTTTTTCCAATTAAAAGTTTATCATGTAGTTGCCTAAAAATTCTCTGCATTTATATAAGTAAAGAGACATTTCCCCTTCTCAATTTCCCTTTTACAAGCATCTAATTAAAACGCATAGCTTAACTTGTGGTACATGAGATCATTTTGTATTATTATGCAAAAGGTTTTGGAAATACAGGTATTCTGAAGCTAACAATGGTTTTAGCCATAAGCTTGTATGGTTGCGAAAAGCTAAAACTTTGGAATTCATAGACAATCTCAGCCATTAATAGATGACCCAAAGAAATTGTCATTTATCAAGAAGTTGGTCATGTGTACTAGTGGGTTTCAAGAAAGAAAGGAGTCAAACTCATGTCAAGCCGAAAGTTATGGTTTTTAGATTATCAGATGGGGTGAACTGGTCAAATGCTCTGTACCCGAAACGAAATCGAGTTCCATTGAAATCAAAAGAGATGATGTTCCTTCGAAGAAGAAAATGCATTAAATTGCACATTTGCATACATTTTAGGCATGAATAGGATCATGACATTGCATGATGACTTAAATATTTACAGGTTTCCCAACGATTGTTGAAGATTGTTCGAGTCTCATACTCTCTGAAGAAATAGGGAGCAGACACGATTGTTGAAGATTGTTCGAGTCTCATACTCTCTGAAGAAATAGGGGGCAGACACGATTGTTGAAGATTATTCGAGTCTCATACTCTCTGAAGAAATAGGGAGCAGACACAATTGTTGAAGATTGTTCGAGTCTCATACTCTCTGAAGAAATAGGGAGCAGACACGTTTGTTGAAGATTGTTCGAGTCTCATTCTCTCTGAAGAAAATAGGGAGCAGACACGATTGTTGAAGATTGTTCGAGTCTCATACTCTCTGAAGAAATAGGGAGCAGACACATTTGTTGAAGATTGTTCGAGTCTCATACTCTCTGAAGAAATAGGGAGCAGACACGATTGTTGAAGATTGTTCGAGTCTCATACTCTCTGAAGAAATAGGGAGCAGACACGATTGTTGAAGATTGTTCGAGTCTCATACTCTCTGAAGAAATAGGGAGCAGACATGTTCGTTGAAGATTGTTCGAGTCTCATTCTCTCTGAAGAAAATAGGGAGCAGGCACGGTTATTGAGAATTGTTCGAGTCTCATACTCTCTGAAAAAATAGGGAGCAGATACGATTATCGAGAATCGTTTGAGTCTTGTACTCTCTGGAAGAATGGGGAGCAGACACGATTGACGAAGATTTTCGAGTTTTACTCCCTGAAGCAATAGGGGATAAAACCAGTTTTATGGACGTTGCAGTGGAGCCGATTAATCTTTCGAATTTCTCATAATCGGACAAATTTGATCATCTAGTGATCTTTGCTCTATTCTCGTTGCACGACAATGAGCAAAGAGGGGCAGCTGTAGATGCTCGATTTGTCCGGGATCTTTTCCGAAGTTGAATTGGGTTTAGTATCATTTATATGATTAATGTTTGGTTATATTTATATATGATATATAAGCAACTAAGCAATTATAATGAATGTTAAGCAATTAAAATACATATGAGTATACTAATTAAATGTTTGTTACAGGGCCTATACCAAATTACAATCAGCTAGACCAAAGTGGCCCAAAAATCAAAATAATCAGGCTTGGATGTTCAAGCCTGTTTGAAGAACCCTAAAACCCGTTAGGGTTTCTAGCTTATGGATCCAGCCGCCGCTTGTCCTGGACCGTTGGATCTGCTTTTCATCCAACGGTCCAGATCAAAGACCACTAGGGTTTCTGGTTAAGGTTCCAGCGCCGTCAAGCTACCACCATTGGATCTGGCATCAAGATCCAACGGCTCACAATGTCCCAAACATCCCGAGCCAGCTGCAGTCTCACGTGAAGCCAACTCTGCTGCCAGATCACGCACGCCCAACCGGACAATAGCTCGCCTCCCCACAGCTGCCGCCCGTGATCTGCTCTCGCCAGTGCCCTGCAAACACATGAAACAAGAAACAGAACGAGAGGCACAGAGAAATCGAGGAGAGAAAACCAACAACAAAAAACAGATATAGAGAGGGACCAAAGAAAAAGAAAAAGGGGGGAGGATCATCAACCAAGGTTAGAAAACAAGAGACCACAAAACCAAAAAAAAGAACACATCAAGAGCCATCAGGAACGGAATCACGAAGAACCCATTAACAAATCAGAGTCTACTACCATTACTACCCAACAACCAGAGTAAAAACAACCCTTACCTTCTTGAGTTGAAGAGGAACCATCACCACCGTTTGAAACCCGAACCCCGTTGGGTCACCGAGGGTAAGCTATCAATTCCGCTTCTGTTTCGGTGTTTGGTTTCACCAGTGTCTATGGGGTCTAGTTATGGGTAGATAGGTCATGGTGAGGACTTAGGTGGTGGCTCGGCTCTTCATCGGGGTCAGTAGACCACGGTAGTCGCGGCGGTTGCGAAGGTTTCTGTTAGGGTGGGATATAACGCTCGGGTTCGTTTGGTTAGCAGCGGGTTTTGAGGGCTATGTCTCGGGTTAAGGTTTTGTTTTAGGTAAAGGTCTGCTTCGAGTTATTATCGGGGTTTGTGTGGCTCCTCATCAGAGCCGTTGAACGGCGGAGGCCGCGGAGGCCTTGGGGGTTCTATTGCATGAGAGGGTTGAGAGTGGAGAAGAGGGAAAATGGCTGAGGTGAGAATGAGAGGCTTAGAGGAAATGATTTAGGGTTAGAAATGTTACCCTAAAATCCCATATATCAGAATGCCCAAACGGCGTCGTTTAGAGACCCCCAAAACGACATCGTTCTGATAGCTGAGGGTCCGTGTTTTGAGATTGTTAGGGAGTAACTGTGTGAGTGGCCATCCCAACTCTGTTTCTTTTCGATTTGGTCCCTAAACTGAATTTTATTGCCATCTTAATTTCGTCCCTTGACTTTCAACGTGTTTCATTTTAGTCCAGTTATAAGTTAGGGCCATTTGAGGTTGTTTATGCATTGGAGGTGTCATTTGAGAAACTTTCAATTTGGTCCTTTGCAGTATTTTGGTTGTATTATGTTTGCAGTACTCAGAGATGAAAATGTTATGAAAAAGCTTGTTGTTATTTTTTTTTATGTTTTAGTCCTTTTAATATTTTATGCATGTTTGTTAGGTTAATTTAGATTTATTTTAAATATATGCATGTGTATATTATTTCGAACATGTTGTCCATACACACTTAGGTGTATTTCTTTTTAAAGCATGTTAGCCACGTTTACTTTAATCGCATGTTTAATTAAACTTTGCATTAACATTACTTTGTATGATTTGCATGATATCCTCATATGCATAACTTGACATTATTGCATAATTGGAATAAGGGTAATATTATTTTAATTTAAAATTGTCGGAATGGCTTCTCCTAACTCACTAGAGAGTTGTTTTGGCAATTTTAAATTAAAATTGTATCCCGTCAGTAACGCCTAATTAAATTTGGATCTATCATTGTAAAATTTGGGAGCGAAAGAAAAGGAAATATTCGACTATTTAAATTTTTCGAGAAAATGTCGTTAGAACTGAACTAAAGATTTGGTCTCGATATTTTTAAATAATCGAATATTCTTTATCTTTCTAATGGCTTGGTAATCCTAATTTAATTTATTTCGTTACTTTTGAATTTTGAATTTTTGTTTTAAGGGATCGTAAATCAAATTAAACTCAAACTTGTGAAATTCGTTGTAAAGACGTTAATTAATCGACGAGGTACCGATTTAGGGCGCTGTGGGGGTGCTAATCCTTCCTCACGCGTAAGCGACTCCCGAACCCATATTTTGGTAACATAGACCACAAATTTGTTGTTTTAATTAAAATTAATTTTTATTTAAAATGAAAACATTTTTGGGTGCCCAATCACACCCTAATCAAAGATTGGTGGCGACTCCTCGAACCACATGTTTTTATCATAAGGGAATTTCCAAATTTTCGAAACGAGAGGTTTTCTAAAATCGCATTTGTTTTTAATTAAAAATCCAATTGAAAAAAAGAATAATTAAAAATGACGCGATTTCTAAAATCTCGCTCCCCCTTAAAAATCGTTTCGACATGTGGCATCTAAAATATTTTCACTAAAACTTAAATTTATGTCACTATTTGTATTTGTGATGTAAAAATTGACATCACGGCTAACGTCACCCTAGGTGTGTCACTAAATATCAAATGTGACGATTTATATATTTTCGTCATTTATTGCTAAAAATATAGTGACAATAATGAATAACGTCATATTATAATTTATATTCAATGACAATTAATTATGTCATGAAATTTTATAAAATATTGTCATTATTTACTTTTATCGTCACCAATAATATAGTAATTTTATTCTATAAATAACGAAAATAAAATCTTCTCAATTTTTTACTGAAAATTTTAAAAATTATATAAAATTAAAATACTTTTTATAAATTACATTTAAGGAAAAAGTTTTTTATAAATTAAAATAATGGACAACTCTTTTTATAAATTATAATAGAAGATAATTCTTCTTATAAATTAAAATAAAGGACAAATATTTTTTATAATTTAAAATAGAAAACAATTTTTTATATATTAAAATATTGGCATATACTTTTTACATATTACAATAACAACCTATATTTTTACGATTACTACATTTTGATCCTTTTGTGTAGAATACCCAAAACCAACACACATGTCTCAACCTCGGTCGTCGCCACTTCATCTCGGTTGCCATTCTAAAATCTTGTACATACAAGTTATGTCTGTTGAGGAACTCTGAAAACAAATTGCACCCTATTTCTGGTCTGGATCCTCCACGTTTCTCCTCGTTGGAAATTATTGAGTTAAAGTCGAACACCAAAAGCCAGGGGTTATCCCCAACCTCACTAATTGCATCTAAATCCCACCACAAATTCTTCCGCTTTTTCATATCCGAGCTTCCATAGACAATGGTTATGAAAAAAGACGAAAGAGAATTAGGCCAACAAATTTTTACGTGAACAAACTACGGACGAGCCGTTACCATAGACAAGCATATGCCATTGTAAAATAAAAAAAGCCAAGTCTTTTATTGATGAATTATGTCAAAATATTGTCGAAATTGAACTCAAATCTTTTTTATGTAAATCCATCGATTTCTAACATATTAATTAACTAACCTAGATCGGATACTATAGAAGTCCTTTATACAATACACACACTGGCAAACTTAACTATTTGAACCTAGAACCTTGAAGAAGAAGAACGCTTTCCTCCACATTAAACCTTTCCTCACGAAAGTTTGAAATAGTGGGGGAAATATATATATATGTTCAACTATAGCTTGAAATTAAAGCTTTCCTCACGAAAAAGGACATAATATGAAATTTTGGTAAAAGTTTTCAAGCAGTATTTGCGTAGAAAATTAATATTAACACTCCATGCATATGAAAACAAAAAAATCATTCTTGTATTAAACATATTAGTTCAAACCCGAGTGCAAGTAACATAAAAACTAGTACCAACTCTGAAGATCAATTTGTAAAAAAAAATCAATAATGGAAAATAGAAAAAACTATGCGTGAAAATTTTAAAAACACATGAAAAAACACAAAATAAATTACCATGGTCTCAAAAGAGGGAAGATAATGAAAAACAAAAGAAATGAAAGAAGAAAATAGGAGTAGAGATGAAGAACAAAAGGGAGAATAAAAAAGAAAAAGAGAGAGAAAAAACATACATGAAACGGCTGAAACAAATGAAGAAGTTAAGAAAAAAAAAACCTAAATAACATATAAATAGGGAGTAGCATTTTCTTAAATAAATTTATATTTAACTTAAAGTAAATGTGCTATGATTTAAATTTGATATTATTATTATTTTATTTAAATGAATTTTATATTATTTTTGTATCTCTTATCAATTATATGTTTATTGTATAGTTTAACTTAAAAAAATTATATTATGTATATATCAATATTTTTAAATAAAGTATTTTACCTGATTTTAAATAAATAAAATAAGTTTTAGTAAGATTTAATTTTAGAGATTATTGTTTATTAAAAAAGTAGAGTTTATTGTTAAACTTTTGATAAGATTGTTAATAATAACTTATTTTATAAACTAATTTATAATTTTTTAACAAATATATTACTCAAGAATTACCGTAAGATTTTTGTTAAATTTTTTGTGTTAAAAATGTTCACTTTAATATGAATTTGTTTTTTTTAATAAAAAGAGAAAATTTTCAATATGTTTATTAATATTAGTATATATGTGAGTAAATAAAAACTTTAATAATAGGACATGAGTAAAAAAGAGACATTTTTTTATGAATGAGATTAAAATGAATGATTTAGTTTTTTATATAAAAAAATTACACAAAGATGACAGGTCAAGCTCAACACGTACATGATCAATGTCAGGACCTATAAATGACCATACTAAATTCGCTAATTTTTATTTTAAAAATAAATAAAAATAAATAATAATATAATATTTTTAATTAGTCAAAATAAGATATAAAAAAATCTTGGTGTAAAATATTAAGTGACTTAATTTCATGATGTCATTTAAAATCGTCATATAAAAAAATAGGGATAACAATAAGTGACAAATAATTAATTTCATCATGCTAAAATTAATTTAAAATTAATTTTTGTCACAATAATAAAACGTCACTTTTAATGTCATCTAAATTATGACAAATCAAATTGTCATGAATAAAACTAATTAGTGACAAATGTGCAACGTCACTTATTCAAATCGAATTGTCATTATAATAAATTGTCACTAATACCTTTTTTTCATTGAAGACAATTTTACAATGTCGTCATTTTATCTAAATGTCATTAAAATGTTCCTCACTAGATTTTTTGGAGGAAAGATTTTGACGCCAAACATATAGTGACGAAAATCAATGACTTTTTAAAATTGTCATAAAAGATATACCACTAATCACTAAATATGACGAAAACAAAAAAGTGTCACATTATAATATATATTGTGACGTTATACGCAACATCATATAAAAATTTCGTCACAAATTGATAAATTTGTTGTAGTATATTATTTAAAGATAAAAAATCAAATATCATTGAATGACTTCAGTGGTACAAAGAAATGTTATTCTTCTTAAAAGTTTTGAGTTTAAGAAATTGTGTTTGTGGAGTATGTGTGTATGTTGAAACATAAACTAAACGTTAGAAATGTTTTTGGAAAAAAAATAGGTACTAAACACAGAATAAAATTAATAGTTTAGGTATTAAACGTGTAGTTTACCATAAAATTTTTGGTTAATTTAATAAAAAACTAAAATAGTATTGTTTTAATAATTTATTATAAAAAACTTGAACAAATATTATCTTATAATTATCCTAACTATTAAATATATATATATATATAATTACTACTTAAAATGATAATTCATATATTATTATTTTTATATAATTTATAAATAAAATAATTAAAAATCAAATATATTCTAAATAAATAGATTCTTTTATTAATCTAGGGTAATTACAAGGTAGTATATGTTCTAAAGATTCTCAACAATTTGACAATGAAGCCTCGACATCATTGCAGTCTCTAGTGCTCGAATCTAAGACTTCTAGATATAACAATCATCCCTTTAACCACTAAAATAACTTGGTTAATGCTAAATAAATAAATTTATACAATAATTAACATAATTTCTCTCCACTATATTCTAATGAAACATAAACCTAATTATTTGCTATTATTTTATCATTAAGTCCAACGGTTTCCCACCAACCCGGAACGTTGTGGACTATGGAATTAGATAATTTAAGATTCCATGCATTTATTAAGGTTTGGTTCATTAGTGTGAAATTGGGTGATCACATCTAACCTAAAAGGTTGGGGGTTATAATAATTATGGTTAGGTTCCCATTATTAGCATGCTTACGTGGATGTAATTAAAACTTCTAAAAAAGAAATAAAAATCATGTGATTTTGAATTTATTATTGGCCTCAATTTCGCAATTTTTATCGAGAAATTATTAGATAAATTCTTTTTATCACGTCTCATCTGATACAATAAGAGAGACAACAACTTATAACAACAATCTTTCATTAATTTATTATTTTTTAAAGCTCTGGTGAGTTTACCCGATGATTATCACAATTTCTTATAAGATTAACACAAATAAAATTTTAGGATGGGTACTATTAATAAAATAAATATCTAATATAAAAAAATTTAAATTTCAGGTAGTCACGTGCCTACGTTGGATACCATATACATCCGCACTAGATATATAATTTATTGAGGCACATTTGATGGATTTGCTAGGTTATTTATTTTTGTTATCTCATATTTTCCTAGGTTATGACTTCTAAACCTGTTAGGAGCACTTTCCTTCTTTTTCCTAGAGTCTCGTTTCCCTTCTCCTCTAAGTAGAATTAAGATCATATTTAGAATTTATCAAAAAAAAAATATATATAATATATCAAGTTGATTAGATTATAAATTGATTAATGCCTTTTAAAAAAATTATGAGTTCTTTAGAGGTATAAGATAATTATATATAATTTAATTATTATATAATAATATATAATTTATTAAATATACATATTTGTATCAGAAATTGTTCGAGAACAATATCCATTTCTTTTTTAATTACGAAAATAATACCCAAATAAAATTATTTTAAAAAATGACAGTCACGGTTAAAATCAGTGTCAATTAGAAGTGCTGAGCTGGCAACACCTTTGGCTTACCGGGCTAAAACGATGAAAAGCGCTTTCAGCATACTGCACCTTCCACTGAAACCATCTTCAAAATCAATGTTCAAATGTACACTAATTTTAGGTTATTAAAAAAATTATGATTTTAAAATTAAGGGTTTAAGTATTATTTGAAAGTATAATAAATTAAGTAAACTATATTTTAAATGTCTGAAGTTCTATCTTTGTCAGTCTTAAATATGTTATTTAATCTAAAATTGATCCCTATTTTTTTCATATTTTATAATTTCAGTCTAATATTTTTAATATTATAATATTTTTAATCTTCAATTACTAGGGTACTAACTGTTTCCAACTGATTTGGAGACATACTTAAAGAACTGAAAGGAAAAATGAGAAAATTCTATGACTACATTATAGATATCCCTAGAGAGAAATATGTTCAGATATTTGATATGGGCCATCGACACAGTCATATGACCACAACTTGATTGAGACGATCAATTTTTATTTGAAGGCAAAACACAATTTGTCTATAACTGTCGTATTTAAAGCAACATATTATTGATTATCTAAGCTATTTGCTTACGAGAAGCAATTTCTTGGATGGTTGCTGTACGTATTAACAATCCAAAATTTTAGGATATCCTAAACACAGATATTTTATGAAATCAAATGCGATGTTCGTTCAAAATTTTTAACATACAAATAAAAATTTTCTGAGTTATCAATTGGCACGGCCTTTGAAATGCATAGTGCAAAACTCGTACCAGGTTAATCTACTTGAACGTTGGTGTAACCCCCCAGACCGATGCGGGTAACCCGATCCGATCCGATCCGGGAAGTCACATTAGGGCCACCAGAGCGACCCATTGTAAAAATAGCGGAAAATTTAAATCTTTTTATCAGAACATGTAAACTTATAAAATCATTTGTCACTATTTAAAAATAAAACATATTTACAGACTCGTATATAAATCAAAATACAATTACATGCCCCCTAATCACATGTACCATACTCTGCAACAACGCCGGAAGAACTCCCTTACTGAAGTCAATAGATGCACTGGTACAATTCTTTTAACCTGAAAAGGTGAGTAATAGAGTGAGCTTTGGAAAGCTCAGTAATACAGAACTACCAGAAGATGCTGATGAACATGCAGATACAGATAAACATATATTTCCTTATTGGTTCAGACATTTACAGATCTTTATACTGAGCAGAGATCCTACGGATATTCCAGGTAGTAACAAGTAATATTCATTTTAGATGGAAATATTTCGGATGTCTAGGTTCAGGAGATCAGAATAGGTTTTCTAGTGTGTTCCCAAAAATCATGTAACTTTACAGATCTTTTTAAAACACATATATATATACCCCCATCCAACAAGTCCAAATTGTGTAGGTTCCCCAGAACCATACACCCACCATCAAGTCCAGTTGACCCTGAGCACACAGCCGAGGAACCGATAAATAAGGCCCTGAGCACATAGCCGAGGAGCCTCCAGGTATACTTCCTCCAATATTACCCCCAAGTAAAATATGTCCGTCCGTAAACGGATATATCAAAAATCAAAATATAAATCAGGTCAAGTATCATATCAGAAATCTGGTCAAGTAACATATCAGAATCCAAGTCAAGTATCAGATCAGAATCCATGTCAGATATCAGATCAGAATCCATGTCAAGTATCAGATCAGAAATCAAATCGAAAATCAGGTAAAATATTCATGTGAGTAGGGAACACACCAGAATTTACAGATAGTATTCAAAGATATTGGATAATCTTAACAAGTAGGGGAACACGGATCTTTAGTATACCGATAGAATATCGGAATTCAGAATCACTATTGAAAGAGTTCAATAACTGACAGAATCATCAGTTATTCATAATGTGACTTGAGCTGATAAGGAAGAAATGAAGGTTCAGGACATTTATATTATATGTCGATTGATCGAATTATTGGACAACTCTTAGATGAATAGTTTCCAGAACTAATATCTGTCGATTGGTCAATTCATTGTTCTTCCAGGGTATTTACTCTTTAATACCACAATTCTTGTCCATAGACCATTTTCGGAATCATCGTTGAATAGATCTTCCAATGTCTTTATTTCATTTCCACACTTCCACAATATCATGAAATGCTGACGTACTTGATTAATTTGTTCATAACCCATTGTAATTGTACACTTCGTAAACTCATCAGAGTTTCCAGACTTGTCCAAATCACTTACTAAATCCTCAGTCATTGAGGTTACCTATTTCATTTAGCAGTCATCTCCATTCCAGTTACTTCAGGATTTTCCAGAGTAATTCAAACGTTCCTGAATTTCAGATAAATGTTGTACTTCCATCCCATTCAATTTGGTCTTCGTGGTTGATTGTCGAACAAACGTCCAATTCTTAATACTGAATGCGATCTAGAGTTGAGCTGAGTTGAATACTTCCAAAATTTATCATTGAGCCAAACTTGAGAAGACGAACACGAATTCAAGTAATATCTATGTCGTTCAGGTACTGACATATTATTAAGGTTGATTGGCTCACTTAAGTTATGTTCCATAACTTTTAAAGGTAGTCCAATACCTATGCTTATTTGGATTCCTTAATTAATCCAAGGCATTTACTTAATATAGGCCAAAAGGGTATTTTGGTAATTTTGGTGTTCAGTTTTATTCCATTCCTTTCAGAGCTCGAGGATATCCAATCATTCCTGAGCTTGGTGATATTCTTGAGTTATTTCCATTACAGGGATATTTTGGTCATTTTACAGATCTACGGTATTTCAATCTTTTCCTTCCATCCGATCTTATTATTTAATTCAATCTTATCATTTACTTCAGTCCTTTCGAACAATTCTGACAACAGAATACCCCCGATAAATTACTCTTCAAGTATTTACTCATTATTCGAATATTTTTAGGTCAAGTGTCTTCTCAGACTTTACAAACGGAATATCATAAATTTTCCTGCACTAAGTCGGGATCTTAACAATTAAATCCGTACTTAATCGAGTTAAGTACGAATCCTCTAAGTATTTTCTCATTCAGAGTCATCTCAGACTATTCTACCTCTTAAGGCATTTCCGTAATTTCTTAACCAGATAAGTTCGATATTAGCACTTAACGAAAATAATATAATTTAGAGATCCTATGATTAATTGCTTTCTTGAACAATCTCTGATCTTGAAATAATTCCCTTAACACACTTCTAGTATCTTGCATAAACCTTCTTGGGGTTAAAAACCGGTTCTCCATAATTTCCAAGTAAAACTAACATTTCTTATGCACATCAATAGTTTTAGCAGATCAATAATTCTTTTCAGATTTATTAATCCACTTCCAGAGACAATTCTTGTCAATTTCCAATATAAGGGTAATTTCGTATTTTTACCATACCGAAGTATTCTCATAATTTCCCATCCAAGTACCTTTAACATTTAACCTTTGATGATATAAAATATAATTTACAAATCCATGTCTGATTTCTTTATCACTATTCACAAACTTGTAATTTAATTCTAACAATCTTTCAATCTCTTATATTAGTCATTCGATCCGTATTCAGTTACAGAATTTCTACCACATTCATATCGAGTGAATAACTTATTCAACTCCACAAAAGTGACCAACATTATCTTATTCATGCATTTATCAATATCAACATGTTCCATAAAGCATAAAGAGGTAGTAAAGTATTACCTCGATTTCCGTGCAATACTGATCGACCATAAAAATTCCATTCGAACGCCTTTGATCTTCAATTCAACTTCCAATAATTCCTCAGATACATATCAACATAAATTATATCAGAAACGAAGCTTAATTACGATAAACGGATCGAATCGGGTGATAAATTAGTGAAAGACGGCTTACCGGGTTCGAATTTGGTGAAACGGACTTCGGATTCGGATTCAGGACGTCGAACGCATAAAATATGACTTTTCAGAAATTTGGAATTTTCGGTCAAAATCAAAGTCAACGGGTTTGACTGACACTTTCGGGGCCTTCAGGTTCGAATTTCGAAAAACGGACAGCGGAATCGGATTTGGAACGTCGAAAAATGTCAGGATAGGTATACTCGGTCGAAGTCAAAGGTCGTTTAATGCCCGATCAAAGCCGGTCAAAGTTTTGGTCAACAGTGGTCAACTCCGGTCAACTCCGATCAACGGTCAACGGGTCAACGGTCAACGGTCGGGTCAACGGGTCGGGTCGGGTCAACGGGTCGGGTCGGGTTGTGACCGGTCAAACCGGTCAAAACAGTTCCAAAACCGGTCAAACCGGTCACTTTTCCCTTCCCCACGCGCAGTGGCGGCGCGTGGGGGCGCGTGAACAGTGATAAAATCCCGGAAAAATTTCTAAAAATTATTTTGAGCGATTTCGAGATACTTACAAAGCTCGGTTCACAATTTTGAACGGCGGAGAGCTCGATTTCAACAAATCGGGAAGTTTGACCGGTTCACCTCCCAACGCGCCGCCTCCGCCGGAGAAAAAGGAGAACACCGGTGGACTCGGAACGGCACAAGGAACACGATGGTTCGGAAGGTGTCGTAAACGGATGACCCGATCGTCGTGAATCGATGAAAAACCAACTAAAACCGAGTTATTACCGACGATACTTCCGACTGAAATTCACGACGAACGGCGATGATTCACGACGAAAGGTTTGAGGGGTTTTATTCCTCGGTTGACAACGAACACGATGGTTGTTTCGGCTTGTCGTTTGGAGGTCGGACGGCGAGTAGATCGGAGTTGGAAGTAGGGAGAACGGGAAAGGAAAACTGGAAAATTTTCCATAAACATACGGGAGTCTGGGGGGTTTATAACATCTCATAATTAAAAATGGCTAAACCAAGAGTTTAGCCACTGAACTTCCTGCACTTTTTAAAACGGTCTGTCAACTTTGAAATCTTACAATTTAATCCCTTATTTCTTTCAAAATACCAAATTAAATCCACCAATTTATATTTTCTTAAATTTAGCCCCTAAATTGGGGTGTTACAGTTGGCCAACTGGCCCAAATTACAAGAGGCCAACTGGCCCAAACCCAATTTAAAAAGGCCTGGGCCCAACCCAATGTGCTAATTACAAAACCCTAATGGCCCACCATGTTAGCCACTTGCCGCCACCGCCACTTCCGTTGTGCCGCCGTCGAAGCCACTTCTGTCGTCACCGATGACTCCTAAGCCACCCCTCTCAGCAAATTCAACCAAATTCCAACAAAATCAATAAATAATAATAACAATAAAAAAAGGAAAAAAAAGAAAAAGAGAGAGCAAACAAACAGTCGATCCCGAAAAATATGGAACTTGTTGCCAACCTTCACCAAACACGCCACCATCAATATATGCAACATAAAGGTGGAAGAAGCCCAGGGGAGGATCGAAAAAAGAAGAAGAAGAAAAAAACAGAAAAAATGGAGTTTTCGAAAAGAAAGAGAAAGAAAAGAGGAAAGAAAAATCGGGTTTTGAAAAAAAAAACTTTTGAGGTAGAAAGAAAAAAAGGGAGAAGCGAAAAAAATAATCGAAACTAAACAAAATCAAACCTTTGTTTAAAGCCTTAGGTCTAGAATCCCTTCGGTAAAAGTCTTCATTGGTGAGTGAGAAGCAACATATCTTGACGAGAGTTTCATCAGACGGTGGGTTTCGAGGTTTTTTATTTAGTTATATTTCATTTTAGCTCTGAGTATTTATGACTTCAAAGTTACTCTCTTTTTATTTCGGTCACTTATTTGTTATGCCCTTATGTTTTTCATATTTTGAGCTTTAGTCTTCCATATTCGTATGCATATATGTATATATACACTAACACTTTGGCTATAATGGTGCACGTGATTGATTCTTTGGCTTTGTTTTCCATACATATTTAAGCATTTGGTGTATTCATATATTATATTTATTGCATGTAAATTTGATTAAGTTCGTTTTTTTACCATATATTTTAATAATTCTTTTTGCAGTTTCCTTAAATATGATTTATATATTGTGCATATGTACTAACATATTGTCTACGTACTTTATTGAATGTTTTTCTATCATCACATTATTTTACTTAAACACAAATTTTTCCTTGTTCTTTTTATTGTTTTATATTTAGAAAAAGTAAGACAACGTTATTTTAGGGGAACTCATATAAATCCTTCTTTTTATTATTTCCTTTCAATTATTCAATTTTTCCATTCATTAGATTTATTCATCATCAAGTTTTTTCAATTATGATTTCATTTCAAACTAGATATATTCTCTCATTAAACTAGATGTGTATGTAAATATATTTTATTTGTACATATAACTCTAGGGTTCATTTTAAATAATTCGTATGGTATCCTCATAAGCACTACTTAACTCGAATCAAAATAATTGGACAAGGGGTAATATCCGTTCATTTTAAAATTGTTGTGAAGTGATTGTCTTAACGTATAAGAAAGTTGCTTTCGATAATTTTAAAATGAAATTGTATCCCATTAAGTGAAACCCTAAAAATTGACTACACGTAAAATTTGAGAACAAGAGAAAAAACAATGTTCATATATTTAAATTTATTGAGAAAATATCGTTAGAACTTATAAAAGGTCTGATCTCGATGTTTTTAAATAATCAAACATTCTTCTTCTTTCTAAAAGGACTGTCAATTCGTATTTAATTAATTTTTATTTTTATCATCATTCATGCATTCAAATTAATAATGAACTTTAGAATGGAATTGTAATATTTCTTTATTTCGATTAAAGTATGAATTGATTGCTTTAAGGCATGAGGGGTCAATTCTTCTTGATAAGAAATAATTAAATATTACTGTCTTTCGTTATAAAATTCATGGAATATTATTTGTATGGGATCTTGAGTTAAATTAAATTAAAATTCGTAAATTTCATTGCAAATACTAATTAATCGACTAGGCACCGATTTAAGGCGCTATGTGGTGCTAATCCTTCCCCATGTGTAAGCGACTCCCGAACTCAAACTTTTGATAACGCAAATTATTAAAGGGAAACACCAATTTATTCGAGACGAGATCATTTAAAAATACTTTTAAAAATCAAATTTGTTTTTTAAGAAAAATTATTTTGACAGTTTGGCGACTCTCCTAGGGACCTATTTTTTAGAGAGTCGAGTCATTAGTCAATTAATTAATTGTCTTTGCAATGAAAATTACAAGTTCATTCTAATTTAGTTTTTGATCCCTTGTTTGGTTTGAAAAAAATGTTCTATTTGTAATTTGATTAACCACTAAATAGTTGTATTGATTTGTTTGTTGATGTTTTTAGATTAAATAAATGTTCAAGAATTTTAGAACTTTGTTTTGTGTTGTTTGTATTGTTTACGCTTTTCCTCACACACTGCACATCTACATTTGCATAACATGAGCTAAAACCCCGCTCCGTCCAATTTATGTAGGAGTGAAAAACTACTCCTTCGTGTGGTTTTCACCTCCGTATGGGATGGTGGATCGCTTCTGGGGCTTACGCCTTATTGTCCTCGTGATAGTTTTCACCTCCGTATGGACATAAGGAGGTGTGTTCGCTCGAATTAAACTTGATCCAAAAGCCTGTGATGGGCCAGGATTGAGGGTTTGGCAGCCCAAGGGGCGCCGACAATGACAATTCGACCTTTTACTTTAGAGTCGAACCCAACATATAGTGAACCTAGAACCCGAACCTACGTAGAGCCTAACCAAAACCTTAAGAATCCCGTGAGGAGAGTACACAAGAAAAATCTCTTTTGGTTCTTTTAATTTTTATAGTTTTATTTTGTTTTTTTTGAATAAATGTATGAGAACTAGAGATTATGTGGTTAGGTTCATTTTTTTTTAAACGAGCATGTGAACTCAATGGCATGAGGTTAGGATTTATATGTTGAACAAAGCATAGGGGTAAAAAACATATATGGGTAGAACTGTTATAAAAGCATGTCAGGGTAGATACCATGTTGGGTAGGATCTTTTTTTTTTCATAAATATTTTTCTAGTTTTTTGGTTAAGTGGTATTAATAATTTATTTTAACTTATTTTTCTCTGTCTTTTATTTGCATTTGCATTTTCACATCATAACCAAACAAGGTGTTAATTTGCAAGTGATTGACCAAATTAGAAAGTTTTCATATCAACATGAGAGTTCCATAACAAGGTAGTCAAATCCGTAAGGGCGATTACGAACAAAGTCGATTGACGAGAGAAAAGCTCAAAGTTGATCAAAGACTCCTATTAAATGAATAAAGATCGAGATTGTACCAAATAGAAAAATCCTTCACGAGATATCAAAGTCGCTTTCCTCTTGGAGAATCACGAGGAAATGGAGGTATAGAGATACAATAATCACAGTAGGTGAATCAAAACGAAGATAGGCGGATCAACACTTTGAGAAGTCCAACAACAAACATAAAGACAACATCAAATTGTGAGAAAGATCTAGATCAAATAAATGAAGAAAATGAAGCTCGTTTGTATAATGTAAGGAGGACTTATGGCCTGACGAAGGTTGTTATATGGTGGTCACTTCTGGAATTAACACATTGTGCATTTTCATTTGCATTTACCTTCTTGTTTTGCATGAGCTTATTTATTTTTTTAATTTTTTTATTATTACTTTTATAATAATTATTTTCATTTTGTTATCTTATTTGTACTAACTTGTTTTTATGTTGCTTTTCTTTTTTTCTTGCATCATATGATCATGACATAATCAAAAGGTGTTGATTTGTGAGTGGTCATCAGAGTGAAATGTTTTCATGATGGACAAAGGGTTTCATGATCAAGTAGACTATAAAAAAGCTAGAGAATGACATCTTGAAGAAGCTCCAAGAATAGTGTAGAGCTATACACCTAAAGATCATATGTCCAACGAAGAGCAAAAGTAAATAAGAGAGATAAGAGAGCAAATGTCCAAGATGATGGATAAAATAGTTGATTTAGCCAAAGGAAAAGAGACTTCTGCAATTGAAATGAGAGAGCTCGATGAAAACAATCCCGCGACGTCAAACACACAAGGGACTACTTTAGAACAAGTTGATCCTAGCCAATCTGAAAAATCACGTACAATCACCATTCGTATCAACAAGTTGTCTGGATACACCAAGGAAATGGTGACAACTGTAGAATTTCAGAAAGATGAAAATAAGTCATGCGATAAGAACTTGTTGGTATTTGAGAGTCTACTCCCAACATAAGGAGAAATAAACCTGGAGACTCCAATTCAATCCAAGCCTAGAGGTGGCTCTCATTTTGATTCTATTCTTATATCATATAAGGAGTTGTATGATAAGCTTTTAGAAGCCTGAGAGGTGACCCCACATTATGTGAAACCTTGGCAACCTCCATATCCAAATTGGTATGATGCCAATGTTCATTGTGAATATCATGCCGGCGCTCAAGGGCATTCCATTGAAAATTGCACGGCCTTCAAGCATCGAGTCCAACATCTTTTGGATCATGGAGTATTGGAGTTCAAGATGAAAAGTCGACCCAATTTGGTAACTGATTGTCCTGTTAAGATGAATCCAAAAGTGTTCAAAGGTAAGGTATCAGTGGGGGCATGCAGGATAAAGAATGTTTGCTAAAGTCACAAGATTAAGTACATCATTTGAGGATTGAAAATGATAAACTGAATAGAGAGATGGAAGCCATATGTGATGGTTTTCAAAGGATCAATCAAGCCTTTAAAAATCCTGTTTTAGGAAATGCCCCAGATGAGTGGGAAAAATGGATCTCTAAACTAAAAAATGATACTTAACAATGGAGAAAGAATTACAAAGTGCATGAGGTTCGAGCTAAGAAGTTCTCTTATGATTTAAATATTGCAAAAAAAAAAAGGCACAATGCAACCATCAATGATTTGGGAATATGTCAAGCCAAAAATCAGATGTTGAATATGTCTGTTGAGTTAATCGATCGATGGAATTGGCCAAGAGGGAGGTGAATTGGCAATAAAAATTTTGGTGGAAGCTTTTGCAGAAAATTGAAAATATTTTCACAACGATTTAGAGTGGTTCGACTTTCTCAACCAAAGTCTACGTCCACTACCTTAGGTATCCACAGTAAGGATTTTCCAACAAACTCACTAATTTGTTCTTTCTTTTGAGGACAAAGAGTAACCTTACAACTCCCTCAAGAATTATACCCCAAATTATTGAGCACACTCTTTTTCAAAGAGAAATACACAAATTTGAAAACTTACAAGGAAAACCTCACAAGGTAGATTGTTTGCACAATTCTAGAACAAAGAAAGAACACTCAAGGATAAATATAATTGAGTACAAGTAGTTTTCTTGAAAGAAAAATGAATATTGAATGAAAAATAGGCTTGAAGTTCTCAAACAATGAGTTTGATACTTTCTCTTTGATTCTCTCTTGATTCTAGTATCTTGTTGTTTCTTCTTATTTCTTGTTGTTGATCAATGGCTTCTAAGCTTGTTTAAATACTCCTTCAATTGATTCTGAAAGTTGGGGATGATTAGTGGAGTTAATAGAGCCGTTTAAGTGTGAAAATAATTTATAAAATCAGTTGGGAGCGTCAGTGCATCGATGCATACACAAGGTGCATATATGCATACACAAGGTGCATCGGTGCATCAAATGTAAAATTCAAATATTTTGACCGTTGGAACACTTAGTGCATCGGTGTACTAAGTGTGCATCGATGTTTAAAATGCATTCGATGTTTCAAAATAGCCTGAGTGCATCGATGCATGTCTTGTGCATCGATGCATCAAATGCATTCGATGTTTTCATAAAACCCTGAGTGCATCGATGCATGGTATGTGCATCGATGCATAAAATGCATTCGATGTTCAATTTATTCATTGGTGCATCGATGCATGGATTAGTGTATCGATGCATTCCTTTGAAAAATTGATTTTAGGCTTGATTTTGGTTCAAAATACTTTGTGAAAATTGTTTCAAAAATATATTAAGTATAAAACACAATTTTACACATTTAGTAATGTTTGAAATTGATCTTGAAAGACTTGGAGTAATAATTTGATATTCGAGTAATTAAATCGAATATACTTAGAAAATCATTTGTAAAATCTTAAAATTCATTTAACTTAATTTGTTATATCGAAACATCAAAATGTTTTCAATAATCTCCCCTTTTTGATATAACAAAACATTTGTGTAATTTTAAGATTTTCTTTGAAAATAATTTTTGAAATCAAAATTGAAATTACTCCCCCTTACTTTAACACTTTCTCCCTTACACTTTCTCCCCCTTTTTATTAAATCAAAAAGACTCTAAAACGAATTTAAACAAGGTTTTAAAAAACACAACCAAATTATTTTTAGAAACTTAGAGTTTAAGCTGCTAAGATCAAAGATCAAGCGAAAGGTTAGCCATTAGTTTCATAATTAATATTCATATCAAATGTGAAATGGCATAATTGGTCATAATGCAACTAATTTGTAAATGATGCAAAAATTAATAAATATTAAGCTCAAAATGAAAATTCAAACCAAACCAAATATATAAGCATGTAAGTTCAAATATCCAATTATCCAACAAATTCAAACATCCAAAATAAAATAATCCATGAACATCAAAATGTTTCACAATTGAAAGTTCTAAGTTCAGTATGATAAATCCATTGACCTGTTTCCTTATCATTTTTCCATCCTGCTTTCTTCAAGGAAGTAGATTGATTTGGTTTTGGAGAGGGATATAAATATCAGAAGAGACCCTAAACCAAGTTTGATAAATAAATTACTAAGGAGACAACCATAAACCAAGGTTTCTATATTCTTGGAAGGAACAATGTTATGGAAACTCACTAAAGATGATCTGTGGTAAATTAATCTTCTTTTTATGTTGGATACAGTATATCCACCATATATCTATGATCCTAAAGGAGGAGTACTAACATCTGGATGGTCTAAACCACCAAGAGATCATATAATGAAGGAATCTATCACGATGAGTTCTTAGGGTACTCTCACTATCCTTAGACTTATAGGGTGAATCCATAGTCTCTTTTTCATTAAACATGAGTTATCTAGTCCAAAATGGGTAGCGATTGTGCCGGAGTCAATAAAAATGATTTATCCTAAAAGATAGGATCGAATTCCTATAGTTTCAGATCGACGCTCGTTTTGGACACATACCATATTGGAATAGAAAAATGCAGACAAATTGATGATAAACCAAAGGTTTGGGTTTAAAGAGTTTATCAAACTTCTAGGATTTAAGAGTAGGAAGATATTGGAAGTCCATATCTTCTATAGCTTGGATCGAAGGGATACGCTCTTCCCGGATTTTGTATGACTCAAAAAAAGTATGGTACCTATGGTATAGATCTTGTCCACGACCAGGTACGTTGAAACAAGAGTTCAGAATGGTCATATTTGGGTTATTTTGATTGGGTGGAGGAATAAGAGGTCGGTTTTGACTTGAGTGACTAGATAATGTCCTAGGTCATTTTAGGATTTGACTTGGTTTAAGGAATCGGAATAAGGAATGTAACCTTGAAAATTTTGGATTGATGAGAATGAGAAGTTGTTTTGTACGATTTAATGATACTAGCAGGACTTCGAGATGAAATGAGGATGAATTACGATAAAAAACGTTGATTTTGGAGCAAGAAAAGAGATTTTGGATGAGAGAGGGACGAACAGCGGGGTGTTTTGAGGCTTAGGTATTTGAAAGAATAAAAAAAATAGGGTTTTAATACCTAAAATCTGACGGATGCATCGATGCATGTCCTTGTGCATCGATGCACATTCAAGGCGTGCATCGGTGCACCTTCATGGTGTATCGATGCACATTCAAAGGGATGCATCCATGCACTTTTAAGTGTCTCAATGCATTAAGAACAAAAATTTCAAAAATCTGTTTTAAACACTTAAAAATGCTAAGTTAATTAGCTCTAGTGGTATTGGCAACTCATATTACGAAAAATTAACTATGTTCAATCAATCAAATCTATCATTAAAATTTATTTGAACATATAATCAATTTTTCACTAAGAATTATAAACTCCCCCTAACTAATAGCAAAGAATACAATCAAAAGTGTTATTTTATAAGCATTTTTCAAATCTAATTTAAAAGTGCTAAAATTATTTTAAACATTAAGTGAAGATAGGTCAGTTAAACCTAATTCTCTCCTAAGTCTCCAAAATATTTCTTTGTCTAAAGGTTTTGTAAAGATATCCGCTAATTGGTGAAAAGTATAAACAAATTCTAGAACTACATCTTCCTTAGCGACATAGTCTCTAACGAAGTGATGTCTTATTTCAATGTGCTTAGTTCTAGAGTGTTGGACGGGATTTTTAGTGAGACAAATAGCACTAGTATTGTCATACTTGATAGGAATGGTACCTACTTCAATTCTATAATAAAAAAGTTATTGTTTAATCCATAAAACTTGTGCACAACAACTACCAGCTGAAATGTATTCCGCTTCAGTGTTAGATAATGCAACACAATTTTGTTTCTTTGAAAACCAAGAAATCAACATATTTCCAAGGAATTGGCAAGTACCGGAGGTGTTTTTCCTATCTAATTTGCATCCTCCATAATCCGCATCAGAGAAGGCATGCAAGCTAAAGCTAGAGCCTCTAGGATACCAAAGTCCTAAACTAGAAGTGTCTTTAAGGTATCTAAAGATTTTCTTAACAGCTAGTAAATGTGATTCCTTAGGGAATGATTGAAATCTAGTACATAAGCAAACGCTAAACATAATGTCCGGTCTACTTGTAGTTAGATAAAGCAAAGAACCAATCATTGTCCTATATAATTTAACATCCACACATTTTCCTCCTTCATCTATATCAATCTTTGTTGATGAGCTCATTGGAGTATCATGAGGTTTCCCATTTTCCAGTATAAACTTCTTGAGCATATCTTTAACGTACTTAGCTTGATTGATGAAGATGCCATCTTTTCTTTGCTTGATTTCGAGTCCCAATAAAAATGAGAGCTCCCCCATCATGCTCATATCGAATTCACTTTGCATTAGTGTTGAAAACATTTTGATGTTTCGATATAACAAATTAAGTTAAATGAATTTTAAGATTTTACAAAAGATTTTCTAAGTATATTCGATGTAATTATTCGAATATCAAAATATTACTCCAAGTCTTTCAAAGTTCATTTTAATCCTTACTAAAGTATAAAATTGTTTTTCATATTTAAACTATTTTAAAACAATTTTACAAAGTATTTCGAGCCTTAATCGAGCCAAAAATATTTTCTTTTAAAAGGGTTTCAAGAAAAATCAGATTGCCCAGGGGGTACAGATTCCCCCAGGGGGTACAGATTCCCCCCAGGGGGTACCGATTCCCCCTGTCTAACGGTCAAAAACAGATTGCAATTAGGGAACCGATTCCCCATGAGGGAGTACCGATTCCCCCCACGCTCCAAGCTATTTTATTAATTGTTTCTCATCCCCAAACGACTTCAAAACATCCCCAACGACTATATACGACTTCAAAACATCCCCAACGACTATATACAACTTCAAACACATTCCAAGCTATAAATACAAGCTAAAGACACTTGAAGAAGCAAGAGAACAACTATCCAAGCAATCAAACACAAGAGAAGAGTTTTTCATTCTTATTTCATCTTTTTCTTATAAATATTTTGTTCTTGTGAGCTTAATTCTTGTAAACACCTACCTTAGAGAGGTTCTCTTGTTTACATCTTTTATCCTTTTGTAAAGAGGAAATGTTCTAGCTTAGCCCGTGTAAAAGCTAGGGAAAGGTTTTAGTTTAGCCCGAAAAAACTAGGGAGTTTGTAAGGTTACTCTTTATCCTCAAAAGAAAGAACAAATTAGTGAACTTGTTGGAAAATCCTTGGTGAGGCGGTAAAATAGTGGACGTAGACTTTGGTTGAGAAAGTCGAACCACTATAAATCGCTGTGCAATTCTCTATCTTTTAATCTCCTTACTCCCTAAACACAAAACCGTTCTGACCCCTCTTTGCAAACCGTTTCGGTTATCGATTCGAGCTTCCAAAAATCCTAACAATTGGTATCAGAGCCTAACTCGTTAAGAAGGTTTAACCACCTTGAGACGTTCCTCGAAGAAGCTCTATCAATTCCCAACACAATCGAGAAGATGGCTTCCACCTCTGGCTCGTTCCACATGGAAGACTCCCTACCAACGGACAAGCCTCCATACTTCAATGGAGACAACTATCGTCATTGGAAGAAATTAATGAAGGTATTCATCCAATCCAATGATCTTGATGCATGGGAGATAATCGAGAACGACTATTCTTCTCCAAAGAAGAAGGAGAAGAAACGGAGTGACAAAGAACGAAAAAAAGCTCAACTTAATGCCAAGACAATGCACATGTTGTTTTGTGCATTTGGTCCTGAAATCTATGAAGGGGTTTATTCATGTTCAAGTGCCAAGGAGCTTTGGAATAAGCTCAAGGAAATCCATGGAAACAAGAAAGAAGAACCAACAAAGGTTGTGTCTCTAATGGCTTATGAAGAGCCCGATGTATCTTCTAACTCAAATGAATTTAATTCATATACGTTTGATGAGTTACAAGATGCTTTTAATAGGTTATATTCGGAGTTTGAGACTATGAACTCCAAATATAAAAAAATGATTTCAAAATTTAAAATTGAAAATGATTTTCTTTTGAAAACAAAAATAGATTTTGAAAGACAAAATGAAATTTTGAAAAAGGATTTAGAGCTTTAAAAAATAAAAATTTATAGTTTTGAAAAACAAAATTTTGATTTAAAAGTTAAGCTTGAATGCTTAACAAAAGAAAAAGAAATCATTTTAAATAATTCATTTAGTTCAATAATGACAATATGCTCACATTGTCATTATCATGGTTATTTGGAACATACTTTTCCTTTGAAGAAATGAAAACGTTTTAAAATTAGGCAAGTATGGGTTCCGAAGGAACAAGGGGCATTGAAACTAACGTCCAAGGATCCAAAGTAATTTGGATACCAAAATCTACTTAAATGTCTCTTGTAGGTGTGTGGAAGCAATTGTAATGAAAATGATGATATTCAAGATGCTCTAGTCAAACATGAAAAGGAATGGGTAACCTCTAAGCTTAATGTTTTTAATTTTAGTTATTTGGTTGCTCATTTGATTTTAAGCATGCATGAGTTTTGTTTTTAAATAATTATACATTATTGTTTTAATCTCATGTATGTTAAAAAGGTTTTATGATGAACATTTTAAAGTTTTAATGATTTTTTTTAATTTTTAGTTCATCATAAGGAATTTTGGTCAAAATTGGTTTTAATGCAAATGATATCTCTCTAACAATTGATATCAACTTTTCTTTTGACCTAAAATTAAATGTTTATGCATGTGGTTTAAATGAAAATGATATCTCTCTAACAATTGATATCAAAATTTTCAAATGCATAACATTTTTAGAAAACTTTATGCATATGCACTTAATTTCAATAATTAATATTGCATAAAGTATTTTAGACTTGGATGTATTGAATTTATTGTGCTACTAACATGTTTGTTATTCTTTGTTGAAATTCAATTTTGTTTAAGTGTCAAGATCCTAAAAGCATAATTTTATTTGGAATGCATTTATTGAGGGGGAGCTTTGATTTTTCAAATGATTTTTAAAATGTCAAATTTACTACTTACTCTCCAAAGTTATTTTGAACTTTAAAGATTAGAGTCTTTTTGATTTAACAAAAAGGGGGAGAAGTGTTATGGTGTTAAAGGCGATATGTGTTAAAGTAAGGAGGAGTAATTTCAAACTTGATTTCAAAATCTTAAAATTACTCAAATGTTTTGTTATATCAAAAAGGGGAAGATTGTTGAAAACATTTTGATGTTTCGATATAACAAATTAAGTTAAATGAATTTTAAGATTTTACAAAAGATTTTCTAAGTATATTCGATGTAATTATTCGAATATCAAAATATTACTCCAAGTCTTTCAAAGTTCATTTTAATCCTTACTAAAGTGTAAAATTGTGTTTTATACTTAAACTATTTTAAAACAATATTACAAAGTATTTCGAGCCTTAATCGAGCCAAAAATATTTTCTTTTTAAAGGGTGTCAAGAAAAATTAGATTGTCCAGGGGGTACAGATTCCCCCCAGGGGGTACAGATTCCCCCCAGGGGAGACAGATTCCCCCCCAGGGGGTACCGATTCCCCCTGTCTAACGGTAAAAAATAGATTGCAATTAGGGAACCGATTCCCTATGAGGGGGTACCGATTCCCCCCACGCTCCAAGCTATTTTATTAATTGTTTCTCATCCTCAAACGGCTTCAAAACATCCCCAACGACTATATACGACTTCAAACACATTCCAAGCTATAAATACAAGCTAAAGACACTTGAAGAAGCAAAGAACAACTATCCAAGCAATCAAACACAAGAGAAGAGTTTTTCATTCTTATTTCATCTTTCTCTTGTAAATATTTTGTTCTTGTGAGCTTAATTCTTGTAAACACCTACCTTAGAGAGTTTTTCTTGTTTACATTTTTTATCCTTTTGTAAAGAGGAAATGTTCTAGCTTAGCCCGTGTAAAAGCTAGGGAAAGGTTCTAGTTTAGCCCGGAAAAACTAGGGAGCTTGTAAGGTTACTCTTTATCCTCAAAAGAAAGAACAAATTAGTGAATTTGTTAGAAAATCCTTGGCGAGGAGCTAAGGTAGTGGACGTAGACTTTGGTTGAGAAAGTCGAACCACTATAAATCGCTGTGCAATTCTCTATCATTCAATCTCCTTGCTCCCTAAACACAAAACCGTTCCGACCCCTCTTTGCAAACTGTTCCGATTATCGATTCGAGCTTCCAAAAATCCTAACAATTAGCTTAGAAAATTCTTGACAAAGAACATCATTAATAGAACCAAATATTATATCGTCAACATAAATTTGAACTACTAATAAATCTTTACCTATATGCTTTAAAAACAATGTAGTGTCAACCTTCCCTTTTGAAAAACCTTTTTCGATTGAAAAGTTTGACAATCTTTCATACCAAGCTCTAGGAGCTTATTTTAAACCATAAAGCGCTTTTGTCAATTTAAGAACATGATTTGGAAATTTTAAATCTTCAAAACCTGGAGGTTGTTCCACATAGACTTCTTCTTTTATAAAACCATTTAAAAATGCACTTTTGACATCCATTTGATATAATTTAAATTCATTGAAACATGTAAATGCTAATAACATTCTAATTGCTTCCATCCGAGCTACGGGAGCGTATGTTTCATCATAGTCTATGCCTTCTTCTTGAGTGTACCCTTGAGCAACAAGTCTAGCCTTGTTTCTCACTATATTACCACTTTCATCAAGCTTATTCCAAAATACCCATCTAGTACCTACAGTAGATTTATTACTAGGCCTTTCAACTAATGTCCATACTTTACTTCTCTCAAATTGATTTAACTCTTCTTGCATAGCCATAATCCAATGTTCATCATTTAATTCTTCTTTAATATTCTTAGGCTCTATGCATGAGATAAATGCAACATAATTACAAATATTTCTAAGAGAAGATCGAGTTGTTACCCCTTTGGATGGATCACCTATAATCTCACCATCCTTGACATAGTTGTACTCTCTTGGGTAAGATATTTCTCTTTCTTCTATGGTTGGATTCTCAAGAGGATCTTGAGTTTCCTCATATTTCGTTTCTTCCTTTGATGATGGTTCTCCAACGTCATTTATATTTATAATGCCTACATCATCATTTACACAAGAATCCTTCCTCGAAAGGGGATTATCATCGAAAACAACATGTATAAACTCTTCTACAACTAAAGTTCTTTTATTAAATACTCGATAAGCTTTAGAATTTAAGGAATAACCCAGAAAAATTCCTTCATCACTTTTAGCATCAAATTTGCCAAGATTGTTCTTACTGTTGTTTAAAACAAAACATTTACATCCAAAAGGATAAATATAGCTAATGTTAAGCTTTTTATTTTTAAAAAGTTCATATGGAGTTTTCTTCAAAATAGGCTTAATCATTACTCGATTAATAACATAACATGTGGTATTTGTGGCTTCCGCCCAAAAATATTTTGGCAAATTGTTTTCACAAAGAATGGTTCTAACCATTTCTTCTAAAGTTTGATTTTTCCTCTCAACAACTCCATTTTGTTGAGGGGTTCTAGGTGCTGAAAAATTGTGGCTAATACCATTAGAATTGCAAAATTCAGTAAATCCAAGATTTTTCAAATTCAGTTCCATGATCATTCCTAACACTAATTATAGAGTAACCTTTTTCGTTTTGGATTACTTTTGAAAACGTGATGAATTTTTCTAATGCTTCATCTTTAGCACTTAAAAATAGAACCCAAGTATATCTAGAATAATCATCTACCAATATAAATTCATATTATTTTCCACCCAATCTAGTAGTCCTAGATGACCCAAAAAGATCTATATAGATCAATTGTAATACTCTACTAGTTGATACATCATTAATGGACTTAAAGGAGGCATTTCTATGTTTTCTTTTAGCACAAGCATCACATATTTTATCATTATCAAATTTTAGCTTAGGCAACCCTCTTACTAAGTCTCTTTGAATTAACCGTTGCAAAACACTCATACTAGCATGTCCTTGTCTACTATGCCATAACAAACTATCATTCTCATCCTTAGCAACTAGGCATAAATTAGGAATATTGATAGAATCTAAATGCACCATGCATATGTTTCATATTCTATGAGCAACAAGCATAATCAAAATAGATGCAATGTCAATCAATTTTGCAAACACTTAATTTAAAAATAAGACATTGTATCTTTTGTCAAATTCATCTAATCGGATTATGCTTTAATCCATTCACATACAAAACATTATGCAATGTTGATTATCGAGATTAAAAGCACATGCATAAAGTTTTTGAAAATGTTATGCATTAAAACTTTATAATATATATTTTTTTAAAAAGTATGCATAAACATTAAAAAAATTTAAGGACAAAATTTTGCAAAACCAAAGTTCTTGAAAAATCGAAATCAATTGTTAAAGAGATATCAATTACATTTTAAAAACCAATTTTGACCAAAAAAATTAATATGATGAACTAGAGTTTATAAAACATTACCAAAAATTACTATGTTCATCATACAATATTTTTCAACATACATGAGATAAAACATAATCATTTAGAATTATTCAACATTTAAAACATCATGCATGCATAAACAAAATGAGCAACCAAATAAAATAAAAACATTAAGTTTAGAGGTTACCCATTCCTTTTTCATGTGTGGCTAGAGCATCTTGAATATCATCATCTTCATCACCATTCCTCCCACACACCTACAAGAGACATTTAAGTAGATTTTGGTATCCAAATTGCTTTGGATCCTTGAACATTAGTTTCAATGCCTCTTGTTCCTTTTGGAACCCATACTTGTCTAATTTTAAATTGTTTTCCTTTCTTTAAAGGACAAGTATGTTTCTTATGACCATGATAATGACTATGTGAACATATTGTCATTATTGAACTAGATGAATTATTTAAAATGATCTATTTTTCCTTTGTTAAACATTCAAGCTTAACTTTCAAATCAAAATTTTCATTTTCAATACTTTCAAATTTCATTTTTGAAAGCTCTAAATCCTTCTTCAAGATTTCATTTTGATTTTCAAAATCCATTTTCGTTTCTAGAAGAAGTTTGTTTAATTTGAAAATTTCTTTTTCAAAGTTTTCAGATTTTATTTTTGAAAGCTCTAACTTCTTTCTCAACATTTCATTTTGATTTTCCAAGTCTGTTTTAGCTTTCAAAAGAAGATCATTTTTAGCAATTGTTGAAAACATTTTGATGTTTCGATATAACAAATTAAGTTAAATGAATTTTAAGATTTTCCAAATAATTTTCTAAGTATATTCGATATAACTATTCGAATATCAAAACATTACTCCAAATCTTTCAAAAATCATTTTAATCCTTACTCAAGTGTAAAATTAAGTTTTAATCTTAAAATAATTTCAAAATAATTTTACAAAGTTTTTCGAACCATTTCAAAGCCAAAAATTCCAGATTGCTCAGAGGGAACCGATTCCCCCCAAGGGGGTACCGATTCCCCCTGAATGGTTTGGCTCCGAGAATTCCAGTATGCTCAGAGGGAACCGATTCCCCCCCCATGGGGTACCGATTCCCCCCTTGTATAACGGTCGAAATATTTGAATTTTACACTTAGGGAACTGAATTCCCCATAGGGGGTACCGATTCCCCCCACGCTCCAAGCTGTTTTATTAATTGTTTTCACACTAAAACGGCTATATTATCTTCTCTAATCATCCCCAACGTTCAGAAGTGGTTCAAGGTGTATTTAAGAAAGCTTAGAAACCATTGATCAATAACAAGAAACATCAAGCAATTAGAATCAAGAGAGAATCAAAGAGAAAGCATCAAACCTCAAGTTTGAGCATTGCAAGCCTATTTTTCATTCAATATTCATTTTTCTTTCAAGAACACTTATTGTACTCAATTGTATTTATTCTTGAGTATTCTTTCTTTGTTCTAGAATTGTGCAAACATATTTGTTTTGTGAGGTTTTTCTTGTAAGTTTGCAAATTTGTATTTCTCTTTGAGAAAAGAGTGTTCTCAAGAATTGAGGTATATTCTTGAGGGAGTTGTAAGGTTATCTCTTTGGCCTCAAAAGAAAGAACAAATTAGTGAATTTGTTGGAAAATACTTAGTGTGGATAGCTAAGGTAGTGGACGTAGACTTTGGTTGATAAAGTCAAACCACTCTAAATCGCTGAGCAATTTCTTTCAATTTTCTGCAAAAGCTTCCACCAAAATTTTTATTGCCAATTCAACCCCTCTTGCCCGATTCAGTCAATCGATTAACTCAACAATTGGTATCAAAGCGTAACTCATTTGAAGGTTTAATCGCCTCTTGAGTCGATCCAGGAAGAGTTAAATCGATAAAGATGGCGTCTACTTCAGGTTCATTCTCAATGGAAGAATCCAGACCTATTGACGTGCCTCCACACTTCAATGGAACAAATTATCATCATTGGAAGAGGTGTATGATGATATTCATCAAAGCATTTGATATGGAAGCTTGGATGATAATCAAGAAAGGATATTCCTCTCCTACTAAGAAGGCAAAGAAGTGGAGTGTTCAAGAACGGAAGGAAGCTCAACAAAACTCAAAGGCTATGCACATGTTGTGTTGTGCAATTGATCCTAATGTATATAAAGGAGTTTATTCTTGTTCAAGTGCCAAGGAAATGTGGGATAAGCTTGAGGAGATCTATAGAGACAAGGAAGAAGAAGAACCAATAAAAGTGGTGTCTCTATTAGCTCTCACAGAGCCAAAGGTATCTTCTAACTCAAATATATCAAATTCAAAATATTTTAATGAGTTACAAGATGCTTATGATAAATTATTTTCGGAGTTTGAGACCATGAACTCCAAATACAATAAATTGATTTCTAAATTTATTGCTAAAAATGATCTTCTTTTGAAAGCTAAAACAGACTTGGAAAATCAAAATGAAATATTGAGAAAGGAGTTAGAGCTTTCAAAAATAAAATCTGAAAACTTTGAGAAAGAAAATTTCAAATTAAACAAACTTCTTCTAGAAATGAAAATAGATTTTGAAAATCAAAATGAAATCTTGAAGAAGGATTTAGAACTCTCAAAAATGAAATTTGAAAGTATCGAAAAAGAAAATTTCATTTTGAAAGATAATCTTGAATGTTTAACAAGAGAAAAAGAGATCATTCTAAATAATTCATCTAGTTCAATAATGACAATATGTTCACATTGTCATTATCATGGTCATAAGGAACATACTTGTCCTTTAAAGAAAGGAAAACGATTTAAAATTAGACAAGTATGGGTTCCAAAAGGAACAAGAGGCATTGAAACTAATGTTCAAGGATCCAAAGCAATTTGGATACCAAAATCTACATAAATGTCTCTTGTAGGTGTGTGAGAGCAATGGTGATAAAGATGATGATATTCAAGATGCTCTAGCCACACATGAAAAAGGAATGAGTAACCTCTAAACTTAATGTTTTTTTATTTGGTTGCTCATTTATATGCATGCATGAGGTTTTAAATGTTAAATAATTCTAAATGATTATGTTTTGTCTCATGTATGTTGAAAAATATTGTATGATGAACATAATAATTTTTGATAATGTTTTATAAACTCTAGTTCATCATATTTTTTTTTCAAAATTTTTTTTAAAATGTAATTGATATCTCTTTAACAATTGATATCGATTTTTCAAGAACTTTGGTTTTGCAAAATTTTGACCTGAAATTTTTCTTAATGTTTATGCATATATTTTTGTTTAAATATTATAAAGTTTTAATGCATAACATTTTCAAAAACTTTATGCATGTGCTCTTAATCTCTATAATCAACATTGTATAATGTTTTATATGTGAATGGGTTAAAAGCATAATCTTTTGAAAAATAAATTTGATAAAAGATACAATGTTTTATTTTAAATGATTGCAAAATTGATTGACATTGCATCTATTTTCGATTATGCTTGTTGGTCATAAAATAGGGATATATACATGATGAATTTAGATTTTATTGATATGACTATTTTGTGCCTAGTTGCTAGGGATGAGCATGATAATTTGTTATGGCATAGGAGACTAGGACATGCTAGTATGAGTGTTTTACAACGGTTAGTTCAAGGAGAATTGGTTCGAGGGCTGCCTAAACTATAATTTGATAATGATAAAATCTGTGATGCTTGTGCTAAAGGAAAACAAAAGCGAGTTTCTTTTAAATCCATTAATGATGTATCAACTAGTAGAGTTTTACAATTAATCCATTTAGATCTTTTTGGGACAACTAGAACTACTAGCTTGGGTAGAAAACAATATGCATTTGTCTTGGTAGATGACTATTCTAGATATACTTGGGTTCTATTTTTAAGTACTAAAGATGAAGCATTAGAACAATTCATCACGTTTTCAAAAGTAATCCAAAATGAAAAAGGTTACTCTATAACTAGTATTAGGAGTGATCATGGTGTCAACACACCTTTTCGTCCTACTAGGATTTAAACTCCTAAAAATAGGATAGAATTTTGCTAGGATTCAAACTCATAAAAATAGGATAGAGTTCTAATATGATTTAAACTCCTAAAGATAGGATACACAAGCACTATAAATAGCCATTGTAACTTACTATTGTAACGGAGGATTTACATACAAAATATAGAGGAAAACACGGAAAATACAAAGGCAAAGCTATTGTAAACGATTCGAAAAGGAAATAAAAGGTAGCCTTTTTTTTTGATTCGTTCATTTCTCGCATGTACACGTTATTTTTTTGAGATTTAGTTCGAATAACCCAAAACGTGGGTTGCGCCAATGACCAAAAATGGGTGGGGTTTCGAAGTTTCGAACCTAGATCTACCCCGAGGCGTGTTCATTTTTTATCCCCCTAATGAGTAATATCAACGTTATTTGTCTTTCAAATTTGGCCCCAATCTTTATTTTTCTTTATATTAGTCCTTTTATTTATTGTATATATATTTTTATTTATTTATTATTTACATTATTGTCATTATATATATATATATATATACGTATGCTTTTTTAAATGATTTTTAATTGATTTTTTTACACTATATATTATTATTATATATACATATATTTTTTATTTATTTATATTCATTTGGTTATTTTTTAATAATATATTTATTATTTTTATATATATATATACTTTTTTAAATATTTTACTTATAAGCGTATTATTACTATATATATATATATTGTAATTATCTTTATTTAGTTTTTTTTACTTTATCATTATACGTATATATGTATGTTTTTAATAGTTTATTTATAAGCCAATTATCATTATATGTATACTTTTATATTTGGTTTATATATTTATTTATTTTTGTTTTTGGTTTTTTTTATATTATATTATATTTTCATATTACTATTATTATTGTTATGATTATTATTTTTCTATTTTACTCGTTTATATATATATATATATATATATATATTAATATTTCATTTATTTATTTATTTTTCCTTTTACTTTTTTACTTATTTTTATTCTTCATTTTTTCATTTATTCATTTTTTCCCTCTAACACATCTTATGATTTTTAAGGGTATTTTCGTCAATTAATCAGAGGTAAGTAATTCATGATCAAATTTTACCTTTTAATTTAAAATTACAATTTTCTTAATTAAGACAACTGGAAATTACGTAGTACCGAAAGGGCGGTTCAAGGGTGCTAATCCTTCCTTGACCGTAACCGACTCCTGAGCCCGACATATTTCTGGTAAGAAGCAGATCAGGTAAGAAATAGGGTATCCGATCAACCCATTTATTTTTAAATAAATGATCGGTGGCGACTCCCAATCCATATTTTTCAAGTCGAAACCCAATCCCGGGGCCCAACCGAAAGACGGTTGTGACAGCTTGGCGACTCCGCTGGGGACTTTCAAGTGAGTCAGGCTAAAGTAATTTTCAGTTGTCTTTTTAACGAAAAGGGTAAGTTTAAATTTTAAGGTAACATTTCGATCCTTATTGCTTACTTTTGATTATATTTTTTCGAGTAAATAGTTGTACTAACCGTTTTCTCAATTATTTCAGCCCTTAAAGTCTTTTTTCATATAAGGCTCTAAACCCGAGCTCCGAACCCGTTTTAAGTGGGGGTGAAAGTGACACATTCGTGTGAATTTATTCACCGCATTTGCCTAGCAAGTAGCCTTCGGGATTCATATACCTTATGTCTTCGTGTGAATTTATTCTCCGCATAGACATAAGGGAATGTGTCCTCTCGAGTTTAACTTAGTCCACACGAGCCTATGATGGGTTTAGGACTAAGGGTCTGGCAAGCCCAAGGGGGCACCAGTAAGGAGAACTCGGGTACCGTTTTTTAGCACCTAAACCGAGAGACTTTGAAGAATTAGAGCCTACCCCAAAACCTCATTTCAAACCCTAGGATGCCAGAATTATTTCATGCTTTACTTTCTGTTCAAAGCATGCGAACTAGACAAATATGCGGTTAGGATTTGTTTGAAATTAGCATGCGGGATAGAGATCATGTCTGAGTAGGAATACTAAGCATGTTCGGGTAGATATCATGTGGGGTAGGATTTTTCATTTTATTATTTTGATTTACCTCACTATTTTTTTTTTTAATTTTGTCCTCTTTTATTTTGTTTTCATCATTTGCATCATAACAAGAGGCCATTGATCCCTAAAAAGGTATTTGTTACACAAAATAATCTGAATTAATGGATAAAGGTGTTGTAATACAAGAGATTAAAAACCCCGAGGTACGACTATGGTCCGAGAAGATTCAGAAGGAAAACGGAGACAGTCTTCAAGGAAGCTATGTGTCAGAACTGGTTAGCTACGCCTCTATTAGCCTAAAGCAGAACGACGTGCAAGAGCTTCGGGACATCTGGAGCAGTTGGAACAATGATTGGAAACAGAAGTTCAGTCAGTGATATGGTGACATTGCACTTTTGCTTCATGTTAAGACCAATGAGCCCTTAATCAGAGCCTTGGTTCGATTCTGGAACCCGTGATACAGTTGCTTCACTTTTAACCAGGAGGATATGGTACCTACCATCAAGGAGTATACTACACTATTGCACTGTGAAAGCATTAAACTAGAGCGAGCCTACATCAAACACATCAAGAGTCAGCCTTTCAAGAATAGACTGGCTAAAATTGTAGGAGTTGATGAAAAGTGGGTGATTGACCTACTCCGAAACAAAGGTAACGGGCAGGGAATTGAGTGGATCCACATAAGGAAACTAATGAATGACCACCCTGATGAATGGAAGAGTATATACCTTTTTTGGACTAGGTCTGTATGGCTTGATCATCTTTCCGAAGATTTTGGGATGCATTGACGCAACCGTGTTGGAACTGTTTGAGCAACTTCCGAAACGGGTCAACCCAGCACCAACCATCTTAGTAGAGACCTTTCGGTCTCAAAACCATTGCCGAAGAGCTGGCGGAGATAGATTCATTGGATGTGTTCGGCTCCTTCAAGTCTGGATTCACAGCCACTTCTGAAAGACTAATGGGGTTGCCTACCGCCAATTTAGCACTACATATTCACCTTTGAGAGAGTTCATCACCATGAAATGGCATGAAGGAACTTCAAAAGAGAAGTGGATGAAAGTCTTCACTCATCTATCAAGACCGATATATTACTTGGAGAGCCCCCTGGTTGTTCCTCAGTGATGTTCTTTTCCAATGTGGGGACTCTGACACTATGACCTTACCTAAACTTTGGGATGCAGTTGAGTATGCTCCATTGTTAGCACTTAGACATTATGGGGCACGTCAGTTTGTCCCAGCAACATGCAGACTAGCTAAATCAGAGTTTGAGTATCATAGTGACAGTTATAAGAAGAGGATCAAAGAGATTGTCAATTCATGGAAGAAAGTGTTACGGATGGATATTGTGGCTACTAAAGACATGCTTACCCCATACTATTTAGAGTGGCGAAGATTGCGAAAAAACGACAACACCCCAGTGCCAAACTGTGAGGACACACGGACCATGGAGGAGTATCTCAGGCATGTCCCTTCTGGACTTGAGATAGCCAAAACAGAGTTTGAAGCTATGAACAATGAACTGGGGAAGAGGATAAAGGAACTTGAGGCTAAGCGCTATCAGTGGAATCTATATGCCGACTCTTAGAAAGATCGAGCAGAAAAACTAGAAAGAGAACAAAAAGAGTCTGTATAGAGCTCGAAGACTTGAGAAAGGGGTATCAAGATAAAGTCAAGGATAACTCCAAGTTCAAAGTGGCTTCTAAATACTGGAATGAGAGAGCTTGGAAAGAACAGATGAAGACTGTCCAGAGGCGCTTAGCAGGCAGTCAGCATCAAAACCAATGCTTGAGAATCCAGATGGCTAATCTGGAGAAACAACATGAGAGAGATGGCAAAACAATAGCTGAGTTAGAAGCTATTGTAGATGGGTTCAAGAAGCAAGCAAGCAAGCTTCAGATAATGCCATTCGACGGATGTTTACAGTGGCGTTTCCGTTGGGAGCAAGCACAACAAAAGGTGAAGGCCAGAGACGCAGTACAGAAGGCAGTTCACCATCTACACGGCCTGGCAAGGGAAGCTGGAGTGGTCCAACAAGGCATACAACCAGTGACAGATGAAAACATAAGACTTGTCAACCTACTGGAAGCTGTTCGGGGTCTAGAGGATTTAATCCGAATGTACCTTTGATTGTTTTTATGTCTCTTACAAGATAAAACATTTTTGTCGAAATAAGGATTATTTATAATAATGGACACTTTTCTGGATCAATGCCTCGAACATTTCATGCATTTTTTTTCATTTTGCGTTGTGCATCTACATTTCATTTTTAAGCATTTTCATAAACATGAAATTTCTTCATGGAGGATTCGATGAAGTGGTTTTAACCACATGACACCACATGGAAGCAGTATTGTAACATCAAAAGGAAAAAAACTGAAAACAATACAGTGGGAGCCTGATCAGCTAATTGTAGGACAAAGCCTGCCAGGATGATCTAAGAAAATAATTCCCATATCCTAAGGGCTACGATGTTGAAGCTGTTAGCTGTTACCACATAAGAAACCCCAAACATTCCTCTGAAAACTGTAAGGCGCTTGCCGAAGAAGGGGGCATGGCATATACCATTTGCACTTAGAGGATTGTTTTGTTTGAACACGTCTTTGATATTTCATGTTTGCTTAATCTTTTAAATGATTGAATGTTGCTTTCTAAGGTGGAGCAATTGAACAAATTTTAATCTTTAGTTCTTCGAATATTAAATGAATTAATGATTCTTTTAATTCTTCAAGAATTATAGATTTTTGACATATGGAAAGATTAGACCTTTCTTACCCTGTCTCAAACCCCAGAATAAAATACCTTGATTCTTTGCCCAAAATAACTCGTGGTCATAACCAAAAGACAAAATTTTGACATTACCTCCTTTTGAAATTCTTGAACATTGCCTTTATCTTTTTGATACACTCATACCTTTCTTTGTGTCAATAAGATCATACCACTGTTTTTTTAGACTCAAAAATAACCTTTCTTACCATTAAAACTCAAGGCATTGAGTTGTTCATTTTAACATGAGCATTCTTCTAAAGAACCAACTTGGGGCATCTCGCGGGGAGCCTGAACATTGAGACATCTGGGGAAAAAAAGAAGAAAAATTCATTCGAAATAATTCTATCATGCATTAATTACACTGTTTTCATGTGAATAAAATTAATCTTGAAAATCTATCCCCCTCGGGATACCTCTTCTGTGAAGATTTACATGTATGAAATGATGAACGACTTTTTTTCTTTATCCCTTCACAACAGGAGAAAAAAATATATCCCTTGTGTCCCCTTTTGAGCCTGTAGTAATTTTCTTCTGATTCAACCCTAACCAAGGATCACCCTCCACACTAGGGGCAAGGTAGAAGAAATATGCTCACATGAGCGAAGACATTGATTCAGATGAGATACCAAAAGGTGAACCAAATGCCAAGTGCGAAGATTGAATCAAAATAAAAAGAAAAAAAGAAAAAAGAAAAGAAGCAAAAAAGAAGAAAACAAAAGAAAAAAGAAAAAACAAAAATCAAAAAGAAAAAGGGACAAAAAAGCACATGCAAAGATTCCCTGAAGACAAATGGCGCATCAAGCTTCAAATTATGAGATTGATCAAGCACAAACATTCCCGAATCACTCAATCACTTCATTGAAATATCATAGAGCATCAAGAGAGAGACATTTTGAGCATGACATGATTGAAGGCATCAGAATGAATTGATCCTTGGTTCAACACCCTGAAACACTTGTTTGGGCCTATTTATCCTTTTATTTCATAACCATGAACCCTGGCCTACATTACGTGCCTTAAAAGCCCCTTCTAATCATACATGGATTTCTAAACAGAAGAGACTATCTTCATATTTCATCCCGCCCATCAAGATTAATCTTTGTTTGCAAAAAACAATGTAATTAATGCATCGTAGAGAAAAATAACAAAAGGGGGGTTCAAGACATAAATCCTGAATAACGTCTTGAAACCAAAGGAGGGTTCGAGTTGAAAACCTGAAAAGGCGGCTCGAATATAAAAATTGTGCAACTGAGGTGGTCACACAAATTCCTTGATACGACATCACACAACCCGAGTGTGACCACGAATGTTGGGAGTCAGAGAACACTTCCAGTAGAGGAGCATGCATGCTACCCCATCAAACCATTGAGCATCAAATGCCAAACCTATGAGCATCAAATGCCAAACCTTTGAGCATCAAATGCCAAACCTTTGACCAAACATAATAACCTGAGATTTTTTTTATCCTTTCCTTACTTAACCATTTCCCAAAGATAGCTTTGATCTTGACACTTGTCAAATAGCTATAATTTATTGAAGGATTAACATTGTAATTAATTCTTTGATATCCAATGAACTCTAGTTTTATGATTCGTCTCAATTGTAAAACCGTGAAAGGGACAATATTTTCAAAACTTTTAATTAAACATCTTTCAAAACTCTTGATTAAACATCTTTCGAAACTCTTTATTGATATTTTCAGAACTTTCAAAATAAAAGAGAAAGAAAAATATTTTTTTCAAACAAGACAGTCTCTCTAGAGTGGATCTTGGTAAATGACATGTGACTTTTAGACACAAAACTCATGCTCAGAATCAATACTAAAGCAAGAAATGAGGAACATTTGGGGCATCTTTTAAGATTCAACATCAAATATTGGGGCATTTTTGGATTCAACATCCTAATGCAAATTATCAGACCTTTTTCAGGAGATAAAATATAACCAATTCATGTTACATGCATCTTATGCATACATTTTAGAGCATCATATTTATCATTTTCCACATACATAATTTTTTGCAGCTTTTAGAGTCAAGTTTCGACTTCAAGACGAAGGATACTCGATTCAAAAGCACCTTTAAAGATTCATATTGGTTGCTTAACTCAACAGCAAGAAGCTACACTTCAACCAACTCGACAGATTGAAAGTTTTTCTCGAACTCACAATTTGCTCGAGAGTAGATTTCAACTTCACAACGAAGGATATCTAGCTCAAAGCCAAACATCCATGATTTCAAATCCACGACGGAGGATATCGTGCCACTCAAGACAACGCAAGTTTAACTTCATGAAGAAGGGACCGCTGGTTGTCAACAAACAATTTCTCAATTTCAGAGCCAATTTTAACTTCACAACGAAGGATATTGGACTCCAAACTACGCAAGTTCAACTTCACGACGAAGGGACCGCTGGTTGTCAATAAACAATTTCCCAATTTCAGAGCCAATTTCAACTTCATAGTGAAGTATATTGGACTCCAGACAACGCAAGTTCAACTTCACAACGAAGGGACCGCTGGTTGTCAACAAACAACTTCTCAATTTCAGAGCCAATTTCAACTTCACAACGAAGGATATTGGACTCCAGACAACGCAAGTTCAACTTCACGACGAAGGGACCGCTGGTTGTCAATAAAAAATTTCCCAATTTCAGAGCCAATTTCAACTTCACAGCGAAGGATATTAGACTCAAGACAACGCAAGTTCAACTTCACGACGAAGGGACCGCTGGATGTCAACAAACAACTTCTCAATTTCAGAGCCAATTTTAACTTTACAACGAAGGATATTGGACTCCAAACAACACAAGTTCAACTTCACGACGTAGGGACCGCTGATTGTCAATAAACAATTTCCCAATTTCAGAGCCAATTTCAACTTCACAGAGTAGGATATTGGACTCAAGACAACGCAAGTTCAACTTCACGACGAAGGGACCGCTGGTTGTCAATAAACAACTTCCCAATTTTAGAGCCAATTTCAACTTCACAGCGAAGGATATTGGACTCTAGACAACACAAGTTCAACTTCACGACGAAGGGACCGCTGGTTGTCAATAAATAACTTCTCAATTTTAGAGCCAATTTCAACTTCACAATGAAGGATATTGGACTCCAGATAACGCAAGTTCAACTTCACGATGAAGGGACCGCTGGTTGTCAACAAATAATTTACCAATTTCAGAGCCAATTTCAACTTCACAACGAAGGATATTGGACTCAAGACAACGCAAGTTCAACTTCACGACGAAGGGATCGCTGGTTTTCAATAAACCACTTCCCAATTTCAGAGCCAATTTTAACTTCACGGCGAAGGATATTGGACTCCAGACAACGCAAGTTCAACTTCACGACGAAGGGACCGCTGGTTGTCAACAAACAACTTCTCAATTTTGGAGCCAATTTCAACTTCATAATGAAGGATATTGGACTCCAGACAACACAAGTTCAACTTCACGACGAAGGGACCGCTGGTTGTCAATAAACAATTTCCCAATTTCAGAGCCAATTTCAACTTCACAGCGTAGGATATTGGACTCAAGACAACGCAAGTTCAACTTTATGACGAAGGGACTGTTGGTTGTCAATAAACAACTTCCCAATTTCAGAGCCAATTTCAACTTCTCAGCAAAGGATCTTGGACCCAAGACAACACAAGCTCAACTTCACGACGAAGGGGCGGCTGATTGTCAACCAAATTTCATTCAGAGTCAATTTCAACTTCACAGCGAAGGATATTGGACTCGAGACAACACAAGTTCAACTTCACAACGAAGGGACGGCTGGTTGTCAACAAATAATTTCCCGGTTCCAGAGCCAATTTCAACTTCACGACGGAGGATATTGGACTCAGAACAATGCTACTTACTTGGATTTCAACTTCACGACGAAGGATATCCAATTTCAGGCTCAACTTCATGACGAAGGGGCCACCCGCGGTTTCAACTTCACGACGAAAGGAATCGTGCACACAAGCGTCATCCATCTTTAGATTGGATTTCAACTTCATGACGAAGGATATCCAACTCAAAGAAGGAGTATCTGTCAACAAAGACCTTCGAGTTCGACTACGCTCAGCTCCAAGGCACATCATTTATAGCATAACTCAAGGCTAGAAGGGTTATGTGCCATCAAAATTATCGAGTTCGATTCCATTCAGCTCGATGACACATCAATCGCACTACTTTCCGGTTGTAGTCGAGGTTTTCAAGTCGAGAAGAGGACCCGGGTTAACCGTGCTTTAGTGACAAGCAACCTTTTTCAAGCAAAAGCTATCTGTCAATGAATTTCTGAGTTCGATTCCGATCCAAGGTCTTTAAACCGAGAAGAAGACCGAATGGCAACGAGAAGCCACGCGATGATTCAAATTCCGAACTACGGCTTCAATTTCATATCATTTCAAGATGAACTCGGCTTCACGACGGAGGAGTCATCTATAACTCAATTCGACAGGGAGGTATTGAAACATCAGAGTCAATTTTCAACTCCACCGAATGAAAAGTGTGTCTTTTAATCTTTGCCCTATCTCCGTTACACGACTATGGGCAAAGAGGGGCAGCTGTCAACACACCTTTTCGTCCTACTAGGATTCAAACTCCTAAAAATAGGATATAATTTTGCTAGGATTCAAACTCCTAAAAATAGGATAGAGTTCTACTATGATTTAAACTCCTAAAGATAGGATACACAAGCACTATAAATAGCCATTGTAACTCACTATTGTAACGGAGGATTTACAGACAAAATACAGAGGAAAACACGAAAAATACAAAGGCAAAGCTATTGTAAACGATTCGAAAAGGAAATAAAAGGTAGCCTTTTTTTTTGATTCGTTCATTTCTCGCATGTACACGTTATTTTTTTGAGATTTAGTTCGAATAACCCAAAACGTGGGTTGCGCCGATGACCAAAAATGGGTGGGGTTTCGAAGTTTCGAACCTAGATCTACCCCGAGGCATGTTCATTTTTTATCCCCCTAATGCGTAATATCAACGTTATTTGTCTTTTAAATTTGGCCCCAATCTTTATTTTTCTTTATATTAGTCCTTTTATTTATTGTATAGATATTTTTATTTATTTATTATTTACATTATTGTCATTATATAAATATATATACATATGTTTTTTTAAATGATTTTCAATTGATTTTTTTACACTATTTATTATTATTATATATACATATATTTTTTATTTATTTATATTCATTTGGTTATTTTTTAATACTATATTTATTATTTATATATATATATACTTTTTTTTTAAATATTTTACTTATAAGCGTATTATTACTATATATATATATATATTGTAATTATCTTTATTTAGTTTTTTTTACTTTATCATTATACGTATATATGTATGTTTTTAATAGTTTATTTATAAGCCAATTATCATTATATGTATACTTTTATATTTGGTTTATATATTTATTTATTTTTGTTTTTGGTTTTTTTATTTATATTATATTATATTATATTTTCATATTACTATTATTATTGTTATGATTATTATTTTTCTATTTTACTCATATATATATATATATATATATATTTTAATATTTCATTTATTTATTTATTTATTTATTTATTTTTCCTTTTACTTTTTTTACTTATTTTTATTCTTCATTTTTTCATTTATTCATTTTTTCACTCTAACACATCTTATGACTTTTTAAGGGTATTTTCGTCAAATAATCAGAGGTAAGTAATTCATGATCAAATTTTACCTTTTAATTTAAAATTACAATTTTCTTAATTAAGACAACTGGAAATTACGTAGTACCGAAAGGGCGGTTCAAGGGTGCTAATCCTTCCTTGACCGTAACCAACTCCCGAGCCCGACATATTTCTGGTAAGACGCAGATCAGGTAAGAAATAGGGTATCCGATCAACCCATTTATTTTTAAATAAATGATCGGTGGTGACTCCCAATCCATATTTTTCAAGTCGAAACCCAATCCTGGGGACCAACAGAAAGACGGTTGCGACACATGGAACTGAATTTGAAAATCTTGGATTTACTGAATTTTGTAACTCTAACGGTATTAGCCATATTTTTTCAGCACCTAGAACCCTTCAACAAAATGGAGTTGTTGAGAGGAAAAATTGAACTTTAGAAGAAATGGCTAGAACCATGCTTTGTGAAAATAATTTGCCAAAATATTTTTGGACGGAAGCCACAAATACCGCTTGTTATGTTGTAAATCGAGTAATGATTAGGCCAATTTTAAAGAAAACTCCATATGAAATTTTCAAAAATAAAAAGCCTAACATTAGTTATTTTCATCCTTTTGGATGTAAATGTTTTGTTTTAAACAACGGTAAAGAAAACCTTGGCAAATTTGATGCTAAAAGTGATGAAGGAATTTTTCTGGGTTATTCCTTAAATTCTAAAGCTTATCGTGTATTTAGTAAAAGAACTTTAGTTGTAGAAGAGTCTATACATGTTGTTTTCGATGATAATCCCCTTCCGAGGAAGGATTCTTGTGTGAATGATGATGTAGGTGTTATAAATACAAATGACGTTAGACATGACGTTGGAGAACCATCATCAAAGGAAGAAACGAAAAATGAGGAAACTCATGATCCTCTTGAGAATCCAATCATTGAAGAAAGGGAAGTATCTTATCCAAGAGAGTACAACTATTTCAAGGATGGTGAAATTATAGGTGATCCATCCAAAGGGGTAACAACTCGATCTTCTCTTAGAAATATTTGTAATTATGTTGCATTTATCTCATGCATAGAGCCTAAGAATATTAAAGAAGCATTAAATGATGAACATTGGATTATGGCTATGGAAGAAGAGTTAAATCAATTTGAGAGAAGTAAAGTATGGACATTAGTTGAAAGGCCTAGTAATAAATCTACTGTAGGTACTAGATGGTTATTTAGGAATAAGCTTGATGGGAGTGGTAATATAGCGAGAAACAAGGCTAGACTTGTTGCTCAAGGGTATACTCAAGAAGAGGGCATAGACTATGATGAAACATACGCTCCCGTAGCTAGGATGGAAGTAATTAGAATGTTACTAGTATTTGCATGTTTTCATGAATTTAAATTATATCAAATGGATGTTAAAAGTGCATTTTTAAATGGTTTTATAAAGGAAGAAGTGTATGTGGAACATCCTCCAGGTTTTGAAGATTCACAATTTCCAGACCATGTTCTTAAATTGACAAAAGCTCTTTATGGCTTAAAACAAGCTCCTAGAGCTTGGTATGAAAGATTGTCAAACTTTTTAATTAAAAAAAAAAGTTTTTCAAAAGGGAAGGTTGACACTACATTTTTCTAAAGCATAAAGGTAAAGATTTATTAATAGTTCAAATTTATGTTGATGATATAATATTTGGTTCTACTAATGATGTTCTTTGCCAAGAATTTTCTAAGCTAATGCAAAGTGAATTCGAATTGAGCATGATGGGGGAGCTCTCATTTTTCTTGGGACTCCAAATCAAGCAAAGAAAAGATGGCATCTTCATCAATCAAGCTAAGTACGTCAAAGATATGCTCAAGAAGTTTGGACTGGAAAATGGGAAACCTCATGACACTCCAATGAGCTCTTCAACAAAGCTTGACTTAGATGAAGGAGGTAAATGTGTAGATGTCAAATTATATAGGTCAATGATTGGTTCTTTGCTTTATCTAACTGCAAGTAGACCGGCCATTATGTTTAGTGTTTGCTTATGTGCTAGATTTCAATCATGTCCTAAGGAATCACATTTAATAGCTGTTAAGAGAATCTTTAGATACCTTAAAGACACTCCTAGTTTAGGACTTTGGTATCCTAGAGACTCTAGCTTTAGCTTGCATGCTTTTTCTGATGCGGATTATAGAGGATGCAAATTAGATAGGAAAAGCACCTCCGGTACTTGCCAATTCCTTGGAAATATGCTAATTTCTTGGTTTTCAAAGAAACAAAATTGTGTTGCATTATCTACCACTGAAGCCGAATACATTTCAGCTGGTAGTTGCTGTGCACAAGTTTTATGGATAAAACAACAACTTTTTGATTATGGAATTGAAGTAGGTACCATTCCTATCAAGTGTAACAATACTAGTGCTATTTGTCTCACTAAAAATCCCATCCAACACTCTAGAACTAAGCACATTGAAATAAGACATCACTTCATTAGAGACCATGTCACTAAGGAAGATATAGTTCTAGAATTTGTTGATACTTTGCACCAATTAGCGGATATCTTTACAAAACCCTTAGATAAGGAAAGATTTTGGACACTTAGGAGAGAATTAGGTTTGACCAATCTATCTTCACTTAGTGTTTAAAATAATTTTGGCACTTTTAAGAATAAATGAAAAATGCTTATAATAGTAATTTTTGATTGCATTCATTGCTATTAGTTAGGGGGAGTTTATGATTCTTGATGAAAAATTAATTTTATGTTCAAATATTGTTTAAAGATTAATTTAATTGTTTGAACATGATTAATTTTCAATATATGAGTTGCCAATACCACTAGAGGAAATTAATTTAGCATTTTGGGTGTTTAAAATCGGATTTTAGCATTTTGGTGCAGAGGGAATCGACCCCCCCATGAGGGAACCGATTCCCACTTTGAAGGGGAACCGATTCCCCCCACAGGGGAATCGATACCCCCTGCGGTTCTGGTTATACACGGGCAGAACCCTTCAAAATTCTCAAAAACCCTATATTTTCTTCCTTGCCGCCAAACTCTCTCCCTATCTCTATTCTTGCCTCAAATAATCGATTTTAATCGGAATTCACTTCAAATATCATCTCCTAAACTTGCAATCATCATTAAAATTGTGCAAACAACATAAAAATCCACTCAATCTCATCCTTTAAGGTAAAATTTTCTAAACTCACTATTTTATTGATTTTGAACATAGGACTAGTTTTAATTAGTTCTAGGATGAACTTTAGATTGGGCATTGATTGTTTAGTGATTAGAAACTAGATATTACAACCAATTTCATCAAAAACACAAGAATTTTCCAATTTTTTTTTAAATTTTCGAAATTAAAAAAAATGTTAATTTTCAAATTATTGTGTTTTGATTAAATTATGTTGTTGTTATAAAAAATATACATATATTGTTTCTCAAAACCATATTTTTCAAAAGTTTTTCAAAAACTTTGCCCATTAGGATTGATTTAGAGAACCTTGAAATATTGAGGACTCAATTGAGTTTTGGGATTGATTGAATTGCATACATGTGTTTTCTAAATTGCAGGTTATCAATTCTATTCTGATTTCCTAAACCATGTCCAATCCTAAACGTGCTACGTCATCATCTAGTCACTCACACCGTCAACCAAATCCACCTCCAAATCCTCCTCCTATTCCAATTTCTAATCCTAATCCCATTGATCCTAACTTGACTATCCAAAATTCGTGTTTCAATCATCCTGGTCCTAGAAATCATCATTTTTGGTATTATCAATATTTCGACTCTTACAAAATCCGGGAAGAACGTATTCCTTCTCGTCAAGCTATGTTAGCTATTAATTTTAAATATCTTCCTCTTTTACAAGAGTGGAAATTTGATAAACTCTTTGACCTTGAACCCATCGTTTACCATCAACTTGTTTGTATTTTCTATTCTAATGCCGTTTGTGTTAAAAACCAAACTGAAACCGAAACCATAGGAATTCGTTCCTACCTCCTAGGACAATTCTTATATATTGACTCGGCTTACATAGCCAATACATTTGGATTAGATAATAATGGTATTTCAAATGAAAAACAGGTTTTAGGATCTCGTTATAAAAGAAGGGATAGTGCAAGTGTCTTAAACCTTCATGAATGTTTTCTTCATCTAATGATTTCTTGGTGGTTTCGACCATCCGGAGGTCGTTATTCTACTCTTAGAGCCTTAGATCTTTGGTGGTTACATTGTTTCGAAAACAATATTAAAATTAACCTACCTCAGATTATTTTTGCTGAAATTGTTGAAACCGTTAATCTTGTTCCTAACAAGAAACTCTGTTCATATCTAGTTTACGGTTGCATTTTGAGTAATCTGTTTTCCAAAGCTGGGCTTAGAGTCGGTCTAGATGTCGTTTTTCCCCTTAAGAAACAAATTAACCTTCTTTCCTTAACGAGAGCGGGATGGATTAAGGATAAGGAAATCGGTGAATGGGTTCGATCTTCTGCAAATACTCTGGGAGCTAGTTCTTCACAAGCTCCACCCGAAGCTGACGAAGATTTCGAGCTTGAGCAATTAATGCGAGACATCGATGAAGACAAAGATGAGCCTGAGCAGCCCGAGGAGCAGCCCGAGCAGCAAGTACAACAAACGCATCAAATGCCTCCATATTTTCAATCCTTTATGGAGACATTCGATTTCTGATATGCTACCATGGATTCGCGCTTTACTTCTATAGAGTCCTACTTATCCACAATGGGAGCTCAACAATTAGAAATTCTTCGGGAGATGCATGCAAACAACGAAGCAACCAACGCGCGTATTAATGACCTCACTCACGAAATGGCCGCTATGCGAGCTCGTTTTCCTCCTCCTGATCCGAATATGTGATTCTGTGCTTAAATTTAAAACTTTGAACTAAAACGATTATTGCTTCAACTTTTTGGATTGTTTGATTTTGTGACTTTGGATTTGTTTGTTTGAATTTATATATTTTCTTTTGATGGTTTAGTTAAATTTATTGCATCATTTACATCATTATAGCAATATGACCAATTTTGCCATGTCACATTAATTATGAATATTGATTATGAAACTAATGGCTAACGTTTCTCTTGCTTGTGATCTTAGCAGATTATATTATTATATATAATCAATTGGCTAAATGATTTCAAAACCTTGTTTAAATTTTTTAAAATGTCTTTTTGATTTAACAAAAAGGGGGAGAAGTGTTAAATGTGTTTTAAATGATAAATGGGAGAAGTGTTAAAGTAAGGGGGAGTAATTTCAAAACTTGATTTCAAAATCTTAAAATTACTAAAATGTTTTGTTATATCAAAAAGGGGGAGATTGTTGAAAACATTTTGATGTTTCGATATAACAAATTAAGTTAAATGAATTTTAAGATTTTCCAAATAATTTCCTAAGTATATTCGATATAACTATTCGAATATCAAAACATTAGTCCAAATCTTTCAAAAATCATTTTATTCCTTACTCAAGTGTAAAATTAAGTTTTAATCTTAAAACAATTTCAAAATAATTTTACAAAGTATTTCGAACCATTTCAAAGCCAAAAATTTCAGATTGCTCAGAGGGAACCGATTCCCCCCCAAGGGGGTACCGATTCCCCCTGAATGGTTTGGCTCTGAGAATTCCAGTATGCTCGGAGGGAATCGATTCCCCCCCAGGGGGTACCGATTCCCCCCTTGTATAACGGTAGAAATATTTGAATTTTACACTTAGGGAACCGATTCCCCATAGGGGGTACCGATTCCCCCAAGCTCCAAGCTATTTTATTAATTGTTTTCACACTAAAACGGCTATATATTATCTTCTCTAATCATCCCCAACGTTCAGAAGTGATTAAAGGTGTATTTAAGCAAGCTTAGAAGCCATTGATCAATAACAAGAAACATCAAGCAATTAGAATCAAGAGAGAATCAAAGAGAAAGCATCAAACCTCAAGTTTGAGCATTTCAAGCCTATTTTTCATTCAATATTCATTTTGCTTTCAAGAACAATTATTGTGCTCAATTGTATTTATTCTTGAGTATTCTTTCTTTGTTCTAGAATTGTGCAAACATATTTACCTTGTGAGATTTTTCTTGTAAGTTTGCAAATTTGTATTTCTCTTTGAGAAAAGAGTGTTCTAAAGAATTGGGGTATATTCTTGAGGGAGTTGTAAGGTTATCTCTTTGGCCTCAAAAGAAAGAACAAATTAGTGAATTTGTTGGAAAATCCTTAGTGTGGATAGCTAAGGTAGTGGACGTAGACTTTGGTTGATAAAGTCGAACCACTCTAAATCGCTGTGCAATTATTTTCAATTTTCTGCAAAAGCTTCTACCAACTTTTTTTTTGCCAATTCACCCCCCTCTTGGCCGATTCAGTCAATCGATTAACTCAACAGCAATAAATTTAGAAATCAAATTTTTATATTTGGAGTTCATGGTCTCAAACTCCGAAAATAATTCATCATAAGCATCTTGTAATTCATTAAAAGATTTTGAATTTAATCTATTTGAGTTAGAAGATACCTTTGGCTCTGTGAGAGCTAATAGAGACATCATCTTTATTGGTTCTTCTTTTTCCTTGTCTCTATGGATCTCCTCAAGCTTATCCCACATCTCCTTGGAATTTGAACAAGAAGAAACTCCTTTATATACATTAGGATCAATTGCACAACACAACATGTGCATAGCCTTTGTGTTTTGTTGAGCTTTCTTCCGTTCTTGATCACTCCACTTCTTTGCCTTCTTTGTAGGAGAAAAATATCATTTCTTGATCATCATCCAAGCTTCCATATCAAATTCTTGGATAAATATCATCATAAGCTTCTTCCAACGACGATAATTTGTTCCATTGAAGTGTGGAGGCACATCAATTGGTCTGGATTCTTCCATTGAGAATGAATCGGAAGTGGATGCCATCTTTATCGATTTAACTCTTCCCGGATCTAATAATGAGACGGTTAAACCTTCAAATGAGTCAAGCTCAGACACCAATTGTTGAGTTAATCGATCGATGGAAATTTCCAAGAGGGGGGTGAATTGGCAATAAAAATTTTGGTGGAAGCTTTTGTAGAAAATTGAAAATATTTTCACAACGATTTAGAGTGGTTCCAATTTCTCAACCAAAGTCTACGTCCACTACCTTAGCTATCCACACTAAGGATTTTCCAAAAAATTCACTAATTTGTTCTTTCTTTTGAGGACAAAGAGTAACCTTACAACTCCCTCAAGAATTATACCTCAAATTCTTGAGCACACTCTTTTTCAAAGAGAAATACACAAATTTGCAAACTTACAAGGAAAACCTCACAAGGTAGATTGTTTGCACAATTCTAGAACAAAGAAAGAACACTCAAGGATAAATACAATTGAGTACAAGTAGTGTTCTTGAAAGAAAAATGAATATTGAATGAAAAATAGGCTTGAAGTGCTCAAACAATGAGTTTGATGCTTTCTCTTTGATTCTCTCTTGATTCTAGTATCTTGTTGTTTCTTCTTATTTCTTGTTGTTGATCAATGACTTCTAAGCTTGTTTAAATACTCCTTCAATTGATTCTGAATGTTGGGGATGATTAGTGGAGTCAATAGAGCCGTTTAAGTATGAAAACAATTAATAAAATCAGTTGGGAGCGTCAGTGCATCGATGCATACACAAGGTGCATTGGTGCATCAAGTGTAAAATTCAAATATTTTGACCGTTGGAACACTTAGTGCATCGGTGCACTAAGTGTTCATCGATGCATAAAATGTATTCGATGTTTCAAAATAGCCTGAGTGCATCGATGCATAAAATGCATTCGATGTTCAATTTATTCATTGGTGCATCGAAGCATGGATTGGTGCATCGGTGCATTCCTTTGAAAAATTGATTTTAGGCTTGATTTTGGTTCAAAATACTTTGTGAAAATTGTTTCAAAAATATATTAAGTATAAAACACAATTTTACACATTTAGTAAGATTTGAAATTGATTTTGAAAGACTTGGAGTAATAATTTGATATTCGAGTAATTAAATCAAATATACTTAGAAAATCATTTGTAAAATCTTAAAATTCATTTAACTTAATTTGTTATATCGAAACATCAAAATGTTTTCAACAATGTCCATAGCCAATATGGAAGCTTCATATCAGCGCCACAAGCGTGAGAATGATGTTGAGCTAGAAGCCACTAGGGCCAAGAACAAGACATTGATGAAGCTTATACATGATTATATAGATCTTGTAGGAGAACTTCGTAACCACACAGACTTTCTTACAATGAAAAATGAACAACATTGTCTATAGCTCCTAGAATTGACACATAAGATGGAGGAAAAAGATGACAACATGAAAGAAGCTATTACCCAAGAAAGTAATGTGGCTCACAAATTAGTTGATTTAGCTAGCTTCGTAAGAAAATTGAAGCAAATTAACAACTTAACACTCGAGCATGAGTGGAAGTTAAATTGGCTTTTGAGATAGATAGAGAAGTTAGGAGTTAAAGCTATCCCTTATATGTAAAGTTTGTTTGATGTATTGACACCTTTGTTTTCAATGAAAGTTGTTTAAAGATGGTCACTCTGGAATGACACCTTTTGTATACATGCATTTGCATCGCATTTGTTTATTTAAGCATTTTACATGCATCAATTATGAAAACATGAAAATAATTTATGGAAGTTTATGTGACAGTAATACCAAGATCATTTATTCATACTATTTCCTCATTATCACGAAAAAATAAATGGTAACAATGGAGAAATCTTATGAGGAATCACAAGATCGGTTGCAAGAGCAGATGACCGGGTTACAACAAGATATGAGGAATCAAGCATCGAGTTATCTACAAGATGTATCAAACCAAATGATTCATGTGATGGCAACCAAGGCTATTGATAGAGATAAAAGAACTGCTAAAGGATATCAATGTTGTCAGACTAATGCCTCGAGAATGAGAACCTACCCTAGAGTATCCCACTCAAACCTAGGGAAGAGCCTCATTAATCATAAACAGTTTGAAGATAAATTCAAGCGGTTGAAGGAAGCAATTGGAACTATGAAAAGTGTTAGCGCCTTCCAAAAATAATTAAAAGCGAGAGAACTCAGCCTGGTCCCTGATTTGATCATCCCACATGAATTTAGGGTGCCTAATTTTGTGAAATATTATGGCACCAGTTGTCCCCTAATTCATCTGAAACTGTTTTGTAGAAAGATGGAAGGGTATTTAAATGATAATAATATGTTTATTCATTATTTCTATGATAGTCTTGTTGGGCCAGCTGCAGTATGGTACAATTATTTGAACAGAGAACAGATCAAGACATGGGTCGATCTAGCTAATGCCTTGTTGGGGCAATATCGATATGTTAAAGGCTTAGCCCTAAAATGTCAAGATCTTCAAAGAATAATGATGAAAGTTACTGTAAGCTTTAAAGAATATTCCCTAAGTTAGAGAGGGGTAGCAACATAAATTCAACCTCTCATGTTAGAAGAAGAAATATCATACATGTTTTATAATTCTCTTCCAAATCCTTTTTTTGAGTTAATGCTGGCAAATTCAACAAAGGACTTTGAGGATCTTGTGACAGATAGGGAGTTAATTGAAAATTCAATCAACAAAGGAAACTTGAAAATCACTTCCAAAAGTCCAACTGATCAAGAAGCAAAAGTTGATGAGGTGAATGAATGTCATGTCCAGATCCCTCACAGCCATAAAATAATTAGAGAAACTAGTCATTCGAACTGACTAAGAAAAGTCTCACGATCAAGAAGTACTTTGAAGGTGTTTCAAACTTCTATCTCAGATATGTACCCCCATTTGATTAAAGGTCAATACCTCACATCGAGGCCAACGAGTGACACCAAACCCTTTTGCCTACAACTATGATCAAAATAGTGTATGTGATTTCCACTTAGGGGCAGCTGGCCATTCTACGGGGAATTGTAGGCCATTGTTAAAGGATATAGAAATGCTTGTTTAAAATGGAACGTTGACGCAAGAATTGGTGGATCAGTGGATGTCGAACTCGAGTGGGACATTAAAGCACAATATGTAACGGTTGATCGAGTCAAGTGCCACTACATTAAATGAATAATATGCTGTATCCTAGTTATGAAGATATCATTCCATCCATCATAAAGCTTTTATTTCACTTGCATTGTCATGTTTGAGTTTTTTTTGTTCTTTCTTTCTTTATCTAAATATTTTGTGAAAATGTTTGGTGATTGAACTTATGTTACTTTTTAGGGTTATGAGCAATGAATTAAATTTTCAATATGTTAGTTCTTTGAGTATCAAATGAATTAAAGATTCTTTTAAATTTTTAAGAATTATAGATCTTTGGTAAACGGAAAAATTAGACCTTTCATATCCCGTCCAAAGCCAAAAGCCCAATTACTCTATTTTTTATCTTTAAATAATTCATGGTTACCGCCAAAACTAAATTTTGACACTACATCTATCTGAGTCACCAAAGTCATACCATTACCACTCTTTAAGGCACTCAAAATCCTACTCTTACCTCTCTTTGAGGCAATAAAGTCACATCACCATCTTTTCAAACAGAAAACCCTCATTTTTATGTCAATAAAACCTAAAGGCCTTAAGTGCAAAACTTTCATTTTTCTGTGAATCTTCCTGCAAGAAGAGATGAGATGGGGCATCATAGATATACTTTCTAAAGATAAACTTGAATAATTGGAGCATACCACACTCGAAGCAAGAAGAAGAAGAAATAAGGGGAATAATTTGAATAATTCTATTATGTATTAATTACATTTTTTAATGTAAATAAAAGTTAATCCTGAATATTCATCCCTCTGGGGATACCTCTTTTTTCATAGACTTCTGTGTATGAAATGATGAACGACTTTCTTTCAATATCCATTCACAAAAAGAGAAAAACATATATCCCTTGTTGTCCCCATTTGAGCCTGAATTATTTTTCTTCAGATTCAACCCTAACCAATAATCACTCTCCACACTAGGGGAAAAAGTGAAGGAAAGCTGCTCACATGAGTGAAGACCATCAATCCAGGTTTAATTACAGGGGCAAGTCTCCATGAAATAAAGAGGAATAACAAGGAATCACAAGGTAGATCAAATGCAAAGTGCTCAGAGATCAACTCTAGTCGAGAATAATGAAAACAGTTCCAAATGTAAGAAATAAAGAGGATAAGAAAAGAAAAGAACAGAAAAGAAAAGAAAAAAAAGAAACAAAGAAACAAAGAAAAAAGAGGGAAAGAAAAAAAGAGAAGAAGAAGAAAAAAAGAGAAAGCAAAAAAAAAAAAAAAAGAATGAAAGAAAAAATAGAAGAAAAAGAAGAAATAGAACATATCAAGTACTTCAAGATGAGTGACTTAATGAGCCTCAAGCCACAAGGTTGATCAAGTATAAATGGTTTAAAGATCTAGATTCAATAAGAAAAGCGATAAATGCCAAAGATATAGGAAAATGGAGATGAACTCTAGGGTGAAAACTCAAAAATGGGCAGTCTAGAGGAATTCAGAAAAATAATGAAAGTAAAAGACAAGTAGTAACCAGATTCAAATTTGAGAAGACGAGATTAAAGGCATCAGAACGAATTGATACTTGTTCAATCACCCTCAAACACTTATTGGGCCTATTTATCAATTTCTTTCATAACCGAACCATGGCCTAAATTACATGCCTAAAAAGTCCATTCTAATTATACATAGAGTTATAAGCAGAAGATACTATCTTCAGGTTTCATTCCACCTCTCAGAATTAATTTTTTATTTGCAAACTTTCTAAAATCTTTAATGCTTGATAGAAAAAATGATAAAGGGGGTTCAAGACATAAAATTTTGAATGGTGTCGTGAAGCCAAAGGAGGATTCAAGTTGAAAACCTGAAAGGTCGAATCGAATATTAAATTGAGCAACTATGACATAAGAGTCGGTCTTACAAGTCTCTTGATAAAGCACCCCACATCCCAAATAGCTTGGATCCGGTGATTATCTCTAGAAGATGAACATAACAACCACTTCCTCAAGTCAGTGGACACTAAAGAACCAAATATGCTATAATAAAAAGTCCAACCTGAGAGACCTTACCTTTCCAGAATCAACATATACCTCAAATTTGTTATTAATATTAACACTTGTCAAAGGGTTATAATTCTTGAAGAATCAAAAGAGTTATTGATTTCTTTGATAATCAATAAACTATTGTTTTATAATTTGTTTCAATTGCGAGCCCATTACATGGGGCACCATTTTTCAAAAAATATTCATCAAACGTTTTCACATTTTGAAAAAGAAAAGAGGAAGACATTTTAAAACAAAACAATCTCTCGAGAATGAAAGAGGTCCTTAAAGATGATGAATTTTGTTCTTCCTCAAATGAAGAAGTAAGAGGAAAGAATAAGAGCCAAAGCAAAAAGAATAAATGACATAAGAGAAATGAAGACATTCTTTGTTTTCTTTCGAAGCAATGGAGTTTGGAAGATCAAAAGACTCAAGAACAAAACTTCTCATACTTTTTTGTGACATCATCAACATCATAAATGGTCCATGAAGTAGGTAATTGCCTTAATAAGAAAGGCCTGTGATTTTTGATAAATGATGAAATCTTGGTACCCAAATAGGGATGAGTCATGAAAGTACCCACATTGGGGCATGACCAAAGACCCATATCATGTTGAGATAACAAGGTTCAGATCGAAAAGACGTTGAGAATAAGCCTCACTACTTGGAGTGTCAGGGGAATAACATGAATTTGAGAAGAGCTTACCTTATAGAGCAAACCAGTTGAGCATCAAGTAACTGTAGAGTCCTGAAAAAATAACTCTGATAGCGGAATTGAGTCAAGGACAGAAAGGGGCGTCAAGGTCATATTTTTTAATGCAGCAAGAATTCAATAAATAAAACATTTCTTCTGAGACTTTAATGTATATAAGAGTCAAAGAAGACATGATCGCCTGTAAATGTATATGCAAAGGCAAGTAAATCTATGCAAGTATACACAATCGATGCAAGTAATATAGTAGTGAGTGAGTATCGTCTCCATAGAGATTGAATTAGAAATATATTTTTACCACAACTAGAACTAATGTCACAAGCTAAGTCCTACTAAGTATTATCCCAAGAACTAATATTAATGAACTAAGAAAAATGATTCAATGATTTCAGAAAAGTTTGGTCGAGGCAAAATTAATATGCAAACTAATAAAATAAAACAAGTGATGGTTTAAATATAATGCAAGCAACCTCACATATTCGGACGTGTTACAGAGTACTTATGCTAAACTATTATCTTGACAACAATTATTCTCAGTTTAGAATGAATTATTATGACTCACTAAAGCTGCCCGACAGGATTACTAGGTATTCTTAGACGGTTGCTACGGCAATACCTCTCAGCGTTAACTATAGACGTAGTCTCTCCTACTCTAGCATCTATCCCTTTTAGTCGTTTGAAACTCACTCCTTATCTATAAGGTAGACAAGTTAGAACTTCACCATATCGGATTCATTCCATTGCTCACGTTGATCTATCTTAATTCTCTCGAATTTAAGAATCACTTATCTAGACAAAAGGCTATCTCTCGATGCTCTTACAGTGCCAAGACATGTTTTACCAAAACCTAAGGCTATCTCTTGATGCTCTTACAGTGCTAAGGTAAAATTATTAAACTATGAGCAAAACAGTCATAAGCGAAACATAATTCGTCATTCATAAACATAAAAATATTATTCAGGCAAAACAAAGTTTAACACCAAGTAAAGCATTCATGGTGCTATTAAAGATCATCCAGGATTCAACATTTAATACAACGCCAAATAAAATAAGAGTTAAAAACAAAGGAATAACGACTCCCAAAACTGGGGGCTCTGTCGCGATAATCCTGATCAGTACCGCGCCTGCCTTGGTGATAACCCTCTCTCAAGGCCTGATCACTGCTCTACTATCGTCTGGCTATGGAGGACACCAGGGAAGGTTGGTGGGTAGATGGTGGGAAAGCACTGCAGTTGCTTGCTCACACCTTAGGTAAAGCTCTTATCTCTTCTTCCTTCCGCCTCTTTTGGTGGCTACGACTGGTTATTTATAAGGAAAGATCTCCTAGGTCTTTGTCTACTTTTGGAGTTTCCTTAACTAGCCATTATTAATTGCCAGACTTAAAAAGGAAAGGCGGCTGGCGGCTGTCAGAATAATTGAGGCTTGCTTGCACGTGAAGTAGGTTATCCAGCTGGCGAGTGACATAGGTAGTTTTGCCACACCTGCTTCATACTTCCTCAAATAAATCTTACCTCGGCGAGATAAATTTTCTCTTCACGTTCTCATTTGTTATGCTGGCCTTTGCATTTTTTCATTGTCACGACTGAAATGTTCTTCATCTGTAGGATTCCTGTACAAACACAACCCAAACAACCATTTCTCTTCGGCAGCATCAGTCAAACCAAATAAATCTTACCTAAGAAAAACTTATCCACCCAGGCTAATATAACCTATATGCAACTAAATGAAATTAAAAATATAGTGCATACTTTGTTTAGACGAGAAATAACTTAAGTGAAAAGACTAGGAATTAAGTCTTTTTACGGAGTTATCACACCCCCAAACTTAAGCTATTGCTTGTCCTCAAGCAATGGACAATAGCTAGAAGAGAATTAAAATTTTCATGGCAAAGCAGTATTAAGAAAATCATATGGTTTGAGATTTCAACCCTCAGCAAAATTTATTTGGCCTTAACATGTTGACAGTCATATCAGTCAAGTTCCTTCCCTAGTCAGGATCCCTTGCTATTGTGTGTGCATGATTGTAACCAGTCTATGCATAGAGGTAATTAGAAAACTTAAAGTAAGCACTCCTGGTTTGTCAAGGCAACAAATTATTCATCAGGCTTAGTTTATACTCCTAGTTATTTATTAACTTTTATTTTCTTTATTCATTTTTTATAGGGGAGTCAGTTCATCACATCTATCACTCTAGGTGAAAGGGAGCATACATTCCACCCCCAAGCTAGTCGGGCAGAGTCATCCTGTGACTACGTTCATTCACTCGTATGCCTTGGCTACTCTTAATTTCTTTTGGAGTTTTTCTTGTTCATGCCTTTGCACAGAGGAGTGTCCCTTTGTATTTTTGAGTTTTTCAAGTTTTTAAACACTAGAGAGTTTCCACTTTACCCTTAGAATATTTTTGAAGTCTCGGCAAATAGAAAGTTCTTTCCTAAAAATTTGACAGATTACCTATAGCAAAAAAAACCTACAATCGTGTTTATACATTTCAAGGAATCAAGCCTAGGGTTGGTTCTCTTCTTTAGAGTAATAAAATTTTGCATTCATCATTGGGCATCCCTAATTCGTTCCTAACAATAATCTCAACTTGCTTATGTCATGACAACCAAAATTTTCAACCAATTATCATCAACTGCTTCCTAACAAAGTATGGAAGAATATAGTACAATACATCCCCCAAACTTGAAAGATGCATTGTCCTCAGTGCATGAAATTAAAACTACATGATGTTATGTGCATATACGAAAAAGAAAAAGAAAAATAAAAAAGAACTAAAGCAAAGACTCACTATGGTGGGGTGGCTTGACTGGACGCCCTCGTTTGGCATCGTTTGGGAGGAGAAGGACTCTCGGATCCAGAGTCTACTACTTCTGGTGAGGGAGATGATTGAAGTATACGGCCTGTGGTTCTCTAGCACTTCTTGCTGGACGAGGCTCGTGCTGGACTAGATTTCTCGGTCGTAGGAGTTGGTTGTGCTGGGACTGGTGTTGGACTAGTAGCTGTTGCTGGGACTGGTGATGTTGGTCGAACAGGGGATTGAATAGGATCATGCTTGGGTTGCTTTGGTGCTGGTGTGAAATCTTCATTAGTGAAGAAGTAGGGTGGAGTATCATCACTATTTTTGGTGGTTGAGAAGGATGAGGAGCTGAGGAATTCTTCTGTGTCACATTGGCCTTCCTCTGGTACAGGTGGTACTTGAGTTGCTAGTGGTGGCACATCAACGGGTACTTCTGGGGAAACGTCTGGAGGTACATATGATGTCGAGGCATGGAATGTGCTCCCACCCGTATTGTATTTGAGGATAACAGCGGGGAAGATCGATAGTCTGATGATTATGTTCATGAGCAACTCCTTGAAGAAGGTATTGAGTTGTATGTCCCTATCCTTAACATACTCTAAGTAAATTTCCATATGATCCTCCAGGCGACCGATCTTTTCACTCGTTTCTCGAGTGTACGTGACCACAACGGCCATTCTAGCTACGACAACCGATTTTTCTCCTCGCTCAAAACCTTCATATGGCTCATCGTCATTGAAACTCATTAGCTCAGGGACATTTTTCTTGGTAATACCCTCTTTTGGTTTAATGTAATCCTCAAAGTGATCCTCAAGAACCTTCTTCTTCTTGCACAGTGCGATTATCAGATTTGGAAACAATAGATTGCCTCGGCTTCTCTTGACACATTCATGGATCTGCTCGAAGATGATTTCTCCCACGTTAATCTTCCTCCCATAAATGATCGAGTGCATGAGCATCAATCTCTTCACGAGGAAAGTGGTGTTGTGAGATATGGGCATGAGCTTGCCCTTGATGAAGTGGTTCCATAACTTCACATTTAGTTTTAGGGCTCAGCGATCAACTTTTTTCCTCGTGGGGGTCTTTCCTTCAAACTTGGCCCACCATAAGCATAGATCATGCAGTACGCCGCTGTATGTTTCTTGATCGGCCTCTGCCATAAATCGTTTGTGCTGCTCCTCCACTTTTCCCAACTTAAAGTATCAGTTGAGTGCAGAGGGAGAAAATTGAATGAGCTTTCCTCAAACATAAACTGTGTGGTTAGACAGATCCTCGAGATGGGCATAAAATTCCCGTACCATCATCGGTGCTACGGTTTTGGGATTGTGAGCAAACTTCTCCCAGTTGTGTTTCTTTATCACGCCCATCACCTCTGGTCCAAACGGCTCCTCTTCCTAGGCGGGAAAGACGAATCCATATTCCAAATAGACTTGACGTTTCTGAAAAATTTTGAAGCGTGTTTCTTCTTCGGCTGTTTGGAAACGTTCAAAACTCTGTGTTGGTGTTGGGGCTTTCCTTCTTCTTACCATTTTTCTTGGTTGATATCAATGGTGACAATGGGGAGAGAATACAATCTTTTCTTGCTTAATGAGGAGAGGTTGAGGCACGATGAAGAATAAGAAGTTATTGAACAATTTGTTTCTTTGGAAAGTAATGAGTGGTTTCGGGGTAATTTAGTCTTTTCATGGTGGGGAAAAGATTTCTCATTAAATGAGAAATATATGATTGGACATAAAGGAGGAGAAAATATTTCTTTCCCTCTTTATTCTGCCGCCAAAACCATGTACCCTAGGGCTTTTTCTTTCATGCATGCTTCAACTCCCCATGCTGTCACGTGTTCATTGCTTGCCTACAATAAGAAAGAAGAAAATAATAAAGTAAAACGGATTAAAGCAGAAAATAACTTAACTTATTTATGTACAGAATTCAAATTTTCATTGCCTAGGCAATGAAATTTTGTTCAAGAAAGTATAGCAAAGTCTTGGGCATCATGTACCAACGATGCCGGTTTGTCGCACATGACTAGGGCTCCTTTGTACTCCTTGAGTCTCTGCTCGTTCACCTTGAAGATGGAACCATCGTTTTGGTTTTGAATTTCAATTGCTCCATTGTCATAGACTTGGTGAACGATAAACGATCCTGACCATCTTGATTTCAGCTTGCCTGGGAATAACTTAAGGCGTGAATTATAGAGCAGTACTTGTTGTCCAGAATAAAATTGCCTCAACAATATTTTTCTTTCATTCCATCATTTTGTTTTCTCCTTTTATAGGCGGGATTCTCGTATGCATGTGCTCTGAATTCATCCATTTCGTTAAGCTCTAAAAGTCTTCTTTCTCTAGCAAGCTGAGCATCCATGTTTAGCTTCTTGATGGCCCAATAGGCTTTATGTTCAAGTTCAACCGACAAATGACTTTCCTTTCCATAGACTAGTTTGAATGGTGACATTCCCAACGATGTCTTGAATGTTGTGCGATAAGCCCATAGTGCTTCATCTATATTTGGCGACCACTCTTTTCAACTTGGATTGTCCATTCGTTTGAGGGTGATACGCCATAGTAATCCTATGTCGTACTCCATATCGCTTTAGTGCCTTGGTAATCAATTTATTATCGAAATGAGTGCCTTCATCGCTGATGATAGCTCGTGGTGTTCCAAATTGGGTGAATATATTTTTGTGCAAAAATTTTAACACCGTCTTGGAATCATTTTTAGGTGTAGCAATGGCTTCAACCCACTTTGATACATAGTCTATTGCCAAGAGTATGTACAAATCCCCAAAAGATGTGGGAAATGGTCCCATGAAGTTTATTCCCCATACGTCGAATAATTCAATTTCCAGAATATTTTTCCATGGCATCTCATGCCGTTTCGAGATGTTTCCTGTTCGTTGACATATATCACATGACTTGTAGAATTCATGCGCATCTTTGAATATGGTTGGCCAATAAAATCCGGACTGAAGCACTTTTACTGCTGTTCTCATTCCACCAAAATGCCCTCCATATAGAGACGAGTGGCATTGGTGTAGGATATCTTGCTGCTCTTCTTCTGGAATGCATCTTCGGATTATTTGGTCTCCTTATTGCTTTAATAGAAATGGTTCATCCCATTAGTAATGTCGCACATCATGTCGAAACCTCTTTCTACCTTGGCTAGATAAATCAGGAGGAACAATACCACTAACAAGAAAGTTAACAATGTCAGCATACCACGACGCAACCGTGACAAATAACATTTTCTCGTCAGGGAAATCTTCTTTAATTTCTGTGATGTCAGGACAATCATGTTTGTTATCTAGCCTAGACAAATGGTCTGTCACTTGATTTTCTATACCTTTTCTATCCTTGATCTCTAAATCAAATTCTTGCAGTAGTAATATCCACCGAATTAGTCTAGGCCTTGCATCTTTTTTATTAATCAGATATTTAATATAAGAGTGATCTGTGTGCACAATTACCTTAGTTCCTATTAGATATGGCCTAAACTTATCGAATGAAAATACTACTGCTAAGAGCTCTTTTTCAGTGGTGGTATAGTTAACCTGTGCATCATTAAGAGTACGACTTGCATAGTAGATAACATGAAAGATTTTACTTTTTCGTTTCCCTAGCACCGCTCCGACTGCATAGTCACTAGCGTTGCACATGAGCTCAAATGGTTCATTCCAGTCTGGTGGGATAACAATTGGTGCTACTGAAAGCTTCTTCTTCAAATCTGTGAAGGCATGCAAACAATCATTAGTAAATTCAAATGGATGATTTTGTTGAAGCAAAAGACATAAGGGTTTAGAAATTTATGAAAAGTCTTTTATGAACCGCTTGTAGAAGCCTGCATGTCCAAGGAAACTGCGTACACCTCGCACATTAGTGGGTGGGGGAAGATTTACAATTGCATCCACCTTGGCTTTGTCGACTTCGATGCCATGGCATGAAATTTTGTGACCCAACACTATTCCTTCTGTTACCATAAAATGGCATTTTTCCAAGTTCAGTACTAGGTTGGCTTCTTCACAGCGTTTCAACACATTGGATAAATTGCTGAGACATCGGTCAAAATCATCATCCGAGACGGATAAGTCATCCATAAATATTTCCATTCACTCTTCCACTATATCCAAAAAGATTGCCATCATGCATATTTGGAATGTAGCTGGAGCGTTACACAATCCAAATGGCATTCGTCTAAATGCATAAATACCATACGGGCACGTGAAAGTTGTTTTTTCTTGGTCCTCGGGTTCTATGGCAATTTGGTTATACCCCGAGTATCCATCGACGAGGCAGTAAAATGCTTTTCCCACTAATCTATCCAATATTTGGTCGATAAAAGAGAGGGGAAAATGATCCTTCTTTGTGGCTTTATTGAGCTTCCAGCAATCCATGCATATGCGCCATCCTGTGACTGTTCTTGTGGTGAGGAGCTCGTCATGCTCACTTTTAACCATAGTCACACCACCTTTCTTTGGTACGTATTACACCGGGCTAACCCATGAACTATCGAATATAGGATAAATTACTCCCGCATCCAGCCATTTTATAATTTCCTTCATGAATATCTTCTTTATGATCAGGTTGAGCCATCTTTGGGATTCTACCGAGGTACTGTGGCTATCTTCGAGATTGATTTTGTGCATGCATATGGTTGGACTGATTCTTTTTAAGTCTGCCATCGTCCATCTTATTGCTTTCTTGTGCTGTGACAAAATATTCAACAAACTACTCTCCTGTTCGGAGGTTAGGTTGGCATAAATTATCACTGGTAAGGTTTCATTAACTCCTAGATAAGCATATTTCAAATTTGATGGCAAAGTTTTAAGTTCTAATTTCGATGTATGTTGTAAAGATGACTCATGAGATTTAACTTCCTCATATTCTAAGGGTTTAAATTTCATACCTGATCTGTTATGAAGAAGTCTCAATTAGTCCCTTGTATTTCCTCCGCATATTGCATTGGTATTGTTTTCTGGGTGTTCATTGGTCAGATTTCTATGGTCGAGGCCATGATTTTCAGGATTGTCTTCTGAAAATAGTTCGTCTGGGCCAAAGTTTTATGCTTCATGTATCTTGGTTGTGGGTTCATGGTACAAAGTATTGTATTCATCGAGCCTTAGGGATTCACCTCGTCCAAGGATTGCCTTTTCTTCAATCTTGTTAAAGCATTGGCATTCCTCTGAATCATCCACATATTTCATAGAGTTGAATACATTGATAGTGAGGCTTTGCTCACCTACTCTCATGGTGAATTCTCCCTTATCACAATCTATGAGGATTCTCCCGGTGGCTTAGAAGGGGCGTCCCAGAATGATTGGGGTGTTTTCATTGGCTTCGTAATCCAAGATGAGAAAATCAACTGGAAATACGAATTTATCCACCTTTACTATGGCGTCTTCTATTCTGCCGTCGGGTCGCACATAAGACCGATCAGCTAATTATAGGATGACCGAGGTTGGATTGGCGTGATAACCGTCCAGCTTCATAAATATGGATTTTGGTATCAAGTTTACACTTGATCCCAAATCAATAAGAGCTCCTCATATGAAGTCATTACCAATGGAACATGGTATTGTAAAACTGCCAAGGTCTTTTTGTTTTGATGGGAGTTTGCTTACTGCTGAACAAATTTCTATTGTTGTGGTGACACATTCTACTTTCCTTTTCTTTAAAACAATTTCCTTAAGATACTTGGCGTAAGAAGGCATTTCTGTGATGGCTTCAAGTAAGGGCACATTAATATACAACTGATCCAGAACATCAACAAATTTCTTGAACTAGATTTCATCATCATGCTTCTTCAACCGTTGAGGGAATGGTGGTGGAGGTCTCACATCAGCTGCTGATGGTGCTGAGTAATCACTGGCCTTGACCATGAATTTTTTATTATCCGGTCGATGCTCTTCTGAGCCTTCACTTCTTTCCTTCTTTTCAGGCACTTCCTCTCATTCAACATTCTCAGATTGATCATCCAGTTGTGTTATGCCTTGGCGAGGATTGTTCAGGTGTTCTCCCCCAAACTTATCATCTTGGTTAACTTGTTTTCCACTCCTTAGCATAAGTACATTGCATTGCTCCTTCCCATGATGCTTATTGACTTCAATATCACTAGGGAGATTTCAATGTGGGCGAGAATGTAATGCCGTTCGCATGTTGTGAGTACTATAAAATATACGCAAATAATGTGCAAGTATACACAATCGCTCAAGTAATATAATGATGAGTGAGTATCGTCTCCACAGGGATTGGGTGAAATCACAAAAGTCTAACCAAAGCAATGCAATATTCTATCTAAGTTTAGTTAGTCTTGATATATACAAATGTCACAGCAATGGATATGTGTATGCTGGTGGATGCGGATTGATGGTGTGATGGTGTAGCAAATGGAAATGCAGTGGCAATGATGGATGTTTAATGTTGAGTATGGTGAAATGTTGAGGCAATGAGAAATGGTAAAGACAGTAAAAAAATAAATAAAATAAGAAGAAAATAATCCTCACGTGACAAGCTTCCAATGAAATGAATGGTAAGGATTGGTCTAAGGTTGCTAAACTTATTTCTCAAGTATATTTAAGATATCTTGTCTTTACTTACTCGACAGGGCTTTCCTAAGGTGTTCAAAAGAACCTAATAGAATAGGATGCCAAGGCATCTGCTCTCACTCAACGATGTTGGACAGCCTACCCTATTGATAAAGACACCCTTTTTAGTCGTTGAACTCCTATCCTAGTCTCTTCCGAGATCTAAGGGATTAAGTTATAATATTCCTAGGCCGGTTCAAAGCCCCTTGAAAATACCATAACCCATTGCTTATGAGGATCTTATCTTGCGTTTCTTCCGAATACTTACAAGTATTTTTAGCTTAGGATTCTTCCGAATACCTAACCTTCATCTAAGAGATGGACATTTCCATGCCTCTTACAAGCCTAGATGGTGAAGCATTCATAAGCAGAGCAAATAAAGAACCCAAAATAAACTTAAATATACCCTAAAAAATAAAGTTTAAACAATCGTTCAACCAACCACCACCAAATAAGTTAGTTCATGGTGGGGTTCGAAATATCCAAACACAAAGTCATGAAAATATTCGTTCCAACAACCCACAAATTAATAGAAAAATAGCAGCAAAAGGGAAGTGAGAAGAAGCCTTCGACACACCACCGGAGGTCTCCTCTCGGCCACCACGAACCACCAAGCTCGCTAGCTCCTTCCGGCGCCTAGCTTGCCACTCCTTGGTGCTTTATCAATGGAGGAATATCCCAAGGAAGAAGAAAGGAAAAGACAAAATAAAAATGTGATTTTTTTCTGCTCTATGCGTGTGCTCTCTGTCCTCTTTTTTCTTCTCTCCCATGAGGTGTCATATATAATAAAAATATCTAGGGGTAATGATGAGGTTGTTGGGTGCAAAATACCCCTCATACCCCTAGAATCACATGTTGTGCATGAACCTTATCCTCCAAGTGGTAGTGGTCCTTTGGCAGCTCTGGCAGGCGGTTACAGCAGTCCTTCACGTGCAGAGACAGATGTCCAGTGCCAGCTGTCCTTATACAGAAATATCTTTTTGTCTTTTTCTGCGCCAAAAATGCCAAGGCATTTCAATCTGCTTTAGCAACGTGTGATGCTGCGGCATTACTTCCCAAAGAATCCTTTTTCTTGCTATTCCCTGCACACCATAGACAAACTGCACCTTTCCCTCAAACAGCACCATTAAGAAATAAAATAGCACAACCACCACAAATGCAACTATGTGCAACTACATGATCCTAAAATGACAAATGAGCTTTTAAACAAACAATAACTTAAGTGAAAAAGGCTTTAAAATTAGCCTTTTTAGGAAGTTAACACACCCCCAAACTTAAGCTATTGCTTGTCCTCAAGCAATGGATAGCAGTTACATAAGCATAATGTCATGGAAAAGTTCGATAGTAAGACAGTAGGACAAAATTGAATTTCAACCCTCAGAACGATAGGCTTCAACATGCTAGACTTATCAAGAATTCAAGTACTTTTCCCTAGGTCAAAATCCTTTGTGGTAGTGTGTGTGCGTGATTGTATCCAATCTATACTTAGCGAATTTAGACAATTTCTAATCAAGTCCCCTAGTTTTTGTCAAGGCATTTACTTATCATTAAGCACATTTTTACTCCCTTCTCTTTGAATATATATATATTTTTTAAACTGTTACGAAGGGAGTCAGCTCATCACACCTACTCTCCCACACTCTAGATGAAAGGGAGCATACCTTCCATCCCCGAGCTAGTTAAGTAGAGTCATCCCGTGACTTCTTTCATTCACTCATATGCACAAGGCTTCCATTTATTAAAGAAAGTTCCAGGAAATGCCACGGCAAAGAGGAGTGTCCGTCTACAGCTATGCTTAAGCATTTATTCACAGTTTCATTTCTAAGGGAGTTTGTTTTTGATTTTTTTTAAACACCATACTATATTTCAATGCCAAGACTAACTAAAGTTCCTTCATAAAAATTTCCTAAATTTTCTAAGTATAGAAAACATACAAATCGTGTAAATATTTTTCACAAAGCATCAAGCCCTAGAGTGAGTTCTATCATTCTCAACAGTCATTTACATTCAGATTCTAGCCTAACAAAATTATCATCATCGGGTATCCTCAAAATAGTTCATCTAACTATCCTACCATTTACTGATGCCATGGCATAATACTATGCTAATGCTATCATGCATATGACCAACCAAGAACAATACCTCCCCCAAACTTAAGGGAAGCATTGTCTTCAATGCTTTAAAGAGAACTAAACTAACTATAAACTATATGTTATGCAATGAAATGCAACTAAATGAAAATGGATGCAAGAGAGGTACCTCAATGTTTACGTGGTGGTGGTGCTTTGGAGGTGCTAGCAGCTCCTCGTCGGGTGTGCTTTCGGATAGGTGCTGGGTTGGACTCGGAAGAAGTGGAGTAATAATGCGCAATGCATCCAGCCGTGGTCTTGGTGTGGCGACCACTACGTTGTGCATGAGAAGGATTGGGTGCTGGGACGGGGCTGGGTGTTTCTTCGACAAGGACAGTGGGCAAATATTCAGGAGTCTCAGACCGGTGTGTATCAGGAGTAGGGTCAGCAGGAGGAGGATCGGGTGCATCGTGCTCAGGCTCTGGAGATGCCTCGGCATTGAATGCCGGCAGAATTTTGTCTGGGAAACCAGTGAAATTCCGTTGACCGTGGGGAATAATTTCTTGAAACAACGATTCCTCCATAGCATCTCTATGCTTCACGTATCCAAAGAAATTACGGATGTCACTGTGTAAAGCATGCAGTTGAGCTTGAGTCTGCGTCACAGCTTCCTCGAGAGCAAGTAACCTTGCCTCGGCATTCGATTCTATAGTACCTGTAGATTGCTCATGAACAGGGTCTTTAGACTTGGGATTTTTAAGTCCCAACAATAGTGGAAGTCTAGCCCTAGTGATGCCCGATAATCCAGGTAAAATTTCATCAAAAGCATTTCCTCAACCTTTTTCTTACGACATAAAGCGGTAATTAAATTAGGAAACACCAAAGCACTTGCCTTTTTACCCAAACAGTCATGAACTTGCTGAACAATAATACGACCCACATCGATCGGACGGGATACTATCATAGAATGTAAAAGCAATAAGCGTGAAAGTGATACCGTAGTGTTGTGGGAAGTGGGCCTTAGTTTATGCTTGAGAAAGTGATTCCATAACTTTGTGAGCGGCTGAAGACGTTCTCGGTTGACCGAGTATCTACTCGTTTGTCATCCATTCCACTCAGTGTTTTCAAAACAAAGGTCCTCCAAGACCCCATCGTATGTGTTGCTATCGGCTTCCTCTTCGAACATGGCATGGCCGTCTACTTCCTCCTGTAAATGAAAATAACGATTAATAGCAGTGGATGTAAAATGAATTTGCTTACCTCGAACGAAGATGGAGTGTTGATTGGGCTTGGAAATGTTCGCATAGAACTCCTTAACTAATGAGGCGTTCACCGAACCAGGATGATGGACAAACTTCTGCCACTTGAGCGGTGTCACGATGTCCATAACATCGGGTCCAAAACCACCATCGGTTTCCTCGGTAAAAATAAATCCCAACTTAAAAAAGAGTTTTCGGTTCTTAAAGTTTTGGAACCGAGCCTTGGCCTCATTGTTCTCAAACTGTTGCCAAGCGGTCGTGTCGGTTGGAGCTGGTCTTGAGCGCACCATTTTCAGTGTTTTTGAAGTAAGAAAAATGAAAAAGGAAGAAGCTTTTGAAAGCTTTAAAAACTTGGATGTATTTCGGATATGGAGAGAATAAGGGAAGAAGATGAGTAAAAGAGAGAGAAAACGTAAAAGTTAACATGAAAGAGAAAAAATGAATAAAGAAAGAGAAAAGAAAAAGTTAAAAATTTGGGAGGGAAAAGGGGTGATAGGACGGTTAAGAGAGGAATTAGTGGGTGGGGGGTTGTACATGTATAGGGAAGGGAAAAAAAACTGCCAAAAGGTAATGATGGTGATAGGACAAGTCTTTGGAAAGAGAAAAAGAAATGTCAGAAATTAAATAAAATAAAAAGAAACAAATCAAAAGAATATCTCTCCAATTAATGATTTGTCCTTTCCTCCCTTTGGTAACCGCTCCTTGTACGGTTTGCATCAATGTGGTCCCTACAAATCAGATCAAAAATTAATTACAAAATAAAATAAAATAAAACTAAAGAAAAAACTTGAATGTTAAATTTTATTTATGCACAGACACAAATTCAATGCCAAGGCATCGAATTTTGGTTCTCCTCTGGGCACGCTTCAGTATCGTGCAGCCGTAACACGTCCTGGTTGTGCGGTGGTGGAATTCCATTGTAGGCTTTCAGACGCTGGCCATTAACCTTGAATATCTTCCCATTGTCTATTCTCTTGATGTCAACAGCTCCATGGGGATAGACATAATGCACCTCAAATGGCCCTGACCATCGAGATTTTAGCTTCCCAGGAAAGAGTTTAAGTCTGAAGTTGTAAAGCAAGACTTGTTGCCCCACATGAAAATGCCGTGGCATCAGTTTTTGGTCATGCCACTTCTGTTTTCTCCTTGTATATCCGAGCATTTCTCATGCTTGTGCTCTAAACTCTTCCATTTCATTAAGTTCTAATAATCTTGATAGCCCAATAAGCTTTATGTTCAAGCTCAACCGGAGATGACAAGCTTTACCATACACTAACTTGAAGGGTGAAATCCCCAAAGGAGTTTTGAATGCTGTTCTGTACGCCCAAAGTGCTTCATCCAACTTTGGCGACCAATCCTTTCGCTTTGGGTTTACCACTTTCTCTAAAATCTGCTTGATCTCTCGATTAGATATCTCAGCTTGGCCATTTGTCTGCGGATGATATGCCGTGGTAATCTTGTGTCGAACTCCATATCTCAGCAATGCCTTGGCAATAAACTTGTTATCAAAATGGGTTCCTTCATCACTGATGATAGCACGAGGTACTCCAAACCGAGTGAAAATATACTTGTGCAAAAACTTAAGTACGGTCTTGGAGTCATTCCTTGATGTTGCTATTGCTTCCACCCACTTTGACACATAATCCACAGTAAGCAATATATATAATTTTCCTTCAGAAGATGGGAATGGTCCCATGAAGTCGATGCCCCACACATCAAACAGCTCTATCTCCAAATATTTTACAGCGGCATCTGTCGTCTGGAGATGTTTCCAGTCCGTTGGCATCGATCACATCCTTTGTAAAATGCTTGGGCATCTCTAAACAAAGTTGGCCAGTAAAAGCCTGATTGCAGGACCTTAGCAACAGTCCTTGCTCCACCAAAATGGCCTCCACTTGGGGCCGAATGACAATGGTACAAAATATCACTTTGTTCCTCTTCAGGTACACATCGTTTAATGAGCTGATCGGCACAATATTTGAACAGATATGGCTCATCCCAAAAATAGTGCCTTGCATCGTGCTTGAACTTCTTTTTAGCCTGACTATTTAAATCAAAGGCAAAATTCCACAACAAGAAAATTAACAAGGTCAGCGTACCACGGGATTGCCGCGGCATATAAATTTTCTCATCAGGAAATTCCTCTTGGATATCTACAGTGTCATGGCATTCAAATTGTGCTCTAGCCTAGAAAGTGATCAGCAACTTGATTTTCAGTTCCTTTTCTATCTACCACCTCTAAGTCAAATTCTTGCAAAAGTAAGATCCACCTAATAAGTCTAGGCTTGACATCCTTTTTATTCACTAAGTATTTTATAGCCGAATGATCAGTGTGAACAATAACTTTAGTGCCTATTAGGTAAGGTCTAAATTTATCAAAAGCAAATACTACGGCAAGTAAGTCTTTCTCAGTGGTGGTGTAGTTCAATTGTGCTTCATTTAAAGTGCGGCTAGAGTAATAAATAACATGAAAGATTTTACCTTGGCGTTGCCCCAAAACAGCTCCTACGGCATAATCGCTTGCATCACACATCAGCTCAAATGGTGATGTCCAATCGGGAGGGACTACAATGGGTGCCGAGATCAGTTGTCGCTTTAGCTCAGTAAATGCGCCGAGGCATAATTCGTCAAACACAAAGGGTTTTATTGAAGCAATGTGCACAAGGGTTTAGAAATCTTGGAGAAGTCTTTGATAAACCTTCTATAGAATCCATGTCCAAGAAAACTTCTTTTCCTTGACCGAGTTGGTGGTGGCACCATGAAGTGATATTTTCCCAGTTTAAGACCACTCAGCCTCCGCATCTCTTGAGAAACTTTTGCTAATTGCCGAGGCATCGTTCAAAGTCGTCCCCACAAACAAAAAGTCGTCCATGAAGATCTCCAGAAAATCCTCAACCATATATGAAATATAAGCTTGAACGCTTGACGTTGCGGGGCATTACAGAGTCCAAAAGGCATCCTCCTAAGGCAAAAGTGCCATAGGACAGTAATGTAGTCTTCTCCTGGTCCTCTGGTGCGATGTCAATTTGATTGTACCCCGAGTACCCATCCAAAAAGCAATAGAATGCTTTGCCAGCCAATCGATCCAACATTTGGTCGATGAAAGGTAGAGGAAAGTGGTCATTCTTCGTAGCTTTGTTGAGTTTTCTATAGTCCATACATATCCTCCATCCGATCACAGTACGAGTGGGTAATAGCTCATTATCCTCATTCGTAACCAACGTCGTGCCTCCTTTCTTCGAAACACATTGGACAGGGCTCACCCATGAGCTATTAGAGATAGGGTAGATCACTCCAGCATCAAGCCATTTTAGAATTGCTTTCATCACCACTTGCTTTATAATAGGGTTGAGTCTTCTTTGTGGTTCAATTGAATTGTCGTGGCAATCTTCTAGCAAAATCTTGTGCATGCAGATCGTGGGACTAATGCCTTTCAAATCGGCCATAGTCCAACCAATTGCTTTCTTATGCTGTATCAAAACACTTAACAAAATTTGCTCTTGGTTAGCAGTAAGGTTAGCGGAAATAATCACCGGTAAAGTCTCATCGCTACCTAATCTAACTTGTACTAAGCTAGATTGCTCCTCCAAAATTAAAAAGTCGTCGGACTCCACTAAGCTTTCATCATCCACCCAATATTCATTTTCTGCTAGCTGAATAAAGTTGTTATAGCAAAGATTCAGTCTCTTCTTCAATCACTGAGTTCAATTCAGAAATGCCTTGGCATTCTTCAGTGTCATCAACATATTTGAGCGTTCTAAAAACATTGACAGTCACACACTAATTAGCGACTCTCATGGTGAGTTCACCTTTTTCACAGTCTATCAAGATACATCCAGTGGCTAGGAAAGGTATTCCCAGAATGATTGGTGCCTTGGCATAAACTTCGCAGTCCAGAATTAAGAAGTCGACTGGAAACACAAAACTTGTCCACCTTACTATGACATCCTCGACTCTACCTTTAGGTTTAACATGGATAATTAGCGACTCTCATGGTGAGTTCACCTTTTTCACAGTCTATCAAGCCAGTGGCTAGGAAAGGTATTCCCAGAATGATTGCCTTGGCATAAACTTCGCAGTCCAGAATTAAGAATCGACTGGAAACACAAACTTGTCCACCCTTACGACATCCTCGACTCTACCTTTAGGTTTACATGGATTTGTCGGCAAGTTGTAAATAACTGAGGTGGGTCTGCATCTCCTATGCCAAGCTTCAAGAATATCGATTTCGGCATTAAGTTGACACTTGAACCAAGATCACATAAAGCCTTTCCAACGAAATTAGCTCTAATTGAACAAGGAATAATGAAGATGCCCGGATCATTTCTCTTTGGCGGCAACTTACTCAATGAAGAACAAAATTCTGTTGCCATGGCAACAGTCTCTACTTTCCTTTTCTTGGTATAGATGTCCTTCAGAAATTTGGCATACATCGGTATCTGTTCAACAGCTTCCAAGAGAGGTATATTGATATGGAGCTGATCAAGAATGTCTACGAACTTCTTGAACTGAACTTCATCATTGTGCTTCTTCAATCTTTGCGGGAAGGGTGGGGGAGGTCAGCTTCCTTAGCTGTAGAATAGAATTTTCTTTTGCCTTGGCATCAGAATCTGGTACCTGGGCAGATCCTCCTCCTTGTCATTCTCAGAAACTCTATCATCTTGTAATTCAGCTTCAGTAGTGGGATTAGAATCATCATGCTGTGGCCACTATCCTTGACTTCGATTGATTTGTGTTCCACTCCTAAGAGTTAACACATTGCAGTGCTCTTTTCCAGGCCCTTTAGTGACTTCAGTATCACTTGGAAAACGTCCTTGCTGACGCTCTTGCAATGCCGTAGCAATCTGATGAACTTGGACTTCCAAATCTCTCAGAGACGAGCTATGGCTTTGAAGTAAGGCGCCTTGACTATGAAGTAAAGCTCCTTGATTCTTAATTGAAGTAGAATGGTCTTGCAGCATTGTCTTCGTAGTAGATATGAATTCTTGAATTGTAGCTTCTAAGGAACTTATGCTCGCTGAAGATGAAGCTCCTTTGTTAGCATTATGCCATGGCATAGCATTTTGGTAAATTTAAGGCTCATTGTGATTTTGCTGCCTAGTAGGTTGATTAGCATTGTGGGCTCCTTGATTTCCCCATGAGAAATTGGGATGCTGAAGCCATCCAGCCTTATAAGTGTTTGAGTAAGGATTGTTGCTGCCTCGATTGTAATTGCCAACAAAGTTGATGGACTCATTGTTGGTTGGGCATTCGCTCTCGTGATGATTACCTTGGCATAATAGACATGCCAGATTAGTTGTTTTCAATTCCTTCACATCAGTGGAACATTGTAAGTTCTTCAACATATTAGTAATAGCGGAGAGTTGAGCGGACATCGAATCTTTGGCTTTTAACTTGAATGCTCCAGGTGCTCTCCTCCCACTCCCAAGTCTTGAGGAAGGAAATTGATAATCATTGTTAGCAATTCTGTCCAAGATAGAAAACGCCTCCGTAGGTGATTTGTCCAACAATGTCCCATTTGCCGAGGCATCCAGTAACATCCTCGTGGGTGCATTGACTCCATTATAGAACATGACTACTTGAGTCCAATCATGAAAACCATGATTTGAACACTTTCGAAGCAAACTTTGTAACGATCCCAACACTCATACATGGATTCATCGCGCCTGGCGAAAAGATGATATTTCATTCCTTAGCTGCGTATTCATGTTTGGTGAGTTGTACCTCAATAAGAAACTCTTGCAAAGATCGGCCCATGATTCCATCGAACCGGCTGGTACACCACTCAACCAAGCTCTTGCTCGGTCACGCAATGAATACGAAAAAATCTTTAATTTCAGAAAATTCTCATGCACTCCTTCTTGGCGGAAAGAATCACAAACTTCCAAAAAATTGCGAATGTGCTGCCTGGCATCTTCAGTTGGCATACCCCCAAACTGCCCAATGGAATTCAACATGTTGAACATGACTGGTTTCAGCTCGAAATGTGCAGCTGAATTTTGGGTGCCACAATCCCAGGATTCAGATCATCCAGCATCGGATTTAAATGATCTCGAATAACACGAGGCCTGATAGCAGGTTCAGCATTGTTTAATGCCGCGGTATTCTGATTTCCGTCATCTTGACCAATGCCTTGGTTTCCAATCTAATACATATTTCCTTGAGCACGTCTTCTTCTTCTAAAGAGTCTTTCAATCTCAGGTTCTATTGATTCCAAAGGCTCTTCAGAATTTCTTCTAGGCATACACTAAATAAACCTGGAAAATAAAACAATATCAAGTAAACTATACAAAAAAAAATGCAAAACAAAATAAATGCTCTGGCAAACTAAATAACTTCAGGCTGCCAATCCCCGACAACGGCGCCAAAACTTGTTCGCGTGTTGTGAGTACTATAAATATATGCAATAATGTGCAAGTATACACAATCGCTCAAGTAATATAATGATGAGTGAGTATCGTCTCCACAGGGATTGGGTGAAATCACAAAGTCTAACCAAAGCAATGCAATATTCTATCTAAGTATAGTTAGTCTTGATATATACAAATGTCACGGCAATGGATATGTGTATGCTGGTGGATGCGGATTGATGGTGTGATGGTGTAGCAAATGGAAATACAGTGGCAATGATGGATGTTTAATGTTGAGTATGGTGAATGTTGAGGCAATGAGAAATGGTAAAGACAGTAAAAAAATAAATAAAAGAAGAAAATAATCCTCACGTGACAAGCTTCCAATGAAATGAATGGTAAGGATTGGTCTAAGGTTGCTAAACTTATTTCTCAAGTATTTTAAGATATCTTGTCTTTACTTACTCGACAGGGCTTTCCAAGGTGTTCAAAAGAACCTAACAGAATAGGATGCCAAGGCATCTGCTCTCACTCAACGATGTTGGACAGCCTACCCTATTGATAAAGACACCCTTTTTAGTCGTTGAAATCCTATCCTATCTCTTCCGAGATCTAAGGGATTAAGTTATAATATTCCTAGGCCGGTTCAAAGCCCCTTGAAAATACCATAACCCATTGCTTATGAGGATCTTATCTTGCGTTTCTTCCGAATACTTACAAGTATTTTTAGCTTATGATTCTTCCGAATACCTAACCTTCATCTAAGAGATGGACATTTCCATGCCTCTTACAAGCCTAGATGGTGAAGCATTCTTAAGCAAAGCAAATAAATAACCCAAAATAAACTTAAATATACCCTAAAAAATAAAGTTTAAACAATCGTTCAACCAACCACCACCAAATAAGTTAGTTCATGGTGGGGTTTGAAATATCCAAACACAAAGTCATGAAAATATTCGTTCCAACAACCCACAAATTAATAGAAAAATAGCAGTAAAAGAGAAGTGAGAAGAAGCCTTCGACACGCCACCGTAGGTCTCCTCTCGGCCACCACGAACCACCTAGCTCGCTAGCTCCTTCCGGCGCCTAGCTTGCCACTCTTTGGTGCTTTATCAATGGAGGAATATCCCAAGGAAGAAGAAAGAAAAAGAAAATTAAAAATGTGATTTTTTTTCTGCTCTATGCGTGTGCTCTCTGTCCTCTTTTTTCTTCTCTCCCATGAGGTGTCATATATAATAAAAATATCTAGGGGTAATGATGAGGTTGTTGGGTGCAAAATACCCCTCATACCCCTAGAATCACATGTTGTGCATTAACCTTATCCTCCAAGTGGCAGTGGTCCTTTGGCAGCTCTGGCAGGTGGTTACAGCAGTCCTTCACATGCAGAGACAGCTGTCCAGTGCCAGCTGTCCTTATGCAGAAATATCTTTTTGTCTTTTTCTGCGCCAGAAATGCCAAGGCATTTCAATCTGCTTTAGCAACGTGTGATGCCGCATTACTTCCCAAAGAATCCTTTTTCTTGCTATTCCCTGCACACCATAGACAAACTGCAACCTTTCCCTCATTTAGGAAGTTAACAGTAATTTATCCCACTTGATTCTCCAACGCTCTGAGGGATGAACTATGGCTTTGCAAAAGCGTTGATTGGCTTTGTAGCAAGTCTCCTTGATTTTTAATTGTTGCAGAATGTTCGTACATAAAGGTCTTTGTGGAAGCCATGAAATCTTTTGTCGAGGCCATGAATTCCTGCAATGATAACTCCAAGGAATTAGTATTCGAATTAGTGTTAGAGGAATAAGATATACCTTTATTGTTCTGATTGAGCTGCTGATGATGCTGATTTTGTAGTGTTAGAGGAATAAGATATACCTTTATTGTTCTGATTGAGCTGCTGATGATGCTGATTTTGAAAATGTTGATGGTCAGAATTTGTTTGTTGTGGCCTGTAATTTGCGGTTTGATTGTTACTATTCCCTTGATTACTCCATGAAAAATTTGAGTGTTGTCTCCAACCAGGATTGTACGTGTTCGAATATGGGTTATTATTGTTCCGATTGTAGTTTCCCACACAATTGGTTGACTCATGGTTTTCAGGACATTCACTCTCATGATGATGGCCGTGAAAAAATAGGCATACATTATTGGTCACCTTGACTTCTCTTACCTCATTAGGATGTTGCAAAATTTTCAACATATTGGTTATGGCCAAAAGTTGAGCTGCTACCGAATCCTTACCTTCTAATTCATATGCTCCTGATGTTTTTCTGCCAGTTCCCAATCTTGCACTTGGAAATTGATAATCATTATTTGTTATCCTGTCGAGGATGTCAAAAGCTTCCTCGGGTGATTTGTCTTATAAGGTGCCATTCGCTGAGGCATCTAGCATTATTCGAGTTGGTGCGTTGACTCCATTGTAAAACATCACCACTTGCGTCCAATCGTGAAATCCATGGTTAACACATTTGCGAAGTAGACTTTTGTACCTATCGCAACATTTGTACATTGACTCATCATCTCCTTGGAGGAAACTCGTGATGTCGTTCTGAAGCTGTGTATTCATATTGGGTGGATTATATTGGAGTAGGAAACTCTTGCATAAATCTGTCAATGACTCCATTGAGCCAGAAGGAACTCTGGTGAGCCAAGCTCTTGCTCTATCATGTAAGGAGTAAGGAAAAAGATTTTTTTAGCACATCTTCATGTACTCCTTGTTGTCGAAATAAATCGCATACTTCAAGGAAAGCACGCACATACTGCCTAGCATCTTCATTGGATGTACCACCAAATTGGCCAATAGAGTTCAACATATTAAACATCACCGGTTTAAGTTTAAAATGAGTGGCTTGTATCTCCGGTGCCACTATGCTTGGATTGAGGTCATCAAGAATAGGGTTCAAATGATCTCGTATCTCTATTGGTCTTGCAACTTGAAGATTAATTGATGCATCTGGATCTCCTAGATCTCCTATGTTGTGTTGCATTTGGAGTTGATTTGATTGTTCTCTGGTTCTTTGGGTACGCAATCTTTGTCTGAGTGATTGCTCAATTTCAGGGTCGAATGGTTCCAAAGGCTTACCAGAAGATCTCAGGGTCATGCAATAATAAAAACCTACAAAAGAAAATAAAAACTACGTTAGACTAAGTAAATATAAAGTGACCAAAAAGAACTTGTTATGGCTAAAAATTTTGTCAGTTGTCAATCCCCGGAAACAATGCCAAAAACTTGATCGCCTGTAAATGTATATGCTAAGGCAAGTAAATCTGTACAAGTATACACAATCGATGCAAGTAATATAGTAGTGAGTGAGTATCGTCTCCACAAGGATTGGATTAGAAATACATTTTCACCACAACTAGAACCAATGTCACAAGCTAAGTCCTACTAAGTATTATCCCAAGAAATAATATTAATGAACTAAGAAAAATGATTCAATGATTTCAGAAAAGTTTGGTCGAGGCAAAATTAATATGCAAACTAATAAAATAAAACAAGTGATGGTTTAAATATAATGCAAACAACCTCACATATTCAGACGTGTTACAGAGCACTTATGCTAAACTATTGTCTTGACAACAATTATTCTCAGTTTAGAATGAATTATTATGACTCACTAAAGTTGCCCGATTGGATTACTAGGTATTCTTAGACAGTTGCTACGACAATACCTCTCGGCGTTAACTATACGCGTAGTCTCTCCTACTCTAGCTTCTATCCCTTTTAGTCGTTTGAAACTCACTCCTTATCTCTAAGGTAGACAAGTTAGAACTTCACCATCTCAGATTCATTTCATTGCTCACGTTGATCTATCTTAATTCTCTCGAATTTAAGAATCACTTATCTAGACAAAAGGCTATATCTCGATGCTCTTACAGTGCCAAGACATGTTTCACCAAAACCCAAGGCTATCTCTTGATGCTCTTACAGTGCTAAGGTAAAATATTTATTTAACTATGAGCAAAACAGTCATAAGCGAAACATAATTCGTCATTCATAAACATAAAAATATTGTTCAGGCAAAACAAAGTTTAACACCAAGTAAAGCATTCAAGGTGCTATCAAAGATCATCTAAGATTCAACGTTTAATATAACCCCAAATAAAATAAGAGTTAAAAAAAAGAAGAACGAGTCCCAAAATCGGGGGCTCTGTCGCGACAATCATGATCAACAATGAACCTGCCTTGGTGATCACCCTCTCTCAAGGCCTGATCACCGTTATGCTATCGTCTGGCTATGGAGGACACCAATGAAGGTTGGTGGGTAGACGGTGGGAAAGTACTGCAGTTGCTTGCTCACGCCTTAGGTAAAGCTCTTCTCTCCTTCTTCCTTCCCCTCTCTTTTTGGCAACTACGACTGGTTATTTATAAGGAAAGATTTCCTAGGTCTTTGTCTACTTTTGAAGTTTCCTTAATTAACCGTTATTAATTGTCCAGACTTAAAAAGGAAAGGTGGCTGGCGGCTGTAAGAAAAATTGAGGATTACTTGCACGTGAAGTAGGTCATCCAGCTGGCGAGTGACATAGGTGGTTTTGCCACACCTGCTTTAGACTTCCTCAAATAAATCTTGCCTCGACGAGATAAATCTGCTCTTCACGTTCTCATCTGTTCTGCTGGCCTTTGCACTTTTTCATTGTCACGACTGAAATGTTCTTCCTCTGTAGGATTCCTGCACAAACACAACCCAAATAACCCTTTCTCTTCAGCAGCATCTGTCAAACCAAATAAATCTGGCCTAAGCAAAACTTATCCACCACAGGCTAATATAACCTATATGCAACTAAAAATGCAGTGCATAATTTGTTTATATGAGCAATAACTTAAGTGAAAAGACTATGAATTAAGTTTTTTTACGGAGTTATCAATACACAAAGACATAAGATGATCAGATGACTCTTCAAAAATGCAAGCTTGAAATTATAAGTTGATACATTGATATCTGAGTAAACCTAAAGAAGAGTGATCAAGTGGAAAAAGACCGAGTTCTCCACTTTGGAGTCAAAGGAAAATTGAACCAACATTTATACATTCATGAGAACATCATTTGCATAAAAAAATACATTACATTGACACATTTAATTGCATTCACATTTCACACATAAACACATGGATTTTACAGATCTTCCAATGAAAAGAGAAAACTCATGATGTCAAAATCCCAATAAGTGAAAGCTAGAATTAAAACCTCAAATATAGGGAATCATGCTTAGAGAGACAAAACCTAAAGAACAGAGGGACCCAATCCACAAAAGAAGTATTACTTTGAAGTGGGGGCATGCTACCCAACCATTAAGATGTTTTTATAATTTGAAAAATAAGAAAATAATTTCCAAAGTTTCTTACTTAATAAGTACTTCGAGCCATCAGTAAGTATTTCGAGCATGACGATTAAACCCTTCGGGTCATTAGTAAGTCTTTTGAGCATGATGATTAAGTCTTTCGGTAATCTATAAGACCTTTGGGCAAGATGCTTTCATATGATAATTTGAAAATTGAGAAAGTGATTTTCAAAGTTTCTCTTTTAGTATTTCCGGAAAATGAAATATTTGAAAACTAATAACGCGATTTCCAAAGTTTCTTAGCAAGTAAACTATTTCCAAAATTGGCAAGTCCTTTGGGCCATGAGTAAGTCTTTCGAGCATGATGATTAAACCCTTCGGGTCATCTATAAGCCTTTCGATCAAGGTGATAAGTCCTTCGGGACATCTAATAAGACCTTCGGGCAAGATGCTTTCATGTTATAATTTGAAAAATGAGAAGGCGATTTTCAAAGTTTCTTACTTAGTAAGTCATTTGAGTCATCTTTAAGCCTTTTAAGCATGATGATTAAGTCCTTCGGGCCATCTGTAAGACCCTTGTGTAGGATGTTTTCACATGATTTGAAAAATGAGAAAGCGATTTTCAAAGTTTCTCATTTAGTATTTAAGAAATTTTTTTTTTGAAAAGTAAGAAAGATATTTCCTAAGTTTCTTACCTAGTAAAGTATTTCCAAAGTTTCTTACCTAGTAAACTATTTCCAAAATTAGTAAGTCCTTCGGGCCATCAGTAAGTCTTTCTAGCATGGTGATTAAATCGTTCCGGTCATTTTTCAGTCTCACTTGAGACAACATCAGGATGGGACTGGACAAAAACGCATCGTTTTTTTATTTTTGCCCTATTCTTGTTAACACAAGCATGGGCAAAGAGGGGCAACTGTAGACACCTGTTTTGTCTATGATTTTATTATTATTATTATTATTATTATTATTTTTATTTTTATTATCATTTTTATCTTTATCTTTATTTTTACTTTTATTTTTATTACTATTTTATTTTACAGACCTTACAAGTCCAATTGGGCCCAAATTACAAACCAATCCCAACAAATTCAATAAATAATAATAACAGAAAAAAATTAAAAAAAAGAGAGCAAGCAAACAGTCGATCCTGGATAATCTGGGACTCGCTGCTAACCTTCACCAAACATGCCACCATCAATATATGTAACATAAAGGGGGAAAGATGCCCAGGGGAGGATCGAAAAATGAAAAAGAAAAAAAATATAAAATGGAGATTTCGAAAAGAAAGAGAAAGATAATAGGAGGGAAAAATTGAGTTTAAAAAAAAACATTTCAAATAGAAAGAAAAAATGGAGAAACGAAATAAAAAAATAGAAAACCAAAACTAAAAGTAATCAAACCTTGGTTTAAAGCCTTAGATCTAGAATCCCTTTGATAAAAGTCTTCATTGGTGAGTGGGAAGCAACATATTTTGACGATAGTTTCATCGGACAATGGATTTCGCGATAGAAAAAGTTAGACTTTTCGGATTTGTTTGTTAGATCTAGGCTTTTGGGGTTGGTTTTAGGTGAAAGTGATTTGGGATTTTGGTTTAGGGAGAAAAAACTAACATTTTGGGGGTAGATTTTAGATTTTTTGGCCACGAACGACGGTGGTCGGAGGTGGCAGTCACGACGGCCGATGATAGTTCTCACTAGACTCTCGAGAGAAAAGAGAGAATATGGAGAGGGAGAGAGAAATTAAAAAAATAAATGAGAGAAAAAATGGGGGCTAGGGTTTTAAAAAGCTTATAATGGGTATTTATGCTAATCCCAAAATGACGTAGTTTTGGGGTTAGGGTTTCCGTTGTGAGTGGATAAACTACTCACCAAACCATTCCAAGTTTGTAATTTTTTCATTTTTGTCACTAAATACAACTTTTAGTTTTCATTTCTGACCTTTTATTTTACTTCCATTTTGTTTTGGTCCTTTATGCATGTTTACCTTTTATTTTACATTTCTTTCAATTTTGGTTTCTTATTTAGTTATATTTCATTTTAGCTCTGAATATTTATGACTTCAAAGTTACTCTTTTTTTATTTCAGTCACTTATTTGTTATGCCGTTAGGTTTTTCATATTTTGAGCTTTAGTCTTCCATATTCGTATGTATATATGTATATGTGTACTAACCCTTTGGCTATAATGGTGCACGTGATTCTTAATTATTGATTCTTATTGCCTATTTTCTAATTACCATATATTTGTCTCCATAGTCCTTTATATTTGCATGTGATTGATTCTTGGCTTTGTTTTCCATACATATTTAAGCATTTGGTGTATTCATATATTATATTTATTGCATGTAAATTTGATTAGGTTCGTTTTTTTACCATATATTTTAATAATTCTTTTTGTAGTTTCCTTAAATATGATTTATATATTGTGCATATGTACTAACATATTGTCTACGTACTTTATTGAATGTTTTTTTATCATCACATTATTTTACTTAAACACAAATTTTTCCTCGTTCTTTTTATTGTTTTATATTTAGATAAAGTAAGACAACGTTATTTTAGGGGAACTCATATAAATCCTTCTTTGTATTATTTCCTTTCAATTATTCAATTTTTCCATTCATTAGATTTATTCATCATCAAGTTTTTTCAATTATGATTTCATTTCAAACTAGATATATTCTCTCATTAAACTACATTAAACTAGATATGTATGTAAATATATTTTATTTGTACATATAACTCTAGGGTTCATTTTAAATAATTCGTATGGTATCCTCATAAGCACTACTTAACTCGAATCAAAATAATTGGGCAAGGGTAATATCTGTTTGTGAAGTGACTGTATTAACATATAAGAAAGTTACTTTCGATAATTTTAAAATGAAAGTATATCCCATTAAGCGAAATCCTAAAACATGACCATGTAAATTTTGGTAACAAGAGAAAAAGAAATGTTCATCTATTTAAATTTATCGAGAAAAGATCATTATAACTTACAAAAAGTTCGATCTCGATGTCTTTAAATAATCGAACAATCTTCTTCTTTCTAAAAGGATTGGCAATTCATATTTAATTCATTTTTATTTTTATCATCATTCATGCATTCAAATTAATAATGAACTTTAGAATGAAATTGTAATATTTCTTTATTTCGATTGAAGTATGAACGGGCTACTTTAAGGCATGAGGGGTCGATTCTTCTCGATAGAAAATAATTAAATATTACTGTCTTTCGTTATAAAATTCATGGAATATTATTTCTATGAGATCTTGAGTTAAATTAAATTTGAATTCATAAATTTCATTATAAAGACAACTAATTAATCGACTATGTAACAATTTAGGGTGTTGTGAGGTGCTAATCATTTCCCATGCATAATTGACTTCATAACTCAAATTTTTGGAAACACATATTGTAAAATTGTTGTTTAATTAAAATTAAATTTTATTAAAATGGAAAAACATTTTGGGTGCCCAATCACACCCTAATCAAAATTGGTGGCGACTCGTCGAACCATGTTTTATTATTAAAAAGAAACACTAATTTATTCGAGACAAGATCTTTTAAAAATCACATTTAAAAATCAATTAACACAGAGTATTTCAAACACTCAAATATCTATGTCCGCATGTCATTGTTAAATAAAAACGGATAAGAAACCCTAAACCCTTAATCCTACGAATAAAAATATTCTCCAATGTACCCATTATTTAAAAAACTATCACTCTAATGCTAAATATCAGTGTTATTAAAATCAGATCGGACCGATCGGTTCGACCGGTTGAATCGGGAATCAATTGCTTGTCCTGTTCGGTCACCCTATAAAACCAGTTTTGCAACGAACCGGTCAAGAACCGGCAAAACCGGTGTGAACCGATCAGTTCAACCGGTTCTGTTTTTTTTTTAAAAATTAAACCAAACGACGTCGTTTGTTATGATTTTTTTCAGCCCCAAATTTATTTTCTGATTATGACGATTGATACTTGTATCAATTATATATATATTTTATTTAGTTGTTGATGAATTTCATTTGGTATTGACCTTAAATATTATGTTGTAGTTGATTTGAATCATTTTGTTTCACTTGATTTTATGGTATTTAACTTATATATGTTATGACTTGTGATATTTTTATACCTTTTAATATTGTCAACTTAAAAAAAGTGTTATATATATATATATTAATATTACTTTTAATATTATGTATAATTTTAATATTGTGAACTTAAAAAGAGTGTTATATATAAACATTAAACAATGAATTTAATTTTATAAAATATAATTATAATTTTATTTATTAGATTTTAATTTTTATTTAGTGTATAATTGCTTAAATTTTCTATATATATATTTTTATTTTAATGTTTGAATACATATTAAAGGCCATATAATACTTTTATATTACATGTCTAAATACTTTATGGGTGCGTTTGGATGGGGAAAAGAAGATTATCGGAGGAAAAAGTTTTTTTTTTTTTTGCAGAATGTAATACCCATGTTTGGATTGCAAAGATTCCCAATAAAGGGTAATAAGTCATTCTCAACAGTGGTATTTTGGGACTTATTACTTGGATTGTCATTCCCCCAATCCCTTTGGTATTAATATTTTTCCATGACTTTGGACTAAAATGTCCTTAAAACAATTTTTTTTCAAAAATATCATTCTTCTAACCGTTGAATAAAAAAATTCTACGAAGGGTAAATTACAAATTTATCCTAAAACTATTTTAAATTTACAAAAAAAGGGTTCACAATTAGAATTTTATATGAAGTTCATGAGTTAAAATAAAATTAAACTCTTTCATTAAACTAATTTATCTTTTAAATTTTGTAAAAAAATATATATATATAAATTTTATGAATTTAATTTTTTTAAAGAAAATATATAAATTAAAAATAAATAAAATTATATATTTTCTATGATCTTTTATACAAATATTTTCTTTTGAATATTAAAGAAATATATAAATTAAAAATAAATAAAATTATATATTTTCTATGATCTTTTATACAAATATTTTCTTTTGAATATTTAGAATTCAACTTGTTTTAAAAAATATATATAACAAGGACAATTTGGTAAAATATACATTCCAATAATCTTTTATTCCTTTAACCAAACATTGTAATCTTATATTCCTGCTAAACAAACCAAACACAACAATACAACATTCTCAGTAATATGTTAGGTAATGTTGCATTCCGGTAATCCTATTCCCGGAGGTAATGCTACATTCCATGAACCAAACACAACATATATATAATTACCATATGCTATAAAACGTGGAATAAAAATAGGGGTTAATTTTGGATTAAATAATATGTTTAAGGACTAAATAAAATAAACGTAAAACTTCAAACATTTAACATATAGTTTATCTAATTTATTATACTTTCAAATAATTCTTAAACACTAAATTTTAAAATCTTAAACCTTTTTTAATTAACCTAAAAGTGATGTACAATAAAAACTCAATTTTAAAGGTGGTTTTAGCGGAAAGCGTGGTGTGCTGACAACACCTTTAGCTTACGTGATTAAAATGAATACCATTTCTGAAAATAATATCATTCAAGTGATTAATAATTAAAGAAGAAATAAGTATTATTCCCATGAAATTACTGTGATTATCATTTATAACTAAGGAAACAATAATTAATATCATAAAGGTAAATTAATAGCTATTATTCTATCAGCTAAATTTATTATTTTCGCCCTTATAGTATTTTCGTATCAATTTAGTTTTCGAAGTTGTTTAGGGCCATCATCCTATCTCATGAAGTCTGTTTTGACTAACAAAACCATTAGTCTTCTACATCTGTGGACGCCAACAATTTCCATATCAGTCAATATTATTAACGTGGTTTGATGATGACGTTACATTTATTAAAAAATAAATAATAAAATATTTACTAAACACAATAGTTAAAAAAACTAAATTTTCAACTTAATCCCTTAATTTCACTGAAATAAATAATAAAATTTTATGATTTTTTTCTAAAAGTTGTGTTTAGTAAATATTTTAACATAATCCCTTAATCCATAAACGCAAAAAAAAAAAAAAACTAACAATTCTATTAATCAAAACATTCAGCGAACTTCGAGGACTAGAATGATACCCCTAAATAACTTCCATAACTAAATTAATACAAAATATAAGAAAGAAAATGATAAATTAAATATACTGTGTATAAAAATAACCCTTAAGCCTATTCTATCCAACAATCTTCATTTACCAATAAAGAAATAAATGAATTCTCACGAGGGCTCCACAAGAGCATGGATCAATAAGTTGGCTGCTAAGTACTTTTGAATGGTAAGCTAACCTTTGCCAACTTATTTATTTTATTTTTAAAAAAAATATATATGTCAATAATCTCTAGAGTTGGTAGTTAAAAGTTCTCGGTTTAACATCTTTCATTTCTCTTAAATTGTGATTTTAATACTTATTATGAACATAATTTTCATTCCCTTTCCCTACGTAAGAATTGTAAAAGAAAAAAAAAGGACATTTGCACGATGAAAGCTCTTTTTTAGCATTGTTTTTTTCATTAAAAACAAAGGTAAATACTCTATATCTCAATATGTAACGTAAAATTTTGATGAAAATATAAAAAATATAAAAATTATATAAAAATTTTAAAATTTTTAAAAAATCCGATCACACTCAACATCTCTGACCATTCTTCGATATTTCCTTAATCCATCCTACAAGTATCATAACTAATATCATTAATCCATCTTACATTTATCATAACTATTGAATTCATGGTACATTTGTTTTGCTGCATTGAATTTAAATGAATAAAATTTTATATTTGCACCGAATTTAAATAAATAAAATTATATTTGTACATAATTTGTTTAGTGGTCGTGAATGTATTAAAGTCTCTTTTTCCCCTCTTCACTTTTTTTCATTGTATGAAAAAAGAAGGGTATTTGCAGAAAGTATTTTGGACACGAACAACATACATCTCATCATCATCATCATAATCATAATCATAATTAACAAAAGTTTTATTTATTTATTTCCACGCATGACAATTTTGATCATATTTTAGGCATATAACTTTCACAAATCATAAAACCTTTGTGTGTGTATATATAGTTACACTATTTTCATCAAACACCTGCAACTGATCTGCAAAGGTTATCATCAAAAGCCAAGCTTAAGTATGGCTCCAGGAAACCAAGAACATCATGGTCCGTATAGGTTCTTCATCATAACGGCTCGAGCTTCGTCTCTCGATTTCTTTCGAGATCGGAACCATATGCCCTCTTTGAACTCCATTCTTAGCCATGGCATCCATGGATGCCTCACATACTTGCTTCACCTTCTCTCTGATCGTTCCCTTCGATTCAGCCATCGGAGAATTATTATGATCACCGGAGAGGCTTTGAGGCTTCATCTCGGCTTTGAATTAATGTTTCTTCTTGTTGACTTTAGGATAAGATATTAGAAGTATGCATTGAAGAAATGTGGGTATATATAGGACCAAACTAAAGGCAAAAAGATGCCATGGGTTGTGTGGTAGGACCATATTTTCCTTTCAATAAGATATAAGATGGGATTAGATTCCCATTTGCTTTTCATATCAAACGAGAACTCAAATCAATTAACTTTCAGTTGGTCTAATAAAATAAAATTTATGTAATGTTTGAAGAAAATTGTGTTTGAAGAATTGTTCCCATACTGAATTTCTACAGTATTTAGTCCTAATTGGCTTGACTAATAAATACCAATAATTATATATATAATGAAGTTGGGATCAAACTTATGTAGTGTATCTTTGTTGATTGTCAATTGGTTATTGGTTATATTGGACTCATTTTTTTAAAAATTAATTTTAGTTTTGGTCCCTCTACTAAGATAAAATTATGGTTTTGTTTTTTATACTTTTAATTTAACATAACTTCTATAATATTACTATTAATACAAGTAGTTAACAACATTAGCTCTTCCAACCAAGTACTAGATGTTTTTTCTTCTTAAAGACGTCCCTTTAACTCCATTATCATGACATAATTTTCTATGTTAAAATGATATTTTTTTATGAAAAATACATGTTACCATTTTAATTGAAATAATTAATTATATTAATTATTTAAACTGATTAATGATATTATAAAAGTTGAGAGATTAAGTTATATTAAAATAAACAGAAAAATTAATTTCAATTATCTTTGATAAATTCGGGGTGAATATAAGGTAGTATTTGTTCAAAGACTCTCATCCCTTTAGGCTCTACAATAACCGTTCATATCCCTGCACAGTGGTATTCAAATTTGAGACCTCAAAAAATAACAACTAGTTCCTTAACCGCTGAGTCATTTAATTTTACAAAATTTGAACAAGACGAAAAGGAAGCAAAAATAAAATATATTAATATCTTATAAGAAACCATATTCCTTTTTTTTAGTAAATCATATATGCTGCGACAGAGTTATGTAATATGATATTTTTTCTTAGATTTAATTACATTTTATGTCCTCCTAGTTTTGAAATTAAGTGAAATAGATCCTAATTTCCAGTTTTAGGTAAATTTATTTTAAGTCCCTTTTAATTTTAAAACTAGACAAATTAAACTTTGACTCATCTTTTTTTATTTAAATATTTTTAAATCCCTTTCAATTCCACTAGTAAGCTAATTAGATCCTAACCCCTTCATTTTTAATGTTAAATTGATGTAATAACAATTAGACTCGACCATCATTTAATTTCTATTTATATTTATCTTTAAAGTTTCATCCTGATTATATTTCTCTCTCTATAAATACTTGCAAAAAATATTATTAAATTATTAAATTAGTATTTGTAACTATTTAAAGTGAGCATTAATTTTTTTAAGATGAAAATATGTGAACATAATCCATATAGGTATATTACAATTCAAAAAGGAATGCATTTTTGCATCAAAAGATTATTCCATTTTGGAATGCAATATGTTATATGTTATTAGCCATGTGTTAAGATGCCCCCCCAACATTCGAATTTTCCTTTTGGAGTACCCCAACATTAATATTCCGATGTTTTGGAAAAATGACAACTTTGTGGCTAGTAGGGGCAATAATCCCATCAAATATGAAAAGGAAACTAAAAATAAAGATAAAAAAGTCTCCTTTTTCATAGAGTTGATGATGAAAGGACACAGCTATGGTCCTTAATAATTGGACAAATAGTAGTTGAATTATGGTATGGATTTAGTCTAATGATATTTTTGGTTCTTAAAAAGGCTGACATGATTAAAGGGTTTTGAAATTAGTATGTGTGCAAACCTATTTTGAATGGTGGCCTAGGCGTGAAGAGATTGCAGGATCAAAATTTTGCCTTTTTAATGAAACTTGCATTTCGTCTCCTCTCTCAAAAGGAGCAGCTATGGGCAAGGGTCCTTCGTGGTAAGTACAAAATGCTTGAGTTGATACGAAACTCAGTGATTCGTATTGGTCGTTCACGCCTATGGAATGCCTTGAGTATGGTTTGGTTTGGGATGAGGTTCGGAATGGGATTGTTTGGACCATTGGTAATGGAACTAGCGTCAACTTGTGGACGAATGATTGGTTAGGGGATTTTGGTCCGTTAAAAAACTTATCTCAGGCTCAGAATTGCCAAACTGTTCACCTTGGAAAGGTAATTATGGTGGCGTTAATGGAGATTGGGATTGGGAGGTTCTTCAGGGTATGCTTCCCTTTTCCGTTTCACAGGCGATTGTTGCAGTCAAACCACCTTTACTTGATGGGGGTCTAGATATTCCTGGTTGGTATTGAGAACTCAGAGAAATGAAGTTTAATACTCTGAATCTTATGCTTGAAAAACGTGTGTTATGTACAAGGTTGCTATTGTTTATATACAACTCAAGGAAGCTGATTAAAGCTTAACAAACTTCACAACAGACTTTAACAGCCTAAACTGATAGTCTAACAGTCTCTACTAACTACATAACTAACTCATTATGCAAGCTAAGTACATAAGCAAGGTGACACGCATGAGCTCGAGCATGAAGCTAACTTAGCATGCTAACATTCTCTCTACTACTTCTTCCCTTCTGGCTCGGAGCAGTCTTGGACTTCAATCTTCATTCGAAACACTTCAAACAAACCTCTAGACAGTGGTTTGGTAAAGCCATCAGCCACTTGATGAGGTGCGGGAATATAGTTAACACATAGTTGTTGGGTAGCCACCTTCTCTCGGACAAAATGAACATCAAGATCAATATGCTTAGATTGTGCATGGTAAACTGGATTGACGCTCATAGCAACGGCACCGGTGTTATCACACCAAATCACAGGTTTTACCTCCTGCTTCAAGCCAATTTCAGCTAGCAAAGTACTTACCCATGTAACTTCAACAGTAGCATCAGCCAGGCTTTTGTATTATGCTTCCATTGTTGAACAAGAGACAGACTTTTGCTTCTTTGAGCTCCAAGAAATCAAATGATTGTCAAGGAAGACTCCATACCCAGAAATTGACCTACGATCAACAATATTTGCACCCCAGTCAGCATCAGCAAATGCTGACACTTTAAGTTTCAATTTAGAAGGTAAGAAAACCAGACCAAAGTCCACAGTTCCTGCAAGATATCTCAAGATGCGCTTTACAGCTACAAAATGCATTTCGCGTGGTGCATGCATAAATTGAGCTACCTTTCCCACGCTGAAGGCAAGCTCAGGTCTGGTATGACAGATGTAGAGTAAGGAACCTACGAGGGAATAATACATTGTAGCATCAACCAATAACTCTCCATCCTCAGACAATTTTGATGCAAGCACCATAGGCGTGCCGCATGGTAAAGCATTTCTCATGCCAGCCTTATCCAACAACTCCAAAACAAACTTCCTTTGACTGAGCATTAAAGCTCCATTGCTTCGTTTTACTTCAATTCCTAAGAAAAAGCTGAGTGGTCCCAAATCTTTGAGGGAAAACGTGTTTTGCAGCATGCTTATTACATTGGTAATCATGGATGATGAGGAGCCTGTAATAACTATGTCATCCACATAGACCAGGAGATATAAACTTTCTGCCCCTACATTTGTAAAGAACAAAGAAGTGTCAGCTCGAGACACCTGAAATCCAATCTGTGGCAGCACATCTTTCAGCTTTACATGCCAGTTTCGAGGGGCATGTTTTAGTCCATACAGTGCTTTCTGTAATTAACAAACAAGGGGGGTGCCATCAGGAGCAGATTGCTCAAATCCTGGTGGCTGCTTCATAAAGACAGCTTCTTGTAAGTCACCATTAAGGAAGGCATTGTTGATGTCAAAATGCCTCAACTCCCAGTTGTTTGTAACAACAATTGATAAGACAACATTAAGGGTTGAGAACCTTACAACTGGGCTGAAGGTGTCAAGATAATCTTGACCAGGAACTTGAGAGAATCCTTTGGCAACCAGGCGTGCTTTGTATCTGTGAACCGAGCCATCTAGATTCCTCTTAACTTTGAATAACCACTTGCATCCTACTGACGTACGCCTAGAAGGAAGCTTAATAAGCTTCCAAGTTCCATTTAGCTAAAGATCATCAAGCTTCCAAGTTCCATTCCTCTAGATTTTATGTTCGATATTTTCATAAGATTGGTAAGCATCCCCTTTAAACCTTCCACTGTGAAAATATGTTTACCTTACTTTTTGTCTACTAAACATGATGTCCTTGAACTATCATATCGTTTGTGTAAGCGATGACATACATAACACAAATATATCATTTATAAGAATTTGGATCTCATGGTTATGTGATTATGTCCATATGGTCATGGACATCTTCTAGTTCTACAAGAGGTTAGAGAACTATGTCTCAATAGTCTCCTTGAAGCGGCTCCACTTCACTCTCACATAGGTGACTTATGTTGTTCGACTCACAGAAACACACAATGATCATTAAAAGTATTGCATAACTTTCTCCATTTTTAATAATTGGTTTTATCATATGAATGTACGTAGTGATCTCACTATGTCTATGCAAGTAGATTGTCCCATTGAACCTAGATCTTGGTGTTAAGTTAGCACATGAGCTATCCTATTCTAGAGAACAAACGAGAGAAAGATAATCGAAAGAATTCTTTAGAAACCATTTTATTCAAATGAGTGTAACCTCAACTAAGCACAATGACCAACTACATATACTGATACAAAAGGCAGACGATTAGAGAAAGAAAGTAGCTAATAAATGATAGCTCACCGAAACCCTAACCACTTAACCAACTTCTAATAAAATCATGCACAAAGGAGAAAAGAATGCACGCCACATATCCTATACTCCAACATTCCCCCTATAAAAGAACCTTCAAAACTTCTCCCTTCTTTTTCTTTTAACAGCCTCATAGTCCAATATTTCCCCTATAACAGAGTCTTTAAAACCCCGAGTTAACCATCAACATCCAAACTCTTATCCCTAAGCTGGACAAGCAATAATTGACACATGTGCTTGAAAAATAAAGACGACAACAATAGTTTCATTATCACATCTGTAACTTGTTCACAAGCTGGGACCTCATGAACTTGCAATTTGCCAACGGCAACCATCTCCCAAAAAAAAGTTAACATACAACTCTCTTAATAAGAACTAAAGGAAAACAACATTTAACTCTCCCAATAAGGACTAAAGACAAACAACATGAAACCATGCTTGAACTTCATGTGAAGAACCAGATTAGCACCAACCACCAGGACACTCGAGTTATCACACCAAAGCATAGGGCGACCATGCGGGACAACATGCAACTCTCCCAATAAGGACTAAAGCTAAACAAATTCAATAACACCACAAGCGCACTACGATACTACGATTCATCCGTGAAACGAGCAACGACTTGTTGTTTAAGAAAACTCCACAAAACAAGGTCACCCCCAAAATAGATACAATAACTAGAAGTGGAGCGTCGATCATCAACATCTGACCCCTAGTTTGTACTAGTAAACCCAGTCAAAGCAACCCTAGAGGAAGTTAAAAATCATAAACCAAAGTCAATTGTACCCTGTAAATAACGTAAAATCCACTTCACAACCTAGAAATGAGCATAAAGAGGAACTTGCATAAACTGGCACACTCGCTTAACAGTAAACACAATGTCTGGGTGAGTGATCACAATATACTGTAAATCACCAACATTGTTCCTATACTGAGCATCATTTTTCAAAAGAAAAACCCTTATTGGCATAGAGTTTGTAATTTGTCACCATAGTAGTAGGAAGTCATTTGGCATCTTTAAAGCCACTCTTTTGCAACAATTCCCGCACATACTTTTGTTGACTCAACACAACACCATCAGACTCATAGCAAACTTTTATACCCAGGACAAAGTGAAGTAAGCCAAGGTTTTTCAACGCAAACTGCTTATTAAGTTTCTCAACAATGGACTAAACCTCACTCTCACTGTCACCTGTGAGGATTTTATCATCTACATAAACCAGTAGATATAAGACATTCCTAGCAGTTTTTCTAACAGATAACGAAGAATCAAACTTGGCTAACATAAATCCACAATTTATCTTTTGATCATACAAAATCAATAGAGATAACTCCAATTGAGATAAGTTGTCTAATGGTATTATGTTGATAATGTATGTGTCTCGACTTGCCATTATACATTACGTTCTGTGTTGTACCAATTATTGCTTGGTTATCACAATATATGAGTTATTACCTTTGCAAGATACCTCCACATTTTCAAGTAGTTGAAGGAAGTTTTTTCTACCTTACCATAACTCATATGGTGTATTTTCCATTTTTTTATGGGGAACCTTATTTAAAAGGTAATTATCTGATAGAATATTTCTCTCACATATTCAGTTATAACCTAGAACTTCATAGCATTGCGTTAATCGTTTCCTTTAAGGTTTGGTTATTTTGTTTTGTTACTCCATTTAATTGAAGAGAGAATGGTGGTGTCACTTCATTAGTATATCATGACGTGTACAATGAATCAACCAAGAGGGGGTGAATTGGCTATAAAAATTTCGGTGGAAGCTTTTACAGAAATTGAAAATATTTGCATAGCGATTTAGAGTGGTTCGAATTTCTCAACCAAAGTCTATGTCCACTACCTTAGCTATCCACACTAAGGATTTTCCACAAATTCACTAATTTGTCTTTATTTTGAGGACAAAGAGTAACCTTACAAGTCCCTCAAGAATTATACCCCAAAATCTTGAGAACAGTCTCTCCCAAAGAGAAACTTACAAATTCGCAAACTTTACAGAAAAACCTCACAAGGTAGATTGTTTGTACAATTCTATAATAAGAAAAGAACACTCAAAGATGAATACAATTGAGCAAAAAATGTGTTCTAGAAAGAAAAATGAATATTGAAGGAAAATTGGCTTGAAATTCACAAACTTGATGTTTGATGCTTTCTCTCTTGATTCTTTCTCAATACTTGTTGATCAATGGCTCATGAGCTTGTTTAAATACACTTTGGATTACTTCTGAATTTTGGGGATCATTGGTGAAGTCAATAGAGTCGTTATGGTGTGAAAACCATTTAAAAAAAAATATGTTGTGAGCATAGGTGTATCGTTACACTCAGTGTAAAATTCAAATATTTCAACAGTTGGTTGACCTAGTGTATCGGTACATTACATTTTATGTTTTTCGGAGCCAGGGGTGTATCGATACGTTGGTTGGGTATCGATACACAAATTACATTCGATGTTTGGGTGTATCGATACATCTAAGAGTGTATCGGTACCTCCCTTTGTAAAAATTATTTTTTTGCCCGATTAAGGTTCAAAATACTTTGTAAAAATTGTTTCAAAAATATTTTAAGATTAAAACACAATTTTACACTTAAGTAGGGATTAAAATTGATATTTGAAAACTTGGAGTAATATTTTTTATATTCGAATAATTTAATCGAATATTAATTTTGAAATCGATTATAAAATCTTAAAATTCATTTAGTACTTTATATTTTATATCGAAACTTCAAAATGTTTTCAACAATATTCCCCTTTTTGATATAACGAAACATTTTAGCAAATTTAAGATTTTATTTGAAAATCATTTTTGAAATCAATTTTGAAAATTACTCCCCCTTACTTTATTCTCCCCCTTTTTGTTAAATAAAAAAGACTCTATGAAAAATTTAAACAAGGTTTTTAAGAAAATAGCCAATTGATTTTTATATAAATATATATATATATATATATATATAGCTTAAGCTGCTAAGATCACAATCAAGAGAAATATTATCCATTAGTTCATAATCAATATTCATATAAAAATGTGTAATGGAAATTGGTCATATTCAACTAAGATGTAAATGATTCAAAAATCAATGAAATTAATATAAACATGAAACCATTCAAAAACATCCAAACATCCAAAAACACACAAATCCAAAACATTCAAAATGTTTTAACAATAAGTTCAAATTTAATCCAATAAAACTAAGCAAGAAAGGTCTAATCATCCATAAGTGGATCGGGAGGAGGAAAATGTGCTCGCATCGCAGTCATATTGAGCATAAGCGCATGTAATCGTTCGTTCATAGCTTTTTTGTTCGCTCGCTTCTCCCGTTGAATTTCCAATTGTTGAGCCCCCGTAGCGGTTAAGTGGGACTCTATGGATGCAAACCTCATATCAAATGTCTCCAAAAGCGATCGAAAGTATAGAGGCATTTGATCCTCTTGCTGGACCGTCTCGACCTCGGGTACGTGATCATCAATATCTCGTATAAGTTCTTAAAGCCCGGGATCATCATCAACAGCCAGCTCTGGTGCAGCTCGTGCGGAACTAGTACCCGATGTTTTCTCGGTTGATCGAACCCATTGATCTTTTTCCCCAGACTATCCCGATTTCTTCAAGGTTGTGAAATAGATTAGGTTCTTAATAGGGATGGCTACATCAAGCTGGACCCTAAGATTGGATTTGATAAACAAATTACTTAGAAGACAACCGTAAACTAAGGTTTCTATATATTTTGATGGGACATTGTTTACGGTTTCTACTAGCTCAACAAAAATGATTTGTGGCAAATTTATTTTCTTTTTATGATGGATACAATGTACCCACCATTAATCTAGAGCTCTAAGGGTGGAGTATTTACCTTCGGATGGTCTAAACCACCAAGAGATAATTAAATGAAGAAAATGCTCGTGATGAGTTAACAAGGTACTCGCACTAGCCTTAGCTCTATAATTGGTAGCCACAATTTCTTTTTCGTTATCTAAACCCTCGTTATCTAAACTAAAAATATTAGTGATTGTGTCGAAGTCAATATAAAGGAATTGACCTAAAAGATAAGATTGAATCCCTACGGTTGTAGTATGAGACTCGTTTTGGACACAAACTGCATTGAAATAGAAAATACGGACGAGTTGGTGATAAACGATAGGTTTAAGCTGAAAAAGTTTAGCAAATTTCCAAGATTTAAGAGTAGAAAGATATTGAAATTTCATATCGACCATAGCTTGGATTGAGGGTATATGCTCTTCTCAGATTTTATATGACTCGAATAAGTTAACAAGCCTATGGTAGAGATCTTTTCGATGACCATATTCTTTAAAGCAGAAATTTAGGATAGTCATTTCGGGAGCGTTTGGGTTTGGATTTGAGTTGGAATAGGAGGCTGGTTTGGTGGTTGGTTTGACGATCGACTAGACGAAGTCCTAGGGCATTTGGAATGAGACATGGTTGAATCGGAATGAAATTAAGTAATATCTGTAATTTTAAAACACATGTATGCAATACAATCAATCCCAAAACTCAATATGAGTCCTCATTATTCAATGTTCTCTAACTAATATCCTAATGGGCAAAATCTGAAAACTATTTTGAAAACAATGTTTGAAAAATTATAATACATATAGTTTTTATGAAAACAACATAATTAAATCAAAAACAACAATTTTAAAATAAAACATTTTTTATTTCGAAAATTATGAAAATTATTGTGTTTTTGATGAAATTTGTTGTAGAACCTAGTTTAAAACCATATTATGAATAACGCCCGATATCTAATTCAACCTAGAACTAATCAAAACTAGTCCTAAGTTCAAAATCAATAAAATAGAAGTTTTTGAAATATTATCTTGAAAATTTTTGGATTTGAGTGAGAATAGAGTTGTTTGCACTGATTTGATGAATATAGCAGGATTAGAAGTTGAAAAACGAAGAGATTCTGACTTGAATTTTTGGATTTGAACAAGATTTGAGAGTATGGAGAGAGAGAGGGATGACGATAATGAGAGTGTTTTTTTGGGTGTTTGGCTAAATGTGATTTTTAGGGATTTTAAGCCTAAAACTCGATGGGTGTATTGGTACACCTGCGAGTGTATCGGTACACATTCATAGTGTATCGATACAAAGCAAGGGTGTATCTGTATCGATACACTTTGCACAAAAATGTCAAAAATCTGTTTTGAACACTTAGAATGCTAAATTAATTAGCTCTAGTGGTATTGGCAACTCATATATCGAAAATTAACAATTTTCAATCAATCAAATCAATCATTAAATTTTATTTGAACATATTATTAATTTTCACTAAAGATCATAAACTCCCCCTAACTATTAGCAATGAATGCAATCAAAAGAGTTATTTTTATAATCAATTTTCAATTCTAATTAAAAGTGCTAAAATTGTTTTAAACACTAAGTCAAGGTAGGTTTGTTAAACCTAATTCTCTCCTAAGTGTCCAAAATATCTCTTTTTCTAAAGGTTTTGTAAAAATATCAGCTATTTGATGTAAAGTATCAATAAATTCTAGAACTACATCTCCTTTAGTGATATGATCTCTAATAAAATGGTGTCTAATTTCAATGTGCTTAGTTCTAGAGTGTTGTATGGGATTTTTAGTGAGACAAATAACACTAGTATTGTCACACTTTATAGGAATGGTACCAACTTCAATTACATAATCTAAAAGTTGTTGTTTTATCCATAAAACTTGTGCGCAACAACTAACAGCTGAAATGTATTCCGCTTCAGTGGTATATAATGCAACACTATTTTGTTTCTTTGAAAACCATGAAATCAGCATATTTCCTAGGAATTGACAAGTACTGGAGGGTGCTTTTCCTATCTCTTTTTCATCTTTCATAATCCGCATAAGAGAAAGCATGCAAGCTAAAGCTAGAGTCTCTAGGATACCAAAGTCATAAACTAGGAGTGTCCTTAAGGTATCTAAAGATCCTCTTAATGGCGTTTAGATGTGATTCTTTAGGACATGATTGAAATCTAGCACATAAGCAAACACTAAACATAATATTCGATATACTTACGGTTAGATAAAGCAAAGAGTCAATCATAGACCTATAAAGTTTAAGATCTACACATTTACCTCCTTCATCTTTGTTAAGCTTTGTAGATGAGCTCATTAGAGTGGCTTGGGGTTTTTCATCTTCCAATCCAAACTTTTTGAGCATATCCTTGACGTATTTTGCTTGATTGATGAAGAGACCATCTTTTCTTTGCTTGATTTGGAGTCCCAAGAAAAATAAGAGCTCCCTCATCATGCTCATCTCGAATTCACTCTACATTAGTTTAGAAAATTCTTGGCAAAGAACATCATTAGTAGAACCAAATATTATATCATCAATATAAATTTGAACTACTAATAAGTATTTACCTTTTCTCTTTAAAAATAATGTAGTGTCAACCTTCCCTTTTTGAAAAACCTTTTTCTATTAAAAAGTTTGACAATCTTTCATACCAAGCTCTAGGAGCTTGTTTTAAACCATATAAAGCTTTTGTCAATTTAAAAACATGATTTGGAAATTTTGAATCTTCAAAACCAGGAGGTTGTTCCACATACACTTCTTCTTTTGTAAAACCATTTAAAAATGCACTTTTAACATCCATTTGATATAATTTAAATTCATTGGAAAATGCAAATACTAATAACATTCTGATTGCATCCATCCTAGCTACGGGAGTATATGTTCATCATAGTCTATGCCCTCTTCTTGAGTATAGCCTTGAGCAACAAGTCTAGCCTTGTTCCTCACTATATTACCACTTTCATCAAGCTTATTCCTAAATACCAATTTAGTACCTACAATAGATTTATTACTAGGTCTTTCAACTAATGTCCATACTTTACTTCTCTCAAATTGATTTAACTCTTCTTGCATAGCCATGATCCAATTTTCATCTTTTAATGCTTCTTGGATATTCTTAGGCTCTATGTATGAGATAAATGCAACATAATTACATATATTTCTAAGAGAAGATCGAGTTGTTACCCCTTTGGATGGATCACCTATAATTTTACCATCCTTGACATAGTTGTATTCTCTTGGGTAAGAGACTTCCCTTTTTTTCAATAATTGGATTCTTAAGAACATCTTGAGTTTCCCTCATCTTTTACTTCTTCCTGTGATGATGATTCTCCAACGTTATGTGCATTCATAATACCTACTTCATCATCAACACAAGAATCCTTCCTCGGAAGGGGATTATCATCGAAAACATGTATAGACTCTTCTACCACTAAATTCCTTTTATTAAATACTCGATAAGCTTTAGAATTTAAGGAATAACCCAGAAAAATTCCTTCATCACTTTTAGCATCAAATCTGCCAATATTGTCTTTACCGTTGTTTAAAATAAAACATTTACACCCAAATGTAAGAAAAAAGCTAATGTTAGGATTTTTATTTTTGAAAAGTTCATATGGAGTTTTATTTAAAATATGCCTAATCATTACTTGATTAATAACATAACAAGCGGTATTTGTAACATAACAAGCGGTATTTGAGGCTTCCGCCCAAAAATATTTTGGCAAATTATTTTCACAAAGCATGGTTCTAGCCATTTCTTCTAATGTTCTATTTTTCCTCTCAACAACTCCATTTTGTTGAGGGGTTCTAGGTGCTGAAAAATTATGGCTAATTCCATTAGAATTACAAAATTTAGTAAATCCAAGATTTTCAAATTCAGTACCATGGTCACTCTTAACACTATAAATGGAGTAACCTTTTTCATTTTGGATTACTTTTGAAAATGTGATGAATTTTTCTAATACTTTATCTTTAGTACTTAAGATTAGAACCCCAAGTATATCTAGAATAGTCATCTACCAAGACAAATGCATATTGTTTTCCACCCAAGCTAACAGTCCTAATTGACCCAAAAAGATCTATATGGATCAATTGTAATACTCTACTAGTTGATACATCATTAATGGACAAAAAGGAAGCTCTTTTATGTTTTCCTTTAGCACAAGCATCACATATTTTATCTTTGTTAAATTTTAGATTTGGCAACCTCTTACTAAATCTCCTTGAATTAGTCTTTGTAAAACACTCATGCTTGTATGTCCTAGTCTCCTATGCCATAACCAACTATCATGTTCATCCTTAGAAACTAGGCACAAGTTAGTCATATTAATAGAATTTAAATACACCATGAATATGTTATCTATTCTATGACCAACAAGCATAATTTGATTAGATGCAATGTCAACAATTTTACAACCATTTGTTTCAAATAAGACATTGTATCCTTTATCGCATAATTGACTAATACTCAATAGATTATGCTTTAACCCATTCACATATAAAACTTTTTCTATTTGTATGGAAGAGGTTTTACGTATAGTACCTATACCTTTAATGTAAACTTTTGAGTTGTCACCAAAGGTTGACACTTCTTCATTTTTGTCGTTAAGCTCTATAAATCGACTTTTGTCTCTGGTCATGTGTCTTGAGCATCCACTATCAAGGAACCATGAATTTGAACTTGGATTTTGTGCCTTGTAGCAATGCTCCTTTTCCTACAAACATAGATTAATTTTTTTATTTTTGGTACCCAAATTCTTTTGGGTCTATATTCATTAGTCCCTAAAATCCTAGTCCCCTTGGGTATCCATTTGTGTAGCATATCCTTATCTTTAGTAGTAATGAGTTCTTTAGGAACCCATATACTTCTAATGATTTTACCATTTGAGGTTCTTTGGGGACCTCTATGATTGTAGTTTTTAAAAAAAATTCTAACAAAGTTAGATTTTGAACTTTCTCTATTTTCAAAACGTTTAGTTCCAACTTTATCAAAAGAAGCTTTAAGATAATCAATTTCTTTTTGATCATCGTCATTAACTCTTGAAAGTAAGTTATACAAATCAGTATTTTTCTTTTCAAACTCATCTAGTTTGATTTGCAATTTTTTAATGTTACTCTCAAGATCAATGTTGGTCTTGGATATGAGATTATTTTTGTTTTTCAATTTTGAAATATCATTCTTGTAATTCAAAAATAATTTCTCATAGTCCGAAGCCAACCCAGTATATTCCTCTGCTAACTCATCAAAAGAATAATCTTCTAAATCAACTGAGTTAGAGGTTATCTGAGAATCTTTCCCGGTGGCCATCAAGCACATGTTTACTACTTCTTGTTCCTCTACATTTGATGATTCATCATCATCACTCCAAGTAGCCACGTATGCCTTGTGCTTTTTCTTGGATTGACCCTTTTTTCTTTAATTACAGGCAATCGTATTTGACATGCCCAAGCTTTTTGCATTCGTAGCAAATGATCGAGTCATTCTCCTTTGGTTCATTTTTTAAACCTTCATTTCTTTTGAATTTTATTCCTCTGTTGGGCTTCATTAATTTTATGAATCGTTTGGAAAATAATGTCATTTCCTCGTCATCGTCATCTTCATCAAAATCATTCTCACCTTTTGTAGATTTGAGAGCAACTCCAACGTTCTTCTTTTTTTTCGTCTCCTTCTTTGTCTCGTCCTTCTTCTCGAGGTCTACCTCATCTTGAATCATCATTTTATGTGTAAAGAGAGAACCAATAAGCTCATCGAGGGTTAAGGACTTTAAGTTTTTAGCCTCGATAATCATTGTCTTCTTCGATTGCCAAGCTTTTTGAAGAGAATAAATTAACTTCCTCACAAGCTTCTCATTTGGAATGATCTCTCCATATGATTTGAGAAAATTAACAATCACGGAAAATCTATCCATCATAGTTTTGATATCTTCATCTGGTTTCATCCTGAAATTTTCATAGCTATGAGTTAGAAGACTAATTTTAGATTTTTTACCTCGTTTGCGCCATCATGAGTGACTTGTAGTTTATCCTATATCTCCTTTGCGATTGTACAAGATGAAACTCTCTCGTATTCATCTGGTCCAAGAGCACAAAATAAAATATGTATAGCCTTTGAGTTGAGCTAGAACATCTCGTCTCTTCTTCACTCCACAAATTTGAATGAGTGGTTGGTTCGATGTATTCGTTCTCCATAATTTTCCATGCTCCCATATCACTTGCTTGAATGAAGTACCTCATTCTATTCTTCCAATAAGCATAATTAGCTCCATTTAAGAAAGGAGGCTTGTTGACAGGTTGAGAATCAAGAACAAGGTCAAAGTTTGAAGTGGAGGTCATTGATGACTTGAATATTGATATAAATCTTCCCGAATTGACTTAAGAGGTGGTTAAACCTTCAAATGATTGTAGCTCTGATACCAATTGTTGAGTTAATCGATCAATGAATCGGCCAAGAAATGGTGAATTGGCAATAAAAATTTTGGTGGAAGCTTTTGCAGAAAATTAAAAATATTTGCACATCGATTTAGAGTGGTTTGACTTTCTCAACCAAATACTTTGTAAAAATTCTTTCAAAATATTTTAAGATTAAAACACAATTTTACACTTAAGTAAGGATTAAAATTGACATTTGAAAACTTGGAGTAATATTTTTGATATTCGAATAATTTAATCGAATATTAATTTTGAAATCGAATATAAAATCTTAACATTAATTTAGTACTTTATTTGTTATATCAAACATCAAAATGTTTTCAACAATATTAATCAAATGGTTTAACATATTCACCACACTCATTTCTTATCTTCTTAATTTTTTATTAAGTTTATTTTCAACTTCTTTCTTATAGAGATTAAATTTCTCTATAATTTCGTGTTTGCTCATAAACAAATATATATATCAATATGCCCAATAGATTATACAATTTCGTGTTTGCTCATAAACAAGTAGATTGTCCCATTGAACCTAGATCTTGGTGTTAAGATAGCACATGGACTATCTTATTCTAGAGAACAAAAGAGAGAAAGAGAATTGAAATAATTCTTTAGAAACCATTTTATTCAAATAAGTGTAACCTTAACTAAGCATAGTGACCAACTACATATACTGATACAAAAGGTAAACGATTAGAGAAAGAGAGTAGCTAATAAATGATAGCTTACCAAAACCCTAACCACTTAACCAACTTCTAATAAAATCACGCACATAGGAAAAAAGCATGCACGTCACCTATCCTATACTCCAACATTCCCCTACAACAGAACCTTCAAAGCCTCTCAATCCTTTTTCTGTCAAAAACCTCATATTCAAACATCCCCCTACAACATAGTCTTTAAAACCCCGAGTTAACCATCAACAACCAAACTCTTATCTCTAAGCTGGACAAGCAACAATTGACACTTATGCTTGAAAAACAAAGACGACGACAATAGTTTCATCATCACATCTGTAACTTGTTCACAAGTTGGGAACTCATGAACTTGCAATTTGCCAGTGGCAACCATTTCCCAAAAAAAACAAGTCAACATGCAACTCTCTTAATAAGTACTAAAGCCAAACAACATGCAACTCTCCTAATAAAGACTAAAGCCAAACAACATGCAACCATGCGTGACAACATGCATAGGGCGACCATGCGTGACAACGTGCAACTCTCCCAATAAGAACTAAAGCCAAACAACTTTAGTAACAACATAAGCGACACTACGACACTCCGCTTCATTTGTGAAACGAGCAACCACTTGTTTAGGAGAACTTCACGAAACAAGGCCCCCAAAATAGATACAATAACCAAAAGTGGAGCGTCGATCATCTGCATTTTATCCCCATTTTGCATCAATAAACCCATCCAAAGCAAGTAGAGAGGAAGCTGAAAATCGTAAACCAAAGTCAATCGTACCCTATAAATAATGTAAAATCCGCTTCACAGCCTGAAAATGAACATCAATAGGAGCTTCCATAAACTGACACACTCGCTTAACAACAAACATTATGTATGGGTGAGTGATCACAATATATTGTAAAGCACCAACAACATTCGTATATTGAGCATCATTTTCAAAAGAAGAACCTTTATTGGCATAGAGTTTTTAATTTTTTGCCATAGAAGTATGAAGTCCTTTGGCATCTTTAAAGCTACTATTTTACGGGTAGTTCTGCGGTGCGGCGCCTAAAAAACGGCTAATATACGGCGTGACCGGTTAAACAAGTGACCGGTTAAAATTTAGACCGGTTATGTTATATTATTTAACCGGAAATATTATAAAGTACAATAACATACTAGGTAGCGCTTATATAATGTAATAGGTAGCGCTTATATTTACCTATTTTATAAGTAAACCGGTATATTTATACCGATAGCATTGCAAATTTACCTATTACATTATAATATGTTGAAAGTGTCCATACTTTTTATAAAAATGATCGATACTTTTTTTAAAGTTATGTAATTTATGTTTCAATTTTTTTTAATAGTGTTTCATGTTTTCCACCTACAATATTAATTTAATAATTTCATTTGCACAAAAAATTGATTGTTTTGATATTTTATAAATAATATTTAGAATTTAAATTTAACAATATTAACCAAAGATAATAATAAATATGTAATATATGTTTATTGTTTTTAATTATAATATATATATCGTAACGTAAAAAATAAATCATTAGACGCCTATAATTACTAAATTAATATCTTAAAACTCACTCAAAAGATAACCTTAAATTAATGTTTTCCACAGTGAAAAAAGTATGGACAGTTTTATAAAAAGGATAGATACTTTACAATATAAGCACTACCTATTACATTATATAAACGCTACCTATTACATTATATAAGCGCTACCTATTACATCATTTTTACCTATTATATTGAAAGTGTCCATACTTTTATAAAAAGGATCGATACTTCTTTAAAGTTATGTAATTTATGTTTCAGTTTTTTTTAATAGTGTTTCATGTTTTCCACCTACAATATTAATTTAATAATTTCATTTACACAAAAATTTTGATTGTTTTGATATTTATAAAATAATATTTAGAATTTAAATTTAACAATATTAACCAAAGATAATATAAATATGTTATATATATGTTTATTGTTTTTAATTAATAATAATATATACCGTAACGTAAAAAATAAATCATTAGACGCCTATAATTACTAAATTAATATCTTAAAACTCACTCAAAAGATAACCTTAAATTAATGTTTTCCACAGTGAAAAAAGTATGGACACTTTTATAAAAAGGATAGATACTTTAAAATATAAGCACTACCTATTACATTATATAAGCGCTACCTATTACATCATATTTTTACCTATTATATTGAAAGTGTCCATAGTTTTTATAAAAAGGATCGATACTTCTTTTAAAGTTATGTAATTTATGTTTCAATTTTTTTAATAGTGTTTCATGTTTTCCACCTACAATATTAATTTAATAATTTCATTTACAAAAATTATTTGATTGTTTGATATTTTATAAAATAATATTTAGAATTTAAATTTAACAATATTAAACAAAGATAATAATAAATATGTAATATATGTTTATTGTTTTTAATTTAATAATAATATATATCGTAACGTAAAAAATAAATCATTAGACGCCTATAATTACTAAATTAATATCTTAAAACTCACACAAAAGATAACCTTAAATTAATGTTTTCCACAGTGAAAAAAGTATGGACACTTTTATAAAAAGGATAGATACTTTACAATATAAGCACTACCTATTACATTATAAAACGCTACCTATTACATTATATAAGCGCTACCTATTACATCATATTTTTACCTATTATATTGAAAGTGTCCATACTTTTTATAAAAAGGATCGATACTTCTTTTAAAGTTATGTAATTTATGTTTCAATTTTTTTTAATAGTGTTTCATGTTTTCCACCTACAATATTAATTTAATAATTTCATTTGCACAGAAAATTATTTGATTGTTTTGATATTTTATAAAATAATATTTAAAATTTTTAATTTAATAATAATATATATCGTAACGTAAAAAATAAATCATTAGACGCCTATAATTACTAAATTAATATCTTAAAACTCACTCAAAAGATGTATATACCTAAATATGTAGTTATTGTACATACCTAAATATGTAGTTATTGTACATACCTAAATTTAATGATAATATACTTGTAGTTATTGTACATACCTAAATATGTACTGCGAATTTAATGTTGTACCTACCCTTTAACTACCACTACCAATGCCACATCCTATTGAAAGCAGCACGACTGAAACATGTTCAAAATGAACCTTTGCTTACATCTCCATCAACTCTTGGAGCACTGAACTTGCACAACAAAATTTTTGCCATGGATAATACTGATGTAGACAATGTTAAGCCAACCGAGGAATGCCATGAAGTACATAATGTTGATGAATCTGACAGATTGGTTGGTCAGCTCTTCTGTTCACGTGATCAAGCTTGGTACTTTTACAAGGGATTCGCACGGGAACATGGGTTTAGTGCACGTAAGGGAACAACACGGCTTGACGTGGAAGGGAATGTGAAGACACAAGAATTTTGTTGTTCCAAAGAAGGGTTTCGAGTATCAAAAGTCAATACTGTTGATCGTCAACGTGCTCATACGCCAGTCATAAGAACAGGATGTAAGGCTAGAGTCGTAGTTACAGCAACAAATACAAACGATCAGTGGGTTATAAGTAAGTCTGATCAGAAACATAATCATGCATTGTGCACACCTGCTATGACACCATTTATGCGTTCTAATAGAGCTGTAAGTAAGGCTAATATCGATGAGGCAACAACATTGAAAGAGGTCGGTGTTGGCACGTCACAAGTAATGAACTATTTAACGCAACAGGCAGGGGGCTATCATAATGTTGGATTTACACATAAAGACCTCTACATGCACTTCAAAGAGGTAAAGCAAAGGAAATCGTCGATGGGATGAATGCGCTTATTGCCTACTTTGATTATAAGAAACATGATGATCCCGGGTTTTTTATGACATACACGGTAGACGAATCGGGGGCATTGTATAATCTTATTTGGTCGGATTCTACATCGAGATCGGATTACACATGCTTCGGTGATGTAATTGCGTTCGACACAACGTACAAAGATAATTTGTATGGTCGACCAATTATGCCTATTGTTGGTGTCAATCATCACCATAACACAATTGTGTTTGCCACTGCCATAATCGCTGACGAGACGTCTCAATCTTTCGAGTGGGTGCTACAGAATTGTTTAGAAGCCATGATGAATAAATCACTTATTTCCGTTGTAACCGATGGGGATAGGGCAATGCAGAGGGCTATCAAATCTGTTATCCCTTATGCTAAGCACAGATTATGTTCTTGGCATCTTTCTCGCAATGCACAAGCTAACATTGGTGACCCAAAGTTTACAGCAGCATTCTCAAAATGCATGGCTTCCTGGTGGACAACCAAGGAATTTGATATTCAATGGCGTTCGGTTGTTTCAGAATTCAACGTCCAAAAGCATCCATGGGTGATTGAGAAGGGAAATACACGACACTTATGGGCACAAAGCATATCTAACCGGTCATTCTTTGCCAATATTCGCTCAACACAAGGTGCTAGTCTATGAATGCTTCACTAGCTATTGCACTGAAACACAAGAAGACATATTTAGATGTTGTTCGTGCAATTGAAGATGGAATTAGTAGAATGCGTATGAACGAGTTGAAAGCGGATTACTTAAGTTCCCATACGAAGCCCTTCTAGATCACAAAACTGGTCGACCTTGAAAGCCATGCCGCTACGATTTTTACCCGCGAATCTTTTCGTGTGTTCCAAGATGAACTTATACGGGAGACATTGTACCGGATTGAGGCAGAGATTAAGTCCTTATCAGATGAATGTCAACATTATATTTTGTCAAAGTACGCAGAAAAAAATAGGAAATTTGAAATTAGTTTTGATTCTCGTACGAAAACTTTAATTTGCTCCTGCAAAAAATTCGAGACCGTTGGACTTCCGTGTCGCCATCAACTTCACATTTTGAAGCAATTAGACTACACATATTTGCCCGGGACTTTGATTCAAAGTAGGTGGACTAATGATGCGAAGGCTTCTGCACCCAGCTATGTTGATTTTAATGTGTCTCCAGAAGTGATGCAAATGGAAAGGTTTGCTGCTCTACGTTCAACGTCAAGTAGGTTATGCTACATTGCATCAAAGACAGACGAGTCTTTCAAAACCGCAAGAGATGAGATGAAAAAACTAATAGAAGAATTAGAAAACTCGTTTGGTTTGAATGATTCAGTCAACCAGAGCATTGTAGTAAACAATGTTCGTGACCCTCAACGAAAACAACGCAAGCGAAAAGAAGTGCCGAAGAACAAGGTCGAGAAGAAAATTAGGCGATGTGGGTACTGCAACGGTGAGGGACATAATAAACTAAAATGTCCTCAAGTCAAGCTCAGTTTGAGTACAAGCACACAGCCTACATCAACTGATTTTTTCGAAGACGGAATGGAATGACAACGATCTCCATATATCGTAAGTATCAACATGACTCATATTGTATGTACATATAAATATTTTGAATGAATGAAGAAAAACCGCGTTACTTAAAATTACCGACACAATATTAAAACGTGTCGATATAGGTTGTAAGACCTATTCGCTCATAAAACTGGTATATTTATACTGGTTATATTACAAAATTATCTATTAGATTATAAATCTGGGTTCCGATGTGTAAATCTCGACACTTTTTTAAATGGTATCGACACATTTTTCTTCCAATCTGGACATAAAGTACCGACACAATATTAAAAAGTGTCGATATAGGTTGTAGACCTATTCGCTCATAAAACCGGTATATTTATACCGGTTATATTACAAAATTATCTATTACATTATAAATCTGGGTTCCGATGTGTAAATGTCGACACTTTTTTAAATGGTATCGACACATTTTTCTTCCAATCTGGACATAAAGTACCGACACAATATTAGAAAGTGTCGATATAGGTTGTAGACCTATTCGCTCAAAAAACCGATATATTTATACCGGTTATATTACAAAATTATCTATTACATTATAAATCTGGGTTCCGATGTGTAAATGTCGACACTTTTTTAAATGGTATCGACACATTTTTCTTCCAATCTGGACATAAAGAACCGACACAATATTAGAAAATGTCGATATAGGTTGTAGACCTATTCGCTCATAAAACCGGTATATTTATACCGGTTATATTACAAAATTATCTATAACATTATAAATCTGGGTTCCGATGTGTAAATGTCGACACTTTTTTAAATGGTATCGACACATTTTTCTTCCAATCTGGACATAAAGTACCGACACAATATTAGAAAGTGTCGATATAGGTTGTAGACCTATTCGCTCATAAAACCGGTATATTTATACCGGTTATATTAAAAAATTATCTATTACATTATAAATCTGGGTTCCGATGTGTAAATGTCGACACTTTTTTTAAATGGTATCGACACATTTTTCTTCCAATCTGGACATAAAGTACCAACACAATATTAGAAAGTGTCGATATAGGTTGTAGACCTATTCGCTCATAAAACTGGTATATTTATACCAGTTATATTACAAAATTATCTATTACATTATAAATCTGGGTTCTGATGTGTAAATGTCGACACTTTTTTAAATGGTATCGACACATTTTTCTTCCAATCTGGACATAAAGTACCGACACAATATTAGAAAGTGTCGATATAGGTTGTAGACCTGTTCTCTCATAAAACCGATATATTTATACCGGTTATATTACAAAATTATCTATTACATTATAATTCTGGGTTCCGTTGTGTAAATGTCGACACTTTTTGACAATGTATTGACACATTTTTCTTCTAATCTGGACATAAAGTACCGACATAATATTAAAAAGTGTCGATATAGGTTGTAGACCTATTCGCTCATAAAACCGGTATATTTATACCGATTATATTACAAAATTATCTATTACATTATAATCTAGGTTCCGATGTTTTTTCAATCGACAGTTTTTTAAATGGTATCGACACATTTTTCTTCCATTCTGGACATAAAGTACAGACACAATATTAAAAAGTGTGAAAACTTTGTTGTGGATATCATCGAAAACAATGCTATAGTCATGTGTTTCGATATATTTGCAAGCAGATGTAAAATACATTAGTATTGATATTTCAACAATCCTCAAATGTATATGTACACATAGAAGCAAATATGGAATAATTAATGAAAATATACACACATATAATCACACCCAAAATAAATACACAAGAATGTTCAAATTTACCGACAAACAAAATTAATCCGATGAAAAAGGGTTATTTCTAACGAAGTCCGGAACATTAGAGGCCTTCAACAAATTTTCCAAATACTCTCGTATGTTTCCGCCTTTTTCTGAGGACATACATAAATAATTTCAATTATCAAACTAATGAGGTGCAATTTTACTAACAATAAACTAAATTCGCATAAGCATGAATAAATTTGTGTCATACCTAGAGCATTGTCGTTCGAATGGGAAGCAGCGTCAAAGGTATGTGGACATATGTAATTGTATTTCTATATAAACACATAAGTTGTTAAAATAATCAATGTCTGAACACCTGTTCAACTGGAAAAACATATTGCATAAATGCAACTTACCGGATTATAAATCATTTTTTCCACTGAATCATCGACCAAAAGTGTATTTAGCTCGTTAAAATCTAGACACGCGTTCCAAACATCATTGAGATCTTTACATTAGGTAACAGAATCGTATGTTCTGCATTTTTTTTGATCCTGTTCACAAACAGTCGAACATAAATATGTAGGAATCATAGACAACGAAAAGTCAGCAAACTGTAATGACATTCATCTTACCCACACGAATAGAAAATGCTCGGAAAATACAGGTAGTTTCTCAAGTACACGGTCGACGTTATTCCTGAGATTGTAATCAAGTTTGAATGTTAACATTCAAATGTATATTAACGATTTTGACTACAGTAATTCAATTGCTTCAAACATGTTCTAACCTCATCTTTGAAGACCAAAGGGCAACAACAAAATTGTCGACACAAAATTGCATAAATTCAAATAATCCTCTTCTGAGGACAACATCTACAACATGAAGAAAATGAGATTAAAGTTCTACGCATATATGTTAAAATAATGGATACAAAAGAATAGAATTAAAACCTGCAGGCAGTCTTGGGATGTAGGCAAGGACACCATTGAGATCAAAAATTAAAAGTTTTCTTGAAGGCGGCGTTGCAGACACAATATACTTGTTTGGATCATCATCATCATCATCATCATCATCATCGTCATCATCTTCATCGTCAGCTTCATCATCATCATCATCATCATCGTCAGCTTCATCTTCATTGACCGCTTGATTGTCCACATCTGTTAAAAGAAAATAAAATACAGTTCAGAACGTGTACATGTTAAGAAACATAGATAATGAATTACCTAACTCGTTTGATGTCGTTGACGTAATTCGTTACGCAACATGGAGACTTCATGTTACAATGATGAAATAGATAATGAATTACCTAACTCGTTTGATGTCGTTGACGTAATCGTTACGCAACATGGAGACTTCATGTTACAATGATGAATATCGGATCGCATTCTACTCACAAGGAATCAATATGCTCCCAAAAATTGACCATGTATTCCATCACGGTCTTAATTGTGACATCCTCTGCAACTGGAGCTTCTTCCATCATTGCGTCTCCACTTGGTTGCTCTTCTTCATGGCCAACGGGGTCCATTTCCTCCCTCTCTTGATCTAATCCGACCTCCTTGACACGCTTCCAACCGAGTTTTTCAACAAAATCATATCCCGTTTTTTTAATAAATACCATGTCAATCTTGCGGGTTAATCGAACAGGGGCGTCATGCGAAAAATCAACTTCTTCTCTTTTCAACAGATGGGTGATGACACATCATAGGTAGTGTAGTTGAAATTGTTGCTCCCTTTGTGACCATATATACAATTGTATTAAATATGAGTTTTGCAATGTTTGAAGCCGTTTTGGATTTATACTTTGCTATCCACCAATAATCGATATCTCGAAGCGTTGAATGTTTCCCCCACTAGGCCGGATATACCATGTGAGCATTTTGTGAAACACTCTCGACTCTACAATCGAGGTGAATTGGGCTATTCTAGCAACCCGTTTAATTGTAGACCAATCTACACCATTTTCATATGAATCCCCTGTATTCGCTACACCTAAACCCTCCGTAATAGTTTCTGGAGATATATATATATCCTTCCCCATGACATGTGTATTAATTCCTATATTAGTCTTATTAGGCTCGTGCTGTAAGGAAGCATGTTGTAGAAGACTCTAACTAGGTTGGGATAATATCTTGGTTCTACACCAAGGAATTCAAGCCAACCCCAAGATGTAAATAGGATTTAAAACTAAATGCATATTTATCATCAAACAAACCCAGGTCCATGACACGTTCGGGATGAATCTTCCTTACTTTAAAACTCGTCTGCCATCTTTGTTTCTCCATATCGGATCTAAAGTTCAGAGTTTCGAAGGACCTGATTTCCTTATAAGAATCGTTTGTTACAGAAGGAGGTTGTGGTTGAGAAGAACTGGGTTGAGAAGAGCTTTGAGAAAGACCGCGCTTCTGACGCTGACGTTTTGGAGCCATTTTGGTTGGATGCTATTACAATAGAACACAAACACATTCAGGAAAAAAACTCCAATATAGAAATCAATCAAACCCATAAAAATCGATAAATTTACCTGAATTGATCGTCACTTATGATAACGCTAGAAGAAAGAGGAAGAGTTATCTTCTGCCTGCTTGCCTTTATGTTTAGGGTTTCTCGATTTAGAGTACTATATATAGTGAACGGTGGAAAAACACTTGATATTTAAATTAGTATCGACACAAACTAAACAAGTGTCGACATATTATTTAGACATATTCTCTCATAAAACCGGTATACTTGTACCGGTTAGATTGAAAAATTACATATTACATTATAATTTCGGGTTTCGATGTTTTTGGGATCGACACTTTTTATATATGGATCGACACTTTATGGTTGCACCCTGTTTTCCATTCATTCTGGACCAAAAATCGACACAAACTAAAAAAGTGTCGACACATTATTAGACATATTCTCTCATAAAACCGGTATACTTGTACCGGTTAGATTGAAAAATTACATATTACATTATACTTTTGGTTTTTGATGTTTTTGGAATCGACACTTTTTATATATGGATTGACACTTTATGGTTGCACCCTGTTTTCCATTCATTCTGGACCAAAAATATCGACACAAACTAAAAAAGTGTCGACACATTATTTAGACATATTCTCTCATAAAACCGGTATACTTGTACCGGTTAGATTGAAAAATTACATATTACATTATACTTTTGGTTTTCGATGTTTTTGGGATCGACACTTTTTTATATGGATCGACACTTTATGGTTGCACCATGTTTTCCATTCATTCTGGACCAAAAATATCGACACAAACTAAAAAAGTATCGACACATTATTTAGACATATTCTCTCATAAAACCGGTATACTTGTGCCGGTTAGATTGAAAAATTACATATTACATTATACTTTTGGTTTTCAATGTTTTTGGGATCGACACTTTTTATATATGGATCGACACTTTATGGTTGCACCCTGCTTTCCATTCATTCTGGACCAAAAATATCGACATAAACTAAAACAGTGTCGACACATTATTTAGACATATTCTCTCATAAAACCGGTATACTTGTACCGGTTAGATTGAAAAATTACATATTACATTATACTTTTGGTTTTCGATGTTTTGGGATCGACACTTTTATATGGTTCGACACTTATTGTTGCACCCTGTTGGCCATATTGTAAATTTGCCTTTTACTTTAAAGTATCAACATGACCCTTAATGTGTATAAGAAACATTTACAACAACATACTGCTAACTTTTCTCATCTCATTCATAATTATATTCACATACAAAATTATAAATCGTATACAAAATTATAAATCTTATACAAAATTAACCCTACATTTACATCATTGCATCCTTTTGTTATTCTTATGTATCATGGCAGCTTTTGTTATCTCCTATCTTCGTTTATTTTGATTGTGGCTTACGAAATCGTTTAATATTCGTGATCGATCCCAGTCTCCAACAACCTATATTCAAATTGTCTGCACGTTAAGTATTGTCAACTACAGTATTCAATCTACGACTTTTAACAATTTTACCACAAACGAATTTTTCTTTCCACTTACAAAATCACCAGTTGCCCCTGTAGAACCGATCGATTCCATCCACATCACCACATACATGCCGCAATCATGTCTGTTACAAAATTTGAAAACCAAACATGTCAATTATGATGAATACTGCATAAATTAAGACTTCTATTTGTGATAACATCTCATACCCATTTAATTGCTTATTCTTCTTATGCTCCACAAATTTGAAATTTTTCAAGGGATACTTTCCTAGAGATCCACAGGATTCAACCCAAATGCGTTTCTTATTATAAGAATCTAATATTTTAATCTGCATTAAAATAGAAGAAGTTATGATCCAAAAAAATTATGCATTATAATTTACATAATGTCCTTTCATACATACATACATACCAATCTCTTAGCATCCTTCACTCTCTGTTTAGCTGCTTCAGTTGTAAACATACTATCATATATTGTTGCAACACGATCTACCATATCCAACACCAACAGATACCAATGTGAATTATGGTAGTTTATTGTGATCATGATCTGCAACAAATTTCACACCCAATTTGACAAAATTCAACATTCTATATCCGAAAACATCATTTGCAATTGGTATGGTGTCTTACCTTCTCACAGTCGGTGAATTTCACATAGTTATTCAGTATGGGACCCCAGAAGGTAGCAATACCCTCAACACTTTCTTTATTGTTGGCATCCAACGCCTGCTGCTGCAATTACGCAACAAACATTATTAATTTATCGTCTATAACACCACTTATCTCCATTTATTAATTTAACTCACCGCTAAGTGGTATGGAAGGTATTCAATCCTCCAGAGTGACTTTTGAGAATCGTAGCATACTTTCCAGGCGAGCAAATCAATAACCTAACAAAATTAATTACACAATCAGAACATATTCAATAAGTTTTAACATTTTCTACTTTCTACTTACCACACCGCCAACCCATTCCGTAGGCTTCAACGTTGCAACGTCGTATACACTAGCGAATTGATTTCCCATTGAGATTACAGAATATCTGTATGAATCATTAGGAATATGTTTTCATGAAATATTAAATATAACTCACAAAGCAATATATTTCACTTACTCCGATTCTAACTCACTATTCCATAAATAATCACAAATTGCAGCTTCGATGTCATCAATTCCGCTTGGAATATCCGCTTTTTCAACCTACAATTTTGCATACAAATTTTTGTCACAACAACATAATAAAAATCAAATTAAGTTTTCTTTTATTCAACTTACCTTCTGCTTCTTCTTCTGGGGTGCAGGACATTCCGAATCCAAATCTGCTGCTATAACACTCTCGGTGTATAAATGACATTGACTTCCTTCCTCCTCATTTCTTCCATCTCTTCTTCTTCCTCCTCCTTTTCTTCTTCATATTCATATTTTTTCAGTTCATCGTATTTTTTTTCTACATAGCTCTTCATCTCTTTTATTTCACCCTTCAATTGATCTCCTTCATCCAAGTATTATCAACCACTCCCTTCACCCCCATAAGTTCACTCCTCAATTCCACAACCTCCTCACCACTCCCTCAAATTTTCACCCCGTCACCATCTAATATCACCCTTAACACCCCAACTTCTTTCACCACTTCCCCCCCTCAACACCTCTACTTCTTTCACCACTCCATCTATTTTTCCTTCCCATACCCCCTTATGCCTCTCAAGTGTATCTTCGACTCTCTCAAGTTTCTCTTCGACTCTATCAAGTTTTCTCTTCGACTCTTGATTGTCTTTGCATGATTTCAAATTGATTTTTTTGATATCAGCCAATTCAGACATCAAAATGTCGAAGTTACTCTGTTTTCCCTCACCGTAGTCCCCTCACCGTCATCCCCCCCAATACAACCATCCCTCCTTTCTTCTCCTCTGCCTCCTCTACATCCTTGCCAATAACCTTCAATTAATTACAATATTAAGATATTGATTATATTCTTAATATTATTTAATTACATTTATTACCCTTTCTTGCTTCTTCGCTCTAACCAACTTCAACTTCACCATCACTCTAACCACCTCTTCCTTCCCCCATGCACGGATGCGTGCCACTCCGGTTCTTTCATAAGCCAGCACTGCCTCACAGCTCGACCAAAAATCGAACAGTGCAACCTGCATTTATAATAAAATTATATTTTATATAAAAACACACGAAAAAGTTCTTCAAATTTTACCTCTAGATTGCTATGCACCCTTGAGGTATCTTTGGCTGCCTTTTTAAAGGTGATTATTGATTCAATCAATCTCGAATGGATATATTCAGCCCAATTGAATTCACCCTTCAAGCCTTCATCACAAATGAGCTTCATATGTTCTTTGTTCGTTGACGTATTACCCGTTGGACAAAGAAAGATACCGACAAGGTATAATAGAACTCTGGCCTTCAGCTCATCCCCAAGTAAGATCCACTTTTTATTTCCTCTTCAATTTCAGCATATGTCACCTTATGCTTCAAACCATATTTGGAGGCAAGTGCTTTCCAGTCCTTACTCTTACAGACTTCTACAACACTTTTGCCTTCATTTTCTACCCCCAATACGGTTGTAGCACATGGGATCCCGAGAGGAAATGAAAAAATCATCATATTAGCAATACATTGCTGACATCAAATTGCGCCATCAAGGATCGACACAATTCCCTCCGAATAGGTCGATCCCTTACTCCTACCAACGATCCAAAACCTATTTCTCCCAGCACATTCAACTGACCCTTCTCCTTAAGGTGTTTAATTAATAAATTCACCCTTTAATGCTGGCGTCGGCACTTCCTACATTTTTTAACAATATAATGTTATAGTTCTTATATATTGATCAATGTATTTACAAGTTTAATGAATACCTTATTTTCATGTGCTTTCCTCCGTTCTTTGTATTCTTTACTATCATTCCTTGACTGTGTGATGTAAGGTTCCTTTTCAGCATCACTCATTGAATTCCATTTGGACCTCACATCTTTTGTCACCTAATATAAACATAAACGTTCTTAATCAATACATTAACACTAAATACTCCCAATGTCAATTTCATTTACATACCGAACCGCTCTGTGTGCCATCTTCCTTCATCCTTTTGCATTCGGCCATACTGTCAACATTTAAAATTTGTAATCAATTTAAAGTTTATCGATACTTTAATCCATTACCATTTCAACAATAATAACAAAAGACATTGATACTTACTAGAAGTACATATATCCACCCTTTGGTTGCTTTCGAGTCTCGGCCTCAATTTCAAAGTCATCTGCTCCACCAACAATTTTCCAACCCATTGACTCCATTTTTCCTTCATATATCAGTTTACGCAAATCAAATTATTTTGTTACATACACTTATTCAATATACAAATATAGATACTACTCTGGTAAAACGATTTTCTTCAAAAGAATTTGAATGGCTACACCAAAATGTGTCGGCACATTTATACAACCTATAATATCATTTTACCTATAATATTTAATAAAAGTATCGATATTATATTTTCCTTGAATATCACTTTCTACCTGCAATCGGTCCAAAATGCTTCTTTACTCCAAAACCCCAAACAACACAAAAAACCCTATCGCGATTACTATAATAATAAAAAATTAGGGTTTCGACAACATACTTTTCGATTCGACTGCAGCAACAAACAAACATTGCTTTAGAAACGCCTTCTGAAATGCAGCAACAATTACGCTTCGATTTCAAAAACTCGTCCCTTCTATCTATTTCAGAGGATTTTAGCTTATATTTCATCGGATATGTTATTTATATTTAATCGATACAAATACAAAAGTGTCGATACTTTTATGTCAGTGTCGATACTTTCGAAAGGATAATTACCTATTTCTTTGAAAGTGTCGATAATTTATTACACGTACTTACGAAAGTATCGACACTTTCAATATATCCGGTATCATTTTACCGGTTTTATCATTTTGATACCGGTTTTATCATTTTTACCTGTTATATCGTGGATCGATATATTTTTTAAAGTATCGACACATTATAGGCGCTAAAGCTGTTTCTCTTTTAAATTCACAAAGTGTCGATCCTTATATAAAGTATCGACACTTTTAATATATCCGGTAACGTTTTATCGGTTTTATCATTTTATACGATTTTATCATATTTTTACCTGGTATATCGTTTGGATCGATACATTTTTTAAAAGTATCGACACTTTATAGGATTTAAAACTGCTTCTCTTTTAAATTCACGAAGTGTCGATCCTTATATTAAAGTACCGACACTTTAAATGTATCCGGTAGCACTTTACCGGTTTATCATTTCTATACCGGTTTTGTCATAGTTTTACCTGTTATATCGTTTTGGATCGACACATTTTAATTTGGATCGACACGAACCGGTAGCACAATTTTTAATATTCTTCATGACTTAGACCTACTTTTATAAGTATGGACACTTTTATAAAAATGATATATACTTTTTTTAAAGTTATGTAATTTATGTTTCAATTTTTTTTAATAGTGTTTCATGTTTTCCACCTACAATATTAATTTAATTTTCATTTACACAAAAATTATTTGATTGTTTTGATATTTTAAAATATTATTTAGAATTTAAATTTAACAATTAACCAAGATAATAATAAAATATTTTCACAGTGAAATAAGTATGGACACTTTTATAAAAAGGATAGATACTTTACAATATAACAGGTAAAAATATGACAAAACTAGATTCATTATGACAAAACCGATAAAATTTACTTGATATGTTAAAAGTATGGACACTTTTATAAAAATGATAGATACTTATCGATAACCAAAGTTTACCGGTTACCAAATTTTTTAAGTTTTCATATTTCTACCTAAAACATTATTAGTTGTCAACATAATAGGTACCGCTAAACCGAATTTATTAAATACATTTTAATGTATCCGGTACTGCCGTATATTAGCCGTATATTAACCCGCCTTTCCTGAGACAATCCCACTATTTTACAACAATTCTCTCACATACTTTTGTTGACTCAACACAACACTTTAGACTCATAGCAAACTTTTATACCTAGGAAAAAAGTGAAGTAAGCCAAGGTCCTTCAACGCAAACTGTTTATTATGTTTCTTAGTAATGGACTAAACCTCACTCTCACTATCACCTGTGAGGATTATATCATATAAATAAAATAGTAGATATAAGACATTCCAGCAATTTTCCTAACAAAAAACGAAGAATCAGACTTGGCTAACACAAATCCACAATTTATCTTTTGATCTTACAAAATCAATAGAGATAACTCCAATTGAGATAAGTTTTCTAATGATATTATGTTGATGACGTATGTGTCTCGACTTGCCATTATACATTACGTTCTGTGTTGTACCAATTGTTGCTTGGTTATCACAATATACGATTTATTACCTTTGCATGATACCTCCACATTTTCAAGTAGTTGAAGGAAGGTTTTTCTACCTTACCATAACTCATATGGTGTCTTGTCCATTTTTAACAGGGAACCTTATTTAAAAGGTAATTATATGATAGAATACTTTCTCTCATATATTCTGTGATAACTTTAGAACTTCCTAGCATTGCGTTCATCATTTCCATTAATAGTATCATGATGTGTACAATATTAATCAAATGGTTTAATATATTCACCACACTCATTTCTCGTCATCTAAATTTTTTATTAAGTTGATTTTCAACTTCTTGCTTATAGAGAATAAATTTCTCTATAATTTCGTGTTTGCTCATACACAAATATATATAGCAATACTCTGTGTTATCATTAATGAAGGAAATATTCTCTTCCATCGTTTGTGTTACTATTACGAATTTTAAGAATTTTGCTACTAAGAATTTTTGCTCTCATCATTTTCGTAAGACATACTTTGGACTGGTGTATCCACTGGAGTGGTAGTGAGAGGGTCATTTCCCTAACAAGCTTGTCGAGACCATTAGCTCAATAGTGTTGATACTTAGCAGATTCTTTTGGGTAGGGTTAGATCCTCAATATTTTCAAGTCTTTGAAGTTGCGAGTTACAAACTTAGGTGCAAAAAGCCTTTTATATATCGATTGTTATTTTTATTGTTTCTTTAATACTTTGACTCTTCAATCTATTATTTAGTTTATCTTTATAAAAATTAATTGATTTCATAGCATATTATTCTCTATGTGATTCATAGCCGAACACGACAATGTGTCCACTTTATTACATGAAGCAATAGTGTATGCTTGTTCTTGTCGATACTAAATCAAACGTATAAGATTTGGGGATACTTATGGTTAATCCTTCAAAGTTTTATTAAGTGCTATGTTTTAAAGTTCATGGAATGAAGTGAGATTAAGATAATTGTAATTTTAAATTAGAAGTTTAATTTGAAATTAAGGAATGTATTGATTGAATTGTTTAAATGCATATTCTGTTTTTTCCCCTTATTTTTTGAATTACCAAAGTTTTTATTTTTGATTTTTTGATGTAATATATCTGATATGATTTACTACTAAATCGAATAAGAATATTACAGTTAAGAATAAATCAAGATGAAAATGATAATTTAAGAGAATACTATTTTTTTTGATGGGTTCTATGATATAATAATAATATGTGATGGATTGTTGAACATTATAAATATTGGTTGGTAGGAAGATGAGAAGTTAATAATAATGTGGAGTTTATTACCTGTTTGGTATTATTAATTCCATGTATAATAAGATTTATTGGATCATTAATTCCATGTTGAAAAGATTATTTTTTATATTACTGTTTACAACTCAATTCTATTTGATCGTACCCATTCAACTACAAACATTTAACTGAACATTCAGAAAGAAAAAAAAATTAATATTTAATTATCAAAGGCATCAAGTGATCTTAATAGGTAAGGGAAGTATTGTTCTCTCTAAAAAAATTAATATAGTAGATGATGGCTTGACAAATGTACTTAATTGATTCTCTTTAAAAATTAAAAATTTATTTTTTATAAAATTGGAAAATTTATTTATCTTTAAAAAAATTAAATTTAAGAAAATATTTAAAATTTTAAAATATTTTCATTTTATAATCTACGTGTATTCTATTTTTTTCATTTTATAAATTTGAATTTTTTAAATAGTTTTACTTATTGACATACAAAACAGTTTTACTCTTTTTACAAAGGTAATGAACAACTTTAATTAAAAACTAAGGCTCATGGAATTTGAACTTTTTTATTTGGTACCCTCAAAATATAAATTTTATATATTGACTTAAATTATCACAAAAATAAGTAACATGTATATGAATTTAATTTTTTTTAAATACCAGTTCATCCTACATGCTATTTTTATTTTATTTTATTTTTTCCAGTATTATCTTTTTATAAATTATTTCTCAAACCATGACATCTTTTGTTTCCCTTCCATTTTCATAGTATTTTCAAATAAAAATAGAAAATTCATTTGAAGGAAAATTAAATTTTTATGATCTAAATTTTAATTGATAATTTTTTAACAATCTAACATAATATTTAGACAATTCAAGATTTTTTCTATTATAAATAAAAACAAATTCATATTTGTCTGCTCAATTTCTTAGGAATTTCTTCTATTGAAGAAATACCATGAGAAAAATGATAGTCAAAATTTTGCTTTATATATACACATACAATTTATGATACATTTTCTTTAAAAATTTAACTAACCCCAAAATTGAACGTTGAAATCCATTATTGAATCAAATTAGTAGAGATATACAATGAGGACTAAATTTATCAGTTTGCCTATAAATAAATCAGGTGATATATCGGGAAATGTGTTTTTTTATTAACCTAAAGGTGATTGTAAAATAATATCTGTTATAAGTACTCTCAATCATTTAATAATGAACGCTCAATTACCCTTGCAATTGTTGGCTCTTGAACCCATGACCTTTAGGAATAACAACAGTTCCTTTAACCACTAAAATAAATTGATTCGTGCAAAAAATGATTTTATTACGGTAGCAGGAGATGGTAAATTGTTATGAATGAGAAAATCCTTGATTCGGAGGAAACATTAAAACTGTAGTATTGAATGTGATTGGTGTGGTTTATCAATGGAATTGATGCCCGCTAGCGTTGAACAATAAAACTGTGAAACGAAAATTTGATCCGAATCAAATTATACATTTTAATTTAATTTGGGGTTTTATTCTGCGATTTGATTTAGATATATAATTTTATAATTCATTTTGATTTTAGTTTTTCTTATGGAACTCGTTTGTTGCAAATCAAACAAAATTAAAAAATTCAAATTAAATTCATTTTGAATTTGTTATAAGATAAACTAAAATAAATAAACTCCTAAAACTAATAATATTATTTTTTGAATTGAAACTTGTGTCTTTGCATTCTATTTACGCTTGAAGTTTGTTTTTTTTTGGATGTTAAGTTTTGAAAATGATGAACAATTAAAAACCATAAAATTGAATCGAACCTAGCCAAACAAAAAAGTTTAAATTTATGTTATTTGATTTTGATTTTTTTTTTTAAAAATTGCATAATATGATTCAATTAATCATTTATTAAATAACTAATCGAATTAAATTGAATACACTCCTAGAATGGAGTTGAACCACTTTAAGGAGACTAATGAATATAGTTCTCCAAGTACTTGCAAAATCAAGAGATGTCTACGGTTATATGGACTTAACCATGAGAACTAAAAACCTTGTCAAGAAGATTGTTGTGCGAGGTATATATCATCGTTTACACAAAAGACAGAATAGTTCAAGGGCATCATGTGTACCTGTGAGCTAGTAAAATAAATATAATTTTATAAGAGAATGTTTAAGGGTTGATGTCTAATTATTCTGTACAACAATCGGTCCTAGATTTTAGCACCACATCGAGTCAATAATTTGATTAAATAGTCAATTTTCATCCTTGTGCGGATTTAAATTATAAATTATGATTCTATATTATACTCCATGAGACATTTACAGAGGTATATCATATTCTCAAAATAGTTGAGTGATGACTGAAATTGATGTGTCGTAACATCTTTTTTGACGAACGAATAGGTTTTCGATGAAAACCCTAAATGACAACTTATTAGGAAAAATTGAATTTTTGTGTTTATTTTGCTTATATTGATTTGGAGTCGCCATCAACCTTTGGGTAAGGTAGGTCGAACACCTAAAAATGTTTTTTTAAATAATTTTAAGAAAAATCATTTTTAAGACAAAAAATTAGTCTGCGCTTGTCAAAGATTCATTTTAGATTCTAGAGTCGATTACGCGTGGGGAAGGGTAAGCACCCCCACCACGCCCAAAATTGGTACCTAATTGCTTATACTTTTTCTTAATAGTGGAAATTGAAATTCGAATAGAAAATTAAATTGTAATCCATTTATTGAACATTGATTAATTCATTCTGAATTAATTATTAGGGAAAATTCCTTGACTTGAAAAAAAAGAAATCTCGAGATTTGCAATCCTCCATCGGGAAAGTTATCCCTTCTATTTCTTATATGTAAAAGAATATTATCTCCTTGAATTGTTTAAAATATTAAATTGTTTAAGAAATTAATATTGGAATTGGCATGAAATAATTTATTACATTTTCTAAAATGAAAACATAAATTTTCAATAATAAAATTAAATAAAACAAAATAAAATAGCTTAAAAATAAAATAAAATATTACTATTACTTAATAAATAAAATTTTTCGATTTATTTCAAGTTCACCCTTCATTCGAATATTGTATGGAATCGCACTACCTCTATAAGGCGGTGCTCTTCACACCCATTCTACGTCGAGTGTTCTCGAAAATGTTTGAATAGCATACTAAAACATATATATTAATCAAATAAAGAAGTATAAAATAATAATTAAAAATAAATGGGGTTCGAAATATATTTCTATATATAGAGAGAGAAACAAAAATTTAACATATACATATAATAGAAATACTAATACTAAAACATATTTAGCACAAAAGTGGTAAATAATATTTCCTTGATTTATATATATATATATATATATATATTTACATATATGGAATTATGAACTATAATATAAACTGTTGATAAAAAAATTCAATTTGGACTAAAAGGCATATATACAATCTTGATAGACCAAAATACAACCAAAGAACTAATCATGCTTAGTTAAAAAAATATTGAAGTCCATAATTTTATATGTATAACAGTGAACATGTCATAGCCTTCATGCAAACATTTTGTAACAGGAGTATTGAAATAGCAATAAATCCAAAACAACGTGCAGGACTAAGATAAAAAAAAAACTTAAAAATATCATGTTACCAACAGAGATTTAACCAAAACGCAGCAAATAAATAAAAAAATGATTGAATTGAATATAAGGCTAAACATAAGGCTCAAAGAGCAAATTACTCAGTTTTATATGTATTATTTAAAATAAAATATTATGCAAAATTAATAATCAAAATCTAAATATAAACAAGCATAATAGCAAATCTATAGGGACTAAAATGGAACATAAAATAAATAACGAGTTGGAAATGGCAATATTACATTCTCATTAAGTGACCAGAATGCAATTTTACAAAGGAACAAGGACCTAATATAATATTAAACCATGCGCTAAAGCATTAACCTCTTCCCTCTCAAAACGAGGTTATTTGGCGTCTGTAATATATATTACATGCACGATCGAAAATGGCCTCAAAATCCTTTCGGATTTAATTTTTTTAAACCCTTAAAATATGAACCCTAACTCTCTCCCATTTTCTCCTTTTTTACTCGTTTCCGCAGCCAGTGAACAAGGACCAGGACTCCGACCACCGTAAATCGATGGCCATGGGGTATAAATCATAACGACACCTTCCCCCCTAAAATGCAACCTTTCACCAGCCGAGCTCTTTAAAACTCAACCCCACAAAATACCCAAACCCGAAAAATCAAAAGCTAACCTAAAGGTAAAAGCTTTACCTTTAGTAATGGAACTTTTTTGTTCCGGTGAAGCAAATCAATGGTCAGATCTCCTTAAAAGGTGGGTCTTTTGTTCGAATGTTTTTTCTTGGGTTTTTCTTGGTTCAAATGGCCTCATCCTTTTCTTTTTGAAAAAATCCTTTCATTGTTCAAATCCCTCCCCAAAAATATTACTTGCATGCCCGATTTAAGGTTGATTTTCAGGTGAAAATCATGAATCTAATCGTAGGGATATGATTTACGTTGGTTTTGGTATATTTGGTGTATATTTTTACTGTTCGACCATATTTACCGACGACGGTGAAGGTGGGGATCATTCGAAAGCGGCTCACGCAGCAGGAAAAGTTCGACGCGTGCATTTCACGCACCAAAAGGACAATCCAGATTTGATGGTGGTGGCGGAAATTGAGATGTATTAGGGTAAACCCTAATTATTGGGAGATCTAGACCGTTAGATCTAAAATCAGATCCAACAGTTTTAGACTGGCGTGCAAGAGAAAAAAAAGGTCTAGAAAACCCTATTCGAGTTTGGGCTCATAAATGTAGGCTTGGATCTCCAGTGGGCTTGAGTGTTGTTTGTAGTATTGGGTTGATTGTAAACTTTGAAATTTGGTCCAATTTTGTAACCTAATAATAATAATAATAATAATAATAATAATAATAATAAACTTCGGGCAAAAACGAGTGTCTACAACTGTCTTTCTTTGTCCATTCTTGTGTTAACAAGAATAAGGCAAAGACGATAAGACAACGAGTTTTTGTCATGTTCTCTTCTTCATTTTGAAACTTGATGTTAAAGACAACACTGCTCATCGACATTGCAGAGATTTGGCCGTTTTTGAGTGATGACATTATTCCCTCTCTATCTAAGGATGTCGGGTCAATTTGGAGATAATTTGGTGTTGAAGACGACACTACTCATCCATGTTGAAGAGTTCTGGCCACTTTCGGGTGATGACACTATTCCTTCTCTCTGTAGACATCAAGTCAATTTGGAGATAATTTGGTGTTGAAAACGACACTGCTCATCCATGTTGAAGAGTTCTGGCCGTTTTCAAGTAAATTATTTACTGAAGATGAAAATGTTCATTCTCATTGAGGAAGTCGTATTGTGCGAGGATGAAACTGCTCCTTCGTATCGAGGAGATTTGGTCGGTGGATAACATCGTTTCTTCGCATTGAGGATGTCTATACGTATTTGGATAGTTTGGAGACAACACGGTTCCTTCGCATTGAGGAAGTTTGATTGTCTGAGGATGACACTGCTTCTTCATGTTGAGGAGATCTGGTTGGTGGATGACATTGTTCCTTCGTGTTGAGGACGTCTAGCCATACTTTGACGGTTTGATTCGACATGTTTCCTTTTAGATGAGGAAAACTAGTCGTTCCTGAAGGATTGTGAATCTAAAGACAATGTTATTCATTCTTACTGAGGAAGTCTAATTGTCTAAAGATAATTTGATTTTGAAAATGACATTGCTTTTTCATGATGAAGAGATCAGGTCGCTTTGGGTGATTTGTTCTATGTCAAATCTGACGGGGACATTACTTTCTCGTGTTGAGGAGATCTAGTTGTCCTCGATCCTTTCTTTCCTGAAAGATCTATAAAAATGATGTATTTATGAATGACTATCTTGAATGTTTTTATGGATGCCAAGATGAAGTTTATTTCATGCATTTGATTTGAGGACTTTTTGACTTTGTCTTTGTGAGAGGAGAAAATTCTCTTGAGAAAGGAAAATTAGATGACGCCCTCGTGAGAGGAGAAAAATGGCCTTTAAGAAAAATAAAATAAGGATTTCAGGGAAAACGATCTTAAGAAAGACTAGATTGATGTTCTTAGACAAACCATATTGGGAAATATGAAATTAGTTACTCAAAAGTCATTATAAAAGCATCCTTACGTGAAGGGAAAAACTTTTATTGAAAGCAAAGGTGCAAATTCATATGATGTGTATGTTTATGTTGGTGTATGTTTATGTTGGTGTATGTTTATGTTGATGCATGTTTTCTTGATCTGTGATGGGAATGGTTCCATGAGCAGTATTCATTCTATCCCTGATTCAGTTGTCTTCACTCTGTGTTTGCACCAGCGTGCATCCTTGCAATTCTTGAATCGTGTCAATTTCTTGCCTTAGTAAATTTTTTCCCCTGATAAATTTGGCTTCCACTGTCAAAACCTGTGTAGAAATCCAATAGAGCTTTCATCATTGCTTTGAAAAGAGAATGCATCATTTCAAGCTTTGGAGACTATGTACATGCTACTATCTTATAACGGAGAATCAATAGCCACTGTCTAGAGATAACCACCACAGTAATCGATGGGTCATCCACGTTTTTGACAAGCCCTACGATACATCCATGCAAAGGATAGTAGTTGGAGCCATAGAGCCAATCAAAATTGAAATTAAAGGTGTTTGCTCAATTGCTAACATTGAATTCAGCTCTCCAAGCTTTACATTGACTTTTTTCAAAGTTTTTGTCACCCATTTAGTGGAAAAAGAACTTCCACGTTATCCACTTTTGATCTTGGCGCAGATAGAACACGACCTCCCAATTGGAATTCAGAAACCCCTTATGAACTCAACATTGGTTCAACTTCATAACAACTGGTACAAGAAGTATTTATTATTTTTTTGAAAACAAATTACTGAATGATAAATCATCAACATGATACAACTGTATGTTGAGATGTTGTTGCATGTTTTCTTGATCTGTGATGGGAATGGTTGCATGAGCAGTATTCATTATATCCCTGATTAAGTTATTTTCACTCATTGTTTACAACGGCGTGCATCCTTGTAATTTTTAACTCCTGTCAATTTCTTATTGCCTCAGTAAATTTTTGCCCTTGATAAATTTGGCTTTCCATGTTTAAACCTGTGTAGAAATCCAATAGAACTTTCATTATCGTTTTGAAAAGAGAATCCATCATTTCATGCTTTGGAGACTGTATACATGCTACTATATTATGACGGAGAATCAATAGCCATTGTCTAGAGCTAACACCACAGTAATCGATGGGACATCCACGTCTCTGACAAGCCCTACGATACATCTATGCCAATGATTGTAGTTGGAGCCATAGAGGCAATCAAAATCAAAATTGAAGGTGTTTTCTCAATTACTAACATCGAATTCAGCTCTCCAAGCTTTACATTGATATTTTTCAAAGTTCTGTCACCTATTTTTTGGAAAAATAACTTCCACGTTATCCACTTTTGATATTGGTGCAGATAGAACATGACCTCCCAATCGGAATTTAGAAACCCCTTATGAACTCAACATTGGCTCAACTTTGTAACTACTAGTACATGAAGTATTCATTATGTTTTAAAGAAAAAATTATTGAATGACAAATCATTAGTATGATACAACTGTATGTTGAGATGGTTGACAAAATAGTCATATATAATAAGCTCTACTGTCTCTACTTCCTCATTTTCATTCTTCACACCTTTTTGACTCTTTGAAAATAAATGTCTGGTCAATTCAATGATCTTGTATTCCTGGATGATATGGGCCTTCAATAATGCACCAACATTTATCATTTCTTACTTGCAGTACCGATTCTAAGCATGAGCTTCTGCGCGTCTCCAAAGAGATTGTCTTGTTTGAAAAAAAATTCGTCCACTTTTATTGTTAAAGGTGAAAATGTTTGATGAAATAGTTTTGAAAAATGATGCCCTTACTTTGGGTTCACAATTGAGAAAAATCATAAAACAAGAGTTCCTTAGATATCAAGGAATCAACTTCACTTTTAATCCCTCAAACTCTTTGACAAGTGTCAAGATTAATGCTAATTTTGAGGCAGGGTTAAGTAAGGAAATGATAAGGTGTCTCAAGTTGTTGTCTTTGGTCAAGATATGTCATTCTCGTTTCTTTGATGTTCACTGATCTGATGGAGTAGCTTCTATGCTTATATACTGGAAGTGTTCTCCGGTTCTCAGCTCCCAGGAGCATATTCGGGTTGTGTGATGTCTTACCAATGGATTTGTGAGATTGCCTCATATACAACAGCTGCACAATCTTTATATTTGAGTTGCCTTTTCAGTTTTTCAACTTGAATCCTCCTTTGGTTTCAAGACGTTATTCAAAATTTTAAGTTTTGAACCCCCTTTGTCATTTTTTATCTATCATACATTAAAGATTTTAAACAAGTGTTTAAGGGTAATTGAACCAATGACCAATTCATTATGATATCTTCAATCTAGTCTTGCTCGATTTGAATCTTCTCGTATCTATTTTTTTAGTTTCTCTTAATGTTCCATGATCTTCTAGTGAATTGATTCTGGATCTTTTAAACAGTTGTAGTTGCTTAATCTTGTGACTTGAAGCTCGATGAGTCACTTTTTTTGAAATACTTGATCCGTTTTCTTTCCTTTCCCTTTTTCTTCTTATTTTTTTTCTCTTTTCTTTTTTATTTGTGTTCTCGCTTTGGTTTGATCTTCGAACACCTCATATTTGATCTACCTTACAATATCTTATTTGGATTGATGGTCTTTACTCACGCGAGCAGATTTTCTTCACCTTGCCCCAGTGTGGAGGGTGATCATTGGTTAGGGTTGAATCAGAAGAAAATATAATTCAGGCTCAAATGTGGACAACAAGGGATATATTTTCTCTTTTTGTGAAGGGATAAATGAAAGAAAGACGTTCATCATTTCATACACGAAAGTCCTTGTAGAATAGGTACCCCCAAGGGAATAGATTTTCAGGATTAATTTTATTCAGATGAAAACAATATAGTTAATGCATGATAGAGTTATTTCGAATAAGTTTCTTTTTTTCCACTTCTTACTTCTACCATGTCTCAATTGTTTAGGCTCGTCTTCAAAAAATTTATTCGAGATACTCCATCTTGTTTACCATGCATAATCATTCTCATGCAAGCAAACATCTTGTACTTATTGCTTTTAGGTTTTATTGGTAGAACAATGTTAGTTTTATGTCTTGAAAGACGAGGACGTGACTTTATTGTCTCAACGAAAGGTAAGGGTGTGACTTTTTATGTCTCAAAAAAGATAAAGATAATATTTCAAAGTTTCAAAGAGAAGTAATGTCATAATTTGGTCTTTTGGTAGTGACCATGAATTATTTCGGGTAAAGGATCGAGAGGTTTTATTTTTGGTTTTAGATGGTATAAGAAAGGTCTAATTTTGACATATGTAAAAACTCTATAATTCTTGAAGAACTAAAAGAATATGTAATTAATTCGATATTCAAAGAACTAAAATATTAAAACTCATTCAATTGTTCACAACCTTAGAAGGTAGTATAAGTTCCAATATCAAAAGATTTAAAAAATATTTAAGAAAATATTAAAGACAGAAAAAACGAGTTCAAACAAAACAATGCTCTTAATGCAAGTGCAAAAAAGCTTTATGGTAGATGCAATGACTTCTCGATCCACATCAGAATGCCCCATCATTCTTCGAATGTCCATGCCCCTGAATCAATCAAATTATGGACCTTGCACTTTAGTGCCCCACAATTCTCAATAGAATGCCCTGAACTTCCTATTAGATAGTTGCATACGTCATTGACATCGCAACCTTCATGATATGGTGGCTCATTCTGCTTGGATTGGACTAGAGTCACCAAGTTCTTCTCAATCATTATTGGAAGTAATTCATCATAAGTTATTGGAATTGGGTCAAATTGACTCTTTTCTCAGATCATCCTATAAGGCTCAGCCTTAAGACCAGCTGAACAGACTCCCACCATACCAATTTCAGCTTCCTTCTCGGTGTCAATGTTGTTTGTATTCCTCAGTTTACCATTCTTGATTGCCCTTTCAATAATTTCTCCACACGTGATGACATCAGAGAAACTCTTAGTGGCAGCCCCCTACATGCGGTCGATATATGGAGATTTTAATGTATCGTTGAAGAAAATGATGAACTCCCTTTCAATCATGGATGGATGCACTTGCTATGAAACATCCTTCTATCATTGTGCATATTGTCGAAAACTCTCATTACGCTCTATCTCCATATTTTGCAGCGTTGTTTGATCGGAGGCCATATCATTCATGTGCTTGTATTGACCCAAAAAAGCATGAGCCATATCCTTCCAATAAAGGATTTGCATATAACTCAATTGATTATACCACTTAAAAGTGGTCTAGTTAAACTGTCTTAAAAAAGTGGATCAACATCTGATCATTATTGGTGTATCTAGTTATCATTCGAATAAACATCGTGAGATATGCAGTAGGGCAACTGGTTCCATTGTACTTCTCAAAATTGGGCATTTTAAATTTGGGCAGGAGTACCAAGTTAGGAACCAAGACTACTTCTCAAAATATGCAAATGCAGATGAAAACGTTAATCCCAATGATGAATATCATAAAATAATTTTCATAAGAGATAAAAAGTCATCACATCACAAGATAGTCCATTTTACAGGCATGCTTTCACTTAAACACTGGGTTTGAAATGGGTCAATACTTCATCTTAGAGCTTCGTCCTTGAAAACTATGCCCCTCAAGCGCTCTATAACCTATCTCGGTTAATGCCCCTGTAGTGCAAGAATAATGTGGCACACCTTGATGATTAATGGTAGAATAGTTTTAAGTGAAATCTCTATCATTAATTTACCTTCTCGGATAAAGGGATTACCTTTCGAGTCTTCAAGGTTGTTATATCAGTTAAATCTAGTATTGTCTTCCTCATTAGCAATCAGTGCATGTCTGTGTATACGACTATTTGATTGAAAATTTTTTCTCTACTTATGAATATTTTTACTTAAATATTCATTTGCGGATTAACATTTTCACATTATGTTATGATGATGCACTGCAAAAAAAGATGAAAAATGACACAAAAAAATAGAAAATTTGAGTTAGTACAGGTAACATAATCGATACATATAAAAGTGTTATTCAGATATGAATATAACACCTATGCCATCATGGTATCTACCCGAGCATGCTTTTATTAAATAACAATCCTACCCATACATGTTTTTACCCGACATGCTTTATTTTCAAGAAATTTATCCTAACCACATGATAGTTCACAACTTTCATTCAAAAGGAAATATATTTTATTAATTTAATGCAAAATGTAAAGGTTTAGAGTCATTCCTCCTTCCTGTACACTTATTTCGGTACCTACTAACGGACAGAGGTTTTATATGGATCTACCTAGGGTGACCACTCTATGGTTCACTATATGCATGGTTTCGACTCTATAAGGAAAGAGTACTCGAATTGTCCTTGATGTCAATACCCCTTAGCCTAACAAACCCTCAATCCTAACCCATTATAGGAATAAACAAATCGAGTTCAATTCAAGGGGATCCACTTCCTTATACCCATACGTTGAATAAATCCCTACGAATGTATAAGGTATATGTATCCTAGGGTTATTTGCTAAAACTCATATGAAGAATAAATTCTTACGAGAGTAAAGCATTCATCCCGACTTATTTGGAATGAAGCTCGGGTCTAGAGCTCATGTCATGTAAATGTTCGTGATGTGTGTGAGGAGAAACGTACAAACCTTTGACTCGAAAAGAAACAAAAAAAAAGCTTGACAAAAAACTTTGACAAAGCTGAGAACATGAATTAAAATGTTAGTACGACAATAAAACAAATAATGAAGTTAAAAAAACTTCAATAAATGGATCATAAGCTAACTATAGACTAAAATTCATAATTTTAACAACTACAACAATATATAAGCGATTGGCGACTTGACTCTCTTAAAAAAGTCCCCAGTAGAGTCACCAAGCTGCTGTAACGTCTTTTTTGATGAATGAATATGTTTTCGATGAAAACCCTAAATGACAACTTATTCAAGAAAAATTGAATTTTTGTGTTTATTTTGCTGAAATTGATTTGGAGTCACCATTGACCTTTGGGTCAGGTAGGTCGAACATCTAAAAACGTCTTTTAAACAATTTTAAGAAAAATCATTTTTAAGACAAAAACTGGTATGTGCTTGTTAAAGATTCATTTTAGGTTTGGGAGTCGATTACGCGTGGGGAAGATAAGCACCCCCACTAAGCCCAAAATTGGTACCTAGTGGCTTATATTTCTTCGTAATAGTGGAAATTGAAATTCGAATAGAAAATTAAATTATGATCCATTTATTGAACATTGATTAATATATTCCGAAATAATTATTAGGGAAAATTCTTTGACTTGAAAAAAAAGAAATCTCGAGATTTGCAATCCTCTATTGGGAATGCTATCTCATCTATTTCTTATATGTAAAAGAATACTCTCTCCTTGAATTGTTTAAAATATTAAATTGTTTAATAAATTAATATTGGAATTTGCATGAAATAATTTATTACTTTTCCTAAAACGAAAACATAAATTGTCAATATTAAATTAAATAAAACAAAATAAAAATAAAATATCATAAAAATAAAATAAAATATTATTATTATTTAATAAATAAAAATGTTTGATTTATTTCAAGTTCACCCTTCGTTCGAATATTGTATGGATTCACACTACCTTTATAAGGTGGTTCTCTTCATGCTCACTCTACGTCGAGTGTGCTCGAAAATTTTCGAATAGCATACTAAAACATATATTTTAATCAAATAAAGAAGCATAAAATAATAATTAAAAAAAATGGGGTTCGAAATATAATATATATATAGAAACAAACATTTAACACATACATATAATAAAAATACTAAGAATAAAACATATTTAGCACAAAAGTGGTAAATAACATTTACTTGATTTATACATATATATATATATATATATATTTACATTTATGGAATTATGAACTATAATATAAACTGTTGATAAAAAAACAAAATTCAATTTGGATTAAAAGGCATATATACAATCTTGATAGACCAACATACAACCAAAGAACTAATCATGTTTAATTAAAAAAATATTAAAGTCCATAATTTTATATGTATAACAGTGAACATGTCATAGCCTTCATGAAAACATTATGTAACAAGAGTACTTAAATAGCAATAAATCCAAAAAACCATGTTGGACTAAGATAAAAAAAAAACTTAAAAATGTCATGTTACTAGCAAAGATTTAACCAAAATACAACAAATAAATAAAAAAATGATTGAAATGATTATTAGGCTAAACATAAAGCTCAAAGAGAGAATTACTCAATTTTATATATATTAGCACATACAAAGGATCAAAATAAATAGTATACAAAATTAATAGTCAAAATCTAAATATAAACAAGCATAATAGCAAATCTATAGGGACTAAAATGGAACATAAAATAAATAACGAGTTCAAAATGGCAATATAACATTCTCATTAAGTGACCAGAATGCAATTTTACAAAGGAACAAGGACCCAATATGCTATTAAACCATGTGCTGAAGCATTAATTTTGTTTATAATAATGAAAACTTCTGATATGATAGAATAGTAAGTATGTTGTGTTGCTAATAGAATGATATGGTTATGTTTTTATAGATGTTCAGACAAGATAGCTCTAGAAGTGAAGCGGGAGATGATAGGCCCGCTGAAAGCAGTAATTCACCTGCCCTGGCCAGGAAGAGTGAAGAATAGGCACCATCGGGAGTGCCTGTAGCTGATCAAGAAGTGTTCTTTAGGACATTGGATGCGGTATTGACGTGTTTCCAACCTTCTGCTACTTCAACTCCAAAAATGAATGTTGCAAAGGAGTTGAAGGGCTTAGGAGCACCAGAATTTAAAGGTGAAGCCGAAGAGGGTCCTGTTGCTGCACATATTTGGCTTAATGACGTGAAAATCATGCTTGAGGAACTTCATTATTTCGATGCTGACAAGCTGGATGGAGTAGTCTCCTTGCTTCGAGGGCAAGCGAGAATTTGGTGGACCAATGTTATATTGAGAATGTCTGGTGATCAAGTAACTTGGTCCTTGTTCTTAGAATATTTCAAGCATAAATACATAGGAGATCAGTTCATTCGATAAATGAAACAAGAGTTCATGAATCTGAAGCAATGGAATCGCACTATATATGAATATGAGTGTGAATTTAACAAGTTGAGCCGTTTCGTTGCCGAGCTTATTCCTACAGAGAATGATGCTTGTGAGTGGTTCATACAAGGCCTGTGTCCAAGGTTAAAAGAAATGTTGATTGTATTGAGCTTATCTTCATTTCAAGAAGTGGTGAATCGTGCTAAAGCTCTGGAAAGAGCTCAGAATGAGAGGGTTGGAGATTCAAAAATTCAAACATCTAAAAGAATGGGTGCATCATCGAGTTCTACACCATCAAAAAGGGGAAGAGATGTTGGTCTTCGACTTCAAGCTAGATCGGAGTCGATAGCATCCTCCGTAAGAGGATCAAATCCGATTAGAGGTAGATAAACCCAGTCAACGGGATCTGGAGTTGGGAGATCTAATCTGAGTCAAGTTAGACAATGTCCACATTGTGGAAGGAATCACTCAGGAATATGCAGAATGATTTCGGGAGCCTGCTTTAAGTGTTGGGACACCGGGCATTTTGTTCGAGATTGTCCCGTGATAGCCAGTGAATATGCACAGCCAGAGAGGTCTGTTTCGACAATTCAGAGAGGAAGAGGTAGAGGACGAGGATGAGGAAGAAGTCAGCCAGAGTCCTCTACTCAACAGGAGATACACTCCACTGCTCGAGTGTATAATCTTAAGACCAATGAGGAATGAGATGACCCGGAGATAATAGTAGGTATTTTTCAATTATATGGCAAGAGGATTTTAGTGTTGATTGATTCGGGTTCTACATACTCATATATTAGTAGTAAGTTGGTGACAGAATTGAATATTCAGTTAGAAGTTACTAGTAATGAAGTGATAGTGACTAATCCGTTAGGGCACAGTGCTCGGGTCAATATGGTATGTCGAGGATGTTCCATACGAATTCAAGAAATTGAATTCCCTGCTAATTTGATGGAATTACCCTTCGAAGAATTCGAAGTGATATTGGGAATGGATTGGTTATATCATTATTATGCTAATGTCGATTGTAGACTGAAAAGAGTAACGTTGAGAAGTCCGGAAGGGGTAGAAGTCGTGGTATTTAGTGAATGGTGGAATCCATTGGCAAATGTAATCTCAGTAATGACGACAAAGAAGTTATTGCTACAGGGATGTCAAGGGTTTCAGTAATGACGACAAAGAAGTTATTGCTACAGGGATGTCAAGGGTTCATTACTATTGTGCTGGATGTTAGAACCAAAGAGAAAAGAATTGAAGAAATTCCCATAGTCAGAGAGTTTCCCGATGTATTTCCTGTAGAGTTGTCAGGGTTACCTCCAGACAGAGAGGTAGAAATCCAAATTGAAATAATGCATGGAACTGCGTCTATTGCCATGGCTCCATACAGAATAGATCTAAAAGAATTACAAGAGTTAAAGATACTATTACAGGAGTTGTTAGATAAAGGATTTATAAGACCAAGTGTCTCAACGTGGGGAGCTCCAGTGTTGTTCATCAAAAAGAATGATGGATCTTTGCATTGATTATAGGCAACTCAATAAAGTGACCATTAAGAATAAGTATCCCCTCCCTAGAATTGATGATTTATTTTATCAGTTAAAGGGAGCTTCAGTGTTCTCAAAGATTGATCTACGTTCAGGTTATCATCAATTGAAGATTCAAGAGAAAGACATTCCAAAAACGACATTTAGAACGAGATACGATCACTATGAGTTTATCGTGATGTCGTTTGGAGTTACGAATGCATTGGCTGCTTTCACGGATCTAATTAACAGAATATTCCAATCCTATTTGGATCAGTTTATGGTGATGTTTATTGATGATATTTTAGTTTATTCAAAGTCAGAAAAAGAGCATAGTTCGCACTTGAAGATCGTTTTACAGATTTTACGAGATAAGAAGTTGTATGCTAAATTATCAAAATGTGAATTCTGGTTGAAAGAAGTGACATTCCTTGGACATGTAATTTCAGCAGAACGAGTGCGAGTGGATCCCCAAAAGATCAAAGCCATTTTGGAATGGGAAATTCCAAAGAATGTGTCAGAAGTTAGAAGTTTTCTGGGGTTAGTTGGTTATTACCGAAGGTTTGTTAAAAACTTTTCGATAATAGCATTACCCATAACTAAGTTATTGAGAAAAGATGTAAAATTTGCTTGGAATTCGGAATTTTAGGAAAGTTTTGAAATGTTAAAGAAAGTTTTGACATAAGCTCCAGTGTTAGTCCAACCTGAGTCCTGACAAGAATTTAGTGGTTTATAGTGATGCGTCTCATAATGGCTTGGGATGTGTGCTAATACGAGATGGTAAAGTGATAGCGTATGCATCGAGGCAATTAAAACCACACGAAAAGAATTATCCAACACACGATCTGGAGATGGCTGTAGTAGTGTTCGCTCTTAATATTTGGCATCACTACTTGTATGGTGAAAGATGTTATTTATATACAGATCACAAAAATTTAAAGTACTTGATAACTCAGAAAGAGTTGAATTTAAGATAGAGAAGATGAGTGGAATTTCTCAAGGACTATGATATTGTGATTGATTTCCATCCGGGAAAAGCAAATGTGGTAGCGGATGCTTTAGCCGAAAGACGTTTACAGCCTTACGAGCTATGGATGCTAGACTATAATTAAGTGAAGATGGTGTTATTTGTGCTGAATTGAATCTCAAGCCATCATGGGTAGATCGAATTATAGAATTACAAGCTGGTGATGAAAAATGTTCAAAGAAGCTACAACAAATAAGAAATGGAGAGTGTGCAGATTATGAGATGAAAGCTGATGAGAACCTATATTATCAAGGGAGGCTAGTGATTCCAGATGATGATAAATTAAAGAATGATCTATTAACGGAAGCTCACTGTAGTCCATTAACGATGCACCCAGGAGGAAACAAAATGTATATGGACCTCAAGAGTCGATATTGGTGGCCTAGAATGAAGAAAGACATTACATAATTCGTATCTAAGTGTTTGACTTGTCAGCAAATCAAGGTTGAGCATCAGGTTCCATCGGTACTATTAACACCAATGCCAATTCCTCAGTGGAAATAGGGGAATGTAACAATGGATTTTGTAATTGGGCTACCTTTAACTCCAAACAAACGAGATTCAATATGGGTGATTGTAGACATATTGACTATGTCAGCCCATTTTGTTCCGGTGCGAGCTGATTTCTCTATGGACAAGTATGTCGAGTTGTATATAAGAGAGATTATACGGTTGCATGGTGTACTTGTTTCTATAGTTTCTGATCGAGATCCTCGATTTACTTCTAGATTTTGGAAGCCATTAAATGGAACATTGGGAACTCGATTGAATTTTAGCACATCATTTCATCCATAGACTAATGGACAATCTGAGCGAACGATCCAAATCCTAGAAGATATGTTGAGAGCTTGTGTAATTGAATTTAAGGGATCGTGGGAAAGATATTTGCCACTTGCCGAATTTTCCTACAATAATAGCTATCAGTCGAGTATCAAAATGGCACCCTATGAAGCTCTTTATGGGAGGAAGTGTGGTACGCCTTTAAATTGGTCCGAGCTTAAAGATAGAGAAATCATTGGTCCTGAGTTGATTCAGGAAGTGGAAAAAAAGGTTCAAGTAATTCAAAATAACCTCAAAACAACAGTTGATAGACAGAAATCATATGCAGATTTAAAAAGGAAGGAGATAGAATATCAAGTTGAAGATAAAGTGTTTTTAAAAATGTCTCCATGGAAGAAAGTTTTAAGGATTGGCCAAAAAGAAAAGTTGAGTCATCGGTTCATTAGATTCTATGAGATCGTAAAAAGAGTGGGAACAGTGGCATATCAACTAGCCTTGCCACCTGAAATAGAAAAGATTCATGATGTTTTCCACGTTTCAATGCTTCAGAAATATAGATCATACCTCTCTCATATCGTGTCACCAGAAGAGATAGAGGTTCAACCGGAGTTAACGTATGAGGAAGAACCTGTTCAAATACTAGCTCACGAAATGAAACAACTAAGGAATAAAACTATTCCTTTGGTCAAAGTGCTATGGAGAAATCACAAGGTAGAAGAAGCAACGTGGGAACGTGAAGAGGATATGAGGCATCAATACCCCCATCTGTTCGTGCAAAGAAAATTCGAGGACGGATTTTCTTAAGGGGGAGATTTGTAACATCCTCAATACCAGGTTAGTGATTTAAGTGTAAGATTTTTAAATTCAATGACCAAATTAAATAAATTGAAAAGTGAATGAATTAATTGAAAGATGTTGGTGTAGGATTAATTAGCAAATGAAGGAAGAGTAAAAGGGTCATTGAACAAGGGGATGAATAAAATTTTAAATGAGGTTATATTATAAACCCACGTGGGGCTTATGTAGGAAATAAATGTTTCCAGATTTCTCTCATTTCTTCTTCCTTCTTTCTTCATCTTCTTCTCCCAAACGTGAAGCACCCAAGCTCAAGGTAAGAATTTGAATCTTGGTTGTTTCTTTGATTTTTGGTTTGGTAATGGAAGTTTGGATGTTATATAAGCTAAAGGAAAGCTTATATGTCATTAAAACAACAAGATAAGTGTTTTAGAGATGGATTTGAAAAATGGGTTTTAGATGAACTTTTGATATGGATGAGTTTTTGAAGTTTGAATAAGATTTTTGACTTGTCAAGAGGTTAATTAAGGAATATGGAGTGTTAGAATTGGATTTAAAACATGTTGAAAAATTTGGGATAATTCTTAGCTTTAAGAATTTGAATGAAGTATTGGAGATAATAAGGTGTGTGAATGATAGAAGTTAGTTAAAATGGTTGTAGTTGAATTTAGTGGTATGAAAGGAGTTTTGTATAAATTCAGTGATGAGTTGACGAATTTTGGGTGAAAATTTCCAGAACGTAATAGGGGAATTGATAGCCTCACAGTAGGGAACCAATTCCACCCTAAAGGAAAAATGAAATATTAATTCCTTAAATTTGTTTAAGCTATTAGAGGTTAATTGCAAGGTTTAGGCTTTTGATAATTGCCTCGGAAATTATATTTATGTAGATATCGAGCCTAAACGAGTTCCGGAACAATCGAAGGATTAGAATCGAGTCAGAGTAAGCAAGGTTAAGGTGAGTGCACATACTAGATAGAATTGTATGGAGGTAAGGCTTGCGATAAGTCTATCTCTGGTAGTTGAATTCATGATTTCATATTCATGTACATGCATACATATATATATATATATATATATATATATATATATATGATACAATGATTTCATGCATAATTCATTTATGCTTAAATATGATATTATATGAAATAATGCAATTGTTAGAGAATCAATCCAGGTATGTAAAATAATGAAAGTGATTATAAATATGCATGTGAAGTGAATTATGTGTTTATATGAAAAGTGATGAAAAATATATGAAAATGAGAAATGTATTCATATTTAAGCCCATGTTATTGAATATGAGAGCTGTAGATATAATTGGCATGCCAAGAGTCGAGGGATATACAGTGGTCATTCGGGACATAGTGGTCCTTCGGGATATATACAGTGGTCCTTCGGGACATAGTGGTCCTTCGGGACAAATATTCAGTGCCCTTAGTGGGAATTTATTCGAGCTGTGGTGACAACATTCGTGCACAACCTCAGTGTACTCATTTACCTCTTGCTCTCAATAATGTACATGGGCAATACAAAGATAAAGTGAAGTGAAACTTGCATAAGACGATAAATTTCATATATGCATGACATGATCATATATGTTGTAGTATAATGGATACATGCATGTTATAATGTTATGATTGAACGATAAGAGTGCATGTTTCATGAATTCATCGTTATATATTTAATTATGCCTCACTAAGTCGATGACTTAGCGTGTAAGTGATTTACACGTAGGTACCAAGAACCAAGAATAGTAGAAATAGGAGTGGCAAGAACAATAACACTGCTAGAAGATCAGATCAGAAATAACTAATAAAGTATGTATTTTGATTGTATATAGTATGTTGGCATGTAAGAAATGTTTTAGTAAGAACGCTCTGATCGACTTTTCTAATGTTTTGAACGTAGTTATGTAAATGTAAACGTATAGTAATGAACGGTTAAATTTTTACGAATTTTATGTACGTTTTACGAAAGTTACTGTAGCAGTGCATCGATGCACTGTAGCAGTGCATCGATACAAAATTTTGCTTCGATATTTTTGTGCATCAATGCACTGTAGCAATGCATCGATGCACTGTAGCAATGCATCGATGCACTGTAGCAATGCATCGATGCACTGTAGCACTGTTCAGGGTACTGTTCATACCGTATTTTACTATTTATAAATACGTTTTTGTCTCAAAATTTTATAACAAACGTTATTTAATAGTATATTATCGTATTTTCTTAAAATAAGTTCAAATATTTTGTTATTTGATAAGAATATTGTTTTAAAAAGGCAATGTGACATCTCGAACTCGTATTCGGGTCGGGTACGTGTTGGGGGTGTTACAAATTCTTTCATATAATTTCTAAATTTGACTCCTCAAATTAAATTTTCTAACTCCTTTCTTGTTTACATTCTTGGTGTGTGCGTGACACGAATCTCATTCATAATTTCAGTATTAAGATATTAGAAGATGTGAATTATCGAAACTATGTGACATCTAGTTATATCATGATACATACATGTATATTTGTGGATATACAATTCGAGCTACGTGACACCAATATATTTCTTCTGCAATTTATACATAACCTATTAAGCTATCTAAATTCATAGAGAGTTTGTTAACTTCCAAAAACGATAAAGAATTCGTCTTTTAATTAGTTTGGGTAAACTATAAATTTGGTAACTGAATTTTACTTTATCCTATTTTACTTCTTGTATTTTAATTTTTTTTTAAATTTTTTCATTAAACTTAATACATTGAGTTTTCTTGATCACTCATTCATTAAAAAGATAACAACGTTAAAATATATTATTATATAGATGCAAAATGATGTTGTTTTAGTATTTTTTTTAAATGGCGTCATTTTTAATAGTGTTAATTATTTAACAGTAAAGTGATCAAAATAAGAAATAGAGTAAAGTTCAGTAACAGAAAAAAAAAAACTCAATGTATTAAGTTTAGCAAGTAAATGGAAAACTTTTAAAGTTCAGTGAAAAAAATAGATGAAAAGTAAAGTTTAGTGATGAAATTTGTAATATATCCACTAGATTTTTTATGTTTTAAAATTTTGTTTTCATTTGTTAGGATTTCTTTGATTTTTCTTCATTGACCGGTTCTTATAATATCTCCGGTCGCCGAACAGAAACACTAATCCGCCAGCACCCCTTGAATGATGCCATCGTATGAGAGCAGAATCATTCACTTGATAAACGCCACCACTTCTCCTTCCCACATTCGTCAGATCCAATCTCAATTCATTCACCGAAACCTCCTGAAAAACCACTTCATTACTCAGCATTTCATCAATTCCTGCAACTCTTTAGGTCTTTTAAACGAAGCCCACGCCCTCATCCTCTGTTCAAAACCACCCTCTCATGTCTTCCTTTACAATACCCTCTTCAGATCCTTATCCCATTCTAAAACCCCACATCTCCCTTTTGCTTTATACGCCCATATGCAAAGAGCCTCACTTTCCCCTAATAACTACACCTTCCCTTTCCTTCTCAAGTCATTAGCCGATTTCCAGGAGCTCCAGAAAGGACAAATGGTTCAGATCCATGTCATAAAATTGGGTCATTCCCGTGATATTTATATACAAAATTCCCTGATGAATCTATATGCATCGTCTGGTGAAATGGGTTTATGTCGCCGAGTGTTCGATGAAATGCCTGACCCAGATGTCGTTTCGTGGACTATTTTGATTACGGGGTTTAGAAATGCTGAGAAATATGATGCTGCTTTGATTGCTTTTGAGCATATGCAGTATGCAGGTGTGGTGCCTAATAGGGTAACTATGGTGAATGCATTGGCTGCCTGTGGCGGTCTCGGTGCTTTCAAAATGGGAGTTTGGATTCATGATTTTATAATGAAAAAAGGATGGGAATTGGATGTGATTCTAGGGACTGCTTTGATTGATATGTATGGGAAATGTGGGAGGATTGAAGAAGGATTAAGGGTTTTCCATAGCATGGAAGAAAAGAATAATTTTACGTGGAATGCAATAATTAACGGTCTAGCTTTAACTAAAAATGGTGAGCTGGCGGTTTGGTGGTTTAATAGGATGGAACAAGAAGGGTTTAAATTTGATCATGTAACTTTAATTGGGGTTCTTTCGGCTTGTGGCCATTCGGGTTTGGTTGATACGGGTCGCCAAATCTTTAGGTTCTTAGTTGAAGGGAGATATGGATTCTTGCCTGGGGTAAAACATTATGCATGTATGATTGATCTCTTGACACGTGCAAGATGTCTCGACGATGCTTTTAAACTTCTCAAGGAAATGCCTTTCGAGCCTACGAAGTCCATTTGGGGGTCATTGCTGACCGGTTGTAGAAGTCATGGTAATTTGGAACTGAGTGAGATAGCCGCAAAGAAACTCGTGGAGTTAGAGCCGGATAATAGTGCTTACTATGTTGTTTTGTCCAATCTGTATTCAGATATGGGGAGATGGGATGATGCTGAGAAAGTGAGAACGCTGATGAAAGAGAGAGGGATGAGGAAGGGCCTTGGTTTTAGCTCTGTGGAATGGGAATCCCAGGAACAAGTGTCTGAAGTATATTAGCACAGTGAATCACCTAAATTATATGCAAGAATTGTCTTACTGGATTCCTTTGATTCTCATTAAAACAGAGAGGTATGCTTTGCTTCGGCCATGTTCCTGTCCGGTTGAGGTTGGCTTCTCCTGAAAACTATTTAGCCAAGGAGGGTAAATTCTAATATGATCAACTGACTCCTATATGGCAATCAACTGTGGTCTTTGCATCTGTTTGGAAGAAAGCACTCAAGCAGTCTGCAGTGTATATCAAGAAATCATCAAGTCTCATTCGGCAGTCTGCCAATTATGTGCAACATTATTTCTTCGAGGTAACATGATAGAGACATATTGGTTCGAAAATTTCCATGCATGAGAAAATATATAGTTACATTGCTAAATATCCTGATGCCTGTTATAAAAATATATAGTTACATAGCTAAATATCCTGATGCCTGTTATAAAAATATATAGTTACATAGCTAAATATCCTGATGCCTGTTAAAAAGGATAATGAGAAAGTTGCATATTACAAGCTTATGAAACTAACAAATCAATATTTAGATGAGGCTTTTTTACAGAATGGACTGATGGTTTTTTCGATCATTTCAAGCGATAAAATGATCTTGTCGAGGACTCAAACTAATGGTGTAAAAGCCACTCCCTCCCAAGACATGCACTGAGATGTCAGAGATATAATTGAATCATATATGTTGAAAAAGTAACAAATACCTTTTTATGACAGGCTTCAAAAGGAGGAGTTCGAGTCTTTATATGTACAATTGATTCATTGCAGTATAGTGTGCCGGATAAAAAGTGACAGCTCTGCTAGGATCAGATGTTTAAGCTCTTCACAGGAAACAACCAAGGCCAAGGCATGTATATTGTGAATACTATCAACCATACAAACATCGGTTTTATCTCAATGATTGACCTTGTGATAAGACTTACCATTCAATGCCATACCATGGGGGTGAACGCAAATAAAGTTTCCAATTTCTAGGTTAACATTGGTGCATATTCTTTGATTGAAAATAACGATTGCTTTTTGTCCTTCATTCTCCAATCTTTTAGGGCTCTCTGGCTGCAAAAATCCCTGCACCAACAGAAAAATATGACTTCAGTTTCAGAGTTTTTGATCTAATGCAGTGGGAAGTCCTGCAACTCTAAACTTCTTTATGGTTTCAAACCTCTATGGTCTTGACGAAAGAGCAATAACAGACAGTCAGCTTCACATCCAAATCTCTTGAAACAATATTCACGGTAATGCTGCCTGCTTGTTTCTCTGAGAAATAAGAAAATAAAGAAGAAATAAGAATTAGCAATGTGTAAAAACACAAACAACCTATTTTTGTTGATCCATAATGTGATGTAGTCCTTGTAAGTCAATTTCCTTCAAATTTTGATAAGGTAAGGTGAACAGTAACATGGCTATTACCCTTTTTCGATTTGCTCTGTTCTGCTATGCTGTGATGTATATGTTTTAAATAAAATTTTAACCAACAACTTACGACACAAGAACTATAATGACAAAAGATGAATACAATTTTAAAATTCCCTCTTAGTAGGCTGAGATTATCCTGAAGGTCGTCAAAATGTTGAGCTCTTGAATGCTCAATAAATCCATGACCATGAGCTTCTACATCGGCAGGAACAATCTCCATCTGGTTCTCCTCTTCTCCATCAAAATATTCAAGAACCTCAGCTATTGAATGCTCTAAGGTTCCATGATCACCAGCCTGCAGTCCTTAGGGCTCTTCACCAGCCTTAGTTGACATGCCGTTTTTGTTATCTGACATAGCAGACCATGAAACTTCATGTGGTTGGAAGCCAAATGAAAAAAAAAACTGAGTTTTCATTTTGCTTTTAGCATCTTATTGATTAAAAGGAATATTGTTATTCTTTAAGGTCTTGGATTTTAGCAGTTACATCTGCAGTGTATGTGTGCTTTATCAATGACTAAAAAATATTCTAAAGAGATACTCTCTCCTAAATCCACAACTACAATGAGAGAGAAAATCTGAAGAGATACTCTCTCCTAAATTCCATAACCACGATCGGATCTTTTACTGCAAGAAACAATGAAAGTTTTTGGGTGCACATCTCCTGTCCATAAAATTTGATTTCAAGATATTTTGATAGTTAAGGTTTTTTTTCCAATTAAATATTTAAATTTAGTTTAAAGATCAAATTCGGTACTTTTTTTTGTCTAATTAGATACTTAAATTTGACTTATTGGTTAAGTTAATACTTAAACTTAGTTTCATAGTTCAAATTAGTACTTATGATTAGGGGTGTTCAAAAATACCTAATTTGGTTGATCCGACCCATTGACATGCCGATCCGAACTTTAAAAATCGAGTAATTCTCTAAAAAAAAAAAAGATTACCTGACTCGTAATTTTTTTTTCGAGTAGTCGGGTCGGATCTGGGTCTAAAAGTTTTATGACCGGGTACCCGACCCAACCCGATAATTTTAATATATATATTAATTTTAAATTATATTTTTATTTTAAATTCCTTAATATTTTTATCTTAAAACTAAATTTAAATCCCTAAATTCTTTCTAAGTTTATATTATGTACTTTTAAGTTTTAAAATTTTCAAAAATATTTTTATTATTTTTTTCAATATGAGATTTGAAGGAAAAATCACGATTGATATTAATATTTTTAATGTTTTCTTTTGGAAATAAACTTTAATATATATATCCTTAAAATTAACTTCAAATCACTAGTTTTTGTGTATTGATTATATATTATGAACTTTTGAATTTTATGTGTTTTCTATGTATTATTTTTAAAATTTTAGAATTTTAAAAATAAAAAATATAAATTGGGTACCTGATACACTATTTTACGGGTATCTGGTACCCGATAACCGATTTAATGGGTACCCGATTAGCAGGTATCCGATTGTCACAGGCTGGGACACAAGCTGACAAATCTACTATTCGGAGAATTAGGTACCCGGTTATAAACACCCCTACTTATGATAGATGACTTATTTGAACCAGTATGGATTATAAAATCAAGTTCATGTACTTAATTGGACAAAAAAAATTAAATACCAAATTGAATCTTGAAGTTAATTTAAAGTATCAAAATATATATTTATCTTTTTTGAAAATATGTCAAAAAAGTCTTAACAATACAAAAATATCAATATATATATATATATATGTCACGTCATCACATGTTTAAAAAAATCAAGTTATTCAGAAACGAGACGGATGATAATACAATGTGTGACTTCGGTATCTACGCAAATATTTTGGAACGGGGAAGTAACAAACACTTTCAAACCAGCTCGAGGCTTAAGACAATGCGATCCATTGTCACCTTAATTATTTGTCATGTGCATGGAACGATTAGCGCAAGCAATCAACCGGGTAACAAAAGAAATATGTTGGAAACCCTTTAAAGTGTCCAAAGAAGGCCCCAAAATTTTGCACATCTTCTTCGCAGACGATATGATAATTTTTTCAAAAGCGTACATCGAACAGTTACAAGTGATTTGACAAATTTTGGACAAGTTTTGCAAAGCATCAGGACAGAAAGTGAGTATTGGTAAAACTAATATTTTCTTCTCCCATAACGTCAAAACAAGTCTAAGAAGTGAGATCAGTAGAGAATTCGGGTTTAAGGAAGTACGAGACTTGGGGAAATACCTAGGAGTGCCAGTTATACATGGGAAGGTGAGTAGGAAATCTTACAGTTACTTGGTGCAAAGAGTTCAAGACAAACTCTCCGCCTGGAAGGCAAAACAACTGACCTTAGCAGGAAGAATTACATTGGCAAAGGCTATGCTGAAAGCAATACCATCATACACAATGCAAACAACAACCATTCCGAAGAACACTTGTGCCGAAATTGAACGTGTTATTTGAAATTTTATATGGGGTCACGGGTCGGACAAAGGAACTAACAACCTTGTTAATTGGAACACCATGAGCAGTCAAATTTCGGAATGAGGTTGGGTGATAAAAAAGCTCATTCAGTAAAATGAAGCCTTCCTGATGAAGGTGGCATTTCAAATTCTCAGGGATAAGCTATGGGTTTAATTTTTACGTGCAAAGTATAGAAGGAAAGGAATCATCCCTGAGAGCATCAAGAGAAGTAACGGAACCAACCTGTGGAAAGGACTAGTAAGGATTTTGGAGAAGCTGCGTAGAGGTGTGATTTGGAACGTAGGAAATGGGAGAGAGATTAAATTTTGGACAGATGCGTGGCTTCACGAGTATGGTCCTTTAATAATTCATATAACGGCTTCAAGTGCTTAAGGAGTGGAAGAAACCTCCATAGCATCCATGGTAGATTCAAATGGGGAGTGGAATTGGAGAAAATTAGAACAATTACTACCAGTGGAAATACTTACGAGGGTAGCAGCAATACCACCCTCCACAAAAGATTTTCAAAATGACTCGATTGGTTGGAAATGGCAGGATGATAGACGTTTTACTGTAAAATCTGCCTATGGAGCATTAACAAAACAAACAACATTCGCGGAAGCACAAGTATGGAGAACAATAGAAAAGTTTAGAGGACCACAACGTATCAAAACATTCATCTGGCTCGCGGCCAGGGGAGCACTGCTTACTAATAGTGAGAGAGTTCGGAGGCATATGGCAAAAGATGATAGATGCAGTCAATGTGGATACGTGAAGGAAGATGTGGACCACGTCCTATGAAAGTTCTCGAGGATTAAAACAGTATGGCTATCACTCATTAAGGAGGAGAAATGGTCAAAATTTTTCACGTTAGGAATAACCGACTGGATACAGATAAACTTGGCAAACCCAACGTATTTCGCAAAGAACAATGAAGCATGGGACCTATTATTTGGAGCATAGTTTGGAAACATGGAAACAAAAAAAAAAAAACATTCGTATCTTCAATCTGGATTACGTAGAGAGAGAACCAATTATGGATAGAAGTCGAAGATTAGTGGCAAAAACAGAAAGAGCTGAAGCTACAGCTAAAAATCTGTGCACAAAAACTGGTTACATTCCCTAAAAGCAAAGTGGGTACCTCCCCCGATAGGGTGGGTAAAAATTAATGCTGATGGTGCGAGTAATAGAAGCAATGGTGAGGCAGCATGTGGGGGACTAAGTAGGAATGATAGAAGCCAGTGGATGTTGGGGTTCCACAAGTACATTGGAGTCTTCTCAGCGCTAGAGGCTGAAATTCGAGGAGCACTTGAGTGACTGAAGATGGCTTGGGATATAGGAGTAAGAAAGATTATCCTGGAGGTTGATAATAAGGAAGTATGGAGAAACCTAAATGGAACATCTACAGTAGCAATGTAACTAACAATAATACATCACATTAATAGGTTGTTAAAGAGAGATTGGGAAGTGAAGACGGTGCATGTACACAGAGAAGGTAACCGAGCGGCGGATAGGTTGACAAAACTAGCACAAAGAGGTGAAACTAGATGCTGCACGTTGAACTCACCTCCAGCAGAAATAATTGAGATTTTAAGGAAGGAATGATGTGACTATTACTATATTAGTTTAATTTCTTGTTTTACCAAAAAAATTCAAGTTATTTTTTTAGAATACAAACTCGATTATACTTTGTTTTTTTGGCATAGAAACTTCATGAAACAAATGAGATGGCAACAAAAATTGATGATTTGGCATATTGCAAATGAATGCTTAATGGTTTAGAATTTAGGTGGCAACAATTCAATGGATCTTTAGTAAATATTTGGTGACAAAGCTTGGTGATTACAAAAAGGTGACATCACAACAAGAAGCTTAATCACGACAACACGTGGCATTTGAAGAATTGAAAACAATTTAATGAACATAACAACAGCAAATTGAGTTGGCGGTAGCTTATAAAATACATAATGAAAAAGAAAATTTAAGACAGTTTAAGACATCTATAAATATATGTGTTGTTAGTTTTAGTTTGCAAATGAGCGTCGTAAGAAAAAATACAAGAGATTGAGAGAAGCTTTGGTTAGTGAAGTTTGTAAACTAGTGGCAATTAGTGTTGTGTTGTTTGTATTGTTATAATATCATAAAGAGAAACACTCTCTGAATTTATTGATAAAAGCTTGTAATATCCTCAAAAGGACTAGGGAGGTTTATACAGAGGGAAGACACAATAGTAAAGATGAGTAGCTAACAAAAAACCCTAACTACTCTCCTAAACTACTAACCAAAGATAACAAACGCCTAACAAACCTAACCGCATCTATAAAATACTCACACAATTATAACAGACTCATAATATTCATCTTACTACCTTGATCTTCAACACCCTGAAGAAACGACAACCTGCAAGACGAAACTAACAAAAAACGACAAGACAATAAAAGCAACAGTTTGACAAAACATCCTACTTACCAGTAGCTTCCATACACCGAACAACCAACTTATCCCTATAGCGAGCAAATAACAACCCAGACAACAGCTTAGTCATAACATCAGCTACTTGTTCACAAGTAGAAACCTCATTAACCTGCAATTGGTCTGGCACAACTTTCTCCCGAACAAAAAATAAATCAATCTCAACATGCTTTAATTTAAAATGCAAAACTAGATTAGCAGATACAACTACTGCACTAGAATTATCACACCACAATATCACTTTGAGATCAGGAACAATATGAACAAGACCCTAACCAAATTACTTTAGTAGTAGCACAAGCTACACTCCGATACTCAGCCTTTGTAGTATATCTGGACACTACATGTTGCTTTTGAGAGGACCAAGAGATAGGGTTTCCTCGAAAGTAAATACAAAACCTCGAAGTGAGGATCGATCATCAACATAGACCCCCAATTGGCATCTAAAAAACACATGATAGACAATCGAGTATTGTTTGTGAACTTCATCCCATAATCAAGTGTACCATGAAGATACCTCGGTATTTGTTTAACAATGACATAATGTTCATCTAAAGGATTTTGCAAAAACTAGAAAACACTATTAACCACGAAGGATATATCTGGCAGCGTGATAGTTACATATTATAACCCACCAACAATGCTACGATATTCAGTTGGATTTAAAACAGGGTTCCCATTTTGCGAAGACATCTTGCAATTTGTTATTATAGGAGTAGGCAAACTTTTGGCATGCTCAAGTCCACTCTTACAAAGGAGTTCTTCAATATACTTCATTTGATGAAGAAAGAGACCATCATGCGTGTAAGTAACTTTAATTCCCAAAAAATACCTAAGTTTCCCAAGATCCTTCAAAGAAAACACAACATTAAGATTAGTAATAACATGATTAATCTCATCATCATTATTACCAGTGAGAATTATGTCATCAATGAAAAAAAAAGATATAGCAAATTATCACCAGACTTCTGAACAAATAGAGAAGCATCATATTTAGAGACAACAAACCCCTCGAACACCAAGTAACCTCTAAGTTTCTCAAACCAAGATTGGGGTGCCTGTTTTAACCCATAAATAGTCTTGTTCAAACGACAAACAATAGTCTTCTTTTCTCCTTGTTCATACCAAGAGGCTAAGTCATGTATACTTCCTCAGCTAAATAACCATTTAGAAAAGCATTGTTGATATTGATTTATCGCATATTCTATTTTCTTAAGACAGTAATAGAAAGAATTGTATGAACGGTGGAAGACTTAACAAGAGGACTAAACGTCTCATGAAAATCGTGTCCTACGTTCTGCAAGTAGCCCTTGGTAACAAGCCTTACTTTATGGTGAGTAACAGAGCCGTCCACATTTCTTTTAACCTTAAAAAATCCACTTACAACCAATTGATGTCTGATGTAGAGGCAGAGTTGTTAACGTCCAAGTATTATTGATATGTGGTTTATTTAGCTATTATTTTATCTTTAATTTGCTCATTCATTATTAGTTTATGTTGTTGATTTGTAGTTTTAATTCATTTCTGTGCAGGACATTAGATTCTTGAAATTGCACTAAAATGACAGAATTCTACAGTTTTTTATTTTGGAATCAAGGTTGGATTAGTGGACACGACTCTAGGCATGACACATCTGACGTGACATCCAATCAGTAGCTTCTAGAAGGTCAAGTCAGCACTTCTAGAAGGACGAATGAATCATCTTCATTTTTTAAAATTGAATTAGGAATTATCTGTTGTTTTTAGAATTTAATTTGAATATTTTCTAAGAATTATCTTTTTATCATTTTTATGGTTTTAGAAAGCTATAAATACCCTCTCAGGATAACTTGAAAACATATTTAGATTTACTTTTGTTATTTTCTTTAGGGGTTTTATGAAAGTTTTCTTTTCTTTCTTTATTTTTCAATTTTTTTAAATGCTCAATATGATTGTCATACTTAGCAAATTTTTCAATAAGCCAATGGCTGAAGTGATGACTTAATTTCGATTGTTAGAATTGAAAAACACCTAATAACTTCGGGTTATATTCTCAAATTTTCTGGAAACTAGGATTGGCAATCGGTCTTTCCTTTAAAAAATCAAATGCTTTTAAAATAAAAGTTGACGTTGGTTTGGATGTTGTTCTGGTTTAAAGTTGGGAGGAAGAATCGACCGATAACAATTTTGACTTCCTGTGAACACACTTAGTGGTGGTCCGCTAAGGGAAATTGAGATCGAACTCGATTCTCATTAAGATAACATAGTCTGAGTCGAGTTTTTCCAAAACTTAAAACTGAGTTGGCGCTGACGATGATAGTCGTAGTTAGTCAACATAAGGACTGGAATTCAAAGATAGCTTTTGGATTGTCGGTTTACGAGAGATAAAAACAAGTTATAGGGGTTAGGCCCTGTAGACTGTAACCGACAATAATTCGAAGTGAAAATCTTATTCGATGATCAGTTGGAATTAAGGCAAAGCAAAAGCTTGAGGCTTTTTTTTATAATTGAATTTTTATCTTAGTTTATTTTTCTTAATTTCCCTCTTAATTTATTTTACAATTTTTCAAAACAAACTCCCCTATTTTATTTTAAATTTCACACCAATCCAGAATTAAAAAGCCTTGTAGATTAGAAACTCCAAAGTCCCTGTGGACCGACCCTTACTTCTCTTTCTTATTCTCTTTCATTATTTATTCTGAGAAAAAGGAATTTTATTTGACTGTAAAACGACTCTTGTCAAATTGGCAATATTATCGAGGGCTTCGGTTAAAGTTACTGGTAAAGTTTGTATTAGCTAGGCAAATTAACAGAAAATCGCTTTGAGAAAAAAGAAGAAAACAACAACAGGAGCAATTATATCCATATCTAAATCCTGAAGAATTTTCTTCCTCCAACACAAACGAAGAACTGATTATCAAAGATACATCAGGTGCAAATTACACGCCAGAACTAATGGAAGAATAGAAAATCCGCCAGTTAGCCACCACACTTGTAGTTTAACAACCTCTCTACATTACTTTCCTTTAAGGTGAAACTTTGTTTCAACTAAAAACAGGCCTTATTCATGTTCTTCTTATATTCCATGGACTTCCAAGTGAGAGTCCACAAAAACAACTCACAGTGTTTTATATGGTTTGTTCAAGCATGAAACCTTAGGGAGTATCTGAAGACCAAATTAAATTACAAGCTTTCCTTTTTTCTCTATCTGGTTTAGCTAAAGAATGGTTGTTCTATTTACCTCCTAATTATATCAATACATGGGCTGACTTAACTCGACATTTCTTGATAGGTTTTTCCCAGTATCAAAGGCAAGAGAATTAAGAATAAGTATTCTGGGAATAAGACAAAAAAATAGAGAATTATTTTATGACTACTAGAAATAATTTAAGAATCTTTGTGCAAGTTGTCCGCAACACGGATTATCTGAGCAAACACTTCTCCAATATTTCTACGTAGGGTTGCTCTCTATGGAAATGAAGACTATAGACGTTGCCGGTGGAAGAGCTCTCATCAATAAAACGTCAACTGCAACAAGGGAATTAATTTCAATAATGGCTGCCAACTCTCAACAGTTTGGCTCTTCATGTGAACCAAGATGACGGGTTCACGAAGATAAGTACTATTTTCTTTGAAAAAAATTGATAAGTTAATTGACGTAGTTAATTCTTTTATCACAGGATAAATTAGATCAGCAAGAGTATGTGGAATATACACAATGTCAGATCATCCGAAAGACTGTGAGGAAGCTAATGTAGAAGTGAATGCTATGGGGAATTTCCCCGGACCTCTTCAGAGGCCCTATAACCCACATTCTAATACTTATAATCCAGGATGAAGAGACCATCAAAATTTAAGCAATGTACATAACCCAATGCCGAATCAAACCTATCATCCGAGATCCCACAAACGCTTCAAACTCAAAAATACACCGTGGAATCCATTGTTGAGCTTTTGGCCTTGTCCCATGAAAAGTTCTAGAATCGAGCAGATGCCCATTTTTAAGAATTAGACAAGCAGATCAACCACCTGGCTCAAACCATCGGAATATTAGAATCAAAAAGGAAGTTATCTTCTCAAATGGAGTCAAATTTAAGGCAGAATGTAAGCGCCATCACTCTCTAATGTGGTAAAATTATCGCACAACGAATCCCAGAAGAGGTTGGTGTAAATCCCCATAAGAGTGAAGAAGAACCGAAATCCAAAAAAGAAGAAGAAACAACTAACACAGATTCCCAGAAGGAAAAGAGAATTGATGCAAATCCCCAGAAAAAGAAGAAAGAAACTTCACAACCTGATTCGACACCATCTCCCTATGCCACTCCGCCTCATTCTCCTTCAAAGTTAGTAAAAAGAAACAAACAAGTCGAAGAGAATGAAATCTTATAAGTATTCCAAAAGGTTTAAATCAACATACCTCTCCTTGACATAATCCAAAATATTTCCAAGCTATGCTAGAGTTCTTAAAGACCTCTGTACGTAAAAAAGAATACTCACCGAAAATGAAAAGGTGAATTTGGGACAGCAAGTTTCAACCATTTTCCAACGAAAACTTCCACCAAAGTTAAAAGACCAATGTATGTTTACTATACCTTGTAAAATTGGTAAAGTTAGAATAAAATGTGCAATGTGTTATTTATGAGCTTCTATAAATATAATGTCTTTATCTCTGTACAACTTATTTTCTAATGAGCCCTTAAAGGATACAAGAGTGACAATACAGCTGGTGGATCACTCAATAATATATCCCAAAGGACTTTTGGAAGAGGCCTTTGTTAAGGTAAATGAGCTTATATTTTTCAACAGATTTCTATGTCATTGACATGGAAAAAGACCAAACAAATACTTGTTCATAGATACTTTTGGATCATCCCTTTCTTAGCATAGTAAATACAAAAATTGATTTAAGAAGTAGAATTCTTACAATAGAGTTTGACAGTGAGATCGTAAAATTTGATTTATACAAAGCAACGCGTTATCCTGATAATGTTGTTAGTATAAACTTTATTGATTTTATTGAGCCTGCCATTGAAGAATTTATAGAATCTAACTTTATTAATAATCTATGCAGGGAATTGGAGGAATCTAACATTGAAATTAGAGAGTTTGAGAAAATAATTTCGGTTAACTTTGATTCATGCTTTATTCTTTCAAATCCTAAAATGTTACCCTCTATTTTATAAGGCCCTCAAATTGATTTTAAGAAATTGTCGGAACACTTGAAGTATGTGTTTTTGGGAGAAAACGAGACTTTATCGGTTATTATTTCAAGTAAGTTATCAAAAGAAGAGGAGGATACTCGGTAATAGTATTAATTGCGCATAAAAGGGTAATCAACTGGATTATTACCGATATTAAGGGACTTAGTCCCTCAACTTGCCTGCACAAAATCAAAATTGAAAAAGAAGAAAAACTATGACGGGAATGGCAGCGCCGATTGAATCCGCAAATGATGGAAGTCGTGAAGAAGGAAATCCAAAAACTTGTTGATGCAGATGTCATTTACCCAATCTCATATAGTAATTGGGTAAGTCCGATCCATATGGTCGCAAAGAAAATCAACAACAATTGGAAATTCAGAAGGTGAGTAAATTCTGACAAGAGTTCATAATGGATGGAGAGTATGCATCGATTACAGGATGTTGAATTCATTAACCTGAAATGGTCATTTCCCTCTTCCATTTATAGACCAAATGATAGAAATATTAGCTGAAAAATCTCATTATTGTCGCCTTAATAGTTTTTCAAGTTTTTTCCTAATCCCAATGGCATCAGAAGATCAGGAAAAGATGACCTTTACTTGTCCCTTCAGCATATTTGCCTACTGATGAATACCTTTCGAACTTTGCAATGCACCTTCCACATTCTAGAGATGCATGCTTAGCATCTTCTCTGACTATATCGAAAAAGGTATTGAAGTCTTCATGGATGACTTCACTGTGTATGATAATTCATTTGATGAATGGCTTTTAAATTTAACCAATGTACTTAGACGCTGCCTAAAATTTAACCTCGTTTTAAATTACAAAAAATGTCATTTTATGGTTGACATTGTTTATTCAAATTGAATTGCATTTGCTAAAGTGAAAATGAATATTATATGCTCACTCCCTTACCCCAACACTATGAAGGAAATTGTCCGGTCGTTTATGAGTACTATATATGGATGCGAAATTATGTGCAAGTATAAACAATTGAACAAGTAATACAGTAATGAGGGAGTATCGTATCCACAAGGATTGGAGGAAATTGATAAGTTCAATCAAAACACTTTACTATGTCACCTGAGTAAAGTTAGTGATGGTATGTACATATGAGAATGTTGTGGCAAAATGAAATGGATGTTGTGGAAATGGAAAGATGGTAATATGGCAGCAGATGGAGATGTCGTGGAAAATTATATTGTGTTGAGTGCAAACAAATGGAAATGTAAAGGCAAAATAAAATGTAAATATAGGATTTGATTACTAGGACTTTAACTTCCTCATACGACAATCTACTATGGGAATGAGTGATAGGAGTCACTTGGGAAATTTAAGTCTACTTATTAGAATGGTCTTACTTCTATGCCTTATCTGCTTGACAGAGTTTACTAAGGGTGCCCTATGCTATCTCTAATAAGGGACTCGACAGATTGAACATGCCTTGGCAAACCGGTTGGCGTAAGCCCCTGTAGTGATCCTATTGGTCTAGATAACAGAATATGTCTCAGTAATACCTTTTTGCGGCAACATTAACATCTAACCTATCATTCATGCACAACTCCTTTTAGTCGAATGAAATCCTAGCCTTATCTCTAAGGTGGATTAGGCCTAGTTACTATCTAGAACCCCTTGCTTATGTGGTTCCTCCTTAGTTTCTCTCGAACACTAAGGACGTGCTACCTAGTCATTCTCTCGAACATTAAGTAATCTCCTAAGGAATGACTACTCTAATAGCTCCTACAACCTTAAGGAACTAAGCTTCATAAACAAAACAGATAATAACATACAAAAACAACCATTCATTAAATAAAATCTTAAATATCCAAAATGAACTCCCACCAAATAGGGTTAGTTCATGGTGGGGTTCAAATACATCAAGCACAAAGCAAGTTAATCCGTTCCTTACAACCCAAATGATAAATAATAAAAGCAAAGAACAAAGGGGAGGAGGAAAAGCCTTTGATGTGCACTGCCGAAGCTTCCCTTGGCTACCATGGACTGTCCCATCGAACTAGCTCCTCTCAGACACCTAGGATGCACTCCCTCTAGCTTGTCAACGGAGGAATGCCACGGCAAATAGGATTGGTGGAGAAAGGTGAGACATTTTTCTCTAGAATTTTTAGGCTATTGGTGGCTTGTGTAAAGTCCTTTTTCCATTGTGGCTTTATCCTCTATTTATAGGGGAGAATTAACCTAGGAATTTGTGTTGAAATTCCTATGATACCCCAAATCATGCTTCCTTCACGTAAGGGTGGGCAGAGCTGGCAATGGCCCCCCTGGGCAGCTGATAATGGTCCAGCCTGGGTGGGTGGCTGAGTACTCGAAAGGATCATGTTGTAGCAGGTTAAGGCAGCAGCAGGGCATGTCCAATAGGATCAGCAGCAACAGGGCGTGGTTCCCTCCTGGCAGATGTCTCCTCATGTGTACAGATCACATGAAGATAGGGACAGCTGGCTCTAAAAATATCTTCTTTTATTTTATTCGCTCTTGAAATGCCAAATGGTTTGGCATTTACATTATGCTCAGCAGTCTCCTTATGTCCCGTCATTTCCCTTTTTATTTTCCTAGCTCCCAAATACTGCACATCACCAAACAAACACCTTCCCCATAAAGTACCACAGTTTTCAAAATAAAATGTCACAAAAAACATATTTCCACCACATGCAACTATATGCTCCTAAATACATCTATATGATCCTATATGAGTTCTTAGACAATCGATAACTTAAGTGAAAAGGTCCCAAATATGCCCTTTTTATGGAGTTATCACCCCCCCAAAATTAAGCTGTTGCTTGTCCTCAAGCAATGGATAGTATTAAGAAAAATAAAAAAATACCATGGCAAGTTCAGAAGCAGAAGAGTTATATAGGATAGAATTTCAACCCTCAAAACATTTTGCTTCAACATGCTAGACTAGTTTGAGAAATCAAGTACTGTCCCCTAGGGCAAGATCCTTTGTGTGAGTGTGATTGTATCACGTCCATGCTTAACGAACCTAAAATATTTCTAGGCAAGCTCTCTTATTTTGCCACGTCATTTACAAGATCAGTCCCACATTGTTTTTTTTTACTGCTACGAGGGGAGTCAGCCTATCACACCTACCATCCCACACTCTAGGAGAAAGGGAGCATATCTTCCACCCCTGAGCTAGTCAGGTAGAGTCAACCCTTGACTACTTTCATTCACTCATATATCGTGGTTGCCATTTATTTAAATGTAATTTCCAGGCAATGTCGTGGCATAGAGAATGTCCCTCTTTAGATATGCGAAGCATTTATTTGTAATTTAATTTTTTTTCTTTTTTTCTTTTTTTTGCGGGGTTTTCATCATTCATTATCAAAGTTTTATGCCAAGACATGCAAGAGTTCTCTTATAAAAAATTTCTAAGTTCCTTAAGCATGGAAAACATACAATCGTGTTCAAAGGTTTCAAAGAAGCAAGTTCTAGAGTTGGTTCTATCATCCTCAATAATCATGTACATTCAATTCTAGCCATAAAGAGTTCATTATCATCGGTCATCCTTAATTTATTCCAGAAACTAATTCTAACACTTACTAATGTCATGGCATATTCATTATACTAATACTATCATGCAATGATTTGGGAACCCTACCTCCCCCAAACTTTAGAGAAGCATTGTCCACAATTCTTACTAAAAGCTAAGGAAAATCTAAACTACATGCTATGAAATGCAATACAATGCAATGCAAGGTGCCTCGACTTCATACTTGTAGTGGTGTGGCGGTCGTACGACGTGTGCGCTTTCTCAATTGTGTGGGGATGGAGTCTTTAGAGTCTGATGTTGGCTCAGTAGGGGGAGTACTAGGGCCTTCTGGGAGTGTGGAAAGCTGAGGCTCCTTACGCCTAGACATATTCTTTAGTCGGTGTCTACTCCTTCGCAAAGGAATATTCTGCGGCATTTTAGGTTGTTCCTTCTCCAGGGGCTCTACAAGATGTGGCATTTCAGTCTCTAGTGGCTCGACAGGCTGTGAGGGTTCTGGTACAGTTGCAAGCTGGAGCTCTTCTTCTCTTTGCTCAGTTGGCGAGACAGTGTGGAATGGATCAGGAACTATTGGTTCTTCCTCATCGACTGACTGGTGAACCTCTTCATTGGCAGGCTGGTGAGCAGCTTCAGTTGCTTTGACATTTTCAAATGGTTGCAAGAGCTTAGCAGGGAATACTGGGATGTTAAAATTTGTGTGCGGGAGAATCTCCATGAAAGTGTTGGTAAGGAACTCATCTCGGCGCTTGACATATGCAAAGTAGGTCATCATCTTGTCGGTCAGCTGCTCGACTTGTGCTTTAGTGCGCTTAGTGACCTCTCTAGGGAATCTGGTTTTGCCCTGGTAGTTGGAGTTGCAGCAGCATGAGAAACGTTATCTTATTTCTCATTTCCCTTGGCTTTCTTTGATCCAAGTAACATAGGGATCTTTGTTTTTATAAGACTAGACATGCCAGTCAATATCTCGTCAAATTGCTCCTCGAGCACCTTCTTCTTATAGCAGAGAGTCGTAATGAGATTTGGAAATACCAAGGCACTAGCAGGTTGCTTCAAACAGGTATGAACTTGTTCCACTATGATTTTGCATATGTCGATGGAACGCCCTACTAAAATGGAATGCAACAGAAGTATCCTTTGCAATGAAACGGTGGTGTTGTGGGAAGTAGGGAGAAGTCTGTGCTTTATGAAGTGATTCCACAATTTAGCCCTCGCCTGTAGCCTGTCTTGGTCTACCATTAGTTGGCTCACTTATTGGTCATTCCACTGTGTACTGGAAAGACAAATACCTTCCAAAATGCCATGGTAAGTTTGATTGTCTGCCTCTTTCGTGAAAGTGGTGTGGTTATCTATAACATCTTGCAAATTTAAATAGTGATTAATAACAGAAAAAGTAAAGCAAATGAAAATACCATGAACCATCACGTCATGTTGATTCGGCTCAGTGATGTTAGCGTAGAATTAATTCACCAGAATGTCAAATACCTATGCAGGTGATTTGTCAAGTAATGTCCTATTTGCCGAGGCATCTAGCATTATCCTCTTGGGCATATTAACTCCGTTATAGAACATCACCACTTGCGTCCAATCTTGAAAACCATGATTCAAACATTTGTGAAGTAATCCTTTATATCGATTCCAACATTCATACATTGATTCATCATCGGCTTGAAGAAAAGAAGCAATGTCGTTCCTCAATTAGGTATTCATGTTCGGAGGATTATACCGTAGCAAAAAATATTTCCACAGATTATTCCAAGACTCCATTGAACCCACTGAAACGCCACTCATCCAAGCCCTTGCTCAGTTACACAGAGAATATGGAAATAGCTTTAACTTCAATACATCTTCGTGCACTCCTTGTTGACGAAAAGAATCGTACACCTCCAAGAAGTTACAAATATGTTGTCTGGCATCTTCATTTGGCATGCCCCCCAAATTTCCCTATGGAATTCAGCATATTGAATATGACAGGTTTGAGCTTGAAATGGGCTGCCTGAATCTCTGGAGCCACAATTCTAGGATTTAATTAATCTAAAATAGGGTTTAAGTGATAACAAATGGCACAAGGTCTGGCTGCATTCCCAACATTTGGAATTGCCTCGACATTCAGATCTTCCTCATGCCCAATGCCTTGATTTTCGATTAGATATATATTTTCACGTTGAGCACATCTTCTTCGCTTAAAAAGCCTCTCGATCTCAGGTTTAACCGGTTCTAAAGGCTCGTTAGAGTGTCTTCTGGTCATACACCACGAAAAACATGAAAAAGATAAGGAAAATAAAAAGTAAAACAATATAAAAAATAAACAAGTAAAATAAAAATGCTATGACAAAACAAATTAACTTCCAATTGTCAATCCCTGGCAACGGCGCCAAAACTGTGTCCGACTGTTTATGAGTACTATTTATGGATATGGAATTATGTGCAAGTATACACAATCGAACAAGTAATACAGTGATGAGTGAGTATCGTATCCACAGGGATTAGAGGAAATTGATAAGTTCAATCAAAGCACTTTACTATGTCACCTGAGTAAAGTTAGTGATGGTATGTACATATGAGAATGTTGTGGCAAAATGAAATGGATGTTGTGGAAATGGAAAGATGGTAATATGGTAGCAGATGGAGATGTCATGGAAAATTATATTGTGTTGAGTGCAAACAAATGGAAATGTAAAGGCAAAATAAAATGTAAATATAGGATTTGATTACTAGGACTTTAACTTCCTCACACGATAAGCTACTATGGGAATGAATTATAGTAGTCACATAGGAAATTTAAGTCTACTTCTCAGAATGGTCTTACATCTATGCCTTATTTACCCGACAGAGTTTACTAAGGGTGTCCTATGCTATCTCTAGTAAGGGACTTGATAGATTGAACATGCCTTGGCAAACTGGTTGGCGTAAGCCCCTGCAGTGATCTTATTAGTCCAGATAACAGGATATGTGTCGGAAATACCTTTTTACGACAACATTAACATCTAACCTATCGTTCATGCACAACTCATTTTAGTAGAATGAAATCCTAGCCTTATCTCTAAGGTGGATTAGGCCTAGTTACTATCTAGAACCCCTTGCTTATGTAGTTCCTCCATAGTTTCTCTTAAACACTAAGTATGTGCTACCTAGTCATTCTCTTGAACACTAAGTAATCTCCTATGGAATGACTACTCTAATAGCTCCTACAACCTTAAGGCACTAAGCTTCATAAACAAAACATATAATAACATACAAAAACAACCATTCATTAAAGCAAATCTTAAATATCCAAAATGAACTCCCACTAAATAGGATTAGTTCATGGTGGGGTTCGAATACATCAAGAACAAAGCAAGTTAATGCGTTCCTTACAACCCAAATGATAAATAATGAAAGCAACGAACAAAGGGAATGAGGAAAAGCCTTCGACGTGCACTGTCGGAGCTTCCCTCGGCCACCACGGACTGTCCCATAGAGCTAGCTCATCTCGAACACCTAGAACACCACTCCCTCTAGCTTGTCAACGGAGGAATGCCACGAAAAATAAGATTGGTGGAGAAAGGTGAGACTTTTTTCTTCGGAATTTTTAGGCTCTTGGCGGCTTGTGTAAAGTCCTTTTTTCCATTGTGGATTCATCCTCTATTTATAGGGGAAGAATTAACCTAGAAATTTATGTTGAAATACCTAGGATACCCCAAATCATACTTCATTCACGTGATGGTGGACAGAGCTGGCAGTGGTCCCCCTGGGCAGCTGGCAATGGTCCAGTCTGGGTGGATGGTTGAGTACTCGACAAGATCATGCTGCAGCAGATTGAGGCCCGACAGGATCAACAGCAGCAAGGCGTGGTCCCCTCCAGGTAGGTGTCTCCTCATGCGTAGAGATTACGTGAAGATAGGGACATCTAGCTCTAAAAATATCTTCTTTCGTTTTGTTCGTTCTCAAAATGCCAAATGGTTCAGCATTTGCATTCTGCTCAGCGGTCTCCTTATGTCCCGGTATTTCCCTTTTTCTTTTCCTTTCTCTTTCTACCAAATCCTACTCATCACCAAACAAACACCTTCCCCATAAAGTAGCAAAATTTACAAAATAAAATGTTGCGAAAAACATATTTCCACTACATGCAACTATATGCTCCTAAATGCATCTATATGATCCTATATGAGCTCTTAGACAGTCAATAACTTATGTGAAAAGGTCCCAAATATGTCCTTTTATGGAGTTATCAAAAATTCATTTATTTCTTGGTCATGCAGGATTTTTACTGTAGGGTTGTTAAGGATTTTTCGAAGATAGTGCAACCATTATGCAATTTGCTTTAGAAGGATCAAGTATTTGTTTTTAATCCAGAGTGTAAGGAGTCATTTGATGCTTTGAAAGAAAAACTTATATCAACCCTAATTGTTCAGCCACCAAATTGAAACTATCCTTTCGAGCTTATGTGTGATGCATTGGATACAAGCGTGGGAGCCGTTCTCGGTCAAAAAATTGACAAAGAACAGTATGTTATAGCTTATGCATCTCGAACCTTAGATTTGGCTCAGAAAAATTATTCCACTATGGAAAAAGAATTGTTTGCTATAATTTTTTCTTTATAAAAATTTAGATCTTATCTACTTGGCACTAAAATTGCTATTTTTCTAACCCCATAGCTTTGAGATATTTGATGAGAAAAAAGGACTCAAAACCGAGACCTATATGATAGATCTTACTTTTACATGAATTCAATTCGGAGATTAAAGATAAAAAGGGATGCAAAAATCTGGTAGCTAATCATTTAAGTCAAATTCCCCTTTTCATATCCAATCCACCACTTCGAGAAAAAATTCCCTAAAGAAAATCTAATGTTGGCGTAAAACATTACTCAATGGTTTGTAGATATGGTCAATTATTTGTCCATAAGTAAGTTACCATTAGATTTATCGAGAGCTAAAATTAACCGAATAAAGTAAGAATCCTGACATTATATTTGGGATGATCCTTAACTTTAGAAGCACTACTCGGATCAGGTAATTCGACGATGTGTCTCCAAAGAAGATGTAAATTCAATTTTAAAATTGTCATTCTTACTCTTGTGGTGGTGATTTAGGGCCAAAATGTACATCTCATAAAATTCTTGAATGTGGTTTCTTTTGGCCTAACATCTTTCGGGATTCTTATTTTTTTTTGTAAAACTTGTGAAAGATGTCAACGTATAGGAAATATAAGCCGAAGAAACGAAATGCCTCTTAAATTCAATTTTAAATTTGTGAGGTTTTCGATGTTTGGGGAATCGACTGCGTAGGTCCTTTTATTTCTTCATTTGGAAACACTTACATAATTCTTGTTGTAGATTATGTTACTGAATGGGTAGAAGCTAAGGCTACCCGAAATAATGATGCCAAAACCATAGTAAATTTTTTGAAAAAATCTTTTTCTAGGTTTGACACACCACATGCTATAATAAGCGATAGAGAAACTCACTTCATTAACCAAGTAATATAATCACTTATGAAAAAAATTTGGAGTAACTTAAAGAATTTCCATGGCCTACCATCCGCAGAAAAATGAGCAAACAGAAATGTCAAACCGTGAAATTAAAGCAATTTTTGATAAAATTGTCAAACCGTGAAATTAAAGCAATTCTTGATAAAATTGTCAAACCATACCGTAAAGGTTGAAGTCTTAAATTAACGAATTCACTTTGAGCATATTGAATCGCTTATAAAGGTCCCTTTGGGATGTCTCCATAGTGACTAATTTTTGGTAAACCGTGGCATTTGTCGGTTAAACTGGAGCATCGAGCATATTGGGCACTCAAACAGTGTTATATGAACATGGATGCGGCTGGTGAAGTACAAAAATTGCATATTCAGAAACTTGAGGAAATTTGAAGAAATGCCTACGACAACGCTCGGATATTTAAAGGAAAAACAAATAATTTATTGATATTAGAATTGCTATTAAATCATTTTCTATCGGTCAGTTATTTAACTCCAAATTTAAACTTTTTGTAGGAAAACTTAGATCAAAATGGCTTGGACCCTTTAAAGTAACTCAGGTATTTCCTCATAGCGCTATTGAAGTTAAAGATAACTCAGGAGTTCGATTTAAGGTTAACGGTCAAAGATTGAAGCCATATTATGAAAACGCTATGGTTGGTTTAATAGGAGAAATTGAATTGGAGGAGCCTATAATCTGAAAACAAGTCGTAGAGCAAACGACGTTAAACAAAAGTGCTAAATGGAGGCAACCCATTTTATTTTATTTTATTTTTAGTAAATTTTATTTCATTGAAATTTTATTTTTATTTCATTTCATTTCATTTTTAGTAAATTTTATTTTATTAATTACTTATTTTATTTAAATTTTCTTTGAACAAATTTAAATTTCAATCAAATATACAACCTTGGAAGAGTGTCTCACATTTGGAAACAGAAAACGTCACATGTTACAAAACACACCATATGGTGCAAGTTAGCAAAACCCAATTTTGTTCCAACTCTGTCGCCACCCTTGTTTAGCGCCACTTAAAATTCTTTTTAAAATTTGACGGGCCCTACCTATCTATCCTTATCACCCTTTTAAATCAACCTCTCTCCATTCTAAACTCTCATGGACCCCACCTATCATTATTTCATATTTCAAACCATTTAAAATTCAAAACCATTCTTTATCCTTATATTTGACTGACCATACACCCTTCTCCATCTAAAATTCCTTTTTCTTTTGTTTTATAACTTCACCCAATTTGCCTCCCAATATGGACAAGATCCATAATGTATTTCATGGTCGATGCTCAGGAAGTACCAGTCAGATCCCTCACATATCATCACACCAGAGGAAATCAAAATCTGATCAGATATGACTTACGAGGAAGAACCAGTGCAAATCTTGGTTCGAGGAAACAAAGAAATGCGTGACAAGAAGATTCCTCTAATTAAATTACTTTGGAAAAACCAAAGTTGAGGAAGCTACATTGGAAAGAGAAGAGGACATGAAGAGGCAGTTTCCGCACCTCTTCGCATCAGGTACGTCTTAAAAATTCGAGGATGAATTTTCTTAAGGAGGATAATTATAATACCCCAAATATCGGGTAGGTGACTATAGTGAAAGAATTTAAATTTTTGTGGGTTAAATTGAGTAAATTGAAAAGTGTAAGGAATGATTTAGGAATTTAGTAAGAATGGAAGAATGGAGGGGTAATTTGGTTCTTTGGATGGAATAAATTTAATATTCATTTAATTGGGGTTATTTAATAAAAGTGAACAAGAGAATTAGGAGGAAAAGTCTAAAAGTTCTCTTCTCTTTTTCTTCTTCTACATGTCTCGTGCCCTCCATAACTAAGGTAAGGATTCATCAATGTCGGTTTTTCCTTTCGTTTTTGGGTTGGTTTTGAAACCTTAAGTAATATATAGGCTTAAGGAAGGTTTAAGGAGGATTAAAACTAAGAGATGAAGGTTTTATTTGAGATTTCATAAAATGGGTTTTTAAATGATTTGATGGAATATGGTTAGTTATGGAAGATATAAGGCCTTTTTGACTTGTTAAAGAAGTGAATAAGAGATTGGGAGCTTTAGAAGTGATTAAAAACAAGTTGGAAAAACTTGTGTGATTCTTAGTTTTGAGTGTTCTTTGGAGATTCTGGATGTTATAAAAGGATTTATGGATGTAAGTTAGTTGGATTAAGTAATGATAAGTTTAATGGTATGGTTGGGGATGAAAGTAAGAGATTTAGGCGAAAATGTGGTAAAAATCGAAGAAAAATATGTAAAATTTGGGTAACGATATCAGTACTGGAAGAACAGTACCGATATTATAGGGTTAAATTTGAGGGGAAATGATAAACACGACGAACAGTATCGATACTTATGCAAGTGCTTTCGGTACTGAAGTGGGGGTATCGATACCAAGAGGAAGGTATCGATACCATTATTGAAAAATGGATTTCAGAATGAAAAAATGGTATCGATACTGAAGGGAGTATCAGTACCATAGTATAGAAGTATCAATACCATAGGATGGGTACCGATATTATTCAACCTAGAATTTTAAGTTAGGATAAACCTTATTAGAATTCAAGAATAATAGTACTTTTAGTATTATTATGTATAAATGTTAGAAAATATACTTATATTTGTATTGTATATGTGATTATGGATGTGTAGATCATAATCAAGCTCATGAGTTAAGCAAACAGAAAGGCAAGGAAAAAGTCACCAATTAGTCGGATATACATTCTAGGCATAAAAGCGAGGCAAACCAGGTGAGTGTATTTATTATGTACTTATATGCTATGATAGTTATAGATGCATTTTGCATAATGTATTGCACTTACCTAATGGGCACTATGTGTGCAACCTAAGAAATTCAAAATAAGTTTATGAATTTCTATATTGGCACTATGTGTGCAACCTAAGAAATTCATAATATGTTTATGAGTTTCCGTATTGACATTATGTGTGCAAACTAAGAAATTCATAATAAGTTTAAGAATTTCCGTGTTGGCACTGCGTGTGCAACCTAAGAAATTCATAATAAGTTTATGAATTTTCGTTTTGGCACTGTGAGTGCAACCTAAGAAATTCATAATAAGTTTATGAATTTCCGTATTGACACTATGTGTGCAACCTAAGAAATTCATAATAAGTTTATTAATTTCCGTATTGGCACTATGTTTGCAACCTAAGAAATTCATAATAAGTTTATGAATTTCCGTATTGCCACTGTGTGTGCAACTTAAGTTCATAATAAGTTTATGAATTTCCGTATTGGCACTGTGTGTGCAGCTTAAGAAGTTCATAATAAGTTTATGAATTTCTGTATTTGCACTATATCTGCAACCTAAGAAATTCATAATAAGTTTATGAATTTTCGTATTGGCACTATGTGTGCAACTTCACGAAATTCATAATGAGTTTATGAATTTCCGTATTGGCACTATGTGTGCAACCCCAGGTAATTCATAATGAGTTTGTGAATTATTGTATCAGCACTACGTGTGCAAAACCATGGAATTTATCATGAGTTGAAATATTCATTTTGTATGTGGATAGATGATGATATATTTATGTTTAAAATTCACCTCATTATTATTATGCATCACGAAGTGATTACTTAGCGTGTGTTGATTTCACGCGTAGGTATTGTTAAGAGCGGAGTAAGGAGTGCATCTGACATTGCCAATCAAGGACCACCTCATCAATAACTATACGACAACTATGTCTACTTTTGATGTTGTTAGCTGGCATATAATAGATTTATTATAATGCTTTGAAAAGTATTTGACTTATGATGATGTAAATTTTAATATATTCGAACTTTAAGATTTGTTTTCATAATTATAAGTTAATGAACGATTTATTTTTATTAAATTAAAATGTTTTATGATTCGAAAAAACATTTGCTTGTTTTTCAAAAGTGGAAACTCTTAAAAGTTATGTGACATCTATGACTCGTGTACGGAAACATATACGAGAATTCGGTGTTACAAAATATATTCGAATAAAAAGAAAAAAGTTATTTATGATATTTGATGATGACTTACATGATTTTTGATAAAATCATGAAATGATATTTTCAGGTTTTTAGAAGGAAAGACAGCTTGACTAACCCGGTTGGAAGTATAATTTTTTTATTTGAATTACAATTTATTTCTTATATTTTATGAAATTTATGGTTTTATATCACTTTAGTTATATTTATGTCTCATTAAGTTTTGCTTAGCGCGTGATGATTTTCATGTGTAGGTTCGAATAAAATATAGGTCGTAAAGTGAGGAGTTTGCCAGCATCGTATGTGAAATCAAACCTGCCGACAATATTAGTAAGACATCCTAACTTTGACTTATTAGTGGCATGTACATTATATCTGTTGCATTGTTTTATCAGATTTATTTTAAATTGGTTTGTAATAGTAATTAGGGTTATTTTCTTTAGTTTTGTCTAATTTTAGTTTTAATAATATTTAGGAGTAAATAGTATAAATTTTATATTTTAAATGGTATAAAATCAAGCAATATTAGGCAGTTGCATTTGGATATTATACAACACTGAACTGCGTAATTACTGACTAAAATCAAAGTAGTTTTCAATAATCAAATAGTATTTTATAAATTTATATGATTAAGGAAAAAGTGTTTAAAGTTAAAAATAAAATTATTAAATGAAACAAAATTTTTAAGCATTTAAGTTCAACAAATGTCAGTTGTGCTAATGTGACATATGTGGCTTATATTACGAGACATATATCGGCTATGGATGTTACATTTATTGGTATCAAAACAACATGTTTAGTCGATTCTTGTCCTGAACCGAGCTTATGTTATGTTAGAAATATGTACATGCCACTAGGATGTCAAAATATTTTATCTGGTATGGTTTTATTGATGATGCTACTCCTTTAGTATCTCACCCTAGTAAGGTTAGGGCTGTCAAATATTTTCATTTATTATGTAGGAGATATACCCCAATGTTTAATAACGTAGTTGGATTAGAGGAAACTATAAGAAAGTTTGGAAATTATATAAGAGAAATTGGAATTAAAGAGACGCCGAAATTATTGAAATTACCAATGATTTTGGAATGTCTATAGGTAAGTAAATTGTCTGTTAATGTTTAAAGAAAGTTAAGTTTTACTAAAGAAGATAATAATTATGTTATTTTTTGAAAGGATCTAAAATGAGATTGAAAAAGAGTAATTGTTGATTTGAAGGACTTGAAGTATTTCATTATTATGACAATTGTAGAAAGAATATAGAAATGAGAAAGTATATGAAGAATGACTCCTATTGATAGAGTAGTAATTTAATTGTTGAGAATAGAATTTATGAATAAGTTGTGTTAATAAAAGAATTGCCTTAAACATGCATTCTCTTAGAATTTTTTAATAGTAAGGAAACTGTTGGGTCTTAGCGTTAGAATAAAAATATATGTAGGAATTTCCTTATAAAATTTTAAGGAATGATATTTCCAGCAAATCTAATGTAATTGTCATTTGATGAATTAGAGATCATCATGGTAAGCGCAATTGACAGATGAATAGCTGAAGTTAGATTAGAGGATATTCTGATAGTTAGGGAAATTCTAGATGTAACCCTGATGAATTATCTGGATTACCTCCTGATCAAGAAGTGGAATTTAAACTTTATATTTTCTGGGTACATTGCCGATTTTGATAGTCCCATATCATATAACTTTGATAGAATTCAAAGAGTTAAAGGTACAACTACATGAGCTATTTTACCGCAATTTTATCTGACCGAAAGTATCTCCATGTGGTATATTGGTACTCTTTCGTAAAAGGAAAAAAGAATAAATGTGGCTATATATAGATTGACGTCAGTTGAATAAAGTGATAGAAAGAAATAAGTACCCTCTTTCGAGGATCGATTATCTATTCGATCAACTCAAAGGTACATCAGAATTTTTGAAGATGGATCTTCAATCTGAGTATTACTAGTTAAAGATTAAAGAGTAAGATATTTTGAAGATGACTTTTAGAACCCTATATAGATATTATGAGTTTGTAGTGATGCCATCTGGACCAATTAATGTTCCAACAATATTTATAGATTTAATGAATCAAATATTTTAGTCGTAAATAGATTGATTCATGGTCGTGTTCATAAGATGATATTTTGATTAATTATGATATTAAAATGGAGCAGGACCCAAATCTTCGCATTTTTACTTCAAACAGTGCGGCATCAAAAGTTGTATGTTAAGTTGTCAAAATGCGAATTCTGGTTGTCATAAATTTCTGTCCTTGACCTCGTGATTTTAGCAGAGGGAATCTAAGTAGATTCCAAGAAAGTAAAAGTTATAATAAAATGTAAAACCCAAAGTATGTATTCGAAGTTCGTAATTTCTTGGCATTAACTGGTGGTTATCGAGGATTTATGAAGAATTTATCGATGATTACTTCCCTGTTTACAAAGTTACTTAGAAATGATGTACCAATTGTTTGGATTGAAAAATGACAAGAAAACTTCGATACACTTCAGAAAATTGACAGAAACATCATTTTTAGCATAGTCAGAATCAGGTAAAGAGTATGCAAATTGCAATGATGTGTTCCTTAATGGTTTAGGATGTGTCTTGATGTAAGAAGGTAAAGTGATAGTTTATGCATCGAGATACTAAAGATGCATGAGCAAAAATATTCAACTTATAGTTTAGAGTTAACAACTGTGGTGTTTACTTGGAAAATATGGCACCTATCTATATGGTGAGCGATGTTATAGTTAAACATATTATAAAATTTTGAAGTATTTTCTTATTTAGAAAGAATTGGATCTAAGATAAAAGAGATAGATCGAACTTCTAAAAGATGGATATGATTATTGATTATCATCTTGGGAAGGTTAATATGGTAGTTGACACATTTAGTCGAAACATCTTCTCTGCTTTGAAAGCTTTAAATACTTGATTTTCAAGGAAAAATGATGGTGTACTTGTTGTATAGTTGATGTTGAGGCCTATATTGTCAGATTTGATTAAAGATCTTTCCAAAAAAGATAAAAAATTTAAAAAGGATCAAAAAAATAAAGAAAGGAAATCGAATATTAAAGAGATGATAAAGTATTTCTCAAAGTTTTACTTTAGAATAAGATTCTTAGATTTGAGCATAAAAGAAAGTAAAGTCTGAGATTTATCAGTTTAATGAGATTGTAATGAGAGTTAGACCGGTAATTTATCAGTTAGCATTATCTCTGGAAATGGATAAGATTTATAATATGTTTCATGTATCGCTGCTTCGAAAGTATAGATTGAACACTTTACATGTGATTACACAGAGAAAATCGAGATTCAGTCATATTTGTTATATGAATAGAAACCAATAAATATTTTAGTGTATGGAGACAAAGAACTGAGAAATAAGACGATTTCACTGGTGAAAGTTCTTTAGTGAAATCATAAAACGACTTGGTAACGAGGCAAAGATACGAAAATACTATTTTCTTATCTCTTTACTTCAGATATGAAGATACGAATAAAAAATTTGAGGATGAATTTTCTTTAAGGGGGAGGAATTACAATACCCCAAATTTTGACTAGTAATTAAAATGTAAGTTTTGAAAGTATGATGGCTAAAGTATAAACTTATAAATGTTTAGGGACCATAAATGTATATTTGAAAAGTTATAGAGTTTAGCTCGTAAATGAACACTTTGGCCTAAAACAAGGATTTTTATGGGAACCATATTTTTGGTACGAGATTTGTGTTAAAAGTTATAAAGCGAAAAAAGCTTGGTATTGAAATCAGATAATCGGATCGGACCAAAATTTTATGAAAATTTGAAGGATGTTAGAAAATGGTTGGAAATATTATTTTCATATTTTATATCAAAGAAATTTGGCTCAAAACAATGTACTTTTTCATATTTGACCAAACAGTGGAATTTTAGTGACTAAAATGCAATTTTTAAAAATTTCATGACTAGAAAATTGGGAAAATTGGGAAAATTTAGGAACCTAAGTGGTAATTTCAAAAAAAAAATTATTCTATCAATGGATAGTTTACTCTTTAAAGTGGGGTTTTATTGAAATCAGATTCTTGATATGGAAATTGTGTTAAAAACTAGAAAGTGTTAAAGTTTGGTAAAAATTTGATAAATCGAATATAATAAAAAAATTTAGACAATTTGAAGGATGATAAATTAGGTTTAAAAATATTATTTTCACATTTTATAATGATGGAAAATAATATCGAGCATTGGATTTGAGATTTTATTTCCATGTTCAATTTGGTTCGTTTGATGAAAAATGGCAAGATTAAATTTTTTTGAAAATGGCATGGGCAAAGTTGTAAAGGGAAACTATTTTTTCCATCTTTGACTTTGGAAGATGATAAGGTTTATGTGGCTAGGTATTAAGGTAAATATCAAGTTTCATTAAGGGTAAAATGGATATTTCTCCTAAAATGAATATTTTATTCATTTAAGCTTAAATAAAGGCTAAATTAACATGAAATTAAAATGAATTTCATGAAACCAAGACATATTTCAGCCAACATTTTGTGCTCCTTTATACCTAGGTAAGACAAATTTTTATTTTCCATTTTTAGCAATTTCCTTTGGTTTTTCGATTATGTCGTGAAATATAAAATTGTTCTATTCGAAAATTTCTATCATTTGGTACCATTATTGCTTGCTAATTTGGGTTGTGTTCAAAGATCCCAAATACTAGGGTTTATGTTCACAATAGGGTTTATTGAATTGATGAAGGATTTTGATGTTTTGGAGGTTGTAAAATCATTTCCAAGCATGATTGATGATTAAAATCACTTGTACCTGGTTATATGAACAAATAAAGTTTCAGCCAAACCCTAGATTTAGGGGAAAGATGTGTTTTGATGAAATTAAGTTGTGGCTTTGGTTGTATATATTTTATAAGGTTGAATCGAAGTTGATTCCATGCTTGAATCAAATAAAAATCAAGTAAAATCATGAAAACACTAATTTTGAACATACAAAGCATTCGACCTTGACTATAGAGGATGGAAAAAATTATAGAAATATTATGTAAGGGTTGTTAATGATGTAGGAAGTATTCAACAAGCCTTATAAAAATTTGGGACCATTTTATAATTTTTGAAAAGTTAGGGGACCAAATTGGTAATTTTGAAAAAGTTTTGGATTGTTGTGTAATTATTCAATAGTTGATGTACTTTGCTGGAAATTAATGTTTGAGTGTTGGAATTGTAATTAGGATGTGAAATTGAATTATTTAGGAAAGCTTGTAAATGTTGAAGTTTAAATTACAAATATGGAAAGGTCGGGAACTTAAGTGAAAATGTTATGTGAAGTTGGGATAAAAAGGAACTTGAGTGCCCAATTAGAAGTACTAAGGTTAACATTTATTTTGTGACATGAAAAATATATAGAATGAGCATCAGAAAATTTGTTAGGAATTTATTTTCCAAAATATGCCTATGTTAGTAAGATTCTAACATTTGGTTTGAATTTGTATATGTTTGGTAAAGATGTTCATTTAGATTGTGTGCTTGAAATCAAGAACAAATATTATTAAATCTAAGGAGAAGCTTAAGGATGAAATGGGAAATTCTAAGGAAGATTGCAAGGTAAGGAGACCAAGTGAGTGCATTTAACTTGTATTTATGTTATCGAACAAACATTGGCTTACGATGAGCCAGTGTCGGAGTTACATTAAGAAGTGACTCCTAGTACATGATAAGTGTACTTAAATCCTATATGTTCAATTATTAAGCTTATGGATTTAGTGAATAAGTTAAGGATAAAAGTTGGTGAAATTTGCTTAGACATTATGTTATGAACAGAAAGTTTAGAAAATCATTAGAAATTCTAAATAAATTATTGAAGAATGAGTATTATATCATTGGATTAATATATCATTCTAGTTTCGTTTAAAACAAACAGAAATTGATTTTGATGTGTATACAAAAAGATATGAATTTCTAATAGGTGATAGGTTAGAAAACAGGGCATCAGATTCTGCCCGAAACAACTTCTGTCAGTTAACTTTGAAAATTCTCTATAAATTGTACAAGTAGAACTAGACGGAGTGTCTTATATGTTTAGATTCAAATTAGAGTGTAGTTTTAATTGGTGTAAACAGAATAATTTTTCGGTATATAAATTAATACGAAATAATATTTGTTTGAAGGTAGTACAAACTGCAAGAATATGGAATTTTGATAAATTATGTATTGAAAGTAGTGGAAGGCAAAAGATTTATATCTAAAGCTTAGTAAGGATTATATTTTGACTAAAAAAATAAGTAAAGTGTTAAAGTGATTGCATAGTGTTTATCTGATTATTATAATCGAGGAAGACTTGCGATAAGATAACTCCATTTTATTTTTCAATATTATTTATAAATTTTCAGTATGAAATATTTCTATAAAATTTTTCATCAAGTTCTATGAATAATTTTGGGTATGAATTGGCTAAGTATGATATTTATGATGATGAATTCCAAATGTTTACAATTGTCAGATGATTTTCAGTTATCATATATTTACAGATATTAGATGATTACAAATATTTACATATATCAGATATTTTACAGTTATCATACACATATTACTAAATGATTATATGATGATACATATAAGCCCATTGTATGTTGCATTGAGAGTCATAGGAACATTTGGCATGTCATTTAGTGAGTACTTTTCAGTTATCACTTATTAATTATCAGTTCAGCTTTGGTACATTCGTGTACCAATGTTTAGCATTGTTGGTGCTCAAGTTATGATTGCACTGAAGTGCACCATATTGTAGTTTCAGTTATGATTTGGCATCGTGTTGTGCTTATCGCACACCTTAAACTCACGTACCTTATATTCTCTTACATATACATTGGGCTATAATAGTAAGTGTGAAAGATATGACAATATATAAAAGAAAAGAACATAGAATAGAAAAGAAAGTTAGGAAATATGTTCGAATGAAAAGAACAAAAGTTATTTATGATATTTGATGACGACTTACATGATTTTTGATAAAATCACGAGATGATGATTTTCAAGTTTTCAAAAGGAAAAACGACTTGACTAACCCGGTCGAAAGTTTAATGCTTTTTTAAATTATAATTTATTTCTTATATTTTATGAAATTTATGGGTTTGTATCACTTTAGTTATATTTCTGCCTCACTGAGTTTTACTTAGCGTGCTATGATTTTCATGCGTAGGTTTGAATAAAATAGAGGTCGTGAAGTGAGGAGCTTGCCAGCAACTTATGCAAAATCAAACCTACCGACAATATTAGTAAGACAACCTAACTTTGACTTATTAGTGGCATGTACATTATATCTGTTAAGTTGCTTTATCAGATTTATTTTAAAAGGGTTTGTAATAGTAATTAGGGTTATTTTCTTTAGTTTTGTCTAATTTTAGTATTAATAATATTTATGAGTGAGTAGTATAAAGGTTATATTTTAAATGGTTTAAAATCAAGCAGTATTAGGCAGTTGTATTTGGATATGAAAGAACACTGAACTGTCTAATTACTGACTAAAGTCAAATTAGTTTTCAATGATCAAACAATATTTTATAAAGTTATATGATTAAGGAAAAAGTTTTTAAAGTAAAAAGAAATTATTAAACGAAATAATTTTTTAAGCATTTAAGTTCAGCAATTGTTAATTGAGTTGATGTGACGTTTGTGACTCGTATTACAAGACATATATGGGCTATGATCGTCACACTATACTTTAGCTTCCTTTTGGATCGTGGCCATGCTTTTATCGAACTTAATTTGAATGATGTTTATTGGCATAGCTAGTGATTTTCTTTTAAGTATTGATATTTCATGCATTTGTTGATAGAGATGATCTTGACTCAGTATATGTTACACATTCTGCTGATATTTGAGTTTAAAGAGCATATAGTTTAATTCTTGCTCATTGTTTGATTGAGTTTGCCAGACTAATTTTGATATTCTAGAACTCGTAATCTTAATGCATATATAGAATATTTCACATTCTCCTGATATTCTAGAACTTCCACCATTTTATAAAAACTAAGAAAACATTGATATAGTTTAGATTTTTTCTTCATCAAGTAAAGCCAGGAATACCTACTAAAAACATCGATAAAAGAAACACAGTAATAGTACCCATATAAAGCTACAGGAGCACGACCCCGTACATCAAACACAACAAACTGAAACAAACTATTATACCTAGTTTTAGACAAAGAAAAAGGCAACTTATGTGTCTTATCCTACAAACAAGTTAAACAAACATGGGGTATCTTATTATTAGTAACAACAACACTACGACGATCAAGAGCAATCATTAGCACACTAAAAGTATGGTGGCCAAGAAACTGATGCACAAATTAAGGGAACCTAAATTTTTGTGTACAACATTAGCCTCAACATCAGATATAATAAAAACACTATTACTCAGTCCATCAATGAAATCCAAGACCTGCAACATATACAACCCATCAGAAATGTGATTCCCGCTCAGTAACAAAGCATGAGTTTGAGAATCTTTCACAAACCACTCAAGCTCATGAAACTCAAAAAATATGTCATTATCACAATAAAACTACGAAATTGAAAGCATTTTTTTCTTAATCGAAGGACACATTGTCATACCCCAAAGTTGAGGCAAAATTTAAGCAGTCAAAATGGATAATTCTAAAGATTTTTGGGTCAAGTTCGAATATATAGAAAGTTCAGCGACTAGCCTTGTAATTTTTCCCATAAGTCACTTGACACAAAAATTTAAAATAGGGTGGTTGGGAGGCTTGAACCCATGACCTAGGGCATGGCCGGTCATCCCTCTAACATTTACCCTTGGTAACTGTTTGAGTATAATAATAATAATAATATATTTTGTAATAAATTGGTTTGGGTTATAACCCAAAATCAAAGGAAAATAACCTCCCCAATTCGTGAAACCATTCCCAGAAACCACCTGGTAAAGTTTTCCCCGCCGGCTTTCCCTCCTCGTCTACCCACCGATGGGTGTCACCATTGTCACCATCTGAAGCATCAGGCCATAGCAAAGAAAACCCAACGAATCACTCGTCGAATCACCCAACCATCTGTCATTAAGGAGCTTTCGAAAGATTCGCCAAAAACTCAAACTCTCTGTTCAGTTTCCCTCTTTTTTTAATCGCTCCAGCCATCAGTTAGCCTCACACCAGCCGCCGTTGCGCTCTTTAGGAGGTTTCAACCAGAACCCAACCAAAATCATCACCAAGTATGCACTGTTTTTCTCGACGGTCATGGGTAAACTCTCATAACCAATTTCGATCATTTTACGTTGTTTTGGTTAATTGTTTGATCAATTTTGAGTTAAGTTTGGAAAGTGAGCGAACGAGGAGTGCTTGTGTAATACCCCAAATGGTAGGTCAATGACTATTTTGAAAGAATTTAAAATCTGATGATTTAATTTAATACATGTTAAAGTATAAGGAATGATTTGAGGAAGACCAATTAGTATGAAATGGACGATTTAAAAGGGAATTTTGGTCCTTTGGAATGAATGAATTTAAAACTCATTCTTTTACAATAGGGATATAGGAAAAGAGGTAAGTTAGAAGAAAAAGGTTAAGTTTTTTACTTATCTTCTTCTTCCTCCCGTGACTTTGTTCTCTCCTCAATAAGCCAAAAGTAAACTTCATTTATTTAGCTTTTCCTTTCGATTATGGTTTGTTATTGTAACCTTAAGTGATATGTAAGCTTAAGGAATGGTTAAATAAGATTAAAACTAGGAGATGGATGAAATAATTGAGATTTTAGAGAAAGGTTTTTTGAATGATATGTTAGAATATGAGTTTTTATTGATGTTTACTAGTATTTTTGACTTGTTAAAGAAGTAAATAAGATATTAGAAGCATTGGATGGGATTAAAAACATGTTAGAGAAAGTGGTATGATTCTTAGATGGAAATGTTCTTGGAAGATTATAGATGTTTTAAGAAGCTAAATGAAAGGTTAAATACCTTTGAGTAAAAGATTAATTGCCTAGCTATGCATTTGACATAAAGGTGTCAATTATTCCAATTAGATGAAAGGTTAAATACCTTTGAGTAAAAGATTAATTGCCTAGCTGTGCATTTGACAGAAAAGTGTCAATTATGCAGTTAGATGAAAGGTTAAACACCTTTGAGTAAAAGATTAATTGCCTAGTTGTGCATTTGGAAGAAAGGTGTCAATCTTGCAAGTTAGATGAAAGGCTAAATGCCTTTGGGTAAAAGACTAAATGCTTAACAGTGGATTTTGACATAAACGATGTCATTCATTGAATTGACTGAAAGGATTGTAAAGGAATCCTATAAAGTAGACAATTTATCATGGTTTTGATAGTCAAGACATACTTATGAATAAATTATAATTCTTTTACAAGGCTATGCATCACTAAGTAAATACTTAACGTGTGTTGATTTCACGCGTAGGTAACAATCAAAGAGTTACTGAGTAAGGAGTGCAGCAGCAATAACTTTCATCAATTAAAGGTTGACTCGTCGGTAACATTGGGATAATCTTATTCATTTTGAACACTTAGTTGGCATGTAATTGAACTTAAGTAAATATTTTGTAATGTATTTAAAGTGATAGTTCTAGTATTATGCTTCTATAAATGTTATACTTTTGTGGTTTTAGAATTTGAAACAAAATTTTACGTGTTTTCAAATGATAAAATTATTTAAAATGTGATGTGACATATATATTTCGTGTACAGAAAGGTATATGGGACATGGATGTTACAGCTTGGCAGTTAAACACTGACCCCGACACTATCGCATGCACTGCCACTCATTGTCAATACACGTGGGGCTTCTCAGTCAACCCATAAAACCTTCTAGACGGTCCGATCAGTTTGAATCAACCCAAACCAATTTGAACCAATCTGAGTCAACCTAAATCGACCCGAGTTAACCGAATTAATCTGAACCATTGACCTTGACCCGAATTATTGACTTTGACCTGATCGTTGATTGTTGACCTGCCCGTTGACTTTGAATGTGAACTTTGAATGTGGACCGTTGACTTTGAACAAAAAGTTAAATTTTCCAAAATGTCATATTTTATGTTTTTCGATGTCCTAAGTCCAAATCCGAAGTTCGTTTTTCCAAATTCGAGCTCAGTAACTTATTTTTTTAGTATTTTATCTCTCGATGTCCTAAATTCTAATATGAAGTCCGATTTGCCATGTATCCGAGACATTATGGGACGTGGAACTAAAGTTCAAGGGTGATCATATGGAAATTAATTGGTTAACCGAAATGGCTCGAAAATTGAGGTAATACTTTACTACCTATTTGCATGCTTTATGGAACATGTTGATATTGGATAAATGGATGGATATAAATTATGGGTTTATAATACATGTTTGGTTATGGATGGACTCGAACTGAATATAATTTAAGTGATAAATTGGTTAAGACTCGATTAAATTACAAAAGAATTGGTAGATTGATAATAAATAAATTTAAGGTTAGTGATTAATACACAAATGAATTAATCTTAGAATCCTTAAACTTTAAATATTATCGTTAAATGTATTGATGTCGAAAATGTTTAGAAACAAAATTACAAAAATACCCTTATGAAGTAAAAAGAGAATAATATTGATCTAAATTAAGGAATTAACCTATTAATTCATACTTGACCTGATAGAACTATAGATCCACCGACTGAACCCCTAACTTGTTTGGAAGAACTGTAAATCGGTTGAAAGACCTAAAAATCAGTTCCTAATCCTTAAGATCAGTAATAACTAAAATAACCCTAAAAAGTTATCTTTGATCTAATAGATTGTTTATTCACTTGATAAATACTCGGTTTGTTCAGAAACATCATGTTCACCAATTTTAATTCCCGAGGCGATAAAAGATATAGAATTTATAATTTTGGAATAATCACCCGATGATTAAATTACTAGAAATGTTATATATATGACTGAATCAAAGAAAAAGATTGGAATACCTTGAACTCTAAGATGAATGAAGCAATCTCGAGTAAACAATGACCCGACTACCCTCATAACCTAGAAATAAGTAAATGTTACTTGATAATTATTGAAACACCGAGAAATCCTAAGTATTATATCGCCCCTGAAGGTTGTGGAGTACGACCCAAGTACGTCATTCATGTTGGAGACTATTGCAATACATAAATTAAACAAATACCATCAGAATACGTATATTTTCTCAAGATCTGTTAAACAATGGTTCTAAAGATGATCAGTTCGATTAGCATTATCAGTATTTTAGGTGTGAATATTCTTAAAGTGCATCGATTTGAGTGGTTGACAGGTATCGTAGTGCTGAGGATTGTTCAGTTCGAGTTGACTGATATCCTAATAAATTAACATGAATCTTGAATACCGTAAATCATCATTTTACCCTTATTGGAATAAGTTACTAAGAATCCATTAGAAATCAAAGTGTCCAAAATACCCCTAATGGAATAAATAATGGAATCGCTCTAGTTATATATGAAATATTAATTTATTTTGATGTAAATGTTCCTAAATACCTTTTTGATACACCTGAAATCCTAAATGGTCCTGAAGCACCAATCTCTGAATGTTTATTTAGATTCGTTAGCAATTAAACCCCTTTTTAGTAGGGATCCAATTTTTGAAATCCAATCAACTTGCAGAAGCTCGTGTTCCATTTCCTAATAATTACTACGTGCCTCCAAAAAATAACTGAATTTTTTAATGTGTTCCATATGTACTATATGATTGTTTTATCGGTCATGGAATATGATTTACTGAAGTTACTGATTTACTGAGTCTTTTAACTACTCAAAATTCTGAATATCTGATTTATTGATTTAATAGCTGTGAACTATGGCTACATGATATATGTCATTTGGTTACATGTTTCCATTGAAAAATATAATTATGCCTGATTTATGGATCATGTAATTTTCTATTTATGATGTGAATCGATTATTGGGATACTATCTGGGTAGGATTATGGAGTATGGAGGTTCAGCTTTGATCAAGATGTTAATTCCTTACATACCTAAGATGACCTTGGGTAGGCTCTCAAGCCGCAAGGCATTCCCTTAGGTTGGCTCCTAGGTCCATTGAGCCTAGGGTAAGTCCTTACGGATGCAGTTCTTGGGAATTGCATATAATGTCTGGGTGGAAGCACTTTTGTGATTTAAATAACTACATTGTCATTTTTACAATATTTTATTTGATCACGATTTTGATATTCTAGTTTACTGCTCAATCTGATTTCTACTAGATATTGTATTGGTAGGAGCCTGATGTACGGAGGCTCAGCTCTGATCAAGCTAGTAATTCCTTACGCACCTAAGGTGACCTTTGGGTAAGCCCATAGGCCCCAAGGTACTCCCTTAGGGTGGCTCCTTTGTTGTGTGCCTAGGTAAGCCCTTATAGATGTAGTGTACAGGGACTGCATATGGACTGTCCGATGAAGGTATTACAATGATTTTAAAAATTTGTTTTTACTGAAATAAGATACTACTATTTTTAATCTATGATTTATTTATTCTGGATTTGTAGGAACACACTAGACATCATATTGTGATATCCTAAACCTGGTCCTCTAAACTTTTTCTCTAAACTTTAAGCTTCCTATCTTTTACTTGAGGAAATATCGGTGAAATCTCAACTCATCACGAAAAACCTGTAGATTTTTGAATCGATAAGAATTTTTTTTATGCTTGCTATTTATCTACATGTTCTTCAACATCACTTGATGGTTCTGTATTACTGAGCTTCCCAAAGCTCACTCTTTACTCACCATTTAGGTTAAAAAAATTGATCCAGTGCAGCTATCAACTTCAGTATTATGAGCTCCTTCGGCGTTGCTTATAGAGTACGGTACAATGTGTAATTAGGGGGCATGTAGGTCAGATTTGATTTTTTATATAATGAGTCTAGAACTTATATGATTTTAATTTCATTTGTAATATATGAATGGTTTTATTAACTTATATTTTATTTATAAGTTGTTTTATTATTTTACATGTTTTAATAAAAAATTTAATTTTTTATTGGATTTTTTTCTGTGGGTCATTTCGGTGGCCCTGATGTGATACCTCAGATCGGATCGGGTCACCTGCATCGGCCTGAGGGTGTTACATTTAGTGGTATCAGAGCTTAGGTTGAGTTGAGTCTTCTGGGTAGATCGGTCGATCGGCTGTCATAGGATGTCTGGTTTGTACATGTCCTTCGATTATGACCATACTCTTCTGAACCAAAACTCTGATGTCAAGTAATCATTTTTTAATAAGTATACCAAAGTATCTTATCTTTTATTACTCAATCTGTTCAAAAAAGGAATAATATCAGTATTCATCCCAATTTTGGTAGTTACCCCGGAGGTAACGTGGGAGATTATTTGTTCGAGAATTTTAACCCGACTCCAGACCTAAATTTGGGTTGTTACCCCCCAAACGTTCAGTGATGATAAACTCGTAGCCAATCTTTATAATTAAAGTTTTGAGATTAAGATCTGCTACCTAAGTAGATTGGGTAACAAAGTATTTGGTCCAAACTTAGACAAAGTGTTTTGCCCCCAAAAGGTTCTACATTGATGTACTGAATTGAAGAATTTTTAGAATTACACTTGTTGAAATTTTACGAGTTTGAAACCCCAATAAGTGATGAGCTTTATACCCCAATGATTTGACTTGTATGATATTAAAGGAAAAATGTTTGTATACTTGGTAAAAGTGTAAATCTCGAGACGATTTCGTTACGTCTAAAAGAAAACAGCTATATATGCATGTTGCACTAAAGTTAAGCAAGTATTATTATTAAGGATTGGTATTTAATGTATGTTTAGTTCTACGAGGAGAATTATGTTTAGATTCTGGAATTTTGAAAAATAAGATATATGTACATAATCAGTTGGTTAACGTTCGGTAGAGGAATCATAACCCTTTAAAAGATACCTGCGATAATGAAGAATTGATAAAACTTAGTTTCCACATTTCTTTAACTTGGGTAAATTTTGTGGACGAATTTTTTTTAAGGATGAGAGAGTTATCACACTCCGAAGTTGAGGCAAAGTTTTAATGGGCCAAAATAGATAATTATAAAGATTTTTGGGTCAAGTTTGAATATATAGGAAGTTTAGGGACTAGCCCCATAATTTTTCCCATATGTAACCTGACACAAAAATTTAAAATAGGGTGGTTGGGGAGGCTTGAACCCATGATTTAAGGGTTGGTCTGCCATCCCTCTACCATCTACCCTATGTCATTTTTTGAGTATAATAATAATAAAAATATATTTTGTAATAAATTGGTTTGGGTTATAACCCAAAATCAAAGGAAAATAACCTCCCCAATTTGTGAATTCATTCCCAGAAACCCCCTGGTCAAGTTTTCCTCACCGGCTTGCCTTCTCGTCAACCCGTCTATGGGTGTCACCACCGGCGCCATCTGAAGTGTTAGGTCACCTTGAAGCAAACCCATACGGTACTCGTCGAATTACCCCACCGTTCGTCGTCAAGGAGCTTTTGAAAGATTCAGTGAAAACCCAAACTCTCCATTCGATTTACCTCATTTTCCGACCGCTCCAACCATTGGTTAGCCTCACGCCAGTCATCGTTGTGTTCCCTAGGAGCTTTTGACCAGAACCTGACCAAAACCATCGCCCATCAGTTTTGTCGACAACCTTGGGTAAACTCTCCGAACCAATTCCGATCATTTTACATTGTTTTGGCTGAATTTTTTATCTGTTTTGGGTTGAGTTTGGCAAGTGAGAATGAGGAGTGCTTGGTCATTCGAAACTAACCCTGTCGCCACCACACGCACCGCCACAAGCTTTCAATGTGCATGGGTCTTCTTGGTCGGCTCATAAAACCTTCTAGATTGTTCGATCGGTTTTAACCGACCCGAATCAGTTTGAATCGGTCCAAGTCAACCCGAACTGACTTTAGTCAGCCAAACCAGTCTGACCCATTGACCTTGACTCGAATCGTTGACTTTGACCTGCCCGTTGACTTTGACTTTGACCATAGACCGTTGACTTTGACCAAAAAGTCAAATTTTCCAAAAAGTCATAATTTATGTTTTTCGACATCCTGAGTCTGAATCCAAAGTTCGTTTTGCCAAAATTCAAACTTGGTAAGTTGTTCTTTGGCATTTCATCTCCAAATTCAATATGAGTTTTCACGTTTAAGTTCCATTTCTAATGTAATTGATTTTTTCCATGTATCCGATACACTATGGGACGTGGAATTAAAGTTCGAGGGGTGATCAAATGGAGTTTAATTGGTTAACCGAAATGGCTCAAAAATTGAGGTAATATTTTACTACCTCTTTGCATGCTTTATAGAACATGTTGATACTAGATAAATGAATGGATGTAAATGATGGGTCTATATGTTTGGTTATGGATGAACTCGAATTGAATACAATTTAAGTGATAAATTATTTAAGACTCAATTGAATCGCACAAAGAAATCTATAGATTGATAACAAATATATTTAAGGTTAGTGATCAAAAGATAAATGAATTAATATTAGAATCCTTAAACTTTGAATATTATTGTTAAAACTTTTGATGTCAAAAATGTTTGGAAAAGAAATTACAAAAATACCCTTGTAAAGTAAAAAGAGAATGATATTGATCCGAATAGTGGAATTAACTTGATAATTCATACTTGACCTGATAGAACTACAGATCCACCAACTGACTCCTAACTTGTTTGGAAGACCTGAAAATTAGTTCCTAATCCTCAAAATTAGTATTAACTAAAATAACCCTAAAAAGTCATCCTTGATATGATATACTACTTATTCACTTGATAAATAATCAGATTGTTCAGAAACATCATGTTTACCAAGTTTAATTCCCGAGGTAATAAAAGATTTAGAATTTCTGATTTTGGAATAATCACCCGGTGATTAAATTACTGGAAATGATATATATATATATATATATATGAATCAAAGAAAATGATTGGAATACCTTGAACTCTAAGATGACCGAAACAATATCGAGTAAAAAATGACCCGATTACCTGATAAGTCCGTAAAATAACTAAATTTCTAGTCTTTTCACTTAAGTTGTTGCTCGTCTAAACAAAGTATGCAAAACATTTTAGTTGCATTTAGGTTATATTTTCTTGTGGTGGAAAAGTTTTACTTCGGCAATATTTATTTAGTTTAACTAATGCTGTTGAGGAGAAAGGGCTTGTGTAGATTGTGTGTGTGCAGGAAATTTACAAAGGAAGAACATTTCAGCCACGACAACATAATTTGTAAGGGCCAAAGGAATAGAGAGACTAAAGAACGTTAGGAGCAGATTTATCTCACCAAGGCAAGGTTTATCTGGAAAGTCTGAAGCGGATATGACGAAATCACCTATGTCAGAAGCCAGCTGGATGACTTCCTTCACGTGCAACCAAGCCCTCAAAATTCTGACAGTCGCCAGCCGCCTTTTTCTTTTTTAGTATGGACAAAGTAATAGCGGTTATTTAAGGAATCTCCAATCATGCGAAACCCTAGAGATTCTCCTCTATAGATATCTAACCGTAACTACCAAAGATGTAGGAGAAAATTAGAGAGCTTTCTCGAGAGTGTGAGTGAGTAACTGTAGAGCTTCTCCACCGTTTACCAACCGACCTTTCTTGGTGTCCTCCATAGTCAGACTGTAGCAGAGCAGTGATCAGGTCTCAAGAGAGGCTGATCACCAAGGCAGGCACAGTGCTGATCAGAAGTGTCAAGACAGAGCCCTCGGTTTTGGGAGTCGTTCTTCCTTTGTTCTTAATTTCTTTACATATTTGGGGTTGTATTAAACAATGATATTTGGATGACTTTTTGATAGCACTATGACTATCTTACTTGGTGTTAATCTTTGTTTTCCCTAGACAATTATTTTATGTTTTATGAATGATGAATTATGTTTTTTCTCATGACTGTTTTGTTCATTGTTTGAATATTTTACCTTGACACTGTAAGATCTTCGAGAGATTGCCTGGGGTCTTGGTGAAACATGTCTTGGGAATGTAAGAGCATCGAGAGATCGCTTTTTGTCTAGATAGTGTTTCTTAGATTCAAGAGAATTAAGATAGATCTACATGAACAATGAAATGGATCTGAGATGGTGATGTTCTAACTTGTCTACCTTAGAGATAAGGAGCGGGTTTCATTCGACTAAAAGGGATAGATTCTAGAGTAGGATAAACAACGACTATAGTTCACACCGAGAGGTATTGCTACAACAACAGTCTGACAAACCAATGGTTGTAGTTAACGCTGAGTGGTATTGACATAGCAACCACTTAAGAATACTTAGTAATCCTGTCGGACAACTTAAGAATGTCATAATAATTCATTATGGACTTAGAATAATTGTTGTCAATGCAAAAGATTAGCATAAGTGCTCCGTGATAAGTCTGAATATGCGAGGTTGTTTGAATTATATTTAAATCAACGTTTTTCCTTGTTTTATTTTATTTCGATAGTTTACAGATTTATTTTGTCTCGACCAAACTTTTCTGCAATTATACTTTATAGTATTTTCTTGTTTTATTAATAATAGCGTTTTAGTTTGATAAGATAGTAGGAATTAGCTTGTGATAACTAGTTCTGGTTGTGGTGAAGCTTAAAAAAATTAGACAAATCCTTGAGGAGACGATACTCACTTATCCTATATTACTTGATTCGATTGTGTTACTTGCACAGAACTGTTTGCTTTAGCATATACATTTACAAGCGATCAAGTTTTTGGCGTTGTTGCCGGGTATTGGCCACTGACGAAATTTTTATTCGCCATAACAAGTTTTTTTGTCACCTTATATTTATCTAGTCTAACGTATTTTATTTCCTTTTGTAGGTTTTTATTATTGCATGACCCTGAGATCTACTGGTAAACCATTGGAACCATTCGACCCTGAAGTTGAATAGACTTTCAGATAGAGGCGACGTGACCAACGTACCATAGAATATTTAAACCAACTACAATTACAAGGAAACAATATGGGAGATCACGATATCCCTGATGTAGCAATTAATCTTCAAGTTGCAAGACCAAGAGCAATACGAGACCATTTAAATCCAATTCTTGATGACCTCAATCCAGGCATCGTGGCACCTGAAATACAAGCAACTCATTTTGAACTAAAACCGGTGATGTTTAATATGCTAAATTCCATTGGCCAATTTGGTGGTTCGCCTAATGAGGATGCTAGACAACATATTCGTGTCTTCCTTGAAGTATGCAATTCATTCCGACAACAAGGAGTGCATGAAGATGTGCTTAAACTAAAACTTTTCCCTTTTTCCCTACACGATAGAGCGAGACCGTGGCTCAGTGGAGTTCCTTCAGGCTCAATGGAATAATGGGCAGATTTATGTAAGAGTTTCCTACTCAGATACAATCCTCCCAGTATGAATACACAACTTCGCAATGATATTGCAAGTTTTCGCCAAAGAGACGATGAATCAATGTACGAATGTTAGGATAGGTATAAAAGTTTACTTCGCAAATGCTTCAACCATGGGTTTCATGACTGGACTCAAGTAGTAATGTTTTACAATGGAGTTAATGCACCAAATCGAATGATGTTAGATGCCTCAACAAATGGCACCTTACTTGATAAATCACCTAAGGAAGCTTTTGATATCCTCGACAGGATAGCAAATAATGATTATCAATTCCCAAATATAAGATTGGGAACCAGTAGAAAAACTTCTTGAGCATATGAACTAGAGGGCAAAGATTCAGTAGTGGCTCAACTTTCTGCCATAACTAATATGTTAAAAAATTTGCAGCGTCCTAATGAGGTAGGAGAAGTCAAGGTGACCAATAATGCATGCATATTTTTTCATGGAAACCATCATGAGTGTGAATGTCCAGAAAATCATGAATCTACCAATTTTGTGGGCAATTACAACCGGAGAAACAATAACCCCTATTCCAACACATACAATCCTGGTTGGAGATAACATCCAAATTTTTCATGGAGTAACCAAGGGAACAATAGCAATCAAGAAGCAAGTTACAACATCCCAAAACATAATAACTCATACCATCAACATTTTTAGAATCAACAACTTCAGCTGCCCTGGCAAAACATTAAAAGTACAGCTTCTTCCTCTAATACTAATTTCAATACTAACTCCTTGGAATTGTCATTATAGGAATTTATGGCCTCAACAAAAGATTTCATGGCTTCAACAAAGACCTTAATGCATGAGCATTCAGTAACAATTATAAACAAAGGAAATTTATTACAAAGCCAAGCTACACTTTTACAAAGCCATAGTTTATCTCTACGAGCATTGGAGAATCAAGTGGGACAAATTGTTATGGCATTACATTCTCTCCCACAAGGAAATCTCCCTAGTGATACTGAAATCACTAAGCATCATGGAAACGAGCAATGCAGTGTATTTACACTAAGGAGTGGAACACAGGTCAAGCAAAATGACAAGTTTGAGGGAAAACTTCTAAATAATTTTCACCGAGGCATAATAGACCTAGAGGATCGACCAGAAAATGAGGAACATGATGGAGCAACCAAAGAGAATGAAAAGGTTGAAAGATCAGAAAACATCATCCAAATAATGAGAAATTATGGCCAAGGCCAGAGATTCCTCATCACCAACAACAGATAATGTGAAACCTCCACCATCGTTCCCTCAACGATTGAAGAAACATAACGATAATATCAAATTAAAAAATTTTGTTGATGTTCTGGATCAGTTGTATATCAATGTGCCCCTACTTGAAGCCATCGAGCAAATGATTTCCTATGCCAAGTTTCTTAAAGACATCATTACAAAGAAGAGGAAGGTAGAACATGTTGCCACGACAACAGAAATCTGTTCTACAGTCAGTAAGCTCTCACGAAAACAAAAAGACCCTGTCAGTTTTATAATACCATGTTCAATTTGTAATAACTTTGTAGGACGAGCTCTTGTTGATTTGGTATCGAGTGTAAACTTGATAACAAAGTCCATATTTCTGAAACTAGAGGGATGTCACGCTTGTCTAACCAAAGTTATCCTACAACTGGTCGATCGGTCTTATGTGCGGCCCGAGGGTAGAATATAAGACGTCATAGTAAAGGTGGACAAGTTCGTATTTCCATTCGATTTCTTCATCTTAGACTGCTAAACCGATGAGAATGCACCTATCATCCTGGGATGACCCTTTTTAGGCACTGGAAGAATCCTAATAGATTGCAAAAAGGAAGAGTTCACAATGCAAGTAGGAGAGCAAAGCATCACAATCAATGTCTTCAATTCCATGAAATATGTGGACAACTCAGAAGAATGCCAATGCATTAGAAAAGTGGACTCAATAGAAGAGGAAGAAAAAGTAACTCTTGGCCATGATGAATCCTTAAAGCTAGACGAATACAACCCTTTGTGCCACGAACCTCTAACCGTATAGCACGAACAATAAAATCTTGGCCCAGGAAAAGTATTTTCAGAAGATGATTCTGAGAGTTATGGCCCTGACAACAGTAATATAATACACAATGGATTCCCTGAAAATGACACCAAGGAAGAAGACAAAGGAAAGTCAAAGAAACAATCAAGTCTCCTTAATAAAAGAGCAGGTACGAAATTTGAACCCTTAGATTTTGATGAAGTTAATTCTCCATAATCATCTTTACAACATGCACCCAATTTAGAGCTTAAAACTTTGCATCACATTTGAAGTATGCATACCTAGGAAGTAATGAAACTTTACCAGTGATAATCTCTGCCAATATAACCTTTGAGCAGGAGAATAGTTTGTTGAATTTTTTGTCACAGCACAAAAATGCTCTTGGGTGGACAATGGCAGATTTGAAGGGAATTAGCCTACCATATGCATGCACAAGATCAATCTAGAAGATATCCATAGTACTTTGGTAGAACCCCAAAGAAGGCTCAACCCGATCATGAAGAAGGTAGTCATGAAGGATATTATAAAATGGCTGGATGCGGGAGTGATTTACCCTATATCTGATAGTTCATGGGTCAGTTTGGTGCAGTGTGTACCAAAGAAGGGTGGTGTGATAGTGGTTAAAAGCGATCAGGACGAGCTCCTCACTACTAGAACAATCACGGGCTGGCGCATATGTATGGATTACAGGATGCTCAATAAAGCCACAAAAAAAGACCAATTCCCCCTCTCTTTTATCGACCAAATGCTTGATAGATTAGCGGGAAAAGCCTTTTATTGCTTCCTCGATGGATACTCAGGATACAATCAAATAGCCATAGCACCGGAAGATCAAGAGAATACTACTTTCACATGCCAATACGGTACCTACACATTTAGAAGAATGTCGTTTGGGTTGTGTAACGCTCCAGCTACCTTCCAAAGATGCATGATGGCCATCTTTTCAGATATGGTAGAAGAATGCATGGAAATATTTATGGATGATTTCTCCGTCTCGGGTGAAGATTTCAACCAATGTCTCAGAAATTTATCCAAAGTACTAAAACGATGTGAAGAAGCCAACCTAGTACTAAATTGGGAGAAATGCCATTTTATAGTAACCGATGGAATAGTTTTGGGTCATAAAATTTCATTTCAAGGCATTGAAGTCGACAAATCCAAGGTGGAAGTAATCACAAATCTTCCTCCACCCACCAACGTGAGGTGTGCGCAGTTTCCTTGGATATGCAGGCTTCTACAAGCGGTTCATAAAAGGTTTTTCTCAAATCTCTAAATGCTTGTGTGTTTTACTTCAACAAAATCATCCATTTGAATTTACCAATGATTGTCTGAATGCCTTTACAGATGTGAAGAAAAAACTTTCAGCAGCACCAATTGTTATCCCACCTGACTAGAATGAACCCTTTGAGCTCATATGTAATGCTAGTGATTATACAGTCGGAGCAGTGCTAGGGCAATGAAAAAGTAAAACATTTTATGTTATCTACTATGTGAGTCGTACCCTTAACAATGTACAAGTAAACTATACCACCACTGAAAAAGAACTTTTAGCAGTAGTATTTGCATTTGATAAGTTTACGTCATATCTCATAGGCACTGAGGTGATTGTGCATACAAATCATTCTGCCATTAAATATTTGATCAACAAAAAAGATGCAAAGCCCGGACTAATCAAATGGATATTATTACTATAAGAGTTCAATTTAGAGATCAAAGATGGAAAGGGTACAGAAAATCAAGTAACAGACCATTTGTCTAGACTAGATAACAAATATGATTGTCATGACATAACATAAATTCAAGAGGATTTCCCTGATGAGAAAATATTGTTTGCCACGGCTGTGTCGTGGTATGCTGACCTAGTTAATTTTCTTGTTAGTGGTAATGTTCCTCTTGATTTATCTAGCCATAGCAGAAAAACATTTCGACACGATGTGCGACACTATTATTGGGATTAACCATTTCTTTTCAAGCAATGTGGAGACCAAATTATCCAAAGATACGTTCTAGAAGAAGAGCACAAAGAAATTCTACTTCAATGTCACTCGTCACCGTATGGAGGACACTTTGGTGGAATAAGAACAGTGGCGAAAGTACTACAATGTGGATTCTATTGGCCAACCCTGTTCAAAGATGCGTATGACTTCTACAGGTCATGTGATAGATGCCAACGCATAGGAAACATATCAAAACGATATGAGATGCCATGGAAAAATATTCTGGAGGTGGAACTTTTTGACGTATGGGGAATAGACTTCATGGGACCCTTTCCCACATCCTTTGGAGATTTGTACATCCTCTTGGTAGTGAATTTGTATCCAAGTGGGTTGAAGCTATTGCAACTCCCAAAAATAATTCCAAGAAGGTGCTAAAATTTTTGCACAAGAACATATTCACACTTTTTGGAACACCATGAGCTATTATTAGTGATGAAGGCACACATTTTGACAACAAATTAATTGGCAAGGCATTGAAAAGATATGGAGTACGACATAGGATCGCTATGGCGTATCACCCGTAGACTAATGGACAAGCCAAATTATCTAACCAAGAAATCAAACATATCCTTAAGAAAGTAGTCAACCTAAGTCGAAAGGACTGGTCGCTAAAGCAAGATGAAGCACTATAGGCTTATCGTACATCATTAAAGACACTGCTAGGAATGTCCCCGTTCAAACTAGTCTACGGTAAAGAATGTCATCTACCTGTGAAACTTGAACATAAAGCCTACTGGGCCATCAAAAAGTTAAACATGGATGCCCAGCTTGTTGGAGAAAGAAGACTCTTCGAACTGAACGAGATAGATGAATTCAGAGCACACGCATACGAAAATGCCCACCTATAAAAAAAGGAAACAAAGAGATGGCATGACAGAAAAATATTTCCTAGGCAATTTTATTCTGGACAGCAAGTACTGCTCTACAATTCACGTCTCAAGTTATTCCCAGGCAAGCTAAATTCACGATGGTCAAGATCGTTCATTGTACATCAAGTTCATTAAAATGGAGCAATAGAAATCAAGAACTGACATGATGGTTCCATTTTTAAGGTGAACGAGCAAAGGCTAAAGGAATACAAAAGAGCCCTAGTTATGTGAGACAAACCGGCATCAACGACACATGATGCCCATGAGTTTGCCTTACTTACTTGAACAAAATTTGTTCCTAGGCAACGAAAATTTGAATTCTGTACATAAATAAATTAAGTTATTTTATGCATTCATTATCTATTTTGTTTTATTTTCTTTCTTTATTTCATGTAGGCATGCAAAGTACACGTGGCATCATGGGGAGATAGTTCACGCATGAAAGGAGAGAAAACCCTAGGGAAAAAAATTTGGGCGGCATAATTAAAAGAGGGAAAGTATCTTTTTCCCAACTTTACGTCCAATCAAATATCACACAATAAATTCCAAATCTTTTCCCCACATGTTTTGACCGAATTACCCCAAAGAAACCACCCAATACTTTTCATCGTGTTTCACTCTCTCTCTCTACAACAAGAAATTTTCTTTCAAAAAAATTTCCCCATCGCCTCTACTAAACCCACTGCACCAAACAAGTATCATTGCTAGATCGAAGGAAAAACCAGCCCCAACACTAAGCTTTGAGCATTTTCAAACAGCCGAAGCACGCTTTAAAAACCTCCAAAAAAGGCAAGTGTATTTAGAAGATAGGTTCGTATTTCCATCAGAATACGAAAAACCATTTGTACCGGAGGTCATTGACGTGATTTGGAAGCACAATTGGGAGAAGTTTGCTCGCCACCCCAAATCCGTAGCACCAACAATGGTTAGAGAGTTCTACGCCCATCTCAAAGACCCATCCAACCAAACGGTGTATGTCCGAGGGAAGCTCCTTCGATTTTCCCCTTCATCACTCAATAGATACTTCAAGTTGGGGAAGGTGGAAGAGCAGCATAAGAAATTTGAGGCTGAGGCTGACCAAGAAACCTACCACGGAGTACTCGAAGATCTTTGCTTCGGGTGGGCTAAGTTCAAGGGGAATGCGCCAACAAGGAAGAGAGTCGATCGACGAGCCCTTAAACCGATCGTAAAGTTATGAAACCATTTTCTCAAGGGTAAACTCATGCCAAAATCTCATAACAAAACCGTGCTCGTGAAAAGACTGAAGCTTTTACACTCGATAATATGCGAGAGAAAGATTGATGTTGGAGAACTCATCTTCAAGCAAATCCATGAGTGCGCCAAAAGAAACCGGGGCAATCTCTTATTTCCCAACTTGATAACTACTCTGTGTAGGAAAAAAAAGGTCCCCAAGGAGCCCTTTGAGGATTTCATCAAATCTAAAGAGGGTATCACCAAAAAGAAAGTACCAAAACTGATGCGTTTCGATGGCAACGCCCCACATGAAGGTCTGGAGCGAGGAGAAAAATCTGTTGTCGTGGCCAAAATGGTAGTAGTGGTCACGTTCACACGAGAAACGTGTAAGAAGATCGGGCGCCTTGAGAATCAAATGGAGATCTTCTTCGAGTACGTCAAGTCACGGGATGCACAACTCAACGCCATTTTCAAGGAGTTGCTCCTGATCACAACCGTTAATCTGTAGTCTTTTCCCACCATCATTCTGAAATAAACTGCTAGGGGCAGCACATTCCATGCTTCGACATCGAATGTTCCCCTAGAAGTACCCACAAACGTTCCACCATTGGCCACCCATGTCTCGTCTATACCAGAGGAAGACCATGGCGACACAGACGAGTTCCTCAACTCCTCCTTCTTCTCAACCTCTGAAAGCACTCAAGAGATTCCACCTAATTTCTTCACCGATGAAGATTTCACTCCAGCCCCAACGCAACCAGAGGAAGCTCCAGTCCAGTCACCCGTCTGTCATGCAATGCCAATCCCCCAAACAGCGCAAAGCCAAGCTTCAATTCCTGAACAATCCACTCCTACCGCAGGTCAACCAACACCAGCACGAGCTCCGAGCAACAAGAGACGCATCAAGCAAACGGCAAGCCATGTATTTCAACCATCACCCTCAATGATAGCAGCAGTAGACTCATGATCCGAGTGTCCCCCTCCGCTTAAACGACGCCAACCGAGGGCGTCTAGTCAAGCCACACCACTTCAATAAGCTCGCATTTAAATTTTTCTCTTTTTTTTTTTGCATTTGTATATAGATTCATGTAGTTTAATTTCTCATGCATTGAGGATAATGCACCCCTCAAGTTTGGGGGATAAATTGTAGTTTATTTTGTTAAAAAAACAATTGATAATATTTAGTTGAAAATTTTGGTTGTCATGACACAAGCATGTTAAGTTTATTGTTTGGAATGGATTAGGGATGCCCAATTATGATTGCATAATTTTATTACTTAGGCCATAATTATTGTTAAGACTATCTAAAGAATAAAACCAACCCTAGGCTTGATTCTTTAAAATTTACAAACACGATTGTAGGTTGTCCCTGCTTAAGGTAGTCAGTGAAATTTTTAGGAAAGAACTATCTTCTTGTCGAGACATAAAAAATATTTTAAGGTTAAGGTTGAACTCCCTAGTTTTTAAAAACTTGAAAATAAAAGGGACACTCCTCTGTGGAAGGGAATAAACGGAAAAACTCCATAAGAAATTGAGGGTTGTCAAGGCATATGAGTGAATGAAAGAAGTCACAGGATGAATCTACCCGACTAGCTTGGGAGTATAAGGTATGCTCCCTTTCACCTAGAGAGTGGCAGGGTAGGTGTGATGAACTGACTCCCCAAAAAAAGAAAAAAAGAAGTTGATAAATAATTAGGAGTATAAACTAAGCCTGACAAATAATTTGATGCCTTGACAAACCAAAATCACTTACTTTAAGTTTTCTAATTACCTTAATGCATAGACTGATTACAATCACGCACACACAATAGCAAGGAATCCTGACTAGGAAAGGGACTCGACTGATAAGACCGTCAAACATGTTAAGGCCAACTATTTTTTACTGAGGACTGAAATCTCAAACCATATGATTTTCTTACCACTGCTTTTCCATGACAATTTTAATTTTCTTCTAGCTATTGTACATTACTTGAGGACAAGCAATAGCTTAAGTTTGGGGGTGTGATAACTCCGTAAAAAACTCAATTTCTAGTCTTTTCACTTAAGTTATTGTTCGTCTAAACAAAGTATGCACAACATTTTAGTTGCATTTAGTTGTATTTAGGTTATATTTGCTTGTGATGGGTAATTTTTGCTTCGGTAAGATTTATTTGGTTTAACTGATTCTGCTGAGGAGAAAGGGTTTGTGTGCATTGTGTATGTGTAGGAAATTTACGAAGGAAAAACATTTTAATCGCGACAACGTAATTTGTTAGGGCCAAAGGAATAAAGAGATTAAAGAACGTGAGGAGCAGATTTATCTCGCCAAGTCAAGGTTTATCTAGAAAGTCTGAAGCGGATATGACGAAATCACCTATGTTAGAAGCCAGCTGGATGACTTCCTTCATGTACAAGCAAGCCCTCAAAATTTTGATAGCCGCCAGCGGCCTTTACTTTTTTAGTCTGGAAAAAGTAATAATGGTTATTTAAGGAATCTCCAATCATGCGAAACCCTAGGAGATTCTCCTCTATAAATATCTAACTGTAGCCGCCAAATAGGAGGGAGAAAGTTAAAGAGCTTTACTGAGAGCGTGAGCGAGCAACTGCAGAGCTTCTCCACCATTTACCAACCGACCTTCCTTGGTGTCCTCCATAGTCAGACTGTAGTAGAGCAGTGATCAGGTCTGGAGAGAGGCTGATCACCAAGGCAGGCGCAGTGCTGATCAGAAGTGTCACGATAGAGCCCCCAGTTTTGGGAGTCGTTCTTCCTTTGTTCTTACTTTCTTTACGTATTTGGGGTTGTATTAAACAATGATAGTTGGATGACTTTTTGATAGCACCATGACTGTCTTACTTGGTGTTAATCTTTGTTTTGCCTAGACAATTATTTTTTGTTTTATGAATGATGAATTATGTTTTTGCTCATGATTGTTTTGTTCATTGTTTGAATATTTTACCTTTACACTCTTAGAGCTTCGAGAGATTGCCTGGGGTCTTAGTGAAACATGTATTGGCAATGTAAGAGCATTGAGAGATTGTCTTTTATCTAGATATTGATTCTTAGATTCGAGAGAACTAAGATAGATCTACATGAACAATGGAATGGATCTGAGATGGTGTTGTTCTAACTTGTCTACCTTAAAGATAAGGAGCGGTTTTCATTCGACTAAAAGGGATAGATGCTAGAGTAGGATAAACAACGACTATAGTTCACACCGAGAGGTATTGCTACAACAACAGTCTGACAAACCAAGGGTTGCAGTTAACGCTGAGTGGTATTGCCATAGCAACCATCTAAGAATACTTAGTAATCCTGTCGGACAACTTAAACATGTCATAATAATTCATTCTGTACTTAGAATAATTGTTGTCAATGCAAAAGATTAGAATAAGTGCTCTGTGATAAGTCTGAATATGCGAGGTTGTTTGAATTATATTTTAATCAACGTTTTTCCTTGTTTTATTTTATTTTGATAGTTTACAGACTTATTTTGTCTTGACCAAACTTTTCTGCAATTATACTTTATAGTATTTTCTTGTTTTATTAATAATAGTTTTTTAGTTTGACAAGATAGTAGGAATTAGCTTGTGACAACTAGTTCTGGTTCTGGTGAAGCTTAAAAAAGTTCGACCAATCCCTGAGGAGACGATACTCACTTACCCTATATTACTTGATTCGATTGTGTATACTTACAGAATTGCTTGCCTTAGTATATACATTTACAAGCGATCACTACCTTTATGACATAGAAATAAGTGAATGTGATTTGATAATTTTAGACACATCGAGAAAACCTAAGTATTATATCGCCCTTAAAGGTTATGGAGTACGACTCAAGTACGTTGATCATGTTGGAGACTGTTGCAATACATAAATAAAAAATATCATCGAAATATGTATATTTCCTCAAGATCCATTCAAAAATGGTTCTAAAGATGATCAGTTTGACTAGCGTTGTTAGTATTTAAAGTGTGAATATTCTTGAAGTGTATCGATTTGAGTGGTTGACAAGTACCGCAATGTTGGGATTTGTTCAGTTCGATTTGACCGATATCCTGATAAATTGACATGAATCTTGAATATCGTAAATCATCGTTTCACCCTTATTGGCTTAAGTTGCTAAGAATCCATTAGAAATCAAAGTGTCCAAAATATGCTTGATGGCATAAATAATGGAATTGCTCTGGTTATATCAGAAATCTTTATTTATTCTAATATAAAGGTTATATGATACACCTGAAATCCTAAATGGTCTTGAAGCGTCAATATATGAATGTCTGTTTAGATCTGTTAGCAATTAAACCCCTTTTTAGTAAGGATCCCATTTCTGAAATCCAATAAACTTGCAGAAGCTCGTGTTCCCCTTTGTGATAATTATTACGTGCCTCCAAAAAAATAACTGAATTTCCTAGTGTGTTCCTTATGTACTATATGATTGTTTTATTGGTCTTGGAATGTAATTTACCGAAGTTACTAATTTACTGAGTCTTTTAATTGCTTAAAATTTTGAATTACTGATTTATTGATTTACTGCTGTGAACTATGGCTACATGATAGATGTCCTTTGGTTACCTATTTCCACTGAAAAATATAATTATGCCTAATTAATGGATCATAGAATTTTCTATTTAAGATGTGAACCAATTATTGGGATACTATCTGGGTAGGATTATGAAGTATGGAGGTTCAGCTTTGATCAAGATGGTAATTCCTTATGAACCTAATGTGACCTTGGGTAGGCTCTCAGGCCCCAAGGCATTCACCTAGGTTGACTCCTAGGTCCATTGGGCCTAGGGTAAGTCCTTATGGATGCAGCTATTGGGAATCGCATATGGTTTCCGGGTGGAGGGCATTTATGTGATTTAAATAACTACATTTTCATTTTTACAATATTCTATTGGATCATGATTTTGATATTATAGTTTACTGCTAAATCTGATTTTTACTAGATATTGTATGGGTAAGAGTTTGGAGTACGGAGGTTCAGCTCTTATCAAGCTGGTAATTCCTTACAGACCTAAGATGACCCTTGGGTAGGCCCATAGGCCCCAAGGTACTCCCTTAGGGTGGCTCCTTTGATGTTTTCTTAGTGTAAGCCCTTATGGAATCAGTCTTGGGGGACTGTATATGGAGTGATCGGGTGAAGGGTATTGCAGTGATTTTAAAAATTTGTTTTACTGAAATAAGATACTATTATTTTTAATCTATGATTTGATTTATTCTGGATTTGTGGTAACACACTAGACATCCTATTTCGATCTCCTGAACCTGTTCCATCGAACTTTTCCTCTAAAATGTAAGCTCCCTATCTATTACTTGAGGAAATATTAGTGGAATCTCAGCTCATCACGAAAACATGTAGATGCTCGAATCAATAAGAATTTTTTTATGAGTTTTAGTTATCTGCATGTCCTTCAGCATCACCTAGAGTTCTGTATTACTGAGCTTCCTAAAGCTCACTCTTTACTCACTATTTCAAGTTAAAAGAATCAATCAAGTGCAGCTATCAACTTCAGTATTGGGAGTTCCTTCAGCATTGCTTGCAGAGTACGTTATAATGTGTAACTAGGGGCCATGTAGGTCACATTTGATTTTTTATATACCGAGTCTGGAACATGTATGATTTTAATTCCGTTTGTAATATATGAATGATTTTATGAACTTGTATTTTATTTATAAGTTGTTTTATGATTTTACACATTTTAACAAAAATTTTAAATTTTTCCTAGATTTTTACTATAGGTCGCTCTAGTAACCCTAATGTGACACCTCGGATCGGATCGGGTCACCCTCATTAGTCTGAGGATGTTACACGCATAACAAATTATATAAGCATAGAAATTTCAATTTTGTATGAAAAAATCCCTAACCAACATGTGTAATCAAAACAGCTTCAGCATTACCCATCAGAAGGGAACTCTTGCTTGTGCAAGGAGTTTCTGCATGAATATTGGATTGATTGTTCGTAATATGGTGCGTTACACTGGATTCAGGGTACCAAGACATATAATTACTCAAAATTGAATTCAACACCATAAGATAACCGACGAAAGCACCACGATGCCCAAACACAGGGCCCCTCGGGAAAGAAGGAGGAGGAAAAGGATTTGAAGAACCCAAAAAATTTGCAAAACCAGAACCAGATGGTGAAGTATAAAACAAAGATCGATTCAGTTGGTGCATTAACACCTTGTCTCTTGACGATCCAATTGTCGAGACACCATTATTGAGAGTGGGAAAAGAAAACGACGCAACAAAACTGGGAACTGAATAAACAGGTCTCAAAATATTGCCTTGAAAATTAGGATCATATCAACCCAATGGAAACGGGCTAAAACCAAAAATTGATCTGAAACCAAAATTAACCATTGGAATAGAACTGGATTAAACAGAAATAGTGGATTGAATAAGAGCAGTAGAAACACGAGAGGCCTATGTTCATCATTCGTCCAAGCAGCGTCACTGGAGGACAAATCACTCTAAAAACTATGATTAAAGCGATAATAACATTTCTGGACAAGGTGCCCAAATGTTTCACAAAATTGACATTAAGGACGATTTTTATTCCTTCCAGGTCCTTGTCCTCAACCATAATCTGCAGAACCACGATATCCACGCATATATCCATGGGAGTCATAAGCCAGAAAAATGAGCTTCAACTGAGGAAGACTACCCACTATCAGTCACACTTGGCAAAGAACCATGTTGAATCGCAATATTAGCTTGAGCAACCAAATTATCATTAAAAAAATCGTTGTAATAAAAGAGAGGGAACCTAACAAAAAACCTAACTGCTCTGCTAAACTACTAGCTAAGGATAACAAATGCTTAAAAAACCTAACATCATCTGGAACAAACCTCACATAATTATAACATACTCATTATATGTATTTGTATTTTGTTTCGAAATAATATTGTGTTTGTGTTGTATCATATTTTGGTTTGTATTAATAAAATTGTGTGACTTATAAAGTTTATTGAGTGCCCATTCACACTTTCAACAAGTGGTATCCAGAGCTTAGTTCGAGTTTACGCATCACTGAAGATGGCTAACATGATTTAACCACAAATCTTGAGATTGAGAAAGACGAACTATGGCAATTGGAGTATCCAAATGAAAGCCTTACTCGGTTCGCAAGATTGTAAGGATATCATCGAGGAAAGTTACGTCGAGTCTGAAAATATAGTAGCAGAAGCAACTTTGACCAATGAAAAGAAAATGGCACTGAAAAAATCCAGTAAAAAGACTAGAAGGTGTTATTCTTTATTTTTCAAGGAGTATATGGATCTACATTAGAAAAAAAATCTCAAATTTGAAGACCGTAAAGCAGGCATAGGAGATTTTACAAAAAAAATCTTTTCAAGGTGTCGAAAAAAGAAAAAAAAAAGTATAAACACTCATAACTGAATTTGAAATGCTGAATATGAAAAAATAAAAAAAAAGTATCAACAATTATATTAGCCTTGTAAAAGCGATTGTAAACAAAATAAAGAGAAATAGTGAATTACTCAACGAAGTTAGAGTGATGGAAAAGATTTTGCGACTGTTAGCATAAATATTTGACTACGTGATAGTTATAATTGAAGAATCAAAAGATTTATCTGAGATATCAATTGATGAGCTTATGGGATCACTCCATGCCCGTGAACAGAAGATGAAACAAAATGAAGATTCTGAAAATTTGGAGCAAGCTTTGAAAAGTAAGATTAATGTCAATGAAGGAGAAGCCAGCAGCACCTACACACAAAGTCGAGGAAATCGTGGTGGTTATTATAGAAGAAATAGAGGTGGATGATAAGTTTGTGAACGTGGAATTCGATCTTATGACACTACTCAAACGAGTGAAATTTTCCAAACATCACGTCATGGAGGAGGATTCTGATGTTGAGACTGAAGAAAATATCAACAAGGAAATAAATCCCAATTACAGTGCTATAATTGTAAAAATTATGGTCACTTAAGCTATGAATGTATATTAACTCCTAAACGAGAAGAAAGAAATAACGTAGCAAAAGTTGAAGAAGAAAAAAGTGAAAAATCTCATGTATTTCTCACTTTAAAAAGAATTTAAGAATTTAAGAAAAAAATTGGTATCTCGATAATTGTGCCAACAACCATATGTGTGGCCAAAGAGAGTTGTTCGTGAAGTTAGATGAAACAACCTATGGACGAGTAACTTTTGGTGACTCGCACACAAAAGTTAAAGGAAAAGGAGAAGTCATGATTACTCAAAGAAATGGTGAAAAGAATTATATCTCAGATGTTTCTTATGTACCGACTTTGAAAAGTAAGATCATCAATATTTGTCAACTTTTGGAAAATGATACGAAGTGGAGATCAAGAATTTCTCCCTTGACATCAAAAATAAAGATGAAGAATTAATTGCCAAAGTTGATATGACACGAAATTGTCTTTTTACCATTGACATCAAGTCAGGATAAGTAAGGTGCATGAAGACTGCAATCAAAGATGATTCATGGTTGTGGCATCTACGATATGGGCATCATGGAATTTTTGGCCTAAAGTTGTTATAGAAGGCAAATATGATGAATGGATTTCCATATATCAATCCTCCAAATCAACTATGTGAGGCTTGCATTAAAAGAAAGCAACACATACAAAGCTTTGAAGTTGGCATATTTTGGCGAGCCCGAAGGCCGTTAGAGATAGTACACATAGATATTGTCGGTCCTTTTGACATCCCATCACTTGGTGAATATAGATACTACCAAACTTTTATTGATGATTTTAGTAGAAAAAATTGGATCTATATTTTGAAAGAAAAATCAGAAGCATTGGAGAAATTGAAAGAATTCAAAACAATAAGAGAATAGCAGAGTGACTAATATTTGAAGATATTTATATTCGACATAAGAGGCGAGTAAACATCAAATTTATTTGAAGACTTCTGTAGAAAGAATTGAATTATTCATCAGCTAACAATTAGTTATACACCACAATAAAATAGAGTTTCAAAAAGAAAAAATCGCACAATCTTTGACATAGCGAGAAGCATGATAAAAGATAAAGGCCTACCAATAAATTTCTAGGCCGAAGTTGTTCGTTGTTCAGTTACCTGTTGAACCAATGTTCAACAAAAAGTGTCAAGTATATTATGCCAAATGAAGAATTAAGCGGTCAGAAACATGGAGTTTGACACCTCAAGATTTTTGGGTGTATCACATATGCCCACGTTCCTGAGCAAACAAGAAAAAAGCTTGATGACAGATGAGAAAATTGTATTTTCATTAGCTACGATGAAAGAAGTGAAGCTTATAAACTACTTAATCCCCTTACCAATAAGGTAATAACTTCAAGAGATGTCGAGTTTGATGAAATAGAATATTAGAGATAGAGAAAAGAATAAAATAAGGTTGAAGGACTATTTGCTAATGAAGATAAAGATGATAATGATCTTATCAATCAAGATGAACAAATGATGATCAAGGTCCTCAATAAAATCCTACTGCATCACTGTCATCAAGTAGCAGCAATAGTGATAGTAGCATAATAGAAAATTTTGAAGCACCTCCCACTGAAGTTCGAAGATCTACAAGGGAGAGAAGAATATCATAAAGGTACAATGATTATGAATTACAAAATATTTCACTTTTCTACTTATGAATAGTGATCGAATAACATATGAAGAAGCGGCTGAAGATGACAAGTGAAAGAATGCTATGGGTGAAGAAATTGCAATGATAGAAAGAAATGAAACGTGGGTAACAAGTCGACCAAAAGGTCAGAACCTAATTAGAGTCAAGTGGAGAAATACAGAGCAAGACTAGTTGCCAAAGGCTACAAATTTGATCTATGTTACTTACATATTGTATCAATTTCATTTTAATTTTAATTTAATTCAATATTTTTTCTCTAAAAAGATGTTGACACCTATTGTTAACTTCCTAAAAAGGCTACTTTTAAAGCCTTTTTCACTTAAGTTATTGTTTGTTTAAAAGCTCATTTTAGTCATTTTAGGATCATGTAGTTGCATATAGTTGCATTTGTGGTGGTTGTACTATTTTATTTCTTAATGGTGTTGTTTGAGGGAAAGGTGCAGTTTGTCTATGGTGTTCAAGGAATAGCAAGAAAAAGGATTCTTTGGGAAGAATGTCGCGGCATCACATGTTGCTAAAGCAGATTGAAATGCCTTAGCATTTCTGGCGCAGAAAAAGACAAAAAGATATTTCTGCATAAGGACAGCTGGCACTGGACAGCTGTCTCTGCACGTGAAGGACTGCTGTAACCACCTGCCAGAGCTGCCAATGTACCACTGCCACTTGGAGGATAAGGTTCATGCACAAAATGTGATCCTAGGGGTATGAGGGGTGTTTTGCACCCAACAAACTCATCATTACCCCTAGATATTTTATTTATTATATATGACACCTCATGGGGGAGAGAGGAGAGGGAGAGAGCACACGCAAGCAAAGAAAAAATCACATTTTTATTTTCTTTTCCTTTCTTCTTCCTGGGGATATTCCTCCATTGATAAAGCTCCAAGGAGTGGCAAGCTAGGCGCCGAAAGGAGCTAGCAAGCTAGGTGGCTCGTGGTGGCCGAGAGGAGACCTCCGGTGGCGCGTCGAAGGCTTCTTCTCACTTCCCTTTTTGCTACTATTTTTATATTATTTTGTGGGTTATTGGAACGAATTTTCATGACTTTGTGTTTGGATATTTCGAACCCCACCATGAACTAACTTATTTGGTGGTGGTTGGTTGAATGGTTGTTTGAACTTTATTTTCAATAGTATATTTAAGTATATTTTGGTTCTTTATTTGCTTTGCTTATGAATGCTTCACTATCTAGGCTTGTAAGAGGCATGGAAATGTCCATCTCTTAGATGAAGGTTAGGTATTCGGAAGAATCCTAAACTAAAAATACTTGTAAGTATTCGGAAGAAACGCAAGATAAGATCCTCATAAGCAATGGGTTATGGTATTTTCAAGGGGCTTTGAACCGGCCTAGGAATATTATAACTTAATCCCTTAGATCTCAGAAGAGACTAGGATAGGATTTCAACGACTAAAAAGGGTGTCCAACTAAAAAGGATGTGATCGATGCTAAGGTCCTGCAATCAGGCTTTTACTGGCCAACTTTGTTTAGAGATGCCCAAGCATTTTACAAAGGATGTGATCGATGCCAACGGACTGGAAACATCTCCACACGACATGAGATGCCGTTGTAAAATATTTTGGAGATAGAGCTGTTTGATGTATGGGGCATCGACTTCATGGGACTATTCCCATCTTTTGAAGGAAAATTATATATATTGCTTGCTGTGGATTATGTGTCAAAGTGGGTGGAAGCAATAGCAACATCAAGGAATGACTCCAAGACCGTACTTAAGTTTTTGCACAAGTATATTTTCACTCGGTTTGGAGTACCTCATGCTATCATCAGTGATGAAGGAACCCATTTTGATAACAAGTTGATTGCCAAGGCATTGCTAAGATATGGAGTTCGACACAAGATTGCCACGGCATATCATCCGCAGACAAATGGCCAAGCTGAGATATCTAATCGAGAGATCAAGCAGATTTTAGAGAAAGTGGTGAACCCAAAGCGAAAGGATTGGTCGCCAAAGTTGGATGAAACACTTTGGGCGTACAGAACAGCATTCAAAACTCCTTTGGGGATGTCACCCTTTAAGCTAGTATATGGGAAAGCTTGTCATCTCCCGGTTGAGCTTGAACATAAAGCTTATTGGGCTATCAAGCGATTGAATTTTGATGTTCAACTAGCTGGGGAGCAAAGATTACTAGAACTTAATGAAATGGAAGAGTTTAAAGAACAAGCATATGAGAATGCTCGGATATACAAGGAGAAAACCAAGAAGTGGCATGACCAAAAACTGATGCCACAGCATTTTCATGTGGGGCAACAAGTCTTGCTTTATAACTCCAGACTTAAACTCTTTCTTGGGAAGCTAAAATCTCGATGGTCAGGGCCATTTGAGGTGCATTATGTCTATCCCCATGGAGCTGTTGACATCAAGAGAATAGACAATGGGAAGATCTTCAAGGTCAATGGCCAGCGTCTGAAAGCCTACAATGGAATTCCACCACCGCACAACAAGGACGTGTTACGGCTGCACGATACTGAAGCGTGCCTAGAGGAGAACCAAAATTCGATGCCTCGGCATTGAATTTGTGTCTGTGCATAAATAAAATTTAACATTCAAGTTTTTTCTTTAGTTTTATTTTATTTTATTTTGTAATTAATTTTTGATCTGATTTGTAGGGACCACACTGCTGCAAACCGTACAAGGAGCGGTTACCAAAGGGAGGAAAGGACAAAGTATTAATTGGAGAGATATTCTTTTGATTTGTTTCTTTTTTATTTAATTTAATTTCTGACATTTACTTTTCTCTTTCCACAGTTTTTGTCCCATCATCATCATTGCTTTTTGGCAGTTTTTCCTTCCCCATACACGCACAACCCCCACCCACTAATTTCTCTCTTAACCGTCTTATCACCCCTTTTCCCTCCCAAATTTTTAACTTTTTCTTTTATCTTTCATTATTAATTTTTCTCTTTCATTATAACTTTTACCTTTTCTCTTTCTTTCATTCATCTTCTTTCTTTGTTATTTCTCCATAGCCGAAATACATCCAAGTTTTTAAAGCTTTCAAAAGCTTATTCCTTTTTCATTTTTCTTACTTCAAAAACACTGAAAATGGTGCGCTCAAGACCGGCTCCAACCGACACGACCGCTTGGCAACAGTTTGAGAACGATGAGGCTAAGGCTCAGTTCCAAAAATTCAAGAATCGAAAACTTTTTTTTGAGTTAGGATTTATTTTTACCGAGGAAACCGATGGTGGTTTTGGACCCGATGTTATGGACATCGTGATGCCGCTCAACTGGCAGAAGTTTACCCGTCATCCTGGTTCGGTGAACGCCTCATTAGTTAAGGAGTTTTATGCGAACATTTCCAAGCCCAATCAACACTCCATCTTCGTTCGAGGTAAGCAAATCCGTTTTACATCCACTGCTATTAATCGTTATTTTCATTTGCAGGATGTTGTGGATAACCATGCCACGTTCGAAGAGGAAGCAGATAGCAACACATACGATGGGATCTTGGAGGACCTTTGTCTCGAAAACACTGAGTGGAATGGTCGCCAGACGAGTAGATACTCGGTCAACCGGGAACGTCTTCAGCCGTGCGCAAAGCTATGGAATCACTTTCTCAAGCATAAACTAATGCCCACCTCCCACAACACTACGGTATCACTTTCATGCTTATTGCTTTTGCATTCTATAATGATATCCCGTTCGATCGATGTGGGTCATATCATTGTTCAGCAAGTTCACGACTGTTTGGGTAAAAAGGCAAGTGCTTTGGGATTTCCTAATTTAATTACCGCTTTATGTCGTAAGAAAAAGGTTGAGGAAAATGCTTTTGATGAAATTTTACCTGGATTATCGGGCATCACTAGGGCTAGACTTCCACTGTTGTTGGGAATTAAAAATCCCAAGTCTAACGACCCTGTTCATGAGCAATCTACAGGTGCTACATAATCGAATGCCGAGGCAAGGTTACTTGCTCTCGAGGAAGCTGTGACGCAGACTCAAGCTCAACTGCATGCTTTACACGGTGACATCCGTAACTTCTTTGGATATGTGAAGCATAGAGATGCTGTGGTGGAATCATTCTTTTAAGAAATCATTCCCCACGGACAACGGAATTTTCCTGGATTCCCAGACGAAATTCTGCCAGCATTCAATGCCGAGGCATCTTCAGAGCCTGAGCACGATGCACCCGATCCTCCTGCTACTGACCCTACTCCTGATACACACCGGTCCGAGACTCCTGAATATCCGCCCACTGTCCCTGTCGAAGAAACACCCAACACCCAATCCTTCTCATGCACAACGTAGTGGTCGCCGCACCAAGACCACAGCTGGACGCATTGCGCACTATTACTCCAATTATTCCGAGTCCAGCCCAGCACCTATCCGAAAGCGCACCCGACAAGGAGCTGCTAGCACCTCCAAGGCCTCACCACCACGTAAATATTGAGGTACCTCTCTCGCATCCATTTTCATTTAGTTGCATTTCATTGCATAACATATAGTTTATAGTTAGTTTAGTTCTCTTTAAAGCATTGAGGACAATGCTTCCCTTAAGTTTGGGGGAGGTATTGTTCTTGGTAGGTCATATGAATGATAGCATTAGCATAGTATTATGCCATGGCATCAGAAAATGGTAGGACAGTTAGATAAAATGTTTTGAGGATACCCGATGATGATAATGTTGTTAGGCTAGAATCTGAATGTAAATGACTGTTGAGAATGATAGAACTCACTCTAGGGCTTGATGCTTTGTGAAAAATATTTACACGATTTGTATATTCTCTATACTTAGAAAATTTAGGAAATTTTTATGAAGGAACTTTAGTTAGTCTTGGCATTGAAATATAGTATGGTGTTTAAAAGAAAAATCAAAAACAAACTCCCTTAGAAATGAAACTGTGAATAAATGCTTAAGCATAGTTGTAGAGGGACACTCCTCTTTGCCGTGGCATTTCCTGGAACTTTCTTTAATAAATGGAAGCCTTGTGCATATGAGTGAATGAAAGAAGTCACGGGATGACTCTACTTAACTAGCTCGGGGATGGAAGGTATGCTCCCTTTCATCTAGAGTGTGGGAGAGTAGGTGTGATGAGCTGACTCCCTTCGTAACAGTTTAAAAAAAATCAAAGAAAAGGGAGTAAAAATGTGCTTAATGATAAGTAAATGCCTTGACAAAAACTAGGGGACTTGATTAGAAATTGTCTAAATTCGCTAAGTATAGATTGGATACAATCACGCACACACACTACCACAAAGGATTTTGACCTAGGGAAAAGTACTTGAATTCTTGATAAGTCTAGCATGTTGAAGCCTATCATTCTGAGGGTTGAAATTCAATTGTGTCCTGTTGTCTTACTATCGAACTTTGCCATGACATTATGCTTATGTAACTGCTATCCATTGCTTGAGGACAAGCAATAGCTTAAGTTTGGGGGTGTGTTAACTTCCTAAAAAGGCTACTTTTAAAGCCTTTTTCACTTAAGTTATTGTTTGTTTAAAAGCTCATTTTAGTCATTTTAGGATCATGTAGTTGCATTTGTGGTGGTTGTACTATTTTATTTCTTAATGGTGCTGTTTGAGGGAAAGGTGCAGTTTGTCTATGGTGTGCAGGGAATAGCAAGTAAAAGGATTCTTTGGGAAGTAATGCCGCGGCATCACACGTTGCTAAAGCAGATTGAAATGCCTTGGCATTTCTGGCGCAGAAAAAGACAAAAAGATATTTCTGCATAAGGACAGCTGGCACTGGACAGCTGTCTCTGCACGTGAAGGACTGCTGTAACCACCTGCCAGAGCTGCCAATGTACCACTGCCACTTGGAGGATAAGGTTCATGCATAAAATGTGATCCTAGGGGTATGAGGGGTATTTTGCACCCAACAAACTCATCATTACCCCTAGATATTTTATTTATTATATATGACACCTCATGGGAGAGAGAGGAGAGGGAGAGAGCACACGCAAGCAGAGAAAAAATCACTTTTTTATTTTCTTTTCCTTTCTTCTTCCTCGGGATATTCCTCCATTGATAAAGCTCCAAGGAGTGACAAGCTAGGCGCCGAAAGGAGCTAGCAAGCTAGGTGGTTCGTGGTGGCCGAGAGGAGACCTCCGGTGGCGCGTCGAAGGCTTCTTCTCACTTCCCTTTTTGATGCTATTTTTATATTATTTTGTGGGTTGTTGGAACGAATTTTCATGACTTTGTGTTTGGATATTTCGAACCCCACCATGAACTAACTTATTTGGTGGTGGTTGGTTGAATGGTTGTTTGAACTTTATTTTCAATAGTATATTTAAGTATATTTTGGTTCTTTATTTGCTTTGCTTATGAATGCTTCACCATCTAGGCTTGTAAGAGGCATGGAAATGTCCATCTCTTAGATGAAGGTTAGGTATTCGGAAGAATCCTAAGCTAAAAATACTTGTAAGTATTCGGAAGAAACGCAAGATAAGATCCTCATAAGCAATGGGTTATGGTATTTTCAAGGGGCTTTGAACCGGCCTAGGAATATTATAACTTAATCCCTTAGATCTCGGAAGAGACTAGGATAGGATTTCAACGACTAAAAAGGGTGTCTTTATCAATAGAGTAGGCTGTCCAACATCGTTGAGTGAGAGCAGATGCCTTGGCATCCTATTCTGTTAGGTTCTTTTGAACACCTTAGGAAAGCCCTGTCGAGTAAGTAAAGACAAGATAGCTTAAATATACTTGAGAAATAAGTTTAGCAACCTTAGACCAATCCTTACCATTCATTTCATTGGAAGCTTATCACGTGAGGATTATTTTCTTCTTATTTTATTTATCTTTTTATTTACTATTTTTATCATTTCTCATTGCCTTGACATTTCACCATACTCAATATTAAACATCCATCATTGCCACTGCATTTTCATTTGCTACACCATTACACCATCAATCCGCATCCACCAGCATACACATATCCATTGCCGTGGCATTTGTATATATCAAGACTAACTATACTTAGATAATTTAGTGCGTTGCTTTGGTTAGACTTTCGTAATTTCACCCAATCCCTGTGGAGACGATACTCACTCATCATTATATTACTTGAGCGATTGTGTATACTTGCACATTATTTGCGTATATTTTATAGTACTCACAACACGCGAACACCTATCATCTTTTTATAGTTAATGACAGAAAAAAAATATATAGTTGTGAGAACATTCAAGCATGAGTTATCTTAGGAGTATGAGAGCACCTAAACATTAAAACAACTCAAAAAATTAATTTATAATTGATTATTATATGTGTGTGTGACAAGATAGAAGCTATCGATTTTATTAAAAATAGAAAAATATTCAAATTATAATAAATGTTTACAACCATAACTGTAAACTATACACATAATAATGACATTTTCTTATAATAATTAACACAAGAAACTAGTCACTTAAGATCACACAATGACTATACAAGAAAAAGGTTAAAGACCTAACCAAATAAACTCGAATATAAGGTAAATACAAACATATCTGATTGCATTTACAAACAAACTATAAAAGGGAATTAAGTTATTGAAATATCACCGATAAATAGCAAATCAGAATTGAGCGACATGAGAAAACTATCCACAAATGTAAATCTTGTATCTAAATCTAATATGAGTGTCCAAAGCAGGGAGATCGTTATGATAACAAATAAACGTCATCTTGATTAGTCATGGCGATGTCAAATCCAACTCTAAGAAAATGGATAAACGAAAATAACAGTCAAATAACTGAAAACGTGTCAAATGGTAGAAGAAAACGTGTCAAAAGGTAGAAGAAAACATAACATAAAGACATAACTATTAAAAATTAAAAAATAAGAAAAAACAAAAATATGAAATAATAAAAAGGAAGAACAAGGAACATTAACAGTCGGTGACCAACACTAAGGATGGTTAGAGATGACAATTTAACCCGAAACTAACAGATTTTGACCCAATCCTACTCCATATGGTCATATTTTTTAAAAAAAAAATTGGGCTCGGGTCAAGTCAGATTTTATATATGGGTGAGTTCGGGTGGAGGGTGAAAAATCTTCGACCCGACTCGATCTGGCAGTAATAGTGTAATTTTTTATATAAATTTATGGATAATTGTTATAATATCATTTTCTCTATAGTTTTTTAATTAGGCATTATTTTATATCGGGTAAGATCGAATTTATACTCTAAATATTTTCGTCGGATCGGATTCGAGTGGAGGAAATATACTCTTTGGATTAGGTCAGGTGAAAAATATATATTTTTAGGATAGGTTCATGTTGAAAAAAAAAACCCCGACCCATTGCCATCTCTAAGGATAATGCCTTTGTCGGTCACATAGATGATGAAAAGGAACTAATGACCGCACAATAAAAAGAAATAAAAGGGAAGTTTTGTACAGCCTTAATATACGGCTAAGGAAATGCGCTACAAGAAATATTTTTTTTTAACATTTCCAGTAAAAAAATACCTAAAACATTATTTTTTTTACCTAAAACATTAATGTTTTCTAACATTTCCGGTAAAGTGTCCAATATTAACATTTTCAGTAGAAAAAAAATAATGTTTTAGGTAGTGCTTTACCAGATATATTAACAAACCCAGTAAAACCCCCAATAATAACATTTACGGTAGAAATAATAATGTTTCCGGTAATTTTTTATCGGAAATGTTAAAAAAATAATAACATTTCCGGTAATGCATTTCCTTAGTTGTATATTAGGTTATCGCACGTGAGACTTTCCCAGAAAAAAAACTAAGACTGGAACCCTCAAATTAGATTAATGCATTATATTTTATTTTATATGCATATATATATATATATATTAAATTAATAAAAAAATAAAAATAAAAATGAATTTTATATTTTTAAATTAAATTTAATATTTTTTCTATATTAAAATACACACGATGAATAAAATAAAGTTGGCCTGATGTGAAGTGTGAAAACAAATGAAGCCCAACCCAAAACTCCAAACCCTTCTCACCTCTCTCACAACGAAACCCTAATAATTGTCATCTCTTTTTCCTATTTATAGTTACGCGATGCTGCAGAAGCCAATTCCATGAATTCCTTTCTTTTCTTTTCTTCTCTTTTGCGCGATGAATTTTTGAAGCTTTGATTTTGTAATATATTCGTTTTCAATTACAGAAGGCTGTGATGTTGAAACCTACCTATTTCATGAAGGGTTTTTATAGCCATCTCGTGATTATAAAGGCATCAATCGATTCTTCTGAGCCTCCTTCTATTGTGTTCTTCCCTCGGCCCTGCAACTTTAGTTTCTGAGTTTTTTTTATTAAATTATGAATCAAAATCTGATTCAAAGCCATTGAGATGATGATATCCTTTTTCTGAAATAAATCATAATGTAGCACGTACATGATATTCTCAGTCAAAGTACATTGGGCTATGAATTAAATACAAGAGAGGTACAAATTTATAAGACTATAGTATGGAAAATACAAGTTATATGAATTGAAAAATAATAAGTGGTCTACAGGGCCGTGGCTAGGTTGTCAGGGACCCTGTACAAATTCTTATAAAGGAGCCTCTATTTTCTAGATATATTCTATTTTGGGGCAACAATAGTGGCATTGTTTTGACAAACGCCGCAATAGATCGATCTATATCAGCGTTTTTTAATAAAAGCCACAATAATAGTGGTGTTTTTTTGAAAAACGCCACTATAGATATACTTTTTTTGCCCCTATTTTTTGGGGGCCCTGCGTAGTCGCCCATTTCGCACCGCCCCAGCCATGACACTGGTGGTCTACCAAATGCGTAAGTTAGTTTAATATATTTTATGTGTGAAATAACTTAAAAAATTTTATGTAATAAAATTTTGTTATTTTTAATAATTTTATATACTGTGATTTTATAAGACAATATGTTACTATTTGGTTTTATTAGAATTTCCCTAATGCCTCATTATGTGAAAACTTAGCGTGTGAGTGTTTCACACGTAGGTGCAATCTAAGAGGATAAAATAAAGAGCGTGTCAGTATCATTTTTGAGGAATCATTTATGCAACAGAGTCAGTAAGTAAGGACAACTTGTCTGTTAATTTATTTGGTAGTGACATGTATATTAAAAAAAGTTTCTAGCTGCTCTGATTCAAGTCTATTTGAGATATTTTTGTTTAAGTTAAGAATATTAGTTATTTAAATCATAATTATTTTTTTATACAAACGATTTTCAAATCAAGCAGTTTTCTGATACTTTTGATTTACGATACATTACAGTATATAACTGCCTAAATGTTATCTAAATCGATTTTAATTTTTACATTTAAATAGTAAATGTTTCGTATGACTAATATGACATTTTTGACTCGTATACGGGTACATATATAGGTTAAGGGTGTTACACTTAATGTGATTCTTTTTTATAAGTTTTTAGTTTCCCTTTGTAAATTGTAATCTTATCTCATCGATCATATTCCTACATTTCTCCTGCTCAAGATTCTTACCCTATTTCCTTTTCTCATAAATTCTTACACATTTCCTGCTCCAAATTAAATTTGAAAAATTTCAATTCATTCTCAAGTACTCAGTAATCGATTCTTCTTCTAGAGTCAATACCTAGTAAAAAAAACATAAAAAACCTCAATTTTTTCACACTTTCATCGATTCTTCTTCTAGAGTCAATACCCAGTAATCGACAACAAGCCAACTAAAGCTTAAAAGTAAAATAACTTCAATTTTTAGTAAGGTAAGTACTTCTTTTCATGATTTTTGGCTTGTTAATTTTGTATATGTAAAAATATGCTATTTATCGAACATATAATCATGCATTCCTGCTCAAGATTCTTGCCCTAATTCCTTTTCTCACAAATTCTCACCCATTTCCTGCTTCATATTAAATTTGACAATTTTCAATTCATTCTCAAATACCCAGTAATCGGTTCTTCTTCTAGAGTGAATACCCAATAATCGACAGCTAGCCAACCAAAGCTTAAATGTAGAAGAACTTGATTTTTTAGTAAGCTTAAAAGATCAACAATGATTGGAAGGAAATATGCAACCATTTCCAAAAAATATTCAATGGTGAATCGAAAAATGGGACAAGTCACTTGTGTGATCATTTGAAAAGGTGCATAAAGTGCGTTCAATTAGACATTCGGCAACAAGTCTTAGTAGCTAATCAAAAGAAGTCAGATGTAAAATTGACAATAGGAGATTTCTCACTTAATCAAGATGTGGCACGGAAAGAGCTTTGAAGATGATAATCATGCATGGATATCCTTTATCGATAGTGGATCATTCACATTTTAAAAAGTATTGTTCTAGTCTACAACCTATGTTTGAAATGCCTTCTCACAAGACTATAAAACGTGATATTTTGGACTTGTACGAAGAGAAGGTAAATATATTATCAAAGTTTGTGGCTTATGAAGGAAGAATTGCTATAACAACTAACATGTAGACTTGAGATCACCAAAACAAAGGATATATGGATGTTACCGCTCATTACATTGATAACTCTTATAGTTTACAAAAGTGCATTATAAGGTATTTGTTTAAATAGATTTATATATTTAGTTATGTTTTGATATATTTAAAACTAATTCATTTTATTTGTTGTTTAATTAGGTTCGGATATGTACCAGCTCCACATACCACAGATGTCATTGCTTCTAGTTTGATGAAATGTTTCCTAGATTGGAATATTGATAGGAAACTTACATCTATTACAGTTGATAGTTGTATTGTGAATGATGGTGTCATTAAGTTGTTGGTTGATAGGATAGGAGGTAATACGTTGTTGCTTAACGAAACTTTTTTTCACATGCATTGTTGTGCACATATATTGCATTTGATTGTTAAAGATGGATTAAATGTGATTGAAGATGGTATAGAAAGAATATGTCATAGTGTTCTTTTTTGGAGTGCTTCTCCAAAAAGGTGGGAAATACTGGAAGAGGCAGTACGACAATCACGTATTTCAACTATAAAAGGGTTATGTTATGATGTTAGAACATGATGGAATTCTACTTTTTGATGCTCCAAACAACTTTATATTATAAGGATTTTTTGCTTGTTGTGTGTAGTTACATCGTGATCCTTCGTATAAGTATTTTCCAACTGATGATGATCGAGTTTTTGCATTGGTTATTTGTAATAAGCTGAAGTTATTCCACTAGATCACCGATGGTTTTTCATGTACAAAATATACGACAACAAATCTTTATTTTCCGAGTATTTGTAGGATTAGGGTGGTATTGAATGAGTATATTACACAGTAATATCATTATTTCAAGAATGAAAAAATGCATGGTTGAGAAATTTGAAAAATATTGGAACGATATGAATGGTATCATGGGTGTTGACACACTTTTATACCCAAGGTACAAAACAACATTGTTGGAGTATTACTTTGAAAATATTTATGGGGTTACTATTAAAGATGAAGTTGAAAGAATTATGCAATTATGTCGGGATTTAGTCACAGAGTATGAAGAAATAATGATATCCTCAAATAATGAACCTCAACCTTTTAACGGTGCATCTTTGGATAGGGTTCCAGTTGATTTGGGTAACCCAGGATATTCTGAGTTAGAACGTTATTTAGAAGTGGATGTTATTTCTAGGACGTCAAACTTTGATATATTGACTTGGTGGAAGACAATTGGGTCACAATTTCCTATATTGCAAGTTATTGCAAGAGATATTTATGTCATTCCAGTTTCTACTGTTGCTTCGGAGTCTACTTTTAGTACCGGAGGGAGATTGGTGAATGTAAAATGTAATAGACTTCATCCATTAACTGTAGAATCTTTGACATGTTGTCAAAATTAGTTATGGGCCGAAGAAGGTACACACATATTTATCTTGTAATTTTAATTATTTTACTTATATGTTTTGTCATTATTTCTTATTAGAATTTATTTTCATTTACGATGTTTTAGAATCAAACTCAAATGAAGGAAACTTTTATGAAGATGATGAAATCAAACAAGATGAGATAACAGTAAATAATAATTTCATATTTGATACTTTTATTATAATCTTATTTTTAAATATTAATTTATAATTTTATTTTATAGGATTTGAGTGGTTAGCTAAGATTGAAGAATGTGAGCTTGTGAAGCCAATGATAATGTATGATTTTTTTTCATCAGACGTCCGTATTTATATCTCGTTTTATTATAATTATCTTTGAACTTTGAACTTATTTAAGTATAATATGAATTTATAATTTTAGTTGTGAACATGTATTTTAATTATAGGTTGGAGTCTGGAGATGTATGTTGCATGTTGTTTTTCTTTAAGGGATTGTTTCCTTAATTGAATTCTAGTTCATCCTTTTGCATCTTTAGCCTCTGAATTGAACTTATTTAAGCTTAATTTTCATTTAATATTGTTTATGTTGCATGTTGCTTTTATTATAATCTGTTTATTTATGTTTTTATTAATTAATTTTACACTTTTACTTTACTTTTTCCATTTTATTTATAAAAGAGTTCGATTTTGTATTATAATTTATTTGATTTCTTGTATTTTCATTTTTTAAATATATTTTATTAAATGAAAAATTATATTGTGTCTAGTCGGATCGAGTCAGGTTTTAAGTTATATATCGGGTCAGGTGAAATCTTGTTTCATGCGGGTTGGGTCGGATTTTAGGTGGATGAGTCATTGTTCTCGTGTCGGGTCGGGTAGACCCAAAAAACCAACCAAACCCAACCTATGTCATCCCAGGTAGGGAAGAGCATGGGACCCGAACCCGACGAGTTCTGACCCAACCCGATCGGGTTGAGTTTTTTTAAAATTCGGGTTCAGGTTGGGTTGGGTTTTAAATTAAAATATTTGGGTTTGGGTTGGAGTCGGGTTTAGGGTTAAAAATATCCTACCTAACCCGACCCGAGTACTTAATATAATATTTTTTTATAAGTTTTTAGTTTCCCTTTGTAAATTGTAATCTTATCTCTTTGATCTTATTCCTACATTCCTCCTGCTCAAGATTCTTACCCTAATTCATTTTCTCACAAATTCTTACCCATTTCTTGCTCCAGATTAAATTTGACAATTTTCAATTCATTCTCAAGTACCTAGTAATCGGTTCTTCTTTTAGAGTCAATACCCAGTAAAAAAACCATAAAAAAACTCAATCTTTTTCACACTTTTATCGGTTCTTCTTCTATAATCAATAATACCCAATAATCTACAACAAGCCAACAAAAGCTTAAAAGTAGAAAAACTTCAATATTTAGTAAGGTAAGTACTTCTTTTCATGATTTTTGGCTTTATTGATTTTGTATGTGTAAAAATATGCTATTTATCGAACATATAATCCTGCATTCCTGCTCAAGATTCTTACCCTAATTCATTTTCTCACAAATTCTTACTCATTTCCTGCTCCATATTAAATTTGATAATTTTCTATCTATTCTCAAGTATCCAGTAATCAATTCTTCTTCTAGAGTCAAAACCAAGTAATCGACAACAAGCCAACCAAAGCTTAAAAGTAGAAGAACTTCAATTTTTAGTAAGGTAAATACTTCTTTTCATGATTTTTGGCTTTGTTGATTTTGTATATGTAAAAATATGCTATTTATCGAACATATAAACAACTATAGAGTTCAAAGAATAATTTTTCATCTTATTTTCGTGCTTTTCTTTTGATTTAATATTATAACATTTGTTTAGTTTGCTAATTAAAGTTTAAAAGCATGAAACCATCGATTTGTCTATTGTAACTTTTGTTCTTAAACTAACTAATTGCTTATACCAAACTAATCAAATAGTAAATATTATAAAATAATACTTAATTATATTATTTGTGCATTTTCGTTCCCAAAGTATATGTGTTTTAAACATTATAATTCCAGAAAAATACTCTTTAGAGAGAAAGAGAGTTGTCTAAACAGTAGGCTAAAAAAATTAATAAGTTCAACACTTAAACTCCCTTAAGAAGTTAAACTTCATGTGATTGTAAGTATCGAATTGCTTTGTAAATTGAGTCAAGTTTAGTTGCTCTGTAATTGTAAGTATAACAAGTCAATGATTATCACCTTTTTCATTTAAAAATTGAAGTTTAGGAGAAGTGACCAGTACAGTTTCCATTTGTTTACTAAGATATTAATTAACATTTGCAATTTAGCATAACTTAAGTAGTTAAGTTACTCTGACTATTAATTACCATTTTTTTTAATTTTTTTATCATTATTTGTATACATTAGTTGCAACTTTTGATTTAAGTTTAGGAGAAATAAATGTCCATCATAGTTTTCTTTTGTTTGCTAAGATATTAATTAACATTTGCAAATTGTGATGATCATTCATATCTCCTAAACTTAAATCAAAAGTTGTAACTAATGTATACAAATAATGATAAAGACATCAAATATGGTAATTAATAATCATAATAACTTAGCTACTTAAGTGATGCTAAATTGCAAATGTTAATTAATATCTTAGTAAACAAATGAAAATTGTACTAGTCACTTCTCCTAAACTTCAATTTTTTAAATGAAAAAGGTAATAATCATTGACTTGTTATACTTACAGTTACACATCAACTAAACTTCACTCAATTTAAAAAGCAATTTGGTACTTACAATCACATGAAGTTTAACTTCTTAAGGGAGTTTAAGTATTGAACTTATTAATTCTTTTTTTAGCCTACTGTTTAGACAACTCTCTTTCTCTCTCAAGAGTATTTTTCTGGAATTGTAATGTTTAAAACACATATACTATGGGAACGAAAATGCTCAAATATAATAAATAAATACTTATTGTTTTATAATCTTTACTCTTTGATTAGTTTGGTAGAACTAATTAGTTAGTTTAAGAATAAAAGTTACAATAGACTAATCGATGGCTTCGTGCTTTTTAGTTAGCAAACTAAACAAGTATTATAGTATTAAATCAAAAGAAAAGCACGAATTGTTCTCAGAACTCTATAGTAGTTTATATGTTCGATAAATAACATATTTTTACATATCCAAAATCATCAAAGCCAAAAATCATGAAAAGAAGTACTTACCTTACTAAAAATTGAAGTTCTTCTACTTTTAAGCTTTGGTTGGCTTGTTGTCGATTACTGGATTTTAACTCTAGAAGAAGAACCGATTACTAGGTACTTGAGAATGAATTGAAAATTGTCAAATTTATTCTGGAGTAGGAAATGAGTAAGAATTTGTGAGAATGCAAGATTATATGTTCTATAAATAGCATAATTTTACATATACAAAATCAACAAAGCCAAAAATCATGAAAATAAGTACTTACTAAAAATTGAAGTACTTCTACTTTTAAGCTTTGGTTGGCTTGCTGTCGATTACTAGGTATTGACTCTAGAAGAAGAACAGATGAAAGTGTGAAAAAGATTAAGGTTTTTATGTTTTTTTTTTTACTGAGTATTAACCCTAGAAAAAGAACCGATTACTAGGTACTTGAATTAAAAATTGTCAAATTTAAACAGGAGCAGGAAATGGGTAAGAATTTGTGAGAAAAGAAATTAGGGTAAGAATCTTGAGCAGGAGGAATGCAGGAATAGGATCGATGAGATAAGATTACAATTTACAAAGGGAAACTAATAACTTATAAAAAATAAAAAAATGTTACATTAAGTACTCGGGTCGGGTCGAGTATGATATTTTTAACCTTAAACCCAACTCCGACCCGAACCCAAATATTTTAATTTAAACACAACCCGATCGGGTTTGGATCCCATGCCCATCCCTACTAGTGGTTGTGGAAGAGAAATGTGCATAATTGAAGGCATAGGGGCATCTGGTTTTATAGGACTAAAAAATAGGCTTATATAATATACTATGGTAAACTCTGTATTTAGTCACCCAACTATCACTTTGATTATGTTTTGGTCACTCTACTATTCTTGTTTTCAAAATCATACCTAAAGTTATGTTTTGGTTTTATTTTAGTCACCCGCCATTAAAAAATTAATAGTGATGTTGATGTGCCATCATAAGATAACACCACGTAAACATTGAAAATAAAAAAATTGCCACGTCAGTGGTTCTATTTATTTTTTAACGGCGTGTGATTCAAACGTAACGTTAGGTATTAGTTTTAAAAAAATAGTTGAGTGATTAAAATGAAACTAAAATGGTAATTAGATGACTAAATATTTAGTTTACCCTGTAAATTATATATTCTCTTGAAAGTTGAGAGCAAGTTTTTGAGTGATGATGTACCATGGACAGAAGAGACAGTGGTATTAATTATAAAACTTTTAATCCAATTCATCCTCTTAATTTCCTACTTCAATGAGACCTGTAAATTATATAGATACTTCTTCAATTATAAAATTATAAATTAATCATATAAGTTATAAATAGATTATCAATTTTTATACAAATACAATTATAAATTTAAATCTAAATATTTAGATATTATTTTACCTTTATCATAATTTTAAAAATTTAATCTTAAACATTTAAAATTTATACAAATTTTATCCATACTAACCTATTTTCTATTTTTTATCCTCCATTCGAAGCTTTCTTCTCCTCTTTGAAAGCCTAAAGCTTTAAATTACCACTGGAGTCATCTACTTGCCATTCGATGGGCAAAATTAGTTAGATAATGTGATAAAAAAATTGCCGTATACTGTGTGGAGAGAATTATTTTCTCAAATATTATGATTGTTACAGTGTACGTTGAAGGATGTCCAGATGACAAAATGACTTTGGAAAGACGTTCGAATGACACGTCGTCTTCCTTCTAGTTGCATGCATGCCTAAAAGCTTATAGCATACAGTCTTGCAAAAGATATTATATCGTCCGAACGTCTTCCTGAAGACACCATATTATCTAGATGCCTTACGACGTACACTGTAACAATCATACTAGATTTGCAAATAATATTTCTCACACACTACATGACAATTTCTTTCCCATCACATTATCTAATCAATTTTACCTAATTCAATGATTTTCTTCGACAACTGGAATTATTGAATTAATGCTCCTCTCTTCTTCTTTCTATCTAACAGCTTATGTTCTTCAAACAATCTCAAACGTTTAAAGAATCTAATCGAAATTTTTTAAATTTCTTCTCTTTTTATCTCTACCATCAATCGTTGGAGAGATATAATTTTGCTTTATATGTTTTTTTTTAATCTAAATTTTTTAACGATTTAATTTTAAAAGAAGATATTTTATGAAAAAAATACAATTGAAATAGAATAATATGAAGAATATAACAAGGAAGAAAAACAGGATAACCCAAAATTGGTTGTAACAAATTTTCCTTCTTATTAATTTTTTTTGGATATTCAAAAGTTTTTTGATAATTAATTTATTTATACAAAATAATTGATGATAAAATTACGTGTGAGAAAATTATTTTAACAGTTGTCTTTTCTTTCTCAAACTTTCAGAAGTAAAAAGAAACAATGAATGAGAGCTTGTTTATGAACTTTTATGTTGTCATAAGATAATAAAAATAATAATTTATATTCAGAGGGAAAAAGAATCTTTTGGGGAGAATAATAAAATAAAATGAGAAAAAACGATTTCTTTTTTTTTTGGTGTGAAGATCGGATGATGAAAGATCAATAGAAGAAATAATGATAATAATGATTAAGGATAAAATTTGTATAATATTTATATAATAAAGGTCAATTTTTTTAGAATTAGCGTTAAATTAAAACAGGTGTAAATGCTGATGCTCAAATTTACTATTTTACTATTTTTATTGTTGTCATATTTTTTTAATGAATATGTCTAATCCGCATGATTAGGTAATAACATACTTATAGTAGGGTGGTCCTAAAACATCACGATCGAGAATGTGCTGAAGAGACTAAGGAGGCGAGGGAAGCATCTTGATCTGGTATGAGTTCATTGGTGGTATTTGACAATGATATCAGCAAGCATATTGCTTTTTCGGGGTATGCAAGTAACGACTGTCATCCACGCTCGTTGTTGTAACTGGTGTATAGCATGAACAAGGGAGAATAGACACAAGGATGAATCATCATCAACGAGGAGCTTTATTGCTGCTAAGCAATCAGATTGTGTCTGCATCTTCTTAAAGCCAAGAGACCAAGCAGTGTGAAGTCCGATGTAAAGACCTTAGAGTTCTGCTTGTAAGGCATTGGTTATGTCAACTGCCATGTGAAAGCCGATCATCCAGCAACCATCCTGGTCGCAGATTGCACCGTGTTTAGAGCCAGAACATGAAAGGGAGACAACAACATCAGTGTATAAACAAGATCACCCAAGGGGTGGGTTTTTACCATTAGACGAGTGACATGACAACAAGCTACGTGTGAGGCACGGTGATCTGCGAACAATAGAAATTACGAGCCCAGGTGACGCTACGAGGAAGGACATATTCAAGTGAGCGAACAACGTTATTAAAGACGAGGCCGTTGCTCCCAAGCAAGAGAAGATAACAAAATATTCCAGGGAACACCATGCGAATCCAAGAGTAGATGGTTGTTTATATTCTTTCCCAGCCAACTCGTGAGATTAAGGGATAAGTGTTGAAATGTCAAAGCTTGGGCGGCAAAAAATTGGTTCAAGTTAAGCACCTAATATACAATGTCAAAATTAGGTGCAACAATGTTTGAAATTTAAATGGGTAAATTACAAATTTTAGTCACTAAACTTTATGGTATTTATAAGATTAGTCCTTAAGCTTCAACTATAAATACCCTAGCTCATTTAGCTTCAAAATCATCCCAAATCATTCTAGCTTTCTTCCAATACTAGAGAATTTAGAGAGTTTCTTGAGAGTTGTTTTCTCCTTTTTTATCAAGAGAGAATTATCATTGTTTCTCCTTGGTAGATCGACAGAAGTTATAATTCCTATTTTCTCATAGTGAAATTCTTCTACCATTTCCCGTGGTTTTTACCCTATATTATTTAGGGGTTTTCCACGTAAATTTTTTAGCTCTTTTATCTTCATTTTTATTTTCTCAAATTATCAGTTGTGATTTTGCTCTATTCGATAGCCGTCTTCCGCAATAATTGGTATCAGAGCCAGATTTGAGTGTGTAATATCTGTTTATTGTCTTTGTGGTTGTCACCAAAAGGTGGATCCTTCAACATAAGAAAGTAAGAAGGTATTACCCATTCTTTGAAGGTTCCAGAGAACTATTCACGATAGTGAAATAGTGGGAGTTATCCGTAATAGAAGCTATGACAACGAAATTTTATATTGAAAATTTCAATGGGAGAAATTTCTCATTGTGGAAATTAAAAATGAAGGTCATCCTGAGGAAAGACGGTTGTCTAGCATCTATCAGTGAAAGACACGTGGATTTCATAGATGACAACAAATGGAACGAGATGGACGGGAATGCTATGAAAAACTTTCATCTAGCATTAGCGGATGAAGTATTGTCAAGCATCGAGGAGAAGAAGAAAGCTAAGGAGATATGGGATCATCTCACTAAATTGTACGAGGCCACATCGTTGCACAATAAAATTTTCCTTAAGAGAAAATTGTACACTCTCCGTATGCCAGAATCTACTTCAGTAACGGAGCACTTAATTACACTGAACACTTTATTTTCTCAGCTTACATCCTTAAGCTGTAAAATAGGAGAACAATAACGTGTTGAACTTCTACTTCAAAGTCTACCTAATTCGTATGATCAACTCATCATCAACTTGACAAACAGTAATGTCACCAGTCTAGTCTTCGATAACGTTGCAGCTGCTGTTCTACAAGAAGAAAATAGGCGCAAGAACAAGGAAGACATACAAGTAAATCTGCAGAAAGCAGAAGCGTTGACAATGATGAGAATGAGATCAATAGAACGTGGCCAAAGCAGCAGTCACAAACATGGTAGATCAAAGTCGAGAAGCAAGAAGAATTTAAAGTGCTACAACTGTGGAAAGAAGGGTCACTTGAAGAAGGATTGTTGGAGTTTGAATAAAAACTCCAATCCAAAAGGCAATACCGCAAACACTTCAGATGATGGAGATGCTATATGTTGTGAAGCGTCAACCACCGTGGAGGGTAGAAAGAGATATGCAGATATATGGCTCATTGATTCGGGAGTAACATATCACATGCCCTCAAGAAGAGAATGGTTCCATCATTATGAACCTGTCTCAAGAAGATCTGTCTATAGTTGCAATGATCATGCCTTGGAGATCGTTGGCATGGGAACCATCAAATTGAAGATGTATGATGGAACAATTAAAGTTGTTCGAGATGTGCGACACGTGAAAGGCCTAAAGAAAAATTTATTATCCTATAGATTGTTGGATAATAATGCAAGCAAGATTGAAACACGGAAAGGAATCATGAAGGTGTTCCATGGAGCGCTTGTGGTACTGAAAGGCGAAAAGATAGTAGCAAACTTGTACATGCTGAAGGAAAAGACTTTGCTAGAAGCAGAAGCCTCTGTTGCCTCATGTAGTTCAGATTCTGCAATGCTATGGCATCATAAACTTGGACACATGTCAGAACAAGGAATAAAAGTCCTTGCGGAGCAAAAGCTACTTCCAGGCTTAACAAAGGTATCACTTACTTTGTGTGAGCATTACATAACAAGTAAGCAGCACCGGTTGAAATTCAACACATCAAATTCTAGAGGCAAAAGTGTTCTAAAACTGGTTCACTCTGACGTATGGCAAGCACCAGTTACATCCCTAGGCGGAGCAAAATACTTTGTCTCATTTATTGATGACTACTCCAGGAGATGTTGGGTGTACCCTATTAAGAAGAAGTCAGATGTGTTTGCAACTTTCAAAAACTTCAAAGCGCGGGTGAAACTTGATTCTGAAAATAAGATCAAGTGTTTCAGAACAGATAATGGAGTATAATACACAAGCGAAGAATTTGATGACTTTTGCAGGAAAGAATGTATCAAAAGACAGTTCACAGTGGCAAACACTCCTCAACAAAATGGAGTGGCAGAGCGGATGAACAGAACCTTGTTAGAAAGAACAAGAGCAATGTTGAGGGATGCAGGCCTAGAAAAATCATCCTGGGCAGAAGCAGTCAATACCGCCTGTTATTTGGTGAATCGAGCTCCATCAACTGCAATAGAGCTGAAGACACTAATGAAGATGTGGACTGGTAAACCAACTGATTATTCAAACCTCCATGTATTTGGAAGTGTTGTGTACGTGATGTACAACTCCCAAGAAATTTCAAAGTTGGATCCAAAATCCAGGAAATGCAAATTCTTGGGGTATGCTGATGGAGTACAGGGGTATCGCTTGTGAGATCCCACTGCCCGCAAAGTAATCATCAGCAGGGATGTTATCTTTGTAGAGGATAAACTATAAAGAAAAGAAGACGATGATAGCGCAGAAAAGTCAGAGACTACACAGATACATGTGGAAAAGGAGGATGAACAAGGAGATTCTTATGAAGCAGAACCAGCACATGATGAACAAGAACCAGAGAGTTCTGAAGCTCCAACAACTCGTCAATCAGATCGTGTGAGAAGACGTCCTAATTGGCACTCAGATTATGTTATAGAAGGTAATATTGCATACTGCCTTTTAACAGAGGACGGTGAGCCATCAACATTTCAGGAAATAATGAGCAGCTCAGATGTTTCATTGTGGATGATGGCGATGCAAGAAGAAATTGAAGCCCTTCATAAAAATAATACATGGGACCTTGTGCCACTACCACAAGGAAGGAAGCCAATTGGTAACAAATGGGTCTTCAAAATCAAGCGAAATGGTGACGATCAAGTGGAGAGGTATCGTGCAAGACTGGTTGTCAAAGGATATGCTCAAAAAGAAGGTATTGATTTCAATGAAATCTTTTCTCCTGTGGTTCGACTAACAATAGTTCGAGTAGTCTTGGCAATGTGTGCTACATTGAACTTACATCTAGAGCAGCTAGATGTTAAAATAGCTTTTCTTCATGGAAATCTTGAAGAAGAGATTTACATGCTCCAGCCTGAAGGTTTTGAAGAATACGAAAAGAAGAACTTGGTTTGCAGGTTGAACAAATCTCTGTACGGTCTAAAGCAGGCACCGATGTGTTGGTATAAGAGATTTGATTCATTCATTATATGCATTGGATACAACAGACTTAATGCAGACCCTTGTGCTTATTTCAAGAGGTCTGGTGATAACGATTTTGTTATTTTGTTGTTGTATGTGGATGACATGTAGGTTGCAGGACCCAACAAAAATCATATTGAAGAATTGAAGGCACAACTGGCTAGGGAATTTGAAATGAAGGACTTGGGATCAGCAAACAAGATTATATGGATGCAAATTCACCGAGACAGAAGTAATAGGAAGATTTGGCTTTCACAAAAGAATTGCTTAAAGAAGATATTGTCACGATTCAACATGCAAGATTGTAAGCCAATTTCTACCCCTCTTCCTATTAACTTCAAATTATCCTTCAGTATGAGTCCTAGCAGTGAAAAATAGAGGATGAAGATGTCTCGAGTACCGTATGCATCGACAGTGGGAATTTTAATGTTTGCTATGATATGCACAAGACCAGACATTGCACAAGCAGTGGGAGTGGTTAGTCGGTACATGGCGAATCCTGGAAAAGAACATTGGAATATAGTAAAGAGGATCCTGAGATACATCAAAGGGACCTCAAATGTTGCATTATGTTACGGAGGATCAAACTTACTTATAAATGAGTATGTCGATTCTGACTATGCAAGGAATTTGGATAAAAGCAAATCTACTACAGGATATGTGTTCAAAGTTGCTGGTGGAGTTGTAAGCTGGGTTTCAAAATTGCAGTCAGTTGTGGCTACATCCACAACAGAGGCAGAATATGTAGCAGCTACACAAGCCAGTAAAGAAGCAATTTGGTTGAAGATGTTATTGGAGGAGCTTGGGCACAATCAAGAGTATGTCTCTCTGTTTTGTGATAGTCAAAGCACCTTGCATCTAGCAAGGAATCCATCATTTCATTCAAGGACAAAACACATACGAGTTCAGTACCATTTCATTCGTGAAAAGGTGGAAGAATGGACGGTGGATATGCAGAAGATCCATACCAAAGACAACATAGCAGATTTCATGACAAATGCAATCAATGCTGATAAATTTACCTGGTGTCGATCCTCTTGTGGTCTGACAGAAACGTAAGCAACATGAAGGTACAAGGTAGAAAGAATGGTGTGAAGATATGATTATTTCAATCAAATCTTCAAGTGGGAGATTGTTGAAATGTCAAAGCTTGGGCGGCAGAAAATTGGTTCAAGTTAGGCACCTAAATATACAATGTCAAAATTAGGTGCAACAATGTTTGAAAATTAAATGGGCAAATTACAAACTTTAGTCACTAAACTTTAGGGTATTTATAAGATTAGTCCTTAAGCTTCAACTATAAATACCCTAGCTCATTTAGCTTCAAAATCATCCCAAATCATTCTAGCTTTCTTCCAATACTAGAGAATTTAGAGAGTTTCTTGAGAGTTGTTTTCTCATTTTTTATCAAGAGAGAATTATCATTGTTTTCTCTTTAGTAGATCGAGAGAAGTTGTAATTTCTATTTTCTCATAGTGAAATTCTTCTACCGTTGCCCGTGGTTTTTACCCTATATTATTTAGGGGGTTTTCACATAAATTTTGTGTCTCTTTTATCTTCATTTTTATTTTCTCAAATTATCAGTTGTGATTTTACTCTATCCGATAGCCGTCTTCCGCAACAATAATAAATCTAAAGCTACAAATGTGGGGATTAGTCGCATCTATAGAAACCTGGCGACGAGACAATTACATAATGTATAGAGCGTGGTTTCGAGTAGGGCAGCAGAATTAGGGCAAGTGAGATCATTTGTAAAGGAGCATTTAGAGCGCTCAAGATTAGTCTTGACTCATGAGTTTATTTCAAAAGGTGGCCTAGAGGAATAGCTGAATACGTTATGACACATCTATGTGCCAAAACAGATTTCCAAAAAGATTTTTCTCATTCTAGAAGGAGGCCACGATGGTAAAATATGTCGAGTCAATGCTAAAAGTATGGAGAGAAACCCCAATGCCATAGACACGAGTCAGCACATCTTGCATCTGGTGGTTTAATGCTTAAAATATATGGAATAGCTTCAGATTTGAAAAAAACTGAAAATGCGTCTTCATTCCAATGATCATCACAGGTAATTAAATCAGTGAATCTAACCTGGTTATCAAGAAGCTGATAGTGGAGAGCATAATGTCGAAGAAGGCCAAGACTATGGACCTAAATGTCATCCTTATCGCGAATGCCAAGCCTATTACCGATATACCATGCAACATTTTGACAAAAGTCATCCCATATATTGGAGAGTGCACGCCACAAGGATGAACATTTAACACGAGCAATAGGGCGGGGGCATAATTCCATGACCTTATACTTTTCTCGAAGAAGGGCCATCCATAGAGCATAACGTTCCGTAATAAGAGCATGACCAATCTTCATCAAGAAAGCCACATTTTGTTCATAGGTATGAAAACCAAGCCCACCTCGATCTAGGGGTTGATCAATTGATTCACAATTAACCAAGGGGGGATTTTTAGAAGTTACTGTAGAACCCCGTATAAAACGACGAATAAGAATATCATGGCAAACCTATTTAAGGAGCAAACAAGTTTGCATGAAATATAACAGAATTGTAGCCAACACTGATTTGGCAAGGGTAACCATTCCAGCAAGTGATAAAGATTGAGTGGACCAGTAACTGAACTTGCTTATCATCTTTTCACGGTTAAAATCATAATCAAAGAATTGAGAATGATTATGGATAAATGAAACACCATGATATTTCCCAAGGGAATCCACTGCTTAGAATCAAAGGTTCATACAAATGGGGTCACCTAGATCAGAGGGGATATTAGGCGAAAAGAATATGGGAGTTTTCTTTTGTGCTTACCTTGTGACAGAGAGAACATGATCAATAACATCAGCTTGGGCATTGGAGGCTCGACCATAGAGAATGAGGCTGTCAGGGAAGAAGATATGAGAAATGTCAGTACCGTGATGGGTCATACGAAAGGGGGTCCACACACTAGCCTCCACAACATGATCAATATATTGGCCACGTCTCTCTATTATAAGGACAAATAGGTACGGTAATAGGGGATCGCTTTGGCGGATACCACGTTCAGGAATGAAGGAGTGAGAGTAAGATCCACACCGTTGAACTACCATGGAGGAAGAAGAGATACAATGCATGATTACCCAAGTTATTCCAAGCAGATAGCCAGCGTAACAGAGAGATTCATGAATAAAATCTCATCTCAGCCTATCAAAGGCTTTTTCAGACTTTTATTGCTATCCAACCGAGTTTACTCTTGAATTATCTCACTGAGTGAATTATTTCTTGGTTTGTGGTAATATTTTCTATGATAAACCTCGCAGTGATGAATCTTGTTTGGGTCGATTTTATAAGCAAGGACATGATATCCTTCAGTCTTCGAACAATAACCTTTGTTAGAAGCTTATAAACAACAATGCATAAACTTATAGGTCGAAATTCTGAAAAAGATTATAGATTCTCAACTTTGGGGATGAGAACAAGAACAATTTTGTTGAGATCAGGATCCAAGTTACCACCGACGAAAACACCACGGATTATGCGACAGACAGATTCCCTCACAATGGACCATTGCCTTTGAAAGAATTCAACATGTACTTCATCATGTCCCAGGGCCTTGAGGGAGGCCATGTCAACTAAGGCATTATAAATTTCTTTATCGGATGGGATATCATCCGATGTAGCAAGTAAGAACGCTGGAATAGGAGAAAACCGATTAGAAGCGGTAAACGTGCCATTAGGCGTAGCATCAAGAGAGAAAATGCCCTCGAAAAATCGGACAAATGCCTCTTCTAGAGTATTGACATTATGACACCAAGCATCATCATCCAATCAGAGACAATCCAATCATAGAACCATTTTTGATGCAATAAAAGTTCTTCATCAAGAAGGCGTTTCAATTCAAGGAAGAGCTCGGATTCAAGGGAAGATGAGAAAGACGAATAGCGTCGAGAAAGGGATTTTTGAACGCCCCGCAAGTGAGCCATCACAGTTCATTTTTTTGTGCCCACATAACCACAGAAAAAAATTGTTCCAGACCTTTGTTGCCATTATGAATGAATGAATGAATTCTGATAAAGAAGAGGTATTGCTCCAATTGTCGGCGACCATGTGAGAAAAGTCTTCATGATATAGTAAACCTAAAAAATATCTAAATTGTGGATAAGAGTTGCAGTGTTTATCCTATTCCATTTGTAAAATAATGGGCATATGATCTAAACATATTCATAATAAATGGAAAACTGATGAGTCTAGGAAAGATTCATCCCGGTAGGTGTTCCAAAGGACTCAATCAAGTCAAGCATGGGCCATGCCCCAGACCATGTGAAATCAGGGTCTTAAAACCTCATATCACGCAGATCATAATTAAAAGGAGCTCCTAAAAATCCTTATTAAGCTTCGTAGATACAACACATCCCTTTCGGTTTGAAGTCGTAAGGGATGCATTGAAGTCGCAAAGAATAACCCAAGGGGAATGAATATAAAAAGCGAGATGATTGAGATATTGCCAAAGAGGCTAACGCTTCATAACAGTGACTTTAACTGAATCATATCGACAAATCCAGATACCTCATGAGAACTCTGTTGCCTCAGGCCCTCAACACTGTGAGAGTGACGGAAGCCTAGTGAAGTGATAATAGTGTCAGCTTTACTATTGCTGATGCGCGACTCAACGGTACCAAACGATTTGACTTAACTGGCATCTTTTAAACCTAATATATTTCATTTAACATCGTTTAATCAATATTTTTTAAAGTAACACCCTTTCGATTGAATTGGCACAAAGACGCATTCTGGTAAAGCGTTTTATCTGAGTTTTAGCTGACTTGGATGTCACGCGGGTAAGGCGTATCCCTAGAGATGCGTTTTCATGTAGTTTTAATGAGTCGGATGCCACGGGATAAGGCGCATTCCTGAGGACGCGCCTTCCATTAAATATCATTAATGCACACCCGTTTTTTCCTCACCTACCACCCTCCTCCTCTATATAAACCCCTTCAACTCTTCTCATTCTTCACACCAAAACATTTCTTCATCTCTTATATAACTCAAATTCTTATTTCATTTGAGTTTTAAATTTCTTATTAGTGGTAAGAAATTTTTGTTTAAGTTAGTATTTTTTTAAATAGTTGTTATATTTTTTATTATTATATTTATATAAATATTATTTTTTATTAAAATAATATTTATATAATTATTATTTATTTAAATTTATTAATTAATTATTATTTGTGCTAATTATATTTTTTTGTCTATAGTTATAATGGAAAGCGAAATACTGCTGCGATTAGATACAAACCATATCTCCAGACATTTTAGTGATGTGGTAATAATTTTTTTAATTTATGTTAATATTTATTATTATTTTTAATTTTAATTTATCATAAATTTATATTAATTTTAAATTTTTTAATGCTTATTAATTAGGAAAATGATCATATTTTAGAGACATTTATTAAAAATCCACGTACACCGACACCAACACGTATTTTTCCATATCTATCTTCTACCGAGTTCGGGTATATTGCACATATTATTGGTGGTTGCAAACTCGAACTTGTCCTAATTTTTGCATTGATTGAGAGGTAGAGGCCTGAGACACACACATTTCATCTTCCATGTGGAGAGTCTATAATTACATTGGAGGATGTCTTCATGCATCTGGGGCTTCCTATCGACGGAAATATTATGTGTGGTATGGCCGATGGTGATTGGAAGTCAATGTGCATTGAGTATCTTGGAGCTACTCCGCCAGAGTTTAATGGAGGTAGAATAGCTTTATCATGGCTGAAAGCTAATTTTGAAGTTTTGAATGAAAATGCTTTTGAGGATGAAGCAAAGGCATGTGCTCGGGCTTATATTCTACGAATCATTGGAGGAATATTGATGCCCAACAAATCTTGCAACCAGGTGCATTGTATGTGGTTGCGTCATCTAATTAATTTTGATGAAGCTGGAAGATATAGTTGGGGCACTGTAGTTTTGGCATTTCTCTTTAGAGAAATGTGTCGTGCAACAAATTATAAAAAAAATGCTATCGGTGGATGTCTTCTTCTTCTCCAATCATGGGCGTGGTTCTGCATGCCTTTCTTATGCCCGATTGTTAATGAGCCATACATATTCCCCTTATTATTGAGGTAATTTCTGAACTAAATTTTGATTTAAATATTTTTAATTAAATAGGGTGATATTTAGTTTATAATATATTTCATAGGTGGTCGATGAAAAGGAAAAATCATAGAGATATCCATACTAAACTAGAGGAAATCCATTACTTATTTATACAAAAGCTGGGTCTGAAGTATGTTTTTAAATATGTTAAAATATGAATATTTTAATTTAAAATGCTAGATATAATTAGAATATTATATTTATTTGAATTGTATATTTATATTTCAGTTTCAGTGGATACCTTATGCGAGCGATAAAGTAAAGGCTTGCATCCCACCCCACCTGAGTGGGTCATTAGAAATTTGGATGTCAGTTGTACCTCTTATATGTTATGCTATTGTTGAGTGGCATCCGGTTGATCATGTACTCCGTCAGTTTTGTTGTACGCAATATTCCTGGAGCACCTAGGAATTTAGACAACATGCATAACATAGACAGACGAGGAAAGAATGAGGTCAACTGGGTGGTGATACATAGAGATTGGATTGTGATTTGGGAGAACCGGTATGCACAGTTGCCCCCTCAACAATTTTACACTGAAACTGGTCATATGGTTACGGATAACTATATGGAGTGGTTTAATGAAAACGGTAAGCCGTTTCTACTCTCGGCGGAAGCACGAGGGGTTATCATTCATAGGCGCCGAGATAGACGTCCACCGTCTCAATATCATCATCCCTTGACTCGTGGACGGAGAGAAGGCGCTACCGGTTCAGCATCAGTCCCACCACAACATCCATATCCACCGATGATGATGCCACAGGGGTACATGCCCAGCCCTCCAGTTCAGATGCCATATCCGCAAGGGTATATGCCAAGCCTACCAGTTCATATGCTATATCCGCAGGGTTATATTCCTAGCCCGCCAGATTACATGCCTAGCCCGTAGGGTTTTATGACACCATATGGAGGTGCATATACGACTATGTTTAACGATCTAACATATGGTTCATATGCATCTCATTTGGCTGGTGGTGCTTCTCCACAGACACCTCAATCTCCATCTGGATCACAGACATCGATGCCAATGTTTTCACAGTTTTCTCAATTCTCTATGAGCGGTGGGATTATTAGTAACTGACAACTGTCATTTTCGATGTCAAAATAATTCCTTTTTCTCAATTAATCAATAAGGAAATGCATAATGTAGAGAAATAAGGGTCGAATCCTCAGGGACTTAGAAAATAGCAAATTTATGTTTGATTGTTTTAAACCAGGCGTGAAAGTAATAAAAGGGGGTTTTGGTATAAATATATTTAAGTGATAAAAGCGATTAAATAAATAAAAGTAATTTAAATAAAAATAAGAGAGTAGAGATTGTGAATAAATACTGTAAAAATAGCCTCAAGCCTTGCTTTGACTCAATTTCATTATGATCATCGAATAAGATTTTCTCTCTGGGATTCACGTCGGTTACTTTGTCTACAAGGGCTATCCCCGTGACTCTATCTTGTATACCGAATACCCAAGGCAATCTTTGATTCCGACTTCGGTAATTGATTCTAACAACATCAATTGTCGTAGATTAATTACCATTTAAGTTCATGGCGTCCGACTCGGATTGTTGCTTTGATAACCGTCAATTTCGATCTCAATTCCCTCTTGGCGAAGCTATCTCGCCAAGTGTGTTCCCAGGAAGTCAAATTGCTTTCTATAAGCCGAATCTTCCTTCCACACATTTAATCACAACAACCTCTTGACCAAAGTCAATCTTTAATTTTGAAAATTGTTTTGATTTTGAAAAATAAGCGCAGAGATTGAGAGAGATATTCCGAAGATATTAAGGGTCTGTTTCAATTCTGCCGATGAAATTGAGTCATCGCGACAACTCTCGGCTTATGAAAAGTTTAGCTAAGCATGACAAAAGTCATACTTAGCATTTTGAAAACAAAGCTTGAAAAATAAAAGAAAAATGAAAAGAACTTGAAAAGTAAAAAGAGAAAACTTTTATGAAAACTAAAGAGAAAAGAAGAATATAATTTGAATGATGAGTTTAGGCTTACCCCAAGTACGTATTTATAGTCTCTCAAAGCCTAAGGGATAAACAAAGAAAATAAATAAAATAATCCTAAGATAATAGTTTTTTTTCAAATTTAATTTCAAACTTAAACAAGTCTCCTAATGCAACTCTTCTCGTCAATCTTCCAGAAGGCGTGCGGAGGAAGTCTTCTAGAAACCGTCGTTGACTAGACCTTCTAGAAACTACCACGTCAGACCGCGTCATGCCCAGAGTCATGCCCATGTCTCTAGTCGTGACTAAATAATAAAAAAATGCATAATACGCCCGTTTTGTCACTAATTCTGGAAAGTAAGGACCTGCACGAAAACAAACATAACACAACCAATTTAGCAGTAATAATTACACAAAACTGAAGAAATTACGAGCAAAGATTAACGATTTTGAATACTCATCAAATTCCTCCTCACTTATCTCATGCTTGTCCTCAAGTATGATTAATCAAATTAGTCAAAAACACCTTTTATCATTCTTTGTCAAGTTTCACATTCAAGAAAAGCAAGGTAGAGACCGCAAGAAATATTCAAGTCAAGAAATCAATCAATTGAACATCACCAATTGGAACAAGTCAAGTTCAATTGTAATATTCATTCATTCATTCATCTCAATGCTCATAACTCAACATCTTACCAGGATTCACTCAAATCACTCAATGTTTTTGGGGTAAAGAAACGCTCAATGTTAGAATCGACACGATATTACCATAAGCATGCCTGCAAGTAAATCAAATTTCCACTACTAATAAGAACAAGATGCATAAATCAAAGGGTCTTTTATTGGTTGTAACGGTGCTTAGGTAAAGGTGGAGAAAAAGGCTAAATATATGGCTAAATATTCGAGGCAAGGAACTAACAAATGATAATCTCAACTCCATCAAAACATTAAGCACACCAAGATAAAAAGGTAACATATCAAACAACAAATTTCTTTTTGCAATGCATTTTTTTCTATTTGTTGTTGTTGTTTTGTTTTCCATTTTCACGTCTTTTTTTTCTTTTCTTTTTCCGAATGTTGCTGTTTTTTTCTTTTTCTTCTTTTTCATGGAGCATACATCGGATAATTGCTCAATTGCCCTGAAAAAGGTAAAAAAGAGGGATAAAACAAAAAGGCTCAGGTTTATAAATGTGGTAAAAACAAAGAAATGGAAATGACTCAAAAGTGGTTAACTAGGAGAAAATAGCATGGGTAGGCAATTTAGTGGGGAAACGGAAAGGTTAATCCTAAGGTGGCAAATCATTTTTAAGCATCATGTTCATGTGTAATCTCGACATTATTTAACATGCAAGTTCTAGAATACCAATGTTAAATTCGACACAATCAATCCAACAAAATGAGAGCGAAAATGATATGCTCGTAAAGGATCAAATCTCACCAAATTGTTTCATGCATTGAGCTAATCACATTTCAACCAACAAAGGCATGGAATATCTCAAAAGCACCAACTTGATCACAATTCATGCTATTCGCTTTCAAGAATATCCTAACCTAAACAATTATGTGTTCCCAAACAAGCATAGCATTCCAAAAATTTTCCACAAGACAAAGACAATCAATGAAATTTTCGACAAATCCAACTAACACATACTAACATCAAAACATAAAGACAAGCAAAGGGAAATTCAATCATACACTCTACTCCCCTTTACTTAAAGTGTTTTGCCTCAAAATGAAAAATTAAAGTGTAAGAAAAGGAATAGAGTACTCCCCGGTTTTAATGTCAACCACGGCCTCGGCCGTGATGGGAGGCGCTAGGACAGTGAAGTAGGCTGCCCGGTTTGATGTCATGAACTGGAAACATTATCAAGTGGTGTCGTCAGTGGAAAACCATCATCTAAATCTCCTGTAAAATCATAAATGGGATAGTACATTAATAATGGATTAACAAAAATATAATTGAAATTTACCTCATGAGTATTTTCGGATGTTGCCGAATTCATCGAACATGATGGGATGCCCAATAGGCGTGATCGAGAGGAAGAGATTACCACAGTTGGCATGGACTAGAATGATGGAGACGACGAGAGCAGTGCTCGATCTGGGGTGGAGAAGCGTTGGCGTTGTCGGGTTAGTTTCGTGTGCGTACCATCGTGGAGTAGAGAGGAATGGATGGTATGGAAACTCGTTAGCGAAGGCGTTAGGGTTCAGTGATACCGTCGACTGTGAGGGGAAGAAGGGGAGATGGGTTCGTGTGTTGGGAGGGGAGGAGAGCTCTGTTATGGAGAAGATGAAGGGAAGAATTTTGCTTGAATTTGGTACTTTCGTGCGTGGGAGGGGATGAAAGTTTGAATATGAGTTAAATGGGTTTGTTTTTTAATGATAAAGTATGTTGAAAATTGAAAAAGCTAGACAAATGGTAATAGGGTGGGGTCCATGAAATATAAAAAAAGGTGAAGGGGATAAGGTGGGCGATAGAAGAATCAAACTTGGGGGGAAATATTTGGGCTTCGCTAATGTGCCCCGAGCCTCCCCCCCCCCTTGGGTTCTGCTAACGTGCGTCGTTAATGAAACGGTGCGCACAGGCTTCTCATTCCCTTTTTTTTTCTCTGTTCGATCGTGTACCACACTGTAGGTTCTGAATTTGGCACTGTTCGAATGTAAATTTCGCAATTCTTCGTCGTTTAAGTTTGAATAAAAATATTTGGTTCCTGCAAAATAAAAATAAAAATTAAACTAAACATTCTCAATCGAAATAAAAAAATTAAATAAAAATAAAAGTAACGAAATTAAAAACAATGGGTTACCTCCCATGAAGCGCTTTTGTTTAACGTCGTTAGCTCGACGACCTGATTTAGACTACAGGTTCTGTGACAGGCACTTCCACTTCATTCGCTTTTTCCAACTAAGAAATTTCTTATGAGAAATTTGAAAATTCTCATTAAGATTTCTTCAGATATTTCCCAAATTAAGAATCTTGTCGAAAAGAATGGGCGTCAAAACATATTTTTTACCAAAAATTGATTTCTTCAAATGATTCCTCGATGGTTTCGACTTAATTTTTGGTGCTTGCAAAAGGGAAGGTAAATCTTTAGTTTTTAAAGGAGTTAAGATCAAATTTGAATCAACAACTGAAATATTTTTCAACTCCCTTATGTTGTCTTTTTTATCATCTGATTCCTTGCATAAATCATCAACAAAGTTAGATTCATCATCAACAGGTTTAATAACTCCAAACAAAATTAATATTATGCATGTTATCCGGATATCTCATTACTTTATAAACATCAAATTTTAAGATCTCACCGTCGAACTCCATAGTAAGAATACTACTTCGAACGTCAATTTTTGCATTTACCATGCTCAGAAAGGGACGACCGAAGAGGATTTCAGAACCAATTTTGCTATGATCATTTTCCATATCAATCATATAAAAATCAGCAGGGAAAATTAATTTTTCTACCTCCACTAGAACATTTTCTATGAGTTCTTCAGGATAAATAATTGATTTGTCAGCTAGCTGAAGTGTAACTCTCGTCTCATTCAAAGGTTTGGTGGAAATTAAATTATAGACGGAGAGAGGCATTAAGTTGATAGAGGCACTTAGATCATACATAGCTCTCTTGATTTTAACCTCACCAATTTTACAAGGTATTGAAAACATACTTTGGTCTTTATACTTTGGTGGAAACGGACGTCGAAAAAATGCTGAGACGTTCGCACCTAAATTCACCTTCTCGTTTCCGGTAAGTCGCCTTTTATTACTGCAGAGATCCTTCAAGAACCGAGCATACCTTGGAACTTTTCGAATAACCTTAAGGAGAGGTATGTTAACTTCTACCTTCCGAAGTATGTCTAATATTTCCTTTTCCACAATTTGTTTTATCCTTTTTAACTAACCTTGATGGAAAATGTGGTGGCATGTCATAGGGAGATGGTGTCGGATCGTCCATTTGTTCTTCATCATTCCCTTTCTGGGATCCTGCGTCATCTGCTTCTTCTTCCCTTTGGGAGTTCGAAGTTTCTTCTTTCTTCTGGGATCTTGCACTTACTTCCTTTGGGTCTAGTTGTTCAACAATTGTACCGCTTCGGAGGGTGATGGCACTAACATTCTCTATTAGATTCAGCTCAGTTTGTGATGGTAGCCTCCTGTGACTCTAATCTCCCTACGGCTTGAGTCAGTTGGCTTATTTATTTGTCCATATCTTGGAAGTGAGCTTCAGTTCGAGTATAGAATATTTCCTGGGATAGTGCTAACCTCTCGACAATCGATTCTAATGATGACTTCTGCGGTTGTTGCGGTGGTGGAGGTCTCGCTTGATAGCCTTGATTCGGTCTCGGGTTTTGAGCATAACTGAAGTTCGGATGATCCCTCCATCCTGGGTTGTATATATTACCGTAAGGATTATAAGATCTTTGGGGAGGTCCCGAAAAGTTTCCGATTGCGTTGACTTGAGCTGTTGCGTCGTCTTGAATTAGTGGACAACCGTCTGTCGGATGATCATGTAATGCATATATTCCACATAATCAGTTTTGACCTGTCTTTCCTGCAACAAGAGAGTTTACGACTTCATTTAACTTGTCTATTTTATTTTCTAAGGAAGATGAACTTATCTCATGAACCCTTCGAGAGGCTTCATTGTTTGTGCGAAATTGCTAGGAATTTACGGCCATCGTCAATATTAAGTCTCTAGCCTCAGTATGAGTCATATTCACCAAGGCTCCACCGCTGGCAGCATCGATCATCTTCATTTCCAAGGGAGATAATCCTTCATAAAAGTATTGAAGGAGTGTTTGTTCAGTTAACCCATGTTGTGGCAACTAGAACATAACTTCTTAAACCGCTCCCAGTAGTCGTAAAGTGACTCTCCATCAAGCTGCTTGATTTCAAGTATTCTCCATCGTAGTTCACATACTTTTGCCGCAAGGAAAAACTTGTCAAGAAAAAGACGAGTCATTTTAGCCCATGTAGTAATAGAATTAGGATAAAGATAAAATAATCACTCCTTAGCCGAATCAGCTAAGGAAAAAAAGAAAAGCTCTAAGTTTTATTTAGTCATCGGTTACTCCCTGTGGTCTCATGCTGGAGCAGACCATATGAAATTCCTTGAGATGTTTGTGTTGATCCTCGTTTCGCAATCCATGAAATGTAGGGAGGAGATGAATAAGGTCAGTTTTCAACTGGTACGGAGTTTCGCCTTGAGGAAAATCAATGCACATAGGCCCTTACTCAGTAGCAGCGGCGACTAACTCCCGAATAGTAAGATTGGCCATCAGATTTATATTACCTGAATTCGAATCTTCTTCTGGATTTGTTTGTTGTCTCCTTCTTTCCCGAAGTGTCTGTGCGTGGAGTCTCCTAGCTTTGGCTTCAATCTCCAAGTCGTACTCCACTAATGCTCCTGGATTAGACCTGGTTATAAATAAAAAACAAACAACAATTTGTAACTTTGGCGAAGTCCCCGGCAACGGCGCCAATTTGACAACTATCGTTTTCGATGTCAAAATAATTCCTTTTTCTCAATTAATCAATAAGGAAATGCGTAGTGTAGAGAAATAAGGGTCGAATCCTCAGGGACTTAGAAAATCACAAATTTATATTTGATTGTTTTAAACCAGGCGTGAAAGTAATAAAAAGGGGGTTTTGGTATAAATATATTTAAGTGATAAAAGCGATTAAATAAAAAAAAAGTAATTTAAATAAAAATAAGAGAGTAGATATTGTGAATAAATACTGTAAAAATAGCTTCAAGCCTTGCTTTGACTGAATTTCCTTATGATCATCGAATAAGATTTTCTCTTCGGGATTAACGTCGGTTACTTTGTCTACAAGGGATATCCCCGTGACTCTATCTTGTATACCGAATACCCAAGGCAATATTTGATTCCGGCTTCGGTAATTGATTATAACAACATCAATTGTCATAGATCAATTATCGTTTAAGTTCATGGCATCCGACTCAGATTGTTGCTTCGATAACCGTCAATTCTGATCTCAATTCTCTCTTGGCAAAGCTATCTCACCAAGTATGTTCCCAGGAAGTCGAATTGCTTTCTATAAGCCGAATCTTCCTCCCACACATTTAATCGCTACAACCTCTTGACCAAAGTCAATCTTTGATTTTGAAAACTATTTTGACTTTGAAAAATAAGCACAGACATTGAGAGAGATATTCTGAAGATATTAAGAGTCTGTTTCAATTCTCCTGATGGAATTGAGTCATCGCGACAGCTCTCGGCTTATGAAAAGTTTAGCTAAGGATGACAAAAGTCATACTTAGCATTTTGAAAACAAAGCTTGAAAAATAACTTGAAAAGAACTTGAAAAGTAAAAAGAGAAAACTTGTATAAAAACTAAAGAGAAAAGAAGAATGTAATCTGAATGATGAGTTTAGGCTTACCCCAAGTGGGTATTTATAGCTTCTCAAAGCCTAAGGGATAAACAAAGAAAATAAATAAAATAATCCTAAGATAATTATTTTTTCAAATTTAAATTTAAATTCAAACTTAAACTAGTCTCCTAATGCAACTCTGCTCGTCCATCTTCCAGAAGGCGTGTTGAGGAAGTCTTCTAGAAACCGTCGCTGACTGGACCTTCTAGAAACTGCCACTTCAAACCGTGTCGTGCCCATGTCTCCAGCGATGACCAAATAATAAAAAAAATGCAGAATGTGCCCGTTTTGTCACTAATTCTGGAAAGTAAGGACTTGTACGTAAACAAACATAACATGACCAATTTCGCAACAATAATTACACAAAACTGAAGAAATAACGAGCAAAGATTAACGATTTTGAACACTCATCAGTAACACTCCTCCAGGGTCGTTATTTTATACAGGCCCTTCAGCGTCATCTACGCCAAATGAAGAAAATGTCGATGATGATGATGATAGTGAAGATGAGGAGACTGAAGAGCAAGTTTTACGAAGAAATCCTCAACGAAATAGACAACCACCGCAATGTGGAACTCATTCGAGAAGACGACATCGGTGATCCAGTTGTATTTTAATGTTATTTAAATAGTTATATTTCATAAATTTATGTAATTTTGTAATGTTATTTAAATGTTTAATGGTTGCTACAACAATATTTTTAATGTTATTTTTTATTCAAATTTAACATTAAGTGTTTGTTAAATGCTTTTAAAATACAAATCCAAATTAGAAATTCAAAGTTATATTCCAATTATAGTTCACAGTACTTAAATTGAAATTAAATTATATTGTCTTGTAAAAATTATTTAAAAAATTATTCCACAGTACTTAATGAGCATCATTATAAAACATATACATTAATCCCATTAACAAAGGCTCACAATGGAAAATAATTTGTAAAAACATATTTCGATGCTCATTCCATACAATTTCAATGTCACAACATAAATGTTGACTTTATCACTTCACGTTTATTCAATTTATCCATAACATTTTATCCAATTATTCAAACTTCACATAACGTTTTAATTTAAGTTATGAACTTAAATTTATCCATATGTATATTTTATCCTTAATTTGTTCAACTTCCAAAAGAACTTAAATTTAGGTTATAATTTACCCGATTTCACCACTTTGATGCATCTCCGTGGACATGAGTGACATAATAAGGCAATGATAACATATTCTCTGACAAAATAATGGAAGGCGCGCCCCCGGATACGCGCTTTCACCACTTTGTTGCGTCCCCTCAAACATAATAGGTACTGACATAAATAGTGCCCCAAGGGACATAAGTGACATAATATGGCAATTATAACATATCCTCTGACATAATAATCGAAGGCGTGCCCCTGGAAACGAGCTTTCACCACTTTTCTGCGTCCCCTCAACATAATATGTACTGGCATGAATAGTGCACCAAGGGATATGAGTGACATAATAGGGCAATGATAACATATTATCTGATAAAATAATGGAAGATGCGCCCCCAGAAATACGTTTTCACAACTTTGTTGCATCCCCTCAAACATAATAGGTACTGACATGAATAGTGCCCCCGGGGGACATGAGTGACATAATAGGGCAATTATAACATATTCTCTGACATAATAATCGAAGGCGCGTCCCCGGAAACGCGCTTTCACAACTTTAGGTACTGACATAAATAGTTTCCCGAGGGACATGAGTGATATAATAGGGCAATGATAACATATTATCTGAAAAAATAATGGAAGGCACGCCCCCGGAAACGCGCTTTCACCACTTTAGGTAGTGACATGAATAGTGCTCCTGAGGGACATGAGTGAAATAATAGGGCAATGATACCATATTCTCTGACAAAATAATGGAAGGCGCGCCCCTAGAAACGCGCTTTTACCACTTTAGATACTGACATGTATAGTGCCCTCGAGAGACATGAGTGACATAATAGGGCAATGATAACATATTCTCTGACAAAATACTGGAAGGCACGCCCCCGGAAACGCTCTTTCACCACTTTAGGTACTGACATGAATAGTGCCCCCGAGGGACATGAGTGACATAATAGGGCAATGATAACATATTCTCTGACAAAATAATGAAAGGCGCGCCCCCGGAAACGCGCTTTCACCACTTTAGGTACTGACATGAATAGTGCCCCCAAGGGACATGAGTGACATAATAGGGCAATGATAACATATTATCTGACAAAATAATGGAAGGCGTGCCCCTGGAAACGCGCCTTTACGTGAATAGTACCCCAGTTATAGACACTATTATATGCAATGTATTATAAACTTTGAAAACACACTTCAGCTCCCAAGCTTTCAAAATCTCAAACTCTAAATTTCTCAAAAATCTCAATCCTCTATCTTTGAAAATGAGTCATCTTTCTGCTGTTATTTTATATGATGGAGAAATTAAGGAAACTGAAGAGGGGGTGGTTTTTGAATCAGATCATTATATCCCCTAAACCTTGAAGAGAAACATCACTCTTGAGGAATTAATCACAAAAATTTCGTTAAAGGTTCGTGTAGCAGGTCGGAGAAGACTATCTTCACTTCAGTATAGATTTTCTACTTAACTTTTTCCACTCACATATACATCATTTCAGTTTTCCAATGATGATGATGTTTCTATGATGGTTGATACTCTTATGGTAAGTTCACAATCTCTTATTGAAATGTATGCCACTTTTATTGAGGTTCGTGCTACTCGTGGTCTCTCATATTCCTCTCACTTTGGCATTGCATATCAAGCTGATCAAGTTGATAGCCCGACGCAACTGATCTGTAATGATTTCACATCATTAATGGTAAATCCAAGGCCAGATGCCATGACATCAAGTTCAATAGGAAGGCATTCATCAGCAACTGCTTATGATCTTAACCCACGTGGCTTCACCAATAATCCATATGGCAACATCTCTTCTACTTCAAGGGGAAGACATTCATCTTCCACTATTTTCGACTTACACATGGAATTGCCATTGAGACGGTAGTCTGATCACAACCCACATGATATAATGGCCTCAAGTTCAAGGGGAGGACACGCAAGCGACAACTTCTTTGACCTCAACATTGGATTATCTGAGGAACCCTCATCTCCACCAGATGAACCTCTTCAGGAGCCAGGTGCAGATGGTGTTGAAGCGGGATTATTCGTTGAACCTGACTCACCACAGTTTAACATACACTCTGATGATGATGAGGATGACGTTCCCATAAATACAACACCAGCCGAACTTTCTGTAGATATGTATGGGGCTGATTATGATGCAATGTACTAGCCTGAATTTCCGGATCTCCCTGATGTTGGCAACTATGGACTTCAGTCATCTCTATAAAAATTTATTATTAATTTTAAAATATTATAATAATTCCACCTTCTAACTAGAGAAAAATATTTAATTAAACAAATTAAAAGTTAGAAAAAAAACTTTATGTATATGATGACACATATCATGTTCTGATTGGATGATTAAATTTATTAAATTAAATTAAAATTAAGACTGAATTGATAAAATATGTAAGTATTGAAGATTAAATGTGTAATTATAGTAATTTTATTAACTGATGCATCAATATTTTTGTTAAATATTGACAACAGATGACTTTATTGATAACATTTAAATAATTAAGTGATAAAATTAATAGATTGATAATCAAAATAGAAAAAAAATAATAGATAAATAACCATACGTGTAATATTATAATTTCATACATTTTTCCTAGAACTACAATACGATCAAAGCTGGTTTTCATCTATTGTTCCGTTGTCCGAGTGTTGGACACCGTTTATTTCCATCCGATTAATGTCGCATGGAATGGACGAATACCAAAGTCCCTGAAACATATAACACTTTAACCTAAATTCACTCCACCTTTAACACACATTTAAAAAATACATTCGATGATTCTTAAATTATAACGGAAACACTTTACATAATATATTACTAATTTATAATAACAATAAAATTTAATCTTTAGTAAAAAAAACCAGTGTGGCATCCGACCCAGCAAAACCCCGTGAAAGCGCGTCCCCAGGGATACACCTTACCCGCGTGGCATCCCAGTCAGCTAAAACCCAGGTAAAGCGCGTTCCCAGGGATGCGCCTTTGTGCCACCTCAGCCAAAAGGGTGTTACTTCGGGAAATATTGGTCAAACGGTGTTAGATGGGGCATATTAGGTTCAAAGGGTGTCAGTTAGGTCAAATTGCCACAATACCAACTATGTCAGGCTTATTATCCCTCAACAATTACTTGGAAGCAGTGAGAAATTTTGGATGTCCACAACCTTGCACATTTCAACAAACGAGTTTTAAATTAATTATTTACAATATTTTCAAATAAATAAACCTAATTTTTAATTTAAATAAATAAAATAAAATAAATAGAATAAAATAGAAAAATAGGATCTATCCAGGACTAAGGAATTTCCAATTAAATTTGATTTGATCTCTAACCAGAAAATTTGTAAAATAAAATAAAAAGGGGTTATCGGATTTGATTGAATAAACTAAAATTAAATAAAAATAACAAAGCAATAAAAATAAATAATTGAAAGATATAATGATAGGAGATAGTCTCTAGCTTTGTTTTGACTTGACTCATCTCGATCAAATAAAAAAAATAGAAAAATATCTATCCAGGACTAAGGAATTTCCAATTAAATTTGATTTGATCTCTAACCAGAAAATTTGTAAAATAAAATAAAAGGGGTTATCGGATTTGATGAAAACTAAAAATTAAATAAAAATAACAAAGCAATAAAATTAAATAATTGAAAGATATAATGATAGGAGATAGTCTCTAGCTTTGTTTTGACTTGACTCATCTCGATCCTTCAAATAGATTTTACTTCGAAATATTGTCATTTACGGTCTACAAGGCCAACCATTGTAACTTACTTTTTTCTCATGTGAATTAATCCCCATAATCAATTCTTGAAAATTAATCCTTGTTTGGATTTAACTTCGACTTTCGTTGTTAACGTCAATATTTTCTTTAATGGTGCAAAAGCCTGTGCTCGGATTATATGTCTCAATGATAAAAAAATTTGTTGGGATTTGCGAAAGCTCAAAATGACAATCGAGAGAGTTGTAAAGGGGGGAAATTGATAGAATTTGTTTAGGGGATAATGAGATAAAAATATAAGAAAATTGACACAAGGATTTATAGTTGTTCGACTTCTCAAATAAGTCTACATCCACAACCATAGCTCCTCACTAAGGATTTTCTAACAAATTCACTAATTTGTTCTTTCTTTTTCAAGGATCAAGAGCAACCTTTACAAACTCCCTATCTTTTTACTCGGCTAAGATAGAACCAAAAATCCCTTTACAAACGGATAAAAGAAGTAAACAAAGAAACCTCTTTAAGTTAGGTATTTACAAAATTTAGCTCACTAAAACACAAATATTTACAACAGAATTAGAATAAAGAGTGGAGAGCTCTTCTCTTGTGTTTGATTGTTTGGACATGTGTTCTTACCCTTCTTCAAGTGTCCTCAACTTGTATTTATATGTTGGAATGTTGGTGTGGTCGTTTATAGCTGTTGGAAGCATTTTGGAGCCATTGAGAATTAATTTTCGTGCAAAATAAAACTGCCTAGAATAGAGGTTATCAGTACTCCTAAAGGGAGTATCGATAATACCTTTGTTATTTTTAAATCAACTAGTCGTTACTAGCCGTTGGGGCCTGATGGTATCGATACTATGACTATGGTATCAATACTACTATATAGAGTAGTATCGGTACCCCTTTGGGTATCAGTACCATTTTTGCGTTCTGAAATTTGAGCATTACTGGTAGTATCGATACTACCTAGTGAGTATCGATACTTCCTTTAACTTTGATATCGGTACCATATGAACATTATCGGTAATGTTCATGAGCTATTGATACTGTAAGAACAATATCGGTACTGCTTATCTAGAAAATTATTTTGTGCTCAATTTCAAGCTTTAAGGACTTTGAATTATTTTTGAAAAACTTTGAATAAATTTAATTCAAGTCCAAAAACATTTTGCCTTAATTGTTATATCAAAATATAGTTCAACAATTTCTCCTTTTTTGATATAACAAAACATTTGAAAAATTGTTTTTGGCAAATCTCCCCCTTAATAAAATGTTTAATGAAAAAGATACCAAATGTTGGAAAATGTATGAAAATGTTTAGTTTCCCCTTTTTCATTAAGAAATTGAATTTTTCAAACCATACTTCTCCCCCTTTTTGTTAGATACAAAAAATCAACTTTAAATTTCAAAAATAACATTGGAGAGTAAGTGGTGAATTTGACATAAAGAGCATTTGAAAAAAATCAAAGCTCCCCCTTAAAAAGTGAATTCCAAACAAAAATTGACTTTAAAAGCTTGACACTTAAACAAAATTGAATTTCAACAAAGAGTAACAAAAATATTAGTAACACATAAAATTCAATATATCCAAGTCTAAAATAAACTTTATGCGATATCAAATGTTGAAATTAAGTGCATATGCATAAAGCTTTCCAAAAATATTATGCATTTGAAAATTTTGATATCAATTGTTAGAGAGATATCATTTGAATTTTTAAGTTTCATGCATAAACATTTAAATTTAGGTCATAAACTTAAAAAAAATTAAAATCGAAATATTTTGAAAATTTTATATCAATTGTTAGAGATATATCATTTGAATTTAAAACCAATTTTGACCAAAATTCATTATGATGAACTAAAAATTATGAAAAATCATTAAAAATTTAAAATGTTCATCATAACACATTTTTAACATACACGAGATGAAAAACAAAACATAATCATTTAAGATCAAAACTCATGCATGCCAAAAATCAAATGAGCAACCAATTATGCAAAAACAAAAGGCTTTTAATCTTAGAGGTTACCCATTCCTTTTAGAGTGTGGCTAGAGCATCTTGATTTCTTCATTTTCATGACCATTGGTCTCACATACCTACAAGAGACATTTAATTGGATTTTGGTATCAAAATTGCTTTAGATCCTTGGACGTTCGTTTCAATGCCCCTTGTTCCCTTAGGAACCCATACTTATCTAATTTAAAAAGATTTTATTTTCTTTATGGGACAAGTATGTTCGAAATGACCATAAAAATGGCAATGTGAGCATTTTTTCAATTTTAAACATAATGAGTTATTTTGAGAAATTGATTCTTTTTCTTTTGTTAAGCTCTCAAGCTTAACTTTCAAATCTAAATTTTCTTTTTCTAAATCATTGATTTTGACTTTTGAAAGCTCTAAATCATTTTTCAAAATTTCTTTTTGATTTTCAAAATCAACTTTGGCTTTCAAAATCAAATCATTTACAACTTTAAATTTTGAAATTAATTTCTTATATTTGGAATTCATGGTCTTAAATTCCAAATACAACTTATTTCTATGAAGGTTAGAAGATACCTCGTGCTCTTCACGAGCCATTAAGGACACCACCTTTGTTAGTTATTCTTTCTTGTTTCTATGAAGGTTTTCGAGCTTATTCCAAAGCTCATTGGCACTTGAACAAGAAAAAAAATCCTTCATTTACTTCGAGACCAAATGCAAAAAACAACATGTGCATGGCATTGGCATTAAGTTGAGCTTTCTTTTGTTCTTAGGAACTCCACTCCTTCTTCTTCTTCTTTGGAGATGAGTAGCCGTTCTCGATCATCACATATGCATCAAGATCATTAGATTGAATAAATAGCTTCATTAGTTTCTTCCAATGATGGTAGTTGGCTTCATTGAAGTATGGAGGCTTGTTGATCAGTTGGGAGTCTTTCATGTGGAACGAGCCTGAGGTGGAAGCCATCATCTCGATTACTTTGGGAATTGGTAGAGCTTATTCGATGATTGTCTCAAGGTGGTTAAACCTTTTAATGAGTCAAGCTCTGATACCAATTGTTGGGATTTACGGAAGCTCAAAATGACAACCGAAAGAGTTATAAAGGGGGGAAATTGATAAAATTTGTTTAAGGAGTATGGAGATAAAAAGATATGACAATTAGCACAAGGATTTATAGTGGTTCGACTTCTCGTCTACATCCACTAAGGATTTTCTAACAAATTCACTAATTTGTTATTTCTTCTTCAAGTATCAAGAGTAACCTTTACAAACTCCCTATCTTTTTACTTGGCTAAGATAGAACCAAAAACCCCTTTACAAAAGGATAAAAGAAGTAAACAAAGAAATCTCTCTAAGGTAGGTGTTTATAAAATTTAGCTTACTGAAACACAAATATTTACAAGATAATTGGAATAAAGAGTGAAGAGCTCTTCTCTTGTGTTTGATTGCTTGGATATGTGTTCTTACCCTTCTACAAGTGTCCTCAACTTGTATTTATATGTTGGAATGTTGTTGTGACCGTTTCTAGCCGTTGGAAGCATTTTGGAGCAGTTGGAGATCAATTTTCGTGCAAAATAAAATTGCCTATAATAGAGGATATCGGTACTCCTAAAGGGAGTATCGGTACTATCTTTGTTATTTTTAAATTAACTAAGGCCTAATGGTATCGATATTATGACTATGACATCGATACTACTATATAGAGTAGTATCGGTATCCCTTTGGGTATCGGTACCATTTTTGCATTCTAGAATTTGAGCATTGCTGGTAGTATCGATACTTCTCTTACCTTTGGTATCGGTACCATATGAACAATATCGGTATTATTCATGAGGTATCGATACTGTAAGAACAATATCGGTACTGTTTGTCCAGAAAATTGTTTTGTGCTCAATTCCAAGCTTTAAAGACTTTGAATTATTTTTGAAAACTTTGAAAAAATTTGAATAAATTCAATTCGAGTCCAAATTTTTTTTGCCTTAATTGTTATATCAAATTATAGTTCAACAAAATCTGATCTTGATTACCCTTAGCGGACAACCGCTAAGTTTGGTCTTAGGGATTTGAATTCGCTACAAGCCAACTCTCCTCCCCAATGAAAATTCAAAACAATCTTCCAAACTAACGTCGACTTTTTGAATTGAAAGAGTAAAAAATTTAAAGATTAAGTTGATTAGCTAACATTGTTTGTGAAAATCAAGAAAGAACTTTGAAGATGTGAAGCGTGTTCTCAATTCTCACAAAACGGATTGAGTTGTTGCACAACTATCGGCTAAAATAGGTTTAGCCAAGCATGCATTGGATCATGTTTAGCATTGTGAAAAGCAAAATAATGAAAGAAAAGTAAAAAGATGAAACAAAAGTAAGACTTCAATAAATAGCCAAGGGAATATAAATTCCAATATGAGTTCAACCTAAAGGTATTTATAACCCAAAAGTTCTAAGTAAATAAAATGATTAATTCCTAATCAAACTAAAAATACTACCAAGAGTTCTAATAAAATAACTAATTCCTAAATAAAGTAATAAATAAAATAATCAAACTAAAAATCTTAAATCTAAAAGGTTTATTACAAAAGATAAAAATAAATATAATAATCAAACTAAAAATCTTAAATCTTAGAGGTTTATTACAAAAGATAAAAATAAATATTTAAGTCATGTACTTCTAGTTGAATTTTGCTTCATCTTATCGATAACCTCATGCCAGATAAATTCCAATTAAATATTAAATTTCAATTAAATATTCAAGATGCTGACTGGACCATCAAAATATGCTACTTTTTGGGCTAATTAATCCAATAAAGATCATATCTAAAATAAAAAAAATAAAGATAAATCAATCATAGCACTCTGGTCCTCCCATACTAACTGCTTGCCTTGGCTTTTGTCACATGTAACTTCACAATCTTTCGCGCCATACTTTGCATCAACTTGGTTGCCTTTCGATGCCACCACTTGCTCATGTCCCCCCATAAGGACTCGGCCTCCATAATGGCTGTGCTTGCTTCGGCTCTTGTCGCTAAATGATGAAATGGGCTAAAACGCCTACAACTGTATCTATACCGTAGGAACTCTCTTTCCTACAAGTCTTGATTTGTCTCGATTTGGACCCTTTCAGTCCTGTGGCAAAGTCTTGGATCCCCTCAAAACTTTGTTTCCTTCGCTTTAAAAGTTAGGTCTTGCTCGACCTATACTCACTTAAAATAGAAAATCAAACTCAAAAGAACACTATAGTAGTGTTGAGATGTACATTCCCCTCTGATTTCATTGGCATTTACTCAAAATTTGCGTCAGCCCTTCTTACTCCCTGAAGATTGGCACTCCTCGCATTGAACTCATGTCATTGGAGTTCTTTGTGTCATCATGCATCATCATTTTCTCACGGCAAAGTCCGATGCCTCTTCTTGCCTCCTCCCTTCTAACACGAAGGTTAGAGCTCACTTCCCACCTTGTAAATGGGCAGTTTCTCCATGGTTGCCTTGTCCCTCAACGTCTTGGCTCCCTTCAACTCTTGTCCACTAGTCTTTGAAGGATTATTCCTCACTTGAACATCCTCGGCAAGCCCCTACTTCAACCCTTCTCTTAAGATGGTCTCTGAAGCCATGTTCTTTACATGAACATGCTCGGCAAACTCCTTGGATACGGACAACTCTTCTTGCACTTGGCTTCTACTCGCCTTGGCAGAAATGAACCTTATTGAGCCAACTCTCAACGCCTCTTCGATCCTGGGTTCATCCTCTTCTCTAGAAAACTCGATCTTGGGCTCATCCATCACCTTGGATGACTCGGCTCCCCTCGGGTAATTTTGCAACAGTTCTGGCATCTTAAGTCTGCGCCCCCTCGTTTGCTCGACTTTTACCCTCGGCTTAGCATCTTTGACACTTAAACTTGTTCCAAGACTGCACACATCTTCCCCAGACTCACCATCTGGTTCATCATTGAGTGTATTTTCTCTACCACTCGAGGAACAACATTCTTCATCCTCTAACTTGCCTTCATCACGGAATCTCTTGCCGTTACCCTCGACTTTCGGCTTTGCTTTGGAAGTCTTGTTCTTCTTGACTCCAAATTCTTTGATGGACTTAGCGGTTGTCAAGGCTTTAGACAACTCCTTGACTTCCCTTCGCTCCAACACTCTCTTCGTCCATGGTTTCAATCTGAACATGAAGGTGAAGAATCCATCTTCTTCAGTCAAACTTGGGACTTTGAGCATAAGTTTTCTGAATCAACTCACATACTCTTTAAGTTTCCTTTTATGCCTGAGACGCCTCAACTTGGACCACGCCTCCATCCTGGCATACCGTGAGCAGACTTGCTCACTTTACACCCTCAGTTTAACGGCTTTATCTCTTGCTATCGCACGGGGTCCCTTCTTGTGCTCGACTACTTTGACACCCGTAGTCTCATCACGTTTTGATCCTGAGTTGACTACCTGAGAACTTGTAGTCATACCACTCTTGCTCCTTGATTCGACTACTTTGGAACATGTAGCCTTACCAAGTCTTTCTCCAGTCTTGATTGCTTGGATACTCGCAATCTCGGGCTTTCTTCCGGGTTCAGCTACTTCAACATCAATAGCCTTGCCTCGTCTCGATCCTTGCTTGGCCATATTGATCCCATCAATCAGACCAAGTCTTTTTCCTGGCTTGGTAGCTTTAATACTTGCGACCGCGCTAATTCCCTCTATTTCTCCTTCTTCCATCCTATTCATGTTGGCTGTAAGGCGACGCTTCTCGGGATATCCTCTAATAAAATGAGGACCATCACAGAAGTAGCACTTCAATTTTTCCTTGCTCCCCTTCTTCTTTACACCAGACTTATCCTTGCCATTCTTTCCCGACAGCTTTCCTTGGCTACGAATAGTCGATGGCTCACCTTGGCCATTCGAAGAGCTTTCTCTATCATCTCCTCACTGCACCTTTTCCCAGGCTCCACCATTATTGCCACTATCTCTGGGCATTGGCCTGGACGACACATCGCTACTTGGCTTGTCACCTGCAAGCTCAAACAGCTTTCCGGCTATAGCTATGGCCTCTGAAAGTCTCTGGGCATCACTTTGCTCTCCCCCGAGCATCACCCTTGGTCTAAGTCCTTCCAAGAAGGTCTTGAACGCATCCCATTCACTCATTGCTCCCTTGCATATGAGTAGCTCCCCCTTGAGCTCATCAACTTTATTTCTCAAAGCCATCGCTCACACTCGAATCTGACTTCTTTTGGATCGTTTCTGACAATTTTTGTGAACCATCATATATTAGAACACCTCAGTCGATAAATCTGTATCGCCGACAAAATTTTACTATTCACGAAATTCACTATTCACATGAATAGTAACATCAAAGAAAAACCGACAAAATTAACCACCAAAAGCTCTTGATACCAATTGTTGTGAAAATAAACGAGTAATTTTTCTATAACCAGATTAGTGAGAATGCGAAATAAAAGCGGAAAAATAATACCCGAAATTGATAACGGAGTTCGGCCAATTATGCCTACGTCTCCAGATTGCTACAGATCTTTTACTAAAGAGAGAAAATTTACAGGTGTTTACAAAACACTCACAACTCACAAGAAAACTCTCTAAACTCTTTAGTATTGGGAGAAAGAGATGATTTGAGATGATTTTGAAGCTAAATGGGTTATGATATTTATAGTTGAAGTTTAAGGACTAATTTTATAAATACCCTAAAGTACATGAACTAAAATGCAATTATGCCAATACCATTTTCAACAAAAAAAACAGCCACCGAAATCGGTGCATCCTTTCTTGACTATGCAACCCTTTTTTTTGACTTTAACATCCCCGATGTGGCATGGAAAGCGCATTAGAGATAGAAAGAGGCTTGGGAATCACAATTTGGTTCTTCCCAAAGGCATTCTTAGCAATCCGTAAGGATGAGGCATTGCCCTTGGTAGGCTTTTCGACATGGGAAGAGCTCGCTCCAACGTTGGTCATCTTTGTCACTTGCATAGGGGACTCACTATGCGCAGGAACACCAAAATCATCGTCAGTAGCATCATAAATAGGATTAAATTGCGAGCCTTTGTTTTCAGGTTCCTACTTTCGAGAGGTTTGACCAGACTGTAGCTTAACAGCCATTCAGGGCCGGCGTTCCACCATCATCCATGGACAAAAACATTAGCTTTAGTCGGGTTGGTTTCAGTAGAGAGGTTCTCCTTCACTAGCTTATCGATAACAAGAGATTCAGATTGGAAGGAAGGGTAGCTATCTTTATTTTGGCCACATTTATCGTAGGTAAATTAAATAGTTGGAGGGATTCATATTCAATAATTTACACACTCGTTATCGATAATGTGACCAATGCATTCTTTAATCTTGGTAATAAGGCTTCTTTTGTTTAGAGTCACATGTAATCCTGACAGTCTAATCTATGCAATAATTTTTCTTAGGTGTAATTGAGAGATCGAGAAATCTGATGACCAAGACTCAATAGTCAAGTAATGCCCAAAGATGGTCCAAGGGTAATCAAAAACGACTTTTAGGTAGCCGGATCGAGTACTGAAGATCACCGGGAAGTAATCACTATTTTTTATCATGATGGATAAGTTATCTCATTTATTTTGTATCATACTATTTTTTATGTATCACTAATGAATTTTGTTTCCTTTTCAAAGTAGAAGCATATCTTATTTTTATTTTAAGGGGTCATTAATTAAACTAAAGTTTGAATTCACGATTTTTTATTTATTTTTAAGACAACAAATTACCGACTAGGTACTAAAAAGGCGTTGTTGGGGTGTTAGTCCTTCCCCACACGTAATTGACTCCTAAATCCATTTCTCTGGTAAGCAGACTTAAATTTGTTATTTTAATTTCATTAAATTAACAAATTTTTTTGGATGATTCAGTCACACCCTAAAAATGATTGATGCTTACTCTCTTGAACCACGATTCAATAGACATTTTAAAATAGGATTTTAAAGGGGGGTTCACTTCCCCGGTCTTAAAGACGATTAAACAATTTCAAGTTATTCTAGTAAAAAAAAATTATTTAGATTTCAAGTTTGAGTTGAGTCCAAATTTACAAAGTTTGAATAACCGAAAAATTAAAAACTAAAACATATTGTTTTGGTCTTTTGCTAAGTAAATTTGATTGTTTTGTGATTTGGTCACGGATTTATTGCTTCTTGTATTCCTCCTTTAAGCTCATTTTTGACTAAATTTGAACCGTTTGCTTCTTAACTATGTAGAATACATGTGTTACTTTAATTTCTTTTTTAAACAATATTTTTTCAATTTAATTTCTTAATTTTATGTTTTATTCATTTTGGTCCTATGACCACAACTCTATACAATTTTTTCCTTCACATCAATTCTTTTTACTCTTTTATACTCTCATCAATACTTTCTTTTCAAATTTATTCTTTAAAAAAAGAATATTATAAATATATTATAGTCTATAATAATATAATTTTAAATAATATTCGATTTATTAAGTAATGTTAAAATCTTACAAAAAATATAAAAATATAGATATATATTGTATATAATTATAGAAAATCGTTTAAATTGAAACTAATACATATCATAACATTATAATTAATTATATTTAAATTTTAACACAAATTCGAATATATGTACTCGACTCGATCAAGTTATATAAAAGCAACTTAGTTCAAAAATTTAATAAATAAATTATTAAAAATAAAATAATAATTATAAATTTAATTAACTCAAACTTTTTTTACTCAACTCAATTTAACTAAATACTTTATCTTTTAATTAATAGATCATTTTAATTATATTCAATCATTTAAACAGTGTTACCCTCTCTTTTAAGGTCAATAAAAAGACGTTTGTCCCAAGTAAACAGTGCAAAAACCTATTGGAGAAATCCAGGAAAACTATATAGCTGCTGATGTGATGTCCTAGTGATTGAGGCAGAGAAATGTGCATAATAGAAGGCCTAGGCATCTAGTTTCATAGGACTGGAAATAGTCTATATTATATATACATATGTTATCTGCAAAGTTGAAAGCAGTGATGATGTAGTATGGACAGAAGAGATAGTGGAACTAATTATAACACTTTAATCCAATTCATCCTCTTAATTTCCTACTTTACACTTAAATATATTCTAATCTTTCTTGTAAAAATGAAAAAAAGGGGCACTCTCACTGCCTTTCACCGAAAAGTGAAGCAACATACACCAACACACGTTCTGACTTTAGATTAGTCACATTATATACACTCATTACAAAGTATATAGAACTGCTTTATTGGTGTTGTGTACTATTTCCTAGGTGATCATAAGTTTATGCAACAATGCATGCTTAGGTTGGCTTCTTGTTGAAGTGTGAACATAGGGTGTGAACATAGCGGGTAAATGAACCGAGTATTAACAAATAAGAATGTGTTTATGTTCGTTTGTTTATTTTTAAATGTGTTCATGTTCATGTTTGGTTCGTGTTAGTTTATTTATTTTTTAAGGTGTTCGTGCTCGTTCGTTTAGCGTTCATGAACATATTCATTTAACATTCGCGAACATGTTCATTTAACGTTCGTTTAGTGTTCGCAAATATGTATATTTAGCTTTCGCGAATATATTCATTTACAAGCTAAGATGATAAAATTACGCTACTAGTGCTTAAAATCTTTAAGCTTCATAGTTTAAACTCTAAATTTCATCATGTGTTCAATTTAGTCCTTACATTCACCAATGTTTAAAATGTAAAAAATAAAATAAAAAGTAAACGAGATTGTTCATGAACATAAACGAACAAGCCAATAAACGAGCTTGTTTGTAAACACAAATGAACCAAACACACCTATGCTTATGTTCGTTCGTTTATTAATGAACATAAAATTTTTGTTCATACTTGATTTATTTAATTTAATAAACGAACAGTTCACCGAATACTTTGTTCATTTACGCCCCAACGTGAACATGATCAGGCCATTTTTTGATATAACTCCCCACCCATGCTTCATAGAGGCTTCCACTCAGTTATCAGCCTCATCTAAGGCCCCCTCTACTAGACAACACCACTTGCTGATGAGCCATTGGGACGGTCAGTGTTGAATGCTCTGGGTTCGAGCTGCGATCTCGACCTTGTATGTCGTTCCATTTCGATCAACAATAACAAAGGCATGTACGAGAAAGTAGTACATCACAGTTAATTGGAGCCAGACAAACTTTCTTGTTTCTCATTGATCAAATTGCAACAAAAACAAAAACAGCAATTCAAGTCTCTATTTCAGATTTTATTGCCTTACTCTTGCTGTTTGAGCAAACATCACTAATGTTATAAATTATTGAGTTGTCAGTTTTCCAACATGGGCCCTCCACTGTCGAACCAGGGAATCAAGACAAACTTCGTCCATATCTTAAACACGTTCTCAATGGAAACATAACATGAACCTTAACAGTTGACTGAACTGATGGGGGACAATTCATGGTTTCAAGAATGGGAATGTAGGTCTATGGCAAAACAAGCAATATGATAAATAAATTAATGCATTCATCCGTGTTTTTATTTTAATTTCCTAGTTTTTTATTAGTGTTTATGCAGCATCGTTTAACTTAGTTATCTATATTTGCAGGCCTATTTCTGATGTTTCCAGTGATCTCAAAATTGAGATTGGAGCCTCAAGCTTTTCACTTCACAAGGTAACATATGTGTATAAAATCTATGCTTCCCTCGAACGGAAGCAATGCAGGGATCCGGGTTCGAAACTGTTCGAAAATAGACGATGTTTAACTATCTATATTTAAGTTGTTGCTGCAACATATAGATGCAATACCAAAAACAGAACTATGAACACCATCTGTTCTTTGGTTTTCAGTTTCCTCAAGTTTCTTGGAGTGGAAGAATCAGGAAGCTTTTGGTCGACGCGAAGGATGCGAAGATTTCACGCATAAATCTCTCTTATTTTCCGGGTGGACCAGAGGCATTTGAACTAGTGGCAAAGTTCTGCTATGGAATAGATGTTGAGATTACATTATTGAACGTTGCAGTGTTAAGATGTGTATCACGTTACCTAGAAATGGGAGAAGAGTTTGCTGAGAAGAACCTTGAAGCTCGCACCGAGGCTTATTTAAAGGATGTTGTACTACTGAACATATCGAGCACCATAGCTGTTCTTCACCGTTGCGAAAACCTCTTGCCTATATCAGAAGAGATCAACCTGGTTAACCGGGTTATCAACGCAATCGCGAACAATGCATGCAAAGAACAACTCACTTCTGGCTTATTGGAAGTTGATCACAACTTTCCATCAAAAGCTATGTCAAACACCGAACTGGAAACGCCATCCGACTGGCGGGGAAAGTCTCTGGCAGTCCTTAATATCGAATTTTTCAAGCGAGTTCTGTTGGCCTTAAAGTCGAAAGGTCTAAGACAGGATACGATCTGCAAAATTTTGATCAATTATACTCATAATTCTCTCCAAAGCCTTGTGATCAGGGACCATCATTTGGTAAAAGGAAGCCTACTGGAATTGGAGTTGAAAAAGAAGCAAAGGATACTTGTTGAAGCTATAGTTAGCTTACTGCCAACTCAATCGAGGAAGAGTCCGGTCCCCATGGCATTTCTCTCGAGTTTACTGAAATCGCAATAGCATCGTTGTTATCCACTTCCTGTAAACTGGATTTAGAGAGGCGTACCGGTCTACAACTAGACCAGGCAATTCTTGAAGATATACCAGCCAATTCACATGGAAACAATCATACATCCGTGTATGATACAGAGACAGTCCTGAGGATTTTCTCCATCTTTTTGAACTTGGGGGATGCAGATGATGATGAAGATAATCCTTTGAGAGATGAAATTGAAATGGCGTACGATTTTGATGACCTGGGATCTCCCAAACAAAGTTCAATCCTTAAAGTTTCCAAGTTACTGGACTCTTACCTTGCTGAAGTTGTAGTAGATACAAACTTGTCACCATTGAAATTCATAGCATTAGTAGAACTACTTCCGGACCATGCTTGCATCGTTAGCGACGGATTATATAGAGCTGTTGATAACTTCCTCATGTTGGAAGTCGAGAAGTGTGGCTTAAAAGAATGAAAGTCCATTAACCGAATTCGGTGCATTTAATTTCTTTATTGAAATGGTAATGGAGAAATTACATTTTAATTCCTGTACTTTAGGGTATTTATAAGATTAGTCCTTAAGCTTCAACTATAAATACTCTAACCCATTTAGCTTCAAAATCATCCCAAATCATTTTTTTCTCTCTCAATACTAGAGAGCTTTCTTGTGAGTTGTGAGTATTTTGTAAACACCTATAATTTTTCTCTTTTTAGTAAAAGATCTGCAGCAGTCCAGAGACGTAGGCATAATTGGTTGAACTCCGTTATCAATTTTGAGTATTATTTTTCCGCTTTTATTTCACATTCTCACTAATCTGGTTATAGAAAAATTATAAGTTTAATTTCCAACAAATGGTATCAGAGCTTTTGGTGGTGATATTTTTCAATTTTTTTGCGAGGTTACTATCTACGTGAATAGTAAATTTTGTGAATAGTAAAATTTGGTCGGTGATACGAATTTGTCGAAGGAGGTGCTCTAATACACGGTGGTTCGCAAGAATTGTCAGAAATAATCCAAAAGAAGCCAGATTCGAGTAGGAGCGATGGTTGCAGATGAAGGGAATGTGAAAATTGAGAAGTTTGATGGTGCGAACTTTGGCTTTTGGAAGATGCAGATTGAAGATTTTATGTATTAGAAAAAATCTATATCAACCTTTCTCAGGAAAACAACCAGAGGGCATGAAGAATGAAGACTGGGCTCTTCTCGACAGACAAGCCCTTGGAGTTATCCGACTGACGTTATCTCGCAATGTTGCTTTCAACATAGCAAAGGAAAAGACCACGGCGGGTGTTATGGAGGCTCACTCCAGTATGTATGAGAAGCCATCAGCCTCAAACAAAGTTCACTTGATGAGGTGATTATTCAATTTGTGGATGGCAAAAGAGGCATCAGTGGCTCAACACCTAAATGAACTCAACACAATCACAACCCAGTTGAGTTCTGTGGAAATTGAATTCGATGATGAAGTTCAAGCTTTAATTCTCTTATCATCTCTACCAGACAGTTGGAATGCTACTATTACAGTAGTCATCAACTTGTCGGGAAACAGTAAATTAAAATTCGACGATGTTCGGGATCTGGTATTGAGTGAAGAAATTCGATAGAGAGAATCAGGTGAAGCATCAAGCTCGTCAGCCTTGCACACGGAGTCTAGAGGGAGAACTTCATAAAAAAATTCAAATCGTGGCAGATTGAAAACTAAAAGGGGAAAATCAAGAATGACAAAGAAAGATTTTAACTGTTATAATTGTGGCAATAAGTGTCACTTTAAAAGATATTACCGAGCATCGAAGAAAGATATCGGCGCATAGAAATTTGCCAACATAACAGAGGAGACAGGTGATGCCATGATTCTAAGCGTCAATAGTCCGATTGAATCATGGATCTTGGATTCAGGGGCATCTTTCCACTTCACTCCATGACAAGAAATCATGGAGAACTATGTCAGTGGTGATTTTGGGAAGGTTCATCTACCTGATGATGAAACCTTAAAGATCGTCGGAAAATGAGACATCCGATTAAAGTTGCCAAACTAGACCACCTGGAAGTTGACAGGAGTGAGACATATTCCTGGCCTTAAGAAATTTGATTTATGTAGGACAGCTTGATGGAGAATGATATAGTACAACCTTTTCAGGCTGTGAATAGAAGATTACCAAAGGAGCACTTGTTCTTGCTCGTGGTAAGAAGACTGGTAATCTCTATGTAACCTCAAATTTAGAGAATATCATTACAGTAGCAGATACTGATGGAAAATTAAACCTATGACACCAAAGGCTTGGCCATATGAGCGAGAAAGGGATAAAGACACTTTTATCAAAAGGGAAGCTACCAGATCTAAAGAATATAGATGTCGGACTATGTGAGGATTACATCTTTGGAAAACAAAAGAAAGTCAGTTTTGCAAAGATTGGCAAGACACCCAAGGCTGAAAAGTTAGAGTTGATTCATACTGATGTATGGGGACCATCTCCAGTTCCATCTCTTGCAGGCTCACTATATTATGTCACCTTCATCAATGATTCTACAAGGAAGGTGTGTGTTTATTTTCTGAATAAGAAATCAGGATTCTTTGATACCTTCAGAAAATGGAAGGTCATGGTGAAAAATGAGACTAGTTTGAAAGTCAAGCGGTTAAGGTATAATAATGGAGGAGAATACATAAATAGTAGATTTAGAGATTTCTGCGCAAATAATGGGATCCATATGGAGACAACGGTTCCCATGACACCGCAACAGAATGGCGTAGCAGAGCGTATAAACAGAACTCTGAATGAACTTGCCAAAAGCATGAGGATACATGTCGGCTTACCTAAATTGCTATGGGCTGAAACTATCAACACTGCAGCTTACCTGATCAACCGTGAGCCCTCAGTTCCCTTGGATGGTGGAATACCAGAGGAAGTTTGGAGCAAGAAAGATATAAACCTTTCACAGTTAAGAGTGTTTGATTGTATTTCTTATGTACACATAAATTTTGCTGAAAGAAGTAAACTTGATGCCAAATCCAACAAATGTGTCTTTGTTGGTTATGGTGGTGATGAGTTTAGTTACCGGTTTTGGGACTATGAAATTCAGAAGATCATCAGAAGCAGAGATGTCATTTTCAATGAGAATGTAATGTACAAAGACAGGTCAACCATAGAATCAAATAGCTCCAATACCGGAGCTGAAACAAAGGAATTTGTTGAGTTTGAGGAGATTTCTAGAAATGATGTTCAAATCAGTCCTGAAGCAGTTCAAGAAAAACCAGGCACACTAGAACTGAGACGCTCCTTCAGAATTCATAAACCAACCCAACGTTATTCGCCCTCTTTGCACTACTTGTTGCTGACTGAAAATGGTGAACCAGAGTGCTATGATGAAGCAATACAGGTGGAGGATTCAATCAAGTGGGAGTCTTCCATGAAAGATGAGATGGACTCGCTTATGTCAAATCAGACGTGGGAATTAGCTGAATTACCACAAAACAAGAAAGCGCGCCATAACAAGTGGGTTTACAGGATCAAAGAAGAGCACGATGGGAGCAAACACTACAAAGCAAGATTGGTTGTCAAAGGTTTTCAGCAAAAAGAAGGTATTGACTACAATGAAATTTTCTTTCCAGTTATGAAACTGTCTGTAATCAGACTGGTGTTGAAAATTGTAGCTGCATAAAATCTACATCTTGAGCAGTTAGATGTAAAAACAACTTTCCTTCATGGTGATTTGAAGGAAGAAATCTATATGAGGAAGCCAGAAGGCTTCATAAAGGTAGACCAGAAAAACCTAGTATGCAGGTTGAAGAAGAGCTTGTATGGTTTAAAACAAGCTCCTAGACAGTGGTACAAGAAGTTCGATAGCTTCATGAGTAGTAGTGGTTTTACCAGATGAAACGTAGATCATTGTTGCTACATCAAGAAGTTCGACAATATGTTTATTATTTTATTGTTGTATGTTGATGACATGCTCGTTACAGGCTCAGACATGCAAGAGATTACAAACTTGAAGCAAAAATTGTCGAAGCAGTTTGCAATGAAAGATCTGAGCACTGCAAAGCAGATTCTTGGGATGAGGATTAAGAGAGACACAAAGTCGGAGACTTTGATGTTATCACAGGATGAGTACCTAAACAAAGTACTCTCCATATTCAACATGCAAGATGCTAAACCATCATTTTAGACTCTCCAAAGAACAATCACCAAAGACGGATGAAGAACGTGCACACATGGTGAAGGTGCCGTATGCCTCAGCAATAGGAAGTCTGATGTATGCCATGGTTTGTACCATACCAGATATTTCTCAAGCAATAGGAGCTGTTAGTAGGTACATGAATAATTCGGGCAAAGTACACTGGGAAGCAGTCAAATGGATCCTCAGATATCTGCGGGATACCACAAACAAAACACTTTGTTTCAAAGGTGGAGATACAATACTGACAGACTATGTAGATGTCGACTTAGCCGGAAATATTGACATCAGAAAGAGCACTACATGGTATGTCTATACTTTAGGAGGTACTATAGTGAGTTGGGTTTCTCAACTACAAAAGATAGTTTCTCTCTCCACAACTGAAGCAGAATATGTCATTGTTGCGGAAGCCATCAAGGAGATGGTTTGGCTCTAAAGTTTCTTCGAAGAGTTAGGCAAGAAACAAGAAAACAATGTCTTGTATTGCAACAGTCAAAGTGTTATCCATCTAGCGAAGAATTTGTCTTTTCATTCTAAGACGAAGCACATACAATTGCGATATTATTTTATTCGGTCTCTTCTGGAAGATGAGATTTTGAAACTTGAAAAGATTAGTGGAGCTCAAAATTCGACAGACATGTTAACAAAGACGGTGACTACGAACAAACTGAAGTTGTGTTCAGCTTCAGTTGGCATGCTAGAGTAACAAGACCAGAAATGCTTCTCCATTGATCAAGGTGTGAAGACATATTAAAATCAGTCTTCAAGTGAGAGATTGTTGGAAGTCAAGAAGTGCGGCTTAAAAGAATGAAAGTTCATTAAGGGGGCACCGAATTCGGTGGATTAGGCACCGAATTCGCTGCATTTAACTTTTTATTGAAAATGGTAATGGAAAATTTGCATTTTAGTCCATTTTTTAAGGTATTTACAAGATTAGCATTTAAGCTTCAACTATAAATACTCTAACCCATTTAGCTTCAAAATCATCCCAAATCATTTTCTTTCTCCCAATACTAGAGAGCTTTCTTTTGAGTTGTGAGTGTTTTGTAAACACTTGTAAATTTTCTCTTTTTAGTAAAAGATCTACAGCAGTCCGGAGGCGTAGGCATAATTGGATGAACTCCTTTATCAATTTCGGGTATTATTTTTTCCCTTTTATTTCGCATTCTCACTAATTTGATTATAGGGAAATTACTCGTTTAATTCCTAACACCTCAAAGTAAGGATCTCACACGAAAGCACCAAGTAGTTGCATAGCTAACGATTCCGAACATAAAGGCTCATTCTCTGATTCATTTAACAGGTTCACCACAACATAAAGGATTCCGAACACTATAGACTGTGCAAAACGATAGACTGTCAGAAACTATCCCAAGAAGCCTGTAGCCATGCAGCGCAGAACGAAAGGTTACCGGTGCAAATGGCTGTCCAAGTGTTATATTTGGAGCAAATCAGGCTTCGGAACGCAATGAGAGGACGCCCCAATCAGTTCTTTTATAGTGCAATCAATGGTCAGTTCCCCCAACGATCAGGCAGTGGTGCAGGTAATGGAGCCATCTCGCCTAGAGACAACTACGCATCAGTAAGAATAGAGAACGGAGAGCTGAAACTCGAAGTTGCACGGATGAGAATGAGGCTAACCGACTTAGAAAAAGATCATGTGTCCATGAAACAAGAGTTGGTCAGGTCCCATGCTGCTAATAAGTTGTTCAAATCATTCACTAAGAAATTAAGCAAGTTCAACTCCTTATTCAGGATCAAAAACCTTAAGCCCTTAGGGTGTAAAGCAAATTTGGAATCTCGATTCTTTTTCCAAAGGCGTAGGCGTCACTCTGTATCATGACAATTGTAGAATGTGTGCATAACTGAAAGAGTGAATATAAATTATATGTAGTGTGAAATTTGTGGTCTAATGACAAAATTGAATTAGTAGCATTTTCCCTTTTCTATTTTTCATTTGAGTGTTGGATCCTGGGGTTGCTTGATTAAGATAGTGGCATTTGTGACTGAGAATGTCTGTATGAATGAAGAAAATGACAGACAACCAAGTAGCATAGACAAAGAAAAGTTCATTACATGTGCAAATTTAGAACAAGGACAACACTAAGACCCTGTCCAGCACCAAAAACAGTGTACAAGGATTTTTGGCAAAAAGCGCCTAATCGGCGACAATATCATTAACCCGAGTTTGTTTAGCGCTATCGTATCGGACTTCAGAGTATAGAAATTAGTTACTTGCTGTTTCAAATCCATATTGCTCCGGCCCTTATGAGCAATGGGGAAAGCTGGTTCTTGACTTGGAGGGTCATCACTTCATTAGGACCTCCAATGAGCTGCTGCGCTATGAACACAACCGGAACACTCGGCTTGCACCCCATCTTATGCAGTTCCCTTTCGACTTTTTGGCCATTCTGGATCTCATCCAGCTCGTAAACCGTGGGGTTTGCCCCAAACCCACTTATGAGAGTTTTGATGGTATGGCTCATGCAACAAGTGCTCCGGCTAAAGATCACCACAGGTCTGTCTGCAACCATCCTTGTAACCATTTCCATTGATATGCAGATAGAGAATAGTATACTTGAAAATGTTATGTGAACTTAAAAGGTTAAACTGCTTAGAACCGATGAAGAAACTAACTACCCTGGTGCTCTATTTATACTGTCCATGGACTGATGCTGAGAAAGAATAAATAAAATAATTCAAAAGATCATCGTTCCTGTATTACTCTTGATGATTAACAAGTTGCATAACAATGTGCTTATACACACGTGACAAAGTACGCAATCCGGGGGTAGGAAAAGGATAGTGGATGCTGAGATTCGAATTCATGACATGTCAATGATACCTTTATAGGCGACTGTACGAACAACACTTGTTGCAGCATCTTGCTGAAGTGGAAAAAGGAGTTGGGTTTATCCAACTGAATAAGATCATTTCAAGAAAAGAAAAAATGGAAAGACCAAATGATGCTTGGGATAAAGGTACCTTGCTCTTAACAGCATTGAAGGATCACAAGAACAAACATGAGTGGCCGTACAAGAAGGAAGAAGAAGATGCCTTGAGGGCCCTTCTCATAAATGAAATGAAGATGAGATATTCTTTCGTATGGACACTGTTGTTACTTAGTGCACTAAACTATTTGGAGGCGCCTACTAACGACACTGCACAATCTAACTTGGTGAGCAAGAAACAAGAATATTAAAATCCAAAGCAATGCTACCATAATCAATCTAAAAGATATGATTGGTGCAGCTGCTTCTCTTGTTTGCCTGATGATATAATCGAAAATGGCTCCGCATAGAGCGAAAGGCTGGGGTCACTTGATCAAAACCTGTATGTTCTTCACCAGACTTTGTATGTATACCAGAAAATATATGTAGCTGTGCATGGATTCAATATATGCTAATATTTATCAAAAGATATATGAAGATTCTTTTTTTCTGAGTTTGAGCACAGTAGGCCATGTAGTGAGAATCTGGGAATGTCAACAATGGTGGCTTCATCTGTTCATATAGCACCAAGTTACTTGAGGAAAAAGAAGGATTCGAAGTGGATTTAAGGTTGTCGAATCAGTTCTTGTTCGAATTAATGGTTTTCATTTATCCATCAAAAGTCAAAACCTGCTATAATTTCATGATAAAACAAGATATTTTTTTTACTGTTTTTGAAGAACAAAATCAGTTGATTTTGAAGAACATATGTTCTGAATGGATAGATGTCATCTTTTTACTGTTTTTGATGAAACAATGTTATTCCGGAAAATCTAACACAGATCATAATCCAGATAAATTACCATGATTAATTACCAAGATTGCAACCGGTTTATAAGATAAATTTTCTATAAGTTACTGAAGTTGTTTATTAAGGTCAGCATAACCTATTGAAAAAAAATCATTTACTGAAAATTAATAATTGTAATAATTTAATATTTTCAATATCTTTTTAATTTTTTTATATTAAATATTAAATTATATATTTAAATTTATAATCTAAATTCAATACTTATTTTTTTAATATTAAAATTTCAACATTTAACTTTTTAACACTTACTTTAGTTAATTAAATAACATTGATATTAGAGTAAACTGAATTAAGAAGATCGTTCCATAAAAGCCTCTGTAGTACTTGATATTGATTAGTCGACTAATAAATTTAATACATATAATTATATAAAATAATTACAAATAATTAATATTATAACAAAGATAATCGTACTTATACTTCATGATTTTTAGTATTTCTTATAATTTTTACTTTTTTTAAAATTGTTGTACTTTATAAAATCATTTTTAATTATTTATAGAATTAAAAAAAATTTTGTATACCTCTGTATTACTTATTTTTAATAATTTTTATGTAATTTAAGTAATTTTTAGAAAACATAGTAATTTTTAGTTCTATATATATATATAATTAATGAATTCTGCTACATCAATATATTAAGGATTAATAAAAAAATATCAGGTAATTTTTTATAAAACCCAAAATAAATGTTTTGATAATAAAATTTTAACAAATGTTTTTACTTGGCTCCCTCAAATTCCATTAAAGCTAAGGTTAATATCTTCTAATTGAGTGAAGTTTAATTTAATTAAAAAATAGTTAAATTTAAGTTAATTGAATATAATAATTTTTTTCCGGTTTAAATCGAGTTAATTTCTATCACTCATATGAATCAAATAACAGATTAATGTAAATACCTCATTGGTAACCATCAATTTTAAATAAGTGTAAATTGGTCTCTCTCAATAAAAATTTAAAAGAAAATCTTAAACATTTTAAAAATATATACAAAATTTAAAATTTCATTAAACTCGATTAATTTTTTTAAAATTAGATTATAATTATAAAATAAGATTTATTAATTTGATTAATTTAAAATAGGTATACTTATTCGATCAAACCTTCTGAATTTGCCTCAACTTTGAGTTCATTGCATGTAAAACATGACAAAATTTTGAGAACAACAATAAACATATAGTTAATGCTTAGTACATTGCATATATCTTACATGTTTCCATGGATAAACATAAACATAAACATATGAAAAAGAACACACTCTTGAATAAACTATCATTACAGTAAAAACAGACTTATAGCGACATTTGTTTTTGCGTCGGGAGGCACTTTAAAATATCGTTATAGACATGTTCTGCTGTAGTGTATTGCAGAAGCAAATACCAAGATGAAGTTCACAATTACACTACAACCCTGTCCAGCCCCAAAAAACAGTGTCCAGGGAATTAAGAGTAGTTACTTGCTGTTTCAAATCCATATTGCTCCGGCCGTAATGAGCAATGGGGCAAGCTGGTTCTTGACTTGGAGGGTCAGGACTTGTTTAGGACCTCCAACGAGCTGCTGCCCTATGAATACAACCGGAACACTAGGCTTGCACCCCATCTTATGCAGTTCCCTTTCGACTTGTTGCCCGTTCTCGATCTCATCGAGTTCGTAAACCTTCGGGTTTGCTCCGAACCCACTGATGAGGGTCTTGATGGTATGGCTCATGCAGCAAGTGCTCCGGCTAAAGATCACCACTGGCCTCTCTGCAACCATTCTTGGAACCATTTCCATTGGTATAGAGAAGAGTATACTTGAAAATGTTATGAAGCTTCTTGGGAGGCTTTAAAGTCTAAACTGCTAAGCTTTGATGAAAAAACTAACTCCCCTGGGAACCTATTTATACTCTCCATGAACTGATATTGGGAAAGGAATAAATGAAATAATCTAAAAGATTCTAAATAACTTCATTTGAAAGAAAACGGAAAGCCAACGTAGAGAAAAAGGGAACTTTAGAGACAAAATGGTGCTTCGTGTACAGCTACCTTGCTCTTAATGGCATTGAAAGATCACAAGAACAAACGTAAATGGCCGTACAAGAAGGAAGAAGAAGTTGCTTGGAGGACCCACATCATTATATTTATATGCTCCTACTCAAAACCATGCATTATGATCTGGAAAAGAAAGAAATGAAGCTGAGATATTCTTCCACGTGGAATTCCATTGTTAGTGCACTTAACTATTGGGAAATGCCTACAATCGTGACATTAATCACCATATGATTTGAGTTGCAAAATTCGAAATTTAATATAAAATTACTAAACAGCAATTCCAGACTCCCCAAAAGTCTATATACTATTTGAATAGAGCTTGGTTCGATAGTAAAACGTTTCTACACTTTGCGTATATACCAGAAAACATATATAGCTTCTGTTTTTTCTTTTGGTCTAAGTCATTCGTTTTACGCATACCAAGCAATAAACAGAGAGTTGGGGACCGTCAACAATGGTGAATTCATCTATGCATGCAGCAGGAAGTTACTTGAAGGTGAACAAAAACAAGGGTGGAGGGAGGAATTAAAGAACAATCCAAAGTCGGCTCCTGGCATCAGAGCAACATGGGTTTTGATTAAGGTTCTTGTTCGTGTTACTTGCTTTCATTTTTGATACCCGATCAAAAGTCAAATCCTACCGATAAAAGAAGATATTGTTTTGATTGCCGACGGCAGTTGCATGCTTTTATCTAGGAGTCAAAGAACATTTGTTATGAATATATATATATATATATATATATATATATATATAAGGTTAGGATATTCTCACGTAATGTAAATTTCTTTTAGTTTTATATATATTTAGGACTATTGGATGAGTAAAAATAGACTGAGATTAACAGTATAAAATGAGAATATGTTCAATAGAAAAAAGAATCAATCTCAACCATCTATTTTCACTCATCCAATGATCCTAAATTTTTACTAAATTAAAGAGTTTTACATTGTATAAGTGGATTCTATCCCATATATATATATACATATAAACTAGATAAAGTTACAAAATTATTAAAATTTAGGATAAATTTAAAAAATAATCACTAACTATTTTAAATTATCTTTCTTATTAAATTTGTCTTGTTTGCATGCTTTTTATCATATCTCTTGTTGAATCTGTCTTATTGAGTTTGCAACTCACTCATAACTTGTAAATAGTCAAATATGATAAAATATTTTGACGCAATGGTGCAAACCACATACTCTAACTTTAGAGTCAAAGAAAGAAGAATTTTTTTCAATCGCACGAAAATCTTCTAAAGTTTTTCCATATCTTTTCATTTGATTGACGGTGGCCACCACCCTTAAGTAACAATTTGAAGTTGTTTCATATTCTTTCGTCCGCAAATTTTTGAACTCATCTCGAAGTCAAACTTTCTTCACTTTGTCAATTCTTTGGATAGAATTTTGCTAATTATTTCATTGCTTCCTTTGTGGTATTGACATTTGGTACTTTTATAAATATAAATGAATGAGGGTGAGGGTTTGTTAATCCTTTTTTTTTATTTTGGTCAAGGTATCATTTTCTTGTTTTGATAATGATGTCTCATCTTGAGAAGATTCATAACCTTTTTTAGTGATTTCTCAATCATCTTGTGAGCCAAGAAATGTCTTAATGCGGAGACATCAATTTTCATATTTTTGTTTTGTAAGATGAAAAAATTGAAATAAAAACATTTCATTGTTGGTCATCTTCTTTTACCATCAAATCAAGCTTTGATTACAACTTTATTGAAAAGAGGTGATAAGAGTAATAGAAATTTTATGAGAAGAAGAGAATATATTAAAACAATATTATAAAGAAAAAAAAGAACTTTGCTTCATCACATACAATCCTTTTTCACTACTAGAAAAACTTCTTTAATGACGCGCACTGCGTGTCATCTATGAGTGCAGATGACACCCAAATTCACGTCATTGAAGCCACCTACATAAATATCAGATGGCGTGCAATTGTGTGTCATAAATCTATGACGCGCATTTATGACACGCATTTATGACTCACATTTATGACGCGCATTTATGACGTGCATTTATGACACGCATTGAACGTCATTGAAGCCATCGTCATAAATGAAGATGACTCACATTTGTGTTTCATACATTTATGACACGCGTGTACGGTGCACAAAAAATCCGAATATCCGATTTTGCGAAAAAAATATCCGAAACCGGATTTGGGAAAAACCGGTTTTTTTTAACCGGATCGGATTTTTTTAAACCGGTTATTTTAACCGGTTTGGAGAAAAAAACCTAGACCGGTTTTTTTACCGGATAAAAAACCGGTTTTTATCCGAAAAAAAACCGGTCTGGGTTTAAAAAACTAGCCGTTAATATAGCCGTTGGGGGGGATTTTGTGACCGTTTTTGACCATTTTTTTCTTTAAAAAATTACCATTTTACCACCCTAAACATGTATAAATAGGTTGGGGATGTATTTGGTTGATTATAAATTTCTCAAATCTTATTACACAACACTTAAACATCTCTCAAATCTTATTTTTGTAATTTTTTGTTCATCATGAGTAACACGGTTGAATCTTCCGTCGGGGGAAACCTTGAAGTCGTGAGAGTGATCGAACACACTCGAAACAAAGACATTTGGGATCACTACGATTTATGTGAGATGTCAAATGGCTCGAGGAGGGCGCGTTGTAAACTTTGTCTAAAGTTTCTTGCATCGGAAGGAAACACAACGTTGAAGAACCATTTGACAAAATCATGCAAGGCACTTCGCTCAAGATCGGATCCTAGTCAATCGAATCTTACACCGCAAGGTGGTGTTTTTGTTTACGACAACGAAAAATTACGAGAAGCGTTTACAAAGTTCGTGATTACAAAAGCATTGCCGTTCGACCACTTTGATGATGAAGATTTCACGACAACAATTCAACAACTAATGCAACCACGTTATACTCAAGTAAGTCGTACTACCCTTAGAAGAGATGCTATAAAAATGTGGCGTACGGCGAGGGAAAAAATGATTTTAGGATTCCAAGAACACCGTTATGGTGTGTCGCTTACATGTGACGTTTGGAGTTCCCCTCATAATACCGGAAATTCTTTTTTAGCCGTTACGTCACATTGGTTAGATCAAGATAATTGACAAATGATGAAAAGAACAATCGCGTTTGAATTATTCGGTGAGCCGCATACCGGTGCTAATTTATTTACACTTTTAAAAAGGATAATTTGTCTTTATAAATTAGAAAATAAAGTTTTTTCTATATCCTTTGATAATGCATCGAATAATACAAACGCGGTTCCAAGATTGAAAATATTACTTTCACCGATTTTAGACGGTGCGTTTTTTCATACCCGTTGCGTTGCACACATAATTAATTTATCCGTGCAAGCCGGTTTGGAGGTTATTGAGCCGATTAGATTAGAATTTAAAACAATGATAAAATCGGTTCTTTGTAACAACAACAAAAGACTAAATGATTATAAACGATTTTGTAAGTCCGTTAATAAAAAAGCTTTGGGTCCTAATTTGGATTGTCCGACTCGTTGGAACTCAACTTGGATGATGATGCATACTGCCTTAAGGCAAAGGGAAACATTGTAAACATTTCACGATCGGCTTTTCGAGAGGGGTCATGTCCCAAACATTTATCCGGATTCGAGTTGGGAAACTATAGCCAAAATAACCGATTTGCTTGAGGTTTTTAAAAATGTAACAACTTTTTTATCCGGTGTTTATTACCCTACTAGCCCGTTGGTTCTTAATCAAATATTTTTGTTGGGTACCCGACTAAATGACTTTGAATTTGAAACCGAAGTTTTTCAAGAAATTGGCTTTGCAATGAAGGAAAAACTTTTAAAATATTTTAAGGAGATTCCCCCCATTTTTACTTGTGCCGCCGCTTTAAACCCAACGTTAAATGTTGGTGGGGTTAAAACACTAATTGAACAAATTGCGTTTGCTTTTAATCTAACCGATGATGAACCCAACTTTGTCCAAAACCAAATAAATTATTTTAACAAATGTTTTGAGACATGTTTGCAATTTATTTAACTAAATACGGATTAAGTAGTGTAATACACGATCAAATGAGAATGAATGCGAAATCATCTAGTAGACGTCCAAGTAACATAAATTTGAATCTTTTTAACACTCTTGTAAATTCCCAATCCAAACGATCACGTACTACCACCCCAAGTAACGAGTTGGGAAATTACATGTCATGCGATTTTCTATCAAAAATGACATTTGAAGAGTTTGAAAGTTTGAATATTTTGGCTTGGTGGAAAGAAAAGGAAGCACAATTTCCGATTCTAGCCGCCATGGCCCGTGATTTACTAACCGTCCAAGCTTCTACGGTAGCTTTGGAATTCGCTTTTTCTGTTAGTGGCAGGGTTATATCGCAACGGAGATCAAGACTAAGTCCCGAGTCGGTGGAAGTATGCATTTGTTTAAAGGATTATTTGGATGGAGCGGCTCGTAAGCAACATATCACCACCCTAGAAGATGCAATTGATGCCGATTTGGAAGCAAACTTACACATTGAAGAAGTCGAACTTGGAATATCCCCTCCAAACGAAGAAGGCGAAGATGATGAAGAAGAGATGGCAATGTAGTTTATTTTATAACTTTATTTCAATTATCGTAAACTTTGTTTCAATTATCGAACTTGAAGTTTTTAAGTATTTGAATTTATCGAACTTGAAAGTTTTTAAGTATTTGAATTTATCAAACTTGGAAGTATTTAAGTATTTCAATTATGTTGAGTTAATTAAATATTTCAATTAAGTATTTGAATTTATCGAACTTGAGGTTTGATGCTTTCTCTTTGATTCTCTCTTGATTCTAGTTGCTTGATGTTTCTTGTCTTTGATCAATGGCTTCTAAGCTTGCTTAAATACACATTGAATCACTTCTGAACGTTAGTGATAATTAATGAAGATAATATAGCCGTTTAAGTGTGAAAACATTTAATAAAAATGCTTGGAGCGTGGGGGAATCGGTACCCTCTCATAGGGAATCAGTTTCCTCTCATAGGGAATCGGTTCCCTAAGTGTAAAATTCAAATATTTCGACCGTTGAATAGTGGGGAATCGGTACCCCCTATGGGGGAATCGATTCCCTCCGAGCATTCTGGAAATCTCGGAGCCAAACCATTCAGTGAGGAATCGGTACCCCTTGGGGGGGGAATCGGCTCCCTATGAGCAATCTGGAATATTAAAATCGATTTTTTTATAACCGATTTTTTAAAAAAACCGATTTTTTTTAAAACCGAAACCGGTTACACCGGTTAGGATATCTGGCCCTCCAAACCGGTTAAAAACCGAACCGATTATTTTATAAACCGATTTTTTTTCAATGGCAAAAAAATCGGATCGGATAAAAACCGATCCGGATCGGATTGAAATCCGACAAATGTGCACATCTACACGCATGTATGACTTATATTGCGTTCATTGAAACCCCCGTCATAAATGAAGATGGCACATTTGTATGACTTACATTCGTGTGTCGTGATTGCATTTCGTAAATATATATATATATATATATATATATATATATATATATATATATATATATATATATATATATATATATATATATATATGTATATTGTATATTGACAAATAATCAAACTAAATCACATTTAATGCCTCATAATACTAAATATATATATCATATTATATATAAGCAATCCATTTACATACAATATATTCACAATACAAATAGTTTACAATAAACGATTAGTCAAAGAAAACAAAGAAAATACGACATTGAGAAAGAACATATAATCATTATCTATATACAATAATGCACTTTGTTTCTACATACTTAGAGCTTTGAGCATATAGATAAAACCCACAGATATGTGTAAATAAGCAGTGTTGCCAAACCTATATTGACAAAAAAAAATGAGGATGCTTAGAATATGCAAAAACAATATCAACAAAAGATAAGCAAAATAAAACAAAGATGTCAAAATTTTGCACAGCCAGTACATAATAAGCTCCATATCGTATAAGCAATTTGCAGCCTATAGCATAAACCTTTTGGCAACTCAACAGCTTAAATGCATTTAAAATTTAATTTTCATGAAAAGTATAAGAAAAACAAATTAGTGCTGTCAGAACCAGTTTCAGGGTAAGAAATTAATATATGAAAACACGAAACAAGACAAATGGCAGTAATTCAACAAATTAGGATCCTGCTTAATTAAGAACTTCATTATGCAGAGAAGACAACTTGACCACTCCACGAAACCCCCTTAACTTTAGTTCAAGTTTAAGAAACAAAATAAAAGATAAAACAATACAAGTAGCAGGTATTGCTACTGCATCTATACTTGATTTGAGCTTAACAATAATCATCCAGGTTTATTTAGTTGAGAATTTTCACAAACTCAAGTCAACCTACCAACTTGGATGCAGTAACTCTTTAACAACCACTAGGATAGGAAAGCAGACAGATCATTGAGGAACAATATTATACTTAAAACAAAAAAGAGTCTGAAACAAGCAACAAGTTCACAAGTAATACTCTACTTTCAGTCTCGGCAGGGTTTTCAAGCAGTAAGTATTTTTTGCTGACAAAAGTAACTCATTACACAACACAAACCACACCATGGATCTTTAGTTTCAGGTCATAAAGAGACCACTAAGTTATGGAAATGGGGATAATGTAACCAAAAAAACACATTTTATTGTGACAAACTTAATTGGCATTCCCACAGCTAGTTGTATTTGCATATATTGTTGAGACGGGAGTATGTGTATGTATGATATGACAGATGTGTATATGATACAAGAAATGTTTATGTATGATAGTTGTATTCTTTATTCTACAAGAAAATATACTAGTCCATATGATGGTTGTATGACTAATATGTATGTATTGACAGATATGTATCAGAAAAGTTTACTTACATCCTTATTGACCAGCACTTCAAGTCCGTTCTCGACTATCTATTTTAGCATTCGAAATATTATTACCTTGCATCGAGATTCAACAACACAAGTTAAAACACTATGGGAACGAGAACTTTCAGCATTGATACTAGTCGCACCTGTCCTTCTACTTAATAATCCCTACATCATTCATTCAGCAACTTATTACTGGAATAAATGGTCCAATCCATTTCTCTCAAACTTGAGCTACTTGAGTGAATCAAGATTGAGTACTTTAATTAACTAATGCTTAAGGCTCTCCGCCCTTCATTTTTAATATAGACAATATTTCTAAAAGAAACTAGTAAATGGATAAAATATAGTGATTAATGTACATATTAACAAATTATCAAACATAATCGAGTCCAGCAAGTTGAGTTTGAGTGTCTCGAGTGAATTACAAGAAGGGTTCAAGAATGAAAAATGAAGCTCAGTCAAGCTCAATCCAAATTTAAAGTCTCAAGATTTTTTATAAAGCTGACTTTGAGCTTGGCGATGTATCAGTTCGACTCAGCTCAATTATATCCCTAATCATAGCACACATGAATAACTGACTAAACAACCTTTTTTTCTTATATAGTAGTCAAAGCTCCCATATTTTGTGTATTATTAGTTTCAAAACTTTTTTTTATACTAGCCATTCCTTTCAGCGAGAAAAAGCTAAAGTAGAAAGGGTACTGGATACCAGTTTAATCTATATACACATTATATGTACAAAACATAGTGGAACACCATCATAAAACTTCTAGCAGTAGAATAAGGCTTCACAAAAATTCAAATTTTAAAGTATTATGAAATCTTAGTTTTGTCTAAAATTTGAGTGCTCACCCCAGGTACAACACCATCTGCAACTTTCTGTAAAAGAGATTCCATGTGTTGAGGCTGTTCAGTCAGAAAACAAAAATGAAAGCAACGGATGAATCCGCAGGAGGTGCACTGTAAAGAAATGAAAGCAACGGATCGGGCCCTGTATTGGAGGAAGAAAGTGAAGACCATGACCTGGAAAGAAGAGATTGATAATGCGCATCATGCAATTCCTTCCTCAAGGAAGAAAGAGGTGACAAAGAGTCGCCTTTATGAAAATTTACTTTGTGGTTACTGTAATCATTGGTCAAGGGACATAGATCATGAAACTCAAAAGAATCTGGCCTAAATTATATTTATAAAAAAACCCTCAAAGCAGCCTCATGGTCATACATAGAAAGTTAATATCTAAAATGGACCGATTCAGAGAGATTAGTAAAAGAAACATGATGTCATGAGAAATGATTCAAGCACAATGACATAATCTTGAACGGGTAGTTGAAAGAATAGGGAAAAAGAAACTAAATAAGCAAAATCTTTCAACTAAAAAGTAAAACAAGGATATCTTGAAAATATTCCCGTGTTGTGTTGTTATGTGGTTAACCATGTTCATACCCACTCTCTGAGCACAAACGGGGAATACCTGCAATTATAAGCGATAATGATTAACTGATCTTAAACATCATTTACATCTAAACTGCAATTAAAACTAAACTATCTTTAAGTAACACGATGATTCATTCAATAAGAATTCCTTTTGGTAAGGTCAGCACTAAACTTGTTCTTCTCAAACAGAAGCCTTCATATCATGTAATAAGTATATTAAGGAAAGTTCTGTTAACTATAATTTACACTGATAATGTACAAAGTCTTAACTCCTGCCAACAAACCAACACATATACAAAATAGAGAGGGAGAGAGAATATGGTCTCCCAATTTCAATAAACGACACCAAACTACATAAGCTTATAGGGCCTCTAGATTATTATTGAATGTCAGTTTCAAAAATGTGATAGTTTTGCTGTGTAGCCGGGAAACCTAAGGCTAACTTGCGTTGGATTTTATCCTAAAATGTTTAACTGTTTACTCTAAAAAGTTAAACAATTAGCACTAATCTTGGTTACAACGGAGAATGTTACATTGCGACCGATTTTAACCTAAAATGTTACCATGTTTACTCTAAAAAGTTACATAATTGGTAATAATTTCGGTTACAACCGAGAATGTTACATGAGTTTCTTGACCAACTTTTTAGATTGGAACCAGAATAGTTATGCAATTTACATGATTTGTAATGGAGAACGTAATATTTTTGGTTACAACCTAAAATGTTACCCAGTTTACTCTAAAGAGTTACGCACTTGGTAAGTCTTTCGGTTGCAACCAATTGCAGCCTTCTTTTAGCCTTATATTAACTGGTTTTATTTTAGAACCCCTAAAAAATGGGCATTATGTATGGACTAATAATAAAAGCCAGATTGCCGTTAAAAGCATGAAGATGAGAACAAAAATTGTCCATTAGCTTTAGCAATCATTCATTCACTAACAGTGAGGGAAGAAATTAAAAGTCATATAATTTGGGTAAGAAGGATGAAGCCAATGATAATCATATAAGCTTCAATGGGTAGAAAATAACAATTTAAGCCAGACAAAATTGCAAGATGTTAGAAAGTGTTCATAAATTGAGTGACACTAGTTTGATAATACTGAATAAGAATGAGGGAAAAGAATCGAGTAATTCAGTTCTGATAATATCTATTCATCAATCTATGTTCCCATCTGGATTACCAAACACTGTCCAATACCCCGATTCTCTTCCCTCAAGTGGCAAAGGCATAGCAATGTAAAAGGGATCCGTACAACATAATTCAAAGAGTTGACCGAGTTTGGCCTTATTTTGCTGGGTCAACTTATGCACAGGCACTAACAGACCCCCCTTGTCTAACCATTTTTTACTGTCGATTACTAAACTAAAGCATATCCGGGAAGTGTAAAACGTTCCTTAAATATCAATTCTAACAATCGTTCAAAACAAAAGAAAAATTCACGCCTAAAAACAAATCCAAAAAGGGTTTAGTGCATACCCCATACCCAGCTTCAAGATGATGCTCCTCGTCGATATGGCAGCACAATCCAAGTAAATAAAAATCCTCCGAACAGTATGGGCAGGGGTATTCCGTCATCAATTCATCATCTTCTTCATTCTCTTCAAAATCAATACAAAGATCTGCTTCCAAAATCAATAACACCCCATTCGGTAACCGCATAAAATCCGGAAAACAAAAACTCAAAATCAAAAGCAACAAAAAAAAACAAACAAAAAAAAATACCAACCACTATGGGATTTAAGAGTGGATTGATAGCTCCTAGATGAAACTGAGAAGACAAAGCTCCAAGTATCATCCTCCATTGAAACTTTTAGATAACGCTCTAAACTATAGGTTTGTTTGGATTTTGGAGGGGTAGGGTTTGGGGAAGAAACATTCTCCATCTGATCTCTCAATATCATGTTAACATGAATGCAAAGAGAAAAAGGGAATATAGGTTTAGTGTGGAGGGAAGAAGCGGGAAAGGATGAAAATTATGGGATAAATTAACAGATGATTTTTACGGATGATATATAATTAAAAGTGTATTCTGTGTTTTTGTAAATTTTTTGGATTATGACTATTAAATATGACACACATTAAGTTATAAATCGTTTAGATTTTAAGAAACATGATATTTTTTTTATGACACATATTTTTTACAAGTCATAAATTAACGTGTGTCATTAAAGATATATTTTCTTGTAGTGTTTATAGAGTTTGTAAGTGACTATTAAAATTATTACTTTTATTCATATGAAATGTTACATCTATCCATATGAGTAATTACATCTATTCATATGAATAATTACACATATTCTGATATTCATATGAATAAATACATCTATTCATATGGTTTTTCGATCTTCAAGTTTGTAGTATAATGGCTTTTTTAGGAGTAATTTTCGACGTCATTTTTTTACTATTAATTTGGTTGGCTATTTTGTATCTTCATACAACAATTAGTTTTCAATAATATGCTATTGTTAATAAAAATAGGCTTAGTATAAAAATTTGTTATTGTATCCCTAAACACTCTTCCAACATTCTTACAAAACTATCGATGTAACATAAACCCCAAAAGTTAGAGGTCTCAAAATAGATTATATCTCTCCAAAAATAATTCTATCTCATTCTAAAGGCTAATACATACTTTCTATTTATAGAGTAAACCACTTTGTCACCAAGAATCATTATTCCATTAGAATTCTTTAATTAAATATACTTAATCATCAAGTAATCTCCAACCAGTAGAATTACAACAAAATTCAACTTAATTTCTAATTAGAATTTGAGTCAATATCTACCAATCTCTCCCTTGACACAAATTCCATTAGAAAATTGATATTCTAATCTTCAACAACTTCCATTCTTATGTAAGCCAAATATATGTTAAAGCATTATTGGATCGATTGAGAATTACTCTCCTACAACTAGAAACTCATTGTAGCAAAATTCCTCATGCATGTCTCCAAAGTTACTAACAAAATCTGTAACAATAAATTCCTTTAAAACTCAATAACTTGAACCATAGCTCTAATACAACTTGTTACTAAAACGACATCAACATAAAATAAGACATGCATAAAAGGCGAGATTTAACATGGTTTAGCCTTGGCTATCTCCACATATGAGAAGAATAATAATCCACTATAAATTTAAAGATCATGAAGAATATAAAATACATGATATCTCAAAACCTAGTGTATCCCAAAACACTCTTCCAATATCCCTACAAAATCATCATTGTAATATAAACCCTAAAAATTGTAAAGATCTTAAAAGGATTACATCTCTCCAAAATAGTTTTCTCTCATCATTCAAAGACTAATACATGCTCTTTATTTATAGAGTCAAATATTTGGTCATCAATAATTCTTAGCTAAATAAATTTAATCACCAAATAATCTCCAACCAATAGAATTGTGACAAGATTCAACTTATTTTTTAACTAGAATTTGAGTCGGTATCTAACACATCCAACACTTTTGATGAGATATTTAAACATGTAAACATTAATTTCTTTTGACTATTCTTAGTTTCTCACAACCTTGGTGTAATTGAAGTACTTTTAACACTACACATAAAGAAGTTATTTTCGATAGTAAAAAAAAGGAAACTCATGCTTAAACAATTCAAAATCCTTCCAACTTAGTCAAGACTCAAATGCAAGTAAACTAATAATAATAAATTAAAAATATAAAGTGATGAAAATGTGACTACGAAAAAAAATGACTCAAGGGTCGATCTGTTAACAATGATAGATTTAGTTGCAGAAATAGTTAGGGTTAGTTTTAGTTAATTAATTTGTTCATATGCAATTTTAAAGTTAGATGGTAGTATGAGTAGATGATATACTGACATTTTAATATATGAAATATGAGAGTTATTTCAATGATTTTAATTCTTAATATGGTATCAGATAGAATTCTTTCATGTTTGGGCCTTGTGTGTTTTTGGTGTGCTTTGTTTCGGGTCTTTCTTTTTCCCTCAGCTTAGTTTAGGTTTTCACTTTCTTTTCTACTAAAATGCCTCTGGCGATTGATGATTTGATGATTGACTTCAACCATCCTCTCTTCTTGCATATGTCAGATGCACCGTGAGGACTCCTAGTTTCTCATCGGCTTGTGGGTATCGACAATTATAATTTGTGGAATCGGTCTATGTGTATCGTACTTCTTGTAAAATAATAGATTGGGTTTCATCAACGGCTGCTGCAAGAAGGAGAACTACAGAGCGCATCTGCATTCTCAGTGGGAGCGATGCAATGCCTTTGTTTTTTCTTGGATTCTTAACACAGTCAGCAATGAACTCTCGCCGGGGATTGTTTTTGCTTCCAGTGTGGCTCAGGTTTGGCACCTCAAAGAACGGTTCGATAAAGTTGATGGATCTCTTATTTTATTTCTTCACTGAAGTTGCAATGATAAGTAAAGGGGATTCAACCATATCAATGTATTTTACTCGGTTGAAGCTTCTATTAGATGAGCACAATTCTTTGGTGCCTATTTCTGTTTTTGATTGTGAGGTTTCTCAACAAAGTCTTTATCATATTGCTTAACAAAGGTTATTTAAATTTTTAATGGGGCTTAATGAGACATATCTGACGATCCAAAGACAAATTTTTTGATGTTCCCACTTTCAATCATATAAATCAAGCCTATTCAATGATTTTCCAAGAGGAGTCTCAGCGATCTTAATTGTCTGGTGTCTCTCTGATCTTAGAGGCCACAGTTATTTTCTCTAATGCGATTGGTTCTTTCGATCGTAGGAGGTTCACTGGAACATTTGACGATTGCAAGATTTGTGGGCATAAGCACGGAAATTCTTATCGGCTTCATGGCTTTCCTCCGGACTTCAAATTCACGAAGAAGAAAGGTTCTCAAGCAGTGTTGGCAGCAAACACAATGACCGATGCTTCAACATTAAAATCTAGTTCTAGAAACCCGCTTGGTGTAGTTTCTACTACGTCTTCTGCACCGGTTACTCGTGAATAATATAACCAAATTCTTGGTTTGCTGAATAAAGCACCTCCAATTGAGTATGCTACCAATTTAGCAGGTACGGTTCCCCAAGATATGCCTACTTCCCGCGATTATGTACCATATATACTTGACACTGGAGCCACTGATCATATATTGTCTGATTTTCATAGCCTAGATTTTCCCACTTCATGTGCTTCGGACTCACACCTTGTTCACCTTCCAAACTGTAAAAAATCTCCCATCACACACATTGAGTCCTTCTCATTCGATCCTACCAATATGCTTCCTAATTTGCTTTATGTTCCCCATTGTACTCGCAATTTACTTTCAATTTTCAAGCTCACTCAAACCTAAATTGTAGCATTAATTTTTATCCTGATTTTTGTATTTTACATTATCTTTACCATGGAAGGATGAAGTGAAGTGAATTGATAAAGAGTCATGAGGCTTGTGTTTTTTTGATTCCACAAGTCTTGTCCTTGGAGAATCTTCCGGTAATTTTTGTAGTTCACTTTCTTTGAATTTTGTTTTTGCATATACTATATGTATGACCAATTCATCGATTAATAAAAATTATGTCTCCCATGCCCGATTGGGTCGTGCACCTCTTAAAACAAAACATGAAAATCTATTTTTGCAATCATTAAATTAGTGTCATGTTGATGTTTCTAATCGTTTGATTTTTCTATTGGCAAATCAAACTAGATTACCTTTTTCGTTGAGTACCACTAGAATTAGTGCACCTTTTGAGTTGATTCATATAGATTTGTGGGGACCCTGTCGTTTTTCTACACATAATGGTCATCATTTTTTTTATTATTGTGGAAGACTGTACTTGGATGACGTGGATTTATTTGATAAAACTTAACATTGATGATGTGCTTTTACTCAAATAGCTTTGTTCCTTTGTTCAAAATCATCATTCCAACTGTTAAGACTGTCCGAAGTGTCAATAAATCTGAATTTTTTACTTCTGAATGCTCAAGTCTTTTTCTTTCTCTTGGATAAAACATCAAAGCTCTTGTTTTCAAACTCCTCATCAAAATGGGGTGATTGAGAGGAAACATAGGATTGCTGGGGTTCTTCGTTTTCATTATAATATAACACTTAAATTTTGGGGTTACATCAACAAACTTCCTACATTTGTTCTCAACTGGAAAAGTCCATTTGAAATGTTTTTCAAGAAACCCCCTAACCTCTACCATATGAAAATCTTTTGTTGCCTTTGTTATGCTACACAAGTTCATTATGTTGATAAGTTCTCTCTAAAAGGAATTTGTCGGTCTTTATGGGATATTCTGCTACTCAAAAAGGTTATATTTTATTCAATCTTGAAACTAAATTGTTTTTTGTGAACATAGATGTGGTGTTTCTAGAAAATGTATTTCCTTTTCGTTTTCCACTTTTAGAATCGTCTATTTTTTCCCTACTCTTCTTAACCTTTTATATAGATTGTTTGCTTCTTGATCCTTCTAATTCCTCTTCTACTTTGAGTCCTTCATTAATATCTCCTTCGTGTAGTCCTTTACAGTCATCATTCACACCGCAAGTTTCATCAGATGGTGCCAATGTTCATCCTTCACCAAGTCTTTTGGCCTCTTCACTTATTGTTTCTTTACCAGAAGTTGAGTGCTATCCTATTTTTTTATAAAGATTGTCTATTAGGAATGTCAAACCTCCTCGTTGGCTAAATGATTATGTTCACTCTTGCTGATCTTCTTTCTTTCCAAGTATCTTATTTCTTCATGTATTTCTTATTTTCATTCTCTTCTTTATACTTAAAGTTTTCTTTCTTCTACTTCACATTTTGTTTAACTTAAGACCTTTCATGAAGCTATTAAAAAATCTCTTTGGGTCCAAGTTATGAATGAGGAAATATCTGCTTTAGAATCAAACAACATGTGATATGTGGTTTCTTTGCCTCTGGGAAAGGTTTCAATTGGATGTAAATGTGTGTATAAGGTTAAATACAAGGCTAATAGAGATATGCAACAATTCAAGGCTCGTCCTATTGCTAAAGGGTTCACACAACATGAAGGGGTGGATTATGTTGATACCTTCTCACATGTTAAAATTGTTACTCTTCGGATTATTCTTACCATCACTTCTTCCTTTGTTTGACCACTTTATCAACTTAATTTATACAATGATTTTTTATAAGGTGATTTGTTTGAGGAGATGTATATGACTTTAGCTGAGGATTTTTGTAGATAGGGGGAGTCTAAAGTATGTAGGCTGCAAAAGTTGCTTTATAGACTGAAGCAGACCTCACGACAGTGGAATCTTAAATTGACTGAAGCAGACCTCACGACAGTGGAATCTTAAATTGACTGAAGCTCAATTGAATGTAACATATCAACTAAGTGAGTATGATTATTTGTTGTTTACTAAACAAAACGGTGATAAGATAGTCATCATGCTTATATATGTTGATGACCTTTTCATAACTGGAAGTGATGGGTTGGTGATAGAAGAAATGAAGGAAATCCTAAGCAGAAACTTTAAAATGAGGGATCTTGGAGAATTAAAATATTTCTTGAGATTATAAATGTTAAGATTTGTTGAGGGTTTGAATTAACGTAAATATGTTCTGGAATTGATAGAAGACACTAGATTAGGGGAGTTAAGTCTGTTATGACTCCCTTGGAACATAACAAAAAACTAACTTCACTAGAGTGCAATTAAGAAGGTGACAAGAATGATGAATTACTGCAGGATAAGTCAGTTTATCAAAAATTTATTGGGAAGTTGTTTTATTTAACTCATTCTAGAACAGACATCACTTTTACAATTCATACATTGAGTCAATTCATGTAACAACCAAAAAGATATATGAAGAAGAATCATGGACAATGAATTATCTTGAGCTCAAAAAAAAAAAAAAAAAAAACAAATGTCAATTGTTGGCTTATTGTGATTCAGATTGGACATCATGTTCAATTACAATAAGGTATATGATAGGGTTTTGCATAAAGTTAGGAGATTCTCTAATCTCCTAGAAATAAAATAAGCAAAACACTGGAGCACGGTCAGCAGCAGTGGCAGAATACAGAAGTATGGTAGTAATGACTACGAAGATAGTATGGTTGCAAGAGTTGCCAACAGAATTGGACATTAAGAAAGAAAATCCGGCCAGGTTAGATACACTATCATTTTGTGAGAGAAATAAAAGGAGTGATACGTGATAAACATGTTCGATCGGAAGAACAACTTGCTGGCATAATGATCAAAGCATTGGGAATACAACAACATGAGTTCTTAGTTTCCAAGTTGGGGTTCAAAGATATCTTTCAAGCGCCAACTTGAAGGGAAGTGTTAACAATAGCAGATTCAGTTGTCGCAGTAGTTAGGAAGTTAGTTTCGGTTACTTAATTTATTAATATGCAGTTATAAAGTTAGATGGTAGTATAACTTGATGATGTATTCAGACATTTTAATATATGAAGTATGAGAGGCATTTCAATGGTTTTAATTCTTACACGATCACGTACAAAGGTATGACCCCTGCAATTATCCTCGAGAATTTCGGCGACGCTAAAGCTCAGCATCTAGATCTAGATAATGCTCTAGTTATATTTTGTGGAATAACTTTTCTTCATCAATAAGAGGAAAAGGATGGCTTCTTGTATATCTATCAATCTGTACATAACAAACGTTCCCCAAAATCAACTGATCTTGTTCTGATTTGCTTTGCTTTATAGATATAAAACCAAGCAACTTGCCATCCATAATCAACACAAAGTCTTCTTTCACCGGGAGATTGACTTTTGATCCTATTTTATTTAAGTACAAGGCCTTTTAAAGTCAGAATTTTTGATGCTATCACCAGACAAACAAGAGAAGCAGCTGTGATTCAAATTGGTGGATTCCAAGTTTCCAGATAAAGTGAGAATGAGATCCTGTTGTTCTAATAAGAGAAGATACCAAATTCATAGAAGAAAAAGAGAAGCAAATATCTCAGTCGTTCAGTGTCTATTCGCTTTTGAAATGGGAATATAATCTTAATAAATTAATACCAAAAACTATGTGCAGTGATGATGATAATAATATATTTTCACATCATATATATGATGAGATGAAACCTAATATCTCAGTAAATTGCTGTTTAATAATTTTATATTAAATTTCGAAATTTTGAACACAAATCATATGGTGATTACTGTTACGATTGTAGGCATATTTCAATAGATAAGTGCACTAACAATAATTAATGCATGGTTTTGGTGCCCAGGGGAGTTAGATTTTTCATTCATAACATTTTCAAGTATACTCTTCACTATTTGTATGCCATCCAAGCATGGACGGAGCCAGAACTTAATCTTAACATAGGCCAGATCTTTTTAACGGTTTTAAAATTTATACATAATTTTATTTTTATTATTTATTTATTTTAATAAATATAAATGATAAATATGCATGTTAATTCTATTATTTCTAGGAAATAACAAGTAGAAAATTAGAAATAAAATAAATAAATAAATAAAATGTACGATTTTTAAAGGTGTCAAAGACATAATTATCACATAACCATAATAAAACATGTTGCTCCTTCAAATCTCGAAATGCATTCACGAGTGATATTGTACTAAATATGCTAAAATTAAATATAAGATCAAACAAGTCCAATAAATAAATATAATATTGTTTAATTGTTTACCTTTAAAAATTTACACTCCATTGAATTTGAACCACTTCAGTAAATTTTTGACAATCATAGTAGAAGAGGCTTACTTTTGTTGTGGAGTTCATAGTTCTATCACAATATTTTATGATAGAAGAATAAAGACTTCACAACTTTTTATATTTTGTTTTGAGAAAAACAAAATCTTTGTATTTTTTTAGGGCAAACTACAAGTTTAGTACCTAAACTATTATTTTTGTTCTGTTTAGGTACCCAAACTTTATTTTCAAAACTATATCAAACGTTTAGTTTATGTTTCATTTTGATACCCCACTATTAAAAACTTAATGGTGATATTGATGTGTCACCATAAGATAATGTCACGTTATCATTGAAAAAATAAAAAATGTCATGGGAGCTTAAATTTCAGGTCCAACAAAGCTTTGGACCCTTTTATCTTTCTCAAACTCCAACCTCCCACCCCCACCAGGTTGAATGCATATTGTGACTTCTATATGAGCTTTAACATTTTCTTCATCCCGCGCTAAGTGTAACGACCGTCTTCACTGCAAAGGACATGGACAGGTGATGAGATTGGCCTTGGAGAGGGGAGTGGTATTGTTCAGCAAGAGCTCATGTTGCTTGTGTTATATGGTTAAGATTCTATTACAAGACCTTGGAGTGACCTCCACCATTCAAGAGATCGACCAAGGCCCTGAAGGTCGGGAAATTGAGGGATACCTGATTAGGTTTCGGTGCAACGGGCCAATTCCGACAGTCTTCATAGGGGAAAGCTGTTGGGATCCATAAATGAAGTCAAGTCCCTCCACTTATGTGGAGGGCTGATCCTTTTACTGAGGTTGTATCAGGCTGTCTTGAATTTGTTGAGAAAAAAAGTGAATTTCATTAATGGATTTAATGTTTAACTTGAATTCATATCCCTTTTAAATATTTCAAATTAAATGATATTTATATATTTGATTTGAATAATATTACGATAATTATTCTTTTGAATATCTCAAATTAAAAGGTGTTTATTATCTATTTAACTTTCAATATTAAAAGATAATTATATCATTTTGAATATTTCAATTAAAATAATATCTATTTAATTTTGAATAGTAAAGGTATCTATATCTTTTGAATATTTCAAATTAAAAGACATTATTATTTGTTTAAATTTGAATATTAAAAGATATCTATTTTGAGTAAATCTTTCTTGAAAATCCTCTATAAATATAGAGCTAATCTTCCATGCAAAACACATATCAGAATTCAATAACTTCATAAATCTTGAAAAATTCTTTTCTATTTCTTTAATTTTCCAGTGATAGTTAAAGACAAGTGATAGTTCTTGATCTCGACAGTTTGTTCTACTGTTTGTTGATCATCTAGTTGTTGTATCCTTGGAGATAGACAAGCAAAAATATCTCGAGCACCAAGGAGTGACCGAAAATCTTTCTTAAGGAAACTGTGTAGCGACAAGCCTCAACATGTTTCCGATCGATAAATCAATCAAAATAAAAGAGTATTTTTTTCTTTCAGGTCCAGTTTCATGTCGGATTGTTAAATTGTTTAACAATCTTAAGAAAAATTTAAACTCATTCTTCTACCTTTCTTTAATCCGAGATGATTCGAAAATTGTGGTGAAATCTTGATATAAAATAAATTTGTTTCGGGATTTATCATGTCATCTTAATGGGTTTGCATAAATCTCATAGTGGACAAATCTATTTAAAAGAAATTTTCATGAATGTAACATTGATTACTGATTTTGTTTCATAACATTGATTTTGTCCAATAACAAAATCGAAAATAAATGAGAATTAATTTTCTGTATATTAATTCTGGTTCCGTTTCTTTTATAGAAAAATGGAAAAAAGAAACTCCACCGGTTTACCCAACTTGGATGCTAAAATTGTCACACCCTGATTTTTTTTAAAAGCAAAATAAAATTTATTTGTTAAACCTTAATTGAGGGACCAAACTGCATAGATTTGAACTTTAAGGGTTAATTCATAATTTTCTAACCAATCCAAGCCCTTGAGCCTGAAATAACCCAACCCATTTTAGCCTTAAAAAATGTAAGTTGTAGGATTTGAACCCATATTTTTAAGCATGAGGAACCAAACCTAAGCCTTAGCCATTTAAGCTAGGCAGCTATAAATGACATAATTTTAGAAAAAAATAAAATTATCTCTTGAACAAATTAAATAAGGGTTAACCCTTTTAATAGAACCCCCCGATCGTGAACTTGCACAGCTAAAACCAATATTCCATCCAACCATTATCATCACCATTCACGTCAACTCCGATCGATGGTGGTGTGCACCGTCGACACTAGCAGCTCTGACGTTAACCCTTGACCCAACCCTGATCGACAAACAACCCAAATCAATTATCATTTGACATGGATTATGAGAAAAACCGTTCGAGTCATCATCGCTCATCTCTACCACCGCTTATCGGTGAGCAGCATGATAACCACCATCGGGAGCACCTGACCATCGTTATCAAAACCCGGTGTCCTTCTTACCATGAAACCTAGTCGTTCGTCGTGGAGGGAGCTACGAAGTCTCGTTGGGAAAGAAAAATGTCGTTCGATTTTTGAGTTTTTCAGGTCGAACTTCACACTGCCCTCGCCATCATCATTCTCATGTGATTTCGAGCAAAACCCGACCGGTGTTGCTCCCCATCGTCATCGTTTTCGTTCGTCCACCAATGGGGTAAGTATTCGAGAGTTTTTTTCGATCGTTCCGTGGTGATATTGGCCTGATATTGATTTGTTTTGAAGTTGTTTCATTCTGAGGATGCTTCAGAAGTGATCGATCATTGTGAATCGCCGTTTTCGTCACAACCGCGCTACCACGCCCGTCTACCGCGTGGGGATGGTTCACCGGTCATGAAACCTTCTAGAAAACGGTCTGAGTCAGCTTGAACCGATTCGAGTCAACTTGAACCTATCTAACCCATCAACCTTGACCGAACCATTGACTTTGACCAAAAAAGACAAAATTTTTGAAAAGTCATATTTTATGTTTTCCGATGTTCTATGTCTGAATCCGAAGTCCGTTTCATCAAATTCAATCTCGGTAAGCTATATTTTGACATTTTATCTCTCGATTCATTACAAATTTTCACGTTTATGTTATGTTTATAATGTAATTGGTTTTGCCATGTATCCGAGACATTATGGGACGTGAAATTAAAGTTTGACGGTGGTCAAATGGAGTTTAATTGATTAATTGACGTGGTTCAAAAATCGAGGTAATACATTACTACCTTTTGCATGCTTTATGGAACATATTGGTATTAGTTAATGAATGGATGAATATATTTTGTTATATGTATGTAGTCAATCATCTCTAAACTCGATCTGAATACAGTAAGAAGTATGTAAACTAATAAGACTCGGATGACTCTATCAGAAATTAGAAGTCTGGTAATAATAATTCCAAGTCCAGTGATTAATCAGTGCAACAATTGACCGCATAAACCTTAAATTCTGATTATCCCCATTAAAAGTTGTAATACCAAAAATACCCATATAAGAAATTACGAAATTTCCCCTGAGATGTAAAAATGACATGAAATTGTTCTTGTTAGTGGATTTAACAAGAAAATTGGTTTTCGACCTGATAAAATTATTGTTTCGCCTATTAATTTCATGATTTGTTCGTAGAATCATTGATAAACAATTCATAACCTCCGTAAAGGCTCAAAACCTAGAATTATCGATTTCTTGGCAAGTACTTAAAGACTAACACCATGGAAGTACTTTTTATGTCTAAATTGTTCAAAATGATGGAAATAAATAAATTGAGTGAATTAAATGGAAAGACTGGATTGACTGAAACGAACAAAATACCCAAGAACTTCAACTGGATCAAAATACTCTGAGCTCTGATATGACCGAAGTACCCTTAAGCTCCATAATAACTAATATACCCTTGAGATTCTAAATTATTTAAATACCCTTACGACTTTGAATAAGGGAATATCTTTAGATAATTATGGGATTACTGATAAAATTAAAGGTTGTATAGCTCATAAAGGTTGAAGCACAACCTAAGCTTATCGGCCATGCTTGTTACTGTTAAGATTCGAGAGTTAAAATAATTATTGCATGAATATATTTAAGCCTCACCAAGATCTGTTCAATGAAGATTTGTGAAGGTGGACTTGTTTGGTCACATAGAGCAGTCAGTATGAAAAAAGTCAATATCCGTGAAGTGTTCCTACCAGAGTCTTGTTAAGTATTACAATAATGAGAAATGTTTAGCTTGATTAGACTCAGAAGCCTATAATTCGTTGCAAAAATGGAATATTGTAAATCATCATTTTAATTTTATTGAGTTAAATACTAAAACATCTCATAGATCTAAAATGACTAAAATGATCTTGTGAATCTGGTTGACAGAATCACTCTTATAATATCCGAATCTTAAGAAATTTTGATACATGAGTTCTTAAATACCCTTCAGATATATCCGAATACTAAATGATCATGATGATCTCTTTATGAATGACTGATTAATATTTTAGCTATCGAAGCCCTTTTAATAGGGATATCGTTTCTAAAATCCTATCGATTTACAAAAGTTTCATGGTTCCCTACCTGATAAATACCAAGTACCTCCAGAAAATAATTGGATTCTATAGTGTGTTCTGCTATATGATTATTTTATCTATTGTGAAATATGATTTACCAAAGTTACTGATTTACTGAATCTTTTAACAATTCAATATTCTGATTTAATGATGTATTGATTTATTATTTATAAACTATGGCTACATGATATGTGCGCCCTGGTTACATGTTTTCACTGGAAAATATAATCGTTCCTGGTTTATGGAACATGAAATCTACTGTTTATTCTATGAACTGATTATTGGGTTATTGTCTGGGTAGGATTATGGAGTATGGAAGTTCAGTTCTGATCAAGCTGGTGATTCCTTACAGACCTAAGGTGATCTTGGGTAGGCTCAGAGGCCCCAAGGCATTTCCTTGGGTAGGCTCTAAGGCCCCAAGGTACTTCATTGGGTAGGCTCTTAGGCCCTAAGGTACTCCCTTGGGTAGTCTCTCAGGCCCCAAGATATTCCCTTAGTTTAGTACCTACACTCAATAGGCATATAGTAAGTCCTTATGGATGTAGTTTTGGGGAGCTACATATCGATGTTCAGATAGAGGGTATTACTATGGTTTTAAAATATATTTTAAAATACAAATGTTTTCAAATGGTCTGTACACATTTCTCAGTTTTGTTAGAACACACTAGACTCCCCAATCCAATCTTTTGAATCTATCTCTCTCTGTGTACTTTCCTTTCGACCGTAAATTCCTTTTTGTAACTAAAGACTTAGCTAACAAAATCTAAATTCAACTTTAGAATTTGATGATGTCTGTCCCGCTAAAAAATTTATGATTTACCATATACCCGATGACCTATTGCATTCATCTGGTAGTTCTGTATTACTGAGCTTTCCAAAGCTCACTCTGTTAATTACCATTTCAGATTAAAGAGTTTGATCATGTGCTTTTACCAATATCAGTAAAGGAGTTCTATCAGTGTTGATTGCGGAGTACGATGCATTAATTAGGGGACATAAAGGTTGTATTCTGTTTTTATATTAAAGTTTAAAACTTGTTTTATTACTGGATATTGTTGAATTCTATTTTTAATATATAAATGATTTTCTGAACTTGTTTTTTATCTATAAATTATTTTACTATTTTAAATGGATTAACAAAAATTTTAAAATTTTCAGGATTTTTTGTCTGGGTCGCTCTGGTGACCTTAATGTGACACCCCAGATCAAATCAAATGACCTATATAGGTATGAGGGTGTTACAAAAATGGTGGTATCGGTTCAAAATCCAAATCTAAATGCGAGTCAAATGGCAGGGGTAATTAACCACAATGAGAAGCCGATAAAATTCTGTGAAGAGAATTTCCAGATATGGCAACAGAATGTGCTTTTTTATCTAGCCACAATGAATTTAAGTTCTTGAAAGAAAATCCTCTTACTTTTTAAAGAAGGAGAATGAAGAGGAGAGGTAGATATATTACCACATTTAATATTGTTGATGCTTAGAAGAATGCTGATTATATATACCATAATATAATTTGGAATAGTTTACAAGATTCATTGTATCTGGTATTTTCTAATTGTGAAACAGCTAAGAAGTGAGAAACATTGGACCACAAATACAAAGATGAAGACACTGGAGCTAAAAAGTTTTAGCTGCCATGTTCTTGAATTTTATTATGGTTAGCTCTAAATCAGTAGTAAAATAAGTGGAGGAACTCCAACTAATTGTTAATGGAATTCTTGATGAAAAATGGTCATATAAGAATCCTTTTAGGTAGTCTCTATTATTGAAAAATTACCTCATAGATGGAGTGACTTCAAGAATTATCTGAAGTACAAAAGGAAGAAAATGGTCGTGCAAGAACTAATTTTCAGACTTCGAATAGAAAAGGACAATAGGGTCAATACGAAAAAGTTCAACAAAGAAACCTTTAAAAAGACATGCAAACATGATGGAAGTTAGGACTTTAAGAATGTAAAACAACCCAAAAATAGGTCGAAGCTGATACCTAAAGGTTGGATTTTCAAGAAGGAGAAATTCCAAGGAAAGTGATTTAACTATGAAAAGATGGGCCACAAGTCCTTTGAGTGCACACATTCAAAGAAAGTCAAAGCTCACGGGGTTAATACTATGGAAATAATAGCTCAAGACGTGGGGGACATAGATCTATGTGATGTGATCTCTGAAGTCAACCTGGTTAACTCTAATCTAGGAGAATGGTGGCTAGATACCAGAGCCACGCATCATATATATTGTAACAATGATTCTTTTCTCAAATTGATACCTTACGAGAATAGGGAAAAGCTATACATAGGCAATGTTGTGACTTTCAAAATCAAGGGAAAGGGTATCGTGGTCTTGAAGATGACTTCCGACAAAGAACTCAAGTTACAAAATGTGTTGTATGTGCTTGACATACGAAAAAACCTTGTTTCTAGAATACTTTTAAGTGTTCACGGCTTTATAATGTTATTTTAATCTCAAAAGTTGGTTTTGTCTAAGGGGGAATATTTATGGGTAGATGATATGTATTGAATGATATGTGGAAACTCAATATTATCTCTGTAAAAGCCAAAAACATGAATAAGAATAATGTTTCTTCTTCCGTTTATATGCTTGAGTCATTTAATTTATGGCATGATAGGCTTGGAATGTTAATTATGATGCTCTACGAAGATTAATTAACTTAGAACACATCACTTTGTTTTATATTAATTATAATTATAAATGTGAAACGTGTGTTGAGGCAAAATTAAGAAGGTCATCTTTTCAAATTGTTAAAAGAAATATTGAACTGCTTGATTTAATACAACAACATTTATGACTTGAAATTTGTTCAAACGAGAGAATGGAATAAATATTTTATTACATTCATTGTCATTAGCATAAATTATTGCTATGTGTATTTTCTTAAGAGCAAAGATGAAGCTATAGAGAAATTTATACTCTATAAGCATGAAGTCAAAAACCAACTTAATAAAAGGATTAAAATGGTAATAAGTAATCGTGGTGGTGAATACGTTGAATCATTTGGTGAACTTTTTTCACAACATGATATTATTCAAGAAGTAACACCACCATATACTCAATCAAATGGAGTAGTCGAGCGGAAAAGTTAAACTCTAAAATAAATGATGAATACCTTGTTAAAAAGCTCGGGGTTATCATAAAACATGTGGGGAATCTTTTTTTAGTTAACTACCTTTTAAATAAGGTATCTTGGAAGAAAAAGGATAAAAAACCATACGAATTACGGAAAGGTCAGAAACCTTCCTACAAATATTTGAAAATGTGGGGCTATCTTTCCAAGGTAATGGCCCTATTACCAAAACAAATGAAAATAGGTCATAAAACTGAGGATTGCATTTTTATTGGCATTGCAGAACATAGTAATGCATATCTACTTCTTGTGTATGAATCAAAGAATCTTAAGATTCACAAGAACATGATAATAGAATCAAATAATGCATCATTATTTGAAAATATTTTCCCTTATAAATCTAGAGAGATTGATCAAAGTTCAATAAAACAAACTTTAGATACTAACAATGAAAATAATATAGATAATCAACAAGGGGCTAAAGCTGAAATATAACCAAAAAATAGTAAACAAGCAAGGGTAGAAAGATCATTTGGACCATAATTCCTAATATTTATGTTGGAGGTTAAATCTTAAACGTATAGTGATGTTATACGATCCTCAAGAAAATATCAAAGCCACTCTTCTTCTTCTCCAGATATATCTAAAGCTACAAACTTAGATTCCATTGTGGATCTAGTTATAACAGTTTGTCTTGAGGATTTCTATGGTACAATTTCTTCTAACAAAGTGAATACATATCCACTTGTACGTTTAGTATCTTGAATATTTGATATCCAACTGGAATCAAAGTATCTTTCTAGGACGACATGATCTTTGGAATAATGCAACCCATAGTATCGAGTATACATGAGATATCTTAATATCCTTGTTATTGCTTTCTAGTGGTCTTTCCGTGGATTACTTGTAAATATTCTTAGACTACTCACAATAAAAGCGATATCTGGTATAATACAGCTCATTAGATACATTAGACTGCCTATGACCATTGCATATTCCACTTGGTGAACACTTTCACCTCAGTTCTTAGAAAAATGTTAATAAAAATCTACAAGAGTTATGGCTATACCAAAATCATCATTGTTAAATTTCTCAAGAATCTTGTCCACATAACGTGACTGAGCTAGCATGAGGCCTTCAGTGGACCTTGTAATTTAGATGCCCAAAATTGTGTCGGCCTATCCCATATCTTTCATGTCAAATCTTAAGGATTTCTATGACATAGCTCCTCCACCCCAAAGTGAATACATATCCACTTGTACCTTTAATATCTTGAATATCAGATATCCAACTAGCATCAGAGTATCATTCTAAAACAACAAGATCTTTGGAATAATGCAACTCATAGTCTCGAGTATATTTAAGATATCTCAATATCCTTGTTATTGCTTTCTAGTTGTCTTTCATTGTATTTCTTGTAAATCTACTTAGACTGCTCATAGTAAAAGTGATTCCAGTCTAATATATCTCATTAGATACATTATACTGCTTATGATCCATGCATATTCCACTTAGTGAACACTTTCACCACGGTTATTAGACAAACATGAAAACAAAATCTATTAGAATTATGCCTATGCCAGGATCATCCTTGTTAAATTTCACAAGAATCTTGTCCACATGGTGTGACTAAGCCAATATGAGGCTCGTTTGATCGTTTGCTCTTTCTTGGCTCTATTTCAGCCTCTTGTTGATTATCTTAGACTATCTTCATTGTTAGTATCAAAAGTTTGTTTTATTGAACTTTGATAAACCATCCTAGTTTTGCAAAGGAATATATCTTCAAACAACGATGCATTATCTGATTCCATTATTGTGTTTTTATGAATCTCAAGATTCTTTGATTCATATACAAGAAACTGATATGTGTTGCTATCTTCTGCATAGCCAATGAAACTACAATCCACAATTTTAGGACCTATTTTCATTTGCTTTGGTAATGGGGCCATTACCTTGGCAAGACACATTGACATTTTCAAGTGTTTGTATGAAGGTTTTCAACCTTTTCATAACCCATATAGTGTCTTGTCTTCTTTCTTTCGTGGTACCTTATTTAAAAGGTAATTAGTTGAAAGGACAATTTCCCCCACATGTTCTGTGATAACCCAGAGCTTACTAGCAAAGCATTCATCATCTATTTTAGAGTTCGATTTTTCCCTCAACTACTCCATTAGATTGAGGAGAATATGGTGGTGTTACTTCGTGAATAATACCATATTGTGAACAAAATTCACCAAATGGTTCAACATATTCATCACTGCGATCACTTCTGACCATCTTAATTCTTTTATTAAGTTGGTTTTATACTTCTTGCTTATAGAGTTTAAATTTCTCTATAGCTTAATATTTTCTCTTAAGTACATATACATAACAGTACTTCGAGCAATCGTTAATAAAGGTAATAAAGTATTTATTCCCTCCTCTTGTTTATACAAATTTTAAGTCAGAAACATCGTTATGTATTAGATCAAGTGGTTCAAAATTTCTTTCAACAAATTGAAAAGATGATCTTGTTGATTTTGCCTCAACACATGTTTCACATTTTTTATTATAATGATGTGAAATAAAGAGATGTGTTCCAAATAAATTAACCTTCACCAGGTATCATAATTAATATGTCCTTGACTTTAACCACGTTTTCCTAAGCCTCATTGAAGTTGAGCTTTTTGACATTAGCTCTATTGTCCTCTTCTATGCGAAGTCTAGCAACAAGTTCTTCAATGGTCATTACCTTCCTCTTATGCTTCAGGTAATTCTTGAAGTCATTCCATCCGGGGGGGTATGTTTTCAATAATAGTTGCCACCTTGAATGATTCAATGATGACTATCTTTTCAACGAGAATTCTGTTAATAATCGGTTTGAATTTCTCCACTTGTTTCACTACTAGCTTGGAATCAACCATAGCTGTCACACCCCGAAGTTGAGGCAAAATTTTAAGGGACCAAAATGGATAATTCTAAAGATTTATGGGTTAAGTTTGAATATATAGGAAGTTCAAGGACTAGCCCTATAATTTTCCATACCCTAAACATCAGTTGACACCATGATAACTCCTTAAAAAGACTATATTTTAGGCCTTTTTACTTAAGTTATTGATTGTCTAAAAGCCATTGACATAATATTTTAGCTGCATATTGTTGAATTTAGGACATATTTTCATGCGGTGTATAAGTTTTTTTGAGGCAAAGTTTATTTGATTAAACTGATGCTGCTGATGAGAAAGGTTGTTTGTTGATTATGATGATGCATGAAATGACCAAGGAAAAATTTATTTGCCAAGACAAATTAATTTACTAGGGCCAATGGAACACAAAAGACGAAGATAGAGAGGAATAGATTTTCCTTGACAAGGCAATATTTATCTTGCAATTCTGACGCGGATCTGATGAGCTGCTGACGTCTCTTGCCAGCTGTCTGATTGACCTCAAGTGCAAGCAAGCCCCCAAGATTAAGATAATAGCCAACCACCTTTCCATTTATAGCTTGGATAAAAAAACATGTGTATTTAAGGAATATTCAATAACACAAACCCCTAGGAATTCCTATTATAAATACCAGTCACAACCACCAAAAAGAGGGGAGAATCATACATAGAAAATACCCTAGGTTTGGAAAAAGGCGGTTGCGTCGTTCTTTTTTCCACCTTCCCCACTCGTCTATCCTTGGTGCCCTCCATAGCCAGGCTTCGTCGGGGCGGCATCCAGGCCCTCGAGAGAGGCTGGTGCACTGGAGCAGTCATGGTAGTGTATGATGTCACGACAGAGGTCTGTTCTGGGACTTTTTCTTCCTATTGTTCTTCATGTTTTATTTTTCTAAGGGCTTGTACTTAATGAATATTTTTGGGATGATGTTAACCACACCATAACTGTTTTATTTGGTGTAGGGAATGATTTGATAATATTTTATTTTACCGTTAATGAATGATTAAGTTTGTTTTTGTTAAGTGTTGTTTTGTTCACTGTTTTAACCTTTTGTCTTGACACTGTAAGAGCTTCGAGAGATTGCCTGGTGCCTAGGTGAAACATTTCTAGACCTTGTAAGAGCTTTCGAGAGATTGCAATTTTTCTAGAAATATATTCTTAGATTATAGAGAATTAGGATAGATCTACGCGAGCAATGGAATAGATCTAGGATAGTGATGTTCTAACCTATATAACTTAGAGATAAGAAGAGGGTTTCAATCGACAAAAAGGGATAGACACTTGAGTAGGATAAACAACAACTATAGTTCACGCTAAGGGGTATTACCGCAACAACAGTCTGACAAACCAAGGGTTGTAGCTCACAACGAGTAGTATTGCCATAGCAACCATCTAAGAATACTTAGTAATCCTTTCGGGTAGCCTAAGCATAGCATACCAAATCATTCTTAGCATGAAATAACGTCTCGCCATAGCAAAACCAACCTAAGTACCCCGTTAAAAGTCTGATCGTGTGAGGTTTCCATTCTTCTTATAGAGTTTTGATAACTTTAGCCTTGACAACTTTTATTTGTTTACCTTTGTATATTTTTCTTGCCTCGACATACTTTTCTCGATCTGTTCATACCATTTGCCATTGCATATTTTTCCTTGTTTATATCATTAGACTTATATACATAGGATTAGTTAGTGACACCTATTCCTAGCTGTAGTAATCTTTTAAAAGCTCTCCAATCTCCATGGAGACAATAACTCACTCACTACTATATTACTTGCATCGATTGTGTACACTTGCACAGATTTACTTGCCATAGCATATGTATTTACAAGCGATCAAGTTTTTGGCGCTGTTGCAGGGGATTTGCAATTGGTGTTTTTAAAATTTTTGTTGTAGCATTATCTTGTTTATTTATTATTGCATTTTTTTCTTTTATTTTTATGGATTTATTTGCTATTTTTGTTTACCCTTTTCAGGTGTTGTCTGGTTATATATCTTGTAGAAGTCCCAAGGAACCATTATCTCATTTTGAACCTGAGATCAAAAATATTTTCTATCAAAGAAGATTTGTTCAAAGAGCTCAAAAAGCTATATACGAAGTTCAAAATGAAGCGGAGAAACATGAAGAATTAAATGTCACTTCAAATAAAAATACAAATAATGTTGCAGGACCACAAATTTTTAGAGATCACTTAACTCTCACCTTGGATGAACTTATGCCTGTTATTGTAGCTCCCAAGATTCAGGTAGATCACTTCGAGCTCAAACCGGTTATGTTCGACATGTTGGACTTGATTGGATAGTTTGGTGGTGCTCCTCATGAAGATGTAAAGCAACATGTTCGAGCATTTTTGGAGGCACGTGACTCTTTTCAACAACAAGGTGTGCATGAAGATGTGCTAAAATTGAAGTTATTTCCATATTCGTTGAAAAATCATGCCAGGGCATGGCTTAATGGACTACCTTCTGGCTCGATAAGGTCCTGGGTAGATTTTTGCAAACAAGTTTTGCTATGGCATAATCCACCCAATATGAACAACCATCTTAGAATTCCATATCATCTTTTTACCAAGGCGATGAAGAGTCTATGTATTAGTGTTGGGGCCGATACAAAAGTTTGCTTCGCAAGTGCACCAATCATGGATTCCACGACTGGACTCAAGTTTTGATGTTCTACAATGGAGTCAATGCACCCACTTGCATTATGTTGGATGCCTCGGTGAATGGTACTCTGCTTGACAAATTACCTGAGGAAGCCTTTGATATCCTTGATTGGATAACCAATAACGATTATCAATTTTCGTTTACAAGGCTTGGAACCAGAAGGAAAGTGTCTGGGGAATTTGAACTTGATGTCAAGGATTCAATGTCTGCCCAACTTTCTGCCATAACAAATATGTTGAAAAATTTATAGCATGACAGTGATGTGAAAGAAGTCAGGGTAAGCAGCTCATCATGCAATTTTTGCCAGGACAACCATCATGAAAGTGAATGCCCAAAAAACAAGATGTCCATGAATTTCGTGGGTAGATTTAATAGAAGAAGCAACAACCTTACTCTAATAGATATAATCCTGGATGGCGACAACATCCAAATTTTTCATGGGGTAATCAAGGGACCAATAACAACCATGCATTCAACCTTAACGTGCCACAACAAAGTATTTCTGAACCTACAAATTTTCAGCATCAACAGATGCACTGGAAAAATATTAACAAGGGTTCAATATCTTTCTCAAATTCTAATTCCCTCGAAGCTTCACTGCAAGATTTTATAGCCTCGACAAAATATTTCACGACTTCAACTAAGGTCTTGCTGCACGAATACTCTTCAATAATTAAAAGCCAAGGCATATTGTTGCAAAGTCAGACAACTTTATTATGAAGTCATAGCTCATCTTTAAGAGCATTGGAGAACCAAGTGAGCCAAATTGTCACATCATTACATTCTCGCCCGCAAGGAAGCTTCCCTAGTGATACTACGATCATTAAGCTTCATGGAAACGAGCAATGCATGTTCTTACACTGAGGAGTGGAACCCAAATTAATCTGGAAGATAAGTTTAGGGGGATGAACCAAGAAATTTCTCGCCATGGTGTTACACATGAAATCTGAAAGTCAAGTTGAAATTGTTGAATAAGAAGAGTTGCATAAGGAGAAGGAAAATAATGAGGGTTCAACAAGTCATCTTACTGATGGTGGAAAATTTATTATCACGGCAAAAGTTTCGGCCCCACCCGCAGTGGGTGAAGTCAAACCCCCACCACATTTTCCTCAACGACTGAAGAAGCATAACGAAGATATCATATTCCATTACGATTTAGCTTCATGCGAAGAGTATTTTAAAGGAGAGAGGACTACTGCAAAGGTCCTACAATTCAGATGTGAAATACATGAAATGTCATGGCAAAATATTTTGAAGGTGGAACTGTTATATGTGTGGGGCATATTAGTCTATACTGGTGCTCCGATTGAACGTGACAAAACTGCCATATTAATTCGGGATGTTTAGAGTTTGCATCCCTTCAACCCTCTTTAAATTTTTTTGGGACATGGCAAATTATTATTTTTTATGTTTTTGTTTTTCTTTATTTTATTTCTTTATGTACTTTTAATACTAGTTTTTATAAGAACATGCTCCCAATCATGTGGACAAGAGTAAAACCCCTATGGATATTGTACCAACTTAGAAAGAATACTCAATTGGTGTTGGAAAAAATGATGGCATTACTGATGATGTCCACCCATCTGCAAAAATGCCATGACGAATTAAGTATGTTTTTGTTTTACCGTTAATGAATGATTAAGTATGTTTTTGTTAAGTGTTGTTTTGTTCACTGTTTTAACCTTTTGCCTTGACACTATAAGAGCTTCGAGAGATTGCCTGGTGCCTAGGCGAAACATTTATAGACCTTGTAAGAGCTTTCGAGAGATTGCCATTTTTCTAGAAATATATTCTTAGATTCGAGAGAATTAAGATAGATCTACGCGAGCAATGAAATAGATCCGGGATGGTGATGTTCTAACTTGCATACCTTAAATATAAGAAGAGGGTTTTAATTGGTTAAAAGGAATAGACGCTTGAGTAGGATATACAATGACTATAGTTCACACTGAGGGGTATTACCGCAACAACAATCTAACAAACTAAGGGTTGTAGCTCATACCGCATAGTATTGCCATAGCAACCGTCTAAGAATACTTAGTAATCCTGTCGGGTAGCCTAAACATAGCATAGCAAATCATTCCTAACATGAATTAACTTCTCGCCATAGGAAAACCAACCTAAATGCCCCGTTAGAAGTCTGATTGTGTGAGGTTTCCATTCTATTTATAGAGTTTTGATAACTTTAGTCTTGACAACTTTTATTTGTTTACCTTTGCATATTTTTCTTGCCTCGACCATACTTTTCTTGATCTGTTCATACCATTTTCCAATGCATATTTTCCTTGTTTATATCATTAGACTTATATACTTAGGATTAGTTAGTGACAACTATTCCTAGCTGTAGCAATCTTTTAAAAGCCCTCCAATCCCTGTGGAGACGATAACTTACTCACTACTATATTACTTGCATCGATTGTGTACACTTGCACGGATTTGCTTGCCTTAGCATATGTATTTACAAGTGATCACACCAAAAATAAAATAAAGGGGTAGTTGGGAGGTTTGAACCTGTAACCCTAGGGTTATGGCCACTCACACCCTAACCATTATGCTAGGCTTCTATTAGTATTTAATTTAATAAAATATATTTTTATAATAAATTGGTTTGGGTTAAAACTAAAAACCCAAACTAGAAAAACCCTTCCCCATTCGTGAACCAAGTACCCAAAGCCTCACCCTCACCCGTTCATCGCTCCCTGCTATGGCCGGTGGTGTAAGTCACCGCTACCTCCAATCGAAGCGCAAGGCCGCTGTAAAACTACCCCAACCACACTCGATGCTAAGTGCTCGTCAGTCGTTGTGGATGGGCGTTTAAAGTTCTACCAAAAAACACCCCACGACCTCAGTTAAACACATTTTTTGGCCTCCACGGTCGTCCCCTTGCCTCACTTCCACTGCCGCTAAACTCCCAAGGTGATTCTGACCAAAACCTGACTGGTTTCGTCGTCCGAATCCATCCCGTCGTCTATCACCGTGGGTAAGCATATTATCATCTTTACTCGGTTGTTTTATCATATTGTGGTTGTTAAATTAAGCTATTTTGAATATGTTTGAATGTGGTTATGCTCCTAGAGTAAATGAATGTCCTAAACAACCTTTTCAGTGTCGTCACACACCGCCACGCACCGGCAACATGCTTGCTGCTTGTTCATGGTCCAATGAGCTTTCTATAATCAGTTAAAGGTAACTCATACTGATCTGATTCAACCCAAACCATCCTAAGTCTACCCAAACCAGTCTGATCCGTTGACCTTGACTTGACCGTTGACCTGCTTGTTGACCGTTGACATTTTTATTGACTTTGACTTTGATAGTTGACCGTTGACTTCGACCAAAAAGTCAATTTTTTTGAAAAGTCATATTTTATTTTTTTCGACGTTTTGAGTCCAAATCCGAAGTTAATTTCTCAAAATTCAGTCATATTAAGGTGTTTTAAACATTTTATCTTCTAATTCGATTCATTTTTTGCAATTAAGTTATATTTTGATGAAATTTGTTTTGTTTATATCTGAGATATTTTTGGGCATTGGATTAAAGTTTGAAAGCAATTGAATGGAGTTAAGTGATCGATCGAAATGGCTCGAAAATCAAGGTAATACATTACTACCTTATGTATGCTTTATTGAACATGTTGGTATTGGTTAATGCGTAGATGAATATGTTTACTTACATATGTATAAATAATATATTTCTAAATTCAATCCATATGTGATGAAAAACAATTAAACTGAATAAGACTCAGATTTCACATATAAGACACTGAAAGACTGATAAGAAGTAATTTCAGGTTCAGTGATTAACCGATAAAGCAATCAACCTCAGAATCTTTAAATTCTAGTTATTTTTTGTTAAAAGTTTTAATACTGAAATCAATTTGTTTAGAAATTTTGAAATTACCCCTATGTGGTAAAAATGGTCTAGACTGACCTTGATAGTGAAAGTACCCTGAGAATTTGTATTTAATTCGATAAACTATTGATTTACCTGTTAAATTCCTAGTCTGTTTAGAAATTCACTGATAATTAGATCCTAACATCCGAGAAGCTGCAAGACCTAGAATTATTGATTTATCAGCAAACACAAAAAGAATACAATATCGGGAGTACTATTTATGTTTGAATTCTTTATAAAATTGAATTAAGTGGAAAGACTGGACTGAAAAAAATGACCAAAATACCCTTGAAATCTAAAATGACCTAAAGTACCTACAAGCACTTGAATAACTAAATACACTTTACCTCCGAAAGGAATAAATCAACCTCAAGTACCAAAAATACCCTCATGACTTGGGTTAAGTAAATGTCTTGGATAACTTCTGAAGATACCAGTGAAGCTTTAATGATGTGCAAGTAAACACAATCGAATAAGTAATAAATCGATGAGTGAGTATCGCCTCCACAAGGATTGTTAGAAATTATGAGTTTGACCACAACACTACAATAATTTATCTAAGTATAGAAATGATATATACACAGATGATGCTTCGGTAATGGAAATGTGAGAGTGAATGGAATGATGGTGATGTAATGTGATTGATTGAATAATGTTGTGGCAAAAGAACAATTTATAATGATGAAAATGATGAAAATGTCGAGGCAAAGTAAAATGGTAAAAATAGAAACTAAATGAATAACTTGACAATCCTCAAATAGGAAACTACTTTGGAAATGAATGGTGGGGAGGCACTTAAGGAGCTGAAAAGTTATATCTCTAGATGATTTTGTCTTCTAATGTTTTACTTGTTCAATAGAGTTTACTAAAAGTGTTCTCGCTATCTCTAGTCATAAGAATCTAACAAAATAGAATGTCATAGTATCTTGTCTCAGTCTAAACTATAGCAACCTACACTATTGATGATGCATTATCCTTGTTAGTCGTTGATATCCTAGCTTAGTCTCTCTCAAGCACTAAGGGATTATAGGCTATAGTAATTAACTATACCCCATTGTTTATGCTAATCTTACTTAAGTTCGCTCGAACACTTAAGAATTAATGACTAGATTTCTCTTAAACATCTAGTCTTCATCTAATAAATGGACACTCTCATGCCTCCTATAATCTTAGAAGATAAAGAATACATAAATAAAACAAGTAAAAACAAAACAAAATCAATCATCAACCATCAAAATAAAGTTTTTAGTCATCCATCAAATGAACTCCAACCAAATATAGCTTAGTTCATGGTGGGGGAAATAAACTATATAATATATCCAACCATTCATTCAACCAAACAACCCAATTAAGTTTTTCAAGCTTTAGCAAAGGAGCAAAGGTTGGAGAAGAAGACACAAGGTGTGCACGACCGACGCTTCCTCAAACCACTATGAATGGCTATAGCACGAGCTCCTCTCGAATGCTTACACCACTTCCTCGAGATTCACCAATGGAGTAAAAACAATAAAAATGGTGAAAATAAGAACAGTGGAGATAATAGAGAAAATGATGATTTTGAAGCTTATGTAACCATTTCCTTCTCTCTCTTGTGTGGTGTCCTTTAATAACAAAAATTATCTAAGGATATTCATGATATTTTACATTAAAAATACCCATTATACCCCTAAGCCATTCCTTGTGCGTGAAGCTTATCTCTACAGGTGCCTGTGGACCCTATCAAGAGTATACAGGCAGTAGGCACGTGCCTTGACAGCTGTCTTCTTGTAAAATATCTTTTTATCCTTTTCTGCGACAAAAATGCCAAGGCATTACAATATACTTCAATAACATGTGATGTCGTGGCATTCTTCTCAACTTACCTTATGTTCATTATTTCTTTCACATCACTAACCAATCACTCTTTTCCTATCATATAGCACCTTAACAAAGTAAAACAACACATCCACCGTAAATACTACTAAATACAACTATATGTACCTAAAATAACCTATATGAACCCTTAGACAAACAATAACTTAAGTGGAAAAGGCCTTAAAAGTAGACTTTTTACGGAGTTATCACACCCCCAAACTTAAGCTATTGCTTGTCCTCAAGCAATGGATAGCAATTAACACAAACATAATGTCATGACAATTTTCAACAATAGGACAATCAAGACAAAAATATAATTTCAACCCTAAGAAAAATTGGCTTCAACATGCTAGACATATCAAGAAAGCAAGTACTTTTCCCTAGGTCAAGATTCATTATGGTGTTGTGTGTGTGTGATTGCATCTGATCTATATTTAACAACTCTAGGTAATTTATAATTGAGTTCCCTGGTTTTTCCATGGCATTTACTCATTCATTAAGAACATTTATACTCATTTTTTATTGAATACACACTATTATTATTATTATTATTATTATTATGCTAGGAAGGGAGTCAACCCATCACAACTATCATCCTACACTCTAAGTGAAAGGAAGCATACCTTTCACCAATAAGGTAGTCAGGTAGAGTCATCCCGTGATTGTTTTCAGTCATTCATATGCACATGACTACCATTTATTAATGAGAATTCCAGGTAATGCCACAACAAAGAGAAGTGTCCCTCTATAACTATGCCAAACATTTATTCACGATTAAACAGAATTCAAACATATGGGAGTTCTTTAAAGATTTATCAATTAACCACAATACCATATTTTAATGCTAAGGCTAACCAAAGTTCTTTCATAAAAACTTCCTAATCACCTTAACTATAGAAAACATACAATTCGTGTAAAACTAATTCACAAAGCATCAAGCCCTAGAGTAAGTTCTATCATTCTCAACAGTTATTTACATTTAATTTCTAACCTAAAAAGTGCATCATCATCAGGTGTCATCAAAATATTTTGTGTAATTATCCTATTATTTACTGATGCCATGGAATAATATTATGTTAATACTATCATGCATAGAATACTACCTCCCCCAACCTTGAGAGAAACATTTTCCTCAATGCTTAAGAGAACTAATTAATTAATAAAACTAAATGCAATGTTATGTTATGCAAAAATGAATGCAGAATGAGTATGAAATGAGGTACCTCAATTTTTATGGTGGTGGCGATGTTGCAGTGGAGGTGCTAGTAGCTCCACGCCTTGTTCTTTTTTGTAGTGGCATAGGACTGGAATATGAAAATCCACATGCTGATCTATAATGCCCTGCAAATGAAAATAGTGATTAATCTCTTATGGTGTAAAAAAATTTTATTTACTTCAAACAAAAACTGTATGTTGATTCAGTTTTGAGATGTTCACATAGAAATCTTTAACCAACGAGGCATTCATAGAGCCGGGGTTCTTTGTAAAATTTCTCCATTAGTGTGGCTCGACAATGTCCATGACGTTTGGTCCATAACCATTGTCCTACTCCTTAGTGAAGATGAACCCCGACTCAAAAAAGAATTTTCGGTTATTGAAATTTTGGAACCTCTCATTCTCCACATCATCGACAAACTATTAAGGAAGAGCGGCGTCAGCTCCTGAGGGTCGCGTTCATACCATTTTTGCATCGGTTTAAGATTGAAAAGAAGAAAAAGTTGAGTACTTTATTTTGCTACAATGACATAGGTTATGGAGGGAAAGGAGAGAAGAATAAGAACATGAAAAAGAAAAGTCCAAGGAAATAATGAAAGAGAGCGAGTGAGTGGACGGTTGAAATGGAGTGAGTAGATGGTTGAAAATGAGTGAGTGGATGGAGTGAAATGGGTAGGTGAAAAATTAAATTGTAAACATTAAATGAGGGGTGAAAGGACAATTCAAAATAAAAAGGAAAATAAAATAAAATAAGGGAATAAAGTGTAAAAAGAATATTTCCCTTCTCAATTTTGTATTTTCTTCCTTTGCTAACCACTCCATCATACAAGCATGGGTACCAGTGGGCCCCTACAGTATAAAATAAAGTATAAATATCATAAAATAATAATAATATAATAATAATAAATAAAAATAACCTCTTTATTTATGCATAATTAGCAAAATCCAATATCGTGGCATTGAAATTTGGTTCACGAGGTTGGCACACTTAGACATCGTGCAGGTGAAGCACCGACTTATCGTGCAAAATGTGAGATCTATTTTAAATTTTCAGGCGCTGACCGTTGACCTTAAAGATCGTCCCATCATCTACATTTTTTTATCAATTGCTCTGTGAGGGTAGACGTGATGCACCTCAAATGGTCATGACCATCTATATTTGAGCTTTCGAGGGAAGAGCTTTAGCCTTGAATTGTAAAGTAACACTTGTTGGCCAACATGAAAATGTCGTGGCATCAGCTTTTGGTCATGACACTTTTGTCTTTTCCTTGTATAGCTTGACATTCTCATATGCTTGTGCTATTAACTCTTCCATCTCATTAAGCTCCAGCAATCTTTGTTGCCCAGCTAACTGAGCATTGACATTTAGCCTCTTAATGGCCCAATACACCTTGTGTTCTAGCTCATGGGGAGGTGGAAAGCCTTACCATACACCAATTTGAGGGGCGACATGCCCAGAGGAGTCTTAAAAGCTGTTCTATATTCCCAAAGTGTCTCGTCTAACTTTGGTGACTAATCATTCTGCCTCAGATTCATAACTTTTTCTAAATTTTGCTTTATCTAACGATTAGATATTTCACCTTGGTCATTCTTCTATGGATGATAAGTCATTTCAATCTTGTGTTGGACTCCATATCTCCTCAATGCCTTGGAAATTAACTTGTTCTCAAAATGGGTTCCCTCATCACTATTGACGGCTCGAGGCACTCCAAACCGAGTGAATATATTCTTGTGCAAAAACTTAAGCACGGTTTAGAATCATTCTTTGATGTTACAATTGCCTCCACCCACTTGGACACGTACTCCACAGCAAGAAAAATGTACCTATCACCACAGGAAGATGAGAATGGTCCCATGAAATCAATACCCCAAAAGTTAAACAACTCAATTTCTAGAATGCCTTGCAGTGGCATTCAATGTCGTTTGATATGTTTCCAGTGTGTTGGCATCGATCACAGGACTTGTAAAATGCTTGAGCATCTTTGAACAATGTTGGCAGCGGTCCTTGCTCTTTCAAAATGGCCTCCACTTGGGGTTGTATTGTTAGAGTATGCCCAAAAACCAATCATATGATGATTGTAATATATATTTGTTTACCGATTTTATTGAATGAAGGCGTTGCCACTATTATTTTCAGTTATATGTATGCGTTTAAAATAAAATGAAATATAATAAAGTCCATATAATAACATTATTATTAAAAGATCCATAGCCAAGTATTATTATGGGAATGGACAATAATAATAAGCTTAAGACTAACATGTTATTGATTGATGACAACTAGTTGTAATTGACATATGTCATAATTGATACATGATTATATTGTTAGAGAACAATGTATTGGATTGACCCACCATGAGTATATGTCTTGGATTATTATGTAACAGTCATAACATTGCACATGGTGATGACAATATGTATGATCCTCAGACTTGAGATCAATGTTGTATGTTTTGATACAGTTAAACATGCTCCATAACTGGTTACACTATAAAGATTGTTATAGAATATATCTCAATATATGTAGTGGGCGCGTATGATTAAGATAGGATTTGTCATTCCTACATAATAGGAAATATAACACTTGCCACTTGATTGAGTGAGACAAGAAATGCATGGCCATGCTCGAATAAGTTGATATGAGATATCCCAAATTATTCGTTAATTATAGTCTACTCTAGACATCAAGAAACAATAGATGGGTTATACAAGTGTGATTATTCCAAGACTTATGCCTATTCTAGATATAAAGGACAAAATGATGTAATACATAAAAGAGTTAATCACGAAGATGATATGTCGAATCATAATTTCTTGTAACTTAGGTGACAATGATATATTGCTAGATGTCACTCATTATATGTAATATTAGAATTGTTCTAATAATTACTACTAACGTCACAAGAACCTACAAGGTCACACCCTAGAATTGAAATGAGCAAAGATGTACAATTTGTTGTATGTTACTAAAATATATCTAGAGTTAATATATGTATATTTGATATACATATGATTTTAATTATCCCAAATATAATAAGTAAACATTAAAAGAATTTAATTTTTATTACAACTCTTTTAATCGATATTTAATTCGTAATAATTAAATAAGAGTTTAAATAAATATTAAATAAATATTATAATTCAAATTATAAGTCTTTAATGGATATTTAATTTGAATAAATTAAATAAGATTTTTATTAATTCGAAATAACTTAAAATCCCTAAGAGGTTAGGGTAACTGACATTTTTAAAGCGAGGTAAAGTCTAGTAGTCACTTCCTCTTCAGCCTTTTTTTCTCAAAACTAATTTTGGGAAAAGTAAATTTTGCTCTCAATCGGGTGAACTAAGTAGAGGCCGAGACGTGTTTTCGTGGAGGCTTACAATTCGAACCGTTAGTGATCACCATTAGTTGTTGATGCCTTTGCTATTTTTCAAGGAACTCATTGTAAGTATTCGTATTCGTATTCTTTCCTCTCGATTTCATTTTTTCTGTACTTGGATCACTGGTGAGACTGTCGAGTTTTTGTTTCCACTACGCCATGGGGTGTGTCGACGGTTCCAACATGTATGACAATGGTATAGGATGTCTTGTTGCTCTTCTTCAGGTACACATCATCTAATGAGTTGGTATGCGCAATGCTTTAATAAATATGGCTCATCCCAAAAGTAGAACCTTGCATCGTGCTTGAACTTTTTCTTGCCCTAGTTGTTCAATTCAAAATGCAGTATGCCACTAACAAGAAAATTAACAAGCTCAATGTATCTTAGGAGTGTCGTGCCATATAAGATTTTCTCATCAGGGAATTACTCTTTAATATCTACAATGACATGGCATTTGGAATTTCTTTCTAGCCTAGGTAAATTATTAGCAACTTTATTCTCAGTACCTTTTCTATCTACAACCTCTAAGTCAAATTCTTACAAAAGTAAGATCCACCTAATAAGTCTAGGCTTGGGATCATTTTTGTTCACTAAATATTTAACAACTGAGTTATCAGTGTGAACAATAACCTTAGTGCCTATTAGGTATGGTCTAAATTTATCAAATGCAAATATTACGATAGGTAATTCTTTCTCAATGGTTGTATAATTCATTTGTGCCTCATTCAAGGTATGACTAGCACAATATTTAACATGAAAAATTTTATCTTGGCTTTGTCATAGAACAACTCCTATGGCATAATCACTTGCGTCACACATCAATTCAAATGATGATGTCCAGTCGAGATGAACTACAATGGGCGTTGAGATCAATCGTTGCTTCAGCTTAGTAAATGGGCATAGCCAAAACTTGTCGAACGCAAAGGGGTGGTTTTGTTGAAGAAAGGTACATAAGGGCTTAGAGATTTTGGAGAAATCTTTGATGAATATTCTATAGAAGTCAAGGTGTCCAAGAAAACTCCTTATCCCCTTGACAGATGTAGGTGGTGACAATTTTTCAATCACTTCAATCTTAGATTTATCCATCTCAATGCCTTTTGGGATATCTTGTGGCCTAATACAATGCCCTCAATCATCATGAAGTGACATTTCTCCCAGTTCAAAACTAGATCAGCCTAATTGCATCTTTTAAGAACTTTTGCCAAATTGCCAAGCTATCACTTAAAGTCATCTCCAAAAATAGAGAAATCATCCATGAATATCTCAAGGAATTCCTCAACCATATAAAAAAATATGCCTTGCATGCAATGTTGAAACGTTATTGGGGTATTACAGAGTCCTAAAGGCAAAAGTACCATAGGAATAACTGAATGTGGTCTTCTCATTGTCATCTGGTGCGATGGCAATAAGACTATACACAGAATACTCATCGAAGAAACAATAGAATGCTTAGTCTGCCAATCGATCAAACATTTGATCAATGAAGGGTATAGGAAAATGGTCCTTCTTTGTAGCTTTGTTGAGCGTACGATAATCCATGCATATCCTCCAACATGCGACAGTGTACGTGGGCAATAACTCATTATCTTCATTGGTCACCACATTCGTTCCATCTTTCTTGGGCACACATTGGATAGGGCTCACCCATGAGCTATCATATATGGGGTAAATTTGATCAGCATCTAGCCATTAAAGTATTTCTTTCATCACCATTTTCGTCATTATTGGCCTGACTCTTCATTGTGGTTCTATCGAGTTTCCATGACATTCTTCTAGTAGGATCTTATGCATGCAAATCATGGGACTAATCCCCTTTAAATCAACCATAACCCATCCAAGTTCTTTTTTATGCTTCGACAAAACACTTAACAAACTTTTCTCTTAGTTAGTAGTAAGCCTGGAAGAAAAAATCCCATGCAAAGTTTTATCACTACCCAAGTAAACATATTTCAGATGCTCTGGAAAATTCTTTAGCTCTAGGGTAGGCGCATGAAAGAACGATGGCTTAGGAGTAATAAAATCATCAAAATTAAGGGGTTCAAAGTTCATACCTGATCTAGCTAGTAGTAAGCTAGATTGCTCCACCCCATCGGGCAATTTGTCATGTTTCTCTATGTTTTCGTCGTCAATAGGCCATTCGTCAATAGGCCATTCGTAGTCCGCTAGCTGAATGAGATTGCTTTGGAAATGTTGTTCAGTTTCTTCTTCAATCAATGAGTTCATTTCAAAAGTGCCTTGGCATTCTTCAGAGTCATTAGCATACTAGAGAGTACGAAAAACATTGACAGTCACACACTGGTCGGCCACTCTAATGGTAAGTTCACCTTTTTCATAATAAATCATAATATGAACAGTGACTAGGAAAGGCCTACCCAAGATGATGGGTTCCTTGGCATCAACATCACAATCAAGGATAAGGAAGTCGACTAGGAATACAAATTTATCCACCTTCACAATGACATCCTCGATTCTCCCTTCAGGTCTAACATGGGATCGGTCGGCAAGTTGTAAAATCAAAGAGGTAGGTCTGGCATTTCCCATACCAAGCTTCAATAATATAGATTTAGGCATTAATTTCACTCTTGAACCAAGATTGCATAGTGCCTTTCCAATGAAATTAGCTCCTATGGAACATGGAATAATGAAGCTTCCTAGATCATTTTGCTTTGGCAGTAGCTTGCTCGATGCAGAGAAATATTATCTTTTCGTGGTAACTATCTCATACTTCTCAACTTTCCTCTTCTTGGTACAAATTTCCTTAAGAAATTTGGCAAAAGTCGACATTTGTTCAATGGCTTCCAAGAGTGGTACATTAATATGGAGCTGATCAAGAATGTCCACAAACTTTTTGAACTGAACTTCATCATTGTGTTTCTTCAATCTTTGCGGGAAGGGTGGTGGGGGTCTTACTTTCTCAACTGTGGGAGTAGGAATTGTTTTTGCCTTGGCGTTAGAATTTAGTGCTTCGACAGGTTCACTATTAGAACCCACCTCTTTTTCCTTCTCAACAATGATATCATCATGTAATTCAGGTTCAACTTGTTTGGAAATGGGGGTTGAATCAACATGTTGTTTTCCCCTAACCTTGCCTTTTTGGTTAATCTTTGTTCTACTCTGAAGAGTTAATACATTGCATTGTTCTTTTCTAAGAGATTTAGTGACTTTAGTGTCACTTAACAGTCTTCCTTGCTGATATTCTTGTAATGCCATAATAATCTGAACAACTTGACCTTCCAAAGCTCTCAGATACGTGCTATGGATTTGAAGTAAGGCACCTTGATTATGAAGCAAAGCTCCTTGATTATTAATTGAAGTATAATGGTCTTGCAGCATTGTCTTCAAGGTAGATATGAAATATTGAATCGTGGCCTCCAAAGAACTAATGTTTGGTGAAGATGAGGCTCCATTCTTAGCATTTTGCCATGGCATAGTGTTTTGGTAGCCTTGAGATTCAGTATAATTTTGTTGACGAGTAGGTTGACTAGCATTAGGGGCTCCTTGATTTCCCCTTGAGAAATTAGGGTGTTGATGTCTTCCTACATTATAGGCGTTAGAATAGGATTGTTATTGCTCAATTAAAATTACCTACAAAGTTGATGAACTCATGATTGGTTGGACATTCATTTTTATTATGATTGCCTTAGCATAACAGACATGCTAAATTAGCTACTTTCACTTCCTTTACCTCAGTAGAGCGTTGTAAAATTTATAATATATTAGTGATAGCTGAGAGTTGAGCAAACACATAGTCCTTGGCATCTAACTCGAATGCTCCAGGTGCTTTTCTCCTAGTTTCATGTCTTGAGGAAGAAATTTGATAGTCATTGTTGGCAAATCTATCCAAAATAGCAAATGCTTAAGTATATGATTTATCTAGCAATGTCCCATTTGTCGAGGCATCAAGCATAATCCTCGTGGGTGCATTGACTCCATTATAAAACATAACTACTTGAGTCCAGTCTTGAAAACCATGATTAGAACATTTGCAAAGAAAACTCTGGTAACGAACCCAACATTCATACATAGATTCGTCATCTCCCTGGAGAAAGGATGATATGTTATTCCTTAGTTGAGTGTTCATGTTTGGTGGGTTATAGCATACTAGAAAACATTTACAAATATCAGCCCATGATTCCATCGAACCAGATGGAACACCACTTAACCAAGCCCTCGTTCGGTCTTACAAAGAGTATGAAAATAGCTTTAATTTCAACACATCCTCGTGTACTCCTTGTTAGCGGAAAGAATCACAAACCTCTAAAAAGTTGTGAATATGTTTCATGGAATCTTTAGTTGGTCTGCCCCCAAACTGTCATATAGAATTTAGCATGTTGAAGATCACATGTTTGAGCTCAAAATGGGCTACTTGAATTTCAGGTACCATAATTCCAGGATTCAGATCATCCAACATAGGATTCAAATGATCATGAATAGTACCGGGCCTATCAGCAGGCCCAACATTGTGGAATTCCTCGACATTCTGATTACATTCTTCTTGACCAATGCCCTAGTTCCCAATTTGATACATATTTTCTCGAGCACGTTAAAAACGTATCCTTTGCCTAAAATGTCTCTCAATCTCATGTTAAATTGGTTCTAATGGCTCGTCAGAATATCTTTTAGGCATACACCAAATAAGCATGAAAAAGAATAAAGTGAAAGTGTAAGTAAACTAAACAAAAATAAAGAATCAAAATAAAATGCTTTGGCCAAACTAATTAACTTCACGTTGCCAATCCTCGGCAACGACGCCAAAAACTTGTTGTGTGTTGTGAGTACTATAAAACTATACGCAAATGATGTGTGAGCATACACAATTGAACAAGTAATAAAGTGATGTGTGAGTATTATCTCCACATGGATTGGTGGAAATTATGAGTTTGACCACAGCACTATACTAATTTATCTAAGTATAAAAATGATATATACAAAGATGATGCTTCAACAATGAAAATGTGAGAGTAAATGGAATGATGGTGATGGAATGTCATTGAGTGAATAATGTCATGGAAAAAGAACAATTTATAATGATGAAAATGTTGAGGAAAGTAAAATGGTAAAAATAGCAAATAAATTAATAAGTTGACAATCCTCAAATGGGAAACTACTTTGGAAATGAATGGTGGGGAGACACTTAAGGAGATGAAAACTTATCTCTCTAGCTGATTTAGTCTTCCAATGTTTTACTTGTTCAATGGAGTTTACTAAAAGTGTTCTTGCTATCTCTAGTCATAAGAACCTAACAGAATAGAATACCATGGTATCTCCTCTCAGTCTCAACTATGGCAGCCTACACTATTGATGATGCACTACCCCTCTTAGTAGTTGAAATCCTAGCTTAGTCTCCCTCAAGCACTAAAGGATTAGGCTATAGTAATTAACTATACCCCATTTTTTATACGAATCTTTCTTAAGTTTCTCTAGAACACTTAAGAATTAATGACTAGATTTGTCTCAAAATCTAGTCTTCATCTAAGAAATAGGCACTCTCATGCCTCCTACAATATTATAATATAAAGAACACATAAACAAAACAAGTAAAAACAACCCAACAACCCAATTAAGTTTTCAATCATCAACCATTAAAATAAAGTTTTCAATCATCCATCAAATGAACTCCCACCAAATATAGCTTAGTTCATGTTGGGGTTTGAATAAACTATAGAGTATATCTAATCATTCATTCAACCAAACAACCCAATTAAGTTTTTTAAGCTTTGACAATGGAGCAAAGGTTGGAGAAGAAGACACAAGGTGTGCACGACTAGTGCTTCCTCAAACCACCATGAAATGCTATAGCGCAAGCTCCTCTCGGATGCTTATGCCACTTCCTCGAGCTTCACCGATGGAGGAATACCAATAAAAATGGAGAAAATAAAAACGGTAGAGAGAATGGAGAAGATGATGATTTTCAAGCTTGTGTAACTGTCTCCTTATCTCTCTTGTGTGGTGTCCTTTAATAACAAAAATTATCTAAGGATATTCTTGGGATTTTGTACTCAATATATTCATCATATCCCCAAGTTATTCCTTGTGTGTGAATCTTATCTCTACAGGTGGTGGTGGACCCCATCAGGCAGTTACAGGTAGCAGATACGTGCCTTAACCGCTGTTCTCTTGTGAAAATATCTTTTTTTCCTTTTCTGTGCCAGAAATGTCAAGGCATTACAGTTTGCTTCAGCAACATGTGATGTTGTGGCATTATTCTCAACTTACCTTATGCTCTTTGTTTCCTACAAATCATTAACCAACCACTCATTTCCCATCATATAGCACCTTAAAAAAGTAAAACAACACAACCACCGCAAATGCAACTATATGCACCTAAAATAACCTATATGAACCCTTAGACAAACAATAACTTAAGTGGAAAAGGCCTTAAATAAGTAACTTTTTTTCGAAGTTATCATCTGGTCCAAACATTCGCATTGTCACATTGTGTGGGTACGCCCCCAACCCGATGGCTTCGACGAAATTTTGCGTATAATTTTAACACAAATCATTCAATAACTAGCAAGTGGGTTTGTGTATATAAATCATTCCATTGCTTGTTATCCCACCAATATGGGATATGGGTTTTCCCATTTTCCTTACACAACACAATTTACATGTACTCTTCCTTAAGTATCAATTTCTCATTTATCACTCAATCATTTTGAGCATATGAGATACCGTTGTAAAGAACTCTTGGAGAATAATATGAACCAGTAAATTCATTATTCTATTCTCCATCTTTACCCTTATAAAATACGCCTCAAAGTTTCAATTTATCACAAATTTTCTAACAGAAATTGGGGTGCAACAGGCCGATTCCGGCGGTCTTCATAGGGGGAAAGCTGTTGGGATCCACAAATGAAGTCATGTCCCTCCACTTAGGTGGAGGGCTGATCCCTTTGCTCAGGCTTTGTGTTGAACTATAATATCTTGTTTTATATATGCACATGTTGTGATGTAAATGTTCTAATAATTATTTTTTATTATCACATCTACGTTTAAATTTAAGATACATCTCATCGTTACAATACTTAATTTAACCACCATCATTGTTATTTAAAAAAAATAATCATGTATATCCTATCTATAAATAAACTAATATAAATTGGATACTGTAGAAGCGAGGACAATCGCCCAACCTAGTTTGTTCCATTCGCAAACATCAAGTTTGAACCTCGAATCTTACTTAAAAAAATCTAATATTTCATCTCATTAGATCAACCGGTTATTAGTCCACCATCATTGTTTTTAATTTTTTTCAAAATTATTTAAGCAAATGAATTATCTTTTTCCATCTACCGAATTATACGATCTCAAAGTGTCAGATATTGGTCAAAAAGTGATTAGTTTAAAGCATCTTCGCTAAAATCCCCATAATCAACCTTTTCAATATAGGCATCGATTCTAAGAACAGTTTAAAAATTTTCACTTGTGATTGGAGTACGAACTGCTAATAGTAATATAAAACATAAAAGTTTCAAAAAAAAAAAAAAAGAATATGAAAAGTTGTTGTTAGGACCAGTCTAATAATTTATATTATAAATATAATTTTATATTTCGTAGTGTTACTTTTTTCCATCTAGAAACAACATTAGTTAAGAAGTTTCTCCACAATTTTGATTCATCTTTTTTTTCATAGTATTGTGCCACAATTTTGATTCATTATAATATTTTCATAATATTATATTCTTGTAGATACACAATGTAATTACTAGTGTAGACACTATCTTTCGTCCTTATATAAACAAATATATGGTTATATACTATAAATTATATATTGTATAATTTATATGCTATTTACATTTTTTCTCTCTCTCTTTTTACAGGCCCAAATGAAACCCATTGCAGAACCAAGGATTGCCCAACAAAAACACCCCAGTGGTCCAGACTCGATAGACGCGTGAACCGGGAAACCCTAGTTTCCCATCCTTGCTTCCAACCGTTCGAAGACCCCATGCCTCATACGCCTCGATCGTCGTTTTTCACGCAACAATCCGACCATTCTCGGCCTCCAACCGGCGTGCATGTATGGGACACCAACAACCAACATAGTAGAGTTCGTTTAGGACTCAAATAAGGCTAAAAATAACATTTTTTATGTGTATAAATAAGCTCGTAAATCAACATAAAGAACACACACGAATTACAAGCAAAAATACCAAAAAAATACGAGCAGAGAAAGAGTGATTCCAAAGCATTTGTAACAAGTTCGAGAGGAAATAAAAGAAAGGTATATTTTTTTTACCTTTTCGTTTGTTAATTCCCCTTTGCATGTTGTTGTGGCTTGAGATTTGGAAACGATAAAAAACCATACGGCCGAGGATCCATAGGGGGCTATTCGAAACTTGTTTTCAAGATCTACACCCCAAGAGGTTTTTTTTAAAACCTTCTGATTTTCTAAAAAAGGAGAAGAGAAGCTTTTTAAAAAAAAAAAAAAAAATTCGCCGCCGGTCGAGGTGCCAGAACCGAAAGAGGGTTTGGGAAACATTTGCAAGGAAGGATTAATCCAGTCATTCCTATCTCAAAATTAGACCAGTTTGGGCTCGGTTTTCAGGCCAGTCGCCATGAAAAGAGGAAGGAAGTCTAGAAGAACTGAGAAAGAAGACTAGTCAGGTTAACTAGAGGTGAACTTCAACGGGAACCCATGGTATTCTCACCTCTTTACCATACATTCAAGTCAGATGGTTATGTGTTTTAAACCACCTCATCTGATTTAGAAGCGGCTCTAGAAGATCTGAACATCAATGTCGTGACCACAAAAGTTGCTGACAACGAAGATAGATCTGGGATATGCTCTCTGCTACCTAGGATCGTGCCTATCAGGTGGTCGGTGGAAGAATTACCTGTGGTTTACAAGAATCTTTCAGATTAATATTCGAACTATCCCTATTTACCTATACTCGGGGCAATATGTGATCTTTTGTAAGGGTGAATAAACATTTTGTTTAATTTCAATAAAAGATGCATTTTTTCTCTTTCTATGGCAAACAAATTTTCTTTTATTTCTTTTTGAATTCATTGTCTATTTTCTTCATTTCAGTACTCTATCTATTCTCTTTCAAATTTAATTCTTTGACTGTTTTGTGTGGGGTATTTCCTCTCACACACACATATCTTCTTTGTTCCTTCAGGACCCCAGATAACGATAATGCAGGCACTGATGATCCTGATCCGAAGGTGGATTTTGAATCGGCCATTTGTCTCGGGGAATTTGATGAATGTGACACTAAAGAGGAGTGCAACTTACCCATCGAATTGCTGAGAATGGTAGAAAGAGAAGAAAAAAAATACTGCCACATGAGGAGAAGATTGAAATCTTGAATCTGGGCACTGACGAGGATAGAAAAGAGGTTAAAATCGACACAACTCTTTCAGCTGAAGTAAGACGAAACTTGATAGTCTTACTTCATGAATACAAAGATGTGTTCTCCTGGTCGTATCAAGACATGCTGGGGTTAGACACAGATATGGTAGTCCACAAATTGCCAATCAAGCTAGAGTGCAAACCCGTACAGCAAAAGCTAAGAAGAATGCAACCAGAAATGCTCCTTAAGATCAAAGAAGAGGTCAATAAGCAATTTGATGCCGGTTTTCTTCAAGTAGCCAAGTATTCGGAGTGGGTAGCCAACATAGTGCTTGTTCCAAACAAATACGGGAAAGTACGCATGTGTGTCGATTACTGGGACCACAATAAGGCGAGCCCTAAAGACAATTTTCCTCTACCTCATATTGACACATTTTTGGACAATACAGTCAGAAACGCTTTCTTTTCATTCATGGATGAATTCTCGGGATATAACCAGATCAAGATGCATTTCGAAGATATGGAGAAAACCACACATTCGTCACAATGTGGGGAGCTTTCTGCTATAAAGTTATACCCTTCGGATTAAAGAATGATGGGGCAACATATCAGAGAGATATGGTAACCTTGTTCCACGACATGATGCACAAAGAGATCGAAGTTTATATCGATGACATGATTGTTAAGGCACAGACTGAGAATGAACATGTCAAGAATTTGAGAAAGCTCTTCCAGAGATTGAGGAAGTTCCAGCTGCGACTGAACCCTAGTAAGTGTATATTCGGGGTGTCATCCGGGAAACTGTTAGGCTTCGTAGTCAGCAGGAAAGACATTGAGGTTGATCCTGATAAAGTTAAGGCTATCTAGAATCTATTTCCACCATGAACACAGAAGGAGGTCTGAGGTTTTCTGGGCAGATTGAACTACATAGCACGATTCATATATCAGTTAACCGACAAATGTGACCCAATCTTCCGACTTCTCCGGAAGAACAACTATGGAGCTTGGGATGAAAGCTGCCAAATTGCATTAGAAAAGTAAATGAGTATATGTCTCGTACTCCTATCTTGATGTCCCCTATCCCAGGCAAACCTCTGTTCTTGTATCTATCCATATTCAAGAACTCAATGGGGTGTGTCCTGGGTCAACATGACAAATCTAGAAGAAAGGAAAGAGCCATATACTATCTAAGCAATAAGTTCACCGATTGCGAGGTCAGATATCCTCCTATCAAGAAGGTTTATTGTGCTCTAGTCTAGCCTACAAAAAGACTCAGGCAATACATGTTGTATCACACTACTTGGATGATTTCCAAGTTAGATCCTTTAAAGTACATAATGGGGGTACCTGCTCTATCTAGAAGGTTAGCCCGATGACATATGCTCTTGTATGAATTTGACATCGAGTACGTAAGCCAGAAAGCAATCAAAGGAAGTGCCATATCAGAGTTCTTGGCAAGTAGAATCGATGAGAATTATGAGCCATTGGACTTTGATTTCCCAGATGAAGACTTGATGGTTATATCCTTAGAATAAGCAAGTACTTCAACAGACAGTTCCTAGAGAATGTATTTCGATGGTGCATCAAATGCATTAGGATATGGTATCGGGGCAATCCTAATCTCTCCAGAAGGGAATCACTACTCATTTACCAACATACTAAACTTCGATTGTACCAATAACATGGTAGAGTATGAAGCATGTGTCTTGGGAATTCGAGTTGCACTGGGGCAAAACATAAAGACCTTGCGGTTATACGGATATTCGGCATTAGTAATCTATCAGCTCCGTGGAGAATGGGAAACCAAGGATACAAAGCTGATGGAATACTGGAAGTTAATATTGGATCTGCTCGAAGAATTCGATAAAGTCACCTTCTACTACGTGCCTAGAGAAGAAAATCAAATGGCTGACGCTTTAGCTACCTTGGCAGCTGCATTAAAGGCTGGCAGGGAGTCTTAAATGATTCCAATTGACATGCAGTCATATGAGTACCCAGTTCATTGCTACCAAATTGAAGGAGTGAAAGACACTAAGCCTTGGTACTACGACATTCTGCAATATATCAAGCATCGAAGTTATCCAGAAGAAGCCACTGAAACGGATAAAAGAACTATTAGAAGGATGACAGTTGGATATGTCCTTGATGGGGAGGTCTTGTACAAGAAAAGCCATAATCAAGTCCTGTTAAGGTGCGTCGATGCTGAAGAGGAAAAAATGGTAATGGAAGAAGTACATGACGGAGTTTATGGAACATATGCAAATTGACATATGATGTCAAGACAAATAATGAGATGCGGATATTTTTGGTCCACGCTAGAAAGTGATTGCATCAACTATGCTATAAGATTTCATAAATGTCAAATTTACGGAGACAAAATCAATGTTCCACATCATCCACTTCATGTAATGACGTCACCATGGCCTTTCTCTCTGTAGGGCATGGATGTTATCGGGCAAATCCATCCGAAGGCTTCAAATGGTCACCGATTCATTCTTGTGGCAATCGATTATTTCACCAAATGGATAGAGGATGTATCATATGCTAGTGTCACTCAATCCACTATTTGCAAGTTTTTGAAGAAAGAGATCATATATCAATATGGTCTACCTGAAAGGATCATCACCGATAATGCTACAAACTTGAACAACAAGATGATGGATGTTGCTTGTGAACAATTCAACATAAAGCATCATAATTCTATTGCTTACAGACCAAAGATGAATATAGCAGTAGAAGCAGCAAACAAAAACATTAAGAATATAGTGGAGAAAACGACTGAGAATTACAAAGACTGGCATGAGAAGTTGCCTTTTGCTTTGTTCGCTTACCGAACCTTGGTATAAACTTCGATTGGGGCAACTCCATTTTCACTAGCTTATAGAATGGAAGCAGTGTTGCCAATTGAAGTAAAGATTCCATCACTCCAGATCTTGACCGAAGTCCAACTTGATGATTTAGAATGGGTGCAATCTCGATATGATCAACTGAACCTGATAGATGAAAAGAGACTCAGAGCCATTCACCATGGTCAAATCTATCAGAAACGAATGATCCAAGCACATGACAAAAAGGTGCGCCCGAGAATATTCCGCGAAGGAGATCTGGTGCTAAAGAGAATTTAGCCAGTTCACAAAGACTTCCGAGAAAAATGGACGCCAAATTGGGAAGGACCTTATGTTGTTAAAAAAGGCCTTCTCCGGAGGAGCCCTTGTCCTGGCTGAGATGGACAGACCTAAACTGCCACATCCCATCAATTTGGATGTAGTCAAGAAATACTTCGCTTAGGATGAAAACCCGAGAGGGCATCCTAAGTTAGAAAAAAAACAAAACAAAAAAAGAGAAAATATTTAGGGTGAAAACCCGAAAGGGCGCCCTAAATTAAAAAAAAATTGAAAAAAAGAAAAAGAACAAAAGAAAAATAAGGTGGCTTCAAGATGAAAACCCGAAAAAGGGTTTCTTACAACCAATGATGGGTCCAAGTTGAAAACCCAAAAAGGGCGATTTGGATATTGACAGTGGAAACATCTCGGCATCTGAATCTTCTACAAACTCAACAAGTCGGAGAAAGGTTGCACTCTCTAGAATGTTGTCGTGTTTTCGAATATTCCTTGACAAATGCTGTATTCAAAGTCACCTAACGGCTTTTCAGCTCAGAAGTAACCACATTATCGAGATCTAAGACATTCATTCACACTTCATCATGTATTCATTGCCCAAAATGTTTTTCATGTATTATTTGTTCTTTTCCCCTCATGAATAAAAACAATTTTTTTCTCTAAATCAATTCCCTTTGAGAATCTTAGATTGAATTTAAACCTAATGATTTGTTTACTTCTGCAAAAGATAATCGCATATTACTGTACAAAGACTCATTGAAAAGTATAGGTACCCAGAAGCCGATCAAGGCTCATGCACGTACTTGAGATGGTCGAGAAACATTTCCCAAATCAAGAAAAAATAGAATGTGCACATCAGATTTGAACGTTGAAGAATTCAAGATCGTGAATCAGAACTTCGAGATTCCAGAATCAAGACAATCGGAGATCGATATTTCTCTCTAGAGCCCAAAATAACATATGTTGCATATGCATTTTAGGCATACCTAAGAGAATTGCATCCATAAAATCACATATATGCATAACTTTGCAGGTTTTAGCTAGAGCCAATTTCATCTTCACAACGAAGGATATTGGACTCGAAACGACACAATTTGCTCGAGAGTATATTTCAACTTCACGATGAAGGATATCTAACTCGAAGCCAAACTTCACAACGAAGGGGTCATCCACGGTTTCAACTTCACGGCGAAAGGAATTGTGTCCACCCGCAACATACAATACTTGTATTTCAACTTCACGATGAAGGATATTCAAGTCAAGGCTCAACTTCACGACGAAGGGGCCATCCACGATTCCAAATCCACGACGGAGGGTATCGTACCCAAACATCCATGATTTCAACTCCATGATGGAGGATATCGTTCCATTTGAGGCTCAATTTCACGATGAAGGGGCTTCTCAGTTTCAGAGTCAATTTCAACTTCACGATGGAGGATATTAGACTCGAAACAATACAACTTACTTGGATTTCAACTTCACGACGAAGGATATCCAATTTCAGTCTCAACTTCACGACGAAGGGGCTACCCGCGGTTTTAACTTCACGACGAAGGGAATCATGCACACAAGCAACATCTATCTCTAGATATGATTTCAAATTCACGACGAAGGATATCCAACTCAAAGAAGGAGTTTCTGTCAATAAACTTTCCAGTTTCAGAGTCAATTTCAACTTCACAAGGAAGGATATTGGCCTCGAAACAACGCAACTTATATTGGATTTCAACTTCACGACAAAGGATATCCAATTCTAAGGCTCAACTTCACAAACAGATTGATCCAACTTCATGACGAAGGAGTCATCTGTAACACAACAACACCGAAGTCTTCAGGACAAGTTTTACCTTCACGAAGAAATATCTTGGGCTAGAAGACGATCTAGGAGCTACTTTCTAATACTCTGAGTTCTATTTCAACTTCACGACGAAAGATTGCGTCTTCAGAATTTTTCTATTTTAAACTCAACCTCACGATGGGGGAGTCATTTCGTGATTTAAATTGACAAACCAGCCTTAATATTGGATTTCAACTCTACGACAGAGGATATTCGATACAGAAGAAATCTGTGTCTTTTAAATCTTTTCTCCATTTTCGTTACATGATAATAAGCAAAGAGGGGCAACTGTAGACACTATCTTTCGTCCTTATATAAACAAATATATGGTTATATACTATAAATTATATATTGTATAATTTATATTCTATTTACATTTTTTCTCTCTCTCTTTTTACAAGCCCAAACGAAACCCATTGCAGAACCAAGGATGGCCCAACATAAACACCCCAGTGGTACAAACCCGATAGACGAGTGAACTGGGAAACCCTAGTTTCTCATCTTTGCTTCCACCCATTCAAAGACCCCATGCCTCACATACCTCGGTCGTCGTTTTTCATGCAACAATCCCATCATTCTCGGCCTCCAACCGACGTGCATGTATGGGACACCAACAACCAACACAGTAGAGTTCGATTAGGACTTAAATAAGGCTAAAACTAGCATTTTTTCTGTGTATAAATAAGCTCATAAATGAACACAAAGAACACACATGAATTACACGCAAAATTACTAGAAAAATACGAGCAGAGAAAGAGTGATTCCAAAGCATTTGTAACAAGTTCGAGAGGAAATAAAAGAAAGGTATTTTGTTTACCTTTTCGTTTGTTAATTCCCCTTTGCATGTTGTTGTGGCTTGAGATTTGGCTTGGAAACGATCAAAAACTATACGGCTGAGGATCCATAGGGGGCTATTCAAGACTTGTTTTCAAGATCTACACCCCATGAGGCCTTTTTTTTAAAACCTTCTGATTTTCTAAAAATTGAGAAGAGAAGATTTTTAAAAAAAAATAATAAAAAAAATTTCGTCGCCATTGACCGTCGTGTTCTGGAAATCACGGCGGTGTTCTTCAAAAAATGAAGAACACCCATGAAGCTTTGAGAGAAAACTATGGTTTTTGCTTTGATCCATTTTGAATCTTATGAAAATAATGAAGTGTGTTTGTGTAAAATAGGCTTCATACCTAGCCCAAATTTTGACCTGCGACCCGACCCATGGACCTATAAGGTCTGCGTGTTTCTGTTATTAAAGGGGTGAATCCCCTCTTCGTCCCTCTATGTTTTTTAAATTTTGATTTTACCCTTAAATCTCATTTTAAATTTCAATTTTCTTTCGAATTTGTGCTATCAATTTTGTTTTCGTTTCAATATAACCCATATTATTATCATATATTAATTTATTTTTTTCTCTTTTTATTTTTCTATTTATTATTTATAGTATTTTAATCTATATATGTATATATTTTATATCATTATTATGTTTTATTATATATATATATATATATATATATACATGTTTAGTATTTTATTTATATGTTTATCACTATATATATTTTAATTATTTTATTTGATTGTTTTTTTATCACATTACAATGTACATATGTATCTATTTTACCTTTTTATTATCATTATTATTAGTATCATTTTGATTGTTTTATTTATCTTTTTGTGCTTTGTTTATTATTTCTGCCTTATATTGATTATATATTTCACTACAAGTCTAACATCTTTAATCTTCTAAGGGAATTTTAATCAATCAAAGGTAAGTAATTGAGATCCTATTTCTACCTTTAAATTTAATTTACCACTTTCTTAATTTAAGACAACTGGAAATTACGTAGTACCGAAAGGGCAGTTCAAGTGTGCTAACCCTTCCTTGGTTGTAACCGACTCCCGAATCCGACACATCTTTGGTAAGACGCAGATCAGGTAAGAAATAAGGTATCCAGTCAACCCATTTGTTTTAAAATAAATGATTGGTGGTGACTCTAGCCCACTCATTTCAAGTCGAAGTCTAATTTCGGGGCCCAACCGAAAGACGGTTCCGACAACTAAAAATTGTTGATTTCCTTTCTCTAGTAGATCTCTTTATTGTTGAACCAACATTTTCTCGTGGATCGTGTTGTTCAACTAATATTTCAATAATTTTTGGATTTTCTACTGAAATATTTTTAGTCACAAGTGTTTAACTCCATATTATACTTGAGGCGTGTTTTTTTATAATAATCAATCTCTTATTTGAAGTAGAATATTGATCTACAAGAATTGAGTCAGGAGAGAGGTCACTCCCTCCATTTGTTATAATTAACATCAATCATATTTAACTCAAAGTAAACAAATGAGATTAAACTTGGCGCAGTCCTTTAGATGCCTATTACTTTTCACAAAAGAAACACATGGAAATTTTTCAAACCTAATTTTAGGCTCTATATTTGACACTATCAAAATATAATAGTGTCCTTGTCCTAGGAGGTGATACATTATATAATGGTGAATTGTATGGCAGTGACAGAATCAGTATAGGATGAGGGGTGTCAAATGACACCTTAAATTATCTTTTTTTTAAATCCTTTATAAACTTTATATTATATAATATAAAAATAAATAAATGAAACCACTTTTAGAAATATTTTCACCCCTTAAAAAAGAAATAGCATAATATCAAAATTAATACCAACATTTGTTCAAATAATCATTTTAGCCTTTATTCTTTTTAGAGCAATTTGACCCTTCAATATTTCATTTTAGGGAAAAATGTCTCTCTATGCATGAAAATAGTTAGTTAACAAACGGTTAACACTCTAAAAGAGTGACATTTTTATCTTAAAATCAAACGTTGAGTGCTAAAATACTCTAAAAAAAGAATATTAGGAAACAAAATTATCATTTTAGTAAATGTTGGGGGTTGATTTATTACTTGCTTAGTGATGTCATTTAGAGCATTACTTCTAATTTTGTGTTTAAACTGCTTCATCATGATTTATTACTTTCATGCTTAGATTTACCTACTTCAAGTGGTATATTAGAGTAGTTGTGCAGTACTGAACTTCAAAAAGTTTAACGTTTTAAATTATTTTTTATGCACATATTATACTTTTATGGTTTATGATAGGACAACAACATCATCGAGATTAATTTATGAAGATACTCATTTTTTTCATTTCATTATTATTATTATTATTATTATTATTATTATTATTATTAAATAATAAATTATTATTACATATTACAGGCCCAATCAAAACTGGACCGACCCAATTACAAATAAAACCCAACCAGCCCAAGTTTGGAAACCCTATGTAGATTAGGGTTTCATCTTCTCCAGCCGCCGCTCCTCTTCTCAGCCGTTGGATCTAACCTTGATCCAGCAGCTCACATCTTGCCAGATGAAACCCTAGGGTATCATAACCCTAGGAACACGAGGCCGTCGCTTCTGTTACCACCGCTCCACGTTGTCGACGCTGCTACCACGACGCCCGCCTTTGCTTCCAGAAGAGCCATTCCAACCGCATATGTCGCCCAACAGTGAGTCATCACTGGAAGTTTAGTGACTCACCAAGTTGATCTTTTAACCGGTCCGAAGACATCGCCGATGATGGCTATAAAAGCCACCGAGCCCTGCCAATAGGAGAGGAGACAGAGAGAACCCAACAATACAAAACAGAAAACACAACCACCAAGAACCACCAATAAGCACGAAGCAAAACCCAAAACAGAAAGAGAAGAGTGAGAGAAACTTACCGGGGAAGACAACACCTTGATCTGAGCCACCACTGACTCCAAGCGCCACCAAAAAAACCTTCGAAAACCGAAGGTACTTTTATAGATTTGCTTCAATCGAGAGATTTTTAAGGAAAAACGATAACGGAATCGGCCTTAGCAGGTTCTGATCTATATTTTGGGGGTAGGATTATAATTTTCAGCCACCGTGAACGGTGACCGGCGACGGGGTTGGTGGCGGCAGATGGCTGTCGGCCGATGACCGGCTTCCCTCCAGTGAGGGAAGCTAGAGAGAAGCCAGAGAATTTTTCCTTCTCTGTCAGATAGAGAGAGAAGGTGAAAGATGAAAATGAAAAAATTGGCCTTAAGGCCGTGTAGTTTAGGGTTTAAATACCCCTCCTCGAATGACGTCGTTTTGGGGAGGGGTCTGTGTGTAATTTCAAAATAGTTAAACCTCGTCGTCAGTCCATTAATTTTTTAATCTTACATTATAGTCACTGGAATCAAATTAATAATTATTTTAGTTCAACCTCTTAATTTGTTTATTTTATAATTTAGTCATTAAATTACTTATATATAAATTTAGGGAAAATAACTGAAATGACTATTCTAATTTTGTTAGATAATATTCTAGTTCCTAAATCATGTTTTAATTTATGTTAATTTGATATCGAATTTAATATAATTTTATTTTAGTCACTAAAATAAGTAATATGTAAAATAGCATGTTTAATCCATGTAATTTTAAATAATTAATTACGAATTAGGATATTTAATTTTAATATATTCTAATTTAGTCATTAATTTTAATTACTAGTTTTATTATTATTTTTATATAGTTTTATTTTCATTTATTTTAGTTATTGTTTTAATTTTATATGTTTATTTCCAATATGTTTAATTATTATTAATAATATGAAATATAATAAATAATATTTATTTATTTTATTTTACTTTACTTTCTATTAAAATCCTATTTATAAATTTAATGTTATATACAAAATAATCATATTTTAATTTCTTTTTCAATATTAAGAAAGGGCAGTCTTAAAGCAGCTGGATATCCATTTTCTGATATTTTAAATAAATATTTTAAATTATATATATTTTAATTATTTTTAGATAAATGTTTTATTAATATTTATTTATTTTTTAATATTAAGAAAGGAGTTGTCTTAAAGCACCTAGAAGCCATTTTCTGATATATCTAAATAAATAAATATCTTATTTATATTTAAATTAATATATTTTCATAAAATTATAAATTTGAAATAACAAGATTATAAATTAAATATATCTTTGAATTTTTAAATTTCTAATAATAAAGACAATTTATAATTAATAAAGTACCGATTTTGGGCGTTATAGGGGTGCTAATCCTTCCCTAAACGTAATTGACCACGAATCATTTTTTACTAAAATTTTTGGTTATAAGCAGATCAGTTTTATATTTTAAATTATGTTTTATTCAAAACTATTTTAAAAGATTATTTTTAGGTATTTGATCTACTTAACCCAAAAAGGTCAATGACGACTCCTAAAATATTATTTTATAAAAATCATTTATTTATTCATTTTAAATTTTTCCACCAAGTAAAAGCAAAAAATTTTCGTGCCCGGGCAAAAACCGGTTACGACAATTTCAATTAGATCTTACAGAATATAATGATTGAATACTTTAGTGGGTATGTCTATTTTGCGACCCTTTGTATGTTCAGTATGTAATTCTTTTAAACTTTTAGTTATTGTATTTGATTTTAAAGTTATTAGAGTTTTGAATTTTGTATAGTCCTTTGATATATTGATTTTTTATATGAGTATTAAAATTTGTTATAAAAAATAGGGTAAATTACACCATTCATCATTGAATTTTACTCTCTCTCCTATATCACTTATTATATTTTCAATATTTTCAATTTATTCATTGAACTTTCGAATTGTTCCTGTTTTGGTCACTACAAATTATTTTATTAATATTATTCTATGACGTGGTGTTTATTATTATTATAAAATATAAAAATAATTCAAAAAACAAATAATAAAATAATATTTTATTATTATTAAATTTAAAAAGATATAACCGCTTATTCTCATCATTGTCGACCACCGTCGGCCTTCGAAACTAGTAGCCGTTTGATCCCAAATTGTACATAGGGACTCACTTTGACACACTAAGTCCAAATTTGATGGTTTTTTCACCGGAAAATAAGTCATAACTCAATGAATCTTTTCCGATAAATAAGTCACATAAAAAAAATTCCGCGATAAACCTTTGAATAAAAGAACATTTCCTAAAATTAAAACTATATCTCAGTTAGACATGTCATGAAAAATTAAAATTGAATTCATTATTTTTTTAAAATTTAAAATTATTTCTTAAAAAGACCTGTCATGAAATAGAAATTAAATTTCTAGAAAGATTAAGAATAAGAAAACATTTTCTAAAATTAAAACAAAACAATTGCTAAACACTAATTCGTAGGTGTCAATAGCCTCCACCTACGACTATATCTTATTTCTTAAATAAATGTATCTTTCAACTCCCATTAGTTCTCTCATGTTTCTTAATCTTGTAAGAAATTTGAGACATAGATTATAGAACCATAATTAATTCGTTATTTGTTATAATTAACATCAATCATATTTGACTCAAAGTAAATAAATAAAATTGATTTATCTTTTTTCGCTAGAACTCTTAAATTTGATGTAGTCCTTCTTTACATGTCAATTATATTTTACAAAAGAAACACTTGGACTTTTTTTAAACCTAATTTTAGGCTCTAAATTTGACATTTCCAAAATCTAGTTTAAGGGAAAAATTATTCTAAACATCTATTTGACATTTTGCAAACCTACTTTTTGGCTCTAAATTTGATCTAAATTATTTTTAAGAAAAAAATCATTAAATTTTTTATTTTAAAAATATTGAGAATCCTTCTAAAATCTAAATCAATTACCCGATTCACTAACATGAAGTTATTAGACTAAATTTTGGGATGTGTCAACGACCATATAAGAACTAACTTTCTATGCAACTTTGAGTTATTGTATTTGATTTTAAAGTTAACAGAGTTATGAATTTTATATAAACCTTTGATATATTGATTTTTGACATGAGTATTAAAATTTGTTATAAAAGAATATTCATAGTCAATGTTGGAATCATTGTATGCTTTAAGGGCTATTTTGTCTATTAAGCCTTTAAAAATTATAAATTTATTTTTAGAAGTATTATACAATTACTCAATCATGATATTTTTCTAATATATATATATATTACATTTCCTTAAAAATGTTATTTGAGATTATTAATTATTGATATTTGTGGACAATAAAAAATTGATATCATCATGCAATTACTCAAATTATGGTTTATGGTTTGTCATTACATGTGTTAGGGTTGTTTATCGAACGAGTCAATTGCTAGTTGGGCGGTGTTCAATTCAAGCTCATTAAAAAGTTTTGTTGCTTGCTAAGCTCGTTAAACTTTTACTCGACTCGTACTTGTTAAAAAAATTTATTGTTCAACTCATTACTCGTTAAGTTCATCAGAATATTTGGGTAGGTACTTAGGATTTGTTTTTTTGGTGTAAATTAATTATTGATATTTTAATATTTTTCTTATTATTTATTAAAAAATTAGTGTATTAGTAATAATTATTAATTAATAATTTAACATCTTTCTTATTATCTATTAGTAAATTAGTAATTATTATTTAGACTTTTTTAATGCAATGATTTTTTAAGGCGGCTACTAAAAAATTATAAAAAAATAACAAACTGCTCGCAAACTTACAGAGTCGAGTTAGACCTTGTTCGACTCAACTCGTTAAGGTCTCAAGTCGAACTCGAGTTTGAGTTCCAATCAAGTCAACTTGAGTCAAGTACTGACCAAGTTTTAACCAAATCGAGTTCTAGTAGTTCACGAGCTGCTCAACTCATTAAGCATCCCTAGTTTACATCATTATCAATTAACAGTAATGTAAATATAGTTAATATACTGATAAAATAATTTTTATTAATTTTACGGTTGGAAGGTTCAATTAGATATAAAAAATTGAACAGGTTTAATTGATTTTTTTAAAATGGAAAGATTTATATACTAAAAAGCCAAACAAATTTATTTTCTATATTTATAATTTTATTAATTCAATGATAATTCTAGAAAAGTAATGTTAATATTGAAACATTTTTGATTATATATAACCCTAAGGGGCTGTTTGGTTCAAGGTATATTTTTATTACTAGGGGAATGGAATCCTTATTCCCCCGTTTGGTTGGCCAACATTCCTAGTCCCCGATAATCTTTTATTACCAATAGTGGATTTTTTGGGGTATATTACCGGGAATGTGATTACTCCCTTCCCTTAGGTATTGTTGGATTACCAGCATTTTGGACTAAAATGCCCTTAAATTTTTTTTTAAAAAAAATATCCTTCTTCTGTAGTTGAATAATAAAAATTCTACGAATGTTAAATTACAAATTTATCCTTAAACTATTTTAGATTTTAAAAAAAGTCTATAATTAAAATTTTATATGAAATTCAGGGGTTAAAATAAAATTTTACCCTTTCATTAAACTTATTTATCTTTTCAATTTTATAAAAAAATTATATAAATTTTATGAATTTAAAATTTTTAAAGAAAATATATAAATTAATTATAGTAATATTATAGTAGAATTCAACTTGTTAAAAAAACAAATATATAATAAGGACAATTTGGTAAAATATACATTCTAATAATCTTTTATTCCTTTAACCAAACATTGTAATCTTACATTCCTGTTAAACTAACCAAACACAAAATACAACATTCTCAATAATCCTATTCTCTGGTAATCTTTTATTCCCATCGGTAATCTTACATTCCGTAAACCAAACGCACCCTAATACTAAATTAATATTACCAGATGGGATAGTGAAATGTCTGGGTGTGTACCCCAGTTCGAATCCGGTCTTAGACATTTATTTTTTTGACAACAGCCTAAACATTTAGTTAATGCATGAACGAACCGATTTACAATTATAACTTGCATGTTTTACGGGTGCATCCTTCTATTACATTAACGGATTAACATAAATACTGCAGAAACTTGTTGAGGATATTGTAGATCTTCAGTGGTTTTCTCTTTTCAAGGAGTTTATTGATTTTAAAACTAACATATTAGTTGACATAGTTAATGATTTATTATAACAACTGATGTTCATGTTACCTTATTTTTAGGGCAAAAAGGTGATATTACTCATGATTTTACAGTGTGTGCCTCTACTGTAACTACCTCATGGATGCTCTTCTGCAATGCCAACTTTTTTTCGGATAGACAATGGAGAATCCTGTCATGTCCCACTGTGATGAAAGGAAGAGTAGTTGTCAATACACGTGCGGTCGCCATTCAAAGCCGTTGAAAGAGCAGCAACCCCTGTAGTGTGTCCTCACATTTGAGAAGAAGAATCATATGCAAGTTGGTGGGCGCAATACAAAGATATTGCCTCCCCCAAAAGCCATCGCATTCTCGATCTTTTCCCGCAAACTGGATTCAAAGGAGGCGATTGTGGGAATCTGGTCTAAATGAGTAGCTTGCCTCAGAATATTTTCAAAGTTATTGGTTTGAAGGATCTAGTTAAAGCAGAGTTTCTTTTCAATGTTCTGTCAAACAATGGAGTTTACTCAATGATGTTCCCTATAAATACTCCACCATCGGAGCTTAAGTTTCAGGTCCACCAAGGGTTTGGACCCTTTTCTCTCTTTCTCAAACTCCAACCTCCCACCACCATTCAGACAAATGCAGTGATCCGATAGTCGTTAAGTTTTAAAGTGAAATCGAAAGTATATCGTGACTTTTCTCTGAGCTTTTGCATTTTCTTCGTCCCACGTTAAGTGTAACGACCGTCTTCACTGCAAAAGACATGGACAAGGTGATGAGATTGGCCTCGGAGAGTGGAGTGGTGCTGTTCAGCAAGAGCTCATGTTGCCTGTGTTATACAGTCAGGATTCTGTTCCAAGACCTTGGGGTGACCCCGACGGTTAACGAGATCGACCAAGACCCTGAAGGCCGGGAAATGGTGAGATCCCTGATGAGGTTGGGGTGCAACACGCCGGTTCCGATGATCTTCATCGGGGGAAAGCTGCTGGGATCCACAAATGAAGTCATGTCCCTCCACTTAAGTGGAGGGCTGATCCCTTTGCTGAGGCCGTATCAAGCTTTGTATTGAACTATAATACAAATTAAAATTCTCTTTCTAATTATGACATTGAAAGAAATAAATTGACTAAAAAATCAGTAGTCTCTCTGGTCAGCTGTACGTATTGTGTATCTTCTTTTTTTCCATGTTAATCTCTCATAAGATATTCTATAGCTTTGCTTTAGCTCTCTATATCAATGTAATTTGTTCCTATTTCTTAATGAAGTTTACATTCTATATGTACTTCTGCTTAAGTCATTTATACCGACTTACAACTCAGATGATAGTTAATTTTTTAAGAAAGTAGAACGAGATATGAACGGCACTGCGTCAGCTCAATCGTCGGAAAAAGCTTCAGGAAAGGTAGACGAGATCCAAACTCTGTTTGTGCAGAACATTCCTCCTAGGTATCATTGGAGTGGACTGAGACAATAATTCGGTAGGCATGGAGATGTTGTCAGCTCTTACATAGCTAGGAAGAATGACAGATTGGGGAAGCGATTTGGTTTTGTTAGATTCTCAAAAAAAGAAGATACAGAGAGAGCGATGCAAAGACTCAATGGATTTTGGTTGTTCGGATATCGACTTTCAGTGAAGGAAGCAAGGTTTAGAGCAAAGAATTCAAGCGGAGACTTGAATAGTCCTTCCAATTCCAATACAGCCATAAGGGTACCTAACGATAAAAGTATTGCGGAAGAAGTTTCTGAGACACAGACAAGAAGGAGGAGCAGGTCCATACAGGGAGTTATTGATGATGAGGTTGTTCGAAAGTTGCAAAAATGCCTCGTAGGTACTATGGCAACGGTATGTTCTTCGACTCAGGTGGTTGACAGATTACGTGCAGGGGGCTTGGGAGAGGTTAGGATTAAGTTTATGGGAGGAAGAGATTTCCTTTTAGAATTCATGGACGAAGAGCTTTATACGTTTATGAAAGAGCATAATTGGTCATTCTTACGGGAAGTTTTCCTGGAAGTTAATCCTTGGACAGAATCATACAGAGCGTCTGAAAGGGTAACCTGGATCAAATTAATAGGTGTGCCATTACACTGTTGGAACCATAACACGTTCAAAAGGATTTCTGAGCTATGGGGGGAATGTTTGGCGATGGGAGAAAATGCTCTTCAGGAATCGAGTTGTGAGGAGATGACTATCTTGATAGCAACTAGAAGAAAGGAATTGATTGATGAGGTGGTTGATTTGGAGGCAGGAAGGGATGTTTTTAAAATAAGAGTTGTGGAACAGAATACTAGTAGGAGTGATACGTGCAGTCACAAGAAAGAAGCAAAAGTCAATTTAGTCACCGATGATTCGAGTGCGTCGACAGTAAGGAGTATGGAGCCGACGGAGGAGGAGAAGGCCGAGAGGTGGCATGAGGAAGATGATAGTTATTTAATGTGCATGGGGAACATTCCAAGAGGCGGCTGTATGTCAGGGAGGGAAGAAGTAGAGAGAAACATAGGGGAGGATGCAATTGTGGGTCAGAGGGTCAATGATGTTTGTTCTGGGAAATCTCAAAAGCAATACGAGGTGGAGGAGGGAAATGAGGTGGAGGTGGCAGAAGATGATTGCAGATTTCTAGTTAAGGTGGTGGACGATAATGAAGGTATTAATGAGAATCTAAAGGATTTGTCTATACGGGAAGGGGGGTTAGGTGCAAAGGCGGTGGAGGTTTCGGAGTATTTGGGCCTTACAAATTCCTTTTCTAAGAAAGGATCCAATAAGGAACAATTGGACGGGTGCTTGGCAGACCCGAAGGTAAATAAGTCCAGTTTGAGACGGGAGGGGGAAGAATGGGAAAAGGGGCTCTGCTTGCAAATGAGCGATGATATTTTTATTCCCAAAACTAAGCAGAACTTTAGAGCAAAGGAGGGAAAAATTAAGAAATACAGCTCTATCAAAAAAATTCAAGGAAAATATGGTGTTACTCAAGGAAAGATTAGAAACTGTCGTGTGAAGAAAATCCATAGGAAGGAGCTAAGTGAGGAAGAGTTGACTGAACTTGAAGGAAGGTCTTTGTCTGATTCGGATCTTCAAGAACGTTGGCAGAGGAAAAAGTCAGAAGCGAGGAAAACCTTACAAATTGGTAGAGAGCTGGGTATTCAGTTTAAAGGCTCAGAGGAGGCGTTGGTTAAGGAAATTGCAGCTGGGGATGATCTTGAAGGAGAGTCCCAATCTCTGTCCATTGATTTCTAGAAGGCAGCAGAGGGGGGAGTCTCCAAGATGAGAATTATGTCTTGGAATATAAGAGGTATGGGTTCTAATGTGAAGATCTCAGAGCTTAGAAAGTTTATTTGGATTTATAGAATTGAGATGGTATTGTTACAAGAGACTAAGAAGGAGGATTTAAAGGATACTGAAATTAGTAGTTTTTAGTGTAATGATGATTTTGATTTTAGATTCTCGAAAGCAATGGGAAAATCTGGGGGTATTCTGTCTGTCTGGGATAAAAGTAGATTTCAGATCTTGGATAGCTTAATTACAGATAGATTTATTTTGATAGAAGGGAAGTATGCTCCGCATGATTTGTCATTTTCTGTTATGAATGTTTATGCTCCTTGTGAAGTATCTGAACAAGTCATAGTTTGGAGTGCAATTGTGGAAGTTAGGAGGAAAAATAAGAATAGATGGTTCATGGTAGGTGATTTCAATGCAATAAGAAGTAACAGCGAGAGAAGCGGGTGTTCTTACAGACAAACAGAGATTGTAGAGTTCAATTCGTTCATAGAGGCTTGTAATCTATTTGACATGCCTTTATCGGGGAGAAAATTTTCGTGGTTTGGACCGGGAAATAGAAAGAGTCGTTTAGATAGAATTTTTGTGAAGGATGAATGGTTTAATGAAAATAGTGATGTAACTCTTTTTGGTCTTCCGAGAACAGTTTCAGATCATATTTCCTATATTATTAGGGAATGAAGTGGTGGATTGGGGACCTAGACCGTTTAAACTGATTAATTGTTGGTTAAATCAGGAGAGTTGTATTGAGATTATTAAGAAAACATTGCAGCACGAAAAAGAAGGTGATGTAGATTTAAATGTGAAATTAAGAAGGGTGAAAGGAGCACTTCAGAAATGGAATTTACAGAACTACTGAAATGTTGATATGGAAGCAAAAAGATTGGAGAAGAGGATTAATGAGTTAGATATGAAGAGTGATGCTGATGGTTTAGATGTCAGTGAAAGAGAGGAACAACTGAGCTGCACAAGGAGGTTATGGGATACATTGAAGGAAAAGGAGGATATATGGCGCCAGAAATCAAGATCGAACTGGCTGAACTGGGAGATGAAAACACCATTTTTTTCCATAGAGTAGTTAAGATTCAGAGTAAAAAGCGATTGATATTGGGAACTAATTTGGGAGAGGTCGATGATGTTGAGCCAGACAAACTTAGAGCTAAGGTTTTCAATTTCTTTAGCAACCATTTTAGACGCAAGGAAAAGAAGTGGAAGACGGAGATCAATTTGCCGTTCAAACAACTATCAAGGGTGGATGCAGAAGGGCTGGAAGTGATTTTTTCCATTGAAGAAGTAAAGGATGCTGTGTGGAGTTGTGGGGAGGACAAAGCTCCGGGTCCGGATGGTTTCAATATAGTCTTTTTTAAGAAAGCATGGGAATGGGTAAAAGAAGATTTGATGAAGACCATGGATAAGTTTTATAGGAATGGAAAATGGGGTAAGAATGTCAATTCATATTTTTTAGCATTGATTCCAAAGGTGGCTAATCCGACTGAAATTTCAGAATATAGACCGATCTTGTTGGTGAGCAGCTTGTACAAAATAATTGCTAAAGTGTTAGCAAGGAGATTAAGAGGTGTGATTGGAAAAGTGATTAGTGAGACACAATGTGCATTTATAGCAGGAAGACAGATTTTCGATGGAATCTTAGTGGCAAATGAAGTCATTCATTCTTTGAATATAGAGAGTGGAGGGAGAGGTGGATTGATTTTAAAACTAGATTTTGCAAAGGCGTATGATTGTGTTTATTGGGAGTTTTTAGACTCTGTTCAGCACAATATGGGTTTTGGAAGCACATGGAGACGCTGGATTTGGGAATGTATTTCGACAGTTAGAGTTTCTGTTCTTCTAAACGGGTCTCCTACAAAAGAATTTAAAATGTACAGAGGTTTACGACAGGGAGATCCATTGTCCCCCTTTTTGTTCATAATGATAACAGAGGCTCTTCATCTTTTGTTAGAAGGAGTTGTTCGCAAAGGATTCATTGAAGGTATTGAAAATGTGGCACCAAACATAAGTATTTCTCATTTGCAATTCGCGGACGATACGATAATGTTCATTCTTCCAGATCAAAGAAGTATGGTCAATGTTAAGAGAATCTTGAGATGCTTTGAATTGGGTTCGGGTTTAAGCATTAATTTTAGAAAGCCGTGCTTAGCAGGGGTGAAGGTGGAAGAAGCTAGATTAAAACAACTAGCTAGTTTGGGTGGTTGTTCTGTGTGTGCATTGCCGTTTAAATATTTGGGAATTTCGTTAGGTGCAGATCCTAGAAGAATTTCTACTTGGGAACCTGTTATTGAAAAGTTTAAAGCTAAATTGGTGGGCTGGAAAAGTAGGACGTTATCTTTTGCTGGGCGAGTGGTTCTTATTAATTCAGTGTTGTCAATGTTGCCGTTGTATTATATGTCGATTTTCCCTATTCCAAAAGCGGTTATATCAAAAATTGATAAGATTAGGAGAGGTGTTTTGTGGGGTTGTGATGGAAACAAAAATAGATTGCCAAGGGTGAGTTGGGGTAGATTGTGCTGTCCGAAAAAGAAAGGTGGGGTTGGAATAATCAATCTAAAGGCAAAGAATATGGCGTTGCTTGCTAAGTGGGGTTGGAGATTTGCAACGGAAAGAGGGGCATTATGGAGGTCTGTAATCAGTCACAAATATGGCTCAGGTGATCTGCCTTGGTTGGTTAGTCTTGAAGATATCAAGAAAGCCTCGATAACATGGAGAGGGATCGTGAAAAACTTGTCTAGTGAAAGTACAGCTAAATGGATGAGTGGGGAATCTTTTAGGTGGGTAGTGGGTGATGGAAATCAGTTTTATTTTGGGAGGATGTGTGGCTTGGGGAAAGTCCTTTAAGATCAAGATATCCTCGTATTTACAGGCTAGCGTTGAGGAAATATATTACGGTGCGTGACATGATTTCTACAGGTGAATGGAAAAACTTAGATTTAGCAGCGTTGTTTGAGCGTCAATTGCTTGATAGGGAATTCAATACTGTTCGAATTATAAAACGCGAAGTGGACGATGTGAGTTTAAATTCGTTTTTGGCTGATCGGATTATATGGGTGCATGAGACTGATGGTTTATTTAAGGTTAAGAAATTGACAGATTTGCTCCTCAGTGATGAGTATTTTGAAGATGTATGTTTGTTTAACTTTGATATAATATGGAGCCTTAAAGTCCCTCCGAAGGTGAAATATTTTCTATGGATGCTTAAATTGAACAGAGTTCCAACTAAGGTATTCCTCTTTAACAGAGGAATTAAGCTGTTCGATGCTCAAAGATTGTGCCCATGGTGTGGAGATGTTGAAGAGGATGCAAATCATTTGTTTGTGTCTTGTATTTTTATGGCTTGTTTTTGGAATGCTTTCTGCAGGTGGTGGCATATTCCAGGCTTTAATTTGCAGTCAGTGGATGAAATATTTGAGTTTTGTTTTCAGTTTAGGTGGACAGAATCTACAACATTGGCTTGGTTTGTAAGCTTTACAGCGGCGTTATGGAGCCTATGGTTGGCTAGGAATGATGTAGTTTTTAAGAGTAAAAGTACGAAACTCAAAGATCTGCTAGTATATGTGAAGATGAGGGCTTATGCTTGGTGTAAGGCGTTGAAGGTTTTTAGTGTGTTAGATGAGAAAAGTTGGTGGGATTGGCCAGGGGAGTCAGCGGGTCTATGTGTACAACAACGTCCCAAGTCTGTGTGGAAGCCGCCAGTGTCGGGCCAGATGAAGTTTAATGTGGATGGCTCAGCAACGAACAAGTTAGCAGGGTGTGGGGGAATCTTGAGGACTGCAGAAGGTTATGTAGTAGCAATGTTTTTTGGGCCGGTAACAGAGATTAATTCAGATTTTGCGGAGCTTATAGCTATCAAAATTGCATTAGACGTGTTTGTTGAATCTTGTTGGTGTGCGAAGACTGGTTTGATTGTTGAATCTGATTCTAAGGTAGTACTGAACTGGATACAAAATGCTTTAGCTCGACCATGGAGGTGGGGGGCAATTTTTCAGGGAATTGATGTGGATGCAATGAAGATAACTGAGATAAAGTTTGCTTTCTTGCCTAGGAGTACTAATAATATGGCAGATTATCTGGCAAAGATGGGCTCGAAGAGAAAAGTCTTGTTCAAGGCAAGCTGGTGATGTATAGAAAGAGAGTTTTCCTAGTAGTTTTTATGGTATTCTTAGCATGAAGGTAAACTTGATTGAAATGGAGTTTTATTTAGATTTATTCTATTGTTGGTTAGGGGCTGGGCAGCGTGAAGTATGTTTTTATGCTTTGGTGAGGTGGGGTAAGTTCGGTTTAAGTTGTGCTTCATATACTTTTTATGTAATTCATGTTATGAGTCTTTGGTATTTTTCTCATTTTTGAGCACTCTTTTCCCCCATTTAGGATTAGGGTTTTTTTTAATGAGGCTCAAGATGGGGATATTCTATAAATTCAATAAAATCTTCTGATTGCTGAGCAAAAAAAAAAACAAACGTTGATATATACACCCTAGCAGTCATAACATCAAAATTTTAATAAATAAGTCATTTTTTCCATACACCAAATTATATGATCTCAAAGTTATAGATGCTAGTAATAAAGTGATTAGTTTGACGCATCTTCACAAAATCCTCCATGATCAACCTTTCCATCGCAGGCATCGATCTTAAGGATAATTCAAAGTTTGTTACTTTTGAATGGAGTAAAAAATGATAGGGTAAAGTATATAAATGGTCTCCGAGTATAAGGTGTTGCTTTGTTGACTCCCTTGACTATTGAAAGTTACAAAATGGTTCCTGACTATATGTTGTTGCTTTTTTGAGTCCTCCGACTATTAAAGTTATAAAATGGTCACCCAACTATTTATATATTCCAAACTCATCCTTTTCCGTTAAAAAATTGACGGCCTTCTGAGATGGACGTTAACGTGTTGATTGTTATATGAGAAAATCTTATCCCATAAGCGTTTTATCTGTATTTCATGGATCAAATTTATATTTACATGTCGTCGAGCTAGTGCTTGAAACATTATGTTGGCGAGCCAATATTTGAAAGCAATGGTGATGCCAATAAACATCATTAAAATATGATTTCTATCTTAACTCAGTCAGCAGGTTAACGTCCAACTCATACAAGCGTTAACTTTTTAACATAAAAGGATGATTTTAGAATATATAAATAGTTAAAGGACCATTTTGTAACTTTTAATAGTCGGGGGACTAAAAAATTGTTTATAGTCAGAGGACCAAATTTTAACTTTTAATAGTTAGGAGACTCAACAAAATAAAATCCTATTATTGAGAGACCATTTGTTGTTAGGAATATCACAAGTTGTTGTTAGGACCACACTAATAATTTATACTATATTTTATATATATATTTGTTAGTGTCACTTTTTCCATCTAGAAGCAACATGGTAAGTTTCTCAACATTGGAAACCCTATTACATTCCAACAATGTAAAAATAAATACTCTATACGTTTTAATAAATTTCTTCATTTTAATTTTTAAAATTATCTCATTTAAAATGTCCTATTAGAAATTTTAATAAAAAACTACATTTATATATTTTTTATCCTTATTTGTCTCATTCTTTTACATCTATCAAAACAAATAGGATAAACTACGTGTTTAGTACCTAAACTATCAGTTTTGGTTCATTTTAGTACCTAAACTCTCATTTTTTAACCATACATAACATTTATTTTTATTTCATTTTAGTACCCTCTGGTAAAAAACTTAAGGGACAGTCTCGCCAACCATCACATTTGTAGTCATCGATTGTCGCATCCGTCGATTGTCGCATCCGTCGATTGTCGCATCCGTCGATTGATGAAACTCAAACTTTCCAACCCGTACTTTTAACCCCCTAAATGTGATTCTGGCCTCTATTTCACTCGAAAACGCTTCAATCTCCCCAAATCAACGATGGACTCTTCGATTTCTTCATCCTCTGATCTCTATGGTCCACCGTCTGATGGTTGTCCTAAGCTATGATATCAGCCCTTTTGTTCAATATGTAATTCTTTTAAACTTTTAGTAATTGTATTTGATTTTAAAGTTAGTAGAGTTTTGAATTTTGTTTAAACCTTTGATATATTGATTTTTTTATGAGTATTAAATTTTGTTATAATAGGGTAAATTACACCATTCATCATTGAATTTTACTCTCTCTCTCCTATATCACTCAATGTATTTTCAATTTTTCAATTTATTCATTGAACTTTCAAATTGTTCCTGTTTTGGTCACTGCAAATTATTTTATTAATATTATTCTATGAAGTGGTGTTTATTACTATTATTAAATATAAAAATAATTTAAAAATAAATAATTAAATAATATTTTATTATTATTATTGTGGGCTGAAACTAGCATTGTCACTACAATAGAACTGGTTTATAGCTGCCTTTTTTGTCCTATAGCGGCGTTTAAAAGCGCCGTTAAAAATGCTTCCAGTGCAAAAAAAAGGCCTCAAAAAATGTCGCTAATACAAACGCCGCAACTGTTAGTGACATTTTCTACTAATAAACGCCGCTAAAAGTCAAGTTATGTAGCGGCGTTTGTATACTAAAATGCCGCTAAAGGTAAGGTTATATAGCGTCATTTTAGTATACAAACGCCGCAATATGTTTGATATTTATAGGCGTTTTCCCACAACAGGCTCGCTATTTAGCGGCGTTTTTAGTCAAAAACACCGCAACATTTTTGATATTTTTGACATATCAAAATTTGACATGAGTATTAAAATTTGTGATAAAAGAATATTCATAGTCAATGTTGGAATCATTTTATGCTTTAAGGGCTATTTTGTCTATTAAGCCTATAAAAATTATAAATATATTTTTAGAAGTATTATACAATTACTCAATCATGAAAATTTTCTAATATATATATTACATTTTCTTAAAAATGTTATTTGAGATTATTAATTATTGATATTTGTGGACAATAGAAATTGATATCATGCAACTACTCAAATTATGATTTATGGTTTGTCATTGCACGCGTTAGGGTTGTTTATCGAGCGAGTCAATTTGAGTTGGACGGTGCTCAATTCATGCTCATTAAAATATTTTGTTGCTCGACTCGGCTCGTTGCTTGCTAAGCTCGTTAGATTTTTTCTCGACTCGTACTTGTTAAAAAAATTTGTTGTTCAACTCATTGCTCGTTAAGTTCACCAGAATAATTGGGTAGGGTAATTAGTATTTGCCTTTTTGGTGTAAATTAATTATTGATATTTTAATAATTTTCTTATTATTTATTAAAAATTAATATATTAGTAGTAATTATAAATTAATAATTTAACATCTTTCATATTATCTATCAGTAAATTAGTAATTATTATTTAAACTTTTTAATGCAATAATTTTTTAAGGCGGCTACTAAAAATTATAAAAATAATAGTGAACTGCTCGTAAACTTATCGAGTCGAGTTAGATCTTACTCGACTTAACTCGTTAAGGTCTCGAGTTGAACTCGAGTTTGAGTTCAAGTCGAATCAACCCGAGTCGAACACTGACCAAATTTTAACTAAATCGAGTTCGAGTAGTTCATGAACGGCTCAACTCATTAAGCACCCCTAGTTTACATCATCATCTTTTAACAATAATGTAAATATAGTTAATATACTGATAAAATAATTTTTTTATTAATTTTTACGGTTAGAGGGTTCAATTAGATATAAAAAAATTGAACAACAGCCTAAACATTTTGTTAATGAATGAACGAACCGATTTACAAATATAACTTGCATGTTTTAATGGTGCATCCTTCTATTACATTAACGGATTAACATAAATACTGCAGAAACTTGTTGAGGATATTGTAGATCTTCAGTGGTTTTCTCTTTTCAAGGAGTTTATTGATTTTAAAACTAACATATTAGTTGACATAGTTAATGATTTATTATAACAACTGATGTGCATGTTCCCTTATTTTTAGGGCAAAAAGGTGATAATACTCATGATTTTACACTGTGTACCTCTACTGTAACTACCTAATGGATGCTCTTCTGCAATGCCAACTTTTTTTGGGATAGACAATGGAGAATCCTGTCATGTCCCACTGTGATGAAAGGAAGAGCGGTCGCCGTTCAGAGCTGCTGAAAGAGCAGCAACCCCTATAGTGTGTCCTCACATTTGGGAAGAAGAATCATATGCAAGTTGGTGGGCGCAATACAAAGATATTGCCTCCCCCGAAAGCCATCACATTCTCGATCTTTTCCTGCAAATTGGATTCAAAGGAGGCGATTGTGGGAATCTGGTCTAAATGACTAGCTTGCCTCAGAATATTTTCAATGTAATCCCCTAGACCCGACCTAAACGTTAGACCCAAACCTAAGCAGTCACATGTCCCATTCAGAGATTTCTTTTATATTTAAAACAACTTATAAAACATTAGTGGTAATATGGAACAAAATATCGATAATACGGATATGTCCAAAACGATAGCAAAATACATGTCACCAAATACAACTGGAAAACATATAGAGATATACGTTCATACAAAGAAAAAGTAGTTGATCTCTCCTGATGTCAAATCTGCTAGATCACGATCTGCTGTTATCTGGAAAGGGTAAAATTTACAAAATGAGCTAAAAAGATTAGTGTGCTCCATACAGTGTATAAAAACATACTAATAAAAATATTTCAATAAAATTGATTTATGCAACATGTTTTGAAAACATGAACACTACCCCCATCCTTTCACAATCTGTTTGTGTAGGTTCCCCAGAACTATACATTCCGCACAACCAGTAAGGCCTTGAGCACACAGCCTAGGAGCCTGCAAATAATCTTTCTCCAACAATACCCCCAATGGCAGTAATGAACATGAATGTATTCGAGTGAAACAATGAATAATCCTTTAAAAACATAAGAATGTTTCAAGCTTGTGAAAACCATAAGCAGAAATACAGAAATCATAAATCAAATTAGTAATATACGATAATTCAGATGTCGAAAAATCAGTATTTAGAAATCGGTATAAAATACCGATACCAGAAATCATATCATAAATATGCGGTAAATTAGATATCAGATACACAGTATTCAGATATATATTTTAAAACAGTAATATAATACTGTCAGGAAACACACATGTAACAGTCTGAGAAAACAGATAGGGAAGCCTACTACTGGGTCTGTCGCTCACGCTTTGCTGCAGCGCTAGATCCTACAAATCGGAAAAATCCAAATTTGAATCCTAATATAAATAATCTTAACCTTTATTTAAATAATTTACAGAATCCTACAAGTAACTCTCGTAGTACGAGGTTCGGGCTGATCTGACAAACGGACAACAACAGACCTAACTGATCCTCGCTCAGGTGAAACACGAGTACCTTCATAAAATATCTTACTGAATCAATTCCTTAACCATATCTCAAATAAATAATAAAAAAATGCTAAAATACTAAGCATTTTTGGGTTAACAAGCTCGATTCGGGGATTTTGGGTCAGAATTTGGCAAAACGGACTTCAGAATTAGATTTAATACGTCAAAAAAACATAAAATATGACCTTTCAAAAATTTGAATTTTGTCAAAGTCAAAGTCAACGGGTTTGACTGACGATTTGTAGGCATTCGGGTTCGAATTTGATGAAACGGATCCCAAAAACAGATTCGGGGCGTCAAAAAATGTTAGAATAGGTATACTCGAAAAAAGTCAACGATCGTTTAATGGTCGGTCAACTCCGGTCAAAGTTTGGTCAACGGTCAACAGTTTTTCACAATTATCATCCTAACAGAAATTAATTATAGATTAGGCACCCTTAAAAATATTTACAAAACTAGCACCCGAGTCAATGGTCAACGGTTCGGGTCTACGGGTCGGTCGGGTCAACAGTCGGGTCGGGTCAACGATCGGGTCGGGTCAATAGTAGGACCGGTTCGGACCGGTCAAATCGATCAACTGCATTAAACCAAGATTCAAAGCTCCCCCACGCGCAGTGGCAACGCGTGGGGGTGCGTGCGGCCGTTTCTGGGGTTCTAAAAATCACGAAATATTTTCTAAAAATTATTTTAAGCGATTTTAAGGCACTTACAAAGCTCGGTTCATAATTTTGAATGGTGGAGAGCTCAATTTTAACAAAACCAAAACTTTGACTGCTTCACCTCCTCACGAGCCGCTGCCACCGGAGACAAGGAGGTCACTGCAGAACTCGAAACGACATAAGGAACACGATGGTGCGGGAGGTGTCGAAGACGGAGCAACGATTGGCGATGAATTTAAGATTTTCTCGGTGGCGGTGTTAAAAAAAGTCGAGACTTTGACTTGAAATTCACGGCGTTTGGTAACTTTTCACTTCAATTGATTTAAGGGTTTTGTTCATCGCTTTATGACGAACAAGATGGTGGTTTCAAAACGACGATCGGAGGTCGAACGTCGTCATTATAGGGTTTGGAAGTTGGTGATGGGGAAGGTAATTTGAGCAATACGCATATATAACCAAATGTCTGCCGACACTATAAGGGTAAATTCAGGGTTTGGTCCCTGGATTTTCTTCAACTCTAAAACAGGTCACAAGTTTTGAATATTTCAATTTAATCCTCAAATTTCACCAAATTACTTAATTAATTTTTTTTTCCAAATTTTCCGGGTTGTTACATTCAAAATTATTGGTTTAAAGCATCTAATTAAAGCAGAGTTTCTTTATAATGTTCTGTCAGACAATGGAGTTTACTCTATGATGTTCCCTATAAATACTCCACCATCGGAGCTTAAGTTTCAGGTCCACCAAGGTTTTGGACCCTTTTCTCTCTTTCTCAAACTCCAACCTCCCACCACCATTCAGTCGAATGCAGTGATCCAATAGTCGTTAAGTTTTAAAGTGAAATCGAAAGTATATCGTGACTTCTCTCTGAGCTTTAGCATTTTCTTCATCCCACGTTAATTGTAACGACCGCCTTAACTGCAAAAGACATGGACAAGGTGATGAGATTGGCTTCGGAGAGTGGAGTGGTGCTGTTCAGAAAGAGCTCACGTTGCTTGTGTTATACGGTCAAGATTCTGTTCCATGACCTTGGGGTGACCCCGACGGTTCACGACATCGACCAAGACCCTGAATACAGGGAAATAAAGAAAGCCCTGATGAGGTTGGGGTGCAACACACCGGTTCCGATGATCTTCATCGGGGGAAAGCTGCTTGGATCCACAAATGAAGTCATGTCCCTCCACTTAAGTGGAGGGCTGATCCCTTTGCTGAGGCCGTATCAAGCTTTGTATTGAACTATAATACAAATCAAAATACTCTTTCTAATTATGACATTGAAAGAAATAAATTGACTAAAAAATCAGTAGTCTCTCTGGTCTGCTGTACGTATTGTGTATCTTCTTTTTTTTCCATGTTAATCTCTCATGAGATATTCTACAGCTTTGCTTTAGCTCTCTATATCAATTTAATTTGTTCCTATTTCTTAATGAAGTTTACTTTCTATATGTACTTCTGCTTAAGCCATTTATACCGACTTACAAACGTTGATATATATATACACCCTAGCAGTCATAACATCAAAATTTGAATAAATAAGTCATTTTTTCCATACACCAAATTATATGATCTCAAAGTTCTAGATGCTAGTCATAAAGTGATTAGTTTAAAGCATCTTCACAAAATCCTCCATGATCAACCTTTCCATCGCATGCATCGATCATAAGGATAATTCAAAGTTTGTTACTTTTGAATGGAGTAAAAAATGCCAAGTATAAGGTGTTGCTTTGTTGAGTCCCTTGACTATTGAAAGTTACAAAATGGTTCCTGACTATAGGTCATTTTTTTTGAGTCCTCCGACTATTAAAGTTACAAAATGGTCACCCAACTATTTATATATTCCAAACTCATCATTTTCCATTAAGAAATTGACGGCCGTCTGAGATGGACATTACACTATTGACTGTGATATGAGAAAATATTATCCCATAATCGTTTTTTATGTATTTCATTGATCAAATTTCTGTTTACATTATGTCGTTGAACTAGTGCTTAAAACATTATGTTGGCGAGCCAATACTTGAAAGCAATGGTAATGCCAATAAACATCATTAAAATATGATTTCTATCATATCTTAGTCAGCAGGTTAACATCTAACAAGTGTTAATTTTTTTTTAAAAAAGGACGATTTTAGAATATATAAATAGTCAAATGATCATTTTGTAACTTTTAATAGTTGGGACTCAACAAAAAATCATTTTATAGTCAGAAGACCAAATTTTAACTCTTAATAGTCATGATACTTAACAAAACAAATTCCTACTATTTTGTTGTTAGGAATATCAAAAGTTGTTATTAGGACCTTTTATATTATAATTTTTTTTATATATTTGTTAGTGTCACTTTTTCCATCTAGAAGCAACTCGGGTAAGTTTCTCAACATTGGAAACCCAGTTGCATTCCAACAATGTAAAAATAAATACTCTATTCGTTTCAATATATTTGTTCATTTTAATTTTTAAAATTATCTCGTTCAAAATCTCCTATTACAAAATTTAATTTAAAAAAATTATATATTTTTTATCCTTATTTGTCTCATTCTTTTACGTCTATCAAAACAAATAGGGTAAACTATGCATTTAGTACCTTAACTATTAGTTTTATTTCGTTTTAGTACCAAAACTTTCATTTCTTTTAAACTGTCGTAACCGGTTTTCGTCCGGGCACGAATTTTTTACTTGGCGGGAAAAGTGATGTGAATAAATGGTTTTTAAAATAATTTAGGAGTCGCCATCGGCCTTTTGGGTCAGGTAGGTCGAATACCTAAAAATTATCTTTTAAAAGAGTTTTAAGAAAACATCAGTTAAAAGATGAACTGATCTGCGTTTATAACCAAAAATTCGTTCTTTTTAATAATAAAAAGGGATTCGTGGTCGGTTACGTTTAGGGAAAGATTAGCACCCCTACAACGCCACAAATTGGTACTTTTTAATTATAAATTGTCTCTACTATTAGAAATTAAAAATTAAAAATATATTTAATTTATAATCCTATTTAATTCAAATATTTTTAAGAAAATATATTAAACATAAATAAGATATTTACTTATTTAGAAATATCAGAAAAGGACTTCTAGGTGCCTTAAGACAGCTCTTTTCTTCGATATTAATAAATATTATAATAATTTAAATAAAATTAAATTATAATTTTTATAATATTTAATTTTAAAATATCAGAATTGGACATCCAGTTGTATTAAGACTGCCCTTTTCTTTGATATTGAAAAATAAATAAATATTAAACTATGATAAAAAAAATAATTTATGTAAAATAAAATTAAGATTTAATATAAATTATTATTTATTATATATATATATTTATATGACTATATAATAATAACAAAAATAATATTTAAATATGAAAAAGTAAAATTAAAACATAAATAAACAATAATAAAAATAAAATTAGAACTATATATTTAAAAGCAGTAAAACTTTATAATAAATGAAAATATTTAAAATTAGTGACTAAATTATAATCTAATAAAATTAAATACCTAATTCATAATTATTTATTTAAAATTATAGGGATTAAACATGTTATTTTACCCATTTATTAATTTAGTGACTAAAATAAAATTATATAAAATTTTAACATCAAATTAAAATAAATTAAAACATACTGTTTAGGATTAAAATATTAATTAACAAAATTACAAGGACTAAATCTATTATTTATCCTAAAATATACTATTTAATACTAATAAGGACTAAAACATAATAAAATAAAATTCGAAGGTCAAATTAAAATAAACACAAATAACTGGTGGTGACTATTTTGTAAAGATTACAAATATGGAACACCGCGGAAGGGGTTTACCCCTTATAAAATTACAGAAATACCCTCCCCAAAATGGCGTCGTTTGGGAGAGGATATTTAAACCCAAAACCGGCTGGCCCTACGGGCCATTGTTCTTATTTTCTATTTTGCTTCTCTCTTTTAAAGAGAGAGAAGCTCTCATTTTCTCTCAACTGAAGAGAAAACCGGCCACCAAATTAAAGATATCAACTCCTAGAGGCCAAATCTGACCTTCTTTTACCCTAAATCCCCTTAGATCGATCTAGATCTAAGTTTTTTTTACCTTCGATTTTCGGCTTTCCGACGACGCAAGGAGGCTCTGATGACTATGATTTCCTCGGTAAGTTTCTCTCCTCTCTTTTCTTTCAATATTTGGCTGCTGTGGGTGGTTACTGTCTATTCGTATTTGTCGTTATTGTGATCTATTGTTCTCCGTTGCTCTTTGTATGTGTTGGTTGCCCCTCTGTTTTGGTTATCTCCGGTTCTTCCTCCTCTCTTTTTTGTTGTAGGTGTGGTCGATGGCTTTTATAGCCATCGACGGTGTGGCTCTCGGACCAGTCAAAGGAATGGAGTTCGGTGAGTCACCGAGCTATGTGGTGACTCACCATAGAGCTCGACATGTGGAGGGGCAGCTGGCTTCTGGCGAGGCGGCGATTTCGTGGCGTGGCATTGGCAGCTGGAACGTCTGGAAGCAGCGGCGGTTGAATGATAACCTAGGGTTATGAAACCCTAGGGATTCACGCTAGTATCCTGTGGACCGTTGGATAGAAGCGGCGACTGGGTGTATGGGATGTAAACCTTAGAAGGGTTTAGGGTTACTGTTGGGGCCTGGATGTAACCGAGTTATAAATGGGCTTTGTAATATTTAATAAATAATATATAATAATAATAATAATAATAATAATAATAATAATTTTAATAATAATAATAAACTTAAATGAAAAATTGATGTCTACAGCTGCCCCTCTTTGCTCATCCTTGTGTTAACAAGAATAGAGCAAAGACGAAAAAGAAAATAATTTTTTCATTTGGCTTCTTTTGAGCAGGATGGAAATGTTTGAAAACATCATGCACTAAAGGGCTTACAAAAGATCCGAAGGTTTTGAAAACATCATGCACTGAAGGACTTACAGATGACCCGAAGGTTTTTGAAAACATCATGCACTAAAGGACTTACAGATGACCCTAAGGCTTTGAAAACATCAAAAAGCTCCCGAAGGCTTTTTGGAAACATCATGCACTGTAGGACTTACAGATGACCCTAAGGCTTTGAAAACATCAAAAAGCTCTTGAAGACTTTTTGAAAACATCCTGCACTGTAGGGCTTACGGATGACCCGAAGGTTTTGAAAATATCAAAAAGCTCCCGAAGGCTTTTTGAAAACATCATGCACTACAGGACTTACAGATGACCCTAAGGTTTTGAAAACATCATGCACTGAAGGGCTTACAGATGACCCAAAGGCTTTGAAAACATCAAAAAGCTCTCGAAGGATTTTTGAAAACATCATGCACTGAAGGGCTTACAGATGACCCGAAGGCTTTGAAAATATCAAAAAGCTCCCGAAGGCTTTTTGAAAACATCATGCACTGAAGGGCTTACAGATGACCCGAAGGCTTTGAAAACATCATGCACTGAAGGGCTTACAGATGACCCGAAGGCTTTGAAAACATCAAAAAGCTCCCGAAGGCTTTTTGAAAACATCATGCACTAAAGGACTTACAAATGTGGGAAATAGTTTATTAAGTAAAAAAACTAAGGAAATCGTTTTCTTACTTTTCAACAATTTCATTTTTAGAAAAGATTGAATGAGAAACTATGGAAATCGTTTTCTCATTATTTTTCAAAATAACATGTTGATTGGGTAACGTGCCCAAATCTCAAGATAAGGCTGTTGGAAATAGTTTACTAAGTAAAAACTAAGAAAATCATTTTCTTACTTTTCAACAATTTCATTTTAGAAAAAATAAAATGAGAAACTATGAAAATCGTTTTCTCATTCTGTTTTTTTTTGTTGAAATAACATGTTGATTGGGTAACATGACCCAATCTGAAGATAATGCTCATTTTTGTGGATTGCGTCCATCTCTTCTTCAGATGTTTGCATGATTCCTGTATTTGTGGTTTTGAATACCTTCTTTGTATAAGGTATTTTTTACCATGAATCTTCTTGTTCTTCCGAAGATCTGTAAAACTTCATGTTTGAATGCACTCAAATGTATCAATGAAATGCACTGTCTATTGTGTAAATGATATTCTTATGAATGCATGAATGTTGATGCAATATTCATTTGACTTCAAAGTGGTGAACTTGGTCTTCCTTCACTTCATCATTTATTGCCAGGGTTACCTCTGGATATCAGTGTAGAAACTTATGCTATCAAGCTTGCATTTCTACAGAATCATCTGATCAACTTGTATCTTTGTATCTTCTTTGCTTTATTTAAGTCTCAGAATAAATGTTTCACTTGTGTAACTCTTGTCGTAGTCAAAATTATGACCTTGATGCCTCATTTTGTGTTGGATAACACCAACTTTATTTGCTTGGACTTGTGTAGGAATTCCATAAAGCTTTCAATCTTTGAAAAGAGAATCTATCATCTTTGAAGAGGTAAGATGTAGATATGCCTGACTCAGCAAGAATTAATTGGGAGAGTAGAGTCTGTTCTGTTTTAACTCTTGAAACACATCATAAGGAAGATTTATTCCAATTCCTTTCATGTCTCCACATATAATTGGTTCTTGAACAAAGCACCACAACCTGTCGTTTAACTAGTTTCTTGTGGTTAAAATTTCAGCTCTCCATCTTCGAAAAGAAATCTTCATCATATCTCATCTTATAATCTTGAAGTTGAAAAAGACAAACTTCATATTGGATCAATAAATGAAAACCATATGATCACAACATTGGTTCAACATCAGAATAGCAGGTTCGTAAAACATTTTACAGCGCATTCATCCTTTCCTGTGGCTTCTGCTCAGATGTTCGTAAAACATTTGACAACACATTCTTCATCTCATGTGGTTTTAGCTCTGATGTAAAACACTTGACAACACATTCATCCTTTTCTGTGGGATGTAAAACACTTGACAACACATTCATCCTTTTCTGTGGCTTCTGCTCAAATTTCTCAATTATTGAAGTTCTTCACCTATTGTTCAAAGTTTTTGAATGACGTCACAATACCACTTGAGAACAAAACTTAATAGGAATTCAAGTGTAATGTTGGTATGACCAAAAAGTTGGTCAATTTCACAAAATGTGCTGGTGTCGAATTGAATAGGAGATACCAACAAATCTTGATTTCATCTCTGGAAAAGGCAAATGTGATACTGATCATGCTTTCTTTCATAATGAGCATTATAGAAAGTAGAAACACTTCAACTATAGGATCAATGTACAGAAAGATATCCGTGGAATTTTTGCAGCTGGGGATGAAACACAAATGATAAAACCAAAATAGATGAAAACTCAGTTCACCATGGCTAGCAATGATGATCCCAATAACAACGGGAATAACAGTAATATAAGTGAGAGTCGAGTCTCCCTTTTCAATGGCATCAAGTAAGCAAAAACTAATGTGAAAAATAGCTTCGTAATTCTAACAGTATGGTTGAAACTAACTGCCAGGAATCTCAAAGAAATATTTCCAATCATCACCGACACACAGAATGCAAAATTCAAAGCCGAGATTTTGAGGAACTGAACTCTGGATCGAGTAGTCTGCCTGGGGACCATCTTTATCCATGCAATCATGATGTAGTTTATCAAAGAACACACTATCACGTGACACATGGTTTAAGAAGATTGGGTATTTGAAACCATACTTGCTGAGTAGATATTTGTTCAACAACATGATCATAATATAACTGCTTGATGAACGAAGCAATTATGTATAGTCAGCTCGACTATCACTGTTTCATCATTTTCATTCTGATCTTGACACAGGATGATGTGGGCCATCAGCATGCCCCAACATTGTGCTGATAAATATTCAGAATATTTTAACATTTTTGATTCGGATTGAAAAGGGTTTTCAGCATGCCCCAACATTTGCTTCTTGTTAATCTGAGCCTTCAAAATGCCCCACATGTATCTGTCTGAAGTGAACTTTCGAGATGCCCCAATATTATGCTTCTGATTCAACTCTCAATGTATGTTTAACTGGAATATCATGATCCTCATGAGGTCCAATTTTGACAATGCACTGTGGTGTTTGTAGCTTTCTTCATGCCCTAAATCTGTTTATCTTAAATACTCTCATTCTAGTGTCACTGAACAACAGTGTTGTCAAGTAACTGGAGAAATTCTCTTTATGTTGTCACAAATTTAAGAAGTACATAATCATTCTGACAGAAACGTCTGAAATGAGGTGACCATTTTCTGTATCTAGAGGGGTCTAGTTAGACAGAGCAATATAAATAGTTTGGTGATCCGTTCCAGGCTGACACAGTGGCTTATCATCTTTCAGTGAAGGCCATCTCTGAAATATACTTTTTTGTGGGAGAGTAACCAATTTATGCAAACAGTAATCTGATGCAATAGCAAGACTACATATACAGTGGTACATGCTCTTGAAAAATCCACACCCATGCAACATGTTGATTCTTATAACAACTCATCTGATTATGAAGCGATCTTTCAAGCTGATTTCACATATATTGATCGTTCTTTCTGATACCGAGGAAATCCTGAATTCTGATTCTGATGAGGAGAATAAACTGTTATACTTGACGAAAATGGGATACTCAGAGGCTAAGACTTCAATAACCATGGAGAAATGTGGTCCAGATTCATCAATTACAGAATTGACAGATTTTATATGTGCTGATCAAATGGCTAAGGCTGCTGATGCACTTCTTTCAGTAGAAGATAGGAATTCATTATGCAATGACCCCAATTACAAGCAAAGGCGAAACTTGGGCTATGATTTTTGAAAAGGAAGCAGCAGAGGAAGCTTGAAAAGAAACTTCTTAATGAAGATGATCATGCAGTTCATCTTTCAATTCCAATGATTGGTTCTGGGGTTTCTACCGAACCAGATCAGATAACTCAAAGAACACTTCCAGAAGATGCTATAGGGTCTCCTTATTTCTACTATAAGCAAATTCATATTTCAAATCCAATGATTGGTTTTGGGGTTCATACCAAACCAGATCAGATAACTCAAAGAACACTTCAAGAAGATGTTATTAGGGCTCCTTATTTCTACTACGAGAACATGGCACTTGCTCCAGTTAATGTTTGGATTGGAATATCATAGTACTTATTTGATGTAGAGCCAGAATTTGTAGATTCGATACATTTTAATACTGCTACACTGAAAAGGGGCTATATTCATAATCTGCCAATTGAGAACATATTTCCTCTTATCTTGTTTTCTCCACGCACCATACATGATGCTTTTCTATTGACAATAAACTGGTGACCTTCCTCGGATAAAGTTGAACTGTTTACAAACATGTACAGGAAGTGCCAAATTGACAGAAAGGATTCGTAAGGCTCTTGAAACTTATGACGATGAGTCACCTTCGAGTGTCCAGAAGTATGTTCTTGACGAGTGCCGAAAATGGAATCTGGTATGGTTTGGAAGGAATAAAGTTGTTCCACTTGAACCTGATGATGTGGAAATACTTCTAGGTTTCCCTAAAAACCATACACGAGGAGCTGCTAGAGATATGTTCTCCGGTGATATCCATGTCCTATCTTTTTTCTGGGATCAGCGATGCAGAGGTCGCCTTCTACTGTCTTGGCATATCTTTGAAAACAGATGTGCAAGAATTGAATGATGATCGGTTGGAGCAATTGATGAGTAGATTTGTCGAATTCGACCTTGTTGTCAGTGGCATCCAACGTAACAACCTTACTGGAAGAAATAAACATCATCAGGATAAACTAGAATATTTTTGTTGGTGCATTTTCTTGCAATGACTGCTACGACATCTGTCTCTTCTGCTGTTCCAATATATCCCACTCTTTTCGAATCATGGAATGGTTTAGTTGACAATAATATTGGTCATCTTCAACTTTTGGAATCTTGTAACCAATATTACCCTATATAAAAGGCCTATAAGGATAGATTCTGTTTTAATGTCTTATTCTGTGCCATAAGTCCTCAAATTCAAATTCAGCAATCTTCTGAAGGACATAATGAATATCATCTTGACAAAGAAAGTGATCGGCATAGAAGAAGTAACAATTATGTATCAAGACTTGAGCCAGCATCACAGTATAACCAAAGTGCAGGTAGTGACTTGTTCATGGCTTTATGATGTAATCTTCTAGAGAACATGAATTGATGGTTGGGGAAAATAATCTGTCTGGTGATGCTTAATACCCTCAGCATGAGATAAACGATAATTTTTCTTGATGAACTACTAATAATGTCATAGGAGAGTGTCACAAGTTTAATTCTCCAGACTTTCTGGCTTCTTGGACCACTGGCTTTAAAAAATGTGAAGTGCTTCATTATTCTGGCCTCGTTCATTCTTTTTTTTACAACAGAGGTAGAATAAGCAACAATTGCTTCACGGACCTTCCTTATTTGAGACTGTCCTGTTTGAAAATGTTTTTTCTCCTTTCTTTATTGAAGAATGAAAGAATTTTATAAAGTATTACCCCTTTCAGGTTCACAATATAATCAAATCATAAGCATGAATTCAAAGAATATCAAATAAATCAACTACACTTTTAAATCATTCAAAAATCATAGTCTTATAGCAAGTGTCAAAATTATTGACTGATTTGAGGTGTAGGTTGATTTTGGTAAAGTAGGTTCTTTCAAGTTGGTTCAGTATGTCACTTCGGGCTTCCACTAACTTGAAGAAATGGTTGTTATGCTCATCTTGTAGAGATATTTCTTGATTCCAGAATCTCAGGAACATCTTTGGGATGTGTGGTGCTTCATTAAGAGCTTAAGATTGTCTCTTATGTCGTTGTTGCACCATTTAATATTCGAGCCACCTTTTCAGGTTTTCAACATGAATCCTCATTTGGTTTCAAGATGTTATTTAAAAATTTACATCTTGAACCCCCCTTTATCATTTTTTATATCATGCATTAAAGATTTTAAAAACCAATTTTTGCAAATAAAAATCAATCTTGAGAGGCGGAATGAATTCTGACGATATTCTCGTTAGATGCCTTCAATCTTGCTTTGCTTGACTTAGATATGCCGTGTTGGGGATTTTTTCATCCTCTGGATCCCTCTAGACTGCCAAATTTTGGGTTCATTTCCATTTTCTCATATCTTCATCATTTCTTGCTCTTCTTGTTGAATATGAATCTTCAAATTAATTGTACTCGATCCATTCTGTAACTTGAGGATCCCTGGAGTCACCTATCTTGATTCAAATTCTCCCCTTTTTCTTTTTCCCCTTTTTTTTTATTTTTTCTCATTTTTCTTTTTTAATCTTTTTTTCTTCCTTTTTTCTTCTTTCTTTGCTGGATGAGTATAAGACTTCAATTTCTTTGAGCGTCTCCTTTTCCTGTTGTCCTTTTTCTCTTTGAGAATCTGAGTTTATTTGGTTTCTCATAACTTTCTCATCCATTTTTGCCAAGACCAACGCTTCTCCAGAAAAGGTATTCTTTACAACGTATGGCCCTTCCCAATTAGGCATCCATTTCCCCCGGAAATCTTTATGTATAGGCAAAATCTTTTTTAGCACTAGATCATCTTCTTGGAATTCTCTTGGATATATTTTCTTGTCCATTTCTAATGCATTTGCTCATGGTAAATAGCTTTCAATTGTTTATCATCAATAAGGTTTAATTGATTAAATCGAGCTTAGATACATTCAGTATTCTCCAATTTTTCCTCCTTTATGATACAAAATAATGAGATCTCAACTTCAATTGGTAATACTGCTTCCATCCCATAGACTAAACAATAAGATGTTGCCCCAGTAAATGTTCGCACAGTAATTCAATATGCATATAAGGCAAAAGGTAGCTTCTCGTGCTAATCCTTGTAAGCTTCAGTGGTCTTTGTAATGATCCTCTTAAGGTACTTATTTGCTCCTGCAAATGCCCTATTCATCTTTGGGTAATATGACACTGAGCTGGCGTGCTTGATCTATGCTCGAAGTTTAGTCATCTCATACATAGAAGTCTTTGTAAAAAGAGGTATCTCCAGGGTGATGAATATTCAAGATTAACTTTACTTATATGAAAAATGTAATTAATGCATGATATATTTATTTCAATCAATCATTTTTTCTTCTCTGAGTATGCCCTAATCACTCGAAATCATCTTCAATGAGTTGGTCCATGATGCCTCATCTCGTCTCTTCTTGTAGTAAGATTTACGGATAATTGAAAGTTTGGTTCTTTTGAGGTTTTTTGGTTTATGATGGTTTTGTGTTTGGAAGGATAAATGTGTGACTCTTAAAGTCATGTATATGGTGGAAGGTAGTATCATCAATCAATTCTACCCGAGAGGATAAATATCTAGAGTGAGTTTCTCAAAAATAGGTAGAGACATTTCTTCAGAGTCTTAGATAAATGTAGTGTCAATTGAAGATATAATTTTACCACTTGCCAATAGATCTATAACTCTTGAAAAATTAAAAGAATATTTAATCTACTTGATACTCAATAATCTCAAGATTAAAACTTGATTCCTTGCTCATAACCATAAAAGCAATACAAATTTATTTATTGCACAAAAGGTGGATAAAGGAACAAAAAACATATTCAAACAAGATGATGAAAGTAGAAAGGTACTACAGTGGTAGATATCAACTTCCACTTGTTTATCTATCATGCCTCATTATAATGTTAGGTGTGTAATAGGACTAAGGTTTTTTCCTCATTTGCCTCCCATTTATTGATCATTTCTTGTGTCAAGACTCCCTTGTCAACAAGCATCTCTATTTCTTTCAACAGTGGCCTACAATTGCCAATAGAATGTCCAGATACCCCTAAGTGGAAATTACAAACACTATCTTGATCATAGCTATGAGCAGAAGGGTTTGATGTCACTTTAGTTGGTCTTGGTGTGATGTATTGACCTTTAACCAAATGAGGATACAAATCTGAAATGGAAGTTTGGAACACTTCCAAAGTTTTTCTTGATCGCATGACTTTCTTTGGTCGATCCGAACAGTTATTTGCTCTTTTTCTTTTACAGTTGCGGGGATTCTGGATGCGACATACATTCACATCATCAGCTTTTGTTTTCTGATCAGTCGGGCTCTTGGATGTGACTTTTGAGTTTTCTTCACTGATTACATTCTCAATTAAATCTCAACTTTTCATAAGATTCTTGAATTCCTTCGTCGGATTTTCCTGCATTAACTCGCAGAAAGGAGCGGGAATGGAATCCCGAAACATATGTGATATCTCTTCTCCTAACATGGGAGGTTGAACTTGTGCTGCCACTCCTCTCCATCTTAGGGCATATTCTTGAAATCTTTCATTGGTTTTTTCTTTACTCTTCTAAGATCCATACGTGTTGGAGCTAAGCCTTTAACATACCGATATTGTCCCAAAAATGCATCAGCTAGATCTACCCATCTCTTGATATGTTCTTGGGTCAACTGATTGTACCAGACTACTGTTGGGCCAACAAGACTATCATGGAAAGAGTGAATTAATAGATCATCAGAACTCAAATATCCTTCCATTTTTTTGCAAAACATTCTCAAATGGATTAAGGGACAACTGGTGCCATCATATTTCTCAAAATCAGGCATTTTGAATTCATGGGGAATAATCAAATCTGGAACCAAGCTGAGCTCTCTTGCTTCTAATTCTTTGTGGTGGGCACTAACATCTTTCATGTTTCTGATTGCTTTCTCTGTCCTCTTGACTCTCTCCTCATATTGTGAATAATTAATGAGGCTATTCTTTGGGTTTGAGTGGGATGCCCCAGGGTATGTTATCTTTCTCGACTCTTCAATCTGATGGCACGATTTCTCTTTAGCAGTTATCTCTTCTTTATCAGATTCCATTCCCTGAATAATTTGATCTTATCCATCTGGTACTGAATATGACGCTTCTTTCCTTGTATCCCGAGGTAACCCTGTCAATTGTTCTGGCCACTGGTCTTGTAGTCCCTTATAAGATTGCTCCATTGTTTTCATGATGATAGTAAAGTAATATGAATGAATGGTCTTGGTTTTTACTGTTACAGAACCTTTCATGAATTATTTACATGTTTTTATAATTAAAGTACATAACAATACTTAAATAAAAATGTGAAAAATGCATAAATGGAAAAATAAGAATGCAAAATGTGCAATTCAAAGGCAAACATAAAAGTATGAATGCAAAATGAAAAATGCAAAGATGCAAAATGAAAATGCATATATGAAAAGGTGTTACTCAAGAGTGATCATCTTAGAACAGATTTCATTGAACACAAAAGTCTTCGTGCATTAAACAAAACTTTTACATATAGGGGACAACTTTCTTATTTTCTTCTCTAAAACCAAGTTAGTTTATCAGCTTATGAGCCATATTGCTTGTCTGGATTGCAGCTTCTTCCATGACATTCTGGTGTTCTTTCATCTCCTGTGTCAATTCTCGGAGTTGCTCATTTTCCCTTGTGAGATAACCTTTGTGTTCAAAAAGTTTTTGGACAAGATCTTCATGTATGTTGCAACTCTTTTTCAGTTTGGTGACCCCTGTTATTCACTCTTCTGAGGTGTTTCCTATGCCATCATTTCGAAAAGCTTGATTGATCTTCTGGAAATCTTCCTGCATGGTTTCCATTTTGGTGCTCAAATTATTGTTTTCCATCTTTAAATGACGTATTTGAGCCTCGAACCTCAGTAAATCTTCTTCTTTCTGGGCGCCCCTATTGATACCCTTACCTTTGAAGACTTTTGGTATTAATCTAGCAGGACCTTTGGTTATCAAACTAGGTCGATCATTTACCATAAATTGTAAGGTTCCATGATCCAAAAGACTTTGGACTCGACGTTTGAAGGCAAGACAATTCTCGATGGTATGTCCTTGAGCTCTGGCATGATATTCACAATGAACATTGATGTCATACCAATTTGGATACGGAGGTTGGAATGGTTTTATGTAATATGGAGCCACTTCTCGTTCTTCAAGTAACTTTTCATACAACTCTTTATATGATATAGGTATAGCATCAACATGAGAACCGCCTTTTGTCTTGGATTGAACCTAAGTTTTAGATATCGGGAGCATACTAAACTTCAATGATTTCAGGTTACATGATTTCTTCTCTTCTCTGAGAGCTTTTACAATTGTCATCATTTCTTTGGTATCTCCAGATGACTTGTGAATACGGATGATGATTGTCTGTAACTTCTTCAATTGATTAGGATCAGAAGTCCCTTGCATATTTGAGATTGCAGGATTATGTTCATTAAGCTTTCTCTCTTTCTGTGCAGGAATCTCTTCTCTTTTGGCCAAAACAGATATTCTATCCATCATCTTGGACATCTGCTCTCTTATTTCTCGTATCTCTTCTTGCTCCTTAATGGACACATGATCTCTAGGTGCATAGCTTTCTTCTATCCTCGGAGTTCCCTCAGGATGTCTTTTCTTGGCCACATCATATTTTGTTTGATCATAGAACTTTTTGTCCATTTATGATTTCTTTCCAATATGATGAACAGTCTTTCAAGTAAACACCTTTTGGTTATGCCATGATCATGCAATGTAAACAAAAGGAATCAATATGAACAGATTAGAGCAATATAACATGCATGAAAAAAATAAGAAAAAATAGAATAGTCAGTACCAATTAATGGAAAAAATCGATCTATCAAGGTATAAATCTTAACCTCATGCTTTCTAGTTCCATGCTTTGTTTGGAAAATTTATCCTAACCGCATGATTTCTAGTTCGCATGCATTTATTCAGGAAAAAGAAAAGGAAATAAAATAAATTAAAAGCTAGAGCTTATTTCTCCTTTGTGTATACCTATGAACAGAGGTTCAGTATTGTCTTAGATCATAAGAATTTCTAGGGTTCATTATATGCAGGGTTTTTAGTTCTAGAAGTAAAGGTACTCAAACTGTCCTTGTTGATGCCCCCTTGGGCTATCAAACCCTCAATCCCAATCCATTACAGACTTTAGTGGATCGAGTTCAATTCGAGGGGACACATTTCTCTATGCCTGACACGGAGAATAAATTCTCACGAAAACATAGAGCATATGAACCCCAAAAGTTACTTGCTAGGTCTAACACAGAGAATAAATTCTCACGAAAACGTCGCTTTCACTCCCACTTAAAAGGGACAAACTCAATTATAGAGCTTTATATTATGCAATACAAGTGTTGTGTGTGAGGAGAATTATTTAAACCTCTGACAGAAAAATAAATAATGAAAATACTTGCAAATAAAATGAAATAATATATATAAATACTATAAAAATAATAAGTATATATAAAAAATTTGAAAAGAAAGAATTATAAATTAAATATATGAATTTTTAATTTATTATAGACAATTTATAATTGATTTTAAAAGTTTGAACGTCCCCAGCGGAGTCGCCAAGCTGTCGTAACCGGTTTTCGTCCGGGCACAAATTTTTTACTTGGCGGGAAAAGTGATGTGAATAAATGGTTTTTAAAATAATTTGGGAGTCGCCATCGGCCTTTTGGGTCAGGTAGGTCGAATACCTAAAAATTATCTTTTAAAAGAGTTTTAAGAAAACATCAGTTAAAAGATGAACTGATCTGCGTTTATAACCAAAAATTCGTTCTTTTTAATAATAAAAAGGGATTCGTGGTCGGTTACGTTTAGGGAAGGATTAGCACCCCTACAACGCCCAAAATTGGTACTTTTTAATTATAAATTGTCTCTACTATTAGAAATTAAAAATTCAAAATATATTTAATTTATAATCCTATTTAATTCAAATATTTTTAATAAAATATATTAAACATAAATAAGATATTTACTTATTTAGAAATATCAGAAAATGACTTCTAGGTGCCTTAAGACAGCTCTTTTCTTCGATATTAATAAATATTATAATAATTTAAATAAAATAAAATTATAATTTTTTATAATATTTAATTTTAAAATATCAGAATAGGACATCTAGTTGTATTAAGACTGCCCTTTTCTTTGATATTGAAAAATAAATAAATATTAAAATATTATAAAAAAAATAATTTATGTAAAATCAAATTAAGATTTAATATAAATTATTATTTATTATATATATATATTTATATGACTATATAATAAAAACAAAAATAATATTTAAATATGAAAAAGTAAAATTAAAACATAAATAAACAATAATAAAAATAAAATTAGAACTATATATTTAAAAGCAGTAAAACTTTATAATAAATGAAAATATTTAAAATTAGTGACTAAATTATAATCTAATAAAATTAAATACCTAATTCATAATTATTTATTTAAAATTACAGGGATTAAACATGTTATTTTACCCATTTATTAATTTAGTGACTAAAATAAAATTATATAAAATTTTAACATCAAATTAAAATAAATTAGAACATACTGTTTAGGATTAAAATATTAATTAACAAAATTACAAGGACTAAATCTATTATTTATCCTAAAATATACTATTTAATACTAATAAGGACTAAAACATAATAAAATAAAATTCGAAGGTCAAATTAAAATAAACACAAATAACTGGTGGTGACTATTTTGTAAAGATTACAAATATGGAACACCGCGGAAGGGGTTTACCCCATATGAAATTACAGAAATACCCTCCCAAAACGGCGTCGTTTGGGAGAGGGTATTTAAACCCAAAACCGGCTGGCCCTACGGGCCATTGTTCTCATTTTCTATTTTGCTTCTCTCTCTTAAAGAGAGAGAAGCTCTCGTTTTCTCTCAACTGAAGAGAAAACCGGCCACCGTTGGTCACTGTTTCCGACGCCGATCGCCACCACCGGCCGCCGTCTCCGGTGGCCAGAGATTACCAAACTACACCAAATTAAAGATCTCAACTCCTAGAGGCCAAATCCGGCCTTCTTTTACCCTAAATCCCCTTAGATCGATCTAGATCTAAGTTTTTTTTACCTTCGACTTTCGGCTTTCCGACAACGCAAGGAGGCTCCGATGACTATGATTTCCTCGGTAAGTTTCTCTCCTCTCTTTTCTTTCAATATTTGGCTGCTGTGGGTGGTTATTGTCTATTCGTATTTGTCGTTATTGTGATCTATTGTTCTCCGTTGCTCTTTGTATGTGTTGGTTGCCCCTCTGTTTTGGTTATCTCCGGTTTTTCCTCCTCTTTTTTTTGTTGCAGGTGTGGTCGATGGCTTTTATAGCCATCGACGGTGTGGCTCTCGGACCGGTCAAAGGAATGGAGTTCGGTGAGTCACCGAGCTATGTGGTGACTCACCATAGAGTTCGACATGTGGAGGGACAGCTGGCTTCTGGAGGCTTCTGGCGAGGCGGCGATTTCGTGGCGTGGCACTGGCAGCTGGAACGTCTGGAAGCAGCGGCAGCTGAATGATAACCTAGGGTTATGAAACCCTAGGGCTTCACGCTGGTATCCTGTGGACCGTTGGATCTTTCAGATCCAACGGTTGATAGAAGTGGCGGCTGGGTGTATGGGATGTAAACCCTAGAAGGGTTCAGGGTTACTGTTGGGGCCTGGATGTAACCGGGTTGTAAATGGGCTTTGTAATATTTAATAAATAATATATAATAATAATAATAATAATAATAATAATAATAATAATTTTAATAATAATAATAAAATTAAATGAAAAAATTGATGTCTACATAAACCATACATAACATTTAGTTTTTGTTTCATTTTAGTACCCTCTGTTAAAAACTTAAGAGACAGTCTCGCAGCCATTACGTCTACAGTCGTCGGCCGACGCATCTATCGGTTGATAAACTCAAACTTTCCAGCCGTACTTTTTTCGACCACCTAAATGTGATTATGGTCTCTATTTCACAGGGAAACCCTTCAATCTCCCAAAATCAGCGATGAACTCTTCAATTTCTTCATCCTCTAATCTCAATAGTCCACCGTCTGATGGGCCTGAAACTGAACTATGTTGGTCAACTCGTCATTCTCTCATGGTCCACCATTCAGATTGGTTGTCCTGAGCTATGCTATATCAGCCCTTTTGTTAAATTTTTAACAAACAGAGTACTAAAATCAAACAAAAAATAAACGTTAGGTATGATTTTGAGAACAAAAATGAAAGTTTAGGTACTAAACACATAGTTTACTCCAAACAAATATGTCAAAGCTATCACTTCATTTTTAGGGATAATTTTGTCATTTCCCTTATTTTATATAACTTATATTTATCTCCTAAAACTATGTACCTCGCCAACATGGAACCAAAATTATGGGACAGAGGGAATAATGTTTAAAAATTAATTTACATAATTTTTTATTTTAATCCTGCATACTAAAATCTAAAACCCCTACGTATTCTACACTCTAAACTCTAAATTTTAAACCTAAACTGTAAATTTTATAACCTAAACTCCAGAGTGTCGACACCGTTTTTCACCCGGATGGAGAAAAACTTAGTATGACTTGGGGGTTTTCTTTGAAAAGGTTTTGAAATGTGAGTCACCATTTTAAGGTACGATTAGGACACCATAAAAATCAGGTGATTTTAATAAAATATTTTATTTTATCAAAATACCAAGTTTAGGGTCTATAAAAACTAAAAAATAGGTTCGGGAGTCAGTTACGCGTGGGGAAGGATTAGCACCCCTGCAAGGCCTAAAAATTGGTATCTAGTTTGTTATCCTATATTTAGAATCGAAAATTTTGAGTTTGAACTTTATCTAATTTAAAAATCATTTTGAATGCAAAGCTGAAAATGATATTTATTTATTAAAGCCAATAGCATTCGCCCCTAGCATGAATGCTGGAGATCGGCTATTGTGCCCATTATTTATATATTTAGCCCTTATATTTGTTATATAACCATTTTAGTCCTTATACTTTTTATAAATGTGCTTGTTATATATATATATATTTAAAGATATTTTTAACTTTTTAAGTATTTATATATTAAATATATTATTATATAGTGTAGTAAGCGTATATTTGTTTATAAAGCTTTTTCTATATATGTGTATAATATATTTTTAAATTTACATAAATTACGTGTATATAGTAAGATTTATATTTATGTTTTTAAATTATTAGTTTATTTACATGATATACTAAGGTAAGGTATGAATTAATTTTAATTAAATATTTTTTATATATCGGTTTACCATTAAGTATTATATATTATTATATTTATGTGATGGAAGTATATACAGGTTTAGATTTTAATTTGAATTAATTTGCATAATATCCTAATAAGCATTTCTTGATTCGATCAAAATAGTTTGACTAAGGGAATATCCCTTTATTTTAAGTGTAACACCCACATACCGATGCGGGTGACCCGATCCGATCCGAGGTGTCACATTAGGGACATCGGAGCGACCCAAAGTAAAAATCCTAGAAAAAATTAAAATTTCTTTTAAAACGTGTTAAACCATAAAATAATTTATAATTAAAATACAAGTTCATAAACCATTCATATATTACATACATAATTAAAATCATATATGTTTCACACTCGGATATAAAAACAGAATACCACCTACATACCCCCTAAACACATGCACATACACTGCAAGAAAGCCAGTGGAACTCCTTTATTGATGTCGATAGTTGCACCGATTCAATCCTTTTAACCTGAAATAATCAGTAACAGAGTGAGCTTTGGGAAGCTTAGTAATACAATACTACCAAGTGATGCTGACGGACATGCAGATAATGGGCAAGCATAATTTTTCCTTATTGATTCAGACATCTGCAGATTTTTGTGATGAACTGAGGTCCCACTGATATTTCAGGTAGTAAAAGAAATGAAGCTTTCACAATTCAGAGGAAGTGTTTCAGATGACTGGGTTTAGGATATTAGAATAGGTTGTCTAGTGTGTTCCCATAAAACCATTGAAAATGTACAGATCTTTTTAAAATAGTAGCAATTTAAAACATATTTTTAAAAACCATAATGAAATCCTCCAACCGAACGCCAATATGTAGTTCCCTAGAACTGCATCTATAAGGACTTACCCTAGGCCCAAAGGGCATAGGTGCCAACCTAAGGGAGTACATTGGGTTCATAAGGTCTTACTCTAGCCGGAGCGTAGGTTTCCACCTGAGAGGAGTGCCCTCAGACCCATAAGGACTTACCCAATACACAAAGCAGAGAAGCTACCCTAAGGGAGTGCCTTAAGATCCATAAGGTCTTACCACTAGGACCATTAGGCCTAGAAGCCCACCCAAGAGTCCACTTAGGTCCATAAGGAATTACTAGTCGATGCTAAACCTATACAAGGATTTACCAGTAACGATTGAACCTGCCATAGTCTTTAGTTATACTAGAGTCCCAGAGTACCTCGTATACAAAAATAATTTCAGTCAGTAAATAGAGATATCAAAAATCAGAGTAGAGATCAGAGCTCATAACATAAATCAGAGATCAAAACATATATCAAATTTCAAAGCAGAAATCAGAGGTCATATTGTATTTCAGATAACATAGACATACTTTTAAAATCAGAGAAAACATATGTGTGATCAAGGAACACACTAGAGGTTCCAGATATTATTCAGAGATAATTGGTATTTATCATATAGGGAGTCATGAAACTTTTGTAAGCCGATTAAATTTATAGATGAGATCCCTATAATAGGGTTTAACAGCTGACAGATTCATCAATTATTTAGAACGTGATTTATCAGGATCTTATAGTACTCATATATTTTTCGGAGGCACTATGTAATCACAAAAGTATTTAGAATCTTTTGCATCATAGCTACTCATGTTTTCATATATGACAAGAGTAATTCTAATACCCAGGAAATTAGAGGCAATTCGGGCATTAAGTTCTTGGAAAATTCTTAGTGATTTGAGCTAATAAGGGAGAAATGAAGATTCAAGGCATTTAAGATTTGTGTCGATCTCTCAGAATATCGAGTTAACTCAAACTATACAACTCACAATAATGATACATGTCAACCGGTCAAATCATTACGCTTAAAGGGTATTCACTCTTTAATGCAGACAACTCTTATCAAATTGATCATCTTCAGAATCATCGCTGAATGGATCTTAGGGAGATGTGCATATATTAAAATGATAATTATTTTACTTTTGTATTGCAACGATATCGATAAATGTCGACCTGCTTGATTCGTAGTTCAAAACCCTTATGGATGACATAATATATAAGATCATCAGTGTTTCTATACTTATCCAAGTTATTTGCTTAATTTAAGGACATTGGTGTACTTAAATCAATTCACATTCAAGTTTATCTCGGTCACTTCGGAGTTTCTAGAGTAATTCTATCATTTTAATAAATCGAATACGTATAGTAATTTCATTCGGTTCAACTTTGTCAGCATCACTTGGTAGTTTAGCCTTTGGGTGTTTGCTCAGGAATTAGTAATTTTATGTCCTTTACCATCTCAAGATAATGAGCGATTAACATGTTTATTTTCACTTTCGTGGAAAAACCTTATCTTTTACAACATACCGATATTTTCGTAGTTTAGTATCCAAGCATTTCTGACATTTAACCTTTAATGAGATTAATCAGAACTTATAAGTTCCTAGATTGATCGATTTACTAATTAAATCATTGAACTTAGATTTGTTTCCGATTAGTCTACCAATTTCTTTTATGAGTTGTTTGAGTCTTATACAATGTTTTATCTTTACTCTAAATTCTGTTTGAGTCCAATGATAAGTAAATACACCTCATGGACCAATTATTTTCATTCATGCATTTACCAATTATCAATGTGTTCCGGAAAGCATACAAAAGGTAGTAGAGTATTACCCTGATTTCCATGCTTCACCGATAGAACATTTAAACTCCATTCGATCATTCTCTAACTTGAATTCAACGTCCAATAATTCCTCGGATACATAGCAAACGAATTTACGTCAGAAACTGAACTAAATTGGGAAAACAACTTGAATCTAACGATAAAACTCTGAAAAACGGATTACCGAGTGCGAATTTGGCAAAACAAACTTTGGATTTAGACTTAGGACGTCGAAAAACATAAAATAGGACTTTTCAAAAATTTTGACTTTTTGGGTCAACGGTCAAAGTCAACGGGTTGACTCAAACGAGTTGACTCATTCTGGGTTGACTTGATCGAGTAAAACAGACTTGGTTCGACTGGACCAGTTTGCTCCAGCTGGGCCGGCAGACGAATCCCACTCACACTACCGGCGCGTGGTAGCGTGTGCGGCGACGACGAGGGCTTTTTCGATCGACCGATTCTTCCCCAATCTTAAACACACTTCAATTTTAAAAAAATAAATCCCAATTCACCGCAATAATACGCCAAATTTCCCAAAATTAAATCAAGCACTTACCTCGACAATGAACGGCTATGGAGGAGATGACGGTGCGTCGCAGTGGGCGAGTTTTTGTGCGCACAACGATTGCGAGGATGATGGGCGCGGCGGTGAGGCGAGGCGATGTATTGATCAACCAAAATTGAGGGAAAATCGATGTGTCAAAAGTTTAGAAATGGTGAAACATTGGTGACTTATTCGCGACGATCAGTGGCCATTTTCAGTGGGGGAAAATGGGGGTTTTGTCCGTCGGTCAACGACAAACCAAATGATCAGTGGCAGCATGAGCTGGGGTGGTTAGACTCGGATATAAAAACAAAATACCACCTACATGCCCCCTAAACACATGCACCGTACTCTGGAAGAATGCCAATAGAACTCCTTTACTGATGTCGATAGTTACACCAATTCAATCCTTTTAACCTAAAATAATAAGTAACAGAGTGAGCTTTGGGAAGTTAAATAATACAGTACTATCAAGTGATATTGAAGGACATGCAAATAATAGACAAGCATAATTTTTTCATATTGATTCAGACATCTACAGATTTTTGTGATGAGATGAGGTCTCTCAGATATTTCAGGTAGTAAAAGACATGAAGCTTTCAGTTCAGAGGAAATATTTCGGATGACTGGTTTTAGGAGATAGTGTGTTCCTACAAAACCATTGAAAATGTACAGATCTTCTAAAGCAGTAGTAATTTAAAACGTATTTTTAAAAAACTATAGTAAAACCCTCCAATTAAACTCCAATATGCAGTTTCCCATAAATGCATCCAAAATGACTTACCTTAGGCCCAAAGGGCATAGGTGCCAACCTAAGGTAGCACCTTGGTTCTATAAGGTCTTACCGTAGCTGGAGCGTAGGTGCCCACCTAAGGGGAGTGCCTCAGGTCCATAAGGACTTACCCAATGCACACAACAGAGGAATCACCCTAAGGGAGTGCCTTAGGATCTATAACTTCTTGCCACTAAGACCATAAGTTCCAGGAGGCCACCGAAGAGTCGCCTTAGGTCTATAAGGAATTACCAATCGGTGATGAACCTATACATGGAATTACCAGCACTAATTGAGCCTGCCATAGTCTTCTGTAACACCAGAGTCCCAAAATACCCTGTATAAAAAAATACTTTCAGTCAGTAAATAGAGATATCAGAAATCAGAGCATAGATCAGTGATCAGAATAGAAATCAGAGATAAAAAAAGATATCAAAGTTCAGAGAAGAAATCAGATGTTAGACTATATTTCAGATAACATAGACATACTTTTAAAATAAGAGAAAACATATGTGTGATCAGGGAACACACTAGAGGTTCCAGATATTATTCGGAGGTGATTGGTATTTATCATATAGGGAGTCATGAAACTTTTGTAAACTGATTAAATTCATAGATGAGAACCCCATAATAGGGTTTGATAGCTGACAGATTCATCAATTATTCAGAACATGATTTATCATGATCATATAGTATTCAAATATTTTTCGGAGGCACTATGTAATCAGAAAAGTATTTAGAATCCTTTGCATCAGAGTTACTCATGTTTCCATATATGACAGGAGTAATTCCATTATCCAGGAAATTAGAGGCAATCTGGGCATTAGGTTCTTGGAGAATTCTTAGTGATTTAAGCTAATAAGGGTGAAACGAAGATTCAGGGCATTTAAGATTTGTGTTGATCTCTCGAAATATCGAGTTAACTCGAACTATACAACTCCCAACAATGATACCTGTCAACCGGTCAAATCGTTGCACTTCAAGGGTATTCACTCTTCAATACAGACAACTCTTGTCCAATTGATCATTTTCAGAATCATCGTTGAATGGATTTTAGGGAGACGTACAGATATTATAATGGTAGTTATTTCACTTCTGTATTGCAACGATATCGAGAAATATCGACGTGCTTGATTCATGGTTCAAAACCCTTATGGACGACATAATATATAAGATCATCAATGTTTCTAGACTTATCTAAGTTATTCTCTTAATTTAAGGTCATTAGGGTACTTAAATCAATTCGCATTCAAGTTTATCCCGGTCACTTCGGAGTTTCCAGAGTAATTATATCGTTGTATTAACTCGAATACGTAGAATACTTCCATTCAGTTCAACTTTTTCATTTCGAGTAATTCAGAGTGTAAGGTACTTTCGGTAATTTAGCATCCGCGTGTTCGCTTAAGAATTAGTATTTTTAAGTCCTTTACTATCTCAAGATCATGATCGACTAACATGTTTATTTTCACTTTCGTGGAAAAACCTTATCTTTTACAACATATCGGTATTTTCATAGTTTCGTATCCAAGCATTTCTGACATTTAACTTTTAATGAGATTAATCAAAATTCACAAGTCCCAAGGTTGATTGATTTACTAATTAAATCACTGAACTTAGATTTGTTTCCAATCGGTCTACCAATTTCTTTTATGAGTCGTCTGAGTCTTATACAATGTTCTGTCTTTATTCCAAATTTCATTTTAGTCCAATGATAATTAAATACACCTCATGGACCAATTCTTTCAATTCATGAATTTACCAATTATCAATGTGTTCCTGAAAGCATTCAAAAGGTAGCAGAGTATTACCTCGATTTTTGTGCTCCACCGATCAAACATTTAAACTCTATTTGATCACTCTCAAACTTGAATTCAACGTCCAATAATTCCTCGGATACATAGCAAATGAATTTACGCCAGAAACTAAACTAATCTGAGAAATCAACTTGAATTCGAAGATAAAACACTGAAAAATGGCTTACCAAGTGTGAATTAGGCAAAACGGACTTCAGATTCGGACTCAAGATGTCGAAAAACAGAAAATAGGACTCTTAGAAAATTTTGACTTCTCGGGTCAACGATTAACGGGTTGACTCAATTGGGTCAAATGGACCCGATTCGTCTAAACCGGTTCCAGAAGCTTCCTAGACCGGCAGATGAATCCCACACGCACTGTCGGTGCATGCGGCGATGACGGGGGCTGTTTCGACTGGTTGATTATTCCTCGATCTTCTACACACTTCAATTTATCAAAAATATATCTCAATTCACAGTAATAATACGCCAAAATTTCCAAAATTAAATCAGGAACTTACCCTGACAATGAACGACGATAGAGACGACGACGGTGCATCGTACTAGGCGGGTTTTGTGCGCACAACGATGGCGAGGCTGATAGGCACAACGGTGAGGCAAGGTGGTGTCTCGATCGGCCGAAATCGAGGGAAAATCGGCGTGTCAAAAGTTTAGAAATGGTGAAACTTTGACGACGATCGATGGTCACTTTTGGTGGGGGAATATGGGGGTTTTGTTTGTCGGTCAACGACAAACTGTATGGCGGTGGTGGCATAAGTTATGACGGTCGGACGGCGGCGGATATAGGCAGAGGCAACGAAAATTAGGGTATAACCAATTTGTGGGAAATTGGTTCAATCCAAATAGGGGGTTTATTATTCTCAGACCATAAATAATGGATTATTTATAGGGCTAGTCCCTACACTTCCCTAACCTTTAAATTTAACTCAGACATCTTCAAAATTATTCGTTTTAGTCCCTTAATTAAATATAATAAAATCTAACCCCTAAATTGGGATGTGACATTAAGGTTAATGGAAGTGATTGTCTTCAAGAATAAGAAGTCACTTTCAATATTCTTAAAATAAAATGACATTCTACCAAGTGAAACTAATAAATTTGATTACATTAAAATTTGGGACCGAGAAAAAGATCATGTTCTTTTAATTAAATTCACCGAGAAAATACTGTTAGATCAAATCTAAGGTCCCGTTTCGGTGTATTTAAATAATGGAACATCCTTATTCTCATTAAAGGTTGGTAAAATAATTAATTAATTAATAGTATTTGTTTAATATATGTGTTTAATTTTCGTTTTATTTTGTGTGTTTTTAATATTATTTCAAAAATATATCACATTCAAATGAATATTGAATTTTAGGATGAACTAATAATATTTCTTTATTTTGATTGGAATAATAAATGATTGCTTTAAGGCATGAGAGGTCATTTCTTCTCGATTGGAAATAATTAAATATTATTATTTACCCTCTTAAAATTAAAGAATATTTTTAAAAATAAAATATTAGATTTAATTTGTTTTATTTTATTGTTATTTCTGCACTTAAATTTTGAATTAATAATGAACTTTAAGATGTTATTGTAATATTTCTTTATTTCGATTGGAGTAAGAATCGACTACTTTAAGGCATGAGAGGTTGATTCTTCTCGATAGAAAATAATTAAATATTATTGTGTTTCTTCATAAAAGTCAAAAAATATTATTTGTATGGGATCTTAAATTAAATTAAATTTGAATTCGTAAATTTCATTGCAAAGAGAAGTAATTAATCGACTAGGTACCGATTTAGGGCGATTTGGGGGTGCTAATCATTCCCCACGTGTAACTGACTCCCGAACTCAAACTTTTGGCAACACTTACTGTAAATTTGTTGTTTTAACTAAAATTAATATTTTTATTAAAATTACAAATATGTTTTTGGGTGTCCAATCACACCCTAATCAAATATTGGTAGCGACACATTGAACCATGTTTTATTTTAAAAGGAAACACCAAATTATTCGAGACTAGATCTTTTAAAAATCATATTTTAAAAATTTATTTTTTTAAAGAAAAACCATTTCGACAATATAAAAATAAATAAATGAGACCATTTTTAGAAATATTTTGACCCCTTAAAAAAGAAATATCATAATATCAAAATTAATCCCCAACATTTGTTCAAATAATCATTTTAGCCTTTATTCTTTTTAGAGCAATTTGACCCCCAGTGTTTCATTATAGGGAAAAATGCCCCTCTATGCATGAAAATAGGTAGTTAACAAACGGTTAACACTCTAAAAGAGGGATATTTTTTTATCTTAAAATGAAACGTTGAGTGCCAAAATGCTCTAGAAAAAATAAGTATAAGAACTCAAATGACTATTCAGTTAAACGTTAGGGGACTTTTTTCCTTAAATGTAACGTTTGGGGCCAAAATACTAAAAAAAAAAAAAGAACAGGGGACAAAATGGTCATTCAGTAAATGTTGGAGGTTGATTTTGGTATTATCGAAAAGAAATTGACCCCAACTTTTTTTTAAAAAAATAAATTATTTTATTCAAATATCATAATTTAAAGTTATGACATCGTAATTTAAAATTTCTAGCTCCTCACTTGTTATATGGTGATACATTATATATAAGTGGTATGGGAGATGATACATTATTTGGGTGATGTGTGGTGACATACCATTAGCAAACTTTGAGGCGTGGATATTACTTGAATACTCGATAAATGATGCATTACAACAAGTGCATATATAGTATGATGTACCAAATAAATGAACTATTAATATTCAATTTCTTGCTCAGTGATGTCTTTTAGAGCATTACTTCTAATTTTTTTTTTAAGCTGCGTCATCATGATTTATTACTTTCATGCTTAGATTTACCTACTTCAAGTGGTATATTAGAGTAGTTGTGCAGTACTGAACTTCAAAAAGTTTAACTTTTTAAATTATTTTTCATGCACATATTATACTTTTATGGTTTATGATAGGACAATAACATCATCGAGATTAATTTCAATCAGATCTTACAAAATATAATGATTGAATACTTTAGTGGGTATGTCTAATTTGCGACCCTTTGTATGTTCAGTATGTAATTCGTTTAAACTTTTAGTTATTGTATTTGATTTTAAAGTTAATAGAGTTTTGAATTTTGTATAGTCCTTTGATATATTGATTTTTTATATGAGTTTTAAAATTTGTTATAAAAAATAGGGTAAATTTACACCATTCATCATTGAATTTTACTCTTTCCTATATCACTCATTGTATTTTCAATTTTTTCATTGAACTTTCGAATTGTTCTTGTTTTGGTCACTACAAATTATTTTATTAATATTATTCTATGACGTGGTCTTTATTATTATTATTAAATATAAAAATAATTCAAAAACAAATAATAAAATAGTATTTTATTATTATTAAATTTAAAAAGATATAACCGCCTATTCTCATCATTGTCGACCACTATTGGCCTTCGAAACTGGTAGTCGTTTGATCCCAAATTGTACCTAGGGACTCGCTTAGACAGACTGAGTCCAAATCTGGTGGTTGTTTCACCGGAAAATATCCCAAAACCCATGCTCGACTGAAGCATTTCAGTTTCCTCACTTTTGATATCCAATTTATGGACTTCGGTACATGTTTTATATAAAATGGAGGTCAAATTTATACTCAGGGGTCGAGGAAAAGTAACCCATGAAATATGGGACCAAACGACCACCATCTACGGCCGCCGACGTTTCGATTTCCTCACTTTTGATCGGATTCGGACTCAAGGGGTCGAAACGAAGCAGTCAATGAAATCTAGGACCGGACGACCACCATCTACGGTCGCCGACGGTGGCATCCAACGACGGCGAACAATGGAGACCACCGTCTGGTTTTAATTTTATATTTTAAATTATTTTTATATTAAATAATAATAATAAATTTCATGTCATACCAAAATAATAATAAAATAATTCAAAGTGATAAAAACAGAAATAGTTCAAAAATTCAATGAGAAAATTGAAAAATTAAAAGTAGGATAAGTGAAATAGGAGAGAGTGAGTAAACTTTAATTATAAATGGTGTAGTTTACCCAAAACATATTAAGAGTCAATGGGAATCATTGTATACATTAAGGGCTATTTTGAATATTAAGCCTCTAAATATTATAAACATATTTTCTAAAAGTATTGTTTTTGGTAAACTTTCTAAAAGTATTATTCTCTCTGTCTCATTAAAAATGTTATTTTTTGACTTATTAAAAATCAAATTTTTTAAACTTTGACCATGATTATTTTAAATATTTAAATTTTATAAAATATATATTTAAAAATAATTTGATTGAAGTTTTTAAAAATATATTTTTACATACTTTTATCAAAAATAATTTTTAAATAATAATTAGTCAAAGTTTAAAAAATGATAAAAAAATCAATAATGAACAATTTTTATGAGACATAATGAGTACACAATTACTCAAATCATTACATTTTTCTAATATATATATATATAATATTGCATTTCCTTAAAAATGTAATTTGAGATTATTAATTATTGATATTAGTGGACAATACAAATTGAAATTATGCAAACTACTCAAATTATGATTTATGGTGTGTCAATACACGTTGCTCACATCATTAACGTCATGTAAATATAGTTAATATACGGATAAAATAATATAGTTAATATTTTTTACGGATAAAATTGATATTATGCAACTACTCAAATTATGATTTACGTGGGGAAGAATGTGGTCAATGTCTTCCACCACTGCACCACAGATTCGACAACTACTATAAGAAGATATGTGGCGTCGAACCCTCTCTTCATTAGTCATAACTCTTTTCCGATAAATAAGTCACATAAAAAAATTGATCCCCAATAAACCTTTGAATAAGAGAACATTTCCTAAAATTAAAACTATATCTCAATGAGACATGTCATGAAAAATTAAAATTAAATTCATTATTTTAAAAAATTAAAATTATTTCTTAATAAGACCTGTCATGAAATTATTTCTGTTAGAAATCGGCGTTGAACGCATGAGAAATTGTAAGCAAATGGCAACAAGAATTCCATCACGGCAAGAAAGCTTGGATCGTGGCAATTAAATATTAAGAGTTGTGGCAGCAACAACATAGTTTTCAAAGATGAAGATAAGCACGACAGAATCTTGAAGCTTCATGAGTCGGTTACTAATGTTTATATATATAGACTTATATGGTTGATGTATGGAATGAATATACGAGTAAAAAAGAAAAGGAAAAATTTGAGAGATTAAAATAGCTTAGCAAATCCTTTGAATAGCAGGGTTGTTTTTGTGAACTAGATGAAGTTAGTATTATGTTCATATTTGTATTTTGGTTCATATTAATAGCGTGTGAATTATAAATTTTCGAGTGCCCACCTACGCTTCCAGCAAGCGGCATTAGAATTTGGTTCGAGTTTATGCAATAGTCAAGATGACCAACATGATTCAACCACAAATCTCAAAATTGACAAAGACAATTATGGCAATTGGAGCATTCAAATGAAGGCGTTACTAGGTTCCCAATATTATTGGGACATCGTCGAAGAAGGTTACACCGAGCCTGAAAATGCAGCAATAGAAGCAACCCTCACCAATGAAGAAAAGAAGGTATTGAAGGAATCCCGAAAAAAAGATAAAAGAGTGTTATTCTTTATTTTTCAAGGAGTAGACGAATCTACCTTTGAAAAAAAATTCTGATGCAAAGACCGCAAAGCAAGCGTGGGAGATTTTACAAAAATCTCTCCAAGGTGCCGAAAAACCAAAAAAGGTACGTTTACAATCTCTTAGATCTAAGTTTGAGATGTTAAAAATGAAAAATACGGAAAACATCGATGATTACATTAGTCGTGTAATAGAGGTAGTGAATGAAATGAAATGAAATGGTGAATCACTCGATGAGGTTAGAGTGAAGCGAAAAAATTGCGGTCATTGACACAAAAATTTGATTACGCGGTTGTGGCAATCGAAGAATCAAAATATTGATCAAAAGTATCGACTGATGAGCTTGTGGGTTCACTTAAAGCCCATGAGTAGAAAATGAAACAAAATAAAGATTTTGAAAATTTGGAGGAAGCTTTACAAAGCAAGATGAATGTCAATGAAGGAGAAGCTAGCAGCAGTTAAAAACAAGGCCGAGGAAATCGTGGTGATTACCATGGAAGATACAAAGGAGGATGGGGAACTCATGGACGTGGTGGTCGATCATATGGCACCGATCAAATAAGTGAAAACAATCAAACATCATGCTATGGGCGAGGATTTAGAGGCCGAAGCTGAGGTAGAGGCATATATCAACAAGCAAATAAATCCCAGGTAAAATGTTATAATTGTAAAAATATATGGTCATTAAGTTACGAGTGTAGATCTGCTCCTAAACAAGAAGAAAGAAAAAACGTAGCAGCAACTAAAGAAGAAAAATTGAAAAATCTCATGTACTCCTCACTTATAAAGGAAATGAAGAATTCAAGGAAAATATTCGGTATCTTGATAATTGTACTAGCAACCACCATATGTGTGGTCAAAAGGAGTTTTTCGTGAAATTAGATGAAATAATCCATGGACGAGTAACTTTCAGAGATGATTCACACGCAAAAGTAAAAGGAAAATGAGAAGTCATGATTACTTAGAGAAATGGTGAAAAGAAGTACATCTCAGATGTTTATTATGTACCTGCTTTGAAAAGCAATATCATCATCCTTGGACAACTTCTTGAAAAAGGATATGAAGTGTAGATGAAGAATCGCTTGCTTGCCATTAAAAATAAAGAAGGAGAATTGATAGCCCAAGTTGATATGACTTGAAATTGCCTCTTTACAATTGATATTGAGTCAGGTGAAATTAGGTGCATGAAGATTGCAATTAAAGATGATTCATGGCTATGGCATCTACGATATGGACATCTTGGATTTTCTGGCTTGAAGCTATTATCGAAAACAAGTATGGTGAAAGGATTGCCATAGATCAACCCTCCAAATCAATTATATGAGGCTTGCATTAAAAGAAAGCAACAAAGACAAAGCTTTGAAGTTGTTAGATTTTGGTGTGCCCGAAGACCATTGGAGATAGTACATACAGATATAGTCGGTCCTTTTGACATATCATCACTTGGAGGTAACATGTACTACTTAACTTTTATTGATTATTTTAGTAGAAAGTGTTAGATTTATATCTTGAAAGAAAAATCAGAAGCATTAGAAAAATTAAAAAGAATTTAAAGCAATGGCGGAAAAATAAAACAATCAATATTTGAAGACACTTAGATCAGATAAAGGAAGAGAATATACATCAAATTTATTTGAAGACTTCTGTAAAGGTATGGCATCATCCATCAACTGATCGTTATATACACACCACAACAAAATAGAGTAGCAGAAAGAAAGAACCGCACAATTCTTGACATGTCAAGAAACATGATAAAAGGTAAGCATCTACCTAGATATTTATGGGCCGAAGTTGTTCGATGTGCAGTTTATTTGTTAAATCGATGTCCAACCAAAAGTGTGAAGTATATGACGCCAAATGAAGCATGAAGTGGTCAAAAACCAAGATTTTTGGGTGCCTTGCATACGCCCACGTTCCTAAGCAGAGAAGAAAGAAGCTTGACGACAAATGAGAAAAATGTATTTTCATTGGCTATGATGAAAGAAGCAAAGCTTACAGATTATATGATCTTCTTACCAAGAAGGTAATAATTTCAAGAGATGTTGAGTTCGATGAATCAGAATATTGGAGATGGAGCAAAGAAGAAAAGAAAGTTGAAGGACTATTTTTAAAGAAGATATAGATGATGATGATCTTATCAATCAAGATGAAAAAAATGATGATCAAGGTCCTCAAAAAATGCACCATCGTCATCAAGCAGCAGCAACGATGGTAGCAACATAATAGAAAATTCTGAAGCATCTCCCACTGAAGTTCGAAGATCTATGAGGAAGAGAAGAATACCAGAAAGGTACAACGATTATGAATTAAATAATGTTTCACTTTCAGCTTACAACCAAAGACTGATCTCATAACAAATGAAAAATCGATTGGAGATGACAAGTGGAGAAAAGCTTGGAATGGAAAATCAAGTTTGAGGGGGAGGGTTAGAAACCAAACTTGATTACTAGAATACTGGTGTTGAACGCATGAGAAATTGTAAGAAAATGGCAACAAGAATTCCATCACGTCAAGAAATCTAGGATCATGGAAATTAAATATTAAGTGTTGTGGCAGCAACAACATAGTTTTCAAAGATGAAGATAAACACGAAAGCATCTTAAAGCTTCATGAGTCGGTTACTACTATTTATATATATAGGATTATATGGTTGATGTATGGAACGAATATACGAGTGAATTTTTTTTTGAGAGATTAAGATAGCTTAGCAAATCATTTGAATAGCGGGGTTGTGTTTGTGAACTAGCTGAAACTAGTATAATCACTAAAATAAAACTGGTCTATAGTGGCATTTTTTGTCCTATAGCGGTGTTTAAAAGCGAAGCTAAAAATGCTTCCGGTGCAAAAAAAAAAAAAGCGCTGCAAAAAATGCCGCTTATATAAACGCCGCAACTGTTAGTGGCATTTTCTACTAATAAACGCCGCTAAAAGTCAGGTTATGTAGCGGCGTTTGTATACTAAAACGCCACTAAAGGTTAGGTTATATAGCGTCGTTTTAGTATACAAACGTCCTAACAGGTTCGCCATATAGCGACATTTTGGGCACAAATGCCGCAATAGGTTTGATATTTATAGGCGTTTTCCCGTAACATGTTCGCCATTTAGCGACGTTTTTTGTCACAAACACCACAAGAGATTTAATTTAGCAGCGTTTTGGGCACAAACGCTACAATATATTGTCATTTAGCGGTTTTTCCTAAAAACACCGTCAAATATGCATTTCGTTAGTGGCATTTTGCCCCTAAAACGTCGCTAATCGAAACTGATTTTTAACATATCTTCTTCCTATTTTGTATTACCCAAATTTAACCAGTAACAATATCAAATAACCATCTTAAATTTAATTACGATTCGATTTAAGTAATAATACATAAAAACATAAATAAATCAAAGTTTACAAACATCCAAGTTAAATATAATATAGTTCAACATTTTTCAATAACATAAACAAAGAATTAACTTAAGAAAACACCTAGGATGGTGAACTATTCGTTTGATTCTGCTGTATCATCTGCTTCATAGCTTCAATTTGATTTTGAAGTTCTGCATATTTTTCTGAAATGTTGCTTCTCTCTCTATTTCTCTCGCTGCTCTCTATGTTTCTCTCGCTTCAGCTTCAATTTTCATTTGAGTAATTTTTTCATCAATTTGAATCAGTTTTTTTTTAATCGATTAACTTCTTGTTGAGAAGACTAGCTGTGTGATGGCGTGTACTAAGACGAGCTTGATCCAAAATATTTGGTTGGAGTAACGAATGATCCTTGAGACCATGCTTTCATGATGCAAAATCATAATTGGGATGCATGTACAGATCACGTATACTTTAGATACATACACACAAAGATTAGAATATGACAAAATCATTCATGCAATTCAGAAGATAAACCATAACAACAAAAAAACACTCAAAATTGTGTGTATGGATAAAGAGGAAAAGAAGCAGAGCGTGTTACCCAATAGAATGATGAACGACGATTGAGATTGGCAACGGCGGCGTTATGATTTTTTGGTGGTGGTGGTTGCACGATGATGGTTGGTGCTGGTGGAGACGCACAGTAGGAAAATCACTAATTTCTACTGTTATTCCAGTCACGAATTTGAATCAACATCAGATAACTAAAATTTGGGGGAAAATCAAAGTGGTGGATTTCTTTTACCTAGAAAATGTATCATAGACTACCATTTAGCCATTTGTTAGACAATGTTATCCTTTAAAATCCTCAAGTTGAGAAAATAGATAGAAAATGAACATATGGCATTCTCATTATTTGCTTATGTACCAAAATTATCAAACTATAAAACAATCTGTTGAAGGTTCGATATGAAGGAATTGCTTCATATCATTATCGATATTTATAAATGTGAACTAATTTGGAACAAGTACGTGCAAAGAATGAACCCTAAATATACTTCAATTGGCAGTAACCATGGACCTTTTTCTTCTTATCTTAACACCTATTTAGCAGCTGACATGACCTAAACTTGAATATTTTACCAATACCTTTCTTTACCTCAATGAAATAGACTATAACATGAACAAATCCAGTTTGGTTTCCCTGATAACACAGTAAGAACTTACAGTTTTGCAAATTGCAAACCAAAAATGCATAAAACCAATTATACAACATCCATGATGACCTTAATTAGTTTACTATGTACAAACAAATACTTCTACAAGTGTTATCATTTACCACAACATCTTCAATCAAAAGCATGTCTTTTGCATTTTTAGACAACCAAAAGTTAAACAAGTATGAGCTTTCGAGTTTTAAAGCAATGATGATTCCAAGGTGAAGATTCCATGTTATGATATCTGCAAGCTAAAGGGAACACATACAAAATTATCAATCTATGGATCAAGTGAAACCAAAACAGAAAAAGAAAAGTTCACTGATTCCCCAATTCATTCATTTCATCATCTTCTTCTCCACCTAACAAGGCCGAAAAGAAAATGCATGATGGTTGCTTATGAAAAACATAGAAATGCCTAAATTGTTGGCTTATGAAAAATAGAGAAACGCCAAAAGTTTTCACATATCAAAAACATAGAAACAACCTAAAAAAGAAGTGTAAGGCGAAGAAGAAAGGCACACCTGGTGGTTGACCTGAAAAGTGCGACGACGAGGATGGTAGCTTCTGCTGGTGGTTGGGGTACGATGGATGTGTTGGGTTAGGGATTATAAATGTGTAAAGGAGAAAAATAGCGGAGACCAGGAGTGAAGCCCTTAAAACTTGTAAAGGAGAAAAATGGAAAAGGATTCGGGGACTAATAGCGGTGTTTGTTAGCAAAAACGCCACTAATGTCCAGAAAAAGAGCGACGTTTATTTAATAAACGCCACTAAAATATGAGTATGTTGCGGCGTTTGTCAAAAAATGCCACTAAAGTATGAGTTTTTAAAGGCGTTTGTCTAAAAACGCCATTATAGTATGGTTCTGTAGCGGCATTTTTTGAAAAACGCCACTAAAATATGGCTCTGTAGCGGCTACTATAATAAAAATGCCACTACAATGTGAGTCTGTAGCTGCGTTTTTGTACAAACGCCGTTAATGTTTACCATTTTGTGGCATTTCACATAAAAATATTGTGATATCTATAAATTTAGTGGCGTTTACATTCAAAACGCCACTCTATACGCCGCTATAGATCAATTTTGTTGTAGTGTGTGTTTGTATTTGTATTTTGGTTAATACTAATAGCGTGTGAATTATAAATTTTCGAGTGGCCACCTATGCTTCCAACAATTCCTTATTTCTTAAATAAATGTATCTTTCAGCTCCCACTAGTTCTCTCATGTTTCTTAATCCCTGTAAGAAATTTGAGACATAGATTATAGAACCATAATTATTTCATTATTTGTTATAATTAACATCAATCATATTTGACTTAAAGTAAACAAATAAAATTGATTTATCTTTTTTCTCTAGCCAACTCTTAAATTTGACACAGTCCTTCTTTACATGTCCATTATGTTTTACAAATGAAACACTTGGACTTTTTTTTAAACCTAATTTTAGGCTCTAAATTTTACATTTCCAAAATCTAGTTTAAGGAAAAATTATTCTAAACATCTATTTGACATTTTCCAAACCTAATTTTTGGCTCTAAATTTGATCTAAATTATTTTTAAGAAAAATAAGCATTAAATTTCTTATTTTGAAAAATATTGAGAATTCTTCTAAAATCTAAATCAATTACCCGATTTACTAACATGAAACTATTAGATTAAATTTTGGTATGTGTAAACGACCATATAAGAACTAACTTTCTATGCAACATGTGTGTTGCGAGTTGGCTAATTAAGCATATGATGTTATATATATATATATATATATATATATATATATATATATATATATATATATATATATATATATATATATATATATATATATATATTTTCGGTATGTAATTCTTTTAAACTTTGAGTTATTGTATTTAATTTTAGGGTGTGTTTGGTTTATGGAATGTAGTATTACGTCCAGGAATAGGATTACCGAAATGTAACATTATCTAACATATTATTGGGAATGTTGCATTATTGTGTTTGATTTGTTTAGCATGAATATAAAATTACAATGTTTGGTTAAAGGAATAAAAGATTACTAGAATGTATATTTTACCAAATTGTCCTTGTTATATATTTGATTTTTAAACAAGTTGAATTCTAAATATTCAAAAGAAGATATTTGTATAAAAGATCATAGAAAATATATAATTTTATTATTTTAATTAATATATTTTCTTTAAATTTTTTAAATTTGTAAAATTTATATATATATTTTTTACAAAATCTATAAGATAAATTAGCTTAATGAAAGGGTTTAATTTTATTTTAACCCCTGAACTTCATATAAAATTCTAATTGTGGAATTTTTTTTGTAAATCTAAAATAGTTTAAGGATAAATTTGCAATTTACACTTCGTAGAATTTTTTTATTCAACGGTTAGGAGAAGGATATTTTTGAAAAAATATTGTTTTAAGGGCATTTTAGTCCAAAGTCATGGGACAAGATTAATACCTAAGGGATTGAGGGGAATGAGATTCCCGGTAATAAGCTTACAAAATGTCATTGTTTAATGGCTTATTACCCCTTATTGGGAATCTTTGCAATCCAAACATGGGTATCACATTTTGGAAAAAAAGATTTCCTCCGATAATCTTCTTTTCCCCATCCAAACGCACCCTTAAAATTAACAGAGTTATGAATTTTATATAAACCTTTGATATATTGATTTTTGACTCGAGTATTAAAATTTGTTATAAAAGAATATTCAGAGTCAATGTTGGAATCATTGTATGCTTTAACTATTTTGTCTATTAAGCCTTTAAAAATTATAAATATATTTTTTAGAAGTATTATACAATTACTCAATCATGATATTTTTCTAATATATATATATATGTTACATTTCCTTAAAAATGTTATTTGAGATTATTAATTATTGATATTTGTGGACAATAAAAATTGGTGTTAGTGTTGTTTATTAAGCGAGTCAATTGTGAGTTGGACGGTGCTTAATTCGTGCCCGTTAAAAAAATTTGTTGTTCGACTCGGCTCATTGCTTGCTAGGTTCGTTAATTTTTTGCTCGACTCATACTTGTTAAAAACATTTTAATATTTTTCTTATTATTTATTAAAAATTAATATATTAGTAATAATTATTAATTAATAATTTAACATCTTTCTTATTATTTATCAGTAAATTAGTAATTATTATTGAGACTTTTTTAATGCAATAATTTTTTAAGGTGGCTACTAAAAAATTATAAAAAAAATTAACGAACTGCTCGCAAACTTATTGAGTCGAGTTAGACCTTGCTCGACTCAACTCGTTAAGGTCTCAAGTTGAACTCAAGTTTAAGTTTGAGTCGAGTCAACTCGAGTCGAGCACTAACCAAGTTTTAACCAAGTCGAGTTCGAGTAGTTAACGAGCTGCTCAACTCATTAATCACCCCTAGTTTACATCATTATCTATTAACAGTAACGTAAATATATATAGTTAATATACTGATAGAAATTTTTTTCTTATTTTTTACTGTTAGAGGGTTCAATTAGATATAAAAAATTGATTTTTTTAAAACGGAAAGATTTATATACTAAAAAGCCTAACAAATTTAATTTCAATATTTATATTCAATGATAATTGTAGAAAAATAATGTTAATATTGAAACATTTTGATTATATATAATCCTAATACTAAATTAATATTACCAGATGGAATTCTCAATTGCCTGGGTGGTGTAGTTTGTTATCACGCTAGTCTCACACACTAGAGGTCCCCGGTTCGATCCCGGGCTCAGACTTTCATTAACGGATTAACATAAATACTGCAGAAACTTGTTGAGGATATTGTAGATTTTCGGTGGTTTTTTCTTTTCAAGGAGTTTATTGATTTTAAAATTAACATATTAGTTGACATAGTTAATGATTTATTATAACAACTGATGTGCATATTACTTTATTTGTAGGGCAAAAGGTGATATTACTCATGATTTTACAGTGTGTACCTCTACTGTAACTACCTCATGGATGCTCTTCTGCAATGCCAACTTTTTTTCAGATAGACAATGGAGAATCTTGTCATGTCCCACTGTGATGAAAGGAAGAGTAGTTGTCGATACACGTGCGGTCGCCCTTCAAATCCGTTGAAACACTGTAAAAATCGGGTGATTTTAATAAAACATTTTATTTTTATCAAAATATTGAGTTTTGGGGTCTGCGAAAATCCATAAATCAGGTTCGGGAGTCAGTTACGCGTGGGGAAAGATTAGCACACCAAAAGCACCCAAAAATTGGTACCTAGTTGATTACCCTATATTTAAAATTGAAAATTTTGAGTTTGATCTTTATTTAATTTAAAAATCATTAATGATGCAAAGTTGAAAAGGGTATTCGTTTATTGAGACCGATAACATTCACCCCCGAGCGTAAATGCGGGAGATCAGCTATTGGGTCTAATAACCGAACATTGTCTCGATTTTAGAAAACATGATGTGGTTTTGAAAAGGATATCGACTTATTTAGGGAATTATCAGTAGTCATTTCCTGAGCACGATCGCAGAGGATATACTATTAACTCCTTAATAAGTTAACAATGCCTTAAGTTTTAAAATCAATGCAATCAAATAAAATTTTATTTAATCTTAATTATTCTAAAAATAAATTAAAGCTTTTTCTAGCCTACGGTGTAAAATTATTAAAATTAAAGAACCTAGGGGTCAAACCTAAAAATGTAGGCTCTAATATTAATCCTTTTTTTATTTTAATTAATTATTGAATCGAATAATCGAGATGGTCCCTCGAGCATATACGTGAGAACCGAGTCGAACTATCCCTTAAATTAAAAGACTAATTTGAAACCTAAGCTAAAATAGAGGCTCCATCTAACCTATTTAATTATGTCAAAAGGATAATCTAGTTAAAAGTTTAGGTACTAGAATGTGAAAAATCTATACTTAAGGTTCAATCTATTTCAAGTTAACTAAATCCAAGACTAAATTAAACAACCTAAACATGTCGGAATTAAAAGTAATTAAACCAACTCGAAACATGAACCTTTTTAAAAGGAAAATATGTAACGAATAAATTAAAAAAAAAACGAATAAATAATTATAGAAAGAAATGAATGCACAGAATACCAATTGAATGCTAGAAAAAATTAAATAAGAATTGGAACATATAAAGGAAAAAAGTATGAAACATATTCAAAATGGTAACTAAATAAAGGGGGGAACGAAATTAGTGGAGACAAACAGTAAAATTAAAGGAAATAATTTATTAAAAAGGTGCTAACTTTACGTCTATTATAATAGATTTGGGAAAAACAATAAGATATAAACAAATAATATAAATCAAGCTAAAATATGGAAATAATTTAAACGTGTGAGATATAAACAATTAATTATATAAAAGGAAATATGCATACAAGGATATATAAAGTGTAATATTAGTATGAGTAAGTCAGAAATAAAAATAAACACAAATTAAATCAGCCTAAAATATAAATCAAGCTAAAATATATAATTTTTTTTCAACTGCATTATTTGAGAAATTCAGCCTAAAATAAACACAAATTAAAGGACCTAATAGAAAATAATCCAATAGGTAATAACACATATATAAAAACGGTAAATAAGGAAAATGATCCTCCCTTGGGATTGTAATGCAAAACACGAAATAAACTAAGGGGACCTAAAGCGAGATAACTCATAAGTATCCCTATATAACACACTTTTCTTCTTCTTTTTTGATTTCATTTCAACCCCAACCCCTAAAAAATCTAAACACTCTCAACTTTCCCTTTCCCCCCCTCAGGCGAGAAGTTCACCGAATCCCAGCACTATCGTTTCAGCCGCCGCTCCGACCACCACAGACGGTGGTCGAAGCCCTCAACCAAACCCAAAACACTCATCTCTCTCCGATCTACCCTCCTTACACCGGACCTCACACCGAAAACTCCAAAAAGAAACCTTGGATCTACTTGAAAAGAACTTGACCTTTCGTATGCCTCGTACTCCAGCGACCCTCGACGGCGAAGCAACCCCTACTCACCCCAAAACCGCAAAACCTATCCTTTAAAAGCTAGATCTACTCCTAAAACCAACATGCAAAACACCTTTGAACCCCTAGAATCCTCTATCTCTTCGACTCCCTCACTATCGACCTACATCGGCGACCCCTACTCCGGTGATACTCCCTTCCTCGGGTAATCACTAGATCTTCTTCCTTATTTTTTACTGTAAAATGCTCATTATTTATGATTTCTATTGGTTATTTCGAAATTAAACGAAAAAAAAACGGAAAAAAACAACCTTTAAAATACTTTTGTATTTCTGCTAAAAATACCGAGAGCCAAAAGGCCTTACAATTGTTTCACTCTTTTTTTTGTTCGAATCCCCCATTACATTTCGTTCAGTTCTTTTTTATAGTTGAACTTTACATAAGTTTAACATAAAATAAGTAAACCAGTGGGGTGATTGTGCGCAAATTTTTGTAGGAATCAGGGTATGATGGGCGTTGGTGTTGAAATATGGGAGTTGGTGGAATTGATGTTCAAGTGGGGTAAGAGCATTGAAAAAATGGTGCTTACAATAATTTAACATCTTTCTTATTATCTATTAGTAAATTAGTAATTATTATTTAGACTTTTTTTAATGCAATATTTTTTAAGGTGGCTACTAAAAAATTATAAAAATAATAACGAAATGCTCGCAAACTTATCGATTCGAGTTAGATCTTGTTCGACTCAACTCTTTAAGGTCTCGAATCGAACTCAAGTTTAAGTTTGAGTTGAGTTAACTTAAATCGAGCACTGACCAAGTTTTAACCAAGTCGAGTTCTAGTAGTTCACAAGCTGCTCAACTCATTAATCACCCTAGTTTACATCATTATCAATTAACATTAATGTAAATATAGTTAATATACTGATAAAATATTTTTTATTGATTTTTACGGTTAGAGGGTTTAATTAGATATAAAATATTGAAAAGGTTTAATTGATTTTTTTTAAAGCGGAAATATTTATATACTAAAAAGCCTAACAAATTTAATATCAATATTTATAATGTTATTAATTCAATGATAATTCTAGAAAAGTAATGTTAATATTGAAACATTTTGATTATATATAAACCTAATACTAAATTAGTATTACCAGATGGAATTCTCAATTGTCTGGGTGGTGTAGTTGGTTATCACGCTAGTCTCACACATTAGAGGTCCCCGGTTTGATCCCGGGCTCAGATAATTATAGTTTGATTTGTAGATTTTCAGTTGTTTTTCCTTTTCAAGGAGTTCATTGATTTTAAAACTAACATATTAGTTGACATAGTTAATGATTTATTATAACTGATGTGCATATTACCTTATTTGTAGGGCAAAAAGGTGATATTACTCGTGATTTTACAGTGTGTACCTCTACTGTAACTACCTCATGGATGCTCAATGCCAACTTTTTTTCGGATAGACAGTGGAGAATCCTGTCATGTCCCAGTGTGATGAAAGGAAGAGTAGTTGTCGATACACGTGTTCAAAGCCGTTGAAAGAGCAGCAACCCCTATAGTGTGTCCTCACATTTGGGAAGAAGAATCAAATGCAAGTTGGTGGGCGCAATACAAAGATATTGCCTCCCCCGAAAGCCATCACATTCTCGATCTTTTCCTGCAGTCATAACATCAAAATTTGAATAAATATGTCATTTTTTCCATACACCAAATTATATGATCTCAAAGTTATAGATGCTAGTCATAAAGTGATTAGATTGAAGCATCTTAACAAAATCCTCCATGATCAACCTTTCCATCGCAGGCATCGATCTTAAGGATAATTCAAAGTTTGTTACTTTTGAATGGAGTAAAAAATGATAGGGTAAAGTATATAAATGGTCCCTGAGTATAAGGTGTTTCTTTGTTGACTCCCTTGACTATTGAAAATTACAATATGGTTCTTGACTATATGTCGTTGCTTTTTTGAGTCCTCTGACTATTAAAGTTACAAAATGGTCACCCAACTATTTATATATTCGAAACTCATCCTTTTCGTTAAAAAATTGACGGTCATCTAAGATGGATGTTAACCTATTGATTGTGATATGATAAAATCTTATCCCATAACCGTTTTATCTGTATTTCATGGATCAAATTTCTATTTACATTATGTCTTCAAGCTAGTGCTTGAAACATTATGTTGGCGAGCCAATATTTGAAAGCAATGGTGATGTCAATAAACATCATTAAAATATGATTTCTATCATATCTCAGTTAGTAGATTAACGTCCAACTCATACAAGCGTTAACTTTTTAACATAAAAGGACGATTTTAGAATATATATAAATAGTCAAAGGACCATTTTGTAACTTTTAATAGTCGGGGGACTAAAAAAATTGTTTATAGTCAGAGGACCAAATTTTAACTTTTAATAGTTAGAAGACTCAACAAAACAAAATTATATTATTGAGAGACCATTTGTTGTTAGGACTACACTAATAATTTATACTATATTGTTTATATATATTTGTTAGTGTCACATTTCCATCTAGAAGCAACATGGTAAGTTTCTCAACATTGGAAACCCTATTGCATTCCAACAATGTAAAAATAAATACTCTATATGTTTCAATAAATTTATTCATTTAATTTTTAAAATTATCTCATTTAAAATGTCCTATTAGAAATTTTAATAAAAAAAACAACATTTATATAATTTTTTATCCTTATTTGTCTCATTCTTTTACATCTATAAAAACAAATAAGGTAAACTATGTGTTTAGTACCTAAACTATCATTTTTGGTTCATTTTAGTACCTAAACTCTAATTTTTTTAACCATACATAACATTTAGTTTTTGTTTCATTTTAATACCCTCCGGTAAAAACTTAAGGGACAATCTCGCCGGCCATCACGTTTGTAGTCGTTGGTCGTCGTATCTGTCGATTGATGAAACTCAAACTTTCCAACCCGTACATTTGACCCCCTAAATGTAATTTTGGCCTCAATTTCACTGGAAAATGCTTCAATCTCCCCAAATCGGCGATGAACTCTTCGATTTCTTCATCCTCTGATCTTCATGGTTCACCGTCTGATTGGCTTGAAACTGAACTATGTTGGTCAACTCGTCATTCTCTCGTGGTCCACCATTCAGATTGGTTGTCCTGAGCTATGCCATATCAGTGCTTTTGTTCAGTTTTTAACGATGGAGTACTAAAATCAAACAAAAACTAAACGTTAGGTATGATTTTGAAAAAAATGAAAGTTTAGGTACTAAACACGTAGTTTACTCCAAACAAATATGTCAAAGCTATCAGTCAATTTTTAGTGATAATTTTGTCATTTCCCTTATTTTATATAACTTATATTTATCTCCTAAAACTATGTACCTAGCCAACATGGAACAAAAATTATGGCACAGAGGGAATAATGTTTAAAAATTAATTTACATAATTTTTTTTATTTTAATCCTACATACTAAAATCTAAAACCCCAACCCCCTATGTATTCTACACTCTAAACTCTAAATTTTAAACCTAAACTATAAATTTTATAACCTAAAATCCAGAGTGTCGACACTGTTTTTCACCCGGGTGGAGAAAAACTTATTACGACTTAGGGGTTTTCTTTGAAAATGTTTTGAAATGTGAGGAGTCTCCACCAATCATTTTAAGGTGGGATCAGGACACCATAAAAACCGGGTGATTTTAATAAAATATTTTATTTTATTAAAATACCAAGTTTTTGGGTCTACGAAAACTAAAAAATATGTTTGGGAGTCAGTTACACGTGGGGAAGGATTAGCAACCCCCCGCAGCGCCTAAAAATTGTTACCTAGTTGATTATCCTATCTTTAGAATCGAAAATTTTGAGTTTGAACTTAATTTAATTTAAAAATCATTTTGAATGCAAAGTTAAAAATAATATTTGTTTATTAAATCCAATAGCATTCGCCCCTAGCATGAATGCTGAAGATCGGCTATTATTCCCAATAACAGACATTGCCTCGATATTTTAGAAATCATGATGCAGTCTTGAAAAGGATGTCGACCTATTTCGAGAATCACCAGTAGTCATCCCCTGAGCATACTTGCGGGAGATATACAATTGACTCCCTAATAAGTGAACATTTCCTTAGGTTTTAAAATAAGATGCAATCAAACAATTTATTATTAATCCTAATTAAACTAAAGGTAGATTAAGGCTTTCTCTATCTTAAAGTGTCAAATTATAAAAATTAGAGAACCTAGAGGCATAAACCTAAAAATGTAGGAATCAATTATTTAGAACGTGAATTACCAGGATCTTATAGTATTCAGATATGTTTTGGAGGCACTATGTAATTAGAAAAGTATTCAGAGTCCTTTGCATCAGAGTTACTCGTGTTTTCATATATGACAAGAGTAATTCCATTATCCAGGAAATTAGAGACAATTTGGACATTAGGTTCTTGGAGAATTCTTAGTGATTTGAGCTAATAAGGGAGAAACGAAGATTCAGGGAATTTAAAATTTGTGTCGATCTCTTGGAATATTGAGTTATCTCAAACTATACAACTCCCAAAAATAATACCTCTCAACCGGTCAAATCATTACACTTCAAGGGTATTCACTTTTTAATACATACAACTCTTGTCAAATTGATTATCTTCAGAATCATCGATGAATGGATTTTAGGGAGATGTGCAGATATTACAATGATAGTTATTTCACTTTTGTATTGCACCGATATCGAGAAATGTCAACGTGCTTGATTAGTGGTCCAAAACCCTTATGGATGACACAATATATAAAATCATCAGTGTTTCCAGACTTATCCAAGTTATTCGCTTACTTTAAGGTCATTGGGGTACTTAAATCAATTCACATTCAAGTTTATCCTGGTCACTTCGAAGTTTCCAGAGTAATTCTATCATTTAACAACTCAAATACGTATAGTAATTCCATTTATTTCAACTTTGTCATTTCTAGTAATTTAGACGTGTAAGGTACTTTCGGTAATTTAGCCTCTTGGTGTTTGCTCAGGAATTAGTAATTTTAAGTCCTTTACCATCTCAAGATCATGAGCGATTAACATGTTTATTTTCACTTTCGTGGAAAAACCTTATCTTTTACAATATAGTGGTATTTTCGTAGTTTCATATCCAAGCATTTCTGACATTTAACCTTTAATGAGATTAATCAAAATTTACAAGTCCCGAGAATGATCGATTTACTGATTAAATAATTGAACTTAGATTTCTTTCCGATTAGTCTACCAATTTCTTTTATGAGCTGTCTGAGTCTTATAAAGTGTTTTGTCTTTATTCTAAATTCCGTTTGAGTCCAATGATAAGTAAATACACCTCATGGACCAATTATTTCCAGTCATGCATTTACCAATTATGAATGTGTTCTGGAAAGCATACAAAAGGTAGTCGAGTATTACCTCGATTTTCATGCTCCACCGATTGAACATTTAAACTCCATTCGACCAGTCTCTAACTTGAATTCAACGTCCAATAATTCCTTGGATACATAACAAACGAATTTACGTCAGAAAATGAAATAAATTGGGAAACCAACTTGAATCTAAAGATAAAACACTAAAAATCAGCTTACCGAGTGCGAATTTGGAAAAACGGACTTCGGATTTAGACCCAGGACGTCGAAAAACATAAAATAAGACTTTTCGGGTCAACGGGTTGACACGAGCAAGTTGACTCAGTCTGGGTTGACTTGATCGGGTCAAACATACCTAATTTGACTGGAATGGTTCCAGAAGCTTCCTGGACTGATAGATAAATCCCACTCGCAGTGGTGGTGCGTGTGGATGACGGGGGCTTTTTGGATTGACCGATTCTTCCCCGATCTTCTACACACTTCAATTTAACAAAAATAAATCCCAATTCGTAGCAATAATATGCCAAAGTTTCTGAAATTAAATCAGGAACTTACCCTGACAATGAATGGTGATGGAGGCGATGACGGCGCGTCGCACTGAGCGGGTTTTATGCGCACAATGACTACGAGGCTGATGGGCGCGGCGGTGAGGCGAGGCGATGTCTCGATCGACCGAAATAAAGGGAAAATTGGCGTGTCAAAAGTTTAGAAATGGTTAAACTTTGGTGAGTTATTCGCGACGATCAGTGGCCATTTTTGGTGGGGGAATATGGGGGTTTTGTTCGTCGGTCAACGACAAACTGAATGACAGTGGCGACACGAGCTGGGGCGGTCGGACGATGGCGGATTGAGGCAAAGGTGACGATAATTAGGGTATAACCAATTTGGAGGAATTTGTTCAATCCAAATCGGGGGGTATTTATTCTCCGACTATGAAAAATGGATTATTTACATGGCTAGTCCCTAAACTTTGCCAACCTTTAAATTTAACTCAGATATCTTCAAAATTATTCATTTTAGTCCTTCAATTAAATATAATAAAATCTAACCCCTAAATTAGGGTGTGATAATTCTCCTCCCCTTAAAAGAATTTCGTCCACAAAATTCACTCAAGTTATAGAAATGCATAAGAGAAGCTTTTAGAAATTCTTCATTATCTTCAGGTAGCTTTTACAGAAGTACTAGTCCTTTACTAATCATTAACTAACTGAATGTGCATTCTCTTCAAAACTCTCCCTTATTCCCAATAAAAGAATATGAACAGAATTATCCTTGTGGAATAAATTCAACCTAGTTTACGAGGTTAGGTTCATAGAGCAATAATATATCCAATTTCATTTCTGGAGTCGGGTCAGAATTTCTCGGATGAGTAACTCTCACATTACTCGTGAGGTACTTTACAGAATTTGGACAAACGTTATTGATATTCCTTTATGCATAGGTCAGGCCCTAACGGATAGAAACTTAGGTTAGCTCGTTACAGAGAGGGACTCGACCTTGGAGTTCTGGCTTAGAGAAGTACGGTTATAGTCTAGGGGCATGTACTGACCAGACATCCTATGACATTCGACCGATCAGTCTATCTAGAAATATGACTCAACCTAAGCTCTGATACCACTTAATGTAACACCCACAGACCGATACGAGTGACCCGATCTGATCCAAGGTATCACATTAGGGCTACCGAAGCGACCCAGAGTAAAAATCCCTAAAATTTAAAAAAAATTAAAACGTGTAAAACCATAAAATAATTTATAATTAAAATACAAGTTAGAAAAACCATTCATATATTACAGACATAAATAAAATCATACATGTTTCAGACTCGAATATAAAAATAGAATACCACTTACATGCCCCCTAGACATATGCACAGTACTCTGCAAGAACGTCGGTGGAACTCCTTTACTTATGTCGATAGTTGCACTGATTCAATCCTTTTAACATGAAATAATCAGTAACAGAGTGAGCTTTGGGAAGCTCAGTAATTTAGTACTACAAAGTGATGCTGAAGGACATGCATATAATAGGCAAGCAAAATTTTTTCTTATTGATTCAAACATCTATAGATTTTTGTGATGAGCTGAGGTCCCACTGATATTTTAGGTAGTAAAAGACAAGAAGCTTTCAGTTCAAAGAAAATGTTTTGGATGACTGGATTCAGGAGACCATCTAGTGTTTTCCCGTAAAACTAGTGAAAATGTACATATCTTTCTAAAACAGTAGCAATTTAAAACGTATTTTTAAAATATCATAGTAAAACCTTCCAACCGAACTCCAATATATAGTTCCCCAGAAATGCATCCATAAGGACTTACCCTAGGCCCAAAGGGCGTAGGTGCCAACCTAAGAGAGCACATTTGGTCCATAAAGTATTACCCTAGTCGGAGCATAGGTGCCCACCTGAGGGGAATGCCTCAGGCTCATAAGGACTTACCCAATGCACACAGCAGAGGAGGCACCTTAAGAGAGTTCCTTAGGATCCATAACTTCTTACCACTAGGACCATAAGGCCTAGGAGGCCACCCAAGAGTCGCCTTAGGTCCATAAGGAATTACCAATCAATGATGAACCTATACAAGGAATTACTAGCAGTGATTGAACCTGCAATAGTCTTCAGTCATACCAGAGTCCTAGAGTACCCCGTATAAAAAATAATTCAGTCAGTAAATAGAGATATCAGAAATCAGAGCAGAGATCAGAACAGAAATCAGAGATCAAAAAAGATATTAAAGTTCAGAGCAGAAATCAGAGGTCAGTCTGTATTTTAGATAATAGAGACATAGTTTAGAGGTCCCTGGTTCGAACTCGGGCTCAGACAATTATAATTTGACAACACCCTGAAAATTTAGTTAATGCTTGAACAAACCTATTTACAAATGTAACTTGCATGTTTTACGGGTGCATCATTCTATTACATTAACGGATTAACATAAATACTGCAAAAACTTGTTGAGGATATTGTAGATTTTCAATGGTTTTCTCTTTTCAAGGAGTTTATTGATTTTAAAACTAACATATTAGTTGACATAGTTAATGATTTATTATAACTGATATGCATATTACCTTATTTGTAGGGAAAAAAGGTGATATTACTCATTATTTTACAGTGTGTACCTCTACTGAAACTACCTCTTGATGCTCCTCTGCAATGCCAACTTTTTTCCAGAAATACAATGGAGAATCCTGTCATGCCCCACTGTGATGAAAGGAAGAGCGGTTGCCATTCAGTGCTATTGAAAGAGCAGCAACCCCTATAGTGTGTCCTCACATTTGGGAAGAATAATCATATGCAAGTTGGTAGGAGCAATACAAAGATATTGCCTCCCCCGAAAGCCATCACATTCTCGATCTTTTCCTACAAATTGGATTCAAAGGAGGCGAGAGTGGGAATCTGGTCTAAATGACTAGATTGCCTTAGAATATTTTCAAAGTTATTGGTTTGAAGCATCTAGTTAAAGTAGAGTTTCTTTTCAATGTTATGTCAAACAATGGAGTTTACTCTATGATGTTCCCTATAAATACTCCACCATCGGAGCTTAAGTTTCAGGTCCACTAAGGTTTTTCCCTTTTCTCTCTTTCTCAAACTCCAACCTCCCACAACCATTCAGTTAAATACAGTGATCTGATAGTGGTTAAGTTTTAAAGTGAAATCGAAAGTATATCGTGACTTTACTTTGAGCTTTAGCATTTTCTTCGTTCCACGTTAAGTGTAACGACCATCTTCACTGCAAAAGACATGAATAAGGTGATGAGATTAGCCTCGGAGAGTAGAGTGGTGTTGTTCAGCAATAGCTCATGTTGCCTGTGTTATACGGTCAAGATTCTGTTCGAAGACATTGGGGTGACCCTGACGGTTCATGAGATCGACCAAGACCCTGAAGGCCGGGAAATAGAGAGAGCTCTGATTAGGTTGGGGTACAACGCACCTGTTCCGATGATCTTCATAGGGGGAAAGCTGTTGCGATCCACAAATGAAGTCATGTCCCTCCACTTAAGTGGAGGGCTGATCCCTTTAATGAGGCCGTATCAAGCTTTGTATTGAACTATAATACAAATCAAAATAATCTTTCTAGTTATGACATTGAAAGAAATAAATTGACTAAAAAATCAGTAGTCTCTCTGGTCAGCTGTAAGTATTGTGTATCTTCTTCTTTTTTCCATGTTACTCTCATGAGATATTCTATAGCTTTGCTTTAGCTCTCTATATCAATGTAATTTGTTCCTATTTCTTAATGAAGTTTACTTTCTATATGTACTTCTGCTTAAGCCATTTATACCAACTTACAAACGTTGATATATATATACACCCTAGCAGTCATAACATCAAAATTTGAATAAATAAGTCATTAATTCCATACACCAAATTATATGATCTCAAAGTTCTAGATGCTAGTAATAAAGTGATTAGTTTGAAGCATATTCACAAAATCCTCCATGATCAAGCTTTTCATCGCAGGCATCAATCATAAGGATAATTCAAAGTTTGTTACTTTTGAATGGATTAAAAAATAATAGGGTAAAGTATATAAATGGTCTCTGAGTATAAGGTGTTCCTTTGTTGAGTCCCTTGACTATAGGTCATTGCTTTTTTGAGTCATTTGAGTATTAAAGTTACTAAATGGTCACCCAACTATTTATATAATATTTTTCGTTAAAAAATTGACTACCGTCTGAGATGGACATTAACCTATTGACTGTGAATTGAGAAAAATATTATCCCATAATCATTTTTTATGTATTTCATGGATCAAATTTCTTTTTACATTATGTCGTCGAACTATAGCTTGAAACATTATGTTGGCGAGCCACTACTTGAAAGCAATGGTAATGCCAATAAACATCATTAAATATGATTTCTATCATAACTCAGTCACCAGGTTAACATCCAACTCATACAAGTGTTAATTTTTTTTAAAAAAAGGACGATTTTATACTATATAAATAGTCAAGTAACCATGTTGTATCTTTTAATAGTTGGGAACTCAACAAAAAATTATTTTATAGTTAAAAGGCCAAATTTTAACTTTTAATAGTTGTGATACTCAACAAAATAAAATCTTACTATTTTGTTGTTAGGAATATCAAAAGTTGTTGTTAGGACCTCACTAATAATTTATATTATAATTTTTTTATATATTTGTTAGTGTCACTTTTTCCATCTAGTAGCTACATGGGTAAGTTTCTCAACATTGGAAACCCTGTTGCATTCGAACAATGTAAAAATAAATACTCTATACGTTTCAATAAATTTATTCATTTTAATTTTTTAAGTTATCTCGTTCAAAATGTCTTATTAGAAAATTTAATTAAAAAATATTTATATATTCTTTATCCTTATTTGTGTCCTTTTACGTCTATCAAAACAAATAGGGTAAACTATACGTTTAGTACCTAAACTATCAGTTTTAGTTTGTTTTAGTACCTAAACTATCAGTTTTAGTTCGTTTTAATACCTAAACTATCAATTTTAGTTCATTTTAGTACCTAAACTTTCATTTCTTGTAAACCATACATAACATTTAGTTTTTGTTTCATTTTAGTACCCTTTGTTAAAAACTTAAGGGACGGTATCACGGCCATCACGTCTACAGTCGTCGGCCGTCGCATCTGTCGGTTGATAAACTTAAACTTTCCAGCTTGTACTTTTTCTACCCACTAAATGTGATTATGGCCTCTATTTCACAGGGAAACGCTTTAATCTCTCCAAATCGGCAATGGACTCTTCAATTTCTTCATCCTCAGATCTCCATGATCCACCGTCTGATGGGCCTAAAACTGAACTATGTTTGTCAACTCGTCATTCTCTCATGATCCACCATTCAGATTGGTTATCCCGAGCTATGCTATATCAACCCTTTTGTTAAGGTTTTAACGACAGAGTACTAAAATCAAACAAAAAATAATCGTTAGGTATGATTTTGAAAAAAATAAAAGTTTAGGTACTAAACACGTAGTTTACTCCAAAAAAATATGTCAAAGCTATCAGTCAGTTTTTAGTGATAATTTTGTCATTTCCCTTATTTTATATAACTTATATTTATCTCCTAAAACTATGCACCTAGCCAACATGGAACAAAAATTATGGGATATAGGGAATAATGTTTAAAAGTTAATTTACATAATTTTTTTATTTTAATCCTGCATACTAAAATCTAAAACCCCAACCCTACGTGTTCTACACTCTAAACTCTAAATTTTAAACCTAAACTATAAACTTTATACCCTAAAATCCAGAGTGTCGACACCGTTTTTCACTCGAGTGGAGAAAAACTTAGTACGACTTAGGGGTTTTCTTTGAAAAGCTTTTGAAATGTGAGGAGTCACCATTTTAAGGTGCGATCGGGACACCATAAAAATTGGGTGATTTTAATAAAATATTTTATTTTATCATAATACCAAGTTTAGGGTCTACAAAAGCTAAAAAATAGGTTCGGGAGTCAGTTACGCATGGGGAAGGATTAGCACCCTCGCAGCGCCTAAAAATTGGTACCTAGTTGTTTATCCTATATTTAGAATCAAAACGTTTGAGTTTTGACTTTATCTAATTTAAAATTCATTTTGAATGCAAATTTGAAAATGATATTTATTTATTAAAGCCAATAGCATTCGCCCCTAGCATGAATGCTGGAGATCGACTATTGTGCCCAATAACCAGACATTGCCTCGATATTTTAGAAATCATGATACAGTATTGAAAAGGATGTCAACTTACTTCGGGAATCACCAGTAGTCACCCTCTGAGCATACTTGCGGGAGATATACTATTGACTCCCTAATAAGTGAACATTTCCTTAGGTTATAAAATAAGATGCAATCAAACAATTTATTATTAATCATAATTAAATTAAAGGTAGATTAAGGTTTTCTCTATCTTAAAGTGTCAAATTATTAAAATTAAAGAACATAGAGGCATAAACCTAAAAATGTAGGCTCTAATATTAATCCTACTTGATTTTTAACTAGTTATTAAATCGAATAATTGATATGTTTCCTTAAGCATTTATACAAGGCCCAGCTCAGATTACATTAGCTTGAAATCCAACTAAAAGTGGAGGCTCTATTTAATAACATGTTTAATTATGTTAATTTAAAAAATCTAATTAAAAGTTTAAGGACTAATGTACAAGGAAAGTAAAGTCTAGAGATCTAAATGTAAAACATTAAAGTTTAAGGTCAAAATCTATAAGGCTTAAAGTTTAAGGTCTAACCAATAAATCAAGGCTTTAATAATTGTTATAAGTAACTATAAAAAAATAAAGAGGTTGAATTAAATAAGTTTTAAAACTAGTTAGTGATTAATAATTTGGCGATTCGAACAATTGACTCGACTAATCGAACATTTTATGCGAGAACTAGATTCAAATTGTTCCCTAATTAAGTCTAAGGTGAAACTCTAATTACTAAATCAAATTTTAAACTTAAACATCCTAATTCATGGACAAGTTCTAAAAACCGACTAAATCAAATAAATATAAACATAAAATACCATGCATTTTAAAGTATCAAACAACTAATAAATATAAAAAAATTAAATGCAAAAAGAAATAAACAATAAAATAAGTATTTTAATCAAGATCTTAACAAATTAAATATGAAGGGACTAAATCACATTGTCATTTAATTATAGGAATTGAAAAGAAATAAAGTAAACATGTTAAAAAAGGGTTAAATTAAAACAAATTACAAACTAAATAACTAAATCAAAAGAAAATAAAAAACATATTAGTGACCAAGATATAAAACACGCTGAAATAAGAGGGATTAAAATATGATTTTCCATTTTTAATAAGTCAAATATGCATTAAGAAATAAAAATGCAAAAATTACTCAATCAAGACAACAATATTTCAAAAAACATTAAACAATCACTGCAGGTGACCAGAATGCAAAAACACGCTAAACTTTGGGGGATTTAAATGTAATTATACCAATCAATATATAATATATATGAAAAAATGGTAAATAATAAGTTTGGTCTTCGCAGGTGACCAAAGTACAAAAACATGCTAAACTATGGGGGACTATATAGTAAATAACCCCTACCTTTCCCTATAAAACATACGTACTCTTTTTTTCATTTTAAACCTATTTTAGAAAAACAATTAACTCTCTCAGCCTTCCATTCTCTCTCTCTCGACCGGCCACCCATCGACCCCTCATGCCGCCGTCTCAACCACCTTTTCGGCCACCACACACGGTAGCTGGAGCTCCTAAACCAAGCTCAAAATGCCCCTAATCACTTAGATCTACACTCATAAGCCCTGATTTAGGGTTAAAACCACCGAATACTACTCCTAAGCACAAAAAAGAACCATCGACGCCCTACCTTCGGGCACTACAAAGACGAACCGACCCCGGTTTGACTCCCCTCTCAGGTAACTACTCGATCTTCTCTCTTCTTTTATTTTTTTTTCTAAATATAAATAAATAAATATATATATATATATATATATATATTTTGAAACAAAAAAAACTTTTTTTACCTTAAAATTTTGGTTTTGTATTGATTCGAAAATGAAGGAGAAAATCCCTTTTATATACTGATTTTTGGGTTTTTATACCCAATATTATAGAGATACATAGAATAAAAAAACAAAATATAATCCCTTACATTTATTGTATATGATGTTTTGCCTTTAAATGCCTAGAATTTTTGGGGTTTTGTTGAGATTTCTAAAGATCCTGCTCGGCTAGTCTTGACGGCGATGACGACCGGCACGACTAGATGTGGGACAAGCTCGGTCAGTGGCTGGAATCTCTACTCTGGCGGCGGCGATGGTTGATAAGGATGTGTTAGGGTTCGGGTTAGGTTAAGGTTTGGGCTTGGTCAAGGTCCAGATTTGGGTTCGGTCTGGGCCCGGGATTGTATTGTTGGGTAATGGGCTTGGGTTTGGTTTAGGTTTTTTGGGTTTGTAATATATATATATATATATATATATATATATATATATATAATGTAATGTGGTGGATGAAAAATTGTGACTACAATTGTCCCTCTTTACTCATTACAGTGGAACTGGAATAGAGCAAAGGTACAAGACACCATTTTTCAACGTGATCACTACTTGTTGAGCTACAAGCTCTTCGTTGGGGATGTCAATCGACCTCTTTATGTGATGGATAAGACCTGATTGAACAAGGTCTTCTCATTATGAACTTATTCTCCCGAAAATGTTGATCCAACTCCTTCTGTGATGGAATCAATCGTAGGGCTAATACTGATCCAACTCCTTATGTGATGGATGAGCCAATGTTGAACAAGTTCTTCTCATTATGAACTTCTTCTCCCTCATCGGATGAGTTATTCTCATTATAAACTCTTCATTGAAAATGTTGATCCACCTCAACTACCTTCCTCTCACGCCACCACCTCAACCACCTTTTCGGTCACCTCACATAGTGGCTGAAGCTTCTAAACCAAGCCCAAAAGACCCCCAATCACTATATCTACACTCATAAGCCCCAATTTAGGGTTATAACCACCGAATACTACCCCTAAGCACCAAAAAGAACCATCGACGTTTCGGCTTCCCTACCTCCGGTATCTACGAAGACGAACTGACCCTAGTTCGACTCCCCTCTCAGGTAACTACTCGATCTCCTCTCTTCATTTTTTTGGTATATATATATATATATATATTCAAAACAAAAAAAAGCTTTTTTTACATTAATTTTTTTTTGTATTGCTTCAAAAATGAAAGAAGCAGATCCCTTTTACATACTGATTTTTGGGTTTTTATACCCAATATTATAGAGATACATAGAATAAAATAAAAATATATAATCCCTGACATTTATTGTATATGATGTTTTGCCTTTAAATGCCCCAAATTTTTTGGGGTTTTATTGAGATTTCTAACGATATGGTTCGGCTAGCTTGATGGTGGCGACGAACTATTTCTAAAATTGGTAAGTTCTTCGGGCCATCAGTAAGTATTTTGAGCATGATGATTAAATCCTTCAGGTCATCTGTAAGCCTTTGGGCTATCCATATGACCTTTGGGCAGGATGTTTTCACATGATTTTTTAAAATGAGAAAGCGGTTTTCAAAGTTTCTCATTTAGTATTTTCAGAAAATGAAAATTTTGAAAAGTAAGAAAACAATTTCCAAAGTTTTTAACCTAGTAAACTATTTCCAAAATTTATACGTCCTTTGGGTTATCTATAAGACCTTCCAGTAGGATGTTTCACATGATTTTCGAAAAATGAGAAAGCAATTTTCAAAGTTTCTCATTTAGTATTTTCAGAAAATGAAATTTTTGAAAAGTAAGAAAGCAATTTTCAAAGTTTCTTACCTAGTAAACTATTTCCAAAATTGGTAAGTCTTTCGGGCCATTAGTAAGTCTTTCAAGCATGATTCGGGTCATTTGTCAGTCTCACTTGAGACAACATCAAGATGGAACCAAACAAAAACACGTTATCTTTTTTATCTTTGCCCTTTTCTAGTTAACACAAGAATGAGCAAAGAGGGACAGATGTATACACTCATTCTTTTCGAGTTGAAACGCTTTATATTATTATTATTATTAATTTATTATTATTATTATTATTATTATTATTATTATTATTATTATTATTTGTTTTCAGGTTACAAGGCCCAAATTATACAAGCCCAAATTGGGCCTAATTACAAAAGAACCAGTATACCCAACATTATAAATCCCCAATGGCCCATCATGTTAGCCACCTTCTGCTGTCACCGCCGAGGAACTACTCCCATCGCGCCACCGCCTACGTCGAGAAGCTACACTGTTGGTCACCTCATCACCCTTGTTCAACCATCATCAAACCAAATCAATCAAAAAAAAAATCAAATAAAAAAAGGATTGATCCCTGAAAATTTAGGATATCCACCAACTGAGACATCGCCCCTCAGCTAGTAGCTTCACCAAACACGCAAAGAAGGGAGAACCATTCGTTTAAAGGGGTTTTTAAACTAACAAAAAGGAGGAGGTAATTCGGTTTAAGAAAAAAACAGAGAGAAAAACAAAAAAAAAAGAGGACCGAAAAAATGAGAGGACTTCAACAAATAAAATCAAAAACAGAATCTAAAAGAAAAAAAATGAAAAATATAGATAAAATCATAAGGAAAGGGGAAAGAATAAAAAGATTACCATGGTTCGGAGTTTATCAAAAAGCCAAAAAGACATCGGTTTCTTTGTTTTCAAAAGTTAAAATCCTATATATAGGCTCCTAGGGTGAGTTTTAGGCAAAGGGGGCATTAGATTCGGGTTCACGGGGTTGGAGATAAGCTTTTAAGTAGATTTGGGATTTTCCAGCCACCGGTGGTAGTGGTCGGAGTGGCGGGTTAGGCGCTAGAGCGGTGACCGGTTTAGGTTGAGAGAGAGATGGTTGAGTGAGTTTTGGGGGTTGAGATTTGAAGAAGAAGGTGAAAAATGAAAAGAAATCAGATTTTTGGGCTATTTATAGGTGGACTAGGTTGTTTAGCAAATAGTAAATTATTTCCGCAGTCCGTGGATGTTTGATGCGTAATTCATTTTAGTCACCACATATCTAATGATTAATATTTTGGGAGAAATTGTTTTCCATAACCATTTGTTCTTGAATTAATGCAATTTAGTCCTCGTTTTGAGACTTTTTAGTGCTTTGAAATTTGTATTGTTATTTTACGCACTTTAGTTTTTAGTCCATGTTCAAATTTTTTTCTGATTTTGCATTGTTATTTTAGGAGTGTTACATTTTTGTCCCCGTAGCTTATTTATTTTTTGTTTATTATAATTTTAGCATATAATTTTGGTATTTTTATTGTGGTCCTAAATATTATGATTTATTTTCGTTCTTTGTGAGTGTATTCTCTGTTATTTACATTTCCAACATTTTATTTTTTGATTATTTTAATTTTTGTTCTTTAATTTCCTACACTTGCATTTTAGTCATTGAATTCTTAATATTTAATTTTCTGTTTATGTACCTTAATTTTTCATTCCTTTCATTTTGACATGTTATATATATTTATGTTTGTCTTTATTTTATGCTTACGTTATTTGTTTCTTGTTCCTCGCTATATATTATTATTTTTATTCGGTTTGATTTGACAATTTATACTTTAGTTCTTAGATTTAGGTCCTTATTCATTTACGTCATTGCTTTTAATTTAATATGGAGTTGATATGATTTATTTATATATTTAGCCCTTATATTTGTTATATAACCATTTTAGTCCGTATACTTTTTATAAATGTGCTTGTTATATATATATATATATATATATATATATATATATATATATATATTTAAAGATATTTTTAACTTTTAAGTATTATATATTAAATATATTATATAGTGTAGTATGCATATATTTGTTTATAAAGCTTTTTGTATATATGTGTATAATTTATTTTTAAATTTACATAAATTACGTGTATATAGTAAGATTTATATTTATGTTTTTAAATTATTTTTTTATTTACATGATATACTAAGGTAAGGTATGAATTAATTTTAATTAAATATTTTTTATATATCCGTTTACCATTAAGTATTATATATTATTATATTTATGTGATGCAAGTATATACAGGATTAGATTTTAATTAGAATTAATTTGCATAATATCCTAAAAAGCATTTCTTGATTCGATCAAAATAATTTGACTAAGGGAATATCCCTTTATTTTAAGTGTAACACCCACATACCGATGCGGGTGACCCGATCCGATTCGAGGTGTCACATTAGGGACATCGGAGCGAGCTACAGTAAAAATCCTAGAAAAATTTAAAATTTATTTTAAAGCGTGTAAAACCATAAAATAATTTATAATTAAAATACAAGTTCATAAACCATTCATATATTACATACAGAATTAAAATCATACATGTTTCACACTCGGATATAAAAACAAAATACCACCTACATAACCCCTAAACACGTGCACATACTCCACAAGAACGCCGATGGAACTCCTTTATTGATGTCGATAATTGCACCGATTCAATCATTTTAACCTGAAATAATCAGTAACAAAGTGAGCTTTGGGAAGCTCAGTAATACAATACTACCAAGTGATGCTGACAGACATGCAGATAATAGGCAAGCATAATTTTTCCTTATTGATTCAGACATCTAGAGATTTTTGTGATGAGCTGATGTCCCACTGATATTTCAGGTAGTAAAAGAAATGAAGCTTTCACAATTTAGAGGAAATGTTTTGGATGACTGGGTTTAGGATATTATAATAGGTTGTCTAGTGTGATCTCACAAAACTAGTGAAAATGTACAGATCTTTTTAAAATAGTAGCAATTTAAAACGTATTTTTAAAAACAATAGTAAAATCCTCCATTCGAACGCCAATATGTAGTTCCCTAGAACTGCATCCATAAGGACTTACCATAGGCCTAAAGGGTGTAGGTGCCAACCTAAGGGAGCACATTGGGTTCATAAGGTCTTACCCTAACCGGAGCGTAGGTTTCCACCTGAGGGGAGTGCCCTCAGACCCATAAGGACTTAGCCAATGAACACAACAGAGGAGCCACCCTAAGGGAGTGCCTTAGGATCCATAAGGTCTTACCATTAGGACCATTAGGCCTAGAAGCCCACCCAAGAGTTTCCTTATGTTCATAAGGAATTTCCAGTCGGTGTTGAACCTATACAAGGAATTACCAGCAATGATTGAACCTGCCATAGTCTTCAGTCATACTAGAGTCCCAGAGTACCTTGTATAAAAAATAATTTCATTCAGTAAATAGAGATAACAAAAATCAGAGTAGAGATCAGAGCTCATAACATAAATCAGAGAATAGAATATATATCAAATTTCAGAGCAGAAATCATAGGTCATATTGTATTTTAGATAACATAGATATACATTTAAAATAAGAGAAAACATCTATATGATTAGGGAACATATTAGAGGTTCTGATATTATTCGGAGATGATCGATATTTATCAGATAGGGAGTCTTGAAAATTTTGTAAACTGATTAAATTCATAGATAAGATCCCCATAATAGGGTTTAATAGCTGACGAGTTCATCAATTATTTAGAATGTGATTTATCAGGATCTTATAGTATTCATATATTTTTCGGAGGCACTATGTAATCAGAAAAGTATTCAGAATCCTTTGCATCAGAACTACTCATGTTTTCATATATGACAAGAGTAATTCTATTATCCATCAAATTGGAGGCAATTTGGACATTAGTTTCTTGGAGAATTCTTAGTGATTTGAGTTAATAAGGGAGAAACGAAGATTCAGGGCATTAAGATTTGTGTCGATCACTCGGAATATCGAGTTAACTCGAACTACACAACTCACAGCAATGATACATGTCAATCGATCAAATTGTTGCACTTCAAGGGTATTCACTCTTTAATAAAGACAACTCTTTTCAAATTGATCATCTTCAGAATCATCGTTGAATGGATCTTAGGGAGATGTGCAATTATTACAAAGATAGTTATTTCACTTTTTTATTGCAACGATATCGAGAAATGTCGACGTGCTTGATTCGTAGTTCAAAACCCTTATGGATGACACAATATATAAAATCATTAGTGTTTCCATACTTATCCAAGTTATTCACTTAATTTAAGGTCATTGGGGTACTTAAATCAATTCACATTCAAGTTTATCCTAACCACTTTATAGTTTCCAGAGTAATTCTATCGTTTTAACAACTCAAATACGTACATTAATTTCATTCGGTTCAACTTTGACATTTCGAGTAATTCAGACATGTAAGGTACTTTCGGTAATTTAGCCTTCGGGTGTTTGCTCAGGAATTAGTAATTTTATGTCCTTTACCATCTCAAGATCATGAGCGATTAACATGTTTATTTTCACTTTCATGGAAAACCTTATCTTTTATAACATACCGATATTTTCGTAGTTTCGTATCCAAGCATTTATGACATTTAACCTTTAATGAGATTAATCAGAATTTACAAGTCCCGAGATTGATCGAATTACTAATTAAATCATTAAACTTAGATTTCTTTCCGATTAGTCTACCAATTTCTTTTATGAGTTGTCTGAGTATTATACAGTGTTTTGTCTTTATTCTAAATTCCATTTGAGTCCAATGATAAGTAAATACACCTCATGGACCAATTATTTTCATTCATGCATTTTCCAATTATCAATGTGTTCTGAAAAGCATACAAAAGGTAGTATAGTATTACCTTGATTTCCATGCTCCACCGATACAACATTTAAACTCCATTCGATCACTCTCTAACTTGAATTCAACGTCCAATAATTCCTCATATACATAGGAAACAAATTTACGTCAAAAACTGAACTAAATTGGGAAACCAACTTGACTCTAACGATAAAACACTAAAAAATGGATTACCGAGTGTGACTTTGGCAAAACACACTTTGGATTTAGAATCAGGACATCGAAAACATAAAATAGGACTTTTTCAAATTTTTGACTTGTTGGGTCAACGGACAAAGTCAATAGGTTGACTCAGACGAGATGACTCAGTCTGGGTTGACTTGATTGGGTCAAACAGACCCGGTTCGACTAGATCAGTTTGGTCTAGCTAGGCCGGTTTAAGAAGCTTCCTGGATCGGCAGACGAATCCCACTCACACTGACGGCGCATGGTGGTGTGTGCGGCGACGACAGGGGCTTTTTCGACTGACCAATTCTTCCCCGATCTTCTACACACTTCAATTTAACAAAAATAAATCCCAATTTGCCGTAATAATACACCAAAGTTTCCGAAATTAAATCAGGAACTTACCTCGACGATGAAAGGCGATGGAGGTGATAACGGCGCATTGCATTAGGCGAGTTTTATACGCACAACGATTGCGAGGCTGATGGGCTTAGCGGTGAGGCGAGGCGATATCTTGATCAACCAAAATTGAGGGAAAATCGACGTGTCAAAAGTTTACAAATGGTAAAATGTTAGTGACTTATTCACGAAGATCAATGGCCATTTTCAGTGGGGGAATATGGGGGTTTTGTTTGTCGATCAACGACAAATAGAATGTCAGTAGCGGCACGAGCTAGGGTGGTCAGACGACGACAGATTGAGGCAGAGACAACGATAATTGGGGTATAACCAATTTGGGAGAATTGGTTCAATCTAAATCGGGGGTTATTATTCTCTGACCATGAAAAATGGATTATTTACAAGGCTATTCCCTAAGCTTCCATAACCTTTAAATTTAACTCAAACATCTTTAAAATTATTCATTTTAGTCCCTTAATTAAATACAATAAAATCTAACCCCTAAATTGGGGTGTGGATTTTCTCCTCCCCTTAAAATAATTTCATCCTCGAAATTCACTCAAGTTACAAAAATGAATAAGTGAAACTTTCAGAAATTCTTCATTATCTTTAAGTAACTTTTACAGAAAGTACTAGTCCTTTACTAATCCTTAACCAGCTGAATGTAAATTCTTGTCAAAACTCTCCCTTATTCCCAATAAAAGAATATGAACATAATTATCCTTATGGAATAAATTTGACCTTGGTTACGAGGTTAGGTTCATAGAGCGATAATATATCCAATTTCATTTCTAGAGTCGGGTCAAAATTTCTCGGATGAGTAACTCTCACATTACTCGTGAGACATTTTACAGAATTTTGAAAAACGTTACTGATATTCCTTTATGCATAGGTCGAGCCCTAACGGATAGAAAACTTAGGTTAGCTCATTACAGAGAGGGACTCGACCTTGGAGTTCCGGCTTAGAGAAGTACGGTTTTAGTCTAGGGGCATGTCTGACCAGACAACCAATGACATTCGACCAACCGGTCTATCTAGAAAAACATGACTCAACCTAAGCTTTGATTCCACTAAATGTAACACCTACAGACTAATGCGGGTGACCCGATCCAATCCGAGGTGTCACATTAGGGCTACCAGAGCGACCCACAGTAAAAATCTCAGAAAAATTTAAAAAAATTAAAATGTGCAAAACCATAAAATAATTTATAATTAAAATACAAGTTCGAAAAACCATTCATATATTACAGACAAAATTCAAATCATACATGTTTTAGACTCGGATATAAAAATAAAATACCACCTACATGCCCCCTAAACACATGCACCGTACTCCACAATAACGCCAGTAGAACTCTTTTACTAATATCGATAGTTACGCTAATTCAATCCTTTTAACCTAAAATAATCAATAATATAGTGATCTTTTGGAAGCTCAATAATATAGTACTACCAAGTGATGCTGAAGGACATGCAAAATAATAAGCAAGCATAATATTTCCTTATTGATTCAGACATCTACAGATTTTTATGATGAGTTGCGGTCCCACTAATATTTCAGGTAGTAAAAGACATGAAACTTTCAGTTCAGAGGAAATGTTTTGGATGACTAGGTTCAGGAGATAGTGTGTTCCCACAAACCAGTGAAAATGTACAAATCTTTCTAAAACATTAGCAATTTAAAACATATTTTTAAAAAACCATAGTAAAACCCTCCAACCAAACTCTAATATGCAGTTCCTGATAAATGCATCCATAAGGACTTACCCTAGGCTCAAAGGGCATAGGTGCCAACCCAAGGTAGCACCTTGGGTCCATAAGGTATTACCCTAGCCGGAGCATAGGTTCCTACCTGAGGGGAGTGCCTCAGGCCCATAAGGACTTACCCAACGCACACAGCAGAGGAACCACCCTAAGGGAGTACTTTAGGATCCATAACGTCTTGCCACTAAGACCATAAGGCCCAGGAGGCCACCCAAGAGCCGCCTTAGGTCCATAAGGAATTATTAGTAGTGATTAAACCTGCTATAGTCTTCTATAAAACCAGAGTCCCATAATACCCCGTATAAAAAAATAATTTCAGTCAGTAAATAGAGATATCAGAAATCAGAGCTGAGATCAATGATCATAACAAAAATCAGAGATAAAAAAAGATTTCAAAGTTTCATAGCAGAAATTAGATGTTAGATTATACTTCAGATAATAGAGACATACTTTTAAATTTAGAGATATCTAAATTTTTTTACCCAATTTTATTATTATTATAATTATTATTATAATTATTATATATATTATTATTATTATTAATTAAAAAATAAATAAAAAATAACATAAAAAATATAATAATAATTACAAGCCCAAATTGAAGGCCCAATACAGTGGCCCGGATCCAAAAGCCCACTGTAAACCCTAAACCTAATTTAGGGTTTGTATCATCCCAACAGCCGCCTCAACTCATAGCCGTTGGATCTGGCTTTGATCCAACGGCCCAGATGGTTCCAGCAAAGGAAACCCTAGGGTTTCCTAACCCTAGGGCCACGCGGCGCCTCTTCTGCTGCCAACACCATTGCCGACGCTCCACCAGTGCCACGCCTCCGATGAAGACTCCAGAAGACTCAGAGCAGCCGCACACGTTGAAGTCTAGAGTGAGTCACCACTATAGTTTGGTGACTCACCAAACTTTTCCCTATTATCCGGTCCGAAGAAGACACTGTGGTGGCTATAAAAGCCACCACTGAACCTGCAAAAAAAAAATTCCGGCCACGGAGGCGGTGGCCGACGGCAGGGATTACGGCAGCAGACGGCTGCCGCCCGGTAACCGGCTTCCCTCCGATGGGAAGCTAGAGAGAACCGAGAGAGTTTCTTCTTCTCTCGTTTTGAGAGAGAAGAAGAAATGAAGAATGAGGCTGCTGGCCCTTCGGGCTAGCTATGAAGGGTTATATATCCCTTCCCGAACAACGTCGTTTGGGAAGGGGTATATGCGTAATTTACATGTATGGTTAAACCCTTTCCGCAACCATCCTAACTTGTAATTCTTACATTTTAGTCACTAAATCAAATTTATAATCTTTTAATTGGTCTCTAAATTTTATTTATTTATATTTTAGCCCTTAACCGTAATTATAAATATTTTAGATAAATTACTGATTTAATCCTTTAATTTTAATAAATAATATTTAATCATGAGTATATTTTTAATTTATTTTAATTGATATTCGAATTTTATATAATTTTATTTTAGTCACCAAATTAATAAATAAGGAAAAATGGCATGTTAAATCCCTATATTTCAAATAATTATGAATTGGGTATTTAATTTTAATTTTATTATATTTAGTCACTTTTAAATATTTTCATTTATTTTACTGCTTTTAATATATAGTTTCTAATTATATTTTTATTGTTTTAATTTTACTTGTTTAATATTTAAATATTATTTTATTATTATATATCATATAAATATATATAATAAATAATAATTTATATTTTTATATGAATTATTTTTATTTATTTATTTATTTTTCAATATCAAAGAAAAGGGAAGTCTTAATACAACTGATGTCCTATTCTGGTATTTTAAAATTAAATATTATAAAAAATTATATTTAATTTATTTAAATTATTATATTAATATTTATTAATATCGAAGAAAAGAGTTGTCTTAAGGCACCTAGAAGTCCTTTTATGATATTTCTAACTAAATAAATATTTTATTTATAAATATATATAATTTTTTTTTCTTTTTTCTCATAATTATAATTTTGAAAAATAGGATTATTTATGATATTTCTAACTAAATAATATTTTATTTATAATATATAATTTTTTTTCTTTTTTCTCATAATTATAATTTTGAAATAAGGATTATAATTAAAATATTTTGAATTTTAAATTTCTAATAATAGAGACAATTTATAATTAAAAAGTACAATTTTGGGTGTTGTAGGGGTGCTAATCATTCCCTAAACGTAACCGACTACGAATCCCTTTTTATTATTAAAAAGAACGAATTTTTGGTTAAAACACAGATCAGTTTATCTTTTAATTGATGTTTTCTTAAAAATTCTTTTAAAAGATTTTTTTAGGTATTCGACCTACCTGACCCAAAAGGCCGATGGCAACTCCCAAATTATTTTCAAAACCATTTATTCACATCACTTTTCCCGCCAAGTAATATTCCGTGCCCGGACGAAAACCGGTTATGACAGCTTGGCGACTCCGCTGGGGACCCGTCAAACTTTTAAAATCAATTATAAAGTGTCTATTAATATAATAAAAATTCATATATTGATTTTAATTCTTTCTTTTCAAATTTTTTATATACTTATTATTTTCATAGCATTTATATATTTTCTTATTTATATTTCATTTACAAGTATTTTATTTCTTTATTTATTTTTTCTGTCAGAGGTTTGAACATTTCTACTCACACACAACACTTGCATTGCATAACATAAAGCTCTATAATTGAGTTTGTCCCTTTTAAGTGGGAGTGAAAGCGACGTCTTCGTTAGAATTTATTCTCCGTGTCAGACCTAGCAAGTAACTTTCGGGGTTCATATGTTCTATGTCTTCGTGAGAATTTATTCTCTGTGTCAGGCATTGAGAAATGTATCCCCTCGAATTGAACTCGATCCACTTTAGTCTGTGATGGACTAGGATTGAGGTTTAGCAACCCAAGGGGGCACTAACAAGGACAATTCGGGTACCTTTATTCTTAGATCTGAAACCTTGCATATAATAAACCCTAGAAATCCTTCCGATCTGAAGCCATTCCAAAATAGGTGTACACACAGGAGAAAGGAATTCTAACTTTCTTTTTAATTTATTTATTACTGATTAAATTACATGTAAATTTAAATTATTTAAATTATGAAAAAGCATGTTTAAATAAGGATATTTAGGTAGATATTATTATTAAATTTCTTTATTACGTAAACTAATTCTTCTTTTGTGTGTTTTTATTTCTTCTGTTACATAGCATCATACAGGATAAAAGGCATTGATCCTCATGTTAATTGTCTCATTGGAAAGCCTTCATCCATGGATAAAAAGTGTTCAAATCAAATAATTTTAAACTCAGAAGTAAGACAGTGGGCTGAGGACTTACAAAGACAAGGAGGAGACAGCCTACAAGATGACTATGTATCGGACTTGGTCAGTTATGCTCCAGTTTCGCTAAAAAGAAATGACATGCAAGATTTGCGAAGCATTTGGGAAAGTTGGGACTCAAACAAAAAATTACAGTTTTATCAGACTTACGGAGACATCCCATATTTGCTCTATGTCGAAGTTGATGATGACTTACTTCGAGCCCTAATTCAATTCTGGAATCCAGGGTACAATTGCTTCACTCTCAATAAGGAGGACTTGGTCCCTACTATTGAAGAGTACACAACTTTGCTACATATAGAAGGGGCTTTGGAGAATCGAATTTATTCAAAGTCAATTAAAACTCAACCCTTTCGAGTTAAATTAGCAAGATTGCCGGAGTACGAGAAGAATGGGTGGCATCCCGTACAAAACAAAAGGCGAAAGCGAAGGCATTGCTTGGAACATTAAAGAACTTATTCAGAGTCATCCAGACACTAAAGTACGATTCGATCTATTTGCTCTGGGTATGTATGGTATGGTCATCTTCCCAAAAGTATTGGGATATATTGAAGCTGCAGTAGTAGATTTGTTTGAGCAGCTACCAAAAAAGATTAATCCTGCTTCTGCAATTCTAGCAGAGACTTTCAAATCGTTAAATACTTGTAGAAAGCTAGGAGGTGGACGATTCTCAGGGTGTACCCAGTTGTTATATGTTTGGATCCGTAGCCATTTCTGGAGGACAGAAAAGGTTTCATACCGACGCTTTAATACGGATTACTCACCATTAAAAAAAATTCTGGAGCAAGAATGGCCGAAAGAAATTAAGAAATATATGTGGATTAATGTCTTTCGAAATCTGCAAAGCAATAACATTGTTTGGCGAGCCCCATGACAAATCCAAAGAGAATTCTTTTATAAATGTGGTGATTACAATTGGATAATGCTGCTCGAATTGTGGGGAGGAATTGGATATGCACCACTTCTGGTCATAAGACAGTACGAAGGTCGTCAATTTGTACCTGTCACTGCTGGATTACATTCATCTGAGTTCGCATTCCACAGCAAAAATTATAAAAGAAATATCATGGAAGCCTTTACAGCTTGGAAAATAACTTTTTGTATCCGAGCTAAAGCAGCAAAAGAAATGCTAACCCCTGATTATGAGGAATGGAGATCTGTCAGGAAAAATGAAAATATTCCTCTTCCAGATCAAAATGAGGATATCTCTATGGAAGATCGCATTAAGGTGGTTACATCAGAGATTGAAATCCTGAGAGCTGAGTTTGAAGCAGAAAGAGAAGGCTGGTCGAAAGAATTAGAGCAAATGAGACGAGATAAAGCTATGTTGGGTGTTGACATTGACTTTCATTCATCACAATGTCCAATGTTGAGAGAAAACAAAGAAAAAGTTGATGGTGAATTTAGAGCATTAAAAAAAAAATTACCAGGAGTTATATAAATCCCGGAAAGCATCAGGACCAAGCCAATCAACAGTACAAATGACAAGAGAATTGAACATCGAGAAAAGTCGAGTTGAAGATCTGAAAGGAAATAATAGCCGTCTACTCAAAAGCCTTGAGAAAGGAAAGCAAAAAATGGAAGATTTTGAGGTTGACAGAAGAGAGCGAATTATAAAACACAAAGCTGAACACCGCGAGATCATGAATGAAATGCAAAGAGAAAGGGATCGAGCCAAAGATTTAGAAGAGATGAAGAATGACAGCTTTGATAAATTTGAAGGTGAGAAAAATGTCATGTTCAAGGGATTTGAATCTGAAATGAACCAGCTGATTGCCGAACTTGAAGTCAGAGGCAAAAAGATTGAAGAGTTCAATATTGAAAAAGGAAAATGGGAGCTGGAAAGAAAGAATTTCAACACCAAACTTGAGGTAGAGCAAGAAATGGCTAGCAATTGGATGCAAAGATGCAGAAACAAGAATGTTCAAATCCAGAAGCTTAATCAAAGAACGCAAGAAGCACGAACAAAACTTGAAGAAGATCTGGATCAGTCTAGAAAAAAAAATGCAGAGTTTAATGCTTACATTTTGCAACTTGAAGAGTCATTATTTCAAAAAAAGGTTCGTCTAGGACCTAATGATCTCAAAGAAAGTAATGAGGAAAGTGCTTCACTGCGAAGACGCATTAGAGATCTTGAAAAAACTCTGTACAATTGTCAAGTCACAATCACTGAGTTAGAACAAACTCTTGAAGGAACTAATGAACAATGGCAAAAGTCAACTGATTTCTATGTAGAAAGAAGTGAAGAAAGAAGTAATATGGTATTCGAGGCCATGGTACAAATGAGCGAAGTTGCTAGATATGTTGGGGAACTAGCTGTTGAAGCTAAAATAATTGAGCATCACGTTGATCCAGTTTCTAAGTTCGGAAAGAAGGTGTCATGGTTAATGAAAGAAATTAAGAGCTTAATAGGAAAGCTACGCCTTATCTGTAGTTATGAACTATATAAAGAAACTTTGTATGCGATGAAAGTTGTTCTATGACAGTTAACTTTTTGGGATCAATACCTTTTTGCATACATACATTTTGCATACATTCATTATTCATTTCATGATTTTCTTTATGGATAATTTTTATTATTAAGATAAAATTCATTAATTAAAATTTGAAAAAAAATGTATTAATATCAGAAGATTTTTCAATCGCAGTTATTCTGGCCAAAAGAGAAATAAAACATCACTACGGTACTAGACAAGCTACTAAGAGAATTATGGAGGATAAAATACAACGTATTGAGGAACAACATAATAAAGAACAAGCAGAAATGAGAATGAAGCTGGAGAAAATTGAAGCCAATATTGCAAATTCACAAGACAACATGATGCAGAAAATAGAAGATATGTTTAAAAGGCAAGCTATCATTGGAAAAATGCATGAAAATCCTGTATCTTTCGACCAAGAACCTATGTATCCTTTAGGTTTTCCACCAGAACCAATTTATCACTCTGGTACTACACCTATACAAATCAATTCCCGCACATCAGCATTTCAAGAAGCCAAACCACATGAAAGTCGACAAGTGGATCCTGCATCTTCAAGCAAAAATCCACTTATATCAGATGTGAAAATAGGGGATTTTAATACTGAGCATCAAATCCCAGATTTGAATGAGCTGAATGAAAAAGAAAAAGTAAATGAAGAATTGACCAGACAGATCAAGAGCTTAGAAGAACGAATGAAATCTGTGGAAATAACTGAATCATTCTATGGGTTTGACGCTAGTGAGTTGAGTTTGGTTAGAAATTGTTAATTCACTGCTTTCAAGATAGTTGACAGGACCAGCCTTAAATGGTATACTCAATTGACCAAAGCCAACATTATATCTTGGAAAGATCTGGCTAAAGCATTCCTATAGCAGTACCGCCACGTAAGACTGGTCCCTAATAGATGGACTCTCCAAAATTTGGAGAAAAGAATAACGAAACGTTCAGACGTATGCTCAGAGATGGCGTGACACGGCAGCCCAGGTTCAACCACCTTTGTCAGAAAAAGAGGCCACAGTAATATTTGTCCATACATTGAAAGCTCCTTATTTAAATCATCTAATGGGGAATGCAACCAGAAATTTTGCAGATTTGGTCATTTCTGGAGAACTCATGGAAAATGTCTTGAAAAGTGGCAAAATTGAATCGAATGAAGGGTCTAGTTCCAAAAGACCTATGTACCGAAAAAAAGAGAATGAAATCAACAATGCAAATTCTTACAATAAGGATTCATCGAAAAGTGTTACAATAACCCAGCCAAGGGTTAAGAAAGAGGAAACAAACACTAATCGAGCAGAGTCCAGAGGATCTCGAAAGGAAAATGAAAGGTTGCCTTTTACACCTTTACCAGTACCCTATGCAGAGATCTATGATTCGCTGATAAAAGCAGATGTCATACGGCCTTATCCTTTGGTTCTCATGCAACCACCATTCCCTCCATGGTATGATGTAAAGGCACACTGTGCTTACCATGAAGGAATTACATGTCATTCTATTGAAAACTGTTTGGCATTCAAAAGGGTGGTTCAAAATTTGATCAACACTGGAAAGTTGGAATTCAATTCACCATCTACATCAAATCATCCGCTGCCAAATCATGGAGATAAAAACGTGAATGCAATTCAGGAAGAGAACAGAAAGAAAGCAAAAATTGACATTTCTGAAATTAATTCTCCTTTTGTTTGGATATTTCAACAACTCTCTTTAGCCGGTATAATTCCACAACAATTCAGGCCAAAGCATAATGAAGGCAAGAATTATTGTGAATATCATCAAGAGAAGGGGCATGAAATTCAAATATGTCCTGAGTTTAGGGATTTATTGCAAGAATTAATGAATATCGGAGAGATAGAATTCTTTGAAGAAGAACCAAGGAAAAAAGAAGATGATGTTTGCTCATCAGAAGATTCTAAACCTAGTCAGAGAACAAGTGATCCTGTGATCATTAATGTGAAATCATCTACGGTGATTCCTGCACCAATAAAGTTGAAAGTAGTTATCACCACTCCTCTACCATTTCCATACAAGGATACCCGCAGAGTACCTTGGAATTATACTACCAATGTTTCAATGGTAGGAGGATATGTTTCTCTAGAAAAAACAGAAGAGAAAATACAGAGTCTGGGTTCGACGTCTGAAGCAGTGAGTGAAGTCGGATTCTTTACAAGAAGGGGAGATGTTACTCTCCCGAAACATGTGAGTGAAGTCGGATTCTTTACAAGAAGTGGGAGATGTTACTCTCCCGAAACATCCAATGCTTCAGAACAAGTGAAAGAAAAAGGAAAAGCCATGGTAGTACCCCAAAAGGTATTTGATGATCAATCCCCTCCAGCATTCAATGAGCCTGTAACAGAAAAACAAGCGCAAGAATTTTTGAAATTCCTGAAACAGAGTGAGTATAGTGTGGTTGAACAACTACACAAACAACAAGCAAGAATTTCTATTCTTGATCTATTGATGAATTTAGAAGCACATAGAAATGCTTTGATGAGAATGCTTAATCAAACATTTATCCCTGAAGATATATCCCTCAATAAACTTGACAGAATTGTGGGACATATAGCCGTTGACAATTACATAACGTTCACGGATGATGAAATACCTGAAGGCGGATGGGGTCAGTAAAAGCTTTGAATATCACTACACATTGTCATGGTCATGTTTGCCAGAGTATTGATTGACAATGGATCTGCTCTCAACTGATGCCTCTAGTCACTTCAAAGAATGCCTGTGGATAAATCACACATGAGTTATCAGAATGTAGTACGAGCCTTTGATGGTACTCAAAAAGAGGTGCTTGGGAAAATGGAAATATCGTTGTTAATCGGACCAGTCGTGTACATATTGACTTTGTGGTGATGGACATCCACCCTACATAATGTTTATTAGGGAGGCCATGGATTCATTCAGCAGGAGCCGTTCCTCTTCATTACATCAGAAATTGAATTTTGTTGTTGATGGACAACTAATATGCGTAGGAGCTGAAGAAGAAATCATTGCGTCCATAACAAGTGATGTTCCATATATTGAAACCAATGATGATGCTCTTGAATGCTCTTTCCGAGCTCTTGAATTTGTCAATGCAACCTTTATTGTAGAAGGAAGCAAAATTCCATATCCCAGATTATCTGATTGCACCAAGATGACGGTACGACAAACTTTAGGCATCGGAGCTAAAGCTAGGAAAGGTTTAGGAAGGAATCTTCAAGGGATTTCAGTTCCTGTAAGTATAAAGATGAAGAAAGATCGTTTTGGGCTTGGATTTAAGCCCAATTTTTAGCAAAAGAACAAAGAGATGAAAAGAAGGTGTGAAGATAGAAAGGCAAGGTTGAAAGGAGAAGAAATCCTTTGGGAACACATGTCTTTCCCACAGTTGAAGACCACATTCAGATCAGGGGGAACAATTAATGTAGAACAACAGCTTGTTGAGGCCTTTAAAGAAGAAAAGTTGATGAAAGATCAAAGCATAATTGAAGAAGCTATGAATGGATTATTTATCAACATGATCATGAATGACAACAAGACTGGCAAATACTTGGATAAGATTCGCCCATGTTTTCCTGGAGAAACACTCAACAATTGGACCACTGAAGATCTTCCTATAGTTTTTAATATTACGCAGAGTAATTTCAGAACTAATCTTTATGTTTAGCCCAAAAGTATGAAAACTTTTTGTTATCTTGTAAAGGAAATATAAGAAATTTTCTTTAAAATTTTCAGATGGCAATCATTCTTTACATTTCTTACATTTTTACATTTATTTATTTCATAAATTTACTATATTCTTTCGAAAATATGTCCGACTTAAATTTGCAGGTGTCACCATGTTAATAGCATGTTTATTCCTAAATTTAATCAAGAGATAAATTTAGAGCAGCCCATATGTCTGGAAGAAATCAATGGGTGTGAGGATGAACTGGAATGTGATGTTCCTGCTGAATTATTAAGACTGGTAGAAAAAGAAGATAAACAAATTCTACCTCACAAAGAAGATATTGAAACTATAAATCTGGGAACAGATGAAGAAATGAAAGAGGTGAAAATTGGTACTACTCTGACAATCCAGATAAAACAAGAATTGATAAATCTTCTTCAAGAGTTCAAAGATAACTTCACCTGGACTTATCAAGATATGCCTGGTTTGAGTACATATATAGTAATGCACAAGCTTCCAATCAATCCATAATATAAACCGGTCCAACAAAAGCTCAGGCGAATGAGGCCAGAAATGTTGTTGCAGATCAAAGAAGAAGTAATGAAACAGATTAATGCAGGTTTCTTACAGGCAGCCAAATACCCAGAATGGGTAGCCAACATTGTTCCCGTACCAAAGAAAAATGGGAAAGTTCGAATGTGTGTGGATTACAGAGATCTCAACAAAGCTAGTCCGAAAGATAGCTTTTCATTACCCCACATAGACACCTTGGTAGACAATACTGCAGGACACGCATGGTTTTCATTCATGGATGGCTTTTCAGGATATAATCAGATAAAAATGAATCCAACATTTGTAACCATGTGGGGCACATTATGCTATAAAGTGATGCCATTTGGATTGAAAAATGCAGGGGCAACGTATCAAAGAGCCATGGTAACTTTGTTTCATGACATGATGCACAAAGAGATTGAAGTATATGTAGATGACATGATTGCCAATCCCGTACAAAAACATATTCAAAATCTGAGAAAGCTTTTCCAGAGATTGAGGAAGTATCAATTAAAGCTCAACCCCGCTAAATGCACTTTTGGGGTAACTTCCGGGAAACTTTTGAGATTTGTGGTCAGTAAAAAAAGAATCGAGATTGATCCAGATAAAGTAAAAGCAATTCAAGATCTTCCACCACCCAATACAAAAAAAGAAGTTTGAGGCTTTTTAGGAAGATTAAGTTTTATATCTCGGTTCATTTCTCAATTAACTGAGAAATGTGATCCAATGTTCAAATTACTTCGAAAGAACAATCCTGAAGTCTGGAATGATGAATGTCAAGAAACTTTGGATATTATTAAGAAATATTTATCCAATGCCCCCATTTTAGTATCACCAATGCCTGATAGACCGTTAATCTCTACTTGACGGTCTTTGAAAATTCGATGGGATGTGTACTAGGACAACATGAGAATCTGGAAGAAAAGAAAAAGCTATTATCTTAGCAAGAAATTTACTGATTGTGAAATTCGATATCCACCAATACAAAAATTATGTGCCTTGGTGTGGGCTACTCGAAGACTCAGACAATATATGTTATACCATACTACTTGGTTGTATCCAAACTTGATCCTTTGAAATTCTTAATGGAATCACCAGCTTTTTGAAATTCTTAATGGAATCACCAGCTTTGACAGGAAGAATGGCTAGATGGAAAATGTTATTATCTGAGTTTGATATTGTATATGTCAACCAAAAAGCGATAAAAGGAAGTGTCATAGCTGATTTTCTGGCCAGTCGTGTATCAAATGATTATCAGCCTTTGAGTTTCAATTTTCCCGATGAAGATTTGTTGTGCATATCCATAAATGAAGAAGTCAGAACAAATGGTACATCTGCATCTTGGAAGCTTTACTTTGACGGAGCATCCAACGCCTTGGGACGAGGAATTGGGGCAGTGTTAATTTCTCCAGAAAATATTTATTATCCCTTTACAAGTAGACTGGAGTTCTTTTTTCACAACATGGCGGAATACGAAGCTTGTGTCATGGGATTGAAAGCAGCTATAAAGAAAAAATCAAATGTCTCAAAATATATGGAGATTAATCGTTAGTGGTGTATCATTACGAGGAGAATGGGAAACAAAAGATCCCAAATTGTTGGAATACCGAAATTTTACCCTCAAATTAGTGAAAGAATTTGAGAAAGTCCCTTCAATTATCTCCCTCGAAGAAAATCAAATGGCAGATGCTTTGGCTACATTAGCTGCTATGTTTCAGGCAACTAAGAAAGTTGATATGATCCAATCAAAATGCAGTATATGAAATTCCTGCACATTGTTATAGTGTGGAGGAAGAGGTAGATGGTAAACCCTGGTATCATGATATCCTGCAATATATCAAAAATCAAGTTATCCACAAATGCATCTGAAATTGATAAAAGAACCTTGAGAAGAATGGATGCTGGATATTTTCTTGATGGCGAGATTATGTATAGAAGAAGCAATGATCAAATGCTATTGAGATGTTTAAATACCAGCGAAGCCAGAAGCATCATTGAAGAAGTACACAGTTGAATATGTGGAACACATGCAAATGGTCTTTCCATGGCCAGAAAAATAATGAGATATGGATACTATTGGGCTACCATGCACACAGATTGCATTGATTATGCAAGGAAATGTCATAAATGCCAGATATATGTAGACAAGATTCATGTACCCCCATCTCCTTTACATGTAATGACAGCACCCTGGCCATTTTCTATGCGGGGAATAGATGTCATTGGTGCAATCACACCAAAAGCATCGAATGGACATTGCTTCATCCTTGTGGCAATTGATTATTTTACCAAATGGGTTGAAGCTGCTTCATATGCCAATATTAAGAGGTCCACAGTCTGCAAATTCATAAAGAAAGAGATAGTTTGCCGGTATGTCTTACCATAAAGGATCATTACAGATAATGCTCTGAACCTGAACAACATAATGATGACCGAACTTTGTGCACAGTTTAAGATCAAACATGCAAACTCAGTGGTATATCGTCCAAAGATGAATGGGGCAGTTGAAGCAGCAAATAAGAACATCAAGAGAATCATTACAAAGACCACCGAAACTTACAAAGATTGGCACGAGAAGTTACCTTTTGCTTTATATGCATACCGAACTACTGTTCGAACATCTACTGGGGCAACACCTTTTTCTTTAGTCTACGGGATGGAAGCAGTCTTACCAATTGAAGTTGAGATTCCATCGCTTCGAATGTTGAGAGAAACAAAATTAGATGAATCCGAATGGATCCAAGCTAGATTTGATCAATTGAACCTTATGAGGAGAAAAGATTGAAAGCTATTTGCCATGGACAGATGTATCAGAAACGGATGATGAAGTCTCATGACAAGAAAGTACATCCAAGAGAATTCCAAGAGGGTGATCTAGTACTAAAAAAGATCTTGCCTATACATAAAGATTTCCATGGGAAATGGATGCCTAATTGGGAAGGGCCATACGTTGTGAAAAAGGCCTTTTCCGGAGGAGCATTGATCTTGGCAGAAATGGATGGAAAAATTATGAGAAATCCAATAAACTCGGATTCTGTCAAAAAATATTATGCTTGAAGAAACAAAGAAAAAAAAACAAAAGATGAAAAAAAGAAAAAAGGGTGTCAAGATGAAAACCCGCAAAGGGCATCTTGTAACCAAAGAAGGATTTGAGTTGAAAACCTGAATGGGCTCTCAATGCATATTGATATTTGGCTGACAATTGAATCCTCTTAAGATTTGACAGTTTGGGGAGAAACTTCACATCTACAAGCATTTGACAACGTTTGATCTTCCAGACAAAAGCTTACATCATTACTCTAAATTGTGTCAATTTGATTAATTTAGAAATACTTATGCTAATAATTTGTTGAGTCATTTGAATTTTTATCATTCTTGTGCTTGCCATAACTTTGAGTACAATTCTCATGAACAAGTCATTATTTGCACTCTGGTTATATAGGGTAACATTGGTTACAGTATTCCAAAGTTGAAGATGACGAGTTTTACTGTCAACTAACCGTTCCATGATTCGAAAAGAGTGGGATATATTGGAGCAGCAGAAGAGACATTTTTTGTAGCAATCATTGCAAGTAATGCACTAACAAAATCTTCAAGCCCATCACATGTGTTTATTTCTTCAGTAAGGTTATTACACTGGATGCCCCGACAACAAGGTCGAGTCCGTTAAAACTACTCATCAATTGCTCCAACCGATCATCATTCAGTTCTTGCACATATGTTTTCAAAAGTATGCCAAGACATTAAAGGCAACTTCTGCATCATTGATCCCAGAGAAAAGAGACAGGATATGATACCACCATGGAACATGTCTCTATACAGATCCTTGGGTATGGTTTTAGGGAAACCTAAAAGAATTTCCACCTCATCAGATTCAAGTGGAACAATTTTATTCTTTCAACCCATACCAGATTCCATTTCAGCACTCAAGAACATACTTTTGGACACTCGAAGGAAAGGCCAATCATTTCTTTGTCAATGGAAAAACATCAGCACATGGAGGAAGCAGATAAGAGAAATCTGTTCTCAATTGGCATAATTATGAATATAGCCCTTTTCAGTGTAGTAGCATGAAAATGTTTCGAATCTACAAATTCTGGCTCTACATCGAATAAGTACTATGATATTCCAGTCCAAACATCAAGTGGAACAAGTGCCATGTGCTCATAGCATCTTCTGGAAGTGTTCTTTGAGTTATCTGATCTGGTTTGATATGAACCCTGAAAACCAATCATTGGATTTGAAAGATGAATGTGCTCATAGCATCTTCTGGAAGTGTTCTTTGAGTTATCTGATCTGGTTTGATATGAACCCCAAAAACCAATCATTGGATTTTAAATATGAATGTGCTCATAGCATCTTCTGGAACTGTTCTTTGAGTTATCTGATCTGGTTCGGTAGAAACCACAGAACCAATCATTGAATTTGAAAGATAAATATGATCATAGTAGAAATAAGAAGACCCAATAGCATCTTCTGGAAGTGTTCTTTGAGTTATCTGATCTGGTTTGGTATGAACCCCAAAAACCAATCATTAGATTTGAAAGATGAATGTGCTCATAGTAGAAATAAGAAGACCCAATAGCATCTTCTGGAAGTGTTCTTTGAGTTATCTGATCTGGTTTGGTAGGAACCACATAACCAATCATTGGAATTAAAAGATGAACTGCATGATCGTCTTCATTAAGAAGCTTCTTTTCAAGCTTCTTCTGCTTATTCCTTTCCCAAAAATCATAGCCCAAGTTTTGCCTTTTCTTGTAATTGGGATCATTGCATAATGGCTTCCTACCTTTTACCGGAAGAAGTGCGTCAGCAGCCTTAGACATTTGAGTAGCACATATAAAATCTGTCAATTTTGTAATTGATGAATCTGAACTACATCTCTTCATGGCTATTGAAGCCTCAGCCTCTAAGAATCCCATTTATTTTCAAGTATAACAGTTTACTCTCACCATCAGAATCAGAATTCAAGATTTTCTCGGTATTAAAAGAACTATCGATATCTGCGAAATCATCTTGAAAGATCACTTCATAATCAGATGAGTTGTTATCAGAATCAACATGTTGCATGAATGCAAGCTTTTCAAGAGCCTATACTATTGAGTTTTATTCTCAAGAGATTTTGTGACATTATATCTACATCTACATTTGTCAAAGATGATAGATTCTCTGATTTGAAGAAGAAAGATTTATTGGGTTTCTACAACTGAAGAAATACTCAGTTCACCAATTTGAAATCAAATAACTTAACATTCATGCATATTTAAGCATTTGCAAAATAGGTGCATTTTCATTCATTCTCATCCATGTTGAATTTTGACAGGAATTTCAAAGATTTTAGCAAAGATTCAAATCCATCATTTGATGGATCAACTTTTCCAGAAAAAAGTTCATAATAAGAAGAACTTGTTCAACTTTTGGCTTGAATTCATCATTCAATGGATCAGCATTACCAGTTCGAGTTCATAATAAGAAGAACTCATCTGAAGAAGGAAGAAGAAGTTCATAATGAGAAGAATTTGTTCAACCTTTTGTTTAAATTCATTATTTGATGGATTAACATTGCCAGGTAGAGTTCATAATGAGAAGAACTCGTCATCTGAAGAGGGAAGAAGAAGTTCATAATGAGAAGAATTTGTTATACCTTTTGTTTAAATTCATCATTTGATGGATTAACATTGCCAGGTAGAGTTCATAATGAGAAGAACTCGTCATCTGAAGAAGAAAGAAGAAATTCATAATGAGAAGAATTTGTTCAACTTTTTACTCAAATCCATCACTTGATGGATCAGCTTTTCCAGAGAAGTTCATAATGAGAAGAACTCATCTGAAGAAGAAAAAGTTCATAATGAGAAGAACTCATCTGAAGAAGAAGAAGTTCACAATGAGAAGAGCTTGTTCAACCTTTTGCATAATTCTATTATAGAAAGAGATAGATTAGCATCAACCTTTCCAGAGAAAGTTCATAATGAGAAGAACTCATCTGAAGGAGAAAGAAGAAGTTCATAATGAGAAGAGCTTATTCAACCTTTTGAATGACTCTATCACAGAAGAAAATAGGTCAACATCATCCCCAGCGAAAAGTTCATAATGAGAAGAACTCATCTGAAGAAAGAGAAGAATTTATTCAACATCTCCATCATAATCAAGTGAAGCCAAATGGATAAAAAAATTTATCTTTTTGTCTTTGCCCTATTCTTGTCAACACAAGAATGAGCAAAGAGGGGCAGCTGAAGATACTAAATTTTTTTACCCATTTTTATTATTATTATAATTATTATTATAATTATTATATATATTATTATATATATTATTATTATTATTAAATAAAAAATAAATAAAAAATAATATAAAAAATATAATAATAATTACAAGCCCAAATTGAAGGCCCAATACAGTGGCCCGGATCCAAAAGCCCATAGTAAACCCTAAACCTAATTTAGGGTTTATATCATCCCAACAGCCGCCTCAACTCACAGCCGTTGGATCTGGCTTTGATCCAACGGCCCAGATGGTTCCAACAAAGGAAGCCCTAGGGTTTCCTAACCCTAAGGCCACGCGGCACCTCTTCTGCTGCCAACACCATTGCCGACGCTCCACCAGTGCCACGCCTCCGATGAAGACTCTAGAAGACTCAGAGCAGCCGCACAAGTTGAAGTCTAGAGTGAGTCACCACTATAGTTTGGTGACTCACCAAACTTTGCCCTATTATCCGGTCCGAAGAAGACACTGTGGTGGCTATAAAAGCCACCACCGAACCTGCAAAAAAAAAAGAAAAAAAAAGGGAGAAGAGAGGAAGAACAACGGCCAGAGAGTTACAGAGAACAACCACAACAACCAGTAGACCACAAAAATCAAAAGAAGAGAGAATAGAGAAACTTATCGAGGAAACCATAGTCATCGGAGACTCCTTGCGTCATAGGAAAGCCGAAAGCCGTAGGTAAAAAAATTAGATCTACAGGAACCTAAGGATTTTTAGGGAAAACAAAGACCGGATTCGGTCTTAGGGCGTTTAGATCTATATTTTAGGTAAAGTTGGAAATTTTCGGCCACCAGAGGTGGTGGCCGGTGGCAGGGATTACGACGGCAGACGGCTGCCACCCGGTAACCGGCTTCCCTCCGATGAGGGAAGCTAGAGAGAACCGAGAGAGTTTCTTCTTCTCTCGTTTTTGAGAGAGAAGAAGAAATGAAGAATGAGACTGCTGGCCCTTCGGGCCAGCTATGAAGGGTTATATATATCCCTTCCCGAACGACGTCGTTTTGGGAAGGGGTATATGCGTAATTTACATGTATGGTTAAACCCTTTCCGCAGCCATCCTAACTTGTAATTCTTACATTTTAGTCACTAAATCAAATTTATAATCCTTTTAATTTGGTCTCTAAATTTTATTTATTTATATTTTAGCCCTTAACCGTAATTATAAATATTTTAGATAAATTACTGATTTAATCCTTTAATTTTAATAAATAATATTTTAATCCTGAGTATATATTTTTAATTTATTTTAATTCGATATTCAAATTTTATATAATTTTATTTTAGTCACCAAATTAATAAATAAGGAAAATGGCATGTTAAATCCCTATATTTTCAAATAATTATGAATTAGGTATTTAATTTTAATTTTATTATAATTTAGTCACTAATTTTAAATATTTTCATTTATTTTACTGCTTTTAAATATATAGTTCTAATTGTATTTTTATTGTTTTAATTTTACTTGTTTATATATTTAAATATTATTTTTATTATTATTATATAGTCATATAAATATATATATAATAAATAATAATTTATATAAATTATTTTAATATTTATTTATTTATTTTTCAATATCAAAGAAAAGGGCAGTCTTAAAACAACTGGATGTCCTATTCTGGTATTTTAAAATTAAATATTATAAAAATTTATAATTTTATTTTATTTAAATTATTATATTAATATTTATTAATATCGAAGAAAAGAGCTGTCTTAAGGCACCTAGAAGTCCTTTTCTGATATTTCTAACTAAATAAATATTTTATTTATAAATATATATAATTTTTTTCTTTTTTCTCATAATTATAATTTTGAAATAATAGGATTATAAATTAAATATATTTTGAATTTTTTAATTTCTAATAATAAAGACAATTTATAATTAAAAAGTACCAATTTTTGGCGTTGTAGGGGTGCTAATCCTTCCCTAAACGTAACCGACTACGAATCCCTTTTTATTATTAAAAAGAACGAATTTTTGGTTAAAAAGCATATCAGTTTATCTTTTAATTGATGTTTTCTTAAAAATTCTTTTAAAAGATTTTTTTTAGGTATTCGAAATATCTGAGCCAAAAGGCCGATGGCGACTCCCAAATTATTTTCAAAACCATTTATTCACATCACTTTTCCCGCCAAGTAATATTTTGTGCCCGGACGAAAACCGGTTATGACACATATGTGTGATCAGGGAACACACTAGAGGTTCCGGATATTATTCAGAGGTAATTGGTATTTATCTTATAGGGAGTCATAAAACTTTTGTAAACTGATTAAATTCATAGATGAGATCCCCATAATAGTGTTTGATAGTTTACAGATTCATCAGTTATTTAGAACATGATTTATCAGGATCATATAGTATTCAAATATTTTTCGGAGACACTATATAATCAGAAAAGTATTCAGAATCCTTTGCATCAGAGTTACTCATGTTTTCAGATATGACAGAAGTAATTCCATTATCCAGGAAATTAGAGGCAATTTGGGCATTAGGTTCTTAGAGAATTCTAAGTGATTTGAGCTAATAAGGGAGAAACGAAGATTCAGGGCATTTAAGATTTGTGTCGATTTCTCGGAATATCGAGTTAACTCGAACTATACAACTCCCAGCAATGATAGCTGTCAACCGGTTAAATCGTTGCATTTCAAGGGTATTCACTCTTCAATACAGATAACTCTTGTCAAATTAATCATCTTCAAGATCACTTTGAATGGATCTTAGGAAGACGTACAGATATTACAAAAGTAGTTATTTCACTTCTGTATTGCAACGATATCGAGAAATGTCGACGTGCTTGATTCGTAGTTCAATACCCTTATGGATGACATAATATATAACATCATCAGTGTTTCAAGACTTATCCAAGTTATTCGCTTAATATAAGGTCATTGGGGCTACTTAAATCAATTCACGTTCAACTTTATCCAGGTCGCTTCGGAGTTTACAGAGTAATTATATAGTTTTAACAACTTGAATACGTACAATACTTCCATTCAGTTCAACTTCTTCATTTCGAGTAATTTAGAGTGTAAGGTACTTTCAGTAATTTAGTATCCGCGTGTTCGCTTAGAAATTAGTAATTTTAAGTCCTTTACCATCTCAAGATCATGAGCGATTAACATGTTTATTTTCACTTTCGTGGAAAAACCTTACCTTTTACAACATATCGGTATTTTCGTAGTTTCATATCCAAGCATTTCTGACATTTAACCTTTAATGAGATTAATCAAAATTTACGAGTCCCGAGGTTGATTGATTTATTGATTAAATCACTAAACTTAGATTTGTTTTTGATCGGTCTACCAATTTCTTTTATGAGCCGTCTGAGTCTTATACAGTGTTTTGTCTTTATTCCAAATTTCATTTTAGTTCAATGATAATTAAGTACACCTCATGGACCAATTATTTCCATTCATGCATTTACAAATTATCAATGTGTTCCAGAAAGCATTCAAAAGGTAGTAGAGTATTACCTCGATTTTTGTGCTCCACCGATCAAACATTTAAACTCTATTTGATCACTCTCGAACTTTAATTCAACGTCCAATAATTCCTCAGATACATATCAAACAAATTTACGTCAGAAACTAAACTAATTTGGGAAACCAACTTGAATCATAAGATAAAACACTGAAAACGGCTTACCAAGTGTGAATTTGGCCAAAACGGACTTCAGATTCGGACTCAAGACGTCAAACAACATAAAATAGGACTTTTAGAAAATTTTGAATTTTCGGGTCAATGGCTAACAGTCAATGACTCAGACGAGTTGACTCAGTCCGGGTTGACTCGGTCAGGTCAAATAGACCCGGTTCCAGAAGCTTCCTGGACTAGCAGACGAATACCAAACGCACTACCGGTGAGTATAGCGACGACGGGGGCAGTTTCGAATAATTGATTCTTCCTTAATCTTCTACACACTTCAATTTATCAAAAATAAATCCCAATTCGCAACAATAATACGCCGAAGTTTCCAAAATTAAGTAAGGAACTTACCCCGATAATGAACGACGATGGAGGCGACGATGGCGCATCTCACTGGGCGGGTTTTGTGCGCACAACGATGGTGAGGCTGATAGACGCAGCGGTGAGGCGAGGTGATGTCTCGATCAACCGAAATCGAGGGAAAATCAGCATGTCGAATGTTTAGAAATGGTGAAACTTTGATGACTTATTCACGACGATCGGTGGCCACTTTTGGTGGGGAATATGGGGGGTTTTGTTTGTCGGTCAATGACAAACTGAATAGCGGTGGCGGCATAAGCTGGGGCAGTCGGATGGCGGCGGATATAGGCAGAGGCAACGATAATTAGGGTATAACCAATTTGGGGGAAATTGGTTCAATCCAAATCAAGGGGTATATTATTCTCTAACCATGAAAAATGGATTATTTACAGGGCTAGTCCTTAAACTTCTCGAACCTTCAAATTTAACTCAGAATCTTCATAATTTTTCATTTTAGTCCCTGAATTAAATATAATGAAAATCTAACCCCTAAATTGGGATGTGACATTAATATTAATGGAAGTGATTGTCTTAAAGAATAAGAAGTCACTTTCAATATTCTTAAAATAAAAGGACATTCTACCAAGTGAAACTAATAAAATTGATTACATTAAAATTTGGGGTTGAGAAAAAGATCATGTTCTTTTAATTAAATTCACCGAGAAAAGACTGTTAGATCAAATCTAAGGTCTCGTCTCGGTGTATTTAAATAATTGAACATCTTTATTCTCATTAAAGGTTGGTAAAATAATTAATTAATTAATAGTATTTGTTTAATATATGTGTTTAATTTTCATTTTATTTTGCGTGTTTTTAATATTATTTCAAAAATATATCACATTCGAATGAATATTGAATTTTAGGATGAAATAATACTATTTCTTTATTTTGATTGGAATAATAAATGACTGCTTTAAGGCATGAGAGGTCATTTCTTCTCGATTGGAAATAATTAAATATTATTATTTACCCTCTTAAAATTCAAGAATATTTTTTAAAATAAAATCTTAGATTTAATTTGTTTTATTTTATTGTTATTTCTGCACTTAAATTTTGAATTAATAATGAACTTTAGGATGTTATTGTAATATTTTATTTATTTCGATTGGAGTAAGAATCGACTACTTTAAGGCATTAGAGGTGTAACACCCCCAACCCGTACCCGACCCAGATATGAATCCGAGATGTCACATTGACATTTTAAAACAATATTTTTACAAAATAACAAAACATTTGAACTTATATTAAGAGAATACGATAATATACCGTTGAATTATGTTTCATTATAATAAATTTAAGGCAAAAACGTTTTATGAACAGTAATATACGGTATGAACAGTACCGTGAACAGTGCTACAGTGTACTGATGTACTACTACAGCGTACCGATGCACTGCTACAGTAACTTCAGCTCAAATTATATAAAAACTCATAAAAATTAAACTTTCATCACTATACATTTACATTTACATAAATACGTTTAAAACATTCCAAAACTTGATCAGAGCACACATACTTAATTTAAAGACTTTGTTTACATGCAAACCTATTTATCACATAATAATACATACTGTATAATTTACTTCTAATCTGATCTTTGAGTAGAGATATGTTGTTACTTTGAACTTAGCTTTGATCCTCATGTTTTTCAGTACCTACGTGTAAATCACTTACACGCTAAGTCATAGACTTAGTGAGCCATAAACATAATAATGATGCATTTCTCATAAATATAAATATGCAATCTATGAATTCAATCATGTCACACATGATTCAATATAAATAATAACAGCATAATAACATATGATAATGCAAACACTTTTGATACCTTTTGTAAGCTCATTAATATACTTATCAGTACTTATATTACTATCACTGATGCCTTTTTATCATATAAGTATATACTGAACATTTCTATACATACCATGGAACACATATATCATTTCACAACATAGCACACATAGTATCATATCAATTGATTTATTTACTCTCTTTAAAGCCCATGTACACTTCTGAGAACTGAAGGTATGTGAGTACATTGAGGTTGTGCACAATTATGCTATCACCACAGCTCGTATAAATGTCCCAAAGGACCAGTCCATAGATTTCGAAGAACCTAGGTAAACAGTCCATATGTCCCAAAGAACATAGGTAAACAATCCATATGTCCCGAAGAACATAGGTAACCCTCGACACTTGGCATGCCAACTATACCCCTAGCTCTCATATCACATAACATGGGCATTATCATTTATAACAATTCACATATTCACATCACTTATTCATATCATTTCTCTTATAAACACATATCTCTTCTTGTCTGTCACGTATCACATGTACGTGTAATCATTGATCTTATATCATAATACTTTCTCGTATATTCTCATATCTCATTACCACGTATTCATTTCATTCTCTATATCCTTATCACATAACTTATTTCATATTCATATGTTAAATAGTTCATATCACTTTGCATGTAATCACATAGATCATATCATATAGCCTATGTCATTTCTCATGTTTTCATGTAAGCACATACGCCATGTCTTGTTTACTCATGTTCATATATATATCACACAACACATAAAATAACATGTCAAACATATTACATATACATGTAATCATGTAAATCATGTCACATACAATAACATTTTAGGAGTCACTTCTTACCATAGTAACTCTCTCACTGGCTCGTCGCAAGCCAATGTTTATTCAATAACATAAGTACAAATTAAATTGCACTCACCTTTCCCTCGATCAATCTTACTTGCCACTTGTTCCGGAACTCGTTTAGGCTCAATATCTACATAAACATAATTTCCGAGATGATTATCAGAAGTCTAAACCTTATAACTTGGTATTAATAACTTAGGCTAATTTAATAAACCAAACTTCAACTTTTCCTTTAGGAGGTACCGATGCACCAAAATAGCTTCAAATTTTTCATGCATTGATGCCTACCGGTGTGTATCGATGTAGCTTCAAAATTGGTCTTAGTGCATCAGTACCCATTCATAGTGCCGGTGTGTATCGATGTAGCTTCAAAATTGGTCTTAGTGCATCAGTACCCATTCATAGTGCACCGATGCACATGCCCAGAATAGGCTATTTCATCCGAAAATTCATCAACTCTTCATTAAATTTCATCATAAAATCTCATGTAATACCACCAAACTCATCTACAACCATTTTAATTAACTTCTATCATTTCAATATCTTATTATCTCCCATATCTCATCCAAATTCTTAAAACCAAAAATCTTACTAAATTTTCCATGTAATCCAAACTTTGATTTAGCACTTATAACTTCTTATTCATACCTATGACAAGTCAATTTTAGTTTCCAATTCCACTTATCAACTCTTTTCTAGAAATTTATTTAGAAACTCATTCCATTTAATCTCTTATAACTTCTTCATCTTTTGATTATGAAACAACTTAAGCTTTCCTTAAGCTTAAGTATCACCTAAGGATCATAACTCAACCTTTAATTCAACAAATAATCAACTAATTAAGAAACTCACCTTTGCTTGTATGCTTCACGGTGGAGAAGAGAAGAAGATTAAGAAGAGAATTGTCTGGAACTTGTTTCCCAAAACATATGCTCCACATGGGTATTATAATAGCCAATAATTATTATTTAATTATTTCCTTGTTCAATGACTCATTTACCCTTTGACTCTTTCTTAATTTACGAAACTATCCTATATAAAATATTTCAATTAATTCCTTCACTCTTCAATTTATCTAATATGTTCATTGAATTTTAAAAATCTACACTTTAATCACTAACCCTGTATTGAGGATGTTACAAGAGGTCGATTCTTCTCGATAGAAAATAATTAAATATTATTGTGTTTCGTTATAAAAGTCAAAGAATATTATTTGTATCGAATCTTAAATTAAATTAAATTTGAATTCGTAAATTTCATTGCAAAGACAAGTAATTAATCGACTAGGCACCAGTTTAGGGTGCTTTGGGAGTGCTAATCATTCGCCACGCGAAACTAACTCCCGAACTCAAACTGTTGGTAACGCATACTGTAAATTTGTTGTTTTAATTAAAATTAATATTTTTATTAAAATTATAAATATGTTTTTGGGTGTCTAATCACACCCTAATTAAATATTGGAAGCGACACCTTGAACCATGTTTTATTTTAAAATGAAACACCAAATTATTCGAGACAATATCTTTTAAAAATCATATTTTAAAAATTTATTTTTTTTAAAGAAAAACCGTTTCGACAATATAAAAATTAATCCCCAACGTTTGTTCAAATAATCATTTTAGCCTTTTTTTTCTTTTTAGAGCAATTTGACCCCCCAATGTTTCATTATAGGGAAAAAGGCCCATGTATGCATGAAAATAGTTAGTTAACAAACGGTTAAGACTCTAAAAGATAGGTATTTTTTTAACTTCAAATGAAACGTTGAGTTCCAAAATGCTCTAGAAAAAAAGAATAAGAACTCAAATGACTATCCAATTAAACGTTAGGGGACTTTTTGCCTTAAATGTAACGTTTGGGGCCGAAATACTAAAAAAAAGAACAGGGGACAAAATGGACATTTCAGTAAATGTTGGAGGTTGATTTTGGTACTATGCCAAAAGAAATTGACACCAACTTTTTTTAAAAAAATAAATGATTTTATTTAAATATCATAATTTAAAATTATGATACCGTAATTTAAAATTTCTAGCTCCTCACTTGTTATATGGCGATACATTATTTGGGTGATGTGTGGTGGCATACCATTAGCAAACTTGGAGGCGTGGATATTACTTGAATACTCGATAAATGATGCATTACAACAAGTGAAAATATAGTATGATGTACCAAATAAATGGTAATTGAATATACAATCGAGATAAGGTTTATGATGGTTGTGATGTATGGCGTGATTGTATGTTATTTGATTGTTTGTATGAACTATTAATTTTCAATTTCTTGCTCAGTGATGTCTTTTAGAGCATTACTTCTAAATTTTTGTTTAAGCTGCTTCATCATGATTTATTACTTCCATGCTTAGATTTACCTACTTCAAGTGGTATATTAGAGTAGTTGTGCAGTGCTGAACTTCAAAAAGGTTAACGTTTTAAATTATTTTTCATGCACATATTATACTTTCGTGGTTTATGATAGGACAATAACATCATCGAGATTAATTTCAATCAGATCTTACAGAATATAATGATTGAATACTTTAGTGGTTATGTCTATTTTGTGACCCTTTGTATGTTCAGTATGTAATTCTTTTAAACTTTTAGTAATTGTATTTGATTTTAAAGTTAGTAGAGTTTTGAATTTTGTTTAAACCTTTGATATATTGATTTTTTTTATATGATGATTAAATTTTGTTATAATAGGGTAAATTACACCATTCATCATTGAATTTTACTATCTCTCTCCTATATCACTCATTGTATTTTCAATTTTTTCAATTTATTCATTGAACTTTCAAATTGTTCCTGTTTTGGTCACTACAAATTATTTTATTAATATTATTCTATGATGTGGTGTTTATTACTATTATTAAATATAAAATAATTTAAAAAAAATAATTAAATAATATTTTATTATTATTATTGTGGGCTGAAACTAGCATTGTCACTACAATAGAACTGGTCTATAGGGCTTTTTTGTCCTATAGCGGCGTTTAAAAGCGCCGTTAAAAATGCTTTCAGTGCAAAAAAAGGCCGCAAAAAATGCCGCTAATATAAACGCCGCAACTGTTAGTGACATTTTCTACTAATAAACGCCGCTAAAAGTCAAGTTATGTAGCGGCGTTTGTATACTAAAACGCCGCTAAAGGTCAGGTTATATAGCGTCATTTTAGTATACAAACGCCGCAATATGTTTGATATTTATAGGCGTTTTCCCACAACATGCTCGCTATTTAGCGGCGTTTTTAGTCAAAAACGCCGCAACATATTTGATATTTTTGACATATCAAAATTTGACATGAGTATTAAAATTTGTGATAAAAGAATATTCAGAGTCAATGATGGAATCATTTTATGCTTTAAGGGCTATTTTGTCTATTAAGACTTAAAAAATTATAAATATACTTTTAGAAGTATTATACAATTACTCAATCATGATATTTTTCTAATATATATATATTACATTTCCTTAAAAATGTTATTTGAGATTATTAATTATTGATATTTGTGGACAATAAAAAATTGATATCATCATGCAATTACTCAAATTATGGTTTATGGTTTGTCATTACACGTGTTAGGGTTGTTTATCGAGCGAGTCAATTGCTAGTTGGGTGGTGTTCAATTCAAGCTCATTAAAAAGTTTTGTTACTTGCTAAGCTCGTTAAACTTTTACTCGAATCGTACTTGTTAAAAACATTTATTGTTCAACTCATTACTCATTAAGTTCATCAGAATATTTGGGTAGGTACTTAGGATTTGCTTTTTTGGTGTAAATTAATTATTGATATTTTATTATTTTTCTTATTATTTATTAAAAAATTAGTATATTAGTAATAATTATTAATTAATAATTTAACATCTTTCTTATTATCTATTAGTAAATTAGTAATTATTATTTAGACTTTTTTAATGCAATGCTTTTTTAAGGCGGCTACTAAAAAATTATAAAAAAATAACAAACTGCTCGCAAACTTACCGAGTCGAGTTAGACCTTGTTCGACTCAACTCGTTAAGGTCTCAAGTCGAACTCGAGTTTGAGTTCCAATCAAGTCAACTTGAGTCAGGTAATGACCAAGTTTTAACCAAATCGAGTTCTAATAGTTCACGAGCTGCTCAACTCATTAAGCATCCCTAGTTTACATCATTATCAATTAACAGTAATGTAAATATAGTTAATATACTGATAAAATAATTTTTATTAATTTTACGGTTGGAAGGTTCAATTAGATATAAAAAATTGAACAGGTTTAATTGATTTTTTTTTAAATGGAAAGATTTGTATACTAAAAAGCCAAACAAATTTATTTTCTATATTTATAATTTTATTAATTCAATGATAATTCTAGAAAAGTAATGTTAATATTGAAACATTTTGATTATATATAACCCTAAGGGGCTGTTTGGTTCAAGGTATATTTTTATTACTAGGGGATTGGAATCCTTATTCCCCCGTTTGGTTGGCCAACATTCCTAGCCTCCCGGTAATCTTTTATTATCAATAGTGGATTTTTTGGGGTATATTACCGGGAATGTGATTACTCCATTCCCTTAGGTATTGTTGGATTACCGGCGTTTTGGACTAAAATGCCCTTAAATTTTTTTTCTTTAAAAAATATCATTCTTCTGTAGTTGAATAATAAAAATTCTACGAAGGTTAAATTAAAAATTTATCCTTAAACTATTTTAGATTTTAAAAAAGTCTATAATTAAAATTTTATATGAAGTTCAGGGGTTAAAATAAAATTTTACCCTTTCATTAAACCTATTTATCTTTTCAATTTTATAAAAAAAGTATATAAATTTTATGAATTTAAAATTTTTAAAGAAAATATATAAATTAATTATAGTAATATTATAGTAGAATTCAACTTGTTAAAAAAACAAATATATAATAAAGACAATTTGGTAAAATATACATTTTAATAATCTTTTATTCCTTTAACCAAACATTGTAATCTTACATTCCTGTTAAACCAACCAAACACAAAATACAACATTCTCAATAAGCATATTCTCTGGTAATCTTTTATTCCCATCGGTAATCTTACATTCCGTAAACCAAACGCACCATAATACTAAATTAATATTACCAGGGTGTGTAGTTGGTTATCACGCTAGTCTCCCACAATAGATATCCCCAGTTCGAATCAAGTCTTAGACATTTAATTTTTGACAACAGCCTAAACATTTAGTTAATGCATGAACGGAACCGATTTACAATTATAACTTGCATGTTTTACGGGTGCATCCTTCTATTACATTAACGGATTAACATAAATACTGCAGAAACTTGTTGAGGATATTGTAGATCTTCAGTGGTTTTCTCTTTTCAAGGAGTTTATTGATTTTAAAACTAACATATTAGTTGACATAGTTAATGATTTATTATAACAACTGATGTTCATGTTACCTTATTTTTAGGGCAAAAAGGTGATATTACTCATGATTTTACAGTGTGTGCCTCTACTGTAACTACCTCATGGATGCTCTTCTGCAATGCCAACTTTTTTTCGGATAGACAATGGAGAATCCTGTCATGTCCCACTGTGATGAAAGGAAGAGTAGTTGTCAATACACGTGCGGTCGCCATTCAAAGCCGTTGAAAGAGCAGCAACCCCTGTAGTGTGTCCTCACATTTGAGAAGAAGAATCATATGCAAGTTGGTGGGCGCAATACAAAGATATTGCCTCCCCCAAAAGCAATCGCATTCTCGATCTTTTCCTGCAAACTGGATTCAAAGGAGGCGATTGTGGGAATCTGGTCTAAATGAGTAGCTTGCCTCAGAATATTTTCAAAGTTATTGGTTTGAAGCATCTAGTTAAAGCAGAGTTTCTTTTCAATGTTCTGTCAAACAATGGAGTTTACTCAATGATGTTCCCTATAAATACTCCACCATCGGAGCTTAAGTTTCAGGTCCACCAAGGTTTTGGACCCTTTTCTCTCTTTCTTAAACTCCAACCTCCCACCACCATTCAGACGAATGCAGTGATCCGATAGTCGTTAAGTTTTAAAGTGAAATCGAAAGTATATCGTGACTTTTCTCTGAGCTTTTGCATTTTCTTCGTCCCACGTTAAGTGTAACGACCGTCTTCACTGCAAAAGACATGGACAAGGTGATGAGATTGGCCTCGGAGAGTGGAGTGGTGCTGTTCAGCAAGAGCTCATGTTGCCAGTGTTATACGGTCAGGATTCTGTTCCAAGACCTTGGGGTGACCCCGACGGTTAACGAGATCGACCAAGACCCTGAAGGCCGGGAAATGGAGAGAGCCCTGATGAGGTTGGGGTGCAACACGCTGGTTCCGATGATCTTCATCGGGGGAAAGCTGCTGGGATCCACAAATGAAGTCATGTCCCTCCACTTAAGTGGAGGGCTGATCCCTTTGCTGAGGCCGTATCAAGCTTTGTATTGAACTATAATACAAATCAAAATACTCTTTCTAATTATGACATTGAAAGAAATAAATTGACTAAAAAATCAGTAGTCTCTCTGGTCAGCTGTACGTATTGTGTATCTTCTTTTTTTCCATGTTAATCTCTCATGAGATATTCTATAGCTTTGCTTTAGCTCTCTATATCAATGTAATTTGTTCCTATTTCTTAATGAAGTTTACATTCTATATGTACTTCTGCTTAAGCCATTTATACCGACTTACAAACGTTGATATATACACCCTAGCAGTCATAACATCAAAATTTTAATAAATAAGTCATTTTTTCCATACACCAAATTATATGATCTCAAAGTTCTAGATGCTAGTAATAAAGTGATTAGTTTGAAGCATCTTCACAAAATCCTCCATGATCAACCTTTCCATCGCAGGCATCGATCTTAAGGATAATTCAAAGTTTGTTACTTTTGAATGGAGTAAAAAATGATAGGGTAAAGTATATAAATGGTCCCCGAGTATAAGGTGTTGCTTTGTTGACTCCCTTGACTTTTGAAAGTTACAAAATGGTTCCTGACTATATGTTGTTGCTTTTTTGAGTCCTCCGACTATTAAAGTTACAAAATGGTCACCCAACTATTTATATATTCCAAACTCATCCTTTTCTGTTAAAAAATTGACGGCCGTCTGAGATGGACGTTAACCTGTTGATTGTGATATGAGAAAATATTATCCCATAAGCGTTTTATCTGTATTTCATGGATCAAATTTCTATTTACATCATGTCGTCGAGCTAGTGCTTGAAACATTATGTTGGCGAGCCAATATTTGAAAGCAATGGTGATGCCAATAAACATCATTAAAATATGATTTCTATCATATCTCAGTCAGCAGGTTAACGTCCAACTCATACAAACGTTAACTTTTTAACATAAAAGGACGATTTTAGAATATATAAATAGTCAAAGGACCATTTTGTAACTTTTAATAGTCGGGGGACTAAAAAATTGTTTATAGTAGAGGACCAAATTTTAACTTTTAATAGTTAGGAGACTCAACAAAACAAAATCCTATTATTGAGAGACCATTTGTTGTTAGGAATATCAAAAGTTGTTGTTAGGACCACACTAATAATTTATACTATATTTTTTATATATATTTGTTAGTGTCACTTTTTCCATCTAGAAGCAACATGGTAAGTTTCTCAACATTGGAAACCCTATTACATTCCAACAATGTAAAAATAAATACTCTATACGTTTTAATAAATTTCTTCATTTTAATTTTTAAAATTATCTCATTTAAAATGTCCTATTAGAAATTTTAATAAAAAACAACATTTATATATTTTTTATCCTTATTTGTCTCATTCTTTTACATCTATCAAAACAAATAGGATAAACTACGTGTTTAGTACCTAAACTATCAGTTTTGGTTCATTTTAGTACCTAAACTCTCATTTTTTAACCATACATAACATTTATTTTTTATTTCATTTTAGTACTCTCTGGTAAAAAACTTAAGGGACAGTCTCGCTAGCCATCGCGTTTGTAGTCGTCAGTTGTCGCATCCATCAATTGATGAAACTCAAACTTTCCAACCCGTACTTTTGACCCCCTAAATGTGATTCTGACCTCTATTTCACTTGAAAACGCTTCAATCTCCCCAAATCAACGATGGACTCTTCGATTTCTTCATCCTCTGATCTCTATGGTCCACCGTTTGATGGGCCTGAAACTGAACTATGTTGGTCAACTCATCATTCTCTTGTGGTCCACCATTCAGATTGGTTGTCCTGAGCTATACCATATCAGTCCTTTTGTTCAGTTTTTGACGACGGAGTACTAAAATAAAACAAAAACTAAACGTTAGGCATGATTTTGAAAAAAAATGAAAGTTTAGGTACTAAACGCGTAGTTTACTCAAAATAAATATGTCAAATCTATCAGTCAATTTATAGTGATAATTTTGTCATTTCCCTTATTTTATATAACTTATATTTATCTCCTAAAACTATGTACCTAGCCAACATGGAACAAAAATTATGGGATATAGGGAATAATGTTTAAAAGTTAATTTACATAATTTTTTATTTTAATCCTGCATACTAAAATCTAAAACCCCAACCCTACATGTTCTAGACTCTAAAAATGTAGGCATAAATTATTTAGAACGTGATTTATCAAGATCTTATAGTATTCATATATTTTTCGGAGGCACTATGTAATCAAAAAAGTATTCAGAATCCTTTACATCAGAGTTACTCATGTTTTCATATATGACAAGAGTAATTCCATTATCTAGGAAATTAGAGACAATTTGGACATTAGGTTCTTGGAGAATTCTTAGTGATTTGAGCTAATAAGGGATAAACAGAGATTCAGGGCATTTAAGATTTGTGTCGATCTATCAGAATATTGAGTTAATTCAAACTATACAACTCCCAGCAATAATATCTGTCAACCGATCAAATCATTGCACTTTAAGGGTATTCACTTTTTAATACAGACAACTCTTGTCAAATTGATTATCTTCAGAATCATCGATGAATGGATCTTAGGGAGATTTGCAGATATTACAATGATAGTTATTTCACTTTTGTATTTTAACGATATCGAGAAATGTCAACGTGCTTGATTCGTGGTTCAAAACCCTTATGGATGACATAATATATAAAATCATCAGTGTTTCCAGACTTATCCAAGTTGTTTGCTTAATTTAAGGTCATTGGAGTACTTAAATAAATTCGGATTCAATTTTATCATGGTCACTTCGATTCCAGAGTAATTCTATCATTTTAACAACTCCAATACGTACAATAATTCCATTCAGTTCAACTTTGTCATTTCGAGTAATTCAGACGTGTAAGGTACTTTCGGTAATTTAGCCTCTGTGTGTTTGCTCAGGAATTAGTAATTTTAAGTCCTTTACCATCTCAAGATCATGAGCGATTAACATGTTTATTTTCACTTTCGTGGAAAAACCTTATCTTTTACAACATAGTGGTATTTTCGTAGTTTCGTATCCAAGCATTTTTGACATTTAACCTTTAATGAGATTAATAAAAATTTACAAGTCCCGAGAATGATTGATTTAATGATTAAATTATTGAACTTAGATTTCTTTCCGATTAGTCTACCAATTTCTTTTACGAGTTTTCTGAGTCTTATACAGTGTTTTGTCTTTATTCTAAATTTCGTTTGAGTCCAATGATAAGTAAATACACATCATGGATCAATTATTTTCATTCATGCATTTACCAATTATCAATGTGTTCTGGAAAGCATACAAAAGGTAGTCGAGTATTACCATGATTTCCATGCTCCACCGATCAAACATTTAAACTCCATTCGATCAGTCTCTAACTTGAATTCAACGTCCAATAATTCCTCGGATACATAGCAAACTAATTTACGTCAGAAACTGAACTAAATTGGGAAACCAACTTAAATCTAAAGATAAAACACTAAAAACCAGCTTACCGAGTGCGAATTTGGCAAAACGGACTTCAGATTTAGACTCAGGACATTGAATAACATAAAATAGGACTTTTCAAAAATTTTGACATTTCGGGTCAACGATCAAAGTCAACAGGTTGACTCAGGCCGGGTTGACTTGATCGGGTCAAACATACCGAATTTGTTTGGACCGGTAGACAAATCCCACTCACAGTGGTGGTACGTGGGGTGACGACAGGGGCTTTTTCAACTGACTGATTCTTCCCCGATCTTCTACACACTTCAATTTAACAGAAATAAATCCCAATTCGCAATAATAATATGACAAAGTTTCCGAAATTAAATCAAGAACTTACCCCGACAATAACCGTTGATGGAGGTGATGACAACGCGTCGCACTGGGCGCACAACGACTGTGAGGCTGATGGGCGATGTAACACCCCAACCATTACCCGACCCGGATACAAGTTCGAGATGTCACATTGCCTTTTTAAAACAATTTCTTTACAAATTAACTGAACATTTGAACTCATTTTAAGAAAAATACCATAAATACTATTAAATTATGATTCATTATAAAATTCAAGTCAAAAATGTATTTGTGAACAGTAATATACGTATGAACAATACCGTGAACAGTATCATTAACAGTGAAAAATTTCGAATATAAATTGTGTATCGATGCACTGCTACAATACTGCTATAGTAACTTTTGTAAAAATACGTATAAACTCGTAAAAATTTAACCGTTCATTACTATACATTTACTATGTACATATTTACTTTAAAACCTTACAAAATTCAATCATATGATTTTACAAAACCGATTAGAACATATCATATTCAAATCTTTATTTACATGGCAACCACTATCCTTATTACAAAAGACATACTATACATTTCATTTTTGATCTGATCTTTGGAAAGGAGGAACTGACATGTCTTGCATAACTTTTATCAATCTTCTTCTTCTCGGAACCTACATGTGAAACAATCACACGTTAAGTCATAGACTTAGTGAGGCATACAAACATATAATAAAAATCATAAAACATTTCATATATTAAATTACATACATGCACATATACTATCTTTATCATGATCTCTATCACTAATTTCTTTTCATCATGTAAGCATATGCTGAACCTTTCTATACTTACCACAGCTCGTATAAATGTCCCAAAAGACCTATCCAAAGGTCATACAAAACCTCAGCAACTGTCCATAGGTCCCAAAGAACCTAGGTAAACTGTCCATATGTTCCTTAGAACATAGGTATATTGTCCATATGTTTCGAAAGACATAGGTAATTCTGTCCATATGTCCTGGAAGACATAGGTAATTCTATCCATATGTTCCGTAGAATATAGGTAAACCCTCGACTCTTAGCATGCCAACTATACCACTAGCTCTCATATTACATATCATGGGCCTTATCATTTATAACATTTCATATCACTTGTATCACAAGTGCATGTATTCACATACTTCAATATCATTTGACTTATTTCACTTTATTACAAGAACATATCCACTCATATAATCAAGCATAGATACATTTCATATCATTCATTTCATTCTCTTCTAATCACATATTTCTTTTTTTCTGTCACAGCTCACATGTGCATATAATCACGTAGTTTACTTTCATGTAATTCATATCACTTATGTTCACATAACTCGTATCACTTTGCATGGTTTCACATAAATATATATATACATCACATAGCACCTATAAGCTCATATACTTCATAGTTCTTTCATATAGCTGATTATCATATTTTTATATCATATATCTTATAATAGATTCTTATATCATCTCTTGTTTCCTTTCTACCTATTCACAATCACACAAGCATATACTCATACAAATCATGTCACACATACAATAACATAAATACAATTTAAATTGCACTCACCTTAGCCTTGCTTTGATTGGATCCTAATCCTTTGATTATTCCGGAACTTGTTTAGGCTCAATATCTGTCTAAATATAACATTTCAAAACATTTATCAAAAGCCTAAACTTTATAACTTGGTATTAATAACTTAGGATAATTTAATGAACCAAAACTCCACTTTTCCTTTAGGAATGTACCGATGCACTATAGGTGCATCGGTACCCAAAATAGCTTCGAAATTTCCATGCATTGATGCACCCCTTAATGCATCGATGCACCTTCAAATTTTGTCTTAGTGCATCGGTACACACTCATAGTGCATCGATGCACCTGCCAATTATAAACTGATTTTACCCGAAAATCCCATAACTCTTCATTTAAATTTCTTCATGTTTCATTCCCTTTTTTATTCTTAACTCAAGTACATATACTTAAACTAATTTCTACTCATTCAATACACCTTTGACCTTAAAATTCCATCTTCCATATAGAAATCAATAAGCATACTAAATTTTCAAGATGCTCTAAATCTAATTCTATCACTTCATATCTCTTAATTAAGTTGATAACAAGTCAAATTTAGTTTCAAATTCAACTTATCAAATCTTTTCCAAAAATTCACTTTAAACCCCATTTTCTTTAATCTTTTATAACTTCTTCATCTTTTGATTTTGAGATAACTTATGCTTTCCTTAAGCTTAGTTATACCCAACCTTTAAATCAACAAATAATCAAGAAATCATAAAACTCACCTTTGCAAGCTTAGCTCCCTTTCTCTCGTATGATGAAGAAGACGAAGATGAAGTGAGAAAATATCTCCTCATCCTTATCCCCACATGCCTATATATCATTTTCAAGTCAAATGACCATTTTTCCCTATAATTCTTTTAATAATTACCAATAACCCTTCATATATTATTTTCAAATAAATCATTAAACTTTTCAACTTTTCCACTTTAATCACCAAATTCTAAAATTTTACAATTTAGTCAATAGCCCATAGTTTGGGATGTTACAGGCGCGGCGATCAGGCGAGGCGATGTCTCGATCGACCGAAATTGAGGGAAAATTGGTGTGTCAAAGTTTTAGAAATGGTTAAAATTTGGTGACTTATTCGCGACGATCAGTGGTCGTTTTCGGTGGGGGAATATGTAAGTTTTGTTCGTCGGTCAATGAAAAATCGAATGGCAGTGGTGACACGAGCTGGGGCGGTCAGACGACGGCGGATTAAGGCAGAGGCAACGACATTTACGGTATAACCAATTTGGGGGAATTTCTTCAATCGAAATCGGGGGTTATTATTCTCTAACTATGAAAATGGATTATTTACAAGGCTAGTTCCTACACTTCCCTAACCTTCAAATTTAACTCAGACATCTTCAAAATTATTCATTTTAGTCCCTCAATTAAATACAATAAAATCTAACCCCTAAATTGGGGTGTGACAATTCTCCTCCCCTTAAAAGAATTTTGTCCACAAAATTCACTCAAGTTACAGAAATGCATAAGTGAAGCTTTTAGAAATTCTTCATTATCTTCATGTAGCTTTTACAGAAGTACTAGTCATTTACTAATCATTAACCAACTGAATGTACATTCTCTTAAAAACTCTCCCTAATTCCCAATAAAAGAATATGAATAGAATTATCCTTGTGGATTAAATTCAACCTTGATTACGAGGTTAGGTTAATAGAGCAATAATATATCAAATTTCATTTCTGGAGTCGGGTCAGAATTTCTCGGATGAGTAACTCTCACATTACTCGTGAGGCACTTTACAGAATTTCGACAAATGTTACTAATATTCCTTTATGCATAGGTCAAGCCCTAACGAATAGAAAACTTAGGTTAGCTCGTAAAAGAGAGGGACTCGACCTTGGAGTTCTGGCTTAGAGATGTACGGTTGTAGTCTAGGGCATATACTGACCAGACATCCTATGACATTCGACCGTTTAGTCTATCTAGAAAAACACGATTCAACCTAAGATCTGATACCACTAAAATATAACACCCACAGACTGATACGGGTGACCCGATCTGATCCAAGGTATCACATTAGGGCTATACGAGCGACCCATAGTAAAAATCCTAGAAAATTTTTTTAAAAAAATTTAAAACGTGTAAAACCATAAAATAATTTATAATTAAAATACAAGTTAGAAGAACAATTCATAGATTATAGACATAAATAAAATCATACATGTTTCAGAGTCGGATATAAAAAATAGAATACCACCTACATGCCCCCTAAACACATGCACCGTACTCCGCAATAATGCCAGTGGAACTCCTTTACTTACGTCGATAGTTGCACTGATTCAATCCTTTTAACATGAAAAAATCAGTAACAGAGTGAACTTTGGGAAGCTTAGTAATACAGTACTACCAAATGACGTTGAAGGACATGCATACAATAGACAAGCATATTTTTTTCTTATTGATTCAGACATCTATAGATTTTTGTAATGAGCTGAGGTCCCACTAATATTTCAGGTAGTAAAAGACAGAAAGCTTTCAGTTCAGAGAAAATGTTTCGGATGACTGGGTTCAGGAAATCATCTAGTGTGTTCCCACAAAACTAGTGAAAATGTACAGATCTTTCTAAAACATAAGCAATTTAAAACGTATTTTTAAAATACCATAGTAAAACCTTCTAACCGAACTCCAATATGCAGTTCCCCAAAATTGCATCCATAAGAACTTACCCTAGGCCCAAAGGGCGTAGGTGCCAACCTAAGGGAGCACCTTGGGTCCATAAAGTATTACCCTAGCCGGAGCGTAAGTGCCCAGCTAAGGGGAATGCCTCAGGATCATAAGGACTTACCCAATGCACACAGCAGAGGAGCCACCTTAAGAGAGTGCCTTAGGATCCATAATGTCTTATCACTAGGACCATAAGGCCCAGGAGGCCACCCAAGAGTCACCTTAGGTCCATAAGAAATTACCAATCGGTGATGAACCTATACAAGGAATTACCAGCAGCGATTGAACCTACAATAGTCTTCAGTCATACCAAAGTCCCAGAGTACCCCGTATAAAAATAATTTCAGTTAGTAAATAGAGATATAAGAAATCAGAGATAAAAAAAGATATCAAAGTTCAGAGCATAAATCAGAGGTCAGATTGTATTTCAGATAATAGAGACATACTTTTAAAATAATATAAAACTTATGTGTGATCAAGGAACACACTAGAGGTTCCAGATATTATTTGGAGGTGATTGGTATTTATCAGATTGTGAGTCATGAAACTTTTATAAATTGATTAAATTCATATTGATAGCTGAGGGATTCATCAATTATTTAGAACATGATTTATCATAATCATATAGTTTTCGGATATTTTTTAAAGGCACTATGTAAATAGAAAAGTTTTCAGAATCCTTTGAATCAGAGTTACTCATGTTTTCATATGTGACAGGAGTATCCATTGTCCAGGAAATTAGAGGCAATTTGGGCATTATGTTCTTGGAGAATTCTTATTGATTTGAGATAATAAGAGAGAAACGAAGATTCAGGGCATTTAAGATTTGTGTCGATCTCTCAGAATATCGAGTTAACTCGAACAATACAACTCCCATCAATAATACCTGTCAACAGTTCAAATCGTTACAATTCAAGAGTATTCACTCTTCAATACAGACAATTCTTGTCAAATTTATCTTCTTCAGAAACATCGTTGAATGGATCTTAGGGAGACATGCAGATATTACAAAGGTAGTTATTTCACTTCTATATTGCAACGATATCGAGAAATGTTGACGTGCTTGATTCGTGGTTCAAAACCCTTATTGACAGCATAATATATAAGATCATCAGTGTTTCCAGACTTATCCAAGTTATTCGCTTAATTTAAGGTCCTTAAGGTACTTAAATCATTTTGCATTCAAGTTTAACCCGGCACTTCAGAGTTTCCAAAGTAATTATATCTTTTAACAACTCGAATACGTACAATACTTCCATTCAATTCAACTTTGTCATTTAGAGTAATTTAGAGTGTAAGGTACTTTCAGTAATTTAGCTTCCGCGTGTTTGCTCAGGAATTAGTAATTTTAAGTCCTTTACCATCTCAAGATCATGAGCGATTAAAATGTTTATTTTCACTTTCTTAGAAAACTTATCTTATATAACATATAAGTATTTTCGTAGTTTCATATCCAAGCTTTTCTGACATTTAACCTTTAATCAGATTAATCAAAATTTACAAGTCCCGAGATTGATTGATTTACTAATTAAATCATTGAACTTAGATTTGTTTTTGACCAGTCTACCAATTTCTTTTACGAGATATCTGAGTCTTATACAATGTTCTGTCTTTATTCCAAATTTTGTTTGAGTCCAATGATAATTAAATACACCTCATGGACCAATTATTTCCATTCATGCATTAACTAATTATCAATATATTCTGAAAAGCATACACAAGGTAGTAGAGTATTATCTCAATTTCTATGCTTTACCGATCGAACATTTAAACTCTATTCGATCACTCTCAAAACTTGAATTCAATGTCCAATAATTCCTCGGATAGATAGAAAACGAATTTACGTCAGAAACTAAACTAATTTGAGAAACCAACTTGAATCCGAAGATAAAAAAATTGAAAAACGGCTTACCAAATGCGAATTTGGCAAAACAGACTTCAGATTCGGACTTAAGGCATTAAAAAACATAAAAAAATGACTTTTAGCAATTTTTGACTTTTTGGGTCAACGGTCAAAGTCAACGGGTTGACTCGGACAAGTTGACTAAGTCCGGGTTGACTCGGTCGGGTCAAATAGAACTGGTTCGACTGGACCAGTTCAAGAAGTTTTCTGGATTGGCAGACAAATCCCACGTGCACTGTCGGCGCGTGCGGTGACGACGGGGGCTGTTTCGACTGGTTAATTCTTTCTCGATCTTCTACACACTTCAATTTATCAAAAATAAATTGCAATTCGCAACAATAATCCGCCAAAGTTTCCGAAATTAAATCGGGAACTTACCCCGACATTGAACAGTGATGGAGGCGATGACGACACGTTGCACTGGGCGGGTTTTGTGCGCACAACGATGGAGGTGATATCTCGATCGGCCGAAATTGAGGGAAAATCGGCGTGTTGAAAGTTTAGAAATGACGAAACTTTGACGACTTATTCACAACGATCGGTGGTCGTTTTCGGTTGGAGAATATTGGGGTTTTGTTTGTCGATCAACGACAAATCGAATGGCGGTAGCGACATGAGCTGGGGTGGTCAGACGGTGGCGGATAGAGGCAGAGGAGACAACAATTAGGGTATAACAAATTTGGGGGAAATTGGTTCAATCCAAATGAGGGGTTTATTATTCTCTGATCATGAAAAATGGATTATTTATAGGGTTAGTCCCTAAACTTCCCTAACCTTCAAATTTAACTCAGACATCTTCAAAATTATTTGTTTTAGTCACTCAATTAAATACAATAAAATATAACCCCTAAATTGGGGTGTGACATTAAGATTAAGGGAAGTGATTGTCTTAAAGAATAAGAAGTCACTTTCAATATTCTTAAAATAAAAGGATATTCTACCAAGTGAAACTAATAAAATTGATTACATTAAAATTTGGGACTGAGAAAAAGATCATGTTCTTTTAATTAAATTCACTGAGAAAAGACTGTTAGATCAAATCTAAGGTCTCATCTCATTGTATTTAAATAATTGAACGTCCTTATTCTCATTAAAGGTTGGCAAAATAATTAATTAATTAATCGTATTTATTTAATATATGTGTTTAATTTTCATTTTATTTTGTGTGTGCTTTAATATTATTTCAAAAATATATCGCATTCGAATTAATATTGAATTTTAGGATGAAATAGTACTATTTCTTTATTTCGATTGGAATAATAAATGATTGCTTTAAGGCATGAGATGCCATTTCTTCTCTATTGGAAATAATAAAATATTACTATTTACCTTATTAAAATTCAAGTTTATTTTTAAAAATAAAATCTTAGATTTAATTTGTTTTATTTTATTGTTATTTATGCACTTAAATTTTGAATTAATAATGAACTTTAAGATGTTATGGTAATATTTTTTTATTTCGATTAGAGAAAGAATCGACTGCTTTAAGGCATGAAAGGTCGATTATTCTCGATATAAAATAATTAAATATTATTGTGTTTCGTCCTAAAAGTCAAAGAATATTATTTGTATGAGATCTTAAATTAAATTAAATTTGAATTCTTAAATTTCATTACAAAGACAAGTAATTAATCGACTAGGTACCGATTTAGGGCGTTGTGTGGGTGATAATCATTCCCCAGGCGTAACTGACTCTCGAACTCAAATTTTTGGAAACACATAATGTAAATTTGTTGTTTTAATTAAAATTAATATTTTTATTAAAATGAAAAATATGTTTTTGGGTGTCCAATCACACCTTAATCAAATATTGGTGGCGACTCCTTGAACCATGTTTTATTATAAAAGGAAACACCAAATTATTCGAGACGAGATATTTTAAAAATTTATTTGTCTTTTTAAAAGAAAAACCGTTTCGACAATATAAAAATAAATAAATGACACCATTTTTAGAAATATTTTGATCCCTTAAAAAAGAAATAGCATAATATCAAAATTAATCCCCAACATTTGTTCAAATAATCATTTTAGCCTTTATTCTTTTTAGAGCAATTTGACACCTCAATGTTTCATTTTAGGGAAAATTTCCTTCTATGCATGAAAATAGTTAGTTAACAAACGGTTAACACTCTAAAAGAGGGATATTTTTTTACCTTAAAATGAAACGTTGAGTGCCAAAATGCTCTATAAAAAAAGAATAAGAACTCAAATGACTATTCAGTTAAATGTTAGGGGACTTTTTGTCTTAAATGTAACGTTTGGCACCGAAATACTAAAAAAAGAACAAGGGATAAAATGGTCATTTTAGTAAATGTTGGGGGTTGATTTTGGTATTATTCCAAAAGAAATTGACCCCAACTTTTTTTAAAAAAATTAAATGATTTTATTTAAATATCATAATTTTAAATTATGACACCGTAATTTAAAATTTCTAGCTCCTCACTTCTTATATGGTGATACATTATATATAAATGGTATGGGAGATGATACATTATTTGGGTGATGTGTGGTGACATACCATTAGCAAACTTGGAGGCGTGGATATTACTTGAATACTCGATAAATGATGCATTACAACAGGTTCATATATAGTATGATGTACTAAATAAATGGTAATTGAATATACAATCGAGATAAGGTTTATGATGGTTGTGATGTAAGGCGTGATTCTATGTTATTTGATTGTTTGTATGAACTATTAATTTTCAATTTCTTGCTCAGTGATGTCTTTTAGAGCATTACTTCTAAATTTTGTTTAAGCTGCTTCATCATGATTTATTACTTTCATGCTTAGATTTACCTACTTCGAGTGGTATATTAGAGTAGTTGTGCAGTACTGAACTTCAAAAAGTTTAACGTTTTAAATTATTTTCCATGAGCATATTATACTTTTGTGGTTTATGATAGGACAGCAACATCATCGAGATTAATTTCAATTAGATCTTACAAAATATAATGATTGAATTCTTTAGTGGATATGTCTATTTTGCGACCTTTGTAGGTTCAGTATGTAATTCTTTTAAACTTTTAGTTATTGTATTTGATTTTAAAGTTAATAAAGTTTTGAATTTTGTTTAAACCTTTGATATATTGATTTTTATATGAGTATTAAATTTCGTTATAAAAAATAGGGTAAATTGCACCATTCATCATTGAATTTTACTCTCTCCTATATCACTCATTGTATTTTCAATTTTTTCAGTTTTTTCATTGAACATTTGAATTGTTCCTGTTTTGGTCACTACAAATTATTTTATTAATATTATTCTATGTTGCGGTGTTTATTACTATTATTAAATATAAAAATAAATAATAAAATAATATTTTATTATTATTAAATTTAAAACGATATTACTGCCTATTCTCATCATTGTCGATCATTGTCAGCCTTTGGAACTGGCAGTCGTTTATTCCCAAATTGTAGCTAGGGATTCGCTGTGACACACTGAGTCCAAATTGGTGGTTTTTTCACCAGAAAATGTTCCAAAACCCGTACTCGACTGAAACATTTCAGTTTCCTCACTTTTGATATCCAATATGTGGACTTCAGAGCATGTTTAAATGAAATGGAGGTCGAATTTATACTCAGGGGTAGAGGCAAAACGACCCATGAAATATGGGACAAAACGGCCACCATCTATGACCGTCGACGGTTCGATTTCCTCACTTTTGATCGGATTCGAACTCAGGGGTCGAAACAAAGAAGTCGATGAAATCTAGGACCGAACGGCCACCATCTACGATCGTCGACGGTGGCATCCAATGACGGGGAACACTGGACGACCATCGTCTGTTTTAATTTTATATTTTAAATTATTTTTATATTAAATAATAGTAATAAATGTCACGTCATAACAAAATAATTCAAATAATTCAAAAGTTCAATGTGTAAATTGAAAAAATTGAAAATACGGTGAATGAAGTAGAAGAGAGAGTAAAGATTATAATTAAATGGTGTAGTTCACCCAAAAAATATTAAGAGTCAATGGGAATCATTGTATACATTAAAAATATTAAGAATATTATGGGCTATTTTGAATATTAAGCCTTTAAATATTATAAATATACTTTCAAAAAGTATTATCCTCTCCGTCTCATTAAAAATGTCATTTTTTGTCTTTTTTAAAATTAAAATTGTTAAACTTTGACTATGATTATTTTAAATATTTAATTTTTATAAAATATATATTTAAAAACAACTTGATTGAAGTCTTTAAAAATATATTTTTACATACTTTTATCAAAAATAATTTTTAAATAATAATTAGTTAAAATTTAAAAAAAGATAAAAAAATTCAAATTTTTTAGATAGAAGGAGTACACAATTACTCAAATCATGACATTTTCTAATATATATTATAATATTGCATTTCCTTAAAAATGTAATTTGAGATTATTAATTATTGATATTAGTGGACAATAATCAAATTATGATTTATGGTGTGTCATTACACGTTGTTCACATCACTAACGTCATGTAAATATAGTTAATATACGGATAAAATAATATAGTTAATATTTTTTACGGATAAAATTGATATTATGCAACTACTCAAATTATGATTTACGTGGCGAAGAATGTGGTCAATGTCTGCCACCACTGCACCACAGATTAGACAACTACTATAAGAAGATATGTGGCGTCGAACCCTCTCTTCATTAGTCATAACTCTTTTTCGATAAAGAAGTCACATAAAAAAATTTATCCGCGATAAACCTTTGAATAAGAGATCATTTCCTAAAAATAAAACTATATCTCAATGAGACATGTCATGAAAAATTAACATTGAACAACGGGGTTGATGTATGGAACGAATATAGAGTGGAAAAAAAAGAAAGTTTTGAGAGATTAAGATAGCTTAGCAAATCCTTTGAACAACGGGGTTGTGTTTGTGAACTAGATGAAGCTAGTATTATGTTCGTATTTGTATTTTGGTTCATATTAATAGCATGTGAATTATAAATTTTTGAGTGCCCACCTACGCTTCCAACAAGTGGCATCAGAACTTGGTTGACCAACATGATTCAACTACAAATCTCGAAATTAACAAAAATGAATTATGGCAATTGGAGCATTCAAATGAAGGTGCTATTAGGTTCCCAAGATTGCTTGGAAATCGTCGAAGAAGGTACATCGAGCCTGAAAATGCAGCAACAGAAGCAGCCCTGACCAATGAAGAAAAGAAGGTATTGAAGGAATCCCCAAAAAAGATAAAAGTGCATTATTCTTTATTTTTCAAGGAGTATACAAATCTACCTTTGAAAAACTTTCTGATGCAAAGACCGCAAAGCAAGCGTGAGAGATTTTAAAAAAATCTCTCCAACATGCCGAAAAAGCAAAAAAAAAATGTACGTTTACAATCTCTTAGAGCTGAGTTTGAGATGTAAAAATGAAAAATAAGGAAAACATCGATGATTACATTAGTCGTGTAATAGTGGTAGTGAATGAAATGAAAAGAAATGGTGAATCACTCGACGAGGTTAGAGTGATGGAAAAAAATTGCGGTCATTGACTTGAAATTTTGATTACGCAGTTGTGGCAATCAAAGAATCGAAAATTTTATCACAAGTATCAATCGATGAGCTTGTGGGTTCACTTCAAGCCCATGGGCAGAAAATGAAATAAAATGAAGATTTTGAAAATTTGGAGCAAGCTTTACAAAGCAAGATGAATGTCAATGAAGGAGAAGCTAGCAGCAGCTACACACGAGGCCGAGAAAATCGTGGTGATTACCATGGAAGATACAGAGGAGGATGAGGAACTCGTGGACGTGGTGGTCAGTCATATGGCATCGATCAAATAAGTGAAAACAATCAAACATCAAGTAATGGGCGAGGATTTAGAGGCTGAAGATGAGGTAGAGACCGAAGATGAGGTAGAGGCATATATCAACAAGGAAATAAATCCCAGGTACAATGTTATAATTGTAAAAAATATGGTCATTACAATTACTAGTGTAGCTTTGCTCCTAAACAAGAAGAAATAAATAACGTAGCAGCAACTGAAGAAGAAAAAATTGAAAAATCTCATGTACTCCTCACTTATAAAGGAAATGAAGAATTCAAGGAAAATATTTGGTATCTTGATAATTGTGCTAGCAACCATAAATATGGTCAAAAGGAGTTGTTCGTGAAATTGTATGAAATAGTCCATGGACGAGTAACTTTCGAAGATGACTCACACGCAAAAGTAAAAGGAAAAGGAGAAGTCATGATTACTTAGAGAAATGGTGAAAAGAAGTACATCTCAGATGTTTATTATGTACCTTCTTTGAAACGCATTATCATCATCCTTGAACAGCTTCTTGAAAAAGGATATAAAGTGCAGATGAAGAATCACTTGCTTTCCATTAAAAATAAAGAATGAGAATTGATAGCCCAAGTTGATATGACTTGAAATTGCCTTTTTACAGTTGATATTGAGTCAGGTGAAATTAGGTGCATGAAGACTGCAATTAAAGATGATTCATGGCTATGGCATGTACGATATGGTCATATTAGATTTTTTGGCTTGAAGCTATTATCGAAAACAAGTATGGAGAAAGGACTACCAGAGATCAACCCTCCAAATCAATTATATGAGGCTTACATTAAAGGAAAGCTACATAGACAAAGCTTTGAAGTTGATATATCCTGGTGTACCCGAAGACCGTTGGAGATAGTACATACAGATATAGTCGGTTCTTTTGACATATCATCACTTGGAGGTAACATGCACTACTTAACTTTTATTGATTATTTTAGTAGAAAGTGTTGGATTTATATCTTGAAAGAAAAACCAGAAGCATTACAAAAATTAAAAGAATTTAAAGCAATGGCAGAAAAACAAAACTATCAATATTTGAAGATACTTAGATCAGATAAAGGAGCGGAATATACATCAAATTTATTTGAAGACTTCTGTAAAGAGCATGTCATCATCCATAAACTGACAGTTAGATACACACCACAACAAAATGGAGTAGCAGAAAGAAAGAACCGCACAATTATTGACATGTCAAGAAGCATGATAAAAGGTAAACGACTACCTAGAAATTTATGGGTCGAAGTTGTTTGATGTGAATTTTATTTGTTAAATCGATGTCCAACCAAAAGTGTGAACTATATGACACCAAATGAAGCATGGTGTAGTAAAAAACCAAGAGTTGGACTCCTCAAGATTTCTGGGTGCCTTGCATACGCCCACATTCTTGAGCATAGAAGAAAGAAGCTTGAGGACAGAGGAGAAAAATATATTTTCATTGGCTATGATGAAAGAACCAAAGCTTACAAATTATATTATCCTCTTACCAAGAAGGTAATAATTTCAAGAGATGTTGAGTTCGATGAAGTAGAATTTGGAGATGAAGCAAAAAAGAAAAAAAGTTAAAGGATTATTTTTAAAGAAGATATAGATGATGATGATCTTATCAATCAAGATGAACAAAATGATGATCAAGGTCCTCAACAAAATGCACCATCGTCATCAAGCAGCAGCAGAGATGGTAGCAACATACTAGAAAATTCTAAAGCATCTCCCACTGAAGTTTGAAGATCTACGAGGGTGAAAAGAATACCAGAAAGGTACAATGATTATGAATTAAATAATGTTTCACTTTTCAGCTTACAAGCAAAGACTGATCTCATAACAAATGAAGAATTGATTGGAGATGACAAGTGGAGAAAAGCTTGGAATAGAAAATCAAGTTTGAGGGGGAGGGTTAGAAATCAAACTTGATTACTAGAATAACGGCGTTGAACGCGTGAGAAACAATAAGCAAATGGAAACAAGAATTCTTTCATGTCAAGAAAGCTAGGATCGTGGAAATTAAATATTAAGTGTTGTGGCAACAACAACACAGTTTTCAAAGATGAAGATAAACACGACAATATCTTGAAGCTTCATGAGTCGGTTACTAATGTTTATATATATAACATTACATGGTTGATGTATGGAATGAATATACGAGTGAAATTTTTTTGAGAGATTAAGATAGATTAGCAAAGTCATTGAATAACAGGGTTGTGTTTGTGAACCAGTTGAAAATAGTATTATCACTACAATAGAATTGGTCTACATCGGTTGTTTTGTCCTATAACGGCGTTTAACAACACCGCTAAAAATGTTTTCGATGTAAAAAAAGCACCGCAAAAAATGCCACTAATACAAGCGCCGCAACTGTTAGTGGCATTTTCTACTAATAACGCCGCTAAAAATCAGGTCATGTAGCGGCGTTTGTATACTAAAACACCGCTAAAGGTCAAGTTATATAGTGTCGTTTTAGTATACAAACGCCGTAATAGGTTTGATATTTATAGGCGTTTTCCCATAACACGTTCGCTATTTAGCACGTTTTTAGTCACAAATGCTGCAACAGATTTGATATTTAGCGGCTTTTCAGGCACAAACACCGCAATAAGTTGGTCATTTAGCGACGTTTTTTCCTAAAAATGCCGCCAAATATGCACTCCGTTAGTTGTGTTTTACCCATAAAACGTCGCTAATCGAAACTGATTTTCAACATATCTTCTTCCTATTTTGTATTACCCAAATTTAACCAGTAATAATATCCAATAACCATCTTAAATTTAGTTACGATTCGATTTACGTAATAATACATAAAAACATAAATAAATTAAAGTTTATAAACTTCCAAGTTAAATATAATGTAGTTCAACATACATAAACAAAGCATTAACCTAAGAAAACACCTAGGATGATGAAGTATTCGTTTGATTCTGCTGCATCATCTGCTTCATAGCTTCAATTTGATTTTGAAGTTCTACATGTTTTTCTGTAATGTTGTTTCTCTTTCTACTTCTCTCGCTGCTCTATGCTTCTATCACTGCTCTCTCGCTTCATCTTCAACTTTTATTTGAGTAATTTTTTCATCAATTTGACTCAGTTGTTGTTTTAATCGATGAACTTCTTGTTGAGAAGACTGGTTGTGTGATGACATGTACTGAGACGAGTTGGATCCAAATTATTTGGTTGGAGTAACGAATGATCCCTGAGACCATGCTTTCATGATGGAAAAATTAAAATTAGGATGCATGTACAAATCAAGTTTACTTCAGATACATACACACAAAGATTAGACATATGACAAAATCATTCATATAATAGACCATAACAATAGAAACAAAAACACTCAAAATTGTGTATATGGATAAAGAGGAAAAGAAGAAGAGCGTGTTACCCGATAGAATGATGAACGACGATGGAGATTGGCAACGGCGGCATTATGATTTACTGGTGGTGGTTGCGCAATGGTGGTTGGTGCTGGTGGGGACGCACAGTAGGAAAATCACAAATTTCTAATGTCATTGCAGTCACCAATTTGAATCAACATCAGATAACTAAATTTTGGGGAAAAATCAAAGTTGAGAAAATAGATAGAAAATGAACATATGGTATTCTCAGTAATTACTTATGTACTAAAATTATCAAACTATAAAACAATATGCTGAAGGTTCAATATGAATGAATTACTTTAGATCATTAGCAATATTTGCAAATGAGAACTAATTTGGAACAAGTACGTGCAAAGAATGGACCCTAAATATACTTCAATTGGCAGTAACCATGGACCTTTTTCCTTCTTATCTAAATACCCATGTAGCAGCTGACATGGCCTAAACTTGAATATTTTACCAATACATTTCTTTCCCTCAATGAAATAGACTATAACATGAACAAATCCAGTTTGGTTTCCCTGATAACATAGTAAAAACTTGTAGCTTTGCAAAATGCAAACCAAAAATGCATAAAACCAATTATACAACATCCATGATGACCGTAATTAGTTTGTTATGTACAAAAAAAATACTTCTACAAGTGTTATCATTTACCACAACATCAAAGAAAAAATAATTTCAATCAAAAGCATGTCTTTTTCATTTTTAGACAACCAACATTTAAACAAGTATGAGCTTTCGAGTTTCAAAGCAATGATGATTCCAATGAGAAGATTCCATGTTATGATATCAGCAAGTTAAAGGGAACGCATACAAAATTATCAATCTATGGATCAAGTGAAACAAAACAGAAGAAGCAAAGTTCACGGATTCCCCAATTCATTCATTTCATCATCTTCTTCTCCACCCAACAAGGCCGAAAATAAAATGCATGTTGGTTGCTAATGAAAAATAGAGAAATGCCAAAATTTTTTGCTTATGAAAAACAGAGAAACGCCCAAAGTTTTCATGTATCAAAAACATAGAAACGCCCTAAAAAAGAAGAGTACAGCGAAGAAGAAAGGCAACCTGGTGGTTGGCCTGAAGAGTGCGACGATGATGATGATAGCTTCTACTAGTGGCTAGGATATGATGGATGTGTTGGGTTAGGGATTATAAATGTATAAAGGAGAAAAATAGCGTAGACCAAGAGTGATGCCCTTAAAATATGTAAAAGAGAAAAATGGAAAAGGAATAAAGGTTCGGGGACTAATAGCGGCGTTTGTTAGCAAAAATGCCACTAATATCCAGATAAATAGCGACATTTATTTAATAAACGCCACTAAAATATGAGTATGTTGTGGCGTTTGTCAAAAACGCCACTAAAGTATGAGTTTTTAACGGCGTTTGTCTAAAAATGCCACTATAGTATGGTTCTGTAGCGATTGTTTTGAAAAATGCCACTAAAATATGACTATGTACCGGAGAATGTAATAAAAACGCCATTACATTGTGATTCTGTAGCAACATTTTTGTACAAACGCCGTTAATGTTTACCATTTTGTGGCATTTCGCATAAAAACGATGCGATATCTATAAATTTAATGGTGTTTCATTCAAAATGCCACTCAATATGTCGCTATAGATCAATTTTGTTGTAGTTCGTATTTTTATTTTGGTTCATATTAATAGCGTGTGAATTATAATTTTTCGAGTGCCTACCTACGCTTCCAACAATTTCTTATTTCTTAAATAAATGTATCTTTCAGCTCCTACTAGTTCTCTCATGTTTCTTAATCCCTGTAAGAAATTTGAAACATAGATTATAGAACCATAATTAATTCATTATTTGTTATAATTAACATCAATCATATTTGACTCAAAGTAAACAAATAAAATTGATTTGTCTTTTTTTGCTAGCCAACTCTTAAATTTGACGTAGTGCTTCTTTACATGTCCATTATGTTTTACAAAAGAAACACTTGGAATTTTTTTAAACCTAATTTTAGGCTCTAAATTTATATTTCCAAAATCTAGTTTAAGGAAAAATTATTCTAAACATCTATTTGACATTTTCCAAACCTAATTTTTGGCTCTAAATTTGATCTAAATTATTTTTAAGAAAAATAATCATTAAATTTCTTATTTTGAAAAATATTTAGAATTCTTCTAAAATCTAAATAAAATTACTCGATTCACTAACATGAAACTATTAGAGTAAATTTTGGTATGTGTTAACGACCATATAAGAACTAACTTTCTATGCAACATGTTTAATGCCCCAAATATCGAATTGGGGACTTTATTGGAAAGATTTAAAAATGGCGGATTAAAGTGATTAAATAATAAAAGATGAGAAATGATTTGGATTAGTGGTTTAGACTAAATTGTAACAATGGACGATTAAAAAGGGCATTTTGGTCATTAAGAATAGAATGAATTTTAAATTCATTCTTTATAAAGTATTAAAGTAAAGAAATAAAGGGAAAAAGGGAGTAACTTAGGTCAACTCTTTTCTTCTTCTTCTTATTTCCCCGTCGATAACTCTTCTCAATAGCTCAAATGTGAGTTTTCAAATTGCTAGTTTAACCTTTCGTTTTAGGTTGGTTTTTCAAGCATTGAATATCATAAAATCTTAAGGAAGGATTCAATGGGATTAAAGTTATAAGATAAAGAAAATATTGGAGATTTTAGAAAATGGGTTTTGTAATGATATGTTAATATATGAGTGTTTATTAATGTTTACTGGTATATTTGACTTGTCAAATAGCTAAATGAGAGATTAGAAGCATTGGATAGGATTAAGAACATGTTAGAAAAAGTGGTGTGATTCTTATATTTAAATGTTCTTGGAAGATTTTAGATGTTTTAAGAAGCTAAATGAAGTAAAGTCAGTATGTATAGGTAAAGAAGAGTTTAATAGTATTGTTGTGTGTAAATATAACGAAATTTGACCCCATTTGGGTAATAATCAGGTTGAAAAATGGAAAATCCAGGCACAAATATCGGTACTGATAGAACAGTACTGATACTTTAGGCTCAAAATAGGAAGAACAACTGAGTAGTATCAATACTTATACAATGAGTATCGATACCAAAAAGGGGTATCGATACTGTGAGGAAGGTATCGATACCATTGATAATAGAATGCAAAAATGGTTTCGATACTTTATTAGAGTATTGGTACCATAGTATAGTAGTATCGATACCATGGTAGGGGTGTCGATACTATTGAGCCAGAAAGGTCAAAAAATAGGCTGAGATGGTTATAGAAAGTTAATAATATGTACTTTTAAGTATTCGTTAAGTATAATTCTTAGGAAAAATACTAACAATTGACAATGTATATGTCTTTAATGGATTCTTGAGTAGATCGAAATCAAGCTCCCGAGACAAGCAAAAGGAAGAGCAAAGGCAAAGTACTGGAGTAATCATCTTTGCGTTTTAGATACATAGAGAGGAAAGCCAGGTGAGTGCATTTATTATGTACATTAAGAATTATAAATAGATATTGTTAAAAACATATGTTGCAATGGTATATCAGTACTACGTGTACTACGTGTACTACAGGCACTATGTGTGTAAATCCACGGAATTCATCATGAGTTGATGAATAACTGTACAAACACTATGTGTACAAATCCATTGAATTCATTATGAGTTGATGAATAACCATATAGACACTATCTATACAAGTCCACGAAATTCATCATGAGTTGATGAAAAATCGTACAAGCACTATTTGAAAATCCACAGAATTCATCATAAGTTGATGAATAACCATACAAACACTATGTTTGCAAATCCACTGAATTCATCATGAGTTAAAAAATAACCGTACAAGCACTATGTGTGCAAATCCATGAAATTCATCATGAGATGATGGTATAGGCATTATGTGTGCAAATCCACGGAATTCATCATGAGTTGATGAACTATCGTATAGGCACTACGTGTGCATCTTAATAAATGAACATGAATATAAAGTTGGTAAATTACCCTATTTGCCTAAGAGTGCAAATTTATAAGGTTTATAATAAATTAAAAGTTGCTCAATATTAGAATTGTTATGCTACACTTATGTTTATAAGTTTGCTTATGGTTATGTATGACTCACTAAGAAATTACTTAACGTGTGTTGATGTCACATGTAGGTTTTGATTCAATCGAAATAAGGAGATCGTCGGACATCTTCCATCAAGTATCGCCTCGTCGGTAACAGTTTGACATTCATGTCTACTTTTGATGTATCTAGTTGGCATGTATTAGATTTAGTAAAAACGCTCTGAAAAGCATTTTATTTAACAAGATGTAAAATGATGAAGTGTGAGCATTTCTCTTTTGTTATCTATTTAAGTTAATGCATGTTTTAGCATTTTAGTAAATAAAAAGGTTTTATAAAAAGAAACAAATTTTTATGGGTTTTAAAATGAAGAACTATTTAAAAAGAATGATGTGACATATGTTATCGTGTACAAAAGGTATACGAGATATAGGTGTTATATTTATTGGTATCAGAGCTACAGGTTTAGCCGATTCTCGGCCGAAATTGAATGTATTTTAATGTAAAAAGGGTTACATTTCACTAAGATGTCAAGGTTACTGATAAGGTATAGAAAGAATATGAAAGATGTCTCTCCTTCCTAACTTAGGTATCATCTTTATGCATGTTATATTAGATGTCAGATTCTACGAATTTCAGAAAAGCGGCTGGACGAGAGAGTAGAGATGGATCGATTAGTGAAAGTTATGAAGAAAATAGTGAACATTCGATTTCGTCTGAGAACGCTAGCGCACTGGAACCTCAGGGTATGCCTGTTATGGAGTTTGGAGCTTTCATGCAAGCTCTTGATGCTATTTTGACAGGGTTTCAACCTTCTTCGCCTCCCCCTACTCCTCCAGCACCACGAATGTTAATCCTTAAGGAATTAAGAAGTTTAGGAGCTCTTGAGTTCAGGGGAGAAGAAGGTGAAGGTCCGATGGATGCGGGTTTATGGTTGAACGATGTTATAATGATGTTGGAAAGTCTACAATGCTCCAATCATGAAAAATTGTACGGAGTTGTATCGTTACTGCGAAGCTCAGCTCGGGTGTAGTGGAAAAATACGACGATGTATGCATCACCTGAACAAGTGAACTGGCAATTCTTCCAAGATGAGTTCAAGAACAAGTATATTGGGGACCAGTTTACGAGGTCAATGTTGTTGAAGTTTCTTAACTTGAAACAAGGCAGTCGAGCGGTGCATGAGTATGAGGTCGAATATAATAAGCTCAGTCGTTTAAGCTACTGAGGTGGTTCCTAATGATAAATCTTGACGAGATTGGTTTATCAAGGGTTTGAGGCCTAAGTTAAAAGAGATGATGTTGGCCTTAAACTTGCCTAGTCTGCAAGAAGTTATTAATAGAGTTAAGGCTATTGAAAGAGCTCAAGATGAAACTCTAGCAACAAAACAAAGTATGCAGATGAGTAAAATGATTAGAATGTCTTCATCTTCACACTATGCTAAGAGAGACAAGGGCTTAAGTTCTCGATATACAGATAGAGTTGATTCTGCTACAGCTTCACAGAAAGCTAAACAATCTAGTTTGTTGTTGTTAGCTCGGGTAGAACTTATGGAGAGAGAAGTAATCAATGAAAGACATGTGGCGGATTTCACCGGGGAACATGTAGGGTGATTTATAGAGCTTGTTTTGTTTATGGAGAAATGGGTCACTATGCTCAGAACTATCCGCAGTGGTCCGTGGATAGATCAGCGCAAACTAAGAGATCTGTTGCATCTCTTAGTAGAAGCAGAGGAAGATCAAGCGGTCAATCTGAGGCTAGACAAAGATGAGAGACTCGGGGAGTGGCTCCAATTAATAATATAAAGACCAGTGAGGATCAGGATGATCCTGAGATCATAACAGGTACATTTCATCTTTTTGATGAGCCTGTTTTTGTTCTAGTCAACCCTGGTTCTACGCATTCTTATATTAGTACTAAGTTGGTTAGAACTAGAGGAAATCCATTAGATCCAATTTTTAGTGAAATGATAACGATAAACCCTATGAGTCAGAGTGCAAGGGTAACAAGGGTGTGTAGGAAATGTCCGATTAAGATTCAAGGGGTTGTGTTTCCGACCAACTTGATGGAGTTGCCTTTTGACAAGTTTGAAATCATTTTAGGAATGGATTGGTTATCTCCACATGATGGATAGGTGGATTGTCGCAGGAAACGATTATTTTTGAATGACACGGAAGACTCCAAAATAGTAGTGATTGGCGAAAAAAATGAAATCATCCTCCAATGTGATATCAGCCATGACAGCAAAGAAAATGATGTCAAAAGGATGCGTAGATTTTCTAGCTAATGTGATAGATACTCGAGTGATGAAAGTGAGGTTTCACGATATTTCCACAGTTAAGGAGTTTCCAGAGGTCTTTCCGTAAAATTTAATGGGTTTACCTCCAGATCGTGAAGTTGAATTCAGGATTGAGGTTTACCCGGGCACCGAACCTATTTCTATGGAACAATATCGAATGGCACCAATGGATTTAAGTGAATTAAAACCACAATTGCAAGAGCTACTTGATAAAGGATTTATCAGACCTAGTGTTTCTCCATGGGAATCACATGTGCTATTTGTGAAAAACAAGGACGGGTATATGCGGTTATGTATTGACTATCATTAATTAAATAAGGTAACGGTAAAGAACAAGTATCCTCTTCCAAGGATTGATGACATGTTTTATCAATTGAAAGGCGCAACAGTTTTCTCTAAGATAGATCTGAGGTTGGGGTACCATCATTTAAAGATCGAAAATGAGGATATTTCCAAGATGGCTTTTCAGACTCGTTACGGACACTTTGAATTTATGGCAATGCTGTTTGGATTAACAAATGTTCTTGCAACATTTATGGACTTAATGAACAGAGTATTCCAACCTTAATTGGATCAATTTGTGTCATTATTTATAGATGATATTTTTGTATATTCCAAGTCAAGGGAGGAACATAATGCTCATTTTCGAGTGGTTCTTCAGATACTTCGTGAAAAAAAGTTGTATGCAAAGCTTTCTAAATGTGAATTTTGGTTAGTCGAGATTGCTTTCCTTGGTCATATAGTCTCTGCAGAAGGCATAAAAGTAGATCCCAAAAAGATTCAAGCTGTAGTTGATTGGCAACCCCCAAAGAATGTTTTAGAAGTTTGAAGTTTCTTGGGGCTTACTGGGTATTATAGGCGGTTTATGAATAACTTCTCAATATTAGCTCTCCCGCTAACTAAGTTGTTACGAAAAGATGTGCCTTTTGTTTGGATGAAAAGATGTCAAGAAAGTTTTGAAATGCTAAAGATAATAGTAACGGAGGCTCCAGTGCTTGTACAACCTGAGACAAGAAAATATTATGTTGTTTTTAGTTATGCATCCGATAATGGGCTAGGATGTGTGTTGATGCTAGAAAGGAAAGTTGTGGCTTATGCCTCAAGATAGCTGAAGAATAATTAGAGAAATTACCCAACACATGATTTGGAATTGGCATCCATAGTATTTACATTTTGGCGCTATTATCTGTACGGTGAGCGTTGCCATGTTTATACATATCACAAAAGTTTAAAGTACTTACTCACTCAGAAAGAGCTGAATTTGAGGCAGAGAAGATGGATTGAGCTCTTAAAAGATTATGATTTGGTTATTGATTATCATCTGAGAAAGGCTAATGTAGTAGTCGATGCTCTCAGTCGAAAGACTTTTGCAGCTTTAAGGGCTTTAGATGCATATATGTCTTTAAAAGAGGATGGGGCATTGATTTCTGAATTAAAGTTAAAGCCGATGTTTATGGATCGGGTAAAAGAGCTGCAAGGTCGAGACAAGAAATGCTTGATGAGATTGGCGCAAGTCAAAAAAGAAGAAGCCAAAGATTTCGAAATGAGGGATAATGGATGTTTATATTACTGTGGAAGACTTTGCATTCCTGATTATGATGAATTGAGGAAAGATATTTTTTGTGAGGCACGTTATAGCCCTTTAACGATGCACCCAAGAGGGAATAAGATGTTTTAGGACTTGATGAGTCGTTATTGGTGGCCTGGTAGTAAAAAAGCAGTAACAGAGTTTGTTTCAAAATGTTTGTCATGTCAGCAAGTGAAAGCTGACACATCAAGTGCCTTCTGGATTGTTGCAGCCAATATCCATTCCTGAGTGGAAGTGGGAGTGAGTTATAATAGATTTATTTCAGGGCTACCTTTGTCACCAGGTAAAAAGGACTCGATATGGTAGATAATTGACCAAGACGGCTCATTTTATCCTGATTCGAGTAGATTACCCGATGGATACGTTTGCGGAGTTGTATCTAAAAGAGATAGATAGATTGCATGGAGTGCCTATATCAATAGTGTATGATCGAGACCTAAGGTTTACTTTAAGATTTTGGAAGCCTTTACATGAGTCATTGGGTACTTGGTTGAACTACAACACAACTTTTCATCTGCAGACATATGGGCAGTCAGAACGAACTATTTAGATATTATAACATATGCTAAGGGCCTGTGTGATTGAATTTATAGGATCATGGGAAAGGTATTTTCCTTTAACGGAATTTGTGTATAACAATAGTTATCAATCAAGTATTAAAATGGCCCCGTATGAAGCTTTGTCTGGGAGAAAGTGCATAACACCATTAAATTGGTTTGAGTTAAAAGTTCGAGACCTAGTTGTCCCGGATTTGATGAAAAATATGTAGGAAAGAGTGAAAATTATCCAGAGCAATCTAAAGATAGCCTCTGATCGCCAGAAGTCGTATACTGATTTGAAAAGAAAATAAATCAAATTTCAAGAAGGAGACAAAGTATTTTTGAAAGTATCATCTTGGAATAAGGTATTACATTTTCAGCGAAAAGGAAAGCTAAATCCGAGATTTATTGGACCTTATGAGATCTTGAAAAGGGTCGGGCCAGTAGCGTATCAGTTAGCTTTGCCTCTGGATATGGACAAGATCCACAATGTTTTTCATGTATCGATGCTTAGGAGGTACATATTAGATCCATCTCATGTTATCACTCCTGAAGAAATAGAGATCCGACCAGATTTAACTTATGAGGAGGAACCAGTGCAAATCTTAGCTAAGGAAACTAAGGAATTGCATAATAAAAGGATTTCATTGGTTAAAGTACTTTGGTAAAATCATAAAGTAGAAGAAGCTACTTTGGAAAGAGAGGAGGATACGAGAGAACATATTTCACACTTCTTCGTTTCAGGTACTCCTTTAAATTTGAGGATGAATTTTCTTAAGGGGGAGAATTGAAACGCCACAAATATCTAATTAGGGACTTTATTAGAAAGATTTAAAAATTAAGGATTAAAGTGATTAAATGATAAAAGATGAGAAATGATTTGGATTAGTGATTTAGACTAAATTGTAACAAGGGATGTTAAAAAGGGCATTTTGGTCATTTGGAATAGAATGAACTTTAAATTTATTCTTTATAAAGTATTAAAGTAAAGAAATAAGGGGAAAAGGGAGTAACTTGGGTCAACTCTTTTCTTCTTTTCTTTCCTCGTGGATAACTCTCCTCCATAGCTCAAATGTGAGTTTTCAAATTGCTAGTTTATCATTTCGTTTTTGGTTGGTTTTTTAAGCCTTGAGTATGATAAAAGCTTAAGGAAGTATTAAATGGGATTAAAGTTATGAGATAAAGGAAATATTGGAGATTTTAGAAAATGGATTTTTTAATGATATGTTAATATATGAGTGTTCATTGATGTTTACTGGTAAATTTGACTTGTTAAAGAGCTAAATGAGAGATTAGAAACATTGGATAGGATTAAGAACATGTTAGAAAAAGTGGTGTGATTCTTAGATTTGAATTTTCTTGGATGATTTTAGATGTTTTAAGAAGCTAAATGAAGTAAAGTCAGTATATATATAGGTAAAGAAGAATTTAATAGTATTGTTATGTGTAAATATAATGAAATTTAACCCCATTTGGGTAATAATCAGGTTGAAAACTGGAAAAATCTGGGCACGAGTATCGGTACTGATAGAACAGTATTGATACTATAGGCTTAAAATGGGAAGAACAACTGAGTAGTATTGATACTTATGCAAGAAGTATCGATACGAAAAGGGGTATCGATACTATTGATAACATAATGTAAAAATGGTATCGATACCGTATTAGAGTATCGGTACCATAGTATAGTAGTATCGATACCATGGTAGGGGTATCGATGTTATTGAGCCAGAAAGGTTAAAAATAGGCTGAGATGGTTATAGAAAGTTAATAATATGTACTTTTGAGTATTCATTAAGTATAATTGTTAGGAAATATACTAACAATTGACATTGTATGTGTCTTTAATGGATGCTTAAGTAGATCAAAATCAAGCTCCCGAGACAAGCAAAACAAAGGGCAAAAGCAAAGTACTATAGTAATCAGCTTTGTGTTTTGAATATATAGCGAGGAAAGCCAGGTGAGTGTATTTATTATGTACATTAAGAATTATAAATAGATATTGTTAAAAAACATATGTTTCAATGGTATATCAGTACTAAGTGTACTACAGGCACTATGTGTGCAAATCCAAGGAATTCATCATGAGTTGATGAATAACCGTACAAGCACTATGTGTGCAAATCCACGGAATTCATCTTGAGTTGATGAATAACCATACAGGAACTATGTATGCAAATCCACGAAATTCATCATAAGTTGATGAATAACCGTACAGACACTATGTGTGCAAATCCACATAATTCATTATGAGTTGATGAATAACCGAGCAGGTACTATGTGTGTAAATCCACGGAATTCATTATGAGTTAATGAATAACCATATATACATTATGTGTGTAAATCCACGAAATTCATCATGAGTTGATGAATAACCGTACAGGCACTATGTGTTCAAATCCACGGAATTCATCTTGAGTTGATGAATAACTGTAAAGACGCTATATGTGCAAATCCACAGAATTCATCATGAGTTGTTGAATAAGCGTACAGGCATTATGTGTGTAAATCCACGGAATTCATGATGAGTTGATGAATAACCGTATAGACACTATGTGTGAAAATCCACTAAATTCATCATGAGTTGATGAACTACCGTATAGGCACTACATGTGCATCTTAATAAATGAACATGAATAGAAAGTTGGTAAATTACCCTATTAGCACTAAGAGTGCAAATTTATATGGTTTATAATAAATTAAAAAAGTTACTCGATATTAGAAGTGTTATGCTACACTTATGTTTATAAGTTTGCTTATGGTTAAATATGTCTCACTAAGAAATTACTTAACGTGTGTTGATGTCACACGTAGGTTTTGATTCAATCGAAGTAAGGAGATCGTCGGACATCATCCATCAAGTGTCGCCTCATCAGTAACAGTATGACATTCATGTCTACTTTTGATGTATCTAGTTGGCGTGTATTAGATTTAGTAAAAACGCTCTGAAAGCATTTTTTAACATGATGTAAAATGATGAAGTGTGAGTATTTCTCTTTTGTTATCTATTTACATTAATGCATGTTTTAGAATTTTAGTAAATAAAATGGTTTTATAAAAAGAAACATTTTTATGGGTTTTAAAATGAAGAATTGTTTAAAAAGTATGATGTGACATCTGTATATCGTGTACGGAAAGGTATATGGGATATGGGTGTGACAACATGTGTGGTGTGCTAATTGAGCATATGATGTTATATATATATATATATATATATATATATATATATTTCCAGTATGTAATTCTTTTAAAATTTGAGTTATTGTATATGATTTTAGGGTGTGTTTTGTTCATGGAATGTAGTATTACCTCCGGGAATATGATTACTGAAATGTAACATTACCTAACATATTACTAGGAATGTTGCATTGTTGTGTTTGGTTTGTTTAGCAGTAATATAAGATTACAATGTTTGGTTAAAGGAATAAAATATTGCTGGAATGTATATTTTACCAAATTGTCGTTGTTATATATTTGTTTTTTAAACAAGTTGAATTCTAAATATTCAAAAGAAAATATTTGGATAAAAGATCATAGAAAATATATAATTTTATTATTTTTAATTTATATATTTTCTTTAAAAAATTTAAATTCAAAATTTATATAATATTTTTACAAAATTTAAAAGATAAATTAGTTTAATGAAAGGGTTTAATTTTATTTTAACCCTTGAACTTCATATAAAATTCTAATTGTGGACTTTTTTTGTAAATCTAAACTAGTTTAAGGATAAATTTGCAATTTACACTTCGTAGCATTTTTTTATTCAACGGTTAGGAGAAGGATATTTTTTTAAAAAATTGTTTTGAGGGTATTTAGTCCAAAGTCATGGAAAAAAATTAATACCTAAGGGATTAGGGGAATAACATTCTCAGTAATAAGCCCCCAAAATGCCACTATTGGGAATGCTTATTACCCCTTATTAGGAATCTTTGCAATCCAAACATGGGTATCACATTCTGGAAAAAATTTTCTCCCCCGATAGCCTTCTTTTACCCAATCCAAACGTACCCTTAAAGTTGATAGAGTTATGAATTTTATATAAACCTTTGATATATTGATTTTTGACATGAGTATTAAAATTTGTTAAAAAAGAATATTCAGAGTCAAATGTCGGAATCATTGTATGCTTTAAGGGCAATTTTGTCTATTAAGCATTTAAAAATTATAAATATATTTTTAGAAGTATTATACAATTACTCAATCATGATATATATATATATATATATATATATATATTTATATATATTACATTTCCTTAAAAATGTTATTTGAGATTATTAATTATTGATATTTGTGGACAATAAAAATTGATGTTAGGGTTGTTTATTGAGCGAGTCAATTGCGAGTTGGGCGGTGCTCAATTCGTGCTCATTAAAAAGTTTTGTTGCTCGACTCGGCTCGTTGCTTGCTAAGCTCGTTAAATTTTTACTCGACCCCTACTTGTTAAAAAATTTTGTTTTTCAACTCATTGCTCGTTACGTTCATCAGAATATTTGGGTAGGCTACTTAGGATTTGCTTTTTTGGTGTAAATTAATTATTGATATTTTAATATTTTTATTATTATTTATTAAAAAATTAATATATTAGTATATTAGTAATAATTAATAATTAATAATTTAACATCTTTCTTATTATCTATCAATAAATTAGTAATTATTATTTAGACTTTTTTTAATTCAATAATTTTTTAAGGCGGCTACTAAAAAATTATAAAAAAAATAACAAATTGTTCGCAAACTTATCGAGTCGAGTTAGACCTTGCTCGACTCAACTCATTAAGGTCTCAAGTCGAACTCGAGTTTGAGTTCGAGTCGAATCAACTTGAGTCAAGCACTGACCAAGTTTTAACCGAGTCGAGTTCGAGTAGTTCATGAACTACTCAACTCATTAAGCACCCTAATTTACATTATTATCTATTAACAGTAATGTAAATATAGTTAATATACTGATAAAATATTTTTTTATTAATTTTTACGGTTAGAGGGTTCAATTAGATATAAAAAATTGAACAGGTTTAATTGATTTTTTTAAAACGGAAAGATTTATATACTAAAAAGCCTAACAAATTTAATTTCAATGTTTATAATTTTATTAATTCAATGATAATTCAAGAAAAGTAATGTTAATGTTAATATTGAAATATTTTTATTACTTATAATCATCATACTAGATTAATATTACCAAATGAAATTTTCAATTTTCTGGGTGGTGTAATTGGTTATCACGTTATTCTCACACCCTAGAGGTCCCTGGTTCGATCCTGGGTTCAGATATTGTTAATGCTAATGCATGAACGAACCGATTTACAAATATAACTTGCATGTTTTACGGGTGCATCCTTCTATTACATTAACGGGTTAACATAAATACCGCAGAAACTTGTTGAGGATATTGTAGTAGATTTTCAGTGGTTTTTTCTTTTCAAGGAGTTCATTTGATTTTAAAACTAACATATTAGTTGACATAGTTAATGATTTATTATAACAACTGATGTGCATATTACCTTATTTTTAGGGCAAAAAGGTGATATTACTCATGATTTTACACTGTGTACCTCTACTGTAACTACCTAATGGATGCTCTTCTGCAATGCCAACTTTTTTTCAGATAGACAATGGATAATCCTGTCATGTCCCACTGTGATGAAAGGAAGAGTAGTTGTCGATACACGGGCGGTCGCCATTCAAATCCGTTGAAAGAGCAGCAACCCCTATAGTGTGTCCTCACATTTGGGAAGAAGAATCATATGCAAGTTGGTAGGCGCAATACAAAGATATTGCCTCCCCCGAAAGCCATCACATTCTCGATCTTTTCCTGCAAATTGGATCCAAAGGAGGCGATTGTGGGAATCTGGTCTAAATGAGCTTGCCTCAGAATATTTTCAAAGTTATTGGTTTGAAGCATCTAGTTAAAGCAGAGTTTGTTTTCAATGTTCTGTCAAACAATGGAGTTTACTCTATCTATAAATACTCCACCATCAGAGCTTAAGTTTCAGGTCCACCAAGGTTTTGGACCCTTTTCTCTCTTTCTCAAACTCCAACCTCCCACCACCATTCAGTCGAATGCAGTGATCCGATAGTCGTTAAGTTTTAAAGTGAAATCGAAAGTATATTGTGACTTCTCTCTGAGCTTTAGCATTTTCTTCGTCCCTCGTTAAGTGTAACGACCGTCTTCACTGCAAAAGACATGGACAAGGTGATGAGATTAGCCTCGGAGAGTGGAGTGGTGCTGTTCAGCAAGAGCTCATGTTGCCTGTGTTATACGGTCAAGATTCTGTTCCAAGACCTTGGGGTGACCCCGACGGTTCACGAGTTCGACCAAGACCCTGAAGGCCGGGAAATGGAGAGAGCCCTGATGAGGTTGGGGTGCAACACGCCGGTTCCGATGATCTTCATCGGGGGAAAGCTTCTGGGATCCACAAATGAAGTCATGTCCCTCCACTTAAGTGGAGGGCTGATCCCTTTGCTGAGGCCGTATCAAGCTTTGTATTGAACTATAAATACAAATCAAAATACTCTTTCTAATTATAACATTGAAAGAAATAAATTGACTAAAAAATCAGTAGTCTCTCTGGTCAGATGTACGAATTGTGTATCTTCTTTTTTTCCATGTTAATCTCTCATGAGATATTTTATAGCTTTGCTTTAGCTCTCTATATCAATGTAATTTGTTCCTATTTCTTAATGAAGTTTACTTTCTATATGTACTTCTGCTTAAGCCATTTATACCGACTTACAAACGTTGATATACATATATACACCCAAGCATTTCATAATTCGGAGGTCTCTTACGGAAACTGTTCTCAACCTGGTGTTGGGGCAGTCTACTATCTTACCTCCCCCTTACCCCATACATATGGGAAAAAGGGACAGCCATTTTTTTAAAGTTCTAGATGCTAGTCATAAAGTGATTAGTTTGAAGCATCTTCATAAAATCCTCCATGATCAACCTTTCCATCGTAGGCATCGATCATAAGGATAATTCAAAGTTTTTTACTTTTGAATGGAGTAAAAAAAGATAGGGTAAAGTATATAAATGGTCCCCGAGTATAAGGTGTTACTTTGTTGAGTCCCTTGACTATTGAAAGTTACAAAATGGTTCCTGACTATAGGTCGTTGCTTTTTTAGAGTCCTCCGACTATTAAAGTTACAAAAATGGTCACCCAACTATTTATATATTCCAAACTCATCATTTTCCGTTAAAAAATTGGCAGCCGTCTGAGATGGACGTTAACATATTGATTGTGATATGAGAAAATCTTATCCCATAACCATTTTATATGTATTTCGTCGAGCTAGTGCTCGAAACATTATATTGGCGAGCCAATACTTGAAAGCAATGGTGATGCCAATAAACATCATTAAAATATAATTTCTATCATATCTCAATAAGCAGGGTAACGTCCAACTCATACAAGCGTTAACTTTTTAACATAAAATGACGATTTTAGAATATATAAATAGTCAAAGGACCATTTTGTAATTTTTAATAGTCGGGGACTAAAATAATTGTTTATAGTCAGAGGACCAAATTTTAACTTTTAATAATTAGGAGACTCAACAAAACAAAATCCTATTATTGAGAGACCATTTGCTGTTGGGAATATCAATAAATGTTGTTAGGACCACACTAATAATTTATACTATATTTTTATATATATTTGTTAGTGTCACTTTTCCATCTAGAAGCAACATGGTAAGTTTCTCAACATTGGAAACCATATTGCATTCCAACAATGTAAAATTAAATACTCTATACGTTTCAATAAATTTATTCATTTTAATTTTTAAAATTATCTCATTTTAAATGTCTTATTAGAAATTTCAATAAAAAACAACATTTATATATTTTTTATCCTTACTTGTCTCATTCTTTTACATCTATCAAAACAAATAGGGTAAACTATGTGTTTAGTACTTAAACTATCAGTTTTGGTTCATTTTAGTACCTAAACTTTCATCAGAGTTACTCATGGTTTCATATATGACAAGAGTAATTCCATTATCCAGGAAATTAGAGACAAGTTGTACATTAGGTTCTTGGAGAATTCTTAGTGATTTGAGCTAATAAAGGAGAAAAGAAGATTCAGAGCATTTAAGATTTGTGTCGATCTCTCGGAATATTGAGTTAACTCAAACTATACAACTCCCAGCAATATTACCTGTCAACCGGTCAAATCATTGCACTTCAAGGGTATTCAATTTTTAATACAGACAACTCTTGTCAAATTGATTATCTTCAAAATCATCGATGAATGGATATTAGGGAGAGTGCAGATATTACAATGATAGTTATTTCCCTTTTGTATTGCAATGATATCGAGAAATGTCAACGTGCTTGATTCGTCATTTAAAACCCTTATGGATGACACAATTTATTAAATCATCAGTGTTTCCAGACTTATCCAAGTTATTCGCTTAATTTAAGGTCATTGGAGTACTTAAATCAATTCGCATTCAAGTTTATCCTGGTCACTTTGAAGTTTCCAGAGTAATTCTATCATTTTAACAACTCAAATACGTACAGTAATTCCATTCGGTTCAACTTTGTCATTTCGAGTAATTCAGACGTGTAAGGTACTTTCGGTAATTTAGCCTTTGGGTGTTTACACAGAAATTAGTAATTTTAAGTCCTTTACCTTCTCAAGATCATGAGCGATTAACATGTTTATTTTCACTTTCATGGAAAAACCTTATCTTTTACAACATAGTGGTATTTTTGTAGTTTCGTATCCTAGCATTTCTAACATTTAACCTTTAATGAGACTAATCAAAATTTACAAGTCCTGAAAATGATCGATTTTCTGATTAAATCATTGAACTTATATTTCTTTCTGATTAGTCTACCAATTTCTTTTACGAGCCGTCTGAGTCTTATACAGTGTTTTGTCTTTATTCTAAATTTCGTTTGATTCCAATGATAAGTAAATACACCTCATGGACTAATTTTTTCATTCATGCATTTACCAATAATCAATGTGTTCTGGAAAGCATACAAAAGGTAGTCGAATATTACCTCAATTTTCATGCTCCACCGATCGAACATTTAAACTCCATTCAATCAGTCTCTAACATGAATTCAACGTCCAATAATTCCTCGGAAACATAGCAAACGAATTTACGTTAGAAACTGAACTAAATTAGGAAACCAACTTGAATCTAAAGATAAAACACTAAAAATCAGCTCACTGAGTGCGAATTTGGTAAAATGGACTTCGGATTTAGACTCAGGACATCGAAAAACATAAAATATGACTTTTTGAAATTTTTGACTTTTCGGGTCAACGGTCAAAGTTAACGGGTTGACTTGATCGGGTCAAAAGGAATCGGTTTGACTGGACCGGTTCCAGAAGCTTCCTGGACCTACAGACAAATCCCACTCGCAGTGGTGGCGCGTGCGGTAATGATGACGTGGGCTTTTTCGACTGACCGATTCTTCCCCGATCTTCTGCACACTTCAATTTAACAAAAATAAATCACAATTCGCAGCAATAATACGCCAAAGTTTCCGAAATTAAATCAGGAACTTACCCCGACAATGAATGGAGTTGGAGGCAACGACGGCGCATCGCACTGGGTGAGTTTTGTGCGCACAACGACTGTGAGGCTGATAAGCACGGCGGTGAGGCGATGTCTCGATCGAACGAAATTGAGGGAAAATTGGCATGTCAAAAGTTTAGAAATGGTTAAACTTTGGTTACTTATTTGCGACGATCAGTGGTCGTTTTCGGTGGGGGAATATGGGGGTTTTGTTCGTCGATCAATGACAAACCGAATGGTAGTGGCGGCACGAGCTGGGGCGGTCGGACGACGACAGATTGAGGTATAGGCGACGACAATTAGGGTATAACCAATTTGGGGGAATTTTCAATCCAAATCGGGGGTTATTATTCTCTAACTATGAAAAATTGATTATTTATAGGGCTAGTCCCTAAACTTCCCTAACCTTCAAATTTAACTCATACATCTTCAAAATTATTCGTTTTAGTCCCTCAATTAAATATAATAAAACCTAACAACTAAATTAAGGGTATGACAATTCTCCTCCCCTTAAAATATTTTCGTCCACAAAATTTACTCAATTTACAGAAATGCATAAGTGAAGCTTTTAGAAATTCTTCATTATCTTCAGGTAGCTTTTATAGAAGTACTAGTCCTTTACTAATCATTAATCAACTGAATGTACATTCTCTTCAAAACTATCCCTTATTCCCAATAAAAGAATATGAACAGAATTATCCTTGTGGAATAAATTCGACCTTGGTTACGAGGTTAGGTTCATAGAGCAATAATATATCCAATTTCATTTCTGGAGTCGGGTCAGAATTTCTCGGATGAGTAACACTCACATTACTCGTGAGACACTTTACAGAATTTGGAAAAACGTTACTGATATTCCTTTATGCATAGGTCAAGCCCTAACTGATAGAAAACTTAGGTTAGCTCGTTACAGAGAGGGACTCAACCTTGGAGTTCTGGCTTAGAGAAGTACAGTTGTAGTCTAGGGGCATGTACTGACCAGACATCCTATGACATTCGACCGATCAATCTATCTAGAAAAACACGACTCAACCTAAGCTGTGATACCACTAAATGTAATACCCACAGACCGATGCGGGTGACCCGATCTGATCCAAGGTGGCACATTAGGGCTACCAGAACGACCCATAGAAAAAATCCCAGAATGTTTTTTTTAAAAATTTAAAATGTGTAAAACCATAAAATAATTTATAATTAAAATACAAGTTAGAAAAACCATTCATATATTATATACATAAATAAAAACATACATGTTTCAGTCTCGGATATAAAAATAGAATACCACCTATATGCCCCCTAAACACATGCACCGTACTCCGCAAGAACGCTGGTGGAACTCATTTACTTATGTCGATAGTTGCACTAATTCAATCCTTTTAACATGAAATAATCAGTAACAGAGTGATCTTTGGGAAGCTCAGTAATACAGTACTACCAAGTGATCCTGAAGGACATGCATATAAGTTAGGAAGCTTTCAATTCAGAGAAAAATTTTCAAATGACTGGGTTCAGGAGATCATCTAGTATGTTCCCGTAAAACCAGTGAAAATGCACAGATCTTTCTAAAACAGTAACAATTGAAAACATGTTTTTAAAATACCATAGTAAAACCCTCCAACCGAACTCCAATATGTAGTTCCCCATAACTGCATCCATAAGGACTTACAATAGGCCCGAAGGGGGTAGGTGCCAACCTAATGGAGCACCTTGGGTCCATAAAGTATTACCCAACAATTGAAACATGTTTTTAAAATACCATAGTAAAACCCTCCAACCGAACTCCAATATGTAGTTCCCCATAACTGCATCCATAAGGACTTACAATAGGCCCGAAGGGGGTAGGTGCCAACCTAATGGAGCACCTTGGGTCCATAAAGTATTACCCTAGCCGGAGCGTAGGTGCCCATATGAGGGGAGTGCCTCAGGATCATAAGGACTTACCTAATTCACATAACAGAGGAGCCACCTTAAGGGAGTACCTTAGGATCCATAACATCTTACCACTATGACCATAAGGCCCAGGAGGCCACCCAAGAGTCGCCTTAGGTCCATAAGGAATTACCAATTGGTGTTGAACCTATGTAAGGAATTATAAGCAGCGATTGAACCTGCAATAGTCTTCAGTCATACCAAAGTCCCAGAGTACCCCATATAAAAAATAATTTCAGTCAATAAATAGAGATATAAGAAATCAGAGCACAGATCATAATAGAAATCAGAGATCAAAAAAGATATCAAAGTTCAGAGCAGAAATCAGAGGTCAGACTGTATTTACGATAATAGAGACATACTTTTAAAATAAGAAAAACATATGTGTGATCAGAGAACACACTAGAGGTTTCAGATATTATTCGGAGGTGATTGGTATTTATCAGATAGGGAGTCATAAAACTTTTATAAATTGATTAAATTCATATTAATAGTTGATGGTTTAATCAATTATTCAGAACATGATTTATCAGAATCATATAGTATTCAGTATTTTTTGAAGGCACTATGTAAATAGAAAAGTATTCAGAATCCTTTGCATCAGAGTTACTCATGTTTTCATATATGACAGGAGTAATTCCATTGTCCAGGAAATTAGATGCAATTTGGGCATTATGTTCTTGGAGAATTCTTAGTGATTTGAGCTAATAAGGGAGAAATGAACATTCAGGGCATTTAAGATTTGTGTCGATCTCTCGGAATATCGAGTTAACTCGAACAATACAATTCCCATCAAAGATACCTTTCAACCGGGCAAATCGTTACACTTCAAGAATATTCACTCTTCAATACAAATAATTCTTGTCAAATTGATCTTCTTCAGAATCATCGATGAATGGATTTTAGGGAGACGTACAAATATTACAAAGGTAGTTATTTCACTTTGTATTGCAACGATATCGAGAAATGTTGATGTGCTTGATTCATGGTTCAAAACCCTTATTGACGACATAATATATAAGATCATCAGCGTTTCCAGACTTATCCAAGTTATTCGCTTAATTTATGGTCATTGGGGTACTTAAATAAATTTGCATTCAAGTTTAACCCGGTCACTTTGGAGTTTCCAAAGTAATTCTATCGTTTTAACAACTCGAATATGTATAATACTTCCATTCAGTTCAACTTTGTCATTATGAGTAATTAAGAGTGTAAGGTACTTTCAGTAATTTAGCTTCCGCGTGTTCGCTTAGGAATTAGTAATTTTAAGTCCTTTACCATATCAAGATAATGAGCGATTAACATGCTTATTTTCACTTTCTTGGAAAAACTTATCTTTTATAACATATCAGTATTTTCGTAGTTTCATATCCAAGCATTTCTGACATTTAACATTTAATGAGATTAATCAAAATTTACGGGTCCCGAGATTGATTGATTAACTGATTAAATCATTGAACTTAGATTTGTTTCCGATCGGTCTACCAATTTCTTTAATGATATGTCTGAGCATTATATAGTGTTATGTCTTTATTCCAAATTTCGTTTGAGTCCAATCATAATTAAATACACCTCATGGACCAATTATTTCCATTCATGCATTAACCAATTATCAATATGATCTGAAAAGTATACAAAAGGTAGTAGAGTGTTACCTCGATTTTTGTGCTCTACCAAAACATAAAGAATGACTTTTAAAATTTTTTGACTTTTCGGGTCAATGGTCAAAGTTAACGGGTTGACCGGACAAGTTGACTAAGTCCGGGTTGAATCGGTCAGGTAAAATAGAACCGGTTCGAAAGTTAACGGGTTGACCGGACAAGTTGACTAAGTCCGGGTTGAATCGGTCAGGTAAAATAGAACCGGTTCGAGTGGATCGATTCTAGAAGCTTCTTGGACTGGCAGACAAATCCCACACGCACTGCCGGCACGTACAGTGATGATAGGGGCTGTTTCGACTAGTTGATTCTTTCTCGATCTTCTACACGCTTCAATTTATCAAAAATAAATCCCAATTCGCCAAACTTTCTGAAATTAAATCGGGAACTTACCCCAATAATGAATAGTGATGGAGGCGACGACAGCATGTCACACTGGGCGGGTTTTGTTCGCACAACGATGGCGAGGCTGATGGGCACGGTGTGAGGCGAGGTGATGTCTCGATCGGCCAAAATTGAGGGAAAATCGGTGTGTCAAAAGTTTAGAAATGACGAAACTTTGACGACTTATTCGCAACGATCGATGACCGCTTTTGGTTAGGGAATATTGGGGTTTTGATTGTCGGTCAACCACAAATCAAATGGCAGTAGTGGCATGAGTTGGGGCGGTCAGACAACGACGGATAGAGGCAGAGGCGATAACAATAAGGGTATAACCAATTTGGGGGAAATTGGTTCAAACCAAATGGGGGTTTATTATTCTCTGACCATGAAAAATGGATTATTTATAGGATTAGTCCCTAAACTTCCCTAACCTTCGAATTTAACTCAGACATCTTAAAAATTAATTGTTTTAGTCGCTCAATTAAATATAATAAAATATAACCCCTAAATTGGGGTATGACATTAAGATTAAGGGAAGTGATTGTCTTAAAGAATAAGAAGTCACTTTCAATATTCTTAAAATAAAAGGATATTCTACCAAGTGAAACTAATAAAATTGATTACATTAAAATTTGGAATTGAGAAAAAGATCATTTTCTTTTTAATTAAATTCACCGAGAAAAGACTGTTAGATCAAATCTAAGGTCTCATCTCATTGTATTTAAATAATTGAACGTCCTTATTCTCATTACAGGTTGGTAAAATAATTAATTAATTAATCGTATTTGTTTAATATATGTGTTTGATTTTCGTTTTATTTTGTGTGTGTTTTAATATTATTTCAAAAATATAACGCATTCGAATTAATATTGAATTTTAGGATGAAATAGTAATATTTCTTTATTTCGATTGGAATAATAAATGACTACTTTAAGGCGTGAGATGTCATTTCTTCTCGATTGGAAATAATTAAATATTACTATTTACCCTCTTAAAATTCAAGAATATTTTTAAAAATAAAATCTTAGATTTAATTTGTTTTATTTTATTGTTATTTCTGCACTTAAATTTTGAATTAATAATGAACTTTAAGATGTTATTGTAATATTTTTTATTTCGATTGAAGTAAGAATCGACTACTTTAAGGCATTAGAGGTAGTTTCTTCTCAATAGAAAATAATTAAATATTATTGTGTTTCGTCCTAAAAGTCAAATAATATTATTTGTTTAATTATTAAATTTGAATTAATAATTAAATTTTTGTTTAAGCTGCTTCATCATGATTTATTACTTTCATGCTTAGATTTACCTACTTCAAGTGGTATATTAGATTAGTTATGCAGTACTGAACTTCAAAAAGTTTAACGTTTTAAATTATTTTTCATGCACATATTATACATTTGTGGTTTATGATAGGACAACAACATCATCAAGATTAATTTCAATTTGATCTTACATAATATAATGATTGAATACTTTAGTGGGTATGTCTATTTTGCGACCCTTTGTATGTTCAGTATGTAATTCTTTTAAACTTTTAGTTATTGTATTTGATTTTAAAGTTAATAGAGTTTTGAATTTTGTATAGTCCTTTGATATATTGATTTTTGATATGAGTATTAAAATTTGTTATAAAAAATAGGATAAACTACACCATTCATCATTGAATTTTACTCTCTCCTATATGACACATTGTATTTTCAATTTTTCAATTTATTCATTTAACTTTCAAATTGTTCCTGTTTTGGTCACTAAAAATTATTTTATTATAATGTGGTGTTTATTATTATTATTAAATATAAAAACAATTCAAAAAACCAATAATAAAATAATATTTTATTATTATTAAATTTAAAAATATATAACCGCCTATTCTCATCATTGTTGACCACCGTTGGCCTTCGAAACTGGTAGCCGTTTATTCCCAAAGTGTAGCTAGGAACTCGCTTTGACACACTGAGTCCAAATCTAGTGGTTGTTTCACCAGAAAATGTCCCAAAACCCGTGCTTGATTGAAACATTTCAGTTTCCTCACTTTTGATATCCAATTTGTGGACTTCGGAGCATGTTTCAATAAAATGGAGGTCGAAATTATACTCAGGGGTCGAGGCGAAACGACCCATGAAATCTGGGACCAAAAGACCACCATCTACGACCGTCAGCGTTTCGATTTCCTAGCTTTTGATCAGATTCAGATTCAGGGGGTCAAAACAAAGCAGTCGACTAGGATCGAACGGCCACCATCTACGGTCGTCGATGGTGGCATCCAATGACGGGGAACACTGGACGACCACCGTCTGTTTTAATTTTATATTTTAAATTATTTTTATATTAAATAATAGTAATAAATATCATGTCATACCAAAATAATAATAAAATAATTCAAAGCGATCAAAACATAAACAATTCAAAAGTTCAATGTGTAAATTAAAAAAATTGAAAGTATGGTGAATGAAGTAGGAGATAGAGTAAAGATTATAATTAAATGGTGTAGTTTACCCAAAAAATATTAAGAGTCAATGGGAATCATTGTATACATTAAAAATATTAAGAATATTAAGGGCTATTTTGAATATTAAGCCTTTAAATATTATAAATATATTTTCTAAAAGTATTGTTTTTGGTAAACTTTCAAAAAGTATTATTCTCATTAAAAATGTCATTTTTTGTCTTTTTAAAATTAAAACTGTTAAATTTTGACCATGATCATTTTAAATATTTAAATTTTATAAAATATATATTTAAAAACAACTTGATTAAAGTCTTTAAAAATATTTTTTACATACTTTTATCAAAAATAATTTTTAAATAATAATTAGTTAAAATTTAAAAAATGATAAAAAGTCAAATTTTTATGAGATAGAAGGAGTACACAATTACTGAAATCGTGACATTTTCTAATATATATATATATATATATATATATATATATATATTATAATATTGCGTTCGCTTCGCTCACTCTGCTCCATCCCCTGTCCTCTTTACTGGTATATTTATGAGACATACCTATCAAATCTCCACCTTGGCGAATATCCTGCCTCTTGAAAACTTCAATGTGGGTTGGGTTACCTTACTTCTTTAACAACTCGAAACATTCAACAAGTCCAAGCAATGCTTTAACTTATCTATCGTAACTGACTTGGTGAACATATCAGCGACATTCTCATCAGTATGTACCTTCTGAAACAAAACATCTCCAGATGCAACCAACTCTCTGATCTTGTGGAACCTTACATCAATATGTTTAGTTCTAGCATGATACACCTGATTCTTAGCCAAGTGAATAGCACTTTGATTATCACAAAGCAACTTAACTCCACCTTGTTGAATACCCAACTCCTTGACTAAACCAGTAAGCCATAAAGCTTCTTTTGTAGCTTCAACCGCTGCCATATATTCAACTTCAGTTGTAGATAGTGCCACAACATCTTGAACAGTAGAATTCCAACAAATAGGCCCTCCACCAAGAGTAAACACATACCCTATCGTAGATCTTCTATTATCCAAGTCACATGCATAGTCTGAATCCACATATCCTACAACCAAAGGGTTATCCCGCTGACTACCAAAAACAATTCCATGTCCCACAGTACCCTTTAAGTACCGAAAAATCTACTTGACTGCTTCCCAATGTTGACTACCAGGTTTATACATGTACTTACAAACTTGACTAACAGCATGAGCTAAATCAGGATGAGTACATACCATTGCATACATCAAGCAGCCAACAACATTAGAATACGAAACCTTTGCCATATCTCCACTTCCTTATCTGTCTTCGGGCACTGTTCTGATGAGAGCTTAAAGTGATTTGCTAATGGAGTGCTAACTGGTTTTGCGCTACTCATCGCAAACCTTTCTAACATTTTCTCAACATAACCCCAATGAGATAGCCACAATTTCTTTGAGTCTCTTTCCCTGCAAATTTCCATTCCAAGAATTTTCTTTGCAGCACCTAAATCTTTCATATCAAATTCCTAACTCAATAAGGTTTTCAAACCAATAACATCATCCATGTTCTTTGCAAAAATCAACATATCATCAACATACAATAACATAAAAATAAAAGAACCATCTTCAAGGCTCTTAACATAGACACAACAATCATACTCACATCGGTTGTAGCCAATCGTGATCATATAGGAGTCAAACCGTTTATACCACTGTCTCGGAGACTGTTTCAACCCGTACAAAGATTTCTTCAATCTACAAACTAAATTCTCGTTTCCAGGTTGAGTGAAACCTTCAGGCTACCTCATGTAGATCTGTTCCTCTAAATTACCATGCAAAAAAGTAGTTTTAACATCCATCTGCTCTAAATGCAAATCCCAACTAGCCACCAATGCAAGTACTGCTCGGATTTAAGTGTGCCTGACCACAGGAGAAAAAATTTCATCATAATCAACTCCTTTCTGCTGTGAAAAACCCTTTGCTACCAAGCGAGCCTTGAACTTCTCCCCTCTTTGTCTTTTACTGCTGGTTTCTTCTTATAGATCTATTTCCAACCAATTGACTTCTTACCCTCAGGAAGGGGAACTAACTCCCATGTACGATTGTGATTCAAAGACTCCATCTCCTCAACCATGGCAGCCATCCACTTGTCGTTTTCCTTACTAGTAACTGCATCATGAAAAGTAACCGGATTATCACTGCTAATAGTAAGTGCAAAAGAGACCAAGTCTTCAAAACCCAATCTGCTCGGGGGCTTTATATTCATCCATCTTACCTTGTCTCTGGCGATATTATAATCCTGCAAATCATCTGTAGCGGAACCACCAGAAGTCAGTTGAAAAGTTTCTGGTTTCTCAACTAGAAACTGCTCGAAATCCACCACTGTCGTGTCTTTCTTCTGCTGCAACATGGATTGTTCATCAAAAACAATATCTCTACTGATCACAATTTTCTTCGCAACTGGATCCCAGAACTTGAATCCTTTGACACCTTTCTTGTAACCCAGAAAAATGCACTCCTTCGATTTTACATCAAGTTTGGATCTCTCATCAGCAGGTACATGTACATAAGCAGGACAACCAAAAATCTGTAAGTTATCAAAACTAACATCATGACCAGTCCATACCTCTTCTGCAACTTTCCCAGCCAATGATGCCCTTGGCGATCTGTTAATAAGATAACACACCAAGTTAACAGCCTCGGCCCACAAGTGTTTGGGAAGGCCCAAATTCAACTACAAACATCTGGCTCTTTCATTCAACGACATGTTCATCCGTTCCGCAACACCATTCTGTTGTGGTGTCTTGCGCACTGTAAAATGTCTCTTAATCTCGTGCTCCTTACAGAAGTGTAAGAACTATGAATCTGTGTACTCCGTACCATTTTCAGACCGCAAACACTTGGTTTTTCGTCCTGTTTGGTTTTTACCTTAGCTTTCCACAATTTGAACTTCTCAAATCGTCTGACTTCTATTTCAAAAAATACACCCAAACATTCCGTGAAAAATCATCAATAAAAGTAACATAATACCTAGATCCACCGAAATACGATGTCGTGGAAGGCCCCCATACATCATAATGCACATAATCAAGAATCCCTTCAGTTGTGTTCTTCGTAATCTTGAAACGAACTTTAGTCTGTTTACCAAGAACACAATACTTGCAAAAATCGAGCTTACAGCTTTTAAAACCATGCAACATATTTCTTTTATTTAATTCAGCCATACCACGTTCACTAAGATGAGCAAGACGCATATGCCACATTTTGGTAGTATCATCACAGGACTCAACAGAATGAACTCCACCTACAACGGTACTCCCTAACAATCTGTAAATATTCCCTGCAGTCATCTTTCCTTTCATCACAGTCAAAGCTCCTTTAACAATCCGAATGGTGTCCCTATCCTCATCAACCTTAGGGATAAAACCATTCTTGTGCAAAGTTCCCAAAGAAATCAAATTCTTCTTCAAATCTGGGATATGCCGAACACCACTCAACGTCCGAACAGAGCCATCATACATCTTAATTCTGACATCACCAATACCAATAATATTGCAACATCGATCATCACCCAAATAAACAGAACCAGAATTAACCGACCTGTATGTTGAAAACTATTTCCTATTTGGCGTGACATGATAAGAACATCCAGAATCAAGAATCCAAACATCCGTCAATTGAGTCGTTGAAATAGAGAGCATATCACCCTCACTGCAATCAGAATTGTCATCCTCGACCACATTCATAGACTTGGATGAATCATCACACTTCTCATCAGTCTTCTTTTTGAACTTCGGACAGTCTCGCTTCATATGTCCCGCCTCCTTACATTTGTAACAGTGAATTGTCTTCTTATCCCTAGATTTGGATCTGGAATTCCGCTTGCCAGACCCTACCTTCTCTGGCTTCCGTCCACGGTCTCGATTACCCTTGACATATCAGCTATCGGCTTGAGAGTTTTCCCCTATATTCTGCTTCTACTAGTTGTGAGCCAACAAGACTGCAGTAATCTCCTCAACGTTGATAGTCTCTTTCTCATATGTAAGAGTAGTCACCATGTGTTCATAAGAGGGAGGCAACGAACACAACAGAATCATCACTCTATCTTCATCCTCAATTTTCACATCAAGTCGAGCTAAATCAGAAATGATTTGATTGAAGACATTCATGTGTTGCACCAAATCATGATCGTCCTACATCTTCAGCCCATATAGCCGCTCCTTTAGATACAATTTTGTCGTTAAGGATTTGGACATAAACTGACTTTCCAACTTCTTCCAAATTTCATCTGGAGATGACATATGCATGACGTGATACATGACCTCGTCCGCCAAACATAATCGTATGGTTCCTATCGCTTGCTGCTGCAATTCTTCCCAATCTTTCTCCTCCATCGACGCCGACTTTATAGGTCGCAAAGCCTTCAGGATCCCCTACTGCACCAACAGATCCTTCACCCTCATTTTCCATAATCTGAAGTTACCCTGACCATCAAATTTTACAACTTCGAATTTTGCTCCTGACATCGAATTTTGCAATTTTGAATTTTTCTCTGATACCAATTATTGAAGAATCGGGCAAAGATAACAAAAGAACACAAGAATTTTAACGAGGTTCAACAATGTGCTTACATCCTCGGTGCCTAGGTGGAGAAGTTTTATTCAATGTCTCATAGGTTTAGGTTACATCTCTATTTATAATAAAAAAAACCTGGTACATAATTACATAATTAACCTTGTATCGTACCATCCCCTGTCCTCTTTGCTGGTATATTTATGAGACATACCTATCAAGAGCGTTATTCATTATTTTTCAAGGAGTATACGAATCTACCTTTGAAAAAATTTATGATGCAAAGACCGCAAAGCAAGCGTGGGAGATTTTAAAAAAATCTCTCCAAGGTGTCAAAAAAGCAAAAAAAAAATGTACGTTTACAATCTCTTAGAGCTGAGTTTGAGATGTAAAAATGAAAAATACGAAAAACATCAATGATTACATTAGTCGTGTAATAGTGGTAGTGAATGAAATGAAAAGAAATAGTGAATCACTCGACGAGGTTAGAGTGATGGAAAAAAATTGCCATTGACACGAAAATTTGATTACGCGGTTGTGGCAATCGAAGAATCGAAAAAGTTATCACAAGTATCGATCGATGAGCTTGTGGGTTCACTTCAAGCTCATGAGCAGAAAATGAAATAAAATGAAGATTTTGAAAATTTGGAGAAAGCTTTACAAAGCAAGATGAATGTCAATGAAGGAGAAGCTAGCATCAGCTACACACGAGGCCGAGAAAATCCTGGTAATTACCATGGAAGATACAGATAAGGATGAGGAACTCGTGGATGTGGTGGTCGGTCATATGGCATCGATCAAACAAGTGAAAACAATTAAACATCAAGTCATGGGTGAGGATTTAGAGGCCAAAGCTGAGGTAGAGGCCTATATCAACAAGGAAATAAATCCTAGGTACAATGTTATAATTGTAAAGAATATGGTCATTACAGTTACTAGTGTAGATCTGCACCTATATAAGAAGAAATAAATAACGTAGTAGGAACTGAAGAAAAAAAATGAAAAATCTCATGTTCTCCTCACTTATAAAGGAAATGAAGAATTCAAGGAAAATATTTGGTATCTTGATAATTGTTCTGGCAACCATAAATGTGGTCAAAATGAGCTGATTGTGAAATTAGATGAAACAATCCATGGGCGAGTAACTTTCGAAGATGACTCGTATGCAAAAGTAAAAGAAAAAGGAGAAGTCATGATTACTTAGAGAAATGGTGAAAAGAAGTACATCTCAGATGTTTATTATGTACCTGCTTTGAAAAGCAATATCATCATCCTTGGACAGCTTCTTGAAAAAAGATATGAAATGCAGATGAAGAATCACTTGCTTGCCATTAAAAATAAAGAATGAGAATTGATAGACCAAGTTGATATGAATTGAAATTGCCTCTTTATAGTTGATATTGAGGCAGGTGAAATTAGGTGCATGAAGACTGCAATTAAAGATGATTCATGGCTATGACATGTACGATATGGGCATATTGGATTTTATGGCTTAAAACTATTATAAAAAACAAGTATGGTGAAAGGACTTCTAGAGATCAACCCTCCAAATCAATTATATGAGGCTTGCATTAAAGGAAAGCTACATAGACAAAGCTTTGAAATTGATATATCCTGGTGTGCCCGAAGACCGTTGGAGATATTACATACAAATATAGTCGGTCCTTTTGACATATCATCACTTAGAGGTAACATGCACTACCTAACTTTTATTGATTATTTTAGTAGAAAGTGTTGGACTTATATCTTGAAAGAAAAACCAGAAGCATTAGAAAAATTAAAAGAATTTAAAGCAATGGTGGAAAAACAAAAACGATCAATATTTAAAGATACTTAGATCAGATAGAGGAGCAGAATATACATCAAATTTATTTGAAGACTTCTGTAAAGAGCATGTCATCATCCATCAACTGACAGCTAGATACACACCACAACAAAATGGAGTAGCAGAAAGAAAGAACCGCACAATTCTTGACATGTCAAGAAGCATGATAAAAGGTAAACATCTACCTAGAAATTTATGGGTCGAAGTTGTTCGATGTGCATTTTATTTGTTAAATCGGTGTCTAACGAAAAGTGTGAACTATATGATTCCAAATGAAGAATGGTGTGGTCAAAAACCAAGAGTTGGACACCTCAAGATTTTTTGGTGCCTTGCATACGCCCACGTTCCTGAGCCGAGAAGAAAGAAGCTTGATGACAGAGGAGAAAAATGTATTTTCATTAACTATGATGAAAGAAGCAAAGCTTACAAATTATATAATCATCTTGCCAAGAAGGTAATAATTTCTAGATATGTTGAGTTCGATGAAGCAGAATATTGGAGATGGAGCAAAGAAGAAAAAAAAGTTGAAGGATTATTTTTAAAGAAGATATAGATGATGATGATCTTATCAATCAAGATGAACTAAATGATGATCAAGGTCCTCAACAAAAAGCACCATCGTCATCAAGAAGCAGCAACGATGGTAGCAACATAATATAAAATTCTGAAGCATCTCCCACTGAAGTTCGAAGATCTACGAGGGAGAGAAGAATACCAGTAAGGTACAACGATTATGAATTAAATAATGTTTCACTTTTCAACTTACAAGCAGAGACTAATCTCAAAACAAATGAAAAATTGATTGGACATGACAAGTGGAGAAAAGCTTGTAATGGAAAATCAAGTTTGAGGGGAGGGTTAGAAATCAAACTTGATTACTAGAATACTGGAGTTGAACACATAAAAAAATGTAAGCAAATGGCAACAAGAATTCCATCACGTCTAGAAAGCTTGGATCGTGGAAATTAAATATTAAGTGTTGTGGCAGCAACAAAATAGTTTTCAAAGATAAAGAAAAACACGACAGCATCTTGAAGCTTCATGAGTCGGTTACTAATGTTTATATATATAGGATTATATGATTGATGTATGTAACGAATATACGAGTGAAAAAAAATTAAGAGATTAAGATAGCTTAGCAAAGCCTTTGAATAGCATGGTTGTGTTTGTGAACTAGCTGAAACTAGTATTGTCACTACAGTAGAACTGGTCTATAGCGGTGTTTTTTTTCTATAGTGGCGTGTAAAACTGCCGCTAAAAATGCTTTCGGTGAAAAAAACACCACAAAAAATGTCGTTAATACAAACGCTGCAACTGTTAGTGGTATTTTCTACTAATAAACGCCACTAAAAGTTAGGTTATGTAGCGGAGTTTGTATACTAAAACGCCACTAAAGGTCAGGTTATATAGTGTCGTTTTAGTGTACAAACGCCGCAAGAGGTTTTCCACATAACGACGTTTTAGGAACAAACACCGTAATATGTTTGATATTTATAGCCGTTTTCCCGCAATAGGTTCACTATTTAGTGGCATTTTAGTTCACAAATGTCGCAACATATTTGATATTTAGCGGCGTTTGGAGCACAAATATCTTCTTCATATTTTGTATTACCCAAATTTAACCAGTAACAATATCCAATAACCATCTTAAATTTAATTATGATTCAATTTAAGTAATAATACATAAAAACATAAATAAATCAAAGTTTACAAACATCCAAGTTAAATATAATGTAGTTCAACATTTTTCAATAACATAAACAAAGAATTAACCTAAGAAAACACCTAGGATGATGAACTCTTCATTTGATTTTGTTGCATCATCTGCTTCATACCTTCAATTTGATTTTGAAGTTCTGCATATTGTTCTAAAATGTTGCTTCTCTCTCTTCTTCTCTTGCTGCTCTCTTTGCTTCTCTCGCTTTAGCTTCAGCTTTCATTTGAGTAATTATTTCATTATTTTACTCAGTTGTTGTTTTAATCGATTAACTTCTTGTTGAGAAGATTGGTTGAGTGATGGTATGTACCGAGACAAGCTGGATCCAAAATATTTGGTTCGAATAACGAATGATCCCTGAGACCATGCTTTCATGATGCAAAATCAGAATTAGGATGCATGTACAGATCAAGTTTACTTCAGATACATACACACAAAGATTAGACATATGAAAAAATCATTCATACAATTCAGAAGATAGACCATAACAACAGAAACAAAAACACTCAAAATTGTGTGTATGGATAAAGAGGAAAAGAAGCAGAGCGTCTTACTCGGTAGAATGATGAACGGAGCTGGAGATTGGCAATGGCGGCGTTATGATTTTTTGGTGGTGGTGGTTGCGCGATGCTGGTTGGTGCTGGTGGGGACGCACAGTAGGAAAATATTAAATTTCTACTGGCATTGCAGTCACCAATTTGAATCAACATCAGATAACTAAAATTTGGGGGGAAATCAAAGTGGTGGATTTTTTTTACATAGAAACTGTAGCATAGACTACCATTTAGCCATTTGTTAGACAATGTTATCTTTTAAAATCCTCAATTTGAGAAAATAGATAGAAAATGAACATATGCTATTCTCATTAGTTGCTTATGTACCAAAATTATTAAACTATAAAATAATCTGTTGAAGGTTCGATATTAAGGAGTTGCTTTAGATCATTAGCAATATTTGCAAATGTGAACTAATTTCGAACAAGCACGTGCAAAGAATGGACCCTAAATATACTTCAATTGGCAGTAACCATGGACCTTTTTCTTCTTATCTAAATACACATTTAGCAGCTGGCATGGCCTAAACTTGAATATTTTACCAATACCTTTCTTTCCCTCAATGAAATAAACTATAACATGAACAAATCCAGTTTGGTTTCCCTGATAACATAGTAAGAACTTGTAGTTTTGCAAATTGCAAACAAAAAACGCATAAAACCAATTATACAACATCCATGATAAGCTTAATTAGTTTCCTATGTACAAACAAATACTTCTACGAGTATTATCATTTACTACAACATCAAAGAAAAAACAATTTCAATCAAAAGCATGTCTTTTGCATTTTTAGACAACTAACAGTTAAACAAGTATGAGCTTTCGAGTTTCAATGCAACGATGATTCCAAGGTGAAAATTACATGTTATGATATCTGCAAGCTAAAGGGAATGCATAAAAAATTATCAATCCACGGATCAAGTGAAACCAAAACAGAAGAAGAAAAGTTCATAGATTCCCCAATTCATTCATTTCATCATCTTCTTTTGCACCCAACAAGGCCGAAAAAAATGCCTAGTGGTTGCTTATGAAAAACAGATAAATGCTCAAATTTTTTGCTTATGAAAAATAGAGAAACGCCCAAAGTTTTCACGTATCAAAAACATAGAAACGCCCTAAAGAAGTGTGCGATAAAGAAGAAAGGCACACCTGGTGGTCGGCCTGAAGAGTGCGACGATGAGGATGGTAGCTTCTACTAGTGGTTGCGATATGGTGGCTATGATGGGTTAGGGATTATAAATGTGTAAAGGAGAAAAATAGCGGAGATCGAGAGTGAAGCCCTTAAAACATGTAAAGGAGAAAAATGGAAAAGTAATAAAGGTTGGGGGACTAATAACGACGTTTGTTAGCAAAAACGCCACTAATGTCCATTCAAATAATGACGTTTATTTAATAAATGTCTCTATAATATGAGTATATTGTGGAATTTGTCAAAAATCGCCACTAAAGTATGAGTTTTTAACAGCGATTGTATAAAAACGACACTATAGTATGGTTATGTAGCGGCCTTTTTTTTAAAAACGCCACTAAAATATGGTTATGTAGCGGCTACTATAATAAAAATGCCACTACAGTGTGATTCTGTAGCAGCGTTTTTGTATAAACGCTGTTAATGGTTACCATTTTGTGGTGTTTCGCCTAAAAACGCTAAGATATCTATAAATTTAGTGGTATTTACATTCAAAATTCCGCTATATACGCCGCTATAGATCAATTTTGTTGTAGTTTGTGTTTTTATTTGTATTTTGGTTCATATTAATAGCGTGTGAATTATAAATTTTCGAGTACCCACCTACGCTTCCAACAATTTCTTATTTCTTAAATAAATGTATCTTTCAGCTCCCACTAATTCTCTCATGTTTCTTAATCCCAGTAAGAAATTTGAGACATAGATTATAGAACCATAATTAATTCATTATTTTTTATAATTAACATCAATCATATTTGACTCAAAGTAATTGATTTATCTTTTTTCGCTAGCCAACTCTAAAATTTCACTCAGTCCTTTACATGTCCATTATGTTTTACAAAAGAAACACTTGAACTTTTTTAAAACCTAATTTTAGGATCTAAATTTTACATTTCCAAATCTAGTTTAAGGAAAAATTATTCTAAACATCTATTTGACATTTTCCAAACCTAATTTTTGGCTCTAAATTAATTTTAAGAAAAATAATCATTAAATTTCTTATTTTTAAAAATATTTAGAATTCTTCTAAAATCTAAATCAATTACCCGATTCACTAACATGAAACTATTAGACTAAATTTTGGGATGTGTCAACGACCATATAAGAACTAACTTTCTATGCAACATGTTTAAGGGCTATTTTGTCTATTAAGCCTTTAAAAAATATAAATATATTTTTAGAAGTATTATACAATTACTCAATCATGATATTTTTCTAATATATATTACATTTCCTTAAAAATGTTATTTGAGATTATTAATTATTGATATTTGTGGACAATAGAAATTGATATCATGCAACTGCTCAAATTATGATTTATAGTTTGTCATTACACGCGATAGGGTTATTTATTGAGCGAGTGAATTGTGAGTTGGGCGGTGCTCAATTCGTGCTCATTAAAAAAAATTGTTACTCGACTCCTTGCTTGCTAAGCTCATTAAATTTTTGCTCGACTCATACTTGTTAAAAAAATTCGTTGTTCAACTCATTGCTCGTTAAATTCACCAGAATATTTGGGTAAGGTAATTAGGATTTTCTTTTTTGGTGTAAATTAATTATTGATATTTTAATGTTTTTCTTATTATTTATTAAAAAATTAATATATTAGTAATAATTATTAATTAATAATTATCGAACTCAAGTTTAAGTTTGAGTCGAGTCAACTCGAGTCGAGCACTGACCAAGTTTTAACCAAGTCGAGTTCGAGTAGTTCACGAGCTCCTCAACTCATTAATCACCCCTAGTTTACATCATTATCAATTAACAGTAATGTAAATATAGTTAATATACTAATAAAATATTTCTTTATTAATTTTTACGGTTAGAGGGTTTAATTAAATATAAAAAATTGAGCAGGTTTAATTGATTTTTTTAAACGGAAAGATTTATATACTAAAAAGCCTAACAAATTTAATTTCAATATTTATAATTTTATTAATTCAATGATAATTCTAGAAAAGTAATGTTAATATAGAAACATTTTGATTATATATAATTCTAATACTAAGTTAGTATTACCAGATGGAATTCTCAAGTGTCTGGGTGGTGTAGTTGGTTATTACTCTAGTCTCACACACTAGAGGTCCCCGGAACCCGGGCTCTGACAAATTATAGTTTGACAACAGCCTGAACATTAATGCATGAACGAACCGATTTACAAATATAACTTGCATGTTTTACGGGTGCATCCTTCTATTACATTAACGGATTAACATAAATACCGCAGAAACATGTTGAGGATTTTGTAGATTTTCAGTGGTTTTTTCTTTTCAAGGGGTTCATTGATTTTAAAACTAACATATTAGTTGACATAGTTAAAGATTTATTATAACAACTGATGTGCATATTAAAACCAACTTTTTTCGGATAGACAGTGGAGAATCCTGTCATGTCCCACTGTGATGAAAGGAAGAGTAGTTTTCGATACACGTGTTCAAAGCCGTTGAAAGAGCAGCAGCCCCTATAGTGTGTCCTCACATTTGGGAAGAAGAATCATATGCAAGTTGGTGGGCGCAATACAAAGATATTGCCTCCCCCGAATGCCATCACATTCTCGAACTTTTCCTGCAAATTGGAATCAAAGGAGGCGATCGTGGGAATCTGGTCTAAATGACTAGCTTGCCTCAGAATATTTTCAAAGTTATTGGTTTGAAGCATCTAGTTAAAGCAGAGTTTGTTTTCAATGTTTTGTCAAACAATGGATTTTACTCTATGATGTTCCCTATAAATACTCCACCATCGGGAGCTTAAGTTTCAGGTCCACCAAGGTTTTGGACCCTTTTCACTCTTTGTCAAACTCCAACCTCTCACCACCATTCAGTCGAATGCAGTGATCCGATAGTCGTTAAGTTTTAAAGTGAAATCGAAAGTATATCGTGACTTCTCTCTGAGCTTTAGCATTTTCTTCGTCCCACGTTAAGTGTAACGACCGTCTTCACTGCAAAAGACATGCACAAGGTGATGAGATTGGCCTCGGAGAGTGGAGTGGTGCTGTTCAGCAAGAGCTCATGTTGCCTGTGTTATACGGTCAGGATTCTGTTACAAGACCTTGGGGTGACCCCGACGGTTCACGAGATCGACCAAGACCCTGAAGGCCGGGAAATGGAGAGAGCCCTGATGAGGTTGGGGTGCAACACGCCGGTTCCGATGATCTTCATCGGGGGAAAGCTGCTGGGATCCACAAATGAAGTCATGTCCCTCCACTTAAGTGGAGGGCTGATCCCTTTGCTGAGGCCGTATCAAGCTTTGTATTGAACTATATTACAAATCAAAATACTCTGTCTAATTATGACATTGAAAGAAATAAATTGACTAAAAAATCAGTAGTCTCTCTGGTCAGCTGTACGTATTGTGTATCTTCTTTTTTTTCCATGTTAATCTCTCATGAGATATTCTATAGCTTTGCTTTATCTCTCTATATCAATGTAATTTGTTCCTATTTCTTAATGAAGTTTACTTTCTATATGTACTTCTGCTTAAGCCATTTATACCGACTTACAAACGTTGATATATATATACACCCTAGCAGTAATAACATCAAAATTTGAATAAATACGTCATTTTTTCCATGCACCAAATTATATGATCTCAAAGTTATAGATGCTAGTCATAAAGTGATTAGTTTGAAGCATCTTCACAAAATCCTCCATGATCAACCTTTCCATCGCAGGCATCGATCACAAGGATAATTCAAAGTTTGTAACTTTTGAGTTCCCTGACTATTAAAGTTACAAAATGGTCACCCAACTATTTATATATTCCAAACTAATCATTTTCCGTTAAAAAATTGACGGCCGTCTGAGATGGACGTAACCTATTAACTGCGTTATGAGAAAATCTTATCCCATAATCGTTTTATCTGTATTTCATGGATAAAATTTCTATTTACATTACGTCATCGAGCTAGTGCTTGAAATATTATGTTGGCGAGCCAATACTTGAAAGCAATGGTGATACCAATAAACATCATTAAAATATGATTTCTATCATATCTCAGTAAGCAGGTTAACATCCAACTCATATAAGTGTTAATTTTTTAACAAAAAAGGACGATTTTAGAATATATAAATAGCTAAGTGACCATTTTGTAACTTTTAATAGTCGGAGGACTCAACAAAAAATCATTTTATAGTCAGAGGACCAAATTTTAACTTTCAATACTCAGGAGACTCAACAAAACAAAATCCTATTATTGAGAGAACATTTGTTGTTAGGAAAATCAAAAGTTGTCGTTAGGACCTCACGAATAATTTATATTATAATTTTTTTTTTATTTGTTAGTGTCACTTTTTCCATCAAGAAGCAACATGGGTAAGTTTCTCAACATTGGAAGCCCTATTACATTCCAACAATGTAAAACTAATTCAATAAATTTGTTCATTTTAATTTTTAAAATTATCTCGTTCAAAATATCATATTAGAAAATTTAATAAAAAAACAATATTTATATATTTTTTTATCATTTTTTGTCTCATTCTTTTACGTCTATCAAAACAAATAGAGTAAACTATGTGTTTAGTTCATAAACTATCAGTTTTGATTCGTTTTAGTACCTAAACTTTAATTTTTAAACCATACATAACATTTAGTTTCTGTTTCACTTTAGTACCCTCCGTTAAAAACCTAAGGGATTGTCTCACCGGCCATCATGTCTACAGTCGTCGGCCGTCGCATCTATCGGTTGATGAAACTCAAAATTTCTAGACTGTAGCTTTCCGACCCCCTAAATGTGATTCTGGCCTCTATTTCACTGGGAAACGCTTTAATCTCCCCAAATCGACGATGGACTCTTCGATTTCTTCACCCTCTAATCTCCATGGTCCATCATTTGATGGGCCTAAAACTGAACTATGTTGATCGAATCGTCATTCCCTTGTGGTCCACCATTCAGATTGGCCATCCTTCCACCAGAGTTATGCCATACCAGCCCATTTGTTAAGTTTTTAACGACGGAGTACTAAAATCAAACAAAAACTAAACGTTAGGTATGATTTTGAAAATAATGAAAGTTTAGGTACTAAAATAGACCAAAACTTATAGTTTAGGTACTAAATGCATAGTTTACTCCAAACAAATATGTCAAAGCTATCAATCAATTTTTAGTGATAATTTTGTCATTTCCCTCATTTTATATAACTTAGATTTATCTCCTAAAACTATGCACCTAGCCAACATTGAACAAAATTATGGGACAAAGGGAATAATGTTTAAAAATTAATTTACATAATTTTTCATTTTAATCTTACATACTAAAATCTAAAACCCTAACCCCTATGTATTCTACACTCTAAACTCTAAATTTTAAACCTAAAATATAAGTTTTATAACATAAAATACAGAGTGTCGACACCGTTTTTCACCCAGGTGGAGAAAAACTTAGTACGACTTAGTATTTTTCTTTGAAAAGGTTTTGAAATGTGAGGAGTCACCACCAATCATTTTAAGGTGCGATCGGGACACCATAAAAATCGGGTGATTTTAATAAAACATTTTCTTTTATCAAAATACCAAGTTTAGGGTAAACGAAAACTAAAAAATAGGTTCGGGAGTTAGTTACGCATAGGGAAGGATTAGCATCCTCGTAACACCTAAAAATTGGTACCTAGTTGATTATTCTATATTTAGAATTGAAAATTTTGAGTTTGAACTTTATCTAATTTAAAAATCGTTTCGAATGCAAAGTTGAAAATGATATTCGTTTATTAAAGCCAATAGCATTCACCCTCTAGCACGAATGATGGAGATCGGCTATTGTGCCCAATAACCGAGCATTGCCTCAATATTTTAGAAATCATGATGCAGTCTTGAAAAGGATGTTGACCTATTTCGAGAATCACCAGTAGTCACCCCTGAGCATATTTGCGGGAGATATACTATTGACACCCTAATAAGTGAACATTGCCTTAGGTTTTAAAATAAGATGCAATCAAACAATTTATTATTAATCCTAATTAAACTAAGAGTATATTAAGGCTTTCTCTATCTTAAAGTGTCAAATTACGAAAATTAAAGAACCTAGAGGCATAAACCTAAAAATGTCGGCTCTAATATTAATCCTACTTGATTTTTAACCGGTTATTAAATCGAATAATCGATATGGTCCCTTGAGCATTTAGGCGAGGGCTAGCTCAGATTACTCCTTAAATTAAAAGAACTAGCTTGAAATCTAACTAAAAGTGAAGGCTCTAGTTAATTACCTGTTTAATTATGTTAATTTAAAAAAAATCTAATTAAAAGTTTAAGGACTAATGTACAAGGAAACTAAAGTCGAGAGACTTAAATGTAAACTTTAAAGTTTAAGGTCAAAATCTATAATGCTTAATGTTTAAGGACTAACCAATAAATCAAGGCTTTAATAATTGTTATAAGTAACTATAAAAAAATAAAGGGGTTGAACTAAATAAGTTTTAAAACTAGTTAATGATTAACAATTTGGGGATTCGAACAATCGACTCGAGTAATCGAGCATTTTATGCGAGAACTAGAATCAAATTGTTCCCTAATTAAGTCTAAGGTGAAACTATGATTACTAAATCAAATTTTAAACTTAAAGATCCTAATTCATGGACAAGTTCTAAAAACCAACTAAATCAAATAAATATAAACATAAAATACCATGCATTTTAAAGTATCAAACAACTAATAAATATAAAAAAAATTAAATGCAAAAAGAAATAAACAAAAAAATGAGAATTTTAATCAATATCTTAACAGATTAAATATGAAGGGACTAAATCACATTGTCATTCAATTATGGGGATTGAAAAGAAATAAATTAAACATGTAATAAAAGGGCTAAATTAAAACAAATTAAATAACTAAATCAAAATAAAATAAAAAAACATATTAGTGACCAAGATATAAAACACGCTAATATAAGAGGAATTAAAATATTATTTTCCATTTTTAATAAGCCAAATTTGCATTAATAAATAAAAATACGAAAATTACTCAATCAAGACAACAAGATTTAAAAAAAAATTAAACAGTCACTGCAGATGACCAGATTGAAAAAACACGCTAAACTTTGGGGGATTTAAATGTGATTATACCAATCAATATATAACATACATGAAAAAAGGGTAAATAAAAAGTTTGGTCCTCGCAAGTGACCAAAGTTCAAAAACACGTTAAACTATGGGAGACTAAACAACAAATAACCCCTAACTTTCCCTATAAAACATACTTACTCATTTTTTTTCATTTTAAACACATTTCAGAAAGAAAAAAATTAAAACCCACCGGCCCCTCACGTCGCCGCCTCAACTACATTTTCGGCCACCACACACAGTGGTTGAAGCTTCTAAACCACGCCCAAAACACCCCTAATCACTCAGATCTACACTCATAAGCCCCGATTTGGAGTTATAACTATCGAATACTACCCCTAAGCACTAAAAAAACCATCGATGTTTCGACTTCCCTACCTTCGGCCACTACGAAGACGAGCTGACCCCAGTTCAACTCCCCTCTATAGTAATTATTCGATCTCCTCTCTTCTTTAATTTTTTTGTATATATATATATATATTTATTCGAAACCAAAAAAAGTTTTTTTACATTAAATTTTTGGTTTTGTATTGCTTCGAAAATGAAGGGAGCAAATCCCTTTTACATATTGATTTTCATGTTTTTATACCAATTATTATAGAGATACATAGAATAAAATTAAAAAAACAAAATCTAATCTCTGTCATTTATTGTATATGACGTTTTGCCTTTAAATGCCCCGTATTTTGGGGTTTTGTTGAGATATCTGACGATTTGGTTTGGCTAGGCTTGATGGCGGCGACAAACTATTTCTATGCATGAAAGTAGTTAGTTAACAAACGATTAACACTATAAAAAAGAGATATTTATTAACCTTAAAATGAAACGTTGAGTGCCAAAATGCTCTAGAAAAAAAATAAGAACTCAATGACTATTCACTTAAATGTTAGGGGACTTTTTGCCTTAAATGTAATGTTTAGGGCCAAAATACTAAAAAAAATAATAGGGGACAAAATGGTCATTTTAGTAGATGTTGGGGTTGATTTTGGTATTATGCCAAAAGAAATTGACCCCAACTTTTTAAAAAAAATTAAATGATTTTATTTAAATATCATAATTTAAAATTTCTAGTTATATGGTGATACATTGACACCGAAGCATTCCCAGTGGAAATCAGACTCCAACAAGGGTCGGCTCTTAGCCCTTACATCTTCGCCTTGATTATGGACAACATTTTTGGTGCGACACCAGACGGTGTTCCATGGTGTATGCTTTTCGCTGACGACATTGTACTAGTTGCAGAAACAAAAACTGAGCTAAATAGTAGACTGGCTACCTGAAAGATTGCTTTGGAAGAAAAAGGTCTAAGGATCAATATTGCAAAGACAGAGTATTTATGTTCAAACTTCAATGGGAACCAAAACGATGAAGATGTAGAGGTATGCATAGAAGGACACGTGCTTCCCTTAAGGGATTGTTTTAAGTACCTAGGGTCTATGATACATAAAGATGGGGGTGTAGATGATGACGTTACACATCGTATAAATGTGGGATGGCTAAAGTGGAGGGCTGCTACCGGAGTTTTGTGTGACAAGAAGGTGCCTCTAAAACTTAAGGGAAAATTTTATAGAATGGCAATAATACCAACGCTACTGTATGGATCAGAATGTTGGACAATCAAGAAGGATCACGTAAGGAGGATAGAAGCCACAGAAATAAAGAATGCTTTGATGGGCTTGTGGTAGGACTCTGTGGGACATGACATCAAAATCTGCTATTAGGATGTCCTTCGGGGTTGTGCCTGTAGCCGAAATATTGAGGGAGGTAAGACTACGGTGGTTTGGGCATGTCCTTAGGCGACAACCGTCATATGCGGTCATGAGGGTAGAGTCAATTACAGTCGACGGTGCCAGAAGGAGAGGACGACCAAGGCGGAAGTGGGAAGACTTCTTGAGAACTGATTTGAAGGATTTAGCACTTACCGAGGACTTGACCTCAGATAGGAAAGTATTGAGACTTAAGACTAGGGTAGCCTAGTAGTGCGGGCCACATCCATAGGGTGTATCATATCTGTCTTCTTTTAATGCCTTTGTAAAAATTCCTATGACTTCTACTTTTTATACGTTTGTCATTGGAATTTATGAAGGCTTAGAACTAGGGTAGCGGAGAAGTGTTGCCATAGTTTAGGTTTTAACCCATTTTCCCTTATTTCCTTCTCGTTGCTTGCTATCGTTGCCTTTTTTGTATCTTTCTCTTCTTGTTTCCTCTTTTTAATTTTAGTCGGATCTTACGTTTCTGTCAATATGCAGAGCTTTTTACGCAGGGATTTATTTGCAGGGATTACATCCCATTACAGACGCACATATGTACACTGCATCTGAAGACTGTTTCAACTATGTATTTATTTATTTATTTATTTATACATGCATTTCATTTTATCTTTATTTGTAATTTTCTGACTGCCGGAGGTCTTCCACGGAAGCTGCTCGTAACCTGGCGTTGGGGGTAGCCTACTACCCTACCTCTCCCTTATCCCATTGTATATGGGAATAGGGTTTTGTTGTTGTTGTTGTTGGTAGAGAGAGAGGCTCTTCACTCTCTCTAGAAACCCGGCTATCACCGGTCGCCAAGCCATCGTCGGCCGCCATTTCGGTCGCCACTACTGTCGGTGGCCGTTAGCTTCTAAATTTTACTAGGAGACTCGTCTCGCCCTCCTTGTCGCAGATCTGGGTTCGGTTTTTCTAGAATCGGCCCCCAACTCCGCGAAATGAGCTGAGAAACCCTCAACTTCCACCTCCTAGATCTTCGCCGTTGGATCGGGCCCAAATTTCAGTATGTTGCTCTCCTCCTCGAGACGCTCATTCTCACCGTTCAGATCTGCGAACCGACACCCCGAACGCTAAAGAGGCTCCGGCCTAACGGTAACACTTTTTCCTTTTTTTTAGATTTTTACTTTTCGAAATCTTTGAAAAAAAAGTAAAAAATTGCCTTGGAACTTTTCGATTTTTCTGTTTTTTATTGATTTTCAAATGGAAAAATCTCTCCTCTGTTACATTGTGGTTTTATACCTCTTACAGGGAGAAATGAAATGATTGTTGATTGTTTTTGTTTTTTCCCTTGTTGTCTTGCTGTTGATGGAGTGAAGTTGGGACTGGCAGTGGCGTGCATGGAGCGTACTGGAGCAACAAGCCTCATGCGTTGGGGGTAAGAAACGGCAGCTCCTGGGTGGCTTTCCTCTAGTTGGTGCATGAAATGGTGGCCATTGGTTGGTCACTGGGGCAGGTGCAACTGATTGGGGTGTTTGGACGGCTCGGTTTGGGCCTCGAGTCGGGTCCTGATCTGGGTCAGGTTTGGTTTGGTTTGGGCTTGAGGTCCGTTGTTTTTTTTTTGGGTCTATAAAATGGTGCTCACAACAGTAGAGATAAGGTTTATGATGGTTCCGATGTAATGCGTGAATCTATGTTATTTGATCGTTTATATGAACTATTAATATTCAATTTCTTGCTCAGTGATGACTTTTAGAGCATTACTTCTAAATTTTTGTTTAAGCTGTTTCATCATGATTTATTACTTTCATGCTTAGATTTACCTACTTCAAGTGGTATATTAGAGTAGTTGTGCAGTACTGAACTTCAAAAAGTTTAACGTTTTATATTATTTTTCATGCACATATTATACTTTTGTGGTTTATGATAAGAAAACAATATCATTGAGATTAATTTCAATCAGATCTTACAGAATATAATGATTGAATACTTTAGTGGGTATGTCTATTTTGCGACCCTTTGTATGTTCAGTATGTAATTCTTTTAAACTTTTAGTTACTGTATTTGATTTTAAAGTTAATAGAGTTTTGAATTTGTATGGTCCTTTGATATATTGATTTTTGATATGAGTATTAAAATCTGATATAAAAAATATGGTAAATTACACCATTCATCATTGAATTTTACTCTCTCTCCTATATCACTCATTGTATTTTCAATTTTTTCAATTTATTCATTGATCTTTCGAATTGTTCCTGTTTTGGTCACTAAAAATTATTTTATTAATATTATTCTATGATGTGGTGTTTATTATTATTATTAAATATAAAAATGATTCAAAAATAATAAAAAAATAATATTTTATTATTAAATTTAAAAATATATAACCGCATATTCTCATCATTGTCGACCACCGTCGGCCTTCGGAACTGGCAGATGTTTGATACCAAATTGTACCTAGGGACTCGTTTTGACACACTGAGTCCAAATCTAGTGGTTGTTTCACCGGAAAATATCCCAAAACTCGTTCTCAACTGAAACATTTCAGTTTCCTCACTTTTGATATCCAATTTGTGGATTTCAGAGCATGTTTCGATAAAATGGAGGTCAAATTTATACTCATGGGTCGAGGCAAAGGATCCATGAAATCTGGGACCAAATGGCCACCATCTACGACCATCGGCGTTTCAATTTCCTCACTTTTGATCGAATTCAGACTCAGGGGGTCGAAACAAAGCAATCGATGAAATCTAGGACCAAACAACCACTATCTACGGTCACTGACAGTGGCATCCAACGAGAACGAACAATGGACGACCACCGTCTGGTTTTAATTTTATATTTTAAATTATTTTTATATTAAATAATAATATTAAATGTCACATTATACCAAAAAATAATAAAATAATTCAAAGTGATCAAAATAGAAACAATTCAAAAGTTCAATGAATAAATTGAAAAAATTGAAAGTACAATGAGTGAAATAAGAGAGAAAGTAAAATTTAATTATAAATGGTGTAGTTTACCCAAAAAAGAATATTAAGAGTCAATGTGAATCATTGTATAAATTAAGGACTATTTTGAATATTAAATCTTTAAATATTATAATTATATTTTCTAAAAGTATTTTTTTGGTAAACTTTCTAAAAGTATTACTCTCTCAGTCTTATTAAAAATGTCCCTTTTTGATTTTTTAAAAATTAAAAATTTTAAACTTTGACCATGATTATTTTAAATATTTAAATTTTATAAAATATATATTTAAAACAACTTGATTGAAGTTTTTAAAATATATTTTACACACATTTATCAAAAATAATTTTTAAAAAATAATTAGTCAAAGTTTAAAAATGATAAAAAAATCAATAATGAATATTTTTACAAGAAAGAAGGAGTACACAGTCACTCAAATCATGACATTTTCTAATATATATATTATAATATTGCATTTCCTTAAAAATGTAATTTGAGATTATTAATTATTGATATTAGTGGACAATAAAAATTGATATTATGAAAACTACTCAAACTGTGAATTATGGTTTGTCATTACACGTTGTTCACATCATAAATAACATCAATCATATTTGACTCAAAGCAAACAAATAAAATTGATTTATCTTTTTTCGCTAGCCAACTCTTAAATGATGCAGTCCTTCTTTACATGTCCATTAATTTTTACAAAAGATAGTAATAAGTGATCCTGGTGGTGAATACGTTGAATCATTTGGTGAACTTTGTTCACAACATAATATTATTCACGAAGTAACGCCACCATATACTCCTCAATCAAATGGAGTAGCCGAGCGAAAAATTAAGACTCTAAAATAAATGATGAATGCCCTTATATAGAAGCTCGGGGTTATCACATAACATGTGGGAAAGCTTTCTTTTCAGCTAATTACCTTTTAAATAATGTATCTTGGAAGAAAAAGGACAAGAAACCATACAAATTATGGAAATGTCAAAAACCTTCCTACAAACATTTGAAAATGTGGGGTTATCTTGCCAATGTAATAGCCCTATTACCAAAACAAATGAAAATAGGTCCTAAAACTAAGGATTGCATTTACATTGACAATGCAGAACATAGTAATTCATATCGATTTCTTGTGTATGAATCAAAAAATCCTAAGATTCATAAGAACACGATACTGGAATCAATGAATGCATCATTATTTGAATTTTTTTCCCTTATAAATCTAGAGAGATTGATCGAAGTTCAATAAAACAAAATTTAGACTAACAATCAAAATAGTATAGATGATCAACAAGAGTCTAAAACTGAAATAGAACCAAAGAGTAAACGAGCAAGGGTGGAAAGATCCTTTGGACCAAAATTCCTAATCTTTATGTTGGATGCTAAATCTTAAACGTATAGTGATGTTATATGATATTCAAGAAAATATCGAAGCCACTTTGTTTCTTCTCCAGATTTATCTAAAACTACAAACTCATATTCTATTGTGGATCTAGTTATAACCATTTGTCTTGAAGATTTCCATGGCACAACTTCTTCTCCCAAAGTGAATACATATTTAGTATCTTGAATATCCGATATCCAACTGGCATTAGAGTATCCTTCTAGGACGACATGATCTTTGTAATAATGTAATCCATAGTCTCGAGTATATCTGAGATATCTCAGTATCCTTATTATTGCTTTCTAGTGGTCTTTCCCTGGATTGCTTGTAAATCTGCTTAGACTGCTCACAGTAAAAGTGATATCTGATCTAGTACAGCTCATTAGATACATTAGACTGCTTATGACCCTTGTATATTCCACCTGGTGAACACTTTCACCATGGTTCTCAGACAAAAGTGAACAAAAATCTATTAGAGTTATGACTATACCAGAATCATCCTTGTTAAATTTCTCAAGAATCTTATCCACATAGTGTGATTGAGCCAACATGAGGCCTTCAGATGACTTTTTAATTTGGATGACCAAAATTGTGTCGACCAATCCCATATCTTTCATGTCAAATCTTGAGGATTTCCATGACACAGCTCCTCTTCCCAAAGTGAATACATATCCACTTGTACATTTAGTATCTTGAATATCCGATATCCAACTAGCATCAGAGTATCCTTCTAGGACGACAAGATCTTTGGAATAATGCAACTCTTAGTCTCAAGTATATATGAGATATCTCAATATCCTTGTTATTTCTTTCTAGTGGTCTTTCCCTGGATGGTTTGTAAATCTACTTAGACTGCTCACAGTAAAAGTGACATTCGGTCTAGTATAGCTCATTAGATACATTAGATTGCCTATGACCATTGCATATTCCACTTGGTGAACACTTTCACCATGGTTCTTAGACAAATGTGACCAAAAATCTATTGGAATTATGGCTATACTATAATCGTCCTTGTTAAATTTCTCAAGAATCTTGTACACATAGTGTGAGTGAGCCAATATGAGGCCTTCATATGACATTTTAATTTGGATGCCCAAAATTGTGCCGGCCAATCCCATATCTTTCATGTCAAATCTTGAATTTAACATATATTTTGTGCGTTTTACCATTTCATTGTTACTTCCAACAATGATTATGTCATCAACATATAAATATAGAATTACATATCATATGTTTGTGGTTTTGACATATACGCATTTGTCACACTCATTTATCTTAAAGTTGTTTGTCATAATGACTTCATTGAACTTCTCATTCCATTGTTTTGGTGCTTGTTTAAGTCCATATAAATACTTACCCAATCTACATACTTTTTTCTTGACCTAAAACTACATGGCCCTCATCTTGTTCCACGCATATTTCTTCGTCAAGATCTCCATTTAGAAAAGCAGTTTTAATATCCATTTGATGTAATTCTAGATTTCGCAATGCAACAATTGTAAGTATCATTCTTATGGATTTTATTCTTGATACAAGGAGAGTATGTATCATAATAATTAAAGCTTCCTTTTGTCGGTAACCTTTTATTACCAAAATGACTTTATATTTATCAATTGTTCCATATGTTTTCCTTTTTCATTAAAAATCCATTTAGAACTTAGTGGTTTTATTCCCGATTGAAGATCCACTAATTCCTATGTATGATTTTGCATGATGGAATCAAACTCACTTTTAATGGCTTCCTTCCACAAGGTGTCTTTCAAAGATCGTATAGCATCGCTATATGTTTGAAGTTCAACCTCAAGCATAAAGGTTAGAAAATCTAATCCAAATGATCTTTCCACTCTTGTTCGTTTGCTCTTTCTTCGCTCTATTTCAGCCTCTTGTTGATCATCTTAGACTATCTTTATTGTTAGTCTCTAAAGTTCATTTTATTGAACTTTGATCAACCATCCTGGTTTTGTAAGGGAATATATATTCAAACAATAATGCATTATTTGATTACATTATCATGTTCTTATGAATCTCAAGATTCTTTGATTCATATACAAGAAACTGATATGTATTTCTATCTTCTGCATAGCCAATGAAAATATAATCCATAGTTTTAGGACCTATTTTAATTTGATTTGGTAATGGGGCCATTACCTTAAGACACATTCACATTTTCAAGTGTTTGTATGAAGGTTTTAGACCTTTCTGTAACTCATATAGTGTCTTATCTTCTTTCTTTCGTGGAACCTTATTTAAAAGGTAATTAGCTAAAAGGACAACTTCTTCCCACATGTTCTGTGATAACCCAGAGCTTACTAGCAAAGCATTCATCATCTCTTTTAGAGTTTGATTTTTTTCTCAGTTACTCCATTAGATTGAGGATAATATGGTTGTGTTACTTCGTGAATAATACCATGTTGTGAACAAAATTCACCAAATGGTTCAACATATTCACCACCACGATCACTTCTTACCATTTTAATTCTTTTATTAAGTTGGTTTTCTAGTTCTTGCTTATAGAGTTTAAATTTCTCTATAGCTTCATCTTTGCTCTTAAGTACATAAACATAACATTACTTTGAGCTATCTTCAATAAAGGTAATAAATTATTTATTCCCTCCTCTTGTTTGTACAAATTTTAAGTCACAAAGATCGTTATGCATTAGATCAAGCGGTTCAGTATTTCTTTCAACTATTTGAAAAATTGATCTTGTTAATTTTGCCTCAACACATGTTTTACATTTATGATTATAATCGATGTGAAATGAAGGGATGTGTTCCAAATAAATTAACCTTCGCAAGGTATCATAATTAATATGTCCAAGCCTACCATGACATAAATTAAATGACTCAAGCATATAAACAGAATACGAAGCGATATTCTTATTCATGCTTTTGGATTTTGAAGATATTGCATTGAGTTTCCACATATAATTAGATACAAACCCTCTACCCATACACATTCCTCCTTAAACAGAATTAGCTTTAGGATCCAAACACCATCCTAAAGTCGCGAACATTTAAGAGTGTCCCAGATACAAGATTTTTACGTATGTCAGGAACATACAATATATTCTCCAGCTTGAGTTCTATGACAGAAGTCATCTTCAAGACCACAATACCCTTCCCTTATATCTCGAAAGTCACAACATTGCCCATGTAGAGCTTCTCCACATTGTTGCAAGATAGTAACTTAGAAAAGGAATTCTCATTGCAAAAGATATGACATATGGCTCCAATATCAAGCCATCATTCTCTTGGGTTAAAGTCAACCATGTTGACTTTAGAGATTACAACACACAGATCCAAGTCCTCCACAACATTTGACTTGTGAACTTTAGCTTTGTTTGGTTGTCTGTAATCAGTAGACATGTACCCCATTTTCCCACAATTGTAGCACTTTCCCTGGAACTTCTCATTCTTGGAAATTCCACCTTTAGGTCCTAGCTTTGACCATATTTTCGTAAGCCTCTATGAAGTTGAGCTTTTTGACATTAGCTATGTTGTTCTCTTCTATGTAAAGTCTAACAACAAGTTCTTCCAAGGTCATTTCTTTCCTCTTATGCTTCAGTTAATTCTAGAAGTCATTCCAAGCGGGGGGTAGGTTAGCTGCCACCTGGAATGATTTGTTGATGATCATATTTTCAACGAGAATTTCCTTAATAATCAGTTGGAATTCCTTCACTTGTTTCACTACTAGATTGAAATCAACCATTGTGTACTTCAAGAATTTGGCAACTAAAAACTTTTCAGCTCATGCATTGACGGATTGGTATTTGTGGTCCAAAGCCTCCCATAATTTCTTTGTCGTTTGATATGTAGAATACACTGGATACAGTGAATCATGTAAATAGTTCAAGATATAGTTTCGGAAAATGAAGTCACAATGCTTCCAAGCTTCAACCATATTAAAGGCAGTGATATTATTCACCTTTCCTTCTTCTCTTTCTCCCTCTTTAAAAGTGGGGGGTCTTCCTTCAGGAACATAACATAGTTCACCATAGTAAGATAGAACTACATCTTTTGTTGCCATATCTTGAAATTTTCTCCACAAAATTTTGATGGTCTCTCGACGTGGTTAACATCCACTGTTGCTGATTGGTTTACATTCACATTTTGATTCTGAACTAGAACCATCATTCTAGTGTGCAAGCTAGGCAACCCATTGGAATTAGTTGTTTCCATTGTTTTGTAAAATAAATGGAACTCAAATTAGTAATCAAAATTACTACATCGACAATTTTTGTAAAATGGATTTGTCCAATCTAAACAAACTCGTTGAAATGGCAAGATAAATCCCGAAAATGAATTAATTTGCTTTTCTTGATTTCCACAAGTTTCCCGAACTGTCTCGGATTCGTATAAGAAAGGAAGAATAAGGTTTTATCTTAAGATTATTATAAATATAACAATCTGAGACGATAAAAACAAAATAAAATATTTTATTAAATAATCTAAAAGAACAGTTAAAAATTAAAACCTGATTTCAGACAGATTAATGGATTGGAAACAAGTTGAGGCCTGCAGCTACGCAGTTTCCTTAAGACAAAATTTTGTTCATTCCTTGATTCTCGAGATCCTTTGGTCATCTTTCTCCCAGGATACAACAATAATATGATCAACACAAAGTAGCAAACCTTGCGAGATCATGAACTTTTATCTTACTATAGATTATCACCGAAAACAAGAGGAGAAGAAAATAATTTCTTGGTTGTATAAAACCTAGTAGGTTTGCACGGTATTTATAGAATTTCACATAAGAGAAGAATTGAAAACAATATTTCTGAAAATTAAGGCTATCAATTAGTATCCAAATAAAATCAAAAAATAATCAATTAATACCAATGTGAACAACAATCATACCATATTAATATTTGAATTAAAAGGAAATCATATAATATCTTTTTTAATTCAAAATATTCAAAAAGATATGTCACATTTATGGAAAATATTTAATTCGTAGTGGGAAAAATATCCACAAGCCTCCCATTGGACTCGATCGGTCCAGACATTCACATTGCCACATTGTGTGGGTACGCCTCCAACCCCAATGGGGTCGACAAGATTTGATTTGCACCTCTTTGCGCATAGCACAAAGCACAATTTCAACCCAAATTGTTCACTAACTAGCAAGTGTGTATATAAACCATTTCATTCCTTGTTATCCCACCAGTGTGGGATATGGGTTTTCCCATTTTCCTTACACAACACAATTCACATGTATTCTTCTTTAAGTATCATTTTCTCCTTCACCACTCAACCATTTTGAGCATATGAGATATCATTATAAAGATGTCACGGAGAAAAATATGAACTAGTAAATTCATTATTCGATTCTCCATCTTTACGTTTATAAAATATGCCTCAAAATTTTCAATTTACTACAAATTTTCTAACAGAAATTCGGGTGCAACAGGCCGATTCCGGCGCTCTTCATAGGGGGATAGATGCTGGGATCCGCAAATGAAGTCATGTCCCTCCCACTTAGGTGGAGGGCTGATCCCTTTGCTGAGGCCGTGTCAGGCTTTGTGTTGAACTATAATATCTTGTTTTATATATACACATGTTGTGATGTAAATGTTCTCAATAATTATTTTTTATTCTAATTTTATCATCACATCTACGTTTAAATTTAAGATACATCTCATCGTTACAATACATAATTTAACCACCATCATTGTTTTTTTTTATAAAAAATAATCACTTATATCCGATCTATTAATTAATTAATCTAGATCGGATATTGTAGAGGCGAAGGCAACCCTCTCAATCCAGTTCGTTTCATTCAAAAACATCACGGTTGGAATCTCTAATCTTACTTAAAGAATCTAATACATCATTTCATTAGACTAATTAATTATTAGTCCGCCGTCATTGTTTTTAATTTTTTCAAAATCATTTATATAAAAACAATTTCGGTCTCAAACTCACAATCGTAAAATCAGAATTTGAACAAATGAACAATCTTTTTCCATCTACCGAATTATACGATCTCAAAGTGTCAGATGTTGGTCAAAAAGTGATTAGTTTAAAGCATCTTGGCTAAAATCTCCATAATCAACCTTTTCAATATAGACATCGATTCTAAGAACAGTTCAAAATTTTTCACTTGTGAATGGAGTACGAACTGCTAATAGTAATATAAAACATAAAAGTTTCAAAAAAGATTATCAAAAGTTGTTGTTAGGACCAGTCTAATAATTTATATTATAAATATATTTTTATATTTCGTAGTGTTACTTTTTCCATCTAGAAACAACATGAGTTAAGAAGTTTCTCCACAAAATAATATCGTATTTTTTTCATGAAATTCATCTTATTTGTCATAGTATTGTACCACAATTTTGTTTCATTATAATTTATGGCATATAAAACTGATTTAGGATCGTTTTCATCTCTAATATTATAGTCGGACTCTTGTAGATACACAATGTAATTACTAGAAATTGTTGATTTCCTTTCTCTCGTGGATCTCCTATTGTTGAACCAACATTTTCTTGTAGATTGTGTTGATCAACTAATTGTTCAATAATTTTTGGATATTCTACTGAAATATTTTTAGTAACTTGTGAATTTTCATTGATTGGTTGTTTAACTCCATATTATACTTCAGGCATGTTTTTTTTCTCTCATAATAATCAATCTCTTACTTGAAGTGGAATGTTGATCTACAAGAATTGAGTCAGGAGACAGGTCACTTCCTCGATTATGCTTGCCCTTAGTACAGTCTATACAATTGTCAAAAATATAAAAATATAAGGTATTGTGTACGCTATGATTTACTAATCTCTTAATCCATTCAATTGAGATGTGTTTCGATATCTAATTCCATAAAGTAGATGAATCTTCGTTTATATTACAACTTTTAGTACCTATCTGAATGTGCATAACATTATAAGTGACGTAATCTTACAAATTTAAAGACTAAACATCATTCGATAAAATTTCATTTATAACAAGTTCAAACTTATACAAAAAACGAAAATCATTATTTTGAAAAATTAAAACTATATCTCAAGGGTGTAAGTCTTGAAATAGAAATAAAAGTTCTAGAAACATTAGGAATAAGAAAGCATTTTCTAAAATTAAAACAAAACAATTGTTGAACACTAATTTGTTGGTGCCAATAGCTTTCATCTACGGCTATATCTTATTTCTTGAATAAATGTATTTTTCACAGCTCCCACTAGTTTCCTCATATGTTTTAATCCTTATAAGAAATTTGAGACATGGATTATAGAACCATAATTGATTCACCACTTTTTATAATTAACTCAAAGTAAACAAATGAGATTATTTTACCTTTCTTTTCAAGTCAACTCTTAAACTTGGTGCAGTCCTTCTTTAGATGTCCATTTTCACAAAAGAAACACATGGACATTTTCCAAACCTAATTTTAGGCTCTAAATTTGACATGTTCAAAATATAATAGTGTCCTTGTCCTAGGAGGTGATACATTATATAATGGTGAATTGTATGGCACTGATAGAATCAGTATAGGATGAGGAGTGTCAAATGACACCTTAAAATTATCTTTTTTTAAAAAAAAATCTTTTATAAATTTTATATTATATAGTATAAAAATAAATAAATGACACCACTTTTAGAAATATTTTCACCCCTTAAAAAAGAAATAGCACAATATCAAAATTAATCCCCAACATTTGTTCAAACAATCATTTTAGCCATTTTTCTTTTTAGAGCAATTTGACCCCTCAATGTTTCATTTTAGGGGAAAATGTCCCTCTATGCATGAAAATAGTTAGTTAACAAATAGTTAACACTCTAAAAGAGGGACATTTTTTTTATCTTAAAATCAAACGTTGAGTGCCAAAATGTTCTAGAAAAAAAAAAGAATAAGAACTCAAGTGACTATTCAGTTAAACGTTCGGGGACTTTTTGCCTTAAATGTAATGTTTGGGGCCTGAATACTATAAAAAGAATAGGGGATAAAATGGTCATTTTAGTAAATGTTGGGGTCGATTTATTACTTGCTCAGTGATGTCTTTTAGAGCATTACTTCGAAATTTTTGTTTAAGCTGCTTCATCATGATTTAATACTTTCATGCTTAGATTTACTTCAAGTGGTATATCAGAGTAGTTGTGCAGTACTGAACTTCAAAAAGTTTAACGTTTTAAATTATTTTTCATGCACATATTATACATTTGTGGTCTATGATAGGACAACAACATCATCGAGATTAATTTCAATTTGATCTTACATAATATAATGATTGAATACTTTAGTGGGTATGTCTATTTTGCGACCCTTTGTATGTTCAGTATGTAATTCTTTTAAACTTTTAGTTATTGTATTTGATTTTAAATTTAATAGAGTTTTGAATTTTGTATAGTCCTTTGATATATTGATTTTTGATATGAGTATAAAAATTTGTTATAAAAAATAGGATAAATTACACCATTCATCATTGAATTTTACTCTCTCTCCTATATGACTCATTGTATTTTCAAATTTTTCAATTTATTCATTGAACTTTCGAATTGTTCCTGTTTTGGTCACTAAAAATTATTTTATTAATATTATTCTATGATGTGGTGTTTATTATTATTATTAAATTTAAAAAGATATAACCACCTATTCTCATCATTGTTGACCACCGTCGGCCTTCGAAACTGGTAGCCGTTTTATCCCAAATTATACCTAGGGACTCACTTTGACACACTGAGTCCAAATATGATAATTGTTTCACTGGAAAATAAGTCATAACTCAATGACTCTTTTCCGATAAATAAGTCACATAAAAAATTTTATCCGCGATAAACCTTTGAATAAGAGAGCATTTCCTAAAATTAAAACTATATCTCAATGAGACGTCATGAAAAATTAAAATTGAATTCATTATTTTTTTAAATTAAAATTAATTCTTAAAAAGACCTGTCATGAAATAGAAATTAAATTTCTAGAAAGATTAAGAGTATGAAAACATTTTCTAAAATTAAAACAAAACAATTGCTAAACACTAATTCGTATGTGCCAATAGCTTCCACCTACGACTATATCTTATTTCTTAAATAAATGTATCTTTCAGCTCCCACTAGTTCTCTCATGTTTCTTAATCCCTATAAGAAATTTGAGACATAAATTATAGAACCATAATTAATTCGTTATTTGTTATAATTAACATCAATCATATTTGACTCAAAGTAAACAAATAAAATTTATTTATCTTTTTTCGCTAGCCCACTCTTAAATGAGCAGTCCTTCTTTACATGTCCATTAATTTTTACAAATGAAACACTTGGACATTTTCAAACCAAATTTTAGACTCTAAATTTGACATTTCCAAACTCTAGTTTAAGGAAAAATTATTCTAAACATCTATTTGACAATTTCCAAACCTAATTTTTGGCTCTAAATTTGATCTAAATTATTTTAAAGAAAAATAAGCATTAAATTTCTTATTTTGAAAAATATTGAGAATTCTTCTAAATTCTAAATCAATTACCCGATTCACTAACATGAAACTATTAGACTAAATTTTGGGATGTGTCAACGACCATATAAGAACTAACTTTCTATGCAACTTTGAGTTATTGTATTTGATTTTAAAGTTAACAGAGTTATGAATTTTATATAAACCTGTGATATATTGATTATTAACATGAGTATTAAAATTTGTTTATAAAAGAATATTAAGAGTCAATGTTCGAATCATTGTATGCTTTAAGGGCTATTTTGTCTAGTAAGCATTTTGTAAGACCATTTTTGTTACAACCAGACCCGAATCGGGTCCAAACCAAACCCGACCCAGATCTGTCAAACCAGCCACCCATCACCCCCCAGTCAGCATCCACCATTTGCCACCCCACTCAAAGGCAGTCGTTCTCTGCCCAACTGTGAGAGTAATGAAGATGAACAAATCAAAAAGAGAACCAAGATGGGATGAACACATTTTCACTACTATTAATCAAGAAAAAACATGTATTACACATACATGAATTCACATCTTTGCATCAAAAATCCATCATCTTATGCAATGAAAACTTTATTTTTTCCATCTCACGAAGGTACTAATAAAATTTCGCTTGAAATCTTGTCTTTTTTGAAGACCTCTTCTCTTCTCATGAGGACATGCATGATAGTTGCATTCAGCTACATTTTTATAGATTTTTCAAGAAAAGAAGAGAAGGAAAAGACATAACTCAAGCCTTGAATGAAGAGAATTATATTCTGAGTGGCAGAACCTCAAGAATTGAGGAACCCAATCCAAGAAGAATCATTACGTTGATGTGGGGCACGTTACCCAAACAACATGATATTTTCAAAAGATTTTTTTATAGAAACTAAGCCTGATTTTCAGGGGTTTCTTGATTATGATTTTCAATGAATTTTTAAAAGGAACTAAGCCTAATATTTAGGGGTTTCTTGATGTTTTCAAATGAGTTTTTAGAAACTAAGCCTGGTTTTCAGGGGTTTCTTGATGATTATTTCCAAAGAAATATTTTAAAGAAGTTAAGCCTATTTTTTAGGGGTTTCTTGATGATAACTGAAAACGAAAGATTTTAAGAAACTAAGCTTGATTTTCAAGGGTTTCTTGATGAGTAAGTCCTTCGTACCATCAGTAAGTCTTTCGAGCATGATGCTTAAATCCTTCAGGTCATCTATAAGTCTTTCGAGCAATATGTTAAGTCCTTCGGGCCATCCATAACACCTTCAGGCATGACATTTTCAACATTTCCTTTGCTTGATTCATGACATTTTGAATCAGCGATACCTCACTTGAGGGATTAACATCTCACTTGAGATAGTTTCACTCGAAACAGATGATTTATCTCACTTGAGATTGTTTTTCTTAAAACCAACTACGCCTTGCTTGAGGGATTAACATTTTCAAATGTAGAGTTCGTAATGATAAGAACTCATTCGACAGAGGAAGAAGAAGTTCATAATGAGAAGAGCTTGTTCAACCTATCGCTCGATTCATGGCATTTTGAATCAACAACGCCTCACATGAGGGATCAACGTCTCGCTTGAGATAGTTTCACTCGAAACAGAAGATTTTATCTCACTTGAGATAGTTTCACTCGAAACATAATATTCTATCTCGCTTGAGATAGTTTCACTCAAAATATAATATTTTATCTTGCTTGAGATAGTTTCACTCGAAATAGAAGATTTTATCTCGCTTGAGACAGTTTCACTCGAAACAGAAGATTTTATCTCGCTTGAGATAGTTTCACTCGAAACATAATATTTTATCTCGCTTGAGATAGTTTTACTCGAAACAGAAGATTTTATCTCGCTTGAGATAGTTTCATCGAAATAGAACTTTTATCTCATTTGAGATTATTTTTCTTAAAAAAAACTACGCATCAATTGGGGGATTAATATTTATTTTGCTCAATTCACACAACATTTCAAATCAGCGACGCCTCACTCGAGGGACCAACATTTCCAGTAGAGAATTCATAATGAAGAACTTATTCAACCTTGGCTCGATTCACATCACTTCGAATCAGTGACGCCTCACTCGAGGGATCAACATTTACAATGGAAAGATTATGATGAGAAGAACTTGTAGCGTAAAGAACTGAAGATTGAGACTTAGCCAAGAGAACAAAGCAATATGACATCATTTGCAACAAGGACTCGACGATTTCACAGAAAGAGAAGAATTAACATTCCTAGTGAGGAGTTCGTAACGTGACAAGAAGAGACCAAGATGAAAAAATGGTGATTTTTATCCTTGCTTCATTCCTGTTTCACATTAATAAGCAAAGAGGGGTAGTTGTAAGCACCATTTTTTACAACCAGAACCGAACCAGGTCCAAACCAAACCCGACCCGGATCTGTCTAACCAACCGCCCATCACCCCCAGTTAGCATCCACCATTTGACACTCCACTCAAAGGCAGTCATTCTCTGCCCCAACTGAAGAAAAACTAATCCAACAAGCCACCAACAGTAGCACTCCATGCCCCTGCAAAGACAATAGAGAAAAGAAAAACAACAAGAAAAAATAAATATAATCATTTCTTTTTTCTGTAACAGTGGGTATAAATACCCGAACAACATAGTGTAACAGGGGTTCCTTTCCCATTCAAAAAATAAAAAAAAAAGAAAGAAAAAAACCAAAATTTTCAAGCGAATATGTTACTTTTTTTATATTTTTATCTTTCGAAAGTAAATAAAATAAATAAATAGGAAAAGAGTTACCATTTAGCCCGAGCATTGCCAGCATTTGAAGGGTCGTCTAGCTAATCCGAATGGTCAGAATAGAGACGGGAAGCCAACGAGCAACATACTGAAATTTGGACCTGATCCAACGGCTGACGGTGGAGATTCGGGCGGTGGAAGTTAAGGGGCTCTCGGTTTATTTCGCCGCTTTGGGGGCTGATCCTCGTAAAAACTAGCCCAGATCTGTGACAAGGAGGCCGAGATGAGTCTCCCGGTAAATTTTGATGACTAACGGTCACCAGTGAAGGTGACGGCGCGGCGGCGATTGAGGCGGTGGTCGGCTAGGGTCAGACGGCCGGCGACCGGCCAGTTTTTTTAGAGAGAGAGAAGACTTTCTCTCTACATTTTTTTAAACTGAAAAAATGAAATTATAAAAAAAAAAGGAAAAAAGGTTTGTATTTATAAAATAATTTCGGGGGAAATCATGTTTTAGGTCCCCAACAATTCATGTGTTTTTACAAAATGGTCATTGGAATAGACCGTTTTTATAATCTTCCATTTTCTGTTTGTGCTTTGAAATTTTTGGTAAAAATTTCAATTACGTCCCCCCACTTTTAGTGTGGTTTTACACTTTAGTCATGTGTAGTGATCTTTTATTTTTTTTTAATTTTTTATGGACTGATTTTGCAATTTTACCTTTTTATTTTAACTTATTATTTTTAGGTTTAAATAAATGGTATAATTTCCTTTAGGTCCCTTAGTTTCTAGCATGTTTGGTATTTTTGACCCTAATTCATTTATTTTTATTTTGTTTCGATTTAGCCTTCGAATTTCAATTTGTTTTAATTTAGTCCTATTTTATGTTTAACTTGTTTTCATTTAGTTTAGTAATTTCACATTTATGCAACTAGTTCCTTATTTTATGTTCTTTTTATTTTTATTCTATGTTTTTACTTTTTTTATTATTATTTGTTTTAATTTTTTTATTAAGTTTATTAAATGTTTCAATATTTCATAGTTTAAATTTTAGATTTAGTTTTAAATTACATTAACACTCGAATCAAACTTAGAAATTAGGATGACACTCTAGTTTAATTAGGGAGCAATTCGAATCGAGTTTTCGCATAAGATGCCCGATTACTCGAATCGATTGTTCAACTTTTAAAATTTATTAATAATTAATGTTTTCTAAAAAACCTTTAGGTTTAATAATTTAGATATAAATTAGCTTTTAAATTAGTCTTGAACTTTAGAAATTATTAATTTAGGTCCTTAAGCTTTTAAGTCTTTTAGAACTCGATATTTTAGATCTTGACCTTTTAGTCCCCGAATTTCGATTAGAGCATTAATATTGACATAATTAAATATGTTAAATAGAGCCTCCACTTTTAGTTAGAATTCAAACTAGTCTTGTAATTTAGGGAATAATTTGAGTTGGCCCTCGTCTAAATGCTCGAGGGACCATCTCGATTATTTGATTCGATAATTGATTAAAATCAAATAGGATTAATATTAGAGCCTATATTTAGGTTTAGTCCCCTTGGTTCCTTAATTTTCATAATTTGACATCTTAAACTAGAAAAAGCCTTTAATTTACCTTAGCTTAATTAGGATTAAATAAAATTTTGTTTGATTGCATTGTTTTTTAAACCTAAGGCAATTGTCACATATTAGGGAATTAATGGTATATCTATCGCAAGTATGCTCAGGGAGTGACTACCGGTGATTTCCAAAATAGGTCGACATCCGTTTCAAAGACTGCATCATGTTTTTCTAAAACCGAGGTAATATTCGGTTATTATGAACAATAGTTAATCGCCCGCATTTATGCTTGGGAGCGAATGCTATCGGTCTCAATAAACGAATACCCTTTTCAACTTTGCATCCGTAATGATTTTCAAATTAAATAAAGATCAAACTCAAAATTTCTGATTTTAAATATAGGGTAATCGGCTAGGTACCACTTTTTGGGTGCTTGTGGGAGTGTTAATTCTTCCCCACGCGTAACTAACTCCCAAACCTAATTTCTGGATTTTCGCAGACCTTGAAACTTGTTATTTTTTAAAAATAAAATCTTTTATTAAAATAACCCGGTTTTTATGGTGTTCGAATCGCACCTTAAATGATTGGTAGTGACTTCTCACATTTCGAAAATTCTTTTCAAAGAGAAACCCCCGAGTTGGTATCGGTCTTTTCCCCGCCCGGACGAAAAACGGTGTCGACACCTTTAAAAATTATAAATATATATTTTTGTAAGTACTATACAATTACTCAAATCATGATATTTTTCTAATATATATATATATATGTATATAATATTACATTTCCTTAAAAATGTTATTTGAGATTATTAATTATTGATATTTGCGGACAATAGAAATTGATATCATGCAACTACTCAAATTATGATTTATGGTTTGTCATTAGACGCATTACGGTTGTTTATCGAGCGAGTCAATTGCGAGTTGGGCGGTCCTCAATTCGTGCTCATTAAAAAAATTTGTTGCTCGACTCGGCTCGTTGCTTGCTAAGCTCGTTAAATTTTTGCTCGACTCGTACTTCTTAAAAAAATTTGTTGTTCAACTCATTGCTCGTTAAGTTCACCATAATATTTGGGTAGGGTAATTAGGATTTGCCTTTTTGGTTTAAATTAAATATTGATATTTTAATATTGTTCTTATTATTTATTTAAAATTTAATATATTAGTATATTAGTAATAATTATTAATTAATAATTTAACATCTTTCTTATTATCTATCAGTAATTAGTAATTATTATTAAGACTTTTTTAATGCAATAAATTTTTAAGGCGGCTACTAAAAAATTATAAAAATAATAGAGAACTGTTCACAAAAATTTTTAATTGCCTTTTTTTAAAACCGAAAGATTTATATACTAAAAAGCCTAACAAATTTAATTTCAATATTTATAATTTTATTAATTCAATGATAATTCTAGAAAAATAATGTTAATATTGAAACATTTTTATTATATATAATTCTAATACTAGACTATTATTACCGGAAGAAATTTTCAATTGTCTGGGTGGTGTAGTTAGTTATCACGTTAGTCTCACACACTAGAGGTCCTCGGTTTGAACCCGGGTTCAGACATTTATATTTTGACAACAGCCTAAATATATAGTTAATTAATGAACGAACCGATTTACAAATATAACTTGATTGTTTTACGGGTGTATCCTTCTATTACATTAACGGATTAACATAAATACTGCAGAAACTTGTTGAGGATATTGTAGATTTTCAGTGGTTTTTTCTTTTCAAGGAGTTTATTGATTTTAAAACTAACATATTAGTAGACATAGTTAATGATTTATTATAACAACTGATGTGCATATTACCTTATTTGTAGGGCAAAAAGGTGATATTATTCATGATTTTACAGTGTGTACCTCTACTGTAACTACCTCATCGATGCTCTTCTGCAATGCCAACTTTTTTTCAGATAGACAATGGGGAATCCTGTCATGTCCCACTGTGATGAAAGGAAGAGTAGTTGTCGATACACGTGCGGTCGCCCTTCAAAGCCGTTGAAAGAGCAGCAACCCCTATCATGTGTCCTCACATTTGGGAAGAAGAATCATATCCAAGTTGGTGGGCGCAATACAAAGATATTGCCTCCCCCGAAAGCCATCACATTCTCGATCTTTTCCTGCAAATTGGATTCAAAGGAGGCGATTGTGGGAATCTGGTCTAAATGACTAGCTTGCCTCAGAATATTTTCAAAGTTATTGGTTTGAAGCATCTAGTTAAAGCAGAGTTTCTTTTCAATGTTCTGTCAAACAATGGAGTTTACTCTATCTATAAACAGTCCACCATCGGAGCTTATGTTTCAGGTCCACCAAGGTTTTGGACCCTTCTCTCTCTCAAACTCCAACCTCCCACCACCATTCAGTCGAATATATAATTAGCCTCCATTTTGTAACTTTTAAAAATTAGGAGACTAAAAAATTGTTTTATAGTCAGAGGACCAAACTTTAACTTTTAATAATTAGGATACTCAACAATACAAAATCCTATTATTGAGAGACCATTTGTTGTTAGGAATATCAAAATTTGTTGTTAGGACCACACTAATAATTTATACTATAATTTGTTAGTGTCACTTTTTCCATCTAGATGCAGCATGGGTAAGTTTCTCAACATTGGAAACCCTATTGCATTCCAACAATGTAAAAATAATTCAATAAATTTATTCATTTTAAATTTTAAAATTATCGCGTTCAAAATGTCCTATTAAAAAAATTAATAAAAAAAATATTTATATATTTTTATCCTTATTTGTCTCATTCTTTTACTTCTATCAAAACAAATAGGGTAAACTATGCGTTTAGTGCCTAAACTATCATTTTTTATTCGTTTTAGTACCTGAACTTTAATTTTTTAAACCATACATAACATTTAGTTTATGTTTCATTTTAGTACCCTCCGTTAAAAACTTAAGGTACATTCTCGTCGGCCATCATGTCTACAGTCGTTCGCTGTCATATACGTCGGTTGATGAACTCAAACTTTCTAGCCAATATCTTTTCAACCCCCTAAATGTGATTCTGGCCTCTATTTCACTGGGAAACGCTTCAATCTCCCCAAATCGACGATGGACTCTTCGATTTCTTTACCCTCTGATCTCCATGGTCCATCGTTTGATGGGCCTGAAACTGAACTATGTTGGTCAACTCGTCATTCTCTTATGGTCCACCATTCAGATTGGTCGTCCTTCCACCAGAGTTATGTCATACCAGCCCATTTGTTAAGATTTTAACGACGGAGTACTAAAATCAAATAAAAACTAAATGTTAGTTATGATTTTGAAAATAATGAAAGTTTAGGTACTAAAATAAACCAAAACTGATAGTTTAGGTACTAAACGCGTAGTTTCCTCCAAACAAATAGTTCAAAGCTATCAGTCAATTTTTAGTGATAATTTTGTCATTTCCCTTATTTTATATAACTTAGATTTATCTCCTAAAACTATGTACCTAGCCAACATGGAACAAAAATTATGGGAGAGAGAGAATAATGTTTAAAAATTAATTTACATAATTTTTTATTTTAATCCTACATACTAAAATCTAAAACCCCAACCCCTTACGTATTCTACACTATAAACTCTAAATTTAAACCTAAACTATAAATTTTATAACCTAAAATCCAGAGTGTCGACACCGTTTTTCACCCGGGTGGAGAAAAACTTAGTACGACTTAGGGGTTTTCTTTGAAAAGGTTTTGAAATGTGAGGAGTCGTCACCAATCATTTTAAGGTGCGATCGGGACACCATAAAAACCGAGTGATTTTAATAAAACATTTTATTTTATCAAAATACTAAGTTTAGGGTCTACGAAAACTAAAATAAAGGTTCGAGAGTCAATTACGCATGGGGAAGGATTAGCACCCTCGCAGCTCCTAAAAATTGATACATAGTTGATTATCTTATATTTAGAATCGAAACTTTTGAGTTTGAACTTTATCTAATTTAAAAATCATTTTGAATGCAAAGTTAAAAATGATATTTGTTTATTAAAGCCAATAGCATTCGCCACTAGCATGAATGTTGTAGATCTGCTATTGTGCCCAATAACCGAATACCTCGATATTTTAGAAATCATGATGCAGTCTTGAAAAGGATGCCGACCTATTTCGAGAATCACCAGTAGTGTCCCCCTGAACATACTTGCCGGAGATATACTATTGAGTCCCTCATTAGTGAACATGACCTTAGGTTTTAAAATCAGATGCAATCAAACAATTTATAATTAATCCTAATTGTCTTAAAGGTAGATTAAGGTTTTATCTATCTTAAAGTGTCAAATTATGAAAATTAAAGATCCTAGAGGCATAAACATAAAAATAAAGGCTCTAATATTAATCCTACTTAATTTTTAACTAGTTATTAAATCGAATAATTGATATGGTCCTTTTAGAATTTAGGCAAGGGCCAACTCAAATTACATTAGCTTGAAATCTAACTAAAAGTGGAGGCTCTAATTAATAACATGTTTAATTATGTTAATTTAAAAAAATTCTAATTAAAAGTTTAAGGGCTAATGTACAAGGAAACTAAAGTCCAGAGACCTAAATGTAAAACTTTAAAGTTTAAGGTCAAAATCTATAATGCTTAAAGCGTAAGGACTGACCAATAAATCAATGCTTTAATAATTGTTATAAGTAACTATAAAAAATAAAGGGGTTGAACTAAATAAGTTTTAAAACTAGTTAGTGATTAACAATTTGGGGATTCGAACAATAGACTCGGGTAATCGAGCAATTTATGCGAGAACTAGAATCGAATTGTTACCTAATTAATTATAAGCTGAAACTCTAATTACTAAATCAAATTTTAAACTTAAAGATCCTAATTCATGGACATGTTCTAATAACCAACTAAATCAAATAAATATAAACATAAAATACCATGCATTTTAAAGTATCAAACATTTAATAAATATAAAAAAAAATTAAATGGAAGCATATAAACAATAAAATGAGTATTTTAATCAAGATCTTAACATATTAAATATGAAGGGACTAAATCACATTGTCATTAAATTATAGGGATTGAAAAGGAATAAATTAAACATGTAATACAAGGGCTAAATTAAAACAAATTACAAATTAAATAACTAAATCAAAATAAAATAAAAAACATATTAGTGACCAAGATATAAAACACGCTGAAATAAGAGGGATTAAAATATGATTTTCCATTTTTAATAAGCCAAATATGCAATAATAAATAAAAATGTTAAAATTACTCAATCAATACAACAAAATTTCAAAAAAAAATTAAACAGTCACTGCAGGTGACCATAATGCAAAAATACGCTAAACTTTGGGGGATTTAAAAGTGATTATACCAATCAATATATAACATACATGAAAAAAAGGGTAAATAACAAGGTTGGTCCTCGTAGGTGACCAAAGTATAAAAAATGCTAAACTATGGGGGATTAAACAACAAATAACCCCTAACTTTCCCTATAAAACACACTTACTCTTTTTTTTTCATTTTAAACCCATTTTAGAAAAAAAATTTAAAATTCTCTCAGCATTCCCTTCTCTCTCTCTCTCGGTCGGCCACCCACCGACCCCTCACGCCGCTGCCTCAACCATCTTTTCGGCCACCACACACGATAGCTGGAGCTCCTAAACCAAGCCCAAAATGCCCTTAATCACTCAGATTTACACTCATAAGCCTTGATTTAGGGTTATAACCACCGAATACTACTTCTAAGCACAAAAAAGAGCCATCGACGTGTAAGCTTCCCTATCTTTGGCCACTACGAAGACGAACCGACCTCGGTTCGTAAATATATTTGAAACTAAAAAAAGATTTTTTTACCTTAAAATTTTGGTTTTGTATTACTTCGAAAATAAAGGGAGAAGATCCCTTTCACATATTAATTTTTGGGTTTTTATGCCCAATATTATAGAGATACATAGAATAAAAAAACAAAATATAATCCCTGAAATTTATTGTATATGATGTTTTACCTTTAAATGCCTTGAATTTTTGGGGTTTTGTTGAGATTTCTAACGATCATGTTCGGCTAGTCTTGATGGCGATGACGATCAGCACGACTAGATGTGGGACAAGCTCGGTCAGTGGCTGGAATCTCTATTCTGGCGGCGATGACGATTGATAAGGATGTGTTAGGGTTTGAGTTAGGTTAGGGTTTAGGTTTGGTCTAGGTACAGGTTTGGGTTTGGTCTGGGTCCAGGTTTGTATTGTTGGGTAATAGGCTTGGGTTTGGTTTAGGTATTTTGGGTTTGTAATATATATATATAATAATAATAATAATATAATAATAATAATAATAATAATAATAATATAATGTGGTGGATGAAAAATTGTGACTACAATTGTCTCTCTTTACTCATTGCAGTGGAACTGGAATAAAGCAAAGACAAAAGGCACCATTTTTCAACGTGATCACTGCTTGTCGAGCTGCAAGTTCTTCGGTGGGGATGTCAATCCACCTCCTTATGTGATGGATAAGATATGATTGAACAAGTTCTTCTCATTATGAACTTATTCTCCCGGAAACATTGATCCAACTCTGTTTGCGATGGAATCAATCCTAGGGCTAATGTTAATTCAACTCTTTATGTGATGGATGAGCCAAGGTTGAACAAGTTCTTCTCATTATGAACTTATTTTCCCTCATCGGACGAGTTCTTCTCATTATGAACTCTCTATTGGAAATATTAATCCACCTCAACCACCTGCCCCTCATGTCGCCGCCTCAACCACCTTTCGAGTCACCATACACTGTGGTTAGAGCTTCTAAACCAAGCCCAAAACACCCATAATCACTCGGGTCTACACTTATAAGCCCTAATTTAGGGTTATAACCACCGAATACTACCCCTAAGCACTTAAAATAACCATTGACATTTCGGCTTCCCTACCTCTGGCCACTACGAAGACGAACTGACCCTAGTTCGACTCCTCTCTCAGGTAATTACTCGATCTCCTCTCTTTTTTATTTTTTATTTTGTATATATATATATATATATATATTCGAAGCCAAAAAAACATTTTTTTACATTAAAATTTTGGTTTTGTGTTGCTTCGAAACTGAAGGGAGCAAATCCCATTTACATATTGATTTTCGGGTTTTTATACCCAATATTATATAGATACATAGAATAAAATTAAAAAAACAAAATCTAATCCCTAACATTTATTGTATATGATGTTTTTCCTTTAAATGCCCTAGATTTTTGGGGTTTTGTTGAGATTTCTAACGATCTGGATCAGCTAGCTTAATGGTAGTGACAAACTATTTCTATAATTGGTAAGTTCTTCGGGCCATCAGTAAGTCTTTCGAACATGATGATTAAATCCTTCGGGTCATCTATAAGCCTTTCGAGCAAGATGATAAGTCCTTTAGGGCATCCATATGACCTTTGGGCAGGATGTTTTCACATGATTTTCAAAAAATGAGAAAACGATTTTCAAAGTTTATCATTTAGTATTTTCAGAAAATGAAAATTTTGAAAAGTAAGAAAGCAATTTCCAAAGTTTCTTACCTAGTAAACTATTTCCAAAATTGATAAGTCATTTGGGCCATCCATAAGACCTTTGGGTAGGATGTTTTCACATGATTTTCGAAAAATGAGAAAGTGATTTTCAAAGTTTCTCATTTAGTATTTTCAAAAAATAAAAATTTGAAAAGTAAGAAAGGAATTTCCAAAATTTCTTACCTAGTAAACTATTTCCAAAATTGGTAAGTCCTTTGGGCCATCAGTAAGTCTTTCGAGCATGATGATTAAATCTTTCGGGTCATATGCCAGTGTCACTTAAGACAACATCAGGATGGAACAAAACAAAAATACATTATCTCTTTTATATTTGCCCTATTCTTGTTAACACAAGAATTAGCAATGAGGGACAACTATAGACACTCGTTTTTGTTTGAGTTGAAACACTTTATATTATTATTTTTTTTAGGTTACAATGCCCAAAATATACAAGCCCAAATTCGGCCTAATTCAAAAGAACTAGTAGACCCAACATTACAAAACCCTAATGGCTCATCATGTTAGCCATCTCCTGTTGCCGCCGTCGAGGAGCCACTCTCGTCGCGCCATCACTTAAGCCGAGAAGCCACACCGCCGATCGCCTCATCACCCCTGTTCCACCATCATCAAACTAAATCAATCAAATAAAAAAGGGGTTGATCCCAGAAAATTTGAGATATCCACCAACTGAGACGTCACCCCTCTGCCAGTAGCTTCACCAAACATGCAAAGAAGGGAGAACCATTCATTTTAAAGGGGTTTTTGAATAGACAAAAAATGAGGAGGCGGTTCATTTCAAGAAAAATATAGAGAGAAAAATCGAAAAAAATAGAGGACCGAAAAAAAAGGAGAGGACTTCAACAAAAAAACAAAAATGAAAAACGGAATTTAAAAGAAAAAAATGAAAAATATAGAGAAAATCATAAGGAAAAGGGAAAGAATAAAAAGTTTACCTTGGTTTGGGGATTATCGGGAAGCCAAAAAGACACCGGTTTTCTTTGTTTTCAAAAGTTAAAATCTTAGATCTAGACTCCTAGGGTGAGTTTTAGGCAAAGGGGGCCTCGGATTCGGGTTCACGGGGTTGGAGAGAAGCTTTTGGGTAGATTTAGGATTTTCCAGCCACCAGTGGTAGTGGCTGGAGCGGCGGGTTAGGCGCCAGACTGGTGGCCTATTTAGGTTGGGGGAGAGATGGTTGAGAGAGTTTTGGGGGTTGAGGTTTGAAGAAAAAGGTGAAAATGAAAAGAAATCAGATTTTTGGGCTATTTATAGGTGGACTAGGTTGTAATTAGCAAGTATTTAAATTATATTCGTAGTCTGTGGATGTTTGATACGTAATTCATTTTAGTCACCACTTTCGGGGAAAACCTTATCATTTACTAAGGGTGTTCAGATTCAATCCGATCCAAAAAAATAACCGAAAACCGATCCAAAAAACCGATAACTGAAAAAAAAAATCGAAACCGATTTAGTGTGTTTGGTTTTTTTCTAAATCGATCAGTTCGGTTTGGAAATCTCGAACCGATCCAAACCGAACCGATATATTTTACAATGAAGTACGACACCGTTTCAAGTTCCTGGCCAAAAATCTTAAACCCTATAGTTTCTTATAATTAGATAGAAAGAAAGGTAGAAAAAGAGAGCTAAGAAAGAGCGATGTCGCAAAGTCGATTGATGATAGAGGTCGGAAACGACGGCATTGTCGTTATCACCATCTCTAACCCTCTCGTTAACGCCTTAGCTATTCCCAGTAAAGCTTTGCTTCAACAAACTTTTTATGTCTTTTTTTTATTTCTTTGTGTCTTCTTGATTTATGACTTGGTGATTTGATTTTCGTTTTCAATTTTTGCAGTCATTGATGGATTGAAGGAGAAATTCGCTAAGGCGACGAGGAGAAACGATGTTAAAGCTATTGTCCTTACGGGTGAGTTTTGAGTTTTTGATCGAATCAGTATTTTTAATTTTTTAAGATAAATTTTGGATGTTATATCTCCGAATTTAGGTTACTGATTTCTTCGATTTTTGTTATTATTATTTTTTAATTGGTTGATGAAGGCAATGGAGGATAGTTTTCTGGTGGTTTTGATATCAATGTTTTCCAGAAAGTTCTGGGACCGATATGTGATTGTTAGTTATTCGATTAATTAGACTGTGTGCAGTTATTTTTTGTGTTGTGAATTTATCTATTTAATTACTTAAATTTAGTGATAAGTGGAAATTTACAAGCTCTAATTTTCTATTCGATCGATTGTTAAGCCTCACTTTCGACTCCGCCTCATCTTATCCTCCTCGAGCACAATCCCTCACTCACAACCCAAACGAGATTAGTTGAGTGACCGGAGACCAGAACAAGAGAGAGAAGACAACTAGTGATCATCTACTAATTTCATTGTTCTTCTCTTGGCTCTGATCGGATTACATCAAGAGTTTTGATCCTTCGTCCCAAGTAAGTTTGTCCTGTAATTACAACCTTTTCCGATGGAAAAAAATACCAATCTTGTTGTTCTTCTTGCATCTGCTAATTTGAACAATGTGCTATTGGAATGAATTTGAGTTGATGTCATCAATTTGAATATGGGTTCTTGTTACTTTTTGTTCTATTTTTTATTTTTTTCTATTGTTTGTTTTGTTGATCTATGTAGATTAGTTGAGAATTGAATTGAAATTTGATGGATTTAGCAATTTTGATGAGTTGTCTGATATTATGGTTGGGAGATGATATTGTTCCTTTTATGTTCATCAACAATGTTTATTCGATAGATGTCAGCTTAGGATGTGAAATGGTGAAACTGTTTGACCCCCTTAGGCAGTGTTGTAGCTTTGAAATATTTTGAAAAATTAGAATCCAAAAACTGCACAAATCCAAACCAAATCAAATCTCCCTTAATTGGATCGGATCAGATTGAATTTTTTAGAAACATCCAAACCGATCCAAAACGCAAACATTTATACTTTCGGATCGGATGAATTTTTAGCCAAAAACTGATCCATACCAACCGCGAACACCCCTATCTTTTACAACATATCGGTATTTTCGTAGTTTTGTATCCAAACATTTCTGAAATTTAACCTTTAATGAAAATTTACAAGTCCCGAGATTGATTGATTTACTGATTAAATCATTGAACTTAGGCTTGTTTTCGATTAGTCTACCAATTTCTTTTACGAGCCGTCTGAGTCTTATACATTGTTTTGTCTTTATTATAAACTTCGTTTAAGTCCAATGATAAGTAAATACACCTTATGGACCAATTATTTCCATTCATGCATTTACCAATTATAAATGTGTTCCGGAAAGCATCAAAATGTAGTATAGTATTACCTCGATTTCCATTCTCCACCGATCGAACATTTAAAATCCATTCGATCACTCTCTAACTTGAATTCAGCATCCAATAATTCCTTAAATACATAAAAATGAATTTACGTCAGAAACTAAATTAAATTGGGAAACCAACTTGAATCTAAAGATAAAACATTGAAAAACGGCTTACCAATTGCAAATTTAGAAAAAAAGAACTTTGGATTCAAACTCAAGTTGTCGAAAAACATAAAATAAGACTTTTCGAAAATTTTAATTTTTCGAGTCAATGGTCAAAGTCAACGGTTTGACTCGGATGAGTTAACTCATTCCAGGTTGACTCGATCAGGTCAAATAGACCTGGTTCAACTGGACCGGTTCGGTCCAGTTGGGCCAATTCCAGAAGCTTCTTGGACCGACAGACGAATCCAACTCGCACTGCTGGTGCGTGGTGGCGTGTGTGGTGATGACGGGAGCTTTTTTTACCGGCCGATTCTTCCCCGGTCTTCTACATACTTCAATTTAACAAAAATAAATCCAAATTCGTAGTAATAATAAGCAAAAGTTTCCGAAATTAAATTAGGAACTTACCCCGACGATTGAGGTAGAGGCGACGACAATTAGGGTACAAGCAATTTGGGGAAATTGGTTCAATCCAAATCCAGGGAGTTATTATTCTCTGACCATGAAAATTGGATTATTTACAGGGGTAGTCCCTAAACTTCCCTAACCTTCAAATTTAATGTAGATATCTTCAAAATTATTTGTTTTAAACCTTCATTTAAATAAAATAAAATATAACACTTAAATTGAGGTGTGACAATTCTCTTTCCCTTAAAATAATTTCATCCTCTAAATTCACTCAAGTTACAAAAATGCATAAGTGAAGCTTTCAGAAATTCTTCATTATCTTCATGTAGCTTTTATAGAAGTACTAGTCCTTTAATAATCCTTAACCAGTTAAATGTATATTCTCATCAAAACTCTCCCTTATTCCAAATAAAATAATATGAACAAAATTATCCTTGTGGAATAAATTCAACCTTTGTTACGAGGTTAGGTTCATATAGCGATAATATATCTAATTTCATTTCTGGAGTCATGTCAGAATTTCTCGGATGAGTAACTCTCACATTACTCGTGAGGTACTTTACAGAATTTGGACAAACGTTACTGATATTATTTTATGCATATGTCAAGCCTTAACAGATAGAAAACTTAGGTTAGCTCGTTACAGAGAGGGACTCGACCTTGGAGTTTCGGCTTAGAGAAGTACGGTTGTAGTCTAGGGGCATGTACTGACCAGACATCCTATGTCATTCGACCGACCGATCTATCTAGAAAAACATGACTCAACCTAACCTCTGATACAACTAAATGTAACACCCATAGACCGATACGGGTGACCCGATCTGATCTGAGGTGTCACATTAGGGCTACCAGAGCGACCCACGGTAAAAATCTCGAAAAAAATTAAAATTTCTTTTAAAACATGTAAAACCATAAAATAATTTATAATTAAAATAGAAGTCCGAAAAACCATTCATATATTACAGACATAATTAAAATCATATATGTTTCAGACTCGGATATAAAAACAGAATACCACTTACATGCCCCCTAAACACATGCATCGTACTCCACAAGAATGTCAGTGTAACTCATTTACTGATGTTGATAGTTGCACTGATTCAATCCTTTTAACCTATAATAATTAGTAACAGAGTGAGCTTTTGGAAGCTCAGTAATACAGTACTACTAATTGATGCTGAAGAACATGCAAATAATAGTCAATCATAATTTTTCCTTATTGATTCAGACATCTACAGATTTTTGTGATGAGCTGAGGTCCCACTGATATTTCAGGTAGTAAAAGACATGAAACTTTTAGTTCAGAGGAAATGTTTTGGATGATTGAGTTTAGGATACCATAATATGTTGTCTAGTGTGTTCCCACAAAACCAATGAAAATGTACAAATCTTTTTAAAACATTAGCAATTTAAAACGTATTTTTAAAAAACCATAGTAAAACCCTCAAACTGAACTCCAACATGTAGTTCCCAAAACTGCATCCATAAGGACTTACCCTAGGCCGAAAGGGTGTAGGTGCCAACCTAATGGAGCACCTTGGGTCCATAAGGTCTTACCCTAACCGGAGCGTAGGTGGCCACCTGAGGGGAGTGCCTCAGGCCCATAAGGACTTACCTAATGGACACAGTTTAGAAGACAACCTAAGGGAGTGCCTTAGGATCCATAAGGTCTTACCACTATGACCATAAGGCCCAAGAGGCCACCCAAGAATCGCCTTAGGTCCATAAGGAATTACCAATCGGTGCTGAACCTATACAAGGAATTACTAGCAGCGATTAAACCTGTCATAGTCTTCAGTCATACCAGAGTCCCAGAGTACCCTGTATAAAAAATAATTTCATTCAGTAAAAAGAGATATCAGAAATCAAAGCAGAGATCATAAATCATAACATAAATCAGAGATCTTAACAGATATCAAAGTTTAAAGTATAAATCATATGTTAAATTGTATTTCAAATAATAGAGACATACTTTTAAAATAAGAGAAAACATATGTGTGATCAGGGAACACACTAGAGGTTCCAGATATTATTCGAAGGTGATTGGTATTTATCAGATAGGAAGTCATGAAACTTTTATAAACTGATTAAATTCAGAGATGATATCCCCATAATAGTGTTTGATAGCTGAAGGATTCATCAATTATTCAGAAAATGATTTATCAAGATCATATATTATTCAGATACTTTTCGAAGGCACTATGTAATCAGAAAAGTATTTAGAATCGTTTTCATCAAAGTTACTCATATTTTCATATATGAGAGGAGTAATTCCAATATTCGGGAAATTAGAGGCAATTTGGTCATTAGGTTCTTGAAGAATTATTAGTGATTTGAGCTAATAAGGGAGAAATGAAGATTTAGGGCATTTAAGATTTGTGTCGATCTCTCAGAATATCAAGTTAACTCAAACTATACAACTCCCAGCAATGATACATATCAACCGGTCAAATCGTTGCACTTCAAGGGTATTCACTCTTCAATACAGACAACTCTTGTCAAATTGATCATCTTTAGAATCATTGTTGAATGGATCTTAAGGAGACGTGCATATATTACAATGGTAATTATTTCACTTCTATATTGCAACGATATTGAGAAATGTTGACGTATTTCATTCGTGGTTTAAAATACTTATGGATAACACAATATATAAGATCATCAGTGTTTCTAGACTTATCCAAGTTATTCGCTTAATTTAAGGTCATTGGGTACTTAAATCAATTTGTACTCAAGTTTATCTCGGTCACTTCAGAGTTTCCAGAGTAATTTTATCGTTTTAACAACTCGAATACGTATAGTACTTCCATTCAGTTCAACTTTATCATTTCGAGTAATTCAGAGTGTAAGGTAATTTCAGTAATTTAGCATCTACGTGTTCGCTCAGGAATTAGTAATATTAAGCCCTTTACCATATCAAGATCATGAGCGATTAACATGTTTATTCTTACTTTCATGGAAAAACATTATCTTTTACAACATATAGGTATTTTCATAGTTTCGTAACCAAGCATTTCCGACATTTAACCTTTAATGATATTAATTAGAATTTACGAGTCCCGTGATTGATTGATTTACTGATTAAATCACTGAACTTTGATTTGTTTCCGATTGGTCTACCAATTTCTTTTACGAGCCGTCTGAGTCTTATACAGTGTTTTCTCTTTATTCCAAATTTCGTTTGATTCTAATGATAAATAAATACACCCCATGGACCAATTATTTCCATTCATGCATTTACCAATTATCAATGTTTCTAGAAAGCATACAAAAGGTAGTAGAGTATTACCTCAATTTACGTGCTCTACCAATCAAACATTTAAATACCATTCGATTACTCTCAAACTTAAATTCAACGTCCAATAATTCCTTGGATACATAACAAACGAATTTACGTCAGAAACTAAACTAATTTGAGAAACCAACTTAAACCCGAAGATAAAACACTGAAAATGGCTTACCAAATGTGAATTTGGAAAAACAAACTTCGGATTCGGACTCAGGACGTCGAAAAACATAAAATATGACTTTTAGAAAATTTTAACTTTTCAGGTCAACAGTCAAAGTCAACGGGTTAACTCAGATGAGTTGACTTAGTTCAGGGTTGACTCGGTTGGATCAAATAGACCCGGCTTGGCTGGACTAGTTCCAGAAGCTTCTTGGATCGGCAGACAAATCTCACGCGCACTGTCAGCGCGTGCGGTGACGACGGGGGTTGTTTCGACTGGTCGATTCTTCCTCGATCTTCTACACACTTCAATTTAACAAAAATAAATCCCAATTCGCAGAAATAATACACCAAAGTTTTCGAAATTAAATCAGGAACTTACCCCGATAATGAACGGCGATGGGGGTGAAAACGACGCGTTGCACTAAGCGGGTTTTGTGCGCACAACAATGGCGAGGCTGATGGGCACGACGGTGAGGCGAGGTGATGTCTCGATCGGCCGAAATCGAAGGAAAATCGGTGTGTCAAAAGTTTAGAAATGGTAAAACTTTTAAGACTTATTTGTGACGATCGGTGGCCGCTTTCGGTGGGGGAATATGGGGGTTTTGTTCGTCGGTCAATGATAAACCAAATGGCGGTGGCGGCATGAGCTAGGGCGGTCGGACGGCGGCGTATAACGGCGTAGGCAACAGTAATTAGGGCATAACCAATTTAGGGGAAATTGGTTCAATCAAAATCGGTGGTTTATTATTCTCTGACCATGAAAAATGGATTATTTACAGGGCTAGTCCATGAACTTCCCTAACCTTTAAATTTAACTTATATATCTTCAAAATTATTCATTTTAATCCCTCAATTAAATACAATAAAATCTAACCCCTAAATTGGGGTGTGACATTAAGATTAAGGGAAGTGATTGTCTTAAAGAATAAGAAGTCACTTTCAATATTCTTAAAATAAAAGGATAATCTACCAAGTGAAACTAATAAAATTGATTACATTAAAATTTGGGATTGAGAAAAAGATCATGTTCTTTTAATTAAATTCACCGAAAAAAGATTGTTAGATCTAATCTAAGGTCTCGTCTCGATGTATTTAAATAATTGAACATCCTTGTTCTCATTAAAGGTTGGTAAAATAATTAATTAATCGTATTTGTTTAATATATGTGTTTAATTTTCATTTTATTTTGTGTGTGTTTTAATATTATTTCAAAAATATATTACATTCGAATTAATATTGAATTTTAGGATGAAATAGTAATATTTCTTTATTTCGATTGGAATAATAAATGATTGCTTTAAGGCATGTGATGTCATTTATTCTCGATTGAAAATAATTAAATATTACTATTTACCCTCTTAAAATTCAAGAATTTTTTTAAAAATAAAACTTAGATTTAATTTGTTTTATTTTATTGTTATTTCTGCACTTAAATTTTGAATTAATAACGAACTTTAAGATGTTATTGTAATATTTTTTTTATTTCGATTGGAGTAAGAATCGACTTCTTTTAGGCATGAGAGGTCGATTCTTCTCGATCTAAAATAATTAAATATTATTGTGTTTCATCCTAAAAGTTAAAGAATATTATTTGTATAGGATCTTAAATTAAATTAAACTTGAATTCGTAAATTTCATTGCAAAGACAAGTAATTAATCGACTAGGTACCAATTTAGGGCGTTGTGGGGGTGCTAATCATTTTCCACGTGTAACTGACTCCCGAACTCAAATTTTTGGTAATGCATACTGTAAATTTATTGTTTTAATTAAAATTAATATTTTTATTAAAATGACAAATATGTTTTTGGGTGTCCAATCACACCCTAATAAAAGATTGATGAGAACTCTTTAAACCATGATTTATTTTAAAAGGAAACACCAAATTATTTGAGACGAGATCTTTTAAAAATCATATTTTAAATATTTATTTGTTTTTTAAAGAAAACTCGTTTCGACAATATAAAAATAAATAAATGACACCATTTTTAGAAATATTTTGACCCCTTAAAAAGAAATAGCATAATATCAAAATTAATCCCAACATTTGTTCAAATAATCATTTTAGCCTTTATTCTTTTTAGAGCAATTTGACCCCCCAATGTTTCATTTTAGGGAAAAATGCCCCTCTATGCATGAAAATAGTTAGTTAACAAACAGTTAACACTCTAAAAGAGGGATAATTTTTCCCTTAAAATGAAACGTTGAGTGCCAAAATGCTATAGAAAAAAAGAATAAGAACTCAAATGACTATTCAGTTAAACGTTATGAGACTTTTTGCCTTAAATGTAACGTTTGGGGCCGAAATACTAAAAAAAAAAAGAACAGGGGACAAAATGGTCATTTCTGTAAATGTTGGGGTTGATTTTGGTATTATGCCAAAAGAAATTGACCCCAACTTTTTTTTAAAAAATTAAATGATTTTATTTAAATATCATAATTTAAAGTTATGACACTGTAATTTAAAATTTCAAGCTCCTCACTTGTTATATGGTGAGACATTATAGACAAGTGATATGGGAGATGATACATTATATATAAGTGGTATGGGAGATGATACATTATTTGGGTGATGTGTGGTGACATACCATTAGCAAACTTGGAGGCGTGGATATTACTTGAATAAATGATGCATTACAACAAGTGCATATATAGTATGATGTACCAAATAAATGGTAATTGAATATACAATCGAGATAAGGTTTATGATGGTTGCGATGTAAGGCGTGATTCTATGTTATTTGATTGTTTGTATGAACTATTAATTTTCAATTTCTTGCTCAGTGATGTCTTTTAGAGCATTACTTCTAAATTTTTCTTTAAGCTGCTTCATCATGATTTATTACTTCCATGCTTAGATTTACCTACTTCAAGTGGTATATTAGAGTAGTTGTGCAGTGCTGAACTTCAAAAAGCTTAACGTTTTAAATTATTTTTCATGCATATATTATAATTTCGTGGTTTATGATAGGACAATAACATCATCGAGATTAATTTCAATCAGATCTTACAGAATATAATGATTGAATACTTTAGTGGGTATGCCTATTTTGCGACCCTTTGTATGTTCAGTATGTAATTCTTTTAAACTTTTAGTTATTGTATTTGATTTTAAAGTTAATAGAGTTTTGAATTTTGTTTAAACCTTTGATATATTGATTTTTATATGAGTATTAAATTTCGTTATAAAAAATAGGGTAAATTACACCATTCATCATTGAATTTTACTCTCTCTCCTATATCACTCATTGTATTTTCAATTTTTTCAATTTTTCATTGAACTTTCGAATTGTTCTTGTTTTGGTCACTACAAATTATTTTATTAATATTATTCTATGTTGCGGTGTTTATTACTATTATTAAATTTAAAAATAATTTAAAAATAAATAATAAAATAATATTTTATTACTATTAAATTTAAAACGATATAACTGCCTATTCTCATCATTGTCGACCATCGTCGGCCTTTGGAACTGGCAGCCGTTTATTCTCAAATTGTAGCTAGGGACTCGCTTTAACACACTGAGTCCAAATCTGGTGGTTGTTTCACCGGAAAAAGTCCCAAAACCCGTTCTCGACTGAAACATTTCAATTTCCTCACTTTTGATATCTAATTTATGGACTTCGGTGCATGTTTCGATAAAATGGAGGTCGAATTTATAATTAGGGGTCGAGGCGAAGCGACCCATGAAATATTGGACCAAACGGCTACAATCTACGGCCGCCGACGTTTCGATTTCCTCACTTTTGATCGGATTCGGAGTTAGGGAGTCGAAACGAAGCAGCCGATGAAATCTAGGACTGAACGACCACCATCTACAGTCGCCGACGGTGGCATCCAACGACTGTGAACAGTGGAGACCACTATCTGGTTTTAATTTTATATTTTAAATTATTTTTATATTAAATAATAATAATAAATGTCACATCATACCAAAATAATAATAAAATAATTTAAAGTGATCAAAACATAAACAATTCAATGAGTAAATTGAAAAATTAAAAGTATGGTAAGTGAAATAGGAGAGAGTGAGTAAAGTTTAATTATAAATGGTGTAGTTTACCCAAAACATATTAAGAGTCAATGGGAATCACTGTATACATTAAGGGTGTGTTTGGTTGGGGGAATGTGAGATTCCTATGGGAATGGAATTCACATTCTCCCGTTTGGTTGGGCGGGAATGTCATTCCCGGTAATCTTACATTACTAATAGTGGATTTTTTTGGGGTATATTACCGGGAATGTCATTACCTCCCTTTCCTTAGGTATTGTTGGATTACCAACGTTTTGGACTAAAATGCCCTTAAAAAAATTTCTTTCAAAAATATCCTTATTTTGTCATTGAATAATAAAAATTCTATGAATGTTAAATTACAAATTTATCCTTAAACTATTTTATATTTACAAAAAAGTCTATAATTAAAATTTTATATGAAGTTCAGGGGTTAAAATAAAATTTTACCCTTTCATTAAACTTTTTTATATTTTCAATTTTGTAAAAAAAATTATATAAATTTTATGAATTTAATTTTTAAAAAATATATAAATATTTTCCAACTTGTTAAAAAACAAATATATAATAAGGACAATTTGGTCAAATATATATTTCAATAATCTTTTATTCCTTTAACCAAACACGGTAATCTTACATTTCTGCTAAACCAACCAAACACAAAATACAACATTCTCAGTAATCCTATTCTCTGATAATATTTTATTCCCACTGGTGATCTTACATTCCGTGAACCAAACGCATTCTAAGGGCTATTTTGAATATTAAGCCTTTAAATATTATAAATATATTCTCTAAAAGTATTGTTTTTGGTAAACTTTCTAAAAGTATTATTCCCTCTATCTAATTAAAAATGTTATTTTTTGACTTTTTAAAAATAAAAAATTTCAAACTTTGACCATGATTATTTTAAATATTTAGATTTTATAAAATATATATTTAAAAATTGGATTGAAATTTTTAAAAATATATTTTTTACATACTTTTATCAAAAATAATTTTTAAATAATAATTAGTCAAAGTTTAAAAAATGATTAAAAATCAATAATAAACAATTTTTATGAGACAGCATGAGTACACAATTATTCAAATCATGACATTTTTCTAATATAATATTGCACTTCCTTAAAAATGTAATTTGAGATTATTAATTATTGATATTAGTGGACAATAAAAATTGATATTATGCAAACTACTCAAATTATGATTTATGGTGTGTCATTACACGTTGTTCACATCATTAACGTCATGTAAATATAGTTAATATACGGATAAAATAATATAGTTAATATTTTTTACGGATAAAACTGATATTATGCAACTACTCAAATTATGATTTACGTGGCGAAGAATGTGGTCAATGTCTTCCACCACTGCACCACAGATTCGACAACTGCCATAAGAATATATGTGGCGTCCGATAAATACGTCACATAAAAAAAATAATCCCCGATAAACCTTTGAATAAGAGAACATTTCCTAAAATTAAAACTATATCTCAATGAGACATGTCATGAAAAATTAAAATTGAATTCATTATTTTAAAAAATTAAAATTATTTCTTAATAAGACCTGTCATGAAATTATTTCTGTTAGAAATCGGCGTTGAACGCATGAGAAATTGTAAGCAAATGGCAACAAGAATTCCATCACGGCAAGAAAGCTTGGATCGTGGCAATTAAATATTAAGTGTTGTGGCAGCAACAACATAGTTTTCAAAGATGAAGATAAACACGACAGCATCTTAAAGCTTCATGAGTCGGTTACTAATGTTTATATATATAGGATTATATGGTTGATGTATGGAACGAATATACGAGTGAATTTTTTTGAGAGATTAAGAAAGCTTAGCAAACCCTTTGAATAGCGTGGTTTTGTTTGTGAACCAGCTGAAACTAGTATTGCCACTACAATAGAATTGGTCTATAGCGGCGTTTTTTGTCCTATAGCGGCTTTTAAAGGCGCCGCTAAAAATGCTTCTGGTGCAAAAAAAGCGCTACAAAAATGCCGCTAATACAAATGCCAAAACTATAGTGGCGTTTTCTACTAATAAACGCCGCTAAAAGTCATGTTATATAGCGGTGTTTTAGTATACAAACGCCATAACAGGTTCACCATATAGCAATGTATTGGGCACAAACGCCGCAATAGGTTTGATATTTATAGGTGTTTTCCAGAACAGATTCGCTATTTAGCGGCGTTTTTAGTCACAAACGTCGCAAAAGATTTGATATTTAGCGGTGTTTCGGGCACAAATGCAGCAATAGGTTGGTCATTTAGCGGCATTTTTTTCCAAAAAAAACTCCACCAAATATGCACTTCGTTAGCGACATTTTTCCCTTAAAATGTCGCTAATCGAAACTGATTTTCAACATATCTTCTTCCTATTTTGTATTAGCCAAATTTAACCAGTAACAATATCCAATAACTATCTTAAATTTATTACGAATCGATTTAAGTAATAATACATAAAAACATAAATAAATCAAATTTTACAAACATCCAAGTTAAATATAATGTAGTTCAATATTTTTCAATAACATAAATAGAGCATTAACCTAAGAAAACACCCTATGATGATGAACTATTTGTTTAATTCTGTTGCATCATCTACTTCATAGCTTCAATTTGATTTTGAAGCTCTGCATATTTTTCTGAATTGTTGCTTCTCTCGTTGCTTCTCTCGCTGCTCTCTCGCTTCAGCTTCGGCTTTCATTTGAGTAATTTTTCATCAATTTGACTTAGTTGTTGTTTTAATCGATTAACTTCTTATTGAGAAGACTGGTTGTGTGATGGTATGTACTGAGATGAGTTGGATCCAAAATATTTGGTTGGAGTAACGAATGATCCCTGAGACCATGCTTTCATGATGCCCATGACAACAGAAACAAAAACACTGAAAATTGTGTGTATGGATAAAGAGGAAAGGAAGCAGAGCATGTTACCCGGTAGAATGATGAACGACGATGGAGATTGGCAACGTCGGTGTTATGATTTGCTGGTGGTGGTGGATGCGCGATTGGTGCTGGTTGAGACGCACAGTAGGAAAATCACAAATTTCTACTATCCTTGTAGTCACCAATTTGACTCAACATCAAATAACTAAAATTTGGGGGAAAATCAAACTGGTGGATTTTTGTTTACCTAGAAAATGTAGCATAGACTGCCATTTAGCCATTTGTTAGACAATGTTATCCTTTAAAATCCAGAAGTTGAGAAAATAGATAGAAAATGAACATATGGTATTCTCATTAATTGCTTATGTACCAAAATTATCAAACAATAAAATAATCCGTTGAAGGTTCGATATGAATGAATTGCTTCAGATCATTAGTAATATTTGCAAATGTGAACTAATTTGGAACAAGCTCGTGCAAAGAATGGACCCTAAATATACTTCAATTAGAAGTAACCATGGACATTTTTCTTCTTATCTAAATACCCATTTAGCAGCTGACATGGCCTAAACTTGAATATTTTACCAATAACTTTCTTTCCCTTAATGAAATAGAATATAGCATGAACAAATCCAGTTTGGTTTCCCTGATAACACAGTAAGAACTTGCAGTTTTGCAAATTGCAAACCAAAAATGCATAAAACCAATTATACAACATCCATGATGACCTTAATTAGTTTATTATGTATACAAGTGTTATCATTGACCACAACATCAAAAAAAAAAACAATTTCAATCAAAAGCATGTCTTTTGCATTTTTAGACAACCAACAGTTAAACAAGTATGAGCTTTCGAGTTTCTAAGCAATGATGATTCCAAGGTGCAGACTCCATGTTATGATATCTTCAAGCTAAAGCGAACTCATACAAAATTATCTATCTATAGATTATGTGAAACCAAAACAGAAGAAGCAAACTTCACGGATTCCCCCAATTCATTCATTTCATCATTTTCTTCTCCACTCAACAAGGCCGAAAAGAAAATGCCTGGTGGATGCTTATGAAAAACAGAGAAATGCCCAAATTTTTGGCTTATGAAAAAAGAGAAGCGCCCAAAGTTTTCATGTATCAAAAATATAGAAACACCCTAAAAAAAAGTATGCGACAAAGAAGAAATGCACACCTGGTGGTTGGCCTGAAGAGTGCGACGACGAGGATGGTAACTTCTGCTGGTGGCTGGGTATGGTGGATGTGTTAGGTTAGGGATTATAAATATGTAAAGGAGAAAAATAGCAGAGACCGGGAGTGAAGCCCTTAAAACATGTAAAGGAGAAAAATGAAAAAGGAATAAAGGTTCGGGGACTAATAGCGGCGTTTGTTAGCAAAAATGCCACTAATATCTAGACAAATAGTGACGTTTATTTAATAAACGCCACTAAAATATGAGTATGTTGTGGCGTTTGTCAAAAAACCCTCTAAATTATGAGTTTTTAACAGCATTTGTCTAAAAATGCCACTATAGTGTGGTTCTGTAGTGGCATTTTTTGAAAAAATGGCACAAAAATATGGCTCTGTAGCGGCGACTGTAATAAAAACGCCACTACAATGTGAGTCTGTAGCGGCGTTTTTGTACAAACGCCGTTAATGTTTACCATTTTGTGGCGTTTCGCATAAAAACATTGTGATATCTATAAATTTAATGGCGTTTACATTCAAAATGCCGCTCTATACGCCGCTATAGATCAATTTTGTTGTAGCATGAGTTTGTGTTTGTATTTTTATTTTGGTTCATATTAATAGCGTGTAGATTATAAATTTTCAAGTGTCCACCTACGCTTCCAACAATTTCTTATTTCTTAAATAAATGTATCTTTCAGCTCCCACTAGTTCTCTCATGTCTCTTAATCCCTGTAAGAAAATTGAGACATAGATTATAGAACCATAATTAATTCATTATTTGTTATAATTAACATCAATCATATTTGACTCAAAGTAAACAAATAAAATTGATTTATCTTTTTTCGCTAGCCAACTCTTAAATTTGACGCAGTCCTTCTTCACATGTCCATTATGTTTTACAAAAGAAACACTTGGACTTTTTTTAAACCTAATTTTAGGCTCTAAACATCTATTTGACATTTTCCAAACCTAATATTTGGCTCTAAATTATTTTTAAGAAAAATAATCATTAAATTTCTTTTTTTGAAAAATATTGAGAATTCTTCTAAAATCTAAATCAATTACCCGATTCACTAACATGAAACTATTAGACTAAATTATTGGATGTGTCAACGACCATATATGAACTAACTTTGAGTTATTGTATTTGATTTTAAAGTTAACAGAGTTATGAATTTTATATAAACCTTTGATATATTGATTTTTGACATGAGTATTAAAATTTGTTATAAAAGAATATTCATAGTCAATGTTGGAATCATTGTATGCTTTAAGGGCTATTTTGTCTATTAAGCCTTTAAAAATTATAAATATATTTTTAGAAGTATTATACAATTACTCAATCATGAAATGTTTCTAATATATATATTACATTTCCTTAGAAATGTTATTTGAGATTATTAATTATTGATATTTGTGGACAATAAAAATTGGTGTTAGGGTTGTTTATCAAGCGAGTCAATTGTGAGTTGGACGGTGCTCATTTCGTGCCCATTAAAAAAATTTGTTGTTCGACTCGGCTCATTGCTTGCTAGGTTCGTTAATTTTTTGCTCGACTCATACTTGTTAAAAACATTTGTTGTTCAACTAATTGCTCGTTAAGTTCACTAGAATATTTGGGTAAGGTAATTAGGATTTTCTTTTTTGGTGTAAATTAATTATTGACATTTTAATATTTTTCTTATTATTTATTAAAAAATTAATATATTAAAAATAATTATTAATTAATAATTTAACATCTTTCTTATTATTTATCAGTAAATTAGTAATTATTATTGAGACTTTTTTTAATGCAATAAATTTTTTAAGGTGGCTACTAAAAAATTATAAAAAAAATTAATGAACTGCTCACAAACTTATCGAGTCGAGTTAGACCTTGCTCGACTCAACTCGTTAAGGTCTCGAGTTGAACTCAACTTTAAGTTTGAGTCGAGTCAACTCGAGTCGAGCACTGACCAAGTTTTAACCAAGTCGAGTTCGAATAGTTCACAAGCTGCTCAACTCATTAATCACCCCTAGTTTACATCATTATCTATTAACAGTAACGTAAATATATATAGTTAATATACTGATAGAAAAAAATTTCTTATTTTTTACGGTTAGAGGGTTCAATTAGATATAAAAAATTGATTTTTTAAAACGGAAAGATTTATATACTAAAAAGCCTAACAAATTTAATTTCAATATTTATATTCAATGATAATTCTAGAAAAATAATGTTAATATTGAAACATTTTGATTATATATAATCCTAATACTAAATTAATATTACCAGATGGAATTTTTAATTGTCTGGGTGGTGTAGTTTGTTATCACGCTAGTCTCACACACTAGAGGTCCCCGGTTCGATCCCGGGCTCAGACTTTCATTAACGGATTAACATAAATACCGCAGAAACTTGTTGAGGTTTTTGTAGATTTTCAGTGGTTTTTTCTTTTCAAGGAGTTCATTGATTTTAAAACTAACATATTAGTTGACATAGTTAATGATTTATTATAACAACTGATGTGCATATTACCTTATTTGTAGGGCAAAAAGGTGATATTACTCATGATTTTACAGTGTACCTCTACTGTAATTACCTCATGGATGCTCTTCTGCAATGCCAACTTTTTTCGGATAGACAGTGGAGAATCCTGTCATGTCCCACTGTGATGAAAGGAAGAGTAGTTGTCGATACACGTGTTCAAAGCCGTTGAAAGAGCAGCAGCCCCTATAGTGTGTCCTCACATTTGGGAAGAAGAATCATATGCAAGTTGGTGGGCGCAATACAAAGATATTGCCTCCCCCGAATGCCATCACATTCTCGAACTTTTCCTGCAAATTGGATTCAAAGGAGGCGATCGTGGGAATCTGGTCTAAATGACTAGCTTGCCTCAGAATATTTTCAAAGTTATTGGTTTGAAGCATCTAGTTAAAGCAGAGTTTGTTTTCAATGTTCTGTCAAACAATGGAGTTTACTCTATGATTTTCCCTATAAATACTCCACCATCGGGAGCTTAAGTTTCAGGTCCACCAAGGTTTTTGACCCTTTTCACTCTTTGTCAAACTCCAACCTCTCACCACCATTCAGTCGAATGCAGTGATCCGATAGTCGTTAAGTTTTAAAGTGAAATCGAAAGTATATCGTGACTTCTCTCTGAGCTTTAGCATTTTCTTCGTCCCACGTTAAGTGTAACAACCGTCTTCACTGCAAAAGACATGGACAAGGTGATGAGATTGGCCTCGGAGAGTGGAGTGGTGCTGTTCAGCAAGAGCTCATGTTGCCTGTGTTATACGGTCAGGATTCTGTTCCAAGACCTTGGGGTGACCCCGACGGTTCACGAGATCGACCAAGACCCTGAAGGCCAGGAAATGGAGAGAGCCCTGATGAGGTTGGGGTGCAACACGCCGGTTCCGATGATCTTCATCGGGGGAAAGCTGCTGGGATCCACAAATGAAGTCATGTCCCTCCACTTAAGTGGAGGGCTGATCCCTTTGCTGAGGCCGTATCAAGCTTTGTATTGAACTATAATACAAGTCAAAATACTCTTTCTAATTATGACATTGAAAGAAATAAATTGACTAAAAAATCAGTAGTTTCTCTGGTCAGCTGTACGTATTGTGCATCTTCTTCTTTTTTTCCATGTTAATCTCTCATGAGATATTCTATAGATTTGCTTTAGCTCTCTATATCAATGTAATTTGTTCCTATTTCTTAATGAAGTTTACTTTCTATATGTACTTCTGCTTAAGCCATTTATACAGACTTACAAATGTTGATATATATATATATATACACCCTAGCAGTCATAACATCAAAATTTGAATAAATAAGTCATTTTTTCCATACACCAAATTATATGATCTTAAAGTTATAGATGCTAATCAGAAACTGATTAGTTTGAAACATCTTCAAAAAAATCCTCCATGATCAACCTTTCCATCGCAGGCGTCGATCATAAGGATAATTCAAAGTTTGTTACTTTTGAATGGAGTAAAAAATGATAGGGTAAAGTATATAAATGGTCCCCGAGTATAAGGTGTTACTTTGTTGACTCCCTTGACTATTGAAAGTTACAAAATGGTTCTTGACTATATGTCGTTGCTTTTTTGAGTCCTCCGAGTATTAAAGTTACAAAATGGTCACCCAACTATTTATATATTCCAAACTCATCCTTTTCCGTTAAAAAATTGACAGCCGCCTGAGATGGGCGTTAACCTATTGATTGTGATATGAGAAAATCTTATCCCATAACTATTTTATCTGTATTTCATGGATCAAATTTCTATTTACATTATGTCGTTGAGCTAGTGCTTGAAACATTATGTTGGCGAGCCAATATTTGAAAGCAATGGTGATGCCAATAAACATCATTAAAATATGATTTCTATCATATCTCAGTCAGCAGATTAACGTCCAACTCATACAAGCGTTAACTTTTTAACATAAAAGGACGATTTTAGAATATATATAAATAGTCAAAGGACCATTTTGTAACTTTTAATAGTTGGGGGACTAAAAAAATTGTTTATAGTCAGAGGACTAAATTTTAACTTTTAATAGTTAAAGGACTCAACAAAACAAAATCCTATTATTGAGAGACCATTTGTTGTTAGGAATATCAAAAGTTGTTGTTAGGACCACACTAATAATTTATACTATATTTTTTATATATATTTGTTAGTGTCACTTTTCCATCTAGAAGCAACATGGTAAGTTTCTCAACATTGGAAACCCTATTGCATTCCAATAATGTAAAAATAAATACTTTATATTTTTCAATAAATTTATTCATTTTAATTTTTAAAATTATCTCATTTAAAATGTCCTATTAGAAATTTTAATAAAAAAACAACATTTATATATTTTTTATCCTTATTTGTCTCATTCTTTTACATCTATCAAAACAAATAGGGTAAACTATGTGTTTAGTACCTAAACTATAGTTTTTTTGTTCATTTTAGTACCTAAACTCTAATTTTTTTAACCATACATAACATTTAGTTTTTGTTTCATTTTAATACCCTCCGGTAAAAACTTAAGGGACAGTCTCATCGGCCATCACGTTTGTAGTCGTCGGTCGTCGCATCTTTCAATTGATGAAACTCAAACTTTCCAACCCGTACTTTTGACCCCCTAAATGTAATTTTGGCCTCTATTTCACTGGAAAACGCTTCAATCTCCCCAAATCGGCGATAGACTCTTCGATTTCTTCATCCTCTGATCTCCATGGTCCACCGTCTGATGGGCTTGAAACTGAACTATGTTGGTCAACTCGTCATTCTCTCGTGGTCCACCATTCAGATTGGTTGTCCTGAGCTATGCCATATCAGCCCTTTTGTTCAGTTTTTAACGACGGAGTACTAAAATCAAACAAAAACTAAACGTTAGGTATGATTTTGAAAAAAATGAAAGTTTAGGTAATAAATGTGTAGTTTACTCCAAACAAATATGTCGAAGCTATCAGTCAATTTTTAGTGATAATTTTGTCATTTCCCTTATTTTATATAACTTTTATTTATCTCCTAAAACTATGTACCTAGCCAACATGGAACAAAAATTATGGGACAGAGGGAATAATGTTTAAAAATGAATTTACATAATTTTTTTATTTTAATCCTACATACTAAAATCTAAAACCCACACCCCCTACGTATTATACACTCTAAACTCTAAATTTTAAACCTAAACTATAAATTTTATAACCTAAAATCAGAGTGTCGACACTGTTTTCACCCGGGTGGAGAAAAACTTATTACGACTTGGGGGTTTTCTTTGAAAATGTTTTGAAATGTGAGGAGTCGCCACCAATCATTTTAAGGTGCGATCGTGACACCATAAAAGCTGGGTGATTTTAATAAAACATTTTATTTTATTAAAATACCAAGTTTAGGGTCTACAGAAACTAAAAAATAGGTTTGGGAGTCAGTTACACGTGGGGAAGAATTAGCACCCCCGCAGCACCTAAAAATTGGTACCTAGTTGATTATCCTATATTTAGAATCGAAAATTTTGAGTTTGAACTTAATTTAATTTAAAAATCATTTCGAATGTAAAGTTAAAAATAATATTTGTTTATTAAATCCAATAGCATTCGCCCCTAGCATGAATGCTGGAGATCGGCTATTGTGCCCAATAACCGGACATTGCCTCGATATTTTAGAAAACATGTTGCAGTCTTGAAAAGGATGTCGACCTATTTTGGGAATCACTAGTAGTCACCCCCTGAGCATACTTGCGAGAGATATACGATTGACTCCATAATAAGTGAACATTGCCTTAGGTTGTAAAATAAGACGCAATCAAACAATTTATTATTAATCCTAATTAAACTAAAGGTAGATTAAGGCTTTCTCTATCTTAAAGTGTCAAATTATGAAAATTAAAGAACCCAGAGGCATAAACCTAAAAATGTAGGCATCAATTATTTAGAACGTGATTTATCAGGATCTTATAGTGTTCATATATTTTTTGGAGGCACTATGTAATTACAAAAGTATTCAGAGTCTTTTGTATCAGAGTTACTCATGTTTTCATATATGACAATAGTAATTCCATTATCCAGGAAATTAGAGACAATTTGGACATTAGGTTCTTGGATAATTCTTAGTGATTTGAGCTAATAAGGGAGAAACGAAGATTTAGGGCATTTAAGATTTGTGTCGATCTCTTGGAATATTGAGTTATCTCAAACTATACCACTCCCAGCATTAATACCTCTCAACCGGTCAAATCATTGCACTTCAAGGGTATTCACTTTTTAATACAGACAACTCTTGTCAAATTGATTATCTTCATAATCCTCGATGAATGAATTTTAGGGAGATGTGCAGATATTAAAATGATAGTTATTTCACTTTTGTATTGCAACGATATCGAGAAATCTCAACGTGCTTAATTAGTGGTTCAAAACCCTTATGGATGACACAATATATAAAATCATCAGTGTTTCCAGACTTATCCAAGTTATTCGCTTAATTTAAGGTCATTAGGGTTCTTAAATCAATTCGTATTCAAGTTTATCCTGGTCACTTCGAAGTTTCCAGAGTAATTCTATCATTTTAACAACTCAAATACGTACAGTAATTCCATTTATTTCAACTTTTTCATTTCGAGTAATTCATACGTGTAAGGTACTTTCGGTAATTTAGCCTCTTGGTGTTTGCTTAGGAATTAGTAAATTTAAGTCCTTTACCATCTCAAGATCATTAGCGATTAAAATGTTTATTTTCACTTTCGTGGGAAAACCTTATCTTTTACAACATAGTGATATTTTCGTAGTTTCATATCCAAGCATTTATGACATTTAACCTTTAATGAGATTAATCAAAATTTACAAGTCCCGAGAATGATCGATTTACTGATTAAATCATTGAACTTAGATTTCTTTCCGATTAGTCTACCAATTTCTTTTACGAGCTGTCTAAGTCTTATAAAGTGTTTTGTCTTTATTCTAAATTATGTTTGAGTCCAATGATAAGTAAATACACCTCATAGACCAATTATTTTCATTCATGCAATTACCAATTATCAATGTGTTCTGGAAAGCATACAAAAGGTAGTCGAGTATTACCTCGATTTCCATGCTCAACCGATCGAACATTTAAACTCCATTCGATCAGTCTCTAACTTGAATTCAACGTCCAATAATTCCTCGGATACATAGCAAATGAATTTACGTCAAAAAACTGAACTAAATTGGGAAACCAACTTGAATCTAAAGATAAAACATTAAAAATCAGCTTACAGAGTACGAATTTGGTAAAACGGACTTCGGATTTAGACTCAGGACGTCGAAAAACATAAAATAAGACTTTTCAAAATTTTTGACTTTTCGGGTAAACGGTCAAAGTCAACGGGTTAACTCGGGCAAGCTGACTCAGTCCGAGTTGACTTGATCGGGTCAAACAGACCTGATTTGACCGAAATGGTTCCAGAAGCTTCCTGGAACGGCAGATAAATCCCACTCGTAGTGGTGGCGCGTGTGGACGACGGGGGCTTTTTCGACAGACCGATTCTTCCCCGATATTCTACACACTTCAATTTAACAAAAATAAATCCCAATTCACAGCAATAATATGTCAAAGTTTCCAAAATTAAATCAGGAACTTACCCTAACAATGAACGATGATGGAGGCGGCGACAGCGCGTCACACTAGGCGGGTTTTATGCGTACAACGGCTGCGAGGCTGATGGGCACGGCGATGAGGCGAGGCACTGTATTGATTGAACGAAATTGAGAGAACTTTGGTGTGGCAAAAGTTTAGAAATAGTTAAACTTTGGTGAGTTATTCGCGACGATCAGTGGCCATTTTCGATAGAGGAATATGGGGGGTTTTGTTCGTCGGTCAACGACAAACCGAATGGCAATGGCGACACGAGCTAGGGCGGTCGGACGACGGCGGATTGAGGCAGAGGCGACGATAATTATGGTATAACCAATTTGAAGGAATTTGTTCAATCCAAATAGGGAGGTTATTATTCTCCGACTATGAAAATTGGATTATTTACAGGGTTAGTCCCTAAACTTCCCAACCTTTGAATTTAACTCAGACATCTTTAAAATTATTCATTTTAGTCCCTCAATTAAATACAATAAAATCTAACCCCTAAATTAGGGTGTGCCAATTCTCCTCCCCTTAAAAGAATTTCGTCCACAAAATTCACTCAAGTTACAGAAATGCATAAGTGAAGCTTTTAGAAATTCTTCATTATCTTCAAGTAGCTTTTACAGAAGTATTAGTCATTTACTAATTATTAACTAACTGAATGTGCGTTCTCTTCAAAACTCTCCCTTATTCCCAATAAAAGAATATGCACATAATTATCCTTGTGGAATAATTCAACCTAGTTTACGAGGTTAGGTTCATAGAGCTATAATATATCCAATTTCATTTCTGGAGTCGGGTAAGATTTTCTCGGATGAGTAACTCTCACATTGCTCGTGAGGCACTTTACAAAATTTAGACAAACGTTATTGATATTCCTTTATGCATAGGTCAAGCCCTAACGGATAGAAAACTTAGGTTAGCTCATTACAGAGAGGGACTTGACCTTGGAGTTTTGGCTTAGAGAAGTACGATTATAGTCTAGGGGCATGTACTGACCATACATCCTATGGTATTCGATCGATCAGTCTATCCAGAAAAAAAGACTTAACCTAAGCTCTGATACCACTAAATGTAACACCCACAGACCGATGCAGGTGACATGATCTGATCCAAGGTATCACATTAGGGTCACCGGAACGACCCATAGTAAAAATCCTGAATTTTTAAATAAAAAAAAATTAAAACGTGTAAAACCATAAAATAATTTATAACTAAAATACAAGTTAGAAAAAACCATTCATATATTACAGAAAAAAAATAAAATCATACATGTTTCAGACTCGGATATAAAAATAAAATACCACCTACATGCCCCCTAGACACATGCACCGTACTCTGCAAGAACGTCGGTGGAACTCCTTTACTTATATCGATAGTTGCACTGATTCAATCATTTTAACATGAAATAATCAGTAACAGAGTGAGCTTTGGGAAGCTCAGTAATACAGTACTACCAAGTTATGCTGAAGGACATGCATATAATAAACAAGCATAATTTTTTCTTATTGATTCAGACATCTACAGATTTTTATGATGAGCTGAGGTCCCACTGATATTTCAGGTAGTAAAAGATAGGAAGCTTTCAGTTCAAAAAAAAAATGTTTCGGATGACTGGATTCAGGAGATCATCTAGTGTGTTCCCGTAAAATAGTGAAAATGTACAGATCTTTCTAAAACAGTAGCAATTTTGGTCCATAAAGTATTACCCTAGTCGGAGCGTAGGTGCCCACCTGAGGGGAGTGTCTCAGGCTCATAAGGACTTATCTAATGCACATAGCAGATGAGCCACCTTAAGAGAGTTCCTTAGGATCCATAACGTCTTACCACTAGGACCATAAGGCCTAGGAGGCCACCCAAGAGTCACCTTAGGTCCATAAGGAATTACCAATCGGTGATGAACCTATACAAGGAATTACCAGTAGCGATTAAACCTGCAATAGTCTTCAGTCATACCAGAGTCCCATAGTACCCCGTATAAAAAATAATTTCAGTCAGTAAATAGAGATATAAGAAATCAGAGCAGAGATCAGAAAAGAAATCAGAGATCAAAAATGATATCAAATTTCAGAGCAGAAATCAGAGGTCAGATTGTATTTCAGATAATAGAGACATACTTTTAAAATAAGAGAAAACATATGTGTGATCAGGGAACACACTAGAGGTTCCAGATATTATTCGGAGGTGATTGGTATTTATCAGATAGTGAGTCATGAAACTTTTGTAAACTGATTAAATTCAGATTGATAGCTAACAGATTCATCAATTATTCAGAACATGATTTATCAGAATCATATAGTATTTGGATATTTTTTGAATGCACTATGTAAATAGAAAAGTATTCAGAATCCTTTGCATCAGAGTTCTCATGTTTTCATATATGACAGGAGTAATTCCATTGTCCAGGAAATTAGAGGTAATTTGTGCGTTATGTTCTTGGAGAATTCTTAGTGGGAGAAACGAAGATTCATGGCATTTAAGATTTGTGTCGATCTCACAGAATATCGAGTTAACTCGAACAATACAACTCCCATCAATGATACCTGTCAACCGGTCAAATCGTTACACTTCAAGAGTATTCACTCTTCAATACAGACAATTCTTATCAAATTGATCTTCTTCAGAATCATCGTTGAATGGATCTTAGGGAGACGTGCAAAAATTATAATGGTAGTTATTTCACTTCTGTATTGCAACGATATCGAGAAATGTTGACGTGCTTGATTCGTGGTTCAAAACCCTTATGAATGGCATAATATATAAGATCATCAGTGTTTCCAGACTTATCCAAGTTATTCGCTTAATTTAAGGTCATTGGGGTACTTAAATCAATTTGCATTCAAGTTTAACACGGTCACTTCGGAGTTTCCAAAGTAATTCTATCATTTTAACAACTCGAATACACACAATACTTCCATTCAGTTCAACTTTTTCATTTCGAGTAATTCAGAGTGTAAGGTACTTTCAGTAATTTAGCTTCTGCGTGTTCGCTCAGGAATTAGTAATTTTAAGTCCTTTACCATCTCAAGATCATGAGCGAATAACATGTTTATTTGCACTTTCTTGAAAAAACTTATCTTTTATAACATATCGGTATTTTCGTAGTTTTGTATCCAATCATTTTTGACATTTAACCATTAATGAGATTAATCAAAATTTATGAGTCTTGAGATTGATTGATTTACTGATTAAATCATTGAACTTAGATTTGTTTCTGATCGGCCTACCAATTTCTTTTACGAGATGTCTGAATCTTATACAGTGTTCTGTCTTTATTCCAAATTTTGTTTGAGTCCAATGATAATTAAATACACCTCATGGACAAATTATTTCCATTCTTGCATTAACCAATTATCAATATGTTCTGAAAAACATACAAAAGATAGTAGAGTATTACCTCGATTTCTGTGCTCTACCGATTAAACATTTAAACTCTATTCGATCACTCTCAAAACTTGAATTCAACGTCCAATAATTCCTCAAATACATAGAAAACGAATTTACGTAAGAAACTAAACTAAATAAAGAAACCAACTTGAATCCGAAGATAAAACACTGAAAAAGGCTTACCAAGTGTGAATTTGGCAAAACAGACTTCAGATTCGGACTCAAGACGTTGAAAACATAAAAAATGACTTTTAGAAATTTTTGACTTTTCGGGTCAACTGTCAAAGTCAACAGGTTGACTCAAACAAGTTGACTAAGTCCGGGTTGACTCGGTTGGGTCAAATAGAACCGGTTCGACTGGACCGGTTCTAGAAGCTTCTTGGACTGGCAGACGAATCCCACGAGGGCTGTTTCGACTGGTTAATTCTTTCTCGATCTTCTACACACTTCAATTTATCAAAAATAAATCCCAATTCGCAGCAATAATACGCCAATGTTTTCGAAATTAAATCGAGAACTTACCCTGAGAATGAACAGTGATGGAGGTGAAGACGGTACGTCGCACTGGGCGGTTTTTGTGCGCACAACGATGGCGAGGCTGATGGACGTGGTGGTGAGGCGAGGTGATGTCTCGATCGGCCAAAATTGAGAGAAAATTGGCATGTCACAAGTTTAGAAACGATGAAACTTTGACGACTTATTCACAATGATCGGTGGCCGCTTTCGATTGGGGAATATTGGGGTTTTGTTTGTCGATTAACGATAAACCCAATGGTGTTGGCAGCATGAGCTGGGGTGGTCAGATGGCGGCGGATAGAGGCAGAGGAGACAATAATTAGGGTATAACCAAATTGGGGGAAATTGGTTTAATCCAAATGGGGGGGGTTATTATTCTCTGACCATGAAAATGGATTATTTACAGGGTTAGTCCCTAAACTTCCCTAGCCTTCAAATTTAACTCATACATCTTCAAAATTATTCGTTTTAGTCGCTCAATTAAATACAATAAAATATAACCCCTAAATTGGGGTGTGACATTAAGATTAAGGGAAGTGATTGTCTTAAAGAATAAGAAGTCACTTTCAAAATTCTTAAAATAAAAGGATATTCTACCAAGTGAAACTAATAAAATTTATTACATTAAAATTTGGGACTGAGAAAAAGATCATGTTCTTTTAATTAAATTCATTGAGAAAAGACTGTTACATCAAATCTAAGGTCTCGTCTCGTTGTATTTAAATAATTGAACGTCATTATTCTCATTAAATGTTGGTAAATTAATTAATTAATTAATCGTATTTGTTTAATATATGTGTTTAATTTTCGTTTTATTTTGTGTGTGTTTTAATATTATTTCAAAAATATATCGCATTCGAAATAATATTGAATTTAAGGATGAAATAGTACTATTTCTTTATTCAATTGGAATAATAAATGATTGCTTTAAGGCATGAGACGTCATTTCTTCTCTAATGGAAATAATTAAATATTACTATTTACCATCTTAAAATTCAAGATTATTTTTAAAAATAAAATCTTATATTTAATTTGTTTTATTTTATTGTTATTTATGCACTTAAATTTTGAATTAATAATGAACTTTAAGATGTTATTGTAATATTTTTATTTCGATTAGAGAAAGAATCACTGCTTTAAGGCATTAAAGGTCGATTATTCTCGATATAAAATAATTAAATATTATTGTGTTTCATCCTAAAAGTCAAAGAATATTATTTGTATGGGCTCTTAAATTAAATTAAATTAAATTTGAATTCGTAAATTTCATTACAAAGACAAGTAATTAATCGACTAGGTACCGATTTAGGGCGTTGTGTGGGTGTTAATCATTCCCCAGGCGTAACCGACTCCCGAACTCAAATTTTTGGTAACACAGATTGTAAATTTGTTGTTTTAATTAAAATTAATATTTTTATTAAAATGACAAATATGTTTTTGGGTGTCCAATCACACCCTAATCAAAGATTGGTATCGATTCCTTGAACCATGTTTTATTTTAAAAGGAAACGCCAAATTATTCGAGATGAGATCTTTAAAAAATCATATTTTAAAAATTTATTTGTTTTTTTAAAGAAAAACCATTTTGACAATATAAAATAAATAAATGACACCATTTTTAGAAATATTTTGATCCCTTAAAAAAGAAATAGCATAATATCATAATTAATCCCCAACATTTGTTCAAATAATCATTTTAGCCTCTATTCTTTTTAGAGTAATTTGACCCCCCAATGTTTCATTTTAGGGAAAAATGTCCCTCTATGCATGAAAATAGTTAGTTAACAAACGGTTAACATTATAAAAGAGGGATTTTGTTTACCTTAAAATGAAACGTTGAGTGCCAAAATGCTCTATAAAAAAAGAATAAGAACTCAAATGACTATTAAGTTAAACGTTAGGGGATTTTTTGCCTTAAATGTAACGTTTGGGGCCCAAATACTAAAAAAAAGAACAGGGGACAAAATGGTCATTTTAGTAAATGTTGGGGGTTCATTTTGATGTTATTCCAAAAGAAATTGACCCCAACTTTTTTTTTAAAAAATTTAAATGATTTTATTTAAATATCATAATTTAAAATTATGACACCGTAATTTAAAATTTCTAGCTCCTCACTTGTTATATGGTGATACATTATATATTAGTGGTATGGGAGATGATACATTATTTGGGTGATGTGTGGTGACATACCATTAGCAAACTTGGAGGCGTGGATATTACTTGAATACTCGATAAATGATGCATTACAACAAGTGCATATATAGTATGATGTACCAAATAAATGGTAATTGAATATACAATCGAGATAAGGTTTATGATGGTTGCGATGTAAGGCGTGATTCTATGTTATTTGATTGTTTGTATGAACTATTAATTTTCAATTTCTTGCTCAGTGATGTCTTTTAGAGCATTACTTCTAAATTTTTGTTTAAGCTGCTTCATCATGATTTATTACTTCCATGCTTAGATTTACCTACTTCAAGTGGTATATTAGAGTAGTTGTGCAGTGCTGAACTTCAAAAAGCTTAACGTTTTAAATTATTTTTCATGCACATATTATAATTTCGTGGTTTATGATAGGACAATAACATCATCGAGATTAATTTCAATCAGATCTTACAGAATATAATGATTGAATACTTTAGTGGGTATGCCTATTTTGCGACCCTTTGTATGTTCAGTATGTAATTCTTTTAAACTTTTAGTTATTGTATTTGATTTTAAAGTTAATAGAGTTTTGAATTTTGTTTAAACCTTTGATATATTGATTTTTATATGAGTATTAAATTTGGTTATAAAAAATAGTGTAAATTACACCATTCATCATTGAATTTTACTCTCTCTCCTATATCACTTATTGTATTTTCAATTTTTTCAATTTATTCATTAAACTTTCGAATTGTTCTTGTTTTGGTCACTACAAATTATTTTATTAATATTATTCTATGATGTGGTCACTACAAATTTTATAAACCATGGTTTGTATGAACTATTAATATTCAATTACTTGCTCAGTGATGTCTTTTAGAGCATTACTTCGAAATTTTTGTTTAAGCTGCTTCATCATGATTTAATACTTTCATGCTTAGATTTACTTCAAGTGGTATATTACAGTAGTTGTGCAGTACTGAACTTCAAAAAGTTTAACGTTTTAAATTATTTTTCATGCACATATTATACATTTGTGGTTTATGATAGGACAACAACATCATCGAGATTAATTTCAATTTGATCTTACATAATATAATGATTGAATACTTTAGTGGGTATGTCTATTTTGCGACCCTTTGTATGTTCAGTATGTAATTCTTTTAAACTTTTAGTTATTGTATTTGATTTTAAATTTAATAGAATTTTGAATTTTGTATAGTCCTTTGATATATTGATTTTTTATATGAGTATAAAAATTTGTTATAAAAAATAGGATAAATTACACCATTCATCATTGAATTTTACTCTCTCTCCTATATGACTCATTGTATTTTCAAAATTTTCAATTTATTTATTGAACTTTCGAATTGTTCCTGTTTTGGTCACCAAAAATTCTTTTATTAATATTATTCTATGATGTGGTGTTTATTATTATTATTAAATATAAAAAACAATTCAAAAAACAAATAATAAAATAATATTTTATTATTATTAAATTTAAAAAGATATAACCACCTATTCTCATCATTGTTGACCATCGTCGGCCTTCGAAACTGGTAGCCGTTTTATCCCAAATTATACCTAGGGACTCGCTTTGACACACTGAGTCCAAATATGGTAATTGTTTCACCGGAAAATATATCATAACTCAATGACTCTTTTCCGATAAAATAATATTTTATTATTATTAAATTTAAAACGATATAATTGCATGTTCTCATCATTATCGACCATCGTCGGCCTTTGGAACTGGCAGCCATTTATTCTCAAATTGTAGCTAGGGACTTGCTTTGACACACTGAGTCCAAATCTGGTGGTTGTTTCACCAGAAAATGTCCCAAAACCCGTACTTGACTGAAACATTTCAGTTTCCTCACTTTTGATATCCAATTTGTGGACTTCGGAACATGTTTCAATAAAATGGAGATCAAATTTATACTCAGGGGTCGAGGCAAAAGGACCCACGAAATATGGGACCAAGCGGCCACTATCTATGACCGTCGACGTTTCGATTTCCTCACTTTTGATCGGATTCAGACTTAGGGGTCGAAGCAAAACAATAGATGAAATCTAGGACCGAACGACCACCATCTACGGTCGTTGACGGTGGCATCCAATGACTGGGAACACTGGACGACCACCGTCTGTTTTAATTTAATATTTTAAATTATTTTTATATTAAATAATAGTAATAAATGTCACGTCATACCAAAATAATTGTAAAATAATTCAAAGCGAGCAAAACATAAACAATTCAAAAGTTCAATGTGTAAATTAAAAAAAATTAAAAGTACGGTGAATGAAGTAGGAGAGAGAGTAAAGATTATAATTAAATGGTGTAGTTTACCCAAAAAATATTAAGAGTCAATGGGAATCATTGTATACATTAAAAATATTAAGAATATTAAGGGCTATTTTGAATATTAAGCCTTTAAATATTATAAATATATTTTCTAAAAGTATTTTTTTGGTAAACTTTCAAAAAGTATTATTCTCTCCGTCATTAAAAATGTCATCTTTTGTCTTTTTAAAAATTAAAATTGTTAAATTTTGACCATGATTATTTTAAATATATAAAATATATATTTAAAAACAACTTGATTGAAGTCTTTAAAAAAATATTTTTACACACTTTTATCAAAAATAATTTTTAAATAATAATTAATTAAAATTTAAAAATGATAAAAAATCAAATTTTTATGAGATAGAAGGACTACACAATTACTCAAATCATGACATTTTCTAATATATATATTATAATATTGCATTTCCTTAAAAATGTAATTTGAGATTATTAATTATTGATATTAGTGGACAATAAAAATTGATATTATGCAAACTACTCAAACTATGATTTATGGTGTGTCTTTACACGTTGTTCACATCAGTAACGTCATGTAAATATAGTTAATATACGGATAAAATAATATTGTTAATATTTTTTTAAGGATAAAATTGATATTATGCAATTACTCAAATTATGATTTACGTGGGGAAGAATGTGGTCAATGTCTTCCACCACTGCACCTCAGATTCGACAACTACTATAAGAAGATATGTGTCGTCGAACCCTCTCTTCATTAGTCATAACTCTTTTTCGATAACTAAGTCACATAAAAAAAATTATCCGCGATAAACCTTTGAATAAGAGATCATTTCCTAAAATTAAAACTATATCTCAATGAGACATGTCATGAAAAATTAAAATTGAACAACGGGGTTGATGTATGGAACGAACATAGAGTGAAAAAAAGAAGAAAATTTTGAGAGATTAAGATAGCCTAGCAAATCCTTTGAACAACGGGTTGTGTTTGTGAACTAGATGAAGCTACTATTATGTTTGTATTTGTATTTTGGTTCATTTTAATAGCGTGTGAATTATAAATTTTCGAGTGTCCACTTACGCTTCAAACAAGTGACATCAGAACTTGGTTCGAGTTTACGCAATTGTGAAGATGACCAACATGATTCAACCACAAATCCCGAAATTGACAAAAACAAATTATGACAATTGGAGCATTCAAATGAAGGTGCTACTAGGTTCCCAAGATTGTTGGGAAATCGTCGAAGAAGGTACACCGAGCTAGAAAATGCAGCAACAGAAGCGTCCCTGACCAATGAAGAAAATAAGGTATTGAAGGAATCCCAAAAAAGATAAAAGAGCGTTATTCTTTATTTTTCAAGGAGTATACGAATCTACCTTTGAAAAAAATTCTGATGCAAAGACTGCAAAGCAAATCTCTCCAAGGTGCTGAAAAAGCAAAAAAAAAATGTACGTTTACAATCTCTTAGAGCTAAGTGTGAGATTTAAAATGAAAAATAAGAAAAAAATCGATGATTACATTAGTCGTGTAATAGTGGTAGTGAATGAAATGAAAAGAAATGGTGAATCACTCGATGAAGTTAGAGTGATGGAAAAAAATTGCGGTCATTAACACAAAAATTTGATTACGCGGTTCTGGCAATCGAGGAATCAACAAATTTATCACAAGTATCGATCGATGAGCTTGTGGGTTCACTTCAAGCTCATGAGTAGAAAATGAAAGAAAATGAAGATTTTGAAAATTTGGAGTAAGCTTTACAAAGCAAGATGATTGTCAAGGAAGGAGAAGCTAGCAGCAGCTACACACGAGGCTGAGAAAATCGTGGTGATTGCCATGGAAGATATAGAAGAGGATGAGAAACTCGTGGACGTGGTGGTCGGTCATATGGCACCGATCAAATAAGTGAAAACAATCAAACATCAAGTCATGGGCGAGGATTTAGAGGCCGAAGCTGAGGTAGAGGCATATATCAACAAGGAAATAAATCCCAGGTACAATGTTATAATTGCAAAAAATATGGTCATTACAGTTACTAGTGTAGATCTGCTCCTAAAGAAGAATAAATAAATAACGTAGCAGCAATTGAAGAAGAAAAAATTGAAAAATCTCATGTACTCCTCGCTTATAAAGAAAATAAAGAATTCAAAGAAAATATTTGGTATCTTGATAATTGTGCTGGCAACCATAAATGTGGTCAAAAGGAGTTGTTCATGAAATTAGATGAAACAGTCCATGAGCGAGTAACTTTCAGAGATGACTCGCACGCAAAAGTAAAAGGAAAATGAGAAGTCATGATTACTTAGAGAAATGGTGAAAAGAAGTACATATCAGATGTTTATTATGTACCTGCTTTGAAAAGCAATATCATCATTCTTAGACAGTTTTTGAAAAATGATATGAAGTACAGATAAAGAATCGCTTGCTTGCCATTAAAAATAAAGAATGAGAATTGATAACCCAAGTTGATATGACTTGAAATTGCCTCTTTACAGTTGATATTGAGTCAGGTGAAATTAGGTACATGAAGACTGCAATTAAAGATGATTTATGGCTATGAGCCTATGACATGTACGATATGGACATATTCGATTTTATGGCTTGAAGCTATTATCGAAAACAGGTATGGTGAAAGGACTGTCAGAGATCAACCCTCCAAATAAATTATACGAGGCTTTCATTAAAGGAAAGCTACATAGACAAAGCTTTGAAGTTGATATATCATGGTGTGCCCGGAGACCGTTGTAGATAGTACAATCAGATATAGTCGGTCCTTTTGACATATCATCACTTGGATGCAACATGTACTACCTAACTTTTATTGATTATTTTAGTAGAAAGTGTTGGATTTATATCTTGAAAGAAAAACTAGAAGGATTAGAAAAATTAAAAGAATTTAAAGCAATGGTGGAAAAACAAAATTATCAATATTTGAAGATACTTAGACCAGATAGAGGAGCGGAATATACATCAAAGTTATTTGAAGACTTCTGTAAAGAGCATGTCAACATCCATCAACTGACAGCTAGATACACACCACAACAAAATGGAGTAGCAGAAAGAAAGAACCGCATAATTCTTGACATGTCAAGAAGCATGATAAAAGGTAAACATCTACCTAGAAATTTATGGGTCGAAGTTTTTCGATGTGCATTTTATTTGTTAAATCGATGTCCAACCAAAAGTCTGAACTATATGACACCAAATGAAGCACGGTGTGGTAAAAAACCAAGAGTTGGACACCTCAAGATTTTTGGGTGCCTTGCATACGCCCACGTTCCTGAGCAGAGAAGAAAGAAGCTTGATGATAGAGGAGAAAAATGTATTTCCATTAGCTATGATGAAAGAAGCAAAGCTTACAAATTATATAATCCTCTTGCCAAGAAGGTAATAATTTCGAGAGATATTGAGTTCGATGAAGCAGAATATTGGAGATGAAGCAAAGAAGAAAAAAAGTTAAAGGATTATTTTTATAGAAGATATAGATGATGATGATCTTATGAATCAAGATGAACAAAATGATGATCAAGGTCCTCAACAAAAAGCACCATCGTCATCTAGCAACAGCAACGATGATAGCAACATACTAGAAAATTCTGAAGCATCTCCCACTGAAGTTCGAAGATCTACGAGGGAGAGAAGAATACCAGTAAGGTACAACGATTATGAATTTAATAATGTTTCACTTTTCAACTTACAAGAAAAGACTGATCTCATAACAAATGAAGAATCGATTGAAGATTACAAGTGGAGAAAAACTTGTAATGGAAAATCAAGTTTGAGTGGGAGGGTTAGAAATCAAACTTGATTACTAGAATACTGGAGTTGAACGCATAAAAAATGTAAGCAAATGGTAACAAGATTTCCATCACATCAAGAAAGCTTGGATTGTGGAAATTAAATATTAAGTGTTGTGGCAGCAACAACATAGTTTTCAAAGAAGAAGATAAACACGACAGCATCTTGAAGCTTCATGAGTCGGTTACTAATGTTTATATATATAGGATTATATGGTTGATGTATGGAACGAATATACGAGTGAAAAAAAATTAAGAGATTAAGATAGCTTAGCAAAGCCTTTGAATAGCGGGCTTGTGTTTGTGAACCAGCTAAAACTAGTATTGTCACTATAGTAGAACTGGTCTATAGCGGTGTTTTTTATCCTATAGAAACGTTTAAAAGCGCCGCTAAAAATGCTTTCGGTGAAAAAAATGTCGCAAAAAATGTCGTTAATACAAACGCTGCAACTGTTAGTGGCGCTTTCTACTAATAAACACTGCTAAAAGTTAGGTTATGTAGCGGCATTTGGATACTAAAACACCGCTAAAGGTCAGGTTATATAATGTCGTTTTAGTATACAAACACCGCAAGAGGTTTGTCATATAGTGACGTTTTAGGAACAAATGCCGCAATTTGTTTGATATTTATAGTCGTTTTCCCGCAACATGTTCTCTATTTAGCAGCGGTTTTAGTCACAAATGTCGCAACAGATTTGATATTTAGCAACGTTTGGGGCACAAATATCTTCTTCCTATTTTGTAATACCCAAATTTAACCAGTAACAATATCCAATAACCATCTTAAACTTAATTATGATTCGATTTAAGTAATAATACTTAAAAACATAAATAAATCAAAGTTTACAAACATCCAAGTTAAATATAATGTAGTTCAACATTTTTCAATAACATAAACAAAGCATTAACCTAAGAAAACACCTAGGATGATGAACTCTTCGTTTGATTCTGTTGCATCATCTACTTCATAGCTTCAACTTGATTTTGAAGTTCTATATATTTTTCTGAAATGTTGTTGCTCTCTCTGTTTCTTTCTCTTCAGCTTCGGCTTTCATTTGCATAATTATTTCATTATTTTACTCAATTGTTGTTTTAATCGATTAACTTCTTGTTGAGAATATTGGCTGTGTGATGGCATGTACTAAGACAAGCTGGATCCAAAATATTTGGTTGGAGTAACGAATGATCCCTGAGACCATGCTTTCATGATGCCAAATCAGAATTAAGATGCATGTACAGATCAAGTTTACTTCAGATACATACACACAAAGATTAGACATATGATCATTTATACAATTCAGAAGATAGACCATAACAACAGAAACAAAAACACTCAAAATTGTGTGTATGGATAAAGAGGAAAATAAGCAGAGCGTGTTACTCAGTGGAATGATGAACGACGATGGAGATTGGCAGCGGCAGCATCATGATTTGTTGGTGCTGGTGGTTGCGTGATGGTGGTTGGTGCTGGTGGGGACATACAGTAGGAAACTCATAATTGTTTACTGGTATTGCAGTCACCAATTTTAATCAACATCAGATAACTAAAATTTGGGGGGAAATCAAAGTGGTGGATTTTTTTTACTTAGAAACTGTAGCATAGACTACCATTTAGCCTTTTGTTAGACAATGTTATCCTTTAAAATCCTCAATTTGAGAAAATAGATAGAAAATGAACATATGACATTCTCATTAGTTGCTTATATACCAAAATTATTAAACTATAAAACAATCTGTTGAAGGTTCGATATGATGGAATTACTTTAGATCATTAGCAATATTTTCAAATGTGAACTAATTTGGAACAAGCAAGTGCAAAGAATGGACTCTAAATATACTTCAATTGGCAGTAACCATGGACCTTTTTCTTCTTATCTAAATATCCATTTAGCAGCTGACATGGCCTAAACTTGAATATTTTACCAATACCTTTCTTTCTCTCAATGAAATAGACTATAACATGAACAAATCCATTTTGGTTTCCCTGATAACATAGTAAGAACTTGTAGTTTTGCAAATTGCAAACCAAAAATGCATAAAACCAATTATACAACATCCATGATAACCTTAATTAGTTTCCTATGTACAAACAAATACTTCTACAAGTGTTATCATTTACTACAACATCAAAGAAAAAACAATTTCAATCAAAAGAATGTCTTTTGCATTTTTAGACAACCAACAGTTAAACAAGTATGAGCTTTCGAGTTACAATGGAACGATGATTTCAAGGTGAAAATGACATGTTATGATATCTGCAAGATAAAGGGAATGCATACAAAATTATCAATCCACAGATCAAGTGAAACCAAAACAGAAGAAGAAAAGTTCACAGATTCCCCAATTCATTCATTTCATCATCTTCTTATGTACCCAACAAGTCCGAAAAGAAAATGCCTGGTGGTTGCTTATGAAAAACAGATAAATGCCCAAATTTTTTGCTTATGAAAAACAGAGAAACACCCAAAGTTTTCACGTATCAAAAACATAGAAACGCCCTAAATAAGTGTGCGATGAAGAAGAAAGGCACACCTGGTGGTCGTCCTGAAGAGTACGACGACGAGAATGGCAGCTTCTACTGGTGGTTGTGGTACGGTGACTGTTATGGGTTAGGGATTATAAGTGTGTAAAGGATAAAAATAGCAGAGACCGGGAGTAAAGCCCTTAAAACATGTAAAGGAGAAAAATGGAAAATGAATAAAGGTTGGGAGACTAATAGCGGCATTTGTTAGCAAAAACGCCACTAATGTCCAGAAAAATAATGACGTTTATTTAATAAATGTCAGTATAATATGAGTATGTTACAGCATTTGTCAAAAATTCCACTAAAGTATGAGTTTTTAACAGCGTTTGTATAAAAACAGCATTATAGTATGGTTCTGTAGCGGTATTTTTTTGAAAATGCCACTAAAATATGGTTCTGTAGCGGTATTTTTTTGAAAATGCCACTAAAATATGGCTCTGTAGCGGCGTTTTTGTATAAACGCTGTTAATGTTTACCATTTTGTGGTGTTTCGCCTAAAAATGCTACGATATCTATAAATTTAGAGGCATTTACGTTTAAAATGCCACTATATATGCCGCTATAGATCAATTTTGTTGTAGTGTGTGTTTGTATTTGTATTTTGGTTCATAGTAATAGCATGTGAATTATAAATTTTCGAGTCCCCACCTACGCTTCCAATAATTTGTTATTTCTTAAATAAATGTATCTTTCAGCTCCCACTAGTTCTCTCATGTTTCTTAATCCCTGTAAGAAATTTGAGATATAGATTATAGAACCATAATTAATTCATTATTTGTTATAATTAACATCAATCATTTTGACTCAAAGTAATTGATTTATCTTTTTTCGCTAGCCAACTCTTAAATTTGACTCAGTCCTTCTTTACATGTCCACTTTTTTAAAACCTAATTTTAGGATCTAAATTTTACATTTCCAAAGCTAGTTTAAGGAAAAATTATTCTAAACATCTTTTTGACATTTTCCAAACCAAATTTTTGGCTCTAAATTTGATCTAAATTAATTTTAAGAAAAATAATCATTAAATTTCTTATTTTGAAAAATATTTAGAATTCTTCTAAAATCTAAATCAATTACCCGATTCACTAACATGAAACTATTAGACTAAATTTTGGGATGTGTCAACGACCATATAAGAACTAACTTTTTATGCAACATGTTTAAGGGCTATTTTGTCTATTAAGCCTTTAAAAATTATAAATGTATTTTTAGAAGTATTATACAATTACTCAATCATGATATTTTTCTAATATATATTACATTTCCTTAAAAATGTTTTTTGAGATTATTAATTATTGATATTTATGGACAATAGAAATTGATATCATGCAACTACTCAAATTATGATTTATGATTTGTCATTACACGCGATAGGGTTGTTTATTGAGCGAGTGAATTGTGAGTTGGGCGGTGCTCAATTCGTGCTCATTAAAAAAATTTGTTGCTCGACTCGACTCTACTCGTTGCTTGCTAAACTCATTAAATTTTTGCTCGACTCATACTTGTTAAAAAAATTTGTTGTTCAACTCATTGCTCGTTAAGTTCACCAGAGTAGGATTTGCTTCTTTGTGTAAATTAATTATTGATATTTTAATATTTTCTTATTATTTATTAAAAATTAATATATTAGTAATAGTTATTAATTATTAATTGTCGACACCGTTTTTTGCATGGGCGGGAAAAGAATGATATCGACTCGGGGGTTTTCTTTTTGAAAATATTTTGAAAATGTGAGGAGTCGCCACCAATCATTTCAGGTGAGATTGGAACACCGTAAAAATCGGGTTATTTCATTAAAACATTTTATTTTTATCAAAATATCGAGTTTTGGGGTCTGCAAAAATCCAGAAATCAGGTTCGGGAGTCAGTTACGCGTGGGGAAGGACTAGTACCCCCACAAGCGCCCAAAAATTGGTACCTAGTTGATTACCCTATATTTAAAATTAGAAATTTTGAGTTCGATCTTTATTTAATTTAATAATCATTAAGGATGAAAAGTTGAAAAGGGTATTCGTTTATTGAGATCGATAACATTCACCCCCGAGCGTAAATGCGGGAGATAAACTATTGGGTCTAATAACTGAACATTGCCTCGTTTTTAGAAAATATGATGTGGTTTTGAAAAGTATGTCGACTTATTTAGGGAATTACCAGTAGTCACCTCCTGAGCACGATCGCGGAGGATATACTATTAACTCCTTAATAAGTGAATAGTGCCTTAAGTTTTAAAAGCAATGCAATCAAACAAAATTTTATTTAATCCTACGGTGTCAAATTATTAAAATTAAAGAACCTAGGGAATCAAACCTAAAAATGTAGGCTCTAATATTAATCCTTTTTTATTTTAATTAATTATTGAATCGAATAATCAAGATGGTCCCTCGAGTATATACGTGAGAGCCGAGTCGAATTATCCCCTAAATTAAAAGACTAATTTGAAACCTAAGCTAAAATAGAGGCTCCATCTAACCTATTTAATTATGTCAAAAGGATAATCTAGTTAAAAGTTTAGGGACTAGAATGTGAAAAATCTATACTTAAGGTTCAATCTATTTCAAGTTAACTAAATCCAAGACTAAATTAAACAACCTAAACATGTCGGAATTAAAAGTAATTAAACCAACTCGAAACATGAACCTTTTTTAAAAGGAAAATATGTAACGAATAAATTAAAAAAACGAATAAATAATTATTAAAAGAAATGAATGCACAGAATACCAATTGAATGCTAGAAAAAAATTGAATAAGAAATGGAACAGATAAAGGACAAAAGTATGAAGCATATTCAAAATGGTAACTAAAAAAGGGGGGAACGAAATTAGTGGAGACAAACAGTAAAATTAAAGGAAATAATTTATTAAAAAGGTGCTAACTTTACATCTATTATAATAGATTTGGGGAAAACAATAAGATATAAAGAAATAATATAAATCAAGCTAAAATATGGAAATAATTTAAACGTGTGAGATACAAACAATTAATTATATAAAAGGAAATATGAATACAAGGATATATAAAGTGTAATATTAGTATGAGAAAGTTAGAAATAAAAAATAAAAAACATAAAATAAACACAAATTAAAGAATCGAATAGAAAATAATCCAATAGGTAATAACACATATATAAAAACGGTAAATAACAAAAATGATCCTCCCTTGGGACTGGAATGCAAAACACGGAATAAACTAAGGGGACCTAAAGCGAGATATCCCATTAAATATCCCTATATAACACACTTTTCTTTTCTTTTTTTTTTTCATTTCATCCCCAACCCCTAAAAAAAACTAAACACTCTAAACTCTCCCTCTCCCCCCTCAGGCGAGAAGTTCGTCGAAGCCCAGCGCTGCAGTTTCAGCCGCCGCTCCGGGTACCACAGACGGTGGTCGGAGCCCTCAACCAAACCCAAAACACTCATCTCTCTCCGATCTACCCTCCTTACCCCAGACCTCACACCGAAAACTCTAAAAAGTAACCTTGGATCTACTCAAAAAGAACTTGACCTTTCGTATGCCTCGTACTCCGGCGACCCTCTACGGCGGAGCAACCCCTACTTACCCCAAAACCTATCCTTTAAAAGCTAGATCTACTCCTAAAATCAATATGCAACACGCCTTTGAACCCCTAGAATCCCCTATCTCTTTGACTCCCTCACCATCGACCTACATCAGTGGCCCCTACTTCGGTGAGACTCCCTTCCTCGAGTAATCACTAGATCTTCTTCCTTATTTTTTACTGTAAAATTCTCATTATGTATGATTTCTATTGGTTATTTTGAATTAAACGAAGAGAAAAAAAATGAAAAAAAACAACCTTTAAAATACTTTTGTATTTCTGCTGAAAAAAATCGAGAGTCAAAATGCCTTACAATTGTTTCACTCTTTTTCTGTTCGAATCCCCCATTACATTTCGTTCAGTTCTTTTTTATAGCTAAACTTTACATAAGTTTAACATAAAATAAGCAAACTAGTGGGGTGGTTGTGCGTAAATTTCTGCAGGAATCAGGGTATGATGGGCGTTGGTGTTGAAATATGGGAGTTGGTGGAATTGATGTTGCAGGTGGGGTAAGAGCATTGAAAAAATGGTGCTTACAGCGGCCCCTCTTTGCTCATTGCTATGAAACGGGAATGGAGCAAAGATAATAAAGCACTATTTTTCATCTTGGCCTCTTCTTGTCACGCTGTGAACTATTCACTGGGAATGCCAATTCTTCTCATTCTGTGAAATCGTCGAGTCCTTGCTGTAAATGATGTCATCTTTTTTTCATTCTCTTGGTTGAGTCTTCATCCTCAGTTCTTCAAGTCATAGGTTTTTTCTCATTGTGATCTTTCTTCCATAAATGTTGATCCCTCAAGCGAGGTGTTGTTGGTTTAACTCCATATGTGATGAATCGAGCAAGAATGACAGTGTTGATAATACTGATCCAACTCCTTCTGTGATGGATTTGAGCGAAAAATGTAAATCCATCTCCTTCTATGATGGAATCGAACGAGATGTTGGTGCTGATCTACCTCCTTCTGTGATAGAATCAAACAAAAAATTGATGTTGATCCAACTCCTTCTGCGATGGATTTGAGCGAAATAAAAATGTCGATCCACCTCCTTCTGTGGTGGAATCAAATAAGATCTCGATGCTGATCTACTTCCTTCTGTGATAGAATCGAGCAAAATGTTGAACAACCTCTTCATTATGAATTATCTACTGTAATATTGATCCACCTCTTTCTGTGATGGAATCGAGTATCGGAATTGTTGAAAAGACCCTGCCCAAAGGTCTTATGGATGGCCTGAATGACTTATCATCTTGCTCGAAAGACTTATAGATGACCCGAAAGATTAAAACATCAAGCTTGAAAGACTTACTGATGGCCCGAAGGACTTACTCATCAAGAAAACCTTGAAAATCAAACTTAGTTTCTTATAAAATCTTTTGTTTCGAGAGAAACTGTCTCAAGTGAGATAAAGTATTTTGTTTCGAGAGAAACTATCTCAAGCGAGATAAAATCTTCTGTTTTGAGGGAAACTATCTCAAGCGAGACAAAGTCTTCTGTTTCGAGGGAAACTATCTCAAGCGAGACAAAATCTTATGTTTCGAGGGAAACTATATCAAGCGAAATAAAATCTTCCGTGTCGAGGGAAATAATCTCAAGCGAGATAAAATATTTAGTTTTGAGGGAAACTATCTTAAGTGAGATAAAATCTTCTGTTTCGAGGGAAACTATCTCAACCTAGACAAAATCTTTTGTTTCGAGGGAAACTATCTCAAGCGAGACAAAATCTTCTGTTTCGAGGGAAACTATCTCAAGTGAGACAAAATCTTCTGTTTCGAGGGAAACTATCTCAAGCGAGATAAAATGTTCTTCAAAACAATCTTGAGTAAAATGAAATGTATTTTTTAATTAAAAACCGTCTCAAGAGAGACAAATATTGTTTTAAGAAAAACAATCTTGAGTGAAATAAATCTTCTTGTTTCGGGTAAAAACTGTCTCAAGTGAGACAAATCTTGTTTTAAGAAAAACAATCTTGAGTCAAATGATTATGTATTTTTTCCAGTAAAACAGTCTCAAGTGAGACAAATTTTTTTTGGAAATGTTGAATCTGAAGATGATTGTTCCCTCTTGTTGATGATGTCTTGTTGTCATTTAATCTCATATTCTTATGAAAGATCTGTAAAATGTATCTGGATGTAACTATTCTGATGATGGATGTTTGATGTAAAGATGCAAATTCATGTATGTATAATGCATGTTCTTCTTGATTAATAGTAGTGAAAATGTCTCAACCAATCGTGATTCTCTTTTTGATCTGTTCGTCTTTATTCTTCTTTCACACCAAGGTGTACCATCGTATTTCTTTACAAACATCTTCTTTCCTGGCTAACATTCAAATTATTTGCCCCAATTTCTGATTCTGAGCTTCTAGGTCTGAGGTACCTCTGTCAATTTCCAGGCTAAACTCTCCAGAGAGATTGTCCTATTTGAAAATGTTTATTTCTTTTTATTTTCAAAATATGGAAAGTTCTTTTAAGAAAAAAAATTCATTCTTTTAGGCTCACAATTAAAGCAAATCACAGAACATGAGTTCGGTAAATATCAAGAGAATCAACAACACTTTTAATCTTTCAAAGTTATACCACTTTGACAAGTGTCAAAATTGATGGGTTGGTTTCAGGTTAGCTCCTTAAAGTTTCTAAGGTTTCAGTCATCAAAATGTTATTTCCTTTTCGGTCCCTGTGAACATTACAACATGCCCCTCTTTTTTGGCTTGTCATTTTAATCAGATGCAGACAAAATGACGCAACTAGCATAATCAATCACTAGACTTTCTAGAACACTTCTGTTTCGGTTCTTTGAAATCTTTCATTTGTTCAAGCTTCATAGACGTCCTTTAACAAAGGTAATGTAGGGACATCACTCTAAACATAAAATTCTTTCGTGCTTGTGTGAGGTTGACTATAACAAGTTTTCCATGATTCCCTTAGTCCATTTTCATCGAAACTCATTATTAGATCAATTTGATTTAATTTGCCATTGTTTGGCTAGCTGAATTCAGCTTTATTGTATATACCTTATAATCGCCCTTATTGGGCTAGCTGAAGGGTTCATCTCATCACAAGATCTTTGACTTGACAATTACAGTGGAGCAAACACCGAAATGCCGAGTATATGAATAATGTCATGGTTCGAATGCAATCTATTCATAAAGCCAGGGCTTTTAAGTTGCCTCTATAACCAATTGCTTTAGTGGAATAGCTCAGTTTTACTGTATAATCTATAGTAATAATTTATTAGCTTTTTGAGCATTCAGATTTAAAATTTCTTAAGCTCATTGAGAAGAACCTGTTATAGTCTAGATGTCATTGATTGTCAGGAAATCTCACATTTAGAGTTAAGTTCCCAAACAACTGACCTAAACTAAATTCATCTATTCCACTATTCCATTTGTGAAGATTAGGACCATCACTGAACGTCTTCAACAGAACTGTAGTCTAGACAGTTTTGCAATGTCATACACAAGAGATGCCCCATGTTGTCCGCTCCTATTCATACCTTAATGCCAAGCCTTTTGGTCATTTCCTAATGAGAGGAGAAGGCTAAAATGGTCCATACAAGAGAAGGGTATGGGATTCGAATGTATCATCTGTGGTAAGGTCAAGGGTTCTTGTTTTATCAGTTTTCAACCTTGTCATTTTGTAAAAGATCTATAACTTTGATTCTTAAAAGAGCTTTTAATCAAGTGGATATTTAAAGAATTTCAAGTCTGAAAATTACTCATTGCTCATAACCTCAGCATGTAGCATTTAAAATGTTCAATTGTCAAGTGATTTTCAAACTTTTTAACGAAAATAGAAAGAAAATAAATTCAAACAAGATAATATGCGAGTGCATCAATAGTTCATGGTAGCTGCAATGATTTTTCTTGGTTTGCACCAGAATACCCTGTCATTCATTGAATGTCCATGCCCATGAATCGATTAAAATTTGAATCATGTGCTTCAATGCCCCACAATTCTCAGTAAGGTTCCTTAATCTTTAGATGGTGCTAACATCATGTCCATAGCTTTCAATTCTTTCTTGGTATGAATGAGGTGACTTCATCTCACCTCAAAATTTTTATAACAAGATTCTCCACGAGTTACCTTTGGGATTCATGATTGATACGCAGTGTATATCATGTAATGTACAATGTGTATATACTAATACAGAGATGTAAATATGTACATGCAAATGCAAAGATGCAAAATTGGGAGTGCAAAATGCGAGATACAAATACAAAAAGGAATTGATCCAAAATAACTATTCCTAGAACAATTATTGAAAAACCGACAATGTCTCGGTACACTGGGGAAGTGAAGATATGGTCCATTTATAAGTTATCCAGCTCCTGTGAGCATCTGGATACTGCATCATCTTCAAAGCTTCTACTTCGTGTACTGCTTCCAGAAATCTTTCAAGCTGGTTTGTGATCTTCAACCGTTAGCTTCAACATCGAATTATCTCGAGTCCAACTTGTTACCTCAGCATGAAGGTGTCTGGCTCGTCTCCTTGGTAGGTAGACTCCCTGTAGCTACTCGATCTAGGTGGACCATCTTCGAAATCCTACCAATCCCAGAGAAAGGCATTATTATGGAATTGTTTTTCAAGAACCTTCTAAATGATCAGTTATTTAGGGATCAATACCTTTGAATGATATGTCATGTTCATGCAAAAATGCAATAAGAGCACACAAAAGGAAACCAATGTTAGTAGAAACAAAACAAAAATAATCAAGTTAGTTGAAATGATTAGTCCATAAATGTAATCTTAGCAAAAATAAATAAATATGACTCAAAGTTGAGACTAAAAAATAAAGCATACAAAGGAAATTAATAATCCTAACCGTATGCGTTCTAGTTCTCCTAGGTTATCCACATGGCACTAGCAGGGTAGGCTTACTAAATTCTCTATATGAGGTTGGGTTCTAGTAAAGGGTTTCCAAGCCATTTTTACAACCTACTAAGGTTTTCCCCGATTCTAGCCCATTACAGACTTGGGAATCGGGTTTAGCTCAGGGGATCACACCACTAAAAGCATACCTTGTATCTGATATCCGGATAAGCAACTTAGGGTGCTTTCCAGAGATACTTTGTCAGACCCACACAAGGAAGCCCAATGCTCCTCGTGAGGTGTGATGTTTCTCTCTACTTAGGTAAATCAGGTTTGAGCTCGGATTTAGAGCTATGATATGAACCAATCCTAAATATCACAGAATTGTAAACATTAATCAGAGAGAAAATCTTTTTTTCTTTTTTGAAATAACATAATGAACCATAAATTAAACAAGATCAAACTCATAATTTCCAAATAATAAATATAGGGTAACCAACTCGTGGCTCGACTCTCAATTTATTTTAAAAACAAAAGTCCCCAGTTGGGTCGCCAAGCTGTCGGCACTATTTTTCGCCGGGGTGGGGAAAAGTCGATATCGACTCAGGGGTTTTCTTTTTGAAAATATTTTGAAAATGTGAGGAGTCACCACCAATCATTTAAGGTGAGATTGGAACACTGTAAAAACCGAGTGATTTTAATAAAACATTTTATTTTTATCAAAATATCTAGTTTTGAGGTATGCGAAAATCCCGAAATCAGGTTCGGGAGTCAGTTACGTGTGGGGAAGGATTAGCACCCCCACAAGCGCCCCAAAATTGGTACCTAGTTGATTACCCTAAAATATAGAAACGCCCTAAAAAAGTGTGCGACGAAGAAGAAATGCACACCTGGTGGTTGGCCTGAAGAGTGCGACGACGAGGATGGTAGCTTCTGCTGGTGGCTGGGTACGGTGGATGTGTTGGATTAGGGATTATAAATGTGTAAAGGATAAAAATAGCAGAGACCGGGAGTGAAGCCCTTAAAACATGTAAAGGAGAAAAATAGAAAAGGAATAAAGGTTCGGGGACTAATAGCAGCGTTTGTTAGCAAAAATGCCACTAATGTCCAGACAAATAGTGACGTTTATTTAATAAATGCCACTAAAATATGAGTATGTTGTGGCGTTTGTCAAAAAACACCTCTAAAGTATGAGTTTTTAACGGCGTTTGTCTAAAAAATGCCACTATAGTGTGGTTCTGTAGTGCCGTTTTTTGAAAAATACCACTAAAATATGGCTCTGTAGCGGCGACTGTAATAAAAACGCCACTACAATGTGAGTCTGTAGCGGCGTTTTTGTACAAACACCGTTAATGTTTACCATTTTGTGGCGTTTCGCTTAAAAACATTGTGACATCTATAAATTTAGTGGCATTTACATTCAAAACGCCGCTCTATTCGCCGTTATAGATCAATTTTGTTGTAGCATGAGTTTGTGTTTGTATTTTTATTTTGGTTCATATTAATAGCGTGTGGATTATAAATTTTCAAGTGCCCACCTACGCTTCCAACAATTTCTTATTTCTTAAATAAATGTATCTTTCAGCTCCCACTAGTTCTCTCATGTTTCTTAATCCCTGTAAGAAATTTGAGACATAGATTATAGAACCATAATTAATTAATTATTTGTTATAATTAACATTAATCATATTTGAGTCAAAGTAAACAAATAAAATTGATTTATCTTTTTTCGCTAGCCAACTCTTAAATTTGACGCAGTCCTTCACATGTCCATTATGTTTTACGAAAGAAACACTTGGACTTTTTTTAAACCTAATTGTAGGCTCTAAATTTGACATTTCCAAAATCTAGTTTAAGGAAAAATTATTCTAAACATCTATTTGACATTTTCCAAACCTATTTTTTGGCTCTAAATTATTTTTAAGAAAAATAATCATTAAATTTCTTTTTTTGAAAAATATTGAGAATTCTTCTAAAACCTAAATCAATTACCCGATTCACTAACATGAAACTATTAGACTAAATTATTGGATGTGTCAACGACCATATAAGAACTAACTTTGAGTTATTGTATTTGATTTTAAAGTTAACAGAGTTATGAATTTTATATAAGCCTTTGATATATTGATTTTTGACATGAGTATTAAATTTTTTTATAAAAGAATATTAAGAGTCAATGTGGGAATCATTGTATGCTTTAAGGGCTATTTTGTCTATTAAGCCTTTAAAAATTATAAATATATTTTTAGAAGTATTATACAATTACTCAATCATGATATTTTTCTAATATATATATATATATTACATTTCCTTAAAAATGTTATTTGAGATTATTAATTATTGATATTTGTATACAATAAAAATTGGTGTTAGGGTGTTTATCAAGCGAGTCAATTGTGAGTTGGACGGTGCTCAATTCGTGCCCATTAAAAAAGTTTGTTGTTCGACTCGGCTCGTTGCTTGCTAGGTTCGTTAATTTTTTGCTCGACTCATACTTGTTAAAAACATTTGTTGTTCAACTCATTGCTTGTTAAGTTCACTAGAATATTTGGGTAAGGTAATTAGGATTTTCTTTTTTGGTGTAAATTAATTATTGACTTTTTAATATTTTTCTTATTATTTATTAAAAAATTAATATATTAAAAATAATTATTAATTAATAATTTAACATCTTTCTTATTATTTATCAGTAAATTAGTAATTATTATTGAGACTTTTTTAATGCAATAATTTTTTTAAGGTGGCTACTAAAAAATTATAAAAACAATTAGCGAACTGCTCGCAAACATATCGAGTCGAGTTAGACCTTGCTCGACTCAACTCGTTAAGGTCTCGAGTTGAACTCAAGTTTAAGTTTGAGTCGAGTCAAATCGAGTCGAGCACTGACCATGTTTTAACCAAGTCGAGTTCGAGTAGTTCACGAGCTGCTCAACTCATTAATCACCCCTAGTTTACATCATTGTTAATATACTGATAGAAAAAAATTTCTTATTTTTTACGGTTAGAGGGTTCAATTAGATATAAAAAATTGATATTTTTTTTAAAACGGAAAGATTTATATACTAAAAAGCCTAACAAATTTAATTTCAATATTTATATTCAATGATAATTCTAGAAAAATAATGTTAATATTGAAACATTTTGATTATATATAATCCTAATACTAAATTAATATTACCAGATGGAATTCTCAATTGTCTGGGTGGTGTAGTTTGTTATCACGCTAGTCTCACACATTAGAGGTCCCCGGTTCGATCCCGGGCTCAGACTTTCATTAACGGATTAACATAAATACTGCAGAAACTTGTTGAGGATATTGTAGATTTTCAGTGGTTTTTTCTTTTCAAGGAGTTTATTGATTTTAAAACTAACATATTAGTTGACATAGTTAATGATTTATTATAACAACTGATGTGCATATTACCTTATTTGTAGGGCAAAAAGGTGACATTACTCATGATTTCAGTGTGTACCCCTACTGTAACTACCTCATGGATGCTCTTCTGCAATGCCAACTTTTTTTCAGATAGACAATGAAGAATCCTGTCATGTCCCACTGTGATGAAAGGTAGAGTAGTTGTCGATACACGTGCGGTCGCCCTTCAAAGCCGTTGAAACACCGTAAAAACCAGGTGATTTTAATAAAATATTTTATTTTTATCAAAATACTGAGTTTTGGGGTCTGCAAAAATCCATAAATTAGGTTCGAGAGTCAGTTACGCGTGGGGAAAGATTAGCACCCCCACAAGCGCCCAAAAATTAGTACCTAGTTGATTACCCTATATTTAAAATTGGAAATTTTGAGTTTGATCTTTATTTAATTTAAAAAATCATTACTGATGCAAAGTTGAAAAGGGTATTCGTTTATTGAGACCAATAGCATTCACCCCTGAGCGTAAATGCGGGAGATCAGTTATTGGGTCTAATAACCGAACATTGCCTCGTTTTTAGAAAACATGATGTGGTTTTGAAAAGGATGTCGACTTATTTAGGGAATTACCAGTAGTCACTTCTTGAGCACGATCGCGTAAGATATACTATTAACTCCTTAATAAGTGAACAATGCCTTAAGTTTTAAAAGCAATGCAATCAAATAAAATTTTATTTAATCTTAATTATTCTAAAAATAAATTAAAGCTTTTTCTAGCATACGGTGTCAAATTATTAAAATTAAAGAACCTAGGGGATCAAACCTAAAAATGTAGGCTCTAATATTAATCCTTTTTTATTTTAATTAATTATTGAATCGAATAATCGAGATGGTCCCTCGAGCATATACGCGAGAACCGAGTCGAATTATCCTCTAAATTAAAAGACTAATTTGAAACCTAAGCTAAAATAGAGGCTCCATCTAACCTATTTAATTATGTCAAAAGGATAATCTAGTTAAAAGTTTAGGTACTAGAATTTGAAAAATCTATACTTAAGGTTCAATCTATTTCAAGTTAACTAAATCCAAGACTAAATTAAACAACCTAAACATGTCGGAATTAAAAGTAATTAAACCAACTCGAAACATGAACCTTTTTAAAAGGAAAATATGTAACGAATAAATTAAAAAAAACGAATAAATAATTATAGAAAGAAATGAATGCACAAAATACCAATTGAATGCTAGAAAAAATTAAATAAGAATTGGAACAGATAAAGGACAAAAGTATGAAACATATTCAAAATGGTAAATAAATAAAGGGGGGAACGAAATTAGTGGAGACAAACAGTAAAATTAAAGGAAATAATTTATTAAAGAGGTGTTAACTTTACATCTATTATATTAGATTTGGGAAAAACAATAAGATATAAACAAATAATATAAATCAAGCTAAAATATGGAAATAATTTAAACGTGTGAGATATAAACAATTAATTATATTAAAGGAAATATGCATACAAGGATATATAATGTGTAATACTAGTATGAGTAAGTCAAAAATAAAAATAAACACAAATTAAAGGACCTAATAGAAAATAATCCAATAGGTAATAACACATATATAAAAACAGTAAATAACAAAAATGATCCTCCCTTGGGATTGGAATGCAAAACACGGAATAAACTAAGGGGACCTAAAACGAGATAACCCATTAAGTATCCCTATATAACACACTTTTCTTCTTCTTTTTTGGTTTCATTTCAACCCCAACTCCCAAAAAATCTAAACACTCTCAACTTTCCCTTTCCCCCCAGGCGAAAAGTTCGCTGAAGCCCAGTGCTGTCATTTCAGCCGTCGCTCCGGCCACCACAGATGGTGGTCGAAGCCCTCAACCAAACCCAAAACACTCATCTCTCTCCGATCTACCCTCCTTACACCGGACCTCACTCCGAAAACTCCAAAAAGTAACCTTAGATCTACTCTAAAAGAACATGACCTTTCGTATGCCTCGTACTTCAGCGACCCTCGATGGTGGAGCAACCCCTACTCACCCCAAAACCGCAAAACCTATCCTTTAAAAGCTAGATCTACTCCTAAAACCAACATGCAAAACACCTTTGAACCCCTAGAATCCCCTATCTCTTCGACTCCCTCACTATCGACCTACATAGGCGACCCCTACTCCGGTGAGACTCCCTTCCTCGGGTAATCACTAGATCTTCTTCCTTATTTTTACTGTAAAATGCTCATTATTTATTATTTATATTGGTTATTTCGAAATTAAACAACGAAAAAAACGAAAAAAAATAGCATTTAAAATACTTTTGTATTTCTGCTGAAAAAAATCGAGAGCCAAAAGGCCTTACAATTATTTCACTCTTTTTTTTGTTCGAATCCCCCATTACATTTCATTCATTTCATTTTTTATAGATGAACTTTACATAAGTTTAACATAAAATAAGCAAACTAGTGAGGTGGTTGTGCGCAAATTTCAGCAGGAATAAGGGTATGATGGGCGTTGATGTTGAAATATGGGAGTTGGTGGAATTGATGTTGCAGGTGGGTAAGAGCATTGAAAAAATGGTGCTTACAATAATTTAACATCTTTCTTATTATCTATCAGTAAATTAGTAATTATTATTTAGACTTTTTTTAATGCAATATTTTTTAAGGCGACTACTAAAAATATATAAAAATAATAACGAAATGCTCGCAAACTTATCGATTCGAGTTAAGATCTTGTTCGACTCAACTCATTAAGGTCTCGAATCGAACTCAAGTTTAAGTTTGAGTCGAGTCAACTCGAGTCGAGCACTGACCAAGTTTTAACCAAGTCGAGTTCTAGTAGTTCACGAGCTGCTCAACTCATTAATCACCCCTAGTTTACATCATTATCAATTAACAATCGAAGATAGTAGTTTTTTTATTATCCATTCATTTTTTATTTTTTTGATTTATTATTATAATTATTTTATTTTATTATTATTATTATTATTATTAAATAATAAATAATTACAAATATTATTATTACAGGCAAAAAAAACGAAGCCCAATATCGAGGCCCATATATACCCAGATCGGCCTAAATGATAACCCTAAACCCATTTAGGGTTTGTATCTCATCCCCAGCCTCCAGTAATCATCCACCTTTGGATCTGATAAGATCTAACGGTCCAGAAGCCTCTAGATGAAGCACTAGGGTTATGATACCCTAGGGACATGCGGCCGCCGCCTCTGTTGCCGCCGATCTACGCCACTCCATGTCGCTTCACATACTGCCACGACGTCAACCGAGAGCCTCCAGAAGACTCAAAGTCAGTCGTCCACGTTAAAGGCCACTGTGAGTCACCACTAAAGTTTGGTGACTCACCAAAATACCACCCTATTAACCGGTCCGATGAGCACCTCAGTGATGGTTATAAAACCATCAACCAAACCTGCAAGAGAGATACAGGGAACAACACAGCAACCACCAAATCTATAAAACAGAAAGAAAGAAAAATGAGAGAAGAAGAGGAGCTCACCTCGCCGGAGAACCCCAAACATCACCAGAGAACTGAAAATACCGAAGGTATTTTCTTAGATCTAGGAAATTATGGGGATTTTTAGGGGAAATAGATGTCGGATTCGGCCTTAAAATAAATGGATCTATATCCTAGGGAATTTTGGAAATTTTCAACCATCGTTAACGGTGACCGGCGCCAGAACACGGATGCCGGCCAGAATTGCCTCCCTCCGGTGGAGGGTTTAGAGAGAAGACAGAGAGAAAAACAATTTTCTCTCTTAGAGAGAATAAGAAAGGAAGAAATAAGAAGAGTGGCCCTTGGGGTCGGTTTAAATGGGTATAAATACCCTCACCAAAACGATGCCTTTTGGTGAGGGTATCTGTGTAATTTCACACGTGGATAAACCCATCCGCAGTCTTAAAGCAACTAGATGTCTATTTTCTGATATTTTAAGATAAATAAATATCTTATTTTTTAATAAATTATATATATTAATCTATTTTTTAATTATTAGATAAATGTTTTAATATTTATTTATTTTTTAATATTAAGAAAATAGCTGTCTTAAAGCACCTAGAAGTCATTTTCTGATATTTCTAAATAAATAAATATCTTATTTATATGTATATATAAATTAATAAATTTTCTTAAAATTATAGTAATAAATTTGAAATAATAGGATTATAAATTAAATATATCTTCAAATTTTAAATTTCAAATAATAGAGACAATTTATAATTAATGAGTACCAATTTTGGGCGTTATAGGGGTGCTAATCCTTCCCTAAACGTAATCGACCACGAATCCCTTCTTTATTAAAATTTTTTGGTTATACACATATCAGTTTATCTTTTAAATTATGTTTTCTTAAAAACTATTTTAAAAGATTGTTTTTAGGTATTTGACCTACCTAACCTAAAAAGGTCAATGGCGACTCCCAAAACATTTTTTTAAATTATTTATTTATTCATTTTACCTTTCCCGCCAAGTAAAAATTCATACCCGGACGAAAACCGGTTACGACAGCTTGGCGACTCCGCTTGGGGCTTGGTCAAGCTTTAAAATCAATTATAAATTGTCTCTATCAATTAGAAATTAAAAATTCATATTTATTTAATTTATAATTCTTTTCTTTCAAATTTTTTATACTTATAGTTTTATACTATTTTTTTATATATATATTCTTCTTTATTTTGTTTTATTTTCAAGTATTAAATCTCATTCTTTATTTGTTTGTCAAATGTTTGAATATTTCTCCTCACACACAACACTTGCATTACATAAACATAATCTCTGTAATTGAGATTTGTCCCTTTTAAGTGGGAGTGAAAGCGACGTCTTCGTGAGAATTTATTCTCCGTGTCAGGCATAGAGAAGTGTATCCCCTCGAATTGAACTCGATCCACTTTAGTCTGTGATGGACTAGGATTGAGGGTTAGCAGCCCAAGGGGTCACTAACAAGGTCAATTCGGGTACCTTTACTCTTAGAACTGAAACTCTGCATATAGTAAACCCTAGAAACTCTTATGATCTGAAGCCATGTCGAAAATTTATCCAAAATAGGTGTACACAAAGGAGAAACGACTTCTAACTTTTTCCTTTTAATTAATTAATTTATTTATTGCATGTAAATTCAAATTATTTAAAGTGTGTAAAAAGCATGTTAAATAGAAATATCTGGGTAGATATTAAATTTAAATTTTTTTCTTCCTTATTATTTGAACTAATTCATTTGTTTTTATATTTTCTTTATTTTTGTTTGCATATCATCATGAATGATTAAAGGTACTGCTCTTCGAGTTAATCGTCTCATTGGAAAACCTTTATTTATGGATAAAAATGTTCAAATCAAATAGTTCCAAACTCAGAAGTAAGACAATGGTCTGAAGACTTACAGAGACAAGGGGGAGACAATCTGCAGGATGATTATGTACATGAGTTAGCAAGTTATGCTCCGGTTTCGCTAAAAAAAATGATATGCAAGATTTGCGAGGCATTTGGGAAAGTTGGGATTCAAATAGAAAGCTGCAGTTCTATCAGTCTTACGGGGACATCCCTTATTTGATCTATGTCGAAGTTGATGATGACTTACTTCGAGCCCTAATTCAATTCTGGAATCCTGGTTATAATTGCTTCACTTTCAATAAGGGGGACTTGGTTCCTACTATTGAAGAGTACACAACTTTGCTACATATAGAAGGGGCTTTGGAGAATCGAATTTATTCAAGGTCAGTTAAAACTCAACCTTTCCGAGTTAAGTTAGAAAAGATTGCAGGAGTACGAGAGGAATGGGTAGTATCCCGCACGAAACAAAAGGGTGAGGGCGAAGACAGTGCTTGGACCAATATCAAAGAAATTATTCAGAGTCATCCAGATGATAAAGTACGATTTGATCTTTTTTCTTTGGGTATATATGGTATGGTCATCTTCCCGAAAGTATTTGGATACATTGAGACTGCAGTAGTAGATTTGTTCGAGCAGCTACCAAAAAGGGTCAATCTTGCTTCTGCAATTCTAGCAGAGACTTTTCGATTGTTAAGCGCTCACAGAAGGCTAGGAGGTGGACAATTTTCGGGATATGCATCATTGTTATATGTATGGATCTGTAGCCATTTTTGGAGGATAGAAAAGGTTTCATACCGTTGCTTTAGTACGGACTACCCACCTTTGAAAGAGTTTCTGGAGCAAGAATGGCCGAAAGAAGTTATGAAAGATATGTGGATCAATGCCCTTCGAAATATACAAAGCGACGATATCGTTTGGCGTGCTCCATGGAAAATTTAAAAGGAATTCTTTTACAAATGTGGTTATTACAACTGAGTGATGTTACTCGGTTTGTGGGGAGGAATTGGATATGCACCACTTCTGGTTATAAGGCAGTACGAGGGTCGTTAATTTGTTCATGTTACTGTTGGATTACATTCATCTGAGTTCACATTTCATATCAAAAATTACAAAAGAAACATCATGGATGTCGTTACAGCTTGGAAAACAACTTTCTGTATTCGAGCTAAAGCACCGAAGGTAATGTTAACTCCTGATTATGAGGAATGGAGGTCTGTCAGGAAAAATGAAAATATTCCTCTACTAGATCAAAATGAGGATATCTCTATGGAAGATCGCATTCGGTCAATTCCATCAAAGATTGAAATCTTAAGAGCTGAGTTTGAAGCAGAAAGAGAAGGTTGGTCGAAAGAGTTAGAACAAATTAGATGAGATAAAGATATGCTGGGTGTTGATGTTGACTTTCATTCAACACAATGTGCAATGCTGAGGGAAAACAAAGAAAAAGTTGATGGTGAGTTCAGAACGTTAAAGAAGAATTACCATGAGCTACACAAATCCCGAAAAGCATTAGGATCGAACAGAGCCACAGTACAGATAAACAAAGAGTTGAATATCGAGAAATTACTGAGTTAAAGATTTGAAAGGAAAGAATAGCCGTTTACTCAAAAGCCTTGAGAAAGGAAAGCAGAAAATGGATGATCTTGAGGTTGACAAAAGGGAGCAAATTATGAAACACAAAGCCGAAAATCACGAGATTATGAATGAAATGCAGAAGGAAAGAGATCAAACTAAAGAATTAGAAGAGATGAAGAACGGTATGCTTGAGAGATTTAAATATGAGAAAAACACCATGTTCAAGGGATTTGAATCTGAAATGAACAATATGATTGCCGAACTTGAAGTTAGGGGCCAAATGATTGAAGAGTTCAATGTTGAAAAGGAAAAATGGGAGTTTGAGAAGAAGAATTTCAACACCAGACTTGAAGTAGAGAAAGAAATAGCCAGTACTTGGATGCAACGATGTAGAAACAAGAATGTACAAATCCAGAAAACCAGTCAAAGAACACAAGAAGCACGAACAATCAGTCTAGAAATAAAAACTCAGAGTTTAATGCTTATATTTTTCAACTTGAAGAATCCTTATTCCAAGAGAAGGTATGTCTAGGACGTAGTGATCTTAAAGAGAGTTATGAGGAGAACGCTTCACTACGAAGACAAATCCGAGATCTTGAAAAAACTCTGTACAATTATCAAGTCAGAATCACTGAATTAGAGCATACTCTCGAGGGAACTAATGAACAATGGCAAAAATCTACTGACTTCTTTGAAGAAAGAAATGAAGAAAGAGGCAGTATGGTATTCGAGGCCATGGTACAAATGAGTGAAGTTGCCAGATATGTTGGGGAGTTAGCTGCTGAAGAAAAGATTATTGATCATCACGTTGATCCCGTTTCTACGTATGGAAATAAGATGACTTGGTTGATGAAAGAAATCATAGAACTTAATAGGAAAGCTATGCCGTATCTGTAGTTATGAACTATTATAAAAGAAACTTTTGTATGCTGATGGAAGTTGTTCTACGACAGTTAACTTTTTGGGATCAATACCTTTTGCATACATTCATTATTCATTGCATTATTTTCTTTATAGTTTTTATTTTACATTATGATAAACATTCATTAAATAAAATTTGAAAAAAATAATATCAAAAGGATTTTCAATCGCAGTTATTATGGCTAAACGAGAAATTCAACATCACTATGGTACTAGACAAGCTACTAATAAAATCATGGAGGATAAAATACAACGTCTCAAAGAACAACATAATAAAGAACAGGCAGAAATGAGAATGAAGTTAGAGAAAATTAAAGCTAGCATTGCAAACTCACAAGACAATATGATGCAGAAAATTGAAGATATGCTCAGGAAGCAAGCTACTATTGGAAAAAATCATGAAAATCCTGTACCTTTCGACTAGGAACCTATGTATCCTTTAGGTTTCACGCCAGAACCGGTTTATCATTATGGCATTACACCTGTACAAATCCATGCTCCCACATCGGCACTTCAAGAGACCAAACCACATGAAAATCAACAAGTGGATCTTTCGTCTTCAAGCAAAAATCCACTTATATCAGCTATGAAGATAGGGGAATTTAATGTTGAACATCTGATTCCAAATTTGAATGAGTTGAATGAGAAAGAAAAAGACAATGAAGAATTGACCAGACAGATCAAGAGCTTAGAGGAAAGGATAAAATCCGTGGAAGTAACTAAATCGTTCTATGGGTTTGACGCCAGCGAGTTGAGTTTAGTCCCGGACCTAATCCTCCCTATCAAGTTCAAAATTCCTGAATTTGATAGATATGATGGTACTACATGCCCTTCATCCCATACTACCATGTTTTACCGCAGAATGGTAGGTCACGTGAAAGACGAGAAATTGTTAATTCATTACTTTCAAGATAGCTTGACAGGACCAGCCTTAAAATGGTATACTCAATTGACCAAATCCAACATTAGAACCTAGAAGGATCTGGAAAAAGCATTCCTAGAGAAGTACTACCACGTGACAGATATGGTCCCTAATAGATAGATCCTCCAAAGTCTAGAAAAAAAGAATAATGAAACATTCAGAAAGTACGCCCAGAGATAGCGTGACACAGCGGCCTAAGTTCAGCCACCTCTATCAGAAAAAGAAGCCACAATGATGTTCGTTCATACTTTAAAGGCTCCCTATTTAAGCCATTTAATGGGGAACGTAACCAGAAATTTTGCAGATCTGGTCATTTCTGGAGAACTCATTGAAAATGTCATAAAAAGTGGCAAAATTGAATCAAGTGAGGGGTCTAATTCCAAAAGACCCATGTATCAGAAAAAAGAGAATGAAGTTAACAATGTGAACGCTTACAACAAGGATACCTCAAAAAGTGTTATGATAACCCAACCAAGGGTTAAGAAGGAGGAAACAAACACTAATCGAACGAAATCCAGAGGATCTCGCAGGGAAAATGAAAGGATTTCCTTTACACCCTTACCAATACCTTATATAGAGATATATGATTCGCTGTTAAAGGCATATGTTATACAGCCATATCCGTTGATTCCCATACAACCACCATTCCCTCCATGGTACGATGTGAAAGCACACTGTGTTTATCATGACGGAATTACGGGTCACTCTGTTGAAAATTGTTTGGCATTCAAAAGGGTGATCTAAAATTTGATTAATACTGGGAAACTGGAATTCAATTCACCAGCTACATCAAATCATCCGCTGCCAAATCATGGAGACAAAAACGTGAACGCAATCCAGGAAGAAAATATAAGGAAATCAAAAACGGATGTTTCTGAAATTAAATCTCCCTTTGGTTGGATATTTCAACAACTCTCCTTATCTGGTATGATTCAGCAATAATTCAAGCCAAAGCATAATGAATGAGAGAATTGTTGCGAATATCATCAAGAAAAAGGATATGAAATTTAACTATGCCCTGAATTTAGGGATTTGGTGCAAAAACTGATGAATGACAAAGAGATAGAGTTCTTTGAAGAAGAACCAGGAAAAAGAGAAGATACCATTTGCGCATCAGAAGATTCTAAACCTAAGCAGAGAGCGAGTGATCCCATGATTATTACTGTGAAATCATCTACAGTGAATCCTGCACCAACAAAGCCGAAAGTAGTTATCACGACTCCTTTACCATTTCCATATAAGGATACCCGTAGGATACCTTGGAATTATACTACCAATGTTTCAAAGGTAGAAGGATCTGTTTCTCTGGAAAAAGCAGAAGAGAAAGTACAGAATGTGGATTCGATATCAGAAACAGTAAGTGAAGTCGGATTCTTTACAAGAAGCAGGAGATGTTACTCTCCTGAAACATCGAATGCAACAGAACAAGCAAAAACAAAGGGAAAATCTACAGTGATACCCAAAAAGGTATTTGATGATGAATCCCCGCCAACAGTCAATGAGCCCGTAACAGAAAAACAAGGACAAAAATTCTTGAAAATTTTAAAACATAGCGAATATAGTGTGGTTGAACAGCTGCATAAACAGCAAGCGCGAATTTCAATTCTTGATTTGTTGATGAATTCAGAAGTACACAGAAATACTTTGATAAAAGTTCTTAATCAAACATTTATCCCTGAAGATATATCTCTCAATAAGCTTGATAGGATTGTGGGGCACATAGTCGCTGATAATTACATCACATTCACTGATGATGAAATACCGGAAGGTGGAATAGGATCAGTGAAAGCTTTGAATATTACAACACATTGTCATGGACATGTGTTGCCAAGAGTACTGATTGATAATGGATATGCTCTTAACTTAATGCCTTTGGTTACACTTCAGAGGATGCCGGTAGATAAATCGCACATGAAGAGTTATCAGAACATAGTGCGAGCTTTTGATGGCACTCAAAAATAGGTGCTTGGAAAAATGGAAATACCACTGCTGATCGGACCAGTCATATACAATATTGACTTTGTAGTAATGGATATCCACCCTACATATAATTGTTTGTTAGGAAGACTGTGGATTCATTATGCAAGAGTTGTTCCTTCATCGTTACATAAGAAACTGAAATTCGTTGTTGATGGTCAACTGATATGCGTAGGAGCTGAGGAAGAAATCATTGCCCCTGTAACGAGTGATGTTCCGTATATCAAAACCAATGATGATTCTCTCGAATTCTCTTTTCGAGCTTTGGAATTTGTCAATGTAACTTTTATCACTGAGGGAAGCAAAATTTCACATCCCAGATTGTCTGATTGCACCAAAATGACTGTACGACAGACTTTAGGCATTGGAGCTAAAACTGGGAAAGGTTTGGGAAAGAATCTTCAAGGAATTTCAAGTCCAGTAAATATAAAGATGAAGAAAGATCGTTTTGGGCTTGGATTTAAGCCTAACTTTCAACAAAGGAATAAGGAGATGAAAAGAAGATGCGAAGATAGAAAGCCAAGGTTGAAAGGTGAAGAAATCCCTTGGGAACGCATGTCTTTCCCTCAGTTGAAGACCACGTTCAAATCAGGAGGAATAGTTAATATATAACAACAGCTTGTTGATGCTCTTAAAGAAGAAAAGTTGACAAAAGATCAAAATATAGTTGAAAAAGCTATGGGAAGATTAGTTATCAATATGATTACTAATGACAACAAGATTGGTAAATACTTGGTTGGGATTCTTCCTTGTCTCCCTAGAGAAACACTCAACAATTGGACTGCTAAATATATCCCTCTAGTTTTTAGTATTAACACAGAGTAATACTCAGAACTAATCTTTATGTTTAACCCTAGAATATAAAAACTTTTTGTTATCTTGTAAGGGCAGTTGTTAAGTTCACTTAATATCAAATATAATAAGTTTTTTTCTTAAAATTCTCAAATGGTAATCATTCTTTACATTTTTTATATTTTTTACATTCATTATTTCTCATTCTTTATATTTATTTCATAAATTTACTATATCTTTTCGGAAATATGTCCGACTTAAATTAGCAAGTGTCACAATGTTAATAGCCCGATTATTCCTAAATTTAATCATGGGATAAATTTAGAGCGGCCCATATGTCTGGAAGAAATCAATGAGTGTGAGGATGAAGTAGAATGTGATGTTCCTACTGAATTGTTAAGATTAGTAGAAAAAGGACAAACAAATTTTACCTCACAAAGAAGAAATTGAGACTGTAAATCTAGGAACCGATGAAGACATGAAAGAAGTAAAAATTGGTACTACTTTTTCATCCCAGATAAAATGAGAATTGATAGATCTCCTACAAGAGTTCAAAGATATCTTCGCCTGGTCTTATCAAGATATGCCTGGTTTGAGTACAGATATAGTGGTACACAAACTTCCAATCAGTCCAACATATAAACCTATTTAACAAAAGCTCAGACGAATGAGGCCAGAAATGTTGTTACAAATCAAAGAGGAAGTAATGAAGCAGATTAATGCAAGCTTCCTACAGGTAGTGAAATACCCAGAATGGGTAGCCAACATTGTTCTAGTACCAAAGAAGAATGAGAAAGTCCGAATGTGTGTGGATTACAGAGATCTTAATAAAGTTAGTCCTAAAAATAGGTTTCCATTCATTGGTGGATAATACTGCAGGACATGCATGGTTTTCATTCATGGATGGCTTTTCAGGGTATAATCAAATAAAAATGAACTCTGAGGAAATGACAAAAAAACATTTGTAACCATGTGGGGAACATTCTGTTACAAAGTAATTCCATTTGTATTGAAAAATGCAGGGGCAACGTATCAGAGAGCAATGGTAACTATGTTTCATGACATGATGCACAAAGAGATTGAAGTATACGTGGATGACATGATTCCCAAATCTCGAACCGAAGAAGAACATATTCAAAATTTGAGAAAGCTTTTCCAAAGATTGAGAAAGTATCAATTAAAGCTCAACCCCGTTAAATGCACTTTTGGGGTGACATCAGGGAAGCTTTTGGGATTTGTAGTCAGCCAAAAAGGAATCGAGATTGATCCAGATAAAGTAAAAGCAATTCACGATCTCACGCCACCCAATATAAAAAAAGAAGTTCGAGGCTTTTTGGGAAGATTAAATTATATATCTCGGTTCATTTCTCAATTAACTGACAAATGTGATACAGTTTTCAAGTTACTTCGAAAGAACAATCCTGAAGTCTGGAATAATGAATGTAAAGAAACTTTGGATATTATTAAGAAATATTTATCCAATGCCCCTATTTTAGTATCACCAGTGCCTGATAGAATGTTAATTCTCTATTTGACAGTCTTTGAAAATTCGATGGGATGTGCACTGGGACAGCATGATGAATCTGGAAGAAAAGAGAAAGTCATTTATTATCTGAGTAAGAAATTTACTGATTGTGAAATTCGATACCCACCAATACAAAAATTATGTTGTTCCTTAGTGTGGATTACTCGAAGACTCAGACAATACATGTTATATCATACCACTTGGCTGATATCTAGACTTGATCATTTAAATTTTTTAATGGAATCACCAGCTTTGACAGGCAAAATGGCTAGATGGAAGATGTTATTATCTGAGTTTGATATTGTATATGTCAAGCAAAAAGCAATAAAAGGAAGTGTCATAGCTGATTTTCAGGCCACTCGTGTATCCGATGATTATCAGTCTCTGAGTTTTAATTTTCCATATGAAGATTTGTTATGTATATTCATGAATGAAGAAGTCAAAAAAAATTATGAATCCTGGAAGCTTTATTTTGATGGAGCATCCAACGCCTTGGGAAGAGGAATTGGGGCAGTGTTAATTTCTACATAAAATATCTATTATCCTTTCACAAGCAGACTGGAGTTCTTTTGCACCAATAACATGGCGGAATATGAAGCTTGTGTCATAGGATTGAAGGCAGCCATAGAAAGAAAAATTAAATGTCTCAAGATATACGAAGAAGATTCATTGTTAGTGGTGTATCAATTACGAAGAGAATGGGAAACAAAAGATCCAAAATTGGTATAATACCAAAATATTACCCTCGAATTAGTGAAAGAATTTGAGAAAGTCACCTTCAATTATCTCCCTCGAGAGGAAAATCAAATGGCAGATGATTTGGATACATTAGCTGCTATGTTTCAAGCAACTAAAAAAGTTGATATGATGCCGATCAAAATGCAAGTATATGAAATTCATGCACATTGTTACAGTGTAGAAGAAGAGGCAGATGGCAAGCCATGGTATTATAATATCTTGCAATATATCAAATATCAAAGTTATTCATAAAATGCATCTGAGATTGATAAAAGAACATTAAAAAGAATGGATGTTGGATACTTTCTTGATGGTGAGACTTTGTATAGAAGAAGTAATGATCAAATTCTATTAAGATGTGTAAATACTAGCGAAGCCAGAAACATCATTGAAAAAGTACAGAGTGGGATATGTGGTAAACATGCAAACGATCTTTCCATGGCTAGAAAAATAATGAGATATGGCTATTATTGGGCTACCATGCATACAGATTGCATTGATTATGCAAGGAGATGTCATAAATGGCAGGTATATGCAGATAAGATTCATGTACCTCCATCATCACCTTTACATGTAATGACAGCACCTTGGCTATTTTCTATGTGTGGAATAGACGTCATTGACAGATTACATTGTTTCATCCTAGTGGCAATTAACTATTTTACGAAATGGGTTGAAGCTGCTTCGGATGCCAATATTAAGAGGTCTACAGTTTGTAAATTTATAAAAAAAGAAATAATCTGCCGGTATGGGCTACAAAAGAGAATCATTACAAATAATGCTCTGAACTTGAACAACAAGATGATGACTGAACTTTGTGCACAATTTAAGATCAAGCATGCAAACTCAGTGGCATATCGTCCAAAGATGAATAGGGCAGTTGAAGCAGCAAATAAGAGCATCAAAAGAATCATTACAAAGACTACCGAAACTTACAAAGATTGGCACGAGAAGTTACCTTTTTCTTTATATGTATACCAAACTACTGTGCGAACATCTACTGGGGCAACGTCTTTTTGTTTAGTCTATGGGATGGAAACAGTCTTACCGATTAAAGTTGAGATCCCATCACTTCGAATCTTGATAGAGGTAAAATTGAATGAGTCTGAATGGATCCAAGCTCAATTTGATCAGTTGAACCTTATTGATGAGAATAGATTGAAAGCTATTTGGCATGGACAGGTGTATCAGAAACGGATGATGAAGTCTCATGACAAGAGAGTGCATCCAAGAGAATTTCAAGAGGGTGATCTAGTGCTGATAAAGATCTTGCCTATACATAAAGATTTCCATATGAATTGGATGCCTAATTGGGAAGGGCCATATATTGTAAAAAAAGGCCTTTTTCAGAGGAGCATTGATCTTGGCAGAAATGGATGAAAAAGTTCTGAGAAATCCAATAAACTCAGATTCTGTCAAGAAATATTATGCTTGAAGAATAAAAAATGATGGAAATAATGAAAAGAAAAGAAAAAAAAGAGAAAAAAATGAAAAAAATATATAGAAAAGGAGGGTCAAAATGAAAACCCGCAAAAGGCATCTTGCAACCAAAGAAAGGATTTGAGTTGAAAACCTGAAAGAGCTGCTCAAATGCATGTTGATATTAGGCATGTGGCAATTAAACCCTCTTAAGAGCTTGATATTTTGGGAGAAACTTTACATCTACAAGCATTCTGACAACGTTTGAGATCTTCCAGACATAAGCTTACCTCAGTGCTCTAAATTATATCAAGTTGATTAGTTTAGAAATACTTATGCTAATAATTTGTTGAGTCATTTGAATTTTTATCATTCCTATGTTTGCCATGATTTTAAATACATTTTTATATATTTATTCCAATATTATCTTTTTGAAATTAAATTTCTTTTGTTCGAAATTCAATTTATTTTTCACATAAACATCCTATAAATGGATTAACATAATCTTAAAAAAAACAAAATATTTCTGGCTATTACTTTATGTTAATACTTTTAAGTGCATGGAATCTAAAGTAAGTCTTATCGACATTTGCAATCACTGTTGAAAAGCAAGCAAGTTATGCCCATCATAGAGTCATTTGGAAGCGGAATAAGAGAAAATCTGTTCTCAATTGACAGATTATGAATATAGCCCCTTTTCCGTGCAACAATACAAAAATACTTCGAATCTACAAATTCTAGCTCTACATCATATAAGTACCGTGACATTTCGGTCCAAACACCAACTGGAGTAAGTGCCACGTTCTCATAGTAGAAATAAGGAGGCCCAATAGCATCTTCTGGAAGTATTCTTTGAGTTATCTGATCTGGTTCGGTAGGAACCCCAAAACCAATCATTGGATTTGTAAGATGAACTGCATGATCGTCTTCATTAAGAAGTCTCTTTTCAAGTTTCCTCTGCTTCTTCCTTTTCAACAAATCATAGCCCGAGTTTTGTCTTTTCTTATAATTGGGGTTATTGCATAATAACTTCTTATCTTTTACCAGAAGAAGTACGTCAGCAGCCTTAGCCATTTGAGCAGCACATATAAAATCTGTCAACTCTACAATTGATGAATCCGGACCATATCTCTCCATGGCTATTGAAGCCTCAACCTCTGAGTACCCCATTTTCGTCAAGTATAACCGTTTATTCTCCTCATCAGAATCAGAATTCAAGATTTCCTTGGTATCAGAAGAACTATCAATATCTATGAAATCATCCTAAAAGATCGCTTCATAATCAGATGAGTAGTTATCAGAATCAACATGTTGCATGAGTGCAGACTTTTCAAGAGCCTATACCATTGAGCTTTGTTCTCAAGTAGTTTTATGACATCATACAAAAATTCAAGCATATATACATCTACACTCTCCAAAGATGATAGATTCTCTTTTCAAAAAAGAAATATTTTTACACAACTGAAGAAATACCGAATTCACGACTTTCAAATCAAATAAAGATGAACTTAACATTCATGCATCATATTTAGACATTTGCAAAATAGGTGCATTTTCATTCATTTTATCCATGATAAATATTTGACAGGAATTTCAAAGATTTTAGCAAATATTCGAATCCATTACTCAATGGATCAACATTACCAGAGGAAGTTCATAATGAGAAGAACTCATCTGAAGAAGGAAGAAGAAGTTCATAATGAAAAGAACTTGTTCAACCTTTTGCTCGAATTCATCACTCGATGGATCAATATTTCCGAAAGAGTTCATAATGAGAAGAACTCATCTGAAGAAGGAAGAAGAAGTTCATAATGAGAAGAACTTGTTCAACCTTTTGCTAGAATTCATTACTCGATGGATCAGCATTGCCGGAAGAGTTCATAATGAGAAGAACTCATCTAAAGAGGAAGAAGAAGTTCATAATAAGAAGAACCTGTTTAACCTTTTGCGTGAATTCATAATGAAAGAACTCATCTAAAGAGGAAGAAGAAGTTCATAATAAGAAGAACCTGTTTAACCTTTTGCGTGAATCCATTACTCAATGCATCAACATTACCATAGGAAGTTCATAATGAGAATAACTCATCTGAAGAAGGAAGAAGTTCATAATGAGAAGATCTTGTTTAACCTTTTTCCTTGAATTCATCGTTCGATGGATCAACTTTTCCAGAGAAAGTTCATAATGAGAAGAACTTATCTGAAGAGGAAGAATAAGTTCATAATGAGAAGAGCTTGTTCAACCTTTGCATGATTATATCACAGAAGAAGATAGATTGTCATTCCCAATGGAAAAGTTCATAATGAGAAGAGCTTGTTCAACCTTGTAACCCCCTCAGACCGATGCGGATAGCCCGATCTGATTTGGAGTGTCACGTTAGGGCCACCGGAGTGACCCATCATAAAAATAGATAAAAATTTAAATCTTTTTATCAAAACGTAAACTTATAAAATCATTTATCAGTATTTGGAAGTAAAATAGATTTTCAGACTTGTATATAAAACAAAATACAATCTAGATGCCCCCTATTCACATGTACCATACTCTGCAAACAACACCAGAAGAGCTCCCTTACTGATTTCGATAGATGCACTGGTACAAGTCTTTAACCTGCAATGTTGAGTAATAGAGTGAGCTTCGGAAAGCTCAGTAATACATAACTACCAGATGATGCTACATGACATGTAGATAAATGGGAAGCCATAATTTCCTCATTGAATCAAATGTATACCAATTGTGGAATAATATAGGGTTCCATTAGTAGTTCATCGAGTAGAAGCCATGAATCTCAGTTCATAAGAAACCTTTCATACAACCACGTTTTCATGAGGTCGAATAGGATGTCTAGTGTGTTCCTTCAGTACGATAAAATCATAATTGGTACACCAATCAATGATAGTTCAGTAATCTCATAAATCATAATGAAGTTTAACTTTTGAAACTCGTAGTTTAAACCATTCTCTTGTACACCAACCGCAGTTCCCAGAACTGCGTCCATAGGGCTTACCTTAAGCATACAGCAAAAAGGAAGCTAACCTAAGGATAGGCTTTGGGGCCTGTATTCTTAAGTCCGTAAGTCCGTAGGGCTTAACCTAAGCACACAACAAAGGGAGCCAACCTAATAGAGCATCTTGGGGCCTGTGAGCCTAACCAAGAGTCATATTAGGTCCGTAAGGTTTATCAGCTCGATCAGAGCTATACTCTATTTCATCCTCCAAAATCATATCTCAAAATACAATTTATGCAGTAAGCATAAATTCCGTAAATCCGTAATAATCGTTATCATATATCAGTGAAAACCAATAATCATATATCAGTCATAGTAATCGTTATCATATATCAGTGAAAACCAATAATCATATATCAGTCATAGTCTATAAATCATCACCAGTAAGTGGTGTATCAATAAGCAGTTAACCATAGATTTCAGTGTACCATATTTCAAAACAGATAAAACTATTAAATAGTACTTATGGAACACACTAGAGAATCCAAGTGTTTTCAGAGGCCATTGTAGTTATCAGTATGGATAACACGAAATTCTGAATTTGATCTGATTCTAGGAATGAGGTTCATATTGAAGAGAATCAATTAATAACCAATCTAATCAGACATTTAAGGTTGATATTTTCGAATCCATCTATGATTCATATATCTAAGGGAAGTGTTCAAGTATGACCAGAGTAATTTGAGCTGATAAAGTAAGAACAAAGATTCAGGGCACTTACCATCCATGTCAATCGATTGGACTATTAACAACTCCTAAAACTGATGTATTTCAACTGGTCAATTCATTACCCTTCCAGGGTATTCACACTTTAATACCAATAATTCTTGTTTATAAATCATCTTCAAAATCATCGCAGAATACATCTAAAGGAAGCAATAGAGAATCCAAATAATCTTTATTTCTATCCACATGGAAACAATATCACGAATTGTCAACGTATTTAATTCTTGGTTCATAAACCATAGTAATCATACATCATACAATATCATTGGAGTCCTCAGACTCATTCAATCACTTACTAAATTCTCAGTCATTAAAGTTACTCGGTTCATTTAGTAGTCAAATCAATATCCCAGTTACTTCATAATATTTTCGAGTAATTCAGATGCTTCTACGTTTCGGATACATGTTCTACTTCCACTTAGTTCTCTTTGGCCATTTACTAAAATCATTATTTTGTGTTCGTGGTTGATTTATCTCACGAATATCCACTTCTCAATATCGAATGCGCTCTAACGTTGAGCTGAGCTAAGTACTTCCATAATTATCATTAATCCCAATTTGAGAAGACGAACAAACATTCAAGTGGTATTTATGCCATTCATGTACTGACATAGCATTAACGTTGGTCGACCAACTTAAACTTTGTTCCATAACTTTTAAAAAAAACAATACAACATCCATGTTTATTTGGATTCCTTAATGAATCCAATTCATTTACCTATCCTTGGTCATAAGGGTATTTTGGACATTTTTATGCTCAATGTTCTTCCATTCATTTCAAAGCTTGAGGATCCATTCATTTCTGGCTTTGTGATATTCTTTAATCATTCCATTACAGGGGTATTTTAGTCATCTTACAGATTCAGTGTATTCCAATCATTTCCTTCCATCTGATCTTATCATTTAATTCAAATGTATCATCTTTTACAGTCCTTTCGAACAATTCTGACAAAATAGCACCCTTGATAATTTATTTTTCAGGTATTTACTCATAACTCGGAGATTTCCAGGTTAAAAGTCTTTTCAAACATTACTAACGAATTATTAGGAATTTCCATACAAAAGTAGAATCTCAACCATTAAATCAGTAATTTATCGGTTTAATTACAAATTCTCAGGCCTGCTCGTTTAGAGTCAACTTGGACTATTTTTACCTTTCAAGGGTATTTTCATAATTTCGTAACCAGATAATTTCGGTAGTATCTCTTAACGAAAATAATATAATTTGGAAATACTATAATTAATTGTTTTCCTGAACCTTCTCTGATATTGAAATGATTCCTTAACAGACTTCTAGTATCTTACATAAACCCTCTTGGGGTTAAAAACCGGTTATCCAAAATTTCTAAGTAAAACTAATATTTCTTATGCACATCAGTAGTTATATCGGATCAATATGTCTTTTCAGAGTTATTAACCAACTTCCAGGGACAATTCTTGTCATCCTACAATATAAGGGTATTTTCATAATTTTACCATACCGGAGTATTCTCATAATTTTCCATCCAAGTACCTTTAACACTTAACCTTTGATGATATAAAATATAAGTTACAAATCCAGAGCTGATTTCTTTATCACTAATCACAAACTTGTAATTTAATTATAACAATTCCTCAATCTCTTATATTAGTCATTCGATCCGTATTCAGTTACGGAATTTCTACCACATTCATATCGAGTGTATAAATTACTCAACTCCACAAAAGTGACCAACATTATATTATTCATGCTTTTACCAATATCAACATATTTCATAAAGCATAAAGAGGTAGTAAAGTATTACCTCGATTTCTGTGTCATACTGATCGACCATAAAATTTCATTCAAACACCTTTGATCTTTAATTCAACTTCCAATATTTCCTCGGATCCATATCAACAGAAATTTCATCAAAAACGGAGCTTAATTGCGAAAAACAGATCGAATCGGGTGGTAAATCAGTGAAAAACAGCTTACCGCGTTCGAATTTGGAGAAACATACTTCAGAATCGGGCTTAGGACGTTGAAAAACATAAAATATGACTTTTCGAAAATTTTGTCTTTCGAGCTTCCAATTCTTTCTCTCACAATCCCAAACCATCTAAATTTTAAATTTGAATCCAAATAAATTTCGCTTACCATAAAAATAATTTATTAAAATCTAAATAATAATTTGAGGACTCTATTGGTAAAATTGAAAACTAATGGTTCCATCAAAATAGTTAATTACTTAAATTAGTGACTAAATTCATCTTGTAAAAACTATTATGTCATAACCATAACCACTTGAAAACTAAGAGACAAGGTAAAAATCTCACCAAACTTGGATGACACACCTTGTGATTTACCTATTTTGCACTTTAATACAACCCCCAAAATCACATGCACTCCATTTCACATTCATTTTCAATTTTTTTCCCTTTCTTCATGTTCTGCACTGCAAGTAAAGCAAGAAAGCTTCATCGGCCGGAAATAAAACTCCAGTGATCGTCGTTTATGACCCAAAGTACACCATCAAACTTGCCTCACCCTCCTTGTCACGGATCTTGCCTCTCTTGATCGAGACTCGCGATGAACGATTGTAGATCTACAAGAAAACTATATAATGCCATGAGCTTTAAACTCTCTGATCTTTGCCTTCATCGTTAGATGATGCTGCTCTTTGGAGCTTAATCCAAACTCAATGCCGTGATTTTTCTACTTCTAATTTACGAATTCGAGCTCCTCCAAGAGTGGAAGATCAAGCGTTGAAGGAACGTCAATGGCTAGACCCGCCTTGATAGTCGTTGGAAGTGTTTGTTTTTATGCTTGTGCATGTTCTGGTTTTGTTTTGCTCTTTGTTGTTGTTCGTTTCATAGTTCTTCTTCTCTGGTGCAAGGAGTTTGAATGGTCGCAACACAATTATAATAAAAACAATATAAATATAAACCGAAGTAGGAAACATAATTTCTACAGCCAAAACAGGTGGCCAACAAACATTAATGGCCTTAGGTGTCCAAAAAGGACATTGAGCCTAACAAACCTAACTAATTATCACTACCAGCCAATATACATGTGGCCTTAATAATTGGGGTGTTACAAACCTTTTGCTTGATTCTATCCCAGAAAGAGATAAATCAGCATCAACTTTTCCAGAAAAAGTTCATAATGAGAAGAACTTATCTGAAGAGGAAGAAAAAGTTCATAATGAGAAGAGCTTGTTCAAACCTTTTGTTAGATCTTCTCACAGAAGAAGATAGATTGTTATCCCCAGTGGAAAAGTTCATAATGAGAAGAACTAATCCCAGAGAAGAACTTGTTCAACATGGCCATCATAATCAAGTGAAGTCAAATGGAAAAAAAACTTATTATCTTTTCATCTTTGCGCTATTCTTGTTAACACAAGAATGAGCAAAGAGGGGCAGCTGAAGATACTAGTTTTTTTATTATCCATTCGTTTTTTATTTTTTTGATTTATTATTATAATTATTTTATTATATTATAATTATTAATATTAATATTAATATTATTATTATTATTAAATAATAAATAATTACAAATATTAATATTACAGGGAAAAAAACGAAGCCCAATACCGAGGCCCACTTATACCCAGATCGACCTAAATGATAACCCTAAACTCGTTTAGGGTTTATATCTCAGTCCCAGCCGCCAACAATCATCCACCGTTGGATTTGATAAGATCCAACGGTCTAGAAGCCTCCAGATGAAGCCCTAGGGTTATGATACCCTAGGGACACACGGTCGCCGCCTCTGTTTCCGTCGATCTACGCCACTCCACGTCACTTTACATACTGCCACGATGTCAACCGAGAGCCTCCAGAAGACTCAAAGCCAGCCGTCCACGTTAAAGGCCACTGTGAGTCACCACTAAAGTTTGGTGACTAACCAAAATGCCACCCTATTAACCATTCTGATGAGCGCCTCAGTGATGGTTATAAAACCATCAACCAAACCTGTAAGAGAGATACGAGGAATAACACAGCAACCACCAAATCCACAAAACAGAAAGAAGGAAAAAAGAGAAAAGAAGATGAGCTTACCTTACCAGAGAACCCCAAACGTCACCGAAGAACTAAAAATACCGAAGGTATTTTCTTAGATCTAGGAAATTATGGGGATTTTTAGGGGAAATAGATGTCGGATTCGGCCTTAAAACAAACGGATCTATATCCTAGGGAATTTTGGAAATTTTCGGCCACCGTTGACGGTGGCCGGCGGTGGTGACCGGCGCCGGAACACGACTTCTGACCAGAATTGGCCTCCCTTCGGTGGAGGGTTTAGAGAGAAGACAGAGAGAAAAAAAAATTTCTATATGTTAGAGAGAGAATAAGAAAGGAAGAAATGAAAAGAGTGGCCCTTGGGGCTGGTTTAAATGGGTATAAATACCCTCACCAAAATGACACCGTTTTGGTGAGGGTATCTGTGTAATTTCACACGTGGGTAAACCCCATCCGCAATCCATCAATTTTATAACTTTATATTTTAGTCATTAAATCAAATTTTAGATTCTTTTAATTCGGTGTTTGAATTTTATATATATTTATTTTAGTCCTTTACATAAAATAATATATATTTTACGTAAATAACAGATTTAGTCCTCTAATTTTAGAAATTAATATTGTAACCCCGAATATCATGTTTTAGTTTGTTTTAATTTAATATTCGAATTTGATATAATTTTATTTTAGTCCCTAAATTAAATAAATGAAAAATAGAATGTTTAATCCCTGTAATTTTAAATAATTAATTATGAATTAGGTATTTAATTTTAGTATGTTATAATTCAGTCATTAATTTTATTTTCATTTATTTTTAATTACAAGTTTTATTGCTTTTATATTTTAAATATATAGTTTTAAATTTCTTTATTTTAGTCACTGTTTAGTTATAATTTGATATGTTTATTTTCAATATATTTAATTATTATTATTATTATTATTATTATTATTATTATTATAAATATATAATAAATAATATTTTTTATTATGTTTTCTATTAAAATCTTATCTATAAATTTATAAATGACTTTTAAGAAAATAATTATATTTTAAATATATTTATTTTCAATATTAAGAAAGGGCAGTCTTGAAGCAACTAGATGTCCATTTTCTGATATTTTAGATAAATATATTTTTAATAAATTATATATATTATTTTTAAAATTATAAATGTTTTAATATTTTTTTAATATTAAGAAAATAGTTGTCTTAAAGTACCTAGAAGCCCTTTTCTGATATTTCTAAATAAATAAATATCTTATTTATATGTATATATAAATTAATAAATTTTCTTAAAATTATAGTAATAAATTTGAAATAACAGGATTATAAATTAAATATATCTTCAAAATTTTAAATTTCTAATAATAAAGACAATTTATAATTAATGAGTACCAATTTTGGGGGTTATAGGGGTGCTAATCCTTCCCTAAATGTAATCGACCACGAATCCCTTCTTTATTAAATATTTTTGGTTATACGCAGATCAATTTTTCTTTTAAATTATGTTTTCTTAAAAACTATTTTAAAAGATTGTTTTTGGGTATTTAACCTACCTAACCCAAAAAAGTCAATGGCGACTCCCAAAACATTTTTTTAAATCATTTATTTATTCATTTTATCTTTCCCGCCAAGTAAAAATTCGTACCCGAACAAAAATCGGTTACGAAAACAGTAATGTAAATATAGTTAATATACTGATAAAAAAATTATTAATTTTTACGGTTAGAGGGTTTAATTATATATAAAATATTGAACAGGTTTAATTGATTTTTTTTTAAGCGGAAATATTTATATACTAAAAAGCCTAAAAAATTTAATTTAAATATTTATAATTTATTAATTCAATGATAATTCTAGAAAAGTAATGTTAATATTGAAACATTTTGATTATATATAACCTTAATACTAAATTAGTATTACCAGATGAAATTCTCATTTGTCTGGGTGGTGTAGTTGGTTATCCCGCTAGTTTCACACACTAGAGGTCCCGGTTCGAACTCGGGCACAGACAATTATAGTTTTACAACAGCCTGAACATTTAGTTAATGCATGAACGAACCGATTTACAAATATAACTTGCATGTTTTACGGGTGCATCCTTCTATTACATTAACGGATTAACATAAATACCGCAGAAACTTGATGAGGATTTTGTAGATTTTTAGTGGTTTTTTCTTTTCAAGGAGTTCATTGATTTTAAAACTAACATATTAGTTGACATAGTTAATGATTTATTATAACAACTGATGTGCATATTACCTTATTTGTAGGGAAAAAAGGTGATATTACTCATGATTTTACAGTGTGTACCTCTACTGTAACTACCTCATGGATGCTCAATGCCAACTTTTTTTCGGATAGACAGTGGAGAATCCTGTCATGTCCCACTGTGATGAAAGGAAGAGTAGTTGTCGATACATGTGTTCAAAGCCGTTGAAAGAGCAGCAACCCCTATAGTGTGTCCTCACATTTGGGAAGAAGAATCATATGCAAGTTGGTGGGCGCAATACAAAGATATTGCCTCCCCCGAAAGCCATCACATTCTCGAACTTTTCCTGCAAATTGGATTCAAAGGAGGCGATCGTGGGAATCTGGTCTAAATGACTAGTTTGCCTCAGAATATTTTCAAAGTTATTGGTTTGAAGCATCTAGTTAAAGCAGAGTTTGTTTTAGCTTAAGTTTCAGGTCCACCAAGGTTTTGGGACCCTTTCACTCTTTCTCAACTCCCCCCCACCACCATTCAGTCGAATGCAGTGATCCGATAGTCGTTAAGTTTTAAAGTGAAATCGAAAAAATATCTTGACTTCTCTCTGAGCTTTAGCATTTTCTTCGTCCCACGTTAAGTGTAACGACCGTCTTCACTGCAAAAGACATGGACAAGGTGATGAGATTGGCCTCGGAGAGTGGAGTGGTGCTGTTCAGCAAGAGCTCATGTTGCCTGTATTATACGGTCAATATTCTGTTCCACGAACTTGGGGTGACCCGACGGTTCCTCATGTTGCCTGTATTATACGGTCAAGATTCTGTTCCACGAACTTGGGGTGACCCGACGGTTCACGAGATCGACCAAGACCCTGAAGGCCGGAAATGGAGAGCCCTGATGAGTTGGGGTGCAACACGCGTTCCGATGATCTTCATCGGGGAAAGCTGCTGGGATCCACAAATGAGTCATGTCCCTCCACTTAAGTGGAGGGCTGATCCCTTTGCTGAGGCCGTATCAAGCTTTGTATTGAACTATAATACAAATCAAACTCTTTCTTTATGACCTTGAAGAAATAAATTGACTAAAAATCAGTAGTCTCTGGTCAGCGTACGTATTGTGTATCTTCTTTTTTTCCATGTTAATCTCTCATTAGATATTCTATAGCTTTGCTTTATCTCTCTATATCAATGTAATTTACATAATTTTTTATTTTAATCCTACATACTAAAATCTAAAACCCAACCCCTATGTATTCTACACTCTAAACTCTAAATTTTAAACCTAAACTATAAATTTTATAACCTAAAATCCAGAGTGTCGACATTGTTTTTACCCGATGGAGAAAAACTTATTACAACTTGGGGGTTTTCTTTGAAAATATTTTGAAATGTGAGGAGCCACCACCAATCATTTTAAGGTGCGATCGGGACACCATAAAAACTGAGTTATTTTAATAAAATATTTTATTTTATTAAAATACTAAGTTTAGGGTCTATGGAAACTAACAAATAGGTTTGGGAGTCAGTTACACGTGGGGAAAGATTAGCACCCCCGCAGTACCTAAAAATTGGTACCTAGTTGATTATTCTATATTTAGAATCAAAAATTTTGAGTTTGAACTTAATTTAATTTAAAAATCATTTCGAATGCAAAGTTAAAAATAATATTTGTTTATTAAATCCAATAGCATTCGCCCCTAGCATGAATGCTGGAGATCGGCTATTATGCCCAATAACCGGACATTGCCTCGATATTTTAGAAATCATGATGCAGTCTTGAAAAGGATGTCGACCTATTTCGGGAATCACTAGTAGTCACCCCCTGAGCATACTTGCGGGAGATATACAATTGACTCCCTAATAAGTGAACATTGCCTTAGGTTTTAAAATAAGATGCAATCAAACAATTTATTATTAATCCTAATTAAACTAAAAGTAGATTAAGGCTTTCTCTATCTTAAAGTGTCAAATTATGAAAATTAAAGAACCTAGAGGCATACACCTAAAAATATAGGCATCAATTATTTAGAACGTGATTTATCAGGATCTTATAGTATTTAGATATTTTTTGGAGGCACTATGTAATTACAAAAGTATTCAGAGTCCTTTGCATCAGAGTTACTCATGTTTTCATATATGTCAACTGGTCAAATCGTTGCACTTCAAGGGCATTCACTTTTTAATACAGACAATTCTTGTCAAATTGATTATCTTCAGAGTCATCGATTAATGGATTTTAGGGAGATGTGCAGATATTACAATGATAGTTATTTCACTTTTGTATTGCAACGATATCGAGAAATGTCAACGTGCTTTATTAGTGGTTCAAAACCCTTATGGATAACACAATATATAAAATCATCAATGTTTCCAGACTTATCCAAGTTATTCGCTTAATTTAAGGTCATTGGGGGTACTTAAATCAATTCGCATTCAAGTTTATCCTGGTCACTTCGAATTTTCCAGAGTAATTCTATCATTTTAACAACTCAAATACGTACAATAATTCCATTTATTTCAACTGTAACACCCCAAACCGATGCGGGTAGCCCGATCCGATTCGGGAAGTCACATTAAGGCCACCGGAGCGACCCACCGTAAAAATAGCGGAAATTTTAAAACTTTTTATCAGAACATGTAAACTTATAAAATCATTTATCACTATTTAAAAATAAAACAGATTTCCAAACTCGTATATAAATCAAAATACAATTACATGCCCCCTAATCACAAGTACCATACTCTGCAACCACGCCGGAAGAACTCCCTTACTGAAGTCGATAGATGCACTGGTACAATTGTTTTAACCTGAAAAGGTGAGTAATAGAGTGAGCTTTGGAAAGCTCAGTAATACAGAACTACCAGATGATGCTACATGACGTGTAGATAAATGGAAAGCCATATAATTTCCTTATTGAATCATATAATTTCCCTTAGAAGTTCATCGAGTAGAAGCCATGAATCTCAGTTCATAAGAAACCTTTCAAAGTATGACATTTTCAGGAGATCGAATAGGATGTCTAGTGTGTTCTAACAGTATAATAAATCATATAGGTACAAATCATAGTCCAGTAAATCTCACAATTTCGTAAAGAGTTTAACTTTTGAAAATCATAGTTTAAACCCTTTTCTGGTACACCATCAGTAGTTCCCCAAAATTATTTTCCATATAGCTTACTTTATGCACATAGCAAAAGAAAGTCGACTTAAGGATAGGCTATGAAGCTTGTATCCTTAAGCCCAAGTCAATAACTCCATATAGCTTACCCTAAGCACACAGCAAAGGAAAGCCGACCTAATGAAACATCTTGGGGCCCTCAAGAGTCACATTAGGCCCATTTAGCTTGATCAGAGCTATTCCATCGTAATTCAATTCCAAAATTCAATTGCACCGTGACATAAATTCCATAAATCCAAAAACATGGTAATCATATACCATTTCAAAACAAAAATTAGATAGCAGCCATATTCCATAATTGTCACATTAAATTGGTGCATCCATAAAACAATAACCAATGAATTCGTGTACCACATATTAAAACCAATAAAATAGTTCAGTAATAAGTAGGAACACACTAGAAAATCCCAGTATTTCCAGAGGCCATTGTAGTTATCATTTTGGATAACATGAAACTTATGAAATTTGATCGAATTCCTGGAACAAGGTCCTATTGAGGAGAATCGATTACTAACCGATCTAGCAGACATTTAATGTTGATACATTAGAATCCCACTATATTTTCGTGTGCTTTAGGAAAACGTTCAGGAACCTTTATACATAATAATTCTAAATTCAGATTTACTGCGAGTGATTCCATTACCCAAACAATCAGGGGTATTCAGGAATATACTTTAAATTCATAGGATTTCAGCCCAATTGAACCAAATGAGATATTCAGAATCTTTTCCATCTGCGTTACTTGTTTTTTTTCAAACATGACCGAAGTGATTTTAGATGAAATAGAATCGAAGATTCAAGTCATTTACAATCTACGACTATCGATCATATTATCAAACAACTCGAGTTACACCACTCTCAAACTGATGCATGTCAACAAGTCAATTCATTATCCTTCCAGTGTATTCACTCTTTAATACCATAGTGCAGATCCATAGATCATCCCCATAATCATCACTGAATAAATCTTCCAACGGTCTTTATTTCATTTCCACGTTTCAACAATATCAGGAAATACTGACGTACTTGATCCATGGCTCATAACCCATAATGACAATTCATCATGTAAGTTCAACAGTGTTTCCAAACTCATCAAATCACCTATTTAATCCTTACTCATTGATTGTTACTTGGTTCGTTTGGTAAGCAAGTCTATCCCGATTACTTTAAAGTTTTCCAGAATAATTCAGACGTTTCTGAATTTCAAATACACGTTGAACTACATTTCATTTCAATTTATTCATATAATAAAGTCATTCTGGTATTCGTGGTTGATTTGACTAATGACTACCCACTTATTAGTACTGTATGCGCTCTAGAGTTGAGCTGCGCCAAGTACTTCCAGAATTATCATCGATCCAAATTTGAGCAGATGAATAAACATTCAAGTGATACTTATATCATTCAGGTAATGATATAGTACTAACGTTGGTTAATCACTTAAGTTGCGTTTCACAACTTTTACTGGTAGCACAACATCCATGTTTATTTGGATTTCTTAATTAATCCAAGACATTTACTTATTCTAGGTCATAAGGGCATTTTGGTCATTTTGGTGCTTAACATTTTTTTTCTATTCATTTCAAAGCTTGAGTATATCCATTCATTCCTGAGCTTGGTGACATTCTTGAGTTATTTCCATTCCAGGGTAATTTGGTCATTTTATAATTCTAGAATATTTCAATCATTTCTTTCCATCCGGTCTTATTTTAATTCAATCTTATCATTTACTTCAGTCCTTTCGAACAATTCTCAGCAGAATACCTCCAATAAATTACTCTTCAAGTATTTACTCATTATTCGATTTTCGGGTCAAGTGTCTTCTCAGATTTTACAAACGGAATATTATAAATTTTTCTGTACAAAGACAGGATCTTAACAATTAAATTCGTACTTAATCGAGTTAAGTACAAATCCTCAAAGTACTCTCATTCAAGGTCAATTCAGACTATTTTATCTCTCAAGGGCATTTTCGTAATTTCTTAACCAAATAATTTCAATATTAGCACTTAACGAAAATAATTATAATTTAGAGATCCTATGATCAATTGCTTTCCCGACATTCTTTGATTTTGAAATGATTCCTTCACAAACTCTCATAGGATTAAAACCGGATATCCATAATTTCCAAATAAAACTAACATTTCTTATGCACATCAGTAGTTATATCGGATCAATATGTCTTTTCAGAGTTATTAACCAACTTCCAGGGGCAATTCTTATCATTTTCCAACATAAGGGTAATTTCATAATTTTACAATATCGGAGTATTCTCATAATTTTTCATCCAAGTATCTTTAACATTTAACCCTTGATGATATAAAATATAAGTTACAAATCCAGAGCTGATTTCTTTATCACCAATCACAAACTTGTAATTTAATTCTAACAATTATCAATCTCTTATCTTAGTCATTCGATCCGTATTCAGTTACAGAATTTCTACCACATTCATATCGAGTGAATAAATTATTCAACTCCACAAAAGTGACCAACATTATCTTATTCATACATTTACCAATATCAACATGTTCCATAAAGCATAAAGAGGTAGTAAAGTATTACCTCGATTTCCGTGCAATACCCATCGACCATAAAAATTCCATTCGAATGCCTTTGATCTTCAATTCAACTTCAAATAATTCCTCAGATACATATCAACATAAATTATATCAGAAACGGAGCTTAATTACGATAAACGGATCAAATCGGGTGATAAATCAGTGAAAGACGGCTTACCGGGTTCGAATTTGGCGAAACGGACTTCGGATTCGGATTCAGGACGTCGAAAGCATAAAATGTGGCTTTTCAGAAATTTGGAATTTTCAGTCAAAATCAAAGTCAACGGGTTTGACCGGATATTTCGAGGCCTTCGGGTTCTAATTTCAAAAAAACGAACATCGGAATCGGATTTGGAACGTCGGAAAATGTCAGGATAGGTATACTCGATCGAAGTCAAAGGTCGTTTAATGCCCGGTCAAAGCCAGTCAAAGTTTTGGTCAACAGTGGTCAACGACGGTCAACGGTCACCGGGTCGAGTCAACGGGTCGGGTCGGGTCAACGGGTCAGGTAAACGGGTCGGGTCGGTTTGTGACCGGTTAAACCGGTCAACTATGCACCAAAATCGGTCAAACTGGTCATTTTTTTCTTCCCCACGCGCAGTGGCGGCGCGTGGGGGCGCGTGAACAGTGTTATAATCCCGGAAAAATTTCTAAAAATTATTTTGAGCGATTTCGAGATACTTACAAAGCTCGGTTCACAATTTTGAACGGCGGAGAGATCGATTTCAACAAATCGGAAACTTTGACCGCTTCACCTCCTCACGCGCCGCCATCGATGGAGACCAAGGATGACACCGGCAAACTCGGAACGATGCAACGAACACGATGGTGCGGGAGGTGTCGTAAACAGATGACCCAATCGTCGTGAATCTATGAAAAACCAACTAAAACCGAGTTATTACCGACGATACTTCCGACTGAAATTCACGACGAACGGCGATGATTCACGACGAAAGGTTTGAGGGGTTTTGTTCCTCGATTGACAACGAACACGATGGTGGTTTCGGCTCGTCGTTTGGAGGTCGGACGGCGAGTAGATCGGAGTTGGAAATTGGGTTGTTGGAGAAGGGAAATCTGGAAAATATGAAACCTGCGCACGGGGAGGAGCTTATAATTCATCATATATAGAAATGGTTAAATCATGGTTTAGCCACTGAATTTCCTGCACTTTATAAAACGGTCTACCAACTTTAAACTTTACAATTTAATCCCCAATGTTTCTTTCCAAAATCAATTAAATCCGCCACTTTATTTTCTTAATTTTAGCCCCTAAATTGGGGTGTTACAATTCTCCCCTCCTTAAAAGAATTTCGTCCTCGAAATTCATTCATGTCACATAATTGTAGAAATGAAACTTTCATCAACTCTTCCATATCTTCGAGTAGCTTTTTATAGAAATACGGATTCTCCACTAATCCTTAACCAGTTGAGTATACATTCTTATCAGAACTCTTCCTCATTTCAATAAAAGAATCTGAACGAAAATTTTCTCGAGTAATCAATCTCTTCAGAATTCTCCCTCAGTCCAAGTAAGTAATCAAAACAACTTTATCCTTGTGAAATCAATTCAGTCTTGGTTACGTGAATAGGCTCGTAGAGCAGCAACATATCTCAATTTTATTTCTGGAGTCGAGTCAGAATTTCTCAGATGAAACTCTCTCACATGGCTAAGGTACTTTACTGCGTTAAGACAGATGTTACTGGTATTCCTTTTTGTACAAGTATAGCCTTAACGGATAGAAACTTCGGTTTATTCGTTACGATAAGGACTCAGCCCTGGAGTTCCGGCTCAGAGAGGTATGATTGCAGTCTAGGGACATGTACTGATCAGACTATTTTGACATTCGACCCGGCTGGTCTATCTTGAAAAATTTTGACTTAAACCATAGCTCTGATACCACTAAATGTAACACCCAAACCGATGCGGTAGCCCATCCGATTCGGGAAGTCACATTAGGGCCACCGGAGCGACCCACCGTAAAAATAGCGAAATTTTAAAACTTTTATCAGAACATGTAAACTTATAAAATCATTTCACTATTTAAAAATAAAACAGATTTCCAAACTCGTATATAAATCAAAATACAATTACATGCCCCCTAATCACAAGTATCATACTCTGCAACCACGCCGGAAGAACTCCCTTACTGAAGTCGATAGATGCACTGGTACAATTGTTTTAACCTGAAAAGGTGAGTAATAGAGTGAGCTTTGGAAAGCTCAGTAATACAGAACTACCAGATGATGCTACATGACATGTAGATAAATGGAAAGCCATATAATTTCCTTATTCAATCATATGTATACCAGCTTTTCAGAAATTTGGAATTTTCAGTCAAAATCAAAGTCAACGGGTTTGACCGGATATTTCGAGGCCTTCGGGTTCTAATTTCAAAAAAACGAACAGCGGAATCGGATTTGGAACGTCGAAAAATGTCAGGATAGGTATACTCGGTCGAAGTCAAAGGTCGTTTAATGCCCGGTCAAAGCCAGTCAAAGTTTTGGTCAACAGTGGTCAACGACGGTCAACGGGTCAACGGGTCGAGTCAACGGGTCGGGTCGGGTCGGGTCAACGGGTCAGGTAAACGGGTCGGGTCGGGTTGTGACCGGTCAAACCGGTCAACTATGCACCAAAACCGGTCAAACTGGTCATTTTTTTCTTCCCCACGCGTAGTGGCGGCGCGTGGGGGCGCGTGAACAGTGCTATAATCCCGGAAAAATTTCTAAAAATTATTTTTGAGCGATTTCGAGATACTTACAAAGCTCGGTTCACAATTTTGAACGGCGGAGAGCTCGATTTCAACAAATCGGAAACTTTGACCGCTTCACCTCCTCACGCGCCGCCGTCGACGGAGACCAAGGATGACACCGGAAAACTGGGAACGATGCAACAAACACGATGGTGCGGGAGGTGTCGTAAACAGATGACCCGATCGTCGTGAATCTATGAAAAACCAACTAAAACCGAGTTATTACCGACGATACTTCCGACTGAAATTCACGACGAACGGCGATGATTTACGACGAAAGGTTTGAGGGGTTTTGTTCCTCGATTGACAACGAACACGATGGTGGTTTCGGCTCGTCGTTTGGAGGTCGGACGGCGAGTAGATCGGAGTTGGAAATTGGGTTGTTGGAGAAGGGAAATCTGGAAAATATGAAACCTGCGCACGGGGAGGAGCTTATAATTCATCATATATAAGAAATGGTTAAATCATGGGTTTAGCCACTGAATTTCCTGCACTTTATAAAACGGTCTACCAACTTTAAAACTTTACAATTTAATCCCCAATGTTTCTTTCAAAATATCAATTAAATCCGCCACTTTATAATTTCTTAATTTTAGCCCCTAAATTGGGGTGTTACATCAACTTTGTCATTTCGAGTAATTCAGACGTGTAAGGTACTTTCGGTAATTTAGCCTCTTGGTGTTTGCTCAGGAATTAGTAATTTTAAGTCCTTTACCATCTCAAGATCATGAGCGATTAACATGTTTATTTTTACTTTCGTGGAAAAACCTTATCTTTTACAACATAATGGTATTTTCGTAGTTTCGTATCCAAGCATTTCTGACATTTAACCTTTAATGAGATTAATCAAAATTTACGAGTCCCGAGAATGATCGATTTATTGATTAAATCATTGAACTTAGATTTCTTTCCGATTAGTCTACCAATTTCTTTTACGAGCTGTCTGAGTCTTATAAAGTGTTTTGTCTTTATTCTAAATTCCGTTTGAGTCCAATGATAAGTAAATACACCTCATGGACCAATTATTTTCATTCATGCATCTACCAATTATTATCAATGTGTTCTTAAAAGCATACAAAAGGTAGTCGAGTATTCCCTCAATTTCCATGCTCCACCGATTGAACATTTAAACTCCATTCGATCAGTCTCTAACTTGAATTCAACGTCCAATAATTCCTCAGACTAGCAAATGAATTTACGTCAGAAACTGAACTAAATTTGGAAACCAACTTGAATCTAAAGATAAAACACTAAAAATCAGCTTACCGAGTGCGAATTTGGCAAAACGGACTTCAGATTTAGACTCGGGACGTCAAAAAATATAAAATAAGACTTTTCAAAAATTTTGACTTTTCGGGTCTGTCGTAACCGGTTTTCGTCCGGGCATGAAATTTTATTTGGCGGGAAAAATAAGGTGAATAATTAAATGGTTATTAATGAAATGTTTTGGAGTAGCCATCGACCTTTTGGGTTAGGTAGGTCAAATACCTAAAAATCATCTTTTAAAAGTGTTTTTAAGAAAACATCAGTTAAAAGATAAATCGGTTTACGTTTAACCAAAAATTCGTTCTTTTTAATAATAAAAAGGGATTCGTTGTCGATTACGTTTGGGGAAGGATTAGCACCCCACAACGCCCAAAATTAATCCATGTCGATTATAAATTGTCTCTAATAGTGAATTTAAGAATTCAAATAAATTTAATTTATGATATGCTTTTTACAAATTTAATCGCATAATTTTAAAATAAAATATATTAAAAATACTTTTTATAAAACTAAATAGAGTATTTATTTATTTAAAAATATTTAGAAAATGACATCTAGTTACTTTAAGATTGCCCGTTTCTTTAATATTAATAAATAAATATTAATAAGAATATAATAATTTTTCTAAAAATAATAAAAACGAAGTAAATATATATATATATAAGCATGATATTTATTTATTTTTAAAATACTAGAATAGGACGTCTAGTTATTTTAAGACCGCCCTTTCTTAATATTTAAAAATAAATAAATATTATTATTTAATTAATTTGTGAAATTAATTAAATAATACTTATTAATCTTTCGTATATATATATATACATATATTAATATGACTAAAATTAAATAAATATAAAATGAAGAAAAATATAATAATTTGAAAAATAACTATATATTTATTTGTTTTTATAAGTACAATACTTATTTATTTAAAAATATCTTAATGTGGCTTCTAGTTAATTTAAGACAACCCTATCTTAATATTTAAAATTAAATAAATATTATTATTTAATCAAATATATTTTTATATTCTAAAATAAATAATATTTAAAGTATTAAATTAAACATATTGGAATTAAAAAGATAATAATAAATTGCAATTAAATATTGACTAAAATAAATAAATTTAAAACAGCATGAATAAAATATAAAATATATAAATTAAAGGCCCTAACTCGAATTATTTAAAAAACCATGTATTGATAGTATAATTTAGCCTTAATTAATTATTTCGGGGTTAAAATAAAATTTATCAAAGTTATGGTGCTTAATATGTTATTTAGCATAAATATATATACTTACTAATAATGACTAAATTATAATTAAATAAAATTATAAGACCGAATTAAAACTTATAGAAATTAATTTTAGTGACCAAATTGTAAACTTATAGAACTCAGAAGGACTACGGAAACAGTTTACCCATTAAGAAAATTACACAAATACCCCCTCCTCAAAACGACGTCGTTCGGGGAGGGGTATAAATACCCATTTAACCGGTCATTTTGGCTGATTTTCTTCATTTTCTATTTTTGCTTCTCTCACATTAGAGAGAGAAGCTCTCGTTTATTTATGGAATTCCCTCACCGGAGGAAATTCATCCAACACCAGTCGCCGTGATTCTGAACCGATCTCCACCGCCGGCCACTGGTGGCCGGATTTTACAAAAATGCCCAAATCGTAGATCTCCACTTCCTAAGGCCGAATACGAACTCTATTTTTCTTAAAAACCCTTAGAAATTTCTAGATCTAGGATTTTTACCTCTTATGTTTCAATTTTCCGGCGACCTTTGAAGAACTCCGATGACAGAGTAAGTTTCCTTCTGTTTTATCCTTTGCTGGTTATTTCGTTTCCTCTTCGTATTTTGTTTGATGTTGTTGTGGGTGCTCGTTGTTGTCGTTCTTCTCCTTGTTGTTGTCGATCTCTCCTTTATTTCGCAGGAGATGATGGCTTTTATAGCCACTATGGTGCTCGCCATGGACCGGTCCTGCAGGTGGATTTCGGTGAGTCACCGAATTATGTGGTGACTCACCCTATAGCTGCGACGTGGACGGCCGTTTGGGTATTCTGGAAGCTTTTGGCGAGGGCGGCAATAGATGGATGAGGCTGGTTCGAGCACCTGGTAGTAGAGGTCGAGGCGGTGGCAATAACTAGCTGATGAACGGCGGCCATAGTCTCTAGGGTATCATAACCCTAGGGTTTCCTGCTGGGACTATTTGGACCATTGGATCAAGGCCATGTCCAACGGTTGTGAGCTGAGGCGGCTGGAGCTGGAAATGATGAAACCCTAATTGGGTTTAGGGTTTTACTGGGCCAAATTGGGCTTCTGTTGGGCCATATGGGCCTAATTGTAAATGGGCTCTGATTTTGGGCCTTGTAATTTATTTATTAATAATAATATAATATAATATAATAATAATAATAATACTTATAATAATAATATATAATATTAATAATAATTATAATAATAATAATAAAATAAATTGAAAATAGAATGAAAAATTAGTGTCTACAGCTGCCCCTCTTTACATATTCTTGTGTTAACAAGAATAGAGCAAAGATGAAAAAGACAATAATTTTTCATTTGGCTTCTTTTTGAGTATGATGGAAATGTTAAAACATTCTGCCCAGAGGTCTTATGAATGGCCCTGAGGTCTTATCATCTTGCACTGTAGGTCTTACAGATGATCCGAATGATTTAAGATCAAGAAACCTTTGAAAATCAGTTTCTTAAAATATCATTTGAAAACATCCTGCACTGTAGGTCTTATGGATGGCCCTGAGGTCTTGAAACATCATGCGCTATAGGTCTTACAGATGACCCGAAGTCTTTGAAATATCAAAAAGCTCCCGAAGGCTTGTTTGAACACATCCTCCACTATAGGTCTTATGGATGGCCCTGAGGTCTTGAAAACATCATGCACTGTAGGTCTTACAGATGACCCGGAGGCTTTAAATATCAAAAAGCTCCCGAAGGCATTTTTGAAAACATCATGCACTGTAGGTCTTATGGATGGCCCTAAGGGCTTATCATCTTGCACTGTAGGTCTTACAGATGACCTGGAGGCTTTAAATATCAAAAAGCTCCTGAAGGCTTTTTGAAAACATCCTGTACTGTAGGTCTTATGGATGGCCCTGAGGTATTATCATCTTGCACTGTAGGTCTTACAGATGACCTGGAAGATTTAAGATCAAGAACCTTTTAAAAATCCGTTTCTTAAAATCTCATTTGAAAATATCCTGCACTGGAGGTCTTATAGGGGACCCGGAGGCTTTAAATATCAAAAAGCTCCTGAAGGCTTTTTGAAAACATCCTGCAGTGCAGGTCTTATGGATGGCCCTGAGGTCTTATCATCTTGCACTGTAGGTCTTAGAGATGACCCGGAGGCTTTAATTATCAAAAAGCTCCCGAAAGCTTTTTGAAAACATCATGCATTGTAGGTCTTACAGATGACCCTGAGGCTTTAAATATCAAAAAGATCCTGAAGGCTTTTTGAAAACAATTTGTGGATTGAGTCCATCTATTATTCAGATGCTTGCGTGATTCATGCATTCGAGGTTTTTAATTCTACCTTCTTCTTGTAAGGTATTTTTCATCATGAATCCTCTTTTTTCATACGAAGATTTGTAAAACTCTATATTTGAATGCAATCAAATGTATCAATGTAATGCATTGTATATTGTCCAAATGATGTTCTTATAAATGCATGAATGTTGATTCAATCTTCATTTGACTTCAAAGTGGTAAACTCGGTCTTCCTTCACTTGATCATTTATTTCCAATGTTACCTTCGGATATCAGTGTAGCCACTTATGCTATCAAGCTTTCATTTTTGAAGAACCATCTGATCAACTTGTATCTTTGTGTCTTCTTTGTTTCATTAAAATTTCAGAAAAAATGTTTCATTTATGGAACTCTTGCCGTAATCAGAATTATGACCTGGATGCCCTATTTTTGTCTTTGTTAACACCAACTTTCTTCGTCTATACTTGTGTAGAAATCCAATAAAGCTTTCAAATTTTAATCTATCATCTTTGAAGAGTGTAGATGCAGATATGACTGACTCAACAAATTAATTAGGAGATCAGCGTCTGTTCTGATTTGACTCTTGAAACACATCACAATGAGGATTTATCCTAATTCCTTTCTTGTCTCTACATCTAATTGGATCTCGAACAAAGCCATTCAGACCATATCATGTCGAGATGTTTAACAACAACCTATTGTTCAATCTTAGTTGGCACTACTAGTTTCTTGTTGTTAAAATTTTCAGCTTCCCTTCTGTGGAAAGAGATCTTCATCATATCTTACTTTTAATCTTGGGGTTGAAGAAGACAAACTTCATCTTGGATCAACAAATGGAAATACCATATGATCACAATATTGGTTCAACGTCAGAATAACTGGTTCGTAAAACATTTGACAACACATTCATCATCTCATGTGGTTTTTGCTCAGATGCTAGTAAAATATTTGACAACACATTCATCCTTTCGTGTGGCTTCTGCCCATATGTTTGTAAAACATTTGACAATACATTCATCCAGCTATGGCTTCTGCATAGATTTCTGGTCAATAAAGCTTTTTACATAGTGTTCAAAGCTTTTGTATGATATCACAAGACCACTTGAGAACAAAACTATTTGGGAATACAAGTGAGATGTTGGTGTGTTTCATGATCAACACTTGGTTAAATTCACAAAATATGCTAGTGTTTAATTGAATAAGAGATAACAACTGATTTTGATATCACCTCTGGTAAGGAAAAATGTGATATCGATCACGTTTTCTCACTTGGTTAAATTCACAAAATTGCTAGTGTTTAATTGAATAAGAGATAACAACTGATTTTGATATCACCTCTGGTAAGGAAAAATGTGATATCGATCACGTTTTCTTCCATAACGAGTGTTGTAGGAAATGGAAACACATCTATTATAGGAGCCATGTACAGAATGAAGTCCATGGAATTCTTACTGCTGGAGATGAAACGCACATGATAAAACCAAATAGATGAAAACTCAGTTCATCTCGACTGGTAATGATAACCCCAGTAATAACAAAAATAAGGGTAATATACATAAACTAAGCCTTTTTATTCAATGTCATCAAGTAAACAACAATTGATGTGAAAAAACAGCTTCGTAACCCCAACAGTATGGTTGAAACTAACTTCCAAAAACCTCAAAGAAATATATCCAATCATTACTGACACACAGAATACAAAATTCAAAGCCAATATTTTGAGAAACTGAACCTTGAATCGAATGGTCTACATGAGGACCATCTTTATTCATGCAACCGTGATGTATCTTAATAAAGAACATGCTGTTATGTGACACATGGTTAAGAATATTGGGTATTTGAAACCATACTTGCTGAGTAGATATTTGTTCAACACCATGATCCTAATGTAATTGTTTGATAAATGAAGCAATTATGTATAGTCAGCTCTACTTTCACTGTTTCACCATTTTCTTTCTTCATTCCTTTATGTCTTATTGGAAATATTTGCTTAAATCAATGATCTTTAGCACATGATGATGTGGGTCTTCAGTATGCTCCAACATTTGCTGATACAGAAAGGGCTTTCAGCACGCCCAAGCATTTGCTTTTTTTGTTGATTTGAGCTTTCAAAAATGCCCAAATATTCATACTGACGTGGGCCTTCAAAAAGCCCCACATGGATAATTTCTGTCTGAAATGGGATTTCGAGATGCCCCGATATTCTATTTCTGGTTCAATCTCAACGTTTGTTTGACTTGAATATCATGATCCCCACGAGGTCCAATTTTGACAATGCACTGTTACGGGTACTCGTAATCTGTACAAAAATCTGTTAATCTTTAATGCTCTTATTCTGGTGTCATTAAACAGCGGTTTTGTTCAGTAACTTAAAGATTTTCCTGTTGTTGCCACAATCATTTAAGAAGTAATCAATCCTTATGACAGAAATGTTTAAGATATGTGCCTCTTTTGAATGAGGTGACCATTTTCTAGATCTGGAGGGATCTAGTCGTATAGAGTGGTATAAATCGTTTGGTAATCCATTCCAGGTTGACACAGTGGCTTATCATCTTTAAGTTTTAAGAGACATGTTCCCTAAGGGTATCAATGTTCTGTCTCTTTTCTCTGGGATCGGTGGTGCAGAGATTGCCCTTTACTGGCTTAACATACCTTTGAAAGCAGATGTACAAGAACTGAATGATGATCGATTGGAGCAATTGATGAGTAGATTTGGCGGATTTGACCTTGTTTTCAATGGCATCCCGTGTAACAACCTTACTGGAAGAAATAAACATCATCGGGATGAACTAGAAGATTTTTGTTGGTGTATTTTCTTGCAATGGTTGCTACAACAATTGCCTCTTTTGTTGCTCCAAAATATATCCCACTCTTTCCGAATCATGGAAAGGATTAGAAGATGGTAAAACTGGTTATTTCTACTTTTGGAATCTTGTAACCAATGTTACCCCATATGAAAGGCCGTATAATCTGTGCATATAAGTTCTCAATTTCAAGTTCAACAATCTTCTGAAGGATATAATGGATATAATCCTGACAAGGAAAATGATCGACATGGAAGAGGCAGCAATGTAAAACTTGAGCCAGTATCACGGTATAACCAGAGTACAGATAGTGGACTTGTTCATTCCCATAATACACCTTAATAGGACTTATAGCTCTGTGATTGGAGGATCTGTTAGAGACATGGATTGATGGCTAGGGAAAATAATTTGTCTGGTGATGCTTATCGCCCTCAGCATGAGATAAGTGATAATCTTTCTTGATGAATGGCTAATAATGTCACAGGAGATCTTTACAAGTTCAATTCTCCAGACTTTCTAGCTTCTCAGACTACTTGCTTTAAAAAATGCTTCATCATTCTGGCATCACTATCTTTTTCTACAATAGAGGTAGAATAAACATCAACTTGCTTCAAAGACTTTCCTCATTTAAGACTGTCCTGTTTGAAAATGTTTTTCCTCTTTTCTTTATCGAAGAATGAAAGAATTTTGTAAAATGTTACCTATCATAGGTTCACAATAGAATCAAATCATAAGCATGAATTCAAAGAATATCAAAAGAATCAATAACTCTTTAATGTTTTAGAATTATAGCTCTTTGACAAATATCAAATTTTGGGTTGGTTTGAGGATGACTTTCCTATTTTCTATGGTTACATCTATTTAAGATGTCACTCTTCTCTCGCTCTTTGTGAACATTGTCATACCTCGCTTTAAGGACTTGGTATTTTAACCAAATATGTACAAAATGACACAATCTAGTATAATGGTTACTAGACCTTCTAGAATACTTCCATTTCAATTCTCTGAAATCCTTGATAAAGCAATGTGAAAACATCGATCTAATAACCAGATTTCTATGTGTACGTGTGTGAAATAGACTATAACAGGTCTTCTTTTGCCATTTTGACTAGCTGAATTCAGCTTTATTGACATTAGCCTTCATTGGACTAATTAAATGGTTTAACTCATCACAATGTCTTCGACTTGACAATCACAGTGGAGCAAACACCGAACTGCCAAATACCCGATCAAGGTCATGCTTTGAATATATATATATATTTAGAAGAACTTGTTATAGCCTAGGTGTCTGGTGTAGTTCATAAAATCTCATTACCAAATGACTTTAGACTAGATTTTTCAAAGTTTCGTCGTCAAACTTCATCAATAGAAAAGCAATCTAGTCAGCTTTGCAATGTAATACACCAACGATGCCCCATGTTGTACGCTCCTATATATAAATAATAATCCTTTTTGTAATTCCTTTTAATAGGAGTATGCTATCTCATATTTGTAATAAGATAGTGTTTGGGTGTATTTCTTTTGAGGTAAGGTCAAGAGACCTTGTTTTTCTAGTTTTCAATCTTGATATTTTGTCAAAGATTATAACTCTAATCATTAAGAGTTTTTAAATCCAATTGATATTCAAAGAACTGCAAGATTGAAAAATTGACTCAATGCTTATAACCTTAAAAGCAACACAAATTTATTTATTGCACAAAAGGCAGAGAAAGGAACAAAAAACATGTGCAAACAAGATGCTGAAAATAGAAAGTACTATAGTGGTAGATACCAACTTCCACTTGTTCATTTAGCTGGCCCCATCATTCCTTAAGGGTGCGTTTGGTTCACGGAATGTAAGATTACCAGTGGGAATAAAAGATTACCAGGGAATAGGATTACTGGGAATGTTGTATTTTGTGTTTGGTTGGTTTAGCAGGAATGTAAGATTACTGTGTTTGGTTAAAGGAATAAAAGATTATTGGAATGTATATTTGACCAAATTGTCCTTATTATATATTTGTATAATATTACAAGTTGTAAAATATTTATATATTTTCTTCAAAAAATTAAATTCATAATATTTATATAATTTTTTTACAAAATTTAAAATATAAAAAAAAGGTTTAATGAAAGGGTAAAATTTTATTTTAACCCCTGAACTTCATAAAAAATTTTAATTATAGACTTTTTTTGTAAATCTAAAATAATTTAAGGATAAATTTGTAATTTAACCTTCGTAGAATTTTTATTATTCAATGACAATAATGATATTTTGAAAAAAAATAAAAATTTAAGGGCATTTTAGTCCAAAACGCCGGTAATGTTACAATACCTAAGGGAAGGGAGGTAATGACATTCCCGGTAATATACCCCAAAAAATCCACTATTGGTAATAAAACATTACCGGGAATGACATTACCGGCCAAACCAAACGGGGGAATGTGGATTCCATTCCCGGGGGAATCCCACATTCCCCCATCCAAACGACCCCTAAAGGTCCATGCCCCTGATTCAATTAAATTCTAAACCTGGCATTTCAAGGCCCCACAATTCTCAGTAGTATGCCCCGAGCTTCCCATGTGGTAACTACATATTGCATTAACATCATACCCTTCAGGAAATAGGGGTTCTTTCTGTTTAGACTAAACCGGAGTCACAAGATTCTGCTGAACTAGTAATGGGAGCAGTTCTTCATATGTCATTTGGATTTCAACGACAAGAGTATTCTCTCGGGTTATTCTATAAGGTTTGGCCCCATGATAAACTGAATAAGACTTCACTGTATTGATCTCGACTTCTTTCTCGACGTTAGTACTGTCAATGCCTCTTATTCTGTCATTCTTGATCATTCATTGAGTATCTTCTTTGGATAAACCCTCAAATGCATAAATCTTTGCTTCATTATGAGCAGTTTCTTGATAAAATCCCATCATCATCTTTTTCTTTTCTAGATGGAAATTGAGCTCATTTTTAGATCCATAAAAACTTTTACTAAGGATGATAGCTTTGTCCTGATTCTGAACACATATTACGTCTGTAATTGGAGTAGTATTCACCAGACTCTTTTGCTTATGAAAAACAGAGAAACACCCAAAGTTTTCACGAATCAAAAACATAGAAACGCCCTAAAGAAGTGTACGAAGAAGAAGAAAGGTACACTTGGTGGTCGTCCTGAAGAGTGCGACGACGAGATGGTAGCTTCTACTGGTGGTTACGGTACGGTGGCTGTGATGGGTTAGGGATTATAAATGTGTAAAGGATAAAAATAGCGGAGACCGGGAGTGAAGCCCTTAAAACATGTAAATGAGAAAAATGGAAAAGGAATAAAGGTTGGGGGACTAATAGCGGCGTTTGTTAGCAAAAACGCCACTAATGTCCAGAAAAATAGCGACGTTTATTTAATAAATGTCACTATAATATGAGTATGTTGCGGCATTTGTCAAAAAAATGCCACTAAAGTATTAGTTTTTAACGACGTTTGTATAAAAGTTGCATTATAGTATGGTTCTGTAGCGGCGTTTTTGTATAAACGTTGTTAATGTTACCATTTTGTGGTGTTTCGCCTAAAAACGCTGCGATATCTATAAATTTAGTGGCACTTACGTTCAAAATGCTACTATATACGCCGCTATAGATCAATTTTGTTGTAGTGTGTGTTTGTGTTTGTATTTTGGTTCATAGTAATAGCGTGTGAATTATAAATTTTCGAGTCCCCACCTACGCTTCCAACAATTTCTTATTTCTTAAATAAATGTATCTTTCAGCTCCCACTAGTTCTCTTATGTTTCTTAATCCCTGTAAGAAATTTGAGACATAGATTATAGAACCATAATTAATTCATTATTTGCTATAATTAACATCAACCATTTTGACTCAAAGTAATTGATTTATCTTTTTTCGCTAGCCAACTCTTAAATTTGACTCGGTCCTTCTTTACATGTCCATTATGTTTTACAAAAGAAACACTTGAACTTTTTTAAAACCTAATTTTAGGATCTAAATTTTACATTTCCAAAGCTAGTTTAAGGAAAAATTATTCTAAACATCTTTTTAACATTTTCCAAACCTAATTTTTGGCTCTAAATTTGATCTAAATTAATTTTAAGAAAAATAATCATTAAATTTCTTATTTTGAAAAATATTTAGAATTCTTCTAAAATCTAAATCAATTACCCGATTCACTAACATGAAACTATTAGACTAAATTTTGGGATGTGTCAACGACCATATAAGAACTAACTTTTTATTTAAGGGCTATTTTGTCTATTAAGCCTTTAAAAATTATAAATATATTTTTAGAAGTATTATACAATTACTCAATCATGATATTTTTCTAATATATATTACATTTCCTTAAAAATGTTTTTTTTGAGATTATTAATTATTGATATTTGTAGACAACAGAAATTGATATCATGCAACTACTCAAATTATGATTTATGGTTTGTCATTACACGCGATAGGGTTGTTTATTAAGCGACTGAATTGTGAGTTGGGCAGTGCTCAATTCGTGCTCATTAAAAATTTTTGTTGCTCGACTCGACTCGACTCTATTCGTTGTTTGCTAAGCTCATTAAATTTTTGCTCGACTCGTACTTGTTAAAAAAATTTGTTGTTCAAGGCAGTGCTCAATTCGTGCTCATTAAAAATTTTTGTTGCTCGACTCGACTCGACTCTATTCGTTGTTTGCTAAGCTCATTAAATTTTTGCTCGACTCGTACTTGTTAAAAAAATTGGTTGTTCAACTCATTGCTCGTTAAGTTCACCAGAATATTTGGGTAAGGTAATTAGGATTTGCTTCTTTGGTGTAAATTAATTATTGATATTTTAATATTTTTCTTATTATTTATTAAAAATTAATATATTAGTAATAATTATTAATTAATAATTGTCGACACCGTTTTTTGCCCGGGCGGGAAAAGAACGATATCGACTCGGGGGTTTTCTTTTTGAAAATATTTCGAAAATGTGAGGAGTCACCACCAATCATTTAAGGTGAGATTGAAATACCGTAAAAACCGGGTGATTTCAATAAAACATTTTATTTTTATCAAAATACCGATTTTTGGGGTATGCAAAAATCCAGAAATCAGGTTCGGGAGTCAGATACGCATGGGGAAGGACTAGCACCCCCACAAGCGCCCAAAAATTGGTACCTAGTTGATTACCCTATATTTAAAATTGGAAATTTTGAGTTCGATCTTTATTTAATTTAATAATCATTAAGGATGCAAAGTTGAAAAGGGTATTCGTTTATTGAGACCGATAACATTCACCCCGAGCGTAAATGCGGGAGATCAACTATTGGGTCTAATAACTGAACATTGTCTCGTTTTTAGAAAACATGATGTGGTTTTGAAAAAGATGTCGACTTATTTAGGGAATTACCAGTAGTCACCTCCTGAGCACGATCGCGGAGGATATACTATTAACTCCTTAATAAGTGAATAGTGCCTTAAGTTTTAAAAGCAATGCAATCAAACAAAATTTTATTTAATCCTAACTATTCTAAAATTAAAACGTTTTCTAGCCTACGGTGTCAAATTATTAAAATTAAAGAACCTAGGGGATCAAACCTAAAAATGTAGGCTCTAATATTAATTATTGAATCGAATAATCGATATGGTCCCTCGAGCATATACGCGAGAGCCGAGTCGAATTATCCCCTAAATTAAAAGACTAATTTGAAACCTAAGCTAAAATAGAGGTTTCATCTAACCTATTTAATTATGTCAAAAGGATAATCTAGTTAAAAGTTAAGGGACTAGAATGTGAAAAATCTATACTTAAGGTTCAATCTATTTCAAGTTAACTAAATCCAAGACTAAATTAAACAACCTAAACTTGTCGGAATTAAAAGTAATTAAACCAACTCGAAACATGAACCTTTTTAAAAGGAAAATATGTAACGAATAAATTAAAAAAAAAACGAATAAATAATTATTAAAAGAAATGAATGCACAGAATACCAATTGAATGCTAGAAAAAATTAAATAAGAAATGGAACAGATAAAGGACAAAAGTACGAAGCATATTCAAAATGGTAACTAAATAAAGGGGGGAAACGAAATTAGTGGAGACAAACAGTAAAATTAAAGGAAATAATTTATTAAAAAGGTGCTAACTTTACGTCTATTATAATAGATTTGGGAAAAACAATAAGATATAAAGAAATAATATAAATCAAGCTAAAATATGGAAATAATTTAAACGTGTGAGATATAAACAATTAATTATATAAAAGGAAATATGCATACAAGGATATATAAAGTGTAATATTAGTATGAGAAAGTCAGAAATAAAAATAAAAAACATAAAATAAACACAAATTAAAGGACCTAATAGAAAATAATCCAATAGGTAATAACACATATATAAAAATGATAAATAACGAAAATGATCCTCTCTTTGGACTGGAATGCAAAACACGAAATAAACTAAGGGGACCTAAAGCTAGATAACCCATTAAGTATCCCTATATAACACACTTTTCTTCTTCTCCTTTTTGTTTCATTTCAACCCCAACTCCTAAAAAAATTAAAACACTCTCAACTCTCCCTCTCCCCCCAGGCGAGAAGTTCGCCGAAGCCCAGTGCTGCCATTTCAGCCGCCGCTCCGGCCACCACAGACGGTGGTCGGAGCCCTCAACCAAACCCTAAACACCCATCTCTCTCCGATATACCGTCCTTACACTGGACCTCACACCGAAAACTCCAAAAAGTAACCTTGGATCTACTCGAAAAGAACTTGACATTTCGTATGCCTCGTACTCCGGTGACCCTCGACGGCGGAGCAACCCCTACTCACCCCAAAAACGCAAAACCTATCCTTTAAAAGCTAGATCTACTCCTAAAACCAACATGCAAAACGCCTTTGAACCCCTAGAATCCCCTATCTCTTCGATTCCCTTACCATCGACCTACATCAGCGACCCCTACTCCGGTGAGACTCCCTTCCTCGAGTAATCACTAGATCTTCTTCCTTATTTATTTACTGTAAAATGCTCATTATTTATCATTTCTATTGGTTATTTCGAAATTAAACGAAGAGAAAAAAAAACAACCTTTAAAATACTTTGTATTTCATTACATTTCGTTCAGTTCTTTTTTTATAGCTGAACTTTACATAAGTTTAACATAAAATAAGCAAACTAGTGGGATGGTTGTGCGTAAATTTCTGCATGGATCAGGGTATGATGGGCGTTGGTGTTGAAATATGGGAGTTGGTGGAATTGATACTGCATGTGGGGTAAGAGAATTGAACAAATGGTGCTTACAGCTGCCCCTCTTTGCTCATTGCTGTAAAACAGCAATGGAGCAAAGATAATAAAGCACCATTTTTCATCTTGGCCTCTTCTTATCACGCTGTGAACTCTTCACTAGGGAATGCCAATTCTTCTCCTTTTGTGAAATCGTCGAGTCCTTGCTGCAAATGATGTCATCTTTGCTTCACTCTCTTGGTTGAGTCTTCATCTTTAGTTCTTCAAGTCGTAGGTTTTTTCTCATCGTGATCTTTCTTTCATAAATGTTGATCCCTCAAGCGAGGTATTGTTGGATCAACTCCATATGTGATTAATCGAGCAAGAATGACAGTGTTGATGATGCTGATCCAACTCCTTCTGCGATGGATTTGAGTGAAAAATGTAAATCAATCTCTTTCTGTGATGGAATCGAACGAGATATTAGTGTTGATATACCTCCTTCTATGATAGAATCAAACAAAAAGTTGAAGCTGATCCAACTCCTTCTACGATGGATTTGAGCGAAATAAAAATGTCGATCCACCTCCTTCTGTGATGGAATCGAACGAGATCTCGATGCTGATCTACCTCCTTCTTTGATAGAATCGAGCAAAATGTTGAACAAGCTCTTCATTATGAATTCTCTACTGTAATATTGATCCACCTCTTTCTGTGATAGAATCGAGTATCGGAAATGTTGAAAACACCCTGCCCGAAGGTGTTATGGATGGCCCGAATGACTTATAATCTTGCTCGACAGACTTATAGATGACTCGAAGGATTTAAGCATCAAGCTCGAAAGACTTACTGATGGCCAGAAGGACTTACTCATCAAGAAAACCTTGAAAATCAAATTAGTTTCTTATAAAATCTTTTGTTTTGAGAGAAACTATCTCAAGCGAGATAAAGTATTTTGTTTCGAGAGAAACTATCTCAAGCGAGATAAAATCTTCTATTTCGAGGGAAACTATCTCAAGCGAGAAAAAATGTTCTGTTTCGAGAGAAACTTTCTCAAGCGAGACAAAGTCTTCTGTTTCGAGGGAAACTATCTCAAACGAGACAAAATCTTCTGTTTCGAGGGAAACTATCTCAAGTGAGACAAAATCTTCTGTTTCGAGGGAAACTATATCAAGCGAGACAAAATCTTCTGTTTCGAGGGAAACTATCTCAAGCAAAATAAAATCTTCTATTTCGAGGGAAATAATCTCAAGCGAGATAAAATATTTAGTTTTGAGGGACACTATCTTAAGCGAGATAAAATCTTCTATTTCGAGGGAAACTATCTCAAGCTAGACAAAATCTTCTGTTTCGAGGGAAACTATCTTAAGCGAGACAAAATCTTCTGTTTCGAGGGAAACTATCTCAAGCGAGATAAAATCTTCTTTAAAACAATCTTGAGTGAAATGAAATGTATTTTTTAATTAAAAACTGTCTCAAGAGAGACAAATCTTGTTTTAAGAAAAACAATCTTGAGTGAAATAAATCTTCTTGTTTCGAGTAAAAACTGTCTCAAGTGAGACAAATCTTGTTTTAAGAAAAATAATCTTGAGTCAAATGATTATGTCTTCTTTCGAGTAAAACAATCTCAAGTGAGACAATTTTTTTTTGGAAATGTTGAATCTGAAGATGATTGTTCCCTCTTGTTGAGGACGTCTTGTTGTCTTTTAATCTTATCTTCTCCTGAAAGATCTGTAAAATGTATCTGGATATAACTATCCTGATGATGGATGTTTGATGCAAAGATTCAAATTCATGTATGTATTATGCATGTTCTTCTTGATTAATAGTAGTGAAAATGTGCTCAAGCAATCTTGGTTCTCTTCTTGATCTGTTCGTCTTCATTCTTCTTTCACACCAAGGTGTACCATCGCATTTCTTTGCAAACATCTTCTTTCCTGGCTCCCTAACATTCAAATTCTTTGCCCCATTTTTTGATTCTAAGCTTCTAGGTCTGAGGGACCTCTGTCAATTTCCAGGCTAAACTCTCCAGAGAGATTGTCCTATTTGAAAATATTTTCTTTCTTTTTATTTTCAAAATATGGAAAGTTATTTTAAGAAAAAAAGTCATTTTTTTAGGCTCACAATTGAAGCAAATCACAAAATATGAGTTCGGTAAATATCAAGAGAATCAACAACTCTTTTAATCTTTCAAACTTATACCACTTTGACAAGTGTCAAAATTGATGGGTTTGTTTCAGGTTAGCTCCTTAAAGTTTCTAAGGTTTCAATCATCAAAATGTTATTTCTTTTTCGGTCCCTGTGAACCTTACAACATGCCCCTCTTTTTTGGCTTGGCATTTTAATCAGATGCGGACAAAATGACGCAACTAGCATTATCAATCACTAAACTTTCTAGAACACTTATGTTTCGATTCTTTGAAATCTTTCATTTGTTCAAGCTTCATAGACTTCCTTTAACAAAGGTAATGCAGGGACATCACTCTAAACATAAAATTCTTTCGTGCTTGTGTGAGGTTGAGTATAACAAGTTTTCCCCGATTCCCTTAGTCAATTTTCATCGAAACTCATTATTAGATCAATTTGATTTAATTTGCCATTGTCTGGCTAGCTGAATTCAGCTTTATTGTATATACCTTATAATCACCCTTATTTGTCCATGCCCTTGAATCAATTAAATTTTGAACCCTGTGCTTCAATGCCCCACAATTCTCAGTGAGGTGCCTTGATCTTTAGATGGTGCTAACATCATGTCCATAGCTTTTAATTCTTTATTGGTATGAATGAGGTGACTTCATCTCACCTCAAAATTTTTATCACAAGATTCTCCACGAGTTACCTTCGGGATTCGTGATTGATACGTAGTGTATACCGTGTAATGTACAATGTGTATATAATAATACAGATATGTAAATATGTACATGCAAATGCAAAGATGCAAAAATGGGAGTGCAAAATGCGAGATACAAATGCAACAAGGAATTGATCCAAAATAACTGTTCCAAGAACAATTCTTGAGGGGAAGTGAAGATATGGTCCATTTGTAAGTTGTTCAGCTCCTGCGAGCATCTGGGTACTGCATCATCTTCAAAGCTTCTACTTCGTGTACTGCTTCCAGAAGTCTTTCGAACTAGTTCGTGATCTTCAACATCGAATTGTCTCGAGTCCAACTTGCTACCTCAACAGGCAGGTGTCTGGCTCGTCTCCTTGGTAGGTAGACTCCCTTTAGCTACTCGATTTACGTGGACCATCTTCGAAATCCTACCAATCCCAGAGAAAGGCATTGTTGTGGCATTGTTTTTCAATAACCTTCTAAATGATCAGTTATTTAGGGATCAATACCTTTGAATGATATGTCATGTTCATGCAAAAATGCAATAATCGTAGACAAAAGGAAACCAGTGTTAGTAGAAACAAAACAACAATAATCAAGTTAGTTGAAATGATTAGTCCAGAAATGTAATCTTAGCAAAAATAAATAAATATGACTCGAAGTTGAGACTGAAAAATAAAGCATACAAAGGAAATTAATAATCATAACAGCATGTGTTCTAGTTCTCCTAGGTTATCCACATGGTACTAGCGGGGTAGGCTTACTAAATTCTCTATATGAGGCTGGGTTCTAGCAAAGGGTACAACCTGCTAAGGTTGCCCCCGATTCTGGCCCATTACAGACTTGCAAATCGAGTTTAGCTCAGGGGATCACACCACTAAAAGCTTACCTCGGATCTGATATCCGGATAAGCAACTTAGGGTGCTTTCCAGAGATACTTTGTTAGACCCACACAAGGAAGCCTAATGCTTCTCGTGAGGTGTGACGTTTCTCTCTACTTAGGTAAACCGGGTTTGAGCTCGGGTTTAGAGCTATGATATGAACCAATTCTAAATATCACATAATTGTAAGCATTAATCAGAGAGAAAATCTTTTTTTCTTTTTGAAATAACATAATGAACCATAAATTAAACAAGATTGAACTAATAATTTCCAAATAATAAATATAGGGTAACCAACTCGTGGCTCGACTCTCAACTTATTTTAAAAACAAAAGTCCCCAGTGGAGTCGCCAAGCTGTCGACACTATTTTTCGTCGAGACTGGGAAAAGTCGATATCGACTCGGGGGTTTTCTTTTTGAAAATATTTCAAAAATGTGAGGAGTCGCCACCAATCATTTAAGGTGAGATTGGAACACTGTAAAAATCGAGTGATTTTAATAAAACATTTTTTTTATCAAAATACCGAGTTTTAATGTCTGCGAAAATCCAAAAATCAGGTTCGGGAGTCAGTTACGCGTGGGGAAGGATTAGCACCCCCACAAGCGCTCAAAAATTGGTACCTAGTTGATTACCCTATATTTAAAATTAGAAATTTTGAGTTCGATCTTTATTTAATTTAAAAATCATTAAGGATGCAAAGTAGAAAAGGGTATTCGTTTATTGAGACCGATAGCATTCACCCCCGAGCGTAAATGCGGGAGATCAGCTATTGGGTCTAATAACCGAACATTGCCTCGTTTTTAGAAAACATGATGTGGTTTTGAAAAGGATGTCAACTTATTTAGGGAAATACCAATAGTCGCCTCCTGAGCACGATCGCGGAGGATATACTATTAACCCCTTAATAAGTGAAAAGTGCCTTAAGTTTTAAAAGCAATGCAATCAAATAAAATTTTATTTAATCCTAATTATTCTAAAAATAAATTAAAACTTTTTCTAGCCTACGGTGTCAAATTATTAAAATTAAAGAACCTAGGGGATCAAACCTAAAAATTATTTTATTTTTAATTAATTATTGAATCGAATAATCGAGATGGTCCTTCGAGCATATACGTGAGAACAGAGTCGAATTATCCCCTACATTAAAAGACTAATTTGAAACCTAAGCTAAAATAGAGGCTCCATCTAACCTATTTAATTATGTCAAAAGGATAATCTAGTTAAAAGTTTAGGTACGTGAAAATCTTTACTTAAGGTTCAATCTATTTCAAGTTAACTAAATCCAAGACTAAATTACACAACCTAAACTTGTCGGAATTAAAAGTAATTAAACCAACTCGAAACATGAACCTTTTTAAAAGGAAAATATGTAACGAATAAATAATTATAGAAAGAAATGAATGCACAGAATACCAATTGAATGCTAGAAAAAATTAAATAAGAATTGGAACAGATAAAGGACAAAAGTATGAAACATATTCAAAATGGTAACTAAATAAAGGGGGGAACGAAATCAGTGTAGACAAACAGTAAAATTAAAGGAAATAATTTATTAAAATGGTGTTAACTTTACATCTATTATAATAGATTTGGGAAAACAATAAGATATAAATGGAAATAATTTAAACGTGTGAGATATAAACAATTAATTATATAAAAGGAAATATGCATACAAGGATATATAAAGTGTAATATTAGTATGAGAAAGTCAGAAATAAAAATAAACACAAATTAATTCAGCCTAAAATATAAATCAAGATAAAATATATAAAAAAAATTCAAATGCATTATTTGAGAAATTCAGCCTAAAATATACACAAATTAAAGGACCTAATAGAAAATAATCCAATAGATAATAACACATATAAAAACGGTAAATAACGAAAATGATCCTCCCTTGGGACCGGAATGCAAAACACGAAATAAACTAAGGGGATCTAAAGCGAGATAACCCATTAAGTATCCTTATATAACACACTTTTCTTCTTCTTTTTTGTTTCATTTCATTCCCAACCCCTAAAAAAATCTAAACACACTCAACTTTCCCTTTCCCCCCTAGGTGAGAAGTTCGCCGAAGCCCAGCGCTGCCGTTTCAACCGCTGCTCCGGCCTCCACAGACGGTGGTCGGAGCCCTCAACCAAACCCAAAACACTTATCTCTCTCCGATCTACCCTCTTTTACCCCGGACCTCACACCGAAAACTCCAAAAAGTAACCTTGGATCTACTCGAAAAGAACTTGACCTTTCGTATGCCTCGTACTCAAACGACCCTAGACGGCAGAGCAACCCCTACTCACCGCAAAACCTATCCTTTAAAAGCTAGGTCTACTCCTAAAACCAACATGCAAAACGCCTTTGAACCCCTAGAATCCCCTATCTCTTCGACTCCCTCACTATCAACCTACATCGGCGACCCCTACTCCTGTGAGACTCCCTTCCTCGGGTAATCACTAGATCTTCTTCCTTATTTTTTACTGTAAAATGCTCATTATTTATCATTTCTATTGGTTATTTCGAAATTAAATGAAGAGAAAAAAAAACGAAAAAAAACAACCTCTAAAATACTTTTGTATTTCTGCTGAAAAAAACCGAGAGCCAAAAGGCCTTACAATTGTTTCACTCTTTTTTTGTTCGAATCCCCCATTACATTTCGTTCAGTTCTTTTTTTATAGTTGAACTTTACGTAAGTTTAACATAAAATAAGGAAACTAGTGGGGTGGTTGCGCGCAAATTTCTGCAGGAATCAGGGTATGATGGGCGTTGGTGTTGAAATATGAGAGTTGGTGGAATTGATGTTGCAGGTGGGGTAAGAGTATTGAAAAAATGGTGCTTACAATAATTAAACATTTTTCTTATTATCTATCAGTAAATTAGTAATTATTATTTAGACTTTTTTTAATGCAATATTTTTTAAGGTGGCTACTAAAAAATTATAAAAATAAAAAACGAAATGCTCTCAGGCTTATCGATTCGAGTTAGATCTTGTTCGACTCAACTCGTTAAGGTCTCGAATCGAACTCAAGTTTAAGTTTGGGTCGAGTCAACTCGAGTCGAGCACTGACCAAGTTTTAACCAAGTCAAGTTCTAGTAGTTCACGAGCTGGTCAACTCATTAATCACCCCTAGTTTACATCATTATCAATTAACAGTAATGTAAATATAGTTAATATACTGATAAAAAAAATTATTAATTTTTACGGTTAGAGGGTTTCATTAGATATAAAATATTGAACAAGTTTAATTGATTTTTTTTAAAGAGGAAAGATTTATATACTAAAAAGCCTAACAAATTTAATTTCAATATTTATAATTTTATTAATTCAATGATAATTCTAGAAAAGTAATGTTAATATTGAAACATTTTGATTATATATAACCTTAATACTAAATTAGTATTACCAGATGGAAATTTCAATTGTTTGGGTGGTGTAGTTGCTTATCACACTAGTCACACACTAGAGGTCCTAGGTTCGAGCACGGGCTTAGACAACTATATAGTTTGACAACAGTCTGAACATTTTTTGATGCATGAACGGATTAACATAAATACCACTGAAACTTGTATTACATTAAAACTAACATAAATACCACAGAAACTTGCATGTTTTACGGGTGCATCCTTCTATTACATTAACGGATTAACATAAATACCACAGAAACTTGTTGAGGATTTTGTAGATTTTCAGTGGTTTTTTCTTTTCAAGGAGTTCATTGATTTTAAAACTAACATATTAGTTGACATAGTTAATGATTTATTATAACAACTGATGTGCATATTACCTTATTTGTAGGGCAAAAAGGTGATATTACTCATGATTTTACAGTGTGTACCTCTACTGTAACTACCTCATGGATGCTCTTCTGCAATGCCAACTTTTTTTCGGATAGACAGTGGAGAATCCTGTCATGTCCCACTGTGATGAAAGGAAGAGTAGTTGTCGATACACGTGTTCAAAGCCGTTGAAAGAGAAGCAACCCTCACATTTGGGAAGAAGAATCATATGCAAGTTGGTGGGCGCAATACAAAGATATTGCCTCCCCCGAAAGCCATCACATTCTCGAACTTTTCCTGCAAATTGGATTCAAAGGAGGCGATCGTGGGAATCTGGTCTAAATGAGTAGCTTGCCTCAGAATATTTTCAAAGTTATTGGTTTGAAGCATCTAGTTAAAGCAGAGATTGTTTTCAATGTTCTGTCAAACAATGGAGTTTACTCTATGATGTTCCCTATAAATACTCCACCATCGGGAGCTTAAGTTTCAGGTCCACCAAGGTTTTGGACCCTTTTCACTCTTTCTCAAACTCCAACCTCCCACCACCATTCAGTCGAATGCAGTGATCCGATAGTCGTTAAGTTTTAAAGTGAAATCGAAAAAATATCTTGACTTCTCTCTGAGCTTTAGCATTTTCTTCGTCCCACGTTAAGTGTAACGACCGTCTTCACTGCAGAAGACATGGACAAGGTGATGAGATTGGCCTCGGATAGTGGAGTGGTGCTGTTCAGCAAGAGCTCATGTTGCCTGTGTTTTACGGTCAAGATTCTGTTCCAAGACCTTGGGGTGACCCCGACGGTTCACGAGATCGACCAAGACCCTGAAGGCCGGGAAATGGAGAGAGCCCTGATGAGGTTGGGGTGCAACACGCCGGTTCCGATGATCTTCATAGGGGGAAAGCTGCTGGGATCCACAAATGAAGTCATGTCCCTCCACTTAAGTGGAGGGCTGATCCCTTTGCTGAGGCCGTATCAAGCTTTGTATTGAACTATAATACAAATCAAAACTCTTTCTAATTATGACATTGAAAGAAATAAATTGACTAAAAAATCAGTAGCCTCTCTGGTCAGCTGTACGTATTGTGTATCTTCTTTTTTTCCATGTTAATCTCTCATGAGATATTCTATAGCTTTGCTTTAGCTCTCTATATCAATGTAAATTGTTCCTATTTCTTAATGAAGTTTACTTTCTATATGTACTTCTGCTTAAGCCATTTATACAGACTTACAAATGTTGATATATATATATATATATATATATATACACCCTAGCAGTCATAACATCAAAATTTGAATAAATAAGTCATTTTTTCAATACACCAAATTCTATGATCTCAGAGTTATAGATGCTAATCATAAAGTGATTAGTTTGAAGCATCTTCACAAAATCCTCCATGATCAACCTTTCCATCGCAGGCGTCGATCATAAGGATAATTCAAAGTTTGTTACTTTTGAATGGAGTAAAAAATGATAGGGTAAAGTATATAAATGGTCCCCGAGTTTAAGGTGTTGCTTTGTTGACTCCCTTGACTATTGAAAGTTAAAAAATGGTTCCTGACTAGAGGTCGTTGCTTTTTTGAGTCATCCGACTATTAAAGTTGCAAAATGGTCACCCAACTATTTATATATTCCAAACTCATCATTTTCCGTTAAAAAATTGACGGTCGTCTAAGATGGACGCTAACCTATTGATTGTGATATGAGAAAATCTTATCCATAACCGTTTTATCTGTATTTCATGGATCAAATTTCTGTTTACATTATGTCGTAAGCTAGTGCTTGAAACATTATGTTGGCGAGTCAATACTTGAAAGCAATGGTGATGCCAATAAACATCATTAAAATATGATTTCTACTATATCTCAGTCAGCAGGTTAACGTCCAACTCATACAAGCGTTAACTTTTTAACATAAAAAGGACGATTTTAGAATATCTAAATAGCCAAGTGACCGTTTTATAACTTTTAATAGTCGGATGACTCGAAAAAAAATCATTTTATAGTTAGATGACCAAATTTTAACTTTTAATAGTCAGTATACTCAACAAAATAAAATCCAGAGACCATTTATTGTTAGTCCAATCTAATAATTTATACTATAATTTTTTTATATATTTGTTAGTGTCACTTTTTCCATCTAGAAGCAACATGGGTAAGTTTCTCAACATTGGAAACCCTATTGCATTCCAACAATGTAAAAATAAATACTCTATACGTTTAAATAAATTTGTTCATTTTAATTTTTAAAATTATCTAATTTAAAATGTCTTATTAGAAAATTTAATAAAAAACATTTATATATTTTTATCCTTATTTGTCTCATTATTTTATATCTATCAAAACAAATCGGGTAAACTATGCGTTTAGTACCTAAACTATTAGTTTTTGTTCATTTTAGTACCTAAACTTTCATTTTTTTAAACCATACATAACATTTAATTATTTGTTTCATTTTAGTACCCTCTGTTAAAAATTTAAGGGATAGTATCGTCGGCCATCACGTCTACAGTCGTCGGCCGTCGTATTCGTCGGTTGATGAAACTCAAACTTTCCAGCCCGTACCTTTTCAACCCCCTAAATATGATTATGGCCTATATTTCATTGGGAAACACTTCAATCACCCCAAATCGAAGATGGACTCTTCGATTTCTTCTTCCTCTGATCTCCATGGTTTATCGTCTGATGGGCCTGAAACTGAACTATATTGGTCGACTCGTCATTCTCTCATGGTCCACCATTCAGATTGGTCGTCCTTCCACCAGAGCTATGACACATCAGCCCGTTTGTTAAGTTTTTAACGACAGTGTACTAAAATGAAACAAAAACTGAACGTTAGGTATGATTTTGAAAACAAAAATGAAAGTTTAGGTATTAAAATAGACAAAAAATGATAGTTTAGGTACTAAAAGCGTAATTTACTCCAAACAAAAATGTCAAATCTATCAATCAATTTTTAGGGATAATTTTTTCATTTTCCTCATTTTATACAACTTAACACGTGCTTAGATTTATCTCCTAAAACTATGTAATTAGCCAACATGGAACAAAAATGATGGGACAGAGGGAATAATGTTTAAAAATTAATTTACATAACTTTTTATTTTAATCCTAATCCCTACGTATTATACACTCTAAACTCTAAATTTTAAACCTAAACTATAAATTTTATAACCTAAAATCCAGAGTCGACTCAAATTTTCGGGCTCGAGCAAAAACTAAAATATTGGCCCTACATAACGAAAGCATATTCCATTACTTTGAAAATTTAATTTAATGTTTTATTAATAAACTACATAAACATATTTAAACTTTATCAAACACGTTACTTTTATTGTTTTATTAAGAAAACACTAAATACAACTAAAACAATAAAGACAGTCACTAACTTATAATATTGTCAAACATGATTATTTTATTATTTTATGAAGCTGGAAGATGGGGCCTAGACGAAAGCTCATAATGCGAATTATCAAAAGGAAAAATGTTTTTATTAATATCTATACTATGTGTGAATTGTGTTTTTAGTCATTATGCTCTAATTGATCAATTTTAGTTCATATATATTTTAAAATTTTAAATCTGAATAACAATTCAAACAGTCAACGACTATATGACTAATCTTTTAAATATGTTATTTTATATTTTTATGATTTTTATTTTTATTAACAAAATAAATAATCGGTGATACTATAAGATTTGACACTATTATTTAATCTTCAATTATGATTAGTTTTTTTTATAAAAAAAGTGATTATTCTTTATATGCAATTTATGATCTTTATTGAGATACATGTGAATTTTACAAACACCAATCAATTACTACTACTTTGTTTTTTAATTTAAAACTTCCACCATAAGGGGTTAATACATTGTCATTATTTTTTTATTTTATCAACATATAATTTAAAGACATGTTAATTTAAGTTTAAATCTTAATATTTATATGTCTATATTTTAAAATCAACCAAATTATTGTTTTTATATTTTTTTCTTCAATGAACTTATTTCATATGAGAAATCATAGAAAATTTATTTAAATTAAAATAATAATAATTAATATTATAATTAATATATTTTCATAAAATAAATGAATTTAATTCTAATAGTAGTTTAACCTAAAAACTATTTTCCTATCAAAAACAAATATTTCTTGTTAAGTGTAGTGGTTAGTCGTTGCCTTCTCCTAAATGTCCTAGGTTCGATCATCTTAGAAATCATGCATTGGATTATGGCTTTTAAAGCTAGAAAGTTGCCCATAATTAAACATGTTGGAAGCATTTAGGTATAAAGGCTCGATGATGATATTTCTGGTAGTATAGTTAGTCTTTTAGCCTTGTAAAACCTTAGCTATAAGATCTGAGAGCATTTATTTCAACATAAATTTATTTTGTTTAGTTGATTTTATTGTATTCAAGTGTGATAAAATTAACTTCATTTATAAATTTTTGTTTTAGTATTTTGTTATGTTATTCAAGTTTCAAATCTTTAATAAGTTCATCATTTTAACTAATATATTTTTATTTTAAAAATTTCAAGTTAAGTTATACTTAAATTATTAATCAATTTTCACATTAAAAGTAAGATTTATGAATATTTTAACTCAATTTATATAATTTAATAAAAGCATGTTCAATAAGACAATATCTAAATTTAATTTAGTGATTATAAATAAAATTTATAATATAAGAATTATAAATAATATAAAGAATTGGAATTAATCTAAAAACTTAATTTATAATATACAAATTATAATGAATATAAAAATTAAATTTCAAAAAGTAATCATATTAATTTAATTATCATAAATTTATTATAAATTTAAAATAACATAATTATATTAATGGTAACTTATTACTTATAAGTTAGGTAAATATTAGACCACTTTAACAACATGTCGGATCATTTACAGGTTGAGTCAATTACATGTCAGGTTCATAACGGGTCAGGTAGAAAACAAGTCGGGTAATACCAGTTATTTACCAGGTCAATCTCAGGTTCGAGTTCATATTAGTCGGATGCAGTTCGAGTATCATATTTCAGTTCAATTCGGGTTCAGGTCGTTCTCAGGTCGGGTGCAGGATGGGTTTAGATCCACAATTTCCAGGTCCAACTCGAGTTCAGGTCAACACCAGTTCCGACTCGAGTCGATTTCGGATCGCCACAATACATGTTAAAAATAATTTTAACTCGATTCGATTTCAGTCAATTTTACAAGTCAGGTTGGCTTCTTACACCCCTACGAAACTAATAGTGCATGTTTAAATGGAAGGACAGCAAAAGATTCTTAGCATCATGGAAAAGATACAACCAAAGCAGTGTAGATAGATGGAATGTCTTATATCTTTGTCACACACTTTAATTAGTAAGGTACTCTAAATTTTTACTTTAAGGTAAGTCTGAGGTTTGAACTCATACTTTTTATAAGTATTGTTTTCATATTTTTAACTTTAAAATATCATTAATAAATTTAAATTGGTAATATAATTTTTTATTTGTATTCGAACATATTAATTTAGACGTACTATTACTAAAAAAAATAAATGATGGAATTATTTTAGCGTACCAAAGTTAAAGAAGTAATAGAAATGAATCAAGTTGAAATGCCATGGAAAGATACTTAATATCCATAGAAAAGATAAAATCAATTAAAGTCTCAACCAGTTTGAGATTTATTTATTGATTGAGTTGTCAATAATATTCGTATTATCTCATTTTGTATAAATTTCAATCTTAATATTTATTCTTAAGAAAATTTTAAATATTTACCATGAAAATATAATATTCGAGTTATACTGATTACAGAAGAAATATCTTACGTTTATTTTCCCGTTGGTTGCATGATCTATGCCAATTTTATATGAGAATAGGAGAGTAAATAATGTATTTTAGATAAATTATTAAAGTTGTTTTTTAATTATATTTATCATGATTTTTAAATGACATTAGGATATTTTAGGTTGAAATATTTTTTAATTAATCAATAAATTATAAGTTAATTTTTTAATGTATCTTAAAATATCTTAATCAGATATCAAGAATTTCTTATCTATATTAGTGAAGATAAAGTAAGCATTAAACTAAACATAAATCTAATACACGATTTTTGAATGATAAATTACAAGATTGATCACTTTTGTTTAAGTTTTGTACATTTTTTCTCACTAGATTTAAAAAATATAATATTCAGTCACTTTCATTTTTATTTAATTAAAATATGCTCATGTTTTTTATTTAATTAAGATGTGATCACTTACCTTATCGATTTTTAAATATTTAGTCACTTAAATTTTGATTGTCGTTAGTGAGGAAAACTGAGGAAATTTAAAAAAAGTGATAATGTTTTAATTAAATAAAAACGAAAGTTACCAAATGTCATGTTTTTTGAATTTTGTGAGAAAAAAGTATAAAAATTAAAAGGAAAGTGATCAATCATGTAATTTACCAAATTTTAAATTATCATATATTTTAAATATTTTTATTAATTATTTATAATTAAATTCAATCAAACTATTCATCATAAATTTTGGATAAATTCAGAATCATATTATTTATGTTATTTAAGGATTTATTTGATTAATCTCCTTAGATTATATATTTATTTATTTAGTATTATAGATTAGATTAAATTTAATTTTACGTGTTGTGTATCTATTGTATCTCTATCTTAATATTACCTTTGGGTAAATTGAAGATTAATATCCCAACTATCATTTTTATTATGTTTTGGTTATCTAATTGTTATTTTAAATTTTTTCTTTATTTTTTCGGTAAGGTATTTTTCTTTTATTTTTTGTTTAAATTATTGAGTAAACCGTATCATTTACCACTAAACTATTTAACCCTTTTACTGTTACCACCGATCTTTCAATTTCGTCAATCCGACCATTAAACTATTTAATTATTCTCAATCAAGCCACTTGCTGTTAACATTTAACATATTAGGTGACATGACACTTAAATATTTTAGTATAATCACACATTTGATCTCTATTATTTACATATTCTCTCAATTTAATATATATTTATTAAATTTTAAATTTATTTTAATTTATTAAAAGTAGGACTAAATTATTAAATTTATTTTAATTTATTTAAAGTATGACTAAATTGAGAGAATATGTAAATAACGTTGACCAAATGTGTGATTATACCAATATATTTAACTGCCACATCACCTAATTTGTTAAATGTTAACTGCAAGTCACTTGATTGAAAATAATTAAATAGTTTAGTGGTTTGATTGACAAAATTAAAAGATTAATGGTAAAAGTAAAAGGAATAAATAGTTTAGTGGTCAATGTTATATTTCACCCTAAATTATTTTATTTTGTTTAAATTGTTTGCCGTCTCAGAATTCCATTTGCTTCAGGCAATGTGGAATTCCACTACCAGGATTCCCTTAATTTTGCTCTCCCTTACTGTTCCTGCGGTTTTTTTTAACAAAAACGTCTTAGGCAGTACTTGAGTGAATTTATAAAATTTTAAGATATGTTGAATTTATAAAATTTTAGAGGACGAAAATATATTGTAAATATAAAATATAAAGAGTATTTCTGAAAAATATAAAAATTTAAAAAATTTAAAATTATATCACTCCTCGGTAAATCCCTATTTGGGAGCCCATGGAATCATTTTTGTTACCCCAATTCCCAAGAATAGAATAATTCATACATGGTTAAACACCAATACATAATTTGCTCAAATCCTTCATGTTAGGAAATAAACTAAGTACAAGTAATTTCCCTATAACCATATTAGTGAGAATGCGAAATAAAAGCGGAAAAATAATACCCGAAAATTGATAACGGAGTTCAGCCAATTGTGCTTACGTCTCCGGGCTGCTGCAGATCTTTTACTAAGAGAGAAAATTTACAGGTGTTTACAAAACACTCACTACTCACAAGAAAGCTCTCTAGTATAGGAAGAAAGAAATGTTTTGGGATGATTTTTAAGCTAAATGGGTAAGGGTATTTATAGTAGAAACTTAGGGACTAATCTTTGAAAATACCCTAAAGTGCAATGACTAAAGTGAATTTACCCATTCCTATTTTCAACAAACATCTACCAAAATTTTACCAAACTTTGAAAAACATTTTTCAAAGAAACATTTACCAAACTTTGAAAAAACATTTTCCAAAGTTGGTTGCCAAACTTTGAAACTTTTAACAATCTCCCACTTGAAGACTGATTTTAATATGTCTTCACACCTCGATCAATGCAGCAGCATGTCTGGTCTTGTTATTCTAGCATGCCAACTGAAGCTGAACACAACTTCAGTTTGTCCGTAGTCACCGTCTTTGTCAACATGTCTGCCGGATTTTGAGCTCCACTAATCTTTTCAAGTTTCAAAATCCCATCTTCCAGAAGAGACCGGATAAAATGATATCTCAATTGTATGTGCTTTGTCCTGGAATGAAAAGACGGATTCTTTGCTAGATGGATAGCAATTTGACTGTCGCAATACAAGATATTGTTTTCTTGTTTCTTGCCTAACTCTTCCAAGAAACTTTGGAGCCAAACCATCTCCTTGCTGGCTTCCGTAACAGCGACATATTCTGCTTCAGTTGTGGAGCGAGCAACTATCTTCTGTAGTTGAGAAACCCAACTCACTGCAGTTCCTCCTAGAGTATAGACATACCCTGTAGTGCTCCTTCTGATGTCGACATTTCCGGCTAAGTCAGCATCTACATAGCCTGTCAGTATCATATCTCCACCTTTGAAACAAAGTGCTTTGTTTGTGGTACCCCGAAGATATCTGAGGATCCATTTGACTGCTTCCCAGTGTACCTTGCCCGGATTATTCATGTACCTGCTAACAGCTCCCACTGCATGAGCAATATCTGGTCTGGTACAAACCATGTCATACATCAGACTTCCAATTGCTGAGGCATACGGCGCCTTCACCATGTGTGCACGTTCTTCCTCCGTCTTTGGTGATTGGTCTTTGGAGAGTCTGAAATGAACACCTAAAGGTGTACTTACTGGTTTAGCATCTTGCATGTTGAACCTGAAGAGTACTTTGTTGATGTACTCAGCCTGTGATAACATCAAATTCCCCGACTTTGTGTCTCTCTTGATCCTCATCCCAAGAATCTGCTTTACATCGCCCAAATCCTTCATAGCAAACTGCTTCGACAATTTTTGCTTCAAGTTTATGATCTCTTGCATGTTTGAGCCTGCAACGAGCATGTCATCAACGTACAACAATAAAATAATGAAACTATTGTCAAACTTCTTGATGTAGCAACAATGATCTGCTTGGCATCTGGTAAAACCACTGCTACTCATGAAACTATCGAACTTCTTGTACCACTTTCTAGGAGCTTGTTTTAAACCATACAAGCTCTTCTTCAACCTGCATACCAGGTTTTTCTTGCCTGCCTCTATGAAGCCTTCTGGCTGCCTCATATAGATCTCTTCCTCCAAATCACCATGAAGGAAAGCTGTCTTTACATCTAACTGCTCAAGATGTAAATTCTCCGCAGTTACAATTTTCAACACCAGTCTGATTGTAGACAGTTTTACGACTGGAGAGAAAATTTCATTGTAGTCAATACCTTCTTTTTGCTGAAAACCTTTGACTACCAATCTTGCTTTGTAGCGTTTGCTCCCATCATGCTCTTCTTTGATCCTGTAAATCCACTTGCTGTGGAGCGCTTTCTTGCCTGGTGGTAACTCAGTTAATTCCCATGTCTGATTTGACATAAGCGAGTCCATCTCATCTTTCATGGAAGACTCCCACTTGACTGAATCCTCCACTTGCATTGCTTCATCATAGCACTCTGGTTCATCATTTTCAGTCAGCAACAAGTAGTGCAAAGAAGGCGAATACCGTTGGGTTGGTTTAGGAATTCTGGAGGAGCGTCTCAGTTCTGGTGTGTCTGGTTCTTCTTGAACTGCTTCTGGACTGATCTGAACATCATTTCCAGAAATCTCCTCGAACTTAGCAAATTCCTTTGTTTCAGCCTCGGTATTACTTGATTATGCGGTTGACTTGTCTTTGTACATCACATTCTCATTGAAAATGACGTCTCTGCTTCTGATGATCTTCCGATTTTCGTAGTCCCAAAACCGGTAACCGAACTCATCACCACCGTAACCAACAAAGACACATTTGTTGGACTTGGCATCAAGTTTACTTCTTTCAGCAGAGTTTATGTGTACATAAGAAATACAACCAAACACTCTTAAGTGTGAAAGGTTTATTTCTTTCTTGCTCCAAGCTTCCTCTGGTATTCCGCCATCCAAAGGAACTGAGGGCCTACGGTTGATCAGGTAAGCTACAGTGTTGATAGCTTCAGCCCATAGAAATTTGGGCAATCCGGCATGTATCCTCATGCTTCTGGCACGTTCATTCAGAGTTCTGTTCATGTGCTCTGCTACGCCATTCTGCTGCGGTGTTATGGGAACTGTTGTCTCCATCTTGATCCCATTGTTTGCGCATAAATCTCTGAAACTACTGTCTCTGTACTCTCCTCCATTGTCAGACCTCAACCGCTTGACTTTCAAACCAGTCTCATTTTCCACCATGGCCTTTCATTTTCTGAAGGTATCAAAGACTTCTGATTTCTTCTTCAGAAAATAAACCCACACCTTCCTTGTTGAATCATCGATGAAGGTGACATAATATAGTGAGCTTGCAAGAGATGGAACAGGGGATGGTCCCCATACATCAGTATGAACCAATTCTAACCTTTCTGCTTTGGGAGTCTTGCCAATCTTTGTAAAACTGACTTTCTTTTGTTTTCCAAAGATGCAATCCTCGTATAGTCTTACATCTACATTCTTTAGATCGGGCAGCTTCCCTTTTGACAGAAGTATCTTCATTCCTTTCTCGCTCATATGGCCGAGCCTTTGGTGCCATAGGTTTCATTTTCCATCAGCATCTGCTACTGCAATGATATTCTCTAAATTTGAGGTTACATAGAGAGTACCGGTCTTCTTACCACGAGCAATGATGAGTGCTCCTTTGGTAATCTTCCATTCACAGCCTGAAAAAGTTGTACTATATCCTTCTCCATCAAGCTGTCCAACAGAAATCAGATTTCTTTTGAGGCCAGGAATATGTCTCACTCCTGTCAGCTTCCAGGTGGTCTGGTTTGGCAGCTTTAGTCGGATGTCTCCTTTTCCGACGATCTTCAAGGTTTCATCATCAGCTAGATGAACCTTCCCAAAATCACCACTGACATAGTTCTCTATGATTTCTCGGCATGGGGTGGAGTGGAAAGATGCCCCTGAATCCAAGATCCATGATTCAATCGGACTGTTGACGCTTAAAATCATGGCATCACCTGTCTCCTCCGTCATGTTGGCAGATTCCTGTGCGCCGGTATTTTTCTTCGGTGCTCGGCAATCTCTTTTGAAGTGACCCTTCTTGCCGCAATTATAACAGGTAAAATCTTTATTTCCTGTTCTTGATTTGCCCCTTCTGGATTTTGATCTGCCACGATTTGAATTTCTTTCTGAAGTTCTCCCTCTAGACTCCGTGTGCAAGGCTGAGGAGGTTGATGCTTCACCCGATTCTCTTCGTCGAATTTCTTCACTCAATACCAGATCCCGAACATCGCCGAATTTTAATTTGTTGTTTCTCGACGAACTGCTGACTGTTGTAACAGTAGCATTCCAACTGTCTGGTAGAGATGATAAGAGAATTAAAGCTCGAACTTCATCATCGAACTCAATTTCCACTGAACTCAACTGGGTTGTGATTGTGTTGAGTTCATTTAGGTGTTGTGCCACCGATGCCCCTTCCACCATCCGCAAATTGAATAATCGCCTCATCAAATGAACTTTGTTTGAGGCCGATGGCTTCTCGTACATACTGGAGAGAGCCGCCATAAGACCCGCCGTGGTCTTTTCCTTTGCTATGTTAAAAGCAACATTGCGGGATAACGTCAGTCGGATAACTCCGAGGGCTTGTCTGTCGAGAAGAGCCCAATCTTCATCCTTCATGCCCTCTGGTTGCTTTCCTGAGAGAGGTTGATATAGATTTTTCTGGTACAAAAAATCTTCAATCTGCATCTTCCAAAAGCCAAAGTCCGCACCATCGAACTTTTCAATTTTTACCTTCCATTCGTCTGCAGCCATCGCTCTCACTCGAATCTGGCTTCGTTTGGATCGTTTTTGACAATTCTTGCGAATCACCGTGTATTAGAACACCACCGTCGACAAACTCGTATCGCCGATCGAATTTCACTATTCACGAAATTCACTATTCACGTGAATAGTAATGAATAGTAACCTCGCAGAAAATTTGACAAAATTCACAACCAAAAGCTCTGATTACCAGTTGTTAGGAAATAAACCAAGTACAAGTAATTTCCCTATAACCATATTAGTGAGAATGCGAAATAAAAGCGGAAAAATAATACCCGAAAATTGATAACGGAGTTCAGCCAATTGTGCTTACGTCTCCGGGCTGCTGCAGATCTTTTACTAAGAGAGAAAATTTACAGGTGTTTACAAAACACTCACTACTCACAAGAAAGCTCTCTAGTATAGGAAGAAAGAAATATTTTGGGATGATTTTTAAGCTAAATGGGTAAGGGTATTTATAGTAGAAACTTAAGGACTAATCTTTGAAAATACCCTAAAGTGCAATGACTAAAGTGAATTTACCCATTCCTATTTTCAACAAACATCTACCAAAATTTTACCAAACTTTGAAAAACATTTTTCAAAGAAACATTTACCAAACTTTGAAAAAACATTTTCCAAAGTTGGTTGCCAAACTTTGAAACTTTTAACACTTCCTTCTAAGCTCTCATCTTTCGCTTCATATTTTTCATCTCATTCCAAGCCATGCAGAAAAAGGAAAAGCATATTCAGAGTGTCGGCATTTGCCATAGAATCTTCAATTTCATCCTCTACAGCCTTGTTGGCATAGCCCTCAAACGGGTCACCTTGGGGCACCCTATGCCCCTAGGCTCAACCAATGAACCCCAACAACATGAATACGCCAGGAATGGTGTCCGACAACCACTAATAAGTCTAGCCAAACTCAACCGAAACAAAAGGGCGAACTCGAAACCAATCGAAGAAGAAAAAGATGATGAAAATGACGTCGAAGCAGTGGAGAGAGGGAACGGATTCATCGAAGATGATAAGCCCCGAGTCCATGGGAGAACAGGCCAACAGCGTATCGTTATTCCTATAACAGATGGTTCGAAATCGGCTAAACCGGTACTTACAGGTCTGGGATTGAACATTAATGAAATATCTGAAACATTCGTTCAGAATACGAACTAAGATTCATAAGGTGGGGGCAGAATCTCTGGTTCTATTGTTTTTTTTAAACTAATTATAGATTCATAGTATGGAAAAGCAAACATAGATCAATCTCATTTCCAATAACTTTATTTATCCCAAATGGAAAATGTAGCTTCGCATTAGTACATGTTGGTTCTTGCTGTGTGCTCCACTGAAGAATCAACAGCTTCATTTTCTTGATTTCTCTATGCATTGATTTCTGCTTGAATTTGTTACAGGCTTTTCCCTTTTATTTCAGGAACCACTGTGATCACAAACACTATAGTACTATACCCAGTGCACATATTGCAGCATAAAGCAGGAAGGTACCTGTGAAAGCCATGAATTGCAGATAAAAAATTCACAAGTACAGCTTAAAAGTATGGAAACTTGAAGATAAAAAAGAAGATAGCTTTATTCTATTTACCGGAGGAGATCCAGCTCATGAGGTAGTTGAAAGAGTAAGTAACTGCCCCTCCACAAAACCAGTTCACCAGTGTTGCTAGGCTTCCAGCTACTCCTTTGATATTTATTGGGAATATCTGAAACAAAACTCGAGTGTGAGTATCAGATATGAGTCATATTCCGACACCCATGTTTGGATACGTGTTGGACATGAATGTCCGATGCCGATATGCTAATGTATAACTGACCCCAAATAAGATTAGCGTAAATAAAAAGTGGTAATTCATACTTTGGCAATGAACAAATTGAATGGATATATATGATTCCAATGAAGTATTTTTTAGATTCACCAATATGCCTGCTGCAGAAAGAATGGGCACTGAATTTGGTGCCAAATTATGGTCCTTAAGATAGAATGCCATCCCAGAAAGTATACAGGAAAGAATCAACCCTGTTGAAGAAATCTGTAATGAAAACGAAAAGATGATCGGTGAAAACGATTTGGCTCGTCAATTTAAGAACATTAGTGATTGTTCATTGATCTAAATGTGTACCAGTATTACAGGCTTTCTTCCAGCCTTATCAATCACTGTTGTGAAAAATGCTGTAATTGGAAGCTGCATAAACGGTTGTTTTGATCAGTTGTTTTCCAGGAAAATTTACATGGATGTCGAGGAAAGGAGGAGATGAAACCTGAAGAATAGCATATACTATTGTCCCTTTACCGGAAGAGACTCCTGAGACATTTTAAGTACAAAAATCGCAACTTTAATGATAGGAGAAATTTGAGGCCAAATGCAATCAGGGTGTAACTCGAAAGGTTCCGACGTTCCGTTATCTGCAGACTCGAAAATATTGCTGACATAAAAGAAGATGCCACTGATTCCTCCAAATTGTTGAAAAAACATTAAACCAACTCCTATCTGATCATAGATAATGAAGGACACATTAATTAGGATATAAGAGTGAAGACTTGTGATTGCCAATGTTTGAAGATCAGTTGTAATTACAATGACTGAGCGTAAGTATCTTCATTGAAACAAATCCAGCATTTTAGCTTTTGGAAGCTGTTCAAGAGTCTCTATATAGTCCTGTAAAGCATGAAGATAACTTATTTTTATAGAACATTTCTCGACAATGCTTTAACTCATTGTTCATGCTGGTTAAAATGATAAGAGTTCAGACTAAGAAACCGAATCTCAGCCGCCTCCTTCGATATATCAGTGTCCTTGCCACGAAGATTTTGTAGTGCAGCTTCGAATTCTTTTTCATGTCCTATATTTGCCTGCATTATATCTACGGATTTTTATCTAGTTCCCGTTTCATGTTACTATAATTTCAATGTGAAATAGGCTTCCATCTTACTAGCCATCTAGGTGTTTCTGGAATGTAAAAGAGTCCAACAAGCAGAATTGCACAAGGAACGAGTCCTGCAATCAACCGCTTATAAATTCGGCTTCTATCTTTAGCTTCATGAATATGTAGACATACATAGACACACGATTTCTCCGAAATATGTTTCATTCCAACGTGATTACTTTGAATAGATGGATAAAGTGATTTTACCTGTTAATGTTAATGTCCTCCAAGTTATAACCGTCCCTATTATGAAGGAGACCGACACTCCCGTGCAGATCATAAGCTGTAGAAATAAAAAGTGAAATAATTAACAGGTCTGTGTACATTTCATTGATCATGCATTTGTATTTCACATTCATGGAATGGATTCCAGTTGAGTTGATATTAATGTAAATTTTACCTGGTTTACAGCTGTTAGTGCTCCTCGAAGATTCTTCGGCACGATTTCGGCTATAAATACCGGTACCTTGTCAAGAAAGGCATCATAGTCATTAATAAAAGGTTTCAGGAGGGAATTGTAGATGAGATTCAGAAACTCACAACATACGAGAATATTCCCAAGCCATAGCCTGTTGCCAGTCTTCCAATGTCTAAAGACAAAGCCCCCTTTTTGTTTTAATCAAAGACATCGAAACAGGTTACGGTTACATTTCTTCATAATCGATTAATTTGTAGCTTAAACAATGATAAATTTAGAGGTGAAGCTGGATCACAAGTACAACCTTAGCAAAATAAATAGCTAGCCACCCTGCAACACAGAAGCCAGTAGCTGTTCTCATTGCCTGCACATATTTAGCAAACAACATAATGTTACATCATATCATAATCTATACCAAAGGAAAAAGAATTACTAAAACTTACCCTTTCCTACCAATAAAATCAGCAACCGGTCCACTCGTGATTGCACCAGCACCGAAAATCAGTATAGAACCAAACTCTGAATACTGAAGATTCAAAGATCGAATGCATTAGTTATAAGTTGCTTGCTTAGAAAATTTAGTGTCCAAATATATACCTCTAGTGTAAGAGAAAGACCATAATTTCAGCCGGAGTTGCTGATGAAAAGACTGCCTGAAAACAATTTCAACATTTTACAGCTTATGGAAGTAACCATTACAAGCAAATCTCATTTTCTGGTGCATAGAGTGGTGACGGAGACTTACGCAGGAACCGAACTCGAAGGATCCACAGAATGCGACAATGGTCATGCTTAAATCGTCATTGATGGTCATGGTCTCTGTCTACTTAACTTCCCGAATGCTGATACAAATGTAATAGAGAATAAGCTTGAAGCAATGTATTCAATATGAAGAAAATTAGGAAATTCTCTCACGTCAATACCTTTTATATCAGCTTGAAGCAATTTTGACCGTTGTTGAGTTCAATCAAGACAGCGCCTTGTTCAAAGTCCAAGATAGATGGGATCATGTTTGACACCAAGCAGTACAAAAATAACAATTGAAATGAAAAATGAGACTATTTGATCCGTTTTGTTATGTATGGCTCATAAACAAAGAAAGTATCGTAGTGGGGGCGGGTTACGATTATGAGGGTTGGGGTGAGGGGGCTATGGTCCTCGGTATGGTACAGGGTTGTTTTTGTAAATATGTATAAGGGTTTATTTATTATAAAAGGAGATGTAACCTAAACCTATGAGACATTGAATTGAATAAAAATTCAAGCGCCGCCTAGGGCACCGAGGACTTAAGCACATTGCTGAACCTCATTAAAATTCTTGTGTTCTTTCCGTTTTCTTTACCCGATTCTTTAACAATTGGTATTAGATGTCAAGAACCAAATTCGAAGTTGCGAAATTCGATGGTCAGGGTAACTTCGGATTATGGCAACAAGGGTGAAGGATCTGTTGGCGCAACAAGGGATTCTGAAGGCTTTGCGACCTACAAAGCCGGGGTCGATGGAGGAGGAAGATTGGGAAGAATTGCAACAGCGAGCGGCAGGAACCATACGATTATGTTTGGCGGACGAGGTCATGTATCACATCATGCATATGTCATCTCCATATGAAATTTGGAAGAAGTTGGAAAGTCGGTTTATGTCCAAATCCTTAACGACTAAACTGTATCTAAAGCAGCGGCTGTAAAAGCTGAAGATGCATGATTATTATGATTTGGCGCAACACGTGAATGTCTTCAATCAAATTGTTTCTGATTTGACTCGGCTTGATGTGAAAATTGAGGATGAAGACAAAGCCATGATTCTGTTGTGTTCGTTGCCTCCCTCTTACGAACACATGGTGACTACTCTTACATATGAGAAATAGACTATCAAAGTTGAGGAGATTACTGTAGCCTTGTTGGCTCACAACTAGCGGAAGCAGAATGCAGGGGAAAGCTCTCAAGCTGATAGCTTATATGTTAATGGTAATCGAGACCGTGGACGGAAGCCAGAGAAGGCAGGGTCTGGGAAGCGGAATTTTAGATCCAAATCTAGGGATAAGAAGACAATTCACTGTTACAAGTGCGAGGAGGCGGGACATATGAAGCAAGACTGTACGAAGTTGAAAAAGCAGACTGATGAGAAGCATGATGACTCATCTGATGGATGTCTGGATTCTTGATTCTGGATGTTCTTATTACATCACGCCAAATAGGGAATGGTTTTCGACATACATGTCGGTTAATTATGGTTCTGTCAATATTGTTGGTATTGGTGATGTGTGGTGTTCGACATATCCCAGATTTGAAGAAAAATTTGATTTCTTTGGGCACTTTACGGGATAAGGCTGATGATGATAGGAAAACCATTCGGATTATTAAAGGAGCTTTGACTGTGATGAAAAGAAAGATGACTGCAGGGAATATTTACAGATTGTTAGGGAGTACCGTTGTACGTGGAGTTCATTCTGTTGAATCCTGTGATAATACTACCAAACTGTGGCATATGCGTCACACAGCCTCAACTCATCAAACAGACGTGGAATCCTGTCTCCTCTATAGAACAAATCCGGTTCAAGTAAGGTCATGCCCACCAACTCTTGGTTATAACTTAAATACCACCATGGTTTGTCTGCTCTATTACATGTGGGATTTTGTACAAGTTTCGACAAAATATATATATACATATATATTAGAAATGCTTGCTAATCGATTAAGCTTACGAAAATAATTATAGCTTAGCAATAGGTTAAGCAAGTAACTATCAAGGACTCTGCAGGAGGGGCTGTACATGTTAGTGGGGGTTGTTCGATAATATTGAGTTAAAAAATTGAGTTATTCGAGTTGACGAGTCTTATTTTATAACTTAATCTTGACTTGAAATTTTTTCGAGTCAAGTTTGGTTTATAAAATTTAAGTCGGGTCAAATTTTCGAGTTTATGCTTAAATTTAATTGTAAATATTTATAATATTATGATATTATTTTATTCTAATTTAAATGGTTGTTTATGACCATATGTAATACATATATATTTCTTTATATTGTTTCATATGTGATATACATATATCATACAGAGTCGAGGGGTTCGATTAAAACTTGAAAATCAATCCAATAATTATTAAAAATTTCGAGTTGTAAAATGCAACTCGATTTGAACTTGAAATTTTTTCAAGTCAAGTTTATAAAATTACTACTCGAAGTCAATTCGAATCGAGTTTTTTCGAGTTAAGATGAATAAAAAAAATCAACGAGTCGAATCGAGTTTTACTCACCCATGCAGGTTATTGTATACTTTGATCTCATGGTGATGGTGGAAAAGAGCAAATTACTCTTAGGGTGCGTTTGGTTCACGGAATGTAAGATTACCAGTGGGAATAAAAGATTACCAGAGAATAGGATTACTGGGAATGTTGTATTTTGTGTTTGGTTGGTTTAGCAGGAATGTAAGATTACTGTATTTGATTAAAGGAATAAAAGATTATTGAAATCTATATTTGACCAAATTGTCCTTATTATATATTTGTATAATATTACAAATTGTAAAATATTTATATGTTTTCTTTAAAAAATTAAATTCATAATAATATTTATATAATTTTTTTACAAAATTAAAAATATAAAAAAGGTTTAATGAAAGGGTAAAAGAAATATTAACCCTAAACTTCATATAAAATTTTAATTATAAACTTTTTTGTAAATCTAAAATAATTTAAGGATAAATTTGTAATTTAACCTTCGTAGAATTTTTATTATTCAATGACAGAAGAAGGATATTTTTGAAAAAAAATAAAAATTTAAGGGCATTTTAGTCCAAAAATGCCGGTAATGTTACAATACCTAAGGGAAGGGAGGTAATGACATTCCTGGTAATATACCCCAAAAAATCTACTATTGGTAATTAAACTTTACCGGGAATGAGATTCTCTGCCAACCAAACATGGGAATGTGGGATTCCCATCCCATGGGAATCCCACAATCCTTGAACCAAACACCCCCTTAAACTTTTTCAAAATGATTAAAATTAGTCTTTAACATTTCCCAAGTGATTTTAGATGCATTCCGGACATAGTTAGGAAATCTAAAATACGACGTCAGAAAAATTAAAGGGTAAATTACACGGATGGTCAACGATTTCGGTCATCGATTTTAAAAAAATAATATTTTTATCACTTATATTATTAGTTCACTACATATTATTTACTGAAACGATAACTCTTGTTAGTTTCACGATTTTGAGATGTTTTTTTGTATGTATATGGTAGTTTTACTTTTAGTTGTTGATCTTAAGGGTAGGAGGTGAGTAAATCTCGACTCAACTCGAAAAAATATTTTTTTAATTTGAATTCATTCGAATCAACTCGAATTATTGAGTTCGAGTCGAATTGAAATTTGAAAATTTTGATTCACTGAAAAACCCCAAAATTTTGGCTTAGTATTTTCTTATCAATTTTTCTTTTTGATAACAAGTTTTCTATTTTTCAATTTAATCCCTCAATTTTGCATGATTTCCTTATTTCTTCAATTCATCATTCATTCTAAATTCGTTTTTGACTAAATTTGAACTGCATGCTCCCATAACACTATAAAATACATATATAACTTCGATTCTTATGTTTGCAAAAAATGTACTCTCTTTTTTATTTAGTTTCTTAACTTTGCATTTTACTCAATTTGGTCTTTTAACTACAATTATTTACAAATGTTTTATTCTTATTAATCTTGACTCATTTCACTACAGCAAAACATGTTTTTAGTGGCATTTTCAATCATATAGTGGCGTTTTTTAAGTGCCGCTAAAAACCTTTGTGGCGCAAAAACAAATGCCGTAAAAAGCGCTACTGAAACAAACGCCGCAAAAGGTAGCAACGTTTTGTTGTTCACAAATGCTGCTAAAGGTTATATTTTTAGCGCCATTTTTTTACCAAAACCGCTAAAGGTTATGATATTTAGTGGAACTTTTCCAAACGTCTCTTTTTATCTTTTCTTTTGTGACATTTTGTCCCAAAAACGCTGCTAAATGTTCTGACATATAGTGGTGTTTGTTCCCAAAAATGCCGCTAAATGTTATGTCATATAATGATGTTTGTGAATATAAAAAGCCGCTATTGACTACGTATATACCGGCATTTTTTAAAAACTCTGGTATTGACTATGTATTTAGTGGCTTCTTTTATAAAAACACCGCAAATTAAACCTAATTTTTCAAAAGCTATTTTCTACTCTTTTGTTATCCAAATTTAACCTATAGCATTATACAAAAAAATTGACATCCATAAAAACAAACTTGAAATCCATAACAAAAAACTTTAAATCCATAATAATAAATCAAAGTTTACATTAACGTAAAATATAATGTAGTTAAACATTGTTAACTAGAATAAAAATAACACCTAAGAAGGTGGACTCTAGGGTTGATTTTTTTCGTATCATCTGCATCATAGCTTGAAGTTGATTTTGAAAGTCTTCATATTTTTTCTGGTATGTTGTGTTGAAATAGAGAGAAGAGTATTGATAAACAATGGCTTAAGTTTTCCATTGATTAAGAGTGGATATATATACATAAGATGGGGCACATAGAAATAGGAAACTAGCCTAGAGTTAGGGGATTACAACTAATTACAAGGCACATAAATAGGAGACTAGCCTAGAGTTAGGGAATTACAACTAATCACAAGAATATTATAATTGATTACAATAATTTAAAATTTAAATAAAATTTATTATAATTAATTCTCTAATATGCCCCCTCAAGATGGAGCTCCGTAGGAGACACCAATCTTGACCCTTAAGTCTTGGAATCGACTTCGTGGAAGCGGTTTGGTAAGAGCGTCGGTAAGTTGATCTGCTGAGGAAACATGAGTAACACGAAGAGCACCTGATTGAACTTGACCCCAAATAAAGTGATAGTCAAGTGCCACATGTTTCATGCACGAATGAAAGACTGGATTAGAACAGAGATAGGTGGCACCAACATTGTCGTAGTAGATAACAGGCAGTGTAAGAAGATTGATGCCAAGTTCTGTGAGAAGGGAACAAATTCAATTAAGTTCAGAAGTAGTAGCGACAACTGATCGATACTCAGCTTCCGTGGAGGATCGAGCAACTGTACATTGTTTCTTGGATGACCAAGAAATAGGATGACGACCAAGATAGACAATATAGGCACTCGTTGAGGTATAGTCATCTTTGTTTCCACCCCAATCAGCATCTGAGAAGGCATGAAGGGAAAGTGGATTTGCCTTGTGAAGGAATAATCAATGAGTTAATGTGCCACATAGATATCGAAGCAGTCGTTTTGCAGCATTCTAATGTTCAGACGTTGGGCGATGCATGAATTGAGAAAACTTGTTAACAACATATGCTATGTATGGGCGAGTGATGCAAAGATACTGTAACTACCAACAATTGTTCTATATTCTGTGCAGTCAGTTAGAGATGCTACCAACAATTGTTCTATATTCTGTGCAGTCAGTTAGAGATGTACCTGAATGAAGTGTGAGATTTCCATCTGTAACAAGTGGTCTAGCAACAGGTTTTGCACCAATCATTTTTTTCCGGGAAAGAAGATCAGTGATGTAGCGCCTTTGAGTAAGTAGCAGACCGGATGGAGTGGTTAGAACCTCAATGCTGAGAAAATAAGACAAGGTACCAAGATCTTTGATTGAAAATCTTTGTGTCGTGAGGTCAATGTAGAGTTGAATAATATTGGTGTTGGTGCCTGTGATAATAATGTCATCCACATAAACAAGTAGATATATAGTAGTGTCACCTGAGTGAAGAATGAATAGGGAAGTGTCTGCATGAGAGTTTGTGAACCCAGACTTAATGAGGAATTTGAGAAGTTCAAGGTACCAAGCCCGTGGGGCTTGCTTGAGTCCATATATAGCCTTCTTTAGTTTGCATACATGTGTTGGATTGTCTTTATCAACAAATCCTAGAGGCTGAGCCATGTAGACATCTTCGAAAAGATGGCCCTGAAGAAAGGCATTATTAACATCCAATTGTCGTAATTGCCAACCTCTATTGAGTGCCAGGCTTAGAACAAGTCGTATTGTTGTCGTCTTGATAACCGGACTAAAAGTTTCATGATAATCCACTCCAGGTCGCTCATGAAAGCCTTTGGCAACTAGTCTAGCTTTGTACCTGTCAATAGAACCATTAGGAAGCCGTTTAATACGAAAAAACCCACTTACATCCAACAAGATTCTGCAAAGAAGTAGATGGAACAAGCTCCCAAGTTCCATTCCGAACAAGAGCATCAAGCTCATCATTCATAGCTTGTCTCCAATTAGGATCTTTTAGGGTTTGAGAAACAGTATGAGGCTCAATGTCTGATGGTTGAGAAATGATAGCAGTGAGGTTCATTTTGGTTAGGGGTTTATGGATTTTGTTTTTCGATCTAGTGGTCATGGGATGGGTATTTTGATGGGTGGGTTGCGCTATGATTGAAACAGAAGAGGTCTCATAATTGTGTGGTTCTAGTGGTAAATGGTCGACGATGGTTTTTTGGTGATTAATCGAGCTGTGTTCGGGTAAAGGGAGGTCTATTGACAGGGATTGACAGTCGACTGTTGAGTGAGCCACTTGAAATTGGTAAAATTTGGACCGGGGAAAGCCATTTGGAAATGATCACTGGGGTGGGATATGATAGATGGATTTGGTGAGTGCTAAAGGGAAAGGATTTTTCAAGAAATTTGACATGAAGAGAAATGTATATTTTAGAAGCGGATAGAGCGAGACAAATATATGCACTTTGTGTTGAAGAGTAACCAAAAAGACACAAGAGTGGAACAAGAGTCAAGTTTATGCTGAGAATAAGGACGAAGCCATGGATAACAGAAGCAACCAAACACCCGAAGTTTAGTGTAGTTGGGTTGAGACTCAAAGAGTTTCTCAAAAGGAGATGAAAGATGTAATGTGGATGTGGGCATACGGTTGATGAGATATACAACAGTGGAAAATGCGTAAGTCCAATAAGTTAAAGGCATTGATGCATGAGTAAGGAGAGATAAACCAGTTTCAACAATATGTCGATGACGTCGTTCAGAAAAACCATTATGTTCTGGTGTATGGGGTGGTGTATTAAGATGTGATATACCATTGGTGGAGAGGAAAAGATCAAGGGCTTGATATTCATCACCATTATCTGAATAGAAGGTAACAATTCTGTAACATCTTCAATACCGGGTTAGTGACCAAATTGTAAAATTTCAGGAATTAGTGATTAAAGTGGGATAATTGAATAGTTCAATGATTTATTGGAAATATGATGAAGGTTATTTAGTAATTATTGAATGAAGTAAAGGGTAAAATAGTCATTTGACATGGAAGATTTTTATTTTCCTTTATTAGATAAGGAAGCTACGTGGAAAAGAAAAGAAGGCAAAATAAACTTCCAGAGTTCTCTTCTTCTTCTTCTGCTGTGAGTCACCATGGCAAAGGTGAGTTTTATGGTTAGTTGATTATTTGTTAAAATAAAAGTTGGTTTATGATTATTAGATGATAACTAAGCTTAAGGAAAGCTTAAGTTATCTTAAAATCAAAGTATGATGGAGTTAGGAGGGATTAAAGATTTGAGGTTCTTGGGTGAAATCTTGAAATAGAGTTCATAACTAGAGTTAGAAGTTAAATTTAACTTGTCAATGGTCTAATTAAGAAGTTAGAAGCCATAGAATTGGAATTAAAACATATTGCAAAGTTGGTTTAATTCTTGAGTTACATATGAGGAAAAGAATTTTGAAGCTAAAGATGGTTTATATAGATATAAATTGGTTTAAGCATGTGTATATGAGTTGAGAACATGAAAGGGGTTGAAAGATGAAGCATTTGAGTTGATTTGAGTAGATTTTCGGGCTTAAAAATGAATTATGAGCTATGTGCATCGATGCACATTCGAGGTGCACCGATGCATCAAGGGTAAATTTCCAGAAATTGTTCAGACTGTATCGATGTATAGGAAGTGCATCGATGCACCCATTAAAAATGGAAACATCGAATGTAATTAATGGATCGATGCATAAGGAGTGCATCGATGCACATGTTAAGGGATGCATTGATACACTGTAGAATGCATCGATGCACTTCAAGGGAAATAGAATTATACCTTTATTTTGGTCTAAGAAATGATAGATTAGTGTATATCAATTGGATTCTAATATGTACTATATGATAGATATCGAGCCGAACAAGTCCCGGAGCGATTATCAAGTTATGATTCGATCGTAAGAGAGGAAATTATAAAAATGGATTGGAACTTAGTGAGGCCAAGGTGAGTGCGTATTATTTTATATATGATGTTTAATGGGAAATAAGACTTGTGATAAGTCTAATTTCTATAGTATTGTGCATGAAGCATGAACATGAACATGTGTTTATTATGAGTGTCTGAGTTATATGTTATGGTATGTGTTGCCATGTTATTGTATATGTATTTCATGGTTGATGTGAATATATGCTATGTTATGATGATATAAGAAATTATATGAATATAAAGAGAAGTTATGTGATAGATCTTTGAGATATATAGAAATGGAATATAAGATTACGCGAATACATGATATGTGATAAATTAGGTAATAATATGGGAATATGGTAAAAAGTGAGTTTAGAAGAAATGATGGGAATGAAATACTCAAGTGTAAAGGTTATATAAACAATAAGAATGTGAGTTGGGTAAGTGAATAATGGTATGAACATTTATGTGAAATAGTAAAATAGAATTATCTCATGAATGAGAATTGAAACAAGATAGATAATATTGACCTATATGATGATATGAGACTTGAACATAAGTGATAATAGGAACATATAAGATGAGTTAGATGGGAAAGATACATGCTTAAATAAAATTATGATATATGGTTGTATGATGAAAATCTACGTAATCATATTAGAAAGTTATGTACTATATGAATTGAATTAGGTAAATATAGATTATTATATAATGAAATATAGAAGTGACATATGTTATGAGTGTGACAGATGTGATATGATCTAGGTGAATATCATAGAATGAAGTATAAGCTATATGATATGATAAGTTATTTTATACATATATATAAAGTTATATCAGGACATATGAGATTATGAGAAGGAGAATATAAATGATGTGAATACAAGTATAGGAAAAATGATATATATATAGGAAGATGAATTATATGAATACACATTTAGATGATGAAATGATGAATTATATGAACATGTGAATATCTATATATATAGGATAAGACATAAAAATAAGATATAAGCAATGTGACAAGAAATGTGAAATAGTATGAAAAGTGAATATGAGCTACGTGATATGTGAAAGTGATTTACGCATTTATACGTATATGTGATTTAACTTATGCGACATAATCTACGTGCTATGTGAAAGTGAACTACTTGTTTATGTGAAAATGTGAAATGACATAAATGATGATGCACATGTTATATGTCATGAGAGCTAGGGTATAGTTGACATGCCAAGAGTCGAGGGTCTACGCGGTCCTTCGGGACATTTATGTATTCTTTGGAACATGTGTGAGGTCTTTTGAGACACATACTTGATTCTTGGAATATGTATATGATTCTTAAGGAATGATATGTGGTCCTTAGGGACAACCTTATATGGCACTTTGGTGCATTTCTATGCGACACTACGGTGCAATTCTACGTGGCACTTCGGTGCATTTATACGAGCTGTGGTGACAACATTAGTGCACAACCTCTATAGACTCATATATCTATAGTTCTCACATGTGTACACGGACTAATAAGAAAAACAACAAATATATTACATGTGATTTGTATGCTTTTGTGATATGAATGGTATTATATGATTTATATGATGATATATGGATTGTATGATTAAATGAGGCAAATGTTGGTTAAAATGCTAGGTATAAGAGGATATGTATTAAGTGATATAAACGATAATATTGATAATGAAATAAGGCTAATGATGAAAATGATGAGTGAATATAAGTGTGTATGTTTTATATGTAATGATATATATTGCATATGTGTTATAGGGATTTGTTACATGAATAAGGGTATGAGTAATAGTAGTAATTGTTCATGCATGATTACAAGCTATAGTTATATTTTATGTTTATTGCCTCACTAAGTCATCGACTTAGCGTGTGATTATTTCACACGTAGGTTACCGAAGTGAGAAGAGTAAAGAGCAATGTGGAGCAAGACAGGTCAGTTCTCCTTACCAAAGGTCAGATTAGAAGAAAGGTGAATAATATGTATTTTAATACATAAAGTTCTAGTTGGCATGTATTCAAAATAATATATTGTATAAGCTCTGAATAGTTCGATAAAGGTTTTGAATAAGTTATATGTAATAATAAATTTTAGTTACTCACTATTTTATACAAGTAAAGGTTTTTGAAAAGTCAATGTGACACTTCGGACTCGGATCCGGGTCGGATACGGGTTGGGGGTATTACATTTAATGGTATCAGAGCTACGGTTTAGCCGATTCTCAGCATAAACTAAAGTCCAAAGTATCATAAAATGTGTACATGCCAACTCAGAGTGAAAATTTTTGATCAGATAGGGTAAGGAGTATGTTGTCTTGCCAATAGAACAAGATATAATATAGTAAAAATTGATTATAGAAATTATCGAAGTGAATCGATAACTGACAATTCTGATGGTGATAGCAATTCACCTGCCCTGGCCAGACATGATGAAAAGCAGAAACCTCAGAAAGTGTCTTATAAGATTAAAGGTTGAATTCAGAAATTGAAATCATATTTGAATAGTGATAAAAGGTTTTCATTGTTTCGAATCGAAAAAGTGATATGGAGAAGTTTTTGTTATAAAGTGAATAAGATAGAATATGGTGAGCAAGTGTCACCATAAGGACGTTAGAAGATCTAAAGATGTGATTAGAATTTGTGGAGAATTCAAGAATAAGTGCATCAGTGACAAGCGTATAAGATATATACAACCAGAGTTGATGAGTTTGAAATATAGGAATAACACTGTGTATAAGCAAGAATGTGGATAGAATAAGGGTTTGCATTTTGGATGGATAGAGTTAGCGTTGGCTAACCAGATTATGTGATGGAAAAAGTATAGAATTTAATATTTTGAGATGTTGTCAGGATAAGACAACCAAATATAAAATGGATCTGGATACAGTTGTATATTTGGACTATAGTAAGGTGATATAGTAAAGGAAATAAGGATTTGTATATTTGAGTAAAGCTGAGGATTGATAAGAAGAGTTTGAGAATGTATATATCAATGATCAGTTTATAAGACAAAGGAAGTTATGATGTTGAGTTTGAATAACGTAAATTTCAGGATGTATGAGAATGGAGGTGAAATTGACAAGTTAAGTAAACGAATTTTAAGATAATTTCGATTGGAAAGGATGTATGTGATTGGTTGACTAGGGTTTGTGCCCTCGATTGGATAAATTTTATTGATTAATTATCATAGTAAAGGTTATAAGACTGGAAGAAAAGGTAAAGTTGAGTTAATCAATTATGATGTGAAATGAATGTAGTTGTGTATTCTGATCAGATAGCTATGATGTAGAAAAGAAGATAAATATTTGCATGGAACCTTAAGGAAGGAAAATACAAGTATAAGAATGATAAAGAATGAAGTTTTGTATAAGTAAATGAGTTATCACAGTTATGAGGATGTCATAAATATTGGTACATAGAGATGAGTATAAGTGATAAGACAAGTGTATGTGAACATGAAAGGAAATATATGATTTGAGGTATAAGGAATAAATAAAGGAGTAATGGAGTAAAGAAATGAAAGGAATTTAGTTAAAGGATCAGATACGATAAGGGTTATATGGAAGTGTAGATGATAATTTTGATATAAAAGTAAGAAAAGCAAGGTGATGTAAAAAGATTCTTTAAAGTGTATGTTGAATCATATTTAAAGAAGATTTAAGGTCGTGTTTTTGGTTAAATGATGATGAAAACGAATTTGGTTATTATTGTAAGGCAGTTAGAGATGAATTTATGATGTTGGGTGGTGAAAATGGATGTTACTGTCTACATGATTAGTGATATTATATGAAGTCGCAGAAATGGTCCAAGGAAAATGCATAATGGAAGGAGAGAAAAGATAGAAGGGATTAAAGTTACTTGTTACTGTTTATATGATCAGTGACAATAGATAAATGTATAAAGGAAAAAGGTAGTTTAAGAAATAAGGAAGAAAAGATTAAGAAATGAGGTAATATGAGAACAATAGAAGATGTGTTCTTATTGATTTGTTCAGTGAAAATTCGAGGACAAATTTTCTGTAAAGGAGGGGAGATTTGTAACATCTTCAATACCGGGTTAGTGACCAAATTGTAAAATTTCAGGAATTGGTGATTAAAGTGGGATAATTGAATAGTTCATTGATTTATTGGAAATATGATAAAGGTTATTTAGTAATTATTTAAAGAAATAAAGGGTAAAATAGTCATTTGACATGGAAGATTTTTATTTTCCTTTATTAGATAAGGAAGCCATGTGGAAGAGAAAAGAAAGCAAAATAAACTTCCAGAGTTCTCTTCTTCTTCTTCAGCCGTGAGTCACCATGGAAAACGTGAGTTTTGTGGTTAGTTGATTATTTGTTAAAATAAAAGTTGGTTTATGATTATTAGATGATAACTAAGCTTAAGGAAAGCTTAAGTTATCTTAAAATCAAAGTATGATAGAGTTAGGAGGGATTAAAGATTTGAGGTTCTTGGGTGAAATCTTGAAATAGAGTTCATAACTAGAGTTAGAAGTTAAATTTGACTTGTCAATGGTCTAATTAAGAAGTTAGAAGCCATAAAATTGGAATTAAAACATATTGCAAAGTTGGTTTAATTCTTGAGTTACATATTAGGAAAAGAATTTTGAAGCTAAAGATGGTTTATATGGATATAAATTGGTTTAAGCATGTGTATATGAGTTGAGAACATGAAAGGGGTTGAAAGATGAAGCATTTGAGTTGATTTGAGTAGATTTTCGGGCTTAAAAATGAATTTTGGGCTATGTGCATCGATGCACATTCGAGGTGCACCGATGCATCAAGGGTAAATTTTTAGAAATTGTTCAGAGTGTATCGATGCACAGGAAGTGCATTGATGCACCCATTAAAAATGGAAACATCGAATGCAATTAATGCATCGATGCATAAGGAGTGCATCGATGCACATGTTAAGGGATGCATCGATACACTGTAGAATGCATCGATGCACTTCAAGGGAAATAGAATTATACCTTTCTTTTGGTCTAAGAAATAATAGATTAGTGTATATCAATTGGATACTAATATGTATCAATGTATGATTATATAGATATCGATCACGAACAAGTCCCAAAGTGATTATCAAGTTATGATTCGATCGCAAGAGAGAAAATTATAAAAATGGATTGGAACTTAGTGAGGCCAAGGTGAGTGCGTATTATTTTATATATGATGTTTAATAGGAAATAAGACTTGTGACAAGTCTAATTTCTATAGTATTGTGCATGAAGCATGAACATGAACATGTGTTTGTTATGAGTGTCTGAGTTATATGTTATGGTATGTGTTGACATGTTATTGTATATGTATTTATGGTTGATGTGAATATATGCTATGTTATGATGATATGATAAGAAATTATATGAATATAAAAGAGAAGTTATGTGATAAGATCTTTGAGATATATAGAAATGGAATATAAGATTACGCGAATACATGATATGGGATAAATTAGGTAATAATATGGGAATATGGTAAAAAGCCAGTTTAGAAGAAATGATGGGAATGAAGTACTCAAGTGTAAAGGTTATATAAACAATAAGAATGTGAGTTGGGTAAGTGAATAGTGGTATGAACATTTATGTGAAATAGTAAAATATAATTATATCATTGAATGAGAATTGAAACAAGGTAGATAATATTAACCTATATGATGATATGAGACTTGAACATAAGTGATAATAGGAACATATAAGATGAGTTAGATGGGAAAGATACATATGCTTAAATAAAATTATGATATATGGGTTGTATGATGGAAATATACGTAATCATATTAGAAAGTTATAGGTACTATATGAATTGATTTAGATAAATAGATTAGATTAGTATATAAATGAAAATAATAGAAGTGACATATGTTTATGAGTGTGACAGATGTGATATGATCTAGGTGAATATCATAGAATGAGGTATAAGCTATATGATATGAGATAAGTTATTTTATACATATATGATATAAGCTATTAATCAGGACATATGAGATTATGAGAAAGAGAATATAAATGATGTGAATACAAGTATAGGAAAAATGATATATATATATATATGAAGATGAATTATATGAATACACATTTAGATGATGAAATGATGAATTATATGAACATATGAATATCTATATATATATAGGATAAGACATAAAAATAAGATATAAGCAATGTGACAAGAAATGTGAAATTGTATGAAAAGTGAATATGAGCTACGTGATATGTGAAAGTGATTTACATGTTTAAACGTATATGTGATTCAACTTATGTGACATAATCTACGTGCTATGTGAAAGTGAACTACGTGTTTATGTGAAAATATGAAATGACATAATTGATGATGCCCATGTTATGTGTCATGAGAGCTAGAGTATAGTTGGCATGCCAAGAGTCGAGGGTCTACGCGGTCCTTCGGGAAATTTATGTATTCTTTGGAACATGTGTGAGGTCTTTTGAGACACATACTTGATCCTTGGCATATGTATATGATTCTTAAGCAATGATATGTGGTCCTTAGGGACAACCTTATATGGCACTTCGGTGCATTTCTACGTGGCACTTCGGTGCATTTCTACGCGGCACTACGGTGCAATTCTATGTGGCACTTCGGTGCATTTATACGAGCTGTGGTGACATCATTAGTGTACAACCTCTATAGACTCATACATCTATAGTTCTCACATGTGTACATGGGCTAATAAGAAAAACAACAAATATATTACATGTGATTTGTATGCTTTTGTGATATGAATGGTATTATATGATTTATATGATGATATGTGGATTGTATGATTAAATGAGGCAAATGTTGGTTAAAATGCTAGGTATAAGAGGATATGTATTAAGTGATATAAACGATAATAATATTGATAATGAAATAAGGCTAATGATGGAAATGATGAGTGATGAATATATGTGTGTATATGTTTTTATATGTAATGATATATATTGCATATGTGTTATAGGGATTTGTTACATGAATAAGGGTATGAGTGATAGTAGTAATTGTTAATGCATGATTACAAGCTATAGTTATATTTTATGTTTATTGCCTCACTAAGTCATCGACTTAGCGTGTGATTATTTCACACGTAGGTTACCGAAGTGAGAAGAGTAAAGAGCAATGTGGAGCAAGACAGGTCAGTTCTCCTTATCAAAGGTTAGATCAGAAGAAAGATGAATAATATGTATTTTAATACATAAAGTTCTAGTTGGCGTGTATTCAAAATAATATATTGTATAAGCTCTGAATAGTTTGATAAAGGTTTTGAATAAGTTATATATATGTAATAATAAATTTTAATTACTCACTATTTTATACAAGTAAAGGTTTTCGAAAAGTCAATGTGACACTTCAGACTCGGATCTGGGTCGGATACGGGTTGGGGGTGTTACAAATTCGATGTTTAAATTGGTTTTCGACTAATGCCTTGAAACGTACAAAGACATCATACACATTAGATTTTCGTTTAAGGGAATAATACCAAATATATCGTGTATAATGATCAACAAAAATAACATAGTATTGAAAACCATCGACAGAATAAACAGGAGAGGTCCATACATCAGAAAAGATAAGTTCAAGTGGGTGAGATGAGGTTAAGGTAGAAGAAGAAAATGGAATTTTATGACTTTTATTGCATGAACAGGAATTGCAATGTGTGAAGGAGGATAACGGACTAGACAATTGTAAAGGAAATTTGGAAATAATAATTTTCATAATAGTAAATGATGGTGACCTAGTCTAGAGTGCCACTCTGACGAAGTGGTCTTGACACTGGAAAATGCAAGCAATGGTGGAGATGAAACTGAAGGGGATGTAGTCGACCACTCTTATACGCCATCCTTAGGTTCACCCATCAAAAGGATTGTCCCCGTGTTTAAATCCTTCACCTAAAAACAGAGGGGTAAGAATTCAACAGAAACATGGTTATGAGTGCAAAATTGATAAATCAAAATTAAGTTCTTTTTCATGGAAGGGACACAAAGAACATTTTGTAAAGTAAAGGTGTGAGAGGAAGTATGTATGGTGGTAGAACCAGTATGGGTTATGTGAAGGGTCGATCCATCACCAATCATGACATCATCAGATCCTTGGTATGAGCTATGAAGAGAGAGATTGCTCAAGTCAGATGTAACGTGGTGAGATGCTCCACTATCCAACAGCCAAGTAGGTGTAGTGTTGTTGCCCAGAATAACATGATTGTCTCGTGGTTGCCAGGGTGTGGAGGGGTGATATCCCTGAGAGTCTTGAGGACGAGATGTTGGTGATTATTGATTAGTGACAAGCCGAAACATCGGGCATCGTTTGGCAGTGTGTCTTTGAGTGTCTCATGCTTGACAACGACCCAAATAAGGTTTGGGTTGGCGTTGATCATGAGAAGAAAGTATAGTGGTAGGGCCTGAATGTTATGAATTGGTGGCTGATGGACGCCAATTTGGACGATTCCAAAAGGTCGTGGGATTTGCCGTGGCTGGTAGTGATAGGGAAGATGGTTGAGCGGTCTGAAGAGATGCTTCTTTGTTGAGAAGTTTCTCATGAAGTTCAACAAAAGAAATTGGCGTGTCACGGGCATTAATGGCTTCAATGACATATTTTTACTCATCACTTAGTCCTTCTAGAACCCGATCAATACTCATCATCAATTGGCTTCCCTAGAAGGGAAAGTTCATCGGTACGAGTCTTTATCGCCTGCATGCATTCACTAATTGATTTTGAGCCCTTGGTACACCGCTTTAATTGTTCCTTCAATTGTTTAATATGACCACGAGATGGTTTGGCGTAGGTATTAGCTAAGGTTTGCCATGCATCAAGGGAAGTGGTGGTGTGGGCAATAAGCGGTTGTAGTGAAATGGATATAGCACCAAGGAGAGCGCTAAAAAGGAGACGATCCTGACGCTTCCAAGTTATGTACGCCGGATTTGGAGATGTAACACCATTGACGGTGACTGTGGGTTGTGGTGGAGTTTGAGTGCCATCAATAAAGTGATGAAGAACATAACCTTCAAGAAGAGATTGGATTTGAAGGCTCCATGTAAGATAATTGGTGGATAACAGTTTGGTGATATTGGAGAGATTTATTGTAAGGAGAGGATGTTATGGATCTTGAGAGTTTTGGATAGTAATAGGGTCGTTGGTGGAAGAGGAAGTCGTATGGGAAGCCATTGAAGGGACTAGTGGCGTAGTTTTAGATATATGTATATGAAGGATCGTGGTGTTTTTGAAGGGGAAAAAGAGAGAGGAAAATATGCTCTGGAAGATTAGGCTCGTGATACCATGTTGAAATAGAGAGAAGAGTATTGAGAAACAATGGCTTAAGTTTTCCATTGATTAAAAGTGGATATATATACACAAGATGGGGCACATAGAAATAGGAAACTAGCCTAGAGTTAGGAGATTACAACTAATTACAAGAATATTATAACTGATTACAATAATTTAAAATTTAAATAAAATTTGTTATAATTAATTCTCTATATGCTGCTTCTCTCTCTGCTTCTTTTGCTTCAATTTCGACTCCATTTCGATATTCGTCGCTTACCTTTGACAAATCCATCCAACCCTTATTCATTTTGTATTTTTGGATTATCAGTTTCAAATGTTAATTGTTAATATTATAGAAAATGTAGGACCAAATAGAAGTTGATTACCCTTGACGAACTTTAAAATTTTAGAATGGACGAACTTATAAAAATCTAGTAGATAAAAACAAATCTTCAATAAAAAAATCTAAAATATATAATACTTTTAAATTTTTAATGGGGACCCATCTGTACCTTCTGTCCATCTTTACTCTTACCATAACGTGGTTAGCCTTTTTCCTCCACATCTGTCTCTTCTGTATGTACGCCTATAATATCATGATTCGCGATGTGGTTGGTATGCATGTACATAAATATGCCATCATGTGACATTCATGCAGCAAAGTAGCCCACGTGACTCGAAGCAGACTCCATCAAAGAGAAGATTCAAGAGGGGCAAAAAGACATTTTTGATATCTGCTTGTGGATTTTTCCAAGACAAGGGAAAGGGAGGAGAAGAGATGAATAAGAAAAGAACGCGATTAAAGCCAAAGAAGGATTCATTCTGCAACTGTGATTGAGCACTTCGAAAATTTCATGCGCTAATGAATGACACATCAAAGTTTGGGTAATTTATGAACGATAACATTGGATTGGACAATGGAAAGACAAAAGATTATACCCTTTGAATGGTTGCCAAAGATGACAGTACCACCTCCATTCATCTCAGCTCGTCGAATCGCGACAACACTCGCAAATTCTACGTAGGGAAAATTTTTCCTTGCATGCAAATGCAGCAACACAAACACAAGAATTCTATATCCAACTGCCATGAGGAACAATACCAGTAAATTCTCCCACTTGGAGTTACTACTAGGAGAAAGATCGTAAGCACTATGGAGTGCTTGAAAACCCTATATGGTCCTCACCTGTCCAATGCAAAAATTCACTCCTAGACACTCGTTCTCCAAAAGTCCCTGTGGCAGAAACATAGGTCATATGTTTTAAAGATTCGGAACTTTCAGAAATGATAAGATTGCCTAGAATGGATTCTCTGATGCGTACGGAATCCTAGTACGAGCAAATGTATTTTGATGTAAAGAAAATAACAAGATGCTATGAACGCGCACACATCTGGATAGAGTAGGTGTGAAAAGCTATGTATGACAACGGATATGTCCACACGGTTCCAGGCAACTCATTTCAAATTCTGAAATAGCCCGCTGCAAGCATCAGTAACCCCTGAAACATGGTGCATTTTGATCACAAGATTAGCAGAGCGAAGGCTTAGTAGTAAAAGCTCAAGACTGGAAATGAAAATATTTATAAAATTGTAAGATTAATTGTCTTTCAAATAGTGAAAACTCACTTAAGAGACTCCGGAAAATATTTTTCCATAAAAGAGGCAACAACCATCATCAATCCTCCATTTACTAAGAGGCACATAAAGAAATTCAGCATAAAGTACATCAACAAACCGAATTCATCTAGCAATCCTATAAAGAAATAGAAGACGAGACTTGATGATATTGAGATGAGGAATAGGAAGGGAATGCTCGAGAGTAGTTGCCCAAACATATATCTGTAAAAAAAAAAAAAAAAGATCACACAATTTCAGCATGAAAGAACAAAGGAAAGAAGGAAAGAAACCGATCATGCAACTTCAGAAATTGGTTAGGAACTAAAACTTTTTGATTAATATAGGAGACGAGGTAGTCCAAGCGGCGACTTCCATTAGGTTACCATCTTGGCCAAGAACTTCAAATAGTCATTATATTCAATCCAAAAAAGACAAGGTAATAAAGAGAAGGATCACCTTGATTTCTTTCATTATCGCAGGTACCCCAGCGATGTTTAAAAGTGAAGTAAATGATATAAATATAAAAATTGCAGCGACTCTCGTCTGCAGTAAGAATAGATAAAAGTGAGAAATACACCCATGTTTCATATGTGAATTAGTTACTCTTTTCATATAATAATAATAATAAGTGAAACAGTTTCAGAACACAAATCCGAAATGTCAAACTTTAAAAGCATGATAGAGTAAGCAATTTTACATTCATCAAAGAGGAAGGACATGAATCAACGTGATGAACTATTGCATATCAAAAACTACATTTTCTATTTGCTTATAACAAGGTTCCTACTCTAATTTGCTACAAACATGGCCATCCAATGCATCTCTACTACATATAAGAAGGTTCAAAATTCGATATTTTGTATTTAAATTCGATATCAGCAATGAACTAATATAAGAAGGTTCAAAATTTTTAAAATCAGAAAATAAAAAACATTGGAGCAGCTCAAATCCAGGACCAAACATATAAAAAAAATCTAAGAGAATCCATTAAAAAGCTTATGTAAACAATAACATGTTTTTTAAAATTATATATAACATAAATTCCAAAAAAAATCTAAAAATGGAGGAACTCAAGAAACGAAATGCATAATTCTGTATAAAAAAATTGGTTAGTGGCTCGAAAAACTACTTCAAACCCAGTAAAGAAAAGCCAAAACTACTTCTGAAAACAATAAAGATTCAAACTTTTTAACCAAAACAGACACGTTGTTCCAAAATCTCAGCTTTTAAAACCCTAATTCACATATCAGAAACAATCCCACTTACTGATTTCCTGCCTTGTTCGATCTGAGCTAAACCATGAAGACAAACAAGAGGGCTTTTAGAAGGAAAAAACAAAGAGAGTTTGCAAAATCCGACAAACTTCCAGTTTCGGTTATAGAAATTTAAAATGATACATCTAGAGCTCAGACTACTTGAGATCGGCGAAGAAGCAACATATGGTTTGGGTAAACGGCGGGAATGAAAAATAGGTGAAGGGAAAAAATGAAAAAGAATTAAAGGGGCGTGAGACTTAGAAACTGTAAACTTGCGCTATTTATAAACACAAACACCAATGAGTCTTTAGCGGCGTTTGTATAAAAATTCCACAAAAGTACGAGTCTATAGTGGCGTTTGTATAAAACGCCACTAAAGTATGACTCTTTAGCTGAATTTGTATACAAACGCCACTAATGTATAGATAAATTATGACGTTTATTCAAAAAATGCCATTACAATATGAATCTCTTACGACGTTTTTTCAAAAACGCCATTCTATATGTTTCCTATTATATTATTTGTATAAAAACAACACTAAAGTATGAGTTGTTAGCGGCGTTTGTATAAAAGCACCACTAAAGTACAAGTCTTTAGCGGGCCACTAAAGTACAGTCTTTAGCAGCGTTTTGATTAAAACGGCATGAAATTTGTTATTTTGTGTCGTTGTTCAAAAACACTACGATAACAATAAAGTTACCGACATTTGTTCAAAAAACACAGCTAAAAATGCCGCTATAAACCCATTTTGCTGCAATATTTATACTCTCATCAATACTTTATGCTCAAAATGCCATCTTTGAAATATAATATTGCAAATATATATATTTTTATTTTAGAATGTATTTGATATATTAAATAAAATTATAATGTGGAAAGAATAGAAAGAAATATATGCATATCTTATATTGTTAGAGAAAGTCAAAATATTGGAACCAACTTGTATTATAATTCTATGAATAATTTCAATTAAATTTGTGTAGAAACTTGAAACAACTTGACTCAACTCAAATTTTATAAATTCGACTCGACTAGGAAAAAAATTCAAATTAAACTTGAGTCATAAAATACAACTCGTCAACTTGAATTACTTTACAAAATTTACTCGACTCAAGGTGGTTTGTAAGAAGATCAAAATTGAAAATTCTAAACTCGTATTTGGAAAGCTTCAAGCCATTCATGTTCTCATTGCTGACAACTGTCGTTTTGATGTCAAAATAAATTCTTTTTTCTCAATTAATAAATAAAGGAAATAAGTAGTAAAGAGAAGTAAGGGTCGATTCCACAAGGATTTAGAAAATTCCTAAATTTCGGTTTGAATTGCCTTGACCAGGCGATATGTAGTATATAAAAAAGAGGGTTTGGTAAAAATGATTAAATAATTAAAAGCAATTTAAAGTAAAAATAAAGAAAATAAAGAATATGAAGTTGAAAATAAATATGGTAAAAACAGCTTCAAGCCTCGCTTTGATTCAATTTCCTTTGGATCATCGAATTAAATTTTTCCTTCAAGATTCACGTCGGTTACTTTGTCTACAAGGGAAATCCTCGTGACTCTACTTTCATTACTGAATACCCAAGGCAATCTTTGATTCTGGCTTCGAAAATTAATTTGATCAACATCAATTGTCGTAGATCAATGACCATTTAAGTTCGTGAAAACCGACTCGAATTGTTGTTTCAATGACTACTAATTCCGATCTCAATTACCTCTTAGCAAGACAATCTTGCCAAATGTGTTCACAGTAAGTCAAATGTGCTTTCAATAAGCAGATCCTTTCTCCCACAAGTTTAATCGCAACAATATCTTGACCAAAGTCAACCTTTGATTTTGAAAACTGTTTAGATTTTGAAAATAAATACAGAGATTGAGAGAGATATTCCGAAGTTATTAAAGTACTTTTCAATTCTCACGTTGGAATTGAGTCATCGCTTTAGCTATCGGCTTATGAGAAAATTTGTTAAGCATGACAAAAGTCATACTTAGCATGTTTAAAAATAAAAAAATGAAAACTTGAAAAGAAAAGAAAAGAAAGAACTTTATAAAACTAGAAATAAGAAGAAGAGTGGAATCTGAGTTGTGTTTAGGCTTACCCAAGAAATGTTTTTTCAAATTCAAACTTCAAAATTAAAAAAATCTCCTAAAATATCTCTGCCCATCCACCTTCCAGAAGGCGCTGACTAGATCTTCTAAAAAACTGTTGCTGACTGGACCTTCTAGAAATTGCCACGTCAGACCTTCTAGAGACTGCCACGTCAGATCGTGTCATACCCAACGTCGTGTCCATGTCTCCAGTCGTGACCAAATAATAAAAAAAATGCATAATACGCCTTTTTTACTGCTAATTATGGAAAGCAAGATCCTGCGCGGAAATAAGCATAACACAGCCAAATCAACAACAATAAATCCATAAGATCGAAGAATTAACGAGCAAATATTATCAATTTAGAACACTCATCAAATTCCCCCTTACTTATCTCATGCTTGTCCTCAAGTATGATATAATCAAATCAATCAAAAATTACATTTATCTTTCTTTGTCAAGTCTCACATTCATGGAAGCAAGGTAGAGACCACAATAATCATCCAAGTCAAGACACCAATCAATTGAACATCACCAATTGGAACAAGTTAAATACAACTATAACATTCATTCATTCATCAATCTCAATGCCCATAACTCAATACCTTATCGGGATTCACTCAAATCACTCAATATGTTTGGGGTATAGAAACGCTCAATGTCAGAAACGACATGATATTACCATAGTCCTACAAGTAAATCAAATCTCCACTACTAATAAGAACAAGATGCATAAATCAAATGGTCTTTTATTGGTTGTAACGAGACTTAGATAAAGGCGGAAAAAAGCCTAAATATATGGCTAAAATTCAAGACAAGAAACTACAAACAATAAGTACTACTCCATCAATCGACTAAGTACAACAAGATAAAAAGACACAAACCATCAAACAACACATTTCCTTTCGAATTGAATTTGACTGTTCCACACTTTTGTTGTTGTTTTGTATTTTAACTTTTTCTAATGTCTCTTTCTTTTTTTCTTTTTTTTTTCCGAACTGTTATTTTTTTCCTTTTTGTTTTTTTCCGAAAATATGAAAGAAGAACCTTTATATTTTCTTTTGGACATCATATCATACAAAAAATTATTCTGTTCTTGGAGTATACACCGGATAAATTGTTCACTTGTACTAAAAAAAGGTAGAAAGAGGGATAAAATAAAAAGGCTCGAGTTTATATAAATGTGGTGAAAACAAAGAAGTGGGAATAGGCTCAAGAGTGGTTAACTAGGGAAAAATGTATGGGTAGGCCATTTAGTGGGGAAAACAGAATGTTTAATCCTAAGGTGCCCAAATCATTTTTAAACATCATGTTCGTGTGTAATATCGACATTATTTAAAATGTAGGTTCTAGAATACCAATTTCAAATTCGACACACTTAATCTAAAAAATGAGAGCAAAAAGATATGCTCGTAAATGCTCATATCTCACCAAATTGTTTGCATGCATTGAGCTAAGCACATTTCAACCAACAAAATTATGGAATATCACAAGAAATCTAACTTGATCACAATTCATGCTATCTGCTATCAATAATATATTAACCAAGACAATTATGTGTTCCCAAACAAGCATGACATACCAAAAACATTCAACTGGACGAAGAAATTCAATGAAACTTTCTGCAAATCCAACCAACACATACTAGCATCAAAACATAGAGATAAATAAAAGAAAATTCAACATAGACTCTACTCCCCCTCACTTAAAGCGTTTTTTCCCCAAAACATAAAATTAAACATGCCACAATTAATCATCGGATATAACGTCCAACCAATGGCATCAAAGTAAGTATGGACAAATTCATGTAAATGTAAAGTTTCCAAGGTTTGGGTAAGAACATATTTACCTACACGAAAAGAAAAATGCCTTACCGACTCAAAACACACCAATTCCTCATCGGTGAATTATAAATAACCTTGCAGAGTTTCCTCAACAGGGACAATATACGATTGTCCACGTCAATTACGTTCGGGATTCTCATGAGCAGGTGGTGGACTTTCAGGAGAAGGATAATCATTCGGGCTAGAGGAGTGAGACAGTGAATTAGGTTACCTGGGTTGATGTCGTGAACTGGAAACATCATTAGGTGGTGTGGTAGGTGGAAAACCGGTATCGAAATCCTCTGTAAAACCATAAATCAGATGGTACATTAGTACTAGTTGAATGAAAATAGGTTTAGAATTTACCTTGGGAGTATGGTCAGAGGCATTCGAATGCATTGAACACGTCAGGAAATTCGACGGGCATGGACGGGAAGAAGAAATAGACACGATTGACATGGACTGGAAGGACGGTGATAGAAAGCGAGGTAGAGATGGATGATGAATAGTGCTTGGTCCAGGGCGGAGAGAGGCGGTGAATGCCAAATGATACGGTGCGGGTATAGAGTTGAGTGGTGGCCTTGGGTTCACATCAGGAGAGGAGTAGGTTGTGGTGGTTACGGCTCGAAATCACTTGGCACTTTAACGAAAGCTAGAGCGTTGAGCCGATGACGCCCACCGAGGATGGTTGGTGGTGCGACGTTTTGTTGGTTCCTTGTGTGAACCATTGCGAGCAACAACGGATGGGTAAGAGATCGGTGACATGAACGGAACAATATGGTAAGGTCGGTGATAGTGAGCATGGCGGAGAGTAAAGAACTATGGATGAGTTTAAGGGAGAAGATAACTAATTTGGGAAGATGAATGAGTTGGGTTTAAAGTGAAGGGCACATGGGGGAGGGTATTTTAATTGGGGTGAAATTTGTTAGGTTTAATAAATTAAAATAAGGAAAAATGTTTAAAATTTAAAAGGGAAGTGATAAGGATATAGGCAGGCCCACAGTTAATAGAAGAAAGAAAAGGAGGGGTAAAATGGGCGGTCAGCAAAGTGTCTCACAACGAGCCAAAAAAGGGTTTTTTCTCTCTCGGGTTTGGCTAAAGTGTGTCAGCCTGTAAGAAAAGGGTGCTAACGTGTGTCGTTTAATGAAACGACGAACACGAGGCTAGAATAAATTGTTCCATTATGTTGCGCAACTGTTGGTCCTGGGACATAATATTTTTTGCTCTGTTCGAATGTAACTCTGCCTCGTTTAAGCTCGATTTGTAAACATTTGGTTCTTGAAAATAAAACAAAAAATTAAATTAAATTTCCTTAATCAAAATAAAATAAAGATAAAAATGCAACGAAATTAAAAATGGGTTACCTCACATGAAGTGCTTTGTTTAACGTCGTTTAGCTCGATGACCTGACTTCAGACGATAGGTTTTAAGATAAATACTTCATCTACTTTTTCCAACTAAGAACTTTCTTATGAGAAATTTTACGATCGTGTAATTCTTTTATTTTCTCCTTGTAGAATTTGGCATTCTCATAGATTTTCTTCGAATATTTTTTAGCTTTGAAAGGTTAGCCGAAATAATAGCTGGTAAAGTAGAATTTTCTCCTAAAAAGGTATTCTTTAAGTGTTTCAGCATTCGTTTCAATTCTAGCTCAGGTGCCTACAAAACAGAAAGTAGAACTTTAGACTTATAAAGAATCAAACGTAAATCAGAATGAACAGAAAATAAATTTTCCAACTCCCTGATTTCGTCATTGTTGTCTTCTAACTCCCTATATAGATCAAAAGATACATTAGTTTCTACAATCTCATTTTCTAAAGGACCAATAATACAAACATAATTTATGCTTGCCACTTTGTTTGTGTGCTTTATTTTCTTATACACATCAAATTTAATGATCTCACCATCAAATTTCATGGTTAAAATCCCGCTTCTTACGTTAATTTTTGTGTGCGCTGTACTTAGGAAGGGATGCCCCAATAAAAAAATTGGAAGAATTGCTTCTCTGATCATTCTCCGTGTCAATTTCATAAAAGTCAATAGGAAATATTAAGTCGTTTACCTCTACCAGCACATTTTCCAAGAGTCATTCCAGGTAAATGACAGATCTTTCGGCAAGTTGAATTAATATTTTTGTATCCTTTAAGGGCTCGTTAGTGATCATATTATAAATAGAGAAAGGCATCGCATTAATAGAGGTGCCAATATCACACATGGCTTGCTTTATCCCAACTTTACGAATTTTATAGAGTATTACAGACATACCTTGGTCTTTCAGTTGGTGGCAACTTTTGTTGGAATACAACTAAGACATGTTCTCCTAGATTTACCTTCTCATTCCTGATAAGTTTTCTTTTTGTTGTGCAAAGGTCCTTTTAAAATCAAGCATATCTTGGAACCTTTCGGATAATCTCAAAGAGAGGTATATTGATTTCCACCTTTTGAAATACGTCTAGTATTTTCTTTTCCTCAGCCTGTTTATCCCTTTTTACTAACCTCGATAGAAAAGGTGGTGGCACATCATAGGGAATGGCATTGGATCCGTTTGTACTTCGTCTTTCTTCTTTTTGGATCTTGAGTCAATATTCTTCTTTCCTTTCTGGATTGCTTCATTTTCTGGAACAGGTGGCGCGACCACTGTACTACTCCGAAGAGTGATGGCGCTAACATTCTCCCTTGGGCTTACCTCAGTTTGAGACGAAAGTTTACCTTGTGATTCTAAAAATCCTACGATCTGAGCTAGTTGGCTTTTATGCTTGTCCATCTCTTGGAAGTGGGCTTCAGTTCAAATCTGGAACTTTTTTTGGGAAAAAGTTAATCTTTCAACAATTGATTCTAACGATGACTTTTATGGCTGTTGGGGTGATGGAGGTGGCCTTGTTTGATAAGCTTGATTTGGCCTTGCGTTTTGAGCGTAACTGGAATTTGGATGATCTTTCCATCTTGGGTTATAAGTATTGCTACAGGGATTATAAGCCCTCTAGGGAGGTCATGGAAAGTTCCCGACTGCATTAACTTGAGTTGTTGTGTCATCATGAATCAGTGGACAATTGTCTATTGGATGGTCAGATAGTACACAAATTCAACGTAATATGTTGGATCTTATCTTTCTTGCAACAAGAAAGTTAACTACTTTAGTTAATTTATCTATCTTACTTTCCAAAGAAGATGAACTTATCTTATGAACCCTTCGAGGAGTTTCTTTAGTTGGGCGAAACTGTTGGGAATTTGTAGCCATTGTGGAAATTAAATCCCTAGCCTCAGTAAGAATTATGTTCACCAAAGCTCCTCCGCTGGTAGCATCGATCAACTTCATTTCCAGGGGAGTGCATCCTTCATAAAAGTATTGAAGAAGTGTTTTCTCAGTTAACCCATGATGTAGGCAATTAGCACATAACTTTTTAAATATCTCCTTGTAGTCATAGAGTGACTATCCCTCTAGTTGCTTAATTCCATGTATCATTCTTCGTAACTCACTTGCTTTCGTCGTAGGAAAAACTTGTCAAGAAAAATGCGAGTCATTTAAGCCCATGTAGTAATTTAATTTGGGGGTAAATAAAATAATAACTCCTTAGCCGAATCTGCTAATGAAAAAGGAAAAGCTCTAAGTTTGATTTGGTCCTCAGTTACTCCATGTGGTTTCATGCTGGAGCAAACCATGTGAAATTCCATGAGATGTTTATGTGTATTTTTTTTGGTAATCTGCGGAAGGTAGGAAGGAGATGAATAAGACCAATTTTGTACTGGTATAGAGTTTTTCCTTGGGGAAAATCAATGCACAAAGGCTCTTGTTCAATAGGAGTCGCGACTAACTCTCTGATAGAGGGATTGGCCATCGGATTTGGTTTTGTATTAACGACTTCGGCTAAATTTGATTCTGAATTCGATTATGGATCTGATTGTTGTCTCATTCTTTCTCAAAGCGTCTGCGCGTGAAGTCTCTGAGCCCTGGCTTCAATTTTCGGGTCGCACTCCACTAATTCGACCTGATCATAAATCAAAAGCAAACAAAAAAATTAGAAACTTTGGTGAAGTCCCCGACAATGACACCAATTTGACAACTGTCATTTTGATGTCAAAATAAATTCATTATTCTCAATTAATAAATGAAGGAAATACGTAGTAAAGAGAAATAAGGGTCGATTCCACAGGGACTTAGAAATTCCTAAATTTCATTTTGAATTACCTTTACCAAATGATATGCAATAGATAAAAAAAGGGTTTGGTAAAAAGGATTAAATAATAAAAAGTATTTTAAAGTAAAAATAAAGAAAACAGAGAATGTAAAGTTGAAAACAAATATGGTAAAAACAACCTCAAGCCTCGCTTTGACTCAGTTTCCTTTTGATAATCAAATTATATTTTCCCTTCGGGATTCAGTTAAGTTATTTTGTCTACAAGGGCAATCTTTGTGACTCTACTTTGTATACCGAGTACCCAAGGCAATCTTTGATTCTGGCTTTGAAAATTGATCTTATCAACATCAATTTTCGTAGATCAATAATCGTTTAAGTTCGTTAAGACTGTCTCATATTGTTGTTTCAATAACTACTAATTTTGGTCTCAATTCCCTCTTAGCAAGACAATCTTGCCAAGTTTGTTCCCAGGAAGTCGAATGTGCTTTTAATAAGCCGATCGTTTCTCCCTCACCTTTAATTGCAACAATATCATGACCAAAATCATTCTTTGATTTTGAACAAAATTTAGATTTTGAAAATAAGCGTAGAGATTGAGAGAGATATTCCGAAGTTGTTCAAGTTCTTTTCAATTATCATGTTGGAATTGAGTCATCGCTTTAGCTCTCCACTTATGAGAAAATTAGCTAAGAATGAAAAAAGTCATACTTATCATGTTTAAAAATAAAACTTAAAATAAAATGAAAATGAAAACTTGAAAAGAAAAGAAAAGAAAGAACTTTATAAAACTAGAAATAAGAAGAAGAGTGAAATATGAGTTGTGTTTAGGCTTACCCCAAGAGGATATTTATACCCTTTAAAATCCTAGAAATAAACATATAAATTAAAAGAAAAAAAAAATCCTAAAGATAATTCCAAATGTTTTTTCAAATTCAAACTTCAAAATTAAAAATAAATCTCCTAAGATATCTCTGCTCGTCCACCTTCCAAAAGGCGCTGATTAGATCTTCTAGAAAACTACTATTGACTGGACCTTCTAGAAACTGCCACGTCAGATAGTGTCATGCCCAGAGTCGTTCCCATGTTTCTAGTCATGACCAAATAATAAAAAAATGCAGAATACACCATTTTTAGAAATAGGCTGTGTTGCACAAAAATAAGCATAACACAACCAAATCAGCAACAATAAATCCATGAGATCGAAAAATTAACGAGCAAATATATCAATTTAGAACACTCATCAATTTCCTTCAACAATACCATAGGCAAAATCTCCCATAATTTTTTTCCAAAAGACAATGCAAAATAATTAACGATCAGAAAAAGAAAAAAATGAAAAAGGAAGTCTGTTAGACAATTGCGCGACCATCCCAACTAGACAAGGCAGGCTGAGAATGATCCTCTACGGAAAATGAAGTCCTTATTTAAGAAGAGCAAAATTGAAAATTATAAACTCATATTTAGCAAGTTTCAAGCCATTCATGTGTTCATTACCTTTAACAATACCATAGGCAAAATCTCCCATAATTTGTTCCAAAGGATAATTCAATGGAACTACTGATCAAAAAAGGAAAAAAATGAAAAAGAAAGTCTGTCAGACAACTGCGTGACCATCCCGGCAAGACAATGCAGGCTGAGAATGATCCTCTGCAACCAATTAAGTTCTTATTTAAGAAAAATAAAATTGAAAATTCTAAACTCGTATTTGTCAAGTTTCAAGCCATTCATCTGCTCATTGCCTTTAACAATACCATAGGCAAAATCACCCATAATTTGTTCCAAAGGTCTATGCAATGGAACTAACGATCAGAAAAAGAAAAAAATGAAAAAGGAAGTATGTTAGACAACTGTGTGGCCATCCCGACAAGACAAGGCAGGCTGAGAACGATCCTCTACGGCCAATGAAGTCCATATTTAAGAGACTGCTGACCAATAATCACGCTCTGATCACACAATCTCATTTCATCAACCAGACTTGGAAGCTTGTCTCCTTATAACTCAAGGATACAAAGGTACGATCGTATAGAACAAATCCTATTCAAGTAAGGTCGTATCCTACAAACTCTTGGTTCTAAGCTAAATATCATCATTCTTTGTCTTCTTTTTCCCATGTGGGATTTGATAGAACTAAATCATAATAACTATGAAAACCAACCAGGATCCAATCATGTCAAACCATCAAGAATAAAATAAAATAGATTTGCAAAAGTCTACCTAAATCTATTATTGGAGATTATCTAGAAGGTTGAGATTTTGAAGATTGTCTTGGTTGTGATCTTCTAAGAATATATAATTCTCTTTAGTATAAACTTTCTGACGGGGATAAGAGTAATACGAGATGATCTATTTCTTGGGGAGCATAACCCCTTTATGTAGTTGATTTAAGAATCATTTATTTTCTGTACTTATAACTCTGCCCCTCATCGAATTATAAATACAACTTTAATAGTATCTACACTTTTATTTCTATGACACTTCTAATAACTTATGACTTTATAACATAATTGGTCATTTAATTTATATGTAGTATTTTATGATAACAATATACATTTAAAATTACCCACTTGGGTAACATATGTTTCCTGATAAATGTATAACCTTACGAGCTCAAAATTTGTTATCATTCAATAGGTATTCTATAACAATCTCATCCATCAACTATATCCATATATGATCAAAGCGACCTTTGCCATATCAATCATGACTAGACCCATCAATGGTCACGTATACAAACACAGTCAAATGACATAGATCAATCATGGAGTGTAGCATGGAAATTACATGCAATGTGAACCGTACATGTCTATTTCTAATTGGTCGTCTTTAGTGAGATCAACATTTTCCAAAACCAGAGCATGGATAAACCAAAACAAGCTTAATTTCTACAGAAAATAATCTTAAAATAAATATCCTTAAACTGAAGTAACTAGAATTATGTTTATAACCAACGAGCATTTAAATTAAACTCCCACTAATCCTTAAATGATATTACACCCACATGAGTAATGTGCTTATGAAAGGCCTAGAGGACAATTCCTTAATGAGCGTGCAATAATAAGTTTGCACCAATATGCTCTATAAAACGCATAATCACTATGTATTTTCTTTAACAATTAGAAATATAATATCTATGTGCTTACACTTTAAGGTGTTTCTATTGTATATGAAATAAAGGATTGCAACTTTGTTGTCACAAATAACTCAAGTGGTCTTTCTTATCAATCCATAATTAGCAGTTCATTTAACAAAATTTTACATCCATATTCCAATAAATCAAAGTCCATAAACCCGATGATCTCTTACTTACTAGACCTCCAATATCTGGGCATATAATATTTTTGTTCTTAAATGTATCATATGAATTAATTTGATTGTTATCAAACGATCCATATCCAAATTGCTTAAATATCTGCTTAATGTCCCAAAATCATACGCTACGACTGAATGAGTACAAACCTGAGTATACATTAATAGCATTCATTTAACAAAATTTTACATCCATTCCAATAAATCAAAGTCCATCAACCCGATGATCTCTTACTTACTAGACCTCCAATATCTGGGCATATAATATTTTGTTCTTAAATGTATCATATGATTAATTTGATTGTTATCAAACGATCCATATCCAAATTGCTTAAATATCTGCTTAATGTCCCAAAATCATACGCTACGACTGAATGAGTACAAACCTGAGTATACATTAAACTCTTCATTTATTTATGAAGTATGAGGAACCTTTTTGAATTTCCTTAGTTCCAAAATCATTCTTACGGAACTGATAAAGACTAAACTTGTTTCCTTTAGCAAAAAGGGGTATCACTTGGTTTACTCCCACTAAACTTATAATATATACAATAGTCAACCAAATTTATCTCAAAACCAAATGAGATAATCACTTGATGAAATTTGTTATACAATTAATGGGAGTAATACTTAAACTCATAAATGGATTTCCTTAAGTTCATATAATTAATTTTGTATCATTAGACACAATTTTCTAACTGTACCATATAAACCATCTCATCAATATTACCATTGAGAAACATAATTTTGAAATCCAACTTATGTAATTTAAGATCAAATATGAGTAACAAATATCATGATTATCCTTAAAGAGTCTTTCAATGAAACGAAAAAGAAAGTCTCTACAAAATTAATACATTATGTTTTAGTATATCCTTTAGGTACAATATATTCCTAATATATGTCAACATCACCTTTTGTATCCATCTTGGTTTTAAATATCCATTTGCAACCAATCATCTTTTCACCTTCAGGTAATGAAACAAGTTCTCAAACTTTATTATCTTGTATACAACTTATACTATTCTTACATGACATTAATCCACTTTTGAGAGTAAAAACTTTTATGACATGATGAAGGTTGATTAAATCATCGTCCATCATTCCACTATCATCTCTATTTCTTGTAGAAACATAATAATCTAAAATAATATTTCTCTCATTTCGTGGATCTTCAAAATGACACTTATCCTTTAAGGTTGTTGAGTTTGTTCTTCTGTAACAATTTCCAATCTTAAATGGAAAGTTGTTCAATATTATCTTATTGAGGTTCTAGATTCACTTCTTGATTAACGACATGTATGAATACATGAATATAAGAAAAAGTGATAAAAGGAATTGAGTTATAATTCAATTACCCCTCAAAAGCAATTCATTAAACCTTATTTATCACTCCAAACTCAACCTTCCAAAAAATTATGTTATAGATCTCATCTTAAAAAGATTCCTAATTATAAGACCATAAAACTTATAACCTTTGGATCGCTCAGAATAACCAAAAATAGTTGCTTATTTTTTTAGAATTTAATTTATCCTCAAATGTCCTAACTTATCTAAAAAAGAGAACAACCTTTTGTAACATATTGTTGTCTCTTTAAGTTGGACCCTTAACAACTACATTCTGATTTTATTTTTTGCCTTTATTTTTATATGCACTTTTTAAATGAGTACTTTTAAACTTATTATGCTTCAACCTTTCTTCCTCTAGCACATAATGAAAAATGAGCTCATTTAGAGTTCATTTCTCTCTTTCAGTTGATTAAACTCTATAAGAAGCAATACTAAAATCACAAGAACAACTAATTCTTCAGAAAAACTCGATCTTAAGTGCCTTAAGTGTTGAGGCAATATGAAACATATCCATAATGTACTTGTAGACACCTGTTTTTGTCCATGTTTTAATTATTATTATTATATTAATAATATTCTAATTTATATTTTGTAGGCCCAAATAGAGCCCAAATTACAAACCCAATAAGCAGCCTAAAGTACAACACTCAAGCCCACATTTAGAAGCCCAAACCCGACTAGGGTTTTCTGGACTTTCTTTCTCTCTTCCCAGCACCGCCTCATAATCTCGACCGTCCGATTGGGTTAAAGAACAATGGTCCAGATCACCCAAAAGCTTAGCATTTTAACCCTAAATATCAACAACCACTGCCACTACCCAGAAGATCTGGACCGTCCGATCATGCGCCTGTGGTCCATGCGCCCATCGATTGATATCCCTAGCCGCCGTCATCATCAGAACATACCGAACAGTGCACCAAATGAAATCAGTAGCAAACCCAATCAAAAAACCATAAAAATGATCTAAATCCCAAAAAGTCGAGGAATTTTACTTGCTCAAACATAGGGAAATCATTCCCCTATTAAGATGTGAAGATTTCATCCAAAAAATCAATCATAAATCAACATACAACTAGAGATCCAAGGAGGAGTACTTTTGAACAACGAAAAAAAACAAAAAGGAGAGAAGCTTTCGAATTAAAACCCATCGAAAATAAGAAGAAAAAAAGAGAATAAACAAAGAGAGAAAATATAAGAGAAAAGGAAAATAAAGGAAAAAGACATTACCTTGGTTCAGAGCACGTCGGAAGCTCAAAAAGTCACCAATTTTTTTAGTTTTTTGAAAGGTAAAAACCTAGATCTATGAGATTTGGTTGGGTTTTAGGTAAAATTAGCCTCGGTTTCAGGCTCATTGGAGATAGAAGATTTTTTGTGAGATTTGTTTTCTTTACGGCCACCATCGGCGGTGGTTAGACGACGATGAAGCATCGCCCGACAGCGTCGTCTGTATTTCCCAGTTAGGGAAGTTGAGAGCTTTTTCTCGCTCTCTCTATATTATAAAAGGAAAAGAAGACAAATGAGGGGGTATAGCCGGTTTTGACCTTGATTCATCGTTTTGGCATTTAGGTTAACCCCATTCCGGGCCCTTTGTACTTTGTTACCTCTCATTTTAGTCATTAAATAGAATTTATGCACGTTTGATTTTGAGCTTTGAATTATACTATGCTTTTGTTTTAATTACCATGTGCTTGTTATTTACTTTTGGGATAAACAATTATTGTGATTGATAATTATTTATTTAATTCATTTTAGTCCCTACTAATTTTTGTCATGTGCCGTGGTTTAATCTATGATTTTAGCTGACAATTTATATTTAAGTTCATTTTAACCTTGTGATGATCCCTGTGTAAATGTATGTTTTAATTGGATCCTTTATTTTTCTATAATACTCATTCTAGTCATTATTTTTGTTTAGAATATGAAATTTCATGGTTCGCCACTTAATTTGATTTTATTATTTTTTCCTCTTTATGATTTAGTCCTTTGTTTATTTATTTTATTTCTAATTTAATATGTTTTTATTCTTTATAGAATATTTTAATTAATTGATTAATTTAATTATGTACTTTCCTTTTTTTATAATATGAATAATAATAGATGTTTTAGTATTATCAAACATTAGAATAAATTTTACATATTTATTTTATTAAATACTTCTTAACTTTGCATGTTTACATAATGTTCACCTTAATGTTTTTATTCTATCTTATTTGTTTTAATTTGATTTATGAAATGTTCTTTTGGTAATATTATGTGTATCTCTTATATTTAATATTTTAGTAGCTAATTGGAATACTTTCAAAGGACATCCGACATAGAATGGGCGTGAAAAGCACAAGCTATAAAGAAGTAGTGTGATTCAAGACGACATTCGAATAATAGGTGAACTTGAAATTGATCAAATTTATTTTTATAATGATAATTAACTAATTCATTCTTTAATTTTAGTTTAATGGCAATGTATGTTTCTTAAAATGATGTGTCATGTTGTTTATGAAATTACCAATAATTTTCGTTCGATTTGCGATCTTTGATAACAATGAAGAGGGAATATTCTTTTACAAGATAAGAAACAGATGGGATAGCTTTCCTGATGGAGGATTGCGAATCTCGAGATTTCTTTTCAAAATAAATAATTTTCCCTAATAATTAATTCGAAACAAATTAATCAATATTCAATAAATGAATCGCAATTTAATTTTTATATTTGAATTTATAATTTCCACCATTTAAGACAATGTTAGCGACTAGGTATCAATTTTTGGCTTGGTGGGGGTGCTTATCCTTCCCCATGCGTAATGGACTATCGAACCCAAAATGAATCTTTGATAAACGCAGACCAGTTTTTTGCCTTAAAAATGATTTTGCTTAAAATTATTTAAAAGACGTTTTTAGGTATTCAACCTACCTAAATACAAAGGTCGATGGCGACTCCCTAATCAAATTAATTCAAAAATCCCAATTTTTTAAATAAATTTATAATTAATTTTTAGACATAAAAATAGTTGTGACAGCTCGGCGATTCTGCTGGAGACTTTTTAGAGAGTCAGGTTGTCAGTTGCTTATATATTGTCGTTGTGGTGGAAATTATGGGTTTCAGTCTATTGTTAGGTTAAGATATATTTATTGAAGTTTTAATTTCTTTTTTATTGCCATACTAATTTTTTAACTTTTGTTTTCAAATGTGTCAAAGTTTCTGTTGAGAGTTTTTCTTTTCCTTTTTTAGTCAAAGGCTTGTATGTTTCTCCTCACACATCACGTGCATTTACATAAAATAAGCTTTATACCCAAGTTTCATCCCAAGTAAGTGGGGGTGAACGCTTTACTTTCGTAAGAATTTATTCTTCATATGAGTTTTAGCAATTAATCCTGGGGTACACATACCTTATACCTTCGTAGGAATTTTTTCCTTGTATAGGTATAAGGAAATGAACTCCCTCGAATTGAACTCGATCCATTTATGCCTAAAATAGTTGTGACAGCTCGGCGATTCTGCTGGAGACTTTTTAGAGAGTCAGGTTGTCAGTTGCTTATATATTGTCGTTGTGGTGGAAATTATGGGTTTCAGTCTATTGTTAGGTTAAGATATATTTATTGAAGTTTTAATTTCTTTTTTATTGCCATACTAATTTTTTAACTTTTGTTTTCAAATGTGTCAAAGTTTCTGTTGAGAGTTTTTCTTTTCCTTTTTTAGTCAAAGGCTTGTATGTTTCTCCTCACACATCACGTGCATTTACATAAAATAAGCTTTATACCCAAGTTTCATCCCAAGTAAGTGGGGGTGAACGCTTTACTTTCGTAAGAATTTATTCTTCATATGAGTTTTAGCAAATAATCCTGGGTTACACATACCTTATACCTTCGTAGGAATTTTTTCCTTGTATAGGTATAAGGAAATGAACTCCCTCGAATTGAACTCGATCCATTTATGCCTAAATGGGTTAGGATAGAGGGTTTGGTAGCCCAAAGGGGCACCAACAATAAGGACAATTCTAGTACCTTTTCCCGTTAGAGCCGATACCATGTATGTAGTGAACCGTAGAACGGTCACCGAGGTATATCCATACCGAACCTCTGTCTGTCAGTAAGTGCCAAAATAGGTGTACACAAAGGATAAACTTACTCTAATATTTTTATTTATTTATTTATTTTAAAATGTATAGAATAAAATTATTCTTTTCGAATAAAAGCATGCAAACTAGAAATTATATACAGTTAGGATCAATTTCTTGAAAATAAATCATTTTGGGTAAAAAGCATATCCAAATAGGATTGTTGTTTAATAAAAGCATGCTTGGGTAGTTATCAATATTATGTAGGTGTTATATTTATCTTTAAATATTATCTTTAATTCTTATCTTACCTGTACTAACTTTTTGTGTCGTTTTTCATTTTTTTACATTGCATCGACATGACATAACGCGAAAGTATTGATGCGCAAGGGAATATTTAAGTGAAAATTTTCATAAGTAGAGAGAAAAGTTTTAAATCAAGCACTCGCGTACACAAACATGTACCGAGGGCTAAAAGAAGTATAGAGAGTACAAAAAAGAAACTTGCTTGAAGAACATGTAACGTTCGAGATAGGATAGATGATCCATCGATCCAAGAAATAATTCAGTAGTAGAGTCTTATCTATGATCGTTCCATCGCTAATTACCAAGGAGTGATGCATGACTTCAGCACATTAAGCATTTTCACATGTATTCCATTTATTCAAGCATTTTCACATGCCTCAATCATGAAAATTTGGGAATAATTCGTGGAGTATTCCATGACAAAATTTCTAAAAAAAGAAATTGGAGTCAATTTGGTCTTCCTAGGAAAAGATAAAAGCCAAGAATGAGATTTTAGCATGAGTTAATAGAATCGAAAAACACCAAGAGCAACTTGTCAAGATTCAACAAGAAACATGATGAGTCAAGAGTGCAGATGTCTAAATTGATACACATGGTGATTTTCTTAATTCATGGAGATAAGCCACCAGAGGATCCTGTTGTGGAGGCTTTCAATGAGACTTTGAACGTTAGTAGCATAACCAATGTGACATCAACACATGATCAAGGACTTGTTAAGGAAAATCATAACTCGAGCCAACACCAAAAATCAGATGTGGTCCCAGAAGGCTCTATTGAATTGATAATGAGGGATAGACATCACTCGAGGAAAAAAGGGATAGAAGAAGCCCAAATACCGATAAAAAAATGTCAGCTAAGGTTTTTAGTACTCTTGAAGGAAAATTTCAGGATTCTTTGGAATAATAAATTTAGAGGTGTAAGGAAGGAAAACAAAAGGCTAAAATTCGATGCCCAGAAATCCCTTTCCCAATAGAGATTAATGTAGTAAAGTCCTGTGAAGAATACATGGCGCATGAGAAGAATAAGGGAAATCCAAGCAAGAAGGTTTTAGTGGATGTAATCCGAGATTGGCCTATATAATTGGGAACGAATGGGGCAGATGCAAGCCTCAAAGCATCCCAGACGCCTATATTATATCTTCTGATGACAAGTGGGGCACTATATGTTTCAAAGAGCCTTACAAATACTCCACCAATCACTACAACAACTATTGCTAAAAACCTAACCAAAACTATCATCCTCAAAGAAAATCATTTTGGATCAAAATTTGAGCCCAATTTTCAGCCAGGGAAGAAGGAGCTAAACAAACAAGAAAAAGAGAAAGAGGTCAGTCTTATGGGGTATATGAAGAACACTTTCTAGTTTGGAAAGGTTAGTGTTGAACCGTATTTGGTGAGAGCAGCTGATGAAGAAGAGAAGATGAATGATCAAGAGTCACATGTCAACAAGATGACTAGATATGTTAGGTTGAACTCGCACTAAAATATGGCCATGTTTCCCTGAAGAAAAACTGAACAAGTGGACTACAGAGGATCTCCTTGTAGTTTTTAGATGAAATTTAGTGTAATACTCGGAATTAACCCTTATGCTTTTGCCCATGAGCATTAAAGAATCTCTTGTGAATGGCTTATATGTTAATTCTACTTTTTCTGCAATTCAATCATTTTATACATTTTCATATTCTTTATCATTTATTATATTCTTTTATCATTCATTTATGACATTTTATTATTGTTTATTCATTCCCTACAAATGTCTATTACTCTTCCAAATGTATATATTCGTTCCAAATTTTCTTTGCAGGTGCCTTAATCATTAATAACATGAATGTTTCTGAACTTTAATTATAAGATAAATTTCAAGCGGCCTGTGTTTAGTAGAAATCTATGAATGTAAAAATAAGGTAGAATGTGATGTTTCTGACAAACTATTGAGGCTGGTGAAAAATGAGGATGAACATATCTTATCTCACCATGAAGAAATTGTGATTTTGAATGAATGAAGAAAGAAAAGAGATATATATCGGCACTACTCTATGACATGAAATGAGACAAAAACTGATAGAGTTGCTTCAAGATTCCAAAGGCTTTCTTGATCTCATCAAAACATGCTAGCATTAAATACATATGTAATAGTGGTACAAGTTATGGATAGCCTAAATGTCTTGGAAAATTCTTTGAGATATTTGTCAGGGCTGCATAATGAGTCTAGAAAGAAGAAAAGAGTTGCAATTATCTGAATATAAAGTTCATTGATTGCAAGATCCATTACCTTCCAATCTAGGAGGCATGATTTGCTTTGGTATGGGCTACTTGAAGGCTCAGACAATAGATGTTATACTATTCTACTAGATTTATATCTAAACTTGATCCTCTAAAGTGCTTAACACAGTTACCAGCATTGACTAGAATAATGGCTCAATGGCAAGGGTTGTTATCAGAATATGACATTGTGTATGTGAGCTAAAAGACGATAAAAAGGAAGTGTTGTAGTAGATTTTCTGGCCAGTCGTGCTTCAGATGATTTTGAGTCCCTCGGTTTTAATTTTCCATATGAGAATTTATTTTGCATCTCTACTGTAGAAAAAATTAAAGAATGTGACAAATCCTGGAAACTTTAATAGGGCATTCAACTCTTTGGGGATAATAATTTAAGGAAGCGATAATTTCTGCAGAAAACCTTTGCTATCCTTTCCCAAGAAGACTAGAGTTCTTTTGCACTAATAGTATGACAAAATTTGAGGCTTCTGATTTGAGGATAAGAACAATCATGAAAAGAAAAGTTGAGTGTTGAAAACATATGGGAGTTCCTTGTCAGTAGTTTATCAACCATGAAGATAGAGAAAATTGTCACAAGAAATTCTCTTTTGTCATATATGCATTTCAAACTTCAATGTGTGCTATGATATGGGCGTAATACATTTCTCTTGGGTCTTGGAGTAAAAGTAGACTTACTCATCATAGTCGAGATTTTGTTACTTCAAATTTCGAAAAAAGTGGAACTGAAACGAAGCTGAAGCACGAAGTGATCCGTTGAACTTTAAAAAATGGTTAAAAGTTATCTGCCATGGATAGAGGTGTCAAAAGCAAATGACGTGAGCTATATAAATCTAAGAGGGTGAACTGGTGATTGAAAAGATCTTGTCAATTTATAAAGGTTTTCATGAGAAATGGATGCCTAACTGAGAAATGACCATACATTATCAAGAGGTTGTTTCCAGGGGAGTTTTGATTTAGTGATCCAATGAATTTAGATTCATGTTGAGAAGAAAATAAAAAATGAAAAAAGAAGAGAAAATGAAAGAAAATGAAAAAATAAAATAGAAAAAGAAAAAAAGAAGAGAAAATGAAGCAAAAGAAAAAAGAAAACTTAAAGAAGGGTTCAAGACGAGAATTCGCAAAGGTCGTCTTGAAACCAAATGAAGGGTTTGAGTTGAAAACCTGAAAGGGCGGCTCAAATTTGTTTTAATATTAGGCATTCGAAAAATAAAACCCTCTAAAGTGTCATGTACTTTGGGGTGAGTTTCAAGCCTACGAACATTTTGGCAATTTTTGAAGTACTTTAGACACAAGCTCACCTCGACGCTTTGGGGTTGTATCTTGGTTGATTAACTTAGAAGAGCTTGATATTTTAAGGGGAGCTTCACATATACATAAATTTTGGCAGTATTTGAGATCTTCTAAATAGAAGCTTATCTCAGCGCTCCAAATTATATCAAATAGATTGTTTCAGGAACATTCATGCTAGTGATGATTGAGACGTCTGACTTTATTTCTCGATTTTTACCCTTTTCATGGTTGCCATGACTTTACAAGTTCCAATTTTCTCATTTTGAGCCCAATTTTGTTCATTTATAGGTACCTTATAAGTAGATTAACATAGTTCAAAAGACAACAAAAGATTTCTTGTTATTACTTTGAACTAATCTTTAAATGCAAGGAATCCAAAGTAACCCAAAGCCTTGACACTCGTGTTCATTTGTAAAAGAGTGTATGTCAAGAAACTATATATGAGTTGAATTCATGATGACAACTAATCGATCCCCATCAAGGATATTTGGGTTAAATAAATAAGATTATTTCTAAAGATTGATAAAGATCCTTGAAGCTGGTGAGGCTTATTCTACCTCAAATAAAAAATATAAGGGAAGGGAGACATTATGCGATCATTGAAATAATGAAGTCTGGTAGATTAAAAGACTCAAAAATTAAACTTTTCAAACTTCTTTACAACATCATCAATAATGGATCAAGAAGCAGACGACTGCCTTAAGTAATAAGGGGCATGTATTGTCTTGAGATCTCATGGTATCTTAAGTTTTAACAAATGTTCAGGGCATTCCTATATTATATGTATTAATCACTTGTTTGATAAAGTTTGAAAATAAGAAGTTTGGATAATGATATTCAAGAACTCCATAGGTACCCACATTGGGGAATGACCAAAGACCCAAATCATGTTGGAATAACAAGATTGTTTTGAGAATAAACCTCATTGCTCGGAGTATTACTTTTAAAAGAAAAACCTTCAGTTGATAGAAGAATCTTGAAGAAACAACTCTGATAAAATAATTACGTTAGAGACAAAAGGCGTCGGATCATATATCTGGTCGTAAGAAGATTTGAAGAGAAAGTATTTCTTCTTAGCTTTTCATGAAGAAACAAAAGCAAGAGAGAAGACTTAATGACATGAGTTGATCAAATTGTTTTTCCAAAAAGAGAACGCTTGCTTAACTTGACAAATTTTTGCTCTATCGTTCGAGTATGCTCTAGTTGAGATTGACTAAGTGAAGGAAGACCGAGTTTTCTACTTTGAAGCTAAAAAGAAAATAAAACAACATTTTTGAAAATTCCATTTGCATAGATAACATGCATCAAAATAAACATACACGCCACATGAATTTGCACCTTTGCATCATACATTCATCATTGCATGCAATAAAAAGTTATTTCCCATCTCGTGAGGATGCCTTTATAATCTCTTTTGAGAAACTAATTTCGTCTTTCTCAAGATTGTTCATGTAAGAACACCAATCCATTCTTTCTTAAGACTATTTTTCCCTAAAATCCTTATTTCATTTTTTCTCAAAGGCCATTTTTCTCCTCTCACGAGGACATCATCTAATTCTCCTCCCTCAAGATCCTTTTCTCCTCTCATTAGGACAAATTCTAAAGGTCATTTTTATCAAAATAAATATCAAATCAAATACATGAAATAAACTTCATATTGACATCCTAAAAACATCCAAGATAATCATTCATAAATGCATCATTTTCCAAATATCTTTCAGGAAATAAAAGTTTAATGATGACTAGACATCCTCAACACAAAGGAACAATGTCGTCCACATATTTGACATCCTGAAGTGAACGATCAGGTTTCCTAAAGGAAACTAGATCTCCTCAACATGAAGGAGCGATATTGTTTTCAAAGACAAATTATCTCTGGATAACTAGACTTCCTCAGCAACAAGGAACAATGTTGTCTCAAGACTCAAAATGACTAGTTATCCTCATCGAGAAGGAACCATGTCAAATTGAGCCGTCAAAACACGACCAGACGTCCTCGACGAGAAGGAATGGTGTCGTTTTCAGATTTCTCGAGAGAATGAATTATTAAGCCAACTATATCTTTTCAACATGCAGGAACTGACTGTCTATCACCATGGAGATTGTTTCTCTCTAAATAAAGAATTCAAATAGTTAGCAGAGAATTTTATTCCACAAACCCATGTTGATGAATAAGATTTCATTTTCTAGTCAATTATTAGCAAACATGACTAGATCTCCTCAACGAGAATGTGCAATGTCATCATTAGATTTAACACCGAGCAACGATTAGCTCTCCGCAACATAAAGGAGTAACGTTGTTTTCAAAGTCAAACTATCTTTAGACAATTAGACTTCCTCAGCAAGAAGGAACAACATTGTCTTCAAATTCATAATCATTTAAGAACGACTAGTTTTCCTCACCAAGAATGAACCATGTCAAATCAAACCATCACAGTATGGCTAGACGTCCTCAACACAAAGGAATAATGTCGTACACTGACCAGATCTCCTCATCACGAAGGATAAGTATCATCCTCAGACAATCAGACTTTCTCAATACTAAAGGACCTTGTTATCTTCAAATTATCCAAATACGTGCAAACATCCTCAATGCGAAGAAACAATGTCATCCACATACCAGATCTTATCAATATGAAGGAGCAGTGTCATACTCAGATAATCAGACTTCCTCAACACAAAGGTACCGTGTCGTCTCCAAATATGTCCAAATTTCCTCAATGAGAAGGAGTATTGTCATCCTCAGACAATCAGATTTCCTCAATGCGATGGAACTGTGTTATCTTTAAACAATCCATATTGAACAGACTTCCTCAACGAGAAGGAACAGTGCCAGAACTCTTCAACATATATGAGCAGTGTCGTCTTCAACACACGATTATTTTCGGATTGACCCGATTTCTTTAATGAGAAGAAACAGTGTCATATTCAGTAAACAATTTATTTAAAAGCAGCCAAGAATCTTCAACATGAATGAGCAGTGTCATCTTCAATACCATATTATTTCTGGATTGACCCAATTTCCTCAATGAGAAGGAACAATGTCATCTTCAGTAAACAATTTATCTGAAAGTGGCCAAGACTCTTCAACATGGATGAGCAATGCCGTCGTCAATACCAGATTATTTCCGGATTGACCAATTTCCTCAATGAGAAGGAACAATGTCATCTTCAGTAAACAATTTATCTAAAAGCGGCCAAGACTCTTCAACATGGATGAGCAGTGTCGTATTCAACACCATATTATTTCCGGATTATTTTTCAAGAGAAGGAACAACCCATCTTCTTAAACAATTTATCTAAAAAGGAACTCTTCAACATGGATGCCATCATATTATTTTTAATAAACAATTTATCTGAAAGAGGCTATATATCTTCAACATGGATGACCAGTGTCATTTTTAATATCAAGTTTCAAAATGAAAGAGAGAATCGGATAAAAACTCATCGTCTCGTCGTCTTTGCCCTATTCTTGCTAACACAAGAATGGACAAAGATGGGCAAATATAGACACCCGTTTTTTTTCGGGTTTTAATTATTTTATTTATTATTATTATTATTATTATTATATTGATAATATTCTAATTTACATTTTGTAGGCCCAAATTACAAAGCCCAACAAGCATCACAAAGTACAACACCCAAGCCCACATGCAGAAGCCCAAACCAAGCTAGGGTTTTCTGGACTTTCTTTATGTCTTCTCAATGCCCACCAGTTGACATCTTGAGCCACCGTCATCATCAGAACATATCAAACAGTTGATCAAATCAAATCAGCAACAAACCCAATAAAAAACCCATAAAAATTATATAAATCCCAAAAATCGGGATTACCTGCTCAAACATAGGGAAATCATTCCCCTATGAAGATCTGAAGATTTCACCCAAAAATCGGCCATAGATCAACATGCAACCAAATATTCGGGGAGGAGTACTTTCGAACAAGGAAAAATAAAAATGAGAGAAGCTTTTAAATTAAAACCTATCAAAAATAAGAACAAAAAAAAAGAGAAAAGCTGAACAAAAAAAAGAGAAATTATAAGAGAAAAGGAAAAGAAAGGAAAAAGACCTTACCTTGGTTCGGAGCATGTCGGAAGCCCGAAAAATCACCTATTTTTTTGCGCTTTTCAAAAGGCACAAACCCTAGATCTAAGAGACTTGGTTGGGTTTTAGGCAAAACCAACCTCGGTTTTAGGCTTCGGGGAGATAGGAGATTTTTCTGTGAGATTTATTTTCTTTCCAACCATCACAAGTGATGGTCGGATGATGGAAAACGCCGCCCGACAGCGTCGGCTTCCTTCCCCAGTGAGGGAAGTTGAGATCTTTTGCTCCCCCTCTCTCAATTAGAAAAAGAAAATGAGACAAATGAGAGGGTATGGCCGGTTTTGGCCTTGATTTCATGATTATATACCCAACATGAAACAAAACCGTTTCAAGGCAGGAAACACGTGTTTTGGCATTTGGGTTAACCCCATTCGAGGCCCTCTATACTTTGTAACCTCTCATTTTAGTCATTAAATGGAATTTTTGCATGTTTTATTTTGAGCTTTGAATTATATTATGCTTTCGTTTTAGTCACCATATGCTTGTTATTTACTTTTGGGATAAACACTTATTGCGATTGATAATTTTTTATTTAATGCATTTTAGTTCCTACCGATTTTTTTCATGTGCAATGATTTAATCTCTGATTTTAGCTGACAATTTATATTTCAATTCGTTTTAACCATGTGATGCTCCCTGTGTAAATGTATGTTTTAATCGGATCCTTTATTTTTCTGTAATAATCAATCTAGTCACTATTTTTGTTTCGAATATGAAATTTCATGGCTCACCACATAATTAGCTTTTATTATTTTGTCCTCTTTATGATTTAGTCCTTTGTTTATTTATTTTATTTCTAATTTAATCTTTGTTATTCTTTATAAAATAATTTAATTAATTGCTTAATTTAATTTTGTACTTTCGTTTTTTTTATATTATGAATAATAATAGATGTTTTAGTATTATCATACATTAGAATAAATTGTACATAATTATATTTATTCAATACTTCTTAACTTTGTATGTTTACATAATGTTCACCTTTATGTTTTTATTCTATCTTATTTGTTTTAATTTGATTTATGAAATGTTCTTTTGGCAATATTATTTGTATCTCTTATATTTAATATTTTAGTAGTTAATTCGAATACTTTCAAATGACATCCGTACTAGAATGGGCATGAAAAACACAAACTTTAAAGAAGTAGTATGATTCAAGACGACATTCGAACGATAGGTGAACTTGAAATTGATCAAATTTTTTTATAATGATAATTAATTCATTCTTTTATTTTAGTTTAATGGCAATGTATGTTTCTTAAAATGGTATGTCATGTTATTTATGAAATTACCAATAATTTTCGTTCGATTTGCGATTTTTGATAACAATGAGGAGGGAATATTCTTTTACAAGATAAGAAATATATTGGATAGCTTTCCCGATGGAGGATTACGAATCTCAAGATTTCTTTTCAAAATAAAGAATTTTCCCTAATGATTAATTCAAAACAAATTAATCAATATTAAATAAATGGATCGCAATTTAATTTTTATATTCGAATTTATAATTTCTACTATTTACGACAACATATAAGTGACTAGGTATCAATTTTGGGCGGGGTGGGGGTGCTTATCCTTCCCCATGCGTAATCGACTCCTGAACCCATAATGAATATTTGATAAACGCATACCAAATTTTCAACTTAAAAATGATTTTCCTTAAAATTGTTTAAAAGATGTTTTTAGGTGTTCGACCTACCTAATCCCAAAGGTCGATGGCGACTCCTTAATCAATTTAATCAAATTAATTAAAAATCCTAATTTTTTTAATAAAGTCATAATTTAATTTTTAGAAATAAAAATGGTTATGACAGTACTCCCTCACATTTCCTTGACCCTTATACTTTAAAGACATCAAAGAAGTAAAAAATGATGTCAAGTAAACCTGATTATTTTTAGGAAAATATTTCCCAGTTTCGTCAAGGAAACCATTGGCTTTAATAAATTTTTCAAATTATGCGCCCCTAAAGGCTCAAAAGATGTAGACTCGTGCAATTTGATCAAATTTCACATCTCAAAATCCATTATACCAATTAAGGATGTTATCCCCCATGAGATGTGGAAATTGTTCTTTCCTTAGTACAAAGTCTAAGTTCAACCAAAACTTTATGTAAGTGCATTTTTTCATTCCTTTAGATTTTTTTCCTAAGGATATGAATAAAATGTATATTAGCAGATATTGTGATAGCAATAAATAAATAAATAGTTGAATATAGAACAAAACATAAATAAAATTTAAGCTCACATTGATATTCTTAAATAAACAAATAAATTCAAAAATAATGGCTAATTCTCATCACAATATATCAAACACTACATTAATATCATGTATTTGGACTGTAATATTAACATTAAATGGTACTCTTGTTGTAGTAATAAAAAAATTGACCATAAGCTATGTCGAACAATAGACTAATCTTTTGACTAGTGTAATGCTCACATGAAGTACCTTATAATTGTCACATATTATTACCACATGTATCGCTTGAAATTATGTCAAATATTAACTTTCCTTTGGGTCAATTAATAAACGCATGAATTATAATAAACACACAATCATCGTGATATTTCGAATAAATCAGTCTACACAAAAGATGCCACTTTAGCGGCATTTTGTTTCAGCTAATCTACCAAAATATTAAACCTAGCCTAGCCAAAATATGAATTAATTTGTCTAAATACATATATTCTAATAACCAAAAAGAAAAACTGAAATTTTGATCAAACCGAATTGAATATATACATATATTTCATTAACAATATAAATAAAACCATATAAATATTATTAACCAAACACTTTCTCTTAATCTATCTTTTAAGTAAAAGATAACCAAAATAATATTAAATTTGAATAACCTTAAACCTCATCTCAAGATATTAGACACTTCATTAATATTTCCTCTTTAAACAAAATATTCACCTTAAGTGATATCTAATGCGGTAACCAAACACTGATAATAAAAACATATCAAGCAAAAATCTTCCTTTGGGCCGATTTATTACTCACTCATCAAACTGAATAAGTATCACATGTTTATTACCAAAGTTGTATATGCAATTATGTCAACTATTAATCATCCTTTTGGTCTATCAATACTAACATATCCTAAGTTACATGCATATATATATTCCTCTATATTTTAAAATAAAATATTTTCCATAGTTGAGGTCACTTTAATGATTTATTGTTTCAATTAAGTCATCTAAAAAAGACAAATATTCAAATTTAATATTTTTGCAACAATCAAAGGTCAAAACTGAAATTTCTTACTACACTACAGTATCCAAAATAACCCAAAATAAGGTTACATAAATGGTGCTATAAAAAAATGGAAACTTGAGTCTTTGATTGTTTCTAAATAATTCGTTAAACATGTAATTAATTCATAACTTCATAAATTACCAAAGACAAATCGAATTCAAAACAATTCACATTTAACCAAAAGTCAAAGTACATACTAGTGAATTAATTCTTCAATCAAACTGAATCGAATATATCAATGCCAAATATATATTTTATAATCCATAACAGTAAAAAAACTAAAACTGAATTTTATAATCACGTCATAATTTCCGAAATAACCCATAATAAGGTTATCTAAACGACGTTATTAGAAATCGGAAACTTAAATCTTTGACTATTACTCAAGAAATTCTTAATCATGGATTCAACAAATTAAACCAAAACATGATACAGTAAATTAAAACCAAATACATGTGTGCATTTAATCTATGTCCTAAAAGACATGATCTTAAGGAATTAATCCAATCACATATTACCCCAAAAAGAGCCAAATTCATGAAATATATATATACTCACATCAACTATAAACATTCACAAATTTTACTATATAACCAAATACCCAAAGTTTTATAACAGTGGTAAATAATAAGGCATAAGACTTGGATATGAAAAATACTAGAACCATATGACAAAGGAATTTCAATGCAGAATGAACGTAAAGGTCCAATAAATTATGCGGCCACCAAGATCAATATGCATTCAACTTGAATCTGATTTGGAGTTAATACAAAAAAAAATACACTAAAGCAATTAATGCATAGGAGATAATTCCAAAATTTCTAATATATATGGCCAATGATCACAAAAGCAATAGAAAACAATTAATAAAAATATTAGGTCACGCATAACAAATCCAAAATTAAAAGATTTGAATGTATATACCCTTATTAGCAGTCTAAAAATGCGCAGGATTACCTAAACAAACTCAATGTTGGGTGATGCTGATAATAATAATGCTACAACACAGTGCAAGCAAACACTATCATATCAAAGTAATAAAGTGGAAGTTATTAAACTTCGAATGTCGAACCCACAGAGAGCTAAAAGTTCACAGTAGAGTTGTGTAAAAGTATTAGGAAAATATATGGTTGCAATAGTGAAATAAGAGAAAAATAGAAAAGTTTAAATTCATAATGATAAAAGCAGGGGAATGCAATAGCGAACAGTGGAGCAATCATACCAATAGACCAAGCAATGTTGTCGTTATCTGGTAGCTTTCAACATAATAATGCTGCAACAATAACAATTGTGTCTCACGCAATGATTAACACATTAATTCTTCTCATATATTAATCACTTAACCAACAGAATTAACTCTCATCAAATCTATTAATTAAATTGTCAATTAAAGGATATAATCGGCAATGCAAATCTCTTTGCATTAACATTTCTCTCATAATAACCGATGTTGTCATAAGTAGCATGCAATCTCAATATTTCTATCTCTAAAAATAACCAAGATTAAACACACATAAGATTATTTTTATTTCTAAAACCAGTTTCCAAGAAATCCCAGCAGCATAATCACATAATAAAAGTAAAATCAATTTGAAAAACTTTTCATCAAACATCTTGTGTTCAAATCCAAATAAAAACAGTAAATGTAAACATCAAATCTTATCTAATAGCATCTTCCCTTCACAAGTAAGAACTACAAAACTCAATTGAATCCCGATCGATCATTGCTGCTACACGACGTTGCTCTCAACTACTGCAACACTCCCTGGCGTGGGTTTAAGCTTCCATGGAAGGTGGTAAAGTAGAAAAATAAAAATGAGGTTATGGAAAAATAAGGGTTCCAATAGATGAAGAAAATGTTGTACTTATAGCCTCATAGGATCAAACTTTCCACCAATAGAAAAATTCATTTCTTATCTAAAATTCCTTTTATTTAAAATTTAAATTCTAGCCTTATCTTCAGCAGCTATCCACACATAAAATTTATGTAACTGTCTGGTGATGCGTCGAATGCTACAACAACGGTTTAGTAATTCTATCTCGTATCAACTCACAGCAACACCTACAACATCAGACAAAGTCACAACATCTGAGTAGCAAGTTCACAAAAAAATCATCAAAATCAGCCCAAGTAACAACAATTCTCCCAATATGCAAATAATGTAAAATATATACTAAAATTATTCTAAATGTGATCCTAAACATGCTAAAGTTCAAGCTTAACCTAAGTAAAAAAACTCTAAATAATAACTCTTTTGGAGAGTTATCACACCCCCAAACCTAAGCGTTTGTTTGTCCTCAAGCAACACAATGCAACGAATGCTAAACAAATGTTGAACAGTGATGCCAAGTAAATTTAGATTTTTAACTCAATTTTCAATTCTCAGAATTTTTCATTGCTGCCACAATTGTGATAGCATTAATTGATCTTAAAGTATGAATGCATTTTTATCTCACCAAAATCAGAATCCATAGAGTGTGTAGTGTACAAGCAAGGTGTATCCAATCAATACTTAGCTAAATTAGAAAAATTTGATCCAACGCACTTATTTAAACTTTCAATGTTGTAGCAACATCTTCTAACTCTATTCATTGCTATAGCCAGTGTTAGGCACCTCCATTATTTTCTTATCTAATACTGAAGTCAATGTTGGGCACCTCCAGCATTCATGTATTTCCATTTCATTGCTAGAGCTAGTGATGGGCACCTCTAGCAGATTGGAAATTCATCATTTTTATCTTTTTTTTATCTTTTTTCTTTATTTCATCTTTTTTTACTAAAGTCAGTTTCGTGCACCTCTAGCATTCTGAAATTTCAATGTTTGCTATAGTATTTACTAATGTTGTGAGATTTGCAGGGTTAAACTATTTCTAATTTCTCTAAGTATTGAGTGCATACACCTATTGTGTAAAATATTTTCTATGAATCCTAACTCCAATAAAAATCTAACACGTTCCCTTAACATCTCAAACATAAATTTTCTCATTATCAAACTTCATCAAAAAGAGTTTTAGAAATTGCAGCAACTAAAACAACATCTTAATTCTAAATGTAGTAACACCAATACAACATGAACATGAAAAATGAACAACACACCCCCAAACCTGATATGTACATTGCCCTTAATGAATGCAAAAAAATGGAAATAAAAAAACATGGGAGAGGGGACAATAATACTCCCTGATGATGTTGCAGACGTTACACAACAATGGTAGTCTAGAATTTAAAGATGTTGTGAAGTAACAGCAGCACGTGATGGATGATAGTGTGGCGATCGATATGGGAACCTGACCTAAAAATCTAAAGAGAAAATTGTTAAATAATAATAATAATAATAAATTAACCTAATGTCAAAATTAACTTATTGAAAGCAAGGGGAAACAATGATTTCACATAGTGAAATATCAATTTGGAACAACTTCTCTTGGGTCTCAGTAAAATGATACCCCTTATGCTTGTTGATGGTTGCAGTGACATAATCATGCTGCTCTAGTGCTTTTTCTCTTTGTTCATAGTATGACTTACACTTGCTGGAAGCATTAATAAAGCACACTTCTTCATTATCACTATATAAATGCATGGGCTTGCTAGGTTTATTTTCAGAGATGCCCTTTCATCTTCAAAGCTTTGTGAGACATTCCTTGATGCCTTGGTTGCTGCTTTGTTTGCCAACATCATGGTAGCATTTACAGTTTTCCTCAAGTGCTCATGTTGTGACTCTGTTGGCAGCAAAAACGGTGCAAAATTGTTGTTGATTCCAATATCAATGTAGCAGCATTGGTTTCATTTGGTTGACATAGTCTCTTCATAGTTCAGCCCATTTTATTCTTCTATTGTCACAATAATATCAAAAAAATCTTCAATGCTCCCACATTAATCTAGTTGTTCTTGTACTATTTATTTGATAATGTTAAAAACATGGCATTCCTCCTCTTCATCGCATTGTAGTGGGTTGAACACATTGAATGTAATTTGTTGGTTATTGAGACGCAATGTGAGTTCTCTATTTTCAATATCAACCAATGTCCTTCTGGTAGAAAGGAATGGTCTTCCTAGTATTATGGGCATCTTTTTGTAAGTTTTACAGTCCAAGACAAGGAAATCTACCGGATAGATAAATTTGTCCACTCGTACTATCATATTGTTAATCATGCCTTTGGGTGGACAATGGATCAATCAGCAAGTTGAAGTGTAACTGCTATGGGTTGTGCTTTAGCAATCCCAAGTTTCTTGAAAATATATAAATGCATTAAATTAATGTTGCAGCTTAAGTCACACAAAGTTATACCTATGTATTGATTGCTAATAGAACAAGGAATAGTAACACTCCCTGGGTCTTTCAACTTTGGGCGCAATTTGCTCGTGACAATGGCCTACACCTTTCAGTGAGTGTAAAAGTATCAAAATCACCAATTCTAAGTTTCTTGGAAAGCACATCCTTCATAAATTTCATGTAGTTTGGTGTTTGTTTCAATGCTTCCAGCACCAGTTGTTAATGCGTAATTGTCTCAACATACCAATAAACTTCTTGAACTGTTGGTGTTCCTTGCTTTTCTGGAACCTTTAAGAGAATGGTGGTTGAGGTCTTGAATTTGGCTGATTTAACATTGGATGCGACATCACAATCATTAAAGGAGGTACTGCTTCAGGTACTGTTGCTGGCAACAACCCATAATTACTGCTCTGTCCTGCATCCTTTGCTACAACATCTAGTGTAGATGTTGATTTATCCACATCTTTGTCCATGGTATGCTGGTCATTGTCTTTCTTCTTATGCTCCTTAGTAGGCTTTCCAATGTGAATTCTACTCCTTGTTTCGATTTCCTTGCAATATTTATTGCAATAGGATTTGCCATGCATCTGTGGATTTTTAGTGTCCCTAGGCAGCATTCTTGATGTTTGTTGCTCATTGCATGTGCCAGATGTCCAACATGATTTTCCAGTGCTCTTAGTGATACTGACTAGCTTTCCATATACTCTTTCATCAAAGCTTCAAGAGAAGTTAGGTTGGAAGCTTGATTAGAATGTTGCCCTTGATAATTGTGACATTGATGTGGTTACACAACTTGTTGCTCTATATGATGCTGGGGCATCATCTGCATTAATTATACTGTTGTGGCTGATTATAATGATGTTGCTATGAATTTGCAACATTTTGGCTCCTCCATGATAAATTGGGTGCTTACAAAAATTGGCATTTTATATGTTCCCATAAGAATGAGCATCATCATTCCATTATAGTTCTTCACATGATGATAGATTCGGGATTTTGTGGGTATTCCTTACAGTTGTACGCATCACCCCAATAAACACAACATAGATGATATATGGTTTTTACCTTATAAATGTCTGCTGGTTTTTGAAATTTCTTAACCATATTTATCAGTGTTGTAATTTAGGAAGCCATTGAATTTAAAGCATCAGCATAAACTGCTGCAACATTGTGTTTGTTAAATATGCTCCTCGTATTGGGGTATTGATAATCGTTGTTAGATTTTCTTTCTAGAATATCAAAGGCCTCATTGTATGTTTTATCCAATAATGGTCTATTAGCATAAGCATCAACCACCATACGAGTATGCAAGTTCAACCCATTCTAAAACATCTCCATTTACATCCAATTGGGGAATCCATGCATTGGACACTTTCACAATAACTCTTTAAAACGCTCCCAAGCTTCATATAAATCCTTGTCTCCTACTTGTTTGAAGGAGGTAAGGTTATTCCTCACCTTCGCATTCTTATTGGGAGGATTGAAGCACAACATATATTTTTGTGTTAATTTATTCCATGATGCTATAGCACCCAGAGGCAGTGAGTTTAGCCATGTTCTAGCTTTGTCTCACAGTGAGTAAGGAAAAAACTTCAGTTTTAAAGCTTCTTCTGGAACCCCTTGCTGTACAAATGAATCACACACCTCCATGAATGCTCGAAGGTGTGCTCTTGGATCGTGGTAAATGAACCACTATAATGTACCATGGACTACAACATCTAAAACATAATCGGCTTCAACTCAAAGTTCGTAGCCTGGATTGTTGGTCGTACAATATCGGGATGTAAATCGTCTAAGGTTGGCACATCGTGTTCTCTAATAGGTCGATTGTGATCATCTATATTGTAAAATTATTGTTGTTCTACTCCATTGCTAGGCGATAATTCTCCATCTTCAGCATGGTTTAACGGTGGTAAAGCATTGTGACCATGTGCCATTGTGACAATGGCACTACACCCTTCAGTGAGTGCAACAGTCTCAAAATCACCAATCCTAAGTTTATTGGAAAGCACGTCATTCATATTTCAAATAGTTTGGTGTTTGTTCCAATGCTTCCAGCATCGGTATGTTAATGTGCAATTATCTCAACATACCAAGAAACTTCTTGAATTGTTGGTGCTCCTTGCTTTTCTGGAACCTTTAAGAGAATGGTGGTGGAGGTCTTGAATTTGACTGATTCAACATTGGTTGCGGCATCACAAGCATTACATAAGGTACTGATTGAGGTATTGTTGTTGGCAACAACCCAGAATTACTGCTCTTTCTTACATCCTTTGCTACAATATCTGGAGTAGATGCTGTTTTATACACATCCTTGCCCTTAATCTACTGGTTATTGTCTTTCTTCTTAGGCTCCTCAACAGGCTTTCCAATGTTAAGTTTACTCCTTGTTTTGATTGTCTTTCAATGTTTATTATAACAAGCTTTTCCATGCAGTTTTAGATTTTTAGTGTCGCTAGGTAGTATTCTTGATGTCTATTGCTCATAACATGTGCCAGCTGTCCAACCTAATTTTCCAGTGCTCTTAGTGATACTGACTAGCTTGCCATATACTCTTTCATCAAAGCTTCAAGAGAACTTAGGTTGGAAGCTTGATTAGAATATTGCCCTTGATAATTGTGACATTGATATGGTTTCACAACTTGTTGCTCTATCTGATGCTGGGGCATCATCTGCATTAATTATACTGTTGTGGCTGATTATAATGATGTTGCTATGGATTTGCAACATTTTGGCTCCTCCATGATAAATTGGGTGCTTACAAAAATTGGCATTTTATATGTTCCCATAAGAATGAGCATCATCATTCCATTATAGTTCTTCGCATGATGATAGATTCGGGATTTTGTGGGTATTCCTTATAGTTGTGCGCATCACCCCAATAAACACAACATAGATGATATGTGGTTTTTACCTTATACATGTCTACTGATTTTTTAAATTTCTTATCCATATTTATCAGTGTTGTAATTTAGGAAGCCATTGAATTTAAAGCATCAGCATAAACTGCTGCAACATTGTGTTTGTTAAATATGCTCCTCGTATTGGGGTATTGATAATCGTTGTTAGATTTTCTTTCTAGAATATCAAAGGCCTCATTGTATGTTTTATCCAATAATGGTCTATTAGCATAAGCATCAACCACCATACGAGTATGCAAGTTCAACCCATTCTAAAACATCTCCATTTACATCCAATTGGGGAATCCATGCATTGGACACTTTCACAATAACTCTTTAAAATGCTCCCAAGCTTCATATAAATCTTTGTCTTCTACTTGTTTGAAGGAGGTAAGGTCATTCCTCAGCTTCATATTCTTATTGGGAGGATTGAAGCACAACATACATTTTTGTGCTAATTCATTCTACGATGCTATAGCACCCAGAGGCAGTGAGTTTAGCCATGTTCTAGCTTTGTCTCACAGTGAGTAAGGAAAAAACTTCAGTTTTAAAGCTTCTTCTGGAACCCCTTGCTGTACAAATGAATCACACACCTCCATGAATGCTCGAAGGTGTGCTCTTGGATCGTGGTAAATGAACCACTATAATGTACCATGGACTACAACATCTAAAACATAATCGGCTTCAACTCAAAGTTCGTAGCCTGGATTGTTGGTCGTACAATATCGGGATGTAAATCGTCTAAGGTTGGCACATCGTGTTCTCTAATAGGTCGATTGTGATCATCTATATTGTAAAATTATTGTTGTTCTACTCCATTGCTAGGCGATAATTCTCCATCTTCAGCATGGTTTAACGGTGGTAAAGCATTGTGACCATGTGCCATTGTGACAATGGCACTACACCCTTCAGTGAGTGCAACAGTCTCAAAATCACCAATCCTAAGTTTATTGGAAAGCACGTCATTCATATTTCAAATAGTTTGGTGTTTGTTCCAATGCATCCAGCATCGGTATGTTAATGTGCAATTATCTCAGCATACCAAGAAACTTCTTGAACTGTTGGTGCTCCTTGCTTTTCTGGAACCTTTAAGAGAATGGTGGTGGAGGTCTTGAATTTGACTGATTCAACATTGGTTGCGGCATCACAAGCATTACATAAGGTACTGATTGAGGTATTGTTGTTGGCAACAACCCAGAATTACTGCTCTTTCTTACATCCTTTGCTACAATATCTGGAGTAGATGCTGTTTTATACACATCCTTGCCCTTAATCTACTGGTTATTGTCTTTCTTCTTAGGCTCCTCAACAGGCTTTCCAATGTTAAGTTTACTCCTTGTTTTGATTGTCTTTCAATGTTTATTATAACAAGCTTTTCCATGCAGTTTTAGATTTTTAGTGTCGCTAGGTAGTATTCTTGATGTCTATTGCTCATAACATGTGCCAGCTGTCCAACCTAATTTTCCAGTGCTCTTAGTGATACTGACTAGCTTGCCATATACTCTTTCATCAAAGCTTCAAGAGAACTTATGTTGGAAGCTTGATTAGAATATTGCCCTTGATAATTGTGACATTGATGTGGTTGCACAACTTGTTGCTCTATCTGATGCTAGGGCATCATCTGCCTTAATTATACCGTTGTGGCTGATTATAATGATGTTGCTATGGATTTTCAAAATTTTGGCTCCTCCATGATAAATTGGGTGCTTACAAAAATTGGCATTTTATATGTTCCCATAAGAATGAGCATCATCATTCCATTATAGTTCTTCGCATGATGATAGATTCGGGATTTTGTGGGTATTCCTTATAGTTGTGCGCATCACCCCAATAAACACAACATAGATGATATGTGGTTTTTACCTTATAAATGTCTACTGATTTTTGAAATTTCTTATCCATATTTATCAGTGTTGTAATTTAGAAAGCCATTGAATTTAAAGTATCAGCATAAACTGCTGCAACATTGTGTTTGTTAAATATGCTCCTCGTATTGGGGTATTGATAATCATTGTTAGATTTTCTTTCTAGAATATCATAGGCCTCATTGTATATTTTATCTAGCAATGGTCTATTAGCATAAGCATCAACTACCATACGAGTATGCATGTTCAACACATTCTAAAACATCTCTATTTACGTCCAATTGGGGAATCCATGCATTGGACACTTTCACAATAACTCTTTAAAATGCTCCCAAGCTTCATATAAATCTTTGTCTTCTACTTGTTTGAAGGAGGTAAGGTCATTCCTCAGCTTCATATTCTTATTGGGAGGATTGAAGCACAACATACATTTTTGTGCTAATTCATTCCACGATGCTATAGCACCCAGAGGCAGTGAGTTTAGCCATGTTCTAGCTTTGTCTCATAGTGAGTAAGGAAAAAACTTCAGCTTTAAAGCTTCTTCTGGAACCCCTTGTTGTACAAATGAATCACACACCTCCATGAATGCTCAAAGGTGTTCTCTTGGATCTTGGTAAATGAACCACTATATTGTCTCATGGACTGCAGCATCTAAAAACATCATCAGCTTTAATTCAAAGTTCGCAGCATAGATTGTTGGTCGTACAATATCAGGATGTAAATTGTCTAAGGTTGGCACAACATGTTCTCTAATAGGCCGATTGAGATCATCCATATTGTAAAATTGATGTTGATCAGCTCCATTGCTAGGCCACAATTCTCCATCTTTAGCATGGTTTAACGGTGGTACAACATTGTGACCATGTACTTGATCACCCATGTTGACTCGATTACAATTGGCTTCTCTTCGATAATGGCGGAATGTTCGTTCAATTTCAGGATCAAATGGATCTAGATCGACATCGCTTAGGGACATAATATAGCACAATAAGCTAAAATGGAAAATAGGGACCTACAAAAAAGAAAAGAAACAAATAAGTAAATGAAAATAAAATCTCTAATGTAAAGTTATTTCTCCCCGTCAACGGTGCCAAAAGCTTGATGCTTATAATAATAATGCTACAACACAATGCAAGCATACACTATCATATCAAAGTAATAAAGTGGAAGATAAAAGTTTATAGTAGAGTTGTGTAAAAGTATTAGGAAAATATATGATTGCAATAGTGAAATAAGAGAAAACAACAAAGTATAAATTCATAATGATAAAAGCAGGGAATGATATAGGGAACAGTAGAGCAATCAGACAAATGGACCAAGCAATGATGTCGTTATCTGGTAGCTTTCAACATAATAATGTTGCAACAATACGATTGTGTCTCAGGCAATGATTAACAAATTAATTCTTCTAAGATATTAATCACTTAGCCAACAGAATTAACTATAATCAATTCTATTAGTTAAGTTGTCAAATAAAGCATAGAAGCAACAATATAAATCTCTTTGCATTAACATTACTCTCATAATAACCAATGTTGTCATAAGTAGCATGCAATCTTAAGATTTCTATCTATATAAATAACCAAGATTAAACACACATAAGATTATTTTTATTTCTAAAAATAGTTTCCAAGAAATCCCAACAACATAATCACATCATAAAAGCAAAATCAAATTGAAAAACTTTTCAGCAAACATCTTGTGTTCAAATCCAAATGAAAACATTAAATGTAAACATCTAATCTTATATAATAGTACCATCCCTTCTCAAGTAAGAACTACAAAACTCGATTGAATCTCGATCGGTCGTCACTGCTACACGGCGTCGCTTCCAACTGCTGCAGTATTCCCCGATGATGGGTTTAAGCTTCCATGGAATGTGGTAAAGTAGAAAAATAAAAGGAGGCTATGGAAAAAGTACGGTTCCAATAGATGAAGAAAATGATGTACTTATAGCCTCATAGGGTCAAACTTTCCACCAATAGAAAAGTTCCTTTCTTATCTAAAATTCCTTTTATTTAAAATTTAAATTTCAGCCTTATCTTCAATAGCTTCAAATTCCAACCTTATCTTCAATAGCTATCCACTCCTAAAATTTCTCTAACTATCTGGTGATGCATTGAATGCTACAACAACGACTCATCAATTATGTCTTGTATCAGCTCACAACAACACTTACAACATCAGACAAAGTCACAACATCAGAGTAGCAAATTCACATTAAATCATCAAAATCATCCCTAGTATCAATAATTTCTCCCAATATGCAAAAAATGTAAAATATGTTAAAATTGTTCTAAATGTGATCCTAAACATGCTAAAGTTCAAGCTTAACCTAAGTAAAACAACCCTAAATAATAACTCTTTTGGAGAGTTATCAGTAGGTTTAAAAAATGTGCAATAACTTTCATATCGTTCATGAATGTTAAAATTGACAAATAACAAATAATACTCCAATCACGCAGGATCAACATGCAGACAGAAATTGAATATTAGTCTTGAATATCAATAACCCTAATTTTTTTACAATAATCTCTAAATCAATTGATTCTTAATGATTTAACATGATGAGGCGATGATACCACTTGATAGAACTAAATCATAATAAATATGAAAATCAACCAAGAAATAATCATATCAACCCATCAAGAATAAAATAAACTAGATTTGTAGAAGCATACATGAATCTATTGTTGGAGATTATCTAGAAGGTTGACATTTTGAAGATTGTCTTGGTTGTGCTCTTCCAAGAATATAAAATTCTCTTGAGTATAAACTCTCTGACGGGGATAAGACTAATACGAGATTATTTATTTCTTGGAGACCATAACCCCTTTATATAGCTTATTTAAGAATCAGTTATTGTATGTACTTATAACTCTGCCCCTCAATAAATACAACTTTAATAATATCTACACTTTTATTTCTATGACGCTTCTAATACCTTATGAATTTATAACATAATTGATCACTTATTTTATGTCATATTTTATGATAACAATATACATTAAAAATATATACTCATAATTATGGATTTCAGTCCAACATGATTTTGTACAGGTTTCTGACAAAACGGTCTGTGTTTCATCCTACTCGTATCTTCCAGCTAGTCACAAGGATGTGCAGCTATTCAAATAAAGCTATTTAGCCCTAACTAGGAAATAGTTTTATTATATCATTAGCCTGTATAATGTGCTTTCTTCATAGTTTTTAGCCTTGACTTTGACTTATAAACAAAATGATTTCCTATCCATTAAATTAACAAAAGTGTATTTTTGGGGCATATCATTCTTCAGTCAACTAATAGGAAGAGAATGCGATGACAATTCACTGTGTTGGTGCATTATGATTACGTGATTGGAACGTGGTGAGATATTACGAAGAAACTGTGGTCCTGAGATACTCAGAGGCAATACAATTTTCTGAAGTTTATAAACTCACCACTTATTAGAGGACGATCCCTTACAACCACTGCAATACGAGGTTTCTCTGGTAACCGATATTCAACTAGAATGAACTATTATCGGTCATAAGTTTGAGATTTAAGAAAATCAAGGCTATCTTGGATTGGAAAGTTCCAAAGAGTGTAATTGAGGTTCGTAATTTCCTTAGGCTAATTGATTATTGTCATAGATTCATTGAGAGTTTTTATCATTGTTTCTCCTTTGATAAAATTGATCGAAAAGAATGTTATGTTCGAATGGTTTGAGGAAAGACATTGAAGTTTTGACTAAACTCGAGTCCGATAAATATTTTGTGGTTCATAGTGATGAATCATGCAATGGTCTTGGTTGCATGTTCATTCAAGACAAATAAGGTTGAGACATATATATCGAGGTAGTTGAAGCCATCAGGAAAAAATTATTCGACTCGTGATTTAGAGTTTAAATCCATGGTGTCTGTACTTCAAATTTTGCATCATTATCTTTATAACAAGAGTTGTACCGTTTATATTTCAAAAAAAAAAAAAAAAGAGTTGTACCGTTTACACCGGCCATAAAAGTCACAAGTACTTTTTTACTCAAAAGGAGCTTAACTTAAGAAAAATGTATTAGATAAAATTGTTAAAGGATTATGATTGTTTGATTTAGTATCATTCGGATAAAACGAATGTGGTTATTGATGCGTTGAGTAGAAAGATTTTAGTGGAGTTGTAGGAGATCTTTGCTAGGATGTGTGTAACTGGAGATTTTGCCTTGGTGGTGGAACTACATTTATCACAGTAAATTAAGGATAAGAAAATGGATGATCACCTTTTGGGTAAAAAATTGCATCAAGTAAAGAATGGTTTTGGGTTGATGTTACCCTTAATGTTGAGGGTATATTATGTTTACATGGTTGTTTGTGTGTGCTTGATAATTGTGAATTGCGACATGTGGTTCTTACCAAAGAGTATAATAGTTTTTTTTTCGCATCGTAGTAGTGTTAAGATGTACCAAGATCTCTTAGAGATATATTGGAAACCATGGATGAAAATGGATGTAGTTGAGTTTATCTCAAAGTGCTTTGTGTGTTAGAAGGTAAACTTTGAACATCAAGTTTTGTCGAGATTATTACAACCTATTAAGATTCCATAATAGAAGTGAGAAAAGACCATGATGGAATTTGTTTCGAGTTTGCCTTTATCCTTGTCGAAGAAGGATTTTATTTGGATGATTGTGGATAGATTCACGAAGTGTGTGCATTTTCTTTGAGTGTGTACCAGTTTCTCTTTGCAAAAGTTAGTAGACTTGTACATTCATGAGATTGTGTGATTGTATATTGTTTTGCTATCTATTATTTTCAATAGGGATCCATGTATTACTTCAAGGTTTTGAAAAAGTTTGCATTCCACCTAGGGGTCGAAATTGAATTTCAATACGATTTATCATCCGCAGACGAATAGTCAGTCGTAACATGTGATTCAAGTCTTAGAAGATATTCTTTGGGCTTGTGTGATCGAGTTCTATGGTAGTTGGGAGAGATATTTTCTTTTGGTTGAGTTTGTTTACAACAACAATTATCAGTCGTGTATTTAGAAGACTCCATTTGAAGCGTTATATGGTCTTAGGTTTCAAAAACCCTTTTGTTGGTATAAGATGAGCGAGAGTCATATTGTTTGTGATAGTTTGAAGGCTGCTTTCGATCAACAAAAGTCTTATGTAGATTTAAAAAGGAAAAATATTGAGTTTCAAGTGAGGAATCATGTGTTTCTTGTGGTGTCGTATTGGAAAAAGGTGTTGTGTTTTGGGCATAAGGCTAAGCTTATCCCTAAATTTATCAAACTATTTTTAAAATCACGTTGAAAACTAGAGTGAAAATTTTGACCTAAAAGTTGCACATGAAGAAGGTTAAAGAATCCACAAGACACTTAAAATTGATATATTTTTAAAACTTGAGTGTTGTCTCGATTTTTTTTAAATAAAAATTTAAATTTAATTCATAATTTCTCAAATTGATACAAATCTAATTGATGAGTTGAACCCTTCTGCAAGTAAAACATTTTTTATTGTTTTAAAAAAATTAAAAAGATGTTCACATGGTTTTGTGAAGGATGTTTTCCTATTATGAATAATTGACAAGATATTACTCGAGTAAGTTAGTACATCACCACGTTAATTATTGCAATAAAACAAATTTACCTTAATTATATTAAAAAATGAATCGAAAATTTTTGTGAAGGGTTCTATTATGAATAATCAACAAAATGTCAACGAATATTGATACAAGTAATTGTGATTTAGAAATTTCATCTTGTAAGGTCAAGTTCGAATTTTACTACCATTACTCTTAGTGGACAATCTGTAAATTTATATATAAATCTCAATTGGGTCTTAGGTTTGTGTTGACCCTGAACTTGGAAAATAACCCTTGACCTAAACTTTTATTGTAACAAAAAAACTAATCAACAAGATAACATTTTAGTAAGGTAGGAGACCTCTTTGTTAGTTACTGTAATACAACAACATTGTCTTATTCTAGAAAAATGAAGGATTTTTTTACAAGAATGCATAAAAGAGATTAGTAACACTTTCAATACTAATACTAACAATAAATAAAATAGAGCTAAACTGAAAATTATTAAAAATATAGGGCTAATATTTAATTAAAATACTAAATTAAGACTCAATTGCAAAAAGAAAAGGCAAATTGAGTTAGTTTAATTCGATTTTACCTATCAAATCAATTAGGCATATTTGGTTTTGATGGAACAATTAAAATGTTTAGTTGTAAATTTATAAAAATAAAATTGATCAAACCAACTTAATGCACATGGCCCTATCATATATGACACTTTTCCATTTTCTGTTTCAGTAGTAAAAGAGATTATTGTTTTTTATAAAAGAAATTAAGTTCGAACAATTATATTAATAAATTGTGTTATTAATTAATTAAAAAAATTAAACATATGTTTTATTGTAATCACTCATGCTATTAAAACAATATAGTGTATAGACAACCATCCTATGTAATTTGTATGTTATGCTGAATTTAATGTGATTACGCAGTTAATTACATCACTCAATTTCTATGTGTCTTAAGCAATATTTAGCTCTGTTTCATATATATGGTAGTTTTAGTTGTTGCTCAAATTTGTTAACCTCAAGGGTGGAGAGCAGGGGCGGAACACAGTGAGGACCAGTACGGCTACGGCTCTCAAAATTTAAAAAAAAAAATTAGACTCTTCAATTTTTTTAAAAATTTAATTTAATTTAATTTAATTTAATTTTCAAATTTCCTTTTTAGAAATTTAAATTAAACTTTAAATTTTTTTAATATTCTTAATTAAATCCCTCTTATAATTTTTTAAAAGTTCTGATTAAGTTTTTTAAAATTTTAATTAGACCCCAATTTTTTTTGAAAATTTAAACAAAACTTTTCGATTTTTTTTCCAAAATTTTAATTTAAACCTTTAAATTTTTAAGTTGGCCCCAAACGCTGTACTCAAGTTCCACCAATAGACTGAAGAGCAGAATTGCAAATTCTAAACTCATATTTGGCAAGTTCCAAACCATTCATGTGCTCATTGCCTTCAACAATACCAGAGGCAAAACCCCATGCATTTATTCCAAACAACAATGGAATGGTCAGACAACTGCGCGACCATCCCAGCAAGACAAGGGCATGCCGAGAACGATCCTCTGCGGCCAATGAAGTCCCTATGTAATAGACTGCAGACCAATAATCAAGCTCTGATCACACAGTCTGGGTTCATCAACCATTGAATCCTGTCTCCTTAGAACTCAAGGATACACAAGTACGATCCTATAGAACGATCCTGTTCAAGTAAGGTCGTGCCCTACAGGCTTCTGGTTTAACTTAAATATCGTTCTGCTTTGTCTTCCCTTTCTCATGTGGGAATTTGTTCGATTCCTGACAACACATTCAGTATTTTATCCTACGCGTATCTTCCAGCTTGTCACAAGGATGTGGACCTAGTCAAATATAGGTATATATCCATTAAACTAACAAAAGAGAGTTTTGGGGGCAGATCATTCTTCAGTCAACTCTTTGGAAGAGAATGCAGATGGCAATCCGCTGTGTTGTTGAATTAGGGTTAGGTGATTGGAACGTGGTGAGATATTATGAAGAAGGTTCTGAGAGGCAGTACAATTTGTAGGGGTAACCTTGGAGGGCCAAAATCATAAATGAAAACCAAATAATAAAACCCTTTTATATAATCACTATTGAAATCTCTGGTTTCACGTACATTGAATTATTAGGATGAAATGGGAAGGGGCATACGCAGCTGGATGAAAGAGACGACACTTGGGAGATTTAAGTAAACTTGCAAAAGGAACACTGATAATGCAACAGCAACAATGCCTGAGAAATGGAATGGCGGTGGCACATGATGAGGATTGATTCAGCTGCAGTTTTGGTTGTTGGGTTTGATGCATTGCCATTTATAATTCAAGCTTTACCTTTGGGACCAAAATCGGTGCTGGGGTAGAACCCGACAGTTGAATCTGGTTTTATTAATTTAACATTCATTGTTTTGACCTGCTGCAGTATGTTGCATGAGCTGATGTGAGATTAAAGCTTCTGCTTTCTTAGTGCTGCATTGGGATTTTGAATATTTATTATTTCCTGTAAATCTCACCAACTTAAGTGCTTATAAATGGTTGCCACGGAAAAAACATTGAGCCTTGGAATCCTGTCTCCTTAGGACTCAAGGATACACAAGTACGAGCCTATGGAACAGATCCTGTTCAAGTAAGCTCGTGCCCTACAAGCTTCTGGTTCAAACTTAAATACCACTGGCTTTGTTCTGTCCTTTCCCGTGTGGAATTTTGTTCAGGTGCTGTCAATCAATCATTTTGCGGGCAGATTGTTCTTCCAGTCAAGTCAGGATGCAGATGCAGCAGTCAATGGTGATGGCAATTCGCTGTGTTGTTAAATTATGGTTAGGTGATATTATGAATAAATTGTGGTCCTGAGAGGCAGTACAATTCGTTGAAGTTTATAAACTCACCACTTACTACAGGATGGTCCCTTATAACCACTAAAATCTCATGTTATTTTCTGGTACTCAGTCATGAGTTCTGTTTGCCTTCCTCTGCAGAATAGCTGGATTAAACCCAAATTTCTGACAACAACTCAATGATATGAATTTAGTATCAATAGTTATTCTTCTCAAATGGTTGGAACAACTAATCATGTTGAGAGGAGAAAAATGATCCCACATAGACTAAATCAAGGATTAGATTGTGATTATTTAAAGTAAATGTCAACTTTCCGAGATTTTCCTCTATAAAAAATAGGGTAACTACACGCTTAGTACTTAAACTATTACTTTTGTTCCGTTTTGGTATCCAAATTTTATTTCTTTTAAATAATTCATAACGTTTAGTTTAGGTTTCGTTTTGGTACCGAACGAAAAAAAATAATAGAATCATTAACGTAGAATTTTTTTATTTTTTCAATGATGATTTGGCATTATCATATGTTATCGAACTCATGCCTCCAATCCATTACATGTCTCGTCATGTTACAAGCAGACATGATGCTCCTCAAACCCTCCTAGAATAGCAATAATAAAAAAACATTTGGTCCCTAGATTCAATCTCATTTAAACATAGGACATACATATCACCAATGTTCATGCCAAACAATAACAAACAACTTTTAGTAAGGAGTCTATCTAACACTGTCATCCAAAAGATGACGGAGCTCTTTGAGATAATATAAGTGTTTTCATTTAAATATGAAATGAAAAAAATAGCAAAAAAAGAAAAAAATAGTCAATTGAAACCTAAAAAATTTAACTTCAAATTGTTTTTCATTTAGATATTTTTTTGATGAAATAGAAGTAAATTTATTATCATAAAAATCCTATAAATTATATTATAATCTTTAAATCTTATAATTTTTTTGTTTATCAAATTTTTAAATGGATGCAATTTAGTCCGATTTGATATTAATTTCAATTATACATTTTACAATTGTTTCAATTTCATCCCTATGTATTGTCTAATTTATTTAATTTTTAATTTGTAATTTCATATTTGTTCAATTTAGTCCTTACTGTCGACACAGTTTTTCGCCCGGGCGGAGAAAAGATCGATACCGACTCTAGGGTTTTCTCTTTGAAAATCGTTTCGAAATGTGAGGAGTCGCCATCAATCATTTAAGGTGTGATTGGAACACCATAAAAATAGGTTGGTTTTAATAAAACATTTTATTTTTATCAAAATATCGAGTTTTAGGGTCTATAAAAATCCAAAAATTGGGTTTGGGAGTCAATTACGCGTGGGGAAGTGTTGAAAACATTTTGATATTTCAATATAACTAAATGAATTTTAATATTTTTCAAAAGATTTTCTAAGTATATTCAATATAATTATTCGAATATCAAAATATTACTCCAAATCTTTCAAATGTCATTTTTAATCCTTACTCAAGTGTAAAATTAAGTTTTAATCTTAAAATAATTTCAGAACAATTTTACAAAGTATTTCGAACCGTTTCAAGCCAAAAATTCCATATTGTCCAGAGGGAACCGATTCCCCTCCCAAAGTTTTATTAATTGATTTCACACTAAAACGACTCTATTGACTCCACTAATCATCCCCAACGTTCAGAATCATTTGAAGGTGTATTTAAACAAGCTTAGAAGCCATTGATCAAGAACAAGAAGCAACAATTATCAAGAATTGAGAGAGAATCAAAGAGAAAGCATCAAACTCATTGTTTAAGCACTTCAAGCCTATTTTTCATTCAATATTCATTGTGCTTTCAAGAACACCATTTGTGCTCTATTGTATTATCCTTGAGTGTTCTTTATTTGTTCTAGAATTGTGCAAACAATCTACCTTGTGAGGTTTTCCTTGTAAGTTTGCCAATTTGTGTATTTCTGTTTGAAAAAGAGTGTGCTCAAGAATTTGGGGTATTGTAACAACCCGAATATTTACAAAATAGTATTTAATTGAAATTAGAGGTTAATTGTGAAAATTGGCAAAACTTTGGGGACTAAATTGAAAGATTTTAAAACTTGGAGCTTGTTTTAGAGTTAAAGAAAATTCAAGGACTAAGCCCTGAATTTACCCAAAAAAGGTAGGTAAGTTTGGGGTTATATGTTATATACGTGTGGGTTCTGTTTCAAAAACAGAAAACCACACTCCCAAATTCCCTTCCCCTTACGCCGGTTTCCGACTTAGATCCCGACGCCATCCAAATTCCGATCGTCGTTTTGAAACCACCGTTGTGTTCATCATCGAGCGAGAGAAAAACTTAAAATTAATTGAAGCGAAACGCTGCCAAACGTCGGGAATTTCCAATCAAAGTCTCGACGTTTTATTTAGCTCGATCGCTGGGAAAATCTCAAATTCATCACCGATCGTTGCTCCGTTTACGACACCTCCTGCACCATCGTGTTCCTTGTGTCGTTGCGAGTCCGTCGGTGTCAACCTTGTTCGCCGTAGACGGTGGCGCGTGAGGAGGTGGAGTAGTCAAAGATTCGGCCGAGTTGAAATTCGAGCTCTCCGCCGTTTCAAAAATTTGAACCGATCATTGTAAGTATCTCGAAATCGCTCAAAATAATTTTTGGAAATTTTTCCGTAATTTTTAGACCCCCGGAGGTGGTCTCACGCGCCAAACGCTCCGCCGTAAGGAGAGTAAGCAGCTGAAAAACCGGTTTGACAGGTTCGAACCGGTCTGACCTGACCCGAATCGACCATTGACCTGACCCGACCGTTGACCGTGACCGTTGACTTTCTTTGACCAAAACTTAAAATGGCTTTGACCGACCATTAAACGACCATTAATCTTTTCCGAGTATACCTATTCTGATAGTTTTCGACGTCCCGAATCCGTTTCCGAAGTCCGTTTCGTCAAATTCGAACCCGAAGGCCTCCAAATCGACGGTCAAAGTGGTTGACTTTGACTTTGACCAAGAATTTAAATTTTCGAAAAGTCATACTTTATGTTTTTCGACGTCCTGATTCCGATTCCGCAATCCGTTTGACCAAATTCAGACTCGAAATCCTCCAAATTAATAGTCAAACCCTGAAAATACTTATATACTTAAGAATTTTAGCTTTGAACAATTAAGTAAGATTTAGGGCTGATAAATTATATTGTTTGAAGGTACAAGAGATTCTCGGATCGTTCGACAGCTCGACCAGCTCTTCTAGATCATTTAAAACACGTGTGCCAGTATTCACCCGTAAGACCCGTAAATTTTATGATTTTAGAGATTTATTTATGTTACCCATAAGTAATATAGGGTTATTATAAAATAGGTTTGAAAACTGTAGCAGAGAGTGGTGAAACCAACAATCAGTAGATCTACTATTTGAACCTATTATCGAGGTGTGTTCCGTAATTATTACTGAATATTTTATTGTTTTAATATGAGGTACATTGAGTTCTTTGGTTACTGTTTTATTGATGCACCAATTTAATGTGATGATTTATGGAATTTGTGACACGGTGCAATTGAACTTTTGGATTGAATTACAATAGTATAGCTGATCAAGCTAATAAATAAAATGGGCCTAATGTGACTCTTGGGGCCCCAAGATACATTAGGTTGGCTTCCCTTGCTGTGTTAGGGTAAGCTATATGGACTTGGACTTACGGGCCTAAGGATACAAGCTCTAAAGCTTATCCTTAGGTTGGATTCTTTTTGCTGTGTGCTTAAAGTAAGCTATATGGAAAATAGTTTTGGGAACTACTGATGGTGTACAAGAAAAGGGTTTAAACTATGATTTTCAAAAGTTAAACTCTTTTATGAATTTATGAGATTTACTGGACTATGATTTGTTTAATGTACCTATTGTGATTTTAAGGTAATATTGGGACACACTGAGCATAACTCACCTTTGGAAAATATTTTTCCCCTTTCAGATACTGTTGGTTAGATATCTCGGTTCGAGCACTTGGAGGATCAACATATCTCTTGAAGTATATCTGATTGTAATGTTTTATCTTGCTAGTTGACTTTATTTTGGTGACATAGACCTTATTTTAAAGTATTGTATTTTAGGATGATGACATTTACTATTACTGTTCGGTTTATTGTGATTTGATTTTGAAGACCTGTTTTAAATTAATTTATTACTTATTGGTATATATTTACAAGTTGGGTTTTGATAATATAATATCATGTCATTTATAATGTGATTTTACAATGATTGAATAATGGTTTCAGAAAATGTCTTTAAGAATCATGTATGTGATCCACTAGACTTAGTCGAAACGTATAGGCCGGGTCTAGGGGGTTACATTTATTGGTATCAGAACTTTTGGTTTTTAACCCTCGGACCGTGTATGAGTCCATATTAAAAATACGGTTTTGAAATATTTTACAAAACAAGTTACAAAGGCCATGTCACAAAATCATTAAGATTTTTAAATTGTGTTCGAGACTCCAAGTGCTTATCTAACCCTAAGTTTTATCTTCTGTAGTAAACTTGAGATCCATCAAAATGAGTGCTAGACGTGGTCGTCGAACTAGCCGTGGACGAGGTCGAGTGGCTAGATTTGCAGATCCGATTGATGAGATACGGGTAGATCCCCCACCTCCGATAGGTGATCCTGCTCCTACGACCCCAACGAATCTGCCTCCTACCGCTGGTATTGGCATGACTACACCGATCATAGGAGCGACCGATATTGAGTCAGAGTCTACCGGAGTTGCTTTGGATGAGAATTTTGGTAGACAATTTCTGCAGTTGATACAGGGAGCAGTCAGAGCTACTAGTGTTGTATCAGAGGTTCCTATTTTGCAGACTTTGATTGCCAATGGAGTTAGAACTTTTGGGGGACAGATTGGTAGAGCTCCTACTGAAGCTGAGGATTGGCTCCAGGATACAGAGAGACGCATGGATCAGTTGGGTTTAGACTCAACTAAGAGATATCAGGGTGTTGTGGTGATGTTAGATGGCAATGCCTACACTTGGTGGGAGTCAGTGACCAGTAGTGTTCCTACCGATCGTTTGACCTGGAATTTCTTTAAGGATCACTTTCGGAGTCGTTTTCTGGGAGAGCGCTACTTAGCTCAGAGACGTCAGTAGTTTCAAGACTTGGTTCAGGGAGACATGACTGTTTCTGAGTATGAGATCGAGATCTTGAAGTTGCTGAAGTATGGATTCAGTATGGTACCTACTGAGAGAGATAGATGTCGTAAATTTGCCCTTGGACTCAGATACGAGCTGCGTAGGCAAGTTGTAACCCATCAGGATGAGATATTTAATGTGCTGGTGGGCAGAGCCAAAGATGCTGAAGAGGAGGAGGTTTTAGCTTCTGGTAGAGAGCGTGTTGAACAGGAACGATCTAAGAAATTTTCATGCCCGATGGAGTCATCAGCACAGTCCGGGAAAAGGACTCGTACTTCAGTCCCTCAGTGAAGCAATACACGTTTCAGGCCTGCAGCATCCTCACCGTTAGTTGGCAGTCGAGGCGGTTCCTCGTCGTATTATCATGGGTTCCTCTGTGAGTTTTGTGGTAAACAACACACATGAGAGTGTCACAAGAAGATGGGTCTTTGCTATCAGTGTGGATCTAGTGGTCATTTTCAGAGGGATTGTCCTCAGCTAGCTTCGTTTGAGCAGACTGCTACTCAGACCCCCTGTGCATTCTCAGACTACAGTCCAGACTCCAATTAGAGAACGTAGCCAAGTAAAGGCTCGTGGTTCAGCGTCCAGGACTGACAGTAGAGCCTGACCTCAGTAAAATAGAGGGCCAACAGTTTCTGAGGTTAGACAGCCAGCTTTGGTTTATGCCTCTAGACGTCGGGATGACAGAGATGAGCCTGAGGTTATTGGAGGTACATTTTCTATTTATTCTATCCCATACTTTGCATTACTGGACAATGGCTCCACTCACTCCTATGTATCTAGCTCGGTATCTCGAAACCTTCAGATTCCGATCAAGAACACTGAAAATACTGTTACAGTTACGAGTCCAGTAGGACAAGCGGTATTAGTGAATAAAGTATTTCGGCGTTGTCCTCTCGAGGTTCAGGGAGAAATTTTTCTCGCTGATCTTATGGAACTTCCTTTAGAGGAGTTCGATCTAATTCTTGCGATGGATTGTTTGAATAAACACAAGGTAAATCTGGATTGCGAATACAAGCGGGCTACTCTAAAGACTTCAGATGGTCGGACTGTTGTGTTAATTGGTGAACGGCGTGGCTATCTCTCCAATATAGTTTCAGCGATGGAAATTGATCGTATGATCCGGAAGGGGTATGAGACTTTCATTGCTTGTATTTTGAACACTAAAGGTTCATTTTCCACGATCGAAGAGATCCGTATAGTTAGCGAGTTTCCTGATGTCTTTCCAGAGGAGTTGCCTGGTTTACCTCCTGATAGAGAGGTAGAGTTCGAGATAGAGACTTATCCGGGATCTGCACCTATTTCTATGGCACCTTATCGCATGGCTCCAAAAGAACTTAAGGAGTTGAAGGTCCAATTGCAAGAATTATTCGATCGAGGATTTATTCGGCATAGTACTTCACCATGGGGAGCTCCAGTTTTGTTCGTGAAAAAGAAGGATGGGTCGCTAAGATTATGTATTGACTATCGGAAGTTGAATCAGATGACGGTCAAGAATAAATATCCACTACCCAGGATTGATGACTTATTTGATCAGTTGCGAGGAGCTACTGTATTCTCTAAGATTGATCTTCGTTCGGGGTATTATCAATTGAAAGTTAAAGGATCTGATGTTGCAAAGACGGTCATTCGCACTAGATATGGTCATTATGAATTCTTAGTGATGCCTTTTGGTTTGATGAATGCTCCTGCAGCTTTCATGGATTTGATGAATCGGGTGTTCCGACCATATTTGGATCAATTTGTGGTGGTCTTTATTGATGATATTCTGATCTATTCTCGTACTGAGGCAGAGCATGGCGAGCATTTGAAGATCGTTCTACGGACTTTGAGAGAGCATCGTCTATATGCCAAACTAAGCAAGTATGAATTTTGGCTTTAAGAAGTGTCGTTTCTGGGGAATATTATTATTTCTATGCGAGGTATTCAGGTCGATCCAAGCAAGATCGAGGCTATTGTGAATTGGAAACGACCCAAGAATATCTCTGAATTCGTAGTTTCTTGGGCTTGGCTGGTTATTATCGACGTTTTATTGAGGGCTTCTCAATCATTGCTTCTCCTTTGACAAAGTTATTAAGGAAGAATGTGCCGTTTGACTGGGGTGAGGCACAACAGGAGAGCTTTGAGAAATTAAAGGTGGTATTGACTCAAGTACCAGTGTTGATTCAACCAGAGTCCGGGAAGGATTTTACAGTGTATAATGATGCGTCACACTCAGGACTCGACTGTGTTCTAATGCAGGAAGGTAAGGTAGTGGCTTATGCATCCCGTCAGCTGCGACTGCATGAGTGTAATTATCCTATTCATGATTTGGAGTTAGGAACAGTGATTTTTGCCTTTAAGATTTGGAGACACTATCTTTATGGAGAGAAGTGTTACATTTTCACGGATCATAAGAGTTTAAAGTATCTTCTGACCCAGAAGGAGCTTAATTTGAGACAGCGACGTTGGCTAGAGCTTCTAAAGGATTATGATTGCGTGATTGATTATCACCATGGTAAAGCTAATATTGTAGCGGATGCTTTGAGTTGAAAGGCGGTAACAGAGTTTAGATCTTTAATGGCCAGGATGAATTTATATGACGATGGCACTCTGTTAGCAGAATTACAAATTAAGCCGACCTTAGTTGATGAGATCAAAGCGAAGCAGCCCCTTGATAGCTCCTTGCTTTCCATCTTTGAGCAAGTAGAGCAAGGGACAAGCTCAGATTACGCCCTTGATCAGGATGAAGTTTTATGCTTCAAAGGTCGGTATTGTGTGCCTGATGATGCTTAGTTGAGGCAGACTATCCTTACGGAGGCTCATAGTAGTCCATATGCTATGCACCCCGGTGGAGATAAGATGTATCGGGATTTGAGAGAGAGGTATCATTGGGTCGGCATGAAGAAGGACATCTCGAATTTTGTGGCGAGGTGTTTGACTTGTCAGTAAGTTAAGGCGGAACATCAACATCCATCAGGCAACCTATCAAGATTCCTAAATGGAAATGGGAGCGTATTACTATGGATTTTGTTACTGGTTTACCTATGACTCCTTCGAAAAAGGACTCAATTTGGGTGATTGTTGACAGACTTACAAGGTCAGCTCACTTCATTCCTGTACGGGTAAATTATACGTTGGACAAGTTGGCGAGGTTGTATATTTCAGAGATTGTTAGATTGCATGGTGTTCCGTTATCTATCATTTCAGATCGAGATCCGAGATTTACTTCGAGATTTTGGAAGGCGCTTCATACGACTTTGGGTACGAGATTGGATTATAGTACCTCCTTCCACCCACAAACTGATGGTCAATCTGAGAGAGTAATTCAGATTCTGGAGGATATTACGGGGTTGTGTAATTGATTTTCATGGTAGCTGGGAGAACTTTTTGCCTTTGGCTGAATTCCCTTATAATAACAGTTACCAGACCAGCATTCGTATGGCACCCTATGAAGCACTCTATGGGCGTAGGTGTCGCACCCCGATTTGTTGGACTGAGTTGCGTGATAGGAAAGACTTTGGGACCTGAGTTAGTGCGGGAGATGGAAGACACAGTCAGACTGATCCGTGACCGTCTGAAAGAGGCATTTGATAAGCAGAAATCTTATGCAGATCAAAGGAGGAAGGATATACAGTTTGACGTTGAAGATCAGGTTTTTCTCAAGGTATCTCCATGGAAGAAAGTATTGAGATTTGGACGTAAGGGTAAATTGAGTCTGCGATTTATTGGGCCGTATCATATTTTGAAGAAAGTTGGACCTGTTGCTTATCAGCTTGAGTTGCCTTCCCATCTTTAGTCGTATTCATGATGTTTTTCATGTGTCTATGTTAAGGCGATACCGTCCAGATCCAGATCACATCATTCAAGTTGATGAGGTAGAGCTGAGACCTGATTTGTCATATGAGGAGGAGCCCATCCAGATCTTAGAAAGAGATGAGCGAGTTCTTCGGAATAGGCGTATTCCAATGGTCAAAGTTCAATGGAGTAACCGAGGCCCCTCAGAAGCTACTTGGGAGACATTGGAGTCAATAGAGGCTCAGTTTCCTCAACTATTCTTATAAGGTAAATTTCGAGGACGAAATTTCTTGTAGAGGGGGAGAATTGTAACAACCCGAATATTTACAAAATAGTATTTAATTGAAATTGGAGGTTAATTGTGAAAATTGGCAAATATTTAGGGACTAAATTGAAAGATTTTAAAACTTGGAGCTTGTTTTAGAGTTAAAGAAAATCACACTCCCAAATTCCCTTCCCCCTACGTCGGTTTCCAACTTAGATCCCGACGCCGTCCGAATTCCGATCGTTGTTTTGAAACCACCGTTGTGTTCATCATCGAGCGAGAAACAAACCCTTCAAATTAATTGAAGCGAAACGCTGCCAAACGTCGGGAATTTCCAGTCAAAGTCTCGACGTTTTATTTAGCTCGATCGTCGGGAAAATCTCAAATTCATCACCAATCGTTGCTCCGTTTACGACACCTCCTGCACCATCGTGTTCCTTGTGTCGTTGCGAGTCCGTCGGTATCAACCTTGTTCGCCGTAGACGGTGGCACGTGAGGAGGTGGAGCAGTCAAAGATTAAGCCGAGTTGAAATTTGAGCTCTCCGCCATTCAAAAATTTGAACCGATCGTTGTAAGTATCTCGAAATTGCTCAAAATAATTTTTGGAAATTTTTCCATAATTTTTAGACCCCCGGAGGTGGTCTCACTCGCCACACGCGCCGGAAAACCGGTTTGACCAGTTTTGAACCGGTTTTGACCGGTCTGACCCGACCTGACCGTTGACCTCCTTTGACCAAAACTTAAAATGGCTTTGACCGACCATTAAACGACCGTTAATCTTTTCCGAGTATACCTATTATGATAGTTTTCGACGTCCCAAATCCATTTCCGAAGTCCGTTTTGTCATATTCGAACCCGAAGGCCTCCAAATCGACGGTCAAAGTGGTTGACTTTGACTTTGACCAAGAATTTCAATTTTTGAAAAGTCATACTTTATGTTTTTCGACGTCCTGATTCCGATTCCGCAATCCGTTTGACCAAATTCAGACTCAAAATCCTCCAAATTGATAGTCAAACCCTGAAAATACTTATATACTTAAGAATTTTATCTTTGAACAATTAAGTAAGATTTGGGGCTGATAAATTATTATTGTTTGAAGGTACAAGAGATTCTCCGGATCGTTCGACATCTCGACCCAGCTCTTCTAGATCAGTTAAACCACGTGTGCCAGTATTCACCCGTAAGACCCGTAAATTTTATGATTTTAGAGATTTATTTATGTTACCCATAAGTAATATAGGGTTATTATAAAATAGGTTCGAAAACTGTAACAGAGCGTGGTGAAACCAGCAATCAGTAGATCTACTATTTGAACCTATTATCGAGGTATGTTCCCTAATTATTACTGAACTGTTTTATTTGTTTTAATATGAGGTACACTGAGTTCTTTGGTTACTGTTTTATTTAATGTGATGATTTATGGAATTTGTGACACGGTGCAATTGAACTTTTGGATTGAATTACAATAGTATAGCTCTGATCAAGCTAATAAATAGAATGGGCCTAATGTGACTCTTGGGGCCCCAAGATACATTAGGTTGGCTTCCCTTGCTGTGTGCTTAGGGTAAGCTATATGGACTTAGACTTACGGGCCTAAGGATACAAGCTCTAAAGCTTATCCTTAGGTTGGCTTTCTTTTTGTTGTGTGCTTAAAGTAAGCTATATGGAAAATAGTTTTGGGAACTACTGATGGTGTACAAGAAAAGGGTTTAAACTATGATTTTCAAAAGTTAAACTCTTTTATGAATTTATGAGATTTACTGGACTATGATTTGTTTAATGTACCTATTGTGATTTTAAGGTAATATTGGGACACACTGAGCCTAACTCACCTTTCGAAAATGTTTTTCCCCTTTCAGATACTGTTGATTAGATATCTCGGTTCGAGCACTTGGAGGATCAACATATCACTTGAAGTATATATGATTGTAATGTTTTATCTTGCTAGTTGACTTTATTTTGGTGACATGGACCTTATTTTAAAGTATCATATTTTAGGATGATGACACTTTTACTATTACTGTTCGGTTTATTGTGATTTTGATTTTGAAGACCTGTTTTAAATTAATTTATTACTTATTGGTATTATATTTACAAGTTGGGTTTTGATAGTATAATATCATGTCATTTATAATGTGATTTTACAATGATTGAATAACTGTTTCAGAAAATATCTTTAAGAATCATGTATGTGATCCACTAGACTTAGTCGAAACGCATAGGCCGGGTCTAGGGGGTTACAAGTATAATTTTTGAGAGAGTTGTAAGGTTACTCTTTGACCTCAAAAGAAAGAACAAATTAGTGAATTTGTTGGAAAATCCTTAGTGTGCATAGCTAAGGTAGTGGACGTAGACTTTGGTTGAGAAAGTCGAACCACTCTAAATCGTTGTGCAAATATTTTCAATTTTCTGCAAAAGCTTCCACCAAAATTTTTATTGCCTATTCACCCCCTCTTGGCCAATTCCATCGATCGATTAACTCAACAATTGGCATCAGAGCTTTACTCATTTGAAGGTTTAATCGCCTCTTGAGTAGATATGGGAAGAGTTAAATCGATAAAGATGGCATCCACTTCCGGTTCATTCTCCATGGAAGAATCCAGACCAATTGACGTGCCTCCACACTTCAATAGAACAAATTATCGTCGTTGGAAGAAGCTTATGATGATATTTATCCAAGCATTTGATATGGAAGCTTGGATGATGATCGAGAAAGGATATTATTCTCCTACAAAGAAGGCAAAGAAGTGGAGTGATCAATAACGGAAGAAATCTCAACAAAATACAAAAGCTATGCACATGTTGTGTTTTGCAATTGATCCTAATGTATATAAAGAAGTTTCTTCTTGTTCAAATTCCAATGAGATGTGGGATAAGCTTGAGGAGATCTATGGAGACAAGGAAGAAGAATAACCAATAAAGGTGATGTCTCTATTAGCTCTCACAGAGCCAAAGGTATCTTCTAACTCAAATAGATTAAATTCAAAATCTTTTAATGAGTTACAAGATGCTTATGATGAATTATTTTTGGAGTTTGAGACCATGAACTTCAAATACAATAAATTGATTTCTAAATTTATAACTAAAAATGATCTTCTTTTGAAAGCTAAATAAGACTTGGAAAATCAAAATGAAATGTTGAGAAAGGAGTTAGAGCTTTCAAAAATAAAATCTGAAACCTTTGAAAAAGAAATTTTCAAATTAAACAAACTTCTTCTAGAAACGAAAATGGATTTTGAAAATCAAAATGAAATATTGAAGAATGATTTAGAGCTTTCAAAAATGAAATTTAAAAGTATTGAAAAAGAAAATTTTGATTTGAAAGTTAAGCTTGAATGTTTAACAAAAGAAAAATATATCATTTTAAATAATTCATCTAGTTCAATAATGACAATATGTTCACATTGTCATTATAATGGTCATAAGGAACATACTTGTCCTTTAAAGAAAGGAAATGATTTAAAATTAGACAAGTACGGGTTCCAAAAGGAACAAGAGGCATTGAAACTAATGTTCAAGGATCCGAAGCAATTTGAATACCAAAATCTACTTAAATGTCTCTTGTAGGTGTGTGGGAGCAATGGTGATGAAGATGATGATATTCAAGATGCTTAGCCACACATGAAAAAGGAATGGGTAACCTCTAAACTTAATGTTTTATTTTATTTGGTTGCTCATTTAGTTTATGCATGCATGAGGTTTTAAATGTTGAATAATTCTAAATGATTATGTTTTATCTCATGTATGTTGAAAAATATTGTATGATGAACATAGTAATTTTTGGTAATGTTTTATAAACTCTAGTTCATCATATTAATTTTTGGTCAAAATTGTTTTTGATATATCTTTAACAATTGATATCGATTTTTTTTCAAAAACTTTGGATTTTGCAAAATTTTGACCTTAAATTTTTCTTAATGTTTATGCCTTTTTTTAGTTTTAATGCATAACATTTTCAAAAACTTTATGCATGTGCTTTTAATCTCGATAATCAACATTGCTTAATGTTTTGTATGTGAATGGATTAAAGCATAATTCGATTAGATGAATTTGACAAAAGATACAATGTCTTATTTTTAAATTAAGTGTTTGCAAAATTTATTGACATTGCATCTACTTTTGATTATACTTGTTGGTCATAGAATAGGAAACATTTACATGGTGCATTTAGATTCTATCAATATGACTAATTTATACCTAGTTGCTAAGGATGAGCATGATAGTTGGTTATGGCATAGGAGATTAGGACATGCTCGTATGAGTGTTTTGCAACGATTGATTCAAGGAGATTTAGTTAGAGGGTTGCCAAAGCTAAAATTTGATAACGATAAAATCTGTGATGCTTAAGTGGAAAACAATATGCATTTGTCTTGGTAGATGACTATTCTAGGTATTCTTGGGTTCTATTATTAAGTCCTAAAGATGAAGCATTAGAAAAATTCATCACGTTTTCAAAAGTAATCCAAAACGAAAAAGGTTACTCTATAACTAGTGTTAGGAGTGATCATGGAACTGAATTTTGAAAATCTTGGATTTACTGAATTTTATAATTCTAATGGTATTAGCCATAATTTTTCAGCACCTAGAACCCCTCAACAAAATGGAGTTGTTGAGAGGAAAAATCGAACTTTAGAAGAAATGGCTAGAACCATGCTTTGTGAAAACAATTTGCCAAAATATTTTTGGGCGGAAGCCACAAATACCGCTTGTTATGTTATTAATCGAGTAATGATTAGGTCTATTTTGAAGAAAACTCCATATGACCTTTTTAAAATAAAAAGCCTAATATTAGCTATTTTCATCCTTTTGGATGTAAATGTTTTGTTTTAACTAACGGTAAAGACAATCTTGGCAAATTTGATGCTAAAAGTGATGAAGGAATTTTTCTGGGTTATTCTTTGAATTCTAAATCTTAGCAAGTATTTAATAAAATAATTTTAGTTGTAGAATAGTCTATACATGTTGTTTTCGATGATAATCCCCTTCCGAGGAAGGATTATTGAATGAATGATGATGTAGGTATTATAAATATAAATGACGTTGGACATGACGTTGGAGAACTATCATCAAAGGAAGAAACAAAATATGAGGAAACTCAAGATCCTCTCGAGAATCCAACCATTGAAGAAAATGAAGTCTCTTACCCAAGGGAATACAACTATGTCAAGGATGGTGAAATAATAGGTGATCCATCCAAAGGGGTAACAACTCGATCCTCTCTTAGAAATTTTTGTAATTATGTTGCATTTATCTCATGCATAGAGCCTGAGAATATTAAAGAAGCATTAAATGATGAACATTGGATTATGGCTATGCAAGAAGAGTTAAATCAATTTGAGATGAGTAAAGTTTGGACATTAGTTGAAAGGCCTAGTAATAAATCTACTGTAGGTACTAGATGGGTATTTAGGAATAAGCTTGATGAAAGTGGTAATATAGTGAGAAACAAGGCTAGACTTGTTGCTGAAGGGTATACTCAAAAAGAGGGCATAGACTATGATGAAACATACGCTCCCGTGGCTAGGATGGAAGCAATTAGAATGTTATTAGCATTTGCTTGTTTTCATGAATTTAAATGATATCAAATGGATGTTAAAAGTGCATTCTTAAATGGTTTTATAAAAGAAGAAGTGTATGTGCAACAACCTCTAGGTTTTGAAGATTTAAAATTTCCAAATCATGTTCTTAAATTGAAAAAAGCGCTTTATGGTTTAAAACAAGCTCCCAGAGCTTGGTATGAAAGATTGTCAAACTTTTTAATTAAAAAAAGGTTTTTCAAAAGGGAATGTTGACACTACATTGTTTTTAAACCATAAAGATAAAGATTTTATTAGTAGTTCAAATTTATGTTGATGATATAATATTTGGTTCTACTAATGATGTTCTTTGCAAAGAATTTTCTAAGCTAATGCAAAGTGAATTTGAGATGAGCATGATGGGGGAGCTCTCATTTTTCTTGGGACTCCAAATCAAGCAAAGAAAAGATGGCATCTTCATCAATCAAGCTAAATACGTCAAAGATATGCTCAAGAAGTTTGGACTAGAAAATGGGAAACCTCATGACACTCCAATGAGCTCATCAACAAAGCTTGACATAGATGAAGGAGGTAAATGTGTGGATGTTAAATTATATAGGTCAATGATTAGCTCTTTTGCTCTATCTAACTGCAAGTAGACCGGACATTATGTTTAGTGTTTGCTTATGTGCTAGATTTCAATCATGCCCTAAGGAATCACATTTACTAGTTGTTAAGAGAATCTTTAGATACCTTAAGGACACTCCTAGTTTAAGACTTTGGTATCCTAGAGACTCTAGCTTTAGCTTGCATGCCTTTTCTGATGCGGATTATGGATGATGCAAATTAGATAGGAAAAGCACCTCCGGTACTTGCCAATTCCTTGGAAATATGTTGATTTCTTGGTTTTCAAAGAAACAAAATTGTGTTGCATTATCTACCACTGAAGCTGAATACATTTCAGCTGGTAGTTGTTGTGCACAAGTTTTATGGATGAAACAACAAATTTTTGATTATGGAATTGAAGTAAGTACTATTCCTATCAAGTGTGACAATACTAGTGCTATTTGTATCACTAAAAATCCCATCCAACACTCTAGAATTAAGCACATTGAAATAAGACATCACTTCATTAGAGACCATGTCGCTAAGGAAGATGTAGTTCTAGAATTTATTGATAGTTTGCACCAATTAGCGGATATCTTTACAAAACCTTTAGACAAGGAAAGATTTTGGACACTTAGGAGAGAATTAGGTTTAACTTACCTATCTTCACTTAGTGTTTAAAATAATTTTATCACTTTTAAGAATAAATCAAAAATGCTTATAATAAATTTTGATTGCATTCTTTGCTATTAGTTAGGGGGAGTTTATGATTCTTTGTAAAAAATTGATTATATGTTCAAATAAATTTTAATGATAAATTTGATTGTTTGAACATAGTTAATTTTTGGTAAAAAGAGTTACCAATACCACTAGAGAAAATTAATTTAGCATTTTGAGTGTTTAAAATCAAATTTTAGCAGTTTTAGTGAAGAGGGAATCGATACCCCCTTAAAGGGGAACCCTATGTCAAATCTTAAACAACCTAGGACATTGTTTAGTCGCTCAAGTCAAAACGACCTCTTATTCCTCCACCCAATCCAAATAACCCAAATATGACCATTCTGAACTCTTGTTTCACGTACCTAGTCGTAGACAAGATCTATATCATAGGTATCATACTTGTTTTGAGTCATACAAAATCCGGGAAGAATGTATCCCTTCGATCCAAGCTATAGAAGATATGGACTTCCAATATCTTCCTACTCTTAAATCTTAGAAGTTTGATAAACTCTTTAAACTGAAACCTTTGTTTTATCATCAATTAGTCCGCATTTTTCTATTCCAATGTGGTATGTATCCAAAACGAACGTCGATCTGAAATTATAGGAATTCGATCATATATTTTAGGACAATTCCTTTTTATTGACTCCGACACAATCGCTACCCATTTTGGACTAGATAACTCAGGTTTAATGAAAAAGAGACTGTGGATTCACCCTATAAGTCTAAGGATAGTGAGAGTACCTTAAGAAGTTATCGTGATAGATTCCTTCATTATATGATCTCTTGGTGGTTTAAACCATCAGGAGATAGGTAATCCTCCCTTAGGAACATAAATATATGGTGGATATACTGTATCCAACATAAAAAGAAGATTAATCTACCACAGATCATCTTTAGTAAGTTTCCATAAACACTATTCCTTCCAAGAATATAGAAACCTTGGTTTATGGTTGTCTCCTTAGTAATTTGTTTATCAAACTTGGTCTTAGGGTCTCTTCTGGTATTCCTGTCCCTCTTCAAAACCAAATCAATCTCACTTCCTTGAAGAAAGCAAGATGGAAAAAGGATAAGGAAACGGGCCAATGGATTTATCATCCCGAACTTAAAACTTTGAATTATGAAACATTTTGATGTTCATGGATTGTTTTATTTTGGATGTTTGAATTTGTTGGATAATTGGATATTTGAACTTACATGCTTATATATTTGGTTTGGTTTTAACTTTTATTTTGAGCTTAATGTTTATTTTTACATCATTTACATATTATTTGCATTATGACCAATTTTTGTCATTTCACATTATTTATGAATATTGAATTATGGAACTAATGGCTAACGTTTCTCTTGATTGTGATCTTAGCAACTTACACTATATTTATTTATAATCAATTGGCTAAATGTTTTTTCAAAAACACTTGTTTAAAATCTTTTAAAGGTCTTTTTGATTTAACAAAAAGGGGGAGATATGTTAAAGTGTTTTAGAGGGGAGAAGTGTTAGAGTAAGAGGGAGTAATTTCAAAACTTGATTTCAAAATCTTAAAATTACTAAAATGTTTTGTTATATCAAAAAAGGGGAGATTGTTGAAAACATTTTGATATTTCGATATAACTAAATGAATTTTAAGATTTTCCAACAGATTTTCTAAGTATATTCGATATAATTATTCGAATATCAAAATATTACTCCAAATCTTTCAAATGTCATTTTTAATCCTTACTCAAGTGTAAAATTAAGTTTTAATCTTAAAATAATTTTAGAACAATTTTACAAAGTATTTCAAACCGTTTCAAGCCAAAAATTCCATATTGTCCAGAGGGAACCGATTCCCCTCCTAAGGGGGTACCGATTCCCCCTGAATGGTTTGGCTCCGAGAAAAACAGAATGCTCGGAGGGAACCGATTCCCCTTGTTCAACGGTCGAAATATTTGAATTTTACACTTAGGGAACCGATTCCCCATGAGGGGGTACCGATTCCCCCACGCTCCAAGCTATTTTATTAATTAATTTCACACTAAAACGGCTCTATTGACTCCACTAATCATCCCCAATGTTCAAAATCATTTGAAGGTGTATTTAAACAAGCTTAGAATCCATTGATCAAGAACAAGAAACAACAATTATCAAGAATTGAGAGAGAATCAAAGAGAAAGCATCAAACTCATTGTTTGAGCACTTCAAGCCTATTTTTCATTCAATATTCATTGTGCTTTCAAGAACACCATTTGTGCTCTACTGTATTAATCCTTGAGTGTTCTTTTTTTGTTCTAGAATTGTGCAAACAATCTAACTTGTGAGGTTTTCCTTGTAAGTTTGCGAATTTGTGTATTTCTCTTTGAAAAAGAGTGTGCTCAAGAATTTGGGGTATAATTCTTGAGGGGGTTGTAAGGTTACTCTTTGACCTCAAAAGAAAGAACAAATTAGTGAATTTGTTGGAAAATCATTAATGTGGATAGCTAAGGTAGTGGATGTAGACTTTGGTTGAGAAAGTTGAACTACTCTAAATCGTTGTGCAAATATTTTCAATTTTCTACAAAAGCTTCCACCAAAATTTTTATTGCCAATTCACGTCCCTCTTAGCCAATTCCATCGATCGATTAACTCAACGGGAAGGATTAGCACCCCCACAAGCACCCAAAAATTGGTACCTAGTTGATTACCCTATATTTAAAATCAGAAATTTTGAGTTTGATCTTTATTTAATTTGAAAATCATTACGGATGAAAAGTTGAAAAGGATATTCGTTTATATAGACCGATAGCATTCGCTCCCAAGCGTAAATGCGAGAGATCAGTTATTGTGCCTAATAACCGAATATTGCCTCATTTTAAGAAAATCATGATGCGATCTTTGAAAACGATGTCAACATATTTCGGGAATCACCAATAATCGCCCCTGAGCATACTTGCGGGAGATATACCATTAATTCCCTAATAAGTGAACATTGCCTTAGATTTTTAAATAAAATGCAGTCAGAGAAAATTTTATTTGTCCTAATTAAACTAAAAGTAAATTAAGACTTTTTCTGGCTTAAAGTGTCACATTATGAAAGTTAAAGGACCTAAAGACACAAACCTAGATGTGTAGGTTCTAATATTAATCCTATTTGATTTTAATCAATTATCGAATTGAATAATTAAGATGGTCCCTCGAGCATTTAGGTGGGGGTCAACTCGAATTATTCCCTAAATTTAAAGACTAGAGTGAAATCTATCCTAAGGTAAAGGTTCTAACATTACCTTAAATTAATTTTAATAAATATTATTTCGAATAATTAAATTGGAACTTCGAGTAAAAGCAAAGACCAAATTAAGAATTCACCTATTTAAAGGACTAAATGTGAAATCATGCCTAAGATGGAGACTCTAATATTAATCTTAATTAATTATGTCAAAATTAAAACACTAATTGAAGTTCGGGGACTAAAAGGTCAAGTTCTAAAAATATCGATTCCTAAAAGATTTAAAAGTTTAAGGATCTAAATTAATAATTTCCAAGGTTAAGGACTAATTTAAAACCTAATTATAATCTAAATTATTAAACTTAAGGCTTTTTTAGAAAATATTAATTAGTGATTAATTTTAAAATCGAGCAATCGGACATCTTATGCGAAAACTCGACTCGAATTACTCCCTAATTAAGCTAGAGTGTCATCATAATTTCTAAGTTCGATTCGAGTGTTAATCTAATTTAAAACTAAATCTAGGAATTAAAATGAAACAAAACAATTATTAGTAAACTTAATTTAAAAAATAAACAATAAATAAAAACAAACAAACAAACAAACACAACACAACATAAAATAAAATAAAATAAAATAAACCTAAATTAAACCTAAAATATGAGGACCTAATTGCATAAATATAAAGTTACTAAACTAAAAGAGAATAAATTAAACATTCAATAGGGGCTAAATTAAAATAAATCAAAATTTAACGCCTAATTCTAAATAAAATAAAAACATATAGACTAATGACTAAAATATAAAACACATGTAATCTATAAGGATCTAAGAGCAATTTTTCATATTATTTAAGACTAAGAAGTAACATGCTAAATAAAAAGGTAAAATTATATAATTAATCCACATACATTTTTAAAAAAATTAAGTAGTCACTACACATGACTAAAATGCAAAAAAAAACACGACAAACTTAAAGGGACTAAAAAGAAATTAACCCTAAAAAATAAAAAATAGGCATAAAAAGATGTAAATCACAAAATAGTCATTACAGTGACCAAAATGCAAAAACACACTAAAGTTAGGGGAATTAAAATAGTGAAGTTACCAAAAAGTTAAAGCATACATAGAAAAAAGGTGAAATAACAGTTTTGATACCAAACTGCAAAAACACATGCAAAGTTTAAGGGGCTAAAACATGATTATCCCCTAAACTTTGCCTAAATATACCAATAATATGTTTTTTCATATGAGCCAATTTTCAGAAAAAAGGGAGAGAGAATCTCTCTTCTCTCTCGTCCAAAGTCAACCGGCCCACTACAAGCCGCCGCGCATGCCGTTCGGCCACGAGCGGCTGCCGAAAACACCAAAATATGCCCAAAAAATCACTGAAGGTAGATCTATCCGCTAGGTCCTATTTTAGGGCTAAAATTACCCGAAAACACCCTAGAGCTACCCGAAAATGGCCTAAAACCCTTCAGCTACCCGGACTCCAGCGACCCTCTGATGACCCAGGTAAGATCTGATTCACTCTCTATTTTTTTGTTATTATTTTTGTAACATCCCAAAACAGGGCTAGTGACTAAAACGTAAATTTTGAAAACTTTGTACTCAATTTCGAAACAAGTTAAAAGTTTAAAGATTTAAGTAGAGAATTTTGATGTTGGATTGATTAAAAAAGTTGGAAAGATGAAAGGGTATAATGGTTATTTCATAAGGAAGATTTTTATTTTCCTTTATAAATGATATAAACATGTGGAGTTAATGGGGAAAAGAAAGGAAACTCTGGAGGCTTGCTAATCTTCTTCCTCCCGTGCCTTCAGTGGTAAGGTGAGTTGGATTCAACTTGATTGTTTCTTTAATTTTAAGGTTTCTTTTGATTCTTAAAGTGATAAGAACGCTTAAGGGAAGTTTTAAGTGGTTTAAAACTCAAAGATGAATGAGTTATGAGAAATTTAGTAAAAAGAGTTTTTAAGGGAATTATTGAGAAAGAGTTGATAAATAAGTTTTGAAGTGAAATTTGACTTGTCAAGGGTCTAATTAAGAAGTTAGAAGCAATAGATGTGAATTAATAACATGTTGGGATTTTAGTTAGATTTTTTGTTCTAAGAATTATAATGAGATATTGAAGATAATGATGTGTTATAGTGTTAAAAGATGGTTTAAGTATATGTATTTAAGTTTAATGACATAAAAGGAGTGTTGTAAGTGGAGTTTAGGCAAAGTGATGATAATTTTTAGGTTAATGGAGTAGAATCTGGGTTGGTAGTATCAGTACTAGTTGAGTAAGTGCCGATACTACAAGGCAATATTAAGTGATAACTATGAGTGGGTATCGTTACTACATGAACAATATCGATACCACAAGGAAAATGTTTGTAAAATCTTCATGGGGTATCAATACTGAAGTGATAGTATCGGAACCATGGGTATCGATACCAATATGGAGGTATCTGTACCATTTTTGAGATGAAATTACAGAATCAAAATTAGGTATCGATACCAATATGGAGGTATCAATACCATTTTTGAGATGAAATTACAGAATCAAAATTGGGTATCGATACCATGGAGGGGTATCGTTACTATAAACATAGAGGTATCAGTACTGTGCTTGTAGTACCGATACTACTAAAGAAGGAATTAAGGAATCAGTGCTCTGTTTAGTTGATAATAGTAAGGATATTTTCAAGTAATTCGAATCCCGATATTTATTGGACTGTGTATTCATATAGATAACGATCGAGAGCAAAGTCCGGACAAGTCGACCAAGTAATAGTCATCGAGAAAGAGATTAGTATTTACTAGGGAGGTCAGGTGAGTGCATATTAGTTAGTATATGTTGATGAATGAAAATAAGACTTTTGACAAGTTTATTTCCTATATTAGAATGCATGAAATAATGAATATAAGCATGTTATTGATATGAGTATATGTGTGATGTGTTATTGTACATGTTATATGATTTGTGTAAACGCATGTTATGTAATTATGATATAAATTATGTGAAAATAAACTATATGAAAGGTGAAATAAGCTAAATAATATTGATATATGTGACCATGTGTGAAAAGGTATAAGCTATGTGATTATAAGGTATGTGAAAATATGTATATAAGATAAGCCATGTGAATATGTGTTATGTGATTATAAGTGATATAAGTTATGTGATTATAAGTGATATGATTACATGATCACAAGAAATAAGCCATATGATATGAATGATATGATAAGAAGCTATAAGAATATGCGTCTATGTGATATGACTACGTGAATATGTGGTAAACATAAATGATATTGCCCATTTTATGTGATATGAGAGCTATAGGTATAGTTGGCATGCAAGAGTCGAGGGTTACATAGGTCCTTCGGGACATATACATAGGTCCTTCGAGATATATACATAGGTCATTCGGGACAGATTTCACATGCCACTTAGTGGACCCTATACGAGCTATGGTGACATCATATGTTCACAACCTCTATGTACTCACATATCTTTAGTTCTCAGAAATATACATGTGCTAATAAAGAGATAACAACAAATACCCTATATGTGATGTATATGATTTTATGATATGAAATATGTTATAGAAAATATATGATGATGTGTTTATTGTTTGGTTAAGAATGTTAGGTACAAGAGCATATAACTAAGAGATATGAATGATAATAATGCTAACAATGATAAGAATAATAATAAGGATAATGAAATGAAATGATATGTATATGTATGTATTTATGTTTTGATGCATAATGTGTTTTCTAGTTTAATATGATTACATGAAGTGTGCATAGTAGGAATTAGCAATGAGATGTTATAGTTAAGTTTATTTATGCCTTACTAAGTCATCGACTTAGAGTGTGAGTGTTTCACATGTATCTTCTGGGAAGCAAGAAGAGAAGCTATGATGAGCAAGACAGGTCATCCTCTCCTTTACGAAGTTCAGATCAGAAAAGAGTTTTGAATCATGAGTATTTTGTGATATTAAATATAGTTGGCATGACTAAGAGATTTGAGTTGAGTATGCTCTGATATGTTTTATAGAACTAATTGATTTTAATTAATGTAAAATATTCATTTTTATTGAATTGTGAATTTAAATTTTAGCCAATTTGTAAAGAAAAACGTTTTGAAAAGTCAATGTGACACCTCGGACTCTGATCCGGGTCGGATACGAGTTGGGGGTGTTATAATTTTGTTGTTGGTTAGCTAGTTTAGTGTTGGGATAGATTCGAATAAATAAAAATATTTTGTTTTTTTTTATTCGAATATATGCATGCATGTTAGTGTTTTTAGGGGGAATATAAAGCCACGATTTGTTGCGAAAAAAATCTACTGAGATTCAAACAAAGAAACACACAAAAAGAAAAGAGAAAAAATAAAAATGATGTTCGAAAGTAAAAAAACATAGAACAAAACCTTTAAATTGTTGTTGTTTATTGCTTTGAAAAACACAGTGTGTCACAATTTTTTTTTTTTTGCTTGGGAGGATTTTTTTCGAACCCTTTTTACAGTTTCATGCATGGGTTAATATACCCACTTTTAACAAAGAATTCATCATTTCCAATTTGTTTCTTCTCCTTTGTTTCCTACAGGTTGCGTGGAGTGGGGCTTTGGCGTGCATGGAGGAATTGGCTAGGATTGGGGCAGAATTGGGGTAGCCTTCGGTTGGGGCAGGAAGAGGTGGAAGTTGCTTGGGTGCAGTAGGTGGCTACCAGCTAGGTTAGGGTTGACCTGGGTCGGATCTGGTTGAGTTCGAGTTAGGTTTTAGGGTAGTTAGGTGGTTGGCCTATATTTAGTTGGGTTTAGGGTTTAAATGTTAGTTTGGGCTCAGACATTTTGGGATTTGGAAATGGTGCTTACAGCTGCCCCTCTTTGCTCATTATTGTTAAACAGGAAAGAATCAAAGATAAAAACACCATTTTTCATCTTGGTCTTTTCTTGTCACGCCATGAACTCTTTACTGGGAATGTCAATTCATCTCTTTCTTTATGTGGAATTGTTGAGTCCTTGCTGCAAATGATGTCATCTTGCTTTGTTCTCTTGGTCGATTCTCCATCTTTAGTTCTTCAAGCTATGGGTTCTTCTCATCATGATCTTCCCATTAGAAATGTTGATCCCTCGAGTGATGCATTGTTGATTCGAAGTGTTGTGAATCGAGCAAAGAAAATGTGACCCTCTAGTGAGGCGTCACTGATTCGAAGTGTTGTGAATCGAGTACTGGAAATGTTGAAAACATCTTGCCCAAAGGTCTTTATGGATGGTCCGAAGGTCTTATCACCTTGCTCGAGAGATTTATAGATGGCCCGAAGGACTTACACATCATGCTCGAAAGACTTACTAATGGCCCGAAGGACTTACTCATCAAGAAACCCTTGTAAATCAAGCTTAGTTCCTTAGTTATCATTAAGGAACCCCTAAAAATTAGGGTTAGTTTCCTTTTAAAAATTCTTTAGAGATAATCATCAAGAAACCCCTAAAAATCAAGCTAAGTTTCTAAAAACTCATTTGAGAACATCCTGCCCGAAGGTCTTATGGATGGCTCAAAGGACTTATCATCTTGCTCGAAAGACATATAGATGACCTGAAGGATTTAAGAATCATGCTCGAAATACTTACTAATGGCCCGAAGGACTTACTTATAAAGAAACCCTTGAAAATCAAGCTTAGTTTCTTAGTTGTCATCAAAGAACCCCTAAAAATTAGGTTTATATTCCTTTTAAAAACTCTTTAGAGAAAATCATCAAGAAACCCCTAAAAATTAGGCTTAGTTTCTAAAAACTCATTTGAGAACACCTTGCCCAAAGGTCTTATGGGTGGCCCGAAGAACTTATCATCTTGCTCGAAAGACTTATAGATGACCCGAAGGATTTAAGCATCTTGCTCAAAAGACTTACTGATGGCCCGAAGGACTTACTCATTAAGAAACCCTTGAAAATGAAGCTTAGTTTCTTAGTTGTCATCAAGGAACCCTTAAAAATTAGGCTTAGCTTCCTTTAAAAATTCTTTGGAGGTAATCATCAAGAAACCCCTGAAAATCAGGCTTAGTTTCTAAAAACTCATTTCAGAACATCCTTCCCGAAGGTCTTATGGATGCCCAGAGGACTTATCATCTTGCTCAAAATACTTATAGATGACCCAAAAAATTTAAGCATCATGCTCAAAATACTTACTGATGGCCTAAAGGACTTACTCATAAAGAAACCCTTGAAAATCAAGCTTAGTTTCTTAGTTGTTATCAAGGAACCCCTAAAAATTAGGCTTAGCTTCCTTTTAAAGACTCTTTGAAAATCATCATCAAGAAACCCCTGAAAATCAGGCTTAGTTTCTTTAAAATCTTTCTTTTGAAAATATCATGTTATTTGGGTAACGTGCCCCCACATCAAAGTAATGATTATTCTTGGATTGAGTTCCTCAATTCTTGAGGTTTTGCCATTCAAATTATAATTCCCTTCATTCAAGGCTTGAGTTATTACTTTTTCTTTTCTTATTTTCTTGAAAAATGCGTAAAGACATGCTTTGATGCATGAAATGTGAATTCAATATGTATCTACATGTAATTCATGACTCTCTTATATGCAAAAATGTTTGTCAGTAACCCTCTTTTGACTTCCAAATAGAGATTTCAGTCTTCCTTCACTTGATCACTCTAGAATGGAGTATGCCCCAACATCAGCATGGTCAAACTAATCACCCAGAACAATCATGTCTCTCTCATCTTCTATCTTTTTTCTTTCTTCTTCAACATGATTCTAGAAGAAGTGTTTCCTCTCTTGAATTCTCGTTACGATCAGGTAGACGACTGGGCACCTTACATGTCTTTGAATCGATTTTTCAATCAAAATTATTTCTCAAGAGTCATTTGCTAACTGAAGTGTGAATGGTTTAATTCAAGGTGAGCTATTTTTGTGTTCATCTTTCGACCATAGCACTCCAAGCGATGCGGGTCATTCACCATGTCTGTTTGGTTTGAATCTTGTGATTAACGAGATCTGGTTTTGGTAATGCCCCACTGTGAGTACTTATGGCTCTCTTTCTATCAAAATCTTGATCTCAAATGTTTTCACTCTTGTGTCGCTCATCGGTAATGTTATCGAATATCTTGAGGGCTTCTCTTCATGATGCCACAATCAGATGGACCCTTAAGAAGTGATCATAATAGTCTTTCATTTTTTTCTGAGCTGGGTGATAACTCCATAAAAAGACTCTATTTCTAGTCTTTTTACTTAAGTTATTGCTCGTCTAAACAAAGTGTTCATAGCATATTAGTAACATTTAGTTGCATATATGTTATAATTGTATGTGATGGATAAGTTTTGCTTAGTCGAGATTCATTTGGTTTGACTGATATTGCCGAGGAGAAAGGGCTTGTGTGGATTGTGTATGTGCAAGAAATTAACTAAGGAGGAACATTTCAGTCGTGACAATGTATTTCACAAGGGGCCAGTGGAAAATAGAAGATAAAAACAGTGAGGAGCATATTTATCTTGCCAAGGCAAGGTTTATCTTGCAAGTCTGAAGCGGATCTGACGAATTGCTTATGTCACATGCTAGTTGTATGACTACCCTCACGTGCAATCAAGACCTCAAGATTCTGACAACAGCCAGTTGCCTTTCCTTTTTTTAGCCTGGACAAGAAAACAATGAGTATTTAGGGAATCTTTACTTTTGTGAAACCCTATAAGATTTCCCTCTATAAATACCAAGTCATAACCTTCAAAAAGGAGGCAAGGAAGCAAGAAAAGATTTAACTGAAGCGTGGAGTGAGCAACTGCAGTGTTTTCCCACCGTTTTCCAACCTGACCGTCCTTGGTGTCCTCCATAGCCAGACTATAGCAGAGCGGCGGTCAAGCCTTGAGAGAGGCTGGCTGCCAGGGTAGGCGTTGTGTTGATCGGAGATTTCATGACAGAGCCCCCGATTTTGGGAGTCGTTCTTCATTTGTTCTTAATTTCTTTACTTCGCTTGGGGTTGTATTAAAACAATGATACTTTGGTTGACTTTTTGACAATACGATGAAATGTTTTACTTGGTGTTAGTCTTTATTTTGCTGAGACAATTATTTTATGTTTTATTAATGACGCATTATGATTTTGCTCATGTCTGTTTTGTTCATTGTTTAAATATTTTACCTTGGCACATGTCTTAACATTATAAGAGCTTCGAGAGATTGTCGTGTGTCTAGACATTTGATTCTTAGATTCAAGAAAATTAACATAGATCTACGTGAACAATGGAATAGATCTGGGATGATGATGTTTTAACCTTCCTACCTTATAGATAAGGAGAGGATTTCAATCGACTAAAAGGGATAGATGCTAGAGTAGGATAGACAATGATTATAGTTCACGCTAAGAGGTATTGCTACAACAACAGTCTGATAAACTAAGGGTTGTAGTTAACATTGAGTAGTTAACATTGAGTAATCATGTCGGACAACTTAAGCATATCATAAAAAATTATTATAGCCTTACAATAATTACTTGTCATAACAAAAGATTAGCATGAGTGCTCTATGAAAAGTCTAAACATGTGAGGTTTTTTTAATATATTTAAATCAATGTTTGTCTTTGCCTTGTTTATTTTAATTTGATAATTTTTCATATTTATTTTTCCTCGACCAAACTCTTTTACAACCACACTTTATAATATTTTATTGCTTTATTTTGTTTAATTTATTACTAATAGTTTGCTAGCTTGACAAGACTTTAGGAACTAGCTCGTGACAGCTAGTTCTAGTTGTGGTGAAACTTAAAAAAGACCTACCAATCCCTGAGGAGATGATAACTCACTTACCCTGTATTACTTGATTCGACTGTGTATACTTGTACAGATTTTCTTTCCTTAGCATATACATTTCCAAACGATCAAGTTTTTGGCGCCATTGCCGGGGATTGGCAACTGATGGAATTTTTTTCGCCATAATAAAATTTTCTTTCCACCTTTTACTTACTTAGTTTAACTCATCTAATTCTTATTTTCTTTTATAGGTTTTTATCGTTGCATGAGCCTGAGATATGCTAGTAAACCATTAGAGCCATTTGACCCTGAAATTAAACAGTCATTCAGACAAAGGCGACGTAACTAACGAACCAGAGAGTATATTAACCAACAACAATATGGGAGACCAATCAGATCCTGATGTAGTAGCAAATAATTTTCATAGAAAAGTTGAAAGACCCCAAGCAATACGAGATATCTTGAACCCAATTCTTGATGATCTCAATCTAGGCATCGTGCCACCTAAAATACAAGCAAGCTATTGTGAGTTTAAACCGGTGATGTTTAACATGCTAAATTCCATTGTTCAATTTGGTGGCTCATCTAATAAGGATGCTAGACAGCATATATGTATCTTTCTCGAAGTGTGTGATTCATTCTGGCAACAATGAGTGCATGAAGATGTTTTAAAGATTAAATTTTACCCTTATTCCCTACGCGATCAAGCAAGATCTTGGCTCAGTGGAGTTCATTTGGGCTCAATGGAATCTTGGACGGATTTATGTAAAAGCTTCTTACTTCGATACAATCCACCCAATATAAATACATAGCTACGTAATGACATTGAAAGTTTTCGCCAAGGCGATGATGAATACATGTACGAGTGTTGGGATAGATATAAAACTCTACTTCGCAAGTGTGTAAACCACGTATTTCATGACTAGACTCAAGTCATGATGTTTTACAATGGAGTTAATGCACCTACTCGAATGATGTTGGATGCCTCAGTAAATGGTACTTTCCTTGATAAATCACCCGAGGAAGCCTTCGATATCCTCGACAGGATAGAAAATAATGACTATCAATTCCCGACTATAAGGCTGGGAACCGGTAGAAAAGTGTCTGAAGCATATGAAATTGAGGGTAAAGATTCAGTAGCCACTCAACTTTCTGCCATAACTAATATGTTGAAAAATTTATAGCGTCCTAATGAGTTGATAGAAGTCAAAGCGACCAGTAATGCCTGCATTTTCTATCACGAAAACTATCATGAGAGTGAATTTCCATAAAACCAGGAGTCCATCAATTTTGTGGGCAACTACAATCGAAGTAATAATAACCCCTACTCGAATACATACAATATGGGATGACGACAACATCCAAATTTTTCATGGGGTAATAAAGAAACCAACAACAATAATCAGACATGAAATTATAATAGGCCACAGCAGAGTAATTTGGAACATCAAAATTTTCAGAATCAGCATCAGATGCCCTGGCAACATACTAAAGGTACAACTTCTTCCTCTAATACAAACTCTAATTCTAACTCCTTGGAAGCTTCACTGCAGGAATGTACGGCCTCAACAAAAGATTTCATGGCTTCAACAAAGATTTTGATGCATGAGCACTTATCAATAATAAAAAACCAAGGTAATTTGTTGCAAAGTCAAGCTGCTCTTTGCAAAGCCATAGTTCATCCTTGAGAGCATTGTAAATCCAAGTGAGTTAAATCACCACGGTATTACATTTTCACCCACAAGGAAATCTCCATATTTGATACTAAAGTCATTAAAAATCATGAAAAGGAACAGTGCAGTGTACTTACACTGAGGAGCGGTATACAGATTAATCAGAATGACAAGTTTGGGGGAAAACAACTGGAAGATTCTAGCCAAGGCATTATACAACCTGAGGATCGAGCTGAAATTATAGAACAGGAAATTTGTCCGAAGAGAAGAAAAAAGATGAAGGTACAGAAATTTGTCAAACAGATAATGGGAAACTTATAGTCAAGGCTAGAGTTTCCTCATTACCTACAACAGATGACGTGAGGCCTCCACCACCCTCTTCTCAAAGATTGAAGAAACACAATGATGACATCCAGTTCAAGAAATTTATTGATGTTCTGGATCAGTTGTATATCAATGTACCTTTACTTGAAGCCATCGAGCAGATGCCCTCATATGCTAAGTTTCTAAAAGACATTGTCACAAAAAAGAGGAAGGTAGAAAATATTGTTGCGGCAAAAGAAATCTACTCTGCAGTAAGCAAACTCCCACCAAAGCAAAAAGATCCTGGAAGTTTTGTGATACCATGTTCAATAGGTGACAACTTTGTAGAATGAGCCATTGCTGACTTAGGCTAGAATGAGCTGTTGCTGACTTAGGGTCAAAACTAGAAATGTGTAACGTCTGCCCAACTATAGTTATCTTACAATTAGCTTACCGGTCTTATGTTTATCCTGAGGGAAGAATAGAAGATGTCATTGTAAAGGTGGACAAGTTTGTATTTCCAGTTGGTTTCCTAATATTAGACTGTGATGCCGATGAAAATGCACCCATCATCCTTGGATGTCCCTTTTTAGCCACTTGATGAATCTTAATAGATTACGAGAAGGGAGAGTACATGATGCGGGTAGGAGAGCAAAGCTTCACAATCAATGTCTTCAACTCTATGAGATATGTGGACCATTCAGAAGAACGCCAATGCATTAGAGACATGGAATCAATGGAGGAAGAGGAGACAACAAATCAAATCAATGAATACAACACTTTGTGCCATGACTTGATGTCTATGACGCACGAACACGAAAATTATGGCTCAGACGAAAAATTGTAAGAAAAGGATTTTGATAAATATTAGCTTGGTTGTACGAATAAAGTAATTAACGGATTCCCTACCAATGACACCAAAGCATAATATTAAGGTAAATCAGAGGAACAACCAGTTTCCTTCATGCTAGACCAGGTATGAAATTTGAGCCCTTAGATTTCAATGAAGTTAGTCTACCAAAATCATCATTACAACATGCACCCACACTGGAACTTAAAAATTTCACATCACATTTGAAATACATCTACTTAGGTAGTAATGAGACTCTACCAGTAATAATTTATGCCAGTCTAACCTCCGAACAGGAGAACAATTTGTTAAATGTTTTATCGCAACACAAGAAAAGCTCTAGGGTGGACCATGGCAAACTTGAATGGAATCAGCCCTACCATATGCATGCACAAGATCAACTTACAATATAGTCATACCAATTCGGTGGAACCAAAAATAAGACTCAACCCAATCATTAAGAAAGTGGTTATGAAGGAAATCATAAAATGGATGGATGCTGGAGTAATTTATCCAATATCCGATGGCTCATGGGTCAGTTCAGTGCAGTGCGTGCCAAAGAAATGTGGTGTAACTGTGGTCAAAAACAAAAATGATGAGCTTTTAACTATTAGAACAGTCACGGGCTAGCGAATACTTGATGGATATTCGGGATACAATCAGATAGCCATAGCACTGGAGGATCAAGAGAAGACTACTTTCACATGTCTATATGGTACCTATACGTTTAGATGAATGTCGTTTGGACTATGTAACGCTTCATCAACCTTTCAGAGATGTATGATGGTAATTTTTTGGATATGGTGGAAGATTGCATTGAAATATTTTTGGAAGATTTCTCCTTCTTAAGCGAAGATTTCAACCGATGCCTCGGTAACTTATCTAAGGTGCTGAAGCGATGTGAAGAAGCCAACCTAGTACTGAATTGGGAGAAATGCCATTTTATGGTAACCGAGGGAATAATATTGGGACATAAGATTTGTTGTCAAGGCATTAAAGTCGATAGAGCCAAGGTTGAAGTAATTGAAAATCTACCTCCACCTACCAATGTGAAAGGCATATGCAGTTTCCTAGGACATGCAAGATTTTATAGGCGGTTCATAAAAGATTTTTCTCAAATATCAAAACCTTTGTGTCTTTTGCATATTGGGACATAAGATTTGTTGTCAAGGCATTAAAGTCGATAGAGCCAAGGTTGAAGTAATTGAAAATCTACCTCCACCTACCAATGTGAAAGGCATATGCAGTTTCCTAGGACATGCAAGATTTTATAGGCGGTTCATAAAAGATTTTTCTCAAATATCAAAACCTTTGTGTCTTTTGCTTCAACAAAATAAACCATTTGTATTTAATGATGAATGCTTAAATGTTTTGACAGATTTGAAGAAAAAACTTTCATCAGCACCAATCGTTGTTCCACCCGACTGGAATGCACCTTTCGAGCTCATGTGCGATGCTAGTGAATATGCAGTTGGGGAAGTGCTAGGAAAATGAAAAAGTAAACTCTTTCATGTTATCTACTATGCTAGCCTACTCTTAATATTGCACAAATAACTAAACCATAACTGCAAAAGAACTTCTTACAGTAGTATTTGCATTCGATAAGTTGAGGTCATATCTCATAGAAACTAAAGTGATTGTGCATACGGATCACTCTGCCATTAAATATTTAATCAATAAGAAAGATGCAAAGCCTAGGCTCATCAGATGGATATTATTACTACAAGAGTTCGATTTAGAGGTACAAGATAGAAAGGGTACTAAAAACCAAGTAGCAGATCACTTGTCTAGACTAGAAAACAAAGTTAGTTGTCATGATATGAAAGACATCTAGGAGGATTTCCCTGATGAGAAAATGTTATTTATCATGACTGCGTCATGGTATGCTGACATAGTTAACTTTCTTGTTAGTGGAATTATACCTCCAGATTTATCTAGCCAAGGCCGAAAAAGTTCAGACATGATGTGTGACATTATTTACTGGGATGAACCATTCCTATTCAAGCAATGCGATGACCAAATAATCAAAAGATGTGTCCCATAAGAAGAACACAAGGAAATTCTGCTTCAATGCCACTCATCACCGTATGGAGGACATTTCGGTAGAATGAGGACATCGGTGAAGGTTCTTCAATCCAATTTCTATTGGCCAACCTTGTTCAAAGATGCACACAAATTATACAAATCATGTGATAGATGTCAGTGAATAGGGAACATATCAAAGAGACATATGATGTCGTGGTAAAATATTCTAGAGGTTAAACTTTTCGACGTATGGGGGATAGATTTTATGAGACCCTTCCCTACATCTTTCGGTGAACTATACATTCTCCTGGCAGTGGACTACGAGTCCAAATGGGTAGATAACATAGCAACACCTAAGAATGATTCCAAGACCGTGCTGAAATTCTTGCACAAAAATATATATTCACGCATTTTGGAATACCACAAGCTATTATCAGTGATGAAGGCACACACTTTGAAAACAAATTAATTGCCAATGCACTGAAAATATATGGAGTGCGACATCGAATAGAATGGGCGGGCCGAAGTCTCTAACCGGGAAATTAAACAGATCCTTGAGAAAGTGGTCAACCCAAGCCGAAAGGACGGTTGCCAAAGATAGATGAAGCACTATGGACCTATCGCACAGTATTCAAGACATCGCTAGGAATGTCCCCATTTAAACTAGTCTACGGTAAAGAGTGCCATCTGCCTGTGGAACTTGAACATAAAGCATATTAGGCCATCAAGAAATTAAACATGGATGCTCAGCTTACTGTAGAAAGAAGACTCTTGGAACTGAACAAAATGGATGAATTCAGAACTGACGCTTACGAAAATGCCCGCTTATACAAAGAAAAAACAAAACAATGGCATGACAGAAAAATTTTGCCACGGCAATTGTATTCTGAACAACAAGTGTTGCTTATAATTCACGACTCAAATTGTTTGATGGCAAGCTAAAACCCAGATGGTTGGGACTATTCATCATACACCAAGTCTATAGTAATAGAGCAATAGAAATCAAGATCTGAGATGATGAATCCATCTTCAAGGTGAATGGTCAGAGACAAAAGGAATACAAAGGAGCACCAGTCATGTGCGATAAACCAGCATCAACAACAAGCGATGCCCAAGAGTTTGATTTACTTACCTGAACAATATTTGATGCCTAGGCAACAAAAATCTGATTTCTGTACATAAATAAATTAAGTTATTTTATGCACTAGTTAATTGTTTTATTTTATTTCTGTTTTTGATTTTGGCATGCAAGGTACACGTGGCAGCATGGGGTGAGAACTCACGCATGGGAGGAAGAGAAACCCTAAGATAAAAGGTTTTGGCGATAATTGTGAAGAGGGAAAGTAATATATTTTCCCCACGTTATGTCAAAACAAATATTGTGTCATTAATGTCATATCTTTTTCCCTCTTGTTTTGACTAATTTACCCTGAATAAAGCACTTATTATCTTTCCAGAAGAACCAACTTACACTCCATCTTGTTCGTCATTCTCATAGTTTCTTTCTTTACAATTTTCCCCTTAAATATTTCCTCCTCATCACCACTGTGAAACAACATGTACCATCAAATATCATGGCCAGATCAAAGAAAAATCCAGCCCCAGCATCAGGATTTGAGCGTTTTCAGACTGCTGAAGTCGAAGCACGGTTTAAAAACGGTAAGTATATTTGGAGGATGATTTTATTTTTCTAGCAAAAAATGATGAGCCATTTGGACCAGAAGTAATGGACGTGGTTAGAAAGCAGAAATGGGAGAAATTTTCTTGGCATCCTCAAGCTGTGGCGCCGGCGATGGTTCATGAATTTTATGCCCATCTTGAAGACCCATCTAAACATAATGTGTATGTGAGAGGGAAATTCATTCGATTTTCCCCCATCAGCACTCAACCGTTATTTTAAGTTAGGAAAGGTGGAATAACAACATGAGAAGTTTGTCATTGAGGCAGACCAAGAAACCTAGAGTGGAGTCCTTGAAGACCTCTGCTTCGGATGGTTAAAATTTCAAGGTAACACGCTAACAGGTAAACAGGTCGATCGTCGAGCCCTTAAACCTGTGGTGAAGTTATGGAATCACTTCCTAAAAAGCAAGCTAATGCCGACCTCCCATAACACAACTGTTCTAGTAAAAAGGTTGATGTTGTTGTATTCGATTATTTATGGGCGAGCGATCAATGTGGGAGAAATCATCTTCGAGAAAATCCACGACTAAACAAAGAGAAATCGAGGTAATCTTCTTTTTCCTAACCTGATAATTACTTTGTACATGAAGAAAAAAGTCCCCGATGAACCATTCGATGACTTAATCAAGTCAAAGGAATGAATAACCAAGAATAAAGTGCCAAAACGCATGAGCTTCGATGATAGAGGAGCCAAATTATTGAGACCCATGAGAGGATCGATCGTCTGGAAAATCACATAGAAATTTTATTTGGATATGTTAAGGCAAGGGATGCACAACTCAATTCCTTTTTCAAGGAGCTTCTCCCAATCACCAATGAAGACTTTCCACCCCTCCCTGATGTTATTCTGAAACACACTGCTGGCGGTAGTACATTCAATGCCTTGGCACAAACTGCTCCTCCTTAGTTTCCTGCAGACGTTCCTCCACTGTCCATTCATGTCTCGTATGTACCTGAAGAAGGCCAGGCAAAAAGATGAATATCTGAGTTGCTCATTCTCTTCCTCCAAAAGAACTCATGAAATTTCACCCGAATTCTTTATCGACGATGATTTCATTCCAGTCCCTGATCAACCTATAACTGAGAAGCACTTGAACAATCCTTGTTCGTAACACAATGCCAGTTCCTGAACCAGATCATAGTCAAACTCCATAAACTCCTGCGTAAACCACCCATGTTGAAGAACAACAAACACAAGCACGCGTTCCAAGCACTAAGCGACGCATTAAGCGAACGAAAGGTCGTGTCTTTCAGCCCTCTCCCTCCCATATTGCATCAGAAGATACGGGATCCAAGAGTCCCCCTCCTCCAAAAAGACGCAAAACACGCATGTCCAGTCAAGCTGCCCTACCACAGTTAGTTAACATTTTTTATTTTTATTTTTTCTCTACATTTGCATTTGTAATTAGTTACATGTAGTTTTATTTTTCATGCACTGAGGACAATGCGCCCCTCAAGTTTGGGGGAGGTATCGCGTCTCACACTCTGTTAAGAGCAATTGATGATAATTGGTTACAAATTTTGGTTGTCCTAATATAAGAAGGTTAAGTTTATTGTTTGGAATAAATTGAGAATGCCCGATAATGATAGCATAATCTAATTGCCTAGGCCAGAATTATTTTTCAGACTGTCGAAAGGAGAGAACGACCTTAGTCTTAATTCTTTGAAAAATTATAAACACTATTGTACACTGTCTCTACTTAAGGTGATTAGTAAATTTTTAGGAAAAGAACTCTTTTTGCCTAGACATCAAAGAATTCTAAGGCTATAGTTGAACTCCTTAGTGCATAAACTTTGTAGAATAAAAGGGACACTCCTCTATGTAATGGCATAACTAGAAAACTCCATAAAAATTATGGGATGCCTAGGCATATGAATGAATGAAAGTAGTCACAGGATGACTCTACCCGACTAGCTTGGGGGTGGAAGGTATGCTCTTTTTCACCTAGAGTGTAGAAGGGTAGGTGTGATGAGCTGACTCCCCAAAAAAATGATGAATAAATAGGAGTGGAAACTGTGCCTGACAAATAATTTGATGCCTTGATAAAACATAAGTACTTACTTGAAGTTTTCTAATTACATTAGTGCATATACTGATTACAATCACGCACACACGCTAGCAATGAATCTTAACTCATAAAGGTACTTGAATGATATGACAGTCAAGCATGTTGAGGCCAAACTTTTGTTGAGGGCTGAAATTTTAAAACCACATGACTTTCTTAATAACTCTGCCATGAAAATTTTAATTTGTTCCCTAACTATTGACCATTGCTTGAGGACAATCAATAGCTTAAGTTTGGGGGTGTGATAACTCCATAAAAGACTCTATTTCTAGTCTTTTTACTTAAGTTATTACTTGTCTAAAGAAAGTGTTCATAGCATATTAGTCGCATTTAGTTGCATATAGGTTATAATTGCATGTGGTGGATACATTTTTCTTATGTGAGATTTATTTGGTTTGACTAATGTTGCCGAGGACAAAAGGCTTGTGTGGAATGTGTATGTCTAGGAAATTAACTAAGGAGGAACATTTCAGTCGTGACATTGTATTTCACAAGGGGCCAGTGGAACATAGAAGATAAAGACAGTGAGGAGCAGATTTATCTCCCAAGGTAAGGTTTATCTTGCAAGTCTGAAGTGGTTCTGACAAATTACTTATGTCACATGCCAGCTGTATGACTACCTTCACGCGTAATCAAGCCCACAAGATTCTGACAATAGTCAGTCACCTTTCCTTTTTCAGCCTGGATAAGAAAACAATGAGTATTTAGGGAATCTTTACTTTTTCGAAACCTACAAGATTTCCCTCTATAAATACCCAGTCATAGCCACCAAAAAGAAGGCAAGGAAGCAAGAAGAGCTTTAATTGAAGCATGGAGTGAGCAACTATAGTACTTTCCCACCGTTTTCCAACCCGACAATCCTTGATGTCCTCCATATCCAGACTATAGCAGAGCGGTGGTCAGACCTCGAGAAAGGATGGCCGCTAGGGCAAGCGTGGTGCTGATCAGAGATGTCATGACAGAGCCCCCAGTTTTTAGAGTCGTTCTTCCTTTGTTATTAATTTCTTTACTTCGCTTGGGGTTGTATTAAAACGATGATACTTTGGTTGACTTTTTGACAACAACATGAACTATTTTACTTGGTGTTAGTCTTTGTTTTGCTGAGATAATTATTTTATGTTTTATGAATGACGCATTATGATTTTACTCATGTAGGTTTTGTTCATTGTTTAAATATTTTACCTTGACAATGTAAGTGCTTCAATAGATTGCCTGGGGTCTAGGTGAAACACGTCTTGACATTGTAAGAGCTTCGAGAGATTGCCATGTGTCTAGACATTGATTCTTAAATTTTGAGAGAATTAAGATAGATCTATGTGAATAATGGAATAGATCTGAGATAGTGATGTTCTAACCTTCCTACCTTAGGGATAAGGAGAGGGTTTCAATCGACTAAAAGGGATAGCTGTTGGAGTAGGAAATACAACGATTATAGTTCACGCTGAGAGGTATTGCTACAACAACAGTCTGGAAAACCAAGGGTTGTAGTTAACATTGAGTTGTATTGCAATAACAACTGACTAAGAATACTCAGAAATCCTATTGGGCAGCTTAAGCATATCATAACAAATCATTCTAGACTTAGAATAATTACTTGTCATAACAAAGATTAGCATGAGTGCTCTGTGACAAGTATGAATATGTGATGTTGTTTTGAATATATTTGAATCAACGTTTGTCTTTGCCTTGTTTATTTTAATTCGATAATTTTGTATATTTATTTTGTCTCGACCAAACTCTTCTACAACCATACTTTATAATACTTTATTGCTTTATTTTGTTTAATTTATTACTAATAGTTTGCTAGCTTGACAAGACTTCAGGAACTAGCTCGTGACAACTAGATCTAGTTGTGGTGAAACTTAAAAAAGGCCTACCAATCCCTGAGGAGACAATAACTTACTTACCCTTTATTACTTTATTCGACTGTGTATACTTGCACAGATTTGCTTACCTTAGCATATACATTTCCAAACGATCACTGGGATATGCGATGTCTTCAACTAAGGCGATCATCTGCTTCTAACAATGTCACAATAAAGTGTTAAAGGTTATATCCTCTAGTCCTTATGATCTCTCGATTATTTGCTTTTAAGAAATACTTCATTGTTCTGGCATTGATTTCTTATTTTCTTCGATATAGGCAGAATGTGCCTCACCAACTTCGAGGACCTTTTTCATTTGAGATTCTTCTATTTGAAATTTTTTTTTAGTTTTATTTTAAAAATGCAAAAAATTTTGAATAAATTCAAAGGTGTTGTCATTTTCTTCAGGCTCACAATCAAAACAAATTGTAAAACAAGAGTTTATTGAATATCAAATAAGTCAAATTTTTTTAATCCTTCAAAAATTATATACATTTGAAAAGTGTAAAGATTAATGTTGATATAAGGCTTAGGCTGACTTGGAAAGGTAATGTGTTTCTAGTTAATTTGGGGAGGTAATGTGTTTTAGGTTGGCTTCTTGTGTCCTTTATTCTGGCGTTTATTGATCTGATGAAACAACTGCCATGCTTCTTTTCTGGAAATGTTTACTAGTTCTCAGTCCTCATGTTCACCTTTGGGTTATGTAGTGCTTTACCCAGATGTATAAGATCGTCTTGTGTGTTGTGGTTGACAATATTTGTGTTCGAGCTGTCTTTTCAGGTTTTCACCTCGAATTCTCCTTTGGTTTCAAGACGTTATCTAAAATTTTACGTCTTGAACCCTCCTTTTATTATTTTCCCTATCATGCATTAAAAATTTTAGAAAACTAATTTTTGCAAATAAATATAACCCTGAGGGGCGAAATGAAATATGAAGAAATCTCTCCACTAATAAATCCGTGTATGATTAGAAGGTACCTTTCAGACACGTAATGTAGGCTTTGGCTCATGGTTATGAAAGAAATAGATAAATGGGCCCAAAAAAGTGTTTAAGAGTTATTGAACCAAGGATCGATTCGTTTTGTTGTCTTCAATCTTGTCTTGCTCGATTTGACTCTGCTCGTGTGCCTTTTATATTTTTTTTCTTTTGGTGTTTTTTGATCTTTTGCTAAATTGATTTAAATCTTTAAATCGCCCGTCTTGAAGTATTTGACCGGTTTTTTTTCTTTTTTTTTTCTTTTTCTTTTTTTCTTTTTTTTTTCTTTTTCTTTTTTTCTTTTTTTTCTTTTCTTTCTTTTCTATCCTTTTTATGTGTTTTTGCTATATGTTTTCTTCTTTCTCTCTGTGTCGTCAAACTTTATTTGATCTTAGAGCGCTTCGTATTTGGTCCGTCTTGTGGTATCTTGTTATTTCTCACTTTATTTCATCATGATTTTCTTCTATAAAAAAATTTGGATTGATGATCTTCACGTATGCGAGTAGATGTCCTTCACCTTTGCCCCCCAGTGTGGAGGGTGATCCTTGGTTAGGGTTGAATCAGAAGAAAAAAATAATATTAGCTCAAAATGGGACAACAAGGGATATATATATATATATATATATATTTAAAAGGATAAGTGAAACAAAGTCGTTCATCATCTCATACAAGGAAGTCCTTGTTAAAGAGGTATCCCCAGGGGGACGAGTTCAGGATTAACATTATTTACATGAAAACAATGTAATTAATGCATTATAGAATTATTTCAATGATTCCCTTTATTTATTATTCTTCCATTCTCTCCTAGTATGCCCCAATTATTCGAATACTCTTGTAAAACTTTAATCTGTAATATTCTCTCATGTCTTTCTTACAGGAATGGTCCTCGTTCTGCCCCCAGGATTCATTGAGGTTGGGAAATGAATGTTGGTTATGTGTCTAGGAAGAGAAATGTATGACTTTAAAGTCATAATTCTGAAAAAGGAAATGTTATGGAAAGGTTATTTTTGTCTGGGAAGGTAAAAGAACAGGTTTTAGTGCATCGTGAAGGATAAGGGCATGAATTTATTATTTTCAGGGGAAGTGATGTCAAGGTTCAGTCATGTGTTATTTCGGGTAATGAACCAAGTAGTGGTTCTTTCGACTTTGGGTGGGGTATAGAAGGTCTAATCTTGCCCCTCGTCAAAGATCTATAATTAATGAAGTAGTGAAAGAACCTTTAATTCGTTCGATATTCAAAGAATTACAAGATTAAAACTTGATTTATTGCTCATAACCTTGAAAAATGACATAAGTTCAATTAACAAAATATCTATTTAGGAAAGAACAAAAACACATCTAATAGGACAAGGCCAGTGCAACAAGGTTTCATGGTGGATGAAAGAATTTTTGTTTGCACCAGGATGTCTCATTATTAAAGGTTTATGCTCCCTGTTTAATTAAATTATGGACATTTCTCTTGGTTGCCAATTCTTTTCTAGGTACGAATGGGGTAACCTCTTCTTACATTAAAAACTTTTATCACGAGATTCTCTGCAAGTTACCCTCAGGATCCGTGATTAATGCATTTTGAAATGCAATGTGTACCGTGTAATGTACAATGTATATATACTAATGCAAAGAGATGCAAGAGAATGAGAGTGCAAAATGCAAGATGCAAATACAGCAAAGAATTGATCCCAAAAATAATTGTTCCTTGAATAATTCTTGAAAAACCGATAATGTCTCAGTACACTGAGGAAGTGAAAATCTGGTCCATCTGTAAAATGCCTAGCTCCTGCGAGCATATGGGTACTACATCGTCTTCAAAGCTTCTACATCATCTCCTACTTCAGAAATCTTTCGAGTCGGTTTGGGATCTTCAATTGTTGGCTTCGGGGTTGAATCTTCTTGAGTCAATCTCATTATTCCATCAGGTAGATGTTTGGCTTGTCTCCTAAGTAGGTAGACTCTCTCTTGGAGCTTCTCGATCTATGTAGAGCACCTCTGAAATTCTTCACATACCAGCGAAAGTCATTGCTGTGGCATTTTTTAAGAACCTTTTAAATGATCAGTTATTTAAGGGATCAATATCATTGAATGATATGTCATGTTCATGCAAAAATGCAACAAGACCAAACAAAATCAAATCAATGTTAGTAGAAACAAAAAGAATCAAGTCAGTTGAAATGATTAATCAAATAAATGTAATCTTAACAAAAATAATTAAATATGACTCAAAGTTGAGACTGAAAAATAAAGCATACAAAGGAAATTAATAAACCTAACCGTATGCGTTCTAGTTCTCCTAGGTTATCCACATGGCTCTAGCGGGGTAGGTTTACTAAATTCTCTACATTAGAATGGGTTCTAACAACGGGTTCCCAAGCTATTTTTACAACCTACTAAGGTTGACCCCGATTCTAGTACAGACTTGTGAATCAGGTTCAGGTCAGGGGATCACACCACCAAAAGTGTACCATGGATCTTATATTCGGATAGGCAACTTAGGGTGCTTTCCAGAGATACTTTATCAAACCCACACAAGGAAGCCCAATGCTCCTCATGAGGTGTGACGTTTCTCCCTACTTAGGTAAACTGGGTTAGAGCTCGGGTTTAGAGCTATGATGTGCAACAATCCTAAATATTTCCAGAAGTGTAAGCATTAATCAGAGAGAAAATCTTTTTCTTTTGAAATAACATAATTAATTATAAATTAAAACAAGATCGAACTAGTAATTTCCCAAAATCCTAAATATAGGGTAACTAACTCGTGGCTTGACTCTCAATTTGTTTTACAAAAACAAAATGTCCCCAGCAAAGTCGCCAAGCTGTCGACACTGTTTTTCACCTGGGCGGTGAAAAGATAGATATCGACTCTGGGGTTTTCTCTTTGAAAATTGTTTCAAAATGTGATGATTCGCCACCAATCATTTAAGGTGTCACTGAAACACCATAAAAATTGGGTATTTTAATATAACATTTCTTTTATTAAAATATCATGTTTTAAGGTCTGTGAAAATCCAAAAATAGGGTTCAGGAGTCAGTTACGTGTGGGGAAGGATTAGCACCTCCACAAGCGCCCCAAAATTCTTACCTAGTTGATTACCCTATTTTTTAAAATCAGAAATTTTGAGTTCGGTCTTTCTTTAATTTGAAAATCATTACGAGTGCAAAGTTGAAAAGGGTATTCGTTTATTAAGACCGATAGCATTCACTCCCAAGCATAAATGAGGGAGTTTAGCTACTGTGCCTAATAACCAAGTATTATATCGTTTTTAGAAAATCATGATGTGGTCTTTGAAAAGAATGTCGACATATTTCGGGAATCACCAGTAGTCTCCCCCTGAGCATACTTGCGGGAGATATACCATTAATTCCCTAATAAGTGAACATTGCCTTAGATTTATAAATAAAATGCAATCAGACAAAATATTTTCATCCTAATTAAACTAAAAGTAAATTAAGACTTTTTTGGCTTAAAGTGTCACATTATGAAAGTTAAAGGACCTAAAGGCACAAACCTAGATGTGTAGATTCTAATATTAATCCTATTTGATTTTAATCAATTACCGAATTTGATAATCGAGATGGTCTCTCGAATATTTAGGCGAGGGCTAACTCGAATTATTCCCTAAATTCAGGGACCAAACTGCAAAAACATACATAAAGTTTGGGGGTAAAACATGATTATCCCCTAAACTTTGCCTATATATACCAAAAATATGTTTTTTTTTCATTTGAGCCAATTTTTAGAGAAAAAAAAGGAAAAGTGAATCTCTCCTCTCTCTCACCCAAAGTCAGTCGGCCGCCGCGCATGCCGTCTGGCCACGTGCGGTGGCTGAAAACACCAAAATTTACCTAAAAATTCATCGAAAGTATATCTAGCCCCCTAGAACTTATTTTAGGGCTAAAAATACTCGAAAACACCTTAGAGCTACCAGAAAATGACCTAAAACCCTTCGACTACCCGGACTCCGACGACCCAGGTAAGATCTGATTCACTCTTTATTTATTTTTTTGTTATTATTTTGTTGTTGGTTAGTTGGTTTAGTGTTGGGATAGATTCGAATAAATAAAAATATTTTGGTTGTGTTTTATTCGAATATATGCATGCATGTTAGTGTTTTTAGGGGAAAATAAAGCCACGATTTGTTGCGAAAAAAATGTACTGAGATTCAAACAAAGAAACACATGAAAAGAAAATAAAAAATAAAAATGTTGTTCGAACGTAAAAAAACAGAGAAGAAAACCTTTAAATTTTTTTTATTGCTTTAAAACACACTGTGATACAATGTTTTTTTTTTTGCTTGGGAGGCTGTTTTCGAACCCTTTTTACAGTTTCATGCTTGGGTTAATATACCCACTTTTTACAGAAAATTTATCATTTCTAATTTGTTTCTTCTCTTTTGTTTCCTGCAGGTTGCACGGAGTGGGGCTTTGGCATGCATGGAGGACTCGGCTGGGATTGGGGCAGAATTGGGGTAGCCTTCGGTTGAGGCAGGAAGAGGTCGAAGCTGGTTGGGTGTAGTGGGTGGCTGCCAGCTAGGTTAGGGTTGACCCGGGTTGGGTTGGGTCGGTCCGGTCAGATCTGGTTGAGCCTGGGTTGGGTTTTAGGTTAGTTAGGTAGTTTAGCTATATTTAGTTGGGTTTTGGGTTTAAATGTGAGTTTGGGCTCGGACATTTTGGGATTTAAAAATGGTGCTTACATTTACAATTATATTTTTATTTAAATTTGGCCCATATTTATTTCTATTTTTGTAATTTATTCCAAACCATGTAAAAATTCATCATAAACTTCAAACTCTATCATTTATATCATAATATCTAAACCATATAAATTTTTATTCACCAACTTTTTAAATGAATGAAATTTAGTCCAATTTGATATCAATTTCACATTTTATAATAATTCTATTTGATCCCTGCATACTGTTTAATTTATATAAATTTCATGTTTGTTCAATTTAATCCCAATTATTAGTTTGCATTAATTTTTCTATATATTTAGAGATAATTATTATAATGTCTCTATTTTTATTTTTTCAATTACATAGCTATAATTATAGCCTATGATAGACAGACAGACATACATATGTTCGTGAAAGGAGAAAAATAATTCACCTAAAAATGACTCGACCTAAAGTCCATTTGTATCCAGTAACACTCGACTTCAAGTTCACTCAAAATTGATATTATTCGACCTAAAATTTATCTATCAATGACGTGACCCAACCCGAGACGAAGCCCAGCAAACCTGAATCAACATGATATTTAACATGATATTTAGACATGAATTGATATTGACCTGGCCTTAAATTAACCCAAACTCGAACTCGAATGAGTTTGATTTGAAATTAAACGGATAATGACCCGAAATTGAATCAATTCAAGTCTGACCTCACTCGAGTTAAACTGTTAAATTAACTTAATATAACTTGAATGATTATATGATTTCACGTCCCTATTGGGATATAATGGAAAGGGCATAAATTCACCCCCACAACTACTAGCTTTTGTATCATTTGCAATATCAACAAACTTCCAACCTTACAATCGAAGTTGTCTGCTTATATATTAATATGTGACAACTATCGTTTCAATGTCAAAATAAAGTTCATTCTTCTCGATTAATAAATAAAGGAAATTCGTAGTATAGAGAAGTAAGGGTCGATTCCTCATGGACTTAGAAAATTCTGAATTTTTGTCTGAATTATTTATGCCAGACGTGATATGGTGAATGGGGGGTTTTGATAAAAAAAATGATTAAGTAATAAAAGAGTTTGCATAAAAAGGTAATTAAGGTAAAAAAAATAAGAAAATAAAGATTGTAAACGGATATGGTAAAAACAGCCTCAAGCTTTGCTTTGACTCAATTTCCTTTAGATCATCGAATTAGATTTTCCCTTCGGGATTCACGTCGGTTACTTTGTCTACAAGGGCAATCCCTGTGACTCTATTTTGTATACCGAATACCCAAGGCAATCTTTGATTCTGGCTTCGGAAATTGATCTAATCAATATCAATTGTCGTAGATCAATTACCGTTTAAGTTCATGGCGACCGACTCAGATTGTTGCTTCTATAACCGTCAATTCCAATCTTAATTCCCTCTTGGCGAAGCTATCTCGCCAAGTGTGTTCTTAGAAAGTCGAATGTGCTTTCTATAAACCGAATCTTCCTCTCACATGTTTAATCGCAACAAAAATCTAGACCAAAGTCTATCTTTGATTTTGAAAATTGTTTTGATTTTGGAAAATAAGCGTAGAGATTAAGAGAGAGATTCTGAATATATTAAGGGTCTGTTTCAAATCTCCCATTGTAATTGAGTCATAGCTTCAACTCTCAACTTATGAAAAATTTAGCTAAGCATGACAAAAGTCATACTTAGCATATTCAAAAACAAAGCTTGAAAATAAATGAAAAATTTGAAAAGTAAAATAAAAAGAAAGCTTTAATAAAACTAGAAAGAAGAAGATAATTGTAATCTGAGATGTGTTTAGGCTTACCCCAAGAGGATATTTATAGCCTCTCAAAGCCTAAGGATAAACAAAGAAATTAAAATAAAATAATCCTAAAGATAATTGTTTTTTTTTCTAAATTCAAACTTTAAACAAGTCTCCTAATGCAACTCTGCTCGTCCATCTTCCAGAAGGCACGCTGAGTAGATCTTCTAGAAACTACCACGTCAGACCGTGTCATGCCCAGAGTCGTGCCCATGTCTCTAGCTGTGATCAAATAATAAAAATATAAAGAATGCGCCCGTTTTACCACTAGTTCTGGAAAGTAAAGACCTGTACGAAAATAAGCATTACACATCCAAATTAGCAGTAAATCCACAAGATCGAAGAAATAATGAGAAAATATTAACAATTCTGAACACTCATCAAATTCCCCCTCACTTATCTCATGCTTGTCCTCAAATATGATATAATCAAATAAGTCAAAAATTCCATTTACCGTTCTTTGTCAAGCTTCACATTCAAGGAAGCAACGTAGAGACCACAAGAATTATTCAAGTCAAGAAATAAATCAATTGAATATCACCAATTGGAACAAGTCAAGTGTAATTGTAATATCCATTCATTCATTAATCTCAATGCCCATAACTAAATACCTTATCGGGAATCACTCAAATCACTCAATGTGTTTGGGGTAAAGAAACACTCAATGTTAGAACTGACACGTATTACCATAGGCCTGCAAGTAAATCAAATCTCCACTACTAATAAGAACAAGATGCATAAATCAAAGGGTATTTTATTGGTTGTAACGGGGCTTAGGTAAAGGTGGGGAAAAGGCTAAATATATGGCTAAATATTCAATGTAAGGAACTAACAAATAATAAGTTCAACTCCATCAAGACATTAAGCACAATAAGATAGAAATGCAAACTATCAAGTAACAAAATTCTTTTCGGAATGTATTTGATTTTTTTTTCTTTTTCATATTTTTGTTGTTTTGTTTTCCATTTTTTCATGTCTTTTTATCTCTTTTTTCGAACATCTATTTTTCTTTTTCGAACTGCTTTTTTTCTTTTTCGATAGAGTATACAAATAGTTAAATTATTCACTTGCCCTGAAAAGGGTAGAAAAGAGGGATAAAATAAAAAGGCTCAGGTTTATAAATGTGGTGAAAACAAAAAAATGGGAATGGCTCAAAAGTGGTTAACTAATGGGAAAATGAATGCGTAGGCAATTTAGTGGGGGGAATCGGAATGGTTAATCCTAAGGTGCCCAATCATTTTTAAGCATCATGTTCATGTGTAATCTCGACAATATACAAAATGCAGGTTCTAGAATACCAATGTCAAATTCGACACACTCAATCCAACAAAATAAGAGCAAAATGATATGCTTGTAAAAGCTTAAATCTCACCAAATTGTTTTCATGCATTAAGTTAAGCACATTTAAACCAACAAAATCATGAAATATCATAAAAATACCAACTTGATCATAATTCATCTTATTCACCATCAAGAACATCCTAACCTAAACAATCATGTGTTTCCAAACAAGCATAGTATTCCAAAAAGATTCTACAAGACAAATAAATTCAATGAAATTTTTGTAAATCCAACCAACACATACTAGCATCAAAACATAAAGATAAGCAAAGGGAAATTCAACCTACACTCTACTCCCCCTCACTTAAAGCGTTTTGCCTCAAAACATAAAATTAAAGTGCAAGAGAATGAATAGAGTACTCCCCAGTTTTAATGTTGACCACGTCCACGGCCTCGGCCGCGGTGGGAGGCGCTGGGACGGAGATAGGAAAGAATCTCAGTGATGTTTGTCTCAATGGAATGGAGGTGGTTGTGGACTTCATCCATTTGAGACTGTATATCCGGGCGAGGTGCTACAGGTGGTGGTTTTGCCACATTACAGCGAACAAACACTTGCTCACGGCGAGGAGTGAGAACACTCAGTGGAACGAAGTATGGTGCGCTCAGGGTTCTAGTAAGAGGCCCATCGAATCCAAGCATCAATCATCTAAAGCATCTGTAGAAAAAGCTTAAGTAAATCATGTAACGTTAAAATTAGCGATGCGATAAGCTAAATGAGCAATGTAAGAGCCAAGGATAAGTGGCCGATTGGATCGAATAACGATCTCAAAGGCCTGAGCAAACCAAAATTCTAAGCTCACCCGCTGGCCGGATGACATGCACCATAAAAAGAATAATTCAACTCGGCTCAAGGAGGATGACGAGTCATTCCGGCCGAAGTAATTGTAGGCGAGGAAGTGGTGGATGTAGCGTAAAGCCGGGTCGTGGATAAGATGATCTCGAGTCGAGCAAGCGTTGAATGTATGACCAACTAAGCCGGTAAGAGTCTCATAGGCCATATCGGCATCAAAAACCTACGGAATCTCAAGTAAATCAATAAAATACACATGATTCGTGACATTCGTCACGACCCTCATAGTAAGATTAAATTTCGATATAGACATTGAAAAATAACTTTCGCATAGTCGGAATGTAACGACATCGGGTGAATTAACATTGAGAATATGATGCGGCGAAAAATTAAAAGTGACATAGAATTCAAACACAAGTTCATAAAACATTCCACAATTAATCATCGGATATAAATTCCAACCAATGGCGGTAAAATATTCATGAACAGACTCACGTAAATGCAACGTTTCTAAAGTTCAAGTCGGAATATATTTACCTATATGGAAAGGACGATGTCTTATCGACTCAAAACGTACCAATTTGTCGTCCGAAAATTACACATATCTGTGCAGCGTTTCTTCGGTAGGAACAGTGTATGATCGACCCCTTCAGTTACACTCTGGATTTTCGTGGGTAGGCGGTGGGTTGTCAGGAGCAGGGGCATCACCCGGGCTAGGGGAACGATTCGGTGAATCTTGATACTCGGGTTGCTGTCAAGAACTCGATGTCGTAGGTGAGGGATTCGGGGGTGGAAAACCAGCAGTAAAGTCCTCTATAAAACCATAAATATGATGGTACATTAGCAAAGGTTGAACTGAAATAGGACTAGAATTTAACTCTAGAGCGTTATTCGATGCCACCGAATACATCGAATATGATAGAAAACCCGTCGTTTGCAGATGAGATGACGATGTTGCTACTGTCGGTATTAAGTGAAACAATGAAGATGGGGAACGTGGTGGTGACCGATGGTGAGAGGTCCCAAGGCGTAACGATGCGGTCAGTGCAAACGTCGAATGATATGGTGAAGATAGAGCAGTTAGTGATTGGCCACGGCCTTGCATTGGTTGAACAGTGGGCGGTGATGGAACAGAATTTGAATCGTTGGCCAACTCAATGAACACCAGTGTATTGGAGCGGCGACGTCCTTCAAGGACGGTGGGCGGAGGAGCGTTGGTGTTGTCCAGTTGATTTCGCATGCGCACCATCGTGGAGTAGAGGGGAGCGGATGGCATCAAAACACGTTAGCGAAGGCATAGAGATTTGGTAAGGTTGGTGATGGTAAGAAGAAGAATGAATGATGGTGTGTTTGGGGAAGGAAGAAAGTGTTTTGAAGAATATGAAGAGGTTGGGGGATGATTGTTTACTGTCATGGGGGTGTTAGAGTTAAAAGTAAATTGGGGTTTTGTTTTTTGTGTAAATAAAGGTGAGTTTGAAAGTAAAAGATGAAGTGGTTGGGAAAAGGGTGGGGTCTACAGTCAAAGAGAAAAGGAAGAGAAGAGAGAATTGGGGAGTGGGACCGGCAGAAAGATAACAAAAAGAGGGGAATTTTTTTGTGTTTTGCTAACGTGCGCCGGTCTCCTTAGAAGTGTGTTAACGTGCATCGTAGGGAGTCAACGGTATCGATATTGTTAGAGGGGTATCAATACCACTATATATAGTAGTATCGGTACCATCTGAGGGTATCGGTACCCTATCTCGATTCTGTTTCCACGGTATTGATACCGTCATAGGGGTATCGGTACCATACTGTTTGCACGCCATTACATGGCTTCTGGTGTCTGAATTTGGCACTGTTCATATGATAATTTCGTAAATCTTCGTTGTTTACGTTTGAAAAACATTCAGTTCCTGCAAAATAATAATAAAAATTAAACGAAACATGCTTAATCAAAATAAAAATAAAAATAAAAATTGAAAATGTAACGGAATTAAAAACAATTGGTTTCCTCCCATGAAGCGCTTTTGTTTAACGTCATTAGCTCGACGACCTAATTTATACTACAGGTTCTTCTAAGTTGGGATCTTCAACTAAGAAAGCTTGGCTATTCACATAATACAGTTTAATCATGTGTCCATTGACTTTAAATCGAGTGTCCGAACAATCTTTAAGTTCGACTGCGCCATGAGAAAAAATTTAAGTTACCTTATAAGGTCCGCTCCACTTTGATCGAAGTTTACCTGTAAAAAGTTTTAACTTTGAAACAAAAAAGAACTTTTTGTCCGATAGAAAAAGATTTAAAAGCAATTTTTCGATCATGGAATTCTTTTGTTTTGTCCTTATATATTCTGGTGTTGTCGTAAGCATCTCTCCGGATCTCCTCCAGCTCCTGTATATGTAGCTTCCGTGTTTCGTCAATCGCTTCTAATTCCATATTGCATTGCTTTATGGCCCAATATACCTTGTGTTCCAGCTAGACCAGCAAATGACATGGCTTACCGAATACGAGGCGATATGACGACATGCCGATAAGTCCTTTATATGCAGTTCGATAAGCCCACAAAGCGTCAATCAATTTTAAACTCCAATCCTTGCGATTTGGCTTGACTATTTTCTCAATAATCGTCTTTACTTCACGGTTTGACATTTTTGTTGTTTCGTTCGTTTAAGGATGATAAGTCGAGGCAATCCTGTGATTTACTCCATGTTTTCTTATATGCGCATCAATTACCTGTTGATGAACTATATTTTGCGGTCGCTTATTATCACTCTTGGTGTACCAAACCTGGAAAAAATACAATTCTTTAGAAATTGAACAGTAGTTTTGGCATCGTTGTTTCGAGTGGCTTTAGCTTCTACCCACTTTGAAGCATAGTCAACCGTAAGAATTATATAACAATTACCGAAAGAAGAAACAAATGGACCCATATAGTCAAGTCCCCAAACATCAAATATTTCCATATATGAATAGGATTAAGAGGTATTTTGTTTCTTCGACTAAAATTACCTGCACGTTGGCAATTATCATAGGATTCGCAAAATAAGTAAGCATCCCGAAAAATATGAGGCCAAAAGAATCCGCATTCCAAAATTTTATGAGCAGTCCGCTTTGGTCTGAAATGTCCACTACACGAATAAGAATGAAAAAAAATTAAAATTGAGCTTATCTCGCTTTCAGGAACACATCATCAAATTACCTGGTCTGAACAATGCTTCCAAAGATACAGATCACCCCAAATGAAGAAACGAGATTCTCTTTTAATATGGTTTAATTCGGATCTCGTCAGATCAGATGGTAATTTACCTGTAGTTAGGTAATTAACTATATTTGCGAACCATGGCATTGACGTCTGCGCCATCATCAAGCTTTCCTCCGGGAATTCCTCACGAATAGGAGGATCAACTGTAGAGATGGGAAGTCGACTTAAATGATCGGCCACCAAGTTCTCACATCCTTTCTTATCCTTAATTTCTAAATATTTTTAGAGGAGTAAGATCCAACGGATTAGTTGTGGTTTTACCTCTTTTTTGTTGAACAAGTACTTCAAGGCTGCATGATTAGAGAAAACAACAACTTTAGTGCCAATAAAATATGATCTAAACTTATCTAATGCAAAAACAATAGAGAATAATTCTTTTTCGGTTGTTGAATAATTCCATTGTGCAGAATCTAATGTACATGGCGCATAGGCGATAACGTGAGGCTCTTTTTCGATCTTTTGTCCGAGCACGGTTCCAACACTTCCATCCGAAGCATTACCCATAACTTCGAAGGGGAAGTCCCAATTTGGCAGTTGGACTATGGGTGATGAAACCAACTTTTCTTTTAAAACGTCGAATGATTCTCGACATTGTTGGTCGAACTTGAAGGCTTTATCCTTCTATAATAGCTCGCATAATGGTTGCGCCACCTTGGAGAAATCGCCTTAATGAATCTACGGTAAAAACTTGCATGACCAAGGAAAGAACGAATTTCCCTCACCGTAGTGGGGTAAGGAAGTGAACGTATTATATAGGTTTTTGCCTTGTCTACCGCAATTCCTTTAGAAGAAACAATATGGCCTAGAATTAAACCTTTATCAACCATAAAATGACACTTTTCATAATTCAAAACAAGGTTAAATTCTTGGCTCCGACATAACACCTTTTTCAAGTTTAATAGACACTTATTGAATGAATTACCGTAAACAGTGAAGTCATCCATGAATACTTCAATACTTTTCTCAATAAAATCAGAAAAAATATTAATCATACACATTTGGAATGTGGCAGGTGCATTGCAAAGCCCAAAAGGCATACATCGATAAGCGAAGGTTCTGAAGGGGCATGTGAATGTCTTATTTTCTTGATCTTCAGGTGCTACTGGAATTTGGAAGAAACCTGAAAACCCATCAAGACAACAATAGTGAGATTTACCGGCTAATTGTTCTATCATTTGATCTATGAATGGAAGAGAAAAATGGTCTTTTCGAGTTAAAGAATTCAACTTTCTATAATCGATGCAGACTCTCCATCCATTCTGAACTCGTGTTGGTACAAGTTCTCTTTATGAATTTTCGATCATAATAACTCTTATGTTTTAGGAACAACATGTATCGAACTTACCCATTTACTATCCGAAATTGGATATATGATATCTGCATCAAGGAGTTTTTGTATCTCCATTTTTACCACTTTTATCATTGACAGATTTAGCCGGCGTTGACCTTCATATTTCGGTTTTGTGCCTTCTTCGGTTTTAATTTTGTGCATACAAGTAGATGGACTCAACCCTTTTATGTCGGTGATAGTCCATCCTATAGCATCCTTGTGTTGGTGCAAAACCGTGATTAAGTCATTTTCTTCCTCCTCGGATAATCCTTTTGATATGATTACTAGCAGAGTGTTATTTGTTCCAAGGAAGGCATATTTCAAGTGATTTGGCAACGGTTTCAGTTCAACTTCAGGTGCCTGCAAAACAGAGGGTAAGACTTTAGGCTTAGAAGAAATAAAATTCAATTCAGCATAATCATAATACATTTTCTCACCATGATATTCTAGCTCCCTACATAGATCAAAGGAAAAATTATTCCTTAAAAATTCATCAGTCAAAGGATCAATTATATCAATAGAATTTAGGCTTCCCACTTTATCAGGATATCTTATTGCCTTATACACATCAAACTTAATGATCTCACCGTCAAATTCCATAGTTAAAACTCCACTTCTTACGTTAATTTTCGTGTGCACAATACTTAAGAAATGGTGCCCCAGCAAGATATCAGATGATGTGCTTGTGCGATCATTCTCCATGTCGATTATATAAAAATTAGCAGGAAATATTAAGTTATTTACCTCTACTAGCACATTTTCCAAGAGTCCTTACGGATAGATCATTGATCTGTAGGCAAGCTGTATTGAGATATTTGTATCCTTCAAAGGCTCGTTAGTAATCATTTTGTAAACAAATATATGAATTACATTAATAGATGCGCCAAGATCGCACATGGCTCGTTTTATCTCAACTTTACCAATTTTACAGGGTATTGAGAACATACCTTGGTATTTTAGTTTAGGTGGTAACTTTCATTGGAAAACGGTTAAGACGTGTTCTCCTAAATTCACTTTCTCGACCCTAGTATGCTTCTTTTTTGTCGTACAAAGATTTTTCCAAAATCATGCATACCTTGGAACCTTCCGGATAACCTCAAGGAGAGGTATGTTAACTTCCACCTTCTAAAGTACGTCTAGTATTTCCTTTTCCTCAGCTTGTTTATCCCTTTTAACTAACCTTGATGGAAAAGGTGGTGGCACGTCATAGGGAGATGGCGTTGGATCGTCCATTTGTTCTTCATCATTATTTTTCTGGAATCCTGAATCATCGGTCTTCTTCTATTTTTTGATTGCTTCATTTGATGGAATAGGTGGTACCACTACTGTACCACTCTGAAGAGTAATGGTGCTAACATTCTCCCTCGGGTTTACCTCGGTTTGGGATAGAAGTTTACCTTGTGACTCCAAGCGGCCTACGGTTTGAGCTAGTTGGCTCATCTGCTTGTCTATCTCTTGTAAGTGGGCATCAGTATGATTCTAGAATTTTTTCTAAGAAAGTGCTAACCTCTCGACAATCAACTCTAATGATGTCTTTTGTCGCTGTTGTGGCAATGGAGGTGGTCTCTCTTGATAAGCTTGATTGGTCTTGAGTTTTGATCATAACTAAAATTCGGATGATCCCTCCATCCTGGGTTGTAAGTATTTTCATAGGGAATGTAAGTTATCTGGGGAGGTCCTGGAAAGTTTCCGACTGCATTGATTTGAGCTGATGCGTCATCTTGGATCAGTGGACAACTATGTGTTGGATAATAAGGTAATTCACATATTCCACACGATCTATTTGGTCATGTCTTTCCTGCAACAAGAGAGTTGATGACTTCAGTTAATTTATCTATCTTATTTTCTAAGGAATATGAACTTATCTCATGAACCCTTCAAGGAGGTTCATTATTGGCGCGGAACTGTTGGGAATTTGCGACCATTGTGGAAATTAAGTCCCAGGCCTCAGTAGGAGTCATATTCACCAAGGCTCCACCGCTGGCAGCATCGATCATCTTCATCTCCAGGGGAGTTATTCCTTCGTAAAAGTATTGAAGGAGTGTTTGTTCAGTTAACCCATGTTGTGGGAAACTACAACATAACTTTTTAAACCACTCCCAGTAGTCATAGAGCGACTCTCCATCAAGCTGCTTGATTCCAAGTATTCTCCTTCGTAGCTCACTTACTTTTGCTGCTGGGAAAAACCTGTCAAGAAAAAGAAGATTCATTTGAGCTCATGTAGTAATAGAATTAGGGGGAGATAAAATAACCACTCTTTAGCCGATCGGCTAAGGAAAAAGGAAAATCTCTAAGTTTAATTTGGTCCTCGGTTACTCCCTGTGGTCTCATGTTGGGCACACCATGTGAAATTCTGTGAGATGTTTGTGTGGATTCTCATTTGGCAATCCGGGGAATGTAGGGAGGAGATGAATAAGGCCAGTTTTCAATTGGTATGGAGTTTCTCCTTGGGGAAAATCAATGCACAAAGGCTCTTGTTTAGTGGGTACTGCGGCTAACTCTCTGATGGTAGGATCGACCATTGGAATTGGTTATGTATTAACGAATTCACCTGAATTTGATTCGAATTCTGGATTTGATTGTTGTCTCATTCTTTCCTGAAGCGTCTGTGCGTGAAGTCTCCTAGCTCTGGCTTCGATTTCCAGGTCGTACTCCACTAATACGTTCGGACTAGTCTTGGTCATAAATCAAAAGCAAACAAAAAATTAGTAACATTGGCGAAGTCCCCGACAACGTCGCCAATTTGACAACTATCGTTTCGATGTCAAAATAAAGTTCCTTCTTCTCGATTAATAAATAAATAAAAATTCGTAGTATAGAGAATGGTCGATTCCTCAGGGACTTAGAAAATTCTGATTTTTTGTCTAAATTATTTATGTCAGGCGTGATGTAGTGAATAGGGGGTTTTGATAAAAAAAATTATTAAGTAATAAAAGAGTTTGAATAAAAAGGAAATTAAGGTAAAAAAATAAGAAAATAAAGATTGTAAACGGATATGGTAAAAACAGCCTAAAGCTTCGCTTTGACTCAATTTCCTTTAGATCATCGAATTAGATTTTCCCTTCGAGATTCACGTCGGTTACTTTGTCTACAAGGGCAATCCCCATGACTCTATTTTGTATACCAAATACCCAAGGCAATCTTTGATTCCAGCTTCGGAAATTGATCTAATCAATATCAATTGTCGTATATCAATTACCGTTTAAGTTCATGGTGACCAACTCGGATTGTGACTTCTATAACCGTCAGTTCCGATCTCAATTCCCTCTTGGCGAAGCTATCTCGCCATGTGTGTTCCCAGGAAGTTGAATGTACTTTCTATAAGCCGAATCTTCCTCCCACACGTTTAATCTCAACAACAATCTAGACCAAAGTCTATCTTTGATTTTGAAAATTGTTTTGATTTTGAAAAATAAGCGCAGAGATTGAGAGAGATATTCCGAAGATATTAAGGACATGTTTCAATTCTCTCGTTGGAATTGAGTCATCGCTTCAGCTCTCGGCTTATGAAAAATTTAGCTAAGCATGTCAAAAGTCATACTAACATATTCAAAAACAAAGCTTGAAAATAAAAGAAAAATGAAAAACTTGAAAAGTAAAATAAAATAGAAAGCTTTAATAAAACTAAAAAGAAGAAGAGAATTGTAATATGAGATGTGTTTAGGCTTACCCCAAGAGGGTATTTATAGCCTCTCAAAGCCTAAGGATAAACAAAGAAATTAAAATAAAATAATCCTAAAGATAATTGTTTTTTTTCTAAATTCAAACTTTAAACAAGTCTCCTAATGCAACTCTGCTAGTCCATCTTACAGAAGGTGCGCTGAGTAAATCTTCTAAAAACCGTCGCTGACTGGACCTTCTAAAAATTGTCACTTCTGACCGTGTCGTGCCCAGAGTCGTGCCTTTGTCTTCAGCCGTGACCAAATAATAAAAAACATACAGAATGCGCCCGTTTTACCACTAGTTCTAGAAAATAAGACCTGCACGAAAATAAGCATAACACATCCAAATTAACAACAATAATTCCACAAGATCAAAAAAATAACAAGCAAATATTAACGATTTTCAACACTTATTAATATGTTTTGAACTAAATTTACCTACTGTTGCATCTGCTGCAACAGGCTTTCATATTATACCAAATTCACCCACTGTTGTCTGCTGTAACAGCCTTTTGCATTACGTTTGGAACCAAATTCACCAACTACTTTGTTTATATACCATTTGCTTTTTCTTCTTCTTCAAGGTCTGAATCTTAAGACGGTGTGTTTATTGTTTCAAGACAGTTGTTTTTTCCGGCTGATCCCTGTTGGAACTGGAACCAGACAAAAGATGGTATACAGGTTGCAGACGAGAGTTTTTATTAGGAAATAACTGATTCAACTTTCGTAATGATTCAATCCAGAATTTATTGCATCGACCCCTATTTCGAGTGTTGTTCCTTTGGGACCAAGAAAAGGTTAGTGTCCATTTGCCACGTGCCTTCGGGACCAAGAATGTCTTGTTTTTATCTTTTTCACACATAATGAAGCCTTCACTATATATTTATCTTAGAGCTTTTGATTAATTTATATTTTCTGAATACATGTTTTTGATCGCACATATATAAAATTTCTGATAGATAAATTAGTCGATAGATCCATGTGATATAGTAAAATAAAATTTAAAATTTAATAATTAGATTTGTCTAATTTAATCAGCTTTCAAATAGTCATTATGATCTTACAAATACTTCCAATCGATACTAGAAAAAAAGATGGACCAATCGCAACCGACCAACCCTCTTCCTCCTTCAAACATTACTTCACTATCATCGATCTTTCATTGATCGCAACTATGACCTTAATGTTATTTTTATCAATAATATTATATTTTTTAAGAAGGATTTTGACGAAATATTTAGAGGTCGATGTCATATTCCATGTGCCTTTCGGACCAAGAATTACATCTTCTTCTTTTTTACTGTAAAGAGAATAAAGCCTTCGGCAGGATGTGAAAATGATTACCAAAATAAAACTATAAGGAGTTAAGTTAATTGCTTGATATTCAATTTAAAAAAATATTATGTTTTTGTTTCGTCTACTAAATAGATACAAAAATTCTTATAAGCTTAGAAATTCTAATATTCATACATTTATGTATATATATTTAAAACTTTTAAGTAATATAATATTTTTTCTGAAATTTAATTATATATGTATTATTTATTTAGAAATAATGTGAGTTTATGTGGACTTAATGTACATTTTAACATATGAATTTTTGTATATTTCTTTTTCTTCTACTTAATAATTTTTTTATAGAAAAATGTTCACATATAGTTATATACTTTTTTATTTTTATCTTTTAATTTTCAATCTAGTGTTTGTTATTATTTATTATTAATTATGTGAGATGTCAACCAGTCAGCTTCGTGGCTCGTGTCCTTAAATTGCTTCTTCTTCGGTCTGGTGAAATGGTGTCTGCTTCGAACCACCGCCCTTACCTGTTGACATGTCTCCCGAACCTAACTATTACGTTCCACGTAGACTCGGACAACCGTTTATTGTAGAACCTACCAACTATAAAGAAACAATAGCAAAGAATAGAACCAAACTAATAAAATTATCACAACGATGATAATGAAAAACATATATATATATATATATACTCACGCGCCGCTTGTAGCTTGCCGGTTCCATTCATCTGAGATTGAAGAAATAAGCTGCATCTTCTCTTTGAAGGCAAAATCATGAAAAAGTAGACTCCAATCATCAAGAATCGAAAACCAAGTCTTCTGTCTTTCTTTCTCTTTGGTCCTTTGCTTCTTTTACAAGACGATTCTTTTTCTTTTTTCTTTTATATATATGAATGTGTGTATATAATCTTTTATTACTGATACTTTCGCCATTAAAACCTTTTACTGTTTGTTTCCCACGAAATCCCACCTTCGCCAACCCAAAAGTGTTCCCTTTTTGTTCTTATTTAAGCTCTCTCTTTGCTTTACTGGGAAACTCGGAGTTTTTTCAATGGGTAAACAAGGAAGAAGGATGGTTTCTTATGCTCTCTTTTTGGTTGCTCTGTTTCAGTGCAAATTCTGGGCTGTTGCGATTTTAGATCCACTTGATTTTTTGGCTTTACAGTCAATTAGAAAATCTCTACATGATTTGCCCGGCTCTACTTTTTTTGCTTCATGGGATTTTACCTCCGATCCTTGTAACTTCGCCGGAGTTTACTGCGATTCCGATAGAGTTATAGCTCTTAATTTGGGTGACCCGCGCGCTGGTTCTCCAGGTTTAACGGGAAAAATAGACGCTTCCATTGGTAAACTATCTGCTCTTGCTGAGTTTTCTATTGTTCCGGGTCGGATCTATGGATCATTGCCGCAGTCAATCTCGCAATTGAAGAAGCTTCGGTTTTTAGCGATCAGCCGGAATTTTATCTCCAGGGAAATTCCGGCGAATCTCGGACAATTGAGAAGTCTTAAAACGCTTGATCTCAGCTACAATCAGCTCACCGGAGAAATACCTCGCTCCATCGGAACCTTACCAGAGCTCACCAACGTTATTCTCTGTCACAACCACCTCTCCGGTTCTGTCCCTCCATTTATCTCCCGAGTCTTAACCCGGCTGGACCTCAAACACAATGCACTCACCGGCTCGCTTGCTCCGGACTCCCTTCCTCTTTCGCTTCAGTCCCTCTCCCTCTCATGGAACCAACTGACTGGACCGGTTGACAGGCTTCTATCCCGGCTCGACCAGTTAAGCTACCTAGATTTGAGTTCGAACAAGTTCATCGGTCCCATCCCCGGCCGGCTGTTCTCATTTCCCATTACGAACCTGCAGTTGGAAAGAAACTTATTTTCCGGTTCCGTCCAACCAGCTGATCAAGTGACAATCTCGACCGTTGATCTAAGTCACAACAAGCTATCGGGTCAGATATCACCGATGTTCTCCACCGTACAGAATCTTTACCTGAACAACAATCGTTTCACCGGTAAGGTCCCGGCCAGCATTGTGGACCGGTTATTATCCGGCAACATACAAATATTATATTTGCAACAGAACTATTTGACGGGGATGGAGATTAAACCGGCGGCTGAGATTCCCGTAAGCAGTTCGCTGTGTCTACAGTATAATTGCATGGTGCCGCCCGTACAGACGCCTTGCCCGTTCAAGGCCGGGAACGAGAAGACCAGGCCTACTGCCCAGTGTAATGAATGGAAAGGGTAGATTCGTAACTTTCACGAACTTGTGAGGGGCACTTCGGGAAGAAATTTTATACAGAAGGGAAAAAATGAGATTCTTGAATTCATTTTGTTTGGTTTATATTTTATTTGATGCCTTTTTTATACTAATGTGTATTTGTTAGCGTTATTGTGTGGTTTTATATGTTCTTAATGACCAAACATAATAAAATTAATATATTATCAGATTATGCTATGAATTATGAACTACTACAATTGTCGCAAATAAAATTATAGCGTATTATGCTATGAATTATGAACTACTACAATTGTCGCAAATAAAATTATAGCATGTGAACACTTTATCATTCATTCACATATATATATATATAACGAAACTACTTACCTCAATGATTAAAAAAATTGTTGATGTTCTTAGAGATCATGAATTCGAACACCAACGACTGCAATGGTGATTGAACATTCATTGTCAAACGATTGAAAATATTTAAAACATATACTACTTTGTAATCACCTTAGCTTAATTATATATATATATATATATATTCAAAAGAACATAAATTTGAACCAATAATCAATTGGTCTAGTAGGATGAGGTACTAGATTCCATAAGCAAGGTTAGAAGTTTGAATCCTAATGCTTGTAAATGGAGCAAATTGGATTGAGAGAGTCACTCTCATAATAGACTTCTATAAAATCTGATTTGGAATAGTTAATTAATAGATTAGATATTGGTAGTTAAAAAAACATAAATTTAAACTTATTAAAATACATTATTTGATAAGTAATCATTTAAAAATAAATAAATTGTGTTGTCTTTGTATCAACAAATTTAAATCTAAATAATTAATATAACAATCAATGTACATAAATTATGTTTAGATATAGATATTGCATTAATAACACTATTTTTTAATGAATATCTGTTTCTACCAAATCAAAAGATTTGTCATTTATAACAAGATATTATTCATGACTCACATCTCATAAACTAATGAATATAAATATTTTATTTAAGCTGATACCCTTTTCAACCACCTGATAGTTTTAGTCATTAAAATTGATTTTCTTTAATATTTTTCCTATTTATGTAAACTATAAGAATATTCTAGATTGAAGACATCAATCTTTTTCTGGGAGTAGGCACACCAATTGATAGCAAAGTCAATGAAATCGTTGTGATATATGTCACATTGGTAATATTATGACAAGTATGAACATGTTTTTCAATTTTGTTCTCAAGGGTATTGATGTGAGCATTATTGGTAAGTCCCATAATGGGTTAGTGCTTCCCTACCTATAATTGGTCTTTGATTATTAGTTGAGATACGGTTAAAACATATAATCGAGTTAGATTTATTAGTTCGATTGGTTAAATCATATAAATTATATTATAAGTGTTTTTTATTAGTCTCAAATGGTTTCAAGGGTTAGGGGTGAGCATTCGATCGAGTTGAGATAAATAAAAAATCGAGTTATTCATGTTGAGGGACTAAATTGAAAAATAAAAAATTTGTTATCAAAAAGAGGAATTGAAAGCACATGGGTATTCTATGATAGTTTAGGAGCATGTGGTTCAAATTTAATAAAAAAAATGGACTTAAACTGAAGGAGAGATATAAGGAATAAGGAACTCAGAGACTAAATTACAAAACTATCAAAATTGTCAGTCAAATCTTTGTTTTTTTCTAGTAACTCGAAATTTCTAAATTCCAACTCAACTTGAACTCGAAAATCGAATCGATAATTCAAGTTGACTCGAATAACTCAAAATTAAAAAAAAACCGATTTTTTGGAAAAGTCAAGTTTTGCTCACCCCTAACAACGGTAACATCTGTTTATTTTTTTAATAATTGACAATGCAAACACACTCTCGAACACAATACCTTAATAGAGAACAATGTTCACTTTAATCACTGAGATCACTCAATGAATTTAATTAATCTATAATAAAACTCTTTGATTATGTTATTATCGTCATGAGAATATAAAAGGAATTCTGATGACAACTATGGAAAATGTAGACTTGTAAACACAAATAAATTGAGTATCCATTGCTGGATTGTTGCTTTCAAAGAGAACTTTTATTCATTTTCCCCCCTACGTGTGCAAAAAGAGTTTTAAAATGCTAAAAAAAAATGGCCACCTGGATTAAATTGAGTGACCAACAAATTTTGAATTGTGAGATTGCAAAATATGGATACTTCTGTTTTGCAGCGGTCTAATTTAAGATTAATTTATGACGGTTTTTAATTTAAAATGTTATCTTATTGAATCTAAATTTGTAAAATTTTCGGTTGTAATCGAAAAATTATATTGCGAGAGGTTTAAGGTCTACAATTGAAAAAATTATAAAAAATATAATATTTTCGGGTGTAACAAAAAATATTACGAAAAATAATATTTTTGATTTCAACATAAAATATTGTTCTGTACAACCTGGCCTTGATAAGATTTTAAATTATAATTAATTTTTGTTGAAAAGATTTTAAATTATAATTAATTTTTGTTGTTTTTAGTCTTATATTAACGAGTTGTATTTTAAAATTTCCGTAAAATAGCGGAGTATTTGCTTACTACTAACTCAACTCTGACGCACTGGAGGGACTGGTATACATATATAAAACTATTGATATTTATCGGAAAATAATAATAGATCTTAATGTTATAATAATATTAATAATAATATCCATAAATAAAACGTAATTACATGTATGATTATATTGATTCTTACTCCTCTCCGTAATTATAGACCTTCAATTCCACAAAGAGAGACTCATAATTTATAATAGTTATCCAAACACGTTACAATTATACAATTCTTTGTAATAAAATTTAATTTTATAAAGTGATTTTTAATAATTAATTGTGATTTTTTAATAATTAACATGTAGTTACATTTTTCAATTTTATAATTAATATTATTTTAAATTTTTAAACTATATGATTATATAATTGCATTTTATATTACTAAATATGATATAAAAATGAACTTATCAAGTAACTTCAATTATTAAAGGAAATGTTATTTTTCTTAGAGGTCTCATGTTCGAGTAATAACATATGTATGGTGTGGTGCATTCATTGTCAATAGATTGAGAAAATTTTAAAAAGATACTACTTTATAACCTCGTACTAAAAAAAGTATATGTATGATATGAGAATCGAGATCTAATTATATATTTAGTACCTAAATTTTCATTTTTTTTCTTTCAAAACCATACCTAATGTTTAGTTTTTTTTTTATTTTAGTATCTTACCATTAAAAACTTAACAGACGGTCTGACGTGGCATAGCCCTTGTGGACAGACAACCAATATGAACGGTGGACCATGAGAGAATGACGAGTCGACCAACATAGTTCGGTCTCAGGCCCATCAGACAATGGACTGTAGAGATCGAAGGATGAAGAAATCAAAGACTCCATTGTCGATTTGGGGATGTTGAGGTATATCCGTTGAAATGGAGGCCGTAATTGTGCTTAGGAGGTCAAAAAGGTGCGTACTGAAAAGTTTAGACTGTAACAGCCTCAATACCGAGTTAGTGGCTAAATTGTAAAACTTTAGAATTTTGTTACTAAAGAAGAATAATTGAATAGTATTGTAATTTAATATAAGGTTAAATTACAAGGAATAAGGAATAGAAGGACAAAATGGTCATTTGCAAGGAAAATAATTAATTTGGTTAGATATATATATGGAGGCCACGTGTAGGAGAGGAAGCAAATATCCAAGCTTCCAGGCTTCTCTTCTCCTCCTCTTTTATTCTATGTACGTGTGAGCCAAGGTAAGGGTAAGAACTTTTATTTAGTATTAGCTGAGATTTAAGTTTGGTTTTGATCTTTAGATCCTAATTAAGCTTAAGGAAAGCTTAATTTGCTTTAAAACAACAAGATGAAGGGGGTAGGAGGAATTAAAGATTAGAAGTTCTTGAATGAAATTTTGAAATAAAGTTCAAAATAAGAATTGGAGGTTGAATTTGACTTGTCATCGACTTAATTAAGATATATGAAGTGTTAGAATTAGATTTAGAACATGTTGGAATTTGAGTGAGATTCTTGAATTCTATGTGGAGGAATGGATTTTTAAGTTTAAGAGGTATTGAATGGATAATAATTACTTTAAGTAAGTGTATGCAAGTTAGAGACATAAAAGGAGGTGAAATAGGAAGGGTTGAAAGGATTATGAAGGGATTTTCGTGCTCAAAATAACATTTATGGGTTGTGTGCATCGATACACATTCAATGTGTACTGATGCATTCTCAGATAAATGAACATCGAATGCCATTAGTGCATCGATGCATAAGGAGTGCATCGATGCACCCCCTTAAAATACAAAAATCGAATGGGATTTGTGTACCGATGCATAGCTAGTGCATCGATGCATAGCTAGTGCATCGATGCACACGTTAAGGAATGCATCGATACACTGTAGAGTGCATCGATGCATACCTTCTTTAAAAGATGAAAATAGCTTTCTTTTTAGCCTAAGGAGTGATAGTCTAGAATATATCAATTAGTATATTGATATGTATCAATGTATTACTATGTAGATATAGAACGTAATCTTGTTCCGGAACCATCAAAGGAGTAGGATCGAGTCAAATCAAGCAAGTCTAAGGTGAGTGCATATCCTAGATAGAATTGTATTAAGATAAGACTTGCGATAAGTTTATCTCTTATAATTGAATTTATGATTTCCATATTCATGCACATGCATACCTATATATATATATGTGTGTGTGTGTGTGTGTGTGTTAATGTTATGGTGATTCCATGCATGATTCATTCATGATTTAATATTATATTATATGAATAAATATCATTGTCAAAGAATCCTTCCAGGTATGTGAAATAATGGAAATGATCATATGAAGTGACTTATGTGTTTACATGGACAGTGATGAAAGAGATGTAAAATGAGAAATGTATTTAAAATTAAGCCCATGTTATTTAATATGAGAGTTGTAGATATAATTGGCATGCCAAGACTCGAGGGATATCAGTGGTCCTTCGGGACAAATATTCAGTGCCCCTAGTGGGATTTTATTCGAACTTTGGTGACAACATTGTGCACAACCTCAGTGTACTCATGTATCTTCTATTCTCAATAATGTACATGGGCAATCCAAATATAAATTAAAGTGAAATTAGCATAAGAATATATGTTTTATATGTGCATGTCACCATCATATATGTTATAGTGTAATCGATGCTTGTACATTAAAATGTCATGATCAGATGGTAAAAATGCATGTTCATGAATGCATTGTTATATCTATATATATTTATACTATGCCTCACTAAGTCTGTGACTTAGCGTGTAAGTGATTTACACGTAGGTACCAAGAATCCAGAAGAGCAGAATTAGGGGTGGAAAGAACAACATCATTACTAGAAGACCATATTAGAAGTAACTGATAAGTGTGTTGGCATATAAGAAAAGTGTCAGTTATGAATGCTTTGATCGATTTTGATTATTTTGGTCAATTTATGTAAATAGATTACCTTTATTTTAATGAAAGTTTTAAATTTTCCTTGAATTTTGTCAAGAGTCAAAGTTTGAAAAGTTAATGTGTTACCTCAAACTCATATTCGGGTCAGATACGAGTTGGGGTATTACATTTAATGGTATCAGAGTTACGGTTTAGTCGATTCTCGGCATAAACCGAAGTCTAGAGTGTCCCATAAGGTATACATGCCAACAAAATAGTGAAAACTTCTGATCTGATATAATAGTAAGTATATTATTTTGCTGATAGAATGATATGGTTATGTTTTTATAGATGTCCGGACATGGTAGTTCTAGAAGTGAAGCAGGAGATGATAGGCCCGCTGAAAGCAGTAATTCACCTGCCCTGGCCAGGCAGAGTGAAGAACAGTCACCCTCTGGAGTACCTGTGACTGATCAAAAATGTGTTCTTCAGAACACTGGACGCGGTATTGGCGCGTTTTCAACCTTCTGTTACTTTAACTCTGAGAATGAATGTTACAAAGGAGTTGAAGGGTTTAGGAGCACCAGAGTTTAGAGGTGAAGCCGAAGAAGGTCCTGTTGCTGCAGACCTTTGGCTTAATGATGTGAAAATCATGCTTAAGGGACTTCATTGTTCCGATGTTGATAAGCTAGATTGAGTAGTATCCTTGCTGAGAGGGCAAACAAGGATTTGGTGGACCAACGTTACATTGAGAATGTCTGGTGATCAAGTAACTTGGTCCTTGTTCTTAGAGGAATTCAAGCATAAATACATCGGAGACCAGTTCATCCGATAAATGAAACAAGAGTTCATGAATCTGAAGCAATGAAATCGTACAGTTTATGAATACGAGTGTGAATTCAACAAGCTGAGTTGCTTCGCTGCTGAGCTTATTAATACAGAGAAGGATGCTTGTGAGTGGTTCGTGGAAGGTTTACTTCCAAGATTGAAGGAAATGTTAATTGTGTTGAATTTATCTTCGTTTCAAGAAGTGGTGAACCATGCTAAAGCTCTGGAAAGAGCTCAAAATGAAAGATTCAGAGATTCTCGGGCTTAGACATAAAAAAGAACAGGTGCATCGTCGAGTTCGGTACCACCAAAAAGGGGCTGAGAAGCTGGTCCTTGATCTCAACCTAGATCAGAGTTAGTGGCATCCTCCACGAGGGGATCAAATCCCATGAGGGGACGAAAAACTCAGTCAGTGGGATCTGGAGCGGGGAGATCTAACCCGAGCTAAGTCAGACAATGTCCACATTGTGGAAGGAACCGGTCGGGGATATGTAGAATGATTTTTGGAGCCTACTTTAAATGTGGGGACACTGGACATTTTTTTCAGGATTGTCCTATGATAGCTGGTGAATCGGTACAGCCAGAGAGGTCTGCCTCGGTTATTCAGAGGGGAAGAGGTATAGGTATAGGAAGAAGTCAGTCAGAGTCCTCGACTCCACAAGAGATACGCTCCACAGCTCGGGTGTATAATCTCAAGACTAGCGAGGATAGAGATGACCCGGAGATTATACCAGGTACCTTTCAACTGTATGAAAAGAATGTTTTTGTATGACCCGGAGACTAGCAACGAGGTGATAGTGATTAATCCGTTAGGGCACAGTGCTAGGGTCAATATGGTGTGTCGAGGGTGTCCCATACGGATTCAGGGAATTGAATTCCCTGCTAATCTGATGGAATTACCCTTCGATGAATTTGAAGTTATACTGAGAATGGACTGGTTATATCATTACTATGCTAATGTTGATTGTAAACTGAAAAGAGTAACGTTGAGAAGTTCAGAAGGTATAAAAGTTATTGTATTTAGTGAAGGATGGAACCCATTGGCTAATGTAATATCAGTGATGTCGGCAAAGAAGTTATTGTTGCAGGGATGTCAAGGGTTTATTACTAGTGTGCTGGATGTGAGAGCTAAAAAGAAGGGCATTGAAGAAATTCTTATAGTTAGAGAGTTTTCTGATGTTTTTCCTGTAGAGTTACCGAGTTTGCCTCCAGATAGAGAGGTGGAATTTCAGATTGAGGTAATGTCAGGAACTGCACCTATCGCCATGCATCATACAGAATGACCCCAAAAGTGTTACAATAATCAAAGATCCAATTACAAGAATTATTGGACAAAGGGTTTATCAGACCGAGTGTTTCACCATGGGGAGCTCCAGTTTTGTTCGTCAAAAAGAATGATGGATCCACGCGTCTTTGCATTTATTATAGGCAACTCAATAAAGTGACTATCATGAACAAATATCCCCTCCTTAGAATTGACGATTTATTTGATCAGTTAAAGGGAGCTTCAGTGTTTTCGAAGATTGATTTACGTTCTGGTTACCATCAATTGAAAATACAAGATAAAGATATTCCAAAAACGGCATTCAGAATGAGATATGGTCACTATGAGTTTATCGTGATGCAGTTTGGAGTTACGAATACACCAGCTGCTTTCATGGATCTCATGAACCAAATATTTCAACCTTATTTGGATTGATTCATAGTGGTATTCATTAATGATATTTTGTGTATTCAAAGTCGGAAGAAGAGCGTAGTTCGTATTTGAAGATCGTTCTATAGACTTTGAGAGAAAAGAAGCTTTATGTTAAACTCTCTAAATGTGAATTCTGGTTGAAGGAAGTGACGTTCCTTGGACATGTGATTTCTGCAGAAGAAATTCGAGTGGATACCCAAAAGATTAAATCTATTTTAGAATGGGAAGTTCTAAAGAATATGTCGGAAGTCTGGAGTTTTTTGGGGTTAGCTAGTTATTACCGAAGGTTTGTTAAAAAAAATTCGATAATAGCATCACCCCTAACTAAATTATTGAGGAATGAGATAAAATTTTTGTGGAATCTGGAGTGCCAAGAGAGTTTTGAAAGGCTAAAGAAGATTTTGACAGAAGCTCCAGTGTTAGTTCAACCCGAGTGTGGCAAGGACTTCGTAGTGTATAGTGATGCGTCTCATAATGGCTTGGGATGTGTGTTAATGCAAGAGAGTAAAGTGGGAGCGTATGCATCGAGGCAATTAAAACCGTACGAAAAGAATTATCTAACACACGATCTAGAGATAGCTGCAGTAGTGTTCGCTCTTAAGATCTGGTGTCACTACTTGTATGGTGAACGATGCTACTTGTATACGGATCATAAGAGTTTGAAATATTTGATGACTCAGAGAGATTTGAAGTTATAACAGAGGAGATGGGTAGAATTCTTAAAGGATTACGATGTAGTGATCGATTTCCATCCGGGAAAAGCAAATGTAGTAGAAGATGCCTTAAGTCGAAAGACGTTTACAGCCTTACGAGCTATGGATACCAGGCTATCATTAAGAGAAGACGGTGTCATATGTGCGGAATTAACTCTCAAGCCATCATGGCTAAATCGAATTAAAGAATTACAAGTTAGAGATGAAAAATTTTCAAAGAAACTACAGCAGATAAGGAATGAAGAGGTTACGAATTATGATATGAAATCTTATGGGAACCTATATTATCAAATGAGGCTAGTAATTCCAGATGATGATGAGTTGAAGAAAGACTTGTTAATGGAAGCTCATTGTAGTCCATTGACTATGCATCCGAGAGGAAATAAAATGTATATGGACCTCAAGAATCGATATTGGTGGCCTGGGATGAAGAAAGATATTACAGAATTTGTATCCAAGTGTGTGACGTGTCAGTAAGTCAAAGCTGAGCATCAGGTTCCGTCAGGATTATTACAACCAATATCTATTCCTTAGTGGAAATGAGAGAATGTAACAATGGATTTTGTAACGGGGTTGTATTTGACTCCGAATAAAAGAGATCGATCTGGTTGATTGTTGACAGATTGACTAAGTCAGCTCATTTTATTCCGGTACGAGTTGACTTTTCCATGGATAAGTACGCCGAGTTGTATATCAGGGAGATTATACGTCTACATGCTATACCTGTTTCTATTGTTTCAGATTGAGATCCTAGATTTACCTCACGATTTTGGAAGTCATTACATAGAGCGTTTGGAACTCGGTTGAACTTCAGTACAGCGTTCCATCCTCAGTCGGATGGACAATCTGAGCGAACTATCCAGATTCTGGAGGATATGCAAAGAGCTTGTGTTATTGAGTTCAAAGGATCCTGGGACAGGTACTTGCCACTTGCCGAGTTTGCATATAACAACAGTTACCAATCAAGTATTAAAATGGCACCTTATTAAGCTCTTTACGGAAGAAGATGTCGTACGCCTCTAGATTGGTTCGAGCTTAAAGATAAAGAAATTCTTGGTCCTGAGTTGATCCAGGAAGTGGAAAAAAAGGTCCAAGTAATTCAAAGTAATCTCAAAGCAGCAGTTGATATACAAAAATCCAACGCAGATCTAAAGAGAAAAGGAATAGAATACCAAGTGGGAGATAAGGTGTTTTTAAAAGTGTCTCCATGGAAGAAAGTTTTAAGGTTTGGACGTAAGGGAAAACTTAGTCCTATATTCATCGGACCGTATAAGATCGTAAAGAGAGTTGGACCAGTGGCATATCAACTGGCGTTGCCACTTAAAATGGAGAAAATTCACAATGTCTTTCATGTCTCAATGCTTCGGAAGTATAGATCTGATCATTCGCACATTGTGACTCCATAAGAGGTTGAAGTTCAATCAGATTTGACTTATGAAGAGGAACCGTTTAAAATCTTAGCTCATGAGATTAAATAACTAAGAAACAAGACTATTCCATTAGTTAAAGTCTTGTAGAAGAATCACAAGATAGAGGAAGCAACGTGAGAACGTCAAGAGAACATGAGGATTCAATACCCCCATCTCTTTGCATAATGAAAATTCGAAGATGAATTTTCTTAAGGGGGAGATTTGTAACAACCTCAATATCGGGTTAGTGACTAAATTGTAAAACTTCAGAATTTTATGACTAAAGCAGAATAAATTAATAGTATTGTAATTTGATAAAGGGTTAAATTGCAAGGAAGAAGGAATAGAAGGACGAAATGGTCATTTGCAAGGAAAATAATTAATTTGGTTAGATATATATGGAGGCCACGTGTAGGAGAGGATGCAAATATCCAAGCTTCCAGACTTCTCCTCTCCTCCTTTCTTCTCTGTACGTGTGAGCCAAGGTAAGGGTAAGAATTTTTATTTAGTTGTTTATTAGCTGAGATTTAAGTTTGGTTTTGATCCTTAGATGCTAATTAAGCTTAAGGAAAGCTTAATTTGCTTTAAAACAACAAGATGAAGGGGGTAGGAGGAATTAAAGATTAGGAGTTCTTGAATGAAATTTCGAAATAAAGTTCAAAATGAGAATTGGAGGTTGAATTTGACTTGTTATCGACTTATGATTATTAAGGGATTTTCGTGCTCAAAATAGCATTTCTGGGTTGTGTGCATCGATACACATTCAATGTGTACCGATGCACTCTCAAATAAATGAACATCGAATGCCATTAATTCATCGATGCATAAGGAGTGCATCGATGCACCCCCTTAAAATACAAACATTGAATGGGATTTATGTACCGATGCATAGCTAGTGCATCGATGCATACGTTAAGGAATGAATCGATACACTGTAGAGTGCATCGATGCATACCTTCATTAAAAGATGAAAATAACTTTCTTTTTAGCCTAAGGAGTGATAGTCTAGAATATATCAATTAATATATTGATATGTATCAATGTATTACTATGTAGATATAGAGCATAATCTTGTTCCGGAACCATCAAAGGAGTAGGATCGAGTCAAATCAAGCAAGGCTAAGGTGAGTGCATATCCTAGATAGAATTGTATTGAGATAAGACTTGCGATAAGTCTATCTCTTATAATTGAATTTATTATTTCCATATTCATGCACATGCATACCTATAAATATATGTGTTAATGTTATAGTGATTTCATTCATGATTTAATATTATATTATATGAATAAATGCCATTGTCAGAGAATCCTTCAAGGTATGTGAAATAATGGAAATGATCATATGAAGTGACTTATGTGTTTACATGGACAGTGATGAAAGAGATGTAAAATGATAAATGTATTTATAATTAAGCCCATGCTATTTAATATGAGAGTTGTAGGTATAATTGGCATGCCAAGAGTTGAGGGATATCAGTGGTCCGTCGGGACATATCAGCGGTCATTCGGGACAAATATTCAGTGCCCCTAGTGGGATTTTATTCGAACTGTGGTGACATCATTGTGCATAACCTCAGTGTACTCGTGTACCTTCTGTTCTCAATAATGTACATGGGCAATCCAAAGATAAATTAAAGTGAAATTAGCATAAGAATATATGTTTTATATGTGCATGTCACCATCATATATGTTATAGTGTAATCGATGCATGTAAATTAAAATGTCATGATCAGATGGTAAGAATGCATGTTCATGAATTCATTATTATATCTATATGTATTTATACTATGCCTCACTAAGTCTGTGACTTAGCGTGTAAGTGATTTACATGTAGGTACCAAGAATCCAGAAGAGCAGAATTAGGGGTGGCAAGAACAACACCATTACTAGAAGACCAGATCAGAAGTAACTGATAAAGTATGTATTTTGTTATGTATAGTGTGTTGGCATGTAAGAAAAGTATCAGTTATAAATGCTCTGATCGATTTTGGTTATTTTGGTCAATTTATGTAAATAGATTACCTTTATTTTAATTAAAGTTTTAAATTTTCCTTGAATTTTGTCAAGAGTCAAAGTTTGAAAAGTCAATGTGACACCTCAAACTCGTATTCGGGTCGGATACGGGTTGGGGGTGTTATATAGACTTTATTAGCCGACGAATGTGATGACCGACGACTATAGACGTAGTGGCTAGTGAGACTGTTCGTTAAGTTTTTAACAGCTGAGTACTAAAATAAAACAAAAATTAAATGTTTAGGTACTAAAACAAATCAAAACTGATAATTTATATATTAAACTCATAATTTATCATATAAATATTTGAACTTAACTGGGCCTAAAGGCTGGAGTCGATCATCGACCACTTCATTTGTCATGTTGCCAAGGAAGGAGCATAGAACGTACAAGGCCAACCACCCATTGTTTGTTATCTCAGACAAAAACAAACAGCTGCCATTCAAACCCATATATACATAATGCTTTCACCTTCTACCTTCCCTTTTCAATGTCTTGCCCTTTTTGGTACATTATTGACAGCAGGGATGAATCGCAGTCGTATTTCTTGAAAATATTAAATTCACATAGGATTTAACTATTTTCTGTATATTTTTTGTTGATGATTTAATTTCACACCCTCAAAAATTTTATAATTTCCCACTCCTATATTTATAATACAACTCTTTAAGTTCACACTATAAATATAAAATTCGGTGTACACAGGCTTCTGTTATCACAAAGTTCACAATCCCCTAAAATCACAAATCTATCAGCATCCTCACATGAAGGGTCACCACATTACATGAAATCGTCCTATATTAAATAGAAAAGAAAGGTCATGTGAATTAAATTACAGTCAACAGAGCATATTATACTTGGTGAATGGGATTTTAAAACATACTACATACTGCAGCTGGTAAAATAAAACCAGACAACTATCCGGCTCATAGATTTTGGTCCCAAGGATAAATCTTTAATTATAAATGGGAATGCACCAAACCCAACAACCAATGATACGTGTGTGAATTTAATTATGATTTATGAATAATTACATTAAAGTAAATTCTTAAATCTCAAACTTATGGCTGATGATATGGCATTCTAGTTGAATATCGATTACCAGAGGAAGATGATAGTGTAGTGGTTGTAGGGGACCATCCTCAAGTAAGTGGTGTGTTTATAAACTTCAACAAATTGTACTTCCTCTCAGGACCACCATTTCTTCATAATATCTCCCCACGTTCCAATCACCTAACCATAATGCAACAACCGGCATCGACTGCTGCATCTACATTCTCTTCCAATGATATTCCCCCAAAATACTCTTTTGTTAGTTTAATGGATAGGCAATCATTTTGTTTATAAGTCAAATTCAAGGCTAAAAACTATGAAGAAAGCACATTATACAGGATGATGATATGATAAAACTATTTCCTAGATGGGGCTAAATAGCTTTATTTGATTAGCTCCACATCCTTGTGACAAGCTGGAAGATACGCGTAGGATAAAACACTGACTGTTTTGTCAGAAACCTGTACAAACGCCCACATGGGAAAGGGAAGACAAAGACGAATGATATTTAACTTAGAACCAGGAGTTTGTTGGACACGACTTTACTTGAACAGGATCTGTTCTATAGGCTCGTACCTCTGTGTCCTTTAGTTCTACGGAGACAGGATTCCATGGCTGGTTGATGAACAGAGACTGTGTGATCAGAGCGTGATTATTGGTCCCACAGTCCTTGCTTATAGGGACTCCATTGGCCGCGGAGGATCGTTCTCAGCATTCCTTGTCTTGCTGGGATGGTCACGCAGTTGTCTGACAGACTTAAAACATTCTCTTTTTTATCTTTTTTTGATCGGTTAATTCCAATGCAGGGATTTCGCCTCTGGTATTGTTAAAGGCAATGAGCACAGGAATGGCTTGAAACTTGCATATACGAGTTTAGAATTTGCAATTGTGCTCTTCTTACAAACCACTCTTAGGTAGGGGTAAGTATTCAATCGAGTAAAGTAAAAAAAAAGATTAAATTAATTCGAGTTGCTGGGGTATATTTTATGACTCAAATTTAATTTACAATTTTTTATAGTCGAGTCGAATTTATAAAACTTGAGTTGAGTGGAGTCAAGTTGTTCGAGTTTCTACACAAATTTAATTGTAGGGCTGGTTTTAATTTTTCGACTTTCACTAACCATATAAGATATGTATATATTTCTTTCTATTCTTTTCACATTATAATCTTATTTAAATAATCTAAAATATATATATATATATATATATATATATATATATATATTTATAATATTATATTTCAAAGAACGTATTTTGATGGTAAAGTGTTGATGAGAATATAAAGAAGTCAAGATTGATGAGAATGAAAATTTTACAAACAATTACAGTCAAAAGACTAAATTGAGTAAAATACAAAGTTAAGGGACTAAATTTTAAAAAAAATATTACATTTTTAGTAAAAATGAGAATCGAATTTACATAGGTATTTTATAGTGTTATGGGAGGATGCAGTTCAAATTTAGTTAAAATGAAGGATGAATTGAAGAAATAAGGAAATAATACAAAGTTGAGGGATTAAATTGAAAAATATAAAATTTGTTATCAAAAAGAGGGATTGAAAGTACATAGATATTCTACTATAGTTTAGGAGCATGCGGTTCAAATGGGATAAAAAAAATAAACTTAAAATGAAAGAAGAATTAAAGGAATAAGAAAATTAAAGACTAAATCGCAAAACTATCAAAATACTCAATCAAATTTTTAATTTTTTTGAGTGAATTAAAATTTTTAAATTACAATTCGACTCAAACTTGATAATTCGAGTTGACTTGAATGATTAAAAATTAAAAAAAATGATTTTTCGAGTCGAGTCTCGATATTTACTCACCCCTACCATTGAGTTCAACAACTAAAACTACCGTATGTAACAGGCAGCTAAACATTTTCATTCAGAGCATTTGCTCAAGACACAAATCAAAGCTACACTTAAATAATTTCAGATTGTTATGTCTGCAACATAAAATCCTGTTTCTGTATTGGGCAACAAAGCAAATCATTCCTAACGTTTAACAATAGTAATAATATGTGAGTTGATGTTGTAAGGAAATTATTAATTTAATATATAAAAGCTTCATGTATATATCGATTAATTGAAAGCGATTACAAAATAGTATGCTTTTTTAAAGATTTTTATTCATTTTACAATAAAAAAAATCAAATATCTTTACAGTTTCAGGAGCTCGAACATGGGACCTCTAAGAATAAATAACAATTATTCATTTAATCACTGAGATAGTTTAGTTCATGCAAAACTTTATGATTGTGTGTATATATATGTATGTATATATATTGTCGACACCATTTTTCACCCGGGTGGGGAAAAACTATTCGCCTTAGGGGTTTTTCTTTGAAAAGATTTGGAAATGTGAGTCGTCACCAATCATTTTCAGGTGCGATCGAGACACCATAAAAAGTGGTTGATTTTAATAAAATATTTTATTTTTATCAAAATACCAAGTTTAGGGTCTATGAAAACCAAAAAATATGTTCGGGAGTCAGTTACGTGTGGGGAAGAATTAGCACCCCATAGCGCCAAAAAATACCCAGTTAATTACCCTATATTTAGAATATAAAATTTTGAGCTCGAACCTTATCTAATTTAAATATCATTGCAGATGCAAAGTTGAAAAGGGTATTCGTTTATTAAAGACAATAACATTCGCCCCTAGCATGAATGCGGGAGATAAGCTATTGTGCCCAATAACTGGACATTGCCTCGAGATTTTTGAAAATCATGATGCGGATTTGAAAAGGATGTCGACCTATTTCGGGAATCACTAGTAGTCACCCCCTTAGCATATTTGCGGGAGATATACTATTGACTCCCTAATATTTGAACATTGCCTTGTGTTTGAAAATATATACAATCAAACAATTTATTAATCCTAATTAAACTAAGGGTGGATTAAGGCTTTCTCTATCTTAAAGTGTCAAATTATTAAAGAACCTAGAGGCTCAAGCCTAAAAATGTAAGCTCCAATATTAATCCTACTTGATTTTAACCAGTTATTAAATCGAATAATCGATATGGTCCCTTGAGCATTTAGGCGAGGGTCAACTCAAATTACTCCCTAAATTAAAGGGACTAAATTGTAATATAATATAATGTGGAGGCTCTACTATTAGCTAAAATTAATTTTAATCAATATTGCAATTCGAATAATTAAAGTGGATCCTCGAGCAAAAGCGAGGACCAAATTAAGAATTCTCTTAATTTAATGATTAAATGTGAAATTAAGCCTACAATGGAGTCTCTAATATTAATCCTAATTAATTTTAATAAATTATGGACTATCGAATAATTAATTCAGAACCTCAAGCATACGCGAGGACCAATCGAAAATTCTCCTAACTTAAAAGTTTAGGGACCAAATTCAAAGGACTCTAAATTTAAGGACTAGATATAAAAGCTAAGTAATCTAGATTAGTACTAAAATATTCTAAATCTAAATAAAAAAAGGTTTAATTAAAACTTAAAAATTTAAGACTAATTTAAAGAAATCGAAATTAAAGATAAAATTAAAAGCAACTACCAAGTAAAGGAGTAAATTGCAATAAATTAAAAATGCAAAGATGAAATTAAAGCATAAAGTAAAGGATTAAAATGAAAGAAATCAGAACATAAAGCTTAAATTAAGATAATGCAGAAAATCAAAACTAGAATTTAAAGGACTGAAATGTAAATATCAAAAAATAAATTAAACGAATAAGAAGAGGTTAGGGGTTAATTTAATTTTACCCGGATCACGAATAACACAAATCACAACCCTAGGCGGGTCATCGCGAGGTCATAGAATAATTCGAATATAATAAAAAAATGGTTAGCGGATTAGTAAATTAATGGTTAAAAATTTGAATTTTTTCCTGGACCATAAATAACGTGGATCATGCCCCAGGACAGGTCACCACAAGGTCATATTAACATTTGAATATACTTATACCAGTTAGAAGTTAGGAGTTAATTTGAAATATAAAAAATGCATACAATTAGAGGGCTGAAATGTAAATGCTAAAAAATAAAGTACATTAAATTGTATGACTAAAATAAAAAAATATAAAAAACAATGAGCAGTTTCTAAATAAAAATAGTGACCGGAATGAAAGAAAATGAAAAATAATAGCTAATTCAAAATAAATAAAACACAAATAAGTGGCTAAAATAAAAACTAGTAAAATCAGACCATCATATTCAAATAATAAAATAAATAAGGAAATGGTGGTTATTTTGGAAAAATACAGCAATACTTGGGGGACCGAAGCATGTTTTTCCCTTTTTTAAACCTTAACAATTACCTAACATGACAAGAATGGGAAAATAGCACAAACATGATCTACAAATTTGAAATAAAATCAAAATGACCCAAACCAGTGACTAAGATACAAATATACGGCTAAAGTATTGGGAGATATATGGTGATTAGCCCAAAAAGTTTCAAATAAAGTCTATATTTTTCCTTTTAGGGTAATTTTCTATCTAACCTAAAAGAAAACCTTTCACACTATAACATTTTCTCTTAACTCGTCTCTTCCCCTTTACGTCGGTGGCCGAAAGATCAAAGCCACAAGACCACGTCGCAGTCGATCACCGACGGTCATTTCCCCTTCCTAGCACCGATCACGACGCGAGTAATTGACGAGTTTACTCACACGAGCCAAAGTCCTTTTTTTTCCTTCCTCTCCCTTGTTTCCTTCAACTCCCTTGTTTCGGCCAAAAAGACCATGGATCTAGCTAACCACTACCGTATATCGGTGGTTCTCCTCTCACAGGCTACCACCTATAGTGGCAAACGACCCCAACACAGCCTAAGGCCGAAAATAACATCCCCTCTCTTCCAAAAAATGCTAAATCGAGACCTAAAAAAGGTCTAAGATTCCCCCTTTCCCCGAACAACCGTAATGGCCTCCGACCGACACTCCTTGACGAACCACTCTCCCATCTGAGAGGGCTCACTCTACCCAAGGTAAGGGACTTGTTCTCTCTCCCCTCTCTAAAGTTCCTCACTTTTTTGTTTCATACATGTGCACCATAGAGAGAAAAAGAATTGAAAAATAGGGGCTCAAATTCTTACCAAAAATTGCTCTTTTTTCATAACATCAAAGAAAATCAGGGGAACCCCTTTACATTTGTTTGTTTGGGTTTTTATAACCCAAACTATTACAGCCAAAAATTTAGAATAAAATTACATTTTTTCTTCTTTCCTGTAATTGTTGGTATGATCTTTTTGAGGTTGTTGGAGTAGATGGTAATAGAGGAATAAGGATGGCAGTCATGGTAATGGCAGGGATACAAGATAGGGGAATGGTAATCCCGGATTTTTCAGGGCCCATTTTTTTACTTTTTTTATTGAACTAATTTTATTATTGGGATAAAAATGGTGATTACAACTTTCCCTTTTGCTCATTGTTGTGAAACAAGAATAGGTTAAAGATAATAAGCACCATTTTTATCCGGCTTGAACTGCTGAAATCTTGAGCTCCAAGTTCTTCTCATTATAAACTCTTCACTCTCTTCGAATGAGTTCTTTTCATTATGAACTCTCCACTGGAAATGTTGATCGACCTCCTTCTGTGATGAAATCAAACGAAAAGGTGATGTTGATCCAACTTCTTACATGATGAAATCTAGAAAAGTGTTGATGTTGAGCCAACTCATATGTGATGAATCAAGCAAAAAAGGAAATATTAGTCCAAATCCTTATGTGATGGACGAGTGAAATGATGATGTTGGTCTAACTCCTTATGTGATAGATGAGAAAAATGATGATGCTGATCCAACTCCTTATGTGATAGACGAGCAAAGTGATGATGCTTATCCAACTCCTTTTGCGATGGATGAGCCAAGGTCGGTGCTGTTCCAACTCCTTATGTGATGGAATCCAGCCAAGGATGAACAAGTTCTTCTCATTATGAACTTCTTCTCCTTCATCAGACGAGTTCTTATCATTATGAATCTTTCCATTGGAAATGTTCATCCACCTCCTTCTATGATGGAATCAATCATAGTCTTCGTTACAAATGATGTCATCTTTGTTTCGTTCTCTGGTTTAAGTCTTCATCTCCAGTTCTTCAAGCTTGATCTCACACCAGGGTTCTTCCTTGATCCTCCACTGATTCATCCTCTCATCTTACAATCTAACGGATTGCCTTTATGAGTATTTGAAAATCTTTTCATCTGGCTCGCACCTACCTCATAAATGACGAACCTGAAAAGAATACATCTACCATTAATTATCACATCTAGGAATTTATTTTTTCTTTTTCTTTTTGACTTCTTTCATTTTTTGTATATCTCATTTTTAGCATATTTTATTTTCTCTCTCTCTTTTTGCTATTATTTTTTTTATTTTTCTCTTTTTTATTTTTTATTTTTTGAACACCATATGAAAACATCTTGGCCGAAGCTCTTACAGATGGCCCAAAGGACTTATCATCTTACTCGAAAGGCTTATAGATGACCTGAAGGATTTAGGCATCATGTTCAAAAGACTTACTGATGGCCCAAAGGACTTACTAAGTAAGAAACTTTGGAAATCATTTTCTATCTTTAAAAAAAATCAATTTTCAGAAAAGATTTAAATGAGAAACTTTGGAAATTGCTTTCTTATTTTTTCTGAAAATCATGTGAAAACATCATGTCGGAAGGTCTTATGGATGGTCCGAAGGAGTTATCATCTTGCTCGAAAGGCTTATAAATAACCCGAAGGATTTAAACATCATGGTCAAAAGACTTATTGATGACCAGAGGGACTTATTCATCAAGAAACCCTTGAAAAACAAGCTTAGTTTCTTAAAACTTTTGAAACTACCATATTCATTGAGTAATCTTCAAGAAACCTCTGAAAATCAGACTTAGCTTCTTTAAAAACTCATGTGAAGAAATCATCTAGAAACTTCTAAAAATTAGACTTAGCTTCTTTAAAATTCATTTCAAAACATCATGTCAAGAAACATCTGAAAATCAGACTTAGTTTCTTTAAAAACGCATTTGAAAACACCATGTCAAGAAACATATGAAAATTAGACTTCGTTTCTTTAAAGATATCATATCGACTGGGTAAAATTCTCCATTTTAAAAATAATGATCGTTCTGTGGAACGGGTTCCTTAGTTTTTGAGATTCTACCACTCTAAATGCAATTCCCTCTATTCGAGGATTGAATTCTGACTTTATTTCTCTTATTTTCTTGGAAAATATGTAAGAGTTATGTATATATGTATGAAAATATGAATACACTTAAATGTATCTAAATGTAATGCATGACTTTTTTGTATGCAGAAATGTTGATCATCATCCTTCTTCTCGCATCAAAGTAGAGACATCAATGTTCCTTCACTTGACTATATTTGAATAAATCCTGCCTCAATATTGATGTAGCAACTTGCCAACTTAGGTTTTGTAATCTTCTGAGGATCATCCTTATCATCTCTTGGTCTTTGTTTTATGTCTTCATTTCGGAGGAAATACTTTCTCTCTCGAATTCTTGTTATGATCAGACATATGGCCTTGATGCCATTTATGTCCCTGATTCGACTACTCAATTAAATTTTTTTCTCAAAACTCATCTTCCAACTAAAGCATGAATGGTATGTTTCTCAAGGTAAGCTCTTTCTGTTTTCATCTTTTGACCCTGACACTCTAAATGGTGATGCTTTTCTTCAGGGTCTTCTTGATCTCGATCTTATTGTTTCCAAATGATCGAGATTTTTTGGGAATGCTCCAATGCGAGAACATTGAGAGTCAATATTTGATTTTGAATGATTTGATCCTCGTACCGTTCATCAACGACCAAAAGATGTCATCTTGGGCAAACAGAAGTTCTTTCATGTGTATTCCTTGTTCGGGTTAAAGTTTAGGGGCATTCCCTTCTATGAGGTCTTAAAAACAAATGGACATTTAAGAAGTGACCAATTTTATTTGATATGAATTAATATATCAGGAAATCTCGAGGTAAGTCACGCCTCTTCTTGTTCAGTCTGCTGTCTCATTGCTTCCTCATTGCTCATTTCATGGCTTTGGTTTCCGTTTATAAGTCTCGTCAAGCTGAAGGGCCTTTTTCTCATGAGATTGTCTTGTTTGAAAATGTTTTTCTCCTTTATTCTATTTTAGAAATCAAAGAACGAAAGAATTTTGTAAAGTTTTACCCCTTAATATAGGATCACAATTGAAGCAAATCATAAACATAAGATCACATAACATAAAAAAATCAATTGTTCTTTAAATTTTCACAGTTATACTCCTTTGACAAGTGTCAGGATTGGTAGGTTAGCTTCAAGTTGGTTTCCTATTCTAAGGTTTCATCCATCGAGATATCCTCATTTATTTATGTTCCCATATGAACTTTGTGACATGCCCCTCTTTCTCGGCTTGGCATATTAAGCGGACGCAGACAAAATAAAATCTAGCATATTCAATTGCTAGACTTTTTGGAACACTTCTGTTTCAGTTCTCTGAAATATTTCATTTGTTCAAGTTTTGTAAACTCCTTCAGTAGAGTCAGTGTCAAAAATGTCAATCTAAATATAAATTTCTTGAGTGCTTGTGTGAGATCGACTATAACAGGTGCTCCTCAACTCTCTTAGTCTATTTTACTAAAACCCTTTATTTAGTAAATTTTATTTAATTTTCCATTATTTGGCTAGCTAAATTCAGCTTTTATTATATATATATATATTATAATCGTCTTTATCGGGTTAACTGAATCTATTTATAAAATCGAGGCATTTAACCAATTGCTTTAGAGGAACAACTCAAGTTTTATTGTATACTATATAATTATGTTCATGGGTATATAGATTCAATTTCTTAAGCTCGTCGATGAGAACCTGTTATAGTCTGGTGTCGTTGAAGGTCAGAAATCTCATATTTAGAGTTCAATTCCCATGCAGCTAACCTAAACTAAATTCATCTACTCAACTATTCCATCTGAATATATTAGAATCATCATTGAATATCATCAATAGAAGTAGAACCCAACCAACTTTGCAACCTCATATAAAATATGCCCCATTTCATCTGCTCCTAACATAATTGAATGTCAAACCTTTAATTGTCTCTTCATACGAGGAGAAGGCTTATCTTGTTCCTTGCAAAATAAGGGTGTGATATTTTGGTGTATCTTTTAGTGTAAGATCAAGGGCTCTTGTTTTATACGGGTTAAGTCTTGTCACTTTGTCAAAGATTTATAATTCTAATTATTTAAAAAAAAACCTTTAATCCAATTGATATTTAGAGAATTTCAAGATTGAAACTTGTTCATTGCTCATAGTCTAAAAAGAGTAGTGTTTTTTTCAATTAAAACCTTAAAAACTTCCTAACATTAGAGAAAGAGAGAAAACATATTAAAAACATGTTGCTTTCATGAAGTGTGCAGTTAAGCTCCATAGAGGGCGAGCAACAAAGTCGTGTGATTTCATATCACCATATGTTGTCCATATGATGTTATAGGGTGCCTTCTTTAATTGAATGTTGCATCTAACACTTTGGTACCCCAATCAGGTCCACCATCAATTGCTCAACCAACTTTCGAGTTAACATTTTATTACTGACAAGCAACTCTATTTCTTTCATCAATGGGTCGCAATTACCTGTAGAATACCCAGATGCTCCCATGCAAAAATCACAGACATTATCTTTGTCATAGCTATGACCAGAAGGGCTTGGCATTATTTTCATTGGTCTCGGAGTGATATGTTGACCTTTAATAAGACGAGGGAACAATTCTGATATGAGTGTTTAAAATACCTCCACAGCCTTCCTAACTCGATGAATCTTCTTTGGTTGATCCGAGTGACTAAATATCTTTTTTCTTTTACAATTGTAAAGACTCGGGGCTTGATATTCATTCACCTCATCATCTTTTGATTTTTGAATGGATGATATTTTGTATGCAGTCTTTAGATTCCCTTTGTTGATTACACACTCTACTTGCTCCCTACTTGACACAAGATCTTCAAAATCATTTGTTGAATTTGCAAGCAACAACTCAAAAAAAATGTCCAAAAGAGTTCTATGGAACATATGTGACGTTTCCTTTCCCAACATCAGAGGTTGAACTTGAGCTACCATGCTTCTCCATCTCAATACGTATTCTCTAAAGCTCTCAGTAGCTTTCATCTTTAATTTCTGGAGATTTTAACGATTTGGGGCCAAGTCTTTGACATATTTGTATTGCTCTAGAAATGCATTAGCCAAATCGATCCATGACTTAATTTGCTCTTTGGTCAAGCGACTATACCATACCACATTTGATCCAGTAAGACTTTCGTGGAAGCAATGAATCAACAAATCATCATCATTCAAGTACCCCTCTATCTTTCTACAGAACATCTTCAGATAGATTAATGGGCAACTGGTTCCATTATATTTTTCAAACTCAGTTACCCTAAACTCTTGGGGAATGACTAAGATGGGGACTAAGCTTAGATCTCTTGCATCTAGGTTTTTATTGGAGACCTCACCAACATTCATTGCCTTAATATACCCTCTAACTTTTTAATTTTTCCTTTGAAATGCTCGATAACTACGATATTCTTCCCTTTATCTAAATATGAAGCCTCAGGGTGGTCAATCAACCTTGGTATGTCAATTTTATGATACTGACGTCTTTCAGCAGACATTCTTTCTTTGTTGACGGCTATTGTAGCCAATATTTCAGTCATCACTTCTTCTTGAGTAACTAATGTTTGATTTCTCATAGTCTGTTGCAGTGCGGTCATCTGGTCTCGTATTTGATCTCCTAAATCAGTTTCGGACTGCTCTATTGCTTCTAACCTCTTATCCATAACGAGAGTGGATAAGAATGTGAATGGGTGATCTTGGTATTACTGTCATATAACCTTCCATAAATTATTTTGATATTTGTTTATAAGGATTGCATAAAACATTTAAATAAATACAATGCATGCATGCAAAAAGGTGTCAATCCAAAGTAACCATTTTAAATGATTTTCATTGAACACAAAAGGTTTTAGTACATCGAATAACCAAACTACTGATAATGAATAGTTTTAGCTCCTAGATTTTCTATCTCATTCATCAGCCAAATTATCTTCCAAGCATGATATGGTGTTGAGTCATCAATCTGCTTCAAATCTCTTGCAAAGACAACTAAGTCGACCAACATGCGAGCCACTTTGATTTCTTGAATAACCGCCTTATTCACTGCATTGTCTTTTTTCTCTATCTTATATTTCAACCCTTGAAGTTGTAGACAACATTGATCATTTTCTCTCGTAAGAGACTCGATGTAGTTATGAAGTTCTTGTACAAGATTTATATAATCATGTACCAACTCTGTCAATGTTTTATTGTCGACTCTACTAGCTTCTAGTTCATCATTTTTCTTACTATTTTGGTTTTGAAGTGAAGCTTCTACGCCAATAAAGACTGTTCTCAACATTTCGTTCTTTGTTTTCCATATCCTCAACTCTTGTAATGCTACTTTACGTTCATTTTTTGCAATCTGCAAATCACGAGAGCCCATCTTAGCTCGTCCTTCGTTCACTTTACAACTCATTTACCATTGTTCAACATCACTCTTCAATTTAGAGGCTTCTTTTTCCCACTCTTCTGGAGTATTACCTAACCCGACACTTTGAAAGGCTTGACTGATTCTTTGAAAACCATCTCGCATGGCTTCCAATTCTCTGTTCATAATGTTCTTTTCATTTTGCAATTGGCGTATTTGGGCTTCGTATTTCAACATATCCTTGGACTATCTTGACTTCACCTTGACTAGACGTTCGACTACTGAACCATATTGATACTCCTTTTCAAATTCTAATACTCCATGCTCTAGCAGGCAATAAATTAGACACTTAAATGCAATACATGTCTTGATATAATGTCCTTAAGCTCATGTGTGATATTCACAGCTGGAATTGACATCATACTACTCCGGGTATGGAGATTGCAAAGGCTTCACATAATGTGGAGTCACTTTTCGTGCTTTTAACAACTTATTGTATAAATCTCCATATGCAATAAGAGCAAGATCAAGGTCAGGATCACCATCTCCTAAATTTCGGTCATCAATGAGGTGAGTCTCTGTTAAGCAAACATTAGTTTTTAAAGATGGATTCAAACATTGAACCATTGTAGTTGGATTCTTGTTATTATTTTTTCATATTCCCAGGTACTTTGGTGGTGTCTGGACCTTTAGGGAACACGAATTTTCCCCGTTTGAAAACTCAACAACCTTGCCTGAATAAGTTCTTAAACTTTACTACTCAAGGCATCACAATTTTTATGTTGTATGCCCCGATCTCCCAATATGATAACCACATATGCATTAGAATTATATCTCTATGGATATGGAATTAGACTGAACTGTAGTCAGAAGTTTTACAGTTGTCATTATTTCTTTTGTACTTCCCGATAACTTGTTGATGCAGACAATGATTGCATGTGGCTCCTCAAGTTCGCTTGGATCACCTTGTTCAAAAGTAGCCTCTTGTGTTACAGAATTATTCTTGTCAAGTTCTTTCTCTTTTTTTCGTAGAAGCCTATTTTCCTTTGGCCAACACAACTATTCTATCCATCATCTTGGACATTTTCTCCCTTATTTGTTGCAGTTCAATTTGCTCTTCGTTAGACATGCAATCTTTGGACGTACTACTCTCTACTCTTCTCGAAACTTCTTTGAGATCTATTTCCTAGTTGTATCGTGGTCTACCAGATTATAAAACCCCTTGTCCATTGTGAAAACCTTTTAATTGGTGACCACTCAAAATCGACACCCTTTTGCGTATGTTATGACCATATGATGCAAGAAAAACAAAAGGTAGAAAGAAAACAAGTTAGGACATATAATAATAATAGGTTAGGTGTAAAGGTAAATTTAAATGCATATGCAAATGCAACAAAGGAATTGATCCGAAAAATAAATGTTCCTTGAACAATTCTTAAGAGACCGACAATGTCTCGGCACACTAGGGTAGTAAAAATTTGGTCCATCTTCAAGTTGTCTAGCTCATGCGAGCGTTTGGGTATTGCATCAGATATAGGCATATTGAAAATCTTCAAAGCTCATATTTCGTCTCCTATTTTTTAGAAATTTATCGAGTTGCTTTGTGACATTCAACTATTAGCTTCAGCGTCGAATCTTCTTGAGTCCAAACTTGTTACCTCAATTGGTAGATGTACGGCTTGTCTCTTTAGTAGGTAGACTATCTCTTGACACTACTTAATCTTCATAGAGAATATTCAAAATTCTATCTAACCCAATGAAAGGCATTGTTGTGGGCATTTTTTTTCAAGAAACTTCTGAAAGATCAGTTATTCCAGGGATCAATACCTTTGAAGGATATGTCATGTTCATGCAAAAATACAACAAAGCAAAAGACAAGACAAAAGGAAATCAAGTTAGTAAAAACAAGATAAAAATAATCAAGTTAGCTAAAATGATTATTCAAAGAAATGTAAGCATAGAAAAAATAATTAAATACGACTCAAAGATGAGACTGAAAAATAAAGCAAACAAAATAAATTAAAAGTCCTAACCTCATTTGTTCTAGTTCTCCTAGGCTATCCACATGGCTCTAGCGGGGTAGGTTTACTAAATTCTTTACAAGAGGCTAGGTTCTAGCAAAGGATTCCCAAACCATCTTTACATCCTGCTAATGTTGACTCCGATTCTGGCCCATTCCATACTTGTGAATTGGATTATGCTTAGGATATCACACCACTAAAAGTATATCTCGGAACTGATATCCAGACAGTCAACTTAGGATGCTTTCCAAAGGTAATTTGTCAAACCCACATGAGGAAGCTCAATGCTCCCTATGAGGTGTGACGGTCCCCCTACTTAAATAAATTGGGATTGAGCTTGGGTTTAAAGCTATGATATGCAATAATCCTAAATATTCACAGAAGTGTAAGCATTAACCAGAGAGAAATTTTTCTTTGAAATAACACAATGAACTGTAAATTAAATAAGATCAAACTCATAATTTCCAGAATCCTAAATATAGGGTAACCAACTCGTGGCTCGACTCTCAAGTTATTTTAAAAAACCAAAACATCCCCAGTATAGTCGTCAAGCTGTCGACACCATTTTTCCCAGGTTAGGAAAAACTGTTCAACTTAGGGGTTTTTCTTTGAAAATATTTAGAAATGTGAGGAGTCACCTCCAATCATTTGCAACCAGGACGCCATAAAAATTAGGTGATTTTAATAAAAACATTTTATTTTTATCAAAATACTAAGTTTAGGGTCTACGAAAACCATAAAATAGGTCCGGGAGTCAGTTACGTGTGGGGAAGGATTACACCCCTACAACGCCCAAAAATTGGTATCTAGTTAATTACCCTATATTTAGAATAATTTTTTTAGCTCAAACCTTATCTAATTTAAATATCATTACAGATGAAAAGTTGAAAAGGGTATTCGTTTATTAAAGCAAATAACATTCCCCCTAGCATAAATGCGGGAGATCGGCTATTGTGCCCAATAACCGAACACTACCTTGAGATTTTTAAAAATCATGAAGCAGTTTTGATAATGATATCGACCTATTTCGATAATCACTAGTAGTCACCTCTTGAGCATACTAGCTGGAGATATACTATTGACTCCCTAATACGTGAACATTGCCTTGTGTTTGAAAATATATGCAATCAAACAATTTATTAATCGTAATTAAACTAAGGGAAGATTAAGGCTTTCTTTATCTTAAAGTGTCAAATTATTAAAGAACCTAGAGGCTCAAGCCTAAAAATGCAAGTTATAATATTAATCCTACTTGATTTTAACCAGTTATTAAATCAAATAATCGATATGGTCTCTTGAGCATTTAGGCTAGGTCCAACTCATATTACTCCCTAAATTAAAGGGATTAAATTGAAATCTAATCTAAAGTGGAGGCTCTAATATTAACTTAAATTAATTTTAATCAATATTGCAATTTTAATAACTAAAGTGGAACCTCGAGCAAAAGCAAGGATCAAATTAAGAATTCTCCTAATTTAAGAACTAAATGTGAAATTAAGCCTAAGATGGAGTCTCTAATATTAATCATAATTAATTTTAATCAATTATGGACTATCAAATAATTAATTCGGAACCTCGAGCATAAGCGATAACCAATCGAAAATTTAAAGGAGTCTAAATTTAAGGACTAGACCTAAAATATAAGTAATCTAGAATATTAATAAAATATTCTAAATCTAAATAAAAAAAGGGTTTAATTAAACCTTAAGAATTTAAGACTAATTTAAAGAAATTGAAATTAAAGATAAAATTAAAACCAATTATCAAGTAAAAGGACTAAATTGCAATAAATTAAAAATACAAAGTTGAAATTAAAGCATAAAGTAAAGGATTAAAATGAAAGAAATCTAAACATAAAGCTTAAATTAAGAAAATGTAGAAAATCAAAACTAGAATTTAAAGAACTGAAATATAAATATCGGAAAATAAATTAAACGTATAAAAAGAGGTTAGGGGTTAATTTAATTTTACCCAGACCATGAATAATGCGAATTACACCTCAGAGCGGGCCATCGCGAGGTCGTAGAATAATTAGAATATAAAAAGAAAAAGGTTAGTGGATTAGTAAATTAACGGTTAAAAATTAGAATTTTACCTGGACCATAAATAATGTAGATCATGCCCCAAGGCGAGTCACCACAAGGTCGTATTAACATTTGAATATACTTATACCAGTTAGAAGTTAGGAGTTAATTCGAAATATAAAAAATGCATACAATTAGAGTGACGAAATGTAAATACTGAAAAAGAAAGTACATTAAATTGTATGACTAAAATAAAAAAATTAAAAAAAAATAGTGAGCAGTAATAAAAACATACTTGGGGGACCGAAGCATGTTTTTCCCTTTTTTAAACCTTAACAATTACCTAACATGACAAGAATGGGAAAATAGCACAAACATGACCTACAAATTTGAAATAAAATCAAAATGACCCAAACCAGTGACTAAGATACAAATATACGGCTAAAGTATTGGGAGATATATGGTGATTAGCCCAAAAAGTTTCAAATAAAGTCTATATTTTTTCCTTTTAGGGTAATTTTCTATCTAACCTAAAAGAAAACCTTTCACACTATAACATTTTCTCTTAACTCGTCTCTTCCCCTTTACGCCGGCGGCCGAAAGACCAAAGCCACAAGACCACGTTGACAGTCGATCACCGACGGTTATTTCCCCTTCCTAGCACCGATCACGACGCGAGTAATTGACGAGTTTACTCACACGAGCCAAAGTCCTTTTTTTTCCTTCCTCTCCCTTGTTTCGGCCGAAAAGGCCATGGATCTAGTCAACAACCGCCATATATCGGCGGTTCTCCCTTCACAAGCCACCCCCTATGGTGGCAAACGACCCCAACAAAGCTTAAGGTTGAAAAGAACATCTCCTCTCTTCAAAAAAAAGGTCGAACCGATACCTAAAAGGGCTAAGACTCCCTCTTTCCCCGAACGACCATAATGGTCTCCGACCAACGATCCTCGACAGACCGCCCTCTCACCGGAGAGGGCTCACTCTACCCAATGTAAGGGATTGGTTCTCTCTCCCCTCTCTAAAGTTCCTCACTTTTTTGTTTAATACATGTGCACCAAAGAGAGAAAAAGAATGGAAAAACAGGGGCTGAAATTCTTACCAAAATTACTCTTTTTAAAGAACATCAAAGAAAGTCGAGGAGGACCCTTTTACATTAGTTTGTTTGGATTTTTATAACCCAAACTGTTACAACCAAAATTTAGAATAAAATTACATTTTTTTTTCTTCTTTCATGTGATTGTTGGTATGATCTTTTTGAAGTTGTTGGAGTAGGTGGAGGTAGAGGAATGGGGATGGTAGTCACGATAATGGTAGGGAGATGAGGTAGGGGAATGGGGATCCCAAATTTTTCGGGATCAATTTTTTATTGAACTGGTTTTATTATTGGGATAAAAATGGTGATTATATATATATATATAAAGCTATAATGATTATAAAGTAAAATATATACTAAAAACTCTCAACCATTGGACAATGAACGTTCAACCACCCTTGCAGTCGTTAGTGCTCGAATCTTTGACTTCTAGGATCAACAACAATTCTCTTAACCAGTGAGGTAAATAAAGAGGTAAACACTACAGCAAAACATGTATATAATGGCGTTTGTCGCGGCGTTTTCAAAGCAAACGCCACTAAATTTGAACATATCACGGCGTTTATATCCAAAACGCCACTAAATGGTAACATTAACACGTTTTTCAAAAAACACCACTAAAACTCATACTTTAGTGGCGTTTATTTCACAAACGTCGCTAAAGATAAGTACTTTAGTGGCGTTTATTTGACAAACACCGCTAAAGATAAGTACTTAGTGGCGTTTTACAAACGCCACCATAGAATCGTTCTTTAGTGGCAGTTTTAAACAAACGCTGCAATAGGGTAAATATATCGTGGCGTTTTTAGATAAACGCCGCTAAATCCTAGTACTTTAGTGGTATTTTTTTGACAAACGCAGCTAAATACTCATACTTTAGTGGCGTTTTTAGAAAAGCGCCGCTAAAACCTAGTACTTTAGTGGCATTTTTTGACAAACACCGCAAGTTTAATTTTTTAAATCCCGCCCCTTTAACCCTCTCTCATTTTTCCCCATTCACCCATTTTTTCATTCCCGCCGTTTACCCAAACCCATATGATTTTCGATTGTTTATCTCGTTTCAGTTCGTTATTTTTGGAACTCTAAAATCTCTTTGTATTTATTTTTTTTCAATTTTTCTTCAGACAATAATCTTATTCAAACCAGAAACCCGGTTCTGGTTTTTGTATTCACAGATCTCTAAAAAACAAATTGTTTTTTATCTTCGTTATTTTTGTATTCACATATCTCTATTTGTTTCTGAAGGGATAGAGAATGGGGCTCCAAACCCGGCTCTGGAGGTGCCGCCTCCGCCCAAATGGAAGCCATGGACCGCCGTGAGCGGCTTCATCGACTCGCTCTTGAAACCATCGATCTCGCCAAAGATCCCTATTTCATGCGCAACCACCTCGGCAGGTACTAAATTATCTCCCAAAATTTCCCTCTTTTCTCCTTACAAGTTCGATTCTTTTTGAGATTTCACTTGGTTTATGCTTTTGGGTAGTTACGAGTGTAAGCTTTGTTTACAAAAGCACGTGGTGAGAAGACTTGGATATGTTTTGTGGTTGAGGTAGGATTTATGATATTTTAATCTTGTCCATCATGGGTTGCGTCGTTTTTTCTTTGTTGCTGTGTCATCCATCGGTTATGTGCCTGCCCAAAACATACCCGTTGGATGCTAACGGAACGTGTCAATGCCTCTTGATATCTATGATATTTATACATTGAATGTATTATAAGTTGCATGCCCGAAACCCCAGGCATGTGCAAACTGCATTATAAGTGCCCAACAATTCAGTACTTTAATCCTCTTTCAACTTTATTTCCCATTTTATAATCCAATACCCGATTATGAAAACATTGCAGGGACAGGTATATAACGGCGTTTGTCGCGGCGTTTTCAAAGCAAACACCACTAAATTTGAACATATCACGTCGTTTATATCCAAAACGCCACTAAATGGTAACATTAACACGTTTTTCAAAAAATGCCACTAAAACTCGTACTTTAGTGGCGTTTATTTGACAAACGTCGCTAAAGATAAGTACTTTAGTGGTGTTTATTTGACAAACGCCGCTAAATATAAGTACTTAGTGGCGTTTGTATACAAACGCCACCATAGAATCGTTCTTTAGTGGCAGTTTTAAACAAACGCTGCAATAGGGTAAATATATCGTGGCGTTTTTAGATAAACGCCGCTAAATCGTAGTACTTTAGTGGCATTTTTTGACAAACGCCGCTAAATACTCATACTTTAGTGGCGTTTTTAGAAAAATGCCTCTAAAACCTATTACTTTAGTGGCATTTTTTGACAAACGCCGCAAGTTTAATTTTTTAAATCCCGCCCCTTTAACCCTCTCTCATTTTTCCCCATTCACCCATTTTTTCATTCCCGCCGTTTACCCAAACCCATATGATTTTCGATTGTTTATCTCGTTTCAGTTCGTTATTTTTGGAACTCTAAAATCTCTTTGTATTTATTTTTTTTCAATTTTTCTTCAGACAATAATCTTATTCAAACCAGAAACCCGGTTCTGGTTTTTGTATTCACAGATCTCTAAAAAACAAATGGTTTTTTATCTTCGTTATTTTTGCATTCACATATCTCTATTTGTTTCTGAAGGGATAGAGAATGGGGCTCCAAACCCGGCTCTGGAGGTGCCGCCTCCGCCCAAATGGAAGCCATGGACCGCCGTGAGCGGCTTCATCGACTCGCTCTTGAAACCATCGATCTCGCCAAAGATCCCTATTTCATGCGCAACCACCTCGGCAGGTACTAAATTATCTCCCAAAATTTCCCTCTTTTCTCCTTACAAGTTCGATTCTTTTTGAGATTTCACTTGGTTTATGCTTTTGGGTAGTTACGAGTGTAAGCTTTGTTTACAAAAGCACGTGGTGAGAAGACTTGGATATGTTTTGTGGTTGAGGTAGGATTTATGATATTTTAATCTTGTCCATCATGGGTTGCGTCGTTTTTTCTTTGTTGCTGTGTCATCCATCGGTTATGTGCCTGCCCAAAACATACCCGTTGGATGCTAACGAAACGTGTCAATGCCTCTTGATATCTATGATATTTATACATTGAATGTATTATAAGTTGCATGCCCGAAACCCCAGGTATGTGCAAACTGCATTATAAGTGCCCAACAATTCAGTACTTTAATCCTATTTCAACTTTATTTCCCATTTTATAATCCAATACCCGATTATGAAAACATTGCAGGGGCAGGTATATAGCGGCGTTTGTCGCGGCGTTTTCAAAGCAAACACCACTAAATTTGAACATATCGCTGCGTTTATATCCAAAACGCCACTAAATGGTAACATTAACACGTTTTTCAAAAAACGCCACTAAAACTCGTACTTTAGTGGCGTTTATTTGACAAACGTCGCTAAAGATAAGTACTTTAGTGGCGTTTATTTGACAAACACCGCTAAAGATAAGTACTTAGTGGCGTTTTACAAACGCCACCATAGAATCGTTCTTTAGTGGCAGTTTTAAACAAACGCTGCAATAGGGTAAATATATCGTGGCGTTTTTAGATAAACGCCGCTAAATCCTAGTACTTTAGTGGTATTTTTTTGACAAACGCAGCTAAATACTCATACTTTAGTGGCGTTTTTAGAAAAGCGCCGCTAAAACCTAGTACTTTAGTGGCATTTTTTGACAAACACCGCAAGTTTAATTTTTTAAATCCCGCCCATTTAACCCTCTCTCATTTTTCTCCATTCACCCATTTTTTCATTTCCGCCGTTTACCCAAACCCATATGATTTTCGATTGTTTATCTCGTTTCAGTTCGTTATTTTTGGAACTCTAAAATCTCTTTGTATTTATTTTTTTTCAATTTTTCTTCGGACAATAATCTTATTCAAACCAGAAACCCGGTTCTGGTTTTTGTATTCACAAATCTCTAAAAAACAAATGGTTTTATATCTTCGTTATTTTTGTATTCACATATCTCTATTTGTTTCTGAAGGGATAGAGAATGGAGCTCCAAACCCGGCTCTGGAGGTGCCGCCTCCGCCCAAATGGAAGCCATGGACCGCCGTGAGCGGCTTCATCGACTCGCTCTTGAAACCATCGATCTCGCCAAAGATCCCTATTTCATGCGCAACCACCTCGGCAGGTACTAAATTATCTCCCAAAATTTCCCTCTTTTCTCCTTACAAGTTCGATTCTTTTTGAGATTTCACTTGGTTTATGCTTTTGGGTAGTTACGAGTGTAAGCTTTGTTTACAAAAGCACGTGGTGAGAAGACTTGGATATGTTTTGTGGTTGAGGTAGGATTTATGATATTTTAATCTTGTCCATCATGGGTTGCGTCGTTTTTTCTTTGTTGCTGTGTCATCCATCGGTTATGTGCCTGCCCAAAACATACCCGTTGGATGCTAACGAAACGTGTCAATGCCTCTTGATATCTATGATATTTATACATTGAATGTATTATAAGTTGCATGCCCGAAACCCCAGGCATGTGCAAACTGCATTATAAGTGCCCAACAATTCAGTACTTTAATCCTCTTTCAACTTTATTTCCCATTTTATAATCCAGTACCCGATTATGAAAACATTGCAGGGACAGAACAACAGAGTTATGCATAGAATGGACATCATATGGTCTCTTGTGCATATTTTGCAATCGAAGGCTACAAGCTAGCTGCAATTGCTTGTCACCTCTTGGAATTAGTAATATTAGCTCCCACTGTAACATATTGTGAGTGGTTTGTGATTTTTAGATTGCTTTATGGTTTTTGCTTCTCGTATTTATCTTCCAGTCCCCTAGAAGAATATATGAAGTAGGGGTATAGAAGATAGAGCATCCTTGAGAAACATTTTGTGAAGAGTTTTTGCTTCTGTTCTTCATAGTTTGTGGAAATAACATTTACCACTAGCTTTTATCCTTCCCAATTTATATCAGACATCATTAGCTGTTTGAAAGTTCTGATAATAATCCAATATTGGGTGCGTTTGCTGTATGTTTTTCTGCAGTTACTGCTTTAAACTTGATTCTCTAATTAACATGTATATTCAACATTCACCATTAAAGGAGCAACTGCACATTATAAATAGAAGATTGGATATCATAGAATGTTAGTAGCTAAATTACATCTACTTTATAATCGGGATCCTTAAAACGATGGTCATGTAGTAAAAACAGAGAAAAGACAAACCTAGTTTGTTATTCTAGACTAGGAGAAAAAGAAAGGTTCTTGTGTTTATACGTGCATATCCTGAATGAAATCACCAATGTTAATCTCAAAAACGCCTGGAAGAAACGGAAAATGACCCAGTTACATCAGGGAAGAACTTGGAAGCATCGTATGTCTTGAAGGAGGAATGGTCAGCAAAGATGGGTCCGAGTGTCTGGTTGTACCCAGAGTTAATTCTTGCTCAAGGTAATCAAGGTAGTAATGGCACACAAGCGACTCGGTTTCCATGCATCCAATGCTCGCAAGGTACACTCTGAGAAGCCCCAAATTCTTCGAAAGAACTTCAGACAATGTTCACAAGCATAAAGTTTCTATTCGTAAAACAGGTATGTGTCTTTCGATATCCACTTGTTCCTTTATGCAGTTCCTTTTTGTTAGTTTTAGTAAATTTTTAATAGAAACTTAATGTCGTGCATTAAGATTCTAACGCTGTGTGTAGTGTGTACTAGTAGCGGTTGAAGGTGCTAGTTATGTTGCAGGTGCAATGGCAATTTGAAACTAATAAACAATATTTTGGTTTTCCTCCATGTCCTTTTAGATTTATAATACACGATTTTTTTTAGAATTGACCCTTAAAGTGGAAGTTCCATTAATATAAAAGTAAAAAAAAGGAATGTAGGGACTTGTTTGATAATTAGAATATACAGCTCTCCCAGCTTAATTTTTCATTTTTGGTAAAAGAATGCTCCATGACTTTTCTTGTCCTCAGTTTTCCTAGTGTTCTAGTCCTCCTCTGGGATGACGTGTATAAGTAATCATTAAGTAATTTTATAGGATGCATCAAGGGTGATGAGGTTGATGGTGTTCCTGGGATTCAACATTTGGTTCCTGGTTTTGGTCGGAGAACTGCCTTAAAGCTTTTGAAAAAGAATGGCTCACTAGAAAACTTACTAAATGCGGCATCATTGAGAACTGTTGGAAAACAGTATGCACAAGAGGCACCGTATTTGCTTATAGCGTGACAAGCAGTTTAATTTGTATTTTCTGCGAAGAAATTATGAAGTTCTAGCCTTGAGGAGGTAACACATTTCCTCCTTTGAGCACCATGATTTCTTGTTCAAAGACCAAAATCTCCTTATGCCGTTTAATTTGTATTTTCTCAAAACTTGTTCTTTTACCTTACAGTGTTAAATTTTGTTCACAGGCACCATATTTGCTTATGGCGTGACAAGCAATGGGTAGACTCAAACGAAGGAGTAATGAAGACTAAATTCTAGTGAATAATAATTTTTTAATTGAAAGTGGAAGTTAAATTTTAATGTTTATAAATTTTAATTTTAACTATATTCTAGAGAACAATGTCAAACTACATTACATTTAATTTTAATGTTTATAAATTTTTATTAATTTTATTGTTTAAATTTATGGTTGATGTTAATTAAATAAAGCTACATGATATTAAATTTAGGTGATGTAGAGAAGAAATGAAATATGCAAAATATAAATTAATCTTAGAACAAGAACGATAATTAGCGGCGTTTGTTCCAAAAACGCCACTATAGATCAAACCTTTTGCGACGTTTGTGGGAAAAACGTCGTAAAATATCAAAACCTTCTGCGGTATTTTTCTGACAAACGCCGCTAAATAACAAACCTTATTATGACGTTTGTTGAACAAACGCCGCTATATGTTGTAACCTATTGCGGCGTTTGTTCAACAAATGCTGCTAACTTTAGCGGCGCTATTTTCAGTGGCGCTTTTTGCGGCATTTGTCATAACGTCGCATGTGTTTTTAGCGGCGCTTAAAAACGCCGCAAAAAACTTGTTTTACTGTAGTGAAAATGTTGTATATATAAAATCAATGCTATAAGGAAAGAAATGTGCGTACATAAGATTATCGTTATTTTATATATAAAAAATTATTGTATATAGTTTAAATAAAGTCTTGAGTTCGAGCCCTTGTGTACGCAGAAAATCTACGCTGGGAGACACCCACCAAAGCACAAATGTGTCACCCGAATCGATCCGAATTAGTCAAGACGAAACCTTGGTAACCAAAAGGATAACAAAAAGAATCTATAAAAAAAAATTGAATGCAACTCCGTAATTAAACTAATTTTCACCCCTCTAAGAATTGAAGAACGTGATTGGACGTCTCTAATTACACCAAATTTAATTTAACCTACAAATTACGTTTTTATCCAAACACGCTACGATTATTTAATTAAAAAATAATTTTTTTATTAATCTAAGATAAATACATAACAATATATGTTTAAAGATAATTCATAACCATTTGATATTGAACATTCACACCCTTAACATTCATGGTGCTCAACCCCGAAACTTTAAGGAATAATAACAATTTTTTTACTATTGAAATCGCTTTATTCGTGCTAATTAAAAATTATTTAATTACATGGGATGGGGGTGTGCATTAAATTGGTTTGATCGATTCTATTTTTACCGTTTTGCAATAATATTACTCCATTTACAACTAAAGATTTTATTTGATCCATCAAAATCAAATGTACCTAATTGATTTTATAACTAAAACTGAATTAAACTAACTTACTTTGCTTTTTCTTTTGCAGTGGAGTCTTATTTTAACATTTTAATTAGCCCTAGACTTTTAATATTTTTAAATTTAGCTCATAAGCATGTTTATTTTATTTATTGTTTTTCTCTTTGCATTGCATGTATTCTCATAGAAAAAGTTATTCATTCTTTTTTAAAAATAAGATAATGTTGTTCTATTATGATAATTAACAACGAGGTCTCTTAACTTACTAGAATATTATCTTGTTGATTAATTCGTGATAGGATAACATCTTTCACAGTTTTTTTTACTTATTATAAAAGAAACAACATGGTTTGTCTTTTATGTTTATGGTCAGTCTGATTTTGGTTATTAGTTAAAAAAATTATTTTGATTTCTTACGTTATCGGTCCGTTTGATTTAATCCCTTTACCATTAACTCTCATTAATTTTCATTAACTCATTAATGGAAGTTTAAGTGGGGAGAATGTTTGATCATCTAGATAATTTAAAAAAAACAAAGTTAAAATTTTTTAATACTCAAATATTTGAGTGGGGAGAGACAAACTTAGAGGAGAGGAAAGGAAGAAAATTTGAGAGAAGCTAAAATATGCGGATAAGAAGAGAAATAGAATGGGAGAAACCCTAAAGTATTATATATATATAATGGCATTTTTGTAAACAATTTAAACTATATAATATAATTAAAATATTCTAGTTGGTGATTTTTAACTCCAAACTCGATCTGACCCGGACTCGAAAAACTTATATATCAAATCCGACCCAACCCTATTTGAACCAAAAATTTAAAAGAAAATATTTGCTCCTATCGGATCAGAACAGGTCGTGATCCGTCGGATCCAGGTTAAATTGTCATAACTAATCAAAATGTCGAAGCTCGCCATTAACAAGCTCAAGCTCGATGCCGAGATCTTACCACAAGTTCAAGAAAGGAACAGTGAGATCGACGACATCATCAATTCCACCATTGTTAAAAACTTCAAATCCTTCAAGGAAGGATGCTTGGGCAGCATTTGTACCCCATTACTCGATGGACCGATTGTGAATGCCACTTGTGCAATGTTTGGACTTTTATTCCACCAAAGACACGCTCTTTGTTAAAGCCAAGAGCTCAAAAGGTATTCGAAATTTGTTCAGGTCTCTCGACTGTGTCGAGAGTGTTACAGGTTCACAGCTCTCGCAACTTAAATTAACCAAGGATCGGACTTAAATTAACGGGAGTTAAACAGCTAAGGGATTAACATCAAATGTATCAATAACGTAATGAACTAAAATCATTCTTTTTTTGATCTGATGAGTAAAAAATCGGACGGGCTGAAAACATAAAAGACTATCCTTGTAGTTTACTCTATTTTTAATATGATTAAGTTGATATTGTTTTATTCAATAACACTGACTGTTTAGTCAAAACCTGTACAAAATCCCACATGAGAAAGGGAAAACAAAGAAGAATGATATTTAATTTAGAACCAAGAGTTTCTAGGACATGATCTTACTTGAACAGGATCTGTTCTATAGGCTCGTACCTCTGTGTCCTTGTGTTTCTAAAGAGACAGAATTCTAAGTCAGGTTCATAAATCGAGGCTGTGTGATCAGAGCGTGATTATTTGTCTGCAGTCCATGCATATAGGGACTGCATTGGCCACAGAGGATCGCTCTCTGCTTGCCTTGTCTTGCTGGGATGGTCACGCAGTTGTCTGACAGACTTCCAACTTTCTTTTTTCCGTTTTTTTTTACTGCAGTGTTGCACCAGATTCACAACATTGAGCAACAAATCTAAACCGAAATCCTTAAATAATGCAAGATTCTTCAGCTGAATGATAAAAGATTAAGATGTAGGGAATGTCTTATCTTGAACAGTTGGATTATCTTAACCCAAAAGCTTACACATGAGGAAATGTTCATCTATAATTTTTTAATACTTTCTACATTCGCAGTTTCTAGGGGGTTATAATAACTGAATGGGGCTTTCCATTTGATTTCTTTGTACCATGTACCTACAAACCATGATTTTTGGGTAAATTATTGAGTGACCATGCCTCTTTCTGAACCCTAAATTTCGATTAGGTCCTCAACTCATAAACTATTACCAATTTCATCCCTTATAGTTTAGACAGAGAACCACAGCCGATGATTCAAGTGAGCTAATGAAGATAATACATGGTATAGAGAGATCGAAAGAGAGAAAGAATTCAGGATCTCTTTACCAACCATGTGTGGGGTGTTATATTTTGACCCATAGTACTGGTGTCAATCATGATGGTTATCCATAGGCTAGTAAGGTAAACATATATGATTATCATATATCATATTTGGCTCTTGTGCATCACATAAGTTTGTCAATGATCATTTCAAGGTATTGTAATTGGTCGAAAGATATGAAATTTCGGAAGCTTTGATCAACAAACGAATTGTCGACACTCGTTTTGTCCCGGTTTTAGTTTCATATTATTATTATTATTATTATTATTATTTTGTTATTATTATTATCTCTATTTGTGTTTTCAGGCTTTTCAATAGCCCAAGTTGGGCCCAATTAAAAAAGGTCATCTGACCCAAACCCAGAACCCAACAACAACTCAAAAACCCGGAGCCTATCAAGACCCAAACTCGGAGCCCAAATGTAGGCCTAGTAGTAGCTACGGTTTCCAAACCCTAGCCTCCCATGGCTACTGCCGCCGCCCCGCAAGAACTGTCCAATCTGAACCCATCCAACGATCCAAATCGAGCCTGCCACCGCCACATATGCCCAATCAGCTGCCACCTCCTTACTCCACCAACCGACAACCACCATTGTTGCCACCAATCAAGCCTCTTCCATGTCAGAAAAATCATATTGAACCAACAAACAATCCAGACCAAATAATCACGCAAACACATGTATTGTAATCATTTTCATAGGAAAAAAAAGAGCAAAAAATATGTAATATTCAGGGTTATAAAACCCCAAACTTGTCTTGTAAAAAAGCTATTTGGCCTGGGGTTTGAGTTTCGAAAATAATAAATAAAATCAGAAAGCTTTAAGGTATCATTTTTTATCTCGTTTTTGTGTGTTTCGAAACAAAAATAATAAAATAAAAGCCTTTATTTATTTATTTATTTTCGAGTCTTGCATGTTTAAAAAATCAAAATAGAGGGGTTAGTTTCGTAGTTACCTAGGCATAAAAGGGCTTCGCGGCGGCCGGAGGTCCCAAAGGTCGAGTGTTTTAGGTTTGTTTTTGGGGTATTTCATTAGTTTTTAGACTTATATTTAGGGCTAGGGTGTTAGATCGGGGTGAGAGGAGTTTTTTTAGGAGAGTTTGAGATTTTCTACCACCGTGTACAGCGGCCGGTGGTGGTTCAGGGCGGTCGGCAGTGGGTCGACCGATTGCTTTGAGAGAAAAATGAGAGAGGATTTTTTTAAGGAAAATGGTTCAAATATAAAAAGCTTAAAGTAGTATATATAGGTAAAGTTTCGGGGGAAATTTCATTTAGGTCCCCCGAACTTTGTCATATTTTTGCAAAGAGGTCATTGGAAGGACCTTTTTTTATTATTTTCTCATTTTTATTGTTGCTTTAAATTTTTGGTTTAATATCATATTAGGTCCTCCTACCTTTGTATATCTCTGTTTTGATCCCAAAGCAAAGTGGGTTATTTTTAATTTCGAATCTTAAACGTTTCATATTTATGTTTTAGTCATCATATGTCTAATGTAAATATTTGGGTTAAATGCATGGTTTGAGTTTTTAATGTTGGATTTGTTATGTTTTAGTCATTCATTTATTAGATATTACAAAATGTACGATTTTTACTTTAGACCCCTCTCGGTTTGCTGTGTAATCGTTGTGGTCACTTTTATTGTTTTAAATGTTTTTTTTATTTTGTTTGGTTATGATAATTAATTTTGCATGATTTCCATTTTTGATCATTCAAAGTAGGATATTATTAATTAGGGTAAAGTATAGTAATGGTCACTTAACTTTTCTAAAGCTTGCATTTAGGTCCCCTAACTTTTAAAACTTACAATACATTCCTACAACATTTAGTCCGTTTGCAATATGGTCCCCGACCTAACTGGTCGTTTGATTCCGTTACATTGTCGTTAGTACATTTGCAATATGGTCACTAAACTTTTCAAACACTTGCATTTAGGCCCCCCAACTTTTAAAACTTACAACACAGTCCTTAATTTCATTCAAAACCCCAAATTTCTTTTCGATCTCAAATTTCCTTTTTCTCTTCTCTCTTCTCTCTTCTCATTTCCAGTGTAACTTTTTAGTTGGGGATGCATGGGAAATTCTAATCTAACTTTGAATTCTGCGGAGGTGTTATCTTGAATAAGTGTCCATTAAGAGAAGACTCGACCAAGGGACTACCAGGACCATCAACGATTCAAGGTGTAATGTTAGATACAGGTCATCTTGGGTGAAGCATAGATGTTCAATGAAAAGCTTGTGAGAAAAAAATGAGGTTAGAAATGCAGAGTTTACACATACTACTAAGATGAACTAAGTATCATTGTTGAAAGTCACCAACAAAGCTGGAATTATTTTGTATAAATAACAGATAATAATTTATTCGTTTAATCCTTATGGTTAAAGATTTTCCAACAGATGATCAAATATAATGAAATCAAAAATAGCGCCTTCACCTCTCAGTCTCTTTCGCTCACATGCACTCTCGTTTGGTTTTTGTTCTTCAGTTTTTCGCCATGTAAAATTGTAAACCCAAGCAGTGCTCTGTCTTTTAGCTTTTATTTACAAAGAAAAAATGGAGGAAGAATTGCTGGAACGTAACACCGATTGCATTTATTTCTTATCGTCTCCCCTCACTTTCAAGAAGGTACTTATTTTCTCTTTTGGGCTATCCGGAAGTAAGTTTTTCCTCTTTTGCACTTTCCCATTTTCAGCTCGCATTGTGTGTTTTTTGTTGAAATTTTTAAGTTTCTGGAACTGCATGTCAAGGATCTAGATATTCAGTGTTAGTTTTGAACCAAAACCATCTAATTTTCTTTCTTTCTTATTTATCAAAACTTTTAGTACTCCTTTTGAAAGATATTCAGTCCATCAGAATATAAGTGAAAGAGGGTCCAAGGCTAAAATTTTTTTGATCTTCTTGTTTGGTTTCTCTTTAAATCAGAGAATTGGATGTGAGTATCGACATAGTGAAATTGCCAGGCTCAATCTGAGAGACTGCTGGTACTAGTTTACTGGGAATTGTATTGATCCAACCTGTGGTTTTCGGCATCCTGTGAGCTTGTATTCTTTTTGATAAGTTCATGTTGATTATGGGATTTTTATATCGTGAAAAAATTGGACTTTTTACATGTTTTATAAATTTTACAGTTGAATCTGTATTGAGTTATAGCTTTAGAAGACAATTATGCATGCACGCAACTTGAAAGGCATCATGACAGGGTAGTATATTTGGAGCAGCTACTTGATAAGTTACCCGGTCATTTCACATTTGCACCTTTATTTCTGGCACATATATGTTTGTTGCAGTGTCCTCTATATTTTACAATGTCTTTTATTGCTGACATGCCATAAATTTACAAGAATTATGGGGTCCTATGATTTTAGTTCTACTATCTACTTTAGATTCTCATCATGTTTGGCTATTGAGGAACATTAAACATGGAGCATTAGAAGCAATTATATTTTAAAAGGGTAGGCCATTAATTCATCTACAATTGGTAATATTGAATTTGGCATCTAATGTCTATCTTAAACAACACATTTGACGCCTTAGCTTTTGAAGTGATTATGACCGAACCTCTTTCCCTTTATTTATTAAGTCCTCCTTTTAAATGAGTTATTAATTGATATTCTTGGTTTAATTTAGTTATTACTCGGTTATATGTTGTAGTCATATGAACTAAAACTCTTTACTATTTTCGCAGTCGTTGGATTGCATGCTCAAGTTCCATCCAAACCTATTAGATTGTCATACCAAAGTGTGGCAGCAACGAACAAGACAAATTGGCCTTGTTACTTTTACTTCAACGGTTTATGCAATAAACGTGATAGGTGCACTTTTTATGTTCAGAATGCAGCAGTCGTTGGATGTGCATGCAACAAACCTCAAAATTATATTGAAGTAAACACTGTCAAATAGCAAATTCATGTTCAAAATTCCAAAACACTTCAAGTACATTCTAAACCTCAAATTCAAAAATACTTTAATTACATTCTAACCCTAAATTAAAATATTTTAGAATTTAAAGTTTAAAATTTAAGGGTAAAGTATAGTAATGGTCATTGAACTTTTCTGAAGCTTGCATTTAGGTCCCCTAACTTTTAAAACTTGTAATACAGTCCTCCAATATTTAGTCCATTTTCAATATGGTCCCCGACGTAACTGGTCGTTTGACGCCGTTAACTGCCGTTAGTACATTTGTAATATTGTCACTGAACTTTTTAGGCACTTGCATGTAGGTCCCCCAACTTTTAAAACTTGCAACACAATCCTCAATTTCATTATAAACCCTAAATTCCTTTTCAATCTTGAATTTCCTTTTTTGCTTCTCTCTTCTCATTTCTAGCGTAACTTTTCAGTTGGGGATGGATGGGAAATTCTAATCTAACTTTGAATTTTGCGGAGGTGTTGACTTCAATAAGTGTACATTAAGAGAAGACTCGACCAAGGGACTATCAGGACCATCAACGATTCAAGATGTAATGTTAGATACAGGTTATCTCAGGTGAAGCATAGATGTTCGATGAAATGCTTGTGAGAAAAAAATAGGGTTAGAAATACAGAGTTGACAAATACTACTAAGATGAAATAAGTATCATTGTTGAAAGTCACCAACAAAGCTGTAATTATTTTGTATAAATGACATATAATAATTTCTTCATGTAATCCTTGTGGTTAAAGATTTTCCAATAGATGATCAAATATAATGAAATCCCAAACAGCGCCTTCACCTCTCAGTCTCTTTCGCTCACACGCACTCTCGTTTGGTTTTTGTTCTTCAGTTTTCCGCCATGTAAAATTGTAAACCCGAGCAGTGCTCTGCCTTTCAACTTTTTATTTACAAAGAAAAAATGGAGGAAGAATTGTTGTAACGCAACAACGATTGCGTTTTTTTCTTAGCATTTCCTTTCACTTGCAAGAAGGTACTTATTTTCTCTTTTGGGATATCCGGAAGTAAGCTTTTCCTCTTTCGCACTTTCCCATTTTCAGCTCGCATTGTGTGTTTTTTTGTTGAAATTTTTATATTTCTGGAACTGCATGTCAAGGATCTGGATATACAGTGTTAGTTTTGAACGAAAACCATCTAATTTTCTTTCTTTCTTCTTAATCAAAACTTTTAGTACTCCTTATGAAAGATATTCAGTCCATCAGAATATAAGTGAAAGATGGTCCAATGCTATAAAAAATGTATCTTCTTGTTTGGTTTTTCTTTAAATCAAGGAATTGAATATGAGTATCGACATAGCAAAATTGTCAGGCTCAATCCAATAGACTGCTGGTACTAGTATACTGGAATTGTATTGATCCGACATGTGGTTTTTGGCATCCTATGAGCTCGTATTCTTTTTAATAAGTTCATGTTGATTATGGGTTTGATATATCGTGAACGAATTGGACTTTTTACATGTTTTATAAATTTTACAGTTGAATATGTATTGAGTTATAGCTTTAAAAGACAATTATGCATGCACGCAAATCAGTTGAATATGTATTGAGTTATAGCTTTAAAAGACAATTATGCATGCACGCAAATCGAAAGGATCATGACAGGGTAGTATATTTGGAGCAGCTACTTGATATGTTACTCGGTCATTGCACATTTGTACTCTGGCATATATATGTTTGTTGATGTGTCCTCTATATTTTTCAATGTCTTTTATTGCTGGCATGCCATGAATTTACAAGAATTATAAGGTCCTATGATTTTAGTTTCGTTATCTGCTTTAGATTTTCATCATGTTTGGCTATTGAGAAATAATAAACATGGAGCATTAAAAGCAATTATATGTTAAAAGGGTAGGCCATTAATGCATCTACAACTGGTAATGTTGCATTTGGCATCTAATGTTTATCTTAAACAACATATTTGACGCCTTAGCTTTTGGAGTGCCTATGACCGAACTTCTTTCCCTTTATTTATTAAGTCCTCCTTTTAAATGAGTTATTAATTTATATTCTTGGTTTATTTTAGTTATTGCTTAGTTGTATGTTGTAGTCATATGAACTAAAACTCTTTACTATTTTCGCAGTAGTTGGATATGCATGCTCAAGTTCCATCCAAACCTATTAGATTGTCATACCAAAGTGTGGCAGCTACGAATAAGACAAATTGGCCTTGTTACTTTTACTTCAACGGTTTATGCAATAAACGTGATAAGTGCACTTTTTATGTTCAAAGTGCGGCAGCCGTTGGATGTGCATGCAAAAAGCCTCAAATTTATATTGAAGTAAACACCAATGTTAGACCGGCCTGACCGGTTCGATCGGTTGAACCGGGAACTGGATGCCTGTCCGGTCCGGTTAACTTCCAAAACCGAATGTGCATAGAACCGGTAGAACCAACTGAGAACCAGCAAAACCGTGGTGAACCGGCTGAAAACCGGTAAAACTAGTGTGAACCGCCGGTTCTGTTTTTTTTCTTTTTTAAAAAACATTAAACCAAAACGATGTCGTTTGTTAAACGAGCCGAGTCGAACTTGAGTATTGTTGAGCTTGAATCGAACTCAAAAACTTTAAAAGTAAGCTCAATTCGACTCAAAAACTCACGAGCTAAAAATTATCAAGTTCAACTCGAACTCGAAATATAATATTGAAACTTGAACTCGAAAAAGCTTAAACTCAAAAAAAATTTAGAAGCTCGATTGAAGCCTAAAATTCGAGCTCGATTGAAGCAAAATAATAGTTCGCTCCATGCTCACCAAAAGACTCCATGATTTTGAATGTCAAATTACCTCTATTATTTATAGAAGTCAGTTGGGATGCTCTTTATGTTTCTTAGCCATGTGGGATGATTTTGAATGTCAAATTACCTCTATTATTTATAGAAGTCATCTGGGATACTCTTCTATGTTTATTACCCATGTGGGATTGTTTTGTTCTCATATTTTTACTCTTTAGACTTTTTGGATGCTCTTCTATGTTTCTTAGCCATGTTGGATTGTTTTTTTTTAAAAAAATTAAACCAAATGACATCGTTTGTTATGATTTTTTTCAGCCCCAAATTTTTTTTTTTTGATTATAGTTATATAATTATATTTATTATTTAATATGTTTTACCTTAAATATTATGTTGTAGTTGATTTGAATCATTTCGTTTCACTTGATTTTATGGTTTTTAACTTATATATGTTATTACTTGTGATATTTTTATACCTTTTAATATTGTAAACTTAAAACAAGTGTTACATATATATTAATATTGCTTTGAATATTATGTAAAATTTAAAAAATATATTATTTTATATAAAATCCGGTTCAAACCGGTTGAACCAGTGAACCAGTACCTTCACCGATTCAATGTCCGGTCCGGTTTTAAAAACATTTGGTAAACACTGTCAAATAGCAAATTCATGTTCAAAATTCCAAAACACTTCAATTACATTCTAAACCCAAAATTCAAAAATACTTTAATTACATTCTATTCCCTAAATTAAAGTATTTTAGAATTTGGAGTTAAAAAATTAATTGAATTATTTTAGAATTTGGGGTTTAGAATGAAATTGATGACTGTGTTGCAAGTTTTAAAAGTTGGGGCACCTAAATGCAAAAGTCTAAAAATTTCAGTGACTATATTTCAAATGGAATAAATGTTGAAGGACTACCACATCATCTTCTTCTAACGACAGTGTAACGGTGTCAAGCGGCTAGTTACGTCGGGGACCATATTGCAAACTAACTAAATGTTGGAGGACTGTATTATAAATTTTAAAAGTTAGGGGACCTAAATGCAAGCTTCAAAAAAGTTCAGTGTCTATTACTATACTTTACTCAAAATTTAATTGAATTATTTTGGAATTTTGGGTTTAGAATGAAATTCAGTATTGTGGTGCAAGTTTTAAAAGTTGGGACCTAAATGAAAACGCCTGAAAAGCTCAGTGACCTTATTGCAGTCGGACTAAATGTTAGAGGACTTCCACGTCATCTTCTTCTAATGGCAGTATAACGGCGTCAAACGGTCGGTTACGTCGGGGATTATATTGCAAACGGACTAAATGTTGTAGGACTGTATTGCAAGTTTTAAAAGTTGGGGGACCTAAATACAAGCTTCAGAAAAGTTCAGTGACCATTACTATACTTTACCCTGTTAATTATTTAGTGCATGTTTAATTCTTGATTTGCCTTTAATAATATTTTGATTGTTTTCACATTTTATCATGTATATTTGGCATGATTGCTCGGGTGCTAACATTTCCATATGAGATGTATTAATATACATGTTATACGCGTATGAATGCACTCTTGCTTTTTTAGTATAAGTTTCCTATTGTAAGTTGTTTTGACTTCCCTTAAATACAAATTTACCTATTATAATTTAGCCTAATAAATGACTTGTTGATTCACGTATATGTTACATTAATGGTGTTTGGATATTCCATCTAGTATACAAAATGTCTTACTTTGTTGTACGAGTGTTGCATGTTATATACTTATATTTTATATTATTTTGTTTGTTGATGATAATTGTGTGATTTTTATATGCTTACAAATAATGTATGTAAATATATTTTGTTTATACATATAGCTTTAGTGTTTAATTTGAATTAATTTATATAGTCTCATAAGCATCCCTTGACTCGATTCGAAATAAATTGACTAAGGGTAATATTCAATCATTTTAATATTGTCGTAAAGTGACTGTCTTAACGTATAAGAAAGTTACTTTGGATAAATTTAAAATGAAAGTCTATCTCATTTAGTAACACGAATTAAATCGAATTTATTTTTTAAATTTCGGAATCGGGAAAAAGATCATGTTCTGTTAATTAAATTCATTGAGAAAAGACTGTTAGATCGGATCTAAGGTCTCGTCTCTAGATATTTAAATAATTGAACATCCTTATTCTCGTTAAAAATTGGTAAAGTAAATAATTAATTCCTTATTTGTTATGCTTTTTATTTGTTTTAATTAAAATTTTGGTAACTCAAACCACAAGTTTGTCGTTTTAATTAAAATTAATATTTTATTAAAATAAGGATAACAAATAAAAATTTTGGTAATCGCATTGCGATTTACGTAATCGCATTGCGATTTACGTAATCGCATTGATATTTTCCTAATTCGCATTGCGATTTACATAGCGCCATTCGTATTAACGCGTATTTTTTTTTCAAACTCCAAACACGAATATATTAATATATCAGAAACTGAACCATCCACAGTATATCCCGTAATCGCAACTCATAACCTAAAACCTAAAATCACAACTCATTCCCATCTCCATCTCTCACTCTCTACGGCGAAATCCGTCCCCATCTCCGAAGATTTCCGTCCCCATCTCCGGCAAAATCCCTCACAACCATTCACGGTCAGAAATCCCTCACAATCATTCAGAAATGGAAAATCAACCTCCGAGGGTTATTTTTTTAATTATTTTCCTCACACCATTCACGGTCAGAAATCCCTCACAATCATTCAGAATGGAAAATCAACCTCCGAGGGTTATTTTTTTTAATTATTTTTATTTAGAAATTTTTGCATTATTTAGGTTTTTCATATTGAAATTGATGATAAGTTACTGGTAATTTCAATAATAGATTAACCATTCACTTAGATTTCTTATTAAATTCATTCGATTGCTGCCAATACTGCTAAATTGTTTAGTCTTTAACCCTGTGAAGTTAGTATTTGTCTTTGTTTTGTCTTTTGGTTGAAGTAATGCAGAAGAAGAATAGTTTCTAAACTTAAAATCGCAACATGAAAATGAAAATCGCAACACGAAAATGACTATCGCAACGAGAGAAATGAAAATCGCAACGCGAAATGAAAATCGCAACGATATAATCGCAACGCGAAACCAAAATCGCATTGCGATTTTCATTTCGCGTTGCGATTTTAATTAAGCGTTGTGATTCTCTCGTTGCGATTTTCATTTCGCGTTGCGATTCTCTCGTTGCGATAGTCATTTCCGCGTTGCGATTTTTCTCTCGTTGCGATTTTCATTTCAACCAAAAGACAAAACAGTGTTGCAAATTTTAGTTTCAAGAATAAACTACTATTTATGTTTATTGTTTTTGGTATATCTTCACAGTGTAGTTTTTGGTATATCTAACTTGGTATGTTTATTATTTTTGTAGAAATTTTTTTCAGCTTCATTGACATTAAGGAATAAAGTTAGCCTAGCCACTATAATTGCTTCGAAGCTTTCACCTGCAAAAAGAAAATTGTTTGAGGAAACCTGCTTCGGGCCATGGCTGAGAGTACAGCATCCGGGTGGAGATGCTAATTTGACCCATTTGTGGCTTCAGACCATGACTAGCGATCTACCCGACAGTATACAACGTGGTAAGGAAGAGATATGGTTTCATTTTCCACCGGCGTATACTTGTTTTGGGCGGAAGGAGTTTTGCTTAATCACTGGTCTACGTTTCGGACACGATGAGTAGGCCGGTACACTCGTCATATCACCCGCCCATCATGGTTATCCAGGGTTTTTCCTGATGAGTCAAAAGAAGCCGAACTTACACGTCGACGATTATTGGTAGAGGACCTAAATGCATGGAATCTGTTTCCGTGGGGTTCGTATATATGGAAAGCTACCTGGACAGTTGTCGTCTGCCTTGATGACCGTAAAAGTTTGCGTGGCGATGGGTTCGAAATACACTTTGTCAGCATTGTTTGGGCCTTTAAGGTAAGAATTTCTATATAATGTTTTCAAATTATAATTAATTATTTAACAATTACTAATGTTTTGTTATTATATTGTTTGTAGATTTGGATATCGAGGCTTTCCCCAGCATGCGGACATATGCATTAAAAACTTCAAATGATATTCCTAGGGCTATTTCCTGGAAGAGGAAACGTCTGTGGATTGGGAAGACTTAATACCATATGCGACATAAATAATGTAAGTTAACACAAATACTATCATATATACACAAGTTATTAATAGTAGACGTTTAACTTTGTTGAGTTTTTATATTTTAGAGGCCAACACTCCATTAATGAGACTGACACCCACGGAGGCTGAGCTTGCCACTGATTGGTGGCAAGATAGTCAGCGTTTTCTTGATGGCACGAATGATGAGCAGCCTCCACTTCCTCCACTTCGAGAGCCATCACCTCACCCAGAGCCATCACCTGATCGACCCGACTATACCTCTACAACGAGAGCCATCACCTATCCCGTCATCGCCTCTTCTCCACCATCACCTCATTGATAGGCGACCGGCAAAGATGCACTACTTCTATCTCCCTGTTCTCCACCTCCACGGGATGATCAAGGGAGTTACGTGATGAGGTCAATGCCTTGCGTGAGGAGATCGGTACTCTACGCGATACGATGGTGCATGGCGTGTGGAGGTGTCTACTTTACTGGTGAGGTTGCCGCTCTACGTGAGATGGTAGTATCGTTGTAGAATGAGGTTCATACTTTACGCAACGAGGTAGTTTAAGATTTTCCATATTTAACTTGATGATAAATTTACTCGTAATTCACTTAGATTAACCATTTCACTTAGATTGCTTAGTAATTTATTCGGTTGCTGCCAATACTGCTAAAACTGTTTATTAACATTGTGAAGTAGTATTTGTCTTTTGTTGTCTTTTGGTTGAAGTAAATTTATTCGGTTTGCTGCTAATTCTGCTAAACTGTGTATTCTTTAACACTGTGAAGTTAGTATTTGTCTTTGTTTTGTCTTTTGGTTGAAAGTAAATTTGTTCGGTTGCTACCAATTCTGCTAAACTGTGTATTCTTTAACAATGTGAAGTTAGTATTTGTCTTTGTTTTGTCTTTTGGTTGAAAGTAAATTTGTTCGGTTGCTGCCAATTCTGCTAAACTGTGTATTCTTTAACACTGTGAAGTTAGTATTTGTCTTTGTTTTGTCCTTTGTTGAAAGTAAATTTGTTCGTTTGCTGCCAATTCTGCTAAACTGTGTATTCTTTATACTCTGAAGTTAGTATTTGTCTTTGTTTTGTCTTTTGGTTGAAGTATGCAATCCATTCAAGTTTCAATTTGCAGAAGAAGAGAAATAGTTTATTCTTGAAACTATATTTTAGCAACACTGTTTTGTCTTTTGGTTGAAATGAAAATCGCAACGAGAGAATGAAAATCGCAACGCGAAACGAAAATCGCAACAAGAGAATCACAACACGAAATGAAAATCGCAACGCGAAACCAAAAATCGCAACGCGAAACTATAATCGCGTTGCGATTTTCATTCCGCATTGCGATTCTCTCGTTGCGATTTTCATTTCGCGTTGCGATTTTCGTTTCGCGTTGCGATTTTCATTTCGCGTTGCGATAGTCATTTTTCACGTTGCGATTTTAAGTTCCAGAAACTATTCTTCTTCTGCAAATTGAAACTTGAATGAATTGCATTACTTCAACCAATAGACAAAGACAATACTAAGTTGACAGTGTTGCAAGTTTGAAACATATTTGTCTTTGTTATCTGATGCATTTTGTGAACTATGATAGAATAATGACTTGGGTGAATTCAATGCAAGTTTGAAACATATTTGTCTTTTTTTCACTGTTTAAATATCATGTGTTTATTTACTGATTTTGTATTTAATTATTTAGCGGCCCGATAAGGTGGATGCTTTACGTCGGGTTTTTCTTACACGACAGAGTTCACGCATCAGACGGTGTGCACGTGCTATTAAGTCTCCGTATACCCCAATAGTGCGAAGACACCGCAAGTAGAAGCTCGAATCGCCTGTCATCCCTCAAGAGTCCACTCCTATCGTTGAAGAGGCCCCTATCATTCCTCGAGAGTCCCCTCCCACCGTTCAAGAGGCCACTGTCATCGTTGAAGAGGTCCCTCCCACCATTCAGAGCCCCTTCACATGGCGTCATATTAAGATTATTGAGAAACCCTCTGACGTGCCGAACATGATGGATGATAGTTGGCTCTCGTATGAGTTATCGGCCAGTACCATTCCGGTATCTGAAGTGGAGATGAGACAACTACCAGACACAATTCTGGATAACACCCTTTGGGCTAAGACCGCAGTTGATTTTTATCTACATGAGCGGAGCCAGGGGTGTTTCACTGATATATGCAAGCTCAACGATGATCTATTTGTTGCTTGATCGTCTTGGTGGGGCGTATTATTAGGGGTCGAAAACAATGGCTATTTCGATAGAGGGGTAAGTCTTATATATTTCTTATATTTCAATATGATTATTTTTTTTAAAATTTATGTAAGTTACTAATATATGTCTTTTTTTGTAAAACAGCATATCGATGCGTGGGTGTCACGTCTTCTAATAATTAGGAAACTTAAGGAAAATAAAAGAAATACACGATATACAATTATGCCGACGTCTTTTAACGCCGTTCACTTGAAGAATCAACGAGATGAATCATTTGCGTGGGCAATGGACAAGCTAAACTTTATACTGCATGGTGGTAGGTCGATAAGGTTAGTATTTATTTTTAGATTGAGTTTAAAGGTATTCATAAAGTGCGCAAATGAATGAATTATTACTTATGATTGCAGGTGTTTATCCCTATTTTGGAACGTAACATTGGCTTCTCGTCGAGCTTCAGCTCTCATCCCTTAAGGCAATAGTATATGACAGCATGATAATTACATATCATTGGTTGATTTAAGATATTTATTAAGGGATGGAGCTCTCATTTGGCTAAATTCTTGGATGCGATAAATTATTGGACTCGTTCTGGAAACAAGAAGCCAAAGAAGCTCAATATTACAGTTAGCAGAGACGAGACCGCACCACAACAAACGATTGGACCCAGAGGGGATTGTGGTCCTCTCGTATGCTTGGCGTTGGAGCGTTTGATCATAGTAAGTATAAAGTATCTACCTCCCACCGATAGAGATAGAGCTGTAGTAGGCTTGTGGTTTCGGCATTATATGGCTAGATTGATATATACAAGACGCTGCCTACCTGCATCCGCGTTATAAAAATGTCTATAAACAATTGGTAAGTTTATAGGCTTTTGGTTTGAAAATGTTTGGTTAAGTACCTAGAATTCAATAATTTGCTGTTTGTCGGTTTTAGATGTGTAGAAAGTGTTGTTTGAGCAAATGTTTGGTTTCTGTAGGTTAATCTCAGAAGTGAGTTTGCGTCAAATGATGTATGGCTGCAAACGTGATTCAATAGTAGATGAGAAATAATTATTGCTTGTTTTTGATTGTTTAATTGATTTGTAAAAGTTGATTTGTTTAATTGATGAACATAATTCTTATTTGTGCTTGTTTATTGATTGAAATGTAATGGTTGATTTTGTTGATTTCATCTGCATTATGTTGAAGGCAAAAATGACTATCGCAATGCGAAATGAAATCGCAACGAGAGAATCGCAATGCGAAATGAAAATCGCAACGAGAGAATCGCAATGCGAAATGAAAATCGCAACGACAATCGCAACGCGAAACTAAATTCGCGTTGCGATTTTCATTTCGCTTTGCGATTCCCTCGTTGCGATTTTCATTTCGCATTGCGATTCTCTCGTTGCGATTTTCATTTCGCATTGCGATAGTAATTTTCGCGTTGCGATAGACATTAAGATTATTACGAACGTCATTTCCGTGTTGCGATAGTCAAATGAATGCCTAATAAGTGATCCTGAACAATCATAGCAATTTTCAAACTCAAGTTACTAATACATGCCTAACTGAAAATGTTAAAAGTTCACACATAAATCCACATAATACAACGTTTGCATTTAAAAATCACCTAAGTTAACAGTCTCAAAGGTGAAGCCGTTGTGATTAGGATTTTAAAGATGATTGCGATTTTGATTGCCTTTTGCTTGACACCATATGAGCTTTGGATTTTGATGAGGATCCATATTTTGGTAGAGGAAAAGATGATTGTGATGGCACTGGTGATCCACCTATCAACCTTGTATGATCACTTTCCTTGCTCTGACTACATGTCGATCTCTTCTTCTCTTCACCCTTAGACGGTATACGATCGTGACTTTTTGGTCGGCCAGGTAGCCTTCTATCCATGGCTGGTGGCAAAACTATTTGTAAGTCATCTGGTATGTCCCACTTAGAAGGATGTGGAATAGGGTAGACAATCTCGCCATAAGTCTGTCGATAAACTTCTGTAGTGTAGCAATCCATAGCGTATGCGCTTGAATCATCTTGGTTTAGATGAAGAGAAACTTTTATAACATGGCCACATGGATAACCAGATGTTTTCCATTTCATACAACTACACGTCTTTGCATTTAGATCGACAAGGCCATTTAAGTTATTATCCAGTACTTCAAACAAAGTGTTTGAACATGGTTCAACTCTCTATGACGTTGACTTCACAACACATTTCGTTATCTTTTTTTCTGTCCATGGTGTAACACGATGTTCCAATGTTCCTGTAAATTTAAATAAATAATACTTAGTAAAATATATGATAAGTTACGAATTTAAAGAAATAATACCTGCATGGTTTCTTTTCTTGTAGTACCACTATTGAATAGAGGCTCGAAAAAACTCCATTAACATAGTAATGGGTAATTTTCGGGAATGACGACTTAGAGCGTTGATTGATTCTGCACTATTAGACGTCATGAAACCATATCTTGCTCCAAGTTGATATACTCTTGACCATCTTTCAAACCCGGCATCTTCTAGTGTTTGAGCATACTGAGGCAAAACACGTCTTAAACAGTTTATATGCTTATTAAAATCCACTTCCCGATAAGCTTTTACAGCCTTCCAGTATGTCCATTTGTGATTTTTTATACCAACAGACCTTGATTTTAGATTTCTATACAAATGAACAACACAAAGTCCATGAAAAGCATTTGGGAAACACCTTCTAACAGCGTTGTCAAATTGAGTTTTCCCTATCGGATATGATTTTCGGATTGCTAATAGGACCTATGCAATCCCTAAGATGCCCCATAAACCATGTCCATGAATCAGAGGTTTCAGATTTGCCAACCCCGTAAGCTATTGGCAGTATCCCATTGTTAGCATCCATGGCTACTGCTAATAAGTTTATTCCAAGGTATCGACCTTTTAAATGTGCTCCGTCAACTATAATAATTGGGCGCATGCAATTAATAAACGAACGAATCTACAAAATCATATACACAAGAAATATAATCATTTAAATGTGAAATGCATGTAACTAACAAAATTGAGTCAACAAAATTATATTGATTTACTAACCGCAGTACCAATGGCGATAAACAGCAACTCAAAGCGTCCATCTCTATCTGTTTTTATATGAGTTACCGACCCAGGATTTTTCAGCTTTAAATTGTAACAATAAGCCTACAGTTGGGCAAACGATGCTTCTGGCGACCCCCTCAACAATTCCAAGGCATAACATTTGGCTCTCCAAGCTTGAGAATATGAGATACTAATCTTGAACCGAGCATTCATGTCAGTCATAATTTTATGTCCCCAATATACCCTACCATTCAAAAACATTAACTCAGCCAGAAAATCACCCAACACCTTTTTGTTTGCCTGTCTATGGTGAGGAAAAACTTGGGTTCTTGAAATGTATGTTTATCAATAAAAGTCCTAACTTGAAACATTTCGCAATCTTTTATCCTCTTTGTAATCATACGCCACATACAGTTTTTGTCAATCATACACCTTGTTTCGAAACGATCTTTGCTTGATTTGTTAACTTTTAGTTGATAGCCATCTTCCACACATTTCGTATACAAAGCTATCTTCAAGTCTTTCTTTGTATCAAAACAATCATCTTTCTTGATACGAATAATTTTTGTGTAACAATCAACTGCTATCTTTTTACCAACTCTTCTCTTCTATCTGAAGTAATTCTGGCATATTCCAGTTATACTCCCGTGGCATTTTCTTCGGGGACTTTTCTTTGGGGATTTCTTCTTCTTCTTTTTCTTATTCAGTGTTATATGAATTACAGAATGGATGTTCAACATGTTCATTTACAGTCGTAACTTCCTCCTCATTATCATCAACAACATCTTCCTCGGCAACGGCTGTTTCATCATCAAAATTCGGGTATTAACCAATATCAAAATCATTACACGCAGGGTCTGTTTCTTCTTCTGAAAAATCATCAAAATCCGAGTATTGACCAAGATCAAAGTCCGAGTATTGACCAAGATCAAATTTCGAATACTGACTAGTACTCACAATTTTTTTTGTTGGCTCATCATCGTCTAACTGGTCAATACGAAAACCGAAATTTGGTGCTGAAAGTTGATTGGGATTTGGATTAGGGAAAGGTTGTGGGTTTTGAGATTGTGTTTGGTATTGGAAATGTGGTGAAACAATATTTTCTTGGTGATGAAATTGTGGTGGAACCATTAAATTTTGAGCACCATAAATTGGGGTTGAAAAACTTTGTTGATTACTACCCGCTACTGACCCAACTTCACTACTTCTAGGTTCAACAACATACAATGTAACATCATCACTTGAAACACTAATGTAAGCAATGAATCGTTCAACATCTTCATTGTCGGTTAACAAATAAACTTTACCATTTCTCTGATAAGATAACCTAAATCCACTTAGGGGCTCTAAATTCAATTTATTTGCAACACGTAACATTAGAGTTTCATAAGTTAACTTTTTTAATGACAGTTTTAGTTGAAGATTCATGGGTAAAGGCATATATTGTAAAACACCATGAACATTCTCCCATGACCCTCCAAAACACAAATCTATCCAAACATGATCAACATTAGATGATTTCATTATTGTAAATTAATTTACTAAACAAACGAGCTGCGAAACTAAAACCTGTTGCCGGATGGGGAAGGATGTCGTTGGATATAGGAACGGATGTCGCCAGAGAGAGTGATAGATGGAGATGGAATGAGTTGCGATTTAGGGATTTAGGTTATGAGTTGCTGCTGCTGCGTAGTTATATACCCAAAACATTTGTGTTGCGAAATTAAAACCTGTTGCGAATTCAGAAATCGAGTTGCGAATTTGAAATTCAGTATTGCGATAGTCAGAATCTCGTTGCGATTTACTAATTCACATTGCGATTTACGTAATCGCATTGCGATTTACGTATTCGCATTGCGATTTAGGAAAATCGCAACGCGAATTTGGGAAATCGCAATGCGATAGTCAGAATCGTGTTGCGAATCTGGCGATTTACTAATTCACATTGCGATTTACGTAATCGCATTGCGATTTACGTATTCGCATTGCGATTTAGGAAAATCGCAACGCGAATTTGGGAAATCGCAATGCGATAGTCAGAATCGTGTTGCGAATCTGGAAACTGATTTGCGATACGGAGATCGCGTTGCGAATTATCGATCGCGTTGCGAATTATCGATCGCATTGCGATTTAGTTGGTCATTTTGGCAAATCCAAAAAAAGTTGGTTAAAATCGTATATTATAAGGCATTTTTGGTCACTGAGGTTATTTTCTCTTAATAAAGTGGATAAGAATTAATTGTGAAGAGCTTTCCGCAGGTGGACCTGAAAAACAAATAACTCAATAATTAACTATGGACTCACTAGTATGAGCTTACTTACCTAACATTCTAGAAATAAGGGATTAAACTATGTTAAATGAAAATATGGGATTTAATCTTTTTCTATTTAGAAGCTTATGGGATTAAATCTTAAACTTTATGATAATAGAAGACAAAAATCATAATTTGAATTAAAACTTATGTTATAATAATAATAACATATTAATATGAATATCTCCATTTATTTGTATTTATTATAAAACTTGTATGGAGTTGATGATACAATTTATCAATCAACAATTAACTTTAAAATGATTAAAATATTTTATAAAATGATAATTAATTTTATTATAAAATTGTTTGTATCTTTTTAATAATTTTATATTTTTTTAAATAAAATAACTAAAAATTATTACTTAATATTTAGATACAAGACTAATATATATATATATATATATATATATATATATATATATATATATATTATCGCTCTATCTAGATATGAAAACTTGATCTGAATCTGATTTATTTGATTCGAAATTTGATATGGATTCAAACAAGATGGCTTAAATTTGATCCGGAACTCAAAGCAAACCGGACTTAAACTAATATGGAGTCATACCCGATTTGACCCCAACTAAAAGTAACTCAAATTGAAAGCAACTCGAATTGAAAACAATTTGAATCGAAATTAACTCAAACTAAAAATAATGTAAACTGAAAATAACTCAAATTAAAAGTAACTTGAATTTAATTTATCCAAATCCAATCTGAATTAAAAATCAACCCAATTTTAACCCAATAATTGAGTTAAATTGAACAAATAAATTATTTTTATTATAACCTATTTTTTAACAATGTGATAAATAATAGAATGATATATGTTTTATTCTCCTTTGTATTATATTACTACTTAACCATCACATTTGCTAATAGCTTATTGATTCAACATCATATTTTTCTCATTTAAAATACCATATTAATATATAATATACTAATTTCTATTTTTTAAACTCACTTATAGTGTGACTTGTCAAATATATTGGATCATATGGGATTCCCCCGTTCTCTCGCCCAATCGAGATATCCTCTGTTTCAACAAAATAAGATTGATTGAATTATCAAAAATTTGTAGCGTGAAGTCTAATGAAGTGCAATTAGAGATCCATTTCATTTTTTGGGGTATCCATATTAATATTTTCAATTAAAATGAATTAGGATCAATTTGATATAATGTGTCAGTTTTAGGGACTAAAATTGTTATTATACCATACCACATCACTATTTTTGTTAGGTCAAAAGTCAAATTTAATAGTGAGTCAGCAAAATAGAAACGAAAAGTAATATTAGGTATAATTTTAAAAATTAATTGGGTGACCAAAATAAAACACGAGAATAAATGAATGATAAAATAGGTAATTATCCTTAATGATAAGATTTAATGTTTATAAAATATAATGCATCTCAAACTTTTGAAAACAAAAACTAAGGTTTAATGTAAAAATAAGTGTCCAAATTATACTCTAAGTTAATGTTAGGTGCCTAAAGAATTTTTCGTTAAAAACATGTGCTTAATATTTTATCTGTTACACTTTTTGGTGCCTACGTAATAACGACCGTTAAAAAAATGATAAGTGACACATGTCATGTTTATATTTTATCTTAATGTAAAAATAAGTGTCGAGAACTATACCATAAGTTAACTTTAGGTGCCTAAAGAATTTTTCACTGAGAATAGGTCTGAATGTTTTCGACGTTATATTTTTAGGTGCAAAAATTGTAACAGTCGTTTAAAATTTGTTAAGTAACACACACCATGTTTATATTTTCTGAAATCTTTATTTAAAAAAAAATTAATAATATTATTAATTTTTTAAAAAAATCTAAAATCACAAAAAAAACTACAACCCCTAAAATCTCTCATTTCAACCTCATTACCAATTGTCGTCAGCTATCACCGACCATCTTCATAATCGTCGAACGAACACTCACCCGTCGTCAGACCTCCAATATTGACCATCCCTCTTGTTGTCTTTTCAATCCCCTAAAATATATAAATCCAAACTCAAATACATAAACATAATACTTAAATCTTTAACCCTAATTCCAAATTTATCATTCTCACTCTTAATTAACTTTAAGGATTTATGGAGATGATGGAGGGATTTTTTGAATGCAACTAGGAATGGAAAAAAAAATTGTGCAGACAAAGGGGTTGTGCATGTGGAAGGAGAGAATTTTTTCTTAAATTTTAAAAAAAATATATTTTATTTTTTTTAAAAAATTAAATATTTTAAAAAATATATAAACGCGAAATGTCTCAGATAACAATCAGATTTAACGATTATTACATCCTACGCACCTAAAAGTGTAACGTCGGAAATGTTAAGCACCTATTCTTAGCGAAAAATTCTTTAGGCGTCTAAAGTTAATTTAGGGTATAGTTTGAGCACTTATTTTTACATTAAGCTAAAATATCAACATGACATGTGTCATGTAACGATTTTTTTAACAATCGTTACTTTTCAGAAACCTAAAAGTGTAAAAGAGAAAACGTTGGACACCTAAAAGTGCAATGGAGAAAACATTAGGCTCCTATTTTAAACGAAAAATTCTTTAAGCATCTAAAGTTAACTTTGGACATAATTTGGACACTTATTTTTGCGTTAAGCCAAAAAATAATTAAGTTCTTGATTTTTTGTACCCATTCAAATCCTTAAATCAGAAATTAAATCAATTAAGTTATCAAATAGAGAAATTGAGTCAATTAAGCTATTTGATCAATTGTGACATTTAAGTTCTATTTTTTTTAGATATTATTACCACATAGCATATTATGATTTTATCGAGTGAAATTTTTAGATTTTTTTTTAAAAAATATATGTTTTTACAAATATCATATTTTTTTATAGAAAGAGTCATAACCTTTACAACGTAGGACATAATCCCTTAAATGAGGGGACCATGCAGCTCTCTAATAAGAGTGTTAACGAGCAGAGGTAGCACATCCGAGAAAATGTGGAGAGATCCATCGGAATTGGCTTGGTGTTTAGCGATAATGTCAGCCATAAAGTTTGCTTCTCGTCTGATAAGGAAAAAGTTCAACATCCAAGGTTTAGAGCAGATATGAGCAATGCCACGAACAAGCCTAAGGGGGCTAGATGTTGCTGTATGAGAGGTGATCAGTTTGAAAGCTTCTGCGTTGTCGATTTGGCATTGAACGCGTTCTAGTCCGTAGGTCTAGGCAAGGTTTAGATCTTCCTATATTCCCCAGAGTTCACCGTCGAGAGAGATGGAAATTTCAAGGGGTTTGTTAAATCTGAATAACCAACCACCTTCATTGTCTCGAACAAGGCCTCTAGTTGATCCTAGAGAAGATGTGCTGCAGACTGCTCCAGCGGTGTTTAGAGCAAACCAACGTGGTTCAACAGGCTTCGATTGGACTTGAACGTCGGACGAAGGTGTCATAACGTCTCCTTAGGGGATTCGTTAGACTTAAAAATTAATTCAGAGAAAGACGATGAAATTTAGGTTTGAAACAATTTGATTTTGAAGTCGTCATCAACCTTTAAGTTAGAAAGGTTGAATACCTAAACTATCATTTTAATGAGTTCAGAAAAATTATTAAAAGACAAAAAATGGTATGAGTTTTACTAAAAATTCATTTTTAAGAGTTCGGGAGACGATTACGTGTGGGGAAGGGTGAGCACCCCCACAACGCCGAAGTTTGGTACCTAAATGATTATATGATGTCTAAATGTTGGGAAATTACAAACTCGAAAATATATTTAAATTACGATCATTCTATTCATTAAAATTTATTTTAAAAAAATGTCATTTCATATTGAGAAGATTAACAGAGGTAGCTACCCTTTAGAGTTAGGATACTAACTTGTCAGTTCTCTTAAACTAAAGCAGCATTGTCTTTGCAAATAAGGAAATAAGAATATGATGACAAATAATAAATGCAGTGGGCAAAAAATTAAAGAGAACAAATATATTTTTATGGAATAAAACTGTTTATTTAACCTGAAAATTATGATTTTTTTGAGAAATCACATCGTTTTGTACGAACGATCCTTGAAATTTACTTCCTTTATAGTTAGAATACTTTTTCATGGATCCCCTCACAAAGGATGTTTCTTTAATTTTATGGATAATATAATTTAAAAGAGTATAGTATTATAAAAAAATTAGAAATGCTCGAATAAAAAGAATTTTTTTTTGTACGAACAATCCTTGAAAATGCACTTCATTTATAGTTATGAGACTTTTTCACGGATTCCCCTCACAAAAAATATTGCCTTATATATATATATACATACTTTTATGTCAAAGACAAAAATAAAATAAAATAAATAATAGAACGAAATAAAATAAAATAAAGCAAGATAATAAGGTAAAAATAAAGCAAAAAACTATCGAATACAAAAAATGATCCTTTGTTCGAAAAATCTTCGAAAGACACATTCCCTTGTAGTTGGGAGATGTCTTTATAGATCTCACTCACAACGAAATTTATCCCTCCTTTATCTATAAAAAAGAAATACGGTGATTTATAATAAATAAAGATCGAGTAATAATAATATAGACATAATATGAAAGTTTGTACATGAAAGGGGTAGCAATAACAAAGGTAACCAAGTTCGATTTTGAGTTTAAAATGCAAGTCAAGCATCGGTAGTCTACTAACATGAACAAAGGACTAACATGAAAACTTTATAAACTAACAGACAAGATTAAAACACCAACTAACTATGATAATAAATAAATTAGGTTGAAACATAAACAATAGTGTTACAGCCGTCTTTCGAGCGGGCCCAGAATTGGACTTCGACTTGAAAAAAAATTTAGAGTCGCCACCGATCATTTATTTCAAGAACAAATGGATTGATCGGATACCTCGATTTCTTACATGATCTGTATTTTACCAAACATATGTCAGATTCGGGAGTCGGTTACAGTCAAGGAAGGATTAGCACCCTTGAACTGCCATTTTGGTACTAATTAATTTACAATTGTCTTAATTTTGAAAATTGTAATTTAAATTTAAAGATAAAAGTTCGATCCAAATTATTTACCTTTGATGGATTTGAAAGAATACCCTTAAGAAATCAAAAAGATGTTAGATTGATAAAGTAAAAACAATAAACAAATCAAAAGAGAAAATGTACATTAAATTATGATACCTAAACATAAGGGGATCAAATAAACACATAAGGATCATAAAAAATAAAAATATATACCCAAAAATGTAGCTAAGTTGAGAAAAGGGAAAAAAAGATAAAATAAAATAAAATACAAAATCAACATGAAAAAATGAAACAAAATAAAACATAAAACCCCTAAAAGAAGAGAATAGAATGAAAAAAAAAGAAATAAAAAAAAAGCAAAAGAAAAAACTAAATTAAAAAACGAATAAAATAAAAAAACATAAACATAAAAACAGAAGCAAAAAAAGAAATATATATATATATATATATATATATATATATATTAGATTAAATAAATAGAATAAATAAAGAAAACATTAATTGCAAAATAATATATATATATATATATATATATATAATAATGAAGGACTAAATTAAAAGAAAACTAAATTGGGTGGTAAAATTAGAAAGCAAATCGGGGTAAAAACGAATTTAAGGGTCAAAATGGAATTTAAAAATAAACGAGGGACTGCGAATGAAATTATCCCTTTTTAATTGAAAACACGCGGATCCTGGTCGGGTTGGATCGGGTCACGGGTCGGGTCGGTGAGTCACTATAAAACCCAAAAATTAGAAACACTCTTTCATTTTTCATTCCCACCTTGCTCGATCAAAAGCCATCCCCCCATTTTCTCTCAACATACTCAACGTGTTCTTTAGCAAACAAAGAACACGGTCGCTATGTTCATAGAGAACCCAAATTCCAGTCACCGCCGCCTCGGTGGCCGTCGTTCATTGGCCGTGAAATATTTTTATTTTTTTCGAAATCTTTTTAAATCCTCCCTTCAAAAATACAAATATTTTTTTTGTAAAATAGCCTCGGGGAGGGCTAGATCTGAGATAGAACGTCTCGAAAACCTCACCCTTTTCATCGGCTTTTCGAATCAACAAAAGGAAAAAAAATAAACCCAAGCCACATACAAGGAAGAATCGAATCGAAATAAGTAAAAATACCTCTTTTATTGAGTTTTTAATTTCGAAATATTACAACTTTTTGCTCCGGTTTGCCTTTCTTTTCCTTTCGTATTTCCTTTGTATTTTCTTATGATTTCTTGTGTTTATCTTAGATATAGTTACATCAATTTATAGCTCTTGAGATCCCTATTTTTGGGTGGATTTAGAGTCTCGTTTGGACTTAAATATTTTGGTTTTAGAGTCCCACGTACACTAAACCATTTTTTTTTACTTAGTGACGAGGATTTTGGGGACGTGAGGGTTGTTTCTAGTGTGAGGAATCTCCAAGAGTCCTCTCTCTACCCGATGGTTCGATCTCTAATAGTTGAAGGTGTGACGGTGGAGAGTTAGGGTTTAAAACCCTAACTTACTTCGGGTGAGAGCTTTAGGCCAGTTCGGGTCTTGAACCAGGTCTCAGGTCGGGTTCCAGATGGATATGGGATGTAGTTGTTGGACCGCTTGTTGGGCTTCTGGGTTTGTAACCATTTGTAATGAGTGATGGGATATTGTTTGGGCCTGAAAATAAAATGAAATGTATTAGTTTAATAAAAATCATAATATATACATAATACGCCTTTAAATGGACAGAAAAGTGTCTACAACTACTCCTCTTAGCCCATTATCATGTAACGGGATTATGGTAAAGATTACAAGACACAATTTCATCCATCACGAATGTATCACTGAGTTTAACATCCTTTATTGTGATGATCGATTCTCATCCTATCGAATTTCCTCCGTTGTAGAGTTTAAATCCGATGTTATGACTCTCTCGCTGTGAGGTTGAATTGATCTGGAAAAATTCTGAGAACGATATCTTTCATCGTGAAATTGAAACTGAGCTCAAAGCATTGGAAAGTATCACATGGATTCGTCTTCTAGTCCGACATACTTTGTCGTGAAGCTGAAATTTGACCTGAAGATTTTGGTATGAAACTAGTTTTTCATTGTTGCGCTATAGATGACTCATTAGTCGTGAATTTGGGTCAATCTTTTGGGTATGATATCCTTCGTTGTGAAGTCAAAATCATAGGTGGCTCCTTTGGTGTGAAATTGAGCTTTGAATTAGAAAATGGATTCTTGTTGCCAATCTTGGTCGACCTTGGTCTTCTTCTCGGCTTAAAGACATTGGTGTGAAAATTTGACCGGAAAGTAGTTCATTGCTGCTACTTGCAGTAAATATGCTCTTGAGCTGAACGGAATCGATCTCGAAAGTTCTTATTGACAGATAACTCTTCTCACCTTTGAGTTATGTTGTATTTGACTGGGAAATAAACCCGTATTTTTGTAGATGACTCATTTGCTATGAAATTAAGTCGATACATTGGGCACGATATCCTTCTTCGTGAAGTTGAAATCCAATCTTGTAAATTGATCACTTCGAGTTCAATATCCTTCGCTATGAAGTTGAAATTGACTCTAACAAGAATCTGCAAAATTATGCATATATGCGATGCTATGGATGAAATGCTCTTAGGTGTGCCTAAAATGCATATGCAAAATATGATATCTTGGGTTCTTTAGAGAAATCTCAATCTCCGGTTATCAAACTTGATGACTTTTGATTATGAAATCTGACTTTCTGATTCTTGATCTTGAAATCGTCAACACGTTTAAACCCGATGTACATAATTTTTTTGATCCTTGATTTGGGAAATACTTTTCAACCACTTCTAGTATAGTGCAAGAGCCTTGATTGGCTTCCGAGTGTCTGTACTTTTCAAAATATATTTGTACAATAATATGCAATTATCTTTTTCAGAAGTGAATAAATCATTAAGTTTAAATTCAACCCAATATGCTTAAAAGGAATTAAATTAGAGAAATGGTCGTCTTTATTCATAAGGGAAAAAGAACAAACAATACATGAGAAACATTCTGAAAAGTAAATATATAAAAAAAGTATAAATGGATGCCTTAGATCTCAATAATGCGGGTGCTTCTGAACTGATAAGTCGTTAGATGATCTTGAACGCAACCTTTGTCAAGGGATCTTCGAAGATGCGACAATGTTCAGGAGAGTGCAACCTTTCACCGACTCGTTAAGTCTGTAGAAGATTCGGATGATGTGATGCTTCACTGTCTAGATTAGGGACCTTTTCTGAATCATTATCCAAATCTCCCTTTCAGGTTTTCAACTTGGACCCACCCTTGGTTTCAAGACATCCTTTTCGGGTTTTCATCTTGGTATCGCCTTATTTTCTTTTATTTTTCTTTTCTTTTTTAATTTAGGGTGCCCTTTTGGGTTTTCACCCTAAACATTTTTTCTCTTTTTTATTTTCTTTTTCTTTTTCGACTTAGGCCACCCTCTTGGGTTTTCATCCTAAGTGAAGTATTTTTTTACTGCATCTGAATTAACCAGATTTGACAGTTCCAGCTCATCCATTTCAGCCAGGACAAGTGCTCCTCCGGAGAAGGCATTTTTCATCACATAAGGTCCCTCCCAATTTGGCATCCATTTTCCTCTGTAGTCTTTTTGAATTGTCCAAATTCTCTTAAGCACAAGATCTTCTTCACGGAATACTCTCGGGTACATATTCTTGTTTTGTGCTCGAATCATTTGTTTCTAGTAGAGTTGACCATGATGAATGGCTTTCAATCTCTTTTCCTCTATTAGGTTCAGTTGATCATATCGGGATTGTATCCATTATGAGTCATCTAGTTTGACTTCTGACAAGACCTAGAGTGACGGAATTTCTACCTCAATGGGCAGTACTATTTATATCCCATATACTAATGAAAATGGGGTTTCCCCAGTCGAAGTTCGTATCGAGGTTCGGTAAGCAAACAAAGCAAAAAGCAATTTCTTGTGCCAATCCTTGTAGGTCTTAGTTATTTTCTCCACTATCTTCTTGATGTTTTTGTTTACTGTTTCTACTGTTCTATTCATCTTTGGTCTATAAGCAGTAGAGTTATGATGCTTTATGTTGAATTGTTCACAAGCAACATCCATCATCTTAATGTTCATATTTGTAACATTATCGATAATTATCCTTTCAGGTAAACCATACTAACATATGATCTATTTCTTCAAAAACATACAAATAGTAGACTGAGTGACACTGGCTTATGATGCAACCTCTACCTATTTGGTGAAATAATTAATTGCCACAATAATGAACCGATAACCATTTGAAGACTTCAGATGGATTTGACAGATAACATACATGCCCCACATAAAGAAAAGCCATGGTGATGTCATTACATGAAGAGGTTGAGGTGGAACATTTATTTTATCCCCATAAATTTGACATTTATGACATCTTCTAGCATAGTTGATGCAGTCACTTTCCATTGTGGACCAAAAATATTCACATCTCATTATTTGCCTTGACATTATATGTCCATTCGTATGTGTTCCACAAACTCCGTCATGTACTTCTTCCACTATCATCTTTGCCTCTTCTACATCTACACACCTTAACAGGACTTGATCATGGTTTTTCTTGTATAAGACCTCCCTATCAAGGACATATCCAACTGTCATCCTTGTAATGTTTCTTTTATCACTTTCGGTAGCTTCCTCTAGATAACTTCGATTCTTGATGTATTGTAAAATGTCGTAGTACCAGGGCTTAGTGTCTTTCATTTCCTCGATTTGGTAACAAAGATTCGAGTACTCATATGACTGCATGTCAATTGGAATCATATTAGACTCCCCGCCAGCCTTGAATGCGGCTGCCAAGGTAGCTAATGCATCATCCATTTGATTTTCTTCTCTAGGCACATAATGGAATGTGACTTCATCGAATTCTTCTAGTAGATCCAGTATTATTTTTTGATACTCCACCAGCTTTGCATCCTTGGTTTCTCATTCTCCACGGAGCTGATAGAGCAATAAGGCTGAATCTCTATATACTCACAAGGTCTTTATATTTTGCCCCATTGCATATCAGATCCCAAAACACAAGCCTCGTATTCTGTCATGTTATTGGTGCAATCAAAATTCAGTCTGCTAGTGAATGGGTAATGATTCCCTTCCAAGGAGACCAATATGGCCCCGATGCCATGTCCTAATGCATTTGATGCACCATTAAAATGCATTTTCGAGGAATTGTCTGTGGAAGTACTTGCTTCTTCTAAGGATATGTCCATCAAGTCTTCGCCTGGGAAGTTAAAGTCCAGCGGCTCGTAGTTTTCATCAGTTCTTCTTGCTAAGAAATATGATATGGAACTTCCCTTTATGGCTTTCTGGCTCACCTACTCGATGTCAAATTCAGATGACATCATCTGCCATCGGGCTAACCTTCCAGAGAGAGCAGGGACACCCATCATGTACTTTAGTGGATCTAACTTGGAAATCAACCAAGTGGTGTGATACAACATGTATTGTCTTAGTCTTCGTGTAGCCCAGACTAAGGCACAACAAACCTTTTTAATATGAGGATATTTGACATTGCAATCAGTGAACTTCTTGCTCTAGTAGTAGATGGCCCTTTCCTTCCTCCCGGATTCATCATGTTGACCCAGGACACACCCCATTGAATTCTCGAATATGGATAAATACAAGAATAGAGGTTTTCCTTGGATGGGGGACATCAGGATAGGAGTATGAGATAAATATTCATTTACTTTCTCAAATGCAGTCTGTCATTTCTCATCACATGCTCCAGAGTTGTTCTTTTGGAGAAGGCAAAAGATTGGGTCACACTTGTCGATTAACTAAGATATGAATCGTGTTATGTAGTTTAATCTTCCCAAAAAACCACGAACTTCATTTTGTATTTATGGGGAAGTAAATTCTGGATAGCCTTAACTTTATTGGGATCGATTTTGATGTCTTTTCTGCTGACCACGATGTCTAACAGCTTCCCATATATTACTCCAAAGGTGCACTTGCTAGGATTCAGTCTCAGATGAAACTTCCTTAGTCTCTGGAAAATCTTTCTCAGATTATCGATATGTTCATTCTCGGTTTGTGCCTTGAAAATCATGTTGTCGACATAAACTTCGATTTCCTTGTGCATCATGTCATGGAACAGGGTCACCATAGCTCTCTGATACATTGCCTCAATATTCTTCAATCCGAAGGGCATCACTTTGTAGCAGAAGATTCCCCATATGGTGACGAATGTGGACTTTTCCATGTCTTCGGGTTGCATATTGATCTGATTATATCCTGAAAATCCGTCCATGAATGAGAAGAAAGCGTTTACGGCTGTATTGTCCACCAAAGTGTCTATGTGAGGTAGAGGAAAGTTATCTTTAGGGATTGCCTTATTAAAGTCCCAGTAATCAACACACATACGCACTTTCCCGTCTTTCTTTGGAACTGACCCTATGTTAGCAACCCATTTCGGATACTTGGCCACTTAAAGAAAATCAATATCGAATTACTTCTTGACCTTTTCTTTGATCTTAAAGAGCATTTCAGGTCGCATTCTCTTTAGCTTTTGTTGCACAGGTTTGCATTCTAGTTTAATAGGCAATTTTTGGACTACCTTATGTGTGTCTAGCCCCGGCATATCTTGATACGACCATGCAAACACATCTTTCTATTCTTGAAGTAAGACTATCAAGTTTTATCTTGCTTCAACCAAAAGAGTTGTACCAATTTTGACCTCGTTTTTCTCCTCTTCAGTACCCAGATTCAAGATTTCGATTTTCTCTTCATATGGCAGTATTTGTTTATCTTCTCTTTCTACCATTATTAATAATTTAATAGGTAAGTTTCACTCCTCTTCGCATTCATCAATTTCCCCAAGACAAATGGACGATTCAAAATCCACCTCCATATCAGGATCATCAGTTCCAGCATTATTGTTATCTTGGGACCTTAAGGAAAAAGGAAATGTGTATACGTGAGAGGAAAATATCCAAAATAGAATAATCTAAAATTAAATTTGAAAGAGAATGAAACGGAGTAACTGAAATGAAAGAAAAAAAAAGAAATAGAATTCAAAAGAAGTGAAATAAGAAAATTGTTTGCCATGAAAGAAATTGCATATTTTATTGAATTTAAAACAACATGTTTATTCACCCTTAAAAAAGATCACATATTGCCTTGGGTATAAGGAAATAGGGATAGTTTGAATATTACTATGAAATAAATTTAAAAATCACAAGTAGTTCTTCCACCGACTAGTTGCTAAGCACAGACTCATGTGGCAGTTGGCGGATTACAAATCTGTCTGCATCTTTAGCATTCTCTGTGATTATAGAGTTAATACTCAAATCTTTCAGAGCCGCTTACAAATCTAATGAGGTGGACTCAAACACATAACCACCTGACTTGAATGTGTCGTAAGGAGGTGGGAATACCATGGGTTCCCATTGGAATTCATTTCCAGTAAACCTGGCCATTTTTCTTTCCCGGTTCTTCTGAATTTCCCTCCTTTGTTGTTGACTGGGCTAAAACCAAGCCCAAATTGATCTAAATTTGACATATGAAGGACGAGATTAATCCTTCCTTGCAGCAGCTTCCCAAATCCTCTTCATTTCTTGGCACCTCTTCTTAATGTCTGTTTTATTTCCATCTTGGTGCACTCGGAAAGTCAGGGTTTGGAAATCTTTCTTTTTCAGCCACGAATGTGGCATTCACAAATTCTAATGAGCGGAATGGACATTCTACCGTCTCTTCGTCTACTTCAATGTATGGAGTATCCGTGGTCACACTTGCCACGATATCTTCTTTGACATTAATGATTACTAAGGCCCCATCAATGACAAACTTGACATTTTGGTGCAGCGTGGATGATACTGCACCAGCTTGATGGATCCAAGGCCTTTCTAAAAGGTAGTTGTAGGAAGGCATGATATACATCACTAAGAATTCAGTATTGTAGGTGGCAAGTCCGATGGTTAACGACACCTCAATCTTGCCAATTACCTCCCTCTTGGTCCCATCAAATGCTCAGACCACGCTCTGCCAGGTTCTCATGTGAGAGGTATCCATTGGCAGTCTTTTTAATGTAACTAAAGGCATCACATTAAAGGCTGAACCGTTGTCGATTAACACACTCGGTAAGGCGTGCCCCTTACAATGGGTGGTGATGTGTAATGCCTTTGCTCGACCTCTTCCCTCATACGGAATCTCATAATCTAAAAATGAGATGAGATTATCAGCTTGAATGTTGTTAACCAGTCTATCCAACTTGCTGACTGGTATGTCTTGAGGAACAAACGTCTGTTTCAGGACCTTTAAGAGTGCCTTCATGTGTGCCTCTGAGCTCAACAACAGTTCCAACATTGAAGTGCATTCGCCAAGCTATGTAGTTGTTCTACAATGTTGTATTCATTGTGCTTCAAAATTTGAGAAACTCTCTAGCTTATTCCTTCTTTATGGGCTCGTTGATTTCCAGCACATCTTTCTTGAAGGGTTCAAGTGGTCTCTGGGGGTACTTAGCCTCTTCGGAGTAACGTTTCCCTATAGCCTGCCACACTTCGCTATTATCTTCTTTGGAAGTGCTCACTCGACATTCATATTTCCATTGCACTTGTCGGTTATCCTTGAAATAAAAAGGTTGGGGTGTTGTGATTACCATCTTCGCTTGTGTCTTGTCTGTTATCTTTGCTTTAGAGGTAATTATCAAAGGAATACCCCTACCGTATCTTATTTCAGATGACTCTCCAATAGCGCAAACATCTACTCCCAGAGAATCTTGGACTTCTTCATAGAACTCTAGCTCATTCTTATCCATCATTAGCTGGACCAAGGCTTTGAATTCTGGGTAATCTTGCACCTCATGCCCTTCTTCATTGTGGTAACAATAGTGGTTACAATATACATTCCTTGATGTATCTGAATGTGGTGCAAGAAGCCTTGCTTTCACCATTTGGCTCCATACCCAAGCCATAGGAGATTTTATTTCAGAAACACCAGTTTTAATTTTTTTGCCTCTTGGGTAGTGATTGTGTTAATCTCAGTCTCCTGATGATTAGGCAAAAGATTTTGTGCAATATTTGGTGCTTCAGAGTTAAAGTGGATCCAATTCTTGTTGCGTATTCTTTGTACAATCCTCTTGAATGTGAGGTAATTTTCAACTGTGTGCCCCGGCACACCACCATGGTATTCGCAGTAAGCGTTCTCATTATACCATCTGGGGTATGGGGGCTTTATTGGTTCCACAGGGTATGGTGACACTACATGAGTGTCAAAGAGTTGTTGGTATAATTCCTTGTATGACATGGGAATAGGATCGAATTGTTCCCTCTCTTTTTCTTTCCTAGGTTCCCTTGGGCTTTGTCTAAAAGTACCTGATGGCACAACTGCAGTTGTTTTTGTGTTAGAGATTATAACACCTTTATTGGCATTGTAGGTGTTGACGTTGTTAATCTCTTTATATTTATTCTTCATAGGAGGTTTCTTGCTTGATTCCCCTCCCTCAATTTTGCCTTGTTTTATGGCCATTTCAATCATCTCTCCAGCCATAACTAAATCTGAGAAACTTCCTAATGTGATTGCAACCAGGTACCCAAAGTAAAGAGCTTTTAGAGTATGCACAAAGAGCTTCATGGTTTCCTTTTTATCCAAGTGTGGATGAACCTGCACAGCCAAATCCCTCCATCTTTGTGCATACTGTCGGAAACTTTCATTATGCTTCTTCTCTATGCTTTGTAGCATAACTCGGTCTGGTCTCATATCGTTAATATGCTTGTACTATTCCAAAAAAGACTTGGCTAAATCTTTCCAGGTCTTGATATGAGATCGATTCAGCCGATTGTACCACCGGATGCCTAAACCAGACATGCTCTCCTGGAAGCAATGAATCAGGAGTTGATCATTTCCCACATATCCCGTCGTCTTCCGACAGAACATGGTGATGTGGGCTGAGGGGTAACTATTTCTATTTCTCGAACTCAGGGACTTTGAATTTTGGTAGAAGTACCAAATCCGGAACCATTCTTAGCTCCAATGCATCCACTCCATAGTAATCATGGTCCCTTTTGACCACCTTTATTTGGTCTTCCAGTAGCTTAATTTTCTCTTCCATCTTTTTTCGCCTTGTATTCCTCATCAAAATTCGGTATGTGGTAATCATCCGGATTATTGTCAGGGTTAGATACAGAATTATGTATCTTTATAGCATATGAGGTTTTTCCTTTTGCAGCAGATGAGTCCCCTTGTAGTTCGGGTAAGATTCCGGGTGAGATAACCACATGTGTGGTCGGTGGAATACGTACCCCATCAGACGAACCTACCCCTGGTGCACATGCTTGATGTAAACCAGATAACTTGGCCACAATCTGATCGACCAATGACTCTTGGCTCTTCGTGATTGTATCCAGAGTACTCTGATTGTTCTGGTTTATATTTTCTTCCAGCTCTCTCTGTAACTTCAACATATTCTCCTCGAGTTGAGAGATTTTGGCCTCCATTTTTCTTTTCTTTGTGTGGGTGTTATGAGGATGATGTGTTTCCAGAGCTTGTGGAGGTAAACTCGGTGTTTTTTCTTTCTTTTGATGAGACATTTTCTATTAGTTAATATGAATGTAAAAACATGGAAAATAGAAAAATAAACATGAAAAATAAAATGCAAAGTATGAAATGCATGATGCATGAGATTTAGAGGCATTGATCCAGAAATGTGTCTATTATTATAAATAATCCTTATTAAAACAAAAGTGGTTTATCCTTTAAGAGACAAAAATATATCAAAGGTACATCCGGACTAAATCCTCTTGACCCCGAACAGCTTCAAATAGGTTGACAAGTCTTTTTTCTTCATCTGTCACTGGTTGAATGCTTTGTCAAACCACTTCAGTTTCTCTTGCTAAACCATGCAAATGACGAATTGCCTTCTGTGCTTGCTCAAGGAAATCACAGATGACTACATCCCTAGCCTTCACCCTTTGTTGAGTCTGTTCCCAATGAAAACGCCATTGTAACCCTTTATCAAAGGGCACTATCTAAAGCTCGCTTACTTGTTTCTTGAATCTGTCCACAATAGATTCTAACTCAGCTATGGTTTTGTCATCCCGTTCTTGCTACTTCTGAAGGGACTTCTATAAATCAGCTACTTAGATCCTCAAATGCTTATTATGGTGTTGGTTATCTATCAAATGTCTCTGAGCAGTCTTTAGTTGTTCTTTCAAAATCTCTCTTTCATCATACCCTTCAAACTTCCTTTTCAAGATGATATCTTTGCCTTTCCAGTACTCAGAAGACCTCTTCATATTAGAATTGCTCTGAACTTGTTATTGGTACCCTTTTCTCAGGTCCTCGAGCTCAAAACAAATTTTCTTCTGTACCTTCTCTAACTTATCTACATGATCCTTCTGAGTATCGGCATCTAATTTCCGCTAGTATCTTTCCACCTTAAGTTCTCTTACCATCTATTTCAACTTGCTCTTTACAGCTTCAAATTCTTCACTCGTTATCTCTAGCTCAGAAGAAACAGGCTTAAGATGTTCCTCCATGGTCTGAAAGTTCTCATGATCTGGCATTGGGATGTTTTCATTTTTCCTTAACCTTTTCCACTCCAAATAGTACGGAGTAAGCATGTCCTTGGCTACCATGACATCCATTCAGAACACTTTCTTCCATGACTCAATTACTTCCTTAACCATTTTCTTGTAGTTGTCTCCATGGTATGCAAATTCTGATCCAGATTTTCCGTTGGTTGCTAGGACAAACTGGCATGTTCCAAACGGTCAAAGTGCCAAAAATGGAGGATATCCAACTCCTCCCTATAATCCAAGTAAAGTCATAGTATCTGAATTCCCACATCGGAAGAGAATGTCATCGTAGGTTAACCAAGGAGCTCTCCAGGCAATATCCCTATCCTGAATATGTATGAATACTTTAATCCACTTTTCTTTAGATGATTCCTCTTACAATTTCATAGTAAGGAATTCCCCCACAGGTGAATAAGTAGTGTTGAACCGGCGGTAAGCAATCTCGTTAGTCTTCCAGAAGTGACTATGAATCCAAACTTCGAGAAACTGGGCACACCCTATGAATCTTCCTCCAGCAGTTTTACTGTAGTGGTTGAGAGAGCGCAAGGTCTCTGCTAAGATTGTCAGTGCTAGATTTACTCATCCTGGGAGTTGTTCAAATAGTTCCACTACAGCTGCATCAATGCACCCCAAAGTCTTCGGGAAGATAACCAAACCATAAAGGCCCAGTGCGAAAAGATATATTGCCTTCCATTCATCGAGGTGGTTCATCACCAGTTGCTTGATATGAATCCACTCAATTCCTTCCCCGCTACCTTTGTCTCAGAGTCGGTCAGTTACCCATTTTTCATCTACCCGTGCAACATTTTCCAGTCTGTTCTTGAAAGGCTGACTTTTGATGTGCTTGATGTAGACCCGCTCCAATCTGATGCCCTCGTAGTGCAGCAGTGTAGTATACTCTTCGATTGTGGGCACCATGTCCTCCTGGTTAAAGGTGAAACAGTTGTATCCCGGATTCTAAAATTGAACCAAGGCTCTGATTAAGCACTCATTGGTCTTGACATAAAGTAAGAGTATGATGTCACCATACCACTGGCTGAACTTCCATTTCTGGTCACTCTTCCAACAGTCCCAAATGTTCCGTAGCTCTTGAACATCATTCTGCTTTAGGCTAACAGAGGCGTAGCTAACCAGTTATGACACATAGCTTCCTTGAAGACTGCCTCCCTTTTCTTTCTAAGTCTTTTCGGACCATAGTCGTACCTCGACGTTTTTTACCTCTTGCATTACAACCCCTTTGTCTATCAATGCAGATTATTTATGTGTAACGAATACCTTTTTATGGATCAATGGCCTTTTTATATGATGCAAATGATAAAAAGACAAACATGAAAGAAAAAAATAATTAGTAAGATAAGAATAATAATAATGAAAGTAAAAAATAGAAGAAGAAAAAACAAACTGCATGATTAAGGTAAAAATGTAATAGGTTTTGAAACGGAGTTTTGGGGTAGATTATAATTCCCTACAGTCTTCCGGTTTAGGTTCTAAAGAAAGTACCCGAGTTCTCCTTATCGGTGCCCACTTGGGCTTGCCAGACCTTTAGTCCTAAGCCCATTATAAGCTCATGTGGACTAAGTTAAACTCGAGAGGATACATTCTCTTATGCCCGCACGGAGAATAAATTCTCATGAAGACATAAGGTAAATGAATCCCGAAGGCTACTTCCTAGGCCCGCATGGAGAATAAATTCTCAAGAAGGCGATGTTTTCACCCCCACTTAAATAGGGTTCGGAGCTCGGGTATAGAGCCTTAGATGAAAAAGCTTAATAGGCTGAAACTATTGAAAGAAAATGTCAATACAAATATTTATTTGAAAAGATAATCAAAGGTAAGTAATAAGGATCTAAAAATTAACTTAAAATTTAAATTTACACTTTTCCCATAGGAAGACAACTGGAAATTAACCTTAGCCTGACTCACTTACCTGTCCCCAGCAGAGTCGCCAAGCTGTCGAAGCCATCTTTCGAGCGGGTCTGGAATTGGGCTTCAACTTCAAAAAAAATGTTAGAGTCGCCACCGATCATTTATTTTAAGAAAAAATGGGTTGATCAAATACCTCGATTTCTTACCTGATATGCATCTTACCAAAGATATGTCGGATTCGAGAGTCGGTTACAGTCAAGGAAGGATTAGACCCTTGAACTGCCCATTCGGTACTAATTAATTTCCAGTTGTCTTAATTTTGAAAATTGTAATTTAAATTGAAAGATAAAAGTTCGATCCAAATTATTTACCTTGATGGATTTGAAAGAATACCCTTAAGAAATCAAAAAGATGTTAGATTGATAAAGTAAAAACACTAAACAAATCAAAAGAGAAAATGTACATTAAATTATGATACCTAAACATAAGGGGGAAACAAATAAACACATAAGGATAACAAAAATAAAAAAATATATACCCAAAATATAGCTAAGTTGAGAAGAGGGAAAAAAGATAAAATAAAATAAAATACGAAATCAACATGAAAAAATGAAATAAAATAAAACATAAAACCCTAAAAGAAGAGAAATAGAATGAAAAAAGAAAAAAGAAAAAAAAAGAAAAAGAAAAAACTAAATTAAATTAAATAAATGAATTAAATAAATGTAAAAAAATAAAAGTAAAAAACTAATAAAAAGAAACATAAAAACAGAAGCAAAAAAGAAATATATATATATATATATATATTATATTAAATAAATAGAATAAATAAAGAAATAATTAATTGTAAAATAATATATATATATATATATATATATATAATAATAATAATAATGAATGACTGAATTAAAAGAAAACCAAATTGGGTGGTAAAATTAGAAAGCAAATCGGGGTAAAAATCAAATTTAAGTGCCAAAATGGACTATAAAAACAAACGAGGGATTGAGACTGAAAGTATCCCCTTTTTAATTAAAAGCACGCATATCCTGGTCGGGTTAGATCGGGTCATGGGTCGGCTCGGTGGGTCACTATAAAACCCAAAAATTAGAAACACTCTTTCATTTTTCATTCTCACCTTGATCGATCAAAAGCCCTCCCCCTATTTTCTCTCAACATACTCAACGTGTTCTTCAACAAACGAAGAACACGGCCACTGGGTTCATAGAGAAACCAGATTCTGGCCATCGTCGCCTCGCCAGCCGCCATTCATCGGTGGTGAATTTCTTTTCGAAAGCTTTTTAAATCCTCCCTTCAAAAATACAAATCTTTTTTGTAAAATAGCCTCGGGGAGGGCTAGATCTGAGATAGAACGTCTCGTAAACCTCCCCCTTTTCATCGACTTTTCGAATCAACAAAATGAAAAATATAAACCCAAGCCACATGCAAGCAAGAACCGAATCGAAATAGGTAAAAACTACCTCTTTTATTGCGTTTTCACTTTCAAAAGATTACAACTTTTTGCTCCAGTTTGCCTTGCTTTTTCTTTCATATTTACTCTGTATTTGCGTATGATTTCTTGTGTTTATCTTAGATCTAGTTACATCAATTTATAGCTCTTGAGATCCCTATTTTTTGGTGGATTTAGAGTCCCATTTAGACTCAAATGATTCGATTTTAGAGTCCCACGTACACTAAATCAATTTTTTGTTTTTCTGACATGGTGCCAAGGATTTCAGGGACGTGAGGGTTGCTGCTGGCGTGAGGACTCTCCAAGAGTCCTCCCTCTGCCTGATGGTTTGATCTCCAATAGTTGAAGGCACGGTGATGGAGAGTTAGGGTTTAAAAACCTAATTTACTTTAGGTGAGAGCTTTAGGCCGGTTAGGGTCTTGAACTGGGTCTCGGGTTGGGTTCCAGATGGATCCGGGCTGCAGTTGTTGGACCGCATGTTGGGCTTTTGGGTTTGTAACCAATTGTAATGGGTGATGGGATATTGTTTAGGCCTGAAAATAAAATGAAATGTATTAATTTAATAAAAATCATAATATATACATAATATGCCTTTAAATGGATAGAAAAGTGTGTCTACAAGTAGAAAGTATAGGCATTAGAGATAAATAAACCACAAGGAATATCAATGATTAAAATAAAATGAGGTTCAAGGTAAGATTCTTAAATGAAAAATACAGAAAATTAAGTGTTGGAAATTAAAAGGACTAAAATAAAATGCAGGAAATTAAAGGGCAGAAAAATAAATTACTAGAAATTAAAGTGTTAGAATAATAATAAAAAATAAAAAATATTAAATTGCATAAATTTAAAAGTTAGAGGATTGTTTTTAATCTTTTGACCCGAACCATAAATAATGCAGGTCATACCCCAATACGGGTCACCGCAAGGTTATACGATATTTCGAACATAAAATAAATAAATAAATAAAAATTAGTGATTAGTGTTAGCGGTTACAGGTTAGCAGTTATAAATGATAGTTGTTAGGAAAGTTAGCGATTAGTGGTTAGCAGAGTCCAGACCATACTAATGTGAATCATACCCCAGATCGGGTCACCTCAAGGTCGAATAATAAATCGAACGAATTAATAAAAATAATAAAAAAAATAGTTAGGAGTTAGTAGTGTCTGGACCATAATAATGTGAATCAAAGCCCGGATCGGATCACCACAAGGTCGAATCGAATATGAGAAACAACAAATAAATAAATAAAAAATAATGGTTAGAATGAAAGAAAATAAAAATTAGTGGTTAATGTGCGATAAAATAAAAGTTAACAGTTAATATAAATTAAATAACATAGCAGAATAGTGATCAAATTAAAATAAAGCAAAACAGGGGCTAAAATCAAAATAGATAAAATCAATGTAAATCAGTGACCACAATGTAAAATCAAGGCAGAAATGGAGGGATTTACAGGTGATTAGCCCCTAAAATGACCAAGAGTGATAATATGCTAAGATTGGGGACTTAACACGTGGCTAACCCAAAAGTAAAAAAAGACATCTCCTCATAGAAAACACGTGAACTCAACTATCTTTCTTCGCTATGCGGTTGAGAGGCTTAAAGCTAAGTCCCAACGTCGGCGACGTCTCAACCCCTCGCAAGGTCGAACGGCAGTCGAGCACCGGCATCTAACGCCCTTCCAAACTCCGGCTACGACACAGGTGACGAGGGAGCACTCAACCGAAGTAAAACCACACCCTAAAAGTCTCATCTCTCTTTCTCTCTAGTTTCGGCCGAAATGGCCATGGCCAACCACCCACCGCCACGAACGGCGGTTACACTTTCAAGGGCCACCACCGAAGGTGGCCACCAAACCAAACTCTCCCAAGGTTAGAACCCGAGACTCCCCTTTCCTAAAGGAAAACCGAACCGAACTTAGATCAAAACCAAACTCCCCTCCACACACACATGGTCGAAATGACCGACGGTGGTGGTGCAGCGGCTAGACGCGACCGGTGAAGACTCACCCTATATAAAATAGAAAATCCATTCCTCTTTCCCTTATTATCCTTTTCATGCTCATGCTAAGAAAAAAAGAAAACAAGTAAAAAACTTGAAGGAGAGACCCCCACATCAAGTTCTCTCCAACTTTTTATATGCTTTTCATTTTTTTTTTTTACAAAAACCAGGGGACTTTTTTACAAGTAAAGTTGGGTTTTTATACCTCTTTAATGTTGCAAATGATACAATTGTGAATTTGTTCCTTGTTCAAAATTAGGGTATTACAGAAGGATCAGGAAGGCTTGAAGTCAAAGGCCAAGAGGAGGAATATGGTTGATTCTTTAGAGGAAGTGATGCAGCTCAGAGATGAATTGGTAAAATATGGTTGATTATTTAGAGGAAGTGGTCGAGATATCTGCATATTGTAAAAGTTCTGTTAAGGACTATTAGAAATATAGAATAGAAGAAGAAATCTTATTAAGTTGCTTAACGTTTACACTTTGTATAGCAGGATGTATATACAACAAGAGCAGTAACTACTTCAAAGGTTTGTTAAACCGAACTAACAAACTTGCTGAGCTGGCATGGTGAAGCTTCCGGACTATATTCAACATGCTCCCTACCATTTTGTTTCTTCAAAAGACAAAACACGTAGTCTTTGTCGAAACAATCCAAAGTAATTCCTGGTCAACGCTTTGGTTAACCCATCAGCAACTTGGTGTTCTGAAGGCACATAATTCACTATTAGTTTGTGAGCTACCACCTTTTCTCTAACAAAATGAACATCCAACTCAACATGCTTTGTTTTGGAATGATACATTGGATTTGTGATCATGGCTATGGCACTGGAGTTATCACTCCAAACAATCGGTGTAGCTTGAACCTCAACCTCCATATCATCTAATAAAGCACTCAGCCAAGTTACATCTGAAGTTACATCCGCCAAAATTCTGTATTCAGCTTCAATAGAGGACCTGGACACTGTATTCTATTTCCTGGAACTCCACATAACCAGGTTTCCACCAAGATAGGCACAATTCCCAGATATGGAATGCCTGTCATCCATTTTCCCTCCCCAGTCAGCATCAACAAAAGAAACTACTTGAAGAGTATCTTCACTTGGAGAAAAAACCAACCTATAATCGGTGGTTCCATTAAGATAACGAAGAACACGTTTGACAACAACCAAGTGTTGCTCACATGGAGCATGCATGAACTGAACAAATTTATTCACTCTTTGAGCATTATCAGGTCTTGTATGACATGCATACAAAAATGAACCAACCAAGGTTCTATACTCCTTTGCATCACTCAGAGCACTACCAGCATCTTTAGTAAGTTTGATGAAGCTATCATGGGTGTAAGAGTAGGAGCAGCACCACTCATATATGCCTTAGCCAACAATTCCAGCACATATTTTATCTAGTTGAGAAAGTTCGAATCACCAACTCATCCCACTTCAATACCTAAGAAGAAACTCAGTTAACTAAGATCATTGAGGGAGAATTTTTATCCAAGTAACTCAACCACCCTCTCTATTTCATCATTCGAGCTCCCTGTAACAATTATGTCATCCACGTAGACTAAGATATACACCACCTTCTCGTCTACATGCTTAATAAATAATGAGTTATTTGCTTGAGAACCTTTGAACTCAATGCTAACAACAAAATCTCTCAACTTTGCATACCAGTTGCGTAGAGCTTGTTTAAGCCCATACAACGCTCTTTGAAGCTTGCAAACGAGCATTGAATCGTCTGAAGCTTCCTTCTTAAACCCTTGAGGCTGTGGCATATAAACATCTTCCAGCAAATCACCATTCAAAAAGGCATTATTTACATTAACCTACCTTAGTTGGCACTTATTTTGAGCTGCAAGATCTAGTATAACATTGATAGTAGAAGGTTTTACCACTGGACTGAAGGTGTCCTGAAAATCTTGTCCAAGCAATTGGAAAAACCCTTTGGCCATGAGTCTGGCTTTGTAACACTGAATAGAGCCATTAGTATTCTTTTTAATCCTGAATAGTCACTTACAACCCACGGCAATCCTTCCTTCAGGTAAAAGAACCAGCGTTCAGGTATTATTTTTCTCCAACGCTTCATACTCTGCATGAACCGCCTCGCTCTATTTCACAAACTGAAGAGTTTCATGTATCGAGGCATGTTCAACTTCTTCGGTCGCATGATCAATTGTGTAAAGTTTCGGTTTGAAAATCCCAAACGGGAAGTTCTGTTGTGGCGGTTAAAAAATGGCTAAAAACAGCGTGACTAGTTAAACAAGTAACTGATTAAAATCTATATTAAAAATGGTATATGATTTAACTAGAATTATTATTTGAGTTGGTAATGAAAACTGTAATAACCCGTTATGTTATCGTCCAATGTAAAATGCATAAAAAATATATAGACGATAACATAACCGGTTAATTATTGAAAATATTATCAAGCACAATAACATATTAGGTAGCGCTTATATAACGTAATAGATAGCGCCTTTTTAAGCTGATGGAAATTTAAAAATTCGACGATAACAAAATAGATTAATTATTGGATTTATCATATTGAAAACCGGTTTTATCAATTTTTAACCAATTATATTGTATATATACCTATTACTTTAAAGTAATCGGTTTCGAAATTTTAAGAATCAATACTTTTTATACGTATATCGATAAATTATAGGCGAAATTATGGAAACCGGTTTTGTCAAAAAGATGATGAACATGTTTTGATATTTTAAAACCGATACCATTACTCTTACAAAAGTATCGACGCTTTTATGTACGATGTCGATACATTTGTCATTGGTATCGATACATGTGTCAAAACGTATCGATACATGTGTAAACAATTATCGATACATGTACAAAAAGTAACGATACTTTATATAAATGTATTTTACCATTAAACTAAACCGGAATATTTTTACATCTTACATTATATATTAACCTATTAATATAAAGTAATCAGTTTCGAAGTTATAAGACTCGATACTTTTCATACGTGTATCGATACTTTATAAGCTTAGTTATGGAAATCGGTTTTGTCAGTTTTTTACCTGTTAAGTTATTTATATTGAAATCGGTTTTGTCAATTTTCAACTTGTTATATTGTCATGTATCGATACATGTTTCTTAGGTACCGATACTTTATAAGCGAAATTATATTTTGTCAATTTTCATACATGTTTCTTGTGTCCATTTTTCATATGTTATATTTAATCGATTGTTTAAAATTTTTATTGTTTTATCAAATTTTAGAATTTTTAGAAATTCTAAGTATGAAAAAATTGTTGTGGAGATTATAGAAAACGATACTTTAATAATGTGTATTAATACATTTGCACGCAAATATAAAATATATTAATAACTAGTATTGATATTTCAATAATCCTCAAATGTATCAATATACCGAGAAGCAAATATGGATATAAAAGCCCGACCAATCAACCAACAATGATTTGGAGATCAAATGTCGTTATATATTCGAAGCAATCAACTTAAATGAAACGCGAGGGAAATCCCGACTATCATAATTTTGAGTAACAAACAGGAAGATTGGATATGCAAAGAATGCCTTCCGGATATTATCCATTTCATCCAGCTCATGAAGATAGGAGAATCGTAAACCGTAAACCGAAACCGTCTGAGAGAAACATAGCTGATGTAGAAGCATCTGCATATTTAAAATCTCGAAGGCGATCCATTTGGTTCTCAAACATTTAAAGCATCTGAAGCATTTTGGACTTATGATTTGGGTATCACACGGGAAATGCAACAAAATGCATCCAAAAATTCTCGAGAATTAAACGCTAGATCTTTTAATAATAATGTTAAGTAATGGAAGATGCACACGTAAAGAATAAGTATCGGTACAATTAACAATGTAAACGGATAAAAGTTCTCCGGTATAATGAAAATGGTCGTAAATGACAAGTTGAGACGCTTGTCATGTATGTCTATTATCATTGCGCCGGTAGAATTTTACTGTTTACATTGTTAATTTAGCTAAGTATCGATACTTTATACACGTGTACCCTTCAATTATTTTTATTATTATTACAAGTTGTAGCCCTCAATTATGGGGATTTTTAGTTGCCCTTTGTTGCATTTCCCGTATACCACCCAGATCATACGTCCGAATTGTTTCTAACGGTTTAACTGTTTGAGAACCAAATGCATCACCGTTGAGATTTTAAATCTACAGCTGCTTCTACATCAAGTATGTTTTGCTAAGATAGTTTTAATTTAGGGTTAACCTATCTCAATGAGCTGGCTGAAATGAATAATATCTTAAAGGTATTATTCGGATATCCAATCTTCCTGCTTGTTACAAAAAAATTATGATAGTCTGGATTTCCCTCGCGTTTCAAGTTGGGAAAAAATGTAAATTAGGAATAATCAATGATAACATGCAAATTGTCTAAGTTAATAAGTTTTGAAAAATGTAAGTTGTTACCTTAGAAATTGAATTTGATATTACCTCCCGATGCATCCATTGAGTAAGTTGTTGTTTGGATGGAACAAAGGCTCAGGCTCATATTTATAGTGGAGCCAAAATTTATTTTGAAATTCAAACTCAAATTGAAATTTAAATTCAAACTCCAATTAAATATGAAATAAACATGAAATGCAGTGTTAAATTGAACATGTAAATTGCATAATTGATTCATAATGTTCAAGTAACATGCGTTATGAACCATCAAGCCGGTAAAAGACAATACTGATTCAGTTCAAAAGTGAATTGTGAGTTGATGGGGTTCTCATACTTGTCACACGGGAATAAAGTACTCACATGGAAGAGAAGAGGAGATAGATTGTTATGCACAACCCATCTGAATGGAATATTTACTATGTAAGTCACATGTTATATTGTGTTATATGTTTTAGTATTTTTAAATTGAAAATAATGCTTTATGTATATTATGTGAATCGAATGAAAATATACACACAATATAAGTAAACTAAATATACATACACAATAATTTTATACATAATAATGTTCAAATAATGTACCCATAACGAAATTAATCTGATGAAAAAGGTTTATTTATAACGAAGTCCGGAACATTAGGCGTCTTCCACAAATTTTCCAAATACTCTTGTATGTTATCGTCTTTTTCTGAGGACATATATAAAAAATTTCAATTATCAAACTAATCAAGTTCAATTTTACTAACAAGAAACTAAATTCGTATAAGCAGGAATAAATTTGTGTCATACCTAAAGCATTGTCCTCTGAATAGGAAGCTTCAAAGCGATGTGGACATATGTAATTGTATTGCTATATAAAAACATAAATTGTAATCAACCAATGTATGAACTCTTGTATAACTTACCAAATTATAAATCATTTTTCCCGCTGAATCATCGACCAATAGTGTATTTAGGGCGTTAAAATGAGGATACACGCTCCAAACATCATGGAGATCTTAAACATAAATGTGTAGGAATCATATTTCCCGCTGAATCATTTTTTGCACTTTCCTTAATTTTGTTTACAAACAATCAAACATAAATATGTAGGAATCATAAACAAATAAAAGTCAGCAAAATGTAATGACATTCATCTTACCCAAATAAATAGAAACTGGTCAGACAACAAAGGTAGTTTCTGAAGTACACGGTCGATGTTATGCCTGAGATTGTAATCAAGTTCAAATATTAACATTTAATTGTATATTAAAGATTTTTTCTATAGTAATTCAATTTCTTAACAGTTCTAACCTTATATTGGAAGACCAAATGGAAACAACAAAATTTTCTAAACAAAAATGCAGAAATTCATATACTCTTGTTCTCAGGATAACATCTACAACATGAAGAAAATGAGATTAAAGTTGTATGCTTATATGTTAAAATAATGGAAACAAATGAACATAATTAAAACCTTTTGGATTTCTTGAGAAGTAGGCAAGGACACCATTGATATAAAAAATTACAAGTTTTCTTGTCGGCGGTGTTGCTGACACGATATACTTGTTTGGATCATCATCTTCATTGAGCGCTTGGTTGTCCACATCTATTAAAAGAAAATAAAATACATTTTATAACGTGTAAATGTTTAAAAACATAAATAATTATTTATCTAACTCGTGTGATGTCGTTGACGTAATTCGTCACGCAAGATGAAGACTTCATTGCGCAATGATGCAATATCGGCTCGTATTTCACTCACAAAGGAATCAATATGCTCCCGAAAATTGACCATGCATTCCTTCACTTTTTTAATTGTGACATCCTCTCCACCTGGAGCGTCTTCCATCATTGCGTCTCCCATTGGTTGGTCATCTTCATGGCCAATGGGGTCCATTTTCTCCTTATCTTATTCTAATCCAAGGACATCCTTGACATGCTTCCAACCGACATTTTCAACAAAATCGTATCCCACTCTAGTCATTAATAAAATGTCAATCTTGCAGGTTAATCGAACAGGGGATTCATTTGAAAAATCAACTTCATGCTTCTTCAACAGATGAGTGATGACACATCCATATGGTAGTGAAGTTGAAATTGATGCTCCCTTTGTGACTATATAAACAATTGTGTTAAATATCAGTTTAGCAATGTTTGGAGCCGTTTTGGATCTATACTTTGCTAATCACCAATAATCGTAGTCTCGAATCACAGAAAAGTGTCCCCCAGAAGGCCGGATAAACCAAGTGAGCATTTTGTGAAACACTTTCGAATCTACATCTAGGTGAATTGGGCTATTTCTATCAACACGTTAGATTGTAGTATCTAAATCGTTTTCATCCGAATCCCCTTTATGCTCGACACATATATCCCCAGTAATAGAATCCGGAGATATATATATATATATATATCCTTCCTCATCACATGGGTATTAATTCCTATTATATTATTCTTATTAGGCTCACGCTCGAAAGAAGCATTATTGTAGAATACTCTAACTAGTTTGGGGAAATATTTTGTTTCTACACCAAGGAATTCAAGCCAACCCCAAGATGTAAATGTGGATTTAAAACTAAAATCATATTTCTCATCGAATATGAAATCCATGTCAATAACACGTTCGGGGCGAATCTTCCTTAGTTTGAAACTCCTCTGCCATTTTGTTTTCTCCTCATCGGTTCTAAAGTTCCGAGTTTCGAACAACTTGTTTTGTTCAGAAGAAGCGCACGGTTGAGAAAAAAGATTGTCGTTGAGAAGAGCTTGGTTGAGAAGAAGGTTGAGAAGACTCGCGCCTCTGATGTTTTGGAGGCATTTGGGTGTCAATGTTGTTACATTGGAACACAAAGACATTAAGGAAAAAAAGAGTCCAATCCGTAAATCAATCAAACCCTAAATTATGGCAAAATATCGATAAATTTACCTGAAGATCATATCATAATTATTATGGACGCTTGTATTTGTCGGAGTGGAAGAGTTCTATTCTTCTTTTAGCTTTAGGGTTTTCCATTTAGGGTTTATATCATTTCTTTTATCTTATAAATAATGAAGACAAAAAAAACATGAGTAATTTAAAAAACGTATCGATACAATTTTAAAAACTATTGATACATTATGTTTACCTATTCTCTCATAAAATCGATATATTTTTACCGATTACATTGTAAATTTACCTATTACATTATAATTATCGGTTTCGATTTTTTTGGGATCGATACATACAATAAATGTATCAAAACTTTATGCGTGCACCTCGTTGGGCATTCATTCTGGACCAAAAGTATCGACACAATTTAAAATGGTTTCGATACATTAAGTTGACATATTTTCTAATTAAATCAGTATATTTTTACCGGTTACATTGTAAATTTACCTATTACATTATATATATCGGTTTCGATGTTTTTGGGATCGATACTTATAATAAATGTATCGACACTTTATGCGTGCACCTCGTTGGGCATTCATTCTGTACCAAAAGTATCGATATAAATTTAAAAGGTATCGATACATTATGTTGACATATTTTCTAATTAAACTGATATATTTTTACGGTTTACATTGTAAATTTACCTATTACTTTATAATTATCGGTTTCGATGTTTTTGGGATCGATACTTATAATAAAAGTATCGACACTTTATGCGTGCACCTCATTGGACATTCATTTTGGACTAAAAGTATCGACACAATTTTAAAAGGTATCAATATATTATGTTGACCTATTTTCTAATTAAACCGGTATATTTTTACCGATTACATTGTAAATTTACCTATTACATTATAATTATCGGTTTCGATGTTTTTGGGATCGATACTTATAATAAATGTATCGACACTTTATGCGTGTACCTCGTTGGGCATTCATTATAGACCAAAAGTATCAACACAATTTAAAAAGGTATTGATACATTATGTTGACCTATTTTATAATAAAATCGGTATATTTTTACCGGTTACAATGTAAATTTACCTATTACTTTATAATTATCAGTTTCGATGTTTTTGGGATCGATACTTATAAAAAAAGTATCGACACTTTATGCGTGCACCTCGTTGGGTATTCATTCTAGACCAAAAGTATCGACACAATTTTAAAAGGTATCGATACATTATGTTGACCTATTTTCTAATAAAACCGGTATATTTTTACCGGTTACACTGCCTATTACTTTATAATTATCGGTTTCAATGTTTTTGGGATCGATACATACAATAAAAGTATCGAAACTTTATGCGTGCACCTCGTTGGACATTCATTCTGGACCAAAAGTATCGACACAATTTTAAAAAGTATTGATACATTATGTTGACATATTCTCTCATAGAACCGATATATTTTTACCGGTAACATTGTAAATTTACCTATTACTTTATAATTATCGGTTTCGATATTTTTGGGATCAATACTAACAATAAATGTATCGACACTTTATGTGTACACCTCGTTGGGCATTCATTCTGGATCAAAAGTATCGACACAATCTTAAAAAGTATCAATATGTTGACATATTCTCTCATAAAATCGGTATATTTTTATTGGTTATAATTTAAATTTACCTATTACTTTATAATTATCAGTTTCGATGTTTTTGGGATCGATACTTACAATAAATTTATCGATACCTCAAGTTTGGGAAGCATATTGGACAAAAATGTTCCAAACTTTATGTTTACTAATTTTGTCATTAAAAAAGTCTATTTTTACCACTTACATTGTAAATTTACCTATTACTTTAAAGTAATAAATGTTGAATTTTGTAGTTATTAATTGTGCATACCTAAATATGTCCTAAGAAATTAATGTTGTACCCACTATTCAACTACCACATCCTATTGAAAGCACCACTAAAACATGTTATTCTATGAACCTTTACTTACATCTCCATCGACTCCTTTTGGGACCACTGAACTTGCCATATGTAGGAACCATTAGCTATTGATCATACAGCATCAGGCAATGTTAAGCCAACCGAGGAATGCCTTGAAGTACATATTGTTGATGAATCTGACAGATTGGTTGGCTTGGTACTTTTACAAGGAATTTACATGGGAACATGGTTTTAGTGTATGTCAGGGAACAAAACGACTTGATATGGAAGGGAATGTGAAGAAACAAGAATTTTTTTGTTCCAAAGAAGGGTTTCGAGTATCCAAAGTCAATACTATTGATCGTCAACGTGCTCATACGCCAGTCACAAGAACGGAATGCAAGGCTAAAGTCGTAGTTATAGCAACAAATACAAACGATTAGTTGGTTGTAAGTAAGTCTTCTCAGAAACATAATCATGCATTGTGCACACCTGCTATGACACCACTTATGCGTTTTAATAGAGCTGTGAGTAAGGCTGATGTCGATGAGGCAACAACATTGAAAGATATCGGTGTTGGCACGTCATAAGTAATGAACTATTTAACGCATGTGGCAGGGGGTTATCGTAATGTTGGATTTACACATAAAGACCTCTATAATGCACTTCAAAAAGGTAAAGCAAAGGAAATCTTCAATGGGGATGTGAATGCGCTTATTGCTTACGTTGATTATAAGAAACATGATGATCCTGAGTCTTTTATAACATACTCGGTAGATGAATAAGGGGCATTGCATAATCTTATTTGGTCGGATTCTACATCAAGATCAGAGTACACATGTTTCGGTGATGTAATTACGTTCGACACAACGTACAAAGATAATTTGTATAGTCAACCGATTATTCCTATTGTCGATGTCAATCATCACCATAACACAATTGTGTTTGCTACTGCCATAATCACTGACGAGACGTCCCAATCTTTCGAGTGGGTGCTAAAGAATTTTTTAGAAGCCATTATGAATAAATCGCCTATTTCAGTTGTCACCGATGGGGATAAGGCAATGCAGAGAGCTATCAAATCTGTTATCCCTTCTGCTAAGCACAGATTATGTTCTTGGTATCTTTCTCGCAATGCACAAGCTAACATTTGTGACCCAAAATTTATAGCAGCATTCTCAAAATGCATGGCTTCCTGGTGGACAACCGAGGAATTTGATACTCAATAGCGTTTAATTGTTTTGGAATTCAATGTTGAAAACATCTATGGGTGATTGAGAAGGGAAATCCTCGGCACTTATGGGCACAAGCATATCTAACCGGTCATTTCTTTGTTAATATTCACTCAACACAAAGGTGTGAATATATGAATGCTTCACTCGCAATTGCACTGAAAAATAAGAAGACATATTTAGATGTTGTTTGTGCAATTGAAGAATGAATTAGTAGAATGTGTATGAACCAGTTGAAAGTGGATTACTTAAGTTCCCAGGTGAAGCCCTTCCAGATCACAAAACTGATTGACCTTGAAAGCCATGTTGCTGGGATTTATACGTGTGAATCTTTTCATTTGTTCTAAGAAGAACTTCAACGGGAGACATTGTACCAGATTCAGGAAGAGATTTAGTCCTTATCAGATGAATGTTAAAATTATATTTTGACAAAGTACAAAGAAAAAATAAGACATTTGAAATCAATTTTGATTTTGGTACGAAAACCCTAAATTACTCGTATAAAAATTTTAAGACCGTCGGAATTCCATGTCGCCATACTCTTCACATTTTGAAGCACTTGGATTACACATACTTGCCTTGGTTTTTGATTCAAAGTAGGTGGACTAAGGATACGAAGGCTTGTGCACCCAGTTTTGTTGACTTGAATGTGCCTCCAGAAGTAATGCAAATGTCAAGGTTCGCTGCTCTACGTGCAATGTCAAGTCGGTTATGCTACATTGCATCAAAGACATATGCGCCTTTCAAAACCGCAAGAGATGAGATGAAAAGACTAACAGCAGAATTTGAAAACTCATTTCGTTTGAATGATTCAGTCAACCAAAGTAGTGTAGTAAACAACTTTCACGACCCTAAATGAAAACAACACAAGAGAAAAGAAGTACCAAAGAACAAGGTCGAGAAGAAAATTAGGCGATGTGGGTTCTGCAACGGTGATGGACATAACAAACTAACATGTCCTCAAGTCAAGCTCAGTTTGGAAACAAGCACACAACCTACATCAACTGATTTTTTCGAAGACAGAATGGAATGACCCATCAGTCCCGAACATGATGACAATTATATTAGTGACATTTGGATTAATGCAGACAACGATCTCCATATATCGTAAGTATCAACATAGCTCCTACTATGTATAAGAAACATGTGCAATAACCTATTGCTAATTTTTATCGTCTCATACATAATTACATTCAGATATAAAATTATAAATCGTATAAAAAATTTCCCTTACATTTACATCATCGCGCCTTTTTGTTATTCATGTGTCTAATGGAAGCTTTTGTTATCTCCTCTCTCCATTTATTTTGATCGTGGCTTACGATATCGTTCAATATTCGCATACGATCTCATTCTCCAACAACCTATATTCAAATTATCAGTACGTTAAGTATTGTGAACCACAACATTCAATCTATGTCTTTTAACAATTTAACTGCAAACTGATTTTTTATTCCACTTACAAAATCATCTATTTACCCTCTAGAACTGATCGCTTCCATCAACATAATCACATAAATGCCGCAATCATATCTGTTACAAAATTTTAATACCACACATATCATATATGAAACTTGCATAAATTGCGCTTTCTATTTATGATAACATCTCATACCCATTCAATTGCTCATTCATCTTATGCTCCACAAATTTGAATTATTTCAATGGGACCTTTAGTTGTCCACATTCTTTTACAAAAATGTATTCCTTGTTATATCTATCTAATATTGTCATCTACATTAAAAAATATCAAGTTATGATCCAAACAAATTATGCATTATAATTTACATAATTTCCTTTCATACATACCAATTTCTTAGCATCATTCACTCTGTTTTTGGCAGCTAGAGATGAAAATAGACTATCATATACCGTTGCAACACAATAAACCATATCCAACACCAATAGATACCAATGGGTACCACCGTCATTTATTGTGATCAGGATCTACAATAAATTTCACACTCAATTTGACAAAATTCAACATTATATATCCGAAAACATCATTTGCAATTCGTATGGTGTCTTACCTTGTCATAGTCGGTGAATTTCGAATAGTCATCCAATATCATCTCCCAAAAGCTCATAATACCATCAAGAATTGATTTTGCCTCCAACGTTTGTTGATGCATTTACGCGACAATCATTATTAATTGACCATCTATAACACTACTTTTCAACATTTATTAATTTAACTCACCGCTAAGTGGTATGGATGGTAGTCAATCTTCCCATGCAGCGGTAACTTATTCAATTCGTAACATAATGTTCAACCGACCAAATCAATAACCTAACAAAATTAATTACACAATCAGAACATATTCACTAGGTTTTAACATCATTTGCTTTCTACTTACCGCACCGTCAACCCATTCCATAGGCTTCAACGTTTCAACGTCGAACACTGTAGCGAATTGATTTCCTATTTCGATTACAACATATATGTATGAAGCATTAGGATTAATATTTTGTCAAGAAATATTTAAATATCACTCACAAAGCAATATATTTCACTTACGTCGATTGTAACCCACTATTCCATAAATAATCACACATTGCAACTTCGTAATCACCAATTACACTTGGAATTTTCATTTTTCCAACCTACAATTTTGCATACAAATTTTTTTTCACAACAAAATAATAAAAATCAAATTAAGTTTTATTTTATTCAGCTTACCTTCTGCTTCTTCTTGGGTGCAGGACATTCTGAATCCAAATCTGCATCTATAACACTCTCCGGTGTATAAATCACATCTACATCATTCCTCCTTACTTCCACCATCTTTTCTTTTTCATATTTTTTCAATTCATTGTATTTTTCCTCTACATAACTCTTTATCTCTTTTATTTTGTCCTTCATTTTTCCCCTTCATCCAACCTTTTCTCAACCACCCCCTTCACCCCCGTAAGTTCACACCTCAATTCCACAACTTCTTTCACCACTCCATCAATTTTTCCACCCGTCACCATCTTAAGTTCACCCCTCAACTCCTCAACTTCTTTCACCACTCTATCTATTTTTCCACCTACTTCCCCCTTAAGCCTCAATTGTCTCTTCGACTCTTGATTGTCTTTGCAAAATATCAAAAAAGAATTTTTTTTACATCCGCCAATTCAGACATCAAAATGTCAAATTTACTCTGTTTTCCCTCACTATGATCCCCCGCACCATCATCCCCCTACTATCATCTCTTCTTCCTTCTCCTCTTCCTCCACTGCCTCATCTACCTTCTTGCCAATAACCTTCAAAATTAAATTACAATATTAATACATTGATTATATTCTTAATATTATTTAATTACATTTATTACCCTTTCTTGCTTCGTCGGTCTATACAACTTCAAATGCGCCATCACTCTAACCACCTCTTCCTTCCCCCATGCACGAATGTGTGCCACTCTGGTTCTTTCATATGCCGGCACACTATTACAGTCTGACCAAAAATTGAATAGTGCAACCTACATTTATAATTAAATTTATCATTTTATATAATAACTATACTATTATTTTATATAAAAAAAACAAAAGTGTTCTTCAACTCATTTGCCTATAAGATTGTTTTGCACCCTTTGAGGTATCTCTGGTGGCCCTTTTGAAAGCTTATTATTGATTCAATCAATCTCGAATGGACATATTCAGCCCAATTGAATTCACCTTTAAAGTCCTTATCGCAAATCAACTTCATATTGTCCTTGCTCGTTGATGTATCACCCGTAGGAAAAGAAAGATCCCGATAAGGTACAATAGAACTCGGGCCTTCAGGTCATCCCCCTCATAAGATCCACTTTTGATTTCCTCTTCAAGTTCAGCATATGTCACATTGTGCTTCAAATCATTTTTGGAGGCAAGTGCTTTCCAGTTCTTAGTCTTACTGACTTCTACAACACTTTTTCCTTTATTTTTTACCCCAAGACAGCTGCAGCACATGGGACTCCTAGAGGAAATGAATAATCACCATATTTAACCATACATTGTTGGACACCGAATTGCTCCACCAAGGATCGACACGTTTTCCTCCGAATTTGTCGATCCCTTACTCCTATCAAAGATCCAAACCCTATTTTTTCAACACATTCAATTGCTCATTCTCCTTAAGGTGTTCAATTAATAAATTCACTATTTTTATGATGCACCTTATCGACACTTCCTACATTTTTAAAAATATAAAATGTTATTATTCTTATATATCTTTTATCAAAGTATTTACAAGTTTAATGAATACATTCCTTTCATGTGCTTTCCTCCAAGCTTTGTATTTTTGTCTATCCATCTTTTACCGTGTCATGTAAGGTTCCTTCTTAGCATCAGTCATCGACTTCCATTTCTCCAACACGTCATTTTTCACCTAATATTAAGCATAAACGTTTCTTAATCAATACATTAACGCTAAATTATACTCAATGTCAATTTCGTTTTACATACCGAACCGATGTGATTGTCAGCTTCCTTCATCCTTTGGCATTCGGTCATACTGTCAACATTTAAAATTTGTAATCAATTAAAAGTTCTTAAATTCTTTAATTCAATTATCATTTCAACAATAATAACAAAAATACATTGATACTTACAAGAAGTACATATATCCACCCTTTGGTTGATTTCGACTCTCGGCCTCAATTTCAAAGTCATCTTCACCAACAACAATTACAAGATTCGTTGACTTCATTTTTTCTTCATATATCAATTTACGCAAATCAAAACCAAATACTGATTAAATACACTTTATTTAATATACAAATATCTATAAGAAGATAACTACTCTTGTAGTAAAATGATTTCCTTCAAAAGAATTTGAATGGCCACTACTATAAGTATCTGTACATTTATACAACTTACAATATTATTTTCTACCTATAATATTATATACATGTATACATATTTATTTTCTACCTATAATATTATATAATCGGTCTCAAATCCTTCTTGGCTTCGATTCGAAGTCCTTAAATCAAACCTAAAAACCCTAATCTTTATTTCCTTCAAACTAATAGGAACACTCAATACTCCAAGTATCGGTATATTTATACAACCTATAATATAATTTTCTACCTATAATATTTAATAAAAGTATCGATATTTATCATCTACCTATAATATCACTTTCTACATGTAATCGGTCTCAAATGCTTCTTTACTTCGAAAACCCCAAACACATAAAACCTCTATTTTCGATTACTGTAATAATAAAAAATTAGGGTTTCGACAACGTACTTTTCGATTCGACTGCAGCAACAAATAAACAAACTTCGCTTTAGAAACACCTTCTGAAATGCAGCAATAATTACGCTTCGATTTCAAAAACTCGACCTTGTTCTATCTATTTTTAGAGGAAATTTAGCTATTCATTTTATATTTTAACCGGATATGTTATTTATATTTAATCGATACAATTATCCAAGTCTCGATACTTTTATGTCAGGTGTCGATACTTTCGATAGGATATTTACCTATTTCTTTTAAAAGTATCGATAATTTCTTACGTATAATTATCAAAGTATCGATATATTCAACATATCTAGTAGCGCTTTACCGGTTTTGTCATAATGAAACCGATTTTGTCATATTTTTACATGCTATATTGTTATGTATCGATACATTTTTATAAAATATTGATACTTTATAGACGCTATTACTGCTTTTCTTTTAAATTCCAAAAGTGTCGATACTTATTTAAATGAACTCGATACTTTCAACATATTCGGTACCTCTTTACCAGTTTTGTCATAATGAAATTGGTTTCGTTATATTTTTACATGTTATATTGTTATGTATCGATACATTTTTATAAAGTATCAATACTTTATAGGCGATATTACTGCTTTTATTTTAAATTCCAAAAATGTCGATACTTATTTAAATGGAATCAATACTTTCAACATATCCAGTAGCGCTTTACCGATTTTGTCATTATGACACCGATTTTATCATATTTTTACATGTTATATTGTTATGTATTAATACATGTTTATAATGTATTGATGCTTTATAAGCGCTATTACTACTTTTCTTTTAAATTTTAAAAATGTCGATACTTATTTCAATGGAATCTATACTTTCAACATATCCGATAGCACTTTATCGATTTTCTCATATTAAACCCGATTTTCTCATATTTTTACCTAATATATTATTATGTATCAATACATATTTTAATTGTATTGATACATATCGATAAACTAAATTTACTGATTACTAAATTTTTTAATATTTCTTCATAATTTCTACCTATAATATTATTATTACTCATCATTTCGGATAATACTAAATCGACTTTATTAATTAGTTTTGGATAACGCCGTATATTAGTTTATCTTATTGGAGACAACCCCATACCGTTGAAAACAGGTGATGTACGTGTTGAACCACCGCCATGCTCACCCACGTGCTCCGTATTATTATCACCAGACAAAGTCCCCTCATTATTAATTATATGCTCAGACTGTCCCTGAACTCCAGACAAGACATCATCCACGTGTTGAGCTGCACCAGATCCAGGCAGAATAACCCTTCATTATCTAATGGATTTTGTTTCACATCTCATCTTCATTAGCACATGTCAGGCCCTATCGTAGGACTCTGTGGAGAGAGAATACTAGGGGAGAGAGAATACTAGGGCCAGAATCACGTGCACTAGAGTTGCCTCGGTCCTCATGCAATGCACGTGATTGCATGCATACCCGTTGTGCACCATCAACAACAGGAAAGTCAACCCTCAGCCTATATGAAGCTTGAACCATATCACGAACAGCATCGTCCAGCTTCGATTTCCCTGCAAATGTAAAGAACTTTTCATCAAATACCACATGCCTGAAAATGTATATCCTTCCACTCTTTGCTATGCATTGATATCCCTTGTGTTGAGGGTTGTAACCAAGGAAAGTACACGGTTCCGATCGATAGCTGAGCTTATGATTTTGATAAGGCCTCAAATGAGGAAAACAACGGCAGGCAAACACTTTCATGAATTCATTATCAGGTAGCTTGTGATGCAGCACCTCAAACGGAGACTTTCCCTGCAACACACAAGTGGGAAAACGATTGATAAGATACACTGCAGTGCACACTGCATACGACCAATATCTAAAAGTGAATTTTACTTTTTTTTGTCTCTAACCTTTTAAGGCAAGGTCGGATATTTATAATTATATTTTTATTAGATTTATGTTTTACCAGAAATTTACGTGGAAGGTATCCTACATCGACCTTTCGATACTAACACCATTATGAGTTTTCTCAATAAAAAAATTAAAATTAGAACTAAAATTTAAAGAAAATATATAAATTATTTACCTTTGAGATTTGATTATTGTAAGAAAACAAAAATTAAGGTTCTAAGAAAATAAAAATGAGAACAACTTGGATCTAATCTGCGAAAATAAGCTAAAGGGGTCATGGGTATTAATATACAAACAAAATAATAATAATAACAATAATAATAATAATGCAACTCATATGAATAAAGTAATACAAAAAAATAAGAACAAATTTAAAGGTGATACAAAATAAGTAAATACGAATATTAAATAAATAAATATACCATGAATACAAAAAAATAACAAAACTAAAGAAAAAATATGATTTAATGCTGAGTTAAAAAATAAACAAATTCAAATTCAAAAAAACCAAAAGATGAATTAAATCTAATAAATGAATAGTAAAATTATGGAGAAACAAAATAGATAGGGATTGGAGGCCATCACGCCAACTAAAATAAGAATTTTAGAAAATTAAATGAAAACTTAAAGATAAAAATGAAAATTAGACGAATTAAAAAGGACAAAAATAAAAGGAAAAAATTACATATTAACAGTTTCTTTCTGTAATTAAAAAAAAGAAAAAATAAAGTAAATATATGAAATAACGTAAATTAAAAAGAAAAATCAATTAGAAAAAAATGTTAAAAATAATGATAAAAATAAAATGTAAGAACAAAAAATAAAGTTATCGGTTTTCACTAAGAAACCTCAAGGAATGCCAGATTTATGGAAAGCTCTTCAAACTCTTTTTCCTTGTTCATCAGTTTTCTCTCATCAATAGAATAAAAATAAATTCAAAATCGGTCAAAATAACAAGAACACATTAAAATAAAAGTAAAAACTAAAAATTATAAAAAAGAAAAAATTGTTGGTTTTCATCGAGAAACCTCAAGGAATACTATATTTGGGGAATCTCATTAAAAAGTCTATTCCTTGTTCATCGGTTTTCTCTCATCCAATAGAGTTTTTAAAGAAACCAAAATCGATTCGATTGAAACAACAAAGAAAAAAAGAATAAAAATGAATTAACTTTAAATAAAAACTCACTTGTATTGCTCTTGTTCTTCGAACTACAATAGGTGATTCTTTTCTCCTTTCTCTCCTCCCTATCCTCCTCTCTCTTTTTTTTCTCCTTTTTTCTTTATTTATGTGTTTCTTTTTAATGAGATAGAGAAGGCCACTATTTATAACTGAGCCTCCAAACATCTAATGGTCTAGATTATTTACATCGACGATTAAGATGTGCCCAAATAATACAAGATCTTCTTATCTAAGGAAATAACATCTAATATTAACTAATCACATCAATTAGCAATAATCCTTTCCTTTGATAGGAGATCACATTTGATATGGCAAGATAGCCACAAGATACTCCATGATACAGTGACGTTTTTCTTTTTTTTTCCAAGGTCAATGTGAACGGACTTTCTTGCATTTAAATAAGTTTGGAGCCCGGACAAAAATTGGGTATTACAACTGTCCCTCTTTGCTCATTAGCATGTAATGGGAATAGAGCAAAGATATAAAAAAAAATGACCAATTTTTGTCCGATTGATGTAGCTTCGTTCCATACTTTTTCACTTGCTTTTTGCATCTTCAAGAATGAGCAGGTCTTTTCGAGTCCATTCTAAAGGTTCTTCTATATCTTCAAGTATATGGGTTTAAAAATATTCGTCCGGATCATTTTGGTCCCAAAGTAGTTGAATCTGCAAAATTCAACGTAACTATTGGTTAGCTTGTTTGTGAAAGTTGATAAAGATGATTGGTTCTCTACTCAAGGTGGTGAAGTTGTGTTAAAGTTGGATTTTCTTTGAGACCATATCCTTCATTGTGAAATTGAAATCTGACTTAAAAAATTTGCAAAATCATACACATGCGTGTAAAGTCATGAATGCAATGCTCTTAGGCATGCCTAAAATGTAAAAAATTTAGCTCCTCGTCGCAAGTTGAGCTAAGTTGTGAACGACTCCTCCATTGCGAGTTAAGTTATATCAGAAAAATGTCTCGGGTGAGACAGAATTGTTCAAGTGAAAAATATCTCAAGTGAGATAAAATTTTGTTTCGAGGAAACTATCTCAAGTGAGATAAAATTTATTAGGAGACAACTATTTCAAGCGAGATAAAATTTTTGTTTCGAGAGAAACTGTCTAGAGTGAGATGATAATTTTTAAGAGAAAACTATCTCAAGCGAGATAAAAAATTTGTTACAAGAGAAACTGTCTAAAAGATAAAACTTCATTTCAAGGAAAACTATTTCAAGATAGATACATTTGGTGTTTTGAGGAAAACTATCTCAAGAGAGACAAGTTGGTGTTTCAAGGAAAACAACTTTAAGGGAAATAATCTCAAGGGAGATAAATTTGGTGTTTTAAGGAAAACAGTTTCAAGGGAAATAATCTCAAGGGAGATAAATTTGGTGTTTCAAGAGAAACAATCTCAAGGGAGACTACCTCAAGGAAGACAAACTGGTGTTTCAAGGGAAATTGTCTTAAGTGAGACAAACTGGTATTTCAAGAGAACATATTCAAGGAAAACAATCTCAAGTGAGATAAATTTGGTGTTTCAAGAGAAACAAACTTAAGGGAGACTATCTTAATGGATATAAACTTGTGTTTCAAGAGAGATAGATTCAAGGGAAACAATCTCAAGTGAGATAAAATTTTGTTTTGAGAAAAAGAGTCTCAAGTGAGACGAAATTTTGTTTCAAATGAAATCATCTTAATTGAGATTTTGTTTTGACAAAAACTATCTCAAGTGAGACAAAATTTGTGTTAAGGGAAACTATCTCAAGTGAGATAAAAATTTTGTTTCAAGAGAAATCGTTTTAAGAAAAACAATATTTTTACAACTTTTTTAAGACATCCTTAAGAGAGAGAGAAAATCTTAAGAAATATGAGATTCATTGAAAATATTGAATATGTCCTCAAGAGAGGAAAATGGTCTTGACGAAGACAAGTTTTCTGGAGTTTTTTTAATGAAACCTTAAGAGAGGGAAAATGGTCTTGTGGTCTTGAGAAAGATAAGATCTTTTAAAATATTTCAATGAAATCATCAAGAGAGTGGAAGTAAAGCTTTTCATGAAAATGCATGTAGTGATGAATAATTGATACAAAGATGCATGTGTAATGATGCAAGTGCATGCTTCCATGATAATGATGCATAAGTGTGTAGGAAGTCTTCATTCTCGAATTCTTCAATCTTCTTCAATATTTTCTCACTGGAGTATATCTTCACACAAAATTATTCTTCATGCCCCAATATTTAATTCATTTGCCCCATTTTCTAATTTTGAGCTTTCAAATCGGATAGATTATTGTCACAAGATATATTTCCATTCCCAAAATGGATTTTGTTATTTGAAAATATTTTCCTTCCTCTTTCATTTTTCAAAATATAAAAATTTCGATGAAGAAATTTTAGAAAAACAAAATGGTGCCCTTTACTTCAGGCTTACAATTCAAACAAATCATAAAACATGAATTCATTTATTATCAAACAAATCAATCACCATTTGGATCCTTCAAAAATTATAGATATTTGACAAGAGTCGAGACTAATTTTAATTTTGAGATCTGGGTTAATTGGGGAATGAAATGTGTTCCAAATTGGCCTCTTTGGTCAAGACTTAGCATATCTCGCTCTCTAATGTAGCTCGATCTGATATGTTCACAATGTTCATCTTCTGAAAATGTACACGAGTTTCAAGCTTTAGCGAATTCTTCTGGTATGTGTGGTGATTTATCAAGAGATTTATAAGACCTCCTCTTATGCACCAATTACCAATCCTCACATTCGAGTCACATTTTCAGGTTTTCAACTCAAACCCTCCTTTGGTTTCAAGATGCCCTTTGTGGATTTTCATCTTGAACCCTCTTTTTACTGCTTTTCCCCCCCTTTTTTTCCAATCATGCATTAAAATTTTAGAAAAATTTTGCAAATAAAAAGATTAACCCTGATGTGCGAAAGAAAGTTGAAGATAGTCTCTTCAACTTGGAGATTCATGTATGATTAGAAAGGACTTTTCAGGCACGTAACGTAAGCCATGGCTCATGGTTATAAAATAAATGAATAAATAGGCATAAACATGTGTATAAAGGTGATTGAACCAAGGATCAATGCATTTGTTCCTATTTTTCTTGAATCTGCTTCCACGTGTTTTTTCTCTCTTTTCTTTTGGATCTCTCTAGACTGCCCGTTTGTAGGTTTTCACCCTAGAGGTCATTTCTTTTTCATTTTCCTTTGATATTTCAAGATCTTCTCATAGAAAAAACCTGGATCTTTGAACCAACTGAAATTGATCAATCTTGTGATTTGAGGGGTTCTTGCATGTGCTTCTTGTATTTTCTAATTGAGGAATTTTGGACTTCAATTTTTTTAGCACAATATATTATTTGAATTTGAAGCATCTCGTGTTTTTCGCAATTGGATTTGAAAACTCAAACACATTGTCGAGACGTTCCCTTTAAAAATCTGAGTGTCAATTAAAAAAATCAAGATTTTGGAAAAAAAGACGTTTGCCTTGAATAATTTGGAACCCTAGTTTAAAAAACAATAAAATTGATTCATGGAGTCGCCACCAATATTTGATTAGGGTGTGATCGGACACCCAAAATCATATTTTTCATTTTAATAAAAATATTAATTTTAATTAAAACAACAATTTTACGGTCTGCATTACCAAAAAAATTGAGTTCAGGAGTCGGTTACGCGTAGGGAAGGATTAGCACCCCCACAACACCCTAAATCGGTACCAAATTAATTAATTTGTTATCCTTGTAATAAAACTTATACGTTCAAATATAATTTATTTTGAGATGCCTTTTAAACACTTACAAAATAAGAAGAAAATTAAAAAAAACGTACATCAAAAAAATATGATTAATTAATTATTTTACCAACCTTTAATGAGAATAAGAATATTCATTTATTTAAAGATATTGATACTAGACCTTAGATTCGATCTAACAGTCTTTTCTCGGTGAATTTAATTAAAAGAACATAATCTTTTTCTCAATCCTAAATTTTAAATGAAATAATTTTTTTTGTTTCACTTGCTAAGATACCCTTTTCTTTTAAGCCACTGGAAGTCACCTATTATTCGTTAAGACAATTACTTACAATTAACTCAAAATAAAAAGATATTACCTTTAATTCCATTATTTGATCTGAATCCAAATAATGCTTATGAGGATATCACGCAAATTAATTCAAATTAAACCCTAAAGCTATATGTACAAACAAAATATATTTACAAACATATTATTTGAAAGCATATAAAAATCACACAATTAACATCAACAAGTGAAATAATATTTATTATATTATATTATACTTAGCATGCAAAGGCTAATAATATGAATTATGCCTATACAGATTATAGATGTCACCCGAATTTCTAAAACCATTTTCACTTCAAAAGTGATTTAAAATTTATTTCCTTTAAAATGGTAAATGATATTATAAAAATATCGTAGCATATGAATTATGTTTCATTATAACAAATTTAAAACCAAAGTATTTTTTATGAATAGTGAACAGTGTACCGATGCACTGCTACAGTAACGTGAACAATGCATTGATACAATAAAATTTCGAACCTAAAATGTGTATCGATGCACTGCTACAGTAAATTCCGAAAAATGCATATAAATTAACCTTTCATCACTACAAAATTTCCATTTTTGTTTCCAACTTTATTCAACAAAATAATCAAACATTATTAATTACATGCCACTATCTAATTCAAATTCCATCGTAGAATGTCTTACTGATATTGAAATATACTTCTCGATGCTTGATGTCGTTCTGAAATCTTTACTCTACTATAGGCTTTTTACCTACGTGTAAAAATTATCACACACTAAGTATAAACTTAGTGAGGCAATTAAAACAATAAACAGTGCAATACAATTCATGCATTTCAATGTCAAAATCAAAATGCCATAAAATCATGTTATCAATATATCCAATATTTTACCATGATCAAAATACTATAAAATTTCTTATCAATATACATACCATTTAATCCATAAGCTCGTAAGCTTATTTTATCAATATATTTACCATTAAATCCCTAAGCTCGTAAGCTTATTTTACCAATATACTTACCATTATTCCATAAGCTCCTAAGTTTATTTTACCAATATACTTACCATTATTCCATAAGCTCTCGTAAGCTTATTTTACCCATATACTTACCATTATTCCATAAACTCGTAAGCTTATTTTACCAATATACTTACCATTAAATCCCTAAGCTCGTAAGCTTATTTTATCAATATAGTTACTATAATTTCATAAGCTCGTAAGCTTATTTACCAATATACTTACTATAATTTGCATCACTGATGCCATTAACCTCATCTATTAATTGTTATTGGAATCCATACATTCCATAGGAAATTTATACAATTCTTATAACCTCATCTATATAGAATAGCATATACTTAATATGATTTCCTTCTTATTTTAGCACACGAAGTGCCCTATTCGAGAATCGATACCATTAATACGATTCCTTTACCATTTTTAGCACTGAATGCCTTATTCGAGAATCCATACCATTAGTATGATCCCTTTACCATTTTTAGCACATGAAGTGCCCTATATGAAAATCCATATTGTTAGTATGATTTCCTTATCCTTGTAGCACCCTTAGTGCTTTTTTTGGAAATCCATTCACTCAGTATGATTCCCATACCATTTTAGCACATATAATGCCCTATCTAGAAATCCATATATTCAATATGATTTTCTTATCATTTTAGCACACTCAGTGCTCCATATGGAAATCCATACACTCATTATGATTTCCTTATCATTTTAGCACATATAGTGCTCCATATGGAAATCCATACACTCAGTATGATTTCCTTATCATTTAAGAATATATAGTGCTCCATACACTAGTAGAAAAACCCCTTTAATGACACGCATTGTACGTCATCTATGGGTGCGGATGACACACATTTGCCTGTCGTTGAAGCCACCGACATGAATTTAAGATGACGCGCAACTATGCGTCATAAATTTATGACGCGCATTTATGACGTTCATTGAGCGTCATTGAAGCCCCCATCATAAATTAAGATGACACACATTTGTGTGTCATAAATATACGACACACATGTATGACTTACATTGCGTGTCGTTGAAGCACACGTCATTAAAAAAGATGACACACATTCTTGTGTCGTGATTGTATTTCGTAAATTTTTATATATATATATATATATATATATATATATATATATATATATTGTAGATTGACAAATAATCAAACTAAATCACATTTAATGCCTCATAATACTAAATATATATATATATATCATATTATATATAAGCAATATATTTGCATACAATATATTCACATTAAGTTATTAAAAATATTGAAATCATATGTCGATAAAAAATATCACGGCATAATAAAGTTCTACTAATATGCCCTCGCCATCCGGGCGTGTACACAAGAAATAATTGTAACAGTTAAAACTAGTTGCATATATATAACAAACACATTCCTAGTATGCACATTAAACTTCTGAAAACACCTTCCTTGGTCCAGTATATTTATGCACAAACATGCACTCATGTTTCAATAAACCAAGTGACAACTTATTTTTTGAAACTCTATCAGATTTTTCAGCAACTTTGTATTCTTAATTCCAGAGTTGAGGCTTCCTGATTCTAGTTGTGTTTCATCAACCATCAAGTTTGAGTTTGCAGGTAGCTAAAGAACTCCATGAATCAATTTGCAATACAACGTGAAGTTATTTAGAAAAGAAAAAGCTGAAGGTTCCAAGCTGCTTTCTTAATGCTTGCAGACATTAACTTCCCCTAGTTGTAGGGATACGATTAAGGATATATGTTTGTTTGATAATCCTTTTTTGGGGAAGAGAGGCAGTGTTTAGATATTCTAGTGGAGAATCATATATCTGTAATAAAAAATGGAAAATAATCAGCCTTGGTTGAAAAGATAAGAACAAAGGGATTAAGAATCATATATCCCAAGAAGCAATAATTTGATACAAATACACCATGTATATGCAGAAATAATCAACTAGAAATAAGACACACAGATCTAGTAAATGTCTTTATAAAAATAAGCAACAGATTCTCAAATCATTCAAAAGAATTGCAAATTTTTCATATACAAATATAAGAATTGATCTCAGGTCCCACATCCATCCAATTTCTCATTACTAATGTGGTTTTACAAATAAATCCAAATAAAACTATTGCCATATGGAGATAAGAGGCTGATGGTAATCTACATGCAACTGTTCCAGTTTGTGAGCTGCCCAAACTGCATACTATATACTTTATAGAGTGGTGTCCATGCAAACGAATTAGAGGAATTACATGATATACAATCTACTTAAATTGAAATGCTTCATTTTGTTACTCTCCTTTGGGGAAGGATTTCTTTTTCTGCCTCTTACTCTTAAATTCTCTCCCCTATGGGTGAGGAAAAAGTTGATTAAACCAGAATAACCGAACAAACAAAACTGATTTAACCAAAATAATCAATTTATTTAGTTTTTTGATTTATTTAGTAAGCTTTATCCAAATAAACTGATTTAACTTTTAATTAATAAATAAACCCTAAACTCATATTCATACCCATCCAAATATTCAAATATCCAATACCCATATAAAACCCAACCCAACTATACTCGAAATATAAACCCAACCTAAAAATTAAAACACAAACACAATTGAATTGACCAAATAATTAATTTAAATATCTAATTAATTAATTTAATCTAAATATGAAATTAAATATACAAACATGAAATAACTCAACCCAATTATCCAATTAATTTGATTAATTACATATATGTTTATTTTGGCAATGATAATTTTTTATTTTATAAATAAATAAATCTTAAAAAGAAAAAAAAAGTATTAGTTCAGTTTATGCAGTGATTTCAATTTGGTTAGGTTATTTCGGTCTTAACAATAAAATCAGTTCAATATACTCGGTTTAGATGGCTTAACCAGTTAATTTAGTTATAGGAATATAAAAACCAAACTGACCAAACCAATTGGATGCACACCTCTAATCTCTCCTGAAATTTTTTCAAGGAATTTTTTCTCTGAGTTTTACACTTTAGTGAGAAAAATGATGCTTAACAAAAAAAATTGATATGTCAATGATAAAATTGTTGAAGACTATGCAGCATAAAGAAATGAGATTAAAAAAAATAATATTTCCAGATCATACCATGTCTAGTTGCTTGGCAAACCACTTATTTAACTCCATTATGCAGGATGAATCTCCAACCAAGTACGGATGGAAGTCAGAATAAGCCAAGTAGATGCCTTCCTCTTTATGTAAACATCATGAGTTAAAGCTTATCAACAAGAAGCATGCAACTAGAAAAGTTTCCCTCTATTCTTTCATTCCCCTAATGTTAAGCACACAAAATCTCAAGCTCCTATATCCATTTGTTATTTGACAGTTTTTGAGAACCAGCAAGGCAACAACATAAATATATTATCACCATGAAAAGAACCAAATACACAGTTACAAACGTAATGCAGAAGACAATGAGATTCAAAGTAACACAAGCAAACTGATGGGCTTCCAAAACGGGTATAAGGGATGAGGCAGAGCATTATAAACCACGAAGGGTTAGGGGCAGTCTTCATTGACGTAAATCAAACCCATACTGAGATCAGCCTCTTACACAACTGGATCAAAATCAAATGCATCATTTTGAAATGAACATAACATCATAGAACTTAACATAATAAAAAATGAAAATAGTACCATCTCCAGAATGGTAATGTGCCAGCTCATGTGTTGTAGATGCTATTTTTCCAAGAACTACATTCATCTAAATCACAGAGGAAAAAGAAGGATAAATATTGTTTCAATGTTAAAGCAGATAAACAGTTTCCTCTGAGAAGAAAGCTATGAAAAAAATTAAAAGAAAAAACTATCTTTTAAGATAAATTTTCATTTAATTCCTTTTATACTATGTGTTGCAGAACCAAGTCATGCAGCATAAACAACAAATCAGAGATATACATTCCATCCTAGTTTGATCAAATTTAAACATAAAAATTTTCAAATATTTAAAGTGACAAGAGATAGGCTAGATTTATGTACCTGCAAGTTCCTTCCTGAGAGACTATCATCTATTGTTGTAAGGTGTCTATTGGAGGTAGATGTAGCAGCAACTCGTGCATGTCTGCCATGGATCAGAGCTGAAGCCTGACCCGTAAGCATATCAAACTGAGACTACAAATGTCAAAGATATTTCTGAAACTCAAAGGCTTCAGCTTTATACGCTGCAGTTGCATCCCTATAGAAAAAAAGAAATCCATCATTATAACAAGCTATTCTGGAGTACACTACAAATATATAATCCTCTCCGAAAACGTGACATCAAGAAAGATACATCCAGGCTATCTAAAAATACCACACCAACACCACCCCTTAGCTAAATGTCTTCAGGGTTATCAACAGCTTAATCTTGAGTTGCATCATGCTTAATCTCTTTATATAGCAAGAGGAAAAATATTAAAGGAAATGCCAATAATGACACAATGTCGTGTGCTAGTGTTGTATAACTTTAAAGCAATAGAAATACCTAATATCTTTTAATCCTTCTTCAGCTCCAAAAACTGCCTCCTGATTGTCCCTCCTCGAGGAGAATGTCGAAATGCTATCATAAGCAAAGTCCAAGTCTTCCCCCTATTTAATCAAAAAAAACTAAAATATTAATGCTCTGCCTCAAAAATTGCAGCAAAATAACATGTAATAAATAAAAATTGACCTCCAACAGCTTCCCTTCTTGTATGATTTGCTCGTAGCTGCACAAATTTAGATTGGTTCCATTAATGATAACCTAAATAGAGGGTTTAATCTATCGATTTTGTTTACTAACCAAAGAGAAATAGAGGAGAGTGGAAATGGAGAGGGGACTGACAGGGAGAGTTCAGATAGGGAGATGACGTTGGAGGGGCGGAGCAGATCCAGTCAAGGATGGTGCATGTATCGTCGATTTTGTTTCCAAACCAGTGGACTGCTGCAAAGAGAAAAAGGGAAAAGAGAAAAAGGGGAATCATGCGGCGTGAACTGATTATGGAGGGGGAAGAAGCGGGAAAGAATGAAAATAATGGGGGGAAAATTAAAATACGACTTTTCAGATGACACATAATTAAAACTGCACTCCGTGTTTTGTAAATTTTTTTTATTATGACTATTAAATATGACACACATTTTGTAAGTCATAAATCGTTCAGATTTTAAAAAACATGACATTTTTTATGACACACATGTTTTGCAAGTCATAAATTACCGTGTGTCATCGTTCGTGTGTCATTAAAGGTATATTTTCTTGTAGTGATATGGAAATCCATACACTCAGTATGATTTCCTTATCATTTTAGCACATATAGTGTCATTTGGTAATCACTATACATACATTAATAAATCATGCTATTTTAACTATTACCACATGTACGTGCATAATTAGATGCACTCACCTGGTTCGCCTTGCTATTATTTCCAATAAGCAATTCTGATTACTCAGCTACTTTGTCTTTGCCTTTCGTTTTGCTAGACTCGAGAGCTTGATTTTGATCTACTCAAGCATCCATTAAAGACACATTTAATATCACTTATTAGTATATTGAAATCTTTCATTTCTTAAACTAAAAGAAAAGCTATTTTCATTTATTTATTTAATGTATGCATCGATACATTTTATAGTGTATCGATGCATCCTCTCACTGGTGCATCAGTATACAGCCTATGCATCGATGCACTATCTGTATTCGATGTTTATTTATTTAAGTGTGCATCGGTACACTCCTTGTGCATCGATGCACTCTGTCCAGAGTTTACATTTTGAGCACGAAAATCACTTAATTCCAGCTCAAATGCTCCATATTCCAACCCCTTTCATACCCTTAACTCCAATACCTTCTTCTAAACTCATTTATACGTATTTACTACATCCTTAACCTCAAGATCTTTTCTTCTACATGAGATTCAAGAATCATACCCAATTTTCAACATGTTCTAAATCCAATTCTAACACTTCATATCTCTTAATTAAGTTGATGACAAGTCAAATCTACCATAAAACATTCATAAACCTTCATATTTTCATCATGTCACTCAAAAACCCATTTTCTTTAATCTCTAATATCTCATCAATAACTTATTTTTAATCTCATTTAAACCTTCCTTTAGCTTCCATAATATATAAAACTTCAATCCCTATCAAAAATCGAAGGAAATAACTATTAAATTGGAAACTTACCTTTGAGCTGAAGGGGTGAGTTTTCCACGGCAAAAAGAGAAGAAGATGAAAGAGTTGACTTCCTATTCCCCTCTTCTTCTTCTTATCTCTTATCTTAATTCCCCACTAATTAAATATTAAATTCAATTTAATCCAAATGACCAAAATATCCTTTTAATCATCCTTTCTTACAATTTAGTCTAAGCTATGAATCCTATTCATCCTCGTCTTTCATTATTTAATTTAATAAATCCTCGTATTTTTAATTCATTTCAATTTAATCCTTAAATAAATTTTTGGGGCATTACACATATACACTTAGACATTAATTTAAAAAAAAGAAATAAAATAAAATATGTGCATATATGCAAAGATGGACTGCAACATGATAAACGTGAAAACGACAAGTTAGAATGCATAAAACAAAAATGAAACATTTTTAGCAAAATAGGGACTAAATAATAAAAATAATAACTTAAGAGGAAAAATATCAAGCATAGTAAAAATAATATCAAAATTGCAAACATCAGACAACATAAGCACCGAAAAGGAAAATAAACTATAAATCATATTTGGGACTAAAATGAAACTTCTTAAAAACATGATACTAGAATTAAAAGAAACACAAAATAGTAATCAACAAGTAAACATGGATAAAAATGAAAATCATGAAAAATAACAGACAAAAATCAAAACTTCGTTAAAAAAAGGTGATCAAAATAGAATACTGAAAACACAAAAGATAAAAATGTAATACATACAAATATGGTGGGTCAGGAAACTAATAACAGAAACTAAAACATGCTTAATAAATAATTGGTTAAATAAATTAAAAAAAGTAAACTAATGGGCACAAATATAAATATAGAAAAGTTAGGGTCAAAATGCATAAAATTAAAACGACATGGAACATTTGAAACAAAAAAGAAATAAATTGAATCACACTACAAATCTCCCATGAAAATAAACAACAATAACTGGTGATTAAAATGTAAGAAAGAAAAAGACAATACCGAAATCAAGATATCATTAATAATACTGATGACTACAACATAAGAAAAACAGAGATTTAAGCCCTTAAATTATAGTTAACCCATCATAAAAGCATGTGGGTCCCCTCCCACTAAATTATGTCATTCCCAATTATAACATTACCCTAGTAAGAAACCCAACCTCATTGTTGCCATCAAAAATAAAAAAAAATCAGAGAACTCTCTTCGAGTTTTTTATACTCAAGGGATTTGGGAGATTACCTTAAAAAAATAAGGCCTTGGCACTAATGAAGGCCATGGCCAAGTATTCGAAAAAAAAGTGGTAAGCTTTCTTCAAATCCTTTCTTGTTTTTCCTCTTTTTTTTATTTTTCAAATGAGGTCTCTCTATTTTTTTCTCTGATTCGACTTCCCCTTTTTTCCCCTTATTTTTGAGTTGCCACCTCTTTTTTTCCCTTTTTTGTTTCGGATCACTCCCTCTTTAAATCTATTGTTGCATGTTTATATACTTGATTTGGTGGAGTGCTTAGGTCGGTTTTGGTGAGAAAAGTGGCCTCCTTGATAAGGAATGATTCCCTAAGACATATTGGTTTCACATTCCCAGATCTTTAGAGATTTTTAAAAAAGAATTAATGGGGATTTCATTAGATTTGATTTGTTGTTGATTTTCCATTGTTTTTGCTTATTGTCTGAACAGTGGTGGTGGTGGTTGGCCTCCTGATAGTGATTGCACGACGGTCGAAGCTTGATCGGGTTGACTGAAGGGCAGTAGGTGAAGAGAGTCATCATCTAGGGTTTCTAATAACCCTAAAAATATAGGCCAATAGGGTTTTCAAAGATTGGGCCTGGTTTAGGTTGTACTTCTTGGGCCTTGTAATCTATTCAGTCGATTGGGTTGTATAATTGTAACATTGGACCTGTAGAAAAAAGAAATTAAATATAAATTAATATAATAATAATAATAATAATAATAATAACATAAAATGTTTCGACTCGGACAAAAACGAGTATCTACATCTGCCCATCTTTGCTCATTCTTGTGTTAACAAGAATAGAGCGAAGACGAAGAGACAATGAATTTTTGTCTGGTTCCATCTTTGCTTTGAAGTTTTATATTGTCTCAAGTGAAATTGAAAATGATCATCTTCACAATAGAGATTTTTGAATATCAAATATGAACAAGGATTTGTTCCGCTACTCTTTAGGGTATATCAGATCTGGAAATGTTGATTCAATTCACTGCTCTTCATGGAAGATTGAATCGGGGAAGATTTGCACCACTGTTCTTCAGGGATGATCAAATCTAAAAAGGGATATGCTCCATTGCGTTCCAGGGTGGATCATATATGGAAAGTTTTATTCACTTCACTACTTTTCAGGGAAGATTGAATCGGGGAAGATTTGTTCCACTGTTCATTAGGAAAGATCAAATATGGAGGAAAATGATATGTTTCGCTACTCTTCAGGGAAAATCAAATTTGTAGATCAAAATTACAACTTGTCAGTGTATATTAAAGAATTTGAAAATATCATACTCGAAGGTTAATATTCAAGAAATCTTCGAGAATTAATTTCTCGTATGAAAGTCCATCTCCAACTTAACAAACATCAAGCTCTACCATGAATCTCGTGACTTTTCCCCTTCTCCATATTGAAGGTTTTGAATTGGTTAATTTATTTTTCTTTTCATAAATCCTTAGTTTTCTAAAAAAACCTGTAAAATATTTATCTAGAAAGTGCAATGTATTTGCTATTCTGAATATTGTTCTCATTAATGTGGTAATACAATTCATTTTTCTTTACTCATTTGAAAATAGAACTTTCAAAGAAACAATCCAAAATAGATAAAGTTGGTTTCTAGAGAAATAGTTTTATGAAAGACAAGGCAGAGGTTTCTAGGGAAATGGTCTTATTAAGGATTAAATTGAGGTTTCCAGGGAAATATTCTTAAGAAAATCAAGAATGAGGTTCCTTGGGAAATAATCTTTAAAAAGAGCAAATTGAGTTTTCTGGGATACAAGTCCTAAGAAGGTCACGGTTGAGGTTTCTAGGGAAACAGCCTTAAGAAAGACAAAATAATTTCTCGAAATAGATTTTAAAGAAATCCTCATAAGAGGAGAAACACTTCTTGATTTGATGAAATGATGAATGATGCCCGATGCATGTTCATGTAAGATGTATGAACTATTGGTGTGAAGACATGAATAGGGAAAATGCAACAATGTAACAATTTTTGTTCATTCATATTATTATTATTATTATTATTATTATTATTATTATTATTATTATTTCTTGGAAATTTGATGTTGGAAACGACACTGCTCATCAACTTTGAAGAAATCTGGCCATTTTCAGGTAATTTATTTGTTGAAGATGACATTGTTCCTTCTCGTTGAGGAAGTCAGGCCAGTTTGGAGATAATTTGGTGTTGAAGATGACATTGCTCATCCACATTGAAGATATATGGTCGGTTGGTGAATGTTTGACTTCTCAACACGAAAAAGTTAGGTTGAAGAAGGATACTACTGAAAAGTTGATTCTTCTCCGCAAAAAAGTCAAGTTGAGAATGACATTACTAAAATGTTGACTCATATTCTCGACAAAGTCAAGAATCATATCACTAAAAGTTTGACTCCTCTTCATGAGAAAGTTAAGAATCACATCACTAAAAGGTTGACACTTCTTCGCCAGAAAGTTAAGAATGATATTGCTAAAAGGTTTACTCATCTTCGCAAGAAAGTTAAGAATGACATCACTAAAAGATCGACTCTTCTTCGATAAAAAGTCAAGAATGGCATCACTAAGAGGTTGACTCATCTTCGTGAGAAAGTTAAGAATGACATCACTAAAAAGGTTGACTCTTATTCACAAGAAAGTCAAGAATCATATAACTAAAAGGTTGACTCCTCTTCGTGAGAAAGTCAACAATCACATCATTAAAAGGTTGATTATTCTTTACAAGAAAGTCAAGATTGACATCACTAAAAGTTTGACTCTTCTTCATGAGAAAGTCAAGAATAACATCACTAAAAGGTTGACTCCTCTTTACGAGAAAGTCAGTAATGACACCACTAAAAGATCGACTCCTCTTCGCGAGAAAGTCAATAAGGACAACACTAAAATATTTACTCTCTTCACGAGAAAGTCAAGAAGGAAAACACTAAAAGATTAGCTCCTCTTCGCGAGAAAGTCAAGAATAACATCACTAAAAGGTTGACTCATCTTCATGAGAAAGTCAAGAAGGGCAATACTAAAAGATTGACTTATCTTCACGAGAAAGTCGAGAATGAAAACATTAAAAGATTAACTTCTCTTCACGAGAAAGTCGAGAATGACAACACTAAAACATTGACCCCTCTTCACGAGAAATCCAAGAATGACAACACTAAATATTGACTCCTCTTCACAAGAAATTCAATAATGACAACACTAAAAGAATGACTCTTCTTATAGAGAAAGTCAAGAATGACATAAATAAAAGATTGACTCTTCTTCACAAGAAAGTCAAGTTGACATTTCTAGGGAAACAATCCTGATAGGACTAAAACAAATTTTTAGAGAAACGATCCTAAGAAGGACTATATCAAATTTCTAGAGAAATCATCCTAAAAAGGACTAGCTGAGGTTTATAAGGAAACAATCTTAAGAAAAACAAAATGGTTTCTCAAAATAGATTTTACAGTCATCATCATAAGAAGGAAATCAAAATTTATCATGTATGTATGAAATGATGAATGTATGATGCAATGATGAAAATTCAAGTACCATGTATAAATGCGTGTTTTCTTGATCTGTGGTGGGAATGGTTGCAAGATTAGTCTTCATTCTCTTCCTAGTTCAGCTGCCTTTATTCTTTTTCTACATCAAAGTGTACCCTTGCAATTCTTGCCTTGTGATAACTTGTTCTACTTGCCTCGGCTCATTTTGCCCCAGTTTTGATAATGAGCTTCTATGTCTAAGAGACATTTTCCATTTTCCAAGATCTACTCTGGAGAAATTATCTTGTTTGAAAATATTTTTCTTCATTTTTTATTTTTTCAAAATGTGAAAATGCTTGATGAATTTTTTTTTTGAAAAATGGTGCCCCATACAATGGGCTTGCAATTAAAACATATTATAAAACAAAAGTTCATTGGGTCTCAAACAAATCAATTACAATTTTGATTCTTTAAGAATTATAGCCCTTTGACAAGTGTCAAGATTAATGACAAATTTGAGGCATAGGTTGATTATAGAAAAGTAAGGTCTCTCGAGTTAGCCCTTTGGTCTAAATATGATATCTTCACCTCTCTAATGTTCACTGATATGATGAAGTAGCTTTTATACTCATATTCTGGAAGTGCTCTCCAGATCTTAACTCTCGTGAGTACATTTGGGTTATATGGTGCCTTATCAAGAGATTTAAGATCGCTTCATATTCATCAACTGCACAATCTTCATATCCGAACCTTTTTTTAGGTTTTCAACTCGAATCCTCCTTTGGTTTCAAAATGTTATTCACAAGTTTACGTATTAAACCCCCATTTGTCATTTTTCTTATCACGCATTAAAGATTTTAGAAAACCTTTTGCAAATAAAATTAACCCTGAGAGGAAGAATAAAATCTGAAGATAATATCTTCCACTTAGAAATCCATATATGATTAGAAATGACTTTTCAGTACGTAACATAGGTCAAGGCTCACGGTTGAGAAAGAAATGGATAATAGGCCCAAAAAAGTGTTTAAGGGTGATCAAACCAAGGATCAATTCATTTTGATGCCTTGAATCTTGTCTTATCAGATTTGAATATGATTTCCACTTGTCTTTTATTTTAATTCTTTTTCTAGATCCCTCTAGACTGCCCATTTTTGGGTTTTCACCCTAGAGTTCATCTCCATTTTCCTATATCTTCGAAATTTCTTGCTCTTCTTGTTGAATATAGATGTTTGAACCATTTGTACTTAATAAACCTTGAGGCGTAAGGCTCAATGAGTCACTCATCCTAAAGTACTTGATTTATTCTCTTTTTTCTATTTTTTTCTTTCTTTTATTTCTCTTTTTTTTTTTTTTTTTTTTTTTTTTTTTTTTTTCTTTTTTCTTTTTTCTTTTTTCTTTTTTCTTTTTTTCTTTTTTTTTTTTTTTCTTTTTTTTTTTTTTTTTTTTTTTTTTTTTTTTTTTTCTGTTTTTGTTTCTATTTTCTGTGTGTTTTCTCTTTTCTCTTTTCTCTTTTCTCTCTTTTTTCTCTTTTCTCTTTTCTCTTTTCTTTTTTCTTTTCTTTCTTTTTTCTTTTTCTATTTTTCTCTTTTTTTTGTTCTTGATTATGAATTTATTGGATGAGTTTAGGACTTCAATTGCTTTGAGCACCTTCTTGTCCTCTTTATTTCTTGTATTTGAAACTTCTTTCTTCATTTTTGACTGTATTTTATTTCCGAGCACTTTGCATTTGATCTACCTTGTGGTTCCTTGTTATTCCTCTATATTTCTTGGAGACTTGCCTTTGTGATAAAACCTGGATTGACAGTATTTACTCATGAGAGCAAATATCTTTCACTTTTTCTCCCCATTGTGGAGGGTGATCATTGGTTATGGTTGAATCAGAAGAAAAATAATTCAGGCTGAAATGGGGACCCCAAGGGTGTAACATCCTCAATATCGGGTTAGTGACCAAATTGTAAAGTTTTAGAAATTGGTGATTAAAGTAAGATAATTGAATAGTTCAATGATTTATTGGAAATATGATGAAAGTTATTTAGTAATTATTGAATGAATTAAAGAGTAAAAGGGTAAATTGACAAGTAAGATTTTTATATTCCTTTTATAACAAAAGGAACCACGTGGGAAATGAGAGAATTATCCAGAGTTTTCTTTCTTCTTCTTTCTCCTCCCGTATCTCCAAGCTCAAAGGTGAGTTTCTTTGTTTATGGATTAATTGTTGATTTTAAGGTTGAGTTTTGATTATTAGATGATAACTAAGCTTAAGTTATCTTAAAATCAAAGTATGATAGAGTTAGGAGGGATTAAAGATTTAAGGTTCTTGGGTGAAATCTTGAAATATAGTTCATAACTAGAGTTAGAAGTTAAATTTGACTTGTCAATGGTCTAATTAAGAAGTTAGAAGCCATAGAATTGGAATTAAAACATATTGCAAAGTTGGTTTAATTCTTGAGTTACATATGAGGAATAGAATTTTGAAGTTAAAGATGGTTTATATGGATATAAATTGGTTTAAGCATGTGTATATGAGTTAAGAACATGAAAGGGGTTGAAATATGAAGCATTTGAGTAGATTTTCGGGCTTAAAAATGAATTCTGGGCTATGTGCATCGTGCACATTCAATGTGGACCGATGCATCAAGGGTAAATTTCTAGAAATTGTTCAGTGTGTATCGATGCACAAGAAGTGCATCGATGCACCCATTAAAAATAGAAACATTGAATGCAATTAGTGCATCGATGCATAAGGAATGCATCGATGCACCCCCTTAAAATGAAAACATTGAAGGTGATTGGTGTATCGATGCATGGGTAGTGCATCGATGCACTTCAAGGGAAATATAATTATATCTTTCTTTTGGTCTAAGAAATGATAGATTAGTGTATATCAATTGGATACTAATATGTATCAATGTATGATTATATAGATATCGAGCACGAACAAGTCTCGGAACGATTATCAAGTTATGATTCGATCGCAAGAGAGAAAATTATAAAAATGGATTGGAACTTAGTGAGGCCAAGGTGAGTGTGCATTATTTTATATATGATGTTTAATGGGAAATAAGACTTGCGACAAGTCTAATTTCTATAGTATTGTGTATGAAGCATGAACATGAACATGTGTTGGTTATAAGTGTTTGAGTTATATGTTATGGTATGTGTTGACATGTTATTGTATATGTATTTCATGGTTGATGTGAATATATGCTATGTTATGATGATATAAACTATATGATATGATAAGAAATTATATGAATATAAAAGAGAAGTTATGTGATAAGATCTTTGAGATATATTGAAATGGAATATAAGATTATGCGAATACATGATATAGGATAAATTAGGTAATAATATGGAAATATGGTAAAAAGCGAGTTTAAAAGAAATGATGGGAATGAAGTAATCAAGTGTAAAGGTTATATAAACAACAAGAATGTGAGTTGGGTAAGTGAATAGTGGTATGAACATTTATGTGAAATAGTAAAATAGAATTATATCATTGAATGATAATTGAAACAAGATAGATAATATTGACCTATATGATGATATGAGACTTGAACATAAGTGAAAATAGGAACATATAAGATGAGTTAGATGGGAAAGATACATATGCTTAAATAAAATTATAATATATTGTTTGTACGATGGAAATCTACGTAGTCATATTAGAAAGTTATAGGTACTATATGAATTGAATTAGGTAAATAGATCAGATTAATATATAAATGAAATAATAGAAATAATATATGTTTATGAGTATGAAAGAGGTGATATGATCTAGGTGAATATCATAGAATGAGGTATAAGCTATATGATATGAGATAAGTTATTTTATACATATATGATATAAGCTATTAATAAAGACATATGAGATTATGAGAAGGAGAAATAAATGATGTGAATACAAGTATAGGAAAAATATATATATATATATATATATATATATATATATATATAGGAAGATGAATTATATGACACATTTAGATGATGAAATGATGGATTATATGAACATGTGATATATATATATATATATATTATAATATATATATAATATATATATATATATATATATATATAGGATAAGACATAAAAATAAGATATAAGCAATGTGACAAGAAATTTGAAATAGTATGAAAAGTGGATATGAGCTATGTGATATGTGAAAGTGATTTACGTGTTTATACATATATGTGATTCAACTTATGTGGCATAATCTACGTGCTATGTGAAAGTGAACTACGTGTTTATGTGAAAATGTGAAATGACATAAATGATGATGCCTATGTTATGTGTCATGAGAGCTAGGGTATAGTTGGCATGCCAAGAGTCGAGGGTCTACGCGGTTCTTTCGGGACATATATGTATTCTTTGGAACATGTGTGAGGATATTGATAATGAAATAAGGCTATGGGAAATGATGATGAATATGTGTGTGTATATGTTCTTATATGTAATGATATATTGCATAGTGTTATAGGGATTTGTTACATGAATAAGGGTATGAGTGTAGTAATTGTTCATGCATGATTACAAGCTATAGTTTATATTTTATGTTTATTGCCTCACTAAGTCATCGACTTAGCGTGTGATTGTTTCACACGTAGGTTACTGAAGTGAGAAGAGTAAAGAGCAATGTGGAGCAAGACATGTCAGTTCTCCTTACCAAAGGTCAGATCAGAAGAAAGGTGAATAATATGTATTTTAATACATAAAGTTCTAGTTGGCATGTATTCAAAATAATATATTGTATAAAGCTCTGAATAGTTCGATAAAGGTTTTGAATAAGTTATATGTAATAATAAATTTTAAATTACTCACTATTTTATACAAGTAAAGGTTTTGAAAAGTCAACGTGACACTTCGGACTCGGATCCGGGTCGGATACGGGTTGGGGGTGTTACATTTAATGGTATCAGAGCTAAGGTTTAGCCGATTCTAGGCTTAAACTGAAGTTAAAGGAGATTTAAAATGTGTACATGCCAACACAAAGTCAATAATTTCTTATCTGATAAGTGTAAGGAGTATATTGTCTTGTTAATAGAATAAGAATAGTATGATATTGTAGAAATCTGATTGTAATAGTTTCGAAATGAAGTGAGAGGTAAATCTGATTGTAATAGCAATTTACCTACCCTGGCCAGGCAGGATGAAGAGCGGACACATCAGGAAATGCCTCGTAAGATCAAAGATTGATTTTAGAAAGTTGAAATCAAATTAGAATAGTGATAGCAGGTTTTCGTTCTTTTGAATCAAAAAATTGATAGGGGGTAGTTTTATTATTTCGTGGATAAGATAAGATAAGATAAGGTGAACAAGTGTCACTATAAGAGCGTTAAAAGATCAAACGATGCAGTGAGAATTGGTAGAAGAGTTCAAGAATAAGTGTATCAGTGACAAGCGTATAAAATGTATAAAGTCAGAGCTTATGAGTTCGAAACGAAAGGATGGTATTGTGTATAAGCAAGAGTGTTTATATGATAAGGGTTTGCAGTTAAGACGGAAAGAGTTAGTGTTGGCTAACCAGAGTACGTGATAAAATGTACTGGGATTATAAGATTATAAGATACTGTCAGGATATGATAACCAAATATGAAATGGATATGGATACAGTTGTATATTTGGATCATAGTAATGTGGTATAGTAAAGGAAAAGGAAGTAAGGATTGCATATTTGAGTAAGTTGAGGATTGATAAGAGTTTTAAGAATGATATATCGATGATCAGATTATAAGACAAAGGAAGTCAGAATGTTGAGTTTGAGCAACAGAAATTACAGGATGTATGAGAATAGAGGTGAAATTTATAAGTTAAATAAACTAATTTTGAGATAATTTCGATTGGAAAGAATGTATATGATTGGTTGACTAGGGCTTGTGCCCTAGATTGGACAGATGTTATTGACTAGCTGTCAGAGTAAAGGTGATAGAGTTGAGTTAATCAATTATGATGTGAAACTGAATATGGTTGTGTATTCTGATCAGGTAGCTATGATGTAGAAAAGAAGATAGTATTTGCATGGAACCTTAAGGAAGGAAAATACAGTATAAGAATGATAAAGAATGAAGTTTTGTATAATAAATGGGTTATCAAAGTTATGAGGATGCCATAAGATTGGTACTAGAGATGAGTATAGGTGATAAGACAAGAGTATGTGAACAAGAAAGGAAAGCTATGATTTTGGGGTATAAAGAAAAAATAAAGGAATAATGGAATAAAGAATGAATTTTGTAAAGTAAATGGGTTATCAAAGTTATGAGGATGCCATGAAGATTGGTACATAGAGATGAGTATAGGTGATAAGACAAGAGTATGTGAACAAGAAAGGAAAGCTATGATTTGGGGTATAAAGAAAAAAATAAAGGAATAATGGAATAAAGAAATGAAAGGGATGAGTTAAAGGATCAGATACGATAAAGGTTATATGGAAGTGTAGATGACAATTTTGATATAAGTAAGAAAGTGTGCAAGGTGATGTGAAAAGATTCTTTAAAAGTGTATGTTAATTATATTTAAAGAAGATCTAATGTTGTGTTCTTGGTCAAATAATGTTGGAAAATGAGTTGGTTATTATTATAAGACAAGTAAAGACGGATTTATGAGGTTAAGTGGTGAAAATGGATGTTATTGTCTACATGATTAGTGATATTATATGAAGTCACAGAAATGTTCAAAGGAAAATGCATAATGGAAGGAGAGAAAAGACAGAAAGGGATTAAAGTTACTAGTTATTGTTTATATGATCAGTGACAGTAGATAAATGTATAAAGGAAAAAGGTAGTTGAAGAAATAAGGAATAAAAGATTAAGAGAATGGTACATGAGAACAATAGAAGATGTGTTCTTATTGATTTGTTTAGTGAAAATTTGAGGACGAATTTTCTTTAAAGGAGGGGAGATTTGTAACATCCTCAATATCGGGTTAGTGACCAAATTGTAAAGTTTTAGAAATTGGTGATTAAAGTAGGATAATTGAATAGTTCAATGATTTATTGGAAATATGATGAAGGTTATTTAGTAATTATTGAATGAATTAAAGGGTAAAAGGGTAAATTGACAAGTAAGATTTTTATATTCCTTTTAAGAAAAGGAACCACGTGGGAAATGAGAGAATTATCCAGAGTTTTCTTTCTTCTCTTTCTCCTCGTATCTCCAAGCTCAAAGGTGAGTTTCTTTGTTTATGGATTAATTGTTGATTTTAATGTTGGGTTTTGATTATTAGATGATAACTAAGCTTAAGGAAAGCTTAAGTTATCTTAAAATCAAAGTATGATGGAGTTAGGAGGGATTAAAGATTTGAGGTTCTTGGGTGAAATCTTGAAATAGAGTTCCTAACTAGAGTTGGAAGTTAAATTTGACTTGTAAATGGTCTAATTAAGAAGTTAGAAGCCATAGAATTAGAATTAAAACATATTGCAAAGTTGGTTTAATTCTTGAGTTACATATGAGGAATAGAATTTTGAAGTTAAAGATGGTTTATATGGATATAAATTGGTTTAAGCATATGTATATGAGTTGAGAACATGAAAGGGGTTAAAAGATGAAGCATTTGAGTTGATTTGGGTAGATTTTTGGGCTTAAAAATGAATTCGGGGCTATGTGCATCGTGCACATTCAATGTGCACCGATGCATCAATGGTAAATTTCCAGAAATTGTTCAGTGTGTATCGATGCACAGGAAGTGCATCGATGCACCCATTAAAAATGGAAACATCGAATGCAATTAGTACATCGATGCATAAGGAGTGCATCGATGTACCCCCTTAAAATGAAAACATTGAAGGTGGTTGGTGTATCGATGCATGGGTAGTGCATCGATGCACTTCAAGTGAAATAGAATTATATCTTTCTTTTGGTCTAAGAAATGATAGATTAGTGTATATCAATTGGATACTAATATGTATCAATGTATGATTATAGATAGCACGAACAAGTCCCGTAATGATTATCAAGTTATGATTCGATCGCAGAGAAATTATAAAAATGGATTGGAACTTAGTGAGGCCCATTGGATACTAATATGTATCAATGTATGATTATATAGATATAGAGCACGAACAAGTCCCGTAATGATTATCAAGTTATGATTCGATCGCAAGAGAGGAAATTATAAAAATGGATTGGAACTTAGTGAGGCCAAGGTGAGTACGCATTATTTTATATATGATGTTTAATGGGAAATAAGACATGCGACAAGTCTAATTTCTATAGTATTGTGCATGAAGCATGAATATAAACATGTGTTGGTTATGAGTGTCTGAGTTATATGCTATGGTATGTGTTGACATGTTATTGTATATGTATTTCATGGTTGATGTGAATATATGCTATGTTATGATGATATAAACTATATGATATGATAATTATATTGAATATAAAAAGAAGTTATGTGATAAGATCTTTGAGATATATTGAAATGGAATATAAGATTACGCGAATACATGATATAGGATAAATTAGGTAATAATATGGAAATATGGTAAAAAACGAGTTTAGAAGAAATGATGGGAATGAAGTAATCAAGTGTAAAGGTTATATAAACAATAAGAATGTGAGTTGGGTAAGTAAATAGTGGTATGAACATTTATGTGAAATAGTAAAATAGAATTATATCATTGAATGAGAATTGAAACAAGATAGATACTATTGACCTATATGATGATATGAGACTTGAACATAAGTGATAATAGGAACATATAAGATGAGTTAGATAGGAAAGATTCATATGCTTAAATAAAATTATGATATATGGGTTGTACGATGGAAATCTACGTAGTCATATTAGAAAGTTATAGGTACTATATGAATTGAATTAGGTAAATAGATCAGATTAGTATATAAATGAAATAATAGAAGTGACATATGTTTATGAGTATGATAGAGATGATATGATCTAGGTAAATATCATAGAATGAGGTATAAGCTATATGATATGAGATAAGTTATTTTATACATATATGATATAAGCTAATAATCAAGACATATGAGATTATGAGAAGGAGATATAAATGATGTGAATACAAGTATAGAAAATGATATATATATATATATATATAGGAAGATGAATTATATGAATACACATTTAGATGATGAAATGATGGATTATATGAACATGTGAATATCTATATATATATATATATATATATATATAGGATAAGACATAAAAATAAGATATAAGCAATGTGACAAGAAATGTGAAATAGTATGAAAAGTGGATATGAGCTATGTGATATGTGAAAGTGATTTACGTGTTTATACGTATATGTGATTCAACTTATGTGACATAATCTACGTGCTATGTGAAAGTGAACTACGTGTTTATGTGAAAATGTGAAATGACATAAATGATGATGCCTATGTTATGTGTCATGAGAGCTAGGGTATAGTTGGCATGCCAAGAGTCGAGGGTCTACGCGGTCCTTCGGGACATATATGTATTCTTTGGAACATGTGTGAGGTATTTTGAGACACATACTTGATCCTTGGTATATGTATATGATTCTTAAGGAATTTTCTACGTGGTCCTTAGGGACAACCTTATATGGAACTTCGGTGCATTTCTACGCGGCACTATGGTTTAATTCTACGTGGCACTTCGGTGCATTTATACGAGCTGTGGTGACAGCATTAGTGCACAACCTCTATAGACTCACATATCTATAGTTGTCACATGTGTACATGGGCTAATAAGGAAAAACAACAAATATATTACATATGATTTGTATGCTTTTGTGCTATGAATGGTATTATATGATTTATATGATGATATGTGGATTGTATGATTAAATGAGGCAAATTTTGGTTAAAATGCTAGGTATAAGAGGATATGTATTAAGTGATATAAACGATAATAATATTGATAATGAAATAAGGCTAATGATGGAAATGATGAGTGATGAATATACGTGTGTATATGTTCTTATATGTAATGATATATTGCATATGTGTTATAGGGATTTGTTACATCAATAAGGGTATGAGTGAAAGTAGTAATTGTTCATGCATGATTACAAGCTATTTATGTTTATTTTATTGCCTCACTAAGTCATCGACTTAGCGTGTTATTGTTTCACACGTAGGTTACCCAAGTGAGAAGAGTAAAGAGCAATGTGGAGTAAGACAGGTCAGTTCTCCTTACCAAAGGTCAGATCAGAAGAAAGGTGAATAATATGTATTTTAATACATAAAGTTCTAGTTGGCATGTATTCAAAATAATATATTGTATAAGCTCTGAATAGTTCGATAAAGGTTTTGAATAAGCTATATGTAATAATAAATTTTAAATTACTCACTATTTTATACAAGTAAACGTTTTGAAAAGTTAATGTGACACTTCGGACTCGGATCCGGGTCTGATACGGGTTGGGGGGTGTTACAAAGGGATATGTTTTTTCTCCTTTTGTGAATGGATATTGAAAGAAAGCGTTCATCATTTTATACAGATAAGTCCTTGCAAAAAGAGGTATCCTCAAGAAGATGAATATTCAGGATTAACTTTTATTTACATGAAATCAATATAATTAATACATGATAGAATTATTCCAATCATTTTTATTTCAATTTTTCCCTTTAATTCCTCTTCTTCATGGTACTTATGGTATGCTCCAATTATTCGAGCTTATCTTAAAAAACTTGATCTAGGATCCCATCCTATCTCTTCTTACAGGAAGATTCATGGACAAATGAAAGTTTTGCACTTAAGGCCTTCAGGTTTTATTGGCGTAAAAACGAGAATTTTATGTCTGAAAATACAAAGGTGTGACTTTGAAGTCATAAATATGGATAAAGGTATTGTTATAAAAAGATCGTCTTTACCAGAGAAGGTAAAAGTATGAATTTGGTGTCTCAAAAAAGTTAAGGGTATGACTTTAGAGCCTCAAATAGAGGTAATGTCAAGGTAAAAAATCAAGTGATTGTACTTTTGACTTTGAACGAGATACGAGAGGTCTACTCTTTCCACTAACCAAAGATCTATAATTATTGAAAAATTAAAATAAGATTTATTCAAAGAAATTCAAGATTAAAACTTCTTTCATTGCTTATAACCCTAGAAGGAGGTATAAGGTCAATCACCAAACATTTTTACAAACTATTTAAGTAAATAAAGAGAGAAATAACAAAAACAAGTTCAAACAAAATAATGCAAATGCAACAAAGCTTCATGATGGATGAAAAAGATTTCTTCTTGATTAGCATCAGAATGTCTTATTACTCATTAAAGGTCCATGCCCCTGAATCGTTCAAATTTTGAACCTTGCTTTTCAGTGCCCTATAGTTCTTAGTGGCATGCCCCAAGCTTCATATCCAAGGCTCTCAATTCTTCTCTAGGTACGAATGGGGTGCTTTAATTTATCTTCAATATTCTTATCACGGAGTCCTCCACAAATTACCCCATACTCCAGAATTGATATAGATAAAAATGTTTAAATTAAAGCAATGTGAATGCAAATGTAGATGCAAAATGCAAATGTAAAAGGTGTTAATTCCATAAGTGACCACCATAGAAAAACCTTCATTTAGACAACAATGTTGCATTACACTAGGTAGTCAAAATAAAATTGTGATTCTTCATTTCTTCATTTCCTTGAGTCGTACTCTTCATGGGATCTAATATTGCACCCAAAGTTGTCAGTGTATTTTATCACATTTGATGACATGATTCCCTTAAATTGCTTATTGTCGAAGAGTCTTTTGATTGTATCTCCTGAGAAAGCATCTTGTCTTTGGTGCCTTCAAAGAAAGTCTTCAACCAGCTTCAAATTTCGTCATTCATCAAATGTCTTTCTTCATGAATCGTTAGAACATTCTTGGATCTCTTAGTTTTGACTAAATGGTTAAGAATTTCTTGTCTCGTTACGAAAAATCTTCTTATTTAGTCAATCACTTGCGAATTAACACCTTTGGATGACATGAAAAATGTAAATGTAAGAAAATATAATCAAATAAAATAGACACGGAACAAAAATGGGTTGATACACATAAGATAATCAACAAGATAGTAAGTACTATAAGCATCGAATAAAACCTACCCTCACAGGTTGACTACCCATACATGGTATAATAAATCCTACCCAAACATGCTTTCTACTCACATGCTTTGTTATTCACACAAAAAATACTAACCGCATGATATCTAATTCTCATGCTTGTTTGAAAAATAAACATAATCACATGATATCTAGTTCTTAGGTATTTATTCAAAATATCAAATTATTCTACCAAAGACTCATATAAGCTTTTCCTTATGTACACTCCTCACGGGATTTCTAAGGGTAGGTCAATCTCTATAGTCTTGGGATCACAATATGTTTGGTTTATCTCTAGGGCAAGAGGTACTTGAATTATCCTTGTCAGTGCCCCTTTGGGCTGCTACACCCTTAATCCGAGTCCATGATAGGTTTATAAGAATCGAGTTCAATTTGAAAAGATGCATTTCCCTATGTACGTACGGAGGCGGTTACCATCACGAGGACCATAAGGCGTGTGCCCCGGGAGCGATTAACTATCACAAGTGAAGGTGAAAACCATCACGATAGAGTAATTTCTCACTCTCACTTAAGTGGGATGGAGCAAGGTTTTAGCTCATGTTATGTAAAAGCGAAAACAATACAAACGACACAAAATAAAGTTCTCAAATCCTTGAACATTTATTTAATATGAAAACATAAGCAAACAAATTAGTACAACTATTTAATTGTTATAATCAAATTATAAACATAAAACAAATCAGAACACCCAAAGGATCTCAAATTAAATTACGGCAAATTTACAATTTTTATTGCAAAGAAAACTAATTCATTAATGGCCTAATGTCCCCAGCAGAGTCACCAAGCTATTGAGACATTCTTTTTAAAAATCTGAGTTTCGATTAAAAAAATCGATATTTTGTAAAAAAAACATTTGCCTCGAATAATTTGGGATTCGAGCTTAAGAAACAATAAAATTGGTTCGTGGAGTCGCCACCAATTTTTTATTAGAGTGTGATTGGACTCCCAAAAACATATTTATTATTTTAATAAAAATGTTAATTTTAATTAAAAACAATTTTACGCTCTACGTTACTAAAAGTTTGAGTTCGGGAGTCGGTTACGCGTGGGGAAGGATTTACACCCACACAATGACCTAAATCGACACCTAAATAATTAATTAGTTATCATTGCAATAAAAACTATAAGTTCGAATATAATTTATTTTGAGATCCCTTTTAAACACATACAAAATAAGACGAAAATTAAAAAACGTACATCAAACAAATACAATTAATTAATTATTTTACCAACCTTTAATGAGAATAAGGATATTCAATTATTTAAAGACATCGAGACTAGACCTTAGATTCGATCTAACAGTCTTTTTTCGATGAATTTAATTAAAAGAACATAATCTTTTTCTCAATCCCAAATTTTAAATGAAACAAATTTTATTTGTTTCGCTTGCTAAGATATCATTTTCTCTTAAGCCATTGGAAGTGACCTCTTATTCGTTAAGACAATCACATAAAATAAACTTAAAATAAAAAGATATTACCTTTAATCCCATTATTTGATCCGAATCCAAGTAATGCTTATGAGGATATCATGCAAATTAATTCAAATTAAACCCTAAAGCTATATGTACAAACAAAATATATTTACATTCATACTATTTGAAAGCATATAAAAATCACACAATTAACATCAACAAGAGAAATAATATTTATTTTATTATGTTATGTTATGTTATGTTATGTTATGTTATGTTATGTTATGTTATGTTATGTTATGTTATGTTATGTTATGTTATGTTATGTTATGTTATGTTATGTTATGTATGTTATGTTATGTTATGTTATGTTATGTTATGTTATGTTATGTTTATGTTATGTTATGTTATGTTATGTTATGATGTTATGTATGTTCTGTTATGTTATGTTATGTTATGTTATGTTAGTTATGTATGTTATGTTATGTTATGTTATGTTATGTTATGTTATGTTATGTTATGTTATGTTATGTTATGTATGTTATGTTATGTTATGTTATGTTATGTTATGTGTTATGTTAGTTATGTTTTATGTTATGTTATGTATGTTATGTTATGTTATGTTATGTTGTATGTTTGTTATGTTATGTTATGTTATGTTATGTTATGTTATGTTATTATGTTATGTTATGTATGTTATGTTATGTTATGTTATGTTATGTTATGTTATGTTATGTTATGTTATGTTAGTTATGTTATGTTATGTTATGTTAGTTATGTTATGTTATGTTATGTATGTATGTTATGTTATGTTATGTTATGTTATGTTATGTTATGTTATGTTATGTTATGTTATGTTATGTTATGTTATGTATGTTATGTTATGTTATGTTTATGTTATGTTATGTTATGTTATGTTATGTTATGTTATGTATGTTATGTTATGTATGTTATGTTATGTTATGTTATGTTATGTTATGTTATGTTATGTTATGTATGTTATGTTATGTTATGTTATGTTATGTGTTATGTTATGTTATGTTATGTTATGTTATGTATGTTATGTTATGTTATGTTATGTTATGTTGTTATGTTATGTTATGTATGTTATGTTATGTTATGTTTGTTTGTTGTTAGTTATGTATGTTGTTATGTTGTTCTGTTTGTAGGTTCTGTTATGTTATTTCTGTTCTGTTATGTTGTTCTGTTATGTTCTGTTCTGTTTGTTCTGTTATGTTATGTATGTTTGTTGTTCTGTTATGTTAGTTTGTTATGTTATGGTTGTTATGTTCTGTTATTATGTTATGTATGTTGTTATGTTATGTTATGTTTTATGTTCTGTTATGTTCTGTTATGTTCTGTTATGTTATGTTTCTGTATGTTATGTTTGTTATGTTATGTTATGTTCTGTTCTGTTATGTTATGTTATGTTTGTTATGTTATGTTATGTTATGTTATGTTATGGTATGTTATGTTTGTTATGTTATGTTTTTATGTTATGTTATGTTATGTTATGTTTGTTATGTTTGTTCTGTTATGTTATGTTTGTTATGTTGTTCTGTTATGTATGTTAGTTATGTTATGTTGTTTGTTAGTTATGTTCTGTTATGTTATGTTATGTTATGTTATGTTTTTGTTTATGTTATTATGTTGTTATGTTATGTATGTCTGTTATGTTATACTTAACATGCAAAAGCTATAATATAACGCTATGTACGATACTTCCATGAACGTCATACAAAGATAGATACATAACACTTAGATTTAATTTAAAAAAAAAATATGCGCATATGCAACGATAGACTACAACATGATAAGCGGTGAAAATGGCCAGTTAGAATGCTAAAACAAAATGAACATTTAGAAAAATAGGGACTAAATAATAAAATTTGTAACTTAAGAGGAAAAATATCAAGCATAGTAAAAATAATATAAAATGAAAACATCAGACAACACAAACACTGAAAATGAAAATAAACCATAAGTCATATTTGGAACTAAAATGAAACTTCTTAAAACATGATACTAGAATTAAAAGAAACAAAAAAATAGTAAACATCAAGTAAACATGGATTAAAATGAAAAGAAGGAAAAATAAAAGAAATCAGAACTTCATTAATAAAATGTGACCAAAATAGAACGCTAAAAAAAGACAAAAATGTAATACATACAACTATGGCGGGTCAGGAAACTAATAACATAAACTAAAATATTCTTAATAAATAAATGGTTAAATAAATTTAAAAAAAAACAGTAAACTAATGGGTGCAAATATAAATATGGAAAAGCTAGGGTAAAAATGCATAAAATCAAAATGAAGGGGAACATTCGAAAAAAATAGAAATAAATGGACTCACATTACAAATCTCCCATGAAAATAAACAACAAGAATTTGTGATTAAAATGTAAGAAAGAAAAACACAAGACTGAAAATCAGGAATTTTATTAATAATATTGATGACTATAACATAAGAAAAACAGAGATTCAAGCCCTTAAATTGTAATTAAAGCATCATAAAAGCATGCAGGTCCCCTCCCACTAAATTATGATGCTCCCAATTGTAACATTACCCTAGTAAGAAGCTCATCTTCATTGATGCCGTAAAAAAAAAAACTAGAGAGAACTCTCTTCCAGTTTCTTCTACTCAAGAGTTTTGGGAGATTACCTTAAAAAAACAAGGCCTTGGCACCGATGAAGGTTGTGACCAAGTATTCGACCGAAAAAGTGGTAAGCTTTCTTCAAATCCTTTATTGTTTTTACTCTCCATTTTTATTTTTCGAATGAGCTCTCTCTATTTTTTCTCTAGTTCGATTTACCCCTTTTTTCCCTTATTTTCAGGATGCCCCCTCTTTTTTCGTTTTGTGTTTAGGATCCTCCCTCTATTAATATGTTGTTGCATGTTTATATCCTTGATTTGGTGGAGTGTTTGGGCCAATTTTGGTGAGAACAGTTGCCTCCTTGATAGGAAATGATTCCCTAAAACTGAGTGGTTTCACCTTTCGAGATCTTTAGGGATTTTTCAAAAAACTTTAATGGGGATTTCATTAGATTTGATTTGTTGCTGATTTTCCACTGTTTTTTGCTTATTATTGGAACAGTGATGGTTGGCCTCATAACAGCGATTGTACGGCGGCTGGAGCTTGATCAGGCTGACTGAAGAATCCTCGATAGGTGAAGAGAGTCATAATCTAGGGTTTCCAATAACCCTAAAAATATGGGCCAATAAGGTTTTCAAAGATTGGGCCTGGTTTGGGTTGAACTGTTTGGGCATGTTTATATCCTTGATTTGGTGGAGTGTTTGGGCCAATTTTGGTGAGAACAGTGCCTCCTTGATAGGAATGATTCCCTAAAACTGAGTGGTTTCACCTTTCGAGATCTTTAGGGATTTTTCAAAAAACTTTAATGGGGATTTCATTAGATTTGATTTGTTGCTGATTTTCCACTGTTTTTTGCTTATTATTGGAACAGTGATGGTTGGCCTCATAACAGCGATTGTACGGCGGCTGGAGCTTGATCAGGCTGACTGAAGAATCCTCGATAGGTGAAGAGAGTCATAATCTAGGGTTTCCAATAACCCTAAAAATATGGGCCAATAAGGTTTTCAAAGATTGGGCCTGGTTTGGGTTGAACTGTTTGGACCTTGTAATTTGTTGGGCTGATTGGGTTGTATAATTATAACATTGGGTCTGTAGAAAAAAGAAACTAAATATTAATTAATATATAATAAAATAAAATAAAATGTTTTGATCCGGACAAAAACGAGTGTCTACAACATTGTATGTGATCAATCTTGTGGTGCTTTATTGTTGATTGTCTTCACTCATGTGAATACATTTTCTTTCATCTTGCCTTCAGTATGGGGAGTGATCCCTGGTTAGAGTTGATTCTAAAGAAAAATATTTTAGGTTCAAATGAGGATCACAATGGTTATTTCTCTTTTTTTTAATGGATAATAAAACAAGATTGTTCATCGTTTCATACATGAAAATTTTTGTGAGAGAGGTATCTTCAGTGGGATAGGTGTTCAGGATTAACCTTTTTATTCATCGAAAAAGTTATTAATGCATGATGATTTTTTTGTCTCAATTATTCAAGCTCTTCCTCAATGCAATATACCCCATATTGTCTTCTTGTGGAGAGGGTAATATAATGTCAAGGATGACTGCTAATGAAAAGGAGAAGACAATATTCTGATGTTTTAAGAAAGCGTAATTTCAAGAAGATACATGTGAACTAGAGATGTATGCTCAAATTACCAAGAAATGTTGGTAATTTCAAGAAAGGGTAAGATAAGAAATGTTGAAAGGATAAAAAGCCCAATGGGCCACAAATGTTGGTAATTTCAAGAAAGGGTAAGATAAGAAAACTCTACTTGTTATGGGTTTAGTGTCGAGGGTTTGGTTCTAAAAATGTTCTTAAGTTCTCCTTGTTTGTGCCCCTTTAGGCTTTACCAAACCCTCGACCCTAAACCCATCACATGTTTGTATAGACCAAATTAAACTCAAGAAGATAAATCCCCCTATGCATGTACAAAGAATAAATGCTCACAAAGACATAAGGTATATGAACCCCAAAGGTTACTTGCTTGGCATGTGTGGAGAATAAATTCTCACGAAAGCGTCATTTTCACCCCACTTAAATAAGGACGGAGCTCAGGTATAGAGCTTAAGAGATATAATGACCCTTTTAAAAAAATCTAAAAATCACTAAAATCACACGTCAATACAACTGTTTATAAAATAAAAATAATCTCAAAGGTAAATTTAAAAAGATCTAAAAATTAAATAAAGGCTCAAACTTACAATTTTCTTTTAAAAAGACAACAAATAACCAATTATAGCTTGACTCTCTTTATGTCTCTAGCGGAGTCGCCAAGCTGTCGCAACAGTCCTTCAGGTGACCCCGAGATCACATTTTGACTTAAAGTGAATTTTATCTTTTTGGAGTCGCCACCAACCATTTGAGTTAGGTAAGGTATGATACTTAGAATTACCTTTTTACTAGATCTACGTTTTACCATAGATTCACATGGAAGGGTTTGGGAGTCGATTATGTGTGAGGAAAGATAAGCACCCCCTACATCGCCCTTTCGGTACCAACACGATTATGGGTTGTCTTAATAAGAAAAACTGAAGTTAGAGCCAAAATTTAAAGAAAAGATCCAAATTATTTACCTTTGAGATTTGGTTATCGTAAGGAAAAATAAATTAGGGTTCTAAGAAAATAAAATGAGAACGACTTGGATCTAACCTGCAAAATAAGGTAAATGGGTCACGAGTACCAATATTCAAACAAAATAATAATATAATGCAATTCATATGAATAAAGTAATATAAAAAAAGAACAAATTTAAAAGTCATACAAAATAAGTAAATACAAATATTAAATAAGTAAATAAATAAATATACCATGACTACAAAAAAAAGTAACAAAACTAAAGAAAAAAATTGTTTTAATGCTGAGTTAACAAAGAAACAAACTAAAATTCAAAAAAAAAGGATGAATTGAATCTAATAAATGAATAGTAAAATTATGAAGAAACAAAATAGATGGGGATTGGAGGCCACACACCAACTAAAATAAGAATTTTAGAAAATTAAAACAAAATTTAAAGATAAAAATGAAAATTAATCGAATTGAAAAGGAAAAAATAAAATGAAAAAAATACATATTAACCGTTTATTTTTATAATTAAAAAAGGAAAAATAAAAAATAAAGTAAATATATGAAATAATGTGAATTACAAAGAAAATTCAATTAGAACAATAAAAATAATGATAATAAAATGTAAGAACAAAAAAAATTATCGGCTTTCACTAAGAAATCTCAAGGAATGCTAAATTTATGGAAAGCTCTTCAAACTCTTATTCCTTGTTCATCGGTTTTCTCTCATCCAATAGAATAAAAATAAATTCAAAATCTACCGAAATATAAAACACATTAAAAAAATAAAAGTAAAAATTATAAAAAGGAAAAAATATTGGTTTTCATCGAGAAACCTCAAGGAATGTTATATTTAGGGAATCTCATTCAGAAGTCTATTCCTTGTTCATCGTTTTTCGCTCATCTGATAGAGTTTTTAAAGAAACCAAGATCGATTCGAACGAAACAACAAAGAAAAATAAAGAAAAGAATAAAAATAAATTAACTTTAAATAAAAACTCACTTTTATTGCTATTGTTCTTCGAATTACAACAGGTGATTCTTTTCTCTTTTCTCTCCTCCCTCTCCTCTTTTTTTCCTGTGTTTCTTTTTAATGAAATGGAGAAGGCCACTATTTATAGTTGAGCCTCCAAACATCCAATGGTCTAGATTATTTACATCAACGGCTAAAATGTACTCAAATAATATAAGATCTTCTTATCTAAGGAAATAACATCTAATATTATCTAATCACATCAATTTGCAATAATGTTTTCCCTTAATAGGAGATCACATTTGATATGGCAAGATTGCCCCCAATATATTATTTGATATGGTGTCACTTTCATTTTCTCTAAGGTCAATGTGAATGGGCTTTCTTGCATTTAAATAAGTTTGGAGCTAGGAAAAAAATAGGATATTATAGGTGTGCGAGCAAGAAAGCCGATGATTGATCTTCATATTGGACAACAACAATGATAGTGAACGATACTCTCCATCTCAATCACTTTGATTTATTTGATGACTGCATTAAACTGTTTTTTAACCATTGCATTAAACATGTGAAATGCTTGTAAAGCTCGACTTTTATTTAGTCTTAAGCAGATAACGCCAACAGTGTCTAGTTTTAGCATCAACAAAGGATAAATAGTAGTAAAAACCATTTGAGACAACATGCAATGCCCCCCATAAATCCGTAAACACAAGTTGAAAGGGTATATTGTAAACAGTAGATGATTCATTGAAGGGGAGTTTATGACTTTTACCCATTCTACATGGCACATACACACTATCAGTAGTTTTATTACACTTGGAAGGAAAAACAACACCAATTTGTCTACAAGCATTTACAAGGGAGTCATGAGCAGGGTGCCCCAGTCGCATATACCATAGATCATACGAGACCTTATTACTAGCAGCTAGATTAATCTCCAAACGTCTACAACCAGCATTGCAATCACCAGCTCTTCGATCAGCAGCAAACTGATATAGCCCCTCACTCTCCTGTCCTTGAAGTAAAACATCACCAGTACTTTCATCTCTAACCAAGCACCTCGTGGCATGAAATTCAAAAAACACATCGTTGTCTCTAGCAAACTTAGAGATAGAAAGCGGATTCTTAGTAACAGCAGGCACATGTAACAAATTATGAAGAAATAAAGCATGAGACTTGGTATTTAGAACAGCAGAACCAGTCTTGCTAATAACCAAACTATCACCATTGCCCACAGCTAACTTACCTGGACCAGAGTAGTCCGAGCCATTAGTCACCTTTGACGCACCAGGAGTAACGTGGTGAGTAACTCCAGAGTCCACAACCCACAGATCAGAACCTGAGTAACCAACATGCGCCTGTGCATGGGTGTTAGTATTACACGTACGACATTCCTGACCAATATCGCATGTGCTTACATGCACAGTGGGGGAATCATCTTTAGCAGCCAAGACACCAGGAAAAGTCTAGTCAAAACGATGCCAGCATCTATTAACCGAATGCCCAGTTTTACCACAAAGCTGGCACTGAAGTCTGGCACGTCCCCGACCTCGAGCACCAGTCCTGCCACGATAGTTCTTCTGATACCGGTTAGACTGCCCAGCACGATTCGCCTCATGATTATTGTTTTAAACATGCACTGCTTTCGCACTTATATGAATTTGAGCTTGCGCCTGAAACCCTTTCAACTGAGCCTCGACATCCATCAATACAGACAACACCATCAACCGAGAATGCCTCCTTGGTCGCAGTTATCACCACCATAAACGGTTGACACTCAAATGGAAGTCTATTCAGAATCGTTGCAATTTGTTCCAGATCTGAAATAGTGCTGCCGCAAGCTGCTAATGCATCGCATACCTCCTTAATTTGAGTGAGATATGATCGCATGCTCCCATTGCCTTTCTTGATCGACCTGAGCTTGCAATGAAGACTCAACACACTAGTAGTGGATCGATTGGCAAAGAACTTCAGCACCGTGGACCAGACATCAGTTGCTGTCTCAACCCCCATAAATTGAGGAAGAATCTAATCGCTAATGGTGGAAAGAAACCACGAAGCTAACGCACTATCTTGTGCAACAAAAATTTCAAAGTCATCGTTGATAACCATATTACCATCAGCATCAGGAATCTTTTTCGGCGGTGGTTGAAAATTGCCAGTAAGCAACCTCTCCAAGCGGTGACTGCGAACGGTTAAAAGAACTTATTGTTTCCACAACAAGAAATTCATCTCGTCGAGCACTATATTAATCTTCTTGTTAGTGAACAGACGACATCCTCGTGTGGAATCTCCAAGGTCAATAACCCGTTGAGCATCATCAACAGCCATGGCAAAAAGGCACAAACAAAGCAAAAAGAATTAGAGAAGCAACGGAGAAAGATAGCTCCAAGATCAAACGGCGAAAGATACCATATTAGAAATATAGAATAGAAGAAATCTTATTAAGTTGCTTAACGTTTACACTTTGTATAACAGGTTATATATACAACAACAGCAGTAACTACTTCGGAGGTTTGTTAAACCTAACTAACAAACTTGCTGAGCTGGCATGGAGAAGCTTCCAGACTATATTCAACAAGGACATGACTAAAAGGGTTGAGAAACTGTTAAGGCTAATTCCAGAAGTTGATTACAGAGCTTGGTTAATTGTGTTGTTGATTAGATTTTATTTTCAGGAGAATGATTTAGAGGGTATGGAGGAGAAGTTGATTAAAGAGGCCTTTGAGCACAACACCACTGTATTGACTGTTCCTACGATGCGTTGCATTATCACCGCTCATTTTTGTTGCAATGCGGTGGACAAATTGGCAAATTTTAATTCGATCGAAAATATAACGGCCTTGACTTCAATTTTTCAGGAATAGCACACATCAGCTACTTTCATCTTCGGAGGAAGAAGCCTTATCCTACAAAGAACTTCGGGAATTTTTTTTCTCGAAAATCAAACAAATTTTATTGAATAAGTTCAGTTATGAGTTTCGTTAAAAACTTCCATAACCTTAAGCGGAGAAAAGATTGTTGCATAACAATAGGAAAGGAAACAACTTGTAACAAAACCACTTTGAAAGTAAACACCCTAGAGAGAAACCCAACACAGCTACAAAGAGAATAAACAAAAAACCAAACACTGCCAAACCGCGTCGAGCCTACCACCACGCTTTAAAGAGCTCATTTCTGCTCATGCCTTCTTCTTTTGCTAGGTGATCGGCCATCCCATTATGAGACCTTGGGGCGTAAATAAACTTGACCGAGGAAAGAATTTTAGAAAAACTATCTATTTCTTCCAAAATATACCACCATTTCCAAGGCCTCATAAGTGGAAAAGTTATCCAATTCAGAACCACCTGACAGTCAGATTTAATCAGTAAGGGAGTGCTACTACTCCAAGTCTCCAACCCGACTCAGAGAAAACTTTCAACGCAATTAGAACAGCATAAACTTCAGCAAACTCCGGGCCCTCATCTACTAAGGGACCAGAAAGTAAAGCTCTTACATCCCCATTCGAAGTTCTTAAAACACCTCCTCGGTTTGAGGCACCATCTACATTAAGATTTACTACTCCACTTTGAGGAGTAGTTAAAGAATCAGAAGGATGCTTATCGGGCTGAACAGACAAACAAAAAACCGGGTCCAATCACCACTTTACTACTCCCTTGTTATTTTTTATCTTTGAAAGTTGTCTTTTAATGACGACGTTTTTGTTAGAAGTCATGCGCATCAGGCGATGATTTGCCCATGCATAATAACCTGCAACTGTCTCATGCAAACCCTCAAGGTGGGAGGGTGACATTTCTTTAGTTGGTCGGGACAATTTTAGATTGTGCATGGGTGCACACGACTTCCACAAAAAATATCTTCATTAGAAGACGATTTTTGCATTAACAAGGGACGTTGTTTGTATTAAAGAACGACTTCCTAAAGTAGCCTACATGGTAAGGCATTTTCCATCGAAGACGATAACAACAGCAGATGACTTCAACATACTCTGTAGAAGCATTTCTATTTCCATGATTAGTTAATAAGCATTCCCATCATATCCTCTTATTTGTTTTTGTCATCCATTTTTCTCTAATTATGTCATAATGTAAGGGTGAGCATTCTATCAGTCGAGTCTATTCAAGTAAAAAAGTTTCGAGTTATTTGAGTTGACGAGTTGTATTTTGTGACTCAAACTTAACTTGAAATTTTTTTTAAGTCGAATCGAGTTTAAGAAATTCGAGTCGAGTTATTCGAGTTTCTATACAAATTTTATTATAATTATTTATAGTATTATGGTAATGATTGATTCTAATTTTTCGATTTTCTCTACCTATATAATATATATTTATTCTTAATCTTTAAAGAACATAATGTTATTTAATATATCAAAAACAATCTAAAATTATAAAATATATTTGCAATATTATATTTAAAGAAGATAGTTTGAGGGTAAAGTATTGATGAGAGTATAAAAGAGGAAATGAATTGATGAGAATAAAGAATTTGTAAACAATTGCAGTCAAAAAATCAAATTGAATAAACTACAAAGTTAAGGGACTAAATAAAAATGATATACTTTTAGTAAAAAAAAATAAGAATTTAAGTTGCATAGGTATCCTATAGTGGTATAAGAGCATGTGATTCAAATTTGGTAAAAAATAGACTTAAAATGAAGGGTGAATTAAAGAAATATAATATTGTTATAGAAAAGTTGATCAACTAAATTAAAAAAATGTTATAGAAAAGAGGAATTGAAAGCACGTAAGTATTTTATGATTGTTTAGAAGCATGTGGTTTAAATTTGAAAAAAATTTACTTAAAATGAAAAAATTGATGAAATAAAAAAATAAGAGACTAAATCACAAGATTGTCAAAATAGACAGCCAAATTTTCAGTTTTCCAAGTAACTCAAAATTTTTAAATTTCAACTCAACTCAAACTCGAAAATTAAATTGATAATTCGAGTTGACTCCAATAACTCGACTCAAATAACTCAAAATTGATTTTTTTTATTTTTCAAGTCGAATTTTGCTCGTCCCGTAAAATATATTCATTTTTCAACTTTTGAAATTAATAAAAAAATTAATTATTTATTATTTTAAAATTGAAAAGGTTGAAAATATTTGAGTTACCGCCTCATCTAAAAATTTCAATCCCACGCCACCAAAAATACAAAAATGTTTGGTTCCCTCCTCAACTGGCGATCCAAGTGATTCAAATGCAACCAACCAAACAAAAACGCAAAGCCACGTCATCAATCCGCGTAAAGAACACTCAACCAATCAGAACGAAACATATTCCCCTATATAAACAACAAACCCGACATTTCATCTCCCATCAAAATCCTTTTACAAAGTCAAACAAATTCCCTCCAGCTCAAAATCTGAAATCATGAGCTCCGCCGCAGCAACCACCAAAGGAGGCCGAGGCAAGCCGAAGTCGAAGTCCGTTTCTCGGTCCAGTAAAGCCGGACTTCAGTTCCCCGTCGGCCGTGTGGCTCGTTTCCTTAAGAAAGGACGATACGCCGAGCGTGTCGGATCTGGTTCTCCCGTTTATCTCTCCGCCGTCCTTGAATATCTTGCCGCTGAGGTTTGTGTAATCGAAACTCTCTTGTATATATTGATAAAAAAATCTTTGAAAATTTTGATGAATGTAGTAACTGAATTTCTTTTGGATTCCGCTAATAATATACAGGTTCTGGAATTGGCTGGAAACGCGGCAAGGGACAACAAGAAGAACAGAATCATTCCAAGGCATATTCAATTAGCGGTGAGGAACGATGAAGAATTGAGTAAGCTGTTGGGTGGTGTAAATGTAGTCATTAGATTATTGATTGCTAATAGTTAATGAAAATGTTTATATGATAGTTAATAAAATTAATTCAATTATATATTTGGTTATATTTTATCAATCTGGACTTAATTAAAATAAATTTAATTTTGGAACCAAATAATGCCACATGTTAATAGTGTTGAATATTATGACTTATGTTGTTATTTGATCGGAAGATTTAATTTATTTTTAATTTAATATATTTAATTTTTGTCAATCAAATGGTGATATGTATCACGTATGGGTGGAATGAAAATTAAAGGTGTTAAAGAGGGGACTATTAGATTGAAACTTGGGTTGTGTGGGTAACAGAGTAGAGCATCAACTATTGAGACAGTTAATTATTTGCTTTGAAATGGATTACATTTGGTATATAACTTGTATCTTAGTGTAATTTTAAATTTTAAATATTATATATATCTTAACTTAAATTCACATCTTAATAAAATTGAATATATATTTTATTTTTTATTTTAACTAAACTAAAAATATATATTTGTCTTTTCTAAACTTAAATTTTTTTTACCTTAACTTAAATATTTAAATTATATTCTTATAATATTTTAAAATTAAGATAAAATTTTTTTTATAGTTAAGCTAAAAATAAAATATATTTCTAAATTAAAATAAGAATAAAATATATTTAAAAAAATAAAATATCTATTTTCAAGTTAATATAAGAATAAATAATATTTAATAATTTAAGGTAAAAATATAACATATTTAATAATTTAAGTTAAGAATATAATATATGTAGCAAGTTAAGATAAAAATAAAATATATTTTTAAGTTAAGGTTGGCATAAAACATATTTTATAAGTTAAGATAAGAATAAAATAAATTCAATAAGTTAAAAAAATAAAATATATTTTTTAATGTTAAGATGTGATTTTAAGTTAAGATATATTTAATATTAAGAATTTAAGATTATACTAAGGAACAATATATATACAATATGTACTCTATTATTAAATATAAAATGGGCTTATTCTATTGGTTTAATCTTTTTTTGTCACCCAATGGATGTTGGCTTGAATCCCACGACCCTCTCTTTAGCGCCTTTAATTTTTATTCCATCTTAAAGTGATATGTGTCACTCTCTGATTGGTGGAAACTAAACATATTAAATTAAAATAAATTAAATCCTCCAATTGGGTGACGACATGTGTCATGATATTTGACACTATTGACAGTGACATGATCTGATTCAAAGATTAAATTTATTTAATTTAGTAAAATTAGGACCAAATTGATAGAATATATAAATAACAGTGATCAAATGTGTAATTATACCAATTTTATTAACTGCCACATCAACACTTCCATTAATTGTTAACTGTCGGTGGTCTGATTGAATGTATTCAAATAGTTAGGTGACCTGATTGGCAAGATTAAAAAATGGTGATCAGAATGAAAATGGGCTATAGTTGGGTGGTGAATGGAATAATTCACCCTAATTTTTAAGGTAATTATTAAAGAATTATAATAGTTGATGACTATTTATGAATTTATTAAGTTAAGTTGGAATTTGTTTAACTCAATTTGTTAAAATATTGAATTGAATTGAGTTTAAATCAATTTAAATCAAACAATAATTGAATATTAATTAAAATATATTAATCTAATTTTAATAAAAATATTAAATTCTATCTATATTTTATGTAGAAAAAAATAAATTGATTAAAATAATAAAAAATAAATGAAAAATTAAATCAAAATTTGGTATTGTAATCATGATTTCAAATTACTTTGTAATTAGGTGTTATGAAATTATATCTTATTTTGCTTCTAATCTTGTAATATAATTTAAGGTAGGTTGTAGATTCGAGTAGTTGTATTTTTAGTGTGTATTTTATTAATGACTAAATTTTTTTGGGTAAAGTACACAAATGGTCCATTGACTATAAGATATTGTTTTATTGAGTCATTTCACTAATAAAAGTTACAAAATGATCTCTCGACTATATGAAGTTGTTTCGTTGAGTTTCTTGACTATTAAAAGTTATAAAATGGTTACTCGACTATTCATCATGTTCTAGACTTGTCATTTTTTATTAAAAAATTAAAGGTCATTTGAATTAGACGTTAACTTGTTGACTGAGATATGATAGTCGTTTGAGATTATGATTTTAGATTTTATCATATATCAGTCAACATGTTAACGTCCATGTAACAACCCAAACTACGGGCTAGTGACCAAAATGTAAGAATTTAAAAATTTGTGGTTAAATTGGAATAATTGAAAAATCCAGGGATTTATTGGGAATTTATTTGTGTAGGACTGATGATCAAGGATTGAAAGAAGGAAGGGTATATTGGTCATTTAACAAGGAATTGAATAAAAAATTCTTTAAGTGATGTATTAAATACATATGGAAAGGAAAGAATGAGTAAAAAGAAATCCAAAATTTTCTTCATCTTTCTTCCTCTTCTCCACGTGAGTGCTTGGCTAAGGTAAGAATTTGTAACTAAATTATTTCGGGCAAATTTATGGTTTGTTTTGATTCTTGGGGTATTAAGAAAGCTTGAGAAAGCTTAAAAAGAAGTAGAAACTAAAAGATGGATAAACTATAAGTGATTGAATAAAGAGGGTTTTTGAGTGAATTCATGAGTAAGAGTTGGTAAATGGGTTTTGAATACATATTTGACTTGTCATCAGTCAGAATAATAGGTTTAAGAAGTTAGAAATGGATTTGGAACATGTTGAATAATTGGTAAGATTTTTAGTTTCAAGTGATATTGTGGAATTTTGGATGTTTAAGTGTGTTAAAGTGATATAAGTAAGTTTTAATAAGTGTAGTTAAGTTTATATACTTAAAAGGAGGCCAAAGGGGAATATTTAAGTAAGTGTTAGTAAATTTTTGGGTTGAAATGAGTAAGTTCTGGGCAAGGGGTATCGATACTGGATGAACAATATCGATACTTCAAGGCAAAATAGTTAAAATATGGGTTTGGGTATCGATACTGGAAGAACAATATTGATACCATAAGATGAAATTGTATGAATCAGAAGAATAGTATCGTGAAGGAGTAGCATCGATACCAAGGGTATCGATACCAATGTACAAGTATCAGTACCATTTTTTGAATCGAATTCCAGAATGTAGAAAGGGTATCGATACTGAAGTATAATATCGATACCATAGTGAGGAAGTATCGGTACTGGGACTAGGTACCGATACTATTCAGATAGAAATTGTGAATTAAGTGTTTCTTTTAGCCTAAGTTATTGATGATTGATTTATAGTGATTCAAACTCTGACATTCATATAGGTCGTATCTTTTTGTAGATATCGAACGAAGGCAAGTTCTGGATAATTTAAAGTTATAAGAGCGTTCAAGAGTTATAAGTGTATTGATTTGACTAAATGAGGCTAACATGAGTGCATATTACTATGAAATATGATTATATGGAAAGAAGACTTGTGATGAGTCTATTTCCAATGTTTGATTGCATGAATTCATGAATACAAGTATATTATTGATATGATTTCTATGTGTACATGAGTACAGGCATATGTCTATATGTTACATGCACTGTTATACATGAGTTATGTATTACATGTCATCGTATGTGTTACATGATCTACGTGAATACATGTCTATGTGATAACCTATGTGAACTGGTATAAATGATAAATCCCAAAAGTATATGATATGAGAGCTAAAGGTATAATTGACATGTCAAGAGTCAAGGGTTCTACACGATCCTTCGGGACAATTCTATGTGGTCCTTTGGGACATTTCTACGCGGTCCTTCGAGACATATCTATGTGGTCATTTGGAACATTTCTACATGGCACTTCGATGCAATTTATACGAGTTGTGGTGACAACATTAGTGCACAACCTCAATACACTCACATACCTTAAGTTTTCAATGATGTACCATGGGCTATCAAAAAAAATAATATGAATGAATAGTGCATGATGTTATATATGTATTGTTTGATGAAATGCATAATGGTTTCTGTACACTATGTTGTTTATAGAAATTAAGTTATATGGTTGCATGTTTTAATGTTTCTTTTATGCATATATGCCTCACTAAGTTAATGACTTAGCGTGTGAGTGTTTCACTCGTAGGTACAAAGAAGCAGGAAGAGCAAAGCTAGGATCTGACAAGACATCATATCTATACAAGAAGATCATATCAGAAGTGATTTGCACAATATGTCATTTTGTTGTATTAAATATGTTGGCATGTAATTTAAAGGTTTAAATTGCATATGCTCTAATAGGTTTGGGACAAACTCTACTTTATTTATGTAAATTATTAAGTTTTATTTTCAATATAAGTTTGAATATTCTTATTTATTTTTGATCAAGGGTTTCATCACTTTTATACAAATAAAAGTTAAAATTTTCTACTATTCTTTAAAAGTAAATGTTTTGAAAAGTCGATGTGATACCTCGGGCTCATATCCGTGTCGAATACGGGTTGGGGGTGTTATATTTAATGGTATCAGAGATATGGTTTAGCCGATTCTAGGCTTAAATCGAAGTCCAATGTGATTTAAAAAGTGTACATGCCAACAAAATGTGAAAATATTTTCTGATCTGATAGTGTAATAAGTATGTTGTCTTGCTAATAGAGTTAAATGGTTACGTCTTATTAGATGTCTGACCACGAGAGCTCCCGAAGTGAAACGGGAGATGAAAGACATGAGGGAAGTAGTAATTCACTTGCCATAGCCAGGAAAGGTGAAGAACATGCACATAGGGAGTGTCTGTACAAGATCAAGAGGTGTTTTTCAGGACGTTGGACGCTATTCTGACTCGTTTCCAACCTCCTGCCCCCTCAACTCCTAGAATGAATACAACTAAAGAGTTGAAAGGATTATGAGCTCCTGATTTCAAAGGTAAAGTTGAAGAAGGTCATGTTGTTACGGACCTTTGGTTAAATGATGTAAAGATAATATTAGAATTTCTCCACTACTCTGAAGTGGAGAAATTAGATGGAGTAGTTTCGCTACTACGAGGGCAAGCTAGAGTATGGTGGACAAATGTTACCATGAGAATGACAAGTGATCCAGTGACGTGGTTGTTGTTTCTAGAATAGTTTAAGCATAAATATATCGGGGAGCAGTTTATTAAGCAAATGAAGCAAGAATTTATGAGTTTGAAGCAAGGGAATCGCACCGTGTATGAGTACGAGTGCGAGTTCAATAAATTGAGTAGATTTATTGTCGAGTTAGTTCCAACAGAAAAAGATTCTTGTGACTGGTTTGTTGAGGGCTTACGCCCTAGATTGAAAGAGATGTTAATAGTTTTGAATCTGTCTTCGTTCCAAGAAGTGGTTTGTAACACCCCAACCCGTACCCGACCCGAATACGAGTCTGAGATGTCACATTGACTTTTCAAACTTTGACTCTTGACAAAATTTAAAGATTTCATAAAATCAAAGCGGTTTAATTACATAAATTGACCACAATAACCAAAATTGATCAGAGCATAGTTAACTCAATCAATTAGTACATGCCAACTATATTCCAAATAATCAAACACATTTAAATCATCTATTTTCTGAACTGAAATTTTGTAAGGCAGATGCTGACATGTCTTGCTCTTCTTCGCTTCTCTTCTTGCTTCTGTAACCTACATGTGAAACAATCACACGCTAAGTCCATGACTTAGTGAGGCATAAACAAACTGACTATAGCATATCATAACTAATTTCTATTATGCACATTTCATGTAATCATGATAACCCATAAAATGCATCCAAACATAAATATATATATATATACCAGATACACACATATTGCCTCACAAAGAAATACCCATATCATCATATAATTCAGGTAACATATTTCCTAACCCGAAACATATAAAGCGTATATAGTAAATTTCTCATTATCTCTTAATAGTCTCATTTTCTTCTTTATATTTTAGTCATATGTTCTTGTACCTATTCTTCTTAACTAAGCTATATATACATCACAATCATATCACCTATATTATTTCACCATAAAGATTACAAACAAGGTACATAATATCATACAAGGTTCTTTTATATCATCTTCTTTATTAGCCCATGTACCCATGTGAGAACTATATATATGTGAGTCTATAGAGGTTGTGCACTAATGCTGTCACCACAGCTCATATTAATGCACCGGAGTGCCACGTAGAATTGCACCGAAGTGCCGCGTAGAAATGCACCGTAGTGCCATATAAGATGTCCCTAAGGACCACGTAGAAAATTCCTTGTAAATCATATACATATGCCAAGGACCAAATACGTGTCTCAAAAGACCTCATACATGTTCCAAAGAATACATATATGTCCCGAAGGACCGCGTAGACCCTCGACTCTTGGTATGCCAACTATACCCCTAGCTCTCATGACACATATCATGGGCATTATCTTTTATCTTTTTTTCCATATTCATGTAAACATATCCCATATTCATATAAACTCGTAACTTCATTTACATATACATGTAATCACGTAGTTCATGTAAATTCTCATATACTTTCGTATTCATATATCTCATAGCATATAACATTTCTCATGTGTTCCTATAAACATGTCATACATATCAGGCATGTTTACACAACTCATTTCTATATAACTTACATGAATCTATATTCTTTTTCATATACTCATATAATCATATAATATAATCTTTCATATAACCACATATATCCCATCACATATATACATACTCCAGTACTCATAGTTACATATCACTTAAATTATTCATACTTACATAATTCATGGTCATATAACTTCTATCACCAAGTCACTTATCTTATCTCTTATTCTCATATGTTCATATTTATCATATAACACATAAGATTTATTGCATATTTATATCGCATTCCTACATCACTAATTCATAATATAATTTATATCGTATCATCTATCTTATTCTTTATTTCTTAGTATGCACTTACATTACATAACCTATATTATACTTATAAACATATATTTATATTACTTAATTTACTTACACGTAGATCATGATCATACCTAAATCATATAACACCCAATTCTTCCTCATAAAGTTATACTATATATTCATATAATCTCATATTATCCTATAAGTAAATACTTGTCTTATGGTTTGGTATCATCATTTATACTCAATTCCCTTCACTAATATATTATTCTCATATTACTCTATAGTCTAATCTTATTTAACTCATCACCTTTCTCATGTAGTCATATAAATCTATTATATTGATTCTTATAATTGATCACATATACTATGTAACATATATGGTCACCTATCACATAACATATTTCATATTCCCATGTAATCATATAGATCATTCATATTAATTTCTATAATTTATCACAATACATATATTCACACAAATCATTTAATATATACTATAATATATATCACATATACCCAAATCAAACATATGCATATGATCATAAATTCATGCATTCTAATATAGGAAATGGACTCGTCGCAAGTCTTATTTCCATTAAACATCATAAACTAACTTGTATACACTCACCTTGGCCTCACTAAGTTCCAACCCCCTTTTATGATTTCCTTTCTTCTGATCGAATCTTAACTTGATGGTCATCTCGTTACTTGTTCGTGCTAGATATCTACATGTTTATACATTGATACATATCAGTATTCCATGGATATATTCTAATCTATCATTTCTTAGATCAAAAGAAATGTCTATTTTAATTTCCCTTTGAAGTGCATCGATGCATTCTACAGTGTATCGATGTATCCCTTAACATGTGCATCGATGCACTCCTTATGCATCGATGCATTAATTGCATTCGATGTTTATATTTTTAATGGTGCATCGATGCTCTTCCTGTGCATTGATACACAAGGAACAATTTCTGGAAATTACCCTTGATGCATCGGTACACATTGAATGTGCATCGATGCACATAGCCCAAAATTGTCATTTTAGCACGAAAATCATCAACTCTTCCCTTAATTCTTCTATTTTAAGCCCCTATTATGTCATTAAACTCAACTACCATTACTTGAACCAACTTATATCCATGTAAATCATCTTTAACCTCAAAATCCTATCTTCCTTATGAAATTCAAGAATCATACTCAATTTCTAACATGTTCCAAATTCCATTTTATTACTTCATATCTCTTAATTAGATTGATGACAAGTCAAATTTAACTTCCAATTCAAGTTATGAACTCCATTCCCAGATTTCTTCCAAGAACCTCAAATCTTTAATCCCTCCTAACTCCATCATACTTTGATTTTAAGATAACTTAAGATTTCCTTAAGCTTAGTTATCATCTAATAATCAAAAACCCAATAATCAGAAAACTCACCTTTGACTCTTGGTTTTCACACGTGAAGGAAGAAGAAAGATGAAGAGAACTCTGGAACTTCTTTTCCCTCTTCCCACGTGGTTTCATTATCTTATAAGGGAAAAATAAAAAAAAAATCTTCCTTATCAAATGACCATTTTGCCCTTTACTTAATCTAATAATTATTAACAATTTTTATGATTTATTTCCAAATAAATCATTGAACTAATCCATTGTTCTACTCTAGTCACCAAATTCTGAAACTTTACAATTTGATCACTAACCCGATATTAAGGATGTTACATGGTTAATCGTGCTAAAACTCTAGAGAGAGCTTAGAATAAGAGATATATAGAACAAAAATCTCATATGACAAAGAGAATTGGTGATTCCTCGAGCTCATCACCATCAAAGAGAGGTAGAGATTCTGGTTTTCAATCTCAGACTAGATCTGAGTCAGATACCTCCTCCGCCAGAGGATCAATTCTAATGATAGCAAGTCAGACTCAATCAGTAGGGTATGGAGGTAGAAGATCAAATAATGGTATATCGAGGCAGTGTCAGCATTGTGGGACGAATCATACCAGAGTATGTCGAGTTGTCTCTAGAGCCTATTTTCGATGTGTGGACATCAAAAATTTTATCTGGGATTGTCCAATGATGACGGGAGAGACTGCTCAGTCTGAGCGATATGTTTCAGTATCTTAGAGAGACAGAGGAAGAGGTAAAGGAAGAAATTAGTTTGAGTCCTCCACTCAACGTGAGATGCATTCAAGTGCTCGGGTTTACAACATTAAGACCAATAAAGAGCACGATGATCCAAAGATCATTGCAGGTACTTTTCAATTATTTGATAAATTTGTTTTGATATTGATTAATCCGGGATCAACCTATTCATATATTAGTAGTAAATTGGTGAGAGAATTGAAATCCGATTAGAAGCAATAAGTAACGATGTATAGTAACTAACCCATTAGGGCACAATGCTCGGGTAAATCAGGTCTGTCAATGGTGTCCTATAAGGATTCAGAGAATTTAATTCCATACTAACATGATAGAACTACCTTTTGAAGAATTTGAAGTAATTATGGGAACGAATTGGTTGTATCATTACCATGTAAATGTTGATTGTAGATTGAAGAGAGTAAATTTGATAAGTTCAGATGGATTAGAGGTGATTGTGAAAAGTGAAAGATTTAATATGTTAGCTAATGTTATATAGGTAATGACGGAAAAGAAGTTATTGTTACAAGGATGCCAAGCTTTCATAGCCAATGTGATTGACACTCGAGTCAAGGAAAAAGGACCAGAGGATATTCTGACAGTCAGAGAATTTCCGTATGTTTTTCTTGCCGAGTTGCTAGGATTACCTCCAAATAGAGAGGTTGAATTTCAAATTGAGGTAATGCCTGGAACGGAACTGATTATAATGGCTCCTTACCGAATGGCTCCAAAAGGGCTGAGCGAACTAAAGAGTCAGTTGCAAGAATTATTGGACAAAGGATTCATCAGACCTAATGTATCACCTTGGGGAGTACCAGTGATGTTTTTAAAGAAAAAAGATGGTTCAATGTGTCTCTACATTGATTATCTATAGCTCAACAAGGTGACCATAAAGAACAAGTATCATCTCCCTAGGATTGACGATTTGTTTGACCAGTTAAAGGGAGCTTCAATATTTTCAAGATTGATTTACGTTATGGTTATCATCAATTGAAGATTCAATAAAAATAAATTTCAAAAACGGCTTTTAGGATGAGATATGGTCATTACGAATTTATCGTTATGCCATTTGGATTAACAAATGCACCTGCTGCATTTATAGATCTTATGAATAGAATGTTTCAACCATATCTTGACAAGTTCATAGTCATTTTCATCGATGATATTTTGGTGTATTCAAAGTCCAATGAAGAGCATGATGCACATCTTAGAGTGGTTTTACAAACTCTACGAGATAAGAAGCTATATGCCAAACTGTCTAAGTGTGAGTTTTGGTTAAATGAGGTGACATTCCTTGGGCATTTGATCTCTGCAGAGGGGATTTGAGTAGATCCTCAGAAGATAAAAGCCATATTAGACTGGGAAATTCCAAAAAATATGTCTGAAGTTTGGAGTTTCCTAGGTCTTGCAGGTTATTATCGAAGGTTCGTTAAGAACTTTTCGATGATAGCTTTGCCTTTGACCAAGTTGCTGAGGAAAAATGTTTTATTTTCTTGGACCCCTGAATGTCAAGAGAAATTTAAAGATTTAAAGAAAATTTTAACAGAAGCTCCAGTATTGGTCCAACCTGAATCTAGCAAGAACTATGTGGTTTATAGTGATGCATCCTATAAGGGTTTGGGATGTGTATTGATGCAAGAAGACAAAGTAGTAGCATATGCATCGAGGTAATTGAAATCATATGAGAAGAATTATCTGACGCATGATTTGGAATTGGCTGCAGTAGTGTTTGCTCTAAAAATATAGCGTCACTACTTATATGGTGAATGTTGCTACCTATATACGGATTAGAAGAGTTTAAAGTATCTGATGACTCAGAAAGAGTTAAATCTAAGACATCGAATGTGGATCAAGCTTCTCAAATATTATGATGTAATCATTGATTTTCATCCCTGGAAAGCAAACGTGTTAGCTGATGCGCTGAGTTGGAAGACATTCTCAGCCTTAAGAGCTTTAGATGCGAGATTATCATTAAATAAATATGGTGCTTTATGTGTAGAATTAAAGCTTAAGCTGACACTGTTGGATCGTATTAAAGATTTGCAAAGTAAAAATGACAAGTGTTTAAAAAGGATGGTGCAAGTGGGAAAAGAAGGAAATAAAGATTTTGAAGTTAAGGTAGATGGTTATCTGTATTATCGTGGGAGGTTAATTATTCCAGATAATGAGGAATTGAAGAATGACTTGTTAACAGAAGATTATCGTAGTGTTGGTATTGGTGGCCAGGAATGAAATGAAGTATCACGAAATTTTTGTCTAAGTGTTTGACATGCTAATAAGTCAAAGCTGACCATCAATTTCCTTCAGGATTATTGTAACCAATCTCCATTCCTTAGTGAAAATGGGAGAATGTGACGATGGATTTTGTGATGGGGTTACCTTTGACTCCGAATAAAAGAGATTCAATATGGGTGGTAGTTGATCGATTGACCAAGTCAGCGCATTTCGTTCCTGTTAGAGTTAATTTTTTTATGGACAAATATGATGAGATGTATATCAAAGAAATTGTTCGATTGCATGGTGTGCCTATTTCGATAGTTTCTGACCGAGATCCACAATTCATATAGAGATTTTGGAAGACTTTACATGGAGCCTTAGGAACTCAATTAAACTTTAGTACAACCTTTCATCCTCAGAAAGATGGACAGTCTGAGAGAATCATTCAAGTCCTAGAAGATATGTTAAGGGCATGCATTATCGACCTTAAGGGATCTTGGGAAAAGTATTTTTCACTTGCAGAGTTTTCTTATAACAACATTTATCAGTCTAGCATCAAGATGGCTTCTTATGAGGCTTTATATGGGAGGAAGTGTCATACACCATTGAATTGGTACAAGCTTAAGGATCAAAAAGTTACTGGTTCCAACTTGATCAAGGAAGTAGAGGAGAAAGTTCAAGTGATTCAACATAATCTCAAAGTAGCATCCGAAAGACATAAGTCATATATTGATTTAAAGAGAAAAGAGATCGAGTTCGATATTGGAGATCGAGTTTGATATTGGAGATAAAGTATTTTTGAAACTATCTCCTTGGAAGAAAGTACTACATTTTGGCTGGAAAGAAAAACTCAGTACCATATTTATTGGCCCATACGAGGTTGTTAAGAGAGTGGGACAAGTGGTATATCAGCTAGCTTTGCCATCAGAATTGAAGAAAATTCATAATGTTTTCCATGTTTCCATTCTTAGGAGATATCGATATGATCATTCTCATATTATTGCACCGGAAAAGATAGAAGTTTAACCTGACTTAACCTACGAGGAAGAACCGATGCAAATATTAGCATATAAAGTTAAACAATTAAGGAATAAGACAATTCCATTGGTCAAGGTTTTATGGAGAAATCATAAAGTAGAGGAAGCCACATGGGAACATGAGGAGGATATGTATAAACAATTTCTCAATCTCTTTGTAAAATGAAAATTCGGGGACGAATTTTCTTAAGGGGGAGATTTGTAACATCCCAAACTACGGGCTAGTGACCAAAATGTAGGAATTTACAAATTTATGGTTAAATTCGAATAATTGAAAAGTATAGGGACTTATTGGGAATTTATTTGTGTAGGATTGATGATCAAGGATTGAAAGATGAAAGGGTATATTGGTCATTTAACAAGAAAATGAATAAAAAAATCCTTAAGTGGTGTATTAAATACACGTGGAAATTTCTTCATCTTTCTTCCTTTTCTCCACGTGAGTGGTTGGCTAAGGTAAGAATTTATAACTCAATTATTTCAGGCAAATTTATGATTTGTTTTGATTCGTAAGGTATTAAGAATGCTCAAGAAAGCTTAAAAAGAAGTAGAAACTAAAAGATGGATAAGTTATGAGTGATTTAATAAAGAGGGGTTTTGAGTAAATTTATGAGAAAGAGTTAGTAAATGGATTTTGAAGTCATATTTAACTTGTTATCAGTTAGAATAATAGGTTTAAGAAGATAGAAATGGATTTGGAACATGCTGAATAATTAGAAAGATTTTTAGTTTCAAGTGATATTGTGAAATTTTGGATGTTTAAGTGTGTTAAAGTGATATAAGTGAGTTTTAATAAGTGTAGTTAAGTTTATATTCTTAAAATGAGGTCAAAGTGGAAGATTTAAGTAAGTGTCGGTAAATTTTCGGGTTGAAATGAGTAAGTTTTAGGCAAGGGGTATCGGTACTGGATAAACAGTACTGATACTTGAAGGCAAAATAGTTAAAATCTGGGTTTAGGTATCGATACTGGAAAAACACTATTGAAACCATAAGATGAAATTGTATGAATCAAAAGAATAATATCGATACCGAAGGAGTAACATTGATACCAATGGTATCACTACCAATGTACAAGTATCGATACCACTTTTAGAATCGAATTCCAGAATGTAGAAAGGGTATTGATACTGAAGTATAGTATTTGTAACACCCCCAACCCGTATCCGACTCGGATACGAAACCGAGGTATCATATTGACTTTTCAAAACCTTTCTTTTAAATGATAGTTGAATTTAAACATATATTTAAAAAAATGATGGAACATTTGATCAAAAGTAATTTAAACAGAGTTTAACTTAAAACTCAATAATTTATATAAATATAGTATTGTATGTTTACAAAAACGATCAGAGCATAAAATATTTTATGCCAACAATATTCTATATAACAAAATAGCTACGGTTTAAATTCTTTTCTGATCTGATCTTCTGAAAGGAGATGTTGACCTGACTAGCTTAGCTTTACTCTTCTTTCTTCTTTGTACCTATGTGTGAAACACTCACACGCTAAGTCGTTGACTTACTGAGGCATATAAAATGCAAAATCAAACATTTAAAATATTTAAGCATTTTCTAAGTATTTCATAAAATCATATAAAGAAACCATAGAATACATCACATAACGAATGCATATATGCATACAGATATACATATCATCATTATCATCCTCATCCTCGTCAATAACACCATTCTCGTTTTCATTATCAATATTCTTCACTGATCATTCATATATTCTCTTTTAATAGCCCACGGGACATTTTTGAGAACTTAAGGTATGTGCATGCATTGAGGTTGTGCACAAATGATGTCACCACAGCTTGTATAAATTGCACCGAAGTGCCACAGAGAAATGTCCCGAAGGACCACATAGTATTTTCCCGAAGGACCGCGTAGAAATGTCCCGAAGGACCGCGTAGAACCCTCGACTCTTGGCATGCCAATTATACCCTCAACTCTCATATTACATTCTATGGGCTTTACCATTTATAACAGTTCACATAACTTATATCACATAGGCATGTAATCACATAGTTTATTATCACATAGCTCATGTCACATTTTATATAGTCACATAGATCATTTCCATATAACTTATATCACATAGGTTCATATCACATAATATGTAATACAAACAATGCATATTCACATAGTAAAAAGTCATAACCATGCTTCTATTCATGCAATCATATGTTCAAAATATAAAAAAAATAGACTTATCACATGTCTACTTTTCATATAGCAATACATATATCATAATAATATGTACTCACCTTAGCCTCACTTAGTCAAGCTAAACACTTAGCACTCTTGAATGAGCATATGTCTTAGAATCATCCTGAACTTGCCTTCGATCGATATCTATACAATAATACAATTGTACAAATATTGGAATTCATATCTCTATAATTAATCCTTACAAACATAAGTTAAACAAAACACTAAATTCACCATTTCAATCTGAATAGTATCGATACCCAAAGTCCAGTGTCGATACTTCAGTATCGATACCCATTCTCAATTCTGGAATTTCATCTCTCAAAATGGTATCGATACTTATACATTAGTATCAATACCCTTGGTATCGATGCCCTTTTTTTGGTATCGATACTACACTATTGATATGTACAATTTCACCCAAACCCATATATCACCTATTTTTGCTTTGATTTGGTATCCAGTACCGATACCCCTTGCCCAAAACGTACTCATTTAAACCCAAAAATTTATCAAAACTTACATAAACCCCATACTTTTAACTTCTTTCAAACATTTAAACTCAACTACACTTATTAAAACTAACTTATATCACTTTAATATTCCTTAACATCCAAAATCTCACTTCAATACTTGAATCTAAAAATCACACCATGTTTTCAAGCATGTTCTTAATCATTTCTTACACTTTAGATTTCTTATTTCATCTTATGACAAGTCAATTATGCCTTCAAAATCCATTTATATACCTTTTTTCACCAATTCACTTAAAACCCCTTTTTATTCAATCATTCATTACTTGTAATTCTTTTAGTTTTTACTTCTCTTTAATATTTCTTAAGTTTTTCTAACACACCAACCATAAAAACCACTCAAAATCTACAAGAAATAACAAACTTAAAGATCCCTTACTTTAGCTATGGAGTCACAGTGGAGAGGAGGAAGAAAGATGAAGAATTTTTTGGATATCTTTAACTATTTCTTTCCTTTTCCCACGTATATATATAATACCCCCACTATGAATTTTAAATTCATTTCCTTATCAAATGACCATTATTCCCTTTCCACTTCCAAACTTTGTTATTCAATCCTACACCAAGAAATTCTAAATAAATCCCTGAACTTTTCAATTTATCAGAAATTAATCACAAAGTTTCAAAATCTTACATTCTGGTCACTAATCGGTATTTGGGATATACAAAGAGGTGGGGAAATTGTCTACACATATCACCCTCATGTTCCCATGTTGCTTCATTTACTTTAATCTTTCATGGTTGCAGTTAATAAACTTGTCTTCAATCTTCAAGAAATTAAATTTGTTACCTATGTTTTCACTCATTCGATTCTACACCTTCTTTTAACCTTTAGAAATCCTTATAATTTCATTCACTGTGTGGATAATAGTATCTTATCAATGCAGTAACTCCAATCATTTTCCACTCAAGATCATAAATCTATTGATTTTATTCATCATTCTATAATTGCTTCACAACAAAAATAAAACATTTACTCTTGTACAATCCTTATCCGAATTACGATATACATAATCTTTTCCAAATTCTACTTATACTAATCTTAAAGTTAATGTTAATATTCTCTTTATCATCTCACAATTTTCTTGATACTAAACCATCCAAAAATAACATGCCTATTTTAACAACTTAATCAGAGGAAATATAATCATTTGACTAGATCTCAAACTTTTTTAATATATACACATCCTTATCTCCTTAACTACATCTACATAGCCAAGAAACAAAACCTTAAACAAATCCTCGTCACATTTGATTAACTTACTTTGACATTTCTCTTCCAATCTTTTTAACTCTATTACACTTACACTTACATAACATTGATAGTCAACACTACTTGCACAAATCCTTATTCCTCATCATTTCTTATACTTGTACTTTCTCCACTTGATTCATCAAGGACCATATTCAAATATTTACCTAATCCATCGAGACTTATAAAAGTTATTCTCTTCAATCTACAATCAACATTGGCATGATAGTGATACAACAATTCCATTCCCAAAATCACTTTAATTTCATCAAAGGGTAATTACATCATATTAGCAGGGAATTCAATTCCCTGAATCCTTATGGGACACTTTCTACACACTTGAGTTACTCGTGCACTAGTCACTATTACATCAATACTTACTGCTTCTAATTAGATTTTCAATTCTCTTACCAATTTACTACTAGTATATAAATATATTGATCCCGGATCTATCAAAACCAAAACTAATTTACCAAATAATTAAAAAGTACATGCAATGATCTTCGGATCATCGTGATCTTCATTAATATGTATGTTGTAAACCTGGGCAGTTGAACGCATTTCATGTTGAGTGGACGAATCAGAATAATTTCTTCCTCGACCTCTGCCTCTCTGAGATACCGTAGCATATCGCTCGGTTTATGTAGCCTCATCAGTCATCAATGGACAATCCAAGATAAAATGCTCGGTGTCACCACATCTAAAGTCATCAGTCATCAATGGACAATCCAAGATAAAATGCTCGGTGTCACCACATCTAAAGTAGGCTTCAGAGACCACTCAACATACTCCGATATGATTCTTTCCACAATGCTGACATTACCTTGATTGACTTAGATTTGATCTTTTAACAGAGGATGCAGCTGACTCAGATCTAGTCTGAGATTGAAAACCAAAAATCTCTATCTCTCTTTGATGGTGTTGAACTCGATGAAGCACATGTTCTCTTAATCATCTGAGCTTTTTTCTTCGTACCTCTCATTCTGATCCCTCTCTAGAGCTTTAGTGCGATTAACCACTTCTTGAAATGAGGACAGATTCAAAGGTAATAACAGCTCTTTTAATCTAGGGCGCAAGCCCTCCACAAACCAATCACATACATCCTTTTCAGTCGGAACTAGCTTCATAACAAATCTACTCAGCTTATTAAACTCATATTCATACTCATACATGGTGTAATTCCCTTGCTTAAAGCTCATGAATTCTTGCTTCATTTGCCTAATAAACTGATCACCGATGTACTTATTCTTGAACTCTTCTAAAAATAATAACCACGCTACTTGATTACTTGACATTCTCATGGTGACATTTGTCCACCATACCCTAGCTTGCCCCCGTAGTAGCAAAACTACTCCGCCTAACTTCTCTACTTTAGAGCAGTGGAGACTCTCCAACATTATCTTCACATCATTTAGCCAAAGGTCTACAGCAACATGACCTTCCTCAAGTTTACCTTTGAACTCAGGTGCTCCTAACCCTTTTAACTCTTTTGCTACATTCATTCTAGGAGTTGAGGGATTAGGAGGTTCAAAATGCATCAGAATATTATTCAACCCCCTGCTCTTGTACAGGCAATCCCTGAGGTACTTACTCTTTACCTTGCCTGCCAGGGTAGGTGAATTGCTACTACCTTCATGTCTATTATCTCCCGCTTCACTTCGGGAGCTCTAGCAGTCGGACATCTAATATAACATAACAATTCAACTCTATTAGCAAGACATCACACTCCTTACACTATCAGATAAGAAATTGTCACTTTTTGTTGGCATGTATACTTTTTAAAATACAATTGACTTCGGTTTAAACCTAAAATCAACTAAACCTTATCTCTGATACCATTAAATGTAACACTCCCAACCCGTATTCGACCCAGATACGAATCTGATATGTCACATTGGCTTTTCAAAACCTTTACTTTTAAAAGATAGTTGAATTTAAACATATATATAAACAAATGATGGAATATTTGGTCAAAAGTAATTTAAACAGTATTTAACTTAAAACTCAATAATTTACATAAATATAGTATTATATGTTTACAAAAATGATCAGAGCATATACGAGTCAAACCATTAATTACATGCCAATAACATTCGATATAACAAAATACCTACGATACTACACTACTGATTTGTACAATTTCACTTTATGGTATCAATATTGTTCTTCCAGTATCGATACCCAAACCCATATCTCACCTATTTTTGCTTTGAAGTATCGGTACTGTTAATCCAGTACTGATACCCCTTGCCCAGAACGTACTCATTTAAACCCAAAAATTTATCAAAACTTACATAAACTTCATACTTTTAACTTCTTTCAAACCTTTAAACTCAACTACACTTATTAAAACTAACTTATATCACTTTAATATTCCTTAATATCTAAAATGACTCTTCAATACTTGAATCTAAAAATCACACCATATTTTCAAGCATGTTCTTAATCCTTTCTTACACTTTAAATTTCTTATTTCAACTTATGAAAAGTCAATTATGCCTTCAAAATCCATTTATAAACCTTTTCTCACCAATTCACTTAAAAACCCTTTTTATTCTATCACCCATATCTTGTAATTCTTTTAGTTTCTACTTCTCTTTAAGCTTTCTTAAGTTTTTACACTACAACCATCAAACCACTCAAAATATACAAGAAATTGCAAACTTAAAGATCCCTTACCTTAGCTGTGGAGTCACGGTGAAGAGGAAAAAGAAATAAGAAGAATTTTTTGGATATTTTTAACTATTTCTTTCCTTTTCCCACGTGTATATATATATAATACCCCACTATGAATTTTAAATTTATTTCCTTATCAAATGACCATTATGCCCTTTCCACTTCCAAACTTTGCTATTCAATCCTACACCAAAAAAATCCAAAAAAATCCCTAAACTTTTTAATTTATCAAAAATTGATCACAAAGTTTCAAAATCTTACATTCTGGTCACTAACTTGGTATTTAGGATGTTACAATATCGATACCATAGTGAGGAAGTATCGGTACTGGGACTAGGGTATCGATACTATTAAGATAGAAATTATGAATTAATTGTTTCTTTTAGACTAAGTTATTGATGATAGATTTATAGTGATTCGAACTCTGACATTCATATAGGTCGTATCTTTGTGTAGATATTGAACGAAGGCAAGTTTTGGACGATTATAAGTTATAAGAGTGTTCAAGGGTTATAAGTGTATTGCTTTAACTAAGTGAGGCTAAGGCGAGTGCATATTACTATGAAATATGATTATATAGAAAGAAGACTTGCGATGAGTCTATTTCCAATATTTGATTGCATGATTTCATGAATACAAGTATATTATTGATATGGTTTCTATGTGTACATGAGTACAAGCATATGCATATATGTTACATGCACTGTTATACATGAGCCATGTGTTACATGTCATCCTATGTGTTACATGATCTACGTGAATACATGTCTATGTGATAACCTATATGAACTGGTATAAATGATAAAACCCAAAAGTATGTGATATGAGAGCTAAAGTTATAATTGGAATACCAAGATTCGAGGGTTCTTCGCGGTCCTTCGGGACAATTCTACGTGGTCCTTTGGGATATTTCTACTTAGTCCTTCGGGACATATCTATGTGGTCCTTCGGGACATTTCTACGTGGCACTTCGGTGTAATTTATACAAGCTGTGGTGACAACATTAGTGCACAACCTCAATGCACTCACATACCTTAAGTTCTCAATGATGTACCATGGGCTATCAAAAGAAATAACATGAATAAATAGTGCATGATGTTTTATCTGTCTTGTTTGATGAAATGCATAATGGTTTTTGTACACTATGTTGTTTATAGAAATTAAGTATATGATTACATGTTTTAATGTTTCCTTTACGCATATATGTCTCACCAAGTCAATGACTTAAAGTGTGAGTGTTTCACACGTAGGTGCAAAGAAGCATGAACAACAAAGCTAGGATATGACAAGACAATATATCTATACAAGAAGATTAGATCATAAGTGATTTACACAGTATGTCATTTTGTTGTATTAAATATGTTGGCATGTAATTTAAAGGTTTAAATTGCATATGCTCCGATCGGTTTTGTGACAAACTCTACTTTATTTATGTAAATTATTAAGTTTTATTTTCAATATAATTTTGAATCTTCTAATTTATTTTTGATCAAGGGTTCCATCACTTTTATACAAATAAAAGTTAAAATTATCTACTATCATTTAAAAGTAAATGTTTTGAAAAGTCTATGTGACACCTCAGACTCATATTTGGGTTGAATACGGGTTGGGGGTGTTGCAGTCCAACTTAGATTGTCTTTACTTCTTTAACGGAAAAAGACGAATTTGGAACATAATGAATAGTCGGGACAATTTTATAACTTTTAATAATCGATGGACTCAACAAAGCAACTCCTTATAGTCGATGGATCTTTTGTAACTTTTAACAATTGGAGGACTCAGTAAAGCAGTATTCTATAGCCATAGGATTATTTGTGTACTTTACCCAAAAATAATATGAATATATATTATCTTATAATAATTTGAGATTATTTTTAAAAAAATGTTTTATTATTGTATCCAGAATTTTAGAATTGAACATATGACTTGAAATTTTGGAGTAAGTAAAAGAATTTTTATTAATAAAAATAAATACAATCATTATATGATTTTACATTTGTTAAATAAAATTAATCTTGAGTTGACTAGAATTACTCTGAATTAAAGTGCAATGACTTTAGATGTTAATTTATATAGTATAAAGTCAATTAAATGAAGTTTGTATTAAAATAATATATATGAGTGTAAATTAAATTGATGAAATGAACATTTTTGGAAATAAAATATTTATATTATTTTTAATGATTAAAAAAATTATCTTGGTTTTTAAAGAAGGATGTCTATTATGAATAAATAAAAACAACACAATCCATTTATTTTAGACTCTATCCCTCTAATTATTATAATAAAACATTATCTTATTTAAAAACAATTATGAACTACATGCTAAATATGAATACAAAATACATAAACAAAAAGGCATAACAATCTAATTTCATCCCCAAACTATTACTTTCATTTTAAATTGATCCCTAAACTTTTAAATATTCTAATTTCATCCCCAAATTATGACTCATTCTAAATTAGTCTCCAAAATTGTGAACGTTCTAATTTCATCCCCAAACTTGGATTGTCATTCTAAATTAGTCCCCAAACTTTTGAATCTTCCAATTTAACCCCAAATTCATCTTAATATGTAATCAAATTCAACCATAGTTTAACCTAAATTTTAAATTTTTTCAAACATATAATAATTATCAGAATGGTCCTTAAGCTTTTTAGGGCTAGGCGGGGAGTAATCCAACTTAATTTTGGAAAAGATAGGGGTTTGAAAAAAATTTGCAGTCGCCATCGACCTTTGGGTTAGGTACGCCGAACACCTAAAATTATATTTTAAAATAATTTTAAGAAAAATAATTTTAAAAGATAAAAATATCATGCGTTTAATAATAAACTCGTTTTGAAAATGGTTCGAGAGTCGATTACACGTTGGGAAGGATGAGCACCCTCATAACACCCAAAATTGGTACCTAAGCGATTATACGTCATCTAAATAATGAAAATTGCAAATTCAAACATGCATTTAAATTATGATTCTTTTGTAGAAAAATTTTAAAAGGGTATTCTTTCATATGAATAATCCTTGAAAACACGCTCCTTGTCAGTCAATGTGCATTTTCATAGATTTTCCATAGGAAATAATATTACTTTAATTTTTAAATAGAAAACAAATTTAATATAAATAATCCAAATACAAAAGAATACCCTTTTGCACGAACAAGCCTCGAAAACACATTCCTTGTCAGTCAAGGTGTGTTTCCATGATTTCCTATCACAAAATAATATTACCTTAATTTTTAATAAAAAACATATAGTTAATATATTTAAGACTTGTTTGAATAATAATAAAAATATATATTATTTTTTGCGAACAATCCTCGGAAACACACTCCTTCTCAGTTAAGACGTGTTTCCATGTGTTCTCCTCACAAAATAATATCGAAAAATATTTGCAATCAAATCCATCAAAATATATTTAATATTATATACTCACAAATATTGCAAACAAATATTTAATACCTAAATAACAAAATGGTTACACTATATATATAATATAGTAATTTTTTTTAAAACCTAATATATATATGCGACACATTACATACGTATATGCATAAAAAAAAAGCTAAAATGGATGAAAATAACAATAAGTGACCAAATTAAAAAAAAAGGTGATAACTTTAGAGACCAAACAACAAGACCAGCAAGGGTTAAGGCAACCAATATAAATATCATGCGATCTAGGCCTGGAAATCGTAATTAATCCATAAATATTTATCATGACTAAATGGAAGTATTAAAAAGGAAGCATCAAATGTTGGAAATATATAAAACAGAAGCTAATAACCATCGTTGATTAAAATGTAAAAAAGAAGATTGATAACCCTTACAACATGATTTTTTTTTGGGGGGGGGGTTTATAACCTATTCCAAAGTTTCAAGTGTAAAAAAGAAGAAACGATCATATTTTTTTACTGTTGATTTTTTTCGTTTTTTGTCTTGTATGGCTGATTTGGTGCTGCCATGGGCGAGAAACCACCAACGGGGTTGCCGTGGCTTGCTGGCGTGGAAGGGGACCAGGGACCATCGGTGTGAAATAATTTTAAGTGAGGTAAAATTTTCCTTTTTTTGAGTGAAATAATCTTAAAGCTTGTGTTTCAATGAAAATTGTCTCAAATGAGATAAAATTTTTGAATTAAATGATTTTAAAATGTGTATTTCAAGAGGAAATATCTAAAGTGATATAAATATTTTGTTTCAAGTGAAACAATTTCAAAATTTGTATTTCAAGGGAAACTGTCTCAAGTGAGATGAAATTTTGTTTCAAAGGAAAAAACCTCAAGTGAGATACAAATTTCTTGTTTCGAGCGAAACTATTTCAAAATTTGTTTTTCAAGGAAAACTGTCTCAGACGAAACAAATTTTATTTTAAGAAAACAATCTCAAGCGAGATGAATTTTGTTTCAAGAGGAAAGATTTCAAATGTTTGTATTTTAAGGGAGATTGTCTCAAGTGACACAAAATTTGTTTTAAGAAATATAATCTCATGTTAGATATATTTTTTCGTATTAAATGAGAAACTTTGTAAAACACTTTCTCATTTTTCCACAAATATCATATGAAAACATCATGCCTAAAGGTCTTATAGATGGTCTGAAGGACTTATCATCTTCCTCAAAAGACTGAATTACGAACTTTGGAAATCGTTTTCTTACTTTTAAAAAATTCAATTTTTTGAAAATATTAAATGAGAAACTTTGAATCACTTTCTCATTTTTTTCACAAACATCATATGAAAGCATTTTGCCCGAAGGACTTAAACATATTGCTCAAAAGACTGACAAATGACCCGAAATATTTAATCATCATGCTTAAAAGACTTACTGATGGCCCGATGGACTTACCAATTTTTGAAATAGTCTACTACGTAAGAAACTTTGCAAATCACTTTATTACTTTTCAAAATTTTCATTTTCTGAAAATATTAAATGATAAACTTTGAAAATCGCTTTCACAAACATCATATGAAAACATCTTGCCTGAAGATCTTATAGATAGCCCAAAGGACTTACTCCAGCAAGAAATCCTTGGAAATCAATTTCTTATTCTTTTAAAAACAATTCATTTTTAAAAACATATAGTGGTCGGGTAACATGCCCCACTTCAAAAGAATTGATTCTTTCATAGATTGGGCTCCTCCATTCTTGTGATTCTACCACTTTGAACTTTATATCCTTTATCTTTAAATTTGACTTTCTCTTCTTGAGGTACTATTTTCATAAATCTCCAATTTCCTTGAAAACCCTATAAAATGTTAATCTTGAATGTGTAATATAATTGTCTATGTTTGCAAATAATGTTTTCATGAATGCGGTAATGTAATTCATGCATATCCTTACTCTTTAGGGAATGTCCTCATGAGAAGAGGGAAACATCTTTAAGAAAAGGGAATACTTTGAAAATGTCCTTAAGAGAGGTGAAAGGGTCTTTGAGAAAGACAAAGGTAGGATTTCCAAGGAAATGATCCTAAACATACGAAGTTGGTTTCTAAAGAAACGATCTTAAGGAAGATGAGACTGAGATTTCTAGGGAAACGGTCTTAAGCATGACAAGATTGAGTTTTCTATGAGACATATCCTAAGAAAATCAAAAATGAGGTTCCATGGGAACAATCTTTAGAAAGACATCCTCACGAGAGGGGAAACAAAGTTTTTCTTCTTCTTGCCTTCAATAGAATAATGAATGTTTGATGCAAAAATGCAAATTCATGTAAAATGTAGGTCAATGATGTTGATGTGTATTTTATTTATCGATGGCCATAAATGGATGCTCACGAAGTCCTCGTTCTTGTCATGATTGAATCTTCTTTGTCATTTTTCACACTATAGCGTATCTTCTTAATTTTCGACTCACAATAACTTGCTCTTCTTGCCAGAAACAAATTCCCCCCAAGGTTTGTTTTTCTTTCCACTAGTTGTTGATTCAAAGCTTTCAAGTCAAAAAGACTCTTTTCTAAGACACATTATTCATTTCCAAAAGGGATTGTCCTATTTGAAAATGTTTTTCTTCCTCTTTCATTTTTAAAATGAAAAAATTTCAAAGAAAAACTTTTTGAAAACAAAATGATGCCCCTCACTTCGAGTTCACAATTGAAACAAATCATAAAACAATAGTTTATTGAATATCAAACAAATCAACTACTAATTTAGTCATTTAATATTATAATGCTTTGACAAGTGTCAAGACAAATGGTAATTTTGAGGCTTAGGTTGATTCTGGAAAGGTAAAGTGTTTCGGGTTGGCTTCTTTGGTTAAGATTTAGAATTTTTTCCTATCTAATGTTCATTTTGATAAGTAGTCATTATGTTCATCTTTTGGAAACATCCACTGGTTCCAATCTCTCGTGAGTACTTTTGGGATGTGTGATGCTTTATAGGATCATCTTTTATCCAATAGTTACACAATCTTCATATTTGAGACACCTTTCAGGTTTTCAACTCGAATCCTCCTTTGGCTTTAAGACGCCTTTTGTAGGGTTTCATCTTTAACTCATTTTTGATATTTTCTCTTTTTTTCTTATCATGCATTAAAGATTTTAAAAAACTTTTTGAAAATAAAAGGATTGACCCTATGGGGCAGAGTGAAATATGAAGATAAACTATTTCACTTATAAATCAAAGTATGATTAGAAAGGACTTTTAAGGAACGTAATATAGGCCATGGCTCACGGTTATGAAACAAAGGGATAAATAGGCTCAAACAAGTGTTCAAGGGTAATTAGACCAATGATCAATTTGTTCTGATGCCTTTATTCTCACTTTGCTAGATTTGAATATGCTTCCACACGCTTTTTATTTTTTCTCTTTTTCGGATCCCTTGAGACTGCCCATTTTTTGGTATTCACCCTAGAGTTCATCTCCTTTTTCTATACCATTGTTATATATGGTCTTCTTGTGAATCAATTCTAGAAAATTTGAGCCAGCTGTATGTGATCAACCTTGTAATTTAAAGACATGATGGACTTCTTGCATATGCTTTTTGTCCTCTTCATTGACAAATTTAAAACTTCTCTTTGATTTGAACACGCTTTTTGTTCTCTTTACTTGAATAATTCAATGCTTCTTATTTGAGCACGGGTTATTTCTAGTATCTGGAACATTTGTTATTACCCTCGATTGGATCTGAATCTTTGAGTACATTGTACTTTGTCAACCTTGTAGTACCTTGTTATTTTCCACTTGGGCTAGCTCTTATAGTAAAATTAGAATTGGTGGTCTTCATTCATGTGAGCAGATTTTCCTTCATCTTGGCCTCTAGTGTGGAGGATGATCCTTGGTTAAGTTTGAATCTAAATAAAAATAATTCAGACTCAAATGGGGACAACAATGGATAATTTTCTCTTTTTGTAAAGGTGAAAGAAGGTCGTTCATCATTTCATACACGAAACTCATTATAAAAGAGTTATCTCTAGGGGATAGATATTTAGGATCAACTTTTATTCACATAAAAATAATGTAATTAATGTATGATAAAATTATTTCATTATTTCATTTTTTTCACTTCTAACATGCATTATTTATCCAGGATTATCTTAAGAAATTTCATTCAAGATGCCCCAATTTGCTTCTCATGCAGAAAGACTCTTGCACAAATGAATATCTTATACTCAACATCTGTAGGGTTTTATTGTGGAGAAAGAAAGTTGACTTTTGTGTCTAAAAAGACGAGGGTGTGACTTTGTTTCCTTAGAGATAATGTCAGAATTTGATTTTTATTATTAACCATGAATAATTTTGGGTAAAGAATCAAGTGATTGTACTTTTTTTTAGATAGAATATGAATGGTCTAATATTGTCACATGTCAAAGCTCTATTACTTTGATCCTCAAAAAAACTTTTAATACATTTGATATACAAAGAACTACAAGATTAAAACTTACAGTATTGCTAATAATCTTAAGAGGTAGCATTTTATTTAAAAGTTTAAACATAAAATGACTTAAAAATATTTAAGAAAATAAGAAATAAAGAACAAAAACAAGTTCAAACAAAACATAATGTATTTTCATACAAGTGCAATAAATATCTATGATGGATTAACTATGACCTCTTCTAGATTTTCCCCATTACTCATTGAATGTCTAAGAACCAAAATCAATCAAATTTTGGATCTTATGCTTCAATGACACTCAATTCTCATTAGTGTGTCCTGAGTTTCCTATGTGGTAGATGCATATTGCGTTAACATCATAGCCTTCAGTATACGGGGGCTCTTTGGGCTTGGACTGAACTGGAGTCACAAGTTTCTTCTTAACAAGTCTTCGAACCAATTCTTCATATGTCAATATAATTGGATCGATAGATGCATTTTCTTGGGCCATTTTCTGAGATTTGGTTTGGTAGCCAATTGAACAGGATCCGATCATATTGATTTCAACCCTTTTTTTAGTATTGGTACTTCTAGCGCCCCTATCTTGCCATCTTTGATAGTTTTTTCAATCATCTCCCCATACATAACTAGATCAACAAAGCTCTTAGAGGCATTACTATTAGATATCTTATTAAATGAGCTTTTAGGGTATTCAGAAATAACATTGTTATCTTTTCTTCACCTATTCGATAGCGAACCTGCACTGCTATGCCCCTCCATCTTTGAGCATATTGTCTGAAGCTTTCATTTGACCTCTTTTCCATACTTTGAAAAATGATTCGAGTGGGTCTTGAATGTTTCACATGTTTGTAATACTCTAGGAAAGACTTGGCTAAATCCTTCCATGTTTTGATGTGAGTCTGGCTTAGTTGATTGTACCATTTGGAAGCAGATCCAACCAAGATATCTTAAAAGTAGTGAATCAAAATTAGATCATTGTTAGTATATCCAGACATACTTTGACAGAACATCGCGCTATGATCGATAGGACAACTGGTTCCACTGTACTTCTTAAAATCATGCATCTTTAATTTATGTGGGAGTATTAAATTATGGACCAAACTTAGTTCCTTTGCATCTCTTCCACGGAAATCATTAGCATTTTTCAATATTTGAACCATTTCCTTCATCACCTTTAAGCGTTCTTATTTGGACTTTTCAACTTCAACTGCTCTGTCAAAGTAAGAGGTATTCTTGGCATGACCTATTCTCTTAGGGGCATAAGTAGAGGCATTGGCCTGATGAATTTGTACCTTTTAGAAATTCATAGTGGCTACAGGTAAACATACAAGATTCTCAGCCACCGGATTGACAACGGGGTCAGTATATTTTGCTCACAGTAAATGAGTCAAATTTTCCATCATATTATTCTGGGGCTTAATGAACGAATCTATAATTTCTTTTTTAGCCTTAGCCAACTGCTCTTGTAAATCTTTTTGATCTTGCTCAATGTTAGCTAATCTTTCATCCATGGTTTTCATCATTCTTGGGGTATGATAAGACGTCTATCACAGAACCCTCCACAAATCATTCTCATGTTTTCATGATTGAATGCATATAAAAATGCTTACAAAAAATTAATGCAATGCAAATGCAAAAGGTGTTAATTCTAATTAGTAGCCACCATTAGAAAGACCTTCATCAGAAAACAAGTTCCCGGTATACCAGATAGTCAAATTTCACAAACCTCAATTGCTTCATGTCTTTAAGCTAGGTCATTCTCACAATCTGATGTCGTTTTCACGACCGTTGTTGGACTGATCGAGATGTTGAATCACTTCTTCCATTTGATGATGTTCGTCATCTTCCTTTCAAAGCACCTATTATGATTGTCTAATCTTTATTTCTCCACTTATATGAGATTTTCTTAGGGAAAAGTGGCATTTATGTCTTCATGGAGAGTCTTCTCGTTCTTGATCCAATCAGCATACGACTCTTTGATGTCATCTCGATCTTTGTTCCTTTGACGAAAGTCTTTGATTGCCTTTGAAATCTTCCTTCATTGGTTAAATCCTTTTATAAATCTTCCACCATTTGATTTGACTACCTAATTATGGAGCCCTTGTATCGATATGAAAACCTTCTACTTTCAGTAACCACCTTTGTAAATCAACACCTCAATGTCATGATGATATAAATTTCATGGTGATGCAAACGCAAGAAAAAAAGGAAACCAAAACAGGAAATAAGTTAGTATCAATGAGATAATCAATAAAATAGTAATAACTATTTTTAACGAATAAAACCTACATTCACATGTTGTCTACCCAAACATGATTTAATAGGTCCTACCAAAACATGATTTCTACCCCATGTTTTGGTTTGACAAGTAAACCCTAACTTTATTCTTTCTAATTTTCATGCTTTTTACAAAAAGTAAATCTAAGCAAAATGTTAGAGTGTGTTTCTCCTTTTTGACTTTTTAAAGATCCACAGGCAGAGTGTTGGTACAAAAACATGCAGAGTTTCGATATTACTAAAAGTCATTGAATTAACCTCATTGGTGCCCCCTTGGACTTGTCAAACCCTCGGTCCTCACCCATTATAGGCTTAAACGGACCAAGTTCAATTCGAGAAGATGCATTTCCCTATGTCCATGCAAGGAAACTCAATGTTTTACTCGAAAACATAAGGCATATGCACCCCAGAGGTTACTTGCTAAAGCCCATACAGAGAAAAATAATTTTTCTCACGTAAACGTAGCGTTCACTCCTACTTAAAGGGCAGAACACAGTTAGAAGGCTCAAGATACATAAATGATTGTGACGTGTGTGAGGAGACACTCACAATCCTTTACTTCGACCAAGAAACAAAGAAATTCGAAAATAGTAAAAAAACTGAAACAATGTGAAATCACGCATTAGTACAACTATTTATTAATAATGATAAAAAATGATGTATGACATTTTGAAATGCAAAAAAAAATTAAAAGGATCAAATTTTAAATATCACTTGAATTTACAACTTTCAAATATGAAGATGGCGTATAATCAATTACAACCTCATTCTCTAATATCCCCAGCGGAGCCAACAAGTTGTCTGAACGGTCCTTAAGTTTTTTAGGGCTAGGCAGGGAACGATCCAACTTAATTTTGGAAAAGATCGGGGTTTGAAAAACAAATAAATTTGGAGTCACCATCGACCTTTAGGTTAAGTATGTCAAACACTTAAAATTATTTTTTAAAAGAATTTTAAAAAATAATTTTAAAAGATAAAAATATTATTTTTAAAAGAAAAAAATAACCCGCGTTTAACCAGTAACATATTTTAAAAATGGTTCAGAAGTCAATTACGTGTGGCGAAAGACGAACATCATCACAGTGCTCAAAATTAATACCTACCCCAAATGCCTTGATACCTACCCCAAATGCCTTAAAGTTGCCTCCTTTTGGTTTCTTAAAAAACCCCAAAATACTCAAACAAATACCCTTCACGATCCGACTCCGACGACCCAAACAAAACAAGGTAAATTGATACATCTTCCCTCTTGTTACTTTATTTTATTTCGGAAAAAAAAAGAAAAAAATAGAACGGTTATTGTTGAATCGAAAAAAAAACTACCTTTGGAAAGAACTCTGATTTTATATTTCTTCAATATTGAGATTGCCAACACTTACAACATTTTTTTTGGGGTTTTATAACCCATTCCAGGTTACAAGTGTAAAAAATAAGAAAATATTATATTTTTTTGCTGCTGATTTTTCCATTTTTTGTCTTGTATGGCTGATTTGGTGCTGCCATAGGCGAGGGACCAGCAACGTGGCTGTTGTGGCTTGCTGGCGTGGAAGGGGACCATCGTTTGGAACCACTGGTGTCCTGTCGTGGCTGCTGATGGAAGCGTTGGACCAGGAGACGGCGGCTGCTCACGTGGGAAGCTAGGGAGTCGGTAGCAGGGGGCTTAGGGACTCTAGGGTTTCTCCCAATTAGTTTAGGATATGGGCTTAGTTGGGTTGTTGGCTAAATGGGCTTGAATGTAAATGAAATTGGGTCATAATAATGGGCATTTTGTATTTGGGTTTTATTTGTAAATGGGCTTTTGAACATTTTAATTTAATTTGGACCCTTAATCTTTTTGGTGTCTAAGTATTCAATAAAATTGGTTTTAATTTGAGGTTTAGTTCCAAAATGAAGACATGGTCCTAAACCCAACTAATCCCAATTTAAGCAAAGACATATGCCACCAAAGCCACTTGAATCGAATTAATTCTCGACACACTTGCAACTTCAAATTGATATTTGAATGTCTTCAATTCGATTTGAAATGTTCGGACAAAATTAGGGCATTGCAATAATATAGCTTGGCATAATGATTTTACTAACAAGATATGTGATTAGTATATACATACAATGTCGGATGAAATTGAAATGTTCAAAAAGTCTATGGACTAATTTAGAATGGAGATCATAGTTTGGGATGAAAGTAAAATTTTCAAAAGTTTTAGGACTAATTTAGAATGATAGTCATTATTTAGGGATGAAATTGGAATGTTTAAAAGTTAGGGACTAATTTAAAATGAGGTTCATAATTGAAGGACGTGTGATCTGATTAACTCTAATAATAATGATAGTGTAAGGTAAAAAATATATAATAATATAAAAAAGTGTAAATAATAGTAACAATTATAACAACATAAGCAAAATATTATTGATGCTAAAATTAAAAAATATATTGGTCAAGGATCAAGTTGAAAGAAAAATAAAATTAAAAAGGTTTGAGATACCATTAATTAATGCGAAAATGAACTAATTGAAATACATATACAAGTGAAAGGACCAAAAGTAAATTAACTCAAAATTGCTAAAAAGTGTGGATCCTGATTTAGGTGGTGTTTGTTTTCACTGTTCTACCTCTTCAAACCTCTTATGTCTGCGTCGCGCAGACCACGAGCAGACATTGGGCTTCGCAAACCGTTTGTTTTTTAGAAGACATAAGCTCTTCTAACGTCTGCACGTGGTCTGCGCGGTGCAGACGTGGCCTTAAGTCTGCAGACGTCTTCTAAACTCTTCAAAGAGGTTTTATATTTAATTTTATATTATAGATATTAATTTTAATATTAAGTTTTTTAAATAAATTAAATATTAATTTTTTAATATTATATTATAGATATTAATTTTGATATTAATTTTTTAAATAAATTAAATATTAATTTTTTAATATTATATTATAGATATTAATTTTGATATTAATTTTTTAAATAAATTAAATATTAATTTTTTAATATCATATTATATATATTAATTTTAATAATAATTTTTTAATATTATATTATAGATATTTAATTTTATATCATATAAATTATTTTATATATTATTAAAATTTTATATTTATTTTGATTTAAGTTTAAATATAATATTTTTTTGGATTTGTTATTTTTAAATTATATTTAAACTTTTTATACGAAATGTAAGTATTTAAACCACATTGCTTAATAAAAAATGATTTCATTGTTTGATAATTAAGATTTTAAAATATAAAAATTATAAATTATGTTTTTAAAATTTTAAAATATAATCACAATTAAATAAAAAATAATCTTAAAATAATTTGATAAATTAAAAAAATATTTTTTAAAAATATCATATAATTATTAAAATAAATTATGAATATATATTTAAAAAAATTAAAAGTATTACATAATTGCATATTTAATAATAGTTTAATGAAAATTAATGTTTAAAAAAAGAGAGGTGTATGATTCATTGATTAATAATAGTTTAATGATAATTAATGTTGTTGTGACATATGATAATAAAATTCAAAATTTAATATTATTATATAACTTTAGATAATTTAATGTTTAAAAAAATCATATAATTTAATGATCATTTATAAATTTTATTCTATAAAACTTATAAAACTAATAATACATGTGATTATGTGAGACATATAATAGAATTAATAAGGTGGTGTTTGTTTTTCTAAAAAAATTATTATTGTAGTTGTATGAATTATTTAAATTTCAGTATTGTAAAACTAAAATTATTTAAATATCAGTATTGCAAAACTCTTTTAAGTTTAAAAAATCAGTTTATTTATATTTCAGTTTATTTTAGCAGTCTGCAGACGTTAAAAAACAAACAGTCTTCTTCTTGCAGACTGTAGATTTTTGGTCCACCTCTTCTGCTGCAGATGTCTGCAGATGTGGTCAGCAGACTACAGACCTTTTACCTCTTCAAAAACAAACACCACCTTAGTTTCTAATTGGGTGTATGGGTCTGAACCAAAATGAAGTAATTTTGAGATGATATAAAAACCCTAATTTAAACCCTTTTCTCCCATTTTATTCTTTTTCTCCTCTTTCCTTCTTTATATTTTCTCTCAACACAATCCGTTGCCAATCCAATCAGTTGCACTACCATCATCAGGCACCATTGACAATGATTGACACTGTGTGCAAATAAATTGTTCCTCTAACTTGAGACAATGTCATTTAAAAAAATAAAAGTTTTGGTATGGTTGATATTAAGTTTGAGGTTCAGTTTGAGACATTTTATTATCTCTCCCCTTAATAAAAAAATATATAATATTTCAGATCGAATTTTGTAGAGGCTCATAATAAGAGTGACTCTCTCAACTCAATTTATTCTATTCACTAAAAATCCAAATAATTCATCTCTTAAGAATTTTTTTTTGATTAATTTGGTGTAAGTACAATATAATATATGTTCAAAGATAACTCTCAATCATTTGATATTGAATGTCCACACTCATTGCATTTGTGACGCTCAAACTCGAGACCTCAAAAATAACAATAATTCATTTATCATCGAGGTCACTTGATTCGTGCATAAAAACGAACATATAAACATAAGAAAATGAATATGCATATAGAAAATTATCTTAGTCTTGGGCCGCTCCTTCCCTCCATTCTCTCCATCTCACGTGGCTGGCGCTCCCTCTTCAAATTTGTCTCAACACATAAAACTTCATTCTTCGCCTCGTTAATCCTTCATTAAAGGAAGATTATTGCTTTTCGTTTGCCTGCCTTCATCATGATTTCATTTCTAAATCAATCCCTTTAATTATTTAAAGACCAAAATCATGGTGTCTGTTAGTAATAAAAGTAGACATCTGTTTTTTTCCCATTCTTCCATCCAAATCCGATTGTGCCTTAAAAACAATTATGGGTAAACTGCATAATTAGTTATCCAATTATTTCCGCAGTTTCACTTTGGTAATGCAACTACTTTTTTAAAAATTATATCTAAAGATTCGTTTTGTTCATTCATCGATTAAAAAAAATAAAATTACTGATGTGGTATTTTTAAAAAAATTTCTAATGATGACATAGAATTATCTCATAATAACACATCAATATCATCGTTATTTTTTTAATTTCATATAATCAAAATGTAACCAAAAGGTAACTTTAGATATGAATTTAAAAAAGTTGCTGACCTAAATGAAATCACAAGAATAATTGAATGACTAAGTACATAATTTACCAACAAATTATTTATTAATAAATGTATTTAAACAAAAATATTTTTAATTATTAAATAATAATTCAAATCAAATCCATTCAAATTTAAAAAAAAAAAAAAAACCTATTTGAATGCGCCTATATGGAACTAAACAGGTAGTTTATTATTTGGACAGAGAGTCTAAGGTGCGCAAGCAAGGCCTTCTTTTCCTTAGGTAATGGGTAATTTTATTTTTGGTCTCTCCTTAATATCAAACATTTAATTTAAACCTTTTGATCTTTCAGTTAAGTGAAAATTTTGTACTTCTTACTCCTCCTAGAATTAATTTAGGCTTAATACCCAAATAAGTGCCCAAACTATATCCTTTTTCCTGAATAGGTGCCTACAATATTTTTTGACCCATCCAGGTGCCTAGCGTTACAAACGTTACAATTTTAGGTGCCCGGGCTGTCAACAACATTAATTTCTCTGTTAAGTGACATGTGTCACAATATGATAATTTTTTTAAAAAATTATATAAAATAAAAAAATAAAATTATATATTTTTTTAAAAAGAAAACACAAATTTTGAAATAACCCCAAAACTTTAAAAACCTTCATTTCAACCCCTAAACCCACATCGACTTCCTCCCTTTACCGTCGATGAAGCTCCATTCGACCCCACCTCCCACAACGACCAAAATCCCTATAAAATCGTGACCGAATGAATGCTGATCGACGACGAGTTGACATTTTATACCCCGTGAACCCTAGGATGAAATCGTGATCCCACACGATTTCGATGGCCAATCGACGACAATTACGGTGGTGTATAACTAGGATGATGGCAGAGGCTATGTCGGCATATAACTAGGATGATGACAGAGACTACGTCGACAGCAGTGGTCTTGTCCGGAAAGGTCAACGATAACATATTATTGTTAGAATTTGTGGATTTTAAGGTTTTTTGCAATTTAAAATAAATTAGGGTTTTTTTATAAATATAATAATATTTTAATATATATATTAAAAAATATAAATTTTTTAAAATTATCAGAGTATAACACGTGTCACTTAACGGAGATAACTAATGACCGTTACGTCTTGAACACTTAAAATAATCACGTTTATAACGTTAAGTATCTTAATGATCCAAATAAATATTGTAAGCACCTATTCGAGTGAAAAGGATATAGTTTAGATATTTATTTGGGTGTTAAGCCATTAATTTAGCTTTTGAATTAAAAGCATTGAGTAACTTGCAAGATATCATCAAAATTAAGCCTCTCTGGATTCTTAAGATTATTCTTTTTAGACAATAAGACGAGCAGACAATAAATGATCCAAATAAATATTGTAAGCACCTATTCGAGTGAAAAGGATATAGTTTAGATATTTATTTGGGTGTAAGCCATTAATTTAGCTTTTGAATTAAAAGCATTGAGTAACTTGCAAGATATCATCAAAATTAAGCCTCTCTGGATTCTTAAGATTATTCTTTTTAGACAATAAGACGAGCAGACAATATCTGGAAAAGTTGCACCAAAAGATAAATAAATAAAGAAATAGGAAAAGGTAGGTCATTATTGGCAATAGTGTCAAAGATGTCTCCTTTTCATGACCCAATTTCTGTCAGTTTTACCATTTCCACATTCTTTTTCCCAAACCAAATGTTTTTTCATGGAATTACTTGGACAATCTGCATTATATATATTTGTCTCATTTTCAATGCATTTATGGGAGTCTAAAATATATGGCGTTTGTTACTCAAAAAAAAGAAAAAAGAAAAATCACCATCACATAAATTAATTATCTATTAGATACTATTTCGATAAATTTTATTGATCTAATACCTTTTCTGACAAGGCGTGGATCGTCATCCGCGCCTTTGCTGAGTTTCGGCGTCACGACATGAAAGGCGTGGATGGTCATTCGCGTCTTATCCAAGCAGGCGCCACGTATTTCTGGGGTATCTGACACGCACCTATCCGCACCTTCCAATTAATTTTCAACTGTTCACACCTCCCACATTAATTACTCCATCCAACCAAACCCCTCCCCTCTCCTTATAAATACTCACTCCCTTCTTCATTCAAACACACACCAAATTCTCAAATCCTCTCAAACCCTATCAAAACCCAAACCCTCTTAAAACTCAAACCCGGTCAAATTCTTTTTAAAATGTAAAATATTTTAATATATTATAATAAATTAATAATTTAATATTTTATTAAATTGTATTATATTAACTTTTTATAATTTTTTGCAGTTATAAAATACAAGACTATCTGTTTCTTTTAGATGAACATCATATCTCAAGGCATTTTGCTAATGCTGTAACATTTTTAAATTATATTTTAATTTTAACTATTGTTAATATTTTATTTATTTAAATTTTTTAGTTTTAGTTTAAATTTTAATTTCTAAATTATTTATTAAATTAAGAGAGAGACCGTATATTAGATCCTTTCATCTGTAATCTTAAGTTAGCGATACCAACCCGTGTATAGTCGTATTTAGTCGAAGTTGGATTCGGTTACGTAGCAAGATACGAAGGGCACTGTAACCTATAATCCAACCTGATTTCTGTATTGGTCGAGTAGTGGAGACTAGAGACACTCATTTCATCTTTCGTGTGGAGAGTGCACAATTATGTTGGATGATGTTTTCATGCGTTTGGGGCTTCCAGTAGATGGAGATGTGCTTTCTGGGGTGGTGCACAGTGACTCGTATTTATTGTGCCAGGAGTATCTTGGAGGTGTCCCACCTAATTTCAACGGTAGTCAAATTCTGTTAAATTGGTTGGATGCAACTTTCAAGCGTTTGAGTAGTGACGCCTCGGAGGAGTAGGTTAAAATGTATGCACATGCTTGCATACTACAACTGATAGGAGGGCTCCTAATGCCAGACAAATCGCACAACCAAGTTCATTGTATGTTGTTACGTCACCTCACAGATTTTCATCAGGGTGACACACGGAGTTAGGGCTCGGTAGTTTTGGCATTTCTCTATAAGGAAATGTGTCGAGCTACTGACTATAGAAAAAATATTATCGACAGATATCTCATTCTGCTACAGTTTTGGGCGTGGTATCGCATATCCTTTTTATGTCCGGTGGTGAAAATCTCGTTGGTCTTTCCGCTATTATTGCGGTAATTACTATACTGATTTCGTATATTAATAATTTTATTTAGTATATAATATAAATTATTTAATTTAATAGGTGGTCAACTGCAAGGAAAGATCATCGAGATATACCTGATGAATTAGAAGAAATTAGGCTACTCATTGATCAGAAGGTTGACACAAAGGTATGTATTTAAATAACAAAATATACTTTTAATTATCGTTATATAATTAGATTATTATTTTGATAAGAATATTAGATTTGGTATATTAATAATTTTATTTAGTATATAATATAAATTATTTAATTGAATAGGTGGTCAGTTGCAAGGAAATATTATCAAGATTTACCTGATGAATTAGAAAAAATTAGGCTACTCATTGATCAGAAGGCTGATACAGAGGTATGTATTTAAATAACAAAATCTACTATTAATTATCGTTATATAATTAGATTATTATTTTGATAAGAATTTTATATATTTGTTTTAGTTTGAATGGGCTCTTTATTGTACTAAAGAGATGAAGATTTACATCCCACACGACTTAAGGGGCCCATTAGATGTATGGATGGCGGTAGTCCCTCTAATATGTTATGCGATTGTCGAGTGGCATCCCACTGATCGCATGCTCCGCCAATTTGATTTTGTACAATCAATTCTGGAAGCACCTAAAAATCTCGATGATTTGCATATCATCGATCAACGAGGCAAAAAAGAAGTGGACTGGCTGCTGAAGCACTATGAGTGGGTAATGATATGAGAGGATCGACGTGGGTGTATTCCCCGTACAGAACCCATTTATGTGGACCATTTGATGGTTACATATGGTTATTACAAGTGGTTCAACAGGAACGGAAAATCATTCCTGATTTCTGAGAAAACATGAGGCGGGAGAATTCATCGAAGTCGACAAAGATGTACCCCGTTACAACATCATCTTCCCCCGACTCGTGGACGAAAAGTATACGCTTCCGGTTCATCCTCAGCTGCAGCACTAGAACCTTCACAGCAGCCACCGTTTATACCGTTGTACATTCCGTAACAGTTTCAAATGGCACCGTAACCATATCAGATGTTGTCACCGTCGTTTTCATACCAGATGTCGTGACCGTCGTAGAGTTATATGATACCTCCTGTCGGATATTATAGTTTCATGTTTGCATATCCAAATTGGGTTCATATGATGGTTATTTGGCGGGTACAACTTCACCACCGATGACGACCACATAGACACCTCATGTACAGTTTTCTCACTTATCAATGTCGGTCTTTTCGTAGTTTTTCTAGTTTTCTATGAGCGGTGGGATAGTCAGTCATACTCCTCCAGGGTCCTTATTCTATGGAGGTGCAACATCGTCATTCCTCCCTCATAAAAAAAATATTTGCTCCTGATTATGATGATGATGATAATGGTAATGGTGATGGTGATGATGATGATGAGAGTAAGGATTCATATCAAGTTATACGAAAAAATCCTCCTAGAGACAGACAACCAGTGCCATGTGGAACACATTCAAGACGCAAATATCGATAGATTCAAACATTTCATTATTTTGTATTTAATTTTTTTATTTACCAACAATTGTAATTTTTTAATTATTTACCTTTTATTACTTAATTTATTTTGTTTATTTTTTATTACTTAATTCAAGTGAATGCTTTTATTATTTAGTGTTTTTTAATCCCTTTTCTTGTATTGTTTTCTTGTTTAATTAATCGGTGATGCTCAAATTACATTAACTTAAAGTAAATGAAAATTAAATTACATATTCACATTCATAAACAACAACTACATCAAGCACAACATCAACGGTTACTTGATGACAAAAGATATGGACATTTTTTCTACTGTGTCCTGAGTTTCTACAATGCACACATCTTTTGTTTTCTTTAAATGTTTCCCGAATATCCATATCATAATGAATTCGAGTGAATTTGGACGACCGGGCTCCCTCAATAAGGATGAATCTAGTACAATTGGAAGCCAATTATGAACCTCATTAGGGTATTTCTCATTACCTATGGGGGGAACTTAAATTCATATACCTTAAACACTTCTGATAGTAGGTATACGAGATCCACTAAACGATTATAATCTTGACGAGTATGAGAGCAAGTTGCTATAACATGAGAGTGTGGATACTTCAGAGCTTGAAAAAACCTACAGTTGCACAATCTATCTCGTAGATTAACTCTGAACGAGTTAGCTAGAATCCCTTGAAGAGGTCGCGGGATCTCTGTTTCACGAAACAATTCATGGGTTCTAGAGAAGCTTGTTACAGACATTCCATTTGATGTATCAATTCTTTTTTTGTAGATCTGTAATTAATTTAGGGTGATAGACATGACATTTTTGTATCCAAGTTTGATATTATCCCCCGAGCTTCGCAAAACAGTGCTCTCAAACGAAAATATGTCGTTCTTACCAAAGTCGTTACTGGTAAATGACGTGCCCCTTTAAGGTCGAATTGATAGCCTCAGTCAAGTTGGTCGTCATGTGTCCATATCGATATCCACCATCATATGCATTTGTCCACATTTCTTTATTGATGAGGCTGATGTAATGTATTCGTCCTCGTTCTTTCCCCACAACTCTTTAAGCATGGACTCAAATGTTTGAGGTAGTAGTTCGTAACATGAGCATCAAATGTAGAACCTACTAACTTTGTTTCCATAAAAAATTAAAATGATTGATAAAAATAGCATTTTGATATACCCATGCGCACAAGTATTTAGCACTTTTCATTTTTCTTGAACATTCCATGATAGTTTGCAGCAATGTGTCGGATACAATACTGATGTTGGACATAGGGTGGCTGCCATATTGGACCCAAAGACTCCATTGCTGCTTTGATCCCATCTCCGTGATCTAAAATGAAACATATTTTTTCCCTCGTGATAACATGTAAGCGTAAGTTTCAGAGGAAAAAAGCCCAAGAATTTGTATATTCTCCTTTAACAAGGGAAAAACAAATGGAAGTATGTTACGATTACCATATTGGACAACTATCAATAGTAAAACTTGCTTGTATTTTTCATACAAAAATATACCATCGATTTGGACCACAGGCTTGCAGTATTTCACATCATTAATGTACTGTGGGTAAGTCTAAAAAAGCCGATAGATTTGGCATCGATCGCGAAACACTTGATCATTGTGGTATGCATGGAAAGTTTCAAAGTCCATAATTATCCCAGGATTCAATCTTTGCACCACCCTAAACCAACTTGGTAGTTCATTGTAAGATGCATTACATTCACCGTGAAATTTTTTAATGGCATTCTTCTTTGCCTTCCATGCTTTTTTATATGAGACGGTATACCCATACTGCGTATGTATAGCTGAAATCAACATAACAATAGCTATATGGGAGCTTGCTTTTACCATGTATATGATGTCTTGGCAGATAATGTTGGAGTCCAAGTTCGGATGATCTTGGTTGATCCCTCCAGCATAGCATGTGTGAGGACCGTTGTATATCGTTAGTTCCCATAAATTGTTTTTCCTCTTCCTCTTCGATACACGAACCATCCAATTGCATCCATTATCACGTTGGATACAGTGGCAAACATACTTTTCGGTGGTAGAGTGGTATACTCTGGACTGAACTGAATTATGAATATTGTAATTATTAATTGCCATTATCGATTCTTCTTTGTATAAAAACTACATTCCTTTATATAACTCACCATCATTGACTAATGAGTTGAATCCATAGTCACCGATATTAGGCATATCCGTAAATTATGGCCCGTACATTGCACCATAGTCATCTTCATACATGTGTGCTAGATGTTCAGTGTGTATCGTATTTATGGGAACTTCATCTACATCATCAACATAGGAGTCTATGTTGAATTGCGGTGATTTTGGGTGAACGAATAGTCCAGTCTCAGTACCATCCGCACCTAATTCACGAAGAGGTTCTTATGGTGGAGATGAGGGTTCATCCACACTATCGGCATTTAGGTCAAACAAACTGGTAGTTGCATGTCTTCCCTTTGAACTTGAAGGCATCTCGACATTGAGGTCGAAAAAGCTCGCAGTTGAATGCCTTCCTCTGGAACTTGAAGGCATCGTGTCAAATAGGTACTGCATAGATTGTTGCGTTGAGGGCATCTCCATATTCAGGTCAAAGAAATTGACAGATGAATGCCTTCCCTTTGAACTGGACGCGATGTTGCCATACGAATTATTTTTGGAACCACCTCGGTATAGATCGTAAGAAGTTATTGATGAATGTCTCCCCATTGAACTTGATGGGATGACACCATGATACAGATTTCACATTATGACGTTAAAATCATTACACATTACTGTACTTGGGATGTCAACTTGATCAACTTATTGAGCCAACCTATAGTGGGAGCATAATGGCATACCACGAACAGCTCGTACTTCAACAAATTTTGCATACATCTATGTATCGCGTCTGAATAATGATTTTGAGAATAAACCATCATTGCAACATCGTCATGGTTTGATAGTTCGAACGCTGTATAAGTTACGAAAACACCGATATTGGAAATCTGTACTAAAGCGGGGACAATCTTCTAGTACTTCCAACATGAACCTTCCTTGAAATCTTCGTTATCAACTATTTAAGAGTTATGTTTCTGTTGGGATTTTCGAAAGCTGGATTCGATAACCGGAACGGTTTGCAAAGAGGGGTCGGAACGGTTTTTGAGTTTAGGGAGTAAGGAGATTAAAAGATAGAAAATTGCACAGCGATTTAGAGTGGTTCGACTTTCTAAACCAAAGTCTACACCCACTACCTTAGCTCCTTACCAAGGATTTTCCAACAAATTCACTAATTTGTTCTTTCTTTCGAGGACAAAGAGATAACCTTACAACTCCCTAGTTTTTTCGGGCTAAACTAGAACCTTTCCCTAGCTTTTACACGGGATAAGCTAGAACCTCTCCCCTTTACAAAAGGATAAAATAAATAAACAAGAAAACCTCTCTAAGGTAGATGTTTACAAGATTGAGCTCACAAGAACAAAATATTTACAAGAGAAAGATGAAATAAGAATGAAAAACTCTTCTCTTGTGTTTGATTGCTTGGATAGTTGTTCTCTTACTTCTTCAAGTGTCCTTAGCTTGTATTTATAGCTTGGAATGTGTTTGATATTGTATATATCCATTGGGGATGTTTTGGAGCCATTTGGGGATGATTTGGAGCCATTTGGGGATGATTTTTCTACTCAAAAAGGTTGTCCATAACATGGTGCATCGGTGCACTATCGTGGTGCATCGATACCCCTTCATTAAATTCAAATAAACTAGTCGTTACTAGCCGTTGCAGCCTTCGTGCATGGATGCACATCAGGATGCATTGATGCACTAAGTGAATTCGAAATGGAGTGCATGGATGCACTGCATGGTGCACTGCATGGTGCATCGATGCACTAGTGCAGGTGCATGAATGCACTACAGGGGTGCATGGATGCACTTTGACACCCTTAGCATTTGTGCTCAAATCCGAATTTAATGGACTTTGAATTATTTTTTGAAACCTTTTTAAAACTTTGAATAAATTCAATTCAAGTCCAAAAACATTTTGCCTTAAATTTGTTATATCTAAACATAATTCAACAGTTTCTTTTGAAGGATATTTTGACAGAATGATTTGATGCGAACACGACGCTGGTTTCATCTTCTCAAATTTCTCCATTATAGTAAACAATAGCTGAAATACGCGTCATTCTGAGAGTTTGAAATATTAAGAGTCTTATATATGCAAAAAACAATAGCTTAAATATGCCTAATTAAATATATAGTATATGAATTAATATATAACCTAAAAAAAATTAAAAAATTTCACAATAATTTAAATAATATAATTTTATATTGTTATCGTATCGACAAAAATGTCTCGATGTATGATCCCATTTTATAATTTTACAACCGCAAAAAATAATATAAAATAATTAGTACAATAATTTTTTTTCTTCAAATAATCATATATAAAATAAATATAATTAATTAAAAAATTACCTTACAACAAAAGATCGAAGGAACTTGTGAAGTAAATATAGGAGGAATTGATGTGGTGATGTTTACGGTTGAAGGGGTGTTATTTATAGGCTATGGGAGAGTTTAAAGGCCGAGAAATTCGGAACTAATAATGAAAGGTGCATATTGTTATCCACGCCTTACAAACGAGTGTCAGATACCCTAGAAAGGCGCGGATCGTCATCCGCGCCTTTCATGACGTGGCGTTAGCTAGGACAAAATCCCGTAAAAGAGCGGATGACGATCCGTGCCTTGTCAGAAAGGGTGCTAAATCAGTAACATTTGACGAAACAGTGCTTGACAGATAATTAATTCATGTCAGGGTGATTTTTAGGTAAAACACCAAAATATATAAGGTTAAAATATGTATAAATCAATTATAATAGAAAATTTTACTCTTTATAATCTTAGTCTCATATTAACTATACACATAGTTTTAAAAGATATATTTGATCAAGAAAAATGATAAAATTGTCTTTAAAAAGTGATTGATAGATTTAATAAATTTATTTTGATAGGTGTAAAAGAGTGGGGCATACAAGGATAAAAAAATATAAGTGTTATTCTTAATTGACATTTTTAATATGACATTTTGAATGAAACAATTTTAAAAATAAAAAAAGACACATTTAGTGGTACAAATGTAGTATTAAAAAACGTAAATTTTAAAGTTAGATAGAGTAATATTTTAAATTGAAATTGAAAATATTATATTTTTCATAATATTTTCGATTATAATATTTTTGATTGTAACCGAAATTATTATAATTTATATAACTTTTTATGTTGTAAACTCTAAACCTATCATAATATAATTTTTTCAATTGTAATCGAAAATGTTATAAATTGTATAATTTTTTAGATTGAACAAAATAACATTTTAAATGAAAAACATTCTAAAATTAACTTTAAATTAGATTGCTACACTACATAACTATATTACCCTTATATATATAAATGATTTGGACTTTGCTAATTCAGTATATTTCAAAATAAAACATAGAGATATTTGATTCAAAATGTCTTCAAATTATGAGATAAATTTTAAAGTAATCTTTAAACTTTATTTTTATGCAAAGTCAACAAAGTTATGTTGATTTTTTTTAATTATTAAAAGATTTAAAGTTATAAAATGATTATTATTATTTAACTTCATAATTATTTTTACCCTGTAATAAATCAAATTTATCATTTTCTCCCCTATTATGTTTTTACATTAATTTAATCCTCAAAGTTGTTTAGGGACATCATCCTAACCCTTGAAGTCTATATTAACTAACATAACAGTTAGTCTTCTACATTTGTGGACATTAGAAATTTCCACGTCAGCCAATATTGCTGATGTGGCTTAATGATGATGTGACATTTATTAAAAAAATATTTAATAAAATATTTAAAATATTTACTAAACACAATGATTAGAAAAATCCTCAAAATTTTATCATAATCTCTTAATCTCTCTAAAATAAATAATAAAATTTTGAATTTTTTTCTCTAACCGTTGTGTTTAGTAAATATTTTAACATAATCCCTTAATCAATATACACATAAGACTAACGATTCTATTAGTCAAAACAATCAATAGACTTCCAGGGCTAGGATGACGCTCTTAAACAAATTCGAGAACTAAATTGATGCGAAAATACTATAAGGAAAAAAATGATAAATTGAGTCTACTATATGGACAAAAGCAGCCCTTAAGCCTTATTATTTTTAAATAGTTATAAACTATTCATTAAATTTATTAAACTGCTATAAAAAGACAATTAAACTTATCAAAATTTCACAACTCTTTTTGAATGGTTAATTATTAATTAATATTTTTATTAACATGACATGAAAATAAAAAAATAAGTAAATATTGGAGATCATTTTATGATATAATTTATTTATATAAAAAATATTATTTGGATGGTTACAAAATATGAAAAATATAATTAAAATAAAAATTAAATTAAAATAAGTACAAGATTATAAATAAGAAAAATTATGTTTCAATCTTATTTATCTTGATAAAAATGCTCTTATTTTTAAATATCATTATATCATTGAACTTATGATGATTAACATGTAATGTGCTATGCATGAGTTTAAATTATTAAATACTAGAATTTGTTGCAAAAACTTTAATCTTTTTCATTTATAGATGAGATAAAACTATAAATCAAGAAAGAAAGAAAATAATAACAAAAACACTAAACATTTATTTATTTTTAACGTCGACAAGAAAAACAATAGCAAGGTTTATTTGGAAAAAAAAATTGAAACACTATAATTTAAATTGTTAAAGAAAAACTTTACAACCAGAGTTTAGTTTAAGTGGTAAACAACTGATATCGCTTAATATGTTTCGAATTCGAGATTGTGTATGCAAAAAATTCCTATTAAGAGACTTGTCCATTGAAATCAAATATACAATACGGATTGATCCAGATTAATCATGACAAAACTTTGAGGAACTAATAAACAACTAAAAAAGAAAAAAAGAATTTAAAAGCACAATTAGAAAAATAGCGAACATTAAAAAACTTTTTTAACCATGATGCCAATTAAACTAATAGAAGAAACAAAAGTAAATAGCAGAACATATAATAATGTTTTAATTTGAATAATGAAATTTAAAATAACAGTGTACATTTCTTAATGAAGAATGATTTTCTCTGACCAATTCTGGAAATAATAAATAATAAGAAATTGTCAAAAGGAATTCGGCAATTTCACATCGGTCAAATTCTGTAAGAGGTATATGTACTATGCGTTTTTGATAGATATAGTCCTTCTACTTCACTTCTAGTTTCTTTTGTTTATAAAATGTATACATTTTGATATTTGCTTACAATTAGGCAATATTTATTCAAAAGTAAAATATATATATATATATATATATATATATATATTACATCACCACATATTTTAAAAATAAATTATTTCAAATTATTTAACATAATTAATGAAAAAAATATGACTTCAAGATTATAAATAAGGATGATAACAAGTCGGATTAGATCATATTTTTGGCCTAACTGAACATGATCCGAAAATAAAAATCCTTCACCCGCACTCGACTCAACCCGAGTTTAGGAGAACCCCACTCGATTCGACATGTTCTAATCTAAATATATTTATATATAAAAAATCATTCTATTAAATAAAATAATGACCTAATTGAAAAATAATATAAAAAACTATTATTATAATTATCTTTAAATATATAAGAATAATGATGTAGTTATAAATGATAATATTCAGCCGAGGGCTAGATATGTTAGAAACGCATGGTACAAGGATCTTTAAAGGATTTTACCTCTTCATATGCTGGGTAGATGGCACTCTCGTAGTATTACTGCAACCACAAGGCCAAACAATTAGATAAAGTGAGAAGATCAAAATTTGAAAAAACAAGTGGGCGTTTAAACACTTACAAAAAACCCAACTCCCTTCCCCTTCTCTTTGAATGCAACAACGAAAATTTCAAAACCCCGGAAAATGACTGGTCTAGTCATGGTGACTAAGGGCGGTGTCTGTGGTGGCGGAAAGAGCGGAGGTAAAGGAGGCTGCGAGGAAGAGCAGCGGCAGAACCAGATTTCTGTGGTGGCATTGCTTTTGGCTGCTTTGAGGAAATCGGTGGTGTCTTGTCGGGTGGACAGACGAGACGAAGTGGTGTCTTCCACCGTTCGTCATATGGAAATCGGGTGGCCGACCAACGTAAAACACATTACCCACGTAACATTTGATCGGTTCAATGGGTTCTTGGGTCTTCCGGTGGAGTTCGAAGTTGAGATCCCCGGTCGAGTTCCGAGTGGAAGGTACTTTCCCTTTTCAATATGTTCTTTTTGCTAAGTTGATTTCTTTTTAATTGTTTGAAATGTTAATGTTAGTGTAGTTTAGATCTGGAGAAGTGAACTGTCCTTTATTTTGAAAATGAAGTAAACAAATAGTAACTTATTAAACTGGGACTGTCTCCTCCTTCAATAAAGCTATCTGAAAGAGACAAATGATTTCATTGTTTTTAAAATTTTGTTTCATTTTGATCGAATAATAAAATATTTATGTAATTTTAATTCTTCTTTTTGATATTTTTTTCCTTTTTATAATTTAGTCTTTTAACTTTACATATTACTCAATCTGATAGGAGTAACCAAAATTTTATTCGATTATATTTTTTTAGTTTAAAGTTATTTGAGTCAACTTGAATTAGTGAGTGAGTGAGTTTTCAATTTCAAATTTTACCGATTCGAAAAATCGAAAAACCAAATTTCATAACAACATTATTTTGATCTTTAGTTAAGTAATTCGAGTGTTTTGAAATTCAGTCATTTATTTTATTATTTTTTATAATTCATCAATCATTTTAAGTATATTTTTAATTAAATTTGAACTAGGTGTTCACTACTGTAAAATGCCTATATATCTGCAATTATTAGTTTTGAAAATAAATTTTATTTTTTGTAATTTAGTCATTCGACTTTGCATGATTTCTCTCTTTTCTTAATTCTTCCTTTGTTTTTAAGTCAATTTTTTTTTTATCAAATTTGAATATCGCACTCCTCTAAAACTGTAAAATCCATGTGCAGTCTCAATTACTATTTTTAACAATTATTTTTTCCTTTTTATAATTTATTCTCTCAACTTTGAATTTTATTCATTTTGATCATAACTTTTTGCAAACTATTTCTTCCTATCAATTTCATGACTTCTTTATACTCTCATCAATATTTTGTCATTAAAATTCATTCTTTTAAAAATCAACATTACATATTTATTTTATAATTTGGGATTGTATTTGATTTTTTGAATAACATTACAAATCATAATTACACATGTGAAAATTAATATGAAAAAATATATACATGAATATCTTATATGGTTAAATAAAGTCATTTAAATTAGAACCAATTCACACAATAATATTATAAAAATTAAAATTTAAACAAAAAACTTGAAAATCAATTTGATTTGACTTAATTCAAATAAAAAATTAAATAAAATTTTAATGATAAAACATAACTTATCAACTTGATTAATTCAATTTTTTACTCAATTCGATCGAATACTTGCCCATACCCTCATCAATACTTTTCCTCAAAATTTATTCTTTTAAAAAATAACATTATAAATATATTATATAATTTTAGATATTATTTAATTTATTAAATAATTAGCCAACTCAAGTAAACTGTCCTTTTTCTTTGGATTCTTTTATGTGTTTTGAACTTGTACCATTTTCATGTTCAAAGCACATTAATGATCATTGAGAGGAGTCATGGCAACTGAGATTCAATTATATGTGATTTTTTTTATCATGATTTTCTTCTCAATTGGTGTTGTAGGCCGAAGGGATTTTTCGGATCAATCCTGAAAACAGCCAGGAGGAGCATGTAAGAGATCAGCTGAATAGGGGCATCGTGCCGGATAATATCGACGTCCATTGTCTTGCAGGCCTTATAAAGGCTTGGTTCCGGGAGCTTCCTTCGGGTGTGCTAGATGGACTTTCCCCTGAACAGGTTCTCCGATGCAATACTGAACAAGAATCGGCCGATCTTGTGAAGCAACTGAAGCCAACTGAAGCTGCACTGCTCAATTGGACAGTTGATCTTATGGCAGATGTTGTCGAGGAAGAGGAGTCAAACAAAATGAATGCGAGAAACATCGCCATGGTTTTCGCTCCGAATATGACTCAGGTATTCAAAGACATGTACTTAAATTGTTTGTCAAATACTATGAACAGCAATGGAACTAAGACGAAGTGTTCGGTTTTGATTTCGAGCAGATGTCCGACCCGTTGACAGCTCTGATGCATGCCGTTCAAGTAATGAACTTACTCAAGACCTTGATCATGAAAGCACTGCAGGAACGTAAAGAAAGCATAGCCAGAGGAGGATATTCATCGATGTCATCTCATTCACATGATGGTCTCACTGACGATGATTCCGATAGTAACCAAGAGATGGAAACGAGCTGCGAACTGAAAGGTCCAACATCGGAGTATGATAACGCCCTTTACAATAACTATAGTGGAGATGAAGATGAAGTCGAGTCATTAGGCGAAATCGAGGCATGCTTCTTGAGGCATTTGGATGAGAATCATACCAACATCACCAATCGATTTTTCGGAGAAGCCAGCTGATGAAATCACAAAGAGGATCATTCAAGTCCAAGAAGTTGTTCAGCCTGCAATGTTTAATCTAAGAAAGAACGAGAATTTTGTCTACGGAACAAGTGACAGAGACGACTCTGATGTAATTATCGCGAGCTTCATCTGAAGAGCCGAGTGGATAAGCATGTGGAGATGATAGACAAACTAGATTGTATTTGTCTAATGATGTCTGACCGATGATGCTTCATCCCCAGCATTGTTTAGAACATGACTTGCACATTTCGATTTGTCTCCGTTCGATCAGTTACGTCTATATATCGATAAAGTTAGCAATGCGATTGAACATGTGTTTGTGTTTCGACATGTTTCTTTAGGTCTTAAAAGTTTTCTTACACGGTTGATTTGCAGACAACTATGATGTCATCGGCTAATTATAAAAAAAATGAAAAAACAAAACAAAACCATAGCCTAAGATGCTAAACAGGTTTCCCAAAATAGCCTGTTCTTTTCCATCTCATTCATGGTTTGGCTCGAATCAATAGAAACAGCCGATGATTTCTTACTTTCTGCTGCTTCCATTCCATTAATACAAGGATCATATATGCATTTTTTATCTACTACCTCGCCATCGTTGTCTTCATCGTCTTCGACACTCGCATTGCCGCCGTCTAAGCTATAATTATGCTCAATAACCATATGAAGATCAGATGTAGTGTCACAGCTGCATGATTCTGCATCTTCATTATCGTCGTCTTGAGCATGGTTGACACCGGAAGATATGGCGGGATCGGAATAACCGGCTTCCGAATCGCCGGTAGCCTCTAAGTGCAATAGAAAAGAGAGATCAACAACTTTAGTTTTAATATCCATAAGTTATTTTCAACACCAGACCACAACATAAACAAGTAATCTCGTTAATATATATATAAAAGGAAAGGAGGGATGGGGTTTTGCCGCCACCAGCTTCCGTGTTTTGAGTTTGTCAAAACCAATTCTTTATGGGCTAATTCAGCTTCTATCTAGAAGGAATATATTATGGTAAATTATGTAGGTGACCATTCAACTATTATCTATTTTCATTTTGATTACCGATGTTTCGATTTCATCAATAAAATCACCTAATTATTTAAATGTGATAATTTGTAGTCATATAAATATCAAATTATTAATTTTTTTAAACTAAAGTTTTAATTAAAATAAATAATTAATAATTTTTAAATTACAATTAAACATTTTTCAAAACAAAAAATTATCACATATAAATTCGAAATGATTAACGTTTTTCAAAAAATTAAATTTGATTTTTAAAATAAAAAATCCTTAAATTCATTTTTTATTTTTCACAATTAAAAACTTGTATTAAAATTTATTATATTTCAATTAATCTTTAAGCTTGGTTCAGAGGTTTATGTGTTTTTAAACTCTTTAGATGTCCTTAATTCGAATCCCCAAAACTATTTTTATTTTTTTCTTTTCTAGATATAACTTAGGGTCCGTTTGTTTCACTGAAAATATTTTCCAAAAAACATTTTCCGTAAAATTATTACATCTTCTGAAAAATGTTTTATGGTGTTTGGAAGATGTTGTGTAAACCATTTTTCACTAGTTGATAATTTTTTTTAAAATTATTTATTGCAAATATACAATATAATAAATAATATATTATTATAAAACTTAAATTATTATTTTAAAAATATTAGAATAATATATTTAATACTATTTATGCCAATATTATTATTAAAATATTATTTCTATAATTTTATAAATAAAAATATTAAATCTAGTATATTATATTAAAATAAAAATATGATAAATTATATTGAATATCTATAAAAATAAAAATATTATATTATATTTTAAAATTATTAATAAATATATTTCAATGAATTTTTATAATATTAGACTATTATATTAATATTAAATACCTAAATAAAAGTATTGACTATTAATAATTCAATGATTATTTTTAAGAAATAAATAATATAACTTTTATTAATAATTTATTATATTATTAAAATAAGAATATAATAGTATCATATTATTATAATATAATTGAGTATATTATTGTAATAAATATTATAATATATTATATATTAAAAATATTAATAAATATATTTTAAATATGTTAATAATTAATATTTTTATTAAAATAAATCATATTAATATTAAATTTATAAAATAATATTATTTTTAGTATTTATGCTTTGAAGTAAAAAGTTTGAAAAATAATTTACGGAAAATTAACCGTAAGTCATTTTTTCAGAAAATACAAAGGAAATTTGTTGTCCAAGAAAATATTTTACATTGACCAATCTGTTTTCCTCCAACCAAACACTGAAAAGTGAGGAAAAATTTTTGTGAAAAATGTTTTACGTGAAACAAACGAACCCTTAATATGAATTGTATATAAAGTGTTAGAATAAAAAAATAAGTTTATTTTTGGGCCAGTGGTAACATCGTTTCTCTCCAACCAAGGAGGATTAGGTTCAAGCTTCCCCATCCTTTGTTTACATTATTTAATTTTCTTGCAATTATGTAGTGACACGTGTCAATATATGATTGGAAGATAAATTAATTGATTAAATAAATTAAAACTAATAAAAAAACCTTTAATCAGATGGTGATATGTGTTATTATATGATTATAAGATTAAATTCATTGACTAAATTGAAATTAGTACTAAATTAATAGAATGTGTAAACATTGAGGACTAAATGAATAATTATACCAATTGTTTTAACAGTCATGTCATACTCTCCGTTAAATATTAACGTTCGGTGGCTTTATTGAAGCATTTAAATAGTTAGATAATTTGATTGATTAAATCTAAATATCGACGGTCAAAATAAAAATGGACAATAATTTAATGGTCACCAGTGTATGTTACCCATATATTAAAACTATTATATCTGGTCACGGTGGAATAATGGGTAAAAGTATCTGTCATGCCAATCTATTATAGGGGCTATTAATTTAGTTCATCTACTATTAAATAGATCAATTTGGTCCCTCTATTATAGAGGGTGGCTCAAATTCATCGATCTACTATTATTAAATAGGGTCAACTACACGTTTAGCATCTAAACTATTTTGTCCTATTTTGGTCATAACTTTTCATTTGTTTCAAAATCATACCTAACGTTTACTTTTTGTTTTGTTTTGGTACATCACCGTTAAAAACTTAGCAAAACTATTACATCATGTCACTTTTTTATGGGTAAATTACATCATTCATCACTCAACTATCTTGTCACTCCTATTTTGGTCATTGCAGTTTAATTTTTTAAAATTTAATTACTTAACTTTCAAATTACTCCTAATTTAATCACTCTAACTTTCAAATTTATTTTTTTGTTTTAATTATATATTAATAAAACAATAATAATAAATGTCATGACACAAAAATTATTAATAAAATAAATTAGAGTGATTAAAACATGAGCAATTTGAAAGTTGAGTGATGAATGATATAATTTACCCATAAAAATTTCTACGTACAGCAGTTCCATTAAGTTTTTAATGGCGAGGTACCAAAACGAAACAAAAAGTAAAAATTAAGTATGATTTTGAAACAAATAATAGTTTAGATACTAAGCGTGTATTTTACCCTATTAAATATATCAATTTAATCTTTGTACTAGTACAAGAATCAAATAAGATCAACAATTTAAGAATTTAATGTTTATTATTTAAATTGATCGATTTAATGTTTATAATTTTTATTTTATATTAAAATTTAAGTAAAACAATATTATAAATAATAAGAAATATTGGAACAAATTATAAAATTCAGAAACAATTAGACTTCAATTTAGGATAAGATAAAAAAATTAAAGGACTAAATTGAATAAAAAGAAAATATGAGAGACTTGATGTGTTACACACACACACGCATATTATTTAGTTCAATAATAGAAAGATTATCTTGAATAGGTCTCTATGTTAAAATATGTTTTATAATATTTTGATATAACAAATTAAGGCAAACTGTTTTTGGACTTGATTGAATTTATTCAAAGTCCAATAAACTAGAATATGAGCAAAAACAATTTATCACGTATGAAGTATCAATACTGTTCTTACAATATCGATACTATATGAACAATACCGATATTGTTCATGTGGTACCGATACCAAAGGTAAGAGAAATATCAATACTCTCAAGGTAGTATCGATACTACCAGCTTGCTCAAATTCTAGAATGCAAAATAGGTACCGATACCCTAAGAGGTACCGATACTACTTTACATAGTAGTATCGATACCATAGGCATACTATCGATACCGTCAGGCCCAACGGCTAGTAATGGAAAGTTTTATTTAAATATTACAAAGGTAGTACCGATACTTCCTGTAGGAGTGTTTTATTAAATATTACAAAGGTAGTACCGATACTTCCTGTAGGAGTACCGATACTTCCTGTAGGAGTACTGATACCCTCTGTTCTGGGCAGTTTTATTTTGCAGAGAAAACATCCCCAAACGGCTAGAAATCATCCCCAACGGCTAGAAACGGTCACAAACACATTTCTACTTATAAATACAAGTTCAAGACACTTGAAGAAGGCTGGAATACCTATATAAGCAATCAAACACAAGAGAAAACCTTTTTCACTCTTTATTTTATTTTTCTTGTAAATATTGTGTTTTTGTGAGCTTTAATTTATAAACACCCTACCTTGTAGAGGTTTTCTTTGTTTACATTCTTTTCCTTTTAAAAGGGGTTTTTGGTTTTATTTTATCCAAGTGAAAAGGTCGGGAGTTGTAAAGGTTACTCTTGATCCTTGAAAAAGAAAGAACAAATTAGTGGATTTGTTGGAAAATCCTAAGTGAGGAGCTTAGGTAGTGGACGTAGACTTGGTTGATAAGTTGAACCATTATAAATTGTTGTACAAATTTCTCTTTCTTTTTACTACTTACTCCCTAAAACTTTAATTTGCCAATTCACCCCTCTTGGCAATATTTTCGGTTGTCAATTTGAGCTTCATCAATCCTAGCAATTGGTAATAGAGCTTGACTCATTAGAAGATTTAACAACCTTGAGACCATCCTTGAAGAAGCTCTATCAATTCCTAACGCAACTGAGTAGATGACTTCAACCTTCGACTCTTACTACATTGAAGACTCTCAACTAGACAACAAGCCACCTTATTTCAATGGAGCAAACTATGTCTATTGGAAGAATATGATGATGCTCTTCATTTAAGCCAACGATCAAAGCTATGAAAAATAGATTTTTCGTGATTGTTAATGGTTTGAAGGGATTTGGAGAAGTGATCCCTAATGAGAAGCTTGTGAAGAAGATGATCTACTCTCTTCCAAAGTCTTGGTAATCGAAGAAGACGACGATCATCGAAGCTAAGGACCTAAAGACTCTCACTCTTGATGAGCATATTGGTTTTCTTCTCACTCATGAGTTGATGGTAATGGAAGAAGAAGAAAATGAAGAGAAGAAAAACAACAAGATGAATGAGGTAGACATTGTCTTCAAATCCACCAACGAGAGCAATCAAGACTCAAGTGAAGAGGTGGATGAAGATGATGATGATGAAGAAGAGATGACCAAACTCTTCATAAGATCTTCTAAGGAAGTGAAGCATGAATCAAGCAAAAAGAAGTGTCCCCCGGTGTGTTTTAATTGTCGAAGAACGGGGCATGTCAAGTAGCCAACCTATGCCTTATGGCCATCAATGAAGATTCAATGGTAACTTTTAACTCTAGTGAATTAAATTCTTATTATTTTGATGAATTACAAGTTGCCTATGATGAATTGTATTTGGAATTTGAGACCGTGAATTTCAAATATAAGAAATTGGATTTTGAAAAACAAAATAAAATTTTGAAAAATCATTTTGAACTTTCAAAAATCAAAATCAATGATTTGGAAAAAGAAAATCTTGATTTGAAAGTTAAGCTTGAATGCTTAATAAAAGAAAAAGAAATAATTTATAAAATCAATTCATATATGTTAAAAATGGCAAAATGCTCACATTGACATTTCATGATCATTTGGAACATATTTGTCCTTTAAAGAAAGTAAAACATTTTAAAATTATACAAGTATGGGTTCCAAAGGGAACAAGGGACATTGAAACTAATGTTCAAGGATCCAAAGCAATTTGGATACCAAAATCCAAATAAAAGTCTCTTGTAGGATGATGAAAAAGTGAAGAAATTGAGATGCTCTAGCCACACTTGAAAAAGAATGAGTAACCTCTAAGCTTAATGCTTTTGTTTTTGATTAATTGGTTGCCTATTTAGTTTTAAGCATGCATGAGTTTTGATTTTAATGATTTTTCATAATTTTTAGTTCATCATAAAGAATTTTGGTCAAAATTGGTTTTAAATGTAAATGATATCTCTCTAACAATTGATATCAATTTTTCAAATGCTTTGTCTTTACAAATTTTAATTTTTGACCTTAATTTAAATGTTTATGCATGTGATTTATTGCAAAATGATATCTCTCTAACAATTGATATCAATTTTTCAAATGTATAACATTTTTAAATAGCTTTATGCACATGCACTTAATTTCAACAATTGGTATTGCATAAAGTTTATTAGATTTGGATATATTGAATTTCATGTGCTACTAACATGTTTGTTCATCTTTGTTCAAATTCAATTTCTTTTAAGTGTCAAGCTTTTACAAGTCAAATTTTTTGTTTGGAATGCTTTTATTAAGGGGGAGCTTTTGAAGAAGGTTGGAAAGCAATTAAACACATTCCAACTTATAAATACAAGTTCAAGACACTTGAAGAAGGTTGGAAAGCAATTAAACACGAGAAAAGTTTTTCACTCTTTATTTTATTTTTCTTGTAAATATTGTGTTTTTGTGAGCTTTAATTTGTAAACATCCTACCTTGTAGAGGTTTTCTTAGTGTACATTTTGGTTTTATCTTATCCAAGTGAAAAGATAGGGAGTTGTAAAGATTACTCTTGATCCTTGAAAAAGAAATAACAAATTAGTGGATTTGTTGGAAAATCCTAAGTGAGGAGCTTAGGTAGTGGATGTAGACTTGGTTGATAAGTCGAACTACTATAAATCGTTGTGAAAATTTCTCTTTCTTTTTACTCCTTACTCTTTAAAAATTTAATTTGCTAATTCACCCCTCTTGGCAATATTTTCGGTTGTCAATTTGAGTTTCATCAATCCTAACACTATATAAAAGAGAGGCTGAATAAATACAAACCCTATAATAGAGGGATCAGCATGTAATTAGCCTAGAATAATAACTGGCAGCCTTTAGGGAAAGAAAACCTCATAAAATCTTGGCTATCGCGATTGGCAGCTACAGCTGTTGTATGTGAAAGTTACATTAGCAGTGCCTTCAAATTTAATATCTTGAGAGGAAAGTTGGAATTATTACATTAGTGTTATTTTAAATATGAAACGGAATTGATGTATTTATTTTAATAAATGGTTATAATCAGATTTGGCTTATAAATTGTGTCAATAATTTATAAAACAAGTGGTTTAGAGCTCTTAGTTGAAATTTTCCTCTCTATTAGCATCCAGACACTTTCCTCTCTTAATTGATAAATCGTGTCAACAATTTATAATCAGATTTGGTTCGTTTATGTGTACGAAGAAACTTATTTATGGGATCATTTATCGACTCATTTATAAGCTCGTTTACTCGGCTCTCCCTTTTATTTTTTTTTTTACATTTTAAATATTTAGAAGATATGGATTAAATTGAATATAAAGTGAACTTTGGAGTTCAAACTATGAAGCTTAAGAAAATTAAGTACCAATGAAGTAATTTTATCATTTTCTTTGGTTTGCAAACAACATGATAAAAAGAGATATTGGTCGCTGAAGTTTAAAAATAACGTTAAACGAATTTGTTGATGAATTTTAATCGAACAAATATAAATACCTTAAAAAATAAATAAACGAATATAATATTAAAAATTTAAATGAACACGAAGTAAACATAAATATTTTAAAAAACAAACAAACAAACACAAATTCAACTTTATTCGTTCAAAGCGGATTCATTTACGAACGACTATAACTTCCCGAGGAGCAGAAAAGGCGTCACAAAAAGATTATTGAAAATGATAAAATAAAAATACGAAAGGAGAAAAATTCCATAAAAGATGAAGACTTAAGCTTTGTAAAGATAATAATATTTTTCAGAGTAAACCAAAAGTTTAGTATCTAACTATCATTTTTATTCCGTTTTAATTCTTTAACTATTTTTTTCAATATTATACTTAACTTTACACTTTGATTTCATTTTAGTAATCTACCTTTAAAAAATAACACAACTGCTGACGTATAATTTTTTCAATAGTGACGTGTCATTATCTTTTAGTGACACGCTAAAATCACCATTAATTTTTTAACGACGTGTAACTAAAAGAAAACTAAAATTAGACATTATACTATATAGAATAAAAAATTGAACTTTTTTTGTTGAAGTTTTATGTCATAAGGACAGTAATTTGGAATAATTATTGTAATACATTCGTATTGAATAAGATAAATAAAATTATGTATGTTATTTTATTTACTTGTTTATTGTGCATATTATAATCAAATCTGATATTGTATTTAAATCAATTAAGTGTAAAACAAATATCGACTTGACTACTAAATGATTTAATTAATTATAAATTGTATTATAAAGTTAATTAAAATACAAAAAATAACTTATATTAGTTGATAATCTAAATAAGTATTAAGCTTATAAAATTATTCTAATAAAATAATCCATAACTCTTTGGACTGACATCATATTGGATATGACCCAATCATAATTAAAATTTTAAAAATTTAATTGGGACGTTTGAAATGTAAAAAAATAAATAAATAGTTATTTAAGTTCTAAAATTCTAAAGTGAAGTAAAGCCATAATAAAACAAATATAAAAATGTTAAAAACCACACCAAAACATATATTAGAGTGCCTCAATTTTCTTTTGAAAATGCTATAATTGCCAACGGATTACCAAAATTTCAGCACATCCAAATTTCTACATTTCACCAAAATTTATATGGTTCATCAAAGTTTCTAGGGTAAACTACATGTTTAATACCTCAACTATCACTTTTGTTCAGTTTTAGTCACCCAACTATTTTTTCTTTCAAAATTATATCTAATATTACATTTTAATTTTATTTAAGTCACCCATCATTAAAAAAGTTAACAAAACTACTAACGTAACATTTATTTTATTTTTTTCAATGATGATGAACAATACCTTATGGTTACACGTCAACATCACCATTAATTTTTAAACAGCGAATGACCAAAATGAAACTAAAACTAAACGTTAAGAATGATTTTTGAAAAAAATAGTTGGGTGACCAAAACGGAATAAAAGTGATCGTTAGACTACTAAATGTGTTGTTTACCCAAGTTTCTAATGCCATACCATACTGCCAAAACATGCAACTGGATATCAAAATGTATAACCATCTACTTGACATTGTAACCTTTAATTTCTACCTGTTTAACAAAATATGTACCCCATCTACTTGACATTGTAACCAAAGATGATCCACTAATTTTAGTAAACTATTGTAGATCAACGTTCCCTTGAGCTTCCACTGTGTCTATTCCTCTCTCAGCTTGCTCTTTTCTCTTTCACAAATTTGGGGAAGAGTTGATGCCTGCAAGTGGAAAATGCAACATTATAACACAACAAAATATAACAACAAACTCTCTCCATTTACTGAGGCAAGTGAAGAAGAGTATAAAAACAGGGGGAAATCCTATGTCTATGGACTCATGCAATTCTTTCTTCCTGCGGCTTCTTATGGATTGGTTCATAGAGTATTAACATGTTCCTGCTGACTGGCTATTTCTTGCGAATTCGAATACATTTACCTCTCATATTCCAGTTTTTGGATGACAATCCCGTTCAACAGAAGCTCTGAACTATACACTGCTGCTCCTGCAGATTAAGTGAACATTTTCAATTACCACAAAGTAGAGTGATCATTTATTATAAAGAAATGGAACATAAAAATAATGTTTTAAAACCTTTCTCGAGTGACAGGGTACAGATTGCTAGATCTTGCTCAAAGGAAAGAATCAAGTGATCAACTTGAATCTTTTGATCTCTTGCTGCCATTTTCCGACTTGTCTCCACTACCTGAGGAACAATTCTCCGGAAGTCGTTACTTTATCATAGTGGTAAATCATATTGTCCTAAGATAACAAAGATGAAAGGAACAGAGACGAAGTTATATCGACAATATTTGAACACCACTAGTGATTGATAGCTGCAGGTCAGAGGTCACCGATGGAGGTAGGTACACATACCTCGCCTCCACTTGCTTTGACCAAGCTAGTAATCATCTCTTTGTTCGGTTTAACGTTTTGGGTGATGAAGACTTTTTTATCCTGTCAAGAGGTATTAGATGTTAGCATATAAGATATTCCGGTAACGTAAAAAGTGTTGGTAGCAACCAAATGAGATACTATCTGGTTTCGAATATATCAGCTATCATCAGATAATCACCTTTAGAAGTGGATATTGTCTTGCACAAGCCAATGAAACAGCCATATTAAAGCCGATTTCCTTCTCCTTCTTGGCATCCCTCAGGATGTACTTTTTCTCATTAAGTAAGCAACTCGTCTGTCCACAGCTGTCAAGCCATAGAGGTGTTACCACCGGTTTACCAACTGCAATGGCTTCCAACATGTTCCTTGTACGCACAAATTTGTCCGCTATGAAATGTGTGGCATCCATAGAACATGATGTGATAGAAATACCGAGTCGCGCAGAGATCTGACTAAAATAAAAGGACGTCAAATAACAATACAACTAAATATATGAGTCATCTTGCTGCTGAATAAGAAACAAATGCTACACCTTTTTCTGCTGCTTGATTACATCATCATCCAAATGCTGGCTAAACAGGACTCGAACATGTGCCAATCCTTTTCGTGTTCTAAAACCTGTGTGTGCAAAATCAGATATTAAGTCGGGAATACCTAGTCCCATAAGCTCTTTCAAAAGTGATGATTTTGGTAAGATTCTGTTGCAAGGTCTTCTTTGATAAACGTAATATCTATTGTTGAGTGATGCCATATCCACACTCTTTTTACAACTAAGCGTGATGTTGAATTCGGTACCAGAGGATTCAAGACTCTTTCTTGGTGATTCTCCAAAATTATGGTTCTTTAAACCATTGATAATTGATGTAGAATCCACAAAATCTAGCTTCCCAGTTTGGGCAGCCTTGGCTCCATCCAAGTCCTTAGCAGATATGCTTGTGACTGCTAAATCACTGTTTGTAACAACACATGCAACTTGTACACTACAGTTCTCTCTTGATAGAATTTCATCAGAACTATTTTCTAAAGAAAGCCGAGACAGGTTAGTTCCCATTTGTCCCTTCATGTAGAAGTTACTAGAATTGGTTTCACCATCTTCTGGGATTTTTTGACTTCTGACAGAATCCAGGTTCTGTTCTTCTGCGCCAACACTAGTGAATGAACCATGCATATTACTTTGTCCACTGGAATGGATTGGCACTTTACGAAGTGTTCTTTTTCCTTTGGGACAGTTCCATGAATCTAATCTTAATAACCTGGCTATAGAAGCCTCTTCCGGACAACTTTGTTGTTGTTCACTCGGTCGGCCATCAGAAGCTTCAATAGAGGCAAAAGAATGCAGCTGAGAGCATTTCTGCTTGCCACTCAATAACTTAGGTGGTGGATAAGCAGCCACTCTTTTCCTCTTTCTCTTATATGTCAACATGTTTTCCTCATTGACATTATTGGTCATCACAATTGATTTATCAACTTGGTCATTATTCTTTTTCACGGTAACTCCACCCTCTGAGTGCCTAGATTTATGAGTAACAGGTTCCCCCCGTGACAGTTGTTTCCCGAGCAAGGTTTGCTCATCAGGAATGGATGGACTCACATACATCCACTTTTTAAGGTTGTTACTGCTTACTGGTTCATCTACCTTAGATTGCTTGCACTTGTATCTATTTGGTTTTACTTTTTGACTCAACTTCTGATAATTATAGTTGCACGATGAACTAGAAATGTCCTTGTTAAATCTCCTAGCAGAGTGCTTTTTTCGAATAGACTCTTTTGCAACTTCTCCTGATTCACAGGCAGCAACTTTTGGAAGGGAATTCCACTGCAAATGGGTAGTACTCTTTGTTTCACCTTCCTGAAGATCTGTGAAGGTATTCTCTAGACCTTCACATGTATCACCAGAATTGCAACTAGGAGGGAGGCCGTAATATAAAGCCTCCATCGCTTCTGCAGCTATTTGGGTGCCAATACCAACATCAAATACGTCTGGTACGTCTCTTGCAGTAACACTGACTTCAAAATTTTCAGAAGATGATTTTGTTGGCATGAGCTCATCAAACTCCTTTAAATATCCATTTATAACATTCCCTTCTGATTCTTTTTCTATCCCGGTACTTGCTTCCGAACAATGATCCTTGAAAATTGAATGACTCGGACCTCTAATGTCATTGTGAAGGTGTACAAGCTCCTCTTCATGCTTGTTGCTTATGCTTCTTGACCCTTTATTATAAAGATCATGATGGCTGAAGTCTCCAAATTCAGAAGACACCAACCCTCTCTTGATAAAGGAGTCGGCCTCTGCTTGCCCACAACTCTCAAACCATTCAAAGGCTCCCATTTCTTTGACCGGAGATCCCCGCTTGATTATCTTAGCCAAACGTCGAGTTCCCTTTGCAGTGGAAACAAGAGGTGATTTAATCTTTGTTCTCTCTTCAACTCCTTGACACATATCCACAGTATTAAAGCTCAAGAAGTTATCCACAAAGGAAAGTGCAGTAGCTTGGGACGATTCTTTGGATTCCGGAGAACTGACATATTGCAACCTTCGAATCTCATGATCATCTTCTTGTTTTCCATCACTGCTATTATTATTCACCGAAGACAATTTCTTCCCTTCAATAAAAGCAACAAGAAATTATTTACTAATTCATACTATACACCAAAAGATTCAAACAAAACAATAACAAAAAGCAATCATATTGAATACATTTTTAAAAGAAAAAAACCAATGAAAAACTAACCTGCACCGAGTTGTTTGTCAATTGAATCAGCAGAATCTAAACATGGGATTCTACAACGTCCTTCATCCTCACTATCAAGCACAATTTCATTATGACCCATATCATCATCAGAATGATATTCATCCACTAATTCAGTGTGAAAGCAAACTTTCTCCAACTGGGTTTCATTTTCATTGATTGGACTATCAGGCACTACAGAATCATATAAAACGGAAGTTTTTTCATACCCATCTTCATCAAATTCTCCATCTTTATCACTTCCTAAATCATCATCAACAGGGTAAAAATCCATTTAGACCAAGTCTTATAGTAATTATTTTGATCAAACTTTTCTGGGAGATTAACGAGAAAGAAAAAGAAGCAACAATTGAAATATTAAAATGAAAAAAAGGATTACCAGATTGGGAGTGAGACTCAAAGAGAAGAGTGTCAGTGGGGTTAGGATGATAAGCCATTCCATGTGTTGGAACCGTCGTTAGTGTGGGTTTTTCGCAGTGATCAATGATAATTTGCCTTAAAAGCTCAAATTGCGTTTGGTCGACGGAATTAAGTCGAAATAAAAGATTATTAGAGAATATTATTGTGAATGTTGTATTTTGTGTTTGGTTGATTTAACAGAAATGTAATATTATCGTGTTTAGTTAAAGGAATAAAAGATTATTAGAATGTATATTTGATCAAATTGACCTTATTATATATTTGTATAATATTACAAATTATAAAATATTTATATATTTTCTTTAAAAAAATTAAATTCATAATATTTATATAATTTTTTTACAAAATTAAAAATATAAAAAAAGTTTAATGAAAGGATAATTTTTTTAACCCCTTAACTTCATATAAAATTTTAATTATAGATTTTTTTTGTAAATCTAAAATAATTTAAGGATAAATTTATAATTTAACCTTCGTAGAATTTTTATTATTCAATGACAGAAGAAAAATATTTTTGAAAAAAAATAAAAATTTAAAGGTATTTTAGTCCAAAACGCTGGTAATGTTACAATACCTAAGGGAATGGAGGTAATGACATTCCCGTTAATATACCCTAAAAATCTATTATTGGTAATAAAACATCACCGGAAATGAGATTCCCGATCAACCAAACATGAGAATGTAGAATTTCCATCCCATGAGAATCCCACAATCCTTGAAGCAAACACATGGGTAAAGATCATGAGGAGACAGAATACCACATTTTTAACCAACAAAAATAGTATTGCATTTATCCAAAAAAATAAATAAAAAAAATAGTATTGCAACTTTTTTTTGGGGGGGAAATTAAAAAATTAATACACCTAAAAATAGACTACGATGCCCACGTGTCTCCTTCTTATGCCTCCAAGCTAAAAACTATTGATTAAAAACAAAAACAAAGAAGGGCGTTCAAAGAATCGACCTCGGGACCTCTCGCACCCAAAGCGAGAATCATACCACTAGAACACCCACGTTGTCATACTTTCATAATAATAATATAAGACTAAATAAATAAGTTTTGTTTTCTACGAAATACTTTTAACCTAAAGTTTAAACCATAACGAAAACTGTAAAGCATACTATTTATAATTTATGTATTTATTGAATTCAATTTCAATGGAACATATATTATTTTGCGAAAGTGAAAATAAATTAAATATAATAATGACATAAAAAATTATGGTTATTACTTTTATTTTTAAAAATGCATCTATTTATTTAGTTGTTTAAGTCTTAATGTGAATGTTATTTTTTTAATAGAAGTTCTAGTCTTATTAAAAAAGAAAATATTTAAAATTACAGTAAATGTTTATAACTATCATTGTAAATTAAATATATGATTTGGATATTTTCCTATAATATTGACACAAAAAATTAGTCACTCTAGATCAAACACGGATCATACATGGAAAATATTAAAAATACAACCAAAATATTCGAACAAAAAAAATATACAAACAAATCTGACTAAATCGGAAAACAAACCATAAAAAGGGATTAAGCTATTGAAAAATCACTGAGAACCGTAGATCAGAGCTGAGCATCTTGAGAAATTATCCACGAATGCAAAACCGCGTACCCAAATTCAATCCGAGTGTCCAAAACAGGGAATATCAACATGATTACAAATAAACACAATCTTGATCAATCGTGACGTCATCAAATCTAACCCTGAGAAAACATAAAATAAAAAGAGTGGCCAAACGACCGAGAAAGAAGATGAAAAACGTGTCACAAAGACAGAGAAAAAATCTATCCCGACCTGATTTGATATCGCATTATCCTATACTTTTACACTAATCTCATAATTTTTCACCTAATCTTAAATTTTCTCATCAACCAAATGAAGTCACCAATATTTAAATTTCGAGAAAAAAATAAAGAAGCAAAACATGATCAAAAAGTTTATCTGATTAGAAGAGAAAAAAATAAAAATAATTAAAAGATAAATTAAAAAAAATATTAGAATAAAACATATGTTCCTGCATGTTTACGAATTACCAAAAGATAAACTAAAAACCAGATTAAAGGAGAAAAAACACAAATATAACAGATTAAAAAGCCTATAGTTTGAATTTTGAAAGATGGAACAAAAGCATATATTTCATTTTTTAAAATAAAAATTAGTATAAAGATTTCAAATAATCCCCCTGAAATAGTGGAGTGTTGATGGTAATTTGGCCTCGTTGGTTGTAGGTGGTTATCTCCTTGTTTAGGAGGAGAGTCATGACTGGTGAGATAACAGTCGTTGATTGGTGTTTATCTGTGAGAGAGACAAAAGCATAGAGGTGGAAGATGGGAGTGAAGGAGGAAAAGTGGAGAACCCCATCCATCAAGTGTGGTTAAGAGATATTTATAGTGACCTTAATTGATGGTGTCAGACATCAATTAATTTGTGAATACTCGTAGGTCAGTAGGTTAAATAGATATGGTTATCAGATCTTTGATTTCACTCTAGTAGATCACGTGAGCCTCTTAGAGGGCTCTTGTCTATGCATTGAGGAAAAGTGGAGAAACCCCATCCATCAAGTGTGGTTAAGAGATATTTATAGTGACCTTAATTGATGGTGTCAGACATCAATTAATTGTGAATACTCGTAGGTCAGTAGGTTAAATAGATATGGTTATCAGATCTTTGATTTCACTCTAGTAGATCACGTGAGCCTCTTAGAGGGCTCTTGTCTATGCATTGTAGCTGGCTTGGAGGATATGATGCTCTTGTGCTTAGAGGATATGGAATTCCTTGGAAGTTTTGGTAAGTGAATTGGAAGTTTCGGTAAGTGAAGGATTCTATCCTAAAGTCTCGATTAACGGAGAGTTGGCAGTTTCTGGAGGTGACATTCGAAGGTATAACAACTTGTCCCCCTTTAGTCGAGGAAATATAATAAAGTGGCTTGAATCGAGGCGTGTGTTCGAAGATATCCATCGCATTCATGGGGCTGATTTTATACTATACTTTTTTCGATTATGCCAGGTCAATTTGTCTAGCTATTATTTTCACGGTTTGTCGTTTGAGCGAGTCTAAATCTTGTCTTTATTCGTGGAGAGTTCAATATGTTAAGTGGAAGGAAACCTCCGAAGGTATAATATTGAGTATAACAGCTGGAACTGAAATTAGAAAGCAAAACTTAGAAGAGGAAAGTTGTTCCTACGATTACCATATCCGTGACTATATAGTCAAATCACGAGATTTCTTATCTAAAAATAAACGCGTCGATTATCAGTTATCAACCACCGAAGGCTCCGAAGTAGACTGGCCATTTCGGGATAACATGGATCGAACAGCCGATTGCTCGGACGAAGGATCCATATCCGACGAGGATAGTCTCATTGAAATCTTACTTACGGGGGGACATTACGTAAAGCACAAAGAAGACCAGCCAAATAATTACCAGACTTCATACCGGAATCCATTTTCCAGCAACAGAGTTCAGCGAAGCTTCTAGTAGAGTTGAACAACAAGAATGAAGATGAAAACCTGGTTGACATTGGCATATACATGGGATCCATCAAGTGTTCAATGTTTGAGATTGAAGCTGAATTAAGATGATGATATTTTACATTTCTATTTCCAAATGTTCCAACTTCTTTTCTTTATTGAACCCTATGAATTTGGTGTAACTTTTTTACAAAAGTAATATTAATTAGATCAAACCTAAGAGGGTTGATTGTTAAGTAAAAATTCGGCTTCAGGCATGTGAAAGGACACTGTCCTTGAGGTTTATTTCGAAGCCCTCAGGATTCAACAAGCCTTTCTAAGAAATAAGAACATAGGATCAGAAGCAAGAGGGGGGAAAATACTGTTTTCACGTATCTCCAAAATAAAAACACGTTGATTACTGCCATGAATTCTTCCACCAAAATAGGATAAAATTTTAACAAATTTGAATTTGAAAATAGTAGAAAGAAAACAAGTCAAAGCTATTTTTATGGCAACTAATTTAACTCTCTCTAGACAAGCTAAAATAAATTAAAAAATATATATTTTAACAGTCCAAGAATATGAGAATTATTTTGTAATATATGTTTATGATTATTTTACAACAATCTCTCACATATTACAAAAGAAATTCTCAGATTATATGTTGGGTTAAAAAATAAAGGTGTAATTTTCGAATCTGGTCTCTAATGGACTACGAACTAGAACTAGATAAGTATGACAAATACACAGAGTAGGTAGTGAAACAAGTTTCTGTGAACTAAAAACTCCCGTTGTATATTGGTTTCTTACATATCACATTACACTCGCACAATTCTGTTGCTTAACGCTGTTTTACGTTAACAGGCCATGCGTGTGCCTGGTTTTTCCACGAGTGCTCTAAAGATTTTGTCATATTCTCATAGGAGCGGCCTCACCCCATACTCGTATAATTAATGCTAAAAGAATCAATATATGACTTGTTACCTATATGAACCTCTTTCTTGGGTTCTCCAATCAATGGTTGGATTTCTGTCATTATTGATTTCAAATTAGCTCAAGTCTCATTCCCCTCGATGTTCCATATATTAGTTTTCTCCCTAAAAGTTTGGTTAGGGGATCGGCCAGATTCAGTTCTGACTTCACATAACCAATGGAAATTATTCCATCCTTCGATAGCTGCTTCACAACGTCATGTCTATTTTTACCATTAAATGTTTTATTTTTTTTTCTATAGGTATTGCCGCTTGGCAATCACAATACATAGATACGGAAGATTTTGGTTTTATTCCCAAAGGAATATTAGCCAAGAAATTTCTTAGCCACTCAGCCTCATTACCAGTCAACTCTAAAGCAACTAATTCAGACTCCATTGTTGATTTAGCAATGATAGTTTATTTTGTTGATTTCCATGATACTGTACCACCTCCTAAGGTGAACACGTATCCACTAGTGGACTTTGTCTAATCTGAATCTGAAATCCATTTTGTATCGCTGTAACCTTTCAGTACAGCGGGAAATCGACTGTAACAAACACCATAATTAATTGTACCTCTCAAGTATTTCATTTATCTGACTATTGCAGTCCAATGATCATTACTGGGACTATGTGTATACCTGCTCAGTCTACCCACAACATATTCTATGCAAGGACGAGAGAAATTCATCAAATGCAACAGACTCTCAATAATCTGTGCATATTCAGATTGAGCTACTAGATCACCTCTATTTTTCTTTGAGTGTTAGCATCATAAGGGTTACTCACAGGTGATACATCAAAAAGTATCCATACTTTTTTAGAAGTTCTTCAACACAATGTTCTTGAGAAATCATGATGCAATTCTCTTTCCTTATGATTTTAACTCCCGATATTACATTTGCTTCACCCATATCTTTCATATCAAATTTAAAAGCCAGGAGCATTTTCGGTTTTATGAATGATATCAAGGTTAGTTCCAAAAATAAGCATGTCATTCACATACAAACAAATAATCACACACTCGTTATTCGAGCATTTGGTATACACACCTCTATCAACTTCAACAGAGGAGAAATCATATGAAATCAAAACACTATTAAATTTCTCATGCCATTGTTTGGGAGCTTGTTTTAAACTATATAAAGATTTAGTAAGTTTACAAACTTTATTTTTCTGACCACTAATAATATAACCTTCAGGTTACACCATGTAAATTTCTTCTTCCAAGTCACCATGTAAAAAAAGTAGTTTTAACGTCCATTTGGTGTACAAAAAGTTTATAAATTGAAGCCAGTGCTATTATAATTCGTATAGAAGCAATAGGATTATATTTCCTTTTAAAAATCCATTTACAACCAATAAGTTTGGCACCCGGAGGTAAATCAACTAAAATCCAAGTCTTGTTTTGTAAAATTGAATCAATTTTAGTTTAATTGCTTCTTTCCAAAGTGGTGCATCAGAAATAGCTTTAGAAAATGTTAACGGATCATCGTCAACAAGGAAAGCGTAGAAATCATATCCAAAGGAAGTAGTTTTCCTTTGCCTCTTACTCCTTAAATCCTCAAAAGAATTTTCATATTCACTTTGTTATGGTTCATTAAAACTAGAAGTGTTATTTGGAATAGCATGACAAGTTTGTGCTAATTTCAAAGGAAACACATTCTCAAAAAATTCAGCATTCTTTGTTTTAATAATAGTGTTATGATCAAGTACGTCACTTCTTAAAACAAGAAATCTATAGGCAACACTATGTTCAGCATAACCTATGAACATGCAATCTGAAGTTTTAGAATCAATTTTCCTCTTTTTAAAATCCGACAACATGACTTTAGCAGGGCACCCCCACACTTTTAATTATTTAAGGTTAGGGAATAGCCTTTCCATAATTCATATGGTGTTTTACCAGTCTTTTTATAAAGTATTTTATTTTGTAAATGACACGCAGATAACAATGCTTCACCCCATAAATTATCAGGTGCAAAGGAACTAATAAGCATATCATTCATCATTTCTTTTAAGGGTTCTATATTTTCGTTCAGTAACACCATATGATTGAGGTGAATAAGGAGTTGTTTCATGGATTATACCTTCCTTTTCACAAAAATCATTGTAAAAAACATATTCACCACCTCTATCTGATTTAACTCTCTTAATTCTTTTATTTATCTGATTTTTAGCTTCAGCTTTATAAATTAGAAACATGTTAAAGGCTTCATCTTTGTTTCTGAGCAAATAGACTTTAGTATATCTTGAATAATCATTTATAAAAGTTACATAATAATTTTTGCCACCTCTAGTCATGGTTTGTTTCAAGTCTCCTAAATTAGCGTAAATTAAATCAAGTAATTCGGTCTCCCTATGAACAAGACGATAAGATTTGTTATTCAATATAGACTCAACCTAGGTTTTACATTTATCAAAGCATTCATTATTAAACCCAGATATTAAACCCAATAATCGCATTTTCTAAATATAAGAAATACTTACATGTCATAATCTTGCATGCCATTTATCAATCGAATCAACCAAGTAAGCCAAAGAATAAGATGCATCATTAATATTTTCAGAAACATTCAGCACAAAAAATCCCTAGTTCCAATAACCTTTCTCAATGAAAACATTGTTCTTAGTAATTACTAGCTTATCAGATTCGAAAGAAATTTTCACCCCAGCCTTAATCAAGAGAGAAACCGGAATCAAGTTCATCCTGATATTATGTACATATAGTACATCAGTTAACTCCAATGTCTTTCCAGATGTGAGTTTCAATGCTACTTTTCCTTTTCGAAGCACTTTGGCTTTGCGAGAATCAGCAAGATAGATCATCTTATTTTCATCCCCTACATATGTAGGAGAGGAAAAGGTATTTCTATCAGCAAAATTTGCTTTGTAGCACCAGAGTCTACCACCTAATCTTTCACACCGGCAACAGAATGAGCTTGAGAAATCAGAACAATTATTATGTCATCTTCTTCAACCAAGTTAACCCTTGGCTGAGGAGGATTATTCTTTTTTGCTCTCTTTCTGCATTGATGAGCATGATGACCTGGTTTTCCACATACATAACAATCACCTTCTTCTTGAAGGCATGGTTAGTATAGCTTTTTCAAAACTGGTGACCAAAATAAGATGAATCAAAAATAGAAGTGACCTTGAGTTCAGTTTACTCAAAATAATATAATGACCTAAAAACTGATCGGTTTTGTTTTTTTATTACATTTTTTGGGTCTTATATGAAGATGCCCACGTGTCTCCGTTTTATGCCTCCAAGCTATAAAAAATATTATTAAAAATAAAAAAGGGGCGTTCCGAGAATCGAACTCAATACCTCTCGCACCCAAAGCGAGAATAATACCACTAGACAACTTTGTTTTCATATCACAGTAAAAAGTTTGTATTGTATGCATAATATTTATTTTCAAGGAAAATACTTTATACATAAAGATTAAATTTTAACGGAAAATGTAAAGCATACCATTTATAATTTAAAATGTATTTAATTGAATTAAATTTGAATAGGTGAAAGTGCAAAATAAATTTATTTAATTGTTTGAATCTTGGTTTGAATATTATCGTTAATATTATAATATATTGGAGGACATGTTTTTAGTATGTTGAAAGGAATCATTATTGTTTTATGAGGGTCATGGGTTTGAGAACCAACAATCACATTAGAATATATATTATTTTATAATCATTTTAGATTAAGCCAAAACAAATTTACAAAGTATAATAAGGTGGTATAAGTAATTTTTTTGTCATCTTAATTTCAACCCGGCTTTTGGTTATATTTCAATAATCCTAATTTCATGCTGAATTTCGAGGTGAAAATCTATTCTAACCTGATTTAATCTCATATTTTTTACGCTTTTACATAAATCTTAATATTTTTTTCATTTAGTTCCAAAAATTCTCACCAACTAAACAAAATTACTAACATTCAAACCTCCTCTTAAAAATTAACAATCTTTACCAATACCTAAATATAATGGAAAACAGCAACAACAAAAGAAAATCGAGAAAAAAAATAAAGAAACAAAACATGATAAAAAAAAGTTTATCATATTACAGGATAAAAAAAATAAATTAACTAAAAGATAAATTCAATAATATTAGAATGACTCATATGCTCCAATTTTTTGATTTGTGGATGAGAAAAGTTCGAATAATTTAAAGCATTATACAAATAATATATATTTATTCCGATAAACTATTCACTCAATATTAAGATAATTTTTAACTCTATACATGAAATTTAACCCCAATTTTTAATTTGATACTTGAATAAAAATTGTACTTATATATATGCATTTTGATTCAAATGCAAACATAAAACTTTGATTCAAGTGTAGACTCTTAAATAAATATATTAAATTTTTTATACTGAATAAATGTAATTATTTATATATAAAATATATTTAAAATATAAAATGATGTTGTATCGATAATGATGTTACCGACATGTGAAAATTAAGGGTAAAGTACATAAATAGTCCCTCAACTATAGGGTATTGCTTAGTTGAGTCCTATTACTATTGAAAGTTATAAAATGATCTTCTGATTATTCATATGTCCTAATCTTGTCCCTTTTCTTTAAAAATCAACGACATTATGAATAGTATGTTAATCTGCTGACTAGATATGATAAAATATGATCTTAAAATATCAAGTGACTTTACAGTTGAAACAATTCTGGGATCAGATTTTATCATATCTAGTTAGAATGTTAACATCTAGCTCAGACGATCATAAATTTTTTAATAGAAAATCCTGAGTTTGGAACATATGAAAAATCAAGTGACCATTTTTATATTTGAGATCCTAAAATCTCAAACGACTATACACTTGAAACAGTTCGAAGATCATATTTTATCATATTTCACTTGAAATATATGAATAGACGAGTGATCATTTTGTAACTATTAATAGCCGAGAGACTCAATAAAGCAATGCCCTATAATCGAGAGACTATTTTATAGTTTTAATAGTTAGGAGATTCAACAAAATAGTATCCTATAGTTGGGGGACCATTTGTGTACTTTACCCTGAAATTAATTAAACTTAAAATTTTCACATACAAGATTACATGCTTTAATTAAAAGAGAGGAAAGGATTGAGTTATTGTTGAAAAGGAGACCTTAGTTGAAAGAAACTCTCGTGAGGGTAGGGTTTCTTTGCTTAAAACATTAATATTCTTCTTCTTCAGAATCCATCCTCATATTCATGTTTTCCATGGCGAATTCTTCAGCCCAGAATCAATGTCTAAGGTATTATAATCCCAGAACTCCATTACTTTCTTACTTCATCTTTATGAACTATGATAAAAATATCTGAACACCTCATGTTTTTGTTTGATTTGATGTTTGGATGAAGGGTTTTTTGAAAAATTAGCTATAATTTATACTGATGAACATGAAATATACAATTGTCTCCAGGTTAGTGAAACGTGACCAGATGTCAAAGAGGGAATGGACTGATCTTCCTATTCTATCATCCATTGCTGACCGTTTAGCCTTAAACGAGCTTATCAGATTCCGAGCCGTCTGCAAGGACTGGCACGCGGCCTCTTCCGCTGCCTCCGACAAGGTCGAAGCCTTACCGGATCATGAGCCGTGGTTCATATTATACGGCGATGATAATTCTACATGCACATTGGTTACTGAATATTCCACTAAGAAACACGCCATTGATATCCCAGAACTGAACGGAACAACCTGCCTAGCATCGAGCCAAGGGTGGCTCCTACTATTCCGTGAAGGTTCGATGTTCTTCCTTTGCGTTTTGTCCCGTGCCAAAATTGACATTCCGGAGATGTTCCCTCACTCGATAATCTCCAACCACGTAGCGTTCTTTTCGGCTCCACCGACGTCGAACGACTGCGTGGTGTCCGTCCTTAGACAAACTGAAACCGAAGTTGAATTGTATGTGATACGTCGCGGAGCCACTTCTTGGACCAAGCACAAACTCGCATCCACAATCTGCAGGAACATAAAACACGCGGCTTTCCTTAAAGGCGAGTTTTACTTCATAGACGACTGGTATTCGATGGTGTTTTTTGAGATCGAGACGTCGAAGTTGTGCCACGGGAGAGTAGTTTGTACTGAATCGGAAACGGGTTTAAGATTCAGCCAGGTGGGTGAGAAGAATAAGTTGAAGGAACGATTGGCATCGGATGATATGTCTCAAGTCTCAATTTGTGGGACGGTTATCTCTTGTGACAATGCTCGTAGGAATAGGATAGTGCCATATGAAAACAGTAGGGTTTGTAAGAAACAAGGTGCATGGTTTCAACCCAGGTTCCATCAGATTACCCAAAACCAAAGCTGGTGACACCGTTTCTTTAGTTAGGGTTTATTATATTCTTTTTATTTTATGATATTAGGACTAGTTTTTCATATGCTATGGTGAACTTTTAAATTTGTTGCATTGTTTCTATTGTTTTTTCAACTATTTTGGTTTTTATTTTCTTGGAATGTTGCTATAATAATTGTGTCGGGACGAAAACGGTTCTCGACACATACACCCTCCTCTATAATAATTGTTTTTACCTCAATTTTCATTATCAATTTAATGAGCAAACAAGATAGACACAAGCATTCCACTCAAAGCTCTTTAATTTTACAATCATCGATAACTCAACCCGTACCAGGATCTGCATCTGGACCCATCGATAACTCAACGCGTGTTGGCCTTTTTCTTCTTCTTTTTTTCCTGTTTTTAATTATTATTATTATTATTATTATTATTATTATTATTATATGACTTTTATCATTATCGTTATTGATCACTTTCATTTAAGTTTTGTACATTTTTTACTATTAAATTTTAAAGATATAATATTTTATCATTTTTATTTTATTTGATTAAGATATGATAATATTTTTTTATTTGATTAAGATGTGATCACATTCTTTATCGACTTTTAAATGTTTAGTCATTGAAATTTTGATTCATGTTAGTGAGAAAATTAAATAAAAGTGATAACATTCGGAACAATCATTAAGCTTTTTAGGGCTATGGTGGGGAGCGATCCAACGTAAATTTGGAAAAGGTTGGGTTTTAAAATAAATGCATAAATAAACAAATTTGGAGTCACCATCGACCTTTGGGTTAGGTAGGTTGAATACCTAAAAAAATATCTTTTAAAATAATTTTAAGAAAAAGAATTTTTAAAGATAAAAAGTAATATGCAATTAACCAAAAATTCGTTTTGAAAAGGGTTCAGGAGTCGATTACGTGTGGGGAAGGATTAGCACCACACAGTGCCCAAAATCGATACCTAAGCGATTATACGTTATCTGAATATTGAAATTGACAAACTTGAATATACATTTAAATTGTGATCCTGTTTAGAAGAATTAAGAGAGGGTATTATTTTGTACGAACAATTCTCGAAAATACATTCCTTGTCAGTTAAGGGGGCATTTCCATGGATTCTCCATACAAAATAATATTACCCTAATTTTTAATAAATCATATATATAATAAGAGTCATTGAGATGTAAAAAAAGAAGAAAATATATATTGTTTTGTATGAACAATTCTAGGAAACAAACTCTTTGTTAGTTAAGGTATGCTTTCATAAATTCCTCGTACAACATGTTATCCTAATACAATATGCATTTCCGATAAAGAGAAACCAACAAGGACTTGAAAAAAATACCATAAATACAAGAAACTTAAATGCAAGTAATAAAAAATTAATCGAATATATGAATGAATACTGGAGTGAACAGATGACAACTTTGGGGATTAAGCTATAAACCAACAAAAATCATGGCCATAAACAAAAATGTCATGCAAACTAGGTACTAGAATCGTAATAAAACCATCATCAACATTCAAAACTAAAATAGAAGTTATTAAAATGGGGTACTTAAACTACGATAAGCATAAAAATAAAATAACCAGTGCAAAGGGACCTAGACAGAACGCGGGTAAAATTTAAAGTGCAAATTGGAACAAACGAGAATCTATTTCAGAGACCAAATCAAAATGTTACAAAATTAGAGGGACTCGGGGAGGGGTTTACCCACGCACTGAAACACAAATTCTCCCTTCCTAAAACGGCGTCGTCCTAGAGTGGGTATATATACCCAAACCCAAAGCTAAAAATGTCATCAACCATTCATTTATTTAATTCCACTCTCTCTTTAAAAGGGGAAAACAAATTTTCCTCTGCCCTCTCTATTCTTTTCCTCACCGGGGGAGGCCGACAGCCTCCGACCACCGCTCACCAGAGCCCTTCTCCATTGCTCACGGCAGCTGGAGTTAAAAAAAAAAGCCCAGAACACTCCTTTATTTTTCCCCAACCCGAAAATGACAAGTAATCTCCTAAAAAATAAACCCCTTGCCCTTGATCTAAGCAAAACGAAGGGGTTACCTTCGATTTTTGACCATCGTTTCTCCCTCCGGTGGTGAGAGTTGGCTCCAAGGGTAAGTCTCTTTCTCTTCTCCGATTTTTTTTCTCTTTTTTCACTTTTCAAAATCCCTTTCTCTGAATTTTTAGTTTCCCCCCCCATTTTTTCTCTTCGAAAAATCCCTAGAACCCTTTTTTCTTTTTCTAATTTTTGTGTTATCTCTACCCCTTTCGATTTTTTAGTTGTTGTATTGAATAGAAGAAAACTCCCCTTGTTAATGTCCTTGTGTTGCTATATTATTGAAAAAGGTTTTTCCTCTTTCTTCATTTTCGATGTAGCATCTTTTGGGAATAATCTTACTGATTTTTGTTCTTATTTTATTTTTTTCTTTTTGCTTCTTTCGACTTTCGTGCTCTGACCGAGGAGAGTGAGACACTTCAGTCGACAGGTGGTGACGTACGTACAAACGGGGTAAAATAGTTTTACTCGAGGCTCCTTTTATATGCTTTCGTGGTGACCAACGAATTTCCCGACGGCAGTGGCAGTCCTCGAGAAGTGGAGAATCACAGGCGCGCGCATCTCACGCGTGGAGTGCATGACGGCGGCAACTTGGCACGTGGTGGCTGAATAACCTTAGGGTAAAACACTAATCATCCAAAGATTAGGATCATTGGATCTAGGCAGTTCCAACGGTTGAGATGAGGGGTGAGTGGAAGCTGATGAGAGCTAGGGTTTCTGCAAAACGTAGAAACTTAGGTTCACTTCGGTTTGGGCTTATTGGGTTGGCTCGAGCCTGTTTCAATTGGGTTGTAATGTTGGGTCATTTGTAATTTGTTTTGGACCTCTGTTTGGTCTGATTTGTAACCTGAAAATAAAAATAAATAGTAATAATAATAATATATTGATAAATTAGAACCCGTACATAAACTGGTGTCTATAGCTGCCCCTCTTTATACATTCTTGTGTTAACAAGAATAAGGCAAAGAGGAAGAGACAATGAGTTTTTGTCCGTTCGAATCTATTTTCAAAAGTCTCATGAGAGATCTGCTCCACTGTTTCTCCAGGGTAGATCAGATCAAGAAATGTCGACTCATTCCACTGTTCTTCAGGGAGTGTTGAATCGATGTAGACTTGTTCCACTGTCACTAAGGGAATATCCAGTCTTGAAAGAGAGAGATCTGTTCTACTTCTTATTGAGGGAAAAATCAGATCTGGGGACTTTGATTCATTCCACTGTTCTTCAGGGAATATTAAATTGAGGTAGACTTGTTCCACTGTCACTCAGGGAATATCAAATCTTGAAAGAGATGGATATGTTCCGCTTCTTCTTGAGGGAAAATCAGATCTGGGGACTTTGATTCATTCTACTATTTTTCAGGAAAGATTGAATGGAGGAAGACTTATTCCACTATTACTTAGGGAATATCAAATCTTGAAAGAGAGGGATATGTTCTGCTTCTTCTTGAGGGAAAATCAGATTTGGGGACTTTGATTCGTTCCACTGTTCATCAGGGAAGATTGAATCGAGGAAGACTTGTTCCACTGTTACTCAGGGAATATCAAATCTTTAAAGAGAGGGATATGTTTCGATTCTTCTTAATGGAAAATCAGATCTGGATACTTTGATTCATTCCACTGTTCTTTAGAAAAAATTGAATCGAGGCATACTTGTTCCACTTTTACTCGGAGAATATCAAATCTTGAAAGAGAATGACCTGTTCCGCTTCTTCTTGAGGGAAACTCATATATGGAAATGTTGATTCATTCCATTGTTCTTTAGGGAATATTAAATCGTGTTCAATTTTCTTCTTTTATCTTCAAGAATTTCAAATCTAAAAATTAAACATTAACCCTTGTTAGCATGTGTTTGACAATTCAAATACATCATACCTGAAAGTCTTGGGATTTCATGATAATCTTTGAAAATCAAATTTTCTTGTGGAAACTTGTCTCGCAACCACTAAATATAGGAATCTACCTCGACTTAAGTGTCAACTGAACCTCTTTCTTTTTAAGACTTTGAATTGGTTTTCCAAAAATTTTATTTTTTCAAAAAAGATTTTAATGAGAAACTTTGGAAATTGTTTTCTCATTATTTGAAAAATCATGCGAAAATATCCTGCTCGAAGGTCTTATTGATGGCTCGAAGGACTTATCATCTTACTCAAAAGGCTTATAGATGACCCAAAGGATTTACTCATCATGCTCGAAAAACTTACTGATGGCCCGAAGGACTTACCAATCTTGGAAATAGTTTACTAGGTAAGAAACTTTTCTTACTTTTCAGAAATTTCAATTTTCAGATTTAAATGAGGAACTTTTCTCGTTTGTCTAGAGACATATGAAAACATCCTGCCCAAAGGTCTTCTGGATGGCCCGAAGGACTTACTAATTAAGAAACTTTTGTAAATCAAGCTTAGTTTTTCAAAAAGTCTAGCATGTCCAAAATCCTCTAAAAAACAGACTTAGTTTCTTTAAATCTCATTTAAAAATACCGTGTTAGGAAACCTTTGAAAATCAGACTTAGTTTCTAAAAAAAAATGTATATTGATTGGTAAAATGCCCCGTTTAAAATAATGATCATTCTATGGATTGGGTTCCTCAATTCTTAAGGTTCTGCCACTCTGAATGTAATTCCCTCCTTTCGAGGCTTGAATCTTGACTTTTCTTTTTCTTATTTTCTTGAAAAATCTGTAAGTATTATGTATGTATGTACGAAATTATGTATGATGCAATGAAACAAATCCATGTATAAATGCATGTTTTCTTGATCTGTGGTGGAGATGGCTGCAAGTGTGATATTTCTTCCCTTTCTGATTAAGTAGTCTTCACTTTTTGTTTAAACCAACGTGCACTCTTGCAATTCTTGACTTATGTCAATTTCTTCTTACCCCAACAAATTTTTGCCTCTAATAAGATTAACTTTCTCTTCTTGAACTTATGTAGAAATCCAATAAAGCTTTCATCTTTGAACAGAGGATCCACCATTTCAAGCTTTGGAGAATATGTATGTGTTGTGGCCTTGTAGAAGGAAATCAAAGGCCATCGCCTGGGATTGACCATTGCAGCAATTGATGGAATATCAGACTGCCTAAGAGAGCTATGAGACACATCCGTGCCAAGGATGATGGTTGGAACCTTAGAAACAACTGGAATTGAAGGTGTTTGCTCAATTGCTAACCTCAAACTTAGTTCTCCAAGCTTTGCATTGATTTTTAGAAGCAATTTCGTAAGGTACTGCCATACATTTGTGTGACTTTACAAAACTATAAATATTAGAACTTTTCTTATTAGGTAAAACACAAAGAAGGAACTGTGGAGCTCCAAGAAGTTTAGATTGGATGTCTTCAAACATTTTATCCACTATATCAACAGGAGAGCAGCATCTATTCTGATTTGACTCCTGAAACACATCAAAGGGAGGGTCTATCTTAATTCCTTTCATGTCTCCACATCTAATCAAATCTTGAACAAGGCTATTTGTATCACATCGTGTCGAGAAGTTTAACAACAACCCATCGTTCAATCTTAGTTGGCTCCACTAATTTCTTACTGTTAAAATTCCATCGCCCATTCTGTGGGAAGAAATCTTCATCATTCCTCACTTTTAACCTCAGGGTTGTAGAAGAGAACCTTCATCTTGAGTAAAATTAGAATTTATGGAAACACCACATGATAACAACATTGGTTCAATGCCATAGTTACTGGTTCGTAAAACATTTATTGAACTTATTCATCATTTCCTATGGTTTATGCTTAGATTTTTCAACCAGGGAAGCTCTTTGCATGGTGTTCAGAGCTTTTGTATAGCGTCGCAAAGACACCGAAATATTTAGCTCAGTGGGAATATAATGGGAGCTTTAGCTTGCCAACATTAATGCATGGAAAATACCAAAATAATACAACTGTATGTTGTGATGATGGACAAAACAATCATAGTAAGCTCCACTGTCCTTGTTTTACCATTTTCATTCTTTACACCTTTATGCCCCAACATTTATAATTTCCTTGCTCCAACTTATTCTAAGCATGAACTTTGTGTCTGATAGACACGTGTCAACTACCAAGATCTACTCCAAAGAGATTATATTGTTTGAAAATGTTTCTCTACTTCATTTTATTTTTAAAATTTAAAAACGTTTGATGAAGAATTTTTGAAAAATGGTGTCCCATACAATGGGCTCGCAATTGAAGCAAATTTTAAAACAAGAGTTTAATGAATATCAAACAAGTTAACTACTCTTTTAATCTTTCAAAACAAAATCATAGCCCATTGGAAAATTTCAAAATTACTAACAAATTTAAGATATAGGTTGATTCTGAAAAGGTAAGGTCTCTCAGATTGGCCTTTTTATTATAACATATATGGCTCTTTGGGCATCCACTGACTTGAGGAAGTGGTTGTTATGCTCATCATCTAGAGATACTCATTGGTTTCAAACTCTCTAGTACATATTTGGGATGTGCGGTTCCTCATCAAGAGCTTTGTAAGTTCGTATCTTATGTCGTAGTTGCATAATTTGATATTGGACCCGCCCTTTTAGGTTTTCAACTCGAATCCTCATTTGGTTTCAAGAAGTTATTCACAATTTTACGTCTTGAACCCCTCTTTATTATTTTTCCTATCATACATTAAAGACTTTAGAAAACCAATTTTTGCAAATAAAATAATTAATCCCGAGAAGTGAAATGAAATCTGAAGATAACCTCTTTCACTTAGAAATCCATGTATGATTATAATGGATGTTTCAGGCACGTAACATAGGTTAGGGTTCATGGTTATGAAAGAAAGGGATAAATAGGCCCAAACAAGTGTTCAAGGGTAATTGAACCAAGGATCAATTCATTTTGATGCCTTCAATCTTGCTTTGCTTGACTTGGATTTGCTTGCTACTTATCTTTTATTTTCTTTTGCTTTTTATAGATCCCTCTAGACTTCCCATTTTTGGGTTTTCATCCTAGAGTTCATCTCCATTTTTTTATATCTTCAGCATTTCTTGCTCTTCTTGTTGAATCTGAATCTTTGAAATGATTGTACTTGATCAACCTTGTGGCTTTAGGCTCAATGAGTCACTCATCTTGAAATACTTGATTTATTTTCTTTCTCTTTTTTTTCTTCTTCTTCTTCTTCTTCTATCTTTTCTCTTTTTTTTTTAATTTTTTATCTCTCTATTTTATATATACATTTTATGAATTTATTAGATGAGTATAAGACTCCACTTGCTTTGAGTACATTCTTGTCCTATTTGTTTCTTGCATTTGGAACTTCTTTCATTGTTCTCGACTGGATTGACGAAGACTTGCCCTTGTAATAAAATCTGGATTGACGGTCTTTACTTATGCGAGAAGATATCATTCACCTTGCCCCCCAACGTGGAGGGTTATCCTTGGTTAGGGTTGAATCAGAAGAAAAATAATTCAGGCTAAAAAAAGGACAACAAGGGATATATTTTGTCTTTTTATGAAGAGATAAATGAAAGAAGGCCATTCATCATTTCATACACAGAAGTCCTTGCAAAAAGAGGTATCCCCAGGAGGATGAATATTCATGATTAAATTTTATTTACATGAAAATAATGTAATTGATGCATGATAGAATTATTTATATCATTCCCTTTATTTCTTCTTCTCTTCAAAAAGGTGATTCATGATGCCCCATCTCATCTCATCTTGCAGGAAGATCCACAAACAAATGAAAATTTTGCAATTGAGGTCTTCCGGTTTTACTGGTATAAAGAAAAATGATGGTTTTGTGTCTGAAAAGACAAATGTGTGACTTTGAAGTCGTGTATATGGAGAAAGGTAGTGTTATAAAAAGATCAGCTCTACCCGAGAAGGTAAAAGTATGGATTTGGTGTCTCGAAAAAGGTAAAGGTATGACTTTGGAGTCTCAGATAAATGTAGCGTCAAAATTTGGTTTTGGTAGTAACCATGAATTATTTAAGGTAAAAAAGATCGAGTAATTGTGTTTTTGAATTTGGAAGGGATATTAAAGGTCTAATTTTGCCACTTGCCAAAGATCTATAATTCTTGAAAAATTAAAAGAATCTTTTAATTAATTTGATACTCAAAGAACTAACAGATTAAAAATTTTATTCATTGCTCATAACCTTAAAAAGTATCATAAGTTCAATCACCATACATTTTGACAAAATATTTAGGTAAATAAAGAAAGAAAAAAAATAAACTCAAACAAGACAATGCAAGTGTAAAACCCTTATCCGACCCGGATATGAGTCCGAGGTGTCACATTAACTTTTCAAATCATATAATTTTACAAAATCGTAAAAATTTCAACTTATATTAAATAAACAACTTAATTTACATAAGTTAAACCAGTAAGTTTACAAACCCGATAAGAGCATGTCCGATTCAAATATTTAGTTACATGCCAACTATACTCAATATAACAAAATATATATACAATTCCATTCTTTTCTGATATGATATTTGGAAAGGAGAAGCTGACCTGTCTTGCCTATCCTTGCTCCCTTTTCTCGAAACCTGCATGTGTAACATTCACACGCTAAGTCGTTGACTTAGTGAGACATATAAAACAGATAATAGAAACTTAAATAATTAACAATACAAAAACATTTCATATCATCATATCATACAAAATCATATAATATTTCATATAACAAAATACATACATACACATATCTCATCATTAACTTCATCAACCTTCTTATAGTTATCAATATAATTATCATTAATCCCTCTTATCATCTAATCTTGTACTTAACATTTATACACATCATATCATACATTTCACACGGCAAAAAACATAACATCACATAAAATTTATTTATGTTATATCTTTTAATAGCCCATGTACACTTGTGAGAACTAAAGATATGTGAATACATTGAGGTTGTGCACAAATGCTGTCACCACAGCTCGTATAATTTGCATTGAGTGCCATATAAAATTTTCCAAAGGACCACATATATATCCTGAAGGATCGCATAGAATTGTCCCGAATGACCACATAAAACTTTCCCTAAGGACCATATATATGTTCCAAAGGACCAAATATATGTTTCTGAAGGACCACATATATGTTCCAAAGGATCACATATATTTCCCGAAGGACCGCGTAGAACCCTCGACTCTTGGCATGCCAATTATACCCTCAGCTCTCATATCACATGACACGAGCTTTACCATTTATCATAATTCTCATAACTTATAAACATATATCACATGTTCATATAGTCACATATAATATAGAATAACATATAATCTTATACATATACTCATGTACACATTTTCATATAGTCCTTATATCAATGTATATAGCTTATCTCACAATTTTACATTTAATCACATAAATCAATTACACCAGTTCACATAAATCTAATTCATATAACTTATACATTGTTATCATTTATTTAACTAGATCATTATCACACAAGATAATATATCACATAGTTACCACACATACATGTATTCATATAATATCATGTAGCACATACAATACCATACAACACATATAACCATATTCACGTACTCATGCATACATAAGAATCATATCAAGCACCTACTAATATTCATAGATTCATGTACTTTAATATGGGAAATAGACTCATCGCAAGTCTTTTTTCTAGAAAATATTCTCTACTTAATAATATGCACTCACCTTGGCCTCACTAGTCAATTCAAACACTTATAACTCTTGTACAATCGTATAGTTTCGAATCATCTTAGACTTGTCTTAGATCGATATTTACACAATTATACGGCTTATATGAATACCAGAGTTAAAATTGCTTATAACCAATCAATATAAGTTAAGCTGAAAGAAATATTTAATTTAGTATTTCAGGCTCAATAGTATCAGTACTCTCACTATAGTACCGATACTACTCTTTCTACGGTATCAATACCCCCTCGGTACCGATACCGTTTTGACATTATGGAATAATAATTTGATAATGGTATCGATACTAGACCCTTGGTATCGATACTTCTTAAAGATTTCATTCGTTTTTACTGTATGGTATCGATACTTATTTATAAAATATCGATACCCAGACCAACTTCACACATATTTTTACTTTAAAGTATCAGTATTGTTTATCCAGTACCGATACCCCTTGCCCATAATACACTTCTTTAACCCAAAAATTTACTAAAACTTATATAAACTTCATACCTTGAACTCCTTTTATTACTTTAAACTTAACTATATTCACTCTAACCATCTTATATCACTTTAACACATCTAAACATCTAATATCTCATTAGAATACTTGAAACTAAAAATATTACCAATTATTCAACTTTGTTATTCATCATATTTATTAATCTCTTATTCTAACTGATGACAAGTCAAATATGACTTCTAAATTCATTTACAAACTCTCTTTTCGCAATTTACTTAAAAACTCTTTATATTCAATCCTTCATAACTTATCTATCTCTGAGTTTTAATCAACCTTAAGCTTTCCTTAAGCTTTCTTAAAACTCAAAGAATCAAAACCAACTTTAAAATGAAATAAATAACTAAATTGAAACCAACTTACCTTTAACCAAGCACTCACAGTGGAAGAAGAAGAAGAGAAATAAACACCTTTTCCAGTTACTTCTTCTTTTCCCCCTCTTTTACTTAAATATCTTGTAAGAAATGAATTAAAAATTCATTTTTTACCTAAAGATAATTTTGCCCTTCCTTCATTAAATATTTTCTAATCCATCATACACAAAGAAATTCCAATTAAATCCTTAACTTTTAATTTTTCTAATTTGATCATAAAATTTTTAAAATCTTACAAATTGGTCACTAACTCAATCTTACAAATTGGTTGCTGACTAAATGCTTGGGATGTTACAACAAGTGAAATAGAGCTTCATGATGGATGAAATGATCTATTCCCAATTAAGATGCCTCATACTCATCAGACATGTAGGTGCTCGATTGGATCTTCAGGGTTATTACAATCTAATGCCCCACTTGTTCATTAAAAGACCATGTCTCTAAATCAATCAGATTCTATAATTTGCTCTTCGGTACCCAACAATTCTTAGTGGCATGCCCCAAACTTCATATCTAGCTCTCAAATCTTCTCTAGGCACAAACGAGGTGGCCTAAATTTACCTTCAATATTTCTGTCACAAGATTCTCCGCGATTTACTACCAAGATCCATGATTAATGCACATTAAGATGCAATGTATATTATGCAATGTATGACGTATATATGTGAATGTTCAAACACAGAAATACACATATGAATGCGAAAATAATAAAATGGGAATACAAAATGTGCAATGCAAATTTATGTATACAAGAGGTGTCATTCCAGAGTGACCATCTTAAAACAACTTTCATTGAACTCAAGGGTTTTAGTATGTCAACCAAACTTTACATATAAGGGATAGCCTTAACTCCTAACTTCTCTATTTCTTTCAGAAGTCAAGTTAACTTCCTCTCATGCTCGGGTGTTGAGTTATCAATCTGCTTCAATTATCTTACAAAGCCAGCTAAATCAATCAACTTGTGAACCACATTGCTTGCTTGGATCATAGATTCTTTCATGTCATCGTCTTTTTCCTCTATCTTATGTGTCAATTCTCAGAGCTGCAGACACTACTGTTCATTTTTCTTTGTAAGAAAGTCTTTATGGTTACGAAGTTCTCATACAATATATCCATAATCATCTATAATCCTCATAAATGTCTTGTTCTTGGCTTTAGTGGCTTCTAGCTTAGCATCAATCTCACGCTTGTGGCGATGATATGAAGCTTCCATGTTGGCTATGGGCATATTCAACATCTGATTTTTGGCTTGACATCTTCCTAAATCATTAAAGTTGTATTACACATTTTTTCTGCAATATGTAAATCGTAAGAGAACTTATTGGCTCGACCTTTATGCATCTTGTAATTCTTTCTCCAGTGTTCAGCGTCATTTTTTAGTTTAGTCGCCCCTGTTGTCCACTCCTCTGGGGTATTTCCTATACCAATATTTGTAAAGGCTTGACTGATCCTTTGAAAACCATCATGCATGACTTCTATCTCTCTATGCAGTTTGTAGTTTATCATTTTCAATCTTCAAATGACAAACTTGAGCTTCATACATTAACAAACCTTCTTCCTCCTAGATGCCCCCAATGATACCTTTACCTTTGAATACTTTTGGCTCCATCTTAACATGACAATTAGTTACAAAACTGGGTCGACCTTTCATCTCGAACTCTAATACTCCATGATCCAAAAGATGTTGGACTCGATGCTTGAAGGTGGTGTAATTCTCAATGAAATGTCCTTGAGCTCCTGTATGATATTCACAACAAACATTGACGTCATACCAACTTGTATATGGAGGTTTCCAAGGTTTTACATAATGTAGGGTGACATCTCGGGCTTCTAAAAGCTTATCATACAACACCTTATATGATATAGGGATAGAATCAAAATGAAAGCTACCTCTCGAGTTAGATTGAAATGGAGTCTTTAGGTTTATTCCCTCTGACGTTGGAAGTAGACTCTCAAATGCCCATGAGTTCTGATGGCTTCTTTTCATCTTTCTGAACTTCTACAGTTGTCATAATTTCCTTGGTGTCTCCAGACAACTTGTTGACGTGAATGGTGATTGTGAGTGATTTTTCAGATTTACTAGAATCAACTTGTTCTAAAGTAGTCCCTTGTGTTTTTGGCATCACATGATTGTTTTCATCAAACTATTTCTTCCCTCTTGTATAAATCTCTTTTCCTTTGACCAAAGAAGCTATTCTATCAATCATCTTGAACATTTTCTCTCTCATCTCTCTTATCTCATTTTGCTCTTCGTCGGACATGCGATTTTTGGTTGCATTACTCTCCACTATTCTCAAAGCTTCCCCAAGATGCCACTCCCTAGTTGTGTTATGGTCTACTTGATCATGAAACCCTTTGTCTATCATGAAAACCTTTTACTCTGATAACCACTCACAAACCAACACATATGAAGAATGCTATGATCATGCGATGCAAGCAGAAAGAAAAGCAACATAAAAATAAGATAGTACATATAAGATAAAAAAGTGACAATAATTATTATAAAAGCAACAAAATAAATAAATTAATGAGCTAATGCAAAAAAAGAATTAAAAATGCAAATAAAAATGCACAAGGTGTTAATTCCAAAAGCGACCACCATAGAACAACCTTCATCAGACCATAAATTCTCTTTACACTAGATAGTCAAATTTTACGAGCTTCATTCTCTTCATTTACTTGATCTAGGCATTTCTCACAATTGGATGTTGTCTTTCTATTCATTTTTGGACTAACCAAAATGTTGAACCACTTATCTTCATTTTAATTCATCTATTACGATTGTTGGATCTCTGGACCTCCATCTTTGGCGAATTCTCCAAGAGGAAAGCGACCTTCATATCTCGTGAAAGATCTCCTTATTTTTTTACTCAACAAGCATTTAATTGTTGATGCTATTTCAATCATTGTTCCTTTGATGAGGGTCTTCAATTAACTTTGAGCTATTCCTTCGTCGACCGACTTCATTTGTAGATCGTCACCCTTATAGATTTGAATACTTAGTTATGGAACACTTATATCGATATGAAAGCCTTCTATTTTGGTCGATCATTTCAGAATTAACACCTTGTTTGGTTATTATGTGAAAATGAAAATGCAAGAAAATAAATCAAAATAAAATGAACACAAAATAAAAATGGGTTAGTACACATAAAATAAACAACAAGATAATAAATACTATAAGTATCAAATACAACCCACATTCACAGGTTGACTACTCATACATGGTATGATGAATCTTACCCAAACATGGTTTCTACCCTCATATGGTATGATGAATCTTACCCAAACATGGTTTCTACCCCCATGCTTTACAATTCACAAAAATAATCCTAACCGCATGATACCTATTTCTCATGTTTTTTTGCAAAATAAATAAATAACTAAATAAGTAAATATGAGGAAAGATTAGTGTGAGTTTCCCCTTTATGACTTTTGAAGAACCATGGACAAAATTTTGGTACAAAATGGCCAGAGTTTTGGTACTACTAAAAGGGTCCTCGAATTGTCCTTTGCTGGTGCCCCCTTGGGCCTGCCAGACCTTCGATCCTAACCCATTATAGGCTTAAACAGATCAAGTTCATTTTGAGAGGATGCATTTCCCCATGTCCATGTGAGGAAACACAATTTTTCGCTTGTAAACACAAGGCATATGTACCCTAGAGGCTACTTGCTATATCCCATACTGAGAAAAATAATTTTCTCACGTAAGCGTAGCGTTCACCCCTACCTAACGGGACAGAACACAGTTAGAAGGCTCTAAAAACTCGAGCAGTTATAGTGCGTGTGAGGGGAAACTCATAATCCTTTGCCTCGATCTAAGAATAATCAAAATAAAAAGGTCAGAATCTAAAACAATGGAAATCACACATTAGTACAAATAATAGTAAAAAGGTGTATGACATGATGTGATGCAAACAAAATATAAGGATCAAAATTTAAATATCATTCATATTTACCATTTTCAACTAAAAATATAATGTATAATCGATTACGACATGACTCTCTAAGGTCCCAGCAGAGTCACCAAGCTGTCAAAATGATCCTTAAGCTTTTTAGGGCTATGGCGAGGAGCGATACAACTTAAATTTGGAAAAGGTTGGGTTTTAAAATAAATGAATAAATAAACAAATTTTGAGTCGTCATCGGCCTTTGGGTTAGGTAGGTCGAATACCTAAAAAATATCTTTTAAAATAATTTAAAAAAAAATAATTTTAAAAGATAAAAAGTGATATGAGTTTAACCAGAAATTCGTTTTCAAAAGGGTTCGGGAGTCGATTACGCGTGGGGAAGGATTAACACCCCACAAAGCCCAATATCAGTACCTAAGCGATTATACATCATTTGAATATTGAAATTGGCAAACTTGAATATACATTTAAATTGTGATCCTTTTTAGAAGAATTAAGAGGGGTAATATTTTGTGTGAACAATTCTCGAAAATACATTTCTTGTCAGTTAAGGGGGTATTTCCATGGATTCTCCATAAAAAATAATATTACCCTAATTTTTAATAAATCATATATATTATAAGAGTCATTGAGATGTAAAAAAAGAAAAGAAAATATATATTGTTTTGTTCGAACAATTCTAGGAAACGAACTCTTTGTTAGTTAAGGTATGCTTCCATAAATTCCTCGTACAACATGTTATCCCAATACAATACACATTTTCGATAAAGATAAACCAATGAGGACTTAAAAAAATACCATAAATACAGGAAACTTAAATGCAAGTAATAGAAAATTAATCGAATATATGAATGAATACCAGAGTGAAAATATGGCAACGTTGGGATTAAACTGTAAAACCAATAAAAATCATGGCCATAAACAAAAAAATCAAGCAAACTAGGTACTGTAATCATAACAAAACCATCATCAACATTCAAGACTAAAATAGAAGTTATTAAAATGAGGTACTTAAACTAAAATAAGCATAAAATAAAATAACCAGTGCAAAGGGACCAAGATAGAACGCAGGTAAAATTTAAAGTGCAAATTGGAACAAAAGTGAATCTATTTCAGTGACCAAATCAATTACCCATGCATTGAAATACATATTATCCATCCCTAAAACGTCATCATCCTGGAGTTGATATATATACGTAAACCCAAAGCTGAAAATGGCATCAACCATTCATTTATTTAATTACACTCTCTTTCTAAAAGGGAAAAACGTATTTTCCTCTGCCCTCTCTCTTTTTTTTCTCACCGGAGGGAGGCCTCCAACCTCCGACCACCGGAGCCCTCCGCCGCCACTCACGGAGGCCGGAGTTAAAAAAAGCCCAAAACAATCCTTTCTTTTTCCCCAACCCAAAAATGACATGTACTCTCCTAAAAAAACAACCCCTTGCCCCTAGATCTAAGCAAAACAAAGGGGGTTACCTTCAATTTTTGACCGTCGTTTATCCCTCTTGTGGTGAGAGTTGGCTCCAAGGGTAAGTCTCTTTCTTTTCTCCGATTTTTGTTCTCTTTTTTCACTTTCCAAAGTCTTTTTCTTTGTGTTTTTAGTTTTCGAATACCCCTTTATTTCTATTCAAAAAATCCCTTGAACCCTTTTTGCTTTTTCTGATTTTTGTGTTATCTCCTCCCCTTTCAATTTTTTGGTTATTGTCTTTAATTGATGAAAACTCCCCATGTTGATGTCCTCATGTTGCTATATTATCGAAAAAAGGCTTTTCCTCTTTCTTCCTTTTTCTTCATTTTTGATGTTGCATATTTTGGGAATGATCTTGCTAATTTTCGTTCTTATTTTTTTTTCTTTTTGTTTCTTTCGGCTTTCGTGCTTTGACCAAGGAGAGTGAGACACGTCGGTCGACAGGTGGTGACGTACGTATGAATGGGGTAAAATGGTTTTACCCGAGGCTCCTTTTTTCTACTTTCATGGTGACCGATAAATTTCTCAGTTGCGGTGACAGTCCTCGAGAAGTGGAGAATCACTGGCGCGTGCATCTCACACGGGGAGCGCCTGACGGTGATGGCTTGGCGCGTGGTGGCTGGAGCACCTTAGGGTAAAACCTTAATCATCCAAAGATCATGACCTCTATAGGAAGCTCATGGGAGCTAGGGTTTCTGCAAACCCTTGCAACTTGGGCTCACTTCAATTTGAGCTTACTGGGTTGGTTCGGGCATGCTTCAGCTGGGGTATTATGTGGTTTGGTCCTCTGTTGGGCCCGATTTGTAACTTGAAAATAAATAATAATAATAATAATAATAATAATAATAATAATAATAATAATAATAATAATAATAATAATAATAATAATAATAATAATAATAATAATAATAATATAATGATAAATTAGAACCCGAACAAAAACGAGTGTCTACATGTTTATAAAAAACATGGTGCATGGTTTCAACCCAGGTTCCATCATATTACCCAAAACAAAAGCTGGTGACACTGTTTCTTTAGTTAGGGTTTATTAAATTCTTTTTATTTTATGATATTAGGCCTTGTTTTTACATATGCTATGGTGAACTTCTTTTAAATTTGTTGCATTGTTTCTATTTTTTTTCAACTATTTTTGTTTATATTTTCTTGGAATGTTGCTATAATAATTGTTTTGGGACGAAAACGGTTGTCGACACATACATCCTCCTCTATAAGGAGACTCAAGTATAATTAGACTTTCTGCTCCTCAATTTTCATTATCAATTTAGACACAAGCATTCCACTCAAATCTCTTTAATTTTACAACCATCGATAACTCAACCCGTACCAGGATCTGCATCTGGACCCATCGATAACTCAGCGCGTGTTGGCCTTCTTTTTTCTTTCTATTTTTTTAATTATTATTATTATTATTATATGACTTTTATCATTATCATTATTGATCAATTTTGTTTAAGTTTTATACATTTTTACTATTTAATTTTAAAATTAATATTTTATCACTTTCATTTTTATTTGATTAAGATATGATAATATTCATTTTTATTTAATTAAGATGTGATTACTTACTTTATCGACTTTTAAATGTTTAGTCACTTAAATTTTGATTATCGTTAGTGAGAAAATTAAATAAAAGTGATAACATCTTAATTAAATAAAAATGAAAGTCACAAAATATTATTGTTTTTTGAATTTTGTGAGGAAAAATGTTAAACATTTAAATGAAAGCGATCAATTATGCAATTTACCCTATTATAATGACTATTATTGGTACTTTATATTATAGTATTATTATTATTATTTACTATTACTATTATTTTAGTTTTTTATTTATTTTTTATCTCTACTACTATTATTAGTATTATTATTTCTAATGTTAATATTTCTTATTATTTTTATTTTTATTATTTTCAAATAAAAATAAAGAAAAAAAATTCTAAATGGCAAAAATTTGAGAATAAATTACTAGTTAGTTTAGAAGGATAAAATATTAAATTCTTTAAGCAATGTTAAAATGTCAAATTATGACGTTGTAAATGAAGTAACATGAGTTAGAAGGATCGCCCTCATAACGAGACTTTATAATACTAGATCATAATTAATTAATTAATTAATTAATAGATTGAGCACCAATAATTATACCGTTTTTCCTTTAGAAGTATTACATATGCAAATCCGCGATGACATAGATAGCTCACAACGCTTGATCCTTGGAATCCCAATAATTTTTGCTATAATATCTATCATTTTTATTATTTTTAAAGAGACCATACAGATGTCATTTCACTTTTAAATTGTTTTAAAAATATTTTCAAGAATATTTTTAAATGTCTAGGAGAAAATATATGGAATTCGGTAAAATAATTTCGAAGAAATCTTAAGGCAAAATAAAAAAATAATATCTTTTATCAAAATGATTAATGCGATAGTCTCCTAAATAGTTAGAGTATGATATTGTTTATTGTTAAAAATAAAATAAAAAAATCTTTTCAAAATTGAGTAAATATCAATAATCTCTAGAGTACGTAGTTAAAAATTTTCAGTTGATTGAGCTTTCATTATTAAATAGTTAAGGATCTTTACAACATATACTATATTATAATCACCTTATATTAATAAAATAAAACCTTCAATGAGTTATCTTTTGAAAAAAATTAGGGGTTTTTCGAAGCCCCAAGCTTTGATTTTTTAATGATTTTACTTGGAGTCTATTTGAGTTAAAATTATTTGATGCATTACATCTTAATTTTAGTTGGTATAAAACTGCGATATTAATTAAATAATAATCAATTTAAAATAGTAAATTTAATTTAAATGAATAAAAAGCCCATTTTAATATTTTTATAGTTTTATTTAAATAAATTATATTTTAATTGATATTACTTTTATTATATAATTACAATAATTAATAATATATTAAAATATTAATTTTAAATGTTAATTTACTGATATAATGAGCAATAAAAAGTATTTTCATCAATTTAAAAGTTTATCCCAACTCGTATATATATATATATAAAGTTTATCCCAACTCGTATTTATATGTATATATAAAAAATATTTTCATTAATTTACAAATAAATTTGTTGATTAGATGGAAGAAACTCTTGTGAGTGTAAACCATAATAGTTTCTCTCCAAAATCCATCAACCAATTCATGTAATATTTCAGGTTCATGAAACTTGACCGAATGTACTCAACTAGGGACTGGACTGATCTTCCTCTTTCACCATCCATCGCTGATCGTTTAGGCTTATCGAGCTTCTAAGATTCTGAGCCGTATGCAAGGCCTGGTACACCGCCTCATTGTTTGCCTCGGCGGAGATCGAATCGTTACCGGATCACGAGCCATGATTCCTAATGTACGATCATGATAATTCTCGGTGCATATTGTCCGCCGAAAAATTGACTAAAAAGTACAGAACTAGAGGGAACAGAATGCCTAGCATCGAGTCATGGGTGGCTCCTACTATTCCGTGAAGGCTCGATGTTCTTCTTTTGCCCTCTGTCCCTTGCCAAGATCGACATTCCCTCGCACAGTAATCACCAAGCACGTAGCGATCCTTTCAGCTCCGCCGACGTCGAAAGACTGCATCGTGGGCGTCGTTAGCCGAACCGGAACAGAGATGGAATTGCACGCGATTCGCCATGGAGCCACTTGTTGGACCAAGCACAAGCTGGAATATAGGTTACCACTATAACTTGCTTACCAGAAGGAGGGGTTTTTGTTCTTTGAAAACACCAATTTGATGGTGTATTTTTCAATAGTTGAGGTAAAGTTGTGGCTGGCGGAAGCGTCGTGTCAGAAGCCGGGAAGAGGAGGAGAGGAAGAGAATGAAGGAACTGAAGGAAGGGTAGGGGTTGGATCATATGCGTAAAGTTTGTATTTGCAGGACGCTTGTGTATACTGAAAACAATAGGGTTTTTAAGAAAGCAGGTGGATGGTTTCAACCCAGGTTTCATCAGATGTGTGAAAAGCAAAGGTGGTGAACACCAATACTGCAGTTTCTTTAGCTGATTTCATTTTGTTTTATGATATTAGGCCTACATTTGCATATGCTATACAGTCCTCTTTTCCATTTATTGGTTGTTTTTACTCATTTTTCATCACCTAAATATGATTTTCTAATACTTAATTATAGAGATGTAAAAGAAAATAAATTTAGAACAAATCTTATTTATAGCATTTATTTTCATCAAACTTTGAGTCTTTTGTCTTTTGTGGGTGATTTTTTATTATTATTAATTTTAGAGTGATTACGAGTGATAGTATCTGTCTTAAAGACTCTCAACCATTTGACAATGAATGCTCAAATATACTGCAATAGAATTAAGGAACTGAAGCAAGGGTTCAGATCGGATAATATGTGTAATATATCTGTTAAACTACTTGAATGACCACTTAATTATAGGGTTGGTGTCGATATTACCACTATTTTTAAAATTTCGTCAATATGACTACTTAACTATTTAATTGATTTCAATATAGTTACCTGACGTTAACATTTAACGTAAATACTTACATGACAATTAACAAAATTGATATAATTATATATTTCATCCTTAATACTTGTACATTTAATCACTTTAATAAAAAAAATGACACGTGTTACCTCCTGATTGAATAAAAAACTGTTGAGTTAATCGATCGACGGAATCGGCCAAGAGGGGGTGAATTGGCAATTAAAAATTTCGTGGAAGCTTTTGCAGAAAATTGAAAGTAATTGCACAGCGATTTACAGTGGTTCGACTTTATCAAACAAAGTCTACGTCCACTACCTTAGCTATCCACACTAAGGATTTTCCAACAAATTCACTAATTTGTTCTTTCTTTTGAGGCCAAAGAGATAACCTTACAAAATCCCTCAAGAGTATACCCCAACTCTTGAGAACACTCTTTTTCCCAAAGAGAAGATTACAAATTTGCAAACTTACAAGAAAACCTCACAAGGTAAGATGTTTGCACAATTCTAGAACAAAGAAAAGAACACTCAAAGATAAATACAATTGAGTACAAAAGTGTTCTTGAAAGCAAATGAATATTGGATGAAAAATAGGCTTGAAATGCTCAAACTTGAGGTTTGATGCTTTCTCTTTGATTCTCTCTTGATTCAAGTTGCTTGATGTTTCTTGTTATTGATCAATGGCTTCAGAACTTGTTTAAATACCCCTTGAATCAATTCTGAACGTTGGTGATAATTAGTGGAGTCAATAGAGCCGTTATTGTGTGAAAACAATTAATTTTCTGGGTGGAGCGTCTCATGCATCGATGCATGATCAAGGATGCATCGGTGCATTCATGTAAAATTCAAATATTTTGACCGTTGGAACACTTGATGCATCGGTGCACCAAGTGTGCATCGATGCATGAAATGCATTCGATGTTTGAAAAATAGCCTGGTGCATCGATGCATGGCTTGTGCATCGATGCATCAAATGCATTCGATGTTTTGAAAATATTCAGAGTGCATCGATGCATGGAGAATGCATCGGTGCATGGAATGCATTCGATGTTTCAATTAATTCATCGATGCATCGATGCATGGACTGATGCATCGGTGCATGCCTTTGAATAATTGATTTAAGGCTTGTTTTTGGTTCAAAATACTTTGTGAAAATTGTTTCAAAAATAGTTTAAGTACAAATCACAATTTTACACATTTAGTAAGGATTAAAATTTATCTTGAAAAACTTGGAGTAAAATCTTAAAATTCATTTAACTTAATTTGTTATATCGAAATATCAAAAATGTTTTCAACAATCTCCCCCCTTTTGATATAACAAAACATTTAAGTAATTTTAAGATTTGTTTAAGAAATTATTTTTGAAATCGATTTTGAAAAACTTACTCCCCCTTACTATAGCACATCTTAAATTTTCTCCCCCTTTTTGTTAAATCAAAAAGACTCTATAAAAACGTTTTAAACAAGAATTTTGAAAAACATTAGCCAATTGATTTATTAATAATAAGCTGCTAAGATCACAATCAAAAGAGAGATTAGCCATTAGTTTTCACAAACAATATTCATAATAAAATGTGAAATGGCATAATTGGTCATATATCTAATGATGCAAAATGAATAAAATTCAAACCAAATATATATAAACTTAAGTTCAAACATCCAAGAATCCAAGCATCCAAATATCCAAACAAATATAAACATCCAAATCAAAAAGTTTAACAATCCATGTTTTAAAAACAAGAAAACATGCAAAGCAAGTCTACTCCATCGGAGGATCGGGAGGAGGAGGATAATGAGCTCGAACTTCAAGAGTCAGAGCATCCATACGATCACGCATCTCCCTCTGAAACTTAGAAATCGTAGACTCAATGGAGGCAAAACGTAGATCAAACGACTCTAGAAAAGATCGGAAATAAGGTGGCGTTTGATCATCTTGCCGAGCTGGTACTTCCTTGTCAATATCTCTCATAAGCCTTTGAAGCTCTATCATCATCAGCGTCAGGAGCTGGAGGAGGAGGAGGAGCACGAGAAGAACTAGGAGCAGCTCGAGAAGAACTAGCTCCCGGAGTTGGCTTATTGGGTCGAAAGACCCAAAGACCGGTTCGCTCATCCTGAATCCAATCTGCTTTCTTCAAAGATGTGAGGTTGATTTGATTTTAGAGAGGGATAGGAGTGTTGAGAGAAATGTTTAAACCAAGTTTGATAAACAAGTTACTAAGTAGACAACCGTAGGCTAAGGTTTCAACATGTTTGGAAGGGACAATATTAACGATGTCTACTAATTGGCTGAATATAATTTGTGGAAGATTTATTTTGATTTTATTTTTAATGCAATACATCCACCACAAATCCCTATTACGAAGAGTGGAGTAACGACCAGCCGATGGTCTAAACCACCAAGAAATAATGAAGTGAAGAAAACGGTCGTGATGAGTTCGAAGAGAACTGACACTCGCATGAGGGATATAGGGATAATTCACATTCTCTTTTTCATCAAAAGCACCATTATCATCTAATCCGAAATGAGTAGCAATGGTTGCATCGGTGCATGAAGCACAAAAATGTCAAAAATCCGTTTTAAACACTTAAAATGCTAAATAATTTGGCTCTAATGGTAATGGCAACTCATATATCAAAAATTAATTATGTTCAATCAATCAAATTAATCTTCAAACTTTATTTGAACATAAAATTAATTTTCATTAAGAATCATAAACTCCCCCTAACTAATAGCAAGAATGCAATCAAAAATTATTATTATAAGCATTTTTCAGTATTTATTAAAAGTGCTAAATTATTTTAAACACTAAGTGAAGATAGGTCAGTTAAACCTTATTCTCTTCTAAGTGTCCAAAATCTTTCTTTATCTAAGGGTTTTGTAAAAATATCCGCTAATTGGTGCAAAGTATCAACATATTCTAGAACTACATCTTCCTTAGTGACATGGTCTCTAATGAAGTGATGTCTTATTTCAATGTGCTTAGTTCTAGAGTGTTGGATGGGATTTTTAGTGAGACAAATAGCACTAGTATTGTCACACTTGATAGGAATGGTACCTACTTCAATTCCATAATCAAAAAGTTGTTGTTTCATCCATAAAACCTGTGCACAACAACTACCGGCTGAAATGTATTCCGCTTCAGTGGTAGATAATGCAACACAATTTTGCTTCTTTGAAAACCAAGAAATCATCATATTTCCAAGGAATTGACAAGTACCGGAGGTGCTTTTCCTATCTAATTTGCATCCTCCATAATCCGCATCAGAAAAGGCATGCAAGCTAAAGCTAGAGTCTCTAGGATACCAAAGTCCTAAACTAGGAGTGTCCTTAAGGTATCTAAAGATTCTCTTAACAGCTAGTAAATGTGATTCCTTAGGACATGATTGAAATCTAGCACATAAGCAAACACTAAACATAATGTCCGGTCTACTTGCAGTTAGATAAAGCAAAGAGCCAATCATTGACCTATATAATTTAACATCTACACATTTACCTCCTTCATCTAAGTCAAGCTTTGTTGAAGAGCTCATTGGAGTGTTATGAGGTTTCCCATTTTCCAGTCCAAACTTCTTGAGCATATCTTTGACGTACTTAGCTTGATTAATGAAGATGCCATCTTTTCTTTGCTTGATTTGGAGTCCCAAGAAAAATGAGAGCTCCCCCATCATGCTCATCTCAAACTCACTTTGCATTAGCTTAGAAAATTCTTGGCAAAGAACATCATTAGTAGAACCAAATATTATATCATCAACATAAATTTGAACTACTAATAAATTTTTACCTTTATGCTTTAAAAAACAATGTAGTGTCAACCTTTCCTTTTGAAAAACCTTTTTCAATTAAAAAATTTGACAATCTTTTATACCAAGCTCTAGGAGCTTGTTTTAAACCATAAAGAGCTTTTGTCAATTTAAGAACATGATCTGGAAATTTTGAATCTTCAAAACCTGGAGGTTGTTCCACATACACTTCTTCTTTTATAAAACCATTTAAAAATGCACTTTTAACATCCATTTGATATAATTTAAATTCATGAAAACATGCAAATGCTAATAACATTCTAATTGCTTCCATCCTAGCTACGGGAGCGTATGTTTCATCATAGTCTATGCCTTCTTCTTGAGTATACACTTGAGCAACAAGTCTAGCCTTATTTCTCACTATATTACCACTTTCATCAAGCTTATTTCTAAAAAACCCATCTAGTAGCTACAGTAGATTTATTACTAGGCCTTTCAACTAATGTCCATACTTTACTTCTCTCAAATTGATTTAATTCTTCTTGCATAGCCATAATCCAATGTTCATCTTTTAATGCTTCTTTGATGTTCTTAGGCTCTATGCATGAAATAAATGCAACATAGTTACAAACATTTCTAAGAGAAGATTGAGTAGTTACCCCTTTGGATGGATCACCTATAATTTCACCATCCTTGACATAGTTGTACTCTCTTGGAAAAGATACTTCCCTTTCTTCACTGGTTGGATTCTCGAGGGGATCATGAGTTTCCTCATCTTTTGTTTCTTCCTTTGATGATGATTCTCCAACGTCATGTCTAACGTCATTTGCTTGTACAATACCTACATCATCATTAACAGAAGAATCCTTCCTCGGAAGGGGATTATCATCGAAAACAACATGTATAGACTCTTCTACAACTAAAGTTCTTTTATTAAATACACGATAAGCTTTAGAATTTAAGGAATAACCCAGAAAAATTCCTTCATCACTTTTAGCATCAAATTTGCCAAGGTTTTCTTTACCGTTGTTTAAAACAAAACATTTACATCCAAAAGGATGAAAATAGCTAATGTTAGACTTTTTATTTTTGAGAATTTCATATGGAGTTTTCTTTAAAATTGGCCTAATCATTACTCGATTTACAACATAACAAGCGATATTTGTGGCTTCCGCCCAAAAATATTTTGGCAAATTATTTTCACAAAGCATGGTTCTAGCCATTTCTTCTAAAGTTCGATTTTTCCTCTCAACAACTCCATTTTGTTGAGGGTTCTAGGTGCTGAAAAATTATGGCTAATACCATTAGAATTACAAAACTCAATAAATCCAAGATTTTCAAATTCAGTTCCATGATCACTCCTAACACTAGTTATAGAGTAACCTTTTTCATTTTGGATTATTTTTGAAAATGTGATGAAATGTTCTAATGCTTCATCTTTAGTACTTAAGAATAGAACCCAAGTATATCTAGAGTAGTCATCTACCAAGACAAATGCATATTGTTTTCCACCCAAGCTAGTAGTTCTAGTTGGCCCAAAAAGATCTAAATGGATCAATTGTAATACTCTACTAGTTGATACATCATTAATAGATTTAAAAGAAACTCGTTTTTGTTTTCCTTTAGCACAAGCATCACAGATTTTATCATTATCAAATTTAAGCTTAGGCAACCCTCTTACTAAGTCTCCTTGAATTAACCGTTGCAAAACACTCATACTAGCATGTCCTAGTCTCCTATGCCATAACCAACTATCATGCTCATCCTTAGCAACTAGGCATAAATTAGTCATATCAATAGAATCTAAATGCACCATGTAAATGTTCCCTATTCTATGACCAACAAGCATAATCCGATTAGATGCAATGTCAATGACTTTACAACCATTAATTTCAAATAAGACATTGAATCCTTTATCGCATAATTGACTAATACTCAATAGATTATGCTTTAATCCATTCACATATAAAACATTCTTAATTTGTATGGAAGAGGTATTACCTATTGTACCAATACCTTCAATGTGACCTTTTGAATTGTCTCCAAAAGTCACTTCTCCTCCATTTTTGGCGTTAAGCTCAATGAACCGGCTTTTGTCTCCGATCATATGTCTTGAGCATCCACTATCAAGGTACCATGAATTTGAATTTGTTTCCCGTGCCTTGTAGCAATGCTCCTTTCCCTACAAACATAGATTAACTTTTGATTTTTGGTACCCAAATTCTTTTAAGTCCATATTCATTAGTTTCCAAAATCCTAGTCCCCTTAGGTATCCATTTGTGTAGGATATTTTTATCTTTAGTAGTAATGAGTTCTTTAGGAACCCACATACTTCTAACGATTTTTCCATTAGAGGTTCTTTGGGGACCTCTATGATTGTAGTTTCTAAAACTTTTTCTAACAAAGTTGGATTTTGAATTTCCACCTTTTTCAAAATGTTTTGTTCCAACTTTATCAAAAGAAGTTTTAAGATCATCAATTTTCTTTTGATGATCATCATTGATCTTTGAAAGTAAATTTTGCAAATCTAAATTTTTCTTTTCAAACTCTTCTAGTTTGATTTGCAAGTCTTTGATTTTACTTTCAAGATCGTTGTTGGTTTTGGATATGAGTTTGTTTTCATTTTTCAATTTTGAAACATCATTTTTATATTTTAAAAATAATTTCTCATAATCCGAAGCCAACCTATTGTATTCCTCAAATAACTCATCATAAGATAAATCATCAAAATCGGATGAATTAGAGGTTACCTTAGAATCTTCCCCAAATTCCATCAAGCACAAGTTAGCTACTTCTTGTTCCTCTTCATCGAAACTTTCTTCATCGCTCCATGTAGCCACATGAGCCTTGTGCTTATTCTTTGATTGACCCTTTTTCTTCAATTGTGGGCAATCATATTTAACATGCCCTGGCTTTTTGTATTCGTAGCAAATGATTGGGTCCTTCTCTTTTGGTTCATTTTTGAGGCCTTCGTTTCGTTTGAATTTTCTTCCTTGGTAAGGTCTCATCATTTTTCTGAACCGTTTAGCAAATAATGCCATTTCCTCGTCATCATCATCATTATTAGAATCACTCTCATCTTTTGTGGATTTGAGAGCAACTCCAATATTTTTCTTCTTCTCCTTCTCCTTTGGTGTCTCTTCAACTTTATCAAGGTCCACCTCATCTTCAAGCATCATCTCATGAGTGAGGAGTGAACCGATAAGTTCTTCAAGAGTTAAGGACGATAGGTCCTTAGACTCGATGATTGCCGTCTTCTTTGATTGCCATGATTTTGGGAGGGAGTAGACTAACTTCCTCACAAGCTTTTCATTTGATATGTTCTCTCCATATGATTTAAGACCATTGACAATCGTTGAAAATCTATCCGTCATAGCTTTGATGTCTTCATTTGGTTTCATCCTGAAATTTTCATAGCTATGCGTTAGAATACTAATTTTTGATTTCTTTACCTCATCTGTACCTTCATGTGTGACTTGAAGCTTGTCCCATATTTCTTTGGCGGTTGTACACGATGAAACTCTTCCGTATTCATCTGGTCCAAGAGCACAAAAAATAATATGGATGGCTTTGGAGTTGAGCTGGAACATTCTTGTGTCTCCTTCACTCCACAATCTTGGATGAGTGAGAGGCTTGATGTATCCTTCTTCTACGGCATTCCATGCTCCCATGTCACTTGCTTGAATGAAGTACATCATTCTATTCTTCCAATAGGCATAATTAGCCCTATTGAAGAAAAGAGGCTTGTTGACGGGCATCGAATCGAGACCGGAGTCGTAATTTGAAGTGGAGGCCATTGATGACTTTGTAATCGATGTAACTCTTCCTGAATCGACTCAAGAGGTGATTAAACCTTCAAATGAGTGAGGCTCTGATACCAATTGTTGAGTTAATCGATCGACGGAATCGGCCAAGAGGGGGGTGAATTGGCAATTAAAAATTTCGTGGAAGCTTTTGCAGAAAATTGAAAGTAATTGCACAGCGATTTACAGTGGTTCAACTTTCTCAAACAAAGTCTACGTCCACTACCTTAGCTATCCACACTAAGGATTTTCCAACAAATTCACTTATTTGTTCTTTCTTTTGAGGCCAAAGAGATAACCTTACAAAATCCCTCAAGAGTATACCCTAACTCTTGAGAACACTCTTTTTCCCAAAGAGAAGATTACAAATTTGCAAACTTACAAGAAAACCTCACAAGGTAAGATGTTTGCACAATTCTAGAACAAAGAAAAGAACACTCAAAGATAAATACAATTGATTACAAAAGTGTTCTTGAAAGCAAATGAATATTGGATGAAAAATAGGCTTGAAATGCTCAAACTTGAGGTTTGATGCTTTCTCTTTGATTCTCTCTTGATTCTAGTTGCTTGATGTTTCTTGTTATTGATCAATGGCTTCAGAACTTGTTTAAATACCCCTTGAATCAATTCTGAACGTTGGTGATAATTAGTGGAGTCAATAGAGCCGTTATTGTGTGAAAACAATTAATTTTCTGGGTGGAGCGTCTCATGCATCGATGCATGATCAAGGATGCATCGGTGCATTCGTGTAAAATTCAAATATTTTGACCGTTGGAACACTTGATGCATCGGTGCACCAAGTGTGCATCGATGCATGAAATGCATTCGATGTTTGAACAATAGCCTGGTGCATCGATGCATGGCTTGTGCATCGATGCATCAAATGCATTCGATGTTTTGAAAATATTCAGAGTGCATCGATGCATGGAGAATGCATCGGTGCATGGAATGCATTCGATGTTTCAATTAATTCATCGATGCATCGATGCATGGACTGATGCATCGGTGCATGCCTTTGAATAATTGATTTAAGGCTTGTTTTTGGTTCAAAATACTTTGTGAAAATTGTTTCAAAAATAGTTTAAGTACAAATCACAATTTTACACATTTAGTAAGGATTAAAATTTATCTTGAAAAACTTGGAGTAAAATCTTAAAATTCATTTAACTTAATTTGTTATATCGAAATATCAAAAATGTTTTCAACAAAAACAAATTAGAAATAATATGACATTTAAAAAGGTTTGAAACTTGAGACTCTTAGTTGGTGAAAAGACATCCAAGCTATTAGCTAAATGCATCATTTAGTTAAGTGTTGCAACAAATTCTATTTATCTTATATTATTATTAGTGATAGAAAAACAAAGAAATAAAATCATTCAAATGAAGATTCAAATCTAAACCAATAATAAAATATAAGAACACCTAAACTATATATATTTTTTATAATTAAATATGGTTTATATATTATAAACCGTATTTAGTACAAGATTTAAAATTAAAAATAAATTTATTATTTTTATATTTTTAACAAAATTCAATATTTTTTCATACTTATTTTTATAATTTTATAATTGACATAGGTTCGAACCATCGTTTGAATAATTTTATTTCTTTGTTTTTCTATCATTAACAATAATATAAGATAAATAGAATTTGTTGCAACAATGCATTTAGCCCAGTTAATTGGGTGTTCCAACCCTTCATTCAGTTTCTTCATTCTCTTCCTCTCCTCCTCCGTTCCCGGCTTCTCACATGACGCTTCCGCCAGCCGCAAGGCCCTCAACTTTACCTTATCTATTGAAAAATACACCATCAAATTGGTGTTTTCAAAGAATAAAAACCCCTCCTTCTGGTAAGCAGCATAGAGTGGGAACCTATATTCCAGCTTGTGATTGCTCCAACAAGTGGCTCCACGGCGAATCGCGTGCAATTCCATCTCTGTTCCGGTTCGGCTAACGATGCCCACGATGCAGTCTTTCGACGTGGGTGGAGCCGAAAGGATTGTTGTGTGATTGGTGATTACTGTGTGAGGGAATGAACCCGGAATGTCGATCCTAGCACGGGACAGAGGGCAAAAGAAGAACATCGAGCCTTCACGGAATAGTAGGAGCCACCCATGACTCGATGCTAGGCATTCTGTTCCCTATAGTTCTTGAACATCAATCCTGTACTTTTTAGTCAAATTTTCGGAGGACAATATGCACCGAGAATTATCATGATCGTACATTAGGAACCATGGCTTGTGATCCGGTAACGATTTGATCTCCCCCGAGGCAAACGATGGGGCGGCGTACCAGGCCTTGCAGACGGCTCGGAATCTTAGAAGCTTGATTAAACCTAAACGATCAGCGATGTATGATAAAAGAGGAAGATCAGTCCAGTCCCTGGTTGAGTACATTCGGTCACGTTTCATGAACCTGAAATATTACATGAATTGGTTGACGGATTTTGGAGAGAAGCTATTATGTTTTACACTCACAAGAGTTTCTTCCATCTAATCAACAAATTTATTTATAATATATATACGAGTTGGGATAAACTTTTAAATTGATGAAAATACTTTTTATTGCTCATTATATCAGTAAATTAACTTTAAAAATAATATTTTAATAATTAAAAATTATTAGTTTAAAAATTAAATATTTAAATATAGTCCTTAAAAATAATTAAAAAATAATTTTTATTTTGAAAACAAAAAGATTTTAAGAGTATAATTTTATTTTGAAGTTTTAAATTCTTTTTATTCACTTAATTTTTTAAGTGTATCTGCCTCTCGCTCTAAACCTCGCGATGACTTTCATGCAAATTTATGTCAGATTCCTTCTGAGCCTATTGAGATATGTTATGATCCTTTGTGCCAACTTCTAAGGGGCCTGTAGAGGTGTTGCCTGATAATGGTGTTGATATGGCCTACGTCAATTCTCTTATTGCGGCTGGTTCATCACCAACCTCATCTCGTTGGTATCCTGATTCAGGTGCATGACATCATGTTACCTATGAGCCGCGACATGCTCATGGTGCTCAGCGCGCAATACTTTGGTTCGGGTAAGGTGTTTCTTGGTGATGGGTCTTCTGTTCCTATTCATCTTATAGGTCAGGCTTCGCTTCACACGTCCTCTCATCGGTTAAGACTAGATCATTTACTCCATGTCCCACATATTACGCTTAATCTTGTTTCTGTGTCTAAGCTTGGTCGTGATAATTCTATTTTTTTTTTAGTTCCATGCTAATAGTTGTTTATTGAAGCAAGAACGCTCGGGTGATGTTTTGCTGCGTGGTCAGCTTGATGATTTCTTTAGTCAACCTCTTGCGCTCTAGTTTGCTGTTTCTATTTGCCATTAATCCACTACTTCTAATGCTTCTCTTGATCGTACGAGTTATTGGTTGTGGCATCGTCGACTCGGTCCTTCGTCTGTTGATGTTGTTAGTACAACGTTGAATAAGATAGCACCTATAGACAAGTTGAGCATTTGTAGTGCTTATCAATTAGGTAAAAGTCATTGTTTCTTTTCCAAAGTCTACTACAGTGTATCGTAGGCCATTTGAATTAGTTGAAGTTGATGTTTGGGGGCCAACTCTTGTTACTTCGTTTGGTTTTCAATATTATGTCTCGTTTGTTTGTTGACATGTACAGTCGTAATTGATGGCTCTATTTGATGTGAAATAAAAGTGAAGTTTTGAATGCCTTCTAAATGATTCATGCTTTTGTTGTCAATCAATTTGCCTCTAGTTTGGTTTCTTTACAAACAGGCAGGGAGGTGAATTTCAAGCTCTTGAAAATGAGTTTGCTCGTTTGGGCATCCAAATCGCGTCACATGTCTGCACACATCGCAACAAAATGGCGTTGTCAAACACAAGCATCACCATATCGTTGATACTGCGTTAACGCTACTTGCTCAAGTTGAAATGCCTCTTCAGTATTGGTCATTTGCAGTGTTGAGTTCTGTTTATTTGATCAACCTTTTGCCTTCGCTAGTACTTCAAACTATCTCTCCTCATCAAATGATGTATGAGAAAGAGACAACCTTTTGCCTTCGCTAGTACTTCAAGCTATCTCTCCTCATCAAATGATGTATGAGAAAGAGACAGATTATTCTCTTTCAAGGTATTTGGATGCAAGTGCTTTCCTAGTATTCGTTCTTTTAACAAACACAATCTAGCTTTTCTCAAGAAGTCATGTCTCTTTCTGAGGTATTCTCCAAAGCATCATGGTTATCAATGTATTGCAGATGATGGTCGTATTTACATCTCTTAGAGTGTGCAGTTCAATGAGTATGTATTTCTATTTGCTACAAAGGAATTTACTCGACCCTCACATCCGCGACTACATATTGTACCTAATGTTTCCTTTCCTTTGCCCGTTCAGGAGGTTCCTTTAAATGGTTTTGTACGTATTGGTGTTGTTCTTGCTCCTTATGTAGACATCTCTAGTTTTGTTGTCTCTACTGATAGTTTTTCTAATGATGATTCCTCATATGTGACTGCAAGTCCCTCTTCTACTCTTGCAGAAGCTTATGTTACTGCTTAGCTTGCCTTGACTCCTATAGACATTATCCCAACTGCGAATGCAAATCTTTCTTCTACCATCGACTCGTCACCACATGTGTCTTTTGATTCTTCGATACCCTTTGTTGGTCACCCAATGGTAACCATAAGTAAATTTGGTAATTTTAAGCTAAGGATATATGGTGTTCAGCTTTTAGATGTTCCAACTTTAGTGTAGCAAGCTCCTCCGGATCCTTATTGGCGTGCTACTGTTCAAGATGGATATATAACTCTTCTAGATAACAACACTTGGGAGTTGGTTCACTTACCCCCTGATCATAAAGCCATATGTTGCAAATGGTTGTTCAAGATCCAGAAGAATCCTAATGGATTGATTAGTCGATACAAGGTCTTCTTGGTTACAAAAGGATATTCCCAAGTGCCCGAGTGATTTTATTGATACCTTTGGTCTAGTTGTAAAATTCTTTTCCATAAATATGTTATTCTCTTTGGTTGTTTCTAATGGAAGGGCAATCTATCAAGTTGACGTCAATAATGTTTTTTTGAAAGGTGATCTTCATGAAGATGTGTTTATGATACAACTGTATGAGTTTGAGCAACATGTGACTAATAATAATTCTATACCGCTTGTGTGTAAGCTTAAGAAAGTATTGTATGGGTTACGCTAAGATCCTAGAAATTAGTTCTCGAAGCTTGTCAGGTATGGCTCATATACTAGTTGGAGCACAAATGCTGGAGCAGAGTTACGGTACGAGGCTATTTTGGTAAGGTTTCTTTTATATTATGTAATTGTAATCTAATTATGATTAGTATTGAGAATAATAAGAAAACAACCGCTCATCACTCCTGAGGATGTAGACACATTGTCAAACCTCATTAAATTTCGTGTTCTTTATTTGCTTTACTGCTTGTTTATTTCCTGTGTTACTTAGTCTGTTTTCTCAACAATTAGTATCAGAGCCAGGTTGAGATGGCTATGTCAGGTGCAAAATTCGAAGTGGTGAAATTTAATAATCATGGCAACTTCTTATTATGGAAAACGAGGGTAAAGGATTTGTTGGTGCAGCAAGGGATTTTGAAAGCTCTAAGATCTCAGAAGCTGGAATCGATGAAGAACGATATTGGAAAGAACTACATCAGTGAGTGGCAGGAACCATATGGTTATGTTTGGCAAACAAGGTTATCTATCACATAATGAGTCTATCGCCTCCAAAAGAAATATGAAAGAAATTGGAAAGTCAATTTATATCCAAATCCCTAACGAATAAACTGTATCAAAAGCAGAGGTTGTATGGGCTGAAGATGCAAGAAGGTCATGATTTGGCCCAGCATGTGAATATCTTCAATCAAATAATTACAAATTTGGCTAAACTTGTTGTGAAGATTAAGGATTAAGATATGATTATGTTGTGTTCATTGCCTTCCTCTTGCGAACACATTGTGACTACTCTTATATATGGGAAAGAAACAATCAAAGTTGAAGAGATTACTGCATCCTTGTTGGCTCACAACTAGTGGAAGCATAATGTAGGGGAAAGCTCTCATATTGATAGTTTATATCTTAAGGGTAATCAAGATCGTGAAAGAAAGTCAGAGAATGAGGGGTCTGGAAAATGAAATTCAATATCAAAGTCTAGGGACAAAAAGAAAATTCATTGCTATAAGTGCAAGGAGTTGGGACATATGAAGATAGACTGTCCAAAGTGGAAAAAATAGACTAATCAGAAACTTGATGAATCATCCAAGTCTGTGAATGTTGTGCAAGATGACAATTCAGATTGCAGTGATGGTGATATGCTTTCTATTTCAACAACTCAGTTGATAGATGCATGGATTCTTGATTGAGGATGCTCTTATCATATAACGCCTAACAGAGAGTTGTTTTCGACGTATTTGTCAATTAATTTTGGTTCTGTCTATTTAGATGATAACAAATGTTGCAATATTATTGGTGTTGGTGAAGTCGGAATTAAGATGTATGATGGTACTATTAGGACATTGTGTGATGTTAGGCATATACCAGATTTGAAAAAGAAACTAATTTCCTTAGACACTTTGCATAAGAATGGTTTTATTCCTAAGGCAAATGAAGATAGAGAAACCTTTAGAATTGTTAAATGTGTATTGACTGTGATGAAAGGAAAGTTGACTGCAGGGAATATCTATAAACTGTTAGGGAGTACAGTTATATATGGAGTTCATTTTGTTGAGTCATGTGATGATAATACAAAACTATGGCATATACGTCTTGCTCATCTTAGTGAACGTGGAATGGATGAATTGCATAAAAGAAATTTATTGCATGGTTTTAAAAGCTGCAAGCTCGATTTTTGCAAGTTTTGTGTTCTTGGTAAATAGACTAGAGTTAGTTTCATGATTGGAAATCACAAAACTGAAGGGATTCTTGATTATGTGCATTCTGATGTATGGGGGTCTACAAAAAATCATCATTGGGTGGATCTATGTATTATGTTACTTTTATTCATGATTTTTTTAAGGAAAATTCGGGTGTATTTCTTGAAACATAAATATGAAGTTTTTGCGAAGTTTTTGCTATGGAAAACTGAGGTGGAGAACCAAACTGGTAGAAAAATCATGTATTTGAGGCTTGTTAATGGCACAGAGTACACTAATTCATAGTCTTTGAAATTTGTGAGGAGTATGGGATTCAGAGGCATTTACAGTGCGCACGACACCACAATAAAATGGTGTTGCAGAAAGAATGAACATATCATTGAATGAAAGGGCAAGATGCTTGAGACTGAATGCAGGGCTTCCTAAAAGCTTCTGGGTAGAGGCAGTGAGCATGTCATGCTACCTCATTAATAGATCACCAAGGGAATCATTAGGTGGAAAGCTTATGTGCATGTACCTTCTGATGAGAGATCAAAACTTGATGCAAAGTCGAAGAAGTGCATCTTTCTGGGCTACAAGAAAAGTGTCAAAGGGTACAAGTTTTGGGATCTAACTGTAAAGAATATGGTGATCAATAGAGATGTAATATTTGATGAGCAATTCATGTTGTAGCAGAGCTAATACAAGGCATTGAGGGATGTAGAACAATATCCAATAGCAGATGAGAGAGGAGAAAGTTCTAATCTATATTATGGTGGTTCTAATACAATTTATTTTTAGGATTATAAACTAGCCAAAAATAGAGAGACACACACGAATATAAAGACTCCAAACAGATTGGATGTTGAAGACATGATCTCCTTTGCACTTCACATTAGTAGTGATGATCCAACTACTTTCCAAGGAGCTATTACTAGTTAGGAGAAAGGGAAATGGATGGATGCAATGGTTGAGGAGATGAAGTCTTTGCGTAAAAATCACACATGGGAGCTAGTTTGACTTCTGAGGGAAAGAAGGTTATTGGTTGTAAATGGGTGTATAAAAGGAAACCAACAATATCAGAAAAATAGGGGAAAAGTTCAATGTTCGATTGGTAGCAAATGATTTTTCACAACAGAAGAGAGTAGATTATGATGAAATTTTTTCTCATATGGTTAGGCATACTTCAATCAGGGCAATATTTGTATTAGTAACTAGTTGGATTTGTATTTAGAGTAGATGAATGTTTAAACTATATTTTTACATGGTGATTTAGAGGAGCAAATTTATATGTAGCAGCCAGAAGGGTTCACTCGACTTGGACATGACCATTTGGTTTGCAGGTTGAAGAAATCCTGATATGTGTTGAAACAGTCTCCAAGACAATGGTATAAATGGTTCGACTCTTATATGATTAAGATTAGCTACAATCGATGTGAGATGATTGTTGTGTTTATGTTAAGAGCCTTGATGATAGTTCTTTTAGTTTTTGCTAATGTATGTTGATGATATGTTAATTGTTGCAAAGAATATGCATGATGTTGTTGGTTTGAGAGCTTTATTGAGCCATGAATTTGATATGAAAGATTTTGTTGTTGCAAAGAAAATTCTTGGAATGGAGATTCATAGGGATAGAGGCTTAAGGAAACTGTGGTTATCTCAGCAGGGCTATGTTGAAAAAGTGTTAGATAGGGAAATCATTTTAAGTTTTCTTCAGAACAATGTCCTAGGATAGATAAGGAAGTTGTTGACATGGAAAAGGTTCCATATGCCAATGTTGTTGACTGCTTGATGTATGTAATGGTATGTACTTGCCCTAATTTAGCTCATGTTTTAAGTCAAATTTGTAAATACATGTCTAAACCAGGTATACGACATTGGGAAGCAATCAAGTGGATTTTTAAGTATTTAAAGGGCACTGTAGGGAATGGAATTATTTTTGGTAATCAGCAGGATAATCTATTGGTTGTATGATATGTGGATTCAGACTATGCAGGTGATTTGGATGATAGAAGATGTACAAATGGGTATATTTTTACCCTTGGTAGAGGGCCTATATGTTGGAAGTCAATTGTTCAGTATATTGTGACATTATCTACAACTAAAGCTGAATACATGGTAGTGGCTGAAGTTGCAAAAGAAGCTTTATGGCTTACTTTGCTAGTGAAGGAATTGGGTGTTCATCAAGGAGGAGTTCAGCTGTATTGTGACAACCAAAATGTTATTCAATGGACTAAGAACTAGGTGTATCATGCTAGAACAAGCATATTGATGTGAGGTTTCACAAGATTAGAGAGTTGATTGCATCTGGAGAGAGATTGTTACAGAAGTTTCATACTAGTGAGAATACAACTGATATGTTGACCAAGACAGTTACTACTGACAAGTTCATGCATTTGTTGGACTTGTTGAATGTTTACATTCACTAGAGAAGAATGATAGACCAACCCACTTTGATGTTTGATAAACTCCCAATTTTTTGTTTTCATCTCCTAAGGGGTAGGATATTCGCCTAGGTGTATATTATTTAGGTATGGCTCATATACTAGTTAGGGTTATTTTGGTAATTGTACTGGTATTGCTATTATATTATGTAATTGTAACCTAGTTGTGATTATTATTACAAATATCAAGAAAACAACTGCTCATCGCTCCGTGGACGTAGGCACATTATCGAACCTCATCAAATTTTGTGTTCTTTATTTGCTTTACTGCTTGTTTATTTCCTGTGTTACTTAGCCTGATTTCTCAACAAAGCTTAAAACATTTTTTATGCGATCTTGGCTATAAGTCACATTCCGTTGAAACTTATTTGCTCATTTACAATAACGATTTCACTCTCACCTATGTTGTAGTGTATGTCGATGATATTTTATCACCGATAATAACTCCTTTCATATTTTTCATGTTATTCCTACTTTGCATGAATTTTTTTACTTAAAGTTATTGGTATTGTTTAATATTTTTTCTTGGCAATGAGGTACTGTTAGAGTATGCCCAAAGACCAATCATATGATGATTGTAATAATATATTTATTTACAGATTTTATTGAATAAAGGCATTGACACTATTATTTTCAGTTATGTGTTTGTGTTTAACATAAAATGAAAGATAATAAAGTCCATATAATAACATTATTAAAAGATCCATAGTCAAGTATTATTATGGGCATGGACAATAATAATACGCTTAAGACTAACATGTTATTGATTGATGACAAGGAGTTGTCATTGACATAGAGATGTCAAAATTGATACATGATTATATTGTTAGAGAACAATGTATTGGATTGACCCATCATGAGCATATGTCTTGGATTATTATGTAATGGTCATAACATTGCTCATGGTGATGACTATATGTATTATCCTTAGACTTGAGATCAATGTCATCCCAACATATATTGTTTTATGTTTTGATACAGTTAAACATGCTCCATAACTGGTTGCACTATAAAGACTGTTATTGAATATATTTTGATATATGTAGTGGGGTGTATATGGTTAAGATATGATTTGTCCTTCTTACATAATAGGAAATATATCACATGCCACTTGATTGAGTAAGACTAGAAATGCATGGCCATGCTCGAATAAGTTGATATGTGATATCATATTCGTTAATTATAGTCTACTCTAGATATCAAGAAACAATAGATGAGCTATACAAGTGTGACTATTCTAAGACTTGTTCCTATTCTAGATATAAAGGATAAAAGGATGTAATACATAAAAGATTTAATCACAAAGATGATATGTCGAATCATAATTTCTTGTAACTTAGGTGACAATGATATATTGCTAGATGTCACTTATTATATATAATATTAGAATTTTTCTAAAAATTACTACTAACGTTACAAGAACCTATGGGTCACACCCTAGGATTGAAATGAGTAAAAAATGTACAATTTGTTGTATTTTACTAAAATATATCTAAAGTTATGATATATATATTTGATATACATATGATTTTAATTATCCCGAATATAGCAAGTAAGCATTAAAAGAATGTAATTTAGATTACAACTCTTTTAATTGGTATATATAATTCGGAATAATTAAATAAGTTTTTAAATAAACATTAAAGATTATAATTCAGATTATAAGTCTTTAATGTATATTTAATTGAATTAATTAAATAATATTTTATTGTTAATTTGAAATAACTTTGAAAACCCTAAGATGTTAGGGGAATGGATATAAAAGGGTGTGTTAGGTCTAGCAGTAATTTTTAACACACACATATAAACCTTCAGCCGTTTTCTCTCAAAACATTTTTGGGGAAAACAAATATTGCTCTCAATCGGGTGAACTGAGTAGAGGCCAAGACATGATTTCGTGGAGGCTTACGATTCAAACCAATCTACACCACCAGTATTCACTGCTGTTCTTGCTATTTTCAAGGAATCCACTGTAAGTATTTGCATTCCTTCCTCCTGATTTCGGTTTTACGTACTTGGATCCCTGGTGAGACCGTCAAGTTTTGTTTCTGTTGCGCCATGGGGTGCGCCAACGGTCCCAACTGTGGTGTCAAAGCCACTTATACGATCCGAATTCGGGTTAAATTCTTGGATGATGCGATATGTATGAGATGCATGTTCTAGTTTTATCGATTTCGGTAAATATGCTGATATCATTGTTTGAATCGATAACCGCAATGATTAATATATTAATTTGTTAATATGTTTTTCAATCGATTTGTTGCTGCAAGGATTTTACGAAATCCATATGTCAATCGTTGACATGATGATCCATGGGAGTTCGATAGAAGATCACGTTTGGCAGTGGAACAAAGGTTGTTCTGATGCAGAAAACCTTTGGGATTGAAAATCCCAAAAACACGATTCTGTTGATAAATGTTATCAAATCGTGAGGTTTTTCTATAGAAACGTTTATATATATATGATATGTTTGTTTTGCACGGTGTTTGACATGCATGGTTATAGCCCTTGTTCACTTTATAATGGTTTAATTTGAAATACGGTATGCAAGCCGTGCCTTTCTATATCTCTGTTGTATTTCTCTTCTCATCTTACTCCCTCGTATGTAAAACGAGTTTCTTTTAAAATTGCAAACCTATGAATATTAACAAGGAGCAGAAGAATGGCGAGAAGATACTTAGAGATCAGTCTTAGGTTTTAGGGTTCTTAGTTCTCCCATTGACTTGGGATAGGCCACCTTAGTCATTATTTTGGGTTATAACCATTGCATCTTATTTATTGATATATTTGTTATGTATGTAATGCATCAAATGATAAAATAAGAATGAATATTGATGAGATCAATAAGGGCCTAATATTAAAACGAACAATGATGAGATAATTACGCAAATCCCTCTTTATAATCTAAGTTAACCGTCCAATATTTACCCTCCTTAAGGCTTCGATCGATATTGTGTGGGCTTTGCCAAAGCATTGGCACATAAATATATCTTGGTTAAACATGAAGAATAAGCAAGTGATATTCACCGGTTGAAATATTGGTAATAACTTAGCTAGGTTATTCTAATAGGATTAGAAACGTAGAGGTTAAATATTTGGATAAGTCATGAGATGACTTGAACAATAGTTGTTCACCAAAATGAGGAGTTACATGAGATGTAACTAGTAAAGTGTTACTTACCTAAATAATCACTATCCTAAAAGAAAAGGCAAAGATGATTTAGGAAATTGATGTATTATGAATCCTCACCCACTAGAAAAATTTTCGTTGAATTTTTCTGAAATTAAAACAGAGAGGGTTTTTAATTTTGAATAAAATAGTGGGAGTAATTTGTAAATAAAGTCCTATTTATAAATTTTAATTCGATAAATTTACTTACTTTAATATTTCCATTGTTGTAGATTTAATGGAAAACAACACTTTATCACTCCGATCACTCCTTGAGAATGATAAACTTAATGGCATAAACTTCCTTAACTAGTTTCATAATTTGAGAATTGTTCTCAAACAGGAAAAGAAGGAATATGTCATTGAGGAACTTGTTCCTGATGAACCGAAAGCTAATGCTTCAAGAGCTGACATAGAAAAATTCAAGAAACATATGGATGATATGTTAGATGTTGGATGTCTAATTCTTGCCACCATGACTCCTGAGCTTCAAAAGCAACATGAGGACATGGTTGCATATGAGATGATTCAAAATCTCAAAGAAATATATGAAGGGAAAGCACATCAAGAGAGTTATGGGACCTCTAAAGCTCTATTTCAATGCACAATAGTAGAGGGAACTCTTGTAGGAGCTCATGTCATCAAGATGATGTGCTACATCCAAACGTTGGAAAAGCTGGGATTTCCTCTCAAAGATGAATTGGCTATCGATGTTATCATACAATCGTTACCAGATAGCTTTAGCCAATTTGTCCTTAATTTCAACATTAATGAAATTAACAAGGCTTTGCCACAGTTACTTGGCATGTTACGAACTGCTGAAAGTAACATGAAAATGGTTGGACCTAAGCCTATTCTGATGGTCCACAAGGACAAAGGAAAGGGAAAGAAAAAGGTAGTGGCAAAGTCTAAGGGCAATGGTAAGACCAAACCAAAAGGGAAAAATGCATTGAAACCCAAAGGGGGAGTTAGCAAGGAAGGAAATGTTTCCATTGCGATAAGACCGGACACTGGAAGAGAAACTGCCCTGTTTACCTTGAAGAGGTCAAGAAGGCAAAAGCAAACGGAACATTTGTTTCAGGTATTTATGTTATTGATGTTAATTTGTCAACATCTACTTCTTGGGTATTAGATACCAGTTATGGTTCTTATATTTGTACTTCTGTACAGGGATTGCAAAAGAAAAGGAATCTGACTAAAGGAGACGTGGACCTACGAGTGGGAAATGGAGCAAGAGTTGTTGCATTAGCTATAGAGACATATGTTTTTATCTTTGACTAGTAGACTTGACTTAAATTTAGAGGATTGTTATTATGTGCCTAGTTTGACTAAGAACATTATTTCTATTTATTGTTTGGACAAGATTGGTTTTGAGATTATTATTAAGAATAAATGTTGTTCTTTTTTATCTCGATAGTGTTTTTTATGGTTCGACGCAATTGGTTAATGGTCTCTATATTTTGGATCAAGAAAACACCATTTATAACATAAATACTAAGAGATCAAAAACAAATGAATCGAATCAAACTTATCTTTGGCATTGTCGTTTAGGCCATATAAGTGAGAAACACATATCAAAACTCCATATAGATGGATTCTTAGATTCATTTGTTTTCGAACAATATGATGTATGCGAATCTTGCTTGTTGGAAAAATGACTAAAGCTCCTTTTAATAGTAAAGATGAGCAAGCAAGTGATTTATTGGGGTTAATACATAGTGATGTATATGGACCAATGAATACACAAGCTAGAGGTGGATTCCATTACTTCATTACTTTTACCGATGACTTCAGTCGGTATGGGTATATTTATCTTATGCGCCATAAATATGAAGCCCTTGAAAAGTTTAAGGAATTAAAAATGAAGTAAAAAATCAACTAGGCAAGAGTATTAAAGTACTTTGATATGATAGGTATGGAGAATACTTAAGCATAGAGTTTGATGAACTCTTAAAAGAATGTGGGATTGTCTCACATCTTACACCACCTGGTACACCATAGTGGAATGAAGTTTCTGAAAGAAGGAATCGAACACTGTTAGACATGGTTTGATCGATGACGAGTCATAGTGATCTTCCGACTTCGTTTTGGGGACATGCACTTGAAACAACTGCTTTCACACTAAATCGTGTTCTATATAAATCGGTTCAAAAGTCACCATACGATATATGGAATGAGAAATGTCCCAATATATCTTTTATGAAGATTTGGGGTTGTGAAGCTTATGTAAAACATCATATGTCTATAAACTTGAACCTAAATCTTATAAGTGTATATTTGTTGGATATCCTAAAGAAACTAAGGGATATTATTACTTCAACCCTAACGAGAACAAAGTTTTTGTTGCTCGAGCAAGAGTTTTTCTTGAAAGAGAATTTATCTTAAAGAAAGAGAAGGGTAGAAATATTGAACTTGGAGAAGTTCAAGAACAACAGATAAATGAACCTGAAGTTGAGCATGTTTCACAAGTTGTTGAGGATCATTCAACAGATTTAGAAACACAACCACTGCGTAAATCCACAAGAGAACATCGTGCACCTGAGAGATTTGGATTTCTCGCTACAACACTTGGAGATGTTCTTCTTATGGATCAAGATGAGCCCAGGACTTATCAAGAGGCAGCGTCTAGCCCAAACTCTGAGAAATGGCTTGAATCCATGAGATCTGAGATGGATTCCTTGTCAGTAAATCAAGTATGGACTTTGGTTGAACCACCTGAAGGGGTCAAACCTATAGGGTGTAAATGGGTTTTCAAGAAGAAAACCAACATGGATGGTAATGTACAAATATACAAGGGGCGATTAGTCGCTAAAGGTTTTCGACAAGTTCATGGTGTAGACTATGACGAAACATTCTCCCCTGTAGCTATGTTTAAGTCTATCCGAATCTTACTCGCAATAGTTGCATTCCATGATTATGAAATCTGGCAAATGGACGTCAAAACCTTTTTCCTTAATGGAAAACTTGAAGACGATGTGTATATGACACAACCAGAAGGTTTTGTCATTCTAGGAAATGCTGGAAAGGTTTGTAAGCTACAAAGGTCTATTTATGGACTAAAATAAGCTTCTCGAAGCTGAAATCTTCATTTCAATGATGCAATCAAAGAGTTTGGTTTTATCATAAATAAAGATGAGCCTTGTGTTTATAAGAAGACTAGTGAGAGCATTGTTTCTTTCCTAATCTTGTATGTAGATGACATACTCATCATAGGAAATGATATACATACTTTACAGTCTGTTAAGACTTGGTTAGGTAGTTGTTTTTCTATGAAAGATTTGGGTGAGGCAACATATATCTTAGGAGTTAAGATCTATAGAGATAGATCAAAACGACTTCTAGGTCTGAGTCAAAGTATATATATAGACAAAGTGCTGAAAAGGGTCAGTATGGAAGAATCCAAGAAAGGATTTTTGTCTATGAGACATGGCATTTCTCTTTCGAAGGAAATGTGTCCTTCAACTCCACAAGAAAGAGAACGAATGAATAATATTTCATATGCTTCGGCTATTGGTTCTGTCATGTATGCCATGATATGTACTCGACCAGATGTATCGTATGCTTTAAGCAAGACGAGTCGGTATCAAGAGAAACATGGTGAAAATTATTGGGTTGTGGTTAAAAATATCCTTAAGTACTTAAAAAGAACTAAGGATAAATTTCTTGTCTATGGAGGGGAGGAAGAGCTTAGTATAAAAGGTTATACTGATGCCAGCTTCCAAACTAACAAGGATGACTCATGATCGCAATCGGGTTTTATGTTTTATCTTAATGGAGTTGCTGTGAGCTGGAAACGTTCGAAGCAAGACACAATAGCTGATTCTACAACAAAGGCTGAATACATTGCAACCAGTGAAGTAGCAAAAGAGGTTGTTTGGATCAAGAAGTTCATATTGGAATTAGGGGTTGTTCCCAGCATATCAGATGCTGTAGAACTCCGTTGTGACAATAATAGATCCATTGCACAAGCAAAGGAACTCAGATCTCATCAACGATCCAAACATATTCTTAGGTGCTTTCATCTCATTCAAGAGATCATAGATCGAGGAGATGTTAAAATATGCAGAGTACACATGGATGACAACATTGCTGATCCCTTGACGAAGCCTCTTACACATTAGAGGCATTATCGTCACACTGAGTCACTCGATATTAGATATGTGAGTGATTTGTCTTAGTGCTAGTGGGAGATTGTTAGAGTATGCCCAAAGACCAATCATATGATGATTATAATAATATATTTATTTACCGATTTTATTGAATAAAGGCATTGCCATTATTATTTTCAGTTATGTGTCTGTGTTTAACATGAACTGAAAGATAATAAAGTCCATATAATAACATTATTAAAAAATCCATAGTCAAGTATTATTATGGGCATGGACAATAATAATACGCTTAAGACTAACATGTTATTGATTAATGACAAGGAGTTGTCATTGACATAGAGATGTCAAAATTGATACATGATTATATTGTTAGAGAACAATGTATTGAATTGACCCATCATGAGCATATGTCTTGGATTATTATGTAACAGTCATAACATTGCTCATGGTGATGACTATATGTATGATCCTCAGACTTGAGATCAATGTCATCCCAACATATATTGTTTTATGTTTTGATACAGTTAAACATGCTCCGTAACTGGTTGCACTATAAAGACTGATTTTGAATATATTTTGATATATGTAGTGGGGTGTATATGGTTAAGATAGGATTTGTCCTTCCTACATAATAGGAAATATATCACATGCCACTTGATTGAGTGAGACTAGAAATGCATGGCCATGCTCTAATATATTGATATGTGATATCATATTCGTTAATTATAGTCTACTCTAGATATCAAGAAACAATAGATGAGCTATACAAGTGTGACTATTCTAAGACAAGTGCCTATTCTAGATATAAAGGACAAAATGATGGAATACATAAAAGAGTTAATCATGAAGATGATATGTCGAATCATAATTTCTTGTAACTTAGGTGACAATGATATATTGCTAGATGTCACTCATTGTATGTAATATTAGAATTGTTCTAATAATTACTATTAACGTTATAAGAACCTACAGGGTCACACCCTAGGATTGAAATGAGCAAAAAATGTACAATTTGTTGTATGTTACTAAAATATATCTAGAGTTATGATATGTATTTTTGATATAAATATGATTTTAATTATCCCTAATATAGTAAATAATCATTAAAAGAATGTAATTTAGATTACAACTCTTTTTATTGGTATATATAATTCAGAATAATTAAATGAGTTTTTAAATAAACGTTAAAGATTATAATTCATATTATAAGTCTTTAATGTATATTTAATTGAATTAATTAAATAATATTTTATTGTTAATTCGAAATAACTTTAAAAACCCTAATATGTTAGGGTAATGGATATAAAAGGGTATGTTAGGTCTAGCAACCGTTTTTAACACACATACATAAACGTTCAGCTGTTTTCTCTCAAAACAGTTTTGGGGAAAACAAATATTTCTCTCAATCGGGTGAACTGAGTATAGGCCGAGACGTGATTTCGTGGAGGCTTACGATTCGAACTAATCTACACCACCAATATTCACTGTTGTTCTTGTTGTTTTTCAAGGAACCAGTTGTAAGTATTCGCATCCCTTCCTCCCGATTTTGGTTTTACGTACTTGGATCGCTGGTGAGACCATCAAGTTTTGTTTAGACTGCGCCGTGGGGTGCACCGACGGTCCCAGCAGGTACATCATACTTCTATTGGTCTTTTTCTTTCTTAAAAGAAATTTTTTTCTTGAGTTACTTGATAAGATTAGTATGAGCACTATGAAATCAGTCAATACTCTAGTTGCTACTTCACCTAAGTTGAGTAAACATGATGGTATTCATCATTGTAATGCTCGTGTCTATCGTAGTATAGTTGGTGCCTTGCAATATTTATCGCATACTCGACCAGATATAACTTTTTCGGTTAACAAAGTTGCATAACTCATACAAGAGCCTAAGGATGTGCATTGAAGTGATGTTAAAAAGAATACTTCGCTATTTTCAGGGCACATTGAACTATGGGGTGTGATATAGATAACAAATTTTCTATTTTTTGTTGTTGCATCTATCTAGGTTCATATCTTTTGTCCTGGAGTTCTAAAAGCCAACATGTTGTTTTAATTTAACTGCCGAAGCAGAATATAGAAGTTTGGAAGATGAGACCTCTGAATTAATGTGGATTTTTGTTTTGTCTAATATGGGGTATTATTAAAAGATTCACCCATCATTTGGTGTGATAACAAATGTGATTCTTCATGTAAAAATGAAACAAGTTGATATTGATTTACATTTTATTCAGGTTAAGGTCATGTCTCGTCAATTGTTAGTTAATTATGTGCCTTCGGCGCATCAAGTGGCTCATATGTTCACTAAGCCACTGCCAACTTCTTGGTTTGAGGCATTTCGTAAGTAGTTGTGTGTTCTTTCTCTAGAAGATGTTTATCATCACCGTTTTTTATCGGGGTGAGAAAAACTAGTATGACTTAGGGGTTTTCTTTGAAAAGATTTTTAAATGTGAGGAGTCACCATCAACCATTTAAGGTACAATTGGAAAACCATAAAAAATTGGGCGTTTTTTTATAAAATATTTTATTTTACCAAAATGTCAAGTTTTGGGGTCTACAAAAATCCAAAAACTAGGCTCGAGAGTCGGTTACGCGTGGGGAAGGGTTAGTACCCCACAACGCCAAACAATTGGTACCTAGTTGATTACCTTATATTTAAAAAAATAGAAATCTTGAGTTCAAACATTATTTAATAAAAAAATCACTATGGATGTACAATTGAAAATGATGTTCATTTATTTAATCCAATAGTGTTTGCCCCTTAGCATGAATGCGGGAGATCAACTATTATGCCCAATAAGCGGACATTGCCTTGATTTTAAGAAATCATGATGCGGTCGTGAAAAGGATGTCGACCTACTTCGGTTTCACTAATAGTCACCCCATGAGCTGCTTGCGGGAGATATACTATTAACTCCCTAATAAGTGAATGTCTCCTTAGGTTTTAAAAACTTGTGCAATCAATCAATCTATTGTAACCTAATTTTACTAGGTGAGTTTATTAAAGGATTTCCTAACTTAAAGTTTCAATTTATGAAGATTAAAAATCTTAAAGGACTAAACCTAGAAATAGAGGCTTTAATATTAATCCTATTTGATTTTAACCAGTTATTTGATCGAATGATCGATATGGTCCCTTGATCATGCGGGCGAAGGTTAACTCATATTACTTCTTAAATTAAAGGACTATATTATAATCTATCCTAAAATGGAGGATCTAATTAGCCTAGTTGATTATGTAAAAAAGAATATCTAAATAAGGATCTAAAAGACTAAATTGTGAAAAGTATAAGGTTAAGGATCTAATTATTAACCATAATTAATTCTTCTTTTTATTAAATCGAATAATCGAAACGAGCCCTCGAGCATCTAAATTTGAGAGCCAAATCGAATTATTCCTTAAATTAAAGTCTAGGTGTGAGCAGTCTAAATCTAAGGTTTAAATCTAAAATCTAAGGCTCTAATTACTAACTAAACTAAGGAACTCGAACTAAAAGATTCATCCTAAAGTCTAATTAATTAAAGAAAAATGCTAAGCCTAAAGGTAAATAAATTAAAACAATTAAAATTAAATAATCAATAAGCATGCAAGAAGGAATTAAAATTAAAGAAAAAAAATTAATAATTTACAAAATACAACCTGAATTTACTTAAAAAAAATTAATACTAGGACTAAATAACAAAATATTAATCGAAGTACTAAATTAAAACGTATAAAATAGTTCAAGGACAAGATTTCAGTTAATTACACAATTTGCAAGGCAGTGACCAAATAATTTTTGTTGTTGTTGAAATTAAGCATAAAAGATAAGAATTAGGACGATGACCTAAGTGCAAAAACACGGGTAAGTTACAGGGACCTGAAGGAAAATAACATCAAAAGTTAGTATTAAAACATAAAAATGGGACATAATGAAATGAGGACATTAATTTTGAAATAAACTGAATTAAATTGAAATTGGTGATCAAAATGTAAGACGATGAAACTTGGGATGATTACGGGAGTGATTTGACCACTAGGGACCAAAACGCATGGGTATGGTCTAAAACAATGCCATTTTGTTTTGGGTATAAATACCCTTTTATCACATTTTTTAAATTTTATGCATATTCTCTTTCTCTCTATTTTCTCTCTAAGCCTCTCTAAAATCTGGTGAGAACCCAGCCGTTGGCAGCCACGTCGGACACCACCTGCCATCATCTCCGATGGTCATTGGGTGTTGAAAAACATGGGGATGTTCGTATTGACGCCAGGAGTATGGATATAGGCTCGATTTTGCGATAATCGTTGCCCAACTCCACGAAAATGACCGAGAACGCTTCAACTTCCAAATATTTGATATCCTCCATCCACCGTCGAATCAAGCTACTTTTTGCATACGTAATTCTAGGAGGTTCACCACACCTTCTCACCGTTCGGATTGGCCAGTGAAAGCCTCAGTCACCGGTGAAGCTCCGATGGAGAGGTAAGGTCTCTTATTTTTCTATTTTTTTGATTTGTTTCGAATAGCCTTTGATTTCCTCCTTACTTCAGAAGCGTTACGATCCATAGCGATGAATGAAGAGGTCTCGATAACCAGTGGCCGATGATTCAGGTGAACGACCTAACCCTTATTTTTATTTCGGTCAATTTCGAAAGGCAAAATGATAAAATGGTTGTTTTTTTGTGTTGCTGATTTTTTTCTTGCTTGGTTTACTCAAAACACTCATAAAAAATTTGCATTCCATTGCTAAAAATTCTTGGAGCCTTGATTACAATAATTTGCTTCCAAAAAAAGAGCCCTCCTTTGGTTTACATTGGTTTGTTTTGGTTTTATAACAAACCATATTACAACAATAAAAATAAGAATTACTTATATGATTTGGGCACTGTTGAGACAGTTTCCAGGGAACGAAGATGGCAGAGAATTGGTGATGGCAGCAATAATAACTGGGGCATGATTTTTAGGGATTGCTTTGCCCTTTTTTTTTATTTTTTTATGATTTTTGGTAATGATACAAATATTACAATAATAAATGTTTTTGGGATAAAAATGTCGATTACAACTTCCCCTCTTTGCTCATTGTTATAGAACATGAATGAAGCAAAGATAATTAGAACCATTTTTATCCGGCGTAAAATGCTAAAGTTCTTGAGCTGTAAGTTCTTCTTATTATGAACTATTCACTCTGATAGGATGAACTCTTTTACAGGAACGCTGATCCATCTCATTATATGATAGAATCAAGCAAATGTGACACCGATCCAACTCCTTATGTGATGGATGAGTCAAGGTTTGATAACTTTTTGTCATTATGAACTTCTTCTCTAGAAATTCTAATCCATCTCTTTCTGTGATTGATGAACAAAGGTTGAACAAGCTCTTCTTGTTATAAAGTTTTTCTCCCTCATTGGATGAGTTCTTCTCATTACGAACTCTCTAATAGAAATATTAATATGTCTTCTTCTATGATGGAATCGAACCAAGGTTGAACAAGTCTTCTTATTATGAACTTCTTCTCCCTCATCAGATGATTTCTTCTCATTATCAACCATTCCATTAGAAACGTTGATCCACCTTTTTCTATGATGAAATCGAGTGAAATGTTGGACAAGTTCTTCTCATTAGGAACTTGTTCATTGGAAGTGTTGATCCACCTCCTTCTGTGATGGATTCGAACAAAGTGATGATGCTGATCCAACTCCTTATGCGATGGATGAGCCAAGGTCGATGTTTTTCCAACTCCTTATGTGATGGAATCGAGCTAAGGTTGAACAAGTTCTTCTCACATTTTTATAAGAAATCTTGAAATGAAACCTTTGTTGACTCTTTGAATTCCTGTTAGATATTCAAAACTTGATGAAAAATGAATGTGCATGCTCCTATTTTCAAATGCCTAAATACGCATGCATGATGTCATTTTAGTATTGAAAATTCTATTGTCTAGTGAATCTCTGCTCCTTTATCTTCGCCGAGTTTTTTTCTTTGTTGGGTTAATCCTGAGACGACACTGCTCACTCACATTGAAGCGATCTTGCCACTTCTTGGTAAATGTTTGACTTCTCTACACGAAAAAGTCAAGTTGAAGAAAGATATCATTGAAATGGTTTTTAGGGAGACAATATTAAGAAAGACTCAAATGACATTCTAGACAAATATTCCTAAGAATGACTCAAATGAATTTATAGAGAAACGATCCTAAGAAGGACAAAATAGTTTCCCAAAATAGATTTTATTGGCATCCTCATGAGAGGTAAATAAAAATTTATCATGTTCATGAAATGATGAAATGTATGGTGAAAAGATGCAAATTCATGTAATATGTATGAATGCATGTTTTCTTGATATGTTGGGAATGGTTGCAAGACCAATCTTTATTGTAAGAGAAGTCTTCATTCTCTTCCTAGTTCTGTTGTCTTCATTCTCTATCACACCTGAGTGTATTCTTGTGAATATTGACTTGTGAACGGTCGCAACTTGCCCCAGTAAATTTTGACTCTTGATAAATTTGACTTCTCTTACCTTAACTTATGTAGAAATCCAATAAAACTTTCATCCTTGCTAGAAGGTTTTGAAAAGAGAATCTATCATTTCAAGCTCTAGAGACCGTGTAATCGCTTCCACCTTTTGATGAAAAATTAATAGCCACTGTCTAGAACTAATCACCATAGAAATTGATAGAATATTCACATTCCTTGACAAGTCATACGATACATCCATGTCAATGATGCTAGTTGGAACCTTAGAAAAAACAATAAATGAAAGTGTTTGCTCAATTGCTAACATCAAATTCAACCCTCCAAGCTTTACATTGATTTTTTGAAAGTTTTATCGCCCATTTAGCGGAAAGAGAATTTCCCTGTTATTCACTTTTAACCTTGGCGCAGACAGAACACAACCTTCAAATTGGGTTAAATTAGAATTTATAGAAATCCCTTATGAACTCAACATTGGATCAACATCATAGCTACTAGAACGGGAAGCATAGAGGGTTTATGCACAACAAATCACCAGAATAATGCAACAATATGTTACGATGCTCGAAGGATTTATCATCGAGAAACATTTGAATATCAAACTTGGCTTCTTCAAAAATTCATTTAGATTTATCATCAAGAAGCCCCTAAAAATTAGGCTTAGATTCTTTAAAAATTCATTTGAAGTTATCATCAAGAAACCCCTAAAAAGCAGGCTTAGCACTTTTAAAAATTAATTTAAAAACATCAAGAAACCCCTAAAAAATCAGGCTTAGGTTCTTTGAAAATTCATTTGAAGACATCAAGAAACCCCTGAAAATCAGGCTTAGCTTCTTTAAAAATTCGTTTGAAGATATCAAGAAACCCCTGAAAATCAAGCTTATCTCCTTTAAACATTCATTTGAAAACATCAAGAAACCCTTAAAAATTAGGCTTAGCATTTTCAAAATTCATTTGAAGACATCAAGAAACCCCTGAAAATCAAGCTTAGCTCCTTTAAAAATTCATTTGAAAACATCAAGAAACCCATAAAAATTAGGCTTAGATCCTTAAACATTCATTAAAAAACATCAAGAATCCCCTAAAAATTAGGCTTAGCTTCTTTCAAAGTTCATTTGAAAACATCAAGAAACCCTTGAAAACTAAGCTTAGCTTCTTTCAAAATCCATTTGTAAACATCAAGAAACCCTTGAAAATCAGACTTAGCTTATTTAAAAGTTCATTTAAAGACAATATATTGTTTGGGTCACGTGCCCCATATCAAAGTAATGGTTCTTCTTGATTGGGCTCTTTGATCCTTGAGGCTTAGCCACTTTGAACAAAATCCCCTTCATTCGAGGCCTGAATTATGCTCTTTCTTCTTTCTCTTCTTTTCTTTGGAACAATTTGTAAAAAATATGCCTTGATGCATTAAATGTGAATACAATTGATATGTATCTAAATGTAATGCACGAGGTTCTTGTATATAGAAATATTGATCATCAATTATTCTCCTTGATTTAAAGTGGAGAACTTAATCTTCCTTTACTTGACCATTCTTGAATAAATCCTACCTCAATGGCAACTTGTCAGTTTAATCTTGCATCTTCTGAGGAGTAATCTGATTATCTTGTGTAATCATGTCTTTTCTAGCATCTATCTTTGGTTTCTTCGTTATAATCTTAAAAGAAGTGGTCTCTTGTAGTCAAGCATATGGTCTTGATGTCTCTTCTGGCTATAATTCAATAGTTTATCATAAACGTTTCAAGGTAAACTCTTCTTTTCCCCATTCTTCCCTTGGCACTCCAAACAGTGAGGCTCATTCACCATGTCTTTTTTATTTGAATCTTGTTGTCGCAGTGAGATATGGTTTTGGTGATGCCACAATATGGGTACTCATGGTTCCCTTCGGCCAAAATCTTAATCTCGAATGGTTTCACTTTTGTGTCACTAATCAACAATCATATGTTACCAACATAAATGTTATAAAATAGTTTAACGACTTCTCTTTATGATGCCACAATCAAATGAACACTTAATAAGTGATCAATTATTCTAATAAAAATTTCTTTAATCTTTTCTATGAGTTGAGATATGTGCCCCTTTTGACTAAGGCGATCATCTGCTTCTTGATGGGTTATCGAAAATTTTACAAGGAAGTGTTAGAAGTTCTATCATTTAGTTCTTATGATCTCTCAGACTATTTTACTTTCAGGATTGTGAAATGTCTTCATTACTCTGGTATCATTTGTTATTTTTCTCTGGTTGAGGCAGAATGAGCCTCACCAACTTCAAGGACTTTTTCATTTGAGATTGTCCTATTTGAAAATATTTTTCTGGACAATTTGAAAATATTTTTCTTTCTCTTTCAATTTTAAAAATCTGAAAACAAGAGTTTGATGAATAAGTTTAAAAAATGTTGTCATTTTCTTCAAGCTCACAATAAAAACAAATTGTAAAACAAGAGTTCATTAAATATCAAATAGGTCAACTTATCTTTTAATCCTTAAAAAATTATATATATTTGACATATGTAAAGATTAATGCTGATATAAGGCTTAGGTTGACTTGGGAAGGTAGAGTGTTTCAGGTTAATTTAGGGAGGTAATATGTTTCAAGTTGGCTTATTTGATTGAAATCTTACATCCTTGATGATGAAAAGTAATCGTTATGCTCATCTTCTGGAAATATTCACCGGTTTCTAGCCCTTGTGAGCGCCTTTAGGTTGTGCAGTGCTTTATCAAGAGATGTATAAGATTGTCTTATGTGCAGTAGTTGACAATCTTCATATTCGAGCTGTCTTTTCAGATTTTCAACTCGAATTCTCCTTTTTGGTTTCAAGATGTCATTTAACATTTTACGTCTTGAACCCTCCTTTTTTTATTTTTCCATATTATGCATTAAAGATTTTAGAAAACTATTTTTACAAATAAAATTAAACCTGTGGTGAAATCTGAAGATAGTCTCTCCACTTAGAAATCCATGTATGATTAGAAGTGACTTTTCGGACACATAATGTAGGCTAGGGCTCACGGTTATGAAAGAAAAGGATAAATAGGCCCGAACAAGTGCTTAAGGGTGATCGAACCAAGGATCAACCTATGTTGACATCTTCAATCTTGTTTTCCTGATTTGAATATGCTTACAACCATTTTATTTTCTTCATTTTCTTCGATCCCTCTAGACTACCCATTTTTGGGTTATCACCCTAGAGTTCATATCCATCTCGCCATGCCATCATATTCTTGATCTTCTTATTGAATCTGGATCTTCTAACTAGTCGTACTTGATCAATCTTGTGGTTTGAAGATTATTGAGTCACTCATCTTGAAGTATTTGATCTGTTTTCTTTCTTCATTTTTTTGCTTTATTCTCTCTCTTTTTCCTTTATTTTATCTCTTTTTTAATTTAATTTTTTTCTTTTTGCCATATCTTCTTTTTTTCTCTCTATGTTGTCAACTTGATTTGATCTTCAAGCATTTTGTATTTGGTCCACCTTACGGTATGTTGTTATTTCACTTTATTTCTCATGAGTTGTTCTTGTTACAGAACCTGGATTGATGGTATTCATTTATACAAGAAGATGTCCTTCACCTTGGCCCCCTATCGTAAAAGGTGATCCTTGGTTAGGGTTGAATCAGAAGAAAAATAATTCATGACCAAATGGGGATAACAAGGGATATATTTTTTCTTTTTCTTCTTTGAAAGGATAAATGAAACAAAGTCGTTCATCATCTCATACACGAAAGTCCTTATAAAATATGGGGGACGAGTATTCAGGATTAACTTCTACTCACACAAAAACAATGTAATTAATTCATGATAGAATTATTTCAACGATTCCCTTTATTTCTACTTCAATTTTCTCCTAGTATGCCCCAATTATTCAAATTCTCTTGCAAAAACTTGATCTGTAACACTCCATCTTGCCTTTCTTGCAAGAATGATTCTCGTACATGCGATCATCTTGTACTTTATGCCTCCAGGCTTTATTGCAGTTGGAGATAAATGTCGGTTCTGTGTCTAGGAAGGGAAATGAGTGAATCTGAAGCCATCTATCTTGGAAAAGGGTGTTTTAAGGAAAGATCACCTCTGTCTAGGAAGGTAAAAGTACATGTTTGGTGGCCCAGGGAGGATAAGGGTATGACTTCAGAGGTTTCAAGGGAGGTGATGTCGAGGTTTAATTTTTTTTGTATCTAGCACACGTTATCTAAGGAAATGAGCAAGGGCGTTCAGCTTTGGAGGGAACACGAAAGGGTCAAATTTTGCCACTTGTCAAAGATCTATAAGTAATGAAGTAGTAAAATAACCTTTAATTCATTTGATATTCAAAGATTTACAGGATTAAAATTTGATTTATTGTTCATAACCTTAGAAAATGACATAAGTTCAATCATCAAACTACTTTAAGAAAATAAAGAAAAAATAAAAACACGTTCAAACAGGGAATGTTAGTGCAATAAGGCATCATGCCAGATGTAAGATTTTTTCCTGATTGACACCAGAATATCTCATTACAAGATAAAGTTCAATGCTCTTGGGTCAAACAAATTCTGGACCGTACTCTTTGGTTCCACATAGATCTCAATGACGTGCCTCCAACTTCAGACGGTGCTAACATCACGTCCATATCTTTTAATCCTTTTCTAGTATGTATAGGGTGACTTCAATTTAACTGAAAAACTTCTATAACAAGATTCTCCACCAGTTACTCCTAGGATATGTGATTAATTCACGTTGAGCTGCAATGTATATTATGCAATGTATGATGTATAGATGTAAAGGTGAAGATGCACATACGAATGCAAAAATACAGAAATGGGAATGCAAATGCATCAAAGGAATTCCTCTCAAAAAGTAACTGTTCCTTGAACAATTCTTGAGAAACTGACAATGTCTAGGTACACTGGGGAAGTGAAAATCTGGTCCATCTTCAAGTTGTCCAACTCCTGGGAGCGTTTGGGTATTGCATTGTCTTTCATCAAGTTTAGGCATATTGAAAACCTTAAAAACTTATACTTCATCTGAAACTTTCAGAAAGTTAGCGAAATGGTTCGTGACCTTCAACTGTTGGCTTCAACGTCGAATCTTCTTGAGTTCAACTTGTTACCTCAGCAGGTAGATGTTCGACATCTATCCTTAGTAGGTAGAGTATCTATTGATGCTACTCGATCTACGTAGAGAATCTTCAAAATTCTATCTAATCCAATGAAAGGCATTATTTTGGGCATTATTTTTCAAGAACCTTATAAAAAGATCAGTTATTCTAGGGATAAATACCTTTGAAGGATATGTCATGTTCATGCAAAAATACAACAAAGCACAAGACAAGAAAAAAAATCAAGTTAGTTAAAATGATTATTCAAAGAAATGTAAGCTTAGAAAATATAATTAAATGCAACTCAAAGCTGGGATTGAAAAAATAAAGCACACAAAGGAAATTAAGAGTCATAACCACATGCGTTGTAGTTCTCCTATGTTATCCACATTGCTCTAGCGGGGTAGGTTTACAAAATTCTCTACATAAAGTTCAGTTCTAGCAAAGGGTTCCAAAACTATCCTTATAACCTATTAAGGTTAATAAGGACTCCAATTCTGGCCCATTGTAGACTTACAAATCGGATTCAACTTAGGGGATCACACCAATAAAAGCGTATCTCGAAACTGATATTCGGACATACAACTTAGGATGTTTTCCAGAGGTAATTTATGAGACCCACATGAGGAAACCCAATGCTCCCCATGAGGTGTGACGTTTCCACTTAATTAGATAAATCAGGATTGAGCTCAGGTTTAGAGCTATGATATGCAACAGTCCTAAATATTCAAAGAAGTGTAAGCATTAATCAGAGATAAAATCCTTTTTTTAAATAACATAATGAATTGTAAATTAAATAAATTCAAACTCAAAATTTCTAAATTCCAATTGTAGGGTAACCAACTCGGGGCTTGACTCTCGATTTGCTTTAGAAAACAAAATGTCCCCAGCAGAGTCACCAAACTGTCGTCACTTCTTTTTGCTCGAGTGAGAAAAACTAGTGTGACTTGGGGGTTTTCTTTGAAAAGATTTTGAAATGAGAAGAGTCGCCACCAACAATTATGGTGCGATTGGAACACCATAAAAAATTAGATGATTTTAATAAAACATTTTATGTTACCAAAATCTCGAGTTTTTTGGTCTAAAAAATCCAGATCAGGCTCAGGAGTCGGTTTCGTATGGAGAAGGGTAGCACCCCCATAGCACCCATAAATTGGTACCTAGTTGATTAACATATATTTAAAAAATTGGAAATCCTAAGTTTGAACTTTATTTAAAAAATTCACTACGAATACACAGTTAAAAAGGATGTTCGTTTATTTAAGCCAATAATGTTTGCCCCCTTGCATGAAAGCGGAAAATAAACTATTATGCCCAATAAATGGACATTGCCTTGATTTTAAGAAATCATGATGTAGTCTTGAAAAGGATGTTGACCTACTTCGGGAATCACTAGTAGTCACCCCCTGAACAAGCTTGCGGAATATATACTATTAACTCCCTAATAAGAGAACATTTCCTTAGGTTTTAAAAATTTGTGCAGTCAATAAATCTATTGTAACCTATTTTACTAGGTGGTTTTATTAAAGGATTTCCTAACTTAAAGTGTCAATTTATGAATACTAGAAATCTTAAAGGACTAAACCTAGAAATGGAGGCTTTTATATTAATCCTATTTGATTTTAACCAGTTATTGGATCGAATGATCGAGATGGTCCCTTGAGCATACGGGCGAGGGCTAACTCAGGTTACTTCCTAAAATAAAGGACTAGATTGGAATATATCCTAAAATGGAAGCTCTAATTAACCTGATTATATTAAAAAGAATATCTAATTAAGGATCTAAAAGACTAAATTGTGAAAAGTATAAGTGTAAGGATCTAATTATTAACCCTAATAAATTCTTCTTTTTATTAAATCGAATAATTGAAACGAACCCTCGAGCATCTAAATACGAGAGCCAAATCAAATTATTCCTTAAATTAAAGCCTAGGTGTAAGAAGTCTAAATCTAAGGTTTAAATCTAAAATCTAAGGCTCTAATTACTAACTAACCTAAGGAACTCAAACTAAAAGATTCATCCTAAAGTCTAATTAATTAAAGAAAAATGCTAAACTTAAAGGCAAATAAATTAAAACAATTAAAATTAAAGAATCAATAAGCATAAAAGAAGGAATTAAAATTAAAGAAACAAAATTAATAATTTACAAATTACAACATGAATTTACTTAACTAAATTAATACTAGGACTAAATAACAAAATATTAATCTAAAACATATAAAATAGTTTAAGGACAAGATTTCAGTTAATTACACAATTTACAAGGCATTGACCAAATATTTTTTTTAATTAAGCATAAAAGATAAGAATTAGGACGGTTACCTAAGTGCAAAAACACGGTTAAGTTATAAGGATATGAAGGAAAATAACACCGAAAGTTAGTATTAAAACATAAAAATGGGAAATAACTAAATGAGGAGATTATTTTTGAAATAAACTGAATTACATTGAAATTGGTGACAAAAATGTAAGACGATGAAATTTGGGATGGTTACGGGCGTGATTTGACCACTAGGAACCAAAACGTATGGGTATGATCCAAACCGACACCGTTTTATTTTGGATATAAGTACCATTTTATCACCTTTTTTCATTTTATGTCTATTCTCTCTCTCCTCTTCATAGCTCTTTCATTTCTCTCTAAGACTCTCTAAAATCTGGCGAGAGCCCGAACATTGAAAGCTACGCCGGACACCACTGACCATTATCTCCGGTGGTCGTTGGGTGCTAAAAAACATGGGGAGGTTTTCTTTTGACCCCAGTGGTACGGATCTGGGCTCGGTTTCGCGATAATCAACGTCCAACTCCACGAAAATGGACGAGAACACTTCAACTTCCAAAGCTCTAATCTCCTTCGTCCACTGTTGGATCAAACTGCTTTTTTGCATAAATCGTTCTTAGAGACTTACCGCACATTCTCACCAGTCGAATTGGCCAATGGAAGCCCTGGTCACCAGTGAAGCTCCGTCCAAGAGGTAAGGTCTCTCATTTTTCTCATTTTTTGCTTTGTTTTGAATATCCTCTAATTTCCTCCTTACTCCAGCAGTGTTACGATCCACAACAATGAATGAAGAGGTCTCAATAACCAGTGGCCGATGATTCAGGTGAACGACCTAACCCTTATTTTTTTGTCTATTCCAAAAAAGAAATGAAAAAAATGGTTGTTTTTTTGTGTTGTTGATTTTTTCTTGCTTAGTTTCACTCGAAACACTCATAAAAATATTTGCATTCCATTGCTAAAAAATCTGAGAGCCCTTATTACAATAATTTACTTCTAAAAAAACGGAACCCCCTTTTTTTACATTGGTTTATTTGGGTGTTATAACAAACCATATTAAAACAATAAAAAAAGAATTAAATATATGATTTGGGAACTGTTGGGACAATTTGCAGGGAACAGAGATGACAGAGAATTAATGATGGCAACAACAGTAACAGGGTATTAAATGCCCTGGATATTCAGGGATTGCTTTGACCTTTTTTCCTTTTTTATGATTTTTGGTAATACTAAAAATATTATAATAATAAATATTTTTTGGATAAAATGGCGAATATAACTGCCCCTCTTTGGTCATTGTTGTGGAACAGGAAAGAAGCAAAGATAATAAACACAATTTTTATCCGGCCTAAAATTCTGAAATTCTTGAGCTGCAAGTTCTTCTTATTATGAACTCTTCACTCTCATGGATGAACTCTTATTTGGGAATGCTGATCCATCTCCTATAATGGAATCGAGCAAATGTGACACTTATCCAACTCCTTAAGTGATGGATGAGTTAAGGTTTGAACAAGTTCTTCACATTATGAACTTTTTCTATTGAAATGTTGATCCATCTCCTTTTTTGATGGACAAACAAAGGATGATCAAACTCTTCTTGTTATGATCTTCTTCTCCCTCATCAGATGAGTTCTTCTCATTATGAACTCTCTAATAGAAATATTGATCTATCTTCTTCTATGATGTAATTGAACCAAGGTTGAACAAGTTCTCCTCATTATGAACTTCTTCTCCCTTATTGGATGAGTTCTTCTCATTACAAACCCTTCTATTAGAAATTTTGATCCACATCCTTCTATGATGGAATCGAGTGAAATGCTGGACAAGATCTTCTCATTAGGAACTTCTTCATTGGAAGTGTTGACCCACCTCCTTCTGTGATGGATTCGAACAAAGTGATGATGCTGATCCAACTCCTTATTCATTGGATGAGCCAAGGTCGGTGTTGTTCCAACTCCTTATGTGATGGAATCAAACTAAGATTGAATAAGTTATTCTCACATTTTTACAAGAAATCCTGAAATGAAACCTTGATGACTCTTTGAATTCCTGTTAGATATTCAAAACTTGATGAAAAATGAGTGTGTATGCTCCTATGATGCAAATGCATCAAAATGCATGCATGATGTAATTTTAGTGTTGCAAATTCTATTATCTAGTGAATCTCTTCCCCTTTATCTTCACTGAGTTTTTGTCTTTGTTGGGTCAATCCTGGAAACGACACTACTCACTTGCATTGAAGCGATCTGGCCACTTTCTAGTAAATGGTTGACTTCTCTACACGAAACAGTCAAGTTAAAGAAAGATATCATTGAAAAGGTTTCTAGGGATATAATCCTAAGAAGGACTCAAACGATATTCTAGAAAAATAGTCATAAGAATTAATCAAATGAATTTATAGGGAAATGATAATAAAATGGACAAAATAGTTTCTTAAAATAGATTTTACAGGCATCCTCTTGAGAGTTAAATAAAAATTTATCATGTTTATGAAATGATGAAATGTATGATGCAAAAATTCAAATTCATGTAATATATATGAATGCATGTTTTCTTGATCTGTTGGGAAGTGTTGCAAGAGAAGTCTTCATTGCAAGAGTAGTCTTCATTTTCTTCCTAGTTCGGTTATCTTCATTACCTGTCATACCTGAGTTCACTCTTGCGAATCTTGACTTGTGAATGGGAGCATCTTGCCCCAGTAAATTTTGGTTCTTCATAAATTTGGCTTCTTCTGCCTTAACTTATGTAGAAATCCAATAAAGATTTCATCATTTCTAGAAGGTTTTGAAAAGACAATCTATCATTTCAATATCTGGAGAACGTGTAATAGCTGCCACATTTTGACTAAAAATTAATAACCATTGTCTAGAACTAATCACCGTAGAAACTGCAGAACATTCACATTAATTGACAAGTCCTACGATATATCCATGTCAAGGATGGTAGTTGGAATCTTAGAAACAACTGAAAATGAAGGTGTTTGCTCAATTACTAACATTGAATTCAACCCTCCAAGCTTTGCATTGATTTTTTCAAAGTTTTATCACCCATTTAACATAATAAGAATTTCCTCGTTATCCACTTTTAACCTTGGCGCAGACAGAACACAATCTTCAAATTGGGTGAAATTAGAATTTATAGAAACCACTTATGAACTCAACATTGGCTTGTGCTGACATCTTCAATCTTGCTTTACCTGATTTGAATATACATACAACCATTTCATTTTCTTCGTTTTCCTGGATCCCTCTATGCTACCCATTTTTAGGTTATCACCCTAGAGTTAATCTCCATATCATCATGCCTTTGTATTCTTGATATTCTTATTGAATTTGGATCTTCGAACTAGTCGTACTTGATCAACCTTGTGGTTTGAAGATTATTGAGTCACTCATCTTGAAGTATTTGATCTCTTTTCTTTCTTCATTTTTTTTGCTTTCTTCTATCTCTTTTTCCTTTATTTTATCTTTTTTTAATTTAATTTGTTCTTCTTTTTGCCATATCTTCTCTTTTTCTCTTTGTGTTGTCAACTTGATTTGATATTTGAGCACTTTGAATTTGGTCCACCTTACGGTATGTTATTATTTCAGTTTATTTTCACATGAGCTTGTTCTTGTAACAAAACCTGGATTGGTGGTCTTCACTTATGCGAGAAGATGTCCTTTAGCTTTTCCCCCTAGCGTAAAGGGTGATCCTTGGTTAGGGTTGAATTAAAAGAAAAATAATTCAGGCTCAAATGGGGACAACAAGGGATATATTTTTTTCTTTTTCTTTTTTTGAAAGGATAAATGAAACAAAGTCGTTCATCATCTCATACACGAAATTCCTTGTAAAAGATGTATCCACAGGGGGACGAGTATTTAGGATTAACTTTTATTCACATGAAAACAATGTAATTAATGCATGATAGAATTATTTCAACAATTCCCTTTATTTCTACTTCACTTTGCTCCTAGTATGCCCCAATTATTTGAATTCTCTTGCAAACACTTGATTTGTAACACTTTATCTTATCTTTCTTGCAAGAATGATTATTGTACACGCGACCATTTTGTACTTTATGTCTCCCTGCTTTATTGAGGTTCGATATAAATATCGGTTCTGTGTCTATGAAGGGAAATGAGTGAATCTGAAGCCATCTATATTAGAATATGTAGTGTTAAGGAAAGATCAACTCTTTATAAGAAGGTAAAAAGTACAAGTTTGGTGGCCCGGGGAGGATAAGGGTATGACTTCAGAGGTTTCAAGGGAGGTGATGTCGAGGTTTATTTTTTTTTTGTATCTAGCACACGTTATCTAAGGAAATGAGCAAGGGCGTTCGGCTTCGGAGGGAACACGAAAGGTCTAATCTTGCCACTTGTCAAATATCTATAATTAATGAAGTAGTAAAAGAACCTTTAATTCATTTGATATTCAAAGATTTACAAGATTAAAACTTGTTGCTCATAACCTTAGAAAATGACATAAGTTCAATCATCAAACTATTTTAAGAAAATAAAGAAAGAATTAAAAACGTTCAAACAGGGCAATGTTAGTGCAATAAGGCTTCATGGTGGATATAAGAACTTTTTCATGATTGGTACCAGAATGTCTCATTACACGTTAAAGGTCAATGCTCATAAGCCAAACAAATTCTGGACCTTACTCTTTGGTGTCGCTCAGATATCAATGACGTGGCTCGATCTTCAGACGGTTCTAACATCACGTCCATATCTCTTAATCCTTTTCTAGGTACGAATGGGGTGACTTCAATTTACCTCAAAAATGTCTATTTCAAGATTCTCTGCGAGTTACTCCCAGGATCCGTGATTAATGTATGTTGAGATACAATGTATATTATGTAGTGAATGATGTATAGATGTGAATACAAAGATACTCATACAAAAGCAAAAATACAGAAATGGGAATGCAAAATGCGAGATGCAAATGCATCAAAGGAATTGCTCCCAAAAGTAAATGTTCCTTGAACAATTCTTGAGAAACCAAAAATGTCTCGGTATACTGGGGAAGTGAAAATCTGGTCCACATTCAAGTTGTTCAGCTCTTACAAGTCTTTGGGTATTGCACCGTCTTTCATCAGATTTAGGCGTATTGAAAACCTTCAGCGCTTCTACTTAGTCTCCTACTTTCAAAAATTTGACGACCTGGTTCATGACCTTCAACTATTTGTTTCAGCATCGAATCTTCTTGAGTCCAACTTGTTACCTCAGCAGGTAGATGTCCAGTTTGTCTCCTTATTAGGTAGACTATCTATTGACACTACTCGATCTACGTAGAGAATCTTCGAAATTCTATCTAACCCAATAAAAGGAATTGATGTGGGCATTGTTTTTCAAGAACCTTCTAAAAGATCAATTATTTCAGGGATCAATACCTTTGAAGGATATAGCATGTTCATGCAAAAATACAACAAAACACAAGACAAGACAAAAGGAAATCAAGTTAGTAAAAACAAGACAAAAAGAATCAAGTTAGTTAAAATGATTATTCAAAGAAATGTAAGCTTAACAAAAATAATTAAATACGACTTAAAGTTGAAAGTGAAAAATAAAGCACACAAAGGAAATTAAGAGTCCTAACTGCATGCGTTCTAGTTCTCATATGGTATCCACATTTCTCTAGCGGGGTAGGTTTACTAAATTATATACATGAAGTTTGATTCTAGCAAAGGGTTCCAAAGTTATCCTTACAACCTGCTAAGGTTAACAAGGACTCTGATTCTGGCCCATTGTAGACTTGCAAATTGAATTCAACTTAGGGGATCACACCACTAAAAGCGTATCTCGAAACTGATATCCGGACAGACAACTTAGGATGCTTTCCAGAGGTAATTTGTTAGACCCACATAAGGAAACCCAATTCTTCCCATGAGGTGTAACGTTTCCCCTTATTTAAATCGAGATTGAGTTCATGTTTAGAGCTATGATATGCTACAGTACTAAATATTCATAAAAGTGTGAGCATTAACCTAAGATAAAATATCTTTTTTTAATAACATAATGAACTATAAATTAAATAAATTCAAAATCAAAATTTCTAAATTCCAAATGTAAGGTAATCAACTCGTGGCTTGACTCTCTGTTTGTTTTGGAAAACAAAATGTCCTTAGTAGAGTCGTTAAACCGTCGTCACCCTTTTTCGCCCGAGTGGGAAAAACTAGTATAACTTGGTAGTTTTCTTTGAAAAGATTTTGAAATCTGAGGAGTCGCCACCAACCTTTTAAAGTGCAATTGGAACACTATAAAAAATCAGGTGATTTTAATAAAACATTTTATTTTACCAAATTGATGAGTTTTATGGTCTGTAAAAATCTAGAAATCAAGCTCAGGAGTTTATTACGCGTGGGGAAGGGTTAGCACCCCCACATCACCCAGAAATTGGTACCTAGTTGATTACCCTATAATTAAAAAATTAGAAATCATGAGTTCAAACTTTATTTAAGAAAATTTACTATGGATGCACAATTAAAAAGGATGTTCGTTTATTTAAGCCAATAGTGTTCGTCCACTAGCATGAATGCGGGAGATCAACTATTACACCCAATAAGCGGGCATTGCCTTGATTTTAAGAAATCATGATGCGGTCTTGAAAATGATGTTGACCTACTTCAGAAATCACTAGTAGTCACCCCCGAGCATGTTTGCGGGAGATATACTATTAACACCCTAATAAGTGAATATTGACTTAGGTTTTAAAAACTTGTGCAGTCAATCAATCTATTGTAACCTAATTTTACTAGGTGAGTTTATTAAAGGATTTCCTAACTTAAAGTTTCAATTTATGAAGATTAGAAATCTTAAAGGACTAAACCTAAAAATAGAGGCTTTAATTTTAATCCTATTTGATTTTAACCAGTTATTGGATCAAATGATCAAGATGGTCCCTTGAGCATGCGGGTGAGGGCCAACTCAGATTACTTCCTAAATTAAAGGACTATATTGTAATCTATCCTAAAATGGAGGCTCTAATTAACCTAATTGATTATTTCAAAAAGAATGTCTAATTAAGGATCTAAAAGACTAAGTAGTGAAAAGTATAAGGTTAAGGATCTAATTATTAACCCTAATCAATACTTCTTTTATTATATCGAATAATCAAAATGAGCCCTCGAGCATCTAAATACGAGAGCAAAATCGAATTATTCCTTAAATTAAAGTCTAGGTGTGAGAAGTCTAAATCTAAGGTTTAAATCTAAAATCTATGGCTCTAATTACTAACTAAACTAAGCAACTAGAACTAAAAGATTCATCCTAAAGTCAAATTAATTTTAAAAAATGCTAAACTTAAAGGTAAATAAATTAAAACAATTAAAATTAAAGAATCAATAATCATGCACGAAGGAATTAAAATTAAAGAAACAAAATTAAAAATTTACAAATTACAACCTGGATTTACTTAACAAAATTAATACTAGGACTAAATAACAAAATATTAATCTACGGACTAAATTAAAATGTATATAATAGTTCAGGACAAGATCTTAGTTAATTACACAATTTGCAAGGCATTGACCAAATAAAAAATTTGAAATTAAGCATAAAAGATAAGAATTAGGACGGTGACCTAAGTGCAAAAACACAGGTAGGTTACGGGGACCTGAAAGAAAATAACACCAAAAGTTCATAAAAAATATAAAAATGCGAAATAACGAAATGATGACATTAATTTTGAAATAAAATGAATTAAGTTAAAATTTGTGACCAAAATGTAAGATAATGAAACTTGGGATGGTTGCGGGTGTGATTTGACCATTAGGGACCAAAACGTATGGGTATGGTCTAAAACGACGTCGTTTTGTTTTGGGTATAAATACCCTTTTATCACCCTTTTTTTCATTTTATGATTATTCTCTCTCTCCTCTTTAGAGCTATCTCATTTCTCTCTGTGCCTCTCTAAAATACGGTGAGAGCGCAATCGTCGACAACCTTTCCAGACACCACCGGCCACCATCTCCGGTGGTTGTTGGGTGCTAAAAACATGGGGAGGTTCGCTTTGATGCCAGGAGTGCGGATCTAGGCTCGGTTTCACTATAATTGACGCTCAACTCTACGAAAATGGTCGAGAATACTTCAGCTTCCAAAGCTCTGATCTCCTCCATCCACTGTCGGATCAAGCTGTTTTTTTCATATGTCGTTCTCGGAGATTCACCACACATTCTCACCGTCTGGATTGGCCAGTGGAAGCCCTGATCGCCGGTGAAGCTCTGGTCGAGAGGTAAGGTCTCTCATTTTTCTATTTTTTTGCTTTGTTTTTAATAGTCTATGATTTCCTTCTTACTCCAGCAGCGTTACGATTCATCGTGACGAATGAAGAGGTCTCAATAACCAGTGGCCAACGATTCAGGTGAACGACCTAACCCTTATTTTTGTTTCGATCAATTTCGAAAGAGGAAATGAGAAAATGGTTGTTTTTTGTGTTGTTGATTTTTCCTTGCTTGGTTTCACTCGAAACACTCATAAAAAACTGCATTCCATTGCTAAAAAATCCGGGAGCCCTGATTACAATAATTTGCTTTAAAAAAAACGGAGCCCTTTTTTTACATTGGTTTTTTTGGGTTTTATAACACCCTAGATTACAACAATAAAAAATAAGAATTACATATATGGTTTGGGCAATGTTGGGATAGTTTGCAGGGAACGGAGATGGCAGAGAATTGGTGATGACAACATCAATAACCGGGGCATTGAATGGCCCGGATCTTCAGGAATTGCTTTGCCCTTTTTTCTCTTTTTTTTTTATGATTTTTGGTAATAATAAAAATATTATAATAATAAATGTTTTTGGGATAAAAATGGTGATTACAATGTCTCAAAATAAGAAAACGGGGTGAATATTAGGGGAAATAAACGACTGCTTACCGTCGGTTACAGTATATCATTTTTTTATTTTAATGCTTTTACTTTGCAGCTGGGACGCTTTGTTTGTTAAGTTTGTTGGGCTTTGTTGTATAAAGCTTTGATATTGTATCCATTTTGTTTACAGCTGAATAGTCAATATTATATTGAATAAAAAAATAGGGAAAACTACACCATGTACCACCAAACTTTAGGCATTGTTCTGTATAATTTTACCAATTATAGTATTGAATTTGATTTTCATTTCAATTATACAAGTAGACCATTAAATCGTTAACAGTCGGATCGAAAAAATGTCATTTTGGTGAGGTGTCTACGTCATCAGCCGTCAGCCACGTCATCGCGATGTTAACAATTCAACGGTTCAGTGGTATAATCGAAATGAAAATCAAAGTTCAGTGCTATAATTGGAAAAATTATTTAGTGGTATAAACGATACAACGTCAAAAGTTTAGTGATATTTGATGTAGTTTACCCCAAAATATAAAAGGAGATTTTATCTTTGGAATCCCTAGCTTTCACATTTCGTCTTCTGTCTCCCCGTTTTGAGCTGAATCAGTGGCGAAACCACGTATTATTGAGGTGGTGATGTGAATTTTCTTCGGTTTGTAATTTATTTTACTATGATGTTCACTTTCAAATTTTATTTGTGTCCATCTCATTCAAAAATTTTGTGTTGTTAAAGTACGTATGTCTACAAAAATATTTTTGGATCCGCCTCTTAACTGAATAATTAATATTATGTTGAATAAAAATATTAAAAGATATTTTATCTTGCAATCCCTAGCTTTCACACTTCGTCTTCTTTCACTCTGTTTTAAGCTGAAGCTCAACTAACAATTTGGACACGGTTCAATAGGTCCATCCCAGCGTAAATCCTTATACAGAAGGACTGAATCGTTTGAGAAGGGAATTGATATCATTGGCAACGTTTTGTGCATCAGAGCTTGCTCCATACAATCCTCTTCTCGACAACCCCACGCAGTACAATCCATTGTTTCCCTTCCAATGGTTCGGGAAACTCGGTTTTGGAATCCCATCAACGTTCAGCAGGTAATCATCATCCTGTCCCAAAACAAAACAAAACCCTTGTTCTGTTTAATTTGGCTCTTGTTTTTGTCGTGTCATTCAACAGTTGTTTTAATGGATACAATATGCAAAATTTTACCTTTAGCCAGATATGTGTGGACCTCTTGAAGCCAGTGCAGAACACAATTGTGTCGAAGGCATGTGCTTTGCCGTTGTCGAACAGCACCTCATTGCCTCTTATACTCGATATTGCTGGGAAAACCTGCAACGGTTGCATGCTTTATATATTTTAACACCCATTATCATTAACGTCGCAAACCTATGAAAGACTCACTAAACTTTCTTTTGTATATAAAAAGAAAGCTTTAGGAAAGATTCGTAATGATTTCGTGTTCCTAGTACATGAAAAGAGAGGAGACAGAAAAGTTAACAGTGTTTCGTAATCAGTTGGTCTAGTGGGATGAGACAGAAGATTCCTTAAATAATATAAGAGATTTGAACCCTAACATTGAGAAGGGAGCAAATCACTCTATAACGAGCATTTATGGTATTTGATCCAGATTAATCAATCAATAAATAAAAAACTCGTGTTACCTGAATCTCCCGTGACTTGATCTTGCCATAGGTTCCAACATCAAAAACAGGGTACTTGCCATATGCAATTTTCATGAAAAGTGGACCTTCTTTAGGCCTGTTAATACCATACTTGCTTAAGTCCCTGTAAACAAGCTTGCTAAGCATGATCATCAGTGAGTCCACCACCTTTAATGGAATATACTTCAACAGAGTCAATCCCAAGTACACCATTTTCCTCGAAAGTATGTGAACCTGCAACATAAATTGCACAAATTCATTGAAAGCTCGAGTTATACATCGGACTGAGATCAGTATGCTCTCTTTACCGGGCTGCGAACGACGATCGAGCTTTTCGCGCCGTGATTCGCAAGGTCTAACGCGATCTCCATGCCGGAATTACCCGATCCGACGACCAAAACGTTCTTATTCGTAAACGCCTTCCCATTTTTGAACCGAGTTGAATGAAGAATGAGACCGGGAAACGATTTCAATCCATCAATCTCCGGCGTATAAGCGTCGCATGCTTCACCACTAGCCACGACCAAGAACTTCCCTTTGAACTCCTCGACCTCATCAGAATCCAAATTCCTGGCCTTAACGATCCATTTCTCGGTCTCTTCATCGAACTCCGCCAACTCCACGCAACGGCGGTACAAAGGGGTGATCTTAAAACAAGAAACGTATCCGTTTAAATAGCTTACGAACTGATCTTTTGAGACGAATCGAGGGTACGAATCGGGGAACGGGAAATGAGGAAGCTCGCAGAACTGTTTGTATAAGTGAAGGTGGAGACGATCGTAGGAATATTTCTTCCAAATTGAAGCAAAACAGTCTTCCCTTTCGAGGATGATGTAAGGGATTGAGTGGAGGTTAAGGCAAGCGGCGGTGGCCAGGCCCGAGGGTCCAGCTCCGACGATAATGGCCGGTAGTTGTTGTTCTTGCATTGTTATTATTAGAAAGCTAAAATGGCTGAGTTCAAGGAAGGGGAAGGCAACCGTAAACATAGATGTGTGGGGTAGTAGCTTTATACTACGATTACAGTATAAGAAAAAATCAGAATTAAAATATTACTTAAATAATTTATTTTATTTATTGATATTATATAGAAAGATTCTTTTCCAAGAATAAAAAGTAATTTAGATTTATTAAAAAAATTAAAGAGATAAATTTATCATGAAGACTATATATATCACGTGAGTTAATTAAATTTTAACTCAATTACTATAATAGTTATTAACAGACCCGTCCCAAAATATATGTAGACCATGTGCTAATTTTTAAAATGAAATTCGGAAAATATTTTATAATAAGACGAAATTTTAAAATATCAAAATTTAAGTAGATTGAAATTAATTTGGACATAAATAAGAATTTTTTTATTCATTAAACACTATAAATTTGATGAGTTTTTAGGAAAAATTGATTACAATTGAATTCTTAAGATATTAAGAGAGAAATTTAGTTTTTTTGGTTAAATTTTGTCATGAATTTTTTTAAAAGTGTGGGACTCCTAAATTTTGAAATCCCATGACGTATCACAAACTACGTTTGCTAATGGACAGGCCTGATTATTAGGGTCAACTATATATTTGATACCCCACTTGTCACTTTTTATTTCGTTTTAATCACCTAACTATAATTGTTTTTCAAAATTACATCTTACGTTGCGTATTAATTTTATTTTGATCACTCACCGTTAAAAAATAATAGAACCGTTGACGTGACATTTTAAAAAAAGCAACGATGATATGCCATTATCTTATGATGACATATCAATATCACGGTTAATTTTTAACTACGGTGACCAAAATGAAATAAAAAAGTAACGTTATGTACGATTTTGAAATATAAAATAGTTGATTGATCAAAACGAAACTAAAGTAATAGTTAGGTTACAAAACCTGTAGTTTACCCTAATTATTATAATAAAAGATTAAAATCAATTATTACATTGATAATTTTTACATTAGTCGACTTCAAATTTCAACTTTTTTTATCATTATATATGTATTGTCCATTCATTTATTATTTGCATTTGAAATTTATAATATATCTATTCTATTATTAAAATTTTAAATAAGTTTAAATCATGATTTATTAGATATTATATATATGTTAATGATAATAGATATTATTATAAAAACTTGTATTTTAGATAATCTTTAAATAAAATAATTTAAAATTTAAAGGTATTTTTTTCTACCATTCTATTTATGATATTTCATTGATATTTTTTTATTAAAATATATTTATATAAAATATTTCTTTTCATTTAGATCTAGATCTCATAAAATCTAGTTTATAGTTACTATTTTGTTTGAATATAGAGAGTTTGTATTCTATATAGAATATAGAATATGGCAGTCACGAGTAAGGTGATAATTAATTTTGACAACAAGGCTGCTAATGATATTTAACCCGCCACTTTAATATTTCCTTTCAAATCCATTTATTTTGCATCTCCTAAAGATGTTTTTTTATAATCATCGATATTTGATCCATTGATTAATTAATCTAGATCGAGTACTTCAATGGCAAGGACGATCCTCCTAACCAAATTTGCTCTATTCGCAAACACGAGGTTTCAAAATTATTACCTTATTAATATCTCATTTCACTAGACTAGCTGATTGTTAGTATCTCATTCCACTAGACTAACTGATTTTCTATACCAAATTAATGCTCATTAATATTATTTTGAACCTGATTAATTTTTATTTTATCGTAGAGAAACTCAAACCAATTTCATCTTATTGTATAAGTTACATCAGTTGAAACAAAATTTGAGAACAAATTTTGAGATCTAAAGTGAAGCTCACGAATACAATTTAAGTTTAAACTTTATCACATTGTTTTTAAACTATAGAAAGGAATCTTGAAAACTATTATTGCTCCAATGCAAAGTCGATTCAATTGAATATATATATAAATATATTTGACTCAGTTTGACTAGAGACATTTGAATTTTTTTCCGATAAAAATATTAAAAAATTACTATTTTTAAATATGTTTAATTTTTTTAATAATTTATTATTTATAGCTTCTCATATTCTTATTATTTTTTTATTTTTACTTATTTAAAAAGAATAATATTATTTTTATTTTAGTGATTTATAATTACTTTTTTACTTTTAGTTGTAATAAATTTTAAAATTCTTAATTTTTCTTCTTAAAGATTAATAAGTATTCAATTTTTTTATAAAAATAAATTACGTCCTCAAAACTCGATAAATAAATAAATAAAATCTATTTTTCATGTCATCATTGACATGCGAACCATCATGCAAACATCATGAACCATCACAATAACATAATATATTGTTACGTCACTATTGTCGCAACCGGTTTTCGTTCAGGCGCGAAATTTTTACTTGGCGGGAAAATAATGTGAATAAATGGTTATTAAAATATTTTAAGGAGTCGCCATCGGCCTTTTGGGTCAGGTAGGTCGAATACCTAAAAATTATCTTTCAAAAGAGTTTTTAGGAAAACATCAGTTAAAAGATAAACTGGTCTGCGTTTTAACCCAAAAATTCATTCTTTTTAGAAATAAAAAGGGATTCATGGTCGGTTACGTTTAGGAAAGGATTAGAACCCCTACAATGCCCAAAATTGGTACTTAATTAATTATAAATTGTCTCTATTGTTAGAAATTTAAAAATTCAAAGATATATTTAATTTATAATTCGGTTATTTCAAATTTATAATTTTCAGAAAATATATTAATTTAATAAGATATTTATTTATTTAGAAATATCAGAAAAGGGCTTCTAGGTGCTTTAAGACAGCTCCTTTCTTAATATTAAAAAATAAATAAATATTAATAAAACATTTCTACTAATATATATAATTGATAAAAGTAAAATATTTATTTAAAATATCAGAAAATGAACATCCAATTGCTTTATGACTGTCCTTTCTTAATATTTAAATATTAAAAATAATAATTTTCTCTAATAAAACAATATGTGTTTTCTGGTTTTTATAAGTAAGATATTTATTTATTTTTAAAAGATTAGAATAAGACATCTAGTTGTTTTAAGACTGCCCTTTTCTTTAATATTAAAAATAAATCAATATTATTATTTAAACCAATATATATATATATATATACATATATTTATATAATAAAATAATAATGAAGGTAATAATTTACATATATTAAAAGTAATAGATAAAATAACTGTAAATAAATAAATAAATGAAAAAAACTATAGTATTAAAATATATTATCTAAATAATGAACCATAACTTGAATATAATATATAGTAATTTAACCCTTAATTATTAATCAATGATTAAATATCGATTATTAAAATTAAAGCTCCAATTCGAAATATTATAAAACATAAATATAACATGTAATTTAACCTATAATTACGTGATTAAAATAAATTTAATTAAATAATAGGGACTAAATCGGTTATTTACCCTAATGTATATAAATACAGTTAATGGCTAAAATATATTAAAATAAAATTTAAATACTAAATTGAAATGATTAAAAGTCAATTTCAGTGACTAAATTGCAAAGTGCACAAACTTGGAGCATTGCGGATGGGGTTTACCCCTGTGAGAAATTACAGATATATACCTCTAAACCGGCCACAGGGAGAAATTACAGATAATACCTCTAAACCGGCCACAGGGCCATTATTCTCTCATTTCTCATTTTTTTCATTTTCTCTCTAACAGAGAGAAATTTTTTTTCTCTCTTTTCTCTCTAAAAACTTCACCCGGAGAGATCAGAAACCGGCCGACAGTCGTACTTCGGCTCCGACACCGCCGCCGGCCACCGTACGTGGTGGCCGGAATTTGATAAATTAGTCCCGAATGACCCTTTTTTTACTCTAAGGCCGAATATGGCCTCTCTTTTTTCTAAAACCCTATAAATCTTCCTAGATCTAAAAAAGACCGTAGGTATTACCTTCGGTTTTACAACGATTCCGGTGAGCAGAGTAAGTTTTCCTCTCTTTCCCTCATTCGTTACTCTCAGTTGCTTTCAATATGTTGCTTGTTGTTGGTATTTGGAACCTTGCTGTTTGCTCGGGTGTTCTTGGTTGTTGTTGTAGTGGTGTTGTTGTGTCTCTCTGTCTTCCGTTATTCTCTTCGTTTTTCTTTTTTATTTTCTGATGCTCTCTGTCTCTCTTTTTTTCTTTGAATATAATTGGGCTATGTAATTTTTTATTTATAATAAATATAATAAATATAATATAATAAATAAATAATAATGATAATGAAAAAAAATTGATGTCTACAGCTGCCCCTCTTTGCCCATTCTTGTGTTAACAAGAATAGAGCAAAGACTAAAAAGACAATAATTTTTTCATTTGGCCTCTTTTGAGTATGATGGAAATGTTTGAAAACATCATGCACTGAAGGGCTTATAGATGACCCAGAGGTTTTGAAAATATCATGCACTGAAGGGCTTATAGACGACCCGAAGGTTTTGAAAACATCAAAAAGCTCCCGAAGGCTTTTTGGAAACATCATGCACTGTAGACTTACAGATGACCCTAAGGCTTTGAAAACATCAAAAAGCTCCCGAAGCTTTTTGGAAACACATGCACTGTAGGACTTACAGATGAACCTAAGGCTTTGAAAACATAAAAAAGCTCCCGAAGGCTTTTTTTGAAACATCATGCACTGTAGGACTTACAGATGACCCTAAGGCTTTGAAAACATCAAAAAGCTCCCGAAGGCTTTTTGGAAACATCATGCACTGCAGGACTTACAGATGACCCTAAGGCTTTGAAAACATCAAAAAGCTCCTGAAGGCTTTTGGAACATCATGCACTGCAGGACTTACAGATGACCCAAAAGCTTTGAAACATCAAAAAGCTCCTGAGGCTTTTTGGAAACATCATGCACTGCGGACTTACAGATGACCCTAAGTCTTTGAAAACATCAAAAGCTCCCGAAGGCTTTTTGGAAACATGCACTGTAGGACTTAAATGACCCTAGGGCTTTGAAAACATCAAAAGCTCCGAAGGCTTTTTGAAAACATCATGCACTGCAGGACTTACAGATGACCCTAAGGCTTTGAAAACATCAAAAAGCTCCCGAAGGCTTTTTGGAAACATCATGCACTGCAGGACTTACAGATGACCCTAAGGCTTTGAAAACATCAAAAAGCTCCCGAAGGCTTTTTGGAAACATCATGCACTGTAGGACTTACAAATGTGGGAAATAGTTTACTAAGTAAGAAACTATGAAAATCGTTTTCTTACTTTTCAACAATTTCATTTTTAGAAAAGATTGAATGAGAAACTATGGAAATCGTTTTCTCATTATTTTTCAACAATTTCATTTTTAGAAAAGATTGCATGAGAAACTATGGAAATCGTTTTCTCATTATCTTTCAAAATAACATGTTGATTGGGTAACATGACCCAATCTCAAGATAATGTTCATTCTTGTGGATTGCGTCCATATATTCTTCAGATGTTGACGTGATTCCTGTATTTGAGGTTTTGAATTCTACCTTCTTCTTGTAAGGTATTGTTCATCATGAATCGTCTTTTTCATATGAAGATTTGCAAAACCTTATGTTTGAATGCAATCATATGTATCAATGTAATGCATTGTCTATTGTGTAAATGATATTCTTATGAATGCATGAATGTTGATGCAATCTTCATTTGACTTCAAAGTGGTGAACTTGGTCTTCCTTCACTTTATCATTTATTGCCAGGGTTACCTCTGGATATCAGTGTAGAAAATTATGCTATCAAGCTTGCATTTCTGCATAATCATTTGATCAACTTGTATATTTGCGTCTTCTTTGCTTCATAAAAGTCTCAGAAGAAATGTTTCATTTGTGGAACTCTTGCTGTAGTCAAAATTATGACCCTGATGCCCCATTTTGTCTTGGATAAAACCAACTTTATTTGCTTGGACTTATGTATAAATCCTTTAAAGCTTTCATCTTTGAAAAGAGAATCTATCATTCTTTAAAAAGAGAATCTATCATCTTTGAAGAGTGTAGATGTAGATATGTCTGACTCAGTGGGGATTAATTAGGGGAGTAGAGTCTGTTCTTATTTGACTCTTGAAACACATCATAAGGATAATTTATCTCAATTCCTTTCATGTCCCCACATTTAAATGGTTCTTGAACAAGGCAACTTGGACCATATCATGTCAAGATGCTTAACAACAACCTGTCGTTCAACCTTAGTTGGCTCCACTAGTTTCTTGTTGTTAAAATTTCAGCTCTCCTTCTGCGGAAAGAAATCTTCATCATATCTCAACTTATAATCTTGAAGTTGAAGAACACAAACTTCATCTTGGATCAAAAATGGAAACCATATAATCACAACATTGGTTCAGCATCAAAATAATTGGTTCGTAAAACATTTGACAACATATACATCATCTCATGTGGTTTCTGCTCAGATGTAAAACACTTGACAACACATTCATCCTTTTCTGTGGTTTCTGCTCAGATTTTCGTAAAGAATTTGACAACACATTCATCCTTTTCTAAGGCTTCTGCTCAGATTTCTTAATCATTGAAGCTCTTTGCCTAGTGTTCAAAGTTTTTGTATGATGTCACAAGATCACTTGAGAACAAAACTCAATGGGAATACAAGTGAAATACTGGTATGACCAAAAAAGTTGGTCAAATTCACAAAATGTGCTGGTATCGAATTGAATAGGAGACACTAATTGGTCTTGATATCATCTCGGGCAAGGGCAAGTGTGATACTGATCACGTTTTCTTCTGTAATGAGCATTGTAGAAAGTAGAAACACTTCAGCTATAGGATCCATGTACAGAAAGATATCCTTGAAATTCTTGTTGCTGGGGATGAAACGTACATGATAAACCCAAAATAGATAAAAATTCAGTTCATCCTGGCAGGCAATGATAACCCCAGTAACAACGGGAATAACAGTAATGTAATTTCCAATGTCATCGATTAAGCGAAAACTATTGTGAAAAACAGCTTCGTAATCCCAACAGTATGGTTGAAACTAACTGCCAAGAATCTCAAAGAAATATTTTCAATTGTCATCGACACAGAGAATGTAAAATTCAAAGCTGATATCTTGAAAAACTGAACCCTGGATCGAGTAATTTACCTGGGGACCATCTTTATTCATGCAATCATGATGTAGTTTATCAAAGAACACAATGTCATATAACACATGGTTTAAGAAGATTGGGTATTTGAAACCATACTTGCTGAGTAGATATTTGTTCAACAACATGATCATAATGTAACTGCCTGATGAACAAAGCAATTATGTATAGTCAGCTCGACTATCACTGTTTCACCATTTTCATTCTTCATATCTTTCCGTCTCTTTGGAAATATTTGCTCAAGTCAATGATCTTGACACAGGATGATATGGGCCTTCAGTATGCCCCAACATTGACTAATACAAGTGTTCAAAATGCATCAACAGTCATGATTCTGATTGAAAGGGGCTTTCAGCATGCCCCAGCATTTTGCTGATATAAATATTCAGAATACTTTAATATTCCTGATTCTGATTGAAAAGGGTTTTCAGCATGCCCCAACATTTGCTTCTTGTTAATTTGAGCCTTCAAAATGCCCCACATGGATCTGTCTGAAAGAACCTTTAAAATGCCCCAACATTTGCTGATACAGATGCTAAAAGTATGCTCGACATTACTTCTTGTTGAGATAAGCTTCCAAGAATGCCCTACATGGATCATTTCTGTCTGAAATGGCTTTCGAGATACCCCAAATCTATTTATCTTGAATACTCTCATTCTGGTGTCACTAAACAGCAGTAACTGGAGGAATTCTCTTCATGTTGTCACAAACTTAAGAAGTGCTCAATCATTCTGACAGAAACGTCTGAGATATGTGAATGAGGTGATCATCTTCTGGATATGGAGGAGTATAGTCAGACAGAGCGGTATAAATCGCTTGGTAATCCATTCCAGGTCGATACAGTGGCTTATCATCTTTCAGTGAAGGCTATTTCTGGAATATACTTTTCTGTAGAAGAGAAACCAATTTATGTGAACAGTAATCTGATGCAATAGCAATACTACATATACAGTGGTATAGGCTCTTAAAACATCCACACCCATGCAACATGTTAATTCTGATAACTACTCATCTGATTATGAAGCGATCTTTCAGGATGATTTCACAGATATTGATAGTTCTTCTGATATCGAGGAAATCTTGAATTCTGATTCTGATGAGGAGAATAAACTGCTATACTTGACGAAAATTGGGTACTCATAAGCTGAGGCTTCAATAGCCATGAAGAGATGTGGTCTGAATTCATCAATTGCAGAGTTGACAGATTTTATATGTGTTGTTCAAATATCAAAGGCTGCTGACGCACTTCTTCTGATAGAAGATAGGAATTCATTATGCAATGACCCCAATTACAAGCAAAGACGAAACTTGGGCTATGATTTTTGAAAAGGAAGAAGTAGAGGAAGCTTGAAAAGAAGCTTCTTAATAAAGACGATCATGCAGTTCATCTTTCAATTCCAATGATTGGTTCTGGGGTTCCTACCGAACCAGATCAGATAACTCAAAGAACACTTCCAGAAGATGCTATTAGGCCTCCTTATTTCTACTATGAGAACGTGTCGCTTGCTCCAGTTGGTGTTTGGACCAAAATGTCACGGTACTTATATGATGTAGAGTCAGACTTTGTAGATTCAAAGTATTTTTGTACTACTACACGGAAAAGGGCTACATTCATAATCTTCCAATTGAGAACAGATTTCCTCTTATTCTGCTTTCTCATCTCACCATACATGATGATTTTCCATTGACAACAAACTGGTGACCTTCCTGGGATCCAAGAACAAAGTTGAACTGTTTACAAACATGTACAAGAAGTGCCAAATTGACAGAAAGGATCTGTAAGGCTCTTGAAGCTTATGACGATGAGCCACCTTCGAGTGTCCAAAAGTATGTTCTTGATGAGTGTTGAAAATGGAATTTGGTATTGGTTGGAAGGAATAAAGTTGTTCCTCTTGAACCTGATGAGGTATAAATGCTTCTAGGTTTCCCTAAAAACCCTACATGAGAAGCTACTAGAGACATGTTCTCCGGTGATATCAATGTCCTGTCTTTTTTTTTCTGGGATCAATGATGCAGAGGTCGCCTTCTACTGTCTTGGCATATCTTTGAAAACAGATGTGCAAGAACTGAATGATGATCCGTTGGAGCAATTGATGAGTAGATTTATCGAATTCGACCTTGTTGTCGGTGGCATCCAGCGTAACAACCTTACTGGAAGAAATAAACATCATCAGGATGAACTAGAAGATTTTTGTTGATGCATTTTCTTGCAATGACTGCTACGACAACTGTCTCATCTGCTGCTCCAATATATCCCACTCTTTTCGAATCATGGAACGGTTTAATTGACAGTAAAACTGGTCATCTTCAACTTTTGGAATCCTGTAACCAATGTTACCCTATATAAAAGGCCTATAAGGGTAGATTCTGTTCCAATGTCTTATTCTGTGCCATAAGTCCTCAAATTCAAATTCAGCAATCTTCTGAAGGACATAATGGATATCATCTTGACAAAGAAAATGATCGGCATAGAAGAAGTAACAATGATGTACAAGACTTGAGCCATCATCACGGTATATCCAAATTGCAGGTAGTGACTTGTTCATGGCTCTATGATGTAATCTTCTAGAGAACATGAATTGATGGTTGGGTAAAATAATCTGTTTGGTGATGCTTATCGCCCTCAGCATGAGATAAACGATAATCTTTCTTGATGAGCTGCTAATAATGTCATAGGAGAGTGTCACAAGTTCAATTCTCCAGACTTTCTGGCTTCTTGGACCACTTGCCTTCAAAAATGTGAAGTGCTTCATTATTCTAGCCTCGTTCATTCTTTTTCTACAATAGATGTAGAATAAGCAACAATTGCTTCAAGGACCTTCCTCATTTGAGACTGTCCTGTTTGAAAATATTTTTCTCCTTTCTTTATTGAAGAATGAAAGAATTTTATAAAGTATTACCCCTTTCAGGTTCACAATATAATCAAATCATAAACAATGAATTTAATGAATATCAAATAAATTAACTACACTTTTAAATCATTCAAAAATCATAGTCCTATGGAAAGTGTCAAAATTATTGACTGATTTGAGGTGTAGGTTGATTTTGGTAAAGTAGGTTCTTTCAAGTTGGTTCAGTATGTCGCTTCGGGCTTCCAATAACTTGAAGAAATGGTTGTTATGCTCATCTTGTAGAGATACTTCTTGATTCTAGAATCTCATAAACGTCTTTTGGGATGTGCGGTGCTTCATTTAAGAGCTTAAGATCATCTCTTATGTCGTTTGTTGCACCATTCAATATTCGAGCCACCTTTTTATGTTTTCAACTCAAATCCTCCTTTGGTTTCAAGATGTTATTTAAAAATTTACATCTTGAACCCCCTTTATCATTTTTCATATCATGCATTAAAGATTTTAAAAACCAATTTAAATAAGAATCAATCTTGAGAGGCGGAATGAAATCTGAAGATATTATCTTTCACTTAGAAATCCATGTATGATTAGAATGGACTTTTCAAGTACGTAACATAGGCCATGGCTTATGGTTACGAACGAAAGGGATAAAAATGCCCAAATAAGTGTTTAAAGGTAATCAAACCAATGATCAATTCATTCTGATGCCTTCACCTTGCCTTGCTTAACTTGGATCTGCTTTCTTGGGGATTTTTTCATCATCTGGATCCCTCTAGACTGCCAAATTTTGGATTCATTTCCATTTTCTCATATCTCCAACATTTCTTTATCTTCTTGTTTGTACTTGATCAACCTTGTAACTTGAGGCTCAATAAGTCACCCATCTTGATTCAATTTTCCTTTTTTCCTTTTTTTTCTTTTTTCCTTCTTCTTTCTTTGTTGGATGAGTATAATACTTCAATTGCTTTGAGCACCTCCTTTTCCTTTTGCATTTTGGAGATTTTCCATTATTCTTGATTGGATTGATCTTCAAGCACTCTGTATTTGACATACCTTGTAGTTCAAAACTTTCTTGACTTCATGGAAACTTGTCTTCGTAATAAAACTGTATTGACAATCTTTATTCTTGTGAGCAAATATCCTTCACTTTACCCCCAATGTAGAGGGTGATCCTTGGTTAAGGTTGAATTAGAAGAAAAATCATTCAGGCTCAAATGAGGACAACAAAGGATATATATATATATATATATATATATTAAAGGATAAATAAAACAATGCCGTTCATCATCTCATACACAGAAACCTTTGTAAAAATAGGTATCCATAGGGGGATGAATATTCAAGATTAACTTTATTTACATGAAAAAATGTAATTAATGCGAGATATATTTATTTCAATCATTCACTTTTTCCTTTTTCTTTGAGTATGTCCCAATCACTCAAAATTATCTTCGATAAGTTAGTCCATGATGCCTCATCTCGTCTCTTCTTGCAGGGAGATTCCCGGATAATTGAAAGTTTGGTTCTTTTGAGGTTTTTTTGGTATATGATGGTTTTGTATTTGGAAGGTCAAATGTGTGACTTTTGAGGTCATATATATGGTGAAAGGGGTAGTATCATAAACCAACCAACTCTATCCGAGAAGGTAAACATCTAGAATTGGTGTCTCAAGACAGGTAGAGATATTTCTTCAGAGTCTCAGATAATTGTAGTGTCAGAATTTGGTTTTGGTACGGGTTGAGTAATTGGCGTTGGATGGGATATGGAAGATATAATTTTACCACTTGCCAAAGATCTATAACTCTTGAAAAATTAAAAGAATATTTAATCTACTTGATACTCAATAATCTCAAGGTTAAAACTTGATTCCTTGTTCATAACCATAAAAGCAATACACATTTATTTATTGCACAAAAGGTGGAGAAAGGAACAAAAAAACAAGTTCAAACAAGATGCTGAAAATAGAAAGTACTACAGTGGTAGATAACACTTCCACTTGTTTATGCATCATGCCTCATTATTCCTATAATTTTGGGTGTGTATTTGGACCAGGGTTCTTTTCCTCATTTGCCCCCCATTTCTTGATCATTTCTGGTGTCAAAACCCCTTTGTCAACAAGCATCTCAATTTCTTTTAACAGTGGCCTACAATTTCCTGTAGAATGCCCCTTTACCCCCAAGTGGAAATTACAAATAGTATCATGATCATAGCTATGAGCATAAGGGTTTAATGTCACTTTAGTTGGTCTTGGTATGATGTATTGACCTTTAACCAAATGAGGATACAAGTCTGAAATGGAAGTTTGGAACACTTCCAAGGTTTTTTCTTGATCGCATGACTTTCTTTGGTCGATTTGAACAGTTACTTGCTCTTTTTCTTTTGCAATTGCGAGGACTCTGGATGTGACACTCATTCACATGATTAGCTTTTACTTTTTGATCCGTCGGGCTCCTGGATGTGACTTTTGAGTTTTCTTCATTGATTACATTCTCAATTAATTTTCCACTTGTCACAAGATTCTCAAATTCCTTCGTCGGGTTTGCCTGCATTAACTCGAAGAAAGGCGCTGGAAGGGAATCACGAAACATACGTGATATCTCTTCTTCTAACATGGGAGGTTGAACTTGTGCTGCCACTCCTCTCCATCTTAAGGCATATTCTTGAAATCTTTCATTGGTTTTCTTCTTTACTCTTCGAAGATCCATACGTGTTAGAATTAAGCCTTTAACATACCGATATTGTCCCAAAAATGCATCAGCTAAATCAACCCATCTCTTGATCTGTTCTTGGGTCAACTGATTATACCAGACTACTGTTGGGCCAACGAGGCTAACATGGAAAGAGTGAATTAACAGATCATCAGAACTTAAATATCCTTCAATTTTCTGCAAAACATTCTCAGGTGGATTAGGGGATAACTGGTGCCATCATATTTCTCAATATCAGGCATTTTGAAATCATGGGGAATAACCAAATCTGGAACCAAGCTGAGCTCTCTTGCTTCTAGTTCTTTGTGGGAAGAATTAACATCTTTCATATTTCTGATTTCTTCATTCATCTTCTTGAATCTCTCCTCATATTGTGAATAATTAATGAGGTTATTCTTTGGGTCCAATTGGGATGCCCCAGGGTATGTTATCTTTCTTGACTCTTCATTCTGATAGCATGGTTGCTCTTTAGCAATTATCTCTTCTTTATCAGATGCCACACACTGAATTATTTGATTTGATCCATCTGGTACTGAATCTGATGCTTCTTTCCATGTATCCTGAGGTAACCCTGTCAATTGTTCTGGCCACTGATCTTGTAGTCCCTCATAAGATTGCTTCATTGTTTTTATGATGATGGTAAAGTAATATGAATGGTCTTGGTTTCTACTGTTACAGAACCTTTCATGAATTATTTACATGTTTTTATAATTAAAGTATATAACAATACTTAAATAAAAAAATGTAATGTAAATGCGAAAATGCATAAATGCCAAAAATAAGAATGCAAAATGTGCAATTCAAAAATGTAAACATAAAAGTATAAATACAAAATGAAAAATGCAAAGATGCAAAATGCAAATGTATGAAAAGGTGTTACTCAAGAGTGATCATCTTAGAACATATTTCATTGAACACAAAAGCTTCGGTACATCAAACAAAACTTTTACATGTAGGGGATAGCTTTCACTCCTAACTTCTCTATTTCCATTAAAAGCCAAACTAACTTCCACTCATGCTCAAGTCTGGAGTTCTCAATCTGCTTTAATTCTCTTGCAAAGCCAGCCATATCCACCAGCTTATGAGCCACATTGTTTGCTTGAACAGCAGCTTCCTTCATGACAGTGTCTTTTTCCTTCATCTTCTGTGTCAATTCCCGGAGTTGTAGGCAGTGTTGCTTATTTTCCCTTGTAAGGGAATCTTTATGGTTATAGAGTTCTCGTACAAGATCTCCATAATCATCTAAACATTTCTTCAATGCCTTGTTCTTGTTGATAGTGGCTTTTAATTCAGTATCAATCTCATGCTGATGAATCTGATATAAAACTTCCATGTTGGTCATAGCACTATTCAACATTTGATTTTCGACTTGACATCTTTTCAATTCACTAACAGACGTATTGCATCTTTCTTCTGCAACTCGTGAATTATGATAAAACTTCTTGGCTCGTCCTTCATGTATGTTACAGTTCTTCTTCAATTTGGTGACCCCTGTTATCCACTCTTCTGGGGTGTTCCCTATATCAGCATTTTGAAAGGCTTGACTGACCTTCTGGAAATCTTCCTGTATGCTTTCCATTTCGGTGCTCAATTTATCGTTTTGATCATTCAAATGACATATTTGAGCTTTGAACCTCAACAAATCTTCTTCCTTCTGGACGTCCCTACTGATGCTATTACTTTTGAATACATTTGGTGTTGATCTGGCAGGATCTTCAATTACCAAACTAGGTTGATCATTTATCATAAACTGCAAGATTCCCTGATCTAAAAGACTTTGGACTCGACGTTTGAAGGCAAGACAATTCTCAATGGTATGTCCTTGAGCTCCGACATGATATTTACAATAAACGTTGATGTTATACCAATTCGGATACGGAGGTTGGAACGGTTTTATATAGTACGGGGTCACTTTTCGTGCTTCAAGTAGTTTTTCATACAACTCTTTATATGATATAGGGATAGTATAAAAATGAGAACCGCCTTTTTCCTTGGATTGAAACTGAGTTTTAGACGTCGGGAGCAGACTAAACTTCGTTGATTTTAGATTATATGATTTCTTCTCATCTCTGGGAGCTTTTACAGTTGTCACCATTTCTTAAATATCTCCAGTCAAATTGTGAATACAAATAATGATTGTCTGCAACTTCTTAAATTGGTTAGGATCAGAAGTCCCTTGCATATCTGAAATTGCAAGATTATCTTCATTAAGCTTTCTTTCTTTCTGTGCAGGAATCTCTTCTCCTTTGGCCAAAACAGATATTCTATCCATCATCTTGGACATCTGCTCTCTTATTTCTCGTATCTCCTCTTTCTCCTTAATGGACACATGATCTTTAGGTGCATAGCTCTCTTCTATCCTCGGAGTTCCCTCGGGATGCGATTCCTTTGCCGCGTCATATTTTGTTCGATCATAAAACTTTTTGTCTATTTATGATTTCTTTCCAATTTGATGAACAGTCTTTCAAGTCAACACCTTTTGGTTATGCTATGATCACGCAATGCAAACGAAAGAAATCAATATAAACAAGTTAGAGCAAAAAAATGTATGAAAAAATAAGAAAAAATAGAATAGTTAATACCAACTAATGGAAAAAAAATCTATCTATCAAGGTATAAATCTTAACCTCATGCTTTCTAGTTCCATGCTTTGTTTGGAAAAATTAACCTAACCGCATGATTTCTAGTTCGCATGCATTTATTCAGGAAAAAGAAAATAAAATAAATTAAAAGCTAGAGCTTATTTCTCCTTTGTGTACACTTACGGACAGAGGTTCAATACTGTCTTAGATCAGGAGAATTTCTAGGGTTCATTATATGCAGGGTTTTGGTTCTAAAGGTAAAGGTACTCGAACTGTCCTTGTCGGTGCCCCCTTGGGCTGCCAAACCCTCAATCCTAGTCTATTACAGACTTAAGTGGATCGAGTTCAATTCGAGGGGACACATTTCTCTATGCCTGACACGGAGAATAAATTCTCACGAAGATATAGAGCATATGAACCCCGAAAATTACTTGCTAGGTCTGACACGGAGAATAAATTCTCACGAAGACGTCGCTTTCACTCCCACTTAAAAGGGACAAGCTTGATTATAAAGCTTATTTTCTGCAAATGCAAGTGATGTGTGTGAGGAGAAATATTCAACCCTCTGACAAACAAATAATATGAAATTTAAATAAAATAATATATTAATAAAAATAATATACATATAAATATTATGAAAATAATAAGTAATAAAAATTTTGAAAGAAAATAATTAAAAATTAAATAAATATGAATTTTTAATTTCTAATTGATAGAGACAATTTATAATTGATTTTAAAGTTTGACAAGTCCCCAGCAGAGTCGCCAAGCTGTCGTAACCGGTTTTCGCCCGGGCGCAAAATTTTTACTTGGCGGGAAAATAATGTGAATAAATGGTTTTTAAAATAGTTTAAGGAGTCGCCATCGGCCTTTTGGGTCAGGTAGGTCGAATACCTAAAAATTATCTTTCAAAAGAGTTTTTACGAAAACATTAGTTAAAAGATAAATTGGTCTGCGTTTTAACCCAAAAATTCATTCTTTTTAGAAATAAAAAGGGATTCGTGGTCGGTTACGTTTAGGGAAGGATTAGCACCCCTACAACGCCCAAAATTGGTACTTTATTAATTATAAATTGTCTCTATTGTTAGAAATTTAAGAATTCAAAGATATATTTAATTTATAATTTGCTTATTTCAAATTTATAATTTTAAGAAAATATATTAATTTAATAAGATATTTATTTATTTAGAAATATCAGAAAAGAGCTTCTAAGTGCTTTAAGACAGCTCCTTTCTTAATATTAAAAAATAAATAAATATTAATAAAACATTTCTACTAATATATATAATTGATAAAAGTAAAATATTTATTTAAAATATCAAAAAATGGACATCCAGTTGCTTTAAGACTGTCCTTCCTTAATATTTAAATATTAAAAATAATAATTTTCTCTAATAAAACAATATGTGTTTTCTGGTTTTTATAAGTAAGATATTTATTTATTTTTAAAAGATTAGAATATGACATCTAGTTGTTTTAAGACTGCCCTTTTATTTGATATTAAAAATAAATCAATATTATTATTTAAACCAAAATATATATATATATATACATATATTTATATAATAAAAATAATAATGAAGGTAATAATTTACATATATATTAAAAGTAATAATAAAATAACATTGTAAATAAATAAATAAATGAAAAAAAACTATAGTATTAAAATATAAATTATCTAATTTAATGAACATAACTTGAACTATAATTAATAATAGTAATTTAACCCTTAATTATTAATCAATGATTAAAATATCGATTTTTAAAATTAAAAGCTCCAATTCAAAATATTATAAAACATAAATATTAACAATGTAATTTAACCTATATAATTATACGAGATTAAAATAAATATTAATTAAATAATATGGGACTAAATCAGTTATTTACCCTAAATGTATATAAATACAGTTAATGGCTAAAATATATTAAAATAAAATTTAAATACTAAATTGAAATGATTAAAAGTCAATTTCAGTGACTAAATTGCAAAGTGCACAAACTTGGAGTACTGCGGATGGGGTTTACCCCTGTGAGAAATTACAGAAACACCCTCGCCAAAACGGCGTCGTTTTGGTGAGGCTATATATGCCTCAAACCGGCCACAGGGCCATTATTCTCTCATTTCTCATTTTTTCATTTTCTCTCTACCAGAGAGAAAATTTTTTCTCTCTAAAAACTTCGCCCGAAGAGATCAAAAATCGGCCGGCAGCCGTACTTCGGCTCCGACACCACCGCCGGCCACCATACGTGGTGGCCGGAATTTGATAAAATAGCCCCGAATGACCCCTTTTTTACTCTAAGGCCGAATATGGCCTCTCTTTTTCCTAAAACCCTATAAATCTTCCTAGATCTAAAAAAGACCGTAGGTATTACCTTCGGTTTTACAGCGATTCCGGTGAGCAGAGTAAGTTTTCCTCTCTTTCCCTCGTTCGTTACTCTCAGTTGCTTTCAATATGTTACTTGTTGTTGGTATTTGGAACCTTGCTGTTTGCTCGGGTGTTCTTGGTTGTTGTTGTAGTGGTGTTGTTGTGTCTCTCTGTCTTCCGTTTTTCTTTTTTATTTTCTGGTGCTCTCTGTCTCTCCTTTTTTCTTTGCAGATACGGTGGCCATATTTATAGGCCATCACGGTGTTGCTCTTGGACCAGTTTAAAGGAGTGACCCTAGGTGAGTCACCGAACTATGGTGGTGACTCACCATAGGGTAGCAACGTGGATGGCTTAGTGGCGCTTCTGGAGGCTTCTTTGAGGCGGCGGTGTCGTGGCTACAGCGGGGTGGAACACCTGGTAGAGGCGTCGGCTGCTGCTGGAGACTATTGGAATCATCAGAGGCGGCTGGAAGCTGAACCGTTGGCTGGGGCGGTTGGAATTTTCAAAAAACCCTAAAAGGGTTAGGGTTTCTCGGGCCTTAGGGTTTGAATGTAATTGGGCAATGTAATTTTTTATTTAATAATAATAATAATAATATAATAATAATAATAATAATAATAATAATAATGAAAAAATTGATGTCTACAACTATAATTAACTTTCACATTAACATTGTAACATTCAATTATAATATTTGACAGTCAAATGAAAATATTAGTATAATTCGAATAGTTGAAAGCTAAATTGATACCATTAGTTCTTTCTAAAAATTAAATTGATATAATTAGAAAAAGGAAAAAAAAGAACCATATTACTTATTTGAAATAACTACTATAGAAAAGTTACCCTTAAGTCGTTAAAATAAGAAAAGTTAAAATACTTGTGAACAAATACAAATCAAAATAAAGTTCAAAAATTAAATTAAAAAAATGTCAAAATTACTGCTTAAAAATTGTCTTATTCCTTATAAATTCATGTAATTATTTTTCATTATTACTTAAGTTTTGATATATTAACATTACTTTTATTTATATTTGTATTAGTTTTTATATCATATCATTGGTGTATTAAAATCTTATCATAAAATATGAAATGACCTACCTTCGTAAGATCATCTCATTTTAAAACAAAATGCAAAAGGATAATAGAAAATATACTAATAAATTTTCTGGTAGTAATTAAATATAGTTTTAAAAGAGGAAAAAGATTGTTTTACAATTTACAATGCTAAAGGTAACGTAACTAGACGTGCAATTCGAGTTTATATATATATATATATATATATATAGGCCTAATTTTTCGAATAATGTAGTGAGAAAAAATAATGGCTGACTTAATGCTGTGGGGAGATTGTTTTTTCGAATGGGGTGAATGCTACAGTGTTCCCCGGAGACGCATCACCTTCATTGCGTCGAAGTCCTACCCGTCGATGTCGCATTGTCGTCCATGCATTTATGGGGCAAAGTCGCAAGGGAAACCATGTGTTTCTCAACTCCAATGGTTTGATAGGGAAAACCCTCGGAGACGCCATGGCTTCCAGGAGTTTTTCACCCACAAAAACCCCTCGAAGACGCATGAGAAGCATGGCATCTCCCACCTGCATGCATGGCCCTCATCTCCCGTGAATCCAAGGACCTTCACGTTGCCCCCTGCATGGCAATCTGCCTCCTGCATGGGGGCAACAATAATGTTGCAATAATTGCAGCAATAATGGAGGGAGGGAGAGACGTTTGGAGCCATTATGGGGTTGTTTTTTTTAATAATATTTAAATAATATAGACGATAAATTTTAATTTGTTCAATTTACTAAATTGATTATTTAATTAATTAATGTTGTTTATTTCAAATGAAATTTAGTTTAAAAATAAATAAATTATCTTGAATTTAACTTAAGAATAAATTAGATTAGGTTTAAAGGAGAAGATTCAAACAAGGTAATTTTTTGTTGTTATTGTTGTTTTTTTACGAATTTTTACTTGTTTAAATTAAATTAGTTACTTAGTGTAGATTATTTTTAGATTAAATTATTTTTCTTAGATTAATGTTTATATTAATTGTAATCTTTAAACCGAATTCATTATAATATTGTCATTATTCAACATTTAATCTAGTAAATCAATTCGTTCAAATTAGATGCATGGATAGATATTTCTTTTGTATGTGTTTCTTATTTGTGTTGAATAATTAGGTCTAGTTAATAATATTTGTGTTATTAAATTATTAATGTTATAAATTCGTTCAAATGACAGAACAAAATCAACTACTTTATCTTGATGCTCAACATATTTCTTGAAATTTGGGATCGATGGTGTTATTATTATTTAATAAAATATTATTATTTGAGAACAAATTATTATTATTAAATGGTAGAAGTTTATTTTATGATTAATTGATTAATTTCATGAATATTGTAATTGTAGGAAGATGAGAAGAGAGTCCTCCGTCATCGGGTCAATATTTCCACTAAGCCACACCCTTTGATTGGAGATCACCTACAAGAGGCTGGATTTTATTATGTTACATTTGTTTGAGAGTATAAGTTGGTCCCGAGTTTGATCAGTGCGTTGGTTGAATGTTGGGGCCAGAAATACATACATTTCATTTTCCGTACAAAGAATGCACGATAAACCTAGAAGATGTGGCCTTCCAACTCGGGGTTCCAACAAATGGGATGCCAGTGGTGATGAGAAATTATCACAATAATGTGGAAACACTTTGCAATGAGTTTCTCTGGCAGACGGCAGTAAGACCAAATTTAAAAGGGTGGCGTTTAAGGCTGTCGTGGTTGGAGAATCAATTTAAATTCCAACAAAATAGTACCCAATAGGAAATTGTATATGCAACTCGAGCATATATCTTGCAGTTGATTGGGGAGTTTTGATGCCAAATAAATCTGTTAATCTAGTTCACACGCAGTATCTCCCGTTTTTGAGAAATTTTCAAAATACGAGTAAGTACAGTTGGGGATCTACAATATTGGCTTTTTTATACCGTGAGATGTACAAGGCGTCAGTAATCATCAATAATATTAATACAATAGAAACGGATGGATGTCTAATGTTGCTACAATCTTGGGCTTGGCACAGACTTCCATTTTTAACACTGATTAGTCGAACAACGATTGACTTTCCTTTTGTCGGAATGTAATATTTTTTCTCTATTTTAATTTAAATTCTTAATTAGAATTTATTTATTGTGATTAAAAATAAGTAACAAATATTTTTTTGGATATACATAGGGGTGTTCAAATTTTTGAACTAATTCGGTTAACCGACCGAAGAATTAGTTCGGTTAATTCGGTCGGCCACCGAATTAGTTCAGTCGGTTAACGATTAAGAAATTTTTTAGAATTCGGTTAACGGTTAATTCGGTTCGAAATCGGTTAATTAACCGAAATTAAATTTTAAATATTAAATATATTTTATATAACATATGGGCTCAACCCAAACCATTTAAAACCCAATTAGTAATTTAAGATCCAATAACTTTTAAACCTAAATCAATATTAATTAATTAAAAAATTTATATAAAATTTATATTTTATAATTATATATTATTTAAATTAATTGTAAATTGTTTTTTTGAATTAAAAACTATTAAATATATTATATATAACATATGGGCTCAGCCCAAACGATTTAAAACCCAATTAATAATTTAAGATCCAATAACTTTAAACCTAAATCAATACTAATTAATTAAAATTTTATATAAATTTTTATTTTATAATTATATATTATTTAAATTAATTATAAAATGTTTTTTAATTAAAAAATATTTAATTTTTATATAAATCAGAAAATTTTAAAAATTTCGGTTAATTCAAAAATTAACCGAATTAACCGAAATTTATTCGGTTTGGTTAATATTTTCGAAAAAAGTTTGGTTTGGTTCGGTTAATGGTAATTCAGTTCGGTCGGCCATCAAATTAATCGAATGAACAGCCCTAGATATACAGATAGAGGCATAAAATAGAAAAGACAAGATTAGTGCATAATAATATTAAAATATTTTAGTTGAAGATCGATATTTATAGCAAAAAGAAGGTATATAGTATAGTAGAGTATAGTAGAGTATAGTACAGTATAATACAGTACAATACAATATAGTATAGTACATTACAGTATAATATAATGTAATATAATATAATAATACTACTACTTAATTTAATTTATTTAAATTCATTTATTTATACTTATTTATTTATAATTTTATAATTTTGCCTAATTAATTAATTTTTGGATGCCTAATTTTATAATATAAATATAAAATAATATGAATTTATTTATAATTTTATAATTTTGTGTCTAATTAATTTTTTTATTTTAATTTTACAATTTAATTGGAAGCCATACATAGAGGAAGAAATTATAGCATGCGTGTTGGAAGATGTTTTGGATGGTTCTCAATATTGGTGTGATGTTATATCATTGATTCATTTTGCTTTTGTTGAGATACATTTTTCGGATCAAGTGTTGAGGAAGTTCGGCTTCCACTAATCTATTCCGCCCATTCCATGGGATCATTACCCCTTGCACATATTAGATGGACAGGGTAAGCACAACGTGAATTGGGTTGCGAAGCACGCGAACTATATTAATGCTTGGAACAACAGAGCTTCATACTTGCCACCTCTTGATTCCATTCAAGATGATGATTTTAATTTTGAGACTTCGGCTTACCTTCATTATTATTGGGATCATGGAAGGTCGTACCTAACGACGTTGGAAGAAAGGCAACAGTTTAAGAAATATAAGAAAAAAATTGGAAAATTCAATAAATTTATACCGAGTAGAAGTGGAAGCTCATCTCAATAACATGTAGAAATAGCACAACCGTTTGATAATTCTTTTGTTCCGGCATACAGACCCGAGTTGATGTATCCTCAGGCACCCATCGATGCAAGGAGGGTAATGCGTCTCTGGGGAACACTGTAGCATTCACCCCATTTGAAGAAACAATCTCTCCATATCATTAAGTCAACCATTATTTTTTCTCACTACATTATTCGACAAATTCAGCCTATATATATATATATATATAATTCAAGTAACATAATTTATATTTTTATAAATCATTCATCATGCAGATTCAGTTATATTTGCTTGGGTTTGGTGGGGTTTGAAGCATAAAAAGAAAATCAATGTAACACCCTTAACCCGCATTCCTACCCGAATATAAGTTAATGATGTCCCAAAGATTTTGTATAATATTTCCTGTTCAAAACCGGTAGAATTTTGTTTCTTATAAATTCAAAAATTTAACCATTTATTATGAGACTATTTAACCACAAAAACTCATAATGAAATATTTTAAGTTCTAATTTTCATTCAATCTCACACAACACTTAGGTAGTTTAATACTATTTCATATCATAATTTAAATTTGCTAATTTAAAACTTAACTGATCAATCTTTATAACATAATATTTTACTACACTTGTACATAACTACTTAGTATGTTATCATATTTTCACCATTCTTTTTTACATTTCTTATATTGTATTATTTCCTATTTGAGCACCGTTTATGTAATTTTCTCCATTATAACTAAAATATATAATGTCTATAACATTTATAACCAAACTTATTTTAAAACATGTATCTTTTGGATGTTATCTACCTCCACACAACCACCCACTAACAAAACCTCTATTATATTATCTTAATTAATTATATATATATATATATATATATATATATATATATATAACAATTAAACTTGTACTATTCCTTTTCCTATACTTGCTCTTTTCTTGTACTAATCATTTCAGTGTGCTATTCTTTTCCTGTATCTTTCCTTTCACTATATAATTTCTTTAATTATATTATTTCTTTTACTGTACTGTATCTGATACCGTACTATTTCATATAATATACCATGTACAATATTATTTCTTTAATTTTATCTTATAGTCTAGTACATAATCATGAGAATGTATGATACTCGAGTCTCATTGAGTGTACACTTGTATGCACTTAAAAGTGCTTCGCAGATATATTTGTACTCGAAAGTGCCTCATAGAATTGCACCATAGATGCCTTATAAACATGTATCATATAGTCTCTCCACCTTATGCACCACCAAGGTAGACAAGTCTCATTGAGTGATCAGTATAGTATTCAATTATCACTCCACCTCATGCACCACAAAAATACACGAGTTATATGAGTGATCTGTGCAGTATTCAATTATCACTCCACCTCATGCACCACAAAGGTACATGAGTCATATGAGTGATCGGTACAATATTCAATTATCACTCCACCTCATGCACCACAAAGGTACATGAGTCATATGAGTGGTCGGTATAATATTCAATTATCACTCCACCTCATGCACCACAAAGGTACATGAGTCATATGCGTGATCTGTACAATATTCGACAATTACTCCGCCTCATGCATCATTGACTCTCATGTCTTATACATTGTTCTTTTATTTAAATATTACATCTTTTTAATATAAAACATTTATAAAATAATTATCAACTTCATATATTAATATTTTAATTAACTTAATAACTCATGTTCGTATAAATATTTTAAAAATACTATTAGCGGATATTCGATACTAAATTCTTTTACCAAATCGAAACTAACTTTAATTCTATCAAATTATCATTCTAAGTCCCTTAAGTGATCATTATTATTATTATTATTTTACAACCATTCACTTGACTTTTTCAACATTTCACCTTTAACCACTAATAAACTTTTCTTTCAATTATAAACCCAATATTTCGAATATATCCAAATTAGTTCCTTAATATTCAATTTAAATCCACATCAATTATTTTCATAATATATCCAATCTAATGCATTAACTTTACATAATTGTCATTTCACCACCAACTTTCCTAATACTTACGACTGGATCTCTATTTTATACAACTTCCCACATGAGCTAAATTTCAATTTAACTATTCAAGTCCCTCTAATAATTATTTAGACTTTACACCTCATCTCATACTCAATTCATACTTAAATCTCTATTTTCTCCATATTTACAATTTATTTCTTTAGCTTATTCATTCTTCCAAATTTGATTCTAAATCAATAATGTCATCATTTCAATCATAAGTTAAATTCTTTTAAATTTTCATCTCAACTTTTCTATTTTATTTATTATAGTCCTTTTTACCATTTAATCCTAAATTCAAGCATCCTAAAACAAATTCAAATATTCCAACAACATGTTTAATTTCTATTTCTTAACTTATACCAATTTCCATTTCAAACCCCACAACTTATATACTTTATAATTTACTCCTCAATCTTAACAATTTTACAAATTTAACTTCAATTCAAGATTTAATTAATAGACCAAAATTTCCAGCATTTTATCTAAAACATAATACCTCAATAATTGCACAATTTTCACTTAAGTCCCTACTTTATTTGTAATTTATGATTTTGTTCCCAAACTTTATCAAATTTCCAAATTATTTCAGTTCCACACTCTAGCATCAAATTCAATATTCTAACTTTTAAATTCCAGCATATTACATCATATATTAAATAATTATACTTCAGTCCCTAACCTTCCCAGAAAATTTCAAGTAGGTTCTTACAGTTTCTCAAATTTTCAATTTAATCCAAATCACCATCTAAACATCAAATTTAGCACTCCAACTTTTAATTTCAACATAATACATCAATTATTAAACAAATGCACATAAATCTCCATATTTCTCATTTTCTACTATTAAGTCCCTATATTTTCACAATTTTCTAATTTAATCGAAATCATATTCTAAGTATGTAGAGTCACTCGTAATTCATTTCTAAATCTTGTATAATTTTTACCACAAATTTTCCTTATTTCTTTCCCTTGGCCGAATATTTCTAAGTTTTCCTAGCATGGATTTTATTTTGATTCAAGAATTAATTCTTCCTCTAAACAACATTTCCATGAAATTCTCATCATTTCATCATACGATAAATTCATAATTATCATGTTAAGATAATGAAGTTGATTCATTTCAAAAAATTAAGATAGCATATAACGCAAAAGTATCACAAAATGCATAATTTACCTCAATTTCATATTGTGGCAGTTTGCACTACCCTCAAAGAAATATTATTTTGTATTAATCTAGGCACTTAAAAATTAGTCCTTTTGTACCATCGGAAACTAGATTCGGATAAGAATCTAACCATATAAGGAACTTCTTCCAGTTCAACTTGTACAATTTATGAAAATTTTTCTAATTCAACTTACATAATTTGTTTTGAACAAAATCAGCTGCTCAAATTTATGACCTTTCATCAGTTAAAAACTCATATATTTTCTATACACTTCCAAATCAATAGCAGTTTGTTTTAAATAAAACTATACTGATATACGAATCTAAGGGTATAAAAATAATCTTCTATTTACTCTTGTAGAAATTATGATGAATTTATAAACTTATTATTAAGATTACCAATTTAGGCATATATTTATTAATTTGCATTTTTTAGCTTATTCACTAATTCTATTAGGTTATCAAATGAACAAATATACATAAATTGAAGTTCCTCCATGAAATATCAATCAATTCATAAACCCTAACCATTTTCAAATTCATCTTAAAAAATTTCATTTGATTTTAATCATTATTCAAGCTTATAATCAACTCTATAATATTAACAACACAACAATCTATCCTTAACTCATTAAAATTCAACTTATTCATCATCCACTTTAACAATCAAACCAATGATTCAATCATGTAAATAATAAAATATTAACACCAAATGATAGAGAATTTAATATAGATCATTTTTTTATTTATAACATAATCCAAAAACAAAAAGGAAAAAGGACTAAAATGGAGAGAGAGAAAAAGAAAACATACATTGGTTTCCTTTTTTCCATACTCACGTCAATATATAGAAGAAGAAAGCAAATTTCTAGATATAATATCAATGGACACTTGTATTATTTCTAATTAAAATGAAAATTCATTTTAATCCAAAAGACACTTCTAACCTCATTGAATCAAGATATCTACCATTTTCCATGCTTTCATCACCATACTTACATCACCATATCAATAAAAAATTAAGCTTATTAATTTCCACCCTGGCCCTTGCACTTTTCCAAAATTTTGATTCAGTAACTAAAATTCACTATTTCACTTTAACATGGTAAATCCACTTAATTCCACTATTTTGTGTTAAATTATACTTATTAAAAATATAATTATAATATTTCTAACCCTATAATACCCTTCTTAAAATTTTTATAAACTTTTTATTTAATTTGACTATTCGAATACTTTACCGAATTTTGTCACTTACTATCTCTTTATATAAATTCTGGATCAAAATATGAATTTACATAGAGGATCTATTCTCAAAGATGAACTATTTATTCATAGAATAAAATTTCTTTTTTGGAAAAATTACCTCTTTGGTCATTAAACTTTTCCAATTTTCTACTTTGGCCACTAAAATTTAAAAAATTACATTATAGTGACTAATCAAAATTTTCATCTTATTATCACTTAACCCTACAAAATTTGATTAGTGATACGTATATTTTGTGATATACTTATGACAAGTATGAATTTTTGACTAATTATAATCTTCGTTTTGGGTCGAAAATCGGCTACACCTGTAGCTCTAATACCAATAAATGTTACATCCTTAACCCACATCTTTACCTGAATATAAGTTAAGGATGTCCCAAAGATTCTGTATAATATTTCCTATTCAAAACTGGTAGAATTTTGTTTCTTATAAAATTCCAAATTTAACCATTTAGTATGAGACTATTTAACCACATAAAATCATAATGAAATATTTTAATTTCTAATTTACATCTGATCTCGTGTAGCATATAGGTAGTTTAATACTATTTCGTATCATAATTTAAACCTTCTAGTTTAAAACTAAACTAATCAATCTTTATAACATAATATTTAACTACGCTCGTACATAACTACTTAGTATCTTATCATATTTTAACCATTCTTTATTACATTTCTTATTCTATATTATTTCCTATTTGAGCACCGTTTCTGTAATTTCCTCTTTTATAATGAAAATATATAATGTCTATAACTTTTATAGTCAAATGTATTTTAAAACATGTTTCTTTTGATTGTTGTCTACCGTCACACAACCACCCGCTGACAAAAACCTCTATTATATTATCTTCATTTAATATATATATATATATATATATATAGATATATATCATTTATATGTTAATTCAAAACAATATAACTCCTTGTCTATAATCCATTCAATGTAATTTCCATTATGCTTATAAAATTTTACCGTAAAATATAACAATTAAACTTGTAGTATTCATTTTCCTATACTTGCTCTTTTCTTGTATTAATCGTTTAAGTCTGATATTCTTTTCATGTAGCGTTCCTTTCACTATATGATTTATTTAATTATACTATTTTTTATGTTATTGTATCTGATACTATACTATTTCATATAATATACCATGTACAATACTATTTCTTTAATTTCATTTTAGAACCAATACATAATCATGAGAATGTATGATACTAAGTCTCATTGAGTGTACACTTGTATGCACTTAAAGTGCTTCGTAGATATATTTGCATTCGAAAGTGCCTCATAGAATTGCACCATAGAAGCCTTATAAACATGTATCATATAGTCACTCCACCTCATGCACCATAAAAATACATGAGTCTTATGAGTGACCAGTACAGTATTCAATTATCACTCCACCTTATGCACCACAAAAGTACATGCAGTATTAAATTATCACTCCACCTCATGCATCACAAAAGTACATGAGTCATATGAGTGATGAGTACAATATTCAATTCTCACTCCACCTCACATGTATCATATAGTCACTCCACCTCATGCACCATAAAAATACATGAGTCTTATGAGTGACCAGTACAGTATTCAATTATCACTCCACCTTATGCACCACAAAAGTACATGCAGTATTCAATTATCACTCCACCTCATGCATCACAAAAGTACATGAGTCATATGAGTGATAAGTACAATATTCAATTCTCACTCCACCTCATGTACCATAAAGATACATGAGTCATATGAGTGATAGGTACATGAGTTGAGTGATAGGTACATTATTCAATTATTACTCCACCTCATGCACCACAATGGTACATGAGTAATATGAGTGATCTATATAGTATTCGACAAGCACTCCACCTCGTGCATCATTGACTCTCATGTCTTATACATTGGGCTTTTATTTAAATTTTATATCCTTTTTAAAGTAAAACGATTATAGAATATTATCAACTTCATATATTAATACTTTAATTAACTTAATAACTCATGTTTGTATAAATATTCTAAAAATATAATTAACGGATATTTGATACTAATTTCTTTTACCAAATCAAAAATAACTTTAATTCTATCTAATCATCCTTCTAAGTCCCTTAAGTGATTATTATTATTATTTTTTACAACCATTCACTTGACTTTTCAACATTTCACATTTAACCACTAATAAACTTTTCTTTCAATTATAAACCCAATATTTCGAATATATCCAAATTAGTTCCTTAATATTCAATTTAAATCTATATCAATTATTTTCACATTATATCCAATCTAATGCATTAACTTTACATAATTGTCATTTCACCACCAACTTTCCTAAAACTTGCGACTGGATCTCTATTTTATACAACTTCCCACATGAGCCAAATTCCAATTTAACTATTCAAGTCCCTCTAATAATTATTTAGACTTTACACCTCATCTTATACTCAATTCATATTTTAATTCCTAATTTCTCCATATTTACAATTTATTTCTTTAGCTTATACATTCTTCCAAATTCGATTCTAAATCAAGATATATAGGAGAAGAAAGCAAATTTCTAATATATATGCTAAAATATCAATGGACACTTGTATAAGTTCTAATTAAAATGAAATTTAAAATTCATTTTAATCAAAAAGACACTTATACCCTTGATGAGTCTAGATATCTAACATCTTGCCATGCTTTCATCACCATACTTATATCATCATATCAATATAAAAATTATACTTATTAATTTCCACCCTTACCGTTGTACTTTTCCAAAATTTCGATTTAGTAACTAAAATTCATTATTTCACTTTAACATGAAAAATCCTCTCAATTATACTATTGCATGTTAAATTATACTGATTAAAAATATAATTATAATAATTCTAACCCCATACTACCTTTTTAAAGATTTTTATAAACTTTCTATTTGATCTGACTATTCGAATACTTAGTAGCTCTTTATATAAATTTCGGAACGAAATCTGAATTCCATAGAGGAACTATTCCTAAAGATTAACTATTTATTTAAAGAATAAAATTTTCTTTTTGGAAAAATTACTTTTTTGGTCCTTAAACTTTTCCAACTTTCTACTTTGGCCACTAAACTTTTAAAAATTACATTATAGTTACTAATCAAATTTTTGGGGTATTAAAATCAATCCTAAATACTTAAAAGTATAGCAGCAGATATAAACCAAAGGGAGGACGAATGGAGTAGTCACCCCCTAAAAATTTCAAACTAATATATATTTTAAATATTTACTTTGTATTTTCGATTGATAATTTGTTTTAGCCCCCAAATTTTATAAGTTCTTCAACTCCTAAAATTTTAGAAGTTCACTCATAACATAAGATCTTGCGTTTTTCCCTCTATAACACTATGCCCCCACCGTATTTATTTCTTGCATAAAAGTTGAGATTAAAATAGTTGAGGTGTTAAAATAATTATTTTACTTAGGGATATAACAACATTTTATAGTGGGGGTAAACCTATAAAAATTTTAAGGAGAGATGAATTTATAAATTTTTAGGGACAAAAATAGATTTTTAATAAAAATTATAGATAAAATATATAAATTATAGAAGAATCTGTCATTTTTAGAAGGCGACAGCCCCTACCCGCCCCTCTCGGTCCATCCCTGATTTTATTCTTAATAACACTATTAATTTTTTTAAATGGTAGAACAATGATTTAAATAGTGGCAGAACACAGAAGGGACTAGTGGGGTCATGCCCCCAAAATTTTAAAAATATAATTTAGACCCTTAATTTAAAAAATAAATAAATTTTCCCCTTAAAATTTTTAGAAATTCATATTAAACTTTAAAATTATTTAATGTTCTTAATTAAATCTCCTCTCATAATTTTTAAAAATTCTTATCAAGCCTCTAAAAATCAGTAAAATTAATATATTGAATAAAAAAATCTCATTTTAATATTAAGTAATATCTAAAAGTATAAAGTAAGCAAATGTTGTTATATATAATGCCCAAACCTAAGGTTGTGGATGTTTCATGGGAAATCAATCATGACATGAAAGTTTTGTGAGAAATGCTAAGGTGTACACTTGAATTTCCTTAAAGCTTTGATAATGATGTTGTAGCCACTGAATTTATGATCCTCTTCCCTTTTAGTAAAATTTGCACTCATCTTTGATAATATTGGTGTTTGAGTTAAATGAAAAAAATGATATCTTATAATTATTCTTTTTTTCCTCTTTGTTCCAAGGTTTTGTCTTGACTAATCCAGACCGACCCGCATCGCACACCTGACTTTGGTGGGTGAGTCTCCCAGCAGGGATTTTTTGCATACACAAGGGATTGAACACGAGACATTGCTTAAGTGATATCAAGTTTCTTTCCACTCGAACCAATATATGTTGTTTATATAATTATTTTTTAAAAAATTTTGATTTGATATTAAATTTAATTAAAATCTAATATTTTTATCAAATCTCGAGAGATTTTAAAGGATGACATTTGTAATTTTTTGTATCTTAAAATAAGATAATTTTTGTAATTATTAAAAAAATATACAAAATTTGGATATTGATGAATTAAATTCTTTGGTTTATATATAAAAAAAAAATTCTAGTTTTGGTCCCTTGGAAAGAAAGTGTTGGGTTTGGTGTAAAAGGGAAGCAAACGAAATATTTCTTTTTTGTTCAAGGTATGGTATTCTCTTGTTGGCTACTTTCCTAACAATTGAAAAACCAAAGTCCATCCAAGCCTTTGCCCAATTAGTTTTCTTTTGTAGGTATTTCATTAGTGAATGACTCGAAGTAATCCCAGGATAATATTACCTTTCGAACCAAAGCCAGAACATATTATCCACCAAATTAAAGGGATTAGGAAACACGAATCATGGTCGAAGAAAATGATAACAGAAAAGATCCAAATTTACCACAACTCAAGAATCAAAACAGAGAAAACCTAGCTATGAAACCATTTTTTCTATATATGAATTACTGAACAAGACGAATTACGGAGCATATAGTACCAACGTATGACGATCTCAATCTAAAGATTGCTAGACCGATTATTAATGCTACATATTTTTGACTACAATTTATAAGACAATTTCATGGCCTGTCAAATGAAGAGCCAATAGTTCATTTGAATTTATTTATAAAGATATGTGACTCATTTATTCAACAAGGAGTCCCACCAGAGGCATTAAAATTTAAGTTTTTCGCATATTCACTTCGCGACAAGGCCAAGGCGTGGTTGAATTCTTTGCCACCAAATTCTGTATCGACATGGAATGATTTAGCACAAAGGTTCTTATCACATTTACGTCCTCCAATACTAAACTCAAAATTGTGAAATGAAATCACATCATTAAAATAAATGGATAATGAAAGTTTATATGAGGCATAAGAATGATACAAGGAATTGTTGCATAGATGGTGTTCTTCATTGGTCACAATGTAATACCCTAAAAATTTTGGTTAGTTGCCAAAATAAATAAATTGGAATTTTGATGACTCAAGTATAAATTTGGGAAACGTATAGGGATTTAAATGGTGCTTTTCGTAAATTGATATTTTTATCTCGTAAATGAATAGTTTACCCCAAGAATGACGTTTTGGTGTTACTCGAATTTTTAGTATGAAATTTATGTTAAAAATTATAAAGTGTTAAAGTTCGAGGTTCGGATAATTAGATCGAATCGAAAATTCGTGATATTTTGTTAGATGATAAATCAAGGGAAATAATGTCATTTTCATGCTTTAAAATGATAAGATTTAATATGGACCATTGGATTTAATTTGGTTTTCCATGTTAAATCTAAGTCGTTTGATGAAAAATGACAAGATTGTAATTATGGAATTTTGCAAGGACAAAGTTGGTAACTACTAACTCCATGGATTAATCTTAGCCCTTGGATGAAGATGTTGATATGTGGCACATTTGTGAGCATTGGACTTCAAAGGTAAAATAATCATTTGACATAAAATTCATTTGGTTATTTAATATGATAAATGACTTTATTAAATTAAAAAGAAAATTCAAGAGTTTGGTTCATCTTCCCCATTGTTGACGTGGGTGGCTAAGGTAAGAAACAAAATACTTTCGTTTGATTTTTCAAGCCTTTTGGTTAAGATTTAAGGTGAAACCATGAAATACAAAATTAATCTATATGACATTCTTTATCATTTGGTACATTTTGTTCATGATTTTATCACTTGTATGCTTGGATTTGGAAGATGTTATTGTCATAGTCGGAGAAGGAGATGGACGTTTAGACGCAAAGAAATAATTGGAAGTCGAGGGTTAGGGATTAAAGCTGAAGAATTTGGAAATCTTAACTGCCGAGAACTTGAGAAGCACGAGGAAGCTATAATACACTTACCAGCCTGCTTGAGAGATACTGGATCAGCCCAAAAGAGGGAGCTCACTACACCTGCAAAGAGACATTGAAGTTTATTAGAAAGGAATGCCAGTTGGCATTAGATAGATTCTCAGTAATACTTTTTAAACAAATAAAACGTTGTACCCATGTAAAGAATGGCATGCATTTTCTATGAATGAAATCTACTCTTCATACCTCAATTGTTTTCTCTTCTTCGATCTCAATCGATCTAAATTAACCTAAGCTATAACAAATGGTATCTAGAGCCATCATTCCTGGCAATCATCACTTGGGTATGCCAAAAAAGAATCAAACAATGCTAGACAACCATGGCTTTTTTGCCATACCAAAGTAGCTTGAAGACTTGACAACATTGGTGAAACAGTCTCAAGATAAAACTAATTCTCCTAAATGTATGGAAACCCAGGAAAATCACATCAGCACATTAGAGGCGTGAATGACAACAAATCAAAGCTATGTTGAGGAACTTTTGAAGATCTTAACTGGGAGGAATGGAGATTATGACAACTCTGATGGGGAACAGGTATAGACTTTTAATACTTTTAATGTTATAGGCAAGAACCCTGTAATGGTAACTGTGATAAATGATAAGTCCCATTTTTTTATATAAAACAGATGAGCCAGGATCCTAAAGTCTAAACTAGATGATTTTCAGACTGACAAATCCAACCCTAAGTTTGATAATCAAATATGTGAGAAAAGTGGATTTAAGAATATTATGAGCGGCTCAAATGATGAAAGAAAAGGTCCAGGTGGATCCTTCAACACCCCATGATCTATGTGGCATCGGCCTAAAATGGAAATGCCCTATTTTGATGGTATTAACCCTAGGGGTTGAGTGCAAAAATGCCTTAAGTACTTTTACCTCTTTAGAGTTCTTGATGAGCATATAGTAGAAGTAGCTATTATGTACTTAACTGGGAGAGAATAAACTTGGTTCAATGGATATAGTATGCAGAAGCATCATGTGTAGTGGAATGAGTTTGAGGTAGACATGTGCATAGATTCTATCATAGGTCCTTTCTTGATATTGTAGAGGAATTTACAAAGCTGGTGCAGAAAGGATTTGTTGAAGAATATCAAGATAAATTTGAAGAATTGGAAACTCACATGCTTTTACAAAATCCCACTTTGGGTGAGGAATTTTTTGTCTCTTTTTTATCAATAGTTGAAGGAAGATATCAAATATAGGGTTAAGCCTCTAAACCCTAAGACACTATCTGAAGCTTGTAGGCAAGCCAAATTGTATGAACTCTCTATGGAATTTGAGACTAAAAGACTCAAACCAACTTATAGAACCCCACCCTTCCCAAACCCATCATCTTATCCTAAAGTTAACCCTGCTCCATTACCATAAAGGACCCCTTTGTTGCAACAACAAAAACCAAATCTCCTTGATTACAGAAGAAAAAAATCTATATTTTAAATATGGAGATAAATTTTCTCCAAGCCAACGGTGCAAGTAGAGATAGCTAATTATGATATTGAAGAAGATTCTATTGATACAATAGAAGTTCCTAGTCCTGATCCAGAACAACATGTGACACATGAAGAAGAAAGCTTGTAAATTTCAATAAATACTATAATTGGTTGTATCGGCCATAATATAATGAGAATTCAGGGAGAAATTAAAGGCAAACCACTAAGTATTCTTATTGATAGTGGCAGCATACATAGTTTTTTAACCCCAAAATGGGTTAATGCTGGAGTCCAAGTGACTTCACCCTACCCTTTAGATTAATGTGGCAAATGGTTAGAAACTTTTTAGTTCTTCTAGATGTAACAATGTTCAATGGAAAATGCAAGGCCACTCATTCATACATGATTTTAGAATGCTTAATTTGGGTGGTGGTGACATGGTTTTAGGGGTAGATTGGATGAAGCGCTTCAGTCCAACTCTTATGGACTTCACCAACATGACCTTGATCTTTATAAAAAAATGTGCACATATTGTTATTCAAGGGCATCAATCTTATACATTTTTGCAACATATTTCAGGGGCTACTCTACAAAAAATGATAGTTAGGGATCCTGATTTCTTGGGACACCTCTTTATGTTGAGTATGACAGCTGACTCCATAATTATTCTTAAACAGATTCAACCACTACTTGAAAAATACAGTGGTATACTTGCTGAACTTGAAGGTTTACCCCCTCCAAGAGGTCATGATCATGCTATAACATTAAAGCCAGATTCAATTCCTGTGAATTTGAGACCCTACAGATTTTCACATGCTAAAAAAGTTGAGGTTGAAAAGCAAATTACCAGTATGCTATCTTCTTCCATTATTCAACCTAGCAAAAGCCCTTTTTCTTCTCCCTGCCTACTTATTAATAAAAAAAGATAGCACTTGGATATTATGTGTGGATTACTAACAGTTGAACATTATGATTGTTAAAAATAAATTTCCTATCCCAATGGTAGTGGATTTGTTAGATGAACTACAAGGAGTTGTGTACTTTTCTAAAATTGATTTAAGATTAGGCTCTTGACAAATGAAAATTAAGTCTGAAGACATCTACAATATTGTATTCAGGACACATCAAAGCCATTTTGAATTCAAGGTAATTCCTTTTGGCCTTACAAATGCCCTTGCTACATTTTAGTCACTAATGAATGATTTGCTTAGTCCATTCCTTAGAAAATTTGAGCTAGTATTTTTATGAGATTTTTGTGTATAGTTCCACATGGATGATCATATTGAGCATTTACAATTGGTTTTGGAGGTTTTGCAAGTAAACCAGTTATTTGCCAAGTTATCCAAATGTTTCATTGGCCAAAAACAAGTGGAATATCTAGGTCATATCATATCAGTCGCAGGGGTTGTAACTGACCCTAATAAGGTCATAACAATGAATAATTGGCATATACCTAAAAGCTTTATATCTCTTAGGGGTTTTCTAGGCTTAACAGGTTATTATAGGAGATTCATTAAACATTATGGAACAATCATCATACCTTTAAAATGAAGAATGATTATTTTAAGTAGACTTCTGAGGCTCTAGAAGCTTTTGAAGAACTGAAAGAAGCCATGTGTTCCACTCCTGTGTTAGCACTACCTGATTTCTCTAAGTGTTTCTACTTAGAGACTGATGCAAGTTTAAGAGGAATAGATGTTGTCCTTTCTCAAGAACGAAGACCAATTGCCTTCCTTAGTAAAGCTTTGATCCCTAGACATTTTGATTTATTAATTTATGAGTATATTGTTATTCTATTAGCAATATCTAAATGGAGGAATCATTTGGAAGGAAGCCTTTTTTTTTATTAAAACAGCTCATGAACCATTGAAATACTTGCTAGAACATAAGTTGACTACTATCATACAAAAAAGGGTTGACTAAACTCCTTGGGTTGGATTATACAATACAGTACATGAAGAGCAAATATAATGTGGTAGCATATTCTTTATCCAGACAATGGGAAGACCAAAGATAGTGGCAAGCTATGGGAGTTACTGCACTAATTCCTAGTTTAGTACAAGAAGTGGAGGAAAGCTATAAAGATGATAAGCTGGCTGATGAATGGATTTTAGCTTTATTTGTTACTCCTACTAATGATGCTAAGTGGAAATACTCTAAAGGTATTTTATTATATGATAATAGAGTTTATATTGGGGCCACTGGTAGCCTAAGACTACATATTCTACAGACTTTACATGACTCACCACAGAGAGGTCACTAAAGGGCTCAAGCTACGTATTATAGGCTTAAGTCCTATTTATTTTGGCCAAAACTTAAAGTTATGGTCACTACATATGTAAGGCAATGTGATGTGTGCAAACAAACTAAAATAGTACATGTGGCACAACTTGGGTTGTTGCAACCATTGTCAATTCCTAACCAAGCTTGGGAAGTAATAAATAGGGATTTCATTGAAGGCCTTCCTACTTCATTTAAAAAGAATTGTATCCTAGTGGTTGTGGATAAATTCACTAAATATAGTAACTCTCTGACATTATACCATCCTTATTCAGCTGCAGAGGTAGGTAAATTGTATTTAGACAATGTCTACAAGCTTCATGGCCAACCTAAAATGACCATTTCTGACAAGGACAAGACCTTCACAAGCACTTTTTGGAAGGAACTCATGAAACAGATGGGTACACAAACATTATTTAGCACATAATACCATCTAGAAACAGATGGTCAAAATCAAAGAGTCAACCAATATTTAGATCAATATCTGAGAGGATTCTATTTCCTATAACCTAAATAGTGGGTTGGGTGGTAGTACAATACCAGTTATCACACATCCCTAAAACTCACACCATTTCAAGCACTTTATGAATACAAACCCCCTACTATGGTTTGGCACACAAACACACAGGTGTAAAGTGTTAGTGAAATACTTAACAGCCGTGAAGAAGTCAACCAAATAGTAAAAGAGTAGCTCGAATAGGCCAGTAATATAATGAAACAATAGACTGATAAACACATAACATAGAGAAATTTTGAAGTAGGAGATGAGGTGTAATTGAAACTTCAGCCATATAGACAAACATCACTGGCTCTGCGAAAAAACCTGAAGTTAGCAGTGAGATACTACGGTTCACACAAAATTCTGAAGAAGATAGGAGAGGTAGCTTATCGATTGGACTTACCAGCAACCTCCAGGTTACACCATGTTTTTCATGTTAGTCTGTTAAAGAAAGAAATTGGGGATTCCTTAGTACATTTGACCGAACCACCTATAGTAGAGGAATATGGTCGATTTCGAGTAGCATTATCAAAAATCATGGAAAAAATTGGCAATCGCAACAATCAATCAATGACTCAACTTCTCATTCACTGGTTGAATCTGGATGCTACTCAAGACACCGGGAAGATTATATGGTTTTGAAAGGTCAATTTCTATCTTTTAATCATTGGGGACAAGGATCGTTTCAAGGGGAGGGTATTGTCATAGTCAAAGAAGTAAATGGCCATTTAGACACAAAAAAATTGGGAATTAGAGGCTGAGGGTTAGGGATTAAAGCTGAAGAATTAGGAAATCTTACCTGCCCAACACGTTAAAAGCACAAGGGAGCTCTAATACACTTACCAACTTGCTTGAGAGCTACTAGATCAGCCCAAAAGAAGGAGCCCACTACACCTGCAAATAGACATTGAAGTTTGTTAGCAAGGACTGCCAGCTGGCATTAGATAGATTCTCAATACACTCTGTAAACAAATAAAACGTTCTACCCATAAAAAGAATGGCATGCATTTTCTATAAATGAAATTTACTCTTCACACCTCAATTCTTTTCTCTTCTTCGGTCTTAATCTATCTTAAATAACCTAAGTTATAACAGTTATGTTTTAGGGTTAATTTGATTCATGAGATTTAAGGCTTTAATATGATGAATTAAGTGTTGTTCTATCATTTTCATGCTTGAAAGATGATGAAACCATTGGAAATGGTATAGTTCACATTTGACCATGAAGAAAAATTATGTAACTTGGAAGTTTGATTTGATTTTTGATATATGAACGATTCATTATGTTTATATATGTTGTTTGTAAGAAGATTTCATGCTTGATTCAAGTTGGAAATCATTTCTATCATTGCATTTGATATTCGGTCATGGTGGAATAAAATTGAGAAAAATTGTTCAATGTTGTTTTAAGGTTTTACATGACTAATTGAATGTAGTTTTGAATTAACTCACATCTCTCTTACGCTTTCACTCATGTTTTCCTTCTTTAATTTTTGAATAGTCTAGCGTAATTACAAGGGTAGCATATGTTCAAAATCTTTCTTAACTATTGACAATGCACACACATCCTACAAACAGAGCTGCTTGAGCTCAGGAGCTTAAGAGAGAATAACACTCCCTTTAACCACTAAAGCCGCTAGATGTTTTCCTCTCATGTTTTCCTTCTAAATTGGAATGATTTATTTTTACATAGGATGATAAAAAATAGTCATCTCCCCTATTTTCTTTCATTTCACTTTTCTTCTCTACCAACTAAATTCAAAATTTATCTTCTTTCTACTTTTGCGGTTTGTCGGTGGTCTTTTAGTAGCTTGATCCCCTTTTGTGATTTCGTTTGCCAATGCGATCATATTTATTTTTATTTATTTTTGTTCAATTTTTCTTGTTTAGATTTTAATCTTTCATTGTATGGTCCTTATGTGATCTTCAGTTGTTAGTTTTATTTTAATGATTATAGAAATTTTTATAATTATATGCTTAATTTACGATTATAATTATAAATTTTTATTTTGATTTAAGATATTTACTATTTTGAATAAAATTAGTTAAAAACATAAATAGAATGTTTTGTTGAGAAAACCAGAAATATTTGACAGTATTTACCACTATCCAATAAAATATATGTAGTGCATATATAGAATAATTTCAGACAACAGCATACTTGTCTTCTCTGAACCGTCGTGAAACCTGCCTTTTCTGTTGGGTTTCGAATTTGAAAGACTTTAGCATGTATTTAATTCAAAAATTTAATGAGTTTTAAAAACCTGTCTTATGAATACCACTCATGTTTAACAGTTTAGACAATACAGCCATTATGAAAATAAAGAAAAAGCAATGGACAATAATTTTATTTTGAGATGTTTATATACTACTAAATATTAATATTTTTTTAGTTATCGATAACGTGTATATACACTCTACATATTCAACTACTCAAATTCAAAATTTCTAAGAAAAACAACACTTATTTTAACCACTGAATTCGCTAATCGAGATATAATTGACCATGAATTCTCTTGTCTTATTCCCTTAACTCCAAATATTCCACTAATTATCATCATATTTTATTTCAAATGCTTATCTAGTTTTATGTCGTGTTTTCTCATGTGAATAAGTTGACAAAAGAGGTAGTTTAATAAGCTTTTAATTTTTTTTCAATTTACATCCTTCTCTCTCCTTAAATACCAATCACAAAACGGATAAAATTTTTAATTCAATTAATAATATTATTATTAAAATATTTTAATAATCATATTAATTATTAGATGTAACAGAATAAGATATTATACTTTTTAAATAAAATTTTCAAGATTCAGATATTAAAATTATAAATGAAATAAATTAGGTTAGAATGATTGTCATTTATATATATATATAGATGGTAAGCTTTATATTAAATCTTTATACCACGAATTTAAATTAATTAATCAATAAATAGATATTGGATGTATACTCAAACATACAATAATTTTTTATTTACATATTTAGAAAATACAAATAATTTAAATATTGTAAAAAACAAATCACAAAATTATATTAATAAATAAATATACATGTGTAAATACATACTTATGGTCACTTTTAATAAAGTTGTTTGATTGTTTCATGTCCGGTTGTATTGTCTTATGTGATAGTGGATTTTTCTCTGTCCTTACTAATAAATTTTGATTAAGTTGAGAAAAAATAAAATTATAACGAAATGGCTTAAGATACATAGTTTTTGTTTTTTTTTAATATAACCATAACCAGTGTGAGACTGGTGATTTTCATTCAACCATAACACATGTTAGGTAGGTCTAGTCAGTTTTAAATATTATATATGGTTTAATATTATAACATACACGACTTAAATGAATTTATGATTAAAGGGAAAATATAAATTTAATGAGTTGTTTTAATGACAAAAAAGAGTAATTTTCTCTTTAGATAATTTAGGTTTAAGTAATTGTATCTGCATAATATGTATGTACTGTTAATAATTAAGAAAGATTTTGAATACATATTACTTTATAATCAACACATACCATTAAAAAATAAATAAATAAATGCTATTAAATATCTTTCGATTATGAATATTTTTTTATGTGGATGTTTGTCTCTATCTATGAGATAAATTTTTGATATACTTTATTATCAGGACTTTAATATCCATTAGTTTTAAATTTTACATATATTATTAGTTATTATTGATATTTTCTTGTATACATAATATTTTGTTTTCTTGTGATTGAATAAAATAATGAACTATTAATAAAAACTCATGAGTCTTGTCCTATTAGATATACTTATGTAGACACTCATTTTCGTCTGGATTTTTTTTTATTTATATATATATATATATACATATTAATATAGTATAATTTTTGAAAATATTTTTTTGAGAAAATATAATAAATAATTTTTAGAAATCTGATTTCGAAAATATATATTATATAGTTTTGAAAACGATATTCGAAAATATATATATCATATAGTTTTGAAAATGGTTTTCGAAAATATATATATTATATAGTTTTAAAAACATTTTAAAAATATATATATAATATATAGTTTTGGAAAATATTTTAAAAAATATATATAATATATAGTTTTGAATTTTTTTTGGAAAAATATATATAATTTATAGTTTTGAAAATATTTTTGAAAACATATATATATATTATATAGTTTTGAAAACATTTTGAAAATATATATATATAATATATAGTTTTTAAAAACATAGATCGAACCACGGCGAACACGAGAAAACAAACAAAAACACCAACCAACATCGATCAACAAAACAGAGCAAACACATTAAGATACCAACCGAGATTCACAAGAGAAAAAGCAAAATATCACCAAACAACCAAAAAACCCAAGAGACCAACATTCAAGGACGAGGGGCCTGGATCGTCAAGGCGTTGGAGGAACCGGGAAGGAGGAAAGCGCCGTCGGAAGGTGAAGAGGCTCGTTGGAAAAGGTAAATATCGAAACTTGTTTTTCAGAACAACGCTGATTGGCTTTGTTTTGAGGTAATCGGGCGTCGATTTTGGGTTCTAGGGGTTGAGGGCTATCGAAAGAGGTGATTTTGGCGAGTAGCGGCGACGGGGCGGAGAGTGGCCGGGGAAGGTGACCGGCCTTCGGCCGGTCAGTTTTTGGGGGGAAGGGATATATTTTTTATGTTTTTTTGGTGTTTTGGTTTAAAATGATAATTTTTTTGTTTTTGGGTATTTATAAGGGAGGGACCACATTATAATTATATAATAGTTTAATTATTTTCACATTCCCTCATATTTTGAAGTGTAATTCATTTTGGTCACCTGTTTTAATTTTGTCTTCGAATTTTCAATTTATTCAATTTCATCCTTGTTTATATTTATTATATTTCCCAATTTGGTCCCCTAACCTTTTATTTTTCTCTTGCAACACATTTGAGCATCAATTTGATCCACGAATTTCAATTTATTCGAGTTTAGTCCTTTAAGTTTTATTTCTTTCTTTTTTTACTTTTTTTTTGTTATTTAATTTAACATTCCTTTTTTTCTTCATTTTAAAAATTAACATTTTTCCTTTTTATTATTTATTTATTTGTCTCCTTTAATTTTTTTATTTTCTTTTAAAATTATTCTTTCTGTTAATATGATTTTATTTATTTTTTAACATTTTTTTTATTTAACATCTTTTTTTTCAATTTAACATTCTTTTTTTTTACTTTTTTAGTGGTAATTTCAATTGATCAAAGGTTAGCAATTCGAATTGAATTTTTAAATTTTTAATTTTAGTTTTAATTTTCGCAATTAAGACAACCGACGAATTAATTGGTACCGAAAGGACAGTATAAGGGTGCTAGTCCTTCCTTGACTGTAACCGACTCCCGAACCCGACATATTTCTGGTAAAACGCAGATCAGGTAAGATGGTGTCCGATCAACTTAAAATTTATTTTTAAAATTATCGGTGGCGGCTCTTACACATTTTTTCAAGTCGAAGCCCAATTCCGAGCCCAACCGAAAGACGGTTGCGACAGCTTGGCGACTCCACTGGGGACAGGTAAGTGAGTCAGACCAGAATTATTTTCGGTTGTCTTTTTTAAGAGAAAATAATAAATTTTAGTTTTAATTTATTCGATTCTAATTATTTATCTTTGATTATTTTTCAAATAAATAGTTGTACTGATGTTTTTCAATGATTTTAGATTTTTGAAAAGTTTTCATCTCTGGCTCTATACCCGAGCTTCGAACCCTTTTATGTGGGGTGAAAGCGACGCCTTCGTGAGAATTTATTCTCCGTACGGGCCTAGAAAGTAACCTTCGGGATTCATATACCTTATGTCTTCGTGTGAATTTATTCACCGCATAGGCATAAGGGAATGTATACTCTCGAGTTTAACTTAGTCCACATAAGCTTGTAATGGGCTTAGGACTAAGGGTCTGACAAGCCCAAGGGGTACCAGTAAGGAGAACTCTGGTACCTTTCTTTAGAACCTAAACCGGGAGACTATAGGGAATTAGATCCCACCCCAAAACCTCATTTCAAACTCTAGGATGTTTTGAGATTATTTCATGTTTTACTTTATGTTCAAAGCATATGAACGAGAAATTTATGCGGTTAGGACTTGTTCAAAATTAGCATGAAGGATAGAGATCATGTCTGGGTAGGAATAATAAGCAGGTGGGGTACATATCATGTGGGTAGGACTTTTTATTTTTAGTATTGTTTTAATTATTATCCTTACCTCACTAACTCTTTCCTTTCATTTTTTTTTCTCTTTCATTTTATTTTTATCATTTACATCATTCAAAAGAGGTGTTGATCCACCAAAAATGTGTTCGTTAAACATAAATAATTTGCATTAATGGACAAAGGGGTTGTAATACAAGATATGAAAATGCAGAGGTTCGGCTATGGTCAGAAGAGACTCAGAAGGAAAAAGAATAATTTGCAAGGCAACTATGTGTCACATTCAATTAAGAAGACGTGATCCCCATAATCAAGTACCTCAAAAGTTGACTTTTCAAAAATGGGTTGGTAAAGGTTACAGGGGCAAGGTGAGAAAGGTTATTGACCTAGAAATTCCCTTCAAAGACATCAAGAACAAGATGACAAAGCGATAGCAAAAATTGGAGGCCATTGTTGATGAATTCAAGGAACAGACAAATGAACTTCAAATAATTCCTTTCAATGGTGGGCCCCAACGGCATTTTCGTTGAGAACAGGTTCAACAAAAGATGAAAGCCAGTGATGCAGTCATTCGAGACTTCTTGGAACAAGTACAAAAAGTAGCTCAACACTTGTACGGTTTAGCCAGAGAAGCCAGAGCGATTTGACAGGGTATTCAACCGGTGTCAGATAAAGGCAGAAGACTAATCAACATGTTAGAAGTCGTTCGGGGTCTAAAGGATTTAGTCATAATATACCTTTGATATTTTTGTCTCTTAAAAGATAAAACTCTTTTGTCTCAATAAGGATTATTTATAATAACAGACACATTTTGGATCAATGCCTCAAACATTTCATACATCATGCATTTAGACATATTTTGAATTTTGTCATTTTCAATTCTTTACATTCGCATTAACTAACAGAAGAATGTCTCATCAAAAAAGGGAACAAACTCTAGATATACCACCCCAAGCATTAGACACTCCTCATCCTCATAACACCCGCTCAAAGAAGAAGAAGATGGAGACAAAAATCGCTCAACTCGAAGAGAATATGTTGAGGTTGCAACAGGAGTTGGAAGATAAGATATATCAGAACAATCAAAGTACTCTGGATACGATCACTAAGAGCTAAGAGTCCTTGGTCGATCATATTGTTACCAAGTTATCTGGCTTACATCAAAGAGTGCCCTGGGCAGGTTCGTCTGATGGGGTAGTTGTGCCACCTACCCTACAAATGGTTATTTTACCTGGAATCTTACCAGGAATTCAAGGGGACTTGTCCGCTACAAAAGTGAAGGCCTCGTATACTGTAAGGATACAAACTTCTATATCTAACCTTGAGAAAAATCCGGGTAATTACCATATACCGAATTTGGACGAAGATGACAAGGTAAAGAAGATGAAGAAGAAAATCAAGCAATTGGAAGACCAAATGAAGGTGGTTAAAGGAGATCATGACTACTACGGAATTGATGCCACGGAACTCAGTTTAGTCACAGACTTGGTTCTTCCTCTAAAATTCAAGTCCTCAGAATTTGATAATTTTGATGGGAACAGTTGCCCATCCGTCCACATCACCATGTTCTATCGAAAGATGACAGGATATGTAGGAAAAGACCAACTCCTGATCCATTGTTTCCAGGAGAGTCTATCAAGCTCAGTCATCCGGTGGTACAATCAGCTAAGCCGATCCCATATCAATAATTGGAAGGATTTAGTCAAGTCATTTCTGGAACAATACAAACACGTCAATGACATGAGGCCAGATCGAGTTATGCTATAAAGCATGGAAAAGAAGCATAACGAAAGTTTCAGACAATAAGCACAGAAATGGAGGGATTTAGTTGGGCAAGTTCATCCACCATTGGATAAAAAAAGAAACCCAGAAGCTCTTCATGCAAATCCTGAAGGCTCCTTACTTTGGGCACCTGGTTGCAATCACATCCGATAATTTTTTCATACTTAGTCATGATCGGGGAAATGGTAGAAGCGGCCATAAAGCAAGGCAAGATTGAGAAAGGGGAGGCAAGCAAGAAACCTCCTATGAAAAAGACGGATGGAGAGATTAACAACGTCAACACCTACAACACTAATAAAGGTGTTACGATCTCCAATCCAAAATCAACTATAGTTGGACCTTCAGGTACTTCTAGAAAAGATTCCAGAGAACCTAGGAAGGAAAGGGAAATGAAGCATTTTAACCCTATTACCATTACCTACAAAGAACTTTATCAACAACTTTTGACACCCACGTAGTGTCACCATATCTGGTGGAACCCATGAAGCCCCCATACCCCATGTGGTATGATGAGAATGCTCATTGTGAATATCATGGCGGTGTCCCAGAGCACACTATCGACAACTGTTTTGCATTCAAGAGAATCGTGCAGAAGATGCGTAACAAGAATTGGATCAACTTCAATAACTCGGGGGCATCCAAATAAGGAAGATGATCATTTCATTTCATCATTTGCAGTATTTTGTTTGAATTTGTTTTTCATCTTTTCTCAGTTTTTTGTAAGGGTATTAAATAAATTTATGTTACTTTAAAGATGGCGAGCAATGAATCAAATTTGTAAACTTGAAATTCTTTGAATATCAACTGAATTAAAAACTCTGTAAATGATTTAGAGTTACAGATCTTTGACAAAGTGACATGATTATGATTTGGTAAAATAACAAGGACCCTGACCTTACCTCGAAAAGATACCCTCGAACACCATACCCTTATCTTGCAAGAACCGATATAGCCTTCTCCTCTCATAAGGGAATAAACAAGAGGCTTGGTATTTAGGTATGTACAGGAGTGGAAAACATGAGGCATCTTTTGCGTATGACATTACAAAACTGAGTAGACCATACTTTTTTTGACGACGTTCAATGATGATCATGATCCTTACAGATGGAATAGTCGAGTAGGTGAATCTAGTTTAGGTCAGTTGTTTGGAAATTAAACTCTAAAGATGAAATTTTTGGCGTTCAATAACACCTAGACTATAACAGGTTCTTCTTGACAATCATAAGAAAGTGAATCCGTAAAGCTGAGCTATTATACTAAGGCAATTGGTTATAGAGGAAACTTGAAATCACTGGCTTTATGTATATATTATATTCAAACCATAATATTGCTCGAACACTTGTCAATTCGGTGTTTGCTCCACTGCAATTGTCAGGTCGAAGACTTTGTGATGAGATGAACCCTTCAGTTAACCTAATAAAAATGATTATAATATTAAGCTATCCTTCTAGAGCAATTGGTTAAACGCCCCGTCATTATGGATAAGATTCAACTAGCCAGGCAATGGCAAATTAAATAAAATTTATCTAAACAAAGAGTTTTCGGTAATGATAAACTAAGGGAGTTAAGGAACACCTGTTATAGTCAATTTCACACGAGCACTCAGGAATTTCATTTTTAGACCGATATTTCTGCATTGCCTTTGTTAGAGGAGTCTACGAGGCTTGAACAAATGAAAGATTTTAGACAATCGAAATAGAAGTATTCTAGAAGGTCTAGTAATTGATTATGATAGTTACGTCATTTTGTCCGCATCTGATTAAAATGCCAAGCCAAGGAAGAGGGGCATGTTGCAATATTCAACAGGACCGAGGAAAAATGACATTTTAGGAGGCCAACCTGAAATCAACTCATCAATTTGGACATGTTTGAAAGAGTTATAACTCTAAAAGCATTAAAGAGCTATTGATTCTTTTGATTTTCTATAAACTCATGTTTATGATTTGATTCGTATGTGAGCCTGAATTAAGGGGCAATGTTCTACAAAATTCTTATATTCTTTTTTATCCTAAAATAATAGAAATTAGAAAAACATTTTCAAACATGACTGTCTCAAATGTGAAAGGTCCTTAAAGCAACAACCCGAGAAGAAAATGGGGCATGATCAATTCCAAAGACCATATCAGTAGACAAAGAAAAGAGATAAAACAGAACTAATTCATGTTGCATACATCTTAGACATACTTAAGAGCATCATATTTTTTGCATACATAATTTTTGTAACTTTTAGAGTCAAATTTTAACTTCAAGACGAAATATACTCGATTCAAAAGCACCTTTAAATATCGATGGTGGTTGCTTAACTCAGCAGCGAGAAGCTACACCTAAACCAACTTGACATATTGAAAGATCGACATATCTCATAATCAACTTCAGATGGGTTCGAGAGCCAATTCAAAATGGATCCAGTTTAGCTTAACTCGACGACGAGTGGCTATTTTCCAGTTAAAATTTTTAAGCCAGATTTCAACTCCAAGATGGATGATATCCAACTGAAAGACTACCTCACTTTTCTTTCTTACAAAGAAGAGTCACTTGAAGAACATCCCACATGGTTTTCCCGTGAAGGGGAGTCGTCCAAAGATTATCTCACCTGGTTCAGACCCGCGAAGGGGAACCACCTGAAGAATATGCCACTTGGTTTTCCTGTGAATGGGAGTCATTTAAAGAAATATGAATGGATTAGACCCGTGAAGGGGGAGCCATTTTTTAAGAACTATTCGTAGCATAGCTCAAGTAGATAAGGGCTATCTGCCAGCAAAAAACCTTCGAGTTCGATTACATTCAGCACAAGGACATATCAAATTTACAACATAACTCAAGACGAGAATGGTTATCTGTCAACCAAAACCTTCGAGTTCGATTACATTCAGCTCAAGGACACATCAAATTTACAGCATAACTCAAGGCGAGAAGGGTTATCTGTCAACAAAAACCTTCGAGTTTGATTACATTCAACTCAAGGGCATATCAAACTTACAACATAGCTCAAGGCGAGAAGGGATATTTGTCAACAAATACCTTCGAGTTTGATTTCATTTAGCTCAAGGGCATGTCAAATTTACAGCATAACTCAAGGCGAGAAGGGTTATATGTCAACAAAAACTGTCGAGTCTGATTCCATTCATCTTGACGACACATCAACCATATGGTAGCATCGAGGAACTACTTTCCAGTCGAGGTCTTTAAATCAAGAAGAAGATCTGGGGAATCTCTCAGCTTAGTACATCATAACTCAAGGCGAGAAGGGTTATGTGTCAATGAAAAATTTCGAGTTTGATTCCATTCAGCTCGGTGACATATCAACTACTTTTCGGTTAAAGTTTAAACCTAGGTCTTTAAGTCAAGAAGAAGATCTGGGCTAGTTGTGTTTTAGTGACAAGAAACTATCTTCCAGCAGCATAACTTAAGTCGAGAAAAGTTATTTGTCAACGAAAACTTTCAAGTTCGATTCCATTCAGCTCGAGGGCCTATCAACCACATGGTACTGTCAAGGAACTACTTTCCAGTCGAAGTTTCAAACCAAGGTCTTTAAAACGAGTAGAAGACCAAGGTTGACTACGATTTGGCAACCAATACGGTTTCAATTTCATGAAGAATGATATCATTTCAAGACTGACTCGACTTCGCGACGGATGAGTCATTCGCAACTCGATTTAACAGGGAGTTATTCCTAATTGCAATATCAGAGTTAATTTTCAACTCCACAAGGGAGGATACTAGACTCGGGATCTCCTTCATACCGAATAAAAATTGATGTCCTTTTATCTTTGTCCTATTTTTCGTTACGCGAAAAAGGTCAAAGAGGGACAGTTGTAAACACTCATTTTCGTCCGGATTATATATATATATATATATATATATATATATATATTAATATAGCATAATTTTTGAAAATATTTTTTGAAAATATTTTTTGAAAAAATATAATATATAATTTTTAGAAAACGAATTTTAAAAATATATATTATATAGTTTTGAAAACGGTATTCAAAAATATATATATCATATAGTTTTGAAAACGGTTTTCGAAAATACATATATTATATAGTTTTGAAAACATTTTGAAAATATATATATAATATATAGTTTTGGAAAATATTTTTGAAAATATATATAATATATAGTTTTGAAAACATTTTTGAAAACATATATATTTATATATTATATAGTTTTGAAAACATTTTGAAAACATATATATAATATATAGTTTTGGAAAATATTTTTGAAAGTTTTTGAAAATATATATATTATATGGTTTTGAAAACAATTTTTAAAAACATATAATATATATTTTTAAATTTTTTATTTTTTATATATTATATTAATATTATTTTTATTTATTTATTTATTTTATTATTATTTATTATTCCTTTTTTATTTACGTTTTAGGTCTGAAATGAAGTCCAACAAAGAGCCCAACCAGGTTTGGGCCTAACGCAACCCAATATCAAATTAGGGCTTCCATTGCTTCAGCAAGGGCGTCGCATGCGAGGAACAGGTCGCGCGCGTGAAGGTCACGCGCGTGAAAGCCACGCGCCAACATTTTCTAGTCACCCACCGAAACATCCGGCCGAAGAACCCGGGACTGCACATTCCCAGGGTTCCCGGTCAACTCACAACCACCACGAACCCACGTATTTTGACACTCAAAACAGCCAAAACTGAGGTAAAAACTGAAACTTGTTTTTCATATCTACGTTGATTGGCTTTGTTTTGAGGTAATCGGGCGTCAGTTTCGGGTTCTAGGGGTTGAGGGCTATCGAAAGAGGTGACTTTGGTGAGCGGCGGTGACGGGGCGGAGAGTGGCCTTGGAAGGTGACAGGCCTTCGGCCGGTCGGTTTTTGGGGGAAAGGATTTGGAGAGATTTTTTATGTTTTTTTGGGGTTTTGGTTTAAAATGATAATTTTTTTTTGTTTTGGGTATTTATAAGGGAGGGAACACATTGTAATTAGCTAATAGTTTAATTATTTTTGCAATCCCTCATATTTTGAAGTGTAATTCGTTTTGTCACCTATTGCAATTTTGTCTCTGAATTTTCAATTTATTCAATTTCATCTCTATTTATATTTATTATATTTCGTGATTTGGTCCCCTGACCTTTTATTTTTCTCTTGTAGCCCATTTTAGCATCAATTTGATCCACGGATTTCAATTTATTTGAATTTAGTCCTTTAAGTTTTATTTCATTCTTTTTTTACTTTTTTGTTATTTAATTTAACATTCATTTTTTCTACATTTTAAAAATTAAATTTTTTTCCTCTTTATTATTTATTTATTTGTCTCCTTTAAATTTTTTATTTTCTTTTAAAATTATTCTTTCTATTAATATGATTTTATTTATTTTTAACCCTTTTTTTAAAAAATTATTCATTTTTTCCTTTTTTAACCTTTTCCTTTTTTAACCTTTTTCTTCATATAGTTTTGAAAACAGTTTTCGAAAAAATATATATTATATAGTTTTAAAAACATTTTGAAAATATATATATAATATATAGTTTTGGAAAATATTTTAAAATATATATATAATATATAGTTTTGAAAACATTTTTGAAAAATATATAGTTTTGAAAACATTTTTGAAAACATATCTATATTATATAGTTTTGAAAACATTTTGAAAACATATATTTAATATATAGTTTTTAAACACATAGATCGAACCACGGCGAACACGAGAAAATAAACAAAAACACCAACCAACATCGATCAACAAAACAGAGCAAACACATTAAGATACCATCCGAGATTCACAAGAGAAAAAGAAAAATATCACCAAACAACCAAAAAAAACCAAGAGACCAACATTCAAGGCCGAGGGACCCAGATCGTCAAGGCATCGGAGTAACCAGGAAGGAGGGAAGCGTCGTCGGAAAAGGTAAAAATCGAAACTTGATTTTCAGAACTATGCTAATTGGCTTTGTTTTGAGGTAATCGGGCATCGGTTTCAGGTTCTAGGGGTTGAGAGCTATCGAAAGAGGTGACTTTGGTGAGCGGCGGTGACGGAGCGGAGAGTGGCCGGGGAAGGTGACCAACCTTTGGCCGGTCGGTTTTTTGGGGGGGATTTGGATATATTTTTTATGTTTTTTGGGGTTTTGGTTTAAAATGATAATTTTTTTTGGGGTATTTATAAGGGAGGAACCACATTGTAATTATCTAATAGTTTAATTATTTCCGCAGTCCCTCATATTTTGAAATGTAATTCGTTTTGGTCACCTGTTGCAATTTTTTCTTCGAATTTTCAATTTATTCAATTTCATCCTTGTTTATATTTATTATATTTCGCGATTTGGTCCCCTAACCTTTTATTTTTCTCTTGTAACCCATTTTAGCATCAATTTGATCCACGAATTTCAATTTATTCGAATTTAGTCCTTTAAGTTTTATTTCATTCTTTTTTTTTTGTTATTTAATTTAACATTCCTTTTTTTCTTCATTTTAAAAATTAACATTTTTTTCATTATTATTATTTATTTATTTGTCTCCTTTAAATTTTTTATTTTATTTTAAAATTATTCTTTCTATTAATATGTTTTTATTTATTTTTAACCTTTTTTTCTTTTTTATTTAACATCTTTTTTTTTCAATTTAACATTCTTTTTTTTTACTTTTTCAGTAGCAATTTCAATCGATCAAAGGTTAGGAATTCGAATTAGTTTTTTAAATTTTAATTTTCGCAATTAAAACAATCGACAAATTAATTGGTACCGAAAGGGCAGTACAAGGGTGCTAATTATTCCTTGACTGTAACTGACTCCCGAACTCGACATATTTCTGGTAAAATGCAGATCATGTAAGATGGTGTCCGATCAACCTAAAATTTGTTTTTAAAATGATCGGTGGTGGCTCTAACACATTTTTTCAAGTCGAAGCCCAATTCCGAACTCAACCGAAAGACGGCTGCGACAACTTCATTCTTTGAAGTGAATGTGACATCTTATAACTAAAAACAAAGGTTATTTTAGTAATTGTGGTCGTGGTAATGGATGTGGCCATAGTCATATTCATAACCAAGGACATGGACGATATTTTCATTTTCAGAATACGTATGCCTACCAAATGTGAGATTATAAAAATGAAAAAAAAAAGTGACAAAATCCAATTAAGGAAGTAGTCTTTCTGTTATGAAAGGGGAATTAAAAATCAATAGACTTGTACTTGTAGCATGCCAAAGTGTCTTCTAAATCTTTATCAATAATCATTAAATGATAAAAGAAAGTAATGAAGACAAGTTTATCAAGAATGATGAAAGTGATTATGATATTGTTGATCCAACTTAATTGAAGATCGCTGATTTCTTCACAACTCCTGAAGGGAACAATTGAATTTTTGATTTTTTATTATTGAAATTTTAATTTGTTATTGGTTTTTTTATGATAGTTCTTGTCATAAAGGTAAAATGTTGGTAAAATAAAAACTGCAAAATAAAATTGTTAGCACTGACTGAAAATTTATAAAATAAATAAACAGTGAGTTGAATAATCGTGTTGTGGTACTAACCACTGCCTTATAAATGAACTCGCTTCAATGTGTGTAATTGCTTCTATAAGCAGTCATCCCTCGAGGTTAGCACGGTTTCTCTGTAAATTTGTACACCTGAAAATCAGAATAGACAAACGGTGGTATTGCTCTTCTCTTAGCACCGAAAAAAACAAAAGCTTTTAGAAAGCTTGTAAACATTTGAAAGAAATCTCAGAAAGACTATGAGAACAGAGGATTTGTTGAAAGCAGATTTTGTTGCTTGAGAAGATTTGAGAATTCTGAAAATCGTCTACTTATATAGGCTCGATTTCCCAACTCATAACGTGATTCTAGGCACAAATCACACAGCTGTTATTGCAAATCAATTAAGTTGTTGTATAACAGTTGAATAAAATTGGTAATTAGTTGTTGTCTGTTGCATTGAAGGGTTGAACCTAGCCTTAAAACTATCTAGATTCATCCAATGGAAAACCATCAGTTAACCTTCAAATAATAACAATTGTTCTCAGAAAATTTGCAGATAATATTATATGTATTAAAACTTTTTTGTTTAAAAATCGTCTATAAATATGGTTCAAGAATTCTCATTTCAAATTTTAAGAAAATAATTCTAAAGATATTATTCAGAATTTTCTCCAAAAAGATAGAACATACACGGACGTGTCAAAGACACATATTTCCACGTCCACAACATGAACCAAACGAAATCGAGCCGAGCTAGCCGAGCAACAACACGTCTGCGCAAGGGAAGTATCTAACCAACAAAAGAAGGTAAGGGAGCCTCTTAAAATATCCTTCCCAAGGGGTTTCCCTCCCAATGTGGGATAACATGCTATCTTGAGCATTACCAAAAAAATAAAAATAAAAAGGTTGATTAGACAATATTAAATTTTATTACTTACAAAATTTGATATTTTTATTTGTGGTTATGATTTTACCATGAAAGAAAGGTTATTTTACTGTTTGTAATAGTCTATACGAGAACAACCATGATGATGACATTGTTATCAACCTTTGGGTACAATTACTATAGTTTATATTTATTTTTCATATTTCTTATAGTAAACCGATATTAACTCTTGTAGTACAAGATTTATTGAAAGCTCTAGAAGAGTTAAATGTAATGTTATTCGAATGAATAATTTTATGATGGATAAGGTACTTTCAAGTTTTGAGGAAACTTGTATTTTAAAATTCTCTATTTTTTATTGCATGTATTATGGTAAATTAGAAGTTTACAAGTTTTGATAAAATTAAATCATATGGTAAACAAAAAAAATATAAGTTTAAAATTTTAATTAGTTGACATAATTGGTTAGACCATCCCAATCAATAATGATGTGAGAAATTATTGAGATTTGCATAAATATTAATTAAAAGAACCTGAAGTGCTTGTGATATTTGTTCTCAAAAAGAATTCAGAACATCACTAGCTAAAGTTGAGACTAGATATCTTGCATATCTGATTGAAATATGAGCTCATTTATCCACAATGTGGAAAATTTTGATATGATTTCAATAGATGGATCTACAAGATAAATCATATATATGTTATCAACTCACAACATGTAGTTTATGAGATTGTTTACTCATTTAAAAAAGGAAAAATTTTAGATTATGCAATTAAGACTATTTGTCTTGTTAAACTTAGTGAGTTTATATTCCAGGATTTTAAAGATTATATTGTATATCAGTTGAAATAATTGTTACAAAGCATATTGTTTATCAATAAACAATTAAGCAAGTTTTTTTATTGATTGTCTCCTTTTAATAGCTAAACTATGAGAACAAAACTTCTAGTATCTATATGGTAATCCATATATAGAACTTATAAACATCAAGCCAATAAGTTATACTCCTCCTTATGATTGACTTATGGTCATAAGTCATATATTTCCCATTATAAAAAATTTTGTTGTACATTATATGCTCATATTCATGCACCACAACTACACAAAATTGGTATTTGAAGTAGATTGAGAATATATATATATATATATATATATATATATATATATATATATAAGTTTAATATGAATCTCACTTTATTCAATGTTTTGAGATTCAATTATGGCATGAATTGTCTATTCTTTTTCATCAGGGAGAGAAGAAATAGTTGAATGAAAAATATAAATAAATTATCATTTTATTTAGATCCTCGTACATAGTGATATGAACCAAAAGTTCATAAGATAATAATTACAAGTTAATTGTCAGAAATGTTTACTAACATAATGAGAGTAATCAAATCTCATATATCTGTTAGAAATGCTATAAATTTGAATTGAAATTTCAGAAGGATATGTTAAAGTATATGAATGTAAATCATGTATGAAACATGATATTTGAACTAGTTCCAGTGATTAAATTTTTTGTAAATGAAAAGTAGTATAAAATGGCTATATAACGGAGACGAGGGCTTTGTAAAGGCCCAAGACATAACTAATAAACAACTCTAGAAGAGTTTGTAGTACCTAAAAATGAAAATGAAAATAATGAAGAGAACTTCATAAGTTATGTCATTATGAGAAAAAAATGGAACCAAAATAGAAAAGTTATCAACAACGATTTTTCAAAAAAATATTTCTATAGAAGTAAAGAAATAAAATGAGGATATTGAATTGAAATCTATCCAAGCATATAGATATGGAAATGATTGGCCAAAATGGAACACTACAGCAAAATAGGTTTTTAGCAGTGTTTTTTAGTCATATAACGACGTTTTTAAGCACTGCTAAAAACCCTTGTGGTGAAACAAAAAAATGTCGTAAAACGCCGCTAAAAATGCCGCTAAATGTTCTGACATATAGTGGCGTTTGTTCCCAAAAATGTTGGTAAAGGTAATGGAATATAGCGGCGTTTGTGAATGTAAAATATCGCTATTGAATATGGCTATAGTGGCATTTTCTGTATAAATGTAGCAAAAGATCTAGAACTTTAGTGGTATTTTTTTCTAAAACGCTGGTATTGAGTATGTATTTAGTGGTATTTTTTATACAAATGCCACTAATTAAAACTGGTTTTTATATGATGTTTTCTACTCTTTTGTTACCCAAATTTAAATTTTTAACATGTAGCATTATCCAATAAACTTGACATCCATAACAACAAACTTGAAATCCATAACAACCAACTTGAAATCCATAATAATAAATCAAAGTTTACATTAACGTAAAATATAATGTAGTTCAACATTGTTAACTAGAATATACAAAGCATGTATCTAAAATAACACCTAAGATGGTGGACTCTGGGGTTGATTTTGTCGTATCATCTGCATCATAGCTTGAAGTCGATTTTCAAAGTCTTCACATTTTTCTGATATGTTGTTTCTCTCTCTGCTTCCCTCACTTCAGTTTTGGCTTTCATTTGAGCAACTTTTTGATCCATTTCAGCCAACTGTTATTTTAAACGACTAACTTTAATTGGGAAGACTGACTCTGTGATGACATGTATTGAGATGAATTGGATCCAAAATATTTAGTTAAAGTAATGAATGATCCTTGACAGCGAACCTGACCATATCTTTCAGGACCCAAAACTTCATTAATAATTTGATTTTCAATGTCATCTGCATTAATAATACCATGACTTGAAGTTATAACTTCATACTCTGCCTTTTTATCCCTCAAATTTTCCTAATAATCATTTTAATAATTATTTTAAATAAAAATGTCATACTATAGATATAAATATAACATAATTCAAATCTTGTGTCCAATACATGTACCATAATTTCTGCAACTTCATCAGTCAAAGGAGTGCCATCCTTTTTTGTATGTGTCATGTTGAAGAGCTTTATTCGTCCAACTTTACAACCAGACGTATTTTTCTACAATGTAGAATAAAAACTAAGTCTTGCCAAAAATTAATTAATAATATAAATAATTTTCGTTACTATGTGCTACCAATTGTAAATCACTATGTGAATAATCAATAATAACTCATCATTAGCTATACAAGCAAACCTCTTCGATCCAGCTGTGTGAGTAAACTTTTTTTGTTCTCTGCTAGTAACACCAACATGCTCTCAGTCCTACAATTTTAAATTTGTACTTATAAAGTCAATATTCTAATGACATTATATTATTTTTGAAAAGTGAAAATACATCATACATGTCTTTTCTTTGAACTCTAAAACCTGACTGCATCTTCCCATTAATACCTGAGCATTCCAAGTGGAACAGATTGCAGCTTCTCTTCAAGGCTAAGACCATTCTTGAAGTATTTCTTTTTTAAAGAACTTTTGTGGTCTCTCTATTTCTTTTCTAACGCTTGCTTCAAATAATCGTCTGTGACCTCTTAAGAAAATTTCTCTTACAAATAACATAAGTGTTCAAAGTAAATATAAATTACTATTGAACTGTTATGGATTATATATTATAATGACATTATTACTTTAACAAAATCCAAAGCCTAATTTTTGTTACTATTTGGCATTTCACGCCATGACTCATAATTGATCGGTAAAAGATTAGCATTACGTGCAACCATGCCTAAGTAACTGGATAGAAGATGTGTTTCTGGCTAATAGGTTAACCAACATCATTTCTTGAAACTTTCACACAGTTCCAGGACGAAGTTGGTATAATTCCTTCAACGTTGTATGTCCTCTAGTCTTGTGTGTTCGACCATTTTCAACTATATAAGAAATAATTCAATGTGAGTTTTCAATATGAACAAACAATTAAAGAAAGTGTGGAACATTACCTTCAATTTCTACAGCTTCTTCAACAGTAATCAGAACTTTCGAAGAGCCAACACCAGTCGATTCGTCATTATTTGTTTCTTCCTTTTCTTGATAAGCTCGAATAATCCGCAAATCACTTAATTTTCTCCTGTGCGTGACATTTGTAATAAACAAACAACAATTTTAGTGAAAATATTACTATTAATGAATATATTGAAGGACAACATGTTATAAGTTATAATATTATAAATTAATAAATTAAGATATAAAATCTTACTACACTGTTATGCCATATCAATTCTCATAAATATCTTCATCCAGGTCATCTTGAATCCATTGAAATTGTGTAGTATTAGTGATAGTTTCATCTAAGTTTTGTTCTACAAAAGGTAAAGCTACTAATCTTGTTTCAATGTCATCTCTACTTCCATCCTCGATATCTATCAAGTCTCTGGGGTATTACGGAGCACAATATACCAACCCTCATCAATTGGATCGTGACAGTAAAAAACTTGTTTGGCTTGAGAAAAAAATACATATGGCTCATCCATCAATTGTTGACCAGTGTGAATTAATCGAGAGAAATTCACCATTCAACACCAAATTTATCTTTTTTTATGTCTCGAGTAGTGATTACATCAACCCAGTCACAACGAAACAACACAACCTTTCATTTTCCATAATAATCCAACTCAATAATGTTAGTAAGAATTCCATAATATTCTACATCTCCCTCCATAGGATGATTGTCTCTGACACTAACATAACTTGTAGTTGAAGAAATAGCAACTGCTCCACAATTTTGTGTCCTCCTTAATCTTCCATGAGATTTCGTGTGGAACCTAAACCCATTATTGAGGAAGGCATTATTTATTTTAATAAGTCTATTCGGACCTTGAGAAATTCATTTAACATCTTTACTAACTTCTCTCCCACGCCAAAACTATTACACGTGAAAGGTGAATTAATTAGCATTAATGTCGATATATTAAACAAGAGTTTTATATTATTTACAACTATGTGTAATGATTTAGTTTCTTACTGTCTGACCTAACCATTCATGAAAAGTTTCTGTGAATAACTTATGTATCTCTCGCTGATGTAATCTACGAGAGCGTGCACGAGATTTCAAGACATCTTTGAACTCACCATAAAGTATATTATGTCGTTAAAGAATGAGAAATATAAAAGATTAAGTAAATCATTAGGATTTAGTCCGTAAAACTTACGTACGAAAGGGATATATAGAATCATGATGGAAAAGAACATATCGGTATGTTTGTACCCAAGACTTATCATCTAAGTGTGCAATTTCAACTCTGCCGAGTGGTTCACCATAACTTCCAAACAAATAAGTCTCAGCTGAGTCATTAGTATTGAACACACCATTTCTATTTGGTCTATTCAATCTTGTTTCAACATCTTCCGAATATGTAGAGCAAAAAGTCATACATTCCTCTGCCAAATACCCTTTAGCAATTGATCCTTCTGGATAATGCTTATTACAACAGTAAGACTTCAACTTGCATAAGAACCTAGACACAAAACAAAATAGTATGTAAATAGTTATGATGAAAAGGTATAATCCCTAGTCATTTAATACATATAAGTTAATTAACACCTCTCTATAGGTTACATCCATCGATAGAAAATTGGTCCACCAACTTTTACTTCGGAGGAAGATGAATTAGCAGGTGCAATATAATTGTGAAGAATGAAGCTGGAAATATCTTCTCCAAGTTGCATAAAGTCAAGGCAGCTCGATCTTGTAGTTTCTCAAGTTTTTCAACCATGAGAACTTTCCCACACATAGCTTTCATTATATTAGAAAGCTCAATGATACAAGATGTCACCTTACTCGACATACAACTGCGTAAAGCTACTAGCAGTAAATCTTGCATCAATATGTGATAATCATGTGACTTTAAAGAATAAAGTCTTCAGTCTTTTACAATGACACATCGAGATATATTTTATGCATACCCATTTGGGACCTTTATATCCTTCAACACCATGCAAAACACTTATTTTTCTTTCTTTGACATCATAAAAATAGAAGGCGGTAAGAAATATTTTCCATTAGGATGTAACTGTGGATGAAGATCATGCCGAAATTCGATGTCGACTCTTTATATTATATTTAGATTTTTTATCGACATTGAGAATGGTCCCGATAATATTCTCACAAACATTTTTCTCAATTTTCATGACATCAAGATTATGTCTCAAAATGTGATCCTTCCAATAAGGCAATTTGAAGATAATACTCCTCTTTTTCCATAAATCTACCTCATTTGAATAATCATCTTCATCAGACTCATCATACTCTGTTAGTCAACATCACAATCATACACCTATTTTGCCTTTTATTTGATCGTATATTCGATGGTTGATTCATCTTTCCATAAGTAAACTTGATATGTTTCAACATGGAGAAGATATCAGACCCGATTATTTTCTCAGGAGCCTTTCGAAACTCTTCAGTATCATCAAACATATCCTTTTGACTTCTAAATCTATGATTTTTAGTTAAGCACTGACAATGTCCCATATAGAGAACTTCTTTCCATTATACAACCACTTCAAACATGTTTGTACAGCACAACAAGGACAATCATATTGACCTTTGGTACTCCAACCAGATAAATTTACATAAGCAGGGAAATCATCAATTATCCACAATAAAGTTGTGTGTAAATTAAAGTTATCATTCTTCAACACATCATATGTTTCGACCCCTAACCATAATTGTTTCAACTCTTCAATAAGAGGTTGCACGTAAATATCAATATCATTTCTGTGACCTTTATCTCCAGGGATTATCATGGATAGGATAAAAGATGATTGTTTCATGCAAATCCACGGAGGCAAATTGTATGGAACAAGTATAACAGGCCAAGTACTATATGAAGTACTCATGATTTTGAAAGGATTAAACCCATCAAATGCAAGATCGAGCCTGGCATATCGAGAATCTCTTACAAAACTTGGAAACTTGTTTTCAAATGACTTCCAAGCTAAACAATCCGCAGGATGTTGTAATAATCCATCATCGGTTCTTCCATCATGATGCCACCTCATAGACTCAGCATTCTTTGAGGACATAAAAAGTTTTTGAAGCTAGGTATTAGAGGAAAATATCGTAGAATCTCATAACCAATACCCAAATATTTTTGCATGATTGAGGGATTTTTGCAAAAGTGTTGGGATTTTCGAAAGCTCAAATCGACAACCGGAACGGCTTACAAAGAGGGGTCGGAACGGTTTTGTGTTTAGGGAGTAAGGAGATTGAAAGATAGAGAATTGTACAGCGATTTATAGTGGTTCGACTTTCTCAACCAAAGTCTACGTCCACTACCTTAGCTCCTCACCAAGGATTTTCCAACAAATTCACTAATTTGTTCTTTCTTTTGAGGATAAAGAGTAACCTTACAAACTCCCTAGTTTTTCCGGGCTAAACTAGAACATTTCCCTAGTTTTTACATGGGATTAGCTAGAACCTTTTCCCTTTACTAAAGGATAAGAAATGTAAACAAGAAAACCTCTCTAAGGTAGGTGTTTACAAGATTGAGCTCACAAGAACAAAAAATATATACAAGAGAAAGATGAAATAAGAATGAAAAACTCTTCTCTTGTGTTTGATTGCTTGGATAGTTGTTCTCTTGCTTCTTCAAGTGTCCTTAGCTTGTATTTATAGCTTGGAATGTGTTTGAAGTCGTATATAGTCATTGGGGATGTTTTGGAGCCGTTTGGGATTGAGAAAAAATTAATAAAATAGCTTGGAGCGTAGGGGGAATCGATACCCCCTCATGGGGAATCGTTTCCCTAAGTGCAATCTGTTTTTGACCGTTAGACAGGGGGGAATCGGTACCCCCTGGGGAGGGAATTTGTTCCCCATGGGGGGGAGAATCGGTACCCCATGGGGGGGAATCTGTTCCCCCTGGGGGGAATCTATACCCCCTGGGGGGGGAATCTGTACCCCTGGGCAATCTGATTTTTCTTGAAACCCTTTAAAAAGAAAATATTTTTGGCTCAATTGAGACTCGAAATACTTTGTAAAATTGTTTTAAAATAGTTTAAGTATAAAACACAATTGTACACTTTAGTAAGGATTAAAATGAACTTTGAAAGACTTGGAGTAATATTTTGATATTCGAATAATTACATCGAATATATTTAGAAAATCTTTTGTAAAATCTTAAAATTCATTTAACTTAATTTGTTATATCGAAACATCAAAATGTTTTCAACAATCTCCCCCTTTTTGATATAACAAAACATTTGAGTAATTTTAAGATTTTGAAATAAAGTTTGAAATTACTCCCCCTTACTTTAACACTTCTCCCCCTTTTTGTTAAATCAAAAAGACTCTAATCTTTGAAGTTCAAAATAACTTTGGAGAGAAAGTAGTAAATTTGACATTTTAAAAATCATTTGAAAAAATCAAAGCTCCCCCTCAATAAATGCATTCCAAATAAAATTTTACTTTTAGGATCTTGACACTTAAACAAAATTGAATTTCAACAAAGAATAACAAACATGTTAGTAGCATATGAAATTCAATATATCCAAGACTAAAATACTTTATGCAATACCAATTGTTAAATTTAAGATCATATGCATAAAGTTTTCTAAAAATGTTATGCATTTGAAAAAATTTGATATCAGTTATTAGAGGGATATCATTTTTATTTAAACCACATGCATAAACATTCAAATTTAGGTCAAATGTTTTTTAAAGATTTATAAAAATCAAAATATTTGAAAAGTTAATATCAATTGTTAGAGAGATATCATTTGCATTAATACAAATTTTGACCAAAATTTTATTATGATGAACTAAAAATTCTGAAAAATCATTACAATTTTAAAATGTTCATCATAATCATCTTTTCAACATACATGAGATTAAAACAATGATGCATAATCATTTAAAACCAAAACTCATGCATGCTTAAAATCAAATGAGCAACGAAATAATCCAAAATTAAAAGTATTAAGCTTAGAGGTTACCCATTCCTTTTTCATGTGTGGCTAAAGCATCTTGAATATCATCATTTTCATCACAATTGCTTCCACACACCTACAAGAGACATTTAAGTAGATTTTGGTATCCAAACTGCTTTGGATCCTTGAACGTTAGTTACAATGCCCCTTGTTCCTTTTGGAACCCATACTTGCCTAATTTTAAAATGTTTTCCTTTCTTCAAAGGACAAGTATGTTCCATATAACCATGATAATAGCAATGTGAGCATTTTGCCATTTTTAAACATAATAGATTATTTTTAGAAATTAATTCTTTTTCTTTTGTTAAGCTTTCAAGCTTAACTTCTAACTCAAAATTTTTCTTTTCTAAATCATTTATTTTGATTTTTGAAAGTTCTAAATCATTTTTCAAAATTTCATTTTGATTTTCAAAATCGATTTATTTTCCATTTTGAGTTTTGAAATTAATTTCGTATATTTGGAATTCATGGTCTTAAATCCCAAATACAACCTATTATAAGCATCTTGTAACTCATCAAAAGTAAATGAATTAAATTCATTTGAGTTAGAAGATACCTCGAATTCTTCTTGAGTGGTCATGAGGCATAAGTTGACTACTTCATCTTCATCATTGGAATAATCTTCATCACTCCAAGATGCAACAAATGCCTTCTTCCCCTTTTTCTTTAGAAGAGGACATTCATACATGACATGCCCCTTTCTTTGACAATCGAAACATACCGGGGGGCTCTTCTTCTTGGTTGATTCATGTTTCACTTCCTTGGAAATCATGAATCTCTTGAGTTCCTTCAAGAGCTTGACCATCTCTTCTTTTTGTTCATCATCATCTTCATCCACCTCATCACTTGAATATTGATAGCTTTCATTGATGTCTACGTCCTCATTCTTCTTCTTGTTTTTCTTCTCTTCCCTTTCTTCATCTTCCTTCACCATCATCTCATGAGTGAGAAGGGAACCAATTAGCTCATCGAGAGTGAGAGACTTTAGGTTTCTTGCTTCGATAATGGTCGTCTTCTTTGATTGCCACTCCTTTGGAAGAGAGTAAATCATCTTCCTCACAAGCTTCTCATTTGGGATTACTTTTCTATATCCATTGAGACCGTTGAAAATCATAGAAAATATATCCGTCATAGCTTTGATGTCTTCATCGGGTTTCATCTTGAAGTTCTCGTAGCTATGGTTGAGAAGACTTTTCTTTGATTCCCTTACTTCGTCGGTTCCTTCATGAGTAACTTGGAGCTTATCCCAAATCTCTTTGGCACTGGAATAAGATGAGACTCTTCCATATTCATTTGGGCCTAAAGCACAAAATAGAATATGTATAGCCTTAGAATTAAGCTGAAAATTTTTCTACTCTTCTCTACTCCAATCGTTGTACTTGCCGGGTGGAGAGGAGTAACCGTCCATGATTGAGTACCAAGCTCCTAGATTGTATGATTGAATGAAGTACATCATCTTATTCTTCCAATGTGCATAATTTGCTCCATTGAAAAAGGGTGGTTTGTTAACCGATTTTGAATCCATAATAGATATTCTTCAAGATAATAAGCACCGGAGGAAAAAGTCATTTCTTTGTCGGTTGCGTCGGGAATTGGTAGAGCTTCTTCTAGGATCGTCTCAAGGTGGTTAAACCTTCTTAATGAGTTAGGCTCTGATGCCAATTGTTGGGATTTTTGGAAACTCAAATCGACAACCGGAACGGTTTACAAAGAGGGGTCGGAACGGTTTTGTGTTTAGGGAGTAAGGAGATTGAAAGATAAAGAATTGTACAGCGATTTATAGTGGTTCGACTTTCTCAACCAAAGTCTACGTCCACTACCTTAGCTCCTCACCAAGGATTTTCCAACAAATTCACTAATTTGTTCTTTCTTTTGAGGATAAAGAGTAACCTTACAAACTCCCTAGTTTTTCTGGGCTAAACTAGAACATTTCCCTAGCTTTTACACGGGATTAGCTAGAACCTTTCCCTTTTACAAAAGGATTTGAAATGTAAACAAGAAAACCTCTCTAAGGTAGGTGTTTACAAGATTGAGCTCACAAGAACAAAAAATATATACAAGAGAAAGATGAAATAAGAATGAAAAACTCTTCTCTTGTGTTTGATTGCTTGGATAGTTGTTCTCTTGCTTCTTCAAGTGTCCTTAGCTTATATTTATAGCTTGGAATGTGTTTGAAGTCGTATATAGTCGTTGGGGATATTTTGGAGCCGTTTGGGATGAGAAACAATTAATAAAATAGCTTGGAGCGTGGGGGGAATCGGTACCCCCTCATGGGGAATCGGTTCCCTAAGTGCAATCTGTTTTTGACCGTTAGACAGGGGGAATCTGTTCCCCCTGGGGGGGAATCGGTACCCCCTGGGGGGAATCTGTTCCTCCTAGGGGAATCTGTTCCCCCCTGGGGGAGAATCGGTACCCCATAGGGGGGAATCTGTTCCCCCTGGGGGGAATCTGTACCCCCTGGGCAATCTGATTTTTCTTGAAACCTTTTAAAAAATATATATTTTTGGCTCGATTAAGGCTCGAAATACTTTGTAAAATTGTTTTAAAATAGTTTAAGTATAAAACACAATTTTACACTTTAGTAAGGATTAAAATGAACTTTGAAAGACTTGGAGTAAAATTTTGATATTCGAATTATTACATCGAATATATTTAGAAAATCTTTTGTAAAATCTTAAAATTCATTTAACTTAATTTGTTATATCGAAACATCAAAATGTTTTCAACAAAAAGGAAACATTTCTCTTAGAAACTCTAATAATTGCATAAAAGAGTCACCAATCCACCCTCCCAAGCATTTTAAGTGGAAAAGAGGAATACAAAAATAGGGTTTTGAAAATTTTAATCCCTCATAAAGTTGTTCATTCATTTCATTAAGCAACTTGTAAAACATTTTTGTTTCTCAATTTGGCTCTTCAGCGTATCCACTTCTTACCATCTCAGTGAAATCATTAGCATCATTGTCACAATCATTTTCTCTAACAAATTGATGATGACTATGCATATTAAATGCATCTCGCAACATACCTTCCATGTCATATTTTCTAACAAATCGATGATGAGAATTAGAAGGATAAGTCGAATAACTCGTGGAAGAAGATCTATGAGATGTAAACTCTCCATGAAATATCAATTTTCTATAGCCCCGAACAAAGCCAAAAACAACTAGATGCTCATAGAAAACTTCACGAATATGCCAATTAATGTCAACACACTTCTTACAAGGGCAAAGAATCACATTCTCTTCGTTTGCATTCACAAAAGCTAATTTTAGAAAAGTTTCGACTTCGTTTCGATATTCGTCGCTTACCATTGACAAATCCATCCAACTCTTATCCATTTCGTATTTCTGGAATATCAATTTCAAATGTTATTTTACCTATAAACATAAGGGAATAAAGAAGTTATTTTACCTATCTGTTATAGCTTCAGAATACTACAAGACAAATTTCTATTGAATTTTTCAATATTCATGTAAAGAGTTAGAAGTCATGATTAAGAAATGTAAAATTAAATTTTTTTAGTAAATAAAGTTTTACTTTTTATTGCATGTCGGCCTCACCTGGAAGGGTTATTTTTCTGGTCCTTGTTACACAGTTTTGGTCGGATGTTTTTTTAGCAAATATAAGAGTGCATACTTTTCATCTAGTCTAATTGCCATAGTTATACACAACCAAAATTAGGTTTTTCTGGTTTTTTCCTATAGATTATTAGATAGTATTATTCCCTCAATCTTTTATTATTACTTTGATCCTCAGAAGGTGAACCAAAACTATGGGAAAATATTAGAAGTTTTGCCTTTGATAGGGATTTATTCAATAAAAGAAAAAAAAAACAAGATTAAACACTTGAGGTACTCGCACTCATGTCTAGTTTTGACTATATATACCTAGAAAATAGAATGTCAACAGTAAACTCATCTAGTATTTGATATTACAAAACATAGCATCATGAGACTACCCTACATCATTGTAAAGAAAATTGCACTTATGATTATTGTACACACACGTCGTACACGTATGAGACTACCCGCCTATTTTTCTGGTTGTTTTCCTAATTTTTAGCTTTTCTGAGTCCTTGTTCATCAACCAAACTTTTCTCCTTTTCCAAATCAAATTTTTTAACAGAGATAAAAATAGAAACAAAATTGATACACATCCCAACAATAATTAGTTTCCTGCTTCATTATAATTAAATAATGTCATGCATATTGCAAATGAAATGAAAAAGTGTTGAAAACATTTTAATGTTTCGATATAACAAATTAAGTGTTATTGAATTTTAAGATTTATATAATCATTTTTAAAGTATATTCGATTAAATTATTCGAATATCAAAATATTACTCCAAGTTTTTCAAAGGTAAATTTTAATCCTTACTAAAGTGTAAAATTGTGTTTTTAAACTTAAAATATTTTTGAAACAATTTTTACAAAGTATTTCGAACCATAATCGAGCCAAAAAATCAATTTTACAAAGGGATGTACCTATACACTCTTGGATGTATCGATGCACACCCTAATTCGAATGCATTTTATGTTCCGATGCACAACCATGCATCGATGCACTCTTGATTTTATTGAAACATCGAATGCATTGTATGTACCGATGCACAGACCATGAATCGATATACTCCTGGCTCTTTTGAAACATCGAATGTAATTAGTGTACCGATGCACCCCAAGTGTATCGATGCACTAGGTTAACTAACGGTCGAAATATTTGAATTTTACACATAGTGTACTGATACACCCTTGAGAGTGTATCGATGCACCTACGCTCACAACCAGATTTTTAAATGATAATTATACAATAACGGCTCTATTGACTTCACCAATAATCTCCAACGTTCAGAAGTGATCCAAGGTGTATTTAAACAAGCTTAGGAGCAATTGATCAAACCAACTGTGAGAGAAACAAAGAGAAAGCCTTAAACATCAAGTTTGAGCATTTCAAGAATATTTTTCATTCAATATTCTTTTTACTTTCAAGAACACCTTTTGTACTCAATTGTATTCATTCTTGAGTGTTCTTTCTTTGTTCTAGAATTGTGCAAACAACTTGCCTTGTGAGGTTTTTCTATAAGTTTGCAAAATTTGTAATCTTCTCTTTGGGATAGAGTGTTCTCAAGAATTTGGGATATAATTCTTGAGGGAGTTGTAATGTTACTCTTTGTTCTCAAAAGAAAGAAAAAAATAGTGAATTTGTTGGAAAATCATTAGTGTGGATAGCTAAGGTAGTGGACGTAGACTTTGGTTGAGAAAGTCGAACCACTCTAAATTGTTGTGCAAATATTTTCAATTTTTTACAAAAGCTTCCACCAAAATTTTAATTGTCAATTCACCCTCTCTTGGCCGATTTGTAGATCGATTAGCACAACAATTAGTATTAGAGCCTGACTCATTTGAAGGTTTAAACACCTCTTGAGTCAATTTGGGAAGAGTTATATCGATATTCAAGTCATCAATGGCCTCCACTTCAAACTTCAACTTTGGTCTTGATTCAATGCCCGTCAACAAGCCTCATTTCTTAAATGGAGCTAATTATGCTTATTGGAATAATAGAATGAGGTAATTCATTTAAGCAAGTGACATGGGAGCATGGAATATCATAGAATACGGATACATCATACCTTTCACTCATTCAAGATTGTGGAGTGAAGGAGAGACAAGAATGTTCCAGCTCAACTCAAAGGCTATCCATATTATATTTTGTGCTCTTGGACCAAATGAATACAGAAGAGTTTCATCTTGTACAACTGCCAAGGAGATATGAGATAAACTACAAGTCACTCATGAAGGCAGAAACGAGATAAAAGAATCTAAAATTAGTCTTCTAACTCATAGCTATGAAAATTTCAGGTTGAAACAGGATGAAGACATCAAAGCTATGATGAATAGATTTTTGGTGATTGTCAATTGTCTCAAATCATATGGAGAGATCATTCCAAATGAGAAGCTTGTGAGGAAGTTAGTTTACTCTCTTCCAAAAGCTTGGCAATCAAAGAAGATGACAATTATCGAGGCTAAAAAATTAAAATCTTTAACCCTCAATGAGCTTATTGGTTCTCTCCTCACGCATGAAATGATGATTCAAGATGAGGTAGACCTTGAGAAAAGGGATGAGCCAAAGAAGGAGACGGAGAAAAAGAAAAACACTGGAGTTGCTCTCAAATCTACAAAAGATGAGAGTGATTCGGATGAAGATGATGAGGAAATGGCATTATATGCCAAATGATTCAAAAAACTAATAAAGTCCAACAGAGGAAGAAAATTCAAAAGAAGTAAAGGCTTCAAAACTGAATCAAAAGAGAATGACCCTATTATTTACTACAAATGCAAAAAGCCTGGGCATGTCAAATACAATTGCCCACAATTAAAGAATAAGTGTCAATCCAAGAAGAAGCATAAAGCACACGTGGCTACATGGAGCGATGATGAAGCCTCCGATAAAGAGGAACAAGAAGTAGCAAACTTGCGCTTGATGGCTTTCGGGGAGGATTCTCAGGTAATCTCTAGCTCATTTAATTTCGAAAATTATTCTTTTGATGAGGTGTTAGAGGAATACACTGGGTTGGCTTCGGATTATGAGAAATTGTTTTTAAAATACAAAAATGATATTTCAAAATTGAAAAATGAAAATAATCTCATATCCAAGACCAAGATTGATCTTGAAAGTAAGGTCGAAGAATTGTAAATCAAATTAGATGAATTTGAAAATAAAAATATTAATTTTTATAATCTACTTTCAAGAATGAATGATGATCATCAAAAGAAAATTGATGATCTTAAAACTTCTTCTGATAAAGTTGGAACAAAACGTTTTGAAATTGGAGAAAGTTCAAAATCCAACTTTGTTAGAAAAGGTTTTAAAAACTACAATCATAGAGGTCCCCGAAGAACCTCTAATGAAAAAATTGTTAGAAGTATATGAGTTCCTAAAGAACTCATTACTACTAAAGATAAGGATATCCTACACAAATGGATACCCAAGGGGACTAGAATTTTAAGTACTAATGAATTTGAACCCAAAAGAAATTAGGAACCAAAAATAAAAAATTAATCTATGTTTGTAGGGAAATGAGCATTGCTACAAGGAACGAGAAACAAGTTCAAACTCATGGTACCTTGATAGTGGATGCTCAAGACATATGACCAGAGACAAAAGTCGGTTCATAAAGCTTAACGACAAAAATGGAGGAGAGGTGACTTTTGGTGATAATTCAAAAGGTCACATTGAAGGTATAGGTAATATAGGTAATACCACTTCCATACAAATTAAAAATGTTTTATATGTGAATGGGTTGAAGCATAATCTATTGAGTATTAGTCAATTTTACGATAAAGGATACAATGTCTTATTTGAAACAAGTGGTTGTAAAATTGTTGACATTGCATCTAATCAGTTATGCTTGTTGGTTATAGAATAGGAAACATTTACATGGTGTATTTAGATTCAATAAATATAACTAACTTGTGCCTAGTTGCTAAGGATGAACATGATAGTTGGTTATGGCATAGGAGATTAGGACACACTAGCATGATTGTTTTACAAAGACTAATTCAATTAGATTTAGTAAGAGGATTTCCAAAGCTAAAATTTGATAAAGATAAAATTTGTGATGCTTGTGCTAAAGGAAAACATCAAAAAGATTCTTTTAAATCCATTAATGATGTATCAACTAGTAGAGTATTACAATTGATCCATATAGATCTTTTTGAGCCAATTAGAACTGTTAGATGGGGTGGAAAACAATATTGTTTTGTATTGGTAGATAACTATTCTAGATATACTTGGGTTCTATTTTTAAGTACTAAAGATGAAGCATTAGAAAAATTCATCACATTTTCAAAAGTAATCCAAAACGACAAAGGTTACTCCATAACTAGTGTTAGGAGTGATCATGGTACTGAATTTGAAAATCTTGGATTTACTGATTTTTGTAATTCTAATGGTATTAGCCATAATTTTTCAGCACCAAGAACCCGTCAACAAAATAGAGTTGTTGAGAGGGAAAATCGAACTTTAGAAGAAATGGTTGTAACCATGCTTTGGGAAAACAATTTGCCAAAATATTTTTTGGCGAAAGCCACAAATACCGCTTTTTATATTATAAATCACGTAATGATTAGGCCAATTTTAAAGAAAACTCCATATGAACTTTTCAAAAATAAAAAGCCTAACATTAGTTATTTTCATCCTTTTGGATGCAAATGTTTTATTTTAAACAAATGTAAAGAAAATCTTGGCAAATTTGATGCTAAAAGTGATGAAGGAATTTTTATGGGTTATTCCTTAAATTCTAAAGCTTATCGAGTATTTAATAAAAGAACTTTAGTGGTAGAAGAGTTTATACATGTTGTTTTCGATGATAATCCCCTTCCAAGGAAGGATTCTTGTATTGATGATGACGTAGGTATTGTAAAAGCAAATGACGTTAGACATGATGTTGGAGAACCATCATCAAAGGAAGAAACAAAAGATGAGGAAACTCACGATGTTCTCAAGAATCCAACCATTGAAGAAAGGGAAGTCTCTTACCCAAGAGAGTACAACTATGTCAATGATTGTGAGATAATAGGTTATCCATACAAAGGGGTAACAACTCGATCTTCTCTTAGAAATATATGTAATTATGTTGCATTTATCTCATGCATAGAGCCTACGAATATTAAAGAAGCATTAAATGATGAACATTGGATTATGGCTATGCAAGAAGAGTTAAATCAATTTGAGAGAAGTAAAGTATGGACATTAGTTGAAAGGCCTAGTAATAAATCTATTGTAGGTGCTAGATGGGTATTTAGGAATAAGCTTGATGAAAGTGGTAATATAGTGAGAAATAAGGCTAGACTTGTTGCTCAAGGCTATACTCAAGAAGAGGGTATAGACTACGATGAAACATACGCTTCCGTAGCTAGGATGGAAGCAATAAGAATGTTATTAGCATTTGCATGTTTCAATGAATTTAAATTATATCAAATGGATGTTAAAAGTGCATTTTTAAATCGTTTTATAAAAGAAGAAGTGTATGTGGAACAACCTCATGGTTTTGAAGATTCAAAATTTCCATATCATGTTTTTAAATTGACAAAAGCGTTTTATGGTTTAAAACAAGCTCTTAGAGCTTGGTATGAAAGATTGTCAAGTTTTTTAATTGAAAAAGGTTTTTCCAAAGGGAAGGTTGACACTACATTATTCTTAAATCATAAAGGTAAAGATTTATTAGTAGTTCAAATTTATGTTGATGATATAATATTTGGTTCTACTATTGATGTTTTTTGCTAAGAATTTTTTAAGATAATGTAGAGTGAATTTGAGATGAGCATGATGGGAGAGCTCTCATTTTTATTGGGACTCCAAATCAAGCAAAGAAAAGATGGCATCTTCATCAATCAAGCAAAATACATCAAGGATATGCTCAATAAATTTGGATTGGAAAGTGGGAAACCTCATGTCACTCCAATGAGCTCATCAACAAAGCTTGACAAAGATGAAGGAGGTAAATGTGTGGATGTTAAATTATATAGGTCAATGATTGGTTCTTTGATATATCTAACCAAAAGTAGACCGGACATAATGTTTAGTGTTTGCTTATATGCTAGATTTCAATCATGCCCTAAGGAATCACATCTACTAGCCGTTAAGAGAATCTTTAGATACCTTAAGGACACTCCTAGTTTAGGACTTTGATATCCTAGAGACTCTAGCTTTAGCTTGCATGCCTTCTCGGATGCGGATTATGGAGGATGCAAAATAGATAGGAAAAGCACCTCCGGTACTTGCCAATTCCTAGGAAATATGTTGAATTCATGGTTTTCAAAGAAACAAAATTGTGTGGCATTATCTACAACTGAAGCGGAATACATTTCAGCCGGTAGTTATTGTGCACAAGTTTTATGGATGAAACAACAACTTTTAGATTATGGAATTGAAGTTAGTACCATACCTATCAAGTGTGACAATACTAGTGATATTTGTCTCACTAAAAATCCCATCTAACACTCTAGAACTATGCACATTGAAATTAGACATCATTTCATTAGAGATCATGTCACAAAATGAGATATAGTTCTAGAATATATTGATACTTTGCATCAATTAGTGGATATTTTTACAAAACCTTTAGATAAAGAGAGATTTTGGACACTTAGAAGAGAATTAGGTTTAACTAACTTACCTTGACTTAGTGTTTAAAATTATTTTTAGCATTTTTAATTAGTTTTGAAAAATGATTATAAAAATAATATTTTTTATTGCATTCTTTGCTAATAGTTAGGGAGAGTTTATGATCTTTAGTGAAAATTAATTGTATGTTCAAATAAATGATGGATTTGATTGAACATTGTTAATTTTCGATATATGAGTTGCCAATACCACTAGAGCTGATTGATTTAGCATTTTGAATTATTAAAAAAGGATTTTAACATTTTTATGCGTAATGCATTGATACACTATGATAGTGTACTGATGCATCCCTTGAATGTGCATTGATACACTATGAAAGTGCACCGATGCAGTCCTTGAAATGTATCGATACACTCTGCAGTGTACTGATACACATGTTGGGTTTTATGCTTATATTCCCTAAAATTTGTTATTTTGCCAAAACCCAAAACAAACACTCTCACCCACCGTACGCCTCCTCTCATCCCCTAATCTCCATTCTTGCTCAAAATCATCATTTTGATGCTATGGAAGAGAGGGTCGACGCCTTACTCGTGATGTGGCCAATATATGGTCACATTTATCTCCTTCTGATCCACAGATGGACAATTAGATCTTTTTCTTGCTTTAGTTTTCTTGGATTGAACTTAGGACCTATTATTAAAATATTTTTGATGTTTTTGGATTGATATATTTTGGGTGTTTGAATGTTTGAATTTGATATGGATATTTGGAAATATTTGAACTTAAGTGCTTATATTTATATATTTGGTTTTGTTGAATTTCTAATTTGAGCTTAATGTTTATTAGTTTTTGCATCATTTGCATATTAGTTGATATATGACCAATTACCATTGCATATAATTTATGAATATTGATTTATGAAATTAATGGCTAATCTTTCTCATGATTATGATCTTAGCAGCTTAAGCTTTATCTAAATATCAATTGGCTAATTTTTCAAAACCTTGTTTAAAAACATTTATAGAGTCTTTTTGATTTAACAAAAAGGGGGAGAATATAGTAAGGGGGAGGGGAGTAAGTAATTTTCAAAGTTGATTTCAAAAATGATTTTCAAAGAAAATCTTAAAATTACTTAAATGTTTTGTTATATCAAAAAGGGGGAGATTGTTAAAAATATTTTGATGTTTCGATATAACAAATTAAGTGTTATTGAATTTTAAGATTTATATAATCATTTTTAAAGTATATTCGATTAAATTATTCGAATATCAAAATATTACTCCAAGTTTTTCAAAGGTAAATTTTAATCCTTACTAAAGTGTAAAATTGTGTTTTTAAACTTAAAATATTTTTGAAACAATTTTTACAAAGTATTTCGAACCATAATCGAGCCAAAAATCAATTTTACAAAGGGATGTACCGATACACTCTTGGATGTATCGATGCACACCCTAATTCGAATGCATTTTGTGTACCGATACACAACCATGCATCGATGCACTCCTGATTTTATTGAAACATCGAATCCACTGTATATACCGATGCACAAACCATACATCGATACACTCCTGGCTCTTTTGAAACATCGAATGTAATTAGTGTACCGATGCACCCCAAGTGTAACAATGCACTAGGTCAACTAATGGTCGAAATATTTGAATTTTACACATAGTGTAACGATACACCCTTGAGAGCGTACCGATGCACCTACGCTCCCAACCAGATTTTTAAATGATAATTACATAATAACGGCTCTTTGACTTCACCAATGATCTCAAACGTCCAGAAGTGATCCAAGGTGTATTTAAACAAGCTTAGGAGCCATTGATCAAAACAATTGTGAGAGAAACAAAGAGAAAGCCTTAAACATCAAGTTTGAGCATTTCAAACCTATTTTTCATTCAATATTCTTTTTGCTTTCAAGAACACCCTTTGTACTCAATTGTACTTATTCTTGAGTGTTCTTTCTTTGTTCTAGAATTGTGCAAACATCTTGCCTTGTGAGGTTTTTCTATAAGTTTGCGAAATTTGTAATCTTCTCTTTGGGAGTGAGTGTTCTCAAGAATTTGGGGTATAATTCTTGAGGGAATTGTAAGGTTACTCTTTGTACTCAAAAGAAAGAACAAATTCGTGAATTTGTTGGAAAATCCTTAGTGTGGATAGCCAAGGTAGTGGACGTAGACTTTGGTTGAGAAAGTCGAACCACTCTAAATCGTTGTGCAAATATTTTCAATTTTCTGCAAAAGCTTCCACCAAAATTTTAATTGCCGATTCACCCCCTCTTGGCCGATTCGTCGATCGATTAACTCAACAAAAAAAAAACACTATCCCCCCCAATGAACAGTAAAGAGAGAAGAAGAAAATGAAATCTATAGATTCAGAGACAAAAGAGGGTTGTTTCATGTACCTAAGTGTAATAGTAATAAAGGGTATATAAGATATTGATCCAAAGAGATCACAGAGAGAAGAACAATGTGGACTTAGACATTTGAGCAGAAGCTAAACAAAGACTATTTAAGGTACAAAGAAAAAGTAGGACAAGAATAACAAGAACAAGGAGAAGAAAGAAGAAGCAAAGGAAGTTGTTGCCAGTTACAGATGTGGTGCCATTGGATTGTTTTTAGTTTCAAGGAACAAAATGACAAACTTTGTATGAGAGAGAGAGAACTTAAAATAGATTGGACCACAATATAATGAATAATTTATAAAAAATATGAATTTTTTTATGAGAAAAATGAAAAGAAATTGTGTTGGATACTAGGATTAGCTTAAGAGAGATTTCAGTTCATGGTAGACAAATATTGTGGATTTGTGAAGAAGAGTAGGGGAGTTGAGTTCATAGTTATGCTTAGCTTTAGATAAGCACTATATATAAATTAGCTACACAAACTAACAAAAATGGAAACAATGTTTATGATTAAGATTGTTTTGGAATGGGATTAGCAATCATTCCTATCTAATTTATTGATTAATTAATTCTTATTATATTGTAGATATCTATTATTAAGGTAACTCTTCTACTCTAGTTTTCTCCATTCATAATATCAAGATTTGAATCTCTAACTTATTTAAATAATCTAGCAACTTATCATGTTATGGATAACCATGACAAACAAGGCAATATTATCAACAAAGCTTGCATGAGTTAAAACAACGATGATACCATAATGCATTCAAAACATTTGCAGTAGTTCAGGATAAATGCCATGTAAGAGACAAAATACATCAAATTATCATATATGCCATGTAAGAGTTCAGAATGGTATAGGACCTTCAAAGGAGTTACGTTCAAGTCTCCTATAAAAACACTTGACAGACTAATCAAGAAAGTTGAACAAGAAAAATCTGAATTTGGGGTTATTTCTACCATTTAATTCTCTTATTTGGAAAAAGTTACAATGCTTCAAGCCTTGTCCAGTTACTTCCGATAAATTCAAGTATTTTGCCTATGAAACATTGTCTGATGCCCCCTGAAATTCAACAAGCCATTTTAATCAAGCTAAGCTAAGGTAAGGCAAATTTTGTTTCTTACACAATTTGCAGATTCCAAAGTCTAGCAAATGTTGAAGGGATTTCAGCAGTCAATCTGCGATGGCAATCATAAACCAAAGTTGTCTTAATTATTCCAATGATAAACATATTAATGAAACACTTAATTACATTCCCAAAAAGGAAGTAGAGATAAAGTTACAACTTGCAATTGTTGAAGTTCAACTAGATTACCCAACTCTGGTGGGATTGCTCCTGAGAAATTATTAACTCCTGAAGCTTCTAAGATTTCGAATTGGAAAAATTAAAGAGAAACAAGAAAAATTTTGAGAGGCATAAATTAAAGAAAAATTTGTATAAATAACAAATGAGTGGAAAAAGTTACCTTTCGAACGATAGAGTGAAATAGATTTGAGGCAACGTTTAAAGGGTGCCCTAATTTAGCCGGTGCAGTTTCATTAATAGATTTGAGACACAATACGACATCAAGAAGATTGACAACTAGAAAGATGGCGTGTGGCGGAGAAAATGTTGTACCAGAGAAGATTTTTTTTAGGGAAGATAGAGAAGAAGAGGTTCAAAAGAATTAGGGATTGTGCAGGAGAAAGAGGGAGATATATTTATCCTTTCGTGGTGTTTATAAGAAAAACGCCACTAATGTACGTGATTTTATGGTATTTTCATAACAAACGCCATTATTTACGCTTCTATTATGGCGTGTGTACAAAAAAACACCACTATTGTACAATTATATTGTAACATTTTTCCAAAAACGCCACCTCTTATCATTCTATAGCACCGTTTATTCTAAAACGCCACTAACGTATATTTTTATAGTGGCATTTTTAATAAAACGCCAGTACAATACGAGTCTTAGTGGCGTTTTCAGAAAAATACCACTATATATCTGGCTATCGCAATGTTTTTTACATAAACGCCACTAAAGTACGCATTTTTAGCTGTGTTTCCCCAAAAACGCAACTATATATTTGGATATCGCGGTGTTTGTCCAAAAACGCCCAGTGTTTTCTATAAAAACATCGCTACAACCAACTGCAATCCACCGCAAAGCCCATCAAAAAGCGTCCTCGGGCAACAATTCCTTCATTTCATCAAACTTTCGGCTTAACAGGAGCTCAAGCAACAACAAGTTCATAGATTTTACTATCCTTGGCAACAATACTGAGGAATTTTGTCGAACAGCTTCAATGCACGTTCCTGTAACTTCGCCCAGCCGTAAATCTACATGGCATTGCAAAAAGTGATCTCTTCTAGGAGTATTCGCGTGTCATTTTTGAGAATGTGAAGAACTTGCTCTATTTCTTCGAACATTTAGAAGCAGTCGAGCTTGGTGATGATGAGGTCATAGGAAAAGAGGCAGTAACGGAAGGGTTTTCTGGTAGCTTTGAGGTCTGGGTTTGGGTTTTTGAAAAGGTTGGAAGCTAGGGTTGGGTCTATTTTACTACGGAGAAGAAATGAGAGCCTAAACGGATATACGAGTTTTGGAATTTTCAACAAAGAATGAAATAAAAGTTTAACTTTTAATGTTTGCGTTTATAGCGGCGTTTTTAACATAAACGCCACTAAAGTACGCATTTTTAGCGGTGTTTTCACATAAACACCACTATATATCTGACTATAGCGACTTGTTTACATAAACACCACTAAAGTGTGAGTCTTTAGCGGCTTTTTCACAAAAACGCCACTATATATCTAGCTATATCGGCGTTTTTACATAAAAGCCACTAAAGTGTGAGTTTTTAGCGGCTTTTTCACAAAAACGCCATATATATATTAGGATATCGTGGTGTTTGTCTAGAAACGCCGCTATATGTAAAAAAATAACGAGATTTTCTCTAAAAATGCCGCTAAAACCGTCAATACAAATTTGTTTTGCTGTAGTGGAAATACACAATTCAATTGAGATTAAATCAACTTTCAAAATTTGGACAAGTAATCCAAACACCTAAAGGTGTAATGCAATTTGGGTATAAATGAGTAGTCATAAAATATAAAATATGACTTGAAGGTTGAAGATTTTTTGTGGTGGATGCAATCATTTATTACTCCGATAGTGATGGAAAAGTTTATAATGCGTCGAATGATATGTGAATCCCTATATAGTGATACTTATCACTAAACGATTAAAATGCTAGAAGCATTTGAAAATTCCTATGAAATTTGTACAAATATATTTGCTTAAATATTTAGATGGAATAAATCGATCTAGGTGTATATACTATATTCGAATCAATGAGAGCCTACTTCCTCATATGTCTTTATAAAGACATCAATATCAAATTATGATAATTATTGTATACCTTGAATCAAAACTCTTGAAGAGCTTTAAAATTGAATTCTTGAAGAGTTTCAAAAGCATCTTGATTGTTTAAAAGAATATTTGAGATAAAGAATCTTGAAATCAAGTTTTGTCTCGACATGTAGAACGAATACTTAAATTAAATCAATTGAAAATATGATACATCAAAGGAAACATATTTCCCTAAAGTTTCCTCCCTCGTGAATTTCAAAAGAAGAGTAATATAAATATTTGAAAAATCCGCTTAAGTAGTAATTTGAACAGATCTATTCATTGACGAATTGTTTACTTGAACATTTGAAGATTGTATTCAAGATTTAATGTTAATACTCAAAGATCTTATGTAATATTATCATGAGGGGGAGTAGATACACGCTGGACTCTTTTTCCCTTAACCAAAGTTTTTTCCCACTGGGTTTTCTTGGTGAGATTTTTAATGAGGCAACATATTATGCGTATTAAAGATATGTTTACTCTTTTCCTTCATCAAGATTTTTTTTTTATATAAAGGCTTTTTATCTTAGTAGGATTTTAATAAGACACATTATCTTCATAGACATCCAAGGGGGAGTGCTATGAATATTTATTTATGTGGATATCTATCTCTATATATAAGATAAGGTTTTGATATACTTTATTATTAGGACTTTAATATCAATTAGATTTAGAGATCTATATGATATCTACTTCTTATGCTTATAAATAAAGAGTTTGTAGAAAATATTGTACACAACTCATATTGAGATAATAATATAGTTCTCTCTCCTTATTCTTCTTGTTCTTCTTATTGCTTCCTTTTACTTATTTCACAACAATTTCATTCGTTTTACTTATTTCACAACAATTTCAAACAATCGATCATTTCTTTCTAATAGATCATTATAATTTATCAGATAAATTAACAATAGAAATTTAATTTTAAAATATATTATTATATATTATTCTCTATTATGAAATATAATTTAAAGGATTAAAGGGTAATTTTATTCATGTAATAAATTCAAATTAACAATAAAGCATGATCATTTCTTACCCAAAACTGATCCTCATCGCTAGGCATGAAAATCGACGCCAGGAGATGCGCAGCCTGGTTCCCCGCCCGTGGGATATGATGGAAAAAATGTGCATGCAAAGAAGCAGTCTTGCGTCTTCCCTCCCAAATCAACACATCGATTTTAGAAAAGTCCAGATCCTCTAAAGCCAAGCACATCACCACAGACCGAGGATCACCCTCAAAGGAGGCATGAGTGAAACCCAAGTCAATTACCAGTCAAATTACATGGATAACGGCCACCGCTTCAGCAGCAAAAATAGAGGTAACCTTATCAATTCGGCGCCTACAAGTTCCCAAAATGTGACTTTCAGAATCTCGAACACTCATGACCATGCTTTATTCCTTTATTGTATGAAGCTGGCATTGAAATTGGCCTTTACCATTGGGGGCAGAGGCAGAGCATCTGACTGGAGACGAGATGAAAGGAGCATGAAGTTTGGTGTGAACGGTTTCATACTCCTTACAGTGTGACCTGATGAAGGATACAAGCTCACTAGCAGATGTAAGTTTACCTACATGATAGTGCTTATTTCTAACATACCAAATAGCTCATATTGCTGTAGCTCACCATGTTTGTTAGCTGGAGAGATATCAAATAGCCAGCTTGACCATTCCTTAATTGTCCATGAGGAACCATGCACTGACCATTGAACTTGAAGACCGACCCAGACCCTTACAGATAATAGACAATCATATAGAACATGCTCAATTGATTGGATCTAATTGGTACACTTAGGGCAGAAAGGGTTAGAGGAAATCCTTCGATAACAAAGGTTCTGCATTGTACGAACTAGATTATGGACAAATTTCCATCCTCGTATTTTAATCTTTCGTTGACAATCGCTTGCCCACAACTTACTAAAAAATTAACTGACTAGTTTGAGACCGTCTTGTCACCGAGTAACAAACGGTAACCACTACGAGCTGTGTACAACCCAGTTCGTTCCCTACTCCACACCATACAATCATTTAACGCAACCAAATGGAGTGGGATGGATAAAATCTTTTCTGCTTCCTCCTCTACAAAGATTGCTCGAACCAACTCCTCGTTCCATGCGTTCGTTTGCAATTCTAATAGTTTAGAGACCCACTCAATAGCCCCGAACCTCGGACTTGTGATCCTCACTAGGGGAGACTCCGAAAACCAAAAATCGTTCCAAATAGAAATAACATTGCCCGGCCCGACCCTCCAACGGACACCTATTTCTATCAATCCTCGGGCACTCCAAATGCTTCGCCAAATATAAGACGGATTCGATCTTAGCCGTGCATGCAAGGAATCTGAAGAAGGGTAGTATTTAGAACGAACAAGTCTAGTTGCCAGAGAGTCATGAGGGGTGATAAGCTTCCACCCTTGTTTACCTAACAAAGCAATGTTGAACTTCATTAAATCACTGAATCTGAATCCTCCGTTGTTTAGTTGACAGAGAACTTTCCAAGAGTACCCGTGAATTTTTTTCTTAAATTCATTTAATTACATTCGTTTTACCTTTTGAGCGACATTAACCATTAATGTGACACTTCAAACTTAGTTATATTGATCCAATCCAAATTTAAAAAGCCATTTTAATCACCAAAAGTGATTCAAAACGTATACTAAATTTATGTAATTGCATAAAAAACTTAATTTATATAACTTATTTTCCATTGAAAAATCCTTTTAAAATTCAGTGGAAAACAAACAAACAGACATAATTGATTCTATCAAAACAAACAATTTAAACACAAACATATTTTAGCCATTCCGCGAAGAACATTCATAAACCAATTAAAAATATTAAATTAACAGTATCATCACATTTAAAATCACTTAAATATATGCTTTGAAAAAATTCAACATAAACAGTTAGAAATCATCCAGAATTGTAAAAATGTGTACTTTTAAGGATTAAATTGAAAATCTAAAATAATTTCGGTACTTAATTAAAAAAATCAATTCTCAGTTCCAAAATTAAACGAAACTCACTTTAAGGTCACTTTAAAGACAATTTCAAAATCATTAGAGTTAAAATTAACTTTTAATTGTACTTTAAAAACTAAGTACTAAAATAAAAGAATACAAATTATTGACTAAATTTAAAAAAAACAAACATATGGGCGCCCAACCCAACTAAAAAGTTGGGTGCTGGACTGAGCCATGTCAACTTAACAAGCAAAACGAATATTTTAAATGATAAAATATGATTTGTAAATTCGACTAATTTGAATTTTTTTAATTTAGTTCAACTCGACTCAATGAAATATTCACATGTAATTTTTCCTACCCCTGATTCTTCCTAAAGTCTATTTTTGACGAAATATTTGAATCACATATTTCTCTAACCTTATAGAATATATATGCAACTTTAATTTCTATTTTTAACAAAAAAAATTACTATTTTTAGTCCCTCAACTTTACATTTGACACCTTAAACATGATCACCATTAGATGGACATAAGATGTCACATTGGGCTACCGAGGTAACCATTGAATTTAAAAAAAATATTTTTTTCTTTAAAGCATAATATCGTTTATCAAAATATGACATCCATAACGGTTATAAAAATATCAAACCGAAGCTTTATGACACATAGTTTAAAACCAAATAATATAAAACTCAAAGTTTGGAATTCTAAACACATGAATAAGAGTCCTATGGAAAAAATGCCCACTAAATATAACAATAATATACTTTGAAGGAAGATTCTTGAAATAATGATATGACGGTACTCCTCGAACAAGATTAAGCTTCTAAAATGCGAACGGAAATATTTGAACGTTGAGCTTTACAAAGCTAAGTATTATATCTCTAATCTAGTGTACCATCATGAATCTTATAACATTAGAATGCTAGCGAAAATAGCGATAAACAGTAAGTACATGCCTAATTCATAAATCCAAGCGCTAAATGCTTGAGGTTCATCACCCTAAAATTAATAATTGTTCAAATAAGTCCATAATTGAGAACAATGTTCAATCAAATTACTTTTTACCATTTAACATACCATTAGAATAGTGGAGAAAAGTAACTAAAATGATTCAATTGAGTGATGATTTTGATTAAAGACTTAATTATAGTTTATAGTTGGTTCAACAACTAGGTGTGGAGGGGTCGGGTTATAAGAAGAAGAAAAAGGTAGACCCATGATCCATGAAACATCCTAGCATGATGCTTTCCCTACTTCGTAACTAAGGGCTTAGCCATGAACGTATTCTTATCTCTAGTCTCAACACATACAAGTCATACATCATCACAAGCATATACATAATCATAGCACAAATACAATGATAACACCTAGTGTTACCATGTCAGTCATGTATTAAATCATGAATAAGGGACCCGGTGTCACATATGTCTCGATACAATTCCCACCAACCACAAAAAATGATCTCTCGATCTCATCATAGTCATCGATTATAGATCATAGAGGGGAACCCGATCTCATATATGCCCCAATATAATTCTCGCTCACAAAAACATAGCATCGACTCAATGTCACCGAAGCAGTCAAGTGAAGCATCATGGATATCTAATAATCATCATCACACAATCACAACATGCATAGATACTCATAGGCCACACAATCAAGTGAGTTTATTTTCTCTCTCGTCACTACATAAATCGTTCTCTCGTCTAGAACATTATGCAAGGGGAAAATAGTTTTTAATGTTTAATGACATATAAGGCATTAAGCATTCTTGTTGCTCACATGATATACTATTCACTTAGCATGTTAATTAATTGATGTTGATTATTCATCAATAAATTGCTACTCATATTTATTCTCACTCTTACCATGACCGACTAAAAGGCTTGGGATTTTATTCACACATCATCGCTTATTTGATATTTACATGGTATGTGATTCCTCTAGCAAATTATTCGCGTAGTACATCATTTCGTTTATAAGTATTCATTCCATAATGATTTATTATTCATATTCATTTTCCAGCGTTAACTCATCTTAATGATTTGGCTCAAGGAGTGGTAAACACATTATTGACTTAATAGATGTCTTATGCATCTTTAATTTATAACTCTCTTTCGATACATGTACATTTAAGGGTACTTTTATAGTTTCTTACCCATCAATGATATTTTGGTCACTTTCACCATTTAAGGGGAAATACCCTTTTTTCCAATCTTGTTTGTACAGTTCATGACAATCTATAGGTAGTTAGATGCAATGAGAGATGTTTCTAATCTTTCTATGTTGAAGAGTATGGATACTCAACTTGGGAGTATGGATACTCATTTCGAGAGTATGGATGTTCAACGAAGAGTATGGAAACTCAAACAATGAGTACAACTACTTGTGTATTGATATTCACTTATTGGTATCGATATTGCATGAAAATCTAGGTACCAAAGATGCTTCAAAGTTCCTCGATATCGATACTCAATCATTGATATCAATACTAAATGAACAATATCGATATTCAAGCTGAAATTTCCCAGATTTCTTCACAAGTTTATTTTGTATCTATATTGTTAATAAAGTATCAATATCTAAGTCCAAAAGTATTTATTTCTAAGCTCAAGAATTATTCTAAAACCCTCATAAACACTTTAGTTTTAAGCTCAAATCGATTCCTTAAGCTTAAAGAAATTTCTTAGGGTCATTTAGCACCCTCAAAACACATATTACATCATCTCAACATCATCTTGGGCATAAATAATGAAAAAAAAAACTCAAAATGTTTCAAAACTCAAATCCACACCCAAAGCATCATATTTATAGAAGTCATGGCATCACAAAAGATTAGAAATACACTACCTTGATGTTAAAATCTTGAAATAAAACTTCTTCATGTAGTTACCACTCACATTCACCTTTCTTCTTACAATTGAACACTCCTTAAGCTTACCACCTTTTTAATGGAGATATGGAGCTTAAATTAAATCTCTAGGGATGTTGAATAACACTCTTACCTCTACAATCTCATATGGAAATCTTGCTCTACCAAAAGGGCTCCTTAGAGCTAATGAAAGGTGGAAGAAGAAAGAGAGAAGAAGCAGAAGGTGAAAGGTAATAAAAGCCCTCAATTTTTTAGCTAATAAACTCACACCAAAACCAACAAAATCCCAAGGAACATCAATGGTCTAATCTCACTTTTGGTTCATCATCATTTTCCTTCTATTCTAAAATCCATCTTCTATGGTCAACCGAGCCCAATTTGTATCTAATTAGGCCCGTATTCAGCCCAAAAACTCTAGTTACCAACTTCTCTTGGTCCATACATCTCCCCGGTCAACCCTCATGTGTTACTCAAAATTTTAGGTGTTATAACTCTCTCCGCCAAAAAAACAATTCCTCGAAAATTACTATAATCGAATAAGAACACACTTTGAAGTCGATACTCCAAGAATTCTTCATAAGCACATAGATGTCAAATTGAGTTAGATCCTCAAGGCGAATTCCATACAATCCAACGAAATCGATCCATAATCATCAATAAGACATCACTTATGCCGAACCACTGGTAATACCATCATGAAGTCTAAAGCCATTATTCTCAGCTATGTTGCACAACAATGAACACTCGAAGTCATTCCATGCCAATAGAACTTTGCCACTTAGCGGTCCGTAACCATAAAACCTTATCTCTACTAACTCGGCTCAATCAAGTTTCCATCTAGCACATAAACTCCAAGTCTCCTTTACCTTCTAGACCCAGGTGGACTCGACACGTATTTCAACTAAGATTCCATAGTTACTCACAATACTCAAACTTGCAAACATCGCTGGAGATCTGCTGTGAACTTCTGAATCTCAACATTGTCTATCACACGGACCTTGGAGAATGTAGATCCTCCCACTAAATATATTATGTGCAAGTTGTCGCACCAAACTCCACTCATGGGTAGGGCAGTTGTGCTCTTGCGATTTAAACTACTTAAATACATTGGAAATACATTCAAGGTCGTCTGACTAATCATCGCCATTTCACATTTATGTCATCACTAAACACAACCCCAAAAGAAACGACAACTTAAAAATGCTAAATATTAGTTTCCACGTAGGGGTGTAAATGAACATAGCGTTCGATGAATTGCTTGTGAACAGTTCATATAATAAATTGCTTGTGAACAGTTCATATAATATTCGTTTATGTTCGTTTATTAAGCTAAATAAATGAGTATGAAAAAAAATTATGTTCGTTTAATAAACAAACCAACACGAATAGAGATGTGTTCAGTTGGTTTATGTTATCACTGAAAACAACCCCAAAAGAAAAGACAGCTTAAAAATGCTAAATATTAGTTTCCACGTATGGGTGTAAATGAACATAGTGTTCGATGAATTGCTTGTGAACAGTTTATATAATATTTATTTATTAAGCTAAATAAACGAGTATGAAAAAAAATTATGTTCGTTTAATAAACAAACGAACACGAATAGAGATGTGTTCAGTTGGTTTATGTTCATGAACAATCTTGTTTATAAGCTCATATATTAACTCGTTCATTTATATTCACGAATAAACTCATTTATAAGCTCGTTTAATTTTTTATATTTTAAATATTAGTGAAGATACATATTAAATTGTATACATGGTGAAATTTAGAGTTTAAACTATGAACCCTAAGAAGTTTAAACATCAGTTGTGTAATTATAACATTTTCCCTTAATTATAAGACGAAAACCATTTTTCTTATCATCTATTTTCCCTTTCCAGTTTCCAGCCCGCCGTTCGTCTTTAACTTTAAGCTTCCTTTCCCTCTTTTTTTTCACGAGATTTATCAAACCCTAAATCATCTTCTGTGACGCCGTGTTTTACATTGTCGGTACCTTTGCGCTCCTCACCTCATCTTGATCATAACGGTAGCAAGAAGTCGTCGTTCGCCGTCTGCTTATGGAGAGCTCAGAATCTTTATGAAACAAGAACATGTTTATTTATTTACTTGCTAATTGTCAGTTTTTTTATAATTTGTATTTTCTAAGTTAGATCAAAATCTTTATGAAATAATACACTCTAATTCTTATGAAACAAGAACAGATTTATTTATGCTCTAAGTTAGATCAAAATCTTTACGAAACTTCTCAAAATCCCTTGTTGTCCGGTTTTCTTGTTTTTAATAGTGGAGGAAGGGTTATTTGGGTAGGAGTTCTTTAGTAAGAAGGGTTACATGGGTGGGAGTTATTTAGTGTTGATTATTGTACCGACTCATGTTATTAATATTAATTGAATGAATGTTTCGTTTTTTTCTTTTTAACAATGGAACATTCAAGCTCTTGATGGAAGACATTTGTTCTTCCCTCTTTATATTTAAGAATGCATTGACTTGTAGTAGTTGGGGAGATTAACATTTGGCACCCAGAGCCTAGAAATGTCCAACCATTGAATTGGAACAAATCTTTAGTGGCTCAGAAAACTTATTTGCTTAAGAACTTTCATGTTTCCTTTTTACATAGCTGATACAATTTTGGACTTTTAATATAAAACATCTTTGTTGGAAGAACATCTGCAATGTTGGCTTATTTGCTTATTCATTTTTGAAAAGGGGTTGACTCTTTAGTCGAATAAAACCTGTTGTGCTTTGGACTTGTTTAATCTTGTGGCACTGTTATATGCTTCTCGTATTCATCTTTAATGATTTCTAGTTTTATATATTTTAAAATATTTTTATAAATTTAAAAATATATAAGATTTATTTTTTAGTTTAAACTATCTCGTGTTACTGATTTTTTTTGTCTTGTCATTCTTGATGTTTGGTTCTCTCTCTTAGGTTCTGCAAGTTATTTAACATTTTATGAGGAATATTTTGGTTGTGTTTCACTTTGCTTTGTTATTTTCACTGTGTTGTTCGACATGTGATGGTTGTTCGTTGTCACTTGTTGCTCGTGTGCTTGCTCGTAATTGAGGTGATATATCTTAGGTTTTCTACTGTTGTATAATTTCGTTGTTTTGTTGATTTTGTTGGGATTAACCCATCAGTTACAGCAGTCTATTAGTTCCGATTTAGTTGTTCCAGTATAATTTCAAGTATGTTTTAAGATGTGATAGGTTGATGGATGTTTATGATGGAAATGTTTACGGATATTTCTAAATATTGTTACTTGTTGGTGTGTTTTAAGAATGTATTTTGTTATTGTGGATATTATATAAGTTTTATCAAGTGATTCTGTTTAATTTGTTCTTTTCTGTTTGTTTGGTAACATTTTTAAACATATATAAATAAACATGTTCGCGAATGCTAAACGAACACTAAAAGAACGCTAAACGAAAATATTCGTAAACATCAAAATGAACATGTTCACGAACATTAAACGAACACGTTTACGAACCTTAAATGAACGAACACGAATGCCTTAAAAAATAGATAAACAAACACAAACATGATAATAAAAAAATTAAATGAACACCTTCAAAAATAAACAAATTAACACAAACATGTTCTTATTTGTTTAAGCTCGATTCATTTACACTCCTATTTCCAAGCAATCACTTCTTGATTCTCTATGATCCACATGAACGTCGCCTGCATAATCACATGACCCAACAGCCACAACCGATAACCAAAACTTGATCTATTAAGTTTGGCATACCCCAAACTCTCTCTCTTCTTAGAAAGCCTGCAGTTAAGGACAAAGATCAATCACTACACACTCATTCATCATTGATTCCATAATCACGATCAAGATATCGGTGACCTCTAAACGACATCACCAAAACCCATAATAGACATCTCAAGTTTCCCAACACCATATTGGAGCCACTTACCTCCAAAGTTAAAATTGGGAGTACCGAAAATCCACCGAGTTGATCACACAAATCATCCAGTTTAGATTTGAATCGTTTTCGGATTATTATTGTGTAGGATCACTAGAAGTTCTGACTCAAATTGATTTCAATTAATTTTATAGGTAGAATCAGTTTTTTACATCCTATCAGTTGCTTTCCCATTGTAGGATCAAGAAAAGGTGGATTTTCATGTCCATGTCTTCACAAAATGCTGCCAAAGCATAATATGACTTTTCCTGCATGCAAATCTTAAATATAAGTTGCAAACATTAAGATGGAAGCATGCAAGTAAAATCAACTAAAAACTAATTTAAACCTATCTTTTTATGTACTTTCATTATGTGTGTAAATGAGACAAGATAAATTGTAAGTTGTTCGAGTTTGATTCGGTCAAAGTTAGATTAATACTTAAATTGAATAGACTTGATTCGAACTCGAACTCAACTCGAGTTCTTAACAAGCCGAAACGAACTACTTGATATCTGACTCAAAAAGATGATTTATACTCGAAAAATAATATATTAAATTTTTAATTTTTTAAAATAAATTATTAATGATATTAATGTGTATATGTTATTTTTTTAAAAATACAATATAAAGTTTTTATGTACTTTAAGATTCAAGTTCGAGCTTGAGTTCGAGATTGAACCAAGAACGAGTTCGAGCTTTAGTAGACCTAAGTCTGAGAATATTTTGAGTATGAATTTTTTCGAGCTCGAGTCGAGCTTCAACTTTTGATTTCGAGTTCGAATCAAGCTTGACGATTTTTAGCTTGCGAGCTTTTGACTCGAGTCAAATCAAGTTCAGCTTTAAACATTTTGAGTCGGATCAAGCTCAATAATACTCAAACTCGTTCGCTCTCCCTCGGTCCATCCTGATTAAGAGTGAATTTTGACGTTATGCCTTCGTATATTCTTATGTGGGGGTACGTAGACATTTTCTTTACAAGTTTAGTTCAGTATTTCTACAAAAGAAGTACTACAAGCAAGTCACGGGTGAAACATGGCCAAAAACAATGGCAGGAAAAAGATAAGAAAAAGGAACCCTACATCATCATGTGCTCCAACAAGAAATTTACTTTTCCACATTGTCTAGTTGCTAACCAACGGAGCTGTATTTTACCATAAAATTCATCAAACCATCTTTTTGACTTACAGCAGCACCCCTCTCTTTTCTTCCATCACTTCCCTCATTAGCACATAAAAATTAGCTTTGTAACCCTTTTATCATCTTCAACCTCATCACATTCTATTCAAGTTTTCGTAATCGGAGAACCAATACCGACAAATCTCGTTTTCATGGATTCCCTTTGGTCACCATGGAGAAAGTTGTCTGTGTTTCTAATGGCCTATTTGTCCTCGGTAGCGTTGTTGTCATCATCGTCGTGGTCACCAGAACATGTACGATACTCGACTATATCGGCTGCACCGGCATTCTTGCCGAGTGCACCACTAGCCTCTTCTCCAAGTTTACCCCCAGATATTGAGCCTTTGTTCCCTACTCCTAATGGCATGGCACCTTCACCAACTGATTCATCGGTACCCACGATTCCTTCAAGCCCCAGTCCCCCGAATCCAGATGACATCTTGGCTCCAGCTCCTGGTTTCTCACTTTCTCCAGCAGATCCTTTGCCGGTATCCACTTCGGTTTATCCAACATCACCTTGTGCTCTAGAATCAACATTGTTTCTTGGCTTGCTGGTTCTTTGTTTATTGCAGCAGCTGTCTTGTGTGTGAATTTCTGTTTACTGCAACCCCCAATTAGCCCTCCTAATAGTTTCACTCTGAATTTTTGTAACATATATTGCTTACTTTGATGTTATTGTCCTGTGAAAATGTATGGCATTGTTGTATTAGCACAAAGAACTCTGTTTAGATAGAAAAAAAACTTAATTATATATAGTATTAGCACAAAGACTATATTAAGTTCAACATCTTTTCACATTAAGGAAAAACAAAAACTGTTACAACAACAATGAAACAAAATTGAACAAAAGAATATCACAATCTGAGGTAACACATGTATAACAAATACATCTAACCTGAACTTGTATATGTATATGTATATTCTATTTTTCTTAATGTAACCTAACTCGAAATCTACAGAGCAACGACGCTAGGACCGGACTTTGGAGATCCGTTGAATAACATCCCGAAAAGTCCTCCCTTTACTTTGTTGAAATCAAGGGGACTCCATTTCCTTAGGGGTGGTGCTTTAGCAATACTCTTCTTAAGCTCCATATTCTCATCCTTGAGCACTTGGACAGCCAAACTGAGTTGTCGAATCACCTCTTTCTTCGCTTCGTCTTTCTCGATTAATTGAGCCTTCTGAGCCTTGTTCTCTTCTTTTAGTTTGGCTATTTCCTCCCTTAACTTCATCACTCCATCATCGAACACCTTCGTTGGAACTTCTTGCCTTACTTGGGGGGCAAGGAGGTTTCCATCTTCATTATCGATATGTCCTCCTTTAGTCACTATACTGGTTTCATATTTGTCTTCCTGCCCAGAATCCTCGACTTGATCAACAACTTCATAATGTTCGGGGTCATCAACTTCTGATTCAGCATAATCATCGGAATAAAAACTCTCAGAGTTGCTATCATAGGTTTTATCCATAAAATTCTTGGCCTTATCGGGATGGTACTTCATGGAAGCAAATGGGGATCCCAATGTTGTTACGAGTCGAGTACCAGGGTCCAACTTGATTTGATCATACCGTTCGGCGAGCAAACGGTGGGATCTGTAGAAATCTTCGACCATGCTAATCAACTCGGGACGTTTCTTGTAATACATTTCTGCACGTTTGGCAAAGGAATCTGCATCTTCCTCGATCAATTTTAGCATAGCCTTGGTCTTGTTGTCCAGCCCTATCATTAAGATAAAAAACCAAATGAAGAGAGCAAACAAAAGCATGGTACAAGTAATGTCGAATAACACGATCTTAGAGAAAATAAAGAAAGAAACATGTGTTTCACGCTACAAGACAATGACATCTCAGGTTCCCCTAAAAAAGGCAAAAAAGAACATCAATGGCCTCCAACGGTCAAGAAACAAGAAAGCTTCAAGAAAAACGAAAGATAATCTGAGATTGTAATAAAAAGAGGGGGAAAAGAGAAATGGGTTTTACCAGAAAGAGTGGACTGAAGCCATTGGGATCGCTTTGAACCGTCGTGATGACTATCGAACCACCACCACCGTGAATTTTCCATCTTGCTCATCATTTGAACCATCTCCTCTCTCTCGTCTCCTCTTTACCTCAAAAAAAACAAAGGCCAAATAGCCAGATTTTACAGTTAAGATCAAAGAACGGGGAGGAAATGGAAAATTATGGTAAGAAAAACAGAGCTATTCGCCTGTTCATATGTATTTATACACATAGAAGGGGACAAAACAGGAAATAATTCAGGCACGGAAAGTGTTCAAACCTACCAAAAATGAAAACCTGACTAAATACTAAAAATCTCAGTTACTGGAAAAAAAGCAAAAACATTTATATGGAAAGAAATCTGGTAATGCAATCTAATGACCCTTTCCAGAATTACGTCCCCTCATCAAGAACTGAAAATACCATGACTGGGGAGAGTTTGAAGTTGGCAATGAACACAGAAAACAAAGTAAAAAAAGGGAACCCTTTTAAGCTTCGAGTGTATAAAGCTTATTGGCAAGGTGAGATGAGACAACAATTGTTGCAGAGTGAAGGAAGATTTACCCAGAAACAGAGAAGGGATGGGGAAATGAGAGGGAGCGTTCCTCTTCTGTCTTCTTGGTTTCTTCTGGATTTGCTGCTTTGCTACTACTAATAAATACTGTGGACCGGACTCCTATGATAGCGAAATATTTGGTAACCAAATATACAATTTTTCTAATATTGGGTAAATTAAAAATGTAGTACACCAATTATCATTTTTATTTCATTTTAGTCACTCAACTATTTTTTTCAGAATCATACTTAACGTTACATTTTTGTTTCATTTTGGTTAACCACTGTTAAAAAATTAATGAAAATGATGAAATTGCAGTTCTTTTTAAATTTTAATGATCATGTGATATTACTTTATGATGACACATTGGATCACCGTTAAATTTTAAGAGTGAGTGACCAAAATGAACCTAAAACTAAACATTAGGTATGAGTTTCGGAAACAATAATATTTGAGGTACTAAATGTGTAGTTTACCCTTGAAGTTTTAGGTTTAAACAGCTAATATGTGCATTATCAATAATTTAAAAATTTTATGAATAAATATTACTTTGTAATTACCCAAACTAATCAAAGAAAATTAATTAAAATTTTGTTACTTTAATATAATTGATATTGATTATTCAAGAAAAGATGAATTGATTAAGGAATTATTGTTATTTCTTGAGATTATGAGTTCGACTATCACGTATGCATTGATATAAACGTTCAATATCACATGATTGAGAATCTTTAAATAAATATTATTGTGTATTCAATTCAGACTAATTAAAAAAATATGAATTGGTTAAGCCTTCTTTTAATATGTAAATCTCTTTAATTAACAATATAATTTGAATATCTAGAACATATATATTTTCGATTATTGAATTTATAATTTTGGATGGTAACAGTTGGAGGTCATGGTCATCGCAATGGGGCCTTATGAATTAATAATGATTTTGGAGTAACGGTCGAAAATATCAAATACAACAGTCTACAGGAAAGAAAAATAAAAGAAACTTCCAATATTCTGATTCCTAAGGCAAAAGTGGTGAATGAAATTATATATAACTGAATAAATATAATAATAATTACCATGGGTATGGTATTTAGGGATGGACCTAGAGGAGTAGGTAAGGACAGTCATTCTCTAAAATTTTTAAATTTTTATATATTTTCTTTATATTTTCTATTAAAAATATATTTTTACTCCTTAAAATTTTGTAAGTTTACACTTATTTAAAATTTTATAAATTCACCACTCCTAACATAAAATCATACACTGTTCATGTTGGCATGCCACGAATTAAGGAAAAATAATAAATGCCACACATCATGTGTATTAGGACAACCTGGTTTAATAAAACTAAAAAGTTAAAAGATAAATGTGATGTCTCAATAAAATATTATTTAAGAATTTACTGAGTTGATGGAATTTTTTTTCTTAATACTAAACTTGATGCAGTTATGTTTACGTGAATTACATGCGTTACCTTAAATTAAGAAAATTTTAAATATATATTATCTTATAATCACCTCAGGCTATTTGGATATTATGTGATTTAGACATGATTTTGAAACTTTAACAATTTAGAAATTTTAAAGATTAATTGGAATGTTTTTTCTTAATACTAAAATTTAAGCAGTTACGTTTACGTGAATTATATGTGTTTTAGACATTTATTTTAAAAATCAATTTTTATTTAGATCATTTATTCGATAAATAATACACATAAAACATTAAATTATCTATTTGGTATTATATCGATTCTCGTATTTTTATTTTGATCATTCAATTACCTTTTAGTAAAATTATACTTATCGTTGCGTATTTAGGTCATTGACCGTTCAATTTGGTTGTTGACTTAAAGAAAATAGTAACGTAAATTGATATAATAACAATTTTAGTTCTAAAACCTATTCATTCTATCAATTTGGTCCTAATTTAAAATAATTCAATAAATCCTCAATATTAAAAAATCTTATCAATTTGGTCCTCATTTTAATTTACAATAATTTAATAATTCAATAAATTTAACCACTCACTAAGATAAGGAAACATTTCATTCTTTTATCAAAGAAAATAAATAAAAATTCGAAAGAGGACAATCTATATCAAAATAATCAAATATCAAAAAAAAATAATAAACGAGTTATATACCTCAAAATACAAGTGAGACCTTGTGAGTACAATACCCACTAACAGATAAGGTATTGTACTCTGAACACAGGATGTTGGAAGTCCCTTGTTGATGATGCTCCTCATATACGAACAAAAGTCTACTAATATGAAAATAAAAATAATTTGAACGTTGAACTTTGCAAGCTTAGTGGCCAAACTTTCATAAACAAATCACTTGCACATCAAATTTGTCAAACTTGTTAAATTGGTCAAACTTGTCAAATTGGTCAAACTTGATAAACTTGTTAGAATGCACACGTGCTAAAATAATTGGGTATCCAGATAGTCCCGTGCCACTCATGACCGCTAATCAAATAAATCTCAAGTGTCCGAATTGTTTTCTAAGCACCACACATGACCGCTAATTAGGTTATAGCCCGAATACTGCAGGCAAACTAAGCATCAAACAACTAAGCACGAGTATAACACAATGGTATTCAAAGTCTCATGCTTATTCCAAACTTGCTAGGTATATTATGCTTGAGTATATTTTGGTCATTTACGCTTTATGAAATCTTAAATCATGACTAAAATATTAATCTTTCAAATATGGCAGCTTGCACTACCTTTAAACTAAAATGTGTAATTAATTAATAATATACAATTTCAAATCATGTTCCATTTGTTTTATAAGAAACTAGATTCACTAGTCTTTCCAACCATATAAATTAAAGCTTCTAATTTAAGTTGTACTATTTATGGTGAATTTTTGAATTCATTATCCTTGTTGTTTTCCAAAGTAGAATAACACCTTATCTTCTGACCTTTCCTCACTTAAAAATTTATAACTCTAAATATATTGCTCGAAATCAAGAACTATTTATTTTAAACAAAACTAGACTTACACACGGTTAATATAATGCCTGCTTCCTAATATTTACTATGGTATCTTTTGTGAATTTTCAAATTCACTGCTAAAACTGTTTTCCAAGGATTTTGCTGTCCAGGTTTTTGACCTTTCATCACTTAAAAATTCGTATCTTTTCATACACATATCGAAATCAATATTCGTTTTGTTTTAAACAAAACTAGATTGAATCCCGGTTAAAACAATATAAAGAGAACTTCCTAATTATTTTTATAGAGTTTAATTCAAAATTTTAAAGTTACTACACGTTCAAACAATTTTTTCTGAGCAGATTTCACAACTAGATGTTTGGCTTAATTTAAAGCGTTCCAACATGCTTTTCACCCAAAGACATACATGTATGCATTATCATCACAAGCATCATATTTATAAATTCTCAAAAAGCATAGAAGAGTTAGAGAGTACCACCTAGATGAAAGAACACAATGAAACTTTTTGACCTAGCTCTCCACTACCTTCTCCTTTCCTTTAACCTTTGAAGCCTCACCACCTTCCTTTACTAACACAACATGCATATAGGGATGATAAAAGGGTACAATTTCGTGGATTCTGCACCGTATCTGCTCTAATTAGGGCGGGGATGGGTATAACTTTAGTGGGTAGTGGGCGGGTGTGGATTTAGAAAGTGGTACCCGTCGCGCGTAGAGGGCGGGTGATGGGTTTGAGACCTTACCCACCCCGCGCCTGCCCCGCATCCACCCGCCCACTAAATATCCATTAAATTTTGGACCATTATGAATTTAGGTATAATTTTAGAGACTAATTTATAAATCTTAATATTGTATAAGATACAACTTATAATTTAACCAAATATTGGGGATAAGTTTATGAATTAATTTTTTTCTCTTTTAAACCTCTCGTGCTTTGCTTGCTGGTTACTGCGCTGATATTCTGGTAGTTCTTCTTCTCTAATTTTCAAACTCTGTTCTCCAGCTCATTCAGGTATGCCTTCTTCCTCTTCTTTACTCTGGTCTCCTCTATGGGTAGTAGAGTTGTATGTCACCTTATACACAGATCCAAAACCACCTTCCCTAATCTTGTTTGCTGCATCGAAGTTGTTTGTGACCGCTTTAATTTTTCGTAAGGTGAATACTCTGGTTTTCAGATCTAATCCTCTTACTTATGTTCAAGATACAAGGCCAATAGTCAATACTCCGTTATTTTGATTTTGATATTCTGCAATATCTAAGAGCGTTCATATATTGATTTGATTTTTAAGAAACATGTTATATGTACGTATATTGAATTATCGATATGGTATTCTTCTGAATTTAAGTGCATTCACACATTCTGCTGATTTTGAAAATTATGAATAATTTTGCATTATAATTTGTATAATATTGCATTGAAAAACAAAAACATCTTGAGGAAAAAAAGCCCAAAACCAATACAACTTAAATTTGATCTTCTTTTTCTGGATTGGGATAATGCAAAGGTAAAGATCCAATCACCGAGCTATATTTTACGCATCTTATTTGGTTGTTGGTGTGGGGAAAGAGATGAAATCATTTTTTAATTTTGGGTAGGAGAAACTTTATTATAATTAGAAACAGGTGCGGCAACAAACAAATAGTCATTGATTAAATAACTTGGACAAAGTTGTGTCCATAATATTTTTACAACTCAAAAAATGGATTTGTTTAGGGTCTATCCAGCATTTGTAATCATTATCGCCTTAAACTCCTTTTTTAAAGATAATAATGATTCAATAGAGCCTTTCAACCGTCATTAAACTCCTTTTCCTTTGTAAATTTGTAACCCTAATTTAGGGTTGTACGGACTGGTAAGACGTGCCCACACCTTAATTGCAGACTTCTTCAGCGATAGCTCAGGATGAATAAGTCGTGCCCACGCCTTATGCGAAAACCTCCTCTGGTCTTCGAATATAGCCCAACTTTTTTTTGGGTTTTTAGATCATTCGAACATGGTTTTTTATCGATCGGTATCCGATCCGATAATCCGGAAAAAAATTCGGATACCCGATCTGATCTATCTGAAAATTGAAAAACGGATCGGATATCTGAATTTTTGGATCGGATCGGATCAGATTTTTTTGCACACCCCTAGCTGTCAGGCAGGTCTAGCAGGGTATGTCTCTAGTTTGGTAGTGGATGTGGGGATGGATTTTAGAATGTACCCGCGTGGGTGGGTGTGGATTTGAAAATTTTTACCCATCATGGGTGGTGAACGGATGATGGATTATAAAATATTAAGTGGGTGTGGGGATGGGGGAAGGGGTATCCGCACCCGACCTGCCCGTTTGTCATCCCTACATGCATACATGAATCACTATTTGATGACAATTCAAAAGAAACAAGTAAAAGAATTTAAAGATATACGAAATGGCTCTATAGTCTAAGAAAAAAATCCCCTTTCATTGCCAAACTCATCAATCCTAACAATCTCCATGGCCTCTCCATAAAACCATTGAATACATGCTTATAAATTTACCTTCTTGAAGCTTGTAGAAGGACGGGGTAAAGAAACTTTACTTTTAACTCACTTTGTTTTTGTGATTTTTTTAGAGAAAGAAAGAATGGCGTAGTGTTAATGGGAGGATGAAAGAAAAATTTTAAAGTAAGATATGAAATGATAAGAGCTATCATTTGAAAATAGAGAAAATAGGGACAAGAAATTCACTTTGCCCATACTCCTAGCAGCCGGTTAAATCTTCTTCCATCAATGTGGGAGTTGACTTCTTTTAAAATGGATAAATTACACTTTGGGCCATCCAACTTCCCACCACTTCACAAAATCTTATCAACATCCTTAATTACTTACAAAAAGGTTCAAAACTCTTCCAATTTAGGCCCAACAAAACTTGAGTCCAAATTAATTTACTCATCATTAACCCGAGTCAACGCTCGAACATTGACTCGAGAATTTGGGTCGTTATAGATATATTCAGTATGGATTATCAATATTCGACCTCAGCTTTTTAGACGTTTGTCATATGCCTTAGAAGCTTCGACACGAAGATTGGTTACGAGTGATTCGCTAACAGATAGGGGTGTAAATGAACCGAGATTGAACGAACAAGGCTATGTTCATGTTCGTTTGTTTATTTTTGAAGGTGTTCATTTTCAGTTTGTGTTCGTTTAATTTTTTAATATCATGTTTGTGTTCGTTTATTTATTTTTAAGGTGTTCGTGTTCGTTCGTTTAATGTTCGTGAACGTGTTCGTTTAAATGTTTGCGAACATATTCGTTAGCATTCGTTTAACGTTCGTGAACATATAAATATATTAATGATATTAAGTTTTAACTTTTAAATAATTATTCATTAATTTACTAGCGGAAGTATAGCAAATATAAAGATTTATGCCAATGAAAGTACATTAAAGCCTATCTTAATTGTTCAAGTAATTATAGAAATCACACTTATTAGACACAAACTTCTGTCAGAGTGTCTACATCTACGGTGAAGAAACTATTTTTAGTATCAAAAAGCTAATTACAAGTATAACAAAGTAATATCTTCCCAGCAAATTCAAATGAAACAAATCAGAATTACATCACAAAGTAGAACCAAGAATTCTGCATGTAACTTCTCAAATTTTGATAAAAATCCAAAAATTTACATATTAGGATCGACAATCGGTAAGAATTAAAGCTCATTTGGTTAGTACAATTTAATCATGATTTACCTTGTTTCTAAGGGAAAAGTAAAAAAAAGAGATAATAAAAAAAGAGATTTTTGTTGTTATAATTAGGGTACAATGGTAAAATCATGCAACTAATGCATAAACTTCTTAAGATTCATAGTTTAAATTCTAAATTTTACCATGTATTTAATTTAATATGCACATTTACTAATATTTAAAATGTAAAAAAAACAACAAATTTCTAAACGAGTTTGTTCGTGAACATAAAGAACCGAGTTAATAAACGATCTTGTTCGTTAACATTAACGAATCGAAAACACATCTGTTCATTTTTTAAACAAATAGTTTATAAACAATTCACCAAACAGTTTATCGAACGATCTATTCATTTACACCCCTACCAACAGGTATGCGACCATAAGTTTGTTGTAATATGCTTTACTCGGCTGTGACTTTTGATCATTTGGGGGAGATAACTTGGAAGATAGAATTGTTGGATAATCCTCTTCGTACTTTCTTGAATCGTTAATCATAAAATTCACTTTATTTACATGCCTGCTGTTCAATCTTTTGCACTTTTCGAATGTGAATCTTTAACATTATTAATACTTAAAATTTCTGATTTAAGTTAAATCTAAGATTAATCGATTTAATTTGTTAATATAAATATTTAATTAAGTAAAAGATAATTGTCAATAATCTATTTATAGCATATATGATTTACAATTTGAACTTTAAAATTCAAAATTAAAACAAGGGATCTAAATAGTAGCAGTATTGTGCTACCACAATATCCATAACTAACGCAATAATATCTGCTATGCTTGTAATAAACACAATACATTACCGCAACTGTTATATAAATCTATGATTAAAACAGTACAATTAAATTGATCATATCTTTTTATTACTAGATCTGATTCTTTTCTGAAAAAATGGTTAAAAAGAGATTAAAAATGAAAAATTAAAGAAAGAAAAAGCCTCAGATTAGCATTTTGGCACATTCATCAAAGCAAACAACAACCCATGCAGAAGGATCTGCACGGTGCGCTGTATTTGTTGTTGCAGCTCTTGCCTCGTTTCTTCTCCTCATTGGCTTCCATCTTCTTAAATCTCAATAAACAAAAATAAATTTGAAGAAAAATTCATATAAAAAAAACCAACGACGATGGAAATTTTCAAACCCACAAAACCCAATTCGGAATCAAAACAAAAACGGCAAGGAAAACGAAGACTCGGCTGCTCATCGGCGACCGCCGAGGAAGACAGCGTAAAGAGAGCTTTATATAGAAGGTACGCGAGGATTAGGTTAGAGAGGTAGGGCTTTGATTTTATCAGTTGGAAATATTAACGATGCTTGGGCCTCTACAAGTGAGTTATTTTAACCCTTCAGGCCCACGTAATTAAACCCAAACCATTCACGCAATTTTAATAGAGCACTGAAATCGTTATCCTCATAGTCAGTAGGAGTGAGTAAAACTAGATTCGACTCTAAAATTTGATCAATAAAATAAATTAAAATGGCTAAAACATGATTAATTTAAAAGTTGAGTAGTGAAATCGATTTTTTTAGATTTTAGTGACCAAAATAGTAGTCAAAAGATAGTTAAGTGATAACTAATATAATTTACCTATAAAAATACTACATGCAGCAGTTCCGTTAAGTTTTTACGGTGGATATTAAAATGAAAAAAATTAAAAATTAGGTATAGTTTTGAAATAAATAAAAGTTTAGGTTATAAAATGAACCAAAACGGATAGTTTACGTATTAAATGTGTAGTTTACTCTTATTTTATTAAGCCGTAAATTAAAGATAATTGTCCTAAAGCCTATCCTAAATGAATTATCTCACCATCAATCAATATAAAAAACGTTGTTAAATAAGAATGATAAAGAACCATCAAAATCAAGAAAATGACCAAAAGAATTCATGGGTGCTATTATTGGACTTTTATTATTATTATTATAATTAATTTAGGGTAAGTAGAAGATAATATTTATTTAAAGATAACTCTTAATCATTTGATATTAAACGTTCACATTTTTTGTATTTATAGTAATCGAACCTAAAATTTTAAAGAACAATAATAATTATTTTACCATTGAATTCGTTTGTTTCGTGCTACTGAACTCAATCCTTGATAGTGGTCCAAAATTTTTAAGCCTATGGAACGAACACCCATTTTATGGGCCACCGAAAATAATTTAGTCATTAAATTGAAAAAACATGAAGAAAAAGTGTGGGCAACACCCATGACAAAAACTCTTCCTATTATACACATGAAATTGATAACTCACTCCTAACATTTTGGTATGAGAGGTTCCATCAAAACTGACGTGTCATGTTTACTTCCTTTTTACTATTGGAAACTAATGATGGTACGCCATTATTTTTATTTTTTTAAAAAAAGATTTAAATTTAAATTTTTGCACACGTACTTATTATGATGTTCGGATTCTGATCATTAGAGGAAAATAGAATTTTCGTGCTAGCGTATAATATGCTATGCTACTTGAACTCGGGTCATAGAAAACAAAAATCTTTAATTACTGAAACACATCATTAACCACAATAGTTGAGGTTGTTATGGGTATTATTAGATTATGTTCAAAAACTTTCCTCCTACTTTTGTCCTTAACCTTTGCTTTGTAAAATCAAAATCAGCTGCTTCGCATAAGATATGAAATACCAATAATGAAATGTTTTTGAGACATACGTATAGGGATGCTCCCGTTTGTGGAAATACTACTACCTCTCTAAATAAATAGTTTTTTTTATTATTTTATTTTAAATGGTTGGGGAGTAATTACAATCTAATATCTTCGATAAATTTTAAAACATATAGTTAAAAGTCATCAGTCAATAACGGACGCAAGGCTTGTCCACGTGGGTACGTGCTCATTCTGGAATCCGAAGTTCTTTATATTAGTTATTCATTTTACTATTGATATTCATCCTGAAATTTTATTTGTGCCTACCTCATATGAAAATTTTATATTATAAATATATATGTGCCAGCGCTAAAAAATATTTTTGTATCTTACACTGCTCTCAGTTGACACTTCTCATCTTCCTTAAGTTGTGAGTTCAATCCTCGTTAAGAGCAAAAATTTCCTTCTCCTCTTCTATATTGCAATTGTTAAAAATATTTTAGGGTGGACACTACTAGTGAAATGAACAACTAACATAAAGAAATTTAAATTTCATGATAGACACATACCTAGACTAATATATAAATAAACCTGCCATTATCTCCTCTAAATAGGAATTGTTCAAAAAAAAATATACTATCCAATATCCTAAGTAAATTGATTAATTAGTAGCCAATGAACATATGCTTCAAAGTCCAATCATGTAGGTATAAAAGGACAATGCCACGGAATTTTCCACCAATTTTTGACTGCCTATTTTCTTCCTTTACATCTTTGGCATTGCCTCAACCTTAAGCATGGTGAAGCTAAATTTGTCATTTAGTACCCAGTGTTTTATAACAAATTTTCCTAAAGTTTGTCACCTTAACACACCATCATCATGTGCTATATATATATAAACTACTGTTGCACGAAAGCTAATGACCTCAACGGTGTTATTTATATTTGATTTTATCATCTATGTTTAAATTTTTTATCTATTTCTCTTAATAATATCGTTTATAAAATTTAAATCCAATTTAAGATGTATTTATATTTATACATATTTGGATAAACCAAAGACTATTTAAAAAAATAAAACTAGATTTTTATTATGTATAACAAAGTAATATAATCTCAACATAAAAAATCAAAGGGACTAAAAAAATAAAATCAATACATTCATTGAATACATATTTTATCTTTTAAAAAAAACTTAGTAACTATCAATAAGCTCTATGATTATATTCTAGCCTAGATACAATATTGATGAACACGTGGAGATTGAGACAACTAGTATGATAAATTGCTCTGTGAATGTATCTAAATGTATTGACAAACTGCCGTAAAAAAAGATCTAATTATATGAGATTGTCAACATTTCTAGATCCAGAGATGTGTCGTGATAAATGCAACACGAAATGTCAAACTGAAGTCGTGCCATAAAAGCAAAAAAAAAACAAATTCAATGCTTCAAAAATATATGAAAAGAAAGAGAAAAAATTATTAAAGTTTATTTCGGTTATGTTAAATAATTTTTTTGAAGGAGTGATTTTTTTCGGTTGCTCTCCCGTTTTTCAAGGTTTCGTCTTGACTAATTTGGATTAACTCAAGTCGCACACCTAGCTGTGGTGGGTGAGTCTCCCAATATGGATTTTTTGCATACACGAGAATTTAAATTCGAGACTTAAGTAATATTAATCTGTTTACCACTTAAACCAACTTAATTGATAAGGAATAATTCATTTATTTGGACGAAATGCAATTGGGTCATTTGATTTGTACATATCTTATAACAGTTCAGTGAATTGAATATATTTCTAAAACAATCAAAATTCTTTTTCAGTTTTTTATTTTTATTTTTGGTAATATGAAAATCAAATCAATGTTTGAAATAGAGTGCATGTGAGTGAATGATCCAAAATCCTAACACAGTCTTATCACTCGCCTAACCTATCATCATTATATAATATTTTTTATTCGTATTTATCGAAAGTAATATATACAAAATATATTACTTTCAAAATTAAATTAAATTAAATTTTTATTTAAAATTAATTTTTTTTGTAATTTCAAGACCCTAACATTTTAAATCTCTATTTTTTTTATAAATTATTTCACTTTAAAATTTAAATTATTTTCAAAATTTTCTTTAACCCTCAAAATATTCTAGATTTAGTTGTATTTTATAATTTTATTTTATTTTTATATTTTTTATATTTTATATTTTATTTTTAGATTCTATAATTTGAATTTATAAATTCTATGTTTAAATGATGTATTATAAAATTTTATGTTTTTTTCCATTTGATTTTTTTAAAAGATTAATATAAACTAAAGAAATAAAATAAATATTAGTTGAGTACCCGTGATCCGAAAATATATGTATTCAATTTTTACAGGTATCCAATTTACATGTGCCTGTTTATTACATATCGATATAGGGATTGAGTTTTTGAGAGTCAAGTTTCAAGTACCCGACATTTCAAATACTCAAAATTCGAGTATTCAGATATAAACACCTCTACCACTCACAATCTAACCACCCTTTCTTTGCCTTTCCTTTTTACTCCGTTATTGCAGTAATTTTTTTAAATCTTTTTACTGTATTTTTTTAATTTATTAAGGGAAATAATAGACAAATTAAGAAATTAGAAATATACAAATAATGGAGAAATGTTTTAAAAAATAAATCAAAAGCAATAATATTATATAAAATCGTTATTAGGTGGTTGTGACATTATATAAGTAGCTGATTTTGAATTTGGGTGTTGAGTTAAGATTCGTAATTATATATATATGATGTATAATGTTATTATAAAATATTATATAAAATTAAATGACTAATTATATTATATGTGTTATATGTATTAAGTGTCATGAAAATAAAAATTTAGGTACTATAAGTTGTATTTATAATTTGATGAGAGACGAAATTATAAATATTTATAATCTGATTTAATATTCAATTTATATAACATTATATAAGTAGCTGATTTTGAATTTGGGTGTTGAGTTAAGATTCGTAATTATATATAATATGATGTATAATGTTATTATAAAATATTATATAAAATTAAATGACTAATTATATTATATGTGTATGTATTTAAGTGTCATGAAAATTTAGGTACTATAAGTTGTATTTATAATTTGATGAGAGACGAAATTATAAATATTTATAATCTGATTTAATATTCAATTTATATAAAAAGATAATGGTCCCAAGAAATAAGTTAACTTATATTACTCTAATCCTGTCAGAGAAATTTTATGGCAAGAGGAAACTTATTTCCTTTGAAGATCATAACCACTTTCTAGGTGATCTTCATCAATGGATTAAGGTACACTTTGATACACATAATTTACCGGCAAAATAAAATTATAATCAAACTCAATTTACCGGCATGTATCACTTAAAATAACACATAGATATATTGATGAAAAGACTTGACTTTACTGAAATGAAAGTATGGCTTTAAATACAAAATTGAAGCAAAAAATTCTCCTACTTATATGAAGAATTATCTAAACTAAATAAACTTATTTAAACTTAAAACAACTTAAACAAACTTGTTCAAAATAAATTAATATCTTATCAAATCAACTACTACTTCTGGATATTAAGAATACTTGACTCGTTAATATTACCCCTCAAACTGATGGGTAGTGGAATAATCTTCAGCTTGACAAGATGACAATGAAAGGTTAGTCGAGGTAAAGGGTTTTTAAGTGTATCAGCGAACTGATCTACATCATGCAAATGTATAAACAAAAACTTGGTTGCTTTCCACTTGTTCACGAACATAATAAAAATCAACTTCAATATGATTCATCCTAGTATGAATAACTGAATTTTGGCAAAGATAAATGGAACCAATATTGTCAAAGTAGATGATTGGTGGATGAAGAAGCTCAACCTAGAGTTTAGTGAGCAACTTTTGAACCTAATTCACTTCAGCGAGAGCAAATGCAATTACTCTATATTCAGCTCCCGTAGAAGAGTGTGTTACCGTAAGTTACTTATTAGAAGACCAATTAATGGGATTTTGACCAAAATAAAGAATATAACAAGATCTAGACATTCAATCATTGACATCTCCATCCTAATCAGAATCAGAGTACATAGTAAGATCTGAAGTAGTCGTAAAGGTGATCTTTAACCCGCAAGATTTTCTTTGTTGTAGATACGAAGAATTCTCTTCGCAAAGAACTAATGAGTTACGATTGGAGCATGCATAAATTGAGCAAGTTTGTTTACTGTAATGTGAACAAGATAATTCTTTAATTCAGAGTACCAAGCATGTGGATCTTACTTAAGTTCGTAAATGGCTTTGTTTAGTTTACAGACATATGAAGGATAGTCAGGAAGATTATATCCCGGAGGTTTTCATATGTATACGGATTCAACAATGTGACCTTGGAGAAAGGCATTGTTGACATCCAATTGATGCAAATGCCAATTATGTTGATCAGCAAGAGAAATAATGAGGCAAACAATCACTGACTTGATTATAGGACTGAAAGTATAATGATAATCAACACTAGACCGTTGTGTAAACCCTTTGGCGACAAGACGAGCTTTGTATCGATCAATGGTACCATCAGATTTGGTCTTTATTATGAAAAGCCATTTGCATTTTACAATATTTTGTGAAGTAGATTATGGAATTAGTTCCCAAGTATTATTGTTCATTAAAGCATCAAACTCAAATTTCACAGCTTTTCGTCATTGTGCACTTTTCTAGGCTAGTTTATATGTGGAACAAAGTGAGACGGGTGTAGTATGGGTTAGATAATCAAAAATGGATTTTGGTATGGTGATATTATTTTGTGAATGAGTAAATAGACGATGAAGATGAATTGTTTGAGGGACATAATCGATAAGGGGTAAAGTAGTAGATTGAGAGACAGAATCGAGGTGGAGGGCGATGATAAGGATTACGGGGATGGGGGATGAGTAGTTGGTTCAAATTGTCGGTGTTGCCGAATTTTTCGATGATACTATTGCAAAGGCAGAGAAGTAGAAGAAATGTCAAAGGAAAAAAGTATCTAAAATGAAGTTGGTACTGAAACTGTGGCAGAGGAGGAAATGGATGCAACCCTTTGTGTTGAACTTGTAGAGGGGCCTGATAAGAGTGGGGCTTGCCTTTTGAGAAGAATCTTGAATTATTGGTGGAATTTCATTAAAACTTGGTGACATAATACATTTATTTGAAGTGTTAGTTACAAGTGTAATATGATCTCATTTTAAATGTGAAATATTTTTATGTTGTAAATGAAAAAATATGCCTAAAAAAAGAAAACTCTTTTCATAGAAAGTAACATCTCTTGACACAAAAACCTTGTGAGAGATAGGATCAAAACACTTGACTGTGATGAGTATGAGAGTAGCCAAAATAAACAAATGGTGTAGATCAAGGTTCCAACCTATGTTTCATATATGGTTTTAATTAGGGATAACAAAGACATCTAAATGTATAAATATTTTTATAATTTGGTATTTCACCAAATAATTTTGATACGGGGATTGATCATCTAAAACTTTTGTTGAAAGTTTATTTATGAGATAAGTGGCATGGTGATATGCAAATTGTTAGGAAATAAACCGAGTACAAGTAATTTCCCTTATAACCAGATTAGTGAGAATACGAAATAAAAGCAAAAAAATAATACCCGAAATTGATAACGGAGTTCAGCCAATTGTGCTTACGTCTCCGGACTGCTGCAGATCTTTTACTAAGAGAGAAAATTTACAGGTGTTTACAAAACACTCACTACTCACAAGAAAGCTCTCTAGTATTGGGAGAAAGAAATGCTTTTTGGGATGGTTTTGAAGCTAAATGAGCTAGGGTATTTATAGTTGAAACTTAGGGACTAATCTTTGAAAATACCCTACAGTGCAATGACTAAAGTGAATTTACTCATTCCTATTTTCAACAAACATCTACCAAATTTTACCAAACTTTGAAAAACATTTTTCAAAGAAACATTTACCAAACTTTGAAAACCATTTTCAAAGAAACATTTACCAAACTTTGAAAACTATTTTCAAAGTTGGTTGCCAACCTTTGGACTTTTAACAATCTCCCACTTGAAAACTGATTTTAATCTGTCTTCACACCTCGATCGATGCAGCAGCATTTCTAGTCTTTTTATTCTTGCATGCCAACTGAAGCTGAACACAACTTCAGTTTGTCCGTGGTCACCGTCTTTGTCAACATGTCTGCCGGATTTTGAGCTCCACTGATCTTTTCAAGTTTCAAAATCTCATCTTCCAGAAGAGACCGGATAAAATGATATCGCAATTGTATGTGTTTTGTCCTGGAATGAAAAGACGGATTCTTTGCTAGATGGATAGCACTTTGACAGTCGCAATACAAGACATTGTTTTCTTGTTTCTTGCCTAACTCTTCCAAGAAACTTTGGATCCAAACCATCTCCTTGCTAGCTTCCGTAACAGAGACATATTCAATATCGTATCTTCACCTTTGAAACAAAGTGCTTTGTTTGTGGTACCTCGCAGATATCTGATGATCCATTTGATTGCTTCCTAGTATACATTGCCCGGATTATTCATGTACCTGCTAACAGCTCCCACTGCATGAGCAATATCTGGTCTAGTACATACCATGGCATACATCAGACTTCCAATTGCTGAGGCATACGACACCTTTACCATGTGTGCACGTTCTTCCTCCGTCTTTGGTGACTATTCTTTGGAGAGTCTAAAATGAACACCTAAAGGTGTACTTACTGGTTTAACATCTTTCATGTTGAACCTGGAGAGTACTTTGTTGATGTACTCAGCCCGTGATAACATCAAAGTCCCCGAATTTGTGTCTCTCTTGATCCTCATCTCAAGAATCTGCTTTGCAGCACCCAGATCCTTCATAGCAATCTGCTTCGACAATTTTTGCTTCAAGTGTATAACCTCTTGCATGTTTGAGCCTGCAACGAGCATGTCATCAACGTACAACAATAAAATAATGAAGCTATTGTCGAACCTCTTGATGTAGCAACAATGATCTGCTTGGCATCTGGTAAAACCACTGCTACCCATGAAGCTATCAAACTTCTTGTACCACTGTCTAGGAGCTTATTTTAAACCATACAAGCTCTTCTTCAACCTGCATACCAGGTTTTTATTGCCTGCCTCTATGAAGCCTTCTGGCTGCCTCATATAGATTCTTCCTCCAATCACCATGAAGGAAAGCTGTCTTTACATCTAACTGCTCAAGATGTAAATTTTCTGCAGCTACAATTTTCAACACCAGTCTGATTGTAGATAGTTTTACAACTGGAGAGAAAATTTCATTGTAGTCAATACCTTCCTTTTGCTGAAAACCTTTGACAACCAATCTTGCTTTGTAGCGTTTTCTCCCATCGTGCTCTTCCTTGATCCTGTAAATCCACTTGTTGTGGAGCTCTTTCTTGCCTGGGGGTAATTCATCTAATTCCCACGTCTGATTTGACATAAGCAAGCCCATCTCATCTTTCATGGAAGACTCCCACTTGACTGAATCCTCCACCTGTATTGCTTCATCATAGCACTCTGGTTCACCATTATCAGTCAGCAACAAGTATTGCAAAGAAGGAGAATAACGTTGGGTTGGTTTAGGAATTCTGGAGGAGCGCCTTAGTTTCGGTGTACCTGGTTCTTCTTGAACTGCTTCAGGACTGATCTGAACATTATTTCTCAGAAATCTCGTCGAACTCAGCAAATTCCTTTGTTTCAGCTTTGGTATTAGAGCTGCTTGATTCTACAGTTGACCTGTCTTTGTACATCACATTCTCATTGAAAATGACATCTCTGCTTCTGATGATCTTCCGATTTTCATAGTCCCAAAATCGGTAGCCAAACTCATCACCACCATAACCAACAAAGACACATTTGTTGGACTTGGCATCAAGTTTACTTCTTTCAGCAGAGTTTATGTGTACATAAGAAATACAACCAAACACTCTTAAGTGTGAAAGGTTTATTTCTTTCCTGCTCCAAACTTCCTCTGGTATTCTGCCATCCAAAGGAACTGAGGGCCCCACGGTTGATCAGGTAAGCTGCAGTGTTGATAGCTTCAGCCCATAGAAATTTGGGCAATCCGACATGTATCCTCATGCTTCTGGCACGTTCATTCAGAGTTCTGTTCATGCGCTCTGCTATGCCATTATGTTGCGGTGTCCTAGGAACTGTTGTCTCCATCTTGATCCCATTGTTTGCGCAAAATTCTCTGAATCTACGATTTTTGTACTCTCCTCCATTATCAGACCTCAACCGCTTGACTTTCAGACCAGTCTCATTTTCCACCGTGGCCTTCCATTTTTCTGAAGGTATCAAAGACTTCTGATTTTTTTCTTCAGAAAATAACCCACACCTTCCTTGTATATCATCGATGAAAGTGACATAATATAATGAGCCTACAAGAGATGAACTAGATGGTCCCCATACCTATGAACCAACTCTAACTTTTCAGCCTTGGGTGTCTTACCAATCTTTGCAAAGCTGACTTTCTTTTGTTTGCCAAAGATGCAATCCTCGCATAGTCCGACATCTACATTCTTTAGATCCGGCAATTTCCCCTTTGACAAAAGTATCTTCATCCCTTTCTCGCTCATATGGCCAAGCCTTTGGTGCCATAGGTTTGATTTTCCATCAGCATCTGCTATTATAATGATATTCTCTAAATTTGAGGTTACATAAAGAGTACCAGTTTTCTTACCACGAGCAATGACGAGTACTCCTTTGGTAATCTTTCATTCACAACCTGAAAAGGTTGTACTATATCCTTCTCCATCAAGCTGTCCTACAGAAATCAAATTCCTTTTGAGGCCAGGAATATGTCTCACTCCTGTCAGCTTCCAGGTGGTATGGTTTGGCAACTTTAATCGGATGTCTCCTTTTTCGACGATCTTCAATGTTTCATCATCGGCTAGATGAACCTCCCCAAAATCACCACTGACATAGTTCTCCATGATTTCTCGGCATGGGGTGGAGTGGAAAGATGCCCTTGAATCCAAGATCCATGATTCAATCGGAGTGTTGACGCTTAGAATCATGGCATCACCTGTCTCCTATGTCATGTTGGGAGATTGCTGTGCACCAGTATCTTTCTTCAGTGCTCGACAGTCTCTTTTAAAGTGACCCTTCTTGCCACAATTATAACAGGTAAAATCTTTCTTTCCTGTTCTTGATTTTCCCCTTCTGGATTTGGATCTGCCACGATTTAAATTTCTTTATGAAGTTCTCCCTCTGGACTCCGTGTGCAAGGCTGAAGAGGTTGATGCTTCACCCGATTCTCTCCGTTGAATTTCTTCGCTCAGTACCAGATCCCGAACATCGTCGAATTTCAATTTACTATTTCCCGATGAGCTGCTAACTGCTGTAACAGTAGCATTCCAACTGTCTGGTAGAGATGATAAGAGAATTAAAGCTCGAACTTCATCATCGAATTCAATTTCCACTGAACTCAACTGGGTTGTGATTGTGTTGAGTTCATTTAGGTTTTGTGCCATCGATGCCCCTTCCGTCATCCGCAAATTGAATAATCACCTCATCAAGTGCACTTTGTTTGAGGCTGATGGCTTCTCATACATATTGGAGAGAGCCGCCATAAGACCCACCGTGGTCTTTTCCTTTGCTATGTTGAAAGCAACATTGCGGGATAACGTCAATCGGATAACTCCGAGGGCTTGTCTGTCGAGAAGAGCTCAGTCTTCATTTTTCATGCCCTTTGGTTGCTTTCCTGAGAGAGGTTGATATAGATTTTTCTGGTACAAAAAATCTTCGATCTGCATCTTCCAAAAGCCAAAGTTCGCACCATCGAACTTTTCAATTTTAACATTCCCTTCGTCTGCAGCCATCGCTCCAACTCGAATCTGGTTTCGTTTGGATCGTTTCTGACAATTCTTGCGAACCACCGTGTATTAGAACACCTCCGTTGACAAACTCGTATCGCCGATAAAATTTTTACTATTTACAAAATTTACTATTCATATGAATAGTAATAAATAGTAACTTCGCAAAAAAATTGATAAAATTCACAACTAAAAGCTCTGATACCAGTTGTTAAGAAATAAACCGAGTACAAGTAATTTCCCTTATAACCAGATTAGTGAGAATGCGAAATAAAAGCGGAAAAATAATACCCGAAATTGATAACGGAGTTCAGCCAATTGTGCTTACGTCTCCGGACTACTGCAGATATTTTACTAAGAGAGAAAATTTATAGGTGTTTACAAAACACTCACTACTCACAAGAAATCTCTCTTGTATTGGGAGAAAGAAATGATTTTTGGGATGGTTTTGAAGCTAAATGAGCTTGGGTATTTATAGTTGAAACTTAGGGACTAATCTTTGAAAATACCCTACAGTGCAATGACTAAAGTGAATTTACCCATTCATATTTTCAACAAACTTTACCAAACTTTGAAAAACATTTTTCAAAGAAACATTTACCAAACTTTGAAAACCATTTTCAAAGAAACATTTACCAAACTTTGAAAAACATTTTCAAAGTTGGTTGCCAACCTTTGGACTTTTAACACAAATGACCAAAAAGAAGAGGGTATCGATGCTTGATAGAGAATTGTTTCCGTTGTTTCAATTATATGGACATGTATACGTTCAACCAAGGCTACTCGTTGAGCTGTGTATGATGGTGAAACAAGATGTTCAATGCCATTATTTTGAAAAAATGATTTTAGGCCTTCAAACTCACCACCACAATTAGTGTAAAACGAAAGTATATTTGTTTGAAAATATTTTTTAATAAGAGATTTAAACGTTGAAAATTTTGATTGAACCTCACTTTTTCGTTGGAGCGTATAAAGCCAAATGTATCTAGTAAATTGATCAAAAAATATTACGTAATATAGTTTTTTATCAATAGATAAAACTGATGAAGAGACCCATAGATCACTGTAAATAAGTTGAAGTGGTTTTTTTTCTTAACAAAGTGTTTTGAGAAAAAGGGTTACCAATTACTTTTATTTAATTTCTTATGCTAGAGATGTTGAGATTCCTCCTTATTAATGTAGTAATATTGGTGGCTCGATTTGCAATGACGATTCTCGGCATGCCACTCATATAGTCCTTGCTTATTCTAGTCGCATGCTAACAACGCCGCCGTGCATAGATTCGTAACATGGAAAACAGAGGGAAAAATTCAAGGGAGGTTAGATTATCTTGACAAAACTTAAAAACAGAAATAAGGTTACATTTAATGTCAGGAGCACACAAAGTATAAGATAATTGAAACTTTTTGGTTGATGCATTTAGATGAATTGAACTAGTAGAAAAAATGGGAATTTTGTTACCATTATCCATTGTGATTTCATTTGTGCCTGTGTAGTCACGTGGCTGTTGAATACTATCAACATCAGTTGAAACATGATGAGATGTTCTTGAATAAACTATCCATGGCATAGAGGTGTAATGGACTTAAGCTTCTATGTGGTTATGAGAGCATGTGCTACAAACATTGGTCATGTGGCCAGAATGACCACAAAATTGATAAACCATACGATTACGTTGTGGATTACCAAGAGTTGTTACATGTAATCTGGCCTAGGATTTTGATATTTCCACTAGGAACTAGAGGATTCACCTTTCTTATTGTTTCAAAAAATGTTATGGCCTGGGGATCTTTGAACAACTGCAGCAGTGATAGGAGAAGATGATTTTATGTTTTCGCTGTGTGAGAAGTTCCCTACTGACGAGTTTATCATAAAGTTCATCGTATGAGATTCGGGAGTCACGAGGCTGAATGACAACTGATATAGAATCATACTCAGGTCATAGGCCACTAAGTATTTTAATAGCAAGTTTATTATCTGATATAGGGGCACCAGAAATGGAAAGTTCATTTGCAACGTTCTTGATGTCTCGTAGATATTCTACTATGCTGCAAGATTGTTTAATGATGGAGGCTAAGGTATTTTTCAAACTAAAGACTCTAGTGTGAGACTTATTCGCATACAGAGTGTGTAACGTATCCCAAGATTCCTTTGAGGTGGGTGGTTCTGCAATTGCAAAGGTGATAATTTGATCAACTGATTCCATTAAGGCATTATGAATTAATTGATCTTGTCGAAACCATATTTCATAGTTTGGATTAGAGGTTTGAATATTGTCAATAGTGATGACTCTCAAGGAAATAATCGTGGTGCCATCTAAATAAGAGTAGAGATCATGGCCAAACATGAGGGATTCAACTTGATTTTTCCAGGTGGCAAAGTTCATTGTGCTAGTAAGTTTCAACGGTAGTTAGGATCCTGGATTAAATTGAACTAGATGATTAATGTTGTCCACAGACACAGTGAAATCAGATGGATTAATCATGATTGGGAAAGATGCTTCTATTGCCATTAAGATAAGAAAAAATTGAAGAAAGTGGGAAAAAATATTCTCGAAGGAGATTAGAAAGGCTCTAACACTATAAAATAACACAAATATATTGATGAAAAGACTTGACTTCATTGAAATGAAAGTATGACTTTAAATACAAAATTGGAACAACAAAATCTCCAAATTATATGGAGAATTATCTAAACTACATAAACTTATTTAAACTTAAAACAACTTAAACAAACTTATTCAAAATAAATTAACATCTTATCAAATAATAAATAAATATATATATATATATATATATATATATATATATATATATATATATATATATATATATATATATATATATATATAGAGTAAAGTCAACCTCAACTACCGATGACTCTACTCGTCACTGTATAAATATCTCAAACCCTAAATAAATTATGAATTTCTAAAATTCATTATCAAATTAACGAAAAATTAAATTCTTAAATTTAAAGAAATAGTCGTTCTTTAACCTCAAAAAATAAGAAGTTACCAAATATGATATATGAAAGGAAATAAACGCATGTTTCCTAAAATGTGAAATGGAAAGGTTTCTAGAAACTCTCCAAATTGCAAATATCGTATGAAAAATTATATTCGCACAATCAAATTGAGCTCTTTCACATTTATCTTTTCCTGAGAGGCATCAGTACCTTTCATAGCTTCGAATCTTTAATCATTAATATTTATCTTCAAATAACCACTTCTTCTTAAGTTTGAAACAATAGGATTGGTAAGGCTCTTCCTCATATTCAAGCGGGATGCCATAGGGTAGTCTGCCAATCTTGATGTTTCAGTCTAATTACGCTAATATCTCCTAGTAGATACTACAGATGGGCATGATTTATTTTGAGCTCGGACACAAGGCAAATTAAATCCCACAAAAAGAAAAACACCCTCCTGAGAGGCATTAAAATTTGTGATGATACCCTTTTATCTGTCGGTATCCTTTGCAACCAACACTGAGGTAAACACTTCTTGATAAGAACTCAATGTTTGGTTTCTCATATCCTGTTGTAGTTTGGTTAACTATTCTTGTAGTTCTTGTCGGGACTGCTTCATCGCTTTTATCCTTTTGTCCATGATAATGAATTTGTAGCTATTTAATTTATTTTACGAGCACTTTCATAGAACCTCCCATGAATTATTTCTATATTTCCATAATTAATGCTAGTAAAATATTTCCATAATTAATGTATGCAAAAAGGTGTAATCGTCATAAAATAATTTTCATTAAACATAAAGGATTCAATACATCGAGCAACTAAACTTTTACAGATAAGGATCATCATTAAATAATTCAATAAATTCTTAATATTTAAAAAGTATTCGTAAATAGGTTAATTTTAATTGTATATATAAATAGATATTTATTTGATATACAAACGTTATTAGTAAATATTTTATATACAAACTTTTAATTGATTTGTTTATGTTGTTGATTTTGTCTAGATTGTTTGATCAATTTTATTTTTATTTTTTAAAATTTTAATCATAATTAAAATTAGATATATAAATGTAATATAATTAAATTATAAATATTTAAAAGATCAAAATAATAATATAAACTAAATTTATAATTTATTTATAAAATATGAACTAATAATAAAAAATAACTTAACAAATTTAATAATTATTATTGAAACTAAATTAAATTTTAAAATTTTGAAAATGTATATATAAAAAACAATCATATTAGAATATATAAATTAAATCCACAAAAATCTAATACAACGACTTTAGAAATATTTGACTGACATTGTAACAAAGCTACGTGGGTTGTGGGAGGTGCCTCCGTCGTAAAATTTTTGGTTTAATGTTTCTTGAGTTTATGTTAATTTGAAATTAAATATGGATTATATTTTTGTTTAAATATTTTTAAAATCTTTATCAATTTAAAAATTAATCAAATTAGACACTAATTTTTAATATTCAAATTTTAAATTGATAGTTTAATAATTATATTATGTCTCATATTAATTTATAAATTTAATGTTAGTATTGAATTGTATTGACAATTTGAATAAGTTACAAAGAATTAAAATGATTAAATTGAAAAATAGGAACTATACTATAACTTATAAATAATATACAGACTAGTAGACTAATTTAATTTATTAAATTTCATATTTATTATTTTAATTATGATTAAAGTTTTAAATTTTTAAAAAATATAAATTAAAAATAAATAAATCAGAATTAAAAAAACTAAATTTACAATTTATATATACCTGAGGGTCTAATAGAAGAATTAGGGAAAATTCTATAGTTCGTGTCACATATCAAAACACACTATTAATGTGGCATACCGAAACATACACTAATATGAAATTATAAGGTGACATTCATGATCTAGAGATCATGAGTTTCAAGTTGAGCTCGACATCTTTTTCAATGGTGTTCTTAAACTCACTTAAGGTTTTTAGAGGGTTTAAGCTTCAAGGGCTCCCTTTAATGATTTCCATACATAATTAATGTACTTTATTTATTATTTAGCAAGTTTTAATCATTGTTTTCTAACTATAATCGTTTTGGTGGCTTTGGTTTGAAGAGAAAGTAGTGCACGACACCCCTTAAAGAGTAAGGTCAAGGAACAGTTGTTTTTATTGAATGAACTACAAAGGTATTTGAGTTTCTTTTTTATGAGGGTGAGGTAACATACTTTAACTCTTCTCCACTATTTGTAAGTCATTTATATTGGTTTGTTTATTTGTATGGGGTGGTGAAGCATGTTGCGGGGCTTGGGTGCTTGAAAATTTTTGTAGAAATTTTTTATGTTAGATTGATGTAAAAATGGTGAATAATGACCCCTAATAACATCCATAAGCTTAATAATCAAGTTAGGCCTTAATACAAATGTTTAAGGTTAGTTTTGGGTGTTTCTCGTTGAAAACAGTGCATTTCTAGGTTACAGTTTCGATATTAGTATTGATATTGGATAAGCACAAGTAAAATATAAGTATTTTGCAAGGATAGTACTGATACTCCATAGGGTAGTATCGATACTTATCCATTATTAAATATAAAGGGAGTGAGTTTTGGCAACTTTGAAGCTTATAATGGCACTAGTACTCGGGGAGTATCGATACTACATGTATGACATTGATAATAAGGGTAATTTTGGTGGAATTAAGGGCTACTTTTGGCACCAATACTTAGAGAGAGTGTCGATACTAATGAGCTAGTATTGATACCTATGTAAAGGTTTTGATATCATCAACAATGATTGATTAGTGGACTTTGAGATGTCAAATATAATTGAGAGTAAGAAGTTTAATAGTAACTGAGATCAAGCATTTAGCCTGAAAGTGGTAGCTTAAGGATGGGAACCTAATAATAGGTGATGAGTAAAATTGTGAATGGTTATAAATGAGCAATCGAACGAGTTCCTCTTAGGTGATAGCTTGATTAGCAATCTGAATGATTAATGAAATGAGACTTTAGTGAAAATTTAAAAATTATTATAATTGATTAATGACACTAATAATAATGTTAATGACTAAAGATAAGAGGGTTAATCATGTGTGATAGGCCATTTAGTTCTAAAGTGAGAACTTGATAATAAAGACTTGGTAACAATAATATGATGAATAATAATGATGTGTGACAATCATAAGAGCCTTATGAGGTAAGATTTCATATGACTTATGTCTTTGTTTTACACTTGGGAAACAATGAGGAGACCAAAGTTACTTGTGTATGACATACATCTATTGTGTTTGATGAATGTATGTATGATAAGTAATCTAGATATCCTAAAAGTCGTGTCGAGGCATTGAAAAGTATGCTAGTTGGTTACAACTTTAACACTCATGTGACTTAGGGTCATCATTTACTCTATAGAAATAGGTTAATCGAGAGTATATTCCTAATGTAGGGGTGACCCAAATCTCATCCTAGGTAATGGTCATGTGGAGCCACTAGATGTACGTTGTTGATACGAGTGGAGCCATAATGTCTACTTATTTGTTGTGGATAAGTGTTTGATCTCCGTGATCTGAGCTTTATCCTTTATTGTTGTATTGTGTGTTGTGGATGGATGTTTGAGCTCTATGCCCCAAACTTTATCCTTGATAATGTATTTATGATTGTATATATGCATTGGATAGACAAAATAGTTTCTCTAACTATACTTGCTAACATACTTATGTTATGGATGCATGTAGTATTGTAGAGTTATTATATAGCATTGATGTTGTTAGCTCAACGTTCATAATGTGCTTTTGTTCGCATGTTACAAGTTACGTAGAGCACGATGGGACAATGATATTATCGGATGAGTCTTACCATAGTATTTGAGTAACGACTTAGAGGGCATGTTGAGGTTATAGTGTGAAAATGGGTAGACTTATAATATTTTATTTATATATTTATGTGTTGAGTTTTTAAATTGAGGTCTCACTTTTGTAAATTGTTATGTTTTCATAATTTTTGTTAATGACATAAAATATCGAGTAAATGTTTTTTAAATGGTTAGTCATTTCGGTGATTCAATTGATACTCGAATCTTTGGGATTATGGTGTTAAAAGAGTCATACAACTTTTTTATGTGCACTGGAAACTTAAATGTGTCAGTTGGCAAATGCGTTCAACTTAAGACGACAAGAAACTTTACTAAGTGACGTCGAAGTTGTAAAAGCTAAAGGTAAGGTACATAGCAATGAACACTATAAGGTTATCGCATTATGAAGTAGAGCTCGAATTGGAAACAAAATTATAGACACAAAGAAATAATAGAAGCCTTCATAGAAGAAACCTAAGGAAAAAGTACCGATATTGGCACAAAAGTCAATACCAGAGTCTGGTGAGACCAAAAACCAACTAGCTAATTTGCCACATTTTTGCCCACATATGTCGCAACATACAATTGGGAGGCCACCACCTCCATTACCAAAACACCTTCATGTACTAAAATGATCAAAGTAACGTAGCTTAATGAGCTCATAAAATGTGAAATGATTAATAATATTCATGTATTAATAAAAATTACTAGAAATCCATATAAATGGTAAATGACTAAAATAAGCAAAATTAAGAAAATACCCATAAGGTAGTAAATGAATTATAAGAACTAAGACTGGTTAAAACATGTTCTATAAAATATTAATAAGCGCATAAAAGTATTTCATGTTGTATCAAGATATGGTGTGATTATTCATGTTATCGTGTGACATTACTCTTGTGCATTGAACCTTATGGGTTTGATTCCGAAAGCATTATCGTGTGGTAACGTGTATCATGTTGCATTGACATGTTATTGTAATATTTTAATCGCCAAAGTAATCTTTTCAAGATCATTAGGGTATAATTGGCATGTCGTGGAGTCTAACACCTATATTGTGGTACATTCGTGTACAATTGTGACACTTTGGTGCAACATGGCACATTACGAATCGTGACACATTCATGTGCATCATGGCACTTAGATGCACCATGGGTATTATTATCATCCTCAATTCTTGTATCTTAGATAGATCTTCCATGTTACTTTGGACATTCTTGTGTTAATTTATTTATTCATGATGTTTAAGCATGACGTGACATTATTGATATATTGATTTGATCCTACTTCTGCACCTACTTCTTTACATCTTGATTTGATCTTACTTCTGCACCTACTTATTTACATCTTGCTTTATTTAAATGTGCATAGATTCAAGGACCAGGGACCATTCTTTTCACCCTTTATACTTTTTACTTTTGTTACATATCAATACTTTGCATGCATATTACTTCATATAACATATACCATATTCATCTTACTTTATTATATATTGCATGCATGTTATGTCATGATTAGTATGATGATATATCTTATGTTATATTGCATATTCTATCTTATTTTATATTTAGATATGTTAGGCATTGTCATTATATAACATGCTTAACATATTACATTCACATCTTTACTTAGGTTATTTCATGTTCATGCATTCATACTTAGCTCATTTTATGATTATGTTAGCTCATTCATTATTATCTAACTCATTTCATATACTTTGCATTAGTGGCAGCATCTATTTCATTCATTTCCCAATGATTCAAAACTTATTCTATTGTTTTCTTGACACATCAAGGTGCAAACAAGGCTAAGGATCTTATGGCAGCTTATGGATAGCTCATTCATTCTATGGCAGCTCGTGGAAGCTAGAATACATCAAAGGATAGCTCACCATAGCTAAAAGAAGCTCAAAGGACAAGAACAATAGCTAAAGGAGATGAAATGTAATTGACATTAGCTGGAGAATAACTGAGGAGCTGGAAGCTGAGCTGAGGACTTATGGTTGCTCGAGGCACCTAAAGTGACACTAGGTACCTATTTAGCTATCTACACTACCTAGCTAGCTACCTAAGGTGTATCCATGCATGCAACATCACCAAAGAAGGCCATGTTCACAAAACATGATGTCCTATGCATGCTTAAGTCATGTGCACCCCTTTGAATTCAAACTAGGCGTTAACTCCAAGAGGCATGTAACCATTCAGCCAAAGTAAGGCAACCACCCATCTTGGTGCCAAATATGAAAGAAAACAACACCATTCAGCCAAGCCTTCCCTCCCTTTCACAATAGTCGAACCATGCTCTCTTTTCGGCCAAAGGAGTGAATCCTTCCTTTTAAAGGCTTTTTGAACCAGAGCCTATATTATTCATCTTCCATAGACTTAATTATTCAATAAAACATGTAAATTCATGGGAAATGTCAAGCTGAATCCTTATGTATTCTTTCAAGCCTTCCCTTTCATTTCTTATATAAAGCCAATGCCTAAGCTATTGTTAGCCATCCCTCTTTGCATATTCAATATAATTGTGAGGTTATCCTCTTTGCTTAAGTTTTATTGAACTTTATCGACTTATTAGGTACCTTGTGTACTTGTGGCATAAAACCCCCGTCATTTCCATAGATACTTGTATTTCTTGACTCTATATAATCAACCGGGCCAAGTCTTTTATTATCACCCCTTGATCAATCTATAAGGTTTGGTGTTAGACTCTTTTATAGTCTAGTTTACACTTTGATTGTTCAAGATACTACCATCCCTTTTCATTGTTTCTATAGCCTACCAATGCCCATTATCATCATTTCGCATCCCAACTCTATCATCATCAAAGCACCCATTTGTTTCACACTTATATCAACCACCTAGCCATTCTTTTAAGCCTATCTTCTTGCAGGTTCTTGCTCCATCACTAGATCCACAATCAAGGGCACAAGTGCCTTACATCATATCTTGTGCATGACATACATATGTGGTAATGAAAGTATGATTTACTTACCATCATTTAGTATAGTTTTCTCGACTATGAATAAATTTGGCTTCATCTATGATGTGATTAATTTTAATCATGATTGAATTGATAAAGTAACATGAATACATGATATAGTAAGATAATGTGATAACCTTGGATATGTTATGCCTTAGATTTGAACTAAGTGTGATTAATCCAAATAAGAGATCAAAGACTTCATAACATGTTAGCATGTTTATTTTTATGAAACTCGTGAAATATAGTTAAGTTTATATGTACCACTAAGCTTTGTTAGTTCAGCGTACAAATTTCTTTGATTAAAATGATATCATCAGAGGGGTCTCAATGGGAGTACAATTATTATGACTTAGTGGCCATGTAGATGTTATGATTTTTATCTGAGTTGTGTTGTAAATATTTGGTTGTATTTTATTTTATATTTGACTTTCAAACAAAGAAGTATTGCTTTTGTCAATAATTATGTTTTCCGTATCTTTTATTATTAGTTTTAAAATTTTAAGTCGTGAAGTGTGAGGATCACTCTGGTGATTTAATATGGTACTCACAAATTCAACGATGTGTAAAGTTGGGTTTGAGGGTGTTACAAGTACGAGTTGTTCTTTCCTTAACACAATGTCTATATCAATGCAACCAAGCACTATAAGTAAGTATCTTTTTAAGTCCATGAAATTTGTCTCATTAATCATGGGTATAGAATTAATATTGAAGATAGTATGGCAGTTATAAAAAAACAAACACGTGTCAATATTTATAGGTAAAAGTAATTTTAAATTAGCGGTTAATTCACATATCAAGATATTAAACACAGTATTAATATCAAGTCTTTGAACACTAATAGTAATAATAAGTGGTACTCTTATTGTAACAATCAAACATTGACAATATATTAATCTTTGGACTAACATATTACTCACATAAAGTACCTTATAATTGTCACATGTTTATTACCACATGTCATTGAAAAATTATCAAATATCAACTTAAATTTGGGTCATTTAATAAACACACGAATCACAAAAACATATAATAATCTTGATATTTTAAATAAACTAATTTATACAAAACATGACACTTAAGTGGTATTTTGTTTCAATTAATCTATTTAAAGTATTAGAATTTAAAATTTAAATCTAAAATATGAATTTATATATTTCAAAATATAATATACAGCCCTTTAATCACTTTAATCACTAAATAACTTGGTTCGTGTAATATGTACTTTAAATTACATATAACTATCATAAATTGCATTAATAATATGTATTTTCCAAACCTAAATCCATGTAAAATTAATAATATATGCAAATCAATTAATGATTGATCATCAATTTCAACAAAACTATACAAGTATTAACTGCTCGTTTTAATTATTGAGCGACCTGAGAGATAGAAGTGTTGTTCTCTCTAAAGATCTCAGATTCGAACAACTGCGTTTACAATATACTTATATGTTGTTAATAATTATGAAAGTGTTTGAACAAATATTACCTTATAATCACTCTACCTATACCCAAAAAAACTACACATACATTTTATCACTCATAAGTTTAAAGATAATATAAGTGTGATCAAACTCACATCTTCTAATATATTACAACGACAACTATATCAATTGAACTACAATTCAATCCGTAAAAATAAAAATAAAATAAAAATCGATAAATAAACTAATATTATTTTCATGATAAATGAACATGCAAGAGGTATCCAAAATCCACAAACGAAATGTATATTGACATCATAGCAAAGATTTGATTATTGGAACCAACAAATTAAATGTTTAACGTCGTTATTGTCACTATCCCTACCGGTATACTACGGCTTTTAGATAGAGCAATAATTTCATTACTTCCCCAACATCATACATTTTTTTAATAAAGCCCTCCATCCACGTCATATAAATATAATTGGTTCAATCAATAATTAATATTACATAAAAATAAAATAAAATAACAATTATAATTATAATTAATACATTCATATATAAGGATGAACAGAGTGTAGCCGCCCTCTGAAAATTTCAAATTACCATATATTATAATTAGAATTAATTTATTTTTGCCCCTGAAATTTTATAATTGTTTGTCCTCTCGTAAAATTTTAGAAGTTCGTCTCCTAATATAAAATTTTGCATTCTTCTTTGTTCATATATTATAATTAGAATTAATTATTGTAAGAAGATAAATTAAATAATTAATAATTATATTATATTTAAATCTGAATAGAAATAAATTTAAATAATAACCATATATAATGAGATTTATATTAGAATCAATTTTGAACTATATAATCAATCTCAAACTTGGACGCTCATGATTCTAAAACTTTAATCTTAAAAACATAATTATAATTATTATTTATTTGGCTTAATATCTCATTTCACCCATATATAAATTATAAAAAAAAATCTTAAATATATAAATCTCAACATTTTAGAATTTATATTTTTCTTAAAAGTTCAATTATAGCTATTTTTTGTTTTAATTAAAAAAACATGGATTAATCTGGAGTGTTGAAGATGGAGGGATTTGCTTGTGGCAGCATGAATTTCGGTCCTCCTTCAGTGGCAACAAGAAAATCAATTCAATTTAGGGTAAACTACACTTTAATACTCCGACTATCACTTTTGTTCCGTTTTGATCATCCAATTATTATTATTAAAAATCATACTTAACATTTAATTTTGTTTTCATTTTAGTCACCCACTATTCAACAATTAACGATGATATTGACATGTCATCATAAGATAATGCCACATCATTATTAAAAAAATTAAAATATCACATCTGCAGTTCTGTTAATTTTTCAACGGTATGTAACAAACTAAGACATAACATTAGGTATAATTCTGAAAAAAAAAAGTTAGGTGACAGAAACATAATAAAAGTGATAGTTGGATACTAAAGGTATAATTTACCGTTCAATTTAAAAACAAGGCGATGGGCAGCCAAATCCCCGTTGTGCATTTCCCTATTTCACATTGGACATTACGCTTTCACGTGCTTAGGATTAATAAATTTAATTAATTAATAATTCATCAAACCGATTACTGCATTCTATGCAATTATTAAACACAATTAATTTATTAATTAAAACCAACCGATTGGGTTTTATTTATTTATGGATAAATTAAAAATTTCATCACTAAACTTCACTTTCTTTTCTATTTTACTCACTGAACTTTAAAAGTTTTCAATTTTCTCACTGATATTACTACATTAGATTTTTTGTCACTCTGCCATTAAATAGTTAACAACGTTAAAACAATGTATTAAGTTTAATGAGAAAATTGAAAAGATTTAAAGTATAATGAGTGAACTATGAGAGAGAGTAAAGTTCAGTTACCAGATTTATAATTTACCCTTTTATTTAAAATACAGGTTAATTAAATTCACTAATCTCATAATTTAGTTTGACAAATCGGATTTGCATTAATAAGAATAGGGCACAGTCCATATGATATATAGCCATCCCACTCGAGGGGGACGAGGGATTCCCGGAGAACCGTGCGTGGGCTTATTAATTAATCAATTATTATTAAAATTAAGGGTAAACTACACGTATAGCACTTAAATTATTACTTTTGTTATGTTTTGGTACCCCAAACATTATTGTTTTTTAAATCATACTTCACTTTTAGTTTATGGCTCATTTTGATATCACGTCGTTAAAAAATTAACACAACTACTGATGTGATATTTGAGGGCGGAACTAGGGTGAAATTATGGGAGGGACCAAGTTGCTTATCTTTGAAAATAACAAGGTTCTAAAAGGTAATTAAACCACAAAAAATAGAGAATTGAGACTTAATTTCATTAATTTTAAAACTGTCATGTCCTAAAAGGTAATTAAACTAGAAAAGTTAGGGGCAAGACTTAATTTCATTTAACTTTAAAACTGGTAATGCCTTAAAAGTAATTAAACAAGAAATTTTTGGGAGGGGTTATGACTTAATTTTAATGGTTTTAAAACTTTAAAGGGCTTAAAATATAATTATATCATAAAAATTAGGGTGGGCCATGTCCCCCTCCTGCCCCCCACATGGTTCCACCACTAGTGACATTTATATATTTTTCATTGATAGTATGACATTATTTTATGTTGACACGATAATATTACCGTTAAGTTTTTAATGACAGAGTACATAAATAAAACTTAAACTAAATATTACTTTAGGTACTAAAAGAGTAGTTTACCCTTAAAATTAATCTTAATATCACGATTTCTTCTCATTAAACAATCAGCTTTACGTACAAGGGAACACAGCTATCCCTTTTGTTTATTGGATTTTATTGCAATTCCCCCACTCATTTTTGGGACCATTACAATTAATATTAATAATAATTAGATGAATGATTTTGTCTATTTCATTTCTTTTTATGAGTTTGGCTATTATGAATTTAGATACATTTTGAATTTATATATTATAATTTAATTATAGATTTATTATTTTTTAATATATAAATTTTAAAAATTGAATGTTTAAGATTGTTTTGTAGGATCTAAAATTTTCATTTTTACAGAAAAATTAAAATTAAAATGAAAGGACATGAATCAAATTGAGATTAATTTTTTAGACTTAAAATTTATTTTGGTGTAAAAAAATAATTTTCTCTATTTTTTTCATCTTCTTCTAGCTTTATAATTTCTTTTATGTTTATTTACCTAAAAATAAAAAAGAAATAGTATGGAATGAATTATAAAAGAACATGACAGTGTGCACATATCAAATATTCATTGAATAACAATTTTTCAACGGATATAATAAATTAATTTTAAAATAAAACGTTAATATTTATTTTAATAAAAAATTAAATATAAAAAATATATAATTCAAACACTAAATTTACAATTAAACCTCATTTAAAAATTAATACGAACATAATGAATATTGTGACCTTAGGTGAAAAAAATGAGATGACATACTAATAATTAATTGGTCTAAAAAAATAAGATATCCATTTTTTAAGTAAAATTAAAGATTTGAATATTAATATTATAAATCCATCAAGTGGTTTATTGATAAAAGGAAATATTGTAATTTTTAGAAATTCTAGGTTCGAGCAGCTACGTATGTAGGATGTGCGTGCATTGTTGATTGATTAAGAAAGTTTTGAACAGATGTTATCTTGTAATCACCCTACACTATTAAAAAATTAATATTGTAAATGAAATAAATTTAATTAAGAAAATTGTTTTTATAATAAATGTCTGTAATATTAAATTCAAATTATTTATTAAAAAATTGAATATGAAAAATTAAATTAAGGTGTAATGCTAAAAAAATCCTAAAGTTTGATTAAATAATCACTTTAGCCCTTATTCTTTATATTTTTTGCTAATAACATTTTATTTGTGGGCAAAAATATCTCTTCATAAATGAAAATTATTAGTCAAGAGACAGTTTAAAATAAAGACCTTTTACCCTAAAATAAGAACTTTTTGTCCTAAAATGAAAATGTTGGGAGATAAAATACTATAAAAAATAGAATAAAAACTAAAATGATTATTTAATTAAACGTTAGAAGTTTTTTTATCTAAAAAAATATTTGAGTCAAAAATACACTAAAAAAGAATAAAAATTAAAATAACTATTTAAGTCAACGATAAGGTTTTTTTTTATCATTATACTTCAAAGTCTTAATATAAAAATAAGTGATTAAACTATACCCTAAGTTAATTTTATGTATCTAAAAAAATTTTCGTTAAAAATATGTGTGTAACGTTTTCTCTATTACACTTTTAGGCGCCTACGTCATAATAGTTGTTTAAAAAATCGTTAAGTGACACATGTTATACTTATATTTTGGCTTAATGCAAAAACAAGTACTCAAACTATACTCTAAGTTAACTTTAAGTGTATAACGTTTCTAAAATTACACTTTTAGATTCATACACAGTAACGATAGTTAAATTCGACCGTTATTTGACACATGTCGCATGTATATATATTTTAAAATTTTATTTATTAAAAAATATTTTTTAAGAAAATTTTTTCCTTATTCCCGTTGCGCAACTTCCTCAACCGTGTTTTATAAATCCTTAAAGTTAACTTGAGATGAGAATGGTAAATTTGAGATTAGAGTTAGGGATTGAGATATTAGGTTTAGGAATTTAAGTTTAGATTTAGAGGTATTGGGATAACGACAAGAGGGATGATTGGCAGTGAATGTCTGACGACGACGGGTGAATGATTGTTCGACAATGTTGAAGGCAACAGATAATGGTCGATAATAGTTAGTAATGAAGTTAAAATGAGAAGTTTTAAGTTACATGCTCTAAATTAATGATATTTTTAAGTTTTTTTTAAAATATAACCATGACATGTGTGACTTAACATTTTTTTAACGGTCGTTATTACATAGATACCTAAAAGTATAATATAAAAAATAATAGACACATATTTTTAACGAAAATTATTCTTTAGGCACCTAAGATTAACTTTAGTTATAATTTGAGCATATATATAAAAGTTTAGGTTAGGCCGATTCCCCTAGTCCAAGATCAAAATATACTTAAGACCCAATTAAAATTTACGTAAAATGATAAAGTGACGTGGCCATGTAAAATGACGACTACATGCTACCGTCCCTAGCATTTTCTAATTCTTTTAAACAAATTATTGCCTATATTTCAGAGCAAAATATTTATAAATTAGTTTTAACCAAATACTCAATAATTCATTTCACAATAAATAATTCCTTCTCATTACTGTACGCTCTAGCTAGAGACAAGCTTTTACAGTTGCCATTGATACGGACGCTTATCCCATCCAACGGGCCCAATCGCTTGTTTTTCTCAACATTAGATCTGACCCGTTGAGCTTTATCACCTCGCAGCTTTTTCGACATAAAATGGACAGCTCAATGGACTCCATGCCGAAACAGTGCATCCCCATAATACCATGTCTTTTCCCAAAATGACGAAACTATCCTACTATTCTGCTGGTGAGAGGAGGGGCATTTTGGTACTATGATAACATGTACGTACAGCCTGTGGTAATTGTGGGATCTCTTTAACATTTTCTTTTTTATTTTACCATTTGCAGTAAAAAGATGTATTTATTACTACTTCGTGTGCCTTTTTTGGGGTTCTGTGTAATTCGATAGTACACTGTGAAAAAGGTAACCTAAATCTGACGGTTATATCAAGAAACACGGTGCACTTGTTTGTAATTTATAATGTTAAAATTAACTCCCAATAATTATTTTGGTCATAACTTTTTTTTAAAGAATTTTAGGACAAAAATTCCTTGTTACATGGAAATATTTAATTAACATTAACACTCTAATATAAGGATCCTTTATCTTAAAATGAAAATTTTAGGTTAAAATGCTATAAAAAATAATAACGGGTCAAAGCGAATATTTAATTAGACTTTATGAAATTTTTACCCTAAAATAAAATGTTAGAATTAAAATACTCCAAAAAAATAAGAATTGAAATGAAAATTTTGATAAACGTTGGGACTAATTTTGGCATCACATAATGCAAAAAATATCCCCTAACGTTTACTAAAATGGTGATGTTGACCTATATTTTTTAAGAGCATTTTGACTCCTAACATTTCACTTTGGGGGTAAAAAACTTCATTTTTAGATGAAAACTATTTGATAACACACGATTAACAGTTAAAAAAAGAGTTTTTTAAACCTAAAATAAAACATTGAGGACTAAAATATCACAGAAAAATAATTATAAACAAAATGATGATTTTGTCAAATATTAGATATTTTTTTACCCTAAAATGATCATTTTGATAAGTTTAAGACTAATTTTGACATTATGCGTTGTGGCATTATACCTTTTAAAAAATATAAAAATCAAATTATATATTATTTTTAAAATAAATTAAGCACATACGAAATAATTATTTATTTATAATTGCGAAAAATGATGAGCATCAATAATGATAAAATGAATCAAGGCCGTTGGAAATGAATAAACAGGGCGTGTCGTTACGCGGGGTTTAATGATAGCATGGTTTCGGATGCAAACTACTGTATACAATTGGACGGCCATGATGTCGTGACAACAAGATTTCACATCAGATCATTCCTCAATATTTATTTACAATTTTTAACCCCCTTTCCTGTGGACCCCGTAATATCCGATCCCACAGATTCAGCCGTGCTACGTGAATCATGAGATTCCTTTGCACCACCACTCTCCCGCTACACATCATCACACTTTATCACAACCCTTCCAATATCTCGTCCCCCTCGCGATATATCCTCCAAATATCGCCTGCCAGTGCCCCCAGTCCCCCACATCTCTTACATACACTGTTTGTATGCGGCTCCGCTTCGTCGCCGACGGATAAGATCTCACCACTTATAATTGGCGATCCTACGGTTCTCATCTCTCTTCTACCACGTGTCATCTTCCTAATCATCCTTCAGTATCCCTACAAAAACGAAAAGGGTAAACTACATGTTTAGCACTCCAATTAATATTTTTATTTCGTTTTGATTATTCAACTATTTTTTATTTCAAAATTATACTTAATTTTATGTTTTAATTTCATTTTGATCATCAACCACTAAAAAATTAATAGTGGTGTTGACGTATCATCATTAGATAGTCTCATGTCATCATTGAAAAATAATTAAAAAAATACCATGTCATTAGTTATATTATTTTTTTAACCACGGATGATAAAAATAAAATACATTAGATATAATTTTTTAAAAATAATAGTTGAGTAACCTAAATAAAATAAAAGTGATAGTTAGGGAACTAAACATATAGTTTACGGAAAAATAAATCGAAAAATTCGACTAATATAACCATGGTTAATCTAACCCTTCTTTCGAACACTAAAAATAAAAATCCTTGTCCTCTCTCGTCTTTTGTGTATTTGACTTCACTTTCTGATTCTCTCTTCTGCTACCCCTAAAAGCTTCGTTAATTGAGTTTCAGATCTCAAAAATATACTCTAAACCTCAAGTAAACGCAAATCCCAGCTAAACCCAAGAGGCAAAACGAGAAAAAAATTCATCTTTTCCATTAAAAACGTCATTTTTGTTTGTGCTTTGTGTGTTTTTACCCCCCCTCTTTTCGATTTTTCATTAATGCATAAGAAAATGGCGTTTTCGTTCCCAGATGAGGTGCTGGAGCACGTATTCTCGTTCATACAATCAGATAAAGACAGGAACTCGGTATCGATGGTGTGTAAATCGTGGTACGAGATCGAACGTTATTGTCGAAGGAAAGTATTCGTGGGGAACTGTTACGCTGTGAGCCCTAGGATGGTGATCAGACGGTTCCCGGAGTTTAGATCCATTGAGCTGAAAGGGAAACCGCACTTCGCCGACTTCAATCTGGTGCCCGACGGATGGGGAGGTTATGTGTTCCCCTGGATCGCCGAGATGGCCGGCGCTCTCCCTTGGCTCGAAGAGATTAAACTTAAACGGATGGTCGTTACCGACGAAAGTTTGGAGCTTATTGCTAAGTCATTTAAGAACTTCAAAGTGTTGGTTCTTTCTTCTTGTGAAGGGTTTTCAACTGATGGGCTTGCTGCCATTGCTGCTACTTGCAAGTGAGTTTCATCTCTCCTCTTTGGGTAAATTCTTTTTCGAGGGTTCTCAACAATTTTTTTCTTGGTTTTAGCTACATTTTTAGCTACAAATTTGTCTTAGTTTCATCCGCTTTTGCTTTGCTCAGATCTAATGTCAGATGGCCTCTTTTTTCATTAAATTTATCCCATCTTTAAAAGATCTGTTGAAAAAAAAAACACATGTTCTTTTTACCTCTTGGATACCTTGTTGTGTTTGATATCACAAGATTCGTTTTTTTGAGTATGGTTACTTCATGTGAAATGTGGACTTCCTTTTGCTCTTTAATTATATTCCTTTTCTCTTGATTTGTTGTTAACTATGAATATTATTTCTTTTTGGTAAACTTTTGTTGATTTGGTTATGGATGGAATAATTTCCCACAGCTATTACTCAAGATTCTGTTTTTTCTTCTTCTTCTTATGACCTCAAATTATTGGTTAAAAAATGGCTGTCCTTTGTTCTCATATCTAATAGAGTATTGGAGGTAAGATAGTAGGCTGCCCGACACCAGGTTGAAAGTAGCTTTCGTAGAGACCTCCGAATTGTGAAATGCTCGGACTCGATCCCACACCTCAACGTCAACGTTAAAAGAACTAATTTTTGTTTGCAAGTTCAATTGTAAAAAAAGAAAGTAACTTTAGCCTTGTTGTCTGGTCGTTTTCAATGACAAAGACAGTGGTGAACTTCTATTTTTGTTCAACAACCTATGTTTAACTCTTGGATTTAACAAAGTAAAACTATTGTAGTATTTGATTTGGGTTTCTATTGTTTTTTACATACAGAATGTTGTTTTTATTATACCTTTTTGTGTGCCTTGTTTTTATGATTCAATCTGTTTTTTTTAATGCAGGAATCTGAAAGAGCTGGACTTGCGAGACTGTGAAGGGGACGATTTGGGTTGGCATTGGCTCAGTTATTTTCCCGACACATACACGTCACTTGTGTCTCTCAATATTTCTTGCTTAGGATCCGATGAAGTTAGTTTCTCTGCCTTGGAGCGCCTGGTGGGTAGATGTACCAACCTTAGGACACTTCGGCTCAACCGTGCGGTGCCCCTGGATAAGATCGCCAACATTCTACGTCATGCGCCGCAGCTGGTTGAATTCGGCACTGGTAGCTACACGGCTGATCTACGGCCGGACATCTACTCGGATTTGGCTGGAGCATTTTCTAGTTGCAAGGAGCTAAAGAGCTTGTCTGGGTTTTGGGATGTGGTTCCAGCTTACCTTCCAGCCATTTACCCTGTCTGCTCTAAATTAACATCACTCAACTTGAGCTATGCTACGCTTCAAAGTTCTGATCTTATCAAGCTTGTAAGCCACTGTCCGAATTTGCAACGCCTATTGGTAAGCTTATTTCTGTGGCATTGGTTTATTTATGTTTTGGAAGTGTTTCTGTTGCATTTGACTTGCAAACTATAGTAACAATGTAAAAAGAAAAAGCTTGAGCACCACCGGGGTACAATTCCATTTAGTACACTAAACATATTGTGAACGATGCATTAAGTGGTGGGACGATCAAAGTTTTTCGTTCTAAAGTAGTGGAGTTTATGTTTGCAGGTACTTGATTACATTGAAGATAGTGGCCTTGAAGCACTCGCATCTATTTGCAATGATTTGCAAGAATTACGTGTGTTTCCATCTGATCCATTTGGTGTAGAGCCAAATGTGTCCTTGACGGAACAGGGCCTTGTTGCTGTATCTTCAGGTTGTCCTAAGCTACAGTCAGTTCTGTACTTCTGCCGTCAAATGTCTAATGAGGCATTAGTCACGATTGCCAAGAACCGTCCGAATTTCACACGTTTTCGTCTTTGTATAATTGAGCCTACAACAGCTGATTACCTTACCCTCGAGCCACTTGATGTTGGTTTTGGAGCCATTGTTCAGTACTGCAAGGATCTCCAGCGTCTTTCCCTCTCTGGTCTCCTTACAGATCGTGTGTTCGAATATATTGGGACGTATGCGAAAAAGCTCGAGATGCTGTCTATAGCTTTTGCGGGAGATGGTGATTTGGGACTCCACCATGTGCTTTCTGGGTGTGAAAGCCTCCGGAAACTAGAGATTAGGGACTGCCCCTTTGGCGACAAGGCACTTTTGGCCAATGCTGAAAAGCTGGAGACAATGCGATCCCTTTGGATGTCTTCTTGCGCCGTGAGCTTCGGAGCATGTAAGCTGCTAGGTCAGAAGATGCCGAGGTTGAATGTAGAAGTTATAGATGAGAGGGGACCTCCGGATTCAAGACCAGAAAGCTGCCCTGTTGATAAGCTCTACATATATAGAACCCTTGTTGGGCCAAGGTTCGACATGCCTCCATTTGTTTGGACAATGGAAGACGATCCTTCATTGCAGCAGCTCTCTCGAGCAAATCTCATGTGAATTTCGCGGCTCATTCGGTCACGAGAGTGAATGTACCAGGTACACATGCCCCTTGTGTTACTCATTGTTCCCGCTTTAGTTTTATGCAGCTTGATATAATTGCGACAGACCTGATTGAAGTGGGAACATAAATATGGAGGCTCAAGATCTTGATCGGCATTCGGTTCACTCTCGGCTGAGCTATCGACGGTCGAGTACGACGTAAATGATTAATTAAAAGATGGAAACACAGGTGATTGTGAATGGAGCAAAGGTTTTATTTGTTTCAAGAATAGTTGACGTCTTTGAAAAGACGATAGGAGTATATGGTGTCTTCAAGTTCTGGTCGAATTACCATGGCTAGCCTCTTCTTTATTCTCTTCTCCTTCACTGCTGCAGTCTCTCTCTGCCTTCCTTTCTGTTGCACATTCAGGTTTAAGGTAACGAAGAAGGTGAAGAGTTTGAAGATATCGTATAGTTCGGACATCTTTCGATGTTCGCTGTAACTTTTACTCCATTTTAAGAAATAATTTTTCTCTTATCCTATATCAGCCATTTCTTTTTCGAAGCCCTATCGGAACAAATTTGCTAGCAATTGAGGGAAGGAAGAAACAGAAGAAATGGATTCAAGGGACGGATGGAGATAGTTATCCTTTAAATTTTTTTTTATATTTTTGTTTTATAAATTTTTATAAATTTACTATTTTTAAAATTATATTCGACTTGAGAAGAAGGTGGTCCCCTGAGAATAATATAGGGTCGCTATCAGGTTATTATTATACATGGACTGTTGAGCCACGTGATAGATTCGGTGACATTGGTTAACGTCCACAACTTTTGTTTCTTTTCCTAGACCTGCAGCCGCTTTCTCAGCCCTTTTTGAAATTGAAATTCAATCATGTTATGAATTAGGGTAAACCTTAATTTAGTTACTACTTTGATAGTAAATAATGTCATTATTTCGGATACTATCCAATTTTGAGTGTTAATTCATTTATATTATTAAAATTTTAATTTTATCAATTTTAATATTAAATTTTGATTTTCACTTTAGTTATGTCATTTTGTCATTAAACTACTGACAGTCTAACGATAAAGTATATTATAAATAATATTATCTTACAAACATAACATATATACTGTCACGGGGCTAGACTGTTGCTAGCAAGCTCGTGCGGCCTTAGACGTTTTCTTGGTCGAAAACCGGCTAAGTGACCCGAACTTTCACTAAGTTAGAATGCTTAGAATGTTGCTAACCCAAAGGAAATGGGGGAAAATAAAGAGATGGGCGAGCTAAAGGAATAAGAGAGATTTGAGAGTGAATACTAGTTTGTATTTCTCAACTTGAGGTGTGTAAATGAACGGGGGGTGAGCCTCTTTTTATAGTTGGAGTCCCCTACAATGAACGGCTGGGATTAAAATACATCAATGGCCAAGATGAGAGATCTACACTATTTACAACAAGTGGGTAATGAATTGTCATCATTATCTTCTAAGATAATGCTAAATAATTATCATGTCTCCAAGGTGGATTGGATCAGCTCATTTGGGTCTTCTAGAAGGCCCAAAACGTGGTAAGGATAGTCCTTGGCAGCCTTGATGGTATTGTGTTCGGTCATGGGCTGGCGGTCCGTGACATTCTCCCCCACTAGTTCTAGCGACACCCTCGTCGCGCGGCTAGAGTGAAACTGGTCTATCTTATCTCGGAATTGCCATAAGTCTCCGGAAGGCTCCCAAATTCCTTCACTCTCTGGAAGTCCCTTCCACTGAACAAGGTATTCATGCCTTGGTCGATATCCCACTCGATGAACGACTCTCTCCGCATGGATGGCCTCTATTTCCTTCTCGTAAGAGACTTTTACCCCGACTGGTGCTCGGTGTGACTTGCCTCGATCTAGTTCTTCCTCATCCTGATGGTATGGCTTTAACAAACTCACATGGAACACATGATGAGCTTTGATGGTCGGACGCAACTCCAATCTATAGGCCATGGTGCCTACTCGCTTTAGAACTTTGAATGGCCCCTCGTATCTTTGCACAAGCCCTTTGTGATATGGGTTGCGCAAGATCCCACTTAATTTGGCAAGGACTAGGTCACCAACTTCAAAATTGACGTCCCGACGCTTTTGATCCGCCCACTTCTTGGCTCGCTTCCTGGTCTTGTGTAAACAAGCTCGGGCTAGTTCATGTTGTTCTTGCCACTCCTTGGCAAATTGGTATGCTGTTGGATTCGGCCCCTTGTACCCAGTCGCAATTGCATTTGGTGTGAACGGTTGTTGCCCGGTTACAATCTCAAATGGACTTTGATTGGTCGCTTCACTCCTTTGTAAATTGTAGGAAAATTGGGCTATGTCCAACAATTTTGGTCAGTCACGTTGCATGGCACTCACATAGTGTCTTAAGTAAGTCTCTATGAGTGCATTCACTCTCTCGGTCTGCCCATCCGTCTGTGGATGAACACTCGTTGAGAAGTTCAAGCTTGATCCCATCAACTTGAACAACTCTTTCCAGAACCTCCCAGTAAACCTTGTGTCCCGATCACTGATAATCGTCTTTGGAACGCCCCAGTACTTCACCACGTGCTTAAGAAAAAGACGTGCGACTTCCTCGGCTGGGCATACTTTGGATGCTGGGATAAATGTTCCATACTTGGAAAATCTATCGATCACTACCATGATGCTAGAAAATCCATCAATAACCGGCAGACCGATAACAAAATCCATAGAAAGACTCTCCCATTATCTTTCAGGGATTAGAAAAGGCTGCAACAATCCAGCTGGTTTCTTCTGCTCTATCTTGTCTTGTTGGCACACAAGACATGTCTTCACATAGGCCTCAACATCATTGCCCATGTGCGGCTAGTAATAGTGTTCGGCTATTAAGGCCAACGTCCGGTGGATCCCTAGATGTCCCGCCCACTTGGAATCGTGACATTCCTTCATGAGCTCCTTTCGTAATCCTTCAAATTGCGGCACATAGAGGCGGTGTCCTCAAGCATACAATAAGCCTCCCTCGAGCCAAAACTTTCGAGTCTTACCCTCAGTGGCAAGCTCAATCAACGAAGTGGCCATCGGATCATGTGACAACCCCTCCTTGATGCGTTCTCGCATCTGTCCCGTCGGCATACTGACAAACTCCATGTCATACCTTCGACTTAAGGCATCGGCTACGAAATTTACTTTCCCTGATTTCTGCTTCAAGGATAAATCAAACTCGGCAATAAACTCTTGTCAACTAGCCTGCTTCGGTGACAGCTTCTTCTGGGTTAAGAAGTAGTTGTTGGCAACATTGTCAGTAAACACTATGAACTTGGACCCAAGTAAATAATGTCGTCATGTGCGTAAACAGTGCACCACTGCGGTCATCTCCTTTTCATGGACCGTGTATCGCCTTTCGGTCTCGTTGAGCTTTCGGCTTTCGTAAGCAACCGAATGTCCTTCTTGCATTAGGACCCCACCAAACGTCGGATGCATCGGTGAATACTTCAAAGGACTTGGTGTGATCAGGCAACACCAAGACTGGCTCATTTATCATAGCAAGCTTGAGTTCTTCAAAGGCACTTTGACACTTCGGGCTCCAATCCCACCCTTTTTCTTTCTTTAATAACTCGGTCAAGGGGGCGACGATTTTTGAGTAACCTTTGACAAATCGTCGGTAATAGTTGGCCAAGCCCAGGAATGACCTCAGCTCCGTCACCTTGGTTGGCACTTTCCATTCTTCAATGGCTCGAATCTTGTCCCGATCTATCCAGATCTTGCCATCTCCAACAATGTGGCCAAAGAAAGGGACCTCTGTCTGGGCAAATGAGCACTTCTCTTCTTTAACATAGAGCTCATTGTCTCGCAACACCAAGAACACTTGCTTCAAGTGTTCGACATGCTCCTCCAACGTCTTGCTATAGATGACGATGTCGTCGAGTAGACTACAACGAATCAATCCAAAAAGGGATGCAACATCTTGTTCATCAAGGTGCAGAAAGTGGCTGGAGCATTCATGAGGCCAAAGAGCATCACAAGTATTCATACGAACCGTACCTAGTCATGCAGACTGTCTTTGGTTCATCTCCCTCGGCTATCCTTACTTGGTAATAGCCAGATCGTAAGTCCAAATTGGTGAACCACCTTGTACCACCAAGCTGATCGAACAAGTCTGCAATGAGGGGAATTGGATACTTGTTCTTCACCGTGAACTTATTCAAAGCCCGATAATCGATACACATATGCAAAGAACCATCGTGCTTCTTTTGAAACAATACCAGGGCACCATAGGGGGACTTTGATGGTCGGATGTAACCAGCATCGAGGAGATCCTTCAACTGTCTGCGCATCTCCTCTAACTCGGGCAGAGCCATTCAGTAAGGGGCTCGAGCGGGTGGCTCCGCATTTGGTACAAGCTCAATCTTGTGATCAACCTTCCTCTTTGGAGGCAACTTCTTGGGTAACTTGGCAGGTATCATATCTTTGAATTCAGCCAAAACGTGGCTCACCCCATTGGGAACATCCTTGGTTGTGGCTGGCTCGTCACACACCAAGACAGGAAGGTTGGTTCCTCCTTGCGCACTGCCTTCGAGAATTGAATCGCGGACAATACTTTGGCCCCTATTCCTGACCCTCGGCTTACTGGAACTATACATTGTTGCTTTGGATCCAAGATGCACAAGCAATCGGTAAAGGGTACCTGGAAAGCATTGATCCTGTCCAAGAAACTTAAGCCAAGAACAAAATCAAAATCATCAAGAGGAATTACCTTAATGGTTTCTCTTCCGGACCAACCACCGACGGTTAGCTCAATTCCTTTTGCGACCCCCGCAATTGGAACTTCTTCGGGATTCACGGTCTTGATGGAACCATTCGCCTTCTCCACATGAAGGCCAAGTCTCTTGGCCACTGGTTCGGACATGAACAATTCTGAGGCACCGGTGTCCACTAGTGCACTCCATTTTTGGCCAGCAATATTGACGTCCACGAACATCAACACCTTCTTTCGACCCTTCTTGACCTCCATGGTGCTTAGAATGGAGCCAAGCTTAAGAGTCTCACTCTCTTCCTCATCTTTCTCCTTGATGGCTGAGAGTTTGTTCCTCTGTGGACAGTCCCTTGCCAAGTGCCCTTGGCCCTTTCAGTTGTAACATTGGATAATCGACTTATCTTTCTTATCAAAGTGCTTACTATTCGATTACCTTCCACTACTACTCGAATCTTCGTCGGATCTGGATGCCTTGTCCCTATCACCACTACTGCCTCGAAACTTTGGCTTTGGTTTGGAGTCCACACTCTTGACGCCAAGCTCAATGACTGACTCGACCGTCGTTAAGGCAGTCGAGAGATCCTTGACCCCTTGTCACCTTAGCTCATTCTTCGCCCATGGTTTCAGCCCATCCATGAAGGTGAAGAACCCGTTCTCTTCACTTAAACTCGGGACTTGGAGACTTACTTCGACGAACTTTCAAACATGCTTCCTCAATGACCCTTCTTGCTTGAGACGCCTCAGCTTGGATCGTGCCTCATCTTCGGCATACTCCGAGTAGAATTGTTCCTTGAACTTCACTTGGAACTCTTCCCACGTTGCGATGGAAGCGGTACCACGCTTCACATCGTTGTATCTACGTCACCACCATATGAGGGCAACCTCGGACAAGTAAATGCTAGCGATACTTACTTTATTGGCATCCTCCGTGATGCCTGTGGCCATAAAGTATTGGTCCAGCCCCCAAAGGAAATTCTCGACATCTTGGGCTGACCTGAACCCTTTGAACTTCTCCGGCTTAGGGATGTCGCCCAAGGCTTTGGGTGCAACCGTGGCTGCGCTATTTTCGAATGCAGCTTTGCACACCAACAACTCGATCTTGAGTAACTCGACCTCCCCCTTTAGCTTTGCCACCTCAGAATCGGAACCCTCGCTCTTGAGTTCCTCGACTTCCTTCCTTAAAGCCACAACCATGGCTTCTAAGGAATCACCACGATCGGTTGCCCTTGCATCCAACTCGTTGAGTGAATCCTTAACCTCCTCCTTGATAGAATCCAAGAAATCTATCTTGTCGAGATCTATCGATCCTAGCCTTTCAAGGTCTACTGACTCCAGCATGTCCAGCACTACCTTGGCTTCAGTCATGAAACCTTCGCCCCTGGTAACCTTCTCTTGGAGGGATGCGGGAACATCTCTTGATGGTGCTCTCTTCTTTGCAGCATTTCGGGACTCATTCCCCTCGAAACCTCCCACATCGCCATGTTGTGGTACCATCTTGAACCAACAAAAATCGATAAAAATACGCTCTGATACCACTTGTCACGGGGCTAGACTGTTGCTAGCAAGCTCGTGCGACCTTAGACGTTTTCTTGGTCGAAAACCGACTAAGTGACTCGAACCTTCACTAAGCTAGAATGCTTAGAATGTTGCTAACCCAAAGGAAATAGGGAAAATAAAGAGATGGGTGAGCTAAAGGAAAAAGAGAGATTTGAGAGAATACTAGTTTGTATTTCTCAACTTGAGGTGTGTAAATGAAGGGGGGGGTGAGCCTCCTTTTATAGTTAGAGTCCCCTACAATGAACGGTTAGGATTAAAATACATCAATGGCCAAGATGAGAGCTCTACACTATTTACAACAAGTGGGTAATGAGTTGGCATCATTATCTTCTAAGATAATGCTAAATAATTATCATGTCTCCAAGGTGGATTAGATCAGCTCACTTGGGTCTTCTAGAAGGCCCAAAACGTGGTAAAGATAGTCCTTGGCAGCCTTGATGGTATTGTGTTCGGTCATGGGCTGGCGGTCCGTGACACATACCATACAATTCAAATTTATATTATAAATATTATTGATAAAATATATAATATAAATAATATGTATAAAAATATTTTTATATATAATTCTAAAAAGATCCCTAAAATTTTAAAATTACCTTAAATTCCTGAAAATCCCAAACCCCCTTAAATTTTTTGAAATTCTCAAATGTCCCCCAAAATCAAAATCCCTAAATATCAAATCCCTAATTTCAGTCATTATTACCGTCGAATCGACGACCATCACCCACTTCTTCCATCGTCAGATCCTTACCACCAATTACTACACTCTACCGTTGCAAAAAATCGACAAACCATGTGCTAATCGATTGTCAAACACCGAATGTGAAATATTATAGTCAAACCATGAACGACAATTATTCGATAGTCAAATGACGTATAACATGTACGGCAAGAGGAGGAAACTTCAGTGCAGTGACAACGGCGTGCAATCAACGGTGATGGTGGGTGAACTTAGGGTTTGAGATTTTTTTGGAATTTAGGTTTTTTTTTGGAATTTTAGACATTTTAGGGGGTTAGGAAAATTAATTTTTTAATTAAAAATCATATATAAATTTTTTTATATATTAATACTATTTACAATATAAATATATTGTAAATAATATTTTAGTTTTAAAATATAAATTAAAAATAATCTGAATTGTATGATATGCATGTTATGTTTACAAGATTGTAAGATACTATTAAAAATTTAAGTTACATAGTGGTTAGGCTTTAACCTTTGTTTTCAAAGGTTTGGATCAAAACTATTCAATCACAATATTTTACTAAAAAATTTCAAGTAAAACGATGTCGTCTAGGGTCTTTTTAGGCCAAAATAATAGCATTAAAATGACGATGCTTTGGTGTGACACCCACGTCATCTACCGTTAGTTATGTCATTGTATTGTTAGTAGTTTAACGACGGGGTGAGTATCGAAGCAAAAATAAAAGTTTAGTATTAAATTTCCAAAATTGTAAGTTCGGTGTTATAAATGACTCAGTGCTAAAAGTATGGTTGTATTTGAAGTAGTTTTTTCTAAATAATATTTTAAAAAAAAAGTATAAATATAATATATAATCCAAATATTGTTAATAAATTTATTATTTTGTTATTAAAATTAAAATAAACGTTTAATATGGTCTAATATAATAAAACTATTCTTAAAATATATATATACTATTACTTTTGTTCAAATTAAAATAATTTAATAAATTTAACTTTTTATATTTAAATCAATTTAGATTTTTTTCTTTATGATATTGTAGTTCAAACTAATTTAACAAAGTAGTAGTTCAATAATTATATTTGATCAACACATAATAATAACAAGTTATTATGAAATTATTATTATATCAAGGAAGTAATATAATTTTTTAAGAGAAGATTAAGCAATTTAAGATAAAAATTAAAATTAAAAATTAATTTTTAAATATGAAGGGTTAAGTTTATCAAATTGTTTCATATTAAAATCAAATTGATAAATATATAAGTTTTAAGAATTAAGATAATTATTTATCAGATCACATCACTGTTCTATTTAATATTTAATGACAAAATAATATATTTATAATAATATTTTATTTGAATGATATTTTTGTAATTTATTTTAGCATTTAAAAGTAATTGATATCAAGATGATAATTTGGGTTTTCTTTTAAGAAGAAAAAAGTAAATATGTATCTTAATTAGAATAGTTATTGATATCAACTAATTGGATTAGAAAAATAAAGTTATGTAAAGGGACCAAATCTCAATTTTGAGCATATGGGAGGGATCAAACCCATAATTTTGCCACAAGTTTCAAACCAAAGTCTAAAACCTAGTGACCTAGTTAGAAACCAGTAGATGAAGACAAAAGTAAAAATCAGTGATTTGGCTGAAATTATTAGTATGAGTGAGGAGCTGATGGGCATTGAACACATGTTTTTTGGTGTAATTTAGGTGGAATACAATAATGCTAATTAATATCACGTTGAAATTAATGTGACTCTCTAATTATTTTATATTTAATATCATCCCCAAATTTATAAAAAAACATTATTGTGATTCTTTAACCAAAGATTTTCATCATTAATTGCTATAATACTAACGTGATAATAACGGTGCTGATATAACTGTCAACGATACTGATGTGGCGTCCATGATACTGATGACATGACAGACGGATTAAATTATTTTTTTGTCGAATTTGAGGGTTGAATTGTTTTTTTTCTTTTAAAGTTTAAAGACTTATTTGTTTTTTTAAAAAAAAAAATTATTTTTTTGGTATAACCATCGGTACCTGATCTATTGATCGAATAATCTAAATTTGATATTACAGAGGCGAGAACGATCCTTTCAACTCAATTTACTCCATTCACAAACGCTAGAAATCGAATCCTTGAACTTATTTAAGAAATCTAGTGTCTTATTTCACTAGTCTAACTGATTGTTGGTAAAAATACAAATTATTTTAAATATAAATATAAAAATATTAAAAACAAAAATTAATTTATTAAAAATTTAAAAGTATATGTTAAAAATACTAAACATTATATATATATAATTATCTGGCTACGTTAAATCTATATAATGGACGTCTTACTCAGATGCATTTAATGTGTGATATAATTTATCATCAAAATCTATTTTTATCTACTTTAAAGAAAAATACATAATTTTTCTGTTATATGATCATTCTTTTGGACTTCCCCTTCAATTCATTTCTCTTTTTCAGTTATTTCATACATTATGACGTTAATCCCTTCCTGTTTATATACAAGGATTTTTATTTAAAGCATTTATCATGGATAATATTAGGATGGGTATGAGACCTAAATCCAATGGGTTCTGACCTAATCCGATCTGTTTGGTTATGTTCGAGTCGGGTCGGATTCGACTTCCAACTTAATCCTATTTGATCCTGTTGACAGTAGTTTTCGTCCGAATGACGTATTTATATATATATATATATATATATTATAATAATATTATTAATATTATTATTACTTATAAGACCCGAAGGCCCAAATTACAACAAACAGATCCAGGCTCGATTACATTTAAACCCAACCGGTTACAACCCGAAGAAAGATCTAGACCCAGACCCAAATTACAATCAGTCCAGGCCCAATTCCAGCAGGCATACGAGAAACCCATCAGTAATTAGGGTTTTCACCAACCGTTCTAGCGCCTCCAGCTCATCTCCACTGTTCGATCAGAGGTAGATCTAAGGGCTAGAAATGAACCAGCAGAAACCCTAGGGTATCATTACCACCCTAGGGCCTATTCCGACCACCGCCTCCGATTGCTCCAACCGAAGGAAGCCACGCCATCACTGCCTCTCCAGAGCTAACCCGAAGGTTTCAGAGGATGAACACTGACCGCACAACTCACAGCTCTAGGGTGAGTCACCACGTAGGTCCGGTGACTCACCGAAGAGCTCATCATTACACCGAGGGTTATAAATAGACCGATCTGCAAGGAAACCCAACACACAGCAACAGAGAGATAGAGGAGAGCAAGCAAAGCCGAAACAAAAGAAACAAATAGCAAACAACCAACGAGCAGTAGAAAGGAAAAAATAAGTAGAAGAGGCCGAGAGACTTACCACCTTCATCGGAGTCTTCAATGTTGTCGGAAACTCCATTTCACCAAAGGTAAAAGCTTAGATCTACTGCATTTAGTGGGGTCTTAGGAAGAAATGAGGGTGGTTTCGTGTAGAGTTTGTTTTGATCTACGATTTGGGGGTAATATTGTATTTTTCGACCACCGTGAACGATGGCCGGCGGTGGCGATCGACGCCGGAACAAGGTGGCTGACTGATGAATAGACCCCACCGACGAGGGTTTTTAGAGAGATGCCAGAGCATCTCACCCTTCTCTCTTTTTAGAGATTTAAGGAAAATGAGAGAAATGAAGAAGCTTGGCCCTTTTGGGGCTGGTTTTGGGCGTAAATACCCTCCCTGAACGGCGTCATTTTGGGGTTGGGGTGTTCATGTAATTAAGGAATGGTTCAATCCCACCCGAAGTCTCTGTATTCTATAAGCTTTGCAAATTGATCACCGAAATCAGGGTTTTGTATCTTTTAATTTTGTTTTCGCATTTTAGTTATTTTTATTTTAGATATTATTATGTTTATATATATATTTAGGTTAAATATTTATTTTAGTCCCTTAAATATTAATAGTTTATAATTTAATCATGTATTAGTAATTTAGGTTAAATTACATAATTAATACACAATTTTAGTATTAGTTCGATTTATGGTAATTAATTTTTATTATTTTATGTTTTAATCATTAATTATTAATTATTATATGATTAATTATTATTAGTATTTATACTATAGGATTATTATTTTATATAAATTATAATTTAATTTATATAATTATAATATAATTTTATAATAGGATTAATAATATTATTTAGTATTTACCTATATTAAGTTATTAGTAAATTTAAATTTAAAGAGCAAATTTATAATTTATTGCAAAGACTCTAATTAATAAATACCGGTACTAATTTTGGGCGTTATGGGGTGTTAATCCTTCCCCATACGTAACCGACTCCCGAACTCATTTTTCTGGTAAGCAGACCCAAGTTGTATTATTTTAATATTATTCTTAAGAATTTTATTAGAATAATGACATTTTGGTGACCAATCTCACCAAGTTAAAAGATTGGTGGCAACTCTACAACTTGGTGTTTCATCTGATTTAAGGAGGATAAACACTTACTTTTTCGAAACTAGTTACACTCTATGGGGTGTACTATTTGCACTCTCCGTTGCCGGGCAGAGAAATGTTTGACAGCTTGGCGACTCTGCTGGGGACTTTAAAAAGAGAGTCCAACCACCAATTTATTAATTAGTTGTCTTTGCAGTAAATAATAAATTTGTTTTAATTTTGTTATAATTATTTTTATTATTTTACAAACTTTTGTTTTTATGTGTGTACAGATTTAATTTTGGGTCATTAGAATAGAATAATAGGTTGTATATTATTTTATCCTTTTTTATGTTTTTCCTGACCCACTGTGCACTACATTCATGACATGAGCTAAAACCCCGCTCTTATCTTGTTTAAGTGAATGAGAAACTACTCCCTCGTGTGGTTTTCACCTCCGTATGGACATAAGGAAGTTTGTTCCTTCGAATTGAACTTAATCCGAAAGTTTGTAATGGACCAGAATTAAGGGCTTGGCATTCCAAGGGGACACCAACAAAGGATAATTCGTTGGCCCTTTTACCCTAGAACCAAAACCCAACATATAATAAAACCTAGAACTAGAGTCTAGGTGGAACTTAACCCAATTGAGTCTTGAAAGGTTATCACACAAGAAAAAGCTTGTTGAGTCTTTTATTTATTTATTATTATTATTATTTTATTTTCTGAATAAATGCATGCGAACTAGAAATCATGCGGTTAGGTTATTTTTCCAAATAAAAGCATGGAACTAGAAAGCATGAGATTAGGATATATATATATAATAGATAGGATCTTTTCTTTTCATTAATTGGTACTAACCAGTTTTCTTATCTTATTTATTCTGAAGATGCATATATTAATTTTTCTGTTTGCATTTTCATAATCATGACATACTCAAGAGTGTGGTGTCCGCTCTTGTGGGTACTATAAAATTAGTGCGAATATATGTGCAAGTATACACAATCGAACAAGTAATACAGTGATAAGTGAGTATCGTCTCCACAGGGATTGGAGGAAGTCGAATAAGTTCTATCAAAGCGCTTTACTTTGTCACCTAAGTAAAGTTAGTGATGATATGTACAAATAATAATGTTGTGGAAAAAAGAGATGGATATTGTGGAAATAGAATGGTGGTATGGTAGCAAATGGATATGTCGTGGCAAAGTGGATGGAAATGCCAAAGCAAAATAAAATGTAAATATACGATTTGATTAATAGGACTTTGTCTTTCTCACACGACAAGCTACTTTGGGAATGAGTGGTAGGAGTCACTCTGGAAAACCTAAGTTTACTTCTCGGAATGATCTTATCTCTATGCCTCTTCTGCCCGATAGAGTATACTAAGGTGACCTATGCTATCTCTAGTAAGGGACTCGACATATTGAAGATGCCCTGGCAAAACCGATTGGCGTAAACCCCTGCAGTGATCCTATTGGTCCAGATAACAGGATATGTCTCGGCAATACCTTTTTACGGCATCATTAACATCTAACCTATAATTCATGCACAACTCCTATTAGTCGAATGAAATCCTAGCCTTATCTCTAAGGTGGATTAGGCCTAGTTACTACCTAGAACCCCTTGTTTATGTAGTTCCTCCCTAGTTTCTCTCGAACACTAAGGATGTGTTATCTCGGTATTCTCTTGAACCCAAAGAATCTCCTAAGGAATGGAAACTCTCGTAGCTCTTATAACCTTAAGGCACTAAGTCTCATAAACAAAACATAATATAACATAGAAAAACAACCATTCATTGAAATAAAACTTAAACATCCAAGTGAACTCCCTCCAAATAGGTTTAGCTCATGGTGGGATTCGAAATAAACAAGCACAAAGCAAGTTTCATCCGTTCCTTACAACCCAATAACAAAATGTGAAAGCAAAGAACTAAAGGAAGGAGAAAAAGCATTTGACGTGCACTGCCGGAGCTTCCCTCGGCCACCACGAACTGTCCCTAGCGAACTAGCTCCTCTCGGATGTCTAGAACGCCACTCCCTCAAGCTTGTCACGGAGAAATGCCATGGCAAGTAAGATTGCCGGAGAAAGATGAGACCTTCTCTCTCTAACTTTTTAAGCTCAAATCTGGGTGGAACCAAAGTCTCTAACATTGTGGCTTCATCCTCTATTTATAGGGGAAAATTAACCCTAGGACTTGGTGTTGAAATTCCTAGGAAACCCTAAACCATGCTTAAATCACATGGGTATCGGGCAGAGCATAGCAGTGATCCATTCTGAGTTGCCAACTGAGTACCTGGCATAATCCCGCTGCCGACGCCCAAGGACAGATAGGATCTGCAGAGCATGCGACGTGGTCATCAGGATCGGTTATAGCAGCACCGACCCCTCCAGGCGGATCTTCGAGGCAGATTTCTCGGGCAGAGCTCTCGAAAAGTTAGAGACAACTGGCTAAATATCTTCTCGCACTTTAAGCGCTATCGAAATTCCAGTCGAACTTGGCAATTTCATTTTGCTCAGCAATCTCCTTATGTCACGACATTTTCTTTCCTTTTCTCCCTGCTTTCAATTCCTGCACATCATCAAACAAACACCTTTCCCATAAAGTAGCACCGCTTTAAAAATAAAATACCGCGGCAAACTGAATTCTACCACATGCAACTAAATGTTTCTAAATGCATCTACATGGTCCTAAATGAGCTATTAGACACTCAATAACTTAAGTGAAAAGGTCCCAAAATGTGACATTTTACGGAGTTATCACACCCCCAAACTTAAACTATTTCTTGTCCTCAAGCAATGGATAGTAATAGGCAAAACAACAATACCATGATAAGTTCAGAAGCAGAATAGTCTTTTGGGATAAAATTTCAGCCCTCAATACATATGGCTTCAACATGCTAGACTAGGTTTGAGAAATCTAGTACTGTCCCCTAGGGCAAGATTCTTTGTGTGGGTGTGTGCGTGTTGTATCCAGTCCATGCTTAACAAACTTAAAATTTTTTTAAGCAAGCTTTCTTAATTTGCCATGAAATTTAGAAATTTTTACTCCCACCTTGCTTTCTTTCCTTTATTTATTCTACAAGGGGAGTCAGCCCATCACTTTACCATCCCATACTCTAGGTGAAAGGGAGCATACCTTCCACCCCCGAGCTAGTCAGGTAGAGTCATCCCGTGACTACTTTCATTTACTCATATGCCCTGGTATAGCGGAGTGTCCCTCTACAGACATGTCGATGCATTTATTCACAACTTCATTTTTTTCATTTTTTCAATTTTTTTTCATTTTTAGTGTGTTTTTCATCATTCAAAATTATAAGAATTCTCTTATAAAAAATTTCTAAGTTTCTCAAGCATGGAAAACATACAATCGTGTGTTCAAGGATTTCAAAGAAGCAAGTCCTAAAGTTAGTTTTATCGTCCTCAACCAGTCATGTACATTCTATCCTAGCCATCAAGATTCATCATCATCGGGCATCCTTAACTAATTCCAGAAAACTATTCAAACCTTTACTCATGTCATGGCATAATTATTTTACTACTACTATCATGCAATGATGCGAGAACCCTACTTCCCACAAACTTGAGAGAAGCATTGTCCTCAATGCTTACTAAAACTAAGGAAAATAAACTACATGCTATGAATGCAATGCAATGCAAGGTACATTGACTTCATGCGTGTGGTGGTGCAGCAGTCGTGCCACGGGTGCGCTTACGTAGTTGGGTGGGGCTCGAGTGTTTGGAGTCAGAAGTGGGTGCAACTTGCCGTGGCATCTCGGATTGTGTCTCATCTGTTGACTAAGTGGACTGCGAAATGAGCTCTATGAAGGCTATTGCCACATCCTCATCCCGTCGCTTGATATAGTCAAAGAAGGTCATCAGGTTGCTAGTCAGATTCACCACTTGATCTTGGGTCTGCTTGGCCAGAAGTGTTGCAATTTGTCGTGGCATTTGTGCATATGGGTGGACATTATCAACAATGTCATCGTTTGTGCCAACACCAATTGAGTATTCTTTCTAAGTGGGTGTGGCTTCTGTAAGGACTTTACCCTTGTCCACATTTTTAAGAGTCTGTGCTTTCCGAAGCATCTCAAATTGTTATGGCATTTTTGTCTCGTTCGATTGGAGCACCAGTGTAGACCAAAATGCCCTACACATATAATAATTCTGCCTTCAAAATATTTTGCCCTGGCATTTTGGGTCTTTAACATCTGAATTATAGGACCTTTGCAGTAGTCCTTTCTTCTTCAAAGTATTCTCTGCGTGAAGATGAATGGTAGAGGAATGAGATCTCTTTTTGCTCTTTTTTGTTGTGGCAACTTGAAATCATTTGGGCAGCAAATTTGTTGAAGAGGTCGGGATCATCCCTATGACAGTAGCCACCATCGTGTATGGCCTTGTTCTTTCCTAGGCTATTGAAGTAAGAAAGCAAAACAACACTAACTAGAAAATTGACAATGTTAGCATGGCACAAAATTGCCGAGGCAAATAATAATTTCTCATTAGGGAATTTTTCCTTAATCTCCATTTCATTCTTAATTCTTTTATAATTTATAGTCTAGACAGATGATCAATCACTTGGGGTTTAGGATAAGTGAGTTCAATAGAATCCAAAGGTTCAAATTTCATACATGGTCTAGCTATGGGTAAGCTAGTCTGACTCATCTCCTTTGGAATATCCTCGAGCTCCTCCTTATCTTCTTCATCAAGATTCAAGTGATTATCACTGCATAAAAATTTGTTGCGACAAAATTCTGCAGCTTTCCTTTGGTCATCAACTCCTACTGATGGGGGCTTTTCTTTTGCCGTGGTAATGTTTTGTGTGTTTTCATTGGCTACAATCTTCGAACCCTCCTCATTGTTTTCCAGAAAATGTGAATCTTCTTGAAACTTTGGATCTTCGTGCATAATCTCATGACCAGACTCTCCGAGTGTTACCTCCCCGAACTTAGCATCTTTATAGATTTTGGTGCCACTCCTTAAGCTGAATGTACCACAATGCTCTATGTCTTGAGCCTGAGTGACTTTAGTATCACTAGGTAGATTTCCATGTGGGCAAAAATGTAATGCCGTGACAATTTGACTAACCTGACCCTCCAAGGCCCTCAAAGATAAGCTATGGATTTGAAGCAAAACTTCTTGATTTTTTATAGAGGTCATATGGTCATGAAGCATGGTCTTCGTGGTTGCTATAAAATCTATCATTGTGGCCTCCAAAGAGCTTGTGTTAGATGAAGATGATACTCCCTCATTAGAATTATACCATGGCATATTCATTTGGAAACCCTAGGAGTCATTGAAGTTCTGCTACCTAGCGGGCTAACTAGCATTGCTGGTTCCTTGATTTCCCCAAGAGAAGTTTGGACGCTGAAACCATCCAAGATTATTAGAATAGGGCTTTTTGTTGCCTCGATTATAGTTATCTACATAGTGGATGGATTCCAGATTGGTCGGACACTCGCTCTCATTGTGATTGCCATGGCATAATAAACATGCTGAATTGGATGCCTTTACTTCTCTCACCTCACTTGACCTTTGCAAATTCTTCAACATATTGGTGATATCAGTAAGTTGGGTAGACACTGAATCCTTAGAATCTAGCTCGAAAGCTCCATGTAATTTTCGTCCAAGGCCAAGCCTTGTAGATGAAAATTGGTAATCGTTGATGGCAATCCTATCCAGAATTTCAAATGCCTTTGCTGGTGATTTGTCAAGTAATGTCCCATTTACCGAGGCATCTAGCATCATCCTCATGGGTGCATTGACTCCATTGTAGAACATCACAACTTGAGTCCAGTCGTGGAATCCTTGATTGGGGCACTTACGAAGAAAACTTTTGTATCGATCCCAACACTCATACATAGACTCTTCATCGCCTTGGTGAAAGATGCTATGACATTTCTAAGATGGTTGTTCATATTGGGTTGATTATGCCGTAGCAAAGTTTTTTTGCACAAGTCAGCCCAAGACCTTATCGAGCCGGAAGGTAATACATTGAGCCATGCCCTGGCGTGATATTTCAAAGAATACGGAAATAACTTTAATTTCAGTACATCTTCATGCAAACCTTGTTGTCGAAAGGAGTCATAGACCTCTAAAAATGCCCGAACATGTTACCTTGCATCCTCCTGAGGAGTACCACCAAACTGTCCAATAAAGTTCAACATGTCGAACATAACCAAATTGAGCTCGAAGTGTGCTGCCTGAATCTTGGGTGCCACAATTCTAGGATTTATGTTGTCTATGACAGGGTTTAAGTAATCTCAAATAGCACAAGGCCTAGCTGCATTCCCAGAATTCAAAATTGCCTTGACATTATGATATTCCTCTTGACCAATTACTTGATTTCTGATCTGATACATGTTTGCTTGAGCACGTTGAGTACGTAAAATAAAAACCTGAAAAAGAGAAGGAAAATAACAAGTAAAACTATACAAAAAAATGAAAAAGTAAAATAAAAATGCTTTGACAAAACAAATTAACTTTCAGTTGCCAATCCCCGACAACGGTGCCAAAAACTTGTTCGCTCTTGTGGGTACTATAAAATGTGTGCGGATATATGTGCAAGTATACACAATAAAACAAGTAATACAGTGATAAGTGAGTATCGTCTCCACAGGGATTGGAGGAAGTCGAATAAGTTCTATCAAAGCGCTTTACTCTGTCACCTAAGTAAAGTTAGTGATGGTATGTACAAATGATAATGCTGTCGCAAAATGAGATGGATGTTATGAAAATGGAATGGTGGTATGGTAGCAAATGGATATGTCGTGGCAAAGTGGATGAAAATACTAAAGAAAAATAAAATGTAAATATACGATTTGATTAATAGGACTTTTTCTTTCTCACACGACAAGCTACTTTGGGAATGAGTGGTAGGAGTCACTCTGGAAAACCTAATTTTACTTCTCGGAATGATCTTATCTCTATGCCTCTTATGTCCGACAGAGTATACTAAGGTGCCCTATGCTATCTCTAGTAAGGGTCTCCATAGATTGAAGATGCCCTGGCAAAACCGGTTGGCGTAAACCCCTGCAGTGATCCTATTAGTCCAGATAACATGATATGTCTCGGCAATACCTTTTTGTGGCATCATTAACATCTAACCTATCGTTCATGAACAACTCCTATTAGTCGAATGAAATCCTAACCTTATCTCTAAGGTGGATTAGGCCTAGTTACTACCTAGAACCCCTTGTTTATGTAGTTCCTCCCTAGTTTCTCTCGAATACTAAGGATGTGTTATCTCGGTATTCTCTCAAACCCAAAGAATCTCCTAAGGAATGTTTACTCTCGTAGATCCTATAACCTTAAGGCACGAAGTCTCATAAACAAAACAGAATATAACATAGACAAACAACCATTCATTGAAATAAAACTTAAATATCCAAGTGAACTCCCACCAAATATGTTTAGTTCATGGTGGGGTTCGAAATAAACAAGCACAAAGCAAGTTTCATCCGTTCCTTACAACCCATAACAAAATATGAAAGCAAAGAACTAAAGGAAGGAGAAAAAGCCTTCGACGTGCACTGTCGGAGCTTTTCTCGTCCACCACGAACTGCCCCCAGTGAACTAGCTCCTTTCGGATGTCTAGAACGCCACTCCCTCAAGCTTGTCACGGAGAAATGCCACGGCAAGTAAGATTGCCGGAAAAATATGAGACCTTCTCTCTCTAACTTTTTAAGCTTAAATCTGGGTGGAACCAAAGTCTCTAACATTGTGGCTTCATCCTCTATTTATAGGGGAAAATTAACCCTAGGACTTGGCGTTGAAATTCCTAGAAAACCCCAAGCCATTTTTAAATCACGTGGGTATCGGGCAGAGCATAGCAGTGATCAATTCTAGGTTGCCAACTGAGTACCTGGCATAATCCCACTGCAGACGCCCAAGGACAGACAAGATCGGCAGAGTATGCGGCGTGGTCACCAGGATCGGCTGTAGCAGCGTCGACCCCTCCAGGCGGATCTTCGAGGTAGATTTCTCGGGCAGAGCTCTCGGAAAGTCGGAGACAGCTGGCTTCAAAAATATCTTCTCACACTTTAAGCGCTATCGAAATGCCAGTCGAACTTGGCAATTTCATTTTGCTTGACAATCTCCTTATGTCATGACATTTTCTTTCCTTTTCTCCTTACTTTCAATTCCTGCACATCATCAAACAAGCACCTTTCCCATAAAGCAGCACCGCTTTAAAAATAAAATGCCGCGGCAAATTGAATTCCACCACATGCAACTAAATGCTTCTAAATGCATCTACATGGTCCTAAATGAGCTATTAGACACTCGATAAATTAAGTGAAAAGGTCCCAAAATGTGACATTTTATGGAGTTATCATGTGGATTCAAGAGTGATTATCATAATCAAAGGTTTTCATTATGGACAAAGGGTTTAATGATCAAGTAAATTGTGAAGAAGCCAAAGAAGGATATCTTGAGGAAGCTTTCAAAATAATGGAAGGGTATGCATATAAAAATCCTGGTAGATTGGTACCGAAAGCATTTTATGGTAAGATTATCAATAGAAGCAGTCACAAGGGAGAGAATTTTTATGAAGTTTAAGCCCGTTTTTGGAAAGACGAAAACAAGAAATTGAGCACGGATGTTGAAGCCATGCTTAGTGATATTCGAGAAGTCAGTCAAGCCTTCAAAGATGTTGGACTAGGAAATGTCCCAGAAGAATGGATAACAGGAATCATTAAACTAAAAAGTGATGCTGATCACTGGAAAAAGATACACGAGGATCAAACAAAGAAATTCTCCTATGACTTAGAAATTGCTGAAGAAATATGCAATGCAACCATCACCAATTTGGAAAAATGTCAAGCTGAAAACAAGATATTAAAGAAGGATATAGCCAACATGGAAACTTCGTATCTGATCTATCAATGTGAGATTAATGTTGAATTAAAATCCATTAGAGCTTAGAACCACACATTGATGAAAATGGTGGATGATTATGGAGATCTGGCACAAGAACTCATTGAACATAAAGGTTCTCTAATGAAGGAAAATGAGCAATATTTTCTACAACTTCAGGAAATGGAAGGTAATATTCAAGAAAAAGAAGATGACATAAAGAAAGCTGCTGCCCAAGCAAGAAAGATAGCCCACAAGCTGGTAAACTTAGCTGGTTTTACAAGGGAATTGAAGTAAAATGACAATTTGATTCTGGAGCATAAATGGAAATTAACTTGGCTTTTTAAGAAAATAGAGAAATTATGAGGGAAAGTTATCCCTTATATGTAATGATCTTTTGATGTACTAAAAACCCTATTTTATGTTCAATAGAAGATGTTTTAAGATGATCACTCTTGAATTACACATTTTCATACATGTATTCACATACATTCATGTTTTGCATAGTATGATAACATATGTTAATAATGAAAGCATGAGAGTAATCAGTAAAGGATTTTGGAATCATGAATTCTGAAAGTACATTTAAGAATCGGGGCATGTCTCTAAAAGATTGAAAGCTCGAGTTGGAAAGATTAAAAGAATCCAAGAACAACTTGTAAAAATCCAACAAGAAATGTTTAAAGAAACAACAATGTTCCAAGCTAAGTCCAGGGAAAAAATATCTAAGCTGATGAATATGATGGTTACTCTACTATATGGGGAAAAGATGTTAGAAGACCCTATTAAACATGAGAAAATGAAAACCTTTGGAAAAAGTCTAGATCTTAATGATACAGTTACTGATATGATGAAAAATGATCAAGAACCTGTTGTGGAACTTAGAAATCTAATTCAGCTTCAAAAATCGAGACATATGACAGAAGACATGAACATTGAAGTTGGTTCAAAAAAGAGAAACATGGAACAAGTCCCATTGAAAAAGGATAAAAAAGGCAATAAGGAAAAGGGGATGAAGCTTCTCATTCTAATTCTAATTTAATATTCAGAGTTGTTACCCTTTCTCTTTGAAAGTGGTCTTGTAACACTCATCCCTCCTAGTACTTATTTACATCCAAATTGGAAAAATGTCAAGAATCCATCCAATTATCACTCTGGAGATTTTGGTCTCTTTACAGAAAATTGCATAATTCTGAAACTGAAAGTCCAAGACCTTATGCCAGAAGGGTTATTATGTTTCGAAAATGGGAAACCTAAGCTCCTCAGAAATTCAAAGCTGGTTAAGAAAGAGAAATTTTCAAGTCATCATCTTTCTCAAGATATTGGTCAAGAATCAAAATTCAAAACAAACATTTTGATTATCAGTCACAAGGTCTTCAGAAAAGCAATAGTAAAGAGACAATGATATCAAGGGAATTTTTACCCTATTTTCCTTTGGTCTCATGTAACAAGTTATATTTCGAATTACACAAAGCCCAACTTATTGCTCCATGTCTAGCTAAACCTTTGGCATCTCCTTACCCAATATGGTATAATGAAAAAGTCTTTTGTGAGTATCATGCTGGAATCTAAGGACATTCCATTGAAAATTATGGCAACTTCAAACGACGAGTTCAAAATCTTCTGACTCATGGAATTATATAAGTGAATAGTCAATCCATTTTGATCAAATATTTGGGATTCAACCCCAAAAATAAAGTTGATAGTGTCAAAACAAATAGAGGACAAGGTAAAGCCAAGAAAGATAAAGTATGTATGGTTGATTTAATTCTCGATACTTCTTTGATGAGTGAAACAAAAAGGAGAAAGGAAAAAGCAAAAGGAAAGGTAATTTGAGACTGGCCTACATGTTTAAGAAGAAATGAGGCATATACAACCTTGGAGACACCTATATTAGATATTCTAAAATCAAGAGAAGCAGAGGGCAATTTAAAGAGCATAGTGAATAATACTCCAATTACAGCTGCAAGGAGCATCCATAACAAGGATACAATGATCAAAGAGATTGGTTCTGAAATTCAAACTGAGCCCAATTGGCAGTTAGGAAAGATGATGATAAGATTTGGCAAATAAATAGCTCAGGAGAAAGCTGGGATTTGTGTATAAATAAGCTACCCAAGAAATGATCAAGAAATGGGGGGGGGAATATCGACAAAGATCCTAGTCTGATTATACACCCGACATTTACGGAGTAATGGGGAAGTGGAAGTTGTTATCTACCACTATTGTGCCTTTCATTTTGTAGCATCTTGTTTGAACATATTTTTGTTCCTTTTCCGCCTTTTGTAATAAAAGTATGTTGTTTTTAAGGTTATGAGCATTGAATCAATTTTGCAATCTTGTAGTTCTTTGAGTATCATAAGATTAAAAACTCTTTACAATTAGAGTTATACATCTTTGACAAAAGTATCAAGATTGAATATCAGTAAAAAAGGGACCCTGACTTTACCTTAAAAGAAATGCATCCCAAACACTACCCTTTTACAAATATGAGAGAGCTTTATCCAATGTAAGGAATTAGACAAAAGACTTGGTATTGATATTTAGAAGCATACAACGTGGGGAATCTTTCGTGACATTACAAAGCTGACTATATTACTTTTCTATTAATGATATTCAACGATGAAACCTTTTCTAATCTGAGTCAGTTGCTCGGGAATTAAAATTTGGTAATGAGATTTTCTGATTTCCACCAAACACATAGACTATAACAGGTTCTTCTTAAAAAGAAAAAGTCTTATAAGAAGAAAAGTTGTCCCTCCAGAGTAATTGGTTAATCACCCTGGCTTTATGGATAAGTTTCAATTAGCCCAATGAATGTTAATTTCAATAAAGCTGAATTCAGCTAGCCAAAATGGAAAAAAAAGAAGTTATAAAATAATATTTGTTATAGTCTATTTCACACATATGCACATAGAAGTCTCATTGTTAGACTGATGTTTTCACACTTCTTTGGATAGAATCAAAGATTTCAGAGAATTGAAATGGAGATATTATAGAAGGTCTAGTAACTGTTATGCTAGTTATGTCATTTTGTATGCATCCGGTTAAAGGTACCAAGTTAAGAAAGTGAGGTATGTGATAATGTTCACAAAAGAGTGAGAGAGGAGTGACATCTTCACTAAGATGTAACCATAGAAAATAGGGAAGCCAATCTGAAACTAACCTCTCAATCTTGATACTTGTCAAATAACTATAACTTTGAAGTAGTAAAAGTTGTTCATTATTTTGATATTCTTTGAAGTCATGCTTATGGTTTGATTCTATTGTGAACCTGTAAGGGACAATATTTTACAAAATTCTTTCATTCTTTGATAAGAAAGGAGGAAGAACATTTTTAAACAGGATGGTCTCAAATAAGAAAGAATCTTGAATCAGGTTGATGCCTATTTTACCCTTTTTTGAGAAAAAGAATTAGTAAGGCCAGAATAATGAAACATTTTATATTCTTGAAAGTAAGTGGCCCGAGAGATAAAAAATTTGAAGAATCAAACTTATACTATTCCCTTTGGGGCAAACAATCAAGAAGAAGATAATTACCTCATTTGGAAGAGGCACATATCTCAAACATTTCTACCAGAAGAATTGATTACTTCTTAAGTTTGTGACAACATGAAGAAAAATCCCTCAAGTTACTCAACAACATTGATGTTAGTAACACTGGAATGAGAGCATTCAAGATTACGAGATTTGGCACCAAGGAAGCAACAAGTACCCGCAATGGGGCATTATCAAGGTTGAACCTCATGAAGATCATAAGATTCAAATCAAATGGACATTAAGAGTGAACCTTACATCTTGGAATGTTGGGGCATGCTGAAGTCCCATTTCAGTCAGAAACAATTTATGTAGGGCATGCTGGACTCTTATCATCCTGTGGAAAGATTATTGATTTGAGCAATTATTTCCAATGAGACAAAAAGGTATGAAGAATGAAAATGGTCAAACAATGATAATAGAGTTGATCATACATAGCTGTTTCGTCCACCATGTGATAACATTATCCCCACAGGAGCCACAAGAAATGATGAATATGTTGTCAAATGTTCCCTAATATCATATCACTTGTATTCTTATTGGAATATCATTGTGACATCATAAAAAAAGCTCTGAACATCATACAAAGAGTTCCCTGGTTGAGAAATTTAGACAGAAGCCACATAAAAAGATGAATGTGTTGTCAAATGTTTTACGAACCAGTAATTATAGTGTTGAACCAATGTTACAATCATGTGGTTGATATAAGATGAAATTTGTCTTCAATCCCAAAGTCAGAAATGAGAAATGATGAAGATTTCTTTACACGAAGGAGCGTTGGAACTTTAACAACAAGAAACTAGTGGAACCAACTAAGGTTGAACGATAGGTTGTTAAGCATCTCAATATGATATAATTTGAATAACCTTGTTCGAGATATGATTAGATGTGGAGACATGAAAAGAATTAGGAAAAATCCTTCTTGTGACGTGTTTTAAGAGTCAAATAAGAACAGAAGTGGCTGATATCCTGATTAATCTCTGATGAGTTTGGCATAGTTATATCTACATTTTGTAAAGATGATAGATTCTATTTTCAAAGACATAAAGCTTTATCGGATTTCTACACAAGTTCAAGTAAAGACAACTGATGTTACCAAGAACAAAGTGGGGTAACAAGGTCATAATTATGAATATGACAAGAGTTCCATAAATGAAACAGTTCTTCTGAAGGCAAAAGAAGACAAAAAGATATACGTTAACCATATGGTTATTCAGAAATGCAAAGGAATGATCGAGTGGGAAAATATCAAACTTTGGGGTCAAATGATGATTGAATCAATTCATGTATTCATAAAAAACATCATTTGCATAAAGATCATGCATTTCATTGATATATTTGATTGCATAAATACATTTTTCACAAGAAGATGCAGGGTCAAAATAACTTATGGAAGGTAGAGTCAAATCCCAAATGAAAGAATCACGTTAAGAGAAGTAAGTATCTAAAGAATAGATGGATGCATTCCACAGAGGAAGAATTAATTTTGGGGCATGCCCAACCAACAATTTGTTTCAAAAAATGAGAAAGTGATTTTCAACGTTTCGCATTCAATCTTTTCCAAAAATGAAAATTTTGAAAGTAAGAAGTTTCTTACCCAGTAAATTATTTCCCACAAATTTGTAAAGCCTTTGGGTCATTTGTAAAGCCTTCGGGTTATTTGTAAAGCCTTGGGTCATTTGTAAATCCTTCGGGTCATTTGTCAGTCTTTCGAGCAAAATGATAAGTTCTTAAGAGCTATTTGTAAAATCTCCACGGAAGATTAGTGGAAGCAAAACAACCTTGAGTCTGATCTTTATGAAAAGAGTAGTGAAATAGATTCTTTTCAAAGTTAGTAATTTTCAGTCTTCACGGAAGAGTAGTGAAGCAATAACAAGAGCAAGATCAAAATTCGTTCTACACGGAAGAGTAGTGGAACGGATTGTTTAGCAAAGTATGAAACCTTCACGAAAGAGTAGTGAAGGAAGAGCAAGAGCAAGATCAAAATTCACTCTACACGGAAGAGTAGTGGAACGGATTTTTCAGCAAAGTATGAAACCTTCACGGAAGAGTAGTGCAACAAGAGCAAGATCAAAATTCGCTCTCCACAAAAGAGTAGAACAGATTTTTCAGCAAAGCATGAAACCTTCACGGAAGATTAGTAAAGCAAGAGTAAGAGCAAGATCAAAATTTGCTCTCCACGAAAGAGTAGTGGAACGAATTTTTCAGCAAAATATGAAACCTTCACGGAAGAGTAATGAAGCAATCCAATTCTGAGTATAATCTTGACGAAAGAGTAGATTATGTTCAAGTCATGCAAATTCAGCCTTCATAGAAGAGTAGTGAAGCAAATCATTTGCAAGACATCCTTAGCCTTCGTAGAAGAGTAGTGAAGCAGAAGCATGATCAGGTCAAAATTTGATCTCCACGAAAGAGTAATGGAACGAATTCCCAACAAAAAAAGAAGTTCACTCGACGAAAACTTTTTGTCTTTTTATCTTTGCTTTATTCTTGTTTACACAAGAATAAGCAAAGAGAGACAGTTGTCGACAGTAGTTTTCGTCCGAGTGACATATATATATATATTATATAATAATATTATTAATATTATTATTACTTATAAGACACGAAGGCCCAAATTACAACAAATAGATCTAGGCCCGATTACATTTAAACCCAACCGGTTACAACCCGAAGCAAGATCCAGGCCCAGACCCAAATTACAATCAGTCCAGGTCCAATTCCAGCAGGCCTGCGAGAAACCCATCAGAACCTAGGGTTTCCATCAGTCGTTCCAGCACCGCTAGCTCATCTCCGCCGTTCGATCAAAGGCAGATCTAAGGGCCAGAAATGACCAGCAGGAACCCTAGGGTATCATTACCACCCTAGGGCCTATTCCAGCCACCGCCTCCAACTGCTCTAACCGAAGGAAGCCACGCCATCACCGCCTCTCCAGAGCTATCCCAAAGGTTCCAGAGGCTGAACACTGATCGCACAACTCACTGCTCTAGGGTGAGTCACCACCGTAGGTATAGTGACTCACCGAAGAGCTCATCATTACACCGAGTTATCGAGGGCTATAAATAGCCCGATCCTGCAAGGAACCCCAACACACAACAACAGAGAGACAGATGAGAGCAAAAAAAGACAAAACAAAAAAAACAAATATCAAACAACCAACGAGTAGTAGAAAGGAGAAAATAAGTAGAAGAGGCCGAGAGACTTACCACCTTCATCGGAGTCTTCAACGTAGTAGGAAACTCCATTTCACCGAAGGTAAAAGCTTAGATCTAATGCGTTTAGTGGGGTCTTGGGAAGAAAGGAGGGTGGTTTCGGGTAGAGTTTGTTTCGATCTACGATTTAGGGGTAATTTTTTATTTTCCGGCTACTGTTCACCGGCAGTGGCGATCGACGCCGGAACAAGGTGACCGACCGATGACTGGACCTCTCCGGCGAGGGTTTTTAGAGAGATGCCAAAGCATAAATGAGAGAAATGGAGAAGCTTGGCCCTTTTGGGGCAAGTTTGGGCTTAAACACCCTCCACGAACGGCGTCGTTTTAGGGAAGGGGTGTTCATGTAATTAAGGAATGTTTTAATCCCACCCGAATTCCCTGTATTCTGTAAGCTTTGCAAATTGATCATCGAAATCAGGTTTTTGTATCTTTTAATTTTGTTTTCGCATTTTAGTTATTTTTATTTTAGTCATTATTATGTTTATATAAATTTAGGTTAAATATTTATTTTAGTCCCTTAAATATTAATATTTTACATTTTAATCGTGTATTAGTAATTTAGGTTAAATTACATAATTAGTGCATAATTATTTCGATTTATGATAATTAATTTTTATTATTTTATGTTTTAATCATTAATTATTAATCATTAATTTATATTAGTATTTATACTATAGGATTATTATTTAATATAACTTATAATTTAATTTATATAATTATAATATAATTTTAAAATAGGATTAATAATATTATTTAGTATTTACCTATATTAAGCTATTTGTAAATTTAAATTTAAAGAGAAAATTTATAATTTATTGCAAAGACTCTAATTAATAAATACCGATACTAATTTTGGGCGTTATGGGGTACTAATCATTCTACATACGTAACCGACTCCCGAACTCATTTTTCTGGTAAGCAGACCTGAGTTGTATTATTTTTAATATTATTCTTCAGAATTTTAATAGAATAATATGACATTTTGGTGACCAATCTCACCAAATTAAATACTGGCAGTGACTCTATAACTTGGTGTTTCATCTTATTTAAGGAGAATAAACACTTACTTTTTCGAAACTAGTTACACTATTTGGGTGTACTATTTGCAGTCTCCGTCACCAGGCAGAGAAACGTTTCGACAGATCCAATCTAATTCGACAAAAAAATAATTTTACCTTATATATCTAGGGATAATTGCAATAATATCCGCCCACCCCAAAAGAATACCCAACCAAAAAAAATAATTTTATCTTGTACATTTAGGGATAATTGCAGTAATACCCCTCCATATATTATTTTTTTCAGTCAAATCCCTATTTTTATTGAATAAAAATAATATTTTTAATAAATATATTATTTCGGGCCGGATTTGGATTTTATCTAAAAAATTGGATCGGGTTCAAATCTGGTGGATGATGTATATTTTTCGAGTCGAATCGGGTTGAGTGGAGGATGTATAATTTTTGGGTCGACCGAAAACCAGACCCATACCGATCTCTAGATAATATGTTATTAAAAACAATTAATTAAAAATAAATTACTAATTCATTCAATATAAATCATTAATTTTTTAGTATAATAGTTTGTATTCAATTTATTAATGATTAAACATTAAATATAAATCTTTGATCGTAACGCGATTCGGACATCTCAATTAACATTAAAATAGTGTGTGCATAATATTTAGGTTTAATAAATTATTTCTTTAAATTATATTTGTTTGATTGAGTTGTCGTTTAATTTTTTTTTACTCTTAATCTTTTATACATTTAATTTCATTAACAACTTGTCCTAAAATCTTTTACTCTTATTTAAGAAAATAAAAAATCACATAAACCAAGTGATCTTAATGATAAATAAATTGTTGTTATTCCTTAAACTCTTGAGTTTGAGCATCATGAATATTAGAGGTGTGAGCATTCAATGTCAAATGGTTGAGAGTTATATTTAAACATATATTTCCTTGTACTTATATCATATTAATAATAATAATAATAATAATAATAATAATAATAATAATAATAATAATAATAATAATAAATAGAAACATAACACATGTCATATTAACCAACGTTTGAATTGGTGAGAAGTATAAATGATATATTTTATCTCCTATTTTTTTAATTTAATTTAGTCAATAAAAATCATATTTAATCCCAAATTGACTCTAATTTGTTTCTACAATTTATAATTAAATTTAATATTTATTATTAATAATAAAATCATTTTATTTAAACACAATTTTAAATAAAAATAATAATTATATTATAAGTTTATATAATTAATGAGTAAAAGTTCAAAATAAATTATTTTTTTTCTAAAATCTTTGAAAGCAGAAAATATCATTAAGCCTAACTATTCCCATCAAAATCCACATTCTTATTTGTTCTTAAGTATTAGAAGTAACTAAACTATTTACAGCAAAATAAGTATCAGGATCAACAAAACTAGTTCAATGGTTAAAGAATTAGTTTTATTTCTTGAGGTTATGGATTCGAGCATTACACCTGTAAGAGTATTTGTGTAACACCCCAATTTAGGGGGCTAAATTTTAGGAATTATAAAGTGATGAATTTAATTGGTATTTTGGAAGAAATTAAGGATTTAATTGTAAAATCGCAAAGTTGTTAGACTATTTTAAGAAGTACAGGAAGTTTAGTGGCTAAACTCATGGTTTACCCATTTTTATTTTAGAGAGAATTATAAACTCTCTCTCCCCCGATTGTTTCTGCATATTTTTCCCCATTTCCCTCTCCCGTTGACCCTCCTTCCCATTCCGATCTACTCACCGTCTGACCTCCGTTCGACGAATCGAAACCACCATCGTGTTCATTGTCGACCGATGAAGAAACCCCTTAAATCAATTAAAGTAAAACGCTGTCAAACGTTGTGAATTTTGAGTCAAAATTTTGACTTTTTTTAGCACCACCGCCGAGAAAATCTTAAATTCATCGCCGATCGTTGCTCCATTTTCGACACCTCCCACACCATCGTGTTCCTTACATCATTCCGAGTCCACCGGTGTTCTTCGTTTCTCTATCGTCGCTGGAGCGTGGAGGGGTGAGAATGTTAAAGTTTTCGATGTTCGGAATCGAGCTCTTCGCCGATCAAAATTGTGAACCGAGCTTGGTAAGTGTCTCAAAATGACTTAAAATAATTTTTAGGAATTCTTCCGGGAATTTTTGTACTCTCCACGGTGTCGCACGCGCCCCACGCGCCGCCCTACGCATGGGGAAGTCCTAGCCGCAGGGTGATATGTGCGTAAAAAACCTCGGGTGCTAGTTCTATAAATATTTTTAGAATGGTGCCTAATTTGTAATTAATTTCTGTTAGGCTGATATTTTTGTAAAATCGTTGACCGTTTACTTTGACTGAAAAAGTCAAAATTTTTGAAAAGTTATATTTTATGTTTTTTGACGTCCCGAATCCGGTTTTGGGGTCCGTTTCGCCAAATTCAATCACCCAATTCGATCCATTTTTCAGAATTAAGCTCCGTTTTTATGTAATTTCTGTTGATATGTATATGAGGAATTATTGGAAGATGATTTCAAGATCGATGACGATCGAATTGAATTTATATGGTCGATCAGTATGGCACGAAAATCGAGGTAATACATTACTACCTCTTTATGCTTTATAGAACATGTTGGTATTGGTAAATGCATGAATGAAAATGTTTGGTCTCATATGTGTAATTAATGAAGTTCTACACTCGATACAAATGCGGTAGAAAGTAGGTAACTGAATATGGCTTAGATGACTATTATAAGAAATTGGAGGACAGTTGGAATTAAATTACAAGTTCTGGAATTAAATGATAAAGGAATCAACCATGGATATATAGATTATAGTTTATCTCATTAAAGGAATTTAGATGATAAATTATGAGAATACTCAGGTTGAGTAAAATTACAAAAATACCCTTATGTTGTAAGATGATAAGAATTGTCCCTAGAAGTTAGTTAATAACTCTGAAAAGACATATTGATCCGGTAAAATTACTGATGTGCATAAGAAATGCTAGTTTTGCTTAGGAAATATGGATAACCGGATTTTAAACTCAAGAGGGTTTGTGCAAGATACTAGAAGTCTGTTAAGGAATCATTTCAAGATCAGAGAATGTTTGGGAAAACAATTAACCATAGAATCTCTTAACAAGAATTATTTTCGTTAAGAGTTAATATCGAAATTATCTGGTTAAGAAATTATGAAAATGCCATTGAGAGGTAAAAATAGTCCGAGTTGACCCTGAATGAGAAAGTACTTTGAGGATTTGTACTTAACTCGATAAAGTACGAATTTGATTGTTAAGATCCGGACTTAGTGTAGAAAAATTCCTGATATTCCGTTTGTAAAATCTGAGAAGGCACTTGACCCGAAAATATCTGAGTTATGAGTAAATACATGAAGAATAATTTATCGGGGGTGTTCTTTTGCAAGAATTGTTTGAAAGGACTGAAATAAATGATAAGTTTGAATTTAATAATAAGATCGGTCGAAAGGAAATGATTGAAATACACTGGATCTATAAAATGACCAGAATACCCCTAGAATGGAAATGACCCAAGAATATCAACAAGCTCAGGAATGATTGGATATCCTCGAGCTCTGAAATGAATGGAATAAAACTAAACACCAAAATGACCAAAATACCCTTATAGCCTAGACTAAGTAAATGGTTTGGATTAATTAAGGAATCCAAGTAAATATGGGTGTTGTATTACCCTTAAAAGTTATGGATCACAAATTAAGTGAGTTGATCAACCTTAATGATATGTCAGTACCTGATCTGCACAGATATTACTTGAATGAGTGTTCGTCTACTCAAGTTTGGCTCAATGATAATTTATGGAAGTATTCGTCTCAGCTCAACTCTAGATCGTATTCAGCATTACGAATTGGATATTTTTCAACACATCAACCACGAAGACCGAACTGAACGGAAGTACAATATTTATCCAAAATTCAGAGACGTCCAAATTAATCTGGAAAACTCCGAAGTAACTGTAATGGATTTGACTGCTAAATGAACTAGGTAACTCAATGATTGAGGATTTAGTAAGTAATTTGGATAAGTATTGAAACTTTGATGAGTTTACATAAGGTACAATTTCTATGGGTTATGAACCAAAAAAAAAGTACGTCAACATTTCATGATATCGTTGAAGTGTGGAAATGAAATAAAGACCCTTGGAAGACCCATTCAGCGATGACTCCAAAGATGATTTATGGAAATTAATTGTTGTTATTAAAGAGTAAATATCTGAAGGACAAAGAATGAACCAATCAAACAGGCATTAGTTCTGGAGTTGTTCAACTTGAGTTATTTCTATAATCCGATAGATCGACACAAATTGTAAATGTCCCGAACTTTCATTTCTTCCTTATCAGCTCAAGTCTCATTTTGAATAACTGATGATTACATCAGTTATTGATCCCTTCCAATAGTGATTATAAATTCCAACATTCTATCAGCATACTGAAGATCCATGTTTCTCTGCCTGTTAAGATTATCCAGTACCTCTAAATAATATCTGTAAACTCTGGTGCGTTCCCTAATCACTTGAATATTTTATCTGATTTTTGATTTGAATTCTGTTATGATACCTGACATGGATTTTGATCTGATACTTGACATGAATTCTAATCTGATACTTGACTTGAATTATGTTTTGATTTTTGATATATCCGTTTACGGACATAACATGTTTTATTGGGGGGTATTGTTGGGGGAAGAATACTTACAGGTTCCTCGGCTTTGTGCTCAGGGCCTTACTGGACGTGACGAGGTTGTATGGTTCTGGGGAACCTACACATTTTGTTCATGACAGATGGGGGTATATATATATATGTTTTAAAAGATCTGTATCTTTTTACTGGTTTTACGGGAACACACTAGATAACTTATTCTGATCTTTTGAACCTTGATATCCGAAATATTTCCATCTGAATTGAATACTATCTGTTACTACCTGAGATATAAATGGGACCTCAGCTCAGCCTAAAAATCTATAAATATCCAAACCAATAAGGAAAAAATATGTTTATCTGTATCTGCACATTCTTCAGCATCATCTGGTAGTTCTGTATTACTGAGCTTTCCGAAGCTCACTCTATTACTCAACATTGTAGGTTAAAAGAATTGTACCAGTGCAGTTATCGACTTCAGTAAGGGAGTTCTTCCGGCGTTGTTTGCAGAGTATGATACATGTGATTAGGGGACATATAATTGTATTTTGTTTTATATTTGTGTCTGAAAATCTGTTTTAATTCTGCATACAGATTAATGATTTTATGAGTTAACATGTTTTGATAAAAAGTTTTAAATTTTCTGTTATTTTTATAGTGTGTCACTTTGGTGGACCTATTGTGACACTCCAGATCGGATCGGGTTTCTCGAATCGGTCTGAGGGGGTTACATCTAGTGGTATCAGAGCCATGGTTGAGTTAAAAAAAATTTCAAGATAGACCGGCCATTCAAATTTCAAAAAGATGTTTGATCAGTACATGCCCCTAGACTATTATCGTACCTCTCTGAGCTGGAACTCTAAGGTTGAATCCCTATTTGTAATGTGCAAACTCTAGTCTTTATCCGTTAGGACTCTATCGTTTTATAAAGGAATACCAGTAACGTCTGTCTAAATTCTGTAAAGTACCACACGATCCATGTGAGAGTTACTCATATGAGAAATTCTGACCCGACTCCGGAAATGAAATTGGGATATGCTACTACTCTATGAGCCTATTCTCGTAACGAAGGCTGAATTGATTTCACAATGATAAAGTTGTTTTGATTATTTATTTGGACTGTGGAAGAGTTCTGATGAGAATGTATACTCAACTGGTTAAGAATTTGTAGAGGATTCACACTTTTGTAAAAGCTATGTGAAGCTATGAAAGAACTTATGGAAGTTTCATTTATACAATTATGTGACATGAATGAATTTTGAGGACGAAATTCTTTTAAGATGGGGAGAATTGTAACACCCCAATTTAGGAGCTAAATTTTAGGAATTATAAAGTGGTGAATTTAATTGGTATTTTGGAAGAAATTGAGGATTTAATTGTAAAATCGTAAAGTTGACAAACCATTTTAAGAAGCGCAGGAAGTTTAGTGGCTAAACTCATGGTTTATCCTTTTTTATTTTCGAGAGAATTATAAACTCTCTCTCCCCCGATTGTTTTTGCATATTTTCCCCTATTTCCCTTCCCCGTTGACCTTCCTTCCCATTCTAATCTACTCACCGTCCGACCTCTGTTTGACGAATCGAAACCACCATCGTGTTCGTTGTTGACCGATGAACAAACCCCTTAAATCAATTGAAGTGAAACGTTATCAAACGCTGTGAATTTCATGTCAAAGTTTCAAATTTTTTTAGCACCACCGCCGAGAAAATCTTAAATTCATCACCGATTGTTGCTCCATTTTCGACACCTCCCGCACCATCGTGTTCCTTACATCGTTCCGAGTCCACTGGTGTTCTTCGTTTCTCCGTCGTCGCAGGCGTGTGGAGGGGTGAGAAAGTTAAAGTTTTCGATGTTCGGAATCGAGCTCTCCACCATTCAAAATTGTGAACCGAGCTTGGTAAGTGTCTCAAAATGCATTCAAATAATTTTTAGGAATTTTTCTGGGAATTTTCGGACACTCCACGGCATCGCACACGCCCCAAGCACTGCCCCTGCGCATGGGGAAGTCCTAGCCGCATGGTGATATGTGTGTAAAAAAACTCGGGTGCTAGTTCTATAAATAGTTTTAGAATGTTGCCTAATTTGTAATTAATTTCTGTTAGGGTGATATTTTTGTAAAATTATTGACCGTCGACTTTGATTGAAAAAGTCAAAATTTTTGAAAAGTCATATTTTATGTTTTATGACGTTCCGAAATCATTTTTGGGGTCTGTTTTGCCAAATTCAAATGTTTTTTTACTGATTTATCACCCAATTCGATCCATTTTTTGGAATTAAGCTCATTTTTTATGTAATTTCTGTTGATATGCATCTGAGGAATTATTGGAAGATGATTTCAAGATTGATGGCATTCGAATGGAATTTATATGGTCGATCAATATGGCACAGAAATCGAGGCAATATATTACTACCTCTTTATGCTTTATAGAACATGTTGGTATTGGTAAATGCATGAATGTAAATGTTTGGTCTCATATGTGTAATTAATGAAGTTCTACACTCGATACGAATGTGGTAGAAAGTATGTAACTGAATATGGCTCAGATGGCTATTATAAGAAATTGAAGGACAGTTAGAATTAAATTACAAGTTCTGGAATTAAGTGATATAGGAATCAGCCATGGATATGTAGATTATAATTTATCTCATTAAAGGTACTTAGATGAGAAATTATTAGAATACTCTGGTTGAGTAAAATTATGAAAATACCCTTATGTTGTAAGATGACAAAAATTGTTCCTGGAAGTTGGTTAATAACTCTGAAAAGACATTGATCCGGTAAAATTACTGATGTGCATCAGAAATGCTAGTTTTGCTTAGGAAATGCGGATAACCAGATTTTAAACTCAAGAGGGTTTGTGCAAGATACTAGAAGTATGTTAATGAATCATTTCAAGATCAGAGAATGTTCGGGAAAGCAATTAACCATAGAATCTCTAAACAACAATTATTTTCGTTAAGAGTTAATATCGAAATTATCTGGTTAAGAAATTACGAAAATGCCTTTGAGAGGTAAAAATAGTCCGAGTTGACCCTAAATGAGAAAGTACTTTGAGGATTCGTACTTAAATTGATAAAGTACATATTTGATTGTTAAGATCCTGACTTAGTGCAGAAAAATTTTTGATATCCCGTTTGTAAAATATGAGAAGGCACTTGACCCGAAAATATCCGAGTTATGAGTAAATACCTGAAGAATAATTTATCGGGGTTTTTTTGTAAGAATTATTCAAAAGGACTGAAATAAATGATAAGTTTGAATTTAATAATAAGATCAGACGGAAGGAAAGGATTGAAATACAGTGGATCTGTAAAATGACCAGAATACCCCTAGAATTGAAATGGCCCAAGAATATCCTTATGGCCTAGACTAAGTACCTCGAGCTCTGAAATGAATGGAATAAAACCAAACACCAAAATGACCAAAATACCCTTATGGCCTAGACTAAGTAAATATTTTGGATTAATTAAGGAATCCAAGTAAATATGGGTGTTGTATTACCCTTAAAAGTTATGGATCACAAATTAAGTGAGTTGATCAACCTTAATGATATGTCAGTACATGATCTGCACATATATTACTTGAATGAGTGTTCGTCTACTCAAGTTTGGCTCGATGATAATTGTTTGAAGTATTCAGCTCAGCTCAACTCTAGATCACATTCAGCACTAAGAATTGGATATTTGTTCAACAAATCAACCACGAAGATCGAACTGAACTGAAAGAAAGTACAATATGTATCCGAAATTCAGAGATGTCTAAATTAATCCTGAAAACTCTAAAATAACTAGAATGGACTTGACTGCTAAATGAACTAGGTAACCTCAATGACTAAGGATTTAGTAAGTGATTTGGATAAGTCTGGAAACTCTGATGAGTTTACATAGTGTCCAATTACTATGAGTTATGAACCAAAAATAAAGTACATCAGCATTTCATGATATCGTTGAAGTGTGGAAATGAAATAAAGACCCTTGGAAGACCCATTCAGCGATGACTCCAAAGATGATTTATGGACATTAATTGTTGTTATTAAAGAGTAAATATCTGAAGGACAAAGAATGAACTGGTCAACAGGCATTAGTTTTGGGAGTTGTTCAACTTGAGGTATTTCTATAATCCAATCGATCGACATATATTGTAAATGTCATGAACTTTCATTTCTTCCTTATCAGCTCAAGTCTCATTCTGAATAACTGATGATTCCATAAGTTATTGATCTCTTCTAATAGTGATTCTAAATTCCAACATTATATCGACATACTGAAGATCTGTGTTTCTCTGCTTGTTAAGATTATCCAATACCTCTAAATAATATCTGTAAACTCCGGTGTGTTCCTAATCACTTGAATATTTTATCTGATTTCCGATTTGAATTCTGTTATGATATCTGACATGGATTTTGATTTGATACTTGACCTGGATTCTGATCCGATACTTGACATGAATTCTGATCTGATACTTGACTTGAATTATGTTTTGATTTTTGATATATCTGTACGGACGGAACATGTTTTATTGGGGGGCATTGTTGGAGGAAGAATATTTATAGGTTCCTCGGCTTTGTGTTCAGGGCCTTACTGGACGTGACGTGGTTGTATGGTTTTGGGGAACCTACACATTTTGTTCGTGACGGATGGGGGTATATATATATGTTTTAAAAGATCTGTATCTTTTTACTGGTTTTACGGTAACACACTAGATAACCTATTCTGATCTCTTAAGCCTAGATATCCGAAATGTTTCCATCTGAATTGAATACTATCTGTTACTACCTGAGATATCAATGAGACCTCAGCTCAGTCTAAAAATCTGTAAATATCTGAACCAATAAGGAAAAAAATATGTTTATTTGTATCTGCACGTTCTTCAACATCATATAGTAGTTTTGTATTACTGAGCTTTCTGAAGCTCACTCTATTACTCAACATTGCAGGTTAAAAGAATTGTACCAGTGCAGTTATCGACTTCAGTAAGTGAGTTCTTCTGGCGTTGTTTGCAGAGTATGGTACATGTGATTAGAGGGCATGCAATTGTATATTGTTTTATATTCGAGTCTAAAAATCTGTTTTAATTCTGCATACCGATTAATGATTTTATGAGTTTACATGTTTTGATAAAAAGTTTTAAATTTTTCGTTATTTTTACAGTTGGCCGCTCCAGTGACCCTAATGTGACACTCCAGATCGGATCGGATTACCCGCATCGGTCTGAGGGGTTACAATTTGAGCGTTCATTATTGTTGTGTGATTTCTTAATGACAATGACTCGTCTAGAAATAAATCACTGTTAATTTCATTTTTTTACCTGTATTAAAAATGTCGTTTCAATAATCAAATTGGTGAGGTAACTAGTAAAGACATATTTTTACAAGATTCTCATTTAGTTTACCATAATTTATCTCTTAGTTTCTTTTATTTTATTAAATATTAAAATGGCGAGTCAATTAATTAATTAATTAATTTTATTTTGATTAGAGATGGACATAGGTCGAGTTTCGGCCAACCTAATTCAACTAAAAATTTTTAACCCTTCACCCGAATCGAGTTGAATCAAAAAATATATACCCTTCAACCGATCTAACCTGACCCGATTTTTTAAGATAAAATCAGAACCCTATTTGATCGATCCAAAATAATAATAAAATATTATTTTTATTCAATAAAAATAATTATTTAATTGAAAAAATAATATATAGAGTATCATTGTAATTATTCATAAATATATAAGATAAAATTATATTTTTTTAGGGTCGGATCGGATATTTTTCACCCTAAATCCGAATTCGACTCGAACCAAACATCACCTTTAAAAAATCTGACCCGAACCCAATTTTTTATATAAAATCCCTGACCCGATCGGATTGAAAACCGTCGGGTTCGGGTTCCATGCCTATCCCTAATTTTGATACCTAAACTTTTTTTTCTTTCATGATCATATTTAACGTTTAGTTTATGTTTCATGTTTGTTGTTGTGTTAAAAACTTAAGGAAACTTATTTACATGGCATTTCTATGGGTAAATTATATTATTCATCAATTAACTATCTTTCAACTCTTATTTTGATCACTAAAGTTTAAAAAGTTTCAATTTAATTACGCAACTTTCAAATTATTCCTGTTTTAATCACTCTGGTTTATTTTATTGAACTTATTACTAATGACCATATTTAACTGCAATTCAAATTAAAAATTTGATCATCAAAAGAAAGAGGCTACGCCAATTCTTCCTATATAAATCAGTTTCTTTTCGTATATTATTACTCTATTCTTTCATACAAATAGAGAAATGCTTCATAATTTAAAGGGTTCAAACGTTGAGTTCACTAGGGACGATTTGTGAGTTGCTGCTAATCGTCCCACCAACTCCATAATTCACGGCAGCTTCTTGAGCCTGATTCAAAGCGCTTTGTTGGTCACCGGTGCTCGGAAATCGCTCTAATTGGAGCTTGCCGCCGCTTTCCGGCTGGACGGATTCTTTTGTTCCACCGCGATATAGAACGTATAATATCATCTGAGTTACCCCGAAGCTGAACCCTAAGATGTTTGGTGTCTGCAACATAATCAAGAAAATATAATGAAATGAATTGATAGATAACTTTTGTTGTATCGTAGATGAGATTGAATAATAATTATCGGGTACTCTTTTCTTCTTTTGTTGTCTCGATTGAACTTCGGTTCGATTAAATTACGAGAAATTTTTAACGAGGCTTGTCTATTTTCTCAAAAAAAAAAAAGGAGTATAGGTATAGGTTCTTACTGCTATGTAGAAATCTCTCAATGAAAATCCATAGAGGAACCACGTTATGGCACAAAGAGTCAAGAAGAATGATAATGGGAACGGCATGTATTCCACGCTCTTCGTTTTCAACACAGATCTCTACAAATTTATAAAACAAAATATTAAAAAAAACGAAAAGTGGAATATTATTTCATTATTGATAAGGTTAAGGGTAAAATATCTATTGGGTCACCCACTTGTTACTTAGCTTCTGTTTTGGTCACTCAACTATTATTTTTAAAAGACAATGATAAAATTAGCCTCCAAGATTTACAAAAATGATCATTTTCTCCTCTATTATTTTTTAAACGTTTTAACCCCAACGCTTCAATTTTTTGTAAAAAAAAAAGCCACAATTGGATAGAAATTTTTAATTAAGTAACGATCAACATATGTTGGTGATGTAACATTTTCATGTGTGTTTAATTGATGACATGACATATGTCACATTCTCAATTAAACTCATGAAAATGACACGCCAAAAACATGTGTTTACTGTTGGTCAATTAACGAATTCATCCAACAGGGGTTGTTTTAACAAACAAATTGAAATTTTGGGAGTTAAAATGCTAAAAAAATAATATGTGATAAAGTGACCATTTATGTAACGTTAGATATTAATTTTTTCTTTATGCCTTTTTAAAATTATACCTAACGTCACATTTTTTGTTATGTTTTGTTCACCTATCGTTAAAAAATTAATGATAATGCTGATGTGTTATCATAAGGTAATACCACATCACCATCGCTGTTAATTTATTAACGACGGGTGATCAAAACAAAACTAAACTGTAACGTTGGATAAAATTTTGAAAAAAAATAATAGTTGGATGATCAAAACAGAAACTAAATAATATGTGAGTGAACAAATACGTAGTTTACCTAAGATTAACAAGGCAATGGGTTTCTTCTTACAATGATGCTAAGGGGAGCAGCAAAGACACAAACGGAAAAGATGGCACAAATCCACCCAACAATAGACACCCGAAGAGGGCCATGGAATGATGCGAGTGTGACAAGTATGATCAGTCCTAATGCACCTATATTGAAAAACACCAGCAACTTTGTCGTGTATATCTGCAGTGCATAATAAGTAAGATCACCACGGACGGACGTAGTATTTTATGTTAAAACGTTAAATTTATCAATACATACCCTATCACTTTTGGTAGCATAAATCATGTATAAGAAGAGATAAATGGATTCGATGCAACATCCAATGGAATTAATGGTGATGAGCATGGATGCATCATGTTTCTTAAGGAAAGCATAGTACAGGAGCAGCATGGCACTGAACAGTGCTACTGAATACGGTATTGATTGAAAACCTTCAGTTGATTTCTTCTTGAAAATCCTATAGAAAGTGGGCCTTAATTTTGAAAAAAGAAAAAGAAAATCGTTAACATATTCATATTCCCATACATGAACCAAAGCTTGAGGATTAGAAGAAAACTTACAACGGGGCAAGATAAACCAGGAAAGACAATATATTTCCTGCAGAAAACAAGGATTAGAAGAAAGCTTACAATGGGACAAAGAAGTTAATCAATTATGGAATTAAATAGATACCAAGAAGGCCAAAAGCAGAAGAGAAGCTACGATCATGGATGTTTAATGCCATTGTTGTTGATGTGAAGCTCTTTCTCTTAGCTTGGATATGTATGTGCCAGTATAGAGTAGAAGAAAGAGCTTATGTTTGTTTCATTGCATAAAGCCCTATATATACACATACACATACCCATAGTTTTGAAGCTTGTTTATTTGATGATGATGGCATGGCACACATAACTTGCTTTGTTCTTTTGACATTGAACTGTTGATGAACAATCTGATGAGCTGTGATACTTTATGTGGGCGTTTTTAGTTTCATATCTTTTGCTTTTGATCTCTTCATTTTGCTTATTATGTAGCTGTATAGGTTTCTAGCATCACTTTGTCTTATAGCTCTATATGCTTTACCTGCTTCAAAGTGTAAAGCTCTTGCATTTCCCAAATTAAGTCCATTTCAAATTTGTTTTTAGCTTTTTTTTATCAATGCCAAGTGTATAACACTATATGTATATACACCCTTTCCTCAAACTTAATGTACTAGCTAATGAAGTAGTCCATTTCTTTAAGTTAAGGTTTAACTAGAGAGTTATGACATTTCGTTGAAAGAACGAAACTAGGATTATATATTTGGAAGAATTAAATTATTCAACTTCAAAAAATAGATATCTATTGAGTATTTAAACTCAAAATTTAAATATAAAAATAAAACTTAATTTGATTCATACTTAAAATTATAGAGATTTAAATTATCATTGAATCAAAGGTGGAGGACCCAGGAATAAATCGAAGGGGTGCGGGTGGGGACAGTAGCTCCTTTAAAAATTTAAAATTACCATATATTTTAATTTTTTTTCTATTTATTTTATATTGAAAATATGTTTTCGTCCCCATGAAAGTTTATAAATTTATCTTCTCTTAAAATTTTAGAGATTCGTCCTCTAACATAAAATTTTGTGTCTTTCCCTGGAGTACCCCTCCCAAACTACGTTTGGTTTTGTGTGGAACATTGCTAGATTCCAATCTAATGGTGTAAAACGTTGTTAGATTCCAATCTAATGGTGTAAAACGTTGCTAGATTCCAATTACGTCACTTATTTGCATGGAGCATTTCCAAACTAGGGATTGAAGAATTTTAGCTTACATACAAAATATTTCCCAATACTTTGGAAGATAAGATTGCATCTTTTAGTAAATAGTACTTGGAATCAGGGATAGATCAAGAGGGGGTGTCAAAGGTGCAATCGTAATCTTTGAAAATTTTAATTTCTCATATAATTTATGTATTTTATTTCTATTTTTTATTGATGATCTAATTTTACATCATTAATTTTCAATACAAATTTCTAAATTTACACCGTAGCATAAAATTTTGTGTACGTTCTAATTTGAAAATTATAATGGAAAACAATTAATGTATTTATTATGGTACCAATATTAATTGTTGAACAACTTATATCATTAATTTGCTCATCCATCGTTATTTAAGAGAAATTATTGTTCTTTCTAAATGTTGCATCCATCATCTTTAATTATTATTTGGCAAACAAAATTAAAAAAAAGAATTAAAGCATATAGAATTGGGGATGGGCACAAGACTTGAACATGACGGGTTTCGACTTGATCTTATCTTATTGAGTCGGATTTTTAAAAAAAAATCAAAGTTCGAGTCGGATCGGGTTTTTTAGAGGACATGCTTGAGTCAGGTCGGGTTCAGGTTTAGGGTGAAAAATATCTGACCCGACTCGAAAAATGTAAATTTACCTATATATTTAGTGATAATTGCAATAATACCCTTTATATATATTTAATTAAATATCTATTTTTTATTGAATAAAAGTAATATTTGTTATACATATATTATTTTGAAACAGTTCTTTGAGTTTTTTCTCAAAAAGAGGGTCGGATTCGGGTCGGGTGATGGGTATATATTTTTTACTTTAGTTCAAGTTGGATGAAGAGTGTATAATTTTTGAATTAAATAAGGTTAATCAGAAATCCAACCCAACTCGGTTCATGCCCATCCCTAGATACAATACAAGGTGTCAGCCGGTAGACAAGGTATAAAAGCAACATTGCTTGCATGGGGATGGCTTTAGCTGTTTGATGTCGTGAAGCAAATGGTTGAGAAATAAGAAGAGAGAAGACGAAAAAATGTGATATTAATTGGAAATGTACAATGAGTGCTTAACTGATCAAATTAAAAGTAATTATTTAGGTATGATGGAATAATCATTTTGGTTCAATTTCTTTTAAGAATCTTAGATTTTAATACTGTTGACGAAAACGGGTAAAGAAAAACGAAAGAACACGAGAATTTTACGAGGTTCGGCAATGTGCTTACGTCCTCGGTTCCTAGGCGGCGCTAGAATTTTATTCAATGAATGTTTTAGGTCTAGGTTACATCTCTATTTATAATAGAAAACCCTGGTACATAATTACAAAATCAACCCTGTACCGTACCGCGGGGGCTACGCCCCCGCACCCTCAACCCACATAATTTGTAACCCCACAACGAGACTTTCTTTGTAAGGACAGTTGATGTTTGCTGCGTTCGCTTCGCTCACTTCGCTCCATCTCCTGTCCTCTTTACTGGTATATTTATGAGCCATACCTAACAAATCTCCACCTTGGCGAATATCCTGCCCCTTGGAAACTTCAATGTGGGTTGGGTTACCTTGCTTCTTTAACAACTCGAAACATTCAACAAGTCCAAGCAATGCTTGAACTTGTCTGTCGTAACTGGCTTGGTGAACATATCAGCGGCATTCTCATCAGTATGTACCTTCTGAAACAAAACCTCTCCAGATGCAACCAACTCTCTGATCTTGTGGAACCTTACATCAATATGTTTAGTTCTAGCACGATACACCTGATTCTTAGCCAAGTGAATAGCACTTTGATTATCACAAAGCAACTGAACTCCACCTTGTTGAACACCCAACTCCTTCACTAAACCAGTAAGCCATAAAGCTTCTTTTGCAGCTTCAGCCGCTGCCATGTATTCAGCTTCAGTTGTAGATAGTGCCACGACAGATTGAACAGTAGACTTCCAGCAAATAGGCCCTCCACCAAGAGTAAACACATACCCTGTCGTAGATCTTCTATTATCCAAGTCACCTGCATAATCTGAATCCACATATCCTACAACCAAAGGATTATCCCGCTGACTCCCAAAAACAATTCCATGTCCCACAGTACCCTTTAAGTACCGAAAGATCCACTTGACTGCATCCCAATGTTGCTTACCAGGTTTAGACATGTACTTACAAACTTGACTAACAGCATGAGCTAAATCAGGACGAGTACATACCATCGCATACATCAAGCAGCCAACAGCATTAGAATACAGAACCTTTGCCATATTTTCAGCTTCCTTATATGTCTTAGGGCACTGTTCTGATGAGAGCTTAAAGTGATTCGCCAATGGAGTGCTAACTGGTTTCGCGCTGCTCATCGCAAACCTTTCTAGCATTTTCTCAACATAACCCCGTTGAGATAGCCGCAGTTTCCTTGAGTCTCTGTCCCTGAAAATTTTCATTCCAAGAATTTTCTTTGCAGCACCTAAATCTTTCATATCAAATTCCTGACTCAATAAAGTTTTCAAACCGATAACATCATCCATGTTCTTCGCAGCAATCAACATATCATCAACATACAGTAATAGAAAAATAAAAGAACCATCATCAAGGCTCTTAACATAGACACAACAATCATACTCACATCGGTTGTAGCCAATCTTGATCATATAGGAGTCAAACCGTTTATACCACTGTCTCGGAGACTGTTTTAACCCGTACAAAGATTTCTTCAATCTGCAAACTAAATGCTCGTTTCCAGGTTGAGTGAAACCTTCAGGTTGCCGCATGTAGATCTGCTCCTCTAAATCACCATGCAAAAAAACAGTTTTAACATCCATCTACTCTAAATGCAAATCCCAACTAGCCACCAATGCAAGTACTGCTCGGATTGAAGTGTGCCTGACCACAGGAGAAAAGATTTCATCATAATCAACTCCTTTCTGCTGTGAAAAACCCTTCGCTACCAAACGAGCCTTGAACTTCTCCCCCTCTTTTTCTGTTACTGCTGGTTTCTTCTTATACACCCATTTGCAACCAATCGGCTTCTTACCCTCAGGAAGGGGAACTAACTCCCATGTGCGATTGTGATTCAAAGACTCCATCTCCTCAACCATGGCTGCCATCCACTTGTCGTTTTCCTGACTAGTAACGGCATCATGAAAAGTAACTGGATCATCACTGCTAACAGTAAGTGCAAAAGATACCAAGTCTTCAAAACCCAATCTGTTCGGAGGCTTTATATTCGTCCGTCTCACCCTGTCTCTGGCGAGACTATAATCCTGCAAATCATCCGTAGTGGAACCACCAGAAGTCGGTTGAGAAGTTTCTGGTTTCTCAACTGGAAACTGCTCGAAATCTACCACTGTCGTGTCTTGCTTCTGCTGCAACATAGACTGTTCATCAAAAACGACATCTCTACTAATCACAACTTTCTTCGCAACTGGATCCCAGAACTTGAATCCTTTGACACCTTTCTTGTAACCCAGAAAAATGCACTCCTTCGATTTTGCATCAAGTTTGGATCTCTCATCAGCAGGTACATGCACATAAGCAGGACAACCAAAAATCCGTAAGTTATCAAAACTAACATCATGACCAGTCCATACCTCTTCTGCAACTTTCCCAGCCAGCGATGCCCTTGGCGATCTGTTGATAAGGTAACACGCCATGTTAACAGCCTCAGCCCAGAAGTGTTTGGGAAGCCCCGCATTCAATCGCAAACATCTGGCTCTTTCATTCAACGACCTGTTCATTCGTTCCGCAACACCATTCTGTTGTGGTGTCTTGCGCACTGTAAAATGCCTCTGAATCCCATGCTCCTTACAGAATTGTAGGAACTGTGAATCTGTGTACTCCGTACCATTGTCAGACCGCAAACACTTGATTTTTCGTCCTGTTTGGTTTTCTACCTCAGCTTTCCACAGCTTGAACTTCTCAAAAACTTCAGATTTCTGTTTCAAAAAATACACCCAAACTTTCCGTGAAAAATCATCAATAAAAGTAACATAGTACCTAGATCCACCCAAAGACGATGTCGTGGAAGGCCCCCATACATCAGAATGCACATAATCAAGAATCCCTTGAGTTGTGTGCTTCGCAGTCTTGAAACGGACTTTAGTCTGTTTACCAAGAACACAATACTTGCAAAAATCGAGCTTACAGCTTTTGACACCATGCAACAAGTTTCTCTTGTGTAATTCTGCCATACCACGTTCACTAAGATGAGCAAGGCGCATATGCCACAATTTTGTCGTATCATCACAGGACTCAACAGAGTGAACTCCACCTGCAACGGTACTCCCTAACAATCTGTAGATATTCCCTGCAGTCAATGCTCCTTTAACAATCCGAATGGTTTCCCTATCCTCGTCAGCCTTAGGGATAAAACCATTCTTGTGCAAAGTGCCCAAGGAAATCAAATTCTTCTTCAAGTCTGGGATATGTCGAACACCACTCAACGTCCGAACGGAGCCATCGTGCATCTTAATTCTGACATCACCAATACCAACAATATTGCAACATCGATCATCACCCAAATAAATCGAACCAGAATTAACCGGCCTGTATGTCGAAAACCATTCCCTATTTGGCTTGATGTGATAAGAACATCCAGAATCAAGAATCCAAGCATCCGTCAATTGTGTCGTTGAAATAGAAAGCATATCACCCTCACTGCAATCAGAAGTATCATCCTCGACCACGTTCACAGACTTGGATGAGCCATCACGCTTCTCATCAGTCTGCTTTTTCAACTTCGGACAGTCTCGCTTCATATGTCCCGTCTCCTTGCACTTGTAACAGTGAATCGTCTTCTTATCCCTGGATTTGGATCTGGAATTCCGCTTCCCGGACCCTGCCTTCTCTGGCTTCTGTCCACGATCTCGATTACCCTTGACATATAAGCTATCGGCTTGAGAGCTTTCCCCTGCATTCTGCTTCCGCTGGTTGTGAGCCAACAAGGCTGCAGTAATCTCCTCAACGTTGATAGTCTCTTTCCCATATGTAAGAGTAGTCACCATGTGTTCGTAAGAGGAAGGCAATGAACACAACAGAATCATCGCTCTGTCTTCATCCTCAATTTTCACATCAAGCCGAGCCAGATCAGAAACGATTTGATTGAAGACATTCACGTGTTGCGCCAAATCGTGATCGTCCTGCATCTTCAGCCCATACAGCCGCTGCTTCAGATACAATTTTATCGTTAAGGATTTGGACATAAACTGACTTTCCAACTTCCTCCAAATTTCGTCTGGAGACGATAGATGCATGACGTGATACATGACCTCGTCCGCCAAGCATAATCGTATGGTTCCTGCCGCTCGCTGCTGCAATTCTTCCCAATCTTCCTCATCCATCGACGCCAGCTTTATAGGTCGCAAAGCCTTCAAGATCCCTTGCTGCGCCAATAGATCCTTCACCCTCGTTTGCCATAATCCGAAGTTACCCTGACCATCGAATTTTGCGACTTCGAATTTTGCTCCTGACATCTGATACCAATTGTTGACGAAAACGGGTAAAGAAAAACGAAAGAACACGAGAATTTTACGAGGTTCGGCAATGTGCTTACGTCCTCGGTGCCTAGGCGGCGCTAGAATTTTATTCAATGAATGTTTTAGGTCTAGGTTACATCTCTATTTATAATAGAAAACCCTGGTACATAATTACAAAATCAACCCTGTACCGTACCGCGGGGGCTACGCCCCCGCACCCTCAACCCACATAATTTGTAACCCCACAACGAGACTTTCTTTGTAAGGACAGTTGATGTTCGTTGCGTTCGCTTCGCTCACTTCGCTCCATCTCCTGTCCTCTTTACTGGTATATTTATGAGCCATACCTAACAAATACTTCAATTTTTATTAAAATAATCTTTATTTAAAATAGATAACCAATTGACTTTGGTGGTTAATTAATTTATTGCTATCCCTTGAGGTTCTGAGTGAGCACCACATATGCAGGAATATGAGCATTTATTATCAAAGGGTTGAGAATCTTTAAACATATTCTACCTTGTATTCACCACATATTTATAAAACATTATATCACATCAACCACAAATAATAATTTTTATTTTAATTAAAATTAAAACGTTAAAAATAAAATAATTAAAATATATAGAGTAAAATTAATACTTAAGAAGAATGGCTATTTTTAGTATTATGCAAAATAAAAAGAAGATAGGTCTAGCTAGGGTTGGTTTTTGTACGTGAGAGTCGTTGCGTTGAAACGGTTTCCACTTGTAACACGGCGAGACGCGATCTTTTGCCCCAATTTTTGGATCTCCTATTTTTGGTTTTGTATACAATCAACAACCAAGAAATCAGCACCCGCGTTCGGTCATTTTCAGCTCAAACTTCAAATCACAAACTCAATCATTAATATTCAAAAACTGAGTCGTAACTCTATTTTGTTACCTTCCATATTAGTATAATATTTGTCCTAGTGTTACCTACTTCGCTCCCCACCCCCCACAAATCCCGTTTGGATTCGTTCATTCCAATTCGATATTCTCTTGTGTTCTGGAATGATAAAATTAACATACAGAAAGCTCATCATAACTAAACGAAACAAAAACCCATCACAACAAAAGCAAAGGAAAAAAAAGTTAAGGGAAAGAGTTTTGTAGGAGAAGGGGTGGAAGGGGAAGTAATGAAGAGAGTGTAAGAGTCGATCTTATCAGCCGCCGACGGTAGAGTCGACAAATCTGTTTTGATCATTATTTTGGAGAAGGAAAAGAAAAAAAGATGGATCGACATTTTGGTATATAAAAAGAAGGGAAGATGGAGGAAGAGTGGGGGGAGGGGGGGGGGGAGAGAAGTAGAAGAGAGATGTCACGAATCCCAAGTGAAAAACAACTATTTTCATTATTCTGCTTTCAGTGTTTAATATAAATTGTTTAATTCTAAATTTAGCCCTTCAATTTTATAATAACTAAAAAAATATTATACTTTTATTGTTTAATATATGGATAAATTATTAAAAAGTTTATCAGCATAAAGAAATATCATCATGAATTATGATCCCAAAATCAGTTCTAAAGAAGACTATCCTAACTAACCACAAACAATAAAATTAACAAACTGCAATCTCGTATCTATTCCGCGATCCAAAACGAACCACAAATTAGGTAACACTAATCTATAATATTAGAGCTCCTTCTTTTGGTAAACTTTGGCCAAATTTCGTTTCCCTCGTGCTTAACAGGTAAGATGCAACTTTCACCAAGCTTAGAGATCTTTGAATTTTTTATTTACGAAAATAATCATCCAAACACAAGGTTCAATTCCACCATGAGAAGAATGTTGCAATTTTGCCTTATTTAACATGATTTAAATTCTATGAGTCAACAATTTATCTTCGAATATCAAATATGAACCGCATTGAAGTACTCATTAGCACATAAACTGCTGGTTAGAAGCATTTAGAAGATTACTTAAACGGTCTAAGTTCCGATACTTGCTAACCAAGGAATGTGCCTTTACAATCTCAATTCCAGCTAGGACACACATACCTCACTGTAACATCCCAAATTTTGATTAGTGACTAAAATATAAAATTTGAAAGTTTAGTGACCAACATAGAAATTTAGAAAATTTGATGGACCAAAGAGGTAATTTTCTCTAAAAGATATTTTATTCTATAAATAAATAGTTCATATTTAATAATAGATTCTTTATGGAATTCAAATTTCAATCCGAAATTTGTGCAAAGAGCTATTAAGCGATAAAGTTCAATAAAAATATTTGAATAATTGGATCAATAGAAAATTTACAAAAAATTTGAATGATGGTACTATGGGGTTAGAAATATTATATTTATATTTTTAATCAGTAGAACTTAACATGAAATAGTAGAAATAAGTGAATTTTTCATGTTAAAGTTGAATAGGTGAAATTAAATGACTAAATTAAAATTTTGAAAAAGTACAAGGACAAAGGTGGAAATCAATAAATATGATTTTTATATTGATATGATGATGTAATTATGGTGATGAAAACATGTCAAAATGGTAGATGTTTTGATTCATTAAGGGTAGAAATGACTTTTGGATCAAAATGAATTTTAAATTCATTTTAATAGAATTTATACAAATGTACATAGATATTTTGGGAGATTTGTCTAGAAATTTGCCTCTTCTTCTTCCTCTATATGCGGTGAACCATAAAGAAAATAGGCAAGGTATGTTTTCTTTCTTTTTCTTCATTTTAGTCCTTTTCCCTTTGATTTTTAGATTAAGTTATGAAATAGAAAAATGATCCATATCAAATTCTCTATCATTTGATGATAATATTACATTGTTTCCATGCTTGAATCATTGGATTTTTGTTGATATGGAAATGATTGAGAATGGATAAAAATGATGTGTTGATGATGAATTTATGCTTGAATCAAGTTGAAAAACCAAGCTTGATACATTTTTATTCAATTTTACTTAAAGGAAGAAAACAAAGAAAAATTGTGGAAAGATTCCTTAAGGACTAGAAATGATGTATGAGTGATTCTACATGCTTAGAAAATGATTTGAACCAATTTGGAAAATTGTGAAAGTATAGGGATATAATTATATAAATTGAGAAATTTGGAGATTAGTGTGTAATTGTCTAATAAGATGTATTATGTTGAAATTGAATGCTGGGGGCGCTAAAATTGATATTTGGATGATGATTTGGATCAAATTGAAAACTTGTGAAATTATAAGGACATATTCAAAATTTATGGAAAATTTAGGGACTGAAGTGCAATTATTTAGTAGACGATGTACTATGATGGAATAAAAAAAATTAGAATGCTGAATTTGGTGTTAGAATGTGAAATTAGACTAATTTAGAAATTTGGTAAATTTTGGGAACTAAATCATAAATTATGGAAAAGATGTGACTTTAATGAAAATTTTGTAATTATTGAGGTGTTATATTTGAATTAAATGCTGGAATTTTTAGTTGTGTTATATTTGAAACTTGAATTGAAGTAAATTTGTAAAGATAGTTAAGATTTAGGAACCAAATTGCATAATTGTATAAATTATGGTTTATAGATAAAAAGAAAAATTATAAATTACTCATATATGAAATTATTTGGATAAATCTTATTTAATTGATTAAATGGTTTTATACTATGTTTTTATAAGATATTTTGTACTAAAATATATATGTTACATTATGCTATTTGAAAAGTATAAATTAAATTAAATTAAATGAATTGAATATGAATATGTATTTGTGTGTGAATAGTGTTATACATATGAAAGAAAAAGATGATTATAGGTTTACTTTACGTGCCTATTACATAAAATACTCGATATTGATGTTTTTATATTTTTATGAGATTTTATATTAATTAATATATTCTATAATTCTATAATGATTGCTTAATCTAAATTGTGAATAGATTAAGGGCAAACCATATGTATTTAAGAAAATTTATGTGTCTGACGTGGAAATATAATAGTAGTTGTTAGTAGGTGGTTATGTGGTGGTAGACAATAACCATAAAAGAGACGTTTCAATAAATTTAATTAAAGATATTACAAATGTTATATATAGATGGTGATATAAAAGTATATGATAAGAGTTGAGCTAAAATCGTAGAGTAATATAATATGAAAAAATTGTAATAGATAAAGAAGAAAATATGATAAGCGGTTAAGTGGTTATGTATGAGTAGTAATATGTTATAAAGATTTTGGTGACTTTTAAATTAGGCCGTGTTAATTGTGATATAAAATAGTATAGACTTGCCTAATCGCTATTGGAAACCGAAACCAAATTGAAATTTAAATATTTCATTATGAATTTATGTGATTAAATAATTTAATAATAATCGTTGAATTTAGAAGTTTTGAAAGAAGTAAAATTTTCACCAGTTTCAAGTAGGAAACGAAGTACGAAAACAATGTGACATATTTAACTTGTATTTAGATTCGAATGTAATTTAAGGGTGTTACATCTACAATGTCAAAAGGTAAGTAAATTTGAGTCCAAATGCACATATTGGAGCCAAATGTTGAGGACATATGTTTATTTCAACAGAAATGGTAAAACAAATCTTTCTGGTTTTACAAATTTATGGAAAACTTAACAACTAATGGTTCATCACAGAGAGGTTTAACCAGCTCAACTTATTAAAAGAATGAGGCTTGTAAGAATCAAAAGCATAAAGAGCGCAACTAAATGAAGATAGATCTCTATGGTTCTTGAATTCAGTTCATCAAATGTTTTTAATTTGATTCTAGTGTCTATACAACCTAGGCTTCTCATAAAAAGCATATAGCCCTTGATGTGTCAAAACAAGATTACCTGTAAACAATTCTTTATCAAAATTTCTGAAGGAAGGTTTACTAGTTAATGAATCAAAAACTTTTGGCAGAACTAGTTCTTCTCCATTGGCACACCATATCATGGTTCTGGAGAAGTTCTTACAGCTGGGCAACCATATGCTATTAAATCATTGTCTTCTGTAATCACTGCCACAACTCCTTTTTCAGCCTCAAGGGTGGCTAAATATGCTAGTTGTGTATCAGTCTCATATGGTGCTACCACAAATTCAACTTTCTCTGATTTCAGGATCTAAAAGAAGTTCCAATATAAGTTTGGAAAGGATTTAAATGGAATAGAAATGGGAAATATTCTAAATTCCCATGATGAGCAAAAATCATAGGAAAATGTTACACCTGAATTAATTGATGTGCCATTGCTGGAGTGATTCCTCGCTGCTGAAAATGAAAGAATAAAGTGACCACAATTTTATAATAAGAGCAGCTAACAAATCCATGCAGATGTCAGAGTCAACCAAGATAAGAACATCATGTAAAATTAAGCAGGCAACAACCCATAAAATTATTCCTTTTGATGTTAGCAGAAATGATTCTAAAGATAAAAGAACTTTAAAAATTTTTAAAAAACTTAAGTGATTGGTGAACCATTCAAAATGGCCTAATTATACAGTTCCAAATCGGATCAAACTTGGACATGCAGAAGTTACAATAGAAAATATAGTTCGTGCTCAGGTCCAATCGAAAGACAAGTCTAAACAGTTAAATTATATTTGGAGAGGCTGGAATCAGTATTGAAATTTACTTCATGCTTCCGTGAGATCTTGAGAAGATCTTAACGTTTAGTATTAAAAGGTGAACTAATTCAATCCAAAACCATAAGTAATGGTTCATCCTATAAACTTAAAAGAAATCTAATAAAATCATTGTCGTAACCGGTTTTCGTTTGGGAATCAATTTTTACTTGGCGAAAAATAAAATGAATAAATAAATGATTTTGATTTAAAAAATATTTTGGGAGTCGCAATTGACCTTTTTAAGTTAGGTAGGTCAAATACCTAAAAACAATCTTTTAAAATAGTTTTTAAGAAAACATATTTTAAAAGATAAACTGATTTGCGTATAACAAAATTTTTTTAGTAAAGAAGGGATTCGTGGTCGATTACGTTTAGGGAATGATTAGCACCCTTATAGTGCCCAAAATTGATACTCATTAATTATAATTTATCTCTATTATTGGAAATTAAAAATTTAAAAATATATTTAATTCATAATCTTGTTATTTCAAATTAATATAATTTTAAGAAAATATATTAATATATATATATATATATTTATTTTTATAAATAAGACATTTATTTATTTAGAAATATCAGAAAAGGTCTTCTAGGTACTTTAAGACAACCCATTTATTAATATTAAAAAATAAATAAATATTAATAAATTTTTTTTCTAAAAATAATAATAAATTAATATATAATTTATAAAAATATGATATTTATTTATTTAAGAATATTAGAAAAGGATTTCTAGGTGCTTTAAGACAACCCATTTATAAATATTAAAAAATAAATAAATATTAAAATATGATTATTTTTCTTAAAAGTAATTTATGTAAAAATAAAAATAGGATTTATTATATATAAAATATAAAAATAAGTAAATAAATATTATTTATTATATATATTTATATGACTATATAATAATAATAACAATAATAATTAAATATATAAACATGTAAAATTAAAATATAAATATAAATAAACAATGATTAAAATAAACAAAATTAAAAAGTAATAAAATTTTTAAAAATAAATGAAAGTATTAAAATTAGTGATTAATTTATAACATGTTAAAATTAAATACCTAATTTATAAATAATTATTTAATATTTTAGTGACTAAAAATACTATTTTTCCTATTATTAATTTAGGGACTAAAATGAATATATATCAAATTAAGATATCAAATTAAATTAAATTAAAATATACTATTCAGGGTTAAAATATTAATTATTAAAATTAGAGGACTAAATTTGTTATTTTACCTAAAATATCTATTATTTTATGTTAGTGACTAAATTATAATAAACTAAAATTAAGAAACCGAATTAAAAGATTCAAAAATAGATTTTAGTGACTAAAATAGAATATTATAAACTTTGAATGGTTTCCGAAAGGGTTTAGCCCACCAAAACGACGTCGTTTTGGTGAGGGTATATATACCCTTAACCCCGACCCAAAAAGGCTTAAGCCTTTAATTTTTTTTTCTTTTTTTCTCTCTCTCTAAATGAGAGATTAGAAAATCTCTCTGTCCTCTCTCTAGGCTTCTGTCGCCAGAAAGAAACTGATCATCAGCCGACCGCATTGCTCTGGCGCTGGCAGCGGCAGTCACTGTTAACGGTGGCCGAAAAATTCTAAATGCACCAAATCGAAGATCTCAACTTCTAAAGGTCGAATCCGACTTTCTTTTTTCATAAATCCCTTTCTATCAACGTAGATCTAAGGTTTTTTACATTAGATGTTTCAGTTTTCCAGCGCCGATGGGATGCTCCGATAACTATAGTTTCCTCGATAAGTCTCTTTCTCTTTTCTTCTATACTGGTTGTTGGTTCTGGTTGCTTTTTTTGTGGTTGGTATTGTGTTGGTCGTTGCTTGCTTTCGGTGGTTGTGGGTTGTTCTCTGTCTACCATTTTTGTCGTGGTTTGTTTCTTCTCAGGTTCTTGCTCGTGTCCTCTTTGTTTACAGGTGTGGTGGCTTTTATAGCCATCACCGAGGATGCTCTCGGACTGGTCCCAGAAATGAGTTTTGGTGAGTCACCGAACCTGTGGTGACTCACCGAAGAATGGGACGCGTGGACGGTGACGAGGCGCTTCTGGAGGCTTCATCGGGGGTGGAGTCGTGGCAATAGGTGTCGGCAGCAGCTGGTTGGAACATCTGTCGTCAGAGGCGTCGGCTGGATGTCTTGGAGGCGGCGGCTGGGAGCTAAACCTAGGGTTATGAAACCCTAGGGCTTCATTTGCTGGAACCATCTGGGCTGTTGGATCAAGACTAGATCAAACGGTTGCAATCACTGGCGGCTGGATGTTGGAATGATGAAACCTTGTTTGGGTTTAAGGTTAACGTTGGGCCTCCGGGTTGGGCTCTTGGTTTTGGGCTCCGATTTGTATTTGGGTTGGGTTGTAAAATAGGCCTCTGTTTACTGTTGGGTTTGTAATGTAAAATTATTTATTATTTAATAATAATAATAATATTAATAATAATATTAATAATAAAAATAATAAATAAAATATAATAAAAATAAAAATAAAGTTGGGACAAAAATTTAATGTCTACAGCTACCCCTCTTTGCTCATTCTTGTGTTAACAAGAATAGGCCAAAGACGAAAATACAATAAATTTTTGTTCAGTTGACTTCTCCTGATTAAGATGGAAATGTTGAACAAGTTCTTATTATGAACTCTTCCATTTTTCCACTGAGGATGATAATCTATCTTCTTCTGTGATGTAATTTAGCAAAAAGTTGAACAAATTGTTCTCATTATGAACTTCTTCTTCTTTTTCATATGAGTTCTTCTCATTGTGAACTCCTTCTGGAAATGCTGATTTTCAAAAGAGGGGTTGTTAATTTGGCTTCAATATGTGATGAATTAAGGCAAGGTTGAACAAGTTATTCTCATTATGAACTTCTTCTTCTTTTTCAGATGAGTTGGAAATGCTGATCTTCAAAAGAGAGGTTGTTAATTTGGCTTCAATATGTGATGAATTAAGGCAAGGTTGAACAAGTTCTTCTCATTATGAACTTTTTCTCCTTCTTCAGATAAGTTCTTCTCATTATGAACTTCCTCTGAAAACGTTGATCCTCAAATGAGGTTATTCTTTCATTCAACTCCATAAGTGATGAATCAAGCTAAGTTCGAACAAGTTCTTCTCATTATGAACTTCTTCTTCCTCTTCAGATAAGTTCTTCTCATCATGAACTTTATCTGGAAATGTTGGTGTTGATCTATCTCTTTATGTGATAGAGTCAGGCAAAAGGTTGAACATGTTCTTCTCATTATGAACTTCTTCTTCCTCTTCAGATGAGTTCTTCTCATTATGAACTTCCCCTGAAAAAGTTGATCCATCGAGTGATGAATTCAAGCAAAAGGTTGAACAAATTCTTCTCATTATGAATTTCTTCTCCTTCTTCAGTTCTTCTCATTATGAACTCTACCTGGCAATGCTGATCCATCAAGTGATGAATTCGAGCAAAAGGTTGAACAAGTTCTTCTCATTATGAACTTCTTCTTCCTTCTTCAGATGAGTTCTTCTCATTATGAACTCTTTTGGAAATGTCGATCAATTGAGTGTATGGATTTGAATCTTTGCTAAAATCTTTGAAATTCCTGTCGAATATTCAAATTGGATAAAATGAATGAAAATGCCCCTATTTCGCAAATATCTAAATATGATGCATGAATGTTAAGTTCATCTTTATTTGATTTCAAAGTGGTGAACTCGGTCTTCCTTCACTTGGTCAAAATGTCATTTCAAGCTGGCATTTCTAATTTGGAAGAGCAATCTTTGTGTCTTCTTTGCTTCATTTGCATTAAAGTCGCAGAAGGAATGTTTCATCTGTAGAACTCTTGCTGTAATCATAATTATGACCTTGATGCCCTATTTTGTCTTGGATAAAACCAACTTTCTTTGCTTGAACTTGTGTAGAAATCCAATAAAGCTTTCGTCTTTGAAAAGAGAATCTATCATCTTTGGAAAGAGAATCTATCATTTTTGAAGAGAGAATCTATCATCTTTGAGGAATGTAGATATGCTAAACTCATTAGAGATTAATTAGGAGATTAGCGTCTGTTCTGATTTGAATCTTGAAACACATCACAAGGAAGATTTATCCTAATTCATTTCATGTCTCCACATCTAATCAGATATCGAACAAGGTAACTTGGACCATATCTTGTCAAGATGCTTAACAACAACCTGTCGTTCAACATTAGTCGGCTCCACTAGTTTCTTGTTGTTAAATTTCTGCTTCCCTTCTGTGGAAAGAAATCTTCATCGTATCTCATTTCAAAGCTTGGGGTTAAATAAGACAGACTTCATCTTGGATCTATAAATGGAAATGTCATATGATTGCAACATTGGTTCAGCACCATAATTACTGGTTCGTAAAATATTTGACAACACATTCATCATCTCATGTGGTTTCTGCTCGGATTTTCGTAAAGCATTTGACAATACATTCATCTTCTCATGTGGCTTCTGCCCATATTTCTCATCAGTGAAGCTCTTTCATAGTGTTCAAAGCTTTTGTTTGATGTTAGAACATTTGAGAACAAAAGTCAGTGGGAATACAAATGGGATGCTGATGTGTTTTATGACCAAGGCTAGGTCAAATTCACAAAATATGCAAGTGCCGGATTGAATAAGAGACACTAACTGATCTTGATATCATCTCGGATAAAGGCAAGTGTGATACCGACCACGTTTTCTTCCATAATGAGTGTTGTAGGAAGTAGAAACATATAAACTATAAGATCTACGTACAGAAGGAGGTTCATGGAATTCTTGTTGCTGTAGATGAAACGCGCATGATAAACCAAATAGATGAAAACTCAGTTCACCTTGGCTGGCAATGATAACCCCAGTAACAACGGGAATAAAAATAACATAATCTGATCCACTTTATTCAATGTCATCAAGTAAGCGAAAATTGTTGTGAAAAACATCTTCGTAGCCCTAACAGTATGATTGAAACTAACTGCCAGGAATCTCAAAGAAATATTTCCAATCATCACCGACACACAAAATACAAAATTCAAAGCCGAGATTTTGAGTAAATAAACCCTGGATCGAATGGTCTACATGGGGATAATCTTTATTCATACAACCGTGATGTATCTTAACAAAGAACATGCTGTCATGTGACATGTGGTTAAGAAGATTGGGTATTTGAAACCATACTTGCTGAGTAGATATTTGTTCAACACCAGGATCCTGATGTAACTGCTTGATGAACGAAGCAATTATGTATAGTCAGTTTCACTGTCACTGTTTCACCATTTTCATTCTTCATTCCTTTATGTCTTATTGGAAATATTTGCTCAAAGCAATGATCTTTAACACATATGATGTGGGCTTTCAGCATGCCCCAGCATTTACTGATATGAACGTTCAAAATGTTATTCCAATTTCTGATTGAAATAGGCTTTCGGCATGCCCCAACATTTGCTTCTTGTTGATGTGAGCTTTCAAAATGCCCAAATATTCATACTGACGTGGGCTCTCAGAATGCCCCACATGAATCATTTCTATTTGAAATGGGCTTTTGAGATGCCCTAACATTTTGTTTCTAATTCACTCTCAATGTCTGTTTGACTGGAATATCATGATCCCCACGATGTCCAATTTTGACAATACACTGTTATGGGTACTTGTGGCTTTATTCGTGACCCAATTTGTTAATCTTGAATTCTCTCATTTTGGTGTTACAAAATAGCAATGTTGTCAAGTAATTTGAGAAATTCTCTTTATGTTGTTACAAACTTAGGAAATAATCAATCATTCTGACAGAAATGTCTGAGATATGTGCCTCTTTTGAATGAGGTGCCCATATTTTTGGATATGGAGGGATCTAGTCGGACAGAGTGGTATAAATCGCTTGGCAATTTATTCTAGGCTGACATAATGAACCTTATTTTCAGTGAAGGCTATTTCTGGAATATACTTTTCTGTGGGAGAGAAACCAATTTATATGAATAGTAATCTTATTTTGATGCAATAGCAAGACTACATATACAGTGGTACAAGCTCTTGAAAAATCCGCACCCATGCAACATGTTGATTCTGATAACTACTCATCTGATTATGAAGTGATCTTTCAGGATGATTTCACAGTTATTGATAGTTCTTCTAATACCGAGGAAATCCTAAATTCTGATTCTGATGAGGAGAATAAACTATTATACTTGACGAAAATGGGGTACTTAGAGGCTAAGGCTTCAATAGCCATGGAGAGATGTGGTCAAAATTCATCAATTGCAGAGTTGACAGATTTTATATGTGCTGCTCAAATGGCTAAGGCTGCTGACGCACATCTTCCGGTAGAAGATAGGAAACCATTATGCAATGACCCCTATTACAAGAAAAGGCAAAACTCGGTCTATGATTTTTGGAAAAGGAAGAAGATGAGGAAGCTTGAAAAGAAGCTTCTTAATGAAGATGATCATGCAGTTCATCTTCTAAATCCAATGATTGGTTTTAGGGTTTTTACCAAACCAAATAAGATAACTCAAAGAACACTTCCAGAAGATACTATTGGGCCTCCTTATTTCTACTACGAGAACATGGCACTTTCTCCAGTTGGTGTTTGGACCGAAATGTCATGGTACTTATACGATGTAGAGCCAGAATTTGTAGATTCAAAGTATTTTTGTGATGCTGCATGGAAAATGGGCTATATTCATAATCTGCAAACTGAGAACAGATTTCCTCTTATTCCGCTTCCTCTACGCACCATACATGATGTTTTTCCATTGACAAAAAAAATGGTGGCCTTCCTGGGATCCAAGAACAAAGTTGAACTGTTTACAAACATGTACAGGAAGTGCAAAATTGACAGAAATGATCTGTAAGGCTCTTGAAGCTTATGACGATGAGCCACTTTCGAGTGTCCAGAAGTATGTTCTTGATGAGTGCCGAAAATGGAATTTGGTATGGGTTGGAAGGAATAAAGTTGTTCCACTTGAACCTGATGAGGTGGAAATGCTTCTAGGTTTCCCTAAAAACCATACACAAGGAGGAGGATCTGCTAGAGACATGTTACCCGGTAGCATCAATGTCCTGTCTCTTTTCTCTAGGATCAGTGATGCAGAGGTTGTCTTCTACTGTCTTGGCATACCTTTGAAAATAGATGCGCAAGAATTGAAGGGTGATCGGTTGGAGAAATTAATGAGTAGATTTGGTGAATTCGACCTTGTTGTTGGTGACATCCCGTGTAACAACCTCATTGGAAGCAATAAACATCATCGGGATGAACTAGAAGATTTTTGTTGGAGCCTTTTCTTGCAATGGCTGCTACAATGACTGCCTCTTTTGCTACTTCAAGATACACACCTACATATTCCACTCTTCCCGAACCATGGAAAGGTTTAGTTGATAGTAAAACTAGTTATCTTTACTTTTGGAATCCTGTAACCAATGTTACCCCATATGAAAGGTCTATAAGTGTAGAATCTGTTCCAATGTCTTATTATGTGCCTATAAGTTCTCAATTTCAAGTTCAACAATCTTCTGAAGGATATAATGGATATAATCCTGACAAGGAAAATGTTCGACATGGAAGAAACAACAATAATGTATCAAGACTTGAGCTAGTATCACAATATAACCAGAGTGAAAGTAGTGGACTTGTTTATTCCCATAATACACCCTAATGGGACTTATGGCTCTGTGATGTAATCTTTGATAAGTTGCTAATAATGTCACAGGAGAGAATCAAAAGTTCAATTCTCCATAATTTCTGGCTTATTGGACCACTTGCTTTCAAGAAAGTGATGCTTCATCATTCTGGTCTCGTTTTTTCTACAATAGAGGTAGAATAAACAACAACTTGCTTCAAGGACCTTCCTAATTTGAGAATGTCCTATTTGAAAATGTTTTTCCTCCTTTCTTTATTGAAGAATGAAAGAATTTTGTAAAATGTTGCCTATCACAGGTTCACAATAGAATCAAATCATAAGCATGAATTCAAAGAATATCAAAAGAATCAACAATTCTTTAATGTTTGAAAATTATAGCTCTTTGACAAGTATCAAAATTTGGTTTGGTTTCAGGATGGATTTCTTATTTTCTATGGTTACATCTATTTAAGATGTCACTTCTCTCTCGCTCTTTGTGAACTTTGTCACATGCCTTACTTTAAAGACTTGGTAATTTAACCGGGTGCATACAAAATGACACAATCTAGTATAATGGTTACTAGACCTTCTAGAATACTTCCATTTCAATTATACGAAATCCTTGATAAAGCAATGTGAAAAATCGATCTAAAAATGAAATTTCTGAGTGCTTGTGTGAAGTTGACTATAACAGGTGTTTCGCAACTCCCTTAGTCCATTTTTATTTAGTGACGTTTTTGTTATTTTGGCTAGCTGAATTCAGCTTTATTGTATATAATAATATAATCACCTTTATCAGGCTAGTTGAAACTTATCCATAAAGCCGGGGCGATTAACTAATTGCTCTAGAGGGACAGTTTTATTGCATATAATATAATAGGTTAGCTGAATATTATCCATAAAGCCGGGGCAATTAACCAATTGCTCTAGAGGGACAATTCAAGTATAACAAACTAGGTGAATATTATCCATAAAGCCGGAGCTATTAACCAATTGCTTTAGGGGGTAACTCAAGCTTTGTTGTATATATAATAGTATAACATGGGTATCCAAATTTCTTAAGCTTGTTAAGAAGAACTTGTTATAGTCTGGATGTTTTGATGGAATTCAGAAAATCTCATTATCAAATGCCTTTAGACTAGATTTGTCAAAGTTTCATCATCAAACATCATCAATAGAAAAAAATCTAGTCAGCTTTGCAATGTTACATAAAATGCCCCACATTGTACACCTTTATATGTAAATACCAAGCCTTTTTATAATTCCTTTCAATAGGAGAAGGGTATCTCATATTTTTAGAAAGGGTAGTGTTTGGGTATATTTCTTCTAAGGTAAGGGCAAGGGTTCTTGTTTTTCTGGTTTTCAATCATGATATTTTGTCAAAGATTATAACTCTAATCATTAAGAGCTTTTTAATCCAATTGATATTCAAAGAACTGCAAAATTGAAAAATTGATTAAATGCTCATAACCTTAAAAGCAACACAAATTTATTTATTGCACAAAAGGTGGAGAAAGGAACAAAAAGCAAGCTAAAACAGGATGCTGAAAATAGAAAGGTACAACAATGGTAGATAACAACTTCCACTTATTTATTTAGTCTATCCCATCATTCCAGTAATGTTGGGTGTGTACTTGACCCAGGATTTTCATCCTTACTTGCCCCCCATTTCTTGATCATTTTTTGTGTAGACTTCTTTGGGTAAGCCTATTATCATCTTTTTCTTCTCTATCTGGAAATTGGACTCATTTTTAAATTCAGAACAACTTTTACTAAGGATGATAGCTTTATCCTGATTCTGAACATATATTGCGGTTGTAATTGGAGTAATATTCGCCAGACTCTTTGTATCTAGACCATTTGTATTGCCCACTGCCTCACTGGTCCTCAGAAAATATGATACAGGTGTTTGAGGTTTCTTTAGAGTTACATCTTTCCCATTCATTCTTAAACATGTGGGCCAGTCTCGAATTACCTCTCATTTTATTTCTTTATTATTTATAATCAGAGAGGTATTGAAAATTGAACGTTTTATCTTTGGCTCAAATACTTTGTTTTCCTCTTCCTCTGCAGTATGTACTTCATTTGTTCTGACACTATCAACTCCATCTTGGGGTTTAATTCCCGATTGTTTGACCAAAACAGATTGACTAACATCTACTTCTATGATTCCCTAAACCAAAAAGTTTTCAACTCTTTATTTGAAGTTACCACAATTCTCGATGGAGTGCCCTCGTGCTCCAGCATGATAGTCACAAAAGACTTTCTCATTATACCATCTCGGGTAAGGAGACAATAAAGGCTTAGCCTGAAATGGGGCAATAAGTTGGGCTTTGAGTAACTAGGATATAATTTTCTGCACGAAATTGAAGGAAACTTGGGTAGAATTTCCCTTGACATCACTGTCTCTTTACACTTGTTTACTTTTCTCTCTTGAAGACCTTGTGACTGATGACCAAAAATGTTTGCTTTGAATGTTTGATTCTTGACCATCATCATGAAACAAACAGTAATTTGAACATTTCTCTTTTTCGACCAGTTCTGAGTTTTTTAGGAGCTTAGGTTTCCCATCTTCAAAACATAACAATCCCTCTGTTATAAGATCTTGGACTTTTAATTTCAAAGTTATACAATTCTCTACAGAGTGACTGAAATCTCCAGAATGATAATTGCATAATTCTTTGACATTTTGCCAACTTGGATGCCAACAATAAGCTCTAGGAGGAATGGGTGTTATGAGATCATTTTCAAATAGAAAAGGTAACAAGTCTGAATATGAGTTTGGAATTGGAATGAACGATACCACTTTATTTTTGCCTTTCTTAGCTTTCTTCAATGACCTTTGAACCTCTTCTACACTTCGCTTTCGCTTTATCTTTGTCGCTTTTTCTGGGATCCTTATTGGATTTCCACATCTCTTGACAAGCTCTTGGTCATTTGTTTTTATTGCATCAGCTATATCGTTAATAATCCTATTCAAATCTTTCACAACAGGATCCTTTAAGGGTTTTTCTCCATGGATTACAATATTCGCCAGGTCCATCAATTTGGTCAGTTGTTCCTTTGAATCATCCTGGAACTTTTTTACTTGATCAATCATCCCTTGTTGTGTCTCGATAAATTGCTCTTGTAGTTTCTCGATTATACCAACCCTTGCTAAAATCTCATTCATGGCTATTATCCTTCTTTAGGAAGACCAAGTTAGCTCCACTTTGATTTCAAAAATTCTGTCATGGAATTCTTCACAAATTATTCCACGTTGTCATGATTAAATGCATGTAAAATAGTTTGAAATAAAATGTAATTATGCAAAGATGCAAATGCAAAAAAGAAAATATAAATACAAACGTAAAAATGAAAAAAATGCAAAATGCAAATGCAAATGTAACAATAAAAATGCAAATTGTGCAATACAAAAGCAAATATAAAAGTATTAATGAAAATGCAAAGATGTAAAATGAAAATGCATGTATGAAAAGGTGTGACTCAAGAATGATCATCTTAGAATAGATTTCATTGAACACAAAAGTTTATGTGCATCAAACAAAACTTTTACATGTAGGGGACAACTTTCAGTCCTAACTTCAACAAAACTTTACATATAGGGGATAACTTTCCCTCCTAACTTCTCTAAAGCCAAGTTAGTTTCCATTCATGCTCAACAGTTGAATTATTAGTCTGCTTCAATTCCTTGTAAAGTTAGCTAAGTCTATCAACTTATCGGCCATATTTTTTGTCGGGACTACAGCTTCTTCCATACCATTCTCTTTTTCCTTCATCTTCTGTGTCAATTCTCGGAGTTGCTCATTTTCCCTTGTAAGAGAACCTTTCTGTCCAAGAAGTTCTTAGACAAGACCTTCATATATGTTGTAGTTCTTTTTTAGTTTGGTGACCCCTGTGATCCACTCGTCTGGGGTGTTTCCTATGTCAGCATTTCGAAAGGCTTGACTAATCTTTTGGAAATCTTCATGCATGGTTTCCACTTCTGTGCTCAATTTCTTGTTTTGATCCTTTAAATAACATGATTGAGCTTCATAAAAACCTCCTTTATTCTGAATGCCCCAACTGATGCTCTTATCGTAGACTGCTTTTGGTATCAACCTGGCAGGATCTTTGTGTAATACTTTTGGTATCAATATAACAGGATCTTTGCGTGCATAACTCGCTTCTATCCTCAGAGTTTCCTTAAGATGTCTTTCCTTGGCTGCATCATATTTTGTTTGATCATAAAACTTTTTGTCCATTTAAGAATTCTTTCCAATTTGATGAACAATCTTTCAAGTCAACACCTTTTGGTTATGGCATGATCATGCAATGCAAACAAAAGAAATCAATATAAACAAGTTAGAGCAAAATAACATGCATGGGAAAAAATAAGAATAAATAAATAAAATGGTTAGTACCAACTAATGGAAAGAAAAAAATTTCTATCTATCAAGGTATAAATCCTAACCTCATGCTTTCTAGTTCCATGCTTTGTTTGGAAAAATTAACCTAACTGCATGATTTCTAGTTCGCATGCATTTATTCAGGAAAAAGAAAAGAAAAGAAAAGAAATTAAAAGCTAGAGCTTATTTTTACTTTGTGTACACCTACGGACAGAGGTTTAGTACAGTCTTAGATCAGCAGAATTTCTAGGGTTTATTATATGCAGGGTTTTAGTTATAAGAGTAAAGGTACTCGAACTGTTCTTGTTGGTGTCCCCTTGGACTGCCAAACCCTCAATCCTAGTCCATTACAGACTTAAATGGATCGAGTTCAATTCGAGGGGACATATTTCCCTATGCCTAACACGGAGAATAAATTCCCACGAAGACATAGAGCATATGAACCCCGAAAGCTACTTGCTAGGTCTAACATGGAGAATAAATTCTCACGAAGACGTCGCTTTCACTCCCACTTAAAAGGGACAAGCTTGATTATAAAGCTTATGTTATGCAATGTATGTGTTGTGCGTGAGGAGAAATGTTCAAACCTCTAACAAACAAATAAATAATGAAATTTAATACTTGAAAATAAAATAAAGATATAAAAAATAATATATATAAATATTATGAAAATAATAAGTATATATAAAAATTTTGAAAAGAAAGGTTTATAAATTAAATATATGAATTTTTAATTTCTAATTAATAGAGACAATTTATAATTGTTTTTTAAAGCTTGACCAAGTTCCCAACGGAGTCGCCAAGCTGTCGTAACCGGTTTTCGTCCGGGCACGAATTTTTACTTGGCGGAAAAATAAAATGAATAAATAAATGATTTTGATTTTAAAAAATATTTTGGGAGTCGCCATTGACCTTTTTGAGTTAGGTAGGTCAAATACCTAAAAACAATCTTTTAAAATAGTTTTTAAGAAAACATAATTTAAATGATAAACTGATCTGCGTATAACAAAAAAGTTTTAGTAAAGAAGGGATTCGTGGTCGATTACGTTTAGGGAAGGATTAGTACCCCTATAACACCCAAAATTGGTACTCATTAATTATAATTTGTCTCTATTATTGGAAATTAAAAACTCAAAAATATATTTAATTCATAATCTTGTTATTTCAAATTAATATAATTTTAAGAAAATATAATAATATCTATATATATATATATTTATTTTTATAAATAAGATATTTATTTATTTAGAAATATCAGAAAACGACTTCTAGGTGCTTTAAGACAACCCATTTCTTAATATTAAAAAATAAATAAATATTAATAAAACATTTTTCTAAAAATAATAATAAATTAATATATAATTTATAAAAATAGGATATTTATTTATTTAAGAATATCAGAAAAGGACTTCTAGGTGCTTTAGGACAGCCCATTTCTTAATATTAAAAAATAAATAAATATTAAAATATGATTTTTTTCTTAAAACTAATTTATGTAAAATTAAAAATAGGATTTATTATATATAAAATATAAAAATAAGTAAATAAATATTATTTATTATATATATTTATATGACTATATAATAATAATAACAATAATAATTAAATATATAAACATGTAAAATTAAAATATAAATAAAAAATGATTAAAATAAATAAAATTAAAAAGTAATAAAACTTGTAAAAATAAAAGAAAGTATTAAAATTAGTGATTAATTTATAACATATTAAAATTAAATACCCAATTTATAAATAATTATTTAATATTTCAGTGACTAAACACACTATTTTTCTTTTTATTAATTTAGGGACTAAAATGAATATATATCAAATTCAGATATAAAATTAAATAAAATTAAAATATGCTATTCGAGGTTAAAATATTAATTATTAAAATTAGAGGACTAAATTTGTTATTTTACCTAAAATATCTATTATTTTATGTTAGTGACTAAATTATAATAAACTAAAATTAAGAAATCGAATTAAAGGATTTAACAATAGATTTTAGTGACTAAAATAGAATATTATAAACTTTGAATGGCTTCCGAAAGGGTTTAGCCATGCGGGAAATTACAGACACACCCTCACCAAAACGGCGTCGTTTTGGTGAGGGTATATATACCCTTAATCCCGACCAAGAAAGGCTTAAGCCTTTCATTTTTTCTTTTTTCCTCTCTCTCTAAAAGAGAGATCAGAAAATCTATCTGTCATCTCTCTAGGCTTCTGTCACCAGAGAGAAACCGATCACCGACCGACCGCCTTGCTCCAGCACCGGCCACCGTTAACGGTGGCCGGAAAACTTTAAATGCACCAAATCGAAGATCTCAACTTCTAAAGGTCGAATCCGACCTTCTTTTTTTATAAATCCCTTTCGATCGACGTAGATCTAAGGTTTTTTTACCTTAGATGTTTCGGTTTTACAGCGCCGCGGGGATGCTCCGATGGCTATAGTTTCCTCGATAAGTCTCTTTTTCTTTTCTTTTTTACTGGTTGTTGGTTCTGGTTTTTGTGGTTGGTATTATGTTGGTCATTTCTTGCTTTCGGTGGCTATGGGTTGTTCTCTGTCTGCCATTTCTGTTGTGGTTTGTTTCTTCTCGGGTTCTTGCTCGTGTCCTCTTTGTTTGCAGGTGTGGTGGCTTTTATAGCCATCACCAAGGATGCTCTCGGACCGGTCCCAGAAATGAGTTTTGGTGAGTCACCGAACCTGTGGTGACTCACCGAAGAATGATATGTGTGGATGGTGATGAGGCACTTCGGGAGGCTTCGTCGAGGGTGGAGTCGTGGCAATAGGTGTGGACAGCAGCTGGTTGGAACATCTGGCGTCGGCAGCGGTGGCTGGATGTCTTGGAGGCGGCGGCTGGGAGCTAAACCTAGGGTTATGAAACCCTAGGGCTTCATTTGCTAGAACCATCTGGGCTGTTGGATCAAGACTAGATCCAACGGCTGCAATCACTGGCGATTGGAGGCTGAAATTATAAAACCCTGTTTGGGTTTAGGGTTAATATTAGGCCTCCAGGTTGGGCTCTGGGTTCTGGGCCCCGATTTGTAAATTGGTTGGGTTGTAAAATGAGCCTCGGTTTACTGTTGGGCCTGTAATGCAAAATTATTTATTATTTAATAATAATAATAATAATAATAATAATAATAATATTAATAATAAAAATAATAAATAAAATATAATAATAATAAAAATAAAGTTTGGACTAAAATTTAATGTCTACAATTATAGAACTTTTTTATCCCCATACAGTAGAAGAAAAGAATATAAAAGAACAAAAACATTGATTAATTAATTATCATCATAACCATTAATCCCAAGAAAACGGTGTTTCTCCAAATATCAGAAATACATATGCATTAGTAAATAAGAGACCCAAATTAAAAATGCAGTGAGTCGTTCAAACATTGGATTAAAGGAAGAAGGAAGCTAGAATGAAAACCTGGAAGAGCCCAGTTGCAGCTTTAACATCCCCTTTTTAAGTTTAGCGATTGCCAGTTCTCTTCTCTCCTCCTTAAGTCAAAACCGTGTTACTACTATGCCAAGAACTTGAAATAGCTATATAGTAAATATAAAACAACATTTAAAATAAAAATAAATTTAATCATTTGAACCAAACAAAAAGTAGATTCATTTTTTGTGGCAGCATTACAGGGGATACTTGCACAATTAAAAACAACTAGGGTTATCTTATGGTAACGGAGAAGATTAACTCTACGCATAAAGTAAGCCATGTAACTCAATTTCTTTTCACTTTTTGAATCCATACAAATCTCCGTGCTACATGAATATGCTACAATTTTTTCGTAAACCAACCCAGTAACATCAAAGACCAACCTGTAAAACTTGCAGAATAGCATATATGTTGAGGGAGGGAAAAAGTAGAAAGAAAAGAGAAAAAAAGAGAAAATAAAATACCCGCTTGCAAGTTGCAAGTGTATTTCTTGAGGTGAATGGGTTCAATGAATCCAAGCCACTGAGTTTCTACCACGTCTGTCTAGACAATAAAAAGCCATGCAATTCTCCATCAACAAGGTGACCTATAAAGGGTAAACTATACCATTCATCACTAAATTTTATCCTCTCTCCTATTTCACTCATTGTACTTATAATGTTTTCAATTTACTCACTGGACTTTGCAGATTGATTTTTTTTGTCACTCAAAGGTGACATGAATTATTTTATTATTTTTTTCATATGGTATATCATACTTTTATTAATATTTAATACCAAATATGATTAAAATAAAAAATAAATTTAAAAATTCTAAATTATACCCTTAAATTTTAAATATAAACCTTATATTCCTAAACTATATCTCAAACCCTAAACTCCAAATTACAATCCCAAACATCCTCACCCTTGACAGGTTCACCTCCCCACCAATGGATGGTTGCTCAAATTATAATCCCCACCACACCCTTATCTCACAATAACACTAAATCTTGAAATGAAAATGGCAATCACATGGCTGTTATGTTCCAATAAGAAGAAGGAGTTGCCGTGCTACTGTTAAGAGAAGAAGGTGTTGTCGTGTTGTTGTTGAGAGAAGAAGGTGTTGTCGTGCTGCCGTTGAGATAATAAGATGCTTCCATTGAGAGAAGAAGTTATTGTCGTGTAGTCAGGATTTTAATTTTTTGATTAATCTAGAATAAATACAAGGTAGTATATTTTCAAGATAACTCTCAATCATTTGACACTGAACGCTCATATCCTTGACATTCCTAGTGCTCGAACGCAGGATCTCAAGGAATAACAACAATCACATTACCACCAAGGTCACTTGGTTCGTGCCAGGATTTAAATTTGGGATTTAAGATTTAGAATATAATTTGGAAATTTAAGGTTTGAGTATATAATTTAATTTTTTAATTTAGTTTTTTATATTCCTATATAATATTAAAATATTAATAAAAATATGACATGTCTTATGAAAAAAATTATAAAATAATCCATGTCATATTTGATTGACAAAAAATTTCAATCTATAAAGTATAGTGAGTAATTGAAAAAAATTGAAAGTGCATTGAGTGAAATAAAAGATAAAGTTCAGTGACGAATGATGTAGTTTATCCACCTATAAAATCCGGTTTACTTTCTTCATCTAAATATAACATTTTAATAATTTTGTTGAACAAATATTTTAAATAATAGTTTTAAATATTTTTTAAAATTTAAAATAAAAAATTAAAAATATAACACAGAAAATAAAATAATAAACAATACATTATTAAAATAATAAACGATAAATCCTAAATCCCTAATTCCAAAATCATAAACCTTAACAACCTTAAACCTAAAACCATATACCCTAAACACTAAAACCATAAACCCTAGTCCCTATACCATAAAAACTTTAAATCCTAAAACCCTAAACTCTAAAATCATAATATCTCTAAACTATAGACCTAAAGCCTAAAAACCTTAAACCTTAAACTTTAAACCCCAACCCATAAACCTTAACCACTAAGCCTTAAAACCTAAACCATAAACCCAAAAATCATAAAACACTAAACCTTAAATCATATACCTTAAACCCTAAACCTAAATAATAAACCTTAAACCATAAAACCCTAAACAATAAACATTAAACCCTAAGATAATAAAACCTTAAAACCTTAGATCACAAACCATAAACCATAATACTTAAAACCCTAAACCTTTGACACTAAAACCTAATAATATAACCTTAAATCATAAACTATAAAATCTTACCGTTGAAAACATTTTGATGTTTCGATATAACAAATTAAGTGTTATTGAATTTTAAGATTTTGTAATCATTTTTAAAGTATATTCGATTAAATTACTCGAATATCAAAATATTACTCCATGTGTTTCAAAGGTCAATTTCAATCCTTACTTGTGTAAAATTGTGTTTGAAACTTAAAGTATTTCGAACCATAATCGAGCCAAAAATTAATTTTACAAAGGGATTTACCGATACACTCTTGGATGTATCGATGCACACCCTAATTCGAATGCATTTTGTGTACCGATGCATAACCATGCATCGATGCACTCCTAATTTTATTGAAACATCGAATGCATTTTATGTACCAATGCACAAACCATGCATCAATACACTCCTGACTCTTTTGAAACATCGAATGTAATTAGTGTACCGATGCACCCCAAGTGTACCAATGCACTAGGTCAACTAACGGTCGAAATATTTGAATTTTATAGATAATGTACTTATACACCCTTGAGAATGTACCGATGCACCTACACTCCCAACCAGATTTTTAAATGATAATTATACAATAACGGCACTATTGACTTCACCAATGATCCCCAACGTTCAAAAGTGATTCAAGGTGTATATAAACAAGTTCTAAAGCCATTGATCAACAACAATTGTGAGAGAATCAAAGAGAAAGCCTTAAACATCAAGTTTTAGCATTTCAAGCCTATTTTTCATTCAATATTCTTTTTCCTTTCAAGAACACCATTTGTACTCAATTATATTCATTCTTGAGTGTTCTTTCTTTGTTCTAGAATTGTGCAAACATCTTGCCTTGTGAGGTTTTTCTATAAGTTTGCGAAATTTGTATTCTTCTCTTTGAGAGAGAGTGTTCTCAAGAATTTGGGGTATAATTCTTGAGGGAGTTGTAAGGATACTCTTTGTCCTCAAAAGAAAGAACAAATTAGTGAATTTGTTGGAAAATTCTTAGTGTGGATAGCTACGGTAGTGGATGTAGACTTTGGTTGAGAAAGTTGAACCACTCTAAATCGTTGTGTAAATATTTTCAATTTTCTGCAAAAGCTTGCACCAAAATTTTAATTATTAGTTCACCCCCTCTTGGCTGATTCGTCGATCGATTAACTCAACAATTGGTATCAGAGCTACACTCATTTGAAGGTTTAACCACCTCTTGAGTCGATTCGGAAAGAGTTATATCGATATTCAAGTCATCAATGACCTCCACTTCAAACATCGACTTCAGTCTTGATTCAATGCCCATTAACAAGTCTTATTTCTTCAATGGAGCTAATTATGCTTATTGGAATAATAGAATGAGGTACTTCATTCAAGAAAGTGACATGGGAGCATGGAATATCATAGAAGACGAATACATCATACATTCCACTCATTCAAGATTGTGGAGTGAATGAGAGACAAGAATGTTGCAGCTCAACTCAAAGACTATCCATATCATATTTTGTGCTCTTGGACTAGATAATACGAGAGAGTTTCATCTTGTACAACCACCAAAGAGATATGGGATAAACTATAAGTCATTCATGAAGGTACAAACGAGGTAAAAAAATCTAAAATTAGTCTTCTAATTCATAGCTATGAAAATTTCAGGATGAAACAGGATGAAGACATCAAAGCTATGACGAATAGATTTTTCGTGATTGTCAATGGTCTCAAATCATATGGAGAGATCATTCCAAACGAGAAGCTTGCGAGGAAATTAGTTTAATCTATTCCAAAAGCTTGGCAATTAAAGAAGATGACAATTATCGAGGCTAAAAATTTAAAATCTTTAACCCTCGATAAGCTTATTGGTTCTCTTCTCACGCATGAAATGATGCTTCAAGATGAGGTAGACCTCGAGAAAAGGGATGAGCCAAATAATGAGACGGAGAAGAAGAAAAATGATGGACTCTCAAATCCACAAAAGATGAGAGTGATTCGGATGAAGATGACGAGAAAATGTCATTATTTGCCAAACGGTTCAGAAAATTAATGAAGCCCAACAGAGGAAGAAAATTCAAAAGAAATGAAGGCTTCAAAAATGAACCAAATGAGAAAGACTCGATCATTTGCTACGAAAGCAAAAAGCCAGGGCATGTTAAATACGATTGCCAATAATTAAAGAAAAAGGGTCAATCCAAGAAGAAACATAAGGCACACGTGTCTACATGGAGCGATGATAAAGCTTTTGATAAAGAGGAACAAGAAGTAGCAAACTTGTGCTTGATGGCTTTCGAGGAGGATTCTCATGTAACCTCTAGCTTATTTAATTTCGAAGATTATTCTTTTGATGAGCTATTAGAGGAATACACTGGGTTGACTTCGGATTATGAGAAATTATTTTTAAAATACAAAAATGATATTTCAAAATTGAAAAACGAAAATAATCTCATATCCAAAACCAACATTGAACTTGAAAGTAAGGTCAAAGAATTGTAAATCAAATTAGATGAATTTAAAAAGAAAAATACTGATTTGCATAACCTACTTTCAAGTGTGAATGATGATCATCAAAAGAAAATTGATGATCTTAAAGCTTCTTTTGATAAAGTTGAAACAAAATGTTTTGAAAATGGAGAAAGTTCAAAATCCAACTTTGTTAGAAAAAGTTTTAAAAACTAAAATCATAGAGGTCCCCGAAGAACCTCAAATGGAAAAATTATTAGAAGTATATGGGTTCCTAAAGAACTCATTACTACTAAAGATAATGATATTCTACACAAATTGATACCCAAGGGGACTAGAATTTTAGAAACTAATGAATATGGACCCAAAAGAAATTGGGTACCAAAAATAAAAAAAATTAATCTATGTTTGCAGGGAAAGGAACATTGCTACAAGGCACGAGAAACAAGTTCAAACTCATGGTACCTTGATAGTGGATGCTCAATACATATGACCATAGACAAGAGCCGGTTCATCGAGCTTAACGACAAAAATGGAGGAGATGTGACTTTTGGTGATAATTCAAAAGGTCACTTTGAAGGTGTAGATACTATAGGTAATACCTCTTCCATACAAATTAAAGATGTTTTATATGTGAATGAGTTAAAGCATAATCTATTGAGTATTAGTCAATTTTGTGATAAAGGATACAATGTCTTATTTGAAACAAATGGTTGAAAAGTCATTGACATTGCATCTAATAGGATTATGCTTATTGGTCATAGAATAGAAAACATTTATATGGTGCATCTAGATTCCATTAATACGATAAATTTATACCTAGTTGCTAAATATGAACATGATAGTTGGTTATGGCATAGGAGACTAGGACATACAAGCATGAGTGTTTTACAAAGACTAATTCAAGGAGATTTAGTAAGAGGGTTGCCAAAGTTAAAATTTGATAAAAATAAAATCTGTTATGCTTGTGCTAAAGGAAAATATCAAAGAGCTTCCTTTAAGTCCATTAATGATGTATCAACTAGTAGAGTATTACAGTTGATCCATATAGATCTTTTTGGGCCAATTAGGACTATTAGCTTGGGTGGGGAAAATAATATTGTTTTGTATTGGTAGATGACTATTCTAGATATACTTGGGTTCTATTTTTAAGTACTAAAGATGAAACATTAGAAAAATTCATCACATTTTCAAAAGTAATCCAAACGAAAAAAGGTTACTCCATAACTAGTGTTAGGAGTGATCATGGTACTGAATTTGAAAATATTGGATTTACTGATTTTTGTAATTCTAATGGTATTAGCCATAATTTTTCAGCACCAAGAATCCCTCAACAAAATGGAGTTATTGAGAGGAAAAATTGAACTTTACAAGAAATGGTTAGAACCATGGTTTGTGAAAACAATTTGCCAAAATATTTTTGGGCGGAAGCCACAAATACCTCTTGTTATGTTATAAACCGATTAATGATTAGGCCAATTTTAAAGAAAACTCCATATGAACTTTTCAAAAATAAAAAGCCTAACATTAGTTATTTTCATCCTTTTGGATATAAATGTTTTATTTTAAACAATGGTAAAGAAAATCTTGGCAAATTTGATGCTAAAAGTGATGAAGGAATTTTTATGGGTTATTCCTTAAATCCTAAAGCTTATCTGGTATTTAATAAAGAACTTTAGTGGTAAAAGAGTCCATACATGTTTTTTTCGATGATAATTCCCTTCCAAGGAAGGATTCTTGTGTTGATGATGATGTAGGTATTGTAAAAGCAAATGATGTTAGACATGACATTGGAGAACCATCATCAATGGAAGAAACAAAAGATGGGGAATCTCATGATGTTCTCGAGAATCCAACCATTGAAGAAAGGGAAGTCTCTTACCCATGAGAATAAAACTATGTCAATGATGGTGAAATAATAGGTGATCCATCCAAAGGGGTAACAACTCGATCTTATCTTAGAAATATATATAATTATGTTACATTTATCTTATGCATAGAGCCTAAGAATATTAAAAAAGCATTAAATGATGAACATTAGATTATGGCTATGCAAGAAGAGTTAAATCAATTTGAGAGAAGTAAAGTATGGACAGTAGTTGAATGGCCTAGTAATAAATCTACTGTAGGTACTAGATTGATATTTTGGAATAAGCTTGATGAAAATGGTAATATAGTGAAGAACTAGGCTAGACTTGTTGCTCAAGGCTATACTTAAGAAGAGGACATAGACTATGATGAAACATACGCTCCTGTAGCTAGGATGGAAGCAATTAGAATGTTATTAGCATTTTCATGTTTCAATGAATTTAAATTATATAAAATGGATGTTAAAAGTGCATTTTTAAATGGTTTTATAAAAGAAGAAGTGTATGTGGAAAAACCTCTTGGTTTTGAAGATTCAAAATTTCCAGATCATGTTTTTAAATTGACAAAAGCTTTATATGGTTTAAAGCAAGCTTCTAGCACTTGGTATGAAAGATTGTCAAATTTTTTAATTGAAAAAGGTTTTTCAAAAGGAAAGGTTGACACTACATTGTTTTTAAAGCATAAAGGTAAAGATTTATTTGTAGTTCAAATTTATGTTGATGATATAATATTTGGTTCTACTCATGATGTTCTTTGCCAAGAATTTTCTAAGATAATGCAGAGTGAATTCGAGATGAGCTTGATGGGGGAGCTCTCATTTTTCTTGGGACTCCAAATCAAACAAACAAAAGATGGCATCTTCATCAATCAAGAAAAATACGTCAAGGATATGCTCAAGAAATTTAGATTGGAAAATAGGAAACCTCATGCCACTCAAATGAGCTTATCTATAAAGCTTGACAAAGATGAATGAGGTAAATGTGTGTATGTTAAATTGTATAGGTCAATGATTGGTTCTTTGCTTTATCTAATCGCAAGTAGACCGGACATAATGTTTAGTGTTTGCTTATGTGCTAGATTTCAATCATGCCCTAAGGAATCACATCTACTAGATGTTAAGAGAATCTTTAGATACCTTAAGGACACTCCTAGTTTAGGACTTTGGTATCCTAGAGACTCTAGCTTTAGCTTGCATGCCTTCTCTGATGCGAATTATGGAGGATGCAAAATAAATAGGAAAAACACCTCCGATACTTGCCAATTCCTAGGAAATATGCTGATTTCATGGTTTTCAAAGAAACAAAATTGTGTTGCATTATCTACCACTGAAGCAGAATACATTTCAGCCGGTAGTTGTTGTGCACAAGTTTTATGGATGAAACAACAACTTTTAGATTATGGAATTGAAGTTAGTACCATAACTATCAAGTATGACAATACTAGTGTTATTTCTCTCACTAAAAATCCCATCCAACACTCTAGAACTAAGCACATTGAAATTAGATATCATTTAATTAGAGATCATGTCACAAAAGGAGATGTAGTTCTAGAATACGTTGATACCTTGCATCAATTAGCGGATATTTTTACAAAACCTTTAGATAAAGAGAGATTTTGGACACTTAGAAGAGAATTAGGTTTAACTAACCTACTTTGACTTAGTGTTTAAAATGATTGTTGATCTTTTAATTAGTTTTGAAAAATGCTTATAAAAATAATGTTTTTGATTGCATTCTTTGCTAATAGTTAGGGGGAGTTTATGATTCTTAGTGAAAATTAATTGTATGTTCAAATAAAATTTAATGAAAGATTTGATTGATTGAACATTGTTAATTTTCGATATATGAGTTGCCAATACCACTAGAGCTAAATAATTTAGCATTTTTAAGTGTTTAAACTGATTTTTAACATTTTTGTGCACAGTGCATCGATACACTATGAAAGTGTACCGATGCATTCCTTCAATGTGATGCATCGATGCATGTCTTGAATGTGCATCGACACACTATGCAGTGTACCGATACACTCATCGGGTTTTATGTTTAAATCCCTAAGAAACTCTTATTTTCTTAAAATTCCTAAAACCATAAACACCCGCCGTTCTCATGCTCTCAACCTCCTCTCTCTAAAATTGCTCAAAATCATCGTTTCAAGTTAGAATCTACTCGATTTTCAACTCCTAAATCTGCTACTATCAACAAATTCTTGCAAACAACATCACATTCTCATGCAATCCAAATTTTCAAGGTAATATTTCAAAAACCTCTGTTTTATTGAGTTTTGGACTTAGAACCAGATTTGATTAGTTCTAGGTTGAACTATATATCGGGTATTGATTATATGATGTTTCTAAACTAGATTCTACAACCAATTTCATCAAAAACACAAGATTTTTTCAAAATTTCGAAATAAAAAAATATTTGTTTTGATTTTAAAATTATTGTTTTTGATTTAATTATGTTGTTTTGAAAACTCCATATTGATTTTCAAACATTGTTATTTTTCAAACATAGTTTTCAAAATTGCCCATTAGGATTTATTTTAGAGAACCTTGAAATATTGATGACTCATTTGAGTTTTGGGATTGATATTGTTGCATATATATATTTTAAAATTGCAGGTATTTATACTATTCCGATTTCTTGAACCATGTCTCACTCTAAACGCTATAGGATGTCTTCTAGTTATTCAAACCAAAACCGACCTCCTATTCCACCTCCACTTCAAAATCTAAATCCAAACGACCCGAATATGACCATTCTAAACTCCTGTTTTAATGTGTCTGGTCGTAGACAAATCTTTACCATATGTACCATAATTCTTTTGAGTCATATAAAATCTGGGAAGAGCGTATTCCCTCTATGCAAGCAATGGTTGATATGAATTTTCAATATCTTCATACCCTTACATCCTGGAAATTTGATAAACTCTTTCACCTAAAACCGATTGTCTATCACCAATTAGTCTGCACTTTCTATTCTAATGTGCTGTGTGTCCAAAACGAGCGTCGAACTGAAACTATAGAAATTCGATCCTATCTTCTAGGTCAATTCATTTATATTAGCTCCGATAATATCGCTAACATCTTTGGAATAGACAATGAAGGTTTAGATAACGAGAAAGAGATGGTGGCTACGCCTTATAAAGCCAAAGCTAGTGCTAGTACCATACGAACTTTTCACGAACATTTTCTTCATCTAATCATCTCTTGGTGGTTTAGACCATCCGAAGGTAGATTTTCTATGCTTAGAGTACTAGACCATTGGTGGATACATTGTATCCAACATGAGAAGAAAAAAAAAATTCCACATATCATTTTCAGTGAATTAGTAGATACCGTAAACACTGTCCCATCCAAAAATGTAAAAACTTTAGTTTACGGTTGTTTACTTAGTAATTTGTTTATCAAAACCGGTCTTAGGGTCACGGTTGATATTCCTATCCCTCTCAAGAACCAAATAAATTTCACATCATTAAAGAAATTTGGATGGACCAGGGAAAAAGATTGTTGGGTTCGATCCATTGAGAAAACACTGGGAGCTAGCTCTTCACGAGCTCATCCGACACCGGCAGATGATGATGATCCAGAGCTTCAAGAGCTTATGCGAGATATTGACGATCACGTACCCGATGACGCACCGGCACAGCAAGAGGATCAAATGCCTCCGTACTTTCGATCATTTTTGGAGTCATTTGATTTGAGGTTTACATCCATAGAGTCCAACTTAACTGCTATGGGGGCTCAATAATTGGAAATTCAACGGGAGATGCATGCAAACAATGGAGCTATGAACGAATGATTAAATGCGCTTACACTCGAGATGCGAGCATATTATCCTCCTCTTTTTGATCCACCTATGGATGATTAGACCTTGCCTTGCTTTATTTTCTTGGATTGAACTTAGGACTTAATTGTTAAAACATTTTGGATGTTTTGGATTGATTTATTTTGGATGGTTTGGATGTTTGAACTTGAATGCTTATATGCATATATATATATATTTGGTTTGGTTGAATTTTTAATTTGAATTTAATGTTTTATTAGTTTTTGCATAATTTACATATTAGTTGATATATGACCAATCACCATTGCATATTATTTATGATATTGATTTATGAAAATAATGGCTAATCTCTCTCTTATTTGTGATCATAGCAGCGTCAGCTTTCAACTTTAAATATCAATTGGCTAATTTTCTTATAAACTTATTCAAAAACGTTTTAGAGTCTTTTTGATTTAACAAAAAGGGGGAGAATAAAGTAAGGGGGAGTAATTCGATTTCAAAATGTTTTGTTATATCAAAAAGGGGGAGATTGTTGAAAACATTTTGATGTTTCGATATAACAAATTAAATGTTATTGAATTTAAATATTTTGTAATCATTTTTAAAGTATATTCAATTAAATTATTCGAATATCAAAATATTACTCCAAGTGTTTCAAAGGTCAATTTCAATCCTTAAGTGTAAAATTGTGTTTGAAACTTAAAATATTTTTGAAACAATTTTTACAAAGCATTTCGAACCATAATCGAAAAATCAATTTTACAAAGGGATGTACCGATACACTATTGGATGTATCGATGCACACCCTAATTCAAATGCATTTTGTGTACCTGTTGCGTATTGTGAGTACTACAAAATTATATGCAAATAATGTGCAAGTATACACAATCGCAAAAGTAATAAAGTGATAAGTGAGTATCGTCTCTACAGGGATTTGAATGATATTGAGTAAAGTTTATGCAATATTCTAAAGAAATTAAGTATAACTAATGATATTCACAAATGATTATGCTGAGGCAAATGAAATGTGTATGAAGGTGGATGTAGATGAATGGTCTGATGGTGTAGTGAATGGAAATGCAGTGGCAAGAACAATTGTTTAGTGTTGAAAATGATGAAATGTCAGGGCAATGAAAAGTGGTAAAAACAGAAAATAAATAACAAATAAAATAAAAAGAAGATAATCCTCACGTGACAAGCTTCCAATGGAATGAATGGTAGGGATTGATCTAAGGATGCTGAACTTATTTCTCAGGCATATTTAAGTTTTCTGGACTTCACTTACTCGACAGGGCTTTCCTAAAGTGTTCTCAAATGAACCTAATAGAATAGGATGCCAAGGCATCTACTCTCAATCAACGATGTTGGCCAGCATACCCTATTGATAAATATACCATTTTAGTCGTTGAAATCCTATCCTAGTCTCTCCCGAGATCTAAGGGATTAGGTTATAATATTCCTAGGCCGGTTCAAAGCCCCTTGAAAATACTATAACCCATTGCTTATGATGATCTTGTCTTGTGTTTCTCTCAAATACTACAAGTAATTTTAGCTTAGGTTTCTCCCGAATGCCTAAACTTCATCTAAGAAATGGACATTTCCATGCCTCTTACAAGCCTAGATGGTGAAGCATTCATAAGCAAAGAAAATAAAGAACCAAAATAAACTTAAATATACCATTAAAATAAAGTCTAAACATCCATTAAACTAACCACCACCAAATAAGTTAGTTCATGGTGGGGTTCAAAATATCCAAACACAAAGTCATGCAAATATTCGTTCTAACAACCCACAAATAAATAGAAAAATAGTAGCAAAAAGGGAAGTGAGAAGTAGCCTTTGACGCGCGCCACCAGAGGTCTCCTCGGCCACCACGAACCACCTTAGCTTGCTAGCTCCTTTTGGCACCTAGCTAGCCACTCCTTGGAGCTTTATCAATGGAGGAAAATCCAAGGAAGAAGAAAGGGAAAAGGAAAATAAAAATGAGATTTGTCTGCTCTATGCGTCTCTTTTCTTCCAATATATCTCTCTCTTATGAGGTGTAATATATAATAAAAATATCTAAGGGTAATGATGAGGTTGTTGGGTACAAAATACCCTTCATACCCCTAGAGTGACACCTTGTGTGTGAATCTTATCCTCCAAGTGGCAGTGGTCCCTAACAGGCTGTTACAAGCTAGCCTCGTACAGCTGTATCTTTTTATCATTTTCTGCTCCAAAAATGCCAAAGCATTTCAATTTGCAAGTGATGTCGCGACATTACTTCCCAGTCACCTATTTTTCTTGTTATTTCCTGCACATCACTAAAAACTACACATTCCTCCTCATATAGCGCCTTAATAAAATAAAATAACCCAACCACCAAAAATACAATTAAATACAGCTACCTACATCTAAAATGACCTATATTTTGAAATAATTTTTACAAAGCATTTCGAACCATAATCGAAAAATCAATTTTACAAAGGGATGTACCGATACACTATTGGATGTATCGATGCACACCCTAATTCAAATGCATTTTGTGTACCGATCCACAACCATGCATCGATGTACTCTTGATTTTATTGAAACATCGAATGCATTTTATGTACTGATGCACAGACCATGCATCGATACACTCCTGGCTCTTTTGAAAAATCAAATGTAATTAGTGTACCGATGCACCCCAAGTGTACAAATGCACTAGGTCAACTAACGGTCGAAATATTTGAATTTTACACATAGTGTACCGATACACCCTTGAGAGTGTACCGATAAACCTACGTTCCCAACCAGATTTTTAAATGATAATTATACAATAACGGCTCTATTGACTTCACCAATGATCCCCAATGTTCAAAAGTGATTCAAGGTGTATATAAATAAGTTCTGAAGTCATTGATCAACAATAATTGTGAGAGAATCAAAGAGAAAGCTTTAAACATCAAGTTTGAGCATTTTAAGCCTATTTTTCATTCAATATTCTTTTTGCTTTCAAGAACACCATTTGTACTCAATTGTATTCATTCTTGAGTGTTCTTTCTTTGCTATAGAATTGTGCAAACATCTTTCCTTGTGAGGTTTTTATATAAGTTTGCGAAATTTGTAATCTTCTCTTTGGGAGAGAGTGTTCTCAAGAATTTGGGGTATAATTTTTGAGAGAGTTGTAAGGTTACTCTTTGTCCTCAAAAGAAAGAACAAATTAGTGAATTTGTTGGAAAATCCTTAGTGTGGATAGCTAAGGTAGTGGATGTAGACTTTGGTTGAGAAAGTCGAGTCACTCTAAATCACTGTGCAAATATTTTAAATTTTCTACAAAAGCTTCCACCAAAATTTTAATTGCCAATTCACCCCCTCTTGGCCGATTCGTCGATCAATTAACTCAACACTTACTATAAACTATAAACCCTACACCTAAACCTAAACACTATACCTTAAACCTTAAATCCCTAATCCTAAAATTATGAACCCTAAATTATAAACACTGATACATACATCACAAGGCTCACATCAAAGGAAGATGTAATATCTCTTCCAAATGATTCACTCGTCCAAGCCTTGGAGAAGAAGACCAGAATAGCAATAGACTTGCAACAACTTTTTGAATGGGATCCTGATCTTATCCGATCAACACATATACTGGAGATACAACCATCTGTCTCTTATCTTTCCAACAGTTCTTGAACCGCATCAATCCGATATTGGGAACTCAAGATACATTCATTTTACTGAGGACAATGCATGCATAAATTCCTATACGAGATTAATACGTGAGTTTTGTAAATATTACGATTGTTCAATATTTATATTGATTATTTATAATATAATTTAATATATGATGATGCATTATCTTTCAGGATTAGAGTTATTATTTTATTAGGAATTAAGGTTGAGTTAAAACATTATTTTTAGTTATTATTATTTTATTAGGAATTATAGTTAAGACATGTTTAGTTTGTTATTATTTTATTCATTAGTTATTTAGGACCTTTATAACTCAGTCCCTATATAAAGGAGGCTTCATTTAACTTTGTAAATCAAATTTATTCGATTAATAATACGAGAGTTCGTTTTTGCAAGTGCTGATTGCCTTGTGCCTTCGAAGCTTCTTCTCCTGGAGTTCTTTCAAGTTCTTGTGAGGGAGATTAATCTTCATACTCCAATATGCCATTTTATCATGACTAGGAGGGTCGGTTAGAGTCATATTATCGAGTTTGTCTTTTCATTACGACTAGGAGGGTTCGATAGGACACTTATCCATCTATTTTCCACAAATCCATCTTCACCATCATCATCATTATCGTTCACCTTCATAAGGGAGCCACCTTATACTATTCATCCCCTTGTTCTTCATCGAGTCTAGAGCTTTCTAGGTTTGATTCTTCAACAAGAGCAACGTTCATTAATTTGACACCGCTTCCCTTTGAATTGGTATCAAATTTAGGCCGATTCTTGGAAAGAAGCAAGCAATCTTGCTTGTTCTTGCACACAAAACCGAGGTACCTCAATGGAGCTAGTTCATAAAAGATTCATAGTTTTAGGTTCTTTTTTTATTTTAATTTAGATTCAAATCCTTCTTGTTAGTTTGCTGTTTTTTCAAAAAAATAAAAATTTAAAAAAGGCTGAAAAAAGCCAAAATTTCAAAAAAATTCAAACGAAATAATTTAGGACTTATTTTCCCTATATATCATATTCATCATAAGAGTAATCTCCAGTCCAAAATTCACCCCAATCAAAGTTCATTAGAACCTTCAAATACATCATTCAAGTTTCATCGGTAGATTCGGTCTAGAATCTTGTCGAATTTCTTGAAAATTATAAAGGAGGAATTTCATGGTGAAAATTTCCATATTCAAACTTCATATATTGAAGATCATTTACACAAAAAATCAGATCAAGAACACCTTCGAACAAAGCAATCACGAAAATAGATTATTTGAGGACTCACCGTTCAACAGAGTCTACTGGATACTACTGATGGTATTTGGTTCTGAAATTTTACAGGTGGTTTCTCAACGCATCGAAATACATTCAATAATATTTCCAAAATTTTTGACACCGGTAACCTCCTCAAAAACGTTGTTCAAGTTGATCCTGTGTTTTCTAGGTTTCTAGTTTGGTTCTTTTTTTTCTTTGACTCTTAGTGCTTTAGGTTCTTTTGTTTTTTTCCTTTTTATTGTTCTTTTACATTATTTAACACATTATTAGGACTAAAGAGTTTGCATAGTAGGACTAAAGAGTTTTCATACTTCTTCTTTCTTTGCATTCTCGTTCTCTTGGAGTTTAACCCTTGTTTGGCCTCTTAGAGCTTTTAGGTTTTCTTATAGCCTTTGCTAGTAATCAAACTCCGATACGAACTGTGGAAGACTACTTGGTAAAGCGAGTTTTAAAGAGTACAAGATCGGCTTACTTGTCTCTCACTATGTTACTTTCTTGAAGTGACTTGTGAGGTTTCTTGCTTTGTTGAATTTTCTTTCTTTTATTTTTATTTTACTTTAAAATTTTCTTTTGAGTGTTATGATTTCAGGATGGGCGACAATAACAACAAGACACTTACGGCTATCTTAGCCGCACTTGCCCGACTCACGACTCAAATTGAAAGATTTGATGAACTTAACAATACCGTGAGAGAACGATAAGAACCATAACTGGATCTACTAAACCAAAATCCAAGACCAAATAATGCTGAACTTTTGGTACCCAGGCGAGAACAACCATGTTTCCAAGCACCCAAACTCTTTGCAAAACCAAAGTTCATGATCCTGTGTTTCAAAGGAGATAACGATCCAGACAGATACATCGATTGGGAAGGAACAATTGATCTCATGTTCATATACCATGACGCCCCCAAGCTAAACAAGTTACCCTCATAACCATGCAATTCGAAGGATATGCTCGAACTTGGTGGATGAAAACAAGGAAAAAGATCAAGAACTTCCAAATTCCAACAATCACTTCTTGGACCGACCTCAAACAAACCATGAGGAAGCGATTCTTATCGACACATTATACACGAGAAGTTAAACTACGACTACACCCACTTCGACAAGGTAGAAGTTCAGTTGAAGACTACTACAAGGAGATGCAATCCTTACTCAATTGGGCTAACATAACTAAAAAAGAAGAGGTCACCATGTCAAGATTCATCATTGGCCTGAACTCAAACATCACTGATATTCTTGACCTTCATGGGTACGAAAACCTTGAAGATACACTAAAGAAGGCAATAATAATCGAAGAACAAATCCAAAGGAGATTCCAATTCAGAGGACATTACCAAGGTACTTCATCCTCTTACCAAGGTAATCCTTCAATTCATTCCTCATCTTCTACTCAATCTTCTCAAAAAAAGCCGACATATGACAAACCAGACAATGAGAAATAAATATGAGCAAAGAATGACACTTCCAGCCCCTAAAGATCAAATGAGAATTTGTGAGGAGGTAGGGAAAGTAGAAAAAGAAAAAGCTGAGAAAGAGGCAAAAACAAAAGAGGTTACTAGTTACAAAAGCCAAAAGAATAATGACCTAGGGGAGGTGAGTGAACCTAATTTTGAGAAGAAAAGAGTGACTCACAATCTATTTGTGAGCACAAAAGAATTGAGAGAAAACCTTCTTCACAAACAACCTTGCATCATTGTTCGCTTTAGGAAATCAATTGTTTCAATTTCTAACATTAACAAGGATTTTCCTAGTGTGTTTTCATCTCTTTTACAAGATTCAAGAAGTGTTAGGTGATCCACCTAACGAATTACCATCGAAAAGAGGAAAACAACACCAAACCAGTCTAATTCAAGGTTCCATCATACCTCGTCAAACATACAATCTTGAAGAAACCAAAGAGTTAGATTTGTTACAAAAAGGCTACATCAAGGAAAGCCTTAGTCGTGACGTCATCTTAATGATGGAACATGACTTGAACAACTCCACAAGCTTTATAGTTCATGTACAGGGAATCCATGTAAATGATGAGAAAGTAAAAGCAACACGAGACTGGCCCACACCATCTTCCATCGCCAAGAGTTATCGAATAGTGCTAGGTGACCCTCTTGATTGGTTACCACCTGAAAGCCCTAATCACTATGCCATATCAATGAAAAGTCACGATTTACGAGAGTCCAAAGACTGAGGTAAGCAAAACATAGTAAACGATGCACTACCACAAAGGTATACTCTTAAACATACTACTATTCCGAGAATTGAAAATATCAAAGATGTATATCACGATAACTCGGATATTTCTGATATTTCTACCCATACTTTTAAAAGTGCTTTTAATGAGCTTTACCTTGTATATGAGTTTCCTTGCCAACTAAATAGATTCTACACTTCAAAAATCTCCTCCCGAGAAATCTTAATTCATGAACCACACTTAGAAGACTTAAGTGATTACTTTAACAAACCAGTTGACATGGTTTTTAAACTCTCATTATCGCCACAGAAAAATAAAAGCATGGACAAATTATCTGAAGCAATCATACAGAAAGCCAACAGTGGTCGGTGCCACGTTGAATTTCAACCTAAACATCAGATTACAAGACTTGTATGCAAAAGAGGATTTCAATACTACAAGAAATCAGTTCCTAAGAAAAAGAAACCTCGATTAAAATGCATAAAGACGCATCACATTGATCCTGGTAAATGTTTCACAAGTTTACCTTTCAACATATCTAATTCTCTTTCTCTTGGATTTTCAGATTCGAGGATGAATTCTTTTGAGGAGTGGGGGAATGGTACATGCACCAGAGTCCATAATACATGCTTCTTTGGACTAATGTTTCTACTCGAAACTATTAGAAGAACAAAGTCTCGAAGATTCAAATCATATCTATTCGGTAAGCATAATGTGAATGAATCATTAAACGATTCTAATGTTGCCCCCTTTAATGTTTCATATTCGAGGTTTAATCATTTTGAATAAAGGGAGGATGATACATGCATCACAAGGCTTGCATCAAAGGAAGAAGTAATAACTCTTCCAAATGATCACTCGTCCAAGCCTTGGAAAAGAAGACAATAATAGCAACAGAATTACAACGACTTTTCGAATGAGATCCTGATCTTATCCAGTCAACATGTCTTCTTAAGATACAACCGTCTCTCTCTTATCTTTCCAACGGTTCTTTTATCGCATTAATCCGATATCAGGAACTCAAGATACATTCATTTGACTCAAGACAGCGCATATAGAAATTCCTATACGAGATTAATACGTTAATTTTGTAAATATTATGAATTTTCAATATTTATATTGATTATTTGTAATATAATTTAATATAGGATGATGCACTATCTTTTAGGATTAGATTTATTATTTTATTATGAATTAAGGTTGAGTTAAAACATTATTTTTAGTTATTATTATTTTATTAGATATTAGAGTTAAGACATGTTTAGTTTGTTATTATTATTTTCATTAGTTATTTAGGACCTTTAGAACTCAACCCCTATATAAAGGAGGCTTCATTAAACTTTGTAAATCAGATTTCTTTGATTAATAATACAACAAGAGTTCATTTTTGCAAGTGCTGATTGCCTTGGGCCTTTGAAGCTACTTCTCCTGGAGTTCTTTCAAGTTCTTGTGTGGAAGATTAATCTTCACACTCCAATTTGCCTTTTCATCGCGACTGGGAGGGCTGGTTAGAGCCATATTATTGATTTTGCCTTTTCATTGCGATTAGGAGAGTTCGATAGGACACTTATCCATCTATTTTCCACAAATCCATCCTCACCATCATCATCTTCAATGTTCACCTTCATAAAGGAGTCACCTTCAACTATTCATCCCCCTTGTTCTTCATCAAGTCTAGAAATTTCTATGTTTAATTCTTCAACAAGAGCAACATTCATTAATCCGCCACCGCTTCCCTATCAAACACTTAAACCTTAAACACTAAACCTTAAATCATAAACAATAAAACCTAAACCTTAAATCATAAATAATAAAACCTAAACCTTAAACCCTAAAATCATAAACAATAAACCTTAAACAATAAACACTAAAATCCTAAAGCCATAAACCATAAACCATAGACTTTAAACACTAAAACCATAAAGCCATAAAATAATAAACCCTAAACACTAAAACCTATACATTAAAACCCTAAAGCCTTAAATACTAAAACATAAACATAAAATATAAACCCTAAAACTATAAACCCTAAATATTAAACCTCAAAACCATAAACTTTAAAACACTAAATACAAAACCCTAAAACAAAAACTTAAACAATACATTCTTAAACCCATATAACCCTAAATTATAAATATTAAACCTTAAAATTATAAAATATTCTCTATATACATAAACTTGAACCCTAAACCCTAAACCATAAAACCCTAAAAACCTAAACCTTAAAGCCCTATACTATAAACTTAAACCCTAAAACATTAAAACCATAGATGATAAACTATAAACCCTACATTATAAATGGTAAACCTTAAACCTTAAACCCTAAGACCATAAACTTTAAATCATAAAATCTTAGAACTCTAAAACCATAAACTATAAACCCTATATTATAAAACAAAAACCTTAAACCAAAAACACAATCCTAACCCTAAGTCCTAAACCTTAAATAATAAACCCAAAAACTATATATATTAAATCTTAAACCCTAACCCTAACCCTAACCTTAATATTAAACATTAAACCATGAACCTTAAAAATTTATACCTTAAACTTTAGCATTAAACCCTAAATAATAAATCTTTAAAATCCTAATACCCTAAATAATAAATCCTAAAAGACTAAAATCTTAAACCTTTAATACTTTAAAAATTAAACCCTAGAGATATAAATTTTAATCCCTAAATTGCTAAAATATTAAATCATAAAACCTTAAACATTTAAACCTTAAACCCATAAATCCTAAAACCCTAAACCCTAAACCCTAAACCTAAAAAACTAAACTCTTAAACCTTAAAATAATAAATCCTCATCCTTAAACCTTAAACCTTAAAGATTAAACCCTACACCTTAAAACCTAAACACTAAAATCTTTAACCAAAAACCATAAAACATAAACACTAAACTCTAAACCTTAATACTAAACACTAAACCCTGACCTTAAATTCTAAACACTAAAATATAACCATAAACTATAACGCCTTAAATTTTTGGTTAAGAGTTTTGGGTTGACTCGAGTGGGCTATGAATGAGTGTAGTAGGATATCTTGAAGAGTTGGGTAAAGTTTGGGTTTGTTTAGGCTATGACTAGGTCCAAATAACCATAAAAATGTATTTTTGAATAGAGAGCAAAAGAGGAAGGACCAAAGAAGTAATTAACCCATTGTTTGAAAATAAGGCTGAATCCTATTAATTGGGATGAGATCAGTGGTGGGAGAATATAGTGAAAGCTGAACACCCTTTCACATTTTTATCATCCATTGTCTTATTCTTCATCTCATTTGTCTCTTCTCTTTCTCTTGCAAGACCATTAAAGGTGAAAACTTTATTGCTCCATATTCCTAGTCTGATTTTGCAAAGGTAAGATCCTTATTCAACACCTCTAGAGCATCCATTCAATCTCCCCCTCTCAAGGGGCCGTGGTGGGGGATTTTAGAGCTCTAAGATGATTCTAATTTGTTTTTAGATTTAGGGAATCACATTTCTACTTCTTGTAAGTTCTTAGATGAGTTGGTAACTCATTCATTGTTTGTGATTAGTGAAAGAAGTGGGAGAGAGCTCAAAAAACAAAGACAAGGAGAAGCTTGTACCTGGGTGAACTTTGAAATTATTTTCCAGCAGCTAGGAGTAAGGTAACACACCTATAACTTTTCTATAACGCTTGTAGATCAGCATGTGTAGTTTGGTTGCTTTATGAGTGCATTAAACATTATGGGTGCATTTGTGTTCATGAAAGGGATAAGGTGTTTTGTTGTTACTCATGCATAAAAATGATCGACTATGGTCCCCTATAACTCTTATAAACTTTAAATAACGTTTGGTTGCTTAGAGAGGCTTTGAGGTTTATAAGAGTAACATTTTCATGAAGAAACAAAGTATTTCTAGATTGGGGTACCGATACTGGATGAACATTATCAGTATTATTCTTGAGTTAAGTCAAAAAATAGGATTTTGGTTTGGAAGTACTAGAGGTGACAAACGGGTCATTTGGATCGGGTTTGGATCAAGTCATTTTGGGTTGGGACATTTTGAGTCTAGATTATTTTCGGTTCAATTTTATTAAAGTTGGTTCAAATCTGGTTTAAGTGTATGGTAAATCTAGCCGGGTATCAGATCGGGTCAATTTTGGGTCGGGTGATTATTGGATCGATTGTTTTTCAGTTCCGATCAATATCAGATCGGTTAATTTTTGGGTTAGGTTACTACAAGATCGATTAAATTTCAGGTCGGGTCAATACGGATTGGTTGATTTTTGATTTGGTTTAAACTCGGATCAGGACAAGTCGGGTTGAATTGATTATTAGACTAATCAAGTATATATAAAATTATTAATATATTCTTATAAAAATATGTCTTCTTATTTGTTAATCTTATCATTTAGACAATTAGACTTAATTTCAATTCTCAATCGTTCAATATTTTGAATTAAACTATCATTTAGAGAATATGAATTGATAATTTGACATAAATACGATCCTTTAATGCGTTTAGAGATTGTTACCAAAATTTTATATTGATCTTGTACAGAAAGTTTATAATGACAACTATTTGATAAAGAAATAAAATTTTATTTTCAATTATAAATTTAATATTTTTATTAAAATTTTAAAAATAATACATAACTTTTTTTTATTTGTTATGTTTTAAATGTAACATAGGTAAACTTTCTATTATTTTTTTTATAAATCTAATCTTATTTCCTTTGTTTTAGTTGTTTTCTATTATTTTTATTATAAATTTAATATTTTTGTTATAAGTAACATAAATAAACTTTATTTGTCATTGTTTTCAATCTTACTTTTATTCCTCTTATTATGTAACATAAGTAAACTTTAGTTGTTTGGATTGCTTTCGATTCATATTAATGTATGCTTGGGTTACTTTCAGATCGAATTAAATTTGGTTCGGTTGCTTTCGATTCGAGTTATTTTTTGGGTTGGGTTGCTTTCGGTTTGGGTCAAATTGGATATGTGTCCATATTAGTTCAACTAAATTTTGAATCAGGTATGATTCGGGTGGTTCGGTTTCAGATTAAATTTAATCATCATGTTCGGGTTAATATCGATTATTGAGTCGGGTAAATTGGTTCGGGCAATTGGGTTCGGGTCAAGTTTGCCAGGTCTAGGAAGTATCGATACTCTGTTCATAAAGTTCGATATTGTTCATTGTATATTGATACTAAGGGCACGATATCGATACCAGGAGTTCGATTTCAAATTCCATAATGCTAATTTAGTACTGATACTCAGGGTAGTATCGATATCACAAGAGGATAGTATCGATACTTCAATTAGGGATATTGATACTAGGGTGAATTTTCAGAACATTGAATGTAAATTAGGTATCAATACTCATGTAATATAAATACCATAAAAGAGTAGTACAAATACTACAAGGTTAAGTATTGTTACCATCGTTAAGAAAAAGGCTATAAGCTTTGCTTTGGTCAAGGGACCCAGAAAGGGGTTAGGGTTGATGAAACCTCTTAATAAAAGATTACAAGCGAGAACATTAAACAATTTTGCTTTAAACATAAGAACATTATGAGATAAGATTTCATAAGACTTATGACTTTGTTTGACACTCAAAAAATGATAAGGACACCCGAGTTACTTTCGAGAAATTATGAGGTAAAATTTAGACACTAATATTATCCTTATTAGTTATAAATATTTTATCACAATTACATAATTAAATTAATTAATCTAAAAATCATTATGAAATCAATTATAACAGGGTTAATGATAAGGACACATCCACATGTTATTTTTTGATAAAACATAATTTAACATGAGTAACTATTTAGATAAGAATTTATAAGGTTCAAAAATTGATTTAAGTCAGACCAACAACAATAATTTACAAGGCATCAGTGAGTAATAGACAGCAGCAACCGGCAAGCATCACTGTGCCAATTCAGCAAGCATCACTGCATTAATTCAACAAGCATCTTGCATTAAGAAAGCATACAATCAGTGGTAAAGCCAAAGGGAATATGATGGCCAATAGTGCCAAACATTTCTGAATTTACCAAACCCTTACAAATATCAAGTAGAAGCAAGCAATATCAAACAGAAACAAATAATATAAACATAATAAAGCAGAATCAAACACAAACTATTGCTTCTTGTATGGCACCCTACAAAAAAAGAATTATTAATGAACTATATGAAACTTTTATTAAATAAACATAATAAATATAAAATATTAAGTTACATTTGAAGGAAATAAAGAAGACAGAATCTCCAATTCCAATGGTTTCAGTGACCATTAGACACCCTAAAAATTTAAAAGAAAAATTAAAATAATTAATAAACAATTTGAAATATTAATGACATTAACATAAAAAACAATTTGGATTACCTTTACATAGAAGACTCATTAACCACAGTAAGGTATTGTTCATCCTTATCCTCCGACTCAAAACCATACAACCAATTACGGGTTGTTACAAAAATCTCAACATTTTTAGGTAAGAGTTAGCTCTTAATTTGTTCAAAATTCGACCCCCATACTAAAGGACGATTCAGATGCAATTGAAGTAATTGAAATAGCCAATATATCTCTCGCCATGCGAGAAAGTACCGGATATGAAATACTTTGATTTTCCAATAATCTAAAATATCAAAGTCAGTTTCTCCAGTATGAGGGACAATAGGCAAAATGATGTAAGAATCAACATCAGATCGTCCACTCCTTGAAGCAGCTAAATTGGCATCAAAAGTCTGAAAAATAAAAGACAAAAATTAGTAAATGAAAATAGGAAATAAATAAGATAAAATTCAACTTAAAATTGTAATAACTAACCTGAAATATATCTGATTTTCTAAATGATCGTGGCCGATTGGAACTTAAGTCACTTCTGCTTAAGGATGTGTTACTTTGGACAGAAGAAGAAGAGGAAGAACCACAAGGTGAATTTTTTGAATAAAATACATATAACTCAAGAAACTCATTATAAATTAGACTTACCCTCCTTTAAACCTCATCCTCAATATAAAGAACATTGTACAACTCTTTGAGAAGTTGTAATTTATATCGAGGATCAAGTAAAACAGCAGTTTAATAATAGAACATTCAATTACCTTTAAATCTTTTTGAACTATCAAGTTCAAAATGTGGGTAACACACCTTATATGGAAGTACTTACCATTGCAGGGAGGAGGAGAAATGACATTCAAATCATCTTTCAGTCTCCTGACCATTTTATCATTTGCAGAAGCTTTTCATGCTCCAACATGCAATACTTAGTAACAATATACCTAGATATATCCTTAACAGAGGAATTAAGGTAATGATGCAAATCCCTAAGTTTTTCATGCTCAACAATATTATATGCATAACCATGACACAGAATAGCCTCAGCAAATAATTCATAGTATTTGTTTTGATCAAAAGAACTTACCAAAGTAGGATTTTCAGCAAGATATTCCTTATAAGATTGGTATTTCTCAGTATGCCTTCTAAGGTTAGATGTACCAATATAAGAATCAGCTTTATACCTTATATTTTTGCAATACTTACACTCTGCATAAACAAAACCATCGAAAGATTTGATGAAGGTGTAATGCTCCCAAATAGGAGAAGTTCTTCTCCCAAACTCGGCTGAACATTTAGCCTTTCTCTTAGATGATTTATTGATATCAACTGCTTCTAACAATATATCATTTACATCACCTTGCAAAAAAATAGGGTTAGTTTACATTAACTGCATCTAACAGTATATCATTTACATCAACAGCTTTATACCAGCATATATATATATATATAAATAAATAATATACAAAAAAAGACTGGGCAGTTTACCCCTTTCAGAATGTTCTTTATTCTGATCTGTTGGGTTTTCTCCTACAAAACAAATAAAGAATATATTAATTTGAATATTAAAATAAAAATGAAAAAAGGGAATGAGAAATACCTGGATAATTCAACTCGTAAGACAAACTATCCATAAAACCGTAGAAAAAGTAAAGGTTTTGAATAGTTTGGATTTGGGTTCGGCATCGGGTTTGGATTGGGTTCGAGTTAGGATTTGGATTCGGGTTCAGGTTCAAGTTCAGGTTTGAGTTTGGGTTTAAGGTTCAGGTTCGGGTTTGAGTTTGGGTTTGGGTTTGGGTTTGGGTTTGGGTTCGGGTTCGAGTTCGGGTTTGGATTTGGGTTTGGGTTTAGGTTTGGGTTTTGGTTAGGGTTAGGGTTAGGGGTTAGAGAAGATAAATAGTGGTGGTTTGATATAAATAAATAGTTTGGGTTTCAGTTTTCAGTGTTTATAAGGATTAAAGAATGATTTCGGGATGAACAAGGATGAACTGATGTTTGGGTTTGGTGTTTGATCGAAAAAACCAAGTTGATTTTAAGTTTTGGGTGTTTATAAGGGTTTGGGGAAGAACATGGATGAACAATGGATGAACTTTTGGGTGTTTGATCGAAAAAAACATGAACGGGTTTAAGTTTTGGTGTTTGTGAAGATCAAATAATGGTTTGGGGAAGAACTGGGATGAACACGAGATGATTTTTTTTGTGTTTGATCGAAAAAAACATGAAAAATGGTTTGAGTTTTGGTGTTTATAAAGATCAAATGAGGGTTTTTGGGATGAACACAGATGAATTTCTAGAGAGAATGCAGAGGATTTTGAGAAAATCGGAGAGTTAGATAGAGAGAGCAAAATAAAAACTGAGAAAAAGAAAGGAAAATGCCGGAAAAATGAAAAAAAAATTATACGCGTTCGTTTGGGTTTCAGGTTTGGGTTTTGACCCGCATGGTTTTTAACTTCATTTGCCATTGTAGCGTTATCTTTTAGTTTTAAATTTGTTAAATTTAGTCCAAATTTATTGATGCAATATATTAATTTAAGCTTCATATTTCAAATTTCTTCAATTTCGTCCAAATTTAATGTTACAATTTATTAATTTAAGCTTCATATTTAAAATTTATTCAATCTGATCATTATATATTTTCCAATTCTTTCAATTAATATATATGTTTATATTAATAAATTAATATATAGGTTATATAGACTAATGAACTATATAATATATAGTTTATATATACTATATAGTTTATATATACTAATGAACTATATATAATGTATAGTTTATATATACCATATAGTTTATATATATTAATGAACTATATAATATATAGTTTACACATACTATATAGTTTATATATACTAATAACTATATAATATATAGTTTGTATATATCATATACTTTATATATATAGTTTTTATATATAGTTCATATGTAAACTATATAGTATATATAAACTATATATGTAGTATATACTATATAAATCATTTATTAATTAATGTATTCAACTATATAGTATTCATACATATAATATATACTTTGAATTTATATAGTATAAATTATATAAGTATAAATTATATTATATAGTATATAAATATCAACTATAGTATATAGTTTATATGGTTTATATATATAGTTCATATGAAAATTATACTATATCGTATTTATAGTTTATATATATATTATATAGTATATAAATATAAACTATAGTATGTAGTATATAAATATAAACTATAATATATATATATAGTTTATACTATATAAATAGTTTATATAGTTCACTAATAAACTATATATATAGTTCATATGTAAATATCAACTATAGTTTATATGTAAACTCTAGTTCGTATATAAACTATATAGTTTAACTATAGTTTATATATAGTTCATATGTAAACTATTGTAACACCCTAATTTAGGGGCTAAATTTTAGAATTATAAAGTGGTGGATTTAATTAGAATTTTGGAAGAAATTGATGATTAAATTGGAAAAATTCCAAAGTTGGTATATCATTTTAAGAAGTGCAGGAAATTCAGTGGCTAAACTATTAGTTTACCCATTTTTATTTTGAAGAGAATTATAAGTTCTCTCCCTTGTTAGTTTCCAGAGAAATTTTCCAGTTTTCCTCCCCCTTCAACCCTTATTTCTTCTCTGATCTACTCACCGTCCGACCTCTGTTTGACAAACTGAAACCACCATTGTGTTCATTTTCGACCGATGAACAAAAACCCTTAAACCTTTTTTCAAGAATCATCCTCGTTCGTCGTTAATTTCAGTCGGAAGTATCGTCGGTTTTAACTCAATTTTCGTTGGCTTTTCGTCGATTCACATCGATCCGGCCATCCATTTTTGACACCTTCCACACCATCGTGTTCCTTGCATCATTACGAGTCCACCAGTGATCTCCGTGTCTCCGTCGTCACTGGTGCGTGGAGGGGTGAGAAAGTCAAAGTTTCGATGTTTCAGAATCGAGCTATCCACCGTTTAAAATTGTGAACTGAGCTTGGTAAGTGTCTCAAAATGCCATAAAAGAATTTTTAGAAATTTTTCCGGGAATTTTCGGACAACCCAGGACGCTGCACGCCGCCCCCTGCGAGTGGGAAAGTCCTAACCGTATGGTGATATTTGTGTAAAAAACTCAGGTGCTAGTTTCGTAAATATTTTTAGAATGTTGCCTAATTTAAAATTAATTTATGTTAGGGTGATATTTGTGTAAAATAGTTGACTATTGACCGTTGACCGCCACTGACCGTTTACCTCCGTTGACCGTGACTTTAACCGAAAAATTCAAAATTTTTGAAAAGTCATATTTTATGTTTTTTGATGTCCCAAATATGTTTTTGGGGTCCGTTTCGCCAAATTCAAACCCGATAAGCTATTTTTGACTGGTTTATCACCCGATTCGATCCGTTTTTTGGAATTAAGCTCCGTTTTTTATGTAATTTCTGTTGATATGAATTTGAGGAATTATTGGAAGTTGATTTAAGGATCGAGGATGTTCGAATGGAATTTAATGGTCGATCAGTATTGCATAGAAATCGAGATAATACTTTACTACCTCTTTATGCTTTATAGAATATGTTGATATTGGAAAATGCATCAATAAGATAAGGTTTGGGTTTTACTTGTGTAGTTAATTAATTTCTACACTCAATCCGAATATGATAAAAATGCGGTAACGGAATATGGTTCAGATGACTAATATAAGAAATTAGAGGATAATTGGTATTAAATTAAGTTTTGTGATTATGTGATAAATGAATCAATCTGGTTTTGTAACTTATAATTTATATCATCGAAGATCAAATGTTAAAGGTACTTGGATGGAAAATTGAGAAAACTCTGGTTTGGTAAAATTACGAAAATACCCTTATGTTGTAAAAAGATAAGATTTGACCACGGAAGATAAATAAGGGGTTTTTCAAGACATATTGATCTGGTGAAACTACTGATGTGCATAAGAAATGCTAGTGTTACTTAGGAAATTTGGATAACCGGTTTTAACCCCAAGAGGGTTTATACAAGATACTAGAAGTCTGTTGAGGAATCATTTCATGATCAAAGAATGTTCGGGAAAGGGATTAACCATAGGATCTCTAAATTATAGTTATTTTCGTTAAGAGTTAATACCGAAATTACCTGGTTATGAAATTAAGAAAATGCCCTTTAGAAGTAAAAATAGTCTGAGTTGACCCTGAATGAGAAAGTACTTTGAGGATTCATTTTTAACTCGATAAATTACTGATTTACTTGTTGAGATCCTATTTTTGTATGGAAAATTTCTAATAATTCGTTAGTAACATCTGAGAAGGTATTTAACTTGAAATCTTTGAGTTATGAGTAAATAGCTGAAGAATAAATTATCGAGGGTGCTCTTCTGTCAGAATTGTTCGTATAGAATGGAATAGATGATAAGTTTGAATTAAATAATAAGATCGTATGGAAGGAACTGATTAAAATACGTGGGATCTGTAAAATGACCAAAATTCCCTTGAAATGGAAATGACTCAAGAATATCACCAAGTTTAGGAATGAATAGATATCCTCAAGCTTTGAAATGAATGGAAAAACATTGAGCACTAAAATGACCAAAATGCCCTTATGGTCTATACTAAGTAAATGTCTTGGATTAATTAAGAAATTCAAATAAACATGGATGTTGTACTGCTCTTTAAAGTTATGAAACACAACTTAAGTCGGTCAAACAATGCTAGTGCTATATCAGTACTTGAATGGCATAGGTACCACTTGGATGCTAGTTCGTCTCCTCAAGTTTGGATTGATGATAATTATGGAAGTACTCAGCTCAGCTCAACGCTAGAGCGCATTCGATATTAAGAATTGGATATTCGTGAGATAAATCAATCACGAATACCAAAATGATTTTAGTATATGACTAAAGTGAACTGAACGGAAGTATAACATGTATCCAAACTTAGAAGTGTCTGAATTACTCTGGAAAACTATGAAGTAACCGAGATAACATTAATTGCTAAATGAATGAAGGAGCCTTAATGACGAAGAATTTAATAAGTAATTGGATGAGTCTAGAAATACAATAAACTTGTATGATGTACGGTCCCTATGTTTCTGAACTAAGAATCAAATACGTCATCAATTCTTGATATTGTTGTAATGTGGAAAGAAAATAAAGATTATAAGGATGCATGTTCGATTCCTTAAGGTATATTTAGCGATGATTCTAAATATGATTTATGGACAAGAATTGTTGGTATTATAGAGTAAATACTAGGAAGGGCAATGAATTGACCAGTCGACAGGCATCAGTTCTAAGAGTTGTTCAGCTCAAGTTGTTCGATAATCCGATCGATTGTCATGAATGGTAATTGCCCTGAATATTCGTTTCTTCTTTTTCGACTCAAATCACTCCAGTTATTTCAGATGCACATGAAAACATAGTGGGATTCTAAAGTATCAACCTTAAATGTCTGATTAGATCGATTAGTAAATGATTCTCTTCAATAGGACCTCATTCCTGGAATCTGATCAAATTGCATAAGTTTTCTGTTATCCAAAGTGATGACTACAAAATGCCTCTGATAAATGTTGGGATTTCTCTAGTGTGTTCCTTATATTTTAATAAATTATTTTATTTTTTTAACATGAGGTACATTGAAATTTATGGTTATTGTTTTATGGATGCACCAACTTATTATTGATGGCTTATGGATTTCTATCAATGTATAAATTGTATCTTGGAGATACAGATTTGTAAAGTACAGCTCTGATCAAGCTGGAAAATTTTATGGACCTAATGTGACTCTTAGGTAGGCTCTGAGGCCCTGAGATCATTCTTGGGTAGGCCATGCGAGCCTAAGATGTGTTCTTAGGTAGACTCCATGGCCCCAAACTTTCTTGGGTAGGCTCTCAATCCCTAAGATATTCCATTAGGTTAAATCTTTATACGATGGTTTTAAAATACAAGTTAAAAAGCTCCACTACAGTATGGTTTATGGGATTTATTGAACTATCATTTGATTAGTGTACCTATTATGATTTTATCGTACTGATGGAACACACTAGACATCCTATTCGATCTTCTGAAAATGTGATACTATGAATGCTTCCTATGAACTGAGATATTCATGGCTTCTATTCGTTGAACTACCAATGGAACTCCAGATTATTCCAAAAACCGATATACGTTTGATTAAATAACAAATTATATGGCTTTCCATTTATCGGCATGTCTTGCAGCATCATCTGGTAGTTCTGTATTTCTGAGCTTTTCGAAGCTCACTCTATTACTCACCATTGCAGGTTAAAATAATTATACTAGTACAGATATCAACATCAGTAAGGGAGTTCTTCTGGCGTTGCTTGCAGTGTATGGTTCATGTGATTAGGGGGCATGTAGATTGTGTTTTGTTTTATATATGAGTTTGAAAAACCTGTTTTTATTTCTGAATAATAATAAATCATTTTATGATTTTACATGTTTTAAGAAAAGTTTTAAATTTTCCGCTATTTTTACAATGGGTCACTCCGGTGGCCCTAATGTGACACTCTAGATCGGATCGGGCTATCCGTATCGGTTTTAGGGGATTACATTTAGTGGTATTAGATATTTGGTTTGAGTCAAAATTTTCATGATAGAACGGTCGTTCGAATATAAAAAGATGTCTGATCAGTACATGTCCCTAGATTACAATCGTACCTCTATGAGTCAGAACTTCAAGGTTAAGTTCCTATCTGTAACGAGCAAACCTAAGCCTTATATGTTAAGACTCTACCTTTTCATAAAGGAATACCAGTAACGTCTATTTGAATTCTGTAAAGTACCTCACGAGCCATGTGATAGTTACTCTCTGAGAAATTCTGACCCGACTCCGGAAATGGAATATGAAATTCTGATTTACTTGTTGAGATCCTATTTTTGTATGGAAAATTTTTGATAATTCATTAGTAACATCTAAGAAGGTATTTAAATTGAAATCTTCGACTTATGTGTAAATACCTGAAGAATAAATTATCGAGGGTGTTCTTCTGTCAGAATTATTCGTATAGAATGGAATAGATGATAAGCCTAAATTAAATAATAAGATCGTACGGAAGGAACTGATTAAAATACGTGGGATCTGTAAAATGACCAAAATACCCTTGTAATTGAAATGGCTCAAGAATATCACCAAGTTCAGGAATTAATAGATATCCTCAAGATTTGAAATGAACGGAAAAACATTGAGCACCAAAATGTCCAAAATGCCCTTATGGTCTATACTAAGTAAATGTATTGGATTAATTAAGAAATTCAAATAAACATGGATGTTGTACTGCTCTTTAAAGTTATGAAACACAACTTAAGTCGGTCAAACAATGCTAGTTTTATATCAGTACTTGAATGGTATAGGTACAACTTGAATGCTAGTTCGTCTCCTCAAGTTTGGATTGATGGTAATTATGGAAGTACTCAGCTCAGCTCAATGCTAGGGCACATTCGATATTAAGAAGTGGATATTCGCGAGATAAATCAATCACGAATACCAAAATAATTTTAGTATATGACCAAAGTGAACTGAACGGAAGTACAACATGTATCTGAAACTCAGAAGTGTCTGAATTACTCTGGAAAACTCTGAAGTAACCGGGATAACATTAATTTCTAAATGAACCAAGGAACCTTAATGACGAAGAATTTAGTAAGTAATTGGATGAGCCTAGAAATACAATAAACTTGTATGATGTACGGTCCCTATGGTTATGAACTAAGAATCAAATACGTCATCAATTCTTGATATTGTTGTAACGTGGAAAGAAAATAAAGATTATAAGGATGCTTGTTCGAGTCCTTAAGGTATATTTAGCGGTGATTCAGAAGATGATTTATGGACAAGAATTGTTAGTATTATAGAGTGAATACCAAGAAGGGCAATAAGTTGACCAGTCGACATGCATCAGTTCTGAGAGTTGTTCAGCTTAAGTTGTTCAATAATCCGATCATTTTTCATGGATGATAATTGCCCTGAATATTCGTTTCTTCTTTTTCGACTCAAATCACTCCGATTATGCCGGATGCACATGAAAACATAGTGGGATTCTAAAGTATCAACCTTAAATGTCTGATTAGATCGATTAGTAACTGATTCTCTTCAATAGGACCTTATTCCTGAAATATGATCAAATTGCATAAGTTTTCTGTTATCCATACTGATGACTACAAAATTCCTCTGATAAATATTGGGATTTCTCTAGTGTGTTCCTTATATTTTTAATAAATTGTTTTATTGTTTTAACATGAGGTACACTGAAATTTATGGTTACTGTTTTATGGATGCACCAACTTATTGGTGATGGCTTATGGAATTCTATCAATGTATAAATTGTATCTTGGAGATACAAATTTTTAAAGTATATCTCTGATCAAGCTGAAAATTTTTATGGACCTAATATGACTCTTAGGTAGGCTCTGCGGCCCTGAGATCATTCTCGGGTAGGCCCTCCGGCCCTAACATATGTTCTTAAATAGGCCTTATGGCCCCAAACTTTCTTGTGTAGGCTCTCAGGCCCTAAGATGTTCCCTTAGGTTAACTCTTTATACGATGGTTTTAAATACGAGTTTAAAAAGTTCCACTACAATATGGTTTATGGGATTTATTGAACTATCATTTGATTAGTGTACCTATTATGATTTTATCGTACTGATGAACACACTAGACATCTTATTCGATCTCCTGAAAATGTGATACTATGATTGCTTCCTATTAAGTGAGATATTCATGGCTTCTATTCGTTGAACTACCAGTGGAACTCCAGATTATTCCGAAAACCGGTATACGTTTAATTAAATAAGAAATGATATGGCTTTCCATTTATCGGCATGTCTTGCAGCATCATCTGGTAGTTTTATATTACTGAGCTTTTCGAGGTCACTCTATTACTCACCATTGTAGGTTAAAAGAATTGTACCAATACAACTATCAACATCAGTAAGGGAGTTCTTCCGGTGTTGCTTGCAAAGTATGGTACATGTGATTAGGGGGCATGTAGATTGTATTTTGTTTTATATATATGAGTTTGAAAAACCTGTTTTTATTTCTGAATAATAATAAATCATTTTATGATTTTACATGTTTTAAGAAAAGTTTTAAATTTTCCGCTATTTTTACAGTGGGTCCCTCCGGTGACCCTAATGTGACACTCCAGATCGGATCGGGCTATTCGCATCGGTTTGAGGGGGTTACAACTATAGTTCATATATCAACTATATAATTTATATAGTTTATATATTAATGTTAACTATAGTATATAGTTTTTATATATAGTTCATATGTAAATTATATTATATAGTATATATAGTTTATATATATAATATATAGTATAAATATCAACTATAGTATGTAGTATATAAATATAAACTATAGCTTATATATATAGTGTATACTATATAAATAGTTTATATAGTTCACTAATAAACTATATATATATAATTCATATGTAAACTATATAGTTTATATATATAGTTCATATGTAAACTATAGTTCATATGTAAATATCAACTATAGTTTATATGTAAACTATAGTTCATATATCAACTATATAATTTATATAGTTTCTATATAAATATCAACTATAGTATATAGTTTATATATAAACTATAGTTTATATAGTTTTTATATATAGTTCATATGTAAATTATAATATATATACTATATAGTTTATATATATAATATATAATATATAAACATAAACTATAGTATGTAGTATATAAATATAAACCATAGTTTATATATAGATACTATATAAATAGTTTATATAGTTCACTAATAAACTATATAAACTATATATATAGGTCATATGTAAACTATATAGTTTACATAGTTTATATAAATATAGTTTATATAGTTTATACATATATTTCATATGTAAACTATATAGTATATATAGTTTACATATAGTATAAGTTAGAATATATTGTTTATATATATAGTTTAAATACTACTTTCTATAAACTATATAGTTTATATATAATTCCGTAAATTAACCCTAAAGCATAAACCCTAAACCTTAAACCATATTATATATATATAAACTATATAGTTTATATTAATAAACTATATAATTTATACAATATATATTATTTATAATTATACATAATATATAAATATAAATTGTTTAGTTTATAAATAATTCATATATAATTTATATATAAACTATATAATTTATATTAATAAACTATGTAGTTTATATATAGTTCAATAGTTCTTATATAAATTATATAGTATTATAGTTTATACATGGTATATATAGTTTATACATAATATATATATATAATATATAGTTTGTATATAGTATATAATAATTTAAATATAAACTATATAGTTTATATATATAATATATATACTTTATATATATATATATATATATATATATATTATATATTATAGTTGTTTTAGCTTTTTCTCAACTTTTGTAATGAATGCAATTTAGTCCATTTTATAGATTTTTTTCACAATTTACAATCATTTTGATTTGATCCCTTTGTGTTGTTTAATTTATTTAAATTTTTATTTGTAATTTCATATTTGTTCAATTTAGTCCTTAAAATTATAGTTGCATCTGAAATTGGCTCATACTTATTACTTATTTATATTTTTTATTTGGCCCATAACTTTTTAAATGGGTATAATATAATACTTTTTGTATTAATTTCTACCTCACAATTTAAAATTATTTCGATTTGATCCCTCATCAATGTGTATTGTTTAATTTATTTAAATGTTTATTTGTAATTTCATATTTGTTCAATTTAGTCCTTAAAATTATATTTTCATCTGAAATTGGCTCATACTTATTACTTATTTATATTTTTTTAATTGGCCCATAACTTTTTAAATGGGTATAATTTAGTACTTTTTTGTATTAATTTCAACCTCACAATTTAAAATTATTTCGATTTGACCCCTCATCAATTTGTGTTGTTTAATTTATTTAAATTTTAATTTGTAATTTCATATTTCATATTTGTTCAATTTAGTTCTTAAATTTGTATTTTTCATAAAATTGAACCATGATTATTATATTCTTAGTAATTTACTCTAAATCATATACAATTACAAATTGCAATTCAACGTTCACAAAAGACGAAAATAATTAATCCAAAAATAAAAATTAACCTGATTTGAACTAAATCTGCATCTGATAGAGATCCAACCTGAATTTTATCTACCAATTATGTGACTCGATCTGAACGAGATCAACCTGAAGTCTATCCGAACCTAAATTAACTTGCTTTTTGACTGCTCCAGACCTGAACTGTTTTGACCTAAACTGGCATCGATCGGAACTGAAAGTAACCCGACCTGAACCCGAAATGTATATGGTGTCAAATCAACCTGAAATGACCCGACCTGATTTGACCTGGACCCGACCTGATCATATTCGAAGCATCAAATTTACCTGACTTGACTTGAATCCGATTTTACCTGACCTGACAGAATTCGACTGAAACCTTAACGATTACCCGATTTTACATCCATACTTTCAAGGTCTAATTGTAAGTGGACTCACTTTTGTGTAGGGATGGGAACATGTTCAAAGGTGTTTAATGAATTGATTAGCTTATGATTTGTTCGAATTTAATTTAGTTAAAATTTGATCGACGCTTGATTCAAGATCTTAATGAGTCGAGTCGAGCAAGGTCCAATTCGACTTGATAAGTTTGTGAGCAGTTCACTAATCTTTTTTTTTAATTTTTAGTAGTTACTTTAAGAAATTATTCTATCAAAAAAGAAAGTCTAATTAATAATTTGCAAAACTAATATCATATTAGGAAAAATTGCCCGATCAAAGAAAACCTAATGCTCTCTCCCAATATCAAAAACCTCAAGAAAACCTAACGATATGATGAAGAACTGACTAATCTTGTTCAACCTTTGCCCAGCACAATGGACGTTGACAAGCCTTCTCATTCCCCTCTTGATCCTCGTCCTCCTCTTGTTTCATACAAAGATACCCTCATCGGTGGTGATGGATTGATCACATCCACAGATGAGGAAACCTTCGAAGATAACGACATCGATATAACCAATGATGACGTTCAACAAATTAATTTCAATCGATTTCTCTGATCAAATCAAGAATCTAGCAAATAAGAGTTTTGACCAAATAGTCGTTGTTAAATTGCTTGGAAGAAGAAATGGTTACACAACGCTATGAAACCGCCTCTACAACCTATGGAAACCATTGCAACCTTTCCGCCTCATGGACATTGAAAGCGATTATTTCCTAGTCTCGCTTTGAACTCATTCGAATTATCTCAAAGTTCTTTTTGATGAACCTTGGATTTCTCTATCTCCCAATCCTTCCCTCGTAGGATCGTTGCTTGGATCCGGTCATCAAACCTGCATATTACTCTATATAAACATAATTATTGTGTCTGTGAGTGCTATAAATTAAACACAAATTTGTGCAATTATACACAATCGAAAAAGTAATATAGTAGTGGGTGAGTATCGTCTTCACAGGGATTGAAAGGATTTCCAAGTCAAGCTAATGCACCAAAAATATATGACTTAAATATAGTCTATATGGCGGTATAAACAAGTGAGTAAGAATGTTGTGGCAAGGTATTGAAGTGTGGGGTGTAAAAATGCTATGGCAAACAGTAAAGTCAAAGAATTGCTATGAAAAAAACACTAGAGTATGAAATAAAATAACTTAACAACCTATCACAAACAAGCTACAACAAGGATAAAATGATTGGTGAAGATACTCATTTTTTTTCATTTGAATATTATTTATATTATAATAATTATTATTATTATTATTATTATTATTATATATATATATATATTATTATTATTATTATTATTATTAAAAAAATAATTACAAGCCCAAATCCCAGGCCCAACCAGAATTGGCCCAGGCCCAAAAGAAAACCCTAAACCAATTTAGGGTTTCAGCTAGGGTTTCTAAACCCTAGCACTACTGCTGCTGCCGCCGCCTCTAGAAGTCCTCAGTCGTCGCCGTTGATTCCAGAAGGCCACACGTCCGTTGCCGACACTTCAGTACTACCACGACGCCTCTGACGAACACTCCAGAAGCCTTGCTGCCATGACACCGACCGTCCACGTCGCCTCTATGGTGAGTCACCAACATAGCTTTGGTGACTCACCGAGCCTTTCATCCTTTGGACCGGTCCGAGGAGCTTCTTGACGAGGCCTATAAATGGCCATCGAATCCTGCGAAAGAAGAGACAGACAGGAATTGAGAAGACAGAAACCAGAAAGGAGGACAAAAAAAAAACAAAAAAAAAGGGAGCAAGAACAGAGAATGAGCAACCAACAGCAAACCCAAAGCAGAGCGAACCCACAACACAGCAACCAGAAATAAAAATAAAAGAGAAGAGAGGAAAGAAACTTACCACCTCATCTAAGCCCCACGAGCAGCCGGAGATCCATACATCGAAGGTAAAAAAAACTAGATCTAGGAAAATCTAAGGGTTGTTAGGAGAAACAAAGGTTAGATTTAGGATGAGGGAGAGTCGGGCTTTAATTTGGGGTAGATATAATTTTCCAGCCACCATTGACGGTGGCTGGCGGTGGCGATCGGCACCGGAAACGGAGGCCGGTTTTCTCTTCCGGTGAGAGAAAACGAGAGTTTCTCTCTCTAAAGAGAGAGAAGCAAAACCAGAGAAATGAAGAGAGTGGCCCAAAAGGGCCGGCCGTTTGGGTATTTAAAACCCCAAACAACATCGTTTTGGGGAGGGTACATGTGTAATTTCCCAAATAGATAAACTATACCCGTAATCCCCATATATTTGTAACATTGCAATTTAGTCACTGGAACTATTTTCTTATCTTTTTAATTTAGTCTCATAATTTTATTTGATATTATTTTAATCCTTATCTGTATATATATATATATTTAGGATAAATAACAGATTTAGTCATTTAATTTTAATAATTAATATTTTAATCTGAATAACATGTTTTAATTTATTTTAATTTGACATTCGAATTTAATATAATTTTATTTTATTCCATAAATTAATAATGAGTAAATAACATGTTTAATCCCTGTATTTTAAATAATTATGAATTAGGTATTTAATTCTATTAGGTTATAATGTAGTCACTATTTCATTTTATTATTTTTTTTTACAAATTTTATTTATTTTAAATATATAGTTTTAATTTTATTCATTGTTTAGTTATATTTTATATGTTTACTTTTAATTATTATTACTATTATTATTTAGCCATAAATATATATATTTATAATATTTTATTTTATTTATTAAATCTTATTAATTATTTTTAACTTATTTTAATCCTATTTAATATTATTTATTTTCAATATTAAGAAATGACAGTCTTAAAACAACTGGATGTCCATTTTCTGATATTTTTAAATAAATAAATATCCTATTTATAAATTATATATTTTTTATTTATTTATTTATTTTTTAATATCGAAGAAAAGCGCTGTCTTAAGGTACCTAAGTCATTTTCTAATATTTCTTTTGAAATAATAGGATTATAAATTAAATATACTTTGAATTTTTAAATTTATGATAATAGAGACAATTTATAATTAATAAAGTACCAATTTTGGGCGTTGTAAGGGTGCTAATCCTTCCCTAAACGTAACCGATCACGAATCCATTTTTATTATTAAAAACGAATCTTTGGTTAAAATGCAGACCAGTTTATATTTAATCGATGTTTTCTAAAAAACTTTTTTTAAAGGATGATTTTTAGGTATTCGACTTACTGACCCAAAGGCCGATGGCGACTCCCAAAATATTTTAAAAACCATTTATTCACATCACTTTACCCACCAAGTAAAAAATTCGTGCCCGGACGAAAACCGTTTACGACAGCTTGGCGACTCCGCTGGGGACTGGCAAACTTTAAAATTAATTATAAATTGTCTCTATCAGTTGGAAATGAAAAATTCATATATTTAATTTTTTCTTTCAAATTTTTTATTACTTATTATTTTTATATATTTTATTAATATTTTTATTATTTTATTCAGGTATTAATTATTTTATTTGTCCGTTAGAGGTTTGAACATTCTCCTCACACACAACACTTGCATGCATAACATAAAGCTCTATAATTGAGTTTGTTTTTAAGTGGGAGTGAAAGCGACGTCTTCGTGAGAATTTATCTCCGTGTCAGACCTAGCAAGTACTTTCGGGGTTCATATGCTCTATGTCTTCGTGAGAATTATTCTCCGTGTCAGGTATAGAGAAATGTATCCCTCGAATTGAACGCGATCCGCTTAAGTCTGTAATGGACTAGGATTGAGGGTTGACAGCCCAAGGGGGTATCAAAGGACAGTTCGAGTACCTTTACTCCTAGAACTGAAACCTGCATATAAACCCTAGAAACTCTCCGATCTGAAACCATGCCGAAATTTTGTCAGTAGGTATACACAAAGGAGAAATAAGTTCTAGCTTTTATTTATTTTATTTCTTTTTCTTTTTTCCTGAATAAATGCATGCGAACTAGAAATCATGCGTTAGGTTAAATTTTCCAAACAAAGCATGGAACTAGAAAGCATAAGGTTAAGATTTATACCTTGATAGAGTTTTTTTTCCATTAGTTGGTACTAACTATTCTATTTTTTTATTTTTTCATGCATGTTACATTGCTCTAATCTGTCATATTGATTTCTTTGTTTGCATTGCATGATCATGGCATAACCAAAAAGGTGTTGACTTGAAAGACTGTTCATCATATTGGAAAGAAATCGTAAATGGACAAAAAGTTTTATGATCAAACAAAATATGATGCGGCCAAAAGACATTCTGAAGAAACTACGAGGATCGAGGGAAGTTCTGTACATAGAGAACCGGTTATATTAATACCAAAAGTATTACACAAAGATCCTACCAGATTGATACCAAAAGCAATCTACAGTAAGAGTATCAGTCGGGACATTCAGAGTAGTGGAGGTTTTTATGAAGCTCAAGCATGTTATTTGAAGGACTTGAACGACCAAAACAAGAAATTGAGCACAGAAATGAAAACCATGCATGAAAAATTTCAGAAGATTAGTCAAGCCTTTCAAAATGCTGGCATAGGAAACACCCCAGAAGAGTGGATCACAGGGGTCACCAAGCTGAAAAGGAACTGCACCATATATGAATATCTTGTTCAAGAACTTCTTGGACAGAAAGGTTCTCTTACAAGGGAAAATGAGCACTCCGAGAAGTGACAGAAGATGAAGGAGAATGTCATGGAAGAAGTTGCAGTCCAGACAAGCAATATATCCCTTAAGTTGATAGACTAATTTGGCTTTGGAAAAGTTAGGAATGAAATATATCCCTATATGTAAAGTTTTGTTTGATGTACCGAAACTTTTGCGTTCAATGAAATCTGTTCTAAGATGATCACTCTTGAGTAACACCTTTTCATACATGCATTTGTATTTTGCATTTGTACATTTTTACGTTTGTATTTACATTTACATTTTTAAACTTACATCATGGATTAAAACATATTTAATTAAATAATAATGTTAATTTATTTCAATATCAAAGAAAATGGCAATCTTAATATAACTGGATATCCTATTCTGGTATTTTAAATAATTTACATTCACATATTTACATTTGCATTTGGCATCTTTGCATTTTTTATGTCATAATACGTTAAAACATTCATTCATTAAAATAAGGATTTCAAACGAAGTGATCTTGGTTTTTCCTTGAAGCAAGAACGCTCAGCATGACACAAGAAAAATGTCTAAAGAAACTGAGGATAGGCTAGCCAAATTTGAGATAGAGCAGAAAGAAATACAAGAGGAATTAAGGAGCAAGTTGACACAAATTGAAGCTAATATTACAAATTCTCATATCGATCTACTGAACAATATGAAAGAAATGATTGAGAAACACCAGATAGCTGGAAAGAGTCTTGTTGAAAACCCCACAAATTCTTTGGGTGTTACACCTGTTCATATTCCTGAGTTCACCTCTGTACCCCAGGAAATTCAATCACCAATTTACTTTGCTGTTAAGAACTCACCATATCAAGCTGGAGCATCATTCCCCACTTATTGTCCTACTACTTCTGAGTTGAAGCCTGATGAATTTTGTATTAGTAATGAGGTCCTTGACCTAAACAAATAAGTTAATGGACCACATGCCCTTCATATCATATCACTATGTATTGTCGTCGTATGACTGGCTAGATAGAGAATGAAAAGTTGTTGATCCACTATTTCCAAGACAGTTTATCTGGGTCTGCATCCAGATGGTATAATCAGCTAAAACGTACTCAAATACGTTCTTGGAGGGATTTAGCTCAAGCTTTTTTGGGTCAATACAAGCACATGACTGATATGGCCCCTGATCGAACAATGTTGCAAAGCATGAATATGAAGTGCAATGAAAGCTTTCGACAATATTCACAATGATGGAAAGACGTTGCTTCTCAAGTACATCCACCATTGACTAAAAAAGAGTTCACTACTTTGTTCATCAGCACATTAAAATTTCCTTATTTTAATCACATGATAGGGGTTGTCCCTAATGATTTCTCTGACATCATCATAAGTGGAGAAATCATCGAAATGACTATCAAGAATGGCAAGATAAGAGGCTCTGACAATACTAAAGTCAAGAAAGAAGCTGGGGTTAATACAGTGAGGTCTTATTCAGTTAAACATGGTGTCAAACCTTATAGAGTGATCAAGAAGAAAAGGAATGTGCAGGGATTTCAATTTCCTCCCTTCCAATGTTCGAGTGAAAAATTGCATCCAAAAATGCTCTCAGCCAGATCAATTACTCCATAATTTGATCAATCACAGTGGCCTCCAAATGAGAATTGGACCTATAAGGAAGTTCCTTGGATAAATCAGACTGGAATTCCAAATTGTTCAGCTAAGGTTCCTGGTAACCTTAAGGGAAATTTCCAAGACCCTTTAGAGCAAGCAATTCAAAACTGCAAGATAAAAGAAGGGATTAAGGTTCAATGTTCAGAAACCATTGTTGCAACAGAAACTAATGTAACCAAATCCTACGAAGAATATCGGGCACAAGAAAATGGGAAAAGAAATCAAAAGGCTCCCATGGATGTAATTCGAGATTGGCCTATAGGTCTAAGAAAGAATGAGGCAGATATAACCCAGAAGACACCTCAGATACATGTATCAGATTTGCCAAAAACCAGTAAGGCAAAGGACAACTTAAGAAATCTGGTTAATATTACCCCAGTTATAGCTGAAATGAGCATTCAAAACCCCCTCGATAACATGAGAGCATTCATTCTTTCAGAACGATCAAAGAAAGTGATAGCCTCGCGAGCGAGAAAAACTCTGAAAGTGTTTCAAGAATCTATCTCAGACATGTACTCTCATTTGGTTAAAGGTCAATACATTACACCAAGATTGGTGAAGGTGTCACCAAAGCCTTATGCCCATTGCTATGATCAAAATAGCTTCTGTAATTTTCACTTGGGAGTATCTGGACATTCAACAGGGAATTTTTGGTCACTGTTAAAGGAAATAGAGACGCTCGTCGACAAGGGAGTCTTGACACAAGAAATGATCAAGAAATGGGAGGCAAATAAGGATAAAAATCCTGGGCCAAGTACACACCCAATAATAGAGGAGTAATGATGCATAAACAGGTGGAAGTGTTATATACCACTGTAGTACTTTCTATTTTCAGCATCTTGTTTGAATATGTTTTTTGTTCCTTTCTCCGCCTTTTGTGCAATAAATAAATATGTGTTTCTTTTATGGTTATGAGCAAGGAATCAAGTTTTAATCTTGAGATTATTGATTATCAAGTAGATTAAATATTCTTTTAATTTTTCAAGAGTTATAGATCTATTGGCAAGTGGTAAAATTATATCTTCAATATCCCATCCAATGCCAATTACTCGACCCTTACCAAAACCAAATCTTGACACTACATTTATCTGAGACTCTGAAGAAATGTCTCTACCTGTTTTTGAAACACCAACTCTAGATGTTTACCTTTTCGGGTAGATTTAATTGATGATACTACATTCTACCATATATACGACTTCAAAAGTCACACATTTGTCCTTCCAAACACAAAACCACCATAAACCAAATAACTTCAAAAGAACCAAACTTTCAATTATCCGTGAATCTTCCTGTAAGAGGAGACAAGATGAGGCATTATGGACCAGCTTATCGAACATAATTTCGAGTGATTGGAGCATACTCAGAGAAGAAAAAATGATTGATTGAAATAAATATATCATGCATTAATTACATTTTTCATGTAAGTAAAGTTAATCTTGAATATTCATCCCCCTGGAGATACCTCTTTTTACAAGGACTTCTATGTATGAGATGACTAAACTTCGAGCACAGATCAAGCACACCAGCTCAGTGTCATATCACCCAAAGATGAATGGGGCGTTTGCAAGAGCAAATAAGTACCTTAAGAGGATCATTACAAAGATCACTGAAGCTTACAAGGATTAGCATGAGAAGCTACCTTTTGCCTTATATGCATATCGAAATACTGTTCGAACATCATTGGGGCAACACCTTATTGTTCAGTCTTACCATTTTGAGATACCATCACTTTGTATCTTAAAGGAGCTAAAATTAGAGGAGGCTGAAGGGATCTAAGCTCGGCAGATACATTAAAAATGGATGATGAAAGATCACATCCGAGAGAGTTCCAAGAGGGTGATCTAGTGTTTAAAAAGATCTTGCCTATACATAAAGATTTTCGGGGGAAATGGATGCCTAATTGGGAAGGGTCATAAGTTGTAAAAAAGACCTTTTCCGGATAAACGTTGATCTTGGCAGAAATGGATGGGAAAGTTCTGAGAAACCAAATAAACTTAGATTCTGTCAAGAAATATTATACTTGAAGAAGGAAAAATGACAAAAAGGAAAAAGAGGTATTCAAAACAGTTGAAGTCTTATACTCATCCAGCAAAGAAAGAAAGAAAAAAAAAGAAAAAATATCCAGCAAAGAAAGAAAGAAAGAAAAAGATGAAAAAGGAAAAATGAAAGAAAAAAGAAAAAAAGGGAAAAAGAAGAAGGGGAGAAATTGAATCAAGATGGGTGACTCCAGTGAGCCTCATGTTACAAGATGGATCAAGTACAATTAATTCAGATATTCATATTCAACAAGAAGAGAAAGAAATGATGAAGATATGAAAAAATGGAAATGAATCCAAAATTTGGCAGTCTAGAGAGATCCAGATGATGGAAAAATTCCCAGCAAGGCAGATCCAAGTCAAGCAAAGCAAGATTGAAGGCATCTAAAGAGAATATCTTCAGATTTCATTCCGCCTCTCAAGATTGATTTTTATTTGCAAAAATTGGTTTTTAAAATCTTTAATGCATGATATAAAAATGATAAAAAGGGGGGTTCAAGGTGTAAATATTTAAATAACATCTTGAAACCAAAGGAGGATTCGTGTTGAAAACCTGAAAAGGCGGCTCGAATATTGAATGGTGCAATAACGACATAAGAGACGATTTTAAGCTCTTAAAAGAAGCACCGCACATCCCAAAGACGTTCCTGAGATTTTGGAAACGAGAAGCATCTTTACAAGATGAGCATAACAACCTTTTCTTCAAGTTAGTGGAAGCCAAAGCGACATACTGAACCAACTTGAAAGAACCTACTTTACCAAAATCAACCTACACCTTAAATCAGCCAATAGTTGTGACACTTGCCATAGGACTATGATTTTTGAATGATTTAAAAGTGTAGTTGATTTATTTGATATTCATTAAACTCATTGTTTATGATTTGATTATATTGTGAACCTGAAAGGGGTAATACTTTACAAAATTCTTTCATTCTTCAATAAAGAAATGAGAAAAAACATTTTCAAACAAGACAGTCTCAAATGAAGAAGGTCCTTGAAGCAATTGTTGCTTATTCTACCTCTGTTGTAGAAAAAGAATGAACGAGGCCAGAATAATGAAGCACTTCACATTTTTGAAGGCAAGTGGTCCAAGAAGCCAGAAAGTCTGGAGATTTGAACTTGTGACACTCTCCTATGACATTATTAACGGCTCATCAAGAAAGATTATCGTTTATCTCATGCTGAGGGCGATAAGCATCACCAGACATATTATTTTCCCCAACCATCAATTCATGTTCTCTAGAAGATTACATCATAAAGCCATGAACAAGTCACTACCTGCACTCTGGTTATACCGTGATGTTGGCTCAAGTCTTGATACATTATTGCTACTTCTTTTATGCTGATCAATTTCTTTGTCAAGATGATATTCATTATGTCCTTCAGAAGATTGTTGAATTTGAATTTGAGGACTTATGGCACATAATAAAACATTGGAACAGAATCTACCCTTATAGGCCTTTTATATAGGGTAACATTGGTTACAGGATTCCAAAAGTTGAAGATGACCAGTTTTACTGTCAACTAAACCATTCCATGATTCGAAAAGAGTGGGATATATTGAAGCAGAAGAAGAGACAGCTGTCGTAGCAGTCATTGCAAGAAAATGCACCAATAAAAATCTTCTAGTTAATCATGATGATGTTTATTTCTTCCAGTAAGGTTGTTACACTGGATGCTATCGACAACAAGGTCGAATTCGACAAATCTACTCATCAATTGCTCCAACCGATCATCATTTAGTTCTTGCTCATCTATTTTCAAAAGTAAGTCAAGACAGTAGAAGGCGACCTTTGCATCACTGATCCCAGAAAAAAGACAGGACATTGATACCACCATGGAACTTGTCTCTAGCAGCTCCTCATGTATAGTTTTTAGGGAAACCTAGAAGCATTTCCACCTTATCAGGTTCAAGTGGAGTAAACTTTATTCCTTCCAACCCATACCAGATTCCATTTTCAGCACACATCAAGAACATACTTCTGGACACTCGAAGGTGGCTCATCGTCATAAGCTTCAAGAGCCTTACAGATCCTTTCTGTCAATTTGGCACTTCCTGTACATTTTTGTAAACAGTTCAACTTTGTTCTTGGATCCCAGTAAGGCCATCATTTCTTTGTCAATGGAAAAATATCATGTATAGTGCGTGGAGAAAACAAGATAAGAGAAAATTTGTTCTCAAATGGCAGATTATGAATATAGCCCCTTTTCAGTGTAGCAGTATGAAAATGCTTCGAATCTACAAATTCTGGCTCTACATCGAATAAGTACTGTGATATTTCAGTCCAAACCAATTGGAGCAAGTGCCACGTTCTCTTAGTAGAAATAAGGAGACCCAATAGCATCTTCTGGAAGTGTTCTTTGAGTTATCTGATCTGATTTGGTAGGAACCCCAAAACCAATCATTGGATTTGAAAGATGAATTTGCTCATAGTAGAAATAAGGAGATCCAATAGCATCTTCTGGAAGTGTTCTTTGAGTTATCTGATCTGGTTCGGTAGGAACCCCAGAACCAATCATTGGAATTGAAAGATGAACTGCATGATCGTCTTCATTAAGAAGCTTCTTTTCAAGCTTCCTCTGCTTCTTCCTTTTTAAAAATCATAGCCCAAGTTTTGCCTTTGCTTGTAATTGGGGTCATTGTATAATGAATTCCTACCTTCTACTGGAAGAAGTACGTCAGCAGCCTTAGCCATTTGATCAGCACATATAAAATCTGTCAACTTTGTAATTGATGAATCCGGACCATATCTCTCCATGGCTATTGAAGCCTCAACTTCTGAGTACCCCATTTTTGTCAAGTATAACAGTTTATTCTCCTCATCAGAATCAGAATTCAGGATTTCCTCGGTATCAGAAAGAACTATCAATATCTGTGAAATCATCCTGAAAGATCGCTTCATAATCAGATGAGTTGTTATCAGAATCAACATGTTGCATGGGTGTGGATTTTTCAAGAGCCTGTACCACTGTATATGTAGTCTTGCTATTGCACCAGATTACTGTTCGCATAAATTGGTTTCTCTCCCACAGAAAAGTATATTTCAGAGATGGCTTTCACTGAAAGATGATAAGCCACTGTGTCAGCCTGGAATGGATTACCAAGCTATTTATATTGCTCTGTCTGACTAAATCCTTCCAGATACAGAAAATGGTCACCTCATTCAGAAGACACATATCTCAGACGTTTCTGTCAGAATGATTGAGTACTTCTTAAGTTTGTGACAACATGAAAAGAATTCCTCCAGTTACTTGACAACACTGCTGTTTAGTGACACCATAATGAGAGCATTCAAGATAAATAGATTTGGGGCACAAATAAATCCACATGTACCCATAACAATGCATTGTCAAAATTGGACCTCATAGGGATCATGAGATTCAAGTCAAACAGACGTCGAGAGTAAACCAGAAATAGAAAATTAAGGCATCTTGAAAGCCCATTTCAACCAGAAATAGAATATTGGGGCATTTTGAAGGCTCACGTCAGTATGAATATTTGGGCATTTTTGAAGGCTCATCTCAACAAGAAGTAATGTTGAGCACACTTTTAACATCTGCATCAGCCATTGTTGAGGCATTTTAAAGGTTCCTTCAGACAGATCCATGTGGGTTATTTTGAAGGCTCAGATTAACAAGAAGCAAATGTTGGGGCATGCTGAAAACCCCTTTCAAAATGAGGAATGTTGATGTATTTTGAACATTCGTATCATCAATTGTTGGGGCATGCTGAAGGCCCACATCATCATGTGTCAAGATCATTGACTTGAACAAATATTTCCAATGAGACATAAAGATATGAAGAATGAAAATGGTGAAATAGTAACAGTCGAGCTAACCATACATAATTGCTTCGTTCATCAGGCAGTTGTATTAGGGTCCTGTTGTTGAACAAATATATACTCAGCAAGTATGGTTTCAAATACCTATTCTTTTTAACCATGTGTCACATAACAGTGTGTTGTTTATTAAGCTACACCATGGTTACATGGATAAATTTGGTCCCCATGCATACCGTTCGATCCAGGGTTCAGTTCCTCAAGATCTAGACTTTGAATTTTGCATTCTGTGTGTCGGTGATGATTGGAAATATTTCTTTGAGATTCCTGGCAGTTAGTTTCAACCATAATGTTGAGATTATGAAGTTGTTTTTCACATCAGCTTTTGCTTACTTGATAACATTGAAAAGGGAGACTCGACTCTCACTTATATTACTGTTATTCCCGTTGTTATTGGGATCATCATTGCTAGCCAGGGTGAACTGAGTTTTCATCTATTTTGGTTTTATCATGGGTGTTTCATCCCCAGCGGCAAGAATTCCATGAACCTCTTTCTGTATATGGCCCCTATAGTTGATGTGTTTCTAATTCCTATAATGCTTATTACAGAAGAAAAAGTGATCAATATCACACTTGCCCTTGCCCGAGATAATATCGAGATCAGTTGGTATCTTTTATTCAACTCGACACTAGCATATATCGTGAATTTGACCAACTTTTTTGTCATACCAACATCTCACTTGTATCCCCACTGAGTTTTGTTCTCAAGTGATCTTGTGATATCATACAAAAACTTTGAACACTAGGCAAAGAGCTTCAATAATTGAGAAATCTGAGCAGAAGCCACAGAAAAGGATGAATGTGTTGTCAAATGCTTTACGAACATTTGAGCTGAAACCACATGAGATGAAGAATGTGTTGTCAATATGTTTTACGAACTAGTTATTCTGATGTTGAACCAATGTTGTGATCATATAGTTTCCATTTTTGATCCAAGATAAAGTTTGTCTTCTTCAACTTCAAGATTATAAGTTGAGATATGATGAAGATCTCTTTCCGCAGAAGGAGAGCTGAAATTTTAAAAACAAGAAACTAGTGGAGCCAACTAAGGTTGAACGACAGGTTGTTATTAAGCATCTCGGCATGATATGATCCAAGTTGCCTTGTTCAAGAACCATTTAAATGTGGGGACATGAAAGGAATTGAGATAAATTCTCCTTATGATGTGTTTCAAGAGTCAAATCAGAACAGACTCTACTCTCCTAATTAATCCCTGCTGAGTCAGGCATATCTACATCTACACTCTTCAAAGATGATAGATTCCCTTTTTAAAGATGACAAATTCTCTTTTCAAAGATGAAAGCTTTATCGGATTTCTGCACAACTCCAAGCAAAGAAAGTTGGTTTTATCCAAGACAAAATGGGGCATCAAGGTCATAGTTCTGACTACGACAAGAGTTCCACAAATGAAACAATTCTTCTGAGACTTTCATGAAGCAAAGAAGACATAAAGATACAAGTTGATCAGATGGTTCTTCAGAAATGCAAGCTTGATAGCATAAGTTGCTACACTGATATCCAGAGGTGACCCTACCAATAAATGATGAAGTGGAGAAAAACCGAGTTCACCATTTTGAAGTCAAATGAAGATTGCATCAACATTCATGCATCATATTTAGACATTTGCAAAATAGGAGCATTTTCATTCATTTTATCCATGTTAAATGTTAACAGGAATTTCAAAGATTTTAGAAAAGATTCAAATCCATCACTTGATGGATCAGTTTTTCCAGAAGAAGTTCATAATGAGAAGAACTCATCTGAAGAAGGAAGAAGAAATTCATAATGAGAAGAATTTGTTCAACTTTTGTTTGAATTCATCAATTGATGGATCAGCTTTTCCAGAGATAGTTCATAATGAGAAGAACTCATCTGAAGAAGGAAGAAGAAGTTCATAATGAGAAGAATTTGTTCAACCTTTTGTTTGAATTCATCACTTGATGGATCAGCTTTTCCAGAGATAGTTCATAATGAGAAGAACTCATCTGAAGAAGGAAGAATAAGTTCATAATGAGAAGAATTTGTTCAACCTTTTGTTTGAATTCATCATTTGATGGATCAGCATCCCCAGTGAAATAGTTCATAATAAGAAGAACTCATCTAAAGAAGGAAGAAAAAGTTCATAATGAGAAAAACTTGTTCAACCTTTTGCTCAAATCCATCACTTGATGGATCAGCTTTTCCAGAAAAAGTTCATAATGAAAAGAACTCATCTGAAGAAGGAAGAATAAATTCATAATGAGAAGAATTTGGTCAACTTTTTGTTTGAATTCATCATTTGATGGATCAGCATCCCCAGTGAAAGAGTTCATAATGAGAAGAACTCATCTGAAGAAGGAAGAAGAAGTTCATAATGAGAAGAACTTGTTCAACTTTTCGCTTGAATTCATCATTCGATGGATCAGCATTGCCAGGTCGAGTTCATAATGAGAAGAACTCATCTGAAGAAAGAAGAAGAAGTTCATAATGAGAAGAATTTGTTCAACTTTTTGCTCGAATTCATCACTCGATGGATCAACTTTTCCAGAGAGAGTTCATAATGAGAAGAACTCATCTGAAGAAGAAGTTCATAATGAGAAGAACTTGTTCAATCTTTTGCATGATTCTATCACAGAAGGAGATAGATCAGCATCAACATTTCCAGATTACATCACATAAGGAGATAAATTGTCATCCCCAGTGGAAAAGTTCATAATAAGAAGAACTAATCCCAAAGAAGAATTTGTTCAACATTCCCTTCATAATCAAGTAAAGTCAAATGAAAAAAAAACTTATAATCTTTTCGTCTTTGCTCTATTCTTATTAACACAAGAATAAACAAAGAGGGGCAACTGAAGATACTCATTTTTTTCATTTGAATATTATTTATATTATAATTATTATTATTATTATTATTATATATATATTATTATATATATTATTATTATTAAAAAAATAATTACAAGCCCAAATCCCAGGCCCAACCAGAACCGGCCCAGGCCTAAAAGGAAACCCTAAACCAATTTAGGGTTTTAGTTAGGGTTTCTAAACCCTAGCACTACTGCTGCTGCCGCCGCCTCCAGAAGTCCTCAGCCGCCGCCGTTGATTCCAGAAGGCCACACGTCCGTTGCCGACACTTCAGTACTGCCACGACGCCTCTGACGAACACTCCAGAAGCCTTGCTGCCATGACCCCGACCGTCCACGTCGCCTCTATGGTGAGTCACCAGCATAGCTTTGGTGACTCACCGAGCCTTTCATCCTTTGGACCAGTCCGAGGAGCCTCTCGACGAGGCCTATAAATGGCCATCGAATCCTGCAAAAGAAGAGACAGAGAGGAAGAGAGAAGACAGAAACCAGAAAGGTGGACCAAAAAAAAACAAAAAAAAGCGAGCAAGAACAGAGAAGGAGCAACCAACAGCAAACCCAAAGCAGAGCGAACCCACAACACATCAACCAGAAATAAAAATAAAAGAGAAGAGAGGAAAGAAACTTACCACCTCATCTAAGCCCCACGAGCAGCCGGAGATCCATACATCGAAGGTAAAAAAAACTAGATCTAGGAAAATCTAAGGGTTGTTAGGAGGAACAAAGGTTAGATTTAGGACGAGGGAGAGTCGGGCTTTAATTTGGGGTAGATATAATTTTCCGGCCACCATTGACGGTGGCCGGCGGTGGCGATCGGCGCCGGAAACGGAGGCCGATTTTCTCTTCTGACGAGAGAAAACGAGATCTTCTCTCTCTAAAGAGAGAGAAGCAAAACCAGAGAAATGAAGAGAGTGGCCCAAAAGGGCCGGCCGTTTGGGTATTTAAAACCCTCCCCAAACGACGTCGTTTTGGGGAGGGTACATGTGTAATTTCCCAAATAGATAAACTATACCCGCAATCCTGATATATATTTGTAACATTGCAATTTAGTCATTGGAACTATTTTCTGATCTTTTTAATTTAGTCTCATAATTTTATTTGATATTATTTTAATCCTTATCTGTATATATATATATATATATATTTAGGATAAATAATAGATTTAGTCCTTTAATTTTAATAATTAATATTTTAATCTAAATAACATGTTTTAATTTATTTTAATTTGACATTCGAATTTAATATAATTTTATTTTAGTCCATAAATTAATAAATGAGTAAAATAACATGTTTAATCCCTGTAATTTTAAATAATTATGAATTAGGTATTTAATTCTATTAGGTTATAATGTAGTCACTATTTTCAATTTTTATTTATTTTAAATATATAGTTTTAATTTTATTCATTGTTTAGTTATATGTTAATTTTATATGTTTACTTTTAATTATTATTACTATTATTATTTAGCCATAAATATATATATTTATAATATTTATTTTATTTATTAAAATCTTATTTAATTATTTTTAACTTATTTTAATCGTGTTTTAATATTTATTTATTTTTCAATATTAAGAAATGACAGTCTTAAAACAACTGGATGTTCATTTTCTGATATTTTTAAATAAATAAATATCCTATTTTATAAATTATATATTATTTATTTATTTATTTATTTATTTTTTGATATCGAAGAAAAGAGCTGTCTTAAGGTACCTAGAAGTCCTTTTCTGATATTTCTAAATAAATAAATATTTTATTTATAAATATATATAAATTAATATTTTTTTTCCATAATTATAATTTTGAAATAATAGGATTATAAATTAAATATACTTTTGAATTTTTAAATTTATGATAATAGAGACAATTTATAATTAATAAAGTACCAATTTTGGGCGTTGTAGGAGTGTTAATCCTTCCCTAAACGTAACCGACCACGAATCCCTTTTTATTATTAAAAAACGAATCTTTGGTTAAAACGCAGACCAGTTTATCTTTTAATCGATGTTTTCTTAAAAAACTCTTTTAAAGGATGATTTTTAGGTATTCGACCTACCTGACCCAAAAGGCCGATGGCGACTCCCAAAATATTTTAAAAACCATTTATTCACATCACTTTACCCACCAAGTAAAAAATTTGTGCCTGGACGAAAATCGGTTACGACAACTGGGTTTACTAAGAAATCTTATGTCTTGTCTCTAGAATGGTTCACCTTTTCCGTGAGTATGCTGCTCAACAGGATTTACTAAAGTGTTCCTCGACTATCTCTAGTAAAGATCCTGATAGAGAAAACACTACGATGATACCTCTCAGCGTAAACTGCAACACAATCTTATCGATTAAGTTCTACCCCTTTTAGTCATTAAAACCCTTTCATTATCTCTAAGGTGAGTTAAAGCCTTGCCATCCCAGCTTAGCTCCATTGTTCATGTCGATCTAACCTAGCTCTCTCGATACTAGGCATCAAAACTTAGAAAATGGCTAACTATCGAAAGCTCTTACAAGTCTAAGCTATTAATATTTAAACAATGAACAAAGCAAAAATTGAACATTGAAGCATAAACCATTCATTAAAAACAAAATATAATTATTCAAAGCAAACTCATACCAAATAAGGTTAGTTCATGGTGGGGTACAAATCATCCACAGTAATAACCATTTGTTCAATTACAAAAGCCAAAAATAAATATAAGTGAAAAACAAAAAAGGAGAAGAGAAATACCATGTGTTGAAACAAAAAAGGAGAAGATAACTCCCAAGTGTTGCCATGAGCTTTCTTGAACCACCATGAACCACCTTAGCAAGCTAGCTTCTCTAAAAGGCCTAGCTTGCTATCCCCTTCGAGCTTGGCTATGGAGAACACCAAAAAAAGAGGAAGAAAATAAAGAAGAAAACAATGGAGCTCTTTGTTTTGCCTCTTGTTACCAACCCCTTTCTCTTTCTCTCTTATCTTATTTAAACTTAAAAACAAAAGACTCTCCAACTTCCAAGAACTCTTAAATTCACAATAAAACACTCTAACTCCCAAAAGACTCTTAAATTCACAATAAAACACACTAACTCCCAAGAGACTCATCAATTCCCCCTTAAATATGGGATTTTAATTCCTTTTGTAAGCTAAGGAAATATTTTCTTCATATTCTTGGGCTGGGCAGCTGGCAGAGAAGGTTTGATGTGTGGTCAGCTGGCAGTGATTAAAGATATCTTCATCATTTTTGTCTTTTTATGTGCCCAAAAATGTCGTCTAAAATGGTGTAGCATTTCTTCAATTCTCTTTCAGCCCTGTTTACCTCGTCTCCTTTAGCATCAATTACTTGCACATCATCAGCAAACATGACATTTCCCCTTACACAACACCAGTTTCAACAATAAAATGTTGCAGCAAAATTAAACCACCAAATGCAACTTCATGGACCTAAATGCAACTATATTTAGTTAAATAAGCTTTTTAAACAATCAATAACCTAAGTAAAAGAACATAAAATATGACATTTTTATGAGGTTATCAGTAACCTTATTAATGAGATTGGAGAGTGCATTTTTCCATGTTTTGAAAATTGACTATCACACTGAAAGTGGAAGAAGAGGTAGATTCGGTTGCATGGTTATAAATATTGATCTCAAACGCCTGCTAGTCTTTAAACTAGTTGTTAACGACAATGTTCAAATGGTCGGATATAAATCATTACCACCATCTTCTTCCAATGTGGTCGTTATGATCATGTCAAGGATCTTTGTCCAAAAACTGAATAAGAAACCACCCTGATGAAATAGTGATTGCACCACCTGTTGACCCTGTGCCAAAGGACCCAAAAAAAAGATAATTTGTTTGGTCCTTGGATGGTTGTGGAGCACTGACAACGTAGAAATACAAAGACCAATGTGACTACTAAAATAGTTGAACATGAATCCCAAAACAATGGATTAAGATTTAATATACTAGAAGGTTCAAACGAGGAAGTTCTGCCTTCTGAGGAAAGAACATCAACGAAGATTCCTAACCCCCTGGTATCCCAGATTGCCTCAACACACTCCCCTTTTAAACAAACCACCACCAGACCCTTGGTCGGCAAAAGGAAATGCTGCCCTAGTTATGCAAAAATCTTTCACTGCCTCCAATTCCAATACATACCTATAGAAGTTGCGAGCTTATCTCTCGCCCCTGGCCAAACCAGTAATAGCTCTCGTGCTTCAAAAAGCACGCATCATGTGACCATCCTAGACCGCACCAAGAACTCATCTCTCCGAATTTCTAAGAACATCTCGTTGCCCCCACAAAGACATCAGACATTGTTTTTAACTACTCGCTGCCCCAAAAGCCTGACCTTTGACTACCCCACAGTTGTCGTCGGTGATGTCAAATGATCATGAAAATGCTAATGACCATGATCACGTGATGACCATGCTTGAATAATTTGAGTTGTTCACTTTACCTTCCTTTACATTATTTATGAACTTTAAACTATTATGTTGAAATGTTCAGGGGTGTGGACACCCAAAATTCGTTTAGACTGTTCGGTAATATCTCCATGACCACAAACCAGATGTTGTGGCTTTTCTTGAACCATGAGTCAGTGGTTATAAAGCGGATGTGGTTATCCATTCTATTGATTTTCCGTTCTCACATCGTATTGAGGTTGTAGGCTTTTCTAGAGGTATTTAGGTTTGTTGGTTCAATTCAGTTCACGTTGAAATCATCTCCAACCACTTCTAGTAAGTTCACTGTCAGATTAAATACATCAAGGATCAGAGTTCTATCCTGGCAACTATCGTCTACGCTAGTCTTAAATCCACTAAAAGAAAAAGACTTTGGCCTTATCTTCGCAATCTTACTTCTACAGTTTCTAGTACTTGGATAATTCTTAGGGATTTTAATGCTACTCATAGCCACTAAGACAGGAAAGGTGAGGCTAATAGCTCTCGACCAAGTTTTGATTTTCAGTGTTTTCTTCATGATTTTGGGCTACGTAATATGAGGTTTCAAGGTCCGGAATTCATTTGGTCTCAAGGCTTTGTTTCTGCTATACTTGACAAATTATTTACATCTCTCGTTGAGATGAATCTTTCCCTAATTCAATTGTTTTTCACCTCTTTTATATGAGATCAGATCATCAACCTTGTTATTAAGTGGTAGCAATTCCATTTCTTTGCCTCATAAATCTCAATTTTGTAATTTTTTGGGATGACTCACTCATGAGGATTTTTTTAGATGGTGAAAGATAATTGGAGTTCCTCTACTCCTTTATCCGAATCCATTTCTAAATTCACCAAAGTTGATTTGTGGGACAAGACAATATTTGGCTACCTGGGTACAAAAAAGAAAATTATTATGACTCGTCTTCATGGGGTTCATAAGGCTTTGGATTCTCGACATTCTAGTTTCCTGGTCCACCTTGAATCGGATTTATTGATAGAGCTTGAATAAGTCCTTGATCTTGAAGAACCTTTTTGGAAGTAGCGGTCTCGGGTTGAATGGGTTTTCTTTGGAGATCACAATACTAAATATTTTCACCATATGACAATGCAATGTAAGCGGCATAACAAAATCTAACTCTTAAAACTTCATATGGTAGTTGGTATCATGACAACGAGATTCTTCGTGATGAAACGGTTCATTTCTTCAATAATCTATATAAAGTCAACTACCTCGTCGCGGGATCCTTTCCTTTAACAAGTTACTTCGCCTTTGAAAGCATCTGGCCATGAAGGTCTCTATGTTGAATTTTACCAATCTCAATGGCTGATTGTGGGTACTACAGTTTGTAACATGGTTTAATCAGTGTTTGCGAGTGGTGCGGTTGAGCCTGATATTAATAAAAATTACTTATCCTTATCCCGAAAAAAGATGCCCCAGAATCTTTTATCAACTTCAAACTGATTAGCCTTTGCACTATTGTCTACAAGTTGATCACCAAATTTATTGTTCATAGGTTGAAGCACATTATTCCTCTTATCGTTGTGCCTACCCAAACAAGCTTTATCCCTCGATTTTCTATTACTTAAAATATCATCATTAATTAAGAGATCATCCACTCTATGTGGTTGAACAAGAACAAGAACAAAAATGGTTAGATGGTAGTGAAAGTCGACCTCGAAAAAGCTTTTGAATGACATTGTTGGGATTTTATCAGAGACACGCTTGTTGATGTGGGTTTTCAACTATTTTCACCTAAATGATTATGCACTGCATTACTTTCTCCTCCATGCATGTCAAATGGGATGACTCTTATTCGCAATTTCCCCCACCCCAATGCAGTGTCCACCAAAGAGATTCGCTATCATTGTATCTCTTTATCCTAATGGAGAGACTAGGTCATATCATATCAAAGACGGTTCATGAGGGACTTTGTAAACCTTTTCATTCCCACAGATAAGGCTTGCATGTATCTCATATATTTTTTGTTGACGATCTTGTTCTCTATGCGCAAGCTTATGTTCGTTAAGTCGGAGTTATTGATGATATCCTTTCAGAATTCGGTCACTACTCAGCATAAGATCAGTAAACCTAAAACACTGATCTATGTTTCTCTAAATACTAGGATTTCTTTGCAAAATACAATTGCATCCAAGCTGGGCTATCACTTTGTAGACTCTCTCGGTAAATACCTTGGTATGCCTGTTTTCCATAGGTGTCCATCTTATTCGGATTATCCCTTTATTGTGGACATGATAAACAACAAACTCTCTAGTTAGCTTGTCCAAACCCTTTTTGTGATTGGTCGTATTACTCTCACAAAATATGTCCTAAACGCAATCCTATTTTATGTAGACTATGGTCCTCCCTAAAATGATTTGTAACGACATTGAAAAATGTATTCTTTGTTTCATATGGGTTTCATCAAATGCAGGCAATAAGGTATCTCTCGTTAACTGGGAGGTGATATGTCAACCACGGGATTGAGGAGGCCTTGGCATAATCCGTACTCATGAACATAATATGACGTTCATAATGAAGATTGGCTATGCTTTTCTTACTAAAACCGGCGAGTAATGCATTCATATTTGTTAAGCATTAATATTAGAATATAGAGAGTTTGTTAAGCATTAATATTAACATAATATAGTGAGTTTGTTAAGCATTAATATTAACAGAATATAGAGAGTTGCTAGAACATTGATTTAGAAGGATCTAGAGAGTTTGTATTGTACTATATATTTGTGGTTTACAAATGGGAAAGAAGAGTGTGGCATTATGTATATTTAAAAAAACAATTGTTATTTTCTCAACATGGTAACCAGACCTTTGGAACCTGCAGGGTCTTTTCTCTTTCCTCGTTGTTCTAATAGTTCTTCTTTGTTTCTATTTTTCCATGGGTGATCAGGATGAAAAGTCAGTGGTAGTCTTTCAAAAGACGTTCACCAATAAGCGTCTTAGTGTCGTTTTAGACGAGCGTAATTACTTATTGTGGAAATAGTAGGTTATTTTGGTTGTGAGGAGCCACCACATTGAGAAGCTTATCACTGGTGATGTAACATCCCAAAAAATCGGGCTAGTGACTAAAGTGTAAGATTTTAAAATTTTATGGTCAATTTACATAAATTGAAAAGTTTAGGGATTTATTTGGAATATTTTTGTGAATGATTGTTTAGATAAGATTAAAAAAAGGAAGGGGCATTTTGGTATTTTGGATATTAATGAATTTAAAATTGGTTAGTGGTGTATTATATACCGTGGAAGGAAATGAAGATTTACAGAGAAATCTAGAATCCTTCTTCATCATTTCTTTCTTCTTCCACCGTGAGTTCCTACCTAAGGTGAGTATGTTTACTGTTGATTTTTCCTTTCATTTTTAAGTTGGTTTTGATTCTGGGAGTATTAGTAAAGCTTAAGAAAGGTTAAAGAGAATTAGAAACTAAAAAATTTACATGTTATGAAAGATTAAGTAAAAAAGGCTTTTTGAGTGAATTATTGAGAAAGAGTTAGTAAATGATTTTTAAGTGAAATTTGACTTGTCATAAGTTGAAATAATAAACCTAAAGTGTTATATATGGATTTGAGATATGATGATTATTTGGTATGATTTTAGGTTCCAAGTGTTCAAGTGAGATATTGGATGTTAAGATGTGTTAAAGTGCTATAAGTTTATTGGGATAAGTGTAGTTGAGTTTAAAGGTTTAAAAGGAGAGTAAAGTGAGGAATTTAGCAAAGTTTTGGAAAATTTTCGGGTTGAAATGAGTGAGTTATGTGCAAGGGGTATTGGTATTGGATGAACAGTACTGATACTTCAAAGCAAAAATAGGTGATATCTAGGTTTGGGTATCGATATTGGAAGAACAGTTTGGATATCATATGGTGAAATTGTATGAATCAGTAGTATAGTATCGATACTAAAGGAGCAGCATCGATACCAAAGGTATCGATACTAGTGTAAAGGTATCGGTACCATTTTCAAAGATGAAATTCCAGAATCTAGAAAATGTATCGATACTGAAGTAAAGTATCGATACCACAGTAAGGAAGTATCGGTATTTTACCTAGGGCACCGATACTAATCACAATGAAATTGTGAAATAAGTACTTCATTTAACTTATGTTATTGAGGATTGATTATAGTTATTCAAATTTCGATAAGTATACCAACTATATTATTGTTTAGATATTGAACGAAAGCCAATTCTGGACGAATCGAAGATATAAGATTGATCAAGAGAGAGATAAGAGTTATAGGTGTTGCTTTGACTAAGTAAGGCCAAGGTGAGTGCATACTACTATAATATATGGTGATATGAGAAATAAGACTTGTGATGAGTCTATTTCCAATGTTTTGATTTCATGATTTTATGAATACTAGTATGTTATTGATATGAGTTCAATGTGCACATGAATATAAGCATAGTTTGATCTATGTTTTTATGTGAACATGTATTGTTTATATTCCTTGCTATATGATATTGACCTATGTGATTACATGAGAATATGATATAAGCTATGTGGCATTGACCTAAGTGATTATATGAACATGTGATATAAACTATGTGACAAGGATATATGTGTTACATGTCATCCTACTGTTACATGATTTATGTGATTACATGAAAATGTGATATAAGCTATATGACCATGTTCTATGTGATACAAGCTATGTGAAATGTGTAAATGGTAAAGCCCATAAGTATGTGATATTAGAGTAAAAGGTATAATTGGTATGCCAAGAGTCGAGGGTTCTATGCGGTCCTTCAGGACAATTCCATGTGGTCCTTAGGGATATTTCTACGCGGTCCTTCGGGACAATACTATGTGGTCTTTTGGGATATTTCTACGCGGCACTTCGGTGCAATTTATACAAGTTGTGGTGACAGCATTTGTGCACAACCTTAATGCACTCACGTACCTGAAGTTCTCAAGAGTGTACCATGGGCTATTAAAAGAAAATATATAAATGAACAGTGAATGATAATGATAATGATAATGATGTTGAGGATGATGATATGCATATGTAGGCATATATGCTTTTGTTATATGATATGTTTCATTGTTTCTTCATATGATTTTATGAAATGAAAAGAATATGTTTAAGTGTTTTAAGATTTTATTACGCCCTTTATATGCCTCACTAAGTTAACGACTTAGCGTGTGAGTGTTTCACATGTAGGTTCAGAGAAGTAATAAGAGTAAAGCTAAGTAAGTTAGGATAGCATCTCCTTTCAGAAGATCATATCAGAAACTAATTAAGCCGTAGGTATTTTGTTAAACTGAATATGGTTGGCATGTAATTAAAGGTTTGAATCGTATATGCTCTGATTTGTTTTGTAAACAAACATTATAGTATTTATGTAAATTATGAAGTTATAATTTCAAATTAAGTTTAAACTTCCGTTAGTTACTTTTGAATAAGGATTCCACCATTTTTATATAAATAGAAGTTTAAATTTTCAACTGTCATTTAAAAGTAAACGATTTGAAAAGTCAATGTGACACCTCGAATTCGTATCCGGGTCAGATACGGGTTGGGGTATTACATTTAACGGTATCAGAGCTATTGTTTAGCCGATTCTAGGCTTAAACCAAAGTCAAGTATGTTTTGAAAAATGTATACATGCCAACAAAAAGTGAAAACTTTCTGATATGATAGTGTAAGGAGTGTGTTATCTTGCTAATAGAGTAAATGGTTATGTCTTATTAGATGGCTGACCACGTGATCTCCTGAAGTGAAGCGGGAGATGAAAGACAATAAGGTAGTAGCAATTCACCTGCCCTGGCTAAGCAATGTGAAGATCAGTCACCTCAGGGAGTGCATGTACAAGATTAAGAGGTGTTTTTCAGGACGTTGAACGTTATTCTAACACATTTCCAACATCTTGCTCCCTCAACTCCTAGAATGAATGTAGTGAAAGAGTTAAAAGAGTTAGGAGCACCCGAGTTCAAGGGTGAAGCTGAGGAATGTCTTGTTGCTGCGGACCTTTGGCTAAATGATGTGAAGATAATGTTGGAGGGTCTCTACTGCTCTGAAGTGGAGAAGTTAGATGGAGTAGTTTCGTTACTACGTGGGCAAGCTAGCGTATAGTGGACAAATGTCACCATGAGAATGTCAAGTGATCAATTGACGTGGTTGTTGTTTTTAGAAGAGTTCAAGAATAAGTACATCGGTGATTAGTTTATTAGAAAAATGAAGCAAGAATTCATGAGCTTGAAACAAGGGAATTACACCGTGTATGAGTATGAATTTGAGTTTAATAAGCTTAGAAGATTTTTTGCTGAGCTAATTCAGACTTAAAATGATGTATATGATTGGTTTGTGGAGGGCTTGCGCCCTAGATTAAAAGAGTTGATGTTAGCTTTGAATCTGTCCTCGTTTCAAAAAGTGGTTAATCATGCTAAAGCTCTAGAGATAGCTCAGAATAAGAGGTATAAAGAATAAAAAGCTTAGATGATTAAGAGAACTGGTTCTTCATTGAGTTCAGCGCCATCAAAGAGAGGTAGAGATTCTGGTTTTCAACCTCAGACTAGATCTGAGTCAGTTGCATCCTCTGTTAGAAGATCAAATCCAAGTCAATCAATTCAATGTCAGTATTGTGGAAAGAATCATACCGGAGTATGTTGAATGGTCTCCAGAGCTTACTTTAGATGTGGTGACACCGTACATTTTATTCAAGATTATCCATTGATAACTGATGAGACTGCAAAAACCGAGCGATCTACTATGGTATTTCAGAGAGGTACAGGTAGAGGCAGAGGTCAAGGAAGAAATCAGTCTGAGTCATCTACTCAACATGAGATGCGTTCAACTGCCCGGGTTTACAACATAAAGACTAATGAAGATCGTGACGATCTGAGATCATTGCAGGTACTTTTCAATTATTTTGTAAACTAGTTTTGGTTTTGATAAATCTGGAATCAACATATTTATATATTAGTAGTAAATTGGCGAGAGAATTGAAAATCCAATTAGAAGCAATAAGTAAAGAGGTAATAGTGACTAACCCACTAGGGCATAGTGCTAGGGTGAATAAGTTGTATCAAGTTTGTTCGATGTATGAGAAACTTATTCTGAAAATTAAATAAAGAGCTAGGAATGGGTAATTGATAAGAAGTTAGGTTTTAATATAAATTTTGTGAACTGGATAAGAAGATCCGTTAGAAATTGTGCGAAGTTGAAGAAGTATAATAAATAATAAAGAATAAGGTTCTGTTCAAGTAGTGTTGATTATCAAGGTTATGAAGATGTGATAAAAATTGGTGATCAAATATGAATATAAGTGATATGATGATGCTTCTTATACCTATATGAGAAGAGTAATAGAGCATGAAGAAAAAGAATATTGTTATTAACTTTAAGGTTAGTATAAGTAGAATTTGGAAAAGATTATGTGTATCTTAATTCGGATGAAAATTGTACAAGAGTAAAGGTTTGGTTTATGTTGCAAAGCAATTAGAGAATGATGAAAGAAATCAACTGACTTATGATCTTGAGTTGTCAATGATTAGGGTTATCGTGTTGATAGAACACTATTATATGCATGGTGAATAACATTATATGGATTTCTAAAGGTCAAAAGTATGTATAAAATAGGAGTAAAAAGACAGGTAATTGATTGAATTTCTTGGAGATTGAAGACAAGTTTATTAAATTCAACCACAAAAGATTAAAGTAGAAGAAACAACATAGGAATGTGAGGATGATATGCGTAGATAATTTCTCAATCTTTTTTTGCAGTGAAAATTCAAAGACGAATTTTCTTAAAGGGGACAATTGTAACATCCCAAAAATCGGGTTAGTGACTAAAGTGTAAGAGTTTAAAATTTTGTGACCAATTTAGATAAATTGAAAAGTTCAGGGATTTATTTGGAATATTTTTGTGAATGATTGTTTAGGAAATATTAAAAGAGGAAGGGGCATTTTGGTCTTTTGGAAATTAATGAATTTAAAATTGGTTAGTAGTGTATTATATACACGTGAAAGAAAAGGAAGATTTACAGAGAAATCTAGAATCCTACTTCATCATTTCTTTCTTCTTCTACCTTTGAGTTCCTACCTGAGGTGAGTATGTTTACTGTTGATTTTTCCTTTCATTTTTAAGTTGGTTTTGATTCTAGGAGTATTAGTAAAGCTTGAGAAAGCTTAAAGAGAAGTAGAAACTAAATGATTTACATGTTATGGGAGATTAAGTAAAAAGGGTTTTTTAGTGGATTGTTGAGAAAGAGATAGTAAATGATGATTATTTGAGTTATGATGATTATTTGGTATGATTTTAGGTTCTATGTGTTCTAGTGAGATATTTGATGTTAAGATGTGTTAAAGTGTTATAAGTTGATTGGAATAAATGTAGTTGAGTTTAAATGTTTAAAAGGAGTGTAAAGTGAGGAATTTAGCAAAGTTTTGGAAAATGTTTGGGTTGAAATGAGTGAGTTATGGGCAAGGGGTATTGGTACTGGATGAACAATACCAATACTTCAAAACAAAAATAGGTGATATATGGGTTTGGGTATCGATACTAGAAGAATAGTATCGATATCATATAGTGAAATTGTACGAATTAATAGTATAATATCGATACTAAATGAGTAGCATCGATACCAAAGCTATCAATACTAGTGTAAAGGTATCAGTACCATTTTCAAATATGAAATTCCAGAATCTAGAAAGGGTATCGATACTGAAGTAAAGTATCGGTACTGTACCTGGGGTACCAATACTAATCAGAATGAAATTGTGAAATAAGTGCTTCATTTAACTTATGTTATTGAGGATTGATTATAGTTATTCAAATTCTGATAAGTATACCAACCGTATTATTGTGTAGATATTGAACGAAAGCCAATTCCAGACGAATCGAAGATATAAGATTGATCAAGAGAGAGATAAGAGTTATAGGTGTTGCTTTGACTAAGTGAGGCCAAGGTGAGTGCATACTACTATAATATATGGTGATATAGGAAATAAGACTTGCGATGAGTCTATTTCGAATGTTTTGATTTCATGATTTTATGAATACTAGTATGTTGTTGATATGAGTTCTATGTGTACATGAATATAAGCATAATTTGATCTATGTTATTATGTGAACATGTATTGTTTATATTCTCTGCTATATGATATTGACCTATGTGATTACATGAGAATATGATATGAGCTATGTGGTATTGATCTAAGTGATTATATGAACATGTGATATAAACTATGTGACTAGGATATATGTGTTACATGTCATTCTACTGTTACATGATTTATGTGATTACATGAAAATGTGATACAAGCTATATGACCATGATCAATGTGATACAAGCTATGTTAAATGTGTAAATGGTAAAGCTCATAAGTATGTGATATGAGAGCTAAAGGTATAATTGGCATGCCAAGAGTCGAGGGTTATATGCGGTCCTTCAGGACAATTCTACGTGGTCCTTCGGGACATTTCTACGCGGTCCTTCGGGACAATACTATGTGGTCCTTTGAGATATTTCTACGCGGAACTTCGGTGCAATTTATACAAGTTGTGGTGATAGCATTTGTGCACAACCTTAATGCACTCACGTACCTTAACTTCTCAAGAGTGTACCATGGGCTATTAAAAGAAATGACCATCCAGCTCAGTTGGTAGAGCACAAGGTTCTTAACCTTGAGGTCGTGGGATCGAGTCCCACGGAGGGCATTTCATAATTTGGAGGTCTCTTATGGAAGCTGCTCTCAACCTGGTGTTGGGGGTAGCCTACTATCTTACCTCCCCCTTACCCCATATATATGGGAAAAAGGGACAGCCATTTTTTTTGAATGATAATGATAATGATAATGATGTTGATGATGATGATATGTATATGTATATGTATATGTATATGTAGGCATATATGCTTTTGCTATATGATGTGTTCCATTGTTTCTTAATATAATTTTATGAAATGCTTAGAATATGTTTAAGTGTTTTAAGATTTTATTATGCCCTTTATATGCCTCACTAGCAACGACTTAGATTGTGAGTGTTTCACACGTAGGTTCAGAGAAGTAAGAAGAACAAAGCTAAGCAAGTCAGGACATCATCTCCTTTTAGAAGATCAAATCAAAAATGAATTAAATTGTAGGTATTTTGTTATACTGAATATGGTTGGCATGTAATTAAAGGTTTGAATCATATATGCTCTGATTGGTTTTGTAAACAAACCTTATTGTATTTATGTAAATTATGAAGTTATAATTTCAAATTGAGTTTAAACTTCCGTTATTTACTTTTGAATAACATCGGATTTGTATCCGGTTACTACTAATGAGGTCTGCGAACTCTTTGTGGCACAATATAGTGCTTTGGCTTGGTGGCTTTTATCCACGATAACTCCTTCGATTCTTCCTTATTTAGTTGGGGGTTAATACGACGGTGCAGGTTTGGTCCACAATGACTATGTTTTTTATGAGTAAGTTAATAACGACAATGATAAACCTTTACTTTATCCTAAAGGTCATCCGTAAGGGTTAATTGAGCATGAGAAAGTACATCTCTTAGATTAAGGAAATCTGCGATGCACCCGCTTGTGGTTGTTTGATTTCTGAGTTTGAGGAAGTGACTACTATCTTGAATAGTCTCCCATCTGAATATCGGTCATTCATCATGGTGATAACTACTAGTCGTAAGCTATTTTCTATGGATGGAGTTATTTCGATTCTTTTTTATGACGAAATCTAGCAATGTGGGTTTGAAGAGGTTGATACTCTCTCAATCAGCACTAATGTTTCTCAACTTTCGGTAACTGATCACCCTGTGCATGGCAATCTTCAATCTTCTGATTTGCATCCTGATTCTTCTTTGTTGTATCAGGCAGGTCGTGGTCGTGGCAAACTAAGGATCCAATGCCGATTTTGTGGCAAAATTGGTCACTTGGTCGACAGATTTTAGCACCGATTTGATCAAAATTTTCAACTTGCTTCACCTGGTGGTCATCCTTCTTCCAATACGAATCGTGTTCCCTCTGTTCAATTGTGTTCTTTTATGCCAATTTATTCTTGTGGTTGTGGTCATTCTGGAGTATGGAGTGGAAACTCCTCTATCATGGTTGTTGAATGTTGGGTCACAGTCTTCTATGGGTACTCAAGGTGCATCACAATCAGCTGAAAAATGGTTTGTGGAATCTGAAGCCACACATCACGTAACTTCTGAAGCTTCCAATTTTTTTGGAGCTGAGGAATACACCGGAACGGATAAACTTGTTGTTGGTGATTGTAATGGTTTGCAAAATTCTAAAGTTGGTCAATCTGGTTTAATTACTTATACTCGCACTTTACACTTGAACAATCTTCTTCATATTCCACATATTTCTTGAAATTTGTTCTCAGTTTCTACTTTTGCTAAAGATAATTGTGTTTTTCTTGAATTCCATGCTCATAGATGCGTAATTCGGGATGAGGAAATGAAGGCGGTCTTACTTGAAGGTCATGAGATGGGTGGACTTTATGAGTTTGATTCTCTTTTTTTACATAATAATATACATGCTAAATGTAATGTTGCATGGGGAGTTGTTGATGTTGGCTTATGGCATAGACGTTTAGGACACCCTAGTCGTGATACTATTCTTGTTGTGTATAGAAATTGTATTGGTGATGCCACCTTAACTAATGATATCACGATTTGTTCTGCCTGCCAATGTGGGAAGAGTCATTCTTTTCATTTTTCTTCTTCTCAAACCATTTATGTCGATTCATTTCACTTAATTTTCATTGATTTATGGGGTCATCTGCATGTTCCATCCAATGGGTATTGCTATTATGTATCATTTGTTGATGCTTGCACAAGGTACTATTGGGTTTATTTGTTAAAAGACAAATTCCAAGCTATGTATGCTTTTCAATTGTTTCAGCGGATGATTCAGGTGCAATTTGGAAAGGAAATTAAGGATGTTTAAAGTGATTGGGGTGGTGAATTTCGACCTTTCACCAAGGCACTGCAAGAGAAAGGAATCTGACATCAACTCACTTGCCCTCACACTTCCCAACAAAATGGTGTTGTTGAACGTAAACACTGACATATCGTCGAAATGACACTGACATTATTAGCTCAAGCATCATTATCTTTAAAATTTAATCAATTGGATGCCTACCCGGGTTCTTCATAATTCATCTTCGTTCATGAAGTTATTTGGGAAATATCCATCCTATGAGCATTTACGAGTATTTGGATGTAAATGCTTTCCTTGTCTTCGTCCGTTTGAATCGTACAAGCTCTCGTTCCGATCACAAGCATGCACATTTCTTGGCTATAGTGTGTCGTATGAGGGATACTTGTGTATGGCGTCAAATGGTCGAATTTATATCTCTCGACATTTAAGTTTGATGAATTTGTGTTTCCATTTGCAGGGCAAAATTCAGATTTAACAGGTTCTTCTTCAGGTTGCTCTCCTCCTTGCACCTCCTTTGATGTGGTGCCTAATGTTGCATCTATTTTACGTAATCATGAGTCTTCATTACCTCCTTCGAATAATGGCGCTATCCATTTGGCATATTTTGCTTCATATTCTACTGCTCTGACTGTAATCATGGTGGGTGATATTCCTCTCACTTATTCCCCTACGCAGCCTGCTCCCACTGAGCAACCTGAAGTAACAAATGATGATGATTCACAAGAGCCAAATGATACACCTGCTACCAGTATTGTTTCTTCCTTAGATTCCAATGTTCACTCGAAGCAAAGCTGGAATCTTTAAGCCAAAAGTTTTCACTATTCAACCCTTACTAGATGGTAATGAACCCATCACGGTTCATCAAGCGTTGAACTTTCCTACTTGGAAAGTTGTTGTCTTGGAGGAGTACAATGTCATGGTTCGCAACGACACATGGAAACTTGTTCTGTTACCCTCCAGCAGAACTGCCATCAGTAGTAAGTGGTTGTTTCGTATTAAGAAAAATACAGATGGGTCGATTACTAAGCATAAAGCTTGGTTGGTGGCTTTGCCCAAGTTCTCGGCCAAGACTTTCATGAAACCTTCAGTCCGGTTGTTAAGTTATCTACTGTCAAAGTGGTTTTGTCTCTTGCAATCATGCATGGATGGAAACTATGTCAAGTCGACATCAATAATGATTTTCTTAATAGAGAACTTAGTGAGGAGGTCTTCATGGTTCAACCTCCGGGATTTGAACAACATTTTTTCGACGGTGCCCAATTGGTGTGCAAACTTGATAAAGCGTTATATGGTCTTAAACAAGCACCTCGCAGTTGGTATGCTAAATTACACTCATTTCTTATTCACATTGGATTTCGAGGGACACAAGTTGATACTTCATTATTCATTCAATGCAACGGTGATTTCTTGGTTTTGTCCTTGTATATGCGGATGATATTATTGTCACGGGGCATAATATTGATGATGTGGAACAAGTCATCTCCTTGTTGGGTCGCGAATTGGCTCTAAAAGACAAGGGAGAGTTAAACTTTTTCTTGGGTTTGGAAGTCTCTCATGATGCTAATGCTATTATTTTGCAAAATTGCAAATTTATCCTTGAATTGCTTGATAGGAAGGGCATGCTAGGTGCACATCTTGTTCCTACTCCAATGGTTGTGGATCCGAAGCTTTGCAAGGATGAAGGAAGTCTGTTTTTAAATCCTCAGTTGTATAGGAGTATTGTTGGAGCTCTTTTGTACTTGAATCATACTCTTCCTGATATTGCTTTTAGTGTCAATTAAGCCGCTCAATATATGCATGACCCACGAGAGCATCATTGGGTCACTGTGAAACGTATCTTGCGGTACTTGAGTGGTACACTTGACTTTGGCTTGGTCTTTCGAAAGTCAGCATTGGGATTAAACTTGGAAGCCTTTTGTCATCTTGATTGGGCAAGTAATATTGATGATCAACGTTCAATTTCAAGATTTTGTGTTTTTCTTGGTGGTAATCTTGTTTCATGGGGATCTAAACGCCAACGTTCGGTGTCTCACTCGACCACAGAGGTCAAATATCGTGGCATTGCTAATGTTGTTGTTGATATTACTTGGATTTAGACGTTATTAGAAGACATGGGTATGTCGTGCACCAAAAGTCCCATTGTATGGAGTGATAACACAAGCACAATTGCAATGAGTGTCAATCCGGTGTTTCACTCTCGTTCAAAACATGTTGAATTAGATCTTCATTTTGTTCAAGAAAAGGTTGGAGCTGGTACGGTTTGCATCAACTATGTTCCTGCTTATCATCAACAGGTGGATGGTCTTACCAAACCCCTTTCACGTGCTTATTTTTCCTCATTTCGCCACAAGATGAAGGTCTCAGATGGAGCTCTTGAAGTCCTGGAAAGTAGGGTGAATGTTTAGCACTAATATTAGAATATAGAGAGTTTGTTAAGCATTAATATTAACAGAATATAGAGAGTTACTATAACATTGATTTAGAAGGATGTTTATATTGTCTTATATATACGTGGTTTACAAATGGGACAGAAGAGTGTGGCATTATGTATATTTAAAAAAAACAAGTGTTATTTTCTCAACAAGATTTTACGGCACAAATATAATGTGATTGAAACTTTCCCCACTCAATTTATCATGCGACTTGTTCACCTCTGTGTCGTGGTCTCTCGAATGTGTGGAATTCATTTTGCCATGCCTTATCTGGTCTGTTGGAGACGGTACGAAGATCAGATTCTTGGATGATGTTTGGATCCCCTCCATAGTTGCTTTGCGTCCTCACACAATTAATTCTGGAATTATTGATGATAAGATCCAAGTAGCTTCCTTAACTCATCCGAATGGTTCTTGGAATGAAGAGGTCCTTTCCACATTGGTCACTCCATTTGCACTTAACCATATTCTAAGCATTAAAGCTCCGGATAACGATGACATTGATGATATTCTTGCTTGGCGCTGGTCAAACAACCATAATTTTAATCTCAAAAGTCAAAACTTCATATTCCACTATATGCGACGGGAAATGGATAGAGGTAAATATTGTTTGGAATTTCATCTATTCTCTTGCCATCACTCAACGTTTGAGGCTTTTCCTTTGGTTATGTCTTCATCGGAAGGTAATGACAAATTGTGAACATGTTGGGCACTATCTCTTAAAGGATGCCTCTTACCCATCGTGTCGTGTGGTGCAGCGCAAGAAACCATCATTCATGTGATTGTCCTAGTGTGCGCACTGCGTGGCAAAACACCTTGCCTTCATCGATGCTTCCCAACTTCTTTCAAAATGGCTTCGACTTTTGGGCTCCAACCAACCTAAAGAATACCTCTCTGATGCAAGGTTTTAATTCATCGTGGTCTACGGTCGTCGCCTCTCTTATTTGGAAAGTCTAGAAACATCGTAATGACATGCTCTTCAAAGAAGTGTCTCGGTCTTTAGACATTGTGCTTCAATGTGCTCACAGTTGGCTGAGATATATGTGTGCTCACCCTCAAAAAATTTTCTGGATATGTCACTTTTAGTTGTGATTGTATATCTCTATTATACTGAAATACTAATTCTAATTTGATATAATCCTATTCCCTATTTTCTATAATATTACTAATAGATTTAAATTAATTTATTAGTTTTAAACAAGTTTATAATATTATTAATATGTCTAAATTAATAGCATAATTAATTATTATCGGTCTTAAAATAATGATTGCATCATTTAGTATGTTACATATTTATTTACTAGCATTAGGAGGTAAATCAGTGGATTTGACCTTAAAGAGAGCCGAAGGGGTCAAAAGCAACAAGAAATTAAGAAGCGTTAATGAGAAATTGTAAAGTGTTATACATAAGTTAGTATGTTATATATATAACATTGGTTTCATTTGACGATTATTAAATAATCATTGTTTAGCAATGGATGTCGTACGTGCCTAAAAAACATCAGAGTTCCTGATGATGAAGTAATCTTTGAAGATGTCAACATACAATTCATGGTAAAAATACCCAGATGATGCATTGAAAAAAAAAGTTCTTATGCATTGCAGAAGTTTATGGTGTTCGGGAAAGATAATAGGACGAGATAACATCTTCTCGAAAGATAATACGTCTTTTCATCTCCGGCCATAATCTAGCAAGAGCGTTAACATAGGATTATCAAGAGTTAACTTGAGAACATGTCATCCTTGTTGTGTAGAAGACGTTATATAGTCTAGTCGTATCTACTGAAGACATCATGTAATTCCGGCATCTTTTCCGACGCATTGTAAACACTACTCTGAAAAATAAAATTTAATGATCATTATTTTGATGAATTTTTTTCTACTTCTTTGTCCAGTTGATGTTACCTCCAATTCATAGAAGGTGACATAACGATAGAGGTGATTAAGGAATTCTCTTTCATTAATTTCTCTTATTAGGTTTAATACTCATCGAAAAGAATGCAGAAAACATAGTTAAAGTAAAACTACTTGGGTGAAGAATTACCTACCAGACTCTTTGAATTCATATCTACAATTTCTGAAACCCTCACATTCATTGTACCTAATGAACATTGAGAGCGGTTATTATTTTTGTTAGAGCTTGATCTGAATACGAATAGACTCAAATTGACGAAAATATAAAATTAAGAGAAAATAGAGAATTTAATTGATTAAAAGTAAGAACACTATTATATTTTATGTTAGATTAAAATAAGAAACATAGTTTGAGTATACTTCTTGTTACGCAAGTTTCCTTTGTAATCAAATAATTATAAACTTGCAATCAAGTAATTATCAATATAAATAGATACAATGAATTAATATTAGAGATAAGTTGATTTATGAAAATCATCTTGTATTCTTCAATTTTCGGGAATGAATTAGTGTTACATATCCAGTTGATTTATGGAAATCATCTTGTATTCTTCTATTTTCGATATTAGTAAAAAAAATTGTGTTTTTGGTTTTTCTAAAAGAATTTTCTCGAAAGAGGTTGATGTAGACTAAGGAAAGGAAGAGATAAAATTGTGAAGAAAGGTGGTGAATTCGAAATCTAAAGGTGATTTTTAGTGGCAAAACACAAAAGGGACTAGTGGGGGCCAAGGCCCCTCTAAAATTTTTAAAAATCTTAATTTAAACTCTTAAAATTTTTAAAAATCTTAATTTGGTCGTTTCAATTTTTTTAGAATTTTAGATTAAACTTCAAAATTTTTGAATGTTTATAATTAAACCCCCTCCCATAATTTAAAAAAATTATCATTAAACCTCTCAAAATTTCAAAAATTTTACTTAAGACTCTAATTTTTTAGGGAAAACGTAAACTTAACCCTTCAAAAAATTTAATTTAAACCTCTGAATTTTTAAAAGTTTTAAGTTGCCCCAAGTTCTATCACCAAGTTCCGCAAACTCTATTACCAAATTCCGCAGTCACCAGTGATTTTCCAGTGAATAAGGAACAAGTTGAGACAGAGAAGCAAAAGAATCCTGTTAAGGCACAAGAGAAGGAAAATGCTGATGAAAGATCAAGTGGTAGCGAAGAAGATTCATGGTCGATACCAGCACTGAAAGTAGCTTCTGAAGAGCAAGGTGATCATAAAAAGCCTGATAATGGCAATGGTAAATATGCTTTTAGTGTTGATGCACTTACTAATACCATATGCAGCTAAAAGAGGATTAATATAAATAACTTGATACAAAATCCCGTTGGTAGAGCTATTTCACACTAAAGCTTAAAGCTCAACTACCTATAAAGCCCTACCATGATATTCAACAACTGTTGTGATAATGGGTAGAACCTAAAGTTGCCGAGGGAAGAAAAAAGAAAGAGTGAAACTGGAGGTAAAACAAACATTACGGCACTTGAGCCGCATTTGTACAGTATGTAAATGCTCTTTCAAAGCAAAAGGAGCGCGTCGAACAATGTCTTGGGCTGAAATTATACCAAATTCCTTTCGACATTGATGCCTGGTTCAGAGGTGGACTCTGCTACTTGAGTTTCAACAGGAGAAGGTAATGCAAGCATTCTTCCTTTCTGGGCACGCGGCGGAAGGTGCTTGCTGTGTTTCTTTGATCCTCCCATTGTCCAGGGCAAGAAGACCCCAGTGCCACCACGAGGAAGTTTTCTGGGGCTCATCACCACCGGACGCACAGGTGCCAGCATGACAACTGGAGTACGGAGGACTCCCCATTTTGGGATCGTATCCAGTGCCTCATAGCCATTAAGAGCTCCATTTGACACTGCATATGGACCGGGGACAGCTGGTTGCCATAGAGTCATGGCACCAGACTGGGGGGTAGTTGGTGGTGACTGACCTTGGTTGGTATCAGGCCGGACTCGGAAGAATGTAATGCTGACCCTCTTGTTTGGAGATGGGCACATCACATGTCTTGCCATGTCGGAACTATTTCCCCTCATAACTAAAAGAGACCTGCAGAAAATCAGTAAAAAACAGTATACATTTAGAGATGCAATTCCATTTTCTTTTAAAACAAATTTCCTGCTAAGTTTACAGCATTTACATCACAAATTCCGGCACAACTTGAAGGAGGAAGCAAAAACAAAGTCGGATGGTCGAAAAGTGGAGAAACAAGTGCAAGTGCAAGTGCAGATATCCTAAGAAGTTAAATATGGTTATTATAGATTTTATCGCAACCAAAATGCCATTTCAGTTCCGGAGAATAACATATATAAATGAGTAGCTGCAGCTGTTTAATGTTAGTTTTTCGAAGTACGATGAAAGCCACGATAAACAAACTAAACACAATGCGCCCATCACCCAAAGCATCCCTCTCATGCTATAACATACCCTTCTTTCAATGAAAGTTGGAGTGGCCCTCTATAGTTCCCTTCACTATCACTCATGAGTGTTCGCCCGAAAGCCATTGTTGATTCAGATAGGAGAAGTGTGGTGATAGGTTGCTCCAAATGTGGTGGTTTAAGAAAAGGTTGTGAATATTCACCCTGCATTAAAGAAACACACTACATCACTTCCATCCTATATGCAATATTGTACTCGAACAAATAACCTGGAAAGATGGGAACGGCAGTGCAGCAAAAAAGTATTACCTCATCGAAGAAGTTAATGATGCAGCCATTTGGTTTCTTATATTCGGGTATAAGTTGCCATTGGATCAAGTGCTCTATTACACTTTGGAGCAAAGGTGGAATCGATTCTATATTAACTGTATTTATAAGGGATCAAGAACAAATTAAGAAACTAGAGAAACCTAACATAAACATTTGATTTGTAGTGTTGAGTCTTACTCGTTTGATTGTTACTTGTAGGCTCGTCTTTAACGTGTCCAAAAATCGGAACACCAAACTGAATCAGCTCTCGCTTGTTTCCCTTAATTTGTTTGTTGAATAAAATAAAAGTCTCACCTTAACCATCCAAAAAAGTAAAAGAATCAGCAAGAAGTCCATTAAACAAAGGCTTGGCAAATTTTTTTGCAGAAGTGGGATTAAAAGAACTCATATAAAACATCAAACAAGAAAAAGAAAAGGCAACCAACCAATGCATTTGTATCTAAGAAAGTAAAAGAACTTTGTAAAATCTATATATAAACGCGTATTGTGATACCTACGGTCAATTCATGTGCTCGTAACAAACCTTCTCCTTCAAAAATTGAACTCCCAACTTATCAGCCTATACAGCCAACTAAACTGTCCTCCTTAGGTTCTTAACATAAAGTTGTCTTGGAAGTGAGTATATATCCCTAACTATTTCCCAGTATAAGTTGTGATAATCATTAAATTGATCAAGAAGAAACATGAATCGACTATACCTACCTATTCAAACAAAGCTACAACAGAAGGTATAACTATTTCAAATCTCCATCTTAATTTTCTAAAACAGGCTCAATTTCGGCTTTAAAGTGGGATGGCACCTGACAATTCCCCATTCTGGCCAGCAGATCGAAGTTCACTTGTGAAATCACTAAGCTTGGCCAGCTGCGAATCAGTGAATACATCCTCATACAACTTCAATCCTTTCACAACATTCACCTGCATTACCGTTATCAGTAAATAAGGATGCAATGTCGTTAAGACATCCAGTAAGCAGAATTCAGAACTAAAAACCACCACAACCCATCTTTCCGACCCCTGTCCGTTTGGTGCCACGAAAAGAGGAAGTAAAAGAAAGAAAGAACTCACCATGTGGCCCTTAACATGTTCCTTGGCAGAAAAACCTTTCGTCAACTTGATTTGAGAAGGTCGTGCCTCACATTCTTCATGGTTAGAACAAATATAGATGTTTCCGTCAACATGTTGAACTTCCTGAGATCCTGCATTCCGGAAAACAAAAGTTTTAAGCTGGGACTTAGTTGTTATCTTTTTAATTAAATTAATTACTTAATTAGTACACCAATTTCAAAGCTCAGCAAAAGTTGTCCAAGGTAAAGCTATGTACAATACAAGGACAATAAACTACAGCTTGTCCTACTGTCGGATGACCACAACCGGCTTTCCAAACACTACAAATTAATTTTTTTTCCTTGTCGTAGAATTCAATTCAATCTTCATTGGATCGCTCGCTCAAAAGAGAAACCGGGCTTGACCGGGGAAGGTAACCTCAGTTAAACGAGTCAACTCGGCACGACTCAGAAAGCACACGTGAGATCATCAAACGGCAGCCGTGAAGCCAAGCAATTAGATCAGACGGTTGTGATCAGACTGTAAAACTACAACAACAAACTCTATTTTCATATGCAATAAGATAAAGGAGAGGTAAGGTCTCCCAAGCCGAGAGCAGCTTCCGTGAATACCTCCCTTTAAGACTTGAAATTCTCAAAACTCCTCGCTTAAACCTCGGGAACATGCCTACAGTACTATTACACGACTGAAAAAACCCTTTTTAAAATCAATAAATAAATAAAAGAACACCTTTTTACAGAGAAAAAATGGAAATTTTAATCTCGTGAAAAAGTACCGTCTTTTTTTTTTTACCAGGAAAGCGTGAGTTTGAAGAATCATGTAGAAAAAGAGGGGGGGGGAATTTAATGAAAACCCAGCATCATCATCTAACCCCCCACGTTGAATTCAAAGTCATAGAAAAGTTTGAAAAGGAGTTGGACACGTTTGAGAACTGATCACCCGGAGAAATACATGGTTTTGTTTGGTCTAAAGGAAAATGAAGGAAAATTATTCAATCTTTTATATACAAAAAGGAAAATAAATAAAAGGGTATAGATTTTAATGCGTTTGCTTTGTTTCAAGGTAAGCTTTCACTTTCTCGCTTGACCAAAACACAGGGAAATTATGAGATTCTATGCTTCACGCCTCTCTGCGTTTCACCCTGTCATCTGAACAAACAAAAAGACGAAATTTTTCTTTTGTTTTTTATTATTGATTGACCAAGAAACATAGAAAATTTGATGAATTCAAGTAATGAAACAGAAAAAGTTTGAATACACCAACTGATCGATGGCATTAATGGGCAAAAAACAGAGTCAAGTTCAGAGGTTTGTTTTAGCAGTTAAGACGTTCGTAGGAATCCCAGTAACTGGGCTGATTTTCGTCAAAATTTCACAAGGAAACACCAATAGAAAACGAGAATTTTTTTTCCAAACAGAGGAACAAATCGTAACTGCTTTACATTTGCATATCTGTAAAAGAGAATTAAATTTTATAATCGAATATCACTTTTCTTTTAATTATGAAATTACCTGAATCAGTAATGTCACTGTCAGGGGAATCTTCTTCTTCCTCGCCACTAACTTCATCGTTCGCTTCGTTTTCCTCCTCTTTCTCGGCGATTTTCTCTTTCTCATCATCCAAACAACCTCCGTCCCCTCCGCCGCAACTACCTTTAACTTCTTCCTTGACAGTTTCCTCTCCTCCTCCGGTCTTCTTGGCAGCCACCTTTTTCAGCTCCACCATCACATCGGCAATGGAGTGATACTTCTGCATCTGCAACACCGGGATCCAATTCAGCCTCCTCCTGTGGATCGCCGCGAACACCGCTTCATACTCAGATCCTCCGCCCCCACCTCCTTGGAGCTGCACCAAATGACCGCAAAGAGCATCGATGATGGCATTGGCGGCCGCGAATTCCCCTCGAAACCAAGAAATGATCGTGTCCTTGGCTAAAACATCAGAAACCGCCGGCACAGCTTGCATGACGGGTACCACCGCTGGCCCCATAGCTTGAGCCCGTTCCGTCGGCGATGCTGCCCCCACCGCCATTGGCATCTCTGTATAAATTTACCCTTAAAACTATTCACTAATTTGACCAGAAATCAACAACCCAGAAAATCCCAACTATTGGGTAATCGGAGAATTACCTGTCGGCCGATATTTCAACTGATTTCGTTGAGAGAAAAGTGAAAGAAAAGGTTGAAGCAAATGCTGGAGAGATGGCCTTCGTATTCTTTTTGTATTCTTTTGGTGTTTTAAGGCCAAAGGGGGAGTAGAGATTATATATTTGAGAGCTTTGGATGAGTAGCATTGTCCGTACCGGTGGGGTCCACGGGAACATGCTGACATGGCGTTCTCTGATGGTGTCGTGGAATCACGATGTTAAATTAACAGAGTATTTAATTGAGTCGAGTTAAATAATTTTGAATTAGTTTAGTTGATGAATCGTATTTTATAATTTAAACTTTATTTGAATTTTTTTTAAATCAAGTTAATTTGAGTTGTTTAATTTTACATTTCAATTTAATTGTAAATATTTATAATCTTATAATAGTATTTGGTTTTATTTTAAGCAATTTTCTATAAATATATATTATATACATATATATTTCTTCATAATTTTCTTATATGATATACACATATCGTGTATAATTAGGAGACTCAACTCAAACTTAAAAATCAATCTACTAATTATTAAAAATTAAAATTAAAGAAATTATATTTTATAACTCGACTTGAATTTAAAATTTTATAAAATTACAAATTGAATAAAATAAAATTATTTTTTCACATCAAATCAAATAAAAATTTAATTTTTTCTATGATAGCCTTGAGAGTTTGACCATGTTTTTTTAGTTTAATTATTATTATTTATAAAATCATCAATAATTCAATTATTTTATATATATTTTCTTGTGGCTAACCCTACCACTTGAAACAAAAACAAAGCCAAAAATGAAGTGCCCTGGCACATGGCCATCGAACATTTCGCATGATTTCACAACCGAACAAATTGTATAAATATGTTGTTTTCATTTACCTTAATTTATTTTAAATTTATATATTTTTAAAATAATAATTTAAATTAATTTTATTATTATAGATTTAGATTGATTCGAATCGGGTATCAATTAATAGTGTTGGATTTGGAATTAATTTGAATAAATGGTAAGAGATTTGGTGAACATGGCGTGTGGTTCAAGTCAAATTTAAGGAATAATCATGTGGACCAAAAATGCATTTAATTTTAACTATTCTTTCTTTCCTTCTTTTCTCACACAGGATTTGGAAAATAACGACCATGCATTATTAATTCATATCTATCATGTAATTAAATAATAACGGCTTCTTTTAGTTACTACGAAGAAATAAAAAAAAAAAATTATAACACTCTATTAGTATTGTTGAGTATTATTAACGATAATCATCATTAATTTAATTTATAAAAAATTAAAATTCTAAAAGACTCAACTCATAATTATAAATTAGTTAAAAATATAAAGATAAATTATTTAATTATATCATTTTTAAAATCTTTTTTGGGTAAATTATACCACTAATTTATCTTTAGATTTTTAATTAATTTATAATCATATGTTGAGTATTTTAGAATTTTAAATTTTTATAAATTAAATTAATGGTGGTTAGCGGTACTCGTCGAGCGTGGTAGACTCATCATAAAAAATATAACTGAATCAATTGAGTCTCAATAATTAAAATAAATATTTTTTAAGTTTCGAGTTCAAACAATTATGTATGTATTACTGTATATGTTATCAATAATTAAAAAGATTATGAATAAATATAACCTTATAATTATCTCAAATTGTTAAAAAATATATATTTGGACGAAAAAAACACAATTGAATTTAGAATTTTCTAGCAAACCTCACAAAACTCAAATTTGATTTCTCCTGTGATTGTTTACCATATATATTTGAAACATTTATTAATTCGATGCATGGCCCTCTTAATTCAAATATCTAATGTTTTGATTTTTTTCTTTTTTTTATATCCAGCCCTGAAATTTTAAATTCGTATAATATTTTATAATGATTAATAAAAAAATAAGTGTTTAAATTATATTATTTTTTTATTTTAGATGTTTAAAGTATTTTTTGTTTAAAATAAATGTTTAACATTTTATTATTTTAAGGTTATGTTTTAAATGCATGCTTTGTCACGACTGTCGAAACGATTTTTAAACGGGTGGGGGAGCGAGATTTTAGAAACCACATCATTTTAATTAGGATTGATTTTTTAATTAAAAACAGTGCGATTTTAGAAAACCTCTCGTTTCGAAAAATTGGAAATTCCTTTACGATAAAAATATAAGGTTCGAGGAGTCGCCACCAATCTTTGATTAGGGTGTGATTGGGCACCCAAAAACATTGTCGTTTTAAATAAAAATTAATTTTAATTAAAACGGCAAATTTACGGTCTACGTTACCAAAATCCAAGTTCGGGAGTCGGTTACGCGTGGGGAAGGATTAGCACCCCCACAACGCCTTAAATCGGTACCTAGTTGATTAATTAATTTCTTTGCAACGAATTTCGCAAGTTCAAATTTAATTTGATTAATGATCCCTTTAAACAACAAAAATGCAAATTTGCAACATTCAAAGCAACAAAATAGATTTAATTTAAAATTACTAAGTCATTAGAAAAATAAAGAATATTCGATTATTTAAAAATACCGAGACCAGATCTTTAGTTCAGTTCTAACGACCTTTTCTCGAAAAGTTTAAATAGTCGAATATTTCCTTTTCTTTCGCTCCCAAATTTTACTATGATATATCCAAATTTAATTAGGCGTTACTGACGGGATACAATTTTAATTTAAAATTGTCAAAACAACTCTCTAGTAAGTTAAGAGAAGCCATTCCGACAGTTTTTAAATTAAAAATATATTACCCTTAATCCAATTATGTAACAAGAGTCGAGTCATGCACGTGAGGCTATCATGCGAATCATACAAAGTGATGTTAATGTAAAGATTAATTAAACATGCGATTAAAGTAAATGAGGCTAATCATGCTTTAAAAAGAAATACACCTAACTACGTATGGACAACATGCTCGAAATAATATACACATGCAACATACAAATAAACTACGCTTAACTCTATGCGTATGGACAAAAATGCTCGAAATAATATACGCATGCATATATTTAAAATAAATCTAAATTAGCCTATCATGCATAAAAAATTAAAAGGACTAAAACAAAAAAAATAAATAACAAGTTTTTTCATAACGTTTTCATTTTTGGGTACTGCAAACATAATACAACCAAAATACTGCAAATGACCAAATTGAAAGTTTCTCAAATTACACATCCAATGCCTAAACAACATTAAAATGGCCCTAACATGGTTCTGGACTAAGATGTAACACACTGAAAATTAAGATACAAACTTAGAATTGTAACAAAGCTCGGTTCAGGGATTGAAATGGGACAAAACAAAATTGGGATGGCCACACACACAATTACCCCCCCAGCAAAACACAGTAGACTCCAGCTTCGTGAAACGCAACCGTTTCAAACCATCAGGGAACGACGCCGTTTTGACATATGGGATAATAGGGTAAGTCTTATACCTAATTTCATTTTCTCTTCTCATCCTAAACCAAACAGAAGAGCCCCAGCCGTTTTCTCTCATCTCTCCTTCTTCAACCTTCAAACCCCAGACGAAGCATGGCCAACGCCGTGGCCACCGCCGTCTAATGGCTCCGATGAGGAGCCGAGACGTCCTCTAAACTTCCTCCGGCGACAACCCCTTCAAATACCAACCTAAACCAGCGATCTAAGCCCAAACTAAACTTGAAAACCCGACCGGCTTCACCCTCTAGTAACCTCACAACACTACGGCCACCGTGACCTTTCCCCTCTCTGGAGGACTCCGATGAGAAGTCAAACCCTCGACAACCCTAAACCCCTAGTTCAAGCCTCCTTGGTGAAAACCAGGCCCCCCAAAACCTAGATTCTAGCCGAGTTATGAACCCTAACAAACTAAACCCACAGCCATACCACACGACCACCGTGGGTTCCCCCTTTCTCACTCGTCTGTTTACTCAAAACCCAGGCCTCCACCACTTAAACACTCCGACGAGAACCCCCATATCCTGACTCAGAAACCCCAACTAGATCTAGCCTTTTAGAAACCTACGACCCACGAATAAACACGAAAACAAAACCCTACATACCCACCACTCGAAACAGGAACCAAGAGTCACGCGAATCTTACCCTTGATGACCCAACGTGGCTCGGGCTTGGGCGATGGTGACGTTCTGCTCTTCGACTAAGGAAGGTGAAGGGTTTTTTTTGTTTGCTTCGTTTTTTGTTGACTGATATGCTAATGGGTTTTTGGACTCTGGTTATGGATTTCTTCTGTTTCGTGGTCCTTTTGATGGTTGGTTCTCTGCTTCGTGATGACTGGTTCCCTCGATGATCACTGATTTGGTGATTGTGTTTTTTTTTTGGTTTTGTGCTTTTTTCCTTCGATGATAGCTGATGGGTTGAGCGTTTTTTTTTTGCTTGGATGATGACTGATAACTCCCAGAACCAAAAAAATCCCCTTCTGGTTTCGTTTTCACTGCTATTTCTAGTTGATTTTCTTTCTGTTTTTTTGTGCCTTCTGTTCTGCTTCTTGTTTCGTGTGTTTACAGGGCACAGGCGAGAGCAGATCACGGGCGGCAGCTGTGGGTAGCTGAGCCATTGCTCGGTTGGTCGTGCGCGATCTGGAAATGCGGTGGTGGCTTCACGTGAGTCTGCAGTCGGCTCGGGAATCACAGAGGGCTGGGAACCGTTGGATCGTGGAGTCAGATCCAACGGCCTTCCTGCTGCGGCGCTAGAGGCTGGTGACAAGGAAACCCTAATGGGTTAGGGTTTCTTCAGTTGGGCTGAAGAACTGGGTTGTTGGGAACTGGGCTCGTTTGGTCCAGCCTGTTGTAATCTTAGTTTAATTAGAATTTGTAAAAGACCAAAATAAAACATTAATCAGTATTTAGTTACTTACTTATTTATATATATAAATACTATAATATTTATAAGTACCCAATGTATATACTCGTATGCATCACTAATATAGAACACGTAACCACTATGAAATCCAACATATCATTAATGATAACCCTAACTAACGTGTCCTACGAACTTAGTAATAACCAGAAATTAATCATAAGGATACACATAAGACGTCCCGGACAAAATGAGCATCTACAGCTGCCCCTCTTTGTTCAATATCGTGCAACGAGAGTAGAGCAAAGATCAACAGATGGTCAAATTTGTCCGGTCATAATAACTTTGACACATTAATCCGCTCCACTTTTCCTTCAGAGTAGAGTGAGACTTGGAAAATCTTCTGCCCACGGGTTCGCTCCCTCTTTCTTTAGAGAGTATAGAACTCGGACAATCTTCAATAATCGTGTCTGCTCCCTATTTCTTCAGAGAGTATAAGACCCACAATCTTCATCAATCGCGTCTGCCCCCTATTTCTTCAGAGAGTATAAGACTCGAGCAATCTTCAACAATCGTGTCTGCCCCCTATTTCTTCAGAGAGTATAAGACTCGAGCAATCTTCAACAATCGTGTCTGCCCCCTATTTCTTTAGAGAGTATAAGACTCGAACAATCTTCAACAATCGCGTCTGTCCCCTATTTCTTCAGAGAGTATAAGACTCGAACAATCTTCAATGATCGCGTCTGCCCCCTATTTCTTCAGAGAGTATAAGACCCACAATCTTCATAAATCGCGTATGCCCCCTATTTCTTCAGAGAGTATAAGACTCGAACAATCTCCATCAAACGTGGGGAACCTGTAGATGTTTTAAATCATCATGCAATGCTATGCTCCTATTCATGCCTACGATGTATGCAATTATGCAATTTAATGCACTTTCTTCTTCAAAGGAACACTATCTCTCGATGGATCTTGGTTTTGTCTTGGGCACTGAACATTTGACCAGTTCACCCCAGTTAACAATCCCAATACCATATCTCTTGGTTTGACAGGACTTTGACTTCTTTCTTTCTTCAAACCCGCCAGTACCCATGACCAACTTCTTGAGGAATAACAGCCTCTTTGGGTCATCAATTAATGACTGGAACTTTCTATGAATCCCAAGGTTTCTGCTTCCCATAACCATACAAACATACATGCTAAAACTAATTTTAGCTTCAAAATACCTGTATTTCCAAAACCTTTTGCATAATAATACAAAATGATCTCATGTACCATGAGTTAAGCTATGCGTTTTAACTCTTTCAAAATTAGATGCTTGTAAAAGGGAAATTGAAAAGGGAAAATGTCTCTTTATTTATATAAATACAGAGAATTTTTAGGCAACTACATGGCAAACTTTTAATTGAAAAAAAAAAGATAGGCGTCTTCAAATATCAATAATACAAATGCCTTTGAACTGGCACGCCGTCAGAATGACTCGAGTGTAGCTTCTGTCAAAAGGATCTCCAAAATTATGATGACACCTAAGAGTGCGAAACCCTTTCTGGACCCCAAAATCTCCTATTATTGGATGCCATAAACCAATATTGAATCTCACGTGCATTCAATTCCTCCTCTGGTTGTCCCCATCGAGACTCATTGATCTTTGGTCTCAACCCCAATGGCCATTGTCGTTGCCCATGTCAGGAGATCTTCCTACTCCCCAAAAACAATTCAGATCCTCCACCATACACGAACTCTGAATTTAAAACTCAAATCGCCCTTTGCGGGTTTTCGACTCGACCTCCTTTGGTTTCAAGACGCCCTTTTTCGAGTTTTCATCTTGAACCCTCATTTTTTCATTCATTTTTTATTTTCACTCATTTTTTTCTTCTTCTTTTTTCTTCAAGCAAAATACTTCTTAACTGCGTCAGAATTCACTGGATGAGGTAATTCAGACCCATCCATCTCAGTTAAGACCAGAGCTCCCCCAGAGAAAGCTTTCTTGACAACATAGGGTCCTTCCCACTTGGGCATCCATTTCCCTCGGAAATCTTTTTGAATGGGCAATATCCTCCTGAGCACCAAATCTCCTTCGTGGATTTCTCGAGGGCGAACTTTCTTATCATGTGCTCGTATCATCCGCTTCTGGTATATCTGACTGTGACAAATAGCCTTCAATCTCTTTTCTTCAATCAGATTCAATTGGTCATATCTGGCCTGTACCCATTCTGCCTCATTTAGCTTCACCTCTGATAAAACCCGGAGCGAGGGAATTTCCACTTCAATAGGGAGGACAGCTTCCATCCCATAAACTAGAGAAAACGGAGTTGCCCCAGTAGACGTCCGTACAGAAGTCCGATAGGCAAACAGAGCAAATGGAAACTTCTCATGCCAATCTTTATAAGTTTCAGTCATCTTCTCTATAAGCCTCTTAATGTTCTTATTAGCCGCCTCCACTGCCCCATTCATCTTTGGGCGATAAACCGTGGAATTATGATGCTTTATTTTGAATTGCTCACATACAGATTTCATCATCTTGTTGTTTAAGTTCAACGCATTGTCAGAGATAATTCTCTCTGGTAAGCCATATCTGCAGATGATTTCTTTCTTCAAGAACCTACATATCGTTGACTGGGTAACACTTGCATAGGAAGCTGCTTCTACCCACTTGGTGAAGTAATCTATTGCTACCAGAATGAAGCGATGACCATTTGACGCTTTCGGAAAAATTTGCCCAATAACGTCCATGCCCCACATAGAAAACGGCCACGGAGCTGTCATCACATGCAACGGATGAGGAGGGGTGTGCATTCTATCCCCATAAATCTGACACTTGTGACACTTTCGGGTATAATTGATGCAATCAGTTTCCATGGTTGACCAATAATACCCAAACCTCATAATCTGTCTGGCCATTACATGCCCATTAACATGGGTGCCACATATTCCTTCATGTACTTCTTCAAGAATCATTTTCGCTTCTTTAGTGTCCACACACCTTAATAAGACCTGATCTATGCTTTTCTTATATAAGATCTCACCATTAAGCACATACCCTGCTGCCATTCTTCTAATGGTCCTTTTGTCATTCTCAGTTGCCTGTTCGGGGTAACTTTGATATCTTATATACTGGAAGATATCATAGTACCAAGGTCCTTCATCATCTTCTTCTTCAATGTTAAAGCAGTGGGCTGGATACTCATAAGCCTTCATCTCAATAGGCATCATATTTGAATGCTCGTTCATCTTAAAGGCTGCTGCCAAAGTAGCCAAGGCGTCCGCCATTTGATTTTCTTCTCTGGGGAGGTAATTGAAAGTCACTTCTTCAAATTCTTCAATAAGTCCCAGAACTAATTTACGATATTCCACAAGTTTGGGATCCTTGGTTTCCCATTCACCTCTGAGCTGGTAAATTACCAAAGCTGAATCCCCATATACCCTCAGCATTTTTGCTTTGAGTTCAATAGCTGCTCTAAGACCCATAACACAAGCCTCATATTCAGCCATATTGTTTGTACAATCAAAATTGAGCCGACTGGTAAAAGGATAATGCTCTTCACTTGGTGAGACCAAGATTGCCCCAATCTCATGCCCCAAGGCGTTTGAAGCACCATCAAAGTTCATCTTCCAGTATTTACCGGTGAGAGCAATTGTTTCTTCCTCCGAGATAGCCATTAAATCCTCATCCGGGAAATCGAAGTTCAACTGTTCATATTCTTCTGAAGCCCTACTCGCAATGAATTCTGCTATGGCGCTCCCTTTAACTGCCTTCTGGCTTACATACTGGATATCAAATTCGGACAACAGGATTTGCCAACGGGCTAACCTTCCAGACAATGCAGGTACCCCCATTAGATACTTTAAAGGGTCCAGCTTAGATATGAGCCAGGTAGTATGATACAACATATACTGTCTAAGTCTTCTGGTAGCCCACACTAAAGCGCAACACAATTTTTCAATTGGTGAGTATCTGGCCTCACACTCAGTGAACTTCTTACTGAGATAGTAGATAGCCCTCTCCCTCTTCTCAGTTTGATCATGTTGCCCCAACACACATCCCATTGAATTGTCATAAACGGACAAGTAAAGAATTAAAGGCTTTCCTGGGATAGGTGGCGCTAGGATCGGAGTATTCGAAAGATATCTCTTTACTGCCTCAAAAGCCTCTCGGCAATCTTCACTCCATTCTCCTGAATCATTCTTACGAAGAAGGCGGAATATGGGATCACATCTTTCGGTCAGCTGCGAGATAAACCGAGCGATGTAATTTAATCTCCCCAAAAATCCTCGAACCTCTTTCTGCGTTCTTGGGGCTGGCAAATCTTGTATGGCTTTTACTTTATCGGGATCTATTTCGATTCCCTTTCGGCTCACTACGAATCCCAACAGTTTTCCCGATGTCACCCCAAAAGTACACTTATTTGGGTTAAGTTTTAGTTGGCACTTCTTTAATCTTTGAAAGAGCTTCCTCAAATTCTCGATATGTTCCTCCTCTGTCTTGGCTTTGACAATCATATCATCGACATAGACTTCAATTTCTTTATGCATCATGTCATGAAACAACGTCACCATGGCCCTCTGATAGGTTGCCCCTGCATTCTTTAATCCAAACGGCATGACTTTATAGCAAAACGTCCCCCACATAGTGACAAACGTTGTTTTCTCCATATCTTCAGGGTACATTTTAATTTGATTATAGCCGGAGAAACCATCCATAAATGAGAATAAGGAATTTCCAGCAGTATTGTCCACTAACGTATCTATATGTGGCAAAGGAAAATTATCCTTTGGACTAGCTCTATTCAGATTTCTATAGTCGACACACATTCGTACCTTCTCATCCTTCTTTGGTACTGGGACAATATTTGCTACCCACTCAGGATATTTGGCCACTGTGAGAAACCCAACATCAAATTGTTTCTTCACTTCTTCTTTAATCTTGAGCAGCATCTCGGGTCTCATTCTTCTCAGTTTCTGTTGTACGGGCTTGCAATCAGGCTTTATTGGTAATTTATGGACAACCAATTCTGTATCCAGCCCTGGCATGTCCTCGTATGACCAAGCAAATACATCCTTGAATTCTTGAAGTAATTCTATCAAGCTTTGCCTTCCTTCAGCAGACAGGGTGGTACCAATCTTTATTTCCTTTCTATCCTCATCTGTACCCAGGTTCAAGATCTCTGTAAGCTCTTCGTGAGGCAGGATCTGCTCATCTTCCTGTTCCACCATCTTTAGTAATTCTGAGGGTGGTTCACATCCCTCATTATCATCACAACCTTCGATTTCCCCTTGACATATGGGCATCTCGAAATCAATCTCCGGGTCAGAGTCATTAGCATTCGTATTATTGATATCTGAGTTCCTGAAAGGATAACGAAAAAGAAGATATATATACATATATACATATATACATATGGGAGAATATTTTCCCATATAAACAAATAGAAAGAAATAATATATGCGTATATTCAAACAAAAATGCATGAGGAAATGTTTGCCATTTGGGAATTAACAAAACACATCTTTTATTGAAAGCAAGTAAAGACACACAACTAAACCCTTTACATCAAATCACCTACTGTCCCAGGGTATGAACAATAGGGAAGAGTTCTAGTGTATTACTCTGCAAAAGATTTGTAAACTACAGGCAATTCCTCCGTAGTCCAGTTGTTCAACACAAAGCCCGGTGGCGCAGGGTAGATGCCCATAGCTCTCATTCCTTTGAACTCCTCATCGGTTATGACATTAATGCCCAAGTCCTCCAAGGCATTCTCAACTATCACCTTACTGCTTTCCAAAGTCCCTTGAAACATATATCCTCCTGATACGAAAATGCTGCTCAATGGCGGGAATGTCATGGGCTCCCAGCTTGGGTCCTCACCAGTCAATCTTGCCTTTCTCAATTCCTGAATCTTCTTGATGCTTCTCAGTTTTTCTTTTAAAGTCGGCTGATACCCTAAACCGAACCTGTCTCTTTTAGTTACAGGGTAGATTGGGCCCACCAGTCCTTGCAACCGACGTCCAAACCCTTTGCTAGTATTTGCTCCTCTTCCAAGAGTCAGCTTAAGCCCCATTTTGGTGCAGTTTGACAATCTAGGTTTTGGGATCTTTTTTCCTTCTGCCACAAACATGGCATTGACATATTCCAACGATCTGAAAGAACATTCAACAGCTTGCTCTTCCACTTCAACGTATGGAGCAGTAGTAGAAACCGAAGCAATAATGTCTTCTTTAGCATGAATGCATATAAGCCTCCCATCAATTGCAAATTTTATCCTTTGGTGCAACGTTGACGGAACCGCACCGGCCTGATGAATCCAGGGCCTTCCCAATAAACAGTTGTATGTAGGCATGATGTCCATCACAAGAAACTCCACTTCGTATATCGCCGGGCCAATAGTCAAAGGGATATCAATCTTGCCTAGAACTTCTCTCTTCGTTCCATCAAAAGCTCGAACCACACTTTGACAGCTTCTCCTCAAGGTGTTGTCCACTGGCAGTTTTTTCAGGGTCACCAAGGGCATCACATTTAACGCCGAACCGTTATCTATCAGTACTCTGGATAGAACATGCCCTTTGCACCTAACTGTGATGTGTAGAGCCTTATGATTGCCAATCATCCCAGAAGGGATCTCGTCCTCAGAAAAGGATAAAAAATTATCGGCCTGGATGTTGGCAACTAGTCGGTCCAGCTTTTCTGTGGGTATCTCCTTCGGGACAAAGGTTTGGTTTAAAACTTTTAACAGGGCATTGCGATGAGCCTCTGAACTCAGAAGAAGTGATAGGACAGAAATACGGGCAGGCAGCTTGTGCAGTTGCTCAACAATACTGTATTCACTATGTTTCAAAAATCTTAAAAATTCCATCGCTTCATTCTCCGTTACTGGCTCATTGACGATGGGTTCATCTTCTTTTATCTGCACATCGATACTTTTTCCTTTCCCGACAGCAATTTTCTTCTCAGGTTCTTTGTGATAACATCTACCACTCCTGGTCATGTGTCCCACTTCATCCACCTCTTCCTGCTGCTTTGACACCTCTCCTATTTGACAAGTATATCTCCAGGGTACCTGTTTATTGTCTTTATACGGGAACGGAGAGGGAGGTGTAATAATCACCTTTGGGGCTATCTTCTCAGCCACTCGATTCTTGGGAGTAATGACGAGGGGACAACTAGCACTATAGACCCCTTTGGATGATCCCTCAGAGGCGTAAACTTCCGCTTCTTCTTTCTCAGCCCCTTCTTTGAAGAACTCGATTTCCTTACTATCCATCATCTCTTGTACCAGCCCTAAGAAATCATAACACTGCTGTATACTGTGTTTTGTGTAGTTATGGTAGTGGCACATCTCTTCATTGTTGAAATGTTCACATGGCAGATTAGTCTTTAATAGTCCTACCTTGACCATTTGGCACCACACCCAAGACATGGGTGACATCACCTCCCTAACATTTTTTACAGTCGTTCTTCCTTTCTCTTCAGCGACTGCATTAATCCCGGCTCCTGCATGGTTTGGCAATGGATTCTGGGCTATGTTTGGCTGTTCACTGTCACCAAAATTGATGACGTTTCTTCTTCTTAGAGCTTGGACGACCTTTTTGAAAGCGGGACAATTTTCAATAGAATGTCCGGAAACCCCTGCATGGTATTCGCACTTAGCACTAGCATCATACCACTTGGGATACGGGGGTTGTATAGGGTCCACATGATAAGGTGAGACTATATGTCGATCATATAATTCGTGGAATAACTCCTTATAAGTCATAGGAATCGGATCAAATTGAGGCCTCTCTCTCCTTGGATCTCTTGCCCCTTGCCTATTGTCAATTTGGGGTGATGCTACCGTTCCCTGTGGTCGGGATATTGTGATATTATGGGAATCATACTGCCTTATTTTGTTGACTTCGTTTTCCTTCTTCCTCATCGGCTGTTTCTTGCTGGAATCTCCTCCCTCAAGCTTCCCGCTTTTAATTGCCATTTCAATCATTTCTCCCGCCGTAACTATATCAGCAAAACTTCGAGAAGGATTACCAACAAAATGTGAGAAAAATGGAGCCTTCAAGGTATTAACAAAAAGTAGGTTCGTTTCCTCCTCTACCAACGGTGGGTGGACTTGTACTGCTACCTCTCTCCACCTCTGAGCATATTGCCTGAAACTTTCATTATGCTTCTTCTCCATTGCTTGCAGCACCATTCTGTTAGGTCTGACGTCCTTCACATGCTTATACTGGTCGAGAAAAGATTTGGCCAGGTCTTTCCACATCCTGACATCAACTCTCCTTAGTTGATTATACCATCGCAATGTTGAGCCTACTAAGCTTTCCTGGAAACAGTGGATCAACAGCTGGTCGTCCCCTACGTAACCAGTCATTTTCCTGCAGAACATTGTGATATGGGCAGAAGGGCATTGGGTACCGTCGTATTTCTCAAAGTCAGGGGTTTTGAACTTGGGAGGTAGGACCAGATCAGGAACTAAACTCAGTTCCTTAGCGTCGAGACCATACAAGCTGGTATCTTCTTTCATAGCTTGTACTTCATTTGCTAGCTGCTTATATTGCTCCTGCAACAACTTGTTTTCTCTCTTCTTTGCTTCTTCATCGAGGTCCGGGACCTGGTGATATGGGCTTTCTTCGGGATGCGAACAAGATCCAGGTTGCGGATTAACTGCAATGCCGTCAGGATTTATGTGTACTTTGGTATGGATAGATGTTCCTTGGATATTCGGAGACTATACCGGGGTGAACCCTGGAGGGTAAAGTGGTTCTTCACTTGTTTGCTCATGGGCCTTTCCGTGCTCTGGATTTCTCCCTCCCAGCATATTTGCCAACTTAGACAACATATCCTCTTGAGCCTTAAGCATATCTTCTTGCATTTTTCTCAGATCATCTTGCAACTGCAATTGAGTTCTTTCTATTTGAGCAATCTTATCATCCATGGCCTTCCTTGTGTTATAGTGATGCTTGAAATTTCCCAGTATTCTGTAATGTATCCCTTATTGTTAATTTTAATGCTTTGAGGATGAATGCAAATTATGTAAAGTGTGATAAAAAATGCAACACAAAACTTAAATTGCAAATAAAATGCAAATGCATACAGAAAGGCATTGATTCATAAGACGCGATCAGTCTTAGAACAACTTTCATTTAGGACAAAAGCATCATCTTTACAAGAAAATTCCATTACAGAAATGGCCTAGCTCTCATGTTCAGCTCTACTATCTGACTGACAAGCCAATCGACCCTCTCTCCTACACCTGATACTGGATTGGTATAGCTCTGGATGACTTTTACTTGGAGGTCCATCTCTCCCAACTGCCTCGCAACGCCGCTTAACTGATTCATCGTCTCTCGGATCACGTGATTCACGTTTGTCTTCCAGTCTCTAAAGTGATCGTTTAAGTTTTGCCATTGCAGTATAGTGCCTTGGACGGTGCGCTCGAGACCAGCGATTTGTGTCTGGCAGCTTCGTAAGGCAGCCTCTAAATCATGAATCTTCTTTTGCAAAGCAGCGTTCTCCTCGAGGTTAACCCTTTGATCCACTGGGCAACGCTGACTGTTTTCTGCAGATAAGGAACATTCAAGCTGCATAACGTAGGCATTGTACTCTTCATTCTTTGCCTTGGCTCGAGCTAACTCTTCCTCATGCCTTGATTCCATTTCATGCGTCTCTTGATTGAGTACCTCTATCCGTTCGTTCTTTGCTCCGCACCTTTGTATCCAGAGGAATACTTCATCCTGTTTGCCTTGGAGCACACTCTCCCGATGTTGCCTTTCTAATTTTAGCTCTTCTTTACTTTGCCTCTTCTCAGTTTCGAGCTCGTCGATTCTTTGCTTTCTAACCTCAAGTTCAAGTTGCATGTTATTTGCCTTCATTCTGAGTTCTTCAATATTAGCATGCAATTCTTCTTCTCGCTTCTTGCTCAAGGTGTACCTTTGTCTTAACTCTTTAGCCTCTGTCCTTTCGCTCTTCAGTGCCCTAACCCAGGACCTTCTCTCGGACTCAAGTTCTTGATTTCTTTTCTTCTTCTCTGTCTCTACTTCTCTGACTCGGTGCTCTCTCTCGGCTCTGACGTCTCTAACTCGACGATCCCTCTCAGCCCGGAGCTCTAACCGCCACTGCTCTGAAGTTCTCCCGAGGCCAGCAATTGCCCGTGCTCGACTCATCTTTTGGTAACCGCTCTGTAAACTAGTGAGATTGGCCTCCACTTCATCCTTTCTCTTGCGCATAAGCTCAAACTGTGTATTATAGAACCCCCTATCGATGTCCAACATGAAATTCTTTTGTCTAAGGGCCTCACACTCTGATTCCTTCCTGGCGATTTCCGCTTCGAATTCACTCTTTAGTATCTCCAACTTAGACGGTACGTATTTAAACTGTGCTTCCAAAGGAATTGTTTGGTCACGATCCGCCAACGGAAGGATATCATTCTTTCGCACCGCCCTCCATGCCACGTAATCTGGTGTCAGCATGACCTCAGCTGCTATGAAATCAGTTCTAAAGGTTGACTTCCACGCCTCTGACATTGCACGAGCAGTCTTCTTGTAGTGATCTCCACAGTACACAAATTCAGATGCCTTCAGACCGGATATAGCTGGGATGAATTGGCGTGCCCCAAATTGCCTCAGTACCATCAGTGGCGCATAACCTACTCCACCCCATAACCCTAATAGGGTTACCCAATCGGAATCCCCGCATTTGTACAACACATCCACAAAAGCTAACCAGGGGACACGCCACACTATATCATGCTCCTGTAAATTTCTGAAGAGTGAGACCTAATCCTTCCTGGTGAGATGCTCTGGCCACTCTTTAGTGAGGAAATCTTTTAAGGGTGAATAGGCCGTAGAAAACCGTCGACTATACTCTCGGTCAATTTTCCAGAAGTGACTGCGTATCCAAACAGTAAGCAACTGGACACACCCGGTGAAGCGGCTACTCTCAGCTCTTCTGCAACTGCTAAGTGCTCTGAATGTTTCAGCCAAAATGCAGGAACAGGGTTTACCTTTCTTTCCAAACGCTCGAATAAATCGACCACTGCGGCTTCCACATGATAAAGAACTTTCGGGAAAATCATCAAACCATAAATTCCCAAGGCGAACATCTCCATGCTCTTCTCGATATCGCTATGCTTGACAATGAGCTCCTTGAGGCATGACCAAGGGAAGCAATCGGACTCTCCCTTCTTTTGGATTCAATCAGCAACCCACTTCTCTCCCATCCCAGTAATCCTTGCGAGCTTGCTCTTAAAGGATTGTGTCCTTGAGGCTTTTGAGTAGATTCGGTCCAAGTGTATCGTCTCGAAATGAAACAAGGAGGTGTATTCTTCTAATGTGGGAGTCATGTCTTCCTTGTTGAAAGTGAAGCAGCTATATGCGGGATTCCAAAACTGGACGAGAGCTTTGATTAGGGGTTCGTTTACTTTTACGTACAACAGAAGGGCGATGTCACCATACTTTTGCCAGAAAGAGTATTTCACACCAGAATTCCAACTTTCCCAAATTTCGCGTAACTCTTGCAAATCGTTTTGCTTTAGACTGACCGGAGCAACCTCTGGTAGTACTGATATGTAATCTTCAGTCAAACTGTCACCTTTCTTCCTCTGATTTTCCTCGGACCACGACCTCACTTCTGCGTTATCCACTTCCTTGTTATGAAAGCTCTTGTCCATTTTATGAAAGCCTTCTGCTTTTATGACCACCTTGTGAATCAACACCTTTCTTCATGAATGATGATGCAATGCAGCAGTAATAAATAAAACACAAAACACAAACAAAAATAAAACTGTGTTAGTATATACAATGAATAGTCGAAGAATACATAAACAACATGGAGATAGAAAATATATACATCTTAAACCTTATTCACATGATATCTACCCAACATGATATCTACCCAATCATGCTTTAGTAGATCCTACCCAACATGGTATCTACTCTCAGGTTTCGTTATTCATAAAAAAATCCTAACCGCGTGGTATCTAATTCACATGCCTGATCGAAAAATAAACCTAACCACATGATCTCTAGTTCACATACTTTTTTGCAACAAATAAATTCGAGGGAAAAGTTAGAATGAGTTTCCCCTTTGTGTCTGCGGACAGAGATTCGACATAAGATGGGCAGAGTTTCAGTATTTCTAAAAGGGCCCTCGAATTGTCCTTTGCTGGTGCCCCCTTGGGCTTGCCAGACCCTCGATCCTCGCCCATTATAGGCTTAAAACGGATCAAGTTCAATTTCGAGAGGATACATTTCCCTATGTCCATGCGAGGAAACTCAATGTTTCACTCGTAAATATAAGGCATGTACCCCAGAGATTACTAGCTAAAGCCCATGCGGAGAAAAGTAATTTTCCTCTCGTAAGCGTAGCTTTCACCCCTACCTAACGGGACAGAGCACAGTTAGAGTGCTCTAAATGTTAAAGGTTTACAGCAACAGTGGGGAAACTCATAATCCTTTGCCTCGATCCAAGAGAAACAATAGACTAAAGTGAAAGTCAGAAAACTGAAAACATGTAGATCACACATTAGTACAACTATTTACTCATTAACCCAAATTACAAATTAAGATGCACACAAAATAATTCAAACAAATAAGGGATCAAAAACCAAATCAAAGCGAACTTATAACTTTCGTTTGCAAAGACAATTAATTAATCGACTATAGGCCTGACTCTCTAAAAGTTTCCCCAGCGGAGTCGCCAAGCTGTCGAAACGATTTTTAAACGGGTGGAGGAGCGAGATTTTAGAAACCGCATCATTTTAATTAGGATTGATTTTTTAATTAAAAACAGTGCGATTTTAGAAAACCTCTCGTTTCGAAAAATTGGAAATTCCTTTACGATAAAAATATAAGGTTCGAGGAGTCGCCACCAATCTTTGATTAGAGTGTGATTGGGCACCCAAAAACATTGTCGTTTTAAATAAAAATTAATTTTAATTAAAACGGAAAATTTACGGTCTACGTTACCAAAATCCAAGTTCGGGAGTCGGTTACGCGTGGGGAAGGATTAGCACCCCCACAACGCCCTAAATCGGTACCTAGTTGATTAATTAATTTCTTTGCAACGAATTTCGCAAGTTCAAATTTAATTTGATTAATGATCCCTTTAAACAACAAAAATGCAAATTTGCAACATTCAAAGCAACAAAATAGATTTAATTTAAAATTACCAAGTCATTAGAAAAATAAAGAATATTCGATTATTTAAAAATACCGAGACCAGATCTTTAGTTCAGTTCTAACGACCTTTTCTCGAAAAGTTTAAATAGTCGAATATTTCCTTTTCTTTCGCTCCCAAATTTTACTATGATATATCCAAATTTAATTAGGCGTTACTGACGGGATACAATTTTAATTTAAAATTGTCAAAACAACTCTCTAGTAAGTTAAGAGAAGCCATTCCGACAGTTTTTAAATTAAAAATATATTACCCTTAATCCAATTATGTAACAAGAGTCGAGTCATGCACGTGAGGCTATCATGCGAATCATACAAAGTGATGTTAATGTAAAGATTAATTAAACATGCGATTAAAGTAAATGAGGCTAATCATGCTTTAAAAAGAAATACACCTAACTGCGTATGGACAACATGCTCGAAATAATATACACATGCAACATACAAATAAACTACGCTTAACTCTATGCGTATGGATAAAAATGCTCGAAATAATATACGCATGCATATATTTAAAATAAATCTAAATTAGCCTATCATGCATAAAAAATTAAAAGGACTAAAACATAAAAAATAAATAACAAGTTTTTTCATAACGTTTTCATTTTTGGGTACTGCAAACATAATACAACCAAAATACTGCAAATGACCAAATTGAAAGTTTCTCAAATTACACATCCAATGCCTAAACAACATTAAAATGGCCCTAGCATGGTTCTGGACTAAGATGTAACACACTGAAAATTAAGATACAAACTTAGAATTGTAACAAAGCTCGGTTCAGGGATTGAAATGGGACAAAACAAAATTGGGATGGCCACACACACAATTACCCCCCCAGCAAAACACAGTAGACTCCAGCTTCGTGAAACGCAACCGTTTCAAACCATCAGGGAATGACGCCGTTTTGATATATGGGATAATAGGGTAAGTCTTATACCTAATTTCACTTTCTCTTCTCATCCTAAACCAAACAGAAGAGCCCCAGCCGTTTTCTCTCATCTCTCCTTCTTCAACCTTCAAACCCTAGACGAAGCATGGCCAACGCCGTGGCCACCGCCGTCTAATGGCTCCGATGAGGAGCCGAGACGTCCTCTAAACTTCCTCCGACGACAAACCCTTCAAATACCAACCTAAACCAGCGATCTAAGCCCAAACTAAACTTGAAAACCCGACCGGCTTCACCCTCTAGTAACCTCACAACACTACGGCCACCGTGACCTTTCCCCTCTCTGGAGGACTCCGATGAGAAGTCAAACCCTCGACAACCCTAAACCCCTAGTTCGAGCCTCCTTGGTGAAAACCAGGCCCCCCAAAACCTAGATTCTAGCCGAGTTATGAACCCTAACAAACTAAACCCACAGCCACACCACACAACCACCGTGGGTTCCCCCTTTCTCACTCGTCTGTTTACTCAAAACCCAGGCCTCCACCACTTAAACACTCCGACGAGAACCCCCATGTCCTGACTCAGAAACCCCAACTAGATCTAGCCTTTTAAAAACCTACGACCCACGAATAAACACGAAAACAAAACCCTACATACCCACCACTCGAAACAGGAACCAAGAGTCACGCGAATCTTACCCTTGATGACCCAACGTGGCTCGGGCTTGGGCGATGGCGACGTTCTGCTCTTCCACTAAGGAAGGTGAAGGGTTTTTTTTGTTTGCTTCGTTTTTTGTTGACTGATATGCTAATGGGTTTTTGGACTCTGGTTATGGATTTCTTCTGTTTCGTGGTCCTTTTGATGGTTGGTTCTCTGCTTCGTGATGACTGGTTCCCTCGATGATCACTGGTTTGGTGATTGTGTTTTTTTTTTTTTTGGTTTTGTGCTTTTTTCCTTCGATGATAGCTGATGGGTTGAGCGTTTTTTTTTTGCTTGGATGATGACTGATAACTCCCAGAACCAAAAAAATCCCCTTCTGGTTTCGTTTTCACTGCTATTTCTAGTTGATTTTCTTTCTGTTTTTTTGTGCCTTCTGTTCTGCTTCTTGTTTCGTGTGTTTGCAGGGCACAGGCGAGAGCAGATCACGGGCGGCAGCTGTGGGTAGCTGAGCCATTGCTCGGTTGGTCGTGCGCGATCTGGAAATGCGGTGGTGGCTTCACGTGAGTCTGCAGTCGGCTCGGGAATCACAGAGGGCTGGGAACCGTTGGATCGTGGAGCCAGATCCAACGGCCTTCCTGCTGCGGCGCTAGAGGCTGGTGACAAGGAAACCCTAATGGGTTAGGGTTTCTTCAGTTGGGCTGAAGAACTGGGTTGTTGGGAACTAGGCTCGTTTGGTCCAGCCTGTTGTAATCTTAGTTTAATTAGAATTTGTAAAAGACCAAAATAAAACATTAATCAGTAATTAGTTACTTACTTATTTATATATATATATATACTATAATATTTATAAGTACCCAATGTATATACTCGTATGCATCACTAATATAGAACACGTAACCACTATGAAATCCAACATATCATTAATGATAACCCTAACTAACGTGTCCTACGAACTTAGTAATAACCAGAAATTAATCATAAGGATACACATAAGACGTCCCGGACAAAATGAGCATCTACAACGACAATTAACAAAACCTTTATTCATTCAAAATGTGATATGTATTATGTTTATATTTTAAAAAAATTAACAAAAATTTAAAATATTATTTTTTTTAAAAAAATTCTTAAAATTTCAAATCTCTTTATATTGTTATCTCATCAGCCACCATTAATATCATCGATTGGCCAAACCCCCAACTCCGTCGACCAGTCAAAAGCCCAATACCACCGATAGTCAAAATTCTAAATCTTTTACTTTTACCACCAATCCCGAATGAAAATAACATTGGCAAAGGGAGAAATCATCCGCCATAAAACAATTAAGTGTCCGTTTGGTAATGTTTTCTAAAAGTAATTTTAGCTAAAAAGTCTATTTTAACCACAAAATCAATATCAAACGAATAAAAACTGAAAAACAATTATGGTGAAATTGATGGTTTCAAACCATCTACTCAGTTATGTATTTATATTTTTTTTAATAACTTAATACTAACTTCCTTAAAAAAGTAACTTATTACTTAATAATTTAAAGTGAATAAAATTCATAGTTTATATATTAAAATATTAATAGTGAGTTATTATAAAATATATTTTATAATAATTATATTTTTATTTGCTCTTTTTTATATTTTTAATTAACATAATGTCTATAATAGATATTTTATCTTTTCAAACTCACTTTTTAACAGCAATACTAAACAGTTAAATTTTAAAATACACTTTTAAAAGTCAATTTTCAAAATCTATATCAAACTAACACTAAATTTTAAATACCCTTAATAAAAGAAAATTAAATTCTAAAGTCCTATTTTTAAACTTTAAATTTCCCAAATTTTCTAAATCTCAAATACCCAAATTCTTAATCCTTTTATTTTGTCGTCGCCGATCATCACTATCATCGTCAAATACTCATGTATCCGTTGTCAATCTCCTACTATCATCTCTTGTCTTCGTTCAAATCATATAAACCATAAATTTAACTAGATAACAAATTAAAACAAAACATTGAGACAAAATTAGGTGCTTGCAAATGTAATTATTATTATTTATTTTGATATTATTATTTGATATTTACTTTATTTATTGATTAACGTAAATTTATATATTAAAAAAATTATTTGAAATTCAAAATTTAATTATTATTTAAAATATTTCGTATCTCACTCTATTAAAACAATTAATTAATAATATAAATAGATTAGGAAAATTCTGAACAAATATTACTCTATAATTATTCGACACTATTTAAAAACAATAATAAGTGATTGTGAGAATTATTAATTAGATTAAAAAAATCATAGAAAACACCCATCATCATAAGAAAATTGATGCCTGAGAACCTAAATGATGATTAAAAAAATCTTCCCTTTTTTTACTTTTTTGAAATTAAAATATATTAAAATTGATTAAGGTTTAAGAACTTTTATTAATCAACCACGTTTATCTTACTCCATGTTTTTTTATTTATTAAATTAATCAACTAATTAACCGATCATCTCCTTAACATGGCTATATTTACTCAACTCTAATTAAATATATCTGCATTTTATTACTAATTTTCTTAAGAATTTTGTATAATGAATTCATCAACATTAATTCAATAAAAATATATATAAAAAATCAAACATCAGAATAATTATAAACTATAAAAATATGTTATTTCTATTTTTAAAAAATTGACCCACATTGCACCGAATCATTAAATTCTAATATTATATATATAAGAAGCGTGGGAATTAAAGGTGCAATTATTCTACCAACAAATGACATGTCCAATAATGTCTAGTTTATATGTGTTTTTCTTAATCATGCATAAGATGATTTAATTTTATTAATTTTTTAGAATTTTTATATATTTAAATTATAAATAATCATATGTTTGATATTATGGTATTCTTTGAATAGGAAAATAACCAAGCAAGGGAAGCAAGTTGGCGAACAAAAATTGATCGGTAATTGACGACAAACAGAGCTGCCAAGCTGTGGTGGGACCAAAACTCCACGTTCCCATCATTTAGTGAGGCTGGTTTGGGGAGGTGGTGGGGTTCACTCCCTCCATTGTCGGCTCATATGGAATGTAAGGTGCGCCTGGACCCATCGGCAGGGAAAGAGTCAGTGAGGATCGCCTCTCGCCCGCCCTCGAGGGATTGTTGAGGACAAACCAACCATTTACTAAGAATGAACTTGTTTACTCTATTTTATATATGGAATCGGATGACCATGATCAAATAAACAGAAGACGAATTTTTGTTGAGGTTACAGATTCATCCTCTATTCGATGCTTTAAGTAATGTCGAACATCGATCTTTCAGAATCTAACAACAAATGACCACAACAGTAGTGAACAGTCGAACACAATCTTATCTTTCTGTATCACTAAAGAGAATGAATTTGAAAAGAATTTATAAGTATTTTCTTATTCCAAAATTGTAAGTCGTGTTTAAGATGTGTCTCAACTAGTCTATATATAGTGGAGAGGAAATGAAATGAAAGGTTAAGACCATTTGATGAAAAGACTTGATATTTGATGAAGAGAATTGTTGAAAAACTAATATGTTTGATTGAATGGATGCAAATTTAAAGTCAAAAATAAGTCTACTCACCAAGTGACATAATTTATGACTTATTATAAATAGCATTAATATCATTTAACTAATCTATTATTTTTCCAGCAAGAAGATTTTATTCATTACTTTATATTCGTCTAACGTGTACACTCGCACACTTATATAATACTCTAAACATGCAACACTCATGAATATCATGTTTTGTTCGATAATTGATTCTCACATGTGTTGTCATAACACTAATTAATTAGTTTTATGTTCGGTTCTTCTGGAAGGGAGATGATAAATCAGTAAAGAAAACTCGAGTTGGATGGTTTGTAATCTATCGGCTAAAGTTGGAAGGTGGACTTGGATTGAAGGACATTCAAAGTACATGGAATAAAAAGAATTTGACTTACTATTTTTTTTACAAATTTGTTTAGGTCCCGACCGAAATTTTAAATTTAAAAAGTATATGGAATTAAAAATATCAAATTGGAATACAGATATTAAATTCATAACTTTTCCATAATACAATGACTAATTGAAGAATTTTCCCAAAAACTCAACGAACGGAATAAAATCCCTTTTGAGAACGTAAGGAGAAACAGTACCCATTGAACCTAAATGAGTCATTTGAACTAAAAAGCCTAAAAATATGTCATTGTCATGGAACCTATCTCAGTTTTACTAAAATTTGGTTATGTTATTTGGTACAAATAATTGATAGCATTCAATACCGCAACTACAACTATAGCTTTCTCGTGGATAAAATATATGCTTCAAAAACTCTAGCTTTATTCAACAAGGAACAAAAGCTTTGTTGTTTGCACAACTAAGTCGATATGAGATAAACTTATGATTTTATATCAGGGTTATGAACTTATAAAATTTTAAAAGATGAAAATATATTATAAATAGAAAATATACATAAAAAAAATTTGAACAATTCAGTGGAACGACGGTCTCCGCCTGTCTCCTCGATACATCTCTACCATGACTTTAATATTTTTTTAATTAATAAAACCCATACTAGAGTGACAAAGAAGCTGTGTAGCTTTGGAATTTGAAATAGTGTCACTTTACTTTCTTTTTTTTGTAAGAATGAATAAAAGGGTGGTGATGAAAAGGTAACATTATGCTATGGAACTTCCTTTTCTTCATTAGCTAAATTGTCCTTTTCGAGACTTTATATCTTTATACGATTCTCATCTCTTTTTGTTTTTTGGAAATTTAAGAATAGAAAATATTAAAAATATGTGGCTAAATTTGCAGGCAAGATGCAAAGCCAAGTTGGGGATGGCAATAGTGCTTTATCTCGGAGGTATGCCCACCAAGCTTGGAATCTTGAGTCGGAGAGTTCAATTCTATCAAGTCCAACAGCTCGGAGTGATATCAAGGACAAGTGCTCGCTCTTTAGCTCCATAAGAATCGCTTCACCTAGCATATTTAGAGATGACATGATACGCACCTTTCAATTGAGCGAATTAGATTAGTTTCAGACCATTTCAGTTCAGATCAAATTGACTTGTTTTTTTTTTTAAGATTTAGATAAACTTTAATTTGGGTTTAAGTCATTTCAGATAATTTGTTCGGATTGTTTCGAATTAGATTCATTTAAGTTTGAATAAGCTTAAAGTTCATATCAATTTGGTCTGTCAAATCGAATTTGAATTCTGATTAATCAAATAAGACTTTCAAGTTTAGGTCAAATATAAAAAGTATACATGAAGCTCTAACTTGGATAATATAAATACTCATATCTCTTGATATCAACTTTCAACCAAGGAAAGAAATAGGGTGCCTAAGAGGTCATTCGTTTGGGCCTAATCAAGATTGCAGTCTAAGCATTCTACTCAGTGGCGGAATTAAGTGGGGACACGTGGGCCATGGTTTCCCAAAAAAAAATTAAAATTTATTTTTAGACTCTTAAAATTTTTAAAAAGAATAATTTGGATCCCACAAAATTTTTAGAAATTCATATTAAGTTTTACATTTTTTAATGTTCTTAATTAAATCCCTCCTATAATTTTTAAAAATTTTCATTAAGTCTCTCAAATTTTTAAAATTTTTAATTAGATCTCAATTTTTTGAAAAAAAAAATATAAATTGAACTCTTTAAAAGTTTTGAAAATTTTAATTTAAACATCAATTTTTTTATAGTTTTAAGTTGACCATCCAAATTCTATCACTAAGTTCTGCCACTTATTCTACTCTCATTTTGTCTCTTTTCTTGGTATCTATATCATCTTAAAAATCAATCCTTGAAATCAAACCCCAACGTTTTCTCATCTTTACATTAACAATAAAAACCTTCACTCATACATTAAAGGACATTATCAAGGGCTAATTTATCAACACAAAATGGCCATATCTAATGAAAACTAAGACCAAAAAGTGGGTTCCCATTTTTCCCACCAACAAAGGGACTGAATTCCCCATTACCTTTTTCCTAGACTAAAGTCAAGGGAGAACATGAGAGGTCCATGTTCAAAGTCATTTCAAAAGGTGGTGCTTAAGTAAAATTGGATGGACGCCATGCCATCTCTCTTTGCCTCAAAAACCTTTTCACTATTGGCAAGTCAATTGCAGCCATTACCAACATCTCCTTTTTATTCAAATTTGTTTGCAATTATAACTCTCTAACAAGCATTTTTCCACATCAATCCATATAAGTTGTATACACATATGCATTCTTCATTATTGAAACATTAATTAAATTATTACCCATTATGTCATTGATGATGCAAATCAAACATTAATCAACTTATATTCACATTTAACTTCTTAAGATAATGTTCTAGAGAGAAAAATAAAAGGGAAAGAAGATTCTAATTCTCAACTGAACCTGAAATAAGCTCGTATAAGAACGAACACATGATTTTATGTCTGAACTTATAAAATTCTAGATGACGCTCGTTATATCAACATTTCTCAGTCCATTATTGAGATCACACATGATACTACCTAGTTTTGATAATTCTCAAAATTTTAAAGTTTATTTGAACATTACATTCGAAACTTATTGACTTGACCAAAAATATTTTCATGGGTGTTTATAGATATTTATTAAAATTATTTTAATATAAAGGTTGTACACAAAAATGTGAAGGACCATCCTCTTGTATTTTCTCACTTCACACTTTTTGAAGTGCTTAGGGTTTTACTTTTTGGAGAGGAGAGAGATTAGAGAATCATGTAGACATCTACTATTATGGACCATCCAAAATACAGGAAAATGAGATTTCCTCCCACCATTGTGGCAAAAAAGAAAATCAAATATAAGATAAGTTGGCAAAAGTGCCCAAATAACACTACAGGGAGTGTTTAATTCCCAAACTAACGTGTTCATCCGATTAATTCTTCAAATGGGGTGTTTTCTACAGTAGATGTTGGATCTCTTGGCGTCTTTAAGGTTGAACTAGATTTTTTTGGGTCTTGCTTGGGATCTCCCGGCGTCTTGTTTGGGATTTCCAGCGTTTTGAGGGTGTTGGATTGTTTATGGGGATCTCTAAGCGTCTTTGAGTGAAATCAAGAAAAAAATTTAGCTTTTTTACACAAATATCACCTTAACATAAAGTAATTACTTGTTAGGCACTGTTTAAGAATATTTTACAGATCTAGCAAAATTTTAAGAATACCATTTTAAATAATATGAAAAGTTTTGATATTTTATAAATTTATTTAATTATAAAATATTTTAAAAAATATTATTTTAAAACATAACACAAGACATACACATCTTTTAGGATGGACTTATAAACTTCGATCTTACAACGTACGAGATTCATGATAAAAGACACTTTCTTTTTCATTAAATTTGTGTAAAATACACTTCTCGATATATTATATGTAAATATATGTTAACTATTTTTTATTTAATTTTAATTTAAGTTGTATATAATTTTGAGATATTTTTCCTTTTTTCTTAGACACCCATAAAATATTAGTACACAATAACGATTTAATGATTTATAAATATTAAATTAAATTGAAATTTAATATTAAGTTGTACAAAACTAAAAACTTATATATTTTATCATACATTATACTAAAGTTCCGGTATATTTTTGACCGATACGTTTTGGTGTTAAAATATTATTGTAAAAAGAAGAGAGAATGGGCTACAATGAAAACATCATTAAGTGGTGTACCACTGATATTTTGTGAATTATATACTGAGTAAACTTATATAAAATTTATAAAAAAATTATAGAAAATATTTAAAAATTTGTTAGATCCGTAAAATATTCTTAAACAATGCCTAACAAGTAATTAATTTATGTTAAGATGATATTTGTGTAAAAATGCCAATTTTTTTCTTAATAACTTAAAGACGCCTAGAGATCCCCTAAACAATCCAACACCCTCAAGACGCCGGGAGATCCCAAGCAATACGTTAAAAAAATCTGATTCAACCCTGAAGACGCCGAGAGATCCCAAATCTACTGTAGAAAATATTCCATTTGGGGAATTAATCGAATGAGCACGTTAGTTTGGGAATTAAACACTCCCTATAACGTTATCTGGGTAATTTTGCCAAGATAAGATGCCACATGGGCTTTCCTACTTTTAAAAGAACATATTCTTTTTTCTATGATTTTTTATTTTATTTTATACAAATGGAAAACCTACTTAATCGGTTTGATCAAAAGATAAGAATAACTATTTTTTATACCTATTTACGGAATTTAAAATAATTAAAATATAATACGAAAATGATAGAATTCTTAACCAATTGTACTTGTTTGCTTTACCATTTTTGGTATAGTGACTTTCTTGTGATTGCATTTAATGAAAAAGAAGGTTATCAGTGAATTGAACTCTGCCATTTATTTCCTTATATTGAATTGGTGGATATAATATATATAATATAATATAATATAATATAATATAATATAATATAATATAATATAATATAATATAATATAATATAATATAATATAATATAATAATAAAACCTAATTTGAGTTTTAAATTTGCTAGAGTTCGAATCTTATAGATAAAATTGTCCAAATAATATCTCATATAAGGTATTCAGATTTTTTTTTATATGGGATCATTACATATAATATTTTATTAAAGACATATAGGTTATCCGATGACTTCCCTAAATCATATATATATATATATATATATATATATATATATATATATATATATATATATGCGTGCCTTACAAGCAAACAATGTTGCAGTTCGAATGATATTTTTTCAAAGAATCTTAGTATCTGGATGTCTTCCGGATGTTACAATGATCTCAAATGAGAAAATAATTTCTTCTTCCTGAATATTTTTTTCATTATATTATTTAAGCAATTTTACCAATCTTATATCTATAAATTTTATATAAGTTTATTTATTTTTTAGGGAAGAGCGTGCAAGATAAGTTAGGTTTTATGGGTAGAAAAACAAGCAAGAAGCATTTGCTAATTACTTTTAGAGAAAATAACTTCAGTCACTGAAAATGCCTTATAATATACGATTTTAACCAATTTTTTTGGATTTGTTAAAATGACCAATAAATTCGTAACGCGAACTCCAATTTCGCAACTCAGTTTCCAAATTCGCAACTCGATTTCTGAATTCACAACACAAATTTTTTTGTAGCAACTCAATTTTCGAATTCGCAACACGAATTTTAATTTCGCAACAGGTTTTAGTTTCACAACACAAATGTTTTGGGTATATAACTACGCAACAGCAACAACTCATAACCTAAATCCCTAAATCGCAACTCATTCCATCTTCATCTATCACTCTTTCCGGCGACATTCGTTCCTATATCCAACGACATCCTTCCCCATCTCTAAATTTTTTTTACATAATTTTATTTCTATATAATTTTTCAATGATTTCTCTCCTAAATTATCAACTATCAACTTAATAAAGGTATGTTTTTCTCTAAGTTAGTGATGATATGTAGTTTATAGCTCGTTTGTTTAGTAAATTAATTTACAATTTGTAGAATGAAATCATCTAATGTTGATCATGTTTGGATAAATTTGTGTTTTGGAGTGTCATGAGAGAATGTTCATGGTGTTTTACAATATATGCCTTTACCCATGAATCTTCAACTAAAACTGTCATTAAAAAGTTAACTTATGAAACTCTAATGTTACGTGTTGCAAAGAAATTAAATTTAGAGCCTCTAAGTGGATTTAGGTTATCTTATCAGAGAAAATGTAAAGTTTATTTGTTAACCGACAATGAAGATGTTGAACGATTCATTGCTTATATTAGTGTTTCGCAAGAAGATGATGTTACATTGTATGTTGTTGAACCTAGAAGTAGTGAAGTTGGGTCAGTAGCGGGTAGTAATCAACTAAGTTCTTCAACCCCAGTTTATGGTGCTCACAATGTACAACGTTGTTATGAACCTCAAAATTTAATGATTCAACCACAATTTCATCACCAAGAAAATTTGTTTCACCACATTTCCAATACCAAACACAATCTCAAAACCCACAACCTTTTCCTAATCCAAATCCCAATCAACTTTTAGCACCAAATTCTGGTTTTCGTATTGACCGGTTAGACGATTATGAGCCAACAGAAAAAATTATGAGTACTACTCAGTATTCAAAATTTTATCTTGGTTAATACCTAGACTTTGATATTGGTCAATACTCGGATTTTGATGATGTTTCAGAAGAAAAAACAGACCCTACGTGTAATGATTTTGATATTGGTCAATACCCAAATTTTGATGATGAAACAGCAGTTGCCGAGGAAGATGTTGTTGATAATAATGAGGAAGAAGTTACGACTGTGAATGAACATGTTGAACATCCATTCTGTAATTCATATAACCCTGAAGAAGAAAAACAAGAAGAAGAAGTCCCCGAAGAAAAGAAAAAGAAGAAAATGCCAAGGGAGTATAACTGGAATATGCCAGAATTACTTCAGATACCGGAAGAAGAGTTGGTAAAGATAGCAATTGATTGTTACACAAAAGTTATTCGTATCAAGAAAGATGATTGTTTTGATACAAAGGAAGACTTGAAGATAGCTTTTTATACGAAATGTGTGGAAGATGGCTATCAACTAAAAGTTAACAAATCAAGCAAAGATCGTTTCGAAACAAAGTGTATGATTGAAAAAAACTGTACGTGGTGTATGATTACAAAGAGGATAAAAGATTGCGAAATGTTTCAAGTTAGGACTTTTATTGATAAATATACATATTCAAGAACCCAAGTTTTTCCTCACCATAGACAAACAAACAAAAAGGTGTTTGGTGGTTTTCAGACTGAGTTAATGTTTTTGAATGGCAGGGTATATCGGGGACATGAAATTATGACTGACATGAATACTCGGTTCAAGATTAGTATCTCATATTCTCAAGCTTGGAGAGCCAAATGTTATGCCTTGGAATTGTTGAGGGGGTCTCCAGAAGCATCGTTTTCCCAACTGCCGGCTTATTGTCACAATTTAAAGCCGAAAAATCCTGGTTCGGTAACTCATATCAAAACAGATAGAGATGGACGCTTTGAGTTGCTGTTTATCGACATTGGTGCTGCGGTTAGTAAATCAATATACTTTTGTTGACTCATTTTTGTTAGTTACATGCATTTCATATTTAAATGATTATGTATTGTGTATATTATTTTGTAGATTTGTTTGTTTATTACTTGCATGCGCCCAGTTATTATAGTTGACGGAGCACATTTGAAAGGTCGATACCATGGAGTAAACTTATTAGCAGTAGCCATGGATGCTAACAATGGGATACTGCCAATAGCTTACGGGGTTGGCAAATCTGAAACCTCTGATTCATGGACATAGTTTATGGGGCATCTTAGGGATTGCATAGGTCCTATTAACAATCTGACAATCATATCCGATAGGGCAAACTCAATTGACAACGCTGTTAGAAGATGTTTCCCAGATGCTTTTCATGGACTTTGTGGTGTTCATTTGTATAGAAATCTAAAATCAAGGTCTGTTGGTATAAAAAATCACAAATGGACATAAGCTTATCGGGAAGTGGATTTTAATAAGCATATAAATTGTTTAAGACGTGTTTTGCCTCAATGTGCTCAAACACTAGAAGATGTATGGTTTGAAAGATGGTCAATAATACATCAACTTGGAGCGAGATATGGTTTCATGACGTTTAATAGTGCAGAATCAATCAACGCTCTAAGTCGTCATTCCCGAAAATTACCCATTACTATGTTAATGAAGTTTTTTCGAGCCTCTATTCAACAGTGGTACTACAAGAAAAGAAATCTTGCAGGTATTATTTCTTTAAATTCGTAACTTATCATATATTTTACTAAGTATTATTTATTTAAATTTACAGGAACATTGGAACGTCGTGTTACACCATGGACTGAAAAAAAGATAACGAAACGTGTTGTGAAGTCAACGTCATGGAGAGTTGAACCATGTTCAAACACTTTGTTTGAAGTATTTGATAATAACTTAAATGACCTTGTCGATCTAAATGCAAAGACGTGTAGTTGTATGAAATGGCAAACATCTAGTTATCCGTGTGGCCATGTTATAAAAGTTGCTCTTCATCTAAACCAAGATGATTCAAGCGCATACGCTATGGATTGCTACACTAAAGAAGTATATTGACAGACTTATGCCGAGATTGTCTACCCTATTCCACATCCTTCTGAGTGGGACATACCAGATGACTTACAAATAGTTTTGCCACCAGTCATGGACAGCAAGCTACCTGGCCGACAAAAAAATCACGATCGTATACCGTCTAAGGGTGAAGAGAAGAAGATATCGACATGTAATCGGTGCAAGGAAAGTGGTCATACAAGGTTGACCTGTGGATCACCAGTGCCATCACAATCATCTTTTCCTCTACCAAAATATGGATCCTCATCAAAATCCAAAGCTCATATGGTGCCAAGAAAAAGGAAATCAAAATCGCAATCAAAATCAAAATCCCAATCACAACCGGCTTCACCTTTTGGGACTTATTAACTTAGGTGATTTTTAAATGGAAACGTTGTATTATGTGTATTTTATGTGTGAATGCATACATTTCAGTTAGACATTCATTAGTAACTTGAGTTTGAACATTGCTATGTTCTGTTAAGTTGTTATCACTTATCAGATTTTTTGTTGCGATTATTGCAAAATTCAAATTCGAAACGCGAAATCGCAATGCGAAGTTGACTTTCGCAACCATCGCAACGCGAATTTGACTTTCGCGTTGCGAAAGTGTACCTTCAACAGGTATTTTTTGCCTTCAACATAATGTAGATTGAAATTTAAAACAACAAATCAATTAAACATGCAAAAAATAAGAATTATTTACACATCAATTAAACAAATCAACTTTTACAAATAAATTAAACAAGCAAAAAATAATTCTTATTTCCTCATCAATTAAACAAATCAACTTTTTACAAATACATCAATTTCACGCAGACAGTTGTTTATGCACAAATACATCAATTTCACACAGCTCACTTCAGGATCAGGATTAACCTGTAGAAACCAAACATTTGCTCAAACAACACTTTCTACACATCTAAAACCAACAAACAGCAAATTATCTAGGTACTTAACCAAACAATTTCAAACCAACAAAGATTATATATGTTAACAACACTTGCTCAAACTTACCAATTTGTGTTGTTTATGCACACTTTCAGCACGCGGATGCAGGTAGGCAGCGTCTCGCATATATCGCTCTAGCAATAAAATACCGAAACCACAAGCCTACTGCATCTCTATCTCTATCTGTGGGAGGTAGAAACTGTTTACTTCCTGTCATCAAACGTTCCAAGCACATGCATACGAGAGGACCACAATCCCCTCTGGCTCCCTGCGTTTATTGTGGCGTGGTCTCGTCTCTGATCATTGTAACTTTGAACTTCTTTGGCTTCTTGTTTCCAGAATTAGTCCAATAATCAATCGCATCCAAGTATTTAGCCAAATGAGCGCTCCATTCCTTACAAATAATATCTCTCAAATAAGATAATGGTATGCAATTCAACATGCTGTCATATACCATTGTCTTCAGGGATGGGAGCTGAAGCTTGACGAGAAGCCAATGACGACGTTCTAAAACAGAGATAAACACCTACAATCATAAATAATAATTCAATTACGCACATCAAATTTTTATTTATGAACACCTTTAAAATATTAAAAAATAAATACTAACCTTATCGACCTCCCACCACGCATGATAAAGTTTAGCTTTTTCATTACCCAACACATATGAAGTGTCTCTCTGATCCTTCAAGTGAGCTACGTGAAAAGAAGTTGGCATAATAGTCCATCACGTATTTTTTATTTTCTTCAATTTCCTTATTATCAAAAGACGTGACACCCATGCATCAATATGTTGTTTTATAAAAAAATACATATATTAGTGAATTTCATAAATTTAAAAAAAATTAATTAAAATGCAATATAAGAAGAATATAAGACTTACCCCCGTCAAAATGGCCATTGTCTTCAACCCCTAATAACACACCCCACCAAGACCGATCAAGAAACAAATGCATATCATCGTCGAGTTTGCATATGTCAGCGTAACACCCCTGGCTCCGCTCATGTAGATAAAAATCAACTGCGGTTTTAGCCCAAAGGGTATTATCCAGAATTATGTTCGGTAGTGTTCTCATCTCCACTTCAGATACCGGAATGGTACTGACCGGTAACTCATACGAAAGCCAACTCTCATCCATTATGTCGGGCATGTGAGGGGGTTTATCAATATGTCGACATATTATGCCATGTGAATCGGGCTCTCGAACGATGAGAGGGACCTCTTGAACGATGACAGGGGCCTCTTGAATGGTGGGAGTGGCCTCTTGAAGGATGATAGGGGCCTCTTGAACGATAGGAGAGGCCTCTTAAACGATGACAAGTGCTTCGGGTTTCTTCTTACGGAGTCTTGGCACTATTGGGGTGAACGGAGATGTAATGGCACGTGCACGACGTTTGATGCGTGAATCCCGTCGTGTAAGAAAAACCCGACGTAAAGCATCTACCTTATCGGGATGCTAAAAATAAATTAATACATAAATCAGTAAATAAACAAATAAATAATGCCGAAAAAGGTTATTTGCATTTTTAGTATAGTATTAAACAAACTTACCTCATTGCGTAGAGTATGAACATCATTCTACAACGATGTAACAATCTCACGTAGAGCGGCTACCTCATTACGTAAAGTAGATACCTCACCACGTAAAGCACCATTGTCATCGCGTAAAACCTCTACCTCACCACGTAAAGACCGTACCTCATCACGCCATGCACCATTGTCTTCACGTAAAGTACCGACCTCCTCATGCAAAGCATTGACCTCATCACGTAACTCCCCTAACTTATCCTGTGAAGGTGGAGAACAGGGAGATAAATGTCGTGGCATATTTTTCGGTCGCCTATCATGAGGTGATGGTGGAGAAGAGGCTTGATGATGTGATTGAATAGGTGATGGCTCTCGTTGTGGAGGTGTATAATCGGCTCGATCAGGTGATGGCTCTGGGTGAGGTGATGGCTCTGGGTGAGGTGATGGCTCTCAAAGTGGGGGCTGCTCATCATCCGTGCCATAAAAAAACGCTTACTAGCTTGCCACCAATCAGTGGAAAGCTCAGCCTCTGTGGGTGTCAGCCTCTGTAATGGATAGTTGGCCTCCTAACAATATAAAAGCTCAAACAAAGTTAAAAGTCTACTAGTAATAACTTGTTTATATATGGTAGTATTTGTGTTAACTTACATCATTCATCGTCGTATATGGTAGTAACTCTTCCTAATCCAATAGTCGGATCCTCATCCAGAAAATAGCCCTAGGAATATCATTTGAATTTTTGATTGCATATGTCTGCATACTGGGAAAAGCCTCAAATATCCAAATCTACAAACAATATAATACACAAACATTAGTAATTGTTAAATAATTAATTATAATTTTGGAAACATTATATAGAAATTCTTACCTTAAAGGCCCAAATAAAGCCTGTCAAAGTGTATTTGGAACCATGGCCACGCAAACTTTTTCAGTCCTCAAAGGAAGACGACAACTTTTTCCAGGTAGCTTTCCACAGATATGAACCCCACGAAAACATGTTTCATGCATTTAGGTCCTCTACCAATAATATTAGGTCCTCAGAAATAGGTTGTCTGGCCTCTTTGCCTAAAAAGTCGGCATGCAAAAGTAATAAATGGCATACTCGGACAACATCGAGGTCATCCATCCGAGTAAAACCATCTTTAACAAATAATCTCTTCAAGTCGTCGACGTGTAAACTCGGCTTCGCCTTTGCCAGCTCAGGAAAAACCCGAGATAACCATGATGGGCGGGCGATATGACTAGTGTACCGACCTACATCATCGCGTCCGAAGAGTAGACCAGTGATTAAGCAAAACTCCTCCCGCCCAAAACAAGTATACGCCGGAGGAAAATGAAACCATATCTCTTCATCACCACGTTGTATCCTCTCAGGTAGATCGTTAGTCATAGTCTGAAGAAACAAATGGGTCAACATAGCATCTCCACCCAGATGTTGTACTTTCAGCCTTGGCCCAAAGCAAGTATCCTCAAACAATTTTCTTTGTACAGGTGTAAGCGTCGACGCAATTGTAGTGGCCAGGCTTAATGTATTCCTTAAGGTCAATGAAGCCGAAAAAAAATTCTACAAAAACAATAAACATACCAAGTTAGATATACCAAAAACTACAAATTATACACTATAAACATACATGATATTAAACAGTGAAAACAAAGCCAAATATGTTTTAAACTTGCACGGTATTCACCCAAGTCATTATTCTATCATTGTTCACAAAATGCATCAGATAACATTGTGAAGTTAGTATTTGTCTTTGTTTTTTGGTTGAAGTAATACAATTCATTCAAGTTTCAATTTGCAGAAGAAGAATAGTTTCAGAAACTATTCTTCTTCTGCAAATTGAAACTTGAATAAATTTCATTACTTCAACCAAAAGACAAAACAAAGACAATTACTAACTTCACAGGGTTAAAGACTAAACAATTTAATTGGCAGCAACCGAATGAATTTACTAATCAATCTAAGTGAAATGATTAATTTATTACTGAAATTACCAGTAAATTTATCATCAATTTAAATATGAAAAATCTAATAATAATACAAAAATTTCAAAAAAATAATAATTAAAAAACTAACCCTCGGTGGTTGATTTTCCATTTCTGACCATGAATGGTTGTGAGGGTGGCTCTGAGAGATAGAGATAGACGGATTTCGCCAGAGATGGGGACATATTTCGTCGAAGATGGGGACGGATGTCGTCGTAGAGAGTGAGAGATGGAGATGAGATTGAGTTGTGATTTAAGGTTTTAGGTTATGATTTGCGATTATACTGTTTACATTTGTGTTGCGAAATAAATATTGTGTTTCGAATTCGAAAATAAAATTCGCGTTGCGAAAATAAACGCTCTTTGCGAATTTGATTTATGTGTTGCGAATTACAAATTCGTGTTACGATTTACATATTCGCGTTGCGAATTTGAAAACTGAGTTGCAAAATTGGAGTTCGCGTTACGAATTTATTGATCATTTTTATAAATTCAAAAAAATAGTTAAAATCATATATTATAAAATCTTTTCGGTTACTGAAATTATTTTCACTTACTCACTTTTTGCTCACTTTTATTTATTAGTGTATATAACAATATCATGCATTGGGGTTCACAATTAGCAAAATCTCGTGTTTTTTCCATTATTTAAAAACAAGTGTCCTTTTGGGTAGATTTGTTCTCTCCCTCTCTCTCTCTATATATATTCTAAATCTAATCGTAATTTATTTAGAGGAAATGAAAAAGAGGCTTTTACGTTGCATCAATTGCATTTGAATAAGCATCATAGTTGAACTTCCTTTCATGGCTCATATCTTTATTTAATTATTTAGTATCCGAATTTATCATTTTATAAATATAATATTTTAAAAAAAGTAATTTAATATTTATATTTTCCAAATGTTATATATATGTGATATCTGAATTTGTTATTTTTATAAATATAATGTATATATTTTTAAATCAAATTGATACCTATATTTGCTTGCAATTAAACATTCGTGTTATTTAATATGGACTATTCTGTATACTGTTGCTCAAATATAAATTTAACATTAACTAAAAAATAAATATTATATTTGTAAAATACCAAATTTAAATATCAAATAGTCTACAGAAATTTTACTTCATGTTGATTGGGAGATGTGTTATTTTCTGTTTTTTATTTTAATTTTTTATTAATATGATATTGGAAAAAAAGATTCAAGGGGTCCAAAGACACCAATTATATTGCACAAAAAATTAAAATATATTTGTTATAAATGTTTTGACTTTAATATTCAATTAGAAAAAAATATAATTAAAAAACATTGATGTAACATCAAATAACATATTTACATTAAAATAAGTAAATAAATAAATAAATAAATTTAAGTCATTGTGTATGTAAAAAATCTCGGTTGAGAGACTTACCTATTAAAATTAGGTGTGTGACCCGGATCAGTTCAAATTAATCAAAATAAAACCTTGAAAATTAAAAGGGCAACCAAAAAATAAATAATAAATAAATAAAACAGAGAAAACACCTGTAATTGTGCTGTGACGAGGCAGGCAACGTCCACCTCTTTAGTTAAAGTCTTGTTGTTGCTGATAATATCAAGAAAGTGATAGTTTTTTTACAACTATTAATTCCCTAAGCCACCACCTTCATTATTTTAATTTGTTTAATTTTTATTTTTACAAATTTTTAAATTTTTAAATTTAATCTTGATTTAAAACCATAAAGATTAAATAATTAAATTATAGTGATTCAATTAGAATAATAAAATTGAAAAATATGAATTAAATCTATAATCAGAGACGAAGTTATAAAACTCCATATAAAGATCGAGATAAAATTATAAAATTTCATAAGGGTAGAACTAAAAAAACTCATTTTAGACTAAAAATTAAATAATTAATTTTTAAGAGAGTTTATAATGTATTTTTTCCATTTAGTAAATGAGCTAAAAGACTTCAATTATATTATTAATATTTGTGAGGGACTATAAAATAAATAAACCATTTAATAAAGGGGCAAAGCCCCGGACTTCCACTCTCTTTGTCCTAACCTATGACAAATTTTAAAATATCACATAAACAAATATTTAATTTAATTTAATAGATCTAATAATTATTATTTATATCATAATTAAAATTTTAAAATTAAAAAGAATTAAATTATAACATAAAAATTGAAATTTACAATTGAAACAAAATAGATATTAAGAAAAATATTTGACCTAATATTTTTTTCATATATCAATGACTGATATTTTTTCCACAATTTTTCAATAATTAATATATTTCTTATTAAAATTGGATTTATACTGTAAAAAAGTAAGGGAAAACTACCTATTTGGTCATCCAACTATTTTTTTCTTCAAAATCATACATAATATTACGTTTTGATTAGGTCAACAACGTTAAAAATTAATGATGATACTGATGTGTCACCATAAGTTAATGTCAAATCAACATCACTATTGATTTTTAATGACGAATGACCAAAATGTATCATTGGGTATCATTTTGAAAAAAAATAATTGTTGAGTGCGAGAAACACGAAGTAAGTAATAGGTGGGTGACCAAAACAGTAGTTTAGACAAAAATAAATAAAAAAACTCCGCTTAACTAATCAAGTTTGTAATTTATTACTGCAACAACGACATAACTACATCTGCACTTTTCTGCATTTAATATTTTAACTACAACTTGACTTTTGCCTTTTTTGACGTATATTGTATAAGTAAAACAATATAAAATTATAGGATAACTTACAAATTTGGTAATTGAATTTTACTCTCTCTCCTATTTTTTATTGTACTTTAAATATTTTTAATTTTCTCACTAAACTTAATACATTGATTTTTTGTCACTTAGTCGTTAAATGGTTAACGATGTTAAAATGAGATGTTATATAGATGCAAAACGATGTCGTTTTAGTGAAAAATTTATTTTTTTAAAGGATATCATTTTTAATATTGTTAACTATTTAACTGCATAGTAACCAAAGTAGGAGAGAAGTAAAGTTCAGTTACCAAAAAAATCTAATTTAATGAGGAAATTGAAAACTTTTAAAGTTTAGTGAGTAAAATAAGAAAGAGAGTAAAGTTTACTAATGAAATTTGTAATTTACCCCAAAATTATAAACAAATTGTAATTCTTATTTTTTTTTCTCCATCAAAAACTTTACATGTAAATTAAACAAAGTAATAAATTCCTATACTAATGAGTTCAAATAGAAAATTATTTGATTTAATTGTTTTTTTTTACCATTTAGAGGTTTCAACCATGGAAAGATAGCAGAAATCAAGCGTGGATATATGCATCATAGTTTGGATTAGGTAAAGCTTAATTTAGTAAGAACTTGGCACTAACACATGCCATTTTGAGACAACACAAAGGTCTTTATTATTAGGGTAAAGTACACAAATGGTCCCCCGACTATAGGATTAGGCTTTGTGAGTCCCCTGACTATTAAAAGTTACAAAATGGTCCATTAACTATAGGGCGTTGCTTTATTAAGTCCACCGACTATTAAAAGTTAAGAACTGATCACTCGACTATTCATATGTTCCAAACTCATCCTTTTTCGTTAAAAAATTGATGATAGTTTGAGTTGGACGTTAATCTGCTGATTGTGATATGATAAAATTTGATCATAGAATATTAAACAACTATACAACTTAAACGGTTCTAAAATACAACCTAATTTTTTTTCGGAAATTCTAAATTACAACTTATTAATATAGGAATAAAAACTATCAGAAATTATTTACAACTGAAAACTTTTTCAAGAACTTAATTTTTTAAGTTGGACAGAGTAATATTTTCGATTGCAACCAATTTTAGGTTACATTATTCATAACATATTTGGTTGTAAATTTCAAACCCCGCAGTGTAACTTTTCAATTACAACCGAAAATGTTACAAATTTGTATAACTTTTTAGCTCGAATAAGATAACATTTTAAATTAAAAACCTCTTAAATTAATCTTAATTTAGACTGCTCGCCTAATAGTATTACCTTTTTTTTTTCACAGAACGTTTTGAATGAAAATCAGCAAAAGACAACATGGGCTTAAAACCCAACTTCCAAACTGGCAATCAAGAGGAAAACTGGGTGACCACCAGGACAGAAGACAAAACAAGAAAACATGAAATACAAACACAATTACTTTGAGTATAATGCGATGAGACACTATCTTTAAATAATATTAGGGGTTTAAATCCTGAAGTTTGTGAATAGAGTAATGGGTTGGGATGATCTCCCTTACTTCTGTAGTATCCAATTTAAATTAATCGATTAATAAATCAGAAACCGATGGTTATAAAAACACACACAAAAATACTTTCAAAGACACTGGAAAAGGGTGAAATAAATATGAAAAAAAAAACAATGTCCAATTGAAACAAAAAAACATCTCATTAGCCAAATTGAGCTGAGGCTCACTCAAACACGGTTGTCGTCTGATGCCTACCGTGCACGTGTAGTTTCATCAACAATAACGGAAGCAAGATATAACGTTAAGAGATAATTATATAAAATTTTAAAGAGTAACGACCTTATAAAATTTTAAAAGATAAAACGAGTTATCAATTGAAAATACAAAAAAGAAACTTAAATTATATAAAATTTTTAAAATTTTCAAAAGTGACCGCCATACCCCCCTCCACTTTGATCCATCTCTGATCGCCAACTTGAGCTAACATCAGCGCTGAAACTTAACCAAGAACTCTAAGCACGAGTGATTAGCAGATAAAAGCCTAAAAGTTAAGCCCTAAATCATGCAGTCCTGGCCTAGAGCTTTATGTACCATTCGGCCTATTCTATTAGAGTATATGCATTCATAATTCAAAGTTCAAATTATTCATTTAAATATAACAGTGTAAGCTTTAATGGTAAAAGAAGATGTTGTTTTTTCTCTTAAAGTTCCGAATTCGAGTTGATACGTTTATAGGGTATATATGCATTGCCAATAGATTAAAAAATGTATCTAAACATTTACTACCTTACAATAACCTTAAATTATTTTAAAAAATATTCAATATTTGAGAGGATTTAGAAAAAATTATTAGAATTAAAAATAAGTTTAGATAATTTACACTTTGGTTTATCTATTGTATTAAATTTATAATATAATTTTTATACTTTAATTCAATATAATTCAATTCTTTATTTTTGTAATTTTATTAGTTAGTCTAAATATTTAATGTAGTTAATTATTCTAATTTGGGATTAGGTTTAATTAGCTACTTGAGTTCAAATTTGAATAATTATTTGGGTGTATTGAATTAGTTTAAGTATTATTTTTAAGTATGAATTAGTTTAAGTATTATATTTGAATATGAGTTTGGATTGAAATATTGCAAGAATTTAAAAGGTACTTTTAAAGTTGATTAATTCAATTAATTAAATTTTAAATTTTAAAACTGAATCGATATTTTAAGCAAAAATTATCGGACAATGCGTTAGAAGAATATATTGTCTTATTTAGGGTGTTGAAAAATTTATTTGTTGAAATAAGATGTTTATTATGATGTAAGTAGACGTGTGGATTACTTGGCGTCTTTGGAAAGATGTTTGGATCACTCGATATCTTTTAGATTACTACTCTGCTAGACTTGACGTTCTAACTGCATGCAACCTGAAAAATACGCATTAGGTTTTTTCGAAGACGCCGAATAATTGATTTGAATTCTTATTAACACTTATAACAATCACTCTATCTCTTATGTTCCATTTCTCTCAACAATATCATAAATAACGAAACATGATTGTATATTACTATTAAACCAATTATATAATCACTACAGTAAAACTGTTCTACAAAGGCGTTTTAAGCGGCGTTTTAAGAGTAAACGCCACTAACTTTAAACATATAGCGGCATTTACATTTCAAACACAACAAAATGGTAACTTTAGCGGTGTTTTTATATAAACGCCGCTATAGACTCGTATTTTAGTGGCGTTTTTATATAAAACGCCGCGATAGAGTAGTAATTTAGTAGCGTTTTTATACAAACGCCGCTATAGACTCGACTTTAGTGGCGTTTTTATACAAAACGCCGCGATAGAGTAGTACTTTAGTGGCGTTTTTATACAAACGCCGCTATAGACTCGTATTTTAGCGGCGTTTTTATACAAACGCCGCTATAGATCGTAATTTTGTGGCGTTTGTGTTTACAAACGCTGCTATAGGCTTGTACTTTAGTGGCGTTTTTGTACAAACGCCGCTATAGACTCGTACATTAGTGGCATTTTTATACAAATGCTGCTAGACTCGTACTTTAATGGCGTTTGTTTTTTAAAACGTCGCAAGTTTAAAGTTGCTAAATCAGGTGCCTCTTTAACCCTATTTCATTTTCCCCTTCACCTATTTTTCCATTCTCGCTCCCCTTTCTAAAAAAATAAAATGTTTCATCTTCTCTCCTCCCTCTCGACTTTAGACTAGTTTTTGGTTATTTGATTTGTTTCTTGTAACCATGTTTCTTCTCTCCCCTTCATATATTTTTCCATTCCCGCTGCCCCCTTTCTAAAAAATAAAAATGTTTTGGGGAATGGTCAGGAGCGTTTTTCAAAATGCGTTGTTGATTTTGAGCAATATGGATTGCTATCTCAGGAAGCATCACAGATTTTGTGGAAGTCTATTAGATATGGAAGGGGCAGTGAGAGCACCGGGTGCCTTTTCCATAACTCAACACAAAGTTTCAGTGTGCATTTTGGTTCATAGTTATACTTCTCCTTCTCAAATCTCTGTCTCTTTCCCTTTCTCCTCCGTTTCTCAGCACAGCTTGGGGTGCTATCTTGATTTCAGTGACCTTGATTCTTCTATTTGGTGAGGTGAGTATCCACCTTGGCTTATTTTATTTGAAGCATTTTTGAACTCGGTAGAGCTAGAAATCCTTGTTAAACACTGATTAGTTGCGATATGAAAATTTTGATATGTTACTCGGATATTATTTGCTAAACTTTTGGCTGAGCAGCTTTTTCCGAGAAGGTTGCAACCGTTGGTTTATAAAATTGTTTTCCGACCATTATGGCTTTAGACTTGCTCTTAGAAAGTGAAATTACTTATAGCTGTTAAAAAAGGAATCAAGTTCTTTGAATGCCCTAAATCCTAATTGTAATTTAACTATTTGTGCAGATAATACCACAATCTGTTTGTTCTCGATATGGTTTGGCAATTGGTGCAAAGGTAGCTCCATTCGTTCGAGTTCTTTTTTGGATCTGTTTTCCTGTTGCCTACCCAATAAGCAAGGTGATGAACGTTGCTAGTAATGCTTTTATGACAGTGAGAAAGACAACCAAGCATGTAATTCCTGCAGATTGCTCTTGTGGCTGACCTTCCCTGTTTTTTTTTTCCATCTGTTAGACTTTCTGTTGGGTCATGGACATGTAGCACTTTTTCGAAGAGCCGAGTTGAAAACCCTAGTAGATTTGCACGAAAACGAAGTTTGCATCCAAGCTTTTCCCTATAGTTGTTTAATTTGCTTGTTTCTATAACTAGTTATTATCTTGGTTGTTTTTGTTTATCAAATCAATATTTGTTTTTGACCATTAATTAATCACAGTTGTACTTTCTAACTTCTCTCATTTTGAATTGTAAAATTCTTGATGTGTCTTTGCCTTTTGAAGTGCAATGCCTTCTTTCATTCATCATAACTTTTAGATTTACGATCCTTTTGTTGGACCTTTATTAGGCTGGAAAAGGTGGAGAGTTGACCCATGATGAGACAACAATTATAGCTGAAGCACTTGAGCTCACTGAGAAAAAAACTAAAGATGACATGACTCCCATATCTGAAACATTTGCAATTGATATTAATGCCAAGCTTGACAGGTATGGTTTTCTGTAAATTACCAAGAAAGATGGCATTTGAATATCTACTTCAACTTTCATTTGATTTTATAAACTACCATTACATGCTTGCTATGGACATGGAATTGATGAGTTTAATTTTGGAGAAAGGGCATAGCAGAGTTCCAGTTTATTATGAGCACCCTATAAACATTATTGGACTTATTCTGGTAATCATTTTTCTATGACTAAAATTGATGAGTGTTTGCATATTGTAGTCATGTGATGACATGTTGGAGCTGAAATTATATCAGCTCATTATCCAATTGAGAGAGATTGGTGGTTTAATGGATGATTGGTTAACTGATCATGTAACTAGTTGATTATCATCTTTATCATCGCCTGATGATCTGTTCAATTTCTTTAATGAGTTGCGAGGATAACTTTTTATTTATTTGTTTGTTGTTTTACTCACTTTATCATCTTCCTTTCCCTTGTCATTATTGTTTTTTTGGTAGAAACACTAGGAGGGGCTGATTCAGGAGTTATGGACGATGACCAGGTTATTTTGGACCCAAACAGTAACCTGGGGTTGTTTCTTCGCCGTTAAATACATGTTTTCAACCTCCTGACTTTTGAGGTATTTCTTTATTGCCTCGTAAACTATAAATATCATGTATTTAATTGTAATTATATGCTTTTGTTGGAATGATCGTTTGTTTGCTATGCTTAAGATGTACATTAAATTGTGGGCAAGAATCATTATAGAGATAGAACATTATTGTTGGTATCATCACCATATGGGCTTCATGTTGGACATTGAATTGAAGTATAAATCTTCCATTCTTTACCCTGATATTGATGTTTGGATGCATATGTTTATAGAAGAATTTGGTAATTTAATTAACATTATACTCACTACTGGTCAAATGAAATGAAGTACATACCTATCATTCCATATCTTGATATTGATAGTTGGATGCATATTCTTAGTAAAGAATTGAACGGTTGGGAATTTAATCAACATTCTACTGCTGCTGTTCAAGTGGAATTTAATTAACATTCTACTACTGATGTTCAAGTGGAATTTAGTTACATTATTCACTTATGTTATACTTAAATGTTAGAAGCCTTTGTTTTGTGCTTTTCTTTTAAGTATCTATAATTTTTTTTCCAGTTAATTTTGATTCTCTTTAGGTGTAAACGGAAGGTTGAATGTAGAGTATGATGGGCTTTTGTTTAAGCATAGATTATATTTATGGCACTAACCTTGTCATGTAATGCAGGGTGTCTGCCATCTTTTGACTAATATAGGGATCTATTGTAAAGAAGGCATTTCGAGTTCATCTTATGAGTGTCGGTTAGACGACTCTGGCAATGACTTGGAATCTTTCTGAAATGGTCAGGAGAAATACTCTGAAAGTCATCATCTCTTTTCGAAATCTTTTCGGTTCTTTGATTTTTAGGAAAATCTATGGGAGTACCCTTTTACTGATGCTGTAATTTTTGTGGACAATCTTTCAATGTAAGATTTTAGGGTTACTGATTATTGCTTTTGGATTGTCTTTGAATGGAAATAATCAAATCATTTTAGCTTCCTATACTTTGCTTTTCTGTATCTTGAACTCTTCTTAGGACTGTCTTATGGTTAGCTTTTTTGATCCTGTTGGTTTTTTTTGGTTGTCTATGAGTTTTAACACTCACATTCTTATTATTGTTACATTTTTCAGCTTTGCAAATAGAATCACTATTCCCTTTACGGTATGTTTTCTGCCTTTGAATAACTGGAAAAGTCTGTTTTTATCGTTAGTTTTCTATAATTAAATATGCTACTGTGGAAACCAAAAGCGACATTACGTCTATGGGTTTTTTGGTTGGCAGATCCGAGACTTTCATATTGCAAAAAGAGAGGAAGACATCATCTGGATTCTGCAGTATCATATTTATATCAGACTTCAAATTTCAGGTTAGTACGTCTCGAGGCATAGGACTGATTATTGGGCCTGCCATTGGTGGATTCATTGCACAGGTAGAGACGTTCCATTGTACCACTCTTTACACATGTTAAAGAAAATTTTCTTGCCTGCTAACCATATTTATTAATTCATGTATGCCTCATAGCCTGTAGAGAAATACCCGAATATATTCTTGAAAAGCTCCATCTTTGGGAGGTAGTCTGAATTGTAATTTTTTATATGTATTTATTATCTTTTATCTTTATGTGGTGGTATTTTGATGTGGACACAATTGCAGATTTCCCTACTTCTTACCATGCCTCATAATATCAGTTTATTCTGTTGGAGTTCTTATTGCCTGCAAATGGCTTCCTATAAGTTTCAAACTCATTTTGTCATCTTTTCATTTTCTTGTTACTTTAAAGAAATAGTATCAACCTATCAGGTACTACTTGTCTACTATGATTCATGATCAATTAAGACTTACGGTTTTGAACTTTGGGTATTTGAGTATTACTGAAACATGTATTCGTCACTCACCCCTAAAACTGAGCAGCATAGCTGAGCAATAAGATTAAGTTGAATTTCTATTTCTTTCAGTCTTCAATATGTTTTTTTCCTTTCATTTAATGGTTGTTTACTGGTTTATATGCACCCATTTGCCTGTAGTTTTCATATTATGATTCATTCTCTCAAAAAAAAAAAGATTGCATTTTGCATCGAGACAAGTTTAATCCTTTTGTGGGACATGCTTCTTATATTAGCGGTTTATCACAAAAAATAACATCTCTATATTTTATTTCTCCCTCCTTTTTTGTGATGAAATTTTATGTAGGAAACATTACACAAGCATGATGGAAAGGGAAATGAGACAGTTGATCCATATGACATTCCAGAACTTTCTTCAAATTGATCTGGTCGGAAAGACAATGTGGTAGAACTTGAAGATGGACAGATCACAAACCAAATCTCTTTAAAAACTGGCCACTAATGTCTACTATCGTAGTATACTGCATTTTTCTCAGTTCAAGAAATGGCTTACTCAAAAGTAAGTTATATCCCTTAAACACTATTTACTATCATCCAACAGAAGCCGCGTTGTTTAGGATTCATCATGATTTATTTCCACATATTCTCTATATGTATAGTCAAGTTCCTATATTTTATTTGCATAAAGTAAATTAACGGAATGAACCAATGGCACATCAGTAATTAGAAAATCTTACTAAATTTGGGTCACTTTGCCCTCTTCTTTACCAAGTTATGTTTGCTCTCAGGATTCTAATTTTTCATTATTTAATATCAGGTGGCATTTCAAGCTTTGAAATTTGCTCCACCAATCCTTGAACTTGGTAAGATCTAGTTCCAAGTTATGCAATGCTATGTGCTCCACTTGATACCCTATAATGTACTTAACATTCTTCTCTTATATACTTCAAGTTGCTTAAAGCTTTGGGGGTTCTAAGGAGTGAAAATATATTCTTTAAAGCTATGAAAGTTTAGTTTGTTAGCTTTGAACTTAATATTTTTTAAAGATATCATGTACGATAAATGATGATAAATTGTTTTCTTTAATAAATTACTTACCTTCATATTCTCTAGCTTCGAAAAGAATATTTCTTTAATAATATTATATTAGCATTAATGGAAGTTTAGGGATTAAGATAGTGATTATCAACAATTTATTGGTTTAACAAAGAGCAACCCAATCAAACTTGCCTATGCCAATCTTTTGCAAATAGCGGCGTTTGTCGTAAAAATGCTACTACAAATCATAATATATAGCGGCGTTTTGTATTACAAACGCCACTAAAAATAATAAAATTAGCGTCGTTTGTGGTAAAAAACGCCACTAAAGATAAGAAAATTAGCGGCGTTTGTGGCTAAAATGCCACTATAAACAAGAGAATTAGCGGCGTTTATGGCCAAAAACACCACTAAAAATAAGAGAATTAGCGGCGTTTGTGGCCAAAAATGCCGCTAAAAATAAGAGAATTAGCGACGTTTCTTCTTTCAAATGCCGCTATATAACTCAATCTTTTGTGGCATTTTAGGTTCAAAAATAGATTTGGGGTAATCGACAATAATTTTTTAATTGGTTAAACTCTGTGTTATTTAGCGGCGTTTGTATCAGAAAAACGTCGTGAAATATTAAAACCTATTGCGGCGTACGCCGCTATGTACCAACTTTTAGTGGCGTTTGTATCCTAAAAACGCCGCTAAATACCATACCTATTGCGGCGTTTTCATAAAAATAATGTCGCGGAATATCAACACTTATTACGACATTTGTGATAAAAATGCCGCTAAATATTGACAGCTATTGCGGCGTGTTTAAGAAAAACGCCGCTAAATATCAGTACCTATTGCGGCGTTTGTTTAACAAACACACGCCGCTAAATATCAGTACCTATTGCGGCGTTTTTTTGTTAACAAACGCCGCGAACTTTAGCGGCTCATTTTGCGGCGTTTTTCATAACGCCGCATGTGTTTTTTGCAGCGCTTAAAAACGCCTCTATAAGTAAAAAAAACGCCGCAAAAAGCCAGTTTTGCTGTAGTGAATAGAAACAAAAGGAATGCCACGTGTACAATATCATAATATGCTCATAGCTTGGATCAAAGCATTTACAACATAATAACAACATAAACACCAATAAACGTATAAAAAACATAATCAATAATTATTCGTCAAACCTTTCTTTATATGGATAATCTTTCGGTTTATTCATCGAATTTCATATCACTCGATTTTCTATCATTTGATGGACTCGTCTCTATCCTTCATGCTCAAGGTACTTTTGATCTTCCTTAGAGTCTGGTTGATGAGATCCGAGAAGTGATGATCCTTACGGAAACTTACATGACCATGACCATGTCCATGCCCGACCATTTTATGGGAATTCCCTTGGTTGTCTTGACGATCATCCGACATGATCTTCTCCCTTGTTTGATGGATAAAGGCATCAAATCTAGCATCATAATGTTGTTGCGTTGGCTTCTTACCAGCTTCCTCCTTGCCCTGATGTTGCTTCAACTTACTTCCTACAGCCTGCTGACCATTAACCAAAACAATCGGCTTCCCCTTCCCCGATTCGGCCATATCCGTCCACGACATCGGCGTTTTACCCCATTGAGCCATCAATGGTACAGCTTGGGTACCGTTGATGTAGGTTGAAGTTGAACCACTGAGGGCTGCTGTTTTCGGTTTAGGTTTCTCGGTTTCCAAAGGATTAGGCAAGCGGCCGGTGTTATAGTCGAACTTGATTGGAACTTCTGATGGTGAATTTCGGGTATGTTTGGCGGCTGCCGGAGATAGTGCTCGTTGGCGTTTCGAGATACGACGAATTGTAGTGAAGGCAGGAGCCAAAGTGATTGCCCTATAAATCTTTTCACACACAACCTTAGGGCAATTAGTTTCATTCTTTTCCATTAATGTATACAAGTAGAAATCAGAGAAGATGCTTGTTTAAGAGGCCGAGCGAACACAACAGTTTTATACTTATCATGTATACGCTTAACAAAGAGTGCTTTAGAATCACTTAGGAAAGTGGGGGAACATATCATATTATTTTAAAAATGTATTCTTGACATGTAAATGGGAAATGTTGGTTAATTGCATTATACATACCCATGGTATAGTTTAGATTCTAATTTAGTTCTTAAACTTCAAAACATTTCAATTGAGTCATTAAAGCATACTATTGTATCAATTAGGTCTCTTGATCTTTTCATTAGTCTAGCTATCAATTTGATTATTAAATACTAGTTCAAATATGATGTGTAACGTATCCAAAAATACATTAATCAAGTTTTGAACATGTGTAAATGAAACTTCCTAGAGCTTAGGAGGGGACTTGGCCCCTAACTTTTCTTTTTAATGACATTTTAGATCATACTAGTTTTAGTCAAATTAAGTCACGTATCTTCAATTTTTAGATCTAAATACTTATTAGATCCATATTAATTTTGATAATTTTGAAGTTAATCAACTTGACTAATATATAATCCTACTTCCATCCCTCCACATGGACAACTTGAATGTGTGTTAATAAAACCACCACAAACCACAAAACCCTATTCCCATAAGCAATGGGGTAAGGAGGAGGTAGGGTAGTAGGTTGCCCCCCAATGCCAGGTTGAGAGCAGCTTCCATGGAAGACCTCCGGCAGTCAAAAAATTAAAAATAAAATAAAATAAAATGCAATGCATGTTTAAATAAATTAATAAAATACATAGTTGAACAATCTTCATATGCAGTCTTCATATGTAGTCTTCATATGCGCGTATGTAATGGGAAGTAATCCCTGCAAATAAATCTCTGCATATAGACAGAAACGTAAGACTCGACGAAATTTAAAAAGAGGAAACATGAAGAGCAGTATACATAGAATTCAACGATAGCAGGCTAAGAGAATGAATAAAGTCAAATGGGTTAAAACCTAAACTAAGGCAACACTACTCCGCTACCTTAGTTCTAAGCCTTCATAAATTCCAATGACAGAAACGTATATAAAAAGTATAAGTCATGAATTTACTACAAAGGCAGTAAAAGAAGACAACAGTAAAAGAAGACAAAGATGATACACCCAATTGATGTTACCCGCACTACTCAGCTACCCTAGTCTTAAGTCTCCATAATTTCCTATCAGAGGTCATGTCCTCGGTAAGGGCTAAATCCTTCAAATCAGATCTCAAGCAGTCTTCCCACTTCCGCCTTGGTCGACCTCTCCTTCTGGTACCGTCGACTATAATCGACTCTACCCTCCTGACCGCATCTGACGGTTGTCGTCTTAGGACATGCCTAAACCACCGTAGTCTTCCCTCCCTCAATTTTTCGGATACATGCACCACCCCCCAAGGACTTCCTAATAGAAGAGTTTGGTGTCATGTCCCACAGAGTCCTACCACATGCCCATCGAAGCATTCTCATTTCTGCGGCCTCCATCCTCCTTACGTGATCCTTCTTGATTGCCCAACATTCTGATCCATACAGCAGCGCTGACTTATTGCCATTCTATAAAATTTTCCCTTAAGTTTTAGAGGCACCTTCTTGTCACACACAAAACTCCAGTAGTAGCCCTCCACTTTAGGAGGACTATTTCTTTTATGTAACACGCATAATCTAAGTTGTCCACGAGATGGATACTTACATTTTTAAACTCTTATCCTCATGGTTTAAATATATTCAATGTTGTCAACAATCTTTAAAGCAAGTTTTTAATATCGACAATTTAAAATATTTTAAAATTTAAAAGCCAATAAAAGCACTAGGAATGTATTAAAATATCGACAATCGTGTTAAAATATTTTAATTAACCCCTTATTATTGTTGACAACATTAAAAGTCAGTTTAATGTTGATTAACTTCATTAAAAGCCAATGTTGTCATTCAATGTGCACGACAATAATAATACTTTAAGAACTTTATTGAAATTTTTTAAATTTAAGAGCCAATTTAAATATCGACAATAATCGGGAACGTTGATGAAATTAACCCCTTATTTGAATCATTGTCGTGCACCATGCGTAAAACAAAGTTAGTTTTTAATAATGTTAATTTGAAGAGTTTAGACGGCAAATTTAGGTTAAGATTCCTAATAAATAATGGGTGATTGATTACTTTTGTCGTATTTTTCAAACTGATGTGATGGATGAGGAGGAATTCAGGATCAAGTTCCCTTCCTTTTCCCATCTCCATAAACCAGAATCCAACTAAAAGCACAGATTATTAAGAAAAAGAGCAAATAATTTCCCATTTTTCTGACAAATCAAATATACCCATAGCTGTTTTTCATGATGAAAAGAACTGAGAAGAAAAGAAAATCAAAAGTTTGATGACTTATTGAAGAGACAATAGAAAAGGGTATCAGATTCAGAATCTGCCAATCTGGGGTTTTGAAAATTATGAACCATGTCAAACAAAAGCCATCAAATGTGAAACAAAAGCCATCAAAACCAGTCATTTTACTGGTAAATTTTGCCCTTTGAAAAGTTAATATGCGAAGTTACCTAAGATGAAGATGGAAATCTCCTTAATCTTTCATATCATTAAACGTTATTGATATGATTCCAGACTGGTACAGCCTTTGGTTTTGTTTATAATTCTTAGTTTCTTCAATATTCGTTTCACAAGGAAGCCATGGAAACCCTGCATGTGTATTGAAGTTTCCGTTAAAGATCGACTCGCTTGAACTATATTAATATGATGTAGTCACGTTTTGTGGCTTGACTATTATTTAAGTATACCACTTGAGAAAATTATGGAACAAAATGATTTATGAGATTCCATTGATATTTCTTCCCAAACCATAAGAATTCTTTAGTAACTTAAAAGGTACATTACCCAGTTAGCCTAAGGAAACTATGAACCTCGATTACGCTCTTCGAAACCTTCCAATCCAGATAGCCTCGATTTTATTATGGTTGTGTCGTAACATTTTTTTATAAAGTTTTATTTTAAAAGAAATTCCAACTTATTTTTGGAAATTTTACATTTTGATTAATTAAATTTAGAGTTGCTATCAACCTTTTGGGTTAAGTAAGTCTAGTACCTTGAAATTACCTTTTCAAAGAAGTTTTAAGAAAACATCATTTAAAAAGATAAGACTAGTCTACATGTAACTAGAAATTCATTCTTTTTTATTTTTGAAAAAGGGTTCGGGAGACGATTACACGTGGAGAATGATAAACACCCCTGTAATCATCATTTTTCAACTATTAACTATTATATATATATATATATATATATATTACAAATAAATAAATTATTATTAAATATTTATTACAAACCCAATAACCAAACCCAAACCTAATACTCAACAACCAAACCCAAATATCCGGGCCCAAACTGAAATCCAAACTCGAACCTAAACAAAGACCCAAATCCGGGCCCAAAACCAAAACCCTAGCCTAAACTAACCCTAACCCTAACAAATCTTATCATAAGTCATCGCCACCGCCAAGATGAGCTCCACAACTGCCGACCGAGTTCTTCCCACGTCTAGTCGCGCCGATCGTCACCGCCGTCAAGCCTAGCCATACAAATGCATCAAAATTTTTAACAAACCCTAAAAAATCTGAGACATTAAAAATGTAAATCATCACAAATAGTGGATGTCAAAAGGAATATGGATTAGGTTTCATTTTTATTGAAAAAATCTCTGTAAAAGTTGGGTATAAAACCCAAAAAACTCAGCTGTGAAAGGGATCCCTTTATTTTCCAGAAAGCAATATAAAAACAATTTTTTTAAGGTAAAAGCTTTATTATTTTTTCTCTAGCATATTTCATATAATAAAAAAGGAAGAAAAGTGGAGATCTTTACATGTTTTTTAGGTTTCGTCTAAGTAGGCATGTTAAGTATAGAGGGTCCTTTTTAAATCTGGGTTTTCGGGTAGTTTTGAGGTCTTCGGAGATGGGGAGCCGAAATGTTTGAGGAATTTTTCGGGGGTATTTAGGAGCATTGTTAGGTGATTTAGGCCTAGATCTAAGTTTAGGATAGTGAAATAAGGGTTATGGGTTTATTTTGGGTTCGGTTTAAGAACTCCGACCACCGTGTGTGGTAGCCGAAACGACGATCGGGATGGAGGTAGTAAAAGTCGGTAGGGGGTCTGTCGAGAGAGAGAAAGGAGGGTTTGAGATAGTTTTCTAGTTTTTTTTTGAAATAGGTTAGAAAAAAAGAGGAAGTGTGTTTTATAGAGGAGTTTAGGAGTTATTTGAGTTTAGGTCCCTTATAGTTAGCCGTGTTTTTGCACTTTGGTTACCTGCAAAGACCAAATCTATTATTTACCCTTCTTTTATATGCACTCATTTTGTTATTTCCCCCTTTTATGCATGTTATGTATTGTTGGTATATTTTCTTTTTAGTCCCCCTAGTTTTAGCGTGTTTTTGCATTATGGTCACCTGTAGTGACTATTTAATTTTTTAAAAAATTTTGTTGGCCTAATTGTGTAAATTTTGCATTTTTATTTAATAATGCATATTTGGATTATTAAAAATGGAAAATCACGTTTTAATCCTTCTTATTTTAGCATGTTTTTGCACTTAGGTCCTGAATTTAGTTGCTGTTTTGCATGCTCAAATTTTAATTTATTTAAATTTGGTCCCTTATAATTACATGTTCAATTTATTTTTAATCCCTATAGTTGGATTCTAATGCGATTTAAGCCTTGTATTTTTTTAATTTAAATGTTTTTGTTTGTTTATTTCTTAATTTTAATTTATTTAATTGGGTTATAATTTTAATTTGTATTTCTAGTTTTTTTTATTCAATTAGTTGTTTTAGAAATTATCCTTAGATTAGGATCTTCTAATACCAAATTCGATTTATTAATTAGGATCTCTCATTAGTTTTAATTAGGGAACAATTCGATTCAAGTTTTCGCATAAAATTCTCGATTACTCGAGTTGATTGTTCAAATTCTTAAATGGTTAATCATCAATTAATTTTAAAGCTCACCGAATTTAATCTTTTAATCTTTTAATAGATAATTAGGATAATTATTTTAGCCTTGAGTTATTGGTTTGTCCTTAAACTTGAGGTATTATAGATTTTGACCTTAAACTTTAAAGTTTTACATTTAGGTCTCTGGACTTTAGTTTCCTTTTACATTAATCATTAAACTTTCAATTAGAATTTTTAAATTAACATAATTAAATAGGTTATTAATTAGAGCCTCCACTTTAGGTTAGATTTCAATATAGGCCCTTTAATTTAAGGAGTAATCTAATTTGGCCCTCGCCTAAATGCCTAAGGGACCATATCAATTATTCAATTCAATAACTGGTTAGGATTAATATTAGAGCCTACTTTTTTTAGGTTTATGCCTTTAGGTTCTTTAATAATTTGACACTTTAAGATCGAGAAAGCCTTAATCTACCCTTAGTCTAATTAGGGTTAATAATAAATTGTTTGATTACATCTTATTTTAAAACCTAAGTTAATGTTCATTTATTAGGAGTCAATAGTATATCTCCCACAAGTATGCTCAGGGGGTGACGACTGGTGACTCCCGAAATAGGTCGACATCCTTTTCAAGAACTCATCATAATTTTTAAAATATCGAGGCAATATCCAGTTATTGGGTAATATAGTTGATATCCCGCATTCATGCTAGGGGTGAATGCTATTAATAAACGAATACCCTTTTTAACTTTACATCTGTAATGATTTTTAAATTAGATAAAGTTCAAACTCAAAATTTTCAATTCTAAATATAGGATAATCAACTAGGTACCAATTTTTAGTTGCTATGGGGGATGCTAACCCTTCCCCACACGTAACTAACTCCTGAACCTATTTTCTGGTTTTTTTCGTAGACCTAAACTTGGTATTTTGATAAAAATAAAATGTTTTATTAAAATCACATGTTTTTTATGGTGTCCCGATCTCACCTTAAAATGATTGGTGGTGAATCTTCATATTTCAAAATATTTTTAAAGAAAAAACCCCTAAGTCATACAAGTTCTTCCCAATCCGGGAGAAAAATGGTGTTGACAACTTGAAGACTCCTCTAGGGACATTTTGTTTTCCAAAACAACTTGAGAGTCGAGCCATGAGTTAGTTACCCTATATTTAGGATTCTGGAAATTATGAGTTTGATTTTATTTAATTTACAGTTCTTTATGTTATAAAAAAATTCTTTCTGGTTAATACTTACACTTCTGTGAATTTATTTAGGACTGTTGCATATAATAACTCTAAACCCTGGTTTAATCCCGATTTGCCTAAGTAGGGGAAACGTCATAACTCATGGGGAGAATTGGTTTTCCTCATGTGGGTCTGACAAATTACCCCTAGAAAGCATCTTAAGTTGTATATTCATATATCAGTTTCGAGATACGCTTTTAGTGGCGTGTTCCCTTAGCTGAATCTGATTCGCAAGACTGTAACGGTCCAGAATATGAGTCAACCTTAACAGGTTGCAAATATGGCTTGGGAACCTTTTTAGAACAAAACCTCATCTAGAGAATTTAGTAAACCTACCCAGCTAGAGCCATGTGGATAATCTAAGAAAATTAGAACACATGCAATTAGAATTTTAATTTTCTTTTGCGTGTTTTATGTTCGTAATTAGTATTTGTTATTCTTCAAATTCTTTGAATTAATTTAATCAACATTCATTATTCTTTAAATTCTCCAATTTAACTTTACTAACCTATTTCTTTTATCTCTTATTTGCATGTATCATTTTCATTCTCATTTCATAACATTACATAGAATATATTGATTCCCGAATCATCTAGTTATTGTAAAAAGGGCTTGAGGTAACAATGTCTTCAGATAGGACCGAGAATGTGATAAATGTTCATACTTGGTCAAAGTATGGACAAGCGCGATTTGGGGATAATATTGCAGCTGGTGAAGAATATGTGATGCCAGAGAAGGTTATTATTGGTGTCAAGCAAACACATTGGGCCAATTTTTCAAGAATATGGGCTAGTTGGGATGAGACTGAGAAAATGTTGTTCAGAGAAGTCTATGGAGACATAGTAGAGTTACCAAGGGTACCAATCGACACAGTTATCATTCGATGGAATGTTGGAATCTCGTGTATCATTGCTTCACAATTAGCAAAGTAGACATGACCCCTACCCTCAAAGAATATACTGCTTTGCTGAACATACCAAACGTCAAAAGGCATTCTCTTTACACTAACGTAATCCGACCCAAAGGATTCACAACCAAGATGGTCACTTTGACTGGGAAGACAAAAAAATGGGTCGAAGACTATATTCAGAGTTATGGGATCTCGTGGGGTCAATTAAAAAGTTTGATATATGAGCAAGCACCGTCCAAGAAAAGGAGAAATCAATTTGCACTCGCAGTATATGGTTTAGTAGTTTTCCCGAGAAAGGAAGATCACTTCATTATTACTATAATAGATTTTAATGAAGCAATTTCCAAGAAAACAAATCCCGCACCAGCCATCATAGCAGAAACATTCATGTCTTTAAACTAGTGTAGACGATCAGGTGGAGGTCAAGTATCTATATTGATAGTATGGAGGTGGAGCCATTCTTGGATAGTCGAACAAGGTTGGGATCGAAAGCATCAGTTAGATTTCTCTCCCTTACTATATTTCCTTGACAAGTGCTAGATTTCAAAACCTTGCAAAAGAAAAGATTAGATCGAGGCTCTATGAAATATAAAAGATACCGAAGTAGTCTGGAGAGCGTATTGGTTGCCCAAGGAAGACATACTGTGCAAATGCGACAATGGCAACTTTGTTATGTTACATGGACTGTGGGGACCAATTGGCTACACTCCCTTGATGGTACTTTGATAGTTTAGTGCCTGATAATTCACACCAGCTACTCGTAGATTGAAAGAGATTGGGTTTTCCTTTTCCCCCCAAATTATATAGACCAAATCTCGAAGATATATCCCTGTTTTATGAATTTTAAGATGATAGAACCAACATTCACATTGACCTATGAGGTTTAGAGAAAAGTGAGAATCGATGATAATACCCCAAAATATAATTTAGAAGATGGGTTGACCATGGAGGAACGGTTAAGAAGGCTCTCGACTGAAGTTGAGCTATTAAGAGAAGAAATCAGGTTGATGAATCTTAATAAAGAAAAAGAGCAAAGAAGTTTAAAGAATATGAAGGCCAAGGGTCTACATCATACTGCTAAGGCTTTGAAAATGAAGTTAGATGGAGTGGAAAGAAGTGCGAGAAGAAGCCAGGAAGAAAAAAAGTGAGCTATGCAACATGATCAAAGATTAAAGGAACGAAGAGATGAGGTAAATCAAGAATTAGAACAAAGGATAACACAAATTGAACAACTTGAATCACATCTAATTAGTTTGGAGAAGGCTTTTCAGAATCCCTACAATAGCAATGACATTTTCCTTAGAAAAGAGAACGCAACCTTGAAGAAAAAAAATAGATGAGTTGGAAGGAGGTGAGTTGATTTACTCATCAACCCAAAAAATGACTAGGCAAGAAAATGAAGCTTTGAAGAATAAGTTATTGAGTTGAAGGCTACAGTGCAAAGATGCCATAAACGAATCCAAGAACTCGAACCTTAACTAATCAAGAGCTTAGAATTACACTACACAAGCTAATAATACCATTCAAATGTAGCATGAAGCGATGGAGAAGGCGGTGGATCGGGCTAGCAGGGTTACCCAACAAGTCTTTGAATTGTCTGAAGAAGCTGTTGCCTTGAGAGTTTTTGTGGTTCCAGAATCTAAATAAGAGCGATGCATTATTGAGCTGATGGTGGAAATCGAGAGGTTAGGAGATAGGGCTAGATATTATATACAATTCTCTGTTGATGTATTTTATTTCCCTAAGTGCTTAGGCATTGTGTGTTGTTGAAAACTTTTTGATTGAACTGTTTATTTTAGAATTAATATCTTTTGCACTAACTTTTTTTAAATTTTTAATTCTTATAGGAGATAGGGCTAGATATTATATACAATTCTCTGTTGATGTATTTTATTTCCCTAAGTGCTTAGGCATTGTGTGTTGTTGAAAACTTTTTGATTGAACTGTTTATTTTAGAATTAATATCTTTTGCACTAACTTTTTTTAAATTTTTAATTCTTATTGCATGTCATTCTAATATTCATTCATTTAATAAGACACCGAATATTAAAATATGATTTCCAATCGTTTGTAGTGATTCTAGCCTTTACCTCACACCCATATAGTACTCATAAGTCGACTAGGAAAATGGAAGAGAGACTAGCCCGAATCGAGAAAAATCAATGAGACACACAAGAAGAAATGTGAGAGAGGTTAAATCGAAGTAAATATGACGAGTTCACAGCTTGACTTACTGAAAAAGATTGAGTAGATATTCAAAAAGCATTCGACTGCTGAAAAGGCCACTGCTTACCATCCAACATCATCTAATTAGGACCCTTTACATCCACTAAGATTTGGCCCTAAATCGTCTCACCCAATAGGCTACACGCCTGACCCTCAACACCCATCAGGTTTTACACCAGATCCCTCGCATCCTCTAGGTTTTTCACCTGTGCATGTTTCTGTTCAATCTCCAGCTCCATAGGAGACTCGACCTGGAGTCTACGTGGCCAACCAATAAGACCATCCAGAGCCTTCATTCCCAATGAATTATTCATATGTGGCTAGAGCAAGACCTGTCGAATTGGGCGTAGAAGAGTTGCCACCCGACTTTAATGAACTGGTAGAAAAAGAGAAAGTCAATAGTGCTCACACAACAACTTAAGAATCTAGGGGAAATGGTTAGGTTGATAGAGGTAATAGAGTAATTTTATGGAATGGACACTAAGGAGCTAAGCTTAGTCCTTGACCTTATCATTCCCCCAAAGTTCAAGGTACCAAACTTTAAAAAGTATGATGAGACCACTTGTCCATCTGCCGATCTCACCATGTTTTATAGGAGAATTGATGGCTATATAAAAAATGAGAAGCTATTAATACATTGTTTCTAGGATAGTTTGTCTGGATCTGTGGTGAAGTGGTACAACCAACTAACCAAATCCCACATCAAAACGTGGAGGGATTTAGCCAAGGCATTTTTGGAACAATACTTCTATGTCACTAATTTGGTCCCCGACCGATAGACTTTGCAAAATAAAGAAAAATGACATAATGAGACTTTCAGGCAGTTCGTCCAGAGGTTGCCAGATGTAGTCGCCCAGGTGAAGCCCTAGTAATAAAAAAGGAAGCCACCATTATCTTCATGAACACATTGAAGGCTCCGTATCTCAGACATCTGTTGGGAAATTCCACTAAGAATTTTGTTGATCTGGTCATTTTAGGAGAATTGATTGAAAATGCCATAAAGAGTGGAAAGATTAAGAAAGGAGAAGGGTCTAAGAAGCCCTATTTTAAAAAGAAAGAGAATGAGGTGAATCATACGAGCACTTACCACAAAAACGTTGTGGCTAGTGTTACGATCACCCAGCCTAGGGTAGAGAAAATGAATACCAATGAGAATATAGGGTCGAGGAAAAAGCCTCCAATGATGGATTTCTCACATGTGCCAGTATCGTATTTTGAAATATATGCATTGCTATTGAAATCAGATGTGGTACGCCCCAATAAGTTGACTCTAGTCCAGCTGCCTTACCCTCATTGGTATAATTCCAACGTCCACAATGAGTTTTATTCAGGGATTGCCAGACATGACATCGAGAACTACTTGGCATTCAAGAAGATTGTGTAAAATATTATCAACACAGGAGATCTAGAGTTCAAAGCACCATCTACAAACACTCATCCCCTACCCAATCATAGGAGTAATGAGTAAATATGATTGGCAAAGAGGAAAATAAGAGGTTGAAGAATGATGTGTCATAAATCAATTATCCTCTTAGTTGGGTGTTCGAACAATTATGTAAAGCATGGATGATCAAGGGTAATCCCGAGCTGAAGTTTATTGGGTGTAAATTATATTTCATTTATCACCAAGAAGAGGGTCATGTCATTCAACATTGCAATGAATTTCGAGAGTTACTTCATGAGATGATGAACAACGGTGAAGTAGAATCCTTTAATAAAGAGGAGAATAAAATAAATATGGATGTTTGCATGACAGATAACTCTAACATGATGCAAGGAACAAGAAAACCTATGATCATCACAATCAAGTCGTCTTCTTTCCCATTTAAAGACACACGACATGTTCCTTGGAATTATACTGCAAGTTTGTCTATACCAGAAGGGTCGAGATCCTCTAAAAGAACAGAGGAGGAGAAGAAATCAATCACAGAAGAGGTGAGTGAAGTAGACCACTTCATGAGGAGTGGAATATATTACTCACCCGAGATGTCCACAAAGGTAGACAAGGTGAAAGCCAAATCAAAGGCAGCAGCAGTGCCGAAAATCTTTAATGAGAAACCTTCACCAATAATTAATGAGCCAGTGACGGAGGCTCAGGCTCGTGAATGCCTAAGGTTCCTAAAACATAGTGAATATAATGTAGTAGAGCATCAGACCAAAATCTCAATATTAGATCTGTTAATAAATTCAGAGGTGTATCAGAATGTTTTTCTAAGAGTGCTAAATCAGACATTTGTCCCTGAGGATATATCGACAGATAAACTAGATCAAATCGTGGGACATATAGTTGTAGACAATTACATCACATTCACTGATGATGAGATCCCGAAAGGTGGGATGGGATCCATTAAAGCTTTAAATATCACTACTCATTTCCACGACCATGTCATGGCAGAAATCCTAATAGACAATAGGTTTGCACTAAACATGATGCCTTTGGCTACACTGTAGAGGATGCCTGTAAAAAGCTCACACATGAGAGCTTACCACAATATTGTCAGGGCATTCGATGGAATCCAAAAAGATATGATTGTCAAAATGGAGATACCCTTGTTGATTGGACCTACCATCTACAACAGTGACTTTGTTGTGATGGACATCCACCCGACCTAAAACTGCTTATTGAGAAGACCCTGGATCCATGCTGCAGGAGCAGTCCCTTTGTCTCTACATCAGAAGTTGAAATTTGTGATTGATAAGAAGTTGGTCAGCATCGGGGTTGAAGAAAAAATCATTTATTTAGTAACATTCGATACCCCATACATCGATGTTAACGAGGATGCATTGGAATGCTCGTTTAGGGCCTTAGAGTTCATCAATGCAACATATGTTACCGAAGGAAGCAAAATTCCATGCCCCATGCTATCTGATTGTACCAAGATGACAGTAAGACAAACTTTGGGAAGAGGGGTAAAGATTAACAAAGGACTAGGTAGGAATCTATAAGGAATGGTACGACCCATAACCATAGAATGGAAGAGAGACCGTTTTAGGCTTGGATTTAAGCCCACATTCCAATAATGTGGTCAGGAATTATGAAAGAGGGTTGAAGCAAGAAAAGCCAGAATAAAAGGTGAAGATATCCCTGAGGTACGTATGTTCTTCCTTCCTCCAGAGAGTTCTTTCAAATTTGGAGGAGTGTACAATATGGAGTAGCAACTGACCAATGCTAGACTGAGGAACTGATGAAAAAGCAGAATATGATAAGTGAAGCTTTGGAAGGACTGCCTGCCAATATGATTACCAGGGGCAACCAGCCTGGAAAGTTTTTAGCTGGAATCCATCCTTACTTTCCTGGTGAAGAACTCGACAATTGGACGTCAGAGGACCTCCCTGTAGTTTTTAGAGCTAATTCAAAGTAATGCTCAAAGATAACTTTTGTTAGCACTTAAAAGAATCTAAAATAACTTTTTATAGAAATCAATATCACCAAATTTGATTAATGTAAGATACTTTTGTTATTTCTCAAATGATAATCATTTTCATTCTTCGCATTTTTGCATCGCGTTCTTTGCACCATATTCTTTATTATTTATATTCATATTCTAATACATCTGAGCCAAATTTTATGCAGATGTCACAATAATATTAGTATGAATATTCCTGAAGTCAGTCACAAGATAGATTTTATGCGACTTTTAAGCCTAGAAGAAGTCAGTGAGAGAGAAGATGAGGAATATTTTGAGGTTCCTAACTAGTTATTAAGATTGATGTAAAAGGAAGAGAAACAAATTCTACCCCACAAGGAAGAAACAAAGCTTGTGAATTTAGGAACAACATAAATTAAGAGAGAGATAAAAATCGGCACTACTATGTCTGCATGAATATGGAAATAATTGATAAGTTTTCTCAAAGAGTTCAGATACGTCTTTTCATGGTCATACCAAGATATGCCTGGGTTAAACATTGATATAGTAGTCCATAAGTTGCCAATTACACCAGAATGCAAGCCAGTTCAGTAGAAACTTAAGAGAATGAGGTCAGAGATGCTATTAGAGATCAAAGAGGAAGTGATGAAACAAATTGACGCTAGTTTCACTACAACAAATTTATCAATTTGTGATGAAATTATTATATGACGTTGCGTATAATGTCACAATATATACTATAATGTGACACTTTTTTCTTTTCATCATATTTAGTGATTAATGATATATATTTTATGACAATTTCTAAAATAGTCATTGATTTTCGTCACTATATGTTTGGCGCCAAAATCTTCCCTCCAAAAACTTTGGTGAGAAACATTTTAATAACATTTAGATAAAATGACTACGTTGTAAAATCATCTCCAATGAAAAAAGGTATTAGTGACAATTTATTATAATGATAATTCGATTTGAATTAGTGATGTTGCACATTTATCACTAATTAGTTTTATTTGTGACAATTTGATTCGTCATAATTTAGAAGAGATTAAAAGTAACGTTTTATTATTATCACAAAAATTAATTTTAGCATGATGAAATTAATTATTTGTCACTTATTGTTATTCCTATATTTTTATATGATAATTTTAAATTACATCCCAATTAATTAATGTTTTGCGCCAAGATTTTAAATGACATCATGAAATTAAAAATATTATAATATTATTTGTTTATTTTTATTTTTAAAAAATAAAAATTAACGACTTTGGTCTGGTCATCTATGGGTCCTGGCATTGATAATGTACGTGTTGAGCTTGATTGTGACCTTTGTGTAATTTTTTATATAAAAAAACTAAATCATTCATTTTAATATCATTCATAAAAAATGTCTCTTTTTTTTTACTTGTGTCCAATTATTAAATTTTTTATTTACTCACATATATGCGAATATTAATAAACATATTGAAAATTTTCTATTTTTATTAAAATAAAACAAATTCATATTAATGTGAACATTTTTAACACAAAAAATTTAACAAAAATCTTATGATGATTCTTGAGTAATATACTTGTTAAAAAATTATAAATTAGTTTATACAATAAGTTATTATTAACAATCTTATCAAAAATTTTGATAATAATCTCTACTTTTTTAATAGACAATAATCTCTAAAATTAAATCTTACTAAAAATGATTTTATTTATTTAAAAGCAGGTAAAATACTTTATTTAAAAATATTGATATATACATAATATAAATTTTTTAATTTAAACTATACAATAAACATATAATTGATAAGAGATAGAAAGATAAAATAAAATTCATTTAAATAAAATAACAATAATATCAATCTTAAATCATAGCTCATTTACTTTAAGTTAAATATAAATTTATTTAAGAAATACTACTCCCTATTTATATGTTATTTAGTGTTTTTTTTAACTTCTTCATTTGTTTCTGCCATTCCAGGTATGTTTATTTCTCTCTCTTTTTCTTTTCCCTTTTGTTCTTCATCTCTTCTCCTATTTTCTTCTTTCATTTCCTTTCTTTTTCATTATCTCCCCTCTTTTGAGACCATAATAATTTATTTTATGGGGGTTTTCATGTGTTTTTAAAATTTTCATGCATAGTTTTTATTTATTTTCCATTATTGATTTTTTAGATTTGAGTTCACTTTCGACAATATTTTGGCAGAATTCATCAATAAAAAACTTGGATTTTTTGATTTTACAATGGCATATGCTCGTCTCTTAATTGTTTTTTCTCTTTTGTTCTTTTCCTTCTAAACCACCATCATCTCCCCCATGAAACTAATAACCGGGAAAAAGTGGTCAGTATAGTGAAATCTGAAGGATTGTTGTTGTCTTTTTATCGTGTTGTATATCGGATGTTGTTGAATATAAATGTATTTCTTTTAAATTTTTATAAATTTGATTTCTTTTGTTTTTCAATATTTTGGTTGAGTTAAGAAAAGTTTATTGGTTGTAGTTATAACCATAATATTTTGATAATTTTGTCTGACACATTGTAAATAAAAGCAGTGAGACTCTCAATGATTGATGGAGCTTGGAATTGGATTTGGAGGTATGTTATATTATTTGAATAAATAATTTTTTATTATTTTATGGTCATATATGCACTGCTAAAATATATAATATTCTTTCTTTTTAATGCATTACTTTAATTAAATTTAATAAAGATCATTCATTAATATGTTTTGCTTCTAGTTAATTTTTTATATGTACAAGAGTTTAGAATGGCGACCGAGATGAAGTGACGACGACCGAGGTTGAGATATATGGGTTGGATTTTGGTATTCTACCCAAAAAGGATCAAAATGTAATGATTGTAAAAATATAGGTTGTTATTGTAATATTTAAAAATATGAGTTGTTATTGTAATTTGTAAAAAGTATATGTCATTATTGTAATTTATAACACGATTTTTTCTTTATTTTAAATTATAAAAAGATTTGTCCTTTATTGTAATTTATAAGAAGATTTTTCTTCTATTATAATTTATAAAAAGATTTGTCCATTATTAAAATTTATAAAATCTTTGTCCATAAATTAATTTATAAAAAAATATTTAAAAAAATGTGACAATTTTATTTTCGTTATTTATAGAATAAAATTACTATATTATTAGTGACGACATAAATAAATAATGACAATATTTTATATAATTTCATGACATAATTAATTGTCATTGAATATAAATTATAATATGACGTTATTCATTAATGTCATTATATATTTAGCAATACGTGAAAAAAATATATAAATCGTCACTTTTGACATTTAGTGATACGCCTAAGGTGACGTCAATTTTTACGTCACAAAATACAAATAGTGACATAAATATAAGTTTTAGTGACAATATTTTAGATACCACAAATAAGTAAATTTTTTGTAGTATCCTAAATGGGTAGCCAATATCGTCCTTATACTTAAGAAGGATGGGAAGGTCCACATGTGCATGGATTATCGAGACCTTAATAAGGTTAGTCCGAAAGATAATTTTCCCTTGCCTCATATAGATACTCTAGTGGACAACACTGCGGGGCATTCATGATTTTCCTTCATAGATGGCTTCTTGGGATATATTTTCATATCAGAATAAATCCTGAAGACATGGAGAAAACGTCGTTTATAACTATGCGGGGCACTTTCTACTATAAAGTGATGCCATTTGGATTGAAAAATACTGGGGCAACCTAAGAAAACTCTTCCATGATAAAATGTATAAAGAAATTGAAGTATACATAGATGACATGATTGCCAAATTCTGAACCAAAGAAGAATTTGTACAGAACCTAAGAAAACTCTTCTAAAGGATAATAAATTACCAATTAAAGCTTAATCAAACCAAATGCACATTTGGGGTAAAATCAAGGAAATTACTTGAGTTTGTGGTGAGTCGAAAAGGAATCGAGATCGATCTTGAAAAAGTCAAGGAAATTCAAGATCTTCCATTACCTCGCACACATAAAGAAGTTCGAGGGTTCCTTGGAAGACTAAACTATATATCTCAATTCATTTCCCAGTTGAGTGATAAATGTGATTCGATGTTCAAATTGCTTAGGAAGAATAACCCTGAGGTTTGGAACGATGAATGCCAATAGACTTTTGGAGATTATCAAAAATACCTGTCCAATGCTCCAATCCTAGTAGCACCAATGCCTGGCAGGCCGTTAATTCTCTACTTAACCATTTTTGAGAATTCAAAGGGATACGTGTTGGGGAAACATAACGAGTCATGAAGAAAGGAGAGAGCCATTTATTATCTGAGCAAGAAATTCACCGATTGCGAGACTCGATACCCACTGATTCAAAAGTTGTGATTTAGTTTGGGCAATTCGAAGGCTCAGGCAGTACATGTTATACCATACCACATTGTTAATATCGAGGATGGATCCACTAAAATTTCTGATGGAATCTCATGCTCTGAATGGAAGATTGGTTAGGTAGTAGATGTTATATGAGTTTGATATTGTATATGTGAGCTAAAAGGCAATAAAAGGGAGTGTCATAGCCAACTTTCTTGTGAGTCGTGCCTTGGAAGATTACAAGCCTTTGAATTTTAATTCCCCTGACGAAAATTTGATGTGCATCTCAACTAAAGAAGAAGGTGCCATGAATGACACATCCTGGAAATTATACTTCGATGGAGCCTCTAACGCTTTAGGGAAATAAATTGGGGCATTGTTGATTTCCCCAGAAGAAACCTATTATCTTTTCACAAGTATATTGGATTTCTTTTGCACCAACAACATGGCATAATATGAAGCATGTGTTATGAGGTTAAAAGCATCTATTGAGAGAAAAGTCAAGACACTTAAAGTATATGTAGATTTCTCATTAGTAGTGTACCAACTAAGGGGAGAATGGGAGACAAATGACCCAAAATAATTTAAATATCAACATTTGTCCTCAAACTATTAAAAAAATTTAAAGATGTTACATTCAACTATCTTCCCCAAAAAGATAATCAAATGGTTGATGCTCTGGCAATGTTGGCTGCGATGTTTAAGGAAAATAGGAATTCATACATGTTGCCAATCAAGATGAAAATGTATAAAACCTTGACACATTTCTATCTCATAAAAGAAGAAGCGGATGACCATCCATGGTACTATGATATCTTACAGTATATGAGATACCAAAAATATCCTCCATGTGCGTTTGAAATTGACAAGAAAACAATCATAAGAAAGACAACCAGGTACTTCCTCGATGGAGAGATCTTATACAGAAAGGGTAGTGATCAAGTCCTGTTAAGGTGTGTTACTGCAAAAGAAGCAAAGAACATTATGGAAGAGGTGCATGGTAGAATGTGTGGAACACGTGAAAATGGTTTATCTATGGCCAGGAAAATCATGAAATATGGGTACTATTGGGCAACGATTTATACATATTGTGTCAACTATGTAAGAAGATGCCATAAATGCCAGATATATGTGGATAAAATTTAGACACCACCTTCGCCTCTACATGTTATGATCTCACCTTGGCCTTTTCCATGTGAGGTATGAACGTCATTAGGGGCAAAAACACCAAAGGCTTCAAATTGGCATGTAACACCCCAACCCGTAACTGACCTAGATACGAGTCTGAGGTGTCACATTGAATTTTCAAATAATTACTTTTACAAAAGAATGAAGAATTTCAAATTAATTAAAATAATTGGTTTATAAAACATATCAGAGTATATACTATTCAAATCTCTTAATTACATGCCAACTATATTCATTAAAACAAAATACATACTAATCATATCCATTTCTTTTCTGATCTGAACTTCGTAAAGGAGATGCTGACCTATCTTGCTCCTCTTAACTTCTCTTGTCGCTTTCCAGAACCTACATGTGAAACACTCACACGCTAAGTCAATGACTTAGTGAGGCATAAATAAACTTACTATAACATATCATTACTAATTCCTACTATGCACACTTCATGTAATCATAATAAACTATAGAACGCATTATGCATCAAAACATAAATACATACATATACATATCATTTCATTATCCTTATTATTATTCTTATCATTATTAGCATTATTATCAGTCATATTTCTTAGTTATAAGCTCTTGTACCTAACATATTATTAACCAAACAATGTACATATCATCATATAATTTCTGTAACACATTTCATATAAAAAAAGCATATACATCACATGTAATATGTTTATTTTTATCTCTTTGTTAGCCCATGTACACATGTGAGAACTAAAGATATGTGAGTACATAGAGGTTGTGCACATATGCTGTCACCATATCTCATATAATTCCCACTAGGGGCGCGTAGGATTTGTCCCGAAGGACAACTATATCCCGAAGGACCACTATGTCTCGAAGGACCACTATGTCTCGAAGGACCATATACATATTCCAATGGAAAAAATAAGTGTACCGAAGTACCGCGTATATGTTCTAAAGGATTACATTTATGTCCCAAAGGACCACATAGAACCCTCGACTCTTGGTATGCCAAGTATACCTCTAGCTCTCATGACACATAACATGGGGATTATATTTTATGTCATTTCACATATTCACATAGGCACGTAGTTCACTTACATATAGCACATTTCCATATAATTCACATATTCACATATCTCATGTCATGTTCTCATATGATCACATAGCCCATATCACTTAATCTCTTATGTTCATATATCACATGTTCAGATCATTCCTTATGTCAATATCATATAACTTATAATCACATAGATCACTCATACCGGTTCATATATCTTATCACACTAGAATACATTCATACAAATCATGTAACACATGTAATAACATTTAACACATACACTCATATCAAACATATGCTTATATTCATGAGTTCATGCATTCTAATATAGGAAATAGACTCGTCGCAATTCTTGTTTCCCTTCTCGTTGATTCCCTAAATACTCGCTTCTGATCAATATCTACACACTCAAACCTTTGATATGCATATCATAATTCTAAGTGTTAAAATTTGATCCTTAATAACTCAAGCTAAACGAAATGCTTAATACAATTTCCACTTTGAGTAGTATCGGTACCCCATGCATTGTATCGATACTTTCTTATCTATGGTATCGATACCAAGCCTGGGTATAGATACCCTTTTTGTATTCAAAATCCTTGTTTCAAAAATAGGTATTGATACTGACCTTATGGTATCGATACTTTTGGTATTGATACTACTCTCCAGGTATCGATACCCCATGAATGCCTTTGTCAAATTTAAGCTTATAATATCGATATTGTTCAACCAGTATTGATACCCCTATTACCAATTATCACTCTTTTACTCTTGAAGTACCGATACTCATAGCCTAAAATTCACTTCTTTAACCCGAAAATCTTACCAAACTCACTTAAATCCTCCACCATAACCTCATTTTAGCATTTTAAGCTTAACTACACTTATTTTAATCAACTTAGATCACTTTAATTCATCTTAATATCCAATATCCCATATACACTCTTGAATTCAATAAATAAGCCAATAATTCAACATGTTCCAAATTCACTTCTATTACTTCTAACTTCTTAATTAGACCATTGACAAGCCAAATTTCACTTCAAAACTTATTTATCAACTCTTTCTCAATATTTCACTTAGAAACCTCTTATATTTAATCCTTCCTAACTTCTTTATCTTTTAGTTTTAAGACAACTTAAGTTTTCCTTAAGGTTAAGTATCATCTAAAGAACATAAATCAAACTTAAAATTAAGAATTTATCAATTAACCTGATACTTACCATTTACAACTAGGTCCACGGCTGAAGGAGAGAGAAAACTCCACTCTCCAGACTTTTCTTTTTCTTTTTCCTTCTCATTTCACGTGGTTAATTCCTTATAAAGGGAAAATAAAAATATTTCCTGTGAAAAGACCAATTTACCCCTTACTCCATCAAATATTTACTATACAACCTTCACAAAATATTCCCAATTAAGTCCCTAAACTTTTCAATTTTTCAAAATTGATCACAAAGTTTTCAAAATTTACATTTTAGTCACTAGCCTTGAATTTTGAGATGTTACAAATCTCCCCTCCTTTTAAGAAAATTCATCCTTGAATTTTTACTGCACACATTGATAAGAACATATCTTCTAATGTTCTCATATTGCTTCCTTTACTTAACCTTTCTTGTCACCGTCAGAAAACTTGCCTTTCATTACTTTAATTACCTTTTTCCCTTATATCTCCATATCATGTCACTTATCATGTAGACAATAACATCAGTTCTTATAACTCAAAATCATAAATCAATCAAATTCCTCATCAATCTCTAATTGCCTTACAATAATAGCAAAACTTTTATTCCATCATCACTTGACTGCCTCTTAAACTTCTTTATACATATAAATCATTCTTTATTTCTCTGACTACATCTACTTGAACAATAAACATAACCTTAAATCTTCATCATAGATGATTAAGACATACACTTTGCAGAATCAAACAATCTTTCACATCATTTGAGGAACCTTTATTACTTCTAATTAACTTATGATATATACCTCACATAACCTTTATCATATATGATCCTTTAAATTTCATCCTTTTCATTTCTTTATCCATTTATCCTTTCATGATCAAGATCTTCTTTTAAAATAACTAAACCATATATTTCCACCATGCTCTTATATTTTTTTTATATCACTTATACTTATCTCTGATTACCCATCTTTATCATATATTTATAACTCTTATAATCTACATGAATTGCACAAAATCTTGTTCTTATACAAAATCTTTATTCTATTTACAATACACATATTATACTACAATCTTTAGCTTCCTTTGGATACACAAATCCTTATCTTCTTAACTATACCACATTTACATAATCAAAATACACCACCATATCAAAGTCCACACCATACTTGGTTATCTTAACTTATCAAATCCACATATTTTCTCATACACCATGCAATTTCCTTTGTTCAAATGCAACATTTCAACTTCCTTTGGCTAATAAATTAATCATCGATGTACCCATTCTTAAAATCTTCCGAAACAATATCCATATCACTTGATCTATTTTAGATACTTTTTCTTCTTCAATTTACATAATTTCTAACAGAACTTTCAATCCCTTCCAGCACTTTCATAACTAAACTTAACTTCATATCTATCTTTAACTCCTTATTTAATTTTCCAGTACCAAACTCTACTACTTAAGTGAGTCTGACTTTCATTAGATTTGATCTTTCAACATGAAATACAACTGATTCAAACCAAGTCTGTAGTTGAAAATCATAATCTATGTCTCTCTTCGATAGTACTTATTTCTATGAAATACTAATTCTCTTAATCCTTCTGAGTTATCTCTATATCTTTAAGACAATTAACCACTTCTTGAAAAGGGAACAATTTCAACACCAATAACACTCTTTTAGTCTAGGCACAAGCCATTCACACATCACTTACATACATCATTTTCATTTAAATTAGCTTAACAACAATTCACTCAACTTATCAAACTGCACTCTTGTCCATACACATTACGATTCCCCTGTTTCAAACTCATAAACTCTGGCTTCATAAATCTGATAAACTTATCACCAAGATACTTATTATCAAACTTTTCTAAACTAATAACCACATCACTGAATATTTTATCATTCTCATGATAACATCTGTTCACTATAATTCAACTCATCCACATAGTAACTAAAATACTTCATCTAACTTCTCTACTTCGGAACAGTGAATATCCCCTAACACTATTCTAACATGTTTTCAACTTTCTATACACAACATTTGATTTTACAAGGCACTTCCTGAGGTGTCCGGTCTTTATCTTACCTGGCCAAGGCAGGTGAATGGCTACCACCATCAGGTTCATCACCTATCACTTTTCTTTAGAAATTCTTATGGCTAGACATCTCATATAACATAACCTTTTTATTCTATTAGCAAGACAACATACTCCTTACACTATCATATCAAAAAATTTTCACTTTGGGTTGGCATGTACACATTTTAAAACACATTTGACTTCGGTTTAAGCCTAGAATCGGCTAAACCTTAGCTCTTATATCATTAAATGTAACACCCTAACCCGTACCCTACTCGAATACGAGTCTGAGACGTCACATTGACTTTTCAAATAATTACTTTTACAAAAGAATGAAGAATTTCAAATTAATTAAACAAAATACATTATAATCATATCAATTTCTTTTATAATCTGAACTTCGTAAAGGAGATGCTGACATGTTTTGCTCCTCTTAGCTCCTCTTCTCGTTTTCTGGAACCTACGTGTGAAACAATCACACGCTAAGTCGATGACTTAGTGAGGCATAAATAAACTTACTATTACATATCATTACTAATTCCTACTATGCACACTTCATGTAATCATAATAAACTATAGAACGCATTATGCATCAAAACATAAATACATACATATACATATCATTTCATTATACTTATTATTATTCTTATCATTATTAGCATTATTATTAATCATATTTCTTAGTTATAAGCTCTTGTACCTAACATATTATTAACCAAACAATGTACATATCATCATATAATTTCTTTAACACATTTCATATCACAAAAGCATATACATCATATGTAATATGTTTATTGTTATCTCTTTGTTAGCCCATGTACACATGTGAGAACTAAAGAGTACATAGAGGTTGTACACTTATGCTGTCACCACAGCTCGTATAATTCCCACTAGGGGCGCATAGGATTTGTCCTGAAGGACCATTCCTTAAGAACCATATACATATTCCAATGGACCAAATAAGTGTACTGAAGTATCATATATATGTTCCAAAGGATTACATATATGTTCCGAATGACCACGTAGAACCCTCGACTCTTAGCATGCCAACTATACCTCTAGCTCTCATGACACATAACATGGGCATTATCTTTTATGTCATTTCACATATTTACATAGGCACGTAGTTTACTTAAATATAACATATTTCCATATAATTCACATATTCACATATCTCATGTCATATTCTCATATGATCACATAGATCATATCACTTAATCTCTTATGTTCATATATCACATGTTCATATCATTCCTTATGTCAATATCATATAACTTATAATCACATAGATCACTTATACTAGTTCATATATATTATAACACTAGTATACATTTATACAAATCATGTAACACTTGCAATAACATGTAACACATACACTCATATCAAACATATTCTTACATTCATTAGTTCAAGCATTCTAATATAGGGAATAGACTTGTCGCAAGTCTTATTTCCCTTAAACATCGTATACTAACTAATATGCACTCACCTGGCCTCACTAGTCAATATCGATCTCTTACTTCTTCCTTGCTCAATCTTATCTCGTTGATTCCTCAAATATTCGCTTCCGATCAATATTTATACACTCAAACATTTGATATGCATATCAAAATTCTAAGTGTTATAACTTGATCCTTAATAACTCAAGCTAAGCGAAATGCTTAATACAATTTCCACTTTAAGTAGTATCGATACCCCATGCACGGTACCAATACTTCCTAAGCTATGGTATCGATGCCAAGCCTGGGTATTGATACCCTTTTTGCATTCGAAATCCTTGTTTCAAAAATGGGTACCGATACTGACCTTTTGGTATCGATACTACCCTCCAGGTATCGATACCCCGTGAATGCCTTTGTCAAATTTAATCTTATAGTATCGATACTGTTCAACCAGTATCGATACCCCTATACCAATTATCACTCTTTTTCTCTTGAAGTATCGGTACTTGATGAAGTAGTACCGATACTCATAGGCCAGAATTCACTTCTTTAACCCGAAAATCTTATCAAACTCACTTAAATCCTCTACCATAACCTTCTTTTAGCCTTTCAAGCTTAACTACACTTATTCTAATCAACTTAGATCACTTTAATTCATCTTAATATCTAATATCCCATATACACTCTTGAATTCAATAATTAAGCCAATAATTCAACATGTTCCAAATTCTCTTCTATTGCTTCTAACTTCTTAATTAGACCCTTGACAAGTCAAATTTCACATCAAAACTTATTTATCAACTCTTTATCAACATTTCACTTAGAAACCTCTTATCTTTAATCATTTCTAACTTCTTCATCTTTTAGTTTTAAGACAACTTAAGCTTTACTTAAGCTTAAGTATCATCTAAAGAACATAAACCAAACTTAAAATTAAGAATTTATCCATTAAGCTGATACTTATCTTTTACAACTAGGTCCACGACTGAAGGAGGAAGAAGACTCCACTCTCTAGACTTTTTGCTGTGATCATGTCTAGCTCCAATTTTGTCCATGATCTAATCATACCATGGATGTTTTTCATTACTGTTTTAAGGGTTATTCACGTTTAGATACCCCATAGTTAGTCGTGTTATTGCACTCTGGTCACCTGCGATGACCAAATCTATTATTTACCCTTCTTTTATTTGCACTAATTTCATTATTTCCCCTTTTTTTATGCATGTTGTGTATTATTGGTATATTTTCTTTTTAGTCCCCCTAGTTTTAGCGCGTTTTTGCATTCTGGTCGTCTACAGTGACTATTTAATTTTTTTAATAATCTTGTTGGCCTAATCGTGTAATTTTTGCATTTTTATTTATAAATGCATATTTGGCTTATTAAAAATGGAAAATCACATTTTAATCATTCTTATTTTAGCTTGTTTTCTCACTTAAGTCCTGAATGTATTTGTTGTTTTGCATGCTCAATTTTTAATTTATTTAAATTAGGGCCCTTATAATTACATGTTCAATTTATGTTTTAATCCCTATAGTTGGATGCTAATGCGATTTAAGCCTTGCATATATATATATATATATATATATTAATTTAAATGTTTTTGTTTGTTTATTTCTTAATTTGAATTTATTTAATTAGGTTGTTATTTGAATTTGTATTTCTAGTTTTTTTTATTCACTTAGTTTTTTTATACAAAATTTCCTTAGATTAGGATCTTCTAATACCAAATTTGATTTAGTAATTAGGATCTCTCATTAGTTTTAATTAGGGAACAATTCGATTCGAGTTTTTGCATAAAATGCTCGATTACTCGAGTCGATTGTTCAAATCCTTAAATGCTTAATCATCAATTAATTTTAAAGCTCACCGAATTTAATCTCTTAATTTTTAATAGATAAGTAGGATAATTATTTGAGCCTTGAGTTATTGGTTTGTCCAAACTTTAGGTATTATATATTTTTACCTTAAACTTTAAAGTTTTACATTTATGTCTCTGGACTTTAGTTTCCTTGTACATTAGTCCTTAAATTTTAAATTAGAATTTTTAAATTAATATAATTAAATAGGTTATTAATTAGAGCCTCCACTTTAGGTTAGATTTCAATCTAGGCCCTTTAATTTAAGGAGTAATTTGAGTTGGCCCTCACCTAAATGCCTAAAGGACAATATCAATTATTCGATTCAATAATTGGTTAAAATCAATTATTCGATTAATTCATTCTTCTAGAAGCGTTGACTGTACCTTCTAGAACTTGTTGATGTCATCGCCTCATTAGATATTTCATGCCCAAAGTCATGCCCACTAATATAGCTTTGATTCCAAAAATAAAAAAACTGTAGAATTTTATCCTTTTAGTGCAATTTCCAGAAGCGTCCTGCACAGAAAATAAATCAAAACGAACAAACAAGCCACAAAAACCAATGATTACAGAGCAATTTAAAAGCAAAATAATAGCTAAATAAAGAACTTATCACATACCTTAAAAAGCAATAAATATGTTATTAAAAATACAAAAAAACATAAATGAAGCAAAAATAAATTAATGAGAAATGACATAATAGTTACCCATATTGATAATCTTTTTTTTTTATCTTTTTCTTCTTAAACCTCTTCATAGCATTAGACGCAATATGACGTATACAATATGCCAGATATACGTGGGGAGGCACCCATTTGCTTTTCGGTTTAGAAATTGTGCTTAACAACCCAGACGACCGATCTGAGATCATGCAAGCCCCATCTTGAGTGACAACTTGGGAACTTAAGTTGGAGAGAAATAAATTCCAAGTTTCCTTTGATTCATTTTTAACAATGACGAAGGTAATGGGGAAAATATTTTTATCTCCATCTTGTGCAACGACTATCATTAAGACTTGTTTGTAGAGCCTACACAGAAAAGTCCCATCGACTTGAATCATTTGTTTGTAAAATCGAAACCCTTCAATAACTGAGCTAAACGCCTATAACAAGCCACCAAAAAATCTCTTTCAAGAGATAACTTCTCCTTGAAGCGTGATTGTATAAAGAATATAGTATCTAACAATGGTTCCATGCAGGAAAAATTCTATTGCTTGTGGTAGCTCATTATATGAGTGATGTCAATCACCATATAACAAGGTCATTGCTTTATTTTTAGCCATCCATGCTTTGTAATAAGTCGGAATATAACCAAATGTATTTCGAATGAGTACCACTAACACAGAAACAAGTACTCTTGGATTTTTCCACCAATAGCTTGATATACGAGCATATGACATCTAAATCTAAATGTTTACGGTCTTGTGTCAATTAGTTCATTGTACACGCGTGCTGTGCATTGAACCTTGTAACTTCCCACAACATCTTCCATTGTAGGTATGATACTCGTATCCTCTAGTTACAACTAACATCATTGTGTATACACCTTACAAAATATGTCTCTTGGTCAGACTCCGTGACATAGAATTGAAAATGAGCTTTGATGCAATACTCCTAGATTGCTAGTTGTGCCTCTTTTTTTGTTTCAAACTGAGACCCAAGCGCCAACTCAGATGATCGTTCATTTGAAGAACCCCAGTGGGCAGCATATATCTTTGGAATATAATAGATTTTAGGATTTTGCGTAGCATCGTAGTTAATGTCATGCATTGCAACTAGATGATGATACCAAGGCAAATCATGGTAAGGCATTTCAGGTTAAAGGTGTGTTTGTGCCCAAAAATTTGGAGCATTATACACCCCTTGACATCGTGAAATATTTGCCTCCTATACATCAGGCTCAACATCCAAACCTGGTCCCCCTGAAGAAGCCTAAAAAACATCTGAATCATCAACTAATGGTGTGTTGTCATCTTCCAGCAATGGAACAATATCTTCATCATCCTTGCTAAACTCAACAAGGTTTTCACTGAACTATCCAACAAGGTTATCATCATTAGCACTTGCACGTGGTTCAGAGGGTCCTGATTCTTCTGTTTGTTGTGCTGACACTGATGAGGTCGGAAGATCTGCTATAATTATGGTTTCAGCATAAATCTTGACCATATTATTATTTGATGATTGATGAAGTCCAACCATAATAGCCACATCGTCATCATCATCAAGCTGGATTGTTCTATATATGATTGGATTTGAGGAGATCATGTGCCTATAACTTAAAGATGAAACAGAAGCTCCAAGTTTTCTCTCAATTTTTTGTATCATTTGGCGATGAGATACATCTAGAGGGAACATCATATTGACTGGCCTATGTGACTTAAACACAACACCAATTTCAGTGTGTAGAATTTTGCCATTGTAATAACAAACTATAAAGAAGTTGCTCATTGTTTGAAATGTATTTCGTTAGATGAGAGGAGTGTTTAGGAGATTGAAGATGATCTAAATTCAAGGGAAATAAACAGAATAGAGAAGTATCATTCCTAACATTTAAATATTGTAGAGAGTCTAAACTATTCACGTCCTTTTCTTTTCATTGACATATCACAACAACTCAGATAAATCGAAATAATTTAGAGAATGAGAGAATCTAAACTATTAATGTCCTTTGCTTTTCATTGACATATCACATCAACTCAGATAAACTGAAATAATTTAGAGAATTAGAAAATCTATATTATTCATGTCCTTTGCTTTTCATTGACATATTACATCAACTCATATAAACTGAAACAATTTAGAGAATCTGAGAATTTACACTATTAACGTCCTTTGGTTTTCACTAACATATCAAAACAACTCATATAAATTGATATAATTTAGAGAATCAGAGAATCTATACTATTCACATCATTTACTTTTCATTTACATATCACATCAACTCAGATAAACTGAAATAATTTAAAGAATTGGAGAATCTATACTATTCACGTCCATTGTTTTTCATTGATATATCACATCAACTCAGATAAACTGAAATAATTTAGAGAATCGTAGAATCTACACTATTCACATCATTTGTTTTTCATTGACATATCTCATCAACTCAGATAAACTAAAATAATTTAGAGAATCAGAGAATCTACACTATTTATGTCCTTTGCTTTTCATTTACATATCATATCAAATTATAGAAATTGAAATAATTTCTATTCAAATTAGATAAGAGTACATTTTAATGTAATGTTTCTAATGTAAAGTAATGTCGATTACATTTTAATGAACTTAAATCTTGAAATTCTTTTTATTGCCGAATACATTTTAATGTATTTTTAAGTTAATTCTTCTAATGTAATGTAATGTAATGTAATGTCGAGTACATTTTAATTAACTTAAATCTTGAACTTCTTCTTTTTAGTTTAATTAATTTTTATTATTTTTCACTTTTAAAATTTGTAATATTTTTTTCTTTTATTTTTTTAAAAACTACCCATCATAATTCGTCACTTCGGTGTGACAAGTTAGGCCGATTTGAATTCCAAAACTTGACAGCTACCAGCTAACGACTATTTTTTTTAAATTCCCCTCCCACAGAACTCGTCACACTGAGGTGACGAGTTCCTTCGTATATATATTTTTTTCAATTTCCTGATTATATTATTTTTAACTCAATTAATTTTTAATTACATTTTACATACTTAACTCAATTTCGTTTTATTGTAATTATTTACATATGATAATAAAAATAAATTATAACATAAGTAACTTTACTTAAATAAATAAAACATCATCATCTATTCAAATATTTTCTAAAATGTTAACATCAAATACCAAATTTAACACAAAAATTTTAATTGTCTCAAACAATTCTTCAAATCTCTACCTAAACCAAGCATTTACTAATGATTTTAAAAAATTACTTATATTTGTGCAATTATTGTCGATGTCGAGGACTAGCAGAATAGTAATCACATGGTGCTCGTCAATTTTGCCGTGGTCCTCCACCTTCGTTATATTCATCTATATTTTGTTATTCTTGCTTCAATGTACTAAACATTACTCAACCACTTTGATTTCCACCTTCGGATGAAACTAATGGAGTATTCAATTTATTTGACACCGTCATTAGCATCGTCAACTCAAATTACACACCAAAATCACCACAATATTGACCGTATAAAAGATGATCCCATGGACCACTTGTTCCCATTTCTTGTGTCAAAAATTATTGTGAAGGTGGTACTTTATCCCACAAACCTCCTACCTACTCCGCTCGACTCTCCATCGATGCTTGATATGGAGCATATCCACCATAACTTGCTTAATATGGATAATAATTGGCAGAAGCATAAGATGAAGATGTTGATGAAGATGATGATTGTTTGGCATATTTTGCCTTCATTTCCTCCTATTCGGCCTGATCCACGGACGTTGTTAAGTATGGTTTCCTATTTGCTTCATAAATTTTGATGTAGGGAGAAACTGTGAAATCAAAATCTTTGGGTTGAATCTTGGAATGATTAGACAAATGTAAATGCCTCTTATGCCATTTTGTATGTATATAACATGCTTCCTCGGCTAATCTTCCCTATGCTTCCCGCGTGCATCTATTTTATGGAAATTGTCCATGTTATATATGGACATTTCCATCAGTTGGTGAAACCCAAATTTTCGTAAAACTCGATCAGCGGCATGAATCTCAACAATTGCGAAATGAAGCAATGGTGTTATGGCACACCACGTCTCCGCTCCTTCGAAAAAATGGTTGGATCTCCGACTCACAATACGACAACCAAATAAACTGTCAAAAATATTATATTAGTATAATTAAAGAATCAATATTACAAATTTCAATGTTAAATAAAAAATTAATAATATTTACCGCATGTCTATCGGTGATATCGATCCTCATCTGGATATCTACTTTGGTTGCACCTAAAAACTTTGTATTAGTTATTCGGTGTCGCCATCTAAACAAAAAAAAAATTAACAACTACATTATTTATTGTCATTTTTTAAATATTTTAATAAATATTATAAAATATAAATACTCTTAAATATAGTAATTTACCTTGTGACAAGTGGAAACTCAGTAGGAGCGGATGTAATAATGGTAAAAAATGGGAGACGATACCACGCCCATGATTGGAGTAAAACTAAACAACCTGCTATATCCGCTTTTTGTCCTCTAATCACCATGGTCTCCTTGGAAATTTCACGATACGAAAAAGCCAAAATCGTAGAACCCCAATTATATTGGCGATATACAAGGAAATCCTCCAATATTGAAAGATATTGGGTGTGTACCAAATTGGTCGATTTATCCAGTAGCAAGATCCCTCCCATCAACATCATAAGATATGCTTGGGTTGCATATTTCACCTCTTTCTCCGTTGATTATCCATATACTCTAAATTCTTTTTCTAACCACGTCATTCGTATCCACATCCCATCAATGACATCGACTGGAGCCTCATTTCCCAATAAATCATAAATAACTACATTTTAAGCATAATTATTGCAAAATACCAATGTCATACCATTAATCGGAATGCCAAGTTGATATGTGATATCTTCCAATGTTATGGTCACTTAACCACAAGGAAAATGAAAAGTATGCATTTTCGGCCTCCAACGTTCTATCAACTCTTATATCAGTGTCGACATCACCTTAAAACCACGAAGAATTATCATTGGATATAATCAAGATTATTGAAGATAAAACATAATCCACTCATGTGGCTCTTCATTCGTCATTCCTCGATGACTAATGCCTCGTTCTTCTTGCTATAATTTTAAAATAAATTAATTAATAAAATTACATAAATATTTAATATTAATATTATAATTTTTTTAAAAAGTAAAATAAAATAAAACAAATAAAATTTACCGTATTCAAATTGGTCGAGGAAATATGAACATCATTAAGAGGTAACAATTCTTCTCTTAAGGTCATTTCAACACAAAATCTTCAACAACAAAGTTTTTAATCTCAAGAGAATTTTCATTTTCAAGTTAAAAATAAAACCAACCCAATCCTCTATTTATACTACACTATCTAACAACTATAAACGACTAGATTTTCCAAATTCAAAAATAGTCGTTGGAACTCGTCACACTGGCGTGATGGGTTCCTTAATTTTTTTTTAATTCAACCGTTGGCCAACGGCCCACCTAACGGGAAAAAATTTCAACTTTACCCATTAAAAAATAATATCCCCTGTAACTCATCATGCCAGAGTGACAACATCCAAGTCCATTATAGAAAATGTCGTATTTTCCAAAATAAAAAAGTTACTGTGTTGGGCTAATTAAATGACCCGCTAGAATTACTGCACTAAATCTGCCTACCAAATGTAATAGAACAGAACATGGTAAACAAGAACTAACTTGGAAGAAATCTAAGCAACATGCTTTAATAGAATAATAATGACAGAGGCTAAATATAAATGCATTTTTTGGGGGGGACAATAAATAAATTAAAAACTAGCAGCCCCTGCCTACCAAATGTAATAGAACAAAACATGGTAAACAATAACTAAAATGGAAGAAAAGATGTTAAAAGCTATTTGAATCTCATTGAACTAAAATGGATTTAGGCTCGGTTCAACTAGTTGAATCTCATCAAATAAAATATGTTAAAAGCTGTTTGCCATGGTCAAATGTATCTGAAACAGATGATGCAAGCTCATGTCAAGAAGGTGCGTCCAAGAGAATTCTGAGAGGATGATCTAGTGCTAAAAATATTTTTCCTATTCATAAAGATTTTCGTGGGAAATTGATGCCTAATTGGGAAGGGTCATATGTTGTCAAAAAGGCCTTCTCTGGAGAAACGTTGATTTTGGCAAAGATGGATGGAGAAGAATTGAGAAATCCGATAAACTTAGACTCTGTTAAGAAGTACTATGCTTGAGAATAGGGGAAATAAAAAAGAAAAAAGAAAAAGAAAATTGAAAAAAAGAAGGGTTCAAGATGAAAATCCACAAAGAACATCGAAACCAAATGAAATATTTGAGTTGAAAACCTGAAAGGGCAGTTCAAATGTAATTTGATATTAGGCATCTTGTAGTTAAACCCTCTTGAGAGCCTGATATTTTGAGAGAAGCTTCACATCTACAAATATTCTGGCAACACTTGAAATCCTTCAGACAAGAGCTCAACTGAGTGATCCAAGTTATATCAAGTGGACTGGTTCAGGAACACTCATGCTAGTGACCATGGGGGCATCTGACTTTATTTCTAAATTTCCACCATTTTTTTATGACTGCTATAACTTTGTAAATTCAAATTTTTGTAAGTAAATTCTTAGTTTATTATTTCAATCCCCAATTCTATTCATTTTTTACATATATATATATATATATATATATATATATATATATATATATATATATATATATATATATATATATATATATATATATATAAACATCTTATAAGTATATTGACATAACATTAAAAATAAAACAAAAGATTTCTTGGTATTAATTTGAACTAATAGTTACAGTGCAGGGAGTCCAAAGTAAGCTAGGACCTTAACACTTGTGTTCGTAGTTGAAGAGTGTATGGTAAAGCATGTCCAAGAAAAATGCATGTGAGTTAAAACCACGAGAAGCATGAAGAAAACACTGATATTTTAGTGTGTGCTAAGATAGGGTATGGTCAGGATATTATTTACTTGATAAAGATGAATATTTCAAAATAAAGCAGAAAAATGGGTCGTTCAGGAACAAGAGGAGGAAGAACCTACAGATAATAGTCCAAGAAGGATATAGAGCACAAACAAAGGATCTAATGAAATATTTGAAAGAAGATTCGTAAGACAATATATCTTACAATATTAAAACGACATCATGCATACATCAATAGGCACCCACAAACAGGAGCATGCTCACCTATTCATATTCATTAAAATATTTTGAATATTTCGATGGGAATTCAGAGAGAGTCAATAATAACTTTAATCCATCACATAAGGAGGTGGATCGACATTTCCATAAGAGTTTATAATGATAATAACACACCCAAAGGTTAAAGTTCATAATGAGAAGAATTTCTTTCTTTCAAATCCATCACAGAAGAGGTGGATTGGCATTTCCATAAGAGATCTTAATGAGAATAACTCATCCCAAAGGAGAAAGTTCATAATGAGAAGAACTTATTCCTTTCAAATATATCATAGAAAGAGATGGATCGATATTTTTACAAGAGTGTAATCACCATTTTTTACCCGACCCACATTATTATTATTATTATTATTATTATTATTATTATTATTATTAAAACCCAAAGCCCATAACCTTGTCCCTTTGTGGCTAACTTTGATAGTAGTAACAACAGTCGCCCCCAAATATGATTCCCACTGTCACCGACCGAGTTCGTCCCATGTCCAGTCACATCGGTCGTCATCGTCGTCAAGCCTAGCCGAACCAGGTCTATCTAAATCCCAATACAACCCTAAAAAATTTAGCCCATTAAAAATGAAAATCACTACATGCATAGGCAAATAATAATTGTTAGAGGAGCAAGTACAGATTAGGTCTTATTTTTGCAAAAAAAAAAATGTGTATCTTATCTTTGTGAAATTTGGGTATAAAACCCCTAAGAGAACATGGAAAATGGATCATCCCCTCATTTTTGCAGAGCTATACAAAAGCAAAAAAAAATCAAAGTAAAAACACCATATTTTCATTTTTTTCCTTCAAGTTTCAAATACATGAAAAGATATATAAAAAATGAAGTCACAAAGTTTACCTGAGAGGGGTAGTCAAAACCGAAGGGTCAGTTTGTCGTCGCGGTGGTCAGAGTCGGGAAACCGAGGGGTCGAGGTTTTTTGGAGCTTTTAGGTCTTGGTTTATATAAGTAGATCAGGGTTTTTTTTGTCTCGGTTGGTGGTCATCCACCGTTGAGGGTGATCGACAGTTTTAATAGCCTTAGTTTGGGGGTCGATCAAGAGAAAATAGGGAGATGGTTAAGAGAATTTGAAATTTTTTTAGGACTAAGGCTAGAAATAAAACAGAAAAAAAGATGTCTTTTATAGTATAAGTTTAGGGGTAAATCGCTTATAGGTCCCCTAACTTTCACCGTATTTTTACACTTTAGTCCCTAACCTTATATTTTTTATTTTAGATTTGAAACTTTTGTCCCTATTGTTTGATTTTCCCTTTTATTTCAATAATGTTAGATGAAGTAAATAATTGGTAGAATTGCATTGTAATCCCTCAAACTCTTCCGTGTTTTTATATTTTGGTCATGTGTAGTGTTTGTTTTGCTGTTATTTTCGATGCTTGTGGCTTGAGTTTGTAATAAATCAATTTTTGGCATACTAGTGTAATAATGCTTTAGTCCCTCTGATTTTTGTGTGTATGTACATTTAAGTCACTATTTTAATTCTTGATTTTTCATGCTTATTTTCGATTTGTTTTGATTGGGTCACTATGTTGATTTAGAGTGTTTCATTTTAGTCCTTAAATTAATTTGTTGTTAAATTAACCCTAATATTAATTTTGTGTTAAATTTATTTGGTAATTTGTAAATAGGAAGTTAATCTTTAAAAACAATTTTGTATTGTTTTAGCTTTTTTAAATGCATTTTTTATGTTTTTGTAGGGATTAATCTCTTAGCTTAAGTTCCGTAGTTTAGTTAGTAATTAGAGCATTAGATTTTAGACTTAAACCTTAGATTTAGATTTCTCACACCTAGACTCTAATTTAGGGAATAATTCGATTTTAGCTCTCGCATTTACATGTTCGAGGGTTCATTTTAATTATTCGATTCAATAAAAAAAGATAATTAATTAGGGTTAATAATTAGAGCCTTAACCTTAGCCTTTTTAAACTTTAGTCCTTGAACTTTCTAGTTAGATATTTTCATTTTACATAATTAATTAGGTTAATTAAAGCCTATGCTTTAGGTTTAATTTCATCTTAGACCTTTAATTTAGGGAATAATTTGATTTGGCTTTTGCATTAAGTTGCTCGATGGTTCAAATCAATTATTTGAATCAATAATTAATTAGAATAAATTAGGATTAATATTAGAGATTCCACTTTCATGTCTAGTCCTTTAAGTTCTTTAAATTTCATAATTTGATACTTTAGGATAGAGGAAGCCTTAATTAATTGCGTAGTTTAATTAGGTCCAATAAATGGATTGTTTGATTGAATTCCAATTTCACGACTAAGGCAATGTTAACTTACCAAGGAATTAACGATATAATTCCCGCAATCATGCTCTGGGGGCGACTACTAGTAATTCCCGATTTAGGTGGACATCTGATGCAGGGGGATCCGAGACAGATGATGTTGAGCTGTCAGATTGCACCTTGATGGCGCTGAGATACCATGAGTTGGTAGATCAGCACAAAGGCGGGAGTTGATTGTGATATGTTCCTCATTGGGGCCGTTTTGAGTGTGTTTCAGTCTTTTGGCCATAACTTTGGCTACGAGTGTCGGAATCGCGCATAAGACCTCAATTCAGAAAGCCCCTTTCGACGCGCATGCTGTCTATACTGACCATTGTTTTTTTCGACCTCAAATTCTATCATTTTCCCTTCCGAATCACTAGTTTTATTTTTTTTTACTATTTATGATAATATTTTTCTTGTCAGTTAGGAAGTAATTTTAAATCCGATTTAGGCCGGATTTTTTGCAGATTGCTTAATTTATTTTAAATTTCAATTTAGAGTGATTTATGAAATTTTGCTATTTTTTGCAAAATTCGAATAAAGACGATTTTTAGCTATAATAGTCTAGCTTGTGGACTGATTTTCGCATTGTTTGATTTTATAGTATTTCATTAAACCCTAGAGACTTTTTTTCTTTGTCTTTGGGAGAATTTTCTCTTGTGAATCATCTCTTGGAACTAGCCTGCAGGATAATCGCTACCCTGTCCGGCGTCAGTTGGCATCAGAGCTTCAACATCTTCCTAGGAAATTTCACCAGTTTCAATGGCTGGAGGTCGTGGTCGTGGTCTTCGTGAGCAGGTTTCGAATGAGGAAGCCAAACGCCATGATCGTAGCATTCAGGATGCGATGATTGAGGATTTACAAAGGCAAGTTGCAGAATTAACCAAGTGCCTGGCGGCGCAAGATTTCGAGAATCGTGAGGCCTCTGATTACGATACTAATTCCACTTTCGAAAATCCATATCACAATCGTGCTCAATTCCAGGAGCACCGTGGTCAGGAGGAGCGTCATGGGGACCTCAGTGTTTAGGTCGATCTCCCCGAGTTTTCTGGTATGTTACAGGCCGGGGGATTCGTGGATTGGATTAATGAAGTGGATCATATTTTTGATTATAAGAAAGTCCATGATCGTGTGAAAGTGAAACTGATCACCATCAAATCAAGGGCAGAGCATCTATATGGTAGGAGCAGTTGCGACGTTCACGAGACAGGCAGGGTAGGCCAAGATCATTGATTAGGAGAAGATGAAGAAGAAGATGAAGGTTCAGTTCCTTCCCTTCAGTTAGACGTAAACCTTATTTCATTGACTTCATGCTTTTAAGTAGGGCGCACGATTAGTCGATGATTACACGGAGGAGTTTTACCAATTGGTCGCCCGAAATGATTTATCTGAGACAGAGGAGCAGATGGTGGCGCGATATTTGGGGAGTTTACGCCAGCCCTTGCAAGATGTCCTCAGCCTTCATTCACTGTGGAGTGTTTCGGAAGCTTACCAGTGTGCACTTGCTATTGAAAAATAGCAAAACAGGAGACCAATGATCAGGAGCGATCACAACAGCCGGCCAGTTTACCCTCAGGATTCCCGTCCTGCTTAGCAGCTATCGCAAGAAGCCTGCTAGTCAAAAGGGCAAAAATTTGTTGATTGAGGAAAACACAGAAGACGAGAATGAGGAGATTGGTGAACCCATGTATGATGATGATGAGACTGATAATGTGTTGTATGGAGATGGTCATGAGACTTTGGTCGTTCGCAAGAGTCTACTGACTCCCAAGGGCGATTCAGGGGACGATTGGTTGAAAACCAATATTTTCCACACGACTTGTACAGTTACAGATAAAGTTTGCAAAATGATCATTGACAGTGGCAGTTGTGAGAATGTAGTGGCCGATGAGGTTGTCCAGAAATTACAGTTGAAGACGGACCATCATCCTAAGCCATACAAGTTGTCATGGTTAAATAAAGGAAGTGAGGTAACAATTGATAGGCGATGCCTCGTGTCTTTTTTAATTGGTAGAAAAATATTTTGATAATGCCTGGTGTGATGTTGTGTCTATGGATGCGTGTCATATATTGTTGGGTCGACCTTGGAAGTATGATCGTAGTGTCATTTATGATGGATGGAAGAATACATATTCCCTTAGCATCGAGGGAGAAAAGATTGGGTTGGCACCCCGACGGGAAGGACTCACTCCTACCCCGATAACCCATAATACTAACTTGATTTCTATGTCTAGGTTTTTAGATGAGATTGAGCATGGAGGTGTGGTCTATGCCTTACTACCTTACGAGAATAGTGCAGCAGACGTGGATACATATTTACCAGTAGATGTGCAGAGGCTGCTAGCAGAATTATCTAACTTGATGCCAGAGGATCTTCCTCTTGGACTACCGCCTATGAGGGATATTCAACATCAAATTGACCTTGTTCTTGGATCAAGTTTGCCAAATCAACCAGCATATCACCTCAGTCCCAAGGAGACTGAAGAGTTGCAGCAACAGGTGGAAGAGTTGTTGGAGAGGGGCTATATCCGAGAGAGTATGAGCCCATGTTCAGTCCCTGCTCTGCTAGTGCCAAAAAAAAATGTTCTTGGCGTATGTGTGTTGACAGCCAAGCGATCAACAGAATTACAGTGAAGTATCGGTTTCTAATTCCTCGTCTAGATGATATGTTGGATCAACTATCCAGTTCTAAGGTCTTCTCAAAAATTGACCTTAAGAGCGGATACAACCAAATCAGAATAAGACATGGAGATGAATGGAAGATGGCGTTTAAAATGCCACAAGGGTTGTATGAGTGGATGGTCATGCCTTTTGGGCTATCCAATGCGCCCAGTACGTTCATGAGATTTATGCATTAGGTCTTGCGGTCTTTTACGGGGAAATTTGTTGTAGTTTACTTGGATGATATCCTCATTTATAGTCTGACATGGGCTTCACACTTCGATCACCTCCGTGCTGTTTTTGAGATGCTGAAAACGGAGTGCTTGTTTGTCAATCAGAAGAAGTGTTCTTTCTTCACTATTTTTATGACTTTTCTTGGTTTTGTTGTGTCTACTGATGGTGTTCATGTAGATCAGTCAAAGATAGATGCAGTCTTGGAGTGGCCCAGACCAAGGACCTTACATGACATCTGAAGTTTCCATGGATTGGCATCTTTCTACCACCGGTTCATTAGAAATTTCAGTACTTTGATCTCCCCTATCACAGAGTGCCTCAAGGGGCATGATTTCCAATGGTCTAAGGAGGCAGAGACCAGTTTTCAACTGGTCAAGCAGAAGATGACTGAGGCACCAGTTTTGGCACTTCCTGATTTTGATAAAGTGTTCGAGGTAAATTGTGATGCAACTGGCATTGGTGGTGTTCTGAATCAGTCAGGTCATCCGATTTCTTTTTTTCAATGAGAAGCTATCGGGATCAATGAAAAATTATTCCACTTATGATCTGGAGTTCTATGCCATAGTTCAGTCCCTGGCATTGGTGTCACTACCTAGTACAGAAGGAGTTTATTCTATTTACTGATCATGAGGCCTTGAAGTACATCAATGGCCAACACAAGCTGAGTAGACGTCATGCCAAGTGGGTGGTATACTTGCAAGAATTCACTTTTACGCTGAGACACCAAGCAGGGAGTTTGAACCGCGTCACAGATGCCCTGAGCCGTCGTACCTTACTTCTCACCATCATGAGTACCAAAGTTGCAGGCTTTGAGACGTTCACAGATATGTATGCAGCTGATCTTTCATTTGGAAAGATATTTTAGGAGGTAACTGAGGGTCACCGTCATGATTTTTTTTTGCATAATGGTATCTGTTTCGTGGATTACAGTTGTGCATTCCATATTGTTCATTGAGGCAATAAATTATAAGTGAACTTCATAATGAGGGACACTTTGGCCGAGATAAGACCTTGGCCCTTATCTCTTCTGACTTTTATTGGCCCAAGTTGACTAGTGATGTGACCCATTATGTGGGCCGGTGTTATGTGTGTTGTTGTTATGTGTGCCAGCGGTCTAAGGGAGTTCTCACCAATACAGGCTTGTACACTCCCTTACCTGTTCCTAAAGCTCATTGGTTCGATGTGAACATGGATTTTGTATTGGGCTTACCCCGCACCCAAAGGGCCTCGAATTCTATCTTTGTTGTGGTTGACAGGTTTTCCAAGATGGCCCATTTTGTAGCTTGCAAAAAGACTATGGATGTTGTCCGGATTGCCTATCTTTATTTCAGGGAGATTGTGCGTTTACATGGTATTCCTCGATCCATCACTTCAGATCGTGATACCAAGTTCATCAGTTAATTCTGGAAGAGCCTATGGGGGAAACTGGGAACACAGGTGAATTTTAGTAGCTCTTACCACCCCCAGACGGATGGCCAGACCGAGGTGGTGAACCGGAGTTTGGGTAACCTTCTGAGGTGTTTGGCAGGAACGAAGCCGAAGCAGTGGGATTTGGCATTGCCTCAAGCAGAATTTTCGTACAACATATCAAAAAATAGAACCACAGGTTTAAGGCCATTTGAGATTGTCTATGGTCTGAACCTATACGGGGTGTTGGACTTAACCCCTATTCCATGTATAGGATATTTTAGTCCTAAACCAGATGAGATGGCAAAGTATCTTCGAGCTATCCATGAGCAGGTAAAACAGACCATTCATAAGAGCAATACCAAGTATAAGACTCGGGTTGATAGTCATCGTCGTCAGGTACTTTTTGATGTTGGTGATTTTGTTTGGGCTGTATTAACTCGTGATCGTTTTCCTGTTGGCGAGTAAAATAAGCTTAAGGATCAGAAGATTGGACCTTGTGAGGTCGTGCAGAAGATCAATGATAATTCTTACAGGTTGCGCCTTCCTAGAAACTTGAAGACTTATGATTTTTTTAATGTGAAGCACCTAAGTCCTTGTTTTGTGGATTCTGATGACACTACTCTAAACTCGAGGACGAGTTCTTTCCAACCCGGGGTGACTAATGCAGGGGAATCTGAGACAGATGATGCTGAGCTGTCAGATTGCACCTTGATGGCAATGATATACCATGAGTTGGCAGATCAGCACAAAGGAGGGAGTTGATTGTGATATGTTCCTTATTGGGCCGTTTTGAGTGTGTTTCAGTCTTTTGGCCATAACTTTGGCTACGAGTGTCGGAATTGCACATAAGACCCCAATTCAGAAAGCCCCTTTCAACGAGCACATTTTCTATATCGAGCATGGCTCCATTTGGCCCTTTTTTCAACCTCAAATACTACCATTTTCCCCTCCGAATCACTAGTTTTATTTATTTTTTACTATTTATGGTAATATTTTGCTTGTCAGTTAGGAATTCATTTTAAATCCTATTTGGACCGAATTTTTTGTACATTGCTTAATTTATTTCAAAATTCAATTTAGAGTGATTTCCGAGATTTTGCTATTTTTTGCAAAATTCGGATAAAGACGATTTTTTTGCTATAATAGTCCGTCTTGTGGACTGATTTTCGCATTGTTTGATTTTATAATATTCCGTTAAACCCTAGAGACTTTTTTTCTCTAGCTTTGGGTGAATTTTCTCTTGTGAATCATCTCTTGGAACTAGCCTGCAGGATAATCGCTACTCTGTCTGGAGTCAACATCCTTTTCAAAACCCTTAAATTTTTAAAATTTCAAGGCAATGTGCGATTATTAGTCATAATAATTGATCTCTCACATTCATGCTAGGGGTGAATATTATTAGCTTTAATAAACGAGCACCCTCTTCAACTTTGCATCCATAGTGATTTATAAATTAAATAAAACTTTGAACTCAAAACTTCCAATTTTAAATATAGGGTAATCAAATAATTACCGGTTTTTGGACGCTACGAGGGTGCTAATACTTCCCCACGTGTAACTTACTCTCAAACTCATTTTTTGATTTTCGTAGACCTTAAACTTGGTATTTCGATAAAAAATAAAATATTTCATGGTGACTCCTAATAGCACCTTAAAATGATCGATGGTGACTCTCAACATTTCAAAAAACCTTTCCAAAGACTAGTCCTAAGTCATACTAATTTTCCCCACCCGGGTGAAAAATGGTTACGAAAACTTGTCGATTTCGTTGGGGAAATTTTGTTTTCCAAAACAACTTGAGAGTCGATCCATGAGTTGGTTATCCTATATTTAGGATTCTATAAATTATGAGTTCGATCTTATTTAATTTACAACTCATTATGTTATTTCAAAAAAAAAAAAGCTTTTCTCTCTGGTTAATGCTTACACTTTTGTGAATTTTTTAGGATTATTGCATATCATAGCTCTAAACTCAAGCTCAATCCCAATTTACCTAAGTAGGGGAAACGTTACACCTCATGGGAAGCATTGGGATACCTCGTGTAGGTCTAACTAGTTACCTTTGGAATGCATCCTAAGTTGCCTGTCCGGATATCAATTCTGAGACACGCTTTTAGTGGTGTGATCCCCTAAGTCGAATCTGATTCACAAGTCTGTAATGGGCTAGAATCATAGTCAACCTTAGCAGGTTGTAAAAATGGCTTGGGAACCTTCTTAGAACCAAACCTTATCTAGAGAATTTAGTAGACCTACCCTACTAGAGACATGTGGATAAACTAAGAGAATTAGAACGCATGCGTTTAGGATTTTAATTTTCATTGTGTTTTTTATGTCCGTAATTAGAATTCATTATTCTTTGAATTCTTTAAATTAATTTAACTTTACTAACTTATCTCTTTTGTCTCTTATTTGCATGTATCACTTTCATTTCATTTCATAACATCACATAGAAAGGGCTTGAGGTAGAAATGTCTTTCGATAGGACCGAGAATGTGATAAATGTTTAGACTTGGTCAGAATATGGACAAGCGCGGTTTGGAAATAGTATTGTAGCTGGTAAAGAATATATGATTCCAGAGAAGGTTATTATTGATGTCAAGTAAACAAACTGGGTAGAGTTGTCAAGAATTTGGGGAAGTTGGGATGAGACTGAGAAAATGTTGTTCAGAGAAGTCTATGGACACATAGTAGAGTTACTAAGAGTACTTATCAACATAGTTGTCATTCGAGCTTTGTTTGAATGCTGGAATCATTTATATCGTTGCTTCACCTTTGGCAAAGTAGACATGACCCCTACCCTCGAAGACTATACTGCCTTGTTGAACATACCATACGTCAAAAGGCATTCACTTTGCATTAAGGCAATCCGACCTAAAGGACTCGTAATGAAGATTGTCACTTTTATTGGGAAGATAAAAGAATGGGTCACAGAGTATATTCAAAACAATGGGATCTTATGGCCTCAACAAAAGGGTTTGATCTATGAACAAGCACCGTCCAAGAAAAAAAGAGATCATTTGGCACTCACAGTATATGGTTTGGTAGTTTTCCTAAGAAAGGAAGATCACTTCGATATTGCCATAATATATTTTCTCGAAGTCATTACTAGGAAAACAAATCTCGCACCAGCCATCCTAGCAGAAACATTGTTGTCTTTAAACAAGTATAGGCGATCAGGTGGTGGTTAATTTACTGGTTGTGTATCTCTCTTGATAGTATTGTGGTGGAGACATTCCTGGATAGTCGAAAGGGTTTGGGCCCGAAAGCATTAGTCAGATTTCTCTCCCTTGGCAGATTTCCTTGACAAGTGTAAGATTCCAGAACCTTACAGAAAAAAAGACTGGATTGAGGCTCTACGAAATATGAAAGATATCGAAGAATTCTGGAAAGCATATTGGTTGCCCAAGGAAGACATATTGTATATATGCGACAATGAAAATTGTGTTATGTTACATGGACCATGTGGAGCTATTAGCTATACTTATTTAATGGTACTTCAACAGTTTAGTACCTGACAGTTCATACTAGCTACTCGTGGACTGAAAGAGACATAGCTTTCCTTTTCTACCCCAAATTATAGAGACTGAATCTCGAAGATATTCAATGCTTGGAAAAAACCCTATTTTCTAAATTTCAAGATGATAGAATTAACGTTCACTTTAGCTTATGGGGTTTGAAGAACAAGGAGAATCAACGATAATACCCCAAAACCAAATTTAGAATATGGGTTGACCATGGAGGAATGATTAAGAAGGCTCCCGATTGAAGTCGAGCTATTAAGAGAAGAAATCAGGTTAATGAATCTGGATAGAGAATAAGAGAAAAAAAGTTTCTCATATGAGAAAACGATGTGGGAACTCGAGCTAGTAAAGTGAGATAGTGTGGTAAAATATTTAACCAAAGAAAATGATAGAATCTAAGAGACTTTCGATGCCCTATACCGAGATTTCAGATATTTTAAAAAGAATATGAAGGCTAAGGGTCTACATTATACAACTAAAACTTTGAAAGCAAAGTTAGATGGAGTAGAAAGAAGTGTAAGAAGAAGCAAAGAAGAAAAGAAGTGAGCTATGGAACATGCCCAGAGATTAAGGGAACAAAAAGATAAAGCCAATCAAGAGTTAGAACAAAGGCGAGCTCAAATTGAGAAACTTGAATCATAACTTGTTAGTTTAGAGGAGGCTTTTCAGAATCCATACAACATCAATGGTATTTTCCTTCGATGAGAGAATGAGGCCTTGAAGAAAAGAATAGGTGATTTGGAAGGAGGTGAGCTGATTTACTCATCAGCCTGAGAAATGACTAGGTAAATAAATGAAGATTTGAAGAATAAGATTATTGAGTTGAAGACTATAGTTCAAAGATGCAATGAACGAATCCAACAGCTCGAAGGAAGCTGACCAACTAATCAAGAGTTTGGGACTGCAATTTGCCAAGCTAACGATACCATTCAGATACAACATGAAGCGATGGAAAATGTAATGGAGTAGGCTAGAAAGGTTGCTCAACATGTTTTTGAGTTGTTTGAAGAAGTTGTTGCCTTGAGAGTCTCTGTGGTTCCAGAATCTGAAGATGAGCGGCACATTATTGAGATGATGTCGGAGCTCGAGAAGTTAGGAGATATGGCTAGATATTATATGTAGTTCTCTGTTCGTTTTTTTTCTTTCCCTAAGTACTTATGCATTGTGTGTTGTTGAGAACTTTTGAATGAACTGATTATTTTAGACTCAATATCTTTTGCACTAGCATTTTCATGTTTTTCCAATCTTTAAGTCTTAATGCATTACATTCTAACATTCATTCATCCATTCAACAAAACACCAAAGTAACATGATAAGATTTCCAAATGTAGTTACCATGGTCCTCAATTATGGTAAAGAGACCGCACACCCCTACAATACTCGCAAGTCGACCAAGAAAATGGAAGAGAGACTATCCCTTTAATACCCAAACATCGGGTCAAAGACTAAAATATAAGGATTTAAAATTTAATGGTTTAATTAGAATAAATTGAAAAGTTCAAGGACTGATTTAGAAAATTTTATTTAGGACTTGTTATCAATGATTAAAAAATAGAAGGGTATTATGGTCTTTTAGCATAAAATGAATTTAAAATTCATTTTAAAGGATATTAAAGCATGTGGGTATTAGAGAAGGAAATGAAAAGTCTGGAAACTTGGTTATTTTCTCTTCTTCACTTCTTCCACCGTAAACCTACATTGTTAAGGTAAGTTACTTTTGTCGTAACCTGTTTTCGTCCGGGCATGAAAATTTTACTTGGCGGGAAAAATAATATGAATAAATGGTTTTTAAAATGTTTTGGGAGACGCCATCAGCCTTTTGGATCAGGTAGGTCGAATACCTAAAAATTATATTTTAAAAGAGTATTTAAGAAAACATCAGTTAAAAGATAAACTTACATGCTTTTTAACCAAAGATTCGTTCTTTTTAATAATAAAAAGGGATTCGTGGTCGATTACGTTTGGAGAAGGATTAGCACCCCCACAACGCCCAAAATTGGTACTTCTTAATTATAAATTGTCTCTATTATTAGAAATTAAAAATTCAAAGATATATTTAATTTATAATCCTGTTATTTCAAATTTATTAATATAATTTAAAGAAAATATATTAATATATATATATATATATATTCTTAACATATTTATTTATATAGAAATATCAGAAAAGAGCTTTTAGGTGCTTTAAGACAGCTCTTTCCATAAAATAAATAAATAAATATTTAAAAATAATAAAAATTAGATTAATATATATAATTGATAAAAGTAAAATATTTATTTAAAAATATCAGAAAATGGACATCCAGTTGCTTTAAGACTGCCCTTTCTTAATATTTAAATATTAAAAATAATAATTTTTTCTAATAAAATAAAACAATATGTATTTTCTTGTTTTTATAAGTAAGATATTTATTTATTTTTAAAATATCAGAATAGGACATCTAGTTGCTAATTAAAATTAAATTGCAATTAAATATTGACTAAAACATATTAAAATAATAAAAATTAAAATTTTACAGCCCTTATTTATATTATTATAAAAATATAATTACTAATGATGTAATTAACCCTAATTATTAATAGGTGATTAAAGTGATCATTATTAAAATTAAAGGTTCTAAATCGAATAATAAAAAGATCTAAGTGCTAATAATGTAATTTAGCCTTATTTAATTAATTCGGGTTAAAATAATAATTACTAAACTATAAGGGACTAAATTAGGTATTTACCCTAAATAAATATATATACAGGTAGGGACTAAAATAAAATAAAATTACGAGATTAAATTAAAAGGATTACCAATTAATTCTTGTGACTAAATTGCAATGTTATGAATCTGTGGCTGTTACGGAAATGATTTTCCCAAAAGGGAAATTACACAGATACCCTCCCCCAAAACGGCATCGTTTGGGAGAGGGTATAAATACCCTAAAACCGGCCTAAAATGGCCATCTCCTCTCATTTTCGTTTTTCAGCTTCTCTCTCTTAGAGAGAGTAGCTCCGCCTTCTCTCTAAAACAGAGAGGGAGACCCCCGGCCGGCAGCCGTGCTCCGGCGTCGGTCACCACCGCCAGCCACCGTCACGGTGGCCGAAAAATCCTAAAATACCCCAAAACGGAGCTCTAAACCCCCTAAAGCCGAACCTAGCCTTAGTTTTCCTTAAAAATCTCCTAATCGGAGTAAATCTAGAAAACAAACCGACGGTTTTACCTCGGTTTTTACACAGTTTTCGGCTATGCTTAGGCTTCCCGAGGTTAAGTCTTTTCTTTTCTTCTCTCTTTGTTTTCGATTCGCTGCTATGGGTATTGTTTGGCTCGCTGTTGTGGTATGTTCTTCGTCTCTCCTCTCTTTTTTCTGTCGATTCTGTTTTGGTTGCTATGTTCTTCGTTCTTACTCGCTGCCTTCTCTGTCTCGCAGGTGTGGTAGCTTTTATAGCCACCTCCAGTGCTTGTCTTGGACCGATCACAGAAGGGTTTCTCGGTGAGTCGCCATAGCTATGGTGGTGACTCACCATAGAGCTCGACATGGGGCGATGACACAGCACTTTTGGAGGCTTCATTTAGATGGCGTAGTGGTAGCAAGGCGTCGGCAGCATCTGGTTGGGTCACCTGGCAGTGGAAACGTCAGCAACGGCAGCTGGATGTAGAGGTGGCGCCGCGTGGATGTTCTGGAATCTTGGAGGCGACTGGGGGCTAGGGTTTTAAACCCTTGCATAAATGATACAAACCCTAAAGGGTTTAGGTTATCTGTTTGGGCCTGGATTGGGTCTGGGCCTCCAAGATTTGTAAAACGGGCCTCCGGGTCTTGGGCTTGTATTTTATTTAAATAATAATAATATTAATAATAATAATAATAATAATAATAATAATAAAATAATTTTAATTAAAGTGAAAAATTATTGTCTACAACATCCCCTCTTTGCTCATTCTTGTGTTAACAAGAATAGAGCAAAGACGAAAAAAAAAAAATTTCATTTTTCTTCTTTTGAGTAAGACTGAAATGTTGAAAACATCATTCTAGAGGTCCTAAAAAAACATCATGCACTGAAGGGCTTACAGATGACCCTAAGGTTTTGAAAACATCAAAAAGCTCCCGAAGGCTTTTTGGAAACATCATGCACTGTAGGACTTACAGATGACCCTAAGGTTTTAAAAACATCAAAAAGCTCCCAAAGGCTTTTTGGAAACATCATGCACTGTAGGACTTACAGATGACCCTAAGGCTTTGAAAACATCAAAAAGCTCCCGAAGGCTTTTTGGAAACATCATGCACTGCAGGACTTACAGATGACCCTAAGGCTTTGATAACATCAAAAAGCTCCCGAAGGCTTTTTGGAAACATCATGCACTGCATGACTTACAGATGACCCTAAGGCTTTGAAAACATCAAAAAGCTCCCGAAGGCTTTTTGGAAACATCATGCACTGTAGGACTTACAGATGACCCTAAGGCTTTGAAAACATCAAAAAGCTCCCAAAGGCTTTTTGGAAACATCATGCATTACAGGACTTACAGATGACCCTAAGGCTTTGAAAACATCAAAAAGCTCCCGAAGGCTTTTTGAAAACATCATGCACTGTAGGACTTACAGATGACCCTAAGGCTTTGAAAACATCAAAAAGCTCCCGAAGGCTTTTTGGAAACATCATGCATTGCAGGACTTACAGCCTAAGGCTTTGAAAACATCAAAAAGCTCCCGAAGGCTTTTTGGAAACATCATGCACTTCAGGACTTACAGATGACCCTAAGGCTTTGAAAACATCAAAAAGCTCCCGAAGGCTTTTTGGAAATATCATGCACTGCAGGACTTATAGATGTGGGAAATCGTTTACTAAGTAAAAAAACTAAGGAAATCGTTTTCTTACTTTTCAACAATTTTATTTTTAGAAAATATTGAATGAGAAACTATGGAAATCATTTTCTCATTATTTTTCAAAATAACATGTTGATTGGGTAACAAGCCAAGATAATGCTCATTTTTGTGGATTATGTCCATCTATTCTTCAGATGTTTGCATGATTCCTGTATATTCGGTTTTGAATACCTTCTTCTTGCAAGGTATTTTTTACCATGAATCTTTTTGTTCTTTCGAAGATCTGTAAAACTTCATGTTTGAATGCACTCAGATGTATCAATGTAATGCATTGTCTATTGTGTAAATGATATTCTTATGAATGCATGAATGTTGATGCAATCTTCATTTGACTTCAAAGTGGTGAACTTTGTCTTTCTTCACTTCATCATTTATTTCCAGGGTTACCTCTGGATATCAGTGTAGAAACTTATGCTATCAAGCTTTCATTTCTGCAGAATCATTTGATCAACTTGTATCTTTGTGTTTTCTTTGCTTCATGAAAGTCTCAGAAGAAATGTTCATTTGTGGAACTCTTGCTATAGTCAGAACTATGACTTTGATGCCCCATTTTGTCTTTGGTAACACCGGCTTTCTTTGTCTGGACTTGTGTATAAATCCAATAATTCTTTCATCTTTGAAAAGAGAATCTATCATCTTTAAAAAGAGAATCTATCATCTTTGAAAAGAGAATCTATCATCTTTGAAGAGTGTAGATGTAGATATGTCTGTCTCAGTAGGGATTAATTAGGAGAGTAGAGTCTGTTCTAATTTAACTCTTGAAACACATCATAAGGAGAATTTATCCTAATTCCTTTTATGTCTCCACATCTAATCGGATCTCGAACAAATTCATTCAGACCATATAATTTCGAGGTGCTTAACAACAACCTGTCGTTCAACCTTAGTTGGCGCCACTAGTTTCTTGTTTAAAATTTCAGTTCTCCTTCTGTGGAAAGAAATCTTCATCATATCTCACTTTCAATCTTGGGGTTGAATAAGACAGACTTCATTTTGTATCAATAAAGGAAAACCATATGATAACAACATTGGTTCAACACCATAATCACTGGTTCATAAAACATTTGATAACACCTTCATCCTTTCCTGTGGCTTCTGCCTGGATTTCTGGTCAATGAAGCTTTTGTATGATGTCACAAGACCACTTGAGAACAAAATTTAATGGGGATTCAAGTGTGATGTTGGTATGACCAAAAAGTTGGTCAAATCCACAAGATATGCTAGTGTCGAATTGAATAGGAGATACCAATTGATCTTGATATCATCTCGGGCAAGGGTAAAGTGTGATACTGATCACGTTCTTTTCCATAATGAGCATTGTAGAAAGTGGAAACACATCAACTATAGGATCCATGTACAGAACGATATCTGTAGAATTCTTGCTGCTGGGGATGAAACGCACATGATAAAACCAAAATAGATGAAAACTCAGTTCACCCTATCTGACAATGATAACCCCGGTAACAATGGGAATAAGGGTATTGTACGTAAGTCGAGCCTCTTTCTTCAATGTCGTCAAGTAAGAAAAACTGATGTGAAAAACAATTTTGTAGCCTCAACAGCATGATTGAAGCTAATTGTAAAAAATCTCAAGGAAATGTTTTCAATCATCACCAACACAGAGAATGTAAAATTCAAAGCTGAGATTTTGAGAAACTGAACCCTGGATCGAGTAGTCTGCCTAAGGACCATCTTTATTCATGCAACCGTGATGTAGCTTAACAAGGAACACGTTGTCATGTGACAAATGGTTAAGAAGATTGGGTATTTAAAAACATACTTGCTGAGTAGATATTTGTTCAACAACATGATCATAATGTAACTGCCTGATGAACGAAGCAATTATGTATAGTCAGCTCGACTGTTAGTGTTTCATCATTTTTATTCTTCATATCTTTATGTCTCATTGGAAATATTTGTTCAAATCAATGATCTTGACATAGGATGATATGGGCCTTTGGCATGCCCCAATGTTAGCTAATACAAGCGTTCAAAAATGCGTTAACATTCTTCATTCTGATTGAAAGGGCTTTCAGCATGCCCCAACATTTGCTTCTTGTTAATCCGAGCCTTCAAAATGCCCTACATGGATCTGTCTGAAGTGGCCTTTGAAATGCCCCAACATTTGCTGATACAGATATTAAAAATGCATTCACATTATTGCTTGTTGAGATGAGCCTTTAAAAATGCCCAAATATTCATACCAACATGTACCCTCAGGATGCCCCACATTAAATATTTCTGTCTGAAATGGGCTTTTGAGATGCCACAATATTCTGCTTCTAATTCACTCTTAATGTCGGTTTGTCTGGAATATCATGATCCGAACGAGGTCCAATTTTGACAATGCACTGTTGTAGGTACTTGTGGCTTTATTCGTGCCCCAAATCTGTTTATCTTGAATACTCATTCAGGTGTCACTAAACAGCAGTGTTGTTAGGTAACTGGAGAAATTCTCTTCTTGTTCTCACAGCAGAGTGGTATAAATCGCTTGGTAATTCATTCCAGGCTAACATAGTGAACCTTGTTTTCAGTGAAGACTATTTCTAAAATATACTTTTTCATGCAACATGTTGATTCTGATAACTACTCATCTAATTATGAAGCAATCTTTCAAGATGATTTCACAGATATTGATAGTTCTTCTGATATCGAGGAAATCCTAAATTCTGATTCTGATGAGGAGAATAAACTGTCATTCCTGATGAAAATAGAGTACTCAGAAGTTGAGGCTTCAATAACCATGGAGAGATGTGGTCTGGATTCATCAATTGCAGAGTTGACAGATTTTATATGTGCTGCTCAAATGGCTAAGGCTGCTGACACACTTCTTCTGGTAGAAGATAGGAATCCATTATGCAATGATCCTAATTACAAAAAAAAGCTAAACTCGAGCTATGATTTTTGGGAAAGGAATAAGAAGAAGAAGCTTGAAAAGAAGCTTTTTAATGAAGACGATCATGCAGTTCATCTTTCAATTCCAATGATTGGTTCTGGGGTCCTACCGAACAAGATCAAATAACTCAAAGAACACTCCCAGAAAATGCTATTGGGCCTCCTTATTTCTACTACGAGAACATAGCACTTGTTCCAGTTAGTGTTTGGACCGAAATGTCACGGTACTTATACGATGTAGAGCCAGAATTTATAGGTTCGAAGTATTTTCATGCTGCTACACTGAAAAGAGGCTATGTTCATAATCTGCCAATTGAGAATAGATTTCCTTTTATTCTGCTTCCTCCTTGCGCCATACATGATGCTTTTTCATTGACACAAAATGGTGGCCTTTCTGGGCTCCAAGAACAAAGTTGAACTGTTTACAAACATGTACGGGAAGTGCCAAATTGACAGAAATGATCTGTAAGGCTCTTGAAGCTTATGACGATGAGTCACATTCGAATGTCCAAAAGTATGTTCTTGATAAGTGCCGAAAATAGAACCTGGTATGGGTTGGAAGGCATAAATTTGTTCCACTTAAACTTGATGCCGTGGAAATGCTTCTAGGTTTCCCTAAAACCCATACACGACGAGGATCTATGCTAGAGACATGTTTCCCAGTAGTATCAATGTCCTGTCTCTTTTCTTTGGGGTCAGTGATGCAGAGGTCGCCTTTTACTGTCTTGGCATACCTTTGAAAGCATATGTGCAATAACTGAATGGTAATCAGTTGGAGTAATTGATGAGTAGATTTGGTGGATTCGACCTTGTTGTCGATGGTATCCAGCGTAACAACCTTACTGAAAAAAATAAACATCATCAGGATGAACTAGAAGATTTTTGTTGGTGCATTTTCTTGCAATGACTGCTACGACAACTGTCTCTTCTGCTGCTCCAATATATCCCACTCTTTTCGAATTATGGAACGGTTTAGTTGACAGTAAAACTGGTCATCTTCAACTTTTGGAATCTTGTAACCAATGTTACCCTATATAAAAAGCCTATAAGGGTAGATTCTGTTCCAATGTCTTATTCTATGCCATAAGTCCTCAAATTCAAATTCAACAATCTTCTGAAGGACATAATGAATATCATATTGACAAAGAAAATGATCGGCATAGAAGAAGTAGCAATGATGTATCAAGACTTGAGCCAACATCACGGTATAACCAGAGTGAAGGTAGTGACTTATTCATGGCTCTATGATGTAATCTTCTAGAGAACATGAATTGATGGTTGAGGAAAATAATATGTCTGGTGATGCTTATCGCCCTCAGCATGAAATAAACGATAATCTTTCCTGATGAAAACCTAATGATGTCATAGGAGTGTCACAAGTTCAATTCTCCCGACTTTCTGGACTCTCAGACCACTTGCCTTCAAAAATGTGAAGTGCTTCATTATTCTGGCCTCGTTCATTCTTTTTCTACAACAGAGGTAGAATAAGCAACGATTGCTTCAAGGACCTTCCTCATTTGAGACTGCCCTGTTTGAAAATGTTTTTTCTCCTTTCTTTATTGAAGAATGAAAGAATTTTGCAAAGTAATGCCCTTCTCAGGTTCACAATATAATCAAATCATAAATAATGAATTTAATGAATATCAAATAAATCAACTACACTTTTAAATCATTCAAAAATCATAGTCATATGGCAAGTGTCAAAATTATTGACTGATTTGAGGTGTAGGTTGATTTTGGTAAAGTAGGTTCTTTCAAGTTGGTTCAGTATGTCGCTTCGGGCTTCCACTAACTTGAAGAAATGGTTGTTATGCTCATCTTGTAGAGATACTTCTTGATTCCAGAATCTCATGAACGTCTTTTGGGATGTGCGGTGCTTCATTTAAGAGCTTAAGATCATCTATTATGTCGTTTATTGCACCATTCAATATTCGAGCCACCTTTTTAGGTTTTCAACTCGAATCCTCCTTTGGTTTCAAGATTTTATTTAAAAATTTACATCTTGAACCCCTTTTTATCATTTTTCATATCATGAATTAAAGATTTTAAAAAAACCAATTTTTGCAAATAAAAATCAATCTTGAGAGGAAGAATGAATTCTGAAGATATTCTCTTTTAATGCCTTCAATCTTGCTTTGCTTGACTTGGATCTGCCTTGCTGGGGATTTTTCCATCATCTGGATCCCTCTAGATTGCCAAATTTTGGGTTCATTTCCATTTTCTCATATCTTCATCATTTCTTGCTCTTCTTATTGAATATGAATCTTTGGACTAATTGTATTTGATCCATCTTGCAACTTGAAGCTCCATGAGTCACCTATCTTGATTCAATTTCTCCATGTTTCCTTTTTCTTTTCTTTTTTCTCATTTTTCCTTTTTCATCTTTTTTGTTTTCTTTTTTCCTTCTTCTTTCTTTGATGGATGAACATAAGACTTCACTTTCTTTGAGTGTCTCCTTTTTCTTTTGTCCTTTTTCTCTCGAGCATAATATCTCTTGACAGAATCTGAGTTTATTTGGTTTCTCCAAACTTTCCCATCCATTTTTGCCAAGATCAACGCTTCTCAGGAAAAGGCCCTTTTTTACAACATAGGTCCCTTCCTAATTAGGCATTCATTTCCCACAATTTTTTTTTATGTAAAGGCAATCCTAGATCACACTCTTAGAACTCTCTCGGATGTACTTTCTGTTCGTGACCTTTCATCATCCATTTCTGATACATCTGCCCATGGCAAATAGCTTTCAATTGGTTCTTATCAATAAGGTTTAATTGATCAAATCGAAATTGGATACATTCAGTCTTCTCCAATTTTTCCTCCTTTAGGATACAAAATAATGGGATCTCAACTTCAATTGGTAATACTACTTCCATCCCATATACTAAACAATAATGTGTTGCCCCAGTAGATGATCGCATATTAATTCAATATGCATATAAGGAAAAAGGTAGCTTCTCGTGCCAATCCTTGTAAGCTTCAGTGGTCTTTGTAATGATCCTCTTAAGGTTCTTATTTGCTCCTGCAAATACCCCATTCATCTTTGGGTGATATGACACTGAGTTGGCGTGCTTGATCTGTGCGCGAAGTTTAGTCATCTCATACATAGAAGTCCTTGTAAAAAAGAGGTATCTCCAGGGGGATGAATATTCAAGATTAACTTTACTTACATGAAAAAATGTAATTAATGCATGATATATTTATTTCAATCAATCACTTTTTCCTTCTTCTTTAGTATGTCCCAATCACTCGCAATTATCTTCGATAAGTTGGTCCATGATGCCTCATCTCGTCTCTTCTTGCAGGAAGATTCCCATATAATTGAAAGTTTGGTTCTTTTGAGGGTTTTTTTTTGTATGGTTTTGTATTTGGAAGGACAAATGTGTGACTTATGAAGTCATGTATATGGTGGAATGTAGTGTCATCAATCAATTCTACCCGAGAAGATAAACATCTAGAGTGAGTGTCTCAAAAATAGGTAGAGACATTTCTTCAGAGTCTCAGATAATTATAGTGTCAGAATTTGGTTTTGGTACGGGTCGAGTAATTGGCATTGGATGGGATATGGAAGATATAATTTTACCACTTGCCAAAAGATCTATAACTCTTGAAAAAATAAAAGAATATTTAATCTACTTGATACTCAATAATCTCAAGGTTAAAACTTGATTCCTTGCTCATAACCATAAAAGCAACACACATTTATTTATTGCACAAAAGCGGAGAAAGGAACAAAAAAACAAGTTCAAACAAGATGCTGAAAATAGAAAGTACTACAGTGGTAGATAACACTTCCACTTGTTTATGCATCATGCCTCATTATTCCTATAATGTTGGGTATGTAATAGGATCATGGTTCTTTTCCTCATTTGCCCCTCATTTCTTGTGTCAAAACCCATTTGTCAACAAGCATCTCAATTTCTTTTAACAGTGGTCTACAATTGCATGTAGAATGCCCCTTTACCCCTAAGTGGAAATTACAAACACTATCTTGATCATAGCTATGAGCAGAAGGGTTTGATGTCACTTTAGTTGGTCTTGGTGTGATGTATTGACCTTTAACCAAATGAGGATACAAGTCTGAAATAGAAGTTTGGAACAATTCCAAAGTTTTTCTTGATCGCATGACTTTCTTTGGTCGATCCGAACAGTTACTCGCTCTTTTTCGTTTGCAATTGTGAGGACTCTGGATGCGACATACATTCACATCACCAGCTTTTGTTTTATGATCAGTCAGGCTCTTGGATGTGACTTTTGAGTTTTCTTCACTGATTAGATTCTCAATTAAATCTCCACTTGTCACAAGATTCTCGAAATCCTTTGTCAGATTTTCCTGCATTAACTCGAAGAAAGGCGCTGGAAGGGAATCACGAAACATACGTGATAATTCTTCTTCTAATATGGGAGGTTGAACCTGTGCTGCCACTCCTCTCCATCTTAAGGCATATTCTTGAAATCTTTCATTGGTTTTCTTCTTTACTCTTCGAAGATCCATACGTGTTGGAGCTAAGCCTTTAACATACAGATATTGTCCCAAAAATGCATTAGCTAAATCAACCCATATCTTGATCTGTTCTTGGGTCAACTGATTATATCAGACTACTGTTGGGGCCAACGAGGCTATCATGGAAAGAGTGAATTAACTGATCATTAGAACTTAAATATCCTTCCATTTTTCTGCAAAACATTCTCAGGTGGATTAGGGGACAACTGGTGCCATCATATTTCTCAAAATCAGGCATTTTGAAATCATGGGGAATAACCAAATCTGGAACCAAGCTGAGCTCTCTTGCTTCTAGATTTTTGTGGGAAGCATTAACATCTTTTTTATTTTTGATTGCTTCATCCATCTTCTTGAATCTCTCATCATATTGTGAATAATTAATGAGGCTATTGTTTGGGTCCAATTGGGATGCCCCAGGGTATGTTATCTTTCTTGACTCTTTATTCTGATAGCATGGTTGCTTTTTAGCAATTATCTCTTCTTTATCAGATGTCACACACTGAATAATTTGATTTGATTCATATGTTACTGAATCTGATGCTTCTTTCCTTGTATCCTGAGGTAACCCTGTCAATTATTCTGGCCACTGATCTTGTAGTCCCTCATAAGATTGCTTCAGTGTTTTTATGATGATGGTAAAGTAATATGAATGAATGATCTTGGTTTTACTGTTACAAAACCTTTCATAGATTATTAACATGTTTTTATAATTAATGTATATAACAATACTAAAAAAAATGTAATATAAATGCGAAAATGCATAAATGCAAAAATAAGAATGCAAACTGTGTAATGCAAAGATGTAAAAAGTAAGAATACAAAATGGAAATGCACAGATACAAAATGTAAATGCATGTATGAAAAGGTATTACTCAAGAGTGATCATCTTAGAACAGATTTCATTGAACACAAAAGTTTTGGTACATCAAACAAAACTTTTACATGTAAGGGACAGCTTTCACTCCTAAATTCTCTATTTCCCTTAAAAGCCAAACTAACTTCCACTCATACTCAGGTGTGGAGTTATCCATCTATTTTAATTCTCTCGCGAAGCCAGCTATGTCCACCAGCTTATGAGCTACATTGTTTGCTTGAGCAGTAATTTCCTTCGTGACATTGTCTTTTTCCTTCATCTTCTATGTCAACTCTCGGGTTTGTAAACAATGTTGTTCATTTTTTTTATGAGAGATTCTTTATGTTCAAGAAGTTCTCTTACAAGATCTCCATAATCATCTAAACATTTCTTCAATGTTTTGTTCTTGGCCATAGTGGCTTTTAATTCAGTATCGATCTCAAGCTGATGAATCTGATATGATGCTTACATATTGGTCATAGCAGTATTCAACCTTTAATTGTCGACTTGATATTTTCTCGATTCCATGACAGTTGTATTGAGTCTTTCTTCTGCAACTCGTAAATCATGAGAAAACTTCTTGGCTCGTCCTTCATTTATATTGTAATTCTTTTTCAGTTTGGTGACCCATGTTATCCACTCTTCTGGGGTGTTTCCTATGCCAACATTTTGAAAGGCTTGACTGACCTTCTGGAAATCTTCATGTATGGTTTCCATTTTGGTGCTCAATTTATCGTTTTCAATCTTTAAATGACGTATTTGAGCTTCAAACCTCAGCAAATCTTCTTCTCTCTGGGCGCCCCTACTGATACTCTTACCTTTGAAGACTTTTGGTATTAATCTAGCAGGACCTTCGGTTACCAAACTAGGTCGATCATTTACCATAAATTGTAAGGTTCCATGATTCAAAAGACTTTGGACTCGACGTTTGAAGGCAAGACAATTCTCAATAGTATGTCCTTGAGCTCCGGTATGATATTCACAATAAACGTTGATGTCATACCAATTCGGATATGGAGGTTGGAACGGTTTTATGTAGTACGGGGGTCACTTCTCGTGCTTCAAGTAGTTTTTATACAACTCTTTATATGATATAGGGATAGCATAAAAATGAGAACAACCTTTTGCCTTGGATTGAACCTGAGATTTAGACGTCGGGAGCAGACTAAACTTCGTTGATTTCAGATTATATGATTTCTTCTCATCTCTGGGAGCTTTTACAGTTGTCACCATTTCCTAAATATCTCTAGACAACTTGTGAATACAAATAATGATTGTCTGCAACTTCTCAAATTGGTTAGGATCAGAAGTCCCTTGCATATCTGAAATTGCAGGATTATCTTCATTAAGCTTTCTCTCTTTCTGTGCAGGAATCTCTTCTCTTTTGGCCAAAACAGATATTCTATCCATCATCTTGGACATCTTCTCTCTTATTTCTCGTATCTCCTTTTGCTCTTCAATGGGCATACGATCTTTGGGTGCATAGCTCTCCTCTATCTTCAGAGTTCCCTCAGGATGTCTTTTCTTGGCCGCATCATATTTTGTTTGATCATAAAACTTTTTGTCCATTTACGATTTCTTTCCAATATGATGAACAGTCTTTCAAGTAAACACCTTTTGGTTATGCCATGATCATGCAACGCAAACAAAAGAAATCAATATGAACATATTAGAGCAATGTAACATGCATGAAAAAATAAGAAAAAATAGAATAGTTAGTACTAACTAATGAAAATAAAAATCTATCTATCAAGGTATAAATCTTAACCTCATGTTTTCTAGTTCCATGCTTTGTTTGAAAAAATTAACCTAACCGCATGATTTCTAGTTCGCATGCATTTATTCAGGAAAAAGAAAAGGAAATAAAATAATTTAAAAGCTAGAGCTTATTTCTCCTTTGTGTATACCTACTGACAAAATTTCGGCATGGTTTCAGATCAGGAGAGTTTCTAGGGTTTATTATATACAGGTTTTCAGTTCTAGGAGTAAAGGTACTCGAACTGTCCTTGTTGATGCCCCCTTGGGCTGTCAACCCTCAATCCTAGTCCATTACAAACTTAAGCGGATCGAGTTCAATTCAAGGGGACACATTTCTCTATACCTGACACGGAGAATAAATTCTCACGAAGACATAGAGCATATGAATCCCGAAAGTTACTTGCTAGGTCTGACACGGAGAATAAATTCTCACGAAGACGTCGCTTTCACTCCCACTTAAAAGGGACAAACTTGATTAGAAAGCTTATGTTATGCAATGCAAGTGTTGTGTGTGAGGAGAAATATTCAAACCTTTGACAAATAATTAAATGAAAAATTTAATATCTGAAAATAAAGTAAAAATATTAAAAAATAATATACATATAAATATTATGAAAATAATAAGTATATATAAACATTTTGAAAAGAAAGAATTATAAATTAAATGTATGAATTTTTAATTCTAATTAATAGAGACAATTTATAATTAATTTTAAAGTTTGACAGATCCCCAGCGGAGTCGCCAAGCTGTCGTAACCTGTTTTCGTCCGGGCACGAAATTTTTACTTGGCGGGAAAAATAATATGAATAATTGGTTTTTAAAATGTTTTGGGAGTCGCCATCGGCCTTTTGGATCAGGTAGGTCGAATACCTAACAATTATCTTTTAAAAGAGTTTTTAAGAAAACATTAGTTAAAATATAAACTGACCTGCTTTTTTACCAAAGATTCGTTCTTTTTAATAATAAAAAGGGATTCGTGGTCGATTACGTTCGGGGAAGGATTAGCACCCCCACAACGCCCAAAATTGGTACTTATTAATTATAAATTGTCTCTATTATTAGAAATTAAAAATTCAAAGATATATTTAATTCATAATCATGTTATTTCAAATTTATAATATAATTTAAAGAAATATTATATTATATATATATATATATATATATATATATATATATATATATATTCTTAACATATTTATTTATTTAGAAATATCAGAAAAGGGCTTCTAGGTGTTTTAAGACAGCTCTTTCCTTAAAATAAATAAATAAATATTAATAAAATATTTAAAAAATAAAACAAATTAGATTAATATATAATTGATAAAAGTAAAATATTTTGTTTAAAAATATGAGAAAATGGACATCCAGTTGCTTTTTAAGACTGTCCTTTTCTTTGATATAAAATTAAATAAATATTATCAATTAAACAAATATATATATATGTATATATATATATGACTAAAATAATAAAATAATAATTAAAGTAAACATTTAAACATATTGGAACTGAAATGATAATAATACAAATTAAATTGTAATTAAATATTAACTAAAACATATTAAAATAATAAAAATTAAAATTTTACAGCCCTTATTTATATTATTATAAAAATATAATTACTAATGATGTAATTAACCCTAATTATTAATAGGTGATTAAAGTGATCATTATTAAAATTAAAGGTTCTAAATCAAATAATAAAAAGATCTAAGTGCTAATAATGTAATTTAGCCTTATTTAATTAATTTGGGTTAAAATGATAATTACTAAACTATAAGGGACTAAATTAGGTATTTACCCTAAATAAATATATATGCAGATAGGGACTAAAATAAAATAAAATAAAATTACGAGATTAAATTAAAAGGATTAGCAATTAATTCTAGTGACTAAATTACAATGTTATGAATCTGTGGGTGTTGCAGAAATGATTTTCCCAAAAGGGAAATTACACAGATACCCTCCCCCAAAACAGCGTCGTTTGGGAGAGGGTATAAATACCCTAAAACCGACCTAAAATGGCCTTCTCTCTAAAACAGAGAGGGAGACCACCGACCGGCAACCGTGCTCTGGCGTCGATCACCACCGCCGGCCACCGTCACGGTGGCCGAAAAATCCCAAAATACCCCAAAACGGAGCTCTAAACCCCCTAAAGCCGAACCTAGCCTTAGTTTTCCTTAAAAATCTCCTAATCAGAGTAAATCTAGAAAACAAACCGACGGTTTTACCTCGGTTTTTACACAGTTTCCAGCTATGCTTAGGCTTCCTGAGCGTAAGTCTTTTCCTTTCTTCTCTCTTTGTTTTTCGATTCGCTGTTATGGGTGTTGTTTGGCTCGCTGTTGTGGTCTGTTCTTCTTCTCTCCTCTCTTTTTACTATCGATTCTATTTTGGTTGCTATGTTCTTCGTTCTTGCTCGCTGCCTTCTCTGTCTCGCAGGTGTGGTGGCTTTTATAGCCACCTCCAGTGCTTGTCTTGGACCGGTCACAGAAGGGTTTCTCAGTGAGTCACCATAGCTATGGTGGTGACTCACCATAGAGCTCAACATGGGGCGATGACACGGCACTTCTGGAGGCTTTATTGAGACGGCGTAGTGGCAGCAAGGCATCGGCAGCATCTGGTTGGGTCACCTGGCAGTGGAAACGTCAGCAACGGCGACTGGATGTGGAGGTGGCACCGCGTGGATGTTCTGGAATCTTAGAGGCGGCTGGGGGCTAGGGTTTGAAACCCTAACATGAATGATACAAACCCTAAAGGGTTTGGGTTATCTATTTGGGCCTGGATTGGGTCTGGGCCTCCAAGATTTGTAAAATGGGCCTCTGGGTCTTGGGCTTGTATTTTATTTAAATAATAATAATAATAATATATAATATATAATATTAATAATAATAATAATAAAATAATTTTAATGAAAGTGAAAAATTATTGTCTACAACTTTCAAGTTGGTTAATCCTTTCATTTTTGGTTTGGTTTTGAAGCCTTGAGTGATATAGAAGCTTAAGCAAAGCTTAAGGATGAAAAAAACTAAGAGATTAGTGAATTAGTAAAATGGGATTTTAAGTGAATAGATGAAATTTGGTTAATAATTAGATTCTAAAGGCATATTTGACTTGTCAAAGATCAAATTAAGGCATTTGAAGTCTTAAAAATGTTTGAGAACATGTTTGATGATTTGGTATGATTTCTTAGTCTTAAGTGTTCCAAAGAGAAATTTGGTTGTTAAAAGGTAATTAATGGAGATAAGTTAGTAATGATCAATGTTAGTAAGTTTAAAGGTTTTATTGGAGCTTAAAGTATACGATTTAGGTGAATTGTGGAAAAATACGAAATGAAATAAGTGAAATCTAGGTAAAGGCATCAATACTAGAAGAACAATATCGATACTATAAGGTTAATTTGAAGGAAATGGTATAAACAGGATAAACAATATCGATACTGATGTGGAGGTATTGATACCAAGAGTAAGGTATCGGTAATTGAAGATGAAATTCCACAATGCTAGAATGCTATCGATACTAAGGTAGTTATCTATACCATAGAAGGGAAGTATCGATATTGGGTGTAAAGTATCGAAACTATTCAGTCTGAAATTTTGAATTAGATGTTTTATTTAGTTATGATAATGTTGATTTGGTTACTAATTATTTGAGCTTTGATATTCATACTGGTCATTTTAACGTGTAGATTCGATTGAAAGCAAGTGTTAAATAAAGTGATGTATAAAGATAGAGTGAAAGTGAAAATGAGGTGCTTAGGGCGTAAGTGAGAAAAATGTGAGTGATATTTACTTATTTTATACATGATTGGAGGATAGCTTGCGATGAGCCATCCTCAAATGCTTTTGAATAAAATGTTTTGAACAAAATGATTTGAACAAAATGATTTGTATTATGATATGGTTTTAGCTAATTGTATTTTAAAAAACACTATTATCTATGAGTATATATATTCTATGTGAAATAATATAAGTATATGATTTACGTGATTATGTTTTATGTGAACAAATGATAAGTGAGTAATGTTATGTGAAATGACATGAATATATGTTATAGGTGATTATGTTATACGTGAAAATATCCTACGTGAAAATGTCTATGTGAATATGTGCTAAGGGAATGTGTTCTATGTGTATAAAAGACACTTTGAATAAAGTAATGAAAATTTAATTATATGATTAAAGCCCAAAGTATATTTTTTTAGAATTAGGGGTATAGTTGGCATGCCAAGAGTCGAGAGTTCTACGCGGTCCTTCGGGACAAATTCTACGTGGTCCTTCGAGACAAATTCTACGCAGTCCTTCGGGATAAATCTATGTGGCACTTCGGTGCATAATCTACGTGGCACTTCGGTGCAAATTATATGAGCAGTGGTGATGCATTATAGTGCACAACCTTATTATACTCACATACCTTGAGTTCTCAGTGATATACGTTAGGCTAATTAAATAAATGGATATAAAATAAACAAATTGATATGGATTGGAAAAGTGTATAAGTGTATATGTATTTATATGAAATGTAAATTGATTATAAATTATACAATGTCTAAAAGTATATATGTTAGTGGTATGAAAAGTAAATTGATTTTTGTATTATATATTTTTCAATGAAATGTATAAGCATGTATTTTTAAATGTTTTATTATACTCATTTATGCCTCACTAAGCAATGACTTGACGTGTGAGTGTTTTCACACGTAGGTATAAAGATATTCGAGGAGTAAGTTGAATAAGCAAGGACATGACATCATACTATGAAGACTATCAGATCAGAGAGTGATTTGAATTGTAAGTGTTTTGTTTATGGGAAATTTAGTTGGAATGTACCATAAATGTTTAAAAACGTTGATGCACTGATATATATATTTTAACTAAGTTTTATTAAGTTTTTTCTTTCATTGTCAAGTTTTAGTCATATTTTAAAAGAGTCAAAACGTTTGAAAATTCAATGTGACACATTGGATTTGTATTCGGGTCGAGTACGGGTCGAGGGTGTTACATTTATTAGTATTAGAGCTTAGGTTGAGTCAAGTTTTCAAAATAGATCAGCGGATCAACTGTAAAAAATTGTTTCTTTGTACATGCCAATAAAATAACAAGAATCTCTGATCTAATATTGATATGATTTTGTTGTCTTTGCTAGTATAATTAGGTGATTATATATATTAATAGATGTTAGACTACAAGGGCTCCTGAAGTGAAGTGGGAGATAGAAATGATGAGAGAAGTAGTAATTAGGCAAAGTGAATAGCAAGCGCCTCAGGGAGTATTTTTCGAATGTTGGACGCGATTCTAAAGCATTTCCATTTGTCTACTTCCTTAGTTAATAGAATGAATGTTATTAAAGAGTTAAAAAGTTTAGGAACAACTAAGTTTAAGAAAAGAGATGAGGAAGGTCTTGTTTCTGCGGATCTTTGGTTAAATGACGAGAACATTTTGTTGCATAGTCTCCACTATTCTGAAATGATAAAGTTGGATGGAGTAGTCTCACTAATAAGATGTCAAGAACATGTATGATGGATTATATGTGATAAAAAGAGTAAATATGTTCCCTACTAGGATTTTTGGAAATAATTATTATGAAGATATGGTTATTAGGGTATTAAGCCTTCTTAATGGATGAGCAGGATACTCAAATTTTCATAGTTAAGTTAAAATATATTTTCACTGTTTGAGAGTATCCAATTGTGTATCTGTAAGGGTTACCTGAATTATCTCTAGAATGAGATGTAGAAAGAAATATGAGTTATGAAATTATGGATAGATTATTGTTCATTAAGTAAAGTAACAAAGAAGAACAAGTACCTCTTCTGGGGATTTATAATCTTTTGATCAGTTAAAAGGGATTATTATTGTACAAAAATTTTAGTTGGTAAAGGAATGTTCTGCCATTGGGTAAAGAGTAAATTAAAAAGAAATTATAATTCACTCAATTGGAAAAACAAGGATATCAATATAAAGTAAGGGTTAAATGTTTTCGGGCCACAAAGGCAATGATAAATAGCATATAAGTCGCTATTAAGAATTTATAATAATTTTTGGTTGCATATTAGATATTTTTGTTGTTAAGTAGAATAGATTGATCTAGACAAAGGAAGGACATGAAGTAGAATATGGAATTAATGGCTTAAACTTTTCGAAAGAATATAATGGTGGAATGGTCGGAAGTATAGTATATGTATGAGTTGTGATTGAGTGTAAGTTTGAAGAGTTATTTTGATGTCGATAATTTTGGAATTCTCTGATTAATTCAAAAGATTCATAGAGAAACTCTCTAAGACCCCTCCCCACTAAGCAAGTTATTAGTAAATTAGGAAATAATTATTCTGATTAGTAAGAAAACAATGAAATGCAAGGTATGTAATAATAAGATCAGTTGGAAATTGATAGTTTGGAAAAGTAAGTCGAAGAAATAAGTGCAATGTAGCAGATGATGTTTGAAAATAATTCTAAAGTAATACAGAAAATAAAACAAGTGGTTTTCGTTTAAAGTAAGAGAAATTTATTTCGAAATATAAATAAGGAGTTAGGAATTGTTAGTTGATAAGAAGTCAAGAATTATAATAGCAAGTCAGGTCTAAGTGTAAATTTTGTAAACTGAATTAGAAAATTCGTCAAAAATACAAGTTGAAGTGGAAGAAGTATTTTAAATGGTTAAGTACGTATTTGAATCAAGTTCTTGATGAATCAAGAGGAAAAATTTGAGTAAGGAATAATAAAGAATAGTATTTTGTACAAGTAGTGTAGACTATCAAAGTTATGAAGGTGCAATAGAATTGGCAATCAGTAGTGAGTACAAGTGGTATGATGATGCTTCTCATATCGATATGAGAAAGGATATTGGAGTAAGAAGAAAAAGAGAAGACCTATGTTATAAGGAAGTTTTTGATTTAAGAAAAAAAATCTAAGTTATGTGTAAAAGTTAAAAAATATTGTACTTGCTTAAAGACGATGAAAAAGTATTGGATCAACTGTATTTGTGATAAAGACGGGAAACTTGAAGTGTTGGTTAAATTATAAAGTCAAAAGTAAAACAAAGAAAAGGGATAAGACTTTCTATGGATTTTAAGAGAGTTATAGAAATTAATATGTTACGTCGATTGGTTATTGGAAGAAGAAGATAGCATCAGGAATGCAGAGGTAAAGTTCAAGTTATTTTGTTAGAATAAAGGAGGAATATGTATAAGTACATGTTAAGGATAGAACATGAAATCAAGAAAAATGGAGGAGTATAGGATATATTAAGGTAGTAAAGAAACAAAAAAGTATTTTTACTCTGGAAGAAAGTAAAGACATAAGGAATTCAGGTAAATGGTTTAGAGGATTAAGTATGACAATGGTTATAAAGAGGTGTAGCTTATAAGATCGGTATTACGGTAAATTAAAAACAGGAAATAAATAAGTTTGAAATGGAAGTCATTGAACAAGGTCGTAAGAACTCGATTTAACTTTAACACTATTTTCAATTTGTGGACAGATGATTAGTCCAATCAGATCATTCAGATTTTAGAAGTTATATTAAGGCGGTTATAATCGAGTTTTAAGGATAAGGAGAAACATGGTATGTTAAGTTGACTAATAGTAAATGTGGAAATTTATAAGGTTATATTCCTTGGTCGTGTGGACTCAACTAAGATGATAAAGATATAGTAGATGATTATTTTTCCTCTGACCAAATTGTTGAGGATAGACATGTTAATTAATTGGACTGTTAAGTACCAAGAAATTGTTGGATGTTAAAAAGAATATGGACATAAGCTTCAAGGTCAGTAATTAAAATTTGGAAAATATTATGTAAGTCATAGTAATGTGTATTATAATTATAAGATGTGTGTGTTTTCAAAAAAAGAAAAGTTTTAGTTACGCTATTAAGCAATTAGAGAACTATGGAAGAAATCAACTTATTCAAGACCTCGAGTTGGCAATGATTGGGGTTACTTTGTTGATTGAACATCACTATTTACATGGGAATGACGCTACATCTATACGTATATAAAAAATCAAGAGTATGTATTGAATCGAATGAGTGAAAAGAAAAGTAATTGATATAATTCCTTGAAGAATGAAGACGTGTTTATCAATTACAAACATGAAAGATTAATACGGTAGTAATACAATAGAGCCGAGAGACACTTTTATTTTAAGAATTCCGAATACGTAATTGCCTTTTTGGATAGATAATTTTTTATTGTATAAATAAATTAAAGCCTTTGTTGTTGAATCGATTAAAGGATCAAGAGAAAGATAACAATTTTTGTACTTGTTAAGTATAGAATAAATAAGAAAAGGGAGAACTAAATAATTAAAGTATAATGAATGTTTATATGCCATGGAAAGAGTTATCATCGAGTTTGTTTTTAAGTAAGTGGCATGTCAGCAGAATTGAGAAAGGTATCAAGATAGCTTCAAATGAAGTTCTACGTGGAAGAAAGTGTAGGATACCATTAAATTGGTTTGAATGGAAAGATTGAGACTTAGCAGTGCCAGATGTAATCTAATAAGCCAAAGGGAAAGGGAGGAATTTTCAAAATTCATAATGTTTTTCATGTTTTGATACTCGAAATGCATATTAATCGGATCTTTCTCACATCCTAGCACCTAAAAAAATAGAAGTTCAATCTAATCTGACCTATGAAGAAGAATCATTTAAGATTTTAGCATATGAAGTCAAACAACTAAGTAATAAGTCGATCTCGTTAGTTAAAGTTTTTGAAGAAATCATAAACTAGAAGAGGTGGCATGGAAGCATAAAGAAAACATAGGGAGACAAGTTCCTCATCTCTTTGTGCAATGAAAATTCGAGGATGAATTTTCTGAAGGGGAAGAATTATAATACGCCAAACATTGGGTCAGAGACTAAAATGTAAGGATTTAAATTATTGGTTTAATTAGAATAAATTGAAAAGTTTAAGGACTGATTTAGGAAATTTTGTTTACTACTTGTTATCAAAGATTGAATAAGAGAAGGGAATTATGGTCTTTTAGCAGGAAATGAATTTAAAATTCATTTTAAAGGATATTAAAGCATGTGGGTATTAGAGAAGGAAATGAAAAATCTGGAAACTTGGTTATTTTCTCTTCTTCACTTTTTCTACCGTAAACCTTCATTATTAAGGTAAGTTACTTTCAAGTTGGTTAATCATTTCATTTTTGGGTTGATTTTGAAGCCTTGAGTGATATAGAAGCTTAAGAAAAGCTTAAGGATGAATAAAATTAAGAGATTAGTGAATTATTAGCGAATTAGTAAAATGAGTTTTTAAGTGAATGATGAAATTTGGTTAGTAATTAGATTTTGAAGGCATATTTCACTTGTCAAATGTTAAATTAAGGCATTTGAAGTCTTAGAAATGATTGAGAACATGTTTGAAGATTTGGTATGGTTTTAAGTCTTAAGTGTTTCATAGAGACATTTGGTTGTTAAAAGGTAATTAATGGAGATAAGTTAGTAATGATCAATGTTAGTAAGTATAAAGGTTTTATTGGAGCTTAAAGTATGTGATTTAGGTGAATTGTGGGAAAATACAAAATGAAATAAGTGAAATATGGGTAAAGGTATCAGTACTGGAAGAACAATGTCCATACTATAAGGTTAATTTGAAGGAAATGGTATGAATCAGATGAACAGTATCGATACTGATTAAAGTAGTATTGATATTGATGTTGAGGTATTGATAGCAAGAGTAAGGTATCGATATTGTTATTGAAGATGAAATTCCAGAATGCTAGAATGATATCAATACTAAGGTAGGTATCGATGCCATAGAAGGGAAGTATCGATACTGAGTGTAAATTATTGATACTATTCAGTCTGAAATTTTGAATTAGATAATTTATTTAGTTATGCAAATGCTAATTTGGTTAACAATTATTTGAGCTCTGATATTCATAGTGGTCATTTTAACGTGTAGATTCGATTGAAAGCAAGTGTTGAATAAAATGATATATAAAGATAGAGTGAAAGTGAAAGGAGGTGCTTAGGGCTTAAGTGAGGCAAAGGTGAGTGATACTTACTTATTTTATACATGATTGGAGGATGTCTTGTGATGAGCCAACCTAAAATCCTTTTGAATAAAATGATTTGTAGTATACTCTATTTTTAACTAAATTGTATTTTAAAAAGCGCTTATATGAGTTCATTTCTATGAGTATATATATTATATGTGAAATAATATAAGTATATGATTTACATGATTATGTTTTATGTGAACAAATGATAAGTGAGTAATGTTATGTGAAATGACATGAGTATATGTTATAGGTGAATATGTTATATGTGAAAATATCCTATGTGAAAATGTCTATGTGAATATGTGTTAAGGGAATGTGTTCTATGTGTATAAAAGACACTTTGAATAAAGAAACGAAAATTTAATTATATGATTAAAGCCTAAAGTAAAATTTATGAGAATTAGGGGTATAGTGACATGCCAATAGTCGAGGGTTCGACGCGATCCTTCAGAACAAATTCTATGTGGTCCTTCGGGATAAATTCTACGTGGTCCTTTGGGATAAATCTACTTAGCACTTCCATGCATATTTTACGTGGCACTTCGGTGCAAATTATATGAGCAGTGGTGACTGCATTATAGTGCACAACCTCATTATACTCACATACCTTGAGTTCTCAGTGATATACGTTGTGCTAATTAAATAAATGGATATAAATTAAACAAATTGATATGGATTGGAAAAGTGTATAAGTGTATATGTAGTTATATGAAATGTAAATTGATTATAAATTGTACACTATCTAAAAGTATATATGTTAGTGATATAAAAAGTAAATTGATTTTCGTAATATGTATTTTTCAATGAAATGTATAAGCACACATTTTAAAATTTTTTATTATACTCATATAAGCCTCACTAAGTCAATGACTTAGCGTGTGAGTGTTTTCACACGTAGGTCCAAAGATATTCGATGAGTAAACCGAGTAAGCAAGGACCGGACAACATACCTATGAAGATTATCATATCAGATAGAGATTTGAATTGTATGTGTTTTGTTTATGGGAAATTTAGTTGGCATGTACCATAAATGTTTAAAACATAGATGCTCTGATATATATATATTAACTAAGTTTTATTAAGTTTTTCGTTCATTGTCAAGTTTTAGTTGTATTTTAAAAGGTCAAAACGTTTGAAAAGTTAATGTGACACCTTGGATTCATATTCGGTTTGGATACGGGTCGAGGGTGTTACAAGCCCAAATCGAGCAAGATTAATGAAACACACAAGAAGAAATGAGAGAGAGGCTCAGTAAAATTGAAGCAGATATGGCAAGTTCACAACTCGATTTACCGAAAATGATAGAGGACATATTTGAGAAGCACTTGACTACCGATAAAGCTCCTACTAATCAACCTGCATCATTCGTCCAATACCCAATGAGTATACTTTGCCAACCTAAAACCTCATGAAGAACCCTTAAATTATCTACATGTGTTAAAGGTAAGACCAGATGAGTCCGACACGGATGATTTAACACCAGATTTGAATGAAACAACTGAGAGAAAGAAAGCAAATACTAAAATCGCTCAACAAATCAGGAACTTGGAAGAGAGAATGAAATTTGTAGAAGTTATAGAACCATTTTATGGGATAGACTCTAGGGAACTAAGTCTAGTACCTGATCTTACTCAGCCCCCAAAATTTAAAATGCCAGGTTTCAAGAAAAATGATGGAACCACTTGCCCCTCATCACGCCTTACAATGTTTTGTCGAAGGATGTATGGTTATGTACAAAATGAGAAGTTGATGATCTTTTGCTTTTAGGATAGTTTAACTGGGTCTGTAGCAAAATGGTACAACCAGCTGACCAGATTTCATATCAAGTCATTGAAAGATCTAGCAAAGGCTTTTACGAAAAAATATCACCACATAACTGACCTGGTGCTGGATCATTGGACTCTCCAAAATATGGAGAAGAAATATAACGCGACATTTAGGCAGTACACCTAAAGGTGGCGAGACGTAGCAACATAAGTCCAACCATCACTGCTAGAAAATGAAGCCACCGTTATTTTTGTGAACACACTCAAGGCCTCATACCTCGGGCATTTATTGGGGTACACAACCAAAAAATTTGCCTACTTGGTTATTTCAGGAGAGTTGATTGAGAATGACATAAGAAGTGCCAAGATAGAAGGGGAAAAGGGTCCAGGAAGCTCGCTTATAAGAGAAAAGAGAATGAGGTGAATAACACAAACACCTACAATAAGAATGCAGTGAGGGTTACCATTGCCAACCAAGGAGCTGAAAAAACAAGCATAAATGCAAATATGGGTCAAAAAGAAGGCTACGAAAATGTCTTTCACCCTAGTGTCGGTACCATGCTCAAACATTTACGCCTTATTATATAAGGAAAACGTGGTACGACCATATAAGATACCTCCCCTTCAATCACTGTATCCCCACTAGTATGATGTCAACGCCCATTGTGAGTACCACTCTGGAATTGTAGGCCAGAGCATTGAGAAATGCATTGCATTTAAGAGAGTCGTGCAAAACCTGATCACCATCAGAGACTTAAAATTAGAGACACTCTCCACTACTACACACCCCTTGCTAAATCGTGGGGGTTAAGGAGCGATTATGATATGTGGAGAAAGTGGTAGGAATAAGAAGAACAAGGTCTTGAATTCAGATCCCCTCTAAACTGGGTATTCAAGCAATTATGTGAGACCGACATGATAAAAGGTAGCCTAGAACCAAAGTCAGATGAATGTGAGTTATACTGTTGTTATCACCAAGAGGAGAGGCATGAGATCAAACATTGTCCTGATTTTAAAAGGTTACTCTAGAGGATGATCAACAACCGAGAAATAAAATTCTTTGACCAAGCTGAAGAAAAGAAAAAAAATTGACGTATATGCAACTGAATAATAAAAAATGACATATGATGCCAAGAAACTCGTAATCATCACAGTTCAACCCCAAGCTGATAGTTCGTCAATGAAAAATCCAAGGGTTTTGATCACCGCTCTAGCATTGTTTCTGTTCAAAGACACCCATAGAGTACTATAGAACTATGCTGCTCAGGTATTAATTTTTGAGGAATCAGGGTCCATAGAAAATATTCAAGCATTCGAGAACTCAATGAGATGTGTGTTGGGGAAACATGACGAGTCTGGAAGAAAAGAAAGAACCATTTACTATTTGAGCAAGAAGTTAACTGATTTTAAACCATATACCTAATAATCTAGAAATTGTGTTGTATGTTGGTATGGGTTTCCAAGAGGCCTAGACAGTACTTGTTGTACCATACCACATGGTTGATATCCAAACTCAATCCAATGAATTACATGATGGAATCCCCTGCTCTAACCAAAAGATTGGCTACGTGGTAGATGTTGTTATCAAAATACGACATCGTATATGTTAACCAGAATGTGGTAAAGGGAAGTGACATAATAGACTTTCTCGCAAGTCGTGCTTCAGAAGATTTATGAGTCTCTGAATTTTAATTTTATTGATGAAGACTTAATGAGTATCTCAGTTGAAGACTTAATGAGTATCTTTAATGGGGCAGTGTTAATTTCCCCAAAATGCATCTACTAACCTTTCACGAGTAGGCTCGAGTTCTTCTGCACCAACAATATTAAGAATATGAGGCATGTGCCATGGGATTAAGGGCAACTATGAAAACATAGGTCAAAGTGCTTAAAGTATATGGATATTCTTCACTAGTGGTGTACCAACTCTGAGGAGAGTGGGAAATGAAAGACCCAAAATTGGTTGAGTACCAAAATTTTATCCTTGAATTAATAAAGAAGTTTGAAGATGTGACATTCAACTACCTTCCTCACAAAGATAACCAAATGGCCATGCTCTAGCTACACTAGTTGCCATGTTTAAAGCAAGTAAAAATGTAGATATAATGTCGATTAAGATGTAGATGTGTGATGCCCCGGCATACAACTATAGTATAGAAGAAGAAATAGATGGTCATCCATGGTACCATGACATCGTACAGTATATGAAATATCGAACATATCCACCATGTGCATCTGAAATCGATAAGAGAACGATCCGAAGAATGGCGAATGGATATTTCCTCGACGGTGAAGTCTTATACATAAGAAGTAGTGGCCAAGTTCTGTTGAGATGTATGACTTCTAGTGAAGCAAAAAACATCATGGAAGAGGTGCATGCAGGAATGTGTGGGACCCATATAAACAGTCTATAGAAAAATTATGAGATATGGGTACTATTGGACCACGATGCAAACTGATTACATTGATTATGTGAGAATGTGACATAAGTGTCAAATATATGCAGATAAGATTCATGCACCGTCGTCACCCCTACTCATAATAATCGCACCATGGCCTTTTTCTATGTGGGGTATGGACGTTATTAGGGCAATCACACCAAAAGCATCAAATGGTCACCATTTTGTCCTAGTAGCGATTGATTACTTTACTCAATGGGTAGAGGTTGCTTCCTACTCCAGTATCACAAGAGCTACGATCTACAGATTCATAAAGAGAGATAATTTGTAGATATGGATTGCTAGAAAGGATCATCACTGCTAATGCCACTAATATGAACAACAATATGATGGATGAGCTATGTACACAGTTCAAGATAAAGCATGCCAACTCTACAACTTATCGCCCAAAAATGAACGGGGCAGTAGAGCTGTAAACAAAAACCTCAAGAAAATCATTACCAATATCACTGAGACCTATAGAGATTTGCATGAGAAGATGCCATTTTCTATATATACGCTTATTAAACTACAGTACGGACATCGACAAGGGTAACACTTTTCTCTTTGGTCTATGAAATAGAGGCATCTGTGCTTATTGAGGTTAAAATTTCATCACTAAGGGTCTTGAGAGAGGTAGAACTAGATAAAGCAGAATGAGTCCAAGCTCGGCTTGATCAAATGAACCTCATTGAAGAAAACATGGGCAGATGTACCATAAACGAATGATACGAACTCATGACAAAATGGTTCGCCCAAAAGAATTATGAGAGGGTGATCTAATGCTTAAAAAGATCTTGCCCATTCACAAATATTTTCTTGGGAAATGGATTCCTAATTAGGAAGGGTCATACATTGTCAAAAAGGCCTTCTCCAGAGGATCATTGATTTTGGCAGAAATGGATGGAGAAGTATTGAAGAACCCGATAAATTCAGATTCTTTCAAGAAATACTATACTTAAAAACTGAGGGTTCAAGGTGTAAGCCCGTAAAAGCGTCTTAAAACCAAATGAAGGATTTGATTTGAAAACATGAAAAGGCAGCTCAGGTGCATTGATGTTAGGCATTCGATAATTAAATCCTCTCGTAAGTCCAATATCTCGGAAGAAGCTTCACATCTACATAATTCTTTACAATGTTGAAATCCTTCATACAGAAGCACACCTCAGTAATCAGGATTACACCAAGTTGATTGACTCAAAAATGCTATTTTTAGGGATCATTTAGGAATCAACCCTTACTCTTAGGGTTTTCTTTTTCATCTTGTGTGATTGCCATAATCTTCACATCTACATAATTCTTTACAATGTTGAAATCCTTCATACAGAAGCACACCTCAGTAATCAGGATTACACCAAGTTGATTGACTCAAAAATGCTATTTTTAGGGATCATTTAGGAATCAACCCTTACTCTTAGGGTTTTCTTTTTCATCTTGTGTGATTGCCATAATTTTGTAAACTCCCAAATTTTCAATGAATTTCAAACGCTCTTGCTAGGGATCCTTGGGCCGTCAATCCTTACTCTTAGGGTTTTACTTTTCGTCTTATGTGATTGCCATAATTTTGTACTCCCAAATTTTCAATGAATTTCAAACGCTCTTGTTGGGAATCCTTGGGGTGTCAATCTTTATTTTTAGGGTTTTACTTTTCATGTTGTGTGGTTGCCATAATTTTGTAAACTCCCAAATTTTCAATGAATTTTGGATTTATCAATTCAATTTTTATATGCATTCATGTTTTCTACATTTCGTAAGTAGATTAACATAACCCAATTTAAACAAAATATTTATTGGTATTACTTTGGTTAACCTTTCAAATGAAGAGAATCCAAAGTAATTCACAGTTCAATAAGAAATATAGAGTGACCACAAGATAACATTTTAGAAACATCAATACCCCAAGAAAACCTAGAGGAGGGGTAAAGATAGGACAAAATCATTTGGTGCAAAGATGAAGCTTAAGCACAAAGAACGAGGCAAATATATCAAGACAATGGGATTTATAATACTAAAATGACATCATACATGCATATAGGAATTTGCAAAATATGAATATACACATTCATTTTTATCAAATGTTGGATGATTGACAGGATCTCAATAGCTCAGTAAAGATTTAGATTCTAAATAAGAAATAATTACAGCAAAGATTAAACACATCCAACGCACAAGATGATGGATCAACATTTCTGAGGAAGGGTTCATAATGAGAAGAACTCGTCCGACGAGGAGAAGAAGTTCATAATGAGAATAACTTGTTTAGAACTCGACACATCCATCGCACAAGGAGGTGGATCAACATTTCCAAGTGGAAGAGTTCGTAATAAGAAAAACTTGTTCAACAAGGGAGAAGAAGCTCGTAATGAGAAGAGCTTGTTCAACCTAGAATCGTCAATCGGACAAGGAGGTGGACAAATAAAGAGTTCATAAAAAGAAGACCTCATCCAGTGAAGGGTTCATAATGAGAAGAACTCGTCCAAGAAGAGAGAAGAAGTTCTTAATGAGAAGAACTTGGTCAACCTTGTTTTAGTTCCATAATAGAAGAAGGCACATCAATATTTCTATTAGAGATTTCATAATGAGAAGAATTCATCCAATGAGGGAGAAGAAGTTCATAATGAGAAGAACTTATTCAAATCTTGGCTCATCCATCATATAAGGAGTTGGATCAGCGTCACCTTTACTCGATTCCATCACAGAATGAGGTGGATCAATATTCCCAAAAAAGAGTTCATAATGAGAAGAACCCGTCCAAGGAGAGTGATGAATTCATAATAAGAACTTGTATCTCAAGAATTTCAACAATCCAGGCTGGATAAAAAATGATGTTTTAGATCTTTGCTCCATTCCCGTTTCACATCAATGAGCAAAGAGGGGCAGTTGTAATCACCATCTTCTACCCAACCCACATTATTATTATTATTATTATTATTATTATTATTATTATTATTATTATTATTATTATTAAATATTATTTATATTTACAAATCGAACTCATTTTCATTATGCCCAAAGCTAAAAACCCTAAGCCCATTAAGCTTATAACCCTATCCTTTTGTGGCTAACTCTAACCACCATCTATCTTTGATAGTAGTAGCAGTCGCCGCCAAATCTGATTCCCGTTGCCGTCGACCGAGTTCGTCCTACGTCCAGTCACACCGGTCGTCGCCGCCATAAAGCCTATCCAAACCAGGTCTTATCAAAATCCCAACATAACCCCGAAAAATCTGGGGCATTAAAAATTCAAATCATCACCGTGCATAGGCAAATGATGATTGTAAGAGGAGCAAGTGGAGATTATGTCATATTTTTGTAAAAAAAATGTGTATATTATCTTTGTAAAATTTGGGTATAAAACCCAAAAGAGAACATGTAAACATTTTTACAGAGCAATACAAAAGCAAAAAAATCAAGGTAAAAACACCCTATTTTCTTTTTCTTTTTCTAATAAGTTTCGAATACAAGAAAAATGGATACTTTAGGATAAAGGCAGCCTTAATTAATCACGTAGTTTAATCAGGTTCAATAAATGGATTGTTTGATTGAATTCCAATTTCACGACTAAGGAAATTTTAATTTACCATTGAATTAATGGTATAGTTCCCGCAATCACATTCTGGGGGCGACTACTGATAATTCCCGAAGTAGATGGACATCATTTTCAAAACCCTTCATTTTTTAAAATTTCAAGGCAATGTCTGATTATGTGGCACAATAATTAATTTCCCATATTCATGCTAGGGGTGAATATTATTAGCTTTAATAAACGAGCACTCTCTTCAACTTTGCATCCATATTGATTTCTAAATTAAATAAAACTTCGAACTCAAATTTTCCAATTTTAAATATAAGGTAATCAACTACATACCAATTTTTGGGTGTTTTGGGGGGTGTTAATTCTTCTCCACTCGTAATTGACTCCCGAACCCCTTTTTTGGTTTTCATAGACCCTAAACATGTTATTTTGATAAATAAAATAATTTTTTTATTAAAATTACCTGAGTTTTGTGGTGTCTCGATCGCACCTTTAAATGATTGGTGGTGACTCCCAACATTTCAAAAAAACTTTTCCAAAGAAAAATCCTAAGTCGTACTATTTGTCCTTACCCAAGCGAAAAACGGTGTCGCCAAAGAGTTCATAATAAGAATAACTCACCCTAAAGGAGAAAGTTCATAATGAGAAGAACTTATCTGATTCCTTTCAAACCCATCGTAGAAAAAGGAGGATCGACATTTCCAAAAGAGTTCACAACGAGAAAAACTCGTCTAAGGAATAGTGGAAGGCTCATAATAAGAACTTGGAGCTCGAAACCTTGTGGCAGTCCAGTAAGATAAAAACAAGTAGTTCATGTCTTTGCTTTATTTTTATTCCACAACAACAAGCAAAGATGGGTAACTGTAATCACCATATTTTACTCAACCTTATTACTATTATTTAAATAACATTATTACTTATTATTATTATTAAAATTATATTAGCATTATTATTATAGTAGTGTTATTATTATATTATTTATTAGTATTATTATTTACTATTATTATTATTATTAAGCAAAAATAATTAAAAAAACTATCAAATATGTACATATATATATATATTAAGCCCAAAATATTATCCAACTTTCACCCAATTACAAACCCTAGGCCCAGATACAAAGCCCATGTTGTTAACTTCCTTGGCTAACCCTAAATTTAGGGTTACCTACCGCTAGTGTGAGCCCTATAGAGAAGCTGTCATCCTGTCGCAGCTCTCACCTCCAGCCGCGCCGATCACCAAGCCAACGCCAAACCGAACTGAGACAAAATCGCAAGAGATACGGGTCATTTAGTGTCACGCCAGGCCTCCGTACGCGCCATGTTAAAAAAGCAAAAAACCACTTTCAAACAAGGATTTTTCGGTTTTTAATGCATATTGTAATATGGGTACATAACCCAAAATGAAAAATGTAACAGCATCTTCAGGCAATCAAACAGATTTTTTTTGAATAAAAAAGAGAAACGCAAAAACTAGAAGGTATTTTCCCTTGCATTTTTTACATTGTTTCGCTTTGTTCGGTTAAAAAAAAACACATACTAGCAAAAATGGGGTCGAGCAAATTTGTTTATCCTTTAGAGTGAGCCATCGCCGGCGCTTGAGGCGGTCGTCGGGGAGGAGCGAAACAATGTAAAAAATGAAGCTCACTAAAAACCCTTACAAGGTAGGTGTTTACAAATTGAAGCTCACTAAAAACACAATATTTACAAGAGAATAGAAAAATAAGAATGAAAAATTCTTCTCTTGTGTTTGATTGCTTGGATAGGTGTTCTAACCATTCTTCAAATGTATTGAACTTGTATTTATATGTTGGAATGAAGTTGTGGTTGTTTCTAGCCGTTGGAAGTGTTTTGGAGCTGTTGGGGACGTTTTCTTTGCAAAATAAAAACTGCCCAGAACAGAGGGTATCAGTACTCCTATAGGGAGTATCGGTACTACCTTTGTTATTTTTAAATTAACTAGTTGTTACTAGTCATTGGGCCCTGATGGTATCGATACTATGATTATGGTATCGATACTACTATACAAAGTAGTATCGGTACCCCTATGGGTATCGGTACTATTTCTACATTCTGGAATTTGAGCAATGTTGATAGTATCGATACTATCTAGTGTGATGCTCCCCTTACTTTTGGTATCGGTACCATATGAACAGTATCAGTATTGTTAATGAGGTATCGATACTGTAAGAATAGTATCGGTACTTCTAGTCTAGAAAATCATTTTGTGTTCAATTTCAAGTTAAATGGACTTTGAATTATTTTTGAAGGTATCGGTACTATTTCTGCATTCTGGAATTTGAGCAATGCTGATAGTATCGATACTATCTAGTGTGATGCTCCCCTTACTTTTGGTATCGGTACCATATGAACAGTATCAGTATTGTTAATGAGGTATCGATACTGTAAGAATAGTATCGGTACTTCTAGTCTAGAAAATCATTTTGTGTTCAATTTCAAGTTAAATGGACTTTGAATTATTTTTGAAAACTTTGAATAAATTCAATTCAAGTCCAAAAACATTTTGCCTTAATTGTTATATCAAAATATAGTTCAACAATCTCCCCCTTTTTGATATAACGAAACATTTGAAAAAAAAAATTTGGAAAAACTCCCCCTTAATGAAATATTTAATGAAAAAGATCTGATTGTTGGAAAGAGTATAAAAATGTTCAGCTCCCCCTTTTTCATTAAGAAATTAAATTTTTCAAACCCATACTTCTCCCCTTTTTGTTATATAAAAAATAATTCAACTTTAAAGTTTTAAAATAACATTGGAGAGTAATTGATAAACTTGACATTAAAAACATTTGAAAAATCAAAGCTCCCCCTCAAAAAGTGCATTCCAAACAAAAATTTGACTTTAAAAGCTTGACACTTAAACAAAATTAAATTTCAACAAAAAATAAAAAAACATGTTAGTAGCACATGAAATTAAATATATCCAAGTCTAAAATACTTTATGCAATATTAAATGTTGAAATTAAGTGCATATGCATAAAGCTTTCCAAAAATGTTATGTATTTGAAAATTTTGATATCAATTGTTAGAGAGATATCATTTGTATTTTAAATCACATGCATAGACATTTAAATTTAGGTCAAAAATTAAAGTTTGTAAAATCAAAGCATTTAAAAATTTGATATCCATTGTTAGAGAGATATCATTTGCATTAAAAACCAATTTTGACCAAAATTCATTATGATGAACTAAAAAATTATGAAAAATCATTAAAACTTTAAAATGATCATCTTAACTTCCTTTTTAACATACATGAGATAGAATAACATAAAATCATTTAAAATCAAAACTCATGCATGTTTAAAACTAAATGAGCTACCAAATAATTAAAATAAAAGCATTAAGCTTTGTGGTTACTCATTCCTTTTCGAGTGTGGCTAGAGCATTTGAATATCTTCATTTTTCATCACCATTGCTCCCACATACCTACAAAAGACATTTAAGTATATTTTGGTATCCAAATTGCTTTAGATCCTTGGATGTTAGTTTCAATGTCCCTTAGGAACCCATACTTGTTTAATTTTAAAAGGTTTTTTTTCTTTATAGGACAATCATGTTCCATATAACCATGAAAATGACAATGTGAGCATTTTGCCATTTTTAAACATAATGAGTTATTTTTATAAATTAATTCTTTCTCTTTTGTTAAGCTTTCAAGTTTAACTTTCAAATTAAAACTTTCTTTTCTAAGTCATTGATTTTGAATTTTGAAAGCTCTAAATCATTTTTCAAAATTTCATTTTGTTTTTCAAAATCAACTTTTTTTTTCAAAACCAAATCATTTTCAACTTTAAGTTTTGAAATTAATTTCTTATATTTGGAATTCATGGTCTCAAATTCCAAATACAGCTCATTATAAGCAACTTGTAACTCATCAAAAGAATAAGAATCAAATTTATTTGAGTTAGAAGTTACCATTGAATCTTCTTCGATGGCCATGAGTCATGGGTTGGATATTTCATCTTCATCATTGGAGTCATCTTCATCACTCTAAGCTGCCATAAATGTCTTTTTCTTGCTTAAGCCCTTCTTTTTTAGGAGGGAACATTCATAATTGACATGCCTCTTTCTTTGATAATTGAAACACACCGGGGGACTCTTCTTCTTGCTTGATTCATGTTTTACTTCCTTAGAAGTCACAAATCTCTTGAATCTTTTGAAGAGCTTGTTCATATCTTCTTCTTCGTCATCGTCTTCATCCACCTCTTCATTTGAATCTTGATAGCTTTCATTGGTGGACTTGAAGGCAATGCCTACCTCGTTCTTCTTGTTGTTTTGCTTCCCTTCATCTTCTTCCTCTTCCTTCACCATCAACTCATAAGTAAGAAGAGAACCAATTAGCTCATCGAGAGTGGGAGACTTTAGATTCTTTGCCTCAATTATCGACGTCTTCTTCGATTACCAAGACTTTGGAAGATAGTAGATCATCCTCCTCACAAGCTTCTCATTAGGGATTACTTCTACAAATCCCTTTAGACCGTTGACAATCACGGAAAATCTATCTGTCATAGCTTTGATGTCTTCATCGGGTTTTATCTTGAAATTCTCATAACTATGGTTGAGAATACTTATCTTGGTTCCCTCACTTCATCGTTTCTTTCATGAGTGACTTGGAGCTTATCCCATATCTCCTTGGCATTGGAACAAGAGGAGACTCTTCCATATTCATACAGGTCTAATGCACAAAAGATGATGTGCATAGCCTTAGCATTGAGTTGGAACTTCTTATTCTCTCCATCACTCCAATCATCCATCTCACCGGGTGGAGTAGAGTAACTCTTCATGATTGAGTTCCAAGCTCCTATATCATTTGCTTGAATAAAAAGCATCATCATATTCTTCCAATAGGCATAACTTGCTCCATTGAAGTAGGGTGGTTTGTTGACTGGTTGAGAATCTTTCATGTAATAAGCACTGGAGGTTGAAGCCATCTCTTTGTCGGTTACGTCGAGAATCGGTAGAGCATCTTTGATGATCGTAAGGATGTGAAGTCTTCTAACGAGTCAAGCTCTGGTACCAATTGTTAGGATCGAAGAGGCTCAATTCAAACAATCAAAAATTGCACAAGTAGGTGAAATGGTAAAAACTTGTTTAAGGAGTAAGGAGAATAAAAGATAGAGAAATTGGCATAGCGATTTATAGTGGTTCAACTTGTCAACTAAGTTTACCTCCACTACCTAAGCTCCTTACTTAGGATTTTCTAACAAATTCACTAATTTGTTCTTTCTTTTTCAAGGACAAAGAGATAACCTTTACACTCCCTAGTTTGTCACTTGGCTAAACCAGAACTAAACCCCTTTTACGAAAGGAAATATAGTGTAAACAAGAAAACCCTTACAAGGTAGGTGTTTACAAATTGAAGCTCACTAAAAACACCATATTTACAAGAGAATAGAAAAATAAGAATGAAAAATTCTTCTCTTGTGTTTGATTGCTTGGATAGGTGTTCTAACTCTTCTTCAAATTTCTTGAACTTGTATTTATATGTTGGAATGAAGTTGTGGTTGTTTCTAGCCGTTGGAAGTGTTTTGGAGCCGTTGGGGACGTTTTTCTCTGTAAATTAAAAACTGCCCAAAACAGAGGGTATCGGTACTCCTATAGGAAGTATCGGTACTACCTTTGTTATTTTTAAATTAATTAGTCTTTACTAGCCACTGGGCCCTGATGGTATTGATACTATGATTATAGTATCGATACTACTATACAAAGTAGTATCAATACCCCTTTGGTATCGGTACCATTTCTGCATTCTGGAATTTGAGCAATGTTGATAGTATTGATATTACCTAGTGAGTATCGATACTTCCCTTACCTTTGGTATCGGTACCATATGAACAATACCAGTATTGTTCATGAGGTATTGATACTGTAAGAACAGTATCGGTACTTCTAGTCTAGAAAATCATTTTGTGCTCAATTCCAAGTTAAATGGACTTCGAATTATTTTTTTAAACTTTGAATAAATTCAATTCAAGTCAAAAAACATTTTGTCTTAATTGTTATATCAAAATATAGTTCAACAATTATGAATGTTGTTATCTTCTAACAAAGATCTTAGCACCAACCAAATTTTGTTTAACCATCGATTGCGATTCTTTGCCCAAATCAAATGGGAAGAATCACCTACAATGATAAAAAACTCTTTGTTCCAACTAAGAAATGGTAATTATCTTATTTAAGATTTAAAGTCTAAATATTTATGTTTTAGACTTTAGGATTTGAGGTTTAAATTTTAAGATTTTATATTTTAGAATGTAAATAAAATGGACTTTGCACACCTTACTCTATATAAACAAGAAAAAGATCGTATGATATTGATTTTCCGTTTATTAATCGCGGTCCATTTCAAAGACGGATGCATGAATTTATGTCGGGTGATGTGAATTTAAGAAATTATATTAAAAATTTAGAGGGTGTGAAATTATAAAATTTAGAGAGTATGAAATTAGATAATCTATATAAAATATAAAAAATACCTAAAATCTAAGGGGATTGGTCGTACCGAGAGTTCCTCGGTCCATCCCTGGTCCAGCTAAACTAGAGCTTTTAAGATACAGTAGCATGCATGGTGTGTTGTTTTGATGGTGCCAACTTATTCTCTGCAAAATGGACATTCAATCTAATTATCGCACTGGTAATTGTTTGTTCTACCAATCATTAATATTTCAATTTTATGATTTCGGATTGCTACCAACTCTGAAAATCATTTGTCTTTCCATATGGTAAATGATCCTAGACTATGCAACAGTAACCCAATTAAATATTATTTAATGGCCTCTTATCCCCATTTGATCATAACCTGGTTTCAAGCACCTTTCGAGCTGATGAAGGGAAGTTTTCATAAAAATAAATTACACTCATTTTTATCACCTAAGTTAAAGATGTATCTTATCGGTTTTATCTTTTGAAAATGCATTTGAAAAGAACACATTTACTCTAGTGACATTCTAGTCGACAAATGTAAGCAAATTTATTGGTTGACGTGAAATATGCGATTGATCAACCTCGTTTTCAGGGGTTTAAAAAAATAAATTTTTGTTCATATTGTACCTTCACGTAGACTATGTAGAGATTTAGGGTGAATTTTATAGTAATTGAATATACGTGATAATATCTATTTTAAATATTCTCAATCGTTTGACAATAAACGTTCAAATATGCTACAGTTGTTGGTACTCAAACATAAGACATCTAGAGATAACAATCATCTCTTTAACCATTAAGATCACCTAGTTCACGCATCTTTTAAAAAGAACAATTAAATGTATATTTATATTTCTGTGACAAAAATGAATATTATTTTCGTATACAATATTATTCTTAGATATTCAATTCTTTTTTGATTAAAATGGAATGAGTATAATGCAGTATTTGTTCATAGATAACTCTCAACAATTTGACATTGAACACTCACACTCCTAATATTTATAGTGCTCGAACCCAAGACCTCAAGAAATAACAACAATCCTTTTACTATCGAGTTCGCTTGGTTCGCTTAGATATTTAAATCCTAAATTTAGTAAATATTACTTCAAATATATTTATAAACAACAAACTTTTATTGTACACTTTTCAAATATTTGATCAAATTATTTGATATTTTCATAAAACTTTTGATTTTGATACTTTTACCGTCTTAAAATTTAAGGTATTTTTTCACATCAATTTAGTATAATTTGATTTTTTTTTATTTTAATAATATTATTAATAAGATGATTAGAATATAGTATATGTTTTTCTTTAAAATTTATTTAATCAACTTAATCTTAACTTAGTTATTACGATTCTTGGCGTAATATTTTAAAGATCATGATTCAATTACATTTAAAATGTGTAATTGTCTTTAATTTAAGGATTTAGGATCCCGAGATCTGTGATCAATGGCATCAGAACAACCTTTTTAATTATTTCATTTCACGCTAAGTGAGATTGAGCGAATGAAGTATATGGCAACTTAGAGAAGTGATGGACATTAATCTCACGTCGAAAAAGTGAAGTGAGATCCTAAAGTTTAAAAACGATAACGTTGTTTATCTTATTAGACATATCTAAGAAATCTAAACATTGTATGAAATATATTCAATTTAATGGACTAAGCTAAGTTTTGTAACTTTCATTATGCATTATTGCTTAGATTATAATTTTTATCTCTCTACTATACTCATCACCATCGACTATTCCAATAAAGTATCAATGTGAATTTTTCTAGGTAAACTACGCATATAGTACTTAAACTATCAGTTTTGATATGTTTTAATACTTAAACTTTCAAAAAAAATCAAAAATACCTAAAGTTTAGTTTTTTTTTCATTTTAATACCTCGTCGTTAAGTTTTGAGAAATATGAAAGTATAGGTACCAAAAGACGTTCAGTACCTAAATCATACTTAAGTTTTGAAAAAAAATCAAAATTTATGTATTAAAACGGATTAAAACTGATAGTTTGGGTACTAAATACGTTAAGTTTTTAACGATGGGGTATTAGAATGAAACAAAAAGTAAACTTTAGGTATGATTTTGAATATATTATGTATTTTAATACTATAGTTTTAATTTTATTTATTTTAGTCACTGTTTAGTTATTATTTAATTTTATATGTTTAATTATTATTATTATTATTATTATTTAGTCATATAAATATATATAATAAATAATATTTATTTTTTAAAAAAATCCTATTTATAAATTCAATTTTATATAAATTACTTTTAGAAAAAAATAATCATATTTTTAATATTTATTTATTTTTTAATATTAAAGAAAAAGGTTGTCTTAAAGCACCTAGATATCCTTTTCTGATATTCTTAAATAAATAAATATCTTATTATATATAATAATTTATTTTAATTATTTTTATATAAATGTTTTATTAGTATTTATTTATTTTTTTAAATATTAAGAAATGGGCTGTCTTAAAGCACCTAGAAGTCCTTTTCTGATATTTCTAAGTAAATAAATATCTTATTTATAAAAATAAAAATATATATATTTTAATATATTTTCTTAAAATTATATTAATAAATTTGAAATAACAGGATTATAAATTAAATATATTTTAAATTTTTAAATTTCTAATAATAAAGACAATTTATAATTAATGAATACTAATTTTGGGCGTTGTGGGGTGCTAATTCTTCCCCAAACGTATTCGACCACGAATCCCTTTTTATTATTAAAAAGAACAAATTTTTGGTTAAAACGCAGACCAGTTTATCTTTTAACTGATGTTTTCTTAAAAACTCTTTTAAAAGATAATTTTTAGGTATTTGATCTACTTGACCCAGAAGGCCGATGGCGACTCTCAAAACATTTTTAAAAACCATTTATTCACATCACTTTTCTCATCAAGTAAAAAATTTCGTACCCGGACGAAAGCCGGTTGCGACAGTCATGCCAACACAACTGAATACCTCTTGAAAATCTCACAGCTTCTACCCTGTGCGAGTAGTTCAATCCGAGAGAATTGATGATATGATCGACTCGACTTCTACTAATGTGTGTTTCAATAAATGTGAAGATATCCGAGTGAGATTCCCTTATTTTTTTAGTAGTACGGAGGAAGCTTTTATGCCTGTAACCTTGGGCATTCCACACTATTACTTTTGTATTCATTGGAAATCATGTAAGAAAAAACTGGATATAGTCACTCCATCATGGCTGAAATGTCATTTTTCAGGGGTAGAATGAGGGATTCTGACACTTTCGGTGCATGCAGGAGTATATTATCTAATCTAGTCGAGACTGGAAGGATCGGATGTGGTCTCGCTGGCTTGGGATCATCTCGGAAAGGATTTGTTGTAGGAAGAGATGCGTTGAACCCATCTTTTATAATAGCAGTTGTATGTTTTATCGGGTTCAAAATAGAACCAGATTTATGAGCCAAGGATGGTCAAGAAGAGGATGCCAAGTGAGTCATAAATCCTTTCAAGGTAATAATATTTAGAGAGATGGAGTTAAGAGATGTTAAAATGATTTTTCTGACGGATAGAGGTTCCTTCGCCTTTAGTTTTTGCATGATTTCAGAGGACAGAGTCTTTGCATTTCTTGAAGATATTTGAGGAGAAGCTTTAGGCGACTGGATAATATTATGTTTTGTTGTTTCAGGAAATGGTCGCTCGGGATCATTGGATCAAATTCCCTGGACGAGATCATAAGAATCATCAGAGACAACAATAGGATTAAATCCAGAAGATTCAATGCAAATTCCACTCTTTAGTGAGACTAGGGCTGAGGGTTTCTGGGGGTTGCAGCGTGTGCGTTTTTCAACCAGCATGCATGGTCTGAAGACTTTATTAGGAGTGGGTGGGGGCAGGCCCTGGCTGGGGGTCAATAGGTTTGAGGTAGGATTAGCATTGGCTTCAGAAAATTTGGACTTAGGGCACTGATCCCTAGCATGGCCACAATCAAAATAAACCATTAGCAAGGATTCGTATTCCGTAATCTGTACATGCCCTTTGATGGCGAGTTTTAATACCAGAGGCTTACGAAGATTAATATTGATCGCCATATGAGCGAAACGCCCTCATTGACCATTATCAGTTTGGTAATCGATTTTGATTACAGAACCAATCCTAGAGCCAATTGATTCGATCATGCTTCTTTTGTACTAGGTAACCGATAAACTCGCAAGAAGAGCCCAAGTCATTATCCTGCTAGAAAAGATTGAGAGGGTTAAAAATCAGTCAACCAAAGCTCAACCTTCAAATAGTACCCAAAAATCATCCATGGGTCATCCGAGAGAACTTTGAGAAAGTCATTCCTTGAGACGAATTTGACTAGAAAATAATCGTTCTCTATGTCAATCAATTTTAACACGTGGGAGGGTTTCTAGATACTAAGTTTCGATTCTGAAACGTGTTATAACCAACCCTAGAGAGTTTCAGACTTTTAATTACAAGATTGTGCACGCGTTCAGAGAAGTTTATGGCGACTCCATCAACTTTGCCCGCTAAGACATCATCCTCAAGGAGTTCGATATCCTTACGTGGAATATCATTTGTGTTTCTCATGATCATGTCTTTATTAGAGATAGGTTGTCTCGATAGGGACGATTCATCACAATCCATCTTCAGAGGGGACTGGCCAAAGGGGGAACTCCAAATTTTCGGCTTTCGCAGAGTTGATGGTGGCAGAAGTTTCAGAGCTTTTCATTCTTTGAGACGAGGATTCTTTGCCCTTCAGTAAAATCATGATAATCTTTTTCTTTCATTTTTTTCTAGGCTTCAAAAATCCACTAGCATTATGTATGTTTCCATTCAATTGAGTTTCGAGACTATTTTCCCTCTTCATTCTCCGATGGATTTTTTTTTTATTGTAGATGTTATTTTTGTATTTCAAAGGCTTGATAAAAATAGAGATGACAGTGGGTCTAAAGGACGATTTCGCAATCGGAGGAATCCTTCACTATGTTGATCAATACCTCAATATCAAGCTCGATAACACTAGAGTTGTCGATCAAGACAAATATCTTCACATGGTATTCCCCACCTTATCCTTCTTTTCTTTTTCTCCCCCTTCCTTTTTTTATTACTATAGTTGCTTGTAAAGGAATTGCTTTTTCTTATTACTATAGTTGCTTATAAATGAATTACTTAGGTTGTAAAAAAGACCTTTTTGCTTAATAAATTATGGAAATTATGACTTTTATTCTATATTTTTTTTAAAATTATTTTAAAATAATATTTTAATTATTTGCATTATTTATTTATAATTTTTTGATTACTGAGATGTTAAAGACATTGATTTAATGATATGACACATAGAAATGTCAGTCGGACGAAGTTCGTGGAGATCTATTCCACTCTGTACTAATTAAACATGGATGAGTATAGGTTTCGTAGATGAAAAAGGTGGTCATAATGAAAAGGCCAAAGCTCATCAAGAGGTCGTAAACTTGAAAGAGGAAACAATGAGAACAAAAAGTATGAAAAATCCCATGCTCAATGTTACAATTGTTAGAAATTGGGCACTATGCTTCATAATGACAGGTGAGGAACGATAAAAAACCAACGAAAAGGCAAACCCGGTGGAGATAAAAAAAAGATACCGACAAGATTACACTTCTATTAGATTTATAAAAAAAAGATCAAAATGATGGTTATTGGTCATCTATTTCATCATCTTCAGTATCAAGGTGATGGTGTATAGAAGGTGATGGTGTTTAAAAAATTCTCTATATATTTTAAACACTAATTTATACAAGATTAAAAATAAAAACTAAGTTTGAGATAGATCCAGATGATCAAACACCATCCCCAAATATAAAATTTGCTTGAGTGATGGTGAGATAGGCGGAAGTGGATAGGGGCGCAACTTATCAAATGGTACCATATGTCACTATCTGGTTGAAAGAAAAAATAATAAAATTAAATATATTAAATTATAAAAACAACCTGTAACATCCTCAATACCGGGTTAGTGACTAAATTGTAAAGTCTCATAATTTGGTGATTTAAAATAGAATGATTGAATAGTATAAAGATTTATTTGTAAATTATTGTATGGAATTGAATTGAAAGGAAGAAGGAATAGAAGGGAAAAGAGGTCATTTACAAGGAAATAAGAAAAGAAGGGTTATATATGTATCCACGTGGGTTGAAGAGGGGAGAACCCAAAGGCTTCCAGAGTTCTTTTCTTCTTCTTTCTTCCTTGTACGTGTAAAGTAAAACAAAGGTGAGTTTTCTGATTATTGAGTTTCTTGTTAAATTTAAGATTGGGTTTTGATTATTAGATGATAACTAAGCTTAAGGAAAGCTTAGGTTATCTTAAAATCAAAGGATGATGGAGTTAGAAGAGATTAAAGGTTAGAGGTTCTTGAATGAAATCTTGGAATAGAGTTCATATCTAGAATTAGAAGTTAAAATTGACTTGTCATCAATCTAGTTAAGACATATTAAGGGTTAGAAGTGGAATTAAATCATGTTGCAAAGTTGGTATAATTCTTGGATTTCACAAGGAGGATAGGATTATGAGGTTTAAGATGAAATAAATGAGTATAGATTGGGTTAAGTATGTGTACTGGAGTTAAGAATATAAAAGGGGATGAAACATGAAAGATTTAAGCTGAAATGGATAAGTTTTCGGGTTCAATAAATGAATTCTGGGCAGAGTGCATCGGTGTACATTTAACGTGTACCGATGCATCAAGAGAAAATCTCAGAATTTGTTGAAGGTGCATCGATGCTCATGGAGTGTATCGATGCACTCATTTAAAATAAATGAACATCAAATGTCATTAGTGCATCGATGTATAAGGAGTGCATCGATGCACCTGCTTAAAATACAAACATTGAATAGGATTTATGCACCGATGCATGGGTATTGCATCGATGCACCCGTCAAGGGATGCATCGATACATGGTGTAGTGCATCGAAGCATACCTTCAGTAAGAGATAGAAATATCTTTCTTTTAGCCTAAGGATTAATAGTTTGGAATATGTCAATTCGTATGCTGATAAGTATCAATATATTACTATGTAGATTTAGAGCGTAATCTTATTCCAGAACAATTGAAGGATTAGAATCGAATCAAACCAGGGCTAAGGTGAGTGCATTTTATAGTTAAAGTGTATAGAGACAAGACTTGTGATAAGTCTATCTCTGATAGTTGAATTAATGATTCCATACCCATGTATATGCATATATATACTATTGTAATAGTGATTGCATGCATAATTCATTATATGTTCATATGACATTAAATGAACGAATATCATTGCCAGAGAATATAATTCAGGTATGTGAAATAATGGAAACGATTATGTGTTTATATGAAAAGTGATGAAAGAGATATGAAGTGAGAAATGTATTCATATTAAAGCCCATGTTATATGATACAAGAGCTATAGGTATAGTTGGCATGCCAAGAGTCGAGGGTATATTAGTCCTTCGGGACGTATCCAGTGGTCCTTCGGGACGTATCCAATGGTCATTCGGGACGTATCCAGTGGTCCTTCGGGACATAGTGGTCATTCGGGACAAATTCTGAACAAATGTTCAGTGCCCCATGAGGGAATTTATTGAAATGCGGTGACAATATTAGTGCACAACCTCAATGTACTCAAATACCTTTGTTCTCAATAATGTACATGGGCAATTGAAAGATAAATTAAGGTGAAAGTGATACAAGAAGATAAGTTTCATATGTACATGACATGATTATATCGATTATAGTGAAATATATACATGCATATTGAAATGTCATGATCAAATGGTAATAATGCATATTCATGAATCTATAGCTACATGTTTATTTATTGCCTCACTAAGTCTATGACTTAGAGTGTAAGTGATTTACACGTAGGTACCAGAAAACAAAAAGAGCAGTACTAGAAGTGGCAAGAATAGCATCACTACTAAAAGACCAGATCAGAAGTAATTGACAAAGTAGATATTTTGGGTTGTGTATAGAGTGTTGCCATGTAATAAGTTGTTAATTACGAATACTCTGGTCGATTTTGTATTTCGTGATCTCTTTTATGTAAATTAACGTATTTTGTTTTAATGAAAGTTTAAAATTTCCCTGTTTTTCTTTAAGTGGCAAAGTTTGAAAAGTCAATGTGACACCTCAGACTCATATTCGGGTCAGATACGGGTTAGGGGTATTATATTTAATGGTATCAGAGCTTACGGTTTAGTCGATTCTCGGCATAAACTGAAGTCTAGAGTGTCTTATAATGTATACATGTCAACAAATTAGTGAAAACTTCTGATCTGATAGAATAGTAAGTATGTTGTTTTGCTAATAGAATGATATTATTGTGTCTTAATAGATGTCCGGACATGGTAGTTCTAGAAATGAAGCGGGAGATGATAGACCCGCTGAAAGTAGCAATTCACCTACCCTGGCAGGCAGAGTGAAGAACAGACACCCTCTGGAGTGCCTGTGAATGATCAAGATATATTCTTTAGAACGTTAGACGCGATATTGACGAGTTTCCAGCCTCCTACTACTTCAACTCCGAAAATGAATGTTGTGAAAGAGTTGAAGGGTTTAGGATCTCCAGAGTTTTGAGGGAAAGCTGAGGAAGGTCTTGTTACTGCGGAACTTTGGCTTAATGATGTGAAAGTCATGCTTGAGGGACTTCATTATTCCGATGCTGAGAAGCTAGATGGAGTAATTTCCTTGTTAAGAGGGCAAGCAAGGATTTGGTGGACCAATGTTACATTAAGGATGTCTAGTAATCAAGTAACTTGGTCATTGTTTTTAGAAGAATTCAAGCATAAGTACATCAGAGATCAATTTGTTCGACAGATGAAACCAGAGTTCATGAATTTGAAGCAATAGAATCACACTGTATATGAGTACGAGTGTGAATTCAATAAGTTGAGCCGCTTTGCTACCGAGCTTGTTCCTACAGAGAATGATGCTTGTGAATGGTTCGTAGAGGGGTTACGTCCTCAGTTGAAGAAACTACTGATTGTATTGAATCTATCCTCATTTCAAGAGGTAGTCAATCGTGCCAAAGCTTTGGAAAGAGCTCAGAATGAGAGATTTAAAAATTTAAGAGCTCAGACAGTCAAAAGAACGGGTGCTTCTTCAAGTTCTGCACCATCAAAAAGGGGCAAAGATGCTGGTCTCGACCCCAAGAGAGATCAGAGTCAGTGGCATCTTCTGCTAGAAGATCGAATCCGATGAGGGGTAGACAAACTCAGTTAGTGGGATCTGGAGCTGGGAGAACTAATCAGAGTCAAGTCAGACAATGCCCATATTGTGCAAAGAATCATTCAAGGATATGTAAGATAATATTTGGAGCCTGTTTTAGATGTGGGGAGACCGGACATTTTGTTCGGGATTGTCCCAGGGTAGCCGATGATTATACACAACTAGAGAGGTCTATTTCTGCAGGCCAAAGGGGAAGAGGTAGAGGAAAAGGAAGAAATGAGTCATAGTCCTCTCTCAACAAGAGATACACTCTACGGCTCGAGTGTATAATCTCAAGACCAATGAGGATCGGGGTGACCCAGAGATTGTAATAGATACCTTTATATTGTTTGATAAAACTGTTATGGTATTGATTGATACGGGGTCTACATATTCATACATTATTAGTAAGTTAGTGAGAGAATTGAATATTTCATTAGAAACTACTAGCAATGAGGTGATAGTGATAAATCTATTAGGGTACAGTGCTCGCGTAAATATGGTGAGTTGAGGATGTCCCATATGGATTCAGGGAATTGAATTTCCTACTAATCTGATGGAATTACCTTTTGATGAATTCGAGGTGATACTGGGAATGGACTGGTTATATCGTTACTATGCTAATATTGACTGTAGAATGAAAAGAGTAATGCTGAGAAGTCCAGAAGGGGTAGAAGTGGTGAAGGATGGAATCCATTAGCAAATGTAATTTCAGTAATGCCGGCGAAGAAGTTAATGTTGCAGGGATGTCAAGGGTTCATTGCTAATGTATTGGATGTTAGAACCAAGGAAAAGGAATTAACGAAATTCCTATAGTCAAAGAGTTTTCTGACGTTTTTCCTACAGAGTTACCGGGTTTACCTCCAGATAGAGAAGTGGAATTCCATATTGAAATAATGTCTGGAACTTCACCTATTGCAATGGCACCATACAGAATGACTCCAAAAGAGTTACAAGAATTAAAGATTCAATTACAAGAATTGCTATATAAGTGTTTTATTAGACCCAGTATATCGCCTTGGGGAGCTCCAATTTTGTTTGTTAAGAAGAAAGATGGTTCAATGCGTCTCTCTATTGACTATAGGCAACTCAATAAAGTGACTATCAAGAATAAATATCCAGTTCCTCGAATCGATGACTTATTTGATCAATTAAAGGGAGTTTCAGTATTCTCGAAAATTGATTTACGTTCGAGTTATCACCAATTGAAGATTCAAAAGAAAGATGTTCCAAAGACGGCGTTTAGAACGAGGTATGGTCATTATGAGTTTATCGTGATGCCGTTTGGAGTTACAAATGCACCAGCTGTTTTCATGGATTTAATGAACAAAATATTCCAACCATATTTGGATCAGTTCGTGGTGGTTTTCATTGATGATATTTTAATATATTCAAAGTCAGAGGAAGAGCATAGTTCGCATTTGAAAATCATCTTGCAGATTTTACGAGATGAAAAGCTTTATGCTAAACTTTCTAAATATGATTTATGGTTGAGTGAAATGACATTCCTTGGACATGTAATTTCTGCAGAAGGAGTTCGAGTGGATCCTCAAAAGATTAAAGTTATTCTGGAGTGGGAAGTTCCAAATAATGTATCAGAAGTTAGAAGTTTTCTGGGGTTAGCTGGTTATTATCGAAGGTTCGTTAAAAACTTTTCCATAATAGCATTACCCCTAACTAAGCTGTTGAGAAAGGAGATAAAATTTTCTTGGACCCACGAATGTCAAGAGAGTTTTGAAAGGTTAAAGAAGATTTTGATAGAAGCTCCAGTGTTGATTCAACCCGAGTCTGGCAAAAACTTTGTAGTGTACAGTGATGCGTCTCATAACGGTTTGGGATGCGTGTTAATGCAAGAAGGAAAAGTAGTGGCCTATGCTTCGAGACAACTAAAACCACACGAAAAGAATTATCCTACACACGATCTGGAGATGGCGGCTGTAGTGTTTTCTCTTAAGATCTGGCGTCACTACTTGTATGGTGAAAAGTGCTACTTGTATACGGATCATAAGAGTTTAAAGTATTTGATGACTCAGAAATAGTTGAATTTAATACAGAGAAGATAGGTGGAATTTCTCAAGGATTATGACGTAGTGATCGATTTCCATCCAGGGAAAGCGAATGTGGTAGTGGATGCCTTAAGTCGAAAGATGTTTGCAGCCTTACGAACTTTGGATGCTAGACTATCGTTAAGAGGAGACGGTGCCATATGTGTGGAATTGGCTCTCAAGCCATTATGGCTAGATTGAATTAGAGTATTGCAGGCTAGAGATAAAAAGTGTTCAAAGAAGCTACATCAAATAAGGAATGAAGAGTGTACAGATTATGAGATGAAAATGGATGGGAACCTATATTGTCAAGGGAGGCTAGTGATTCCAGATGATAATTAATTAAAGACTGATCTATTAACGGAAGCTCACTGTAGTCCATTAACGCTACACCCAGGAGGAAACAAAATGTATATGGATCTCAAGAGTCGATATTGGTGGCCTGTAATGAAGAAAGACATTACGAAATTTGTATAAAAGTGTATGACTTGTCAATAAGTCAAAGCTGAGCATCAGGTTCCGTCAGGACTATTACAATCAGTATCAATTCCTCAGTGGAAATGGGAGAATGTAAAAATGGATTTTGTGACGGGGTTACCTTTAACTCCGAACAAAAGGGATTCAATCTAGGTTTTTGTAGATAGATTGACTAAGTCAGTCCATTTTATCCCGGTGTGAATTGATTTCTCCATGGATAAATATATCGAACTATATGTTAGAGAAATTATACGTTTACATGGTATATATGTTTCTATAATTTCTGATTGGGATCCTAGATTCACATCGCGATTTTGGAAATCATTACAAAGAGCGTTGGGAACTCGGTTTAACTTTAGTACAACATTTCATCCTTAGACCGATGGACAATCCGAGCAAACTATCAAAATTTTGGAGGATATGCTTAGAGCTTGCGTAATTGAATTCAAAGGATCGTGGGAAAGGTATTTGCCACTTGCTGAATTTGCATATAACGATAGTTATCAGTCAAACATCAAAATGGCTCCCTATGAAGCTCTTTATGGAAGAAGATGTCGTACGCCCTTGAATTAGTTTGAGCTTAATGATAAAGAAATTATTGGTCCCGAGTTGATTCAGGAAATGGAAGAAAAAGTTCAAGTGATTCAGAGTAACATCAAAGCAGCAGCTGATAGACAGAAATCGTATGCAGATTTTAAGAGAAAGGAAATAGAATATCAAGTTGGAGACAAAGTGTTTCTCAAAGTTTCTCCTTGGAAGAAGGTTCTGAGATTTGGACGTAAAGGAAAATTGAGTCCTCAGTTCATTGGACCCTATGAGATTATTAAGAGAGTAGGACCAGTAGCATATCAGTTAGCTTTGCCATCTGAAATGGAAAATATACACAATGTCTTTCATGTCTTAATGTTTCGGAAGTTTCGATCTGATCCATCCTATATCGTGAATACTAAAGAGATCGAGGTTCAACCAAATTTGACTTATGAAGAGGAACCTATTCAAATACTAGCTCATGAGGTTAAACAACTAAGAAACAAAACTATTCCATTGGATAAAGTCTTGTGGAGGAATCACAAAGTATAGGAAGCAACATAGGAGCGTGAAGAGGACATGAGGATTAAGTACCCCTATCTCTTTGCGTAATGAAAATTCGAGGATGAATTTTCTTAAGGGGGAGATTTGTAACATCCTCAATACCGGGTTAGTGACTAAATTGTAAAGTCTCATAATTTGGTGATTTAAAATAGAATGATTGAATAGTATAAAGATTTATTTGTAAATTATTGTATGGAATTGAATTGAAAGAAAGAAGGAATATAAGGGCAAAGAGTTCATTTACAAGGAAATAAGAAAAGAAGGGTTATATATATATCCACGTGGGTTGAAGATGGGAGAACACAAAGGCTTCCAGAGGTCTTTTCTTCTTCTTTCTTCCTTGTACATGTAAAACAAAACAAAGGTGAGTTTTCTAATTATTGAGTTTCTTGTTAAATTTAAGATTGGGTTTTGATTATTAGATGATAACTAAGCTTAAGGAAAGCTTAGGTTATCTTAAAATCAAAGGATGATGGAGTTAGAAGAGATTAAAGATTAGAGGTTCTTGAATGAAATCTTGGAATAGAGTTCATATATAGAATTAGAAGTTAAATTTGACTTGTCATCAATCTAGTTAAGACATATTAAGGGTTAGAAGTGGAATTAAATCATGTTGCAAAGTTGGTATAATTCTTGGATTTCACAAGGAGGATAGGATTCTGAGGTTTAAGATGAAATAAATGAGTATAGATTGGTTTAAATATGTGTACTAGAGATAAGAATATAAAAGGGGATGAAACATGAAAGATTTAAGCTAAAATGGATAAGTTTTCAGGTTCAAGAAATGAATTCTGGGCAGAGTGCATCGGTGCACATTCAACGTGTACTGAGGCATCAAGAGAAAATCCCAGAATTTGTTGAAGGTGCATCGATGCACATGGAGTGTATCGATGCACTCATTTAAAATAAATGAACATAGAATGCCATTAGTGCATTGATGTATAAGGAGTGCATCGATGCACCTACTTAAAATACAAACATCAAATAGGATTTATGCACCGATGTATGGGTAGTGCATCGATGCACCCGTCAAGGGATGCATCGATACATGGTGTAGTGCATCGATGCATACCTTCAGTAAGAGATGGAAATAGATTTCTTTTAGCCTAATCATTAATAGTTTGGAATATATCAATTCGTATGCTGATAAGTATCAATGTATTGATATGTAGATTTAGAGCGTAATCTTATTCCAGAACAATCGAAGGATTAGAATCGAATCAAACAAAGGCTAAGGCGAGTGCATTTTATAGTTAAAGTGTATAGAGACAAGACTTGTGATAAGTCTATCTCTGATAGTTGAATTAATGATTCCATACCCATGTATATGCATACATATACTATTATAATAGTGATTGCATGCATAATTCATTATATGTTCATATGACATTGAATGAACGAATATCATTGCCAAAGAATATAATCCAGGTGTGTGAAATAATGGAAAAGATTATGTGTTTATATGAAAAGTAATGAAAGAGATATGAAATGAGAGAAATGTATTCATATTAAAGCCCATGTTATATGATATGAGAGCTATAGGTATAGTTGGCATGCCAAGAGTCGAGGGTATATTAGTCCTTCGGGACGTATCCAATGGTCCTTCGGGACGTATCCAGTGGTCCTACGGGACATAGTGGTCATTCGGGACAAATTCTGAACAAAATGTTCAGTGCCCCATGAGGGAATTTATTGAGTTGTGGTGACAACATTAGTGCACAACCTCAATGTACTCAAATACCTCTGTTCTCAATAATGTACATGGGCAATTGAAAGATAAATTAAGGTGAAAGTGATACAAGAAGATAAGTTTCATATGTACATGACATGATTATATTGGTTATAGTGAAATATATACATGCATATTGAAATGTCATGATCAAATGGTAAGAATGCATATTCATGAATCTATAGCTACATGTTTATTTATTGCCTCACTAAGTCTATGACTTAGCGTGTAAGTGATTTATACGTAGGTACCAGGAAACAAGAAGAGCAGTACTAGAAGTGGCAAGAATAACATCACTACTAAAAGATCAGATCAGAAGTAATTGGCAAAGTATGGATTTTGGGTTGTGTATAGAGTGTTGGCATGTAATAAGTTGTTAATTACGAATGCTCTGTTCGATTTTGTATTTCGTGATCTTTTTTATGTAAATTAACGTATTTTGTTTTAATGAAAGTTTAAAATTTCCCTGTTTTTCTTTAAGTGGCAAAGTTTGAAAAGTCAATGTGACACCTCAGACTCATATTTGGGTCGGATACGGGTTAGGGGTGTTACACAACCTTTAATCAAACGATGACACATGTCACCATTTGATTAGATACTTAAATTTATTGAAATAAATTAAAATTATTACTAAATTGATAGAATATATAAGTATCGATGATCAAATGTGTAACTATAACGATTTTATTAACTGTGACATCATCACTTTCGTCAAATGTTAACTGCAGGTGGCTTGATTAAATGCATTTAAATAATAGGGTGATCTGATTGATAAAATTTCAAAAGTGACGATAGTTAGGTGATCACTGATATAGTTTACCCTTATATTTAATGTATTAAAATTTTAATAATTTTTCATATTTTATATTTTTAATATAAATAATTTTTAAAAAATAAATAAGTCCTCATCTTTCTAAAAAATTAATTACACCACCAAACTTAGTAAAAAATCAATTAAACTCGTCTACCACATCATTATTTATCGTATATTGTCACAATAATATCATAAAATATCATATCAATATTATAGATTGTCTAGTAAATTTGTGAACTGTCAAAACATGTTTGGTTAATATGTGTCGTAACCATCTTTAGGTTGGGCCCGAAATTGGGCTTCGACTTGGATTAAACGAATTAGAGTACCGATAATTTATTTTACGAAAAATGGGTCGATCGGATACCTTATTTCTTACATGATCTGCTTCTTACCAAAGATATGTCGAATTCGGGAGTCGGTTACAGTCAAGGAAGAGTTAGCACCCTTGAACTGCCCTTTCGGTACTACATAATTTCCAGTTGTCTTTAATTAAGAAAGTTGTAAGTTTAACTAAAAAGGTAAAAAGAATCGATCCAAATTACTTACCTCTGATATATTTGAACAAAGAACCTTAAAAAGATAGCGATGTTTATAGTGAAGTTCATAGTCGAAATAAGATAAAAAGTATGTACATATGCGAATGATAAACAAAACAGAAAAGAAAGATAATGAAGTAAGTAGGAATAAAACAAGAAAATAGGTACAATGATAACATAAGTAAAAATATGACAAAGCAAAATAAAGGAAAAACAATAAAAATAAATATAAAAATCAAAATCAAATTAAAAAATAAAAATAACACAAGAATAAAAACAAACAAAAAACAAACAAAAAGAAAAACAACAAAAAGAAAAGAATATATATACATATATGCACTCGTAAATAAAATACCTAAAAATATGAGAAATAAAAATAATATATAAAAGATAACAAATAAAGAAAAAGAATAAAAAGAAAAGGAAATAAATAAATAAATCAAATGAAAAATAAAAAATAAAAAAAGAAGAAAGAAGAAAGAAGAAAGAAGAAAACATAATATATATATATATATGCATATATATATGAAAAATAGATAAATAATAATAATAATAATAATAATAATACTAGGAATATTAAAAATAATAAGAATAATAGGAATAATAATATAATATTAAAAGGGTTAAATTGAATAGAAATCAAAATTAATGGCGAATTTAAAAGGAATTGGGGGAAACTGGAAGCATTGCAGAAAGATAGGGACCAAAAGATGATTTTCCCTTTTTGTGTTCAAAAACACGCAGGTCTGGTGACTCGGGTCGGGTCGGGTCGACGAACGGGTTTTATGGGCCATGTATAAAGGCCAAATTTATTTTAAGAAACTTTATTTCTCTCCTGCTCGCACGAAAACCCCTCCCCATGCTCTTCATTTCCTCTCATTGTTCATCCAAAAGGATGAACATGCCGTCGGTCATTGGCGGCGCAATTTTTTTTTAAAAAAAAACCTTTTCGCTTGCTCTCTTCAAATATCAAGACTATTTTTCAAAGAAATGCCTCAAGGGGAGTAGATCTAAAAAAAAGATCCGAACATCCACCCTTGTTCATCGACAAAAAAAAACCTTTTTTCTCTTTCGTAATTTTTTAATCAAAATAGCAAGACAAAAACATGCAAACCATAAAAAATGAATAAAGATACAGACTTTACCTTTCGTTATTTCTTTCGAAATATAAGTTCTTCGAAGAAATTAATGTTCTTGGCTCCGAGTTAGTTGTAATTTGCTTGGTATTTCGTATGAAAATTAAAAAAAATACTTGTATTTCTCTTGAATATTCATATATTCCGAATGTCTTCCCTTTACAATGATGTGTTAAATTTATAGTAAAAATAATATACTATTTTTTGTACAAATAGAGTCCTAATGAGATTGTTCTTGGTTGTTTGTTGGTGATATATGGGTGTTCCACAAGCTCACGATGGTTGCTTGTTGTTGAGATGTTTGGTTTGTTGTTGGGGCGAGAGGATCGGCGGGAGTTGCGGCGCTGGCTTGAATGGACTAGGGTTCTGGAAACCCTAGTTATTGTGGGTTGCTTAGAGGCCGGTTCGGGTTAAGGATCTACTGGATCCGGTTCGATCTCCATCCGGGTCATGTGGGTTGCTGCTGCTGGGTAGCTGGGCCACTTGGGTCACTGCTGTTGGGTCACCAATCTGGGCTCAGTGTTTATTGTAATACGGGCCTGATACAAAACATGTAAAAACATTTAAATGTAAATATATGTATTATATAATATAATCTGTAAATATTATGTAAAATATTGGACAAAATTTAGTGTCTTCAGTTGCCCCTCTTTGCTCATTATCGTGTAACGAAAATAGAGCAAAGAATAAAAAACACAAATTTTGTCCATATCGAATGCCCTCTTTCATAGAGTTGAAATCCGATATCAAGACTAATTTGTCAATTTGGATTGAATTCCAAAATGACTCCCTCGTTGTGAGGTTGAGTTGAAACTGTAAAATTCTGAGCACTATATCCTTCGTAGTGAAGTTGAAATCAGTCTCAAAGCTTTGGCAAGTAGCCCTTAGATCGTCTTCTAGCTCAAGATACTTCATCGTGGAGCTGAAACATGATCTGAAGACTTCGGTGTTGATGTGTTGCAGATGACTCATTCGTCGTGAAGTCGAGTTCATCTTGAAATGATTTGGAATTGAAGTCGTAGTTCGAAATTGGAATATGGCTTCTCGTTGCCAAATTATAGTCAACTTCGGTCTTCTTCTTAACTTGAAAACCTCGACTGCAACCGAAGTAGTGTGATTGATGTGTCATTGAGCTAAATGGAATCGAACTTGAAGATATTTGATGACAGATAGCCCTTATTGCCTTGAGCTATACTGTAAATTTGATTTGCCTTTGAGCTAAGTGTAATCAAACGCGAAGGTCTTTAGCAGATAGCTCTTCTCGACTTATGTTATGCTACAAATGATAGTGCCTTTGAGCTGAGTGGAATCGAACTCAAAGGTCTTTGGCAGATAACCCTTCTCGCATTGAGTTATGCTGCAAATGATGTGCCTTCTTTTGTTGGCAGATAACCCTTCTAGCCTTGAGTTATGCTGCAAATGATATGTCTTGGAGCTGAGCGTAGTCAAACTCGAAGGTATTTTGATGGCAGATAGACCTTCTAGCCTTGAGCTATGCTACAAATGATGTGCCTTGGAGCTAAGCGTAGTCGAACTCGAAGGTCTTTTAATGGCAGATAACCCTTCTAGCCTTGAGCTATGCTACAAATGATGTGCCTTGGAGCTGAACATAGTCGAACTCGAAGGTTTTTGGTTGGTAGATAACCCTTCTAGCCTTAAGTTATGTTGCAAATGAACGCAATATCCTTCGTCGTGAAGTTGAAATCGTGGAGGGCCCCTTCTTTGTAAAGTTGAGCCTTGATTTGATATCATTCGTCGTGAAGTTGAAATCCAATCTAAAGATGAATGTTACTGGTGAGCATGATTCCCTTCGTCGTGAAGTTGAAACCGTGGATGGCCCCTTCATTGTGAAGTTGAGCCTTGACTTGAATATCCTTCGTCGTGAAGTTGAAATCCAAGTTTGTATTGTTTCGAGTCCAATATCCTTCGCCGTGAAGTTGAAATTGGCTCTGAATAAAACTGAGAAGCCCTTTCGCCGTGAAGTTGAGCTTTGAATTGGATATCTTTCGTCGTGAAGTTGAAATCCAATCTAGAGTTGGCACAATATTCTTCGTCGTGAAGTTGAAATCGTGGATGACTCATTCTTTGTGAAGTTGAGCCTTGACTTGAATATCCTTCGTCATGAAGTTGAAATCCAAGTATTGTATGTTGCTTTGCGTTGGATATCCTTCATTATGAAGTTGAAATCCAATCTCGAGTAAATTGTGTCACTTCAAGTTCAATATCCTTCGCTGTGAAGTTGAAATTGACTTTGAACGAGACTCAGAAAGTTGTTTTTTGTCAGACAGTTGCTCATTCGCTGTGAGGTCGAGCAACCACCATTAACTTTTGAATGTGCTTTTGAATCGAGTATCTTTTGTCTTGAAGTGGAAACTTGACTCAAGAAGCTGCAAAAAATTATGTATGCTAAAAATGATAAATGTTATGCTCTTAAGTATGTCTAAGATGCATGCGACTTGAATTAATTATATTTTATTCCTTGGATGGAGCCTTATTTTTATCTGTTGGTCTGTCATTGGAATCGACCATGCCCCATTTTCTTATCAGGTTATTGGTAATGTCACAAGTTCTATATGATCTCTCGGACTGATTGTCTTGTGAAATGCTCGAAATTCGGCATTGTTTGTTCTTTCTTAAATAGAGGTAAAATGAGCTTTAGCACCTTCCAGGACCTTTCACATTTGAGACTGTCCTGTATGAAAATGTTTTTTTCTTTCTCTTATTTAGGAGGGAAAAAAATAAAGGATATGAAAATAGAAGAATTCTGTAAAACATTACCCCTTAATTCAGGCTCGCAATCAAATCGAATCAAATTATAAATATGAGTTCAAAGAATATCAAAGGAATCAATAACTCTTTTAACACTTTAAGAGTTATAGCTCTTAGATAAATGTTCAAATGGATGGGTTGGCTTTAGGTTGACCTAAGGTTTCAACCATAAAAATTGTCATTTTTTTGTCATTGCGACATGCTTTTTCTTTGGCTTGACATTTTAATTGGATGCGGACCAAATGACGCAACTAGCATTATCAATTAATAGACCCTCTATTTCGATTCTCTGAAATCTTCCATTTGGTCAAGTTTTGTAAGCTCCTCTAACAAAAGTAGTGCAGAAATATCAGTCTAAAAATGAAATTCATGAGTGCCAGTGTGAAGTTGACTATAACAGGTGTTCCTTAACTCCCTTAGTCTATCTTTACCGAAACTCCTTATTTAATTTTACCATTTTATGGAGTTGGATCCATAAAGTCAGGGCGTTTAACCAATTGCTCTAGAGGGACAGCTCAATATCATTGTATATATATTATAATCACCTTTATCAAGCTAGTTGAATATTATCCATAAAGTTGGGGCGTTTAACCAATTACTCTAGAGGGACAACTCAGTCCAATTTCTTAAGTTTGTCAAGAAGAACCTGTTATAGTCTGGGTGTTTTTGAAAGTCAATGAATCTCATCTTTAGAGTTCAATTTCCAAGCAACTAGCCTAAACTAGATTCACCTACTCGACTATTCCATCTGTGAAGATCATAATCATTCCTGAACGTCTTAAACAAAAAGTATTGTAATAACATATGTAAAAGATGCCCCATGTTGTCCGCACCTATGCACATCTAAATACCAAGCCTCTTTTCATTCTTTTATGAGATGAGAAGGCTATATCAGTTATTGTAAGAAAATGGTACGGTGTTTGAGTGTATCTTTTTGAGGTAAGACCAAGTGTCGTTATTTGATCATGTCATTTTATCAAAGATCTGTAACTCCGATCATTTACAGAGTTTTTGATTCAGTTGATATTCAAAGAATTTCAAGTTGTAAATTTGGTTCAACATTCAACATAAATTCATTTAAATATCCATAAAAAGAAAGTTAAAAAATAAGTTCCAAATATGAGAAAGTTCAAAAACAAATTCAAACAGGATGCCGCAAAATGCAATGAGGCCTCATCAAGATGCCCCACTAGTTGGATTTGGGCCTTCTTCTGCACTTGCTCCTTATTTCTCAATCGTTTTCTCCTTTTGATGTACCCTCAGACGCACAAACTTTTGCTTCCTCTCGAGTAGCTTCTTGGGAAGATCCTACTTCCTTGAGATTTTTCAGTTTCTCATTTTCTAGGTGCTGGAAATTGGGCCCAAATTTAGATCCAAAATGATTTTCCTCAATGGTGATAGTTTTGGTCGAATCTCGAACGCATATGGCAGTTGTGGTTGGCGTAATATTTGTCAAGCCTCCTTAGCTACCCAGAATCCCTCTTGCCTTTAGGAAATCTGATATATGTGTTTGAGGTGTCTTCGAAGTTGCGTCTATCCTACTTATTCTTAAACCCACGGGCCAGTCTCGGATTACATCCATGGAAGCTCTTTTACTTGGATTTCCTTTCTGATCCTCTTGCGCCTTATGTTTTTCACATAAATCCTCTATTGAAGCAGTTTGAGGTGTCTTCTTGGCTACATCCGCCCCATCCATTCTCAAACCCATGAGCCAGTCTCGGATTACATTCACGGAGGCCCTTCTACTTAAATTTACTTTTTCATTCTTTTGCCTCTTACGTTCTTCGTAGGCATTCTCTGTTGAATTGACGACTTCTGAGTTTTGGACCTTCATCCCTTTCTCTTCTACCTTGCACTCCTGTATTGCTTGTTATAAAGGATCCTCAGGGTTACCAAGAACCTTAGCTGAACAAACTAGAGTTCCATCCTTGTTTACCCAAGGAATCTCCTTATAGGTTCATTTCTCATTCGAGGGCTACTGTGGCTGGATATATCCCGGTGTAATAAATCCGGCTATAAGCATTTCTGAACGTAATTTTTCAAGCGAAAAGTGGAAGGGAGGGAACTGAAAACCCTGCACTTTGTTGTTCTTCTCATTTAGTCCCCATGACGAGAGACTACTTGGCAATGACTTTATAGATAGAACTTGCGTGTCCTGCCTTGATGATTAAAAAGGGGTAGGACCTCTAATCATGAGAGGTTGATCCTTCTTAGCTTTCTTTGTCAACATTCGATTATATTCTATGACCCTCTTCTTTAAGCGAAGCTTATCTCTCACAAGGGAAAGAACCTCCTACATGGTTGGCCCAGTGGAACCTTCTACAACCACATTTGGTTTTTATGAGTTGCTTTTGAATTTTCTCGATCTTACTAATACGCGCTAGTATCTCATTAATCGTTGTGGATCTTTTTACAGACAAGCTTTAGGTAATGTTGACTTACTTTCAAAGCTTCTCTTTTAATTGCCTTTTCCTTGAACGAGCTCGGTGTGTCCAGTTTTGTTCCTTTTTATGAGACATCTCTTGTTAGTTAATGTGAATGTAATGAGGAAAAAAGAAAGAAAAATAATGCGAAGTATGCAAAAATGCATGATGCATGAAATGTTCGAGGCATTGATCCAAAAATGTATCTATCATTATAAATAATCCTTATTGGGGATGAAAAAAGTGTTACATCTTAAGAGACAAAAAACATTTTAAAGGCGTAGACCCCGAACACTTTCGAACTGGTTGATTCATCTTCAACTTTTTTCAATCGTTGGTTGAATGCCCTATCGAACTGTTCCGGCTTCTCTGGCTAAACTGTGGAAGTGACGAGCTGCTTGCGCCAAAAAAGTCTCGAATGACTGCATCTTCGACTTTTACTCTCTGCTGAGCCTGTTCCTAACGAAAGTGCCATTGGAGTCCTCCATAGATAGGAACTATCCGAAGCTTGCCTCTTGAATTTGTCAATAGTGGTATCCAGTTTCAGCTATTGCTTTGTCATCATGTTTTTGTTGTCTTTGAAGTAACTCTTCAGGTAGTAACCTTTTCTCGTCTTGTCCCTGTAACCTTTGTCAGCTTAAAAAGTCGACTTTCGGTGTGTATAGTGTAAATCCTGGTCCATTCTGAGTATTCTCTGACCATAGTCGGACTTCTGGGCTTTTCATCTCTTGTATTATAACCCCTTTGTCCATTAATGCAAATTATTTACGTTTAACGAACACATTTTTGGTGGATCAACACCTCTTTTGAATGATGCAAATGATGAAAATAAAAAAAGAGAACAAAAATGAAAAGAGTTAGTGAGGTAAAAATAATCATGAAAATAAAAGTCCTACCCCATATGATATCTACCCCCATATGCTTAACATTCCTACCTGGACATGATCTCTAACCCGCAAGTTGATTTTGAACAAGTCCTAACTACATAAATTTCTAGTTCACATGCTTTGGGCATAAAATAAGGTAGGAAATGAACTCAAAATAGCCTATTGTTTGAAATGAGGTTTTGGGGTGGGCTCAAATTCTCCATAGTCTCCCGATTTAGGTTTTAAAAAAAAGACTACTCGAGTTCTCCTTGCTGGTGTCCCCTTGGGCTTACAAGACCCTTAGTCCTAATCCCATTACAGGCTCATGTGGACTAAGTTAAACTCGAGGAAGCATTACCTTATGCCCGCACGGTGAATAAATTCACACGAAGACATAAGGTATATGAATCCCGAAGGCTACTTGCTAGGCCCGCACGGTGAATAAATTCACATGAAGGCATGACTTTCACCCCCACTTAAATAAGGTTCGGAGCTCGGGTATAGAGCCTTAGATGAAAAACAAGTTTAGAAGGCTGAAATCATTAGAAAACGGTTAATAAAACTATTTACTCGAAAATATAATCAAAAGTAAGCAATAAGGATCGAAATGTTACCTTAAAATTTAAACTTACCCTTTTCGTTAAAAAGACAACTTGAAATTACCTTAGCCTGACTCACTTACCTGTCCCCAGCGGAGTCGCTAAGTTGTCGTAACCGTCTTTCGGTTGGGCCCGAAATTGGGCTTCGACTTGGATTAAATGAATTAGAGTCGCCACCGATAATTTATTTTACGAAAAATGGGTCAATCAGATACCTTATTTCTTACCTGATCTGCGTCTTACCAAAGATGTGTCGGATTCGGGAGTCGGTTACAGTCAAGGAAGGGTTAACACCCTTGAACTACCCTTTCGATACTACGTAATTTCTAGTTGTCTTTAATTAATAAAGTTGTAAGTTTAACTAAAAAGGTAAAAAAGAATCGATCCAAATTTCTTACATCTGATAGATTTGAACAAAGAACCTTAAAAAGATACTGATGTTTATAATGAAGATCAGAGTCGAATTAAGATAAAAAAGTATGTACATATGCGAATGATAAACAAAACAGAAAAGAAAGATAATGAAGTAAGTATGAATAAAAGAAGAAAATAGATACAATGATAACATAACAAAAAATATGACAAAACAAAAAAAAAGGAAAACAATAAATATAAAAATCAAAATCAAAATCAAAAATAAAATAAAAATAAAATAAAATAAAAATAACACAAGAATAAAAACAAAGAAAAATAACAAAAAGAAAAGAATATATATACATATATGCACACGTAAATAAAATACCTAAAAATATGAGAAATAAAAATAATATATAAAAGATAACAAATAAAGAAAAAGAATAAAAAAAGGAAATAAATAAATAAATCAAATGAAAAATAAAAAACGAAGAAAACATAAAAAAATATATGCATATATATATGAAAAAATAGGTAAATAATAATTATAATAATAATAATAATAATACTAGGAATAATAAAAATAATAAGAATAATAAAAATAATAATAGAATAGTAAAAGGGTATAAAACGAAATAGATAAATATATATACATAATAATAATAATAATAATGATAATAATAATAATAAATAAAAAATAGAAATAAAATAGAAATAATATTAAAATGGTTAAATTGAATAGAAACTGAAATTAGGGGCAAATTTAAAAGGAATTGGGGGAAACTGGAAGCGTTGTAGAAAGATAGGGACCAAAAGGTGATTTTCCCTTTTTGAGTTCAAAAACACGCGGGTCTGGTGACTCGGGTCGAGTTGGCGAACGGATTTTATGGGCCATGTATAAAGGCTAATTTTTTTTAAGAAACTTCATTTCTCTCCTTCTCGCACAAAAAACCCCTCCCCATGCTCTTCATTTCCTCTTATTGTTCATCATAAAGGATGAACATGCCGCCATGGGGTTCATGTGAACCCAGAAATCAGCCACACGCCGACGGCATAATTTTTTTTATTTTTAAAACCCTTTTCGCATCCTCTCTTCAAATATCAAGACTATTTTTTGAAGAAATGCCTCAAGGGGAGTAGATATAGGAAAAAAAGATCCGAACATCCACCTTTGTTCATCGGAAAAAAACCCTTTTTTCTCTTTCTTATTTTTTGAATCAAAACTGCAAGACAAAAGCATGCAAACCCTCAAAAATGAATAAAGGTACGAACTTTACCTTTCGTTATTTCTTTCGAAATATAAGTGCTTCGAAGAAATTACTGTTCTTGGCTACGAGTTGCTTGTAATGTGCTTGGCGTTTCTTATAAAAATTGAAAAAAATACATGTATTTCTCTTGAATATTCGTATATTCCGAATGTCTTCCCTTTACAATGATGTGTTAAATTTATAGTAAAAATAATATATTATTTTGTTGGTGATGTATGGGTGTTCCACACGCTCACGATGGTTGCTTGTTGTCGAGATGTTCGGTTTGTTGCTGGGGCGAGAGGATCGACGGGAGTTACGGCGCTGGCTTGAATGGATTAGGGTTCTGGAAACCCTAATTGTTGCGGGTTGCTTGGAGGCCGGTTCGGGTTAAGGCTCTATTGGATCCGATTCGGGCTCTATCCGGGTCACGTGGGTTGCTGCTGCTGGGTAACTGGGCCACTTGGGTCACTGCTGATGGGTCACCAATCTGGGCTCAGCATTTGTTGTAATACGGGCCTGATACAAAACATGTAAAAACATTTAAATGTAAATATATGTATTATATAATATAATATGTAAACATTATGTACAATATTAGAAAAAATTTAGTGTTTTCAATATGTATTTTTAGAATCTCTCTCAAAGAATTTTTTTAATATTTATTGAAAAAAACATGTTTTATTTTATTTTTACTAATTTTTCGTTAATCCCGATCATATATGCTACTACTCATTTTACTCTTTCAGTCTAAACCCCCCCCCCCAATCTATATCTCAAAGCATTCTTTTAGAATCTCTCTCAAGAATTTTGAATCGTTAAGTGTTTACCCTAAATATATATATATATATATATATATATATATATATTAATATGTTAAGAGAATTAATTTTAATCGTACGAGTAAATTAAACTCCGTGAATGAACCAAAATCAAAATAACTTTTGTGTCTTTTCAATAAGGTATTATTTTTTTTAATTGGTGTTTTTTTATAAAAATTATATGTCTATTTTATCGTTAATTTATAACAGTCAGGTAAGTTATCTTGTTAATTTTTAAATTGTTAATTGACAATAACTAAATAATTATATAATTTCATTAACAAAATTTAAAAGATCTATAGTTAAAATAAATAGTTTACCCCCCCCCCCAAAAAAAATACAAGAAATATCCAAAAATAAAGACATTAGCTTTCTAATCTCCATAGTTGTAAATAGTCGGTGAAACAGACGAAGTCTAGAGTGCTCTGTTTTAACTCTGATATCTATCGAAAGAAAAAAAAATGGATGCAAAGCTGTTCCTTCTGCCATGCTCATTTCGCTTGCAACCCATGCTTCCACCCAAAAATATGCGCCTCTCTCCTTTCAACACTACTTACCCTTCTGGAACAGGTTACTCCCTATCTCTTCACCCTTTTTTTTCTACCCTCAAAAGATTCAATCAGGTTGCTTATTTGCTTCAAATTAGTTATTTATCATTTGTTTTCTGGGTGGTGGGGTTGAGCACAGTTTTGAGGAGGTGCATGAACAAAGAAGAACAACTTCTGGAAGGGATGCCAAAGGAGTATTACGATGATGTATGTTGTTCTCTTTGCTTATCCGGTTCACCCTTTCTTTCTTTTTTAATCCTGTTTTTGGACTGTAATTTTTGCTTCTTACTCTTTGGTTAATAGATATAAATGGGTGTTCAGGATTTGCTATTTCTGGGTAACTTCTGAATTTAGCTTATTGTAGTGCATGTTGTGTATAGCCACGCTTATTTCTAGGAAGAATTCAGCGTATGAGTCAGTTTTCTGCTAATTCTCATGTAATTTAGTTATTTTCTTTGTATTTCCTATTGGTAATTTGGTTTGGCGTCTAAAATTTTTTATGTTCGTCCCCCTAGAATTTTGTAAGTTTCCCATGTGTCGTCCCTGCATTTGAGTGTATAAATATTTCAGAAAACTTGCATAGTCGTGTTTTTATTCGATACACTTGGCCCTAGAGCAGGTTTTAATATACAGTAGATGGATAGATGCCCATTGTAAAATATGTTGATCTTTTAATCAGTGTTGTTTTATTGACTAAGAAACTGACATTGATTATATTTTGGTTAGGAATGGCAAGCCAGACAACGGGAAAAATCAAAGGAGTTTCATAGAAGACGTCGGGAGGAAGAGGAAGAAGAGGAAAGGAAGATCGAAGAGTACCGTGAAATAGGTATGCGTTTGAAGGGGTACCCAGATGAAGAAGTTGTAAAAGCAAGAAAATTAGTTTCAAGCTTCATTAGGGCTGAAGAAGAGGTGGAAGAGGTAATATATGTGCGTGCAGAGCCAAAAGGCAGTTCATTAAAACAAGTTGAATTTTGCCAAGAAAACTGAGTTTTCTGGTATGAATAAAGTTGTCTCATGATATTTTACACCTAAACTGGGACAAAGTCCCTTCTTGGAGATAGGAACATTATCTTTGGAAACACTTAGAACAATCTAATTTGACAAGATTACAAACACCAGGGCAAGGAATTGCCAAAGTAGCCTTTCTGCAACTCTCTGTATAAAATATTACTGCATTTGTATTGACATCACTTCTCTTGGCATGCCCCTTACTTTATTCTTATGCAGCAAATTGAGGAGGCTGCAGAGAGGGGTGAACTTACTGAACTTGTGCTAATGGTTATATGGAATCGCCTCGATCTTGCTCGGCGTGATGTAAGTGTGCTTTTAGTACCTTTCCATTTTGGTTGCACTCAATTTTGCCTGTTTTTCTTCTTTTCCAGCCTTTCTTTTGGAGATTTGACATGTCCATGGAAAAATGTGCTGCTACTTGTGAAAAATTAAAACCAATTTTGGATCCTATCTGAACCAATTGGGATGTCGGAGCTTTGAAAGCCATAGAAAAATCACCTCGTGCTATAAAAAAGCACAAAAGTGGTAACAGCTATAATAAGATCAATCAATGAAGTTATTCTTTTCTGTACTGGGCATGACATACTTGTTGATTAGTACTTGGAAACTAAACACCCAAAATTTATTGTGCGAGAGTAAATGCTTATTTTTTTCTTTTCAAAATTGATCTTGTTCGTCTTGGTGTATAAGATATCCATTGATCTTATGTTACACTGGCTAAACAACCTGTCTCTTCACACAGCCTACACCTGGGCAGTTATCAACTTTGAGGACTGTAGCACTAGACCCTGACTATCTCTTTTTTTATGTGTGCACGAGTTGACTTATTCCATGAAGAAAACCCTTTTAGCAAGCAAACAACCTTATGAATCTTATTTGCATTTTTATTTCAATGTAAATTCTGGGAACTCCTGCAATTGGTTTGAATCAGCCTTGTGAATGATGCGTTTAACATAACATTGCCTGATAAGAATGGGGTTTCAAATTATATTCTATGTGCTAATGCTACTTTTGGTAGGAGTGTTATTTTTTTACTCATGTTTTAGTACATGAGCTAGCAATAAATTAACTTCACTTAGCAATTTTGAGCTACACACGACTTAGTTTGAACAAAGTGAATGAATATATATTGCTTACTTTGAAGAGGTATTATTTTTTTACTCGAGTTTTTACTCATCTTTCTCATTTCAAGTTTAGATTTGTACTGATTATTCTTTATGTTAGGACAAACTATTTTAAAACTTATGCAATATAATTAAGCTTTTCCTTGTGTTAATGCTTATGTAACCAAACGAGGCATAAGTGTTATGCAGTCCTTGCAGTGACCTTAAGTTCTCTGTTTCTCTCTTTAGTGTATTAACTAAACTTTTTTTCAGGAAGAAAAGGATGCCATTAGGAGTCTTGATCTCCTATACAGAAGAGTCGAGGTATGCGCTATTACTAAATATTTTGATTACCAATCAGAACTAAATTCTGTTCAGTGGTATTATAGATGTTATCAACTTGCAATATGATGCTAGAGAGGTTCGATTTTTATTACTTGCAATGTCGAATCCCTATCTCATATTCTGATGAATGCCTTTGATTGTTACTGATTATCTTCAGAAATACCCAAAACTTATTGATGCATCAAACTATCATTATCAGCATTTACCTTGCACCTTCAACCTTGGACCTTTTAATTTCTTCCAGAACCTTGAAAAATCATTTGATTTCATGGATATGGTTGGTTTCTGGCTTGCTTTATTTGGTTTTAACTTGATCAGTAAGAGGAAGAAACAAGATTATAATCAACAGTTAGTCATTATAATACAGGAAGTAAAAGCTGTCAATTTTCCCCCCTGAATTGCTCTACTTTGCTGGTGTGCCGGGTTTCTGGCCGTTAATCCATCACATATCATGCAATAAGGGAATATTTTTTGTTTGTTTCATCTCCACTGACCTTATTAAGTTCTTGCTGTTGTTCAAGCTCTTACTGTAAAACAACTGAAAAACAATCTATGTTTTACTTTATATTTTAGACCGAGATATTGAGACGGGAAGCTACTCCGGCTATGAGGCTGCTCAATGATCTTTTGAACATGCACGATGGGTTTGACGATTCCGGATGGCTGAAGGAATGCAAAAAACACATGGTTGATACTTTTCCACGGGAGGATCCGTTCAGCATCCTTGTACCAGCTGGTTTTGATATCGATAAGGTACGCAGTTATTTATTCTTACTATCATTTTTGGAATTATGAACTTTTGCATTCACATCTGGATATGGTACACGAGACGTGAAAATGAAATCTCTATCATATTTCATTACTAAATCTAACGTCTTATGTTTAAGCCATTTCTGTTACGATGCTTCTCTTTGTGCAATATATACAGGCCTTCTTGGTAAGGCAACAGTAAGTAAATCAATTGCATCGATTCAAAGTCCTTGTCGCCTTTGGTTTTAGGAACCGGAAAAGCTCACCTGGGAAAATCTTATCCTTCTAAAGTAGTACCATAGAAGTCGAGTGTACACATAATTCGTCAAATATGCATCTTGAATTTTGTCTAAATATAGGGTGACATTCTCTACCATCCATGCAGTGATATGCTCATAAATGCTACATTAACTTATTATACCTGACTTTATTATCAGCATCACGGTCCATTGTCACTGCCAGCGGAAGCCGATGATGTTCTTCTGAGAGTAGATTTCATTAGAGAGGTCGATGCTTTGCTACAAGAGGTTCGATCCGAACAAAATGAAGCAGAGAGTGTCGAAGGGTTTGATCCAGAATCTGTTGCAGTAAAATTGAAGGAACAGGAGAGGAAACGAACCATACGCCAAGTTGAAATTCTTCTAGACTTGGCCATTAATTTGAAATGGTAGCTATCCAGTTTTCTCTCATCTGCTTCGACATATTTGTTAGTGTTTAGTTCGGAAGATCCGATGAAACCTGTAACTGTAGGTAGATACAGCATTTGCAGTTTCAAGAGTATATAACATGTAGATTACAAAGAATTTTTGCATTGAAGCACGTATGACTACATCATCCGACTGACTTCGAAATATTTTATTTTTCCATTGAAAATAATTAATGAACCGAATCATTGTTCCATGGTTGAAGAATAAAATCTATGGAAATCCAATATGAAGAATTTAACTGTAAAATTCAATTGAATTATATATAATTAAAATTTGTATAGAATTTTATCTTATTTCTGTTACATGGAACATTATCAAATTGTTGAGGTGTGTACGAGTAGTTTTCTTTAAGACATTTTTTTTCCGTTGCCTGCGAAAACGTTGGATGACTATTTTTCATGATACAACAATGAACATTTACCATTCAAACTACACAATCTTATTGAACAATCAAATTTAACTTTATCTTTTTCTATAATCATATAAACTAGTTGGCCAACCTTCTTTCGTAAAAGAATGAGATTTAATAGAATTTAAAAAATATTAATAATAATTAATTTTTAAGTATTAAAATTAAAAAAAATTTAAAATCAATATCATACGCTTTATTGGCAATTGATTTCATATAAAAAATGTTAATGAGAATTGATTTTCGAATCATTATTATATACAAAATGATATTCTCTTGAAAAAATAAATTACTTTTTTTGATAGGCTCACACATATCCAATCGATATAAACATTTTGCATCGTCTACGTCGTTGAGATGGATCACTTCAACAAATAACTTACTTTGAACATCGATTTCTAATTCATCACTTAATCATTAATTGTTTTAAAAATTCTTTTAAAAAATAAAATATAAATCAATAATTTAAATCATTAATTGTCTTAAAAGCTTTTTTAAAAAATAAAATATAAATCAATAATTTATTATTCAAACTTTCAATTTTTTAATAACGTATGTCTCAAGAATCAAAATACCTATTATTTTCAAACAAAAACCTCTGTTGCGTCTCTCGTTTTCACCTTTGACAGTCGCTGCATGGTTTTTCAAGCATACGAATCAGCAAATTCAGGTCCTTCAACTGGGTCTCAAAATCTCCATTACTCGCTTTTAAATATTCAACCGGCCGTACCAAAATCTTGTCCACGATCCCTCTACTCATATTCTCCACCAACAATCTATCTTCATCAGGCGTTCCCTTTAACCTTCCATTCATCTTTTGAACCCCCAACTCCATAAACTTCTCCACTACTCCCCTCAGCCTGCAGAAAACGATTTCAACTTCCTTCTCTAACGTTTCATTGTTTTGCTTGGTTTTCACCTCCCTTGAATACCCACTTTCGCCTTCATTCTGGTTAAACAAAAGCTGTCCCGGCCTCGTAGAATGTGGGTGTTGAAGAGAGATGTCGTTGATGAAATGATCAAACCTTCTGGTTTCTTACGATGTTTTCACCGTCGATGAAATGAAGAGAATGTCGTGAGATTGATGAATATTAGAAACCAAAAATGGGACGGGAAAAGGGTTGGTTTTTGGCAGCAATTTGATGGGGCATGGATTTGGCAACATCGCCATTGTCGGTTTTCTTCAAGCAGCGTTGGGAGATATTATTGAGAAGGTTGAATTGGATATAATACAAGAAGTCAAATAGAGTAATGGAAGTAGTATGTAATGGAAGCTCAAATTATGTCGTTAATTTTAAATTATGGATTTAATCTTGTTCTAATAAAAATTATATTTCATAAAATTCATCATTTTCACGTGACAAAATTTTAATCTATTTAAAGATATTTATTTTAGTCTAGAATTTTTTTAATATTTAACTATTTCTCTTTTAACTTAGTTCGAACAACGGAAAATCAAGGAGTTAAAGGAGTTAATTAATATAATATAATATAATATAATATAATATACATTAAGTGCGTATGTGTAAACTATATAATTGTGGATTTATATATATATTATATTACTATATTATATTATATACATTTTTGTATGTTTAATATATGTATTACGCATATATATATATATATATATATATATATATATATATATGGTGCGGGTTCTTGTAACTGTCCTTCGAGTGGTATCGAGTTTTGACTTAAATTAATGTGATGGAGCCGCCACCGATCATTTCAAATTAGGTTGATCGGACACCTTAACCTACCGTTTGTCTGATCTAATTCTTACAAGAAATTAGTTGGATTCAGGAATCAATTACAATCAAGGAAGGATTAGCACCCTTGCACTGCCCTTTCGGTACCAATTTGATTCCCCGGTTGTCTTAATTGAGAAAATTTAAATTTAAATTTGATCTGAATTACTTACCTTTGACAAATTTTAAAATAGCCTAAAAAATGTAAAATTAATGTTAAACTAATAAAAAAGATCAGGGTATTGAATTAAAAAACACAAATATTAAATAGGATTAAATTGAAAAGAATTAAAATTTGAGGGTTAAATTGATACTAGATGAGAGCTGCAGAAAAAAAATAAAAAGGTTAGGGGGACAATTTATAAAATATGGAAAATATAACTAAGGATTAAATTGAATTAATTCAAAATTCAAAGGCAAAATTACAATAGGTGACCAAAATGAACTATGCATCAAAACTTTAGGTATTGCGGAAAAAATTTAAAATTTTAGTAATTACACAGAGGTCCCACTATAAATAGCCCGAAAATCACAAATTTCATTCATTTTCAACCATTTCTCAAAACCAAACTCACCAAAACTCTCTCTCAACTCTCCCAACTCTTTCCCCAACCGGCCAAAAGCCAGCTACTCGCTGTCGAAGCCCCACCGCCTGAACCACTGCTCCGGCCACCGCCATCGGTGGCCAGAATCCTAAAAGCTAGCCTAAATCACTTCTCTCAACACTCGAAAGCATAACCCGAGGCCTGAATTTCTAAAACAAACCCCAAACAACGTAGATCTAAAAAAAAGAAACATTCGATTCTTACATTTTCCGACGAGTCTCTTAAACTTCTGGCGATCTTTCCTCATCCGAACAAAAACAAGACTAAATCTTGGTTTTTATGATTTTTTTTTCTTGCAATTTGCGAGATGTTTTGCTTGATTTTGTTTGGTATTTCGATACTTCTCCTCTCTGTCCTTCTCTTGTTCGATTTGCAGGTATATATAGCCCCTCGACGGGTTTTTTCCCCTCATCCCCGATTTACTCGGGTTTGTTACTATTCGTGATGGTCGGGAATCACGAGAAAATATTTGTTCCCGATTTTGTTTCGATTTGATTGTGCTTCCTGTTTTGTGTTGATTGTTGCTTCGGTCAGTGTTTTGGGAAGTTTTCCCCTGAAATCGCAGTTGAGAAAATATGGGAGTGATGTTCTGGTCGGCGCATGATCTTCATGCGCCGTCCATTTTCTTGCTGGTGGTGTTTTGTCTTCTAGAATGTTTTAGGGCTCTCCTGACCGTTGGATTGGATGCATATCCAATGGCCTAGGATTGGTTGTGTATATGTCTTATACTTTAGGGTTTAAAAACCCTAGCCACCTTTGATATTGACCATTCATTTCCTTTTAATTATGCGGTTCCCCGTTGTGCGGTGCGACTTGAGTGTGAAATCCTAACATGCTCTTCTGCTAGGTTAGGCAGGCGGGCTTGTTTTGGATCTTGACTGGAGCTGGGCCATTGGACTTTTGGACTTTGGACATCATTTTAGATCTGGAAAATAAATAATAATAAAAATTAAATAAAAGAAAAAGAAAAGAGGATTATATATATATATATATATATATATATATATATATTAAAACTATATATTTTAAAAATTATATAATATATATTATATTTTCAAAACCCGTATGATTTCAAAAATTATATATATTAAACATGTTTTTAAAACTTATATGTTTTCAAAAATATATAATAAATAATATACTATATATTATGCCATATATATATTCAAAAAACCATATTTTCAAATATATATATGTGTGTGTGTGTGTGTGTGTGTTAAAACTCTGAACAAAGTTCCATACGAGAATCAATGTTTACAATTACCCCTCTTTGTCTATTTTCGTGTAACGATAATAAGACAAAGAAAAAAACATGAATTTTCGTCTGATTCTCAAAACAAAAGGGTACTCTGAAGGCTAGCTTGCTCTTAGGATGTCTAGTTGTTTTCAAGAATCGGATCAATCTTCTAGTTCAGTTAAGATTTCTTCAAACTCGATATCCTTCATCGTGAAATTGAGATCTTGCTTGAAGTTGTATATGAATGTTCCTCAAGTCGGATATCCTCCTTCATGGAGTTGGAATCTGACTTCGAAGAAGATTGACTGGAAGATGGCTCCTCGCTACTGAGTTAATCCAAAATACAGTCAGTTCTGGTTGTGCTTCTAGGTCAAGTATCTTTTGTCATGAAGTTGAAACTTGGTCTAAAAACTGGAAGCTAGCACATTGCCGCTGATTTAAGCTAGATTGACTTTCGAACCCGACATCCTCCAACGTGGAGTTGAAAATGACTTTGAAAAGATTAACCAGAAAGTAGTCCCTTATTGGTGAGTTAAACCACGATGTGATCCTTGTGCTCTCAAGTTGAAACTGAACTCAGGAGATTTGAATGTAAACTAGTTCCTTGTTGTTACCATGCGGTCGGTGTGCTTTCAAACTGAATGGAATTGAACTTGAAAGTCTTTTTCTCGAAAAATAGCTCATCTCGCCTTGAGCTATGTTTTGAAAGGTTATTCCAAGTGAAAGATGACTCCCCTTCGTAGGTCTAAAACGAACAAGATGAGAAAAAAGTAGTTCTTTGTTGCTACATTACGGTCGATGCGTTCTCGATTTGAGTGGAATCGAACTCAAAAACTTTGGTTGACAACTAACTCTTCTCGACTTAAGCTATGTTGTAGATGATTCCTTCAGGTGGAGGATGGCTTCCCTTTGCAGGTCTAAGCCAAACGGGATATTCTTCAAGTGGTTTCCCTTCGCGGGTCTAAACTAGGTGAGATGCTTTTCGGATGACTCCCCTTTGTGTGTTTGAGTCAAATGAGATAACTTGAGCTTGATATCCTTCATCGTGAAGTTGAAATCTAGCTCGAAAGCTGGACTGGGAAGTAGCTCTTCATTGTTGAGTTAAGTTAAATCGCAGTTGATCTTGGGTATTCTTCTAGTCTACTATCTTTTGTCGTGAAGTTGAAATTTGACTTGAAGACCTTGGTTTGAAAATAGCTCATCGTTGTTGAGTTAAGCTATGTTGTGGATAACTCCTTCGTCATGGAGTTGAATCAATATGTAAAATTGTTAAATGTGTAATGTTCATGAATGCAATGCATGCCTAAATTGTATGTTTTGTTTTGAGATTTACTTTAAAGAACAATTTTGATATTCTTCTTCCAATCTTGATTTCCCTTTTCTTCAGTCAACGCTTTTGTTTTATTCTTTGGGTTTTGAAATGGTATATGTACCATTACTCTGAGTGTCGTACAAAAACCCCTATCAGCTTCCAAGTACTTGTACTTTTAAAAAAAATCTTTATACATGAATACACACCGATCTTTCTTTGAGGTGAATAAATTATTTTTATCTAAACTCAATGAAAGATGCTAAAGAAATTGGGTCTAAAAGAAAAGTCCTCATTTATATTTATATGAGTGATAAGATTTTTGGTAAGTACATGGCAAACATTTGAAGAAAAAGTAACGCAAAGAAAACAGATAGGTGCCCTAAATATCAATGATGCAGACTTCTTTTGAACTGCCATGTTATTGAATGGATTGAGTGTAGCTTCTGTCAAGGGGACTTCATAGGTTGTGACAAATCCTTGAAGAGTGCAAAATTCCTTCCAAATTATCAATTCTCCTAATATTCTGGAAACCATGATTCATTTTTTATGCCTTTATTGCTCTGATTCAGGATCATCCCATGAACGAATCCTAAACCGCTTCCCAAGCTGCCCTTTTGGGTTTTCAACTCGAGATCTCCTTTGGTTTCAAAACGCCCTTTGCGGGCTTTCCTCTTGAACCCTCCATTTTTTTATGTATATAGAGCGTCTTTTTTTGGGTTTTAACTCTAAATACCCTTTTTAAGCGAAATATCTTTTAACAACATCAGAATTCACCAGGTTGGGTAATTTTGGTCCATCCATTTCAGTCAAGATTAATGCTCCCTCGGAGAAGATCTTTTTCACGACATAAGTGTTAGAGTATGCCCAAAGACCAATCATATGATGATTGTAATAATACTTTTATTTATCAGTTTTTATTGAATAAAGGCATTGCCGCTATTATTTTTCAGTTATATATACGTGTTTATCATAAACTGGAAGATAATAAAGTCCATATAATAACATAATTGTTATTATTAAAAGATCCCTAGTCAAGTATTATTATGGGCATGGACAATAATAATACGCTTAAGACTAATTTGTTATTGATTGATGACAACGAGTTGTCATTGATATAGAGATGTCAGAATTGATACATGATTATATTATTAGAGAACAATGTATTGGATTGACCCACCATGAGCATATGTCTTGGATTATTATGTGACAGCCATAACATTGATCATGATGATGACTATATGTATGATCCTCAGACTTGATATTAATATTATCCCAACATATATTGTTGTATGTTTTAATACAGCTAAACAAGCTCCGTAACTGGTTGCTCTATAAAGACTGTTATTGAATATATCACAATATATGTAGTGGGTGTGTATGATTAAGATAGGATTTGTCCTTCCTACATAATAGGAAACATATCACAGGCCACTTGATTGAGTAAGACTATAAACGCATGGCCATGCTCGAATAAGTTGATATGAGATATCATAAACTATTCGTTAATTAATACTCTAGATATAAAGAAACAATAGATAGGCTATTCAAGTGTGACTATTCCAAGACTTGTGCATATTCTAGATATAAAGGACATAAGGATGTAATACATAAAAGAGTTAATCACCAAGATGATATGTCGAATCATATTTTCTTGTAACTTAGGTGACAATGATATATTGTTAGATATCACTTATTGTATGTAATATTAGAATTGTTCTAATAATTATTGCTAACGTTACAAGAACCTACAGGGTCACACCCTAGGATTGAAACGAGCAAAGATTTACAATTTGTTGTACGATACTAAAATATATCTAGAGTTAATTAAGTATATGTTTTTAATAATCCCGAATATTTAATTTCAATTAATTAAATATAGATTTAATTAATTTGAAATAATAAAATCCCTAATATGATTAGGGTAACTTGGATATAAAAGGATTATTAAATTCCAATTAATTAAATATAGATTTAATTAATTTGAAATAATAAAAACCCTAATATGATTAGGGTAACTTGGTTATAAAAGGGTGTGTTAGGTCTAACAGCCGTTTTAGAGAAAACACACAAAAACCTTCAGCCATTTTCTCTCAAAATGGTTTTGGGGGAAAACAAAATTGCTCTCAATCGGGTGAACTGAGTAGAGGCCGAGATGTAATTTCGTGTAGGCTTACGATTCGAACTGATCTAGACCACCAGTATTCACTGCTGTCCTTGCAATTTTTCAAGGAACCCGCTGTAAGTATTTGCATTTCTTCCTTCCGATTTCAGTTTTTTCGTACTTGGATCGCTGGTAAGACCGTCGAGTTTTGTTTCCGCTGCGCCATGGGGTGCGCCAACGGTCCTAACAATAAGGGCCTTCCAAATTCGACATCCAGTTTCCACAAAAGTCTTTGTGAATAGGCAAAATCTTTTTCAGAACAAGATCTCCTTCATGAAACATTCTTGGGCGCACATTCTTGTTGTGTGCTCGAATCATTCGTCTTTGATATATCTGACCGTGGTGGCTAGCCTTCAATATTTTCTCTTCTATCAAGTACAACTAATCATATTGAGCTTAAGCTCATTCTGCATCGTCCAACTTTACTTCCGAAAGAACCCGGAGCGATGGAATTTCTACCTCAATGGGCAAGACCACCTCTATTTCATAAGCTAGTGGAAATAGGGTTGCCCATTCGAAGTCCGCACCGAAGTTCGATAGGCAAACAAAGTGAAATGTAACTTTTTGTGTAGTCTTTGTACATCTCAGTCATTTTCTCCACTATTCTCTTGATATTCTTGTTTGCTTCTTCTACCACTCTATTCATCTTTGGTCGGTAAGCAATAGAGTTGTGATTCTTTATGTTTAATTATTCACATGCCGCCTTCATTGTTCTATTGTTTAAATTGGATGCATTATTGGCAATAATCCTCTCCAATAAACCATATCGACATATGATCTCTTTTTTCAAGAATTTACAAATAGTGGACTGAGTGACATTAGCATATGATGCAGCTTCCCCCTACTTGGTAAAGTAGTTGATTGCCACGAGGATGAATCGATGATCGTTCGAAGCTTTTGATAAATTTGCTTGATGACATCCATGCCCCAAAAAGAGAAAGGCCATGGAGCTATTATTACAAGAAGAGGACAAGGTAGAACATTTATTCTATATCCATAGACCTGCCACTTATGACATTTTCTGCCATAGTTGATGCAATCATTTTCCAATGTGGACCAATAGTATTCGCATCTCATGACTTGTCTTGCCATCATATGCCCATTTGTATGAGTTCCACACACTCCGTCATGTACTTCTTCTAAGATCATTTTTGCCCCTTCTGCATCCACACATCTTAATAAGACTTGATCATGACTTTTCTTGTATAAGAATTCTTCATCAAAAACATATTATGTCGTCATTCTTCTGATTGTTCTCTTGTCATTTTCATTAGCTTCTTCTGGATAGCTTTGATTTTTAATGTACAACATAATGTCATGGTACCATGGGTTTTCATTTTTCCTTCCTCAATGTGATATCAATGATCTGGGTATTCTTATGACTGCATTTCAATTGGCATCATATCAGACTCTCCACCAGCCATGAATGCTACCGCCAAGGTAGCTAAAGCATCCGCCATTTGGTTCTCCTCTCTGGGCATGTAATGGAATATGACCTCATCAGACTCTTTAATTAAATCTAAGATGAGCTTTCTGTATTCCACCAATTTGGCATCTTTTGTTTCTCATTCTCCCCGGAGTTGATAAATCACTAAAGCAGAATCCCCATATACCCTCAATGTCTTTATGTTTTGTCTAATAGCAGCTCGAAACCCTAAGTAGGGGTGTGCAAAATTACCCGACCCGGTTAACCCGACCCGCCGACCCGGATCTAAAAAAATCAGGTAATTCTCTAAATAAATTACCCGGCCCGACATTTCCCGGGTCGGGCCCGGGTCACAAAATCTAGTTTTTCCGGGTACCCAGTTAGTTTTTATTTTTTTTATATATAATTATATAAAATATAATGAATTATTTATATTATGGATTATTATATTTTGTATTTTGAACTTTTAAATTTTATGTTTGGATATTAAAGTATGTAATTCAAAGTTTCGAACATTTAAATTTGTGTATATATTTTTTTAAATTAATAATTTGAAGATAAAAAATTAAAAATTGGGTATCGGGTACCCGATTACCGGGTACCCGCAAAATCCGGGTACCCGATTACCGGGTACCCGATTACCGGGTACCCGTTTACCGGGTACCCGTAACATCCGGGTCGGGACACGGGCCGAGAAATCGTCGACTCGAAAGTTCCGGGTACCCAGAAATCGGGTACCCGAAAATCCGGGTACCTGGATTTGCACACCTCTAACCCTAAGACACAAGCTTCATATTCTATCATGTTGTTGGTACAATCAAAATTTAGTCTGCTGGTGAATGGGTAATGGTTTCCTTTGGGTGAGACTATGATATCCCCAATACCGTGCCCTAACACATTCGATGCACCATCGAAGTGCATTTTCCAAGAATTACATGTGGAAGTGCTAGCTTCTTCTAAAGATATGACCATCAAGACTTTATCTGGGAAGTCGAAATCCACTGGTTCATAATTTTCGGAAGCTCTGCTTGCGAGGAAGTCAGTTATGGCACTTCCCTTTATAGCCTTTTGACTTAGGTATTAAATGTTGAATTCTGATAATAACATTTTCCATCGGGCCAACCTTCTAGAGAGCGGGTACACCCATCACAAACATTAATGGATCCAACTTGGAAAATAACCAATATAGTATAACATGTATTGTCTAAGTCTTCGTGTAGCCCATGGAGCATAAAAAACCTTCTCAATTGATGGATATCTGACCTCTCATCAGTAAACTTCCTGCTAAGGTAGTAAATGGCTTTTTCCTTTTTCCTAGATTCATCGTGTTGTCCCATGACACACCCCATTGAATTCTCAAAGATTGATAGATATAGAAAAAATGGTTTGCCTAGAATATGAGACTTTAAAATAGGGGTAAGAGACAAATAGTCCTTTATTTTCTCAAATGTGAGTTGGCAATCATCATCTCATGCCACATAATTATTCTTTCGGAGGAGATGAAAAATCAAATCACACTTATCTGTCAATTGAGATATGAACGAGTAATGTAATTTAGCCTACCCAAAAAACCTCGAACTTCTTTTTGTGTACGTGGGGGAGGTAAATTCTGGATGGCTTTGACTTTGTCTATATCAATCTCAATTCTTTTTTGTTTTTTTGCTAACAACGAAGCACAATAGCTTTTTGGATATTACTCCGAAGGTACATTTGTTTGGGTTCAACTTAAACTTTCTCAATCTTTGGAAGACTTTCCTCAGGTTCTTGATATGTTCATCTTTAGTTTGGGCTTTGACAATCATATCATCAACATAAACTTCAATCTCTTTATACATCATGTCATGAAACAAGGTCACCATGGCTCTTTGGTATGTTGCCCCATCATTCTTTATTCCAAAGGCATCACCTTGTAGCGAAATATCCTCATATTGTGAAGAATGTGGTCTTTTCCATTTCATTGGGATGCATCTTCATTTGGTTGTATCCTGAGAAACCGTCTATGAACGAGAAAAAATAATTATCGGTTGTGTTATCCACCAGAGTATCTATGTGCGACAACAGGAAATTGTTAGGGCTTGCTCTGTTAAGGTCTCTATAGTCAACACACATATGTACCTTCCCATCTTTCTTTGGCATCGGTACTAGATTAGCCACCCATTCCAGATATTTGGCCACTTGGATGGAACAGGCCTCAAATTGCTTCTTAACTTCTTCTTTTATCTTCGGAAACATCTCAGGCCTTATCTCAGTTTTTGTTGCAAGGGTTTGCATTCTGGCCTTATTGGTAGTTTGTGGACTACCATATATGTGTCTAGCACAGTCGTATCTTGACAAGACCACGCAAACACGTCTTTGTACTCTTGAAGTAACTTTATCAAGTTTTGTTTTGCCTCAACCGACAGTGTTGTACCGACCTTAATTTCTTTCTTCTCTTACTCTGTTCCCAAATTCAAAACTTCAATTTTTTCTTTGTGTGGAACAATTTGTTTTTCTTTCCTTTCTTCCATTCTTAATAATTCAAAAGATATGTTGCATTTTTCCTCATTGTCACACTCACTGATTTCCCTAAGATACATGGGTTGCTCAAAATCAACCTCCAGGTCAGAGTCATCATCATCCACATCATTGACATCTAAAGACCTGAAAGGAAAAGAACAGAGAAATATATACATGAGAGAGAAAAAATATATCATATAGAACATAGAAATAAATGTATGAAAAGAGGTGAAAGGAAAAGATGTTTGTCAAAAAAGATGTTTGTCAGAAAAGAAATTACATCTTTTATTAAAATAAAAATAAAAACTGTTTATCTACCTTTACAAAAGATTACCTATTGTCCTACGTATAGGCAAATAGAGAAAGTTTGAGCATTACTCTGAAAGAGATTTGAAAACTACATGTATTTTTTCATCAATCCAATTGTTAAGCACAAACCCTAGCGGTAACGGATAGATTCTAGCTCTATCAACCTCCTTAGCACCATCTGTAGTTATAACATTGATACTCAAATCATTCAGAGCTTCCTCCAACTTAGGTAAGGCCACAATTGTTTTTTCCTTAAACACATAACCACCAGACTTGAATTCATCGTAAAGATGAGGAAAAACCATTGGTTCCCATTGAATCTCTTCTCAAGTCAGCCTCACTCTTCTTTTTTCCTGGCACCTATGGATTTCCTTCATTCTTTGTTGGTGATTAGGTTGGAATTTAAGTCCAAACTGATCTAATTTAGCAATTGGCTGAATAGGGCTAATTCTTCCTTGTAAAAAGCTCTCAGCTCTTTGTATCATTGTACCCCTTCCTAAAGTTTGCTTGATCTCCATCTTGGTGCATTATGAAAGTCTGGGTTTGGAAATCTTACCCTATTCAGCCATAAATATGGCTTTGACAAACTCTAATGAGCGAAATGAACATTCTAGAGCTTTCTCGTCCACCTCAACGTACGGGCCATCGGTGGTCACGCTTGCCACTATGTCTTCTTCAGCATTGATGATTATAAGAGTCCCGTCAATAATGAACTTGACTTTATGGTAGAGTGTTGATGGTAATGCCCCAGCTTGATGAATCAATGGTCTTCTTAAAATCCAATTATACGAAGGCATAATGTCCATCACTAGGAACTCTATATTGTAAGTGGCAGGCCCAGTGATTAATGATTCTTCAATTTTGCCAAGAACCTCCATTTTCGTCCTATCAAATGCCCAAACCACAATTTAGAATGTTCTCATGTGGGAGGTATCCATTGGCAGCCTTTTAAGAGTGACCAAATGCATTACATTAAGGGCTTAACCATTGTTGATTAGTACACTTGGTAAAACATGCCCCTTGCAATGAGTAGTGAGGTGTAATGCTTTGGCCCGACCCCTTCCCCCGGACAAAATCTCATTATCAAAATATGAGATAATATTATCAGCTTGGATGTTGTTAACTAGTCGTTCCAGCTTATTGACTAGATTGTTTTTGGCACAAATGTTTAGTTCATGACCTTCAGTAGTGTCTCCATGTGTGCCTCCGAACTCAACAATAATGCCAACATTGAGATACAAGCTGACAAGCTATGTAGCTATTCCACAATGTTGTATTCACTGTGTTTTAGAAAATTTAAAAACTCCACAACTTCTTCTTTCTTTATTGGTTCGTTAACTATTGTTTCATCTTCTTCAAATGGCTCAAGCATTCTCTAAGGTAAGTTAGGCTTTTGAGAGTAGCACCTCCCACTTCTAATAGAATATCCCACTTCATTGACATCTTCTTTTATAGAACTCACTTGGCATTCATATTTCCAAGGCACCTGTTTACTGTCCTTATAAGGGAAAGGTCTTGGTGTTACTATCACTACTTTTGTCGGTACCTTATCCACCATCTTTACCTTAGGGGTAATTATCAAAGGGCGGCCCATGACATATCCCTTTTCAAATGAATCTCCAGCTCCAAAAACATCTGCTTCCTTGCTTCCCTCGTAAAATTCCAGCTCTTTCTGGTCCATCATTAGTTGGATCAAGGCTCTAAACTTGAAACATTCTTGCACATCATGTCCTTCCTCATTGTGATAACATCAATGATTTCCACATTTGTATTCTGATGCGCTAGGATGATGTGTAAAAAGCCCCACATTTATCATTTATTTCCATACTTATGCCATGGAGTCTTCACTTCAGAAACACTGCTCTTGACCTTATTGCCTTTCCCCTCCGTAATTGCATTAACCCCAGACTCTTGGTGATTAGGCAGAGGATTCTGTGCAACATTGGATGATTATGAACTATTGAAATGAATCCAGTTCTTGTTGCGCATCCTTTGAACAATCATTTCAAAGGCGAGGCATTTTTCAATAGCATGTCTTAGGACACCACCATGATATTCACAATGTGTATTTTCATCATACCACCTGGGGTACGAGGGCTTTAGAGGTTCTACTGGGTATGGTGAGGCTACGTGTGTGTCAAAAAACTGCTGGTAAATTTTTTATATGTCACGAGAATAGGATCGAAATGATTCTTTTCTCTTTCTCTCATTGGTTCCCTCAAATCTTGTTTAGAAGTACCTAACGGTATAGCTGCAGTTGGTTTGATTTAGAGATCGTAACATTTTTATCGGTGTTGTAAGTGTCGACGTTGTTGATCTCTTATTCTCTTTTCTTCATGGGAGGTCTTCTACTTGACTCACCCCCATCTATCTTTTCTTGCTTAATGGCCGTCTCTACCATCTCTCCGGCCATAACCATATTAGAAAAATTCTTGGATGTGATTACGACCAAATGCCAAAAGAAGAGAGCCTTCAAAGTATGTATGAAGAGCTTCATTGTTTCTTTTTCATCCAAAGGTGGATGAACCTGCACGGCTAAATCCATCCATTGATGTGCATATTGCCTGAAAATTTCGTTATATTTTTTCTCCATACTTTGCAGTATAACACGATCTGGTCTTATGTCATTCACGTGCTTGTATTGTTCCAAGAACGATTTGGCAAGATCTTTCCATGTCCTGAAGTAAGAATGATTCAGCTGATTGTACCACCGGATGGTTGAACCTTTTAGACTCTCTTAGAAACAGTGAATCAGGAGCTGGTCATTCCTAACATATCTTGTCAACTTTCGACATAACATGGTAATGTGAGCTGAGGGGCAACTGTTTCTATCAAACTTCTCAAAATCGAGAGTTTTAAACTTGGGGGGAATAATCAAATCTGGGACCATACTTAACTCCAAAGCATCGACTTCATAATAGTTGTTCTCTCCTTTAACTGTTTTCATTTGGTCTTCCAAATGTTTGATCTTTTTTTGCTTTGTCATCCTCATCAAAATCTGGAATGCGGTAATCTTTCAGATTATTCTGAGGGTTGATTACAGAAGTATGTGCTTTTGCAGCAGATGAGTCCCCTTGAAATCCTAGTAAGATTCCAGGTGAGATAACCAACTGCAGAGTGGGTGGTACAACTACCCCTTCAGATGCCCCTGCCCTAGGAGCATTCATCTTAATCAAGCCATATAGCTTTGCAACGATTTGATCAACCAATGAATCTTGGTTCATAGTGATAGAATCCAAAGTATTTTGATGATTCTGACTTATTTTATCCTCAAGTTCTCTTTGCAGTTTCAATATGTTTTCCTCAAGTTGGAGATCTTAGCTTCCATATTCTTCTTCTTTGAGCGGGTATTGTGAGGATAAGGTGTGTTTAGTGCTTGTTCTTTTTTTCAATAAGACATTTTTTGTTAGTTGATTTTGAATGTAAAGAAATAAAAATGCAAAATATGTAAAACAAAATACAAGATGCATGAAACTTTCAAGGCATTGATCTAAAATGTTTTTGTTATTATAAATAGCCCTTGTTGAGACAAAAATGTTATTACTAAGAGATCAAAAACAGTATAGAGGTACATTGTAGCAAGATATTCTAGACCCTAAATGACTTCTAGTAGGTTGATAAATCTTCTTGCCTCATATGTCACTAGCTGAATAACTTGTCGAACCACCCCAACTTCTCTTGCCAAACCATACAAGTGACGGGCTACTTTCTGTACCTGCTCTAATAAATCCTGAATGACTGCATCCCTTACCTTCACCCTTTGTTGAGTATGTTCCTAATGTAAACACAACTGGTGCCCTTCATCAAAGGGAACAATTTGGAGCTCGTTTACATGTTTCTTGTACTTGTCCACGATGCTCTCGAGTTTGGTTATATGTTTTTTCATAGCTTTATTATCTTGTTCATGTTACCTTTGAAGGGACTTCTCAAGATCAGTAACCTTGGTTTTCAGTCGCTTGTTCTGGTGTTAACTTTCTGATAACTGTCTTTAGGAAGCCCTTAACTTATCTTTCAGCACTTCCCTGTAATCTTATCCTTTGAATTTCCTCTTTAAGTTGTCGGCTTCATCCTTCCAATACTTTGAATATCTTTTCAAATTGGTATTTTTCGGGACCTGTTCTTGAAACCCTTTTCTCATATTTTCCAACTCATATTAGACTTTCTTTTGTTCTTTTTCCAACTTGTTGCTCAGTCTTTTTGAGTATCGGCATCCAGCTTCCACTGTAACTTTTCAGCCTCCAACTCCCTCAATTTTTACCTCAATTCTTCTTTTTCAGCTTCAAACTCCTTCTTTTCTATATCCAACTCAGAGAAAACTAGTTTAAGATGCTCCTTAATGGTTCGAGTGTCTTCATGATATGGAGTAAGCATGTCTTTGGCAGCTACAACATCAGTATGAAATATTTTCTTCTATGACTCAGAGATATCTCTAACTTTCTTCTTATAATTGTCCTTATGATATGCGAACTTGGATCCAAATAACTCATGTGTAATTGGGACAAACTGACGTTCCCCATACTACCGGAGCACTAAGAGTTAAGTGTATCCAATTCCTCTCCACAACACAAGTAACATTACTACTCCTAAATCTCTACATCGGTAAAGAATATCACTGTGAGTCAGCCAAGGGGCTCTCCACATGATGTCTTTGTCCTGTAGGTGCATAAATATCTTTGCTCACTTTTCTTTCGGAACACATTCTCCATTTTTGTGTAAGGAATTCCTCCAAAGGATAATATGGCATATTGAACCGACGGTAGGAAATCCTTTCAGTTTTCCAAAAATTATTATGAATCCAAACCTGAAGTAGTTGTGTGCATCCTATAAAGCGTCCTCCACCCGTCATCCTACAGTGGTTTAGTGAACAGAAAGTCTCAGCCAGACTGGAGCAGGGTTCACTCTTTTAGACAATTGTTTGAATATTTCTACCACATCTACCTCAATGTATCTCCAAAGTTTTTGGGATTATAACCAAGCCATAAATACCCAGTGTGAAAAGATCGATCACCTTCTATTCATCAGGGTGATTCTTCATTAACTGCTTAATGTGAACCCAAGCAATTCCTTCTCCTTTCCCTTTGTGTTAGATTCGGTAAGTTATCCACTTTTCATCAACCCCTGTAACCTTTTCCAATCCATTTTTTAAAGGCTGACTTTTGATGTATTTGATGAAGACTCAGTCCATTCTGATTCCTTCGCAATGTAACAGGGTAATGTATTATTCAATTATGGGCACCATGTCTTCTTGGTTGAAGGTAAAGCAGTTGTACCCCGGATTCCAAAATTTTACTAGGGCTCGAATTAGAGGTTTGTCTATCTTGACATAAAGTAGGTGTGCGATATCGCCATATCACTGGTAAAACCTCTATTTCTTGTCATTTTTCCAACAGTCCCAAATGTTTTGTAACTCTTGAATATCATTTGTTTTGAGGTTGGTGGAAGTCTAGCCAGCCAGGTCTGACACATAGTTCTCTTACATATCGTCTCCATTTTCCTTTTGAGTTTTTTCTAACCACAATCGTACTTCTGCATTTTTTATCTCTTGTATTACAACCCCTTTGTCCATTAATGCAAGCTATTCGGGTTTAACGAACACTTTGCGGATAAACACCTCTTTAAATGATGCAAATGATAAAAAAAAGAAATAAAACAAAAAATGAAAGAAAACAAGTTAGTAAGATAGAAAAAATAATTAAAATAATAATGAAAATAAAAATGCCTACCCCTCATGATGTTTACCCTACATGCTTTTTGTTCCTACCCGAACATGATTTCTATCCCCCATGTTATTTTCTTGTACGAATCCTAATCGCATATATTTCTAATTTGCATTCTTTGAACATTAAAAATAAAGCAAGAAATAAATCAAGCATCCTAGGTTTTGAATGAAGTTTTGGGGTGAGCTCTAATTCCTTGCAACATTACAATTTGGTTCTAAAAAAGGTACTCGAGTTCTCGTTACTGGTGCCCCCTTGGGCCTGCCAGACCTCTAGTCCTAAGCCCATCACAGGCTTTTGTGGACCGAGTTAAACTAGAAAGAATGCATTCCCTTATGTCTGTACAAAGAATAAATTCACACGAAGACATAAGGTATATGAATCCCGAAAGTTACTTGCTAGGCCTATACGTAGAATTAATTCACATGAAGACGTCATTTTTACCCCCACTTAAAAAAGGTTTGGAGCTCGGGTATAGAGTTTGAGATGAGAGATGTATTTTTAAAACAGGTTGAAATCATTAAAAAATCATTAGTCCAACTATTTATTTGAAAAATAACAACCAAAGGAAAATAACAAGGATCGAAAAGATAAATTATAATCCAAGCTATCGTAACCGTCCGTCGAGTGGTCCCGGAAACGAGTTTTGACTTAAATTGATATGATGGAGCTACCGCCAATCATTTCAAATTAGGTTTATCGGATACCATAACCTACCGTTTGTTTGATCTACGACTTACCATAAATTAGTCGAATTCGGGAGTCGATTACATTCAATGAAGGATTAACACCCTTGCACTACCCTTTCGGTACCAATTTGATTCCTCAGTTGTCTTAATTGCAAAAATTAAAATTTAAAATTTTGATCTGAATTACTTACCTTTGACAAATTTTAAAATAGCCTAAAAATGCAAAATTAATGTTAAACAAAAAAATAAATTAAATAAAAAGGATCAAGGTATTGAATTAAAAAACACAAATATTAAAGAGGATTAAATTGAAAAGAATTAAAATTTGAGGATTAATTGATACTAGATGAGAGTTGCATAAAAAATAAAAAGGTTAGGGGGCAATTTATAAAATATGGAAAATATAAACAAGGATTAAATTGAATTAATTCAAAATTCAAATGCAAAATTACAATAGGTGACCAAAATAAACCATTCATCAAAACTTCAGGGACTGCATGAATAATTTAAAATTTTTGTAATTCACAGAGGTCCCACTATAAATAGCCTAAAATCACAAATTTCATTCATTTTCAACCATTTCTCAAAACCAAACTCTCTATCAACTCACCCAACTCTCTCTCCAACCGGCCAAAAGTCAGTCACCCGTTAAAGAAGCCCCGTCGCCCGAACTATTGCACCTGCCACCACCACTGATGGCAGAAATCCTAAAAGCTAGCCTAAATCACTCCTCTCAACACTCCAAAACTGAACCTGGGCCCTGAATTTCCAAAACAACCCCAAACAACGTAGATCTAAAAAAAGAAACACTCGGTTCTTACCTTTTCCGACAAGTCTCTTCAACTTCCAATGACCTTTCCTTCTCCGAACAAAAACGAGACTAAATCTTGGTTTTCATGATTTTTTCTTGCAGTTTACGAGATGTTTTGCTCGATTTTGTTTAGTATTTTGATACTTCTCCTCTTTGTCCTTCTCTTGTTCAATTTTTAGGTATATAGCCCCTCGACAGGGGTTGTTTCCCTCATCCCTAATTTGCTCGAATTTATTGATGTTTGTGTTGGCCGGGATTCACGGAAAAATATTTGTTCCCGGTTTTGTTTCGATTTGATTGTGTGCATGTATTGTGTTGATTGTTGTTTCGATCAGTGTTTTGAGAAGTTTTCCCATGTAATCGCAAATAAGAAAATATGGAAGTGGTGTTTTGGTTGGCGTGTGGTCTTCACGCTTCGTCTGTTTGATTGTTGGTGGTATTCTTTCTTCTAGAATGATATGGGACTTTCCTGGCCGTTGGATTGGCTGTAGATCCAATGACACATGATTGGCTGTGCAGATGCCTTATACTTTAGGGGTTGTTTGGTTCGTGGAATGTTGGATTCTCATGGGAATGGAATGCACATTCCCCCGTTTGGTTGGCCGGGAATGTCTTTCCTGGTAATGTTTTATTACTAATAGTGGATTTTTTTGGGTATATTACCGGGAATGTCATTACCTCATTCCCTTAAGTATTGTTGGATTATCGACGTATTGGACTAAAATGCCCTTAATTTTTTTTTCAAAAATATCATTTTTTCTGTCATTAAATAATAAAAATTCTACGAAGGTTAAATTACAAATTTATCCTTAAACTATTTTAGATTTACAAAAAAATCTATAATTAAAATTTTATATGAAATTCAGAGGTTAAAATAAAATTTTACCATTTCATTAAATATTTTTATATTTTCAATTTTGTAAAAAAAATTATATAAATTTGTGAATTTAATTTTTTTAAAGAAAATATATAAATATTTTCCAACTTGTTAAAAAAATAAATATATAATAAAAGCAATTTGATTAAATATACATTCTAATAATCTTTTATTCTTTTAACCAAATACGATAATCTTACATTCTTGTTAAGCTAACCAAACACAAAATACAACATTTCCAGTAATCTTATTCCCTAATAATATTTTATTCCCACTAAGAATCTTATATTCTGTGAACCAAACACACCCTTAAGATTTAAAAACTCTAACCACCTTTGATCTTGACCGTTCATTTCCTTTTAATCATATTGTTCCCCGTTATACGACGATTGACTTGAGTGTGAAACCCTAACAGGCTCCTCTGTTGGGTAAGATGGATGGGCTTTTGTTTTGGATGTTAACTGGAGCTAGGCTACCGAACTTTTGAACTTTGGACATCATTTTGGATATGAAAAATAAAAAGAAAATAGGATAATAATAATATTATTATATATATATATTAAAACTATATATTTTAAAAAATATATAATATATATTATATTTTTAAAACTCATATGATTTCAAAAATTATATAATATATATTATATTTTCAAAACTCGTATGATTTCAAAAATTATATAATATATAATATATTTTCAAAAATACATAATAAATAATATATTATATATTATATCATATATATTTTCAAAATAACATATTTTCAAAAATATACTATGAAATATATATATATACATATATATTAAAACTCATAATAAAGTCATAAACGAGAATGGGTGTCTACACGGATATATATATATATATATATATATATATTATAGGATATAAATGGTAAATAGTTAATTCTTCTCTATATAGGATACAAATTAGTCATAAGTGGAGGTTCAAAGATGGAGACAACTTACCGGTTGGGATTTGAAGGAAACCCTAGTAGTTTTGTTGTTTCAACGCCGCCAAACACTAATCCTTGGATTAAAGGAGAATCCAACGGCTCAAAGAAGGGGACAGAGGTATTTGTTGTCACAAAACTCCAAACGGGAAAGGATGTACCTTTCTCCCCTCGTCTCACATGCAAGAAGAAACAAAAGCCAAATATTAAAAAGGAGCCTTTTTTTATTTACCGGGGGGGGGGGATATATATTCGAAAAGAGGAAACAAAAATGGGGATCCTTTTGAGGGAATCAACAACCAAATACCCTAAAACATAGAACTAAAGAAATCAACCAAAAGTTCCTACATTTTCTCATCGGAGAAGCGCGACCATTGTTCATTGGAGCCATCACTTCCTCGTATCATTGAAGGTAACCCCGTAGCATTAGTTCCAGTCTCGTTTTGAGGGGGGCTTTGAATGAACTGTTAGTGGGGATTCGGAGGTTTTAGGAGTTGAATGGGCGATTGGGTTTTGAAAGAGAGACAGTCTAGGTCATTTGGCTCCTCGTCGGAGCCGATGAGAGGCGATTGAGGAGCTGTCAGTCTATTTACTTCCTAAAGAAAATGAAAAAGAGGGGTGAGATAGAGAAGGAGGTGACGAGATAAAGAGGATAAAATGGGGGCTAGGATTGTAACTAAGCCAAAAGAAGGCTTATATAGGGTCAGCAAAACGCCGCCATTTAGGAGTTAGGGCAACTCGCATTTTGGTGTTAGGTGTTTATTATTGTAAGTGCTCCACCCATTTTAATTCAATGCATTTTGGTCCTCACTCGAGGTTTTAAAGTTCTAAAATCAATCCTCTTGTTTCATCTCTTACATTTTAGTCCTATATGTTAGCTTTTTTTAATTTATGTTGTTTTCTACATTTAGTATATAATTTTTTTAGTTTTCATTTTAGTCTCTTTGACATGCTTATTTAATTTTTATGTTGCTTTGTACATTTGTTACCTAATTTTATATATTTTCATTTTAGCCTTGAATATCTATAGTTTTCAGGGAATCAAATAGCAAAATGCAAACGCGATCGCGTCCCCTATTTCGCAGTCGCGCCACCGTTCGAAACCGATATTGCTGAGTTTAACAGTGGGTAACGGATTCACGCCGATAGTGGTCCGTCGCATCCGCAATTTAACGGTGTAATGGTGGATAGTGCCGATAACGGAACGCTATTGCCGTTTTACAACCGTTACTGAAAAAAAATTAAAAAAAAACTAGAATTTTCACCAAAAACGCAAAGATCAAACAAAGAAAAGAATCACCATCAAGAAAAAAAACGTAAAAAAACTGAAATTCTCACCCAAAAAAACTCAGAAAATTTAAAAAAAAATAGAGAGCACATCATCGGGTAAGACTCACCAGTCACCAATCACTAAGGATCAAACCGAGAAGGGGATAAGCTGAAAAAACAAAGTTATTTTTGGAAGAAATCTTGAGTGTGATGAGATTCTTCGCCGATGAAGAATACGATAGAGTGTATGCTCTGTGAAAAACAAAATGTTGAAACTTGAAAGTGAGAAGAAGACTTGGGATTTGAGAGGAGAGAATTATATTATAATATTAAATAACTTCTAGAAATTTATTTTGTTTTCATGTTTGATTTTTAATTAAAAAAACAGTAAGTATATTGGTCGTCCACTCTATTACCCATTTTCCATTTTTAAAATTTTTAAAATAATTTCTTAAATATTTTAAGGGATATATTAATTTATCATCCCTCCGATTTTTTAGAATTTATAATTTAATCCTTATTTTAAAAATGTAAACTTTAGTTTTTATTTAATTTAATCCTAAGTTTGTGTTCTTTAAGTTTATATTTTTATTTTAATTCTATTCAATTTAGTCGTGTTCTATTCAATTTAGTCGTGTTGTTGCTTTAATTATTATACATCATAGTACTATGTTCTTACTTTAATGACTGAACATCTTATTTCTTTTAAATAATAATGTGTTCACAATGTCATCAACTCATCATTAATTATCTTACCCTATTATCGAGTTTTTAAAGTTTTCTATTTGGTTAAACTATATTATATATATGTCATTTTCATTTAGAAAACATTCTAAACATAATTAAAAATGACTCATTATAATTATACTGTTTTAGGATAAGTTGTGCGAAATTTAAAAATATTCACGACTGTGACATCCGCAGTGACCGCAATAGCATCCGTTATGTCCACAACCGCGATAAACGCGACGCGACCGAAAACGCGACCGTGAACGCTATTTAAATCCCTGATAGTTTTATTGTGATTGTGGCACTTGTACTTAAGGATGCTTATCGAGCGAATCGATCGCGAGTTGGACAGTGCTCGTTAAAAAAAAATCTACTCGACTCGACTCGTTGTTCGTTAAGCTCGTTAAAATTGTGTTCGACTTGTGCTTCTTAAAAAAATTGTCTGTTAAGCTCTACTCGTTGCTCGTTAAGCTCACTAAAAAATTTACTATATTTTTTAACTAAAAATAAAATTTACTAATACTATATGAGGATATTAGGGTTGAGGCTTTCTGTATTAAAATAATATTATTAATTAATAATATTTTATTATTTATTAAAAATAATAGATTAGTTAACTTATTTTTTTTTATTTATTAATAAATTAATAATTATTATTTAGATTTATTTTTTGAATGAAATAATTTTGAAGTAATTACTAAAAATATATTTTAAAAAAATAACGAGTTGCTCGCGAACTTATTGAGTTGAGTTAGACTTTGCTCGGCTCAACTCGTTAAGGTCTTTCGAGTCGAGCCAACTCGATTCGATCGTTTATCGAATTTTGACCGAATCGAATTCTAGTTGCTCACGAGATGCTCAACTCATTAAGCACTCCTACTTGTACCGTATGATCTTTTGATTCGGTCCATGATGATCGGTTTTACTTATATTTATGACTTAAAGTTGCTTTTTTTATTTAGTCACTATGTTATTTTCCTTTGATTCGTATATGTGTATATATGCTTCTATGTTATATAAATATAGGGTCATGCGTATGATGTATGTTTTTAAGTTCCATGCTTTCTTTATATATATAATATGGTATTGTATCCCATGTGCATGTTTCACAATATGTAGGTATCTCCCTGCTATTCATTGATTATCACCGTGTCCTATAATGGTACATGTTAATGGACTATATAAACTTTTAGGATTATTAATCAAACGATTTAGTGCATGCATGTATGTAAAAAATAAAAATGTATCTTTTTTATAAATTTATTTTTATGTAGTTTTAATCTCATGACATCATTTCTATATGTAATTTGTATAATATTCTCATATGTATAACTTCACTTGATCAAATATTTGGACTAAGGGCTTATTTGGTTCGGGGAATGTGGAATTCCTATGGGAATAGAATTCACATTCCCCCGTTTGGTTGGTCGGGAATCTCATTCCTGATAATGTTTTATTACTAATAGTGGATTTTTGGGGTATATTATCGGGAATGTCATTACCCCTTCTCTTAGGTATTGTTGGATTACCGGCGTTTTAGACTAAAATGCCCTTAATATTTTTTTTCAATAATATCCTTCTTCTGTCATTGAATAATAAAAATTCTATGAAGGTTAAATTACAAATTTATCCTTAAACTATTTTAAATTTACAAAAAAAAAATCTATTATTAAAATTTTATATGAAGTTTAGGGGTTAAAAAAATTTACCCTTTCATTAAACCTTTTTATATTTTCAATTTTGTAAAAAATATATATAAATTTTATGAATTTAATTTTTTTAAAGAAAATATATAAATATTTTTAAACTTGTTAAAAAAATATATATATAATAAAGACAACTTGGTCAAATATACATACCAATAATCTTTTATTTATTTAACCAAACATGATAATCTTATATTTATGCTAAACCAACCAAACACAAAATACAACATTCTCAGTAATCCTATTCCCTGGTAATCTTTTATTCCCACTGATAATCTTACATTCCATGAACAAACTTACAGCGTTTAGTTCACGGAATATAAGATTACCAGTGAGAATAAAAGATTACCAGGGAATAGGATTACTGGGAATGTTGTATTTTGTGTTTGGTTGGTTTAGCAGGAATGTAAGATTATCGTGTTTGGTTAAAGAAATAAAAGATTATTGTAATGTATATTTGACCAAAATGTCCTTATTATATATTTGTTTTTTTATCAAATTGAAAAATATTTATAAATTGTCTTTAAAAAATTTAAATTCATAAAATTTATATAATTTTATTTTACAAAATTGAAAATATAAACGGGTGCGTTTGGTTCACGGAATGTAAGATTACCAGTGGGAATAAAAGATTATCAGGGAATAGGATTACTGGGAATGTTGTATTTTGTGTTTGGTTGGTTTAGCAGGAATGTAAGATTACCGTGTTTGGTTAAAGGAATAAAAGATTATTGGAATGTATATTTGACTAAATTGTCCTTATTATATATTTGTATAATATTACAAATTGTAAAATATTTATATATTTTCTTTAAAAAATTAAATTCATAATATTTATATAAATTTTTTTACAAAATTAAAAATAAAAAAAGGTTTAATGAAAGGGTACATTTTTTTAATCCCTGAACTTCATATAAAATTTTAATTATAGAATTCTTTTTGTAAATCTAAAATAATTTAAGGATAAATTTGTAATTTAACCTTTGTAGAATTTTTATTATTCAATGATAGAAGAAGGATATTTTTGAAAAAAAATAAAAATTTAAGGGCATTTTAGTCCAAAATGCCGGTAATGTTACAATACCTAAGGGAAGGGAGGTAATGACATTCCCGGTAATATACCCCAAAAAATCTACTATTGGTAATAAAACATTACCGGGAATGAGATTCCCGGCCAACCAAACATGGGAATGTTAGATTCCCACAATCCTTGAACCAAACACCCAAAAGGTTTAATGAAATGGTAAAATTTTATTTTAACCCCTGAACTTCATATAAAATTTTAATTATAGACTTTTTTTTGTAAATAAAAAATAGTTTATGGATATATTTGTAATTTAACCTTCGTATAATTTTTATTATTCAATGACAGAATAAGGATATTTTTGAAAAAAATAATAATTTTAAGGGCATTTTAGTTAAAAACGTCAATAATCCAACAATACCTAAGGAAATGGAGGTAATGATATTCCCGGTAATATACCCAAAAAATCCACTATTGGTAATATAAGATTATCAGGAATGACATTCCCGATCAACTAAACGGGAGAATGTAGATTCCATTCCCATGGGAATCTCACATTCCTATGGGAATCTCACATTCCCCCAACCAAACACACCCTTAGGTGCGTTTGGTTCACGGAATGGAAGATTACCAGTGGGAATGTAAGATTACCAGGGAATAGGATTACTGGGAATGTTGTATTTTGTGTTTGGTTGGCTTAGCAGGAATGTAAGATTACCGTGTTTGGTTAAAAGAATAAAAACTTATTGGAATGTATAGTTGACCAAATTGTCCTTATTATATATATATTTTTAACAAGTTGAAAAATATTTATATATTTTCTTTAAAAAATTTAAATTCATAAAATTTATATAATTTTTTTTACAAAATTGAAAATATAAAAAGGGTAAAATTTTATTTTAACCTCTGAACTTCATATAAAATATAAGGTCATTTTAGTCTAAAACGCCGGGAATCCAACAATACCTAAGGAAAGGGAGGTAATAACATTCCCGATAATATACCCCAAAAAATCCACTATTGGTAATCTTACATTACCGGGAATGAGATTCCCGGGCTAACCAAACGGGGGAATGTGGATTCCATTCCATGGGAATCCCACATTCCCCCATCCAAACACCCTTAGGATATGTTTTAGACTGACTAAGAATACTCACATTTTTTTTTATTAATCTAGAGTAAGTACAAGGTAGTCATTTGTTCAAAGATAACTTTCAACTTTCTGGCATTAAATGTTTGTACTACTGGCATTCCTAGTGTTCGAACTCAGAACCTTAAGGAAAAATAACAATTCATTTACTACCAAAGTTACTGAGATTCGTGCGGAATACTCACATTCATATTCTCCTAGAATTCCCTATTTTTCTACTCTTTAAATATGATTAGAATTAGATTTAAATTTTGTCAAAAATAAATCAATACACAAGTCAAATGCTACCTTTTAAAAGTAAATTAGAATTATCAATAAATTTATTCAACATAAAATATTAATTATTAAATACATATTGACAAAAACGATAATTTCGATCGAAATGGTGAAGATAAATTATTGTATAACTTTATTGTATGGTAAGTATAATTATATTAACAAATACAATGATTAAATCGTTAAAATATTAATAAAAAAGAGAGATACGGGTGTGTAGAGTTACACTAGTTTTACAATAGTGAGTATATATTTCCCTAGGGGAGTATATAATATTCACTTGCACGGAATTAGAATTAAACATTAGAAATAATTAATTCCCTTTATTTAATCATTGATATTCGATCTATTGACCGACTAATTTAGATTGGGTACTGTATAAGCAAGGACGGCTCTCCCAACCTAATAATACAAAGGCTGATCGATAGTAACAGTATTGGTCCTTTGCATTGCGAAACTAATATTTCTTAGTTCCTCCACTCTGTAATTCAAAAAAAAAATCTTCAATGTGAAACCAAACAAGAATAGAAACAATTTAAGTAGAAAAAACTCGTGTCATGACGTTATAAAAGCTTATCAATGGGCCAACTACAGTACACTCTTGCACTTCTCGGCTATCACGTGTGCCGTGTCGTGGTAAGGCCAAACCGATATAAAGTCCCAGTCGATCCGACATGCCGGCCACCTATCATTGCCGGCAGTGACAAAACCAGTTTCAACGTTAAGTTTTGTAAACGCCTCACGTTTCATAAATGGTCTGTCCTACTTATTCTCAAGTGGGAGACAATAAGGTTCTGAAATTTTTAGAGAAGACGGGCACTCCCACTCGCTCTCTCTCTCGGTCTTTTTATGCTCTCATGTGACCAATTTGGTGAACATATCGGGTCAGGTTATACCCCATCCATTTCATGGTGGTGGTAAAAAGCAAAGCCACGTACGTTCTTCGACAGCGACAGATGATTGATGATTCCCAATTGTTTGTGCTAAAGATTTGCATGCAAAAACAAAAGGGTTTTGCTTTATAAAAAGCTTATCAGATTCAAGGGGAAAGAGAGGCAGATAGTGAGAAACTATGATATGATTTTTAAGTTGTTTAGGATTCAAGGTGTAGAAATATGGACACGTGCGAAAGCAAAAAGAAGTGGGGTTTTGATGTTTTAAGATAATGGTTCCAAGTACGAGATTGTTGCAGTAAAACTTCATTGGAAAATATGGAGAAAAAGATCCAGGGTGTCGGGGAGATTTCATTGCAGTGTTTATGATGGTCGATGGAGATTCATTATTCTGTCAGCCTAAGGACAATCATTGTAACATTAGGTTTGATATCATATCAGCATATATAAACTATCACGTAAGATTGAGAAGTTTGAGAAGAGAATTTGAATTTTATCTTAATTCCCCGGAACTTATCGAAAGAAAATAATCTGATTAATATTAAATCTATGAATTTCGTGTCATTCCTAAATTTCTTAAATTCGAATTAAATTATTTGGATAAGATTGAGTTCATTACACCTGATAAACTAGTTGGTGTTATTATCTGTGCAAAATGTCTGAAACAAACCGACTTTTGATGCTTAAGTCTAGTTTTTCACTTTTATTGAAGTACTTGTATCCGACATTCATCCCATGGCCTACCATATATGTATTCAAGTACAGGTACGAAATATTAAAGGCATAATATAAAAAATATTCTCTAAAGTTTATCAAAATTGTCATTTTAACCCCTATTTTTTTTAGCATTTTGAACCCCATTGTTTTACTTTGTGGCAAAAAAACTCTTTATAGATAAAAATTATTAGTTAACATACGATTAATGCGCAAAAATATGAGCATTTCTGAACCTAAAATAAAATGTTGATGGCTAAAATGTTCTAAAAAAAAGATTAATTATTATATAAAATGTTAAGGTACTTTTTGTCTTAAAATGAAATGTTGGGAGCCAAAATGCTAAAAAAATATAATAATAGGCAAAATGATCATTTTGGTAAACGTTGGTGGTAAATTTTGGTATTATGCCAATATTAAAACCTTAAGAATGAATTGAACAGATACAAGTGTTAGACATGCATCAATATCTACAAGGACGGACACATGATTTTATATTAAGACGAACTTATAAAATTTTAAGAGGACGAAAATATATTATTAATAGAAAATAAAAGAAAAATATCTAAAATATATGATAATTTGAAATTCTCAGGGTGGAGGGTGACCATCCCCCGCCGCCTCCTCTCGGTCCATTCTGGAGTATCCAACACCTGAATCCAAGTAACACAGTCTGCATTCTGAAACAGTTCTAAATCGTTGCATCAGGCATGGGTGACAATGAAGTTCAAAGAGGAAACTAATAAGCTCAAATGCAACAAAGAAATCAGCACAGTGGTAGACTACTTGCTATTTTACAACTCAAGCCATAGGTTACCATTACATGAGGTATCATCACAGTGGTACAGATTATTATAGGCATGGCTAACACTTTCATCTACACATTGTTTCGTATTTTCATTTCCACTCGAACTCGTAAATCTTTCACGTATCCACTCCTAATGCTTTCTTGATGTCTCCCTGCAACATGTAAAGCAAAGAAGCACATAAATGAGTGTGAAATGTGCATGATCACCAGAGCATCTAACTTGGCTGGTGCATGATCACCTCTAAATTGAGTAAGGAGGGAATACCTCTATGGCCAGCGGTGAGGTGGTTGGGCTATAGCGAGCAAGGACAAGACCATCCTTATCAACTAAAAACTTGGTGAAGTTCCATTTTATCCTAGATCCCAAGAATCCAGATTTGTTTGATTTTAAGAACTTGTAGGCAGGTTCTGTAGTTGGCCCATTGACACGAACCTAAATTTATACAATTTAGTAGGAAAGAGTAACCAGTTAGACTGCATCGATCGTCTAGAAGATTGAATGCGTATTGAAGTCTGAAGATAAAATGAATGCAATCAAAATGCTGCCAATTTCTGTACATAGAAAACCAAGAGACGATAAATTCCGTTTAGAAATACAGTTCCGTATGAGTTCTCCGCCATTCCAGTCAACAACAATCACAAACATTCGAAGCACATACATAAGGAATATATGACTTAAAGGCAAAACTGACAATACATAAAAGCCAATGTTTCAACTACAATTCATTTTTAAGTAGAGATGTGGAAACTGTGAACATATGGGACTTCTTTGCTTCCATATACAAGGAAACAGAGTTAAAAAGAAAAAGGAACATCTAAATGGTTGCAAATGCCCGAATCGGGGTCATTGGTAGAACCGATACTACTAATAAGAAAAGAGATTCATATCGAATACTAAATATGTTGTACATTACCTTGTGGAAAATAGGATATTCAGCCTTGTATCTCGTACAAGCGAATTGTTCTGCCTCTTGGCTGGTACCAGGTTCTTGCTTCAAAAACTGATTGCATGGGAACGCCAAGATCTCTAGCCCTTCAGTCAGAAAATAAAAGCATAAACTCTTAACATATCCAGGGGAGAAAATTGAAGACGACTATTATTCGACCATTTGTTTCATATGACCAAATTGCCTAAACCGAAAAATTCAATGCAAAATATAATATCATCATATCAAATTGCCCAAATCACCTAGATATAGTATCGAACTCGATCCATTTTGATCTACAGTCATTGTGAATCAAATGTATGCACATGTTGCTCCAGCTGACATGCTTAGCCATAGACAACACACACTCTACAGACTTAGCTGCTCAAGCCCGAGACCTCCAGGAGAACAACACTCTCTTTAACCACTGACACTTAATGGGTTCAACCCCATTCCTTTCTTTTTCCTCCAATCCTTTTCCAGCTGCTGGTTCCTACAGCTTGGCATTTACAAACTACCTTGTGCTAGATCTAAACCAAACTAAGCCCCTATATTTGGAATCTTCAAGTAGATTTTGGCATCAAGAATCGATCTGCTTCCCTAAGCAATTTGCACACTTTCTTACAAAATGACAACAACTTTTCAATGGATAAAACTTGAAATGATTCCAGTTAGATATTTAAAATCACTAAGAAACTTTCATAAAAATCTAGCTTAGCTGCAAGTGCAAGAACAATAACATATTTGTTAGTTACTATTTTATATGTAAGAGAGTAAAGATAAGAGAATTAACCTTTGTCCTTGTATTTGTTGTAAAGATCAGTCAACTGGGTGTAATTCGAATCTGTAAACCCACTTTTCCAGAATCCATAAAGGTAAAGAATTCAGAATCAGAAAAAAAAAACAAGGGAGAAAAAGTTAAAGAAGAGAAATTAGATATGAAGAAGTACCATTTAGAGGCAACATTAACCACTAAGAGAACCTTTCCTTTGTATATGCTAAGGTCCACGTCCTGGCCTTTGCTATTCTGCAAACACAATCAAGAATATTGGCAAAAAACCCTAAACCTATAAAAGAAAAGGGGAAAAAGAAGGAACCTTGACAGTGAATTCATGGATTGATTTTTGAGGAACTGATTCAGAAGCTCCCATTATTATGGGTTTGAGATGGGAATAAAAGCAAAAGGCTTTTGAAGGTACAGATGAAGGGAAGAGGAAGAGATTGGTGGTAGTAAAGAAGCTTATGGAATGATAGAAGACAGGACAGCTGTTTGTACTGACAGCAAAGTTATTGTTTGTTTGAGTTTAACAGGTAAGCTTGATCATCATTTTGTCTTTTTTGACTTCTCTCAAGGTTGATGATGATACGCAAATTCAGTCTAGACGTTATCCAATCACGCAGAATTATTACTACTACTGCTATTATTATTAGTACGGATGTGTAAAAATATTCGATCTGATTATCCCGACCCGTTAATCCACCGACCCAAACTTAAAATATCGGATAATTTTTTTAAAAAATTTATGTTTTGGTCACAAAAACTATCTATTTGGTCACTTATATATTATCTAATTTATATTTTGACCACTCAATTATTATTTAGGGTAAATTACCTATTTGGTCACTTATATATTATCTAATATAATTTTTATATATTTTTGTTTAGGATAAATTACCTATTTGGTCACTTATATATTATTTAATTTATGTTTTGGTCAGTCAATTATTATTTTTTTTCAAAATTATATCTAACATTACGTTTTAATTCTGTTTTGGTCACCCATATTTAAAAATGAACAATGATGCTAACATGACATTTTTTTAATTATGTTTGGATGTTAGACTATGTAATTCGAAGTTTCGAACATTTAAATTTGTGTGTTTTTAATTAATAATTTGAAGAAAAAATTGTGTATCCGGGTACCCGAAATATAAGTACCCGCAACATCCGGGTCGGGGCACGGGCAGAGAAATCAATTACCCGAAGATTTGGGTACCTGAAAACCCGGGTACTCGGATTTGCACACCCCTAGTTATTAGGCTTGATATAAAAATAAATTTATCTTGAGAAACGTTTTAGTATCTAAATTTTTTATTAAAATAGGAGTTAACGTTTTTTCTATTATCATTTTAGGTATTCGGTTGTTAACTGCTGTTAAAAATCTCAGTTAAGTGACACGTGTCACGTTATGTTAATTTTGAGCAATTTTATTTAAAATAAAAAATAAATAATATATTTAAAAAATTAAATTTTTTCAAAGCTTTGAAAAAAAATAAAACTTTAAAAACTTTAATTTTAATCCAGTTGCCACCGTCGGTCACATGTCGTTAAGTGTTCGGCCGATTAACAGTGTTGGTGGCGGCCGACAATGGTAAAGGGATTGAAATTAAAGTTTTAAAAGTTTTAGGGTTTTTTAAGATTTGAAAAAAAAAAGTTTTTTTTTAAAAAAAGTATATATTTTTATTTTAAATAAAAATTCTCAAAATTGCACAAACGTGACACATGTCACTTAATGGAGATTTTTAATAGCAGTTAACGTTCGGACACCTAAAATGGTAACAGAGAAAACGTTAGACACCTATTTTTAGTGAAAGATTTTAGGCACTAAAACATTTTTTAAGACAAAATTTGAACACTTATTTTTGTAGTAAGCCTTATTATTATTAGGGTAAAGTATACAAAGGGTCCTCCGATAATAAGACACTGCTTTGTTAAGTTTATCGATTATTAAAAGTTATAAAATGACTCTTGACTATAGAGTGTTGCTTTACTGAGTCAATCGACTATTAAAAGTTATAAAATAGTCACCCGACTATTCATATATTTCAAACTCGTCATTTTTCGTTAAAAATTGATGATAATATGAGATGGACGTTAACCTGTTGATTGAGATATGATAGTCGTTTAATATTTTGATATCAGATTTTATCATATCACAGTCAGCGGTTTAACGTCCAGCTCAAACTACCTTCAAATTTTAACAGAAAATGACGAGTTTGGAACATATGAATAGTTGAGTGGCCATTTTGTAACTTTTAATAGTTAGGGGACTCAACAAAGCATTGTTCTATAGTTAAGGGATCATTTTGTAACTTTTAATAGTCGAGGGACTTAATAAAGTATCATCCTATTGTCGGGTGACCGTTTGTGTACTTTACCCCTGTTATTATTATTATAATAGATAAACGAAATATAAACGACTCAATTAGAAAACAAATACTTAAATTATATCTATTGTTGGTCATTCTAAGTATTTAATTTTTCACAAATATTAAAAAAACATAAACCACTTAAAATATGACATATATTATATTTATAAAAGTATGTAATTTTTATTTAAAAATCTAATAAATATTAATTTAATTTTTTAAAAAAAATTTCCCTAAATTTCCAAAAAAATATCTTAAAATTTGTAACCTTTTTTTGTCGTCGAACACTCACCCATTCGTCATCCAATCATCAATATCGATCGCCCCCTTACTCTTAACCAATTCCCCCAATTCTCTAAATTTAAATCCCTAAATTTTAAATATCCAAACCACCAATCTCTTTTTGCCCTAGATCACCACTAACATCGTCAAACACCCACTCACTCATAGTCGGATCACCATTATCGAACATCCATTTATTGTTGCCCCAATCCCCTAAATCCCTAAATTTAAATCCCTAAATCTCAAATACACATACTCCTAATCCCTTTTCATCGTCGAACGGTCACCCATCGCCAGATTTCTACTATAAACCATCCCCTTATCTTCATTCAAATCTCCTCGACTCCTAAACTTAACTAGAGAATTAGTATTTAGGGATTACAACTTTTTTTTGGATTTTAGGTTGTTTTGTGAAAAATAGGAACATTTAGGATTTTTTTAATATAATTTTTATTTTTCAAAAAAATAAAAATTAGGTCATGTGTAAAATATTGATTGATTAATTAAATTTGATCAAATTTTTAATAGCCGTTAATAGTTAGACGCTTAAAATAATAACAAAAAAATTTAAATACTTTGAAAAAATTAACTGTAACACCCATAACCCATATAATTATACATATACAGATTACGGATGTCACCCGTCGATTTAAAATTTATTTTCTTAAAATAGTAAATGATATTATAAAATTATCATATCATAAAAATTACGTTTCGTTGTAACCAATTTAATTCAAAATATTTTTAATTATGAATAGTGAATAGTACCCGAATAGTAAACAGTGAACAGTGAGGGAATCGATTCCCGGTACCCTTTAACAATCTGGAAATTTAGCTTAAAAACCATGGTTACTGTTCATGCTACAGTAACTTCCGAAAATTTACATATAAATTCATAAAAATTAACCTTTAATCACTGTAAAACTTTCCAAATTAATTCAACAAATAAATTGAACATTTTCAAATTACATGCCACTATCTAAAATCAAATTTCACAATAGGATGTCTTACTGATATTGAAATATACCTCTCGATGCTTGATGTCGTTCTGAACTCTTTATTCTTATTCTTTGCTTTTTACCTACGCGTGAAAATCATCACACGCTAAGTATAAACTTAGTGAGGCAATTAAAACAATATATAGTGCAATACAATTCATGCATGAATTTAGATTTCAAATCCAATGCCATAAACCATGCTAATAGCATCTTCAATATTTTAGCATGATCAAAATAATATAAATTTCTTACCTTTTATCCCATAAGCTCATAAGCTTATTTTTACCAAAATACTTACCATTTAAATTCCATAAGCTCGTAAGCTTATTTTTTTTTTCAATATGCTTGCCATTATTCTGTAAGCTCATAAGCTTATTTGTATGGTTATCATTTATTAACCAATAAAACATAATCCATAGCCAATAAACCGTAGACAATAGCCCAATATAACACCCTGAGGACCCTGGGTATACGAGTAAAATACATGCACCGTAGTGCTAAACCTGCACTAAGCTTACGCCATAGTGCTAATTCGGACAATACACATAAGGTCGTGCCCACCACCTACACTAAGCTTACGCTATAGTGCTAATCCGGACATAAACCTGCACTTAGTGTCCTTACACACTATAGTACTAATATAAACTTGCAGCTGCTATACTCTATGGCATGCCAACTATACCCTGTCCCTCAATGACTTACTTGGGCATATAGTCTATTTTATTCAATTCATCCATGACAAAATATATTATCAATATTTAACATTGGGCAGTTCATACCCGAAAACATTCATGGTAAAATATCACATTTTTCATAATCAATGCATTTTGATTTCATACCGTGACATTTCAATGTCATGTCAATTTATAAAAACATGGCATAATATCATGTTGATATAAACAAGGTCGACTTATCGCAAGTCTTCCTTATGATGTATAAAACATCCATGTGTAATTTCATGCATGTATTGCACTCACCTTGACACTTTATGTCTTTCAAAATATATAAGCCTCACTATTGTCCACCATAAGCCCTTTTATATTTGATTTGCTTCGATTACAAATCAATCACAATCTGTATAAATCATCAATTCATAATAATCCATATGTTAGTATTTTACTAACATAAATACATTCCACCATATCTCCGTACTATATTTTAAATTCATCATCTATCAAAATATTTACTCTTAATAATTCCTTATAACATTGGAACCAACTTTTCCCATTTACTCAAAATGGTCTTCACCATTTTACCACTTAAATTCTTAATACCAATAATTCCAACATTGAAATTATTTCCATTCAAATGCTTTTACAAAAGCATAAATACATTTAAGTACCCCAACTATGCAATTGTTGTACTTAAATCACCAATCATTTCAATCTTCCCAAAATAATCAATTTCACATTTAACACTCATTTCAATTCTCAAACAAAAATTCCAGCATAGTACATCAATTATACAACACTTATACAATAACCCATCAATTTTCCAGAATTCTGACAACTCGTACTACCTTTAAAGAATCATTACACTGTATTGATACACACACTGGAATTTAATTCCGTTTTTTCCATTGAAAACTAGACTCGAATACGAATCTATCCATATAAATAAATAATTCTAATTCATTCTGTACAATTTATGGTGAATTTTCAAAGTTCACCAACAGAATCTGTTTTGTTAAGAATTCTGCTGTCCGACTTTTCTGACCTTTCCTCAGTTAACAATTCATATCTATTTGTATACAACTTGAAATTGATCCCCGTTTCTTTTAAACGAAACTAGATCCATATATGAACACAATATATAAAAATAACCTCCAAATTATTTTTATATATTTTCTGGTGAATTTTCGAACCTACTGTAATTCCCAAAATCTACACTGTTTTTCTTTAACCTCATCCTTATGTTCTTCATCAATTCTTACGACCTCAAAATCATCAATAATCATCATCAAGTTAACAACCATAGTATAAACCCAAATTTCCAGATTTGGGGATATTTGAATCAAGAAAGATTATAATGCAATATTGATATCAAATGATAGCGTTTTTCGCAAATAACCATTTTCTATTTTCATCATACTCATAATCCAAAAGAAATTGCTTGAAAAATGAGTTGAAGATTTCTCACCCTTTGAAGAAGCCCATGTCTGGTTTGAAGAAGAAGAAAGCAAATTTAGATGAAATTTAGGAAACATTTCATCTTAATTAACATAATATCTCACTTTAAATGAGTATAAAATTCATTTAATTGGGATAAGACCAAATCACCCTTAATGAATCTCCAAAATCACCATAAAACCAAGCCATCTGATATTACAAAGTCAAATATAGTTTAATTTGACTTTGACCTACGAAAATGCCCTGAAATTTTCAAAACTTACGTTTTAGTCACTAAATTCCACAGTTTCGCTTTAATCTGAAAAATTGCACAATTCCAAACCAAATTTCTCTGATCCAAAATATTACAATAATATTTCCAACCATTTTATAACATCCTTCAAATTTTTGTAAAATTCCGATTCGATCAGAATTTACCGATTTCTTACCGGCTTTAACTCTTTCTTTACTAAATTCCAAATCCAACAATATGATTTCCATAAAACTCCAATCTCAAGAGTAAACCATATATTTATGGAATAAAAATCTTTTTAGGAAATTTATCACTTAATTCCCTAAACTTTTCCCAAGTTTTAACTTTGACCATCAAACTTTCAAAATTTACATTTTGGTCATTGTCTAAATTTTTTGGGTATTACAATTCTCCCCTCCTTAAGAAAATTCGTCCTCGAATTTTAAACTTTCTATGAAAACCATAACTTCTCTTTTATGAGGATTGCACTTTCTATTGTAGATTCATAACCCTAGTTTAGGGTTGTACGAACTGGTAAGACATAATCTCGTCTCATACAAAAACCTCTTCTGTCAACTTCTTGAATTTCATTTTTTTTTACTCTTTACTTTGAGAATTTTGTAAAGATCATGCACATCATTATATTTTGAACTTGTTTAATCAAATTCTTCAATCTAATTTAAAAATATCTACACATTTTCATATCATCCTCTCTATCCCAAGTAACGTCCTCTACATTATGATTTTGACAAAGTACTTTGACTAGAGAAATCATCTTGTTACGCAGTTCTTTGATTTCTTGAGTTAATATCCGAACTGGTTTTTCTTTATAATCAAATCCGTTTGTATCTTAATTTCCTCTGATGAAATGACATATGAAATATCCAATCGATACTTTCTAAGCATCAACACATGAAAAATATTGTATACTTTGTCCAACTCTGGTTCCCAAATACCTCCAGAGTTAATGTTAACTGATAATCCATCAGTCTAAATTTTTTTTTATCTCATAAGATCCAATGAATCTTAGGCTTAGTTCTTCTTTGCTTTTTGGGCGCAAAATATTTTTTTCAAGATGATACATTGAGAAATACTTTATCACCTTCATAAAAATTCAATCTTTTTTTTTCAATTCAAGTCTACATAAGACTTTTGTCGATCCAATATCATCTTGAGATTATCTTTACTTTATCTTCAACTTAATTCAATAAATCTGAGCGAACAAGATTATGATCTTTTAACTCGAACCCATTCATTGGTGTTCGGTATTTTCTCCCATATAAAACTTCACACGGAGTTATCTTGATGCTTAATTTAATAATGTCATTGTAGAAAAATTCTACTAAAAACAATTAATTTTCTCTTCCCATGATTCCTTAGAATCAATCACACATGCTCTCAGCATATCTTTTAATATATGAATAGAACTTTCTGACTTACCATCCGTCTGTGGATGAAAGATCGCACTGAAATTCAATCAAATACCCAACACTTTATGCAAATATTTCCAAAGTCTTAAAGTATACTTTGGATCCCTGTCAGATATAATGGATACTGATACTTCTTGTAATCGAACTATTTCCTTGATATACAACTCCGTATATTTATCCAATGCATAGTCCATTCACATCGGAATGAAATGTTTCGATCTAATTAACCAGTCACTATTACTCAAATGAAATCCTTTTTATTTGATGTCAAAGGTAGTCCATTAACCAAAATTCATAGTGACTCTTTACCACTTCCACTCTGGAATAGAAATCAGTTGTAATAATTCCAAAAGCACTTGATTCTTAGCTTTTACTTATTGACATGTCAAACATGTAACAACAAACTTAATAATGTTTTTTTTCATACCTGGCCACCAAAATAACTCTTTACATCCTGATACATTTTGTTCCCACTTGTATGCATAGTCAGTAGATTATAATGTGCCATAGAAAGAATATATTTCTTCCACTCATCATTATGAGGAATGCAAATTCTTCCTCAATAATTTCCATCAAAGTTGACTTCAAAGTCTTTAGTCTCGCATTTTTTTTCCACAACTGAAATTTTTTTTTCATCTCTCATTTTTTTTCTCTTTTTCTTTTCTTTCTCATTTTCATTTTTTTTCTTCGTTTTCATTTTCATTTTCTATTTTCTTTTTCTATTTTTTTTCTTCTTCTATTTTTTTTTCTTCTTCTTATAATATATATATATATTTTAGCTCTTATGCCATATGCCGAGACAACATGACTAAGAAAATCAACTTCTGATAGCCAAAACTCACTCTTTGGTATATACCTTTTTATCCTTAAGTATTTCGAATACAGTACGAAGATAAGCATCATGCTCTATCTTTGTATTCGAGTATACCCGAATGTCATCAATACAACCACCTCAAATTAATCCAAGTAAAATTGAAATACTTGATTCATCAAGTCTATGAATGCTACCTGAGCATTTTTCAAACAAATGACTTTACTACGAACTCGTAGTGTCTATAGCGTTTCTTGAAAACTATCTTTGGAACATCTTCCTCTTTAAAATTTAACCGATGATATCCCATTCGAATATCAATTTTAGAAACATTGCTGCTCCTTTTAAGCTGATAAAACAAGTCATCAATCCTCAAAATAGGATATTTGTTTTTGATAGTTACTTTGTTTAACTATCAATAATCTTTTCAATAATCTATGCATAATTGCATATATCCATTTTTTTATAACCAATACCTGTTTACCCCAAGGTATAAAATATTCAGTCTAATGCATCCTTCATCTATCAATTCTTGCATTAGTTCTTTATTCTCTTAGCTCAATCGAAATCATTCGATATGAACCCATAGATACAAGATTAATGTCTTGATAACCATGAATATTGAATTCCACCTCTCAATCTGGAGGTAACCCATAATAATAAATCTAAAAAGACTTATGGGAATTCCCAAGTTATGGAAATATCATTTAATCTTACTTCAGATACTTGAGTATCTATTACCTTAGCTAGAAAAGCTATGCATCTTTTTTACATCATTTTAATCGTAACCATTGCTGATATCACTTATTGATGATTTCACTTTTTCATCAATCATTAAATTTTTTTATTTCTCTACATTTTTCTAAATTAATCGCTTCTTGCGACCATTTACCTAACCATAATGCAGAGACAACCAACTTATGATCAAAATGATCTAAAAGTCGTTACTGATAATCCCATCAGATTCATCAATAACATAAGCTTCCGAATCTTTATCGGACATTTACTATTTGTCCTTCTAACCCTTGTATCATGACTGTGACCATGACCATGACCATGACCATGACCAATAGGTCTTCCACAATAATATCACTCGATATCAAGTAGAATTGAATATTTCTACTTTATAATTCCTTAATTCATTGTAGCATGGAAAGTTGGACAATCCATTTTCACATATTTACCTTCACAAGGTAACTCTATCCAATTTTATGGACTTGATATCCATTTTCAAACCAACTCATAACCATTTGATTTACTAATAATTCAACTTTCTTTAAACGTTTAGCGGAAATCATATTACCGCTTATGTATTTCCTCTTGCTCAAATTAACAATGCTTTAAATAATTTAATGCTTAGCTTAAATATTTCTCACTTATTTAAGCTTACTTGGATAAACCTCAGAATCATCACAGATTCAAAAATCTCCTTTGGATCCTCATCCGATTCGACTTTTCTTGTAAGTCATTCAAACTTTTTAATTGATTTTTTTCCATTTAAAAACTTCATTGAAACTGAAACATTTATTCCACCAAATGGAGAAAAATCCCTTACAACATCCACCCTTCTAAGGTGTTTTACATAATTCATGTCGGTTCCCTTTTTAGTCGATTTCAATCTCGACTTTCTTTTCAACATTTTCAACTTTATTACCTTTGTCTTTAATTTCAACATCTGAACATAGTTAGAATCATCATACATTATTAAAAGTAATTTTACTCCCAATAAACATCATCACAGTATATATACAAATATCAGTAACTTTTGACATCCTAGTGGCATGTATACACTTTTTAACTCAAAAATAACCTCGGTTTAGTCCTAGAATCGGCTAAACCTGTAGCTCTGATGCCAATAAATGTAACACCCATAACCCGTATAATTATACCTATACAGATTACGGATGTCACCCGTATTTTCTAAAACCATTTTACGATTTGAAAGCGATTTAAAATTTATTTTCTTAAAATAGTAAATGATATTATAAAATTATCATATCATAAAAATTACGTTTCGTTGTAACCAATTTAATTCAAAATATTTTTAATTATGAATAGTGAATAGTACCCGAATAGTGAACATTGAATAGTGAACAGTGGGGGAATCGATTCCCTGTAGTAGGGGAATCGGTACCCCTTTAACAATCTGGAAATTTAGCTTAAAAACCATGGTTACTGTTCATGCTACAGTAACTTCCGAAAATTTACATATAAATTCATAAAAATTAACCTTTAATCACTGTAAAACTTTCCAAAATTAATTCAACAAATAAATTGAACATTTTCAAATTACATGCCACTATCTAAAATCAAATTTCACAATAGGATGTCATACTGATATTGAAATATACCTCTCGATGCTTGATGTCGTTCTGAACTCTTTATTCTTATTCTTTGCTTTTTACCTACGCGTGAAAATCATCACACGCTAAGTATAAACTTAGTGAGGCAATTAAAACAATATATAGTGCAATACAATTCATGCATGAATTTAGATTTCAAATCCAATGCCATAAAACCATGCTTATAGCATCTTCAATATTTTACCATGATCAAAATAATATAAATTTCTTACCTTTTATCTCATAAGCTAATAAGCTTATTTTTACCAAAATACTTACCATTTAAATTCCATAAGCTCGTAAGCTTATTTTTTTTTTCAATATACTTGCCATTATTCTGTAAGCTCATAAGCTTATTTGTATGGTTACCATTTATTAACCAATAAAACATAATCCATAGCCAATAAACCGTAGACAATAGCCCAATATAACACCCTGAGGACCCTGGGTATACGAGTAAAATACCTGCACCGTAGTGCTAAACCTGCACTAAGCTTACGCCATAGTGCTAATTCGAACAATACACATAAGGTCGTGCCCACCACCTACACTAAGCTTACGCTATAGTGCTAATCCGGACATAAACCTGCACTTAGTGTCCTTACACACTATAGTGCTAATATAAACTTGCAGCTGCTATACTCTATGGCATGCCAACTATACCCTGTCCCTCAATGACTTACTTGGGCATATAGTCTATTTTATTCAATTCATCCATGACAAAGTATATTATCAATATTTAACATTGGGCAGTTCATACCCGAAAACATTCATGGTAAAATATCACATTTTTCATAATCAATGCATTTTGATTTCATACCGTGACATTTCAATGTCATGTCAATTTATAAAAACATGGCATAATATCATGCTGATATAAACAAGGTCGACTTATCGCAAGTCTTCCTTATGATGTATAAAACATCCATGTGTAATTTCATGCATGTATTGCACTCACCTTGACACTTTATGTCTTTCAAAATATATAAGCCTCACTATTGTCCACCATAAGCCCTTTTATATTTGATTTGCTTCGATTACAAATCAATCACAATCTGTATAAATCATCAATTCATAATAATCCATATGTTAGTATTTTACTAACATAAATACATTCCACCATATCTCCGTACTATATTTTAAATTCATCATCTATCAAAATATTTACTCTTAATAATTCCTTATAACATTGGAACCAACTTTTCCCATTTACTCAAAATGGTCTTCACCATTTTACCACTTAAATTCTTAATACCAATAATTCCAACATTGAAATTATTTCCATTCAAATGCTTTTACAAAAGCATAAATACATTTAAGTACCCCAACTATGCAATTGTTGTACTTAAATCACCAATCATTTCAATCTTCCCAAAATAATAAATTTCACATTTAACACTCATTTCAATTCTCAAACAACAATTCCAGCATAGTACATCAATTATACAACACTTATACAATAACCCATCAATTTTTCAGAATTCAGACAACTCGTACTACCTTTAAAGAATCATTACACTGTATTGATACACACACTGGAATTTAATTCCGTTTTTTCCATTGAAAACTAGACTCGAATACGAATCTATCCATATAAATAAATAATTCTAATTCATTCTGTACAATTTATGGTGAATTTTCAAAGTTCACCAACAGAATCTGTTTTGTTAAAGAATTCTGCTGTCCGACTTTTCTGACATTTCCTCAGTTAACAATTCATATCTATTTGTATACAACTTGAAATTGATCCCCGTTTATTTTAAACGAAACTAGATCCATATATGAACACAATATATAAAAATAACCTCCAAATTATTTTTATATATTTTCTGGTGAATTTTTGAACCTACTGTAATTCCTAAAATCTACACTGTTTTTCTTTAACCTCATCCTTATGTTCTTCATCAATTCTTACAACCTCAAAATCATCAATAATCATCATCAAGTTAACAACCATAGTATAAACCCAAATTTCCAGATTTGGGGATATTTGAATCAAGAAAGATTATAATGCAATATTGATATCAAATGATAGCGTTTCTCACAAATAACCATTTTCTATTTTCATCATACTCATAATCCTAAAGAAATTGCTTGAAAAATGAGTTGAAGATTTCTCACCCTTTGAAGAAGCCCACGTCTGGTTTGAAGAAGAAGAAAGCAAATTTAGATGAAATTTAGGAAACATTTCATCTTAATTAACATAATATCTCACTTTAAATGAATATAAAATTCATTTAATTGGGATAAGACCAAATCACCCTTAATGAATCTTCAAAATCACCATAAAACCAAGCCATCTGATATTACAAAGTCAAATATAATTTAATTTGACTTTGACTTACGAAAATGCCCTGAAATTTTCAAAACTTACGTTTTAGTCACTACATTCCACAGTTTTGCTTTAATCTGAAAAATTGCACAATTCCAAACCAAATTTCTCTGATCCAAAATATTACAATAATATTTCCAACCATTTTATAACATCCTTCAAATTTTTGTAAAATTCCGATTCGATCAGAATTTACCGATTTCTTAGCGGCTTTAACTCTTTCTTTACTAAATTCCAAATCCAACAATATGATTTCCATAAAACTCCAATCTCAAGAGTAAACCATATATTTATGGAATCAAAATCTTTTTAGGAAATTTATCACTTAATTCCCTAAACTTTTCTCAAGTTTTAACTTTGATCATCAAACTTTCAAAATTTACATTTTTTGTCATTGTCTAAATTTTTAGGTATTACATTAACACCTAAATTTATATTAAAAATTATCATAAAGTTACATTTAAACATATATAACCTCGTATTTATATCAAACTAATAAAAAAAATAATATTGATTAGAGTAGAAGTCATAAATGAGAATAGAGGTAGAGGTAGGATAATATGTTTTCAAAGTCGTGTTTCCTTTAAAGACCGTCAATAAAATGAACAGTAACTCAAGTTTACGGTTATCATTTATCAATGGAAGCAAATTCTCAGCCAACCCGACTGCCGACTTTTTATTCAATTACCCAACCAACTCATTTAAAGATGCTGCCTTTATCCAAAAATATAGCCTTTATGATGTAAATATACTACTTTTACATATTAAATATCAAGATGGTGAACGAACATAATTAATTTTGATAATAAAAAAATTATTGTTATTTTTTAAGGTCTCAAATTTGAGCATCAGGAATGTCAGATATACAAATGTTTATTGTTAAAATGTTGAGAGTTATATTTGAACATATATTATCTTATTATTTATCCCAAATTTTCAAAAAAATATGTCAAGATGATATTCTCATATTTAAAGCACAAGTCTGATCGAGTGAAGGCCACGATGCACATGTATACTTTTGTTTTCAATCACATAATAAATATTAACAATGATTATATATTTTTTGAATGGTGTCGGTGACGACAAGTAATATCTATTTAAAAAATTAATCAATTGATAATGTACACATATTTTATAGAGACAATTATCATTTGACTTATTTTTGTAGAGATTATAAATAAAGTTTACACACATATGTCGTCACCGTTTGATTTATTTTTATATTTCTCTTTGTGTTTGTGCTAACATACATCATTAACAACATTATGAGTTTTTTTAATAAAATTCGTATTTTTTTTTAATTTTTTCTTTTTTTCCAATTTGATCATCATATATCTTTTTAACTCTTTCAATGTAACGTGGGATAAAACACATTATGTAACACCTAAATTTCACCAATTAAAAAACTCAATACATTAAATAAAATATTACAAGTTGACCTATTTTTAGATCATAACACCTACATGCCCACTAAGTTGTCATCATTGTACTCTGGTACTTGCTGAGACTTATTCAATGATATGATTGTCTCATCACGCTCCACGTAACCTGTAACTTGTGAAAAAAACCACATTCCAAACGTTTAGTTCACAAGCTTAGTGTCACACAATAATTTTACTATACTACTTGCATTAATAACATAAATATGCCGACGAGTATAATCAAAGAAGCAATGCTACCAATATCATCAATGTTATCAAGTCATATATCCACTAATAATCATAATTACAATCTCAATCACAATATCATACCAAAGATAAGGTGGATAAGGTTCGAGTCACGGAACTCAAACACCCATTAAGACACAATATCATACTAGAGATGAGGCTCGAGTTACGAAACTCAAACACCCATCATGATGAAACTCGGGTCACGGAGCTCAAATGGTCATCAAGTTCATGTCTATCATCATTTTCAGACTTCACCACATCTACACCATGTTTCTCAAGCTTCTCAATTTAAAACACCCCTTGATTAACTACTAGAACATCGATGGGACCAGCCTCGTTTATCACACGCTCGACAAAACCGTAGTCACAGACGTTGGCAAAAAAAGGTCAAGACTGTTGGGGAAAACGGGTTATTTCCCACACGAACGTAGTTTTAAAATTGACCTAAAATGTCAAGATTAAAACCACCAAAGGTTGCACAACAGATAAACCTGTCAAACTATTGAATATTGAAACACAATGGAAAAGAACCGAATAAAAAACAATAAAGGAGAGAACACACCAAATTTACGAGGTTCGACGAGAATATCGTCTACTCCTCGGGCACCACACCGGATGATACTTCACTATATCACCAATATTACAACAAATGGAATTCTTTGGAATTCCCAAAGTGGGAGAATGAAGAATACAAGAGGAAGAGAGAACTTGTTTTTGGGATGATTTCTAATGGAAATACTTAGGCATATTTATAGTTGAGTTTCAAGAACAATATGTTCAAAGTTTGGCCACCTACCAAATAATTTTCCAATGTGTACAAGTTAGCCACCAAATATGAAATTCACATGTTCAAAGTTTGGCCACCAACCAAGATGAAATTTCCAATAAGTTGGCCACCAACCAAGATGAAATTTCCAACTTGTCAACTTAATTTCTAGACAAATCTAACAAATCTCCACCTTGGCTTGAAATTACCAAGCCTACTCAACTTCTTCAACTCCCCAAATTTTTAGTGCCTCTAACTGCGCTCACAAGCGCCACACACCCGAAGGTGTTCATACTTTCAGGATGGTAATCAAGTTCAAACAATGATTGAACTTGATTACTGTTACCACCTTGGTCATCATATCTGCAGGATTTTCTGATGTTGTAATTTTCTGAAGTAGAATCTTTCATTCTTCAAAGATCTCCCGCACAAAGTGATACCTCACGTCGATATGCTTAGTCCTTGAATGGTAGACTTGATTTTTCGCTAAGTGAATAGAGCTCTGACTGTCACAATAGAGACTAATGTGACTTTGAACAACTCCCAAGTCTTCCATCAACCCTTTAAGCCAAATTGCTTCCTTTACAGCCTCTGAAACTGCCATGTATTCTGCCTCTGTAGTAGACAAGGCCACCGTAGATTGCAATGTAGACTTCCAACTTACTGGGGCTTTAGCAAGAGTAAACAAATACCCAGTAGTTGATCGACGCTTATCACCAGCATAATTGGAATCAACATATCCAACCATACACTGACCAAGTGCTTCATCATGTTCAAAAACTAAACCAACATCCACGGTTTGTTGGAGATATCGTGGAATCCATTTCACAGCTTGCCAATGTCCTTCTCCAGGATCATGCATGTACTTGCTCACAACTCTAACTACTTGTGAAATGTCAGGACGCGTACACACCATTGTATACATCAAGCTCCCAACTGCATTAGCATATGGAACTTTTGCCATATACACTCGTTCTTCGTTAGTTTTAGGAGATAATTGAGAATTAAGTTTCAAATGAGAAGCCAATGGGATACTTACATGTTTGGTATTTTCATTCATGCCAAAACATTGTAATACTTTTCTCAGATACTGCTTCTGTGTTAAACAAATCTTCCCTCTCTGTCTATCTCTGCTTATCTCCATACCAAGAATCTTCTTGGCCTCACCTAGATCTTTTATCTCAAACTCTTGATTCAACTGAGCCTTTAATTTGTCTATCTCCTTTTGACTTTTCTAAGCGATCAACATATCGTCAACGTACAAGAGAAGATAAATGAAAGATCCATCTTTGAGCTTTTGCAAATACACACAATGATCATATTTGCTTCTAGTATACTTTTACCTCCTCATAAAGCTATCAAATCGCTTGTACCACTGCCTCGGAGATTGCTTCAATCCATATAGCGATTTGTTCAGCTTACAAACCCATTTCTCACAACCACCATCTTTGTATCCTTCTGGCTGTGTCATATAGATCTCCTCTTCTAAATCACCGTGCAAGAAAGTCGTATTTACATCAAGTTGAGCTAGCTCCAAATTTAACTATGCTACCAAGGCCAACAATATTCTAATGGAGGAATGTTTCAAAACAGGGGAAAATACTTCATTGTAGTCGATTCCCTCCTTTTGAGCGTAGCCTTTAGCTACCAACCGTGCCTTGTAGCGAACATCTTTCTTGTTATGAGATCCATCTTTCTTTACAAATACCCATTTGCATCCAATGGCTCTTTTACCTTTCGGTAATTGTGCCAGTTTTCAAGTGTCGTTCTTTTGGAGAGATTGCATTTCTTGATCCATGACACTTTTCCACTTATCACTTTCCAAGCTTTGTATTGCTTCTTGGTAAGTGATAGGGATATCATCATCAACAACTGGAAGAGCATAGGCCACCATATCAACAAATCGAGCAGGTCTACGAATTTCTCTCCTTGGCCTTGTAACTGCAAGCGTTTCTGGTGTCTCCAATGGTTCTTGGGTTTGAACCTCTTCATCTTCTGATTCTTCTATTGGAGTTGAAGAATCAGCTGCATCAACTTCTGGGATCATCATCTGCTGAAACTCTACCTGTTTTGGAGTATGCTCCACCTGCTGCGGAGTACTACTTCTCTGGACAGCTTCACTTGTTACCTTCTTTACTAGGGCAGATTCATCAAAGGTAACATCTCTGCTACAAATTATCTTCTTGGTGTCTAAACACCAAAGGCGGAATCCATTCACTCCATGAGTGATTCCCATAAAGAGAGCCTTCTTTGCTCTCGGATCAAGCTTGGATTCCTTCACATGATAATAAGCAGTGGATCCAAATACATGCAAGGAATCATAATCAGTAGCAGGTTTTCCAGACCATACCTCCAATGGTGTTTTTCCTCCTATCGCTGATGACGGCAGACGATTAATGAGATGGCCAGCATATGTCACAGCCTCAGCCCAAAATACCTTGCCTAACCCAGCATTAGACAACATACATCAAACTTTCTCCAATAGTGTTCGATTCATACGCTCTGCCACCCCATTCTGTTGTGGTGTAGGTCTAACAGTGAAGTGTCGAACAATACCATACTCATGACAAACGTCAAAGAATGGGTCACTTTTATATTCCCCTCCATTGTCCGTCCTAAGACGTTTGATCTTTCTACCAGTCTGGTTCTCAATCCTATTTTTCCATTTCAGGAAAATTTGAAGCACTTCATCTTTAGACTTCATCGGATACACCCAAACTCTTATGGAAAAGTCATCTACAAAAGTTACAAAATAATGGTTTCCCCCCAAAGACGATGTCTTTGAAGGACCCCATACATCTGAGTGAATATAATCTACAATACCTTTTATATTATGTATAGTGGTGCCAAACTTCACTCTCTTCTGCTTTTCCAGAACACAATGCTCGCAAAAGTTCAATTTGCAAGCCTTTGCACCTTTCAACAATCCTTTCTTTGCCAGAATTTACAAGGATTTCTCTCCAGCATGTCCAACCGCATATGCCACAACTGGGTTGCGTCCAAATCATCACCTCTGGAAGCTGCTGCAACTGCTCCAATAATTGTACTACCTTGGTAGTAATACAAATTATTTTTCCTGATGCCCTTCATCATCACAAGTGCGCCATATGTGACTTTTAAAACTACATCTCTCATAGTGACTACTAAGCCTTTGGATTCTAAGGCTCCCAACGAGATGAGATTTTTCTTCAAACTGGGCACGTATCGGACATCCGTCAGAACTCTAGTTGATCCATCTTGATTCTTCAATCGAATTGAACCTATCCAAACAGTTTTACAGGCATTGTCATTGCCCATATAAACAACTCCTGCATTTAGTTCCACTAAATCGGAGAACCACTCCCGATTAGGGGACATATGATAGGTGCAACCCGAATCTAATATCCACTCATCGGAATGGAATGTTGTTGATGAAGCAACCAATGATATGTCAGAGTCATGTGCATCATACTCTGCAACACATGCATCTGGAGCAGCTTTTCCTTTCTTCTTCAGCTTCGGACAATCTTTCTTTCAATGGCCTTTCTCATGACAAAAGGCACATTCATCTTTTCCAGTATGGACTTCGACTTTGATCTCCCTCTCCACTTTGGCTTTTGACTTTTCGAGGGACCTCTTGCCACCATGGCCTCTGCTGATTCGTACTTGCTCTCCTTCTTGGTTTTCTTCCTGAGTTCATAACTATACAAAGCATCAGTTACATCTTTAAGGGTAACATTATCCTTACCATGAAGTAACGTTGTCTCAAGGTGCTCAAATTCATCTGGAAGAGATGACAACAACATCAAAGCCAAATCTTCATCTTTGAAGGTTTCATCCATGCCTAATAAGTCTTCCACTAGCTCATTGAACGCAGTGATGTGTTCATTCATACTGGTGTCTGGTTGATAATCAAATCTGAACAATCTTTTCTTCATGTGGAGACGATTCTGAGAGCTTTTCTTCAGGAATTTTTCCTCCAAAGCTTTCCACATCTTACTTGCAGAAGTCTCGTTCTTGTAGCCATACTTCTGCTCCCTGGAAAGACAAGATCGAATCGTGCTGCACGCCAAACGATTGATTGTTCCCCATTCTTTTTCCTCCATATATTCGGGCTTTTCTTCCTCAATGGCGATGTCTATACCTTGTTGGAATAAAGCGTCTAACAACTCGCCTTGCCACATGCCAAAATGACCGGATCCATCGAACAACTCCACCGAGAAATTTGCATTTGGCATCACCCTCCTCACCGGTCCAGATGAAGAGCTTGATGTCTCAACTGATCCGTATTTTGGCATTTTAATTCTAACGAACAATATTCAATATCACGAACTATATCATTTCAGCAACGGAACCACCAGGATAACCTCAACCGAAGCTCTGATGCCAATTATTGGGGAAAACGGGTTATTTCCCACACGAACGTAGTTTTAAAATTGACCTAAAATGTCAAGATTAAAACCACCAAAGGTTGCACAACGGATAAACCTGTCAAACTATTGAATATTGAAACACAATGGAAAAGAACCGAATAAAAAACAATAAAGGAGAGAACATACCAAATTTACGAGGTTCGACGAGAATATCGTCTACTCCTCGGGCACCACACCGGATGATAACTTCACTATATCGCCAATATTACAACAAATGGAATTCTTTGGAATTCCCAAAGTGGGAGAATGAAGAATACAAGAGGAAGAGATAACTTGTTTTTGGGATGATTTCTAATGGAAATACTTAGGCCTATTTATAGTTGAGTTTCAAGAACAATATTTTCAAAGTTTGGCCACCTACCAAAGAATTTTCCAATGTGTACAAGTTAGCCACCAAATATGAAATTCACATGTTCAAAGTTTGACCACCAACCAAGATGAAATTTCCAACTTGTCAACTTAAATTCTAGACAAATCTAACAAAGACCTCGGCTTTGTACGCTTCGTGAATTGATTGATTTGCTTTTTCGAGTTGGTTCAGGGAGCGAGCCAAAAGGGAAATACGTGCTCCCTTAGATTAATTGAGATTTTGCTTTTTTTCTTTTTCTTCTGTTTTTGATTGAGCTATACTTTGGAGCTTATAGATAATTTTTTGTGTTCACGTCAGCATTTTGTTACACTAGTAACTGCTGTTAACGATGAGTGATTGATTTATTATAAATAAAAAATATTAGTTATCAATTTGTTACTTTTAAAATTTCAGTGGAGAAAACGAATAATTACTCAAACTTTAGTGATCATTTGTATAGTTTACCCTTTATTTAATGGTTATGATATATTATAATTAATCTAAAAATAAATAAATTTAAATTGAAAAGTACACATATTATTTACACACGAATTAAATCGAACATAAAATTTCAAAATTCTGAATACTTTAAACATACCATTTTAATCTATAAGCTTCCTTTCGATTTACATGTTTAAGGTTACATTTTTGTTAATTGTTTTTTATAACTACTAAAATCCGATTTAATAATTAATTAATCGAAACTTTAATTTTTCCCATTCACAAACGCTTGATTCAAACTTTTAACTTTACTTAAAGAATTTAGTACATCATCCGACTAAATCAACTGGTTGTTGGTTATATTAAATTTTTTTAAGCATTTGTTATGTTAAAATCAATCAAATTGATGCCATTTGTAAAAAAATATATTTATTTGTATTTATTTTAGTGAGGCGATATAATTTAATCATAACACCCTGTCATTAATGTACTTCCGGAGAAGCAAACGCACGTTTAAAGAAGGGTTTAATTCGAGCACGATATAGCCATTATTAATGTTCGGGGATTGTTATGTGGTGCGGTGTCTAAAAATCGGTTAATATACGGCGTGATCGGTTAAATAAGTGATCGGTTAAAATTTAGACCGGTTATGTTATATTATTTAACCGGAAATAATATAAAGTACAATAACATATTAGGTAGCGCTTATATAATGTAATAGGTAGAACTTATATTGACCTATTTTATAAGTAAATCGGTATATTTATACCGATAACATTTTAAATTTACCTATTACATTATAATATGTTGAAAGTGTCCATACTTTTTTTATAAAAAGGATCGATACTTTTTTTAAAGTTATGTAATTTATGTTTCAATTTTTTAATAGTGTTTCATGTTTTCCACCTACAATATTAATTTAATAATTTCATTTGCACAAAAAATTATTTGATTGTTTTGATATTTTATAAAATAATATTTAGAATTTAAATTTAACAATATTAACTAAATATAATAATAAATATGTAATATATATGTTTATTGTTTTTAATTTAATGATAATATATACCGTAACATAAAAAATAAATCATTAGATACATATAATTACTAAATTGATATCTTAAAACTCACTCAAAAGATAACCTTAAATTAATGTTTTCCACAGTGAAATAAGTATAGGCACTTCTATAAAAAGGATAGATACTTTACAATATAAGCCTTGTTCCGTTTATTTCGAGTCAAAGTCTCGACGTTTATTTAGCTCTATCACCGGGAAAATCTTAAATTCACCGCCGATCGTTGCTCCGTTTACGACACCTCCTGCACCATCGTGTTCCTTGTGTCGTTGCGAGTCTTCCGGTGTCAACCTTGTTCGCCGTCGACGGCGGCGCGTGAGGAGGTGGAGCAGTCAAAGATTCGGCCGAGTTGAAATTCGAGCTCTCCTCCGTTCAAAAATTTGAACCGATCGTTGTAAGTATCTCGAAATCGCTCAAAATAATTTTTAGAAATTTTTCCAGAATTTTTAGGCCCCCGGAGGCGGCCTCACGCGCCACACGCACCGTCGCAAGGAGAGTGAGCTGCTGGAAAACCGGTTTTGACTGGTTTGACCGGTTCCGACCGGTTCGTACCGGTTTGACCGGTCCGAACCGGTTTGACCTGTCAGACCCGACCTGACTGACCCGACCCGACCTTTGACTCGACCGTTGACCGTTGACTTCCTTTGACCAAAACTTAAAATGGCTTTGACCGACCCTTAAACGACCGTAAATCTTTTCCGAGTATACCTATTCTAATAGTTTTCATCGTCCCGAATCCGTTTCCGAAGTCCGTTTTGTCAAATTCGAACCCGAAGGCCTCCAAATTGACGGTCAAAGTGGTTGACTTTGACTTTGACCAAGAATTTGAATTTTTGAAAAGTCATACTTTATATTTTTCGACTTCCTGATTTCGATTCCGCAATCCGTTTGGCCAAATTCAGACTCGAAATACCCCAAATTGATAGTCAAACTCAAAAAATGCTTATATACTTAAGAAGTCTAGCTTTGAACAATTAAATAGGATTGGGACTGATAGATTATTATTGTTTGAAGGTACAAGAGACTCTCCGGATCGTTCGACAGCTTGACCCAGCTCTTCTAGATCAGTTAAACCACGTGTGCCAGTATTCACCCGTAAAACCCGTAAATTTTATGATTTTAGAGATTTATTTATGTTACCCATTAGTAATATAGTGTTATTATAAATTAGGTTCGAAAACTGTAGCAGAGCGTGGTGAAACCAGCAATCAGTAGATCTACTATTGAACCTATTATCGAGGTGTGTTCATGTTTACTACATAATGGTTTTAAATGTTTTGAAATATGGTACATTGAAATCTATGGATTATTATTGTTGGTACACCGATTTATTGTTGATGATTTATGGACTTTGATGACTGGTATATGGATATTGATTTTGGGATGGATTGAACTACAATTGTATAGCTCTGATCAAGCTAATAAACGGGCCTAATGTGACTCTTGAGGGCCCCAAAGATGTTTCATTAGGTTAGCTTTCCTTTGTTGTGTGCTTAGGGTAAGCTATATGAACTTATTGACTTGGGCTTAAGGATACAAGCATCATAGCCTATCCTTAAGTCGGCTTTCTTTTTGCTATGTGCATAAAGTAAGCTATATGAAAAATAATTTTGGGAACTACTGATGGTGTACCAGAAAAGGGTTTAAACTATGATTTTCAAAAGTTAAACTCTTTTACGAATTTGTGAGATTTACTGGACTATGATTTGTTTAATGTACCTATTGTGATTTTATGGTAATGTTGGGACACACTGAGCCTAGCTCACCTTTCGAAAATGTTTTTCCCCTTTCAGATACTGTTGGTTAGATACCTTAGTTCGAGCACTTGGAGGATCAACATATCTCTTGAAGTATATCTGATTTTAATATTTTAAACTTGCAAGTTGACTTTATTCTGGTGACATGGATCTATTTTAAAGTATTGGATTTTATAATGATGATACTTTTGCTATTACTATTCAGTTTATCGTGGTTTTGATTTTTAAGATATGTTTTAAATTAATTTATTACTGATTGGTTTTATATTTAAGAGTTGAGTTTTAATAGTATAATTTATTATAATTTCATGTCATGAATAATGTGGTTTTACATTGATTGGATAACGGTTTCAGAATATGTCTTTAAGAATCATGTATGTGATCCACTAAACTTAGTCGAAACGCATAGACCGGGTCTAGGGGGTTACATTTATTGGTATCAGAGCTTTTGGTTTTTAACTCTCGGACCGTGTATGAGTCCATATTGAAAATATGGTTTTGAAATATTTTACAAAACAAGTTACAAAGGCCATGTCACAAAATTATTAAGATTTTTAAATTGTGTTCGAGACTCCAAGTGCTTATCTAACCCTAAGTTTTATCTTCTGTAGTAAACTTGAGATCCATCAAAATGAGTGCTAGACGTGGTCGTCGAACTAGCCGTGGACGAGGTCGAGTGGCTAGATTTGCAGATCTGATTGATGAGATACGGGTAGATCCCCCACCTCAGATAGGTGATCCTGCTCCTACGACCCCAACGAATCTGCCTCCTGCCGCTGGTATTGGCATAACTACACCGATCATAGGAGCGACCGATATTGAGTCAGAGTTTACCGGAGTTTCTTTGGATGAGAATTTTGGTAGACAATTTCTGCAGTTGATACAGGGAGCAGTCAGAGCTACTGGTGTTGTATCTATTTCGCAGACTTTGATTGCCAATGGAGTTAGAACTTTTGGGGGACAGATTGGTGGAGCTCCTACTGAAGCTGAGGATTGGCTCCAGGATACAGAGAGACGCATGGATCAGTTGGGTTTAGACTCAACTAAGAGATATCAGGGTGCTGTGGCGATTTAGATGGCAATGCCTACACTTGGTGGGAGTCATTAACCAGTAGTATTCCTACCGATCGTTTGAACTAGAATTTCTTTAAGGATCGCTTTCGGAGTCGTTTTCTGGGAGAGCGCTACTTAGCTCAGAGACGTCAGCAGTTTCAAGACCTGGTTCAGGGAGACATGACTATTTCTGAGTATGAGATCGAGTTCTTGAAGTTGCTGAAGTATGGATTCAGTATGGTACCTACTGAGAGAGATCGATGTTGTAAATTTTCCCTTGGACTCAGATACGAGCTGCGTAGACAAGTTGTAACCCATCAGGATGAGATATTTGATGTGCTGGTGGGTAAAGCCAAAGATGTTGAAGATGTGGAGGTTTTAGCTTCTGGTAGAGAGCGTGTTGAACAGGAACGATCTAAGAAATTTTCAGGCCCGATGGAGTCACCAGCACAGTCCGGGAAAAGGACTCGTACTACAGTTTCTCAGAGAAGCAATACACGTTTCAGGCCTGCAGCATCTTCACCGTTAATTGGCACTCGAGGCGGTTCCTCATCGTCTTATCATGGGTTCCTCTGTGAGTTTTGTGGCAAACAACACATAGGAGAGTGTCGTAAGAATATGGGTCTTTGCTATCAGTGTGGATCTAGTGGTCATTTTCGGAGGGATTGTCCTCAGCTAGCTTCGTTTGAGTAGACCGCTACTCAGACTCCTGTGCGTTCTCAGACTATAGTACATACTCCAATTAGAGATCGTAGCCAAGTAAAGGTTCGTGGTTCAGCGTCCAGGACTGACAGTAGAGCCCGACCTCAGCAAAATAGAGGGCCAACAGTTTATGAGGCTAGACAGCCAGCTTTGGTTTATACCACTAGACGTCGGGATGACAGAGATGAGCCTGAAGTTATTGCAGGTACATTTACTATTTATTCTATCCCATACTTTGCATTACTGGACAATGGCTCCACTCACTCCTATGTATCGAGCTCAGTATCTCGAAACCTTCAGATTCCGATCGAGAACACTGAAAATACTGTTACAGTTACGAGTCTAGTAGGACAAGCGGTATTAGTGAATAAAGTATTTCGGCGTTGTCCTCTCGAGGTTCAGGGAGAAATTTTTCTCGCTGATCTTTTGGAACTTACTTTAGAGGAGTTCGATCTAATTCTTGGTATGGATTGGTTGAATAAACACAAGGTAAATCTGGATTGCGAATACAAGCGGTCTACTCTAAAGACTTCAGATGGTCGGACCGTTGTGTTAATTGGTGAACGGCGTGGCTATCTCTCCAATATAGTTTCAGCATGGAAATTGATCGTATGATCCGGAAGGGGTATGAGACTTTCATTGCTTGTATTTTGAACACTAAAGGTTCATTGTCCACGATCGAAGAGATCCGTACAGTTAGCGAGTTTCCTGATGTATTTCCAGAGGAGTTGCCTGGTTTACCTCCTGATAGAGAGGTAGAGTTCGAGATAGAGACTTATCCGGGATCTGCACCTATTTCTATGGCACCTTATCGCATGGCTCCAAAAGAACTTAAGAAGTTGAAGGTCCAATTGCAAGAATTATTCGATCGAGGATTTATTCGGCATAGTACTTCGCCATGGGGAGCTTCAGTTCTGTTCGTGAAAAAGAAGGATTGATGACTTATTTGATCAGTTGCGAGGAGCTACTGTATTCTCTAAGATTGATCTTCATTCGGGTTATTATCAATTGAAAGTTAAAGGATCTGATGTTGCAAAGACAACCATTCGCACTAGATATGGTCATTATGAATTCTTAGTGATGCCTTTTGGTTTGATGAATGCTCCTGCAGCTTTCATGGATTTGATGAATCAGGTGTTCTGACCATATTTGGATCAATTTGTAGTGGTCTTTATTGATGATATTCTGATCTATTCTCGTACTGAGGCAGAGCATGACGAGCATTTGAAAATCGTTCTACAGACTTTGAGATAGCATCGTCTATATGCCAAACTAAGCAAGTGTGAATTTTGGCTTCAAGAAGTGTCGTTTCTGGGGCATATTATTTCTGCGCGAGGTATTAAGGTCGATCCAAGCAAGATCGAGGCTATTGTGAATTGGAAACGACCTAAGAATATCTCTGAGATTCACAGTTTCTTGGGCTTGGCTGGTTATTATCGACGTTTTGTTGAGGGCTTCTCGATCATTGCTTCTCCTTTAACAAAGTTGTTAAGGAAGAATGTGTCGTTTGACTGGGGAGAGGCACAACAGGAAAACTTTGAGAAATTAAAGGCGGTGTTGATTCAAGCACCAGTGTTGATTCAACCAGAGTCCGGGAAGGAGTTTACAGTGTATAGTGATGCTTCACATTCAGGACTCGGCTGTGTTCTAATGCAGGAAGGTAAGGTGGTGGCTTATGTATCCCGTCAGCTGCGACCGCATGAATGTAATTATCCTACTCATGATTTGGAGTTAGCAGCAGTGATTTTTGCCTTGAAGATTTGGAGACACTATCTTTATGGAGAGAAGTATTACATTTTCACGGATCATAAGAGCTTAAAGTATCTTCTGACCCAGAAGGAGCTTAATTTGAGACAGCGACGCTGGCTAGAGCTTCTAAAGGATTATGATTGCGTGATTGATTATCACCCTGGTAAAGCTAACATTGTAGTGGATGCTTTGAGTTTAAAGGCGATAACAGAGTTAAGCCGACCTTGGTTGATGAGATCAAAGCTAAGCAGCCCCTTGATAGCTCCTTGCTTTCCATCTTTGAGCAAGTAGAGCAGGGGAAAAACTCAGATTACGCAATTGATCAGGATGAAGTTTTATGCTTTAAAGGTAGATATTGTGTGCCTGATGATGCTGAGTTGAGGTAGACTATCCTTACTGAGGCTCATAGTAGTCCATATGCTATGCACCCCGGAGGAGATAAGATGTACCGGAATTTGAGAGAGAAGTATCATTGGATTGGGATGAAGAAAGACATATCTGACTTTGTGGCTAGGTGTTTGACTTGTCAGCAAGTTAAGGCAGAACATCAACATCCATCAGGTTTGTTACAGCCTATCAAGATTCCTGAATGGAAATGGGAGCGTATTACTATGGATTTTGTTACTGGCTTGCCTAGGACTCATTCGAAAAAAGATTCAGTTTGGGTGATTGTTGATAGACTTACAAAGTCAGCTCACTTCATTCCTGTGCGAGTAAATTATACTTTGGATAAGCTGGCAAGATTGTATATTTCAGAGATTGTCAGATTGCATGGTGTTCCATTGTCTATTATTTCTGATCGAGATCTGAGATTTACTTCGAGATTTTGGAAGGCGTTACATACGGCTTTGGGAACAAGATTGGATTATAGTACATCCTTTCATCCACAAACTGATGGTCAATCTGAGAGAGTAATTCAGATTCTGGAGGATATGTTGCAGGGTTGCGTAATCGATTTTCATGGTAGTTGGGAGAACTTTTTGCCGTTGGCTGAATTTGCTTACAATAACAGTTATCAGACCAGCATTCGTATGGCACCCTATGAAGCACTCTATGGGCATAAATGTCGCACTCCGATCTGTTGGACTGAGTTGCGTGATAGGAAAACGTTAGGACCTGAGTTAGTGCGAGAGACGGAGGACACAGTCAGATTAATCCGTGACCGTCTGAAAGAGGCATTTGATAGGCAGAAATCTTATGCAGATCAAAGGAGGAAGGATATACAGTTTGAGGTTGGAGATCAGGTCTTTTTGAAAGTTTCACCCTGGAAGAAAGTATTGAGATTCGGGCGTAAGGGTAAATTGAGTCCAAGATTTATTAGACCATTTCGTATCTTGAAGAGGGTAGGACCTGTTGCATATCAGCTTGAGTTGCCTTCTGAGCTAAGTCGTATTCATGATGTCTTTCATGTATCAATGTTGAGGAGATACCATTCATATCCAGGTCACATTATTCAGGTTGAAGAAGTAGAGCTTAGTCCTGATTTGTCATATGAAGAGGAGCCCATTCAAATCTTAGAGAGAGATGAACGAGTTCTTCGGAATAGGCAAATTCCAATGGTCAAAGTTCAATGGAGTAATCGAGGCCCCTCAGAAGCTACTTAGGAGACATTGGAGTCAATGGAGGCTCAGTTTCCTCAACTATTCTCATAAGGTAAATTTCGAGGACGAAATTTCTTGTAGAGGGGGAGAATTGTAACAACCCGAATATTTACAAAAAAAAAAGTATTAATTGAAATTGGAGGTAAATTATGAAAATGGGTGAAATTAAGTGACTAAATTAAAATTTATGAAAACTTGTATGCCATTTTTGAAGTAAAGGAAATTCAGGGACCAAGCCCTGAATTTCCCCTAAAACTGTCGGCAGAATTGGTGTTATAAGCGTGTTTTCTGGTTTAAAACCAGAAAACACAAATGATAATTTCTTAAGTTTTCCTCCTCCCGTACCCTTACTTCCAAGCCCGATTCCGACGCTGTTCGACCTCCAATCGAAAAATTGAAACCACCGTCGTGTTCATCTTCGACCCGTGAACAAAACCCAGTAAATCAATTATAGCGAAACGCTGCCAAATGACGTGAATTTCGAGTCAAAGTCTCGACGTTTATTTAGCTCTATCGCCGGGAAAATCTTAAATTCACCGCCGATCGTTGCTCTGTTTACGACACCTACTGCACCATCGTGTTCCTTGTGTCATTGCGAGTCCGCCGGTGTCAACCTTGTTCGCCGTCGACGGCGGCGCGTGAGGAGGTGGAGCAGTCAAATATTCGGCCGAGTTGAAATTCGAGCTCTCCTCCATTCAAAAATTTGAACCGATCGTTGTAAGTATCTCAAAATCGCTCAAAATAATTTTTAGAAATTTTTCCGGAATTTTAGGCCCCCGGAGGTGGCCTCACGCGCCACACGCGCCGCCGTAAGGAGAGTGAGCTACTGGAAAACCGGTTTGACCCGTTTTCAATCGGTTTTGACCGGTTTGACCGATTCCGACCGATTCGAACCGGTTTGACCGGTCTGAACAGGTTTGACCGGTCAGACCCGACCCGACTCGACTGACCCGACCCGACCGTTGACCTGACCGTTGACTTCCTTTGACCAAAACTTAAAATGGCTTTGACCGACCCTTAAACGACCGTAAATCTTTTCCGAGTATACCTATTCTGATAGTTTTCGACGTCCCGAATCCGTTTCGGAAGTCCGTTTTGTCAAATTCGAACCCGAAGGTCTCTAAATCGACGGTCAAAGTGGTTGACTTTGACTTTGACCAAGAATTTGAATTTTCGAAAAGTCATACTTTATATTTTTCGACTTCCTGATTTCGATTCCGCAATCCGTTTGGCCAAATTCAGACTCGAAATACCCCAAATTGATAGTCAAACTTGAAAAATGCTTATATACTTAAGAAGTCTAGCTTTGAACAATTAAATAGGATTTGGGACTGATAGATTATTATTGTTTGAAGGTACAAGAGACTCTCCGGATCGTTCGACAGCTCGACCCAACTCTTCTAGATCAGGTAAACCACGTGTGCCAGTATTCACCCGTAAGACCCGTAAATTTTATGATTTTAGAGATTTATTTATGTTACCCATTAGTAATATAGTGTTATTATAAATTAGGTTCGAAAACTGTAGCAGAGCATGGTGAAACCAACAATCAGTAGATCTACTATTGAACCTATTATCGAGGTGTGTTCCTATTTACTACATAATGGTTTTATATGTTTTGAAATATGGTACATTGAAATCTATGGATTATTATTGTTGGTACACCGATTTATTGTTGATGATTTATGGACTTTGATGACTGGTATATGGATATTGATTTTGGGATGGATTGAACTACAATTGTATAGCTCTGATCAAGCTAATAAACAGGCCTAATGTGACTCTTGAGGGCCCCAAGATGTTTCATTAGGTCGGCTTTTCCTTTGCTGTGTGCTTAGGGTAAGCTATATGGACTTATTAACTTGGGCTTAAGGATACAAGCATCATAGCCTATCCTTAAGTCGGCTTTCTTTTTGCTATGTGCATAAAGTAAGCTATATGGAAAATAATTTTGGGAACTACTGATGGTGTACCAGAAAAGGGTTTAAACTATGATTTTCAAAAGTTAAACTCTTTTACGAATTTGTGAGATTTACTGGACTATGATTTGTTTAATGTACCTATTGTGATTTTATGGTAATGTTGGGACACACTGAGCCTAGCTCAACTTTCGAAAATGTTTTTCCCCTTTCAGATACTATTGGTTAGATACCTCGGTTCGAGCACTTGGAGGATCAACATATCTCTTGAAGTATATCTGATTGTAATATTTTAAACTTGCAAGTTGACTTTATTCTGGTGACATGGATCTATTTTAAAGTATTGGATTTTATAATGATGATACTTTTGCTATTACTATTCAGTTTATCGTGGTTTTGATTTTTAAGATATGTTTTAAATTAATTTATTACTGATTGGTTTTATATTTAAGAGTTGAGTTTTAATAGTATAATTTATTATAATTTTATGTCATGAATAATGTGGTTTTACATTGATTGGATAACGGTTTCAGAAAATGTCTTTAATAATAATATATACCGTAACGTAAAAAATAAATCATTAGACACCTATAATTACTAAATTAATATCTTAAAACTCACTCAAAAGATAACCTTAAATTAATGTTTTCCACAGTGAAAAAAGTATGGACACTTTTATAAAAAAGATAGATACTTTACAATATAAGCACTACTTATTACATTATATAAACGCTACCTATTACATTATATAAGTGCTACCGATTACATCATATTTTTACCAATTATATTGAAAGTGTCCATACTTTTTATAAAAAGAATTGATACTTTTTTTAAAGTTATGTAATTTATGTTTCAATTTTTTTTAATAGTATTTCATGTTTTCCACCTACAATATTAATTTAATAATTTCATTTGCACAAAAAATTATTTGATTGTTTTGATATTTTATAAAATAATATTTAGAATTTAAATTTAACAATATTAACCAAATATAATAATAAATATGTAATATATATGTTTATTGTTTTTAATTTAATAATAATATATATCGTAACGTAAAAAATAAATCATTAGACGCCTATAATTACTAAATTAATATCTTAAAACTCATTCAAAAGATAACCTTAAATTAATGTTTTCCACAGTGAAAAAATTATGGACACTTTTATAAAAAGGATAGATACTTTACAATATAAGCACTACCTATTACATTATATAAACGCTACCTATTACATTATATAAGCGCTACCTATTACATCATATTTTTACATATTATATTGAAAGTGTCCATACTTTTTATAAAAAGGATCGATACTTTTTTTAAAGTTATGTAATTTATGTTTCAATTTTTTTAATAGTGTTTCATGTTTTCCGCCTACAATATTAATTTAATAATTTCATTTGCACAAAAAATTATTTGATTGTTTTGATATTTTATAAAATAATATTTAGAATTTAAATTTAACAATATTAACCAAAGATAATAATAAATATGTAATATATATGTTTTTTGTTTTTAATTTAATAATAATATATACCGTAACGTAAAAAATAAATCATTAGACACCTATAATTATTAAATTAATATCTTAAAACTCACTTAAAAGATAACCTTAAATTAATATTTTCTACTGTGAAAAAAGTATGGACACTTTTATAAAAAGGATAGATACTTTACAATATAAGCACTACCTATTACATTATATAAACACTACCTATTACATTGTATAAGCGCTACCTATTACATCATATTTTTACATATTATATTGAAAGTATCCATACTTTTTATAAAAAGGATCGATACTTTTTTTAAAGTTATGTAATTTATGTTTCAATTTTTTTAATAGTGTTTCATGTTTTCCACCTAAAATATTAATTTAATAATTTCATTTGCACAAAAAATTATTTGATTGTTTTAATATTTTATAAAATAATATTTAGAATTTAAATTTAACAATATTAGCCAAAGATAATAATAAATATGTAATATATATGTTTTTTGTTTTTAATTTAATAATAATATATACCGTAACGTAAAAAATAAATCATTAGACACCTATAATTATTAAATTAATATCTTAAAACTCACTTAAAAGATAACCTTAAATTAATGTTTTCTACAGTGAAAAAAGTATGGACACTTTTATAATAAGGATAGATACTTTACAATATAAGCACTACTATTACATTATATAAACGCTACCTATTACATTATATAAGTTCTACCTATTACATCATATTTTTACCTATTATATTGAAAGTGTCCATACTTTTTATAAAAAGGATCGATACTTTTTTTAAAGTTATGTAATTTATGTTTCAATTTTTTTAACAGTGTTTCATGTTTTCCACCTATAATATTAATTTAATAATTTAATTTACACAAAAAATATTTGATTGTTTTCATATTTTATAAAATATTATTTAGTATTTAAATTTAAAAATAATAAACAAAGATAATAATAAATATGTAATATATATGTTTATTGTTTTTAATTTAATAATAATATATACCGTAACGTAAAAAATAAATCATTAGACGCCTATAATTACTAAATTAATATCTTAAAACCCACTCAAAAGATAACCTTAAATTAATGTTTTTCACAGTGAAAAAATTATGGGTTTCGATATTTCATAAAGTGTCGAAACTTTTTATAAAAGTATCGACACTTTATGCTTGCACCTCGTTGGGCATTAATATTTCATTCTGGACAAAAATATCGACACAAACTAAAAAAGTGTCGATACATTATTTAGACATATTCTCTCATAAAACCGGTATAATTATATCGGTTTCATTGACCATTTACCTATTACATTATACTTATGGGTTTCGATGTTTTAGGGATCGATATTTTTTTAATAAATGTATCGACACTTTTTAAGGATACACCTTTTTTGGCATTCATTCTAGACCGTAAGTATCGACACAACTTTAACAAGTGTCGATACTATATGCTGACCTATTTTAGCATAAAACCGGTATATTTATATTGGTTACATTGTAAATTTACCTAATACATTATAATTATTGGTTTCGATGTTTTCGAGATCGATACTTTTAATAAGTGTCGATACTTTATGTTGACCTAATATATTATGTGTGCACCTCGTTTGGGTCGATACTTGTTACATTGTTAATTTACCTATTACATTATAATTATTGGTTTTGATGTTTTTTGGGTTGATACTTGTAGTTATTGTACATACCTAAATATGTACTGCGAATTTAATGTTGTACCCATCTTTAACTACCACTACCAATACCACATCCTATTGAAAGCAGCACGACTGAAACATGTTCAAAATGAACCTTTGCTTACATCTCCATCAACTCCTGGACCACTGAACTTGTACAACAAAATTTTTTCCATGGATAATACTGATGTAGACAATGTTAAGCCAACCGAGGAATGCCATGAAGTACATAATGTTGATGAATCTGACAGATTGGTTGGTCAGCTCTTCTGTTCACGTGATCAAGCTTGGTACTTTTACAAGGGATTCGCACGGGAACATGGGTTTAGTGCACGTAAGGGAACAACACGGCTTGACGTGGAAGGGAATGTGAAGACACAAGAATTTTGTTGTTCCAAAGAAGGGTTTCGAGTATCAAAAGTCAATACTGTTGATCGTCAACGTGCTCATACGCCAGTCACAAGAACAGGATGTAAGGCTAGAGTCGTAGTTATAGCAACAAATACAAACGATCAGTGGGTTATAAGTAAGTCTGATCAGAAACATAATCATGCATTGTGCACACCTGCTATGACACCATTTATGCATTCTAATAGAGCTGTAAGTAAGGCTGATATCGATGAGGCAACAACATTGAAAGAGGTCGGTGTTGGCACGTCACAAGTAATGAACTATTTAACGCAGCAGGCAGGGGGCTATCATAATGTTGGATTTACACATAAAGACCTCTACAATACACTTCAAAGAGGTAAAGCAAAGGAAATCGTCGATGGGGATGTGAATGCGCTTATTGCCTACTTTGATTATAAGAAACATGATGATCCTGGGTTTTTTATGACATACTCGGTAGACGAATCGGGGGCATTGTATAATCTTATTTGGTCGGATTCTACATCGAGATCGGATTACACATGCTTCGGTGATGTAATTGCGTTCGACACAACGTACAAAGATAATTTGTATGGTCGACCAATTATGCCTATTGTTGGTGTCAATCATCACCATAACACAATTGTGTTTGCCACTGCCATAATCGCTGACTAGACGTCTCAATCTTTCGAGTAGGTGCTACAGAATTTTTAGAAGCCATGATGAATAAATCACCTATTTCAGTTGTCACCGATGGGGATAGGGCAATACAGAGGGCTATCAAATCTGTTATCCCTTATGCTAAGCACAGATTATGTTCTTGGCATCTTTCTCGCAATGCACAAGCTAACATTGGTGACCCAAAGTTTACAGCAGCATTCTCAAAATGCATGGCTTCCTGGTGGACAACCAAGGAATTTGATATTCAATGGCGTTCGGTTGTTTCAGAATTCAACGTCCAAAAGCATCCATGGGTGATTGAGAAGGGAAATACACGACACTTATGGGCACAAGCATATCTAACCGATCATTTCTTTTCCAATATTAGCTCAACACAAAGGTGCGAGTCTATGAATGCTTCACTAGCTATTGCACTGAAACACAAGAAGACATATTTAGATGTTGTTCGTGCAATTGAAGATCTAATTAGTAGAATGCGTATGAACGAGTTGAAAGCGGATTACTTAAGTTCCCATACGAAGCCCTTCCAGATCACAAAACTGGTCGACCTTGAAAGCCATGCCGCTGCGATTTTTACCCGCGAATCTTTTCGTGTGTTCCAAGATGAACTTATACGGGAGACATTGTACCAGATTGAGGCAGAGATTAAGTCCTTATCAGATGAATGTCAACATTATATTTTGTCAAAGTACGCAGAAAAAATAGGAAATTTGAAATTAGTTTTGATTCTTGTACGAAAACTCTAATTTACTCCTGCAAAAAATTCGAGACCGTTGGACTTCCGTGTCGCCATCAACTTCACATTTTGAAGCACTTGGACTACACATATTTGCCCGGGACTTTGATTCAAAGTAGGTGGACTAATGATACGAAGGCTTCTGCACCCAGTTATGTTGATTTGAATGTGTCTCCAGAAGTGATGCAAATGGCAAGGTTCGCTGCTCTACGTTCCACGTCAAGTAGGTTATACTACATTGCATCAAAGACAGACGAGTCTTTTAAAACCGCAAGAGATGAGATGAAAAAACTAATAGAAGAATTAGAAAACTCGTTTGGTTTGAATGATTCAGTCAACCAGAGCATTGTAGTAAACAACGTTCGTGACCCTCAACGAAAACAACGCAAGCGAAAAGAAGTGCCGAAGAACAAGGTCAAGAAGAAAATTAGGCAATGTGGGTACTGCAACGGTGAGGGACATAACAAACTAACATGTCCTCAAGTCAAGCTCAGTTTGAGTACAAGCACACAACCTACATCAACTGATTTTTTCGAAAACGGAATGGAATGACAACGATCTCCATATATCGTAAGTATCAACATGACTCCTATTGTGTATAAGAAACATGTACATATAAATATTTTGAATGAAGGAAGAAAAACCGCGTTACTTAAAATTAGCGACACAATATTAAAAAGTGTCGATATAGGTTGTAGACCTATTCGCTCATAAAACCGGTATATTTATACCGGATATATTACAAAATTATCTATTACAGTATAATTATGGGTTCCGATGTGTAAATGTAGACACTTTTTGACAAGGTATCGACACATTTTTCTTCCATTCTGGACATAAAGTACCGACACAATATTAAAAAGTGTCGACATAGGTTGTATACCTATTCGCTAATAAAATCGGTATACTTATATCGGTTATATTACAAAATTATCTAGTACATTATAATTCTGGACATAAAGTACCGACACAAAATTAAAAAGTGTCGATATAGGTTGTAGACCTATTCGCTCATAAAACCGGTATATTTATACCTGTTATATTACAAAATTATCTATTACATTATAATTATGGGTTCCGATGTATAAATGTCGACACTTTTTGACAAGGTATCGACACATTTTTCTTCCATTCTGGACAAAAAGTACCGACACAATATTAAAAAGTGTCGACATAGGTTGTAGACCTATTCGTTAATAAAACCGGTATACTTATATCGGTTATATTACAAAATTATCTAGTACATTATAATTCTGGACATAAAGTACCGACACAAAATTAAAAAGTGTCGATATAGGTTGTAGACCTATTCGCTCATAAAACCGGTATATTTATACCGGTTATATTACAAAATTATCTATTACATTATAATTCTGGGTTCCGATGTGTAAATGTCGACACTTTTTGACAATGTATCGACACATTTTTCTTCCATTCTGGACATAAAGTACCGACACAATATTAAAAAGTGTCGACATAGGTTGTAGACCTATTCGCTAATAAAACCGGTATACTTATACCTGTTATATTACAAAATTATCTAGTACATTATAATTCTGGACATAAAGTACCGACACAAAATTAAAAAGTGTCGATTTAGGTTGTAGACCTATTCGCTCATAAAACAGGTATATTTATACCGATTATATTACAAAATTATCTATTATATTATAATTCTGGGTTCCGATGTGTAAATGTCGACACTTTTTGATAAGGTATCGACACATTTTTCTTCCATTCTGGACATAAAGTACCGACACAATATTAAAAAGTGTCGACATAGGTTGTAGACCTATTCGCTAATAAAACCGGTATACTTATACCGGTTATATTACAAAATTATCTAGTACATTATAATTTTGGACATAAAGTACCGACACAAAATTAAAAAGTGTCGATATAGGTTGTAGACCTATTCGCTCATAAAACTGGTATATTTATACCGGTTATATTACAAAATTATCTATTACATTATAATTCTGGGTTCCGATGTGTAAATGTCGACACTTGTTGACAAGGTATCGACACATTTTTCTTCCATTATGGACATAAAGTACCGACACAATATTAAAAAGTGTCAATATAGGTTGTAGACCTATTCGCTCATAAAACCGGTATATTTATACCGGTTATATTACAAAATTATCTATTACATTATAATTCTGGGTTCCGATGTGTAAATGTCGACACTTTTTTACAAGGTATCGACATATTTTTCTTCCATTCTGGACATAAAGTACCGACACAATATACAAAAGTGTCGATATAGGTTGTAGACCTATTCGCTCATAAAACCGGTATATTTATACCGATTATATTACAAAATTATCTATTACATTATAATTATGGGTTCCGATGTTTTTTCAATCGACACTTTTTGAAAAGGTATCGACACATTTTTCTTCCATTCTGGACATAAAGTACCGACACAATATTAAAAAGTGTGAAAACTTTGTTGTGGATATCATGGAAAACAATGATATAGTAATGTGTTTCGATACATTTTACATACCGAACCGCTCTGTGTGCCATCTTCCTTCATCCTTTTGCATTCGGCCATACTGTCAACATTTAAAATTTGTAATCAATTTAAAGTTTATCGATACTTTAATCCAATTACCATTTCAACAATAATAACAAAAAGACATTGATACTTACTAGAAGTACATATATCCACCCTTTGGTTGCTTTCGAGTCTCGGCCTCAATTTCAAAGTCATCTGCGCCACCAACAATTTTTCAACCCATTGACTCCATTTTTCCTTCATATATCAGTTTACGCAAATCAAATTATTTTGTTACATACACTTTATTCAATATACAAATATAGATAACTACTCTTGTGGTAAAACGGTTTTCTTCAAAAGAATTTGAATGGCCACTACAAAATGTGTCGGCACATTTATATAACCTATAATATCATTTTCTACCTATAATATTTAATAAAAGTATCGACATTTATATTTTACCTTCAATATCACTTTCTACCTGCAACCGGTCTCAAATGCTTCTTTACTCCAAAACCCCAAACAACACATAAAAACCCTATTCACGATTACTGTAATAATAAAAAACTAGGGTTTCGACAACATACTTTTCGATTCGACTGCATCAACAAACAAACAAACATCGCTTTAGAAACGCCTTCTGAAATGCAGCAACAATTACGCTTCGATTTCAAAAACTCGTCCGTTCTATCGATTTTCAGAGGATATTTAGATATGGCCTTTATATTTTCATCGGATATGTTATTTATATTTAATCGATACAAATACAACAGTGTCGATACTTTTATGTCAGGTGTCGATACTTTCGAAAGGATAATTACCTATTTCTTTGAAAGTGTCGATAATTTATTACACGTACTTACGAAAATATCGACACTTTCAATATATCCGGTATCGTTTTACCGGTTTTATCATTTTGATACCGGTTTTATCATATTTTTACCTGTTATATCGTTGTGGATCGATATATATTTTTAAAGTATCGACACATTATAGGCGCTAAAATTGCTTCTCTTTTAAATTCACAAAGTGTCGATCCTTATATAAAGTATCGACACTTTCAATATATCCGGTAACGTTTTACCGGTTTTATCATTTTGATACCGGTTTTATCATATTTTTACCTGGTATATCGTTTTGGATCGATACATTTTTTAAAAGTATCGACACTTTATAGGATTTAAAACTGCTTCCCTTTTAAATTCATGAAGTGTCGATCCTTATATTAAAGTACCGACACTTTAAATGTATCCGGTAGCGCTTTACCAGTTTTATCATTTCAATATCAGTTTTGTCATAGTTTTACCTGTTATATCGTTTTGGATCGACACATTTTTAATTTGGATCGACACGAACCGACAAGTTAAGTTTGCCGGTTGTACAATTATTTAGAATTTAAATTCAACAATATTAACCAAAGATAATAATAAATATGTAATATATATGTTTATTGTTTTTAATTTAATAATAATATATATCGTAACATAAAAAATAAATCATTAGACGCCTATAATTACTAAATTAATATCTTAAAACTCACTCAAAAGATAACCTTAAATTAATGTTTTCCACAGTGAAAAAAGTATGGACACTTTTATTAAAAGGATAGATACTTTACACTATAAGCACTACCTGTTACATTATATAAACGCTACCTATTACATTATATAAACGCTACCTATTACATTATATAAGCGCTACCTATTACATCATATTTTTATCTATTATATTGAAAGTGTCTATACTTTTTATAAAAATGATCGATACTTTTTTTAAAGTTATGTAATTTATGTTTCAATTTTTTTTAATAGTGTTTCATGTTTTCCACCTACAATATTAATTTAATAATTTCATTTACACAAAAAAATATTTAATTGTTTTGATATTTTATAAAATATTATTTAGAATTTAAATTTAACAATATTAACCAAAGATAATAATAAATATGTAATATATATGTTTATTATTTTTAATTTAATAATAATATATACCGTAACATAAAAAATAAATCATTAGACGCCTATATTTACTAAATTAATATCTTAAAACTCACTCAAAAGATAACCTTAAATTAATGTTTTCCACAGTGAAAAAAGTATGGACACTTTTATTAAAAGGATAGATACTTTACAATATAAGCACTACCTATTACATTATATAAACGCTACCTATTACATTATATAAGCGCTACCTATTACATCATATTTTTACCTATTATATTGAAAGTGTCCATACTTTTTATAGAAAGGATCGATATTTTTTTAAAGTTATGTATTTTATGTTTCAATTTTTTTAATAGTGTTTCATGTTTTCCACCTACAATATTAATTTAATAATTTTATTTACACAAAAAATTATTTGATTGTTTTGATATTTTATAAAATATTATTTAGAATTTAAATTTAACAATATTAACCAAAGATAATAATAAATATGTAATATATATTTTTATTGTTTTTAATTTAATAATAATATATACCGTAATGTAAAAAATAAATCATTATACGCCTATAATTACTAAATTAATATCTTAAAATTAACCTTAAATTAATGTTTTATACAGTGAAAAAAGTATGGACACTTTTATTAAAAGGATAGATACTTTACAATATAAGCACTACCTATTACATTATATAAACGCTGCCTATTACATTATATAAGCGCTACCTATTACATCATATTTTTACCTATTATATTGAAAGTGTCCATACTTTTTATAAAAAGGATCGATACTTTTTTAAAGTTATGTAATTTATGTTTCAATTTTTTTAATAGTGTTTCATGTTTTCCACCTACAATATTAATTTAATAATTTCATTTACACAAAAAAATATTTGATTATTTTGATATTTTATAAAATATTATTTAGAATTTAAATGTAACAATATTAACCAAATATAATAATAAATATGTAATATATATGTTTATTGTTTTTAATTTAATAATAATATATACCGTAACGTAAAAAATAAATCATTAGACGCATATAATTACTAAATTAATATCTTAAAACTAACCTTAAATTAATGTTTTCCACAGTGAAAAAAGTATGGACACTTTTATAAAAAAGATAGATACTTTACAATATAAGCACTACTTATTACATTATATAAATGCTACCTATTACATTATATAAGCCCTACCTATTACATCATATTTTTACCTATTATATTGAAAGTGTTTATACTTTTTATAAAAAGGATCGATACTTTTTTTAAAGTTATGTAATTTATGTTTCAATTTTTTTAATAGTGTTTCATATTTTTCTCCTACAATATTAATTTAATAATTTCATTTACACAAAAAATTATTTGATTGTTTTGATATTTTATAAAATATTATTTAGAATTTAAATTTAACAATATTAACCAAAGATAATAATAAATATGTAATATATATGTTTATTGTTTTTAATTTAATAATAATATATACCGTAACGTAAAAAGTAAATCATTAGACGCCTATAATTACTAAATTAATATCTTAAAACTAATCTTAAATTAATGTTTTCCACAGTGAAAAAAGTATGGACACTTTTATAAAAAGGATAAATACTTTACAATATAAGCACTACCTATTACATTATATAAACGCTACCTATTACATTATATAAGCGCTACCTATTACATCATATTTTTACCTATTATATTGAAAGTGTCCATACTTTTTATAAAATGGATCGATACTTTTTTTAAAGTTATGTAATTTATGTTTCAATTTTTTTAATAGTGTTTCATATTTTCTACCTACAATATTAATTTAATAATTTCATTTACACAAAAAATTATTTGATTGTTTTAATATTTTAAAAATATTATTTAGAATTTAAATTTAACAATATTAACCAAATATAATAATAAATATTTAATATATATGTTTATTGTTTTTAATTTAATAATAATATATATCGTAACGTAAAAAATAAATCATTAGACGCCTATAATTACTAAATTAATATCTTAAAACTAACCTTAAATTAATGTTTTCTACAGTGAAAAAAGTATGGACACTTTTATAAAAAGGATAGATACTTTACAATATAAGCACTACCTATTACATTATATAAACACTACCTATTACATTATATAAGCGCTATCTATTACATCATATTTTTACCTATTATATTGAAAGTGTCCATACTTTTTTATAAAAAGGATCGATACTTTTTTTTAAGTTATGTAATTTATGTTTCAATTTTTTTTAATAGTGTTTCATGTTTTCCACCTACAATATTAATTTAATAATTTTATTTACACAAAAAAGTATTTGATTGTTTTGATATTTTATAAAATATTATTTAGAATTTAAATTTAACAATATTAACCAAAGATAATAATAAATATGTAATATATATGTTTATTGTTTTTAATTTAATAATAATATATACCGTAACGTAAAAAATAAATCATTAGACGCCTATAATTACTAAATTAATATCTTAAAACTCACTCAAAAGATAACCTTAAATTAATGTTTTCCACAGTGAAAAATGTATGGACACTTTTATAAAAATGATAGATACCTTACAATATAGCAGGTAAAAATATGATAAAACTAGTTTCATTATGACAAAACCGATAAAATTTACCTAATATGTTGAAAGTATGGACACTTTTATAAAAATGATAGATACTTACCGATAAACAAAGTTTACCGGTTACCAATTTTTTTAATAGTTTTTCATGTTTTCTACCTAAAACATTATTAGTCTGTCAACATAATAGGTAGCGCTAAACCGAATTTATTAAATATCTTTTAATGTATCCGATAATGCCGTATATTAACCCGCATTTCCTGAGACAATCCCAACGTTCGGATACCTTTTTATATATGGTATTTTGAAATTAAGACATAAAAGGATAATAAAAATTATTTAACCTCTGATATAGTTTAATTTGAGTTGGTTACGGTTCTTTTTAGAAAAATATAGGCTGGTGAAAAATTATTCAAAAATTTATTATAATAGTGTTGAAGCGAGCCTAGATTAATTTGGGTTTTTTTTAAAAAAAATAAAAAATAGTTTAAAGAGTCGTCATTAATTTTTGATTAGAATATGATTTAAAATCCAAAAAGGTTATCATTTTATTAAAAATTAATTTTAATGTTATTAAAACAACATTTTTTTGGTCCGTGCTCCAAAAAAATTAAGTTTGGGAGTTAGTTACACACGAGAAGTGTTAGCACCGGTACAACACCCTAAATCAGTACATAGTCGAATAATTAGTTGTCTTTGCAATGAAACTTACAAATTTAAATTTAATTTAATTTAAGACCCCTTTTTTAAACCTCATAAAATATTAGTCTTTGAATCCCAGAACGGAAAATAATGATATTTAATTATTTCCTATCGAAAAGAAAATGTCTCTCATGCCTTAAAGCAACCAATTCATTTTCCAATTGAAACGAAGAATTATCACCATTTCATTCGAAAATTCTATATTAATCCATATTTCAAATGCATGAACGAAGATAAAAAACAAATTTAAAATAAATTAAATACAAATTACCAATCATTTTAGAAAGAAGAAGGATGTTCGATTATTTAAAGACATCGAGATCAGACCTTTTATAAGTTGAACGATGTTTCCTCGACAAATTTAAATGGACGAACATTTTTTTTCTCTCATTCCCAAATTTTAGATGAAATCATTTTTAGGGTTACACTGAGTAGGATACCTCTTCATTTTAAAATTATTGAAACTGACTTTTTATGCCTTAAGACAGTCACTTCACAACTATCGTAAAATGATAGAGTATTACCCTTAAATGAATATGAGGGGAACAAAAAGAAACAATTTAACCATCCAACCAATTGTACTTACTTGACTTATATATATTAACGTTCTTTTAAGAAGAATCATAATTTGTAATATTATAATTTGAACTCGAAATTGAATATAAATTAATAATTATATAAATTCTTTCTTATTATTAATTGTTAGTTGGACAATTTGTAATTACAACTATACAAATTTTGTGTTAAAATCATTTTTCAGTTAGTGACAGACTCAAAAAAAAAAAAAAAAAGTAAACACTCACACACACACACACACACACATATATATATATATATATATATTTTAAGGTGAGTTAAATCAATAAAATAAATAATTAATAAAAAATTTAAATTTTAAAAAATTATATAAATTTAAGATAAACATTTGTCCATCCTAAACATCATATCAATCTGCCTTAACTTCCAATTCCTCCTCTTGCACCGTCAACTCCAAATTCTACACTCAAGGACAGAGTTAAAATCTAGACTTAATGTAAAAATAAGTGTCTAAACTATACTTAAAGTTAACTTAAGGTGTCTAAAGAATTTTTCTTTAAAAATAGATACCTAATGTTTCCAATTTACACTTTTAATAATTTGGACTATTAACACCGTTAAACAACACGTATCCATGGCTACACCAGATTGCCACCTAAAGCCACACCCCAACTCCACCACCGAATCAAATAATGCATCTTATTTCATTATAGTAATTAAATGACATTCATTATTCCTTCAATGATGCTGATTTTGTCAGCTGTTTCAAATAGACTCACTTATATGACCTTTGAATCATGTTTAAAGCTGCTATTATCAGCTCATGCTGCTATAAGCAAACATTATTTTAATACCTTTACAATCATTGATGCACTTATATTTTATTTTCTTCTGAATTTCTTCCCCCCAAATTTTAAAATAATAACTACAAAATCCTTATCCCGTCCATGAACAAGGGTTTTTCTTTAATTAGGCTATATTCACATTTCCTTCTCATGCTTACTCATTAACAACTTAATTGTATTTTAGTATGTTATTCAATGATTAGTGTTGATAGAAAAAAAATGAAATTTTGACTGTTAATCCCTATTAATTTGGACATAGAATTGTATATGTTAGTTTAGTAGACGGAAGGAAGTAGTGAATAGTAGAGAGGTCCAGCCAGAGAGAGTTCTAATCTTTTTCTTCTAACCTTACATAATGATTTATATACATACCTTGAGTGTTGGTGCCATACCTAGGGTGATATTATTATTTGTAGGTTGGTAGGCTAAATAGATTTAACTGTCAGATAATAAATATTGCCGATCACATGAGCTTGATGATAGTTATGTCAAGGATCTATAGTTCTTCGAAGGATATGGGTCTTGAGAAACTTCAAAAAACTCCAAAAATTTTAATAGGTGAAAGAATGACAGAAAGTAGACTTAGCAAGAAAATATGTGTCCAAACGGTCCCCATCGAGCTTTTAGGGCTTTACCTGGAATTGGTCCGACTTAAATATTGGGAACATGTCGGATTTTAAATACAAACTTGTAGTCATCAATCGACCTTTGGGTTGGTAAGTCAAATACCTAAAAATATATTTTAAAATAATTTTAAGAAAAATAATTTTAAAAGATAAAAAATTGATCTGCGATAAACCAGAGATTCATTTTGAAAAGGGTTCGGGAGTCGGTTTCGTGTGGGGAATGATTATCACCCCGACAAAGCCCAAAAGTACTTATAATTATACGTCATCTAATTATTAAAATTGGAAAATTCGAATAATATTTAAATTATGATAAAAATGAAAATAGGCATATTATTTTATACGAATAATTCTCTAAAATACCTTGCTAGCAAATTAAGGATATATTTTTATAAATTACTCGAATAAAATAACATTTAAAAAACCATTATAATTATAAAAATGGATAAACATGTTAATAAAGAATTAAAAAAACAAATGTAGTAAATTTAATGATTAAATTATAACATTAATAAAAGATCAAGGCAATAATAGTAAATAATTAATATATTAGGCACTATAATTGTAAATAAACCTATAATAGTATTTAAAAATAAAAAATATTAAAGTTCAGGGATTAAATTGCTAAACATCAAAATTAATGGCCATAATTCGAAACATCACAAAAGCTAGGTACTAGCAGTGTAAATTAACCTTAATTATTTATTCGGGATTAAAATAAAAATTACTTAAATCATAGGGATTAAATTTGATATTTTACCTAAAACATGTATACATACTAGTTAGCGACTAAAAAGAAATAAAATAAAATTTGAAGACCAAATTGAAATGCACAAAAACATGATTTTAATGACTAAAATGTAAAGGTTACAAAGTACAGGGACCACAAACATGCTTTTCCCATACACAAAATCATGCAAACAACGTATTTTCGAGTTGGGTATAAATACCCATTAAACCAGCTTAAAAGGCCATTCTTCTTCATTTTCCTTTTTTCCTCTCTCTCTCTAAGGGAGATAAATAAAATTATCTCTCGCTTCTCTCTAGATTTCCCTCACCGGAGGGAAATCGACCACCTGTCGACCACTGTATGTCGGTGCCGACAACCACCGTTCACAGTGGTCAGAATTAGGAAATTTACACCAAATCGAAGCCTTATTTCCCCTAAAGCCGAATTCGGTGTCCTTTCCTTCTAAAACCTCCTAGGTTGATGTAGATCTGAGTTCTTTACCTTGGATTTTTCGGTCCCCCAGCGACGTTTAAAGACCTCCGAGACGGTAAGATTCTCTTAGTCTCTTCTCTCAATTTTTTTAGATTTTGTTGGTTGGTTGCTGTGTTTCTTCGTTCCTTGCTTGCTCCAACTCTTTTCTTACATGTTTAATCGAGTCTTCTTTTTTCTTCTTCTCGTTGTCCCCTTTTTTCTTCTTGTAGGACCGGTCTTTTTATAGGCCCCAGACACCATTCATAATGACGAAGCTTCGGTGAGTCATCGGAGCTATGGTGGTGACTCACCATAGGGGCGATGATGTGTGCGGTTATCTTGCTGGGTGCATTAAATGCACCCAGATCTTCTGGATTCTTTGGTGAGCTGGTGATAGCGTGGAAACGACTGATTGGAGCTCCTGGTGGCGGTAACCGAAATAGCCCTAGGGTTGTAATGAAACCCTAGGGTTTCTGCTGGATGAATTTGGGCCGTTGGATCTCTCCAAATCTAACAATTGAAATCTCTGGCGGCTGGAGAAGATGAGGAAAACCCTAGACAGGTTCTTGGGTCTAAATTTGGGCCTAGACCGATTCTAGGTCTGGACCGGGTTCTGGATCTGCTGGGCTTCTCGGTTTATTATATTATTTGTAATAATAATAATAATAGTAATAATAATAATAATAATAATATATTATAAACACATAAACTCGAACGAAAATGACTGTCGACAGCTGCCACTCTTTGCTAATTTTTTGTGTTAACAAGAATAGACCAAAGATGAAAAGACAATGAATTTTCGTCTATTTAACTTTATGCTTTGATGGGAAATCCGTTCCACTACTCTTCCGTGGAGATCGGACTCGAGATTGATTTTCTTCCACTACTCTTCCATGGAGACTAAATCTGAAATAAGAAGAATCTGTTCCACTACTCTTCCGTGAAAATCAGACTCAAGATTGATTTGCTTCCACTACTCTTTCGTGGAGACCAAATCTTGAAATAAGAAGAATATGTTCCACTACTTTTCCGTGAAGATCAGACTCAAGATTGATTTGCTTCCACTACTCTTCCGTGGAGACCAAATCTAAAATAAGAAGAATCTGTTCCACTACTCTTCTGTGAAGATCAGACTCGAGATTGATTTGATTCCACTACTCTTCCGTGGAGACCAAATCTGAAATAAGAAGAATCTGTTCCACTACTCTTCCGTAAAGATTAGACTCGAGATTGATTTGCTTCCACTACTCTTCTGTGAAGATCAAACTCGAGATTGATTTGCTTCGATGCTTTCCCAGGAAGACCAAATCTGACCTAATTTGCTTCATTGCTATTCATGAATATCAAATTAAAAAGATTGACTTCTCTTTACGAGAAAATCAAGAATTAGCTCCTCTGGGGAGTCAGAAATAATATATGTTGACTTCTCTTCACGAGGAAGTCAAATATTAACTCTACTAGGGAGTCAGAAATAACAAATGTTGAATTCTCTTCACGAAGAAGTCAAAGATTGACTCTACTAGGGAGTCAGAAATAATACAGGTTGACTTCTCTTCATGAGAAAGTCAAAGATTGACTCTACTGAGGAGTCAGGGAATAACAAAGGTTGACTTCTCTTCACGATGAAGTTAAGGATTGACTCTACTGAGGAGTCGGGAAATAATAAAAGTTGACTTCTCTTTACGAAGAAGTCAATAATTGACTCTACTGAGGAGTCATAAATAACAAATGTTGACTTCTCTTCATGAGGAAGTCAAAGGTTGACTCTAGGAAACAAGATTAAGTTTCCAAAAAAACATGTTCCCATAAAGCCACAATTAGAATTCTAGGGAAACTATCTTAAGAGATAAAAAGTTCTCAAAATAAACATTCTCATGAGGTAAATCAAAATGTATCATGTATATATGAAATGATGTATGATGCAATGACATGTATTATGTATAAATGCATGTTTCCTTGATCTGTGAAGGGATAGCTTCAAAAGCGATCTTCATTCTTTTCCTTGTTGGAATTAATGTGCATTCTTTCCAATATTGAGATGTATCAATTCCTTCTTACCCCAACAAATTCTTGTCCCTGATAAGATTTGCTTTCTTTACCAGAACTTGTGTAGAAATCCAATAAAGTTCTTATCTTCGAAAGGAGAATCTACCATCTTGGGAGAGCATCGTCTGTTCTGATTTGAATCTTGAAACATATCAAAAGGAAGATTTATCCTAATTCCTTTAATGTCTCCACATCTAATTGGATATCAAAAAAAAGGCTATTTGTACTATATCATGCCAAAACATTTAAGCAACAACTCATCGTTCAATCTTAGTTGGCTCCACTAGTTTCTTGCTGCAAAAATCTCAACTCCCTTTTCGTGGAAAGAAATCTTCATAATATATCACTTCTCACCTTGGGGGTTTTTTAATACAACCTTCATCTTGGGTCATGGAAACAACACCATGATCAAAACATTGGTTAAGCACCATAATCACTGGTTCATAGAACATTTGACAACACATTCATCCTTTCATGTGGCTTAAGCCTAGATTTTTCAATCAGGGAAGTTCTTTGTATGGTGTTCAGAGCTTTTGTATCATATTACAAGGTCACCGAAGAAAAAAGCTCATTGGGAATACAAGTTGAATGCTTTGGCTTTATCAACATCAATGTAGGTGAAATCACCTGGATAATGCAACTGTATGATGGACAAAATGATCGTATATGGTAAACTCCACTGTCACGGTTTCACCATTTTCATTCTTTATACCTTTCTGTCTCATTGGAAATGTTTTCTCAAATCAATGATCTTATATTTCTGGATAATATGGGCCTCCCAAAATGCCTCAACATTTGCTGATACGAACGTTCAAAATGTGTTCAAAATTATTTCTTGCTGTTATGAGCCTTTAAAATGCCCCAACATTTTTCATGGTGATGTGAGCCTTCAAAATGCCCCAGCATTTTTCATGATGATGTGAGCCTTCAAAATATCCCAACATTTTTCATGTTGATATGAGCCTTCAAAATGTCTCAACATTTTTCATGCTGATGTGAGCCTTTAAAATGTCCCACATGGATAATATGGGCCTTCAAAAATACCCCCAACATTCCATGCTCATATGAGCCTTCAAAATGTCCCAACATTCCAAGTTGTAAGGTTCACTCTCAATGTCTGTTTGATTTGAATCTTATGATCTCCACAAGGTCTGACTTTGGTAATTCCCCATTATGGATACTCGTGGCTCTCTTTGTGCCCAATATCGTAATCTTGAATATTCTCATTCTGGTGTCATGAGTATTGTCAAACATCTTGAGGACTTCTCTTCATGTTGCCATAAACACTTAAAAAAGTGATCAATTCTTCTAACATTCATGCCTTGCATTTTTTATATGATCTGAGATATGTTCCTCTTCCGAATGAGGCTATTATCTTCTTCTTGACTGGTCGTCCTCTTGCATTTTTTATGCACTGGGATATGTGCCTCTTTTGAACATGGTGATTATCTTTTTCTTGACAGGTTGCTGATAACATCACAAGGGAATGTTACAAGTTCTATCCTCCAGCCCTCTTGATTTATTGGACTACTTACTTTCAAGAATGTGAGGTGCTTCATCATTCTAGCAACGCTTATTCTTTTTCTCCAATCGAGGCAGAATAGGCATCACATGCTTCAAGGACCTTTCTCATTTGAGATTGTCCTGTTTGAAAATGTTTTCCCCTTTCTTTTATTTAAAAATCAAAAAAATAAAAGAATTTTGTAAAGCATTGCCCCTTAATTCAGGCTTACAAATGAATCAAATCATAAGCATTCAAAGAATATCAAAAGAATCAATAACTCTTTAATTCAGAGTTATAGCTCTTTGACAAGTATGAAAATTGATGGGTTGGTTTCAGGCTGGCTTTCCTATTTTCTACTGTTTTGGTCATCAAAGATATCATTTCTCTCTCGCTCTTTGTGAGTATTGCCACATGCCTCACTTTCTTGGCTTGGTATTTTAACCGGATGCGGACAAAATTACGCAACTAGCATTATACTTTCTAGAACACTTCTATTTCGGTTCTTTGAAATATTCTATTTGTGCAAGCTTTGTAAACTCTAGCAAAGACAGTGCAAAAATATCGGTCTAAAAATGAAATTTCTGAGTTCTCGTGTAAGGTTGACTATAACAGGTGTTCCTTAACTCCCTTAGTCCATCCTTATAGCAACTTCTTAATAAATTTGCCATTTTGGCTAGCTGAATTCAGCTTTATTGTAAATTGCCTCTATTGGGCTAGCTGACTCTTATCCATGAAGCAGGAGTGATTAACCAATTGCTCTAGAGGGACAGCTCAAGCTTTATTGTATATATATAATAATATAATATGGGTATACGGATTCAACTTCTTAAGATTGTTAAGAAGAACCTGTTATAGTCTAGGTGTTTTGTTGGAAGTCAAAATCTCATCGTTTGAGTTCAATTTCCAAGCAACTGACTTAAAATAGATTTATTTATTTATGAAGATTACTTTCATCTTTGAAAGTCATCACTAGAAGAGTAGTCTAGTCAGTTTTGCAATGTCATAGACATACGATGCCCCATGTTGTACGCTCTTATGTATATCCTAATACCAAGCCTTTTGTTCAATTACTTGCAATAGGAGAAGACTATATTTGTAAGAGAAGGGTATGTTGCTTGAGTGTATTTCTTCTGAGGTAAGGTCAAGAGTCCTTGTTTTACCAGTTTTCAACCATCATACATTGTCAAAGATTTATAACTCTAATCATAAAGAGTTTTTAATTCAGTTGATATTCAAAGAACTGCAAGATTGAAAATTTGATTCAATGCTTACCTTTCATAAAGTAGCACAAATTTATTTATATTACAAAAAGGCTGAGAAAGGAAAAAAAACATATTCAAACAATATGCTGAAAATGAAAGGTACAACTGTAGTATATAACGACCTCCACTTGTTTATCTAGCATGCCCCATTACTACTAGAATGTTGGGTGTGTAATCGGACCAGGGTCTTTGTCCTTATTTCTCCCCATCTATTGATCACTTCTTGTGTCAAGACTCCCTTGTCAATGAGCATCTCTATTTCTTTTAATAGCGACCAACAATTCCTCATTGAATGCCCAGATGCCCCCAAGTGGAAATTACAAAAGCTATTTTGATCATAACAATGTGCATAAGGATTTGGTGATACTTTCACTGGCCTTGGTGTAATGTATTAACCTTTAATCAAATAAGGGTACAAATATGAGATAGAAGTTTGGAACACCTCTAAATATTTTCTCGATCAAGAGATTTTCATTTTCTTTGATCGGTCTGAACTATTAATGGCACCTTTGCGATTGCGAGGACTCTGGATGTGACATTCATTCACATCATCAGCTTTCACTTCTTGACTGGTTGGTCTTTTTGAAATGACTTTTAAGTTTTCTTCGCTGATTGCATTCTCAATTAATTCTCCACTTGTCCTCAGAAAATCTGATATAGGTGTTTGAGGTGTCTTCAGGGTTGTATCTGCCCAATTCGTTCTTAAACCTATGGGCCAGTCTCCGATTACCTCTTATTTCATTTCTTTTTCATCATTCATAATCAGAGAAGTATTGAGAGTTGAATCTTTTATATTTGGCTCACATACCTCGCTTTCCTTGATTTTGCCATTTTTCTTTTTAACATCCTATGTTGTATAAACTTCACTTGCTTTGACCCTATCAACTCTATTTTGGGGGTTGACTCCTAATTGTCTGACCAAAACTAACTGCTTGTTATCATCCACCTCTATAAATCCATGAGCCAAAAGATTTTGGACTTATCGTTTGAAGTTACCACAATTTTCAATGGAGTGTCCTCGGCCTCCGACATGATATTAACAAGTAACTGTCTCATTATACCAACTCGGATAAGGGGGTAGCAGAGGCTTAGCCAGACGTGGAGCAATTAGCTGGGCTTGGAGCAACTTGTAATATATCTTGATGTAAGAAAATGAAAGAAAATTTTGTAAAAGCTCTTTTAACCTTATTGTCTCCTTACAATTGTTATCTTGAAGACCTTGTGACTGATTACCGAGATCTTTGTTTTGAATGTTTAACTTTTGACCAACATTATGAGAGAGACATTGATTTGAAGATCTCCAATCCTTGACAAGTTTTGAGCTTCTGGGAGTTTAGGTTTTCCATTTTCAAAGCATATCAACCCTTCTGTGATGAGGTTTTGAACCTTTAATCTCATAATCGTACAATTTTCCATAGAGTGGTTAAAATCTCCAGAATGACAGCTGTATGAGTTTTTGATACCTTGCCAATCTGGACGCAAATAAATATTTGTCCTTGGAGGAATGAACGTTATGAGGTCATTTTCAAAGAGAAAGGTTAACAAGTCAAAATATGAGATTGGATTTGGGATGAAAGGTGTCCTCTTCTTTTTCTTTCTGCTCTTTTTAACTTTTTTCAATGGCACTTGAACCTCTTCCATGCTTCTCTTCTTTGATTCAAGCTTAACTTTCGTGTTAGAGGTTTCATCCTTAATGATCTCTATCACATTCTCTAGAAGCATACCTGATTTTTGGAGTTGAATTGAATTTCCACATTCCCCAACAAGTTCTTGGTTATTTGTTATCATGGAATTAGTTGTACCACTAACATTCAGATTCTTACCCAAGGTTTTCATATTTTCTTGCTCAATAGGGTCTTTTAATGTTTTCTCCCCATATATTACAGTAACCATCATACTCATCATCTTGGTTATATGTTCCTTAGACTCAACTTGGAACTTTCTTGTTTCATCATACATTTCTTGTTGAGTCTCTACAAGTTGCTCCTGGATTCTTTCAATCCTTCCAACATGGGCTAATATCTCATTCATTACTTTCAATCTTTTCTAGAGACCTACCCCGAATGACTTGAATTTACCTTTAGAACTTCAGTCATAAAATCCTTCACAGATTACTCCCATGTTTTCATGATTGATGCATGTTAAAATGCATGATATGCAATGTATGACATATAAATACGAATGTAAAGATGAAAAATATGTAAATGCAAAAATGCATAAATGTAAATGCAAACTGTGCAATGCAAATGCATGTATGCATAAAACACAAGTTAGTACATAATACATTAATATGAAAATGCAACACAAAATGTAATATAATACATACAAAAATAAGATAAGAAGAATGGTTAATACCAATTAATTGAAAGGAAAGAAAAAGGTCGTATACAACATAGTATTTAGTTCTCATGAAAAATGAATCTAACCGCATGATATCTAGTTCTTATGCTTCTTGCAAAACAAATAAGTAAATTTGAAGAAAAAAATTAGAATGAATTTCCCCCTAAAGACAAAAATTCAGTATAAAACGGACAAAAATTCAGTACTACTAATAGGGTACTCGAATTGCCCTTTACTGGTGCCCCCTTAAGCTTGTCAGACCCTCGATCCTCACCTATTACAGGTTTAATTGGATTGAGTTCAATTCGAGAGGATTTATTTCCCCATGTCCATGTGAGGAAACTCGATGTTTACTCGTAAACATGAGGCATATGTATCCTAGAGGTTACTTGCTAAAGCGCATGCGGAGAAGAATAATTTTTCTCAAGCGTAGAGTTCACCCCCACCTAACGGGACAAAGCACAATTAGAAGGCTCTCAATACCAAACAACTGTAGTATGTGAGTGGAAACAATCATTTACCACGATCGTAGAACAATCAACCTAAAAGAGGTTAGAAATATGAAACACAAAACTAATCAAATTAATATAACTAAACAAGAATCAATTATCGAAATTTAAATGTCATTCATATTTTCCATTTTTAATTAAAAAGATGAGGCATAATCAATTATAGCTTGACTCTCTAAAAAAATGTCCCCAGTGGAGTCGCCAAGTTGTCAAAACGGTCCCCACTAGCTTTTTAGGGCTTTATCGGGAATCAGTCTGACTTAAATATTGGGAACATGTCGGATTTTAACTACAAACTTGGAGTCGCCAATCGACCTTTGGGTTAGGTAAGTCGAATACCTAAAACTATCTTTTAAAATAATTTTAAGAAAAATAATTTTAAAAGATAAAAAATTGATCTGCGATAAACCAGAGATTCATTTTGAAAAGGGTTCGAGAGTCGGTTATGTGTGGGGAAGGATTATCACCCCCACAACGCCCAAAATTGGTACTTATGATTGTACGTCATCTAATTATTAAAATTGGAAAATTCGAATAATATTTAAATTATGATAAAAATGAAAATATACATTATTTTATACGAATAATTCTCTAAAATACATTCCTAGCAAGTTAAGGAGATATTTTTATAAATTACTCGAATAAAATAAAATTTAAAAGAACATTATAATTATAAAAATGGATAAACATGTTAATAAAGAATTAAAGAAACAAATGTAGTAAATTTAATGATTAAATTATAACACTAATAAAAGATCAAGGCAATAATAGTAAATAGTTAATATATTAGGTACTATAATTGTAAATAAACCTATAATCTTATTTAAAAATAAAAAATATTAAAGTTTGGTGATTAAGTTGCTAAACATCAAAATTAATGGCCATAATTCAAAACATCACAAAAGCTAGGTACTAGTAGTGTAAATTAACCTTAATTATTTATTCGGAATTAAAATAAAAATTACTTAAATCATAGGGATTAAATATGATATTTTACCTAAAACATGTATACATACTAGTTAGTGACTAAAAATAAATAAAATAAAATTTGAAGACCAAATTGAAATACACAAAAACATGATTTCAGTGACTAAAATGTAAAGGTTACAAAGTATAGGGACCACATACATGATTTTACTATGCAAAAAATCATGCAAACACCCCCTCTGAAACGACGTAGTTTCGAGTTAGGTATAAATACCCATTAAACCGGCCTAAAAGGCCATTCTTCTTCATTTTCCTTTTTTCCTCTCTCTCTCTAAAGGAGAGAAATAAAATTCTCTCTCGCTTCTCTCTAGACTTCCCTCACCAGAGGGAAATCGACCACATGTCAGTCACCAAATGTCAGCGCTGACAGTCTCCATCGACTACCGTATGTCGACGAACAGCCACCATCAGCCACCATTCACGGTGGCCAGAATTAGGAAATTTACACCAAATAAAAGCCCTATTTCCCCAAAAGCCAAATCCGACGTTATTTCCTTCTAAAACCCCCTAGAACGACGTAAATCTAAGTTCTTTACCTTCAATTTTTCGCTCCTCCGGCGACGTTTGAAGACCTCCAATGACGGTAAGATTATCTCAATATCTTTTCTCAATTTTTCTAGATTTTGTTGGTTGGTTGTTGTGTTTCTTCGTTCCTTGCTTGTTCTAACTCTTTTTTTACAGGTTCAGTCGAGTCCTCTTTTTTTCTTCTTCTCATTGTCCCCCCTTTTTCTTCGTGCAGGATCGATCTTTCATGGGCTCCGGACGCCGTTCGTAATGATGAAGCTTTGGTGAGTCACTGGAGCTATGGTGGTGACTCAACATAGGGGCGATAATGTTTCCGGTTATTTAATACACCCAGATCTTTTGGATTCTTCTGGTGAGGTGGTGATGGCGTGGCAACGGCTGACTGGAGCACCTGGTGGCGACAGCCGGAATAGCTCTAGGGTTGTAATGAAATCCTAGGGTTTCTACTCGATGAATTTGGGCCTTTGGATCTCTCCAAATCCAACTGTTGAAATCTGTGGCGACTGGAGAAGATGAGGAAAACCTTAGACAGGTTCTTGGGTCTGAAATGGGCCTAGACCGATTATGGGTCTTGACCGGGTTCTCGATCTGCTGGACTTCTCGGTTTATTCTATTATTTGTAATAATAATAATAATAATAATAATAATAATAATAATAATATAATATTATTATAAACACATAATCTCGGACGAAAATGACTGTCGAAAATATGAATGATGCACAACAATTAACATGTAAACATGAAAGTGTTGGATATAATATGTGCATGCAAATTTGTTCATTTCAATTTTATTTAAACGTATCATGTTGTGATCATTCTATGGTGTTTTGAGACAGATGATTTTCTTACCATGACTAGTTCTTTTCAAGATAGTTTGGCAATCCGACAGTCCAAATAGCATTGCTTAGTAGTTATTGATAAAAGAGTGTGTAACCCCCTCAGACTGATGCGGGTAACCCGATCCGATATGGAGTGTCACAATAGGGCCACCGGAGCGACCCACTGTAAAAATAGCAGAAAATTTAAATTTTTTATTAAAACATGTAACTTATAAAATGATTTATTAGTATACAGAAATAAAACATATTTTCAGAATCGTATATAAAACAAAATACAATTACATGCCCCCTAATCACATGTACCATACTCTGCAACAACACCGAAAGAACTTCCTTTTTGATGTCATTAGCTGCACTGATACAATTATTTTAACCAACAATTTTGTGTAATAGAGTAAGCTTCGGAAAGCTCAGTAATACAGAACTACCAGATGATGCTGAAGAACGTGCAGATACAGATAAACATATATTTCCTTATCAGTTCAAACATCTACATATCTTTATGCTGAGCGGATATCCTACTGATATTTCAGGGGTAACGGACAATGAGCTTTCAGTTCAGATAAGTATTTTGAATGACTAAGTTCAGAAGATCAGAATAGGTTATCTAGTGTGTTCCAGTAAAACTAGTCAAAAGATACATATCTTTTAAAACAGTAGCAGTTTGAAACATATTTACCCTGTGCACAAAGTAGAGGAGCATGCAAAAATGATAAGGTATTATCCTTGCACATAACAAAAGAGCCTAGGGAAACTGTAAGGCTTACCCTTGCACACAACAAAGGAACCTGGAGAAACTGTATGGCTTACCCTTGCACACAACAAAGGAACATGGGGAAACTGTAAGGCTTTCCCTTGCACACAGCAAAGGGACTTGGGGAAACTGTAAGGCTTACCCTTGCACACAGCAAAGGAACCTAGGGAAACTGTAAGGCTTTCCCTTTCACACAACAAAGGGACCTGGGGAAACAGTAAGGCTTACCCTTGCACACAACAAAGGGACCTGGGGGAAACTGTAAGGCTTACCCTTGCACACAACAAAGGGACCTTGGGGAAACGGTAAGGCTTACCCTTGCACACAACAAAGGAACCTGGGGGAACTGTAAGGCTTGCCCTTGCACACAGCAAAGGGACCTGGGGAAACTATAAAACAATCTGGAAATTGCGCACGGGGAAGGGGGTTTATATTTTCTCCTAAAGAAAAATGGTTAAACTATGAGTTTAGTCACTGAATTTCCTGCACTTTATAAAACGGTCTGCCAACTGTGAAATTTTCAATTTAATCCTCATTTTTCTTCCAAAATACCAAATTAAATCCAATACTCTATAATTCTAAAATTTAGCCCCTAAATTGGGGTGTTACAATTTTCCCCTCCTTAAAAGAATTTCGTCCTCGAAATTCATTCATGTCACATAATTGCATAAATGATAAATTCTATAAATTCTTTCATATGTTCAAGTAGTTTTTATATAAATACTGATCCTCCACTAATCCTTAATCAGTTGAGTATACATTTTTATAAGAACTCTCCCTCATTTCAATAAAAGAATCCGAACGAAAATTTCCTTGAGTAATCAATTCAGTCTTGGTTATGAGAATAGGCTCATAGAGTAGTAGCATAGCCCAATTTCATTTCAAGAGTCTAGTCAGAATTTCTTAGATGAATAAATCTTACATTGCTCGTGAGGTACATTTAGCGCTTAGACAGATGTTACTGGTATTCCTTTTTGTACAAGTATAACATTAATGGATAGAAACTTCGGTTTACTCGTTACAGTTAGGGACTCAGCCCTGGAGTTTCGGCTCAGAGAGGTACGATTTTAGTTTAGGGGCATGTACTGATCAGACATCTTTTGACATTCGACCGGCCGGTCTATCTTGAAAACTTTGACTCAACTATAGCTCTGATACCACTAAATATAACCCCCTCGGACCGATGCGGGTAACCCGATCCGATCTGGAGTGTCATATTAGGGCCACCGGAGCGACCAACTATAAAAATAGCAAAAAATTTAAAACTTTTATTAAAACATATAACTTATAAAATGATTTATCAGTATATAGAAATAAAACAGATTTTCAGGCTCATATATAAAACAAAATACAATTACATTCCCCTAATCACATGTACCAACAATGCCAAAAGAACTTCTTTTTTGATGTCATTAGCTGCACTGATACAATTCTTTTAACCTGCAATAGTGAGTAATAGAGCGAGCTTCAGAAAGCTCAGTAATATAGAACTACCAGATGATACTGAAGAACGTGTAGATACAAATAAACATATATTTCCTTATCGGTTCAAACATCTACATATCTTTATACTGAGCGGAGATCCTACTGATATTTCAAGGGTAACAGACAATGAGCTTTCAGTTCAGATAAGCATTTCGAATGACTAAGTTCAGGAGATCAGAATAGGTTATCTAGTGTGTTCCTGTAAAATCAGTGAAAAGATACATATCTTTTAAAACAGTAGCAGTTTAAAACATATTTACCCTGTGCACAAAGTAGAGGAGCATGCAAAAATGATAAGTTTTTATCCTTGCATATAGAAAAAGAGCCTGGGGAAACTGTAAGGCTTACCCTTGAACACAACAAAGGAACCTGGGGAAACTGTAAGGCTTTCCCTTGCACACAGCAAAGGGACCTGGGGAAACTTTAAGGCTTACCCTTGCACACAGGAAAGGGACCTGGGGGAAACTGTAAGGCTTACCCTTGCACACAACAAAGGGTCCTGGGGGAAACTGTAAGGCTTACCCTTACTCACAACAAAGGAACCTGTAAAGCTTACCCTTGCACACAGCAAAGGGACCTGGGGGAAACTGTAAAATAATATGGAAACTACGCACGGGGAAGAGGGTTTATATTTTCTCCTAAAGAAAAATGGTTAAACTATGAGTTTAGCCACTGAATTTCCTGTACTTTATAAAACGGTCTGCCAACTATGAAATTTTTCAATTTAATCCTCAATTTTCTTCCAAAATACCAAATTAAATCCAATACTTTATAATTCTAAAATTTAGCCCATAAATTGGGGTGTTATAGAGTGGGCCATAACGCCAATGGCCCAAACCAGGGGGCCAATATTTGTTACCCACCACATGTTTGCTTCACTCATATCTTCAACAACTCTTGTTCTTCCTATAAAATAACTTCAAAATCTCCCACAACTTTTCAAGCTCAACAAAAACTTTGGTTTCAGGTTCTTCTTCCGCTCTTATTAATCCGATTTCTGAGTTCACCGCGAAGGCGTTAATGGGAGAAAGCTCGTTCTCAATGAGGAGCAAGAAGGGTCATTCCCGTCAAAGGTGCTTGAAGCACATTAGAGTGCAAAGGGCAAGGCTCTAAATAATATGGAGATATACTGTGTTTCTCCTGTGTTGGAATGATTAACTCCGGGGTCTTAGATCTTCTCGTGTTCGATCTGTAATCTAATTTGAATAGGTTGAGTAATGTATATAGTTGAAGTGTGCACTTTTTTTCTTTCTTTCTTTTTTCTTGGGTATTATAGGAGGATGATAATGAGAAATCTAATGAAAGATGAGATTTTGTTTGATTGAAGACTGATTCTTGTATTTTACATTATTTATAGAAGAAAAAGATGATAACATGTTTCTAACATTCGTTCATTGAAAGTAGGATGTAAAATCAGGTAATCGTTTAGGTTTCGATCGGATCTTGTCAGGTCAGGTCAAATTGGATACAAGTCATGTCAGGTTAATTTTATGGTTCGACTCGGATCAGGTTGGGTCCGAGTCAAATCAGTTTAGGTCATATTCAGGTTGACTTGACATCAGATTTAGTTCGAGTTTGGATAAGGTTAATTTCAATTCGGATTGACGTCAGTTCAGGTCAAAATGATTAATGTCCAAAGCAGTTAATTCAGGTTTGGATGAACTTCAGGCGGATCTCGTTCAAATCGGGTCAAATCATTGACAGACAAAATTCAGATCGTATCTTACCGGGTATGGATTGAGTTCAAGTCGGGTTATTTTTGGGTTAATTATTTTTCTTCTTTCATAAACGACGAATTATAATTTGTAATTGTATATGATTTGGAGTAAATAACAAAAAAAAAATAATTATATGTCAATTTTAATAAAAATATAATTTTAAGAGCTAAATTGAACAAACATGAAATTACAAACTATAATTTAAATGAATTAAACAGCACGCATGGATGAGGGATCAAATCGAAATAACTATAAAATGTTAAGTTGAAATTAATATAAAAATGGACAAAACTAAATCCATTTAAAAAGTTGGTGAAAAAAGTTTAAGGGTTTGGAGATTATGATATAATTTATAGACTTTGAAATGAAGTTTATTATTTGATTTATTGGAATTATAAAATATAAATAAGTATGGGTCAATTTCATTTACAAATACAATTTTAAGGACAAAATTGAACAAATATGAAATTACAAGTTAAGATTTAAATAAATTAAACAACACATAGGAATCAAATCGAAATAATTATAAAATGTGAAGCTAAAATTAATATAAAAATGGACTGAATTACTTTCATTTAAAAAGTTGAGGAACAAAAGTTTATAAAGTTTCAGATTTTATAATATAATTTGAAGGATTTAATTGATTAAACAAGAAATTACAAACTATAATTTAAATAAATTAAACAACATACAAGGATCAAATTGAAACAATTATAATATATATACATACATATATATATATAGAATGAATGTTATGATACATCATACATGTATACATAATGTACATTACATTATAAAAATATAATGTATGATGAATTATATGAATTGAATTGCATTCATTTCAAAAGTTGAAGAAAAAAATTGAAACAATTATAATATATATTAATATATATATTATATAATAATATAATATGTATGATGAATACATTATGATAAAAGATGCATGTATATATATCATAATGTATATTATATTTATGCATACAATATAAATATATACCTAAATAAGTATATAATATAAGTATACATTATACTTATAATAAAAGTATAAATATTAATATATATATATATATATATATAGTATAGAGTATAAGTATATAAATTATATGGTATAAATATATAAACTATAAACTATAAACTATAAACTATAAACTATATATATATATATATATTATAAACTATATAGTGTATGAACTGTAAAATATATATATTACTTATATATATATTTATCTACGTACATCATACATATATACTAATGTATATACTTATACATACATATATATATATATACATACATACATACATATATATATATATATATATATATATATATATATAGAAAGTATATCATTAAACATAAGTGACTAAAATAAAATATTTTAAAATTAACATGGACATTTAATAATTATGAAAGAAGGAAAAATTAAAAGTAATTAGAATGTATACAGGTCTAAATTGCATTAATTAAAAATTTTGCTTATTTACAATTAAACCATGACTAAAATGAAAATAAATCAAAAATTAAATAACAAAATAAAAAATGCTGATTGTTAGAGGATTGAGGACCTAATTAACCCAAACCATTTCATTGGCATTAAAACCTTCCCTAAAAAATTTCAGAATTATAAAATCAAATTGCCAAAATTCCTTCAAAAAATTCAGAATTACAAAATCAAATTGCTAAAATTCTCTCAAAAATGTTACCACCACTAAATCTGTTAATTATAAAATCAAAATTTGCCAATTACCACCTTTAAATTCCTATTACTTATGTGAATATTTTTTTGATTAAACTCATGTGAATATATATAATTATACCGTTTATTTTAAACCGATATTTAAATTTTAAAATTTTAATTTTCAATCTCAAATAAATTCATCTTTTATATATATTTTAAAATTTTAAATTAAATTATATTTAAATTATTAATTAATTATTACATAAAAAGTAAATCAAACTTATAAATATTTAAATTAATTTTATATAATCTAATAAAATCATATTCAATAAATAAATTATTTAATTAAATTAATTTAATGATTATAATTAAGATTATAATATAAGGATTATAACCAATATAGAAAGTAAATTTATTAATTTAATTATCATGACTGACAAATTGTTTTAACTTTTAAAAATATCATATTAATTATCATTTATTATAAATTCAAAATAAAAAAATTCATCAAAATCTTATAAGTACCTCAATTATAACTTTTAAGTAATATAGTTTATTATAAATTCAAAATTTCACAACTTCATTACTTATAACTTATAAATCAGGTAAACATCAAGTCAAGTAAAAATCAAATCAATTCAATAACAAGTCAGATCATTTACATGTTGAGTCAATTACATGTCAGGTTCATAACAATTCAGGTTGATAATAGGTCGGGTAATGCCAGTTATTTACCAGGTTAATCTCGCGTTCAAGTTAATTTCAATCGGATGCAGGTCGGGTTCGATTATCATATTATCGGTTTAATTCGGGTTCATGTCATTCTCAGATCGGGTGCAGGTTGGATTCAGATACATAATTTCCAGGTCTAACTAAGGTTCAAGTAAACACCAGTTCGGACTCGAGTCGGTTTCGGATCTCCACTTCTAAGATCACAAACAGTTTTGACTCGAATCGGTTTCAGTCAGTTTTACAGGTCGGGTCATCTTTTTACATCCCTACTCGAAAGGAATTCATACAATGGGAAAAACACCAAATCACAAAACAAAAAGGAATTTAAAAGGAAATTATCCTACGAAAACACCATTCTTATCATACCAAAACAAAATATGCCCTGATTTTTCTTTCTTTTAATTAGACATGCATGATTTTCGAACTTTGAACTACATGCACAAGCTGCAATATAACCAACCTAATCTGAGAATTTACAATCCACGGAAAGGAGAGTAAGCTGCACGAATTCAGTTATGCTTTGCGTAAGATCATTCGATGCTGACTGGAGATCTCCCTGTTTGTGAATCATCGCCGACAGATTTCTTTGTCATTTTCCCTTGCTTGCTTTGAACAACCTGAAGGATCAGTGGGAAAGAGAGAGTAAATCGATTAATTAACGGAGGCCTTTAATCAAACATCAGTACATAGCTGTAAACAGAGAGTGGGTCATGATACTAGTGAAACATTCTGTAGGTCTTTGTAAGTCCAGAAAGATAATGTTGACGAAAACGGGTAAAGAAAACGAAAGAACACGAGAATTTTACGAGGTTCGGCAATGTGCTTACGTCCTCGGTGCCTAGGCGGCGCTAGAATTTTATTCAATGATATTTTAGGTCTAGGTTACATCTCTATTTATAATAGAAAACCCTGGTACATAATTACAAAATCAACCCTGTACCGTACCACGGGGGCTACGCCCCCGCACCCCCAACCCACATAATTTGTAACCCCACAACGAGACTTTCTTTGTAAGGACAGTTGATGTTCGCCGCGTTCACTCCGCTCCATCTCTTGTCCTCTTTACTGGTATATTTATGAGCCATACCTAACAAATCTCCACCTTGGCGAATATCCTGTCCCTTGGAAACTTTAATGTGGGTTGGGTTACCTTGCTTCTTTAACAACTCGAAACATTCAACAAGTCCAAGCAATGCTTGAACTTGTCTGTCGTAACTGGCTTGGTGAACATATCAGTGGCATTCTCATCAGTATGTACCTTCTGAAACAAAACCTCTCCAGATGCAACCAACTCTCTGATCTTGTAGAACCTTACATCAATATGTTTAGTTCTAGCACGATACACCTGATTCTTAGCCAATTGAATAGCACTTTGATTATCACAAAGCAACTGAACTCCACCTTGTTGAACACCCAACTCCTTCACTAAACCAGTAAGCCATAAAGCTTCTTTTGCAGCTTCAGCCGCTGCCATGTATTCAGCTTCAGTTGTAGATAGTGCCACGACAGATTGAACAGTAGACTTCCAACAAATAGGCCCTCCACCAAGAGTAAACACATACCCTGTCGTAGATCTTCTATTATCCAAGTCACCTGCATAATCTGAATCCACATATCCTACAACCAAAGGATTATCCCGCTGACTCCCAAAAACAATTCCATGTCCCACAGTACCCTTTAAGTACCGAAAGATCCACTTGACTGCATCCCAATGTTGCTTACCAGGTTTAGACATGTACTTACAAACTTGACTAACAGCATGAGCTAAATCAGGACGAGTACATACCATCGCATACATCAAGCAGCCAACAGCATTAGAATACGGAACCTTTGTCATATTTTTAGCTTCCTTATCTGTCTTAGGGCACTGTTCTGATGAGAGCTTAAAGTGATTCGCCAATGGAGTGCTAACTGGTTTCGCGCTGCTCATCGCAAACCTTTCTAGCATTTTCTCAACATAACCCCGTTGAGATAGCCACAGTTTCCTTGAGTCTCTGTCCCTGCAAATTTCCATTCCAAGAATTTTCTTTGCAGCACCTAAATCTTTCATATCAAATTCCTGACTCAATAAAGTTTTCAAACCGATAACATCATCCATGTTCTTCGCAGCAATCAACATATCATCAACATACAGTAATAGAAAAATAAAAGAACCATCATCAAGGCTCTTAACATAGACACAACAATCATACTCACATCGGTTGTAGCCAATCTTGATCATATAGGAGTCAAACCGTTTATACCACTGTCTCGGAGACTGTTTTAACCCGTACAAAGATTTCTTCAATCTGCAAACTAAATGCTCATTTCCAGGTTGAGTAAAACCTTCAGGTTGCCGCATGTAGATCTGCTCCTCTAAATCACCATGCAAAAAAGCAGTTTTAACATCCATCTGCTCTAAATGCAAATCCCAACTAGCCACCAATGCAAGTACTGCTCGGATTGAAGTGTGCCTGACCACAGGAGAAAAGATTTCATCATAATCAACTCCTTTCTGCTGTGAAAAACCCTTTGCTACCAAACGAGCCTTGAACTTCTCCCCCTCTTTTTCTGTTACTGCTGGTTTCTTCTTATACACCGATTTGCAACCAATCGGCTTCTTACCCTCAGGAAGGGGAACTAACTCCCATGTGCGATTGTGATTCAAAGACTCCATCTCCTCAACCATGGCTGCCATCCACTTGTCGTTTTCCTGACTAGTAACGGCATCATGAAAGGTAACTGGATCATCACTGCTAACAGTAAGTGCAAAAGATACCAAGTCTTCAAAACCCAATCTGTTCGGAGGCTTTATATTCGTCCGTCTCACCCTGTCTCTGGCGAGACTATAATCCTGCAAATCATCCGTAGTGGAACCACCAGAAGTCGGTTGAGAAGTTTCTGGTTTCTCAACTGGAAACTGCTCGAAATCTACCACTGTTGTGTCTTGCTTCTGCTGCAACATAGACTGTTCATCAAAAACGACATCTCTACTAATCACAACTTTCTTCGCAACTGGATCCCAGAACTTGAATCCTTTGACACCTTTCTTGTAACCCAGAAAAATGCACTCCTTCGATTTTGCATCAAGTTTGGATCTCTCATCAGCAGGTACATGCACATAAGCAGGACAACCAAAAATCCGTAAGTTATCAAAACTAACATCATGACCAGTCCATACCTCTTCTGCAACTTTCCCAGCCAGCGATGCTCTTGGCGATTTGTTGATAAGGTAACACGCCATGTTAACAGCCTCAGCCCAGAAGTGTTTGGGAAGCCCCGCATTCAACCGCAAACATCTGGCTCTTTCATTCAACGACCTGTTCATTCGTTCCGCAACACCATTCTGTTGTGGTGTCTTGCGCACTGTAAAATGCCTCTGAATCCCATGCTCCTTACAGAATTGTAGGAACTGTGAATCTGTGTACTCCGTACCATTGTCAGACCGCAAACACTTGATTTTTCGTCCTGTTTGGTTTTCTACCTCAGCTTTCCACAGCTTGAACTTCTCAAAAACTTCAGATTTCTGTTTCAAAAATACACCCAAACTTTCCGTGAAAAATCATCAATAAAAGTAACATAGTACCTAGATCCACCCAAATACGATGTCGTGGAAGGCCCCCATACATCAGAATACACATAATCAAGAATCCCTTGAGTTGTGTGCTTCGCAGTCTTGAAACGGACTTTAGTCTGTTTACCAAGAACACAATACTTGCAAAAATCGAGCTTACAACTTTTGACACCATGCAACAAGTTTCTCTTGTGTAATTCTGCCATACCACGTTCACTAAGATGAGCAAGGCGCATATGCCACAAGTTTGTCGTATCATCACAGGACTCAACAGAGTGAACTCCACCTGCAACGGTACTCCCTAACAATCTGTAGATATTCCCTGCAGTCATCTTGCCTTTCATCACAGTCAATGCTCCTTTAACAATCCGAATGGTTTCCCTATCCTCGTCAGCCTTAGGGATAAAACCATTCTTGTGCAAAGTGCCCAAGGAAATCAAATTCTTCTTCAAGTCTGGGATATGTCGAACACCACTCAACGTCCGAACGGAGCCATCGTGCATCTTAATTCTGACATCACCAATACCAACAATATTGCAACATCGATCATCACCCAAATAAACCGAACCAGAATTAACCGGCTTGTATGTCAAAAACCATTCCCTATTTGGCGTGATGTGATAAGAACATCCAGAATCAAGAATCCAAGCATCTGTCAATTGTGTCGTTGAAATAGAAAGCATATCACCCTCACTGCAATCAGAAGTATCATCCTCGACCACGTTCACAGACTTGGATGAGCCATCACGCTTCTCATCAGTCTGCTTTTTCAACTTCGGACAGTCTCGCTTCATATGTCCCGCCTCCTTGCACTTGTAACAGTGAATCGTCTTCTTATCCCTGGATTTGGATCTGGAATTCCGCTTCCCGGACCCTACCTTCTCTGGCTTCCGTCCACGATCTCGATTACCCTTGACATATAAGCTATCGGCTTGAGAGCTTTCCCCTGCATTCTGCTTCCGCTGGTTGTGAGCCAACAAGGCTGCAGTAATCTCCTCAACGTTGATAGTCTCTTTCCCATATGTAAGAGTAGTCACCATGTGTTCGTAAGAGGAAGGCAACGAACACAACAGAATCATCGCTCTGTCTTCATCCTCAATTTTCACATCAAGCCGAGCCAGATCAGAAACGATTTGATTGAAGACATTCACGTGTTGCGCCAAATCGTGATCGTCCTGCATCTTCAGCCCATACAGCCGCTGCTTCAGATACAGTTTTGTCGTTAAGGATTTGGACATAAACTGACTTTCCAACTTCCTCCAAATTTCATCTGGAGACGATAGATGCATGACGTGATACATGACCTCGTCCGCCAAGTATAATCGTATGGTTCCTGCCGCTCGCTGCTGCAATTCTTCCCAATCTTCCTCATCCATCGACGCCGGTTTTATAGGTCGCAAAGCCTTCAAGATCCCTTGCTGCGCCAATAGATCATTCACCCTCGTTTGCCATAATCCGAAGTTACCCTGACCATCGAATTTCGCGACTTCGAATTTTGCTCCTGACATCTGATACCAATTGTTGACGAAAACGGGTAAAGAAAACGAAAGAACACGAGAATTTTACGAGGTTCGGCAATGTTCTTACGCCCTCGGTGCCTAGGCGGCGCTAGAATTTTATTCAATGATATTTTAGGTCTAGGTTACATCTCTATTTATAATAGAAAACCCTGGTACATAATTACAAAATCAACCCTGTACCGTACCGCGGGGGCTACGCCCCCGCACCCCCAACCCACATAATTTGTAACCCCACAACGAGACTTTCTTTGTAAGGACAGTTGATGTTCGCTGCGTTCACTCCGCTCCATCTCTTGTCCTCTTTACTGGTATATTTATGAGCCATACCTAACAGATAACTACAATGTCTTCGATGGGACAAAGTATCATGTTAATCAATTTCCTGTCTGTGAGGCCTATGTCTACACATGCACTTCCCAATAGGAAGGTTTAGTGAAATCTGATACAAAAGGTGTGTGAGATTGCATATATAGAGGATGCCCAAAAGTTTTCTTTCTATGCCGTATATAATCATGGAAACTGTTTAATTTATCACCTAGGCCAACTAGGAGAAGCACCAAATTGTTCCGGTTTTAGTTCCTTGCTTCGCTCATGGACTAAAGATGAAAGCAAGAGAAACATGATATTAAGAAGCAAACATTGTTTACTTACTGAAGGCTTGTGACCAATCAATCTACGACTGGATGGAGCACGTGCAACTGATGAAGCAGCTGCAGCAGCAGCCACTCGTATCCTTTAAAAGGGGGAAAGGATTATCTCATGTTCGATGAAGTAATTAGACAAACTGAAAGAGAAGAAAAGGAAAAGATATGAAATCAAAACATCATTGCACCTTTTATGGACATCAATATATACATCAGTATCATCAACAATTTCCTCCTACAATGTAGTAGAAAGGGTTCAGTAAGTACCACCTATCCAGTTTGCATAATGCATTTAAAGAGAAACAAAATGAAAATTCCATGATAAAACACGTTTTCAGAAAATTAGAAGAAACCACCGACCATCGTAAAATGAAGTTAGAATATTAAGACTGTAACACCCCTACCCGTACTCGACCCGAATACGGGTCTGAGGTGTCACATTGACTTTTTAAACTTTAACTCGTAAAGAAAATCAATGAAAATTTAAACTTTCATTACAATAAAAGTTGTTGACTTACAAAAAATTTGACCAGGACAATAAAAAATTTATCAGAGCATTCATAACTAACACATTTCTTACATGCCAACACACTGTATACGAAAAAATACATACTTTATCAGTTACTTCTGATATGATCTTCTAGTAGTAATGTTGTCCTTTCCACTACTATTTCTGCTCTTCTTGATTCTTGGTACCTATGTGTAACTCACTTACACGCTAAGTCACAGACTTAGCGAGTCATAAAATAAACATATAGCAATAATATCATGACATACACTACTATCAATCCATTAGGACATTGCAATGCACATGTAGATACCACACTATGACATATAAGTATGAAATGCATGAATGAATAATTTTGTCTCATAAGAATTTCCTTTAGTTTATCTTTGAATGCCTATGTACATTATTGAGAACAGAAGGTACGGAAGTACATTGAGGTTGTGCACGAATGCTATCACCACAACTCGAATAAATTCCCACTAGGGGCACTGATTATTTGTCCCAAAGGAACACTATGTCCCGAAGGACCATTATGTCCCGAAGGACCACTATGTCCCGAATGACCACTGATAATCCCTCGACTCTTGGCATGCCAATTATACCTACATCTCTCACATTAAGTAACATGGGCTTAATTATAATAAAATTCTCATTTTCATATCTCTTGTATCACTTTTCACATAATACATAATTCACTTCATATGAGTACACATAATCATTTTCATTATTTCCCATACCTGAATGGATTTTCATATCAACGCATTCATTCATACAAGTTCATATTAAAGCATGAATGAATTATACATAAAATCACTATAACATTAATACACATATAAATATGCATGTGCATGAATATGAAATTATAAGTTTAACTATAAGAGATAGACTCATCGCAAGTCTTATCTCAATACAATTTCATCTAGGATATGCACTCACCTTAGTCTTGTTTTGACTCGATTCTAATCCATCGATTGTTCCGGAACATGATTACGCTCTAAATCTACATAGTAATACATTGATACATATCAATATACTAATTGATATATTCTAAACTATCACTTCTTAGACTAAAATAAAGGCTATTTTCATCTCTTAATGAAGGTATGTATCGATGCACTCTACAGTGTATCGGTGCATCCCTTAACGTGTGCATCGATGCACTATCCATGCATCGATGCACTATCCATGCATCGGTACACAAATCACATTCGATGTTTTCATCTTAAGGGGGTGCATCGATGCACTAATTACATTCGATGTTTATTTATTTGAGAGTGCATCAGTACACATTGAAGATGTACCGATGTACACAACCCAAAAATTCCACTCTCTTTTCAATCCAACTCTTTATATTTCACCTTCTTTAATATCCCTAACTTGCATACATATACTTACACTCATTACCACTCAATAATCACTTCTTTAAACCCAAATTCCTATCCTTTATATGGCATTCAGAAATCATACTCAATTTCCAACATGTTCTAATTCCCATTCTAACACTTCCTATTCCTTAATTCCACTAATGACAAGTTAAATTTAGTCTTGAAATCTAATTAATACCTTTCTATCAAGATTTCACTTATTCACCTCCTTACTTTAATCATTCCTAATTCCATCATCTTGTTGTTTTAAAACAAATTAAGCTTTTCTTAAGCTTAATTAACATCTAATGATCAAAATTAAACTTAAATTTCAGCTAATAATTTCTCATGAGAAAACTCATCTTTGTTTTGAGCCTTCACGTGAGGAGAAAGAAGAGAAGAAGAGAACTCTGGAACCTTGCGTTTTACTTCCTTCACCTCCACGTGTAGCTAATATATATATTCATTCTTTAATTATTTTCCTTGCAAATGACCATTCTATCCTTCTATTCCTCATTCTTTTCAATTTGATCATACACCACATTTCATATAAGTCCTTAAACTATTCAATTATTTAAGTACTAAATTCCATAACTTTATAATTTAGTCACTAACCTGATATTGAGGATGTTACAAATCTCCCCCTTAAGAAAATTCTTCCTCGAATTTTCATTACGCAAAGAGATGGGGGTATTGAATCCTCATGTCTTCTTCAGGCTCCCATGTTGCTTCTTCTACCTTATGATTCCTCCTCAAGACTTTAACCAATGGTATAGTCTTGTTCCTCAATTGCTTAATCTTATGAGCTAAGATTTGAAGCAGTTTCTCTTCATAAGTTAAATTCGGTTGAACCTCTACTTCTTCTGGAGTTAGAATATGGGAGGGATCAGATCGATATTTCCTAAGTATTGAGACATGAAAGACATCATGAATTTTCTCCATTTCAGGTGGCAACGCCAGATGATATGTTCCTGGTCTAATTCTCTTTACGATCTTATAGGGTCCAATGAACCGAGGACTCACATTTCCTTTCCGGCCAAACCTCAAAATTTTCTTCCATGAAAATACTTTTAAAAAAACTTTATCTCTAACTTAAAACTCAATTTCTTTTCTTTTTAGGTCTGCATAGGATTTTTGTCTGTCTGCTACAGCTTTGAGATTATTTTGGATCATATGCACTTTTATTTCCACTTCCTGAATCAATTGAGGACCAAGAACTTCTCGATCCTTAAGCTCATATCAATTCAAAGGTGTACAACATTTCCTCCCATACAAAGCCTCATAGGGAGCCATTTTAATACTTGATTGATAACTATTATTGTACGCGAATTTAGCAAGTGGCAAATACTTTTCCTAAGATCCCTTGAATTCTATAACACAGGCTCTTAGTATATCCTCCAGAATTTGGATGGTTCGCTCAGACTGTCCATCTGTCTGAGTATGGAATGCTGTACTGAAGTTCAGTCGAGTGCTTAATGCTCCATGCAAGGTCTTTCAGAATCTCGAAGTAAATCGAGGGTCCTGATCAGAAACTATGGAAACAGGCACTCCATGCAGTCTAATGATCTCTCTCATATATAACTCAGCGTATTTATCCATGGAGAAATCAGTCCGCACTGGAATAAAATGAGCTGACTTGGTCAATATATCTACGATCACCTAGATTGAATCTTTTTTGTTCGGAGTTAAAGGCAATCCCGTTACAAAATCCATTGTTACATTCTCCCATTTCCATTGAGGAATCGACATTGGTTGCAATAATCATGACAGAATCTGATGCTCTGTTTTGACTTGCTGACACGTCAAACATTTAGATACGAATTCCGTAATGTCCCTCTTTATTCCAGGCCACCAATATCGACTCTTGAGACCCATATACATTTTTTCCTCCAGGATGCATGGTCAATGGACTACAGTGAGCTTCCGTTAATAAATCATTCTTTAACTCATTATCATCTGGAATCACTAGCCTTCCTTGATAATATAGATTCCCATCAGCTTTCACCTCGTAATCCATTAACTCTCCATTCCTTATCTGCTGTAGCTTCTTTAAACACTTTTCATCTCCAGCTTGCAATTCTTTAATTCGATCTAGCCATGATGGCTTGAGAGTCAATTTAGCACAGATAACACCATCTCCATTTAATGATAGTCTGGCATCCAAAGCTCGTAAGGCTGTAAACGTCTTTCGGCTTAAGGTATCCGCTACCACATTTACTTTCCCCGGATGGAAATCGATCACTACATCATAATCTTTCAAGAATTCCACCCATCTCCTCTGTCTTAAATTTAGCTCATTCTGAGTCATCAAATATTTCAAACTCTTATGGTCTGTATACATGTAGCATCGTTCACCATACAAGTAGTGACGCCAGATCTTAAGAGCGAACACTACTGCAGCCATCTCTAGATCGTGCGTTGAATAGTTCTTTTCGTGTAGTTTTAATTGTCTTGATGCATAAGCCATCACTTTACCCTCTTGCATCAATACACATCCCAAACCGTTATGAGACGCATCACTATACACTATGAAGTTCTTGTCAGACTCGGGTTAAACCAACACTGAAGCTTCTGTTAAAATCTTCTTTAACCTTTCAAAACTCTATTGACACTCCAAAGCCCACACGAATTTTATCTCCTTCCTCAATAATTTAATTAGGGGTAATGCTATTATCGAAAAATTATGGACGAACCTTCGGTAATAACCAGGTAACCCCAGAAAACTCCGAACTTCTGATACATTCTTTGGAACTTCCCACTATAAAATGGATTTAATCTTTTGGGGATCCACTCGAATTCCTTCTGCAGAAATCACATGTCCATGGAATGTCACTTTCTTCAACCAGAATTCACATTTGGAGAGTTTGGCATAAAGCTTGTTTTCTCTCAAAATCTGTAGAACAATCTTCAAATGTGAATTATGCTCTTCTTCCGACTTTGAATACACTAAAATATCATCGATGAACACCACTACGAATCGATCCAAATAGGGTTGAAATATTTTGTTCATAAGATCCATAAAAGTAGTCGGTGCATTCGTAACTCCAAATGGCATCACGATAAACTCATATTGCCCATATCTCGTTCTGAATGCCGTCTTTGGAATATCTTTATCTTGAATATTCAATTGATGGTAACCAGAACGTAAATCAATCTTCAAAAACACTGAAGCTCCTTTTAACTGATCAAATAAATCATTAATTCGGGGGAGGGGATACTTGTTATTGATGGTCACTTTATTGAGTTGCCTATAATCAATGCAAAGACGCATGAATCCATCATTCTTTTTAACGAACAAAACTGGAGCTCCCCATGGCGAGACACTTGGTCTGATAAACCCTTTGTCCAATAATTCTTGCAAGTGGATCTTTAATTATTGTAACTCTTTTGGGGCCATTCTGTATGGTGCCATGGCAATAAGTGTAGTTCCCGGCATTACTTCAATATGAAATTCTACCTCTCTGTCTGGAGGCAAACCATGTAACTCTGCAGGAAATACGTTAGGAAACTCTCTGACTATAGGAATTTCTTCAATTCCCTTCTCTTTAGTTCTAACATCCAGCACACTAGCAATAAACCTATGACATCCCTATAGCAATAACTTCTTTTCCGACATCACTGATATTACATTAGCCAATGAGTTCTATCCTTCACTAAATACAATGACTTTTATACCTTTTGGACTTCTCAATGTTACTCTTTTCAATCTACAATCAGCATTAGCATAGTAACGATATAACCAGTCCATTCCTAGTGTCACCTTAAATTCATCAAAAGGTAATTCTATCAGATTAGCAGGGAATTCAATTCCCTGAATCCGTATGGGACACCCTCGACACATCATATTGACTTGAGCACTGTGCCCTAATGGATTAGTCACTATAACTTTACTGCTAGTAGCTTCTAACGGAATATTTAATTCTCTCACTAACTTACTACAAATGTAAGAATACATAGACCCTGAATCAATCAATACAAAAATATTCTTGTCATACAACTGAAAAATACATGCTATAATCTCTGGGTCATCACGATCCTCATTGGTTTTAAGATTATACACTCGAGCTGTAGAACGTATTTCTTGTGGAGCCGTAGACTCTGACTGACTTCTTCCTCTACCTCTACCTCTTCCCCTATGAGTAACAGAAGAAGACCTCTCTGGCTGAGCAAATTCACCAACTATCATAGGACAATCCTGAACAAAATGCCCGGTGTCCCCACATTTAAAACAGGCTCCCGAAACTAGTCTACATATCCCTGAGTGATTCTTTCCACAATGTGGATATTGTTTGACTTGACTCGAGTTAGATCTCCCAGCTCTAGACCCAACTGACTGTGTTTGTCATCCCCTTATCATATTTGATCCCCTCGTGGAGGATACCACTAACTCTGATCTCGCTTGGGGTCGAGAACCACCATCTCTGCCCCTTTTTGATGGTGCAACACTCGATGATGCACCGATCTTTTTGATGTCTGATCTCTGAAATCTCTAAACCTCTCATTCTGAGCTCTCTCTAAAGCTTTGGAACAGTTAATCACTTCTTGAAATGAGGATAAGTTCAACACAATAAGCATCTTTTTCAACCGAGGACGCAATCCCTCTACAAACCAGTTACAAGCATCCTTCTCTGTAGGAATTAACTCAGCAGCAAAGCGACTTAACTTGTTGAATTCACATTCGTACTCATACACTGTACGGTTCCATTGCTTCAGATTCATGAACCATTGCTTCATCTGTCAGATAAATTGATCTTCGATGTATTTATGCTTAAATTCTTCTAAGAACAAGGACCAAGTTACTTGATCACCAGACATTCTCAACGTAACATTGGTCCACCAAATCCTCGCTTGCCCACTAAGCAAGGAAACCACTCCATCTAACTTTTCTGAGTCGGAGCAATAAAGTCCCTCAAGCATGATTTTCACGTCATTAAGCCAAAGGCCCGCAGTAACAGAACCTTCTTCGGCTTCACTTCTGAACTCTGGTGCTCTTAAACCCTTTAACTCTTTTACAATATTCGTTGTTGGAGTTGAAGTAGCAGGAGGTTGGATACGCGCCAATACAACGTCCAACGTCCTGAAGAACGTTTCTTGATCACTCGCAGGCACTCCAGAAGGTGCTTGTTCTTCACCTTTCCTGGCCAGGGCAGGTGAATTACTACTTTCAGTGGGCCTGTCATCTCTCGCTTCACTTTTAGAACTACCGTGTCTAGACATCTATAAAAATATAACCATATCGTTCTATTAGCAAAACAACATACTTACTATTATATCAGATCAAAAATTTTCACTATTTCGTTGGTATGTATACTTTATGAGACACTCTATACTCAGTTTATGCCGAGAATCAACTAAACCGTAGCTCTGATACCATTAAATTTAACACCCCTACCCGTACCCGACCTGAATACGGGTCTGAGTTGTCACATTGACTTTTCAAACTTTGACTCTTAAAGAAAATCAATGAAAATTTAAACTTTCATTACAATAAAAGTTGTTGACTTACAAAAAATTTAACCAGGACAATATAAAATTTATCAGAGCTTTCGTAACTAACACATTTCTTACATGCCAACACATTGTATACGACAAAATACATACTTTACCAGTTACTTCTGATATGATCTTCTAGTAGTAATGCTATCATTACCACTCCTATTTCTGCTCTTCTTATTTCTTGGTACCTATGTGTAAATAACCTACACGCTAAGTCACAGACTTAGTGAGTTATAAAATAAACATATAACAATAATATCATGACATACACTACTATCAATCCATTAGGACATTGCAATGAACATGTAGATACCACACTATGACATATAAGTATGAAATGCATGAATGAATAATTTTGTCTCATAAGAATTTCCTTGAGTTTATCTTTGAATACCCATGTACATTATTGAGAACAGAAGGTACGCGAGTACATTGAGGTTGTGCACGAATGCTATCACCACAACTCGAATAAATTCCAACTAGGGGCACTGATTATTTGTCCCGAATGACCACTATGTCCCAAAGGACCACTATGTCTCGAAGGTCCACTACGTCCCAAATGACCACTGATAATCCCTCGACTCTTGGCATGCCAATTATACGTACAGCTCTCACATTAAATAACATGGGCTTAATTATAATAAAATTCTCATTTTCATATCTCTTTTATCACTTTTCACATAATACATAATTCACTTCATATGAATACACATAATCATTTTCATTATTTCCAATACCTGAATGGATTCTCATATCATGGCATTCATTCATATAAGTTCATACTAAAGCATGAATGAATTATGCATAAAATCACTATAACATTAATACATATATAAATATGCATGTGAATGAATATGAAATTATAAGTTTAAGTATAAGAGATAGACTCATCGCAAGTCTTATCTCAATACAATTTCATCTAGGATATGCACTCACCTTAGCCTTGTTTTGACTCGATTCTAATCCTTCGATTGTTCCGGAACATGATTACATTATAAATCTACATAGTAATACATTGATACATATCAATATACTAATTGATATATTCGAAACTATCACTTCTTACACTAAAATAAAGGATATTTTCATCTCTTAATGAAGGTATGTATCGATGCACTCTACAGTGTATCGATGCATCCCTTAACGTGTGCATCGATGCACTATCCATGTATCGGTACACAAATCACATTCGATGTTTTCATCTTAAGGGGGTGCATCGATGCACTAATTGCATTCGATGTTTATTTATTTGAGAGTGCATCGGTACACATTGAAGATGTACCGATGCACACAACCCATAAATTCCAGTTTAAGCACGAAATTCACTCTCTTTTCAACCCAACTCTTTATATTTCACCTTATTTAATATCCCTAACTTGCATACATATACTTACACTCATTACCACTCAATAATCACTTCTTTAAACCCAATTTCCTATCCTTTATATGGCATTCAGAAATCATACTCAATTTCCAACATGTTCTAATTCCCATTCTAACACTTCCTATTCCTTAATTCCACTAATGACAAGTTAAATTTAGTCTTGAAATCTAATTAATACCTTTCTATCAAGATTTCACTTATTCACCTCCTTACTTTAATCCTTCCTAATGCCATCATCTTGTTGTTTTAAAACAAATTAAGCTTTCCTTAAGATTAATTAGCATCTAATGATCAAAATTAAACTTAAATTTCAGCTAATAATCATCTCATGAGAAAACTCACCTTTGCTTTGAGCCTTCACGTGAGGAGAAAGAAGAGAAGAAGAGAACTCTGGAACCTTGTGTTTTACTTCCTTCACCTCCACATGTAGCTAATATATATATCCATTCTTTAGTTATTTTCCTTGCAAATGACCATTCTATCCTTCTATTCATCATTCTTTTCAATTTGATCCTACACCACATTTCTTATAAGTCCTTGAACTATTCAATTATTATACTTTAAGTACCAAATTCCATAACTTTACAATTTAGTCACTAACCCGCTATTGAGGATGTTACAAAGATGGGTGAACAAATGAATTTAGTTATAAGAATTAGTGATAGACAAATGAAACTGACAAAAACATCACATACTTGGAGAAGTTCTTCGAAAACATCTTCTAGGGTAATAATACCAATGACTTCCCCATCCTCGGTATCCTCTGAAAACTGTTGCAATGTACCGGATGTGACACCATTAGGAAAATGAGTTCTCTTGACTGTGATAGGCCTGGATTTCTCAATATCAATAACACTATGTGGTTTACTGTCATATTTGGTCAGTAAAGGGGTTGTTTGTTGAGAATCCCCATTAGTAAATCTACGCTCGTCAAATTTCTCCCTATTATCAAGGAATTGAGGGTCTGTGGTCTTTCTTTTAACCTTCAATACAGTTGCCAAATGACTGCTTCTCTTTTGAAATTTATTGAGGATATCATACAAAGGCATATGTGATAGAACCCTGACGTATTAATGCATGACAAGTCATGCTTTCTTCATATATAGAGAAACGTAAAAAGTAATGGGAGTACATGTATACACCTAGGAATTTTACGGATAGAAACAATACTAACTGGTGTCTCGGTCTCCAGCCGTACCGTGAGAAGAATTTTCACCTAAATCTCATTGAAAAGGAAATTTTGTAAGAATTTTTTTGAAGGAAAATTTAATTCAATGTTGAACTGCCGACCATTAACAATAGGCTTTCAACATAAAGAAACCCATTGGAGAGCCAATAGGTAACTGAACACACCAGTAACAACCTGATGATATTTTTCGAATTCCCAGCATAGACAGGGATACGACTATGACCACATGCAAGAATTTTTCCAATCGATTCCCTAAGCCAAAGGCAAATAAATCGATTTATGACCCAGCTTCAATACTAATGTAGAATGAAGCACTTTAATATTTAGGATTTTACCATTAAAAGGGGATGATCATTAAAGTCAATCATGTTCCAATAGTGTCATGCTAAAAGAAGGAGAAGGGAAGGCATTATTAAAGCAAAAAGGAAGTATGATCCACATCAGGATAGGGTACTTAACCTATGAATATAACTATAATGTTTCAAATTCCGGAATGAACTAGGAAATCTGTCCACCTATCAGTCAGATGAAAATTCATTTTCCATATAAACTCTTGTAAAACTTCTGACATGCATAGTTTGCATCTGACCACGATAAGATACAAATTAAATTTCAACCTTTTTCTTATATATACAGATACTAAAGTTCTCAGTTTTTTACTCTCATATTTCCCCCAGAATATCAAAGCAAAAATGATGTGTTAACAACAGAAAGAAGAACACCATCCAACTGAAACTAACCAATCCAATTTTGAACTGACATCCAAGGAAAATGTTGATTCAATGGGTGTCATAGCCTCCTCTGCAGTCTGCATGTACAAGAAGCATTATGATTGCAACTGTTTTATAAGAGATTGGCATTGAACTCTTATCAGCTTCTGAAGTCTGAACTATATCAAAGTATGAAATTAAAAATGAAACTAATAGATTTCAAAAAGTCCAAGCATTGTACAATGGAAGAGAAATAGAGGAAACATCTTTATGTCCCTTAGATGGCCATCAAAACCTTGTAGAGTACAACCTAACCATTTTGGCTCTATAGTAGAGGGATGTGTTCACTATCCAATTAAAAGATCTAATTCCATTTGACAACTAGAACTGGTTAGATTTAGTGTTTGTATGTTTATCAAGCTGTGTTTGCATAGATAAGATCAAGATTTAAGTATGCTTGTTCATTGTGTATTTTCAAATAAAAATAACCATCTTACACAATATGAAACATCAGAAATAGACAGATGTAAAGAGACAAAGTCATTTTTACTCATAAAATGCTATTCCAATAACAACATTTACCTTTTCAGTTAAATCCAGTGCACCACTAATGATGGTTGCCTCATCATGTGTTAGTTCACCACCTTTTCCAGCCTATTAAGGACACAAATGACAAGTCGGTGTGGTAAAATGGTAGGGAGTATAATATATGTACGAGTTATGATTGAGGTGAAGTTTGAAAAAGTTAATTTGAATTCAAAATCTTGTAGGAATTTTCTGATTATTCAAAAGATTTCTAGAGAAACTCCCCTTCCCACTAAGTAAGTTATTAGTAAATGAGGTCATAGATATTTGGATTAGTAAGAATCAAGGAAATAAAAGGTAAATAATAATAAGATCAATTGGAAATTATTAAATTTGGAAAAGTAATGTTGAGAAGTAATTGCAAGGTCGTAGAGAATAGTTAAAAATGATTCCAAAGTAGTACAGAAATAAAGCAAGTGTGTTTTGTTCAAGGTAAGAGAAACTTATTTTCGAGAAATAAATAAGGAGCTAGGAATGGTTAATTGATAAAAAGTTTAGTTTAAATATAATTTTTTGAACTGGATTAGAAGATCCGTCAGAAATTGTGCAAATTGAAGTAGAAGAAGTATTTTAAATGGTTAGGTAAGTATCTGAATCTAGTCCTTGATGAATCAAGTGGAGAAAATGTAAGTATGAGAAAAGATAAAGAATAAGGTTCTGTGCAAATAGTGTTGACTATCAAAGTTATGAAGGTGCAATAAAAATCGATAATCAGTTATGAGTATAAGTGATATGATGAGGCTTCTCATACTGATATGAGAAGAGTAACTGAGCATGAAGAAAAAGGAGTTGACCTATGTTGCAAGGAGGTTTCGATTTATGAAGGAATAAAGAGTTAAAGATTTAAGTGACTGAGTTTAAATGATCATGTATGACAAGGGCTATAATGAGGTGTAGATTATAAGTTTGGCATGGAAGTAAGCAATTTTCAATTCTTAGTGGAAATGAGAAAGAGTTGTTATGAACTTTGTACCAGGTTTGCTTTGGAGAAAAAAGTTGGACGTTTATGAAGAGATTGATTAAGTTAGCACCTTTCATTTTAGCAAGGTGAATATTCTATGGATAAGTACGTGTGGTTATATAAAAAGATTGTTCGATTTCATGAAGTATATTTCTCAATTATATTTGATGGAGATTTAAAGTTTCTTTAAAGTTTTGGAAGTCTTTGAAAAAGGTCTTGGGAATTCGATTTAACTGTAGCATTTCTATCCATGCATAGACAGATAGTTAGTTTAAGCATATTATTTAGGTCTAGAAAGTTATGTTAAAGGTGAGTGTGATGAAGTTTAAAAGATTGAAAGAAAAATTTCATGATAAGTTAATAAAGTGTTATGTGGATTTCTCTAAGGTTGTGTTTCTTGACCATGTAGTCGTAGTCAAATAAATAAGGATTTATATATATATTATGGAAGCTTGAGATATAGTTGAATGATTATATTTCCTCTGATCAAGTTGTTAAGGATAGCCATGTTACTTTTGGACTATTCAGTACCTAGAAAATTATGAGATGATAAAAAGAATATTGACATTAGCTTCAAGGTTAGTATAAGTATAATTTGGAAAAGATTATGTTTATCATAATTAGGATGAGAATTTATGCAAGAGTAAAGGTTTTGGTTTATGTTACAAAGAAATTAGAGAATGATGGAAGAAATCAACTGACTAACGATCTTGAGTTGGCAATGCTTGGGGTTATTGTATTAATAGAACACCATTATCTACATGGTGAATGACATTATATCTATACAGATTTCCAAAAGTCAAAAGTAGGTGTAGAATCGAATGAGTGAAAAGACAGGAGATGAATTGAATTCCTTGGAGATTGAGGATATGCTTTTATACTACAAGTATGAAAGATTATTGTGGTGACTGTTATAACAATTCTGGTAGATTTTTATAATTTGAAAGTTCTGAATATGCATTTGTTTTTAAAGATAGATAGTGTTTTGATTGTATAATTAAATGAAAGCCTTTGTTGCTGGATCGATTTAAGGATCTTAAGAGAAAGATGAAAATTTCATACTGGTTAAATATAGAATAAGTAGGTAAAAGGGAGAACTGAAGACTTAAAGTCAGATGAATGTTTATATGTCACGAAAAGAGTTATTATTGAGTTTGTTTTAAAATGAGTGGTATGTCAGCAAGTTTAAGAAAGATATGAAGATAGTTTTAAGTGAATTTTGTGTATAAGAAAATGTTGGACATTATTAAGCTGGTTTGAATTGAAAGATCGAGACTTAGTGCGGCCAGATTGGATCAAAGAAGTTGAAGAAAAAGTGAAGATTAATTAAGATAATCTTAAGATAGTTGATGTTCGACAAAAGTCCTACATGGATTTAAAGAGAAAGAAAAATGAATTACAAATAGATGATAAAGTGTTTCTCAAAGTCTCGTTTCAGAATAAGATTCTCTGTTTTTGGATGCAAAGTATGGTTCAATCCTAGATTCATTTTACCTTATGAGATCTTAAAAAGAGTTGAACAATTAGTTTATCAGGGAGCGTTGCTACCAGAATGGAAAAGATTCAAAATGTTTTTCATGTTTCGATACTTCGATACTCAAGAGATATTGATTAGATCATTCTCACATCATAGCATCAGAAGAAATATAAGTTCAATCTGACCTGACTTATAAAGAAGAAATAGTAAAAAGTTTAGTATATGAAGTTAAATTACTAAGAAATTAGATGATTTCGTTAATAAGAGTGCTTTGGATGATCACAAGTGGAAGAGGTAACATGAAAGTGTGAAGAGGATATAAAGAGAATAGTTCCTTATCTTTCTCTACAGTGAAAATTTGAGGACAAATTTTCTTAAGGGGAGGAGAATTGTAATACCCCAAACATTGGGTCAGTGACTAAAGTATAAGGATTTAAAAGTTAGTGGTAATATTTGGATAAATTGAAAAGTTTAAGGACTAATTTTGGAAAATATTGTCTAGGAATTTTTTTCAAAGGTTGAAGGATTGAAGGGAAAAGTGATCTTTTGATAAGAAATGAATTTAAAATTCATTTTAAGGTTTATTTAACATGCGTGGATTAGAAAAAGGGAAAGAAATATCTGGAACTCTTCTCTTCTTCTTTTCTCGACCGAGACACACCATGGCTAAGGTAAGTGATTTTAAAGTGGATTGTTTCTTTCGTTTTTGAGTTGGTTCTTAGTTGTTTGGTGATATGAAAGCTTAAGAAAGCTTAAAGATAACTAAAAACCATGAAATTTATGAGTTATTGGTGAATTAGTAAAATGGGTTTTTAAGGGAATTTATGAGATTGGGTAGTATTTGGATTTCTAATGATATATTTGACTTGTCAAAGGTGTAATAAAGGTGTTTGAAGGGTTAAAAAGGATTTAAAATGAGTTTGGAAAACTGATATGATTTTTAGTTCAAGAGTTCTATGGAAGAAATTTAGATGAAAAATGGGTTTTAATGGATATAAGTTAGTGGGAATAAGTGTAAATGAGTTTGAAAGCATGAATAGAGTTTAAAGTATGATATTTAAGTGAAGTTAGGTAAATTTCGAAGTGAAATAGATGAATTCTGGTTAAGGGTATCGGTACTGGAAGAACAATATCGATACTATAAGGTTAAAATTGAAGGAAATATTTGAATGCGATGAACAATATCGATACTAATTGAAGTAATATCGATACTGATATGGTGGTATCGATACCATGAGGAAGGCATCGATATTGTAATTAAAAAGGATTTCCAGAATGCTAAAATTGTATCGGTACTATAGAAGAGAAGTATCGGTATTATGGGTAGAGTATCGATACTATGGGTAGAGTATCGATACTATTCAGTCGAAAATGTTAATTAAGTGTTTCATTTCGCTTAAATAAAAGTTAGTGGGTTACATGTTAATTGAGTTTCGGTATTCATATGGGTTGTGTTATGTGTATATTTGATTGAAAGTAAATGCGGAACGAAGGGACGTACCAAGATAGAGTGAAAGAAAAAAGGAGTTGTTTAAGGGTTAAGTGAGTCAAAGGTGAGTGCATTCTTACTTACTTTGTATAAAATTGGAGGACGACTTGTGATGAGCCAACCTCATATATTTATGAACTAAATGAATTGTATTATCTGATGGTTTTTATCTAAATAATATTTTAAAAGTACTATTCGATTTCATTATTAGGAATATATATATTTTTTATGTGAATATATTATATGAGAACAGCTGATAAGTTTAATAATGTTATAGGAAATAATATAAGTTCTATGTGAGGAAATGATAAGTTGAGTAAATTGAAATGATATGCTATAAATAATTGTTCTATGTGAATAAATAATAAATTTAGGTAATGCAATGTGAAATAAATTAGTATATTTATAGGTGAAAATGTTATACGTGAAAAGTGTTATAAGTGAAAAAGGATCTACGTGAATATGATATATGTAAATGTGTTCTATGTGCTAAGCGAAAACAATCTAAGTGAAAGTGCCCTATGTGAATGTACTCTATTAGAATAAGACACGCTTTGAATAATAAAATGAGATATAATTATATGGTTAAAGCCCAAAGTATATTTTATGAGAATTAGGGATATAGTTGGCATGCCAAGAGTCGAGGGTTCTACGTGGTCCTTTGGGACAAATCTATGTGGTCATTCGGGAAAAATCTATGTGGTTCTTAGGAACAAATCTATGTTGTCCTTCAGGAAAAATTCTACGCGGTCCTTCGGGACAATTCTACGTGGCACTTCGATGCAATTTATATGAGCAGTGGTGACTGCATTACTGCACAACCTCAATGTACTCATATACCTTGAGTTCTCAGCGATATACGATGGGCTAATAAAACACGATATAATTTGAACAATGAGTAACAATATAGAATGTTAATGAAGTTTTTATTTGTAGTACCCCAAATAGCAGGTCAGAGACTTATTGAAAAGATTTGAAAATTTAAAGATTTATTAAATAAGTGGTAAAAGATGAGGAAATGATTTGAAATAGTGTTTAAACTAATTTGTAGCAATATGTAATTTAAGAGGGCACTTTGGTCTTTTAAGAGGTAAATGAATTTTTAATATATTCCATATTAGGTATTTTAAAAGGGGGAAAAAGAGTAAAATATCCATTTCTACTCTTCTTCTTCTTCTTCACTCACGTGGGTATTTCTCTCCTCTCTAGCCTAAGGTAAAATTCCATTAGTTAGTTCTTCCTTTAAATTATGGGTTTCTTTGGTAACATTAAGTGATATGTAAGCTTAAAGAAGGGTTAAAGAAGATTAAAACTAAGTGGTGGATGTTTTATAGGAGATTTAAAGATATGGGTTTTTGAATGATATGTTGATATATGTGTTTTTATTGAGGTTTATTAGTAGAATTGACTTGTCAAAGGATTGAATAAGAGATTAGAAGCATGTGACATGATTAAAAACATGTTTAGAAAAAATGATATGATTCTTGAGTTTAGATGTTCCATGAAGATGTTAGAGGTTAAAGGTGGCAAAATGAAGTAAAGTTAGTTGGGTTAAGTAAAAAGGAGTTAAATAGTATTGTTGGAGGTAAAAGTATAAGATTAGAGGGGAAATTTAAGTGAAAATTGTGTTGAAAAATGGTAAATCTGGGCAATGGTATTAATACTGATAGAACAGTACTGATACTATAGGTGTAAATAGGTAGAAATGGGACAAACAGTATCGGTACCGATGTAAGTGGTATCAATATTGACGGGGTATCGATACTAAAAAAGGGAAGTATTGATACCATGGATATAGAATGTCAAAATGGTATTAATACTGAAAAGGAGTATCAATACCATAGTATAATAGTATCGATACTGAGATAAGGGTATCGATACCATGCAACACAAAATATAGAAATGGTATCGATATTGAAAGGGGGTATCGGTACCATAGTATAGAAGTATCGATACCAGGGTAGTAGTACTGATACTAATGAGATGTGAACAACAAGATAGGTTGAAATTGTTATAGAATTTGAAATAATGATATTTTTTAAATCTTATTAGAGTATAATGTTAAGGAGTATACTAACATTGGTATGTTATGTGTACCTAATGGATACTTGTGTAGATCGTAACCAAACTCCTAAATCTAGCAAGAAAAGGGAGAAAGATAAAGTGGCTGATTAGCCAAATATCTCTACATCTTTTTAGTGGGGATTACCAGGTGAGTACAATTACTGTAATTATTTGATATGAAGAAGATTCATACTGATTCAAATTAGAACGTTTAAATTAATGTATTTTTATAGTATTGACTATGTTATCATTAAGGCATGAAAGGATGCCATAACTAAAATGCATGAACGGATGCATTAAGGCATGAAAGGATGCCATAAGTAAAATGCATGAACGGATGCATTAAGGCATGAAAGGATGCCATAAGTAAAATGCATGAACGGATGCATTAAGGCATGAAAGGATGCCATAACTAAAATGCATGAACGGATGCATTAAGGCATTAAATGATGCCATAACTAAAATGCATGAACGAATACAATAAGGCAGGAAAGGATGCCATAACTAAAATGTATGAACGGATGTATTAAGGCATGAAAAGAGGTCATAACTGAAATTAATGAATAATTACTAAAGAAAAATGAAAGAAAGAAAAGTTTGTTGGACCTACTAAAGATGTTTATGATGATAGTATGAAAGAAGTTTGGTTTTGATAAGAGTGACTTATCTAATCCTTATGGATGAGATGAATTAGTTTGAAATCAAATAACCATGAGATACTTATGTATACCTTAATGTTCTTTATAATATTATGTCTTACTAAGTAAATGCCTAACATGTGTTATTTCCACGCGTAGGTAAAAGAAGAGATTAACTAAGTAAGGAAAGCAGTTGTAGCAGCGGTGATCATCAATTAAGGTTGACTCATCAGTGACACTAGGACAATCTAGTTTATTTTGGGAAAACTTATTTGGCATGTAATCAAAGTATTAAAAATGCTCTGAATTTTAATTAAGTAGAACTTTGTAACATATTACAATCAATGTTTTTCTTTATATTAAAATGTTATGTTTTCATTAATCGAAAAATAAAATTTTATAGGTTTTCAAATGATGAACTATTTTAAAAGTGATGTGACATATGTATCTCGTGTACGGAATGGTATACAAGAGATGTGTGTTATATTTATTGATATCAAAGCTATAGGTTTAGCCGATTCTCGGCCAAAACTGGTTTTATTTTAAAATAGAAAAGGGATTACATGATGTAAAGATTGTCAATGTTTCTAGTATTTAGAGAGAAATTGATGACACTCCTTACTAATTGAAATGTTATTATTATGTATGTTATAATAGATGTCAAAATCTTCGAATTCACGAAGAGCTGGGGAACAAGAGATGCAAGAAGGAACTGATAGTGAAAGTTATGAGGCTAATAGTGAACATCCTCTCCCTTCTGAAAATGCTAGTGCACCAGTACCTTAGGGGATTTTGGTGCCTGAGTTTGGAACTTTCATGCAAGCCCTTGATGTCATACTAACTCAGTTTCAATATTCCCCTTCCTCTCTAACATCGAGAATGTTAATTCCAAAAGAGCTGAAGAGCTTGGGAGCGACAGAGTTTCAGGGAGAAGAGACGGAGGGTCCCATGGAGGCCGACTTATGGTTAAATGATGTTATAATAATTCTCGAAAGTCTTCAATGCTCGGATCCGTAAAACTTGGGTGGAGCTATATCTTTACTTAGAGGATCAGCTCAGGTATGGTGGTCAAATACTATAATGTGTACACCACCGAATCAAGTGACATGGTAATTCTTCCTGGAAGAATTCAAGAACAAGTATGTGGGTGAAAAGTTCAGACGGGCAATGCTGTTAATGTCCCTTAATCTGAAGCAAGGTGATTGAGATGTACATGAGTTTGAGACTGAGTATAACATGTTTAGTCGTTTTGCTACTAAAGTTGTTCCAAATGATAAGGCAAGACGGGATTAGTTCATAGAGGGGTTGAGGCCAAAGTTGAAAGAGATGATGTTGGCTTTGAACTTGCCGAGTTTACAAGAAGTCATAAATAGAGCCAAAGCTATTGAAAGAGCTTAAAATGAGACTTTAGTTATGGAGTAGAGTTTATAGATGATGAAAAGAGTGGGAATGCCATCCACTCCCCATCATGTTAAAAGAGGCAAGGCCTTTAGTTCCAGATATACTGATAGAGATGATTCTGCAGCAGCTTCACAGAAAAATAGACAATCTCAGTCTTTTGCTGCTAGCTCGGGTAGAGTATATGGGGAGAGAATTCCATGTTAAACATGTGGCAAATTGCACAGTGGAGTATGCTGACTTTTCAGTGGATCTTGTTTCCAATTTGGCGAGACTGATCACTTTGCTCGAAACTATCCTAAGAAATCTGGGGACAATTCAGTGCAATCTGAAAGATCGGTGGCAACCTCAAATAGAAGAAGAGGAAGGGGCATATATAGGGAACAATCAGATTCAATGCAGAGACAAGAGACTCGGGGAGTCACTAGAATTTACAACATTAAGACTAATGAGGATCGGGATGACCCTGAAATTATAACAAGTATTTTCCATCTTTTTGATGAGCTTGTATTTATTTTAGTCGATCCTGGTTCTACACACTCGTACATCAGTACAAAGTTGATTAGAGTTAGAGGAATCCCTTTAGAACCAATTATGAGTGAGATGATAGCGGTAAACCCTATGGGTCACAGTGGAGAGTAACTAGAGTATGTAGAAAATGCCATATAAAGATCCAAGAGATTGTGTTTCCGAAAAACTTGATGGAGTTGCCCTTCGATGAATTTGACATCATTTTAGGCATAGATTGGTTGTCTTCACATTATAGATGGGTCAATTGTCGTAAGAAACACTTATTTCTAAAGGGAGTTGAAGGTTCAAAAATCGTAGTGATCGGTGAAATAACGAAATCAACATCTAATGTAATATCAGCCATGACTGTAAGGAAAATGATGTTGAAAGGATGCATAGCATTTCTAGAAATTATGATAGATACTAGAATTCTAGAGGTTAGAGTAAATTATGTTCCCACGGTTAGAGAATTTCTAGACGTTTTTCCTGAGGAGTTATCGGAATTGCCTCCAGATCGTGAGGTAGAATTCAAGATTAAGGTTCACCTAGGTACCGAACCTGTTTCTATGGCTCCATATAGAATGGATCTGACTGAATTGAGAGAATTAAAAGACCAATTGTAAGAGTTACTCAATAAGGGGTTTGTAAGACCCATTGTTTCTCCTTGGGGAGCACTTGTGTTGTTTGTGAAAAAGAATGACAGATCTATGCGATTATGCATCGATTACCACCAGTTAAATAAAGTAACAATAAAGAACAAGTATCCTCTTCCGAGGATTGATGATCTATTTGATTAATTGAAAAGAGCAGCGATGTTTTCTAAGATAGATCTAAGGTCGGGGTACCATCAACTAAAGATCAAAGAGGATGATATTTCAAAGACAACTTTTCAGACTCGGTATGGACACTATGAATTTGTAGTGATGCTATTTGGTTTGACTAATGCCCCTGCAACATTTATGGATTTGATGAATCGAGTATTCCAACCGTACTTGGATCAATTCATGGTGATATTTATAGATGATATTTTGGTATATTCTAAGTTAAGAGAAGAACATGATGTTCATCTTCGAGTAGTTCTTCAGACACTTCGCGAGAAGAAGTTGTATGCCAAATTGTCAAAGTCCAAATTTTGGTTAGTCGAAGTTGCTTTCCTTGGTCACATAGTCTCCACAGAAGGCATGAGAGTATATCCTTGAAAGATCCAAGCAATAGTGGATTGGAAACCCCTAAGGAATATTTCTGAAGTTCGGAGTTTCTTGGAAATTGCTAGTTATTATGTACGATTTGTAAAGAGCTTCTCAATGTTAGTTTTGCCGCTAACTAAATTGTTACAAAAGGATATGCCATTTGTTTGGACGGAGAAATGTCAAGAAAGCTTTGAAGGGCTCAAGAAAATAGTAACAGAGGTCCCCGTTTTGGTACAACTTGAGTCAGGAAAAGACTATGTTGTTTTCAGTGATGCATCACATAATGGACTGGGGTGTGTGCTCATGCAAGAGAGAAATATTGTGGCTTATGCCTCAAGACAATTGAAGAATCATGAGAAAAATTATCTCTTGCATTGAAAATATGGCGTCATTATCTGTATGGGGAACAGTGCCATATTTATATGGATCACAATAGTCTAAAGTACTTGTTGACTCAGAAAGAATTAAACTTGAGGCAAAGAAGATGTGTCGAACTTTTAAAGGATTATGATCTAATTATCGATTATCTTCCCGGAAAGGCGAATGTGGTAGCGGACGCACTAAGCCGAAAGAGTTTTTCCTCTCTACGGGCTTTGGATGCTCATATGTCATTAAAGGAAGATGGTGCATTGATTGTTGAGCTTAAGTTAAAGCCGATGTTTTTGGATCGGATAAAAGAGCTACAAGGTCAAGATGAGAAGTGTTTTTCGAGAATGGCACAAGTTGAAAAGAAAGAGACCAAAGACTTCAAAATAAGAGACGATGGATGTTTATATTATCGAGGAAGACTTTGTATTCCCAATAATGATGAATTGAAGAAAGATGTTCTTTATGAAACACATTAAAGCCCTTTGACGATGCATCTAGGTAGGAATAAGTTGTATCAGGATTTAAAAAGTCGTTATTAGTGGCATGGTATGAAAAGAGTTGTATCGGATTTAGTGGCAAAATGTTTGACATATCAGCAAGTGAAAGATGAACATCAAGTACCCTCCGAATTGCTTCAATCGATATCCATTCCTGAGAGGAAGTGGGAGCGAGTAACCATGGATTTTGTTTTAGGGTTACCTTTATCACCAGGTAAAAAGGACTCCATTTGGGTAATTATAGATTGATTGACCAAGACAACTCATTTTATTCCAGTTCGAGTAGATTATTCGATGGATAAATATGCGGAGTTGTATATAAAAGAAATTATCCTACTGATGGAGTGTCTATATCAATATTGTCCGATCGAGACCCAAGGTTTACTTCAAGATTCTGGAAGTTGTTACATGAGGCATTGGGTACTCAATTGAACTTCAGCACAACTTTTCATCCGCATATAGATGGGCAGTCAAAGATAGCTATCCAGATACTGGAGGATTTGCTAAGGGCATGTGTGATTGAGTTTAAAGGATCATGGGAATGATATTTTCATTTAGTGGAATTTACGTATAATAACAATTACCAATCGAGTATTAAGATGGCCCCGTATGAAGCTTTCTATGGGAGAAAGTGTCGAACACCATTAAATTGGTTTGAACTAAAAGACCGAGACCTAGTTAGGCCAGATTTGATTAAAAAAATGGAGAAAATAAAAATTATTCAGGGCAATCTAAAGATAGCCTCTGATCGGAAGAAATCTTATGCTGATTTGAAACGTAAATGAATCGAATTTCAAGTGGGAGATAAAGTATTTCTGAAGATGTCGCCTTGGAAGAAAGTTTTGAGATTTGGGCGCAAAGGAAAGTTGAGTCCGAGATTCATTGCACCTTTTGAGTTCTTGAAAAGGGTCAGACCAATAGCATATCAATTAGCTTTGCCTCCAAATATGGATATGATCCACAATGTTTTTCATGAATCGATGCTCAAAAGATACCGATCAGATTTGTCCCATATTATCACACCAGAGAATATAGAGATCCTATCATATTTAACTTATGAAGAAGAACCAGTGCATATCCTGGCTAGAGAAATAAATGAATTGCGTAACAAAAAGATTCCTTTAGTTAAAGTACTCTGGCAAAATCATAAGGTTGAAGAAGCTACTTGGAAAAAAGAGAATAACATGAGAATGCATTTTCCTTACCTCTTTGCTCCAGGTATTTATTTAAATTTGAGGATGAATTTTCTTAAGGGGGAGAATTGTAATACCCCAAATAGCAGGTCATGGACTTTATTGAAAAGATTTGAAAATTTAAAGATTTATTAAATAAGTGGTAAAAGATGAGGAAATGATTTTAAATAGTTTTTAGACTAATTTGTAACAATAGATAATTTAAGAGGGCACTTTGGTCTTTTAAGAGGGTAAATGAATTTTTAATATATTCCATATTAGGGATTTTAATAGGGGAAAAAGAGGAAAATAACCATTTCTACTCTTCTTCTTCACTCACGTGGGTATTGTTATCCTCTCTAGCATAAGGTAAACTTCCATTAGCTAGTTCTTTCTTTAAATTATGGGTTACTTTGGTAACATTAAGTGATATGTAAGCTTAAGGAATGATAAAAGAAGATTAAAACTAAGTGGTGGATGCTTTATAGGAGATTTAAAGAAATAGGTGTTTAAATGATATGTTGATATATGTGTTTTTATTGAGGTTTATTAGTAGAATTGACTTGTCAAATGATTGAATAAGAGATTACAAGCATGATATATGATTAAAAACATGTTTAGAAAATGATATGATTCTTGAGTTTAGATGTTCCATGAAGATGTTTGAGGTAAAAGGTGGCAAAATTAAGTAAAGTTAGTTGGGTTAAGTAAAGATAAGTTAAATAGTATTTTTGGAGGTAAAAGTATAAGATTATAGGGGAAATTAAGTGAAAATCGAGCTGAAAAATGGTGAATATGGGCAATGGTATCGATACTGATAGAACAATACCTATATTATAGGTGTAAATAGGTAGAAATGGGTCAAACAATATCGGTACCGATCCAAGTGGTATCGATATTGATGGGGTATTGATATTAACAAGGAAAAGTATCGATACCATGGATCCAAAATGTCAAAATGGTATCGATACTGAAAGGGAGTATCGGTACCATAGTATAGTAGTATCGATACTGAGAGAAGGGTATCGATATGATAACTCTATAAAAAGACTCCATTTCTAGTCTTTTTACTTAAGTTATTGCTCGTCTAAACAAAGTATTCATAGCATATTAGTTGCATTTAGTTGTATTTAGGTTATATTTGTTTGTGGTGGATTTCTTTGGTTTGACTGATGCTGCCGATGAGAAAGGGCTTGTGTGGATTGTGTATGTGCAGGAAATTAACTAGGGAATAACATTTCAGTCACGACAAAGTATTTTACAAGGGCCAGTGTAATAGATAAGATAAACATAATGAGGAGCAAATTTATCTCGCCAAGGCAAGGTTTATCATGTAAGTCTGAAGCGGATATGACGAATTGCCTATGCCACATGCCCGTTGTACAACTACCCTCACATGCAAGCAAGCCCTCAAGATTCTGGAAACAACAAGTCGTATTTCCTTTTTTAGTCTGGACAAGAAAATAACGGGTATTTAGGGAATTTTCACTTAAACGAAACCCTAGGAGATTTCCCTTTATAAATACCCAACCACAGTCGCCAAAAAGAGAAGGCGAAGAAGTAAGAAGAGCTTTAACTGAAGCGTGAGTGGGCAACTGCAGTGCTTCCCAACCGTTTTCCAACCGACCGTCCTTGGTGTCCTCCATAGCCAGGCTATAGCAGAGCGGCGGTCAGGCCTCAAGAGAGGCTAGCCGCCAGGGCAGGCGCGGTGTTGATCAGAGATGTCACGTCTAAGCCCCATGTTTTGGGAGTCATTCTTCCTTTGTTCTTAATTTCTTTACTTTGCTTAGGGTTGTATTAAAACGATGATACTTTGGTTGACTTTTTGACAACACCATGAACTTCTTTACTTGGTGTTAATATTTTTTTTGTTGAAACAATTATTTTCTGTTTTATGAATGATGAATTATGATTTTTCTCATGAATGTTTTGTTCATTGTTTAGATATTTTGCCTTGACACTGTAAGAGCTTCGAGAGATTGCCTAGGGTCTAGGTGAAATACGTCTTGACAATGTAAGAGCTTCGAGAGATTACCATTTGTCTAGATATTGATTCTTAGATTCGAGAGAATTAAGATAGATCTACGTGAAGAATAGAATGTATCTAGGATTGTGGTGTTCTAACTTATCTACCTTAGAGATAAGGAGAGGGTTTCAATTGACTAAAAGGGATAGACGCTAGAGTAGGATGGACAACGATTATAGTTCACGTTGAGGGGTATTGCTACAATAAAAGTTTGACAAGCCAATGGTTGTAGTTAACGCTGAGTAGTATTGCCATAACAACTGTCTAAGAATACTCAGTAATCTTGTCGGGAAGCTTAAGAATATCATAACAATTCATTCTAGACTTAGAATAATTTCTTGTCATAACAAAAAATTAGCATGAGTGCTCTGTGAAAAGTCTGAATATGTCAGGTTGTTTTGAATATATTTAAATCAATGATTGTCTTTGCTTTATTTATTTTAATTCGATAGTTTTGCATATTTATTTTGCCTTGACCAAACTTGTTTGCAACCATACTTTATATTATTTTCTTGCTTTATTTTGTTACTAATATTTTTTTACTTCGACAAGACTTCAGGAATTAGCTTGTGACAACTAGTTCTGGTTGTGGTGAAACTTAAAAGAATCGACCAATCCTTGAGGAGACGATAACTCACTTACCCTATATTAGTTGATTTGATTGTATATACTTTCACATAATTGCTTGCCTTAGCATATACATTTTCAAGAGATCAAGTTTTTGGCACTGTTGTTGGGGATTGACAACTGACAGGAATTTTATTTTTCACCATAACAAGTTTTTCTTGTCACCTTTTATTTACTTAGTTTAAAGTTTTTTTTTATTTTCTTTTGTAGGTTTTATCATTGCATGACCCTGAGATCTACAGGTAAACCATTATATCCATTCGACCCTGAAATTGAATAGTCTTTCAGACAAAGGCAACGCAACCAACGAACTAGAGAGCATATGAACCAACTACAATTTCAAGGCAACATTATGAGAGATCAGGCAGATCCTGATGTAGCGGTAAACAATTTTCATAGAGAAGTTAGAAGACCACGAGCAATATGAGATCACTTGAACCCAATTCTTGACGATCTCAATCCATGCATCTTGGCACCTGAAATATAAGAAACCCATTTTGAGCTTAAATTGGTGATTTTTAACATGCTAAATTCTATCGGTCAATTTGGTGGCTCACCTAATAAGGATGCTAGACATCATATCAATGCCTTTCTTGAAGTGTGTGATTCATTCCGACAACAAGGAGTGCATGAAGATGTGCTTAAACTTAAATTTTCCCTATGTGATATAGCGAGAGCTTGGCTAAGTGGACTTCCTTCCGGTTCAATGGAATATTGGGCAGATTTATACAAGAGTTTCCTATTTCGATACAATCCACCCAATATGAATACACAGCTACGCAATGATATTGCAAGTTTTCGCCAAGGCAATGATGAGTCAATGTATGAAGTTTGTGATAGGTATAAAAGTCTACTTTGTAAGTGTGTGAACCACGTATTTCATGACTAGACTCAAGTCGTGATGTTCTACAATAGAGTTAATGCATCTACTCGAATGATGTTGGATGCCTCAGCAAATGGTACTTTACTTGACAAATCACCCGAGGAAGCCTTTGATATCCTCGATAGGATAGTAAATAATGACTATCAATTCCTTAATACAAGGATGGGAACTGGTAGAAAAGTATCTAGAGCATATGAAATTGAGGGTAAGGATTTAGTAGTTGCTCAACTTTTAGCCATAACTAATATGTTAAAAAATTTGTAGCGTCCTAATGAGGTGAGACAAGTCAAAGCAACTAGTAATGCATGCATATTTTGTCACGACAACCATCATGAGAGTGAATGTCCAGAAAACCATGAGTCTACCAATTTTGTGGACAACTACAATCGAAGCAACAATAACCTCTACTCAAATACATACAATTATGGATGACGACAACATCCTAATTTTTAATGGGTTATCAAGGGACGAACAACAATCAGGTAGGAAATTATAATAGGCCACAACAAAGTAACTTGGAACATCAACATTTTCAGAATCAACGTCATCAGATGCCCTGGCAAAATGCTAAAAGTACAGCTTCTTCCTCTAATACCAACTCTAATTCTAACTTATTGGAAGCTTCATTGCAAGAATTCATGGCCTCGACAAAAGATTTCATGGCTTCAACAAAGACTCTGATGCACGAACACTCATCAACAATATAAAACCAAGAAATTTTTTGCAAAGTCAAGCTGCACTTTTACAAAGCCATAGTTCATCCCTGAGAGCATTGGAGAATCAAGTGGGTCAAATTACGTTCTCACCACAAGGAAATCTCCGTAGTGATATTGAAATCACTAAACATCATGGAAAGGAACAGATCAATGTACTTATATTAAGGAGTGGGACACAGATTAACCAGAATGACAAGTTTGGGGGAAAACAACTGGAAAATTCTAGCCAAGGCATTACTTAACCAAAGGATCGAGTTGAAGATGTTGAATATGATGAACTGTCAGAAGAGAAGGAAAAGTATGAAGGCTCTGAAAATCGTCAACCAGATAATGGGAAATTTATGGCCAAGACCAGCATTTCCTCAGCACCGATAGTAGATGACGTGAAACCTCCACCACCATTTCCTCAAAGATTGAAGAAACACAATAATGAAATCCAATTCAAGAAATTTGTCGATGGTTTGGATCAGTTGTATATCAATGTACCTTTACTTGAAGCCATCGAGCAGATGCCTTCCTATGTTAAGTTCCTAAAAGACATTGTCACAAAGAAGAGAAATGTAGAAAATGTTGCCGCGAAAACAGAAATCTACTCTGCAGTAAGTAAACTCCCACCAAAACAAAAAGAACCTGGTAGTTTTGTGATACCATGCTCAATTGGTAACAACTTTGTAGGATGATCTCTCATTGACTTAGGGTCGAGTGTAAATTTCATACCAAAATCCATATTTTTAAAACTAGAAAGGTATAACGCTTTCCCAACCACAGTTATCATACAGTTAGCTGATCGGTCTTATGTGTGTTCTGAGGGAAGAATAGAATAAGTCATTGTAAAGGTGGACAAATTCATGTTTCAAAATGATTTCCTCATATTGGGATGCAAAGCCAATAAAAACACACCTATCATCCTTGCACGACCCTTTTTGACCACTGGATGAATCTTAATAGATTGCTAGAAGGGAGAGTTCACAATGCGGGTAGGAGAGCAAAGCGTCACAATCAATGTCTTCAACTCTATGAGATATGTGGACGATTCAGAGGAATGCCAATGCATTAGAGACATGGACTCAATGGAGGAAGAGGAAAAATCAATTCTTGGCCAAGATGAATTTGTAAAGATAGATGAATACAACATTTTGTGCCACAACTTGATGTCTATGATTCATAAACACGAAAATCATGGCCCATGTTAAAAAATTCAGAAGACAATTCTGATAACTATGGCCTTGGTAACAGTTGTTTGAATAAAGCACTAAACGGGTTCTCTGCTAATGACACCAAAACAGATAATGAAGGAGAATAAGAGGAACAATCTAGTTTCCTTCATGCTAGATCAGGTATGAAATTCAAACCCTTAGATTTTAATGAAATTAGTCCCCCAACATCATCATTACAACATGCACCCACATTGGAACTTTAAACTTTACCATCACATTTGAAATAAGCCTACCTAGGTAATAATGAGACTTTACCAGTGATAATTTATGCCAGTCTAATATCTGAGCAGGAGAGCAGTTTGTTAAATATTTTGTCACAACATAAAAAAGCACTTGGGTGGACCATGGAAGAATTGAAGGGAATCAACCCTACCATATGCATGCACAATATCAACTTAGAAGACATATCAATTTGGTAGAACCACAAAGAAGACTAAACTCAATCATGAAGAAGGTAGTCATTAAGGAAATCATAAAATGACTGGATGCGAGAGTAATTTATCCAATATCTGATAGCTCATGGGCCAGTCCGATGCAGTGCGTGCCAAAGAAATGTGGTGTGACCGTGGTCAAAATCGAAAATAACGAGCTATTAACTACCAGAATAGTCACAGGGTGTCGAATATGTATAGACTATAGGAAGCTAAATAAAGCCACAAAGAAAGACCACTTTCCCTTTCTTTTATTGACCAAATGCTTGATAGGGTAGCAGGAAAAGCATTTTACTGCTTCCTTGATGGATATTCAGGATACAATCAAATAGACATAGCACTAGAGGATCAAGAGAAGATTGCTTTCACATATTCATATGGTACCTATGCATTTAGATGAATGTCGTTTAGGCTATGTAACACTCCAACAACCTTTCAGAGATGTATGATGGCTATTTTTTGGACATGGTGTAAGAATGCATGGAAATATTTATGGATTACTTCTCCATCTCAGGCGACGATTTTAAGAATTGCCTCAACAACTTATCTAAAGTACTGAAACGATGTGAAGAAGCCAACCTAGTACTAAATTGGGAGAAATGCCATTTTATGGTAACCGAGGGAATAATGTTGGGTCACAAGGCATTAAAGTTGATAGAGCCAAGGTGGAAGTAATTGAAAATCTACCTCCACCCACTAATGTGAAAGACATACGTAGTTTCCTTGGAAATGCAGGCTTCTACAGGCGGTTCATAAAAGATTTTTCTCAAATCTCAAAACCTTTGTTTATTTTGCTTCAACAAAATCAACCATGTGTATTTAATGATGATTGTTTAACTACTTTTACAGATTCAAAGAAAAAACTTTCAATAACACCAATCATTGTTCCACTAGACTGGAATGAACCTTTCGAGCTCATGTGCAATGCTAGTGATTATGCAGTTGGAACAGTGCTAGGGAAACGAAAAAAGTAAACTCTTTCATGTTATATACTATGCTAGCCATACTCTTAATGATGCACAAGTAAACTATACCACAACTGAAAAAGAACTTCTTGTTGTAGTATTTGCATTCGATAAGTTTAGGCCATATCTCATAGGCACTAAAGGCATTGTGTATACGGATCATTATGCCATTAAATATTTGATCAATAAGAAAGATGCAAAGCCTAGACTAATCATATGGATATTATTACTACAAGAGTTTGATTTAGAGGTAAAGGATAGAAAGGGTACGTAATACCAAGTGGCAGATCACTTATATAGACTAGAAAACAAAATTAGTTATCATGACATGAAAGACATTCAGGAGGATTTCCCTAATGAGAAAATTTTATTTGTCACGGTTGTGCCGTGGTATTTTGACATAGTCAACTTTCTTATTAGTGGTATTGTACCTTTAGATTTATCTAGCCAAGGTCGGAAAAAGTTCAGACATGATGTGCGACATTATTACTGGGATGAATTATTCCTATTCAAGTAATGTGGAGACCAAATAATCAGAAGATGTGTCCCAGAAGAAGAACATAAAGAAATCCGAGTTCAATTCCATTCATCACCGTATAGAGGATATTTTGGTGGGATGAGAACAACGACAAAGGTTCTTCAATCCGGTTTCTATTAGCCAACCTTGTTCAAAGATGCGCACAAATTCTATAAATCTTGTGATAGGTACCAACGAATAGGGAACATATCAAAGAGACATGAGCTGCCATGGCAAAACATTTTGGAGGTTGAACTCTTCGACGTATGTGGGATATATTTCATGAGACCCTTTCCCATATCTTTTGGTGATCTATACATAATCTTAGCAGTAGACTAGGTGTCCAAATGGGTGGAAGCCATAGCAGCACCTAAAAATGATTCCAAAACCGTGCTGAAATTCTTGCATAAGAACATATTCACACGTTTTGGAACACCACAAGCTATCATCAGTGATGAAGGCACAAACTTTGACAACAACTTGATTGCCAAGGCGCTGAAAAGATATAGAGTGCGACATCGGATAGCCATGGCATATCACCCCCAGACTAATAGACAAGTTGAAGTCTCTAATTGGGAAATCAAATAGATCCTTGAGAAAATTGTTAACCCAAGCCGAAAGGACTGGTCGCCAAAGCTAGATGAAGCACTATGGGCCTAGCGCACATCATTTAAGACACTGCTAGAAATATCCCCATTCAAACTCATTTCCGGTAAAGAGTACCATTTGCCTATGGAACTTGAACATAAAGCTTATTGGGCCATCAAAAAATTGAACATGGATGCTCAGCTTGCTGGAGAAAGAAGGCTCTTGGAACTGAACGAAATTGATGAATTCAGAGCTCACGCTTACGAAAATGCCCGCCTATATAAAGAAAAAACAAAGCGATGGCTTGACATAAATTTTTCCTAGGAAATTTTATTCTAGAAAACCAGTGCTGCTCTATAATTCATGACTAAATTATTTCCAGGCAAGCTAAAATAAAGATGGTCAGGACCGTTCATCGTGCACCAAGTCCATAACAATAGAGTAATAGAAATCAAGAACCCAGATAATGGATCCATTTTCAAGGTGAATGGTCAGAGACTAAAGGAATAAAAAGGAGCACCAATCATGCGCGATAAATCGGCATCAACAGTACATGATGCCCAAGAGTTTTCCTTACTTACCTGAACACTATTCGTTGCCTCGACAACGAAAATCTGAATTTTGTACCTAAATAAATTAAGTTATTTTATGCTTTCACTTTATTTTTGTTCTTTTTTTTATTGTTGGCATGCAAGGTACACATGGCAGCATGGGGTGAGAACTTACGCATGAAATGAAGAGAAACCCTAGAGCGAAGAAGGTTTTGGCAGAAATTGTAAAGAGGGAAATTTATATTTTCCTCACTTTATGTCAAATCAAATATTGAGCCATTAATGTGATATATTTTCCCCTCTCATTTTGACCAAATTGCCCTAAATAAACCACCCATTAATTTTCTATAAAAACCAACTTATACTCCATCTTCCTCATCGTGCACACCGTTTTCTCTCATTCAAAAATTTTTCCATTCAAAATTTCCCCCTCATCGCCTCCGTGAAAAACACTGTAACAACGAGTATCATGGTTAGATCAAAGAAAAATCTAGCTCCAGCAGCAGGATTTGAGCGGTTCTAGATGGCTGAAGTTGAGGCACGATTCAAGAACCTCAAAAAATGACAAGTATACTTAGAGGATGGTTTCGTTTTCCCATTATAAAATGAATAACCATTCGGACTAGAAGTGATGGATGTGGTTAGAAAACATAAATGGGAGAAATTTTCTTGCCATCCTAAAGTCTTAGCATCGTCAATGGTTCGGGAATTTTATGCCCATATTGAAGACCCATTCTAACACACCGTTTATGTGAAAGGAAAACTCATTTGGTTTTTCCCTTCAGAACTCAACTGATATTTCTAGTTGGGAAAAGTGGAGGATCAACACAAGAAGTTTGTGGCTGAGGCGAACCAAGAAACTTACAGTGGAGTACTTGAAGACCTCTATTTCGGATGGGCCAAATTTGAGGGAAACGCGTCAACAAGAAAATGGTAGATCGTCGAGCCCTTAAACTGGTGGTAAAGTTATGGAATCACTTTCTCAAGGGCAAGCTAATTCCAACCTCCCACAATATGATCGTTCTAGTGAAAAGATTGATGTTGTTACATTCAATAATCTATGGGTGAGCGATTAATGTTGGAGAACTTATCTTCGAACAAATCCATGAATGCGCAAAAAGAAACTGAGTTAATCTTTTATTTCCTAACCTGTTAACTGCTCTGTACAGGAAAAAGAAAGTCCCAGAGGAACCATTTGATGCTTGACTGATAACTATTGTTGTATGCAAATTCAGCAAGTGGTAAATACCTTTCCCACGATCCTTTGAATTCAATAACACAAGCTCTTAGCATATCCTCCAGAATTTGAATAGTTCGCTCAGATTGACCATCGATTTGAGGATGAAACGCTGTACTGAAGTTTAACCGAGTTCCCAATGCTCTATGTAATGACTTCCAAAATCGTGATGTGAATCTAGAATCCCGATCAGAAACTATGGAAATAGGTACACCATGCAACCGTATAATCTCTCTAATATACAACTCAGCATACCTATCCATGGAGAAATCAGTTCGTACTGGAATAAAATGGGATGACTTAGTCAATCTATCCACGATTACCCAGATTGAATCCTTTTTGTTCGGAGTTAAAGGCAAACTCGTCACAAAATCCATCGTTATGTTTTTCCATTTCCATTGAGGAATTGAAATCGGTTGTAACAATCCTGACGGAACTTGATGTTCAGCTTTGACTTGTTGACAAGTCAAACACTTTGATACAAATTCTGAAATGTCTTTCTTCATTCCCGGCCACCAATATCGACTCTTGAGATCCATATACATTTTGTTCCCTCTCGGATGCATTGTCAATGGACTACAATGAGCTTCCGTTAACAAATCATTCTTTAATTCATCTTCATCCGGAATTACTAATCTTTCTTGATAATACAAGTTCTCATCAGACTTAATCTCATAATTCGTACCCTCTCCATTCTTTATATGTTGTATCCTCTTTAAACACTTTTCATCTTTAACTTGCAATTCTTTAATTTGATTTAGCCATACGGGCTTGACTGTCAGTTCTGCAAAAATTGCACCATCTTCTCTTAACGATAATCTAGCATCAAGAGTTCACAAAGCTGCAAACGTCTTTCGAATCAAGTCATCAGCCACCACATTTGCCTTTCCAGAATGGAAATCAATCACCACCTCATAATCCTTGAGAAATTCCACCCATCTTCTTTGTCTTAAATTGAACTCTTTCTGAGTCATCAAGTATTTTAAGCTCTTATGATCAGTATACAAGTAGCACTTTTCACCATACAAGTAGTGACGCCAGATCTTTAAAGCAAACTACTACTGCCATCTCTAGGTCGTGTGTTAGATTATTTTTCTCGTGCGGTTTTAGTTATCTCGAAGCATAGGCTACCACTTTGCCTTCTTGCATTAATACGCATCCCAAACCACTATGAGACGCATCACTATACACTATAAAGTTCTTTCCAGACTCAGGTTGAACTAACACTGGAGCTTCTGTAAGAATCTTCTTTAACTTTTCAAAACTCTCTTGACATTCTTGAGTCCAAACAAATTTCACTTCCTTTTTCAACAGTTTAGTCATGGGTAATGCTATAATCGAAAAGTTTTTAACAAACCTTCGATAATAACCAGCTAACCCCATAAAACTTCTAACTTCTGATACATTCTTTGGAACTTCCCACTCCAGAATAGCTTTAATCTTTTGGGGATCCACTCGAACTCCTTCTGCAGAAATTACATGTCCAAGGAATGCCACTTCATTCAACCAAAATTCATATTTAGAGAATTTAGCATAAAGCTTCTTGTCTCGTAAAATCTGTAAAACAATCTGTAAGTGTGAACTATGCTCTTATTCTGACTTTGAATATATTAAAATATCATCAATAAACACCAGAGCAAACTGATACAAATACGGTTGGAACATTCTGTTCATTAAATCCATAAAAGCAGCCGGTGCATTCGTAACTCCAAACGGCATCACGATAAATTCATAATGACCATATCTTGTTCTAAACTCCGTTTTCGAAATGTCTTTTTCTTGAATCTTTAATTGATGATAACCCGAACGTAGATCAATTTTTGAGAACACTGAAGCTTGCTTTATTTGATCAAATAAATCGTCGATTCGGGGAAGTGGATACTTGTTCTTGATGGTCACTTTATTGAGTTGTCTGTAATCGATACAAAGACGAATTGATCCATCTTTCTTCTTAACAAATAGAACTGGAGCTCCCCAAGGTGATACACTTGGTCTAATAAACCCTTTGTCCAATAACTCCTTTAATTGAATCTTTAATTCTTGTAATTCCTTTAGAGCCATTCTGTATGATGCCATTGCAATGGGCGTTGTTCCTGGTATTATATCAATCTGGAATTCTACCTCTCTATCAGGAGGTAAACCTGGCAACTCTGCAGGAAATACATCGAGAAACTCTCTGACTATAGGAATCTCTTCAATCCCTTTCTCATTGGTTCTAACATCTAGTACATTAGCAATAAACCCGTGACATCCCTGTAGCAGTAACTTCTTTGCAGTCATCATTGAAATCACACTTGCTAATGGATTCCATCTTTCACTAAATACAATAACTTCTATTCCTTCGGAACTTCTCAATGTCACTCTTTTCAATCTATAGTAGACATCAGCGTAATAACGATATAACCAATCCATCCCCAGTATCACTTCGAATTCGTCAAAAGGTAATTCCATCAGATTAGCAGGAAATTCAATTCCCTGAATCCTTATGGGACACCCTCGGCTCACCATATTTACCTGAGCACTATGCCCAAGTGGATTCGTCACTATTACTTCATTACTAGTAGTTTCTAAAGGAATGTTCAATTCTCTTACTAACGTACTAGTAATATATGAATATGTAGACCCCAGACCAATCAATACAATAACAACTTTGTCAAACAATAGAAAGGTACCTGTTATAATATTTGGGTCATCACAATCCTCATTGGTCTTGAGATTGTACACTCGAGCAGTATAGTGTATCTCCTGTTGAGCAGAGGACTCTGACTGACTTCTTCCTCTGCCTCTACCTCTTCCCCTCTGGGCTACAGAAACATACCTCTCTGGCTGTACAGATTCACTGGTTGACATTGGACAATCTCGAACGAAATGTTTGACGTCTCCACTTCTAAAGCAGACTCCAGAAATCATTCGACATACCCCTAAATGATTCTTTCCACAATGCGGCCATTGTCTGGCTTGACTCTGATTAGTTCTCCCAGCTCCAGATTCTACTGACTGAGTTTCTCTACCTCTCATTTGATTTGATCCTCTAGCGGAGGATGCCACTGATTCTGATCTAACCTGGGGTCGAAAACCAGCATCTATGCCCCTTTTTGATGGTGCAGAACTTGAAGAAACACCCGTTCTTTTGACTGTCTGAGCTCTAGAATTTTTAAACCTCTCTTCTCGAGCTCTTTCCAGAGCCTTGGCACGGTTAATTACTTCTTGAAATTATGATAAATTTAAGACAATAAACATTTCCTTTAATTGAGAACGTAAACCCTCTACGAACCACTCACAAGCATAATTTTCAGTAGGAATTAGCTCGGCAACAAAGCGGCTCAACTTATTGAATTCACACTCGTATTCATATACAGTGTGATTCCATTGCTTCAAATTCATGAACTCTTGCTTCATTTGACGAACAAATTGATCTCCAATGTACTTATGTTTGAATTCTTCTAAAAATAATGACCAAGTTACTTGGGCATTAGATATCCTCAACATAACATTGGTCCACCAGATCCTTGCTTGTCCTCTTAACAAGTAAATTACTCCATCCAGCTTCTCAGCATCGGAACAATGAAGTCCCGTAAGCATGATTTTCATGTCATTAAGCCAAAGGTCCGCAATAACAGGACCTTCATTGGCTTTCACTTTAAACTCTAGAGCTCCTAATCCCTTCAACTCTTTCGCAACATTCATTTTTGGAGTTGAAGTAACAGGAGGTTGGAAACGCGTCAATACTGCGTGTAACGTTCTAAAGAATATATCTTGATCATTGACAGGCATTCCAAAGGATGTCTGTTCTTCACTCTGCCTGGCCAGGGCAGGTGAATTATTGCTTTCAGCTGGTCTATCATCTCCCGCTTCATTTCTAGATCTACTTTGTCCGGACATCTATAAAAATACAACCATATAGTTCTATTAGCAAAACAACATACTTACTATTCCATCAGATCAGAAGTTTCCACTATTTTGTTGGCATGTATACCTTATAAGACACTCTAGACTTCGGTTTATGCAGTGAATCGACTAAACCGTAGCTCTTATACCATTAAATGTAACACCCTTAACTCATATCCGACCCGAATACAAGTCTGAGGTGTCACATTGACTTTTCAAACTTTGACTCTTAAAGAAAATCCTGGGAATTTTTAAAACTTTCATTAAAACGAAATACTTTAATTTACATAAGACCATAAAATACAAAATCGATCAGAGTATTCGTAATTAACACTTATTACATGCCAACATTCTATACATAACCAAATACATACTTTGTCAATTACTTCTGATCTGATCTCTTAGTAGTATTGATGTCCGTGCTACTTCTATTTCCACTTTTCCTAATTCTTGGTACCTACGTGTAAATCACTTACACGCTAAGTCATAGACTTAGTGAGGCAATAAATGAATATGCAACAATAACTTATGAATGTTCATACTTACAATTGGATCATGACATTTCAATATGCATGTATCTATCGCAATATAACATATAATGCACATACGAAACTTACCTTCTTGTATCACTTTCACTGTAAATCGGTATTTCAATTGCATAGCCCATGTATATTATTGAGATTAGAGGTATGTGAGTGCATTGAGGTTGTGCACTAATGCTGTCACCACAGCTCGTATCTATTCCCTCATGGGCCACCGAACCTTAGTTCAGTATTCGTCCCGTAGGACTCCTACATCCCGAAGGACTACATCCCGAAGGACTATTATACCCTCGACTCTTGGCATGCCAATTACACCTATAATTCTCATATCGTATACTATGGGCATTATTCTTATATTTCATATGTTCATGTACACATATCATTTCTCTTGTGATCATGTATCTCATATCACTTCATATCATGTTCTCATATCACATATCATATCACATGAACATATATATATCTTATGCATGTATCATAATAATTATCATGTATGCATGTTCACAACTACTGTATTATAAAAATCAACATAGGGATTAGACTTATCACAAGTCTTATTCCATTATAATATACATATAGTATGCACTCACCTTAGCTTTGCTTTGATTTGATTCTAATCCTTTGATCGTTCCGGAATAAGCTTACTTTTAGTATCTACATAATCGCACATGGATCTATATCAGTATTATAACTAATATACTCTAATGATTCACTCTTTAGACTAAGAGAAAATTCAATTTCATCTTTTAATGAAGGTATGCATCGATGCACTACTGATTCATCGGTGCATAAAAGGTATTCGATGTATTATTATTGTTGGGATGCATCGATGCACTCCTTATGCATCGATGCACCAATTGCATTCGATGTTTCATTATTAATGGGATGCATCGATGCACTACTTATGCATCGATGTATGAATTGCATTCGATGTTTTTATTTTAAAAGAGTGCATCGATGCATTACCAATGCATCGATACACCTTCAAATAATTTCTGGGTTTTAACCTTGATGCATCGATGCACTATGAATGTGCATCGATGCACTCTACCAAGAATCCTCTTTATGAACCCGAAAATTCATTCATTTTGGATTAAATCATTCATGTTTAATCCTCTTTTTCATTATTAACTCTAGTACACATCCTTAAACCAATTTATACTCATTTATTTCATCTTAAACCTTCAAATCCTATCCTTCATATGTAATTCAAGAATTACATTAATAAATCAACATGTTTGAATTTCAGTTTTAACACTTCGTATATCTTAACTAGATTAATGACAAGTCAAATATAACTTTCAATTCTAGTTATGAACTCTATTCCAAGATTTCATTTAAGAACTTCAAATCTTAAATCTCTCCTAACTCAATCATCCTTTGATGTTAAGATAACTTAAGCTTTCCTTAAGCTTAGTTATCATATAATAATCAAAACCCAATATTAAATTTAACAAGAAACTCAATAATCAAAAATTTTACCTTTGCTTTGGTTCACACGTACAAGGAAGAAAGAAGAAGAAGAAGAGAACTCTGGAAGCCTTTGTTATTCTCTCCTTTTCAACCCACTTGTACTCATATATATCCTTATCCCTTCTTTAATAAATTTTTCTTACAAATGACTCTTTGGCCCTTCCCTTCCTTCTTTCTTTCAATTAAATCCTACACAATCATTTACATATAAATCTTTATACTATTCATTCATTCTATTTTAATCACCAAAACTGAAATTTTCCAATTTAGTCACTTTCAAATTTAGTCACTAACCCGGTATTGAGGATGTTACACATCACACAATACTAGATCCTGAACTAACTCAAAGCCAGACTCCAGTTTCTGCATAACCCACTCCAGCTGAAGACCAACAAACACCAGCATGAGCCCCGAGCACTAAACGACACTTTAAACGAATGGCAGGCCATGTCCTTCGGCCATCTCCATCACAAATTACAGCAGAAGATACAGGATCATAGAGTCTCACTCCTCTAAAACAACACAGAATGTGTGCGTCCAGTCAAGCAACCCCACCACAGTATGATCACATTTTCTTTTTTCTTTTTGTATTTGCATTTGCATTTAGATACATGTAGTTTAATTTTTCATGCATTGAGGATAATGCATCCCTCAGGTTTGGGAGAGGTATTGTGGAAAACTTTGTTAAAAAGCAATTGATGATAATTGGTTAAAAATTTTGGTTGTCATGATATAAGCATGTTAAGCCTATTGTTTGGAATAGATTAGGGATGCCCGATGATGAACGCATAATTTAATTGCCTAGGCTTGAATTATCTTTAAGACTGTCGAAAGAATAGAACCAACCTTAGGCTTGATTCTTTGAAAAATTATAAACACGATTGTAGGATGTCTCTGTTTAAGGTGATTAGTAAAATGTTTAGGAAAAAACTCTCTGCTTGCTGAGACATCGAAGAATTTTAAGGTTAAGGTCAAACTCCTTAGTATTTAAAACTTGAAGAATAAAAGGGACACTCATATATGTAATGGCATAACCAGAAAACTCTATAAAACTAATAGTTGTCGAGGCATATAAGTGAATAAAAGTAGTCACATGATGACTCTACCCGACTAGCTTGGGGTGGATGGTATGCTACCTTTGACCTAGAGTGTGGGAGGGTAGGTGTGATGAGCTAACTCCCCAAAAAAAGTTGATGAATAACTAGGAGTGGAACCTGAGACTGACAAATAATTTGATGCCTTGACAAAATAGAAGCACTTACTTGAAGTTTTCTAATTACTTTAATGCAAAGACTGATTACAATCACGCACACACGATAACAAGGAATCCTGACTAGGGAAGGTACTTAACTGATATGACAGTCAAACACGTTGAGGCCGTACTTTTGCTGAGGGCTGAAATATCAAACCACATGATTCTCTTAATATTGATTTATCATGACAATCTTAATTTTTCTAGCTACTGTCCATTGCTTGATGACAAGCAATAGCTTAAGTTTTGGGGTATGATAACTCCATAAAAAGACTTTATTTCTAGTCTTTTTACTTAAGTTATTGCTCATCTAAACAAAGTATTCACAGTATTTAGTTGCATTTAGGTTATATTTGTTTGTGGTGGATTTTTTTGGTTTGACTGATGCTGCCGAGGAGAAAGGGCTTGTGTGGATTGTGTATGTGCAGGAAATTAACTAAGGAAGAACATTTCAGTCGTGACAAAGTATTTCACAAGGGCTATTGGAATAGAGAAGATAAAGACAGTGAGGAGCAGATTTATATCACCAAGGCAAGGTATATCTTGCAAGTCTGAAGTGGATATGTCGAATTGCCTATGTCACATGCCAGGTGTACGACTACCCTCACGTGCAAGCAAGCCCTCAAGATTTTGACAACAACCAGATGCCTTTTCTTTTTTAGCATGTACAAGAAAATAACGGGTATTTAGGGAATCTTCACTTACGTGAAACCCTAGGAGATTTCCCTTTATAAATATCGAGCCAAAACTACCAAAACGAGTAGGCGAGGAAGTAAGAAGAGCTTTAACTGAAGCGTGTCTTCCCCACCGTTTTCCAACCGACCATCCTTGGTGTCCTCCACAGCCAGGCTATAACAGAGCGGCAGTCAGGCCTCGAGAGAGGCTGACCACCAGGGCAGGCGCGGTGTTGATCAGAGATGTCATGAGAGAGCCCCCGATTTTGGGAGTCGTTCTTCCTTTGTTCTTAATTTCTTTACTTTGCTTGGGGTTGTATTAAAATGATGATACTTTGGTTGACTTTTTGACAACACCATGAACTTCTTTACTTAGTGTTAATATTTATTTTGCCAAAACAATTATTTTATGTTTTATGAATGATGAATTATGAGTTTTCTCATGACTGTTTTGTTCAGTGTTAAATATTTTTCCTTGACACTGTAAGAGCTTCGAGAGATTGCTTGGGGTCTAGGTGAAACACGTCTTAACAATGTAAGAGCTTCAAGAGATTTCTATTTGTCTAGATATTGATTCTTAGATTCGAGAGAATTAAGATAGATATACATGAATAATGGAATGGATCTGGGATGTTGATGTTTTAACTTATCAAACTTAGAGATAAGGAGAGGGTTTTATTCGACTAAAAGGGATAGATGCTAGAGTAGGATAAACAACAATTATAGTTCACGCTGAGGGGTATTGCTACAACAACGGTCTGACAAACTAAGGGTTGTAGTTAACGCTGAGTAGTATTGCCATAACAATCGTCTAAGAATACTCAATAATCCTGTCGGGCAGCTTAAGCATATCATAACAATTCATTCTAGAATTAGAATAATTGCTTGTCATAACAAAAGATTAGTATGAGTGCTATGTGAAAAGCCTGAATATGTGAGATTGTTTTGAATATATTTAAATCAAAGTTTGTCTTTACTTTATTTATTTTAATTCGATAGTTTTTCATATTTATTTTGCCTCGACCAAACTCTTTTGCAACCGTACTTTATAATATTTTCTTGCTTTATTTTGTTACTAATTGTTTTTCTAGTTCGACAAGACTTCAGGAATTAGCTTGTGACAACTAGTTCTGGTTGTAGTGAAACTTAAAAGAATCGACCAATCCCTAAGGAGACAATAACTCACTTACCCTGTATTACTTGATTCGATTGTGTATACTTGCATAGAATTGCTTGCCTTAGCATATAAATTTTCAAGCGATCATGATACCATGCATCACAGAATATAGAAATGGTATCGATATTAAAAGAGGGTATCGATACCATATTATAGAAATATTGATACCAGGGTAGTAGTATCGATACTAATGAGCTGGGAACTTTAAGATAGGTTGAAATTGTTATAAAAATTAAAATAATGATTTTTTTTAATCTTATTAGAGTATAATGTTAAGGAGTATACTAACATCGGTATGTTATGTGTACTTAATGGATGCTTGTGAAGATCGTAACCAAGCTCATGAATCTATCAAGAAAATGGGGAAAGATAAAGTCGTTGATTAGCCAGACATCTCTACATCTTTTTAGCGAGGATTACCAGGTGAGTATAATTATTATAATTATTTGAGATAAGAAGATTCATACTGATTCAAAATAGAATGTTTAAATTAATGTATGTTTTATAGTATTAACTATGTTATCATTAAGGCATGAAAGGATGCCATAACTAAAATGCATGAACAGATGCATTAAGGCATGAAAAGATGTTATAACTAAAATGCATGAACGAATACATTAAGGCATGAAAGGATGCCATAACTAAAATGGATGAACGTATGCATTAAGGCATAAAAGGATGCCATAACTAAAATACATGAACGGATGCTTTAAGGCATGAAAGGATGTCATAACTAAAATGCATGAACGGATTAATTAAGGCATGAAAGGATGACATAACTAAAATGTATGAACGGATGCATTAAGCCATGAAAGGATGTCATAACTAAAATGCATGAACGAATGTATTAAGGCATGAAAGGATGTCATAACTAAAATACATGAATGGATGCATTAAAGAATGAAAGGATGCCATAACTAAAATGCATAAAGGGATGCATTAAGGCATGATAGGATGCCATAACTAAAATGCATGAACGGATGCATTAAGGCATGAAAGGATGCCATAACTAAAATGCATGAACGGATGCATTAAGGCATGAAAAGATGCCATAACTAAAATGCATGAACAGATGCATTAAGGCATGAAAGGATGTCATAAACAATGCATGAATGGATACATTAAGGCATGAAAGGATGCCATAACTAAAATACATGAACAGATGCATTAAGGCATGAAAGGATGCCAAAACTAAAATGCATGAACGGATGCATGAAGGCATAAAAGGATGCCATAAGTAAAATGCATGAACGAATGCATTAAGGCATGAAAGGATGTTATAACTAAAATGTATGAACGGATGTATTAAGGCATGAAAAGATACCATAACTAAAATTAATGAATAATTACTAAAGAAAAATGAAAGAAAGAAAAGTATGTTGGACCTACTAAAGATGTTTATGATGATAGTATGAAAGAAGTTTGGTTTTAATAAGAGTGACTTATTTAATCCTTATGGATAAGACGAATTAGTTTGAATCAAATAACCATGAGATACTTACGTATACCTTAATGTTCTTTATAATATTATGTCTTACTAAGTAAATGCTTAACGTGTGTTATTTCCACGCGTAGGTAAAAGCAGAGATTAACAAGTAAGGAGTGTAGGTGTAGCAGCGGTGATCATCAATTAAGGTTGACTCATCAGTGACACTAGGACAATCTAGTTTATTTTGGGAAAACTTATTTGGCATGTAATCAAAGTATTAAAAATGCTCTGAATTTTAATTTAGAACTTTGTAACAAATTAAAATCAATGTTTTTCTTTATATTAAAATGTTATGTTTTTAGAAATCGAAAAACAAAATTTTATGGGTTTTCAAATGAGGAATTGTTTTAAAAGTGTGTGATATATGTATCTCGTGTACGGAAAGGTATACAGGAGATGGGTGTTACATTATTGGTTTTATATGAAATGTTTCAAAGAATTGTATAAACAAGTGTCAAAGGTATATAAATTAATCAATGAGTAATACTGTATGTTATAAGTTATAAATAGTATGTGTTAGAGTATGCCCAAAGACCAATCATATGATGATTGTAATAATACATTTATTTACCGATTTTATTGAATAAAGGCATTGCCGATATTATTTTCAGTTATATGTATGTGTTTAATATAAACTGAAAGATAATAAAGTCCATATAATAACATTATTAAAAGATCCATTGTCAAGTATTATTATGGACATGGACAATAATAATACGATTAAGACTAACATGTTATTGATTGATGACAAGGAGTTGTCATTCACATAGAGATGTCAGAATTGATACATGATTATATTGTTAGATAACAATGTATTGGATTGACCCATCATGAGCATATGTCTTCGATTATTATGTAATGGTCATAACATTGCTCATGGTGATGACTATATGTATGATTCTCAGACTTGAGATCAATATCATCCCAACATATATTGTTGTATGTTTTGATACAGTTAAACATGCTCCGTAACTGGTTACACTATAAAGATTGTTATTGAATATATCTCGATATATGTAGTGGGTTGTATATGGTTAAGATATGATTTTTCATTTCTACATAATAGGAAATATATCACAGGCCACTTGATTGAGTGAGACTAGAAATGCATGGCCATGCTCGAATAAGTTGATATGTGATATCACAAATTATTCGTTAATTATAGTCTACTCTAGATATCAAGAAACAAAAGATGGGCTATACAAGTGACTATTCTAAGACTTGTGCCTATTCTAGATATAAAGGACAAAAGGATGTAATACATAAAAGAGTTAATCACGAAGATTATATGTCGAATCATAATTTCTTGTAACTTAGGTAACAATGATATATTGCTAGATGTCACTCATTGTATGTAATATTAGAATTATTCTAATAATTACTAATAATGTTGCAATAACCTACAGGGTCGCACCCTAAGATTGAAATGAGCAAAGATGTACAATTTGTTGTATGTTACTAAAATTTATCTATAGTCAAGATATGTATATTTCATATACATATGATTTTAATTATCCTGAATATAGTAAGTAAGGATTAAAAGAATGTAATTTAGATTACAACTCTTTTAATTGATATATATAATTTGGAATAATTAAATAAGTTTTTAAATAAACATTAAAGATTGTAATTTAGATTATAAGTCTTTAAAGTATATTTAATTTAAATTAATTAAATAATATTTTATTTATTAATTCAAAATAACTTTAAAAACCCTAAGATGTTAGGGTAATTGATATATTTAAAATAAGGCAAGGTCTAGCAGCCGTTTTTTTTCACTTCATTCATTTTCTCAAAACAGATTTTGGGAAAAAGAAAACTTTGCTCTCAATCGGGTGAACTAAGTAGAGGCCGAGACGTGTTTTCGTGGAGGATTTCGATTCGAACAGTTCGTGATTACCACTTCTCGTTGTTGTCCTTGCTTTTTTTTAAGGAACCCACTGTAAGTATTCGCATCCCTTCCTCCCGATTTCGATTTTACGTACTTGGATCGCTTGGTGAGACCGTCGAGTTTTATTTCCGCTGCATCATGGGGTGCATCGATGGTCCCAACAGTGCTATCTGAGCCACTTGTACGATCCGAATTCTGGTTAAATTCTTGGTTGATGCGATATGTATGAGATACATGTTCTAGTTTTATAGTTTTCGGTAAATATGCATGATATCATTGTTCAAATCGATAACCGCAATGATTAATATGTTAATTTGTTAATATTTTTTCAATCGATTTGTTCTTGCAAGGATTTTACAAAATCCATATGTCAATCGTTGACATGATGATCCGTGGGAGTGCGATAGCAGACCGCATTTGGCAGTGGAACAATGGTTGTTCCGATGCAGGGAATCTTCGAGATTAAAAATCCCAAAAGCACGATTTTGTTGATAAGTGTTATCAAATCATGAAGTTTTTCCATAGAAACAGAAGTATTGTTTTTCAAACAAATCTCACCGACCATCGCGGTATGGCCGATACGCGCTAAGGGCTCCGCCCCTTGACCCCTCATCAGTAGTACAAATTGAAGGCCCATATTTATATTTTTTTAAAAATGCGTAAGAATGTGTATATATATATATATAATTTGTTTGTTTTGCACGGTGTTTGAAATGTATGGTTATAACCCTTGTTCAATTTATAATGGTTTAATTTGAAATACGGTCTACGAGTCGTGTCTTTCTATATCTCTGTTGTATTTCTCTTCTCATCTTACTCCCTCGTATGTAAAACGAGTTTCTTTTAAAATTATAAACCTATTAAGATTCATAAGGAGTAGAAGAATGGCGAGAAGATACCTAGAGAGAAGTCTTAGGCTTTAGGGTTTTTAGTTCTCCCATTGGCTTGGGATGGGCCACCTTAGTCATTATTTTGGTCTATAACCATTGTATCTTATTTATTGCTATATTTGTTATTTATGCAATGCATCAAGTGATAAAATAAGAATGAATATTGATAAGATCAAAAAGGGCTTAATATTAAAACGAACAATGATGAGATAATTACACAAATCCCTCTTTAAAATCTAAGTTAACTAAACCGTCCAATATTTACCCTCGTTAAGGCTTCGATCGATATTGTGTGGGCTTTGCCAAAGCGTTGGCACATAAATCTATCTTGGTTAAACGCGAAGAATAAGCAAGTGATATTCACCGGTTGAGATATTGGTAATAACTTAGCTAGGTTATTCTAATAGGATTAGAAACCTAGAGGTTAAATATTTGGATAAGTCATGAGATGACTTGAACAAAAGTTGTTCACCAAAATGAGGAGTTACATGAGATGTAACTAGTAAAGTGTTACTTACCTAAATAATCACTATCCTAAAAGAAAAGCCAAAGCTGATTTAGGAAATTGATGTATTATGGATCCTCACCCACTAGAAAAAATTTCGTTGAATTTTTTCGAAATTAAAACAGAGAGGGTTTTTTATTTTTGAATAAAATAGTGGGAGTAATTTGTAAATAAAGTCCTATTTATAAATTTTAATTTGGTAAATTTACTTACTTTAATATTTCCATTGTTGTAGATTTAATGGAAAACAACACTTTATCACTGCGATCACTCCTTGAGAAGGATAAACTTAATGACATAAACTTCCTTGACTGGTTTTGTAATTTGAGAATTGTTCTCAAATAGGAAAGGAAGGAATATGTCATTGAGGAACTTGTTCCTGATTAACCGGCAACTAATGCTTCAAGAGCTAACAAAGACAAATTCAAGAAACATATGGATGATATGTTAGATGTTGGATGTCTAATGCTTGCCACCATGACTCCTGAGCTTTAGAAGCAACATGAGGACATGGTTGTATATGAGATGATTCAAAATATCAAAGAAATATATGAAGGGCAAGCACGTCAAGAGAGATATTAGACCTCTAAAGCTCTATTTCAATGCAAAATGGTAGAGGGAACTCCTGTAGGAGCTCATGTCATCAAGATGATAGGCTACATCCAAACGTTGGAAAAGCTGGGATTTCCTCTCAAAGATGAATTGGCTACTGATGTTATCATGCAATCGTTTCCATATAGCTTTAGCCAATTTGTCCTTAATTTCAACATGAATGAAATTAACAAGACTTTGCCACAGTTACTTGGCATGTTACGAACTGCAGAAAGTAACATGAAAAAGGTTGGACCTAAGCCCATTCTGATGATCCACAAGGACAAAGGAAAGGGAAAGAGAAAGGTAGTGGTAAAGTCTAAGGGCAATGGTAAGGCCAAACCAAAAGGGAAAAATGCATTGAAACCCAAAGGGGGAGTTAGCAATAAAGGAAAATGTTTCCATTGCGATAAGACCGAACACTGGAAGAGAAACTGCCCTGTTTACCTTGAAGAGGTCAATAAGGCAAAAGCAAACGGAACGTTTGTTTCAGGTATTTATGTTATTGATGTTAATTTGTCAACATTTACTTTTTGGGTATTAGATACCGGTTGTGGTTATCATATTTGTACTCTGTACAAGGATTGTAAAAGAGAAGGAATCTAGCTAAAGGAGACGTAGACCTACGAGTGGGAAATGAAGCAAGAGTTGTTGCATTAGCTATAGGGACATATGTTTTATCTTTTCCTAATGGACTTGACTTAAATTTAGAGGATTGTTATTTTGTGCCTAGTTTGACTAAGAACATTATTTCTATTTCTTGTTTGGACAAGATTGGTTTTGAGATTATTATTAAGAATAATTGTTGTTCTTCTTATCTCGATAGTGTTTTTATGGTTAGGCACAATTGGTTAATGGTCTCTATATTTTGGATCAAGAAAACACCATTTATAACATAAATACTAAGAGATCAAAAACAAATGACTTGAATCAAACTTATCTTTTCCATTGTCGGTATGGGTATATTTATCTTATGTGTCATAAATCTGAAGCCCTTGAAAAGTTTAAGGAATTTAAAAATGAAGTAAAAAATCAACTAGGCAAGAGTATTAAGGCACTTCGATCAGATCGAGGTGGAGAATACTTAAGCATAGAGTTTGATGAACTCCTGAAAGAATGTGGGATTGTCTCACAACTTACACCACCTGGTACACCACAGTGGAATGGAGTTTCTGAAAGAAGGAATCGAACACTGTTAGACATGGTTTGATCGATGATGAGTCATAGTGATCTTCTGACTTCTTTTTGGGGACACGCACTTGAAACAACCGCTTTCACACTAAATCATGTTCCATCTAAATCGGTTCAAAAGACACCATACGAGATATGGACTGGGAAGCGTCATAGTATGACTTTTATGAAGATTTAGGGTTGTAAAGCTTATGTAAAACATTAGATGTCTACAAAGCTCGAACATAAATCTCATAAGTGTATTTTTGTTGGATATCCTAAAGAAACAAAGGGGTACTATTGCTTCAACCCTAATGAGAACAAAGTGTTTGTTACTCGAACATGAGTTTTTCTCGAAAGAGAATTTCTCTCAAAGAAAGAGAAGGGTAGAAATATTGAACTTGGAGAAGATCAAGAACAACAGATCAATGAACCTGAAGTTGAGCATGTTTCACAAGTTATTTAGGAACAATTAACATATTTAGAAACACAACCACTGCGCAGATCCACAAGAGAACGCCGTGCACCTGAGAGATTTGGATTTCTCATTATTGCATATGAAGATGTTCTTCTTATGGATCAAGATGATCCTAGGGCTTATCAAGAGGAAGTTTCTAGCCCATACTATGAGAAATGGCTTGAAGCCATTAGATCTGAGATGGATTCTATGTTTGTAAACCAAGTGTAGACTTTGGTTGAACCACCTAAAGGGGTCAAACCTATAGTGTGTAAATGGGTTTTCAAGAAGAAAACCGACATGGATGATAATGTACAAAAATACAAGGGGCGATTAGTCGCTAAAGGTTTTCAAAAAGTTCATGGTGTAGACTACGACGAAACATTCTCCCCTGTAGCTATGTTTAAGACCATCAGGATCTTGTTTGCAATAACTGCATTCCATGATTATGAAATCTGGCAAATGGATGTCAAAACCACTTTCCTTAATAGAAAACTTGAAGAGGATGTGTGTATGACACAACCAGAAGGTTTTGTCATTCCAGGAAATGCTGGAAAGGTTTGTAAGCTACAGAGGTCTATTTATGGACTAAAACAAGCTTCTCGAACCTGGAATCTTCGTTTCAATTATACAATCAAAGAGTTTGGTTTTATTAGAAATGAAGATGAACCTTATGTTTATAAGAAGGCTAGTCTGAGCATTATTTCTTTCCTAATCTTGTATGTAGATGACATACTCGTCATAGGAAATGATATACCTACTTTACAGTCTGTTAAGACTTGGTTAGGTAGTTGTTTTTCTATGAAAGATTTGGGTGAGGCATCATATATCTTAGGAGTTAAGATCTATAAAGATAGATCAAGATGACTTCTAGATCTGAGTCAAAGTACATATATAGACAAAGTGCTGAAAATGTTCGATATGGAAGAATCCAAGAAAGGATTTTTGCCTATGAGACATGTCATTTCTCTTTCGAAGGAAATGTGTCCTTCAACTCCACAAGAAAGAGAACAGATGAATAAGATTCCATATACTTCAGCTATTGGTTCTATCATGTATGCCATGATATGTACTCACCAGATGTATCGTATGCTTTAAGCATGACAAGTCGGTATTAAGCAAACCCTGGTGAAAATCACTGGGTTGCGGTTAAAAATATCCTTAAGTACTTAAGAAGAACTAAGGATAAGTTTCTTGTCTATGGAGGGGAGGAAGAGCTTAGTGTAAAAGGTTATACTGATGCCAGCTCCCAAATTGACAATGATGACTCACGATCGTAATCGGGTTTTGTGTTTTGTCTTAATGGAGGTGCTGCGAGATGGAAAAGTTTGAAGCAAGACACAATAGCTGATTCTATAACAGTGGCTGAATACATTGCAGCCAGTGAAATAACAAAATTGGTTGTTTGGATCAAGAAGTTTATATTGGAATTAGGGGTTGTTCCTAGTATATCAGATGTTGTAGAACTCCGTTGTGACAATAATGGAGCCATTGCACAAGCAAAGGAACCCAGATCTCATCAACGATCCAAACATATTCTTAAGCACTTTCATCTCATTCGAGAGATCATAGATCAAGGAGATGTGGAAATATGCAGAGTACAAACGGATGATAACATTGTTATCCCTTGACGAAGCCTCTTACACAATAGAGGCATGATCGTCACACTGAGTCACTTGGTATTAAATATGTGAGTGATTGGTCTTAGTACTAGTGGGAGATTGTTAGAGTATTCCCAAAGACCAATAATATGATGATTGTAATAATACATTTATTGACCGATTTTATTGAATAAAGGCATTGCCAATATTATTTTCAATTATATGTCTGTGTTTAATATAAACTGAAAGATAATAAAGTCCATATAATAACATTATTAAAAGATCCATTGTCAAGTATTATTATGGGCATGGACAATAATAATACGATTAAGACTAACATGTTATTGATTGATGGCAAGGAGTTGTCATTCACATAGAGATGTCAGAATTGATACATGATTATATTGTTAGATAACAATGTATTCGATTAACCCATCATGAGCATATGTCTTGGATTATTATGTAATGGTCATAACATTGCTCATGGTGATGACTATATGTATGATTCTCAGACTTGAGATCAATATCATCCCAACATATATTGTTGTATGTTTTGATACAGTTAAACATGCTCCGTAACTGGTTACACTATAAAGACTGTTATTGAATACATCTCGATATATGTAGTGGGGTGTATATGGTTAAGATATGATTTTTCATTTCTACATAATAGGAAATATATCACAGGCCACTTGATTGAGTGAGACTAGAAATGCATGGCCATGCTCGAATAAGTTGATATGTGATATCACAAATTATTCGTTAATTATAGTCTACTCTAGATATCAAGAAACAAAAGATGGGCTATACAAGTGACTATTCTAAGACTTGTGCCTATTCTAGATATAAAGGACAAAAGGATGTAATACATAAAAGAGTTAATCAAGAAGATTATATGTCGAATCATAATTTCTTGTAACTTAGGTAACAATGATATATTGCTAGATGTCACTCATTGTATGTAATATTAGAATTGTTCTAATAATTACTAATAACGTTACAAGAACCTACAGGTCACACCCTAGAATTGAAATGAGCAAAGATGTACAATTTGTTGTATGTTACTAAAATATATCCATAGTCAAGATATATATATTTGATATACATATGATTTTAATTATCCCGAATATAATAAGTAAGCATTAAAAGAATGTAATTTAGATTAGAACTATTTTAATTTATATATATAATTCGTAATAATTAAATAAGTTTTTAAATAAACATTAAAGATTGTAATTTAGATTATAAGTCTTTAATGTATATTTAATTTGAATTAATTAAATAATATTTTATTTATTAATTTGAAATAACTTTAAAAACCCTAAGATGTTAGGGTAATTGATATATTTAAAAGGAGGCAAGGTCTAGCAGCCGTTTTTTTTTTCACTTCAGCCATTTTCTCAAAATAGATTTTTGGAAAAAGAAAACTTTTCCCTCAATCAGGTGAACAATGTAGAGACCAGGACGTGTTTTCGTGGAGGCTTTCAATTCGAACAGTTCTTGATCACCATTTCTCGTTGTTGTATATGTTGTTTTTCATGGAACCTGCTATAATTATTTGCATCCCTTCCTCCCGATTTCAATTTAACGTACTTGGATCGCTGGTGAGACCGTCGAGATTTGTTTCCGCTATGCCGTGGGGTGCACCGACGGTCCCAACAGTATGTTGTTATAGTAGTTCATGATTCTTTTATAAACATTTACATAACTATTTTATTATGTTATTATACTCAGTATTGTCTCACTAAGTGATAGACTTAGCGTGTGATTGTTTTCATACGTAGGTTTGGACACATCAACATAGTAAGCAAGGGCATGACAACATAGCTCTGAAGGATATCAGATCAGAGTAAACTAATAGTATATGATTTGATTATTGGCATGTACGAAAATGTGTAAGTAATAGATGCTCTGATATATTTTATAAAGTTTTGTTTTCCTTGTAAAGTTTTCATTGCATTTTAAACGAGTCAAAGTATTTTAAAAGTTAATGTGACACCTCAGATTCGTATCCCAGTCGGGTACGGGTCAGGGGTGTTACAGCTAGGGTAAGACCTTATGGACCTAATGTGCTCTCTTAGGTTGGCAACTACTCCCTTTGATTCTATAGTAAGTCCTTATGGATGCAGTTACAAGGAACTGCATATAGTGATCAATTAGAGGGCGATTCTGTATTTTAAGCTAAAAAACTACTAACATTTTCACAATTTGGAACTGAACTGATTTTGGAAACTTTACCTACGTTTAATGACTTTAATAACGAACTGATTTTGAAATCTTAATCATATGTTTTATTTCTGCACTGTTGGAACACACTGAGCTCCTTAGCTCACTCCCTCAAACTCTTCACTTTCAGATATTTTTTTTGGATAGGCGACCTGAACCTGACACTTGGAGGATCGACACATTCGTACAATATTATTTTGTTATAATGTACTTATCTTCCGAGTTTCATTTATTATGGGTGACATGCGCCTACATTTTAAAAATATTTGTTTTACGACGTATGTTGCTTTTGTTACTAATGTTAGACTTGCTTCGATATTGATTATGGAATATTTATTTTACTCAGTCCTTACAACATTAATTTATTATAATTGAACTTTAATGTTATCAACTATATTTTTAAAGACGTTTATTCGTAATATGGTTTTAAATTATTAAAAAATGTTTTGGAAAACTTTATCGTAATCCATTAGATCTGGTCATAACGTATAGCCCGGGTCTAGGGGGTTACACTTAGATGGTATTAGAGCTTTTGGTTTTTAAACCTCAGACTGTTTATGGGTCCTAAATGAAAATACAATTTTAAAATGTTTTACAAAATAAGTCACGAATACCATGTCACCAAGTTTTTATGAGTTTAACTGTGTACGAAACTCCAAGTGCCAAATCTAATCTTAGGTTTTACCCTTCTGTAGTGAGCTCAAAGTTTTCCAAGATGAGTGATAGGCGTGGTCGTCGACCTGGCAGTTGGTGAAGTTGAGTGACTAGATTTGTGGACCCCATAGACGAGATATAGGTAGATCCCCCACCTCCGATAAATAATTCTGCCCCTGCGACCTCGATGGATCTGCCCCTACACCTGTTATAAGTTTGACTACTCTGGTTAGAGGAGAAATCATTTATGAGTTTGAGTCTGCAAGGGTAGTATTAGATGAAAATCTTGGTAGGCAATTCCTTTAGTTGATTCAGGGAGCAGTTCGAGCTGCTGGCGTTACACCCGAAGTTTCTGTTTCTTAGGCTCTAATTGCTAATAGAGTTAGGACCTTTGGTGGCCCTACTGGTGGAGCTCTGATTAAGGCTAAGAATTGGCTTTGTGATACTGAGCGATGTATAGACCAGTTAGGATTAACACATAGTGGCGTTATTTGGGAGCCTTATTTATATTGGACGAGAATGCTCACATTTGGTGGGAGTTTATGGTTAATATTGTTCCGACCGATTGCTTGATTTGAGATTTCTTCAGAAAGCATTTTAAGAGTCATTTTCTGAAAGAGCGTTTTCTCGCGCAGAGACAACAGGAGTTTCAAGACCTGGTTTGGGGAGATATGATAGTTTTTGAGTATGAGATAGAGTTTCTGAAGTTGCTGAGGTATGGTTCTAGTTTGGTATCTATTGAGAGGGATAGGGCCGAAAGTTTGCTCAGGGACTCAGATACGAGCTGCATCGTTGGGTGGTTACTCACCAGGATGAGGTGTTTGATGTTATAGTTGGGAGAGTGAAAGACGCTAAAGAAGTTGAGACTTCTTCTCCTGATAGAGATAGGGTGGATCGAGAGCGATCTAGGAGACCTTCTGGTCAGTCTGAGCCTTCTATACGCCCTGATAAGACGACTCGTACTGTTACTCATCAGAGGAGATACACTAGTTCGACGCATGCATCACCACCACTTCCAGTAGTTAGTCATGGTAATTATTCAGGTTTCACTCCGATACCAAGTTACGAGTATTGTGGAAATCGACACGGGGGAGTGTTGTAAGAATATGGGTTACTGTTATCATTGTGGCTCTAACGACAACTTTTTTAGAAATTATTCGTGTCCAGTCTCTGTCGATCGGACCACCGTTCAGACTCCTGCATGTTCTCATGCTTCTGTTCAGACTCCCGCTATAAGTTACAGTCAGGGTAGGACTTTCGGATCTATTCTAGTATTGACATTAGAGCTCGATCGCAAAGCGGAGGACCATCTGATTCTAAGGCTAGACAACTTTCCTTTGTCTATGCTACTCAACGTTTTGGTCACCGAGATGAACCAAGGACTTGTGCAGGTACATTTATTGTTATTTTTGTTTCTTTCCATGTACGTCTTATAAAACTCTTTCTATATTCGAGTTTCATATCTTAAGACCCTTGGATTTTCGATTTAAGGCACCAAGATCACCGTTTTCATTCCGAATCTAGTGAGTTTTTTGTCATTTACAATAGAGTAACTAGCCTTTGTCCTCTGAAGGAACTATTAGAGATCTAGGTTCTATTTTCTGTTTGACTCTGATGAATTTTGAGGACGAAATTCTATTAAGGGGATGAGAGTTGTCACACTCCAACTTAAGGGTTTAATTTTCCTTAGTTTAAATGTGAAGTTTAAAGTAACCAATTAATTAAAATGTTGGGTTCACTAGGAAAATTGAAAAGGTTTAGGGGCTTTGGGTGTAAATTTGTCCTTATTTGGATATTATAGATTTAGGAGATTCTAGAAATCTCATGAAAAATCCAACTTTTGTCTAATGTAAATTTTATTATTCTTTTCAAAATATGTACATACTTGAGAGATATTTTGGTGTAACAATGAAAAGTTTGGTTTTTAAAAATGTGTTTGAAAGAATGAAAAAGGAAACTGGAATCAATCCATTTTGCCCAATTCGATTAAATTTTACATAACCGACCCATAAATCTATCCCCTTGGTTCACCAGAATAGTGCACTGATAAAGGAACCTGACCAAAAATGATAAATCCAAACAATCACCCCAAATAACTTAGGATTATCATTCCAACAGCAACCACGATGAACCCAACGATCCAATAGCGATGGTAACGACCTTCTTCTCTCTAACAACAACGATGATAGTGCTCCAAAAATGTCAAACGATCGGCAATGGAAATCCACTCATGCACCACTTCATCACCTGTAACTAAACAACTAAGAACAATAACCAAGCAGCAATAAAATCAAGAAAAGAAATAGAAAACCAACGGGATGAGTCTTTCATTTTTTGAAGATCCAAACTCCGATGGGAAAATTTATATGGTGAAATGGTCAGAGTAGTAGAGGTGAACAACATATCTTGATTTTGGAACCATCAGACAATCATATAAGGTAGATCGACGTGTTTTGATTCGATAAAATCGAATGGTTTCCTCTAGATCTATGACAATTGGTGATGTTTTTGGGTGATCGGAGGTTAGATCTTTGACGTGGAGGACAAGGCGCTTCGGACGATGAAATTTGGTTGTGAACAGTGAACGGGAATGACGATTGACGTGGTTGTCACCGACGTTTGACTTGTCGGCCGACGAAGCTTTCTTGTTTCACTTACAAAGAACGGTGTGAAGGCTTAAAGAAAGGTTGAAAATATTAAATGTTGCGTGGAAGATAAAACTTGAATATTGGGTTGAAGGGGAAATGAAGCAATGGTACATAGCGTACGTGGTTTTGGGAATTGTTAATAAAGTGAGAAGGGGAATTTCGCATCATGAGTCCTCCACGTTTGGTGAGAACTCAATATTGTCTTCTAGTTTCCATATAGTTATGAATATGACTTAATGGTTTCAGCAAGATCAATTTAGTCACTAACCTTGGTAGCTAAGTATTAAATTTGCTCCATCAGTCTTCAATTTCATCAATTGGGTCTCCAAATTATTATATATTCTAGTAAGTTATTTCTCATGGTGAGGGAAATTATTTGGAATTGAATTCACGATAGAAATGGTCTGGATTCATGAGAAAAGATTGGAAGCTCGAAATCAAGGTTGTTCCTCCCGATCCGCTCATCCGCGTGAGCCCGCTATTACCCTTATGATTCGATACACCTTTTTAATGATCCATTTAGAATATTACTCATGTAGTAACTCTATTCTGATATAATTTAGGATTGTGCACTACCTTTTATAGTAGCGAGACCACTGCTCATTAGATTTCCTGATCCGACCAATTTTGTGAGGTGTATTCCTTGTGTGTCATATAACTGTTTTAAATATTTGTTTGAAATACCATGTGCACATGATTATTTTCACTGATTTGAAATGAATTGTTTACTTTGATTTGGCTACTGTATGATTTATCTGATTTAAGTATGATTCTTGTTTACTGTATTTTAAATCATACTTGCTTGACACATATTCTCTGGTTACTGTTTTTACTGATAAATAATATGTCTGAACTCTGATTTCTTTCTACCACTGGTTACTGTTTTTACTTGTAAATAAATATTCATGTTCAGTTCTGATCAAGCTGGTAATTCCTTATATTTGTTCAACACCAATCAGTTGGTAATTCCTTATGGACCTAAGATGACCCTTGGGTGGGATCCTAGGCCCAATGGGCCTAGTGGTAATTATAGACCCTAAGGTATTCCCTTAGGGTGGCTCATTTTCTATGTGCATTGGATAAGTTCTTATGGGCCTGAGGGCACCCCTCAAGTGGGCACCTACGCTTTGTCTAGGGTAAAACCTTATGAACCCAAGTGCTCTCTTTGGTTGGCACCTATGCCCTTCGGGTCTAGTGTAAGTCCTTGTGGATGCAGTTTTTTGAACTGCATAAGTTGATTGGTTGAAGGATGATTTTGTATTTTAAGCTAAAAACACTACTAAAGTTTTCATAATTTCGAACTGAATTGATTTTGGAAACTCTACTTACGTTTCATGACTTTAATGACGAATTGATTTTGAAATCTTAATCATATGTTTTATTTCTGCATTGTTGGAACACACTGAGCTCCCAAGTTCACTCCCTCAAACTCTTCCTTTGCAGATATTTTTTTGGATATGCGACCCGGACTTGGCACTTGGAGGATCGACACATTCATACATTATTATTTTGTTGTTATGTAATTATCTTCTTAATTGCATTTATTTTGGGTGACATATGCCTATATTTTGAAAATATTTGTTTTATGACGTATGTTGCTTTCGTTACTGATGTAAGAGTTGTTTCGATACTGATTGTGGAAAATTTTTATTTTACTCAGTCCTTACGACTTTAATTTATTGGAATTGAACTTTAATGCTATCAACTATATTTTTAAAGATGTTTATTCGTAATATGGTTTTAAATTATTCAAAAATATTTTGGAAAACTTTATCGTAATCCGTTAGATCTGGTCGTAACGCATAGGCCGGGTCTAAGGGGTTACACTTAGATGGTATAAACCAAACATGTATACCAATTCAAGGGAACAAAGTATAATTAATCATAGAAAAAGAAAGACAAAATAAAAATAAACTAAAACTAAAATATCTAAATTGATGTTTACTCATATTTTTTTAATAATTTTATATATCAATGTTTCATCCTCTAACAAATCTCCACTAATAAGTACTCAAGCATGGCACAATTTAATGTTTTTCTTCCATTGGTATAAATTATAGGATTAAAATTTAGTTAAGAAATTCAACAATCATGTCATTAAGAAATAAGAGTAATTACCATAGAATTTTCGTTTTGATTGTTATATGCGATAAATTTCACTGCATAAAAGGTTTGATGTTATTTTTAACGATTTAAATTACTACATAGATCAATTTAACAATCATGATTCTTTTTATAAACATTTACATAACTATTTTATTATGTTATTATACTCAGTATTGTCTCACTAAGTGATAGACTTAGCGTGTGATTGTTTTCATGCGTAGGTTTGGACACATCAACATAGTAAGCAAGGGCATGACAACATAGCTCTGAAGGATATCAGATCAGAGTAAACTAATAGTATATGATTTGATTATTGGCATGTACGAAAATGTGTAAGTAATAGATGCTCTGATATGTTTTATAAAGTTTTGTTTTCCTTGTAAAGTTTTCATTGCATTTTAAACGAGTCAAAGTATTTTAAAAGTTAATGTGACACCTCAGATTCGTATCCCAGTCGGGTACGGGTCAAGGGTGTTACAGCTAGGGTAAGACCTTATGGACCTAATGTGCTCTCTTAGGTTGGCAACTACTCCCTTTGATTCTATAGTAAGTCCTTATGGATGCAGTTACAAGGAACTGCATATAGTGATCAATTAGAGGGCGATTCTGTATTTTAAGCTAAAAAACTACTAACATTTTCACAATTTGGAACTGAACTGATTTTGGAAACTTTACCTACGTTTAATGACTTTAATAACGAACTGATTTTGAAATCTTAATCATATGTTTTATTTCTGCACTGTTGGAACACACTGAGCTCCTTAGCTCACTCCCTCAAACTCTTCACTTTCAGATATTTTTTTTGGATAGGCGACCTGAACCTGACACTTGGAGGATCGACACATTCGTACAATATTATTTTGTTATAATGTACTTATCTTCCGAGTTTCATTTATTATGGGTGACATGCGCCTACATTTTAAAAATATTTGTTTTACGACGTATGTTGCTTTTGTTACTAATGTTAGACTTGCTTCGATATTGATTATGGAATATTTTATTTTACTCAGTCCTTACAACATTAATTTATTATAATTGAACTTTAATGTTATCAACTATATTTTTAAAGACGTTTATTCGTAATATGGTTTTAAATTATTAAAAAATGTTTTGGAAAACTTTATCGTAATCCATTAGATCTGGTCATAACGTATAGCCCGGGTCTAGGGGGTTACACTTAGATGGTATTAGAGCTTTTGGTTTTTAAACCTCAGACTGTTTATGGGTCCTAAATGAAAATACAATTTTAAAATGTTTTACAAAATAAGTCACGAATACCATGTCACCAAGTTTTTATGAGTTTAACTGTGTACGAAACTCCAAGTGCCAAATCTAATCTTAGGTTTTACCCTTCTGTAGTGAGCTCAAAGTTTTCCAAGATGAGTGATAGGCGTGGTCGTCGACCTGGCAGTTGGTGAAGTTGAGTGACTAGATTTGTGGACCCCATAGACGAGATATAGGTAGATCCCCCACCTCCGATAAATAATTCTGCCCCTGCGACCTCGATGGATCTGCCCCTACACCTGTTATAAGTTTGACTACTCTGGTTAGAGGAGAAATCATTTATGAGTTTGAGTCTGCAAGGGTAGTATTAGATGAAAATCTTGGTAGGCAATTCCTTTAGTTGATTCAGGGAGCAGTTCGAGCTGCTGGCGTTACACCCGAAGTTTCTGTTTCTTAGGCTCTAATTGCTAATAGAGTTAGGACCTTTGGTGGCCCTACTGGTGGAGCTCTGATTAAGGCTAAGAATTGGCTTTGTGATACTGAGCGATGTATAGACCAGTTAGGATTAAACACATAGTGGCGTTATTTGGGAGCCTTATTTATATTGGACGAGAATGCTCACATTTGGTGGGAGTTTATGGTTAATATTGTTCCGACCGATTGCTTGATTTGAGATTTCTTCAGAAAGCATTTTAAGAGTCATTTTCTGAAAGAGCGTTTTCTCGCGCAGAGACAACAGGAGTTTCAAGACCTGGTTTGGGGAGATATGATAGTTTTTGAGTATGAGATAGAGTTTCTGAAGTTGCTGAGGTATGGTTCTAGTTTGGTATCTATTGAGAGGGATAGGGCCGAAAGTTTGCTCAGGGACTCAGATACGAGCTGCATCGTTGGGTGGTTACTCACCAGGATGAGGTGTTTGATGTTATAGTTGGGAGAGTGAAAGACGCTAAAGAAGTTGAGACTTCTTCTCCTGATAGAGATAGGGTGGATCGAGAGCGATCTAGGAGACCTTCTGGTCAGTCTGAGCCTTCTATACGCCCTGATAAGACGACTCGTACTGTTACTCATCAGAGGAGATACACTAGTTCGACGCATGCATCACCACCACTTCCAGTAGTTAGTCATGGTAATTATTCAGGTTTCACTCCGATACCAAGTTACGAGTATTGTGGAAATCGACACGGGGGAGTGTTGTAAGAATATGGGTTACTGTTATCATTGTGGCTCTAACGACAACTTTTTTAGAAATTATTCGTGTCCAGTCTCTGTCGATCGGACCACCGTTCAGACTCCTGCATGTTCTCATGCTTCTGTTCAGACTCCCGCTATAAGTTACAGTCAGGGTAGGACTTTCGGATCTATTCTAGTATTGACATTAGAGCTCGATCGCAAAGCGGAGGACCATCTGATTCTAAGGCTAGACAACTTTCCTTTGTCTATGCTACTCAACGTTTTGGTCACCGAGATGAACCAAGGACTTGTGCAGGTACATTTATTGTTATTTTTGTTTCTTTCCATGTACGTCTTATAAAACTCTTTCTATATTCGAGTTTCATATCTTAAGACCCTTGGATTTTCGATTTAAGGCACCAAGATCACCGTTTTCATTCCGAATCTAGTGAGTTTTTTGTCATTTACAATAGAGTAACTAGCCTTTGTCCTCTGAAGGAACTATTAGATATCTAGGTTCTATTTTCTGTTTGACTCTGGTGAATTTTGAGGACGAAATTCTATTAAGGGGATGAGAGTTGTCACACCCCAACTTAAGGGTTTAATTTTCCTTAGTTTAAATGTGAAGTTTAAAGTAACCAATTAATTAAAATGTTGGGTTCACTAGGAAAATTGAAAAGGTTTAGGGGCTTTGGGTGTAAATTTGTCCTTATTTGGATATTATAGATTTAGGAGATTCTAGAAATCTCATGAAAAATCCAACTTTTGTCTAATGTAAATTTTATTATTCTTTTCAAATATGTACATACTTGAGAGATATTTTGGTGTAACAATGAAAAGTTTGGTTTTTAAAAATGTGTTTGAAAGAATGAAAAAGGAAACTGGAATCAATCCATTTTGCCCAATTCGATTAAATTTTACATAACCGACCCATAAATCTATCCCCTTGGTTCACCAGAATAGTGCACTGATAAAGGAACCTGACCAAAAATGATAAATCCAAACAATCACCCCAAATAACTTAGGATTATCATTCCAACAGCAACCACGATGAACCCAACGATCCAATAGCGATGGTAACGACCTTCTTCTCTCTAACAACAACGATGATAGTGCTCCAAAAATGTCAAACGATCGGCAATGGAAATCCACTCATGCACCACTTCATCACCTGTAACTAAACAACTAAGAACAATAACCAAGCAGCAATAAAATCAAGAAAAGAAATAGAAAAACCAACGGGATGAGTCTTTCATTTTTTGAAGATCCAAACTCCGATGGGAAAATTTATATGGTGAAATGGTCAGAGTAGTAGAGGTGAACAACATATCTTGATTTTGGAACCATCAGACAATCATATAAGGTAGATCGACGTGTTTTGATTCGATAAAATCGAATGGTTTCCTCTAGATCTATGACAATTGGTGATGTTTTTGGGTGATCGGAGGTTAGATCTTTGACGTGGAGGACAAGGCGCTTCGGACGATGAAATTTGGTTGTGAACAGTGAACGGGAATGACGATTGACGTGGTTGTCACCGACGTTTGACTTGTCGGCCGACGAAGCTTTCTTGTTTCACTTACAAAGAACGGTGTGAAGGCTTAAAGAAAGGTTGAAATATTAAATGTTGCGTGGAAGATAAAACTTGAATATTGGGTTGAAGGGGAAATGAAGCAATGGTACATAGCGTACGTGGTTTTGGGAATTGTTAATAAAGTGAGAAGGGGAATTTCGCATCATGAGTCCTCCACGTTTGGTGAGAACTCAATATTGTCTTCTAGTTTCCATATAGTTATGAATATGACTTAATGGTTTCAACAATATCAATTTAGTCACTAACCTTGGTAGCTAAGTATTAAATTTGCTCCATCAGTCTTCAATTTCATCAATTGGGTCTCCAAATTATTATATATTCTAGTAAGTTATTTCTCATGGTGAGGGAAATTATTTGGAATTGAATTCACGATAGAAATGGTCTGGATTCATGAGAAAAGATTGGAAGCTCGAAATCAAGGTTGTTCCTCCCGATCCGCTCATCCGCGTGAGCCCGCTATTACCCTTATGATTCGATACACCTTTTTAATGATCCATTTAGAATATTACTCATGTAGTAACTCTATTCTGATATAATTTAGGATTGTGCACTACCTTTTATAGTAGCGAGACCACTGCTCATTAGATTTCCTGATCCGACCAATTTTGTGAGGTGTATTCCTTGTGTGTCATATAACTGTTTTAAATATTTGTTTGAAATACCATGTGCACATGATTATTTTCACTGATTTGAAATGAATTGTTTACTTTGATTTGGCTACTGTATGATTTATCTGATTTAAGTATGATTCTTGTTTACTGTATTTTAAATCATACTTGCTTGACACATATTCTCTGGTTACTGTTTTTACTGATAAATAAATATGTCTGAACTCTGATTTCTTTCTACCACTGGTTACTGTTTTTACTTGTAAATAAATATTCATGTTCAGTTCTGATCAAGCTGGTAATTCCTTATATTTGTTCAACACCAATCAGTTGGTAATTCCTTATGGACCTAAGATGACCCTTGGGTGGGATCCTAGGCCCAATGGGCCTAGTGGTAATTATAGACCCTAAGGTATTCCCTTAGGGTGGCTCATTTTCTATGTGCATTGGATAAGTTCTTATGGGCCTGAGGGCACACCCCTCAAGTGGGCACCTACGCTTTGTCTAGGGTAAAACCTTATGAACCCAAGTGCTCTCTTTGGTTGGCACCTATGCCCTTCGGGTCTAGTGTAAGTCCTTGTGGATGCAGTTTTTTGAACTGCATAAGTTGATTGGTTGAAGGATGATTTTGTATTTTAAGCTAAAAACACTACTAAAGTTTTCATAATTTCGAACTGAATTGATTTTGGAAACTCTACTTACGTTTCATGACTTTAATGACGAATTGATTTTGAAATCTTAATCATATGTTTTATTTCTGCATTGTTGGAACACACTGAGCTCCCAAGTTCACTCCCTCAAACTCTTCCTTTGCAGATATTTTTTTGGATATGCGACCCGGACTTGGCACTTGGAGGATCGACACATTCATACATTATTATTTTGTTGTTATGTAATTATCTTCTTAGTTGCATTTATTTTGGGTGACATATGCCTATATTTTGAAAATATTTGTTTTATGACGTATGTTGCTTTCGTTACTGATGTAAGAGTTGTTTCGATACTGATTGTGGAATATTTTATTTTACTCAGTCCTTACGACTTTAATTTACTGGAATTGAACTTTAATGCTATCAACTATATTTTTAAAGATGTTTATTCGTAATATGGTTTTAAATTATTGAAAAATATTTTGGAAAACTTTATCGTAATCCGTTAGATCTGGTCGTAACGCATAGGCCGGGTCTAAGGGGTTACACTTAGATGGTATAAACCAAACATGTATACCAATTCAAGGGAACAAAGTATAATTAATCATAGAAAAAGAAAGACAAAATAAAAATAAACTAAAACTAAAATATCTAAATTGATGTTTACTCATATTTTTTTAATAATTTTATATATCAATGTTTCATCCTCTAACAAATCTCCACTAATAAGTACTCAAGCATGGCACAATTTAATGTTTTTCTTCCATTGGTATAAATTATAGGATTAAAATTTAGTTAAGAAATTCAACAATCATGTCATTAAGAAATAAGAGTAATTACCATAGAATTTTCGTTTTGATTGTTATATGCAATAAATTTCACTGCATAAAAGGTTTGATGTTATTTTTAACGATTTAAATTACTACATAGATCAATTTAACAATCATGATTCTTTTATAAACATTTACATAACTATTTTATTATGTTATTATACTCAGTATTGTCTCACTAAGTGATAGACTTAGCGTGTGATTGTTTTCATACGTAAGTTTGGACACATCAACATAGTAAGCAAGGGCATGACAACATAGCTCTGAAGGATATCAGATCAGAGTAAACTAATAGTATATGATTTGATTATTGGCATGTACGAAAATGTGTAAGTAATAGATGCTCTGATATGTTTTATAAAGTTTTGTTTTCCTTGTAAAGTTTTCATTGCATTTTAAACGAGTCAAAGTATTTTAAAAGTTAATGTGACACCTCAGATTCGTATCCCAGTCGGGTACGGGTCAGGGGTGTTACAGCTAGGGTAAGACCTTATGGACCTAATGTGCTCTCTTAGGTTGGCAACTACTCCCTTTGATTCTATAGTAAGTCCTTATGGATGCAGTTACAAGGAACTGCATATAGTGATCAATTAGAGGGCGATTCTGTATTTTAAGCTAAAAAACTACTAACATTTTCACAATTTGGAACTGAACTGATTTTGGAAACTTTACCTACGTTTAATGACTTTAATAACGAACTGATTTTGAAATCTTAATCATATGTTTTATTTCTGCACTGTTGGAACACACTGAGCTCCTTAGCTCACTCCCTCAAACTCTTCACTTTCAGATATTTTTTTTGGATAGGCAACCTGAACCTGACACTTGGAGGATCGACACATTCGTACAATATTATTTTGTTATAATGTACTTATCTTCCGAGTTTCATTTATTATGGGTGACATGCGCCTACATTTTAAAAAAATTTGTTTTACGACGTATGTTGCTTTTTGTTACTAATGTTAGACTTGCTTCGATATTGATTATGGAATATTTTATTTTACTCAGTCCTTACAACATTAATTTATTAGAATTGAACTTTAATGTTATCAACTATATTTTTAAAGACGTTTATTCGTAATATGGTTTTAAATTATTAAAAAATGTTTTGGAAAACTTTATCGTAATCCATTAGATCTGGTCATAACGTATAGCCCGGGTCTAGGGGGTTACACTTAGATGGTATTAGAGCTTTTGGTTTTTAAACCTCAGACTGTTTATGGGTCCTAAATGAAAATACAATTTTAAAATGTTTTACAAAATAAGTCACGAATACCATGTCACCAAGTTTTTATGAGTTTAACTGTGTACGAAACTCCAAGTGCCAAATCTAATCTTAGGTTTTACCCTTCTGTAGTGAGCTCAAAGTTTTCCAAGATGAGTGATAGGCGTGGTCGTCGACCTGGCAGTTGGTGAAGTTGAGTGACTAGATTTGTGGACCCCATAGACGAGATATAGGTAGATCCCCCACCTCCGATAAATAATTCTGCCCCTGCGACCTCGATGGATCTGCCCCTACACCTGTTATAAGTTTGACTACTCTGGTTAGAGGAGAAATCATTTATGAGTTTGAGTCTGCAAGGGTAGTATTAGATGAAAATCTTGGTAGGCAATTCCTTTAGTTGATTCAGGGAGCAGTTCGAGCTGCTGGCGTTACACCCGAAGTTTCTGTTTCTTAGGCTCTAATTGCTAATAGAGTTAGGACCTTTGGTGGCCCTACTGGTGGAGCTCTGATTAAGGCTAAGAATTGGCTTTGTGATACTGAGCGATGTATAGACCAGTTAGGATTAAACACATAGTGGCGTTATTTGGGAGCCTTATTTATATTGGACGAGAATGCTCACATTTGGTGGGAGTTTATGGTTAATATTGTTCCGACCGATTGCTTGATTTGAGATTTCTTCAGAAAGCATTTTAAGAGTCATTTTCTGAAAGAGCGTTTTCTCGCGCAGAGACAACAGGAGTTTCAAGACCTGGTTTGGGGAGATATGATAGTTTTTGAGTATGAGATAGAGTTTCTGAAGTTGCTGAGGTATGGTTCTAGTTTGGTATCTATTGAGAGGGATAGGGCCGAAAGTTTGCTCAGGGACTCAGATACGAGCTGCATCGTTGGGTGGTTACTCACCAGGATGAGGTGTTTGATGTTATAGTTGGGAGAGTGAAAGACGCTAAAGAAGTTGAGACTTCTTCTCCTGATAGAGATAGGGTGGATCGAGAGCGATCTAGGAGACCTTCTGGTCAGTCTGAGCCTTCTATACGCCCTGATAAGACGACTCGTACTGTTACTCATAAGAGGAGATACACTAGTTCGACGCATGCATCACCACCACTTCCAGTAGTTAGTCATGGTAATTATTCAGGTTTCACTCCGATACCAAGTTACGAGTATTGTGGAAATCGACACGGGGGAGTGTTGTAAGAATATGGGTTACTGTTATCATTGTGGCTCTAACGAGAACTTTTTTGAAATTATTCGTGTCCAGTCTCTGTCGATCGGACCACCGTTCAGACTCCTGCATGTTCTCATGCTTCTGTTCAGACTCCCGCTATAAGTTACAGTCAGGGTAGGACTTTCGGATCTATTCTAGTATTGACATTAGAGCTCGATCGCAAAGCGGAGGACCATCTGATTCTAAGGCTAGACAACTTTCCTTTGTCTATGCTACTCAACGTTTTGGTCACCGAGATGAACCAAGGACTTGTGCAGGTACATTTATTGTTATTTTGTTTCTTTCCATGTACGTCTTATAAAACTCTTTCTATATTCGAGTTTCATATCTTAAGACCCTTGGATTTTCGATTTAAGGCACCAAGATCACCGTTTTCATTCCGAATCTAGTGAGTTTTTTGTCATTTACAATAGAGTAACTAGCCTTTGTCCTCTGAAGGAACTATTAGATATCTAGGTTCTATTTTCTGTTTGACTCTGGTGAATTTTGAGGACGAAATTCTATTAAGGGGATGAGAGTTGTCACACCCCAACTTAAGGGTTTAATTTTCCTTAGTTTAAATGTGAAGTTTAAAGTAACCAATTAATTAAAATGTTGGGTTCACTAGGAAAATTGAAAAGGTTTAGGGGCTTTGGGTGTAAATTTGTCCTTATTTGGATATTATAGATTTAGGAGATTCTAGAAATCTCATGAAAAATCCAACTTTTGTCTAATGTAAATTTTATTATTCTTTTCAAAATATGTACATACTTGAGAGATATTTTGGTGTAACAATGAAAAGTTTGGTTTTTAAAAATGTGTTTGAAAGAATGAAAAAGGAAACTGGAATCAATCCATTTTGCCCAATTCGATTAAATTTTACATAACCGACCCATAAATCTATCCCCTTGGTTCACCAGAATAGTGCACTGATAAAGGAACCTGACCAAAAATGATAAATCCAAACAATCACCCCAAATAACTTAGGATTATCATTCCAACAGCAACCACGATGAACCCAACGATCCAATAGCGATGGTAACGACCTTCTTCTCTCTAACAACAACGATGATAGTGCTCCAAAAATGTCAAACGATCGGCAATGGAAATCCACTCATGCACCACTTCATCACCTGTAACTAAACAACTAAGAACAATAACCAAGCAGCAATAAAATCAAGAAAAGAAATAGAAAAACCAACGGGATGAGTCTTTCATTTTTTGAAGATCCAAACTCCGATGGGAAAATTTATATGGTGAAATGGTCAGAGTAGTAGAGGTGAACAACATATCTTGATTTTGGAACCATCAGACAATCATATAAGGTAGATCGACGTGTTTTGATTCGATAAAATCGAATGGTTTCCTCTAGATCTATGACAATTGGTGATGTTTTTGGGTGATCGGAGGTTAGATCTTTGACGTGGAGGACAAGGCGCTTCGGACGATGAAATTTGGTTGTGAACAGTGAACGGGAATGACGATTGACGTGGTTGTCACCGACGTTTGACTTGTCGGCCGACGAAGCTTTCTTGTTTCACTTACAAAGAACGGTGTGAAGGCTTAAAGAAAGGTTGAAAATATTAAATGTTGCGTGGAAGATAAAACTTGAATATTGGGTTGAAGGGGAAATGAAGCAATGGTACATAGCGTACGTGGTTTTGGGAATTGTTAATAAAGTGAGAAGGGGAATTTCGCATCATGAGTCCTCCACGTTTGGTGAGAACTCAATATTGTCTTCTAGTTTCCATATAGTTATGAATATGACTTAATGGTTTCAACAATATCAATTTAGTCACTAACCTTGGTAGCTAAGTATTAAATTTGCTCCATCAGTCTTCAATTTCATCAATTGGGTCTCCAAATTATTATATATTCTAGTAAGTTATTTCTCATGGTGAGGGAAATTATTTGGAATTGAATTCACGATAGAAATGGTCTGGATTCATGAGAAAAGATTGGAAGCTCGAAATCAAGGTTGTTCCTCCCGATCCGCTCATCCGCGTGAGCCCGCTATTACCCTTATGATTCGATACACCTTTTTAATGATCCATTTAGAATATTACTCATGTAGTAACTCTATTCTGATATAATTTAGGATTGTGCACTACCTTTTATAGTAGCGAGACCACTGCTCATTAGATTTCCTGATCCGACCAATTTTGTGAGGTGTATTCCTTGTGTGTCATATAACTGTTTTAAATATTTGTTTGAAATACCATGTGCACATGATTATTTTCACTGATTTGAAATGAATTGTTTACTTTGATTTGGCTACTGTATGATTTATCTGATTTAAGTATGATTCTTGTTTACTGTATTTTAAATCATACTTGCTTGACACATATTCTCTGGTTACTGTTTTTACTGATAAATAAATATGTCTGAACTCTGATTTCTTTCTACCACTGGTTACTGTTTTACTTGTAAATAAATATTCAGGTTCAGTTCTGATCAAGCTGGTAATTCCTTATATTTGTTCAACACCAATCAGTTGGTAATTCCTTATGGACCTAAGATGACCCTTGGGTGGGATCCTAGGCCCAATGGGCCTAGTGGTAATTATAGACCCTAAGGTATTCCCTTAGGGTGGCTCATTTTCTATGTGCATTGGATAAGTTCTTATGGGCCTGAGGGCACACCCCTCAAGTGGGCACCTACGCTTTGTCTAGGGTAAAACCTTATGAACCCAAGTGCTCTCTTTGGTTGGCACCTATGCCCTTCGGGTCTAGTGTAAGTCCTTGTGGATGCAGTTTTTTGAACTGCATAAGTTGATTGGTTGAAGGATGATTTTGTATTTTAAGCTAAAAACACTACTAAAGTTTTCATAATTTCGAACTGAATTGATTTTGGAAACTCTACTTACGTTTCATGACTTTAATGACGAATTGATTTTGAAATCTTAATCATATGTTTTATTTCTGCATTGTTGGAACACACTGAGCTCCCAAGTTCACTCCCTCAAACTCTTCCTTTGCAGATATTTTTTTGGATATGCGACCCGGACTTGGCACTTGGAGGATCGACACATTCATACATTATTATTTTGTTGTTATGTAATTATCTTCTTAGTTGCATTTATTTTGGGTGACATATGCCTATATTTTGAAAATATTTGTTTTATGACGTATGTTGCTTTCGTTACTGATGTAAGAGTTGTTTCGATACTGATTGTGGAATATTTTATTTTACTCAGTCCTTACGACTTTAATTTACTGGAATTGAACTTTAATGCTATCAACTATATTTTTAAAGATGTTTATTCGTAATATGGTTTTAAATTATTGAAAAATATTTTGGAAAACTTTATCGTAATCCGTTAGATCTGGTCGTAACGCATAGGCCGGGTCTAAGGGGTTACACTTAGATGGTATAAACCAAACATGTATACCAATTCAAGGGAACAAAGTATAATTAATCATAGAAAAGAAAGACAAAATAAAAATAAACTAAAACTAAAATATCTAAATTGATGTTTACTCATATTTTTTTAATAATTTTATATATCAATGTTTCATCCTCTAACAAATCTCCACTAATAAGTACTCAAGCATGGCACAATTTAATGTTTTTCTTCCATTGGTATAAATTATAGGATTAAAATTTAGTTAAGAAATTCAACAATCATGTCATTAAGAAATAAGAGTAATTACCATAGAATTTTCGTTTTGATTGTTATATGCAATAAATTTCACTGCATAAAAGGTTTGATGTTATTTTTAACGATTTAAATTACTACATAGATCAATTTAACAATCATGATTCTTTTATAAACATTTACATAACTATTTTATTATGTTATTATACTCAGTATTGTCTCACTAAGTGATAGACTTAGCGTGTGATTGTTTTCATACGTAAGTTTGGACACATCAACATAGTAAGCAAGGGCATGACAACATAGCTCTGAAGGATATCAGATCAGAGTAAACTAATAGTATATGATTTGATTATTGGCATGTACGAAAATGTGTAAGTAATAGATGCTCTGATATGTTTTATAAAGTTTTGTTTTCCTTGTAAAGTTTTCATTGCATTTTAAACGAGTCAAAGTATTTTAAAAGTTAATGTGACACCTCAGATTCGTATCCCAGTCGGGTACGGGTCAGGGGTGTTACAGCTAGGGTAAGACCTTATGGACCTAATGTGCTCTCTTAGGTTGGCAACTACTCCCTTTGATTCTATAGTAAGTCCTTATGGATGCAGTTACAAGGAACTGCATATAGTGATCAATTAGAGGGCGATTCTGTATTTTAAGCTAAAAAACTACTAACATTTTCACAATTTGGAACTGAACTGATTTTGGAAACTTTACCTACGTTTAATGACTTTAATAACGAACTGATTTTGAAATCTTAATCATATGTTTTATTTCTGCACTGTTGGAACACACTGAGCTCCTTAGCTCACTCCCTCAAACTCTTCACTTTCAGATATTTTTTTTGGATAGGCAACCTGAACCTGACACTTGGAGGATCGACACATTCGTACAATATTATTTTGTTATAATGTACTTATCTTCCGAGTTTCATTTATTATGGGTGACATGCGCCTACATTTTAAAAATATTTGTTTTACGACGTATGTTGCTTTTTGTTACTAATGTTAGACTTGCTTCGATATTGATTATGGAATATTTTATTTTACTCAGTCCTTACAACATTAATTTATTAGAATTGAACTTTAATGTTATCAACTATATTTTTAAAGACGTTTATTCGTAATATGGTTTTAAATTATTAAAAAATGTTTTGGAAAACTTTATCGTAATCCATTAGATCTGGTCATAACGTATAGCCCGGGTCTAGGGGGTTACACTTAGATGGTATTAGAGCTTTTGGTTTTTAAACCTCAGACTGTTTATGGGTCCTAAATGAAAATACAATTTTAAAATGTTTTACAAAATAAGTCACGAATACCATGTCACCAAGTTTTTATGAGTTTAACTGTGTACGAAACTCCAAGTGCCAAATCTAATCTTAGGTTTTACCCTTCTGTAGTGAGCTCAAAGTTTTCCAAGATGAGTGATAGGCGTGGTCGTCGACCTGGCAGTTGGTGAAGTTGAGTGACTAGATTTGTGGACCCCATAGACGAGATATAGGTAGATCCCCCACCTCCGATAAATAATTCTGCCCCTGCGACCTCGATGGATCTGCCCCTACACCTGTTATAAGTTTGACTACTCTGGTTAGAGGAGAAATCATTTATGAGTTTGAGTCTGCAAGGGTAGTATTAGATGAAAATCTTGGTAGGCAATTCCTTTAGTTGATTCAGGGAGCAGTTCGAGCTGCTGGCGTTACACCCGAAGTTTCTGTTTCTTAGGCTCTAATTGCTAATAGAGTTAGGACCTTTGGTGGCCCTACTGGTGGAGCTCTGATTAAGGCTAAGAATTGGCTTTGTGATACTGAGCGATGTATAGACCAGTTAGGATTAAACACATAGTGGCGTTATTTGGGAGCCTTATTTATATTGGACGAGAATGCTCACATTTGGTGGGAGTTTATGGTTAATATTGTTCCGACCGATTGCTTGATTTGAGATTTCTTCAGAAAGCATTTTAAGAGTCATTTTCTGAAAGAGCGTTTTCTCGCGCAGAGACAACAGGAGTTTCAAGACCTGGTTTGGGGAGATATGATAGTTTTTGAGTATGAGATAGAGTTTCTGAAGTTGCTGAGGTATGGTTCTAGTTTGGTATCTATTGAGAGGGATAGGGCCGAAAGTTTGCTCAGGGACTCAGATACGAGCTGCATCGTTGGGTGGTTACTCACCAGGATGAGGTGTTTGATGTTATAGTTGGGAGAGTGAAAGACGCTAAAGAAGTTGAGACTTCTTCTCCTGATAGAGATAGGGTGGATCGAGAGCGATCTAGGAGACCTTCTGGTCAGTCTGAGCCTTCTATACGCCCTGATAAGACGACTCGTACTGTTACTCATAAGAGGAGATACACTAGTTCGACGCATGCATCACCACCACTTCCAGTAGTTAGTCATGGTAATTATTCAGGTTTCACTCCGATACCAAGTTACGAGTATTGTGGAAATCGACACGGGGGAGTGTTGTAAGAATATGGGTTACTGTTATCATTGTGGCTCTAACGAGAACTTTTTTTGAAATTATTCGTGTCCAGTCTCTGTCGATCGGACCACCGTTCAGACTCCTGCATGTTCTCATGCTTCTGTTCAGACTCCCGCTATAAGTTACAGTCAGGGTAGGACTTTCGGATCTATTCTAGTATTGACATTAGAGCTCGATCGCAAAGCGGAGGACCATCTGATTCTAAGGCTAGACAACTTTCCTTTGTCTATGCTACTCAACGTTTTGGTCACCGAGATGAACCAAGGACTTGTGCAGGTACATTTATTGTTATTTTTGTTTCTTTCCATGTACGTCTTATAAAACTCTTTCTATATTCGAGTTTCATATCTTAAGACCCTTGGATTTTCGATTTAAGGCACCAAGATCACCGTTTTCATTCCGAATCTAGTGAGTTTTTTGTCATTTACAATAGAGTAACTAGCCTTTGTCCTCTGAAGGAACTATTAGATATCTAGGTTCTATTTTCTGTTTGACTCTGGTGAATTTTGAGGACGAAATTCTATTAAGGGGATGAGAGTTGTCACACCCCAACTTAAGGGTTTAATTTTCCTTAGTTTAAATGTGAAGTTTAAAGTAACCAATTAATTAAAATGTTGGGTTCACTAGGAAAATTGAAAAGGTTTAGGGGCTTTGGGTGTAAATTGTCCTTATTTGGATATTATAGATTTAGGAGATTCTAGAAATCTCATGAAAAATCCAACTTTTGTCTAATGTAAATTTTATTATTCTTTTCAAAATATGTACATACTTGAGAGATATTTGGTGTAACAATGAAAAGTTTGGTTTTTAAAAATGTGTTTGAAAGAATGAAAAAGGAAACTGGAATCAATCCATTTTGCCCAATTCGATTAAATTTTACATAACCGACCCATAAATCTATCCCCTTGGTTCACCAGAATAGTGCACTGATAAAGGAACCTGACCAAAAATGATAAATCCAAACAATCACCCCAAATAACTTAGGATTATCATTCCAACAGCAACCACGATGAACCCAACGATCCAATAGCGATGGTAACGACCTTCTTCTCTCTAACAACAACGATGATAGTGCTCCAAAAATGTCAAACGATCGGCAATGGAAATCCACTCATGCACCACTTCATCACCTGTAACTAAACAACTAAGAACAATAACCAAGCAGCAATAAAATCAAGAAAAGAAATAGAAAAACCAACGGGATGAGTCTTTCATTTTTTGAAGATCCAAACTCCGATGGGAAAATTTATATGGTGAAATGGTCAGAGTAGTAGAGGTGAACAACATATCTTGATTTTGGAACCATCAGACAATCATATAAGGTAGATCGACGTGTTTTGATTCGATAAAATCGAATGGTTTCCTCTAGATCTATGACAATTGGTGATGTTTTTGGGTGATCGGAGGTTAGATCTTTGACGTGGAGGACAAGGCGCTTCGGACGATGAAATTTGGTTGTGAACAGTGAACGGGAATGACGATTGACGTGGTTGTCACCGACGTTTGACTTGTCGGCCGACGAAGCTTTCTTGTTTCACTTACAAAGAACGGTGTGAAGGCTTAAAGAAAGGTTGAAAATATTAAATGTTGCGTGGAAGATAAAACTTGAATATTGGGTTGAAGGGGAAATGAAGCAATGGTACATAGCGTACGTGGTTTTGGGAATTGTTAATAAAGTGAGAAGGGGAATTTCGCATCATGAGTCCTCCACGTTTGGTGAGAACTCAATATTGTCTTCTAGTTTCCATATAGTTATGAATATGACTTAATGGTTTCAACAATATCAATTTAGTCACTAACCTTGGTAGCTAAGTATTAAATTTGCTCCATCAGTCTTCAATTTCATCAATTGGGTCTCCAAATTATTATATATTCTAGTAAGTTATTTCTCATGGTGAGGGAAATTATTTGGAATTGAATTCACGATAGAAATGGTCTGGATTCATGAGAAAAGATTGGAAGCTCGAAATCAAGGTTGTTCCTCCCGATCCGCTCATCCGCGTGAGCCCGCTATTACCCTTATGATTCGATACACCTTTTTAATGATCCATTTAGAATATTACTCATGTAGTAACTCTATTCTGATATAATTTAGGATTGTGCACTACCTTTTATAGTAGCGAGACCACTGCTCATTAGATTTCCTGATCCGACCAATTTTGTGAGGTGTATTCCTTGTGTGTCATATAACTGTTTTAAATATTTGTTTGAAATACCATGTGCACATGATTATTTTCACTGATTTGAAATGAATTGTTTACTTTGATTTGGCTACTGTATGATTTATCTGATTTAAGTATGATTCTTGTTTACTGTATTTTAAATCATACTTGCTTGACATATTCTCTGGTTACTGTTTTTACTGATAAATAAATATGTCTGAACTCTGATTTCTTTCTACCACTGGTTACTGTTTTTACTTGTAAATAAATATTCAGGTTCAGTTCTGATCAAGCTGGTAATTCCTTATATTTGTTCAACACCAATCAGTTGGTAATTCCTTATGGACCTAAGATGACCCTTGGGTGGGATCCTAGGCCCAATGGGCCTAGTGGTAATTATAGACCCTAAGGTATTCCCTTAGGGTGGCTCATTTTCTATGTGCATTGGATAAGTTCTTATGGGCCTGAGGGCACACCCCTCAAGTGGGCACCTACGCTTTGTCTAGGGTAAAACCTTATGAACCCAAGTGCTCTCTTTGGTTGGCACCTATGCCCTTCGGGTCTAGTGTAAGTCCTTGTGGATGCAGTTTTTTGAACTGCATAAGTTGATTGGTTGAAGGATGATTTTGTATTTTAAGCTAAAAACACTACTAAAGTTTTCATAATTTCGAACTGAATTGATTTTGGAAACTCTACTTACGTTTCATGACTTTAATGACGAATTGATTTTGAAATCTTAATCATATGTTTTATTTCTGCATTGTTGGAACACACTGAGCTCCCAAGTTCACTCCCTCAAACTCTTCCTTTGCAGATATTTTTTTGGATATGCGACCCGGACTTGGCACTTGGAGGATCGACACATTCATACATTATTATTTTGTTGTTATGTAATTATCTTCTTAGTTGCATTTATTTTGGGTGACATATGCCTATATTTTGAAAATATTTGTTTTATGACGTATGTTGCTTTCGTTACTGATGTAAGAGTTGTTTCGATACTGATTGTGGAATATTTTATTTTACTCAGTCCTTACGACTTTAATTTACTGGAATTGAACTTTAATGCTATCAACTATATTTTTAAAGATGTTTATTCGTAATATGGTTTTAAATTATTGAAAAAATATTTTGGAAAACTTTATCGTAATCCGTTAGATCTGGTCGTAACGCATAGGCCGGGTCTAAGGGGTTACACTTAGATGGTATAAACCAAACATGTATACCAATTCAAGGGAACAAAGTATAATTAATCATAGAAAAAGAAAGACAAAATAAAAATAAACTAAAACTAAAATATCTAAATTGATGTTTACTCATATTTTTTTTAATAATTTTATATATCAATGTTTCATCCTCTAACAAATCTCCACTAATAAGTACTCAAGCATGGCACAATTTAATGTTTTTCTTCCATTGGTATAAATTATAGGATTAAAATTTAGTTAAGAAATTCAACAATCATGTCATTAAGAAATAAGAGTAATTACCATAGAATTTTCGTTTTGATTGTTATATGCAATAAATTTCACTGCATAAAAGGTTTGATGTTATTTTTAACGATTTAAATTACTACATAGATCAATTTATATTTATCCGTAAAGAGTATATTTATATGTGTTTGATGTGGGATAAAATCTCTTGAGACACAACTGAAAATGAAAAAAAAAACTTACAGGGCTTGTAAGGATCAAATAGACAATTTCGACTTAAAATATCATAATATGACGTGATGCATGTTTAGTAGTCTGAATTAAAGGTGAGTATTTAATCTAGTCGAATTAATAAATTTTGAGTTAGTTGAGTTGATGAGTCTTATTTTATCATTCAAATTTTATTTAAAATTTGAACTCATTCACCAGCAAGACCTCGAACGAGTATTTGATGGCAGAGATGTCGTAGAGCCACCTTCAATAAATGGAAATCTTGTTCCCTTTGAGGAAGAACCCACACGTGAGGAAGAAGAGAACCGTGGTGGCTATCACGACGGCGTGGCCAGTGATGTAACTTGGGACGAGTGCGCTCACGAGCATCCCGTAAGCATTGGTTGTTATTAGTGATGTGTAAAGGATTATCTAGAAGTTGAAGAGGCTGTTATTGAGGTGAATCGAGTACTTGGTGATTGCCGCGAATGTGAAGCCATGGATGGCGAAATACGGGAGATAGAGAACGAGGGAGGAGATAACATAGTTAACGGTTGAGAAACTAAAAACGAATGAATTGATAATGTAAAGGATCAAAACAAATTTTTTAACCGATGGCCAAAATCGGTTAGACTGGAAATATAAGAGACTATTCGTATAGTTTATTAAAAAAAATACTCCCTCTAACCATATATGAAGTACATATATATTTTTCATATTCTTTTTCACAAGTATAAGTACAAATTATATTGTTATTTAATAAATCAAATATCATATAAAATTTTATAGTATATTTATACTTTTATTTTCTTCAAGAACAAATTTTGAGAACAAAATATTAATTGAAATATAAAAGAGTGAAAGAATTGACGGAAAAATGAATTTACAAAGAGTTACATTAGAAAAGCAAATTGAATAAAACATAAAGTTGTGAGATTAAATTTAAAGAAAAGAGAGGAAAATTATTTTTTAAAAATAGATATTCAATTTACTCAGATATTTTATAGTCGTTGAGTAACATGTGGTTTGAATTTGATAAAAAAAACTTAAAACAAACGAGGAATTGAAAAAATAAGTTAATCGGAGAATAAATCAAAAAATAATTAAATGACTTTGCTAAAGACCCAAACAATGTCGTTTTAGTTTTGAGTTCTTCATTTTATTTTTTAAATTTCAAAATTTAAACTCGGCTTGAATTTGAAATTAAATCTAAAAATTTGATTTGACTCTAACTTGAGTAACTCAACTCAGATAACTCAAAATTAAAGAAAAATAAATTAATTTTTTGAGTCGAATCATGTTTTGTTCACTCTTAGTAAAATCACTTTAACTACCAATACATCCTTCTTGTCTACCATTATAGGTATTTCTTACATATTAACTAAAATTATAATTAATAATTAAGTTAGATTGTATTATAATTTTAATGGTTAAAGATTACTTATAACTCGAATCAAATAATTTTGAATTAGAAAAATCAAGTAAACTTAATATTTCGCATTAAATATGAATATATATATAATCACAATAAAATAGTAATATATTTAAAATATACGCAATAAGAAATATAAAATATACCTAAAAAATTAATATGGTAAACTTAATATTATGCATTAAATACGAAAAATATATATAATCACAATAAAATAGTTCAAGAGTGAAAAATTAAATCAATGAAACCAAGGAAACATAAAACAAGATAAACATATAGCAAATATTTGCTTTTATTATTCAAGAGTGAAAAATTAATTTCATTTAATTTTTTGTGAGTTCAATGAAATGAAAAAACCTTTATTTATAACTGAACCTCTTTGTATACAATAGTCTAAATAATTTACATTAACGATTAAAATTAGATCATATGTATACAATCTCCTATTTAAGAAAATTAAATCAATGATATTAATATATTTTATAAATAATAGATTACATCGAATATGGAAAGAAATAAAAAAATTCTTAATTGGTATTAAAATCTATAATCTTCTTTCCATTACAAACGTTCATGAGCTCTTCAACATTCCACAAGGGAAGGATAAGCTCGGATGAGTTTGGAGCTTGGATATAATTTAGTATTACAAACTATTAATGTGTAATTTGTGTGGATGTCTCCGTACGACAGTTTAATACACGGTTAAGGAAAGATGTTATCAGAAATGTTATTGATTTTTTAATATTTTTGATAAAGCGTTACCTAAATTATTATTTTTTTTACCGAAAATATTAATATTGAGAGTTACCTAAAATATTATTTTTTCTACTGATTTTTCTACCGAAAATATAGTAGCAAAATTAATATTTCCGATAAAAAAATAATATTTTAGATAACGCTTTACTAAAAATATTAAAAAATTAATAATATTTTTGATAAAGTTTTTTTTAACTTTATATTAGACTTTCGTACGACAGAACTATTCATAATTTGTAATACATCTTTTATAACAAAATAAAATAATTATTTTATAAATTTTAAAATTTAACAATAAAATAATAATGTAATACATCAGATTTTGAACCAATCCCTGAAGCTTTCAACACCAAATCGGGCAATCTCGTACAAAGCCGAAGCAGCTGATTTTAGGATTCGACGTAGTTTTGGTCTCTTAGGGTTCATTAAGAATAAGTCCGCATTTGGATTGGATTTTTTCCTCCAAAAAGAAAAGGGTCAGGAAAACACCCATAAATCACAAATCTGATCATCTCCATGCCTATTTAATCATCGAAGAAAAGTTATTGCAGTCATGGCGACTCCTGAGGTTCTTCAAAGAGAAGCCGATCTTCTCTCATCTCCCTTGATTGAGCTTCGTAAAGGTAATTTTTTTCTATCTTGGAGTGTTGACATATATTCGTGTTGGTGGTGAATTGAAAACCCAGATTTCGGTTTTTTTGTTTATACGATCATTTCTGAGAAAAGTTCAATCCTTTCCGCTTTGGGAAAATTCAAGTGATGTTTGTTTTAACTTTTCGGCAGGAGAAAATGGAAAATCTCGTGGGCTCTCGATTGAGAAGAAGATTGAGCTTCTCTAGAGCTTGACTGGAAAAGTAAAGTTCTTTACCGCTTGCGAATGGATCCATTTTTAGAATAATTTCCTATTTGATCTTATTGATTGTAAGATCCATTTCGCAGTATCAATATTAGAAGATGAAATGATTGAGCTTTCGTTTATTTGTACTTTGTAATAGGTGTTGGATTAATTTAACTTTTCATTGCAAATTTCTAGCATATTTGATAAATTTTTTTCTCCTTTTTGACCTTATTTATAAATTCCGTTTGGGGTAATGATTTCATTTCTGTATTTGTTTGGTACATCTTAATTAAGTTATTCATTCCCTGAAATGCTTGCTTATTTGCTGCAGGTTACAAACAGACGAACTCAAAGATGGTTAAATGATCGTTTGTTGATGGAACTTGTTCCTCGTTTGAATGCCAAAGAAATACGAGGCTTATTTGCACCACCATGGGGTAATGACATGTTCTGCTGGATATCTCTGATTTCGTTTTGTGCGTTTTTTAGTAACTGCATTCATTGTGTGAGCTATAGGCGGTGTTATATTAATTGATACGCAATACTTGACTTTAGGTATTAAGAATGTGTCGGTAAGTATCATAAAATGAGTAGAACAGCGACTTTAACATGATAATAGGTGAAGGGATGAGAACACTGTTGTTGTATGGCATACTTATGACCTCAATCACTTGTTGTCCCATTAGACTTTTGATTGATTTATCTCGATTGAAATGAAGATCAGCTCCCACACTAGTTTCTTTAGCCATTAATTCATAGTCTAGTATACTGATATTTATTTGTAATTCATTCACTGGTGATGATGTGCCACCAACAGCATTTTGCATGACAAACGTGGGCGAGTGGGACAAATTTAGGAATATAGACATGGATAAAGAGGTCATTTCACTTCCATTCATCATTTTTTCCTGAATAGGAAAACTGTTGCTAAGTGTATAATAAGAAGGCTTTTACCTTGTGTTGGCATGGAATGTATTGTGCTGGACTGACATGTGCTGTGGCAACTTGCTCAAGTTAATTACTGTATATTCCTCCATGTTAGGCTAAATATATTGGTGCTTTAAATAATTCATCTGCAAAGAAGAAATTTCATGCTGATGCTGATAAGGCAGCTTCCTTGAGTGCGTGGAAAAGAATTGATTGTCGAACAAGGGAAGCACTTCGCCGTAGCTTTCTTTCAGATCTTATAGCAGGCTATGAGGTACATAATTTTTCTTTTGCTTCTTCTAAGATGATTATCATTATGTGTTTTTTCTCGTCTGCCTTCTCTTTTATTGTGTTTACATGTTTTTCACTATATTGTCTGCTTTTCTTAAGTTCAAGGGGGTAGGACTGTGTCCTGTTAATGTCAGTAAGCTGTATGATATAATCAAAGAGATAAGTAGTGGTTAAACAGATTTGTGGCATTAGTGTGCTTCGTATCACGTCGGGTTCCAGATTTGTTCCATGAGAGTTGTAATTCATATGCACTAAGATCTTGATAGCAGATTCCGGGTTGAAATTTTTTTGTCATACGCTATTGTAATAAACAAACAGCTAATGTACGATAGTGGAATATAGTTTTACATAAGACCAACACAAGTTGACATATTCTCCGGTCTTTCACTTAGGCTTGAAACTTCCTGTTAGGAGGAATAAATTTCTTTCCATTTTCAGGATTGCATACGAACCTTTATCAAGGAAAGTGGAGAAGGAGATGTCCTTGCATTACAGATCCAAGATCCTTTCCACAGATTGTTGCTGCATGGTGTCTGTGAGGTAATCCTCTCAATCTGCTCCCTTTTTTCGCGAACATGTCAGCTTTGTTAACTGCCAACGAAGCACTTGAGCTTCGTAAAATGCTGAGTTGGTTTCTGATATGGAGACTTTTCTTCCTTTGAATTCCTTGAACAGTTCTACAACTTGGTCTCGGTAACAGTTCACAGTCAAAGGATGCGGAATCACTGAAGGTGACGAGGATAAAGAAGAAGAAAATGGGCGTCCTTGAACTCCCAGATATCACGTTGTCCAATTTCCGGATCATGTCAAAGGAGGGCACTTGGTAGTTCTAGGGGCAGGAATTGCAGCCCCATTCATATTCATAAATAAAACAAGCATATGCACAATGCTGCATTTCTGACTTCATGTATCTCGATGGAGTATAATTTATTTGCGTTAGTCATTACAGGTAACGGTAGTTCATTGCCCCTATAGCCTTGTGAAGCTAGGGTGCCTGAATTTTTATTTTATAATTTCTTCCAGTCAACAGAACTGGTTGATTGGTGGGGTTTAGGGCTTAGTTATGAACATGATCCCGAGCTGTTGTACGGTAATATTTGGATCAAAAACTTATTTCTTATATGTGTTTATTCCTCAGCATTCAAGTCCATGAATCATGAATTGTGTAATTAAACTTGATTTAAGGAAGAAAATTTTGCTTATATATATATATAAATATAAATTAGTGACACATGTCAGTGTGTCATTGTCTGATTGAGGAATTAAATTTATTGAATAACTTAAAATTATGATCAAATTGATTGATTATGTAAGTAATGAAGATCAAATGTGTAATTATATTATTTCTTTAACTAAAACTTTATTTTTTTTCGTTAAATGTTAACGGCAAGTAGTTTGATTAACATATTTAAATAGTTTGGTGATTTAATAGATATAATCCTAAAATTGATGCTCAAAATAAGAAATAATAATTAAATAATAATACAAATAGTTTACCATATTTTAACATTCATTTATAGTATATGAATTAAATTAAAAAAAGAGTAAACTATACAAATAATCCATTTTATTTTCGGTCTGACCGATTTTGAACACCGATTTAAAAATTAAGCGCGTTTGATTTCTTATGTTATCAATACGTTCGATTTTAGTCCCTTGACCGTTAACTCGTTAACGGAAACTTGAGTTGACAGTTAAAAAAAACATACGTCTTCTTCTTCTTCGTTTGCGGTATGACCGACTATGGTAAAACAATCCCATTACCAGCAAACCCTTGAGGTAATTGAGGGATGAATCTTTGCCTTCCATCAACAACAAAGAGAAGCTTAATTAGGAACCAGGTTTAATGCTTTACATCGAGCTCTCCAGACAAACCTGCAAGGACTTCGAATGTGGTGCATCTGGATAAAGCTCCATATTCAATGACTTGTTCCTTGAGCTGTCCAAGTTTATCGGAGTCAAACAGGAAGGATTTAAAGACCATTTCTTCTTCTTGATAAAGCTTGTTTGTGTTTGATATATTTTTGATGTCATCGGATTCATGGTATTCAAACTCTATCATAGGTGGGTTTTGAGTTTTCAACATGGTTCTGTCTAAAACTGGAGGCCGGAGGGGTCTTTAATGGCAAACCTCTGATAACTTCACCCCATCCATTAACAAATTCCATGGTAGTAATCCCCTTCAACTGTTGAAAACTCATTTTGCGTGGTTCTCTAGATTATGCATGTACATGCATGTGATGTATGGACAAACAAAGTGGAGTTTCAGAAGAAAGAATAAAACTAGAGTGAAATGTTTTTGTAGTTATATATGCACTGTACCAACTATAAAGTTGTCATTGAATTGAAAATAGCTCAACTTTGTAATCATCTCTGTTTAATTGTTAAATTTGCATGTTCTCGTTGCTTCTCGAACTATATAGCAGTCACTAATGTTAAAAGACTGACTTAGTGGGGTCAATGTAGATAGCATAGAATGTAAAGCAAATTCATTTATAATTGTGGTATTTCTACACTTAGTTATCTCTTCAAGTATAATCATACGCTATCCGGGATGAGTTAATGTCTCGCAAACAGTTTTAAGGACAAAAACTTTATTTAGGGATGAATGGAAAGCAAAAGACGAAAAAGATAAACATTTCTAGGAAACAACATAATAAACGGGACAGGTACAAGTATATTTACCTTTTTAAAGGCAATAAGGAGATTAAGATAATCTATGATGGTTGTATTTGAAGAAAAAGATATCGGTTCGTCAAGACATGGTTACTCGTTAACTATGATATGTATTAATCACAATATTTAGCCTACAAATCTAAAACAGAACTTAATCATCGGTTCTTGCTTGAATCATCTTATTATGGTACTCGTTATCACTAACGTGGTTCTTGCTAGTCATATGCTTTAAGTCATGACATCAAGCTTAATCTAGTCCTTTCCTATTATTGTTTATAAAAGAATAAAAAAGGTAAAACACTCTAGCATGGACATGATATCAATTATTTGGCAACATCCCCGACCTTCCTCCGGGGTTGTATGTCAATTGTGCACGACTATCATTCTGTATTCGAAAAGTGTAGCGAGAAGTATAGAATACAATACCATATGTTCTAGGAGAATATATATTGCAAAACCGAGTTCCGGAACAAAAGATTGACGATGACAATATTTGGTGCAGATTGCGCGTGGGAGGGTCAAGCAGGCAACATTTGCGTTGCTTCATTCAACTGGACCTAAGCGGGATTTACAAGTCGATGGAGAGGATGAGAGACGTTCTCCGATGGTGTGGAGAAGGCAAGAATGCTTTGTGGATTGCAACTTTATAGCGATGTATGTTTCCTCCGAACTCCGGAGGAAGCAAAGTAAAAAACAGATATAAGAGAGCTTTTTTTTTTTGCTTTTGTAGAAATGTATGATTTATGAATGTAAATATGTAAAAATAAATGTAAGAATTTTGTAAATAAAAATCATTCTTTACGGGTGAGACTAGGAGTGTAAATGAACCGAGCTTGAACAAATAAGGTTATGTTTGTGTTCGTTTATTTATTTTTGATGGTGTTCAAGTTTGGTTCGTGTTTGTTTAGATTTTTAATATTGTGTTCATGTTTGTTTATTTATTTTTGATGGTGTTCGTCTTATTTTATTTATTGTTCATGAACATGTTCATTTAATATTTGTCAATGTGTTCATTTAGTGTTCACGAACATGTTCAACGTTCGTTTAGTATTTGTTTATGATCAGTGTTGAATATTGTATATTTTTACTATTATTTACTCATCATTTTTCATTTAGATATTACTAATTTGTTTCCTTTTGGGTTTATTTTGGATAGAGCTTCGTTGGATTAATTAGCTCAAAAACTAACAGATTTCAATGGTCTAGTCAGTTCTAGAAGATGAGCATAATTATCTTGAATATTTAATTAGAATTTACCAGGCATAAGGTTATCCATAAGATGAAGCAGAATTTAACGAGAAGTAGAATATTTAAATATTTATTTTTATCTTTTGTGATAAACGTTTTAGACTTAGGATTTTAGTTTAATTATTTTATTATTATTTTATTTAGGAATTAATTATTTTGTTAGAACTCTTGGTAGGATTTTTATTTTGATTAGGAATTAGTCATTTTATTTACTTAGAACTTTCGGGTTATAAATAACCTTAGGTTCAACCTTTGAACTCAAATTTGAATTTATAGTTCATTGTCTATTTATTTAAGTTCTACCTTTTTTCCATCTATTTATTTTCTTTTCATAATGCTAAATATGATTTCTATCAAGCTTAGCTAATTTTCCTATTAGCCAAAAGTTGAGGAAAAAAAACAAACCTTTTCGTGAGACTTGAAAAGCGCTTCATACCTTCAGATATCTTTCTTTATTTTCTATAAACAAGGATTGACAATTAGCCTTTCTTTTAATTAGAGTCCATCATTGAAAGTTTGGTGTTATCCTAGGAGAAGTTTCAACAAAAGACTGAGGCAAATTTTCAAGAGCTCGACAAGCAAATGAGCCAACTAACACAAGTCGTGGGATGAATGGAATCACAAGGAAGGCTACCATCTCAAATCGAGGGAAATCCACAAGAAAACATTAGTGTCATCACCCTTAGAAGTGGCATTGTTATTTCACCAATCCCTAAAGATGATGTCGCCAAATCTTAAGAAAAAGAAGATGTTGTCGAAGGTTCCCAGAAGAAAGAAGTTGACGTAGGGGAGAAACAAAAAGGAGAAGAATCAAGATCCCACAAAGAAAAAGAAGAGGTTGACGTAAGATCACAAAGAAAAAAGAAAGATGTATCGCCAACCTCTTCTACGCCATCTCCCTATCCCATACCACCTCTCTTTCCTTCAAGGTTAGTTAAACGCAACAAACAAACTAAGGAAAAAGAGATTCTTGATATTTTTTGGAGAATGGAGATAAACATACCTCTTCTTGAAATAATCTGAAAAGTGTCAATATATGCCAGATTCTTGACAGATCTTTGCACAACCAAGAAAAGACTTATCGGCAATGAAAAGGTGAATTTAGGTGAAAACGTACCAGCTATTTTTCAACGTAAGCTTCCACCTAAGCTAAAGGATCAAGGTATGTTTGTTATTCTTTGTAAAATCGATAAAGTACGAATTAAACGAGCTATGTGTGATTTGAGTGCTTCTATAAATGTTATGTCTATTTCTGTTTACAACTCATTTTCTGTTGAGCCTTTGAAGGAAACTAGAGTAACAGTTCAACTTGCTAATCGATCCGTCATTTATCTTAAAGGCCTCATTGAGAACGTACTGGTTAAGGTAAATGAATTAATTTTTCCAATTGATTTCTATGTCATCGACATGAAAAATATCTGAACCAACACTTCCTCTAAAATCCTTCCTCACTGCCCATTCCTGAGCACTGCACATACCAAAATTGACGTCAGGAGTGGAATTTTAATATGAATTTTGATTGTGAGGTTGTTAAATTCGACATTTACAAGACGATGAAATATTTAGATAATGTTGCAAGTATTAATTTCTTTGATGATATTGAGCCTTTGGTAGATGATTTTGTTGAAACTAACTTATCCGATGATTTGTGTAGGGAGTTAGAGAATTATGAAGAAGAAATTGGGGAGTTAAAAATTTTTTTCCATTCATTCTAACTTGCGCCTAACTCCATCTAAATCTAAATCTAAAATTTTACATTCCATTTTTCATGAACCAAATTTGGAGATAAAACTGCTACCAAAACATTGGAAGAACACTTTTTTGGATAAAGAAGATGCTTCACCGATTATTATTTCAGACAAGCTTTCAAACCTGAAAAACATCCGAAGAAAAGCTTATGAGAATGTCATAATCTACAATGATAAAATGAAAAAAAAATTCTATGATCGTAAAATTTCTTGTAAGGAAGTTATCAGTTAGACAATAACGTGGAGAAATTATCTCTCGAATAACTTGTAGTTTGAACCAGGTTGTCGAGCTAACGACGTTAAACAAAAGCGCTCTAATGGGAGGCAACCCATTTTTATTATTTTTCGTTCATTTTTTTTATTTTACTATTTGTTTTTCTTTGAATTTTTAGTTACACTAGATAATTTGATCGAGCTCAAAGATATGACCATGAAGTTTATTCGTGTCTCATCACATTAGACATGGGGACTATTCTACTTTGTTTCACTTTGTGCTTTGTTTATTTCGTATTGGGACCATACGCTTTAAGTGAGAGAGGGTAGAGTAAGAATTTCACCTTGCTTATTCATGTTGGTTTAATGGGATATTTCGATGTTTATGACTGTTGCTTGCCTTGGTTGACTTGTTAGTTTTATCATAATCCCTTGTTTACAAGCTTAGTTGATCTTGTTATGCATGAAGAATTGATTTGAGTTGATAAAATGATTTGATAAAAGCTTTTAACCTTGTGGTATAATTGTTAGTGTTGCTTAAATATGAGTTTGTGCTTGTTTCACTAATGATTGATGTTATCTTCAGGTGTATAACTTTGTGAGATGATTTTGAGTGGTAGATCATTGAATGTGACTAAATTGGAGAATCGAGGTGAGGTGATTGGGTTGTTATCTCGTTTTCAGTTTAAAGGTTCGATGACGAGTCGAGATTATAGAATTTTAAAAAATAGAGGGAAAATAAGCGCTTGAATACAAAAAAAAGTGTGAGTGATACAAAAGGGGAGACAAATAAAACTCACACTCTGCCAATCGCTCCTCATGAGGAAACTAAAATTGGTTCGATTTCATCTCACAAGAAAATAGCAAAAGCTATGCATAACCCTTATTCGTTTGGTTAATTGTTTCTTATTGGATTATCTTGTCACTTTTGTCTAATTATCTTGTCTAACTTTTTCAATTCGTGCTTAAACTTGGGATTTGATATAAACTTTTGAGTGAATCTTTGGTAAGTGATGGAAATAGATATTGAAGTATGCTTTAGGACAAGCATTGAATAAGTGAGGGGGAATTTGATAAGTGTTGAATATTGCATATTTTTACTATTATTTACTCCTCATTTGTCTTTTGAATATTACTAATTTGTTTTCTTTTGGGTTTATTTTGGATAGGAGCTTCATTTGATTAATTAGCCCAAAAACCAACAAATTTTGATGGTATAGTCAGCATCTTCTAGAAGACGAGCATAATTATTTTGAATATTTAATTGGAATTTACTGACATAAGGTTATCCATAATATGAAGCATAATTCAACTAGAAGTACAAGACTTAAATATTTATTTTTATCTTCTGAAATAAACCTTTTAGATTTAGGATATTTAGTTTGATTATTTTATTTAGGAATTAGTTATTTTATTAGAACTCTTGGTAGGATTTTTAGTTTGATTATGAATAAGTCATTTTGTTTACTTAGAACTTTTGGGTTATAAATACTCCTTAGATTCAACCTTTGAACTCGTATTGGAATTTATATTTCTTGGGTTGTTTATTAAAGTTCTATTATTCTTTCATCTCTTATTTTATTTTCATAATGCTAAGTATGATTTCTATCATGCTTAGCTAATTTCTCTATTAGCCAAAAGTTGAGAAACAACTCAATCCGTTTCGTGAGAATTGAAAAGCACTTCATACCTTTAGGTATCTTTCTTGATTTTCTGTAAACAAGGATTGACTATCAGCCTTTTCCTTTAAATATCTCAACACTTTCAATTCAAAGAGTGCATATTGGCTTGAATGCTATTTTGATTTATCATTGGGGAGAAGAGTCCGCTTGTAGCAAATTCAACTTCCTAAGAACAAACTTAGCGGCAGTCCACTAAAGGAAATCTAGATCATGTCCAACTCTCATTAAGACCCCATAATCTGAGCACGAGCTTTTCCAACATTTAAAGTAGCATTGGTGCTAACATTGATAGTCGTTGTTAATCCAAAGAAGGATTAATTTTTAAGGATTGACTTTGGAAATTAGTTCATAGGAGAGAAGAGCGAATTACAAGGGTTGGGCCTTGTAGACTGTAATCGGCAATAATCCCGAAGTAAAACTTATTTCAATGATCAAAACAAATTGAGATGAAGTGAAGCTGGAGGCTCTCTCTCATCATAATTATTTCCAATCATCTATTTTTCTTATTTTTAATCATCTATTTTTCTTATTTTTATTTATTTCGATTTATTCAATTTATTTTGCTAAACCCCCTATATTTTTCTTTTGCAATTTTTCCTAGATCAAGATCAATTCAAACCAACATTGAAAATTTCTAAGTCCCTGTGGATCAACCATTTTTTCTCTATACTACATTCTTAGCTTATTTAATTGAGAAAAAATATTTATTTATTTGACAATTACGATGCTTGTCAGTTTAGTGTTTGTTTAGTGTTCGTTTATATGTTTAATTTTTAGTTTTTACCATTTTATTTGCAAGTTAAAGAAAAATGGTAAAAGTACGCAAATTGTGCTTACATGCCAAGCGCTTATAATCCTTACAAACATACCCAACATACAATTATTGGTGACCATGTGTCAATACACGTGGTCTTGCTTAATAACTAACTAGCATATGTCATCACTTCCTAGGACATTCCATCAACACTCATGCCACGACAACTCCTAAGCGACACATGTCCGAGCACTATAAATAACCATACAACAGAGAGTAAAGGATATGTACAATCTTCTTCATCAACAAAACCATATTAACTCCATCTGAACCCCCATAACCACTACTAAGATTACCGACCGACTACCATCTACGATTATTGTCCACCTTACCAGTCAACAAAAGAGAAGTTGTCGTTGATTATCCATGCCTTGGTTCTGTTCTACTTCATCGTTTTGGCTGCCATTTCCGCACGTAGGGTTTTTAGTCCTTTTGACCCCTTTATCTTTTAAAGAGGTTGAAGATGATGATCAATAAAGAGCCTAAATCAATGTCTTTTTGTTTTAAACAAAGAATGCATTCTCTTGTATAACTTTGATTTTGCATCAATGTACTGAATAGAGAAATGCCTTGTATATATGAGACGGGAGATTGTTCTTGTTGTAACCGGTTTTTGTCCGGGCACGAATTTTTTACTTGGCGGGAAAAATAAAATAAATGATTTTAATTTTAAAAAATATTTTGGTAGTCGTCATTGACCTTTTTGGGTTAGGTAGGTCAAATACCTAAAAATAATTTTTTAAAATAGTTTTGAATAAAAAATAATTTAAAAGATAAAATTGATCTGCGTATAACCAAAAATTTTAGTAAAAAGGATTCGTGATCGATTACGTTTAGGGAAGGATTAACACCCCTATAACGCCCAAAATTGGTACTTTATTAATTATAAATTGTCTTTATTATTAGAAATTTAAAAATTCAAAGATATATTTAATTTATAATCTTGTTATTTCAAATTTATAATTTTAAGAAAATCTATTAATTTATATGTATAAGATATTTATTTATTTAGAAATATCAGAAAATGACTTCTAGATGCTTTAAGACATCTCTTTTCTTAATATTAAAAATAAATAAATATAAAAACATTTATCTAAAAATAATTTAAAAATATATATATTTTATATTAGTAAGATATTTATTTATTTAAAAATATCAAAAAAATGGACATCCAGTTGCTTTAAGACTACCCTTTCTTAATATGGAAAAACAAATATTAAAACATGATTAAAATAATTTAAAAGTAATTTATATAAGATTAAATTTATAAATAGGTTTTGAAAATAAATATTTTTATTATATATATTTATATGAATAAATAATAATAATAATAGTAATAATAATTAAATATATAAACATATAAAATTTAAGATATATTTAAACAGTAATATTAAAACTAAAGATACAAAGTAATAAAACTTGTAATTAAATAAAAGTATTAAAATTAGTGACTAAATTATAACTTATTAAAATTAAATACCTAATTTATAAATAATTATTTAATATTTCAGTGACTATAATGTAAAATTACAAAATTAAGGGACTACAGATGAGGTTTAACCTTTAATAATTACACACAGACCCTTCCCCAAAATGCTGTCATTCAGGGAGAGGTATTTAAACCCCAAACCACATGGCCTTAAGGCCATTTTTTCATTCTCTTCTTTCACTTTCTCTCTCTAACTGAGAGAGAATTAAAATTCTCTCGCTTCCCTCTAGCTTCCCTCACCAGAGGGAAGTCGGTCACCGGCTGGCAGCCGTCTGCCGCCGCAATCCTCACCGTCGGCCACCGCCTCCGATGGTCGAAAAATACAAAAACCTCCCAAATGATAGATCCGAGTGATCTATACTCAAATCCGACCCTAGTTTCTCCTAAAAAGGCACCTATTTGCCTAGATCTAAAAAAATACCTTCGGTATTTTGTTTCTTCGACGATATTTGGAGGCTCCGGCTCGGTAAGGTTTTTATCTATTTTATTTTGGTGGTTTTGGTTGTTGTTCCCTCATATTCTGGTTGCTGGCGTTCTTGCTCTCTGCCTTTTTTCATTTTGCAGGTTAGGTGGTTTAATAGCCACCACCGAGTCTTGCCTCGGACCAGTCACAAGGGTAAAGTTTGGTGAGTCACCGAACTTCCAATGGTGACTCACCATTGGGGACGACGTGTGCGGCTAGGGCTGGGCCTTCTGGAGCCTTCTGTTGAAGCCGTGGCAGCAGATGTCAAGGTGGTGGCAGCGGCTGACTGACGAACGGCGGCCAGGTGGCTCTAGGGTATCATAACCCTAGGGTTTCTGCTGGGACCATCTGGACCGTTGGATCTAAGTTAGATCCAACGGCTGGCAAGGAGAGCGGCGGCTGGGATGAGATGATACAAACCCTAATCAATTTAGGGTTTCCATTAGGCTCTGGGTTTGGGTTTGGACCATATTAGGTAATCTGTTGGTCTTCCAGATCTTGTAAATGGCCTAATTTGTAAATAAAATTATTTAGTAACAATAATAATAATAATAATTATAACAATTATAATAATTATAATAATAATAATTAATAATAAAAATAAACGGGCAAAAATTTAGTGTCTACAGTTCTGATATAGAAAATGCAGCGTTTTGCTCATTCATGGCAATGAACACGCAACCAAATCATTGTTTTTGGATAAATTACAGTTTTTATCACTCAATATTTTTCTCACTTCTATTTAGTCTTTATAGTTTTAATTTTTAAATTTAATCATTAAAATTTTAAATTACTCTTATTTTGTTTAGTCAATTGTTTATCTCTACATGTGCTGACTTGGCTTTTTCTAAGAGTCATATAAAAACCAACTCAGATTTTGACCACTACTCATTGCGATCGATCATCGCATTAATCGTTGTGGACGACGGTTGTTAAAAGACTGAGTTAGTTGGGTCAATGTAGATAGCATAGAATGTCAAGCAAATTCATTTATGTCATGATGAGATACGGTATGCTTAAGCCATGGAAATTAATAAATATATGTTTTGCATTTTTTAATTACCATTAATGTTTTCAAATTATTATATTTAACAAAAATCAACCATACAGTCAAATTCAGAACTGTTCACGAATCATAGGATTCTGCAATCAAGGCCACAGAAGCTGCAGAAACACAAGTCAAAGAAGATTGAAGAAGTAAATTCTGATATTCTCCCGGGACCTGATGGTGTTCGGAGCCAGGACTTGGAAACTGCTAGGCAACAAAACATAAGCCAAAGCAGATTGGCGAACTCCATGCTGTGAAACAAGAATTGAGGAAGCTTCGTCAGGACTGCAATGCATCCTTAGAAGTGAAAATTATGGCCTTCAACCAAACGGAAGAAGCTAAAGATTCGGCAAAGGTTAACATTGAGAAGGTTGGAAAGCTTTCAAAGAAAATTTCATCATTACAGGCAGAGTCAATTGTATAAAGCTACCATTGAAGAGTCGACTAAGAAGTTATTTGCTTCAAAGAATCAATTTGATCCGGAGCTTACACGAAATCTTGAAGCACAACTTTCGGAACCAGTTAATCAGATTGGGACTTTGCAGAAGCAAATAGAGAATGCAAAGGCTTCTGATTTGGACTCCGTACAAACCGTTACCTTGGAGCTAGATGGAGCTAAAGAATCACTGCAATAAGTTGTTGAAGAAGAAAACTCGTTGAGAAGTATGTGGAGTCTCTCAAGTTGGAGATAGAGAGTTTGAAGAAAGAGCATTCGGAACTGCAGGAGAAGGAAAGAGAAGCGGAGTCCATTGCTGAGAATCTGCATGTTCAGATACAAAAAAGTAAATCCGAGCTTGAAGCCTTCCTTGTAGAGGAATCCAAAACAAGAGGTTCCTGTGAAAAAATGATTTCAACCCTCCAACAGCTAATGGTGGAAATGGAAAAATCACGGCAAGAAGCAGAAGGGATGAAGAAGGAAGCCGAGAAGTTAAAGTCGGAAGCTGAAGCAGCAAAAATGGCACTCGAGGAAGCTGGTAAGCAACTGAGCGCTGTACTTGAAGAAGTTGAAGTTGAGAAAGAAGCTGAGATAAGAGCACTTGATCAGATAAAGATGCTTTCCGAGAGAGCAACCGCTGCACGTTACTCGACCTCTGAATCTGGAGCCAATATCACAATCTTCAGGGAAGAATTCGAGCCTTTGAGCCATAAAGTTGAAGAGTGAGATAATTTAGCTGAAATGAAAGTGGCAGCTGCCATGGTTCAGGTGGAAGCCGCAAAGGCTAGTGAAAAGGAGGCCCTCAAGAGGTTAGAGGCGACTCAAAAAGAGATTGAAGATATGTAGGTTGCAACTGCAGGTGCTTTGAAGAGCGCAGAGATGGCTGAAGCAGAGAAGAGAGCAGTGGAAGGAAAGCTCCGAAGGTGGCGCGAAAGGTAACAGAAGAAAGCAGCTGAAGCTGCATCCCGGATTCTAGCAGAAGCACACATGCCGACCGAATCATCCCCACGGCATTACAGAATTCAAGATGTGAACCCACCAGAGAAAATCATTCATGTACAGAAGTTGGATAAAGAGAGGCCTTCTGTCTCAAAAAAGGTCCTTTTACCTAATATCAGCGGTATCTTAAACCGAAGAAAGAACCAAATCGAGGGTGGAACGCCCTCTTATCTGCCTGGTGGGAACTGAGGCATTTGCCAGATCTTTGTACTTTTATTTTATCAATGGTTGAGAGAAATATGTCTATGTTTGTGTGAATCTGTTTGAGGAATTTAAAGTGGAATATCTGAGGATTAGTTTGCAAGGAAATTTTATGCCACTCATAGACTATCAGAAACAGCTAGAATTTGTGTTCCATAATATCCTTATGACCAATGAAAGGATCCATGCAATCCTTCATGAGAATGAGAACCTCTCTTTTCTTGTATGCAACCCTTGACAAGAGAAGTTACATGTTCATGAGATGCATGGCATGGATCCATGCATCCTTCATGCTTAGCATCTAAATCATTAGATACTGAAGAACTGTGCGAGCATTGACCTCAACAGACCTCTGCTGCTGAAAGTTATGAAAGACTGAACCCATTTGAATTGTTTCAGCCAGGGTTTCAAATCGTGGTCGCGGTCGTGTTATCGGTTATTTCAGATTTACCGTGATTGCGGTCGTCGCGGACGCTATTGTGGCCATCGCAGGTAATTCGGACGGCGGCGAAACTGCTATATCGCGGCCGAAATCGCGGTCGCGGACCGTTTTTTGAAACCCTGGTTTCAGCTGACCCTTGAGAACTCATATATGGATTTTTTTCCCATTCCTTTTATACCAAATTCTTAGTCTAAAATTCAACCACAATTACTTTGAATGCATTTCAGAACCAATATTTACCAGTGAACTCAGCCACATCGCATTCTAAACCAGCATTACTCCGTAGACATACTATTGGGGCATAGATCTTGAGAATCATTTACTAGTAAAAAAGCTCAACCAAAAAATTATGTAATTATAACTAAGCGTATCACTGAATAGTGGTATTTCTACTTTTATAAACAAAATTATAAGATGCAATGGAACCAATCGACCATCAGGTGTCGTGCTGTAGTTGGTTATCACGTCAGTCTAACACACTGAAGGTCTCCGGTTCGAATCCGGGCGACGCCTGTTTTCTTCAAATACTTTTAGCATTGTTTACATCGATTGAAAAGGAGAAAAATTTATAATATTACGCCGTTGTCGGAATCGAACCCGTGTTACTCGCGTGACAGGAGGGAATACTCACCACTATACCACAACAACATCGTTAAAAATAGATTTGTAATTTAACTATATAACCTATAAAAAAAGTTACTTGGACATTTTAATAATTATGATTTCAAGGAGAGCTTTGTACTTCTATTTTTTCTTATTTTAAAAAATATTTTACTAATTTGTTTATTTATATCATGCTCATATATTTTTTTTCTATAAACATTGAATTCAATCGTGTATTGAAAATTATTGTTAATTATAGAAGTTAAATTTAAGACACTTTTGAGTTGATACAATTCTTATATTTATTCCTAAATAATTACATGTAAATTTAAAATTCATTCTTAAAAATAGAAAAAAATTATTTAATTTGTTTCTAAACTAATATTCCGAGATGAATTGTTACCATTCCTCTACCTTCATGAAAACCAGGCGAAGAACGAAAGAAGCTCGAAGAAGTTTTTGGAGCAGGAGCATGTTGAGGTAATGTTATTTAATTTGTTTCTAAACTAATATTCCGAAAGAAGCTCGAAAGTGGCACCACAGGTAATGTTGTAAACATTAACACCCCATCTAGTCTACGGAATAAACAAGCATTTCATTCGAACTTGTAGAATTTTAAAATAGAATGCTTTCTCATATTTTTATTCATCAAGATTATGGGTGTATATACAAGTATAAAGGTCTTATAATAAACTAATATACTGCATTAACTGAATCATGAGATCATATTTTGTTTCTTACTCTTCCACGAAATCAAGTTTCCTCCAACAAACACAATATCTTAAACTAGATCTCCTATCTTTCTCACATTCTATCTAATTCGGATCTGAAAAATATTTTATCCTAGTATGATCATGATTGTCATAGAATTTTATGTAGTATGATCATGATTGTCATGGAATTTCTTGTCCAGGAGCACTTCTCAAATAATACACAATTTGTTCTGATATATTTCAATGATAAAAGTTGGTGCTGACGTATATTGACTCATCATAGTTATCAGATAAACAATATTAGGATGTGTCACAATAAGATAATTCAACTTTTCAGTAAGTCTTTTGTTGATAATTCATCTTCTTTGGTTGATTTACTACTACAATATTAGGAACCATTGGAGCACTTACCAGTTGAGGACACTTGAAGAAGGTTACAACACCAATCCAAGCAATTCAGATAAAGAGAAAAGCTCTTTCATTCTTTATTTTCCCTTTTCTCTTGTACATATGTGTTTGAGCTTATTGCAAATCTTTCAATAATTTTTCTTGTGAGCTTAATTCTAGTAAACACCTACCTTTGTGAGGTTTTCTTGTTTATATCTTTTAACTTTTGTAAAAGAGGAGTGATTCTAGTTTATCTATTGAAAAACTAAGGGTTTTGTAAAGGTTACTCTCGTTCCTATAAAAAGAAAGAACAAATTAGTTAATTTGCTAGAAAATCCTTAGCGTGGAGCTAATGTAGTGAGTGTAGACTTGGTTTAGAAGTCGAACCACTATAAATCCTTGTGCAAATTATCTATCTCTTTTTACTCCATACCCAAAATTTTCAAAAGGTCAATTCAACCCCTTTTGGCACATTTTTGGTTGATCAATTGAGCTTCACCAATCCTAACACAAGTCATATAGAGTTTTTTTTTAAAACAACACTCCTATTTAACAAGAAAACTAGATGGTTGCTCCATGTACATTTTCTCCTGAAGATTTTCATAAAAAACGTTTAATGTAAGGGAGATAAATAATTTGACAGAAGCAAGTTTAACAACGAGAAAGTATCATAATAACACACTCTGTAAGTTTAGACATATCACTTAGCAATAAGTCTAGCTCTCAATTGAGCAGTAGAGCCATTAGGATTAAATTTGACTATCAACACCCATTTATATCCAATACCTCGTTTATCAACATGTAATGTAACCAAAAACTAGGTTCCATTGACATCTAGATTAGTTATGTCTTCAAGTATAATCATACGCTATCCGGGATGAGTTAATGTATCGCAATCAGTTTTAAGGACAAAAACTTTATTTAGGGATGAAAGGAAAGCAAAAGACGAAAAAGATAAACAATTAGAGGAAACAACATAATAAACGGGACAGGTGCAAGTATATTTACCTTTTTAAAGGCAATAAGGAGATTAAGATAATCTATGATAGTTGTATTTGAAGAAAAAGATATCGGTTCGTCAAGACATGGTTACTCGTTAACTATGATATGTATTATTCACAATATTTAGCCTACAAATCTGAAACAGAACTTAATCATCGGTTCTTGCTTGAATCATCTTGTTATGGTACTCGTTATCACTAACGTGGTTCTTGCTAGTCATATGCTTTAAGTCATGACATCAAGCTTAATCTAGTGCTTTCCTATTGTTGTGTATAAAATAATAAAAAAGGTAAAACGCTCTAGCATGGACATGTTCAATGTTCGTTTAGTATTTGTTTATGATCAGTGTTGAATATTACATATTTTTACTATTATTTAATCATCATTTGTCATTTGGATATTACTAATTTGTTTCCTTTTGGGTTTTATTTGGATAGGAGCTTCATTAGATTAATTAGCTCAAAAACTAACATATTTCGATGGACTAGTGAGTTATAGAAGATAAGCATAATTATCTTGAATATTTAATTAGAATTTACCTGACATAAGGTTATCCATAAGATGAAGCATAATTTAACGAGAAGTAAAAGATTTAAATATTTATTTTTATCTTTTGTGATAAACGTTTTAGATTTAGGATTTTAGTTTAATTATTTAATTTTTATTTTATTTAGGAATTAATTATTTTGTTAGAACTCTTGGTAGGATTTTTAGTTTGATTAGGAATTAGTCATTTTTTTACTTAGAACTTTCGGGTTATAAATACCCCTTAGGTTCAACCTTTGAACTCAAATTTGAATTTATATTTCCTTGGCTATTTATTAAAGTTCTATTTTTTCATCTATTTTTTTCTTTTCATAATGTTTGTTGAAAACATTTTGATGTTTCGATATAACAAATTAAGTATAAATGAATTTAAAGATTTTACAAATCATTTTCTAAGTATATTCGATTTAATTATTCGAATATCAAAATATTACTCCAAGTCTTTCAAAGATCAATTTCAATCTTTACTAAAGTGTAAAATTCTGTTTTAAACTTAAAATATTTTTAAAACAATTTTCACAAAGTATTTCGAACAAAAAATGAGCCAAATATTAATTTTTCAAAGTAGTGTATCGATGCACCATCTAATGCACCGATGCACCCTTGAATAAATTGTATTTCGAATGCATTCTGTGTACCGATGCACAAGGCATGCATCGATGCACTCCTGAATATTTTGAACATCGAATGCATTTTGTGTACCGAAGCATAGACCATGCATCGATGAACTCTAGGCTCATTTGAAACATCGAATGTATTTTATGCATCGATGCACTCCTAGTGTATCGATGCACTAAGTCTTCCAACGGTCGAAATATTTGAATTTTACACATAGTGTACCGATGCACCTTGCCTATGCATCGATGCACACACGCTCCCAACTATTTTATTACTTGATAATTTCATTATAACAACTCTATTGACTTCACCAATGACCCCCAATGTTCAGAAGTGATCCAAGGTGTATTTAAACAAGCTTAGGAGTCATTAATCAATAATAAGAAACAACAATTGAGAGAGAATCAAAGAGAAAGCTTTAAACATCATGTTTGAGCTATTCAAGCCTATTTTTCATTCAATATTCATTTTTCTCTCAAGAACACCATTTGTACTCAATTGTATTCATTATTGAGTGTTCTTTCTTTATTCTAGAATTGTGCAAACAATTTACTTTGTGAGGTTTTTCTTGTAAGTTTACAAATTTGTGTATTTCTCTTTGGGATAGAGTGTGCTCAAGAATTTGGGGTATAATTCTTGAGGGAGTTTTAAGGTTACTCTTTGTCCTCAAAAGAAAGAACAAATTAGTGAATTTGTTGGAAAATCCTTAGTGTGAATAGCTAAGGTAGTGGACGTAGATTTTGGTTGAGAAAGTCGAACCACTCTAAATTATTGTGCAAATATTTTCAATTTTCTGCAAAAGCTTCCACCAAAATTTTTTATTGCCAATTCACTCCCTTTTAGTCAATTCCTTCAATCGATTAACTCAACAATTGGTATCAGAGCCTCACTCATTTGAAGGTTTAATCGCCTCTTGAGTCGATTCGGGAAGAGTTACATCGATATTCAAGTCATCAATGGCCGGTACTTCAAACTTCGACATTGTTCTCGATTCAATGCCCGTCAACAAGCCTCCTTTATTCAATGGATCTAATTATGCTTATTGGAAGAATATAATGATGTACTTCATTCAAGTAAGTGAAATGGGAGCATGAAATGTCATAGAAGACAGATACATCAAACCTTCCACTCATCTAAGATTGTGGAGTGAAGGAGAGATAAGAATGTTCCAACTCAATTCAAAAGCCATCCATATCATATTTTGTTCTCTTGGACCGGATGAATATGAGATAGTTTCATCTTGTACAATCTCCAAGGAAATATGGGATAAACTACAAGTCACTCATGAAGGTACAGACGAGGTAAAAGAATATAAAATTAGTCTCCTAACTCATAGCTAAGAAAATTTCAGGAAGAAACCGGATAAAAATATCAAAGCTATGATGGATAGATTTTCAACTATTGTCAATGGTCTCAAATCATATGGAGAGATCATTCCAAACGAGAAGCTTGTGAGGAAGTTAGTTTACTCTCTTCCGAAAGCTTGACAATCAAAGAAAACGACAATCATCGAGGCCAAGAACTTAAAGTCTTTAACTCTCGAAGAGTTAATTGGTTCACTCCTCACTCATGAAATGATGCTTCAAGATGAGGTAGACCTCGATAAGATTAACGAGCCATAGAAGGAGACGTAAAAAAAGAAGAACGTGGGAGTTGCTCTCAAGTCCACAAGAGATGTGAGTGATTCGGATGAAGATGACGAGGAGATAGCATTATTTGCCAAATGGTTCAAAAAATTGATGAGGCCCAACCGAAGAAGAAAAATCAAACGAAATGAAGGCTTCAAGAATGAACCAAAAGAGAAGGACCCGATCATTTTCTACGAATGCAAAAAATCGGGGAATGTCAATTATGATTGCCCACAATTGAAGAAGAAGGGTCAATCAAAGAATAAGCACAAGCCTCATGTGGCTACATGGAGCGATGAAGAAGGTTCTGAAGAAGAGGAACAAGAAGTTGCAAACTTGTGCTTGATGGCCATCAGGTAAAACTATTAGGTAACCTCTAACTCATTTGATTCATATGATTTATCTTATGATGAGTTATTAGAGGATTATAATGGATTGAGTTCGAATTATAAGACTTTATTTTCAAAATACAAAAATGATATGTCAAAATTGAAAAATGAAAATAATCTTATGTCCAAAACCAACAATGATCTTGAAAGTAAGATCAAAGAATTACAAATCAAATTAGACGAATTTGAAAAGAAAAAAACAGATTTGAATAACTTACTTTCAAGAGTAAATGACGATCATCAAAATAAAATTGATGATCTTAAAGCTTCTTTTAATAAAGTTGATCCAAAACGTTTTGAAAATGGAGAAAGTTCAAAAATCAACTTTGTTAGAAATTTTTTTAAAAGCTACAATCATAGAGGTTCCCAAAGAACCTCAAATGGTAAAATCATTAGAAGTATATGGGTTCCTAAAGGACTCATTACTACTAAAGATAAGGATATCCTACACAAATGGATACCTAAGGAGACTAAGATATATAGAGACTAATGAATATGGACCCAAAGAAATTGGGTACCAAAAATAAAAAAATAATATATGTTTGTAGGGAAAATAGCATTGCTACAAGGCAATAGAAACAAGTTCAAACTCATGGTACCTTGATAGTGGATGCTCAAGATATATGACCAGAGACAAGAGCCGGTTCATCGAGCTTAACGACAAAAATGGAAGAGAAGTGACTTTTGGTGATAATTGAAAAAGTTACATTGAAGGTATATGTACTATAGGTAACGACTCTTCCGTACAAATTGAAAATGTTTTATATGTGAATGGGTTAAAGCATAATCTATTGAGTATTAGTCAATTTTGTGATAAAAGATACAATGTCTTATTTGAAACAAATGGTTGTAAAGTCATTGACATTGCATCTAATCAGATTATGCTTGTTGGTCATAGAATAGGAAACATATACATGGTGCATTTAGATTCTATAGATATGACTAATTTAGGCCTAGTTGCTAAGGATGAGTATGATAGTTGGTTATGACATAAGAGACTAGGACATGCTAGTATGAGTGTTTTACAACGACTAATTCAATGAGATTTAGTTCGAAAGTTGCCTAAACTAAAATTTGATAATGATAAAATCTGTGATGCTCGTGCTAAAGGAAAACAAAAGCGAGTTTCTTTTAAATCCATTAATGATTTATCAACTAGTAGAGTTTTACAATTGATCCATTTAGATCTTTTTGGGCCATCTAGGACCACTAGCTTGGGTGGAAAACAATATTCATTTGTCTTGGTAGATGACTATTCTAGATGTACTTGGGTTCTATTCTTAAGTACTAAAGATGGAGCATTAGAAAAATTCATCATGTTTTCAAAAGTAATCCAAAATGAAAAAGGTTGCTCCATAACTAGTGTTAGGAGTGATCATGGAACTGAATTTGAAAATCTTGGATTTATCGAGTTTTGTAATTCTAATGATATTAGCCATAATTTTTCAGCGCCTAGAACTCCTCAACAAAATGGAGTTGTTGAAAGGAAAAATCGAACTTTAGAATAAATGACTAGAACAATGCTTTATGAAAATAATTTGCCAAAATATTTTTGGGTGGAAGCCACAAATACCGCTTGTTATGTTATTAATCGAGTAATGATTAGGCCTATTTTGAAGAAAACTCCATATGAACTTTTCAAAAATAAAAATCCTAACATAAGCTATTTTCATCTTTTCGGATGTAAATGTTTTGTTTTAAACAACGGTAAAGAAAATCTTGGAAAATTTGATGCTAAAAGTGATGAAGGAATTTTTCTGGGTTATTCCTTAAATTCTAAAGCTTATCGAGTATTTAATAAAAGAACTTTAGTTGTAGAAGAGTCTATACATGTTGTTTTCGATGATAATCTTATTTCGAGGAAGGATTCTTGTGTGAATGATGATGTAGGTATTATAAACACAAAAGAAGTTAGACATGACGTTGGAGAATCATCATCAAAGGAAAAAATGAAAAATAAGGAAACTCAAGATCCTCTCGAGAATCCAACCATTGAAGAAAGGGAAGTTTCTTACCCAAGGGAATACAACTATGTTAAGGATGGTGAAATAATAGGTGATCCATCCAAAGGGGTAACAACTCGATCTTCTCTTAGAAATATATGTAATTATGTTGCGTTTATTTCATGCATAGAGCCTAAGAATATTAAAGAAGCATTAAATGATGAACATTGGATTATGGCTATGCAATAAGAGTTAAATCAATTTGAGAGAAGTAGAGTATGGACATTAGTTGAAAGGCCTAGGAATAAATCTACTGTAGGTACTAGATGGGTATTTAGGAATAAGCTTGATGAAAGTGGTAATATAGTGAGAAACAAGGCTAGACTTGTTGCTCAAGGGTATACTCAAGAAAAAAGGCATAGACTATGATGAAACATATGCTCCCGTAGCTAGGATAGAAGCAATTAGAATGTTATTAGCATTTGCATGTTTTAATAAATTTAAATTATATCAAATGGATGTTAAAAGTGCATTTTAAATGGTTTTATAAAAGAAGAAGTGTATGTGGAACAACCTCCAGGTTTTGAAGGTTCAAAATTTCCAGATTATGTTTTTAAATTGAAAAAAGCACTTTATGGTTTAAAACAAGCTCCTAGAGCTTGGTATGAAAGATTGTCAAACTTTTTAATTGAAATAGATTTTTCAAAAGGGAAGGTTGACACTACATTGTTTTTAAAGCATAAAGGTAAAGATTCATTAGTAGTTCAAATTTATGTTGATGATATAATATTTGGTTCTACTAATGATGCTCTTTGCCAAGAATTTTCTAAGCTAATGCAAAGTGAATTCGAGATGAGCATGATGGGGGAGCTCTCATTTTTCTTGGGAGTCCAAATCAAGCAATGAAAAGATGGCATATTCATCAATCAAGCAAAATACATCATGGATATGCTCAAGAAGTTTGGATTGGAAAATGGGAAACCTCATGCTACTCCAATGAGCTCTTCTATAAAGCTTGACAAAGATGAAGGAGGTAAATGTGTTGTTGTTAAATTGTATAGGTCAATGATTGGCTCTTTGCTCTATCTAACTGCAAATAGACCGAATATTATGTTTAGTGTTTGCTTATGTGTTAGATTTCAATCATGCCCTAAGGAATCACATTTACTAGTCGGAATGACCTCCACGCGCTGGCGACGACGGAGACACGGAGATCACCGGTGGACTCGAAATGATGCAATAAACACGATGGTGTGGGAGGTGTCGAAAACGGATGGCCGGATAGACGTGAATCGACGGAAAACCAACGAAATTAAGTTAAAACCGATAATACTTCCGACTGAAATTAACGACGAATGATGACGATTCACGACGAAAGGTTTGAGGGGTTTTATTCTTCGGTCAATAACGAACACGATGGTAATTTCGGTTCGTCGAACGGAGGTCAAACGGTGAATAGATCGGAGTGGGAAGAAGGGTTAACGGAGGAGGAAAACTGGAAAAATACTCTGGAAACTAACGGGGGAGAGAACTTATAATTCTCTCAAAAATAAAAATGGGTAAACTAATAGTTTAGCCACTGAATTTTATGCACCTTATAAAAGAGTATTCTGACTTTGCGATTTTACAATTTAATCCTTAATTTTCTACCCAAAATACCAATTAAATCCAATACTTTATCATTCTAAAATTTTGCCCCAAAATTGGGGTGTTACATTCAACCAAACGGAAGAAGCTAAAGATTCGGCTAAGGTTAACACTGAGAAGGTTGGAGAGCTTTCGAAGCAAATTTCATCATTACAGGGATCGATTGGACAAGTGAAGCTTGCATCTCTTGAAGCACAGCAAGAACAAGCTAAACTTTTTGCTGAAAAGAAAAGGCAGAGTCAATTGTATAAAGCTACCATTGAAGAGTCGACTAAGAAGTTATTTGCTTTAAAGAATTAATTTGACCCGGAGCTTACACGAAATCTTGAAGCACAACTTTCGGAACCAGTTAATCAGATTGGGACTTTGCAGAAGCAAATAGAGAATGCAAAGGCTTCTGATTTGGACTCCGTACGAACCGTTACCTTGGAGCTAGATGGAGCTAAAGAATCACTGCAATAAGTTGTTGAAGAAGAAAACTCGTTGAGAAGTATGCTGGAGTCTCTCAAGTTGGAGATAGAGAGTGTGAAGAAAGAGCATTCGGAACTGCAGGAGAAGGAAAGAGAAGCGGAGTCCATTTCTGAGAATCTGCATGTTCAGCTACAAAAAAGTAAATCCGAGCTTGAAGCTTTCCTTGTAGAGGAATCCAAAACAAGAGGTTCCTGTGAAAAAATGATTTCATTCCTCCAACAGCTAATGGTGGAAACGGAAAATGCACGGCAAGCAGCAGAAGGGATGAAGAAGGAAGCCGAGAAGTTAAAGTCGGAAACTGAAGCAGCAAAAATGGCACTCGAGGAAGCTGGTAAGCAACTGAGAGCTGTTCTTGAAGAAGTTGAAGTTGCGAAAGAAGCTGAGATAAGATCACTTGATCAGATAAAGATGCTTTCCGAGAGAGCAACCACTGCACGTTACTCGACCTCTGAATCTGGAGCCAATATCACAATGTTTAGGGATGAATTCGAGCCTTTGAGCCATAAATTAAGTTGAAGAGTCTGATAATTTAGCTGAAATGAAAGTGGCAGCTGCCATGGTTCAGGTGGAAGCCTTAAAGGCTAGTGAAAAGGAGGCCCTCAAGAGGTTAGAGGCGACTCAAAAAGAGATTGAAGATATGTAGGTTGCAACTGCAGGTGCTTTGAAGAGCGCAGAGATGGCTGAAGCAGCGAAGAGAGCAGTGGAAGGAAAGCTCCGAAGGTGGCGCGAAAGGTAACAGAAGAAAGCAGCTGAAGCTGCATCCCGGATTCTAGCAGAAGCACACATGCCGACCGAATCATCCCCACGGCATTACAGAATTCAAGATGTGAACCCACCAGAGAAAATCATTCATGTACAGAAGTTGGATAAAGAGAGGCCTTCTGTCTCAAAAAAGGTCCTTTTACCTAATATCAGCGGTATCTTAAACCGAAGAAAGAACCAAATCGAGGGTGGAACGCCCTCTTATCTGCCTGGTGGGAACTGAGGCATTTGCCAGATCTTTGTACTTTTATTTTATCAATGGTTGAGAGAAATATGTCTATGTTTGTGTGAATCTGTTTGAGGAATTTAAAGTGGAATATCCGAGGATTAGTTTGCAAGGAAATTTTATGCCACTCATAGACTATCAGAAACAGCTAGAATTTGTGTTCCATAATATCCTTATGACCAATGAAAGGATCCATGCAATCCTTCATGAGAATGAGAACCTCTCTTTTCTTGTGAGATGCAACCCTTGACAAGAGAAGTTACATGTTCATGAGATGCATGGCATGGATCCATGCATCCTTCATGCTTAGCATCTAAATCATTAGATACTGGAGAACTGTGCGAGCATTGACCTCAACAGACCTCTGTTGCTGAAAGTTATGAAAGACTGAACCCATTTGAATTGTTTCAGCTGACCCTTGAGAACTCATATATGGATTTTTTTCCCATTCCTTTTATACCAAATTCTTAGTCTAAAATTCAACCACAATTACTTTGAATGCATTTCAGAACCAATATTTACCAGTGAACTCAGCCACATCGCATTCTAAACCAGCATTACTCCGTAGACATACTATTGGGGCATAGATCTTGAGAATCATTTACTAGTAAAAATGCTATTGTAAGCTCATCATTATTTGTACTGTCATCTATTTTTCAAATCCAAACTTATGTTCATTTTCTCCACCCACCTCATCAACAATGAATTTCTTTTACAAGTCCAATAAAAAGCTCAACCAAAAAATAATGTAATTATAACTAAGCTCAACAACAATGAATTTCTACACTTGTAAACGAAATTATAATACGTAATGGAACAATGTGTCCATCTCCGGTTCAAGTCCGGGCGACGCCAGTTTTCTTCAATTCTTTTTAGCATTGTTTACATAGATAGAAAAGGAGAAAAATTTAAAATCTTACGCCGTTGCCGGGGATCGAACCCAGGTCACCACCGTGACAGGCGGGAATACTCACCACTATACTACAGCGAGAAATTATAATACGTAATGGAACAATTTGTCCATGTCCGGTTCATGTCCGGGCGACGCCAGTTTTCTTCAATTCTTTTTAGCATTGTTTACATCGATAGAAAAGGAGAAAAATTTAAAATCTTACGCCGTTGTCGGGGATCGAACCCGGGTCACCCGCGTGACAGGCGGGAATACTCACTACTATACTACAACAACGTCGTTGAAACAAGTTTTGTTATTTAGCTATCTAATCTATAAAACAAGTTACTAGGACATGTTTTAATGATTATGATTTCAAGGAGAGCTTTGTACTTCTATTCTTTCTTATTTAAAAATATATTTTAGTAATTTTTTTATTTATATCATGCTCATATATTTTTATTCTATAAACATTGAATTCAATCGTGTATTGAAAATTATTGTTAATTATAGAAGTTAAATTTAAGACACTTTTGAGTTGATTACAATTCTTATATTTATTCCTAAATAATTATATGTAAATTTAAAATTCATTATTAAAAATAGAAAAAAATATTTAATTTGTTTCTAAACTAATATTGCGAGATGAATTGTTACCATTCCTCCACCTTCATGAAAACCAGGCGAAGAACGAAAGAAGCTCGAAGAAGTTTTTGGAGCAGGAGCATGTTGAGGGTTACCTCGAATTATCATCCAAGACAAAAACATACTTTGCCACTGCTGCTACTTTGTGGGATGCCGATTTCTATGTCAAAGTTGATGATGAGGTGCATGTAAGTATAGGTAAAGACATGATTTTGCATTTCAAGAAAAACAATCCTTCAGACAAGTGAATGTTAAACATGTTACTCTTAAAATATTTGTCATTGTCGTGTAACAGTCGATGTGTATTTTACACTTGAAATCATGCATATTGTGATGATTATGAGATGTGACTGATTCTCTCTTTATATGACTGCATGTTTCCAGGATTTAATTGATAAAAATTGGATGTGTCCTTTTAGCAGCAAGATTTATTCATGTTTATTATTATGCTTTCTTAATATATGATAAATTTCCAGGCATGTGCATGAAAATGAAGATGTTTCCTTGGGATCATGCTTTATAGGGTTGGATGTCGAGCATATAGATGGCCGAAGCCTTTGCTGTGGCACCACATGTAATGTTGTAAACATTAACACCCCATCTAGTATATGGAATAAACCAGCATTTCATTCGAACTTGTAGAATTTTGAAATAGAATGCTTTCTCATATTTTTATTCAACATTATGGGTGTATATACAAGTACAAAGGTCTTATAATAAACTAATATACTGCATTAACTGAATCGTGAGATCATATTTTGTTTCTTACTCTTCCATGAAATCAGTTTCCTCCAACAAACACAATATCTTAAACTAGATTATCTATCTTTGTTACATTCTATCTAATTCGAATCTGAAAAATATTTTATCCTAGTATGATAATGATTGTCATAGAATTTTATGTAGTATGATCATGATTGTCATGGAATTTCATTTCCAGGAGCACTTCTCAAATAATACACAATGTGTTCTGCTATATTTCAATGATAAAAGTTGGTGCTGACACATATTGACTCATCATACTTATCAGATAAACAATATTAGGATGTGTCACAATAAGATAATTCAACTTTTCAATAAGTCTTTTTTTTGATAATTCATCTTCTTTTGTTGATTTAGTACTACAATATTAGGAACCATTTGAGTACTTATCAGTTGAGGACACTTGAAGAAGGTTACAACACCAATCCAAGCAATTGAGATCAAGAGAAAAGCTCTTTCACTCTTTATTTTCCCTTTTCTCTTGTACGTATGTGTTTGAGCTTATTGCAAATATTTCAATAGTTTTTCTTGTGAGCTTAATTCATGTAAACACCTACCTTTGTGAGTTTTTCTTGTTTACATCTTTTAACTTTTGTAAAAGGGGAGTGATTCTAGTTTAGCCATTGAAAAACTAAGGGTTTTGCAAAGTTACTCTTGAGCCTAGAAAAAGAAAGAACAAATTAGTTAATTTGTTAGACAATCCTTAGTGTGGAGCTAAGGTGGTGGATGTAGATTTGGTTTTGAAGTCGAGTCACTATAAATCATTGTGCAAATTTTCTATCTCTTTTTAGTCCATACCCAAAATTTTCAAAAGGCCAATTCAACCCCTTTTGACACATTTTTTGTTGATCAATTGAGCTTCACCAATCCTAACACAAGCCATATAGAGTTTTTTTTAAACGACAATCCTATTGCACAAGAAAACTAGATGGTTGCTCCATGTACATCTTCTCCTTAAGATTTTCATAAAAAAAATTTACTGTAAGGGAGATAAATAATTTGACAGAAGAAAGTTTAACAATGAGAAAGTATCATAATAACACACTCTGTAAGTTTAGACATATCACATAGCAATAAGTCTAGCTTTTAATTGAGCAGTAGAGCCATTAGGATTAAATTTGACTATGAACACCCATTTAGATCTAATACCTCGTTTATCAACATGTAATGTAACAAAAAACTAGGTTCCATTGACATCTAGATTAGTTATCTCTTCAAGTATAATCATACGCTATCCGGGATGAGTTAATGTCTCGCAAACTGTTTTAAGGACAAAAACTTAATCATCTGTTCTTGCTTGAATCATATTATTATGGTACCCGTTATCACTAACGTGGTTCTTGCTAGTCATAAGCTTTAAGTCATGACATCAAGCTTAATCTAGTGTTTTCCTATTGTTGTGTATAAAAGAATAAAAAAGGTAAAACACTCTGGCATGGACAAGATATCAATTATTTGGCAACATCCCCGGCCTTCCTCCGGGGCTGTATGTCAATTGTGCACGACTATCATTCTGTATTCGAAAAGTGTAGCGAGAAGTATAGAATACAATACCATATGTTATAGGAGAATATATGTTGTAAAACCGAGTTCCGGAACAAAAGATTGACGATGAGAATATTTGGTGCATATTGCGAGTGGGAGGGTCAAGCAGGCAACATTTGCGTTGCTTCATTCAACTGTACCTACAGCGGGATTTGTAAGTAGATGGAGAGGGTGAGAGACATTCTCCGATGGTGTGGAGAAGGCAAGAATGCTCTGTGGAATGCAACTTTATAGTGATGTATGTTTCCTCCGAACTCCGGATGAAGCAAAGTAAAAAACATATATAAGAGAGCTTTTTTTTTTTTTTTACTTTTGGAGAAATGTATGATTTATGAATGTAAATATGTAAAAATAGATGTAAGAATTTTGTAAATAAAAATCATTCTTTAGGGGTGAGAGTAGGGGTGTAAATAAATCGAGCTTGAACGAATAAGGTTATGTTCGTGTTCGTTTATTTATTTTTGAAGGTGCTCTAGTTTGGTTCGTGTTCGTTTAGATTTTTAAGATTGTGTTCATGTTCGTTTATTTATTTTTGATGGTGTTCATCTTATTTTATTTATTGTTCATGAACATGTTCATTTAATGTTTGCGAATGTGTTCATTTAGCATTCACGAACATGTTCAACGTTCGTTTAGTATTTGTTTATGATCAGTGTTAAATATTGCATATTGTTACTATTATTTACTCTTCATTTGTCATTTGGATATTACTAATTTGTTTCCTTTTGGGTTTATTTTGGATAGGAGCTTCATTGGATTAATTAGCTCAAAAACTAATAGATTTCGATGGTCTAGTGAGTTATAGAAGATGAGCGTAATTATCTTGAATATTTAATTGAAATTTACTTGGCTTAAGGTTATCCATAAGATGAAACATAATTTAACCAGAAGTAAAAGATTTAAATATTTATTTATCTTTTGTGATAAACATTTTAGATTTAGGATTTTAGTTTAATTATTTAATTATTATTTTATTTAGGAATTAATTATTTTGTTAGAACTCTTGGTAGGATTTTTAGTTTGATTAGGAATTAGTCATTTTTTTACTTAGAACTTTCGGGTTATAAATACCCCTTAAGTTCAACCTTTGAACTCAAATTTGAATTTATATTTCCTTGGCTATTTATTAAAGTTCTACTTTTTTCATCTATTTATTTTCTTTTCATAATGCTAAATATGATTTCTATCATGCTTACCTAATTTTCCTATTAGCCAAAAGTTGAGCAACAACTCAATCCGTTTCGTGAGACTTGAAAAGTGGTTCATACCTTCCGATATCTTTATTTATTTTCTACAAACTAGGATTGACAATTAGCCTTTCTTTTAATTAGATTCTATCGTCAAACGTTTGGAGTTATCCTAGGAGAAGTTTCAACAAAAGACTGAGGCACATTTTCAAAAGCTCGACAAGCAAATGAGCCAGCTAGCACAAGCCGTGGGATGAATGGAATCGCAAGGAAGGCTACTATATCAAATCGAGCGAAATCCACGAGAAAACATTAGTGTCATCACCCTTGGAAGTGGCACTGTTATTTCACCAATCCCTAAAGATGATGTCGCAAGATCTTAAGAAAAAGAAGATGTTGTCGAAGGATCCTAGAAGAAAGAAGTTGACGTAGGGGAGAAAGAAAAAGAAGAAGAATCAAGATCCCACAAAGAAAAAAGAAGAGGTTGATGTAAGATCACAAAGAAAAAAGAAAGATTTATCACCAACCTCTTCTATGTCATCCCACCTCTCTATGCCATCTCACCTCTCTTTCCTTCAAGGTTAGTTAAACGCGACAAACAAGCTAAGGAAAAAGAGATTCTTGATATTTTTCGGAAAATGGGAATAAACATACATCTTCTTGAGATAATCTGAAAAATGTCAAGATATGCCAGATTCTTGACAGATCTTTGCACAACCAAGAAGAGACTTACCGACATTGAAAAGGTGAATTTAGGTAAAAATGTACCAGTTGTTTTTCAACGTAGATTTCCACCAAAGCTAAAGGATCAAGGTATATTTTTTATTCTTTTTAAAATCGATAAGGTAGGAATTGAACGAGCTATGTGTGATTTGAGTGCTTCTATAAATGTTTTGTCTATTCCTGTTTATAACTCATTTTCTGTTGAGCCTTTGAAGGAAACTAGAGTAATGATTCATCTTGCTAAACCGTCATTTATCTTAAAGGCCTCATTGAAAATATACAAGTGTGGTGACAAATTTATCTTAAAGGTCATTCGGGACAAATTTCACATGCCACTCAGTGCGACTTATAGGAGCTGTGGTGACAACATAGTGCACAACCTCAACGTACTCGAATATCTATAGTTCTTACATGTGTACATGGGTTAATAAAGATATAAATAAGTAAACTTGATATGATTGTTATATTTAATTGAGCACTTGAATATGAGTATGTTGGTTGCATGTGTTTCATATGTTATATTATCTATGCGAAAATATGTTTGTGTGATATATTTGAATATAAGAGAATAAAATGAACTTATATGATATGTTACAAGTAATTACATGAAAAATGTTGTGAACTTCATGAGTATAGATATATGTAAGGAAATTGTGAACTATAGGATTATATGAATAGAATAATTATGATTATACTACGAGAATATACTTTGGGAGTGAAATCGTATAATGGAATTATATTAGAATATAGATAAAATAAATAGTATATCAAATAGGAAACATGTATAGGAATAATAATAAGAATATATGAGATAATTTGTATAGAAAGGGCTATATGTTTCAATTAAATTATGATTTAAAACCTGTTAAATTCTTAGTTGATATGAAATATAGTACAAGGATCTAGGAAAGAAAGTCATATGAAAATATCATAGGAATTAAATTATGAAAGTGAATAAAATATATGTGTTTATGTGACAAATTAGATGAGAAATGAACTAATAGAACATATAACAAGAATTTATGGGTTATAGGAAAAATAAGAGCACATGGAAATAAGAGATAAATTATGTAAATTGGGATAGAAATTATATGATTAATAATTTTATAAAAGAAATGATTTAAATGATAATAGAAAAAATGTGATATAAACTGAGTGGGGTAAATATACAGGATTATATGGACATGAAAAAGTATACAAATAGATGTATGATATGATGATTTGTATGTATGTATAGGTTCATTATGTGGAAATGTATATGAGGTTACTTAATATGATAGTAGAAAATATGCATTCAATGTTAGAAGCCATGGTTATCTTATAAGTTTTATATGCCTCACTAAGTCATAGACTTAGCGTGTGAATGTTTCACACGTAGGTTCCGGAAAGCAAGAAGAGAAGCTATGAGGAGTAAGACAGGTCAGTTTCTCCTTACAGAAGATTAGATCAGAAGATAAATGAATAATATATAATTTGTTATATAGAATCTAGTTGGCATGTAGTTAAAAGTTTGAAATTGTATTCGCTCTAATAAGTTTTGTAAACTCCTTGATTTAAATTGTATAACTTATGCATTTTGATTTAATAAAAGTTAGAAATATCATTCTTTTGAAAAAAATAATAAAAAAATATTTTGAAAAGTCAATGTGACACCTCAGACTCGGATCTGGGTAGGGTACGGGTTGGGGGTGTTACATTTAATGGTATCATAGCTATAGTTTAGTCGATTCTCAACATAAACTAGAGTCCATGGTGTCTTAAAAAGTGTACATGTCAACAAAATAGTAAGAAATTCTGATATGATAGTGTAAGGAGTATGCTGTCTTGCTAATAGAATAAGATTAGTATAAGATAGTTATGAGAATGGTCAAAGTGAATCTAGAGGTGATAAACCTGATGGTGGTAGTAATTCACCTGCCATGGCCAGGCAGGATGACAAGCTGACACCTCAGGAAGTGCCTCGTAAGATCAAAGGTGAATTTCAGAAAGTTGAAATCGTGTTAGAATACGTTAGAGGATTTCTACTATTTTAAATTGGGAAAGTGATATGGAGTAGTTTTGTTATTGTGTGGATAAGATAGAATATGGTGAACAAGTGTCACCATAAGAACGTTAAAAAGATCAAACGATGTAGTGAGAATTGTAGAAGAGTTCAAGGATAAGTGAATCAGTAACAAGTGTATAAGATATATAAAGCCAGAGCTTAAGAGTTTGAAACAGGAGAATTGTAATGTATATGAATAAGAGTACAGTTTGATAAGTTGAGTAAATAGTTGTTAAGTTAATTTAAAGGAAAATGATGTACGCAAGTGGTTTGTGGAAGAGTTGTGCTAAATTTTTAGAGAGAACTCAGAAGGATTAAGAGAATTAGTATTTCATAAAATTAGTACTAACGAAGAGAGACAAAGATTAGGAATTTTCAATTACAGACTCGGTTTGAATCAGTTGTATTCCATATTGAAAGATTAAATTTGATGAAAGTCAGACTCACTTAAGTAGTAGAGTCTGGTATTGGAAAAGTAAATAAGGAGTTAAAGATAGATATGAAGTTAAGATATGAAAGTGGGGGAATGAATTAAGAGTTCTGTTAGAAATGATGTAAATTGAAAAAAAACTATTTAAAATGGATCAAGTAATGTGAATATTATTTAGGAAGAGTTTAAGAATGTGTACATCGGTGATTAGCTTACAAGACAAAGGAAGTTGGAAAGTTGAGTTCGAGTAAAGGAAATTGTATAGTGTCTGAGTAAGAATGTGGGTTTGATAGGTTAAGTAAATTATTGGTGGATTAATTCTGATTGGAAAGAATGTATATAAATGTGTCGAGGAAAGTTTATGCTCTAGATTAGAAGTACTGGTGCTGGCTAACTAAATTATGTGATGGTAAGTATATTAGAGTTAAAGAATTAGAAGATGATGTCAGTGTAAGTTAACCAAGTATGAAGCGGATTTGGATATGGTGGTGTATTCTGAGTATGGAAATGTTAGGTAATAAAGGAGTTAAGAATAGATAAAGAAATGAAAATGATTGAGTTTAAAGGATCATATATGATAAAGGTTATATGGAAGTGTAGATGATAAGTTCGATATAGAAGTAAGAAAAATGTGCAAGGTGCTGTGAAAAGTTTGTTTGATTCCGTAAAGTATATGTTTAATCACATTTGAATAAGATTTAAAGTTGTGTTCTTGGTCAAATGATGATGGAATAAAAGTTTGGTTATTGTTATAAGGTAATTAAAGGTGGATTTATGATGTTGAGTGATGAAAATAGATGTTACTATCTACGTGATGAGTGGCATTATATGGATTTAGAAAGCTCAAAGGAAAATGCAGAATTTAAGGAGAGAAAAGACAGAAATGGATTGAGGTTACTGGTTACTGTGTATATGATAAGTGACAGTAGATGGATGTATAAAGGAAAAAGGTAGTTGAAGAATTAAAGGAAGGAAAGATTAAGTAAATGATGCAATATTAGAACATTAGAAGCTATGTTCTTATCAATGTGTTTAATGAAAATTCGAGGTCGAATTTGCTTAAAATGAGGGGAGACTTGTAACATCCTAAAATCATAGCTAGTGACTAAAATATAAATTTTAGAAACTTTGAGCTCAATTTTGAAATAAGTTAAAAGTTTAGGGACTTAAGTATGAACATATTATTATTGGATTAAATTATAATTATGGAAAGAGTGAAGGACATTATGGTAATTTTAGTTTAAAATATATTTTATTCCATTTTATAAGAGATATACACGTGAGAAGGGGGAAGTATCTAGAATCTTTCTTCATTCTTCTTTCTTCCTCCCGTTGGGTCTAGCAACAAGGTAAGTTTGATTTTAAATTGATTATTTGTTGATTTTTTAGTTGGGTTATGATCCATGGGTGATACATAAGCTTAAGAAAAGCTTAGGTTGTTTTAAAATCATATGATGAAGGAGTTAGGAGAGATTAAAGAATAAGAATTTTTGAATGGAAACTTGGAATAGAGTTGATAAGTGGAATTTGAAACTAAATTTAACTTGTCAATGGTTGAATTAAGAGATATAAAATGTTAGAATTGGAATTAGAACATGTTGGAAATTTAGTATGATTATTGAATTCCATGAAGAGGATAGGATTTTGAGATTAAAGACGTGATAAATGAGTACAAATGGGCTTAAGTAATTGGATTTGATTTTAATATATGAAAGGGGATAGAACATGAAGTGTTAAAGTTGAAAAGAATGAATGTTCATGTTTAAAATTGATTTCTAGGCAAGGGTGTATCAGTACCCATTCAACAGGTACCGTTACCTCAAGAGTAAAATTTAGGAAGAAATTCAAAGGGTACCGATACCTTCAGAAGTGTATCGATACCCCATTGAAACGAAAAATTTCGCATGTAATTTGGGTATCGATACCTAGGGAGTGTATCAATACACCAGTTAAGGAATGTACCGATACCCTATAGAGTGTATCGATACCTACGTTAAACAAGAAATGAAATTAGCCTTTCTTTTAGGTTAAGAAATGAAAGATTAGAGTATGCCAAGTGGAATGCTGATATGTATATTATACGTGTGATTATGTAAATATCAATCGAGAGTAATGTCCAAACAAGGTGTTAATTAATTTCCATCAAGAAGAGATAAGGATTTGGTATTGACTAGTGAGCAAGGTGAGTGCTTACAAGTTAGTTTATGATGTTTAATGGAAATAAGACTTGCAACAAGTCTATTTCCTATATTAGAATGCATGAATTCATGATTATATGCATGTGTTTGATATGAGTATATGTGATATATATATATACACACACACACACTAATGTATGTATTACATGGTTTATGTGAAACATGTAGTGTGATAAGCCATGTAAACTAATATGAATGATCTATATGATTAAATGAGAATATGAAATAAGTTATATGATAAGGACGTAAGGAATGATATGAATATGTGATCTAAGCTACGAGTTAAAGAAATTATATGATATATGTGAACATAAAATAACCAAGTGTAAGGTATGTGATACTGTATAAGTGATTACATGATAAAGGTTATGAACTTTATGAGGTATGAACTATATGATTATATGAAAAATGTCAGTGAGCTTATATGAATAAGTGCTATGTATACATGAATATGGGAAGTTTTGATAAGTATAAAAGTAATGCCCATGTTATGTGTAATTAGAGATAGAGGTATAGTTGGCATGCCAAGAGTCGAGGGTTCATAGGTCCTTTGGGACATACAGAGGTCATTCGGGACATACATAGGTACTTCGGGACAAATTTCACATGACACTCAGTGGGACTTATACGAGCTGTGGTGACAGCATAGTGCACAACCTCAACGTACTCCCATATCTATAGTTCTCACATGTGTACATGGGCTAATAAATATATAAATAAGTAAACTTGATATGATTGTTATATTTGATTGAGCAATTGAATATGAGTATGTTGGTTGCACGTGTTTCATATGTTATATTATCTATGTGGAAATATGTTTGTGTGATATATTTTAATATAAGAGAATAAAATGAACTTATATGATATGTTACAAGTAATTACATGAAAAATGTTGTGAACTTTATGAGTATAGGTATATGTAAGGAAATGGTGAACTATAAGATTATATGAATAGAATAATTATGATTATACTACGAGAATATACTTTGGGAGTGAAATCGTATAATGAAAATTATATTAGAATAGAGATAAAATAAATAGTATATCAAATAGGAAACATGTATAGGAATAATAATAAGAATATATGAGATAATTTGTATAGGAAGGGTTATATGTATCAATTAAATTATGATTTAAAACCTGTTAAATTCTTAGTTGATAAAAAATATAGTACAAGGATCTAGGAAAGGAAGTCATATGAAAATATCATAGGAATTAAATTATGAAAGTGAATAAAATATATGTGTTTATGTGACAAATTAGATGAGAAATGAACTAATAGAACATATAACAAGAATTTATGGGTTATAGGATAAATAAGAGCACATGGAAATAAGAGATAAATTATGTAAATTGGGATATAAATTATATGATTAAGAATTTTATAAAAGAATGGATTTAAATGATAATAGGAAAAATATGATATAAACTGAGTGGGGTAAATGTACATGATTATATGGACATGAAAAGTATACAAATATATGTATGATATGATGATTTGTATGTATGTATATGTTCATTATGTGGAAATGTATATGAGGTTGCTTAATATGATAGTAGAAAAAATGCATTCAATGTTAGAAGTCATGGTTATCTTATAAGTTTTATATGCATCACTAAGTCATAGACTTAGCGTGTGAATGTTTCACACGTAGGTTCTGGAAAGCAAGTAGAGAAGCTATGAGGAGCAAGACATGTCAGTTTCTCCTTACCGAAGATCATATCAGAAGATAAATGAATAATATGTATATTGTTATATAAAATCTAGTTGGTATGTAGTTAAAAGATTGGAATTGTATTCACTCTGATAAGTTTTGTAAACTCCTTGATTTAAATTGTATAACTTATGCATTTTAATTTAATAAAAGTTAGAAATATCATTATTTTGAAAAAAATAAAAATAAAAAGTTTTGAAAAGTCAATGTGACACCTCAGACTCGGATCCGGGTCAGGTACGGGTTTGGGGTGTTACATTTAATGGTATCATAGCTATGGTTTAGTTGATTCTCGACATAAACCAGAGTCCATAGTGTCTTAAAAAGTGTACATGCCAACATAGTAGTAAGAAATTCTGATATGATAGTGTAAGGAGTATGCTGTCTTGCTAATAGAATAATATTAGTATAAGATAGTTATGAGAATGGTCAAAGTGAATCTAGAGGTGATAAACCTGATGGTGGTAGTAATTCACCTACCCTGGCCAGGCAGGATGACAAGTTGACACCTTAGGAAGTGCCTCGTAAGATCAAAGGTGGATTTCAGAAAGTTGAAATCGTGTGAGAATACCGTTAGAGGGTATCTACTGTTTTGAATTGAAAAAATGATATGGAGTTGTTGAAAACATTTTTGATATTTCGATATAACAAATTAAATTTAAGATTTTACAAATGATTTTACAATTTATATTCGATTCAATCGAATATCAAATTATTACTCCAAGTCTTTGAAGATCAATTTTAATCCTTACTAAATGTGTAAAATTGTGATTTGTACTTAAACTATTTTTGAAACAATTTTCACAAAGTATTTTGAACCAAAAATCAAGCCTTAAATCAATTTTTCAAAAGCATGCACCGATGCATCAAATACCATGCATCGATGCATCAATGAATAAATTGAAACATCGAATGCATTTCATGCACCGATGCACTCTTCATGCATTGATGCACTCTGATTTAATTAAAACATCGAATGCATTTGATGCACAAGCCATGCATCGATGCACCAGGCTATTTTTCAAACATCGAATGCACTTCATGCATCGATGCACTCTTAGTGCACCGATGCACTAGGAGTCCAACAGTCAAAATATTTGAAATTTTACACTGATGCACAGATGCATAATGGTCATGCATCGATGCATGAGACGCTCCCACCTAGAAAATTAATTGTTTTCACACAATAACGGCTCTATTGACTTCACTAATTATCACCAACGTTCAGAATTGATTCAAGGAGTATTTAAACAAGTTTAGAAGCCATTGATCAATAACAAGAAACATCAAGCAACTAGAATCAAGAGAGAATCAAAGAGAAAGCATCAAACTTCAAATTTGAGCATTTCAAGCCTATTTTTCATTCAATATTCATTTTGCTTTCAAGAACACTTTTGTACTCAATTGTATTCATTCTTGAGTGTTCTTTTCTTTGTTCTAGAATTGTGCAAACAATCTACCTTGTGAGGATTTCCTTGTAAGTTTGCAAATTTGTATTGTTCTCTTTGGGAGAGAGTTTTCTCAAGAATTTGGGGTATAATTCATGAGGGTTTGTAAGGTTACTCTTTTTCCTCAAAATAAAGACAAATTAGTGAATTTGTGGAAAATCCTTAGTGTGGATAGCTAAGGTAGTCGACGTAGACTTTAGTTGAGAATGTCGAACCACTCTAAATCACTGTGCAAATCTTTTCAATTTTCTACAAAAGCTTCCACCAAAATTTTTAATTGCCAATTCACCCCCCTCTTGGCCGATTCCGTCGATCGATTAACTCAACAATTGGTATCAGAGTCTCACTCATTTGAAGGTTTAATCGCCTCTTGAGTCAATTCGGGAAGAGTTACATCGATTATCAAGTCATCAATGGCCTCCGCTTCAAATTTTAACTCCGATCTCGATTCGATGCCCGTCAACAAGCCTCCTTTATTCAATGGAGATAACTATGCCTATTGGAAGAATAGGATGATGTACTTTATTCAAGCAAGTGACATGGGAGCATGGAATGCCGTAGAAGAAGGATACATCAAACCTCTCACTCATCCAAGGTTGTGGAGTAAAGGAGAGACAATAATGTTCCAGCTCAACTCCAAAGCCATCCATATCAGTTTTTGTGCTCTTGGACCAGATGAATACGAAAGTATTTCATTGTGTACAACCGCCAAAGAAATATGGGACAAACTTTAAGTCACTCATGAAGGTACCGATGAGGTAAAGAAATCTAAAATTAGTATTCTAACGCATAGCTATGAAAATTTCAGGATGAAACCAAATGAAGATATCAAAGCTATGACGGATAGATTTTCAACGATTGTCAATGGTCTCAAATCATATGGAGAGATCATTTCAAATGAAAAGCTTGTGAGGAAGTTAGTCTACTCCCTCCCAAAATCGTGGCAATCAAAGAAGACGGCAATCATCGAGTCTAAAGACTTAACGTCCTTAACTCTTGAAGAGCTAATTGGGTCACTCCTCACTCATGAAATGATGCTCGAAGATGAGGTGGACCTCGACAAGATTGAAGAGATGCCAAAGGAGAATGAGAAGAAGAAAAACATTGGAGTTGCTCTCAAATCCACAAAAGATGAGAGTGATTCGGATGACAATGACGATGATGAGGAGATGGCATTGTTTACCAAACGGTTCAGAAAAATGATGAGACCTTATCGAGGAAGAAAATTCAAACGAAATGAAGGCCTCAAAAATGAATCGAAAGAGAAGGACCCAATCATTTGCTATGAATACAAAAAGTCAGGGCATGTCAAATATGATTGCCCACATTTGAAGAAAAAAGGGTCAATCAAAGAATAAGCACAAGGCTCATGTGGCTACATGGAGCGATGAAGAAAGTTCCGATGAAGAGGAACAAGAAGTAGCTAACTTGTGCTTGATGGCATTCGGGGAAGATTCTAAGGTAACCTCTAACTCATCCGATTTTGATGATTTATTCTATGATGAGTTATTAGAGGAATATAATGGGTTGGCTTTGGATTATGAGAAATTATTTTTAAAATATAAAAATGATGTTTCAAAATTGAAAAATGAAAACAAACTCATATCCAAAACCAACAACGATCTTGAAAGTAAAATCAAAGATTTGCAAATCAAACTAGAAGAGTTTGAAATGAAAAATTTAGATTTGTAAAATTTACTTTCAAAGATCAATGATGATCATGAAAAGAAAATTGATGATCTTAAAACTTCTTTTGATAAAGTTGGAACAAAACATTTTGAAAAAGGTGGAAATTCAAAATCCAACTTTGTTAGAAAAAGTTTTAGAAACTACAATCATAGAGGTCCCCAAAGAACCTCTAATGGAAAAATCGTTAGAAGTATGTGGGTTCCTAAAGAACTCATTACTACTAAAGATAAAGATATCCTACACAAATGGATACCTAAGGGGACTAGGATTTTGGAAACTAATGAATATGGACCCAAAAGAATTTGGGTACCAAAAATCAAAAATTAATCTATGTTTGTAGGGAAAGGAGCATTGCTACAAGGAACAGGAAACAAATTCAAATTCATGGTACCTTGATAGTGGATGCTCAAGACACATGACCGGAGACAAAAGCCGGTTCATTGAGCTTAACGCAAAAAATGGAGGAGAAGTGACTTTTAGAGACAATTCAAAAGGTCACATTGAAGGTATTGGTACAATAGGTAATACCTCTTCTATACAAATTAAAAATGTTTTATATGTGAATGGATTAAAGCATAATCTATTGAGTATTAGTCAATTATGCGATAAAGGATTCAATGTCTTATTTGAAATTAATGGTTGTAAAGTCGTTGACTTTGCATCTAATCGGATTATGCTTGGTCATAGAATAGGAAACATATACATGGTGTATTTAGATTCTTTTGATATGACTAATTTATGCCTAGTTGCTAAGGATGAGCATGATAGTTGGTTATGGCATAGGAGACTAGGACATGCTAGTATAAGTGTTTTGCAATGGTTAATTCAAGGAGACCTAGTAAGAGGGTTGCCTAAGCTTAAATTTGATAATGATAAAATCTGTGATGCTTGTGCTAAAGGAAAAAAAAAGCGAGTTTCTTTTAAATCCATTAATGATGTATCAACTAGTAGAGTTTTACAATTGATCCATTTAGATCTTTTTGGGCCAACTAGAACTACTAGTCTGGGTGGAAAACAATATGCATTTGTCTTGGTAGATGCCTATTCTAGATATACTTGGGTTCTATTCTTAAGTACAAAAGATGAAGCATTAGAACATTTCATCACATTTTCAAAAATTATCCAAAACGAAAAAGGTTACTCTATCACTACTGTTAGAAGTGATCATGGAACTGAATTTGAAAATTTTGGATTTATTGAATTTTGTAATTCTAATGGTATTAGCCATAATTTTTCAGCACCTAGAACCCCTCAACAAAATGGAGTTGTTGAGAGGAAAAATCGAACTTTAGAAGAAATGGCTAGAACCGTGCTTTGTGAAAATAATTTGCCAAAATATTTTTGGGCGGAAGCCACAAATACCGCTTGTTATGTTGTAAATCGAGTAATGATTAGGCCAATTTTAAAGAAAACTCCATATGAAATTTTTAAAAATAAAAAGCCTAACATTAGTTATTTTCATCCTTTTGGATGTAAATGTTTTGTTTTAAACAACGGTAAAGAAAACCTTGGCAAATTTGATGTTAAAAGTGATGAAGGAATTTTTCTGGGTTATTCCTTAAATTTTAAAGCTTATCGTGTATTTAATAAAAGAACTTTAGTTGTAGAAGAGTCTATACATGTTGTTTTCAATGATAATTTCCTTCCGAGAAAGGATTCTTGTGTTAATGATGATGTAGGCATCATAAATACAAATGACGTTAGACATGACGTTGGAGAATCATCATCAAAAGAAGATACAAAGGATGAGGAAACTCATGATCCCCTCGAGAATCCAACCATTAAAGAAAGGGAAGTATCTTATCCAAGAGAGTACAACTATGTCAAGGATGGTGAAATTATAGGTGATCCATCTAAAGGGGTAACTACTCAATCTTCTCTTAGAAATATTTGTAATTATGTTGCATTTATTTCATGCATAGAGCCTAAGAACATCAAAGAAGCATTAAAAGATGAACATTGGATTATGGCTATGCAAGAAGAATTAAATCAATTTGAGAGAAGTAAAGTATGGACATTAGTTGAAAGGCCTAGTAATAAAACTACTGTAGGTACTAGATGGGTATTTAGAAATAAGCTTGATGAAAGTGGTAATATAGTGAGGAACAAGGCTAGACTTGTTGCTCAAGGCTATACTCAAGAAGAAGGCATAGACTATGATGAAACATACGCTCCCGTAGCTAGGATGGAAGCAATTATAATGTTATTAGCATTTGCATGTTTTAATGAATTTAAATTATATCAAATGGATGTTAAAAGTGCATTTTTAAATGGTTTTATAAAAGAAGAAGTGTATGTGGAACAACCTCCAGGTTTTGAAGATTCAAATTTTCCGGATCATGTTTTAAAATTGACAAAAGCTCTTTATGATTTAAAACAAGCTCCTAGAGCTTGATATGAAAGATTGTCAAATTTTTTAATTGAAAAAGGTTTTTCAAAAGGAAAGGTTGAAACTACATTGTTTTTAAAGAGAAAAGGTAAAGATTTATTAGTAGTTCAAATTTATATTGATGATATAATATTTGGTTCTACTAATGATGTTCTTTGCCAAGAATTTTCTAAGCTAATGCAAAGTGAGTTCGAGATGAGCATGATGGGGGAGCTCTCATATTTCTTGGGACCCCAAATCAAGCAAAGAAAAGATGTCATCTTCATCAATCAAGCTAAGTACGTCAAGGATATGCTCAAGAAATTTGGATTGGAAAATGGGAAACCCTATGCCACTCCAATGAGTTCTTCTACAAAGCTTGACTTGGATGAAGGAGGTAAATGTGTGGATGCTAAATTATATAGATCCATGATTGGTTCATTGCTTTATCTAACCGCAAGTAGACCAGATATTTTGTTTAGTGTTTGCTTGTGTGCTAGGTTTCAATCATGTCCTAAAGAATCACATTTACTAGCTGTTAAGAGGATCTTTAGATACCTTAAGGACACTCCTAGTATAGGACTTTGGTATCCTAGAGACTTTAGCTTTAGCTTGCATGCCTTCTCAGATGCGGATTATGGAGGATGCAAATTAGATAGGAAAAGCACCTCCAGTACTTGCCAATTCCTTGGAAATATGCTGATTTCTTGGTTTTCAAAGAAACAAAATTGTGTTGCATTATCTACCACTAAAGAAGAATACATTTCAGCCGGTAGTTGTTGTGCACAAGTTTTATGGATGAAACAACAACTTTTAGATTATGGAATTGAAGTAAGTACTATTCCTATCAAGTGTGACAATACTAGTGCTATTTGTCTCACTAAAAATCCCATCCAACACTCTAGAACTAAACATATTGAAATTAGACATCACTTCATTAGAGACCATGTCGCTAAGGAAAATGTAGCTCTAGAATTTTTTGATACTTTGCACCAATTAGCGGATATTTTTACAAAACCCTTAGATAAGGAAAGATTTTGGACACTTAGGAGAGAATTAGGTTTAACTGACCTATCTTCACTTAGTGTTTAAAATAATTTTAGCACTTTTAATAAATATTGAAAAATGCTTATAATAATAATCTTTGATTGCATTCTTGCTATTAGTTAGGGGGAGTTTATAAGTCTTAGTAAAAATTAAAATTATGTTCAAATAAAGTTTAAAGATTAATTTGATTGATTGAACATAATTAATTTTTGATATATGAGTTGCCAATACCACTTGAGCCAAATAATTTAGCATTTTAAGTGTTTAAAACGGATTTTTGATATTTTTGTGCTTAATGCACCGATGCACTTAACAATGCATCGATGCATCCCTTTGTATGTGCATCGATGCATCCGCATGATGCACCGATGCATTCCTTGAATGTGCATCGATGCACAAGACCATGCATCGATGCATCCGTCGGGTTTTTGGTTAAAAACCCTGATTCTCTTTATTTTTTCTCAAAACCCTTTAAACACTCCCACAACCATTCGTCCCTCTATCTCTAAAAACTCCATTCTTGCTCAAAATCAACAATTTTTCATCAGATTCTTCAAGTTTTTCATCTCCCAAACCTGCTTTTATCATCAAATTGTGCAAAACATCTCTTCATCCCTCTCAATCCGAAATTTTCAAGGTAATATTTCAAAAACCTCTACTTTATTGATTTTTGATTTTAGAACTAGTTTTGATTAGTTCGAGGATGAACATTATATCGGGCATTGATTTTTTGATGATTAGAAACTCGATTTTACAACTAATTTCATCAAAAACTCACAAATTTTCAAGATTTTTTTTCGAAATATAAAAAAAAATTGAAATTCTGAAATTAATTTTGGTGTTTTTGATTTAATTATGTTGTCTTCATGAAAACTATACATCTTATAAACATTATTTTCAAATAGTTTTTTCAAAACCTTGCCCATTAGGATTCGGTTTAGAGAACCTTGAATTATTGAGGAGTCAATTGAGTTTTGGGATTGATTATTGTACATACATGTGTTTTCAATTTGCAGGTTATATTTCTTATTCCGACTCCTTTACCATGTCTAATCCTAAACGTCCTAGGACTTCCTCTGGTCGTTCACATCGTCCTTCCGTTCCTCTACCTCCTAATCCCGTTCCTCAAACTTCTAGTGGCCTATTGAGTTCTTATTTCAATATGCCAGAGCGTCGTAGAAACGACCTTTACAATAGATACATTGAGTCATTCCAATCCTATAGAATTCGGGAAGAACTTATTCCCTCGCTTCAAGCCATGAACAAAATTGACTTTGAATACCTCCCAATTCTTAAACAATGGAAGTTTGATAAACTATTTTCGCTTCAACCTATCGTCCTCCACCAATTAGTCCGCATTTTCTATTCTAATGCGGTCTGTATTCAAAATCAAACCCAATGTGGAACCATCGAAATTAGATCCTATCTTCTAGGTCAATACATTGTTGTTGATTCTGCAATTATTGCTTCTCATTTTGGGTTAGATGATGATGGTGTGTTTGACAAAAAAGAATCTGTGGCTTACCCTTATACCCCTAATGCTAGTGTCAGTACCCTTCGAACCCATCACAACCGTTTCCTTCATTTCATTATTTCTTGGTGGTTTCATCCTTCTGCTGGTAGGTACTCCACTCTATGTGCTAGGGATTTATGGTGGATGTATTGTATTAAAAATAAAATCAAAATAAATCTTCCACAGGTCATTTTTAGCCAACTAGTAGACATCGTAAACATTGTCCCTTCTAAACATGTTGAAACATTAGCCTACGGATGTCTACTTAGTAACATGTTTATCAAATTTGGTCTAGACGTTTCTATCGACACTCCCATCCCTCTCCAAAATCAAATCAATCTCACTTCTTTAAAGAAAGCGGATTGGGTTCAAGATGAACGCATCGGTTTTTGGGTCTTCTGACCAAATAAACAAACTCCAGGAGCTAGTTCTTCTCGTGCTCTTCCTCCTCCTCTGGCTGTGGATGTCGATCCCGAGCTTCAAGGGATATTTCAAGATATTGACGATCCAACTAATGCACTGGAACCTGCTCGGCAAGAAGATCAAAGACCACCTTATTTCTGATCATTTTTAGAGGCGTTTGATCTACAATTTGCTTCCATGGAGTCTCAGATTACTGAGTTTCAGAGGGAGATGCGTGATCATATGGATGCTCTAACTCTTGAAGTTCGAGCTCATTATCCTCCTTCTCCCGATCCTCCGATGGAGTAGATTTGTATTTCTTGTCATGCTTTCTTGATTTTAACACTTGGATTGATTTTGATATTTCTGGTTTGTTTGTTTTTGGATACTTTAACTTTGTTGGTTGACGGATGTTTGGACTTATTTTATGAATGCTTGAACTTCATATATATATATTTGGTTTGGTTAAATTTTCTTATTTTTTTGCATCATTAGACATATATGACCAATTATCCATTGCATGTTATATGAAAATTGATTTATGAAACTAATGGCTAATCTCTCTTTTGATTGTGATCTTAGCAGCTAATAATTAATAAATCAATAGGCTTAAGTTTCTCAAACATTCTTGTTTAAAATGTTTTATAGGGTCTTTTTGATTTAACAAAAAGGGGGAGAAGATGTGTGTCATAGTAAGGGGGAGTAATTTTTCAAATTCAAAAGTTGATTTCAAAATTAATTTTCTAAATCTTAAAATTTTCCAAATGTTTTGTTATATCAAAAAGGGGGACATTGTTGAAAACATTTTTGATATTTCGATATAACAAATTAAATTTAAGATTTTACAAATGATTTTACAATTTATATTCGATTCAATCGAATATCAAATTATTAATCCAAGTCTTTGAAGATCAATTTTAATCCTTACTAAATGTGTAAAATTGTGATTTGTACTTAAACTATTTTTGAAACAATTTTCACAAAGTATTTTAAACCAAAATCAAGCCTTAAATCAATTTTTCAAAAGCATGCACCGATGCATCAAATACCATGCATCGATGCATCAATGAATAAATTGAAACATCGAATGCATTTCATGCACCGATGCACTCTTCATGCATCGATGCACTCTGATTTAATTAAAACATCGAATACATTTGATGCATCGATGCCCAAGCCAAGCATCGATGCACCAGGCTATTTTTCAAACATCGAATGCACTTCATGCATCGATGCACTCTTAGTGCACCGATGCACTAGGAGTCCAACGGTCAAAATATTTAAAATTTTACACTGATGCACAGATGCATAATGGTCATGCATCGATGCATGAGACGCTCCCACCCAGAAAATTAATTGTTTTCACAAAATAACGGCTCTGTTGACTTCACTAATTATCACCAATATTCAAAATTAATTCAAGGAGTATTTAAACAAGTTTAGAAGCCATTGATCATTAACAAGAAACATCAAGCAACTAGAATCAAGAGAGAATCAAAGAGAAAGCATCAAACTTCAAATTTGAGCATTTCAAGCCTATTTTTCATTCAATATTCATTTTGCTTTCAAGAACACTTTTGTACTCAATTGTATTCATTCTTGAGTGTTCTTTTCTTTGTTCTAGAATTGTGCAAACAATCTACCTTGTGAGGATTTTCTTGTAAGTTTGCAAATTTGTATGTTCTCTTTGGGAGAGAGTTTTCTTAAGAATTTAGGGTATAATTCTTGAGGGTTTGTAAGGTTACTCTGTCCTTAAAAGAAAGACAAATTAGTGAATTTGTGGAAAATCCTTAGTGTGGATAGCTAAGGTAGTAGACGTAGACTTTGGTTGAGAAAGTCGAACCACTCTAAATCACTATGCAAATCTTTTCAATTTTCTGCAAAAGCTTCCACCAAAAATTTTAATTGCCAATTCATCCCCCTCTTGGCCGATTCCGTCGATCGATTAACTCAACAGGAGTAGTTTTGTTATTACGTGGATAAGATAGAATATGGTGAACAAGTGTCACCATAAGAACGTTAAAAAGATCAAATGATGTAGTGAGAATTGTAGAAGAGTTCAAGAATAAGTGAATCGGTGACAAGTGTATAAGATATATAAAGCCAAAGCTTTTGAGTTTGAAATAGGGAAATGTAATGTGTATGCATAAGAGTACAATTTGATAAGTTGAGTAAATAGTTGTTAAGTTAATCTAAAGGAAAAGGATGTACGCAAGTGGTTTATGGAAAAGTTGTGCTAAATTTTTTAAGAAAGCTCAGAAGGATTAAGAGAATTAGTATTTCATAAATTTAGTACTATCGAAGAGAGACATAGATTAGGATTTTTGAACTATAGACTCGGTTTGAATCAGTTGTATTCCATGTTGAAAGATTAAATTTGATGAAAGTCAGACTCACTTAAGTAGTAGAGTCTGGTATTGGAAAAGTAAATAAGGAGTTAAAGATAGATATGAAGTTAAGATATGAAAGTGGGGGAATGGATTAAGAGTTCTGTTAGAAATGATGTAAATTGAAAAAGAAAAAGTATTTAAAATGGATCATGTAATGTGAACATTATTTTGGAAGAGTTTAAGAATGTGTACATCGGTGATTAGCTTACAAGACAAAGGAAGCTGGAAAGTTGAGTTTGAGTAAAGGAAATTGCATAGTGTATGAGTAAGAATGTGGGTTTGATAGGTTAAGTAAATTATTGGTGGATTAATTATGTCTGGAAAGAATGTATATAAATGGTTCGGGGAAAGTTTGCGCTCTATAGTTTTAATTTTTTAATTTAATCACTAAATTTATAAATTACTCTTATTTTGTTTTAGTCAATCTTTTATCTCTCCATGTGTTGACTTGGCTTTTTCTATTAACTTTTAAGTCATATAAAAACCAACTCAGATTTTGATCACTACTCATTGCGATCTATCATCGCATTATTCGTTGTCGTCGACGGTTGTTAAAAGACTGACTTAGTTGGGTCAATGTAGATAGCATAGAATGTCAAGTAAATTCATTTATGCCATGATGATATACGGTATGCTTAAGCCATGGAAAATAATAAATATATGTTTTGCATTTTTTAATTACCATTAATTTTTTCAAATTATTATATTTAACAAAAATCAACCATACAGTCAAATTCAGAACTGTTCACGAATCATATGATTATGCAATCCAGGCCACAGAAGCTGCAAAAACATAAGTCAAAGCATATTGAAGAAGTAAATCTGATATTCTCCCGGGACCTGATGGTGTTCGGAGCCAGGACTTGGAAACTGCTAGGCAACAAAACATAAGTCAAAGCAGATTGGCGAACTCGATGCTGTGAAACAAGAATTGAGGAAGCTTCGTCAGGACTGCAGTGTATCCTTATAAGTGAAAATTATGGCCTTCAACCAAATGGAAGAAGCTAAAGATTCGGCTAAGGTTGACATTGAGAAGGTTGGAGAGCTTTCAAAGAAAATTTCATCATTACAGGGATTGATTGGACAAGTGAAGCTTGCATCTCTTGAAGCACAGTAAGAACAAGCTAAATTTTTGCTGAAAAGATAAGGCAGAGTCAGTTGTAAAAAGCTACCATTGAAGAGTCGACTAAGAAGTTATTAGCTTTAAAGAGTCAATTTGACCCGGAGCTTACACGAAATCTTGAAGCACAACTTTCAAAAATAGTTAATCAGATTGGGACTTTGTAGAAGCAAATGGAGAATGCAAAGGCTTTTGATTTGGACTCTGTGCGAACCGTTACCTTGGAGCTAGATAGAGCTAAAGAATCACTGTAAAAAGTTGTTGAAGAAGAAAACTCATTTAGACATATGCTGGAGTCTCTCAAGTTGGAGATAGAGTGTGAAGAAAGAACATTCGGAACTGCAGGAGAAGGAAATAGAAGCGGAGTCCATTGCTGAGAACTACATGTTCACCTACAAAAAAATAAATCCGAGCTTGAAGCTTTCCTTGTAGAGGAATCCAAAACAAGAGGTTCATGTGAAAAAATGATTTCAACCCTCCAATAAATAATGGTGGAAACGAAAAATGCACGGCAAGAAGCAGAATGTATGAAAAAGGAAGCCGAGAAGTTAAAGTCGGAAGCTGAAGCAGAAAAAATGGCATTCAAGGAAGTTGGTAAGCAACTGAGAGCTGTTCTTGAAGAAGTTAAAGATGCGAAAGAAGCTGAGATAAGAGCACTTGATCAGATAAAGATGCTTTCCGAGAGAGCAACCGCTGCACGTTACTCGACCTCTGAATCTGGAGCCAATATCACAATCTTCAGGGAAGAATTCGAGCCTTTGAGCCATAAATTAAGTTGAAGAGTGTAATAATTTAGCTGAAATGAAAGTGGCAGCTGCCATGGTTCAGGTGGAAGCCTTAAAGGCTAGTGAAAAGGTGGCCCTCAAGAGGTTAGAGTCGACTCAAAAAGAGATTGAAGATATGTAGGTTGCAACTACAGGTGCTTTGAGAGTGCAGAGATGGCTGAAGCAGCAAAGAGAGTAGTGGAAGGAAAGCTCCGAAGGTGGCATATAAGGGAACAGAAGAAAGCAGCTGAAGCTGCATCCCGGATTCTATCAGAAACACACATGCCGACCTAATCATCCCTACGGCATTACAGAATTCAAGATGTGAACCCACCAGAGAAAATCATTCATGTACAAAAGTTGGATAAAGAGAGGCCTTCTGTCTCAAAAAAGGTCCTTTTACCTAATATCAGTGGTATCTTCAACCGAAGAAAGAACCAAATCGAGGGTGGAACACCCTCTTATCTGCCTGGTGAGAACTGAGGCATTTGCCAGATCTTTGTACTTTTATCAATGGTTGAGAGAAATATGTCTATGTTTGTGTGAATCTGTTTGAGGAATTTAAAGTGGAATATCTGAGGATTAGTTTGCAAGGAAATTTTATGCCACTCATAGACTATCAGAAACAACTAGAATCCGTGTTCCAAAATATCCTTATGACCAATGAAAGGATCTATGCAATCCTTCATGAGGATGAGAACCTATCTTTTCTTGTGAGATGCAACCCTTGACAAGAGAAGTTACATGTTCCTGAGATGTATGGCATGAATTGTAACACCCCAATTTAGGGGCTAAATTTTAGAAATTATAAAGTATTGGATTTAATTGGTATTTTGAAAGAAACGGTGGATTAAATTGTAAAATTTCAAAGTTGCCAGACCGTTTTAAGAAGTGCAGGAAGTTCAGTGACTAAACTCATGGTTTACCTATTTTTTTATCGGATGAATTATAAACCCCTTCCCTGATCAATTTCCAGAATATTTTCCCATTTCCCTTCCCCCGTTAACCCTCATTTCAACTCCGATCTACTCATCGTCCGACCTTCGATCGGCAAATCGAAACCACCATCGTGTTCGTTATCGACCAATGAACAAAACCCCTCAAACCTTTCGTTGTGAATCAGCGCCGGTCGTCGTTAATTTCAATCGAAAGTATCATCGGTTTTCACTCAATTTCAGTTCGTTTTTTGTCGATTCGCGACGATCCAACCATCCGTTTTCGACACCTCCCGCACCATCATTTTCCTTGCATCATTCCGAGTCCACTAGTGTCCTCCGTTTCTCCGTTGTCGCCGACGTATGGAGGGGTGAGAAAGTCAAAGTTTTCGATGTTTCAGAATCGAGCTCTCCACCGTTCAAAATTGTAAACCAAGCTTGGTAAGTGTCTCAAAATGCCTTAAAATAATTTTTAGGATTTTTTCCGAGAATTTTCCGACAGCGTATCACTGTTTATGCGCTGCCACTGTGCATTAGGGGTGTTAATTTTGTAATTAGTTTCTGTTACGGTGATATTTGTGTAAAATTCGGGTGTTAGTTTTGTAAATATTTGTAGAAGGTGGCTAATTTTGTAATTAATTTCTGTTAGGGTGATATTTATATAAAACGGTCGACTGTTGACCGTTGATTTGCGTTGACCGGCGTTGACCAAAACTTTGACCGTCGTTGACCAGGCATTGAACGGCCTTTGACTTTGATCGGGTATACCTATTCTGATGTTATTCGACGTCCTGAATCTGTTTTGCCAAATTCAAACCCGATAAGTTGGTTTTCACTAATTAATCACCCGATTCGATCCGTTTTTCGGAATTAAGCCCCATTTTTTTTATGAAATGTTTATTGTTATGTATTTGAAGAATTATTGAGAGTTAAATTAAAGATCGAGGGCATTCGAATGGAATGTTTATGGTCGATCAGTATGGCATAAAAATCGAGGTAATACATTACTACCTCTTTTTACTTTATAGAACATGTTGGTATTGGTAAATGCATGAATGGAAATGTTTGGTCTCATATGTGTAATTAATGAAGGTCTACACTCTATACGAATGCGGTAGAAAGTAAGTAACTGAATATGGCTCAGATGACTATTATAAGAATTGGAGGACAATTGGAATTAAATTACAAGTTCTGGAATTAAGTGACAAAAGAATCAACCATATATATGTAAATTATAATTTATTTCATCAAAGGTACTTGGATGGGAAATTATGAGAATACTCTGGTAGGTTAAAATTACGAAAATACCCTTATGTTGAAAAAATGATAAGAATTGTCCTTGGAAGTTGATTGATAACTCTGAAAAGACTTATTGGTCTGATAAAACTACAGATGTGCATAAGAAATGTTAGTTTTAATTGGAAAATTTGGATAATCGGTTTGTAACCCCAAGAGGGTTTATGCACGATACTAGAAGTCTGTTAAGGAATCATTTCAAGATTGGAGAATGTTCTGAAAAGAAATTAACCATATGATCTCTAAATTATAGTTATTTTCGTAAAGAGTTAATACCGAAACTATTTGGTTAAGAAATTATGAAAATGTCATTGAAAGTTAAAAATAGTCCGAGTTGACCCGGAATGAGAAAGTACTTTGAGGATTTATACTTAACTCGATAAATTACAGATTTAATTGTTAAGATCCTATCTTGGTATAGAAAAATTCATGATATTCCGTTTGTAAAATCTGAGAAGGCATTTGATCCGAAAATATTCGTGTTACGAGTAAATACCTGAAGAACAATTTATCGGGGGTGTTCTTTTGTAAGAATTATTCAAAAGGAATGAAATAAATGACAAGATTGAATTTAATAGTAAAATTGGACGGAAGGAAATAATTGAAATACACTGAATATATAAAATAACCAAAATACCCCAGGAATAAAAATGACTCAAGAATATCACCAAGCCCAGGAATGAATGGACATCCTCAAGCTTTGAAATGAATGGAAAAATATTGAGTAACAAAATAACCAAAATGCCCTTATGGTCTAGATTAAGTAAATGTCTTGGATTAATTAAGGAATCTAAATAAATATGGATATGTTACTGTTCTTAAAAGTTATGGATCACATATTAAGCCGAGCAACCAATGCTAGTGTTATATCAGTAACTGAACGACATAGAAGTCACTTGAATGCGTGTTCGTCTTCTCAAGTTTGGATCGATGATAATTGTGTAAGTGCTTAGCTCATCTCAACTCTACAGTGCTTTCGGTACTAAGAAGTGGATATTCATGAGACAAAATCAACCACGAATATCAGATTGAGTAAATTAAACTGAAAGAAATTACAATATGTATCTGAAATTTAGAAACGTCTGTATTACTCCGAAAAACTCTAAAGTAACTGGGATAGACATGATTGCTAAATGAACTAAGTAACCTCAATGGCTGAGGTTTAAATAAGTAATTTGGATGAATTTGGAAACACTGTTGAATTTACGTGATGAGTTGTCCTTATGGGTCATGAACCATGAATCAAGTACGCCAGTATGGTCAGATATAGTTGAAACGTGGTAATGGAGTAAAGACCATTGAAATATTTGTTTGTCTCCTTAAGACTTATTCGATAATAATTCTGAAGATGACTTATGGTCAAGAATTATTGGTATTATAGAGTGAATACCAGAAAGGGAAATGAATTGACCAGTCGACAGACATCAGTTCTAAGAGTTGTTCAGCTCAAGTTGTTCGATAATCAGATCGATTGTCAAGGATGGTAATTGCCCTGAATATTTGTTTCTTCTTTTTCGACTCAAATCACTCCGGTTATTCTGGATGCACATGAAAACATAGTGGGATTCTAAAGTATCAACCTTAAATGTCTGATTAGATCGATTAGTAACCGATTCTCTTCAATAGGACCTCGTTCCTGGAATCTGATCAAATTGCATAAGTTTTCTGTTATCCATACTGATGACTACAAAATGTCTCTGATAAATATTGGGATTTCTCTAGTGTGTTCTTTATATTTTAATAAACTATTTTATTGTTTTAACATGAGGTACACTAAAATTTATGGTTACTATTTTATGGATGAACCAACTTATTGGTGATGGCTTATGGAATTCTATCAATGTATAAATTGTATCTTGGAGATACAAATTTGTAAAGTACAACTCTGATCAAGCTGGAATATTTTTATGGACCTAATGTGACTCTTAGGTAGGCTCTGCGGCCCTGAGATCATTCTCGGGTAGGCCCTGTGGCTTTAAGATGTGTTCTTAGGTAGGCCCCGTGGCCTCGAACTTTCTTGGGTAGGCTCTCAGGCCCTAAGATGTTCCCTTAGGTTAACTCTTTATACGATGGTTTTAAAATACGAGTTTAAAAAGCTCCACTACAGTATGGCTTATGGGATTTACTGAACTATCATTTGATTAGTGTACCTATTATGATTTTATCGTACTGATGGAACACACTAGACATCCTATTCTATCTCCTGAAAATGTGATATTATGAATGCTTCTTACGAACAGAGATATTCATGGCTTATATTCGTTTAATTACTAGTGGAACTCCAGATTAATCCGAAAATCGATATATATTTGATTAAATAAGAAATGATATGGCTTTCCATTTATCGGTATGTCTTGTATCAACATCTGGTAGTTCTGTATTAATGAGCTTTTCAAAGCTCACTCTATTACTCACCATTGCAGGTTAAAAGAATTGTACAAGTACAACTATCAACATCAGTAAGGGAGTTCTTCCGGCGTTGCTTGCAGAGTATGGTGCATGTGATTAGGGGGCAAGTAGATTGTATTTTGTTTTATATCTGAGTTTGAAAAATCTGTTTAATTGCTGAACAATAATAAATCATTTTTTGATTTTACATGTTTTAAGAAAATTTTTAAATTTTCTGCTATTTTTACAGTGGGTCACTCCGGTGGCCCTAATATGACACTTCAGATCGGATCGGGCTACCGCATCGGTCTGAGGGGGTTACATTTAGTGGTATCGGAGCTATTGTTGAGTCAAATTTTTCAAGATAGATTGGCCGGTAAAATTTCAAAAGATGTCTTATCAGTATATGCCCCTAGACTACAATCGTACTTCTCTGAGCCAGAACTTCATGGCTGAGTCCCTATATGTAACGAGTAAACCGAAGTTTCTATTCGTTAAGGCTATACTTGTATAAAAAAGAATACTATTAACATATGGCTAAAAGCTGTAAAGTACCTCACGAGCCATGTGAGAGTTATTCATCTGAGAAATTCCGACTCGACTCCGGAAATGAAATTGGGATATGCTACTTCTCTATGAGCCTATTTTAATGACCAAGAATGAATTGATTCTTCAAGGAAATTTTTGTTCGGATTCTTTTATTGAAATGAGTAAAAGTTCTGATAAGAATGTATGCTCAGTTGGTTAAGGATTAGTAAAGAACTCGCATTTTTGTAAAAGCTACTTGAAGATATTCAAGAATTGATGGAAGTTTTATTTATGCAATTATGTGACATAAATAAATTTCGAGGACGAATTTCTTTTCAGGAGGGGAGAATTGTAACACCCCAATTTAGGGGCTAAATTTTAGAAATTATAAAGTATTGGATTTAATTGGTATTTTGAAAGAAATGGTAGATTAAATTGTAAAATTTCAAAGTTGGCAGACCGTTTTAAGAAGTGTAGGAAGTTCAATGACTAAACTCATGGTTTACCCATTTTTTATGGGATGAAATATAAACCTCTTCCCCGATCAATTTCCAAAATGTTTTCCCATTTCCCTTCCCCCATTAACCCTCTTTTCAACTCTGATCTAATCATCGTCCGACCTCCGATCGACAAATCGAAACCACCATCGTGTTCGTTGTCGATCGATGAACAAAACCCCTCAAACATCTCATTGTGAATCGTCTCCGTTCGTCGTTAATTTCAATCAGAAGTATCATCGGTTTTAACTCAATTTTAGTTGGTTTTTCGTCGATTCACGATGATCCGGCCATCCGTTTTCGACACCTCCCACACCATCGTGTTCCTTGCAGCATTTTGAGTCCACCAGTGTCCTTCGTTTCTCCGTCGTCGCCAATGTGTGGAGGGGTGAGAAACTCAAAGTTTTCGATGTTTCAGAATCATGCTCTCCGCCGTTCAAAATTATAAATTGAGCTTGGTAAGTGTCTGAAAATGGCTTAAAATAATTTTTAGGAATTTTTTTGGGAATTTTCCGACAACGTATCACTTTTCACGCATCACACGCACCGCCACTGCACATAGGGGGTGTTAATTTTGTAATTAATTTCTATTAGGGTGATATTTATGTAAAATTCGGGTGTTAGTTTTGTAAATATTTGTAGAAGGTGGATAATTTTATAATTAATTTCTGTTAGGGTGATATTTATGTAAAACGGTCGACTGTTGACCATTGACCTGCGTTGACCATTGTTGACCAGAACTTTGACCGTCGTTGACCGGACGTTGAACGACCTTTGATGTTGACCCGGTATACCTATTCAAATGTTTTTCAACATCCTAAAATTGTTTTTGTGGTCTGTTTAGCCAAATTCGAACCCGATAAGTTGGTTTTCACTAATTAATCACCCGATTCGATCCATTTTTTAGAATTAAGCCCCGTTTTTTATGAAATGTTTATTGTTTTGTATTTGAGGAATTATTGAAAGTTAAATTAAATATCGAGGGCGTTCGAATGAAATTTTTATGGTTGATCAGTATGGCATAGAAATCGAGGTAATACATGACTACCTCTTTATGTTTTATAGAACATGTTAGTATTGGTAAATGCATGAATGGAAATGTTTGGTCTCATATGTGTAATTAATGAAGTTCTACACTCGATATGAATGCGGTAGAAAGTAGGTAAGTGAATATGGCTCAGATGACTATTATAAGAATTGGAGGACAGTTGGAATTAAATTACAAGTTCTAGAATTAAGTGATAAAAGAATCAACCATGGATATGTAAATTATAATTTATTTAATCAAAGGTACTTGGATGAGAAATTATGAGAATACTCTATTAGGGTAAAATTATGAGAATACCCTTATGTTGAAAAAATGACAAGAATTGTCTTTGAAAGTTGATTGATAACTCTGAAAAGACTTATTGGTCTGATAAAACTACAGATGTGCATAAGAAATGTTAGTTTTAATTGGAAAATTTGGATTACCGATTTTAAACCCCAAGAGGGTTTATACACGATACTAGAAGTCTGTTAAGGAATCATTTCAAGATTGGAGAATGTTCTGAAAAGAAATTAACCATAGGATCTCTAAATTATAGTTATTTTCGTAAAGAGTTAATACTGAAACTATTTGGTTAAGAAATTATGAAAATGCCATTGAAAGGTAAAAGTAGTCCGAGTTGACCCGGAATGAGAAAGTACTTTGAGGATTTGTACTTAACTCGATAAACTATGAATTTAATTGTTAAGATCCTGTCTTGGTACAGAAAAATTCATGATATTCCGTTTGTAAAATCTGATAAGGCACTTGACCCAAAAATATCCGAGTTATGAGTTAATACCTGAAGAACAATTTATCGGGGGTGTTCTTTTGTTAGAATTGTTCGAATGGACTGAAATAAATGATAAGATTGAATTTAATAATAAAATCGGACGGAAAGAAATGATTGAAATACACTGAATCTATAAAATGACCAAAATACCCCTGGAATAAAAATGACTCAAGAATATCACCAAGCCCAGGAATGAATGGACATCCTCAAGCTTTAAAATGAATGAAAAAACATTGAGCACCAAAATGACCAAAATGCCCTTATGGTCTAGATTAAGTAAATGTCTTGGATTAATTAAGGAATCCAAATAAATATGGATATGTTACTGCTCTTAAAAGTTATGGATCACATATTAAGCCGAGCAACCAATGCTAATGTTATATCAGTAACTGAACGACATAGAAGTCACTTGAATACATTTTTGTATTCTCAAGTTTGGATAAATGATAATTCTATAAGTGCTTAGCTCAGCTCAACTCAACTCTACAGCGCATTCGGTACTAAGAAGTGGATATTCATGAGACAAAATCAACCACGAACATCAGATTGAGTAAATTGAACTAAAAAAAGGTACAATATGTGTATGAAATTTAGAAATGTCTGTATTACTCCAAAAAACTCTGAAGTAACCGGGATGTACATGATTGCTAAATGAACGAAGTAACCTCAATGGATGAGGATTAAATAAGTGATTTGGATGAATCTGGAAACACTGTTAAATTTACTCGATGAGTTGTCCTTATGGGTCATGAACCATGAATCAAGTACGTCAGTATGGTCAAATATAGTTGAAACATGGTAATGAAGTAAAGACCATTGAAATATTTGTTTGTCTCCTTAAGAATTATTCAATAATAATTCTGAAGACGATTTATGGTCAAGAATTGTTGGTATTATAGAGTGAATACCAGAAAGGGAAATGAATTGACCAGTCGACAGACATCAGTTCTGAGAGTTGCTCAGCTCAAGTTGTTCGATAATCCGATCGTTTGTCATAGATGGTAATTTCCCTGAATATTTGTTTCTTCTTTTTCGACTCAAATCACTCCGGTTATTCCGGATGTTTTGTGTTAATCGATCGACGAAATCGGCCAAGAGAGGGGTGAATTGACAATTAAAAAGTTGGCGGAAGCTTTTGGAGAAAATTGAAAGTAATTGCACAACAATTTAGAGTGGTTCGACTTTCTGAACCAAAGTCTACGTCCACTACCTTAGCTATCCACACTAAGGAGTTTCCAAAAAATTCACTAATTTGTTCTTTCTTTTGAGGACAAATAGTAACTTTACAACTCCCTCAAGAATTATACCTCAATTCTTGAGCACACTCTTTTCCAAAGAGAAATACACAAATTTGCAAACTTACAAGGAAAACCTCACAAGGGAATATGTTTGCACAATTCTAGAACAAGATAAGAACACTCAAAGATAATTACAAATGAGCACAAATTGTGTTCTTGAAAGCAAAATGAATATTGAAAGGAAATTTGGCTTGAATTGCACAAACTTGATGTTTGATGCTTTCTCTCTTGTTTCTCTATGATTTCTTCTTGATTGTTGTTGATCAATGGCTTCAGAACTTGTTTAAAAACTCCTTCAAATGATTCTTAATGTTGGGGATGGTTAGTGGAGTCAATATAGCCGTTTAAGTGTGAAAACAATTAATAAAATCAGTTGGGATCATCCATGCATCGATGCATACCCATGGTGTATCGGTGCATCAAGTGTAAAATTCAAATATTTTGACCGTTGAACCCTTGGTGCATCGGTGCACTAAGAGTGTATCGATGCATGAAATGCATTCGATGTTTCAAAATAGCCAGAGTTCATCGATGTATGGCTTGTGCATTGATGCATCAAATGCATTTGATGTTTTCATAAAATCCTGAGTGCATCGATGCATAATATGCATTCGATGTTTAATTTATTCCATGGTGCATCGATGCATGGATTGATGCATCGGTGCATCACTTTGAACAATTGATTTTAGGCTTGATTTTGGTTCAAAATACTTTGTGAAAATTGTTTCAAAAATATATTAAGTATAAAACACAATTTTACACATTTAGTAAGGTTTGAAATTGATCTTGAAAGACTTGGAGTAATAATTTGACATTCGATTAATTGAATCGAATATACTTATAAATATCTTTTGTAAAATCTTAAAATTCATTTATACTTAGTTTGTTATATCGAAACATCAAAATGTTTTCAACAATCTCCCCCTTTTTGATATAAAAAAAAACATTTTAGTAATTTTAAGATTTTCTTTGAAAATAAATTTTGAAAATCAAGTTTGAAATTACTCCCCTTACTTTAACACTTTTCCCTATAACATGTAACATTTCTCACCCTTTTTGTTAAATCAAAAAGTCTCTAAAACATTTTTAAACAAGTTTTTGAAAAACTTAGCCAAATGATTAATTTAAAGATTAAGCTGCTAAGATCACAATCAAAAGAGAGATTAGCCATTAGTTTCATAATCAATATTCATAATCAAATGTGAAATGACATAATTGGTCATAATGTAACTAATATGTATATGATGCAGAAATTAATAAACTTTAAGCTCAAAATTCAAACCAAACCAAATATATATAAAATAAGTTCAAACATTCAATCATCTAACTCCTAGCAAATTCAAACATTTAACAAACCAAAACAAACACTCCAGAAACATCAAAATCAATCCAATTAAAATCAAGAAAGCATAACAAGGATAGATATACTCCATCAGAGGATCGGGAGGAGGAGGAAATCGTGCTTGCATCTCAAGAGAGTGATCATCTATACGTGCAAGCATCTTCCGTTGAAACTCCATTTGTTGAGCTTCCAATGCGTCCAAACGATGATGCACGACTTCATTGTTAGCAGTCAAATGGGATTCGATGGAAGCAAACCGTAAATGAAATGTCTCCAAAAACGAACGAAAATATGGAGGCACTTGATCCTCTTGTGGAGTTGGTTTCGGTGTAGGCTCATAATCTGGTACGTGATCGTCGATATCTTGCATAAGCTGTTGAAGTTCGGGATCATCGTCAGCAGCCGGAGCTGGAGGAGGTGGAGGAGCACAAGAGGAGATAGGAGCAGCTCGTGAAGAACTCGCTTCCGAAGTTTGCTTACCAGTTCGAAAGACCCAAAGACCGGTTTCCTCGTCTTGTTTCCAGTCAGCTTTCTTTAGTGAGGTGAGATTGATTTGGTTTTGGATAGGAATGGGATTGTCAAGAGAGACGTTTAGACCGAGTTTGATAAAAAGGTTACTAAGAAGACATCCATAAACTAATGTTTCGACATGTTTTGAAGGAACAATGTTTATGATATCCACTAGATGAGTAAAAATAATGTGGGGCAAATTTATTTTGTTTTTATTCTTGAGACAGTGCATCCACCATAAATCCCTCATACGAAGAGTGGAGTACCTACCTCCGGATTGTCTAAACCACCAAGAGATCATCAAATGAAGAAAATGATCGTGATGAGATCGTAGAGTACTAACACTAGTATTTGGAACATAGGGATAATCCATAGTTTCATTCTCATTATAAATACCATCGTTATCTGACCAAAAATGGAAAGCTATAGCCTCGGGGTCAATATTAATATATTGTATTAAAATGTAGGTTCTGATTGCTATAGTTCTACACTGAGTTTGGTTTTGAATACACACCGCATTAGAGTAGAAAATGCGGACTAACTGATGATAGACTATAGGTTTGAGATGAAACATTTTATCAAACTTCCATGTTTTTAGAATCGGAAGGTATTCGAAGTCAATATCAATCATGGCTTGAAGAGAAGGAATACGCTCTTCCCGGATTCTATAAGATTGGAAGAAATTTATATACTTATGGTACAATTCGTCTCTACGATGTTCAGGCATATTAAAACAGGATCCTGTAAGGCTATTAGGTGGAGGAAGAACGAGGTTAAGAGGTCGGTTTGAACGACTCGAAGAAGTCCTAGCATGTATAGGGTTAGACATGGTTTAGGAATCAGAATAAGGAATATAACCTGCAATTTAAAAACACATGTATGCAAAATAATCAATCCCAAAACTCAATTGAGCCTATAATAATTCAAGGTTATCTAAATCGAATCCTAATGGGCATAGTTTTGAAAAACTATTTAGAAAACAATGTTTTAGAATTATAATATGTATAGTTTTTTCTTGAAAACAATGTAATTAAATGAAAAACGTCAATTTAAAAATTAAATTTAGATTTTTTATTTTTTTTATTTCAAAAATTAAAAAATTCTTTGAAAATTTGTGAGTTTTTGATGAAATTAGTTGTAAAATCTAGTTTGTAATCATCAAATAATCAATGCCCGATATAATGTTCATCCTAAAACTAATTAAAACTAGTCCTAAGATCAAAAATCAATATAATAGAAGTTTTTGAAATATTACCTTGATATTTTCAGATTTGAGAGGATTGTGATGTTGTTTTGCACGATTTGATGATAAAAGCAGGACTTTGAGATGAAATGAGGATGAATTCCGATTAAAAACGATGATTTTGGAGTAAGAAGAGAATTTAGAGAGTGAAAGAGGCGTGTGGCTGATAAGGGTGTAGTTTTAGGGTTGAAACAAATGAGAAAATAAGCCTTTTAAACCCAAAACCCGACGGATGCATCGATGCATGACAATGTGCATCGATACACATTCAAGGCTTGCATCTTCATGGTGTATCGATGCACATTCAAAGGGATACATAGATGCACTGTTTACTGTATCGATGCATGAAGCACAAAAATGTCAAAAATCTTTTTTAAAACACTCAGAATGCTAAATTAATTACTTCTATTGTTCTAGTGGTATTGGCAACTCATATATTGAAAATTAATCATGTTCAATCAATCAATTAATCCTTAAACTAAATTTGAACATAAAATTAATTTTCACCAAAGAACATAAACTCCCCCTAACTAATAGCAATGAATGCAATAAAAATTACTATTATAAGCATTTTTCATTTTTTCTTAAAAGTGCTAAAATTATTTTAAACACTAAGTGAAGATAGATCAGTTAAACCTAATTCTCTCCTAAGTGTCCAAAATCTTTCTTTGTCTAAAGGTTCTGTAAAGATATTTTCTAATTGGTGCAAAGTACCAACAAATTCTAGAACTACATCTTCCTTAGCGACATGGTATCTAATGAAGTGATGTCTAATTTCAATGTGCTTAGTTCTAGAGTGTTGGATTAGATTTTTAGTGAGACAAATAGCACTAGTATTGTCACACTTGATAGGAATAATACCTACTTCAATTCCATAATCAAAAAGTTGTTGTTTCATCCATAAAACTTGTGCACAACAACTACCAACTAAAATGTATTCTGCTTCAGTGGTAGATAATGCAACACAATTTCGTTTCTTTGAAAACCAAGAAATTAGCATATTTCCAAGGAATTGGCAAGTACCGGAGGTGCTTTTCCTATATAATTTTCATCCTCCATAATTCGCATCAGAAAAGGCATGCAAGCTAAAGCTAGAGTCTCTAGGATACCAAAGTCCTAATCTAGGAGTGTCCTTAAGGTATCTAAAGATTCTCTTAACAACTAGTAAATGTGATTCCTTAGGGCATGATTAAAATCTAGCATATAAGCAAACACTAAACATAATGTCCGATCTACTTGCAGTTAGATAAAGCAAAGAGCCACTCATTGACCTATATAATTTAACATCCATACATTTACCTCCTTCACCTATGTCAAGCTTTGTTGATGAGCTCATTGGAGTGTCATGAGGTTTCCCATTTTCCAGTCCAAACTTCTTGAGCATATCTTTGACGTACTTAGCTTGATTGATGAAGATGTCATCATTTCTTTGCTTGATATGGAGTCCCAAGAAAAATGAGAGCTCCCCCAGCATGCTCATCTCGAATTCACTTTGCATTAGCTTAGAAAATTCTTAGCAAAGAACATCATTAGTAGAACCAAATATTATTCCATCAACATAAATTTGAACTACTAATAAATATTTACCTTTATGCTTTAAAAATAATGTAGTGTCAACCTTCCCTTTGGAAAAACCTTTTTCAATTAAAAAATTTGACAATCTTTCATACCAAGCTCTAAGGGCTTGTTTTAAACCATAAAGTGCTTTTGTCAATTTAAGAACATGATTTGGAAATTTTAAATCTTCAAAACGAGGAGGTTGTTCCACATACACTTCTTCTTTTATAAACCCATTTAAAAAAAGCACTTTTAACATCCATTTGATATAATTTAAATTCATGAAAACATGCAAATGCTAATAACATTCTAATTGCTTCCATTCTAGCTACGGGAGCGTATGTTTCATCATAGTCTATGCCCTCTTCTTGAGTATACCCTTGAGCAAAAAGTCTAGCCTTGTTTCTCACTATATTACCACTTTCATCAAGCTTATTCCTAAATACCCATCTAGTACCTACAGTAGATTTATTACTAGGCCTTTCAACTAATGTCCATACTTTACTTCTCTCAAATTGATTTAACTCTTCTTGCATAGCCATAATTCAATGTTCATCATTTAATGCTTCTTTAATATTCTTAGGCTCTATGCATGAGATAAATGCAACATAATTACAAATATTTCTAAGAGAAGATCGAGTTGTTACCCCTTTGGATGGATCACCTATAATCTCACCATCCTTTACTTAGTTGTATTCCCTTGGGTAAGATACTTCCCTTTCTTCAATGGTTGGATTCTCGAGAAGATCTTGAGTTTCCTCATCTTTTGTTTCTTCCTTTGATGATGGTTCTCCAACGTCATGTCCAACGTCATTTATATTTATAATGCCTACATCATCATTCACACAAGAATCCTTCCTCGGAAGGGGATTATCATCGAAAACAACATGTATAGACTCTTCTACAACTAAAGTTCTTTTATTAAATACTTGATAAGCTTTAGAATTTAAGGAATAACCCAAAAAAATTCCTTCATCACTTTTAGCATGAAATAATGCCATTAGATTTACAAAACTCAGTAAATCCAAGATTTTCAAATTCAGTGCAATGATCACTCCTGACACCAGTTATAGAGTAACCTTTTTCATTTTGGATTATTTTTGAAAATGTGATGAAATGTTCTAATGCTTAATCTTTATTACTTAAAAATAGAACCCAAGTATATCTAGAATATTCATCTACCAAGATAAATGCATATTATTTTTCACCCAAGCTAGTAGTTCTAGTTGGTCCAAAAAGATCTATATGAATCAATTGTAATACTCTACTAGTTGATACATCATTAATGGATTTAAAAGAAAGTCGCTTTTGTTTTCCTTTAGCACAAACATCACATATTTTATCATTATCAAATTTTAGTTTAGGCAACCCTCGAACTAAATCTCCTTGAATTAGCCGTTGCAAAACACTCATACTAGCATGTCCTAGTCTCCTATGCCATAACCAACTATCATGCTCATCCTTAGCAACTAGGCATAAATTAGTCATATCAATAGAGTCTAAATGCACCATGTATATGTTTCCTATTCTATGACCAACAAGCATAATCCGATTAGATGCAATGTCAATGACTTTACAACCATTAATATCAAACATGACATTAAATCCCTTATCACACAATTGACTAATACTCAATAGATTATGCTTTAATCGATTCACATATAAAACATTCTTAATTTGTATGGAAGAGGTATTACCTATAGTACCTATACCTTCAATGTGACCTTTTGAATCATCACCAAAAGTCACTTCTCCTCCATTTTTTGAGTTGAGCTCTATGAACCAGCTTTTGTCTCCGGTCATGTGTCTTGAGCATCCACTATCATGGTACCCTGAGTTTGAATTTTCTTCCCATGCCTTGTAGCAATGTTCATTTTCCTACAAACATAGATTGATTTTTTATTTTTGGTACCCAAATTATTTTGGGTCCATATTCATTAGTTTCTAAAATCCTAATCCCCTTAGGTATCCATTTATGTAGGATATCCTTATCTCTAGTAGTAATGAGTCCTTTAGGAACCCATATACTTCTAAATATTTTTTCATTAGAGGTTCTTCGGGGACCTCTATGATTGTAGTTTTTAAAACTTTTTCTAACAAAGTTGGTTTTTGAATTTTCCCCTTTTTCAAAACGTTTTGTTCCAACTTTATCAAAAGAAGTTTTAAGATCATCAATTTTCGTTTGATGATCATCAATGACCTTTGAAACTAAATATTGCAAATCTAAATTTATTTTTCAAACTCTTCTAGTTTGATTTACAAATCAATAATTTTACTTTCAAAATCATTGTTGGTCTTGGATATGAGCTTATTTTCATTTTTCAATTTTGAAACATCATTTTTATATTTTAAAAACAATTTCTCATAATCTGAAACTAACCCATTATATTCCTCTAATAACTCATCATAAGATAAATCATCTAATTCAAATGAGTTAAAGGTTACCTTAGAATCTTCCTCGAAAGCCATCAAGTACAAGTTTTCTACTTCTTGTTCCTCTTCATTGAAACCTTCTTCATTGCTCCATGTAGCCACATGAGGCTTGTGCTTATTCTTTTATTGACCCTTTCTCTTCAATTATGGGTAATCATATTTGACATGCCCTGACTTTTTGCATTCATAGCAAATGATAGGGTCCTTATCTTTTGGTTCATTTTTTAGGCCTTTATTTCGTTTGAATTTCTTCCTTGGTAAGGTCTCATCATTTTTCTGAACCGTTTGGCAAACAATACCATTTCCTCGTCATCGTCATCTGAACCACTCTCATCTTTTATGGATTTGAGAGCAACTCTAATGTTTTTATTCTTCTCCTTCTCCTTTGGTGTATCGTCAATCTTATCGAGGTCCACCTCATCTTCAAGCATCATTTCATGAGTGAGGAGGTAACTGATTAGCTCTTTAAGAGTTAAGGACTTTAGGTTCTTAGCCTCGATGATTGTCGTCTTTTTGGATTGCCACGATTTTGGAAGTGAGTAAACTAACTTTCTCACAAGCTTTTCGTTTGGAATGATCTCTCCATATGATTTGAGACCATTGATGATCGTTGAGAATCTATCCGTCATAGTTTTGATATCTTCATTTGGTTTCATCCTGAAATTTTCATAGCTATGTGTTAGAAGACTAATTTTAGATTATTTTACCTCGTCGGTGCTTTCATGAGTGACTTGTAGTTTATCCCATATTTCTTTGGCGGTTGTACAAGATGAAACTCTTCCATATTCATCTGGTCCAAGAGCACAAAATATGATATGGATGGCTTTGGAGTTGAGCTGGAACATTCTTATCTCTCCTTCACTCCACAATCTTGGATGAGTGGGAGGCTTGATATATCCGTCTTCTACAACATTCCATGCTCCCATGTCACTTGGTTAAATGAAATACATCATTCTATTCTTCCAATAGGCATAATTAGCTTCATTGAAGAAAGGAGGCTTGTTCACGGGTATCAAATCGAGACCGGAGTCAACATTTGAAGTAGAGGCCATTGATGACTTAATAATCGATGTAACTCTTCCCGAATCGAATCAAGAGGCAATTAAACCTTCAAATGAATGAGGCTTTGATACAAATTGTTGAGTTAATCGATCGACGAAATTGGCCAAGAGGGGGGTGAGTTGGCAATTAAAAAGTTGGTAGAAGCTTTTGCAGAAAATTGAAAGTAATTGCACAACGATTTAGAGAGGTTCAACTTTCTCAACCAAAGTCTACGTCCACTATCTTATCTATCCACACTAAGGATTTTCTAACAAATTCACTAATTTGTTATTTCTTTTGAGGACAAAGAGTAACCTTACAACTCCCTCAAGAATTATACCCCAATTCTTGAGCACACACTTTTTCAAAGAGAAATACACAAATTTGCAAACATACAAGGAAAACCTCATAAGGCAATATGTTTGCACAATTCTAGAATAAGATAAGAACACTCGAAGATAAATACAAATGAGCACAAATTGTGTTCTTGAAAGTAAAATGAATATTGAAAGGAAATTTGGCTTGAATTGCACAAACTTGATGTTTGATGCTTTCTCTCTTGTTTCTCTATGATTTCTTCTTGATTGTTGTTGATCAATGGCTTCAGAATTTGTTTAAATACTCCTTCAAATGATTCTGAACGTTGGGGATGGTTTGTGGAGTCAATATAATCGTTTAAGTATGAAAACAATTAATAAAATCTGTTGGGAGCGTCTGTGCATCGATGCATACCCATGGTGCATCGGTGCATCAAGTGTAAAATTCAAATATTTTGACCGTTGAACCCTTAATGCATCGGTGCACTAAGAGTGCATCGGTGCACTAAGAGTGCATCGATGCATGAAATGCATTCGATGTTTCAAAATAGCCAGAGTGCATCGATGCATGGCTTGTGCATCGATGCATCAAATGCATTCGATGATTTCATAAAATCCTGAGTTGATCGATCCATGGTATTTCATCGATGCATAAAATGTATTCGATGCATAAAATGCATTCGATGTTCAATTTATTCCATGGTGCATCGATGCATGGATTGGTGCATCGGTGCATCACTTTGAACAATTTATTTTAGTCTTGATTTTGGTTCAAAATACTTTGTGAAAATTGTTTCAAAAATATATTAAGTATAAAACATAATTTTACACATTTAGTAAGGTTTGAAATTGATCTTGAAAGAATTGGAGTAATAATTTGACATTCGATTAATTTAATTGAATATACTTATAAATATCTTTTGTAAAATCTTAAAATTCATTTATACTTAGTTTGTTTTATCGAAACATCAAAATGTTTTCAATAATCTCCCCCTTTTTGATATAACAAAACATTTTAGTAACTTTAAGATTTTCTTTGACAATAAATTTGGAAAATCAAGTTTGAAATTACTCCCCCTAACTTTAACACTTCTCCCTATAACATTTAACATTTCTCCCCCTTTTTGTTAAATCAAAAAGACTCTAAAACATATTTAAACAAGTTTTTTAAAAACTTAGCCAAATGATTAATTTAAAGATTAAGCTGCTAAGATCACAATCAAAAGAGAGATTAGTCATTAGTTTCATAATCAATATTCACAATCAAATGTGAAATGGCATAATTGGTCATAATGTAACTAATATGTATATGATGCAAAAATTAATAAACTTCAAGCTCAAAATTCAAACCAAACCAAATATATACAAAATAAGTTCAAACATTCAATCATCCAACTCCTAATAAATTCAAACATTTAACAAACCAATACAAGCACTCCAGAAACATCAAAATCAATCCAAGTTTTAAAATCAAGAGAGCATAACAAGGATATATATACTCCATCGGATGATCTCGAGGAGGAGGAAATCGTTCTTGCATCTCAAGAGAGAGAGCATCTATACGTGCAAGCATCTACCGTTGAAACTCCATTTGTTGAGCTTCCAATGCGTCCAAGCGATGATGCACTGCTTCATTGTTAGCAGTCAAATGGGATTCGATGGAAGCAAACCATAAATCAAATGTCTCAAAAAACAAACGAAAATATGGAGGCACTTGATTCTCTTGTGGAGCTGGTTCTGGTGTAGGCTCATAATCTGGTACGTGATTATCGATATCTTGTATAAGCTATTGAATTTCGAGATCAACGTCAGCAACCGGAGCCAGAGGAGGAGGAGGAGCACGAGAGGAGCTAGGAGCAGCTCGTGAAGAACTTGCTCCCGAAGTTTGCTTACCAGTCGAAAGACCCAAAGACCGGTTTCCTCGTCTTGTTTCCAGTCAGTTTTCTTTAATGAGGTGAGATTGATTTGGTTTTGGAGAGGAATGGGATTGTCAAGAGAGACATTTAGACTAGGTTTGATAAAAAGGTTACTAGAAGACATCCATAAACTAATGTTTCGACATGTCATGAAGGAACAATGTTTATGATATCCACTAGTTGACTAAAAATAATGTGGGGCAGATTTATTTTGTTTTTATTCTTGAGACAGTGCATCCACCATAAATCCCTCATACGAAGAGTGGAGTACCTACCTCTGGATGGTCTAAACCACCAAGAGATCATCAAATGAAGAAAGCGATCGTGATGAGATCGTAGAGTACTAACACTAGCGTTTGAAACATAGGGATAATCCACAGTTTCATTCTCATTATAAATACCATCGTCATCTAACCCAAAATGGAAAGCTATAGTCTCGGGGTCAATATTAATATATTGTCCTAAAAGGTAGGATCTGATTGCTATTGTTCCACACTGAGTCTGGTTTTGAATACACACTGCAGTAGAGTTGAAAATACGGACTAACTGATGATAGATGATAGGTTTTAGATGAAACATTTTATCAAACTTCCATGTTTTTAGAATCGGAAGGTATTCGAAGTCAATATCAATCATGGCTTGAAGACAAGGAATACGCTCTTCCCGGATTCTATAAGATTGGAAGGAATTTATATACTTATGGTATAATTCGTCTCTACGATGTTCATGCATATTAAAACAGGATCCTATAAGTCTATTAGGTGGAGGAAGAACGAGGTTAAAGGGTCAGTTTAAATGACTCGAAGAAGTCCTAGGTCAATTAGGGTTAGACATGGTTTAGGAATTGGAATAAGGAATATAACCTGCAATTTAAAAATACATGTATGCAAAATAATCAATCCCAAAACTTAATTGTGCCCGCAATAATTCAAGGTTCTCTAAACCGAATCCTAACGGACATAGTTTTGAAAAACTATTTATAAAAAAGTGTTTTAGAATTATAATATGTATATTTTTTTCTTGAAAACAACGTAATTAAATCAAAAACATCAAATTTAAAAATTAAATTTAGATTTTCGATATTTTTATTTCGAAAATTCAAAAATTCTTTGAAAAATTGTGAGTTTTTGATGAAATTAGTTGTAAAATCTAGTTTGTAATCATCAAATAATCAATGCTCGATATAATGTTCATCCTAGAACTAATTAAAACTAGTCTTAAGATCAAAAATCAATATAATAGAAGTTTTTGAAACATTACCTTGAAAATTTCGGATTTGAGAGGATTGTGATGTTGTTTTGCACGATTTGATGATAAAAGCAGGACTTTGAGATGAAATAAGGATGAATTCTGATTAAAAACGATGATTTTGGAGTAAGAGGAGAATTTAGAGAGTGAACGAGGCGTGCGGCTGATGAGGGTGCAGTTTTAGGCTTTGAAACAAATGAGAAAATAAGCCTTTTAAACCCAAAACCTAAAGGATGCATAGATGCATGGCAGTGTGCATCGGTGCATCTTCATGGTGTATCGATGCACATTCAAAGGGATGTATTGATGCACTGTTAAGTGTATCGATGCATGAAGCACAAAAATGTCAAAAATCCATTTTAAAACACTCAGAATGCTAAATTAATTAGCTCTAGTGGTATTGGCAACTCATATATTGAAAATTAATCATGTTCAATCAATTAATTAATCCTTAAACTACATTTAAACATAAAATTAATTTTCACCAAAGAACATAAACTCCCCTTAACTAATAGCAATGAATGCAATAAAAAATTACTATTTTAAGCATTTTTCATTTATTCTTAAAATTGCTAAAATTATTTTAAACACTAAGTGAAGATAGGTTAGTTAAACCTAATTCTCTCCTAAGTGTCAAAAATCTTTCTTTGTCTAAATGTTTTGTAAAGATATCTGCTAATTGGTGAAAAGTACCAACAAATTCTAGAACTACATCTTCCTTAACGACATGGTCTCTAATGAAGTGATGTCTAATTTCAATGTGCTTAGTTCTAGAGTGTTGGATGGGATTTTTAGTGAGACAAATAGCACTAGTATTGTCACACTTGATAGGAATAGTACCTACTTCAATTCCATAATAAAAAAGTTGTTGTTTTATTCATAAAACTTGTGCACAACAATTACCAGCTGAAATGTATTCTGCTTCAGTGGTAGATAATGCAACACAATTTTGTTTCTTTGAAAACCAAGAAATCATCATATTTCCAAGGAATTGGCAAGTACCGGAGGTGCTTTTCCTATATAATTTTCATCCTCCATAATTCGCATCAGAAAAGGCATGCAAGCTAAAGCTAGAGTCTCTAGGATACCAAAGTCCTAATCTAGGAGTGTCCTTAAGGTATCTAAAGATTCTCTTAACAGCTAGTAAATGTGATTCCTTAGGGCACGATTAAAATCTAGCAGATCTAGTTTGATTTACAAATCACTAATTTTACTTTCAAAATCATTGTTGGTCTTTGATATGAGCTTATTTTCATTTTTCAATTTTGAAACATCATTTTTATATTTTAAAAACAATTTCTCATAATCTGAAGCCAACCCATTATATTCCTCTAATAACTCATCATAAGATAAATCATCTAATTCAAATGAGTTAGAGGTTACCTTAGAGTCTTCCCCGAATGCCATCAAGCTCAAGTTTTCTACTTCTTGTTCCTCTTCATCGGAACCTTCTTCATTGCTCCATGTAGCCACATGAGCCTTGCGCTTATTCTTTGATTGACCCTTTCTCTTCAATTATGGGCAAACATATTTGACATGCCCCGACTTTTTGCATTCATAGAAAATGATAGGGTCCTTATCTTTTGGTTCATTTTTGAGGCCTTCATTTCGTTTGAATTTCTTCCTCGGTAAGGTCTCATCATTTTTTTTAACCGTTTGGAAAACAATGTCATTTCCTCGTCATCGTCATCTTTATTTGAATCACTCTCATCTTTTGTGGATTTGAGAGCAACCCTAATGTTTTTCTCCTTCTCCTTCTCCTTCTCCTTTGGTGTCTCGTCAAGAATCTATCCGTCATAGCTTTGATATCTTTATTTGGTTTCATCCTGAAATTTTCATAGCTATGTGTTAGAAGACTAATTTTAGATTCTTTTACCTCGTCAATGCCTTCATGAGTGACTTGTAGTTTATCCCATATTTCTTTGGCAGTTGTACAAGATGAAACTCTTCCATATTCATCTGGTCCAAGAGCACAAAATATGATATGGATGGTTTTGGAGTTGAGCTGGAACATTCTTGTCTCTCCTTCACTCCACAATCTTGGACGAGTGAGAGGCTTGATATATCCGTCTTCTACAACATTCCATGCTCCTATGTCACTTGCTTGAATGAAATACATCATTCTATTCTTCCAATAGGCATAGTTAGCTCCACTGAAGAAAGAAGGCTTGTTGACGGGCATCGAATCGGGACCGGAGTCAATATTTGAAGTAGAGGCCATTGATGACTTGATAATCGATGTAATTCTTCCCGAATCGACTCAAGAGGTGATTAAACCTTCAAATAATTGAGGCTCTGATACCGATTGTTGAGTTAATTAATCGATGGAATCAGCCAAGAGGGGGGTGAATTGGCAATTGAAAGGTTGGTGGAAGCTTTTGCAGAAAATTGAATGTAATTGCACATCGATTTAGAGTGGTTCAACTTTCTCAACCAAAGTCTATGTCCACAACCTTAGCTATCCACACTAATGATTTTCCAACAAATTCACTAATTTTTTCTTTTTTTAGGACAAAGAGTAACCTTACAACTCCCTCAAGAATTATACCCCAATTCTTGAGCACACACTTTTTCAAAGAGAAATACACAAATTTGCAAACTTACAAGGAGGCAATATGTTTGTACAATTCTAGAATAAGATAAGAACACTCAAAGATAATTACAAATGAGCACAAATTGTGTTCTTGAAAGCAAAATGAATATTTTAAGGAAATTTGGCTTGAATTGCACAAACTTGATGTTTGATGCTTTCTCTCTTGTTTCTATATGATTTCTTCTTGATTGTTGTTTATCAATGGCTTCAGAACTTGTTTAAATACTCCTTCAAATGATTTTGAACGTTGGGGATGGTTAGTGGAGTCAATATAGTCGTTTAAGTGTGAAAACAACTAATAAAATCAGTTGGGAGCATCTGTGCATCGATGCATACCCATGGTGCATCGGTGCATCAAGTGTAAAATTCAAATATTTTGACCGTTGAACCCTTGGTGCATCCGTGCACTAAGAGTGCACCGATGCATGAAATGCATTCGATGTTTCAAAATAGCCAGAGTGCATCGATGCATGGCTTGTGCATCGATGCATCAAATGCATTCGATGTTTTTATAAAATCATGTGTGCATCGATGCATGGTATGTGCATCGATGCATGGTATGTTCATCGATGCATAAAATGCATTCGATGTTCAATTTATTCCATGGTGCATCGATGTATGGATTGGTGCTTCGGTGCATCACTTTGAACAATTGATTTTAGGCTTGATTTTGGTTCAAAATACTTTGTGAAAATTGTTTCAAAAATATATTAAGTATAAAACATAATTTTACACATTTAGTAAGGTTTAAAATTGATCTTGAAAGACTTGGAGTAATAATTTGACATTCGATTAATTGAATCGAATATACTTATAAAAATCTTTTGTAAAATCTTAAAATTCATTTATACTTAGTTTGTTATATCGAAACATCAAAATGTTTTCAATAGGATGCACATGAAAACATAGTGGGATTCTAAAGTATCAACCTTAAATGTCTGATTAGATCGATTAGTAACTAATTCTCTTCAATAGGACCTCGTTCCTGGAATCTGATCAAATTGCATAAGTTTTCTGTTATCCATATTGATGACTACAAATTGCCTCTGATAAATATTGGATTTCTATAGTGTGTTTCTTATATTTTAATAAATTGTTTTAACATGAGGTACACTGAAATTTATGGTTACTGTTTTATGGATGCACCAACTTATTAGTGATGGCTTATGGAATTCTATCAATGTATAAATTGTATCTTGTAGATACAGATTTGTAAAGTACAGCTCTGAACCAACTGGAATATTTTTATGGACCTAATGTGAATTTTAGGTAGGCTCTGCGGCCCTGAGATCATTCTCGGGTAGGCCCTGCGGCCCTAAGATGTATTCTTAGGTAGGCCTCATGGCCCCAAACTTTCTTGGGTAGGCTCTCAGGCCCTAAGATGTTCCCTTAGGTTAACTCTTTATACGATGGTTTTAAAATACGAGTTTAAAAAGCTCTACTACAGTATGGTTTATGGGATTTACTGAACTATCATTTGATTAGTGTACCTATTATGATTTGATCGTACTGATGGAACACACTAGACATCCTATTTGATCTCCTAAAAATGTGATATTATGAATGCTTCCTATGAACAGAGATGTTCATGTCTTCTATTCGTTGAATTACCAGTGGAACTCCAGATTAATCCGAAAATCGGTATAAATTTGATTAAATAAGAAATGATATGGCTTTCCATTTATCGACATGTCTTGCAGCATCATCTGGTAGTTCTGTATTACTGAGCTTTTCGAAGCTCACTCTATTACTCACCATTGCAGGTTAAAAGAATTGTACTAGTACAGCTATCAACATCAATAAGAGAGTTCTTCCGGCGTTGCTTGCAGAGTATGGTACATGTGATTAGGGGGCATGTAGATTGTATTTTATTTTATATCCGAGTTTGAAAAATCTGTTTAATTTCTGAACAATAATAAATCTTTTTTTGATTTTACATGTTTTAAGAAAAGTTTTAAATTTTCCGCTATTTTTACAGTGGGTCGCTCCAGTGGCCCTAATGTGACGCTCTAGATCGGATCGGGCTACCGCATCTGTCTGAGGGAGTTACATGGATCCATGCATCCTTCATGCTTAGCATCTAAATCATTAGATACTGAAGAACTGTGCGAGCATTGACCTCAACAGACCTCTGTTGCTGAAAGTTATGAAAGACTGAACCCGTTTTAATTGTTTCAGCCGACCCTTGAGAACTCATATATGGATTTTTGTTCCGTTCCTTTTATACCAAATTCTAAAATTCAACCACAATTACTTTGAATGCATTTCAGAACCAATATTTACCAGTGAACTCAGCGATATCGCATTCTAAACCAGCATTACTCCGTAGACCTACTATTGGGGCTTAGATCTTGAGAATCATTTACTGGTAAAAATGCTATTGTAAGCTAATCATTATTTGTACTGTCATCTATTTTTCAAATCCAAACTTGTCATTTTCTCCACCCACCTCATCAACAATGAATATCTTTTACAACTCCAATAAAAAGCTCAACCAAAAAATTATGTAATTATAACTAAGCGTATCACTGAATTACGGTATTTCTACACTTGTAAACGAAATTATAAAACGTAATAGAATCATGATAAACCAAAAAATTATGTAATAATAACTAGGCGTATCACTGAATTGCGATATTTCTACACTTGCAAACGAAATTATATCACGTCAGTCTAACATATTGAAGGTCTCCGGTTCGAGTCCGGGTGACGCCAGTTTTCTTAAATTGTTTTTAGCATTGTTTACATCTATAGAAAAGGAGAAAAAAAATATTACACTTTTGCTGGGGATCGAACCCAGGTCACCCGTTTGACTAGCGGGAATACTCACCACTATAAAACGTCATTGAAAGAATATTTGTTATTTAGCTATATAACCTATAAAACAAGTTACTAGGACATGTTTTAATGATTATGATTTCAAGGAGAGCTTTGTACTTCTTTTCTTTCTTATTTAAAAATATATTTTAGTAATTTGTTTATTTATATCATGCTCATATATTTTTATTCTATAAACATTGAATTCAATCGTGTATTGAAAATTATTGTTAATTATAGAAGTTAAATTTAAGACAGTTTTGAGTTGATTACAATTCTTATATTTATTCCTAAATAATTATATGTAAATTTAAAATTCATTATTAAAAATAGAAAAAAAATTAATTTGTTTCTAAACTAATATTCCGGGATGAATTGTTACCATTCTTCCACCTTCATGAAAACCAGGCGAAGAACGAAAGAAGCTCGAAGAAGTTTTTGGAGCAGGAGCATGTTGAGGGTTACCTCGAATTATCATCCAAGACAAAAACATACTTTGCCACTGCTGCTACTTTGTGGGATGCCGATTTCTATGTCAAAGTTGATGATGAGGTGCATGTAAATATAGGTAAAGACATGATTTTGCATTTGAAGAAAAATAATCCTTCAGACAAGTGAATGTTAAACCTGATACTCTTAAAATATTTGTCATTCTCGTGTAACAGTCGATGTGTATTTTACACTTGAAATCATGCATATTGTGATGATGACTATTATGAGATGTAACTGATTCTCTCTTTATATGACTGCATGTTTCCAGGATTTGATAAAAATTGGATGTTTCCTTGGGATCATGCTTTATAGGGTTGGATGTCGAGCATATAGATGACCGAAGACTTTGCTGTGGCACCACATGTAATTTTGTAAACATTAACTCCCCATCTAGTATATGGAATAAACAAGCATTTCATTCGAACTTGTAGAATTTTGAAATATAATGCTGTCTCATATTTTTATTCATCAACATTATGGGTGTATATACAAGTATAAAGGTCTTATAATAAACTAATATACTGCATTAACTGAATCGTGAGATCATATTTTGTTTCTTACTCTTCCATGAAATCAAGTTTCCTCCAACAAACACAATATCTTAAACTAGATCATCTATCTTTCTGTTAAAACAGTAAAATTACTAAAATGCCTCTATATTATTAATTTACTCCACTTACATCACTTATATAGCTTTACAGTAAAACTAACAACAATACAACTGTCTAACAAACTCTAACTAATTCCTAACTGCTTCTTTATTCTTAACACTCCCCCTCAAGTTGGGAAGTGAAACATATCCTTAACTCCCAACTTGGATAAGAGATATCTATGTTGTGTAAGACCAAGAGCCTTTGTAAAGATATCTGCTTGTTGTTCTGCAGTTGGTACAAACGCTGTTTGAATCAAACCCTGCTGGATTTTTTCTCTTATGAAATGATAGTCGATCTCGATATGCTTTGTTCTCTCATGAAACACAGGATTTGCTGCAATTTGTAAAGCAGCTTTGCTATCACTAAAGATCTTTGCAGGTTGATTGTTATTGATTCCAAGCTCCTTTAACAACCCTTGCAACCAAACCAGTTCTGACGTAGTCATTGCCATGCTCCTGTATTCGGCTTCTGCTGAAGATCTTGCTATGGTACTTTACTTTTTTGATTTCCATGAAATTAGTGAATCCCCTAGTTTTACACATAAACCAGTTACAGATTTCCTTGTCATTGGACATGTTGCCCAATCCGAATCACAGCTAGCCACAAGCTGACAATTGCTCGAAGCTCTCAAGATAACTCCCAACCCAGGATTATTTTTAACGTACCTCACTACTCTAAGGGCTGCTTCCATGTGTTCTTTCTTCGGTTCATGCATAAACTGACTAAGATGTTGAACTGAAAAAACTATACCAGGCCTTGTATGTGTTAAGTAAAGCAGTCTACCAATCAATCTCTGAAATTCTGCTCTGTCAGCTAAACAATCTTCACCTTTATTATCTTGCTGCAGAGAATGGTCATACTCCATTGTAGTAAGCTTGGTGTTTTGCTCCAAGGGCGTTGCAGCAGGTTTTGCACCCCCTATTCCTGTATCTTGAATAAGCTCAAGAGCATACTTCCTCTGATTTAACAAAATCCCTTCTTTTGTTCTTAGAACTTCCAAACCAAGAAAAAATTTCAGTTCACCCAAATCTTTCATTCTGAAGTTCTTATGTAGTACCTCTTTTAATTCTGAAATTATCTTAGCATTATTCCCTGTAATTAGCAGATCATCAACATAAACTAGAAGTACTACAATATGATCCCCTTGTCTTCTAGTAAACATAGAATAATCATGTCTACTTTGATCATATCCTGCTTAGATGAGAGCTTCTGTGAGCTTAGCATTCCATTGTCTCAAGGCTTGCTTCAAACCATAGAGAGACTTTTGTAGTCTGCACACAACATTCTCCCCTGACTACAAAATCCTGGAGGCAACTCCATGTAAACTTCCTCAAGTAGATCACCTTGCAAGAAAGCATTGTGAACATCTATCTGCCACAGAGGCCAATCAAAGATGACAGCAAGAGCAAGAACAAAACGAATTGTAGTAATCTTGGCAACATGAGAAAAAGTATCCACAAAATCAACACCTTCTATCTGATTATAGCCCTTAGCAACCAATCTAGACTTATATCTCTCAACTTCACTAGAGGCTTTAAGTTTAACTTTAAAAACCCATTTGCAACAAATACACACTTTTCCTGAAGCTTAACAGTACTCAGAAATTCCAATTTATTCATTTTTGAAAAAGCAGCATGTCCTAGCCTAGCATGCCAAAGACAAGTTGCTAAACTAACAGAATACATACAAGAGCCACTATTAATTGAACGTATTACATTGGATAAAGCAGGAACAAACAAACCAGACTCAGAGCAGGATGATTCAAAGAAATACAATCCTTTAGACTGCCTACCAATCCCCTTCATCTTTCCAGTGGAGAGGTCCTGAATAAGGAAAAAGTCAGGATAAAAGGTGAGAAAGCAATTAAGGTCACGGGTTAGCTTAGAAACAGATAGTAAATTGTGATGAAATTGAGGAACAAACAGGACATTCTTCAATTTACAGTCAGGGGTAAGAAAGTAAGAGCAAAGGTGAGTTACAGGAACTGTTTTACCATCAGGGAGGTGAATTAATCGTGTAGGAGAAGCACACAACACAGGACAATCCAAGCTCTTAAAAGCGGATAAAATGTGGTCTGTAGCCCCTGTGTCAATAATCCATTGAAGTGTATTATTAGTAAATGATGAATCATAAGCTAAGATACCTACAAGGTTGACAGCTGACTCAGCAGAAGGTGGCTTCTTCAGCAGCTGCAAAATTTGGTTATACTGCTCTTGAGTAAAAACCAGAGCAGAAGGAACAGAAACTTGAAGAGTTGCAGACACAGACGATATATTGGAATTAATAGAATCATTGGATATCACTTTCTTCTTTTGAAACTTATAATTTGGAGGAAATCTGATCAGCCTGTAGCACTGATCCATCTTATGCCCCTTGATATTGCAATAGTCACACATGCCAGTAAAACGCCTGCAGTTTGAAGAATTACCCGAATTAGAAAACAGAGCCATCGAGTCTGGCACAACAACTGTAGAAAGGTGGGAACGCTGCGACTCTTCTTTAAGTAACATGGAATATGCTTGATTAACCATTGGCAAAGGTTGCATAAGTAGGATTTGACTCCGAACCGCTGAGTAGGAATCATTCAAGCCCATCAAAAACTGAAATAATTCCTGCTGAACCAAGTGCCTCATATTCTGCTGAGATACTTCACACTCACAAGCAGTGAACGAAATTAGGGATTAATACTCATATCCCATAGCATTTTGAGACGAGTGAAAAATTCAGAAATCGTGGAATCCCCCTGGCTAAGCATGACAATCTCACAGTGTAAAAAATAAATGCGCGATCCATCGATTTTGTCAAATCGCTCTTGTAAATCCTTCCAAACTAAAGCAGCGCTGGAAGAGAAGACAAGTCCAGCAGACAAATCCTTGCTGACTACATTGAGAATCCATGACAGAACAACAGCGTTGCACCGATCCCATTGTAATTGCAAATCGCCGTCGTACGTACTTCGCTGACAGGATCCATCAACAAACCCTAGTTTGTTCTTTGCAAGCAGAGCGATTTTCATCGATCGACTCCACACACTGTAGTTAGCCAATCCAACTAATGGCTGAGAAACAAGCAGTAACCCCGGCATATCAGAGGGATGCAGGTATAGAGGATGAGTGAAACCAAGCATTTCCTCAGCAGGAGGCATCGTGAATCAAGAAAGGAGGAAAGAGACTTAGAGGAAAAAAGAAAATACCAGAGAGACCCAAAACAAAAGTGAAACACCCTGGAACGAGAAATGGATCGAGATTTTGGTTGATACGATGTTAAAACAGTAAAATTACTGAAATGCCTCTATATTATTAATTTACTCCACTTACATCACTTATATAGCTTTACAGTAAAACTAACCACAATACAACTATCTAACAAACTCTAACTAATTCCTAACTACTTCTTTATTCTTAACACTTTCTTACATTCTATCTAATTCGAATCAGAAAAATATTTTATCCTAGTATGATCATGATTGTCCTAGAAATTTATGTAGTATGATCATGATTGTCAAGGAATTTAATGACCAGGAGTACTTCTCAAACAATACACAATTTGTTCTGCTATATTTCAATGATAAAAGTTGGTACTGACGTATATTGACTCATCATACTTATCAGATAAAAAATATTAGGATGTGTCATAATAATATAATTCAACTTTTCAATAAGTCTTTTTTTGATAATTCATCTTCTTTGGATGATTTAGTACTACAATATTAAGAACCATTTGAGTACTTACCAGTTGAGGACACTTGAATAAGGTTACAAAACCAATCCAAGCAATTGAGATAAAGAGAAAAGCTCTTTCACTCTTTATTTTCCCTTTTCTCTTGTACGTATGTGTTTGAGCTTATTGCAAATCTTTCAATAGTTTTTCCTTGTGAGCTTAATTCTTGTAAACACCTACCTTTGTGAGTTTTTCTTGTTTACATCTTTTAACTTTTGTAAAAGGGGAGTGGTTATAGTTTAGCCATTGAAAAACTAAGGGTTTTGCAAAGGTTACTCTTGAGCCTAGAAAAAGAAAGAACAAATTAGTTAATTTGTTAGAAAATCCTTAGTGTGGAGCTAAGGTAGTGGATGTAAACTTGGTTTAGAAGTCGAGCCACTATAAATCCTTGTGCAAATTGTCTATCTCTTTTTACTCCATAGCCAAAATTTTCAAAAGGCCAATTCAACCCCTTTTGGCACATTTTTGGTTGATCAATTGAGTTTCACCAATCCTAACACAAGCCATATAGGGTTTTTTTTAAAACGACACTCCTATTTCATAAGAAAACTAGATGGTTGCTCCATGTACATCTTCTCCTGAAGATTTTCATAAAAAAGTTTACTGTAAGGGAGATAAATAATTTGATAGAAGAAAGTTTAACAATGAGAAAGTATCATAATAACACACTCTGTAAGTTTAGACATATCACATAGCAATAAGTCTAGCTTTCAATTGAGCAGTAGAGCCATTAGGATTAAATTTGACTATGAACACCCATTTATATCCAATACCTCATTTATCAACATGTAATGTAACCAAAAACTAGGTTCCATTGACATCTAGATTAGTTACCTCTTCAAGTATAATCATACGCTATCCGGGATGAGTTAATGTTTCGCAAATAGTTTTAAGGTAAAAAATTTATTTAGGGATGAAAGGAAAACAAAAGACGAAAAAAATAAACATTTCTAGGAAACAACATAATAAACGGGACATGTACAAGTATATTTACCTTTTTAAAGGCAATAAAGAGATTAAGATCATCTATGATAGTTGGATTTGATGAAAAAGATATCGGTTCGTCAATACATGATTACTCGTTAGCTATGATATGTATTAATCATAATATTTAGCTACAAATCTGAAACAGAACTTAATCATCTGTTCTTGCTTGAATCATATTATTATGGTACTCGTTATCACTAATGTGGTTCTTGCTAGTCATATGCTTTAAGTCATGACATCAAGCTTAATCTAGTTCTTTCCTATTGTTGTGTATAAAAGAATAAAAAAGGTAAAACACTCTGGCATGGACAAGATATCAATTATTTGGCAACATCCCCGGCCTTCCTCCGGGGCTGTATGTCAATTGTGCACGACTATCATTCTGTATTCGAAAAGTGTAGCGAGAAGTATAGAATACAATACCATATGTTATACGAGATATATGTTGTAAAACCGAGTTCCGAAACTAAAGATTGACGATGAGAATATTTGGTTCATATTGCGAGTGGGAGGGTCAAGCAGGCAACATTTGCGTTGCTTCATTCAACTGTACCTACAGCAGGATTTGTAAGTCGATGGAGAGGATGAGAGACATTCTCTGATGGTGTGGAGAAGGCAAGAATGCTCTGTGGAATGCAACTTTATAGCGATGTATGTTTCCTCCGAACTCCGGATGAAGCAAAGTAAAAAACATATATAAGAGAGCTTTTTTTTTTACTTTTGGAGAAATGTATGATTTATGAATGTGAATATGTAAAAATAGATGTAAGAATTTTGCAAATAAAAATAATTCTTTAGGGGTGAGAGTAGGTGTGTAAATGAACCGAGCTTGAACGAATAATGTTATGTTTGTGTTCGTATATTTATTTTTGAAGGTGTTCAAGTTTGGTTTGTGTTCTTTTAGATTTTTAATATTGTGTTCATGTTCGTTTATTTATTTTTGATGGTGTTCGTCTTATTTTATTTATTGTTCATGAACATGTTCATTTAATGTTTGCGAATGTGTTCATTTAGCGTTCACGAACATGGTCAACGTTCGTTTAGTATTTGTTTATGATCAGTGTTAAATATTGCATAGTTTTACTATTATTTACTCATCATTTGTCATTTGGATATTACTAATTTGTTTCCTTTTGAGTTTATTTTGGATAGGAGCTTCATTGGATTAATTAGCTCAAAAACTAATAGATTTCGATGGTCTAGTGAGTTATAGAAGATGAGCATAATTATCTTGAATATTTAATTAGAATTTACTTGGCATAAGGTTATCCATAAGATGAAGCATAATTTAACTAGAAGTAAAAGATTTAAATATTTATTTTGATCTTTTGTGATAAACGTTTTAGATTTAGGATTTAATTTAATTATTATTTTATTTAGGAATTAATTATTTTGTTAGAACTCTTGGTAGGATTTTTAATTTGATTAGGAAATAGTCATTTTTTTACTTAGAACTTTCGGGCTATAAATACCCATTAGGTTCAACCTTTGAACTAAAATTTGAATTTATATTTCCTTGGTTATTTATTAAAGTTCTACTTTTTTCATTTATTTATTTTCTTTTCATAATGCTAAATATGATTTCTATCATGCTTAGCTAATTTTCCTATTAGCCAAAAGCTGAGCAACAACTCAATCTGTTTCTTGAGACTTGAAAAGCGCTTCATACCTTCAAGTATCTTTCTTTATTTTATACAAACTAGGATTGACAATTAGCCTTTCTTTTAATTAGATTCCATCGTCAAACTTTTGGAGTTATCCTAGTAGAAGTTTCAACAAAAGACTGAGGCACATTTTCAAAAGTTCGACAAGCAAATGAGCCAGCTAGCACAAGTCGTGGGATGAATGGAATTGCAAGGAAGGCTACCATATCAAATCGAGGGAAATCCACGAGAAAACATTAGTGTCATCACCCTTATAAGTGGCACTGTTATTTCACCAATCCCTAAAGATGATGTCGCAAGATCTTAAGAAAAAAAAGATGTTGTCGAAGGTTCCTAGAAGAAAGAAGTTGACGTAGGGGAGAAAGAAAAAGAAGAAGAATCAAGATCCCATAAAGAAAAAGAAGAGGTTGACGTAAGATCACAAAGAAAAAAGAAAGATGTATCGTCAACCTCTTCTATGCCATCCCACCTCTCTATGATATCCCACCTCTCTTTCCTTCAAGGTTAGTTAAATGCGACAAACAAGCTAAGGAAAAAGAGATTCTTGATACTTTCAGAAAATGGGGATAAACATACATCTTCTTGAGATAATCTGAAAAGTGGTAAGATATGCCAGATTCATGACAAATCTTTGCTTAACCAAGAAAAGACTTACCGTCATTGAAAAGATGAATTTAGGTGAAACGTACCAGCTATTTTTCAATGTAGGCTTCCACCTAAGCTAAAGGATATGTTTGTTATTCTTTGTAAAATCGATAAGGTAGGAATTAAATGATCTATGTGTGATTTGAGTGTTTCTATAAATATTATGTTTATTCCTGTTTATAACTCATTTTCTGTTGAGCCTTTGAAGGAAACTAGAGTAATGATTCAGCTTGCTAATCGATCCTTCATTATCTTAAAGACCTCATTGAGAATGTATTGGTTAAGGTAAATGAATTAATTTTTCCAATTGGTTTTTATGTCATCGACATGGCTAATATCTGAACCAACACTTCCTCTAAAATCCTTCTTGACTGCCCATTCCTGAGAACTGCACATACCAAAATTGACTTCAGGAGTGGAATTTTTAATATGAAATTTGATAGTGAGGTTGTTAAATTTGACATTTACAAGACGATGAAATATTTAGATAATGTTGCAAGTATTAATTTCTTTGATGTTATTGAGCCTTTGGTAAATGATTTTGTTGAAACAAACTTATCCAATGATTTGTGTAGGGAGTTAGAGAATTATGAAAAAGAAATCGGGGAGTTAAAGATATTTTTTTCCATTTATTCTAACTTGCGCCTAACTCCATCTAAATCTAAATCTAAAATTTTACATTCCATTTTGTATGAACCAAATTTGGAGATAAAACTACTACCAAAACATTTGAGGAACACGTTTTTGGGTAAAGAAGATGCTTCACCGATTATTATTTGAGACAAGCTTTCAAAGCTGAAAAAGATCCGAAGAAAAGCTTATGAGAATATCATAATCTACAATGATAAAATGAAAAAAAAATCTATGATCGTAAAATTTCTCGTAAGGAAATTATCAATTAGACAATAACGTGGAGAAAGTATCTCTCAAAGAACATGTAGTTTGAACCAGGTCGTCGAGCTAACGATGTTAAACAAAAGCGCTCCAATGGGAGGCAACCCATTTTCATTATTTTTCCTTCAATTTTTTTTATTTTACTATTTATTTTTCTTTGAATTTTTAGTTACACCAGATAATTTGATCGAGCTCAAAGATATGGCCATGAAGTTTATTCGTGTCTCATCACATTAGACATTGGGAATATTTTACTTTCTTTCACTTTGTTCTTTGTTTATTTCGTATTGGGACAATACGCTTTAAGTGAGAGAGGGTAGAGTGAGAAATTCACCTTGTTTATTCATGTTGGTTGAATGGAATATTTCGATGTTTATGATTGTTGTTTTCCTTGGTTGACTTGTTAGTTTTGTCATAATCCCTTGTTTACAAGCTAGAGTTGATCTTGTTATGCATGAAAAATTGATTTGAGTTGATGAAATGATTTGATAAAAGCTTTTAACCTTGGGGTACAATTGTTAGTGTTGCTTAAATATGAGTTTGTGCTTGTTTCACTAATGATTGATGTTATCTTCAGGTGTATAACTGTTAGGTATGGCTCATAAATATACTGGTAAAGTTACAAATAAAGTCTCATAGTGGGGATTACGATTATGTGGTTTGGTGGTATGCCCCTGCGGTATGGTACAAGGTTATTTTTATAAATATGTACGAGTGTTTATTTATTATAAAAGGAGATGTAACCTAAACCTATGAGATATTGAATGAAAAACTAGCATTGCCTAAGGCACCGAGGACGTAAGCACATTACTGAACCTTGGTAAAATTCTTGTGTTCTTTCTGGTTTTTTTACCCGATTATTCAACAATTGGTATCAGATGTCAGGAGCCAAATTCAAAGTTGTGAAATTTGATGGTCAGGGTAACTTCGGATTATGGCAAACAAGGGTGACGGATTTTTTGGCGCAGAAAGGGATCCTGAAGGCTTTGCGACCTACAAAGCCAGCGTCGATGGAGGAGGAAGATTGGGAAGAATTACAGCAGCGAGCGGCAGGAACCATATGATTATGTTTGGCGGACGAGGTCATGTATCACGTCATGCATCTGTCGTCTCCAGATAAAATTTGGAAGAAGTTGGAAAGTCAGTTTATGTCCAAATCCTTAACGACTAAATTATATCTAAAGCAGCGGCTATATAGGCTGAAGATGCAGGATGATCATGATTTGGCGCAACACGTGAATGTCTTCAATCAAATCGTTTCTGATTTGGCTCGACTTGATGTGAAAATTGAGGATGAAGACAGAGCGATGATTATGTTGTGTTCGTTGCTCTCTCTTACGAACACATAGTGACTACTCTTACATATGGGAAAGGGACTATCAAAGTTGAGGAGATAACTGCAGCCTTGTTGGCTCACAACCAGCGGAAGCAGAATGCAGGGGAAAGCTCTCAAGCTGATAATTTATATGTCAAGGGTAATCGAGACCGTAGATGGAAGCCAGAGAAAGCAAGGTCTGGGAAGCGGAATTTCATATCCAAATCTAGGGATAAGAAGATAATTCACTGTTACAAGTGCAAGGAGGTGTGACATATAAAGTGAAACTATCCAAAGTTGAAAAAACAAACTGATAAGAACTGTGATGACTCATCCAAGTCTGTGAATGTGGTCAATGATGATAATTCTGATTGTAGTGAGGGTGATATGCTCTCTATTTCAACGAATCAACTGATTGATACCTAGATTCTTGATTCTGGATGTTCTTATCGCATCACGCCAAATAAGGAATAGTTTTCGACATACATGTCTGTTAATTCTGGTTCTGTCTATTTGGGTGATGATCGATGTTGCAATATTGTTGGTATTGGTGATGTCAGAATTAAGATGTATGATAGTTATGTTCGGACGTTGTGTGGTGTTCCACATATCCCGTATTTGAAGAAGAATTTGATTTCTTTGGGCACTTTTCACAAGAATGATTTTATCCCTAAGACTGATGAGGATAGGGAAACCATTCGGATTGTTAAAGGAGCTTTGACTGTGATAAAAGGAAATATGAATGCAAGAAATATTTATAGATTGTTATGGAGTACCGCTGTAGATGAAGTTCATTTTGTTGAGTCATGTGAGGATACTACCAAACTGTGGCATATGCGTCTTGCTCATCTTAGTGAACGTGGTATGGCTGAATTACATAAAAGAAATATGTTGCATGGTGTTAAAAGTTGTAAGCTCAATTTTTGTAAGTATTGTGTTCTTGCTAAACAGACTAAAGTTCATTTCAAGACTGGGAAGCACACAACTGAAGAGATTATTGATTATGTGCATTATGATGTATGGGGGCCTTCCACGACATCGTCTTTGGGTGGATCTAGGTATTATGTTACTTTTATTGACGATTTTTCACAGAAAGTTTGGGTGTATTTTTTAAAATAGAAGTCTGACGTTTTTGAGAAGTTCAAGCTGTGGAAAGCTGAGTTAGAAAACCAAATAGGATGAAAACTCAAGTATTTGTGGTCTGACAATGGTACGGAGTACACAGATTCATAGTTTCTAAACTTCTGTAAGGAGCATGGGATTAAGAGGCATTTTACAGTGCGCAAGACACCGCAACAGAATGGTGTTACGGAACGGATGAACAGGTCGTTAACATGGCGTGTTATCTTATCAATATATCGACAAGGGCATCATTGGTTGGGAAAATTGCAGAAGAGGTATGGACTAGTCATGATTTTATTTTTGATCACTTACGGATTTTTGGTTGTCCTTCTTATGTGCATGTACCTGCTGATGAGAGATCCAAACTTGATGCAAAATCGAAATAGTGTATTTTTCTAGGTTACAAGAAAGGTGTCAACGGATTCAAGTTCTGGGATCTAGTTAGGAAGAAAATTGTGATTAGTATAGATGTTGTTTTTTATGAACAGTCCATGTTACAGCAGAATAAAGACACGACAATGGTGGATTTCTAGTATTTTCCAGTTGAGAAAATAGAAACTTCTCAACCGACTTCTGGTGGTTCCGCTACGGTTGATTTGTATGATTATAGTGTTGCCAGAGACAGGGTGGGTTTTGAAGACTTGGTCTCTTTTACACTTACTATTAGCAGTTATGATCCGGTTACTTTTCATGATCCTGTTACTAGTCAGAGAAATGACAAGTGGATGGCTGCCATGGTTGAGGAGATGGAGTCTTTGAATCACAATCGCACATGGGAGCCTTCTTGAGGGTAAGAAGCCTATTGGTTGCAAATGGGTGTTTGAGAAGAAACCAACAGTAACAGAAAAAGAGGGGGAGAAGTTCAAGGCTCGTTTGGTAGCAAAGGGTTTTTCACAGCAGAAAGGAGTTGATTATGATGAAATTTTTTCTCCTGTGGTCAGACACATTTCAATCCGAGTAGTAATTGCATTGGTGGCTAGTTGGGATTTGCATTTAGAGCAAATGGATGTTAAAACTACTTTTTTGCATGGTGATTTAGAGGAGTAGATCTATACGTAGCAGCCTGAAGATTTCACTCAACCTGGAAACGAGCATTTAGTTTGCAGATTGAAGAAATCTTTGTACGGGTTAAAACAGTCTCCGAGACAATGGTACAAACGGTTTGACTCCTATATGATCAAGATTGGCCAAAAGCATTGTGAGTATGATTGTTGTGTCTATGTTAAGAGCCTTGATGATGGTTTTTTTATTTTTCTATTACTGTATGTTGATGATATGTTAATTGCTGTGAAGAACATGGATGACGTTATCAGTTTGAAAACTTTATTGAGCTAGGAATTTGATTTGAAAGATTTAGGTGATGCAAAGAAAATTCTTGGAATGGAAATTTGTAGGGACAGAGACTCAACGAAATTATGGCTATCTCAATGGAGTTATGTTGAGAAAATGCTAGAAAGGTTTGCGATGAGTAGCGCAAAACCAATGAGCACTCCATTGGCGAATCACTTTAAGCTTTCATCATAACAATGCCCTAAAACAGATAAGGAAGCTAAAGATATGGCAAAGGTTTCGTATTCTAATAATGTTGGTTACTTGATGTATGCAATGATATGTATTCGTCCTGATTTAGCTCGTATTGTTAGTCAAGTTTGTAAGTACATGTCTAAACCTAGTAAGCAACATTGGAAAGCAGTCAAGTGGATCTTTAGGCACTTAAAGGGTACTGTAGGACAAGGAATTGTTTTTGGTAGTCAGCGGGATAATCCTTTGGTTGTAGGATATGTGGATTCAGACTATGCAGGTGACTTGGATAATTGAAGATCTGTGACAGGGTATGTCTTTACTCTTGGTGGAGGGCCTATTTGTTGAAAGTCTACTATTCAATCTATTGTGGCATTATCTACAACTGAAGTTGAATATATGGCAGCGGCTGAAGTTGCAAAAGAAGCTTTATGGCTTACTGGTTTAGTGAAGGAGTTGGGTGTTCAGCAAGGTGGAGTTCAGTTGCTTTGTGACAATCAAAGTATTATTCACTTGACTAAGAATCAGGTATATCGTGCTAGAACTAACCATATTGATGTAAGGTTTCACAAGATCAGAGAGTTAGTTGCATCTGAAGAGATTTTGTTTCAGAAGGTACATACTGATGAGAATGCCGCTGATATGTTCACCAAGCTAGTTACGACAGACAAGTTCATGCATTTCTTTGGACTTGTTGAATGTTTTGAGTTATTAAAGAAGTAAGGTAACCCAACCCACATTGAATGTTTCCTAAGGGGCAGAATATTCGCCAAGATAGAGATTTGTTAGGTATGGCTCATAAATATACCAGTAAAGTTACAAAGAAAGTATCGTAGTGGGGGTTACAATTATGTGGGTTGGGGGTGCGGGGGCGCAACCCCACTATATGGTACAGGGTTATTTTTGTAAATATGTACCATAATTTATTTATTATAAAAGGAGATGTAACCTAAACCTATGAGATATTGAATGAAAAAATAGCGCCGCCTAAGGCACCGAGGACGTAAGCACATTGCTGAACCTCGTTAAAATTATTGTGTTCTTTCTGTTTTCTTTACCCGATTATTCAACAATAAACATTGAAAATTTCTAAGTCCATGTGGATCGACCCTTTCTTCTCTATACTACATTCTTAACTTATTTAGTTGAGAAAAAATCTTTATTTATTTGACAATTAAGATGCTTGTTAGTTTAGTGTTTGTTTAGTGTTCGTTTATATGTTTAATTTTTAGTTTTTACCATTTTATTTGCAAGTTAAAAGAAAAATGGTAAAAGTACGCCACTTGTGCTTACGTGTCAAGCGCTTATAAACCTTACAAACATACCCAACATACGATTATTGGTGACCACGTGTCAATACATGTGGTCTTGCTTAATGACTAACTAGCATATGTCATCACTTCCTAGGACATTCCATCAACACTAATGCCACGACAACTGAAATGAAAGTGGCAGCTGCCCTGGTTCAGGTGGAAGCCGTAAAGGCTAGTGAAAAGGAGGCCCTCAAGAGGTTAGAGGCGACTCAAAAAAGAGATTGAAGATATGTAGGTTGCAACTGCAGGTGCTTTTAAGAGCGCAGAGATGGCTGAAGCAGCGAAGAAAGCAGTGGAAGGAAAGCTCCGAAGGTGGCGCGAAAGGGAACAGAAGAAAGCAGCTGAAGCTGCATCCCGGATTCTAGCAGAAACACACATGCAGACCGAATCATCCCCACGGCATTACAGAATTCAAGATGTGAACCCACCAGAGAAAATCATTCATGTACAGAAGTTGGATAAAGAGAGGCCTTCTGTCTAAAAAAAGGTCCTTTTACCTAATATCAGCGGTATCTTCAACAGAAGAAAGAACCAAATCGAGGGTGGAACGCCCTCTTATCTGCCTGGTGAGAACTGAGGCATTTGCCTGATATTTGTACTTTTATCAATGGTTGAGAGAAATATGTCTATGTTTGTGTGAATCTGTTTGAGGAATTTAAAATGGAATATCAGAGGATTAGTTTGCAAGGAAATTTTATGCCACTCAAAGTCTATCAGAAACAGCTAGAATTTGTGTTCCGTAATATCCTTATGACCAATGAAAGGATCCATGCAATCCTTCATGAGAATGAGAACCTCTCTTTTTTTGTGAGATGCAACCCTTGACAAGAGAAGTTACATGTTCATGAGATGCATGGCATGGATCCATGCATCCTTCATGCTTAGCATCTAAATCATTAGATACTGAAGAACTGTTCGAGCATTGACCTCAACAGACCTCTGTTGCTGAAAGTTATGAAAGACAGAACCCATTTGAATTGTTTCAGCTGACCCTTGAGAACTCATATATGGATTTTTGTTCCATTCCTTTTATACCAAATTCTTAGTCTAAAATTCAACCACACTTACTTTGAATGCATTTCAGAACCAATATTTACCAGTGAACTCAGCGACATCGCATTCTAAACCAGCATTACTCCGTAGACATACTATTGGGGCTTAGATCTTGAGAATCATTTACTAGTAAAAATGCTATTGTAAGCTAATCATTATTTGTACTGTCATCTATTTTTCAAATCCAAACTTAAGTTCATTTTCTCCACTCACCTCATCAACAATGAATATCTTTTACAAGTCCAATAAAAAGCTCAACCAAAAAATTATGTAATTATAACTAAGCGTATCACTGAATTGTGGTGTTTCTACACTTGTAAACGAAATTATAAAATGTAATGGAACCATGCGACCATCAGGTGTCATGGTGTAGTTGGTTATCACGTCAGTCTAACACACTGAAGGTCTCCGGTTCGAAGTCCGGGCGACGCCAGCATTCTTCAGTTGTTTTTAGCATTGTTTACATCGATAGAATAGGAGACAAATTAAAATACTAAGACGTTGCGGGGATCGCACTCAGGTCACCCGCGTTACAGGTGAGAAAACTCACCACTATACTACAACGACGTTGTTGAAACAAGATTTGTTATTTAGCTATATAACCTATAAAACAAGTTACTAGGACATGTTTTAATGATTATGATTTCAAGGAGAGCATTGTACTTCTATTCTTTCACATTTAAAAATATATTTTAGTAATTTGTTTATTTATATCATATTCATGTATTTTTATTCTATAAACATTGAATTCAATCGTGTATTGAAAATTATTGTTAATTATAGAAGTTAAATTTAAGGCACTTTTGAGTTGATTACAATTCTTATATTTATTCCTAAATAATTATATGTAAATTTAAAATTTATTCTTAAAAATAAAAAAAAATATTTAATTTGTTTCTAAACTAATATTCCGAGATGAATTGTTACCATTCCTCCACCTTCATGAAAGCCAGGCGAAGAACGAAAGAAGCTTGAAGAAGTTTTTGGAGCAGGAGCATGTTGAGGGTTACCTCGAATTATCATCCAAGACAAAAACATACTTTGCCACTGCTGCTACTTTGTGGGATGCCGATTTCTATGTCAAAGTTGATGATGAGGTGCATGTAAATATAGGTTAAGACATGGTTTTGCATTTCAAGAAAAACAATCCTTCAGATAAGTGAATGTTAAACCTGTTACTCATAAAATATTTGTCATTCTCGTGTAACAGTCGATGTGTATTTTACACTTGAAATCATGCATATTGTGATGATGACTATTATGAGATGTAACTGATTCTCTCTTTATATGACTGCATGTTTCCAGGATTTAATTGATAAAAATTGGATGTTTCCTTTTAGCAACAAGATTTATTCATGTTTATTATTCTTCTTTCTTAATATATGATAAATTTTCAGGCATGTGCATGCCAATGAAGATGTTTCCTTGGGATCATGCTTTATAGGGTTGGATGTCGAGCATATAGATGACCGAAGCCTTTGCTGTGGAACCACATGTAATGTTGTAAACATTAATACCCCATTTAGTATATGGAATAAACAAGCATTTCATTCGAACTTGTAGAATTTTGAAATAGAATCCTTTTTCATATTTTTATTCGTCAACATTATGGGTGTATATACAAGTATAAAGGTATTATAATAAACTAATATACTGCATTAACTAAATCGTGAGATCATATTTTGTTTCTTACTCTTCCATGAAATCAAGTTTCCTCAAACAAACACAATATCTTAAACTAGATCTCCTATCTTTCTTACATTCTATCTAATTCGAATCTGAAAAATATTTTATCCTAATATGATCATGATTGTCATAGAATTTTATGTAGTATGATCATGATTGTTATGGAATTTCATGTCCAGGAGTGTAACCCCCTAGACCCGGCCTATGCGTTTCGACTAAGTCTAGTGGATCACATTATGATTCTTAAAGACATTTTCTGAAACTGTTATTCAATCAATGTAAAATCACATTATAAATGTCATGAAATAAATTATACCATCAAAACCCAACTTGTAAATATAATACCAATAAGTAATAAATTAATTTAAAATAGGTCTTCAAAATCAAAATCACAATAAACCGAACAGTAATAGCAAAAGTGTCATCATCCTAAAATACGATACTTTAAAATAAGGTCCATGTCACCAAAATAAAGTCAACTAGCAAGATAAAATATTACAATCAGATATACTTCAAGATATATGTTGATCCTCCAAGTGCTCGAACCGATGTATCTAACCAACAGTATCTGAAAGGGGGAAAAACATTTTCGAAAGGTGAGCTAGGCTCAGTGTGTCCCAATATTACCTTAAAATCACAATAGGTACATTAAACAAATCATAGTCCAGTAAATCTCATAAATTCATAAAAGAGTTTAACTTTTGAAAATCATAGTTTAAACTCTTTTCTTGTACACCATCAGTAATTTCCAAAACTATTTTCCATATAGCTTACTCTAAGCACACAGCAAAAAGAAAGCCAACCTAAGGATAAGCTTTAGAGCTTGTATCCTTAAGCTGTAAGTCCAAGTCCATATAGCTACCCTAAGCACACAACAAGGGAAGCCAACCTAATGTATCTTGGGGCCCCAAGAGTCACATTAGGCCCATTCTGTTTATTAGCTTGATCAGAGCTATACTATTGTAATTCAATCCAAAAGTTCAATTGCACCGTGACACAAATTCCATAAATCATCACATTAAATTGGTGCATCAATAAAACAGTAACCAAAGAACTCAGTGTACCTCATATTAAAACCAATAAAATAGTTCAGTAATAATTAGGGAACACACCTCGATAATAGGTTCAAATAGTAGATCTACTGATTGCTGGTTTCACCACGCTCTGCTACAGTTTTCGAACCTATTTTATAATAACACTATATTACTTATGGGTAACATAAATAAATCTCTAAAATCATAAAATTTACGGGTTTTACGGGTGAATACTGGCACACGTGGTTTAATTGATCTAGAAGAGATGGGTCGAGCTGTTGAACGATCCAGAGAGTCTCTTGTACCTTCAAACAATAATAATTTATCAGCCCCAAATCTTACTTAATTGTTCAAGCTAAATTCTTAAGTATATAAGCATTTTCAGGGTTTGATTATCAATTTAGAGGATTTCGGGTTTGAATTTGGCCAAACGTATTGCGGAATCGGAATCAGGACGTCGAAAAACATAAACTATGTCTTTTCGAAAATTTAAATTCTTGGTCAAAGTCAAAGTCAACCACTTTGACCATCGATTTGAAGGCCTTCGGGTTCGAATTTGGTGAAACAGACTTCGGAAATAGATTCGGGACGTCGAAAACTATCAGAATAGGTATACTCGGAAAATATTTACGGTCGTTTAAGGGTCGGTCAAAGCCATTTAATGTTCTGGTCAAAGAAAGTCAACAGTCAACGGTCAACGGTCAACAGTCAACGGAAAAATCACGGAAAAATTTCTACAAATTATTTTGAGCGATTTCGAGATACTTATAACGATCGGTTCCAATTTTTGAACGGCGAAGAGCTCAATTTTAAATTGGCCGAAACTTTGACTGCTCCACCTCCTCATGCGCCGCCGTCGACGGAGACCAAGGTTGACACCGGCGGACTCGAAACGGCACAAGGAACACGATGGTGCAGGAGGTGTAGTAAACGGAGCAACGATCAGCGATGAATTTGAGATTTTCCCGGCGATCGAGCTAAATAAAACGTCGAGACTTTGATTGGAAATTCCTGACGTTTGGCAGCGTTTCGCTTCAATTAATTTGAAGTGTTTGTTCCTCGCTCGATGATGAACACAATGGTGGTTTCAAAACGACGATCGGAATTCGGACGGCGTCAGAATCGAGGTTGGAAACTGGTGTAGGGGAAAGGGAATTTCTGAATTGGTTTTCTGTGTTTTCACGCAGAAACCAATTCATTTCCTTTAAAAGAAAAACATGCCGACACTCAAAGGTATAACTCAGGGCTTGGTCATTGAATTTTCTTCAACTTCTAAAATGGACTTCAAATTTTCAAAACTTTCAATTTAGTCCTCATAATTTACCAATTTTCACAATTAACCTCTAATTTCAATTTAATATTATTCTAAATTTTTCCGGGTTGTTACAAGGAGCACTTCTCAAATAATACACAATTTTTTCTGCTATATTTCAATGATAAAAATTGGTGATGACTTATATTGACTCATCATGCTTATCAGAAAACAATATTAGGATGTGTCACAATAAGATAATTCAACTTTTCAATAAGTCTTTTGTTGATAATTCATCTTATTTGGTTGATTTAGTACTATAATATTAGGAACCATTGGAGTACTACATGATTTAGTGTCCGATATAAAATCGAGTATATATACAACTCCTATGAAATACTTTAATGTAACACCCCAATCAGCGGTTCAGTGATCAAAGTGTAAGAAATCAAAACATAGTGATTTAATTAGAATAACTTGAAAAGTTCAAGGATTTATTGTGGAAATTTTGTGTAGGATTTGATATTAAATTTGGATTAGTAGCAAGGGCATTATGGTATTTTCGCATTAAAGGATATTTTATCTTCTTTCTTAAAGGATAAGTACGTGGTTAAAGGGGAGAAAATTCTGGATCATTTCTTATCTTCTTCCTTGTACCGTGAGCTCCATTGCAAAGGAAAGTTTCTGTAATTTTGTTGGTTATTTAAGTTTTTGGGTTGGTGTGAAAAGCTTGGGTGTTATATAAGCATAAGGAAAGCTTGTAAAGGATTAAAACAACGAGAGGAGTGAATTAGAAATGAATTTGTAAAATGGGTTTTGAAATGAATTGTTGATATGGTGTAGTTTTTGGAGTTTATTGAGATATTTGACTTGTCAATGATCTAACTAAAGAGTTGTGAGGATTAGAAATGAGTAAAAACATGTTTGAAATTATAGTATGATTTTGGAATCTAAGTGTTCCAGTGAGAATTTGTATGTTTAGGAGTAATGAATGGAGAAAATTTAGTTGTAATGTATGAAGTTTAGTTTAAAAGCCTAAAGGGGGATAAAAGTAGAACATTTAGGTAAGTTTTGGTTAATTTTTGAAGTGGAAATGATAAATTCCTGGCAAGGGTATCGGTACTGGAAGAACAGTACCGATACTTCAAGGTTAAACCAATTGGAATTCGAGGATCAATATCGGTACTTATTGAAGAATGTACCAATACTGAAAGGGGAGTATCGATACCAAGAGTAAGGTATCGATACCATTTTCAAGTTAAAATTTCAGAATGCCAAAATGGTATCGGTACCGAAGGGGGGTATCGATATCATAGAAGGGAAGTATCGATATTGTAGTGGAAGTACCGATACTAGTGAGCATGAAATGATAAATTAAGTGTTTCTTTTAGCTTAAGTTATTATAATTGGTTATAAGCGATTTGAATTACGATATTTATATTCGATTGTTCTTGTGTAGACGTTGATCAAAGTCAAATTTCGAACACTTTGACATTATAGATTATCGATCAAATGTGTTAAGGACTTTGTTTAGGACTTTAGTGAGGCAAAGGTGAGTGCAACTTCTTGGTTTTGCATTAAAATTGAGGAAGACTTGCGATAAGCCAACCTCAGTGTTTTTGATCGAAAACTTTTCAATTTCTTTTATGTTATATTTTTACAATGTTTTATTCAATTTATATTATGTAAGCTATGTTGATGATTATGGGTATATGATTATGAAAATGTGACATGTGAACATGTGTATCCAAAAACACTCAATGTGAAAGTGCCTATGTGAATAAGAGATGCTTCGAATAATGAATGACAAATAATTATATGGTTAAAAGCCCAAGGTATATGTATGAGGATTAGAGGTATAGTTGGCATGCCAAGAGTCGAGGGTTTTATGTGGTCCTTCAGGATAATTATGTGGCACTTCGGTGCAAACCTATGTGGTCCTTTCGGGACAATTATGTTGCACTTCAGTGCAAATTATACGAGATGTGGTGATAGGATTAGTGCACAACCTCAATGTACTCAAATACCTAGAGTTCTTAGTAGTATACGTTGGGCATTTGAAACAATGTTGGATAAAATTTATAACTTATAAAAGTATACTTTATGGTTATGGAAATCAAATTAGCAATTCTTTAAGAAATGCTTTTATCAAATAAATAAAGATTTCGTTTGCAAAGTTTAGTTTTCTCTCGTAATTGCCTCACTAAGTCATCGACTTAGCGTGTGATTTTCTCACGCGTAGGTTTGAAGAAATCGGAAGGTTGAAGTTTGTTGAGGATAGCGTAGTCCTTTGAAGATCAGATCAAGACAAGTTGAATGTAGGTTTCCTGTAAATTTGTAAACTGTTGGCATGTATTATACGTTTAATTTGAAATGTTCTGATCTATTTTGTAAAATCCTCCTTTTGTATTTTTGTAAATTTTTAAGGACTTTTATTAAGTATTAATGTGAGTTTTATATTTTATTTTATTTTAAATTAAAGAGTTTCACATTGTTAATATGACTAAAAGTTAAATTTTTCTTTAATTGTTATGAATCAATGTTTTTGAAGAGTCAATGTGACACCTCGGATTCGTATTCGGGTCGGGTATGGGTTAGGGGTGTTACATTTAACATTCCAAAGTCTTTGGTATAAAACTGAGTATTGAAATAAATATAAGAGATAAAATTTCACTAGTCGCTATCAATGATTACAATATCATTCACATATACAACTAATAAAATAATGTCTTCATTAGCATTTTTATTGAACACCGAATAATCTAACTTACTCCCTTGCATCCCTAAGTTTTCAACATCTTGGCTAAACTTCTCACACAAAGCTCAATGACTATGTTTAAAGATATTGAACCATGTTTTATAATATTTTGATATAAAAAGTTAAGGTAAAATGTTTTTGGACTTGATTGGATTTGTTAAAAGTTTTTCAAAAATCATTCAAAGCCCATTAAACTAGAATTTGAACACAAAACAGTTTTATGGGTACGTAGTACCGATACTCTTCTTACAATATTAACGCTACATGAACAATATCGATATTGTTCACGTGGTACCGATACCAAAGGTAAGAGAAGCATCAATACTCTCTTGGTAGTATCGATACTACCAGTTGTTTTCCAAATTGTTCAAATTCCATAATGCAAAATTGGTACCGATACTCAAGGGGTACCTATACTATTTTACACAGTGGTATCGATACCATGAACCCTAGTATCGATATTGGTCGAGCCCAACAATCTTTAACGACTAGTTTATTTAAATATTACAAAGGTAGTATCGATACTCATTACAGGAGTACTGATACTCCCTGTTCTCAGAAGCTTTACTTTTGTAGAAAATTCATCCCCAACGGCTCCAAAACACCACCGACGGCTATAAACAACCACAAACTCATTCAAACATACAAAAACAAGTTGATGACACTTGAAGGAGGTTACAACACCAATCCAATCAATTGCTATCAAGAGAAAAGCTCTTTCACTCTTTATTTTCCCTTTTCTCTTCTACACATGTGTTTGAGCTTATTGCAAATCTTTCAATAGTTTTTCTTGTGAGCTTAATTCTTGTAAACACCTGCCTTTGTGAGGTTTTCTTATTTACATCTTTTGACTTTTGTAAAAGGGGAGTGGTTATAGCTTAGCCATTGAAAAACTAAGGGTTTTGTAAAGGTCACTCTTGAGCCTAGAAAAATAAAGAACAAATTAGTTAATTTGTTAGAAAATCCTTAGTGTGGAGCTAAGGTAGTGGATGTAGACTTGGTTTAGAAGTCGAGCCACTATAAATCCTTGTGCAAATTGTCTATATCTTTTTACTCCATACCCAAAATTTTCATAAGGCCAATTCAACCCCTTTTGGCACCTTTTCGGTTGATCAAATTGAGTTTCACCAATCCTAACACAAGCCATATAGGGTTTTTTTAAAACGACACTCCTATTGCACAAGAAAACTAGATGGTTGCTCCATGTACATCTTCTCCTGAAGATTTTCATAAAAAAAAAGTTTACTATAAGGGAGATAAATAATTTGACAGACAATTTGACAGAAGAAAGTTTAACAACGAGAAAGTATCATAATAACACACTCTGTAAGTTTAGACGTATCACTTAGCAATAAGTCTAGCTCTTAATTGAGCAGTAGAGCCATTAGGATTAAATTTGACTATGAACACCCATTTATATCCAATAGCTCGTTTATTAACATGTAACGTAACTAAAAATTAGGTTCCATTGACATCTAGATTAGTTATCTCTTCAAATATAATCATACGCTATCCGGGATGAGTAAATGTCTCGCAAACAGTTTCAGCTGACCCTTGAGAACTCATATATGGATTTTTGTTCCATTCCTTTTATACCAAATTCTTAGTCTAAAATTCAATCACAATTACTTTGAATGCAATTCAGAACCAATATTTACTAGTGAACTCAGCGACTCCAAACCAGCATTACTCGTAGACATACTATTGGGGCTTAGATCTTGAGAATCATTTACTAGTAAAAATGCTATTGTAAGCTAATCATTATTTTTACTGTCATCTATTTTTCAAATCAAAACATATGTTCATTTTCTCCACTCACCTCATCAACAATGAATATCTTTTACAAGCCCAATAAAAAGCTCAACCAAAAAATTATGTAATTATAACTAAGCGTATCACTGAATTGTGGTATTTCTACACTTGTAAACGAATTTATAGAACGTATGGAACCATGCGACCGTCAGGTTTCGTGGTGTAGTTGGTTATCATGTCAATCTAGCATGCTAAAGGTCTCCGGTTCGATTTCATGCGACTCCTTTTTACTTCAATTGTTTTTAAATCAAAATCATACACAGTTGCCGAGAATAGAACCTAGGTCACCCACAGGACAGGCAGTAATAATCACCACAATACTAGAATGACATCGTTGAAACAAGATTTGTTATTTAGCTATATAACCTATAAAACAAGTTACTAGGACATGTTTAAAGATTATGATTTTAAGGAGAGCTTTGTACTTCTATTCTGTCTTATTTAAAAATATATTTTAGTAATTTCTTTATGTATATCATATTCATATATTTTTATTCTATAAACATTGAATTCAACCGTGTATCGAAGATTATTGTTAATTATATAAGTTAAATTTAAGACACTTTTGAGTTGATTACAATTCTTATATTTATTCCTAAATAATTATATGTAAATTTAAAATTTAAAATTTAAAATTCATTCTTAAAAATAGAAAAAATTATTTAATTTGCTTCTAAACTAACTTCCCGAGATGAATTGTTGCCATTCCTCCACCTTCATGAAAACCAGGCGAAGAACGAAAGAAGCTCGAAGAAATTTTTTGGAGCAGGAGCATGTTGAGGGTTACCTCGAATTATCAGCCAACACAAAAACATACTTTGCCACTGCTGCTCGTTTGTGGGATGCCTATTTCTATGTCAAAGTTGATGGTGATGTGCATGTAAATATAGTTAAAGACATGGTTTTGCATTTCAAGAAAAACAGTCTTTCAGACCAGTGAATATTAAACATGTTACTCTTAAAATATTTGTCATTCTCGTGTAACAGCCGATGTGTATTTTACACTTGAAATCATGCATATTGTGATGATGACTATTATGAGATGTAACTGATTCTCTCTTTATATGACTGCATGTTTCCAGGATTTAATTGGTAGAAATTGGATGTTTCCTTTTAGCTGCAAGATTTATTCATGTTTATTATTCTTCTTTCTTAATATATGATAAATTTCCAGGCATGTGCATACAAATGAAGATGTTTCCTTGGGATCATGCTTTATAGGGTTGGATGTCGAGCATATAGATGACCGAAGCCTTTGCTGTGGCACCACATGTAATGTTGTAAACATTAACACCCCATCTAGTATATGGAATAAACAAGCATTTCATTCGAACTTGTGGAATTTTGAAATAGAATGCTTTCTCATATTTTTATTCATCAACATTATGGGTGTATATACAAGTATAAAGGTCTTATTATAAACTAATATATTGCATTATTTGAATCGTGAGATCATATTTTATGTAGTATGATCATGATTCTCATAGAATTTCAAGTCCAGGTGCACTTCTCAAATAATGCACAATTTATTCTGCTACTGATAACTAAATAAAAAGACTCATTTTTTAGTCTTTTTACTTAAGTTATTGCTCGTATAAACAATGTGGACATAGCATATTAGTGGCATTTAGGTTATAATTGCATGTGGTGGATAAGTTTTGCCTATGCAAGATTTATTTGGTTTGATTGATGCAGCTGAAGAGAAAGGGCTTGTGTGGATTGTTTGTGTGCAGCAATTAACTTAGGAGGAACATTTTAGTCGTGACAATATATTTCGTAAGGGCCAGTGGAACACAGAAGACAAAGACAGTGAGGAGCATATGTGTCTTGCCAAGGCAAGATTTATCTTGCAAGTCTGAAGCAAATTTGACGAATTGCTTATATCTCCTGCCAGCTGTACGACTAACCTCACGTGCAAGCAAGCCCTAAGATTTTGACAATATCCAGCCGCCTTTCCATTTATAGATTGGACAAGTTAAAATGGATATTTAGGGAATATTTAATTATGCGAAACCCTAGGAAAATTCCCTCAATAAATATCTAGTCACAACCGCTAAAAAAAGGAGGCAATAAAGAGAGAATAAAACTTACCTGAGGCGTAGAGTAAGCAGCTAGAGTGCTTTACCTTCCACCGTTCTCCAACCCGACCGTCCTTGGTGTCCTCCATAGCCAGGCTATAGCAGAGCAGCGGTCAGGCATCGAGAGAGGCTGGCCTTCAGGGCAGGAGCTGTGCTGGTCAGAGATGTCACGATATTTGGGAGTCGTTCTTCCTCTGTTCTTAATTTCTTTACTTTTCTTTGGTGTTGTATTAAACGATGATACCTTTGGATAACTTTTTGGAAACACCATGAACTGCTTTACCTGGTTTTAGTTTTTGTTTTACATAGAAAATTATTTTATGTTTTATGAATGACGCACTATGATTTTGCTTATGTCTGTTTTGTTCATTGTTTTAATATTTTGCCTTGACACTGTAAAAGCTTTCGAGACATTGCATGGGGTTTAGGTAAAACACGTATGGACATTTTAAGAGCTTTGAGAGATAGTCGTTTGTCTAGAAACTGATTCTTATATTCGAGAGAATTAAGACAGATCTACGTGAACAATGAAATGGATCCGGGATGGTGATGTTCTAACCTGCCTACTTTAGAGATAAGGAGAGAGTTTCAATCGACTAAAAGGGATAGACGCTTGAGTAGGATAGACAACGATTATAGTTCATGCTGAGGGGTTTTGCTACAACAACAGTCTCACAAACCAAGGGTTGTAGTTAACGTTGAGTAGTATTGTCATAACAATCGTCTAAGAATACTCGGTAATCCTGTCGGGCAGCCTAAGTAGATCATAACAAATCCTTCTTGACTTAGAATAATTCTTTTTCATAGAAAATGACTAACCTGAGTGCTCTGTGAAAAGTATGAATATGTGAGGTTGTTTTGAATATATTTGAATCAACGCTTGTCTTTGCCTAGTTTATTTTAATTTGTTAGTTTTGCATATTTACTTTGCCTTGACTTGACCAAACTTTTATACAACCATACTTCTTAATATTTTCTTGCTTCTTTTAGTATAATATATTACTAATTGTTTTCTATCTTGACAAGAGTTCAGGAACTAGCTCGTGACACCTAGTTCTAGTTGTGGTGAAACATCAAAAGTCCTACCAATCCCTGAGGAGACGATAACTCACTTACCCTTTATTACTTGATTTGATTGTGTATACTTGCACATATTTGCTTTCCTTAGCATATACATTTACAAGTGATCAATTTTTTGGCACCATTGCCGGGGATTGGCAACTGACGACATTTTTGAGAATTTTTGCCATAACAAATTTTTGAGAATTTCTTGTCACATTCTAATTAGTTAGCTTAACTTGTTTAATTTCTTTTTTTTCTTTGAAGGTTTTCATCGTTGCATGACCCTAAGATCTATTGGTAAACCATTAGAACCATTTGACCTTGAAATTGAACAGTCGTTCAGACAAAGGTGACGTAATCAACGAGCCAGAGAGTATATGAACCAACTATAGTTTCAAGGTAACAACAATATGGGAGATCAAGAAGATCCTGACGTAACATTAAATAATTTTCCTATAGAAGTTGCAAGACCATAAGTAATACAAGACCACTTGAATCTAATTCTTGATGATCTCAATCTAGGCATCGTGGCACCTGAAATACAAGCAACCCATTTTGAACTTAAACTGGTGATGTTTAACATGCTAAACTCTATCGGTCAATTTGGTGGCTCGCCTAATGAGGATGCTTGAAAACATTTCCGATCCTTTCTTGAAGTATGCAATTCATTCAGGAAACAAGGAGTGCATGAAGATGTGTTGAAGCTTAAACTTTTCCCTTATTCCTTACGCGACCGAGCGAGAACTGGGCTCAGTGGAGTTCATTCAGGCTCAATGGAGTCTTGGGCGGATCTATGTAAAATCTTCTTACTTCGATACAATCCACTCAATATGAATACACAGCTACGAAATGACATTGCAATTTTTCGCCAAGGCGATGATGAATCCATGTACGAATGTTGGGACATATACAAAAGTATGCTTCACAAATGTGTAAACCATAAATTTTATGACTAGACTCAAGTCGTGATGTTATATAATGGAGTCAACGAACCTACTCGAATGAAGTTGGATGCCTCAGCGAATGGCATGTTGCTTGATAAATCACCCGAGGATAAGGATAGAAAATAATGATTATCAATTCCCAACTACAATGTTGGGGACCGGTAGAAAAGTATCTGGAGCCTATGAAATTGAGGATAAGGATTCAGTTTCTGCTCAACTTTCTTCCATAACTAATATGTTAAAAAATTTGCAGCATCCTAATGAGGTGAGAGAAGTTAAGACAACTAGTGTTGCATGCATTTTCTGTTGTGGCAACCACCATAAGAGTGAATGTCCAGAAAACCAGGAGTCCATCAATTTTGTGGACAACTACAACCGAAGAAATGACAACCCCTACTTGAATACATACAATCCTAGATGGTGACAACATCCAAATTTTCCATGGGGTGGTCAAGGGACCAACAACAACAATCAGACATGAAATTATAATAGGCCACAACAGAATAATTCGGAACATCAAAATTTTCAGCATCAACATCAGTAGATGCCCTGATAACATACTAAAGGTATAACTTCTTCCTCTAATACAAACTCTAATTCTAACTCCTTGAAAGTTTCACTGTAGGATTTTATGGCATGGACAAAAGATTTCATGGCTTTAACAAATACTTTGATGCATGAACACTCAGCAACAATTAAAAACCAAGGTAATTTGTTACAAAGCCAAGCAGCTCTTTTGCAAAGCCATAGTTCATCATTGAGAGCATTGGAAAACCAAGTGGGTCAAATCACCATGGCATTACATTCTCGTCCTCAAGGAAGTCTCCCGAGTGATACTGAGGTCATTAAATATCATGAAAAGGAGCAGTGCATTGTACTTACACTGAGGAGTGGTACCCAGATTAATCAGAATGACAAGTTTAGGGGGAAACAACCTAAAAATTCTAGCCAAGGCATTACACAACCTGTGGATCAAGCTAAAATTATTGAACTAGAGGGATTTCCTGAAGAAAAGGAAAAGGATGAAGGTCCAAAAGTTCATCAAGAAGATAGTGGGAAATTTTCTGCCAAGGCAAAAGTCTCCTCACCACCTATAGTAGATGAAGTCAGACCTCCACCACCCTTTCCTCAATGATTGAAGAAACACAATGATGAAATATAGTTCAAGAAATTTGTTGATGTTCTGGGTCAGTTACATATCAATGTGCCTCTACTTGAAGCCATTGCACAGATGTCTTTCTATGCTAAATTCCTAAAAGACATTGTCACAAAAAGATGAAGATAGAAAATTTTGCCACGGAAAAAGAATTCTACTCTACAGTAAGCAAACTCCCAACAAAGCAAAAAGATCCTGGCAGTTTTGTGATACCATGTTCGATTGGTGACAACTTTGTAGGACGAGCTCTTACTAACCTAGGGTCAAGCGTAAATTTGATGCCTAAGTCCATATTTTTAAAAATAGAAATGTGTAACCCAACCATAATTATTTTACAGTTAGCTGACATGTCTTATGTTTGTCCCAAGGGCAAAATTGAAGACGTCATTGTAAAAGTGGATAAATTTGTGTTTCCATTTGACTTCCTCATATTATACTATGAGGCCAATAAAAATGCACCCATCATTCTTGGGCGACCCTTTTTATCCACTGGACGAATCTTAATAGATTGTGAGAAGGGAGAATTCACGATGCGTATAGGAGATCAAAGCGTCGCAATCAATGTCTTCAAGTCTATGAAATATGTTGATGATTTAGAGGAATACCAATGCATTAGAGACATGGAAGTCATGGAGGAAGAGGGAGCAGAAAATCTTGGCCAAGACGAATTTTTACATATCAATAAATACGACACTTTGTGCTAAGACTTGATTTTTCTGACGCATGAACATAAAAATTTTGGCCTATGCGAAAAAATTTAGAAGAGGATTTTGATAAATTGAGCCTCAACAACAATCTTTTGAATAAAGCCATTGACGGATTCCCTGAAGATAAAACCAAAGCAGATGATGAAGGTAAATTAAAGGAACAATCTAGTTTCCTTCATGCCAGAGAAGGTATGAAATTTGAACCATTAGATTATAATGAATTTAGTCCCCCAAAATCATCATTACAATATGCACCCATATTGGAACTTAAAACTTTGCCATCGCATTTGAAATATGCTTATTTAGGTAGTAATGAGACTTTACTGGTAATAATTTATGCTAGTCTAACCTCGAAAAAAGATAACAGTTTGTTAAATGTTTTGTCACTACACAAAAAAGCTCTTAGGTGGACCATGGCAGATTTAAAGGGAATTAGCCCTACCATATGCATGCACAAGATCAACATAGAAGATAGTCATAACAATTCTGTGGAACCAAAAAGAAGACTTAACCTGATCATAAAGAAAGTAGTAATGAAGGAAATTATAAAATGACTGGATGTGGGAGTAATTTATCCAATATCTGATAGCTCATGGGTCAGTTCGGTACAGTGTGTTCCAAAGAAGGGCAGTCTGGCCGTGATCAAGAATGAAAATGATAAGCTTTTAACTACGAGAACAATCACAGGCTGGAGAATATGTATGGACTACAGAAAGCTAAATAAAGTAACAAAGAAATATCATTTTCCCCTCCCTTTCATTGATCAAATACTTGATAGGTTAGCAGAAAAAGCATTTTACTACTTCCTTGATGGTTATTCTAGATACAAGCAGATAGCCATAGCACCAGAGGATCAAGAGTATACTACTTTCACATGCATGTATGATACCTATGTGTTTACAAGAATGTCATTTGGACTATGTAATGCTCCAACGACCTTACAGAGGTTTATGATGGCCATCTTTTCAAATATGGTGGAATATTGTATGGAAATATTTATGTATGACTTCTTCGTCTCTGGTGACGAATTTAACCGATGCCTCGACAACTTATATATGGTACTGAAGCGATGTGAAGAAGCCAACCTAGTGCTAAACTAGGAGAAATGCAATTTTATGGTGACCGAAGGAATTGTGTTGGGACACAAAATTTCTTGTCAAGGTATTGAATTAGATAGAGAAAAGGTATAAGTAGATAGAGAAAAGGTAGAAGTAATCGAGAATCTACCGTCACCCACCAATGTAAAAGACATACGCAGTTTCCTTTGACATGCAGGATTTTATAGGCGATTCATAAAGGATTTCTCTCAAATCTCAAAACCTTTGTGTCTTTTGCTTCAACAAAATCAACCATTTGTGTTTAATGATGATTGTTTAAATGCTTTTACATATTTTAAGAAACAACTTTCCTCGACGTCAATTGTTGTTCCCTAGACTGGAACGTACCTTTCAAGCTCATGTGCGATGCCAGTGACTGTGCAGTTGGGGCAGTGCTAGGACGATGAAAACGTAAAATCTTTCATGCTATCTACCATGCTAGTCGTACCCTTAACGATGCATAGATGAATTATACCACAACTGAAAAAAAAAACTTCTTACAGTAGTATTTGCATTCGATAAGTTTAGGCCATATCTAATAAGAACTAAAGTCACTATGCATACTGATCACTCTGCTATTAAATATTTAATTAATAAAAATATACAAATCATAGGCTCATCAGATGGATATTACTACTATAAGAGTTCGATTTAGAGGTAAAAGATAAAAAGGGTATTGAAAACCAAGTAGCATATCACTTATCTAGGTTAGAAAACAAAAACAATTGTCATGACATGAAGAACATCCAGGAAGATTTCCCTGATGAGAAAATTTTATTTGTCACGGCAATGTCGTGATACACTGACATAGTTAACTTTCTTGTTAGTGGTATTATGCCCCCAGATTTATCTAATCAAGGCCGAAAAAAATTCAGACATGATGTGCTACACTATTATTAGGATGAACCATTCCTATTCAAGAAATATGGTAACCAAATAATCAGGAGATGTGTCCCAGAAGAAGAACACAAATAAATTCTTCTTCATTACCACTCATCCCCGTACGGAGGACATTTCGGTGGAACGGGGAAAGCAGCGAAGGTTCTTCAATTCAGTTTCTATTGGCTACCTTTTTTCAAAGATACACACGAATTTTATAAGTCTTGTGATAGATGCCAACGCATGGGGAACATATCGAAGAGACATGAAATGCCATGACAAAACATTTTGGAAGTCGAACTTTTCGATGTGTGGGGGATAGATTTTATAGGACCCTTCCCCTCATCCATTGGTGACTTATACATTCTTTTGGCAGTAGACTATGTGTCTAAGTAGGTGGAAGCCATCGCAACACCTAAGAATGACTCTAAGACAATGCTGAAATTCTTGCACTATAATATATTTACGCGTTTTAGAACACCAAGAGCTATTATCATCGATAAAGGAACACACTTTAACAACAAATTAATTGACAAGGTGCTGAAAATATACGAAGTGTGTCATCAAATTGCCATAGCATATCATCCCCAAACCAATAGGCTGGCTAAAGTTTCCAACCATGAAATCAAACAGATCCTCGAGAAAATGGTTAACCCAAATCGCAATGACTGGTCGCCCAAGCTAGATGAAGCACTATGGCCATATCGCACAACATTCAAGACACCGTTAGGAATGTCCCCATTCAAATTAGTCTATGACAAGGAGTGCCATTTGCCTGTGGAACTTGAACATAAAGCATATTGGTCCATCAAGAAATTGAATATGGATGCTCAGTTTACTGAAGAAATAAGACTTCTGGAACTGAATGAAATGGATGAGTTTAGAGCTCACGTGAAAATGCTCGATTATACAATGAAAAAAATGAAATGATGGCATGATAGAAAAAAATTTCCAAGGTAATTTTATTCTAGACAACAAGTGTTGCTCTACAATTCACGATTCAAATTATTTCCAGGCAAGTTAAAATCTAGATGGTCAGGACCGTTCATCGTACACCAAGTACATAGCAACGGAGTAATAGAAAGCAAGAACCGAGATGATGTATCCATCTTTAAGGTGAATGGTCAGAGACTGAAGGAATACAAAAGAGCACCAGTCATCAACGATAAACTGGCATCGACAACACACGATGCCCAAGAGTTTGCTTTACCTTCCTGAACTATTTTGGTTGCCTAAGAAACACAAATCTAAATTTTGTACATAAATAAATTAAGTTATTTTATTATGCACGATATATTTAATTTAGTTTTATTTTATTTTTGTTTCTTTGTGTCATACAAGGTACTCGTGGCATTATGGGGTTAAAGCTCATGTTTGGAAGGAAGAGAAACCCTAACCTAAGAAGTTTTGACGATAATTAATGACATATCTTTTTTCCTCATCTTTTGATTGTTTTACCCCAAATAAACCACCTATAACTTCCCTAAAAACCCAACAATCCCTCCTTTAGCCTCATCGTTTCCACAGTTTCTCTTCCTTCAACCTTTCCATTAACTTTTTCTTCCACACTGCTGAAGTCGAAGCATTTTCAAACTGCTGAAGCCGAAGCAAGGATTAAAAATATCCAAAAGAGGCAAGTCTATTTGGAGGATGTTTCGTTTTTCCAGCAGAAGATGATGAGCCATTCGGTCCAGATGTGATAAATGTAGTACGAAAGCATAAGTGGGAGAAATTTGTTCGGCATCCTAAGGAAGTGGTGCTGGCGTTGGTCCATGAATTTTATGCTCATCTCAGAGACCTATCTCAACATAAAGTCTATGTGAGAGGGAAATTCATTCGGTTCTCCCCATCAGCCCTCAAACGTTATTTTAAGCTTGGTGAGGTAGAGAACCAACACAAAAAATTCTTGGCTAAGGCAGATCAATAAACCTACGATGGAGTCCTAGAAGATCTCTGCTTCGGATGGGCTAAGTTTGAAGCAAACGCGCCAACACATAAGCAGGAAGATCGCTGAGCCCTTAAGCCGGTTGTCAAACTGTGAAATTACTTCTTAAAGGGCAAGTTGATGCCGACGTACCACAACATAATCGTATTGGTTAGAAGATTGATGTTGCTGCACTCGATTATTTATAGTGAGCGATCGATGTGGGAGATATCATCTTCGAGCAAATTCATGACTGTGAAAAATGAAACCGAGGTAGCCTTCTTTTTCCTAACCTAATTATTGCTCTGTGTATGCAGAAAAAAGTCCCCAAGGAACCGGTCAAGGACTTTATCAAGTCAAAGGAATGAATAACCAAAAAGAAGGTGCCAGAACTAATGAGCTTAAATGATAATGCTCCACACGAGGGCTTTGAGAGAGGAGCCAAATCAGTTTCCACAACTAGAATGGCAATCTTTGTCAAATCTACGCTAGATCACGTGAGAGGATCGAGCGACTGGACAGTCACATGCATACTTTCTTTGGCTATGTCAAGGTGAGGGATGCAAAACTCAATGCCTTCTTCAAAGAGCTGCTGCTAATTACCAATGAAGAACTGCCTCCCTTTCCTAATAAAATTTTGAAACACACAGCAGGCAGCAGTACATTTCATACCTCGGCACAAAATGTTCCCCCCGAGTTCCTTGCAGATGTCTCACCGCTATCGACGCATGTCTCACTTGTACATGAAGAAGGTCATAGCGAGACAAACGAATACATGAGCTCTTCCTTCTCTTCCTACGAAAACACCTAGGAAATCCCACCCAAATTTTTTGTCGATGGTGATTTCACTCTGGTCCTTGATCATCTCGCAACCAAGCAATCAACTGAACAGTCCCTCATTTGTCACAGAACAGCAGTTCCCAAACCAGACCAAAGCCATTCTCAAGCAACACCTGCATAGCCTACCCACACTGAGGACCAGCAACTGCCCCGAGCACAAAGCATCGCATTAAGCGAACAACAAGTCGTATCTTTCAGTCATTTCCCTCATTGATTTCATTGGAAGCTATAGTATCCAAGAGTCCCCCTCCTCCAAAGCGACGCAGAACACGCGTGTCCAGTCAAGCAGCCCCACCACAGTAAGTTCACATTTTTCCTTTTGCATTTATATTTAGTTTCATTAAGTTTATTTTATTTTTCATGCATTAAGGACAATGCATCCCCCAAGTTTGGGGGAGGTTTTGCGTCTCACACTTAGTTAATAGCAATTGATGATAATTAGTTGAAAATTTTAGTTGTCATGGTATGAGTATGTTGAGTCTATTGTCTGGAATAAATTAAGGATGCCCAATAATGAAGGCATAATTATATTGCCTAGGCCAAAATTATTTTACAAAACTGTCGAAAGGATAGAACCTACCTTAGGCTTGATTCTTTGTCAACTTATAAACATTATTGTATGATGCCTCTACTTAAGGTGCTTAGTAAATATTTAGGAAATAATTTTCTGTATGCCATGACATCAAAAAAATGTAAAGCTTAAAGTTGAACTTCTTAGTGATAAAACTATATGGAATAAAAGGGACACTCCACTATGTAATGGCATAACCGGGAAACCCCACAAAAAGTAAAAGGTTGCCTAGGCATATGAGTGAATGGAAGTAGTCACATGATGACTCTACCTGACTAGCTCATGGGTGGAAGGTATTCTCCCTTTCACTTAGAGTGCGGAAGGGTAGGTGTGATGAGCTGACTCTCCGTATAAAAAATGAATAAATAGAAGTGCAAACTGGGTTTGACAAATAATTTGATGCCATGGCAAAACAAAGTTACTTACTTGAAGTTTTCTACTCATGTTAATGCATAGACTGATTGCAATCACGCACACACACTAGCAAAGAATCTTGACTTAGGGAGGTACTTGATTAATATGACAGTCTAGCATGTTGAGGCTAAACTTTTTGCTGAGGGATGAAATTTTAAAACCACATGATTGTCTTAATATCACTTTGCCATGACAATTTTTATTTTCCTACTAACTATTATCTATTGCTTGAGGACAAGCAATAGCTTAAGTTTGGGGGTGTGATAACTCCATAAAAAGACTCTATTTTTAGTCTTTTTACTTAAGTTATTGCTCATCTAAACAATGTGGACATAGCATATTAGTTGCATTTAGTTGCATTTAGGTTATAATTGCATGTGGTGGTTAAGTTTTTCCTAGGTAAGATTTATTGGGTTTGACTGATGCTGCTGAGAAGAAAGGGCTTGTGTGGATTGTGTGTGGCAGGAATAAATTTAGGAGGAACATTTCAGTCTTGACAATATATTTCGCAAGGGCCAGTGGAACACAGAAGACAAAGACAGTGAGGAGTAGATGTGTCTTACTAAGGTAATATTTATCTTGCAAGTCTGAAGCAGATTTGACGAATTGCTTATGTCACCTGCCAGCTGTACGACTAACCTCACATGCAAGTAAGCCCCAAGATTCTAAAAATATCCAATTGCCTTTCCATTTATAGCTTTGACAAGTTAAAATGGGTATTTAGGGAATATTTAATTATGCAAAACCCTAATAAATTCCCTGAATAAATACCCAGTCACAGCCGCCAAAAAGAGGAGGCAAGAAAGAGAGAAGAAAACTTAACTGAGGTATAGAGTAAGCAGCTGCAGTGCTTAACCTTCCACCGTTCTCCAACCTGACTGGCAGTCAGGCTTCGAGAGAGGCTGGTCGCCAGGGCCAGCGTGGTGCTGGTCAGAGATGTCACGACAGAGCCCCCTATTTGGGAGTTTTTCTGTCTTTGTTCTTAATTTTTTTACTTTGCTTTGGGTTGTATTAAACGATGATACCTTTGGATGACGTTTTGGCAACACCATGAACTGCTCTACTTGGTGTTAGTTTTTTTTTGCCGAGATAATTATTTTATGTTCTATGAATGACGCATTATGATTTTACTTATGTCTGTTTTGTTTATTAGTTTAATATTTTTCCTTGACACTATAAGAGCTTTCGAGAGATTACCTGGGGTTTAGGTAAACCATGTCTGGATATTGTAAGAGTTTCAAGAGATAGTCGTTTGTCTGGAAATTGATTCTTAGATTCGAGAGAATTAAGATAGATCTATGTGACAATAGAATGGATCTATGATGGTGATGTTCTAACTTTCCTACCTTAGAGATAAGGAGAGGGTTTTAATTGACTAAAAGGGATAGACGCTTGAGTGGGATAGATAACGATTATAGTTCACGCTGAGGGGTATTGCTACAACAACAGTCTGACAAACCAAGGGTTATTGTTAACGCTGAGTAGTATTTCCATAACAACCATCCAAGAATACTCGGTAATATTTTCGGGAAGCCTAAGTAGATCATAACAAATCCTTCTAGACTTAGAATAATTCCTTGTCATAGCAAATGACTAACCTGAGTGCTCTATGAAAAGTCTGAATATGTGAGTTTGTTTTGAATATATTTGAATCAATGTTTTTCTTTGCCTGATTTATTTTAATTTGTTAGTTTTGTATATTTACTTTGCCTTGACCAAAATTTTATACAACCATACTTCTTAATATTTTCTTGCTTTCTTTAGTATAATCTATTACTAATTGTTTTCTATCTTGATAAGAGTTCAGGAACTAGCTTGTGACACCTAGTTCTAGTTGTGGTGAAACATCAAAAGTCCTACCAATCCCTAAGGAGATGATAACTCACTTACCATTTATTACTTGATTCGACTGTGTATACTTGCACAGATTTGCATGCCTTAGCATATACATTCACAAGCGATCAACCATCTTTCAATGATAAAAGTTGGTGTTGACTTATATTGACTCAACATACTTATCAGATAAACAATATTAGAATGTGTCACAATAAGATAATTCAACTTTTCAATAAGTCTTTTGTTGATAATTCATCTACTTTGGTTGATTTAGTACTACAATATTGTAAATTAGGAACCGTTGGAGTACTACATGATTTAGTGTTCCAATATTAAATCGAGTATTGAAACTGAGTCTTTGGTATAAAACTGAGTATTGAAAAAAAGATTTAAGAGATAAAAATTCACTGGTCGCTCTCAATGATTACAATATCATTCACATATAAAACTAATAAAATAATGTCTTCATTAGCATTTTTATTGAACATTGAATAATCTAACGTACTCCCTTTCATCCCTAAGTTTTCAACATCTTGGCTAAACTTCTCAAAAAAAGCTCAATGACTATGTTTCAAGTTGTTGAACCATGTTTTATAATATTTTTATAAAACAAAATAAGGAAAAATGTTTTTGGACTTGATTAGATTTGTTTAAAGTTTTTCCAAAATAATTCAAAGTCCATTAAACTATAATTTGAACACATAATCGTTTTCTGGGTACGTAGTACCGATACTGTTCTTACAACATTAACACTACATGAATAATATCGATACTGTTCACATGGTACCAATACCAAAAGTAAAAGTAGTATCGATACTCTCTTGGTAGTATCGATACGACCAATTGTTTTCCAACTTGTTCAAATTCCAGAATGTAAAATGGTACCGATACTTAAGGGGTACCGATACTATTTTACACATTGGTACCGATACCATGAACCCTAGTATCGATATTGGTCAAGCCCAACAGTCTTTAACGACTATTTTATTTAAATATTACAAAGGTAGTATCGATACTCATTAAAGGAGTACCGATACTCCTTGTTCTCGGTAGCTTTACTTTTTAGAAAATTCATCCTTAACGGCTCAAAAAGACCACCGACGGCTAGAAATGGCCACAAACTTATTCCAACATATAAAAACAAGTTGAGGACACTTGAAGAAGGTTACAACACCTTTCCAAGCAATTGAGATCAAGAGAAAAGCTCTTTCACTCTTTATTTTCCCTTTTCTCTTTTACATATGTGTTTGAGCTTATTGTAAATCTTTCAAGTTTTTCTTGTGAGCTTAATTCTTGTAAACACCTACCTTTGTGAGGTTTTCTTGTTTACATCTTTTAACTTTTGTAAAGGGGAATAGTTCTAGTTTAGCCATTGAAAAACTAAGGGTTTTGTAAAGGTTACTCTTGATCCTAGAAAAAGAAAGAACAAATTAGTGAGTTTATTAGAAAATCCTTAGTATGAAGCTAAGGTAGTTGATGTAAACTTGGTTTAGAAGTCGAGCCACTATAAATCTTTGTGCAAATTGTCACTCTTTTTACTCCATACCCAAAAATTTCAAAAGGCCAATTCACCCCCTCTTGGCACTTTTTCGGTTGATCGATTAAGCTTCATCAATCCTAACACAAGCCATATTTTGTATTTTTTTAAAATAAACTCCTACTGCACAACAAAACTAGATGGTTGCTCTATGTACATCTTCTCTTGAAGATTTTCATAAAAACATTTACTGCAAGGGAGATAAATAATCTGACAGAAGCAAGTTTAGCAACGAGAAAGTATCATAATAACACACTTGTCGACACCGTTTTTTGCCCGGGTGGGGAAAGACCGATACCGACTCGGGGGTTTTCTCTTTGAAAAGCATTCCAAAATATGAGGAGTTGCCACCAATCATTTAAGGTGAGATTGGAACACTGTAAAAATCGGGTGATTTTAATAAAATATTTTCTTATTATCAAAATATCGAGTTTTGAGGTCTGTGAAAATCCAAAAATTGGGTTCGGGAGTCGGTTACGTAGAAGGAAGGATTACCAACCACACAAGCGCCCAACAATTGGTACCTAATTGATTACCCTATATTTAAAATTGGAAATTTTGAGTTTGATCTTTATTTAATTTAAAAATCATTAGTGCTGCAGAGTTTGAAAAGGATATTCGTTTATCGAGACCGATAGCATTCACTCCCTAGCGTAAATGCGGGAGATCAACTATTGTGTCTAATAACCGAACATTGCCTCATTTTTATAAAATATGATGCGATTTTGAAAAGGATGTCAACTTATTTTAGGAATTACCAGTTGTCACCCCTAGAGTATGATTGCGGGGGATATACTATTAATTCCTTAATAAGTAAACAGTGCCTTAGAGTTAAAAATAAAATGCAATTAGACAGAATCTTATTCAATCCTAATTAATATATGGTAAGTTAAGGCTTTTCTAACTTAAGGTGTCAAATTATGAAAATTAAGGAACCTAGGGACTTAAATTTAAATGTGTAGGCTCTAATATTAATTCTATTTGATTTTAAATGTTAAAGCTTTAATTAAGTTTGGGGACTAAATAGTCAAAGGATTAAACTATGACTATGAGACCTAAATATAAAATCCTAAAAATTAAAGATCTAAACCTATAAATCTTAAAGTTTAAAGGATTAATATATAAATTTAAGCCCTAATAATTATTAAAATCAATGAACTAAAAAATTACAAAATTATTCGAAGATTAATAAATTACAGGTTCGAACAATCGACTCGAGTAATCGAGCCTTATGCGAAAACTCGACTCGAATTGCTCCCTAATTAAACTAGAGTGAAAGCCTAATTACTAAACTTCATTTACAAATCTAATCTAAGATCAAATAAAAACTAACTAAATAACACTAAATAATAAATTTAATAATAAACAATAAAGAAAAAGAAAAAATATGAATTAAATTGGTGCTAATTTCACTTTACTTGGATTAAATGAATAAATTAAACATATAAAAGACTAAATTAAAATAAATTGAAAATTAAGTGACCAAATCAAAACAACATGAAAACAGATTAATGATTAAAATACAAAACACGCATAAATTGTAGGGACTAAAACTAAATATCCATTTCCTTTTAAAACCTAAAATACACTATTAAATAAAAAGGCAAAATTACAAAACTAGTCCAGCCAAATTAAAATAAAATTGAACAGTCATTACAGAGGACCATCATGCAAAATGTCGCTTAAATTAGAGTGACTAAACAACAAATAACCCAATAAATAATAGCATGCATAAAAAATGAGTAAATGACAAATTCGGTCCTCTCAGGTGACCAAAATGTAAAAACACGCAAGAATATTAGGGACTAAGCAGCAAGTCACCCAAAAATACATAACATAGATAGCAAAAAGGGAAATAATCAAATCAGTACCCATTAAAAAGGATAAATAACCAACTTAGCCCTTATCTAAGATAAAAATGCAAACCATGGAAACAAATAGTGGGACTTAAAACGATAATAACCCAAAAAGATAAAGCATGTGCACAGAAAAGGAAAAAATTAGTTTTGGTCCATGTAGGGAACAAAATGCAAAAATACGGCAAAGTTACAGGGGTTTAATGCACAAATAACCCCTTAACTTTTCCTATAAATACTAAACTTTGTTTTTTTTTCATTTGAACCCAAAAACAAAAAAAGGAGAATGCTTCGGGCAACAGCCTCGTTGCCCAAATCATCCCCAAAATTTCACCGAAAGTATATATAACCACCCCGAACCTAGCCCAAAGCCTAAAACGACCCCAAACTGTCTAAAATCTTGCTAAAACCGTTTAGCTACCACTGACTCCTACGACTCAGGTACGACCCCGATATACTCCTTTTTCTTTTTAACATATTTTACTCTGAAAAAAATATTTGGTCACTTGTTGCTATTTCGAAAACTAAAAGAATGTTTTGTTTGTTTTTCATAAAACCCATTAGTTCTAAACTGAGAAAAAATATCTCAAAAACTTTTCTCTTTTTTATTGCTTATGAAAATGGGGGAAAAGATCCCTCTCTGGTTACATTTCCTTCGGGTTTTATAACCCATAAATTACATAGGTTTAGAATAAAAAATAATCCTAGATCTATTGTTTTCTGGCTGATTTCTCTGCTTTTGATGATGATATGATGGCTGACTTGGGTGCAGACGGCGGCAGCAGCAAAGTAGGTTATCAGCGACAACAAATCATACCCCTACGATTAGGGTTTTAGAAACCCTAGGGTTAGGGTTTTAGAAACCCTAGGGGTCAGGTTAGGTTGAGCTGGGCCTCGGGTCGGATCCAGATCGGATGTGAACTGAGTCGAGTCAGTTTCTTGTTGGGTTGTTGTTGGGTCGGTTCAGGTCCTCCCTTTGGGATGCTAAATCAGGTATTGGGTGTTGGCCTGGGGATTGTTGTAGTATGGATTGTATCATTGGGCTCCTATTTCGGGCCTGTAAAAAATGTAAACCAAAATAATTATTGATAATAATAGATAATAGTAATAATAATAATAAATATAATTAATATTTTTTTTAAATCCGGACAAAAAATGGGTGTTTACAACACTCTAAGTTTAGACATATCACTTAGCTATAAGTCTAGCTCTTAATTGAGCAGTAGAGCCATTAGGATTAAATTTGACTATGAACACCCATTTATATCCAATAGCTCGTTTATCAACATGTAATGTAACCAAAAACTAGGCTCCATTGACATCTAGATTAGTTATCTCTTCAAGTATAATCATACACTATCCGGGATGAGTTAATATCTCGCAAATAATTTTAAGGAAAAAAACTTTATTTAGGGTTGAAAGGAAAGCACAAGACGAAAAAGATAAACATTTATAGGAAACAACATAATAAACGGGACATGTACAAGTATATTTATCTTTTTAAAGGGCAATAAAGAGATTAAGATCATCTATGATAGTTGGATTTCATGAAAAAGATATTGGTTCGTCAAGATATGGTTACTCGTTAACTATGATATGTATTAATCACAATATTTAGCCTACAAATCTGAAACAGAACTTAATCATCAGTTCTTGCTTGAATCATCTTATTATGGTACTCGTTATCACTAACGTGGTTCTTGCTAGTCGTATGCTTTAAGTCATGACATCAAGCTTAATCTAGTCCTTTCCTATTATTGTTTATAAAAGAATAAAAAAGGTAAAACACTCTAGCATGGACATGACATCAATTATTTGGCAACATCCCCGACCTTCCTCCGGGGTTGTATGTCAATTGTGCACGACTATCATTCTGTATTCGAAAAGTGTAGCGAGAAGTATAGAATACAATAACATCTGTTCTATGAGAGGATATGTTGCAAAACTGAGTTCCGGAACAAAAGATTGAAGATGACAATATTTGGTGCAGATTACGAGTGGGAGGCTCAAGCAGTCAACATTTGGGTTGCTTCATTCAACTTGACCTACAGTGGGATTTGCAAGCCGATGGAGAGGATGGCAGACGTTATCCGATGGTGTGGAGAAGGCAAGAATTCTCTGTGGACTGCAGCTTTCTAGCGATGTATGTTTCCTCCGAACTCCGGAGGAAGCAAAGTAAAAAACAGATATAAGAGAGCTTTTTTATCCTTTGGAGAAATGTATGATTTGTGAATGTAATTATGTAAAAATAGATCTAAGAGTTTGTAAATAACATTCATTCTTTAGGGGTGAGAGTAGGGGTTTGGTTCGTGTTTGTTTAGATTTTTAATATTGTGTTCATGTTCGTTTATTTATTTTTGAAGGTGTTCGTCTTAATTTATTTATTGTTCTTGAACATGTTCATTTAATGTTTGCGAACGTGTTCATTTAGCATTCACGAACATGTTCAACGTTCATTTAGTATTTGTTTATGATCAATGTTGAATATTGCATATTTTTACTATTATTTACTCTTCATTTGTCGTTTGGATATTACTAATTTGTTTCCTTTTGGGTTTATTTTGGATAGGAACTTCATTGGATTAATTAGCTCAAAAAACCAACAAATTTTGGTGGTCAAGTCAGTTCTAGAAGACGAGGATTATTATCTTGAATATTTAATTGGAATTTACCTGTATAAGGTTATCCATAAGATGAAGCAGAATTTAACCAGAAGTAAAAGACTTAAATATTTATTTTTATCTTTTGTGATAAACCTTTTATATTTAGGATTTTTATTTTCATTATTTTATTTAGGAATTAGTTATTTTGTTAGAACTCTTTGTAGGATTTTTAGTTTGATTAGGAATTAGTCATTTTATTTACTTAGAACTTTCGGGATATAAATGCCCCTTAGGTATAACCTTTGAACTCAAATTGGAATTTATATTTCCTTGGCCATTTATTAAATTTCTAATTTTTTTCATCTATTTATTTTCTTTTCATAATGCTAAATATGATTTCTATCATGCTTATCTAATTTTCATATTAGCCAAAAGCTGAACAACAACTCAATATGTTTCATGAGACTTGAAAAGCGCTTCATACCTTCATGTATCTTTCTTTATTTTCTACAAACTAGGATTGACAATCGGCCTTTCATTTAATTAGATTCCATCGTCCAACGTTTGGCGTAATCCTAGGAGAGGTTTTAACGAAAGAATGAGGCATAATTTCAAGAGCTCGACGAGCAAATGAACCAGCTAGAACAAGTCATGGGATGAATGGAATCACAGGGAATTCTACAATTTCATATCGAGGCAAAACCATGAGAAAACATTAGTGTCATCACCCTTAGAAGTGGCACTATTATTTCACCAATCCCTAAAGATGATGTCGCAAGATCCTAAGAAAAATAAGATGTTTTCGAAGGTTCCCAGAATAAAGAAGTTGATGTAGGGGAGAAAGAAAAAGAAGATCCCACAAAGAAAAAGAAGAGGTTGATGTATGATTACAAAGAAAAAAGAAAGATGTATCACCAACCTCTTCTATGCCATCTCCCTATGCCATCCCATCTCTTTTTCCTTCAAGATCAGTTAAACGCGACAAACAAAATGAGGAAAAAGAGATTCTTGATATTTTTTAGAAAATAGAGATAAACTTACCTCTTATTGAGATAATATGAAAAGTGTCAAGATATGCCAGATTCTTGACATATCATTGCACAACCAAGAAGAGACTCATCCGCAATGAAAAGGTGAATTTAGGTGAAAATGTACCAGCTATTTTTCAACGTAGGCTTCCACCTAAGCTAAAGGATCAAGGCATGTTTGTTATTCCTTGTAAAATCAATAAGTTAGGAATTAAACGAAATATATGTGATTTCAGTGCTTCTATAAATGTTATGTCTCTTTCTGTTTACAACTCACTTTTTGTTGAGCCTTTGAAGGAAACTAGAGTATCGATTCAGCTCGCTAATCAATCCATCATTTATCTTAAAGGCCTCATTGAGAATGTATTGGTTAAGGTAAATGAATTAATTTTTCCAGTTGATTTCTATGTCATCGACATGGAAAATGTCTGAACCAACACTTCCTCTGAAATCCTTCTTGACTGCCCATTCCTGAGCACTACACATACCAAATTTGACGCCAGGAATGGAATTTTTAATATGTAATTTGATGGTGAGGTTGTTAAGTTCGACATTTACAAGATGATGAAATATTTAGATAATGTTGCAAGTATTAATTTCTCTGACGTTATTGAGCCTTTGCTAGATGATTTTGTTGAAACTAACTTATTCGATGACTTGTGTAGGGAGTTAAAGAATTATTAAGAAGAAATCGGAGAGTTAAAAATATTTTTCCATTCATTCTAACTTGCACCTATCTCCATCTAAATCTAAATCTAAAATTTTACATTCCATTTTGCATGTACCAAATTTTGATATAAAACTGCTACCAAAACATTTGAAGAACACATTTTTGGGTAAAGAAGATAATTCACCAATTATTATTTTAGACAAGCTTTTAAAGCTAAAAAAGATCCAAAGAAAAGCTTATGAGAATATCATAATCTACAAGGATAAAATGAAAAAATTCTATGATCGTAGAATTTCTAGTAAGAAAGTTCTCAGTTGGACAATAACGTGCAGAAAGTATATCTCGAAGAACCTGTAGTCTGAACCAGATCGTCGAGCTAATGATGTTAAAAAAAAGCTCTCTAATGGGAGGCAACCCATTTTTATTATTTTTTGTTCAATTTATTTATTTTTCTTTGAATTTTTGGGTACACCAGATATTTTGATCGAGCTCAAAGATATGACCATGAAGTTTATTTGTGTCTTATCACATTAAACATGGGGACTATTCTACTTTCTTTCACTTTGTGCTTTATTTATTTTGTATTGGGATAATACACTTTAAGTGAGAGAGGGTAGAGTGAGAATTTCACCTTTCTTATTCATGTTGGTTTAATGGGATATTTCAATGTTTATGATTGTTGCTTGCCTTGGTTGACTTGTTAGTTTTGTCATAACCCCTTGTTTACAAGCTTGAGTTGATCTTGTTATGCATGAAGAATTGATTTGAGTTGATGAAATGATTTGATAAAAGCTTTTAACGTTGTGGTATAATTGTTAGTGTTGCTTAAATATGAGTTTATGCTTGTTTTGCTAATGATATATGTTATCTTCAGGTGTATAGCGATGTGAGACGATTCTGAGTAGTAGATCATTTGAATGTGACGGAATTGGAGAATCGAGGCAAGGTGCTTGGGTTGTTATCTTGTTTCCAGTTTAAAGGTTCGTTGACGAGTCGAGACTATAGAATTTTAAAAAATAAAGGGAAAATAAGCACTTGAATACAAAAAAAAAACAATAAAAAAAGAGAGTGAATGATACAAAAGGGGAGACAAATAAAACTCACTCTCCGCCAATCGCTTCTCATGAGGAAACTAAAATTGGTTCGATTTCATCTCACAAGAAAATATCAAAAGTTATGCATATCTAACCCTTATTCACTTGGTTAATTGTTGTTTATTGGATTATCTTGTCACTTTTGTCTAATTATCTTGTCTAACTTTTTCAATTCGTGCTTGAAGTTGGGATTTTATATAAACTTTTGAGTGAATCTTTGGTAAGTTATGGAAATAGAGATTGAAGTATGCTTGAGGACAAGCATTGAATAAGTGAGGGGGAATTTGATAAGTGTTGAATATTGCATATTTTTACTATTATTTATTCCTCTTTTGTCATTTGGATATTACCAATTTGTTTCCTTTTGGGTTTATTTTGGATAGGAGCTTCATTGGATTAATTTGCCCAAAAACCAATAGATTTCGATGGTACAATCAGCATCTTCTTGAAGACGAGCAGAATTATCTTGAATATTTAATTGGAATTTACCTAACATAAGGTTATCCATAAAATGAAGCAGAATTCAACCAGAAGTACAAGACTTAAATATTTATTTTTATCTTTTATGATAAACTTTTTAGATTTAGGATTTTTAGTTTGATTATTTTATTATTATTTTATTTAGGAATTATATATTTTATTATAACTATTGGTAGGATTTTTAGTTTGATTATGAATTAGTCATTTTATTTACTTAGAACTTTCGGCTTATAAATACCCCTTAGGTTCAACCTTTGAACTTGTATTGGAAATTATATTTCTTTGGCTATTTATTAAAGTTATATTATTATTTCATATCTTATTTTCTTTTCATAATGCTAAGTATGATTTCTATCATGCATAGCTAATTTTTCTATTAGCCAAAAGTTGAGCAACAACTCGATCCATTTCATGAGAATTTCAAAGCACTTCATACCTTCGGGTATCTTTCTTGATTTTCTGCAAACTAGGATTAACTATTAGCCTTTTTCTTTAAATATCTCAACACTTTCAATTCAAAGAGTGCATATTGGCTTGAATAATATTTTGATTTATCGTTAGGGAGAAGAGTCAGCTTGTAGCAAATTCAACTTCCTATGAACAAACTTAGCGGAGGTCAGCTAGAGGAAATCAAGATCACGTTCGACTCTCATTATGACCCCATAATCTGAGCATGGACTTTTCCAACATTTAAAGTAGCATTGGTGTTAACATTGATAGCCGTTGTTAATCCAAAGAAGGATTAAATTCTAAGGATTGACTTTGGAAATTAGTTCACATGAGAAAAGAGCATATTACAAGGGTTAGGCCTTGTAGACTGTAACTGGCAATAATCCTGAAGTAAAACTTATTTCAATGATCGAAACAAATTGAGACGAAGTGAAGTTGAAGGCTCTCTCTCATCATAATTATTTTCAATATTCTATTTTTCTTATTTTTATTTATTTCGATATATTCAATTTATTTTACTAAACCCCCTCTTTTCTTTTGTAGATTTACTTGGATCAAGATCAATTCAAACCAACAATGAAAATTTCTAAGTCGTACGGATCGACCATTTCTTCTCTATATTACTTTCTTAGCTTATATAATTTAGAAAATATAACCCCCTTAGACCGATACGGGTGGCCCGATCCGATACGGGTGGTCACATTAGGGCCACCAGAGCGACCCACCGTAAAAATATCGGAAAAATTATTTTTTTTATTAAAACATGTAAAATCATAAAATCAATTTATAAATACAAAAAGTAAATTAAACAATATTCAAAAAATAAAACAGATTACATACTCATATATAAAACAAAATACAACCTATATGCCCCTAATCATATGCACCGTACTCCGCAAGCAACGCCGGTGGAACTCCCTTATTGATGTCGATAGATGCATAGGTTTGATTCTTTTAACCTGAAATAGTAAGTTAAATAGTGAGCTTTGGGAAGCTCAGTAATATAATACTACCATTTGATACTACAGGACATGCAGATAAATATAGAACAATAAAATTTCTTTATTAAATCAGAAGTACACAGGTTTTTGGAATAAGATGGAGTTCCACTAATAGATCATCGAATAAAAGCCATGAAGATCTCATTTCATAGAAAACATTCAGAGTACAATGTTTTCAGGAGATTGAAATAGGGTGTCTAGTGTGTTCCAACCAAAACCAATGAAAATATATAGATCTCTTTAAAACAGTGACCGTTTAAAACATGTTTTTAAAACCTTAGTAGAACCCTCTAACTGAACAATGTTATACAGTTCCCCAGAACTGCATCCATAAGGACTTACCCTAAGCATAAAGAAAATGAATCTACCTTAAGGGAATGCCTAGGTTCCCGAGAGCCTACCCATATAAAAATCTCGTAGATATCATTTTTAACAATAAAGTGTAATATCTGGATCATGATCTAGTAATATCTCATAAATGTGATAATGAAATAAACCATATAAATAATCTCCGCCTGTACACCATAAGTAGTCCCATGATTAACCCAAGGGAGTGCCTTCGGGCCTGAGAGACTACCCAAGAAAGTTTCTCAGTGCCTCAGAGCCTACCAAAGGATAACCTTTGGTTTGTAAGGATTTACCAGCTTGATCAGAGTTGAACCTTCAACCTACCCAGAAAATGTCCCAATAAAATAGTTCAAGTAGTAACCAATGAAAAAAAAAACCATAGTTCATAAACCAATCAATTCCATGATTCCATAAATCAGGAGAAATCATATTTTTTAATGAAAACCGTAATCAGAGAACACATACCATGTTGTCATGGTTAATAAACACGTAAATCAATAATTTTGGTAAAGCTCATTTCAAAACATATAAAACCATCATGTAGTACATGGGGAACACACAAAGGATCCAATTATTTTTCAGAAGCACTGAATAGTTACTAGGAAAATGTGAAACTTATATACTTTGATCGGATTCCAGGAATAAAGTTCTATTGAAAGGGATCAATTACTAAATTATCTAATCAGATATTTAAAGTTGACCAACGTACTTGAGTCGTACTCCCAAACTTTTTATGGGCGATACCATATTCAGGTTTTCTCAGTGTTTCTAGAATTTATCCAATAATGTTCACTTATTTTTAGGTCATGAAGGTATTTAGGTCATTTAGTAGTTAAATGTATCTCGGCCACTTCAGAGTTTCTAGAGTAATTCGGATATTTTTGAAATTCTGATACACACAATACTTTCATTCAGTTCAACTTGTTCATATAATAAAGTCATTTTGCTATTCTAGGTTGATTTATTCATTTCAGAACTGGAGGGCATTTAGTTATTACAATGCTTAGACGTTCCTTGGGTTATTTTATTTTTCAAGGCATTCCTATATAGATTTAGACTTTAAATTGATGATTCCAAGGTTCAAGTGTATCAAGATATGAGTTCTCAGATCGTCTCCATTATCCTAGCCATCCATTGTGATTTTTACACTATAAGCGTATCATCATCATTTCATTCAAATCTAATAGTGACATATTTTCGATAAATTAGGCTTGAATGTATTCTATTTTCTTTAGCGTTCAGGGTATTTTGCTTCTTTGATCATTAGAGGTTATTATGGTATTTACGAAGCTCGAGGATATTTTAGTGATTCCCTTCAATTTAATCATATGCATTGTTTATGATAATTGGTTAAGTATGTCCTTTACGAGTTATTTTACACCCTCCAGGGAAGTCTTGGTCTTTTACAGTACAAGGGAATTTTCGTAACTTATCTATGGTGCTCTTTCTGGTAATTTCATATCCAAATAACCCCAGTATTAAAACTTTAAGAAAATTTATCAAAATTCACGGATGTTAAAATCAAATCATTTATTATTGAATTACCGAACTTATTATTATTATTTCCGATTGATCTTTCACTTTCTTAAGCGAGTCATATAAGTCATATTTGATTACCAACTTTTTATAATATTCAGATCGAGTTTAGGAAGTGATCACTACATACATGTGACCAATTATACTCATCCATGCAGAAATCAATACCAACATGTTCCATAAAGAATTAAACAGGTAGTAATGTATTACCTCGGTTTCTATGCCATACTGATCAACCATTTACACTCCATTCGATCGCCCTCGAACTTGAATTCAACATCCAAAATTCTTCGGATACACAATAACAGAAATTTCATCAGAAACAGAGCTTAATTACAAAAAACGAATCGAATCGAGTGGTAAATCAGTGAAAACTGCTTACTAGATTCAAATTTGGTGAAACGGACCTCAAAATCGGATTCAGAACATCCAAAAACATTAGAATAGGTATACCTAGAAAAATTCAACGGCTGTCATCGGGTTAACTCGATCAAAGTCAACGAGTTGACTCAACCAAGTTGACTCGGTGACTGGACTGAGCCAGACGGGTCAGGTCAGACAGGCGGGTCGGGTCGACCTGGTTCTGAAAAATTCTCTTGAACCAAAACAAGCCCCACGCGCACCGCTGGCACGTGGAATAGCTACAGGGAACGGGGACAGCAGTCGAGCCTTCCATAAGTAGCCAACAACCAACTATAACCCAAAACAATCCAAAATCAATCAAAATACACAATAATATAACCAAAAACATTCAAAATTTACCATTAACGATGGACGATGAAATTGGTGGCAATGGACGACAACTTCGGTCAGGTTAGGAGAAGACGATGATGAGGAACTCAATGGCGGCACGAAGAGGCGAGAAGGTCATCATATCGGTCAAAATCAGTGGAAAAACATACGGCGGCGACGGGGGTTTCGACGAAGCTTCATCGATTTCTCCATGGTAAACGACGGCTCCGCTCGACAAATCAACCAAGGGGTTCTGTTCGGACGGCATGGTGCTTAGATTGCAACGGGTGGTGACGTGCACCGCCGGCCGGAGCAAGGTGGATTTGGGTGTGTGTGGCTAGGGTTCCTAAATTGGTAATTTGGTAAATTTAGGGTTTTGATAAATTTCGAGTATCATCGAGGGGGAGGGGTTTATTTTTCACTGTCTAACAAAAATAGGATAATTTGGGTTCAAGTCCCTGAATTTCCCACAAGTTCCAAAATCATGCCGCAATATTTAAAAATTTACGATTTGATCCTCAATTTCTCCCTTGTTACGACTTTAATTCGATACTTACTATTATGATAATTTAGCCCCTAAATTTGGGGTGTTACATAAAAAAAACTTTATTTATTTGGCAATTATGATGTTTGTCAGTTTAGTGTTCGTTTATATGTTTAATTTTTAGTTTTTACCATTTTATTTGCAAGCTAAAGAAAAATGGTAAAAGTAAGCCACTTGTGCTTACCGATCGACTACCATCTACGATTATTGTCCACCTTACCAGTTAACAAAAGAGAAGGTGTCGTTGATTATCCATGCCTTGGTTTTGTTCTACTTTAGCATTTTGGATGCCATTTCCGCTTGTAGGGTTTTTAGTCCTTTTGACTGTTGGGACCGTCGGTGCACCCCATGGCGCAGCGGAAACAAAACTCGACGGTCTCACCAACGATCCAAGTACGAAAAATTGAAATTGAGAGGAAGAGATACGAATACTTACAGTGGGTTCCTTGAAAAACAGTAAGGACAACACTGAATACTGGTAGTGTAGATCAGTTCGAATCGTAAGCCTCCACGAAATCACCTCTCGGCCTCTACTCAGTTCACTCGATTGAGAGCAATCTTCGTTTTTCCCCAAAACTCTTTTGAGAGAAAATTGCTGAATGTTTTGTGTGTACTGTAAAACGGCTGCTAGACCTAACACACCCTTTTATATCCATTACCCTAACATCTTAGGGTTTTTAAAGTTGTTTTGAATTAATAAATAAAATATTATTTAATTAATTCAACTTAAATATACATTAAAGACTTATAATCAGAATTACAATCTTTAATGTTTACTTAAAACATTTATTTAATTATTCCAAATTTTATATATATATATATATATATATATATATATTAAAAGAGTTGTAATATAAATTACATTCTTTTAATGCTTATTTAATATATTTGGGATAATTAAATTCATATGTATATCAAATATACATATCTTAACTTTAGATATATTTTAGTAGCGTACAACAAATTGTACATCTTTGCTCATTTCAATCCTAGGGTGTGACCCTGTAGGTTCTTGTAACGTTAGTAGTAATTATTAGAACAATTCTAAAATTACATACAATGAGTGACATCTAGCAATATATCATTTTCACCTAAGTTACAAGAAAATATGATTCGACATATCATCTTGGTGATTAACTCTTTTATGTATTACATCCTTATGTCCTTTATATCTAGAATAGGAACAAGTCTTGGAATAGTCACACTTGTATAGCCCATCTATTGTTTCTTGATATCTAGAGTAGACTTTAATTAACGAATAGTTTGTGATATCTCATATCAACTTATTCGAGCATGGCCATGCATTTCTAGTCTCACTCAATCAAGTGGCCTGTGATATATTTCCTATTATGTAGAAAGGACAAATCCTATCTTAATCATACACACCCACTACATATATTAAGATATATTCAATAACAGTCTTTATAGAGCAACCAGTTACGGAGCTTGTTTAACTGCATCAAAACTTACAACAATATATGTTGTGATAGTATTGATCTCAAGTCTGAAGATCATACATGTGGTTATCACCATGAGCAATGTTATGACTATCACATAATAATCCAAGACATATGCTCATGGTCGGTCAATCCAATACATTGTTCTCTAACAATATAATCATGTATCAATTCTGACATCTCTATGTCAATGACAACTCGTTGTCATCAATCAATAACATGTTAGTCTTAAGAGTATTATTATTGTCCATGCCCATAGTAATACTTGACTAGGGATCTTTTAATAATAACAATTATGTCATTACATGGACTTTATTATCTTCCAGTTTATGTTAAACATATATATATATAACTGAAAATAACAGCGGCAATGCCTTTATTCAATAAAATCAGTTAATAAAAGTATTATTACAATCATCATATGATTGGTCTTTGGGCATTCTCTAACATTGACCCCCTTTATCTTTTAAAGAGGTTGAAGATGATGATGAACAAAGAGCCTAAATCAATGTCTTTTTGATTTCAACAAAGAATGTATTCTCTTGTATAACTTTTATTTTGCATCAATGTACTGAATAGAGAAATGCCTTGTATATATGAGATGGGAGATTGTTCTTATATAGAAAATGCAGCGTTTTGCTCTTTCATGGCAATGAACACGCAACTAAAGTCATTGTTTTGGGGTAAATTACAATTTTCTTCTCACTTCTATTTAATCACTAGAGAGTTTTAATTTTTTAATTTAATCACTAAAATTTTAAATTACTCTTATTTTGTTTAGTCAATCTTTTATCTCTCCATGTGTTGACTTAGCTTTTTCTATTAACTTTTGAGTCATATAAGCACCAACTCAGATTTTGACCACTACTCATTGCGATCGATCATCGCATTAATCGTTGTCGTCGACAGTTGTTATGCCCAAAATGTTTAGATCCTCTTGTTGTGATCCTTGAGTCTAAATTCACATTTGTTTCACTTGAATCAATTATCTCAACTCGAACAGTTACCTCTCAACTTGTATTATAATACAAATCACTAGAAGCCAATTTGATTTTATTATCATCGATATTTGATTTTTTTAAAATCAAAGTAAGATGTATTAACCAAAATTTTATTTAAACTCGGCCATTATACGACAAACAATCCTACATGAGTATGATTTAGAATCCCAAATATGTGAAAACTAATGAAAACCCGAGTATATACTCGTATGACAGATAAAATCGTATTTGACACTGACTTGAAGAAAAATGTAAAATGTATGAAAAGGTCCAAATCTTTGGTACGTGGACAAAGTAACCTTGCATCACAAGTGAATTTTAGTCCTACACAACTTTGGTATCTGGACTTGGAGTGATTTTTTTTATTTGATAATTCAGGGGTAAATATAAGGGATAATAACAATCCTTTAACTACTAAGTTAATATCTGGACTTGGAGTGATTTTTAGATACATGTACCCAATACGGATATCATTATAATTTCTTTTCTAAATATTTCCATGTTTTTAGAGAATCCATGAAAATTATACTCCCACGTACGCTTGTCGGACACAAATGCATATTAAGAATGCTTAAAAAATCCAAAAAATATAATTATAATATAGAATAAGTAATCTAATACTTGAATTTCAAAGATTTTTAATTGTCATCTTCATATCCATACGTTGAACGCAAGTGTCGAACATAGATACCTCAAAAAATAAAATAAAAAACCCCGAAAATCATAGGTATATTATAAATTGAGTATTTTAACACTTTTACATTTTATGTTGGTGCGAACAAGTAAAATTGATAGCAATGTTAATGATAAATCATCCAAATGCTAATTTTGTACTTCATTAATATTGTTATAATTTTACTTGTCTATAAAATGACTAAATCATCTCACTAATTGCACTTTTGACCATAGTTGAAGAACAACCTAGCATATTCTAAAAGTCGATCTAGTTGAACCGTTGGTTTTCAGTTCAACCGATTGAATTCATAAGATGATTTTATCATCTTAAAAGTTTCAAAAATATACCGACAAGTGCTGGTATAAGTGGTTGAGATTCATAAATTTAAGTTTGTAAGGTCAAACTCGAATCATACCACTATTACTCTTGATGGACAATCTGTAAATTCTTATGTAAATTCAAATTGAGTCCTAGGTATGCTCTGGCCTTGGGCGGGGAACTACCCTGACCTAAACTTTTACTTACTAAAAATATATATATTAATTAATAATAACTAACCAGAAAATATAAAAAGATCCCAAAAAAGGATAAGTCACACTAAAAGAAAATACAAGAATAAAAATGAAAGAAAAACATAATGAAGAAGTCAAATATTTTGTTAAAAGTCGATACTTAATAAAAAAAAAAGTCTGGTTTTGCCAGTTTTAACTAGTTTTTCTAGCTCTTGGTTTACAGCATTTATTGGCTCTTAATTTTTTTTATTCAACTTATATGGTTGAATCGCTAGACCAACTAGTTCTTGATTGAATTGGCTGATCCGGTCTGGATTTTACTACCTAAATGCTTTAATCATTTTTATGCAGATAGTGATGAAATGGCAATAAATTCAGTCTTACAAACTCTGAACATACCTGCTAGTAGTGCACAGTTAGTCCTGCAGGATATAAGAATTGATATGATTTTAGTAAATGATTTCCAAAATGAATCCCCAAGTTACAGAGAATAAAAATAATAGGGGAAGGAAAATCACCATAGCTCAGAGCTGCATGTTCGGGAACTAACCTGCAAGAATGTATATATCATTGTTATCTTGATTATTGAACTAAGCTATATACAAGTACATTGAAACCAATAGTTCTGACTCAGGAATTGCAAATCTGAAGTTATTTTGATACACCCTGGTGGCCCAATATAAGATGTATATTAACCATACTCGTCCTAATTTTTTGAAAATCCTAGTATGACTGTGTCCATGACGTACCCCATATTGTGTATCTTTGTCCGTGCATCCCAGATAAATGGTTGTAGAGTTCTCCTGTGCTCATGATGTAAAAGTTTATTTTCTCAGACTGAAAATGGTTGTAGAAGGGGAAAAATTTAAGAACAATAAGTTAAAAGGCCAATGAGTGTATGCGTGTGCGCGCGTTTTCCCCTATTCTTCTCTAGCTGAACATGCAATTTAATTGTGAGAATACAGTAATGTATACCTTTGGTAAGCAACTTTCATTAAATAACTTGGTCAAGTGAGTGCACACCAGAACCTCCAAAATACAAAAACAGCATGCCCCCAATAGTTTATTGATAACTATTATAGTAAACACAGCCAATCATTTAATAAGTTACTCAATTTCGCTTAAATTCTTTCATAACTTCATATAACCACCGTAAATGTTATGCTTCACCAAAATGAGCAGCCAAACAACAAATATACCTCCCTGATCTTGGAAATGAACAGGGTAGCGAATGCGAAAGCCTCTTGGAGCATGGTGCCGCTGTCCGTTTTCTTGTCTCGTTGTCTCCAAAAGATAATGCCATGGGAAAAGAAAATGGACACCGGCACCATGCTCCAAGAGGCTTATAAATACGTCCGATTCTTGCAAAATCTAGTCTCCAGTCTCCAATTGATGCCCATCACTTCCAGTTTCTCATTGGTTCAACATGTTAATACTAATGACTTTCTTGGATAGGGAAGTTTGAACCGGAAACATCTTTTGCGGGTCCTGATCAACTCCCCCGTGGCGTAGACCATGCTTTGTTCACAGGATTTTTTTCACATTTTTGCTTATTAACAGTTGGTTTCTTTCACAAGGCCAAGGAGAGGAAAATGGTGCTCCAACAGTAACTACCTTTTTACCATGTATTTCAGGTCATTTGCAGAATACATAAGAACCTAAAAAAATTATGTGAATTTTTTTATTTTTAATTGTCACGTAACACTTTTATTAAGGATTAATCAGAATTCAGGTTGTGGAACTTAAATCGAACAACCGATAACGTAAGATATCAATCACTTAATTTTTGAATCGATATTCAAAATCGGTCAGATCTAAAACAAAGGGAATACTCCTATAGTTATCCTTAAAACAAATTTGAGTGAAATGCAACTCGAGCATTCTGCTGTTTAATGTTTATGCTGAATTGAATCAGAGGACTTAAATTTAATTTTGGTTCATCCTGCTTGTGAAATACATTCGAAGGTCGTAAACCATATGCAGAATATTCATTGTCGTTTCTTTCATCGAAAGTTTGGATCTTTTTCAGCAGAGTGCTAAACTCGATCTTCCTCCCCAGCAATTTGATGGTAATTGATTTCAGGTCCTTCATTCCATCAGTCTGGGGAAAATTGTATGGAGGGTGCCCCATTATCTAATTCAAAATCATCGTCATCGATAGCGTCACTAGATTTGTCCTGTCCCTGTTTGGGGTTTTTCTTTAATGGACATTTTGACTTCGGGCGGCTTGTTAGGGTTGTCGCTAGTGGCCAGAGAGGAATACATACCTACCCATCTTCTTCATAAAAACTGATTGGTTGATTCTACTCTTTCAACTCCAACAACGTTAAAATCTGTTAAAAATCTGTCTGAACGACATGGCCAAAACACCCATCAAATACTATGTGGTAATTCCTGTTTCTTTCTTTTCTCTGCTTGTGTATTTATATGCCTCAACTCAATTTTTAGCTCGAAAGAGTGAGTCGGGTTGACTCACAAGTGGGTTTGAATCTTTGGGTCTTGAACAGGTTGACGCGTTCACCGACTCGGCCTTCAAGGGAAACCCAGCAGCGGTTTGTTTGTTGGAGGAAGAGAGAGATGATGAATGGCTGCAAGCCGTTGCTGCTGAGTTTAATGCCTCCCAGACTGCTTACTTGACTCGGATCACCAACTCAGCCTCTCCAAACCCCAGGTTTCGTCTTAGATGGTTCACCCCAGTAGCTGAGGTAAGCTTCATATACTAAATGCCGTGGTCAATAGCAGCTATTTAAACTGCGGTTGCGGCTGATTTTTCGATTGTGTTGTTTTTGTTGTGATTGCGGACATAACTAATGTTATTGTAGTCATTAAAAGTATTAGAAATAACAGTTTAAAACGGCACTGTAAACGCTATATAAAGGCAGCTATTATGAAAATTTATCATTATTTAAATCCTGATCAATAGCTAATTCAATAGCTCAATAAGAATGGAATTTGGGCACAATGACTAATAGCAACTTGGATAGTAATATTGTTCCTCTTTGGCAGGTTAGGCTATGTGGTCATGCAACCTTAGCATCTGCTCACACACTCTTCTCAACTGGTTTAGTAAATTCAGACATAATCGAATTCGATACACTATCTGGAATCCTAACTGCTAAAAGGGTTCCAGATGCTAATCCGATCAATGTCTCCAAGATTCAGAACGGGGAAATTAATCACGGCTTTCTGGTTGAGCTGAATTTTCCTATGGTTCCTGTCACCCACTTCAACTCTGCCGAGATTTCAGTTATTTCAAAAGCCGTGAATGGTGCCCCTCTGATTGAAATCAAGAGAACGACTACCGCGGATGATATCTTTGTAATTCCTCACTAATCTAGTGATTTTTCATTTCCAGATTTTTTATTTTCGTCTGTCAGATCAGGTTCATTAGCATCCCTGATGTCAATTGACGATTTGGAAGCAGTACACAAAGATATGGTGTTACTGATAGTCTTTGATCTCTTTTCCTGAATGGACTACTGATTTGCAGGTTGTGCTCCCATCTGGAAAATCTGTCATTGAAATGGAGCCACGGTTCGACGACATCTTGAAATGCCCTGGACGAGGCCTAATTGTTTCAGGGGTTGCTCCTCCAGATTCTGAATTCGATTTTATTAGTCGGTTCTTCTGTCCTAAATTAAGTATATATGAGGTGAGACATAGTCTTTAAACACTTCAAGCAGTTAGTTTGCTTAGTCTAACCATTGCTGCATGCCCTTTGTTGAGAATCAAACGGATCAAGTTTTTCTTCTGTAGCTGATGAGTACTATGCCAAGAACAAGTAGTGAAGATTATTACATGCAAAACTAGACAGAATAAACTGATGGAAACACTATAAATAATGAGATACATACATTATACATATATGAAAAAGGCATCCATAGCTCGCCTCAAAGATATTCATCACCGGATTGTACAGGTGCAGGCCTGCTAATGTCACTTTCTCATGCCTATCAGGATCCAGTTTGCGGGAGTGCACACTGTGCCTTGGCACCCTATTGGAGCCAAAAGCTGGGAAAGTTTGATTTGGTTGCACATGCGGTATATCTCTCCCTTTCTTTACCTTCGATTTCATTCGATGAAACCATTATCGATATCACTTATCGTATCGGTTGTGTTGTTTACTTCGCTCCTCAGGCATCACCTAGAGGTGGAATAGTTAAGATCCATGTAGACGAGCAAAATCACAGAGTGCTTCTGCGAGGAAAAGCTGTTACTGTGATGGAAGGGTCTATTTTGGTCTAAGATTTGGAGTTTAAACTCTGTCCTGGATGTATGCATGGTGAATTGCAGATTATGATTGTTTTTGGGAGCAAACAATGCCCTGCAGTTTTAATTTTTGACTTTTTAGTCATGGTTTAATGGGGTTTCTTTTTTCATTTTGAAAGCTCTTGCAATAATTGTATTAACAAGTGGTGGAACACTGATAATACATATGGTATTGTGTAGTCTAGGAGAGTATCTAGATTCAAATATTAAAATTGATAGGCTTAATTTTAACAAGGCCCTAGCGTTTGAATAAACGATTACTTTGGTTCCTATTCCTTTTCTCTTTTTTTTTTTTTTTTTGAGCATTTTGATCCTAACATTTTATTTTGGACAAAAAGATTTCTTTATAGATTATTAGTTAACAAATAGTTAATGCTATAAAATATGAGTCTTTTTACCCTAAAATGAAATGTTAATCGATAAAAAAACCATTATCAATATATATATTGAATTTGCAAGATAATATTTGTTTTAAAAAATTTAATCAATTTGATAATTTAAGTATACATCATCTGCAAACGCAGTTGCTCGTTGTTCGAACTCAAGATCTCTAAAGAGTATAACATTCTTTTTTATCACTGTATCACTTGATGTAATCATATATATATATATATATATATATATATATATATATATATATATATATATATATATATAATTCATATTTAATTCATTAATGAAAGCCGATCCTTAGAGGTAGGGCTGTAAATGAGACGAGACAGATCGCAAGCTACTCGAGATCGACTCGGTCAAGGCTACTCGGATCGAATTGACTCGAGTCGAGCTCGAACTCAACTCGAATTCTTAACGATCCAAAACGAGCTACTTGATACTCGACTCGAAAAGCTCGTGAGCAGCTCGAAAATATAATATATTAAGATTTTATTTTTTTTAAAAATAAATTATTATTAATATTAACATTTATGTGTTGATTGTTTTTAAAAAATACAATAAGGTTTTTATGTATTTAAGGTTCATATTCGAGTTTGAGTTTGAGATTTCAATCTAGTTAAGTTTAAGATTTTTTTTCATTTCGAGCTTTTTCGAGCTGCTCACGAGCTTCAGTTCAGGATTTCGAGTTCGAGTCGACCTTAAAAATTTTAAGCTCGCAAGTTTTCGAGTCGAGTCGAGCTCCATTTCAGAGTTTTCGAATCGAGTCGAGCTCAGCAATACTCGAGTTCGACTTGGTTCGTTTACACCCCTACTTAGAGGACTCTAGGAAGCCTCAAAGCTTTGAAAGTACATAGTTCACAAATAGGTTGTTAATTTAGTATCACTTTAAAATAAATGTATATTTATGTTGGTACACCTCATTTTTTTTAATACTCTTTTTCAAAATTGATTTTAGGTTTGAGAATTTATTTTTTGAACATTGATTACTTTTCAAAAATCGGAGTTGACTTTAATTGTTTGTGTTAAATATGATCGAATACTTATAAAATAATTACTTTATATGAAAATAGACTTTTTTGAGAATCTATTTTTAAATCTAGAGTCTAAATTACATTCAAGTGTCAATTATACGTGAGAAAAGTTTTAACATATTTGCGAATCCCAGAAAGTTGATACCTTATTAGAAAACATATATCGTCTTACTTTTTAGAAGTTATAAATATGAATTTAAATTAAACTTCTGATCCCTTGAATGAAATATGAATACAAATTAAGTTAATAAAGTGATTTCAATGGTAATAAGGGATGTTGTTATTCTTAGAAGTCATCGGTTCGAGCAGTTGGTTTGTAGGGTATGTAGCATTATAAATTGATTAAGAAAATTTTGAACAGATACTACCTTGTAATTATCACAGACTTAAATGCACCCTTGCCCCCTAAACTATATCATTTTTATCGAGTTGTCCCTTAAAGTATTTTTCAGGACGTTTTGCCCTCTAAAGTATAAACCATTACCTCTGTCGAAACGGTCTTTTACCCGGTGGGGGAAAAGGGGTGGTCCTGCTTCGAAAATGAATTTTGAGTGATAAATTTGTGATAAAACGTGGTTCGTAAAGTTGCCACCAATATTTGATTAGGGTGTGATTGGGCACCCAAAAATAAATTTTTCATTTTAATAAAATATTAGTTTTAATTAAAAATATAAACTTGGGGTATGCGTTACTAAAATTTGAGTTCGGGAGTTGGTTACATGTGAGGAAGGATTAACACCCCCACAACGCCCTAAATCGGTACCTAGTCGATTGATTAATTGTCTTTGCAAAAAAATGTACAAGTTCGAGTCTAATTTAATTTAAGATCCCCTAAAATAATGTTCTTTGAAATTTTAGATGAAAGATAATAATATTTAATTATTTCCTATCGAGAAGAACCGATCTATCATACCTTGAAGCAATCGATTCTTAGCAATCGATTCTTACTCCAATCGAAATAAAAAAATATTAAAATTTCATTATAAATTTCAAAATAATAACACTCAAAATAATTTTAAGAGTGAAAACAATAATATTTAATTATTTCGGATCGAACATTTTGAAAATCCTTTGAAAACACATGCAAAAGTCAAATAAATAAATAAATAAATAACATATCAAACAATTGATTAATTATTTATTTTACCAATATTTAATGAGAATAAGGATATTCAATTAATTGAATATCGTGAGACGAGACCATAGATTCGATCTAACAGTCTTTTCTCGATGAATTTAATTAAAATGATACAATCTTTTTCTCAAACCTTGAATTTTAAAAATAGATTCGATTTAATTGGTGTTACTTAACGGGATAGACTTTCGTTTTAAAATTATCGAAAGTAACTTTCTTATACGTTAAGACAGTTACTTTACGACAATATTAAAATGCTCGAATATTACCCTTAATCAATTTATTTATTCGAGTCAAGTGATGCTGATGAGGATATCATACATGATTAATTAGGACTAAAATGAATTAAAATGCAATCAACATGCAAAAATCAAAATAAGTATAAATTATAGGATAAAAAATTAAATTATTAAACTATCATGCCAAAATTGAATTAACATGAAAAAATATAAGGGACTAAAATAAACAAATTCAAAATTAAAAGTTAAAATTATAAATGATGGCAATAAATAAAACATAGGGATTAAAATAAAATATAATAAAATTACAGTACTGAAATAAAATAAATAAAACTTAACATAGTGCTTGAAATATAAATATATATAAACAGGGGGTTGTAAATAAATTAAACCAGAAATAATAATCAGGCCTAAAAATGGAAAATTAAAAAAAAGTCCCTCCTGGGACTAACATGCAAAACACGGTTAAAGTTTGGAGGACTGAACTGATATTTTACCAAGATAAATATAACTACACGTAAAATGGCTAAATTTCAAAAACAATCCCTACAGGTGACTGTTTTGTAAAACACGCGAAAAGTTAGAGGGATTTATGTTGTAGTTTTACCCTTAATTTCATCTATATATACCGCCAATTTTATTTTTTTTTCTTCTCATTTGAGCGTTTTTAGGCGGGAAAAAAGAGAGAGAGGAGAGATATCCTCTCCCCGCGTGGCTCGGCCGGCCCACTGCTGGCCACCACTTGTCGTCGTTCGGCTGCCATTCCGGCCGCCGCATATGGTGGCTGGAGTCCCCAAAATTACCCAAATCACTCTCTAGGCTTAGATCTACCCCCTAGGTAGTTATTCTAGGCTAAAAATAACCTAAACGACCCTAAATAACCCTAAATCGAGCCACAACCATGCGACTTCTCAGACCTCCGACCACCATGAACTGACCTCGATTTAGGTAAGTTTCTTCCTCTTTTAACTTCTTTTTTTCTCTTTATTTTACATGCAAGAACTTGTTTTATTTTTATTTATTTTTTGTTTTGATTTCCTTCGAGTATAAACCAAATATATGTAAAAATAAATAAATGCGAAATACCTCTCAAATATGCAGGTTTTATTGATTTATTTTTGTGATTCGAACCTCTATTACATTGTTGCTAAGGGATTTATACCCGTTTTACAGCCTAAAAATAGTATATTTCTTGATTGGTGCATATTTCGTGTTTTACAGGTTTGATAATGATTTTTCAAATGAAATGGCCGGTTGTGGTTGGCTTCCATGGCGGTGGCTTCCTACTGGTAAAGATGGTCGGTTGGTGGTATGGGAGTGGCCAACATGCATGCGTGATCTGGACCGTTGGATGGGTTCATATGTAACGGATGGCTTCAAGTGGTGGCTGGGACTTGTGAAACCCTAAACAAGTTTAAAGTTCTCTCTTGATCCTCTATCCGTTATGGGCCCAAATTCTTATAATCTGTAAAAAAACAAATAATAATAATAAATAATAATAATAATAATATTATAATAATAATAATAATATAATAATAATAATAATAATATGACAGAAAAACGAGTGTCGACAGTTGCCCTTCTTTGTCATATTCTTGTGTCAACAAGAATAGGGCAAAGACGAAGAGACAATGCGTTTTTTGTCAACTTCAAGGTTTGCAAAATGATAAGGGATTTGTTCCTCTGGCACTCAGGGAATATCATATCTGAGGACGTTAATCTATTCCACTATTCTTCAGGCAAGATTGAATCAGGGTAGACTTATTCCGCTGGCTCTGAAGGGAATATCAAATCTGGAGGAGAGAGTTATGTTCTACTTCTTCTGAAGGGAATATCAGATCTGGAAAAGAGAGACATGTTTTGCTTGCTCTGAAGGGAATATCAGATCTAAAGGATTTATGCATCATGCTAAGAAGACTTACTGATGACCCGAATGATTTATGCATCATGCTCAGAAGACTTACTGATGACCCGAAGGATTTATGAATCATGCTCGGAAGACTTATAAATTTTAGATATAATTTACTAGGTAATAAACCTTTCTTACTTTTCAACAATTTCAATTTCAGATATAAATGAGAAACCTTTCTCATTTCATGATAGATATTTGAAAACATCCTGCCAAAGGTCTTATGAATGGCCCAAATGACTTATCATCTTTCTCGAAAAACTTACAGATGACCCGAAGGATTTATGCATCATGCTCAGAAGACTTACTGATGACCCGAAGGATTTATACATCATACTCGGAAGACTTACTGATGGCCCGAAGGACTTGTAAATTTTGGAAATAGTTTACTAGGTAAGAAACCTTTCCTACTTTTCAATAATTTCAATTTCAGACTTAAATGAGAAACATTTCTCATTTCATTTTTTACTTATAAAACAACTTAATGGTTGGGAACATGCCCCACTTTAAAGTAATGCTTCCTCTGTGAATTGGGCCTATCCTGTTCTTCAAGTTCTACCTCCTTAAACATGATTCCCTGTATTTGAAGTTTGAATTTTAACTTCCACTTGTTGGGATTTTGACATAATTAATCTTCTCTTTTCCTTGGAAGATCCGTAAAAACCATACATTTATATGCGAAATGCAATGCAATGCATTTCTTTTATGCAAATGGTGTTCTTGTGCATGCATAAATGCTGATTCAATTTTTCTTTGACTCCAAAGTGGAGAACCAAGTCTTTTTCTCTTGATCGTTCTTCTGTATGGTTTACTCAGATATCGGTGTAGCAACTTACAACTCCTGGAGATATGCCCGATCATTTCGTCTTTGCGTTTTCTTTGCCCCTCATCCTTATTAGTCTCAGAAGAGATGTTTCATTTCTTGTTGTGATTAATAATATGATCTTGATGTCCCATTCTGACTTTTGGCTCAAATGCGCTATCAGAATTATTGTTTGGAACTGTGCCATTAATTGATACTTGACTGATTTGTTTGACAAGGTAAGCTCTACTCAGATTTAGAGTTTTCCCTTGACACTTCAAATTATGAGACTCTTTCTCAATGTCTTCTTGGTCTAAATCTTGTCATCTCATCGTGATCTGGGTTTCTGGTCATGCCTCAAAGTGAGTATTTTCATGGCTCCTCCCTACTTGGGTGTCAAAATTCATCCTTGACTGGTCGCATTCTTGCACTTTTGCCATGCGTTGGGATATGTGCCTCTTTCAAACAAGGTGGTCATCTGCCTCTCGATGGGTTATCGATATCGTTACGAGGAAATGTTGTAAGTTCTATTCTCGAGTATTTCTGGTCTCTCAGACTATTTGCTTTCGAGATCGTGACATGCTTCATGTTTTGGCATCACTTATTCTTTGTCTTTAACAGAGACAGAATGAGCCTCACTTGCTCCAAGGACTTTCACATTTGAGATTATCTTGTTTGAAATTTTTTTCTGATTTCTTTTATTTTAGAAATCAAAGAATGAAATAATTTTGTAAAGCATTGCCCCTTAATTCAGGCTCATAATCAAATCAAATTGCAAACATGAGTTCACAGAATATTAAAAGAATCAACTACTCTTTAACATTTCAAAGTTATAACTCTTTGACAATTAACAAAATTGATGGGTTGGCTTCAGGTTGTCTTTCTTATTTTCTAAGGTTTCAGCCATTGAGACTTTGTCATTTGTCTGTGCTCCCGTGTAAACCTTGTGATATGTCATTCTTTCTCGTCTTAGCATATTAAGTGGATGCAGACAAAATGAAGCAACTAGTATATTCAATCGCTAGACTTTTTGGAACACTTCTATTTCAGTTCTCTAATATCTTCCATTTGTTCAAGCATTGTAGAATCCTCTAACAAAGGTAGTGCAGAAATATCGGTCTAAAAATGAAATTCTTGGGTGCTCGTGTGAAATTGACTATAACAGGTGTTCTTTGACTCCCTACCGAAACTCCTTATTTAGTAAATTTAATTTAATTTGCCATTGCTGGCTAGCTGAGTTTAGCTTTATTATATATATATATATTTTATAATTGCCTTTATTTGGCCAGCTGAAGGATTCATGTCGTCACAAAGTCTTTGACTTGACAATCACAGTGGAGCAAACACCGAATTGCCAAATACCCGATTTATGTCATGGTTTGAATATAATCTATTCATAAAGCTAGGGCTTTCGATTTTCCTCTATAACCAATTGCTTTAGCAGAATAGCTCAGCTTTATTGTATATATATATAATTACATTATGGGTATACGGATTCAATTTCTTAAGTTTGTCAAGGAGAACATGTTATAGTCTTGGTGTTGTTGAAAGTCAGAAAATCTCACCCTTAGAGTTCAATTTCCAAAACTAACCTAAACTAGATTCACCCACTTGACTATTCCATTTGTGAAGATCATGATCATCATCGAACGTCACCAACAAAAGTAGAAACCAATCGGCTTTGCAATCTTATGTGCAAGATGCCCCATTTTATCCACATCCTTACATACCTGAATGCCAAAACCTTAATCTTCGCTTCATGCAGAGAGAATGCTAGCTTGGTCCTTACAAGAGAAGGGTAAGGTGTTCGGTGTACCTTCTGGGGTAAGGTCCAGGGTTATTGTTTTATCAGTTTTCAATCAGTTTTCAATCTTGTCACTTTGTCAAAGATTCATAACTCTAATTATTTAAAGAGTTTTTTAATTCAATTGATATTTGAAGAAATGCAAGATTGCAAATTTGATTCAATGCTCGCCATCTTTAAAGCGGCATAAATTTATTTAAGTATCCTTAAAAAAGCTAAGAAAGGATAAAAAAATAAATTCAACCAAAATGTTGCAAATGGAATAAAGCTCTACGATGGATGAAATGATTTTCTCTTAATTAGGATGTCTCATTACTCATCTAATGCAGTGGCACTTGATTCAATCAGATGCTACATATTGTGCTTTGATGCCCCACTCGAGTTCGTCATCCACTGATCCACCAATTCTTGTGTCACTGTCCCATTTTCAGCAAGCATCTCTATCTCCTTTAATAGCTGTCTACAATTCCCCGTAGAATGTCAAGATGCCTCTAAATGGAAATCGCAGACACTATCTTGATCATAGTTGTGGGCCAAAAGATTTGGTGGCACTTTCGCTGGCCTCGATGTGAGGTACTGACCTTTAATCAAATGGGGGTACAGATCTGAGATAGAAATTTTGAACACTTCCAAAGTATTTCTTGATCTCGAGACTTTCTTTGGTCGGTCTGAACGACTAGCTACTTCTTTTTTTTGCAGTTGTGAGGGCTTTGGATGTGACATTTATTTACACCATTAATTTTCGCTTTTTGATCGGTTGAGCTTTTAGAGCTGACTTTTATGTTTCCTTTGCTAATTGCATTTTCAATTAATTCCCCAGCTGTCACAAGATCCTTAACATATATGATATTTCCTCTTCTAACATGGGAGGCTGAACTTGTGATTCCACTCATCTTCATTTTAAGTTATATTTTTTAAAGCTTTCAGTGGCCTTCATCCTTATTCCCTGAAGATCCTGACGTTTTGGAGCTAAGCCTTTAACATATCGATATTGCCCCAAAAATACATTAGCTAGATCGACCCATCTCTTGATTTGCTCTCGGTTCAAATGGTTATACCATACTATAGTTAGCTCAGCAAGACTATCGTGGAAGTAGTGAATCAGTAGATTATTATCATTTAAGTACCTTCCATCTTTCTACAAAACATTCTCAGATGAATTAGGTGACAACTGGTGCCATCATATTTCTCAAAATTAGGCATCCTAAATTCATGTGGGATGACCAAATCCGGAACCAAACTAAGCTCTCTTGCTTTTACTTCTTTACGAGAGGCATTAACATTTTTCATAGCTCCAATTGCTTATTTCAACTGTTTGAATTCATCCTCAAATTGCTCATGAAAAATGAGGCTCTTCCCCAGGTGTGAGTGTGAAGCTCCAGCGTAGGTTATCATTCTCGACGTATTAGTCTGATGACACTTATATCCTTTATCAGTTATATTCTCTCTATCAGCAACCTTGGTTGCCATCACTTGGATCATTTGATTCGATACATCTTGTAGAGAACCCGATGTTTGGTTCCTCGTATCTTGTTGTAACCTGACCAACTGCTCTTGTAATCGATCTTGTGATCCCTTATGAGACTGCTCCATTATTTCCATTTGTTTTTTCATGATGATGATGAAGTAGTATGAATGAATGATCATGGTATTACTGTCATATAACCTTCCATAAATTATTTCCATATTTTCATAATCAATGCATGTAACCAATGTATATAAAATGCTTAAATAAACAAATGTGATGCAAATGCATGTATGAAAAAAGTGTCATTCCAGAGTGATCATCTTAAAACAACTTTCATTGAACACAAAGGTTTTGATACATCAAGCAACTTTATATATAAGGAATAGTTTTAACTCCTAACTTCTATATCTCTCTCAAAAGCCAAGTTAACTTCCATTCATTTTCGGGTGTTGAGTTGTCAATCTGCTTCAATTCCATCGCAAAGCCTGTTAAATCAATCAACTTGTGAGCCACATTACTTGCTTGGATCATAGTTTCTTTCATGTTTTCGTCTTTTTCCTCCATTTTACGTGTCAATTCTCAGAGCTGTAAACGAAGTTATTCATTTTTCTTCGTAAGAAAATATTTGTTGTTATGAAATGTTTGGGCAATATTTTCAAAATTATCTACAATCCTCATCAACCTCTTGTTCCCTGCTTTAGTGGATTCTAGCTCATCATCAATCTCACGCTTGTAGCGCTGATATGAAGATTCCATGTTGGCTATAGACAAATTCAACATCTGATTTTTGGCTTGACATCTACCCAAATCATTAACAACTATATCATGTCTTTTTTCTGCAATATACAAATCATAAGAGAATTTCTTGGCTCGACCTTCATGCATCTTGCAATTCTTTCTCCAGTGTTCAGCGTCTTTTTTTAGTTTAGTGACCCATGTTGTCCACTCTTCTGGGGTATTTCCTATACCAACATTTTTAAAGGCTAGACTGATCCTTTGAAAACCATCACTCATGGCTTCTATCTCTCTATTCAGTTTATTGTTTTCATTCCATAAATGACGAACTTGAGCTTCATCCCTTGTCAAATCTTCTTCCTCCTAAATTCCCCCATTGATATCCTTATATTTGAGCACTTTTGGCTCCGCCTTAACAGGACAATCAGTCACCAAACCAGGTCGACCTTTCATTTCGAACTCCAAAACTTCATGATTCAAAAGATATTGGACTCGATGATTGAAGGCGGTGCAATTCTCAATGGAATGTCCTTGAGCCCCAGCATGATACTTACAACGAACATTGACGTCATACCAATTTGGATACGGAGGCTGCAAAGGTTTCAGATAATGTGGGGCCACCTCCCAGGCTTCTAAAAGCCTATCATACAACTCCTTATATGATATAGGGATAGAATCAAAATGAGAGCCACCTCTCAGCTTTGATTGAGCTGGAGTCTTCAGGTTTATCTCTCCTGACGTTGTAAGTATACTCTCAAATGCCCATGAATTATGATTGCATGGTTTCTTTTCATCTTTCTGGACTTCTACAATTGTCACTATTTCCTTGGGGTCTCCAGACAACTTATTGATACGAATGGTGACCATGCATGATTTCTCATATTGGTTAGGATTAGTTTGTTCTAAAGTAACCCTTTGTGTACTTGACATAATAGGATTGTTCTTATCGAGCTTTTTCCTTTCTTTTGCATAAGTCTCTTTTTCTTTGGCCAAAGCAGCTATTTTATCCATCATCTTGGACATTTGCTCTCTTATTTCTCTTATCTCATTTTGCTCTTTGTCGGACACACGATCCTCGGGCACATAGCTCTCTACTATTCTTGGAGTTTCCTCAGGATGCCATTTCCTATTTGTGTTATAGTTTACTTGATCATGAAACCTTTTGTCCATCATGAAAACCTTTTATTCTGATGACCACTCACAAATCAACACCTTGATTATTTCATGATCATGTGATGCAAGCATAAGAAAAAATCAACAAGTTAACACAAATAAAAAAATAAGATGATCAGAATAGAAGCAAATAGAAAAATAAACAAATTGATAAGCTAATGCAAAACGAGAATGTAAATGCAAATGCAAATGCAAATGCACAAGGTGTTAATTCCTAAAAGCGACCACCATAGAACAACCTTCATTTAGACAACAAGATTTCATTACACCAGGTAGTCAAAAAAAAATTACAATTCTTCACTTCTTTAATTTCTTAATCCGTATTCTTCATGGAATCTAGAATTGCATATGAAGTTATCGAGGTACTTTATTACATTTGACAATGCCCAAGGTTCTTAAATCATTTGTGGTTAAATCGTGATATCTTCATTTTATGAACTGGTGTTCATGCCTTTATGAAGGGTCTTCTTGTCCTTGATCTAACTGCATCCATCCCTTGAGGAAACATCTTAGCTTTGGTGCTTTCAAAGGAAGTATTCGCCCAGCTTCAAATTCCTTCATTCATCGGATGTCTTTCTTTATGGATCATTTAAACATTATTGGATTACATGGTTTTGACTACATGGCTAAGAATTTCTTGTCTGATTATGAACAGTCTTCTTATTTAGTCAGTCACTTGTGAATCAATACCTTGTTTGATTATGATGTGGAAATGCAAATGCCAACATAAGACATAAAAAATAAAAAAAAATAAGATAAAACAAACGAATTTGTTAGTACCACTTAACCAAATAGCAGAAGAAATATATACAAAAAGAAATATCCCACCCAACATGGTACCTTCCCTATCATGCTTTTATAATAATTCTATCCAGACATATTTTCTACCGCATGTTTTGCTTATAGGGCATCTTAACCTCATGCCAGCTAGTTCGCATGCTAATTCGAGAAATTAAACCTAACCGCATGATCTCTAGTTCACATACATTTATTCAAAAAAATTAAAATTACACTAGAGAATGCTTAAATAAGTTTTTCCTTGTGTACTCTCCTCATAGGATCATGTGGTATGGGTAAGGTTGTATCTAGGTTCTAAGTTTACTACATGCTGGATTCGATTCTAAAGTAAAAGGTCCTCGAATTGTCCTTTCTCGGTACCCCCTTGCGCTACCGAACCCTCAATCCTGGTCCATCACAGGCTTTCGGATCGAGTTCAATTCGAGGGAACACACTTCCTTATGTCATTGAACAGGTGAAAACCTCATGAGGATCATAAGGCATGAGCCCAAAGTGCGTTTCACTATCCCACATGGAGGTGAAAACCACACGAGGGAGTAGCTACTTACTCCTACTTAAATAGGACGGAGTGGGGTTTTAGCTCATGTTATGCAAATACAGTTGTGCAGTGTGCGAGGAAAAAAAAACAAAGTAAATAATAATAAACAGAAAACTCAAAATCCTGAATAATTATTTAATCTGTAAACATCAGCAAATAGATTAGTACAACTATTTAGTAGTTAATCAAACACTAATTTAAACCAGACAGGGGATAAAAAACCAAATTAGTGTGAACTTATAATTTTTATTTGCAAAGACAATTTATTAGTCGATTAATGGTATGACTCTCTAAAAATATGTCCTAGCGGAGTCGCCAAGCTGTCGAAATAGTCTTTTACTTGGTGGGGGAAAAGGGGTGGTCCCTGCTTTGAAAATGAATTTTGAGTGATAAATTTGTGATAAAACGTGGCTCGCGGAGTCGCCACTAATCCTTGATTAGGGTGTGATTGGGCACTCAAAAATAAATTTGCCATTTTAATAAATATTAGTTTTAATTAAAAAGGTAAACTCGGGGTCTGCGTTACCAAAATTTGAGTTTGGGAGTCGGTTACGTGTGGGGAAGGATTAGCACCCCCACAACGCCCTAAATCGGTACTTAGTCGATTAATTAATTGTATTTGCAAAAAAATGTACAAGTTCGAGTCTAATTTAATTTAAGATCCCCTAAAATAATGTTCTTTGAAATTTTGGATGAAAGATAATAATATTTAATTATTTCCTATCGAGAAGAACCGATCTATCATACCTTGAAGCAATCGATTCTTACTCCAATCGAAATAAAAAAATATTAAAATTCCATTCTAAATTTCAAAATAATAACACTCAAAATAATTTTAAGAGTGAAAACAATAATATTTAATTATTTCGGATCGAACATTTTGAAAATCCTTTGAAAACACATGCAAAAGTCAAATAAATAAATAAATAAATAACATATCAAACAATTGATTACTTATTTATTTTTACCAATATTAAATGAGAATACAATTAATTAAATACTGCGAGACGAGACTATAGATTCGATCTAACAGTCTTTTCTCGATGAATTTAATTAAAAGAATACAATCTTTTTCTCAAACCTTGAATTTGAAAAATGGATTCGATTTAATTAATGTTACTTAACGGGATAGACTTTTATTTTAAAATTATCGAAAGTAACTTTCTTATACGTTAAGACAGTTACTTTACGACAATATTAAAACGCTCGAATATTACCCTTAATCAATTTATTTATTAGAGTCAAGTGATGCTGATGAGGATATCATACATGACTAATTAGGACTAAAATGAATTAAAATGCAACCAACATGCAAAAAACAAAATAAGTATAAATTATATGATTAAAAATTAAATTATTAAACTATCATGCCAAAATTGAAAAAACATGAAAAAATATAAGGGACTAAAATGAACAAATTCAAAATTAAAAGTTAAAATTATAAATGATGGCAACAAATAAAACAGAGGGATTAAATTAAAATATAATAAAATTACAGTATTGAAATAAAATAAATAAAACTTAACATAGTGCTTGAAATATAAATATATATATATATATATATAGGGGATGTAAATAAATTAAACCAAAAAATAATAATCAGGCCTAAAAAGGCAAAATTATAAAAAAAGTCCCTCCTGGGACTAACATGCAAAACACAGTTAAAGTTTAGAGGACTGAACTGATATTTTACCAAGATAAGTATAACTACACGTAAAAATGGCTAAATTTCGAAAACAATCCATATAGGTGACTATTTTGTAAAACACGCGAAAAGTTATAGGGATTTATGTTGTGGGTTTACCCTTAATTTCATCTATATATACCACCAATTTTATTTTTTTCTCAATTGAGTGTTTTTAGGGGGGAAAAGAGAGAGAGAGAGGAGAGATATCCTCTCCCCGCGTGGCTCAGTCGGCCCACTGCCGGCCACTGCGAGCCACCGCCTGTCGTCGTCCGACCGTCGCATATGGTGGTCGGAGTCCCTAAATTTACCCAAATCACTCTCTAGGCTTAAATCTACGCCCTAGGTAGTTATTCTAGGCTAAAAATAACCTAAATGACCCTAAATAACCCTAAATCGAGCCCCGACCATACAGCTTCTCAAACCTCCGGCCACCGTGAACCGGCCCCGATTTAGGTAAGTTTCTTCCTCTTTTAACTTATGTTTTTCTCTTTAATTTACATGCAACAACTTGTTTTATTTTTATTTATTTTTTGTTTTGATTTGCTTTGAGTATAAACCAAATATATGTAAAAAATAAATGCGAAATATCTCTCAAATATGCGGGTTTTATTGCTTTGTTTCTGTGCTGGAAAATCTCAAAGGGGTCGAACCTCTATTACATTGTTGCTACGGGATTTATACATGTTTTACAGCCTAAAAATAGTATATTTCTTGATTGGTTCATATTTCAGTGTTTTGCAATTTTGATAATGATTTTTCAAATGAAATGGCCAATTATGGTTGGCTTCCATGGCGGTGGCTTGCTACTGGTAAAGATGGTCGGTCGGTGGCATGGAAGTGGCCAATATGCAGGCGTGATCTGGACCGTTGAAAGGGTCTAGATCTAACGGCTGGCTTCAAGAGGTGGCTGAAACTTGTGAAACCCTAAAAGAAACCCTAAACAAGTTTAGAGTTCTCTCTTGGGCCTGGATTCGTTCTGGGCAAAAATTCTTGTAATCTGTAAAAAAAAATAATTATAATAAATAATAATAATAATAATAATATAATAATAATAATATGACGAAAAGACGAGTGTTGACAACATCATTTGTCCCAAACCGTTAACTATGTCAAAAAACAAACAGGTAAATTATATATTTAGTCATTCCACTATTTATATTGTTCTGTTTGAGTTCCCTGACTTTTTTTCTTCGAGATCACCACTAAACTTAAGTTTTTGTTACGTTTTTATCACCCAATTTGATTCAATTTTTTTTAAAATTTTTAATGTATAAGAATTTTTAATGTATAAGTAATATTATACAATGAATAATAAACAATATATTATGTTATATATAATGCAAATAATATGTAACGTAAATAATAAATTGACTACAACAAAAAAGTTGAAACCAAACCAAAATTTAAGAAAAAAAAATAGCTATTAAAATTGCATCCAAAGTTCAAAGAAATCCACTCCAAACAAGATGGAATCATGGCTTTTGCAAGTGTTTTCCCGTAGCAAGATTTAAGTTTTCAAACAATTAAAATAAAAGAGAAAATATTTAGAAAAAAACAACAACCAAACCAATAAAAATAAAAATACCTCAAAAGAAGATTTTTTTTTTAAAAAAAGCTTAAAGACACCGATTGATGGCAGTGTAGACAGTGCAAGTGATGGTGAAGGTCGAGAAAATATAAAGAAGGAATGCTGAGAAAGAAATAAGAGGAAAAAGGTGAATTTGATTTTGTTTGGTTTCATAAAAACACACGGAAAATATGTAAATTTAAAATTTTTAAAATATAACCAATATATATTTTTTATTTCAAAATCAAATCTCATAACTTTAAAAGAATATATTTTTATTTTTTATACTTGTAATTTTTTTATAGTGTTGTTAATGATGTATGTGAGAACGAAAAGAAAATAGTTTAGGTGCATGGGATTAAGAGGCTACTACCTCAATCCCTATCGAGTCGGTCTACTTAGGCACAACATTCTTTTGGCGCTATTAACCATTTTTCTGGTGTGAATCTTTTTATCATTTCTCCAAAAGTTGCTAAAATGGATGGGTGATCAATATTTCTTCGTACATTGTGCAATTCTCATTTATGATATTTTAAATAGTTAATTAATATTTCATTTAATAGAATTTTAATTACAAATAATTTAATGTTGTTTATTATTTTAAATTTAATATTTCTTATTTTAAATTTATGTGTCGAGTAAAAAATATAATATAAATGAATTCTTATACAATACAAAATTAAAAAGTAAACTGAATCAAATTGAGTGACTAAAACGTAACAAAAACTTAAGTTTAGTGATGATCTTGAATAAAAAATGTTGGGTAACTCAAGTAGAACCGCATAAATAGTAGAGTGAATAAATATGTAATTTACCCACGTGTTTTTTTACGAGATTAACGGTTTGAGACAAATGATGTAACGATTTATACTTTAGGAGGCAAAACATCTTGAAAAATACTTTATGGGGCTACTCGGTATAAAGAGTATAGTTTAGGAGGCAATGGTGCATTTAAGCCTTAAAAAAACTTGAAAATGTTTAAAAGTCATAAATATAAAAATCATCAATTGATTTTACTGTAAACCATAAATAAGTCATAAATGGACAAATAATTCCGGGGCAGCCCACGGTTAAAGGATAAAAGTGGCGATAATATTTTATTGGGTAAATTATATGTTTAGTACTTAAATTATCAGTTTTAATTCGTTTTAGTACATAAACTTTTAACTTTTTTTAAAACCTTGTCTAATGTTTAATTTTTATTTCATTTTAGTATCTTCGCCGTTAGAAACTTAACGTCAATGCATTTTTTATGGATAAATTACACCATTCATCACTCAACTATCTTATCACTCCTATTTTGGTATTAAAATTTAAAATTTCAATTTAACTACTAAACTTTCAAATTGATCATATTTTAATCACTCTAATATATTTTATTAATAATTTTTGTGACGTGATATTTTTTATTTTTATTAATATATAAATAAAAATAAATAAAAAATTTGAAAGTTAGAGTGATTAAATTAAAAGTAATTTGAAAGTTAAGTAATAAAATTAAAAAAACTTAAAATTTAAGCGACCAAAATAGGAATGAGAAGATAGTTGAGTGATGAATGATACAATTTACCCATAAAAAGTGTCACGTGCAAATCACCCGTTAAGTTTTTAACGGCGATGTACTAAAACGAAACAAAAACTAAACGTTAAGTATGATTTAAAAAAAATTAAAAATTCAAGTAATAAAACATATCAAAACTGATAGTTTATATACTAAACGCATAATTTATCATATTTTATTCCCAAAGAAGGGAAAGTACTAAGACAAACGAGGATTTACTACTGAAAAAATGTCAGAAACCCCTTTGTAAATTAATTTTCAAATTGAAAATTAGTATTTATAAGATATTTATTATTTGACTTTGTAATACTTATACGGATGTAACATAAACGTATATGATCTTATTATTCAGTTTTGTTTTAATATCCTATCTAAATTATTTAAAAACAAAAAATAAATTTAATATCTGATTTTTGAATCTAATCAATAGATCAGATTAGATTTTTTTTATACACCCTTAACTGAGAGACCTGAAAAAGGTTTGGTATGGATTATCCTTTAACTGTGGGCTAAGCCGAAATATATGACTTATTTAGGGTTTTTAGTAAAACCTATTAATGATTTTTATATATCTACTCCTAAACTTTTTTAAAGTTTAATATATTCAAAACTAAATTTAGAAAAGTATAAAATATTTAAAGGTAAATTAAAAAGTCATTCAATAATTAAATTTATATGTAAACACAGTTTTTTTATTAGTAAGAGGTGTTATAAGGTACTATTTATTCGAAAGAGTCTCAATCATTTGACAATGAACGTTCATATACCCTTGCATACGTAGTGCTCATACCTGAAACATCTTGGGATAACAACCATCCCCTTAACCACTGAAGTAGCTTGGTTCGTGCAGAAATACACAAAATTATATAAGTATTATAATTACAAATTACATTGATTTGTCTCCAACTCTAATTACACTCTTTAAAACATTCGTTTATTATATATTTATCTACATGCATATTTGATAATTTTAAAATTGGTGAATTAAGAGTATAAAAAGTGTAAAAAGAAATATTGATGGAAATGACATTAGGTTATTTTTTTATCAAAGAAAATATATTAGGTTAAGTCCATTATTTAAAACATCTAAATATATGTATTAAATAACTATAATGTGTATTATCAAATATATATGAAAAATTAAAATATAATTATATTTTATCAGTTAAACATATCTAAAGTTTTCTATAATTATATCTAGGAGAAAATAATTATTATAATAGTAATTATACTCTCATACATATTATATTATATCTCAAAACATAAATAAAATCATGAATGTTAATTATTATTATTATTATTAGAAAATAAATGAAAACGAAAAAACTATTTGGTGGTCATTTTGTCAACATCTTAACCTATTATTACATATTGATAGTAAATAGTTTCAAATTGTAAATATATGTGTTGCTCCATTACAATAAAAATAATATTAATATTGATGAGTTAATCAATCGACGGAATAAGCCAAGAGGGGGGTGAATTGGCAATTAAAATTTTGGTGGAAGCTTTTGCAGAAAATTGAAAGTAATTGCACAGCGATTTAGAGTCGTTCGACTTTCTCAATCAAAGTTTACGTCCACTACCTTAGCTATCCACACTAAGGATTTTCCAACAAATTCACTAATTTGTCTTTCTTTTGAGGCCAAAGAGATAACCTTACAACTCCCTCAAGAATATACCCCAATTCTTGAGAACACTCTTTCTCAAAGAGAAGATTACAAATTTGCAAACTTACAAGGAAATCCTCACAAGGTAGAATGTTTGCACAATTCTAGAACAAAGAAAAGAACACTAAAAAATGAATACTGTTGAAAACAAATTTCGAAAAGAATTTTAAGATTTTCCAAATGATTTTCGATATAATTATTCGAATATCAAAACATTACTCCAAATATTTCAAAAATCATTTTTAATCCTTACTTAAGTGTAAAATTAAGTTTTAATCTTAAAACAATTTCAAAATAATCTTTTAAAGTATTTCGAACCATTTCAAAGCCAAAAATTCCAGATTGCTCAGAGGGAACCGATTCCCCCTGAATGGTTTGGCTCTGAGATTTCCAGAATGCTCGGAGGGAACCGATTCCCCCATAGGGGGGTACCGATTCCCCCTATTCAACGGTCAAAATATTTGAATTTTACACTTAGGGAAACGATTCCCTATGAGAGGGTACCGATTCCCCCCCACGCTCCAAGCATTTTTATTAAATGTTTTCACACTTAAACGGCTATATTATCTTCATTAATCATCCCTAACGTTCAAAAGTGATTCAAGGTGTATTTAAGCAAGCTTAGAAGCCATTGATCAAATACAAGAAACATCAAGCAACTAGAATCAAGAGAGAATCAAAGAGAAAGCATCAAACCTCAAGTTTGAGCATTTCAAGCCTATTTTCATTCAATATTCATTTTTCTTTCAAGAACACATATTGTGCTCAATTGTATTCATCTTTGAGTGTTCTTTTCTTTGTTCTAGAATTGTGCAAACAATCTACCTTGTGAGGATTTCCTTGTAAGTTTGCAAATTTGTATTGTTCTCTTTGGGAGAGAGTTTTCTCAAGAATTTGGGGTATAATTCTTGAGGGTTTGTAAGGTTACTCTTTGTCCTCAAAAGAAAGACAAATTAGTGAATTTGTGGAAAATCCTTAGTGTGGATAGCTATGACGGATAGATTTTCAACGATTGTCAATGGTCTCAAATCATATTGAGAGATCATTTCAAATGAAAAGCTTGTGAGGAAGTTAGTCTACTCCCTCCGAAAATTGTGGCAATCAAAGAAGACGGCAATCATCGAGTCTAAGGACTTAACGTCATTAACTCTTGAAGAGCTAATTGGGTCACTCCTCACTCATGAAATGATGCTCGAAGATGAGGTGGACCTCGACAAGATTGACGAGATACCAAAGGAGAATGAGAAGAAGAAAAACATTGGAGTTGCTCTCAAATCCACAAAAGATGAGAGTGATTCGAATAACGATGACGATGACGAGGAAATGGTATTGTTTGCCAAACGGTTCAGAAAAATGATGAGACCTTATCGAGGAAGAAAATTCAAACGAAATGAAGGCCTCAAAAATGAACTGAAAGAGAATGACCCAATCATTTGCTACGAATGCAAAAAGCCAGGGCATGTTAAATATGATTGCCCACAATTGAAGAAAAAGGGTCAATCAAAGAATAAGCACAAGGCTCATGTGGCTACATGGAGCGATGAAGAAAGTTCTGATGAAGAGGAACAAGAAGTAGCTAACTTATGCTTGATGGCATTTGGGGAAGATTCTAAGGTAACCTCTAACTCATCCGATTTTGATGATTTATCCTATGATGAGTTATTAGAGGAATATAATGGGTTGGCTTCGGATTATGAGAAATTATTTTTAAAATATAAAAATGATGTTTCAAAATTGAAAAATGAAAACAAATCATATCCAAAACCAACAACGATCTTGAAAGTAAAATCAAAGATTTGCAAATCAAACTAGAAGAGTTTGAAAAGAAAAATTTAGATTTGCAAAATTTACTTTCAAAGATCAATGATAACCATCAAAAGAAAATTGATGATCTTAAAACTTCTTTTGATAAAGTTGGAACAAAACATTTTGAAAAAGGTGGAAATTCAAAATCCAACTTTGTTAGAAAAAGTTTTAGAAACTACAATCTTAGAGGTCCCCAAAGAACCTCTAATGGAAAAATCGTTAGAAGTATGTGGGTTCCTAAAGAACTCATTACTACTAAAGATAAAAATATCCTACACAAATGGATACCTAAGGGGACTAGGATTTTGGAAACTAATGAATATGGACCCAAAAGAATTTGGGTACCAAAAATCAAAAATTAATCTATGTTTGTAGGGAAAGGAGCATTGCTACAAGGCACGGGAAACAAATTCAAATTCATGGTACCTTGATAGTGTATGCTCAAGACACATGACCGGAGACAAAAGCCGGTTCATTGAGCTTAACGCCAAAAATGGAGGAGAAGTGACTTTTGTAGATAATTCAAAAGGTCACATTAAAGGTATTGGTACAATAGGTAATACCTCTTCCATACAAATTAAAAATGTTTTATATGTGAATGGATTAAAGCATAATCTATTGAGTATTAGTCAATTATGCGATAAAGGATTCAATGTCTTATTTGAAATTAATGGTTGTAAAGTCATTGACATTGCATCTAATCGGATTATGCTTGTTGGTCATAGAATAGGGAACATATACATGGTGCATTTAGATTCTTTTGATATGACTAATTTATGCCTAGTTGCTAAGGATGAACATGATAGTTGGTTATGGCATAGGAGACTAGGACATGCTAGTATGAGTGTTTTGCAACGGTTAATTCAAGGAGACCTAGTAAGAGGGTTGCCTAAGCTTAAATTTGATAATGATAAAATATGTGATGCTTGTGCTAAAGGAAAACAAAAGCGAGTTTCTTTTAAATCCATTCATGATGTATCAACTAGTAGAGTTTTACAATTGATCCATTTAGATCTTTTTGGGCCAACTAGAACTACTAGCTTGGGTGGAAAACAATATGCATTTGTCTTGGTAGATGACTATTCTAGATACTTGGGTTCTATTTTTAAATACTAAAGATGAAGCATTAGAACAATTCATCACATTTTCAAAAGTAATCCAAAATGAAAAAGGTTACTCTATAACTAGTGTTAGGAGTGATCATGGAACTGAATTTGAAAATCTTGGATTTACTAAATTTTGTAACTCTAACGGTATTAGCCATAATTTTTCAGCACCTAGAACCCCTCAACAAAATGGAGTTGTTGAGAGGAAAAGTCGAACTTTAGAAGAAATGGCTAGAACCATGCTTTGTGAAAATAATTTGCCAAAATATTTTTGGGCGGAAGCCACAAATACCGCTTGTTATGTTGTAAAGAGTAATGATTAGGCCAATTTTAAAGAAAACTCCATATGAAATTTTCAAAAATAAAAAGCCTAACATTAGTTATTTCATCCTTTTGGATTTAAATGTTTTGTTTTAAACAACGGTAAAGAAAACCTTGGCAAATTTGATGCTAAAAGTGATGAAGGAATTTTTCTGGGTTATTCCTTAAATTCTAAAGCCTATCGTGTATTTAATAAAAGAACTTTAGTTGTAGAAGAGTCTATACATGTTGTTTTCGATGATAATCCCCTTCCGAGGAAGGATTCTTGTGTGAATGATGATGTAGGTGTTATAAATACAAATGACGTTAGACATGACATTGGAGAACCATCATCAAAGGAAGAAACGAAAAAATGAGGAAACTCATGATCCTCTTGAGAATCCAACCATTGAAGAAAGGGAAGTATCTTATCCAAGAGAGTACAACTATGTCAAGGATGGTGAAATTATAGGTGATCCATCAAAAGGGGTAACAACTTGATCTTCTCTTAGAAATATTTGTAATTATGTTGCATTTATCTCATGCATAGAGCCTAAGAATATTAAAGAAGCATTAAATAATGAACATTGGATTATGGCTATGCAAGAAGAGTTAAATCAATTTGAGAGAAGTAAAGTATGGACATTAGTTGAAAGGCCTAGTAATAAATCTACTGTAGGTACTAGATGGGTATTTAGGAATAAGCTTGATGAGAGTGGTAATATAGTGTGAAACAAGGCTAGACTTGTTGCTCAAGGGTATACTCAAGAAGAGGGCATAGACTATGATGAAACATATGCTCCCGTAGCTAGGATGGAAGCAATTAGAATGTTATTAGCATTTGCATGTTTCAATGAATTTAAATTATATCAAATGGATGTTAAAAGTGCATTTTTAAATGGTTTTATAAAAGAAGAAGTGTATGTTGAACAACCTCCAGGTTTTGAAGATTCAAATTTTCCAGATCATGTTTTAAAATTAACAAAAGCACTTTATGGTTTAAAGCAAGCTCCTAGAGCTTGGTATGAAAGATTGTCAAATTTTTTAATTGAAAAAGGTTTTTCAAAAGGGAAAGTTGACACTACATTGTTTTTGAAGCATAAAGGTAAAGATTTATTAGTAGTTCAAATTTATGTTGATGATATAATATTTGGTTCCACTAATGATGTTCTTTGCCAAGAATTTTCTAAGCTAATGCAAAGTGAGTTTGAGATGAGCATGATGGGGGAGCTCTCATTTTTCTTGGGACTCCAAATCAAGCAAAAAAAAGATGGCATCTTCATCAATCAAGCTAAGTACGTCAAAGATATGCTCAAGAAGTTTGGACTGGAAAATGGAAAACCTCATGACACTCCAATGAGCTCTTCAACAAAGCTTGACTTAGATGAAGGAGGTAAATGTGTAGATGTTAAATTATTTAGGTCAATGATTGTATCTCTACTTTATCTAACTGCAAGTATACCAGACATTATGTTTAGTGTTTGCTTATGTGCTAGATTTCAATCATGCCCTAAGGAATCACATTTACTAGCTGTTAAGAGAATCTTTAGATACCTTAAGGACAGTCCTAGTTTAGGACTTTGGTATCCTAGAGACTCTAGCTTTAGCTTGCATGCTTTTTCTGATGCGGATTATGGAGGATGCAAATTAGATAGGAAAAGCACCTCCAGTACTTGCCAATTCCTTGGAAATATGCTGATTTCTTGGTTTTCAAAGAAACAAAGTTGTGTTGCATTATCTACCACTGAAGTGGAATACATTTCAGCCGGTAGTTGTTGTGCACAAGTTTTATGGATGAAACAACAACTTTTTGATTATGGAATTGAAGTAGGTACTATTCCTATCAAGTGTGACAATACTAGTGTTATTTGTCTCACTAAAAATCCCATCCAACACTCTAGAACTAAACATGTTGAAATAAGACACCACTTCATTAGAGACCATGTCACTAAGGAAGATGTAGTTCTAGAATTTGTTGATACTTTGCACCAATTAGCGGATAATAGTAAATTTTGATTGCATTCATTGCTATTAGTTAGGGGGAGTTTATGATTCTTGATAAAAAAAATTAATTTTATGTTCAAATATCGTTTAAAGATTAATTGAATTGTTTGAACATGATTAATTTTCAATATATGAGTTGCCAATACCACTAGAGGAAATTAATTTAGCATTTTGGGTGTTTAAAATTGGATTTTAGAATTTTGGTGCAGAGGGAATCGATCCCCCCTTGAGGGAACCGATTCCCCCTTTGAAGGGGAACGGATTCCCCCACAGGGGAATCGATACCCCCTGGGGTTCTGTTAAATCGGGCAGAACACCCAAAACCCCAAAATACTCAAACCCTCTTCTCTTCCACCGTTCTCTCTCAATTTTTATCAAATCTCCATTTTTGCCTCAAATCAACGATATTAATCGGAATTCGATTCAAATATCATCTTCTAAACCTGTTGGAATCATTAAAATCGTGCAAACAACATCAAAATCCCCTCAATCTTCATCTTTCAAGGTAAATTTTTCTAAACTCTCTATTTCATTGATTTTGAACATAGGATTAGTTTTTAATTAGTTCTAGGTTGAAATAGTGATCGGGCATTGATTGTTTAATGATTAGAAACTAGATGTTACAACTAATTTCATCAAAAACACAAGAATTTTACAAAATTTTAAAATTTTCGAAATAAAAAAAAATTTGATTCTCAAAGTTAATGTGTTTTGATAAAATTATGTTGTTATGAAAACTATATATATATTGTTTCTCAAAACCATATTTGTCAAAAGTTTTTCAAAAACTTTGCCCAATAGGATTGATTTAGCGAACCTTGAAATATTGAGGACTCAATTGAGTTTTGGGATTAATTGAATTGCATACATTTGTTTTTAAAATTGCAGGTTATCCAATCTATTCCGATTTCCTTCACCATGTCCAATCCTAAACGTGCTAGGTCTTCATCTAGTCGTCAACCAAATCCACCTCCAAATCCTCCTCCTATTCCTCAAAACCCTATTCCAAATCTTGATCCTAACTTGACTATCCAAAATTCTTGTTTCAATCAACCGGGTCCTAAAGATTATCGTTTTTGGTTTTACCAATATTTTGACTCGTATAAGATTAGGGAAGAACGTATCCCATCTCTTCAAGCTATGGTTGCTATTAACTTTTAAATATCTCCCTATCTTGCACGAATGGAAATTTGATAAACTTTTCGAACTTGAACCCGTTGTCTATCATCAACTTGTTCGTATCTTCTATTGTAATGCCGTTTGTATCAAAAATCGTGACAAAACCAAAACCATAGGAGTACGTTCCTACCTCCTAGGTTAATATTTCCATCTTGATCCGGCTTACATAGCCAATGCCTTAGGCTTGGATAATGAAGGTTTATCAAATGAAAAACAAGTTTTAGGCTCTCGATATAAACGAAATGATAGTGCAAGTGTTCTAGATCTTCATGAACGTTTTCTTCATCTCATGATCACTTGGTGGTTTCGACCATCCGGGGGTCGTTATTCTACTCTCAGAGCTTTAGATCTTTGGTGGTTGCATTGTTTTGAACACAATATAAAAATAAACCTTTCTGAGATTATCTTTGCTGAGATTGTTGAAACCGTTAACCTAGTGCCAAATAAGAAACTCTGTTCTTCACTAGTTTACGGTTGTATCCTTAGTAATCTCTTTTCTAAAGCCGAGCTTCGAGTTGGTCTAGATGCCTCCTTTCCTCTTAAGAAACAAATCAATCTTCTTTCTTTAACAAGAGTGGGATGGGTCAAAGATAAAGAAACCGGTGAATGGGTTCGATCTTCTGCAACTACTCCCGGGAGCTAGTTCTTCACAAGCTCCACTCGAAGCTGACGAAGATCCAGAGTTTGAAAAATTAATGAGGGATATCGATGAAGCCGAAGATGAGCCTGAGCAACCCGAGGAGCACGCACAACAATCGACTCAAATGCCTCCATATTTTCAATCCTTTATGGAGATATTTGATTTCCGTTATGCGACCATGGATTCGCGCTTTACTTCTATAGAGTCTCATTTATCCACAATGGGAGCTCAACAATTAGAGATTCTCTGAGAGATGCGCACAAACAACGCTTCAATGAATGAACGTATTGATGCACTCTCACACGAGATGGCCGTTATGCGAGCTCGTTTTTTCCTCCTCCCGATCCTCCTACGGATGTTTGATTCTATATTTTACTTTGAACTCCAAACTTATTGTTTTAACATTTTGAATATTTTGGAATGTTTGAATTTGTGAATTAATTGATTATGAATTTGTTTGGATTTATGGATGGTATGAACTTATATGTTTTGTGTGATTTATTCATTATTGCATCATTTACTTCATGTTAGATATATGACCAATTTTGCCATATCACATTAAATATGAATATTGATTATGAAGCTAATGGCTAACGTTTCTCTTGATTGTGATCTTAGCAGCTTATGCATACATATACCTAATCAATTGGCTAAATGTTTTTCACGTTTCTTTGAATCTTTTTGATTTAACAAAAAGGGGGAGAAGTGTGTGTTTTAAGTGTGTTTTAAAATAAGTATGTTTTAAAATGATAAATGGGAGAAGTGTTAAAGTAAGGGGAAGTAATTTCAAAACTTGATTTCAAAATCTTAAAATTACTAAAATGTTTTGTTATATCAAAAAGGGGGAGATTGTTGAAAACATTTTGATATTTCAATATAACAAATTAAGTTAAATGAATTTTAAGATTTTCCAAATGATTTTCTAAGTATATTCGATATAATTATTCGAATATCAAAACATTACTCCAAATATTTCAAAAATCATTTTTTTTTAATCCTTACTTAAGTGTAAAATTAAGTTTTAATCTTAAAACAATTTCAAAATAATCTTTCAAAGTATTTCGAACCATTTCAAAGCCAAAAATTCTAGATTGCTCAGAGGGAACCGATTCCCCCCTATTCAACGGTCGAAATATTTGAATTTTACACTTAGGGAACCGATTCCCTATGAGAGGGTACCGATTCCCCCCACGCTCCAAGCATTTTTATTAAATGTTTTCACACTTAAACGGCTATATTATCTTCATTAATCATCCCTAACGTTCAGAAGTGATTCAAGGTGTATTTAAGCAAGCTTAGAAGCCATTGATCAAATACAAGAAACATCAAGCAACTAGAATCAAGAGAGAATCAAAGAGAAAGCATCAAACCTCAAGTGTGATTTCAAGCCTATTTTCATTCAATATTCATTTTGCTTTCAAGAACACATATTGTGCTCAATTGTATTCATCTTTGAGTGTTCTTTTCTTTGTTCTAGAATTGTGCAAACAATCTACCTTGTGAGGATTTCCTTGTAAGTTTGCAAATTTGTATTGTTCTCTTTGGGAGAGAGTTTTCTCAAGAATTTGGGGTATAATTCTTGAGGGTTTGTAAGGTTACTCTTTGTCCTCAAAAGAAAGACAAATTAGTGAATTTGTGGAAAATCCTTAGTGTGGATAGCTAAGGTAGTGGACGTAGACTTTGATTGAGAAAGTCGAACCACTCTAAATCGCTGTGCAAATCTTTTCAATTTTCTGCAAAAGCTTTCATCGAAATTTGAATTGCCAATTCACCCCCCTCTTGGCCGATTCCGTCGATCGATTAACTCAACAAATACAATTGAGTACAAGTAGTGTTCTTGAAAGAAAAATGAATATTGAATGAAAAATAGGCTTGAAATGCTCAAACTTGAGGTTTGATGCTTTCTCTTTGATTCTCTCTTGATTCTAGTTGCTTGTAGTTTCTTGTTATTGATCAATGGCTTCTAAGCTTGTCTAAATACACCTTCAAATGATTCTGAACGTTGGGGATGATTAGTGGAGTCAATAGAGTCGTTTAAGTGTGAAACAATTAATTAAAGTAGTTGAGAGCGTCAGTGCATCGATGCATACCCTAGGTGCATCGGTGCATCAGTGTAAAATTCAATTATTTTGACCGTTGGACTCTAAGTGCATCAGTGCACTAAGAGTGCATTGATGCATGAAATGCATTTGATGTTTTGAAATAGCCTGAGTGCATAGATGCATGGTCTTGTGCATCGATGCATCTAATGCACTAAGTGCATCGATGCATGGTATGTGCATCGATGCATAAAATGCATTCGATATTCAATTAATTCCATAGTGCATCGATTCATGGATTGGTGCATCGGTGCATCACTTTGAAAATTTGATTTTAGGCTTGATTTTGGTTAAAAATACTTTGTGAAAATTGTTTCAAAAATAGTTTAAGTATAAAACACAATTTTACACATTTAGTAAGGTTTGAAATGATCTTGAAAGACTTGGAGTAATAATTTGATATTCGATTAATTGAATCGAATATACTTTAGAAAATCTTTTGTAAAATTTTAAAATTCATTTAAACTTAGTTTGTTATATCGAAATATCAAAATGTTTTCAACTATCTCCCCCTTTTTGATATAACAAAACTCTTGAGTAATTTTAAGATTTTCTTTGAAAATAAGCTTTGAAATCAATTTTGAAATTACTCCCCCTTACTATAACACTTCTCCCCTTTAAAACTTTTAACACTTAACACTTCTCCCCCTTTTTGTTAAATCAAAAAGACTCAAAAACTGAGTTAAAGAAGGCTTTGAAAAACATAGCCAATTGATTAAACATTTTAATTGAATATAACTTAAGCTGCTAAGATCAAAGATCAAAAGAGAGGTTAGCCATTAGTGTTCATAATCAGTATTCAAATCAAATGTGAAATGGTAAATTGGTCATAATGCAACTAAGATGCCAATAATGCAAAAATTAATAAACATGAAGCTCATAAAGATCAAAACAATTAAATAAAAAGTTCAAACATCCAACAATAGTTAAACAATTCAAAAACAGTAAAATGTTTTAACAATCCAAGTTTTAAGTTTTAATCCCAAATACAATCAAAATAAAATAAGTCTACTCATCCATAGAAGGATCGGGAGGCGGAGGAGGAAATCGGGCTTGCATCTCAAGAGAGAGAGCATCCATGCGTGCAAGCATCTCCCTTTAAAACTCCATCTGACGAGCTTCCAAAGTGTCTAAGCGTTGATTTATTGCTTCGTGAGTAGCAGTCAAGTGGGATTCGATGGAAGCATACCGTAGATCAAATGTCTCCAAAAAATGAACGAAAATATGGAGGCATTTGATCCTCTTGTGGAGCTGGATCCGGTACAGGCTCGTCATCGGGTACGTGATCATCGATGTCTTGCATAAGCTGTTTAAATTCAGGATCATCATCAGTAGCCAGACCCGGAGGAGGAGGAGGAGGATCACGAGAGGAGCTAGGAGCAGCTCGTGAGGAACTAGCTCCCGGAGTTTGCCTACCGGGTCTAAAAACTCATTGACCGGTTACCTCGTCTTGTTTTCAATCTGCTTTCTTCAAGGATGTTAGATTGATTTGGTTTTGGAGTGGGATAGGATTGTCGAGAGAGACGTCTAGACCAAGTTTGATAAAGAGGTTACTAAGAAGACATCCATAAACTAATGTTTCGACATGTTTTGAAGGAATAATGTTTATGACATCAACTAGTTGACTGAATATAATGTGAGGTAGATTAATTTTGATTTTATTCTTGAGACAGTGCATCCACCATAAATCCCTAATACGAAGAGTGGAGTACCTACCTCCGGATGGTCTAAACCACCAAGAGATCATCAGATAAAGAAAACGATCGTTATGAGATCGTAGAGTACTAACACTAGTGTTTGGAACATAGGGATAATCTACAGTTTCATTCTCATTATATATCCCATCATCATCTAACCCAAAACGGAAAGCTATAGTCTCGGGGTCAATATTAATATATTGGCCTAAAAGATAAGATCTAATTGATATAGTTCCACATTGAGTTTCGTTTTGAATACATACCGCATTGGAATAGAAAATGCGGACTAATTTTTGATAGACGATAGGTTTGAGCTGAAACAATTTATCAAATTTCCAAGCTTTAAGAATCGGAAGGTATTCAAAGTTAATATCTATCATAGCTTCAAGAGAGGGAATATGCTCTTCCCGGATTCTATAAGTTTGAAAAGAATTTCTGTACCTAGAGTACAATTCGTCTCTATGATGCTCAGGCATGTTAAAACAGGATCCTAATAGAGATGTAGGTGGAGGAGGAACAGGATTAGGAGGTTGGTTTGAACGAGAACGACTCGATGAAGTTCTAGGGCGTTTGGGATTAGACATGGTTTAGAGATCGAAAAAAGGAAAGAAATAGATAACCTACAAATTGAAAAACATGTATGCACAATAATCAATCCCAAAACTCAATTGAGTTCGCAATAATCAAGGTTCTCTAAAACAATCCTAATGGGCAAAGTTTTGAAAACTATTTGAAAATATCATTGGAAATATTGCAATACATATAGTTTTCATAAAAATAATATAATGAAGACAAAAACATCAATGATTTTTGAAAATAATTTTTTTTAATTTCGAATTTCAAAGAAAATTTTGAAAAATTGTGTGTTTTTTATGAAATTTGTTGTAAAATCTAGTTTAGAATCATCATATAACCAATGCCTGATATAATGTTCATCCTACAACTAATCAAAACTAGCCCTAAGATTGAAAATTGATAAAAATGAGTTTTTAGATAAGTTTACCTTGAAATTTTGGATTGAGAGGGATGTATTGATGTTTTGCACGAATTAATGATTGAAGCAGGATTAGGAGTTGAAAAGCTCGAAGATTCTGACAATATTTTGTTGATTTTGAGACAGATGGAGAGTTTGGAAGAGAGATGGATGAACGGCTGAGTTGTTTTGGAGGCTTAGGTATTTGAAAGAATGAGAAAATAGGGTTTTAATACCTAAAACCCGACGGATGCATCGATGCATAGCTCTGAGCATCGATGCACATTCAAGGCGTGTATCGGTGCATCAACATGATGAATCGATGCACATTCAAAGGGATGATCGATGCACTGTTAAGTGTATCGATGCACTAAGCACAGAAATGACAAAAATCTGTTTTAAAACACTCAAAATGCTAGATTAATTGGCTCTAGTGGTATTGGCAACTGATATATTGAAAATTAATCATGTTCAATCAATCAAATTATTCTTTAAACCAAATTTGAACATAAAATTAATTTTCACCAAATAACATAAACTCCCCCTAACTAATAGCATAAAATGCAATCAAAAATTATTATTATAAGCATTTTTCATTTATTCTTAAAAGTGCTAAAATTATTTTAAACACTAAGTGAAGATAGGTTAGTTAAACCTAATTCTCTCCTAAGTGTCCAAAATCTTTCCTTGTCTAAAGGCTTTGTAAAAATATCCGCTAATTGGTGCAAAATATCAACAAATTCTAGAACTACATCTTCCTTAGCGACATGGTCTCTAATGAAGTGGTGTCTTATTTCAACATGTTTAGTTCTAGAGTGTTGGATGGGATTTTTAGTGAGACAAATAGCACTAGTATTGTCACACTTGATAGGAATAGTACCTACTTCAATTCCATAATCAAAAAGTTGTTGTTTCATCCATAAAACTTGTGCACAACAACTATCGGCTGAAATGTATTCCACTTCAGTGGTAGATAATGCAACACAACTTTGTTTCTTTGAAAACCAAGAAATCAGCATATTTCCAAGGAATTGGCAAGTACTGGAGGTGCTTTTCCTATCTAATTTGCATCCTCCATAATCAGCATCAGAAAATGCATGCAAGCTAAAGCTAGAGTCTCTAGGATACCAAAGTCATAAACTAGGAGTGTCCTTAAGGTATCTAAAGATCCTCTTAACAGCTAGTAAATGTCATTCCTTAGGGCATGATTGAAATCTAGCACATAAGCAAATACTAAACATAATGTCTGGTCTACTTGCAGTTAGATAAAGCAAAGAACCAATCATTGACCTATATAATTTAACATTCACACATTTACCTCCTTCATCTATGTCAAGCTTTGTCGATGAGCTCATTGATGTGTTATGTGGCTTCCCATTTTCCAGTCCAAACTTCTTGAGCATATCTTTAACGTACTTAGCTTGATTGATGAAGATGTCATCTTTTCTTTACTTGATTTGGAGTCCCAAGAAAAATGAGAGCTCCCCCATCATGCTCATCTCGAATTCACTTTGCATTAGCTTAGAAAATTCTTGGCAAAGAACATCATTAGTAGAACCAATTATTATATCATCAACATAAATTTGAACTACTAATAAATCTTTACCTTTATGCTTTAAAAACAATGTAGTGCCAACCTTCCCTTTTGAAAAACCTTTTTTAATTAAAAAAAATTGACAATCTTTCATACCAAGCTCTATGAGCTTGTTTTAAACCATAAAGTGCTTTTGTCAATTTAAGAACATGATTTGGAAATTTTAAATCTTCAAAACCTGGAGGTTGTTCCACATATACTTCTTCCTTTATAAAACCATTTAAAATGCACTTTTAACATCCATTTGATATAATTTAAATTCATGAAAACATGCAAATGCTAATAACATTCTAATTGCTTCCATCCTAGCTACGAGAGCATATGTTTCATCATATTCTATGCCCTCTTCTTGAGTATAGCCTTGAGCAACAAGTCTAGCCTTGTTTCTCACTATATTACCACTTTCATCAAGCTTATTCCTAAACACCCATCTAGTACCTACAGTAGATTTATTACTAGGCCTTTCAACTAATGTTCATACTTTACTTCTCTCAAATTGATTTAACTCTTCTTGCATAGCCATAATCCAATGTTCATCATTTAATGCTTCTTTAATATTCTTAGGCTCAATGCATGAGATAAATGCAACATAATTACATATATTTCTAAGAGAAGATCGAGTTGTTACCCCTTTGGATGGATCACCTATGATTTCACCATCCTTGACATAGTTATACTCTCTTGGATAAGATACGTCTCTTTCTTCAATGGTTGGATTCTCGAGAGGATCATGAGTTTCATTTTTTGTTTCTTCCTTTGATGATAGTTCTCCAACGTCATGTCTAACGTCATTTGTATTTATAACACCTACATCATCATTCACACAAGAATCCTTCCTCGGAAGGAGGTTATCATAGAAAACAACATATATAGACTCTTCTACAACTAAAGTTATTTTATTAAATACTCGATATGCTTTAGAATTGAAGGAATAACCCAGAAAAATTCCTTCATCACTTTTAGCATCAAATTTGCCAAGATTGTCTTTACCGTTGTTTAAAACAAAACATTTACATCCAAAAGGATGAAAATAGCTAATGTTAGGCTTTTTATTTTTGAAAAGTTCATATGGAGTTTTCTTTAAAATAGGCCTAATCATTACTCGATTAATAACATAACAAGTGGTATTTGTGGCTTCCGCCCAAAAATATTTTGGCAAATTGTTTTCACAAAGCATGGTTCTAGCCATTTCTTTTAAAGTTTGATTTTTCCTTTCAACAACTCCATTTTGTTGAGGGGTTCTAGGTGCTGAAAAATTATAGCTAATACCATTAGAATTACAAAAATCATTAAATCCAAGATTTTTAAATTCAGTTCCATGATCACTCCTAACACTAGTTATAGAGTAACCTTTTTCATTTTGGATTACTTTTGAAAACGTGATGAATTTTTCTAATGCTTCATCTTTAGTACTTAAGAATAGAACCCCAAGTATATCTAGAATAGTCATCTACCAAGACAAATGCATATTGTTTTCCACCCAAGCTAGTAGTCCTAGTTGGCCCAAAAAGATCTATATGGATCAATTGTAATACTCTACTAGTTTATACATCATTAATGGATTTAAAAGAAACTCGCTTTTGTTTTTCTTTAGCACAAGCATCACAGATTTTATCATTATCAAATTTCAGTTTAGGCAGCCATCTTACTAAGTCTCCTTGAATTAATCGTTGTAAAACACTCATGCTAGCATGTCCTAGTCTCCTATGACATAACCAACTATCATGCTCATCTTTAGCAACTAGGCATAAATTAGTCATATCGATAGAGTCTAAATGAACCATGTATATGTTTCATATTCTATGACCAACAAGTATAATTCGATTAGATGCAATGTCAATAACTTTACAACCATTGGTTTCAAACATGACATTGAATCCTTTATCACATAATTGACTAATACTCAAAAGATTATGCTTTAATCCGTTCACATATAAAACATTCATAATTTGTATGGAAGAGGTATTACCTATAGTGCATATACCTTCAATGTGACCTTTTGAGTTATCACCAAAAGTCACTTCTCCTCCATTTTTGGCGTTAAGCTCAATGAACCGGCTTTTGTCTCCGGTCATGTGTCTCGAGCATCCACTATCAAGGTACCATGAATTTGAATTTGTTTCCCATGCCTTGTAGCAATGCTCCTTTTACTACAAACATAGATTAATTTCTAATTTTTGGTACACAAATTCTTTTGGGTCCATATTCATTAGTTTCCGAAATCCTAGTCCCCTTAGGTATCCATTTGTGTAGGATATCTTTATCTTTAGTAGTAATGAGTCCTTTAGGAACCCATATACTTCTAACGATTTTTCCATTAGAGGTTCTTCGGGGACCTCTATGATTGTAGTTTTTAAAACTTTTTTCTAACAAAGTTATATTTTGAATTTTCTCCTTTTTCAAAATGTTTTGTTTCAACTTTATCAAAAGAAGCTTTAAGATCATCAATTTTCTTTTGATGATCATCATTGACCTTTGAAAGTAAATTTTGCAAATCCGAATTTTTCTTTTAAAACTCTTCTAGTTTGATTTGCAAATCTTTGATTTTACTTTCAAGATCGTTGTTGGTTTTGGATATGAGTTTATTTTCTTTTTTCAATTTTGAAACATCATTTTTATATTTTAAAAACAATTTCTCATAATCCGAAGCCAAACCATTATATTCGTCTAATAGCTCATCATAAGATAAATTATCAAATTCAGATGAGTTAGAGGTTACCTTAGAATCCTCCCCGAATGCCATCAAGCACAAGTTTGCTACTTCTTGTTCCTCTTCATCGGAACCTTCTTCATCGCTCCATGTAGCCACATGAGCCTTGTGCTTATTCTTTGATTGCCCTTTCTCTTCAATTGTGGGCAATCAAATTTGACATGCCCCGTCTTTTTGCATTCATAGCAAATGATCGGGTCCTTCTCTTTTGGTTTATTTTTGAGGCCTTCATTTCGTTTGAATTTTCTTCCTCGATAAGGTCTCATCATTTTTCTGAACCGTTTGGCAAACAATGCCATTTCCTCGTCATCTTCACCTAAATCACTCTCTTCTTTTGTGGATTTGAGAGCAACTCCAATGTTTTTCTTCTTCTTCTTCTCCTTTGGTGTCTCTTCAATCTTATCGAGGTCTACCTCATCTTCAAGCATCATTTCATGAGTGAGGAGGGAACCGATTAGCTCTTCAAGAGTTAAGGACTTTAGGTTCTTAGCCTCGATAATTGCGGTCTTCTTGGATTGCCATGATTTTGGAAGTGAGTAAACTAACTTCCTCACAAGCTTTTCGTTTGGAATGATCTCTCCATATGATTTGAGACCATTGAAAATCGTTGAGAATCTATCCATCATAGCTTTGATATCTTCATTTGATTTCATCCTGAAATTTTCATAGCTATGTGTTAGAAGACTAATTTTAGATTCTTTTATCTCGTCGGTGCCTTCATGAGTGACTTGTAGTGTATCCCATATTTCTTTGGCAGTTGTACAAGATGAAACTCTTCCATATTCATCTGGTCCAAGAGAACAAAATATAATATGGATGGCTTTGGAGTTGAGCTGGAACATTTTCGTCTCTCATTCACTCCACAATCTTGGATGAGTGAGAGGTTTGATATATCCGTCTTCTACAACATTCCATGCTCCCATGTCACTGGCTTGAATGAAATACATCATCATATTCTTCCAATAGCCATAGTTAGCTCCATTGAAGAAAGGAGGCTTGTTGACGGGCATCGAATCGAGACCGGAGTTGACGTTTGGAGTGGTGGCCATTGATGACTTTTATTATCGATGTAACTCTTCCCGGATCTACTCAAGAGGTGGTTAAACCTTCAAATGAGTCAAGCTCTGATACCAATTATTGAGTTAATCGATCGACGTAATCAACCAAGATGGGGGTGAATTGGTAATTAAAATTTTGGTGGAAGCTTTTTACAAAAAATTGAAAGTAATTGCACAGCGATTTAGAGTGGTTCGACTTTCTCAATCAAAGTCTACGTCCACTACCTTAGCTATCCACACTAAGGATTTTCCAACAAATTCACTAATTTGTTTTTTCTTTTGAGGCCAAAGAGATAACCTTACAACTCCCTCAAGAATATACCCCAATTCTTGAGAACACTCTTTCTCAAAGAGAAGATTACAAATTTGCAAACTTACAAGGAAATCCTCATAAGGTAGAATGTTTGCACAATTCTAGAACAAAGAAAAGAACACTAAAAATGAATACAATTGAGTAAAAGTAGTGTTCTTGAAAGAAAAATGAATATTGAATGAAAAATAGGCTTGAAATGCTCAAACTTGAGGTTTGATGCTTTCTCTTTGATTCTCTCTTGATTCTAGTTGCTTGAAGTTTCTTGTTATTGATCAAAGGCTTCTAAGCTTGTTTAAATACACCTTCAAATGATTCTGAACGTTGGGATGATTATTGGAGTCAATAGAGTCGTTTATGTGTGAAAACAATTAATTAAAGTAGTTGGGAGTGTCAGTGCATCGATGCATACCCTAGGTGCATCGGTGCATCAGTGTAAAATTCAAATATTTTGACCGTTGGACTCTCAGTGCATCGATGCACTAAGAGTGCATCGATGCATAAAATGCATTTGATGTTCAATTAATTCCATGGTGCATCGATGCATGGATTGGTGCATCGGTGCATCACTTTGAAAATTTGATTTTAGGCTTGATTTTGGTTCAAAATACTTTGTGGAAATTGTTTCAAAAATAGTTTAAGTATAAAACACAATTTTACACATTTAGTAAGGTTTGAAATGATCTTGAAAGACTTGGGGTAATAATTTGATATTCGATTAATTGAATCGAATATACTTTAGAAAATCATTTGTAAAATCTTAAAATTCATTTAAACTTAGTTTGTTATATCGAAATATCAAAATGTTTTCAACAAATATCAAAAAAGTAAAATCTAAATTTGAAAATAAAATATTGAATATGTGTATGATGCCATATAAAAAATAAAATTAATTCACTCTTAATAGAAATAAAAGAAATTTTATTATTAATTATTTATCTCTTTAGGAAACATTTATAATGAGAAAATTAATTATTATTATTTATTTGAATAATAAGGAGCCTAGTTGGAATAATTAAGCATGCCCTTGACGATTAATCTGGTGTAGGTATAAAATAATATATGTTCAACGATAACTCACAATCATTTGACATTACACTCTCACACTATTGACCTTCTTGATGTTCGATCCCGAGATCTTTGATATCACGTATAAAGAGCATCTCGATTTGAATAGGAGAGTCGAACAATTTATGTTGGCCAACAATGCTACCTTCTAACTTAGTTAAGGAATCATTAATCATATCGGCTTCTCTTTTGATGAGCTTGAAGTCAACCAACCAAGCTTGATTAAAGATGGCAACAATCTCTCGGATTAACCATATGTGATAGTTATTAAAATTGTTTATAGGAAAGTTATAGAAGTTGTTCCTTACAAGAAATAAATGAAGGAAAAAAAGGAGATTGGTAGTAGTGCAAAAGCTCTAATAATAAGTTTAATTAATTAACAATAAGTTGATGAAATACAATAAGAAATTAGATTTATTAAGTAAGATCAGAAATTTAAACCTTGATGTGTGCAAATGAAATAAATTAGACGAAGAGTTAATGAAAGATCCATAAATATTTTTCAGAGTGATAATAAATGTATTAATAATATATTTTTTTATATGGAACGAACATAAATAAAATTTCATGGTAGACACCATTAATAAAATAAACAACTAATTTAAAGAAATTCAAATTTTGGAATAAGTATGTGCCACCGTGGAGGATACATACATCCACCACTGAGAAGAGTCGTCCCTACATTAAGCTTTCGTAATACCCTATTTAGATTAATAGGTTAAATTATTGAAAATCAATAATTATATATAAAAAGAAAAAAAACTTAAATCATATTCACATTAATGCCTATCAATCTATGATTAATAATGAGAGATAACAAACTAGAGAATGTGGGACACGATCTAAAAGTCATTGTCCAGTTAACACGTCCATAGCACCTGCGTGGCTAGCTTTGCTTCTTAGCAGCCAGATTTGACCATTGGTGCACTCTCTTGGCCCTTCGCAGTTGCTTGTCGGCCTCGCCACCGACATCAGCTCATCACCACAACTATAAATTCAGCTTTGTTTTCTTCTTCGACTCCCCCACTACATATTTTCCTTTCACCTCAAACATGGCTTCTCTTCGATATTTTATCTTCACTTTACTCTTACTTTTGTTTATTTCTCCATGTTTAGCCCAACCGTCGTTCCGTCCCAGGGCCCTGGTGCTTCCGGTCTCTAAAGACCCCTCTACACTTCAGTACGTTACCACTTTTAACCAAAGGACACCCCTTGTTTCCGTAAACGTCGTGGTCGATCTCGGTGGCCGATACTTGTGGGTTGATTGCGAGCGGGGTTATGTTTCATCGACGTTACGTCGTCCAAGCTGCGGTTCCGCCGAATGCTCGTTGGCTGGAGCCAATGGTTGCGGAGGCAACGTATGTTCTATCGGACCCGATAACACCGTGACTAACAGCGGCGGACCTGGTGAGGTTGCTCAAGATGTTTTGTCTCTCAATTCAACTGATGGAAGGAACACTGGCCTAGTGGTCACTGTGCCTAGGTTCATTTTCGCTTGTGCAACAACTTCCATCATTCAAGGCCTTGCTAGCGGGGTAGTCGGAATGGCGGGTTTCGGTCGGTATAATATTGCGCTTCCTCAACAATTCGCTGCCGATTTCAGTTTCCGAAGAAATTTCGCCGTTTGTCTCTCATCTTCAACCTCAGCCAGAGGTGTTATTTTCTTAAGTGATGGTCCCTATGTGTTCATCCCTGGAGTTGACGCATCACAATCACTTACTTATACACCACTCTTCATCAACCCTATCAGCACAGCCCCTTCTTTCCCTCTCGACGAACCCTCCGCTGAGTATTTCATCGGCGTAAAATCGATCAAAGTGAACGAAAAACCCGTCCCGCTGAACACGACATTACTGTCCATCAACAGAGAAGGTGTTGGTGGCACAAAGATCAGCACCGTGAATCCCTACACCGTCCTCGAGGCTTCGATCTTCAAAGCCGTCACCGAGGCCTTCATTAACGAAGCTGCTGCTTGGAACATCACCAGGGTGGCTGGTGTGGCTCCATTTGAGGTGTGTTTCAGCTTTAGTAACATCGGAAGAACACGTTTAGGAGCAGCCGTGCCATCAATAGACCTTGTGTTGGAAAACGATAGCGTTTTCTGGAGGATTTTTGGGGCGAACTCGATGGTGGAGGTTAACAGTGATGTGTTGTGCCTTGGATTCGTTAATGGTGGCGCAAACCCACAGACCTCAATTGTTATCGGAGGGTACCAGTTGGAGGACAATCTTGTTCAGTTCGATTTAGCAACTTCAAGACTGGGGTTCAGCTCTACACTGTTGGGTAGGCGAACTACTTGTGCCAACTTCAACTTCACATCTAATGCTTAGATGGTATCGTAGAATTAATTTTAACAGATTATAAGGGAATAAATATCTGCTTTTTGCAGTTTATATGTATGTGTACGTAATTGTTAGGGGTACTTTTTTTTTTAATGAAATTATAAAAGTTGAAGTCTTTTTTTAAAGATGATATGATTTTATTTTATAGTGACACGCCAGTATTAATGTTAAATTTTTAATAGTTTGTAATTAAAATAAAATAAAAACGTAAATTTTAGTATGATTTTAAAATAAAAAATAATTAAATGACTAAAACATAACAAAAATGATAATTAAGATATTAAATTTGTAGTTTACCTTTATCATTAACGTACTTTTAATTCCCTCAACTTGATCAGTGAATACGATGTAGTAATGGACACTTGCGTTGTACTAAGGCTAATCTCGGTGCCAAATTTAGGAATTTTTTAATATAAATTTAGAGTAAATATAATATAATATATATTTTTAATTATTTGATAATGAATGTTCATATCTTTATATAAGCGGTGCTCGAATATAAAATCTTAAGAAATAACAATAATCCTTTCATCATTGAAATCGTTTAGTCCATGTAATAAGAAGTTAATATATAATTATAACCATCATACAACATGATATTGTTTAATATATGTATGTAGAGACGTTCAATTCATGCATAATTTGGCAAATTAATCGGTAATTGTCAATTACGGATTAATATATATATATATATATATATATATATATATATATATAGACTACCAAATTCTACTTAAATAAAAGGTGAGTGTGTTGACCAAATAAGGCGAGGTGCAGTGGATGGTCGTTATAATTATGCTTCTAATACCTAAATTTGATTTTTAAAATCTGATTTTTTAAAGATTACGTCTCGAATAATTTAGTAACCAATTAATAATAAAACATGATTCGATGAGTCGCCACCAATATTTGATTAGGGTGTGATTGGGCACCCAAAACGTATTTGTTATTTAAAAAATATTAATTTTAATTATAACAACAAATTTGCGGCATGCATTACCAAAATTTGAGTTCAGGAGTCGGTTATGCGCGGGGAAGGATTATCACCCCCACATCACGCTAAATCGGTACCTAGTCAATTAATTAGTTGTGTTTGTAATGAAATTCACGAGTTCAAGTTAAATTTAATTTAAGATCCCATACAAATAAAATTCTTTGAATTTTAGGACGAAACACAATAATATTTAATTATTTCCTATCGAGAAGAATCAATCTCTCATGCCTTAAAGCAGTCGATTCTTACTCCAATCGAAATAAAAGAATATTACAATTCCATCCCCAAATTCACTATTAATTCCAAATTTAAAAGCACAAATAAAAAATAAATTTAAGATAACAATAAAACTCTCTTTGAATTTTAGGAAGGAAAAGGAAAATATTTAATTATTTTCTATCAAGAAGAAACGACCTCTCACGCCTTAAAATAGTCATTTCTCACTCCAATCAAAATAAAGAAATATTACTATTTCTCTCTAACATTTGTTATTAATCCCAAAAAAATTAAGCGTATAAGTAATAATAAAACAAAATAACTCTAACACCTATTTTTTTATAAAAATATTCATTGAATTTTAAGAGAGAAAACGATAATATCTAATTGTTTCCAATCGAGAATGAATGATCTCTCATGCCTTAAAGCAATCGTTTATCACTCCAATCGAAATGAAGATATATCATTATTTAGTCCTAAAATTCAATATTAATTAGAATGTTATTATTTTGAAATCCCATTGAAAAATACATGCAAAATAAAACAAATTTAAAGCATACATCAAGCAAGTACTATTAATTAATTATTTTTCCAACCTTTAATGAGAATAAGAATGTTCAATTATTTAAATACATCGAGACGAGACCTTAGATTCGATCTAACCGTATTTTATCGGTGAACTTAATTAAAAGAACATGATCTTTTTCTCAATCCCCAAATTTTAAAATAGATTCAATTTAATTCATGTCACTTAATGGGATAGATTTTCATTTTAAAATTATCGAAAGTAACTTTCTTATACGTTAAAACAATCACTTTACGACAATCTTAAAATGAACGAATATTGCCCTTAGTCAAATAATTTTGATTCGAGTCAAGAATGCTTATGAGGGTATCATGCAAATTAATTTAAAATAGAGAACAAACCCAATTAGTGACTAAAAAATAAAATAACATAAAAGCAACATGCAAAAATTAAAACAAAACAAAACGCAAAGAGGACTAGAATGTAAACAAATAAATCATCATGTCAAAAATTAAAATAAAATAAAGTGAAAAGTGACCAAAATGAACATTTTTAACATTAAGCGCCAAAATTGTAATAAATAAAAATAAATAAGATATAGAGACCAAATTAAAATAAAATAAAATTGCATGGTTAAATTAAATAAAAAATAGATCAGAGATTGAAATATAAAACATGTTAAAACTACAGGGACTATTTAATAAATATTCCTTTTTTAAAGCCTAAAACACACTTTTAAAGAAAATGTGTAAATTACTAAATCAATCCATAAATATTAAAAATAAAATTAAATAATCACTATACATGACCAAAATGCAAAAATATGCCTAAATAAGGGGTTAAACAGCAAATATTCCAAAACAAATACATAACAGGCATGAAAATGGGTAAATAGCAACTTCGGTCCTTGCAGGTCACCAACATGCAAAAACACAACTAAATTAGGGGGACCAAACATAAAATATCCCAAAAAAATATAATATGCATGAAAAGGGTAAATAGCAACTTCGGTCCTCGTAGGTGACCAATATGCAAAAACACTGCTAACTTAGGGGAACCTATGTGTGATTTTACTCTAATGTTTTCCTATAACACCTACTTTTCTGTTACTTTTATTTCATTTTTAACTGAAACCTAAAAAATCTCAAACTCTCTTAACTCTTCCCTTTCTTCCTCGTTTGGTTTCCTTCTGATCGTCGTTTCGACCGCCACACATGGTTGTCAAAACCCCTAAACCTAACCTAAAATGACATCTTTCACTTTGATCTACCCTCTTAAGCCTAGATCCAAAGCAAAAACTACAAAATAAACCCTTTAAACCTCCCAAAACAACCTTAAACCTTTTGAGTTCCCTATCTCCGACGACTTTAAGGTGACGATTGGTCACCACTTGTGTTCTAACTCTCCCATCGGGCCTTTAAAACCACATGCAAGACCTTTAAAAGCTAAATGAGACTCTCGGCTCTCCTTCTTGACACTGACCTCTCCGACGAAGACCCCTAAAAACTCAGGTAAACAAATCTAACTCTCTTATCCCTATTTTTCTTGAATCGACACACATGCACACACACAAAAACATAAATGAAAATTAGAAAAAAGATACCTTCGAAATACTAAAAAACCTCTGATTTTTTATTCCTTGCTAACCTCTTTTTTTGGGGGAAGATACCCTTCTATATCCCTCTGTTCGGGGTTTTATATCCCTTATTACATATATAAAAGCAAAATAAAAAATCTATGTGGTGGTAGCGTGTTGGAGCAGCAACAGTGACTGGAGTGTGGTTGGTGGAGATGACGGTGGTAGGGGACTGGTGCAACAAAAGTGACTGGCAGATGAATGATTGATTGAGGTGATGATGAAGATGGAGGTCACGAGTTCAGCTGAGTCATGGGTGAGGGTTGAAAGGTAAGGGAAATGATTTCGTTTTTTTTTTTGTTTTGTTGTTTGTTTTGGCTCGGTTTGCTGGTTTGATGGGTACTGACAATGGGTTTGACAGGTGTTGATAATGGCCATAGCCCAAATTGGTGGCAATAGAGCAGATCCCGGTGTAAGCGATGGTGGCTGGAAACTAGGGTTTAAAACCCTAGTTGCTTATTTATGTTGGGTTGGTGTTCGGGCTTGGTTCTGTTGGGCTCACTGTTTGGGCTGATTGATGTTGGGCTTCGGGTATGGGCTTGCTAGGCAGGTTGTAACTTGAAAATTAATAAAATAATAATAATAATAATAATAATAATAATAATGGTATCCGAACGAAACGGGTGTCGACAGTTGCCCCTCTTTGCCCATTCTAGTGTTAACAAGAACACGACAAATATGAAGAGACAATAAGTTTTCATCCGGTCTATTATGTGCTTTGAAATCTGATATAGTCTTGAGTGAGAGTGGAAATGAACAATATCTCAAGAGAGATTTTCGAAGATGAAATTTGAAAAAGGATCTACTCCACTGCTTCTTCAGGGTAAATCAGATCTAGAAATGTTGATTCACTCTACTGTTCTTCAGGGAATATTGAATCGAGGCAGATTTGTTCCACTGTTCCTCAGGGAAAATCAAATCTGGAGAAAAGGGGGATTTTTTCGCTGCTTATTCAAGGAAAATCAGATTTAGAAATGTCGATTCATTCCACTATTCTTCGGGAAATATTGAATCGAGGTAGACTTGTTCCACTGTTTCTTCAGGGAAGATCAAATATAAGAATTAAGTGTTACCACTTGTTAGTATATGTTTTAGAATTTAAAAACATCATACCTAAAAGTTTTGGAATTCAAGATAATCCTTGGTAATCTTCTTCGACTTGAGTGTCATTTGAACCTTTCCCTTTTTGGGACTTTGAATTGGTTACTTTTATATTAGGTCTCGACATCTTCAATTTTTCGTTTTGGAAAACCTATAAGTACTCAATTGCATTTATCATCATCATGCATTTTATGAATGCCATGATCCTATTTATTCCTAAAATGTGTGCAATGATGCAATATTAGTATATTTTTTTTCAAATGAGAACTCTCTTTTGTCATCCGCCTTGTAATTAAGTTAAATCCTGAGCATAAAAATCACCAACAGTTCACCCCGACTGACAATTTCAATCAGACACTCTTTGGTTGAACATGACTTTAATTCTCTTTTTTCTTGAATCCAGACATTATTCATGACCATCTAATTGATCAGGGAAAAGCATCTTCGATTATCCCATCTTGCTGAGCTTTTACGTGTAGCCCAAGGTTTTAACTTTTTGTAGTCCATCATCATGTAAGCCTTATGCTAAAGCCATTTTCATTTTTGGAACACGTGCACTAAAACTTTTTGTACAATAATACACAATGATCTCATGTTTCCCAAGTTAATCTACATGTTTTTATTTTCAAATTAGGATGCTTGCAACATAGTTTTAACAAGAAAAGACCTCTTTTTATTTATATAAATGTAACGAGTTTTTTGGGTAAATACATGACAAACTTTTAACTGGAAAAATTAAAAGGAAAAAGTAGACATTCTCATATATAAATAGTAAGAATGCTTTTGAACTGGCACGCCATAAAATGACTTAAGTGTAGCTTCTATTTAAGGGATCTTGAGAATTGTGACAATGCGCAAGGGTGTGAAGTTGCCCTGTACTACCAAATTCCCTAAATGTTGGATGTTGTAAACCAATATTTGAATCTCATGTGCTCTCCATTTCTATTATGGATATTCAATCCTTTTTCAATCTCTAGTCCTAACCTTGATCACCATTTGATGTCACTACTCAAATCTTCAAAATTAATTCAGAACCCCCACCATGAACGAGTCCTAAATTTGAATGATTCTTAAGCCACCCTTTGCGGGTTTTCAACTTGAAATCTCCTTTGGTTTCAAGACGCCCTTTACGAATTTTTCATCTTCAACCCCTTTTATTTATTTTATTTTCTTTTTTATTTTCTTTTTTCTCTTTTTTTCTCTTTTTTTCATTTTTTCATTTTTTCATTTTTCTTTCTTTTTTCACTTTCATTTTTTCTTTATTCAGGCAAAGTACTTCTAGACAGCGTCATAATTCACATGGTTAGGTAACTCTAGTCCATCCATCTTGGTGAGGATCAAAGCTCTTCCAGAAAAGGCCTTCTTCACAATATAAGGTCCCTCCCAATTTGGCATCCATTTACCTCTAAAGTCTTTTTGAATTGGCAGAATTTTTTAAGTACCAGATCTCCTTCATGCAAATCTCGTGAGGGAACCTTCTTATCATGTGCCTTTATCATACTTTTCTGGTACATATGTCCATGACATATAGCTTTTAATCTTTTTTCCTCAATCAGGTTCAGATGGTCATACCTAGCTTGTACCCATTTTGCTTCGTTTAACTTAATCTATGATAATACTCGAAGTGATGGAATTGCTACCTCAATGGGTAACACAACTTCCATCCCATAGGCTAAAGAAAATGGTGTTGCCCTAGTTGATGTCCTAACCGAAGTTCTATAAGTAAACGGAGCGAATTGTAACTTCTCAGGCAAGTTTTTATAAGTCTCAGTCATTTTATCTATAAGCCTCTTGATGTTCTTATTGGCTTCCTCTACTTCCCTATTCATCTTCGGGCGATAAGGAGTGAAATTATGATGTTTTATCTTGAAGTGCTTACATACTGATTCCATCATCTTATTGTTCAAGTTCAAGGCATTGTCAATGATGATTCTTTCTGGTAACCCATATCGACAAATAATCTATTCCTTTAAGAACTTGTAGATTATTGACTTAGTAACATTTGCATAGGAAGCCAGTTTTACCCATTTGGTGAAGTAGTCTATTGCCACGAAGATGAAACGATGACCATTTTAAGATTTGGGTGAAATTTTCCCAATGACTTCCGTGCCCCACATAGAGAATGATCACAGAGTAGTCATCACGTGTAATGGATTAGGAGGGGTATGGAGCTTGTCTCCATAAATCTGGCACTTGTGACATTTTTTGGCATAATTGATACAATTGGTTTCCATGGTTGACCAATAATACCCAAATCTTATTATTTGTCTAGCCATTGCATGTTCATTAGCATGGGTACCACATACTCCCTTATATACTTCTTCAATGATTGTTTGAGCTTATTTGGCATCCACACATCTCAACAAAACCTGATAATTACTTTTCTTGTACAAGATCTCACAATCAATGAAATACCCTGCAACCATCCTTCTAATAGTTCTTTCGTCATTCTCAGTTTCCTGTTCAGGATAACTTTGACATCTGATGTATTGCAAGATATCATAATACCAGGGATTTCCATCCTCTTCCTATCATATGCTATAGCAGTTAGTTGGATACTAATAAACTTGCATCTCAATGGACATCATATTTGAATGTTCATTTACTTTAAAGGTTTCTACCAATGTGGTTAGAGCATCCTCCATTTGATTTTCTTCTTTAGGGAGGTAGTGGAATGTCACTTCGTCAAACTCTTTGATAAGATCCATGGATAACTTACGATACTCCACCAACTTGGGATCTTTCGTTTCCGATTCACCTCTAAGTTGACAAATTACTAGAGCTGAATCCCCATACACTTTGAGTGTTTTTACTTTTACTCAATGACAGCTCTGACTGGTTATAAACATACTCAGCCATGTTGTTTGTGCAAACAAAATTTAACTTACTGGTGAAAGGATAGTGTCCTCCATTAGGTGATACTAAAATTACCCCAATCTCATGCCCCAAGGCATTCGAATCACCATCAAAATTTAACTTCCAGTGTTCCATAGTAGAAGTAATTGCCTCTTCAACTGAAATAGCCATCAAGTCTTCATCTAGGAAATCGAAGTTCAGCGGTTCATATTCTTCAGAAGCCCTGCTTGCAAAGAAATCTTCCATAACACTCCATCTAGTTTCCTTTTAGATCACATATTGGATGTCTAACTCAAACAATAAAATCTGACAATGTGTCAATCTTCCAGATAAAATAGGTACACCCATTAGATATTTCAAAGGATCAAGTCTAGAGATCAACCAAGTAGTGTGATACAACATATACTGCCTGAGCCTTTGAGTAGTCCAAACTAAAGCACACCATAACTTTTGGATCGATGAGTACCTTGCCTCGCAGTTAGTGAACATTTTGCTGGGGTAGTAAATTGCTCTCTCTTTTTTTATTGGTTTTGTCATGGTACCCTAATACACACCCCATTGGATTCTTGAAGATTGACAAGTAAAGAATTAATGGTTTTCCTTAGATATGTGGCATTAAAACTGGAGTATTTCACAAATATTGCTTAATTGCTTCAAAATCTCCTTGGCAATCATCACTCCATACCCCTGGGTTACTTTTACGGAGAAGGAAAAAAATGGGATCACACTTTTCGGTTAATTGTGAAATAAATCGAGCAATGTAGTTTAACCTCCCCAGGTATTCTCGAACTTTCTTTTGCGTTTGTGGGGGTGGTAAATCCTGAATAGCTTTGACTTTGTCCAGATCTATTTTTTTCTCAATAAAAACCCTAAGAGTTTCCTAGATGTCACCCCGAAGGTACCCTTTCTTGGATTGAGTTTTATCTGGCATTTTCTCAATCTTTGGAAGAGTTTTCTCAAATTATATACGTGTTCCTCCTCTGTCTTGGCCTTAACGATCATATCATTAACATAAACTTCTATTTCTTTATGCATAATGTTATGAAACAATGTTACCATGGCTCTCTGGTAGGTCGCCCCTTCATTCTTTAGCCCAAACGAAATCACCTTGTAGCAAAACGTGCCCGACATGGTGATAAACGTAGTCTTTTCCATATCTTTTGGATGCATATTTATTTGATTGTAACCCGAAAACCCATCCATGAATGAAAATAGGGAGTTTCCAGCAGTATTATCCACAGTGTGTCTATGTGTGACAAAGGAATATTATCTTTTGGGCTCGCCCTGTTAAGATCTCTATAGTCAACACATATACGAACCTTCTCATCCTTCTTTGGTACTGAGACGATATTTGCACCCACTTAGGATACTTGTCAACCTTATGGAATCCAACATCAAATTGTTTCTTTACTTCTTATTTAATTTTCAATAGCATCTCGAGTCTCATCCTTCTGAGCTTTTGTTGTACAAGTTTACATTTCGGCTTTATCGGTAGTTTGTGTACCACCAATTTAGTATCTAAACCTGGCATGTCCTCATATGACCAAGCAAACACGTCTTTGTACTCTCGAAGCAGTTCAATCAAACTCGGTCATCCATTGGCAGATAGGGCGGTGCCTATCTTTACTTCTTTCTTATTTTCATCTTATCCTAGATTCAGAATTTCAATGGGCTCTTCATGAGGTAGAATCTGTTTATCTCCCTTTTTCACTGTCGACAGTCGATTTTTCGTCCCGTTATTATTATTATTATTATTTACAGATCAAAAATACATCCCAAGCCCGATGTATGCAATTCAGGCAGCCCTAGTTACAAGTGCCAAGACCACCCAGTTCAATGTCTAAGCCCGTTCACATGGCCCACCAATATTGCAACCCACTTTAGAGAGTCATCATCTAGGGTTTCTTCTAGAAGCCTCTAGCGCCGCACGTCAGGAACTGTTGGATCTAGGGCGATTCAATGACATGCATGCTTTAGCAATTAGGGTTATGGTAGACCCTCATCAGCCACCGTCGTTTTGACACTCCCCGACCATCGTCACTACCAACAATCCAAAGCCTTGAAAATGTCAGACATCCTGAATCACATACATACAGTCCAAACACCATCACGGCACGCAAAGGACGATCATTACAATGTTTGTACTCATTTTGTTTTAGAAAAAGTAGAAAAGTAAAAGCAAAAAAAAAAAGAAAAATGTTGTAAAATCAGGGTTATATAAACCATGAACTGTAAATATAAAGAGGGTTCCTCTCCTTTGTTTTCGAAAGGCAATAAAATCAGAGCATTCAAGGTATTTTTTATTTGTTTTTTTAGTTTCGAAATTGAAATCGAAAAAACAAAAAAAGGCCACACAATTTCGAAATAAAGCAAAAAAACCAAAGGATATGAGGTAGAGTAGTTTACCTGAGAGGGGGGAAGTCAAACCGGGGCCGGTTCGTCCTCGTCGGAGGTCGACGAAGTGAGTGAAAACCGAGCGGTCGGGGTGTTTTTAGGTTTGGTTAGGGTCTTTTAGGGAGTTTTAGCCTTAGATCTATGATTAGGGGTCTAGATCTGAGCATTTAGGTGATTTTGAGAGAGTTTGGGGTTTTCAACCACCGCTTGAGGATATCGGAGCGGTTGTCGAATGGCGGTCGGAGGCGGAGTAGGGCAGCCAGTAGTGCACCGACCGAATGCTTTGAGAGAAAAAATAAGAAAGATTTTTTTGAAAATCGGTTTAAATGAAAAAAAGTTTAAAGTAGTATTTATAGGGGTAAGTTAGGAGAAATTGCACTTCGGTCCCCTAACTTACACATATTTTTACGTAATAGTCACTAGGGGACCATTTTTTTTATTTTCCCATTTTATATTCATGCTTTGAAATATTTTATAGGGGTAAGTTAGGGAAAATTACATGCGTTTTTTCATGTTAGTCAACTAGAGGGATTTTCTCTGTAATTTACCCATTTATGTGCCTGGTGTTTATTGTTAGGGATATTTTCTATTTAGCCCCTGTATGTTTAGTGTTTTTTTGCATTTTAATCCTATAGGGACTGTTTAATTTTTCTTTGAATATTTAGGGACTTATTTTGTAATTTTACATTACTTTATTCAAATATGTAAAATGTAGGCAAAGCTTTTTGGAATATTTATGAAATAGCCCCATGTATTTCTGCATGTTTGTATTTCGAACCTGAATATATGTTTTTATTTATTTTAAATTCGGCCATGTAATTTTAATTTATTTCGATTTAACCCCATGTTTTATTTATTTTTCATTCCTTGTAATTTTAACACTTAATATTGTAAATGTTCATTTTAGTCCTTTATATACTTTATTTTGTTCTAATTTTGGCATGGTAATTTGATTATTTATGTTTTAGTCCTATTTTTATTTTTATCTTAATTGTTGTATGTGGTTTGCATGTTAATTCATTTTAGTCCTAATTAATTTCGCATGATACCCTCATAAGCATCACTTGACTCGATTCGAAATAAATTGACTACATTCTATTCTTTTAAAATTGTCGTAAAGTGATTGTTTTAATGTATAAGAAAGTTACTTACGATAATTTTAAAATGAAAGTTTATCTCATTTAGTGACATGAATTAAATCTATTTCATCTTTAAATTCGGGTAATGAGAAAAAACAATGTTCTTTTAATTAAATTCATCGAGAAAAGACTGTTAGATCGAATCTAAGGTCTCGTCTAAAGATATTTAAACAATTGAACATCCTTATTCTCATTAAATATCGATTAATTTCTTGTTTGTTATGCTTTTATTTATTTTATTTTTGTATGTATTTTCCAATAGATTTTCAAAACAATAACATTCGAATCGACATTAAGAATAGTAATATCTTTTCATTTCGGTCCGAGTAATAAATGATTGCTTTAAGGTACGAGATTTCATTTATTCTCGATTGGAAATCATTAGATATTATCATTTTCATTCGAATTGCTATGTAATTTTAAGATGAAATAATAATATCTATTTATTTCAATTGGGGTAATAAATGATTGTTTTAATGCACAAAAGGTCATTCATTCTCGATTAGAGTAATTAGATATTATCGTTTTCACTCTTAAAATTATTTTTGGGTGTTATTATTTTGAAATCATAGTGAACTCTATAATGTAATTTTAATATTTCTTTATTTCGATTGGAGTAAGAATCGATTTCTTCAAGGTATGAGAGATCGATTCTTCTCGATCGAAAATAATTATATATTAGCATGTTTCATCCGAAAATTCAAAGAACATTATTTTAGGGGATCTTAAATTAAATTAAACTTGAACTTGTAAATTTTATTGCAAAGACAATTAATTAATCGAATAGGTACCGATTTAGTGAGTTGTAGGGGTGCTAATCCTTCCCCACACGTAACCGACTCCCGAACTCGAATTTTGGTAATGCAGACCGCAAGTTTGTCATTTTAATTAAAATTAATATTTTATTAAAATGGAAAATTTATTTTTAGATGCCCAATCACACCCTAATCAAAGATTGGTGGTGACTCCTCGAACCGCATTTTATCATTAACTGGTCGTTCCATAAATTATTTTCGAAATGACAACCCCTTTTCCGTTCCAGGAAAAGACCATTTCGACAGCTTGGCAACTCCACCGGGGACCGTTTTTAGAGAGTTAGGCCATTAGTCGATTAATTAATTATATTTGCAAATAAAAATTACAAGTTCACTCTAATTTGATTTTTGATCCTTTGTTTGTCTTAAATAAGTGATTGTAATTTAATTATCCACTAAATAGTTGTACTGACTTGTTTACTAATGTTTTTAGAGTAGATAATTGTTTAGGGTTTTAAAGTTTTATTTTTAGTATTGTTTACTTTGTTTTCGCTTTTCCTCGTACATTGCACAGCTATGTTTGCATAACATGAACTAAAACCCCGCACCGTCCTATTTAAGTAAGAGTGATAAGCTATTCTCTCGTGTGGTTTTCACCTCCTTACGGGATAGTGAATCGCTCCTGGGGCTCATGACTTATGGTCATTGTGATGGTTTTCACCTCCGTACGAACATAAGGAGGTGTGTCCCCTCGAATTAAACTTGATCCAAAAGCCTGTGATGGGCCAGGATTGAGGGTTCGGTATTCCAAGGGGGAACCGGTAAGGACAATTCAATGACCTCTTTCTTTAGAACCAAACCCAACATATAGTAAACGTATAACCCAAATAGAGCCTTACCCAGATCATAGGATCCCGTGAGGAGAGTACACAAGGAAAAGATTGTTTGAGCCTTTTAATTTTTGTAGCATAGTTTTAATTTTCGAATAAATGTATGCGAACTAGAGATTATGCAGTTAGGTTAATTTTTTTTTTGAATAAGCATGCGAACTAGATGGCATGAGGTTAGGATTTTCTATAAACAAAGCATGTGGGTAGAAATTCTGTTTGGGTAGGATCTACGAAAGCATGATTGGGTAACCAGTATGTGGGGTAGGTTTTATCGATAAATTATATCCGATTAATTCATTTATGATTATTAACCAATTTTCTATTGTCTTTTTATTTTATTTTGTTACCATTTTTTCATTGCATTATTCATTCTATTGTGTTGATTATTGAACGATGTCCATATAGAAGGCTAGTGATATGAAACGAAGAATTTAAAAAGAGGTAGAAAATAATGCAGATGTTCTGAGCAGTCCCAACTAACAAATGGAGATAGTTTGCATACTGTGTCAGATCTGATTGGGTACATGCACATCAGTGACTGTCACAATGACCTAATCACTAGCTACCTTCAACATGATCAAAAAGTGGCTCAGTACGTGGTTGAATGATCACATGAAGTGGATGTTGTAAGAAAACGATTGGAGCCCGAGACTGAAGAAGCTCAGAAGATTTTAGATTTATAGAGGCACATCCAACAATTATGAAAGATATCTCAGATTTATCTGTTATATGTTTAAGCCTTGTAACCGAACTTCGTTTCTAATATAAAAAGTTGTTATAAGAAATCGTTCCAGAATCAACACCTTGCATTGCATTGCATCAACATCGCATTTATTTTTTGCATTGCATTTTATTCATTAATAGTCGTGTTTTTTCATATTCATTAATAAAGTACAAATATTAATAAAAGGATACCAAGGTAGAATTTTTGAAAGCCAATTAAAGTTCCCAGGGTGTGTTTCTAGAAAGATAAAAAGCAATGAATGAGATATTAGCAAGTGTTGATAGGATCAAGAGAATCTAGGAGCAACTTGTAAAGACCCAACAAGAGATGATCGATCAAGAAAAAAGGTTCCAAAATGAATTAAGAGAACAGATGACCAAATTAATGGAGATGGTGAATGTTGTGATCTATGGAGAGAAGCCACTAGAGGATCCCATTATAAAGGCTTCGAATGGGATTATGAATATTAGTAATGGATCCGAAATGACAGGAAAAGGTGATTGAGAACTTGTTAAAGACCAAGATATCTCAATCTAGCTCCAAAAGATAGATGTGGTCGTAAAGGGTCCCACAGGACCAACAATGAATGAAGAAGATAAGCTTTACTCAAAGAGGAGGGGCATATAAGAGGACCGAATGCCTGTCAAGAAAGTTAATAATGATCAATCTCTCAGGATTAGATATTCTAACCCATCATAATCATCCAGTCAAGACAACCAAGTTCTATCTCTAAAGCCATCACTAAGTAGCCTCTCGTCAGGGGGAGTAGATGAGAAGAAAAAGAAAGTGTAGGGTTTTTCAGTTCCCTCCCTTATACTTTTCTTGTGAAAAAATTATTCAAAAATGCTTATAACCGGATTAATTGCACCGCGATGTGTCCAGCCACAGTGGCCTCCGAATGAGAAATAGACCTATAAGGAGGTTCATTGGATAAACCAGACTGGAACCCCAGATTGTTCAGCTAAGGTTCCTAGCAACCTTGAGGGAAAGTTCAAGGATCCTTTAGAGCAAGCAATTCAAAGGTGCATGATAGAAGAGAAAAAGGTTAAGTTTCAATGCACAAATCATTGCCCAAACAGAGATTAACATAGTCAAATCTGGTGAAGGACACATGGTGCGAAAGGATGAGAAAAGAAATCCAACGGATGTAATTCGAGACTGGACCATGGGTTTAAGAACGAATTGGGATGATACAACCCTAGAAACTTCTCAAACACTAATATCATATTTTTTTGATGCCAAGTGGGGATTTGGACAATTTAGAGAGTCTGACAAATACTCCACCAATCATAGCTACAATAAATGCTCAGAACCGGTCCGAAACTATCGTCACCAAGGAGAAACATTTTGGATCTAAATTTGGGCTCAATTTCCAACCATAGAATAAAAAGCTCAAGGGTCAAGAAGAAGAGAAAAATACCAACCTAAAAGGAGATGGTAGTCTTTTGGAGTATATGAAGAATACTTTCTAGTTTGGGAATATTAATGTTGAACCACAGTTAGTGGATGTAACTGAGGAAGAAGATCCAATGGAGGATCCATAGCTGCAAGATGCTTGAAGATGACGGGAATAAAAATATGTGATTGGTATCTGACCTTGTTTCCCATTGAACAATTAGACTACGAAGGATCTTTTTGTAGTTTTTAGATGAAGTTTAGAGTAATATTCAGAATTAACCCATATGCTTTTGCCCGCGAGTATTTAGGAATCTTTTGTGAGGGATGCTATGTTAATTGTACTTTTTGTAATTAAAGATGCTTTCTTTCATTTCTCAAGTTGCAATAATTTTATACATTTTCATATTTTTATCATTCTTTACATTCTATATCATTTTTTACGCTATTTCGTTCATCCCATACAAATGTCTATTACTTTTTTGAATGTATATATTTATTCTAAATTTTCTTTTCAGGTGTCTCAATTGTTAATAGAATTAATGTTTATGAATTCTAATCGTGAGCTAAATTTCAAGCGGCCTGTGTTTAGTAGAAACCTATGAGGGCATAAATGAGGTAGAATATAAGGTTTCTAACAAATTTTTTAGGCTGATGGAAAAGCAAGGTAATCAATTCTTTTCTCATAGACAAGACAAGAAGTCGAGATTTTGAGCCTAAGAATGAATAAGAAATGAGATAGTTAAGGATTTGCAATACTTTTTCGAGAATCGATAGAGATGCTTCAAGTGTCAAAATCATATTTCTCTGGTCTAGTCAAGCATAACAGGATTGAATATAGAGGTGGTAGTACACAAGTTCCTGATAGATTGTTAATCCTCTATTTAATGACCTTCAAAAGTTCATTAAAATATGCGATGGGGGCAACATAAGAAGTCTAGGAAAAAGGATAGACCCATCCAGTACTAGGGCAAGAAGCTCACCAATTGCGAGACCCGATAATCGTTGATCCAGAAGTCATGATGAGCTTTCGTATAGAATAATCGAAGGCTTAAACAATACATGTTTCCTTACTACTTGGTGAATATCCAAACATGTTCTTCTAAAGTGCTTGATTCAGTTATCAACTTTGACAAACAAATTGGCGAGGGAAAATATTGTTTGACACCATATATGTGAGCCTAAAAAGCATTAAAAGAAAGTGCCAAGAAAGATTTTCAGACTAGTAGTGTGTCTGGTGATTATGAATCCCTGAGTCCTTGTTGTGCATATCCACTATGGAAGAAATTGAATCATATGACAAATCCTGAGAGCTTTATTCTAATGAGGCATCCAATGCATCAGGACGAGGAATTGAGACAGTGCTAATTTATCCAGAAAACCGTCTACTATCCTCTTAGCAGTAGATTGGATTTCTTTAGCAGTGATAGTATGATAGAATTTGAGGTTTGTGCTATGAGGATAAGAGTGGCCATATAAAGAAAATGGTTAAGGTTATGAGGGGAGGATGATGAGAACTTTCATAAGAAATTGTCTTTCATCATGTATGCATGTCAAACGTCAGTATATACTCAAACAAGGGATAATTATGCTTCTATTTAGCCTTACTCACCATGATTAGGATTTCGTTACCTGAAGTTCTGACAAAGATAGATATAAGACCAAGATAAATGAGCCCAAGCTCAACACGAACATTTCAACCTCATTGAAGAAAATAGATCATAAGCTATTTACCATGGACAGATGTGTCAGAAGTAAACGAAGCGAGCTTTAAAATTTTGAAAGTGTGATCTGGTGATTGAAAAGATCTTGCCAATTCATAAGGATTCCCATGAGAAATAGGTGTCTAAGGGAGCAAAGACCATATGCTATCAATAAGGTCTTTACTAGAGAAATGTTATTTTTTATAGAGATCAATGAAGATAAATTGAGTGTCCCAGTTATTTTGATTCTAGTTTAGAAATACTATGCTCGAAAAAAGGGAAAAAAGGAAAATGAAAGAAAGAAATAATAGATAAGAAAAAGGAAAATTGAAAAGGGGATAAAGACAAAAATTTGAAAAGGGGCTAAAGACAAAAATCCACAAAGATCGTTTTAAGGCCAAAGGAATGATTTGAGATGAAAATCCAAGATGGCAGCTCGAATACATTTTGATAGGCACTAGGCAAGTGAAACACCTACAAGAGTCTAATATTTTGATAGGAACTTTACATCTACATATATGTTTGGCAACATTTGCGTTCTTATAGACATAAGTTTACCTCAGTGCTCCAAATTACATCAAGTTGATTAGTTTAGGAACATTCACGCTGGTGATGTTTGAGGCATTGGACTTTATTTCTTGATTTTTATCCTTTCCATGATTGCCATGACTTTGTAAAAATTCCAATTTTCACATTTCAAGCCCAATTTTGTTCATTTACAAGCATCTTATAAGTAGATTAACATAGTTCAAAAGAAAACAAAAGATTTATTGGTATTACTTTAAACTGGTCTTTTAAAGTGCATGGAATCTGAAGTAGCCCAAAACCTTGACACTTGTATTCTGTAACACCCCTAACCCGTACCCGACCCAGATATGAATCTGAGGTTTCACAATGACTTTTCAAAACATAGATCATTCACAAATAAAAACAAAGTTAAACTTTTATTCATACTTCCATAAAACTTTAATAATTTACATAATTACAAAAGTATCTGTTTACAAAAATATATCATAGCATTTCAAATTAAACGTGTAGTACATGCCAACAGTTTACAAACTTTCAAAAATAAAACCTACATTCAATTTTTCTTAATCTGATCTTCACGAGAGTATGCTATCCTCAACAACTTCAACCTTCAGATTTCTTCAAACCTACGCGTGAGGAAATCACACGCTAAATCAATGACATAGTGAGGCAAAAACCAAAGAGTACTAAACTTTATAGATGAAATCTTTATTTATTTTATCAAAACATTTCATAAGGAATTCCAATTTATTTTCTATAACAAGAAGGTATACTTATGCATATTATTCGTTTTATATAGCTTTGTTTCCAAATGCCAAACGTATACTACTGAGAACTCAAAGTATTTGAGTACATTGAGGTTGTGCACTAATGTTGTCACCACAGCTCATAATTGCACCGAAATGCCACATAATTGTCCCGAATGACCACATAGGTTTGCACCGAAGTGCCACTTAATTATCCCTAAAGACCACATAGGTTTGCATCGAAGTTCCACATAATTGTCTCGAAGGACCACATAGAACCGTCGACTCTTGGCATGCCAACTATACCTATAATCCTCATACATATACCTTGGGATTTTAACCACATAATTATTTGTCATTAATTATTCAAAGTACCTCTTATTCACATAAGCACTTTCACATTAAGAATTTTCGTATACCCATGTTCACATATCACATTCCATCATCATATACACATAATCATTAATAACAGCATAAATAATAGAAATTGAATAAAACATTATAAAGATATAACATAAAAAAATTGAAAGGTTTACGATCAAAAACATTGAGGTTGGCTCATCGCAAACCTTCCTCAATTCTAATACAAAATGAAGAAGTTACACTCACCTTTGCCTCACTGAAGTCCTAAACGAAACCTTAACGCTTTTGGATCGATACATATAGAGTTGACCGAAAGTTGACTTTGTTCAATGTCTACACCAAACAAATGAAAATAAATTTTAGAATTAAGATCGCTTATATCCATTCATAATAACTTAAACTGAAAGAAACACTTAATTTCTCATTTCATGTTCAATAGTAATGGTACTCCCACTACAGTACCGATACTTCCCTTCAATGGTATCGATACCCCCTTACGGTACCGATACCATTTTGACATTCTAGAAATTTATCTTGAAAATAGTATCGATACTATGCCCTTGGTATTGATACTCCCATAACAATATATATACCTACCTTAACCAGTACCGATACTACTCTTCAAATTCAGTTGATTTTGCCTTGAAGTATAAGTATTGTTCTTCCAATATCGTACCCCAAACCCTGAATTGCCATTTCTATTTCAAAATTTAACCATAACTTACCTAAATATCCTAAGTTTACTTCATTTTATACCTTTAAACTCAACTTCATTCATCCAAACCAACTTGTCTTCATTTACTACTCTTAAATAGACAAAATCTCACTAAAACTTTTATATCTGAAAATCATACCATGATTTCAAACAAGTTCTTAATCCTTTCTAATACTCCTAACTCTTTAGTTAGATCATTGACAAGTCAAATATCTCAATAAAACTCTAAAACTACACCATACCAATAATTTCATTTCTAATTCACTTCTCATATTGTTTTAATTCTATACAAGCTTTCCTTAAGCTTATATATCACCCAAAGAATAAGAACCAACTTAAAATATCAAGAAACAAATAGATATAACTCAACTCACCTTTGAAATTGAGATAACGGGAAGAGAAAGAATGAGAGAAAATATTAAGCTTCTAGATAACTCTTCTTATCCAAAACCCAATTGTTAAATATCTCTCCTAGAAATGATTTTTTATTCATTTCAGCCAAAAGGCCTCTTGGCCCTTTTAATCTTCTATCTTTGCTAATAAGCCATAAACATAATTTTTCCAAAATTAATCATTGAAATTTTTTAACTTAATCCAGTTTAACCACTAACTTTTAATTTCTTACCTTTTGGTCACCGACCCGATGTTAAGGATGTTACAAATCTCCCCTTAAGAAAATTTGTCCTCGAATTTTCATTGCACAAAAAGGTGGGGATATTACTTTCCCATATCTTCTTCATGCTCCCACGTAGCTTCTTTTACTTTATGGTTTCTCTATAGAACCTTAACTAGCAGAATAGTCTTACTCCTTAACTGCTTGATTTTATATGCTAGAATCTGTATCAGTTCTTCCTCGTAAGTCAGGTCAGATTGAACTTCTATCTCGTCCAAAGTTATAATGTGCATAGGATCTGATCGATATCGCCGAAGCATAGACACATGAAATACATTGTGGATATTTTCCATCTCTGGTGGCAACGCTAACTGATATGCCACTGGTCTAACTCTCTTTAGAACTTTATAGGGTCCAATGAACTTAGGACTACGTTTTCCTTTACGCTCAAAACAAAGTACTTTCTTCTAAGGTGATACTTTTAGGAACACTTTGTCACCTACTTGAAATTCAATTTATTTCCTCTTCAAATTCGCATATGACTTTTGTATGTCTGATGCCACTTTAAGATTTTGTTGGATCATCTAAACCTTTTCTTAAAATTTTGTAATTGAGTATGGACCATGAACTTCCCGATCTTTTAATTCATACCAATTAAGTGGCATTCGATACTTCCTTCCACACAATGCTTCATACGGTGCCATTCTAATGCTTGATTGGTAACTGTTATTATATACAAATTCTGCAAGTGAAAAATACTTTTCCCATGATCCAGAAAAATCAATCACACACGCTCTCAACATATCTTCCAGAATATGAATCGTTCGCTCTGATTGACCATCGGTTTGAGGATGAAAAGCAGTGCTAAAATTCAATCGGGTGCCAAAGCTTCTTGCAAAGACTTCCAAAATATCGAAGTGAATCTGGGATCTCTATCAGAAACTGTTGAGATTGGAACAGCATGAAGTCGCACTATCTCTTTGATATACAATTCAACATATTTTTCCATTGATAAATCAGTTCGAATAGGAATGAAGTGCGCAGTCTTTGTGAGCCGATCCATAATTACCCAAATTGAATCATCTAGGTTTGGTGATAAAGGCAAACATGTTACGAAATCCATCGTAATTATTTCCCATTTCCACTAAGGAATGGAAATCAGTTGCAATAATCCTGAAGGCACTTGGTGTTTAGCTTTTACTTGTTGACAATTAAAACACTTTGATACAAAAATGTCTATTTTCATGCCTGGCCACCAAAAATGTTCTTTCAAATCTTGATACATCTTGTTTCCTCCTGGGTGCGTAGTTAAGGGACTACAATGTGCTTCATACAGGATCTCTCTATTTAGCTCGTCATCAATGGGGATACAAACTCGGTTTTTAAAGTATAAACACCCATTCGACTTCACATCAAATTCCTTGAGTTTACACTTTCTTAATTTTTCAAACCAGGCTAAACATTTTCCATCCTTCTTTTGCAACTCCTTAATACGGTCTAACAATAAATGTTTCAACATTAACTCAGCCATCAATGCACCATTATCATTTAACATGATTCCGGCATCTAACCTACGCAAAGCGGCAAAAGTCTTCCGACTGAGAGCATCAACTACTACATTGGCTTTTTCGGGGTAGTAATCTATAATCAAATCATAGTCCTTAAGTAACTCAATCCATCTTATTTGCCTCAAATTAAGTTCTTTCTTAGTCAAAAAATACTTCAAACTTTTATGGCCGGTGAAAATGTAGCAACGCTCACAATATAAATAGTGGCGCCAAATTTTCAATTGAAATATCACCGCTGCTAACTCAAGGTCATGTGTTGGATAGTTTTTCTCATGGGGATTAAGTTGTCTTGAAGCATAAGCAACTACATTTTCATCTTGCATTAGAACACATCCCAAACCATTATGGGAAGTGTCACTCAAAATCATGAAATCCTTGCTCGATTCCGGTTGCACTAACACCGGAGCTTCTGTCAAAACTTTCTTCAATGCTTCAAAACTCTTTTGACAATCAAGAGTCCAAACAAAAGACACGTATTTTATTAATAATTTGGTTAAAGGTAGAGATATCATCGAAAAGTTCTTGACAAACCTTCGATAATAACCTACGAGACCCATGAAACTCTGAACTTTTGACATATTCTTAGAAATTTACCACTCTAAAAAAGCTTTAACCTTCTGAGGATCTACCTAAATTCCCTATACAAAAACAATGTGTACGAGGAATACCACTTCAAATAACCAAAACTCAGACTTAGAGAACTTTTTATAAAGCTTCTTGCCTTACAACATTTGAAGAATCACACGAATATGGGTATCATGCTCCTCCATTGAATTCAAATATACTAAAACGTAATCAATAAAAACGACCATGAACTGATAAATATACGATTAGAAAACTCTATTCATAAGGTCCATAAACACTGTAGGTACGTTAGTTAACCCGAATGACTTTACTATAAATTCGTAATGACCATACCGAGTCCTAAACGCCGTTTTTGGAACATATTTTTCTTGTATCTTCAACTGATGATACCCGGAGCATAAATCGATTTTGAACACTACAGTTCCCTTGAGTTGATCAAATAAATCGTTGATCATTGGGAGATGATACTTGTTCTTTATGGTCACCTTGTTGGGTTGTCGATAATCAATACAAAGGCGCATCAAACCATCTTTCTTCTTTACAAATAACACTGGAGCACCCCAAGGTGACACGCTAGGTCTAATAAATCCCTTATCTAAAAGCTCCTACAACTGAATCTTTAACTCTTTCAATTTATTTAGGGTTATCCTACAAGGAGCCATTGAAATCGATGTTGATCCTAACATCACTTCAATATGAAATTCAACCTCTCTATCTAGAGGTAATCCCGATAATTCTTTCGAAAATACTTCTAGAAATTCTCTGACTATCGAAATATTTTCGAACTTCCTTTCTTTGGCTATAGCATCGATTACATTGGAAATATACGCTTGACATCCTTATAACATTAACTTCTGAGCCGACATCATTAATATCACATTAGCTAAGGCATTGATTCTCTCGCTGACTATACCAACTTCCAATCCATTAAGACTTTTCAACATAACTCGCTTAAGTCGACAATCCACAGTGGCATTATAATGATAGAGCCAATCCATACCTAGGATAACCTCGAACTCATCAAAGGGTAATTCCATTAGATTAGCTGGGAATTCAATTCCTTGAATCCATATAGGATACCCTCGACAGATTTGTGTCATCCGAGCACTATGTCCTAATGGATTTTTCACAATCACCTTGCTACGAATAGGTTCTAACATAATTCTTAAGTCTTTCACCAGCTTACTACTAACATAAGAATAATTTGATACTGGATCAATCAGAACTAAAACAGATTTACCAACTATCTGAAAAGTACATGCAATGATTTCAGGATCATCACAATCTTCACTGGTCTTTAAATTATACGCTCGAGCGGTGGAGCGCACTTCAGGTTGAGTGGTTGACTCGAACTGATTTCTTCCTCTACCTCGACCTCTACCTCTCATTGGTGCAACACTTGATATTTCTATTTGGGCAGGCTCTCCCGACATCAATGGGTAGTCTCAAATAAACTGTCATGTCTCTCTGCATATAAAACAAGCTCCTGATACTCTTCTACACACTCAACTATGAGATTTTCAACAGTGCTAACATTGATTTGGCTTATCCACTCCGGACTCCACTGAGTGTGTTTGTATGGCTCTACCCATATTTGATCCTTTACCTGACGATGCAGTTGACTCTACGCTGGTTTGAGGTTAAAAACTTGAACCTCGACCCTTCTTTGCTTGAAAGGCACTGGACGAGGTATCATATCTCTTATTCCACTGTGCACTTTGCTCCACGAACCTCTCATTTTGAGCTCGAGCAAGGGCTTTGGCTCTATTCACTACCTATTGGAATGAAGAGAGATTAAGTGCCAACATCAATTCTTTAAATCGAGGGAGTAAACCCTCCACAAACCAATCACATGAGTCTCTTTTTTGTAGGGACCAACTCCGCTACAAATCTACTCAGCTTGTTGAATTCGCACTCAAACTCATATATAGTACGATTCCCTTATTTTAAACTCATGAATTCTTGCTTTATCTGACGAATGAATTGATCCCCGATGTATTTGTTCTTAAACTCTTCCAAGAAGAACGACCATGTCACCTAGTCTCTTGCAGCTCTCATTGTCACATTAGACCACCAAATTTTGGCTTAACCTCACAGTAACAAAACTACCCCATCCAATTTCTCCATTTCAGAACAATGGAGATTCGCTAACATTATCTTAAGGTCATTGAGCCACAGATCGACAGCAACTAGACCTTCTTCTACTTCTCCTTTAAATTCAGGCGCTCCTAAGCTTCTAAGATCCTTATCCACATTTATCTTAGGAACTGAGGGAGCCGATGGTTGGAAACGTGTCAGAATCACATCCAACGTCTGGAAGAAGGTTCCCTAATCTTGTACAGACACCCGCTGATGTGCATGTTCCTCACCCTGCCTACTTGGGGCATATGAGTTACTAGCTCCTTCATTCCTATCTCCCACTTCACTTTGGGATCCCTCAAAATCCAACATCTAAGAAGATCAATTCACTATTATATTAGTAAGGATTTCATACTAGTCACCTTGTTAGATCAGAATGACTTAACTAAAAGTTGGTATATACGCTTTTTAAAACAAAAACGACTTTATTTCAAACTTAAAACCAATTAAACCATGACTCTGATACCATTAACTGTAACACTCCTAACCCGTACTCGACCTGGATATGAATCCGAGGGGTCACATTGACTTTTCAAAACATAGATTATTCACAAATAAAAACAAATTTAAACTTTATTCATACTTCCATAAGACTTTAATAATTTACATAATATTTACAAAAATATATCAGAGCATTTCAAATTAAACGTGTAGTACATGCCAACATTTTACAAACTTTCAAAAATAAAACCTACATTCAATTTGTCTTGATCTGATCTTCACGGGAGTATGTTATCCTCAACAACTTCAACCTTCAGATTTGTTCAAACCTACGCGTGAGGAAATCACACCCTAAGTCGATGACTTAGTGAGACAAAACCCAAATAGTACAAAACTTTATAGATTAAATCTTTATTTATTTTATTGAAACATTTCATAAAGAATTCCAAGTTATTTTCCATAACAAGAAGGTATATTTATGTATATTATTCGTTTTATATAGCTTTGTTTCCAAATGTCCAACCTATGCTACTGAGAACTATAGGTATTTGAGTACATTGAGGTTATGCACTAATGCTGTCAGCACAGCTCGTAACTTGCACCGAAGTGCCACATAATTATCCTGAAGGACCACATTGGTTTGCACCGAAGTACCACATAATTGTTCCAAAGGACCATAAGTTTGCATCGAAGTACCACATAATTATCCCGAAGGACAACATAGACCCCTCGACTCTTGGCATGCCAACTATACCTCTAATACTCATACATATACCTTGGGCTTTTAACCACGTAATTATTTGTCATTCATTATTCAAAGTTTCTCTTATTCACATAAGCACTTTCACATTGAGAAATTTCGTATACCCATGTTCACATATCACATTTCCATCATCATATACACATAATCATTAATAACAACTTAAATAATATAAATTGAATAAAACATTATAAATATATAACATAAAATAAGTTGAAAGGTTTTCAATCGAAAACATAGGGGTTGGCTTATCGCAAGCCTTCTTCAATTCTAATACAAAATGAAGAAGTTGTACTCACATTTGCCTCATTGAAGTCCTAAACGAAGCCTTAATGCTTTTGGATCGATACTTATAACGTCGAGTTGACCTGAAGTTAACTTTGTTCAATGTCTACACCAAACAATCAAAAATAAATATCAGAATTCATATCGCTTATATCCAATTATAATAACTTAAACTGAAAGAAACACTTAATTTCTCATTTCATGTTCAATTGTATCGGTACTCCCACTACAGTACCGGAGTACCGATACTTCCCTTTAATGGTACCATTTTGACATTCTGGAAATTTATCTTGAAAATGGTATCGATACTATACCCTTGGAATCGATACTCCCTACCTCAACCAGTATCGATTCTACTCTTCGAAGTTTACTAATTTTGCCTTAAAGTATCGGTACTACCGATACCCCAAGCCCAAAATTGTCATTTTCAATTCAAAATTTAACCAAAACTTACCTAAATCTCCTACTTTTACTTCCTTTTATACCTCTAAACTCAACTTCATTCATCCAAACCAACTTATCTGCATTTACTACTCTTAAACATACAAAATCTCACTAAAACTCTTACATCTCAAAATCATACCATGATTTCAATCAAGTTCTTAATCCTTTATAATACTACTAACTCATTAGTTAGATCATTGGCAAGTTAAATATCTCAATAAAACTCCAAAACCTACACCCTACTAACAATTCATTTCAAAACCCATTTAACAATTTCATTTCTAATTCACTTCTCATGTTGTTTTAATCCTATACAAGCTTTCCTTAAGCTTATATATCACTCAAAGAACAAGAACCAACTTAAAAATTCAAGAAACAATTAGTTAGAACTCAACTCACCTTTGAAATGGAACTAACGGGAAGATAAAAAAGGAGAGAAAATATTAAACTTCCAGATAACTCTTCTTATCCAAAACCCAAATGTTAAATATCTCTCCTGGAAATGAATTTTTTATTCATTTCAGCCAAAAAACCTCTTTGCCCTTTTAATCTTCAATCTTTTATAATAAGGCATGGACATAATTTTACCAAAATTAATCCTTGAACTTTTTAACTTAATCCAGTTTAACCACTAACTTTTAATTTCTTACCTTTTGGTCACCGACCCGATGTTTGGGATGTTACATGTTCATTTGTTAAAGAGTTCATGCCAATGAATGATATGTGAGCTGAATTCATGTACATAAATACGTGGGGATAGCTATTTGATCCCTATCAAAGACGTCTCGCTGAGATATTTAGATCGAGGTAAATAAACAAGTTGATCCCTTGAATGATGAAGATCTTAGAAGTTGTCGAGGCTTATTCTACCTCTATTGGAGAAAAAGAGTAAGCAGTGCCAGAATCATGAAACACTCCACATTCTGGAAAGCAAATGGTCTGAGAGACCAGAAGGACTAAAGGATAAAACTTGTAGCATTTTCTTGTAATGTTGATAGTGATATGCCAAAGAAACAAATTAATGTCTTGTTCGAAAGGGGAACATATCCCAACGTATAGCAAAAATGCAAGAATAAGACCAGTCAAGGATAAATTTTGGATCCCACGTAGGGAGGAGACATGAAAGTACCCACATTGGGGCATGACCAAAAAGCCATATCACATTGACATAACAAACTTCAGACCATGGAGGCATTGAGAGTGCGTCTCATGACTTGGAGTGTCAGGGGTCAACCCTGAATATGAGCATAACTTACCTCATAAAGAAAACCAGTCGAGCATCAACCAATGGCAGAGTCCTAGCAGAACAACTCTGATAGTGTATTTGAGCCAATGATAGAAAGGGGCATCAAGACCACAACAAGAAATGAGGCATTTTTTTCTAAGAATTTAATGTAGATGAGGGGCAAAGAAGAAACAAAGACAAGATGATTTAGCTGATCTTCAGAAGTTGCAAGCTGCTACACCGATATTTGAGGAAACCCTTTAAAATAATGATCAAGAGAAGGAAGACCTAGTTCTCCACTTTGAAGCTAAATGAAAAGTAAATCAGCATTTGTGCATGCATGAGAACATCATTTGCATAAAAGAAAATGCATTACATTGCATTCACATTTTGCACATAAACATATGTTTTTAAAGATCTTCCAATGAAAAGAGAGGATTCATTATATCAAAATCCCAACAAGTGGAAGCTATAATTCAAACCTCAAAATGCAGAAAATCACGTTTAAGGAGGCAGCCTCCCATATTCGATGGCTGCAATAAAAATTTACGCAAGAAAAATCGTTTTTCAAAGATTATCTTGAAATCCAAATGTTCAAGTATGATCTTTCAAATTTTCAAACATATACTAACAATTGGTAATGTTTAATTTACAGATTTGATATTCCCTGAGTGACAGCAGAACAGGTCTTCCCCAATTCAATCTTCCCTAAGTGACAGCAGAATTGATCAACTCCCTCAGATCTGATATTCCCTTCAGAAGAAGCAGAATAGGTCCCTCTTTTCAAGATTTGATATTCCCAGAGTGACAGTGGAACAAGTATACCCCAATTTAATCTTCCTTGAGTGACAGCGGAATGGATCAACATCCCCAGATCTGATATTCCCTTCAAAAGAAGCAGAACATATCCCTCTTCCAAAATTTGATATTCTCTGAGTAACAACGGAACAAGTCTACCCGATTCAGTCTTCCCTGAGTGACAGTAGAATGGACCAAAATCCTCATATCTGATATTCCTTGAGTGACAGTGGAACATATCCCTTATTATATTTCAGACCATAAAGTTGATCAGACGAAAAATGCTTTGTCTCTTCGTCTATTCCCTATTCTTGTTTACACAGGAATGGGAAAACATGGGCAGCTGTCGAAACTTGATTTTTTGTCATGTTATTATTATTATTATTATTATTATTATTATTATTATTATTATTATTATTATTTACTAATATAATCTTTTTATATTATTTATAGATCCAAAATATACCCCAAGCCCGATGCATGCAAGTCAGCCGACCCAAGTTACAAGTGCTAAGCCCACCCAGTTCAATGTCTAAACCCGTCTAAATGGCCCACCAACGCTGCAGTCCACTTTGGAGAGCCAAATGCGCCGCACGCTAGGAGCCGTTGGATCTAGGGAGATTTAACAGCATGCATGCTTTAACAGTTAGGGTTATGGTATACCCTCATCAGCCATCGTCGTTTCGACCACTCCCCGGCCACCGCCATTACCACTAATTCGAAGCCCTGCAAATATCAAATATCCCGAATCACATACAAGCAATCCAAACACCAACATGACACACAAAGGACGATCATTACAATGTTTGTACTCATTTTATTTCAGAAAAAATAGAAAAGTAAAAGAAAAAGAAAAAATGTAGTAAAATTAGAGTTATATAAACCTTGAACTATAAATATAAAGAGGGTTCCTCCCTTTTATTTTTGAAAGGCAATAAAATAAAGCATTCAAGGTATTTTTTATTTGTTTTTTAGTTTCGAAATCAAAAAAATAAAAAAAAAACCACACAATTTCAAAATAAAATAAAAAACCAAAGGAAAGGAGGTCGAGTACTTACCTGAGGGGGGAAGTCGAACCGGAGTCGGTTCGTCTTCGTCAGAGGTCGCCGAAGTGAGTGAGAACAGAAAGGTCAGGGGTGTTTTAAGGTTCGATTAGGTTCTTTTTAGGGAGTTTTAGCCCTAGATCTAGGCTTAGGGGTCTAGATCCGAGCATTTAGGTGATTTTGGGAGAGTTTCAGGATTTTGGCCATCGCGTGCGACGGCCGGTAGTGGGCCAGCCGAATGCTTTGAGAGAAAAATAAGAAAGAGTTTTTTAAATCTGATTAAATGAAAAAAGGGTTTAAAGTAATATTTATAGGGGTAAGTTAGGGGAAATTGCACTTCGATCCCTCTCACTTATGCGTATTTTTACTGAATAGTCATTGGGGGACCATTTTTATTATTTTCCCATTTTATATTCGTGTTTTGAAATATTTGGTTTAATCACAGTTTAGTCTCTTTACTTTTAGCGCATTTTTGCATGTTAGTCACTTGTAGAGATTTTCTCTGTAATTTACTCATTTATGTGCCTGATGTTTAGTTTTAGGGATATTTTCCATTTAACCCCTGTATGTTTAGCGGGTTTTTGCATTTTAATCCTATAGTGACAGTTTAATTTTTCTTTGAATATTTAGGGACTTATTTTGTAATTTTACATTTCTTTATTCGAATCTGTAAAATGTAGGCAAAAAATTAGAATATTTATGAAATAGCCCCCTGTATTTCTGGATGTTTTTATTTCGAACCTGAATATATTTTTTTATTTATTTTAAATTCTGCCATGTAATTTTAATATATTTTTATTTAACCCCATGTTTTATTTATTTTTCATTCCTTGTAATTTTAGTATTTAATATTGTAAATGTTCATTTTAGTCCTTTGTATATTTTATTTTGTTCTTATTTTGACATGGTAATTTAATTATTTATGTTTTAGTCCTTTTTTATTTTTTTATCATAATTGTTGCATTTTGTTTGCATGTTAATTCATTTTAGTCCTAATTAATTTCGTATGATACCCTCATAAGCATCACTTGTCTTGATCCGAAATAAATTTAATACATTTGATCCTTTTAATATTGTCGTAAAGTGAATGTCTTAATGTATAAAAAAGTTACTTTCGATAATTTTAAAATGAAAGTTTGTCTCATTTAGTGACACAAATTAAATCGATTTCATCTTTAAAATTCGGGGATTGAGAACAGGACAATTTTCTTTTAATTAAATTCAATCAGAAAAGACTGTTAGATCGAATCTAAGGTCTTGTCTCGGTATAATTAAATGATTGAACATCCGTATTCTCATTAAACATCTATTAATTTCTTGTTTGTTATGCTTTTATTTATTTTATTTTTGCATGTGTTTTCTGATAGATTTTCAAAACAATAACATTCAAATCGATATTGAGAATAGTAATATCTTTTCGTTTTGGTCTGAGTAATAAATGATTGCTTTAAGGTACGAGAGGTCATCTATTGTCGATTGGAAATCATTAGATATTATCGTTTTCATTTGAATTGCTATGTAATTTTTCAGAAAAATAATAATATCTATTTATTTCAATTAGGGAAATAAATGATTGTTTTAATGCACAAAGGGTCATTCATTCTCGATTGGAAATAATTAGATATTATCATTTTCACTCTTAAAATTATTTTGGGTGTTATTATTTTGAAATCATAGTGAACTTTAGAATGGAATTTTAATATTTCTTTATTTCGATTGGAGTAAGAATCGATTGCTTCAGGGTATGAGAGATCGATTCTTCTCAATAGGAAATAATTAAATATTATCATGTCATCCGAAAATTTAAAGAACATTATTTTAAGGGACCTTAAATAAATTAAACTCGAACTTGTAAATTTTATTGCAAAGATAATTAATTAATCGACTAGGTACCGATTTAGGGCGTTGTGGGGGTGCTAATCATTTCCCACACGTAACCGACTCCCGAACTCGAATTTTGGTAACTCATACTGTAAGTTTATTATTTTAATTAATATTAATATTTTATTAAAATGGCAAATTTATTTTTGGGTGCCCAATCACACCCTAATAAAATATTGGTGGAGACTCCTCGAACAATATTTTATCACTAATCTGTCATTCCAAAAGTTATTTTCAAAACAGGACCCTCTTTTACCCCTCTGGGAAAAGACCAGTTCGACATCCACAATTTTAGTAGTTCAGAAGGTAAGTCATATTCTTCATCATTATCATAACCCTTAATTTTCCCTTGACATATGGGCAGCTCAAAATCAATCTCTGGGTCAATGTCATCAGCATTCATACTATTTATACAGAAGGTACTGAAAGAATAACGAATAAGAGGATATATATACATATACACATAAAAGAGAATCTACCCCATATCAAAATAGAATGAAATAATATATACATAAAGAATAAAGAATAAAAAAAATGCACGAGAGAGTGTTTGTCACTTTGTAAATTAATGAGAATGCATCTTTCATTAAAGTTTTAAAAACAAGTAGATTAACCTTTTACAAAAGATCACATATTGCCCCGGGTTTGAAATAACAAGGAAAGTTTTTGTGCATTACTCTAAAAAGTTTTGTAAAGTACAAGTAATTCCTCTGTAATCCAATTGTTTAGCACCAAGCCCGGTGGTACGGGATAGATGCCTACAGCTCTTCTTTCTTCAGCCTCATCATCCAATATTGTATTTATGCCCAAATTATCGAAGTTATTCTCAACAATTGGTTCCTTAGCTAACTGGCCTCCTTGAAACATATGGCCTCCAGACATAAACGTATCACATAGCGGTGGAAAAGTCATGGGCTCTCACTTAATATCCTCCCCGGCTAACCTTGCTCTCCTCATTTTATGGCTTTTCTGAATACCTTTCAATTTCTCTTTCAAGGTCGGGTGATATCCCAGGCCAAAATACTTTTTATATGGTGGGAATAACTGGATTAACAAATCCCTCTAGGCGACTCCCTGGCCCTTTTTCCAGCCTTGGCTCCCCTTCCCAGAGTCATCTTTAATTTCATTTTAGAACAATTGGATAGTCTAGGCTTTGATATCTTCTTCCCCTCAACCAAGAATGTGGCATTAACAAATTCCAGGGATTTGAAGGAGCATTCAACAGCTTCTTCCTCCAGTTTAACATAAGGGGCAGTAGTAGACATGGAAACAATAATGTCTTCCTTAGCATTGATGAATACCAATTTCCCCTTAATTACAAATTTGAGTTTCTGATGCAGTGTGGATGGCACGGCCCCTACTTGGTGGATCCAAAGCCTTCCCAATAGGCAATTGTAGGTACGCATGATGTCCATAACAAGGAACTCGACCTCGTAAGTAGATGGGCCTATAGTCAAGGGAATACCAATTTTCCCCCAGCACTTCTCCTTTTGTTCCGTCAAATGCTCAAACGACGCTCTGACAATTCCTCGTGTGGCAACTTCTTCAGGGTTACCAATGATATTACATTCAATACAGAACCATTTTCTACTAGCACTCGGGATAACACATGCCCCTTACACCTAATAGTAATGTGCAGAGCTTTGTGATTATCAATCATCCCAGACGCGATTTCGTCATCAGAAAAAGAGATAAAATTATCAGCTTGAATGTTCGTAACTAGATTATTTATCTTATCCATAGGTACACCCTTCGGCATGAAAGTTTGATTCAATACTTTCAATAAAACATTTGTGTGCCTTAGATCTTAGTAAAAGAGCAAGGATCGAAATGCAAGTATGTAGCTTGTGCAACTGTTCAACGATGCTATACTCACTATGTTTTAAAATTTGTAGAAACTCCACAGCCTCATTTTCTATCATAGGCACATTAATGACCGGTTCATCATCTTTTAGAAGTAATTCGACTTTCTTTCCTTTATCAGCGACAGTTATTTTCTCAGGTTCTTTGGTCTGATTAGAAGAGTAACATCTCCCACTCCTAGTGAAATGTCCTACTTTATCCACTTTTTCTTTAGCGATTTCTGAAGTACTCATGTTATCCAACTGGTACTCGTATCTCCAAGGGACTTATTTACTGTTCTTATAAAGGAATGCAGACGTGGGTTTGATTACCACTTTAGAAGTTACTTTCTCTGCCATACGAGTTTTTGGTGTGATGAATAGAGGACATTTGACATTGTAAACTCCCTTTGAAGAACCATCAGATGCACAAATCTCTGTTTCTTCTTCCTTAGTAACTACTTTGTAAAATTTCGTTTCCTTGTCATCCATCATTCTTTGCACTAAAGCTCGGACTTAGAACAATCTTTTATGGTATGACACATATAATTGTGATATTGGTATGAAATCTTACTCTTATCAACTATGTTAAAGACCAACAAGCCTACCTTGATCATCTTCCCCCATACCCAATGCATGGGTGACTCTACCTCACTCACCTTTGTTATATTCTTATTTCCTTTTTCCTCAACAATTGCATTGACCCCTGCACCTGCATGGTTTGGCAGTGGGTTCTAAGCCACATTTGGTTGCTCATTGTCACCAACGTTGGTGACGTTCTTTTTTATTAACCTTTGGACAATATTCTTAATGGCAATGCAATTCTCTATTGAATACCTCAAAACCCCTGTGTGATATCTGCATTAGGCATTAGCGTCATACTATTTAGGGTAGGGAGGTTGCATCGGTGATGTATGTGTTGAACTAAGTTTTGATATAACAATTATGAAAAATATTTTTGGACTTGAATTAAATTTATTCAAAGTTTTCAAAAATAATTCAAAGTCCATTTTATTGGAATTTAAAAAAATAAAATAAATAAATAAAAAATATTGTATGAATAATACAGTATGAACAATATCAATACTCAAAAACATCGAATACAAAATGGGTATCGATACTGTTAGAGTAGTATCGATCTTGCTACAGTAATATCAAGCCCAACGGTCAAAAATTCAAATATTACAAAGGTAGTATCGATACTCATTGAAGGAATATCGATACTACATATTCTTGGCAGTTTTATTTTGCAGAAAATGAATCCCCAATGGCTATATACGACTTCAAACTCATTTCAAGCTATAAAAACAAGCTGAGGACACTTAAAGAACATATAGAACATCTATCCAAGCATTCAAACACAAGAGAAGAGTTTTTCAATCTTATTTCATCTTTCTCTTGTAAATATTTTGTTCTTGTGAGCTTAAATCTTGTATACACCTACCTTAGAGAGATTTTCTTGTTTACATTTTTCTTTCATTGTAAAGGGGTTTTGGTTCTAGCTGAGCCTGTTAAAAGCTAGGGATTGGTTCTAGTTTAGCCTGTGAAAAACTAGGGAGTTGTAAAGGTTATATCTTTGTCCTTGAAAAAGAAATAATAAATTAGTGAATTTGTTAGAAAATCCTTGGTGAGGAGCTAAAGTAGTGGATGTAGACTTGGTTGAGAAGTCAAACCACTATAAATCGCTATGAAAATTGTCTATCTTTCAATATCCTTACTCCCTAAACACAAAAATTAATCCAACCCCTCTTGGTAATCTCTTTCGGTTGTCAATTCGAGCTTCTGCAAATCCCAACAATTGGTATCAGATCTTGACTTGTTAGAAAGCTTTACATCATTGAGACGATCCTTGAAGAAGCTTTATCGATTCCCGACGCAACCAACAAAGAAATGGCTTCAACCTCTGGTGCCTATTACATTGAAGATTCATACATTCAAGATTTACAATCGGTCAACAAGCCACCCTTCTTCAATTGAGAAAATTATATCTATTGGAATAATAAGATGAAGTTATTTATTCAAGCCTACGATCTAGGAGCTTGGAACTCAATCATAAAGGGTTACTCCACTCTACCCAGTGATTGGGATGATTGGAGCAATGAAGAGAAGAAAAAATTCCAGCTTAATGCTAAGGCTGTGCACATTCTCTTTTGTGCTTTAGGCCCAAATGAATATGGAATAATATCATCTTGTTCCAGTGCCAAGGAGATTTGGGATATGCTCCAAGTCACTCATGAAGGAACCGACGAAGTGAGGGAAACTAAGATAAGTCTTCTCAACCATAGCTTTCGTTATATCTCTTTTCCATGCTCTGCAACATGATTCCATTAGGCCTTACATTATTCACGTGTTTATATTGCTCTAGAAAAGCTTTAGCCAAATTCCTCCAGGATTTAATGTGAGTCCTGCTCAATTGATTGTACCAATGGATGGATGAACCTGTCATACTCTCCTGAAAGCAATTGGTCAACAGTTTATCATTCCCCACATAGCCCATCATTTCTGGATAAAATAGTGATGTGTGCAGAGGGACATCTCGTTCCATCAAATTTTTCAAAATCCAGAATTTTAAACTTGGGAGGTAGTACTAAATCAAGAACCAGAGTTAACTTTTTGGCATTGATCTCATACATGCTAGTGTCCTCTTTCATAGCTCTGATTTCATTTTCCAGATGTTTTCATTTCTCTTCTACTTTTTTTCTATTTTTTCCCTCATCACCGAAATCTTGGACATCTTCAACTAGATGTGGGTTTGCATAGGTGCCAGGTAAATTTATGTGTATTCTTCTTGGCTGAGTAGTCATTTCTTGTTGTGATCGAACATGTGGTGGTGTAAAGCCAAGGGATATATAGGTTCTTTAGTAGAACCAACAGTTGGAGCATTTCCACGATTAGCCCGAGGGATACACAGGTTCTTCGGTAGTAGCACTGACAATCAGAGTCTCTTCACGACTTATATTCTTTCCCTGAAACAAGCTTGCCAGTTTTTCTATCATATCATTCTTAGCTTTCAACATTTTTTCACGTATCTCCTCTTGAGCTTTCCGGAAACTCTCATGTATTTCGAGCTGAGTCTTCTCAATTTGGGCAATTCTCTCGTCCATTACCTCTTTTCAGGTATGGTACAAGATGCTTAGAAGTTTCCAGTATTCTTCCATATAATTATTTTATTAATATTGATATTTTATTAATGAATATGTAAAATATGACTATTAATGCAGTGCAAAAAGTAAATGTAGTGTGAAATGCAATGCAGAAAATTTAAATGCAATGCAAGGTGTTGATTCTGGAACGATTCCTTAGAACAACTTTTTATATTAGAAACGAAGTTTGGTTACAATGCTTAAACATATCACAGATAAATCTAAGCTATCTCTCCTAATTGTTGCATGTGCCTAAGTAAATCGAAAATTCTCTGAGCTTCTTCAGTCTCGGGTTCCAATCCTTCACTTACAATATCAACTTCATGTGATAAATCAACCAAGTACTGAGCCACTCCTTGAGCATGTTCCAGGTAGCTTACGATGAGGTCATCCCTTTGCTTAACTCTCTATTGAGCATGTTCCCAATGATGGCACTACTATATAACTTCTTTATAGGGGACTATCAGCAGTTCACTTTTTCTACTCTGAAAATATTGAACCATAGCTTCAAGTTCATTCACACGCTTCCTCTAGCTTTCAACTTCAGCACTGTTTGAACTACCTTCTCGACTTCGGTATTGTCACAAAGTTATCTCTAAACTCAAGATTCTACTCTTTAATTTCTTATTTTGGGCTTGATTCTTTTATAGTTGTTGCTCTAATGCACTCTTTTCTCTAGAAAGTAGCTTTGCCTGATGTCTACTCTACTTAAGCTCTTTACTACTTTCCCCAACTTCTCTTTTTAAACTCTCCACTTCCTGTCTCCATTCAGTAGGCAATTTACTTGAGCTAGTGGCTATCTGAGCCTTCACCATTCGTTGGTATGATAATTGGAGATCATCAAAATCCAATCTTAGTTGCTTTTCTATTTTTCAATACGGTCAGCTCGACCTTTTTGGATATTTATTTCTATACTTTTTTGGTACACTTCATCCTCCATTTTCTGTAACATCTCCTTCCACTGATTTTTTTCAGCCTCAAAATAATGCTGGGCTAATTCTAACGGAGATGGTATCACTCTGAGATATTCTTCCATAAGTTGAGTATTTTCAGGATTGGTCAGGAGATATTATCATTAACTCTGTTGCTTCTCCATTCCTCGTATTCTTGTGACAACTTCAAGTCGAAGGTGAAGAGGTTTACTCTATGAGTATACTTCCATGTATCATCAACCCCTTTGACTTTACTTTTGTAATGCCCTCAATTGAAAGCGAACTCTGACCCAGATAAATCCCAAGTTGCCGGAATGAACTGCCTTGACCCATATTGCTTGGAAACCAGTAAAAAACCATTCCCTACATAACCCCATATGCCTGAAAATATAACCCAATCTCATTCTCCACACCTGTGAAGTATGTCCGAAGAAACGTTTCACGAAGCATGCCATAATATATCACTGTCTCGAATATCTTTAAAAATGACCATCCATTTCTCTTTAGTGAAACCCCCAGGCCATTCTTGAGAAAAAAAATCCTTCGAAGGCAAAAATCCTTTTAGAAACACTCGACCAGGTGCCCTTTCGATGTGTTTGAAATGATTAAGGATCCAAACTAGCAATAGTGGTGAGCACCCTATAAATCGTCATTCTCCTTATCGTCTACAGGAATTTAAGGAATGAAATGTATCTACCAAAATAGCTCATAAATATCCAAAGTAAACATATCAATCTTCTTTTTCTTGTCAGGATGACGGTCAATTACTTCTCTCAAAGCTGTCCAGGTAATGCACTCACTATCTCCTTTCTTTTTTATACTTCTAACGACCCATTCTTCGCTCATCCCGGTCATCAAAAGTATTTTTGTTTTTAGAAAATTAGTGTTTGTCGGCTTAGTGTACATCTTATCTAGTTGGAATCTTGGACAATAAATCAAGGCATGGTACTCCTCTATGGTAGGTGCTATATCCACTCGGCCAAAAGTAAAACAACTGTAGATGAGATTCCAAAACTGCATAAGAGACCTAAACAAATTTTGGTCAATCAAAACATCTAAGAGATAAGAGATGTCACCATAGAGTTGATAAAACAACTGCTTATCAAATGCTTCCTATTTTCCCATATTTCTTTTAACTCGCTCAGGTCATTTTGACAGACATTGATATATGTGTACCCAATCATATCTGACATGTATCCAAGCTGTAAGTTATCTCTATTTGTCAGATGGGACTGTTCAGACCATCTCATAACATCTGCATTATCTTCTACCTCTTTTTGAATTCTTCGCTCCATATTACTAGCCTTCTATATGGATATCGATCATGGATCAACACCATGGAATGAATAGTACAATGAAAAAATAAAAACAAAAAGATAAAAGAAAATTAGACAGTAATCATAAAGAAATTAATCACATATAATACAATTTGTTAATAAAACCTACCTCACATGCTGGCCACCCAATCATGCTTTAGAATATCCTACCCAAACATGATTTTTACCCATATTCTTTGTTTATAGAAAATCCTAACCTCATGCCATCTAGTTCGCGTGTATTTATTCTGAAAGTAAAATTACACTAAGAATTAAAAGACTCCAAAGAGTTTTTCCTTGTGTACTCTCCTCACTGGACTATTAAGGTTTGGGTAAGGCTCTATCTCGGGTTCTAGGTTCACTATATGTTGGGCTTGGCTCTAAAGTAAAAGGTTCATGAATTTTACTTGTCAGTGCCCCCTTGGGCTGCCAAACCCTCAGCCCTGGCCCATCACAGGATTTTGGATCGAGTTCAATTTGAGGGGACACACCTCTTTATGTCTATACGGAGGTGAAAACCATCAGGAGAACCATAAGGCATGAGCCCCATGAGCGATTCACTATCCCATACGGAGGAGAAAACCATATGAGGGAGTAGTTTCTCACTCCTACTTAGATAGGACAGAGCGAGGTTTTAGCTCATGTTATGCAAATTCAACTATGCAGTGTGTGAGGAAAAGTGAAAACAAATCAAACAACACCAAACATAATTCTCAAAATCTTGAACATTTATTTAATCTGAAAACACCAACAAACAAATTAGTACAAATATTTAGTGATTAATCCGATTATAAACATAAAATTTATTTAAACCAAACAAGGGATCAAAAATTAAATAAAAAAGAATTCAGAATTCTCATTGCACAATCAATTAATTAATCGACATGGCTTGACACTCTAAAAAAAGGTCCCCAGTGGAGTCATCAAGCTGTAGAAACGATTTTTCCTTAAAAAGACACAAATTTGATTTTTAAAATCTCATTTTTCAAAGATTTTTTCTTGAATAATTTAGTGACCAGTTAATAATAAAACGCGATTCGAGGAGTCGCCACCAATCTTTGATTAGGGTGTTATTTGGTACCCAAAATGTTTTTTATCTAAAACATTTAATTTTAATTAAAACAACAAATTTGCGGTCTGCGTTATCAAAATTTGAGTTCAGGAGTCGGTTACGCACGGGGAAGGGTTAGCACCCCCACAATGCCCTAAATCGATACCTAGTCGATTAATTAATTGTCTTTGCAATGAAATTCACAAGTTTGAGTTTAATTTAATTTAAGATCTCATACAAATAAAATTCTTTGAATTTTAGGACAAACCACAATAATATTTAATTATTTCCTATAGAGAATAATCTACCTCTTATGCCTTAAAGCATTAGATTCTTACTCCAATCGAAATATAGAAATATTACAATTCTATCCCCAAATTCACTATTATTTCCAAATTTAAAATCAAAATTAAAAAATAAATTTAAGATAACAATAAAATGCTCTTTGCATTTTATGAAGGAAAAGAGAAATATTTAATTATTTTCTATCGAGAAGAAATGACATCTCATGCCTTAAAGCATTAATTTCTTACTCCAATCAAAATAAAGAAATATTATTATTTCCCTTCAAAATTTGATATTAATTCAAAAACAAAATTAAGCGTATAAGTAATAATAAAACAAAATAACTTTAAGACCTAGGGATGGCAAACGGGCGGGTCGAGTGCGGATACCCCTCCCTTATCCCCATACCCACCTAATATTTTCAAATTCACCACCCACCCACCACCCATGATGGGTAAAATTTTTCAAATCCACACCCGCCCACGTGGGTTCATTCTCAAATCCATCCCCCATACGCACTACCCAACTGGAGACGTATCCGGCTAGACCCGCCTGATAGCAACCTTAAGTTATACATAAGCAACAAACATAAAACAGACACATCCATTAAGAAGCATAATATTAGTCTCTAAAATTATACCTAATATTTGGTTAAATTATAAGTTATATCTTATACAATATTAATATTTATAAATTAGTCTATAAAATTATACCTAAATTCATAATGGTCCAAAATTTAATGGGTATTTAATGGGCGGGTGGATGCAGGGCGGAGAAGGTCTCAAACCCATCACTCGCCCATTACCCGCGATGGGTACCACTTTCTAAATCCACACCCTTCCACTACCCACTAAAGTTATACACATCCCCGCCCCAATTGGAGCGGGTACGGTGCGGGATCCATTAAATTGTACCCATTTGCCATCCCTACTAAGACCTTTAAAAACATATTCTTTGAATTTTAAGAGAGAACGATAATATCTAATTATTTCCAATTACGAATGAATGACATCTCATGCCTTAAAGCAATCATTTATTACTCTAATCAAAATGAAAAGATATCACTATTTCGTCCTAAAATTCAATATTAATTTGAATGTTATTACTTTGAAATCCCATTGAAAAATACATGCAAAAATAAAACAAATTTAAAGCATACATCAATAAAGTACAATTAATTATTTATTTTTCCAACCTTTAATGAGAATAAGGATGTTTAATTATTTAAATACATTGAGATGAGACCTAAGATTCGATCTAACAGTCTTTTCTCGTTTAACTTAATTAAAAGAACATGATCTTTTTCTCAATCCACAAATTTTAAAATGGATTCAATTTAATTCATGTCACTTAATGGGATAGACTTTCATTTTAAAATTATCGAAAGTAACTTTCTTATACGTTAAGACAATCACTTTACAACAATCTTAAAATGAACGAATATTACCCATAGATTAAAATTATTTTGTTTCGAGTCAAGAAATGCTTATGAGGGTATCATGCAAATTAATTTAAAATAGAGAACAAAACTAATTAGTCACTAAAAAATAACTTAAAAGCAACTTGCAAAAATTAAAACAAAATGCAAATAGGACTAGAATGTAAACAAATAAATCATCATGTCAAAAATTAAAATAAAATAAAGTGAAAAATTGACCAAAATGAACATTTTTAATATTTAGCACCAAAATTGTAATGAATAAAAATAAATATGATATGGGGACCAAATTAAAATAAAATTAAATTGCATGGTTAAATTAAATAAAAAAACATATCAGATATCGAAATATAAAACATGTTGAAATACAGTGACTATTTAATAATTATTCCTTTTTTACAAGCCTAAACCATGATTTAAAAAAAAGTAAATTACTAAATCAGTCCATAAATATTAAAATTAAATTAAATAATCACTACACATGACCAAAATGCAAAAACACACCTAAATAAGGGGGACTAAACAACAAATATTCCAAAAAAATACATAACATGCATGAAAATTGGTAAATAAGAACTTTGGTCCTCGTAGGTGACCAACATACAAAAACAAGATAACTTAGGGGGACCAAACAACAAATATCCCAAAAAATATATAACATGCATGAAAATGGGTAAATATCAACTTCGGTCCTCCCAAGTGACCAACATGCAAAAACACGGCTAACTTAGGGGGACCTACGCATGATTTTACCCTTAAGTTTTCCTATAAAACCTAATTTTCTCTCTCTTTTTCATTTTCAACCGAAACCTAAAAAAATCTCAAACTCTCTCAACTCTCCCCTTTCTTCCTCGACGGATTTCCTTTCGTTCGCCCTACGTCGCCGCTCCGGCCTTCATTCCAACCGTCACACACGACGATTGAAACCCTTAAACCTAACCTAAAATGATCCCTTTCACTCTGATATACCCTCCTAAGCCTAGATCCGAATCAAAACAATCGAATAAACCCTCTAAACCTCCCAAAACAACCTTAGACCTTTTTGGTTCCCTATCTCCAGCGACTTTTTTTTTTTTAATCGACACACATGCACACACAAAAACATAAATGAAATTCGTGAAAAAAAAGATTCCTTCAAAAATGCTAAAAAACTCTGATTTTTTTATTCCTTGCTAACTTTTTTTTTGGGGGAAAAGACCCCTTTATATCTATCTATTCAGGGTTTTATATCCCACATATATGAAATAAAAATATAAAAAAACCAATTTGGTGGTAGCATGTTGGAGCAGCAATAGTGACTGCCATGTTGTTGGTGGAGATGACGGTGGCAGAGAATTTGTACAACAAAAGTGACTGGTAGAGGAATGATTAATTAAGGTGATGATGATGATGGAGGTCATGAGTTCAGCTGAGTCATGGGTAAGTGTTGACAGGTAAGGGAAATGGTTTCGTTTTTGTTGTTTGTTTTGGGTCGGTTGATAGGTACTGACAATGGGTTTGGTAGGTGTTGATAATAGCCAGAGCCCAAATCGGTGATGGCAGATGAGATCCCAGTGTAAGCGGCGGCAACTGAAAACTAGGGTTTCAAACCCTAGTTGCTTATTTCAGTTGGCTTGGTTCTATTGGGCTCACTGTTTGGGCCAGTTGATGTTAGGCTTCGGGTATGGGCTTGCTGGGCCAGTTGTAACCTGAAAATTAATAAAATAAAATAGATAATAATAATAATAATAATAATAATAATAATAATAATAATAATAATAATAATAATAATAATGGTATCCGAACGAAACGGGTGTCGACAATTACTTAATTGTTTACCTTTAAACAATTACACTCAATTGAATTTGGACCACTTCACTACAATCGTAGTAGAAATGACTACTTTTTTTTTTTTGTGGAGCTAATGGTTCTATCGCAAAATTTCATGATGGAAGAACAAAGACTTTACAACTTATTATATTATGTTTTGAACAAAATCACTTCCATTTATAGGATAAACTGCACATTTAGTACCTAAACTATTACTTTTGTTTTGTTTAGGTACCCAAACTTTATTTTTTTCAAAATCATATCTAATATTTAGTTTAAGTTTCATTTTGATACCCCATCATTAAAAAACTTAACTGTGATATTGACGTGTCACCATAGGATAATGTCACATCATCATTAAAAAGGAAAAAAAATGTCACGTCAACAAATTATAATAATTTTTTAATGACAAGTACTAAATTGAAACTTAAACTAAACGTTAGGTATGAGTTTGAAAAAAATAAAATTTATGTACCAAAAAATAACAAAAATAATAGTTTAGATACAAAACTTAAAATTTACCCAATTTTTTTAATCGTTCCTATACTAGTATAAAAATCAATTTTGTAAATTGGGCCCCAATAGCCCTCTATCCCTGGTCGAGCGTAGTTTTATACTATTTGAGTCAAGTTGAGCTCCACAATACTCAAGCTCAATTCGGCTCGTTTACAACCTTCAATTCATTTGATTAAATAACTTCCTGGAATTTGAATGTCAAAAGGTGAAATTGAAGTAAAAAGACTAAATTAATAGTTATGTGAGAAAAAGATCTTTGCATCCTTATTTGTCCAAAACCCTAATTTTATCTTAGGGCTCATACATATTCATCCCTAATTTTGAATATGAAGTTGAACATGAATGTTGTAATGTTTGATGATTAGACATTTTGTGGTATTTAACTATAAAATTATATATATTAACGATAAAAATGAAGTTTAAAAGTATGATATGTTCTTATTAGTCGTGATAACTAAGTGGCTAATCACTATGTGAACTATATATTATAATTTGATCCATGATTATCTTAGAACAATTATAAATATAGATGACACGTGATAAGATCTTTTAAAATCGATATCTATTGTTTGTCAGTCATATTTTGACCATGTTAACTTATGAAAAGTTATAATGATCTTATGTCTGACACAAACATTAAGGAGGCCGCTACTAAATATTTTGATCAAAGTCGAGAGAAGTATTTTAAACCATTTTCTTCACTAGTCCCTCTTCAACTTCCTTAGGGAGACAGAGGATCTAAACACTGGTCATTCTTTATTTAGCCACCGACTACGACTATCTGTACAAATCAAAAAGGTAAGTTGCCGGCGGTTGATATAACTTATTTGTTCATATCAACAAAAATAATTATACGAGACCGTTAATAATAATCCAAACAAAACATAAATAAGACTAATAGAACAAACATATGGTTGAAGAGGTAATCTACGAACTAGAGCCGGCTGATGATTCTAATTGAAGTCGCTCTCTCATTTATTAAGACATTAGTTTGAAATGGACCGAGCAATTAACAATTAGAGAATGAAAAATACAAACCCTGTTAGGTATGGCTCATAAATATAACAGTAAAGAGGACAGGAGATGGAGCGGAGTGAGCGAACATCAACTTTCCTTACAAAGAAAGTCTCGTTGTGGGGTTACAAATTATGTGGGTTGGGGGTGAGGGGGCGTAGCCCCCGCGGTATGGTACAGGGTTGATTTTGTAATTATGTACCAGGGTTTTCTATTATAAATAGAGATGTAACCTAGACCTAAAATATCATTGAATAAAATTCTAGCGCCGCCTAGGCACGAGGACGTAAGCAATTGCGAACCTCGTAAAATTCTCGTGTTCTTTCGTTTCTTTACTCGTTTTCGTCAACAATTGGTATCAGATGTCAGGAGCAAAATTTGAAGTCGCGAAATTCGATGGTCAGGGTAACTTCGGATTATGGAAAACGAGGGTGAAGGATCTATTGGCGCAGCAAGGGATCTTGAAGGCTTTGCGACCTACAAAGCCGACGTCGATGGATGAGGAAGATTGGGAAGAATTGCAGCAGCGAGCGGCAGGAACCATACGATTATGCTTGGCGGACGAGGTCATGTATCACGTCATGCATCTATCGTCTCCAGACGAAATTTGGAGGAAGTTGGAAAGTCAGTTTATGTCCAAATCCTTAACGACAAAACTGTATCTGAAGCAGCGGCTGTATGGGCTGAAGATGCAGGACGATCACGATTTGGCGCAACACGTGAATGTCTTCAATCAAATCGTTCTGATCTGGCTCGGCTTGATGTGAAAATTGAGGATGAAGACAGAGCGATGATTCTGTTGTGTTCGTTGCCTTCCTCTTACGAACACATGGTGACTACTCTTACATATGGGAAAGAGACTATCAACGTTGAGGAGATTACTGCAGCCTTGTTGGCTCACAACCAGCGGAAGCAGAATGCAGGGAAAGCTCTCAAGCTGATAGCTTATATGTCAAGGGTAATCGAGATCGTGGACGGAAGCCAGAGAAGGCAGGGTCGGGAAGCGGAATTCCAGATCCAAATCCAGGGATAAGAAGACGATTCACTGTTACAAGTGCAAGGAGGCGGGACATATGAAGCGAGACTGTCCGAAGTTGAAAAAGCAGACTGATGAAAGCGTGATGGCTCATCCAAGTCTGTGAACGTGGTCGAGGATGATACTTCTGATTGCAGCGAGGGTGATATGCTTTCTATTTCAACGACACAATTGACGGATGCTTGGATTCTTGATTCTGGATGTTCTTATCACATCACGCCAAATAGGGAATGGTTTTCGACATACAGGCCGGTTAATTCTGGTTCGGTTTATTTGGGTGATGATCGATGTTGCAATATTGTTGGTATTGGTGATGTCAGAATTAAGATGCACGATGGCTCCGTTCGGACGTTGAGTGGTGTTCGACATATCCCAGACTTGAAGAAGAATTTGATTTCCTTGGGCACTTTGCACAAGAATGGTTTTATCCCTAAGGCTGACGAGGATAGGGAAACCATTCGGATTGTTAAGGAGCATTGACTGTGATGAAAGGCAAGATGACTGCAGGGAATATCTACAGATTGTTAGGGAGTACCGTTGCAGGTGGAGTTCACTCTGAGTCCTGTGATGATACGACAAAATTGTGGCATATGCGCCTTGCTCATCTTAGTGAACGTGGTATGGCAGAATTACACAAGAGAAACTTGTTGCATGGTGTCAAAAGCTGTAAGCTCGATTTTTGCAAGTATTGTGTTCTTGGTAAACAGACTAAAGTCCGTTTCAAGACTGCGAAGCACACAACTCAAGGGATTCTTGATTATGTGCATTCTGATGTATGGGGGCCTTCCACGACATCGTCTTTGGGTGGATCTAGGTACTATGTTACTTTTATTGATGATTTTTCACGGAAAGTTTGGGTGTATTTTTTGAAACAGAAATCTGAAGTTTTTGAGAAGTTCAAGCTGTGGAAAGCTGAGGTAGAAAACCAAACAGGACGAAAAATCAAGTGTTTGCGGTCTGACAATGGTACGGAGTACACAGATTCACAGTTCCTACAATTCTGTAAGGAGCATGGGATTCAGAGGCATTTACAGTGCGCAAGACACCACAACAAAATGGTGTTGCGGAACAAATGAACAGGTCGTTGAATGAAAGAGCCAGATGTTTGCGGTTGAATGCGGGGCTTCCCAAACACTTCTGGGCTGAGGCTGTTAACATGGCGTGTTACCTTATCAACAGATCGCCAAGGGCATCGCTGGCTGGGAAAGTTGCAGAAGAGGTATGGACTGGTCATGATGTTAGTTTTGATAACTTACGGATTTTGGTTGTCCTGCTTATGTGCATGTACCTGCTGATGAGAGATCCAAACTTGATGCAAAATCGAAGGAGTGCATTTTTCTGGGTTACAAGAAAGGTGTCAAAGGATTCAAGTTCTGGGATCCAGTTGCGAAGAAAGTTGTGATTAGTAGAGATGTCGTTTTTGATGAACAGTCTATGTTGCAGCAGAAGCAAGACACGACAGTGGTAGATTTCGAGCAGTTTCCAGTTGAGAAACCAGAAACTTCTCAACCGACTTCTGGTGGTTCCACTACGGATGATTTGCAGGATTATAGTCTCGCCAGAGACAGGGTGAGACGGACGAATATAAAGCCTCCGAACAGATTGGGTTTTGAAGACTTGGTATCTTTTGCACTTACTGTTAGCAGTGATGATCCAGTTACTTTTCATGATGCCGTTACTAGTCAGGAAAACGACAAGTGGATGGCAGCCATGGTTGAGGAGATGGAGTCTTTGAATCACAATCGCACATGGGAGTTAGTTCCCCTTCCTGAGGGTAAGAAGCCGATTGGTTGCAAATGGGTGTATAAGAAGAAACCAGCAGTAACAGAAAAGAGGGGGAGAAGTTCAAGGCTCGTTTGGTAGCGAAGGGTTTTTCACAGCAGAAAGGAGTGATTATGATGAAATCTTTTCTCCTGTGGTCAGGCACACTTCAATCCGAGCAGTACTTGCATTGGTGGCTAGTTGGGATTTGCATTTAGAGCAGATGGATGTTAAAACTGCTTTTTGCATGGTGATTTAGAGGAGCAGATCTACATGCGGCAACCTGAAGATTTCACTCAACCTGGAAACGAGCATTTAGTTTGCAGATTGAAGAAATCTTTGTACGGGTTAAAACAGTCTCCGAGACAGTGGTATAAACGGTTTGACTCCTATATGATCAAGATTGGCTACAACCGATGTGAGTATGATTGTTGTGTCTATGTAAGAGCCTTGATGATGGTTCTTTTATTTTTCTATTACTGTATGTTGATGATATGTTGATTGCTGCGAAGAACATGGATGATGTTATCGGTTTGAAAACTTTATTGAGTCAGGAATTTGATATGAAAGATTTAGGTGCTGCAAAGAAATTCTTGGAATGGAAATTTGCAGGGACAGAGACTCAAGGAAACTGCGGCTATCTCAACGGGGTTATGTTGAGAAAATGCTAGAAAGGTTTGCGATGAGCAGCGCGAAACCAGTTAGCACTCCATTGGCGAATCACTTTAAGCTCTCATCAGAATAGTGCCCTAAGATAGATAAGGAAGCTGAAAATATGGCAAAGGTTCCGTATTCTAATGTTGTTGGCTGCTTGATGTATGCGATGGTATGTACTCGTCCTGATTTAGCTCATGTTGTTAGTCAAGTTTGTAAGTACATGTCTAAACCTGGTAAGCAACATTGGGATGCAGTCAAGTGGATCTTTCGGTACTTAAAGGGTACTGTGGGACATGGAATTGTTTTTGGGAGTCAGCGGGATAATCCTTTGGTTGTAGGATATGTGGATTCAGATTATGCAGGTGACTTGGATAATAGAAGATCTACGATAGGGTATGTGTTTACTCTTGGTGGAGGGCCTATTTGCTGGAAGTCTACTGTTCAATCTGTCGTGGCACTATCTACAACTGAAGCTGAATACATGGCAGCGGCTAAAGCTGCAAAAGAAGCTTTATGGCTTACTGGTTTAAGAAGCTTTATGGCTTACTGGTTTAGTGAAGGAGTGGGTGTTCAACAAGGTTGAGTTCAGTTGCTTTGTGATAATCAAAGTGCTATTCACTTGGCTAAGATCAGGTGTATCGTGCTAGAACTAAACATATTGATGTAAGGTTCCACAAGATCAGAGAGTTGGTTGCATCTGAGAGGGTTTTGTTCAGAAGGTACATACTGATGAGAATGCCGCTGATATGTTCACCAAGCCAGTTACGACAGACAAGTTCAAGCATTGCTTGGACTTGTTGAATGTTTCGAGTTGTTAAAGAAGCAAGGTAACCCAACCCACATGAAGTTCCAAGGGGCAGGATTCGCCAGGTGGAGATTTGTTAGGGTATGGCTCATAAATACCAGTAAAGAGGACAGGAGATGGAGCGGAGTGAGCGAAGCGAACACAACTGTCTTACAAAGAAAGTCTCGTTGTGGGGTTACAATTGTGTGGGTTGGGGGTGCGGGGGCGTAGCCCCGCGGTATGGTATAGGGTTGATTTTGTAATATGTACCAGGGGTTTCTATTATAAATAGAGATGTAACCTAGACCTAAAACATCATTGAATAAAATTCTAGCGCCGCCTAGGCACCGAGGACGTAAGCACATTGCCGAACCTCGTAAAATTATCGTGTTCTTTCGTTTTCTTTACTCGTTTTCGTCAACAAACCCCTATGATTCCCTAATATTGCTATAGTTCTCAGACAGGAAAACAGCCCATGTCAGGCGTTTTTAGCAGTGAATTTGTAACTCCACCGGAGACCGAAGTCCGTCACCCTGAAACTCTGCCTTGAAGTTGATGAAATGTTACATCAACTTGAACCCCTCTGCGGTCTCCATACAAATCGATGATCGAGTTAGCTTGGCTTACTCTAGAAAGAACGAGTCTTTTGTACAACCAAGGTAAACACGCTGAACAGTTACCCCTCTCTTTGTTCTTACATTCAGGATAGATCGAGAGGGACAGTTGAGAGTAGTCGTTCGTTTTAAATTATCATTTATTTTAAATATCTTCTTTATTTTTTATTGATAATATATTTTCGTCCCCTAAAATATTATAATTCCGTCACCTAATATTTTTTATAAATTAATCATTCTAGTATAAAATCATGTGTCCATTCTTACCGAAATTACTTTTGAATAAGTGAGGAGCTGTATATTCAACAAATTAGCGAACAATAATTGGATATAGTTCATCTAAGTTTCAAAAAAACTGAAAGATAAATGTGGGATTTGATCATAGCTCAACATTTGCATGTTTGCCATGTTTCAAACACTCGTGTGTGAGTTTTCTTTTAACCTGGTAAATGTTAGTCAAAACAGAAGACGCAAAAGACGGGTAAAATGATGAAATAAGTAAACAAATTGCTGATCAAAGTGATGGGTGCAGATCATTTGGGGTGAAATATGATATATTCTGCTTGTTTCAAGGCATGCTGGATAACTTAGGTAGCCTGAGACAAGAGTATGGGCTAGCCAAGTCTGCCGACGAGGTGATGCTAGTGATTGAAGCTTACAAGGAGATGCGTGACCGAGCTCCTTACCCTCCCAGCCATGTGGTCGGTCATTTTTCCGGCAATTTTGCCTTTGTGGTATTCGACAAGTCCACATCCACATTATTCGTTGCTCCCGTAAGTTAAATTTTGGTTATTTGTTATCTAAAATGGAAAAAAAATAGTACTTTCACTTGCCAAGCAACATTCACTTGCCCTGCACCACAAGAAGTGATTTGGGGCGCAACATTCAAGGTGGAAGCAGCGCGGTTGTTACTAGGGTTGAAAATGAGACGAGATAGATCGTGAGCTACTCGAGTTCAACTCGATCAAAGTTCGATAAATACCCAACTCGAATGAACTCGTCTCGAGTTTCATTTTAAAATTTTCGAGTTGAGTCAAGCTCAGCAATACTCAAACTCGACTCGGCTCGTTTACTGCCCTAATTGTTGCAGCCAGAGAGTGAACAATGATGGAGCTCCCTTGTATAGTGATGATGAATGAGATGTGCACTTCAACCATGTGAAAATTGTTAATTTAACTATCGTCTTAGTGTCGTGTAAAGGGGAAGTCTCACGTGCGGCAACCTAATATACGGTTAAGGAAAGGCGCTACTGGAAATGTTATTATTTTTTTAACATTTTTAGTAAAACATTACCTAAAACATTATTATTTCTACCGGAAATGTTATTATTGGGTGTTTTACCGGGTTTATTAACATATCCGGTAAAACTCTACCTAAAACATTATTTTTTATACCGTAAATGTTAAAAAACATTAATGTTTTAGGTAAAAAAAATAATGTTTTACGTAATTTTTTACTGGAAATGTTAAAAAAATAATAACATTTCCGATAGCGCCTTTCTTTAGTCGTATATTAAGGCTGTCGTACGGTAGAATTTCCCGTGTAAATGGTTTTGAGTGAGACCAGATCCTAAATAATTAGTTCGAGCTTTTTTTTGGATAAACTATACAAATGGTCACTAATGTTTGAGTATATTTTTGTTTTTCCCACTAAAGTTTCAAAAGTAACAAATTGGTCATTAATATTATCGTTTTGTAACAAATCGGTAACTCGATATTAATCACAATTATGGATTACAGAAAGCTGATGTGGCACGTTAAACTGATTTGTAACAATTTATGATGCCATGCTTGCAAAATTTTTGTGAAAGCCAAATGTGTAAGTAGGTAGATTCTAGGGGTGCTTATCGAGCGAGTCTATCGCGAGTTGGACAGTGCTCAACTTGTGCTCGTTAAAAAATTTTGTTGTTCGACTCGATTCGTTGCTCATTAAGCTCGTTAAATTTTTTCCTGACTCGTGTTCGTTAAACAAACTCGTTGCTCATTAAGCTCGTTGCTCATTAAGCTCGTTGCTCGTTAAGCTCATCAAAAAATTTACATTATTTTCTGAACTAGGTAAAATCTACTAATGCTATATAGAGCTTAATATAAATATAAATTAATAAATTTAAACAAAAAAAAATATCAAAAGAGTATATGAAACAATTTCAAAGTCTAAACTCCAAAATAACAATCTATAAATACATTAAAATAATAAATAGGGTTTATTTTTTGGTGTAATAAAATATTAATTGATAATTTAGTATTCTTTTGTTGTTTATTAGAAAATTAAAAGATTAGCCATTTATCATCTTTTTATTATTTATTAATAAATTAGTAATTTTTTAAATAAAATAACCATTTAAGATAACTACTAAAAATTATATATAAAAAAATTAACGAGCTAGTCTCGAATTTATCGAGTCGAGATAGACTTTACTCGACTGAACTCATTAAGGTCTTGAGTCGAGCTCGAGTTGAGTCAACTCGACTCGAACTTTTGTCGAATTTTGACCAAATCGAATTCGAGTTACTCACAAACTACTTAACTCATTAAGCACCTCTAGTAGATTCCCGTCTTCCCATTATTTAATTTAATTATAATTGCTTGGCAAATGAAATAATCCATTTGAAAAACTAAAATAAGAAGGAAAGAGGAATACGGCAGTCTTGATTATAGCCGTAATGGAACTGTGTCGAGTAAAATTCGTACAGTAAGAAATTTAAATTTGAGCTATTATTCTAAGTTTGGTTTAAATTTAAGGGTAAATTGCACATTTAGCATCCTAATTATTACTTTTGCTTTATTTTGGTCACTCAACTTTTTTTTAAAAAAGTCATACCTTATATTTTGATTTTATTTTGATCATCTACTATTAAAAAATAATAGAACTATTGATATGGTATTTATTTATTTTTTTAATAATAACTTGACATTACTTTATGGAAACACATCGTCAATAGCGTTAATTATTTAACGACATGTGACCAAAAAGAAATTAAAACTAAAAATAAGGTAAGATTTAAAAAATGGTTAGATGATCAAAGCATAATAAAAGTGATAATTAGGTTACTATATGTGTAGTTTACCCTAAATTTAATTGAACATTATTAACGATCCCAAGTTCGGTTCAAAATGAAATTAAATTACTCAAATTTGGTTCAATTAACTTACGAGTTTGAGATTGTCATATATAATTTTTTATATAAATATAATAATTTAAATTTGAAAATACATTTATAAATAATAAAGTCCGAGTAATTTTTTAAGGTGTTCAAATTTAATATAATAAGATATTTTTATACATTGTCGGCAATACTAAGGGTGAACAAAATTCGACTCAACTCGAAAAATTGATTTTTTTTTCAATTTTGAGTTATTCAAGTTATTCGAGTTAACTCAAATTGTCAATTCGGGTTTCGAGTTCGAGTCAAGTTAAAATTTTAAAATTTCAAGTAACTCGAAAAAAAATTAGATGAGTAGTTTGACAGATTTACGATTTTGTCCATGATTTCCTATTCCTTCAATTCCTCCTCCATTTTAAGTCATTTTTACCAAATTTGAACCACATTATCCTAAATCATAATAGAATACATATTACTTTCAATTCCACTTTTTGATAACAATTTTTTTATTTTTTTCATTTTATTCATTTTAGTCCTTCAATTTTGCATGATTTTCATATTTCTTCCATTCATCTTTTATCTTAAGTGCGTTTTTAACCAAATATAAATCATATGCTCCCCTACCTGTAACACCCTCATACTGATACGGGTGATCCGATCCGATCTGGGTGTCACATTATGGTCACCGGAGCGATCCAAACTGAAAATCCTAAAAATTTTAAAATGTTTGTTAATCCATTTAAAACCGTAAAATAATTTATGGGTAACATGCAAGTTCAGAAAATCATTTATATATTAAAAATAGAATTAAACAATATCCAGTAATAAAACAAGTTCTAGACTCGAATATAAAAATAGAATACAACCTATATGCCCCCTAATCACATACACCGTACTCCACAAGCAACACCAGTGGGACTCCTTTACTGATGTCGATACAAGCACAAGATCAAACTCTTTGGCCTGAAATGGTAAGTAACAGAGTGAGCTTTGGAAAGCTCAGTAATACAGAACTACCAGATGGATGCAATAGGTCATCAAGTATATGGTAAGGCATAGCTTTCCTTAGTGGGATATACATCATCAGATTCTATCGGTGATTTAGGATTCCATTAGCTAAGTCTTCAGTTACAAGTAGGAATTTACAGTCTGAAGGAAGTATTTGGAGAGAGACATATTCAGAAGATTTAATTGGGGAGTCTAGTGTGTTCTAACAAAATAGAGAAATGTGTACAGATCCTTTTAAAAACATTAATAATTTAAAGCATATTTTAAAACCACAATAATACCCTCCAATCAAACATTGATATGTAGTTTCCCCAAAACTGCATCCTTAAGGACTTGCTCTGAAATCGTAAATTCTAGGTTTTGAGCCTTTACAAAGGTTATGAACTGATTATCAATGATTCTCCGAACAAATCATGAATTTAACAGGTGAATCAATAATTTTATCAGGTCAAAAACCAATTCTCATGTAAAATCTACTAACAAGAGTAATTCCACGTCATTTTTACATCTCAGGGGAAATTTCATAATTTCTTATTCGGGTATTTTTGGTATTACAACTTTTAAAGAAAATAATCAGAATTTAAGGTTTATACGGTTAATCGTTGCACTGATTAATCAGTGAACTTGGAATCACTTATTACTTGACTTCTAATTTCTGATAGAGTCATCTGAGTCTTATTAATTTACATACTTTTTACTGTATTCGGATAAAGTTTAGAGATGATTAACTACATACATGTGACAAAATATATTCATCCATGCATTTAGCAATACCAACATGTACCGTAAGGATCCGTTTGTTTCACTGAAAATAGTTTTCGGAAAATGAATTACATTTCTGGAAAACATTTTTCAGAATATATTTTCCATTGTTTGGAAGTTACATTGTAAAATGTTTTACGTTGTTTGTTTTATTTTTCTGAAAACAATTTTTAGAATCTGTTTTTAATAAACAAGCATACATATTTTATATTTATTTATTCTTTACCTTTAAGTTTTATTAAGTTAATTTATTGTTATATAATTAAATTTTATCATCACATTAAAACAACAATTAAAACAACAATAATTGATATAATTTTAATAATTTATTAAAAATATATTATCAAAGTTTATAATTAATATTATGTATGTTTAATTGATATAATCTTAATAGTACACCACATTAAAACAACAATAGTACATAACATTGTAATAATAATAATAGTGTCAAAGTGTATAACTAAAGGGTTCATCACATTAAAACAACAATATTATCCAACTGTAATAATACAAAGTTTAATTCATAATTAGTGCTACAACACATCAAACCAACAATATTGTTGAAGTCTATAATTAGTACTATAACACATTAAAGCTAAAATATTGTCTAAGTCATAAATAATATTACACCACTTTAAAAGTTCACATCTTAACCTTGGGTAAATTTTTGAAGCCAAATTTTCCTATGCTTTGTTTTTTTAACCAAGAAAGCTTTGGCCTCCAGCTTATTCTTCGCTAGAAAATCGAACACCTCACAAAGAAAGTCATCACCAGACCCTTCTTTCTCCATTGACATAACTTCTTCATAAAGATATGTTGTCTTATCCTCTGTAAATTTTTTCAGTGCTTCAGCAATCTCACCGAGTTTCTCACCTACAAACTGAATATGATCATCCTAGACATTTTCTTGGACATTATTCCTTTTGCGTTTTGATGTACCAAATGAAGATAATTTTTTTCCTCATCGACATATTGAGTGTCGAAATTTAACGGTATTGAACCTTCATTAACATCATCCAAGTCTGTATCAGCAAAAGTTCTAGCAAAACTCCATGTTACCATATCTTGACCAACAACAAGAGCCATCTCATCATAAGAATCAAATTTTTTTGTTCAAAAATTGTCCAAATTTCGGGTGTGCCTGTTAAATATTATACACAATTAGAATAACAAGTAAAATTTAACTTTCATAGATTGAAATAAGAGTATATAAAAATTACCGTCACTATAGCGTAATATGTCACTTCGTCACAGGTTATCATTTTCATGTTGTCTTCCCATCCTAATCCACTTTCTTCACGAATTGTACATATAGTTTTCCATGTATTTTGATAGTCCTCAAATGATTTTCCACGTGTTTAGCGTCACATTGAACTTGAAATTTTTCAAAAATAGTTGTTGCAACTCGTTTTATAGAAACTGATTTGAATGCATTATATGGCTTATTACCTTTTTGCGCCTCCTCTGCAAGTATTTCGAGGAAATGACGTTCCACTGGTTTTGTCCACCTAAAATTTTTTGATGTGCTCATTGCTACATTAATAATCATATAAAAAGAAAGCAATTAGACGAGTGAAAAAAAATTTAAAAACTTAATGCAATAATAATTATTATACCTAGAAAAATATCCAATTTATAACAAACTAAAAAATACAAAACAAAATGCTATAACAATTTGCAATATCAAACATAACTGGAAAAACTTAAATACCAAAATAATTTCTTTAATAATAATAATCTCAATATCCAACAAACTTGCAACATTATAAATTTCATTGTCCAACAAACTTAAACATAACATTTATAATACCAACAACCCAAAAACAAAAATGTCAACGACCAACAAATTAAATTTTAATGTCCAACGATCTTAAAACATTAGCAAGTTCAATATCCAACAAACTAAAAACAACAATATCCATCATACGTAACATAGAAGTACTCAACAAAAAGTTCAACAAAATTAAATATTTCTATTTATATAATCACTTCACATAGCTTGTGCGATTTCATATCTCTTAGTAGCCCATTCTCTAGCTTCTTCTCTCTCTTCTCGTTGTGTAAGAAGTGATTTTATCGAATAAGGCTCAGGTTCCTCATACAATCCTCATTAATTATATCATTAGGACCAACTCCCATTATATGGTTATGAATTATAGTACAAGCCAACACTATATCTATTTGTGTTTGAAAATCCCAAAATGGTTCAGCATCTAACACACGAAAATGTTTCTTTAAATTTCCAAAGACTCGTTCAACAATGGTTCGCAATGATGAATGACAAAGCTTAAAGAGTTCCTTTACATTTTTTGGACGATGATTACTGAACTCTATTAAATTATATTGAACATCATGATATGGAGATATAATTCCATTTCGGATGCCATATCCAACATCAGCAAGATAATATTTACCTACAATTTAACAAAATGTTATTATTACTTAATATATTATGAATTTAATTTAATTATTTTTTATTATTAAAGCTAAGTATTACCTTCTGGAATTCTAAATCCTCTTGGGCGTGTAAGTGCATCAGTTAAAATACTAGAATCATGTGCATTGCCTTCCTAACCAGCTAGAACATAAGCAAATTTCAAATCAAAAGTAATGACAACCAATACATTATGTGTTGTTCCCCCTTTACGACTACGAAAACTTCCTTGAATGTTAGGTGGAACAAATGCATGAATATGAGTTTCATCTAATGCTCCAAGACAATCTTTAAAATATGAGTAAAACCTTGGATCGTTTATTATTTCAAGAGGAGTTGACTCATCGGGTAACCTAATAGCTAATTTATATAACTTCAAAATAGCCCTCAACACAATCCTAAAGTAACGGTGAATTGTCTCAATTGATCTATAATATCTTGATTCAATCACTCAAAATCTTACATTATGACCAATTATATGTAAAAATATGATAATTTGCTCCTTAACATTCATCGATCTTGTCGACTGTAACAAATTGTTCCTAGTAAGGATGTGACACAGATTGAAAAAAGGTAATTGGTCGCATTCGTATTATGTCGATACAATTATGATCACATTTATATAAAATATTATTGATGTAATTTTCTCTTTCATCATCTCGATTCACATGACATTGACGAGTTATTTGCTTTCTAGATTTTATTCTTTGAATCCAAAGAGCCCCAAAAGTAATGCTGAAGCAGCAACTCCCACTATTGTTTTATGAATAGAATTATGTTCCATCTACAAAGAAATGATGATAATAATTTATGAATACTTGAACTTTACAATAAATAATAATCACTAAATTAAATGGACAATCTACATTCATATTATTACGTTCCATTGATTTGTTAATGCTTTTAGTATATTTTTATCTCATAAACACAATGCATAGGCAACACCAAGATTTCTCAAATGTGTCACAATATTCAAGCAGAAAACCAGTGAAACCAAAGAAATCAAAGAAGCATATAAATAACCTTTGTAGCTAAAATTCCATCTTTTCAACTTTTTAACAAGGCCTCCTATTTTTATCAAAAAGATATTGTTGACTAATCAAATTGCGCCTACCTTTTGTTAAATGGATATTAGCAAACCAGGTACTGAGTACTAAACTTCTCAAAAAATTACGCCTATGTTTTCAGATTTTCTTATCTTCAGTTTGTGGATTGAATTGTGTTAGGTTGTAAGGTTGTCATACTTCTACTTTATAAATAGTCATAGCCTTCAAGAGCTAGATGTAACAATAAATTTTTAATTTACTTATGATTAACAAAGACGGTAATTAAATAGTTTTGCCAATACTACCTTTAATCACTCACTACTAGTACACTCCTAGATAAATTGTACCTAATTACATGGATTATACAAAAAATAATATGAATCAATCAACCATGAAAAGAAAAAGGCTCATCAACAATGATTTTCTTAAGTCTCCATTGTAATATGTTTACTACTAATGAATATACATTACAGCAAAATAGGATTTTAGCGAATTTTTTTAGTCATATAACGGTGTTTTTAAACGCCGCTAAAAACCTTTGTGGCAAAAAACAAATGCCGTTAAAAGTGCCGCTGAAAATAACATCGCGGGGTTTGTGAACCACAAATATCGCTAAAGATTATGTTTTTAGCGACATTCTTTTTACAAACGCCGCTAAAGGTGATGATATTTAGCGATATTTTTCCAAACGCCGCTATTTATATTTTTTTTTATGACAATTTGTCCCAAAATCACCACTAAATATTCTGACATATATATATAAGACAAATTTAGGTCAAATTATAGTTTTGGTCCTACGTTCGAATTGAAAACGTTAATTTGAAATTATTTAATACTTGAAATATATGCCAACTAAAATATGAACATTTTAAAAACAACATTTCCAACATAGAAAATGGCCGAAATACTACTAAAAAAACACTAATTATGTGAGATTAAATCCCAAATCTTAATATAATAAAATAACCAAAATAGTTCAACTAAATCCAATTATGAATATATAATCAAGAGAGTCAAAGTTTAGTGATCAAAAAGGATATATGAATATTGTAGCTTTCATAACAAGCTAAAATAAATTCAAGCGCGTCCGTCCATGCATCCACATTTAAATGATGCGATGGTATGAATATTAACATGAACATGTAAGAAGCTACTGACAAGGACAATTCATATCAAGAGAGAATAAAATAAAATAAAACACTGCAAAACATTAAGTCAGCAGTGCCTTGCCCTGTCAAACAATTCCATCCAATCTGCTTTGTGCTCATTTTAGAAGAGTATTTTGAGATACAGAATTATCCATCCTGCCAAAGTGAAAGCAATGGCCAGCCCCGCAGGAGGCACCAAGATTAAGCGCCCAATTATAATAGCCACAAGTGTTCGGACACCAATTCTTGCACTTCCTGGCCCTGGTCCTGCAAATCATGCAACATGGTTTGATATGGTAGGTAGGTAGGCCAGGATTCATTAAAACCCTTCTCAAACATGGCGACCGAGGTATTTAACTTACCATCAACAAGGTTGCCTCCTAATGCCAGCAAGATGCATGGGATCAAGGCCTTGCTGTTTACATCGAACACATTAAAACATCATAAAACCAAATACCAAGACACCAGCATTAATAGATAACCAACATACTCCTATCAACTTCAACCAAAGAATAAAGAAGCAACTTATTTTCATGAGACTAAGCAAAACATACTCAAGAATAATGCAGCTGTCAGTGAAGAAATAAAGTGGAGCACAGCTTGTAAATATTAATTTCTTTAGAACCAGTACTGTGCCTATAATCATGGCTAGGATCTGCAACATGTATATAATTGCCAAGAAAAAGCAGGAGAGGAATACGTTACTTGGTTCACCAAAATGGATGTGGAAAACCACTGCAACTTCAAACACCATATAAAATTCGAGATTTGACAGTACACATGAAGACCTAGAGATACTCACCCCCACTCCTTTTAATTTTTTTATTAAATAACAGAAACAATGATAGTACACATGAAGACCTAGAGATACACACCCCCACTCCTTCCCTTTAGGTATTGAGCACTTAAATCACCAAGGAAGTTTTATTAAAAGACTCAAAACTTTGGAAAAGAAATATCTATATGATAGCAGTTGAATTACGAATACATTATTGTTTATGCAAGGCGTTGAAATTCAACAAATTGCTTAGTTTATTGATCAGATAGATGGAGAACAATCATGAATAGGAACTAATGAAATGGAAATCCGTTAGAAAAGTAAAAGTAGATTCCTTGAAACAAATTAATGCATGTTGGAGAAGCTTCTATTAGCAGCAGGCCATACAGGAAGTAAACATTAGTGGATAATTTTTTTCTCAAAAGCCCAACCAAGATAAAAGAACAGGTGAACATTTGAATAGAAAGATGACTCCCATGCCAAATAAATTACAATGAAGTTAAAAAGCATACCAGTTTTGCAAGGTGACCAATATTTGGGAGTATCATCGTCTGTTGAAGAAGTTAGTACCGATTATAGACAGAAAAAGGAAAACGTCCAATGCTAATTATGTGGAGTGTTATTTTATGAGTGCAAGGATTAAGTGACAAAATACACAGAATACTGAAAGCTCCAAAAGTCAGTTCCCAATGCTTACAAATTTCTCTTTCCCCTTTGACCCGGTTCCAACTCTGTTCTGCCTAGAAATCAAAACATCAGGACCTGATAATTTGTTTAATATGTTAATCAACTGAGAAGCAAAAAAATGCCGCTCAAATGGAAGAAGAAAACCCAAAAGATTAACCTTTCTGGATGTTGTAGTCGGCCAAGGTACGTCCGTCTTCGAGCTGTTTTCCGGCGAAGATGAGATGTTTTTGGTCCGGCGGGATTCCTTGTTTAGTTCAGAAAATCAAATCAATTTAAATAAACCTATGGAAAGAGAAATGAGACTTTGATGGAACAAAACAAAAGAGGGAAAATAACCTTCTTTGACTTCGATCTTGGCTTTGACATTGTCAATGGTGTCGCCGCTCTCGACCTCGAGGGTGATGGTCTTGCCGGTAAGGGTTTTCACGAAGATCTGTGTCTTTTCCTGCCCGTCTCTCTCCCTTCGCAAAAACAATGAGTGGGTTTGCTGTTGATACATAGGTTTTTATAGTCATTTTTCTAGAGAGATTTTGATACTTCCAAAAAAAAAACCTCTTCCTCTCTTCCCTCTCCCTCCACCACCTCCACTTCCAATAACTTCAGGCGGGAAAGTAAAATTAGGTGAAGTGGAAAAAATGGAAAAAAGTTTAAAGGGGGTGTGCATTTAAAAATTGTAAACTTAGTACGAGTCTTTAGCGACGTTTGTATAAAAACGCCACTAAAGTACAAGCCTATAGCGGCGTTAGTATAAAAACGCCACTAAAGTATGAGTCTATAGCGAAGTTCATAAAAAAAGGCCACTAAAGTAGGATTCTTTAGCGGCGTTCGTATAAAAACACCACTAAAGTATGAGTCTATAGCGGCGTTTGTTCAAAAAAAGTTGCTAAAAATGTCACTATAAACTCATTTTGCTGTAGTGATAACAACTTATTTAGTCCACAAAATGAGTCTTTAACTTGGACTAGGAATCGACATGATAATAATAAAATTAAAAATAAAATTGATCTAAACAAGGACAAACTAATAAATAGATTATAAATCTAATCTTATTTATCTAAATCTATTAAAAAGGGTCGTATGTTAGATTTAATTATAAACAATTATTAAAATTATTAAAAATTCGTAATAAATAAAAAATTTCATATTGAACCTATATAAAATGAATATAATTTGAGCTTCAAACATTAGATTAAAATGTTTCAAGATACGTTGAAAAGTTAAGAGACGTCCATTTGATTCGTAAGAGAAAAAAAAAGACCTCCACTTAAAAGACCCTAGATCCTATATAAAAATGTGCTGCATATTGGATGATGTTACACACTTGCAATTAAAATATTAAAATCAATTGATTTTAAGTGATGTATATTTGATTTGGTTAAACTAATTTTGACTCAATTATGGATCGAATTGATAAGTTAATCAACTAGGTGATCAAATATGCTGCAAAATGAAAAACTAGAACAATATTGACCTCATAATATGGACTTAACGACAGGATATAAAGTGGAAGATAAGAGATTGCTTTAATCTCTGTCCACTTTCCACATGCAATTAGGGATGGCAGAATGACCCGAACCCGACGGGGAAACCCGAAACCCGATCAAGTTCGGGTCGGGTTGGGTTTGAATGATATCGGGTCGGGTATCGGGGATTTTTTGGGTCGGGTTCGGGGACGGGGCAAGGTATCCCCACCCCGACCCGATTATATATATATAATATTTTATATATTTTATATTAATTATATATATAATATTTTATATTTTTTATATTAATTATATATATAATATTTTCGGGTTCGGGGACGGGGCAAAAAAAATCCCCGACGGGACGCCCCGATAAAAAACCTGATGGGGATCGGGTCGGGGTCGGGGATGGGGATTCATTTCGGGTTCGGGGACGGGGCGAGCGAAACCTGCCCCAAACCCGCCCGTTGCCATTCCTACATGCAATCGGGGTCCATTTGTTTGTTAGCTAGAGAGCAAATTTGTATTCTGTTTTGTCCCTTCAATTTTAGGGCAGCTGAACTTGATTAATTGAGCTGTCTTCATAAGTAAGACCATTTTCTGATTATTGACAGGCAAAGTACTTTGATGCATTCGTTGTGATTGTCATCAACATTTAAGCTAAGTAATCAGCTTCATAGATTCGAGTTGTAAAGTAGACAGGCTGATTCACTGTAACATCCTCCATGTCGGGTGAGTGATTAATTTGCAAAGTTTCAACATTTGGTGATTAAAGTAGAATAATTATATAGTTTAAAAAGTATGGTTAGTAAATATGAGATGGAGGTAAGGACCAAATGGTCATTTGTAAGGAATTTTTAATTAAAATAAAATGTTATGGGGTTATATGAGAACCCACGTGTGACATTAGGTTCCAGAACCCTCCCATTTCTTCTTCCTTCTTCCTTATTTTCTTCTCTTCCTTCTCTCAACGTGGAGCTTGCAAGTAAAGGTAAGAATCTGAACCTTGGTAGTTTCTTTGATTTTTAAGATTGGAAATGAAAGTTTGGATGTTATATAAGGTAAAGGAAAGCTTATATGACATTAAAACAACAAGATAAGTGTTTTAGAGATAGATTTGGAAAATGAATTTTTAGATGAAATTTTGATAGGAATGAGTTTTTGAAGTTTGAATAAGATTTTTGACTTGTCAAGAAGCTAACTAAGAAGTATGAGGTGTTAGAATTCAAATTAGAACATATTGGAATTTGGTTGGATTCTTAAATTCTACATGGAGAATTAGATTTCTAAGTTTTAGAGGTATTTAATGGATAATAATTAGTTAAGTAAGTGTATGAAAGCTAAGAGTAGTAAAGAGAGTGAAATATGTATGTTTGAGCAACGAATATGAATTTCCAGTATACTAGAGGGAATCGATACCCCCAGGGGGGAACCGATACCCCTCAACGAATATGAATTCCAGAATGCTAGTGGGGAATCGATACCCCCAGGGGGGGAACCGATTCCCCCATGAGAAAAAAAAAGAAAGTAAAGAAAGAAAGATTAAGCTATTAATTCCTTAGATTGGTAAGATATTAAAGATTAATTTCAAGACATAGACATCTGATGATCATCTTGAAAATTATGTTTATGTAGATACCGAGCCTACACGAGTTCGGGAACAATCTACCAGTAGGATCGATCGAGGAAAAGGCAAAGAAGTATAGGTGAGTGCATATGCATAGCATGATTAAGAAATATACTCCATTCTAGACTTGTGATAAGTCTAGATCTTATATCTTGGTACATGAGCATAGTCGGTATTATGAGACATGATGAATTCATATAAAATGCATTATATGACATGACTATGTGGGGAAAAGTTATGAGCTATGTGAAAAGGTAAGAATTTACATGTCTACGCGATATAGACTACGTGAAATGTAAAAGCCCATGTTATGTAGATGAGAACTATAGGTATAGTTGGCATGCCAAGGGTAGAGGGTATACTCGGTTCTTTAGGACATATGTTATTCTTTGGAACCTGTGTGAAGTCTTGAAAGACACATACTTGATCCATAGTATAGTATATGATTCTTAAGGAATTCTATGTGGTCCTTAGGGACATCATTAAAAAGCCCATGTTATGTAGATGAGAACTATAGGTATAGTTTGGCATGCCAAGGGTAGAGGGGATACTCGGTTCTTTAGGACATATGTATATTCTTTGGAACCTGTGTGAAGTCTTGAAAGACACTTGATCCATAGTATATGTATATGATTCTTAAGGAATTCTATGTGGTCCTTAGGGACATCATTATATGGCACTACGGTGCAATTCTACGGGCACTTCGGTGCAATTCTACGGGGCACTTCGGTGCATTTTATACGAGCTGTGTGACAGCATAGTGCACAACCTCACATTACTCAATACCTTAGGTTCTCAATATGCTATCATGGGCCAATAAACTTATTAATACAGATTCAAATGTTCAGTCTACGCTTACAGGTATGGGGATTGATGATGTATACTACATTGATTTAAGTACATGTTTGCATCTCATCTCATATGATCCTGACATTTTAATTACATTACATTGCCTTGTTATTATTATTGCCTCACTAAGTCGATGACTTAGCGTGTGATGTTTCACGTAGGATCCGAGGAATTAGTCGAGACAGGTGAAGCAGCTTGACAGCATTACTCCTGCAACCACCGATCAGAAGCAACTTAATCAGTAGGTCATTTTGTTATGTAAATAGCATTGGCATGTAATTAAAGGGTTAAGTTGTGTATGCTCTGAATATTTGGTAAACTTATATTACAGTATGTATATTATTGTATTTTCTTAATATAAGATCAAATATTTACTTATTTATTAAGAGTTGTGTTTTAAGTCAATGTAGTATCTCTGACTCATATCCGGGTCGGGTATGGGTTGGGGGTACATTTAATGGTATCAGAGCTATGGTTTAGCCGATTCTAGCATAAACCAGAGTCTATAGAGTCTTTAAATGGAATACATGCCAACAAATAGCGAGAACTTCTGATCTGTATAGTATGAGTATGCTGTTTTGCTAATAGAACAATGTGTTATTCTTATTAGATGTCCGGACATAATAGCTCCCGAAGTGAAGCGGGAGAAGATAGCATGCTGAAAGCAGTAATTCACCTGCCCTGGCCAGGCAAGGTGAAGAACAGGCATCTCAAGGAGTGCCTGTGCAAGATCAAGATACGTTCTTCAGAACGTTAGACGCTATTCTGACGCGTCTTCAACCTCCTGCTCCACTAACTCCAAGAATTAATGTAGCAAAAGAGTTGAGAAGTTTAGGAGCTCCCGAATTTAAGGGAGAAGCTGAGGAAGGTCCAGTGTCAGCGGATCTTTGGTTGAATGATTTGAAAATCATGTTAGATGGTCTCCACTGTTCCGAAGTGGAGAAATTAGATGGAGCTGTGTCTTTATTGAGGGGTCAGGCGAGGATATGGTGGACGAACGTCACATGAGAATGTCAACCGACCAGTTGACTTGGTCTTTGTTTTTTAGAAGAATTTAAAAACAAGTATATTGGAGATCAGTTTATCCGCCAAATGAAGCAGGAATTTATGAATTTGAAGCAGATGAGCCGCTCTGTGTATGAGTACGAATGAGTTTAAAGCTGAGCAGGTTTGCAGCTGAGCTTGTGCCTACTGAAAAGATGCTTGCGAGTGGTTCGTGGAGGGCTTGCGCCCTAGACTTAAAGAAATGTTGATAGTATTAAACTTGTCCTCGTTCCAGGAGGTGGTCAATCGTGCAAAAGCTCTTGAAAGGGCTCAGAATGAAAGATTTGGGGACTCAAGAGTTCAGACATCAAAGAGGACTACTTATCTGGTTCAGCACCAACAAAAGGGGAAGAGACTCAGGATTTCGATCACAAACTAGATCAGAATCAGTTGCATCGTCTGCTAGGGGAGCAAGTCAGGCAAGACCTAGACAGACGCAGTCAGTGGAATCCGGTGCTGGGAGATCTACTCCGGGTCAAGTGAAACAGTGTGAGCACTGTGGGAAAAACCATTATGGGGCTTGTCGTATGGCTGTTGGGACTTGTTTTCGATGCAGAGATGCCGGACATTTTGTCCGGGATTGTCCATTGATTGTTGGTGAGCCGGCACCATTGGAAGAGCTGGTTTTTCTCACAAAGAGGACGAGGAAGAGGCAGAGGAAGGAACCCGTCTGAATTCTTGCTCAACCTGAAGTTCGATCCACTGCTCGAGTATACAACCTAAAGACAAGTGAAGATGATGACCCTGATATTATAGCAGGTACTTTTCAGTTGTATGATAAATTAGTATTGGTACTGATTGATCCGGTTCTAATTATTCTTATTACAAGTAAGTTAGTAAAGGAGTTGGGGATTCCCTTAGAAGCTACGAGTAATGAGATTATAGTAACCACTCCGTTAGGCCATAGTGCCCGGGTGAATAAAGTCTGTAAGGGGTGTCCCATAAAGGTTCAGGGAATTGAATTCCCTGCTAATCTGATGGAATTACCCTTTGACGAGTTTGAAGTGATTCTGGAATGGATTGGTTGTTCCGTTATTATGGAGATGTTAGTTGCAGATTGAAAAAGGTAACTCTGAAAAGTCCAGAAGGAACAGAGATAAGTGTGAGCAGTGAAAAGTTTATCCTTTAGCAAATGTAATACAGTGATGTCTGCCAAGAAATTATTGCTACAAGGATGTCAGGGTTTTCTAGCAAATGTGATTGATTCAAGAGCTCAAGAGAAAAGGTTAGAGGAAATTCCAATAGTTCGAGAGTTCCCTGATGTTTTTCCTGCTGAATTGCCAGGATTACCTCCGGATAGAGAGGTAGAATTCCAAATTGAAATAATGCCGGGAACAGCTTCGATTGCAATGGCACCTTATCGAATGGCTCCGAAAGAATTGCAAGAGTTAAAGAATCAATTACAAGAGTTGCTAGAGAAGGGATTTATCCGACCAAGTGTATCGCCTTGGGAAGCTCCGGTGTTATTTGTTAAAAAGAAGGATGGATCAATGCGCCTTTGCATTGACTATCGACAGCTCAATAAGGTGACCATCAAGAACAAGTATCCCCTTCCGCGCATTGATGACTTGTTTGATCAACTAAAAGGAGCTTCGGTATTTTCGAAGATTGATTTACGTTCGGGTTATCATCAATTAAAGATCCAGGAGAAAGATATTCCGAAGACAGCTTTCAGAACGAGGTATGGTCATTATGAATTCATCGTAATGCCATTCGGAGTAACGAATGCACCTGCTGCTTTCATGGATCTTATGAACAGGATTTTTCAGCCTTATCTGGACCAATTTGTTGTTGTCTTTATTGATGACATACTGGTTTACTCGAAGTCCATTGAAGAGCACAACACACATTTGAGGCTAGTTTTGCAAGTTCTCAGGGATAAAAATCTCTATGCGAAATTGTCTAAATGTGAATTTTGGCTAGACGAAGTAATTTTCTTAGGGCATGTGATCTCGGCAGTTGGGATTAGAGTAGACCCTCAGAAGGTTAAAGCATAATGGATTGGGAAGTTCCTAAGAATGTGTCTGAAGTTCGGAGTTTTCTGGGACTTGCCGTTACTATCGAAGATTCGTTAAGAATTTTTCTATGATTGTGCTGCCTCTAACAAAGTTAATGAGAAAGAACGTACCATTTGTTTGGACTTCTGAATGTCAGAAAGCTTCGAAGCTTTAAAGAGAATTCTGACGGAAACTCCGATATTGGTTCAACCGGAATGGCAAGAATTTTTGTAGTATACAGTGACGCATCCCATAACGGGTTGGGTGTGTATTAATGCAAGAAGGAAAAGTGGTAGCGTATGCATCGAGACAGTTGAAACCATGAAGGAATTACCCCACTCATGATTTAGAAATGGCTGCTGTAGTATTCGCTCTCGATTTGGCGTCATTATCTTTATGGGGAGCGTTGTTACTTATATACGGATCATAAGAGCCTGAAGTACCTGATGACTCAAAAAGAATTGAATTTGAGACAACGTAGATGGGTAGAGTTCTTAAAGGATTATGATGTGATAATTGACTATCATCCCGGAAAGGCTAATGTGGTAGCAGATGCTCTGAGTAGAAAGACGTTTGCAGCTTTACGAGCTATGGATGCAAGATTATCTTTAACGGGAGACGGTGGTCTTTGTGCAGAATTAACCCTTAAACCAACATGGTTGGAACGAATAGGAGAATTGCAAAGTAAGATGAAATGTGTTTGAAAAGAATTGAACAAGTAAAGAACAAAGAGATTAAAGACCTTTGAGGTTAAGTCAGATGGAAATTGTATTGCAAAGGAAGAATTGTGATACCCACAATGAAGATTTGAAGAAAGAAATATTAACAGAGGCTCATTGCAGTCCGTTAACGATGCACCCGGGTGGAACCAAGATGTATATGGATTTGAAGAATCGATTTTGGTGGTCAGGGATGAAGCGAAGCGTCACCGAATTTGTGTCTAAGTGTTTTGATATGTCAACAAGTCAAAGCGCGAGCATCAAGTTCCATCAGGGATTATTGCAACCGCTTTTCATTCCTCAATGGAAATGGGAAATGTTACGATGGATTTTGTTTCGGGGTTACCCTTGACTCCGAACAAAAGAGAATCAATCTGGGTAATTGTTGATCGATTAACTAAGTCAGCGCATTTCCTCCCTGTTAGAACGGATTTCTCTATGGAAAAGTATGCAGAGCTGTATATTAGAGAAGTTATTAGATTGCATGGAGTACCTGTTTCCATAGTCTCTGATCGAGACCCTCGATTCACTTCTAGATTCTGGAAATCTTTGCATGGAGCGTTGGGGACTCGTTTAAACTTTAGTACAGCTTTTCATCCTCAGACTGATGGGCAATCAGAGAGAACTATTCAGGTATTGGAAGATATGTTGAGAACATGCGTAATGGAATTTAAGGGATCATGGGAAAAGTATTTACCGCTGGCAGAGTTCGCTTACAACAATAGTTATCAGTCTAGTATAAAGATGGCTCCCTATGAAGCATTATATGGAAGAAAATGTCGTACTCCATTAAATTGGTATGAACTCAAAGACCGAAGTGTTCTTGGTCCGGATTTAATTCAAGATGTAGAACAGAAAGTTCGAGAAATTCAGCATAACCTCAAAGTGGCCTCTGATCGGCAAAAGTCCTATTCTGATCTTAAAGGAAAGAAATTGAATTTCAAGTTGGAGATAAAGTGTTTTTAAAAGTGTCTCCATGGAAGAAGGTGTTGAGATTTGGTCGGAAAGGAAAATTGAGTCCTCGGTTTATTGGACCATATGAGATTGTAAAGAAAGTAGGACCTGTAGCATATCAGCTAACTTTACCACCTGAGATGGAAAAGATACATGATGTCTTTCACGTTTCAATGCTTCGAAGATATCGATCGGATCCCTCCCATATCATAAATCCAGAAGAGATCGAGGTACAACCGGATATGACTTATGAGGAAGAACCGATTCAAATTTTAGCCCATGAAGTTAAGCAATTGAGGAACAAGATTATTCCTTTGGTCAAAGTGTTGTGGAGAAATCACAAAGTAGAAGAAGCAACATGGGAGTGTGAAGAAGATATGCGACATCAATACCCTCATTTGTTCGTGCAATAAAAATTCGAGGACGAATTTTCTTAAGGGGGAGAGATTTGTAACATCCTCCATGTCGGGTGAGTGATTAATTTGCAAAGTTTCAACATTTGGTGATTAGAGTAGAATAATTATATAGTTTAAAAAGTATGGTTAGTAAATATGAGATGGAGGTAAGGACCAAATGGTCATTTGTAAGGAATTTTTAATTAAATAAAATGTTATGGGGTTATATGAGAACCACGTGTGACATTAGGTTCCAGAACCCTCCCATTTCTTCTTCCTTCTTCCTTATTTTCTTCTCTTCCTTCTCTCAACGTGGGAGCTTGCAAGTAAAGGTAGAACTGAACCTTGGTAGTTTCTTTGATTTTTAAGATTGGAAATGAAAGTTTGGATGTTATATAAGCTAAAGGAAAGCTTATATGACATTAAAACAACAAGATAAGTGTTTTAGAGATAGATTTGGAAAATGAATTTTTAGATGAAATTTGATAGGAATGAGTTTTTGAAGTTTGAATAAGTTTTGACTTGTCAAGAAGCTAACTAAGAAGTATGAGGTGTTAGAATTCAAATTAGAACATATGGAATTTGGGTTGGATTCTTAAATTCTACATGGAGAATTAGATTTCTAAGTTTTAGACGTATTTAATGGATAATAATTAGTTAAAGTAAGTGTATGAAAGCTAAGAGTAGTAAAGAGAGTGAAATATGTATGTTTGAGCTGAAATGGGATGATTTCCGAGCTCAAATTAGGATTTTCGGGCTAGGGGAATCGGTACCCATTCAAGGGGAACCGATACCCCCTCAACGAATATGAATTTCCAGTATACTAGAGGGGAATCGATACCCCAGGGGGGAACCGACCCCTCAACGAATATGAATTCCAGAATGCTAGTGGGGAATCGATACCCCCAGGGGGGGAACCGATTCCCCATGAGAAAAAAAAAGAAAGTAAAGAAAAAGATTAAGCTATTAATTCCTTAGATTGGTAAGATATTAAAGATTAATTTCAAGACAGACATCTGATGATCATCTTGAAAATTATGTTTATGTAGATACCGAGCCTACACGAGTTCGGGAACAATCTACCAGTAGGATCGATCGAGGAAAAGGCAAAGAAGTATAGGTGAGTGCATATGCATAGCATGATTATAGAAATATACTCCATTCTAGACTTGTGATAAGTCTAGATCTTATATCTTGGTACATGAGCATAGTATTATGAGACATGACATGAATTCATATAAAATGCATTATATGACATGACTATGTGGGGAAAAGTTATGAGCTATGTGAAAAGGTAAGAATTTACATGTCTACGCGATATAGACTACGTGAAATGTAAAAGCCCATGTTATGTAGATGAGAACTATAGGTATAGTTGGCATGCCAAGGGCAGAGGGTATACTCGGTTCTTTAGGACATATGTATATTCTTTGGAACCTGTGTGAAGTCTTGAAAGACACATACTTGATCCATAGTATATGTATATGATTCTTAAGGAATTCTATGTGGTCCTTAGGGACATCATTATATGGCACTACGGTGCAATTCTACGGGGGCACTTCGGTGCATTTATACGAGCTGTGGTGACAGCATAGTGCACAACCTCACATTACTCAAATACCTTAGGTTCTCAATATGCTATCATGGGCCAATAAACTTATTAATACAGATTCATAAATGTTACAGTCATACGCTTACAGGTATGGGGATTGATGATGTATACTACATTGATTAAGTACATGTTTACATCTCATCTCATATGATCCTGACATTTTAATTACATTACATTGCCTTGTTATTATTATTGCCTCACTAAGTCGATGACTTAGCGTGTGAGTGTTTCACACGTAGGATCCGAGGAATTAGTCGAGACAGGTGAAGCAGCTTGACAGCATTACTCCTGCAACCACCAGATCAGAAGCAACTTAATCAGTAGGTCATTTTGTTATGTAAATAGCAGTTGGCATGTAATTAAAGGGTTAAGTTGTGTATGCTCTGAATATTTTGGTAAACTTATATTACAGTATGTATATTATTGTATTTTCTTAATATAAGATCAAATATTTTACTATTATTTATTAAGAGTTGTGTTTTAAAGTCAATGTAGTATCTCTGACTCATATCCGGGTCGGGTATGGGTTGGGGGTGTTACATTCACAGTCTCCTTTAAAGCCAAAAAGGAAATCCCAAACCTAAAACCTTCCTAACTTGTCAAATCAACTTAGGGTCGCGTTTTCTGGTATTTATTTTGTGTAAAATATTTTAACCAATGTAAATCATTTTACAGTCAAAATAGAAACCCCGTGTTTTTGTGTAAAATGAATTAGTAAGCAAAATATTGTAATTCATTTTACACGACTCTACCTCCTTCAAAGAGTTTCACTCAAATATGAAATGAATGTTAGCCATAGATGTACTTTTTCTCTTACAATAGGGAATCAAGAACCATCTCTACTTTGAATGTGCTCTCACAAGAGCTACGACAAAAGATGTTCTAATTGTGTGCTTGGAATCGAGATTCGAGAACCTAGTTGGCCAAGTGCTAAGCTAAAAGGGGAAGATCTCATTTCAATTCCTTTATGTTTAACTTTGTCAACTTGTTTATATCAGGTTACGATGGAAACAAAGCCGAGGCTATTTGGGGGTGAGTAACAAACTGTAAAACCTAGCTTAGGAGATAAATCTAGTTGTATAATTTTATAGATTTTCTACAATTCAATATCAACATATGATTATGTATAATTTTGAGATATTGAATGCATAAACTAGCTTATCACACTTGCAAAATATTCTAATCTGGTTAAGCACATGAGAAAGAGCGAATAACATGAACGGGTAGAAAATCGGACCTTCTCAAGCTCGTCTTGGATCTCTTGAAGCTTCCCAATGGCAAGAACGAGGTCTCCGTCAATTTGTCCAAATCCAACCTAATTCATACGGAATAAAACGTTCTAACACTTCAGCAAAACAATTAAATCAAACAAAGAAGGTAGGTGTAAGAGTTATTTGCTCTTGCAAACTATAATTTTCTGCAAAACCAAAAAAAATATAGTATTGACAGAAAATTTTGGGATAAGAACAGGGAAGCATATCTGAAATTATTATAGGGGTAATAAATATTTTCTTACCTGAGAAGATGACTGTCCGCCTGAGTCACCGTTTCCGGTGAGAAGGAGACCACTTGATCGAAGGATTTTGGGTGTGGAGAGCTTTGAAGGAGCGTTAGGGTTGTAAAATGACTTCCCCTTTTTACACGGTAAGTTGTTTTACGGGAGTGAAGAGTATATTTTACGTTGACTGTAAAATTATTTCAGTTGACCATCTTCAACCAAATATAGGAAAACATTTTCCGTAAAATTGCATCCCCAAACAAACGGATCCTAATACATGCATAGAATAGTAAAGTATTACCTATACTCTCGATCTACACCGGTTCAACATTAAATCTCTATTTGATTGGTCTCGAACTTGATTCCAACGTCCTATGATATCTTGGATACATATCAACAGAAATTACATCAGAAACAGAGTTTAATTAAACGGATCGAATCAGGAGGTTAATCAGTGAAAAATAACTTACCGAGTTTGAATTTGGCAAAATGGACATCGGATTCGGACTCAGGATGTCAAAAAAATATAAAATATAACTTTTTTCTGAAAATTTTGACTTTTTAGTCAAAGTCAACGGTCAGGTCCATGGTTAAGTCAACGGTCAGTCACAGTTAACGAGTTGACTCTGTCTGAGTTGACTCAGCTCGACTGATTCGACAGCTCGATCCAAAAATATAAAATATAACTTTTTTCTGAAAATTTTGACTTTTTAGTCAAAGTCAACGGTCAGGTCCATGGTTAAGTCAACGGTCAGTCACAGTTAACGAGTTGACTCTGTCTGAGTTGACTCAGCTCGACTGATTCGACAGCTCGATCCAGACTGGTCCAACCAGTTCAGACCGATTCAACCAGTCAACAGACTCCCCTGGTTGACAGATAACACCCACGTGCATGCGACAGCTCCGGTCTTCGATTCGGCGTGAAATTTCCCAATCTTGTATATCGACACCTCGGGAGTCTCGTGCATGCATTATTTTTCGACGAAACATAGTGGAGTGCGAAATTTTAAAATGTTGGAACTTTTCCATTAGCGACCGGTGAATGACAACAGTAGAGCAATGCATTCATGACGATTTTGGTCAAGTTCTGAGCGCACGACAACGTCGAGTTCAATGGTGCAAACAGTTAAAGTCAACGGACTCAGGACGTCAAAAAACATAAAATATGACTTTTCGAAAAAAATTGACTTTTTGGTCCAAGTTAACGGTTAGGTCCACGGTTAAGTCAATGGTCAGTCAAAGTCAACGAGTTGACTCTATCTAAGTTGACTCAACCGAGTTGACTCAGTGAATTGACTCAGCTCTACCGGCTCGGTGGCTCGGCTCGGTCCAGACCGGTCCAATTGATTCAAACCGATTCAACCGGTCAACAGACTCCCCTAGTTGACAGACGACACCCACGCGCAGGGGGCGATAGCTTCGGTTGTCGGTTCGGCGTGAAATTTTCCAGTCTTGTAGATCGACACCTCGGGAGTCTCGTGCATGCATTATTTTTTGACTAAACACGGTGGAGTGCAAAATTTTAAAATGTTTAAACTTTTTCAACAGTGATCAGCGAGTGATAACGGTGGAGCAACGACGGTGCGACGATTTCAGTCGGGTTTTAAGCGCACGTCGACGGTGAGTTTAGTGGTGTAAACGGTGAGGCAAGTCGACGGCTAGATCGGCGGTAATCGTTGAAACATGATAGCTTGATTTTAGCGTTTTTCGACGGGGTTTCAACGACTTTTATACGATGATCGACGACACCTATCGAAACGGGGTAAGGGGGTTTTGGTCGCTGGACTACGACAAGTCAAACATGAGGTGCGATGTTGGCTATGGCAACTGGGCGGCGATGTATTCACTGAGGGTGGTGGGGTGTACGGTTTGGGGGTAGGGTTTAGGAATTGGGTGTACGACCGATTTAATGCCTTAAAAAATTTTAATTAATAAAATCCCAAATAGTACCCTAGCCTAAACGGCTAGGGCATGGGCGACCTTCCCGGGTGACAGGGGTTGCCTAACCATTTTTTTATTATATTTATTTTTTTCTCTGCCGACAAAAAATGGGTAAATTAAGGGCTAGGTCCCTGAATTTCCTACAACTTTTAAAACGTCACGTAAATTTTGAAAACTTGCAATTTATTCCCTAATTTCATTAAATTATTTTTTAATTTTTAATTTTATTTTAAAATGGGGTTGTGACAATTATCCCTTCCTTAAAAGAAATTTCGTCCTCAAAATTTACCCAAGTTAAAGAAATGTGAAAATATAGCTTGCATCAATTTTTCAATCTCTCAGGTATCTTTTATAGGAATATGATTCCTCTACTAGACTTTATGTAATACCCCAAACATCGGGTAAGTGACTTAAATGTAAGAATATGAAATTTAGTGATTTAATTAAAATAAGTTAAAAAGTTCAAGGACTAATTTTGGGAAATTGTGATTAGGACTTTATTTTGAAGATGAAGGAATGGAAGGGAAAATATGTATTTTATCATGAAATGAATTTAAAATTCATTTTAGATGATATTTTAGCCTAGAAAGATGAGAAGGAATAAGTGTCTTGAAAAGTTTGGCTCATTTCTCCTTTTCTTCCTTGTTGTGTCGTGAACCTCTATTCCCAAGGTGAGTGATTTATAAGTTGATTGTTTCTTGAATTTTTAAGTGGTCTTTGGTCTTTGGGGGATACATAAGCTTAAGGACATTCTAAGGTTGATTAAAACTAAGTTAATAAGGAATTCTTAGTGAATTAATGAAAAGGTTTTTGAAGTGAAAGGTTGAGATTTAGCTTATAAATGGATTCTAAAGGTAGAATTGACTTGTCAAAGTCCTAACTAAGAGATTTGAAGTGTTAGAAATGATTTAGAACATGTTTGATTAAGTGATATGATTTTTAGTTTTAAGAATTCACTATAGAAACTTAGATGTTTTAAAGGGATGTAAGGAGGTAAGTTGATTAGGATAAGTGTTTTTGAGTTTGAGGAGTTGAATGAAGCTAAGAGTAGGATATTTAGGTGAATTTGTGTATAAATTTGAAGTGAAAGATATGAAATCTGGACAAGGGTTATCGGTACTGGAAGAACCGTACCGATACTATAAGGTTAAATCGAAAGAGATAGGTTGAATATGATGAACATTATCAGTACTGATTGAATTAATATCGATACTAAAAGTGGGGTATCGATACCAAGAGTAAGGTATCGATACTATTATTAGGTTTGAAATTCCAGAATGCCAAAATGGTATAAGTACTGAAGGGGGTATCGGTATCATAGTGTGGAAATATCGGTACTGGTGGATGGGTATCGATACTAGTGCATCTAAAATTTTAAGTGAGAGTTTTTGTTTCATTTTTTATAAAGGCTAATTGATTATACGGTAGTGTAATGTGTATTGATATGGGATATATTTATGTGTAGCTTGGGATCGGAAACTTATCGATCAAAGCAAGATAGCAAAGAGATTTAGTGAAAGCTAAAAAGGGTTCTTTTAGAACTTACGTGAGACAAAGGTGAGTGCAACTTGTTTATATTTTATATTAGATTTGAGGGCGGCTTGCGATAAGCCAACATCAGAGTTTTTAATCGAAAACCTTTATATTTCTTTTATGTTATATTTTTACAACGTTTTATTCAAGTTATATTTCTTAAGCTATGTTTTGATGTTTATATGTACATGATTATGAAAATGTGAAAATGTTCATACGGAAATGCTCAATGTGAAAGTGCCTATGTGCCTAAGACACACTCTGAATAAAGAAATGATAAATAATTATGTGGTTAAAAGCCAAAGGTATATATAAAGGAATTAGAGGTATAATTGGCATGCCAAGAGTCAAGGGTTATATGTGGTCCTTCGGGATAATCCTATGTGGTCTTTCGGGACAAAACTATGTGGTCTTTCAGGACAAATATGTGGCACTTCGGTGCAAATTATGTGAGCTGTGGTGACAACATTAGTGCACAACCTCAATGTACTCAAATACCTAGAGTTCTCAGTAATATACATTTGGGCTATTGGAAACAAAGTTATAGAAACTGAACAATGTATAAAAGTATACATTCTTGTTATGAAATTTATTTTTTGAATTCTTTATGAAATGTTTATATGAAAGAAATAAAGAGTTAGTTTACAAAGTTTTATTTGACTCGTACTTGCCTCACTAAGTCATCGACTTAGTGTGTGATTGTTTCACACGTAGGTTCGAAGAAAGCAGAAGATTAAAGCTAGAAGAGGATATAATACTCCTGAGAAGGGTCAGATCAGATCAATTTGAACGTAGGTTCTTTATTTTTGTAATTTTGTTGGCATGTATAATAACGTTTTAAATTATAATGCTCTGATCTATTTTGGAAACCTATATTTTTTTGTATTTATGTAAATTATCAAGTATTTCATGTAAAATGTGAATGTGAGTTTTCATTACTTACTTTAATTCAAGAGTTCCACCATTTTAATACAAATAAAAGCTTAAAATTTTCCCCTACTTTTTAAGAGTCAATGTTTTTGAAAAGTCAATTGACACCTCAGATTCGTATCCAGGTCAGATATAATTTGGGGGTGTTACAGTTAATAGTATTAGAGCTATGGTTTAATTGATTTTAAATTCGAAGTGATTTTTTTATTTTAAAAAGTGTACATGTTAGCAAAAAGTTAAGTCTCACTAATCTGAAAAGGTAATTAGTATATTGTCCTTACTAATATAATAATGATTTGATCTTATTAGATGTCAGATTTTGAGGGCTCCCGAAGTGAAGAGAAGATAAGAATGAATGTAGCAGTAACTCACTTTCCCCAAGTAGGCAAGGTGAGGAGCAGGCACCTCAGGGAGTGCTTGTACAATATCAAGGGACCTTTTTACAGACGTTGGATGCAATTCTGACGCATTTTCAACCGTTTTCTGCCTCAGCTCCTAAAATGAATGTGGCTAAGGAGCTTAGAAGTCTAGGAGCACCCAAATTTAAAGGAGAAGCTGATGAAGGTCTCGTTACTGTTGATTTGTGGCATAATGACAATAAAATTATACTGGAGAATCTCTATTAATCTGAAATGGAGAAGTTGGATGGGGTAGTTTCATTATTATGACGACAAGCCAGAATATGGTAGACGAATGTAACGATGCGAGCTACAAGGGACCATGTGACATGGTCATTTTTTCTGGAAGAGTTTAAGAACAAGTACATCGAAGATCAGTTCATCCGATAGATGAAACAAGAATTTATGAGTTTGAAGCAAGGAATCACACTGTGTATTAGTATGAGTGCGAGTTCAATAAATTGAGCAGATTTGCAATGGATTTGGTTCCTACTGGAAAAAACTCATGTGATTGGTTTTTGGAGGGTTTACGCCCTCGATTGAAATAGTAGTTGTTAGCACTAAACCTCTCTTCATTCCAAGAGGTAGTGAATCAGACCAAAGATTTAGAGCGAGCTCAAATTGAGAGATTCAGGGAGCAAAAGACTCAATGGAATAAGAGAGTTGGTGCCTCGTCAAGTGCATCACAATCGAAGAAAAGTCGAGGTTCAAGTTTTCGACCTCAGACTAGATCAGAGTTAACTGCATCCTCAGGTAGAGAATCCAATCCTGGAAGAGCCAGACAGACTCAATCCGTGGAATAAGGAGTGAAAAAGTCAAATCAATGCCAACATTGTGAAAAATAGCATAGTGGCGTATGTCGAAGAGTCTTAGGAGCATGTTTTAAGTGTAGGGAGGCAGGACATTTTATTTAGGACTGCCCAATGATGATCGGAGAGCCTACCGAAATGGAAAGATCCGCTGCTGTACCTCTGAGAAGTAGAGGATGAGGTTGGGAAAGAAATCAGTTCGAGTCAACCACTCAACCTGAAATGCGCTCTACTGCTCGAGTGTACAATCTTTAGACCAACAAAGATTGTGATGATCCTGAAATTATTGCAGGTATTTTTCAGTTAGCTGGTAAACCTGTTTTCGTTTTGATTGATCCAAGATCTAATTACTCTTATGTTAGTAGTAAGCTGGTGAACGATTTGAACATTCAGTTAGAACCTGTTAGTAGTGAGGTGATTGTGACTAACCCATTAGGGCATAGTGCTCGAATAAAACAAATTTGTCGAGGGTATCTTATAAGGATTCAGGGAATTAAAATTCTCTTCTAATCTAATGGAATTACCCTTTGAAGAGTTTGATATTATCTTAGGAATGGATTGGATGTATTATTATCACGCCAATGTGGATTGTCGATTAAAGCGAGTTATGTTGAGAAGTCTCGATGGATCGGAAGTTAATATGGTCAATGAAAGACTCAATTCCTTAGCTAATGTGATATCGGTGATGCCAACTAAGAAATTAATGCTTCAAGGATGTCCATCTTTCATTTCAAATATAATTGATACTCAAGTCAGAGAACGAAGATTGGAAGATATTCCAACTGTTCGAGATTTCCCAGAAGTATTTCCAAAAGAATTACCAGGATTACCTCCAGATAAGGATGTTGAGTTTCAAATTGAGTTATGTCGGGAACAACACCAATTTCGATGACTCCTTATCGAATGGCCCCGAAAGAACTGAGAGAGCTAAAGACTAAACTGCAAGAGTTATTGGATAAAGGATTTATCAGACCCAGTGTATCACTGTGGGGTGAACCAGTGCTGTTTGTAAAAAAGAAAGATGGTTTTATGCGTCTTTGTATTGATTATCGACAGCTCAACAATGTGACCATAAAGAACAAGTATTCTCTCCCAAGAATTGATGATCTATTTGACCAACTTAAAAGAGTTGTTGTGTTCTCCAAGATTGATTTGCGCTTAGGGTATCATTAGTTGAAGATTCAAGAGAATGATGTTTCAAAAATGGCGTTTAGGACTCGGTATGGCCATTATGAATTTGTAGTAATGCCATTTGGGTTAACTAATGCACCGGCAGTATTTATGGACCTTATGAATAGATTTTTTCAACCATACCTTGATCAGTTCGTGGTCATTTTCATTGATGACATTTTAGTATATTCAAAGACAACAGAGGAGCATGATGCCCATCTTGGTGTGATTCTCTAAACATTACGAGCCAAGAAGCTTTATGATAAGTTGTCTAAGTGTGAGTTTTGGTTAACTGAAGTAGCATTCCTCGGACAAGTGGTTTCTGCAGAGGGAATTCGGGTAGAGCCTTAGAAAATTAAAGCTATATTAGATTGGGAAGTTCCAAGAAATGTTTCTGAAGTGCAGAGTTTCTTAGGTTTGGCGGGATATTATCGAAGGTTCGTAAAGGACTTTTCGATGATTTCCTCCCCTTTGACCAAGCTGTTAAGAAACGATGTGCCTTTGACATGGACGAATAAGTGTCAAAAGAGTTTTAAATATTTAAATAGAGTTCTTACGGAGGCTCCAGTGTTAGTGCAACCAGAATCAAAAAAGAACTTACGATTTATAGCGACGCTTCTCATAATGGTCTGGGATGTGTATTAATGCAATATGGAAAAGTAGTAACCTATACTTCAAGACAACTTAAACCACATAAGAAGAACTATCTGAATCATGATCTTGAGTTAGCAGCTGTGGTATTTGCACTGAATATTTGGCGCCACTATTTATATGGTGAGCGTTGGTACATTTTCATATATCACAAAAGTTTGAAGTATTTGCTAACTCAAAAAGAGCTTAACCTAAGACAAAGAAGGTGGATCGAGCTACTTAAAGAATATGATACGATAATATATTATTATATCGAGAAAGCTAACGTGGCAGCATATGCTTTTAGCCGAAAGACTTTTGCAGCTCTACGTGTGTTAGATGCCCGACTCGCATTGAAGGAAAATGGTTCTCTAGTAGTTGGGTTGAAGCTAAAACCTTTACTCTTGAATCGAATTATGGAATTTCAAAAGAAAGATGATAAGAGTTTGGCAAGGATTGAACAAGTGGATAAAGGTGAAATTAAGGACTTTGAAGTTAAGTCGGATGGATGCTTATATTATAGGGATAAAGTTTGTATTCCGAATGATGAAGAGTTGAAGAAGAAATTACTGTTAGAAACTCATTGTAGTCCTTTGACCATGCATCCAGGAGGGAACAAGATGTATCAGGATCTGAGAGAGTGTTTCTGGTGGCCAGGCATGAAAAGAGAAATATTAGAGTTTGTTGCAAAGTGTTTGATTTGTCAACAAGTAAAAGCTGAACATCAAGTACCTTCCGGACTATTGCAATCAATCTCTATTCCTCAATGAAAAGAGGAAATAGTTACGATGGATTTTGTAACTGGATTACCTTTGACACCGAACAAAACGGATTCAATTTGTTTTATTGTGGACAGATTGACTAAGAATGCTCACTTTATTCATGTTCGAATGGATTATTCGATGGAAAAGCATGTTTAATTGTATATCAAAGAGATAGTTCGACTACATGGAATACAAGTTTCAATAGTATCTAATAGAGATCCAAGATTCACTTCAAGATTTTGGAAGTCTTTGCATGGAGCTATAGGAACTCGATTGAACTTTAGCACTGCTTTTCATCCTCAAACCGATGGCCAATTGGAGTGAACAATTCAGGTTCTGGAATATATATTAAGAGCATGTGTGATTGATTTTCATGGATCGTGGGAAAAATATTTTCCGTTTGCGGAATTTGCATATAATAACAGTTACCAATCGAGAATTAAAATGGAACCGTATGAAGCATTGTATGGAAGGAAATACAGAACGCCACTTAATTGGTATGAATTAAATGATCGAAACTTTCATGGTCCTGACTTGATTAAAGAAGTAGAAGAAAATGTTCAAGTGATCCAACATAACCTTAAAGTGGCACCAGACAGACAAAAGTCATACACGGATTTAAAAAGAAAGGAAAATTAAATTTCAATTAGGCGACAAAGTTTTCCTCAAAGTATTACCTTGGAAGAAAGTATTTCGTTTTGGGCGTAAAAAAGGTCAGCCATAGATTCATTGGGCCTTATGAAGTTTTGAAACGAGTTGGACTGGTGGCATATTAGCTAGCCTTGCCACCGGAGTTATAAAAGATCCACAATGTTTTTCACGTGTCTATGCTCAGGAGATATAGATCAGATCTTTCGCACATCTTAGCACATGATGAAATAAAAGTTCGATTTGACCTGACTTACGAGGAAAAACTACTACAGATTTTGGCACATGAAGTTAAACAGCTAAGGAATAAGACGATCCCATTGGTTAAATGATAATCGACGTTTTGTTATCAAAATAATTTTGACTTCTTAATTAAATAGAAAGGAGAAGGTAGTATATAGAAGTAGGGTCGATCCATAGGGACTATGGTTTTTGTGATTTAGTAAAAATGTTTCTTGATTTTATTAAGAGATAAAATTCCAGGTAAAGTTGAAAAGATTTAATAAAATAAATTAGATAAAAATAAACAAAAGGGGAAATAATAAAATAATAAATATTAATAGTAGTAAATATAAAAAAGAGTTTTTTAATTATTTAAAGAGGTATAATTAAATAAAAAATTAAATAAACAAAAAAATAAAATAACTAAATTGGGATAAAGAAAACTTATTGTGAAAGTAGCCTCAGACTTCATCTTCATCTAAAATTCCTCGGATCATCGAAACAAATATTTACTTCAAGATTCACGTCGAATTACAAGGACAATTCTTTGCTGCCAACTCGGATTACGTCATTTCAACAATAACTGATTCCGATCTCAGTTTCCTCTTAGCGAACAATTTTGCTAAGTGTGTTCTCGGGGAGTCGAATATGCTTCAATAAGCAAATTCTTCTTCAAACGTTAACCATAACAACATTCGGACCAATGTCGAAATTGTTTTGATTTGAAAAGTAAGCTCAGAAAACAAAGAGAAAAATCCAAAGCGAATTAAGTACCATACAATTCTCACGTTTGGAATTGAGCCTTCGCTTTAGTCTTCGGCTTGAAAGAAAATTAGCTAAGCATGACCAAATTCATACTTAGCAATTGTTGAAAATGAAATTTAAAGAAAAATAAAGGAGTATGCGAAAATAGAGAGAAATCTAGAGAGAAAAAAAATATTTAATTCTCATATGAGAGATATGTGTTTCTAGGCTTACCCTTAGAGGGTATTTATAGCCTTCAAATTCCTAAAAACAAACTAAAACATCTTAAATCCTAATTAAAACACTTAAAACTATTTAAACTAAAATACCTAAAACAAAGATAAAATATAAAAATTATATCCTAAAACTTAATTAAAATACTAAAACCTATTTAAACTAAAATACCTAACACAAAGACAAAATATAATATTTAAAATATTATCCTAAAACTTGAGTTTAATTCAAATCCAAATTCCAAAAACGTGTGGCTAATTCATTCGTTCTTCTAGAAATGTTGAATGGATCTTCTAGAAGGTGTTGACATCATCACCTCGTCAGATGTTTTATGCCCGAATTCATGCCCGAATTCATGCCCAGTTCAGCTTCGATTCCGAAAATAAAAAAACTGTAGAATTTAGTCCTTTTAGTGCAATTTCCAGAATTTAATGACATGCACAGAAAATGAATGAAAACGAATAATTAAGCCACAAATACCAATGATTAAGGAGTAATTTAAAAGTAAAATGTTAACTAAATTAAGCACTTATCAAATTCCCTGTCACTTATTCAATGATTATCCTCAAACATTCATCAATTAACATATCAAAATCATAAATTATCATCTTCAATTTCAAGTTATCCCTCAAACTTCCAATCGAACTAAGTCCATGATATTTGCCGAATTCAAGTAACAATCAAGAAAAGATACAACCAAAAAAATTTAAAGTAAGCAAGATATCCCAATTAATTACCGACTTCAATGAAACATGACTCAATACCTCACAAAGATTCACACATATCCGCTCAAAGTGTTTGGGGTAAATAAATTCGCTCAAACCAAAATTAACCAAAATATTACCATATGCTTGGAATCCAATCAAGTCTTCACTAAAAAAAATGAACATAATGCAATAATCAAGGGGTCTTTAAACAAGGTGTAACGGGGTTTAGGTTAGGGTAGGGAAAAGGCCAAAAGAAATGTTTAAAATACCGAAACAAGACATCAAATTAATTAAGAACAAACCATGAAATAACTTGAAGCGTAATTAAAAAAACAAGGAAAAAGAATAGATGAAATACAATTGAAACGATCAATTTTTCCTTTCCTTCTTTTTTTCGAACAAGGGTCTGTTTTTTTCTGTTGTTTGAAACAGTGAACAACTTGCTTTTTTCCCGAAACAGTGAATTGTTTTTCATCATTTTTAGTGAAACAAGAGTGATACAAGATCTCAAGTATGTCTTGCTAAGGGAGTGAAAAGAGAGGAAAAATAAAAAGAAAGGTTTCAAGTTTAATTATGAGGTGTAAAACAATGAAAGAGAAATAAACTCAAATATGGTTCACTAGTGGATATATAAACGGGTAGGCTTTTTGACAAAAGTGGGTTTATCCTAGGTGCCCCTATCACATTAAAACATTACATTCAACATGTAGTCTCGATATGCATTGTGATTACAAGTTCTAGAATTAAAACATTACATTCAACATGTAGTCTCGATATGCATTGTGATTACAAGTTCTAGAACATCCTAATTAGTTCGACACATGCAAGTCAAACAATCACAAGAAAAGTTTATGTGCATTGAGTCAAGTTCTTCTCTATCGACAAAAACATGAAATATCAATACTCAACAAAAATTCACTAGCTATATCAATCACCAATCTTGCAAATTAAATTCGATCAAAACATGATCACAATCCAAAATGAAGCAAGAGTATAAAATGAAATTCAAGACTACTAACCAACGATCCTAACATATCAATATCAAAACAACTTAATTTCAAACAGTCAAACAAGTTAAGGAAAAAATTTGACGACATGTTTTTCCTTCCCCCCTCACTTATTTCGTTTTGTCCCAAAATGTATATCAAATTTAAAAACAAAGAGAGGGAAAAAGAATACTCCCCAATCTAGTAGCGACCGTGGCCACTTCGAGACGAGCTGTTGTAGAGTAGAATGTCCGATATTGCACTGTTCTGTTTGAACTTTTCTGCATAGTTCGAACCAAATCTATTTTTTTACTGCATTGTTCGAATCTGTTGTGTATTTTTTGCACTGTTCGAATCAAATCAGTTTTTTTGCATTTTTCTGTTCGAATTTTTTTGCATAGTTCGAACTAATTCAATTTTTTTGCACTATATTTTCGTTAAATATTCGATCGGAATTCAGATCTGTTCAAAGAAAAATAAAATAATATTAATTAAAATAAAATAAATAGAATGAAAATAAAGTTTGCTAAAAAATAAAATAAAAATAAAATGAAAAATAAAAATAAAAATAAAACGAAAATAAAATGAAATGAAATGAAATAAAAATAGAACGAAATGGGTTGCCTCCCATCAAACGCTTTTGTTTAACGTCGTTAGCTCGACGACCAGATTTTTCAAAGTGTGGGTTCCTCTAAATTGATTTCTTCAATTAGACCAACCGAAGCATTTTCATAATACAGCTTCAATCTTTGATCATTAACTTTAAATCGTACTCCTGAGTTATCTTCAATTTCAACAGCACCATGAGGAAATACTCCAATAACTGTAAACGGTCCGAGCCATTTTGATTTGAGTTTTCCTGTAAAAAGTTTAAATTTGGAGTTAAATAATAAAACCTTTTGACCGACAGAAATAGTTTTAAAAGAAATTCTACTATCGTGAAATTCTTTTGTTTTTTCTTTAAATATTTGAGCACTGTCATAAGCATTTCTTCAGATTTCTTCAAGTTCTTGAATCTGTAATTTCCTAGCTTCACCAATTACATCCATGTCAATGTTACATTGTTTAACGACCAAGTAAGCCCGATGTTCTAACTCAACTGGTAAATGACATGGTTTACCGAAAACAAGTCGGTATGGTGACATCCCAATGGGACCTTTATAACCGGTTCGATATGCCCAAAGCGCATCGGTTAATTTTAAACTCCAATCCTTTCAGTCCGGTTTGACAATTTTCTCAAGAATTGTTTTAATTTCCCGATATGATACTTCTGCCTGTTCATTTGTTTGTGGATGGTAAGCGATAGAAATTCTTTGAGTTACTCCAAATTTCTTCATTAGCGACTCGATCACTCGGTTTATGAAATGTGTTTCTCTATCGCTTATTATAGCCGTGGCGTGCCAAACCTGGAAAAAATAGTATTTTTTAGAAAATTAATTGTAGTTTTAGCATCATTCTTCCGAGTGGTTTTAGCTTCCACCCATTTAGAAACATAATCTACAGCTAAAAGAATATAAGTATTTACAAATGATGAAGTAAAATGACCCATATAATCGATTTCCCAAACATCAAAAATTTTACTAACTTGCATAGAATTAAGCGATATTTCATTCTTACAGCTTAAATTACTTGTACGTTGACATCTTTCACAAGTTTTACAAACTAGATAAGAGTCCCGAAAGATGTTAGGCCAATAGAAACCATATTCAAGAATTTTATGGACTGTACATTTTGGCCCAAAATGACCACCGCAAGAGTAAGAATGACAAAAATGTAAAATTGAATTTACCTCACTTTCAACAATACATCATCGAATTACCTGATCCGAGCAGTGCTTCCATAAATAAGGATCGTCCCAAATATAATATCAGGATTCTTGCTTAATTCGATTGATTTCATCTCTCGACAAATCTAATGGTAACTTATATGTGGCAAAATAATTAACCATGTCCGCAAACCATGGAGTTATGCTTTGCGCCACCATCAATTTTTCTTCAGGAAATTTTTCTCTAAGTGGTGGGTCGGATGTGGAAAGGGGAATTCGACTCAAATAATCCGTTACTAGATTTTCGCATCCCTTTTTTGTCTTTGATTTCCAAGTTAAATTCCTGTAAAAGTAGGATCCATCGGATAAGCCTTGGTTTTGCTTCCTTTTTGCTCATCAAATACCTTATAACTGCATGGTCAGAAAAAAAAAAGTAATTTTATTGCCAAGCAAATAAGATCTAAATTTTTCTAAAGCAAAAAGTTCTTTTTCCGTAGTCGAATAATTTTTCTAAGCCGAGTCCAAAGTTCGGGATGCATAGGCTATGACATGTGGTTCTTTCCCTATTTTCTGGCTGAGAACATTTCTAACGCCAGTATCCGATGAATCACACATAAGTTCAAAGGGATAATTCCAATCTGATGGTTGAACAATTGGACTGAAATAAGCGTCAAAGTCTTGATCCTTTTGAAGTAGATTGCATAAAGGTTGTGTTATCTTTAAAATGTTCTTAATAAACTTACGGTAAAATCCTGCATGGCCAAGAAAAGAATGAATTTCTCTCAAAGTTGTGGGGTAAGGAAGTGAGTGTACTACATCTGTTTTAGCTTTATCAACCGCAATCCCTTTTGAGGAAACAATATGACCTAAAATTAAACCTTTATCAACCATAAAATGACATTTTTCATAGTTCAAAACAAGGTTATATTCTAATAATCTTTTAAGTACATTAGTTAAATTATCAAGACATTCTTTAAAAGAGTTACCATAAACCATGAAGTCATTCATTAAGACTTCAATTTCTTTCTCCACATAGTCGAAAAATATACTTAACATGCATCTTTGTAAGGTGTCTGATGCGTTACAAAGACTAAAGAGCATTCGTCTATATGCAAATGTATCAAATGGACAAGTAAAATTTGTTTTTTCTTGATCTTCTGGTGCTACTAGGATTTGGGGAAATAAACCCTGAAAAACTATCAAGACAACAATAATGAGTTTTCCCAACTAATCTTTCAATAATTTGGTCTATAAAAGGAATAGGAAATTGATATTTTTGAGTAAGAGAATTCAACTTCCTGTAATCAATACAAACTCGCATCCATTTTGAACTCTTGTTGGCACTAACTCCCCTTCTTGATTTTTGACCAATGTGACTCCCGTTTTCTTGGGAACCACATGAATTAGACTTACCCTATTACTATCCGATATTGGATAAATTACATCAACATCAAGGAGTTTCTGAATTTTATTATTCACTAGTTCCATTATCGGTGGATTTAATCGGCGTTTTCCTTCTCGTGATGGTTTTGCTCCTTCTTCGACTTTGATCTTCTGCATGCAATTCAAGAGACTTAATCCTTTAATGTCGGTAATGGTCCATCCCATGGGTTCTTTATGAGACTGCAAAATTGTTACCAAAGTTTCATCTTCTTCTTCGGATAATTTACTTGAGATGATCACTAGTAAGGTTCTATTTTCGCCCAAAAAGGCATATTTCAAATGTTTCGGTAATTGCTTCAAATCTACCTCAGGTGTTTGGAAACCAGAAGGTAAAATTTTAGTTTTAGAGGAATATAAAGATAAATCAGAATTGATTGAATTAATATTTTCAAACTCCCCTTCTTCCTCTTTGTGACAAAGTTCAGGATCCTTAAAAAGATTATAAGAAAAATTAGATTCAATATATTCATCAATTAAAGAATCTATAACATCAACAAAATTAATTCTTTTAGCATGATCAGGGCATTTCATTACTTTGTAAATATCAAATTCAACGATCTCACCATCAAATTCCATTGTTAGTATACCACTTCTAACATCGATCTTTGTATGTGTTATGCTTGGCCTAAGAGTATCTCGGAATAAGAATCCGACCTATCATGTTCTATGCCAATGGCATAGAAATCTGCAGGAAAAAACTAATACATCGACCTTTACCAAGACATTTTCCATTACTCCTACTAGATAGATCACAGATCGATCAGCCAACTGTATGGTTATTCCTATTTCCTTCAAAGGCTCGTTAGTAATCATTTTATAAATAGAAAATGGCATAACATTAATTGAAGCTCCTAAGTCACACATTGCACGTTTAATTTTAAAATTACCTATTTTGTAAGGTATAGAGAACATACCTTGATCCTTTATTTTTTATGGGAGATTTCGTTGAAAAATTATGGAGACATGTTCTCCCAAATTTACCTTTTTGTGCCCCATTAATTTCCTCTTTGTAGTGCAAAGTTCTTTTAAAAATCAAGCATACCTCGGTACTTATCGAATTACTATAAGAAGAGGTATGTTGACTTGAACGTTTTAGAACACCTCTAAGATCTCCCTTTCTTTAGCTCTTTTATCATGCTTCATCAACCTTGATAGGAAGGGTGGTGGCGTAATTTCATGAGAAGAAAGAGAAGTATATGAGTTAGACGTACCTTATATTTCTAAAGGACGTGTCTCCTCTTGTTCTTTCTGATGTGCGGCTTTTTCTGCTAGAACTTTGGGTGAGATAACTTTTCCACTTCGAAGTGTGATGGCACTAACATTCTCTCTCAGATTTAACTCCGTTTGAAAAGGTAGTATTCCTTGTGATTCCAATTTTCCCATAGTTATCCTATGACAGACGATCGGTCAATCTACCCAAAAGACTCGACTCAACCTAAGCTCTGTTACCACTAAATGTAACACTCTTAGACTGATACAGGTGATCTGATCCGATCTGGGGTGTCACATTAGGGTCACCGGAGTGACCTATACTGAAAATACTAGAAAATTTAAAATTTTTGTTAATATATTTAAATCTGTAAAATAATTTATAGATAACATACAAGTTTAGAAAATCATTTATATATTAAAAATAGAATTAAACAATATCCAGTAATAAAACAAGTTCCAGACTCGATTATAAAAATAGAATACAACCTACATGCCCCCTAATCACATGTACCATACTCCACAAGCAACGCTAGTTGGACTCTTTTACTGATGTCGATACAAGCATAATATCAAACTCTTTGGCCTGAAATGGTAAGTAACAGAGTGAACTTTGGAAAGCTTAGTAATACAAAACTACCAGATGGATGCAAGAAGTCATCAGGTATATGGTAAGGCATAGCTTTCCTTAGTGGGAAAAACATCATCAGATTCTAGCGGTGATTTAGGATTCCATTAGCTAAGTTTTCAGTTACAAGAAGGAATTTACGGTCTGAAGGAAGTATTTAGAGAGAGATAGATTCAGAAGATTTAATTGGGGAGTCTAGTGTATTCCAACAAAATAGAGAAATGTGTGCATATCCTTTAAAAACATTAGTAATTTAAAACATATTTTAAAAACACATTAATACCATCCAACCGAACATTGATATGCAGTTTCTCCAAAGCTGCATCCATAAGGACTTACCCTAAACACACAATAAATGAGGAACTCTAAAGGAGTACCTTGGGGACTATGGGCCTACCCAAGAAATATCTTAGGTCCGTAAGGAATTACAAGCTTGACCAGAGCTGAACCTCCATACTCCAGACTCCTACCCATACAGTATCCAGTAGAAATCAGATTGAGCAGTAACTTTAATATCAAAATCATGATCCAGTAGAATGTTGTAAAAATGAAATATAGTTATTTAAATCATATAAATGCCCTTTATCCATATACCAAAATACAGTCCCCATACTAAGGGAGTGCCTTGGGCCTTAGAGCCTACCCAAGAAATACCTTAGGTCCATGAGGAATTACCAGTTTGATCAGAGCTGAACCTCCATACTCTATAATCATACCCAGACAGTATCCTAATAATCGGTTCATACAGTAAATAGTAGATTCCATGAATCCATAAATTAGGAACGATTATATTTTCCATTGGAAATAGGTAACTAGAGAGCACATATCAGGTAGTCATAGTTCATAAAAAACAAATCAATATATCAATAAATCAAAATATCAAACAGTTAAAATATTCAATAAAACAGTAACTTCAGTAAATTATATTTCAGGACAGAATATATAGGGATCACACTAGAGGATCTAATTATTTTACGGGGGTACCTGGTATTTATCAAGTAGGGAACCACGAAATTTCTACAAACTAATTAAATTTTAGAAATGAGATCCCTATAAAAAGGGGTTTGATAGCTGACAGATTCATCAATCATTCGAGAAGTGATTTATCAAGATCATAGTATTCATATATATCAGCAAGGTATTTGTTGAGTTAATCGATTGACGGATTTGGCCAAGAGGGGGGTGAATTGGCAATTAAAAATTTGGTAGAAGCTTTTTGCAGAAAATTGAAAGTAATTGCACATCGATTTAGAGTGGTTCGACTTTCTCAATCAAAGTCTACGTCCACTACCTTAGCTATCCACACTAAGGATTTTCCAACAAATTCACTAATTTGTTCTTTCTTTTGAGGCCAAAGAGATAACCTTACAACACTCTCAAGAATATACCCCAATTCTTGAGAACACTCTTTCCCAAAGAGAAGATTACAAATTTGCAAACTTACAAGGAAAACCTCACAATGTAAGATGTTTGCACAATTCTAGAACAAGAAAAGAACACTCAAAGATAATTACAAATGAGCACAAATGGTGTTCTTGAAAGCAAAATGAATATTGAAAGGAAAATTGGCTTGATTTGCACAAACTTGGTGTTTGATGCTTTCTCTCTTGTTTCTCTATGATTTCTTGTTGATCAAGGGCTTCAGAACTTGTTTAAATACACCTTGAATCACTTCTGAACGTTAGGGATGATTAGTGAAGATCATATAGCCGTTTTAGTGTGAAAACAATTAATAAAACAGCTTGGAGCGTGGGGGGAATCGGTTCCCCCTCATAGGGGATCGGTTCCCTAAGTGTAAAATTCAAATATTTCGACCGTTGAACAGGGGGGAATCGGTACCCCCTATAGGGGAATCGGTTCCCTCCGAGCATTCTGGAAATCTCGGAGCCAAACCATTCAGGGGGAATCGGTTCCCTCTGAGCAATCTGGAATTTTTGGCTTTGAAATGGTTCGAAATACTTTGAAAGATTATTTTGAAATTATTTTAAGATTAAAACTTAATTTTACACTTAAGTAAGGATTAAAAATGATTTTTTGAAATATTTCGAGTAATGTTTTGATATTCGAATAATTATATCGAATATACTTAGAAAATCATTTGGAAAATCTTAAAATTCATTTAACTTAATTTGTTATATCGAAATATCAAAATGTTTTCAACAATCTCCCCCTTTTTGATATAACAAAACATTTTAGTAATTTTAAGATTTTGAAATCAAGTTTTGAAATTACTCCCCCTTACTTTAACACTTCTCCCATTTATCATTTTAAAAACACACACTTCTCCCCCCTTTTTGTTAAATCAAAAAGATTCAAAGAAACGTGAAAATCATTTAGCCAATTGATTAGGTATATGTATGCATAAGCTGCTAAGATCACAATCAAGAGAAACGTTAGCCATTGGTTCCATACCCAATATTCATAAACAATGTGATATGGCGAAATTGGTCATATTGCTAATAATGATGTAAATGATGCAATAATGAATAAATCACACCAAACATATAAGTTCACACCATCCATAAATCCAAACAAATTCACAATCCACAAATTCAAACATTCCAAAATATTCAAAATGTTAAAACAATAGGTTTGGAGTTCAAAGTAAAACATTTAATCACATATCCGGATCAGGAGGAGGAAACGAGCTCGCATAGCGGCCATTTCGTTAGTGAGGTCATTAATGCGTTTGGTTGCTTCATTATTTGCACGCATTTCCCGAATAATTTCTAATTGTTGAGCTCCCATTGTGGATAAATGAGACTCTATAGAAGTAAAGCGTGAATCCATGGTCGCATATCGGTAATCAAATGTCTCCATAAAAGATTGAAAATATGGAGGCATTTGAGTCGATTGTTGTGCTTGCTCTTCGGGCTGCTCAGGTTCATCTTCAGCTTCATCGATGTCTCGCATTAATTACTCAAGCTCGAGATCTTCGTCAGCTTCGGGTGGAGCTTGTGAAGAACTAGCTCCCGGAGTAGTTGCAGAAGATCGAACCCATTCACCGGTTTCTTTATTTTTGACCCATCCCGCTCTTGTTAAAGAAAGAAGATTGATTTGTTTCTTAAGAGGAAAAGCGGCATCTAGACCAACTCGAAGCTCGACTTTAGAAAAGAGATTACTAAGGATACAACCGTAGACTAGTGAAGAACAGAGTTTCTTATTTGGCACTAGGTTAACGGTTTCAACGATCTCAGCAAAGATAATCTCGGAAAGGTTTATTTTTATGTTGTGTTCAAAATAATGCAACCACCAAAGGTATAAAGCTCTGAGAGTAGAATAACGACCCCCGGATGGTCGAAACCACCAAGTGATCATGAGATAAAGAAAACGCTCATGAAGATCTAGAACACTTGCACTATCATTTCGTTTATATCGTGAGCCTAAAACTTGTTTTTCATTTGATAAACCTTCATTATCCAAGCCTAAGGCATTGGCTATGTAATCCGGATCAAGATGGAAATATTGACCTAGGAGGTAGGAACGTACTCCTATGGTTTTGGTTTTGTCACGATTTTTGATACAAACGGCATTACAATAGAAGATACGAACAAGTTGATGATAGACAACGGGTTCAAGTTCGAAAAAGTTTATCAAATTTCCATTCGTGCAAGATAGGGAGATATTTAAAGTTAATAGCAACCATAGCTTGAAGAGATGGGATACGTTCTTCCCTAATCTTATACGAGTCAAAATATTGGTAAAACCAATAACGATAATCTTTAGGACCCGGTTGATTGAAACAAGTACTTTGGATAGTCAAGTTAGGATCAAGATTTGGAATATGATTTTGAGGAATAGGAGGATGATTTGGAGGTGGATTTGGTTGACGACTAGAACGACTAGATGAAGACCTAGCACGTTTAGGATTAGACATGGTGAAGGAAATCGGAATAGATCGGATAACCTGCAATTTTAAAAACAAATGTATGCAATTCAATTAATCCCAAAACTCAATTGAGTCCTCAATATTTCAAGGTTCTCTAAATCAATCCTAATGGGCAAAGTTTTTGAAAAACTTTTGAAAAATATGGTTTTGAGAAACAATATATGTATAGTTTTCATAACAACAACATAATTTAATCAAAACACAATAATTTGAAAATTAACATTTTTTTTATTTTGAAAATTTAAAAACTTTGGAAAATTCTTGTGTTTTTTATGAAATTAGTTGTAACATCTAGTTTCTAATCACTAAACAATCAATGCCCGATCACTATTTCAACCTAGAACTAATTAAAACTAATACTATGTTCAAAATCAATGGAATAGAGAGTTTAGAAAAAATTACCTTGAAAGATGAAGATTGAGGGGATTTAGATGTTGTTTGCACGATTTTAATGATTTTCCAACAGGTTTAGAGGATGATATTTGATTCGAATTTCGATTAATATCGTTGATTTGAGGCAAGAATGGAGATAGGGAAAGAGTTGAGAGGGAACGGCGGCAAGAAAAAATAAGAGGATTTTTGGGGTTTTGGGGTATTCTGCTCGATTTTAACAGAACCCCAGGGGGTATCGATTCCCCTGTGGGGGGAATATACCCCAGGGGGTATCGGTTCCCTCATGGGGGGGATCGATTCCCTCTGCACCAAAATGCTAAAATCTGACTTTTAAGCACACAAAATGCAAAATTAATCTTCTCTAGTGGTATAGGCAACTCATATATTGAAAAATAATTATGTTCAAATAATTAAATTAATCTTTAATCAATATTTGAACATAAAGTTAATTTTTCATCAAGAATCATAAACTCCCCCTAACTAATAGTAATGAATGCAATCAAAAATTACTATTATGAGCATTTTTCAGTATTTATTAAAAGTGCTGAATTATTTTAAACACTAAATGAAGATAGGTCAGTTAAACCTAATTCTCTCCTAAGTGTCCAAAATCTTTCCTTATCTAAGGGTTTTGTAAAAATATCCGCTAATTGATGCAAAGTATCAACAAATTCTAGAACTAAATCTTCCTTAGTGACATGGTCTCTAATGAAGTGATGTCTAATTTCAATGTGTTTAGTTCTAGAGTGTTGGATGGGGATTTTTAGTGAGACAAATAGCACTAGTATTGTCACACTTGATAGGAATAGTACCTACTTCAATTCCATAATCAAAAAGTTGTTGTTTCATCCATAAAACTTGTGCACAACAACTACCGGCTGAAATATATTCCGCTTCAGTGGTAGATAATGCAACACAATTTTGTTTCTTTGAAAACCAAGAAATCAGCATATTTCCAAGGAATTGGCAAGTACCGGAGGTGCTTTTTCCTATCTAATTTACATCCTCCATAATCCGCATCAGAAAAAGCATTCAAGCTAAAGCTAGAGTCTCTAGGATACCAAAGTCCTAAACTAGGAGTGTCCTTAAGGTATCTAAAGATTCTCTTAACAGCTAGTAAATGTTAGATAAAGCAAACACTAAACATAATGTCCGGTCTACTTGCAGTTAGATAAAGCAAAGAGCCAATCATTGACCTATATAATTTAACATCTACACATTTACCTCATTCATCTAAGTCAAGCTTTGTTGAAGAGCTCATTGGAGTGTCATGAGGTTTCCCATTTTCCAGTCCAAACTTCTTCAGCATATCTTTGACGTACTTAGCTTGATTAATGAAGATGCCATCTTTTCTTTGCTTGATTTGGAGTCCCAAGAAAAATGAGAGCTCCCCCATCATGCTCATCTCAAACTCACTTTGCATTAGCTTAGAAAATTCTTGGCAAAGAACATCATTAGTAGAACCAAATATTATATCATCAACATAAATTTGAACTACTAATAAATCTTTACCTTTATGCTTTAAAAACAATGTAGTGTCAACCTTTCCTTTTGAAAAACCTTTTTCAATTAAAAAATTTGACAATCTTTCATACCAAGCTCTAGGAGCTTGTTTTAAACCATAAAGAGCTTTTGTTAATTTAAGAACATGATCTGGAAATTTTGAATCTTCAAAACCTGGAGGTTGTTCCACATACACTTATTCTTTTATAAAATCATTTAAAAATGCACTTTTAACATCCATTTGATATAATTTAAATTCATGAAAACATGAAAATGCTAATAACATTCTAATTACTTCCATCATAGCTACGGGAGCATATGTTTCATCATAGTCTATGCCCTCTTCTTGAGTATACCCTTGAGCAACAAGTCTAGCCTTGTTTACCACTCTCATCAAGCTTATTTCCTAAATACCCATCTAGTACCTACAGTAGATTTATTACTAGGCCTTTCAACTAATGTCCATACTTTACTTCTCTCAAATTGATTTAATTCTTCTTGCATAGCCATAATCCAATGTTCATCATTTAATGCTTATTTAATATTCTTAGGCTCTATGCATGAAATAAATGCAACATAATTACAAATATTTCTAAGAGAAGATCGAGTTGTTACCCCTTTGGATTGATCACCTATAATCTCACCACCCTTGACATAGTTGTACTCTCTTGGATAAGATACTTCCCTTTCTTCAATGGTTGGATTCTCAAGAGGATCATGAGTTTCCTCATTTTTCGTTTCTTCCTTGATGATGGTTCTCCAACTTCATGTCTAACATCATTGTATTATAACACCTACATCATCATTCACACAAGAATCCTTCCTTGGAAGGGGATTATCATCGAAAACAACATGTATAGACTCTTCTACAACTAAAGTTCTTTTATTAAATATTCGATAAGCTTTAGAATTTAAGGAGTAACCCAGAAAAATTCCTTCATCACTTTAGCATCAAATTGCCAAGATTTTCTTTACCGTTGTTTAAAACAAAACATTTACATCCAAAAGGATGAAATAGCTAATGTTAGGCTTTTTATTTTGAAAATTTCATATGGAGTTTTCTTTAAAATTGGCCTAATCATTACTCGATTAACAACATAACAAGCAGTATTGTGGCTTCCGCCCAAAAATATTTTGGCAAATTATTTTCACAAAGCATGGTTCTAGCCATTTCTTCTAAAGTTCGATTTTTCCTCTCAACAACTCCATTTTGTGAGGGGTTCTAGGTGCTGAAAATTATGACTAATACCATTAGAATTACAAAAATCAATAAATCCAAGATTTTCAAATTCAGTGCCATGATCACTCCTGACACTAGTTATAGAGTAACCTTTTTCATTTTGGATTATTTTTGAAAATGTGATTAACTGTTCTAATGCTTCATCTTTAGTACTTAAAAATAGAACCCAAGTATATCTAGAATAATCATCTACCAAGACAAATGCATATTGTTTTCCACCCAAGCTAGTAGTTCTAGTTGGCCCAAAAAGATCTAAATGGATCAATTGTAAAACTCTACTAGTTGATACATCATTAATGGATTTAAAAGAAACTCGCTTTTGTTTTTCTTTAGCACAAGCATCACAGATTTTATCATTATCAAATTTAAGCTTAGGCAACCCTCGAACTAAATCACCTTGAATTAGCCGTTGCAAAACACTCATACTAGCATGTCCTAGTCTCCTATGCCATAACCAACTATCATGTTCATCCTTAGCAACTAGGCACAAATTAGTCATATCAATAGAATCTAAATGCACCATGTAGATATCCCTATTTTATGACCAATAAGCATAATCGAAAGTAGATGCAATGTCAATCAATTTTGTAATCATTTAAAATAAAACATTGTATCTTTTATCAAATTTATTTTTTTAAAAGATTATGCTTTTAACCCATTCACATATAAAACATTATGCAATGTTGATATAGAGAGTAAGAGCACATGCATAAAGTTTTTGAAAATGTTATGCATTAAAACTTATAATATTTCCAATAAGCATAATCGAAAGTAGATGCAATGTCAATCAATTTGTAATCATTTAAAATAAAACATTGTATCTTTTATCAAATTTATTTTTTAAAAGATTAGCTTTTAACCCATTCACATATAAAACATTATGCAATGTTGATTATAGAGAGTAAGAGCACATGCATAAAGTTTTTGAAAATGTTATGCATTAAAACTTATAATATTTAAACAAAAATCTATGATAAACATTAAAATTTCAGATCAAAATTTTGCAAAAAAGTTCTTGAAAAATCAATATCAATATTAAAGAGATATCAATTACATTTAAAAACAATTTTGACCAAAAAATTAATATGAGAACTAGAGTTAAAAAAATTACCAAAAATTACCAGTTCATCATACAATATTTTTCAACATACACAAAACATAATCATTTAGAATTATTTAACATTTAAACCTCATGCATGCATAGAATAAATGAGCAACCAAATAAAATAAAAAAAAATTAAGTTTAGAGGTTACCCATTTTTCATGGTGGCTAGAGCATCTTGAATATCATCAACTTCATCACCATTGCTCCCACACACCTACAAGAACATTTAAGTAGATTTTGGTATCCAAATTGCTTTGGATCCTTGAACATAGTTTCAATGCCTCTTGTTCCTTTGGAATCCATACTTGTCTAATTTTAAATCGTTTTCCTTTCTTTAAAGGACAAGTATGTTCCTTATGACCATGATAATGACAATGTGAACATATTGTCATTATTGAACTAGATGAATTATTTAGAATGATCTCTTTTTCTTTAGTTAAACATTCAAGCTTATCTTTAAATTGAATTTTCTTTTTCAATACTTTCAAATTTCATTTTGAGAGTTCTAAATCCTTCTTCAAGATTTCATTTTGATTTTCAAAATCCATTTCATTTCTAGAAGAAGTTTGTTTAATTTGAAAATTTCTTTTTCAAAGTTTTCAGATTTATTTTTGAAAGCTCTAACTCTTTCTCAACATTCATTTTGATTATCCAAGTCTGTTTTGGCTTTCAAAAGAAGATCATTTTTAGCAATAATTTAGAAATCAATTTATTATATTTGGAGTTCATGGTCTCAAACTCCGAAAATAATTTATCATAATCATTAAAAGATTTTGAATTTGAATATTTGAGTTAGAAGATACCTTTGGCTCTTGAGAGCTAATAGAGACATCACTTTTATTGGTTCTTCTTCTTCCTTGTCTCTATAGATCTCCTCAAGCTTATCCCACATTTTCTTGGCACTTGAACAAGAAGAAACTCCTTTATATACATTAGGATCAATTGCACAACACAACATGTGCATAGCCTTTGAGTTTTGTTGAGCTTCATTCCATTCTTGAATACTCCACTTCTTTGCCTTCTTAGTAGGAGAGGAATATCCTTTCTTGATTGTCATCCAAGCTTCCATATCAAATGCTTTGATGAATATCATCATACACCTCTTCCAATGACGATAATTTGTTCCATTGAAGTGTAGAGGCACGTCAATTGGTCTGGATTCTTCCATGGAGAATGAACCGGAAGTGGACGCCATCTTTATCGATTTAACTCTTCCCGGATCGACTCAAGAGGCGATTAAACCTTCAATTGAGTTAGGCTCTGATGCCAATTGTTGAGTTAATCGATTGACGAATTTGGCCAAGAGGGGGGTGAATTGGCAATTAAAAATTTGGTGGAAGCTTTTGCAGAAAATTGAAAGTAATTGCACAGCGATTTAGAGTGGTTCGACTTTCTCAATCAAAGTCTACGTCCACTACCTTAGCTATCCACACTAAGGATTTTCCAACAAATTCACTAATTTGTTCTTTCTTTTGAGGCCAAAGAGATAACCTTACAACACTCTCAAGAATATACCCCAATTCTTGAGAACACTCTTTGCCAAAGAGAAGATTACAAATTTGCAAACTTACAAGGAAAACCTCACAAGGTAAGATGTTTGCACAATTCTAGAACAAGAAAAGAACACTCAAAGATAATTACAAATGAGCACAAATGGTGTTCTTGAAAGCAAAATGAATATTGAAAGGAAAATTGGCTTGATTTGCACAAACTTGGTGTTTGATGCTTTCTCTCTTGTTTCTCTATGATATCTTGTTGATCAAGGGCTTCAGAACTTGTTTAAATACACCTTGAATCACTTCTGAATGTTGGGGATGATTAGTGAAGATCATATAGCCGTTTTAGTGTGAAAACAATTAATAAAACAGCTTGGAGCGTGGGGGGAATCGGTTCCCCCTCATAGGGGATCGGTTCCCTAAGTGTAAAATTCAAATATTTCGACCGTTGAACAGGGGGAATTGGTACCCCCTATGGGGGAATCGGTTCCCTCCGAGCATTCTAGAAATCTCGGAGCCAAACCATTCAGGGGGGAATCGGTACCCCCTTGGGGGGGAATCGGTTCCCTCTGAGCGATCTGGAATTTTTGGCTTTGAAATAGTTCGAAATACTTTGAAAGATTATTTTGAAATTGTTTTAAGATTAAAACTTAATTTTACACTTAAGTAAGGATTAAAAATGATTTTTGAAATATTTGGAGTAATGTTTTGATATTCGAATAATTATATCGAATATACTTAGAAAATCATTTGGAAAATCTTAAAATTCATTTAACTTAATTTGCTATATCGAAATATCAAAATGTTTTCAACAGTATTCCATAATTATTGCATCAAAATTTATTTAGGATTCAGACATTCCTAAAGTGATTCCATCAATCAGGCTTATAAGGGCATTTTAGTTATTTAATTCTTGAGAAGTTTGATAAATCCATTTAATAAGGGTATGCAACGATTTACATAATTCTAATCGCACTGAACAATTCCTAGCAAAGGCAACATTTATCAATTATATAGGTAGATAAACTTCACGAATATTCATTTCTTAAAATTGGTTGCACTACATAATCAAACTGATCACCTTCAGAACCATCTTTGGATAGATCATGAAGAAACGAATAGGTACTTGAGTAGTATTTATTTACTTCTTGTATTGTAATAGTATTAGGGATGATCGACCTACTTAGGTCGTACTCTAAAAATCTCAGGGGCGTTACAGCATTTAAAGCTTCACCGATATCTTCAAAAGTTATCCAAAAGCATTTGCTTAATCCAAGTCATGAGGGTATTTACATCATTATGGTATTTGAGGTAGATTTATTCATTCCAGAGCTTAAGGGTATTCAGTTATTCTAGGGCTTAGGGGTATTTTAGGCTATTTCACACTTTAGGGGTATTTTGGTCATTTTACAATTCAAGGGTCTTCCAGTCATTTTCTTTTATCCAATCTTTCCATTTAATTCAAACTTTCCATTTGTTTCTGCCATATCAAACAATAAAGACATAAAATGTACTTCCATGGTGTTAGTCTTTAAGTACTTGCTCCGAAATCGTAAATTCTAGGTTTTGAGCCTTTATGGAGGTTACGAACTGATTATCAATGATTCTCCAAACAAATCATGAAATTAACAGGTGAATAAGTAATTTTATTAGGTCGAAAACCAATTCTCATGTCAAATCCACTAACAAGAGCAATTCCACGTCATTTTTACATCTCAGGGGTAATTTTGTAAATTCTTATTTGGGTATTTTTGGTATTACAACTTTTAATGGGAATAATCAGAATTAAAGATTTATATGGTTAATCATTGCACTGATTAATCACTGAACTTGGAATCATTTATTACCAAACTTCTAATTTCTGATAGAGTCATTTGAGTCTTATTAATTTACATAATTTTTTCTAGATTCAGATCGAGTTTAGAGATGATTAAATAAATACATATGACAAAATATATTCATCCATGCATTTAGCAATACCAACATCTACCGTAATACATATATAGGGCAGTAAAGTATTACCTCGATTCTCGAGCTACACCAGTCAAACATTAAAACTCTATTCGATTGCTTTCAAACTTGATTCCAACATCCCATAATATCTCGGATACATATCAACAGAAATTACAGCATAAACAGAGCTTAATTACGAAAAATAAATCGAATCGGGAGGTTAATCAGTGAAAAACATCTTACCGAGTTCGAATTTAGAAAAACAGACTTCAGATTCGGACTCAAGTCGTCGAAAAACATAAAATATTACTTTTTGAATTTGGTCAAAGCCAACGGTTAACTCTGGTCAAAGTTAATGGTCAAGTCAAAAGTCATTCAAAGTCAACGAGTGAACTTAGTAAGTTGACTTAGCTCAACCGACTCGATCCAAATAGCTCGGCTCTGCTTGGCTCGGTCCAAACCGATTCAACCGGTCAATAGACTCCCCTAGTTGACAAACGGCGCGCACGCACAAGGGCGTCGCGTGCGGCAGCTCTGGTCGTTGGTTTGGCGTGAAATTTTCCAGTCTTGTAGATCAGCACCTCTGGAGTCTCGTGCAAGCGTTATGTTTCGACGAAACACGGTTGTGTACAAAAATTTAAAATGTTCAAACTTTTTCCAACGGTGATCTGCGAGTGACAACGGTGGCACAACAATTTCGGTCAGATTTTAAGCGCACGACGACGGCAAGTTTGGTGGTGCAGGCGGTGAGGCAAGGCGACAGCTAGATCGGTGTTAATCATTGAAACATGATGGTGTGATTTTAGGTTTTTTCGATGGGGCTTCAATAATTTTTATACGGTGATCGTCGACACCTATTGAAGCGGGGTAAGGGGCTTTTGGTCGCCGAACTACGACGAGTCGAACGCGGGGTGTGGTGTCGGCTACGACGGTCGGGCGACGATGTATTCGTTGAGGTCGGTGGGGGTGTTCGATTTAGGGGGTAGGGATTTGAGAATTGGGTGTATGGTTGATTTAATACCTTAAAAAGTTTAATTAATAAAATCCCAAACAGTACCCTAGCCTAAACGGCTAGGGCATGGGCGACCTTGTCGGGTCGTAGGGGTTTGACACCCCACACCACCTAACCATTTTTATATTTTATTTATTTTTTCTCTGTCAACAGAAAATTGGTAAATTAAGGGTTAGGTCCCTAAATTTCCTACAATTTCTAAAATGGCCTACAAGTTTTGAAAACTTGTAATTTGGTCCCTAATTTCATTAAATTAATTTTTTAATTTTATTTTAAATGGGGTTGTGACACTACCACTATAGAATGCCTTCAATTCCTATTTTTTCACTAAAAATGCAATCATTTTTTAATTTAATCTCTTAACTTTACATTTTACTCAATTTTAATCTTTTGATTATAATTGTTTACGAATTCTTTCTTCACATCAATTCTTTGACTCTTTTATACTTCCGTCAATCTTTTATCCTTCAAATACCTTCTTTGAAATATAATATCATAAATATGTTTTATAATTTTAAATTGTATGTGATATATTAAATAACATTGTAATGTGAAAAGAATATGAATAAATAAATATATCTTATATAATTAGAGAAATTTGAAAAATTGGAACTAATTTGTACCATAATATTATAAATTAATTATAATTAAATTTGTATAGAAACACAAATAACTTGATTAAACTCGACGCGAAAAAGTTTCAAGTCAACTTTAAATTATAAAATACGACTTGTAAACACGAATAACTCGAAATTTTTTTACTCGACTCGATCAAATACTCACCCCTAAGTAATACATGTTTAAGTATACTACTTTTTATTTTTTTCTGAATTTTATAATACATTAAAATTCATTTTTTCTAATTTTACAATAACAATAAAAATCAAGATTCAATGGATAAAACAATGTAGTAAGATATTTAAATAGAAATGTAGTAAGATATTTAAATATAATTAATTTATTCAAATTGTATATTAAGATGTTTAAACTTGGTTTAGGGAATAGAATGAGTGTTCGATCGAGTTGAGTAGAGAAACTTTTTTTGAGTTATTCGAGTTGACGGGTCCTATTTTATGACTCAAATTTTATTTAAAATTTTTTCGAGTTGAGTTTATAAAATTCAAGTTTGAGTCGAGTTGTTCGAATAGAATTCGATTGTATAATATTATGATATTATTTAATTCTAAGTTAAACGATTTTCAATAACCATATAATATTATGACACGATGCAAAACTTTTTAGTTTTACACTGATTTAGGACCGTTGGATGAGTGAAAATGGATGACTGAGACTATCTCCTTATTTTCTTTTTCCAGCAAATATCTTCTTATTTCCTACTGTTAATCTCAGTCATCTATTTTTCACTCAATCTAACGGTTCTAAATTTGTGTAAAACTAAAAGAGTTATACATCGTGTAATAGGATCATATCCCCTATATATATTCATATGTGATATACATATTGAGGACTAAACACAAATTTAAAAATCAATCTATTAATTACTAAAAAGTTTGAGTTATTTGAGTTATGGTTTATAACTCAATTTAAATTTAAATTTAAATTTAAATTTTTTAAGCAAGTCAAATTTATAAAATTACGAGTCAATTTAATTCAATTTAATATTTCTTAAATAAAATTAAATAAAATTTTAATTTTTTGAGTGGAGTTTAGTTTTCTTCTCTATTAGAAAAGAGCCGAATTTAATTTAAATGTTTTCTTTTCTCGGTTGGTTTGATCATAGAGAATCCCTTTAATTTTGAATCACAACTGTTGATAACAAATATCGTTCGTTTGGTGGGACCCACATGGTTGCTTAGCCCATTTCCCTTTCCTTTAATTGTGCGAAATATTATATATATCTGTGCAAATTTACCCCAGTAGAGTTCAAAAAGAAAAAGAGAATAATTAGAGCATAAAATGGGGAAATCATCGACTGTGAAGCAAGCGGCGGTAGTTGTAGGGCAATAGCTTTTGGGTGGATGGCCATAGAGATGGCGTTTAAGCCACTGTTAGACAAGGCCCGTGCCACCATGGACAAAACCGACCCTGGTCGCGATCCCGATGACGTCGCAGCCGCGGACAAAGAAGACTCCAGCGACGTCGCCGCCGCCGAGGCTTCTGACAGGAAGCCTGTCTCCTAGCTGACGCCGTCGCCAAAAACGCCGCAGGGGCGAGTTAGGAACAAGAGATCTGGGAGTGGGTAACTTTTTTCATGGTTGTTTGTTTGGGATAATTTTTTTTCCAATGTTTTCTGGCTTAGCCTTAAGAAGTAAGATATTAGAGCAGTTGATTTGTGTCTCTACAACATGAGTTAAAATCATTAGCATTTTGCATTTCAATTTTAGAATCGAAGCAGAAGCCCAGTGTGGTTATAGTGGATAGAATTGAGAATGGTGTCTTTTGTGGAAACGAATTTGAACGCGGCGCCTAAAGATAAGGAGTTGTGAATACCCAAGGTTTTTCATTTTGGGGAAAATGATTATAAAACATTTCTTAAAAATTTGAAATGTGAATTCATCATATATGGTAAATTTGATTGGATAATGGTTTGTAAAAGAAAAATGATTCGTACTGAGTGTTGGAGAAATTATTTTTTAATTAGGATGGAATGAAACGTTGCATGTGGAAAACATCATTTAGGTGATGTTTGATTCGTTGGAATGTTTATGATGGAATTAAAATTTGTGAAAGAATTGGAATCTGTCAGGAATTAGAATCCAATCCATATTCTGTTTGATTGACAGAAAATTGAATTGGAATCCAATTTCATATTTTGTTTGGTTCGCAGACATGTCAGATGGATTTGATTTCAGTAATATAAAATGACAAGATTATCTTTTTTTATTTTTTTTGCTTAATTTTAATTTGTTTTATAAATTACATGTAATAATATATTATAAAAATTTAAAAAAATAAATTTTAATTTTATTGATTTATTATTTATTTCAATAAATTATAAAAATTATGTTAATAAATATCATAAGTTAAAATCATCCCAATTAGGGATGGTCATGGGTCGAATTGAGTTGGGTTTTTTGGTCCACCCGACCCGACCCGAGAACAAGGGAATCTCTATCCGAGATCCGACCCGATCAAACTAAAGTTTCACTCGACCTGAATATATGAATTAGAAACCCGCCTTACTCGAAATAATAATAAAAATATTTTATTCAATAAAACAAGTGACTTAATTGGGAAAAAAATATATATATAAAGAGGGATATTATTGTAATTATTCTTAAATATATAAGGTAAAATTATATATTTTTTTGGGTTAGGTCGGGTCAGATATTTTTCACCTTAAACCCGAATCCGACCTGAATACCAAACCTAAAAAAAATCGACCTGACCCGACCAAAATAAAGTTTCATCCGATCCGACCCGAATATATGAATTAGAAATCCAACCCGACCCGACCCGAAATAATAAAAAAATTATTTTTATTCAATAAAACTAGTTACTTAATTAAAAAAAATTATATATAGATGGGTATTATTGTAATTATTTCTAAATATATAAAGTAAAATTATATATATATTCGGGTCGGGTATTTTTCACCCTAAACCCGAACTCGACCCGACCCGACCCAAATATTACACTTAAAAAAATCGACCCGACCTGACCAAAATAAAGTTTCACCCTACCCGACTCGAATATATGAATTAGAAACCCGACCCGAAATAATAAAAAAATATTTTTATTCAATATATGAATAAGTTACCAAAAGATTGATGATGATAGTATGGTTGCCGTTTGGTTTGCATAAATCTCTTGGAATTATGGGGAATTGGAATCAAATTCCACCACTTTCCCTTGTTTTGTTCAAGTTTTCAAAGGGAATTGGAAGTTCTCATGGCTTCAACTTTTCATGAGGGAAAGTGAATTCTATCTATTCTATGATGAAATTCAATTCCCTTATGGGAGGGAATTGAAATTTCCCTCATCAATCTTTTGGTAACTTATTCATATATTGAATAAAAATATTTTTTTATTATTTCGGGTCGGGTTTCTAATTCACATATTCGGGTCGGGTGAAAGTTTATTTTGGTTGGTCGATTTTTTTAAGTGTGATATTCGGCTCGAGTTCAGGTTTAGGGTGAAAAATACCTGACCCAAAAATATATATAATTTTACCTTATATATTTAGGAATAATTACAATAATATCCCTCTATATATTTTTTCCCAATTAAGTAACTGTTTTTATTGAATAAAAATAATTTTTTATTATTTCGGGTCGGGTCGGATTTCTAATTCATATATTCGGGTCGGATGAAACTTTATTTTGTTCGGGTCGGGTTTTTTAAGTGTGATATTCGGGTCGGGTTTTTTTAAGTGTGATATTCGGGTCGGGTCGGATTCGAGTTTAGGGTGAAAAAATCGGACCGACTCGAAAAAAATATATAATTTTACCTTATATATTTAGGAATAATACCCCTCTCTATATTTTTTTTTTCTAATTAAGTCAATATTTTTATTGAATTTTTTTTATTATTTTGTGTCATGTAGGGTCGAGTTTCTAATTTATATATTGAATAAAAATAGTTTTTGGTATATTTTTTTGTAACTAATTAACATACTCTAATTAGAATGTATCGAAATATTGCTCTATCTTTTGGTAACTTATTAACATATTTTGATTGCGATGATTTTAACTTATGGTGTTTATTAGCATATTTTTTATAATTTATTGAAATGAATAATCAATCAATAAAATGAAAATTTAATTTTTTATAATATATTACTACATGTAAGTTGTAAAACAAACTAAAATAAAACAAAAAAATAAGAAGGGTAATTTTGTCATTTTACATTATTGAAATCAAATTAATCTAACATGTCTGTGAACCAAACAGAATATGGAATTGGATTCCAATTTCATTTCCTGCCAACCAAACAAAATATGGAATTGGATTTTAAATCATGACAGATTTCAATTCTTTTACAGATTCTAATTATCTCATAAATATCAATCTAGAAGACGATATATTTTATTCAGACGTCTTTCTAAAATTATTAGACTGTCCAATCGCTTTTCTTGTACAATATTTTTTCTTAGTTGAAAAAAATAATTTATTGGATCAAATAAGCTAAAATTAAAAAAATATCCTCCAATCAAATGGTGATACGTATTACCATTTAATTAGAGATTAAACTTATTAAATTAAATTAAAATTATGACTAAATTGATTGAATATATCAATATTGAGGACTAAATGTATCATTATATTATTTTTAATAATCACATCAACTCATCTGTTATATGTTAACAACGAGTAGCTTGATTGATAACATTTAAATGATTAAGTGATTTGATTGATAAAATAAAAAGATTTGTGATCAAAATAGAATTCGTCCATAACTAAGTGATCGAACTGACAGTTTTATGTTTATTTTTGTTATTCTTGGTAATTGGATTATGTTTTAGATTTATTATTATTATTATTTTGAAAATTATATATATATATATATATATATATATATATATATCACTAATAAATATATAATTATTATATAATATGTATGGTAATATGAATAAAGTAATAAATAAATACTATTTTTCTTTATTTTACAATGTAAGAAAAAATCAATGAAAAGTTGTTAATCGATTTCATCGGCTTTTTTTCCCACGCTAAAATTGGTCTGATTATCATTTTTTAAAATATAAAAACCAGTTTAGTCAATTTTTTATTTATACTTAAGGGTTATTTTGTCTCTGTAATAGACTAAAATTATCATTTTCGCTCTATAGTATTTTCATATCAATTTAGCTTTTGAAGTTGTTTAAGGACATCATCCTAGGTCTAGAAGTTCGTTAAATGTTTTGACTAACAAAACCGCTAGTATTATGTGTCTATGGATTAAGGAATTATGTTAAAATATTACTAAACACAACGGTTAGAAAAATTTCTAAAATTTTATTATTTATTTCAATGAGATTAATGGATTAAGTTAAAATTTTGGAAATTTTTTCTAGCAGTTGTGTTTAGTAAATATTTTAAGTATTTTATTTTTATGTTTTAATAAATGTCACGCCATCATCAAGTTGCGTCAGTAATATTGGCTGAATTTTTAATAGATGTCCATTTTAATAAAATTTTAGGACATCGTCCTAGTTAAAACGGACTTCAAAAGCTAACAGGATATCCCTAAAAAACTTCAAAAGCTAAATTGATACGACAATATCATAAGAGCGAAAATGATAAATTAGATCAACTATAAGAATAAAAATAGCCCTTAATCCTTTTGTTTATTACACTAAACCGACCGACTGATTGCTTAGCCCCTCTTATAGTTCCTACTTTAGTTTCAGCTTGACATTCAAACATGAGATATCCTCAATAGTTAATGGATTTGTTTTTATCCCTTGAAATTTTGGATTTAAGCATCATATATATATAGGAGTATAATTGTTCATTATCAAAGAGTTGAGATTCTTTGAACATATTTCTGAACCTCTATATTCTTGAATTCAACATGAATTCTAGTTTCTCAATTTTGAAAACTCGAGTGTTATTGATTTTAATTTGTGGGACTCTTCTATTTCTTTGAATCCATCCAACATAGGTTACATGTTTTCAGTTTCTCATAATTCGATTTCTTTCGACTTGTTACCCTATGACAGTGCCCCCCGTTAACTAACGACCACTACCCTTGCAACCAATGTCCATCGACATCAGCACAACACCACCATCAAACATTGTAGCCCCTCGCGCTAAATCATTCCATGGCCGTCACTAAACTTCACAGTCCACACGACTACTACACCCGGAAACACTACAACTCGGGCCCTTAACTCTCACATACAATCCCATCACAACCCTTGAACTGAGCCCTTCAACAACGCTAGATTGCTTCTTGTCGACACAGTTTTTCGCCCGTGTGGGGAAAAACTTAGTATGACTTGGGGGTTTTTCTTTGAAAAGATTTTGAAATGTGATGAGTCGCCACCAATCATTTTAAGGTGCGATTGAAACACCATAAAAACTAGGTGATTTTAATAAAACAATTTATTTTTATCAAAATACCAAGTTTAGGATCTACGAAAACCAAAAAATAGTTTCGGTAGTCGGTTACGCTTGGAGAATGATTAACACCCCACAGCGCCCAAAATTGGTATCTAGTTGATTACCCTATAGTTAAAATTGAAAATTTTGAGTTTGAACTTCATCTAATTTAAAAATGATTACGGATGCAAAGTTGAAAAGGGTATTCGTTTATTAAAGCCAATAGCATTCGCCCCTAGAATGAATGCGAGAGATTAGCTATTGTGCCCTATAACCGAACATTGCCTCAATATTTTAGAAATCATGTTGCAGTCTTAAATGGATGTCGACTTATTTCGGGAATCACCAGTAGTCACCCCCTGAGCATACTTGCGGGAGATATAATATTGACTCCCTAATAAGTGAACATTGCCTTAGGTTCTAAAACATGATGCAATCAAACAGATTATTATTAACCCTAATTAAACTAAGGGTAGATTAAGGCTTTCTCTATCTTAAAGTGTCAAATTATGAAAATTAAAGAACCTAAAGGCCCAAACCTAAAAATGTAGGCTCTAATATTAATCCTACTTGATTTTAATATGTTATTGAATCGAATAATAGATAATGTTCCTTGAGCATTTAGGCGAGGACCAACTCAAATTACTCCCTAAATTAAAGGGACTAAATTGAAATCTAACCTAAAGTGGAGGCTTTAATATTAACTTACTCGATTTTACTTAATTATGCAATTCGAATAATTAAATTGGAACCTCGAGCAAAATCGAAGACCAAATCGAAATTCTCTTAGATTTAAGGACTAAGTTCAAATTAAAAATAAAATGGAGGCTCTAAACATTACCCTATTTGATTTTAATAAATTATGCAATTCGAATAATTAAATTGGAATCTCGAGCAAAAGTAATGACTAAATTAAGAATTTTCCTAATTTAAGGACTAAATGTGATTCAAATAATTAAAAGGTTATGGACAAAATCTAAAAAAAGTGATCTATCAAGGACTAAATTAAAAGGATACAAATATTAAATGCAATTAAAATATATAAAAGGACTAAATTGAAACATTTTAAAAATACATAACTAAATTAAAACATTAAATAAGGACTAAAATAAAAGAAATCAGAACATAAATATTTAATTGAAATAATGCAGAAAATTAAAAGCAAGAATTTAAATGGCTGAAACGTAAACATCAATAATTTAAAGCATAAATTAAAATAATAAAAATATAGAGGGAAAATTTGTAAATAACAAAAATTAAGCAATTGAATAAAATTAAAAGGTTAGCAATTAATTGTTAATTTTACCCGGACCATGAATAACACGAATCATACCCCAAGGCGGGTCATCACAAGGTCGTATTAACGTTTAATATTAGTATTTTAATATCAGAGACCAAAATAAAATAAAAATAAAAACAACAGCTAATTTAAAACAAACAAAAAGCACAATGGTGACTAAATTGAAAACAAACAAAAAATGACAAGATTAAAATAAATAAAATGTAAATAAGTGACTAAAACATAAACAAACAGAAGCAACTTATTAAAATTAAAATAAACAAAATGTAGATAAGTGACGAAAATTAAAGAAAATGAAATTAATATGCCAAATTCAAAATTAGTGACCAAACTGTAAATTCAAGGCTAAATTAGAGGGACCCGAGGAGGAAATAAACAAAAAATAGTATTAGAAAATAAAAATAGAAAATTATGAAACAAGGACAAAATATTCTAAATAAATAAGAAATTAATTATAAAATAAGTGACCAAATTGTAAACAAAGGAAATGACGAGGATTGTGAAGGGATTAGACCCTTCGGGTCCAACACGCGCATATGGAACCCAAAACGACGTCATGAGCCCAAAACGACATCATCTGCTAGGATTATATAAACCCCTTTTTCCTATTTTTTATTATTCTTATTCACTCTTTTCCTCCCATTTTTTAGAGTGAGAAGCTCTCTTATCTCTAAACTTCTCCGGAAACCTGTGGCTATGCCATCGCCTCCAGTTGTGTCGAATGTCGTCTGTCGCCGTACTCCAACGGCCGTCGAAACCCAAAATTTTCAGGGAGGCTTTCCTCGACGATAGAAACCCGAAAATGGCCATGGTTTTACGAGAAGTGGCTCTCAACTCCGTAAAAATGGCCGACGACCTTTTGTCTTTCAAAGCTTCGATCTCCTCCATCCACTGTATTGTTCTTTTTTTTTTCTTTTTTCATTTTTTTGTTCTTGTTTGGTTAACTTGAATGAATAGAAAAAATGCTTGCTTTGTATTGTTGCTCTCGAAAATGTGAGGGTCGAGTTCCCCTTACAAATGTTTTTGTTTGGGGTTTATATCATCCATATTACAAATTAAAAAACCAAAACGATGTCATATGCTAGGATTATATAAACCCCTTTTTCTTATTTTTTTATTTTTCTTATTCACTCTTTTCCTACTTTTTTTAGAGAGAGAAGCTCTCTCTTCTCTCTAAACTTCTCCGGTTGTGCCACCGCCTCTCGTCGCGTCAAACGCCGTCCGTCGACGCTTGTCGAAGCCTTATATTTCCAGGGAGGCTTTCCTCGACGCCATGAACTCGAAACTGGCCACGGTTTTGCGAGGAGTGGCTCTCAACTACGTGAAAATGGTCGACGACCTTTCGGCTTTCAAAGCTCCGATCTCCTCCGTCCATTGTCAGATCGAGCTGTTTTTTCAATATGTTGCTTCTGGGGTTACCTTACACCTTCTCACCGTTCGGATTAGTAACGTGGGCCCCAATCTCCGGTGAGAGATCCAACTGAGAGGTATATTCCTCCTTATCTCTTCTTTTCGTTTTTTGTTCTTGTTTGGTTAACTTGAGTGAATAGAGGAAAAAAATGCGTGCTTTGCATTGTTGTTCTCGAAAATGTGAGGGTCGAGTTCCCCTTACAAATGTTTCTATTTTGGGTTTATATCACCCATATTACAAATTAAAAATGAATCACATCTCTGATTTGGTTACTGTTGGAGCAGTATGTAGAGAGTAAAGATGACAGGGAGAGAGTGACACAGTGACCGAGACATTGAATGCCCCGAATATTAAGAGATCACATCTTTTTATTTTTCTTTTTTATATTATTATTATTTTTTGAGATAAAAAATGGTTGTTACACTTTTGCTACCACATCTTATATACCACACGTATTCACCTAGACTCAAAACTATTACTCTTTTTCTTTTTTCTTTTTTATATTATTATTATTTTTTGAGATAAAAAATGTTTGTTACACTTTTGCTACCACATCTTATATACCACACGTATTCACCTAGGCTCAAAACTATTACGCAACCTGCAACTGGCAAAAGGAAAATCGAAAAGGAAAATCAAGAAAAATATCAGTAGAAATTAAAAAGAAAAAAAGAAACTGAAACCCTACTTATTGGTTGCCAACGACTGGAAGCCCCATGTAGTGGTTACAACTGGAATCTAAAGGAAATAACAGAAGGAAATAACGGAAAGAAATAACAAAAAAAAGGAAGAGTGCAGGAGAAGAAGAAGAGTAAGGAAAACAATAGAAACGGCAGAGAAAAGGAAAACAAATTCAATATTTTATTCCAATCAGTGGATTGTTCAAACCCAGAGCCTTCTCGAACATTTTTTTTAACTCAAAGGAAAATTAAAAAACAGGTCATTATAAAATAAAAATATATTATATTACTTTGAACAATTAATTTAATATTATATTAATAAATCATAGAAAAATAATTAAATTTGATGTCTGAATTATAAAAATAAAAAGTGGGATAGAATAACTTAATTATAAAAGTAAAATATAAACTTAAAAAATTTAGAGATTTTAATTATAAATATAAAAAGTAAAATTGAAAAAAATTAGAGATTCTGACCAACTTGATCAGTGGCTTAGGCTGCACCCTTATAACTGGCTCTGTTCAAACCCCTGCTTATTTTTGTCTTTAAGCATTAAACCCTTGACCCCTAACCCCATAAAACGATAACGTTTTATTGAATTATAAAAGGTGCGTTACAATACTTCCCGCTCGGCAAAAATCCTTGTCCTCAAGGAGTAAAAGACCTCTTGTTCTCTTTCAAGAGTCTCGGCACAATCAACAAACTCCTCGTGTTCATTCTCAATCTCGACACCTTCCACTAGCAGTTGATATAATTGAGACTTCGTGCAACGATGACCAGGAGTATACTTAGCAGGACACTAGAAACATAATCCTCTATTTTTCGGTCATCATTATCAAATTGTAGGGCTGTCCCAATCTTTAGCTCCTTGTTGAGTCTTCATCCTTAAAGAAGATCCATGTCCTCTCAGAGTAGCAGCCCCACTCCCTGCTCCGATAATAACAGTTTCATTACCAGCCTTCGAAAACCTTACAGACTAACCAACAGGCAAAACAGAATCATGTAGGTTGGATGCTGGTGGAGGCTAAAATGGTGACACGTGTGATGAATCCAAGTCGAGTATAACATTGTTTCTAATTATCTAGCCTTGTGAAACGCTTCCAACAAATCGCGAGGCCTAAATGTTCACTAATATCTCATTTCAATTCGCTAACAAAGATCGTGAAAGCACAGTCATCCGGAAGCTGAATTTGGTTCAAAAATACAAATGAAGGCATCATAATATTGTTCGACAGTACCTTCTTTTGTAAGGGACATTAACTCGGCCATCGGATCCTCAAATCACTCTCGTGCAATCCTCTCTCTCATGAATTGTAAATATTGTGGCCCAGTTAATCTATCAATACCCCATGATTTCGAATCAGCAATTGATGCCATTGTGATGCCTTTCCTTTAAATGTACATCACCAATCGAATTTTGGCTTACTCAGAAACCAATTCTGCTTCAAAAAATTGTTTTAATTTGTACCACCAATCACGAAAATCAGTTCCATCAAAATAAGGGCATTTTAATTTGTAAGAACAATTCCCTAATGCAAACAGAGGAATTCTAGGTGTTGAACTATCAATTGCAGGCCATGGAAAACCTCTACTCGAATGCACATTAGTTTCATACATTTGAGGCCAATTTTTTGAAATCGGAATGGAGTTTTTCCGTGAGTTTCTTCTCCAATTTTGTGAACCGATCGTCGAGGGTAGTCTCAAGAACATCGAGACCTTGAATTTCCAATTGAAGCTTTGTGAGGTCAGCTTCTTGTTGTTGTGCCGTTTGACTACGCTTTTGATGTCCTTCACCCATAGTTATAGAATTGTTGGCAAATCTGATACCTTGTAATGGCTACAACTGGAATCTAAAGGAAATAACATAAAGAAATAGCAAAACAAAGAAGGAAGGGTGCAACAGAAGAAGAAGAGTAAGGAAAACAAATTCAATATTTCATTGCATTCAGTCGATTGTTCAGACCCTTTCCTATTTTGGTTTTTAAACCAATTACAAAATGACCATTAAACCCTTGTCCCCTTACCCCATAAAACGACAGTGTCTTATTTAATTACAAAAGGTTTGTTACACCCCATTAAGAAATCCCACTGGTGAATCGATGTGCCTTGAGGAGCGAAGGCTCATGTGTTATACCCGACCCGAGTACATCTAACGATGATGAGACCGACGACTCGTTTTTATGTTTGATTTGCTTTTTTGTTTTTGGTGAATCCAGAGAGGGAAGAGGAGGAGTTTGGTTCGACAATGACTATGGTTGGAGATGAAGACAATGGCTTAAAAATAGAGCTAAAGGTGATGAAGAAACTGACATAGGCGACAACAGCTTAGGTTTTATTGTAGAGAAAAAATAATTTCCATTAAGTTTTACCTTGATCTTGAAGGAGAGAGGAGGGAGAATGACAGTGCCCTTCGTAGAACTTTGCCAATGTTATTACCGGCGGTGACGACCAATGTTAAACAGATAGATTCTCACATTGCTTGCTTTAAATATATTTGTTGGTTAATATGTAATAGTACGTAAGTTGGCTTGGTGATTAGGCTTCTACCCTATCATCCACCAGACTCAGGGTCTTGTCCCACTACAACATCTCTTTGGGGCTATTTAAATTCCATCTTCTTAAATCATTGGATATTATTAATTTAATAAAAATAATTAATTCAAAAAATATTTTTTTGCTGATGTAACATCCCACGTGGATATGCCATATTAGTATTTCAGTCCACATGGATATATCACATCAATATTCGAATCCATGTAGATATGTCAAGTCAGTAGGAAGTGTTGATTGTTACTTAATTAACTGTTTCTATTTAATAAGGGGTTATTTTACCCTAAAATGAAACGTTGAGCGTCAAAATACTTAAAAAATGAATATGAATTAAAATGTCTATTTTATCAAACGTTACGGAATAATTTTATCATTATGTCTTTTATTATTAGTGTCACAAATCCTTGTGGTGTCAAACTTATCATGCTAAAGGATATGATTGGCCACTAATATATTGGTTTGATGTAACAAAGGTGATGCCGGAGCAATGGTCGACATTGTCACCGGATAAAAAGCTACCTGACTTTGCTCCATTTTTTCACATAAAATTGAAAATAATTTAATATTTGAATTAATTTAGTATTGGGGAGGAAAATAATAGGAACAGAGTATGAAACATTTTAGAGTGGGAGATGAAATGAATGAATGCACGATGCTTATCAAATTTGAACCTTGAATGACATTGGTTATAACATCATTAAAAGGAAATTGTGCGTACCTAATTGTACAATCATGGAGCACCAAACAAGCCATTTTGACAAGTACCCAACATCAATGTGTTACAATAGCACCATCCCAGCTCCTCATGTTATGTAGTTATGATGAATCAGATTGTATTAAACATCTTGTAATTCTAAACACTATTGAAACCTAATGAAGTTACTCCTTTTAAAAAAAATTATGTAGTTACCATAATGGTGATATTGGAAGAATGTCATTCTTATAATAAGTTTGATTTACGAAAAAGAATATTATTAGGATTTTTTTTTTGAAATTACATTCTTATGTATGATTTATAAGGATTCCTCCGTAAGGTAATGTATCATTATCAGTAATGTCGTTTTCTCCAAATGATGAAAATATTATTCCCACTTATTAAGTAATGAACAAGTTATGTCATTTGAATTTAAAAATAGAGAAAATAACCTCAGTGACCAAAAATCCCATATAATATACGATTTTAACCAACTTTTTCCGGATTTGCCAAAATGACCAACAAAATCGCAATGTGATCGCTAATTCGCAACGTGATCTCCATTATCGCAAATTCGCGTTGCATTTTCGCAATGCGATAGTTGAAAATCGCGTTGCGATGGTCTACAGTATCGTTGCGATTTTCCCAATTCGCAATGCAAATAAGTAAATCGCAACGCGAATTGGGAAAATCGCAATGCGAATAAGTAAATCGCAACGCGAATTGGGAAAATTGCAATGCGATACTGACTATCGCAATGCGATAATAAAAAATCGCAACGAGATACTTACTTTCGCAACGCGATACTGACTTTCGCAACGCGATAATACATAATCGCAATGCGATTTTCAAAGCGCCATTAGTATCCTGGCCAAGTATTTTATTTTTAAATTCCAAACATGAATATTAATATATTGGAACACTGAACTGTCCACAGTATATCCCGTAATCGCAACTCATAACCTAAAACCTAAAATCACAACTCAGTCCCATCTCCATCTCTCACTCTCTCACCCATCTCCGACGAAATCCGTCCCCATCTCCGGCGAAATCCGTCTATCTAAATCTCTCAGAGCCACCCTCACAATCAGAAATGGAAAATCAACCAAATCAACCAACGAGGGTTAGTTTTTTTAATTATTTTCTTTTTGAAATGTTTGCATTATTATTAGGTTTTTCATATTGAAATTGATGATAAGTTTACTGGTAATTTCAATAATAGATTAACCATTTCACTTAGATTGCTTATTAAATCAACCAAGAATCGCAACGCGAAATGCAAATCGCAACGCGATTTTAGTTTCGCGTTGCGATTCTCTCGTTGCGATAGTCATTTTCGTGTTGCGATTTTCATTTTCAGAAACTATTCTTCTTCTGCAAATTGAAACTTGAATGAATTGCATTACTTCAACCAAAAAACAAAGACAAATACGAAATTCACAGTGTTGCATATTTAAGTTTGAAGAATAAACTACTACTATTTATGTTTATTATTGTTTTTGGTATATCTTCACTGTGTAGTTTTTGGTATATCTAATTTAGTATGTTTATTGTTTTTGTAGAACTTTTATTCGGCTCAATTGACCTTGAGAAATAAAGTCAGCCTGACCAAAACAATTGCGTCGAAGCTTTCACCTGCACAAAGAAAAATGTTTGAGGATACATGCTTCGGGCCATGGCTGAAAGTACAACATCCCGGTGGAGATGCGATGTTGACACACCTGTTTCTTCAAACCATGACTAGAGATCTACCAGAGACTATACAACGTCGTGATGAAGAGATATGGTTTGATTTTCCACCGGCGTATACGTGTTTTGGGCGGGAGGAGTTTTGCTTAATCACCGGTCTACGTTTCGGACACGATGATGTAGGTCGGTACACTAGACACATTACCCTCCCATCATGGCTATCCCGGGTTTTTCCTGAGCTGGAGAGGCCGAGTCTACACGTAGAAGACCTGACAAGATTTTTGAATAATAAAGATGGTTTTACTCGGATGGATGACGTCGACGTTGTCCGAGTATGCCTTCTAATTCTTTTGCATGCCGGCTTTTTTAGGCAGAGAGGCCAGACAACCTATTCCAAATGATCTAATCAAATTGGTAGAAGACCTAAATGCGTGGAACCTGTTTCCGTGGGGCTCGTATTTATGGAAAGCTACATGGAATAAGTTATCGTCTGCCTTGGATGATCGAAAAAGTTTGCATGGCGATGGTTCCAAATACACTTTGACAGGCTTTATTTGGGCCTTTAAGGTAAGAATTTTTATATAATGTTTCCAAAATTATAAGTAATTATTTAACAATTACTAATGTTTGTTATTATATTGTTTGTAGATTTGGATATTTGAGGCCTTTCCCTCCATGAAGACATATGCAATAAAAACTTCAAATAATATTCCCAGGGCTATTTCCTGGAAGAGGAAACGAACCTTGCAATGGGAAGATTTACTACGGTATACGACAATAAATAATGTAAGTTAACATAAATACTACCATATGTTTATAAACAAGTTATTACTAGTACACATTTAACTTTATTTGAGCTTTTATATTGTTAGGAGGCCAACACTCCTCTACAGAGGCTGACACCCACGGAAGCTGAGCTTGCCACTGATTGGTGGCAAGCTAGTAAGCGTTTTTTTGATGGAACGGTTGATGAGCAGCCTCCACTTCGGGAGCCATCACCTCGCCCAGAGCTATCACCTCACACAGAGCCATCATCTGATCGACCCGGCTATACACCTCCACAACGAAAGCCATCACCTATTCTGTCACATCATCGAGCCTCTTCTCCACCATCACCGCAAGATAGGCGACCGGCAAAGATGCCACGACGTTTATCTCCCTGTTCTCCACCTCCACCTCAACGGGATGAGTTAGGGGAGTTACGTGATGAGGTCAATGCCTTGCGTGAGGAGGTCGGTACTTTACGCAAAGACGATGGTGCATGGCGTGTTGAGGTGTCTACATTACGCGGTGAGGTAGCCGCTCTACGTGAGATGGTAGCATCGTTGCAAAATGAGGTTCATACTCTACGCAACGAGGTAAGTTTAAGATTTTTCATACTCGTAATTCATTCGGTTGCTGCCAATCTGTTTTTGTTAGTATTTGTTTTTGGTTTTGTTTTTGTCTTTTGGTTGAAGTAATGCAATCCATTCAAGTTTCAATTTGCAGAAGAAGAATAGTTTACTTTCGCAACACGAAAATGACTATCGCAACGCGGAAATGGCTATCGCAATGCGAAATGAAAATCGCAACAACAAAATCGCAATGCGAAATGAAATCGCAACGACAAAATCGCAACGCGAAATGAAAATCGCAATACAATTTGTGTTTTGCGTTGCGATTTTGTCGTTGCGATTTCATTTCGCGTTGCGATTTTGTCGTTGCGATTTTCATTTCGCATTGCGATAGCCATTTCCGCGTTGTGATAGTCATTTCGCGTTGCGATTTTAAGTTTCGTGTTGCGAAAGTAAACTATTCTTCTTCTGGAATGTTTATATATGTTGTCCTTTTAAATGTTTATATAAGTGCTTACTTCTGGAATGTTATCTGAGCATTTTGTGAACTATGATAGAATAATGATTTGGGTGAATACAATGCTAGTTTGAAACATATTTGTCTTTGTTTAATATCATGTCTGTTTATTTACTGATTTATGTATTAATTTTTTTAGCGGCCCGATAAGGTGGATGCTTTACGTCGGGTTTTCCTTGCACGACGGAGTTCACGCATCAGACGGCGTGGACGTGCTATTACGTATCCGTTTACCCCAATGGTGCGAAGACTCCGCAAGAAGAAGCCCGACTCACCGGTCATCCCTCAAGAGTCCCCTCCAATCGTTCAAGAGGCCCCTATTCTCCCTCAAGATTCCCCCCCCACCGTTCAAGAGGCCACTGTCATCGTTGAAGAGGTCCCTCCCACCATTCCAGAGCCCGATTCACATGGGGTAATATATCGAAGTATTGAGAAACCCCCACCGGTTCCGGACATGATGGATGAGAGTTGGCTCTCGTATGAGTTACCGACTAGTACCCTTCCGGTATCTGAAGTGGAGAGGAGACAACTACCGGAAACAATTATGGATAATACCCTTTGGGCTAAGACCGCAGTTGATTTTTATCTACATGAGCGGAGCCAAGGGTGTTACACTGACATCAGCAAACTCAACGATGAAATGTTTTTGTTGCTTGATCGGTCTTGGTGGGGTGTGCTATTAGGGGTTGAAGACAGTGGCTATTTGGATGGGGAGGTAAGACTATATTTGTCTTATATATGATTTTGATTAATTTGTTTAAAAATTAATGTAATTCACTAATATATGTATTTTTTTGTAAAACAGCATATCGATGCGTGGGTGTCACGTCTACTAATAATAAGGAAGCTTAGGAAAAATAAAAAAAATTCGCTATATACAATAATGCCGACGACTTTTCACGCAGTTCACTTGAAGAATCAACGAGATGAATCATTTTTGTTGGGCAATGGACAAGCTAAACTTTATCCTGCATGGTGGGAGGTCGATAAGGTTAGTGTTTATTTTTTAAATTTTTTAAAGGTGTTAATAAATAAGTGCGCAAATAAATGAATTATTACTTATGATCGTAGGTGTTTATCCCTGTTTTGGAACGTCATCACTGGCTTCTCGTCCAACTTCAGCTCCCATCCCTGAAGATAATAGTGTATGACAGCATGATCAATTACATATCACTGTCTGATTTGAGAGATATTTTCAAGGGATGGAGCTCTCATTTGGCTAAATTCTTGGATGGGATTAAGTATTGGAGTCATTCTGGACACAAGAAGCCAAAGAAGTTCAATGTCACAGTTGTCAGAGACGAGACCGCGCCACAACAATCGCCGGGAGCCAGAGGGGATTGTGGTCCTCTCGTATGCCTTTGCTTGGCGCGTTTGACGATGGGAAGCACAGAGTTTTTACCTCCCACCGATAGAGATAGAGCTGCAGTAGGCTTGTGGTTTCGGTATTATATGGCTAGAGCAATATATTCGAGACGCTGCCTACCTGCATCCGCGTTATGAAAGTGTCCATTGTTAATTGGTAAGTCAAATGCAAGTTTTGTTAACATATATACTCCTTTTGGTTTGAAAATGTTTGGTTAAGTACCTAGAATTCAATAATTTGCTGTTTGTAGGTTTTAGATGTGTAGGAAGTCTTGTTTGAGCAAATGTTTGGTTTCTGCATGTTAATCCTTAAGTGAGCTGCGTGAAATGGATGTACGGGGTCACAAAGTTGTTGATTCATTGATTCAATAATTGATGAAGAAATAAGAATTATTATTATTTTTTGATTGTTTAATTGATTTGTAAAAGATGATTTGTAAATCTTGATTTGTTTAATTGATGTGTACATAATTTGTGTTGAAATGTAATAGTTGATTTGTTGATTTTCAATCTGCTTTATGTTGAAGGCAAAACAGACTATCGCAACGCGAAATGGCTATCGCAACGAGAAAATCGCAATGCGAAATGAAAATCGCAATGCGAAATGAAAATCGCAATGAGAAAATCGCAATGCGATTTTCATTTCGCATTGCGAGTTTCTCGTTGCGATAACCATTTTCGCGTTGCGATAGCCATTTTCGCGTTGCGATAGTCAAATGAATGTCTAATAAGTGATGACAACTGAACAGATCATAGCAATGTTCAAACTCAAGTTACTAATACATGCCTAACTGAAAATGTTAAAAGTGCACACATAAAATACACATAATGCAAGTTTTGTTAACATATATACTCCTTTTGGTTTGAAAATGTTTGGTTAAGTACCTAGAATTCAATAATAATTGTTAAAAGTTTATGCATGTTAATCCTCGTTGCCTTTTTCATTTCGCATTGCGATTCTATCGTTGCGATTTGCATTTCGCATTGCGATGGTCAAATGATTGCCTTTCGCAACAAGATAATACAGAATCGCAATGCGAGTTTCAAAGTTCGCAACAGGTTTTAGTTTCGCAAGCCAAATTTTGAGTGTATATATATACGCAGCAACAACAACTCATAACCTAAATCCATAAATCGCAACTCATTCCATCTCCATCTATCACTCTCTCCGGCGACATTCGTTCCAATATCCAACGACATCCTTCCCCATCCGGCAACAGGTCTTAGTTTCGCATCTCGTTTGTTTAGTTACAACCATGAAATCATCTAATGTTGATCATGTTTGGATAGATTTGTGTTTTGGAGGGTCATGGGAGAATGTTCATGGTGTTTTACAATATATGCCTTTACCCATGAATCTTCAACTAAAACTGTCATTAAAGAAGTTAACTTATGAAACCCTAATGTTACGTGTTTCAAAGAAATTGAATTTAGAGCCCCTAAGTGGATTTAAGCTATCTTATCAGAGAAATGGTAAAGTTTATTTGTTAACCGACAATGAAGATGTTGAACGATTCACTGCTTACATTAATGTTTCAAGTGATGATGTTACATTGTATGTTGTTGAACCTAGAAGTAGTATTGTTGGGTCAGTAGTGGGTAGTAATCAACTAAGTGGGTCAAAAAACCCACAGCCTTTCTCTAATCCAAATCCAAATCAACTTTCAGCACCAAATTCTGGTTTTCGTATTGACCAATTAGACGATGATGAGCCAAGAGAAAAAATTATGAGTACTAGTCAGTATTCGAAATTTGATCTTGGTCAATACCCGGACTTTGATATTGGTCAATACACGGATTTTGATGATGTTTCAGAAGAAGAAACAGACCCTGCGTGTAATGATTTTGATATTGGTCAATACCCGAATTTTGATGATGAAACACCCGTTGCCGAGGAAGATGTTGTTGATGATAATGAGGAGGAAGTTACGACTGTGAATGAACATACCAATTGTTTATGGACATTTTCAAACCACAAGCCTATAAACATACCAATTATTTATGGACATTTTTATAACGCGGATGCAGGTAGGCAGCGTCTCGTATATATCGATCTAGCCATATAATGTCAAAACCACAAGCCTACTGCAGCTCTATCTATATCGGTGGGAGGTAGATACTTTATACTTCCTGTGATCAATCGGTCCAACGCCAAGCATACGAGAGGACCACAATCCCCTCTGGGTCCTTTCGTTTGTTGTGGTGCGGTCTCGTCTCTGCTAACTGTAATATTGAGCTTCTTTGGCTTCTTGTTTCCAGAACGAGTCCAATAATTTATCGCATCCAAGTATTTAGCCAAATAAGAGCTCCATCCCTTAATAATATCTCTTAAATCAGCCAATGATATGTAATTTATCATGCTGTCATATACTATTGCCTTAAGGGATGGGATCTGAAGCTCGACGAGAAGCCAATGGTTACGTTCCAAAACAGGGATAAACACCTGCAATCATAAGTAATAATTCATTCATTTGCGCACTTATTTATGAATACCTTTAAACTCAATCTAAAATAAACACTAACCTTATCGACCTCCCACCATGCAGGATAAAGTTTAGCTTGTCCATTGCCCAACGCAAATGATTCATCTCGTTGATTCTTCAAGTGATCTGCGTTAAAAGCCGTCGGCATTATTGTATACCGTGTATTTATTTTATTTTCCTTAAGTTTCCTAATTATTAGTAGACGTGACACCCACGCATCGATATGCTGTTTTACAAAAAAATACATATATTAGTGAATTACATTAATTTTTAAACAAATTAATCAAATGAAAATATAAGAAAAATATAAGACTTACCCCTCCATCGAAATAGCCATTGTCTTCGACCCCTAATAATACGCCCCACCAAGACCGATCAAGCAACAAATAGATATCATCATTGAGCTTGTATATGTCAGTGAAACACCCCTGGCTTCGCTCATGTAGATAAAAATCAACTGCGGTCTTAGCCCAAAGGGTGTTATCCAGAATTGTGTCTGGTAGTTGTTTCCTCTCCTCTTCAGATACCGGTATGGTACTGGCCGGTAACTCATACGAGAGCCAACTTGAATCCATCATGTCCGGCACGTCAGAGGGTTTCTCAAGAATCCTACATATGACGCCATGTGAATCGGGATCTTGAATGGTGGGAGGGACCTCTTCAACGACGACAGTGGCCTCTTGAACGGTGGGAAGGGACTCTCGAGGAATGATAGGGGCATCTTCAACGATAGGAGTGGACTCTTGAGGGATGATAGGCGAGTCGGGCTTCTTCTTGCGGTGTCTTCGCACTATTGGGGTATACGGAGACTTAATAGCACGTGCACGCCGTCTGATGCGTGAACTCTGTCGTGCAAGAAAAACCCGACGTAAAGCATCCACCTTATCGGTCCGCTAAATAAAAATACAAATATCAGTAAATAAACATACATGATATTTAAACAGTGAAAACAAAGATAAATATATTTCAAACTTTCAACCAAAAGACAAAACAAAGACAAATACTAACTTCACAGTGTTAAAGTAAAAAGTTTAGCAGTTTTGGCAGCAACCGAATAAATTTACTAAGCAATCTAAGTGAAATGGTTAATTTAAGTGAAATTACGAGTAAATTTATCATCAAGTTAAATATGGAAAATCTTAAACTTACCTCGTTGCGTAGAGTATGAACCTCATTCTGCAACGATACTACCATCTCACGTAGAGCGGCAACCTCACCACGTAAAGTAGACACCTCCACACGCCATGCACCATCGTTATCGCGTAGAGTACCGATCTCCTCACGCAAGGCATTGACCTCATCACGTAACTCCCTTGACTCATCCCGTGGAGGTGGAGAACAGGGAGATAGAAGTCGTGGCATCTTTGTCGGTCGCCTATCATGAGGTGATGGTGGAGAAGAGACTCGATGATGTGACGGGATAGGTGATGGCTCTCGTTGTAGAGGTGTATAGTCGGGTCGATCAGGTGATGGCTCTGGGTGAGGTGATGGCTCTCGAAGTGGAGGAAGTGGAGGCTGCTCATCATTCGTGCCATCAAAAAAACGCTGACTAGCTTGCCACCAATCAGTGGCAAGCTCAGCCTCTGTGGGTGTCAGTCTCATTAATGGAGTGTTGGCCTCCTAAAAATATAAAAACTAAAACAAAGTTAAACGTCTACTATTAATAACTTGTTTATATATGATAGTATTTGTGTTAACTTACATTATTTATTGTCGCATATGGTATTAAGTCTTCCCAATCCAACATACGTTTCCTCTTCCAGGAAATAGCCCTAGGAATATCATCTGAGGATTTTAATGCATATGTCCGCATGCTGGGGAAAGCCTCGAATATCCAAATCTACAAACAATATAATAACAAACATTAGTAATTGTTAAATAATTAATTATAATTTTGAAAACATTATATAGAAATTCTTACCTTAAAGGCCTAAACAAAGCCTGACAAAGTGTATTTCGACCCATCGCCCCGCAAACTTTTGCGGTCATCAAAGGCAGACGACAACTTAGTCCAGGTAGCTTTCCATATATACGAACCCCACGGAAACAGATTCCATGCATTTAGGTCCTCTACCAATAATATTAGCTCCTGAGGAATAGGTTGTCTGGCCTCTCTGCCTAGAAAGCCGGCATACAAAAGTAGTAGAAGGCATACTCGGACAACATCGATGTCATTCATCCGAGTAAAACCATCTTTCTTATTAAACAATTTCTTCATGTCGTCGACGTGTAAGTTTGGCTTCTCTATTGACTCATCAGGAAAAACCCTGGATAACCATGATGGGCGGGTGATATGACGAGTGTACCGGCCTACATCATCGTGTCCGAATCGTAGACCAGTGATTAAGCAGAACTCCTTCCGCCCAAAACAAGTATACGCCGGTGGAAAATGAAACCATATCTCTTCCTCACCACGTTGTATACTGTCGGGTAGATCGCTAGTCATGGTCTGAAGCCACAAATGGGTCAAACTAGCATCTCCACCCGGATGTTGTACTCTCAGCCATGGCCCGAAGCAGGTTTCTTCAAACAATTTTCTTTGTGCAGGTGAAAGCTTCGAAGCAATTGTAGTGGCTAGGCTAACTTTATTCCTTAATGTCAATGAAGCCGAAAAAAATTTCTACAAAAAAACAATAAACATACCAAGTTAGATATACCAAAAATTACACTGTCAAGATATACCAAAAACAAAACAATAAACATAAATAGTAGTTTATTCTTGAAACTAAAATTTGCAACACTGTTTTTGTCTTTTGGTTGAAATGAAAATCGCAACGAGATAATGAGAATCGCAACGCGGAAATGACTATCGCAACGAGAGAATCGCAACGTGAAATGACTATCGCGACCAGACAATCGCAACGCGAAATGAAAATCGCAACCGCGAAATAAAAATCGCAACGCGAAATGAAAATCGCAACGCGAAATGAAAATCGCAATGCGATTTTGGTTTCGCGTTGCGATTTTTATTTCGCGTTGCGATAGTTATTTCCGCGTTGCGATTTTCATTCTCGAAACTATTCTTCTTCTGCATTACTTCAACCAAAAGACAAAGCAAAGACAAATACTAACTTCACAGGCTAAACAGTTTAGCAGTATTGGCAGCAATCAAATGAATTTAATAAGAAATCTAAGTGAAATGGTTAATCTATTATTGAAATTACCAGTAAACTTATCATCAATCTCAATATGAAAAACCTAAAATAATGCAAAAATTTCAAAATAAAAATAAAAAAAAACTAACCCTCGGAGGTTGATTTTCCATTTCTGAATGATTGTGAGGGATTTTTGACTGTGAATGGTTGTGAGGGATTTCGCCGGCGATGGGGACGGAAATCTTTGGAGATGGGGACGGATTTCGCTGTAGAGAGTGAGAGATGGAGATGGGACTGAGTGTTGTGTTTTTGGGTTTGAGGTTATGAGTTGCGATTACTGTGGACGGTTCATTTTCCGATTTATTAAGAAAAAATACGTGTTTGGAATTTGAAAAAAAAAATACGCGTTAATACGAATGGCGCTATGTAAATCGCTTTGCGAAAGTCAGTATCGCGTTGCGAAAGTAAGTATCTCGTTGCGATTTTTTATTATCGCATTGCGATAGTAAGTATCGCATTGCGATTTTCCCAATTCGCGTTGCGATTTACTTATTCGCATTGCGATTTTCCCAATTCGCGTTGCGATTTACTTATTCGCATTGCGAATTGGGAAAATCGCAACGATACTGTAGACCATCGCAACGCGATTTTCAACTATCGCATTGCGAAAATGCAACGCGAATTTGCGATAATGGAGATCGCGTTGCGAATTAGCGATCGCATTGCGATTTTGTTGGTCATTTTGGCAAATCCGGAAAAAGTTGGTTAAAATCGTATATTATATGGGATTTTTGGTCACTGAGATTATTTTCTCTTAAAAATATCTAAAATATTATATATATATCCTATTATTTTCTATTTCAGCCTTCCCCAAAATTAATATTTTATTTTCATTGATAATTATAGTTGATTGGATAAATTTATAAGCTATCTTAGATTTTATAGGTTTTGGTCAAGCTCTATTTTTAATATTCATTATAATTGATATGGGTAAACTACACAAATAGTTATTAATGTTTGAGTAAATTTTTGGTTTTTCGATTGAAGTTTCAAAAGTAACAAATTGATCACTAACATTATTGGTTTGTAACAAATATATCACTCGACATTAACATCCATCAACGTGAGTGATGGAAAGTTTACCTGGATTAACCGCTTGAGCACCACGTTGGACTCCATATTGACCCACGTTTATATTTCTCCTTCTCTCTTCTAAAATTATTGACTAATACGACACTGTTTACTTCTTAAACTTTTGTTCTTGCTTAAAAATTATAGAAGTGCTTCCTCACTCTTTTCATTGTATCTAAGCTAAAAGACGAGAGGCGTGGCCTATTCATATTGGAGGTTTAACGACTCTCGCAAACCTTTGCTCAATTTCAAAGTCAGGGATTTGTTTGGCTACATGTTGGGTAGTTTGCTTTTTTTGGTAGATAAGTACGAGTTTAGCTTTTAAAGTAAACAAGCCAATCTAAAATAGAATGAATAGAAAGAGCATGCCAACACATGAGCATGGAGGCACAGAGTCTCGGAATGTAAAATATGAGTTTTTTGTTGCTTTGCAATCGACAAACACCTCTCCCTAAAACTGGGTTTCTGCGACCTACAACAACCCTTCCCATTGGAGCTTGGAGTAGCAGACATGTCATACACAGACTTTGGAATTCTGAGCATAAACTGATTGTTTATGGATTTTTTAAAGGCCGACTTTTCAGATTACAGCAAAACAAGAATATATCAACAAGGAGTCCAACATGGTGGTCAACGGTCTAAGTAAGTGGTTAACGGGCTAAATAAGCCTTTCGTCACTCACGTTAACGGTTATTAACATCGAGTGATTGATTTGTTACAAATTGATATATAACGTTAGTGATCAATTTATTACTTTTAAAACTTCAGTGGGAAAAACGAAAACATACTCAAACATTATTGACTATTTATATACTTTATCCTAATTAGTATCATATATTTTATATATTATAATATTAAAAATATATAAAATTATTTTTATAAAAATATATAAAAGAGAATATATAAAATAGAAACAAAAAAAATATTAGATTCTGAAAACTTAATTTCTAAAAAAATATCATGAAAGATTTTAAATATATAATCAGTATATAATATTCATACCAACTAAAAAATGAAAGATTTTTTCTAAATGAAAAATTAGTTAAATTAAAGAAATAATGATGTTGAAAACAAAACAGAGAAATAAGGGTTATAAGAAATTATTTAACGAAATAGGGTGAATATTATATAACAAGTAAAGTCGTCGTCAATTGGCAACGATTTCGCTCCCTTTTATTTATATATATATTTTAGGATGAAAATATAAAATGTTAATGTACATGGAGTAAAATAGGAATTTTTAGAAATTAGTCTTTTAAGTGTAAACAACGAGTTTTAAAGAATTAAATTTCAGTGTTTGAACTATAAGTATAGTGTAAAACTTTGAAAGGCCATAATTGAGGTAATTTTTGTAAATCTACGTAATGTTTCGACGTTTATACTTTGGCTAGGAACCATGGACACATTGTTTCCATTTTCGTCCAAAAATGTCGCCTTTAGTTTTATATTTTTAATTTTTTATCGGCAATTTTAAATCTGACTTCATTTTTTACTCTGTCGGACTTAAAATGCTGATTTTTCTATACAAAAAATATATCATTATTTATAAGGATTTGATATGTGTAATTTTACTTTAAAATTTCTAAAAATTTCATTTTGGTCTTTATAATTTATTTTCCTTTCAATTTGGTCATGTGGTGCAAACAAATATTATAACCAAATCAAACTCGTCCGGTAGCTAAATACACAACTTTATTTTAAAAAAATTTCTCTGCATGTTGACGGAAAGTTAAAAATGAACATACATTACATTTTATAGTAAGCTAAATACACAACTTTATTTTAAACTTTCACAAAAAAATATTTTAGTTCTCTATAATTTTAATGATTTATCAAAATTTTACAATATAATTATTGTCTAAACTCCATATTATTAATATCCTTCAACTCACAATTTCATTTAAAGGGAATTTTTTTAAAAATTCATATTTTAGTCTATATACTTTCATTTTCTTACATTTTGGTCTCAAGATTACAAAAAGAAAATGAAGAAAAATAGTCGGCAATTATCGAATGATTTTGCCCATTATTGTAGTATTCACCCTATTTTCCTAAATAATTTTCCTTGAACTTCATTTCCTTAATTTTTTCAATTCATTATTTCACTAATTTAACATAAAAATTTAAATTTTAGATATTAAAAAATGAATAAAAAATAAATTGACGGAAACTTCAATAGTATTAAAAACATGGATATGGATGTTGCTGGAAAACCTCAGGCTACAGAGGCTCCTCTGCGGATCTCTTATCGGAAGACCCTCATGGGTGATAATCATGCTATGAACCTTCCATGAATGTGTCGAAACATTTTTCTTAAAAAAACAAATTTAATTTTTAAAGTGATTTAAAAAAATTTCGTCTCGTTTAATTTGGTGTCTCCTTTTAAAAAATCAAAATAAAACATGGTTCGAGGAGTCACCACTAATCTTTGATTAGGGTGTGGTTGGGCACCCAAAAACATATTTTTCATTTTAATAAAAATATTAATTTTAATTAAAACAACAATTTCATGGTATGCGTTACCAAAAATTTGAGTTCGGGAGTCGGTTATGCGTGAGGAAGGATTAACACCCTCATAGCGCCCTAAATCGGTACCTAGTCGATTAATTAGTTGTCTTTGTAATGAAATTTACAAATTCGAGTTTAATTTAATTCAAGATCCCTGCAAATAATATTCCTTGAATTTTAGAACGAAACACAGTAATATTTAATTACTTCCTATCTAGAAGAATTGACCTCTCATGCCTTAAAGCATTCAATTCCTACTTCAATCAAAATAAAGAAATATTACAATTCCATTCTAAAATTTGTTATTAATTCGAATGTATGAATGATAAAACTATAAATTAATTAAATATGAATTACCAATCCTTTTAGAAAGAAAAAGGATGTTCGATTATTTAAAAACGTTGAGATCGAACCTTTTATAAATTCTAAAATCTTTTCTCGATAAATTTAAATAGATGAACATTTCTTTGTCTCTCATTCCCAAATTTTTTGTCTAGTCAATTTTTAGGGTTTCACTTAACGGGATACACTTTCATTTTAAAATTATCGAAAGCAACTTTCTTATATGTTAAGACAGTCACTTCACAATGACCTTAAAATGAAATGGTATTACCCTTAATCCAATTATTTGGTTGAATAAAGATATGATCATTAGGATACCATACAATTTAATTAAAGGATGCCATATAAATAAATAAAAGAACCTAGATCTATATGTTCAAATGAGGACATGCACATGTACAATATTTTGGAACATACTTTAAGCAGTACATTAATATTTTATCTTTATTTAATAAAATTAATGTACGTATCTACAAACATCTTAAAATAAAAATTAACGGGTACATTTCATATTAATGAATTAAAGAATCTATTATGTTAAATTTAATGTAAGAGAGTGCCAAACATGCATTATGTATTATATATTAAATGTAAAATATTCATAATTATCAAACTATAAATTAATTAATATATGTATACACATCAAAGCAACATGCACTGGTGACCAAATTCAAAAGTTAAACAAATTCCAGGTTATAACAGCAAATTAAACCAATCCATATTTAGTCATGAAGGACAAAGACCACATCATTTCAGGCACTGGAATCATGATTTATCCATAAACAAGTATGTGATTAAAATGAAAGTTTTGAAAAAAACATGCCAAATGCGTAAACATGAAAGAACTTAAAACATATAAACCTGGGGACCAAAATAAAAAGTATTCAAATTACAAGCAAAATGTAAGAAAACATCATAAATTAAAATGAACTGATACATAGGATCAAAATGAACTGTGCACAAAATAAAGGGTCAAATTTGGAAACCTGAAAAACTAGATTAGGGGACCAAACGAATTAAATCAGAACTAGACGGACCCCTACCCGAAGTATCCCATGCGCTGAGAGACGGGCTGCCTAGCACCTAAATGCTACTATTTTGGCGGCAATATATATATATCCCATTATAATTTTTCACAAACCCCAGCCCTCATTTTTTCATCCTCAGTAGAAATTAAAGGAGAGAGGGAGAGAAAAAAATTCTCTCAACACCCCACCTCATTGAAGACAAGGCTGTCGCTCTCCACAGTCAATAACCGTCATCAGCCACCGACGACGGTGGTCGAAAAACTCAAAACGAACCTAAAAAGCTCCCATTTTCTTTTTAAACTCGAATGTTTTGCCCCTTTTCCCAAAACTCAACCAAAATGCTTAGATCTAATGTTATACCTTTCGAAAGTTTCGAACTCCGGTGACTTTTGGCTTCCTAGTGAACCCTGAACCAAGGTAAGAACGTTCCCTTTTCTCTCTTCCTTTTTACTTCCAAATCTAGTGGTATTTGTTTTTTTTTCTTTTTTTCATTCGAACTCCTTTTTTTAACTAAAACTCTTCGATTTTTCTATTTTCCTTTTTTTTTAATCCGAAGAAAAACAATCTCCCCCTTTTTAAACAGAGCTCTCTGGTTATAAAATGGGGGTTTTTTGTGGTCATAATAATGATAGCTATGAGGGTTTAGGGGAATTGGTCACGGTTGGGATCTCGAATTTTCCGGGTATGGCTCCTGAATTTTCCAAGATTGGTTGCTGTCATTTCATTTTATTTTTTATTTTGATTTGATCTGGTTTGGTGGAACAGAGATGGCACAAAATCGACGTGAATGGCGCGACGTCGGCTGGTTACTTCTTGGCTTGGCTCTTTGGCAGTGGGCAACGTGAGCGACATCAGCGACTGGTGGCAGATGGCGACGGCTGATAGGATAGGTTTAGACTATAGTTTCAAAAAACCCTAAAACATATGGGCTTTGATTCTTTTGGGCCTATTGGCCCCTTGTAATTGGGCCCAATTTGGACTTGTTAAAGCCTGTAATAAAAAATAAATAAATAATAATAATAATAAATTAAAAACCCGAACAAAATTAGTGTTTACGGCTTCCCCTCTTTGTCCATGCTTGTGTTAACAAGAATAAGGAAAAGATAAAAAAAGACAACGTATTTTAATCCGGTTCCATCTTGACGTTGTCTCAAGTGAGACTGAAAACAAACAGTATCTCAAGAGAGACTTTTGAAGATCAAATTTAAAAAGAGATCTGCTCCGTTGCTCTTCAGGGTAGATCAGATTTGGAAAAAGGGGATCTACTCCGCTTCTCTTTAAGGTAAATCAAATCTGGAAACTTTGATTCACTTCATTGCTCTTTAGGGAATATTGAACTGGGTTTGATTTTTGAATCCCTCAATCTTGGTATTTGAAATAGATTACTTCTTCTTTGAAGTTTTTAACACCTTTGGTTTTCAACTTTCTTTGAAAAACCTGAGAATGCTTAATTATTATCATGTAATGAATGAATGCTATGCTCCTACTTATGCTTAGCTATGCTCCTACTTATGCTTAGCATGTATGCACTAGTGAATCACCCCAACTCACAATAATGATTAGCTGGATCTCTCATGTTGCAATAATGCAATTCTTTAACACTTTTAATCCTTGGAGGGGAAAGCCTTTCTTCTGTTGATCGCTTCTCAAATTCAATTATTGTCTCAGACTCTAGCACCACTAGTGAATCACCCCAACTCACAATAATGATTAGCTGGATCTCTGGTTAAAAGGATTTTCTCTTTTTTTTTCTTCCCTAATTTTTTTTAGAAGAATTTTAAATGAAAAACATTGAAAATCGCTTTCTCATTTTTCAAATTATCATATGAAAGCATCTTGCCCAAAAGTCTTATAGATGGCCCGAAGGACTTATCATCTTGCTCGAAAGATTGACAGATGACCCGGAGGATTTAATCATCATGCTCTAAAGACTTACTGATGGCCCGAAGGATTTACCAATTTTGGAAATAGTTTACTAGGTAATAAACTTTGAAAATTGCTTTCTTACTTTTAAAAAATTTCATTTTTTGAAAATACTAAATGAGAAACTATGAAAATCACTTTCTCATTTTTCAACTTATCATATGAAAGCATCTTGCCCAAAGGTCTTATAGATGGCCCGAAGGACTTATCATCTTGCTCGAAAGACTGATAGATGACCCAAAAGATTTAATCATCTTGCTCGAAAGATTTACTGATGGCCCGAAGGACATACCAATTTTGGAAATAGTTTACTAGGTAAGAAACTTTGGAAATTGCTTTCTTACTTTTCAAAAATTTCATTTTCTGAAAATACTAAATGAGAAACTTTGAAAATCGCTTTCTCATTTTTCAAATTATCTAAAAACAACTTAATGGTCGAGTAACATGCCCCACTTCAAAGTAATACTTCTTCTATGGATTGGGACCCTATGTTCTTCAGGTTCTGCCTCTCTAAACATGATTTCATGCATTTGAGATTTGAATTATCGCTCTCACTTGTTGGGATTTTGACATCATGAATCTTCTCTTTTCATTAGAGGATTTGTAAAAACCGTGCATTTATGTGTGAAACGCGAATGCAATTAAATGTTTCAATCTAATGCATTTTCTTCTATGCAAATGATGTTATCATGAATGCATAAATGTTGATTCAATTTTCCTTTGACTCCAAAGTGGAGAACTCAGTCTTTTTTCACTTGATCACTATTCTCTAGGGTTTACTCATATATCATTATAGCAACTTATAATTTCAAGCTTGCATTTTTGAAGAGCCATCTGATCATCTTATGTCTTTGTTTCTTCTTTGCCTCTTATTTTCATTAAAGTCTTAGAAGAAATGTTTCATTTCTTGAATTCTTACTGCGGTCAGAAATATGAACTTGATGCCCATTTCTATCTTTGACTCAATTGCGCTATCAGAGTTTTTTTTCCAGGACTCTACAGTTAATTAACGCTCGACTGGTTTACTCTACAAGGTAAGCTCTTCTCAAATTCATGTTCTTCCCCTAACACTCCAAGTTGTGACGCTTATTTTAAATGTCTTTTTGGTCTAAACATTGTTATCTCAATATGATCTAGGTATTTGGTCATGCCACAATGTGGGTACTTTCATGACTCATCCCTATTTGGGTGCCAAAAATTTCATCCTTGACTGGGTCTCACTATTGCATCATTTATCAAAAATACCAACCCTTCTTATTAAGGTGATTGCCTGCTTCATGATGTATTACCGATGTTGATGATGTCACAACAAAGTAAGAGAAGTTTTGTTCTTGAGTCTTTTGATCTTTCCAACTTCATTGCTTCGAAAGAAAACGAAGAATGTCTTCATTTCTCCTATGTCATTTATTCTTCTTGCCTTGGCTCTTATTCTTTCTTCTCACTTCTTTATTTGAGGTAGAACAAGTCTTATCATTCTCGAGAGATTGTCTTATTTGAAAATGTTTTCCTTTTTTGTACTATTTTTAAGTTTTAAAAGAATGAAAGAATTTTATAAAACAAAAGAATACCCATTACTTTGGGCTCACAATTGAAACCGTCGAAACGATCTTTTCCATATGGGAAAAGGGGATCTCATTTCGAAAATAATTCTTTTGATGATCAGTTAGTGATAAAATATGGTTCGAGGAGTCGCCACCAATCCTTGATTAGGATGTGATTGGGCACCCAAAAATGTATTTGCCATTTTAATAAAATATTTATTTTAATTAAAACGAAAAACTTGCGATCCACGTTACATGTGGGGAAGGATTAACACCCCCACAACGCCCTAAATCGGTACCTAGTCGATTAATTAATTGTCTTTGCAATAAAATTTACAAGTTCTAGTCTAATTTAATTTAAGATCACCTAAAAATAATATTATTTGAAAATTTGGATGAAAGATAATAATATTTAATTATTTTATATCGAGAAGAATCGATCTCTCATACCTTGAAGCAATCGATTCTTGCTCCAATCGAAATAAATAAATAAATATTAAAATTCCATTCTAAAGTTCACGATTAATTCAAAATAATAACACCCAAAAAATAATTTTAAGAGTGAAAGATAATATCTAATTATTTCGAATCGAGAATAAATGACCTTTTGTGCATTAAAACAATCATTTATTACCCCATTGAAATAAAAAGATACTACTATTTTGTCTTAAAATTACATAGCGATTCGAATGAAAACGATAATATCTAATGATTTCCAATCGAGAATAAACGACCTCTCATACCTTAAAGTAGCCATTTATCACTCAGGCCGAAATAAAAAGATTTTACTATTCTTAATGTCGATTCAAATGTTATTGTTTGAAAATCTATCGGAAAACACATGCAAAAGTAAAACAAATAAAAAGCATAATAAACAAGTATTTAATTATTTATTTTACCACTATTTAATGAGAATAAGGATGTTCAATTATTTAAATATCACGAGACGAGACCTTAGATTCAATCTAACAATCTTTTCTTGATGAATTTAATTAACAAAACTTGGTCTTTTTCTTGATCCCCAAATTTTAAAATGAATTCGATTTAATTCATGTCACTAAATGAGATAGACTTTCATTTTAAAATTATCGAAAGTAATTTTCTTATACGTTAAGACAATCACTTTACGACAATATTAAAATGATCGAATATTACCCTTAGTAAATTTATTTCGAATCGAGTCAAGGGATGCTTATAAGGGTATCATACAAAATTAATTAGGACTAAAATGATTAAATATGCAAACAACATGCAAAAATTAAAATAAAAATAAAATTAGGGCTAAAACATAAATAATGAAACTATCATGCTAAAATTAAAATAAAATAAAATATAAAAGTGACTAAAATGAGCGATTTCAATATTAAGTGCTAAAATTATAAGGAATGAAAAATAAATAAAACATGGGGTTAAATCGAAATAAATTAAAATTACATGGGGAATTAAAATAAATAAAAACATATATTCAGGTTCTAAATAAAAACATGCAAAAATACAGGGGGCTATACAGAGAATATCCCTAAAAAAAATATCAGACATAAAAGGGTAAATTACAAAAAAAGTCCTTATAGGTGACTAACATGAAAAACGCACTAAAAGTAGGGAGCTAAACTATGATTAGACCAAAATTGTAAAGCACGAGTAAATATGGGAAAATAACAAAAATGGTCCCTTTCAGTGACCTTTATGTAAAAACGTGCTAAAACTCAAGGGACCTCGGCTGTGCAACCGGTCCCCTGCAGTGTCCGAAAATTTCAAACTCTCCCAAAACACTCTTATCACCCTGATATATCCTCTTAGACGTAGATCGAAGGCTAAAAACCCACTAAACGCCTCAAAATGAGCCGGAAAAGTCCATGCTTTTTGACTTTTTACACGCTCCGGCCACCTGCCGACGAAAACGAACCGACTCCGGTTCGACTCCAAAATTCTAAGTTAAACTATTCTACCATTTAGTTTTGTGTTACATGCAAATCCCCCTAGCATTTTCGAACTGTGAAAAATAAAATATAATACCTCAAAAACTTTCAATTTTCTGCCTTTATTACTTTTTTCCGAAAAGTGGAGTCGACCTCTTTTATATTTCTGGTTCGAGGTTTATATAACCTGAATTTATATGTTTGTTTGCTTGTTTTTTGCTATCAAATGATTACAAAATAGAAATGATTCGAGATTTGCGTGTAAATTTTGGTTTATGGTTGCTTGTTGAAATATTCCAAAACTCACATTTAGAGAAGGACCACATATAATTCTCCTTAAGGACCACATATATATTCCAAATGACCAAATATGTGTTCCAACGAACCGCATATATGTTCCAAAGGATTACATATATGTTCCGAAGGACCATATAAACCCTCTACTCTTGGCATGCCAATTATACCTATAGATCTCATATCACATAACATGGGCTTGAACATTTATAAGTCCCATATATTCATATATCTTCTATCATTTCTCATGTAACCACATCTCATAAATCACATGCACACATATAATCACTTATCTTATATCCTATAGTTTAGATTTTGTTCTCTTATGTTTGCATGAACCATCTAACATATATATCACAACATATTAAAACATATGTAAGATATGCATGTACTCATTGTAATCATAACATATGCATGCATATAAATACGGGATCATAAAATCAAATATAGGAAGTAGACTTATCACAAGTCTTATTTCCATAAAACAACATCTATACTATGGTATGCACTCACCTTAGCCTCACTCAGTCCAATCAACTCCTATGACTTTATCTCTCTCTTGACCGTTCCTAACTCTTCGATTATTCCAGAACTTGCTTATGTTTGATATATGCACAATCATACATTTGATATGCATATCAGAATTCCATGTATTATAATTCGATCCTTAACAACCCAAGCTAAAAGAAATGTTTAATATAAATTTACATTTTGAGTAGTATCGATACCCAAGATATGGTATCGATAATTCCTTCACTATGGTATCAGTATTAGTCCTAGGTATCGATACCCTTTTCAGATTCTGGAATCCTTATTTTAAAATGGTATCGATATTTGACTTATGGTATCGGTACCCTTGGTATCGATACTACCCTTTAGGTATCGATACTCCTTGAATGACTTATCCAATTTTGGCTTATGATATAGATACTGTTCAACCAGTATCGACACCCCTACTCTAAATATCACTCGTTTACCTTTGAAGTATCAGTATTTGATGAATCAGTACCAATACTCATATCCCAAAATGCACTCCTTTACCCCGAAATTTACCAATATCAACCTTAACCTTTCATTTCTTAATCATTTTCCTACCCTTAAACTCAACTACACATACTCAAATCAATTTATATTCATATAACTCCTCCTTATCTTCAAAATATCATCCTATATCTTGAAACCAAGAATCCTACAAATTTTCCAATATGCTCTAATTTCAATTCTAACACTTTATACTTCTTAATCTAACTGGTGACAAGTCAATTTTAATCTCCAACCTCACTTACTAATCCTTTTCAATAATTTCACTTGAACCCCTCTTATTTTTAATCCTTCTTAACTCCTTCATCTCTTGGTTTTAATACAACTTAAGCTTTCCTTAAGCTTAAGTATCATCTAAAGAACATAAACCAATCTTAAAATTAAGAAATAATAAACAAACATGGAACTCACCTTGATAATTTAGGGTTCACAACTGAAGGAGAAAGAAAACTCTGGAAATCTTGGTTTTTCCTTCCCTCAAGCTCCACGTGGTTATAATATAACCATAACCAAATTTTTAATTATTTTCTATTGAAAACATTTTGATGTTTCGATATAACAAATTAAGTTTAAATGATTTTTAAGATTTTACAAATGATTTTCTAAGTGTATTCGATTTAATTAATTAAATATCAAATTATTACTCCAAGTCTTTCAAGATCAATTTCAAACCTTACTAAATGTGTAAAATTGTGTTTTATACTTAATATATTTTTGAAACAATTTTCACAAAGTATTTTGAACCAAAATCAAGCCTAAAATAAATTTTTCAAAGTGATGCACCGATGCACCAATCCATGCATCGATGCACCATGGAATAAATTGAACATTGAATGCATTTCATGCATCGATGCACATACTATGCATCGATGCACTCAGAGTTTTATGAAAACATCGAATGCATTTGATGCATCGATGCACCAGCCATGCATCGATGCACTAAGGGTCCAACGGTCAAAATATTTGAATTTTACATTTGATGCACCGATGCACCTTGGGTATGCATCGATGCACTGACACTCCCAACTGATTTAATTAATTTTTTCACACTTAAACGACTCTATTGACTCCACTAATCATCCCCAACATTCTAAATCATTTGAAGGAGTATTTAAACAAGCTTAGAAGCCATTGATCAACAACAAGAAACAACAAGCAACTAGAATCAAGAGAGAATCAAAGAGAAAGAATCAAACTCATTGTTTGAGCACTTCAAGCCTATTTTTCATTCAATATTCATTTTGCTTTCAAGAACACTACTTGTACTCAATTGTATTCATTTTTGAGTGTTCTTTTCTTTGTTCTAGAATTGTGCAAACAATCTACCTTGTGAGGTTTTTCCTTGTAAGTTTGCAAATTTGTGTATTTCTCTTTGAGAAAGAGTGTTCTCAAGAATTGGGGATATTCTTGAGAGAGTTGTAAGGTTATCTCTTTGGCCTCAAAAGAAAGAACAAATTAGTGAATTTGTTGGAAAATCCTTAGTTTGGATAGCTAAGGTATTGGACGTAGACTTTGGTTGAGAAAGTCGAACTACTCTAAATCGCTGTGCAACTTCTTTCATTTTTCTGCAAAAGCTTCCACCAATTTTTTAATTGTCAATTCACCGTCCTCTTGGTCGATTCCGTCAATCGATTAATTTAACAACATAGCCTCACTCATTTGAAGGTTTAATCACCTCTTGAGTTGATTCGGAAAGAGTTACATCGATTTTCAAAGTCATCAATGGCCGGTACTTCAAACTCTGACTTCGGTCTCGATTCATTACCCGTCAACAAGCCTCCTTTCTACATTGGAGATAATTATGCTTATTGGAAGAATAGGATAATGTATTTCATTCAAGAAAGTGACAAGGGAGTATGGAATATAGAAGATGGATACATCAAACCCTCCACTCACCCGAGGTCGTGGAGTGAAGGAGAGACAAGAATGTTCCAGCTCAACTCCAAAGCCATCCATATCATTTTTTGTGCTCTTGGACCGGATGAATACGGAAGAGTTTCATCTTGTACAACTGCCAAGGAGATATGGGACAAACTACAAGTCACTCATGAAAGCACAAATGAGGTAAAAGAATCTAAAATTAGTCTTCTAACTCATAGCTATGAAAATTTCAGGATGAAACCGGATGAAGATGCCAAAGCTATGATGGATAGATTCTCCACAATTGTCAACAGTTTCAAATCATATGGAGAAATCATTCCAAATGAGAAGCTTGTAAGGAAGTTAGTTTACTCTCTTCCAAAAGCTTGGCAATCAAAGAAGACTGCGATCATCGAGGCTAAGAACTTGAAATCCTTGACCCTCGATGAACTTATTGGCTCTCTCCTCACGCATGAAATGATGCTTAAAGAAGAGGAAGATCTTGAGAAAAGATACGAGCCAAAGAAGGAGACTGAGAAGAAGAAGAACATGGGAGTTGCTCTCAAATCAACAAAAGATGAGAGTGACTCAGATGAAAATGACGATGACGAGGAAATGACATTGTTTGCCAAACGGTTCAAAAAAATGATGAGGCCTAACCAAAGAAGAAAATTCAAACGAAATGAAGGTTTCAAAAATGAACCAAAAGAGAAGGACCCGATCATTTGTTATGAATGAAACAAACCGGGGCATGTCAAATATGATTGCCTACAATTGAAGAGCAAGGGTCAATCAAAGAATAAGCACAAGGCTCATGTGGCTACATAGAGCGATGAAGATGGTTCCGATGAAGAGGAACAAGAAGTAGCAAACTTGTGCTTTATGGCATTCGGGGAAGGTTCTAAGGTAACCTCTAACTCATTTGATTTAGATGATTTATCTTATGATGAGTTATTAGAGGAATATAATGGGTTGGGTTCGGATTATGAGAAATTGTTTTTAAAATATAAAAATGTTATTTCAAAATTGAAAAATGAAAATAAACTCATATCCAAAACCAACAATGATCTTGAAAGTAAAATCAAAGATTTGCAAATCAAACTAGAAGAGTTTGTAAAGAAAAATTCGGATTTGTAAAATTTACTTTCAAAGGTCAATGATCATCAAACGAAAATTGATGATCTTAAAGCTTCTTTTGATAAAGTTGGAACAAAACATTTTGAAAATGGAGAAAATTCAAAATCCAACTTTGTTAGAAAAAGTTTTAAAAACTACAATCATAGAGGTCCCCGAAGAACCTCTAATAGAAAAATCGTTAGAAGTATATGGGTTCCTAAAGGACTCGTTACTACTAAAGATAAGGATATCCTACACAAATGGATACCTAAGGGGACTAGGATTTTGGAAACTAAGGAATATGGACCCAAAAGAATTTGGGTACCAAAAATTAGAAATTAATCTATGTTTGTAGGAAAAGGAGCATTGCTACAAGGCATGGGAAACAAATTCAAACTCATGGTACCTTGATAGTGGATGCTCAAGACACATGACCGAGGACAAAAGCTGGTTCATAGAGCTTAATGCCAAAAATGGAGGAGAAGTGACTTTTGGTGATAATTCAAAAGGTCACATTGAAGGTATAGGTACAATATGTAATACCTCTTCCATACAAATTAAGAATGTTTTATGTGTGAATGGATTAAAGCATAATCTCTTGAGTATTAGTCAATTATGTGATAAGGGATTCAATGTCATGTTTGAAACTAATGGTTGTAAAGTTATTGACATTGCATCTAATCGAATTATGCTTGTTAGTCATAGAATATGAAACATTTACATGGTGTATTTAGACTCTATTGATATGACTAATTTATGCCTAGTTGCTAAGGATGAGCATGATAGTTGGTTATGGAATAGGAGATTAGGACATGATAGTATGAGTGTTTTGCAACGACTAATTCAAGGAGATTTCGAGGGTTGCCTAAACTAAAATTTTATAATAATAAAATCTGTGATGCTTGTGCTAAAGGAAAACAACATCGAGTTTCTTTTAAATCCATTAATGATGTATCAACTAGTAGAGTATTACAATTGATTCACTTATATCTTTTTGGGCCATCTAGAACTACTAGCTTGGGTGGAAAACAATATGCATTTGTTTTGGTAGATGACTATTCTAGATATACTTGGGTTCTATTATTAAGTACTAGAGATGAAGCATTAGAAAAATTCATCACGTTTTCAAAAGTAATCCAAAACGAAAAAGGTTACTCTATAACTAGTGTTAGAAGTGATCATGGAACTGAATTTGAAAATCATTGATTTACTGATTTTTGTAATTCAAATGGTATTAGCCATAATTTTTCAGCACCTAGAACCCCTCAACAAAATGGAGTTGTTGAGAGGAAAAATCGAACTTTAGAAGAAATGACTAGAACCATGCTTTGTGAAAACAATTTGCCAAAATATTTTTGGGCAGAAGCCACAAATACCGCTTGTTATGTTACTAATCGAGTAATGATTAGGCCTATTTTGAAGAAAACTCCATATGAACTTTTTAAAAATAAAAAGCCTAACATTAGTTATTTTCATCCTTTTGGATGTAAATGTTTTGTTTTAAACAACGGTAAAGAAAACCTTGGCAAATTTGATGCTAAAAGTGATTAAGGAATTTTTTTGGGTTATTCCTTAAATTCTAAAGCTTATCAAGTATTTAATAAAAGAACTTTAGTTGTAAAAGAGTCTATACATGTTGTTTTCGATGATAATCCCCTTCCGGGGAAGGATTCTTGTGTGAATGATGATGTAGGCATTATAAATATAAATGGCATTGGACATGACGTTGGAGAACCATCATCAAAGGAAGAAACGAAAGATGAGGAAACTCAAGATCTTCTCGAGAATCCAACCATTGAAGAAAGGGAAGTATCTTACCCAAGGGAATACAACTATGTCAAGGATGGTGAGATTATAGGTGATCCATCCGAAGGGGTAACAACTCGATCTTCTCTTAGAAATATTTGTAATTATGTTGCATTTATCTCATGCATAGAGCCTAAGAATATTAAAGAATCATTAAATGATGAACATTGGATTATGGTTATGCAAGAAGAGTTAAATCAATTTGAGAGAAGTAAAGTATGAACATTAGTTGAAAGGCCTAGTAATAAATCTACTGTAGGTACTAGATGGGTATTTAGGAATAAGCTTGATGAAAGTGGTAATATAGTGATAAACAAGGCTAGACTTGTTGCTCAAGGGTATACTCAAGAAGAGGCCATAGACTTTGATGAAACATAGGCTCTTGTAGCTAGGATGTAAGCAATTAGAATGTTATTAGCATTTGCATGTTTTCATGAATTTAAATTATATCAAATGGATGTTAAAAGTGCATTTTTAAATGGTTTTATAAAAGAAGAAGTGTATGTGGAACAACCTCCAGGTTTTGAAGATTCAAAATTTCCAGATCATGTTCTTAAATTGACAAAAGCGTTTTACGGTTTAAAACAAGCTCCTAGAGCTTGGTATGAAATATTGTCAAACTTTTTAATTGAAAGAGGTTTTTCAAAAGGGAAGGTTGACACTACATTGTTTTTAAAGCATAAAGGTAAAGAGTTATTGGTAGTTCAAATTTATGTTGATGATATAATATTTGGTTCTACTAATGATGTTCTTTGCCAAGAATTTTCTAAGCTAATGCAAAGTGAATTTGAGATGAGCATGATGGGGGAGCTCTCATTTTTCTTGGGACTCCAAATCAAGCAAAGAAAAGATGGCATTTTCATCAATCAAGCTAAGTACGTCAAAGATATGCTCAAGAAGTGTGGACTGGAAAATGGGAAACCTCATAACACTCCAATGAGCTCATCAACAAAGTTTGACGTAGATGAAGAAGGTAAATGTGTGGATGTTAAATTATATAGGTCAATGATTGGCTCTTTGCTTTATCTAACTGCAAGTAGACCGAACATTATATTTAGTGTTTTCTTATGTGCTAGATTTCAATCATGCCCTAAGGAATCACATTTACTAGTTGTTAAGAGAATCTTTAGATACCTTAAGGACACTCCTAGATTAGGACTTTGGTATCCTAGAGACTCTAGCTTTACCTTGCATGCCTTTTCTGATGCGGATTATGGAGGATGCAAATTAGATAGGAAAAGCACCTCCGGTACTTGTCAATTCCTTGGAAATATGTTGATTTCTTGGTTTTCAAAGAAACAAAATTGTGTTGCATTCTCTACCACTGAAGCGGAATACATTTCAGCTGGTAGTTGTTGTGCACAAGTTTTAAGGATGAAACAACAACTTTTTTATTATGGAATTGAAGTAGGTACCATTCCTATCAAATGTGACAATACTAGTGTTATTTGTCTCACTAAAAATCCCATCCAACACTCTAGAACTAAGCACATTGAAATAAGACATCACTTCATTAGAGACCATGTCGCTAAGGAAGATGTAGTTCTAGAATTTGTTGATACTTTGCACCAATTAGCAGATATCTTTACAAAACTTTTAGACAAAGAAAGATTTTGGACACTTAGGAGAGAATTATGTTTAACTAACCTATCTTCACTTAGTGTTTAAAATATATTTTTAGCACTTTTAAGAATAAATGAAAAATGCTTATAATAATAATTTTTGATTGCATTCTTTGCTATTAGTTAGGGGAAGTTTATGTTCTTTGGTGAAAATTAATTTTATGTTCAAATGTAGTTTATGGATTAATTTGATTGATTGAACATGATTAATTTTCAATATATGAGTTGCCAATACCACTAGAGCTAATTAATATAGCATTTTGAGTGTTTAAAATGGATTTTTGTCATTTTTGTGCTTCATGCATCGATGCACTTAACAGTGCATCGATGCATCCCTTTGAATGTGCATCGATACACCTTGAAGGTGCATCGATGCACACCTTGAATGTGTATCGATGCACAAGGCCATGCATCGATGCATCCGTCGGGTTTTGGGTTTAAAAGGCTTATTTTCTTATTTGTTTCAAACCCTAAAACTAAACCCTCTCTAGCCGTACACCTCTCTTCCTCTCTAAATCCTCCTTTTGCTCAAAATCATCGAAATTTTGTTGGAATCTTCGAGCTTCTCATCTCAAAGTCTTGCTTTTATCATCAAATCGTGCAAAACATCACATTCCTCTCAAATCTGAAATTTTCAAGGTAATATTTCAAAAACTCTATTTTATTGATTTTTGATCTTAAGACTAGTTTTAATTAGTTCTAGGATGAACATTATATTGGACATTGATTGTTTGATGATTTCAAACTAGATTTTACAACCAATTTCATCAAAAAGTCACAAATTTTCAAAAAAAATATTTGAATTTTTTGAAATTAAAAAAAATCAAAAATATGAATTTAATTTTTAAATTTGATGTTTTTGATTTAATTATGTTGTTTTCATGAAAACTATACATATTATGATTTTTCAAAAATTATTTTCAAATAGTTTTCAAAACCTTGCTCATTAGGATTCGGTTTAGAGAACCTTGAATTATTGAGGACTCAATTGAGTTTTGGGATTGATTATTGTGCATACATGTGTTTCAAATTGCAGGTTTCATTCCTTATTCCGATACCTTAACCATGTCCAATCCTAAACGTCCTAGGACTTCATCGAGTCGTTCAACTCGACCTCATAATCCTGTTCCTCCTCCACCGAATAGTCTTTATAGGATCGTGTTTTAATATGCCTGAAAGTCGTAGAGACGACTTGTACCATAGGTATATAAATTCTTTCCAATCTTATAGAATCCAGGAAGAGCGTATTCATTCTCTTCAAGCAATGATTGATATTGACTTCGAATACCTTCCGATTCTCAAAACATGGAAGTTTGATAAAATGTTTCACCTCAAACCTATCGTCTATCATCAGTTAGTCCGCATTTTCTACTATAATGCGGTGTGTATTCAAAACCACACTCAGTGTGGAACTATAGCAATCAAATCCTACCTTTTAGGACAATATATTAATATTGACCCCGAGACTATAACTTTCCATTTTGGGTTAGATGACGATGGTATTTATAATGAGAATGAAACTGTGGATTATCCCTATGTTCCAAATGCTAGTGTTAGTACTCTACGATCTTATCAATGTCGTTTTCTTCATTTGATGATCTCTTGGTGGTTTAGACCATCCGGAGGTAGGTACTCCACTCTTCGTATGAGGGATTTGTGGTGGATGCACTGTCTCAAGAATAAGAACAAAATAAATCTGCCCCATATTATATTTAGTCAGCTAGTAGATATCATAAACATTGTTCCTTCAAAATATGTCGAAACATTAGTTTATGGATGTCTTCTTAGTAACCTTTTTATCAAACTCGGTCTAAACGTCTCTCTCGACAATCACATTCCTCTCCAAAACCCAATCAATCTCATTTCATTGAAGAAAGTGGATTGGAAACAGGACGAGGAAACCGGTCTTTGGGTCTTTCAACCCGGTAAGAAAACTCCGGGAGCGAGTTCTTCATGAGCTGCTCGTAGCTCCTCTCGTGCTCCTCCTCCTCTTCCGGCACCGGCTGCATACGATGATCCAGAATTTCAGCAGCTTATGTAAGATATCGACGATCACGTACCATATGATGAGCCTACACTGGAACAAGCTCCATAAGAGGATCAAGTGCCTCCATATTTTTGTTCATTTTTGGAGACATTTGATCTATGGTATGCTTCCATCGAATCTCACTTGACTGCTACTCACGAAGTGGTAAATCATCGCTTAGACACTTTGGAAGCTCGACAGATGGAGTTTCAAATGGAGATGCTTGCACGTATGAATGCTCTCTCTCTTGAGATGCAAGCACGATTTCCTCCTCCTCCTCCCGATCCTCCGAAGGAGTAGATCTATCCTTGTTATGCTTTCTTGATTTTAAAACTTGGATTCATTTTGATGTTTCTGGAGTGTTTATTTTGGTTTGTTAAATGTTTGAATTTGTTAGGAGTTGGATGATTGGATGTTTGAACTTAATATATATATATATTTGGTTTGGTTGAATTTTCTTATTTTTGCATTATTAGACATATATGACCAATTATGCCAACATTTGATTATGAATATTGTTTATGGAAACTAATGGCTAATCTCTCTTTTGATTGTGATCTTAGCAGCTTAATCTTTAAATTAATCATTTGGCTAAGTTTTTCAAAAACTTGTTTAAAAACGTTTTAGAGTCTTTTTGATTTAACAAAAAGGGGAGAAATGTTAAATGTTATGGGGAGAAGTGTTAAAGTAAGGGGGAGTAATTTCAAACTAAATCTTAAAATTACACAAATGTTTTGTTATATCAAAAAGAGGGAGATTGTTGAAAACATTTTGATGTTTCAATATAACAAATTAAGTTTAAATGAATTTTAAGATTGTACAAATGATTTTCTAAGTGTATTCGTTTAATTAATCGAATATCAAATTATTACTCCAAGTCTTTCAAGATCAATTTCAAACCTAACTAAATGTGTAAAATTGTGTTTTATACTTAATATATTTTTGAAACAATTTTCACAAAGTATTTTGAACCAAAATCAAGTATAAAATCAAATTTTCAAAGTGATGCACCGATGCACCAATCCATGCATAGATGCACCAATCCATGCATCGATGCACCATGGAATAAATTGAACATCAAATGCATTTCATGCATCGATACACATACTATGCATCGATGCACTCAGAGTTTTATGAAAACATCGAATGCATTTGATGCACCAGCTATGCATCAATGCACTCAGGCTATTTTGAAACATCAAATGCATTTTATGCATCGATGAACTAAGGGTCCAACGGTCAAAATATTTGAATTTTACACTTGATGCACCGATGCACCTTGGGTATACATCGATGCACTGACGCTCCTAACTGATTTAATTAATTGTTTTCACACTTAAACGACTCTAATGACTCCACTAATCATCCCCAACGTTTAGAATCATTTGAAGGAGTATTTAAACAAGCTTAGAAGCCATTGATCAACAACAAGAAACAACAAGCAACTAGAATCAAGAGAGAATCAAAGAGAAAGCATCAAACTCATTGTTTGAGCAATTCAAGCCTATTTTTCATTCAATATTCATTTTGCTTTCAAGAACACTACTTGTACTCAATTGTATTCATTTTTTAGTGTTCTTTTCTTTTTTCTAGAATTGTGCAAACAATCTACCTTGTGAGGGTTTTCCTTGTAAGTTTGTAAATTTGTGTATTTCTCTTTGAGAAAGAGTGTTCTCAAGAATTGGGGTATATTCTTGAGAGAGTTGTAAGGTTATCTCTTTGGCCTCAAAAGAAAGAACAAATTAGTGAATTTGTTGTAAAATCCTTAGTGTGGATAGCTAAGGTAGTGGACGTAGACTTTGGTTGAGAAAGTCGAACCACTCTAAATTACTGTGCAACTTCTTTCAATTTTCTGCAAAAGCTTCCACTAATTTTTTAATTACCAATTCACCCCCTCTTGGTCGATTCCGTCAATCGATTAACTCAACATTTTCCTTGTCAAATGACCACTTTGCCCTTTCTTTCCTCCTTTTTCTATTGAATCTTACATAAAATATGTCACTTAAGTCCCTAAACTTTTCAATTTATCTAATTAAGTCACTAAATTCTAAAAGTTTACAATTTGGTCACTAACCCGGTGTTTGGGATGTTACAGATGTAAAATGCAAATATGTTAATTCCATATGTGACCACCATAGAACAACCTTCATTTAGACAACAAGGTTTCATTACACCAGGTAGTCAAAATAAAATTACGATTCTTCATTTCTTTATTTTCTTAAGTCATATTCTTCATGGAATCTAATATTGCACCCAAAATTGTCAGTGTACTTTTTTACATTTAATGACATCTGATATCCTTAAATTATTTATGGTTGAATCTTGAGATCTCCATTTTTACTTCCAATGCGAAGTGATCTTCATGTCTTCGTGAAGGGTCTTCTCGTCCTTGGTATGACTGCATCTATCTCTTGAGGAAACATCTTAGCCTTTGCGCCTTCAGAGGAAGTCTTCAATTAGCTTCAAATTTCTTCATTCATCGAATGTCTTTCTTCATGGATCATTAGAACATCTTTGGATGACCTGATTTTGGCTACATGGCTAAGGATTTCTTGTCCCATTATGAACAACCTTCTTATTTAGTCAATCACATGCGAGTTAACACCTTTGGATAACATGAAGATGAGAATGCAAGAAAATAAAATCAAAATAAAATAAAAAAAACAAAATGGGTTAGTACACATAAGATAAACAAGATAGTAAGTACTATAAGTATCAAATACAACATACCCTCACAGGTTGACTACTCGTACATGGTATAATAAATCCTACCCAAACATGCTTTCTACCCCTATGCTTTGTTTAACATAAAAATCCTAACCTCATGCCATCCAGTTCGCATGCTTATTTGAAAATAAATAAATAACTAAATAAATCTGAGGACAGATAGAGTGAGTTTCCCCTTTGTGACTTTTGAAGAACAACAGACAGAATTTCGGCACAAAATGGGTATATTTTTTTGTATTAGAAAAAGGGTCTCAAATTATCCTTTGTTGGTGCCCTCTTGGGCCTGCTAAACCCTTGATCCTCACCCATTATAGGCTTAAATGGATCAAGTTCAATTCGAGAGGATTCATTTTTCTATGTCCATTCGAGGAAACTCAATGTTTCGCTCGTAAACACAAGGCATATGTACCCCAGAGGTTACTTGCTAAAGCTCATGCAGAGAAAAATGATTTTTCTCACATAAGCGTAGTGTTCACCCCTACCTAACGAGATAGAGCACAGTTAGAAGGCTCTAAATACTCAGACGGTTATAGCACGAGTGGGGGTAAACTCACAATCCTTTGCCTTTTATCCAAAAACCAACAGATTAAAACAAAAGTCAGAAATCTGAAACATGAAAATCACACGTTAGTACAACTAATAAATAAAATATGAGGATCAAAATTTATATATCATTATAATTTACCATTTTCGACTAAAAAGATGACGTATAATCGATTACGACTTGACTCTCTAATGTCCCAAGTGGAATCGCCAAGCTGTTGGAATGGTCCTTAAGCTTTTTAGGTGCTATGGCAGGGATCGATCCAACTTAATCTTGGAAAATATTGAGTTTTAAAATAAAGAACAAATAAATAGATTTGGAGTCACCATCGACCTTTGGGTTAGGTAGGTCGAATACCCAAAAATGTCTTTTAAAATAATTTTAAGAAAAATAATTTTAAAAGATAAAAAGAAATTATCTGCTTTTAACCATAAATTCGTTTTGAAAAGGGTTCAGGAGTCGATTACACGTGGGGAAGGATTAGCACCCCCACAATGCACGAAATCGGTACCTAAACAGTTATGCGTCAATCTAATTATTGAAATTGGAAAATTCGAAAATACATTTAAATTATGATCTTTTTAGAAAAAATATAAAGATTGTTATTTTGCACAAAAAAATCTCGAAATACCTTCATTGTCAGTTAAGGGGACATTTCCATGGATTCCCCATACAAAATAATAATATCCTAATTTTAATAATTATATACACAATAAATTAATTTAAAAAACTTGAATATAAAAAGATTTTATTTTATATGAACAATCATTGGGAACATAATCCTCGTCAGTTAAGGCATGTTTCCATAGATTCTCCATACAAAATAATATTACCTTAGCACTTAGATAAAATGCATATATTAAGTAATTTAAAAAAATCATTCGAATATAAAAGGTATTATTTTGTTCGAACAATTCTTGAAACACACTTCTTGTTATTTAAGGCATGTTTATATATAAATTCCTCATGTAAAATAATATTTGAAAATATTACAAATAGCAAGAAATTAACAAATATGTAAATGATGGATCAAAATAATAAAGATAGTGACTTTAGGGATTAAAATATAAAACCAACAAGAAATGAAGACAACCATTGTAAATATTTTACAAACTAGGCACTGCAATCGTAAAAAAACCAACTTCAATCATTCAGGACCAAAATGGACATATATAAAGTTTTGAGCTAGAAATTAAAATAAATAAAGTCAGTAACTCAATGTGACCAAATTGTAACATGTGCGAAACTTAAAGGCAAAATCAGAAACTTTAATAACATATTACAAGGGATTAAAATTACAACTTCAAAGATTTAAAGACCTATTCGAATAATTTACCCAAATAACATCAACTATACATACAATGACTAACATATAAAGCCAACAAAATAAAGAGGTTAAAACGTAAACTTTAAAACTATTGCTTAGTGACTAAAATGAAATTTATGAAAAACAAGGATGACCTCCACGTGGTTTACCCATGAGCGAAGATGAGAGTTATCCTAGAGCACCCAAAACGGCATCGTTTTGGGGGTTTAAATAACCCCTTTTTATCCTATTTGGATGAAAACCCTTCTTCTCTCTTCTTTTTCTTTTCGGTCGCTCTCTCTTCTTCTCCCTCTCATTTCTTTTTGTTTTTTTGTTTTCTTCATAAAACCCTCTGGCCATCGCCTCTACTAGTCTCGGCAAGGGGTCAATGACCCCTAAACACCTAAAACTAAACCCCTTACCTAAACTGACACTAAACCCTTACTGAAACCTGACAAATCGACTCCCTCAAACCCCTGAACCACTTGAATAAGACCAAGTAACGATGGGTTTACCTTCGTTTTGAACGTGCTCGAATCTTAAGGCAAGCGACGACGCTCTTTGACGGGGGAAGGTAAATCTTTTTTTTTTGAATTCGAATTTTTTAACGGGTTTAGGAATTTGGTAAGATTGTTGATTGATTTTCCTTCACTATTTGCAGAGATGGTGACGTTGGAGTGGTTGAATGGTTGCTGGAATTATCGGGCACCGGTGAATAGAATAGTGGCAGCGAGGCGGCAACGGGAGAAACCCTTGGCATAAGTGACGACTGCTGGAAAAGGTTGGAAAGTTAGGGTTTCAATAAACCCTAATTAGTTAAGGTTTAGGCCAATAGGGCCCTCTTGTAATTGGTATTGGGTTTGGGCTTTGATTGTGGGTTTGCTGAATCGGTTGTAACTTGAAAAAATATAAAATAATATTAATATTAATATTAATATTATTTGTGGCGGGACGAAAATGAGTGTCGACATTAAGATATATAAAATATTATTAATTTTGAGCAAAGAATTTTTATACTAAGTTATAATATATATATATATATATCATTTGTGGTAAAAAAACATTTTAGATGATTGCCTTGGCTCATTGGTTTGGCTTTTTTTATTCCAACCAGTGGTCCTAAGTTCGATTCCCTTGCCCTCTCTTGTTGTGCGGATTTATTTTCTTTCAAACAGAGTGTGACATGTCACCCTTTGATTAGTGAAAAATAAATCTATTAAGTTAAAATAAATTTAGGCCTCAAATCAATTGACAACACGTGTCATTACAGGTGTCACCATTGAAGCATGGCACCTCCTGATTTGAGGATTAAATTTATTTTAATTTTTTACAATTAGGACCAAGTTGAAAGAGTATATAAGTAACAATGACCAATTATTTAATTATATCAAAATATTGTAACTGCCACGTTACCTGCTCTGTTAAATGTTAACAACAAGTGGCTTGATTGAAGCATTTAAATAGTTGGGTGCTCTGAATGATCAAGTTGAAACATCGGTGGTCAAAATAATTTTTGACCATAGTTGAGTCGTCACCCAAGTAGTTTACCTTATTTATTTTTATTATTTTTGAATTTTAAAATTTTTTTATGTTTATTTAAATATTAAATCAATCATCGAACTTTCTAAAATATAATTAAAATTTTAAACTTTTTTAAAAATTCAATTAAGTCCTCTACCACATCATCAATCGCGTGTGGATCGTCACGTCAACGACTTAGTATTATGGACTATCATGTCAACATCGTAACGTTCAATAAAGATTTTCATCGGTCAAAGGACAAAATTGATGAAATTTTAGAATTCATGGGCTCAATTGGATGTGATTTTTATAGAGAGACTGAATTGATTTCTTTTATGTGAATATAATGACTAAAATAACCCTTAAATCAATTACAAGAGTAAAAAAGCATAATAGCGAAAATAGCCTCAACATTTGTTTTCTTTTTTCCAATTGTGTCCTTAACGTTGTCATGTCACGTCAGTTAAAATATTAAACATCAAATAACCATTCAACAAGAGCTCGTTTAAAAGAAATAAAATATTAGAGTTTAAATTGTCAAAAAAAACTTTGAAGGTGGAATTAAAAAAGGCACAATGTCAAAATTAGCCCCAACGTTGATTAAAATGATCATTTTATCTCTTTTTTTTTAGTATTTCCCAACATTTTATTTTAAGGCAAAAAAGCTCATAGCATTTGATATAATAGTCATTTTGACGTATATTCTTTTTTCTTAGAGCATTTTAACTCTCAATATTTTATTTAAGGGCAAAAAACCTCTATTTTAAAATAATAACCATTTGTTAACTAACATTTAAGGATAAAAATGTTCTAAAAGCAATAAAGATTAAAATAATCATTTAATCAAATGCTGGGGGATTTTTTTGACATTATACCATTAAAAAAGTGGTGACGTAAAAGGGTGTTTTTCTTACCATCATACTATCGGAAAACTAAAAAAACGTGATAGGTTAGTTAACGTTTACCAAATTTGACAAATGCTGAGTATGACCCAGGAGGGGTTACATTCAAAGAAATTTAATATAGTTTGTATGTTCGTGACATGGAATATATGATTATATTTGATTTGGTTAACCCTTTTTCTATTTCTTATGAGTTTAAATTTTTGTCTTGACTAATTCAGATCGATTCGCATTATACACTTGACTTGGGTGAGTGAATCTCTCAGCAGGGGTTTTCTGCATAAATAAGAACTCGAACTTGAGACTCGACCTAAACTATATCAAATTGCTTATCACTTGAATTAACCCCATTGGTAATTGACCATTTTTCTTTGATTTTTAATAAATTGGTGGAATGAAATTGAATTGGGAAGTGGGGTAGGGGTTTAGGTTCATCAAATGTAGTTGATGCATCGTCATCCGCCAGTGCAGGAGCCTCCATAGCTGAACAAAATTATTAATAAGAGGGGAATTCAAAGTCCTTGTTCCAATTTTAGTTGGCTGTCTGCAAGTGAACCACACTGCCTTTATTGTTGTCCTTGAGTAGTTGCATATGGGGTTAAATTCATATATGCCATTCAAAACCAAATCCATTCAGAATATTAGTGTTATGTACGGAAAATGGTCACAAAGGACAATCGTCGAACAGGTTATATGCAAAGAAAATAATAAATTGAAAATTTTAATATTAGGCAAGAAGAAAAAAGAGATGGACTCAGCATGACTAAATTTGTTGTATATTTACGACTATGGAATGAAAGAAACATAGGCATGTAAATAGGATTTACGCCATAACAAACTAACATAAAATGTGCAGCACTAATGCACGATCGTAACAGAAAAATAAGGAAAAAAATTTACAATGTAAAACTATTTTTTTTACACAGATTTAAGATTGTTTGATAAATAAAAACAAACAGACAAGAACAAAAGTAAAAAATAGAAGATATTAACTGGAAAAAGAATAAAGAATCAATTTTAGCTGTCTATTTTCACAATTTCACTCATCTAACGATTCTAGATCTATATAAAACTAAAAAAAATTACATTACATAAGTGTCGCAACCGTCTTTCGGTTGGGCCCCGGGATTGGGCTTCGACTTGAAAAATGTGGATTGGGAGTCGCCACCGATCATTTATTTAAATATAAATGGGTTGATCGGATACCCTATTTCTTACCTGATCTGCGTCTTACCAGAAATATGTCGGGCTCGGGAGTCGGTTACGGTCAAGGAAAGATTAGCACCCTTGAATCGCCCTTTCGGTACTACGTAATTTCCAGTTGTCTTAATTAAGAAAATTGTAATTTTAAATTAAAAGGTAAAATTTGATCATGAATTACTTACCTCTGATTAATTGAAGAAAATACCCTTAAAAAATCATAAGATGTGTTAGAGGAAAAAATGAATAAATGAAAAAATGAAGAATAAAAATAAGTAAAAAAAATAAAAGGAAAAATAAATAAATAAATAAATGAAATATTAATATATATATATATATATATATATATATATATATATATATATATATATATATATATATATATATATATATATATAAATGAGTAAAATAGAAAAATAATAATCATAACAATAATAATAGTAATATGAAAATATAATATAATATAAATAAAAAAAACCAAAACCAAAAACAAAAATAAATAAATATATAAACCAAATTTAAAAGTATACATATAATGATAATTGACTTATAAATAAATTATTAAAAACATACATATATACGTATAATGATAAAGTAAAAAAAACTAAATAAAGATAATTACAATATATATATATAATAATAATAATAATACGCTTATAAGTAAAATATTTAAAAAAAAGTATATATATATATATATAAATAATAAATATAGTATTAAAAAATAACCAAATGAATATAAATAAATAAAAAACATATGTATATATAATAATAATATATAGTGTAAAAAAATCAATTGAAAATCATTTAAAAAAACATACGTATATATAGGAGTTTGAATCCTAGTAGGACGAAAAGGTGTGTTGACAGCTGCCCCTCTTTGCCCATAGTCGTGTAACAAGGATAGGGCAAAGATTAAAAGACACACTTTTCGTTCGGTGGAGTTGAAAATTGACTCTGATGTTTCAATAACTCCCTGTCGAATTGAGTTACGGATGACTCATCCGTCGTGAAGCCGAGTTCATCTTGAAATGATATGAAATTGAAGCCGTAGTTCGGAATTTGAATCAGCACGTGGCTTCTCGTTGCCCTTCGGTCTTCTTCTCGGTTTAAAGACCTTGGATCGGAATCGAACTCAGAAATCTTCATTGACAGATAGCTTTTGCTTGAAAATGGTTGCTTGTCACTAAAGCACGGTTAACCTAGGTCCTCTTCTAGACTTGAAAACCTCGACTGCAACCGGAAAGTAGTGCGATTGATGTGTCATCGAGCTGAATGGAATCGAACTCGACAATTTTGATGGTAGATAACCCTTCTAGCCTTGAGTTATGTTGTAAATGATGTGCCTTGGAGCTGAGCGTAGTCGAACTCGAAGGTCTTTGTTGACAGATACTCCTTCTTTGAGTTGTATATCCTTCGTAGTGAAGTTGAAATCCAATCTAAAGATGGATGATTCTTGTGTGCACGATTCCCTTCGTCGTGAAGTTGAAACCGCGGGTGGCCCATTCGTCGTGAAGTTGAGCCTGAAATTTGATATCCTTCGTCGTGAAGTTGAAATCCAAGTAAGTAGCATTGTTCTGAGTCCAATATCCTCCGTCGTGAAGTTGAAATTGGCTCTGGAACCGGGAAATTGTTTGTTGACAACCAGTCGTCCCTTCGTTGTGAAGTTGAACTTGTGTTGTCTCGAGTCCAATATCCTTCGATGTGAAGTTGAAATTGACTCTGAATGAAATTTTGTTGACAATCAGCCGCCCCTTCGTCGTGAAGTTGAGCTTGTGTTGCCTTGGGTTCAAGATCCTTCGCTGAGAAGCTGAAATTTGCTCTGAAATTGGGAAGTTGTTTATTGACAACCAGCGGTCCCTTCGTCGTGAAGTTGAACTTGCGTTGTCTTGAGTCCAATATCCTACGCTGTGAAGTTAAAATTGGCTCTGAAATTGGGAAATTGTTTATTGACAACCAGCGGTCCCTTCGTCGTGAAGTTGAACTTGCGTTGTCTGGAGTCCAATATCCTTTGTTGTGAAGTTGAAATTGGCTCTAAAATTGAGAAGTTGTTTGTTGACAACCAGTGGTCCCTTCATCGTGAAGTTGAACTTGCGTTGTCTGGAGTCCAATATCCTTCGCTGTGAAGTTGAAATTGGCTCTGAAATTGGGAAGTTATTTATTGACAACCAGCAGTCCCTTCATCGTGAAGTTGAACTTGCGTTGTCTTGAGTCCAATATCCTTCGTTGTGAAGTTGAAATTGGCTCTGAAATTGAGAAATTATTTGTTGACAACCAGCGGTCCCTTCATCATGAAGTTGAACTTGCGTTGTCTGGAGTCCAATATCCTTCATTGTGAAGTTGAAATTGGCTCTGAAATTGAGAAGTTGTTTGTTGACAACCAGCGGTCCCTTCGTCGTGAAGTTGAACTTGCGTTGTCTAGAGTCCAAAATCTTCGTTGTGAAGTTGAAATTGGCTCTGAAATTTAGAAGTTGTTTGTTGACAACCAGCGGTCCCTTCGTTGTGAAGTTGAACTTGCGTTGTCTGGAGTCCAATATCCTTCGCTGTGAAGTTGAAATTGGCTCTGAAATTGGGAAGTTGTTTATTGACAACCAGCGGTCCCTTCGTCGTGAAGTTGAACTTGCGTTGTCTGGAGTCCAATATCCTTCGTTGTGAAGCTAAAATTGGCTCTGAAATTGAGAAATTGTTTGTTGACAACCAGCGGTCCCTTCGTCGTGAAGTTGAACTTGCGTTGTCTGGAGTCCAATATCCTTCGCTGTGAAGTTGAAATTGGCTCTGAAATTAGAAAGTTGTTTTTTGACAACCAGCAGTCCCTTCGTCGTGAAGTTGAACTTGTGTTGTCTGGAGTCCAATATCCTTCGCTGTGAAGTTGAAATTGGATCTGAAATTGGGAAATTGTTTATTGACAACCAATGGTCCATTCGTCGTGAAGTTGAACTTGCGTTGTCTGGAGTCCAATATCCTTCGTTGTGAAGTTAAAATTGGCTCCGAAATTAGAAAATTATTGTTGACAACCAGTCGTCCCTTCGTTGTGAAGTTGAACTTGTGTTGTCTTGAGTGGCACGATATCCTTCGTCGTGGATTTGAAATCGTGGATGTTTGGCTTTGAGCTAGATATCCTTCGTTGTGAAGTTGAAATCTACTCTCGAGTAAATTGTGAGTTCGAGAGAAACTTTCAATCTGTCAAGTTGGTCGAAGTGTAGCTTCTTGCTGCTGAGTTAAGAAACCAACATGAATCTTTAAAGGTGTTTTTGAATCGAGTATCGTTCGTCTTGAAGTCGAAACTTGACTCTAAAAGCTGCAAAAAATTATGTATGTGGAAAATGATAAATATGATGCTCTAAAATGTATGCATAAGATGCATGTAACATGAATTGGTTATATTTTATCTCCTGAAAAAGGTCTGATAATTTGCATTAGGATGTTGAATCCCCAAATGATGCCCTAATATTTGATGTTGAATCTTCAAAGATGCCCCAAATGTTCCTCATTTCTTGCTTCAGCATTGATTCTAAGCATGAGTTTTGTGTCTAAAAGTCACATGTCATTTACCAAGATCCACTCTAGAGAGACTGTCTTGTTTGAAAAAAATGTTTTTCTTTCTCTTTTATTTTAAAAGTTATGAAAATATCAATTAAAAGAGTTTGAAAAATGTTTGATCCAAAGTTTTGAAAATATTGTCACTTTCACGGTTTTACATTGAGACGAATCATAAACTAGAGTTCATCGGATATCAAAGAATTAATTATGTTGTTAATCCTTTAATGAATTATAGCTATTTGACAAGTGCCAAGATCAAAGCTATTTTTGGGAAGTGGTTAAGTAAGGAAAGGATAAAAAAAATCTCAGGTTATTATGTTTGGTCAAAGGTTTGGCATTTGATGCTCAACGGTTTGATGGGGTAGCTTGCATGCTCCTCTATTGGAAGTGTTCTCTGACTCCCAACCTTCGTGATCACACTCGGGTTGTGTGATGTCGTATCAAGGAATTTGTGTGATCGCCTCAGTTGCACAATTTTTATATTCGAGCCGCATTTTCAGGTTTTCAACTCGAACCCTCATTTGGTTTCAAGACGTTATTCAGGATTTACGTCTTGAACCCCCCTTTGTTATTTTTCTCTACCATGCATTAATTACATTGTTTTTTTCAAACAAAGATTAATCCTGATGGGCGGGATGAAATCTGAAGATAGTCTCTTCTGTTTAGAAATCCATGTATGATTAGAAGGGACTTTTAAGGCACGTAATGTAGGCCAGGGTTCATGGTTATGAAAGAAAAGGATAAATAGGCCCAAACAAGTGTTTCAGGGTGTTGAACCAAGGATCAATTCATTCTGATGCCTTCAATCATGTCTTGCTCAAAATGTCTCTCTCTTGATGTTCTATGATCTTCGAGTGAAGTGATTCGGGAATGTTTGTGCTTGATCAATCTCATAGTTTGAAGCTTGATGTGCCATTTGTCTTTAAGGAATCTTTACATGTGTTTTTTGTCCCTTTTTCTTTTTGATTTTTGTTCTTTCTTTTTTTTCTTTTGTTTCTCTTTTTTCTTTTTTTTCTTCTTTTGCTTCTTTTCTTTTTTTTCTTGATTGGATCTTCGCACTTGCCATTTGGTCCACCTTTGGATCGATGTATTCACTCATGTGAGAAGATTTCTTCCACCTTGCCCCCCAGTATGGAGGGTGATCCTTGGTTAGGGTTGAATCAGAAGAAAAAAATACTATAGGCTCAAAAGGGGACACAAGGGATATATATTTTCTCCTGTTGTGAAGGGATAAAGAAAGAAATCCATTCATCATTTCATACATGTAAGTCTTCACAGAAGAGGTATCCCCAGGGGGATAAATTTTCAGGATTAGTTCTATTCACATGAAAACAATGTAGTTAATGCATGATAGAATTATTTCGGATGAATTATTCTTCTTTTTTCCCCAGATGTCTCAATGTTCAAGCTCCCCGCGAGATGCCCCAAGTTGTGTCTTTAGAATAACGCTCATGTTCAGATGAACAACTCAATGCCTTGGGTTTTAATAGTATTAAAATGTCAATTTTGAGCCAAAAAGACAGTGGTGTGATTTTATTGACTCAAAGAAAGGTATGGGTGTATCGAAAAGATAAAGGCAATGTTCAAGAATTTGGTATTTTTGGTAATGACCATGAGTTATTTTGGGTAAAGAATCTAGGTATTTTATTTTGGGGTTTAAGACAGGATAAGAAAGGTCTAATATTGTCATATGTCAAAAAATCTGTAATTCTTGAAGAATTAAAAGAATCTTTAATTCATTTAATATTCGAAGAACTAAAGATTTAAATTTGTTCAATTTCTCCACCTTAGAAAGTAGCATAAATTCAATCCTTTAAAAGATTAAGCAAACATGAAAGATCAAAGACGTGTTCAAACAAAGCAATCCTCTAAGTGAAAATGGTATATGCCATGCCCCCTTCTTCGGCAAGCGCCTTATAATTTTTAGATGAATGTTTGGGGCTTCTTATGTGGCAACTACAAACAGCTTCAACATCGTAGTCCTTAGGATATGTGGACTCTTTTTTCAGATCATCCTGGCAGGCTTTGTCCTACAATCAGCTGATCAGGTTCCCACTGTATTGATTTCAGCTTTTTCTTTAATTGTTAAAATCTTGCTTCAATGTGGTATCATGTGGTTAAGACCACTTCATCGAATCCTCCATGACTTAATTTCATGTTAGTGAAAATGCTTAAAAATGTAGATGAAGATGTAAAAATGAAAAAATGCAAGAATACATGAAATGTTCGAGGCATTGGTCCAGAAAAGTGTCTATTATTATAAATAATCTTTACTTAGACAAAAATGTTTTATCTTGTAAGAGACGTAAAAATAATCAAATGTACATTCGGACTAAATCTTATAGACCCCGAATAGCTTCTAATAGGTTGACAAGTCTTCTGTCTTCATCTGTCACTGGTTGTATGCCTTGTCGGACCATTCCAGCTTCCCTTGCCAGGCCGTGTAGATGACGAGCTGCCTTCTGTACTTGATCCAGGAAGTCTCAGATGACTACGTCTCTGGCCTTCACCCTTTGTTGTGCTTGCTCCCAACGAAAACGCCACTGTAAACATCCGTCGAAGGGAATTATCTGAAGCTTGCTTGCTTGCTTCTTGAACCCATCTACAATAGCTTCTAACTCAGCTATTGTTTTTCCATCTCTCTCATGTTGTTTCTCCAGATCAGCCATCCAGATTCTCAAGCATTGGTTTTGATGCTGACTGCCTGCTAAGCACCTCTGGGCAGTCTTCATCTGTTCCTTCCAAGCTCTCTCATTCCAGTATTTAGAATCCACTTTCAATTTGTAGTTATCCTTGACTTTATCTTGATACCCCTTTCTCAAGTCTTCGAGCTCTAAACATACTCTTTTTTGTTCTCTTTCTAGTTTGTCTGCTCGATCTTTCTGAGAGTCGGCATCTAGATTCCACTGATAGCGCTCAGCCTCAAGTTCCTTTATCCTCTTCCCCAGCTCATTGTTCACAGCTTCAAACTCTGTTTTGGCTATCTCAAGTCCAGAAGGGACATGCCTGAGATGCTCCTCCATGGCCCGTGTGTCCTCACAGTTTGGCACCGGGGTATTGTCATTTTTTTGCAATCTTCGCCACTTAAATAGTCTGGGGTAAGCATGTCTTTAGCAGCCATAATATCCATCCGTAACACTTTCTTCCATGAATCGACAATCTCTTTGATCCTCTTCTTATAACTGTCACCGTGATACTCAAACTCTGGTTTAGTTAGTTCGCATGTTGTTGGGACAAACTGACGTGCCCCATAATGTCTAAGTGCTAACAATGGAGCATACCCAACTGTATCCCAAAGTTCAGATAAGGTCATAGTGTCAGAGTCCCCACATTGGAAAAGAACGTCACTGAGGAACAACCAGGGAGCTCTCCAAGTAATATCTTGGTCTTGATAGATGAGTGAAGACTTTCATCCACTTCTCTTTTGAAGTTCCTTCATGCCATTTCATGGTGATGAACTCTCTCAAAGGTGAATACGTAATGCTAAATCGGTGGTAGGCAACCCCATTATTCTTTTAGAAGTGGCTGTGAATCCAGACTTGAAGGAGCTGAACACATCCAATGAATCTACCTCCGCCAGCTCTTCGGCAATGGTTGAGAGACCGAAAGGTCTCGGCTAAGATGGTTGGTGCTAGGTTAACCCGTTTCGGAAGTTGCCCAAACAGTTCCACCACGGCTGCATCAATGCATCCCAAAATCTTCGGAAATATGATCAAGCCATACATACCTAGTGCAAAAAAGGTCTATAGTCTTCCATTCATCAGGGTGGTCATTCATTAGTTTCCTTATGTGGATCCACTCAATTCCCTGCCCGTTACCTTTGTTTTGGAGTCGGTCAGTCACCCACTTTTCATCAACTCCTGCAATCTTAGCCAGTCTGTTCTTGAAAGACTGACTCTTGATGTGTTTGATGTAGGCTCGCTCCTGTTTAATGCTTTCACAGTGCAATAGTGTAGTATACTCCTCGATGGTAGATACCATGTCCTCCTGGTTAAAAGTGAAGCAATTGTATCCCGGGTTCCAGAATCGAACCAAGGCTCTGATTAAGGGCTCATCAGTCTTAACATGAAGCAAAAGTGCAATGTCACCATATCGCTGACTGAACTTCTGTTTCCAATCATTCTTCTAACTGCCCCAGATGTCCCAAAGCTCTTGCATGTCATTCTGCTTTAGGCTAATAGAGGCGTAGCTAACCAGTTCTGACACATAGCTTTCTTAAAGACTGTCTCCCTTTTCCTTCTGAGTCTTCTCGGACCATAGTCGTACCTCGGGGTTTTTAATCTCTTGTATTACAACACCTTTATCCATTAATTCAGATTATTTTGTGTAACAAACACCTTTTTAGGGATCAATGGCCTCTTGTTATGATGCAAATGATGAAAACAAAATATAAAAGAGGACAAAATAAAAAATATTAGTGAGGTAAATTAAATTAATAAAATGAAAAATCCTACCCCACATGATATCTACCCGAACATGCTTAGTATTCCTACTCGGACATGATCTCTATCCCGCATGCTAATTTCAAACAAATCCTAACCGCATATTTGTCTAGTTTACATGCTTTGAACAGAAAGTAAAGCATGAAATAATTATGGCATCTTAGGATTTGAAATGAGGTTTTGGGGTAGGCTCTAATTCTTCAAAGTCTCCCGGTTTAGGTGCTAAAAAACGGTACCCAAGTTCTCCTTGCTGGTGCCCCCTTGGGCTTGCCAGACCCTTAGTCCTAAAATCCATCACAGGCTTGTGTGGACTAAGTTAAACTCGAGAGGACACATTCCCTTATGTCTATGCGGAGAATAAATTCACACGAAGACATAAGGTATATGAATCCCAAAGGCTACTTGCTAGGCATATGCGGTGAATAAATTCACACGAATGCGTCGCTTTTACCCCCATTTAAAACGGGTTCGGAGCTATGGTTTAGAGCCTTATATGAAAAAAGACTTTAAGGGCTGAAATCATTGAGAAAACAGTTAGTACAACTATTTACTCAAAAAAATATAATCAAAAGTAAGCAATAAGGATCGAAATGTTACCTTAAAATTTAAACTTACCCTTTTCGTTGAAAAGACAACTGAAAATTACCTTAGCCTGACTCACTTGATAATCCCCAGCGGAGTCGCCAAGCTGTCGCAACCGTCTTTCGATTGGGCCCCGGGATTGGGCTTTGACTTGAAAAATGTGGATTGGGAGTCACCACCGATAATTTATTTAAAAATAAATGGGTTGATCGGATACCCTATTTCTTACCTGATCTGCGTCTTACCAGAAATATGTCGGGCTCGGGAGTCGGTTACGGTCAAGGAAGGATTAGCACCCTTGAACCGCCCTTTCGGTACTACGTAATTTCCAGTTGTCTTAATTAAGAAAATTGTAATTTTAAATTAAAAGGTAAAATTTGATCATGAATTACTTACCTCTGATTAATTGACGAAAATACCCTTAAAAGTCATAAGATTGTTAGAGGAAAAAATGAATAAATGAAAAAATGAAGAATAAAAATAAGTAAAAAAAAAATAAAAGGAAAAATAAATAAATAAATAAATAAATGAAATATTAAAATGTATATATATATATATAAATGAGTAAAATAGAAAAATAATAATCATAACAATAATAATAGTAATATGAAAATATAATATAATATAAATAAAAAAACCAAACACAAAATAATAAATATATAAACCAAATATAAAAGTATACATATAATGATAATTGGCTTATAAATAAACTATTAAAAACATACATATATAAGTATAATGATAAAGTAAAAAAAACTAAATAAAGATAATTACAATATATATATATATATATAGTAATAATACGCTTATAAGTAAAATATTTAAAAAAAAGTATATATATATATATATATATATATATAAATAATAAATATAGTATTAAAAAATAACCAAATGAATATAAATAAATAAAAAAATATATGTATATATAATAATATATAGTGTAAAAAAATCAATTGAAATCATTTAAAAAAACATACGTATATATATTTATATAATGACAATAATGTAAATAATAAATAAATAAAAATATCTATACAATAAATAAAAGGACTAATATAAATTTGAAAGATAATTAACGTTGATATTACGCATTAGGGGATAAAAAATGAACACGTCTCAGGGTAGATCTAGGTTCGAAACTTCGAAACCCCACCCATTTTTGGTCATCGGCGCAACCCACGTTTTGGGTTATTCAAACCAAATCTCAAAAAAATAACGTGCACATGCGAGAAATGAACGAATCAAAAAAAATGCTACCTTTTATTTCCTTTTCGAATCGTTTACAATAGCTTTGCCTTTGTATTTTCCGTGTTTTCCTCTGTATTTTGTCTGTAAATCGTGTGTTACAATAGTGAGTTACAATGGCTATTTATAGTGCTTGTGGATCCTATCTTTAGGAGTTTAAATCATAGTAGAACTCTATCCTATTTTTAAGAGTTTGAATCCTAGCAAAATTCTATCCTATTTTTAGGAATTTGAATCCTAGTAGGACGAAAAGGTATGTTGACAATAAGTAGATCTTAACCCTATATTTATAATGTTGTTATCATTATTACATAAGTACCTAACCTTTCAAAACAGTCAAATAAACGCCTATCGTTTTCAAATCTATTCAAATGATGGCATAACGTTTTCGAATATGCTTGAATAAGGATCTAATGTTTTCAAAGCTCAAATAATGAAGAAAAACATTGTTGCCGAAGATGTTAGACCCTTAGAGCAAATACGAAAACATTAGGCCTTTATTTAACTATTCTCAAAGATCATACCCTTATTTGTGTATACTACGCAGTCTCCGTTTGATTTTGTTTACGAATAAAAAGCTACCATAAATACAAAATAATTGGTTAATTAAACCAAAATCATAAAAGCGTTCGTTTCAGGTTTATATGTTTCAATTTTCATGATTCCTTTATACAACTGAACTTTTAATTTTGCCAATTATAGCACTGAATTTTAGTTTTATATTCAATTATGACACTCCGCTGTTAAGTCACTAATAGACGATGACATGACTAACGATTGTTGACGTGATATGTCACACTAAAACGACGTTGTTTTGGGGTGGTTGTTATGATGCCTAAAACGACGTCGTATTAGACACTAAACTTTTGGAGTGTATCAGTTTTGCCACTAACTTTTAAACAGTTTTATTTTTTACTACAACACTTTCCGGCTACCATCGACAGCCAAGCACCGCCGTTTATCGATCATATGTCGTGGCACGATCAATACCAAAACGTTCATATTTCATTCTTCTTTCTTCTCCTAAGATTTGTTTCTCATGAAACTCACTCAAAATCGACGAAAATTCATTTAAAAGTTTAATGTATTAATATTCCGATCTCTTTTAATGATCGATCGATGAGACTAGTTTTAAAGTATGTTGTTCGTCTTCTCGAAATAATGCTTTTTAATGTTCAATTTTTTTAACAAATACCCCAAATCCTGTAAATCTAATAAAGTCTCTTAACATCTAAAAAATATTAGATTTTTTGTGTTTAATTTTATCAATTCTAAGTGGGTTTCATGCAAACTAATTTTATGAGAATAATGAGGAGACAAATGCGATCATTTTGGTACCGATTTCACCGTGAAAGATGATCAGTGACAAACGACTATTGACTGTCGACGCAGTCGAAAAATACAGTGGTAAAGAAGAAAATTATTTAAAAGTTCAGCGGCATAACCGATACACCTCTAAAGTTTAATGTCTAAAATGACATCGTTTTAGGCATTAGAACAACCGCACCAAAACGATGTCGTTTTGGTATGGCATGCCACGTCAGCAACCATTAGCCATGTCATCGTTCCGTTAGTGACTTAACGGCGGAGTGACATAATTGAATATAAAACTAAAGTTCAGTGTTATAATTGACAAAATTGAAAGTTCAGTAGTATAAATGAGTCAACAGACAAAGTTCAGTGGTACCTAGTATAGGTTACCCTTAAAAAAAACACTAGGCATTGCCCCGAGCAAAAACAAGAAAACAATACCATACAAACAACTAAACAAGGTTCAATAAGGAATACCAAAGAAGCAGCAATACGAGGCAACGAGAGACAATGGGAGTCCCAGGGTCCTCAAAGAAAGAGGTCCGCAGCCTTCGGTCGGAGTGAGACCACTCCAAGGAACCCCACAACCCGACCAGGGCACTATCGAAAAGCCTATGTGAGCTCCAACAGAATATAATCCAAAAACTGAGCCATCACAGCAACACTACAACCAACTACTTCAAATTAAAAACGGATACTGCAATGTTTTTACAAACCAGTCAATTAGCATACAAGGTGACCTCGTAAGCTCTACCCGAAATAGCTTCAGAACACAAAATTTACTACCGTAATTTTTCTACTAGATGCAATCGTCACTTACTCGAGGAAAATTTCCGGGGAAAAAGAAACTTGATAAAGGAAATCATATTTGAAAATTCTAGATATTTTTATTACCTTGTCCTTAGTCATAAAATTGAATTGAATTGAATTGACAAAAGATCTCCAGCAATGGAGGTGAAAAGGAAGCAGCTAACTAGCTAGCAAACGCTCTTGCAAATAATTTAAAGTTTCACAGCTATGCTTCATTAACCTGCTGAAAAACCAACAGCTTTGCCACTGACAAACTTTCCGAATCCGGAAAAAGAGTTAAGAGATGAAAGAGAAACCTTTAATAAAACATTTCATGCATGCTTCTGTCGCCCATCTTCTCCAAATCTTCTTGTGACAGTAATGTCTTCCTATCGCTACTACCGGTCTTATCATACGGTTGAGCCATTTTTCTTAGGAACAGCTCCCAAAGAAAAAGAAAGCAAAACTTAGGACAACAATTACAACAATCAGATAAGATATCCTTAGCTCGTCAACTTCAAATATGGTATTTCTGATATCTAATATATTAATACTTCCGCTCATCAAATATAAATAAAGAAAAACCAAAACAAGATTTGAACCTTCAACAGGAGTCTATGGTCAATACATGATTTCAGTCCAAACACAAATTCATAACAGTCAATTGTTTTTTAGCATCAAAAGCCACCTATTGAAAACAAAAAAGAACATTGAGAAAGGGCTTGAACTTGTTATCTTAATCATTACCAATTTTCTTTCCAAAAAAATAATCACTACAACATCAATGATCCATACTAAAGTAAGTTTCTAAACGAATTCCAAATTAATTCAAATGTCAAAACAACTCCATTTCATTACCAACTCCTTGATTTAGCCTCAATCATAGATGAACTACATTAGAACAAACTTCTCAATGTGGACAAAATTTTGATTGAACAATCAAAGGACACACCTCTCTAGCTATATGCAAAGCCATGTCAGTGCTCAAATTCAGGTTTGCATCTTGTAAATGAGACAGTATCCAACTAGGCAATTTTGAGTGCTTGTCATGTCGGCTATACCTGCATTAATTAAAAATCAAACTACTAATTCAGAAGGCTGAAAGTAGGAAAACTGTCATGCCGAGACACTGTCAACCAAAAAAGGAATTTCCAATTTCAATATACAGGAATAAGATCAATGAGTAGGAGATATATAAACCTCTTATCGGCAAATATCATCATCCCGTAATCAGCCTTTGAACGTATAACCCGGCCCACACATTGAGCGGCTTGCCCCTGCTTAGTATCAAGAAAACAGTTGTCACACTTCATAATATGTTAAGGAAAATAAAAAATGAAAGCTTTTTATCAGGACAAAGATGGATGTAGAATCATACCAAGGCATCAAAAGTAAGAAAATCTCCTTCCTTTATCTGGAATGTGTCTCGTAAGTACTCCAACCTGGCCAGCAATATTCTGAAAGAAAACCTAACTTCATTGACATGCAGACATGGAAAATCTGACTTGTGTCAACTTCTTTAAAATAAAAAACTATTGTAACTATAGATTGTCTGCCTATAAAGTACAATATGCAAAATGGAAACTAGAGAGGTAATTAAATGATTACTAGTATGCCATAATGTCGATCAAAATTTATACCTTCAGCAACCTTCCCCCTTCAACATCCATGAGAAATCCAGTTGATTGAATTAGAATATGATAAGCGTCACCTCTTTATACCAGATAAACAGCTCGAAAGAAAGAAAAATGATGAGGCAGACCAGTAACTGGTAGTAACAAAAACAGAAACAACTTAGAATGACCACAATTGAATGACTGCAAGCCTATGAACCAGTCTAACAACATATTGCATGCTGTACAACAAAGATTCAAATTTATACATTTCATCATTGATATTGTACCTGGCAACAAAAAAAATACTGCACCTGTTCCACAGTCACAAGCCCTGCTATAATTGTCCAGAGCCAATGATGTTTCCACAACATCTTGCGTCTCAATGAAGACAAGCTTATGTTGCATTATATCCTACAAGAGGTGGATTTATAACATTTTATCTGGAAAACGATATACATCTTCTTTCAGTACAAAGATAAGGTTGTTTACAAGCAAGTTAACCAGCCCTATATAGGAGGGAAGAGACCAGAAGGGAATGAAAGATGGTCAACTTCTTTGCACATAACAAGAGAAAAAATATCCACACCTTCAGAATCCCAGTATCATTCCAAGTGTTAATAATTCCATCCATGTACGAATAACTGACGAAAAAACAGACAATTCCATCAGGGACAACATATACCATCTCCAACAAGAGCTTCCCATAATTCCTCACAACACCTGAATCACTTCTCATATCAAATTTGGTACAACAGGAAGTTGGTCTGATACATGCACCACATGCCCTAAAGCTAAGGATGATGAATTTACTATACCACTTGGCCCTATCACACGAGGCCGGACCAAACTTCTTAAAGACAAGCTTCAAATCGCAGTTCAAGCATTCATCCGGAAGGGTCTAATAGCAGCAGATTTGCAACAACTTTTTGAAGGGTATCCAGTTGTTATCCGGTCGACATGTCTTCTGGAGATACAACCGTTTGTCTCTTATCTTTCCTTGAACGGATATCGGAAACTCAAGATATGGTCATTTACTGAAGACGGTGCATGCAGGAAATCCTATACGGGATTAATCGTTATTTTGTAAATATTACGCATCAATCCATGCAGGAAATCCTATACGGGATTAATACGTTATTTTGTAAATATTACGAATTTTCAATATTTTATTGATTATTTGTAATATAATTTAATATAGGATGATTAATTATCTTTTAGGATCAGATTTATTATTTTTTAGGAATTAAGGTTGGGTTAAAACAATATTTTTAGTTATTATTATTTTATTATCGAAGCTTCTTCTCCTGGAGTTCTTTCAAGTTCTTGTGAGGGAGATTAATCTTCACACTCCAATTTGCCTTTTCATCGTGACTAGGAGGGTTGGTTAGAGCCATATTATCGTGTTTGCCTTTTCATTGCGACTAGGAGGCTCGATAGGACATTATCCATCGATTTTCCACATCCATCCACGCCATCAATCATCTTTACCGTTCACTTTCATAAAGGAGATCTTTGATTTCTTGGTTATTTTCTCTATTTTTAATTCCTTATCTTTTGTTTATCTTATTTTAATCTTGTTCTTTTCTTGTTTCCAGCACTAAAAGAAACCCTAAAGACCCTAGCTATTGCCGCCACCTTCCTATTATCGTGTTTGCCTTTTCATTGCGACTAGGAGGCTCGATAGGACATTATCCATCGATTTTCCACATCCATCCACGCCATCAATCATCTTTACCGTTCACTTTCATAAAGGAGATCTTTGATTTCTTGGTTATTTTCTCTATTTTTAATTCCTTTATCTTTTGTTTATCTTATTTTAATCTTGTTTCTTTCTGTTTCCAGCACTAAAAGAAACCCTAAAGACCCTAGCTATTGCCGCCACCTTCCTCATTCATTCCTTATTGTTCTTCATCGAGTCTAGAGCTTTTATAGGTTTGATTCTTCAACAAGAGCAACGTTCATCAATCCGCCACAGCTTCCCTATCAATTGGTATCATATTTGGGCCGATTCTTGGAAGAAGCAAGCATTTTGCTTGTTCTTGCACACACAACCGTTAAGGTACCCCCAACGGAGCTAGTTCAGAGAAGATTCATCGTTTTAGGTTCTTTTTATTTAATTTTAATTTAGATTCAAATCCTTCTTGTTAGTTTGCTATTTTTTTCAATAAAAAAATAAAAAAAAAGGCAAAAAAAAAAACAAAACAAAAAAGCCAAAATTTCAAAAAAAATGCAAACGAAGGTATTTAGGGCTGATTTTCTGTAGATATCATATCCATCTTAATTTTAATTTCCATTCCAAAATTCACTTCAATCAGAGTTCATTAGAGCCTTCAAATACATCATTCAAGTTTTATCAGCAGATTCGGTCTAGAATATTGTCAAATTTCTTGAAAATTATACAGGAAGAATTTTGTGGTGAAAATTTCCAGATTGAAACTTCATATATTGGAGATCATTCACACAAAATATCAGAGTTTTTGGAGATCAAGAACAACTTCGAAAAAAGTGATCAAGAAAAACAGATTGTTTGAGGACTCACCGTTCAACAGAGTCTACTGGATACTACTGAAGGTATTTGGTTCTGAAGTTTTACAGGTGGTTTCTTGACACATCGAAAGACATTCTAGAAATTTTTCAGAATTTTTGGACACCGGTAACCCCCTCAAAAACGTTGCTCAAGTTGATCCAGCGTTTTCTAGGTTTTCTGGTTTTCCCTTTTTCTTTGACTCTTAGTGCTTTAGGTTCTTTTATTTTTTCTTGTTATTGTTCTTTTGCATTATCTAACACATTATCTTCTTTGTGTTAGTAGGACTAAAGAGTTTGCATACTTCTTCCTTCTTTGTATTTTCGTTCTCTTGGAGTCTAACCTTTGTTTGGCCTCTTAGAGTTTTTAGGTTTTTCTTATCGCCTTTGCTAGTACTCAAACTCCGATACGAACTGTGAAAGACTACTTGGTAAAGTGAGTTTAAAGAGTACAAGATCGTTTACTTGCCTCTCGTTGTGTTACTTTCTTGGAGTGACTTGTGAGGTTTCTTGTTTTGTTGAATTTATTTTATTTATTTTTATTCTACTTTAAAATCTTCTTTTGATGTTATATTGCAGGATGGGCGACAATACAATGAGGACACTTACGGCTATCTTAGCCGCACTTGAACGACTCACAACTCAATTTGATCAACTTAACAATGCCTTGAGAGAAAGGCAGAACTACAACTGATCTACCAAACCAGAATCCAAGGCCAAACAATGCTGAACTTTTGGCCCCCAGGCGAGCACAACCACGTTTTCAAACACCCGAACTCTTTGCAAAACCAAAGTTCACGATCCGTCTTTTAAAGGAGACTCGACCCAGACAAGTACATCGATTGGGAAGGAAAAGTTGATCTCTTTTCGCATACAATGACTGCCCCCAAGCTGAACAAGTTCCCCTCATCACCTTGGAATTCGAAGGATATGCTCACACTTGGTGGATGCAAACAAGGAAAAGATCGACAACTACCAAATTCAACCAATCACGTCTTGGACCGAACTCAAACATGCCATGAGGAACCGTTCCTACCGACACATTATACCGAGTTTAAACAACGACTACACCGACTTTGACAAGGTAGAAGTTCAGTTGAAGATTACTACAAGGAGATGCAGTCCTTACTCAATAGGGCTAACATAACTGAAGAAAAAGAAGACACCATGTCAAGATTCGTCGTTGGCTTAAACTCAAACAACATTGATCTTCTTGATCTTCATGGGTACGAAAACCTCGAAGATACACTAAAGAAAGCAATGACAATCGAAGCACAAATACAAAGGAGATTCCGATTCAGAGAACATTACCAAGGTACTTCATTCTCTTACCAAGGTAATCCTTCAAATCCTTCCTCATCTTCTACTCCATCTTCTCAAAAAAAGTCGAGAGATGACAAACTCGACAAAGAAAAACAACGACCAGCGAAGAATGAGACACTTCCAGCCCCTAAAGACGACACCCGAGCAAGAGACATCAAGTGTTTTAAATGCTTAGGAAGAGGCCATATCAGCCGCAATTGTCCAAACACGAGGACCTTAACCATACTAGGTGATGGATCTTACAATTCTGACTCCGATGACGACATCGCCGACATTCCAGCACATGCCGAAGCCAAAGAAGACAGTGATGACTATGGAAGCGATGAGTACAATGGCACAATCTTGGTGATCCGTCATACATTGAACATCCAAGCATCCGACGAGTCTGACATACAACGTTCCAACATCTTCCACACACACTGCCTAATCAAGGAACAACCATTCTCCATCATCATTGATAATGGTAGTTGTGTCAACGTCATTAGCTCCAACGTTGTTGAATCACTCAAATTTCCTTGCCAACGACATCCGAAACCTTATTGCTTACAATGGCTTAATGAGAGTGCCGAGATGAAGGTGGTTAAATAATGCCTCGTTAATATCAAGATGGAAAAGTATTGTGACGATGTATGGTGTGATGTAATTCCGATGCAAGCATCCCACATTCTCTTAGGACGACCTTGGCAATACGACAACGACATCACATATTATGGTCGAAAGAACATTTACAAAATTCCAATAAAAGGTAAACCGTTCCCACTTAACCCCCTACCCCCAAAGAGATTCTCATAGATTAACAACGAATTCTCAAGGAAACATGGAATTTGAAATAAAAGACAAAAGAGGCCACAACCGATAAAAGCCAAACAAATGACCCCACGGGTGGTGAGTGAACCTCAATGTGAAAATAAAAGAGTGTCTCAAAACATTTATGTGAGTGCAAAAGATATGAGAGATACCCTTTTTCAAAATAGGTCGTGCATTCTAATCCGTTTCAAGGACTCCATTTTATCAACTATCACTAACATCACAGATTTGCCTAGTGTGTTTTCTTCTCTATTACAGGAGTTTCAAGATGTCTTAAGCAACCCACCGGATAGTTTACCACCTACAAGAGGAATCGAACATCAAATCGACTTCATCCCTGGATCAACCATACCAAACCGCCCCGCTTACCAATGCAATCCTGAGGAAACGAAGGAATTGGAATGACAAATAGATTCATTATTACAAAAAGGACACAGCCGTGAGAGTCTTAGTCCTTGTGCAGTTCCCGTCATTCTAGTTCCAAAGAAAGATGGCACATTCCGAATGTGTGTAGATTGTCGACCTATCAATCAGATAACAATCAAGTATAGGCATCCTATTCCACGCCTAGATGATATGTTGGATGAACTACATGGTGCAAGTGTCTTCACCAAAATTGACTTGAAGAGTGGTTACCATCAAATTCGAATGAAAGAAGGTGACGAATGGAAAACAGCATTCAAGACAAAGTTCGGCTTGTATGAATGGCTTGTTATGCCCTTTGGACTCACAAACGCTCCAAGCACCTTCATGAGATTAATGAACCACGTTCTTAAGGAGTTTATAGGTAAATTTGTTGTCGTTTACTTTGATGGCATTCTTATATACTCATCTTCTTTTGATTCTCATGTCATTCACGTTCGAATGGTTCTCGAAGTTCTTCGACGAGAACATTTATATGCTAACATGGATAAGTGTGTGTTTTACAGTGATAAGCTTATGTTTTTAGGCTTTATAGTTAGTGTACAGGGGTATTCATGTAGATAAAGAGAAGGTCAAGGCAATTCAAGAATGGCCCACGCCTACTTCCATCACCGAGGTAAGATCTTTTTATGGTTTGGCAAGTTTCTACCGTCGCTTTGTCAAAGATTTCTCAACCATTGTTGCACCATTAACCGAGATCATCAAAAAGTCAGTTGAATTCAAATGGGACCACTACAACAAAAAGCTTTTGAAATTCTGAAAGATATTATGTTCTGCCCCTATTCTTCGTCTTCCCAATTTTTCTAACACCTTTGAGCTAGAATGTGATGCTTCAGGCATAGGCATTGGTGCCGTCCTCATGCAAGAAAGACAACCTATCGCTTACTTTAGTGAAAAGTTAAAAGGTGCACAATTGAACTACTCTACCTACGACAAGGAACTTCTTGCACTCGTCCGAGCACTCGAAGTGTGGCAACACTATCTTCTCCCTAAAGAGTTTGTCATTCACACGGACCATGAATCACTCAAATGGTTAAATAGACAAGGTAAGTTTAGCAAATGACATGCTCGATGGGTTGAGTTCATTAAATCTTTTCCTTACATCATCAAATACAAACAAGGGAAAGATAACATCGTAGCTGATGCATTATCCCGACGATACACTTATCACTCGAATGCATGCTACTGTTCTGGTTTTGCACATATCAAAGAACTTTCCTAACGATCTAGATTTTTCTGAGATTTATAAACAATGTGTAAAAGGTGCTTTTAACAAGTTTATCTTGTAGATGGCTTCTTTTTCGCATGAACAGGTTGTGTATACCACAAGGCTCTTTGCGAGAGTTCTTGGTTCACGAGTCACATGCCGGAGGACTTATGGGACACTTCGGTATTCATAAAACACTTGATATGGTCATGGAACACTTCTTTTGGCCGCACATGCGTAAAACAGTGGAAAAGATTTGTGCATCATGCATCACGTGCAAACAAGCAAAGTCAAAGGTAAATCCTAATGGTTTGTATACACTTTTACCAATTTCTTCTTCTCCTTGGATCGATTTATCGATGGATTTTATACTTGGCTTACCCCGCACTAAGAAAGGAGAGATAGTATTTTTTGTGGTTGTGGACAGATTCTCAAAGATGGCACACTTCATTCCTTGCCATAAAACGGACGATGCCACACATATTGCTAATTTATTCTTTCGAGAATAGTCCGCCTTCATGGCATTCCTCGCACCATTGTGCCGATCGTGACACTAAGTTCATAAGCCACTTTGGAAGGTATTATGGGGGTAAGATTGGCACAAAACTTCTCTATTCCACTTCTTGTCATCCTCAAACCGATGGACAAACCGAAGTAATAAATCGGATTCTAGGATCTTTGCTAAGAACTGTGGTAGGTAAGAATACCCGTAATTGGGAAGAATGTTTACCTTTTGTTGAGTTTGCTTATAATCGATCCATTCACTCCACAACAGGTTATTCTCCATTCGAAATAGTTTATGGTTTTAACCCACTAACTACTTTGGATCTTATTCCCTTACCTTTAGATCAGGTTGCCATTTAGATGGTGAAAAGAAGGCTGCCCTTGTCAAAGACATTCACGCCAAAGCCAAACTCAAGATGGAGAAAACCTACGAGGCAATCGCAAACCGAGTTAACAAGGGCCGACGACATGTCACCTTTGAACCAGGAGATTGGGTATGGGTTCACATGAGAAAAGAAAGGTTCCCGACACAAAGGAAATCCAAGCTAGACCCACGAGGCGATGGCCCATTCCAAGTTCTTGAACGAATCAATGACAACGCCTACCGCATTGATCTTCCCGGTGAGTATAACGTGAGTGCATCCTTTAATGTTTCCGACTTATCTCCTTTTGATATTTCAGATAGCAGATTTGCAACAACTTTTTGAAGGGATCCAGTTGTTATCCGGTCGACATGTCTTCTGGAGATACAACCGTTGGTCTCTTATCTTTCCAATGGTTCTTGAATCGCATCAATCCGATATCGGGAATCAATATGGTCATTTTACTGAAGACGGTGCATGCAGGAAATCTTATACGGATTAATACGTTATTTTGTAAATATTACGAATTTTCAATATTTATATTGATTATTTGTAATATAATTTAATAGGATGATTAATTATCTTTAGGATCAAATTTATTATTTTATTAGGAATTAAGGTTGGGTTAAAACAATATTTTAGTTTTATTATTTATTAGGAATTAGAGTTAAAACATGTTTAGTTTATTAATATTTTATTCTTTAGTTATTTAGGACATTTAGAATTCATCTCCTATATAAAGGAGGCTTCATTCAACTTTGTAAATTAGATTTCTTTGATCAATAATACAACGAGAGTTTGTTTTTGCAAGTGCTGATTGCCTTGTGCCTTTGAAGCTTCTTCTCCTGGAGTTCTTTCAAGTTCTTGTGAGGGAGATTAATCTTCACACTCCAATTTGCCTTTTCATCGCGACTAGGAGGGTTGGTTAGAGCCATATTATCGTGTTTGCCTTTTCATTGCGACTAGGAGGGCTCGATAGGACATTATCCATCGATTTTCCATATCCTCCACGCCATCAATCATTTACCGTTCACTTTCATAAGGGAGATCTTTGATTTCTTGGTTATTTTCTCTATTTTTAATTCCTTTATCTTTTGTTTATCTTATTTTATCTTGTTCTTTTCTTGTTTCCAGCACTAAAAGAACCCTAAAGAACCCTAGCTATTGCCGCCACCTTCCTCATTCATTCCTTATTGTTCTTCATCGAGTCTAGAGCTTTTCTAGGTTTGATTCTTCAACAAGAGCAACGTTCATCAATCCGCCACCGCTTCTCTATCATGGTCACTGCAAGAACAAGCCATACAGTAATGACTATATTTATAAGCCTTCAATATCTTAAATGTTACAAATTCCTTAAGTTCTCATAATAAAGGGTAAATATTAAAAATCGGTCTACCTTCCACGTGTGAGAACCATTGGACATATGCAATCTCTTCTCAAAAACATTTTAAAGCTACGACTAACAACTGGATGAAAATCAAGAAGGCGAGGGAACAGATCAATAGGGCTGAGTGTGCCAGATGTAATAACAACTGACTGGAATTGGTCAAACACAGGCTTTATGGCAAGCGAAGCATTATGGCAACTAAGCTGAAATGCCAAATCATAAAAATTAGTACATAAAAGGACAGAATAATATCACATATTAATGATATTGTAATGGAAAGAGAAATTAGTGGAACAAGCACTAGAAAAACCATAAGATTAGATCTCATAGTGAAACAGAGGCCTACATTGAATGTTGACATGGAAGATAAATCATGTATATGACCACATTTGGAAAACAGATGTTAAGAAATTAGAGATACTATACAAAAAAGCTAAAACCAATGAAAATTTATCATCTTCATTTTGTTCCCCCGCAAATCAACATGGATGGAGCTTCCAAACTCAAAGTGTGTCGATAAAAAAGAGATCTTGGAAAATATCTCTGGGACATGTTAATTGAAGGAGAAAACTCCTATTGTTATTTTCAGATTTATGGAAGTTTGTCAACATACTGACATCACTAATTCAGAAAAACTAAAAAGTAACTAAGACTAACCTGCAAGACAGGATCTGGAATAGATGGCATGCTTTTATCAAAAGGTTCGATAATAATTGAAAACCCACGACCATAAGCGCCTACAAGAGTTGCAAAGTCACATATGGTTTGGATGTGTAAGAACTCATCCGTGTCAGTTATTTCTAGAGTCATCATGAGTGAATGCAGACGATCATAACAAAACTTCAATGTCTTCTGGTCAATTCCAGCATGACTACTGATAGAGGCAACAAAGCCAACCGGGCTTTCTTTCTCAACATTCTCAGTATCCAGCCGACCACGTAGATATTGAACCAATCTCCGTAGAACATGCAAGAAGTGCTCAGCTTTACGGATATTTCCCGGCACGGCTTCCTTCAGAATATCATCGGGCAAAGCAGGATTTGAGAGCCAGTTATCAGTGACTGGCACAGGAGAAGAGTGTAAAATTAACGATGTGCGACTATAATAAAACAAAAGAAATAGTGATGAAAGTATTTAGCAAAAAAACAATTTTTTTCCACATACTAGGTAAGTTTCCTCTCAGTGCCAAACCCTCGACAAATCAGTTGTATTCAGCACGCAGTTTGCTAGCATCAGTGGCCTTGAACCTTCCTACCATGATATACAATTTAAATAAACACATCCATTTCAGAAATTAAGGGATGATAAACTCCTCAATAACTAATATGAAAGTTGTTCCTAAGAAATTACAGAGAACTACTTGAAGCATATAGAACAGCACTCTAGTCCACTACCGATCAGTTTCACCAAAAAAAAAAAGGGAAATTTTATAGATATATCGAAAAACATTGCCCAAAGAAAAATACATACCCATCAATCTCTCGACTTATCCTACTCAGATTCCTTGTAGCCCCTTCAAGTGTCTGTCTCATAATGCTAACACTAAGCGCTTCGATACACACATTGTCGATATTATGAGCCTCATCAAAGACCACAACAGACTCCTTTTGCATCTAATCGGATATAATCCCAGCCACCTTTGGATCAAGCAAATATTGGTAACTATAAACAACCACATTCGCAATCTGTATCATATGTCTTGCCAAATAATACGGACACCACGCCTTCTCCTTCCCAAACGCCCTCAAATCCTAAAAAGAATAGTGCCGGAAACAGAGATCATAAAATGTTACGTCAGTGGTAATATAATCAGTCTATATGAACATAAGATCATTCCTTTTGTCACCTAAAAAGAAATGAATACCTGAAGGGTGTAAACTCCGGGTGGCAACACGGCAGCAGAATCAGCCTTCTCATAATTCTCAAAAAACTTACTCGTGGGCACATCGGGATTCTCCGCCACCAAAGCCCGAACCCAACTCGCCGTCAACTTCCTACACCCAGCATCCACCGAATCCCGATTCTCCGCCGCAACAACCGTTGGGTTCACGCACAAATTCTTCCTCGAGGATAACCCGATTGCAAGGATCTTAGCTTGGGATCCCAAATGTTTAATCTGGTAATCGTACAAAAGCTTCAATTCGGCCAATGTTTTCTCCATCTCGTGGACGGTGCGTGTACAATAAATGAGCTTGATGGGGGGTTGAGGTCTGGAGAGAGAGTAGCTGGTGAGGAGAGATGCATTTCGAGAAGGCAATGGCCTTTGGCGTCTAAGGCTCGTTTTAGTTCGATCATGTAAGAGTATTGTTCTGGGTAAATGTGGTCGTAAGGGAAGTAGACCGTGACGTCTTCGATTAGGAACTTCATGGTTTCTTTCTTTCTGGGTTTTGAACTGTGTCGATTTCAAGCAATGGTTTATGGATTCAAAGCAGGTAGAGTTAAGGTTTAGTGGTTGCCGAAAGAAGAAGGAAGACAGAGAAATCGTTCACTTGGGGCTTCGGCTCGTTGTTGATCTCTTCTTTGTCAAAGCATCACTAACTATATTCTATAACAGAAAATTTACTATTCACCCATAGGTCGAACTATGAGTTTTTATTTAAATTTAATTATAAATATTTATACTATTATGATATAATTTTAATTTAATTTAGATAAATTTTATAATCACATAAATTATTGGTAATATACAGGAGTCTAAATGAACAAAGCATTATGTGAACTATTCGTTTATTAAGATAAATAAACGAGTATAAATAAAAACTTTTATGTTCATTTAATAAACGAACGAACACAAATAGTGGTGTGCTCGGCTCATTTATATTCATAAACAAGTTTATTTATCAACTCGTTCATTTATGTTCGTGAACAAGCTCATTTGCCTGATTCCTTTTCCTTTTTTTTGACATTTTAAATATCGGGAAGGTAAAAGTTGAAATTTAAACTATGAATTTTAAGGAGTTAAAACACTAGCGTAATTTTATTATTTTTTTAACTTCCGGATGAAAGGGTAAAACTAAAAAGTGAACATATAAACGAACGAGAAACGAATATTAAACGAACATGTTCGTGAACGCTAAATGAACACGTTCATGAAAAATATAAACGAACATATTCGCGAACATTAAACGAACATGTATGCGAACAATAAATAAACAAATACAAACATAATATTAAAAAATTTAAACAAACATGAACCGAACATAAATACCTTCAAAAATAAACAAACGAACATGAACATAACCTTGTTCGTTCAAGCTCAATTCATTTACACCCCTAATAATATACATATATCCTAAGGATTTGAGACACTCAAACTTGAAATTAATTTATTTATTTTTAACAAATTGTACTTAGGGGATGGGAGAAAAATTATTGTTCCTAATGGTAGGTGTCAACTAAAAGCTTTTTAACCATATACTTTAAAGATTATTGACAAAAAGTAATTCATTAATTACCAAAATTTCAAGTTATCTACATTCTATTTTATAACACGACTCAAATGTGAATCCTAAACAATCTACTCAATTTTTAAATCCAAATTGCTTCAATTTGAGATCTAATCCAAAACCAACATGAGACGTCCATTTTTAAACTGGCACATCCATTTTACAAGTCCATTTTATACCATAAAAAAAGAAAGGGGTATTTTACAAGTCTATTCAAGTAATGCAGATTCTTGGGAGCTACAAAATAAAGTCGATTCAATAATACAGTATACAACATACAAGTTGAAGTAGTTGGAATTACAGGTTAGAAAGATGAAGCTGAGTGCTGTAATGGGTGGCCATTTACAACCACAACCATCGAGCTTTGCAGCTTTGTCAATCTATTATGTACGAACTCCTACATCCATGCATATAGAAAAGTATAGCAAGCCTCTTAATGAAACAGAACCAGCAATTTTAAGGAAAGAAGGCATTATTCATCATGGGAAGATGAACCTCTCATTCTTCTTCTTCTGGTGTCTTGAATGGTATGCCCTTTATTGCATGCCGGCATTGAAACCTTTAGAGAATGAAATAGGTATAAGCAAAGGTTAGGACAGCTTCAATTCATAAAGACTGGCTTCCAGATTATGCAAGCTGCAATAAGCCAATCAGCAGCCACGTTTTCTTGCAAATGTATTAAAGGTTGATTGAATCTCAAATCAGTTGGTTGTTATTGTATCCTCTGATTTACGATTTGAATAGTTTAGATATTGTATCTTAAAAATGTAAGAAAGACAACATTGATACAATCACCGACAATCCCTTAACATCTTGCAAAGTGGTGAGGCAGTGAGGTAGCCAATAATCATTCGAAGGAATCACCTTCCGGTTGCTTGAACTAGAAAAGTATAACCTAAACATATAGCTAGAGAGTTGTGAAAGACTACATTCTCAATCTCAAAGTGAAAAGTCAAAAGATTTTGCAGCAATCAATAGAAAATACAAAAAAGAATTATCTAAATTATAAGAGAATTTGAAATTTTCATACGGATGACCGCCTCCGCCAGCTCCCTCGGTCCATCCCTGCTTAGGATGACATTCATGCCATTGGACAACAGGCTTACAAAATCCGTCTCCTTAGTTTAGACAAAGAGTTCAAAAAGTTTATTTCGAAGATTGGACCATTTGGAGTTTGCCTATATCTTAACCTTCCCCAGCTTATATTTTCTCAACAAGGTTTATTACCCAGAAGGGGATCTTAGTTTTCCAATAATCCAATAAAAGGTTTAATCTGATTTGTGAAGTAAACTGCACTTGACAGAAATTATGATTCAAAGTAAAAATGTTGAATGCAATTGAAAACAGAAATCCCTGTACCAGATTAGATCGTTTGAAGAATCTATCCCTTTTGATCTGCCAGTCTGTGAACTGTGATCATCATCCATTTTCAAACCTTGGGTTCTACATCTGAACCGTAACCTGAAAGGAACAATCTGAGAAAGGAAAGATGCATTAAACTCACAGCTTACAAAATATAAGTGGAAATCAAAATGCATATAGCTACGGCTAGTACGTAAACAACTAGTTTATTTTACGATATTATAGATAATTTCAGCTTCATCTTTACCTTTTTACTGTATCTAAAGTCACGCTTTGGAAGAAAATGCAAAGGCAAATTGAATGAGGTGGGAGCTTTAACCATCAGAAACAACTTAGTAGGGCCTAAAAAACAAAGACGACAGAAAACCTTCAACTAAACTTCCACAGATACACTCGCATTAATAACACAAATATTTCATGTAACTACCTGGATAGGAACTGGAACCTGCACCTTTTGTAATCAATGCCCTAATAGCCTGTTAAACAGAATAAATTAGTTACATGGTTAAAAAAGGGGGGCTACTTATAATTCAAGTAAAAACAGCACCATTAGGTACCTTCCTTGAAAGCCCTTCAGCTGTTTTGCCTTTCACGAAATTAGCTTCAACGATCGGAGCAGGATTCGAATGCGAAAAACACAACTGATAAACATGCTGAGGGCGAATTGGACTTGCCCCAAGGACCAAAATAACCTCCTGGATGTTAGGGGCTTCGCTTATCATCAATTGCAATGCAGTTTTGAAGACTTGAAATTGTACTCATAAACTTTTTCATCTTTTTTATCCCTCGCTTGACCTCTCTCATTCTGCCAATGTGCTGTCGTCGCTCCTTCATCTCCGTTTTCGCAAGATCCACCTCCTAAAACTCACAATTCTTAGGGCACAAATTTTTTTTTTCAAAAAAGAATCATAAAAATGACTGAAAAGCAGAAGAAAGCAAATCAATGAACCAACAAAGTTAACATACCAAATCTTCATATTCAGTACGCAATAAGTCGAATTCAAGACTGATATCCTGCAAAATGCTGGATATGAAGTATAAATTACAATGTAATCAGTATATCCTATACAACATAGCTTATTAAAATAAATAAATTTTAAAGGAGAAAAAACCCTTTCGAATTTCAATGGTACAAACTGATTACTTATAGGCAAGGGATGATGGATTTAGAACGGATCCATTCGTTAAAATTCATACTGGAAAACCTAGAAATTTAACGAAGTCTTTGAGGAGTAAAGAAAGGAACATACGAAGGGATTTGCTGGTGCATGTAGAGAATGAAACCGATGGTGTCCTTGACGACGTGGAAGACGACGGAGCTATCGAAGAACTCGGCGGCCGTTTCTATCTCTGTGAATTGCATCTCCGGCTCGGAGCTTCCTTCTCCTTCCGTCGATTCCATTTGCTTCCTCTGTTTGGATCCTTTGAAAACTTTCAGATTTTTTTAAAATTATTTTTTTGGATAGTTTTTTATATAATTTTTTAAATATACTCTTGGTCTCCTATGTTTCTGGTTCGTTCAATTTTGGTCACTGATTCAAAAAAGTTTGATTTGAATCCCTTATATTATGGGTCGGTTCGATTTTGATCCCCTCGGTCATTACCTCTCGTTAACTCAATGATTGAAGTCTGACTTGGCTTTTAAAAAGTAAAATAAATATCACCTAAAGATATACACGTCAGCCTTAAAAGTTAAGAAGAAAACTTATTTGAAAGACTTGTTTAACAAATTTTGGACCCTTTTTAGATTTATCTTGTTGTTATGAAAAAGAAATGCATTCGCAGGCGAACATAAGATATTATGTTAGGTGTTAGGTGGTAAACTTTTAAAATGTTATGAGGTGATAAATATATAAAATTTTAGAACTAAAAACATATTATCAATTGAAAACATAAAAAAAATCTAAAATATATACTAATTTGAAATTTTTAGATATCAAACTGTTTACTACTTGAATCAACCCTTGTCGGTAAAAAAAACACACAAATTAAACACACGAAAACAATAATTTTTTCAGTTTTACATGCATACCCTTTAGGTGTTTTTTCTTTTATTTTTTAATGTTAAGTTAAACATTTTTTTATTGGGTAACAGAAGTTAGCAATTGAGGGATTAAATTATATTAAATCAATAATATAAGGGATCAAAACTATTTTTTTAATTGGTGACCAAAATCAAACGAATCGAAAATATAAAAGAGCACCAATAGTATTTACCGAAAAATTAAAATTAGGATTATTATCATTCCATTTATTTATCTTTTAATTTTTTTAATAGAACCCTTAGTAATATTCCGATGATATTAAACGTCATTTTAATTAAAATTTAAAATATAAAGATAAGTTATTTAAATTATTTATCTCCCTTTTAATTCAAATAGTTAATAAAATTGATATTACAAGTCAGTTCGATATTACCTTAGTTCAAATATAATTAAAATATCATCACATTTAGTGTATAACTTAATTTGCACAATATTACAATAAGCATTTTCTACATTAACACGTATATTATTTATAACAATTAACACTTTTGTTGAATTTGAATTTTAATATAATAAATAAATATAAATTTTTTGAATTTAATCATACATTTTAAAAATAATTCAAAATCCATAAAACATGAGTTTAAATAAAATAATTTTAACATATTATAATTAATGACAAGTTATATATTTAATTTCAAAATTCATTTTATCAAAATATTATTAATATTTTATTAGATATTCTGAAAGCTTTGAAAAACTCAAAAATATGTGTTCTAATTTATTTTTTATATATAAAATATTTTTGAGTTGACTAAAATATTTTTAAAGTGTTTTTTACAATGTTTTCAAAATCGGACCGGACATTGAACCGGTGAAGATACTGGTTCACTGGTTCACTGGTTCAACCAGATTCAACCGCGGTTGAACCGGATTTTATATAAAATAATATATTTTTTTAATTTTACATAATATTCAAAGCATATTAATATATGTAACACTTTTTTAAGTTTACAATATTAGAAGGTATAAAAATATCACAAGTCATAACATGTATAAATGAAAAACCATAAAATCAAGTGAAACAAAATGATTCAAATCAACTACAACATAATATTTAAGTTAAAACATATTAAATAATAAATATAATTATATAACTATAATAAAAAATAAAATTGGGGCTTAAAAAATTATAACAAATGTCATTTGGTTTAATTGTTTTTAAAAAAACAATCTCACATGGCTAAGAAACATAGAAGAGCATCCCAACTTACTTCTATAAATAATAGAGGTAATTTGACATTCAAAATCATGGAGCCTTTTGGTGAGCACAAAGCGAACTATTCTTTCGCTTCAATTGAACTCAAATTTTAGGCTTCAATTGAGCTTAAATTTTAGGCTTCAATCGAACTTCTAAATTTTTTTTTTGAGTTCGAGCCTTTTTGAAATCGAGTTTTAATATTATATTTCGAGTTGATAATTTTTAACTCGTGAGTTTTTGAGTCGAGTTGAGCTTACTTTTAAATAAAAACAGGGGCGCTTTCTACCCAAGAGTGATCAAGGGAGAAACGTAACCCTTCAGCTGCCAATGCATGGCTGGATTGTTGCTATTCTGGCCTATGAAACTGAATTGGCATGAGATGAAGTTCAAACCGAGCAGTTTTGTATCTCTGATGATGGGTCCAATATCTGAGATATCTTGATTTGAAGAATTGAGCTTCAAAAATACAGATTTGTTATCACCTTTAGCGATAACACTCTAGAGGCCCAACTCCTAAGCAAATGTAAGACCTTGGAACACTGCAAAAGCTTCAGCCTCGAAGGCAGAGGTACTGTTTGTGTTTACTCGATACCCGGACCCGATCATGGAACCCTCGTTGTCTCTTCTAATGATTCCTAAGCATGATTTTTGTCTGAGATAATGTAACTTGCATCGATATTTATCTTGTAGGTCGAAAGTGGTGGAGCAACCCAACGGTCTTGATCATGGTGACGAGGGTGTCGGTAGGAGGTGGAGATAAAATCAAGTTCCTGGCAGTAGCCTCTCACAAAGGTAAATACATCTTCAATTCTTTGAATTACACCCTCATACATTAACTTGTTTCTTGAATACCACAAAGCCCAAATGGTAGTAATAAGCATTCGGTGTGTGCTCTGATGAAGCCTTCGAAACATATCAACAAGCCAATCTCCAAAATTGTTGTGTTGAGGCAAGGTAGAAACGTTAAAACCAAGCTGATTCCAGGTTTCCCTTGCAAAAAAACAGTCCCTCGCAACATGCACAGTATCTTCAGTAGTTACTCTACATCTATGACAAATAGGATTAGTCGCAACTCGTTTAATAACAAGATTTTGCGTTGTAGGAACATAGTTACGAACCATTCTCCATGTAGTGATTTTTATCTTCGATGGGCAAGAAATCTTCCAGATATGATTGAAAACAGATGGATGTTGAGCATTCACAAAAATAGACCCCATCAATAACATGTAACCACTTATGATAGAATAGGAACCCTATCCCTCACCCTTCCACTTTAGTAATTCTTGTTGGTGGAATCTAGGGAGTTTAATACTTAAAATACATTCTGCCTCTTTATGGTCAAAAACAGCCCGTGTAAGATTCTTATCCCATTTTTGTTCATTGGGAACCATCAACTTTGAAACCATCTCTAATTGGTTATTATGTCTATACGAGACTCGACATGAGGGCAAGCATGGTAGCCAATAGTCGTTCCAGATGGAGACGGTCGAACCAACACCAATTGTCCAACCGATACCCAGGCCTCTCGAACTCCATATGCTGCGCCAAATCAGTGAAGGTGAATCTCCAAGATTAGCTTGAAGAAATGAAGAGTTTGGGAAATACTTTGCCCTTAGCAAACAGGCAAAAAGAGAGCTCGGATTAGTAAGCATATGCCAACCCTGCTTTGCAAGGAGTTATTAAACTTGCCAAGGTCTCGGAAACCCATACCTCATTCATCTATAGATTTGCTTAGCTCCTTCCAAGTAAACCAATGAATCCCTTTTTGTGATGCGGACTTTTGCCACAAAAAACGTGCCGCAATCGCTTTTAATTCTTTACAAAAAGAGATGGGTAAAGGGAAAAAGACATTTCAAAGAGATGAATTGATTGAATAATGGATTTTATAAAGACTTCCTTACCTCCCTGAGAAAGTGTCTTTGAGCTTAAAGTAAGAACTCGGCTGCCAAATCTGTCTTTAAGATAACCTAATGCTTGCTTTTTGTTTTGCCCGACAATTGCTGGAAGACCCAAGTAATTTTCTGGATTGTTAACTTCGGAAACACCCAAAATTCAACACGTCTGATTTATTATCGTTCATGAAATTCGAGCTGAAAAGGATGCTTGATTTGTCATAGTTTACAAGTTGGCCATAGTATTCTGCATAATAGTGAAGTAAGGATTTCAGGCTCCTAGCACTAGCAGTCATTGCTTCTCCAAAAATTAAGCAGTCATCAACAAATAGCAAATGACTGATTAGAGGGGCTCCTTGAGTTATACGTGCACCTCTAAGAGAACCATTTGTAGTCGCAGTCCGAAGTAAGGAAGACAAACCCACTCCACAAAAGAGGAAAATATATGGGCTAATAGGGTTGCCCTGACGTAAGCCTCTTGAAGGAGTAAAATAGTCACTAGTGCATCCATTCACAAAAACCGAGTAAGACACCGTAGTAATACAACTCATTACAATATCAATCCAAGGCTCACCGAAACCCAGCTTAAGCATTACACTTTTGAGGAAAAAAAAACTCATTCGACACGGTCGTTGGCTTTGCTCATATCAAGTTTTAGAGCAAACGAACCTAGCCGACCCACATGCCTTTTCTTGTAAGAATGAAGGATCTCATATGCAACAATAATGTTATCAGTGATGAGCCTCCCTGGGACAAAGACACTTTGAGCCTCGTCAATACAAACATCAAGAACCAGCTTTAGCCTGTTTGCCAACATTTTTGAAATGATTTTAAATAGGACATTAAAGAGAGAAATCAGCCAAAATTGGGGCATAGACTTTGCATTGGTAACATTCGGGATCAAAACAATATGCGTTTTATTTATCTCAGCAATGGGAAAATCACCTTTTACAACCTCAATACAGTAGTTGGCAATATCAGAACTAGGGCTGTAAATGAGACGTGACAGATCGCGAGCTACTTGAGATCGACTCGGTCAAAGCCCGATCAACACTCAAATCGAATGAACTCAACTCGAGCTCAAACTTGACTCGAATTCTTAACGAGCTAAAACGAGTTACTTAATACTTAACTCGAAAAGCTTGCGAGCTACTAGAAAAAAATGTTATATTATAATTTTAGTTTTTTTAAAATTACATTATTAAAAATACATTATTGATAATTATAAATTTTCAAAAATATATTTTTAAATGTAATATAATCAGAACTAGGCTGTAAATGAGACGTGACAGATCGCGAGCTACTTGAGATCGACTCGGTCAAAGCCCGATCAACACTCAAATCGAATGAACTCAACTCGAGCTCAAACTTGACTCGAATTCTTAACGAGCTAAAACGAGTTACTTAATACTTAACTCGAAAAGCTTGCGAGCTACTAGAAAAAAATGTTATTATAATTTTAGTTTTTTTAAAATTACATTATTAAAAATACATTATTGATAATTATAAATTTTCAAAAATATATTTTTAAATGTAATATAAGATTTTTGTAGGTTCAAATTCAAGTTTGAGTTCGAGCTTGAATCGAGCTCAAAATCGAGCTTGAATCGAGCTCAAAATCGAGCTTCAATCGAGCTCGAGTCTCGAGCTTTAATCAAGCTCCTGATTTTTTTAGAGTTCGAGCCTTTTCGAGTTCGAGTCGAGTTTCAATATTATATTTCAAGTTCGAGTCGATTTTCAATATTATATTTCGAGTTCGAACTGAGCTTGATAATTTTTAGCTCGCGTGACCCGATCTGATCCGGGGTGTCACATTAGGGCCATCGGAGCGGTCGACCGAAAAAATATCAAAAAAATTAAACTTTTTATTAAAACGTTTAAAATCATAAAACAATTTATAAATACAAAAGTAAAATTTAACATTTATTCAAAAATAAACCAGATATCTGACTTGGATATAAAAACAAAATACAAGCTACATGCCCCCATAATCACATGTACTGTACTCCGCAAGCAACGCCGGTGAAACTCCCCTACTTACGTCGATAGTTGCACAAGTTCAATTCTCTTAACCTGAAAATGTGAGTAATAGAGTAAGTTGTGGAAAGCTCAGTAATACAATATTACCAAATGATGCTGAAATGCATGTAGATAACATATGCGCATATATTTCCTTATTGATTCAGACATCTACAGACTTTTAGGCTGAGCCTAGGTCCCACTGATATCTCAGGTAATCACAGACAATAAGCTTTCAGTTCAGAGTAAACGTTCAGAGGATTAGGCTTAGGAGACCATAACAGAGTGTCTAATGTGTTCCCACAAAACCAGTGAAAAGGTATAGATCTTTTTAAAACAGTAGCAGTTTAAAACTTATTTTTCAAAAACCATAATAAAACCCTCCATCCGAACGCCAATATGCAGTTCCCCATAACTACATCCATAAGGACTTACCCTAGGCCCAACCTAAGGGAACACCTTGAGTCCATAAGGTCTTACCCTAGCCGAAGTGTAGGTGCCTACCTGAGGGGAGTAACCTCAGGTCCATAAGGTCTTACCTAAAAGTACATAGCAGTGGTGCCACCCCTAAGGGAGTGCCTTAAGGTCTATAAGGTCTTACCACTAGGCCCATTAGGCCTAGGAGCCCACCCAAAAGTCGCCTTAGGTCAATAAGGAATTACCTGTAGGTGCTGAACCTATACAAGGAATTACCAACAACGATTGAAACTACCAGAGATAGGAATTACCAATCGGTGTTGAACCTATACAAGGAATTACCAGCAACGACTGAACCTACCAGAGTCTTCATACCATATCCCAGAGTACCCCAAATAAAACATTTTCAGTCAGTAAACAGAGATATTAGAAATTAGAGCAGAGATCGGAACATAAATCAAAGAAAACTCCCATGTGATCAAGGAATACACTAGAGGTTCCATATATTATTTGGAGGTACTAGATAATCTTATCGGGCAGAGAAATACAGATCTTCAGTATACCGATAGAATGCCGTAAATTAGCATCACTATTGAAAGAGTTCATTAGCTGACAGGATCGTCAGTTATTCAGAATGTGATTTATCAGGATCATATAGTATTCAGACATTTTTTCGGAGGCACTAATTAATTAGAAGGGTATTCATAATCCTTTGCATCCGAGTTACTTGTGTTTTCAAATATGACAGGAGTGATTCCAGGAAAATCAGAGGAATTTTGGGCATTAGGTTCTTAGAGAATTCATAATGATTTGAGCTGATAAGGGTGAACCGAATATTTAGGGCATTTACGATTTGTGTCGATCTATCGGAATATCGAGTTAACTCGAGTTGAACAACTCCCATCACTGATGCTTGTCAACCGGTCAATTCGTTGCACTTCAAGGATATTCACTCTCTTATACAGATAACTCTTGTCAATGGTTCATCTTCAGAATCATTGTTGAATAGATCTTAGGAAGACAAATATATGTTCCAATGGTTTTTATTTCATTTCTACAATGCAACGCTAATTGGAAATGTCAAAATGCTTGATTCGTGGTTCTAAACCCTTATGAATGGTACAACTTATAAGATCGTCATGTTTCCAGACTTATCCAAGTTAATCACTTAATTCTGGGTAATCGGGGTTCTTAATTCAATTAGTATTCAAGTTATCACGTTCGCTTAGGAGTTTCCTGAGTAATTCGGTCGTTTCCGAAATTCGAATACATACTATACTTCCATTCTGTTTAACTTGGTCATATAATATAATCATATTGGAATACGAGGTTGATTTGTTTATTTCAGAGCTGATAGTATTAGTTATTCCAGGCTTGGACGTACTTCGAATCATATTACACTTTAGGGGTATTATTGTCATTTCATTCAATTATGCCAATGGAATTACTTCGGATAACTTAGGCTTGAAAGTATTTTAGTTCCTTTAGAGTTCAGTTTACTTTGTTCATTTGATCATTGGAGGTTATTTTCACCAATAGGGGATATCTGGGTCCTTTTTCAATACAAGGGTATTTTCATAATTTTACCCCATAGCACTATTATTGGTAATTTCTTATCCAAATATTTCCATCATTTAATCTTTAATGGGATTAATCAGAATTTACGTATTCTGATATTGATTGATTTATTGATTTATTCATTGAACTGAGATTTGTTTTCGATCAGCCTATCAATTTCTTTTTCGAGCCATTAGAGTCTTATACAATGTTTTGTCCTTAATCCAATTTCCTTCTGAGTCCAAAGATAATTAACTACCATAATGGACCAATTATTTTCATTCATGCTTTTACCATTTTTCAGCGAGTTCCGAAAATCATAAAAATGTAGTAAAGTATTAGCTCAATTTTCGTGTCATATTTATCGACCGTTTAAACTCTATTCGATCACTTTCGAACTTGAAATCAACGTCCAATAATTCCTCGGATAAAAAACAACCAAATTTACATCAGAAACTGAACTTAATTGAGAACTCAACTTGAATCCGAAGATAAAACATTGAAAAACGGCTTACCGAGTGCGAATTTGGTAAAACAGACTTCGGATTCGGACAAAGGATGTCGAAAAACATAAAATATATGGCTTTTCCGGAAAAGTTGATTTTTTGTCAAAGTCAACGGTTAACGGTCTGACCGATCAAAGTCAACGGGTTGACTCAGTCAAAGTCAACGAGTTGACCTGGTCAAAATCAACGAGTTGACTGCGACTGAGTCGGGAAGGCGGGTCGGGTCAAACGGATCGGTTCTTCTAAAGTAGGCAGAGTAAGCCCACGCGCACTGTCGATGCATGGTGGCATGTGCAGCGATGACAGGGGTCGAGGCGGTCGACCGATTACTCTATATCCAATCACTTGCCAAAATAAACCCAAAATATATCAAATTTCAACCAAAACAACATAAAATAATCGGAATAAGTTCGGAGAGGTTACCCACGATAGTGTTCGGACAAAACTGGCGACGATGGGCAACGAACCCAGTCGGGTTTTGGTCGCACGAAGCTGGGGAACTCGATGAGAAGGGAGGTGAGGTGCAACGGTCACTAGATTGGCCGGAAAACTCGTAAATTCAAACTATAGGTGGGGTTCACAGCGATGATTTCAAGAGTCGATTCGCGCCGATCGACGCCGAATCATGCTTCGGTGATACCTGAGCCTTGGTCGCCGGTCAATGAAGAATCAAACGGGGTAGTGGGTGATCGAACAGTGGCCAGACGGCGAGGGGTTGGGAGCCTGGCGAGGGGTTAGGAGCCCAGCGAGGCTTCGATTGAGGGGGGGGAAATTAGGGATTTGTTAATTTGGGAGAAATTTTTTAAGGATTTCTCAAGGGAAGGGGTTAATTTTTACTGCCTAACAAAAATGGACAAATTCAGGATTGGATCCCTAAATTTCCTACATTTTCTTAAAGAATCTATAAGTTTAAAAAATTTATAGGTTAACCCCTAAATTGGGGTGTTACACAAGTTTTCGAGCCGAGCCTAATTTTAAACTTTTCGAGTTCGAGTCAAGCTCATCAATACTCGAGCTAGACTCGGCTCGTTTACAACCCTAGATTCAGAACCAATGATCCCATAGAAACGTTGAAAAACACAACCCCTAAGCCATCCGCTCTTGAAGCTTTCAATGGACTCATTGAATTCAAGGTTGTAAATACATCATCTTTAGTGAATTCACGAATAAGAGTTTGGTTCATCTCTGAATCAGTGCAATGATTGATGCCTTGCAGAATATCAGTAGGATAATTAGTACCAGCCGAAGTGAACAGTTCAGAGAAATAGCTTACAACAATATTTCACACATCATTTTCATCATGAAAAATCCCATCATCAGTAATGAGACCATCAATACATTTACTGCTTCGTCTTTGGCTAGCGTAACGATGAAAAAAACCAGTATTTCTTTCGCCATTCTGAAGCCAATTAGCCCGAGCCCTTTGTTCCAGTAAATGTAGTAGATGTATACTTTAATTATAAAATTGAACCACTCTAAATCTCTTGTGCCAAAAGATTTTATTTTTGATCAAACATTTATCGAAATTCCTAAAAGTCAATTCACTCTTATGGGTGGTTTTCAGTTAATCGATCGAGCTAACAACTTTACACCTATCAATTCATTAACAAATTTCATCATCAATCATGCTCAAACATATTCAAACATATAATTTTCATACCAAAAAATATACTAATATTCCTCATCAATATACAAAATAGTCGAAAAGCTCAATTTAAAGTCAGCTTTCATATTTAACATAAATTAGGCAATTTACCTAAAAAAAAACAACATATACACCAAACACGAACACAACTACGACTATACTCTTCTAATTAGAACTTTAGATATGCCTCAGATAATTAAGGTACAATGTCAAAATTAGGCTCAAATGTTTATTAAAATGATCATTTTGTCTCTAATTTTATTTTTTGGAACATTTTGGCACGCAACATTTCATTTTAAGGCAAAAAGGCTCCTAACATTTTACAAATAATCACTTTTGCCTCTTATTAGCCCTCAAAATTTCATTTTAGGTTAAAAAAGACTCCTATTTTGGAGAGTAATCGTGTGTTAACTAATGATTTTCATCTATAGAGGAACTTTTTGCCCCAAAATGAAACGTTGGGATTAAAATGCTTCAAAAAAAATTAATAAGAGTCAATATGACCATTTTAATAAACGTTGGGGGTTATTTTTGGCATAATGCCGATAATTAATTACTCGATTAACTTCCCTTTCCCTGTAACTTTGGATGCTCCTTTAACTTCTTGAACTTCAAATGCACATTTTAAGCATATTAATAATAAAACATAACACCAAATTCATAATCAAAATGCCTAAATGAGCATACATGAACTTAATAAATACTTTAAGGTTTAGTTTCATTACCTTGATGGAAGCAAAATTTAATTATACTATGATGATGGGTGCTTCAAGAACTATCCAAATCTCTAATTTCTTTTGACATGCATGGAGGAATTTTACTAGAATTTGGACTTCCTCTCCACAAATATAAGGACTCAACAATGATGACTTAGCTTAACGAGGAAGATGAAAGAAAATGGGATATGGTAGTGCTCTTAATTCGGTGGGGAAATATAGATAAAAGAATTTGGTGGTTTTGATTTTACATTGATTTAAAATCGTTGGATGAGCGAAAATAGAAGATTTAAATTATTTTCTTATTTTTTCAGTAAATATCTTCTTGTTTCATTCTTTTAATCTCAACCGTATATTTTCACTCATCCAACGATCATAAAATAATATAAAACTTTTAATTTTACGTTGTGTAACTAGGTCCTACTTCTCTCTCTATATATTCTAATTTAATATAACTTTAATATAAACAAATTATTAATGTAAAACACTTGTCCATAAAATGCCACAAACCATATTTCAAGGACTAATAATGATACGTAGTTTCAATTTTTACTATACATTCAATTTACTTTCATTTTCCATTTCACTTTTTAATTGTCGATTATTTTATTAAAATAGACTATCATTAAATCAAATGAACCGAAATGAATAAGATACAAATCTAATCACTCAAAATTTATAAAATAATTATAAAAATATATTTTTAATAGATGCATTGGTTTAAATTGTTTTATCAAGGTCCATCTACAAAGACCAAACGAAACTTCATTTTTCTTATCGTTATTTAAACATATTTTCTTACCAAAAGAAGGAAAAAAAAATCGTACAACTTAGTTAATAATATTTAACAACATGGCCGATAATCTTATGAGGTGTAAGGTAGGTCAATCTTGGCCTTGTCCTTTAGATGTTTTCAACTAATAAGTCCATTCCCGAGGAAGAAATATATCCGGCGAAGAATCTTCGGTTGCATGATGGTGGTGGTGGTGGTGGTATTGGTGATGATGATCATTCCCATCTTTTAGTTTACTGTTTTTCTGGGATCTGCATGAAAATCAATGAAACCAAGTGTTTTAGAAACGAAGGTGATATATTAGCAACGTACATGAAGAATGGAATGCACGTAGTTAAACCACGGCGGGGAGAAATTTGCAGGCCTAGCTCTTGGACGTTGAGGTTGAGAGCTTCAACAACGCGACAAGGGAGGAGAACCGGAGAACAAGCTGCAGGCAAAAAACAATCATATAGATGAGTATTTGATACATTTAACGACGGATCCAGAAATATTTTTAAAGTAAACACATATATATTAATTACACAAAAACTTTACATCCAATAAGAACAAAAAAAAATCAGGATAGACACAATCATAAAGTTAAGTCACTATCTAAAGAAAATTTAGATTTCACACGTGACTACCCTAACAATAAGGATGCATTCACTACTGCTTACAGTTAAACTAAAAAGGAATGATTAAAATATTAGTTTTTATCTTTAAAGTTGTAAGTTCAAACACTAGAGATAATAAGGTATTTGAGTTTTCATCGTCAAATTATTGAAAATCTTTACAACAAATAGTACTTTTTAATTACCCTAAATTAATAAAAAGGAGTAATGACAAAAAATTACTAATGTTTGATTAAATAATTACTTTGATCTTATTTTTTTTAATAATATTTTGATCTTTAATGGGATCTCTAACTAGAAGGAAATTATCCGCATTAACACTGTAAAATAAAAATATTTTTATCCTATAAAAAATATTGAAGAAAAAATATTTTAAAAAAGCGTACAAGTTACTATTTAATCAATTCGTAAGGATCTTGGATCTTTTAACATAAAATGAATTGTTAATGTTAAAATAATTAAAAAATATATATAAAAATAATTATTTAATCCAACGTTTAGGATTTTTTTCAGTATTAGAACTAAAAAAATGTAAATTAATATGAATTTACCTGGTTTTCTATTAGAATGAAAATTAGTGCCAGCTCTCTGGGGAAGGAAAACACCGGTCCCGGATGATCTTTCACCGGAATCCAAGAATAAAGCCTGCATTCCAGGTCCTCCCGATGCATAGCCGCCCCAATATCTCGGCTTCTGATGGCGTCTCGAGCCAACTGGTGAAAAAGGTTCAACAGGCAACTTCGAACGATGGCGATGGTGGTGGTAGTTGTACTTCACGTCATTCTGTAATTAACATCAAGCACATTGATGAGCACAGGGAAAACGAACACCGGAGAAAAGATGGTTGGAGATGGAAGATGGAAGATGAAAGACCTTTGTTTTATTGGTTTCCCATATTGCTTCGTCGAGAACATGAGAAGGCAGCCATGGCATTGCTTCTTCGAAGCCGAGCTCATTACCCCGGACGCCAGCCGCAGCCATTAAAATTTTGATTTTTCACTTCAGTTTTCCCCTTTTGGAGAAGAAAAAGGGGGGCTTTTGAGCTTTCAACTTCCTCTAACTACAATTTTACTTGATATTTAAGCGTTACGTTGGAAGGGTTTGCGAGGGAAAGCGATAGACAATGAACGTGCACATATTCTGTCGAAATCGAGACTTCTAAATAGAAGAATATTTCTTTTTACCATTGCTCTTGTTTGTGGGTTCAATTTTTTTATTTGGATCAATATTGTATAGATGGACCGATAGTTTTTTTTGAGTAGTCTGAGGTGATTACAAGATAATACATATTTAGATTTTTTTCTTAATCTATTGATAATGCACACACATCTTACAGATACAATTGTTCGAACCTGTGATTTATAGGGAGAACAATATACCCCATACCACTGAAAAATTAGAACATAATTAAATTAGTTAAATTATAATTTAAATTTTAATCGATTTAAAATAATTTTATTGATCTAGTTAATTAGATTAAATCATCAATATTTGATTTAATTAGTTAGTCCAAATGTGTATGAACCAAGCAATTTCAGTAGTTAAAGAGCTTATTATTCTCCCTATAAGTCGCGGATTTAAGTCCCAACAAGAATATTAATATTTATTTTCAATTGTTTGAGAGTCTTTAAATAGATACTATCTTGTATTCACCGTATATTTATACAAAAAAATTAACCGGTACAAATGTGTGTAAACGAGAGTTGTGCGTGTAAATTGACATTGGTTAAGGACTATAATTATGCATCAAATCACATATTTTTTTTTTAAATTAATCACTGATATTCGATCTATTATTGATTAATCCAGATCGGGTATCAATATTTATTCGTTAAACCTCTTTCTCTTACATGTAATTTTAAATTAATTAGCTACCAAAAATAGGGAAAATTCCTATCCAAAGTTGGTCAACAAAAAATCCTAAATATCGAAATATATATTTTGTTTATTGTCAACGCTTCATTATTTTTCACCCAAAAACTTGTCAGTATTGACCATAAAAGTACAAAATGATGAGCTGCAATTATAAGTTAATATTTGATTTATTAATTTAATTACGGCATAATCCGGAATTTAATTTATATTGTCTGAACCGTTTGCCCGTAAAAGCTAGCTATATATGCCACAACATTTTACCTCTCCCCCCCACCCCCATGAATTACTCACCATCCTTTAAAAAATTTTAAATGATCATATATTTATATATTTTATTAATAATTTATTTTTAATATATTTCTAAAATTTTATAAGTTTATCTCTTTAAAAATTTTAAAAATTTGACCCATATTCTAAAATCTTATGTCAGTTCATGTCTTCCTCACCATTGTCAATACTTTTGGATTGTGTAACAAGTATACAAACTTACTTATATGGATGTACACATGATTTTATATATGTAATATGAATTTTTAATAAATTATATTAAATATTTAAAGGTGTAAAATTACAAAAAAATTAATAAATATGAAATTAGATCATTCATATAAAATAAAAAATACTTAAATCAACCTTTTTCTCCATGTTATTTTTCAGCAAATTTGTTTAATTTATTTTAAAATTTGGGATTAAGAGAACTAAAACTGATTCTGGCCTCGCACATCTCTGTAAAGAAATGCAAATACGCGCACCAACTCTGACATTTTGAACCCATAAATAAAACACTGTTTTTTTTGAAAGGTCATAAATAAAACAATGTTGGTTTAGGGAAGTAGGTCCCCTTCCCTAGCTGACAAAACAATACCATTTAAACAAACCTTCACCATAAATGGTAAATAAAAAAATATCTGAAATCAACGAATTGATTCAAGTACTAAACAACTTGATATTGTTTAAGTAGATTTTGAATTCGAGTTATTGTGTATGTAGAAAATTCTCGTTGAAAGATTTACGTACAAAAGTCAAGTTTTCAATCCAGATCGATCTATATTAGTCAGGACGAAATTTTAGAAACTGACAATCCAAAAAAATAAAAATAAATAAAAACACCTAAACTAATGTGCTGATGATGTTGGTGAACTACTCGCTCCTGATTTTGCTGGTCTATTTTGTGGACGTGTAAATCAATTACTGAGTGCTTCTTGTTGGCAGCTGACTTGTGGTTTTGTTTTAAAGTAAGGTCAAAGTTACTAAATCTGTCAATAATAAAGAAACGGTTCACTCAAGGTTCATCTAATTATTCAAAACTTTGGCACACTTGTCAAAGTGATGTGAAGTTCTTGTGTTTCGGGTAGGCAAATTCTGGTGAGATTTTGTAGTTCAGCTTTTTTTAGGTCAACAACTGCAAACATGCAAGGGGTTTAACATTTCAGGTAGTGCTACTCTATCGTTACTATATGTTAGAAGATAACAGTATGCATGTTGGAGTATTATTTCTAGAACCACTTTCACAACGATCGTCCTTAGAAATTCATATTTTTTAATCTTTGATGTGACCTTTAGTTAGCAGTTATATCTACTATTAGTAGGGGATCTAAAAATATTTTTTTAGGGTGAATACATATATATTAATAAGAGAAATTTTTCATACGAGGTAAGTACAAATAAAATTTTAGGATTGATATCAATAGTAAAATAGACAATTAATATAAAGAAAATTCAGATTTCGGGGTGAACACGTGCCCACCCTGTACGAGCCTTGCATCCACCACTTATCTACACAATTTTCCAGTTTATTAACTGTCATGATGATCCTAAATCTAACACTAGCCGTCTTACGACTAGGGCATTTATATCCAATGAAAGGTTCAAGGAAGGGCTTTATATATAGAGAGAGTTAGGATCCATTTACACCTTGTGTAAAACTTTTAGTTTTCACATTTTTAGGATCATTAGATAGGAAAAATCAAAGTATGATATTAATTCCTTCTTTTCCTGTGAATATCTTTACATTTCCTACTGTTAATCTCAGTCTTTGATTTCTCCTCATCCAACGATCCTAAAAAAGTGTAAAATTAAAAAGTTTTACACTATATAATTAGATCCTGTCCCATATATATAAATGATTCTTTCACTCTCTATCTAGAGTAACTTTCTCTCCATTCACATCATCTCTCTTCTTATCTCTCAAAGATTACTACTGACTGCGACTCTCCTTCCATTTCAAAAGGGGTGAACCACCATCAACCAATACATCCCATAAACAAATATCATCCATATTACAAAATCATTAGAACTTCACAATAATCAAATATACATAGACAGAGTTAAAATCTACTTATATAAAATTATATATATTTATAGGTTTAGGTTCTACTTACACCTAATTTAAAACTAAAAGTTTTATGTATTTTTAGGATCGTTGGATGAGGGGAAATCAAATGTTGAGATTAACTCATTGTTTTTCTTTTCCAGTGGATATCTTTATATTTTCTATTGTTAATCTCAATCTTTGATTTTCCCTCATTCAACGATCTTGAAAAGGTGTAAAACTAAAAAGTTTTACACTATGTAATTGGATCATGCCCTATATATATAATTACATTGGAATAAGTGAATATAATGGTTGATATAATTTTTTTTTAAATTAAGAACAAATTATCTTTTTATATATAAAACTAAAGTTTTTATATGACATTAAAATAAATAGATTTATATAAACTGAAATTTACAACATCTATATATCAAATAATATATACACAAATATGAGCATGAGCATTGTTTAGAAAGCTATCACATTAGTTTTGTTAAAATATTACTCAATTCATCCCACTAAATGTGTTTATTATTGACAATTTAAAAGTTATAATTTTTAAACTTTGACCATGATTATTTTAAATATTTAAACATTTAAGTTTTATAAAATATATATTTAAAAACTACTTGATTTAAGGTTTTTAAAATACATTGTTATCATATTTTTATCACTAATAAATTTTAAAAATAATGAGCCAGTTTAAAAAATTTACCAAAAAAAATCAATAATGGACAAATTTAAAGAGATAGAGGAAGTAATAATTTAGTTAATATTCGTAAAAAAATAACGATTTGACTAAATTTTGAATGTGAAAGAGTTAAAATAATGCAAAAAACCGTCGTCGTTGGGAAGAAGACCCTCCATATGCCTCCACTCCCTTTCGTTCGTCCCCCTTCCAGAATGGATTGTGATCCCAATCCAATCTCGACTTCTTCGATTTCCTACAAGGACAAGGTTATTGGCGTTTCCACGGATGAACCACATGAAGAGATTTTCCCTTTGGACAATGATGACATAGAATTAACGGAAGACGATGTGAACGTTGGTGAGATCGATGGAATTCCTTTTATCGATTTCTCTGACCGTGTTCAAGCGCTGACCCTCAAAAGTATGTATTTAACACTAGTTGTAAAGTTCTTGGCAAAAAGATTGGATACAACACTCTTCATAGTCATATTATAAATATACGGAAACCCTCCCATCCTCTGAAACTTGCTGATATTGAAAGCGATCACTTCCTCCTAGTCAAAGTTTTTGGCCATTATGTCACGATTGAGCCATGGTCAACCGATTTTAGCCTCTCCCAAGCACATCCCAGCCGAATTATGGCTTAGGTTAGACTCTCAGGTCTACTCATCACATGGTACAAACGTAGTTTGATCGAAGCGATAGGCACAAGAATTGGTTTCGTTATTGAGATAGACTATCAAACTGATCAGGGCCGATGTGGACATTTTGTTCGTATGGAAGTCACCATCAATCTTAGAAAGCCCCTGATCTCTAAATTGATTATTAATAATCACGTCCAAATCATCGAATACGAATCTCTTTCGGTAGTATGCTATAATTATGGAATCTATGGTCATGCAAGTGATTTCTGTCCCAAGAATGTGCCATAAAATGGTGATAAGGCAGCCACAGATTGTGAAAATTGCCACAGAACTACGACCCCGGTAACAAATGACCCTTATGGGCCTTGGATGTTGGTTAAGAAGAAGCAATGCAGAAATACGAAGAAGTTTGTTCACTCTCAAGGTAACAATTTACATGTTGACAAATCAAGATTTAATCCTATTGAAGTTGATGAAACAAGTAGCGATCATATTGAAACATGGTGATTCTGAGACATCCTATCTTGAAAAAAATGTTCAACCCTTGCGTGCATTAACCCCCTATTGGAAATGACAACATCCCACGTGCTTTGGACAAATCAAAGACGAAAGGGAAAGCCATATTAGTGGTGTGTAAACCTCCTAATGTTGTGTTCGTTCCACAGAATTTAAATGCTCATGTGGTTCAGAATAATAATTCCCACGTAGCTGGTCCTAGTCGTTCTTCAAAGAGTTCAGTGCCAACATAAATTCTCAATCAAACAAAGCATGCTTCGGTTGTGTCGCCCGATTATCACACTGTTTTTTTCCAAATAAGACCACTATAGAAGCGTCTCCGGTTATTCCTAGTCTGAATCACTCATCTACTAGTCTACCTAAGCCTCCAGATATAGAACATGATTCTTGCCCAACAGAATCTATGTGCTTAGATAATCAAAATCAGTTGTTTCCCCAGTTATAGATGTTGTGATCCATAAAGATGCTCTTAGCCATAAGGTTATGATGGAATGATCACCCCCTTTTCTCCTTTATTTTATAATGAATTTGAAGCTCTTTGTTTGAAATGCGCAAGGTTGAGGAAATCTAAACTTTATCCATGTTATTCGCCAATATATTCGTGATTACCAACCAAATATCTGTGTTTTTTGAAACTCGTATTAGTATAAGACGTGCAGAAGAGACTATTAAAACTCTTGGTTTCTCTAATTCTTATAGGGTAGAAGATATTGGATTTTCTAACGGGATTTGGTTATGTTGGTACGAGCCTGTCCAGATCAAGATTTTATCTTTTCATTTTCAGTTTATCCATTGTTGAGTCTCGCATCCTCAACACCGTTTGCCCTTTCTAGCAACATTTATCTTTGCTAGTCCTAATAAAAGCAAACGAAGGTTCCTTTGGTCATATTTATACACTTGCGACATCTATCTCCGAGCCATGGATTATTATCGGTGATTTCAATGCAGTACTTTTTCTAGAAGATAAAAAAGGCGGTGCTACCTTCTTCGTTCCTGATCGGGATTTTTAAGATATGTTTTTTTTATTGTGGTTTGTAGGATCTTGGCTACTATGATCATTGCTTTGAGAACTAATAGATTCTATGAACTCACACCTAGAACGAAATAATTCCGAACGTTAAAGCTACGCGCTCAGCGCCACACAAATAACTCTACTATAATACATGCATTCATTAAATGAGTATGCTAGCATGTATAGTCATGAGGCAACGAAATGCATTAAGCATGGATCAAAACATAACATCATGTACTTTTGGAAGTACGAAGCATAATGGAATTACCATCGGATAACTAAAGTGCCTTAGCACTGTGACTAAGTGCCTTAGTACTGTGACTAAGTGCCTCAACACTGATACGGAAGTGCATTCGCACTAATACTAAAGTGCCTTAGCACTGCGAATAATTCATTTGGATGTCCCAAGACGTATACATTAATCAATTGTTATTCACTCAAGTAGCTCGAGTGTCCTCCTCGTTTCACGAGTATTCAGGCAAGATAATTATGGTGGTTCCAAACCCCATTCCTGAGCTCTTAGCAAAAATTATGCTTCTTGCCCAATTCATAATGATGGTATCGATACTAACCCCTTCAGTATCGATACCGACTCTTCAATATTGGTACTCACCCTTGGTACTGATACTAAAATTGTATTTTGGATTCTAAGGTCTTAGAGTATCGATAATGTAGACATTCGTTTTCGTCCGGATCTTTTATTATTATTATTATTATTATTATTATTATTATCTATTTTATTTTTATTTTTATTTTATTTTATTATAGGCCCTTACAAACCCAAATTGGCCCAATTACAAGGGGCCAACCAGACTAAACACTAGCCCAACAGAACCCAAAATAATTAGGATTTGAAACCCTAGAAAACCACTTGCCGTCAGAGAATAAAATAGTTGCCATCAGAGCCACATCTCATCGATTCCACTGTTGGTACCACTGTTGCTGACTGATCGCCCTCAACTACTCATCATCATCATCTTGTATCAACAGTGATAAAAGATGAAACCAGTCAAACAAAATAAAAATAATCAAATCCAACCACCAAATCTAAACCTAACCCTGAAAAATCAAAGAGCGTTAAAAACTTAGATTTTCCTTCATCAAAGAGAAAAGAGACCCTATTTTAAGGAGGGAACCAGATAAAAAAATAGTTTGAGGGAGAAAAAAGAGAGTTTTAAGAGAGAAAAAAAGAGAGAATCCATTCAAAAAAGAAAAAAGTAAAAGAAAGCTCGAAAAAATAGAAGAAAACTGAACCATTTTTTTTAAAAAAAGAAAGAAAAAAAGGAAGTCTCACCGTTTAGAGTTAAATAACCTTACTTCACTGACGTTCAGAGGACGAGCACAAAGCATTGAAGGTAGTTTTTTTAATTTCGGGTATATTTTGATAGAAAATGAAGGATTAAGTTGGGTTTGGGGTCGAGTTATTTAGGGATTTGGAAGGAAGGAAGGAAGGGAGCCAAGATAAAGGCTCACTGGACCCTCACGGGCATTGTTTAGATGGTGGCAGGATTGATTTAAAGCAAAGAAAAAAAAAGAAAATGAGAGGTTGAGAGATGGGAGAAAGGAGTGGTTGAAGAGAGAAAATAAGAGGGCTAGGGTTTCTAAAGGGCTAAAAAGAGGTATTTATAGAGGTTACAAAACGGTGTAGTTTTGAGTGCTCTAGGGCTACACCGTTTTAGCGCGTAGGTAAACTATTCGAGTGGGATCTTTAAGTTTATGAAGTTGCATTTTAGTCCCTATTTAAAGGTTTTTAGAGTTTCTAATTTTGCCTCCTTATTTTGCATGCATTATATTTTGGTCACCTTAGCTTATTTGCTTTTGTTTATTTTAATTTTAGCATGTAATTTTAAATACTTTCATTTTTTTCCTAAGTATATATGGGTTTATTACACTTTCAGTGCTTGTAATGTATGATTCTTGTATTATTATATGTTATGATATTTGTTTAGCTTGTTGTTGTAACACAAAAATTTCCATTTTTATTATTTAGCCCTAATTTTGCATAATACGAATAATACATGCTTTGAATATTATCCATGTATAAAATATATATTAGTGTCATGAAATATAAATATTTGTGTAATTTGTTGCAAATATGTTTAGGGTTTAATTTGAATTAATTTGCATGGTATCCTCATAAGCATCATTTGATTTATTTAAATAATTGGATTAAGGGTAATACTATTTCATTTTACGATTATTGTGAAGTGACTGCCTTAACGTATAAGAAGGTTACTTTCGGTGATTTTTAAAATGAACTTGTATCATGTCAAGTGAAAACCTAAAATTTGACCACACCTAAAAGTTGGAAACGAGAGAAAAAGAAATGTTCGTCTATTTAAATTCGTCGAGAAAAGATTGTTAGAACTTATAAAAGGTCTGATTTCGATGTCTTTAAATAATCAAATATCCTTCCTCTCTAAAAGGATTGGTAATTTTAAATTTAATTTGTTTTGTTTTATTTTATCATTTTTTATGCATTTGAATTTGGAATTAATGATGAATTTTTGAATGAGATAGTAATATTTACTTATTTCTATTGGAGTAAGAACTAACTACTTTTAGGCACGAGAGATATTATCTTCTCGATAGGAAATAATTAAATATTGTTGTTTTCTATCCTAAAATTCAAGTAATGTGTTCAAAAGGGACCCTAAATTAAATTAAATTAAATTTAAATTTGTAAATTTCATTGCAAAGACAACTAATTAATTGACTAGGTACCGATTTATGGCTTTATGGGGGGTGCTAATCCTTCCCCATGCGTAATCGACTCCCGAACTAATTTTTTTGAAACGTAGACCTAAAAAAATGTTGTTTGAAAAAAATTAAAATTATTAAAATGATGACTTTTGTTTTGGGTGCCCAATCACACACTAATCAAAGATTGGTGGCGACTCCTCGAACCCTTTTAATTTTAAAAGGAAACACCAAATTAATCGAGAGTAGATTTTTTTAAATCACACTTAATTAAAAATTAAATTTGTTTTTAAGATATCATTTCGATAGCTTGGCGACTCCGCTGGAGACATTCGAGAGTCAGACCATTAATTAATGAATTAGTTGTCTTTGCAATAAAAATTGTATATTCACCGTAATTTAATTTGAGATCCCTTGGGTGTTTTGATTTGTTTTATGTTTATAATTTGATTAACCACTAAATGGTTGTACTGATTTGTTTGGTAATGTTTTCAGATTAAATAAATGTTCAATATTTTGAGAACTCTGTTTTGTGTTGTTTGTATTGTTTTCGCTATTCCTTACACACTGCACAACTGCATTAGTATAACATGAGCTAAAACCCCGCTCTATCCCACTTAAGTAGGAGTGAGAAGCTACTATATCTTGATGGTTTTCACCTCCGCACGGGATAGTTGATCACTTACGAGTCACACACCTTACGGTCCTCGTGATGGTTTTCACCTCCGTATAGACATAAGGAGGTGTGTCCCCTCGAATTGAACTTGATCTGAAAGCCTGTGATGGGTCAGGATTGAGGGTCTGACAGTCCAAGGGGGTACCGACAGCTACAATTTGAGAACCTTTTACTTTAGAGCCAAACCCAACATATAGTGAACCTAGAACCCGAACCTAGGTGGAGCCTAACCCAAATCTTAAGAACCCGAATAAATGCATGAGAACTAGAGATTATGTGGTTAGGTTTATTTTTCTTCTTCTTAATAAGCATGCAAACTATATAGCATGAGGTTAGGATTTTTATGTTAAACAAAGCATGTGGGTAGAAATCATGTTTGGGTAGGATCTGATAAAACATTGATTGGGTAGTCAGCATGTGAGGGTAGGTTTTATTGACAAACTATATTATGACTAATTGATTTCTTTATGATTACTAACTAATTTTCTTTTGCCTTTTTATTTTATTTTGTTTTAAATTTTGCATTACACTATTCGTTCCATGGTGTTGATATGTGATCAATGTCCATATAGAAGGCTAGTAATATGGAACGAAAGGTCCAAAAAGAGGTAGAAACATTACAGATATTCTGAGATGGTCCGAGCAGTCCTAACTTACCAATGGAGATAGTTTACATCCTGAATATGTGTCAGATTTGATTAGTTACACTCACATTAATGCCTGTCAAAATGATCTAAGCGAGTTAAAGGAGATCTGGGGAAATTAGAAAGCAGTTGATAAGCAGTTGTTCTATCAGTTATATGGTGACATCTCCTATCTCCTAAACGTCTCAATAAACCAAAAAGTTTTTATAGCTCTTGCACAATTCTGGAAACCTGCCTATAGTTGCTTTACTTTTGGCAGAGTGGATCTGACGCCTACCATAGAGGAGTATCATGCTTTAATTCTTTGTCCGAGATTCCAAGTAGACAAGGTGTACACCAAATCGCCAAACACTCATTCTTTAAAAAAGAACTACTTTTGATGACTGGAATGAGTGAAGAATGGGTTGTAAGAGGCATCAAGAAGAAATGAGATAGTGAGTGAATCATATGGACTGCTCTTAGAGAAGTAATTAATTGTCATCCCCAAAAGAGAAAAAAGATGAATTTATTTACTTTGCGTATTTATGGGCTAATCATATTCCCAAAGGTCTTGGGACATGTTGATGTATAAATGGTCGATTTATTCGACAGACATATAGACCTCGTTTCACCTATATAGGCAAAGGCATTTTGTTCTCTAAAGTATTATAGATGAAAATAGAGAAGGGAAATTCATAGGATGTGCACCAGTTTTGTTAGTCTGGATCCTAAACCATTTCAAACACGTTGAAAGAACACCTGGTCAAGTCTTCCTAAAAGGGTTTTATCCCTTGAAAGATTTTCTTTCTCGAGAATGGCCTCGGGGTTTTACTGAAGAGAAATAGATGATCATTTTCAAAGATATCCGAAATGGTGATATATTATGGTGCACTTCATGGAATATCTCTTCAGAAATACTCTATAGGTGTGGAGAATGAGATTGGTTTCCTCTACATACATATGGGGTTGTATAGGATACGCTCATTTACTAGTTTCTAGGCAATATGGGTCAAGACAGTTCATTCCTACAACTTGGGATTTATTTGGGTCAGAGTTTGCATTCAAAGGAGAGTAGTATAAAAGTAAAGTCAAAGGGGTTGCTGACACATGGAAGCAGACTCATCGAGTAAATCTCTTCACTTTTGATTTAAAGCTTTCACAAGAATACGAGGAATGGAGAAGTAATCAAGTTAATGATAATATCCTGATGATTAATCCCGAAAATACTCAACCTATATAGGAACATCTTAGAGTTGTACCGTTCAAACTAGAGCTAGCTAAGCATGATTTTGAGGTTGAGAGAAAATAATGGAAGGAAACATTATAAAAGATGAAGGATGAGGTGTACCAAAAAGGAGTGGAAATCGATATCCAAAAAGGTCGAGCTGACCGAATTGAAATATTAGAAAAACAATTCATATTGGATTTTGATGATCTCCAATTATCATACCAACGAATGGTAAAAGCTCATACGGTCGCTAGCTCAAGTCGATCACCTGTTGAAAGGAGGCAAGAAGTAAAAAGTCTGAAGAAAGAAGCTGGAGAAAGTAAAAAAGAGCTTAAGTAGTGTAGGTATCCAACCAAGATACTTTCAAAAGAAAAGAGTACATTAGAGCAAAAACTGCGAGAGAGTCGAACCCAAAATGAGAAACTAAAAGGCAAGATCTTAAGTTTAGAGGCATCATTGTGACGATACCGAAGGCGAGAAGGCATCTCGAGTCGTGCGGAGGTTGAAAGCCTAAAGAAGCGTGTGAATAAACTTGAGACTATGGTCCAAGATTTTTAAATGAAGGCAAGTGAACTTCTTATAGTCCCTTATGAAAGAGTTAAACAGTGGCGCTATCATTGGGAACAGACTCAGTAGAGAGTTAAGCAAATGGATGACCTCTTCATAAGCCACCTCAAGGAGTGGCTCAGTACTTGGCTGGCTTAGCATATTAAGCTGCTACAGTAAGTGAAGGATTGGAACCGGAGACTGAACAAGCTCGTAGGATTTTGGAATTATTCGGGCACATGCAACAATTAGGGGAGATATCTCATATTTATGTATGATATGTTTAAGCCTTGTAATCGAACTTCGTGTTTAATATAAAAAGTTATTCTAAGGAATCGTTCCAGAATCAACACCTTGCATTTTGCATCTACATTTTACTTTTCGCATTGCATTTTACTTTTCTTATTATATTCTATTTATCCATAGTAATATTTTTCATTTTCATTAATAAAATATCAACATTAATAAAAAAGATTGTATGGCAGAATACTAGAAACTTCTAAGCATCCGTACAATACTAGGAAAAGGCAAAGGACGAGAGAATCACCCAAATTGATGAAATCCAGCTAGAAATACAGGATAATATAAGAAAATCTCAAGAAGATATGTGTGAACAAATTATGAAATCCCATAATGATATGATGGAAAAACTAACAAGCATGTTATAGGGAAGAAATACATATCGAGAAGAGACTCCAGCTCTCGGTGCTACTACCAAAGAACCTTTGTAAGGCTCTAATTATTTGTTTTACCATCAAAGAACCCCTATACCCTCCAGACTTTACACCAACTCATGTCAGAGCACAACAAAGAACAATTGCTCAGCCAAGAAGAGTGCACATAAACTTACCTGGCACCTCCGTAAACCCACACCAAGCTGAAGACATCCTAGATTTTGACGAGGAGGAAAGAAACGAGCATAAAAATTATCTAGAAGAGAAATGGACACATTTGGAAAAAAATCAGGGCTATGAAAGAGGACACTAGCATGTATGTGATTAATGTCAAGGAGCTGAGTCTGGTCTTGATTTGGTGCTACCTCCCAAGTTCAAAGTTCTAGTTTTTGAAAATTTGATGGCACGAGATTCTCGTCTCCTTACTTCACTATGTTATATAGGAAAATGATTGGCTACGTAGGGAATAATCAACTATTGATCCATTACTTCTAGGAGAGCTTAGCAGGTTCAGTCGTTCGATGGTACAATCAATTGAGTAGAGTTCACATCCGGTCATGAAAGGATTTGGATAAATCTTTTCTAGAGTAATATAAGCATGTGAAGAATGTGAGACCTAATCGAATCATGCTATAAAACATAGAGAAAAGATCTAATGAGAGCTTCAAACAATATGCTCAAAGGTGGAGGGATGTGGTTGTACAAGTTAATCCCCACTTAAGGAAGAGAAAACCAGCATGATCTTTATAAACACATTTAGAGATTCTTTTATAAGCCACCTTATAGGAAACTCATCCAAGAGTTTTGCTAACTTGGTTATAACATGGGAGATGATCGAAATGGCAATCAAGAGTGAAAGGCTTGATGGAGGTTAGTCTAGCTAGAAACCACCAACAAAAATAAAGGATAACGAAGTCAATAATGTAAGGAAGTATGACTCCACTAACATCAATGTGTCTGGACCTTAAACTACAGGATCATCCAAACAGAATTTTGCTAGACAGGGGATAAGGGAGCCAAGGCAAGAGAGAGATAAGCTCTAGTTAGACCCAATCCCCATGTCCTACAAAGAATTGTTTCATATCTTATATGATAGACATGTGGTGTCACCTTACCATTTGTCACCTATGCAACCTTCCTACCTAAATTGTACGATGTTAATGTCTAATGCGAGTATCACACAGGGGTTCCTAGACATTTAGTAGAGAACTACACTGCCTTTAAGTAGATTGTCTAGAGATTGATGCAAAAGAATATCATAAACTTTAGTGATAGTGAGCAACCAAACGTGGCTTAGAACCCACTGCCAAACCATGTATGTACAGGGGTCAATGCAATTGCTGAGAAAAAAGAAAGAATATTACAACAAGGGTGAGTGAGGTAAAATCACCCATGTATTAGATATGGGGTCAGATGATCAAAGTAAACCTGTTGGTCTCTAACTTGACAGTTAAACGAGTTGGGAACAAACATGCATGCCAACATAACAATTGTGAGGGATACACCATACAAGATTGTTTTGAATTAAGAGATTTGGTGCAAAAAATTATGGATGACAAAGAAAAGGAATTTTATAAAGAAGTTGTTGAAGAAGAAGATGCAGAGGTTTGTGCATCTGAGGGTTCTTCTAGGGGAGTTTACAACATCAACTATCCTCTAGTCATCACACCTAAAACTCATATGGCTTAAAAAGTAAATCCTAAGGTGATAATCACAATCCCATCTCCTTTCACTTACAAGGATAATAAACAAGTCTCTTAGAGATACGAGTACAAGATGGATGATATGGGTACTTCAAAGATCACAAAAGAAGAAGTGGATAAAGTAGACCATTTTACTAGGAGTGGGAGATGTTACTCTCCCAATCAGACCGAAGAACCTAAGAAAAGAAATGCCACCGATAAAGGGGAAAAAGTTAACTTACTGCTGAAGGAGTACAAGCAAGTCATTAATGAGCATATGGAGTTTCTAAAATTTTTGAAACATAGTGAATATATTATTGTTGAACAGTTGCACAAGCTACCTTCTCACATCTCGATACTTTCTCTTCTATTGAGCTCTGAGGAACACCAACACGCTCTGTTGAAAGTATTGAGTCAGACTTTCGTACTAAAGGATTTACCCATGAACAATCTAGATAGTTTGGTTACAAATATTCAAGTTAATAACTTTGTTTCTTTTTTCGATGATGAGATTCCTTAATGGATGATTGGCTTCCTTTTACGATGACGAGATCCCGTCTGGGATGATTGGAACCCACAAAGCTCTACATATCACTATCAGATGCAATGGGCATGTCTTATCTCAAGTACTAGTTGATGATGGCTCTGAGCTAAATGTAAAGCCACTGATAACCCTGAAAAAGTTGTCTATCGATAGTACACATATGAGGAGTTGTCAGAGCATCATTCGAGCATTCGATGGAACAAAAAAAGAAGTATTGGCCAAAATTTTCATTCCTTTGACTATCAACCCATCTGCCTACGAGGTTGAGTTCCTTATCATGGACATCATACCTACATAAAATTACCTATTAGGAAGGCCTTGGATCCATCGGGCATGGGCAGTTCCGTCTAGATTGCACCAAAAGCTCAAATTTATGATCAAGGGGAGATTGATATGCATCAATGTCGAAAAAGATATTATTGATTATGGTTCCACCACTGCCCCTTACGTTGAAGTAGGTGAGGAAGCTATGGATTGTTCTTTCAGATCTCTAAAGTTTGTCAATGCAAAGTTCGTGGCTAAGGGAAGGAAAATATCCAAGCCAAGACTGTCCAACTGTACCTGAATGGAACTCAAGATGGCTTTTGGAATGAGAGCCAAGGTTAGAAAAGGGCTAGGGAGCTGCCTATAGGGACATGTTAATCCCATTTTTTCCCACCACCAAAAAAGATCGCTTTAGATTGGGATATCAACCAGGAAAAATTAAAGGGAATCCAAAAGAGGCAGGAAAGGAGAAGAGCAATGTTAGCTGGAGAAGATCTTAAGTGGGAGACAATGACTTTCCTGCCATTGCATGATACCTTTGTGCCTGGAGGTCATATGTTTCAAAGAATCCATCAAGTCTAGAAACCAGTCGTCGAGGATTCATTGGGAGATCTGAGCATTAATGTGATACTGGATAATGAGGCTGAGGAAGGAATGGCTATAGGAACTTACCTCGCACCACCAGGCTTCGTACTGGATTTTTGGACTATTGAAGAATTGCTTGTGTTTTACAAACATGTTTTAGAGTAATACACGAAAACTTTCCCTAGTATCTAAACCTGGGATAATATGTGGTCTTGTGTAAGGGTTAATCTATTTGTCTTAATTTTTAATGAAATATATATTTCAATTAATTCACAAAGTGCTAAACATTCTCTCATGCATTTCTTCTTATTTATGTATATATCATTTCATTCTATTTATCTTGATATGGGATAGATTTATCTTGTATGTGTATATGTATATATCATCTCGTTTGTTATTCTTTCAAGACCTCATATATTAGAAGTATGAATGCCGATGATACTAACCCAGAGATTGATTTCGAGCTGTCCATATATCAAGGGGAAACCGACGGTTGTGATTATGATGAGGAATTTGACTTACCTTCTAAACTGCTAAAAATGGTGGGGAAGGGAGGATAAATAGATTATACCTCATGAGGAGCCTACTGGAACTTTGAATATGGGATCATATAAAGATAGAAAAGAAATAAAGATTGTCACTACTTTGTTTATCGAGGACGTCAAGGTTTGGTTGAACTTCTTAAAGAGTACAAAGATATGTTTTCTTGGTCATATTAAGACATGTTGGGTTTGGATACATAATTTGTAGTACATAAATTTCCAATAAAATCGAAATGTAAACCTATACAATAAAAGCTTTGAAGAGTAAGACATTTGATGGTGCTAAAAATTAAAGAGGAGGTGGAGAAGCAATTATATGATGTATTCCTTTAAGTGGCCAAGTATCCTGAATGTGGAAAATATCATCCCAATACCAAGGAAGGATGGGAAAGTTCGTATGTGCATTGACTATAGAGATCTCAATAGAGTCAGTCTGAAGGATAATTTCCCTTTTCCACACATAGACACCTTGGTGGACAATACTGCTAAAAATTCCCTGTTTTCATTCATGGATGGGTTCTCTAGTTACAATCAAATAAAGATGTACCATGAAGATATGAAAAAGACTACGTTTTTCACCATGTGGGGCATGTTTTGTTACTAGGTGATATCATTTGTGCTGAAGAATGCAGGGGTTACATACCAAAAAGCCATAGTAACACTGTTTCATGATATGATACATAAAGAAATAGACGTTTATGTCTATGATATGATTTTCAAGGCCAAGACAGAGGAAGAGCACATTGAGAATTTAAGGAAACACTTCCAGATATTGAGAAAATTCAAAATAAACTCAATCCAAGTAAGTGTACCTTCGGGGTGACGTCTGGGAAGCTCTTAGGGTTTATAGTGAGTAAAAAGGGGATTGAAATAGATCTAGACAAAGTCAAAGCTATTCAAAATTTACCACCCCCACAAACACAAAAAGAAGTTCAAAGATTTATGGGGAGGTTAAATTATATTGCTCGGTTTATCTAACAATTGACTGAGAAATGTGATCCCATTTTTCACATTCTCTGCAAAAATAACTCAAGGGTGTGCAGTGATGATTGTCAAGAACGTTTTGAAGCAGTCAAGCAATATTTATCAAATACCCAATCTTAGTCCCACATATCTCGGGCAAACCATTAATTTTCTACTTGTTAGTCTTTGAGAACTCAATGGGGTGTGTATTAGGGCATCATAACCAAACTTAGAAGAGAGAAAGAACAATTTATTATCTCAATAAAAAGTTTAATGATTATAAGGTAAGGTACATATCGATCGAAAAGTTATGTGGTGCTTTAGTTTGGGCTACTCGAAGGCTCAGGCAGTATATATTTTGTATCACACCACTTGGTTGATCTCCAAACTTTACCCTTTGAAATATCTTATGGGTGTACCGACTTTATCTAGAAGGTTAACTCGTTGGCAGATTCTATTTTTGGAGTTTGACATCCAATATGTAAGCCATAAAGCAGTTAAGGGGAGTGCTATAACAAATTTCATCGCAAGCAGGGCTTCTGAAGAATATGAGCCGCTAAGTTTTGATTTCCCAGATGAAGATTTGATGGTTATTTTAGTAGAAGAAGCAACTACATTTACCAATGAACATTGGAACTTGAACTTTAATGGTGCTTCGAATGCCTTGGGATATGGAAATGGGGCAAATTTGGTCTCACTTAGTTGAGAAAACTATCCTTCACTAGTCGACTAAATTTTGATTGTACAAACAACATGACTGAGTATGAAGCTTGTGTTTTGGGTCTTAGAGCTGCCATTGAGGGCAAAGTAAAAACACTCAAAGTATATGGGGATTCAGCTCTATTTATTTATCAACTGAGAGGTGAGTGGGAAACAAAAGATCCCAAACTGGTGAAATACCGTAAATTAGTCATGAAACTTATTGAAGAATTTGAAGAAGTGAAATTCAATTACCTCCCCAGATAAGAAAATAAAATGGAATACGCCCTGTCCACTCTGGTAACAACCTTTAAAGTAAATGAGCATTCAAATATGATGCCCATTGAGATGTATGCTTATGAGTATCCATCCAATTGCATTAACATTGAAGAAGAAGAAGATGAAAATCCCTAGTATTTATGATATCTTGCAATACGTCATATATCAAAGTTATCTTGAGCAGGCAACCAAGAATGACAAGAGAACTATTAGAAGGATACTGCAGGGTATGTATTTGATGGTGAGATATTGTACAAGAAAAGTTTAGATCAGGTTCTATTGAGTCGTGTGGATGCCAAAGAAGGTAAAAAGATCATTGAAGAAGTGCATGAGGGAGTGTGTGGTACCCATGCTAATGGTCATGCAATGTCTAGACAAATAATGCGATTTGGGTATTATTGGTCAACCGTGGAGACTGATTGCATCAATTATGCCATAAAATGTCATAAGTGTCAAATTTATGGAGATAAGATCCATGCACTTCCTCATCCATTGCACGTGATGATAGTTCCCATTCTCTATGTGGTGTATGGATGTCATTGGAAAAATTACACATAAGGCTTCAAATGGTCATCGTTTCATCTTGGTGGCAATAGATTACTTCACCAAATGGGTAGAAGTAATTTTCTATGAAAATGTCACTCATTCAAAAGTCTGCAAGTTCTTAAAGAAAGAGATCATCTGTCGATATGGTTTACCAGAAAGAATCATCTCTGACAATGCCTTGAACTTAAAAAATAAAATGACGAAATTAGTCTGTAAGTAGTTCAAGATAAAAAATCATAATTTTAACACTTATCACCCTAAGATGAATGGGGCAGTAGAGGCAGCTAATAAGAACGTCAAGAGGATTATAGAAAAGATGACTGAAAAGTTACCATTTGCTCTATTTGCTTATCAAACTTTGGTACGAGCGTCAACTAGGGCAACTCCATTTTCTTTAACCTATAGGATAGAAGTTGTGTTACCCATTGTGGTAGAAATTCTATCACTTCAAGTTCTATTAGAGGTAAAGCTAGACAAAGTAGAATGAGTACAAGCTAGGTATGACTAGCTGAATTTGATTGAGGAGAAAATATTAAAATCTATCTGTCATGGTAAGATATACCACAAGCATATGATGAGGGCACATGATAAGAAGATTCACCCATGAGAGTTTCATGAATAAGATCTGGTACTTAAAAAGATTATACCATTTCAAAAAGATTTCCAAGGTAAATGGACACCAAATTAGGAGGGACCTTATGTTCTTGGTTAGCTCTCCTTTGCAGGCATCTTATATTGAGATTTAATATATGTAGTTTAACTGACTTGAAAACATGAGATCAATGTGTATTATTGTGCAAAAAATTTTAGGAAAATGCAGGTTCTGAAGCTTACAAAGGTTTTAGTATGGATATTACCTGAGAACTAGCCAGATGATTGACACATTAAGGTGTCTTAGGGAACCACTTAGAGGTGTTTCAAAAATATTTATCACCAATAGAGAAGTGAGCTTTAATGCATAATGAATGCCCAGGGAAAAGAGAACTTTGTTTTTTATTGCCGAAAGTTTCCGAATCCAAGCAACATGCTTAAATTTGCCATTTGAAGAAGAGAGCTCTTAGTAGTCAGTTGATCGTACAGAATAAGAAAATCCTTTTAACTAGAGATCTACCTAATCAATATTGTGATTTGGGGTGAACCAATAGTGATACTAGAGTCTGAGACAAGAATTGAATTAAAAAAGCGATCAACAGAAGAAAGGTCTTCCTCTCCAAGGATTAAAACTACTAAAGAATTGTATTATTACATACATGTTAGGCATAAGTATAATCATAACATTCATTCATTGCATGATAATAATTAAGCATTCTTAGGTTCTTCAAAGAAAGTCGAAGACCAACAGTGTTAAAAACTTCAAGGAAGAAGTAATATGTTCCAAATCCCAAGATTGAGGGATTCAAAAATCACAAACTTTCCAGATCTGATCTACCTTGAAACGTAGCTGAGCATATCATTTTTTCTCAAATTTGATCTTCCATGAAGAACAATGAGGAAAATCAACCACGATTCAATCTTCCATAAAGAGCAGTGAAATGAATCAAAGTCTTTAGATCTGATCTACCCTAGAATGCAGCGGAGCATATCCCTTTTTTTCAAATTTGATATTCCCTGAAGAACATTAAAGTAAATCAACCACGATTCAATCTTCCCTAAAGAGTAGTGAAGTGAATCAAAGTCTCTAAACCTGATCTACCCTGGAACATAGAAGAGCAAATCTCTTTTTCCAGATTTGATCTTTCTTGAAGAGAAGTGGAGCAAATCTACCTTGATTCAAGCTTCCTTATAGAATAGTGAAGTTAATCAGCATTTCCAGATCTGATATTCCTTGAAGAGCAGCGGAGCAGATCCCTTTTAGTAGAATTGATCTTCCTTAAGAGCAGTGAAGAAAATCAACCTCGATTTAACCTCAATTAAATAGACTAACACTATCGTATTCATTTAAAGCTTGTTGCGACCGAACAAAAATTTAAGTATATTTCTCTTTGTTCTATCCTTGTTCACACAAGAATGAGCAAAGAGGGGCAGTTGTAGACACTCGTTTTTGCCCAAACCTTTTATTATTGTTGTTGTTATTATTATTATCATTATTATCATTTATCTATTTTATTATTATTATTATTATTATTTTATTTATTTTATTATAGACCCTTACAAACCCAAATTGATCTTCCTTAAGAGCAGTGAAGAAAATCAACCTCGATTTAACCTCATTAAATAGACTAACACTATCGTATTCATTTAAAGCTTGTTGCGACCGAACAAAAATTTAAGTATATTTCTCTTTGTTCTATCCTTGTTCACACAAGAATGAGCAAAGAGGGGCAGTTGTAGACACTCGTTTTTGCCCAAACCTTTTATTATTGTTGTTGTTATTATTATTATCATTATTATCATTTATCTATTTTATTATTATTATTATTATTATTTTATTTATTTTATTATAGACCCTTACAAACCCAAATTGACCCAATTATAAGGGGCCGACCGACCCAAACATTAGCCCAGTAGAACCTAAAACAAATAGGGTTTGAAACTCTAAAAAGCCACCTGCCCCCACCATCAGAGAAGAAAATAGCTGCCACCATATCCATGTCGCACCGATGTTACCGTGGTACCACGTCACATCAACAGTGAGAAAAGATGAAATTAGTCAAACAAAATAAAAAATAATCAAATCCAACCACCAAATCTAGACCTAACCCTAAAAAATCAGAGAGCATTAAAAACTTGGATATTCCTTCATCAAAGAGAAAATATACTCTATTTTAAGGAGGGAACCAGATAAAAAAAGGTTTGAGGGAGAAAAAAGAGAAGTTTAAGAGAAAAAGATAGAGAGAGAAAAAAGAGAACTCATTCGAAAAAAAGAAAAAGAAAGATCGGAAAAAAAGAGAAGAAAACTGAACCATTTAAAAAAAGAGAAAAGAGGAAGAATCATCGTTCGGAGTTAAATAACCTTGCTTCATCGGTGTTCACAGGAGACACACAAAGCATCAAAGGTAGTTTTTTTTTTTTAAATTTTGGGTCTATTTTGGCAGAAAATGAAGGATTAAGTTGGGTTTGGGGTCGAGTTGTTTAGAGATTTGGAAGGAATGGAGGAAGAGAGCCAAGATAAAGACTCGTCGGACCCTCATAGGCGCCGTTTAGATGGTGGCTGAATTGATTTAAAGCAAAGAAAAAAAAGAAAATGAGAGGTTGAGAGGAGCGACTGAAGAGAGAAAATAAGGGGGTTAGGGTTTCTAAAAGGCTAAAAACGGGTATTTATACAGGTTCCAAATGACATATGTCGAAACGATTTTTTTACAAAAAACAAATTTTATTTTTAAGTGATTTAAAAAACTCATTTTGATTAATTTGGGGGTTTTTTTTAAAAATAAAAATAAAACATGGTTCAATGAGTCACCACCAATCTTTTTTTAGGGTGTGATTAGGCACCCAAAATGTGTTGTCATTTTAATAAATTTTAATGTAAAAATTATTAAAACAACATTTTAAGGTATGTGTACCAAAAATTCGAGTTCGGGAGTCGGTTACGCGCGGGGAAGGATTAGCACCCCCCACATCGCTCTAAATCGGTACCTAATCGATTAATTAGTTGTCTTTGCAACGAATCTTACAAGTTCAAATTTAATTTAATTTAATTTAAGATCCCCTCAAATAATATCCTTTGAATTTTAGGACGAAACACAATAATATTTAATTATTTCCTATCGAAGAGAAACAACTTCTCATGCCTTAAAACAGTCGATTCATACTCCAATCGAAATAAAGAAATATTACAATTCCATTCTAAAGTTCATTATCAATTCTAAATTTAAATGCATAAATAACAATAAAATAAAATAAATTCAATTTAAGATTACCAATCTTTTTAGAGAGAAGAAGTATATTTGATTATTTAAAGATGTCGAGATCAGACCTTTTGTAAGTTCTAACGATTTTTTTTTTACGAATTTAAGTAGACAAATATTTTTTTCTCGTTCCCAAATTTTAGGAGTAATCAAATTTTAGGGTTTTACTTGAAAGGATGCACTTTCATTTTAAATTTATCGGAAGTAACTTTCTTATATTTTAAGACAATTACTTCACAACGATCGTAAAATGAAAGGGTATTACTCTTAATCCAATAATTTAGTCGAGTGAAGTTATGCTCATGAGGCTTATACATATTAATTAAAAGATGTCATGTACCTAAATTTATATGTACAAGTGAATGCAACTATACATGTAATTTATAAACATGTCAAAACACTAATAATATCTAAATATGGCAAAGAAAATATAAATATACATAAATATTTTAATGAAACATATAATAAATACATTTAATATTAATTCGTATGATAATTAAAGGAAAATATTTATTATATTATAATTAATAACCAAAATATTAAAATAAGGGTTAAAACACACTTAACACACACACACACACATATATATATATATATATATATTACACGTAAAATAATAACTTAAGAATGAAATATATTTAATATTCACACACAAATATACAATATACTTTAATGAGCGTATATCATATCATAATAGACAATTATAAAAAGTAAATAAAATATGAATATATGAATAATACATACACTTATAAATTATAATAGTCTAGTATGAAGATGTGGAAATGTACCAAGTTAAAATATAATTAATTAAGACTAAACCTACTTAATGAATAAAAGAGTAAATAATAAAAATGAAAACTTTGATGGTACAACCATAAGCAAAACAAATTTCACGGCACCAAACAAAAATATCATAATACATGCACTAGAAATGCGATTATTCCGCAAATATTAAATAGAACTAAAATGAAAGTAATTAAAATAAAACATCAAATGCAAAAGTACATAAAACAGAAGCAAATCAACATTAATGACTGAAATGAAATGTGCATAAAATAAAAAGGCAAAATCATAATTCTCATATAAATACGTTAACTGGCAAATTAGGACTAAAATAAAATGTAGGAAAATAAAAGACTCGAAACAAGAGAAATTAAACTTCAATCCATGACTAAAATGAAAGGCTTACAAATATGAGACCCTTCTCACGCGAATATTCCTTTTACACTTCAGGACTTAAAACGTAAGGATACAAAACACTTAAAGAATATTCCTTCTAAGTAAATATATTTAAATTAAAATGGTAAATTGAAGCACTTAAAGAATAATTATAAATACACATATAGGCTAAAAAACACATTTATGGTATTTTAATTGAATCTAAAAAAAGAATAGTATTTTGTACAAAACGATCGTTGAAAATGCACTTCCCTTGTCGATAGATTTTTTTCATGGATTCTTCTCACAAAAGACATTTTTAATTGTTATTAGTATAAATATAATAACAATAATAATAAAATAATAAAATAATAAAAAAGGTGCAATCGAATCTAATTAGCAGTTGTGTAAAAAAATGCAATAAATACATAATGGATAAATATTACACGTATAGGACATTTTTAACTAAAATACCTACATAGGTATGCATGACACTGCTTTTATATATATATATATGTGTGTATATGTATAGGACATTTTTAACTAAAATACCTAAATAGGTATGCATGACACTATGCTTGTATATATATATATATATATATATATATGCTTCATGTGATTAAAGCGAGGGACTTGACTGTAATAAAAAAAACATGGCAGGCCAAATTATAAATGATAGAAACTTAAATGAAATATACAAATGAAAATAATAAGAATGGTAACTTCGGAGGCTAAACAACAAAACCAACAAGGATCATGGCAACAAACGCAAATATTAGACAATAAAGGTACTGGAAATGTAATTAATCCATAAATATTAGGCAAGACTAAAATGAAAATATTTAAAGTAATATGCATCCAATGTATAAAATAGTGAAAATATAAACAAATGGACATAAAGGACTAAAATGAGAAACACACAAGTTTAAAACCCAAATAATAAATATTAATAAAATTTATTAGTGTACAGGAAATTATCAAAGTCAAATAAAGTGAAAATAAAAGCTTGAATCATGAGAATAAAAATTCATATTAATAAAATTTGTTAGTACCTTCTTTCAAAGCCTTACAAATCCCTAAACCTAAAAACAACTCCCTACACTCCTAGAAACCACATGCAAGACCCTACATCTAGTGGGTTTTCGAAGAAAATACCGTCAACTCTTGAAGGATTTGGCTCTGGCGCAAGGACCACCCAGCCGCCGAAGGAAAAGGGAAGGTTTAATTTTTTTTGCTTATGTTTTTTTTTTCAATTTTGAAAATGGGTTTTTTTGCTCTCTATTTTTCGTTTTTCTTGGGTTAGAATCCCCTCTCGTTTTTTTGTCCCCCGAATTCCCCTTGTTTTTTTTTATAAAATCCACTTGCTTATATCTCCCTCCTTTGCGTGTTTGGAGAGTCTAGAACCGAGGGGAATGATTTCCCCTAAACTTGCATTAACCCTTCCTGATTTTTCAAAATTTTGATTACTTTTTTAATGGGTTGTTGGATTTTTTATTGTTGATGATTTCCCTTCTTCACTCTTTACAGAGATGACGCTGAGTAGTTGAAATGGCAACGGCCAGATAACGGAAGTAGGTGACCAGAACAGTGGCGGCAGCGAGGCCTTCTCTTGCTGGTGGTGACAATGCTGGAAACCTTAGGGTTTTAAACTCTAGTGGTTTTGGGTTTTGTTGGGCTTGGGTTTGGGCCGGTTGGCCTCTTGTAATTGGGCCCAACTTGGGTTTGTTTTATTGGCTTAAAAAAATAATAAAATAAAAATAAAATAATATAGTTAAAAAATAATAATAGTAATACTAATTAATATTAACAAAATATCCGGGCTAAAACGTGTGTCTACAACGTAGTTTTGAGTGCTCTAGGGCTACACCAATTTAGCGCGTGGGCAAACTATTCGAGTGGGATATTTAAGTTTGTGAAGTTGCATTTTAGTCCATATTTAAAGGTTTTTAGAGTTTTTGATTTTGCCTTCTTATTTTGCCCGTATTATATTTTGGTCACCTTAGCTTATTTGTTTTTGTGTATTTTAATTTTAGCTTGTAATTTTAAATACTTTCATTTTAGTCCTAAGTATATATGGGTTTATTACACTTTCATTGCTTGTAATGTATGGTTCTTGTATTATATGTTATCATATTTGTTAAGCTTGTTGTTGTGACACTAAAATTTCTATTTTTATCATTTAGCCATATATTTGCATAATACGAATGGTACATGCTTTGAATATTATCCATGTATGAAATATATATTGGTGTCATGAAATATAAATATTTGTGTAACTTGTTGCATATAAGTTTAGGGCTTAATTTGAATTAATTTGCATGGTATCCTCATAAGCATCACTTGATTCATTCAAATAATTGGATTAAGGGTAATACCATTTCATTTTACGATTATTGCGAGGTGATTGTCTTAATGTATAAGAAGGTTACTTCCGATGATTTTTAAAATGAAATTGTATCCTCTCAAGTGAAAACCTAAAATTCGACCACACCTAAAATTTGGGAACAAGAGAAAAAGAAATGTTCGTCTATTTAAATTTGTCGAGAAAAGATACTTAGACCTTATAAAAGGTCCGATTTCGATGTCTTTAAATAATCGAATATCATTCTTCTCTCTAAAAGGATTGGTAATTTTAAATTTAATTTGTTTTGTTTTATTTTTATCATTATTTATGCATTTGAATTTGGAATTAATGATGAATTTTTGAATGGGATAGTAATATTTATTTATTTCGATCGAAGTAAGAACTAAATGCTTTTAGACATGAGATGTCTTTTCTTCTCGATAGGAAATAATTAAATATTGTCTTTTTTTGTCCTAAAATTCAAGGAATGTGTTTAAAAAGGGATCCTAAATTAAATTAAATTTGAATTTGTAAATTTCATTGTAAAGACAACTAATTAATCGCCTAGGTATCGATTTAGGGCGTTATGGGGAGTGCTAATCCTTCCCCATGCGTAATCGACTCCCAAACTCATTTTTTAGAATGTAGACCTAACAAATGTTGTTTTAATAAAATAAAAATAAAAATTATTAAAATGACCACTTTTGTTTTGGGTGCCCAATCACACCCTAATCAAAGATTGGTGGCAACTCCTCGAACCCTTTTAATTTTAAAAAAGAAACACCAAATTAATTGAGAGGAGATTTTTTAAATTACACTTAATTAAAAATCAATTTTTTTAAGATATCGTTTCGACAGATACTGTCAGGGGGAGTATTGATACTACTTTAATAGGGTATCGATAACATGCTGAGTATCGATACATGTTTTGGGTTTGAAGTTTGGGAAAATTAATTCAGTATCGATACATGTTAGGGTATCGTTAATTCTTCTTTATAGAGTACCAATACCACTCAGGTATCGATACCAAAATGGTATTTTAAAATTGGTGACTTATCGATGGTATTGATACCCTACTTTCGGTATCGATACCTGAAGAATAACATCGATACCCTATCAATAAAGAATTGATACTACTGACCAATATCCCTTGACTTTGGCCTTCATATGAACAATATCAGTATTGTTCATCCAATATCGATACCTAAACTCAGAAACACTTTGTTATCCATGGAAAATAACTCCCAACTCAACCCTTAAGTCCCTCTTAGGCTCTTAAACGTTATGTGAAGCTTATGCGAGTTATAGGAGATCATAATAGGTAAATCGAAATGCAGTAATAACCTAAAAAAATCTAAAACTACAATTAACCAAAAATGCACTTATATGCTCAATGAGCTCATACAAACAAGCAAACCAACATTCAATGACCTACAAGTGGTATAGAGGGGTTAGGAGTGTGTTACCTTGATTTCTAGTTGCTAGGGATCACCTTAAAGTCACCCAAGCACACACTTTTCATTGTTCTTGCCTTTGGAGCTCTTTCTGACTTCTCTCACTATACAAAAGCAAGGAAATGGATTACTAACCCGTTTTAAGACTTAAAGAGAGTAGAAATATGATTATTAACCCTTAGGAATAGATTAGGATCATCCTAAATCCCTAAACCCAAAAGCTCTCTAAACCCCCACCATGGCTTTCATGACCAAACATTGAGATTAAGAGCTCAAAAGGAAGCTCTAGGAGGAGGAGATAATCATTCTTACCTTAAAAAATCGGGACTAGGAACATGGAGTAACAAAGTTATCAGCTTTGATGGTTTGTGACAAGGAAGAGAAGAGAGAAAGATGAAAGGGAAGAAGACAAGAGAGAATGATTCTCTCCCCACGAGTGACCTCACTAAACTTAATGGGAAATCAACCTTTTAAAACTTTAGGGGTTAATTACTTCCTTAGTTCTTTCTCAATTTCCCACAATTCAAAAATGCCATTTTTACATCTAGATGGACCGAAAGTCTACTCCAACTAAGCCCACACTTTGCCCAAAACTTGGTGATGGTACATCCTTATAACCCAAAACCCAAAACTCAAACGGGTTATCCAAAGCTACTAGTCCGATATTCGGGGTGTTACACCATTGAAAAATTTTCTACCACTACAACTATCTGGAATCATGATGTTTTTGGCTCTTTGGTCAAATGAAAGAAAACTATTATGGTAAGGTTACGTGCAGTTCAAAGTTGTTTGGATCAGTGGCGCACATAAAGTATGAAAAAACTTGAATTTAAATTGCTTCATGAACTTGAGAATATCCTTGCTCAAAAGGAGCTTCTATTGGAAGCAGAAGCCCAAATCAGACTGGATGAATTTTCGTGACATAAACAATAAATATTTCCACTCTATGGCAACCATTCGGCAGTGGCGAAACAATATTCCCGCTCTTAAAATTAATAATGGTGATTGGCGCGAAGATGTTTCTATCTTGCGCGAGGAAGCGACTACTTATTTTTCAAATCTCTTTGATTACGATAACCCTCCTCTATCTACTTTTCCTGTTTCCTGTTTCTTTCTAGCTATTCCTAAGGATGATTTAAACCACTTCGCCGTCGTTCCTACTAACATCGAAGTCAAAGAAGCCCTCTTCTCCATGTCCCCTTTAAAGGCTTACGATAACCCTCCTCTATCTACTTTTCCTGTTTCATGTTTCTTTCTAGCTATTCCTAAGGATGATTTAAACCACTTCGCCGTCGTTCCTACTAACATCGAAGTCAAAGAAGCCCTCTTCTCCATGTCCCCTTTAAAGGCTCCGGGCATCAATGGTTTGCATGCTCAATTCTATTTAAAAAAACTGAGATATTGTTGGTCCTTCGGTCTGTTCCATGATTCAACCAACTTTTCTTAATGTTGTGATCAATCTTTCCTTGAATCACACTATCTTGACTCTCATCCCTAAGGTACCTCATCCTGAGACTTTTGCAGACTTTCGTCCGATCAGTTTATGTTCAGTCCTATACAAGCTGTTAACGAAGATAATAGTGAGGTTATTATAACATATCATCTCATCCGTGATAGGACCTCATCAAAATAGTTTTCTAAAAAGTTGAAATATTATAGAAAACATCATTATCAATCAGGAGGCTGTTCATTCTATGCACACCAAGAAAGGGCAATCTAGTTGGATGGCGATCAAGGTTGACCTTCAAAAGGGTTTTGACCGTCTTTGATGGGATTTTATTGAGGATACACTACATGACGTAGGCATTCCTTCATTTCTTATCAATCTGATTATACAATGTGTTACGTCTACTATGCAAGGGAATTGGAATAGGAAGTTAAAAGTCGTTCTTTTATTCCTTGAAGAGGTATATGTCAAGGAGATCCTTTATCGCCATACCTTTTTAAACTTATCATGGAAAGACTCAGCCATTACATCTCTATTTCAGTTTCTGATATAACTTAATCGACATTCAAGCTCTCTTGTGGTGGAACTCCAGTCTCTCATCTTTTCTTTATGGATGATTTGGTCTTATATGCCAAAGCCGATCTATCTCAAGCTAATAATAATGAAGTGATCCTCAACTCCTTTGGCATTCATTCAGGACATTTGATTAACAAATCCAAAACCAAGATTTTTTTTCTAGCCGAATACTGCTTCGATAGTTAAATCACAAATTTGTAATATGCTTGGTTACCAAAACCTTGGACTCTATCTTGGAGTTCCCATTCATCATGCCGACGATAGTAACAATTGATTTGATTTCATCCTTGAAAGAATTCAAAAGAAACTTGATGGCTGGTCTGCCCGTGTTTTATCCTTTGTTGGGTGTTTAACCTTGGTTAAATCAACCGCTTTAAGTATTCCCATTCACGTCATGCAATCATGCAATCATGCAAGCTTCCTCTTAATTTTTGTGAAAAGATTGAGAAAGTAATTCGCCGTTTCTTATGGGGTTGAAATGTTTCTCGCCCAGTCTTGCTCTTGTAAACTGGGACACTTTATGTCAACCTTTGAATTGTGGTGGCCTGGGTATTACGAATACCAGTAACCAAAATTCGGCTTTCCTAATGAAAGTTTAAGCTGATCTCATCTTCTCATCAGACAAATTGCTCTACCTTGTGGCGCGGTCTTGCCAAAATTTGGCCGTCATTTTATAACAATATTGCTTGGTCAATTGGGGATGGACAATTGGTTAATTTTTGGCTCGATAATGTTGAAAAGTCAAGTAAAGTGGCCAAACATATTGAAAAAAAATCAAGCAAAAATTTCGGTGCACATGCTTAATTCGGTGGAGCATCAATTGTGGAAAATTGATAAATGGGAACATTACAATTTAGTCACTAAAATTTAGGGTATTTATAAGATTAGTCCTTAAACTTCAACTATAAATACTCTAGCTCATTTAGCTTCAAAACCATCCCAAAGCATTATAGCTTTCTTCCAATACTAGAGAATTTAGAGAGTTTCTTGAGAGTTGTTTTCTCCTTTTTTTTATCGAGAGAGAATTATCATTGTTTTCTCCTTGGTAGATCGAGAGAGGTTGTAATTCCTATTTTCTCATAGTGAATTCTTCTACCGTTGCCCGTGATTTTTACCCTAAATTTTTAGGGGTTTTCCACGTAAATTTTGTGTCTCTTTTATCTTTATTTTTATTTTCTCAAATTATCAGTTGCGATTTTGCTCTATCCGATAGCCGTCTTCCGCAACAATTGGTATCAGAGCTAGATTAGAGTGTGTAATATCTGCTTATTGTCTTTGTGGTTGCCACCAAAAAGTGGATCCTCCAACATAAGAAAGTAAGAAGTTATTACCCATTCTTTGAAGGTTCTAGAGAACTATTCACGATAGTGAAATAGTGGGAGCTATCCGTAAAAGAAGCTATGGCAACGAAATTTGATATTGAAAAATTCAATGGGAGAAATTTCTCATTGTGGAAATTGAAGATGAAGGCCATCCTGAGGAAAGACGGTTGTCTAGCAGCTATCAGTAAAAGGCCGGTGGATTTCATAGATGACAACAAATGGATCGAAATGGACGGGAATGCTATGTCAAACTTTCATCTAGCATTAGCAGATGAAGTATTGTCAAGCATCGAGGAAAAGAAGACAGCTAAGGAGATATGGGATCATCTCACCAAACTGTACGAGGCCACATCGCTGCACAATAAATTTTCCTTAAGAGAAAATTGTACACTCTCCGTATGCCAGAATCTACTTCAGTGACGGAGCACTTAAATACACTGAACACTTTATTTTATCAGCTTATATCTTTAAGCTGTTAAATAGGAGAACAAGAACGTGCTGAACTTCTACTTCAAAGTCTACCAGATTCGTATGATCAACTCATCATCAACTTGACAAACAGTAATGTCACCAGTCTAGTCTTCGATGACGTTCCAGCTGCTGTTCTACAAGAAGAAAATCGGCGCAAGAACAAGGAAGACAGACAAGTAAATCTGCAACAAGCAGAGAAGCGTTGACAACAATGACAACGATGAGAGGGAGATCAACAGAACGTGGCCAAAGCAGCAGTCACAAACATGTAGATCGAAGTCGAGAAGCAAGAAGAATTTAAAGTGTTACAACTGTGGAAAGAAGGGTCACTTGAAGAAGGATTGTTGGAGTCTAAATAAAAACTCCAATCCACAAGGCAATACCGCAAACACTTCAGATGATGGAGATGCTCTATGCTGTGAAGCGTCAACCACCGTGGAAGGAAGAAAACGATTTGCAGATATATGGCTCATTGATTCGGGAGCAACATATCACATGACCTCAAGAAGAGAATGGTTCCATCATTATGAACCTGTCTCAGGAGGATCTGTGTATAGTTGCAATGATCATGCCTTAGAGATCGTTGGTGTGGGAACCATCAAATTGAAGATGTATGATGGAACAATTAAAGTTGTTTGAGATGTGCGGCATGTGAAAGGTCTGAAGAAAAATTTATTATCCTACGGATTGTTGGATAATAATGCTAGCAAGATTGAAACACGGAAAGGAATCATGAAGGTGTTCCGTGGAGCGCTTGTGGTGCTGAAAGGTGAAAAGATAACTGCAAACTTGTACATGCTGAAGGGAAAAGACATTGTTAGAAGCAGAAGCCTCTGTTGCCTCATGTAGTTCAGATTATGCAATGCTATGGCATAAGAAACTTGGACACATGTCAGAACAAGGAATGAAAGTCCTTGTGGAGCAAAAGCTACTTCCAGGCTTAACAAAGGTATCACTTACTTTGTGTGAGTATTGCATAACAAGTAAGCAGCACCAGTTGAAATTAAACACATCAAATTCTAGAACAGAATTGGTTCACTCTGACGTATGGCAAGCACCAGTAACATCCCTAGGTGGAGCAAAATACTTTGTCTCATTTATTGATGACTACTCCAGGAGATGTTGGGTGCACCCTATTAAGAAGAAGTCAGACGTGTTTTCAACTTTCAAAAACTTCAAAGCGCGGGTGGAACTTGATTCTAGAAATAAGATCAAGTGTTTCAGAACAGATAATGGAGGAGAATACACAAGCGAAGAATTTGATGACTTTTGCAAGAAAGAAGGCATCAAAAGACAGTTCACAGTGGCGAACGCTCCTCAACAAAATGGAGTGGCAGAGCGGATGAACAGAACCTTGTTAGAAAGAACAAGAGAAATGTTGAGGGACGCAGGCCTAGAAAAATCATTCTGGGCAGAAGCAGTCAATACCGCCTGTTATTTGGTGAATCGAGCTCCATCAACTGCAATAGAGCTGAAGACACCAATGGAGATATGGACTGGTAAACCAGTTGATTATTCAAACCTCCATGTATTTGGAAGTATTGTGTACGTGATGTACAACGCCCAAGAAATTTCAAAGCTGGATCCAAAATCCAGGAAATGCAAATTCTTGGGGTATGCTGATGGAGTAAAGGGGTATCGCTTGTGGGATCCCACTGCCCGTAAAGTGATCATTAGTAGGGATGTTATCTTTGTAGAAGATAAACTACAAAGAAAAGAAGACGATGATAGCGCTGAAAAGTCAGAGACTACTCAGATACATGTGGAAAAAGAGTTTGAAGAAGGAGATTCTTCTGAAGCAGAACCAGCACATGATGAACAAGAACCAGAGAGTTCTGAAACTCCAACAACTCGTCAATCAGATCGTGTGATAAGACGTCCCAATTGGCACTCAGATTATGTTATAGAAGGTAATATTGCATACTGCCTTTTAACAGAGGACGGTGAGCCATCAACATACCAAGAGGCAATAAACAGCTCAGATGCTTCACTGTGGATGATGGCGATGCAAGAAGAAATCGAAGCCCTTCATAAAAATAATACATGGGACCTTGTGCCACTACCACAAGGAAGGAAGCCAATTGGTAACAAATGGGTCTTCAAAATCAAGCAAAATAGTGACGATCAAGTTGAGAGGTATCGTGCAAGACTGGTGGTCAAAGGATATGCTCATAAAGAAGGTATTGATTTCAATGAAATATTTTCTCCTGTGGTTCGACTAACAATAGTTCGAGTAGTTTTGGCAATGTGTGCTACATTGAACTTACATCTAGAGCAGCTAGATGTTAAAACAGCTTTTCTTCATGGAAATATTGAAGAAGAGATTTACATGCTTCAGCCTGAAGGTTTTGAAGAAGAATAAAAGAAGAACTTGGTTTGCAGGTTGAACAAATCTCTGTACGGTCTAAAGCAAGCGCCGAGGTGTTGGTATAAGAGATTTGATTCCTTCATTATGTGCCTTGGATACAACAGACTTAACGCAGACCCTTGTGCTTATTTCAAGAGGTCTGGTGATAACGATTTTGTTATATTGCTGTTGTATGTAGATGACATGTTGGTTGCAGGACCCAACAAAGATCATATTGAAGAATTGAAGGCACAACTGGCTAGGGAATTTGAAATGAAGGACTTGAGATCAGCAAACAAGATTCTAGGGATGCAAATTCACCGAGACAGAAGTAATAGGAAGATTTGGCTTTCACAAAAGAATTACTTGAAGAAGATCTTGTCACGATTCAACATGCAAGTTTGTAAGCCAATTTCTACCCCTCTTCCTATTAACTTAAAGTTATCCTTCAGTATGATTTCTAGCAGTGAAGAAGTGAGGATGGAGATGTCTCGAGTACCGTATGCATCAGCAGTGGGAAGTTTAATGTTCGCTATGATATGCACAAGACCAGACATTGCACAAGCAGTGAGAGTGGTTAGTCGGTACATGGCGAATCCAGGCAAAGAGCATTGGAATATTGTAAAGAGGATCCTAAGATACATCAAAGGGACCTCAAATGTTGCATTATGTTATGGAGGATCAAACTTACTTATAAATGGGTATGTCGATTCTGACTATGCAGGGGATTTGGATAAAAGAAAATCTACTACAGGATATGTGTTCAAAGTTGCTGGTGGAGCTGTAAGCTGGGTTTCAAAATTGCAGTCAGTTGTGGCTACATCCACAACAGAAGCAGAATATGTAGCAGCTACACAAGACAGTAAAGAAGCAATATGGTTGAAGATGCTATTGGAGGAGTTTGAGCACAATCAAGAGTATGTCTCTTTGTTTTGTGACAGTCAAAGCGCTTTGCATTTAGCAAGGAATCCAACATTTCATTCAAGGACAAAGCACATACGAGTTTAGTACCATTTCATTCGTGAAAAGGTGGAAGAAGAGACGGTAGATATGCAGAAGATCCATACCAAAGACAACATAGCAGATTTCATGACGAAGGCGATCAATGCTGATAAATTTACCTGGTGTCGATCCTCTTGTGGCCTGTCAGAAACGTAAGCAACATGAAGGTACAAGGTAGAAAGAATGGTGTGAAGATATGATTGTTCTAATCAAATATTCAAGTGGGAGATTGTTGAAAAGTCAAGTAAAGTGGCCAAACATATTGAAAAAAAATCAAGCAAATATTTCGGTGCACATGCTTAATTCGGTGGAGCAGCAATTGTGGAAAATTGATAAATGGGAACATTACAATTTAGTCACTAAAATTTAGGGTATTTATAAGATTAGTCCTTAAGCTTCAACTATAAATACCCTAGCTCATTTAGCTTCAAAACCATCCCAAAGCATTCTAGCTTTCTTCCAATACTAGAGAATTTAGAGAGTTTCTTGAGAGTTGTTTTCTCATTTTTTTTATCGAGAGAGAATTATCATTGTTTTCTCTTTGGTAGATCGAGAGAGGTTGCAATTCCTATTTTCTCATAGTGAAATTCTTCTACCGTTGCCCGTGGTTTTTACCCTAAACTTTTAGGGGTTTTCCACGTAAATTTTGTGTCTCTTTTATCTTCATTTTTATTTTCTCAAATTATCAGTTACGATTTTGCTCTATCCGATAGCCGTCTTCCGCAACAGATAATTGGCTCCATGTTATTGGACCTCTCAATGTATGGGCAAAACCGAACTCAATATTGATCCCACATTGAAAGTTATTTATCTTTTTGAACACGATGGTTGTTGAGGCTGGTCTAAGCTTCATGATTTGCTTCTACTAGAAGCATTATTACCATTACGAAACGTCCATTCCCCAAGCCCCTCTCTTGGCAACGATTGCTGCTATTGGAGCGTCGATCCAAAGAAAAAAATCTTGGTTAAAGGCACATACAATATGCTTTCAAAAAATGATTAGGAGGAGCCGAATGCGTTTTGGAAGCTATGAAAAGCTACCGTCCCTGAGAGTATTCAGAGTTTCTTACTGCTCGTCTTTCGTGACACATTACTGGCTAACCAAGAGAGATACTAATGGGGTCTTTCGCATGATCTGACGTGTCATATTTATGGGAATTCGAGCGAATCTCTTTTTACATATCCTTAGAGACTCACCCCAGACTCGTTCTTTATGGAGCTCTCTTCTTGATGGACAATTGATCCCATCTTTCTTCGAATTGAATCTCCAAGGCTGGATCTTGATGAATCTATATTTTCAGACTATTATAACTACTCTTGTGGACCATGGCACATTCTTTTTGCATCTTTTGTTTGGAAAACATGGAACGACATAAAATGACTGACTGTATTTGATAGGACTATCACTGATCCAACTTCCTTTCTCCATTCGGCTATTACCTGGGCATGACTTTATTCGTCGCCCAATTTGAATACTGCCATTAACGATAATAATATTGCAGTTGATAGTGCTTCTTCTAATACCCAGGTACAATGATAGCCCCCTCCTATGAATTGGATCTACCTAAATTTAGATGTTGTCGTCTCACAATTATAATCACCATTTTTAATCCAAACTAAATTATTATTATAAAATACTATTTATTTATTTATTACAACCCAAACCCATTTACAAACCCAAACCAAACCCGGGCCCAAATTAAACCAGCATCTAAAGCCCACAAAAGGAGGCCCACTAAGACTAGGGTTTTATGTTTTCTCCTTAGCCGCCAAGAACCACAACCATTAGATCCAAGTTCATCTAACGGTCCATATCAGAGCTTATTAGGATTTTTTTCAAACCCTAATGTATTATCTCCTTGGGTCAGTCATCGCCGCCGCTAACCAGGATCTTCACTGCCGCCAACGACATCTACTTCGGCCACCGTGACATACCCTGCCAAGAAACCAACAACCAAGTCATTTCTCACTAAAAAATTAGATTCAATAGTGTCAAATCCAACAAAAAAATTCAAAGGAAGGTTAAGGCATTAAATGACCTTACCTACCCGATTGGGAGGCCATTCCTTGCCATACCCATCATCAACAACCATGTCATAAGACAATAGAGATATGAATTCTCTTATTCTTTTTTTTTATTTTATGTAAAAGAAGGGTATGAAAACTCGAATTGCAGTTGTAAAAAAGGAGGCCCTTTTTGTTTTTTTCCAGAAGACAATAGAAAATTTTTAAAGGTAAACCCTTTCTTCTTTTTAGTTTCAAACAAAAAATAAATAAATATATTTTTATTCCTTGAAATAGAAGAAAAGGGAAGAGTTGCCTGAGGGGAGTCGAACATAGAGGGTGGTTCGTCTTCACGGCGATTGGAGTGGGGAGAGTCGAAACGTCATGGTTTTTTGGGTGCTTAGGGGTGTTCTTAAGTAATTTTAAACCACATCGGGGTTTAGGGTAGTATATCTTAAGGTTTAGGTTATTTTGGACTAGGTTTAGGAGCTCTTACCACTGTGTGTGGTGGCGAAAATGGCAGCTAGAGTTGCGGCGTAGGGTGGCCAGGAGGGAACCGACCGAGGGAGAAATGGAGAATTCAGAGAGTTTTTTAAAAAACTTAGTGTCGGTTGAAAATGAAAACAAAATAGAAAAAGTGGGTTTTATAAGGGAATTTTAGGGTAAATTCACGCATAGGTACCACATAGTTTAGGTCGTTGTTGCATGTTGGTCACCTGCGAGGACTAAACTTGTTATTTACCCCTTTTATGCATGTTATATATTTGTTGGGATATTTTTTGTTTAGTCCCCTATAGTTGAGCGTGTTTTTGCATTTTGGTCACCTGCGATGATCAAATATGTTATTTACCCCATTTTCATGCAGTTTATATATTTGTGGAACATTTGTTGTTTAGTCCACCATATTTAAGCATGTTTTTGCATTTTGATCATATGTAATGATTATTTAATTTCATTTTAATTTTTCTGGGCTGATTTAGTAATTTATACATTTTTATTTAAAAGTATGTTTTAGGCTTGTAAGAAAGGAATAATTATTAACTAGTCCCCGTAGTTTCATCATGTTTTTACATTTTGGTTATTGATATATTTTTTTATTTAATTTAATTTAATCATGTAATTTTATTTTTTTTAAATTTGGTCATCATATCTTATTTATTTGTATTCTTTATAATCTTAGCATGTATTGTTAAATATGTTCATTTTGGTCTTAAAAAAGTGCCAGTGCGTTAGATGAGTACTGGGGCATTTTAGATGAATAAGTGGAGGTCGTTATCCACCATAGTTGAACCTTACGTTGAAAGCATCTTGTTTGAATTTTTTTTTCATTTCTCAAGCTTTCTTGTAAGGATATTTAAATGAACTCATTCTACTTTAAGGATTATGAGCATTGAATCAAATTTGCAGTCTTGCAGTTCTTTAAATATCAAATGAATTAAAAGTTCTTTAAATAATTAGAGTTATAAATCTTTGATAAAGTGACAAGACTGAACCTATATAAAACAAGAGCACTTGATCTTACTCTAGAAGATACACCAGAATACCATACCCTTCTTTTGCAAGGACCCATATAGCCTTCTCCTCGCATGAAGAGATAATCGAAAGACTTGGCATTCAGGTATGTATAGGAGCATATGAAATAGGGCATATTACATACGAGGTTGCAAAGCTGATTGGGTTATACTTCTATTCATGACGTTCGATGATGATTCTAATTTATTCAGATGAAATAGTTGAGTAGATGAATTTAGTTTAGGCCAGTTGTTTAGGAATTGAATTCTAAAGATGAGATTTCCTGACCTTCAACGACACCCAAACTATAACAGGTTCTCCTCGACTAGCTTAAGAAATTGAATTGAGATACCCATGAACGTAACTATATAAGTATACAGTAAAGCTTGAGTTGTTCCTCTAAATCAATTGGTTAAATGCCTCAACTTTATGAATAGATTCAACTAGCCCGATAATGACAATTATAATATATATACATAAACAATAAAGTTGAATTCAACTAGCCAAACAATGGAAAATTAAATCAAATTTATTAAATAAGGGGTTTCAGTAAAATGGACTAAGGGAGTCGAAGAACACCTATTATAGTCTACCTCACACAAGCACTCATGAATTTTAAATTTAGACTGATATTTTTGACACTACCTTTACTATAGGAGTCTGCAAAACTTAAACAACTGAAAGATTTCGAAAAATTAAAACATAAGTGTTCCAAAAAGTTTAACAATTGAATATGCTAGTTGCTTTATTCTGTCTGCATCCACTTAATATGCCAAGCCAAGGAATAGGGGCATGTCACAAGGTTCACATGGGCGTATAAACAAATGAGGATATCTCTATAGTTGAAACCTTAGAAAATAGGAAGCCAACATGAAGCTAACCTACTAGTCCTGACATTTGTAAAAGGAGTAAAACTGTGAAAATTTAAAGAACAATTGATTTTTTTTATATTATGTGAACTCATGTTTATGTTTTGCTTCAATTGTGGGACTGAATTAAGGGGAAATACTTTACAAAATTATTTTGTTCTTTGATTTCTAAAATAAAAGAAAGGAGGAATTTTTTTTCAAACAAGACAATCCCTTGAGAAAGAGGTCATTGAACTTGACGAAGCTCATAAACAGAAACCAAAGCCAAGAAATGAGCAATGAAGAAGTAATGAGACAACGAACTGAACAAGAAGGGGCACAACTTACCGCGGATTTCCTCATATATCATATTAAATAAAATTGGTCACTTCTTAAATGCACACATGTTTTAAAGATCTCATTGAAAATGAAGGCCCATAAACTTTGACTATAATAAGAAAGACACGTAGTGATACTTCTATTTGCCTAAGATGATAGTCTGTGGTCGTTGACAAATAGCACAAGGATCAAATCATTCAAAATCAAATATTGAATCTTGATGGTCCTACATTGGGGCATGACCAAAGACCCATATCATGTTGAGATAACAAGGTTTAGATCAAGAAGACCTTGAAGGAGAGCATCACCACTTGGATTATCAAGGTTAAAATATTGAAAGCAAAAAAGAGCTTACCTTGAGAAACATACCATTCATGATTCAATTGGAAGACAAGTCCTGAAAAACAAATTTGATTTAACGATTGAGTCAATGACAGAAAGGGGCATCAAGGTCATATTTCTGGCAGAAACAAGAATTCAAAACGGAAACATTTTTATGATATTTTAATTCAGATGAGAGGCAAAGAAGACGCATAGAAAAAATATGATCAGATGGCTCTTAAAAAAATACAACCTTGAAATTATAAGTTGCACACTGATATCTGAGTAAACCCTAGAGAAGAGTGATCAAAGGAAGAAGACCTAGTTGTCCACTTTGGAGTCAAAGGAAAATTGAATCAATATTTATTCATGCATGAGAACATCAATTGCATAAAAGAAAATGCATTACATTGCATTCACATTTCACACATAAATGTATGATTTTTGCATATCTTCCAATGAAAATAGAACATTCATGATATCAAAATCCCAATAAGTGGAAGCTAGAATTCAAACCTCAAATGCATGGAATCATGTTTAGGGATGCATAACCTGAAGAACAGGGTGCCAATCCACAGAGGAAGCATTACTTTGAAGTGGGACATGTTACCCGACTATTAAGTTGTTTTTATAAGTTAAAAAGTAGGAAAGTGATTTCCAAAGTTTATTATTTATTAAGTCCTTCGAGCCATCAGTAAGTATTTCGAGCATGATGCTTATATCTTTCGGGTTATCTATAGGCCTTTCGATCAAGATGATAAGTCATTCGAGCCATCCATAAGACATTTGGCCAGGATGATTTCACATGATTTTCAAAAGATGAGAACAGGATTTCCAAAGTTTCTCATTTAAATCTTTTCTGAAAATTGAAATTTTTGAAAAGTAAGAAAACGATTTCCAAAGTTTCTTACTTATTAAGTCCTTCGGGCCATCAGTAAGTCTTTCGAGCATGATGCTTAAATCATTTAGGTCGTCTATAAGTCTTTCGAGGAAGATGATAAGTCCTTCGGGCCATCCATAAGACCTTCGGGCAGGATGTTTTCATGTGATTTCCAAAAAATAAGAAAGTGATTTCCAAAGTTTCTCATTTAAATCTTTTCTGAAAAGTAAGAAAACGACTTCCAAAGTTTCTTACTTAATAACTCCTTCGGGCCATTAGTAAGTCTTTCAACCATGATTCTTAAATCCTTCGGGTCATCTATAGTCTTTCGAGCAAGATGATAAATCCTTCAGGCCATCAATAGGGACTTCGGGCATGATGTTTTCACGTGATTTCCAAAAAATGAGAAAGCGATTTCCAAAATTTCTTACTTAAATCTTTTTTGAAAAGTAAGAAATTGATTTCCAAAATTTCTTACTTAGTAAGTCCTTCGGGCCATCAATAAGTCTTTCGATCATGATGCTTAAATCCTTCGGGTCATCTATAAGACCTTAGAGTAGGATGCCTTCACGTGTTTCCAAAAAAATGAGAAAGTGATTTCCAAAGTTTCTCATTTAAATCTTTTTTGGAAAGTAAGAAAACGATTTCCAAAGTTTCTTACTTAGTAAGTCCTTTGGGCCATCAGTAAGTCTTTCGAGCATGATGATTAAATCTTTCGGGTTATCTATAAGCTTTTAGAGTAGGATGATAAGTCCTTCAGGTCATCCATAAGACCTTCGGGCAGGATGTTTTCACGCGATTTCCAAAATGAGAAAGCGATTTCCAAAGTTTCTCATTTAAATCTTTTTTGAAAAGTAAGAAAATGATTTCCAAAGTTTCTAACTTAGTAAATCCATCTTAGTCAGTAAGTCTTTCGAGCATGATGCTTAAATCCTTTGGGTCATCTATAAGCCTTTCGAGGAAGATGATAAGTCGTTCGGGCCATCCATAAGACCTTTGGGCAGGATGATTTCAAATGATTTTCAAAAGATGAGAAAATGATTTCCAAAGTTTCTCATTTAAATTTTTTTCTGAAAAATTGAAATTTTTGAAAAGTAAGAAAACGATTTCCAAAGTTTTTTACCTAGTAAACTATTTCCAAAATTGGTAAGTCTTTCGGGCCATCAGTAAGACTTTCGGGCTATCAGTAAGTCTTTCGAGCATGATGCTTAATCTTTCGGGTCATCTATACGCCTTTTGAGCAAGATGATAAGTCCTTTGGGCCATCTATAAGACCTTCGGGCCATCTATAAGACCTTCGGGCATGATGTTCTCACATAATTTTCGAAAAATGAGAAAATGATTTCCAAGGTTTTTCATTTAAATCTTTTATGAAAATTGAAATTTTTTAAAAGTAAGAAAATGATTTCCAAAGTTTCTTATGTAGTAATCTGTTTCAAAAATTGGTTCGTCATTTGTGAGGCTGGAGCGAGCTAGATGCGAAGATTTTCAAATGTTCATAGAGGCAATCCATTAAATTGTAAGATGAGAGGACGATTCGGTAGAGGATGAAAGAAGAGCACTGGTGTGAGATCAAGCTTGAAGAAATGGAGATGGAGACTCAGACAAGAGAACGAAGCAAAGATGACATCATTTGCAGCAAGGACTCGACGATTCCAGAAAGAGTTGGATCAACATCACCTTAGGTCAACCATCACAAAAGATTTGGATCAACATTTCCAATGAAGAAGTTCATAATGAGAACTTGTTCAATCAGGTCTTACCTATCGCAGAAAGAAGTGGATTGGCATCCCCAACGAATAGTTAGTAATGAGAAGAACTCTCCCGACGAGAAGAACTCGCAACTCGATATACAGTTCATGCCGGATAAAAATGGTGTTTTAGATCTTTGCTCCGTTCTCGTTTCACCACAACGAGCAAGTAGGGGCAGCTGTAATCACCATTTTCAATCCGACCTAAATTATTATTATTATTATTATTATTATTTTTTTATGACTATTATTTTAATATTATTATAAAATATTATTATTTATTTATTTATTACAACTCAAACCCATTTACAAACCCAAACCAAACCTGGTCCCAAATTAAACCAGGATCTAAAGCCCACAATAGGAGACCCACTAAGACTAGGGTTTTATGTTTTCTCCTCAGCCGCCAAGAACCATAACTGTTAGATCCAAAGTTCATCTAACGGTCCAAATCATAACTTATTAGGGTTTTTTTCAAACCCTAATATATTATCTCATTGGGTCAGCCGCTGCCACCACCAACCAAGATCTCCATTGCTGCCACCAACATCATCTCCGACCACCGTGATAGCCCTTGCTAAGAAACCAATAACCAAGTCATCATTTCTCACAAAAAAAATCATATTCAACAGTGGAAAATCCAACCAAAAAATCAAGGGAAGGTTAAGGCATTAAATGGCCTTACCTACCTAATTGGGAGGCCATACCCTGCCATACCTATCACAAAAACCATGTCAGAAGAAAGTAGAGATATGACTTCTCTTATTCATTTTTTATTTTTTTATTTTCTTTAAAAGATGGGTATAAAAACCCAAACTGCAGATGTAAAAAAAAGAGGGCCCTTTTGTTTTATTTTTTTTGCAGAAAACAATATAAAAAATTTAAAGGTAAAATATTTCATCTTTTTTTACTTTCAAACAAAAAATATATTTCTATTCTCGGAAATAGAAGGAAAAAGAAGAGTTACCTGAGGGGAGTCGAACATAGAGGGTGGTTTGTCTTCACGACGATCGGAGTGGGGAGAGCCGAAACATCATGGTTTTTATGTGCTTAGGGGTGTTGTTAAGTAATTTTAACCTAGATCGAGGTTTAGGGTAGTAGATATGAAGGTTTGGGTTATTTTGGGCAAGGTTTATGAGCTCCGACCACCGTGTGTGATGGCCAGAGTGACGGCTAGAGCGGCGGCGTAGGGTGGCCGGAAGGGAACCAACCAAGGGAGAAAGGGAGATTTGAGAGAGTTTAAAAAAAATTAAGTTTTAGTTGAAAATGAAAAAAATGAGAAAATGTGGGTTTTATAGGGTAAGTTTAGGGTAAAATCATGCGTAGGTCCTCTATAGTTTAGCGCGTTTTTGCATGTTGGTCACCTGCGATGACCAAAATTTCTATTTACCATTTTTCATGTATGTTATATATTTTTTTGGGATATTTTTTGTTTAGTCCCCCATAGTAGAGCGTGTTTTTGCTTTTTGGTCATCTACGAGGATCAAATCTGTTATTTACCCTGTTTCTGCGTTTTATATATTTTTGGAACATTTATTGTTTAGACCCATATTTAAGCGTGTTTTTGCATTTTGGTCATATGTAGTGATTATTTAATTTCATTTTTAATTTTCCTTGAATGATTTAGTAATTTACACATTTTTATTTAAAAGTATGTTTTAGGCTTATAAAAATGAATAATTATTAACTAGTCCCTGTAGTTTCAACATGTTTTTATATTTTGGTTACTGATATGTTTTTTTATTTAATTTGATTTAATCATGTAATTTTATTTTATTTTAATTTGGTTCCCATATCTTATTTATTTTTATTCTTTATAATCTTAGCACGTATTGTTAAATATGTTCCTTTTGGTCTTAAATATATGGGTTTATTACACTGTTAGTGCTTGTAATGCATGATTTTTATATTACATTATATGCATGATTTTATTATTTAGTCCTATGATTGTATAATACAAATCGTATGTGCTTTGAATATTGTCCATGTATAAAATATATATGGATATCGTGGAATGTAAATATGTATTTTGGGTGCATATCGGTCTAGGTTCTATTTTAATTAAATTACATGAAAATATATGAAACCTTATAAGCATTACTTGACTCAAATCGAAATAATTTGACTAAGGGAATATCCGTTTATTTTGGGATTAAGGAAAGTGGTTGTCTTAATGAATAAGAGGTCGCTTTCAATAGACTTAAAATAAAAGGGTATCCTATCAAGTGAAACCCTAAAAAAATTGATTACATTTAAAAATTGGGATTGAGAAAAAGAATATGTTCTCTTAATTAAATTCACCGAGAAAAGACTGTTAGATCGGATCTAAGGTCTCGTGTCGGTGTATTTAAATAATTGAATATCCTTATTCTCATTAAAGGTTGGTAAATTAATTAATTAATCATATTTGTTTGATGTATGTATTTAACTTTTGCTTTAATTTTGTATATGTTTTAATATGATTTCAAAAAATCAGATTTAAAAAAATTAAATTTGTTTTTTAAGTAAACTTGTTTCGACAACAATGATTAGGTCTCAGGTCAGTAGAGGGTTTAATCTGAGATTACCATGAAAATTTTCTTCTAGCATACAACAAGAACTTAAGCATGTCCTCAGTCCTTCACGCTGAACTTTGGGGAGTTTTTAAGGGTCTTAAACTTGTTTGGTTGCTTGGTTTTGATCAATTTGTGGTGCAAATCGATAAAGCAGATGTACACACTTTGCTCTCTCATCCCTCGGTTGAGAGTCAATTCTCGTTGGTTCGTTCAATTGCGGCTATGGTTCACAAGGCTTGATTTATTGATGTTGTCTTAATCCCCCGATAAGCCACTTCGGCGCTTGATTTCTTAGCTAAAACTTCATCGCGATCAGGCTATTCACTTCAAATGATCGAGTCTCCTCCAACTGCTCTCCTCCCGGTTCTTCAAAGAGATATGATTGATCCCCCTTATAGCCGAGTGACGGGTTAATTTTCTGACTCCGACCTCATTTGTATTAAAAAAATAATAATTAGGACGAAAGTGACCTAAGAGACTAAATCTATCATTATGTTTTATTTTAAAAATGTTTTAATAATATAGTTCAATAACAATACATAAAACTATATATTGTTTGAAAATCAAATATAATCTTTTACGAACATCTGATATATATAATATTTAGCTACTTTTCCTTTTTTTCCCCTCTAAACTCTAAATATTGTCGTTTTTTTGTTTGACAGGAAGCCACATCAGCTTTGGTGTTGGTCATCAACAGCATATATTCTTTGTTTCTCATTTACTTTCTTATATCACATATTTATTATTCTTTTGTTTTTTAGTTTCTAATAATTCGACCTTTATGACACATTTTCTCTGTTTTTATGATACATTTTCTTATGTTTTTATGACACATTTTCTTCTATCTTTATGACACATTTTTTATTGTTTAACCTTTTTTCATTTATTTTTTAGGGTTAGATTTGGTGCCGTCTCGACTGATCAAGATGTCTATTATTTGTTATCTTGCTGTTCTTCACTACTTTGGACTCTTAAATTAGATTTGGATATGCGGTTTGCGTTTGTAGATAGTTTTGTGACGACGCTCGATTCTGACTTACGGTTGTCGGTGGTCTTTCAATAGTTTAATCCCCTATTGTAGTTTGTTTACCGATGTAATAAGATTTGTTTATATCTATCTTTTATTCGAGTGTTTTTTATGGATTTTAACTTTTTTCTTGTATGATCCTTGTACTATATCGAGTAACTATTTTATTGTATAAATGATTATAGAAAAATATTCTAATTATGTGTTTTTTGTTTACAAACTTCATTGTAACTTTGAATATTTTCTAGTAGTTTTATTTTCATCAATATATATATATATATATATATAACATTTAAATAAATTAAAAGGTTTTAATTTGTTGATTAAATTTTAGTTTGATTGAGATAATTGTTATTACAACTTCTAAGAGAATGCGGATTTAAATAAGGGCAAAGTTAAAAAAAAATATTGGAGGGACATGATTGAATTGTAAATTTTTAGGACGATTAAAGAGTAGTTATATCATTTTATTAACTGAAAATATAATTTGTATGATTAAAATATTTTTTTCACACTAGGAGTTAAACACATTTTAGGTAAACTACTCTAAATGTCATTAAAATTTAGAGTTTGTATCAACTTTACCACTAAATATTTAAACAGTTTAATTTTAATATTGAATTTTAGTTTTGACTTTAATGGAAGTACTAGATCAATAATCAATAATAATTGAAAATGTGACAGTTTGATGCTAACGTGGAAGTCAAAAGAAATATCATTGTTATATCATCTCATATTTTTCATCGAAGTTGGGGGTTTCACTTATTTTTACCAGTTGCTAAAAACTGTCATTTTCTGACATCTTTTATGACTACCATAGACATCGATATATTTGTCTCATCGTTCTCTTCTACTTTTTTAGTTTAAATTTTCTGAAAACCTCTTTAAAACTCATGAAATTAAATACAAAAATTAATTATTTTGGGGGTTTTGGGGGCTTTCTCGGATTTGGTAACTTCGAGGTATTTGTTCAAAAATCCAAATAATAAAAAATATTTTTTCCAAGAAGAAGAATAACTTGCCTTGAAACTAGTCTCATTGGACAACTGTCGGAGGAGATTGAAGTATTAGAACATCGAACCTTTAGATGAGTTTTTTTTTTCAATTTTGAGTGAATTTCTTGAAAAATCAATTCAAGGAGAAGAAAAAAAAATGTGAAATATGGACATTTTAGGATTAACATTGTCATGAATGATGATCAATGATGGGAAAAAATTGTTCGACAGTGACAGAAGAAAGAGTTGACTATTGTATCCAAGAATCAGAATTATAAGCAAACTAAAGTTCAATGCCTAAAAATGAAGCGTTTTAAAGTTTGTTAACAAAATCGATACACAAATTAAAGTTTACATGAAAGAAAACGGTCATGCCAACTCGTTGTTAATGATTTAACAATCCAACATTTCCATTAAAGTCAAAATCAAAGTTTAGTACTAAAATTAAAATATTTTAAAGTTCAATGGTAAAATCGATACAAATTCTAAAATCTAATGACATTTGAAGTAATTTACCCTAAATTTTATCATTTTATTTAAGTGTACATTATCCTCGGATCTAGAAATTAAAGAATCTGATAATGAGTAAGAACATTTGTCTGGTTGGTCAAGTAGATCATTTTTGTTCCCTTATATTCCCTTAGGTCATGGGTATTCAACCAACTAGGAGCACTCTCATTCCTTCCCCTAGAGCCTCGTCACATGCCATTGATTTTCTTTTTCTTTTTCAAACATGGAATTGAATTACATATATAGTAAAAAATAGATGGACATATCTTAGGCCTTAGCTCCCTCCATCACCGTTCCGTATCATACTTCCCGATAAATCAATTGAATAAAATCTTGAATTGTAGATACTCCTTTTTGCATGTTGAGTAATCTCCGGGTGCTGCACCATTCATGTTGAGTAATCTCCGGGGTCATAAACATTTTCCAAATCCCAACCTACCTAACCAACTAAAGAAGATATATGCGAGATTTAACGTGGTTCGGTCTTTTCTACTTCCACATAATAGAAGAACAATAATTAATTATGAATGTAGATATTACAAAGGGTATAAATACACGATATCACAAAGGGTACAAATACACGATATCACAAAGGGTACAAATACACAATATCACATATATCTTAAAATTTGATAACTCTAACTAAACCCGGAGTATATGATAACACACTCTCAATATCCTATAAAACATATTTATGCAATATAAACCTCAAAAGTTGTATAGATCTAAAAAAACATTACATCTCTTTAGAATAATTCTCTCACACTTAATTCTAAAGGCTAAGACATATTTTCTATTTATATAGTCAAATATTTGGTCACCAAGAATTCTTATGAAATAAGTATTATTTCTTGAAATAAATATTTACTTATTAATAAACTCAAATACCAAATAATCTTTAACTGCAAAAATTACACCAAAATCTAACTTAATTATCAATTATAAATATTGGTTAAAATATAACAAATCTCATCATTGACCTAAATTGCATCAAAAATTGGCCTTCAAGTCTTTAACAATTTCAATATTTACATAAGTTACATATCCGTTGAAGTACCATCGACAAGTTTTCAACAACTTCAATTCTTACGTTATATTCGTTGTATCATTGAATCGATTGAAAATTAGTCCCTTACAACTGAAAGCTCATTGTAGTAAAATTCTTTTTTGCATGTCTTCCAAATCGCTAACAAAATGTGTAGCAACGATTTCCTTTAAACTCCACAACTCGAACCATAACTTTGATACCATTTGTTAGGAATTTAAACACGAAAAAATGATCAAAGCGATATTAACATAAAAATAACACTTAAACTATATAATAATTTCTAATTTTCAATGGGTGTGACCATTCCCCTAACACCCCTTCGATTCATCCGTAATTGTACTTAAAATGTACTTATTGATTTAATTATCGTATTAAATAATTTTTTTTAAAGTTGTTGATATAATTTTACACAGCTATAATATTTTGAGTTAACAATGTTCTATTAACATATAAATCGGTTTGATTATTTTTCATAAAATTTCACTTATATGTTAAGTAAATAAATTAATTAAAAATAGACAATAAATGAAAGAGCAACAAAAAATATTTTGAATCATGTGTGGAAACATAATGAATACTTTTTATTTTTATTTTACTTTATATGATTAAATTGATAGAACAAATAAATTTTAAAGATAAAATTATTCAAAATAATGTTTATTATTAATAATCTTAAGTACCTAAGAAATAGATAATAATGAATATTCTCATATATTAATTAGTATTAGTAATATTACATTACCACCTTATGAGAATATTTGAAAACTAAAAATGAACATAAAATTTCAAAATGTCACATTACCCCTGTCGAAACAATTTTTCTTAAAAAACAAATTTAATTTTAAAAAATTTAATTTTTAAAATATATCGTCTCGAATAATTTAGTGACCTGATAATAATAAAACGTGATTCGAGGAGTTACCACCAATCTTTGATTCGGGTGTGATTGGATATCCAAAAACTTATTTGTCATTTTAATAAAAATATTAATTTTAATTAAAACAACAGATTTATGGTATGTGTTACCAAAATTTGAGTTCCGGAGTCGGTTACGTGTGGGGAATGATTAACACCCCCACATCACCCTAAATCGGTACCTAGTCGATTAATTAGTTTTCTTTGCAATGAAATTTAAGAATTTGAGTTTAATTTAATTTAAGATCCCATACAATTAATATTCTTTGAACTTTAGGACGAAATAAAATAATATTTAATAATTTACTATCAAGAAGAATCGACCTCTCATACCTTAAAGCAGTCGATTCTTACTCCAATTGAAATAACGAAATATTACAATTCCATCTTAGAGTTCATTATTAATTCAAAAATTAAGTTTAGAAATAACAATAAGATAAATCAAATTAGACCTGAAAATTATCTTTTAAACATGTTCCTTGAATTTTAGGACGGAAAATGACAATATTTAATTATTTTCTATCGAGAATAAAAGAACTTTTATCCCTTAAAACAGTCATTTCTTACTCCAATCAAACTAAAGAAATGTTACTATTTTCGTTCTGAAATTAATTATTAATACTAATGCAATTCATTTTCGAAATCATAGTATAACACGCACAAAATAAAACAAAAATTAAATACATATATCAAACAAATACGATTAATTAATTATTTTACAAACATTTAATTAGAATATGGATGTTCAATTATTTAAATACACCGAGATAAGACCTTGATTCAATCTAACCTTCTTTTATCGTTAAATTTAATTAAAAGAACATGATCTTTTCCTCAGTTCCAAATTTTAAATGTAATTAAATTTTTTTAGGGTTTCACTTAATAGGATACCCTTTTATTTTAAGACTATTGAAAGCGAGCTCTTATTCTTTAAGACAACCACTTCCCCTAATCTAAAAATAAACATATATTCCCTTAGTCAAATTTTTTTGATCGATTCAAAAAATGCTTGTGATGATATCATACAATTTAATTCGAAATAAAACCTAAACCTGTATGAACATGCATCACATAAATATAATAATAATACATAAAACTTAATGGTAAACTGATACATAAAAATATTTCATAAAAATTAATTCATACTTTACCTTAGTATAAAATAATAATTTTAAAAAACATGAATATAAATTTCATTATATACAAGTAATGTGTAAAAATAAAAGTAAAAAATATTATATACATGTAAATTTGAAATGTAAGGAACATAACATAATATGCATTTTAGTGTGTGTGTATATATATATAACCATGTTATACGAGTATTATCATATAAATATAAATAGTACAATGAATTTATGAACTAGCATACAAATCCAATATACAGCCTTATGATTAAATAAATAAAAAGGAATTGAAAAATAAATCATAACAAAGACTAGGATAAAATGACATGTTGAAATTAACATAAATAAAAAAAACAAAGACTAAAATAAACCATAAATATTGTATGTTTGACTAGGATAAGGATTGCAGCAGAAATAACATGACGTACAGAAAGTAGGAAATGAAAATAAACCATAAGCATTTGGAACTAAAATAAAAGTATTCAAAATAACACACCAAAAACTAAAAGAAACAAAAGCACAATTAATAAGCCAATGGGACCAAAATGAAAGTATTCAAAATTTCAAGCTATAAATTAAAATAAGTAAAAGTTACCAAAATGTAACACGCGTAAAATAAGAGGCCAAAATCAGAATCTCTAAAAACTTTCACACAGGGATTAAAATGAAACTCACAAAACCAGAGACCCTCATTGAGTAATTTTCCCATGTGCAAAAACAATAGTTTCCCTAGAACCAAAACTACGTCGTTTTGGCTTCCCCTTATATATATATCCCATTATTGGTTTTGGAAGAACCTAAACCCATTTTGTTTTTTGCTTCAACCGTTTTTTCTCACCCCCTCCATCCTTTCATTTTCTCTCAACCGAGAGATACAAGCATCTCTCTCCGCCCGCCCAAAACGGCCTTGACGAGGGGCTAATGACCACCTTTACTACTCCCTCTTAGCCCCCAAGCCTAAACAGCCTCGACGAGGGGCTAACGACCACCTTTACTACTCCCTCTTAACCCCCGAGCCTAAACTAGCATTCACAACCTTATTCGACCCATTTTTCCCCTAAATACCAAAACCTGAAAGTGAAAGGGGTAACCTTTAGCACCCGGAAGATCCCCTCGTCTCTGATGAAGTGAAAGAGTTTGTAACCGATAAGTAAAATGCTCGTTTTTTTTCGTATTCTCCTCTCTTTTTTCCTTACTTTGTGTTTTTTCTCTTTGTTTTTTTTTGTGTTTTTTTCGAAATAAAAAAACTTTTATCTCTTCGGTTTTCCTCTACTGTTAAAATCGAAAAGCACTTCGAATGGCCTCTGTTGCATGCTAAAATCTCCCTTTTTTTTGTTTGGTGAGATTTATCAGAGAGGTGATGATGGTACATTAATCATCCCAGATTTTCAAGATTTAATCCCTTTTTTAAGGTGTTTGGTTGGATCTTGATTTTTTATTTATTTTAACCAATCCTTTCTCACTGTTGATGCAAGATAGAGCGGTTGGGGATGACTTCAGCAACAATAGCAGTGGTGCAACAGAAGTGATTCGTCGGTGGCGGGTAGCGTGAATGACAACACATGTCTATGTGGTTGTAGAATAGGGGTTAGGGTTTAAAAACTCTAATTTCTTTGGGTTAATTGGGTTGGGCTTGCTGATTGGGCCTGTTGATGTAATTTGGGCCCGGTTGGGCTTATTATAATTTTGGGTCAATTGGGCTTGTTGTAATTTTACGCCTGTAGAAAATAAATAAAAATATACAAATAATAATAATAATAATAGTAATAATAATAATAATAATAATAATAATAATAATAATAATATAATAATAATAATAATAATAATAATAATAATAATAACGTTCTCCGGGAGAAAACGAGTGTCGACAGTTTCCCCTTTTTGCCCATTCTTGTGTTAACAAGAATAGGGCAAAGACGAAGAGAGAATGAGTTTTCGTTCGGTCGAATCTGTGCTTAGAATATGATATTGTCTCAAGTGAGAATAGAAATGAACAACATTTCAAGAGAGATACTTGAAGATGAAATCTGAAAAAGGATCTGCTCCGCTGCTCTTTGTGGTAGATAAAATCTAGAAATGTTGATTCATTCCACTATTATTTAGGTAAGATTGAATCGAGGAAGATTTGTTCCACTATTCCTCAGTGAAGATCAAATCTAGAAAAAAGGGATATGCTCCGCTGTTTTTTCAGTGTAGATTAGATCTTGAAACATTAATTCATTCCATTGTTCTTCAGGGAATATTGAATTGAGTCAGATTTGTTCCACTGCTTTTTTAAGGAATATCAAATCTAGAAAAAAGGGATCTGCTCCACTTCTTTTTCAGGATAATTCAGATATGGAAACGTTGATTCATTCCACTATTCTTCAGGGAATATTAAATCAAGGCAGATTTGTTCCACTGTTCCTTAGGGAAGATCAAATTTGGAAAAATGGGAATCTGCTCTGCTGTTTCTTTAGGGTAAATCAGATATGGAAACGTTGATTCATTCCACTATTCTTCAGGGAAGATTGAATCGAGGTAATTTTTTCCCATTGTTCCTCAGGGAAGATCAAATCTGGAAATTAAACATTACAACTTGTTAGTATATGTTTGAGAATTTGAAAACATCATACGTGAAAGTTTTGGATTCCAAGATAATCTTTGAAAATTGAATTCCCTTGTGAAAACTTGTCTCGCAGCCACCAGATATGAGAATCTGCCTTGACTTTGAGTGTCAGTTGAACCTCTTCCTTTTTGGGACTTTGAATTGGTTACTTTTCAAAAATTTCATTTTCAAAAAAGATTTAAATGATAATATTTGGGAATCATTTTCTCATTTTTCGAAAAACATGTAAAAACATCCTACCTGAATGTCTTATGGATGACCCGAAGGACTTATCTTCTTGCTCGAAAGACTTACAGATGTCCTTAAGGATTTACTATCAAGAAATTTTTGGAAATTATGTTCAGAAACCTTTGAAAAGTAGACTTAGTTTCTTTGAAAACTCATTTGAAATTATCAAGAAATTTTTGAAAATCAGACTTAGTCTAGAAACTTCTGAAAATCATACTTAGTTTCTTTGAAAACTCATTAAACAAATCCTGTCAAGAAACATATGAAAAGCATACTTAGTTTCTAGCAAAACACACATTTATTGGGTAACATGCCCCACTTCAAAAATGATTTTTTTAGATTGGTTTCCTCAATTCTTGATGTTCTGCCACTATGATTACAATTCCCTCCATTTGAGGCTTGAATCCTGAGTTTTCTTTCTCTTACTTTCTTGAGAAATCTATAAGAATTATGTATATATGTATGTATGAAATGATGTATGATGTAATGACACAAATTCATGTATAATGTATAAATGCACTTTTTCTTAATCTGTGGTGGGAATGGCTGCAAGAGCAATCTTCATTCTCTTCTTGATTGAGTTGTCTTCACTTTTTATTTGCACTAGCTTGCATTCTTGCAATTCTTGATTTGTTTCAATTTCTTCTTACCCCAACAAATTTTTACCCCTAATAAGATTAGCTTTCTCTGCATGAACTTGCGTATAAATCCAATAGAACTCTCATCTTTGAAAAGAGGATCCACCATTTCAAGCTTTGGAGACTGTGTGTTGTTGCCCCATAGTGGGAAATCAAAGGACATTGCCTAGAGCTAACCACTGCAGCAATTGATGGAATATCAGACTGCCCAGGAGAGCCATGAGACAAATCCATGCCAAGGATGATGGTTGGAACCTTAGAAACAACTAGAATTGAATGTGTTTTTCTCAATTACTAACATCAGATTCAGTCCAGGAGAGCAGCGTCTGTTCTAATTTGACTCTTGAAATATATTAAATGGAGGGTTTATCCTAATTCCTTTCATGTGTCCACATCTAATCAGATCTCGAACAAGGCTATTTGTATCACATCATGCCGATAAGTTTAACAACAACCCATCATTCAATCTTAGTTGGCTCCACTAGTTTCTTGCTGTAAAAATTTAATCGCCCATTCCATGGAAAGGAATCTTCACTATTCCTCATTTTTAACCTCGGGGGTTGTAGAAGACAACCTTTATCTTGGGCAAAATTAGAATTTATGGGAACACCACATGATCTCAACATTGGTTCAACGCCATAGTTACTGATTCATAAAACATTCGACAACTTATTCATCCTTTTATGTGGCTTCTGCCTAGATTTTTTCAACCAGGGAAGCTTTTTGCATTTTGTTCAGAGCTTTTGTGTAGCGTTTCATAGGACACCAAAGAACAAAGCTTAGTGGGAATATAAGTGGAACACTCTGGCTTACCAACATTAATACTGGGAAATCACCAGAATAATACAATTGTATGTTGTGATAATGGACAAAACCATCATATATAGTAAGCTACACTATCCTTGTTTCATCATTTTCATTCTTCACACCTTTATGTCTTATTGAAAATAAATGTGTGCTCAATGCAATGATCCTTGTTGATGAATCGGTAAGGAAAAATGAAAGAACAAAAGAATTTTAACGAGGTTCAACAATGTGCTTACGTCCTCGGTGCCTAGGCGATGCTAGAAGTTTCATTCATTGTCTCATAGGTTTAGGTTATATCTCTATTTATAATAGATAAACCTGGTACATAATTACAAAATTATGAGCCATACCTAAAAAATCTCCACCTTGGTGAATATCCTGCCCCTTAGGAGACATTCAATGTGGGTTGGGTTACCTTACTTCTTTAACAACTCGAAATATTCAACAAGTCCAAGCAATGCTTGAACTTCTCTTTCGTAAATGGCTTGGTGAACATATCAGTGACATTCTCATCAGTATGTACATTCTGAAACAAAATCTCTCCAGATGTAACCAACTCTATGATCTTGTGAAAACGTACATCAATATGCTTTGTTGTAGCATGATATACCTGATTCTTAGCCAAGTGAATAGTACTTTGATTGTTGCAAAGCAACTGAACTCCACTTGCTGAACACCCAACTCCTTCACTAGACCAGTAAGCCATAAAGCTTCTTTTGCAGCTTCAGCCACTGCCATGTATTCAGCTTCAGTTGTAGATAGTACCACAACAGATTGAACAGTAGACTTCCAACAAATAGGCCCTCCACCAAGAGTAGAGACATACCCTGTCATAGATCTTCTATTATCCAAGTCACCTGTATAGTCTGAATCCACATATCCTTTAACCAAAGGATTATCCCGCTGACTACCAAAGACAATTCCATGTCCCATAGTACCATTTAAGTACCGAAAGATCCACTTGACTGCTTCCCAATGTTTCTTACCAGGTTTAGACATGTACTTACAAACTTGACTAACAACATGAGCTAAATCAGGACGAGTACATACAATTGCATACATCAAGCAGCCAACAACATTAGAATACGAGACCTTTTCCATATCTTCAGGTTCCTTATCTGTCTTAGGGCACTGTTCTGATGAGAGCTTATAGTGATTCACCAATGGAGTGCTAACTGGTTTTGCGCTGCTCATCGTAAACCTTTCTAGCATTTTCTCAACATAACCCCGTTGAGATAGCCACAGTTTCGTTGAGTCTTTGTCCCTACAAATTTCCATTCCAAGAATTTTCTTTGCAGTACCTAAATCTTTCATATCAAATTCCTAACTCAATAAAGTTTTCAAACTGATAATATCATCCATGTTCTTCGCAGCAATTAACATATCATCAACGTACAATAATAGAAAAAATAAAAGAACCGTCATCAAGGCTCTTAACATAGACACAATAATCATATTCACATCGCTTGTAGCTAATCTTGATCATATAAGAGTCAAACCATTTGTACCACTGCAAACTAAATGCTCGTTTCCAGGTTGAGTGAAACCTTTAGGCTTTCGCATGTAGATATGCTCCTCTAAATCACCATGCAAAAAAGTAGTTTTTACATCCATCTGCTCTAAATATAAATCCCAACTAGCCACCAATGTAAGTACTACTTGGATTGAAGTGTGCCTAACCACATGAGAGAAAATTTCATCATAATCAACTTATTTCTGCTGTGAAAAACCCTTTTCTACCAAAACGAGCCTTGAACTTCTCACCATCTTTTTCTGTTACTGGTGGTTTCTTCTTAAACACCCATTTGCAACCAATCAGATTCTTACCCTCAGGAAGGCAAACTAACTCTCATTTACGATTGTGATTCATAGACTCCATCTCCTCATCCATGACAGCCATCCACTTGTCATTTTTCTTACTAGTAACTGCATCATGAAAAGTAACCGGATCATCACTGCTAACAGTAAGTGCAAAAGAGACCAAGTCTTCAAAACCCAATCTATTCAGAGGCTTTATATTCGTCTGTCTCACCCTGTCTCTGGGGAGACTATAATCCTACAAATCATCTATAGTGGAACCATCGAAAGTCGGTTAAGAAGTTTCTATTTTCTCAACTGGAAACTGCTTCAAATCCACCACTGTCATGTCTTTCTTCTGTTGCAAAATGGGATGTTTATAAAAAACAACATCTCTACTGATCACGATTTTCTTCGCAACTGGATCCCAGAACTTGAATCCTTTGACACCTTTCTTGTAACCCAGAAAAATGCACTACTTCGATTTTGCATCAAGTTTGGATCTCTAATCAGCAGGTACATGTACATAAGTAGGACAACCAAAAATTCGTAAGTGATCAAAAGTAACATCATGAACAGTCCATACCTCTTCTGTAACTTTCCCAGCCAATGATGCCCTTGGCGATCTATTTATAAGATAACATGCCATGTTAACAGCCTCATCCCAGAAGTGTTTGGGAAGCCCCGTATTCAACCGCAAACATCTGGTTCTTTCAATCAACGACCTGTTCATCCGTTCCGCAACACCATTTTGTTGTGGTGTCTTGCGCACTGTAAAATGCCTCTTGATCCCATGCTCCTTATAGAAGTTTAGAAACTTTGAATATGTGTACTCCGTACCATTGTAAGACCGCAAACACTTGTGTTTTTTCGTCCTGTTTAGTTTTCTACCTCAGCTTTCCACAGCTTGAACTTCTAAAAAACATCGGACTTCTGTTTCAAAGAATGCACCCAAACTTTCCATGAAAAATCGTCAATAAAGGTAACATAATACCTAGATCTACCCAAAGACAATGTCGTGGAAGGCCCCCATACATCAGAATGCAGATAATCAAGAATCCCTTCAGTTGTGTGCTTCGCAGTCTTGAAACGAACTTTAGTCTGTTTACCAAGGGCACAATACTTGTAAAAGTCGAGCTTACATCTTTTAACACCATGCAATAGATTTCTTTTATGTAACTCAGCTATACCACGTTCACTAAGATGAGCAACCCGCATATGCCACCGTTTGGTAGTATCATCACATGACTCAATCGAATGAACTCCACCTACAACAATACTCCCTAACAATCTATAAATATTTCCTGCAGTCATCTTTCCTTTCATCATAGTCAAAGTTCCTTTAATAATCTGAATGGTTTCCCTATCCTCATTAGCCTTAGGGATAAAACTATTATTTTACAAAGTCCCAAAGAAATCAAATTCTTCTTCAAATTTGAGATATACTGAACACCACTCAACGTCCGAACAGAGCCATCATACATCTTAATTCAGACCTCACCAATACCAACAATATTGCAACATCGATCATCACCCAAATAAACAGAACCAAAATTAACCGACTTGTATGTCAAAAACCATTCCCTCTTTGGCGTGATATGATAAGAACATCCAGAATCAAGAATCCAAACATCCGTCAATTGAGTTGTTGAAATAGAGAGCATATCACCCTCGTTGCAATCAGAATCATCATCCTAGACCATATTCACAGACTTAGATGAGTCATCACGCTTCTTATCAGTCTGCTTTTTCAACTTCGGACAGTCTCGATTCATATGTCCTTCCTCATTGCACTTGTAACAGTGAATTGTCTTCTTGTCCCTGGATTTGGAACTGGAATTCTGCTTCCCAGATGCTGCCTTCTCTATCTTCCGTCCATGGTCTCGATTACCCTTGACATATAAGCTATCAGCTTGAGAGTTGTCCCCTGTATTTTGTTTCCACTGGTTGTGAGCCAACAAGGCTGTAGTAATCTCCTCAACTTTGATAGTCTCTTTCCCATATGCAAGAGTAGTGACCATGTGTTCGTAAGAGGGAGGCAATGAATAAAAAAAATCATCGCTTTGTCTTCATCCTCAATTTTCACATCAAGTCGAGCCAAATCAGAAACGATTTGATTGAAGACATTCACGTGTTGCACCAAATCATTATCGTCCTGCATCTTCAGCCCATACAGCCGCTACTTTAGATACAATTTAGTCGTTAAGGATTTTGACATAAACTGGGTTTCCAACTTCTTCCAAATTTCATCTAGAGACAACAGATGCATGACATGATACATGACCTCATCCTCCAAACATAACCGTATGATTCCTGCCACTCGTTATTGCAATTCTTCCCAATCTTCCTCCTCCATCGACGCCGGCTTTGTAGGTCACAAAGCCTTCAAGATTCCTTGTTGCACCAATAGATCCTTCACCCTTGTTTGCCATAATCTGAAGTTACCCTGCCTGTCGAATTTCACAACTTCGAATTTTGTTCCTGACATCTGATACCAATTGTTGATGAATCGAGTAAAGAAAAGCGAAAGAACACAAGAATTTTAACGAGGTTCAACAATGTTCTTACGTCCTCAGTGCCTAGGCGTTCACTTCGCTCACTCCGCTCCATCCCCTGTCCTCTTTATCAGTATATTTATGAGCCATACCTAACAATCCTGTATTCCAGGATGATATGGGCCTTAAAAAATACCCCAACACTTATCATTTCAGGATGATTTGGGCCTTCAAAAATGCCCCAATATTCATCATTTATTGTTTCAGTACTGATTCTAAGCATGAGCTCCGTGTCTGAGATACATGTGTCAACTACCAAGATCTACTCCAATGAGATTATCTTGTTTGAAAATGTTTTTCTTCTTTATTTTATTTTCAAAATTTGAAAAAGAATTTTTAACAATGTTTAAAAAAATAAAAAAAAATATTGTCCTTTTATTGGTTTCACAATTGAGCCAAATCATAAAACAAGAGTTCATCAAATATCAATGAATTAATTACTCTTTTAATTCTTCAAACTTATAACTCTTTAACAAGTGTCTGGATTATGGATTTATTTTAGGTTGGTTTCCTATTTTCTATGGTTTCAGCTATCAAGTCTTTCTTCTTGTCCCTGCTCTTTGGAACGTTATAAATGCCCCTCATTTTTGGCTTGGCATTTAGTTGGGTGCAAAAAACTGTCGTAACTAGCATAATCAATTGCTAAACCTTTTAGAGCACTTCTATTTCAGTTATATGAAATCCTCCATTTGTTCAAGCTTCGTAGGCTCCTATAACAAAGGTAGTGTAGAAATATCGGTCTAAAAAATGAAATTCCTGAGTGCTCATGTGAAATTGACTATAACATGTTTTCCTCGACTCCCTTAGTCCATCTTCACATAAACTCCTTATTTAGTAAATTTGATTTAATTTGCCATTGTTTGGCTAGCTGAATTCAGCTTTATTGTACATATATTTTTTTATAATTGCATTTATTTTGCTAGCTGAATTTATCCATAAAGTCAGGACGTTTAACCAATTACTCTATAGGGATAACTCAAGCTTTATTGTATACATATAATTATATTCTAGGTATACATATTCAATTTCTTAAGCTTGTCAAGAAAAACCTATTATAGTCTAGGTGTTGTTGAAACTCAGAAAATCTCATCCTTAGAGTTCAATTTCCAAGCAACTGACCTAAACTAGATTCACCTACTTAACTATTCCATCTATAAAGATTAAAATCATCATAAAAAATCATTAACATAAGTAGAAACCTATAAGCTTTGCAGTCTCATGTGCAAGATGTCCCATTTTGTCTACATCCCTATATACCTGAATGTCAAGCTCTTAATTATCTCTTCATGCAAGGATAAGGCTAGATTGGTCCCTGCAAGAAAAGGATATCTATTATGGTGTATCTACTAGAGTAAGGTTAAGGGTTTTTGTTTTACGAGGGTTCAAATCTTATCACTTGCCCAGAGTCCATAACCTTAATTCTCAAATGAGCTTTTAATTCAAATGATGTTAAAAGAACTACATGATTAAAACTTGTTCAATTGTTAACAACCTTAGAAGGTAAGATAAGTTCAATCGTCAACTAACTTAATAAAATATTTAAGCAAAAGATAGAACAAAAACGAGTTCAAAGAAGATAGTTCTCTTAATGCAAGTGCAAGAAAGCTTCATGGTGGAATAAATGACCTCTTCATAATTAGGATGACCCATATTGTTCATATGGGTGCTCTAATAGATTCTTATGGTTATTACAATCTAATACCCCATTTTCTCATTACAAGACCCTACCCTCAAATCGATCAGATTCTATAATTTACTCTTCAGTACCACACAATTCTTAGTGGCATGCCCCAAACTTCATATTCATGGCTTTTACTCATTCTCTAGGTTCGAATGGGGTGGCTTCAATTTACCTTCAATGTTTTCATCACGAAGTCTTCCACAAATTACCCTATACTCCAAGCTTGATGTATGTAAAAATGCTTAAATTAATACAATACAAATGCACATACAGATGCAAAATGCAAATACAAAAGGTTTCATTCCAGATTGACCATATTAAAATAACTTTCATTGAACACAAAGGTTTCAGTACATCAAAAAAAACTTTATATATAAGGGATAACTTTAACTCTAACTTTGTTATCTCCTTCAAAAGCCAAGTTAACTTCTACTCATGTCGGGTGTTAAGTTGTCAATATGTTTCAATTCTCTTGCAAAACAAGTTAAATCGACCAACTTGTGAGCCACATTGCTTGCTTGGGTCATATCTTCTTTCATGACGTTGTCTTCTTCCTCTATCTTATGTGTCAATTATCTGAGCTGTAAACAATGTTGTTCATTCTTCCTTGTAAGAAAGTTTTTATGGTTATGAAGTTCTCATACAAGATCTCCATAATCATCTATAAGTTTTTGTTGTTCATTCTTCCTTGTAAGAAAGTTTTTGTGGCATTGATATAAGGCTTCCATATTGGCTATGGACATATTCAACATTTGATTTTGGGCTTGACATCTTCCCAAATCATTAACAATTGTATTGTGCCTTTTTTCTTCAATCTGTAAATGATAAGAGAAATTCTTGGCTCGATCGTCATGCACTTTTCAATTCTTTCTCCATTGTTCAACATCGTTTTTCAATTTAGTGACACCTTTTGCCCACTCTTCTGGGGTATTTCCTATACCAGCATTTTTAAAGGCTTGATTGATCCTTTGAAAACCATTACGCATGGCTTTCATCTCACTATTTAACTTATCATTTTCACTTTTCAAATGATGCACTTGAGCTTTGTACTTTAGCAAACATTCTTCTTCCTGGATGCCCCAACTGATACCCTTACCTTTGAACACTTTGGCTCCATCTTAACATGACAATCAATTACCAAACTAGGTTAACTTTTCATCTCAAACTTCAATACTCCATGATCCAAAAGATGTTGGACTCGATGCTTGAAGGCAGTGCAATTCTTTATGGAACGCCCTTGAGCTCCTACATGATATTCACAATGAACATTGACGTCATACCAATTAGGATATGAAGGTTGCCAAGATTTCACATAATGTGGGGCTACCTCTCGGGTTTCTAAAATCTTATCACACAACTCCTTATATGATATAAGGATATAATCAAAATGAGAGCCACCTCTCAGCTTGGATTGAACTGGAATCTTCAGGTTTATTCCTCTTGTAGTTGGGAATGGACTCTCAAATACCAACAAGTTATGATTGCATGGATTCTTTTCATCTTTTTGAACTTCTACAGTTGTCACCATTTTCTTGGTGTCTCTAGAAAACTTGTTGATATAAATGTTGATTATGTGTGATTTCTCAGATTGGCTAGGATCAACTTCTTCTAAAGTAGTCCCTTGTGTATTTGACATCGCAAGATTGTTTTTGTCGAGCCCTTTCATTTCTTTTTCAAAAATCTCTTTTCCTTTAGCTAAAACAGCTATTCTATCCATCATCTTGGGCATTTTCTCTTTCACCTATCTTATCTTCTCTTGCTCTTCGTCAGATAAACGATATTTAGGTGCATAACTCTCCACTATTCTCGAAGCTTCCTCTAGATGTCATTCCTTAGTTGTGTTATAGTCTACTTGATCATGAAACCCTTTGTTTATCATGAAAACCTTTTACTCTAATAACCACTCACAAATCAACACCTTTTGATTATGTCATGATCATGCGATGCAAGCAAAAAGAAAGGCAACATAAAAACAAGTTAATACAAATAAGATAACAAAATGACATAAATTACTATAAAAACATTAATAAAAAAAATTAATTACTAAGCTAATGCAAAACCAGAATGCAAATTCAAATGCACAAGGTGTTAACTCTAAAACGACTGCATAGAACAACCTTCATCAGACCATAAGTGCTCATTACACTAGGCAGACGAGCTTCATTTTCTTCATTTAATTGATCTAGGCCTTTCTCACGATTTGGTGTTGTCTTTATAGTCGTTGTTGGACTTCTCAAAGTGTTGATTGTCTTTCTTCATTTTAATTCATCTACTGTGATTGTTGGATCTCTAGACCTCAATTTTCGTGTGATTATCCAAGAGGAAAGCGGCTTTGATATCTCGTTTAATAGGAGTCTTTGATGAACTTTTAGCTATTCTTTCGTTGGTCAACTTTGTTTGTAAGTCGTCGCCTTTATGGATTTGACTACCTAGTTATGGAACTCTTATGTCAATATGAAGACCTTCTAATTTGGTCAATCACTTACAAATTAACACCTTGATTGGTTATGATGTGAAAATGAAAATAAAAACAAAAGACAAAGAAAAATAAGATAAAACAAAAGAAATTGTTAGTACCACTCAATTAAAAAAACAAAAATATTTACGGAAAGAAAATATCCTACATAACATGGTATCTACCCTGATATTCTTTTATAACAGTTCTACCCATACATGTTTTCTACCCCCGTGCTTTGTTCAACATATAAATCCTAACCTCATGCTATCTATTTCGCATGCTTGTTTGAAAAAAAATGAACCTAACTGCATGATTTCTAGTTCTCATACATTTATTCAGAAAGTAAAGTTATACTACAAAATATTAAAAAACTCAAAAGAGATTTACCTTGTGTACCCTCCTGAAGGGATTCTTAGGTATGGGTTAGACTCTACCTAGGTTCGGGTTCTAGGTCACTATATGTTGGGTTCGGCTCTAAAGTAAAGGGTTCTTGAATTATCCTTGTCGGTGCCCGTTGGGCTGCCAAACCCTCAATCATTTATTTTGATCGAATCAAGAAATGATTGTGAGGATATCATACAATTTAATTTGAAATAAAACTTAAACCAGTATGAACATGCATCACATAAATATAATAATAATAATAATACATAATACTTAATGGGAAACTATTACATAAAAATATTTCATAAAAATTAATTCAAACTTTACCTTAGTATAAAATAATAATTTTAAAAAAGATGAATATAAATTTCATTATATACAAATAATGTGTAAAAATAAAAGTAAAAAAATACTATATACAAGTAATTTTGAAATGTAAGGAACATAACATAATATGCATTTTAGTGTATATATATATATAACCATGTTATACTAGTATTATCATATAAATATAAGTAGTATAATGAGTTTATGAACTAGCATACATATCCAATATATAACCTTATGATTAAATAAATAAAAAGGAATTGAAATAAACCATAACAAAGACTAGGATAAAATTACATGCTGAAATTAACATAAATAAACTAAAACAAAGACTAAAATAAACCATAAATATTGTATGTTTAACTAGGATAAGAATCTAAACAGAAATAACATGACATACATAAACTAGGTAATGAAAATAAACCATAAGTATTTGGAAATAAAATAAAAGTATTCAAAATAACGCACCAGAAATTAAAAGAAACTGAAGCACAATTAATAAGCCAATGGGACCAAAACGAAAGTATTCAAAATTAATGGCTAGAAATTAAAATAAGTAAAAGTAAATAACTTAAAGTGACCAAACTGTAACACATGTGAAATAAGAGGTCAAAATTAGAATCTCTAAAAACTTTCACACATGGATTAAAATGAAACATCTTAAAATCGGAGACCTTTCTCGAGTAATTTACCCATCCGCAAAAATAATAGTTGCCCTAGAGCCAAAACTACGTAGTTTGGGCTTCCCCTTATATATCCCATTATAGGTTTTGGGGAGAACCTAAACCCATTTTTTTTCTTCAGTCATTTTTTTCTCACCCCTTCCTTTCATTTTATCTCAATTGAGCTACAAGCATCTTTCTCCGGCTGCCCGAAACGGCCTTGATGAGGGGAAAACGACCACCTTTACTACTCCATCTCAGCCTTCGAGCCTAAACAAGCATTCACAACCTTATTTTACCCCTTTTCCCTATGAAAAACCAAAACCCAAAAGTGATAGGGGCTACCTTTAGTGCCTAAAAGGTCCCATTGTCTCCGATGAAGTGAAACCGTTTGAAACCGAGAGGTAAAATGCTCATTTTTTTCGTATTCTCCTTTATTTAGCTTTGTGTTTTTTTTTCTTTATGTTTTCTTTTTTTGTTTATTTTCAAACTAAAAATCCCTTTTTTCTCTTCGATTTTTCCTATACTTTCAAAACCAAAAACCCTCTTCGAATGACCTCTATTGCATGCTTAAATCTCATTTTTTATCTTGTTTGATGAGATTTGGCAGAGAGGTGATGTTGGTGCATTAATCATCCCGGATTTTTGGGATTTAATCTTTTTTTAATGTGTTTAGTTGGATCTTGATTTTTTTTATTTGGTTTGACTGATCCTTTCTCACTGTTGATGCGAGATAGAGCGGTTTGGGATGTCTTAGCAATAGTAGCGGCGTTGTGGCTGGAGTGACTCCTCGACGATGGGTAGCGTGAGCGGCGACGACAACAACAGGTGGATTGGGTGGCGATAGAATAGGGGTTAGGGTTTAGAAACCCTAATTTCTTTGGGTTAAATAGGTCGGGCTTACTAATTGGGTCGGTTGATGTAATTTGAGCCCAATTGGGCTTGTTGTAATTTTGAGCCGATTGGGTTATTATAATTTTGGGTCTGCAAAAAATAAATAAAAATATACAAATATAAATATAAATAATAATAACGATCTTCAGGAAAAAATGGGTGTCGACAACCCCAATAATTTAAACATTTCTCCAACAAAATACTATTAATATATATGGATACCCTAACTTCACGATGCTAAACAGAGATCCTCCTTTAAGATAATTTCGTCCCTAAAGAAACTTCTCTTTTACAATTTGATGTAAAAAAATGAGTTTTGAAAATCTAGATGGATATGATTCTCGATTTTGTCCATTAGCTTTCATCTTGGGTATAAATATAGAGAATATTATCACTCTTATAGTGTGAGTAACAGAATCAGAAATATTTTTTAATATATATATATATATTTTTAACAATACAAAATTTTTAAATGGGATGAACATAAATAAAATTTCAGGATGAAAGCTATTAATAAAATAAATAAATAACCAAAGTTATTCGGATTTCAATATCCATCCTCGACACACTGTAAATCCGCCTACAAACACATATTTTCATCTTGACACATTTAGTATATATATATATATATATAGTATATTATATGTATATATATATATATATATTATAGTATAATATGCTATATTATTATACATTATAGTATATTTATATATATTATATATTATATGTATATATTATATATCATAGTACATATATATTTATATTACAATATATAGTACATAATATTATTATTATTATGTATTATATTATAGTATTATTATATTATATTAATTAATTAATTATTTTAGGTTCAATTTTGGTCAAAGTCATACCAAATCCAGCCCAATAAGCCCATCTTCCATATCCAATAGTGGGTTAGGGTTTTGTAAACCCTAAAATGATATAGGCACCGCACGATCGAGATATCAAGAGTTGGATATGGCGTGTGAGGACCACTCATTGGAAAAAGGGAGCAATATGTGCCCGAAACAGAAAATCATAGCAAAATCGGAGAGCAAATCAGAGTAAAACCCTAACAGATCAAACAAAAAACTTCCCATATTTTTCAGCAATAATCTGTCGAGAGAATCTGCAACACCCAAAATCCCAACGAAATCGGGATTACAACTCTCGATTCAAAGGAAATAACCCATTTTCGGAGGATATAAAAGGCTACTGGTGAGCAGGACGATTACACAAGGAAAAACATAAAAAAAATTGAAGAACACAACAAGCTACCAAGCAAAAAACCAAGCAAAAAATATTCGAATATTTAAAAAAATCATAAGAAAATTGAAGAGTGTTCTTCAAGGTCTCAGGGAACACGTTGTAGCATTGTGGGAAAAGGAAGGGTTGCCGAAAAATAAAGAGGATTCGTCGGAAATAGGTAAAAATCGAAACTTAAATCCTAGATCTACTTCGCTTAGGGTGTTATTTTGGTATTTTGAGGCTAGATTGGTTTTTGGGGTGTTGAGGTGAGTCGAAAGAGGGTAGTTTAGGTTTTTTCGGCCATCGGTGAAGGTGGTCGGAGTGGTGGTCCGGGCGGTGGCAGCTTCGTTGATGAGTGGTAGGCTATAGGCCAGTTGGGGTTTTGAATGGAGAGAGTTGAGATAGAAATGAGAGTCTTTTTCAAGTAAATATGAATAGAATGATTTTTTAGGGGGGTTTGGGTTATTTAAAGGGGGGCTAAAGTGTAATTAGTAGAATTTTAAATTATTTTAGTGATCCCTATAGTTTTGATGTGTAATTCATTTTGGTCACTTGTTGTAATTTTGCCCTTAAATTTTGAATTAATTCAACTTAATCCCTATTTATATTTCTTATATTTTGCAAATTGACCCCTAACTTTTTATATTTTCCTTGCACCTTGCAATTAATATCAATTTGACCCTTAATTTTTTTATTATTTTCAATTTAATCCTTTTTCAATATTTTTTAGTACTTTTTATTTTTGTTTTGTTTTATTTTATTTTATTGTTTAACATTAATCCAACCTTTTCTTATGACAATTTTTAATCAGTCAAAGGTAAGTAATTCAGATCAAATACTTAAATTTCAATTTTAACTTCCAATTTTCGCAATTAAGACAACCAGGAAATCAAATTGATACCGAAAGGGCAGTACAAGGATGTTAATCCTTCCTTGAATGTAATTGACTACCGAATTTGATTAATTTATGGTAAAATGAAGATAAGATAAATGGTAAGTTAAGGTTTCTGATCAACCTAATTTAAAATGATCGGTGACAGCTCCATCAAATAAATTCAAGTTAAAACTCGATTCCAGGACCACCTGAAGGACGGTTACGACAGCTTGGCGACCCCGCTGGGGACAGGTAAGAGAGAGGGGCCAAAATTGATTTTCAGTTGTATTCTTAAGAGAAATTTTAAGTTTGGATTATAATTTATCCATTCAATCCTTTATATTTACCTTTGATTATTATTTTTCAAATAAATAGTTGTACTGATGTTTTCTTAATAATTTCAGCTTTTTTTTCAAAAATCATTCATCTCAGGCTTTATTCCCTCCAAACCCTTTTTAAGTGGGGTAAAAGTGACGCCTTCGTGGGATTTTATTCTCCATATAGGCCTAGCAAGTAACCTTCGTGTTTCATACACCTTATGACTTCGTGTGAATTTATTCTCCGTACAGACAAAAAGGAATGTGTCCTATCGAATTTAACTCTGTCCACATGAGCCTGATCGGCTTAGGACTGAGGGTTTGGTAGGCTCAAGGGGGCACCAGCAAGGAGAACTTGGGTACCCCTTTTAGAACCAAACAGTGATGCTATAAGGAATTAGGGTCCACGCCGAAACTAGTTTCCAAAACCTAGGATGCTTGATTTATTTCTTGTTTTATTTTTGGTCAAAGCATGTGAATTAGAAATATATGTGTTTAGGATTTGTTCAAGAAAATAACATGCGAGATAGAGATCATGGCTGGGTAAATATCATGTGGGGTAGGAATTGTTTTCTTTTATTTTTCATCTTGATTATTATTACTATTGTAATAACTTGTTTCCTCTCTTTTTTGTTTTTTTTCCTTTTTTTAATTTGCATCATTAAAAGATGTGTTGATCCGCAAAGGGTTCATTAAAACTTAAACAGTTTGCATTAATGGACAAAGGGGTTATAATGCAAGAGGTAAAAATGCAGAAGTATGACTATGGTTAGAAAAGACTCAGAATGAAAAAGAGGAACTGAAACAAAGATTGAGAGAATTATAAGTTGAAAAGTTCCAATGGAAGCTAAACATTGATACTCAAAAAGACCGAGCAGATATATTAGAAAATGAACATAAAAAAGTCTGCTTTGAGTAAGAAGATTTAAGAAAAGGATATCAAGAACATGTTCAAAAAAATATCAGCTTGAAAAGATATTATGAGTATTGGAAAGATGAAGTCAACAGCCTAAAAAGGAAATTTGAAGGACAAGATGATAGGGAAGCACTGAAAAACCAGTTAAGAACAAAACAAGCGGTTGAAGACCAAGGTAAATGTGCTCGAAAATTCCCTTTAAAGGCAACAGGAACGGGATGGAAAAACTATAGCTGAACTGAAGGTCATCGTAGATAACTTCAAGAAGTATGCAAATAAACTCCAAATAGTTACCTTTGGCGGATGGCACCAGTGGCGTTTCTGTTGGGAACATGATCAGCAAAAGGTAAAAGCTAGAGATGTAGCCATTCAGGACTTCCTAGAGCAGGTAAAGAAAGTGGCACGCCACTTGCATGATTTGGAAAGAGAAACCGAGGTAATTCGACAAGGTATTCAGCCAGTGACGGAATAAGAAAGAAGACTTGTCAACTTATTAGAAGTTTTTCAGGGTCTAGAAGATCTAGCTAGAATGTGCCTTTGAATTATTTTTGGTCTCTTAGAAATAACACTTTTGTTCCAATAAAGACTATTTATAATAACATACATGTTTTGGATCAATGCCTCAAAAATTTTATGCATCATGCATTTTTGCATTTTAATTTCTTTACATTCAAATTAACTAACAGAAAATGTCTCATCAAAAAAAGGAACAAACACTGGACACGCCTCATCCTTACAATACTCGTACAAAGAAAAAGAAGATGGAAGAAAAGATTGCTCAACTTGAGGAAAACATGTTGAGATTACAAAAAGAGCTTGAGGAGAAAATAAGTCATAATCAACAAAATACCTTGGATTCAATCACTAGAAACCAAGATTCATTAGTTGACCAGATTGTTGCAAGGTTGTTTGGCCTCAATCAAATGAATGCTCCTGGGGCAAGGGCATCTGAAGGGGTGGTTGTACCACATACTCCATAGCTGGTTATTTAACTTGGAATCTTGTCAGGACATCAAGGGGATTCATCTGCTTCAAAAGCACAAGCCTCGGTAACTAACCCTTAAAATAATCCAGATGATTACCATATTCTGAAATTTAATGAGGAAGCCAAAGCAAAGAAAATTGATGAAAAGATCAAGCAGTTGGAAGACCAAATGAAGACAACTAGAGAAGAGAATAGTTATTATGGAGTTAACGCTCTTGAACTAAGTTTGGTCCCATATTTGATTCTTCCTCCTAAGTTTAAAGTCCCAGATTTCGAGAAGTTTGATGGGAATAGTTGTCGCTCAGCTCACATTTCCATGTTTTGTACAAAGATGACAGGATATGTCAAGAATGACCAACTCCTGATTCACTGCTTCCAGGAGAGTCTGGTACGTTCAGTCATCCGGAGGTACAATCAACTGAACCGTTCTCATATCAAGACATGGAAAGATCTTGGCAAGTCATTATTGGAGCAATACATGCATGTAAATGACATAAGCCTAGATCATGTTATGCTACAAAGTATGGAGATGAAGCATAACGAATGTTTTAGGAAATACGCACAACGGTGGAGGGATTTAGCAGTGCAGGTTTATCCACATTTGGATGAAAAAGAAACAAGGAAGCTCTTTGTACATACTTTGAAGGCTCTTTTCTTTGGACACTTGGTCTCAATCACATTAGGGAATTTTTCTGATTTAGTTATGGCTGGAGAAATGGTGGAGATGACCATAAGATAATGAAATATAGAGAGAGGTAAGTCAAGTAGAACACCTCCCAAAAAGAAGACAGAAGGAGAGATTAACAACATCAACGCTTTCAACACCAGTAAAAACGTTACATTCTCTAAATCAAAACCAACTAAAATTGTATCGTCAGGTACTTCTAGACATGATTCGATGGAACCAATGAGAGAAAGAGAAAATGAGTATTTTGATATTATTCTCATGACATATAAAGAACTTTACCAACAATTTTTCGACACACATGTGGTGTCACCATACCCAATAGAACCTCTAAAACTCTCATACCCTAGGTGGTATGATGAGAATATACACTGTGAATATCATGGCACTATCCCGAGGCATGCTATTGAAAATTACCTCGCCTTTAAAAGGATTATTCAAAGGATGTGTAACAAGAACTGATTTATTTCAATAATTCATAGTCTCCCAATGTTGCATAGAATCCTTTGCCTAATCATCAGGAGACTAGGATCAATGCAATTACCGAGGAGATGGGCAAGAAGGTCAAGACCAAAGTTTTTGAAGTGAAGTCACCTCTGGCTTGGGTATGGAGAAAAATGATAAATGAGGGATTTCTCGCACTATACCCTAGCACATCATATTGCAAAGATGGTAGTCATTGTTGTTATCAGAACAAGGATGGACATGATGTGCAAGAATATATCAAATTTAGAGCCTTGATATAGCTAATTATGGATAGAAAAAAGTTGGAATTTTACGAGGAAAGCAAGGACACTATAAAAGTGGATGTTTGTGCAACTGAATATGCATTTGAAAAGGGATATGGTGTGGGTAATCCATTGATAATTACCCCAAAGGCAAGGATAGTAGATAAGGCATCAACAAAAGTGGTGATAGTAATACTAAGACCTTTCCCTTATAAAGACATAAAACAAGTTCCTTGGAAATATGAATGCCAATTGAGCTCTGTAAAAGAAGATTTAAATGAAATGGGGAATTCAATTGGGAAATGCTACTCCCAAAAATCTTACCCCAGAGAATGCTTGAGCCATTCAAAGGACATGAACCAGTAGTGAACGAGCCAATAAAAGAAAAAGAAGCGGTGGAGTTCTTAAAGTTTCTAAAGCATAGCGAATACAATATTGTGGAATAGTTACATAGCTTACCATCTCGTATCTCAATGCTGGCTTTACTACTGAGTTCGGAGGCATTACTGAAGGTCCTGAATCAAACATTAGTCCTAAAATACGTACCAGTCAATAAGTTAGAGAGACTGGTTAATAATATCCAAGCTAATAATCTTATCTCATTTTCTGATGATGAGATCCCATCTGAGGAAAGAGGTCAGGCTAAAACATTACACATTACCACTCATTGTAAGGGGCATTCTTTACCAAGTGTATAAATCAACAATGGTTCCACCCTTAATGTAATGCCTTTGGTCACCCTTAAAAGGCTACCAATGGATAACACCCACATGAGAACATGCCAAAGTGTTGTTCGAGTATTTGATGGGAGGAAAAGGGAGATACTTGGCAAAATTGAAGTACCTTTAACCATTGGGCCATCCATTTATAACATAGAATTCCTAGTGATGGACATTATGCCTTAATATAATTGCCTTTTTGGAAGGCCATGGATTTATCAAGATAATACAGTACCATCAACACTCCAATAGAAAGTGAAGTTTGTTAGTGACAGGCTCTTGTAATCATCATTGCTGAATAAGACATAGTGGCAAGCGTGACCACTGATGTCCCCTACATTCATGTAAATGAGGAAGACCTGGAGTGTTCATTTCGCTCGCCAGAGTTTGTCAATGCCACCTTCGTGGCTGAAAGGGGTAAGATTTTTAAGCCTAGACTCTCATAATGCACCAAGATGGCAATCAAGCACACTTTGGGGAAAGGTATAAGGTTAGGAAGAGGGTTTGGGAGCTTTCTGCAAGGAAGAATCAACCCTATTTTGCATGTTACCAAACTAGATTAGTTTGGGCTTGGATATCTACTCATTCATCAACAAAAAGGAAAGAGATTAAGAGGTTCCAAAAAAAAGAATGACAAGATTGACTAGGGAAGAAATTCAATGGGAACCAATGGTTTTTCCACATGTTCACAATACATTCACGTCTGGTGGTTATGTGTTTGAAGAAGAAACAATGATGTCCTTACCTGATCTGAAGAAAGCTCTGAAAGACTTGAGTATCAATGCCATAACAACGAATGACGTTGAGGATGTTGATAGATCTGGATTCTATCCATTACTACTGCAGTTCGTGCTTAACAACTAGGCTGTTGAAGAATTACATGTAATTTTCAAATCTCTTTCAGAGTAATACTCAAACTTTCCCTATTTGCTTATAATCGGGGCAATAGGTGATCTTTTGTACAATTTAATGAACTATTTTATTTATATTTCAATAAAACATGCAATTTTCTTTTCTGGCGAACATTTCTTCCTTTCACTTCTTCTTTCATATATATATAATATATTTTTTCTACGTTCTATATGGGATATATTTCCCTCTTTTCCTTTCAGATTTTTGGATAATAATGATGTGGATAATGATGATTATGACCCAAAGATCGATTTTGAGCAGCTCAGGTGTCTAGGGGAAATCAATGAAAGTGAAAATGAATAAGAGTGCAACTTACCTTCTGAGTTATTAAGAATTGTTGAAAAGAAAGACAAGCAAATATTACCCCATGAAGAGAAAATTGAAGTTTTGAATTTGGACACTGAAAAATAAAACACTCATGTTATGTCTAAATCTTCAAAAATTCTGATGTAAAAGATTCTAATTTCCTTTCTTATACAAAATTTCCTCCGAAAAAATATATGAATATTGTATATCTTTATTTTTGAAAACCTACTAAATTACAAAAGTTTCATGGTTCCCTACCTTATAACTACCAAGTATCGCCGAATAATATATGGGTCCTCTAGTGTGTTCCTTATGTGACATATAAAAGTTTTATCTATATTAAAATGTGATCTTTTGAAATCACTGATTTCCAGGTTTATGAACTATGGTTACTTGAAATGTGTTATCTGATTTCCTATTTTCACTTGAAAATATAATAATTCCTTATTTATGGATCACAGAATCTACTGGTTTATGAACTATAGTTACCTAAAATGTGTTATATGGTTTTCTATTTTCACTAGAAAATATAATAGTTCCTAACTTATAGATAATGTAATCTATTGGTTTATGAACTATGGTTACCTGAAACATTTTATATGGTTTCATGATTTCACTGAAAAATATGATTGTTCCTGATTTATGGATCATAAAATCTATTAGTTACTACTTCACTTTTTATTGGGACATTATCTGGGTAGGATACTGGAGTATGGAGGTTCAGCTTGGTCAAACTGGTAATTCCTTATATAGGTTCAGACCAATCAAGCTGGCAATTCATTACTGTCCTAAGGTGACCCTTGGGTAGGCTCTGAGGCCCTGATAAACTTTTTTGGGTAGACTCTGAGGCCCCGATAAACCTTTTTAGCTAGGCTCTCAGGCCCCAAAGCACTCCTTTGGGTAAATCATAGGACTGCATATGGTGAATGGGTGGAGGGAATTTATGTGATTTAAATAACTACATGATCATTTTTAGTATGTACCATTGTATCATTATTTTGATATTAAAGTTATTGCTCAATCTGATTTCTACTGGGTATTGTATGAGTAGGTTGGAGTATGTAGGTTTAGCTCGGTCAAACTGGTAATTGATTATATAAGTTCAAACTGATCAAACTGGTAATTTTTTACGGACCTAAGGTAACCCTTGGGTAGGCTCCAAGGCTCCAAGAAACTTTATTGGGTTGGCTTTTAGGCCCCAAGGCACTTCCTTAGGGTGGTTCATTTATTGTGTACTTAGGGTAAGTCCTTATGGATGTATTTTTGGGGAAACTGCATAAAGGTGTTCGATTGGAGGGTTCTACTATGGTTTTAAAAATATGTTTTAAACAATTACTATTTAAAAAAATTTCTATATCCTTTCACTAGTTTTGGTTGGAACACACTAGACATCCTATTCTGATATCCTAAAAACTTGATAATCTGAATGTTTCCTATGAACTGAAATCTTTATGGGTTTTACTCAATGAAATATCAGTGGAACCTCAGCTCATTATAAAAACCTGCAGACGGTTGAGTCAATAAGGAAAATTTATGATATTCCTTTTATCTACATATACTTTAGCATCACTTGGTAGTTCTGTATTACTGAGCTTCTCAAAGCTCACTCTTTTACTCACCATTTCAGGTTAAAAAATCGTACCAGTTCAGCTATCGACATCAATAAAGGAGTTCCACCGGCGTTGCTTTTGAAGTACAATACATGTGATTAGGGGGCATGTTGGTTGTATTCTATTTTATATTAGAGTCTAAAAATTTGTATGATTTTAATAATGTTTATAATATATAAATGGTTTTCTTAATTTTTATTATTTATAAAGTGTTTTATGATTTTACGCGTTCTAACAAAAACTTTAGATTTTCCCCAGATTTTTATTGTGGGTCACTCCGGTGGTCCTAATGTGACACCCCTTATTGGATCGGGCCACCTGCATCGGTCTGTGAGTGTGACATTTAGTGGTATCAAAGCTTAAGTTTAATCAAGTTTTCTGGGTAGACCGGTCGGTCGAATGTCATATGATGTCTGGTCAGTACATGCCCCTAGACTATAACCGTACTTCTTTAAGCCGAAACTCCAAGGTTGACTACTTCTTTGTAACGAGCTAACCTAAGTTTTCTATCTGTTAGGGCTCAACCTATTCATAAAAGGAATATAGTAATGTTTGTCCAATTTAGTAAAGTGCATCTCTAGTAATGTGAGAGTTTTTCATCGGAGAAATTCTGACCTGACTCCAGAAATGAAATCAGGATATATTACCGCTCTATGAACCTAACCTCGTAGCTAAGATTGAATTGATTCCACAAGGATAATTATATTTAAATTATTTTATTAGGATGAGGGAGAGTCTTGAAGAGAATGCATATTCAGCTGGTTAAAGATTAATAAAGGACCAGTACTTCTTTAAAAGCTACTTGAAGATAATGAAGAATTGCAGAAAGTTTCACTTATGGATTTCTATGACTTGAGTGAATTTCAAAGTCAAAATTCTTTTAAGGGGAGGAGAATTGCCACACCCCAATTTAAGGGCTAGATTTTATTAGTTTAAGTAATTTAAAGGACTAAATTGCAAGTTTTAAAAACCTACATATTGGTTTTGAAACTCTGGGAAGTTCAGAGACTTACACTGGATTTTCCCATTTTTTCTAGGCAGTGGAAAAAAATGGGTAAACCCCAATTTTCCCCCAAAAAATCCCCAAGTCCCAACCCTAGCTACCATACCCCCTCACCGATCCACTCCGATCCGACCGTCGCTAATGTGTGCTATCACCACCAATCGAACCAATGTTTCACCCCAACCATACCCCAACTGTCAGAGACTAAATCGACCGTCGTTCATCGTGAGTGAGAGGTTGAAGATGCGTCGAATAAACCACTTGTTGCTTTGTTCTTTCATCAATTTTGGCAACCTCTGTTGCCATCTCGCCTCACCGCCAAGCCCATTAGACTCACTATCATCGTCTGCTCTAAACACAGCCTTTGGATCACTCTATTGCCACCGATTTCCCTCTATCACCGATATGGGTAAGTCCCAAATGTTTCCGATTATGTTGGCTTGGTTTGATTGAGTTTTTTGGCTTAATTTTGGTTTGAAATGGTGTGCAACTGTTAGTTGAGTAATCGACCGACCACCTCGAGCCTGCCGCCGCTATCATGTGCCACCATGTACCACCGTGTGCACGTGGGGCTTGTCAATAAATCTGGACCGATCTAAACAGACTGTCTGAACTGGCCCAACCCGGTCTAAACTGCTATGTTGACCTAAACCGAGTTAATCTGACCCGACCCGTTCACCTTGACTTGAACCGTTGATCGTTGATTTTGACCTTTGCCACAAAAGTCATATTTTATGTTTTTCGACGTCCTGAGTCCGAATCCGAAGTCTGTTTTGCCAAATTCGCACCCAATAAGCCATTTTCAGTGATTTATCTTCGACATCAAATTTGGTTTTCTGATTAATTTCAGTTTTTGACGTAAATTTGGTCGCTAATTATCCAAGGAATTATTGGACGTTGAATTCAAGTTCGAGAGTGGTCGAATGGAGTTTAAATGTTCTATCGGTGGAGCATAAAAACCGAGGTAATATATTATTACCTTTTGTATGCTTTCTGGAACTTGTTGATAATTGGTAACTGCATCGATGAAATGATTGGTCTTTTGGGTGAAATTAATTATTTTTGGACTCGAACAAAATTTCAATAAAAGACAGTAAAATATATATGACTCAAATGGCTCGCATAAGAAACTGGAAGATCGATCAGAAATAATTATAAGTTCAATGATTCATTAATAAATGAATTGACTTCAAGATCTATAAATTTTGATTAATTTCTTTAAAGGTTAAATATCGGGACTATTTGGATAAGAAATTACCAAAAATAGCCCTATGGGGTAAAATTATGAAAATACCCTTGTATTGTAAAAGACAAGACTTCCCCTGATGGTGAAAAATAGCTTCCAATGATCAAATGAACAAAGTACCTTAAACTCTAAAGGAACTAGAATACTTTGAAGCCTAATTTATAGAAGGTAATCTACTGACAAAATTGATTGGAATGACGTTAATATGCTTAAAATGTAAAAAGGGACTACGGATGGCTATGATAATGGTGATGACACGAGAACTCAAATTTTGATTCACTTGAATCTTGGAATCAGCGTTTAAATTCATGATCTATTTGAAAAACCCTAAAAATAAACTTCTACATTTGGAAATTCTTAATATGACGATCCCTTTTTTTAATGATCATTTGAAGAGTAGATTACTAGAAGTGTGACAAATCATTGAAGTATTGAACTGATGGATTATTCTCAAGTTTTGAAATAACTAAGGTTTGTGGACCCCAAAATGACTAAAATACCCACAAATATGAAGATGACCTAAATACCTTTATAACTTGGATCAAGTGAATGTATTTGGATAAATTATGGGATCACCCATGAACCTAATGATGTACTGCCTCTAAAGGTTATGAAGCATGACCCAAGTCGTCGGACATTTTGGATACTATTACAACATGAAAATGAAATAAATATACCAATGAAATGCCTATTTGTCTCCTCAAGAATTGATCAAGGATGATTTTGATATTGATCAGATCAGCTGGAGTAGTTAGTAATAAGAAGTGAATAATAGTAAAGTATCATGATCCGAATGATTGATAAGTATCGCAGTGTTGGGATCCTTGGTTCAATTGGACTCAAAATCCTGATAATTCAATATGTGTTCTTAAATACCACAAATCATCACTCTACTCTTATTAGATTAAATTACTGAGAATTCTCAAAGAATCAAATGTCTAAAATACCTCTGACTTTACTGAATAATGGTAACACTCATGTTATGTCTAAATCTTCAAAAATTCTGATGTAAAAGATTCTGAATACCTTTCTGATACTCAATTGCCTCCAAAAATATTTGAATATTGTATGATCTTGATTTTCAAAATCCTATTAAATTATAAAAGTTTCATGGTTACCTACCTGGTAAATACCAAGTATCTCCGAATAATATCTGGATCCTCTAGTGTGTTCCATATGTGACATGTAAATGTTTTAACTGTTTTAAAATGTGATTTTTCGAAATCACTAATTTCCTGATTTACTGGTTTATGAACTATGGTTACTTGAAATGTGTTATATGTTTCCTATTTTCCCCTGAAAATATAATAGTTCATGATTTATAGATCATGAAATCTACTAGTTTATGAACTATGGTTACCTAAAATGTGTTATATGGTTTCCTGTTTTCACTGGAAAATATAATAATTCCTGATTTATGGATCTTGGAATCTAATGCTTTATGAACTATGGTTACCTGAAATGTGTTATATGGTTTCCTGTTTTCACTGAAAAATATGTTTGTTCCTAATTTATGGATCATGGAATCTACTCGTTACTACTTCAACTATTTTATTGGGACATTATCTAGGTAGGATAATGGAGTATAGAGGTTCAACTCGGTCAAATTGGTAATTGTATATATATGTTTAGACCAATCGAGCTAGAAATTCCTTACGGACCTAAGGTGACCCTTGGGTAGGCTCCAAGGCCACGATAAACTTTTTTGGGTAGGCTCTAAGGCCCCAAGGCACTCCCTTAGGTAAATCATGGGACTGCATATGGTGTATAGTGGAGGGAATTTATGTGATTTAAATAACTACATGATCATATTTACTATATACTACTGGATCATTTTGATATTAGAGTTACTGCTCAATCTGATTTCTACTGAGTATTGTATGGGTAGACTGGAGTATGCAGGTTCAGCTCGGTCAAACTGGTAGTCCCTTATATAGGTTCAAACTGATCGAGCTGGTAATTCCTTACAGACCTAAGATGACCCTTGAGTAGGCTCCGAGGCCCCAAGAAACTTTCTTGGGTAGGCTCTTAGGCCCCAAGGCACTCCCTTAGGGTGGCTCCTTTGTTGTGTGCTTAGGATAAGTCATTATGGATGCAATTCTAGGGAAACTACATAAAGGTGTTCGGTTAGAGGGTTCTACTATGGTTTTAAAAGTATGTTTTAAACTGTTAATGTTTTAAAAAAATCTATATCTTTTCATTGGTTTTCGTTGGAACACACTAGACATCCTATTCCGATCTCCTGAAAACTTGGTACTCTGAATGTTATCTATGAACTAAAATATTTATGGCTTTGACTCGATGAAATATCAGTGGAACCTCATCTCATTAGGAAAACCTACAGACGACTAAGTCAATAAGGAAAATTTATGATGTTCCTTTTAACTGCATGTCCTTAAGCATCATTTGGTAGTTATGTATTACTGAGCTTCCCAAAGCTCACTCCTTTACTCACCATTTCAAGTTAAAAGAATCGTACCAGTTCAGCTATCGACATTAGTAAAGGAGTTCCACCGGTGTCGCTTGCGAAGTACGATGCATGTAATTAGGGGGCATGTAGATTGTTTTATGTTTTTATATTAGAGTGAAAATTTTAATGATTTTAATTTTGTTTATAACATATGAATGGTTTTTTGAATTTTATTATATATAAATTGTTTTATGATTTTATGCGTTCTAACAAAAAATTTTAAATTTTCCCTGGATTTTTATTGTGGGTCGCTCTAGTGGCCCTAATGTGACACCCCGAATCGGATCGAGTCACCCGTATCGGTTTGTGGGTGTTATAATCACAATCTTCAAAGTCCTCTTGACAAAAGCTACACTCAAAGTCATCTAATGGTGTGCCAGTTCAAAGGCATCCACATTATCGTGATCTAGGGCACCTATTTGTCTTATTGAATATCTTCTCTTTTCAGAATGTTTACCATGTATTTTATTTTTATTGCTAATAAATAAATATGACCATTTTTTCAAATTTTTTAAGCATGGTAGATTGAATTTAAATAAGAATGATTTATTCACCCCCTGAAAAAAGATAATTGCGTATTACTGCACAACGGAGGATATTGAACTCGAAGAACACTCAGCTTATCAAAGCTGGATTTCAACTTCACAACGAACGATATCCAGCTCAGAAGAACATTCAATATGGACTCAACTTCACGACAAATGAGTCACCCACGATTTCAACTTCGTGAAGAAGGATACCATGCCCAAGACCCTTGAGATCAACTTAATTTCAAGGAGAATGAATTATCTACAACATAGTTCAACTCAATGACAAGAAACTATTTCCCAACTAAGGTCGTATAGTCAAATATCAACTTCACGATGAAGGACATTGGACTAGAAGAAAGCCCAAGATCAAATAAATGACGAGGAATTAATACCTAACACAGGCATCGAGCACGATTTTAACTTCATGAAAAAGGATATCGTTCTCAAAGATGTTTCAAAATCGACTCAACTACATGACGAATGAGTCACCCGTAATTCAACTTAATAGCAGGGAGCTATTTCTAACTGAAACCTTCAAGTTAAATTTCAAATCCACAATGGAGGACGTTGGACTGTGAGGCCCATCCGTGGTAAATGAATATATTGTCTTTTATCTTTGCCCTATTCTCGTTGCACGACAATGGGCAAAGAGGGGCAACTGTAGACACCTATTTTTGTCTAGACACATTTAGTATATTATTATATAGTATATATATATTATATTATATAGTATAGTATGGTATATTATTATACAACATAGTATATTATATATATTATATACTATATATAATAATAATATACTATATAATATAATATATATATGTTATAGTATATTTATATATATTATATATTATATGTATATATTATATTAGTTATATATTACATATCATATATCATAGTACACATATATTTATATTATAGTATATATAGTATAAAATATTATTATTATGCAATGTATTATAGTATTATTATATTATATTAATTAATTAATTATTTCAGGTTTAATTTTAGGTCCAAGTCTAACCAGATCCAGCCTAATAAGCCCATCTGCCTGGTCCAGTAGTGGGTTAGAGTTTTGTAAGCCCTAAAATGATATAGGCACCGCACGATCAAGATATCAAGGGTCGGATATGGCACATGAGGACCACGTGCCGGTAAGGGAGCAATATGCACCCGAAACAACAAATCATAGCAAAATCGAAGAGTAAATTGAAGCAAAACATGAATAGATCATAGGGAAAACTTCCCCTATTTTTCAGCAACAACCTGCTGAGAGAATAGGCCACACCCAAAATCCTGAAAAAATCGAGATTACAACACTCGATTGAAGGGAACTAACCCATTTTCGGAGGCTATAAAAGGCCACAGGTGAATAAGACGAAAATACAAGAAAAAACAATCAAAATAATCGAAGAACACATCAGCCAATCCAACAAAAACCGAGAAAAAAACTAAGCAAAAAATATTCGAATATTTTAAAAAATCATAAGAAAACTGAAGAGTGTTCTTCAAGGTCGCTAGGAACACGTTGCAATGTTGTGGAAAAAGGAATAGTTGTTGAAAAACGAAGAGGCTTAATCGGAAATAGGTAAAAAGCGAAACTTAAATCCTAGATCTACTTCGCTTGAGGTGCTATTTCAGTATTTTGAGGCTAGATTGGTTTACGGGGTGTTGAGGCGAGTCGAAAGAGGGTAGTTTAGGTTTTTCCAGTCACTGGTGGCGCTGGTCAGAGTGGTGGTCCAGGCAGTGGCAGCTTCGCCGGTGAGTGGTCGGTTATAGGCCAGTTGGGGTTTTGAATGGAGAGAGTTGAGAGAGAAACGATTTTTTTAAGGAAATGTGGATAAAATGATTTTTTTGGGGTTTTTTGGGCTATTTATAAGGAGGGCTGAAGTGTAATTAGTAAAATTTTAAATTATTTCTTAGATCCCTACAGTTTTGATGAGTAATTCATTTTGGTCACTTGTTGTAATTTTGCCTTTAAATTTTGAATTAATTCAACTTAATCCCTATTTATATTTCTTATATTTTGCAAATTGACCCCCTAATGTTTTATATTTTTCTTGCAGCTTGCAATTAACATCAAATTAACCCTTAATTTTGTATTCTTTCCAATTTAATCTTTTTACTTTATTTTGTTTTGTTTTATTTTATTGTTTAACATTAATTCAACCTTTTCTTAGGGCAATTTTAAATCGGTCAAATGTAAGTAATTTGGATCGAATACTTAAATTTTAATTTTTAACTTTCAATTTTACAATTAAGACAAATGGGAAATCAAATTGGTACAGAAAGGGCAGTACAAGGGTGCTAATCCTTCCTTGACTGTAATCGACTCCCGAATCTAATTAATTTATGGTAAAACATGGATTAGATAAACGGTAAGTTAAGGTGTTCGATCAACCTAATTTAAAATGAGTGGTAGCGGCTCCATCACTTCAATTCAAGTCGGAACCCGATTCTGAGACCACCCGAAAGACGGTAACGACACCGCTAATAGTCAGTCACATGACGCGAAAAAAAGGGAGGAGAAGAAGAAACTCGAGGCTGATTGTTTAATGTTCAAAAGGGTTGGAAATTTGTCATCCAATTATCTGTTTAACAATCTAAATAGAGATTATTCTCTTTGAATAGGATAGGACTATAAAGATGAAAATTTTCTTCCATTAAGTATTTAACGAAAGAATGTTATCGTTCTATGATCTTATCCAATTCGATATTAATCTCTATTTACATCATTTAATTGTTAGATAAAATATTATATTACATATAAAAATAGGGAAAACTACTTCAGATACCATCAAATTTTAAGCGCTAACTCATATATATCATCAAACTTTCAATTTTGTCAATTTTAACATTAACATGTAGTTAAGTGTAATTATGTCACGAGTCGTTAATAACTTAATAGGATGATGATGTGGCAACTGCGCGTCGTGACGTTATTGATGTGGTTGCCTCACCAAAATAATGCCCTTTTGATGCGACTATTTTAGTGCTTAAGAAACCCTAACGTCGTATTTTTAGAATCACTCAACTAGCTTAAGAACATGTTATAATCTTAACAAAAATAATATATATGTTAAATGGTAGTTTAGATTAGTATCATTTATTTAATATTATTTTTTATAATTATATTATTTTATAAAATTTATAATTTTATTTTTTTAAATACATATTATTTCCCTAATTTTGTGTTTGGGGCTTTTTCTGGTGAAACCAAGATCGGATGCTTGGACATTGGGAAAATAAAATGAAAAGTAGAGTGTTTTGCCTTCAGGTTTTCACGATGGTGGCTTCGATGCTCGGACAATAGATTTGGATGGTGAGGAGATGTGCATTGTTGAGAAGGGTGACCTATTTCACAACGGTGAAGATCTGATTATGAATGACAGAAATCGAAGGGAGAAAAAGCAAAGAGTTTTAGAGTCAATTTGTCAAGTTTTGGGCTTTTTTTGGTAAAACTAAGGTCGGATGCTCGGATGATGGGAAAATAAAATGAAAAGTAGAGTGTTTTACCTTTAGGTTTTCGATGACAATGGCTTCGATGCTTAGACGACAGATCCGGATAGTGAGGATATGTGCATTGGTTAGAAGATCGATATATTTCAAAATGGTGAAGATCTGATGGTGAACAAAAAAAATCAGAAGGTAAAGAAGTTGAAGAGTTTCAAAATCGATTTGTCAAGTTTGAGGTTTTTTCTGGTGAAACCAAGGCAAGATTTGTGCTTATGAGGTCGAAGTGAATCTGCTGATGTGTTTTGGAGTTAAACGACTAATATACGCAATGATTGACGGTGATCGACGACTAGTGATACAACAACTGGCATACACATAACTATATGTTAAATTTATATTCACATAATTATATGCTAAATTTTATTTTTTAATTAGATTGAAATCAAATTAGTACGTGATTAATAAGAAACTCAGTAGTAAACAAGCATATACACATTAAAGTTTATAACACCCTAATTGAAAAAAAAAATTCAGATATATAAATTTTATGTTATGATAGGTAAAAGGATGACAATATTTCTTTTTTTTCCATTTTTTTAACAATGAGAAGTTACTTGAATACATATGTTTTTTATTAATCTGGGATAAATACAATATAGTATTTATTGAAAAATAACTCTCAACAATTTAACATTAAATACTCACACTCCTAGCATTAATGATGTTCGAACTCAAAATATCAAAGAATAACAACAATTCTTTACTACTAAAATTACTTAGTTTTGAATGCATCGAATACATAGTTGAATTAAGTTTTTAAGTGGCGAACTTTTTTTCCAGATAAGTCGACAGGTTTTCTAGAAGTAAATAGTGTTTTTTTAATATAAAATTATGATAATTTTTAAAGAAGACATAATTATCTTCTCTTATTTTTTATTTTTTATTTATTTGTTCAATAATTTCACGGAATTGGTGTCCTTAGAAGATTCACATCAAATAAAAAGCATGTGTAAAAGTATAACTATAAATTTAATAGTAATATTTTTATAAGAGTATAGGTTGTTTCACCGAGGAAGTTATTAAAATGTTATTTTTTTAAATATATTGTAAATATTAAAGTAAAAATATATTATATTTTTTATTTATTTATAGAACAAAATATTGTAACATCCTGATATGATCCGTTCTACATCTAAATGATTCAAATGTCACACAAAATCATCGAAGTGACTAATAATTTTTCTCGAAAATATTTAATCAAATCATCTCATTAATAAACAAAATATCAAGGTAGATAAATATAATTTATTTATTTAAGGTACAAACTCAATTCTCCAATAGTACAAAAGTCGAATAATCATAATAGATTTATAAAATAGAGTTGCGACTAAATACAAGTAAGGTCTATTATATACAAACGTTCTTTGATCAACAACAGTTGGAACTCTATCGAAGATAGTGCCCTTTGATCTTCACCTAAATATGTGCGAACTTAAATATATTTTGAACTTTGATCTCACAAGCTCCACACAAATAACTCTATTATACTACATGCATTCATAACATAAGCATGTCGATGAGTATAGTGAGAGAAGCAATGTTATCAATGTCATGCATATCCACAATCACAACATAACACCAACGATGAGGTTTATGTCACAAAGCTCAAACACCCATCCACAATACACAAGTAGACATCATGATGTAGTCCAAGGTTACACATGAATCATGTGATGCATACCCCTCTAGCCTACTAACATTGGTACTTTGGATAAGATTCATGTCACTCTCGCATCGAGAACATACATCCAGTGGCCCCTCAATAATCAAGTACCACGAATGAAACTAAAGTCACATCTGCATTAGGAGCATACACATGACTAGTCTACTCTTATAGAGTATACAAATGAGTCGAGCTCACAAGAGCATTAGATCTACATCCGACTAGTAAACTTTAATGTGTCTTGGCATAATCCTTGGGATATCAAGATAAACCTTAACATGATACTATACGATTGATATACACAAGTAACTAAGGTGTCATTTTTGTTTCTCAAGTATCAAACAAAGATGAGTTTTATGGAGTCACACATCATAGTTTTCTTATTCTTATCAATCACACGCGATTAATCTTCTCATTATTAACCATTCCAATTATCATTTTTTTACAATTTATCAAGTTCTTATTGTTGAGTTCTCGTTAGCAAGTCCCTACATTTTAGTTTATTAAACGATCTCACTCGCTACTATACCCCTTACTCTCGAGTCACTTTCAATATATCAAGCTCACTATCTAATTATCATTAATGATATTGATCCCTTTATGTGAGTATTAATTTCAACTGATGGGTATCAATACACTACTTGAGTATCGATACCAAAAACTCCCTTGATGTTCCCTAAAGTACTTTTGCTATCAATACCATACCTTGAGTATCTATACCAACCTCTAGAGTATTGATACTAACTCATGGTTGTTGATACCAATCAAGTTTTGAAGTCTCCAAAAGTATCCTGGTATCGATACTAGAGGAGTAGCATCGATACTTAAAGAACATGATATCGATACTACCCTTGCAAAAAACCCAAATTTTACCCTACGAAGAATAGTATTGATACTAGTCCATTTGATATCGATACTTAAACTAAAAAATTTCTTATTTCACTCATGAATCACCCTTAAACTCATTTTAAACACTTTTTTTAATGTCTAAGTTTGTTATTAAAGCTTACGAAAGTTATTAGGAATCATTTAACGCTATTTTTACGTAAATCTAACCTTAAAATCATCTACAAACAATCCACAATAACCCAAGCCACCAACATGTTTTTCCACTCCATATAAGCAAGCAACACTAAATATTATGAGCGACAAGTAGTAGAAAAGAGTTATAAGATAATACCTTAGCTTCCTAACAACCTAAGACCCTTCTAGCTCAACCAATAACCAACTTCTCCTTAATCTTACTCTTGGAGGACTCTTCTGACTACATAGCAAACTAATGGCCAAAATAAAGAATCTAACACCAAAATGATTTTCTTAGCTTGATAAATAACAATTATTCTACTTGAAAATCAAATTAAAATCATTGGAGGAAGATCTTGGAACTTAAGTTATTCAAAAACCCCAAGTGAGTTAAAGAACACCATTGAAGAAGATGATGAGCTCAACTTGATGCTCATGGTCCCAAATAAAGCAAATATGATTATTGGCACTATCTAGCCTCTTTGGTTCTCATGAATCCATCATAATACCTTGTAACTAACCACCACCAATTTATCCTTAAAAATTAAATTTGAGTGTCAAATGCTACTCTCAATCTATCCTAAATCCATCGAATCCTTTCGTTTTGACTCTTTGACCAACTGTTTTGGAAACTATCATCTCTCTGAACTTTACGCGACTATTAAGATATTAACTGACTCTCGAGTCTCCCCTACCTCACCCATCAACTCTGTTGCATCTCAAAGCTCATCCAACATTTCGATAATCCTCTAACTGCAAACTTACCACTATACTGACAATGATGACAACCACATCTAACATAAGTCTGTAGATACACAAACACGTTGGCACATCAGTGAGCTCGATCGATATCACCTAGAACTCACAAGAACCATATTGCGTCCTAAAAGCTATCTTCTCGATACTGGCCTTTTAACCCTTAGCTGGTTGTACTTATCTCAAGACAACTTAAAGAATGTCCAGACTCTCAAATCTGACCAAAAAAATTTATCAATTCACACCCAAGATCAAAAAACTGCTCGAAATGGCAACTCATCAAGATAAACTTCGCCTACAAGTCTGATAAGTCTCAACAAACCAAACACACGAACTCACACATTAAAATCATCCATAGAAACATCTCTCCATCGAGTAATTCTCACACAAATGCATGGATGAGTGGACTCGAGTTCCACTAATGTAGCAACAAAACTATAGAGAATTAGAGTATACATATGACATCATCTATAATGTCATCACCCTCACAATACCTCACTACATTTATATGGATGCCACATTCATCTCTGGTCTAGTTGTATATCTGGGGTACCTCGACTCTATTGTACTAACAAATTCAATCTCTACGGTGACGCGAAAGCCACTCTCATAGTGTCTGGGTAGTCTCCGATAAAGTGCCCTCTAAAGCCACAACCATACCAAGTCCTCGATACTCAATGGCACATGCCCAAATGCCTTCTATCAGAATACTCACAAACATGAGGGAGCAAACTTAAACCACTTGTGCTCGCAACAGATGCACTCATTGATAGCCTTCTACTAGACTCAAATCCACCTTTCTGTTTTGAATCATATCTCGACCTTAAGGACTGATCGGATGAAGACCTTTGTGATCCTCTAGAGTATCTAGACCTCTTAATTGTACTGCGCAATGAATTAATCAATTATGAAGCTGTCCTACTCTACCTGGATGATCCACCCATCAGAAAAGCCTTCATGCTTTAGACTTTCTCGAGCTCCTTAACTTAGCGGGTCAACTCAAAAAACACCTTAGGTGGGTCAGCCACCAGCTGCTTGTGAATATCGATGTGCAAGTCCTAAGCAAATAATTCTTACAAAAACTAATAGTTTACAACATAAGAATTAAAGTTGTTGAATACTTGAAAACTAATACTCATATAGAATTTATGTCAATGGGGAAATCATTATGTATTGACTCAATTCGATTTGATAATTAAATCAAATTTTGTTGTAGTTCTAGTTGCTGAAGATTATTTAGTGATAAAGTTTCTTTAGGTAAGAATTCTTACTGAGAAAGAATTATTGGTGACTTATTTTTTTTATAAACATAAAATAAATCTTAACTTTTAGAATTATTAGAGTCACTACAGTAAAATAGAGTTTTAACAGAGTTTTTTTAGTTCTATAGCGATGTTTTTAAGCGTCGCTAAAAACACTTACGGTGATAGGAAAAACACCGGAAGAAGCACCGACCATACTTGCACCGCTAAAGTTAGCGACGTTTATGAACAAAAAATGTCGCAATAGGTCAAGATCTATAGCGGCGTTTTTGGAACAAACGTCGCAAAAGGTTGAGATCTATAGAGGGGTTTTGGAACAAACGCCGCAAAAAATCGAGATCTATAGAGGCTTTTTGGAACAAACGCTGCAAAAGGTCGAGATCTATAATGGCGTTTTGGAACAAACGCCGCAAAAGGTCAAGATCTATAGTGGCGTTTTTGGAACAAATTTCGCAAAAGGTCAATATCTATAACGACATTTGTTTAAAAACGCCATAAAAATTCATATTTATAGCGGCATTTCTGGAACAAATGCCGCAACAGGTCAATATATATAGCGTCGTTTGTTCCAGAAACGCCGAAAAAAATCATATCTATAGCGGTGTTTTTAGATCAAACGTCACAAAAGGTCATATCTATAGCGACGTTTTTGGATACAAACGTCACTAATTACCTCCTTTAGCTAAGATTAATTGATTTTGCATATTTAAATTATGCTCTACATCACCTAAATTTAATATCATATAGCTTTATCTAATCAACACCAACCATACATTTTAATTAAGACACAAGTTATGTAGAAAAATACTTAACAACAAAATAAATTAAAATTTATAAACATTAAAATTAAATGTAATGTAGTTTAGCATTGTTCTATAGAATTACCATAAAGGTCAATATTACAGGGTTGTTTACAATATAAGGAAACAAAAGACTGAAATATGGGTTACCCACATAGTGTCAAAGGGAAGATTAGCAAGGACATCAATAGTGCCTGTAAACTGGTTGTTCTGCAAGTACCTGCAAATAAGAAGATATACTAGAAAAAGCATGATTCTAAACAACAATGAAAACAATGGATTTAGAGACAATATATTACAAGAAGATAAACTAGAAAAAGTATGATTCTAAACAATATTACCTCCTCCAAATTTCTTGCCTTCAGGATCCATGTGCTAATGATTGATGAAATATGTACACTACAGTAAAATTGTTCTGTAGCGTCGCTTTTAGCGGCGTTTGGAAAATAAACACCGTAAAAATTTAAACATATAGCATCGTTTACAATCCAAACGCCACAAAATGATACTTTAGCGGCGTTTCTTAAACAAACGTCGCAATAGAGTAGTACTTTAGTGGTATTTTTATATAAATGTCGCAATAGGTACATATGTAGTGGCGTTTTTTTCGAAAAATGCCACAAAAGAGTAGTACTTTAGCAGCGTTTTTATAAAAACGACACAATAGGTCTATCTATAGTGGCATTTTTTCGACAAACGCCACAACAAATTAGAACTTTAGCGGCATTTTTATAAAATGCCACAATAGGGTTCACCTATAGTGGTGTTTTTTACAAAAATGTCGTAAAAAACATGTACTTTAACGGCGTTTTAAATGGTAGCATTTTTGTCAACAAACGCCGCAATATTTGATAAATTTAATTGTTCAAATCTCATTCCCTTTTTCCATCTGTTCCCACGATCCCCTTTTTCCTCTTATCCATCTCCACTGAACATAGTTTCTTTCACTTATGAAAGCCTTTTTTTCTCGCCATTACATCTATTTTTTCAAATCCCTTTCCCATTTTTTCCATCCACGCAAAACTGGTGCTACTCGTTGCCGCGGGAGTCATGGAGGTCTGAGAGGCATGGGGTGAGAGAGGGTAAATCCAAGAATGGGGAAAATGGCGCTGTTGATTATTTGCGGTTGATACAAGGTTACGATAATATGATATAAAGTCTTTACAGTCTCTTTTCTGTTAATGTCTTAGCTACTTCTTGTGGTTCATTACATTTCCCATTGCCGCTGTTTTTTTTTCTTTTTTTTTCTAAAGAATCAATGCCCCAAACTGATTATTCTTCGCTTTATCAAGTAGTATTATCTGTTAAATTTAGCAAGATGTTTATAATTTAGTGTATGATAAGAAAGTATAACCATAAAAGATTAGGGATTTTATTTTGGAAGTTATTAGCGTGTATGAGATTTTGCGATTCTATTGACTTCTAAGTATCCTTATCTTACCTTAGATTTTCCCTTTTTCGTAGTCATTGCAACTTAGTGATTATACATTTGATGTATATCTCATGTTTCTATGTTGTTTGCATTTATTCATCTGATTCATCTTTTTGAAAATTTATAATTGATTCTTGAATTATTAGTTTAATGCTTTTGTATTTGATGTTTACTTAGTTGTATCCTGCAATTCTGTTTTCAGGCATAAGCATTTTTGTGTTTCGCATTATGTTTTATGTTTCGCTAATTTCTTTCCCATGTTAAATTTTGGTTTTTGAGAATTCGAAGTTGGAATTTTGAAATGGGTTATGTCTGGCTAACAAGAAAATGGAGGAAGAAATTACAAAATTGGAATCTAAACACAAGCTTTGTTTAAAAGTTGGTTTTTGACCTCTAATGTTTTCACGGAATCAAAAGCCACCATTTTTTCGACTTCTTCTGAGAAAACCCATCCCTCAAAACCTTTAAGACAACACATATTTTCTTTCCTTTTTAAACGAATGAGAGGAAGAAGAAGAAAGAAATTGGAAGCCAAAAACAACGGTTTATTTCTTCCCTCTGTCTCTGGATTGTAGTGCAACATCTTTCAACTTTTGCTCTCAATTTACTATTGATTTTGGGGTTCTTTAGTTTTACACAGTAAACTCCAATTTGGTTAGCTGCTTTCTCTTTAAAGAATAACTTCCAGATTGTTTTCTATCTTCGATTGTTGTTTCTCTCATAGAAGTTGTTTTTGGTTATTATAAATTTTGATTTCTCTGTTCTCTCATAATATTTGCCATGGAAGAAAATCCAAGAAGTTAAGTTCAATAAAACGATAATTGAGGAAGCTAACTCAAATTAAACGTTTGCATTTTACTGAATTCAAAAAAAAATATGGCTGAGTTGGTGGCGCTCTAACTCTGTATGTTTTATCTTAGTTGTAAACCTCGACTCTGTACCAACCATTTTCCTCCATTTATTAACGATTAAGGTATATTTTCTACATATGAGATGTTATTATTACAGATAAAATTTACTACAAAATGAAAATGTTATTATATCATGTAATATGATTTTGTTGTTCGTAACAACATAAATTGGAGGGAAGTCATGGGATCAAAGTCCTGCAGTTCATGTCGATAACTACAATGAGGTAGCCTAATTTTTCTTATTTTGCGATTTCACTGTTAATATTTGGGTGTTTCTAGAATTTACTTTTGAAATCACTATTAACATAGAGCTACTTTTAAAAATGGATCAGGAAAAAATGGTTCATGTGCAAAGATGAAAACAAAGGAACAATGGATGTGTTTTGATAGAGATGATTGATTTTGGTACCTCAATAAAAACCTGTTGGTAAGGCTAATCACGTCTCTTCCCATTTCCATCAATGTCATTTTTTCCAGTTATCTTTAGAATTATGGTTTTGTTGTCTATAACTATATTGAATGTATCAGTGGTTTGCTGCCCTCTTTACAGTTTCTTAGTTCATGTATTTATTTATATGGTTAGGCCTGTAAATGAACTGAACGTTCAACGAACCGTTCATGAACCGTGCGGCGGGAAGTTCGTTTATGTGCGTTTATTTATTAAATGAATGAACATGAACAAGATTTTTTATTCGTTTAATTAAATGAACAAACATGAACATATGTCTCGTTCGTTCATTTACGTTCGTGAACGTTCGGTTATGTTCGTTTGGTTATGTTCGTTCGATTATGTTCGTTTATGTTCATTCATTTATGTTTAACACAATCTTCTTAAATCAATTTTGGTGACCAATTTGTAAGTATCTTAAAAATATTAATCTGATATTCTGATGACCAACTCCATAATTAACCCAATTTTATTTGGAGATTAAATCCAATATGTTAACCTGTGAGGCACCTCGCACTTATATTCATTTTCCCCCTTTTTTTCCCAAACCTTATTGTTCACTGGAGAGTGGAGACGATCTCTGAAAGATTTAAAACAAGTTATATTATAGTGCAATATGAAGTTTTACAGGTCTGTTTTCATCTCTTTCTCTGTTTTATTTGACTTAATAGTTGATATGTAAAGTTATTGTGGGTATCTTCACATCTAAAACTCAAGAAAACATAATACTTCTTTCTAGAAATAGATGGGAAGATAAAGGTAAAAATCGGAAGTATATGAGCATCAGTAAAAAGAAAAATATAAAGAATTTGCCAGAAAACAAAACAAAGGTTTCTATGCAATTTCTGAAAAAGAGTGTAATAGCGGAAAATGATTGTTCATATGTAATCATGGAACACTAAGATAAATGTTATAGCATTAAATTAAAGTCGTGTGAATCATTTAATATCTTTAAAAGATCGATCGAAATATTTGATATCTTCAAACATTTCATCACTGCTAATAAGCTCTTACGCTATTTATCACTGTAGATTTGGTTGATTTGCATTGTCGACTATTTTTCATGAAAGAACAATGGAAGGTAGGGTCTCCAACGTTTATGTTCGTGTTCATTTATGTTCGTGTTCGTTTATGTTCGTGTTCGTTTATGTTCGTTTATTTATTAAATGAACGAATATGAACAAGTTATATTCCTTAATAAACGAACATGAACAAAAAAAAATTTTGTTCGTTTATGTTCGTGTTCGTTTATGTTCGTTTATTTTTTAAATGAACGAACATGAACATACCTTCGTTCGTGTGCGTTCAGTTCGTTTACAGGCCTATATATGATTATTTAATTGTTGTGAAGAAATTTCTATTGAAGCATTGAAAGAAAGTGGTTGGAATCTTAAAGAAGTTGTTGATGTTTTCTTTCCCCATAAGCTTTATAAAAGATATAAAGGCAAGCTTTTATTTCCTCTCTCCTTCCATTTTTTTGTTTGTTTCTCATTCTATTTTATAGTTTGCCTTAATAATTTGTGGTTTGCTTTATTTTAGTATTGTTGATTGAACATAACAGAGAAAACTGCTGAATTTCTTTCTGTTCTTTGAGATTTTGATATACTCTTATTTTCATTTCGATGAAATCCTGAAATTCATTTCTGCAGCTTACTTTTCATTGATTGATACCATGGTTATATTTAGCAGCCTATATGACTCCTTTCAAAAATAAAATACTTACTCACTTATATTATTCAGATCCTGACACAGATATGATATTGGATGATGGTATTACTCTTGTATGCAGTGACCTCCAGGTAGCCTTTTTTATCCTTTGAGATTTGTTGTCTGGCATCTTTTTGACCCCTTTACTTTTCTGTTATTTCATTGGTACATAAATTCATTTGCAATCCAAAATATAAAATAACTATTGAATCAAAAAGAGTAAAAATCTAATTGATCTAGAAGAAGAAAAACTCTCTTTAGAATTATCTCACAAAATTGCAAAAGGGAAGAACTCTTAAGAAAACTTTCAAATGCTTATAATTAAGCTTTGATTGTTGGATGCTAAAACTCAAATACAAGTAGGGTATTTATAGGTTACAAGAAACAATCTAAACCACTCATTAAAATAAGCACTTAATAATCTAAACCATTGAAATTAAAACATGAGAAAAATACTTAATTTTCACCTAACTAAATTGATGTAAGCAATGACATCAAAACTAAATTGATGTAAACAATGACATCAAATTAATTTAGGTGTGAACTTATTTAGGCTAATATTGAATTTTCAACACCCCCCTCAATGTTAGCCTCCATTCTTTGAATCACGCCATGCTGACGACGGAAATGTTCAAACTTTCCAACACTCGCGCTTTTTGTAAACAAGTCAGCAATTTGCTCATCTGTCTTGATTTGCCTCATCTCAATCTCTTCTTGCAAAACTTTTTCACTAACAAAGTGGTAATATACTTCCACATGTTTAGTTCTTGCATGAAAAACAGGATTCTCCGCCAGCCGAATTGCCGATTGGTTGTCACAGTACAAAGGAATTGCATAATCTACTAGTTTATGTAGATTATTCATCAACTGTATCAACCATGTACTCTCTTGAGCTGCCATTGCTACTGCTCGATACTCAGCTTCAGTGGTTGACAATGATATCGTTGGTTGTCTCTTGCTACACCAAGAAATTGTTTCGGAGCCAAGCTTAAACACATACCCAATTGTTGATGTCCTAGTGTCATAATCTCCTGCATAATCAGCATCACAATAACCAACTAACTTGCTATCTTCACCTTTCTTGTACAGAAGACCATAGTCAATTTTACTCTTCGCATATCTCAATATTTGTTGAACTGCTTCCAAATGAGGCTTCTTTGGGTTTTGCATATACCGACTCATCACACCAACTGCATAAGAAATGTCAGGTCGGGTCAAGGTTAAGTGGATCATACTACCTACCAATTGTCGATACATTGTTGCATCTTCCAAATCCTTCATGTGAACACATTTTGACATTTGGTTCAATTGGTGTTGAAGTTGACTTGCATTCGAGCATTCCAAACCTCTTCAATAAATCTTTAGTATATTTCTGTTGACACAGAAATATTCCTTTGTGTGTGCGATCAACTTCTAGACCAAGGAAGTGCTTAAGTTGTCCAAGTTCCTTCATCTGGAAATTAACAGATAAATTCTCCTTCGTCTGAAGAATTTCTACCTCATCATCACCGGTTATGATTAAGTCATCCACGTACACTAGCACGATATCTAGCTTACCTTTATTGGCTTTGACAAACAAACTAGAATCTGCAGGTGTTACTGAATAACCACTTTTCGTTATAAATTTAGCAATCTTACCATACCATGCCCTAGGTGCTCGTTTCAATCCGTAGTGTTCTTTTCGTAGCTTACACACATATTCAGGATGATCTTGACTTTGAAAACCCATTGGTTGGGTCATGTAGATCTCTCGATCTAGCTCTCTATATAGAAAAGCATTCTTCACATCCATCTGCCACAAGTTCCAGTCTTTGTTGGCTATAAGTGCAAGTAGGACTCGTACGGTTGTAAGTTTTGCCACTGGACTAAATATTTCATCATAGTCTAGTCCATACTGTTGAGAGAAACCACGAGCTACCAATCGTGCTTTGTACCTCTCGATTGACCCATTTGGACGACGCTTTATCTTGTAAACCCATTTGCAAGATATGAGTTTCACATCTTTTATCTTTGGCACAATATCCCAAGTTTGGTTTTGCTGAAGTGCATCGATCTCTTCTTTCATAGCTGTCATCCACTCATAACTCTGTGATGCTTCTTCGAACGTCTCAGGCTCTGTTGATTTTTCAATTATAGTTGCATTAGCATATTTGGGATTTGGCCTTCGTATTCTTGTTGACCTTCGGAGTTGAGATTGTGGAATTGATTCTTCTATTTCACTAGGCCCACCTTCTTCATTTGGTTATTGATACATGCCAGTTTTCCAAGGATTCTGAGTCACTCTTTGTTCGACATCATCGCCATTTGGATCTTCTGATTTATCTGAACTTGTTTGGAGTTGAACAACATGCTCCCCTATCTTTTGTTGTAGCTTGTCTCCAAATTCTCTCGAATCTGGCAACACCTCCTTCTCTGAGGACCACCAAGAATATGCTTCATCAAATACCACATTTCGTGACGTGTAGCATCTTCCACTAATTGGATCATAATATTTCCACCCTTCTCTGGCTGTCGTATCCCACAAAGATACATCTAACAGCTTTCTTGTCAAACTTGCTCTGTAAATGATCAGGAACAAACATATAACATACACAGCCAAATATTCGAAAGTAGCTAACTGTAGGTTTTATGTTCCATAGTTTCTTAAAGGGTGAAACAAATCCTAACCTTGGTTGAGGAAGTCTGTTGATCACAAAGGATGCAGTCCTCATTGCTTCAGCCCAAAACCTTCCAGGTACGTTATTTGCATGTAGCATACTTCGACAAATTTCTGCAAGATGCCAGTTTTTCCTTTCCATTACACCATTCTGTTGTGGTATGTTGGCACAAGTGTACTGATGACGTATTTGACATTCCCTTAGGTATTGAGAGAACTCGTTTGATCTATATTCTCCTCCGTTATCTGTGCGCAAGCAACATATCTTATTTCCCACTTCTCCTTCAGCTGAGTCTCTAAACTCTTTAAACTTTGAGAATGTGTTAGATTTTTCTTTCATAAAGAAACCCCACACATACCTGGAGAAGTCATCAATGAATGTTACCATGTACCGCATACCGCTAATTGATTGTTGCTTAACAGGTCCAAACACATCAGAGTGAACCAACTCCAACGGTTCTTTTGCTATAAACTTTGACTCGTCATATGGTAATTGGTGTGCTTTACCATACTGGCATCCCGCACAGACGGTGTTTGTTCTCATGTTTAGTTGAGGAAGCCCTTTAAGCATCGACTTCTTCACCATCACACTTAGCTTGGAATATCTAACGTGACCTAACCGCATGTGCCATAGATCTGATGTCTCATTTTTTCTTGTCCTGTCTACATATGCAGACTCTATTGACATCACGTAGATTGACTCCAAACGTCATCCCTCCATTGTTGGTGTTTCTGATATTTTGACGTCACGATAAACCTTCACGTCTTGGGGACCAAATAAGACATAATGGCCTGATGATGTTAATTGAGCCACATATAGCAAATTTTTCTTCATTCCTGGGACATGATAAACATCTTGAAGTTGCACCTAGTTAGAATTATATCAAGGTGTAACTATCGTCATACCGATGTGAGTTATCGGTAACCTTGAATTATTAGCTGTCACCACCACATGACCTCCATTGTACTCAGACAGGTTTTGTAACTTCTGTTTGTCACCCGTCATATGATTTGAGCAACCCAAATCTACGATCCAATCTACGATCCGTAGCAAATAATGCTTCAGCATCCCAACCATCTTCACTATTCTCCTTATAATTGGAAGTAGCAGTGTTACTTTCAACAAGATTTTTCTTGGTCCAACAGTCTTTTGCCATGTGAGCCATCTTCCCGCAGTTGTAACACTTGCCATCGAACTTTCTACTATTACCGTGATTCTTGGAAGCTCCCTCTGAATGACGGCCTCCATTTCCTTGGTAATTTTTCACCTTGTCACCATTCTTTTTAGATCCACTGCCAGTATACCGCTGAAAAGTGCCTCTACTTTTGTTGGTGTAGAGCGCTTCCTGTTCACCCTTCAGCGAGACTCCTCCGATTTGCTTGGCCATGGCTTCTTGACCTTCAAGTAAATTTTCAAACTCAACAAGCGATGGTTGTGTCGACCATCTCTGTACAGCGGAAAAAAACCCTCGATATTCGAGTCTCAAACCATGGACAATTATTCTTTTTATCCTGACTTCCCCAATAGCAGCTGTCGGATCTAATTCTGAAATTTCGCGACATATCGATTTCACCTTGTGAAAGTATTAGGCAACCGCCATGTTGCGTTGCGCCATTGATAGAAGTTCATTCTCGAGAAGTTACAATTTTGTATCGTTTCTCTTCGAAAAGAGTGTAACAAAAGTGTCCTATGCTTCTTTTGGTGTTTTAGCATCCCAGATGTGCTCCAACATTTTTTCTTCAATTGTGGTCTTTAAAGAAAACATTGCTTTGCCTACTTTAATTTTCCACTTTCGCAAGATGCCATTGTCATCTTCTTCCGCCGGTTATGTAACTTCTCCACCACCGACAACCTCCCAAAGGTCTTGACCTTGTAAGTATGACTCCATACATGTTGTCCACGTGTTGTAGTTTTTGTTGTTGAGCTTCTTGATTCCTCCAACTACTTGAAGATCACCCATCTTAATGGCAAGGCTTTGACTATACCGAACAAGTTTGAGTAACAAACGTGCAGAGTACTAAATTACTCTAGACACAAAGAATCTTCACAAGGTTTGTAATAACCCCGACAATAATCTCAAAAAATATTTTCTGAAATGGAAGATCAGTTAAAAACTGCAGCCACAAAGCATACTTAGAATTTTAAGAGACCTTAAAAACGTGGCTCGAATACCAATTGTTGAATCAAAAAGCGTAAAAACTCTAATTGATCGAGAAGAAGAAAAACACTCTTTAGAATAATCTCACAAAATTGCAAAAGGGAAGAACTCTTAAGAAAGGTTTCAAATGCTTATAATTAAGCTTTGATTGTTGGATGATAAAACTCAAATACAAGTAGGGTATTTATAGGTTACAAGAAACAATCTAAACCACTCATTAAAATAAGCACTAAATGATCTAAACCCTTGAAATTAAAATATAAGAAAAATACTTAATTTTCACCTAACTAAATTGATGTAAGCAATGACATCAAAACTAAATTGATGTAAGCAATGACATCAAATTAATTTAGGTGTGAACTTATTTAGGCTAATATTGAATTTTCATCAATAACAACTCGAATCCTTCTTTTAACAGGTGGATCCCCAAGATATTGTTATGGTATGTCCACAGCCCCAAGTACAGCCTCTTGTGATAAAAGTAATAGATTTTCACTATCTATATTCTCCTCTTTAGCTTACGTTTTGCTCAAGTTCAAAGTTCTAACCAAACGTTTCAGAATCCTGCTGATGATGTTGATTGCTTTTATCATCCTTTCCTTGCACTGCATATGTGTGTTGACGACTGTCTTTTCATTTTCTCATTGTGAATTCTATTAGTTTCAAGTTTTACATCTCACAATAATAATAGTCTTTAATAATGGTGATGTGGCTTTTTCTAAATTATGTTTCAAGTAGCTGGTTGGAATTAAAATTTTGGACCCCCATTATTTTCAAGTAGCAATAGGACTTGAGAAGTTAATTGCCTCTAATATAGTACTTTCAATTTAATATGTATGCTTGTTTTCTGTTATCGGTCGTTCATTGAGTCTATTACAATCAGTCTCTTCATTGGTCTCAACAATCAATTTGTTCACTAAAGTTTAGTCTTGGATTGTATTTATGTCCATCAGAGGCAATATTATCTAGGAATCTGAAGAATCAAAAAAATGGACGATATGAATGAGAAGGTTGCAAACTTTATAAGAATAATACATGCAAAAAATGTTGAACTGCTAAATCTTCAAACTGCTCTTTGTCAGTACTATGCTAAAATTGAATCTAAGGTAAGTAAATATTTTGTATTGTGTATGGAAAAACTCTAGTTGTGGCCCAAGTAAAAGTTGGATTCAATGCTTACATTGTTCTGTAATATGAATATTTGGAGCGAGATTTGGCTATTTAATATAAAATTTAACAGGTATTAGATGTTAAACCTCATAAGTAATGATGAGTATTACTATCGGGCATTTGATCTAGGTAAATCATAATTCATATATACTTGTTGTCGAGAGTTAATAAAGGCTGGACATAAAATGAAGTTTATTGGTTTCCCCTCAAGTTTTTTGGACGCTAAAGCTGCTTTCATTGAATATGTACTTCACTTATAAATTTATATATCCGAGTTCACTTTGCAACCTTTAGTTTTCTACCATAGAGGTGATGCATCATTCCTTTTCATCTGTCCTTGTTTTAAATTTCAATTGATGTTCATGCATACCTGTTATGTTGTATGTATGTTATTTCTGTTTTGTGGGAGACAAATAGTTTGGTTGCTCTAGCATAACTGGTGTTGTGTTTATATGTAGGCAAGGAGGGAGGAGTAATTGAAAGCAACTAACGATGAGGCCATTTTTGGCACAACAACTTCTCTTTGTGTTAAAGTATATAGTGAACCGGAGCTAGTGGATTTAATTGAAAGAGCAATGAAGACTAAATTCTAGTGAACAATATTTTTTTAATTGAAAGTGAAAGAACCTATACTAAATAATAGAGAACAATGTCAAACTACATTACATTTAATTTTGATGTTTATAAATTTTAAGTTATTTTGTTCTTAAGTATTTTTCTGCATAACTTGTGCTTTAATTAAATTGTATGGTTATTGTTAATTAGATAAAGCTACATGATATTAAATTTAGGTGATGTAGAGCAGAAATAAAATATGCAAAATCAATTAATCTTAGCCAAAGAAAGGTAATCAACGACGTTTGTATCCAAAAATGCCGCTATAGATATGACCTTTTGCGGCGTTTGTATCCAAAAACGCCACTATAAATATGACCTTTTACGGCGTTTGTTCCAAAAACACTGCTATAGATCTCGACCTTTTACGGCATTTGTTCCAAAAATGCCGTTATATATATGACCTTTTGCGGTGTTTGTATCCAAAAACGCCGCTATAGATATGACCTTTTGCGGCATTTGTTTCAAAAACGCCGCTATAGATCTCGACCTTTCAAGGCGTTTGTTCCAAAAACACCACTATAGATATGACATTTTGCGGCGTTTGTTCCAAAAACGTCGCTATAGATCTCGACCTTTTATGGCGTTTGTTCCAAAAACGCCGCTATAGATATAGACTTTTTGCGACGTTTGTTCAAAAAATGCCGCTATAGATATCGACCTTTTGCGGCGTTTTTAAAAAAAACGCCGCTATAGATCTTGACCTATGGAGGCATTTTTGGTTCTCAAACGCCGCTAACTTTAGCGGCGTTGGTTTTAGCGGCGCTTCTTGCGGTGTTTTTCCAATCTCCACAAATGCTTTTAGCGGCGCTTAAAAACGCCGCTAAAACTCTATTTTGTTGTAGTGGTATCATCATAAACTGCAAATTTTTAGTTAAAAGTCAAGGAAAATATCCATGAATATCGACTCAAAACATCTATAAAGGTTAAACAAAGATTCACATGCAGCATTCTACGTAGTGTAGAAAGGCTATAACATATTAAAACTAAAAATGCATGCATACATATGGTAAGTACATCTCTTCTACACTTTGTTGCCCTTCTGTTTCACACTTGTAAAACTAATAGGCAGCTTACAGTTCCTATGCTAACTTTCACATCAAATATAGTTCTCCAATGTAGCAATTAATTTTCCCCCCTCATCTTTTCTATAATTTATTTATATTAAAACAATCATATCACTAGTACCATACTTTTACCACATTTGGGAAAAAGATATGTGAAGTAAATATGATGAAAGTCAACTTGGAAATTAGATGACTATTTGTTTTTAGATCAAAATGCAAAATAGAGGCAAAGCCAGGATTAATATTTGCATTGATCACATCAAAGCACCAATAGCCTCAAACATATGGATTTAGTATAAGGAAATCGACCCACTAATTTTAAAACCTACATTCCCCCAGTTAAACTATTGACCATACCTTTGTATTAATTGCTAAAACAAGATAAATAATAGCATATATAACTTTCAGAATAAATTATAAATTCATAGTTAAAATTTACTGTTGAAAGTTTGTAATGATAAATTTTGATTGGGGATTTCTCTCTTATTCTTTTTTTAGCATGTATGTATAATATTATACATGTTGATATTACCTGTGATTTGATGAAGGAAGACTTTTGTAGTTTCCCGGTCTTCCGTAACGATAAAATTAGTATGTGCACTGCAAATGGAGGAAAAAATATCTGCCTATGGACACAAGAGATGATGTGCTACAAACGAAAATAACTTATTTTAAGCATAAGAAGCCATACTAATTACTCCAAATCCACGACCATAATCTTTTCCTTTGAGATATTCTTCACTTAAAAGTTATGTTTTTCTCCTTCAGAAGAGAAATTTCCCAAGTCACAACTTTAAAAGACATTGTTAAATAGCACTATTCTAATTACAGGCTATCAGATATAATAGGCAATTGTTTAAGCAAAATTCACTTATCAAGTTTAATGATTAAGAGGGTGAGAGCTTAAATTTCTCATTTTCAATATATAAGTTAAAGAATATTTACTTCTCAACATCTAAAAACACGTCACTCAGTTGCCTAAAGTTGGTATCCCCTTACATTAGAAAAACCAATTTGAACTCCAATCATTGACACCACCGAGGTGTCACATTGTAAACACCTTGAGTCTGTTAGGATCTAGCATCTCTAGTCAAAGATCAAACTCTAAGTCCATGAAGCACCAAAATCTTAGACAATCCATAGCTTTGTTCATGGTAAATATTCAGCGTGTGATATGAACTTCTTAAATGCATTCATAGTTCTTAGGCTAAGCTGTTTGTTCTCAACTCCAACACATTATAGGCCACGTAGAGTTTGATTGTTCCTTTCACATGAATCGTGTGATATATTAAGCTGATATCTGTGAAGCAAAAACTAAAATTAGAAGAAACAAAAAGAACATCTTACGCAATCAATATCACATATTTGAGAGAAATCTAGAAAATTAAATAAACAAATTATATATGCAACGAAGATTGAAATCCTTGTAGACAAGAAGAGTTTCCTAAAGTAAAAGTGAAACATTAAAGAACTATGCAATGTGCTGGACATGATATGAAAATATTCAAACATAATAGAGCCTCAAAGAATAAATTTCATAAATAAATAGACAAATGAACAATAAGTTGCCATTGCATTGCAAGCAGCTGGATAATCTATTTTTGCATCCAAAACAATCCTCTTCACCATATCCATATTAGCAGACTTATTAACATATACATGGCATATTCCATCTGAAACAAACAATATACTTTCACCACATGAGAAACTAGGCTCGAATCTGGCCAAGCCCATGAACACCTCTATATTAGGAGTTTAGGACAAGCATATATAAGACAAAAATAACTCATCTAACCTGCATGACCAAAAAAAATGCTAATTGAAAAAATAAAAAGAAAGATTCACTATACAGTCAAACACCAAAACAAAAAGTAACACAACCATATGTAAATATAAAAGTAACCTTAGATACATCACACAAACCTAGTCAGTTAAAAACATGAGGGTCTTAGATTAATGTATTGAATATATGTTCTTGCTGAGTTCTTCCAACTTCTTAATCCTCACTTTCACTCACCAGTTGTTCAATCAGTTAAAACATATACCAACAAGGTGAGATCATTCGTCAGTCATCGGGAACAACAAATTTTTACTTTATTTATTATTTTTTTCATCTTTTGAATTCGGTTTTGACATTACAATATAGAAACTAACCTCCATTAATTTGGTGAGGAGTTGTACTTTCTCCTTGTTCTTATCGTTAAACACCTCCGGAGCTTCATTGTATTCCCTTTCCTGTAACATATTTCAATACCATGGCTCTTAAATACTTAATACTCTCTGTATACAAACTGAGGACACAGCTATTCCAACTCAAAGATGCTTTAGGGAGAATAACATTACTCTCGATGAATTCTGAAAAAAAAAGTTGAATGTCTCAAAGTGTGGTGAATTTGTGCCTTTTTCTGGCAGGCATTCCCTAATGGTTTCAATTCTTTGTTGACTGAATGATCTTCTTCCTCACTACGACAACTTCCTTTCTCATGGGATCTGCCAGTGCTTCAAGCTCCTGAAAGATTTACATGGTTTTATAAGGCACTCTTTAATAGCTGTGATGGAGGAAAACACATAAAATGCTAAACTTGAGACACCCTTTTCCATAATTTTCAAATCCATCCCAAGATCACGAATTTCCATCACTATGTGAGCCTCTAAACTCTGAATTTTGCAGAAATTGAGTCTTAAAGTTTTAAGCTTTCCAAGTCAAAACAATGGGAGAAAGGTAAAAGTTTGTTCGAAGTTACCTCACGAATCATGGCTAAAGGTTTAACGAGACCTAACTGAAGCTGAACTTTCTCTCGATCCTTCATCCAACCTGCATTTTATATTCAACTCACTCACGCTTCTCTACCAGTAAAAAGAATACAAAAATAGTCAAATTCAAATAAAAACCAGAAATTTAAAACAAAAAAAAAAGAAGAGAAGAGAAATTGAACAGTGAAATGAAGAGCGAGAGAAAAAGGTTGGAAGGGAAGGGAACTGGAAATGAATTGAAGAGAGTAAAAGGGTAGAAATGGTAGATCAGAGAAAGTTTGAGAGAATTCTAAAGCAAGCAGAAGAAGAAAGCTAGAACTTTTAGGTGTTTCTTCTTCTTCTAGGGTTTGGACGGAGGATAAGGAGAAGCCAATAAAATTTGCCCCTTTTGTACTCCCCTTTAGTTTTTTGGGGTCCGTAGGCTTCTTTCGCTGGATCTTGGGGTTTCATCATCTTGAATTTTTATTCCATGATCATCTCTAGCAAAAATGAAAAAGGGTTAAAATGGGAACGGGACTTAGAAACTGTCTACGAACGCCACTAATGTACTGATAAATAACAGCGTTTATTCAAAAAACACCACTAAAGTACGAGTCTTTGGTGGTGTTTGTATAAAAATGCCACTAAAGTATGGGTCTTTAGCGGCGTTTGTATAAAAACGGCACTAAAGTATGACTCCTTGGCGGCGTTTGTATACAAATGCCACTAAAGTATAGTATTTAGCGGCGTTTGTGCTTAAAACGCCACTAAAGTACAATATTTAGTGGCATTTATACAAAAACGCCACTAAAGTACAGTATTTAGCGACGTTTATATAAAAAACACCGCTAAAGTACAAGTGTATACCGGCGTTTACGTTTGTTAAAAAAAAGCCGCTAAAAGTGCCGCTAAAAACCCATTTAGCTATGGTGAGTAGAAATTATTGGAGAGGTCTAATTTTTTTGGGCACCTTTTCTGTTCTTTGTCGTAAAAATAGATTTTTTACTGATATGCATCAAAGTTTTGGTAAAGTACTAATTTTTGTAATATATAACGATCTTGGGGTATATCGGATTTTGGGATATATATTAGGTTATTAATACAAAAAGTTTCATGTATTTATGCTCAATGTATTTTCCATGTTTATAGTAGATTATTGTTTATTCATTAGTAAAGATAACCGATACTTAATTACATTAAATCTCATCTCATCTCATCTCTTATATATAATCTATATAATCATCTCTCTTTTTTCCAGACGAATTTGTAATGGTGCACTACTTTGTCCATTTAAGATACTTTATCGTGATTATTAAGGATTTAATGTACCAATTATTGACTGTTTTTAGCCTTCTTTATAAAGGGTTCGAGGGTTGAGAATGAGTGTATACAATCTTACTATCTATGTGACTACAATTATATCCTTGTACTAAATTGATTGTGTTGGCATAGTTTGAATGATGAATGTTGTATAGTGGATTCATTCCTTGAAAAACATGTACGGAGATATAATTTTATATTGGATGATGAACTTTTAAAATTGTAGGAGATAATGAACTTATAAAAATTTAAGGAGATAAAAATACAATATCAATAAAAAATATCTAAAATATATGATAATTTATTTTTATTATTTAATACTTTTGTCACAATTTCTGTCGAAATTCATTGAGTGACCTCAATAGTTAAAGGAAGTATTATTTTCCCTTAAGTTAATAATACAAATAATAAAGCATCAAATTATTCAAACTACTTTAAATATTGTTAATTAATAGCTAAAAATAAAGAATTTAAATAATGTAAATAAACTCTTGAGTAATTGTATAAATCAACTATAATTTTAAGGGAATCAATACTAATTTATTAAAATATTAAACTACTTTAAATAGTGTTAATTAAATTATTCAATTACTTTATTAAATTTTGATTTTAATTAACTAAATACTATAGTAAAAATCTTAAAAGAAAAACCTTGACGAAAAAACTTTATTTTACTGTATAAGGGAATCGATACTTTAACATGGATATATATATATATATAGGGTAAGTCTACACGCACATCGCATACTGATCGTATTATTAAAGTGACGTATCGAACACACAAGTAATTTTGTCCTTATTATGTAAATATTAAAAAATATAAGAATTTATTTAAAATTAATCATTTTTTAATTATAATTTTATATTAAAAATAATAATTAATTTAAGTAATTTAGTTTGTTTAAAATTAAGATTTTTTAGTTATATAAGTTAGAACCAACCATCAGCATCAATCATTGTCGACGATCACCTTAACTTGTCGAAAAATCAACTACGACAACATCTAGCGCTTTCGTTTATCGTCGCTTAGTTCGTTGTCACCCAATTATTTTTAATAAAAAAGGATAAACTACACGTTTAGTACCTAAACTATTACTTTTATTTCGTTTTAGTACCTCAACTTTCAATTTTTCAAAATCATGCCTAACATTTACTTTTTGTTTCATTTTAGTACCCCGTCATTAAAAAGTTAATGGCAATGGTATTTTTATTATTTGAGTAAACTACACAGTTCATCACTAAACTATCTTCTTACTCCTATTTTGGTCACTAAAGTTTAAATATTTTGAATTTAATCATTAAACTTTTGAATTGCTTCTATTTTGATCATCCTAATGATGTGGACTATATTATTACCTTTTTTGTATGACATGATAAATTAATTAATATTTAACATCAAATAAGATTTAAAATAAAAATAAAACTAAAACTAAAAATTTATAATTTTAATCCAACCCTTAATCCCTAAACCCCAATCGTCGATCCAAACCTTATCCCCACCGACATCACCCTTCAACCACCACATAAGAATCCTTTAAAAAATTGTTTGCAAACCACAAACAAATAAACACAGAGAAAAAAATTTAAGTGTCAATAATACAACAACCATCATCACCTTCACAAATACAAGTTAAGAAAAATGTAAACATTGCTCAATACCCATAATTGAAACAACAAAAAGCTCAAATTTTTTTATATGAAAATAAAAATAACAATAAAAGGGAAAATGCATGAAGTGGATGAGAAGGAAACAATCATCCATGCTTCCTTAATTCCTCTTAAAATGTTGTAGTTCCAGTCAAAGTAAAACTAAAATAAAAAAGAGATAAAGAGTATGAAACAAAAACAAAACAAAAAATCTAGGTTTCTGCTTATACTTATTTTCTTACAATTTCCATCATTTTTCCATGCAAAATAAAGATAACTAATTTCACTAGATCACCAACCAAACAGAAGCAACATTACCCCCTTTTTACTTTCACGGGCATAATCAATAAAATCAAAATGAATGAGAAAAAAAGGAACAAGAACTTGATAAAGATTGATATGGAATACAAGGTTATTTTTCATTTTTTGTGTAGTTTCACTCAATTGTAGCACTACCTCATGCAAGTGAAGAGAAGGAAATGAAAGAAAAAACAAGGGTTAGTCTGGGGTTTTGGGTATTCTTTGTTTCATGAAAATGAAGTTAAGGATAGGTTTAGATCGGCATTGGAGTTTGGAGATTCGGGATTAAGATTAAGGATTTTGATTTTGATTTTAAATTGAATTTGACATTAATAATAATAAATTTTTCATGTCATACTAAAAATAATAAAAAAATAATCCACATCATCAAAGAGAGATCAAAATACAAGTAATTTGAAAGTTTGATGATTAAATTGAAAATTTTAAACTTTAGTGACCAAAATAGAAGTGAGAAGATAGGCGAGTGATGAATCATGCAATTTAACCAAATAAAAAAAATACCACCTCAATTGTGTCGTTAACGCTTTAACGGAGGGTTACTATAATGAAACAAAAAATAAATGTTAAATATGATTTTGAAAAAAATGAAAGTTGAGGTACTAAATTGAAATAAAAGTGATAGTTTAGGTATTAAACATGTAGTTTACCCTAAAAATTATAATTTAATAATAATTCTATTAAAATTATAATTTAATAATAATTCTATTAAAATTATAATTAAATTTTAATAAATGATTAATTTTAAATAAATTTTTTACTTTTTAATATTTATATAATAAGGACAAATTTGCTTGTGGTGTGTTTCGATACGTCGCTTTAGTTGTACATTAAGGTATGCGACATGCGCTATAGAAGTTTCCTAGATATATGTATGAGATAAGATCCTGTTACACAATGTAACATTCTTTTAGTTTTTACACAGATTTAGGACCATTGGATAAGTGAAAATAGATGATTAAGATTAACAGTAGAAAATGAGAAGATATTCACTGGAAAAAAAATAATGAGTCAAACCTAGCCATCTATTTTCACTCATTCAATGATCTTAAATATATGTAAAACTAAAGAGTTTTATATTGTAGGATAAACTATATCGGTCACCACCTAACTATAGGTGGGAGAGGCAATGCTCCAAAATTTGCTTGTCTAATTACATTTTAGACCACTGGTAGTTTTAAAACTATTATAATTAAGTTATTGTCCTTCCTAATTTGTTTGGTATAATTGTTTTTTTAGGACACTGCCAGTTTTAAAACTAGTGGAATTAAGTCTTTACCTCAAATTTGTATGGTTTAATTAATTTTTAAAACAACTGAATTTTAAATTGGGTAATGTTGAAAACATTTTGATGTTTCGATATAACAAATTACGTTAAATGAATTTTAAGATTTTACAAATGATTTTCTAAAGTATATTCGATATAATTACTCGAATATCAAATTATTACTCCAAGTCTTTTAAGATCAATTTCAAACCTTACTATGTAAAATTGTGTTTTATACTTAATATATTTTTGAAACAATTTTCACAAAGTATTTAGAACCAAAATCAAGCCTAAAATCAATTTTTCAGAGTGATGCACCGATGCACCAATTCATGCATCGATGCACCATGAATTAAATTGAACATCGAATGCATTTCATGCATCGATGCACATACCATGCACCGATGCACCGAGGATGTTATGAAAACATCGAATGCATTTGATGCATCGATGCACCAGTCATGCATCGATGCACTATGGCTATTTTGAAACATCGAATGCACTTGATGCATCGATGCACTCTTAGTGCACCGATGCACTAAGGGTCCAACGGTCAAAATATTTGAATTTTACACTGATGCACCGATGAACCATGGGTATGCATCGATGCACTGACGCTCCCAACTGCTTTAATTAATTGTTTTCACACTTAAATGGCTCTATTGACTCCACTAATCATCCCCAACGTTCAGAAGTGATTCAAGGTGTATTTAAACAAGCTTAAAACCATTGATCAATAACAAGAAACATCAAGCAACTAGAATCAAGAGAGAATCAAAGAGAAAGCATCAAACCTTAAGTTTGAGTATTTCAAGCCTATTTTTCATTCAATATTCATTTTGCTTTCAAGAACACTTATTGTGCTCAATTGTATTTATTCTTGAGTGTTCTTCCTTTGTTCTAGAATTGTGCAAACATATTTGCCTTGTGAGGTTTTTCTTGTGAGTTTACAAATTTGTAATATTCTCTTTGAGAAAAGAGTGTTCTCAAGAATTGAGGTATATTCTTGAGGGAGTTGTAAGGTTATCTATTTGGCCTCAAAAGAAAGAACAAATTAGTGAATTTGTTGGAAAATCCTTAGTTTGGATAGCTAAGGTAGTGGACGTAGACTTTGGTTGATAAAGTCGAACCACTCTAAATCGCTGTGCAAATACTTTTAATTTTCTGCAAAAGCTTCCACAAAATTTTAATTGCCAATTCACCCCCTCTTGGCCGATTCCGTCAATTGATTAAATCAACAATTGGTATTAGAGCCTAACTCATTTGAAGGTTTAATCGCCTCTTGAGTCGATTCGGGAAGAGTTACATCGATAATCAATGTAATCAATGGTCTCTGCTTCAAACTTCGACTCTAGTCTCGATTCGATGCCCGTCAACAAGCATTCTTTCTTCAATGGGGCTAACTATGCCTATTGGAAAAATAGGATGATGTACTTCATTCAAGCAAGTGACATGGGAGCATGGAATGTCATAGAAGAAGGATACTTCAAGCCTCTCACTCATCCAAGATTATGGAGTGAAGGAGAGACAAAAATGTTCCAGCTCAACTCCAAAGCCTTCTATATCATATTTTGTGCTCTTGGACCAGATGAATACGAAAGAGTTTCATCTTGTACAATCGCCAAAGAAATATGGGACAAACTTCAAGTCAGTCATGAAGGTACCGATGAGGTAAAGAAATCCAAAATTAGTATTCTAATGCATAGCTATGAAAATTTTAAGATGAAACCAAATGAAGATATCAAAGCTATGACGGATAGATTCTCAACGATTGTCAATGGTCTCAAATCATATGGAGAGATCATTTCAAATGAAAAGCTTATGAGGAAGTTAGTTTACTCCCTTCCTAAATCATGGCAATCAAAGAAGACGGCAATCATCGAGTCTAAGGACCTAACGTCCTTAACTCTTGAAGAACTAATCGGTTCACTCCTCACTCATGAAATGATGCTTGAAGATGAGGTGGACCTCGATAAGATTGAAGAGACACCAAAGGAGAAAGAGAAGAAGAAAAACATTGGAGTTGCTCTCAAATCCACGAAAGATGAGAGTGATTCGGATGAAGATGACGATGACGAGGAAATGGCATTGTTTGCCAAACGGTTCAGAAAAATGATGAGACCTTACCGAGGAAGAAAATTCAAACGAAATGAAGGCCTCAAAAATGAACCAAAAGAGAAAGACCCAATCATTTGCTATGAATGCAAAAAGCCGGGGCATGCCAAATATGATTGCCCACAATTGAAGAGAAAGGGTCAATCAAAGAATAAGCACAAGGCTCATGTGGCTACATGGAGCAATGAAGAAGGTTCCGATAAAGAGGAACAAGAAGTAGCAAATTTGTGCTTGATGTCATTAGGGGAAGATTCTAAGGTAACCTCTAACTCATCTGATTTTGATGATTTATCCTATGATGAGTTATTAGAGGATAATGGGTTGGCTTCAGATTATGAGAAATTGTTTTTTAAATATAAAAAGGATGTTTCAAAATTGAAAAATGAAAATAAACTCATATCCAAAACCAACAACGATCTTGAAAGTAAAATCAAAGATTTACAAATCAAACTAGAAGAGTTTGAAAAGAAAATTTTGGATTTGAAAAATTTACTTTCAAAGGTCAATGATGATCATCAAAATAAAATTGATGATCTTAAAGCTTCTTTTGATAAAGTTGGAACAAAACGTTTTGAAAATGGAGAAAATTCAAAATCCATCTTTGTTAGAAAAAGTTTTAAAAACTACAATTATAGAGGTCCTCAAAGAACCTCTAATGGAAAAATTGTTAGAAGTATATGGGTTCCGAAAGAGCTCATTACTACTAAAGATAAGGATATCCTACACAAATAGATACCTAAGGGGACTAGGATTTTGGAAACTAATGAATATGGACCCAAAAGAATTTGGGTACCAAAAATTAGAAATTAATCTATGTTTGTAGGAAAAGGAGCATTGTTACAAGGCACGGGAAACAAATCCAAATTCATGGTACCTTGATAGTGGATGCTCAAGACACATGACCGGAGATAAAAACCGGTTCATTGAGCTTAACGCCAAAAATGGAGGAGAAGTGACTTTTGGTGATGATTCAAAAGGTCAGATTTAAGGTACTGGTACTATTGGTAATACCTCTTCCATAAAAATTAAGAATGTTTTATATGTGAATGGATTAAAGCATAATCTATTGAGTATTAGTCAATTTTGTGATAAGGGATTCAATGTCATGTTTGATATTAATGGTTATAAAGTCATTGACATTGCATGTAATTGGATTATGCTTGTTGGTCATAGAATAAATGATAATTTGTGCTTAGTTGCTAAGGATGAACATGATAGTTGGTTATGACATAGGATACTAGGACATGCTAGTATGAGTGTTTTGCAACGGCTAATTCAAGGTGATTTAGTTCGAGGGTTGCCTAAGCTTAAATTTGATAATGATAAAATCTGTGATGCTTGTGCTAAAGGAAAACAAAAGTGAGTTTCTTTTAAATCCATTAATGACGTATCAACTAGTAGAGTATTACAATTGATCCATATAGATCTTTTTGGGCCAACTAGGACTGCTAGCTTGGGTGGAAAACAATATGCATTTGTCTTGGTAGATGACTATTCTTGATATACTTGGGTTCTATTTTTAAGCACTAAAGATGAAGCATTAGAACATTTCATCACATTTTCAAAAATAATCCAAAATGTAAAAGGTTACTCTATAACTAGTGTTAGGAGTGATCATGGCACTGAATTTGAAAATCTTGGATTTATTGAGTTTTGTAATTCTAATGGTATTAGCCATAATTTTTCAGCACCTAGAACCCCTCAACAAAATGGAGTTGTTGAGAGGAAAAATCAAACTTTAGAAGAAATGGCTAGAACCATGCTTTGTGAAAATAATTTGCTAAAATATTTTTGGGCGGAAGCCATAAATACCGCTTGTTATGTTGTAAATCAAGTAATGATTAGGCCAATTTTAAAGAAAAATCCATATGAAATTTTCAAAAATAAAAAGCCTAACATTAGCTATTTTCATCCTTTTGGATGTAAATGTTTTGTTTTGAACAACGGTAAAGAAAACCTTGGCAAATTTGATGCTAAAAGTGATGAAGGAATTTTTCTGGGTTATTCCTTAAATTCTAAAGCTTATCGAGTATTTAATAAAAGAACTTTATTTGTAGAAGAGTCTATACATGTTGTTTTCGATGATAATCCCCTTCCGAGGAAGGATTCTTGTGTGAATGATGATGTAGGTATTATAAATACAAATGAAGTTAGACATGACGTTGAAGAACCATCATCAAAGGAAGAAACAAAAGATGAGGTAACTCATGATCCTCTTGAGAATCCAACCATTGAAGAAAAGGAAGTATTTTATCCAAGAGAGTACGACTATATCAAGGATGGTGAGATTATAGGTGATCCATCCAAAGGGGTAACAACTCGATCTTCTCTTAGAAATATTTATAATTATGTTGCATTTATTTCATGCATAGAGCCTAAGAATATTAAAGAAGCATTAAAAGATGAACATTGGATTATGGCTATGCAAGAAGAATTAAATCAATTTGAGAGAAGTAAAGTATGGACATTAGTTGAAAGGCCTAGTAATAAATCTACTGTAGGTACTAGATTGGTATTTAGGAATAAGCTTGATGAGAGTGGTAATATAGTGAGAAACAAGGCTAGACTTATTGCTCAAGGGTATACTCAAGAAGAGGGCATAGACTATGATGAAACATACGCTCCCATAGCTAGGATGGAAGCAATTAGAATGTTATTAGCATTTGCATGTTTTCATGAATTTAAATTATATCAAATGGATGTTAAAAGTGCATTTTTAAATTGTTTTATAAAAGAATAAGTGTATGTGGAACAACCTCCAGGTTTTGAAGATTCAAAATTTCCAGATCATGTTCTTAAATTGACAAAAGCGCTTTATGGTTTAAAACAAGCTCATAGAGCTTGGTATGAAAGATTGTCAAACTTTTTAATTGAAAAAGGTTTTTCAAAAGGGAAGGTTGACACTACATTGTTTTTGAAGCATAAAGGTAAAGATTTTTTAGTAGTTCAAATTTATGTTGATGATATAATATTTGGTTTTACTAATGATATTCTTTGCCAAGAATTTTCTAAGCTAATGCAAAGCGAATTCGAAATGAGCATGATGGGGGAGCTCTCATTTTTCTTGGGACTCCAAATCAAGCAAAGAAAAGATGGCATCTTCATCAATCAAGCTAAGTATGTCAAATATATGCTCAAGAAGTTTGGACTGAAAAATGGGAAACCTCATGACACTCCAATGAGCACTTCTACAAAGCTTTACTTGGATGAAGGAGGTAAATGTGTGGATGTTAAGTTATATAGGTCAATGATTGGTTCTTTGCTCTATCTATCTGCAAGTAGACCAGACATTATGTTTAGTGTTTGCTTATATGCTAGATTTCAATCATGTCCTAAGGAATCACATTTACTAGCTGTTAAGAGAATCTTAAGATACCTTAAGGACACTCCTAGTTTAGGACTTTGGTATCCTAGAGACTCTAGCTTTAGCTTGCATGCTTTTTCTGATGTGTATTATGGAGGATGCAAATTAGATAGGAAAAGCACCTCTTTTACTTTCCAATTCCTTGGAAATATGTTGATTTCTTGGTTTTCAAAGAAACAAAATTGTGTTGCATTATCTACCACTGAAGCGGAATACATTTCAGTCGGTAGTTGTTGTGCACAAGTTTTATGGATGAAACAACAACTTTTTGTTTATGGAATTGAATTATGTACTATTCCTATCAAGTGTGACAATATTATGCTATTTGTCTCACTAAAAATCCCATCCAACACTCTAGAACTAAGCACATTGAAATAAGACATCACTTCATTAGAGACCATGTCACTAAGGAGGATGTAGTTCTAGAATTTGTTGATACTTTGCACCAATTAGCGGATATCTTTACAAAACCTTTAGACAAGGAAAGATTTTGGACACTTAGGAGAGAATTAGGTTTGACCAACCTATCTTCACTTAGTGTTTAAAATAATTTTTGCACTTTTAAGACTAAATGAAAAATGCTTAGAATAGTAATTTTTGATTACATTCATTGCTATTAGTTAGGGGGAGTTTATGATTCTTGATGAAAATCAACTTTATGTTCAGATATAGTTTAAAGATTAATTTGATTGTTTGAACATGATTAATTTTCAATATATGAGTTGCCAATACCACTAGAGCTAATTAATTTAGCATTTTGAGTTTTTAAACCAGATATTTGGATATTTTTGTGCTTCATGCACCGATGCACTTAACAATGCATCGATGCATCCCTTTGAATGTGCATCGATTAATCATGTTGATGCACCGATGCACGCCTTGAATGTGCATCGATGCACGGGGTCATGCATCAATGCATCCGTCGGGTTTTGGGTTAAAATGCCTCATTTTCTCAAAACTTAAAATCTATTCTCTCCAAGCCGTTCGTCCCTCTCACTCTAAAATCTCCATTCCTACTCAAAATCAATGATTTTTCTTCAGAATCTTCAAGCTTTTCAACTTGCAAACCTACTTCAATCATTAAATCGTGCAAAACAACTCCTCATCCCTCTCAATCCGAATTTTCAAGGTATTTTTCTAAAAACCTCTATTTTACAAATTTTTGATTTTAGAACTAGTTTTAATTAGTTATAGAATGTACATTATATCGGGCATTGATTGATTGTTGGTTCTAAACTAGATTTTACTAACAATTTCGTCAAAAACAAATAATTTTTCAAGATTCTTCTTTGAATTTCGAAATTAAAAAAAAATTATGACTTCGAAAATTAGTAATTTTTAGACTTGATTGTTTTGTTTTCATGAAAACTATATTATGATTATCAAATATTATTTTTAAATAGTTTTCAAAACATGCCCATTAGGATATGGTTTAGAGAACCTTGAATTATTGAGGACTCATTTGAGTTTTGGGATTGATTGTGCATACATGTGTTTCAAATTGCAGGTGATATTCCTTATTCCGATTTCCTTTAATCATGTCTAATCCCAAACGCCCTAGAACTTCGTCTAGTCATTCTCGTTCAAACCAACCTCCTAATCCCATTCCTCCTCCACCTTCATCTCTATTAGGATCTTGTTTTAACATGCCTGAGCGTCGTAGAGACGAATTGTACTCTAGGTACAGAAATTCTTTCCAAACTTATAGAATTCACGAAGAGAGTATTCCTTTGCTTCAAACCATGGTTGACATTGACTTCGAATACCTTCTGACTCTTAAATCTTGGAAGTTTGATAAGTTATTTCAGCATAAACTTATCGTCTATCAACAATTGGTCCGCATTTTCTATTCTAATGCTGTGTGTATTCAAAATGAAACTCAATGTGGAACTATAGCTATTAGATCCTATCTTTTAGTCCAATATATTAATATTAACCCCGAGACTATAGCTGTCCGATTTGGGTTAGATGATAGTGGTGTATATAATGAGAATGAAAATGTGGAATATCCCTATGATCCAAACTCCAGTGTTAGTACTCTACGATCCCATCATGATCATTTTCTCCATTTGATGATCTCCTGGTGGTTTAGACCATCCGGAGGTAGGTACTCCACACTTCGTGCTAGGGATTTATGATGGATGTATTGTATTAAAAATAAAATCAAAATAAATCTACCCCACATTATATTTAGTCAACTAGTGGACAACGAAAACATTGTTCCTTCAAAACATGTTGAAACATTGATTTATAGATGTCTCTCTCGACAATCCTATCCCACTCCAAAATCAAATCAATCTCAAATCCTTGAAGAAAGTGGATTAGAAACAAGATGAGGTAATCGGTCAATGGGTTTTTAGACCCGAAAAACAAACTCCGGGAGCTAGTTCCTCATGAACTGCTCCTAGCTCCTCTCGTGCTCCTTCGGCTCCAGCTAATGACGATGATCTTGAATTTCAACAACTTATGCAAGACATCGATGATCACGTACCTGATGATGAACCTGCACCGGAACCATCTCCACAAGAAGATCAAATGCCTCCGTATTTTTTTTCATTTTTGGAGACATTTGATTTACGGTATGCGTCCATGGATTCGCGCTTCACATTCATTGAGTCCCAGTTCTCTACCTTGGGAGCTCGATAACAAGATATGAATGATCGTTTGGATGCACTCTCGCTTGAGATGAGAGCTTGTTACCCTCCTCCTCCTCCCGATCCTTTAATGGATGAATAGACTTATCTTGCTTTGATTGTTTTTGGGTTGAACTTGAATTTAAATTGTTAAAACATTTTGGATTGTCTTTCTTTGATTGTTGGATGACTGTTTGATGGATATTTGAAATTTTATTTCATATATATTTTGGTTTGTCACAATATATTCATCATTTACTTTTTAGTTGAAATATGACCAATTTATCATTTCACATTTTATTATGAATATTGATTATGAAACTAATGGTTAATCTCTCTTTTGATTGTGATCTTAGCAGCTTAAGCTATATATATATATATATTTAATCAATTGACTATGTTTTTCAAAACCTTGTTTAAATCGATTTTAAGTCTTTTTTATTTAACAAAAAGGGGAGAAGTGTTAAGTGTTAAAAGTTTTAAAGGGGAGAAGTGTTATAGTAAGGGGGAGTAATTTGGAGTAATTTTCAAAATTGATTTCAAAACTTATTTTCAAATAAAATCTTAAAATTACTCAAGAGTTTTGTTATATCAAAAAGGGGGAGATTGTTGAAAACATTTTGATGTTTCGATATAACAAATTAAGTTAAATGAATTTTAAGATTTTACAAATGATTTTCTAAAAGTATATTCGATTTAATTACTCGAATATCAAATTATTACTCCAAGTCTTTTAAGATCAATTTCAAACCTTAGTAAATGTGTAAAATTGTGTTTTATACTTAATATATTTTTGAAACAATTTTCACAAACTATTTTGAACCAAAATCAAGCCTAAAATCAATTTTTCAGAGTGATGCACCGATGCACCAATTCATGCATCGATGCACCATGAATTAAATTGAACATCGAATGCATTTCATGCATCGATGCACATACCATGCACCGATGCACCGAGGATGTTATGAAAACATCGAATGCATTTGATACATCGATGCACCAGTCATGCATCGATGCACTCTGGCTATTTTGAAACATCGAATGCACTTGATGGATCGATGCACTCTTAGTGCACCGATGCACTAAGGGTCCAACGGTCAAAATATATGAATTTTACACTGATGCACCGATGCACCGATGCACCATGGGTATGCATCGCTGCACTGACTCTCCCAACTACTTTAATTAATTGTTTTCACACTTAAACGGCTCTATTGACTCCACTAATCATCCCCAACGTTCAGAAGTGATTCAAGGTGCATTTAAACAAGCTTAGAAGCCACTGATCAATTACAAGAAACATCAAGCAACTAGAATCAAGAGAGAATCAAAGAGAAAGCATCAAACCTCAAGTTTGAGTATTTCAAGCCTATTTTTTATTCAATATTCATTTTTCTTTCAAGAACACTTATTGTGCTCAATAGTATTTATTCTTGAGTGTTCTTCCTTTATTCTAGAATAGTGCAAACATATTTTCCTTGTGAGGTTTTTCTTGTGAGTTTGTATATTTGTAATATTCTCTTTGAGAAAAGAGTGTTCTCAAGAATTGAGGTATATTCTTGAGGGAGTTGTAAGGTTATCTCTTTGGACTCAAAAGAAAGAACAAATTAGTGAATTTGTTGGAAAATCCTTAGTGTGGATAGCTAAGGTAGTGGACGTAGACTTTAGTTGATAAAGTCGAACCACTCTAAATCGTTGTGCAATTACTTTCAATTTTCTACAAAAGCTTCCACAAAATTTTAATTGCCAATTCACCCCCCTCTTGGCCGATTCCGTGAATCGATTAACTCAACAGGTAAACTACACCATTAGTCACTCATCTATCTTCTCACTTGTATTTTAATCACTAAAGTTTAATACTTTTCTATTTAATCATCCAACTTCTGAATTGCTCCTATTTTGATCACTCTAGAATGACATGACTTTTCCTATGACACGACATATTTTATTACGAAATTGTCGAGACGTTTCTCTGCTCGGCGATGGAGAGTGCAAATAGTACACCCCGAACGGTGTATCTAGTCTCGAAAAAGTAAGTGTTTATCCTCCATGAATCAGATAAAACACCAAATTATAGAGTCGCCACCAATCTTTTAATTTGGTGAGATTGGTCACCAAAATGTCATATTATTTTAATAAAGATTCCTAAGAATAATATTAAAACAAAACAACTTGGGTCTGCTTACCAGAAAAATGAGTTCTGGAGTCGGTTACGTATAGGAAAGGATTAGCATCCCCACAACGCCCAAAATTGGTACCGGTATTTATTAATTAGTTTATCTTTGCAATAAAATTTATAAATTTTTTTAAATAATTTAAAAATAATTTAATATAAATGATTACTATATAATATTTAATATAAATATTAGTATTCTTATTATAATATAAAATATTATAATTATATATATTAGATTAATCTAATAAAAGTACTATAATAATTAATCCTATAATTAATAAATAGTGATTAAAAAATAAAATCATAAAATTAATCAACCTTATTCGAAATAATATCAAAATTATATCCTAATTATGTAATTTAACCTAATTACTAATGTAGGATTGAAATATAAATAATTACAAATATAAGGTCTAAATGCATTATTTACCTTAAAACATATGCCTTAATGACTAAATTGAACGTTTACAAAATTACAAAGACCTCGGGAACCATTTACCCATACCCGTATTTACGCTCAGGTCCTTCCCCTAAACGACATCGTTCGGGGAGGGATATATAGGCCGAATTAGGCCTAAAATTCTAAAGCTTCTCATTTCTCTTATTTGCTTCTCTCTCTTTAGAGAAAGAAGTTCTCACATCTCTATAGAATTCCCTCTCCAGAGGAAATTTGTCCTCGGTCAGCAACCGATCGCCGTCGTTAACCACCACTGTCGACCACCACTCACGGTGGTCAGATATCAACTAATTACACCAAATCACTCCCCCTTTTCTCCTAAACACAAATCTAGCAACCTTTTTCCCCAAAACACTCTAGATCGCATAAGATCTAAGGAAATATACCTTTGAAACTTGGCTTCTCCGATGGCGCATGAGATTTTCGATGACTGTAAGGCTTCCTTCTCTCTCTTTGTTTAATGATTTATATGGTTTAAGTTTCTACCTTGGCTTGCTTGCTCGTTATTGTGGTTTTCTTTATAGGATCAGGATATTTATAGCCTTCGTTAAACCATCATTCATACTAGTTAAAAGGATGAACATCGGTGAGTCACCAGAGCTACGGTGGTGACTCAACCTAGGGGTGATATGATATGGCATCATCGTGGCACACTCCGGTTGGAAAGTTCATCGGCGGATGCATCATCATCTCTATGGCGGCGCCAGAATAGCCCTAGTGTTTCAATGAATACCCTAAGGTTTTACTGGTTCATTACTGGCCTTTGGATCTGCCTCTGATCCGACGGCTGGGATCTGTGCGGCGCTAGAAATGCATGTAGGAAAACCTAGCTGAGTTGAGTATGCTCCTGAGCCTATTGGGCTGTTCGGGGTCAATTTTAGGCTTGAACCAGGTCTGGATCTGCACCGGGTCTGGTTATAATCGGGCTTTAGGTTGTATCTTTTATTTGGGCCTTCGAGTTTTAATTTGGGCTTCATACTTGAGCCTGTAAAATTGTATTAATTAATATAATACTATAATAATATATAATAATATTTATTATTATAATATTTATAACCTATATATAAAATAAACGTCACTCGGACAAAAACTAATGTCGACAGATGCCCCTCTTTGCTTATTTTTGTGTTAACAAGAATAAATCAAAGATAAAAAGACAAGAAGTTTTTGTCGAGTAACTTTTTATTTGATAAAAATCCGTTTCACTACTCTTCCGTGGAGATCAAACTTTTGATATGATCTTGCTTCACTACTCTTTTGTGAAGGATGAATTTGCATTGCTTCACTACTCTTTTGTGAAGAATGAATTTGAATTGCTTCACTACTCTTTTGTGAAGGCTTGATTGCATTGCTTGTTTCCACTACTCTTCCGTAGAGATCGGATTGACTTAATTAAAGAATCTGTTTCACTACTCTTCCGTGAAGATCAGACTCAAGGTTGATTTTCTTCCACTACTCTTCCGTGGAAATCAAATTTCGGGATTGATCAAATTTCTGGAAAAAACTTGCAAATGTTACTTTGTGCTTATTATCATGCATTTAGAAATGTCATGATCCTATTTATGCCTAAAATGTGTGCAATTGCAAAGTTTCAAGGTGTTTTATTTTTCTTGAATGAGGACCCATTTTTGCTATCCACTCTTAACTCAAGCTTATCATAGGTGCAACAAACATAATCATTTTATCTTGATCATTTTTGGTTGAATCCAAACATGTCTTTGTTCTTCTTGAATTCCACCACTACAAATGACAATCATTCTCTTGATAACAAACATTTCAGATCATCATCAAGTATCTGAAACCTTATATGCTTCAATGTTTCATGTATAATGTCATCATATGTTAGAATTATTGTTAGCCTCAGAATATCAGTATTCTTCAAAGACTTTTTGTATAGTAATACACCATGATTTTATGTACTTCAAATTAAACTACATGTTTTAAAATTTCAAATCAAGATGCTTTGCAAAAAGAAAATATTTTTTATTCATGCAAAGAATTTACATGGAAAACTTTATTTGTAAAAGACAAGGTAGGTATCTTCAAACACCAACAACATAAATGCTTTTGAACTGGCATACTGCAAAGTGATTTGAGTGTAGCTTCTGTCAAAAGGATCTCGAAATTATGATGAAGGTATGGAATTCTTCAAATCATCCCTTCCTTCTATGCAAAATATCTTTTAACTGCATTTGAATTTACTAGGTAGGGTAATTTAGGTCCATCTATTTCAGTAAGGACTAACGCTCCTCTAGAAAAAATCTTTTTTACAACATAAGGTCCTTCCCAATTTGGCATCCACTTTCCTCGGTGATCCTTTTGAAAAGGTAAAATCCTTCTGAGCACAAGATCCCCTTCGTAAAATTCTCGAAGGCAAACTTTCTTATCATGTGCTCGTATCATCCTCTTTTGGTACATCTGACCATGATAAATTGCTTTCATCCTTTTTTCTTCAATCAAATTCAACTGGTCATATCTGGTTTGTACCCATTCTACCTCAAGTAACTTTACTTATGATAGAACCTGTAATGAAGGAATTTCTACCTCAATTGGTAAGACTGCTTTCATCACATAGGTTAATGAAAAAGGAGTTGCCCCAGTCGATGTTCGTACTGAAGTCCGATAAGCTAATAGAGCAAATGGTAGTTTCTCGTGCCAATCTTTATAAGTTTCAGTCATATTCTCTATAAGCCTCTTGATATTCTTATTGGCTGCCTCAACTGCTCTATTCATCTTTGGGCGATAAGTGGTGGAGTTATGATGCTTTATCTTGAATTGTTCACAAACTAATTTTCATCATTTTTGTTGTTCAGATTCAAAGCACTGTCGGTAATAATTCTCTCTGGCAGACCATATCGACAAATGATCTCTTTTTTCAAGAATTTACAGACTGCGGCCTGAGTAATGTTCGCATAAGAAGCTGCCTCTACCCATTTGGTAAAATACTCTATCGTTACCAAAATAAAGCGACGACCATTTGAAGCTTTGGGAAAAATTTGTCCAATAACATCTATACCCCACATAGAGAATGGCCAAGGAGATGTCATTACATGCAATGGATGAGGAGGAGTATGCTTCCTATCTCTATAGATTTGACACTTGTGACACTTTCGGGCATAAATAATGCAGTCCGTTTCCATAGTTGACCAATAGTATTCAAATCTCATGATTTGTCTAACCATTGTATGCTCTTCTTCGGACATGGCTTTAATAATCATATCATCGACATAAACTTCTATTTCTTTTTACATCATGTTGTGAAATAATGTTACCATATCCCTTTGATATATTGCTCCTGCATTCTTAAGTCCAAATGGCATCACTTTATAATAAAATGTTCCCCATAAGGTGACAAACATTATCTTCTCCATATCCTCAGGTACATTCTGATTAAATTATAGCCAGAGAAACCATCCATAAATAAGAATAAAGAATTCTTAGCAGTATTATTGTCAACTAATATATCTATGTATGGCGAAGGAAAATTATCCATTGGACTGGCTCTATTAAGATATCAGTAATCAACACACATAGACTTTACAATCCTTTTTTGTTACAATGATAATATTTGCTACCAATTCAGGGTACTTGGCTACCTTAAGAAATACAACATCGAATTGCTTTTTTACTTCTTCCTTGATCTTGAGTAGAATTTTGGGTTTCATTCTTCACAGCTTTTGTTGTACAGTTTTATATTTTGATCTTATTGGAAACTTATGTACTACCAATTCTGTATCTAAGTCTGGCATGTCCTTGTATGACCAAGCAAATACATCCTTGTATTCTTGCAATAATTCAATCAAATCCCGTCGCCCTTTATTAGATAAAGCGCTACTAATTTTTATCTCCTTCTTATTCATATTAGACCTTAAATTTAAGATCTCAATAGGTTCCTTATGAGGTAGAATTTGTTTATCCTCTTTTTCTACCATTATTAACAGCTCAAAGAGTAAATCATACCCTTCACCATAATCCTCGACTTCCTCAAGACACACAGGCTACTCAAACTCAACTTCCGGGCCAAGTTCATTAGCATCTATGTCATTGATATTTGAGTTCCTGAAAGAAAAAAATAAACAAGAGTATATACATATAATCATGAAAATGCATTTAAAAATGATTGCCATTTAGAACTAATGCATCTTTTATTAAAAAACAAAAACACATAGTTAACCCTTTACACAAAATCAAACTATTGCCCCAGTGTATAGGAAACAATGAAAGTTTTGGTGTATTACTCTAAAAAATATTATGACATTGATACTCATTTCTTTCAAAACATTTTCAACAATCACCCTTTCACTCTATTGATTCCTTTGAAAAGTACGTCCCCCAGACACAAAGGTATCATTTAATGGTGGAAAGATCATTGGTTCCCATGTGAGATCTTTCCCAGCTAACTTTGCTCTTCTCAGTTCTTGATTCTTTCTAATACCCTTCTGTATCTCTTTTATTATTGGCTGATATCCCAAACCAAATCGATCTTTCTTGAAAATATATGACATTGATACTCATTTCTTTCAAAACATTTTCAACAATCACCCTTTCACTCTATTGATTCCTTTGAAAAGTCCCCCAGACACCAAAGTATCATTTAATGGTGGAAAGATCATTGGTTCCCATGTGAGATCTTTCCCAGCTAACTTTGCTCTTCTCAGTTCTTGATTCTTTCTAATACCCTTCTGTATCTCTTTTATTATTGGCTGATATCCCAAACCAAATCGATCTTTCTTGAAAATAGGAAAAACTAGATTCAATGATCCTTGCAAATAGTTTCCTAATCCTTTTTCCTGTTTTTGCTCTTTTTCCTAGGGTCAATCAGAGTCTCATTTTTGTACAATTAGAAATGATGAATCCAGGGTCTTCCCAATAAACAATTGTAAGTGGGAATAATATCCATTACAAGGAATTCTATCTCATATGTAGTCGGACCAATAGTTAAGGGAATATCGATTTTTCCTAATACCTCCTTCTTGGTTCCATCAAAAGCTCAGACAATGCTCTAACTACTTCTCATAAGTGTGTTATCAATTGGTAATTTCTTCAGATTCACTAATGACATTACATTCAAAGCCGAGCCATTATCTACTAACACTTGAGATAAAATATGTCTCTTGCACTTAACTGTAATATGCAGAGCTTTAGGGCTACCATTCATTTCAGAAGGAATTTCATCTTCAGAAAAATAAAGTAAATTATCAGCCTGCATATTTGCAATCAGCCTATCCAATTTGTTTACAGGCAATTCCTTTGGTACAAAAGTTTGATTTAACACTTTTAGCAAAGCATTACGATGTGCTTCAGAGCTTATTAAAAGTGCTAAAACTGATATACGAGCCAGCAATTTGTGCGACTGTTCAACAATATTTTATTCACTGTGCTTGAGAAATTTCAAAAGTTCTATAGGTTCATTTTCAGTTACAGGTTCATTGATGACATTTTAATCCTCTTTTAACTATATCTCAACCTTTTTTTCTTTATCAACTGGACCTTGCTTTTCAGATTCCTTATAATAACATCTCCCACTTCTAGTAAAATGTCCAACTTCATCTACTTCTTCATTTCCTCCAATTGTTTCCTTTATTTGGCATTCATAATTCTATGGAACTTGCTTCTCATCTTTATAAGGAAATAGGGATGGTAAAGTGATAACCACCTTTAGAGTTTTCTTATCTGGTGTATGAGTCCTTGGTGTAATAATTAAAGGATTCTTAGAGTTATAAACCTCTTTAGATGATCCCTCAGATGCACAAATATCCATTTCTTCTTCTGATATTTCCTTGAAAAATTCCATCTCCTTTTCATCAATCATTTTTTGTACCAAAACCCAAAAATCTTAGCATTGTTGTATAACATGTCCTTCATAACCATGATAATGACATATATTTCCACAACTTAATTGTTCTGCTGACATATCAGATTTTAACAAACCAACTTTGATCATTTGATTCCATACCCATAACATAGGTGATTTTATTTCACTGGCTTGCCTTATCACCTGTTTTCCTTTTTCCTCTATAACTGCATTGATCCCTGTTCCTCCATGATTTGGTAATGGGTTTTGAGCCACATTTGGTTGCTCTTTATCACCAAAATTTATGATATTCTTTGTTCTCAGACTTTGAATAATTCTTTTGAATGCGATGCAGTTTTCGATAGAATGTCCACGAGCTCCCGCATGATATTCACATTGCAAGTCATCATTGTACCACTTATGATATGGGGGTTGTATGGGTGATACATGATAAGGTGATATTATATGATTGTCATATAATATCTGGTATAACTCTTTGTAGGTCATCGGAATTGGGTCAAACTTAAATTTCTCTTTTTTCACCCTTGGTTCCCTTGTCCCTTGTTTGGCGAAATTTTGTATAGAAGATCCAATATCCTGAGGTTGAGAAACTGTGATATTATTGGACTCATATTTCCTTGCATCATTTACCTCACTTTCTTTCTTTTTCATAAATGGCTTCTTACTAGATTCACCACTTTCAAGTTTCCCGCTCTTAACCGCCATTTTAATCATCTCACCTGCTGTAACTATGTCAACAAAGCTTTTGAAAGAATTCCCTATGAGGTGAGTAAATAAAGGAGCTTTCAAAGTGTTCACAAAAAGAACATTTGTTTCTTCTTCTTCCATGGGTGGATATACTTGTATAGCTATGTCCCTTCATCTTTGGGCATATTGCCTGAAACTTTCATTGAATTTATTTTCCATGTTCTGCAGTACCATTCGATTAGGGCTTATATCCTTCACATGCTTATATTGTTCCAAAAAGGATTTAGCCAAATCTTTCCAAGATTTAATATGAGCTCTACTTAATTGGTTATACCATTGGATGGCTGAACCTGTTAAGCTTTCTTGGAAACAATGGATCAGTAGTTGATCATTCCCTATATAACCCGTCAGTTTCCTACAAAACATCGTTATATGGATAGAAGGACATTTCATACCATCAAACTTTTCAAAGTCTGGGATTTTGAACTTGGGTGGTAATACCAAATCAGGTACCAAACTCAATTCCTTGGCTTCAATTCCATATACATTAGAGCCTTCCTTTATTACCCTAACTTCTTCCATTAGTTGTTCCAATTGTTTGTTTGACTCTTTCTTTCCTTCCTGATCAAAATATGGAACATTCTCAACTTTTTGTTGGTTTATGGAAGCACTAGGTAAATTTATGTTTATCCTCCCTGTTTGAGTAAATGCTCCGGATTGGACTTTAACATGAGAGGTTGTATGATCCGGAGGGTATAAAGGCTCCTCAATCACTTTAGCTTTTAGGCGATCTTCTTTTGGTGTAAAGCCTGGAGGATATGCTGGGGCATTTATTTGATCCATGCTTCTCCTTTTTAACATACATGAAAATTTTTCCATCATTTCACTCTGGGATTTCATCAACTGTTCATGCATTTCTTCCTGAATTTTCTTGAAATTCTCTTGCATCTAGAGATGGTTCCTTTCAATTTGAGTGATCTTATCGTCCATTTCCCTTTTTCGGGTATTATATGGATGCTTAGGGGGTTCAGTATTCTTCAAAAAAGAAGAAAACATTTTTAATGACTATGATGTCAAAATGTTCATGCTCAATATGTAAATGCAAGGTGTTGATATCATGATTTTTTCAGAATAGCTTTTATATTAAAACAAAGTTTTATTACAAAGCTTTAAAATATAGTACATATTACAAATACATCTGTGCAGCTTCTCCTAACTGTTGTATATGTTCAAGTAACACAAAGACATTATGAGATTCTTCGATTCCTAGTTCTAATTATTCACTCAAAGTGGTAGCTTCATATCACAAGTCCTCTAAATATTGTGCTACTCCCTGAATCTTCTCCAGATACTTTACAATGAGGTCGTCTCTTTGTTTGACTTTCCATTGAGCATGTTCCCAACGGTAGCGCCATTGCAAAATTCCTTCGTATGGAACAATAAGGAGTTTATTTTCCTTTCTCTAAAGATCTTGGACTTTGGTTTCCAACTCATTTACTTGCTTCCTTAGATTCTTAATTTCTGAGTTACTTTCTTAACTTCGTAATGCAGTTTCCAACCTTTCGATCTTGCTTTTTAGTCTCTGGTTTTGAGATTGATTTTCCAATAGCTTTTGCTCTAATGCCTCCTTTTCTTTAGCAAACATCTTGGTCTGGTGTTTACTTTGTTTGAGTTCCTCTTTACCTTCTTCAACTTTTCTCTTCAGACCTGTTGACTCTTGTTTGCTTGATCCTTCGGTGATCTGAGTCTTTACCACCCGTTGATAAGTTGACTGGAGATCATTGAAAACTATCCTGAGCTATTTTTTGACCCTGCAAACTTGATTTGCTCTCCCTTTATGGATGTCTATCTCAATTTCTTTGTGGTATACTTCTTCTTCCAGCTTTTGCAGAGTTTTTCTCTACTGCTTTATTTTGATCTCAAAATCTTGTTTTACCAGCTCTAATGGAGATGGTATAATTCTCAAATGTTCTTTGACAGGTTGAACATTCTCGAAATTAACCACTGGAATGTTTTCATTGATTCTCCATTGTTCGTATTCGGGTAAGAGTTTTGACTGAATGTAAATAAATTTACTCGATGAATGCATTTCCAGGCCTCCGCAACCTTTCTGGTTTTTTCCTTGTACTGATCGCTTCTGAATGCAAATTCTAATTCGGATAAACTAGATGTTGTAGGAATAAACTGCCTTGATCCATATTGTCTGGAGACCATCAAAGGTGCATATCCTACAGAACCCCATATGCCAGGAAAGGGAACCCAATCGTGTTCTCCAAACTTATACGTTATGTTTGATGAAGTATTCCATGAGGCTCACCATAATACGTCATTATCTTTGAGATTTCGAAAGATGTTCATCCATTTTTCTTCATTATAACCTTAAGCCATTTGCGAGAAAGGAAATCTTGTAAAGGTGAGAAGCCATCTAGAAATATCTATCTAGGAGATCTTTCTTCATGTTTAAAATGATTCAGAATCTATACCAATAATAGGGGTGCACAGCCTATAAAACGTCCCTCTCCCTCCCATCTGCAAGAATTCAAGGAACGGAATGTTTCAGCTAATATAGCAGGAACAGGATCTGCATTCATGTTCAATCTTTCAAACAGGCCTACAGTTGATATATCCACATGACCCAGAATCTTTGGGAAATTAATTAATCCATAGATTCCTAAAGCCAACATATCAATATGTTTTTTTTCTGGATGGTGGTAGATTACTTCTTTCAAGGAAGTCCAAGTAATACATTCACTATCACCCTTCCTCTTAATATTTCTTGTGGCCCATTCTTTACTCATCCCGGTCAATAAAAGCACTTTCTTCTTAAAAGGAGCAGTATTAGGTGACTTGATATATACCTTGTCTTCGTAGATTCTTGGACAGCGAATAAGAGCTCGATATTCTTCTATAGTGGGTGTCAAATCTACTTTGCCAAAGATGAAGCAACTGTAGGCAGGTTCCAAAACTGCGATAGAGTTCTAAACAGAAGTCGGTCAATAGGAATATCCAAAAGATAACCAATGCCACCATATAGCTGATAAAATAGATGCTTGTCTGCTGCTTCCCACTTTTCTCAGATTTCTTTCAACTCACCCAGATTATTTTGGTGAACGTTGATATGTGTATATTTGACCGAATCTGACACGTATCCAGGTGATAGGTTATTTCCCTTGACAAGTTGAGACTACTCAGACCATCTTAAAACAACTGCATTGTCTTCTACTTCATATTGAACTCTTTGTTCCATATTTCCAGCTCTCTATATGAAATCAGTCATGAATCAACACCATGATATGAAAATGCAAAATGCAGAAAAGCATAAAAGCATAAAATTAATAAATAATTAAACCCTTATTTCATGCAATCTAGTTCCATGTTTTTATTTAAAACAACAAACCTATCCATATGATTTCTAGTTCACATGTATTTATTCAAAATAATACTAAATAAATAAAAGACTCAACATGCTTTTCCTTGTATGCTCATCTTAAAAAACTTAATCGGGTTAGGTTCTGCCTGAACTTAAGTTCTAAGTTTTACTATATGTTGGGTTTTGGTTCTAGGGTAAAAGGTTCAATGAATTGTCCTTTGTTGGTATCCCCTTGGACTGCCAAGCCCTCAATCCTAGTCCATTACAGACTTTCGGATTAAGTTCAATTCGAAGGAACACACTTCCTTATGTCCGTACGGAGGTGAAACCCACATGAGGAACATAAGGTGTGAGCTCAAAGAATGGTCCCCTATCCCATACGGAGGTGAAAACCACACGAGGGAGTAGTTTCTCATTCACTTAAACGGGATAAGAGCGGGGTTTTAGCTCATGTCATGATTGCAGTGCATAGTGGCTGAGGAAAAGCATAAAATGAAACAATATATAAAAGATATTATTCTATTCTAATGACTCAAAATTAAATTTGTACACATAAAACCAATAGGTTAGTAAAATAATAAAAATAATTAAAACAAATTTATTATTTACTATAATGACGAATAATTAATAAATTGGTGGCCGGACTCTCATTTTTTAAAAAAAAATCCCCAGCGGAGTCGCCAAGCTGTCGAGACGTTTCTCTACCCGACGACGGAGAGTGCAAATGGTACACCCCGAACGGTGTAACTAGTCTCGAAAAAGTAAGTGTTTATCCTCCATGAAACATATAAAACACCAAGTTGTAGAGTCGCTACCAATCTTTTAATTTGGTGAGATTGGTCACCAATCTTTTAATTTGGTGAGATTGGTCACCAAAATGTCATATTGTTTTAATAAAAGTTCCTAAGAATAATATTAAAATAATATAACTCGGGTCTACTTACCAAAAAAATGAGTTCGGGAGTCGATTACGTATGGAAAAGGATTAGTATCCCCATAACGCCCAAAATTAGTACCGATATTTATTAATTAGTTTGTCTTTGCAATAAAATTTATAAATTTGTTTAAATAATTTACAAATAATTTAATATAAATGATTGCTAAATAATATTTAATATAAATATTATTAATCTTATTATAATATAAAATATCATAATTATATAGATTAGATTAATCTAATAAAAGTACTATAATAATTAATCCTATAATTAATAAATAGTGATTAAAAAATAAAATAGTAAAATTAATCAACTTTATTCGAAATAATATCAAAATTATGTACTAATTATGTAATTTAACCTAATTACTAATGTAGTATTGGAATATAAATAATTAAAAATATAAGGACTAAATGCATTATTTACCTTAAAACATATGTATATATGATTAATGTCTAAAATAAAAGATAATAAAACTTGAAAACTAAATTAAAATATACGGAAACATGCCTTAATGACTAAATTGAACATTTACAAAATTACAAAGACCCCGGGAACCATTTACCTATACCCGTATTTACGCTCAGGTCCCTCCCCTAAACGACATCATTTGGGGAGGGATATATATAGGCCGAATTAGGCCTAAAATACTAAAGCTTCTCATTTCTCTTATTTGCTTCTCTCTCTTTAGAGAGAAAAGCTCTCACATCTCTCTAGAATTCCCTCGCTGGAGGGAATTCATCCCCGGCCGGCAACCGTTTACCGTCGTCAACCACCACCGCCGATAACCACTCACAGTGGTCGGATATCAACTAATTACACCAAATCACTCCCCCTTTTCTCCTAAACACAATTCTAGCAACCTTTTTCCCCAAAACACTATAGATCGCATTAGATCTAAGGAAATATACCTTCGAAACTCGGCTTCTCCGGTGGCGCATGAGATTTCTGATGACTGTAAGGCTTCATTCTCTCTCTCTATTTTATGATTTATATGGTTTGTGTTACTGTCTTGGCTTGCTTGCTCGTTGTTGTGGTTTTGTAACATCCTCAATACTGGGTTAGTGACCAAATTATAAATTTTAGAAATTGGTGATTAAAGTAGGATAATTGAATATTTCGATGATTTATTGGAAATATGATGAAGGTTATTTAGTAATTATTAAAGGAAATAAAGGGTAAAATGGTCATTTGACCAGAAAGATTTTTATCTTTCTTTTAAGGTTATAAAAAACACGTGGAAAGGGTGAGAAGAAAAGAAAAGTTTGGAGCTTGGGTTATCTCCTTCCTCTTCTCTTCTCGTAAGCTCCATGACAAAGGTAAGTTTAATTTCAGTTGGTTAATTCTTGAGGTTTAAGCTTAGTTTTGATTCTTGGGGTGCTAAGAAAGATTATTTAGAGATTAAAGTATGTTGAAACTTAAAAATGGATGAGTTATGAAGGATTGAATATGAAGAGTTTTTAAGTAAATTAGTGAAATAGAAGGAGTTAATAGATTTTGAAGTTGAATTTGACTTGTCAATGGTTAAATTAAGGAATATGAAGTGTTATAAGTGGATTTGGAACATGTTGAAAATTTAGTGTAAATCTTGAATTACATATGGAGAATAGGATTTTGATGTTAAAAAGTTGATTAATGAATAGAAATGAGTTTGAATATGAGTATGTAAGTTAAGAATAAGAAAGGGGATGATATATGAAGTAATTAAGCTGAAAAGAGTGGATTTTTGGGCATAAATTGAAATTCTGGGCTATGTGCATCGATGCACATTCAATGTGCACCAATGCATCAAGGGTAAATTTACAGAAATTGTTAAGTGCGTATCGATGCACAGGAAGTGCATCGATGCACCCATTAAAAATGGAAATATCGAATGCAATTAGTGCATCGATGCATAAGGAGTGCATCGATGCACCCCCTTAAAATGAAAACATCGAAGGTGATTTGTGTATCGATGCATGGGTAGTGCATCGATGCACTTCAAGGGAAATAGAATTATACCTTTCTTTTGGTCTAAGAAATGATAGATTAGTGTATATCAATTGGATACTAATATGTATCAATGTATGATTATATAGATATCGAGCACGAGCAAGTCTCGGGCCGATTGTCAAGTTGTGATTCGATCGCAAGAGAGGGAACTATAAAAATGGATTAGAACTTATTGAGGCCAAGGTGAGTGCACATTATTTTATATATAATGTTTAATGGGAAATAAGACTTGCGACAAGTCTATTTTCTATAGTATTGTGCATGAAGTATGAACATGAACATGTGTTTGTTATGAGTGTCTGAGTTATATGTTATGGTATGTGTTGACATGTTATTGTATATGTTTTTCATGGTTGATGTGAATATATGCTATGTTATGATGATATAAAATATATGATATGATAAGAAATTATATGAACATGTGAATAACTATATATATATATATATATGATAAGATAAAACAATAAGATATAAGCAATGTGACAAGAAATGTGAAAGTGATTTATGTGTTTATACGTATATGTGATTCAACTTATGTGACATAATCTACGTGCTATGTGAAAATGAACTACGTGTTTATGTGAAAATGTGAAATGACATAAATGATGATGCCCATGTTATGTGTCATGAGAGCTAGGGTATAGTTGGCATGCCAAGAGTCGAGGGTCTACGTGGTCCTTCGGGACATATATGTATTCTTTGGAACATGTGTGAGGTCTTTTGAGACACATACTTGATCCTTGGCATATGTATATGATTCTTAAGGAATTTTCTACGTGGACCTTAGGGACAATCTTATATGGCACTTCGATGCATTTCTATGTGGCACTACGGTGCAATTCTACGTGGCACTTCAGTGCATTTATACGAGTTGTGGTGACAGCATTAGTGCACAACCTCTATAGACTCACATATCTATAGATCTCACATGTGTACATGGGCTAATAAAGAAATAACAACAAATATATTACATGCGACTTGTATGCTTTTGTGCTATGAATGATATTATATGATTTATATGATGATATGTGGATTGTATGATTAAATGAGTCAAATGTTGGTTAAAATGCTAGGTATAAGAGGATATGTATTAAGTGATATAAACGATAATAATATTGATAATGAAATAAGGCTAATGATGGAAATGATGAGTGATGAATATATGTGTGTATATGTTCTTATATGTAATGATATATTGCATATGTGTGATAGGGATTTGTTACATGAATAAGAGTATGAGTGATAGTAGTAATTGTTCATGCATGATTACAAGATATAGTCTATATTTTATGTTTATTGCCTCACTAAGTCATAGACTTAGCGTGTGATTGTTTCACACGTAGGTTACCGAAGTGAGAAGAGTAAAGAGCAATGTGGAGCAAGACAGGTCAGTTCTCCTTACCAAATGTCAGATCATAAGAAAGGTGAATAATATGTATTTTAATATATAAAGTTCTAGTTGGCATGTATTCAAAATAATATATTGTATAAGCTATGAAGAGTTCGGTAAAGGTTTTGAAGAAGTTATATGTAATAATAAATTTTAAATTACTTACTATTTTATATAAGTAAAGGTTTTGAAAAGTCAATGTGACACTTCAGACTCGGATCCGGGTCGGATACGGGTTGGGGGTGTTACATGTTTCCTTTACAGGATTGGGCTATTTATAGCCTTCGTCGAACCATCCTTCGGACTGGTTAAAATGATGAACCCCGGTGAGTCACCAGAGCTATGGTGGTGACTCACCCTAGGGGTGGTGAGTTGTACGGTGGAGAGACTAGGTGCATTAAATGCACCCAGATCTTGCTTCGATATGAGATGATATGGCATCATCGTGGCACGCTCCGGTTGGAGAGTTCATCGACGGAGGCATCATCATCTCTATGGCGGAGCCAGAATAACCCTAGGGTTTCAATGAGTACCCTAGTGTTTTATTGGTTCATTGCTGGCCTTTGGATCTTCCTCTGATCTGACAGCTTGGATCTGTGCGGCGCTGGAAATGCATGTAGGAAACTCTAGCTGAGTTGAGTACGCTCCTGGGCCTGTTGGGCTGTTCGGGTCAAGTCTAGGCCTAAACCGGGTCTGGTTATAATCGGGCTTCGGTTTGTATCTTTTATTTGGACCTTCGAGTTGTAATTTGGGCTTTATACTTGGGCCTGTAAAATTTTAATAATTAATATAATACTACAATAATATATAATAATATTTATTATTATAATATTTATAATGTATATATAAAATAAACGTCACTCGGACGAAAACTAATGTCGACAGAAATAGTTTTTTATTAGTATATAAATTCATGTAATATATAAAATAAAAAGAAAAAAATAATTAAAGAAAATGAGAAGATATTCACTAGAAAAAAATAAAAAGAAAAATAGATGGTTAAGATTAACAGTAGAAAATGAGAAGATATTCACTGGGGGGAAACAATGAGTCAAACCCTCCCATCTATTTTTACTCATTCAATGATCTTAAATATATGTAAAACTAAAAAGTTTTATATTGTAGGATAAACTATATCAGTCGCCACCTAACTATAGGTGGGAGAGGCAATGCTCCAAACTATAGAGTTTTATATTGTAGGATAAACTATATCAGCCACCAGTTAACTATGGGTGGGAGAGGCAATGCTCCAAACTTTGTTGGTCTAATTACATTTTAGACCATCGGTAGTTTTGAAACTATTATAATTAAGTTCTTGTCCTTCCAAAAATTTTTGGTATAATTGTTTTTTAGGATATTGCCAGTTTTAAAATTAGTGGAATTAAGTCTTTACCTCAAATTTGTATGGTTTAATTAATTTTTAAAACAACTGAATTTTAAATTTGGTAAACTACACCATTAGTCACTCATCTATCTTCTCATTTGTATTTTGATCACTAAAGTTTAATACTTTTCAATTTAATCATCCAACTGTTTAATTGCTCATATTTTGATCACTCTAGAATGACATGACTTTTCCTATGACACAACATATTTTATTACGAAATAGTTTTTTTATTAATATATAAATTCATGTAATATATAAAATTAAAATAAAAAAATAAAATTTAACTACCTAAAATACAAACCTTAAACTCCAATTCAACCATCTAACCCCAAATAAAAAAATAAAAATAAAAAAATAAAAATAAAAAAGTCCCAAAGCCAATGCCCCTTCATTTCTGTCATCCTCCGTCCACCACCGGCCCCTTCCTTTTCGATCACCCTCCTTCCATTAATTCCTTCTGCCTCGTAAGGACATGAAGTCCAAATACACAATATCTCTTTGACTCGTCACGACCAAAGTTTTAAATTAACCCATACACAAGTAATATAAACTCTATGATATCAGAATACATGACTTTTATATCTCTCAATAATATCGAGTAAAAGAGATTGTAGCAATCTTTTTGCCTTTTCTTAAATTTCAATTTTTAAAATTTGATAGTTTATTGATTATAATAAAAAAATATAATTTATATTTAACATACTTTTAAAATTTAATTTTTCATACTTATTATTTTAAGGCTTAATAAATAAATAAATAATTTAAATTATGTTTCGAAAAACGTTTTAATACATAAAGAATTTGTCTACCGTCGAGGAAGGAGCCATCCAATTGATCAACCGAACCCGACACACATGGAGCAAGCTTCGGCTCGGCAAGAGTAAGACAACTCAACCCATGCTTCCTCAACTGCATCAAACGTGTATTGATCATCGGGGGCTTCAAACTTGTTCACCTTACCATTTTGGTCCTACAAGATTGATCCCACAAGCTGCCATTGATATTATTTAATTGGAGAAACTTTTCGAGCCACAGGAAAATATCCAAGAGATGCCAGGGCCTTGACGATGGCACTAGTGAACAGGTTCGGCATTGAAGCTTAAATAAGTGGCATGATTTTATGTTAGAAGATAACGAACTTATAAAATTTTAAGAGACAACGTATTTATAAAATTCTATAGTGCCAAAATAAATTATCAATAAAAATACAAAAATAATCTAAAATATATGATAATTTAAAATTTTCAAAAGAACAACTGTCTCAGCCACCCCCTCAGTTTATAAACCCGATTAACAATGATCAATTTGTCATGTGGTTAACATATACGAGCACTCAAAGTATATATATATATATGGGTTAGGATCTACTTACACAATATAAAATTTTTTAGTTTTATATAGATTTAAGATCGTTTAATGATTGAAAATAGATTGATGATAATGACTCCTTGTTTTTTTTTCAATAAATATATTCTCATTTCTTACTGTTAATCTCAATTATCTATTTTTTTAATGTAAAATCCAAACAAATATCGATAAAAACAAAATCACAAAGCCCAAGAGCATTTAGAAGGATTGAAAAAAACATAAATGCATCCATATGTGAACATAATTAGAGCTTTATTAGTAAATATCCTAACATATATAGTGGTTATGCAGATAAACATGCTCATATGCAACACTCACCAGAATCCATGGCCATACATAGACATATACTCGTATCTGACACTCACCTAAATCCGTGCAAAAAGTAGACCTTATTAACTCAACCACTCAGCAAACAAGACCAGAATCTCTTTTTCAACCCCATCACTTGAATGTATTAACAAGTACAAAAAGATGTAAAGGGAGTATAAAACTCACAATTCAATCAAAATAGAAACAGAAGCTTGTAAAAGATCAAAGGGGGATAGATGAAACAAGTAATCAAGGCCAAAAACAGATCATATATGCAGAAATGAAGAGAAACAACTACCACGAAGGATCAAATGTAAACTTATTTTAATTGTAAACTTATTAGGATCAAATGTATAACGAAATCGATATGTATAACCAAAATATCCTTTCTTCTACCGTTTTCGATTTTCTTATTAAATTCTTTTTTTCATTTTACTTTAATTACGAAATTAAAATGTTGACATACTGATTTTTTATACATAAGATACATGAATTTGAAATTTAAGATCTAAGTTGCTAGCTTAGCATTGTAATCAGTGCGTCATATATTTGTATTGTTTCTCTAAGCTGAAGATGTGGACAATATAATAAAAGTTTGTTTTCATAAAATAAACCCTAAAAATATACTTCGTAAAACAATATGGTATCAGTTGCTTGTGATCTTGTAGGGTCTTAGTTTTTTTTTTTTTTGTTAATCTTGCTTCTCCGCATGTCGCTTCTGATCTTCGTTTCTGTTGCGGAAGATGACTTTCTAATAGAGCAAAATCGCAACTGATAATTTGAGAAAATAAAAATAGAGATAAAGATGACACAAATTTTCCTTGGAAAACCCCTAAATAATATAGGGTAAAAACCACTGGCAACGGTAGAAGAAATTCACTATGAGAAAATAAGAATTACAACTTCTCTCGATCTACCAAGGCTAAACCAATGATAATTCTCTCTTGATAAAAAGGAGAAAAACAACTCTCTAGAAACTCTCTAAATTCTCTAGTATCGGGAGAAAGCTAGAATGATTTGGGATGGTTTTGAAGCTAAATGGGTTAGGGTATTTATAGTTGAAGCTTAAGGACTAATCTTGTAAATACCCTAAAGTTTAGGGACTAAATGCCATTATCCCCTTGCCATTTTTTCAACAAAAACCAATTAATTTTCGGTGCATTAATGCACCACCGAAAAAACACCTAAAATTGTTGAATTTTCAACAATTGTTGGCCACTAAAAAATGACTTTTAACAATCTCCCACTTAAAGATTTGATTGGAACAATCATATCTTCACACCATTCTTTCTACCTTGTACCTTCATGTTGCTTACGTTTCTGACAGGCCACAGGAGGATCGACACCAAGTAAATTTATCAGCATTGATCGCCTTCGTCATGAAATCTGTTATGTTGTCTTTGGTATGGATCTTCTGCATATCTAGTACTAAACTCGTATATTCTTTGTCCTTGAATGAAATGTTGGATTCCTTGCTAGATGCAAGGCGCTTTTACTGTCACAAAACAAAGAGACATAATCTTGATTGTGCCCAAGCTCCTCCAATAGCATCTTCAACCATATTGCTTCTTTACTGGCTTGTGTAGCTGCTAGATATTCTGCCTCTGTTGTGGATGTAGCCACAACTGACTGGAGTTTTGAAACCCAGCTTACAGCTCCACCAGCAACTTTGAACACATATCATGTAGTAGATTTTCTTTTATCCAAATCTCCTGTATAGTCAGAATCTACATACCCATTTATTAGTAAGTTTGATCCTCCGTAACATAATGCAATATTTGAGGTCCCTTTTATGTATCTCATGATCCTATTTACTGTATTCCAATGCTCTTTGCCTAGATTCACCATGTACTGACTAACCACTCCCACTGCTTGTGCAATGCCTGGTCCTGTGCATATCATAGTGAACATTAAACTTCCCACTGTCGATGCATACGGTACTCGATACATCTCCATCCTCTCTTCTTCATTGCTAGGACTCATACTGGAGGATAATTTGAAGTTAATAGGAAGAGGGTTAGAAATTGGCTTACAATCTTGCATGTTGAATCGTGACAAGATTTTCTTCAAGTAATTTTTTATGAAAGCCAAATCTTCCTATTACTTCTGTCTCGGTGATTTTACATCCCTAGAATCTTGTTTGCTGATCCCAAGTCCTTCATTTCAAATTCTCTAGCCAGTTGTGCCTTCAATTCTTTAATATGATCTTTGTTGGGTCCTGCAACCAACATGTCATCCACATACAACAATAATATAACAAAATCGTTATCACCAAACCTCTTGAAATAAGCACAAGGGTCTACATTAAGTCTTTTGTATCCAAGGCACATAATGAAGGAATCGAATCTCTTATACCAATACCTCGGCGCCTGCTTTAGACCGTACAAAGATTTGTTCAACCTGCAAACCAAGTTCTTCTTTTTTTCTTCTTCAAAACCTTCAGAATGAAGCATATAAATCTCTTCTTCAAGATTTTCATGAAGAAAAGTTGTTTTAACATCTAACTGCTCTGGATGTAAGTTCAATGTAGCACATATTGCCAAAACTACTCGAACTATTGTTAGTCGAACCACAAGAGAAAATATTTCATTGAAATCAATACCTTCATTTTGAGCATATCCTTTGACCACCAGACTTGAACGATACCTCTCAACTTGATCGTCACCATTTCGCTTGATTTTGAAGACCCATTTGTTACCAATTGGCTTCTTTCCTTGTGGTAGTGGCACAAGGTCCTATTTATTATTTTTATGAAGGGTTTCAATTTCTTCTTGCATCACCATCATCCACAGTGAAGCAACTGAGTTGTTTATTGCCTCATGGTATGTTGATGGCTCACCGTCCTCTGTTAAAAGGCAGTATGCAATATTTCATTCTATAACATAATCTAAGTGTCAATTGGGACGTCTTCTCACACGATCTGATTGACGAGTTGTTGGAGTTTCAGAACTCTCTGGTTCTTGTTCATCATGTGTTGATTATGCTTTAGAAGAATCTCCTTGTTTAAACTTTTTTTCCACATATATTTGTGTAGTCTCTGACTTTTCAGTGCTGTCATCTTCTTCTTTTCTTTGTAGCTTATCTTATACAAAGATAACATCCCTACTGATGATCACTTTGTTGGTAATGGGATCCCGCAAGCGATACCCCTTTACACCATCAATACAGTTCTATGACATTATCTCATATCATTCTAGTTTTCTTCTTCTCCTCGATTGTTGACAATACTTCATCTGCTAATGCTAGATGAAAGTTTTCCATAGCATTCTCGTCCATTTCGATTCATTTGTTGTTTGAAATCTACAAGCCTTTCACTGATAGCTGCTAGACAACCGTCTTTTCTCAGGATAGCTTTCATCTTCAATTTTCACAATAAGAAATTTCTCCCATTGAACTTTTCAATATCAAATTTTGTTGTCATAGCTTCTATTACGGATAGCTCACACTATTTCACTATTGTGAATAGTTCTATGGAACCTTCAAAGATGGGTAATACCTTCTTACTTTCTTATGTTGGAGGATCCACCTTTTGGTGGCAACCACAAAGACAATAAGTAGATATTACACACTCAAATTTGGCTCTTGATACCAATTGTTGTGGAAGACGACTATCGGATAGAGCAAAATCGCAACTGATAATTTGAGAAAATAAAAATAGAGATAAAGAGGACACAAGGTTTACGTGAAAACCCCCTAAAAATATAGGGTAAAAACCACAGACAACGGTAGAAGAAATTCACTATGAGAAAATAGGAATTACAACTTCTCTCGATCTACCAAAGAGAACAATGATAATTCTCTCTTGATAAAAACGAGAAAAACAACTCTTAAGAAACTCTCTGAATTCTCTAGTATTGGGAGAAAGCTAGAATGATTTGGGATGGTTTTGAAGCTAAATGGGTTAGGGTATTTATAGTTGAAGCTTAAAGACTAATCTTGTAAATATCCTAAAGTTTAGGGACTAAATGCAATTATCCCCTTGCCATTTTTTCAACAAAAACCAACTAATTTTCTGTGCATTAATGCACCACCGAAAAAACGCCTAAAATTGTTGAATTTTCAACAATTGTTGGCCACCAAAAGTTGACTTTTAACAGCTTCCTCTGATGATATTGTGGTCGATCTGGAATCCAAACCCCTTAATGTTGTTTTAGATGAGCAAAAAATTCTGCTGTAGAATAAATAAGTGTTTCTGGTCGTCCAAAGTCATCGTCTGGATAAACTTCTCATAGATATTTTATCGGCACTCGGTGCCGTATTACACATAGGGTTCGAAGAGATTGTGTTTAATTTGACATACAATTCTGATGCAATAATTTTGATCGAGGTCGGAATACATATATACAAGACGACACATGTTGATATGAACATCAACAACCAAACACTTCGATCAAATTTAAACCTTTTAAAAAGTAGATGCCAAGATGAAAATTAACAGTTAGAAATAAACAGGTGGCCAGATACTACAACTCAAGGGTGCACAATAAATTAGGGGTGTTCAAAAATACCCTGCCTGTTGATCCGTCGACCCGAACTTAAAAAACCAAGTAATTCTCTAAAACAAAATTACCCGATCGGACCAGGTACCTGACCCGTGATTTTTCTCGGGTAGTTGGGTCGAGTTTGGGCTGAATTTTTTTATAACTGGGTACCTAACCCGACCCGGTAGTTTTAATTTATATATATATTCTAGTTTAAATTGTATTTTTATTTTAAGTTCCTTAATATTTTTACCTTAAAACTAAATTCAAATCCCTAAATTATTTCTAGTAAACTAAATTTAAATCCCTAAGTTCTTTTTAGGTTTGTATTATGTACTTTTAAGTTTTAATTTTTTTAATTTTTTTATTAATTTGTGAATATGATAATCGAAGGAAAAAATCACGATCGATACTAATATTTTTAATGTTTTATTTTGAAAATAAAAATTTAATATATATATATATATATATATTCAAATATTTATCCTTAAAACTAACTTCAAATCACTAATTTTTGTATATAGATTATGTATATTAAGAATTTTAAAATTTTATGTATTTTCTATATATTTTTTAAAATTAATATAAAAAATAAAAAATATATGAACCAGATACACGTGACCCGAAAATACAGGTTCGGGTACCCAAAAATGAAGGTACTCGAATTTGAATACCCCTACAATGTATAGTTCCAAATGAGAGATTTAATTAATAGAATATAGGGAGAAAATAGACCCAATGGGAAGATCCCTTAGCATGACAAAAATGATAAGATCCAAAGATACAAGCTTGAAGACATGAGTGGAAGAGAGATCCCGAAGACATGGTTAACCAATGGAAACGTAATGCATTACTTGTTACTATTAAGTTAAAGGAAAAAATGACATACTGATATTCAAATCTCACATAAACAAACCAATCCCATTGATACAAAAAGATAATTAAAAGACGTATGAAGCTTCTCTTTCTAAAAAAGTATATTTAATTTTTAGATTCTCTGTCAAAATTAAAAAGAGTTTAAGATGAATCACTAGAGACAATATCATAGATCCTCCGAAGATAAAATTAAAACATTTAAAGTCATGGTATTAAAGTTGAAAATTCTGTCTCTATCCAAAAAAGTTAAATATGTAATTCTTCGATGATGGTGATAATAATAATTATAATAATAATAATAATAATAATAATAATAATAATAAATCGTTGATACTAGTGTCATAGGTCCCTCCTCTTAAAAACTTCTATTTGAGAAACATAGATATATGTGGATCTCCCACCAAATTTGTGTTAAGGATACGAGTAGATTCTTCTAACTAAGACATCTCCTTTTGTACATTGAGAGAATCTTCCTGACTAGAGCCTTTGACTAGTAAGGTGAGAGAAAAAAAAATTGTCTATCTTATCAAATTATAAAGGGTAAATCGATGTATCGTCTTGATATCTTTATAAGTATATGAGAGATAACTATGAATGTTTCTGTAAGTTTATAATAGATTCTTCCACAATTTATGGGAGACATCTCAAAGATGAGATATAATACTTGACATGTCAATCAGTGAGATGGATATGTAACTCTTAGTTCAAATCAGAAAGGGTGAATCACCAAACCTCTCATAATTTTTTGTCTCTGTCTCTACAAATGGAGATATCCCTAGGAAACCGTCATCGCTAGATCAGTGTTAAAGTATTCGTAAGAATGCCTCAAAATAAGATATCTTCAAATGCTTGACGAAGCTATCTCAAAATATTCTAAAGATGTCGGGGCCTTAACAATGGCATTCGTGAACCGTTTAAGAATTGAAGCATTCAAAACATACCTCCACATACACACTTATATATATATATATATATATAATCAAAGAAAAATAATAGAACAAAAATCTAAGAGCATTTAGAAGGATTAAAAAATAAAGGTAAATTACACAAATAATCACTAATGTTTGAGTAAAGTTTCATTTTCTCTGTTAAAGTTTTAAAAGTAACTAATTGGTCAATAACGTTATCAATGTATAATAAATTGGTTGCTCACTGTTAACAGTCATTACTGCGGTAGCAGAATGCTGATGTGAACTGTTACCGACTGATATGGCACCCATTTTAACTCTTATCATGGTCAATCTCGCTTTATCCATCTCTTAAACATTCAACCAATCAAAACCCTCTGTTGTTCCTTTCTCGTCCTAACCATGTATTGTTTCTTTGCTTTGCTTCTTTAAATCCTCATTTCCCTTACCGGTCGAGACTGAGAGCAGCCTCAGCGTCCAGCCACCATGCGAAAGCGCCACCCCCCACCCCCACCTCCATCCAATTTCCAGACATCACGTGGCAACATTCTCGAAAGCTTCTCCTTACGCCACGTATACTGCAACCTTACCTTGCATGAAAATGCAGTGCAAAACCTGGCCAATTCTTGTTTCAATACAAACCATGCCGTTATCTCTGGTGATGGGGATGGCGGCTCGTTGTCATTCGCTTCCCCTACTACCATCAACATCCTCTAGTAAGCTTTGTTAACCCACTGAATCGATTTCTTAAACATTCAAGCAATCAGTCCGATAATGCTAAGATTTTGGTTTCTTGGATCCAAGTTACAGGATGCAAAGTCTATAACAAGTCGTTTTCAGAATAATATGGACGAGGTACGAACTGCTAGTGTTGTTGAGAACAAAACTGCTATCGAGAATGAGGATGAGGTAAACGCAAGTGTTTTTATTGGGCATCTTCTGTGTTGCCTCCTCTCTTTCCACACGTTTTTGCTCCCTTCCTTTTATATGTTGAACTTTTCTTATGGCTAATATGCTCTTCAGCATTACATGGAAAACAATGAAAAATACTACTTGATGGCTCTTAGGTATCACATTTGCTTCTTTCTTTTTTCTTGCATTTTCTTAACGAGTGTAACATTGGATGTATTTTGAGGTCATATTATTTGATAAGTCTTTTATTAATTAGTATCAAATAAAATTGTTTATGCAGCATAAAAGAAAACATCGATGAGAAAATGGGGTGTAAATGAACATAGCGTTCGAAGAATTGTTCGTATAACGTTCGTTTATGTTTGTTTGTTAAGCTAAATAAATGAGTATGAACACAAAATTTTATATTCATTTAATAAACAAATAGACACGAGTAGAGATGTGTTCAGTTCGTTTATGTTCACGAACAAGCTCATTTATGAGTTCGTTTATCAACTCATTCATTTATGTTCATGAACAAGCTCGTTTACCGGTTCTCCTTTTCATTTTATTTTTACATTTTAAATATTGGTGAAGGTGGAGACTAAATTAAACATGTAATAAAAGTTGCAATTTAAATTGTAGACTTTAAAGAGTTTAAGCACTAGCGGTGTAATTTTGTCATTTTTCTTTAAGTTGCAAATGAAAGGGTCAAACTAAAAATTAAATATATAAACGAACAATAAACAAACACTAAAAACATTAAACAAACATTAAAAAAAAATTAACAAATGCTAAATGAACAAGTTCGTGAACATATAAATGAACACATTCGCGAACATTAAACAAACATATTCTCAAACAATAAATAAACAAACACGAACAACTTTAAAAATAAATAACTAAACACGAACATGAACCGAATACAAACCGAATATGAATCGAGCACGAACACCTTAAAAAATAAACAAACGAACACGAACGTAACCTTGTTCATCAAACTCGTTTCATTTACGCCTGTAATCGGCAACCAAAATGTAACAATAAGGGTGGAAATTTAAAAGAGTAAGGATTAGTTTAGAGTTGCCGTTGCAGTTGAAAATTTACTTTTTGCAAAGTATTTGTTTATGGCAGAAACTCTTCATTTAGTGATACTTTTATTATAATAAGTGTTTCTAGACTATCAAAAGCAACGCTAAACGCAAACTAAGTAAAATACAAAGCAGTATCGGAGAGTCACTGATTTATTATAAATCAATAAAATTAATGATTAACTAAACGCAAACTAAGTAAAATACAAAGCAGTATCGGAGAGTCACTGATTTATTATAAATCAATAAAATTAATGATTAATTTATTACATTTGAAACTTAAATGGGTATCCATATGCAAACAAAAGTAGAGCTTTATTAGTATATATCCAAACATATATAGTGGTTATGCACAGAAACATGCTCATATGCAACCCTCACCAGAATCTATGGCCATACACATACTCGTATCTGACACTCATCTGGATCCGTATAAAAAGTAGAGCTTATTAACTCAATCCACTCGGCAAAGAATACCACAATCGCTTTTTCAACCCCATCAACAAACAAGTCTGATATTCAATTGAATGTATTTAACACATACAGGAAGATGTAAAGGGAGTGTAAAAACTCACAACTCAGCCAAAATAAAAACAAAGGTTGTAAAAGATCAAAGGCCATAAACAAAAGCCATAAAACAGATCATATATGCAGAAATGAAGAGAGAGTATACGAAAGAATTATAGTGACGTTAATGATAAGGATCAGCTCAGCACAGAAACATGCTCATATGCAACACTCACCAGAATCTATGGCCATACACATACTCGTATCTGACACTCATCTGGATCCGTATAAAAAGTAGAGCTTATTAACTCAATCCACTCGGCAAAGAAGACCACAATCGCTTTTTCAACCCCATCAACAAACAAGTCTGATATTCAATTGAATGTATTTAACACATACAGGAAGATGTAAAGGGAGTGTAAAAACTCACAACTCAACCAAAATAAAAACTAAGGTTGTAAAAGATCAAAGGAGGACAAAAGCACAGATAGAAGAACCAAGTAATCAAGGCCATAAACAGCTTATATATTCAGAAATGAAGAGAGAGTATACGAAAGAATTATAGTGACGGTAATGATAAGGATCAGCTCAGCACAAAACTTACAAAATTTCAAGGAGTAGAGAAATTTGGAAAGAATTGGAAAAAGAATTCTTTCCAAAGGTCCCACTACAATCCTCTGTTCTACCAACTGAACTCAGATTGTCTTGTTAAATAATTGAATTGGAGTATTATTTTAAATTAGTTACTAAACTTTTAAACATTTCAATTTCATCCCTAAACTATGACCTCTATTCTAAATTGATCCCCAAATTTTTTGAACATTTCGATTTTATCCCAAACTATACATATATACTAATCACATCCCTTGTTAATAAAATTGTTAGGACAAGTTATATTATTATATGTTTGAAAAAAACCAAAATTTAGGTTAAAATATGGTTGAAACTAATTACATATTTGGATTAAATTGGAAGGTTCAAATGTCTGGGGACCAATTTAGAATGAGGTTCATATTTTGGGGATGAAATTAGAATGTGGAAAAGTTTAAGGACTAATGTAGAATGAGAGTCGTAGTTTGAGGGTTATAGTTTGGGGACATATGATGCAATTAACTCTTTATTTAATAAGTAAATACTTATTATTTTAAAAAAATCTTATGGAATAAAATTTCTTGGTGATCGAGTATTTGACTTTATAAATATGTAGTAAGTTTTAACCATTAGAATAATGAAAGAAATTATTTTAGAAATATGTAATCCTTATGTAGTCTCTATAACTTTTTGGATTTAAGTTGCAAATATTAGTTTTATAAGGATATTGAGAGCGTGATTTGGGATACTCCGAGTTTTGATATAGATATAAGATTTTAAGATACATGAAATATCATATATTTTAACTTTTGTAATATTTACATTTATAGTGGATTATTGGTATTCACGTTTGTGGAGGTATTAATATTTGATTCATGTTAGATCTTATTTTTTGTACGTGTTTTATTTTATGTTGATCTCGCTTTAATTATTTTTTTCTTACAAATTACTAACAATGCCATTCAAGCTTATGGACTTTGGAATTTATTTAGTCAATGAGAGCATTATTTCTTTTTTTGAAGGGTAGGAAATTTTATGTTCTCTCTTCTGTCTCATGTGCTATTTGTAGTACTTTTAAGAGGTACGACTCTCCGGACTCTCCTAACTATTCACTCGTCGGAGCATGCCGTGTCTGAGTACGGATCTATGTTGAACAAATGGAAGAAGAGGGAAGTATCGATTGATGATGTCGTTGGAAGTTCTTCTACGGTAACGTCTGATAATGGCGGCATCCGGCACCACCAGAGGACTATAAGGAAATAGAAGTGAAAGAGAGAGGGAGCAGAGGACAGATAATTTAATAAATATTAGTTCGGTATGTAGGGCTGGTCGGACATCACTGGATGATGCCAAGGGTGACCGGAGAACAAAATCAAAGCCCATTGATACCATTTGATCAAACATGGATAATATGATTCATTTATATATAATATATGATGTGTATGTACTTCAAAAAAATAATCCATTATATTTTTCTCCTGTTTTGGTTTTTTCTCCACTAGAGATACATATGCTTAGTAATAATTTTCTTTTACTATTTCATATAATAAATAAATATTATTGATTAATACTTTTTTATTATATTTAAATTCAACTAATAAAATATGTTAGATATACATATAACATTATATATATATATATATATATATATATATATATTATATTATATATATTGTTATATGTATATCTAACATATTTTATACATCATGGGATCAACTACTTTATTGAGGGATATATATATATATATATATATATTGAATAGAAAGGGATGCGAAAACCATTACAAAGATTTATTCAACATACATTAGGGAGGTCTATAAATATTTCTACAAAACGATATCTAGCAAAGGAGCCGAAAAGGAATCAAAAGTAATAATAGAACCGTCATGACAAGTATCCATTTTAACAAGGTAGTCTGCCACGGAATTAGCTTCTCGATAGAAGAAAGATATTTTTGTTACACCTATGAAATTATTATACATTTTACATAAATAAATTAAAATTAAAATGATTTATTTTTTTCGAATTCTTTTGAGTTCCAATCACATTCTGATCATTTAAATAAAAATAAATAAATATTAATGAATAATAGTCATAGTTTAGGGATGAAATTGGAACATTTAAAAGAGTAGGTATTAATTTAAAATGAGGATAATACATTGTGGATATGTGATGAAATTAACTCTTAAAAATAAATTTAAGGGTAAACTACACCAAATACCACCAAATTTTAAGCACTGACTCGTTTATACCACCAAACTTTCGTTTTTACCAATTTTAGCACTAACATTTACTTTTAAGTGCAATTATATCACTCTGTCGTTAATGATCTAACAGGACGATGACATGGGAGTCTTGTGCCATGACATTATTGATGTGATAGCCTCATCAAAACAACGTCATTTTGGCATGACTGTGTTTGGTGCTAAAAAACCCAAAACGACGTAGTTTTGTTTAAAAAAATTTGGTGAAATATTGCATTTAAGGGGTTTTGAACTAAAAACTTTTGAAACAAATGTTAAAACTTAACCATTATGTCAACTTAAGTTTTTTTATATAATTTTATAAACATAATATACATAACATGAGTCACGCATTCTAAATATTATTTTCTAAAAAACTCCATGGAATTATTAAAACTCCCACACACACAAAAAAAACTAAAAATTTTAGAAAATTCCCAAAAAAACCCTAAATTCCTGAAAATCCCCAAAAATCCTAAAATCTAACTCGCAATCCCTAAATTCACCCATCATCATCGTCGATAGCACGACGCTTTCGTCGCATTGAAGCCTTATCCTCTCGCCTTGCACGTCATTCACCATTTGTTCGTCGATCGGTCGTCATTCATGGTTCGATTATAATATTTACATTTGACATTTGATGATCAATTAGCACACCGTTCATCGATTTCTAGCGACAGCAGAGTGGGATAAATGATGGTATGGGTTCGACGATGGAAGTGGTGGGCGGTGAATGTTGGTTCAATGACAATAGTGGGTGAAATTAGGGATTTGGTACTTAGGGCTTTGGGGTTGGGGGAATTGATAATTTCAAAAAAATTAAGGGTTTTTAGAAAAATGATTATTTTATTATAAATCATATATATTTTAAAATAATATAAATATAAAAATAGTATTAAATAAATGATATTAATTCAAACTGTTGTTTAACATATATATTAGTTTTGTTAGAATTATAATAAGTTCTTAAGTTAGCTTGGTGGTTGGTAGCTTCTCATCTGGTCCAATAGACATCTGGTTTAAGTCCCATGGAAAATATTTTTTTCTATTAACAAAACAACGTCGTTTTGGTGAGTCAGCAATGTCATGGTGCATGGCTGCCATGTCATCGTCCCGTTAGACCATTAATGGTGGAGTAACATAATTGCACTTAAAAGTGAACGTTAGTGCTAAAATTGACAAAATTAAAAGTTTGGTAGTATAAACGAGACATCGCTTAAATTATGGTGGTATCTGGTGTAGTTTATCCTAAATTTAAACACAAAGTAACATGCAATCACTATAATTACACTAAAATCTAACATAAGTATCAATTATAATTTGAATCAAAATATAGCATGCGTAATATAGCTATGTTTCTTAGTGTCTTCACTCTTCTTGAGTATCTTACTAAATGTATTAGATATAACACTTACATTATAAAAGAGTCTGTCTAATACTGAAAGTCTGCATTCGACTCAACTTCGGACTCTATCATGTCCTCATCTTTTGGTTCACAACATCCATATGGTTACAAAAACCCCAAGATGGCCGAGGGAAAATCATAGTCGATAACCAGACGAGAGGAAGATGGCCAAAGGACTTAGAATCATTTTTTTCAGTTTTGCTCTATGATTGTATTGTACAAGGTTGTAAGTCGTTGGTATAATATTTATTTGTTGATAAGAAAATAATTGTATTAGGCGTTTTGTTGTAGGATGATAAGACTAGTATAGAACAATGTCAATTTAAATGATTAAATGAGTAATATAAAATATTTAATGTTCTTTATCCATGTTTTTGTTTCTATTATGATAGTTTATTGTTATCATAAACGAATTTTAAAAGATTTTGGGAAAAAATGAAAAACGTATAAAAAAACTAATGGTGGATAAGGTTCACACTTAAAATCTACTTTTATATCATAATCACAGATAATACACAAACATTATAAAAATTATAAAATATTTTAGTAGAAACAAACAGGAATGAACCGACGGACGGGCGGAGGCAGACGTCTCCTTAAAAAATTAAAATTATCATATATATATTTTTTTTATGTATTTTCTATTGAAAATATGTTTTTGTCCCCTTCAAAATTTATAAGTTCCTCCATTATTAAAATTTTGAAAATTAACCCTCAAACATAAAATCATGTGTCTGACCCTGGAAAATCAGATGAAATGGTTCAAAAGAGGCGCTTCGGCACGTGCTGGAGCATATTTTCCAGTAGTATTGTAAATATGACGAGATATGCGTGCTATTTGAGTTTGATTCGGTTAAATTTAAATCAACACTTGAATTGAATGGGTTGGACTCGATTTCTTAACAAACTGAAGTGAGTTAATTGATACTCGACTTGAAAAACTCATGAGGAACTTGGAAAAAATATATTAAATTTTAATTTTTTAAAATTAAATTGTTAATATTATTAACATTTATATGTTGTTGTTTAAAAAACATTATAAAACTTTCATGTACTTAAGGTTCAGGTATGAATTTGAGTTTGAGCTTGAACTAAACTTGAGTTTGAACTTCAATTGAGATAAGTTTGAGAATGTTTCGAGTTCAATTTTTTTGAGCGCGAGTTGAGCTTCAATTTTTGATATCAAATTCGAGTCGAACTTGACAATTTTAAGATCGTAAGCTTTCGAGTTGATTCAAGCTCAACAATACTGTCGACATCGTTTTTCGCCCATGCGGGGAAAGACCGATACCGACTCGAGGGTTTTCTCTTTGAAAATCGTTTCGAAATGTGAGGAGTCGCCACCAATCATTTAAGGTGAGATTGGAACACCGTAAAACCCGGGTGATTTTAATAAAACATTTTGTTTTTATTGAGTTTTGGGGTCTATGAAAATCCAGAAATCAGGTTTGGGTGTCGGTTACATGTGGGGAATGATTAGCACCCCCACAAGCGCCCAAAAATTGGTACCTAGTTGATTACCCTATATTTAAAATCGAAAATTTTGAGTTTGATCTTTATTTAATTTAAAAATCATTAGGGATGCAGAGTTTGAAAGGGTATTCGTTTATCGAGACTGATAGCATTCGCCCCCAAGCGTAAATGTGGGAGATCAACTATTGTGCCTAATAACCAAACATTGCCTCATTTTTAGAAAACATGATGCGGTTTTGAAAAGGATGTTGATTTATTTAGGGAACCACCAGTAGTCACCCCCTGAGCATGATCGCGGGAGATATATTATTAATTCCTTAAATAAGTGAACAATGCCTTAAAGTTAAAATAAAATGCAATCAAACAAAATTTTATTCAATCCTAATTAATCTAAAGTAAATTAAGACTTTTTCTAACTTAAGGTGTCAAATTATGAGAATTAAGGAACCTAGGGGCTCAAATCTAAAAATGTAGGCTCTAGTATTAATCCTATTTGATTTTAAATAATTATTGAATCGAATAACCGAGATGATCCCTCGAGCGTTTATGCGAGGGTCGACTCGAATTATCCCCTAAATTATCAGACTAGTTTGAAATCTAAGCTAAAATGGAGGCTCTATTTAACCTATTTAATTATGTCAATATTAAGAGTTTAATCAAAGGCGACGGACTAAAAGGATCAAGGTCTAAAGTACTGAGTTCTAAAATATTTGAAAGTCTAAGGACCTAAATTGGCAAATTCTAAACATTAAGGACTAATTAAAAACCTAATTAATCTAAATTATTAAAATAAAAGTATTTTTTAGAAAATTAGTTATTAATTTATTTTAGAATCGAGCAATTGATTCAAGTAATCGGGCATCTTATGCGAAAACTCAACTCGAATTGCTCCCTAATTAAAATTAATGTGTCATCATAATTTCTACATTTGATTCGAGTACTAATATAATTTAAAACTAAATATATCATTAAAACTATGAAATATTAAAACAATTAATAAACATAATTAAATTAATAAAATAATAATAATGAAAAATAAAAAAAATAGTAAAAACAAAATAGAATGATATGGGTACCAAGATAGTAATTTTGAGGCATAAAATAGAAACCAAATCATAAGTTATAAATGCAATAAAACAAACAAATTAAACTTAAACAATGATCATAATATAAACAGAGCAAAAATGAAAACACAATGCAAGAAATAAACCAAATTTTATATGTGGAGAAGTAAGGACCTAAACAAAATACAATAAAAATCACAGGCCCAAATCACAAGGAAATATAAGCTTCATTAATTACGAAAATGAAATACCATGAAAATCAGTGACTAGATTCGAATAAAAGACATAAAAATAGTTGAATTCAAATGGAATATAAACAGGATACCTAAATCAAAGATATATCTAAATGACATGTCTAGTGACCAAACTGTAAAACTCGTCAAAGTTTAGATGGTCTGAAAGAAAATAAACCAAACATTTCACTTCTAAGTAAACACCTATTCACAAAAATGCAAACTATCATAACATGGGCATGTCATTTTACAAGAATAACAGGGCATCACAGGGGACTGAAGTGTAAAAATATGTGAAACGTAGGAGGACCTGAAAGAAAATAAACCGAAAGTTAGCATTGAAACATAAAATGGAAAAATAGCTAAATTAGGATGAAACTAACAAAAACTCAATTGAATTATATCAATATTAGTGAGCAAAATAAACACGGGGGTAAATTGAGGGACTGAGCGGGTGATTATCCCCTTAGATCAAAACGTGCAACATCAAGTAAAAACGACGCCGTTTCGTGAGCTCGGGCAGGTGCCAAAATGATATCGTTTCGACGAGCCCTTAAATAGGTAAAATCCCCATTTTCCCTTTTCCTCTCTCTCTCTCCTCATTCCCAAATTTATCTCTTCTCTCTAAAACCTCCCCGAAGTCGACGATGAGCGCCGCCGTCGGGCACTGTGTCGATCACCGTCGGCCATCGTACCTCCGCTGCCTCTGGCAGTCATTTGGAACCAAAAAACATGGGTATGCTCTCCTCAACGTCGGGATCTCAAATCGGGCCACGGTTTTGTGAGATCCGACGCCCATCAACGCAAAAATGGCCGACGACCTTTTGGTTCTTCGGTGTCCCGATCTATTCCGTCAACCGTTGGATCAAGCTAGCTCCGAGGTATGACCTTCCCGAGGGTCCTCTGAGCATTCTCATCGTTCGGATTGGGTGATGGAGGCCCCCAACGTCGGTCTCCTCTTTAATTGAGAGGTAAAACCCTCCTCCTTCTTTTCGCTTTCCTTCGAATGATATGAAAAAATACCAGAAATAGTTTGTTTTTGGGTTTGCTAGAAATAGGAAAATGAATACTGGTAATACCAAAAAATAAGAAAAATTTCTTATAATTAAAACGTTTTATTTGTTTCGAATAACTAACGGGAGAAATCCCTTTTTTACAATGCTCTTTGAATGCTAATGGAAAGGGGATGAAGAACCCCTCTGTTACATTGTTTTGGAAAAGGGAAAAAACCATGTTCCTTCAATTGTTCGGGGCTTTAAACCCATTACAGAGAAAAGAAAAAAATCATTTGATTTTGTTTGCTTGTTTGTTGCTTTATGCAAGAGTTTGGAGACGGTGGTATGGAGCAGCAGCTTGTCTTGCATTGGGGCAGCAGGTGGCAGAAGCTGAATGGGGATCGGGGAGGTGTGTGTTGATTGGTGAGTTGAGTGGCTATCGGGTTGAATTTTAGGTTTAGGGTCTAGGTCGGGTTTTGTAAATGGGCTTGGGTTTTGGGTAGTTTGGTTTGGACTGTTTGGTTGTACTTATGTTTGGGTTGTAATAATAATAATAATAATTAAAAATATTAATAATATATAAATAATATTAATAATATATTAAAAATGGTGATTACAGTTGCCCTTTTTTCTCAATGATGTGGAATGGGAATGAAGCAAAGAATAAAAGCACCTTTTTTCATCTTGGTCTCTTTTTATCACGCTGCGAACTCTTCACTGGGAATGTCAATTCATCTTTTTCTGTGAAATTGTTGAGTCCTTGCCGCAAATGATGTATTTTTTGCTTCATTCTCTCAACCGAGTCTCCATCTTCAGTTTCTTAGGTTATGGATTCTTCTCATCATGATCTGTCGACTGGAAATGTTGATCCCTCTAGTGAGGTGTCGCTAATTTGAAGTGTTATGAATCGAGTATCGGAAATGTTGAAAACATCATGCCCGAAGGTCTTATGAATGGCCCGAAGGTCTTACATATCATGCTCGAAAGATTTATTGATGGTCTAAAGGACTTACGCATCATGCTCAAAAGACTTACTGATGGCCCGAAAGACTTACTCATCAAGAAACCCTTGAAAATCAAGCTCAGTTTCTTAGTTGTCATCAAGGAACCCCTACATATCACGTTGGTCCCTCGAGTGAGGTATTGTTGATTCAACTCCATTTGTGATGAATCAGAAATATTGAAAATATCTTGTCCGTAGGTCTTATGGATGGCCCAAAGGTCTTACACATCATGTTCGAAAGACTTACTGATGGCCCGAATAAATTACGCATCATACTCGAAAGACTTACTGATAGCCCGAAGAACTTATTCATCAAGAAACCCTTGAAAATCAAGCTTAGTTTCTTGGCCGCCATCAAGGAACCCCTACATATCACGTTGGTCCCTCGAGCTTAGTGTTGTTGATTCAACTCTGTTTGTGATGAATCAGAAATATTGAAAACATCATGCCCGAAGGTCTTACACATCATGCTTGAAAGGCTTACTGATGGTCCGAATGGCTTCTGCACCATGCTCGAAAGACTTACTGATGGCCCGAAGAACTTACTCATCTATAAACCCTTGAAAATCAAGTTCAACTTCTTAGTTGTCATCAAGGAACCCCCACATATCACGTTGGTCCCTCAAGTTTAGTGTTGTTGATTCAAATCCATTTGTGATGAATCAAAATATTGAAAACATCCTACCCGAAGGTCTTATGGATGGCCCGAAGGTCTTACACATCATGCTCGAAAGACTTACTGATGGTCTGAAGGACTTACACATCATGCTTGAAAGACTTATTGATGGCCCAAAGGACTTACTCATCAAGAAACCCTTGAAAATCAAGTTCAACTTCTTAGTTGTCATCAAGAAACCCTTACATATCACGTTGGTCTCTCGAGCTTAGTTTCTTATAAAAATTATTGATAATCGTCATCAAGAAACCCCTGAAAATCAGGCTTAGTTTTTTTTTAAAATCTTTTAAAAATATCATGTTGTTTGGGTAACGTGCCCCCACATCAAAGTAATGATTCTTCTTGGATTAGGCTCCTCAATTCTTGAGGTTCTGCCAATCGGAATATAATTCTCTTCATTCAAGGCTTAAATTCTTTCATTTTTCTTCTCTTCTTTTCTTGAAAAATCTGTAAAGATATGCTTTGATTCATGAAATATGAATGAAACATGTATCTAAATGTAATGCATGACTTTCTTATGTGCATAAATATTTATTAGTAATCATCTTTTGAATTTAAAATGGAGATCTCGATCTTCCTTCACTTGATCACTCTTGTATGAAGTTTGTCCCCTAACATCAGCATGGTCAAACTAATCCTCTGGAATAATCATGTCCCTCTCATATTTTATATTTTGTCTTGTTTCTTTAACATGATTCTAGAAGAAGTGATTCCTCCTGTGAATTATCATTACGATCAGGTAGATGACTGGGCACCTTATATGTCTTTGACTCAATTTTTTAATTCGAATTATTTCTCAAGAGTCATTGGCTAACTGCAGCATGAATGGTTCGACTCAAGGTAAGCTTTTTCTGTGTTCATCTTTCGACCCTGGCATTCCAAGCGACAGGGGTCATTCACCAAGTCTGTTTGGTTTGAATCTTGTTATCTTAACGACATCTCACTTTGGTAATGCCCTAATGTGGGTACTCATGGCTCTCTTTGTGCCAAAATCTTCACCTCGAATAGTCTTGCTCTTGTATCACTAACCGGTAATGTTAATGAATAGCTTGAGGGCTTCTCTTCATGATGCCACCATCAGATGGACACTTAAGAAGTGATCAATTCCTCTAACATGATTGTCTTTCATCTTTTTTATGTTAAGATATGTGTTACCTTCAACTAAGGCGATCATCTGCTTCTTACAATGTCACAATAAATCGTTAGAAGTTATATCCTCTAGTCCTTATGATATCTCAGACTATCTTCTTTCAAGAAATGCTTCATTGTTATAGCATCGCGCTTTTTTCTTCGCTAGAGGCAGAATGAGCCTCGTCAGCTTCAAGGACCTTTTTTCACTTGAGATTGTCCTGTTTGAAAATGTTTTTCTTCTTTCTTGTATTTTAGAAATGTGAAAAAATATTGAATAAAATTAAAAAATGTTATCATTTTCTTCTGGCTTATAATAAAAAAAATTGTTAAACAAGAGTTGATTGAATATCAAATAAATCAAAATTTTCTTTTAATCCTTAAAAAATTATATACATTTGAAAAGTGTAAAGATTAATGCTAATAAAAGGCTCAAGCTGACTTGGGAATGTAATGTGTTTCAGGTTAATTTGGGGAGGAAATGTGTTTCAGGTTGGCTTATTGTATTCTTGATTCTGGCATTTTATTGATCTGATGAGGCAACCGCCATGCTTCTTTTCTGGAAATGTTTACTGGTTCTCCGCTCTCGTGAGTGCCTTTGGACTGTGCAGTGCTTTATCAAAATGATGTAGAAAATTGTCTTCTGTACAGTGGTTGATAACCTTCGTGTTCGAGCTGCCTTTTCAGGTTTTTAACTCGAATTCCCCTTTGGTTTCAAGACGTCATCTAAAATTATACGTTCTGAACCCTCCTTTTATTATTTTTTTTCCTATCATGCATTAAAAGTTTTAGAAAACAAATTTTTGCAAATAAAATTAACCCTGAGGGGCGGAATGAAATCTGAAGATAGTCTCTCCACTTAGAAATCCATGTATGATTAGAAGGGACTTTTTAGGCACGTAACATAGGCTAGGGCCCACGGTTAAGAAATAAAAGGATAAATAGGCCCAAACAAGTGATTAAGGGTTATTAAACCAAGGATCAATTCATTCTACTATCTTTAATCTGGTCTTGCTCGATTTGAATCTGCTTGCGTGTCTTTCATTCTCTTTTTATCTTCCCTTGGAGTTTCATGATCTTTGGGTGAATTAATTTAGGATCTTTGAATCGCCCGTCTTGAAGTATTTGATCGGTTTTCTTTCTTCTCTCTTTTTTTATTTTCTTTTTTTCTTTGCTTTTTTTCTTTGTTTTTTTCTCTTTTTCTTTCTTTTCTTTTTTCCCCTTTTTGCTATATTTTTTCTTCTTTCTCTCTATGTTATCAACTTGATTTGATCTTCGAGCGCTTCATATTTGGTTTACCTTGCGGTATCTTGTTATTTCTCACTTTATTTCATTATGACTTACTTCTGTAGCAAAATATGAATTGATGATCTTCACTCATGCGAGCAGATGTCATTCACCTTTGCCCCCAGTGTGGAAGGTGATCCTTGGTTATGGTTGAATCAGAAGAAAAAATACTATAAGCTCAAAAGAGGACAACAAGGGATATATATATATATATATATATAATATATATATAATATATATATATTGAAAAGATAAATGAAACAAAGTCGTTCATCATCTCATACATGGAAGTTTTTATAAAAGAGCTATCCTCAAGGGGATAAGTATTCAGGATTAACCTTATTTACATGAAAACAATAAAATTAATGCATGATATAATTATTTCAATGATTCTCTTTATTTCTTCATCTTATATTTTCTCCCAATATGCCCTAATTATTTTAATTCTCTTGCAAAAACTTGATCCGCAACACTCCATGTTGTCTTTCTTGTAGGAAAGGTCTTCATTATGCCCCCAGGATTTATTGAGGTTGGGAAATAACTGTTAGTTTTGTGTTTAGGAAGGGAAATGTGTGAGATTAAAGTCATAGTTATGAAAAAAGGTAATGTCATGGAAATATTATTTATGTATGAGAAGGTAAAAGTATAAGTTTTGGTGCCTTAGGGAATAAGAGTATCACTTTATTGTGTAGAAGGGAGGTGATGTCAAAGTTTAGTCTTTTGGTAATGAGAACAGGCAATGTAAGGAAACGAGTAAGGGTGTTCGACTTTGGATGGAGTATAGAAGGTTTAATCTTGTTACTTGTCAAAGATTCATAATTAATGAATTAGTAAAAAAACCTTTAATTCATTTGATATTCAAAGAATTACATGATTAAAATTTGATTTATTGCTCATGACTTCAGAAAACGACATAAGTTCATTTAAAAATCCTTACAAAAAGTTGAGAAAATGAATAAAAAAGATGCTGAAAATGACATAAAGTTTCATAATGGATCAAATTGTTTCTACATAAGTAGGATGCCCATTACTCATCTGATGCAGTTACATTTGATTCGATCAGATGTTACATATTACGCTCTAATACCCCATTCATGTTCGTCATCCATTGTTCAACCAACTCTTGAGTTAACGTTTCATTACTGACGAACATCTCTATTTCTTTCATCAATGGACTACAACTCCCTGTAGAATACCCAGGTGCCCCCATGTGGAAATCACAGACACTGACTTCATCATAACTATGACCATAAGGGTTCGGTATTACTTTCATCGATCTCGAAGTGATATGTTGACTTTTAACAAGATGCGAGAATAATTCTGATATGGGTGTTTGGAACACCTCCAACGCTTTTCTAACTCGAGGAATCTTCTTTGGTCGATCTGAGTGACTAGCATACCTCCCTCTTTTGCGGCTGTGGGGGCTCTGAATATGACATTCATTTACCTTATTATCTTTTGGTTTTTTATTATCTTATCTTTCGGAGACAGTCTTCAAATTCCCCTTGGTGATTGCATATTCTACTTGCTCCCCACTTGACACAAGATCTTCAAAATCATTCGTTGAATCTGTAAGCTACAAATCAAAGAAAGGGTTTGGCAGGGTGCTATGAAATATATGTGACATTTTCTTTTTTATTATCAGAGGCCGTACTTGAGATGCCATGCTTCTCCATCTCAGTGTGTATTCTCTAAAGCCTTCAGTAGCTTTCATCTTCAATTTCTGGAGATCTTGACGATTTGGAGCCAAGTCTTTGACATATTTGTATTGATCCAAGAAAACATTGGCCAAATCGATCCATGACTTAATTTGATCTCTTCTCAAGCTGTTATACCATACCATTGTTGGTCTAGTAAGACTATCGTGGAAGCAATGAATCAGTAAATCATCGTCGTTCAAGTACCCCTCCATCTTTCTACAGAACAATTTCAAATGGATTAAAAGGCAACTGGTACCATTATACTTTTCAAACTCAGGTACCCTAAACTCATGGGGAATGACCAAGGTGGGGACTAAGCTTAGTTATCACGCGTCTAAGTTTTCACGGGATGCTTCACCAGCTTTTAACATACTCAGTGACCGCGAGATCTTTCCCCTTATCTAAATAGGATGCCCCAGGGTGTTCAACCGACCTTGATGTCCCAATTTGTTGACATATTTCTGTAGACGCCTTCTCTCTGTTGATGACCATTGTAGCCAATACTCCAGTCATCTGACCCAATACTTCTTCTTGAGAGACTAAGGCTTGACTTCTTATCCTCTATTGTAGCGTGGCCATCTGACCTCACATTTGATCCCCGTAACTCTCCTTAGGTCTGCTCTATTTTTCTAACCTCTTATCCATCGAGAGTGGAAGAGAAATGTAAAAGGGTGATCTTGATATTAATGTCATAGAACCTATCAAAAATTAATCTGATGATTTTTTATATTAGAAATATATAAAAAATTAAATTAAAATAAATGCAATGCATGCAAAAGAAAGGTGTCAATCCAGAGTAACCATCCTAAAATGATTTTCATTTATCATAAAAGGTTTCAGTACATCGAATAACCAAGCTACAGATAATGAATAACTTTAGCTCCTAATTTTTTATCTCATTTAGGAGCCAGGTTATCTTCCAGGCATAGTTTGGTGTTGAGCCATCAATCTGCTTCAAATCTATTGCAAAGGCAACCAAGTCGGCCTACTTGTGAGCCACGTTGCTTGCTTGAGTAATTGCCTCATTCATCATGTTGTCTTTTTTCTCCTGTTTACATTTCAACTCTTAAAGTTTTAGGAGATATTGTCCATTTTCTTTCTCAAAAGACTCGGCACGATCATAAAGTTCTCGTGCAAAGTTCTTACAGTCAACTATCAGCTCAGTCAATGTTTTATTTTCAGCTTTACTAGCTTCTAGCTTGGTTTCTGAGTCGATGAAGGCGGTTGTCCACAATTCATTTTTTTCTAAAACCCCAAATTTTATAAGGCTGACCTACATTCTCCTTCTGCAATCTGGAGATCTCGAGAGTACTTCTTAGCCCGTCCTTCATGTATTTTGCAATTCTTTTTCCATTGTTCAACATCATTCTTCAATTTAGAGGCCTCTTTTGCCCATTTTTTTGGGGTATTATCTAAACCCATACTTTGGAATGCTTGATTGATTATGTAAAAGTCATCCTTCATGGCTTCTAATTCTTTATTCAAAATGTCCTTTTTGCTCTGCAATTGATGTATTTGAGCTTCGTATTTCAGCAAATGCTCTTCATTTTGGTTATTCTCATTGATGCTTTTGTCCTTGGAATCTATTGGCTTCACTTTAACCAGATGTTCGGTTATTGAACCAAGATTACCTTCCTTCTCAAATTCCAATATTACATGCTCTATTAGGTAATAAACTCAACGCTTGAAGGTAACACATGTATCAATATAATGTCCTTGAGCTCCTACGTGATATTCATAATTGGCATTGGCATTATACCACTCCGAATACGGAGGTTGTTGAGGTTTAACATACTTCGGGGTCACTTCTCGTGCTTCTAGCAACTTACTATACAAATCTCCATATGTGATAGGAACAAGATCAAAGTAAGGTTCACTCCCTCCTACCTCTCGGTCATTCATGAGACGCGTCTCCCATTTGAAGTGATTATGTGTTTTTTCTTCCTCCATCTTTCCTTGAAATTTTAGAGTTGTCATTGTTTCTTTTGTACTGCCTGATAACTTGTTAATGCGGGAAATGATCGCACGAGGCTCCTTAAGTTTGCTTGGGTCACTTTGTTCACTAGTTACAACTTTAATTTTGTCGAGTTATTGCTCCTTTTGCGCAGAAACCTCTTTTCCTTTGGCCAACACAGTTATTCTATCCATCATCTTGGCCATTTGCTCCCTCATTTGCTGAAGTTCTCTTTGTTCTTCATCAGCAGACATGCTATCTTTGGACGTATATCTCCCTGCTCTTCTCGGAATTTCCTTTGAATGCCATTCTTTAGTTGCATCGCGGTCTAACTGATTATGAAACCCCTTGTCCATAGTGAAAACCTTTTAATTAGTGACTACTCAGAATTGACACCCTTTTGTGTATATCATGACCATATGATGCAGGAAAGAGAAAGGCAAAAAGAAAACAAGTTAGGGCATATAAAAACAGGTAAGGTGTAAAGGTAAATGCAAAGGCAAAAATACAAATGCGGATGCAAACATAATGAAAGGACTGATCCCAAAATAAGTTTTCCTTAAACAATTCTTGAAAAACTGGCAATGTCTCGGTACAATGGGGAAGTACGAATATGGTTCATCTTCCAACTCTTACGAGTGTCTAGGTATTGCAATCTTTCTTCGTCAGATATAGGCGTATTAAAAAATCTTCTACTTCGTCTCCTACTTTCAGAAGTTTTGTCGAGCTGGATCGCGACATTTAATTGTTTGTTTCGACGTTGTATCTTCTTGAGTCTAACTTAATACCCCAGTTGGTCGATGTCTGGTCTTGTCTCTTTAGTAGGTAGAATTTCTCTTAATGCAACTCAATATACGTAGAGCATCTTCGAAATTCTACCTAACCCAACGAAAGGCATTGCTATGGCATTGTTTTCCCAGAACCTTCTAAACGATCAGTTATTTAGGGATCAATACCTTTGAATGATATATCATGTTCATGAAAAGAAATGCAACAAAACAGACAAAAGGAAATCAATGTTAGTCATTGAAACAAGAAAAACAAATCAAGCCATTTAAAATGATTAGTCAAAGAAATATAATCTTAGCAAAAAGAATTAAATACGACTCAAAGTTAAGACTGAAAAAAACCAAGCATACAAAGAAAATTAATAGTCCTAACCGCATGCGTTCTAGTTCCCCTAGGTTATCCACATGGTTCTAGGGGGTAGGTCTACTAAATTCTTTAAATGAGGTTGGGTTCTAGAGAAGGTTCCTGATCCATCTTTACAGCTTGCTAAGGATGCCCCTGATTCTATCCCATTATAGACTTACGAATCGGGTTCGGCTCAGGGGGTCACACCACTACCAGTGTACCGCGAATATGATATATGGATAGGCAACTTAGGGTGCTTTCCAGAGATACTTTATCAGACCCACACAAGGAAGCCCAATGCTCCTCGTGAGGTGTGAAGTCTCTCTCTACTTTGGGAAATCTAGTTCGAGCTCAGATTTAGAGCTATGATATGAAACAGTACTAAATATTCACATAAGTGTAAGCATTAACCAGAGAGAAAATCTATTTTTTCTTTTGAAATAACATAATGAACCGTAAATTAAAAAATATCAAACTCGTAATTTCCAAAATCATAAATACAGGGAAACCAACTCATGGCTCGGCTCTCAATTTGTTTAAAAAAAATGTCCCCAGCGGAGACGCCAAGCTGTCGACACCGTTTTTTGCCCAGGCGGGGAAATATCGATACTGACTCGGGGGTTTTCTCTTTGAAAATCGTTTCGAAATGTAAGGATCACCACCAATCATTTAAGGTGAGATTGGAACACCTTAAAACCCGGGTGATTTTAATAAAACATTTTATTTTTTATAAAAATATAGAGTTTGGGGTCTATAAAAGTCCAAAAATCAGGTTCGGAAGTCGGTTACGCATAGGGAAGGATTTGCACCCCCACAAGTGCCCAAAAATTGATACCTAGTTGATTACCCTTTATTTAAAATCGAAAATTGTGAGTTCGATCTTTATTTAATTTAAAAATCATAGGGATGCAGAGTTTAAAAGGGTATTCGTTTATCGAGACCGATAGCATTCGCCCCCGAGCGTAAATGCGGGATATCAACTATTGTGCCTAATAATCGACCATTGCCTCATTTTTAGAAAATATGATGTGGTTTTGAAAAGGATGTCGACTTATTTAGGGAATCACAAGTAGTCACCCCTCGAGCATGATCGCGGGAGATATACTGTTAATTCCTTAAATAAGTGAATAGTGCCTTAAAGTTAAAATAAAATGCAATCAAACAAAATTTTATTCAATCCTAATTAATCTAAAGTAAATTAAGGTTTTTTCTAACTTAAGGTGTCAAATTATGAGAATTAAGGAACCTAGGGTCTCAAATCTAAAAATGTAGGCTCTAATATTAATTATATTTGATTTTAACTAATTATTGTATCGAATAACCGAGATGGTCCCTCGAGCGTTTACGCGAGGACCGACTTGAATTAACCCCTAAATTAAAAGACTAGTTTGAAAGCTAAGCTAAAATGGATTCTCTATTTAACCTATTTAATTATGTCAATATTAAGAGTTTAATGAAATGCGAGGGACTAAAAGGATCAAGGTTTAAAGTACCGAGTTCTAAAATATTTGAAATTCTAAGGACCTAAATTGGCAAATTCTAAAAATTGAGGACTAATTAAAAACCTAATTAATCTCAATTATTAAACTTAAAGTATTTTTTAGAAAATTAGTTATTTGTTTATTTTAGAATCGAGCAATCGATTCGAGTAATCGGGAATCTTATGCGAAAACTTGACTCGAATTGCTCCCTAATTAAAATTAATGTGTCATCCTAATTTCTACATTTGATTCGAGTACTAATATAATTTAAAACTAAATCTAGAATTAAAACTATGAAATATTAAAACAATTAATAAACATAATTAAAATAATAATGAAAATAAAAAACAGTAAAAACAAAATAGAATGATATGGGTACCAAGATAGTAATTTTGAGGCATAAAATAGAAACCAAATCATAAGTTATAAATGCAATCAAACAAACAAATTAAACTTAAACAATGATCATAATATAAACAGGGCCAAAATGAAAACACAACACAAGAAATAAACCAAATTTTATATGTGGCAGAAGTAAGGACCTAAACAAAATACAATAAAAATTACAGGCCCAAATCACAAGGAAATATAAGCTTCATTAATTAAAAAATAAAATACCATGAAAATCAGTGACTAGATTCGAATAAAAGACATATAAAAAATGGTTGAATTAAAATGAAATAGAAACATGATACATAAATAAAAGATATATCTAAATGACATGTCTAATGACCAAACTGTAAAACTCAGCAAAGGTTAGATTCTCTGAAAGAAAATGAACCAAACATTTCACTTCTAAGTAAACACCTATTCACGAAAATGCAAAATATCATAACAAGGACCTATCATTTTACAAGAATAACATGGCATCACAAGGGACTGAAGTGCAAAAATACGCAAAATATAGGAGAACCTGAAAGAAATAAACCGAAAGTTAGCATTGAAACATAAAATGGAAAAATAGCTAAATTAGGATGAAACTAACAAAAACTCAAATGAAATAGATCAATATTAGTGAGCAAAAGAAACACGAGGTAAATTGAGGGACTGAGCACGTGATTATCCCCTTCGTTCAAAACGTACAGCATCAGGTAAAAACGATGTCGTTTCGACGTGCCCTTAAATAGGTAAAAACCCCTTTTCCTCATTTTTCCTTTTCCTCTCTCTCTCTATTCATTCCCAAATCTCTCTCTTCTTTCTAAAACCTCCCTGAAGTCGGCGATGAGCGCCGCCACCGGGCGTCGTGTCAATCATTGTCGGCCACCTCCGGCGGTCGTTCGGAACCAAAAATACGGGTATGCTCTCCTCGATGTTGGGATCTCAAATTGGGACACGGTTTGTGAGATTCGGTTCTTCGGTGTCCTAATCTACTCCGTCAGCCGTTGGATCAAGGTAGCTCCGAGGTATGACGTTCCCGAGGGTCCTCTGAGTATTCTTATCGTTCGGATTGGGTGAGGAAGCCCCCAACATCGGTCTCCGCTTTAACTAAGAGGTAAAACCCCTCCTTCTCCTTTTAGCTTTCCTTCGAATGATATGAAAAAAATACCTGAAATAGTTTTTTTTTTTTGGGTTTACTGGAAATAGGAAAATGAATAATGGTAACACTGAAAACAAGAAAATTTTCTTGTAATTAAAACGTTTTAATTGTTTCGAATAACTAACGGGAGAAATCCCTTTTTACAATGCTTTTTGAATGCTAATGGAAAGGGGATGAAGAACCCCTCTGTTACATTGTTTTCAAAAAGGGGAAAAAACCTCTGTTCCTTCAATTGTTCGGGGGCTTTAAACCCATTACATAGAAAAGAAAAAAAAATCATTTCATTTTGTTTGCTTGTTTGTTGTTTTCTGCAGGAGCGTGGAGACAGTGGCGTGGAGCAGTAGCTTGTCCTGCATTGGGGTAGCTGATGGCAGAAGCTGAATGGGGGATGGGGGAGGTATGTGTTGATTGGTGAGTTGAGTGGCTATTGGCTTGGGTTTTAGGTTTAGGGTCTAGGTCGTGTTTTGTAAACGGGCTTGGGTTTTGGGTAGTTTGGTTTGGGTTGTTTGGTTGTACTTGGGTTTGGGTTGTAATAATAATAATAATTAATAATATTAATAATATATAAATAATATTAATAATATAGATATTGAAAAATGGTGATTACAAATACTCAAGCTCGACTCGACTCGTTTACAATCATATTTCCCTGTAATCATCCCCATAGAAGATCACAATATCTAACGCTCCAAATATTTTGGGTGTTAGATTATGATTGGTAACTAAATTTAAATAATATTAAATATCAATTAACGAGTCTATTATTATTATATTAAGAATTAATAATAGGATTAAAATAAGTTAAAAATTTATTTTTGAGATAAGGGTGTAGGGAATTGATTTAGGATTAAATCGTAAAATTTGAAAGTCAAAATGATAATTTTACAAATTAGATATATATGTAAATAAATGAAAATTTTGGTTTGAATGTGATTGATAATTACGATTTGAGATAATTTGGAATTTTTCAGATAATTTTAATGAGTCACAAGAAGTTTAGGGATCAAAATGAATAAATATAAAAAGTTGAAATTTAAGGGGACTATAAAGAAAAATAATTCTCAAATAAAGGTCAAATTAGATTTTATATATAATGAATATATGTGGAGGACAATTTAATAGTAAAGAAAGGAAGGAAATTGGGGATGAGATGAGAAATGATGGATTTTTTATATTATAGCAGATATTACGCGATTTCGATGAAGAAAATACGAGTAATATGACATTTTCCATCACTTTTTCTTTTATTCTGCTTTCAAACGTGGGGTTTTTGGAATGGGGAGAAAGTTAGGATTTTTTATGATTTTTGCACCAAATTTTAGTAAATTTTTTTATTATTCAAGTTAATCCTTTATTATTATTATTATTTTAGTAAGGTAAATGTGATTACAAAGTCGTATTTCTTCTAATTAGTACTCTCGATCATTTAACAATGAACGTTCAATCACTCTTGCAGTCGCAGTTATTCGAGCCCGTGACCTCTAATAACATCAATGATTCCTTTAACTACTGATGTAAGTTGATTTATGCTAATCTTTTATTTATACTTGTGAGATTAAGAGAATATGGAAGGAATTTATGAAATGAATGATGAGATAAGATTTAGAGTTTGTGATAGAAGATACGATTGGGGGAGCATTCATGCATAGATTATATTTCATTTATATATTTGGGAGCTTTCGTATGAATTTGTTGTAATATTAATATATGTTACACATATGTTGAATTAAAGTTTTTCAATGAGTTTTTCAAGACTAGAGGTAAAAGTAAATTAGTAGAGTGATATTATGAAAGAAATCATTTTTAGATGTTTTATGTAAGTTTGAATTATGATTGAGTAACTTTCCAAAAGTAGTTACTTAATATGTTTAATTAGGGTTTGTGATTAATCTATTTGTGTTGAGTATATGTGTGTTTGAAAATGTTATATAAAGGTTAATCCATGAGAAAAGCGAGTACTTAAGGTATGGTTCATATGTTGTTTGAAAAGTATGATATATGATTGAAAATATATAATATGAATTTGACATGAAATGATACCCTTTTTGGCTGTATGTAAAATGTTGCCATGTATAAGGGTTAATTTGGTATATGAACGCCTTTAAGGTTATACGAAATTGTCAAACATGCTTAATAATATGATTGATAATTTTTTCAATAAATGTGTTCACATAATTTAGTGGATCTCGTTAGATATATTTGGCTAATCATAGGGGTTGTATATTGTACTATTAACCCTTCGTGGTTATATTATTCACCTTTAGGGACTATATTGTTTATCCCTTATCTAATGCCTACTATAGAGAGTTTATCTTATTACGTATGTCAAATAAAAACGAATAATGATATTATAATAGATTCATGATGAAATTGTATAAATGTTGGCATATAAGATTATTGATGAGCAACTATGTGACGTAACGGTCCTTCGGGTAGTCCCGAGATCACATTTTGACTTAGAGTGAATTTTAACTTTTTGGAGCCACCATCAATCTTTTTAGATTAGGTAAGGTCGGATATCTAAATTTTACCTTTAACCGGATCTACATTTTACCAGATATTCACTTGGAAGGGTACGAGAGTCGATTACATTTGGGGAAGGATAAGCACCCCCACATTGCCCTTTCGGTATCAACAATGTTACAAGTTGTCTTAATAGTGAAAATCGAAGTTAGAGCCAAAATTTAAAGAAAATATCCAAATTATTTACCTTTGAGATTTGGTACCATGAAACGGAATAAATTAGGATTTAAGAAAAAAATAAAAAATAAAAAAATTGGGTTTAATATGCAAACACGAAATAAAAGGGTCACAAATACCAATATAAAAGAAATGTACATAAAAATAAATGGAATTAATATTAATGTGCAAAATTTAAAAGGCACATACAATAAATATAGACAATAAAAATAAATAAAATGATTTGAGAAGTAAATGAATAAAATAACATTAATTTAAAATAAAAAAGGAATTATTATTCTATTTTAAATAAAAAGAAAGAATGTCCAAAAAATTAAAAGTAAATAAAAAAAAGTAAAATTAAAATGTTTAGTAGTTATATAAAGTGAATTAAAAGTAAAATTGCAAGAAAATCCAAGAAAATATATGGTAAAAAAAAATTAAATGAAAATATTGAATTAAATTTAATGAGAAAATAACCTGTCATAAAATATAATAACATTAAAGAGCAGTTAACGAGAATCAAATTTAACAAAAAAATTAATATGAAATTTAAGAAAACTAATAAATTAAGAATGAAAGTATAGGATGGAGAATAAAATAAATAATAAGAATAATAGTTGTAATTATCTCCTGCCCGCATAAAATATATGGATCCCATAGGGATTTAAATCGGGTCATTGGGTCATTTAATCAAATATAAAACTAAAAAAAATGTTAACATTAAATCAAGATAAATAAATAAATAATCATTCAAAATCCACCACAAATTTTCATTGAGAAACCTCAAGAAATGCTTGATTTATGAAGATCTAATTGAAAGCTTTTTCCTTATTCATTAGTTCTCTCATTCGATGTAATTTTCAAACAAAATCAATGTCGAAGCAATAAACAAAAAAAATAATAAAATACAAAAAAGAAAATCGTCGATTTTCACTAAGAAACCTCAAGGATTGTTAGATTTAGGAAAATCTATTCAAGTGTCTTATCCTTGTTCTTCAGTTTTCTCTCATCCGAAAAAATATTTTAGGGAAAAAGAACGAAATCGGCCGAAACAATTAAGACAATAATAAAAATAAAAATAATAACAATGAATTAAAAAACTCACTTTTATTGCTCTTATTCTTCGAACTACAATGAATACTTCTTGTTTCTCTTCTTTCCTCCTTTTCTCATTTTTTCTCTGTCTCCTCAATTAAAAAAATAAGAGAGCCTAATTATAGGCTCCCAAAACCCTAAAAAGCAAAAAACTTAACATTTTTTCATTAATATTATATATCCTAATTAAATGAAAAGAAATTTTATAATAATAAAAAGATCTTGAATTACCCTAAATAAACTATGGAAAATATAAATCTAAATTTAATTACAAATACTAAATAAAATAATTGAAATTCCGTAATAAATTAAGATCTCCGTATTGGGCCCGTTTCCAATTTTCTACATGCGCTGTCTTCGCTAAAATAAGCATATATTGAGTTCTCGATGTCCGATTGATGCGTTTCAAAGTGTGTTAGAAAGGTAACTAAAAGAAAGTTTAGTTTCAAGAGATATCATGCCTTAAAAATGTTTGGATGTAGTCCAAAAAATCGTTGTAAGTTGGATGACGTATTGGGCTTCAAAATCAACTTTAATAAAAATGTTTCTGCTTTGGAAAAAATAGACCGAACAAAAATTGGGTATTACAGTTGCCCCTCTTTTCTCATTGGCATGTAAGGCGAATAGAGCAAAGATAAAAAAATAACAGATTTTAGTTCGGTTGTTATAGCTTTGTTCCATGGTGTTATCGTTTTCCTATAACCTTCGGTTGATATGCTCTTCAACTCTTCTACATCTTCAAGAATAATTGGGCCTTTTGGAGTCCATTCAGAGGGCTTGTGTTCATCTTATACATCTTCAATTGGATGGCTTTGAAAATATTCGTCTAATTTGTCTTGACCCCAGAGTAATTGAATCTGCAAAAGTCAACATAACCATTGGTTATTGTGACTATGAATATGCTCTTTGAGTCCAATATCCTTCGTCGTGAAGTTAAAATTTTGCTCAAGAAAAATTTGCAAACCCTATGCGGGTTAAGTTGGATGAAAATAGTTCATCGCTATTAAGCTATATTGTGGATGAATATTTTGTCGTGAAGTTGAGTCGATCTCGGATGACTCGAGCTTGATATCATTCGTTGTGAAGTTGAAATCTGACACAAAATCTAGGCTGAAAATAGCTCATCATTTTTTAGTTAAGCTAAATTATGGTTGACTCCTTCGTCGTAAAGTTGAGTCGATCTTGGATGACTTGAGCATGATATCCTTCATCGTGAAGTTGAAATCTAGCTTGAAATATAGACTGGAAAAGAGCTCTTCATTGTTGATTTTGAGTTTTCTTTTAGTCCAATATCCTTCTTCGTGAAGTTGAAATTCGACTTAAAGACCTTGGTTGAAAAATATCTCCTCGTTGTTGAGTTAAGCTAAATTGTGGATGACTCTTTCGTCGTGAAGTTGAGTCGATCTCGGATGACTTGAGCATGATATCCTTCGTCGTGAAGTTGAAATCATGGATGAATCTTTCATGGTGAAGTTGAGTCGATGTTGGATGACTTGAGTATTATATCCTCTGTCCTGAAGTTGAAATCTAGCTTGAAATCTAAACTGGAAAGTAGCTCCTCGTTGTTGAGTTAAGCTAAATCGCAATTGATTTTGGTTCTTCTTCTAGTCCAATATCCTTCATCGTAAAGTTGAAATTCGACTTGAAGACCTTGGTTTGAAATAGCTCATTATCGTTGAGTTGAGCTATGTTGTGGATGACTCATTCGGTGTGAAGTTGAGTTGATCTCGAGTGTCCTTTAAGTTCAATATCCTTCGTCATAAAGTTGAAATTGACTCTAAAAATATGTTAAATTATTCACATGTGTGAAATGTTATGAGTGTGATGTTCTTAGGTATGCCTAAAATGTAGAAATTAGCTCCTCGTTGCGAGTTGATCTAATTTGTGAAACTAAAATCTTTAATCTTCTTTCATCGATCATCTTTCTTGGAGCCGATCTTGCCCCATTGCTAACACAATTGTCATGTCATTGCTTCCTAGAAAATATCAGTCCAAAAATCTTCTCCTCTTGGTTCGTATGGACTAAGTTTTATCTTTAGATCCTGAAACACTCATTCGACCTTATTTCATTGATGGGACAAAGCTCTTTAATTGATTCAATGTCGTAAAGCTTGCTTTTCCTCATGAGGAGTTGTGCAATCTTCTTCTTTGTTAAATTCTAGGTGAAACCACATCGAGAGAAACATTGATAGGAGATGAAGAGATTCTGGAGCTGTTCCCCTTCATTTCAAGTTCTTAAGTTAATGTTCAAGAAAATATGTCTTGTTTAAAAAATTTATTTTCTTCAAAGTGTTGAAAAGTTTGATGTAAAGATTTGTAAGGCAAAATCATGGCCATTTAGACTTACAATTGAAGCAAAATATCATTTCACTGAATATCAATTAAATAAATTTTAACTTTTGAAAATTATAGCCTTTTGACAAATGTCAAGATCGATGGGTTGAATTGGGTAGGCAATGTAATTTGGTTCGATTTCATCTCATGTTTCAGGTTTTCATCATTGAGATGTCCATTAACTCCTTGATCTTGTGAATTTTTTTAAAGTGACATTCAAATAGGATGCAGACATAATAGCGCAACTAGTACATTTCATTGTTAGACCTCTTAGAGAGTATTTCTGTTTCAATTCTCAAAAATCTTCCATTTGTTCAAGTTTTATAGACTCCTTTAGCAGAGGCAATGTAAAAATATCAATCTAAAAACATAATTCTTGAGTGTTTGTGTGTAGTTGACTATAACAGATATTTCTTAACTCCCTTAGTCCATTTTTCATCAAAACTTATTCTTGATTCAAACTTTAGTCCTTACCGTATTTATTTCATTAACTTCATTGTTCTCACTTTTTCTTTGACTTTACTGGGGAATTCATCTTGACACAAGGTCTTTATCCCGAAGGTTGTCAAGTGACCCATTAGTGTAATAATCTGAATGTGATCCTATTCATAAAGTTAGGGCTCACGTCATTACCTCATTGGCCCATTACATTAGCAGAATACCGCTAATTAGAGGATTCAAGTGTCAAAAAGTCTTCGACTTGACAACTTGAATGATACTCACATCATAAATCTTGGTCTTACCTCCATATCTACTTCAGACTTACCTCCGAAGATTATTAACTCACTTCTTTCAGCGGAGTGCCCCCAACAGTATTACAATTAATTGAGTATTTGATTTCAAGATTTCTTAAGTTAGTCAAAAGGAACCTATTATAGTCTGAGTGTCGTTGAAGGTCAAGAAATTTCATCTTTGGAGTTCAATTTCCAAGCAAATGACCTAAGCTAAATTCATCTATTCCACCATTCCATTTGTGAAAATTATGGATAGTCACTGAACGTCCTTAATAGGCTTGCAAACAAATCGATCTTACAATGTCATGTCTTAAAGATGCCCCATCATGCCTGCTATCATACTTACCTGAGCATTTGATGGCTTCATTGTGAGGAGAATGTTACATTCATTTCTTTGGGTAAAGAGGTGTGATTTTTATTTTAACATATGATGATGACAAGTCAATGGTAAATGGATCTTATTTTTTAGGGAATTTGATCTCACCATATGCAAAAGGCTATAAAATGTGCATTTCATTATATTTGATATTCATTGAATTTAAAAAAATGATCCATTTCTCATTGTTCAAAAGGGATGGCATTTATTTAAAATAAACATAAAAAATTTGAAAATGTTTAAGAAAATGAAGAAAAGACAAATTCAAACAAGAAAAAAGATGCTTCTTATGCAAATAGATAGGGGCCTCATGGTGAATAACGGATGATTTGGTTTGCCTTAGTATACCCTACTAGTTCGATGATGCGATGCCAATCATTTTTGGTCGAGAGATAGTGACAATTTTTCTCAATTAATAAGTTCTTCAGTATTGATTTCTTTGTCTTCTTTCTTCATGGTCAACTTCCTACTTGATTCATTTCATTCAATCTTCCCTTGTTTGATGGCCAGCTCCACCATCTCTTCGGCCATGACTACATCGGTAAAGCTTCTCGAATTAATTGCGACCACATACCCAAAGAAAGGGGCCTTTAAGGTTTGCATAAAAAGCTTATTTGCTTCATTTTCATCTAAAGGGGATGAACTTGTTTGCCTACATATTTCCACCGATGTGCATATTATCTAAAGCTTTCGTTAGACTTCTTTTCCATACTTGGATACCATGTCATTCACATGCTTATATTGTTCCAAGAAAATTTTGGCTAAATATTTCCATGATCTGATGTGAATCCTTTTCAATTGATTGTACCAATGAATATCTGAACTCGTCAGACTCTCTTAGAAGCAGAGGATTTGGAGCTGATCATTCTAACATATCCTGTCATTTTCTGACAGAACATGGTGATATGAGTTGAAGGACATCTGTTCCCATCAAACTTCTCAAAGTCAGAAACATTGAATTTGGGGGGAAGAATCAAGTTCGAGACTATAATTAACTCCAATGCATTAACCCTATAAGAATTGACATCTCCCTTCACGGATCTCATCTGGTCTTCCAGATGTTTGATTTGGAAATATTTATGTTTAATGTACGAAATAAAAGGGTCACGAATACCAATATAAAAGAAATTTACATAAAAAAATAAATGGAATTAGTATTAATGTACGAAACTTAAAAAGAACATACAATAAATATAAACAATAAAAATAAATACAATTATTTGAAAAGTAAATGAATAAAATAAAATTAATTTAAAATAAAAAAAGAATTATTATTATATTAAATAAAAAGAAAGAATATCAAAAAGTTAAAAGTAAATAAAAAAAAGTCAAAAGAAAATGTTAAGTAGTTCATCAAGTGAATTAAAAGTAAAAAGGAAAGAAAATCTAAGAAAATATATGGTAAAAAAATCAAATTAAATGAAGATGTTGAATTAAATTTAATGAGAAAATAAAATGTCATAAAAATAATAATATTAAACAAACATTAACGAGAATCAAATTTAAAAGAAAAATTAAATATGAAATTTAAGAAAACTAATAAATTAATAATGAAAGTATAGGATGGAGAATAAAATAAATTTTAAAAAAATAATAAGAATAACTTTTGTAATTATCTCCTACCCGCATAAAATATATGGATCAAATAGGGATTTAAATTGGGTCATTGGGTCATTTAATCAAATATAAAACTCAAAATATTTTAAAATTAATTCAAGATAAATAAAAAAATAAATAATAAACTTTTCATTCAAAATCCACTACCAATTTTTATTGAGAAACCTCAAGGAAGGCTTGATTTATGAACATCTTATTGAAAGCCTTTTCCTTATTCATTGGTTCTCTCATTCGATGAAATTTTCAAACAAAATCAATGTCGGAACAATAAACACAAAAATAATATATATAATATATATATATATATATATATATATATATATATATATATATATATGTGTGTGTGTGTGTGTGTATAATAAAATCATTAGTTTTCATTGAGAAACCTCAAGGAATGTTAGATTTAGGAAAATCTATTTAGGGTTCTTTTCCTTGTTCATTTGTTTTCTCTCATCCGAAAGAGTATTTTTAGGAAAAAAGAACGAAGTCGACCGAAACAATAAAGACAATAATAAAAAGAATAACAATGAATTTAAAAAATCACTTTGATTGCTATTGTTCTTTGAGCTAAAAGGATGATTCTTTTCTCTCTTCTTTCCTCCCTTTTTCCTCTCTTTCTCTATTTTCTCCCTTTCTCTATGTCTCCTCAATTAAAAAAAATAAGAGAGCCTATTTATCGTCTCCCAAAAACCCTAAAAACAAAAAAAAACCTATCATTTTTTCATTAATGTTAGATATTCTGATTAAAATAAAAGTAATTCTAAAATAATAAAAAGATCCTAAATTACCCTAAATAAACTATGGAAAATATAAAGTTGAATTTAATTACAAATATTCAATAAAATATTTAAAATTTCGTAACAAATTAAAATCTCCGTATTGAGCCCGTTTTCAATTTTCTGCACGCATTGTCTTCGCTAAAATAAACATATCTTGAGTTATCGATGTCCGATTGATGTGTTTCAAAATGCATTTGAAAGATAACTAAAAGATAATTTAGTTTCAAGATATATATTATGCCTTAAAAATGTCTGGATCTAGTCCAAAAAATCGTTGTAAGTTGCCTGACGTATTGGACTTCAAAATCAGCTTTAATAAAAATGTTTCGGCTTTGAAAAAAAAAATCCAAACAAAAATCAAGTATTACAATATGACTATGTTTTTATATGATTTTATGTGATCTAATTAATTTGTTATATTTTTTATTATTAGTATCATCGAGTTCAAATTAAGCTTGCAATTAGGGGTGTTCACTGTTCGGTTAAAATCGAATTAACCGACCGAACCGAAATTTCGGTAAGTTAATCGGTAGGTTAATTTTGGATTCGATCGGTTAACGATTAACGCTTTTTTTCAAGTTTTTATTTCGGTTAATTCGGTTCGAAATCAATTAATTAATCGAATTAACCGAAATTATTAAATATTTAATATATATATATATATATATATATATATATATTAATTTAATTTAAGTCATTTTATATATATATATATATATATATATTAATTTAATTTTAAGTCATTTTCTATATGTGAAAATGGTTTGTAAAGCTAGTTTTATATGTTTTAGCTTTAAAAGAAGTTATATGTTATGTTTGAATTTAATCTTCAAATATGTCAACTTTTACTTTGAAACTATCTAGTATGGAAAATTTGCTTATGTGCAATACATAATCATTGAAATTAGAATGCATTGTGAAAATATTGAAATGCATAAGTTCTAAGTCATTTGAATTGAAGCTAGTACGAAATGCTTTTAAATAATTTTGAATCAAATTTTCCATTGCCGCTGAAAGAATATGTTTTAAACATGATTCAAAACGGTTTCATGGTTAAATGTGGTATGGATTGATCGCTTATGGTTAAGGCATCTTTTTAATAAGTACAGAAGCTTTTCTAAACATGAGTTTTGTAATATATCACCCATGTTCGTTCTAGTTGTAAACTAAACCAAAGAAGTCACATTGAATTATTGGATCTTAGACAGAATCAAAATAAAAACTAAATTAGATAATCAAACTAACACATAATCATCAGATGTTACTATATATAGGGACTAAATTATCAAATATATCAAAGGCGAGGGTTCTAGTGTGATTACAACCATAAAAGGGGTTTAAATCACTAAAGGAAAATGCATAGGTGGTAGGTATGTTGATATCAAAACCCTTTAGGAGAATTTGATATCAACCCAGGGGCGTGGCTTAGGGTGTGCAAAGTGCGCGACGGCGCAAGGTCCCAAAAAATAGGGGCCCCAAAATCGAGTATATCTATCAGTTGTTGTCATTAAGAAGCATAAAAATAGGTATAGAGCACTGGTTAGATCATTGGGCCCATGACTTTGTTAATCCTAAATTCGAATCTCGATAACAAGCAAAATTATTTTTGGGAAAACAATGCAAGTGGGTTTGCTCAGTGTAATACAGCTGTAAATTTTTTATTATTTCAGAAAAATAAGTTCGAGATTTAAGGGCCCCTTTATAAGAATTTGCACAAGGTCTCCAACAACCTAGCCACGGCCCTGTATCAACCCTCTGAGTTTTGAAATCCAACGTCCAATATTATTGTTTAAAAGCCTTTCAACTCTTATACATTAATATTGAATTACTAAGTTTCAAAAACTAGTACTCTAAAATTAAATGTATCAATCTAACTATTTAAAGGATTATTATATGTAAAAAAATTAAAGGATAACTTAAGACTCATTGATATCCATACCAACCTTAAAGTATCAATACCGATTTAAAATTCAAAATTTCTGAAAAAATTGATCATATATGCAAAGGATCGATACTTCTATTTGAGAATCATCGTCATAATGCTATCGATACTTATGTGTAGATATCGATACCAAAATAAAGTTTGAAACGAAAAGATAATTCATATTAATGATTAACACTGATACCCTACGATAAGTATCAATGTCTAGAAGCACAAATTAGCCTCCTTAAGCCATAAAAAACCCTAACACATTCTCAAACAACAAGAAACCTCTAAAGAAAATTTTCGACATCTAATTGCCCCCAACATGAATCTACATCCCACCAATCAAAACATTTACAAAGGTTCATTCATTCATTTAAACATAAAACATATCAAAACTCAAACTAAAATTATAAATTATTTTATAGATTCAAAAACACTAATAATCGAACCTAAATTATTTTAAAACATTATCAAAACATATCAAAACTCAAGCTAACAAATCCTTTTGTACACAATAAGTAAAGCATGAGAGGCTTATTCAAAGCCTCCATTTAATCATAATTGAAGCAATTACCATAAATGCACTCACATTAACACTACCTTACCAAAAGTACAAAAAAGATTATATGAGACTCCATTCTTTAGCTTTCTCTTTTGCTTTGATGTTCAAACACCATGTTCTTTTGAAACTAGAAGAACACATACAACAATATAAAAATCACCCATCAATTAAACATAAAATTCACATGTGTGTATACATATACCTATATACATATTAAAGAGAGTATGGCTTGCATATTATAATGAATGAGGGTGGATTCCTGTCATAAACAACCCTCAAATTAAATTGTCTTTTAAACCCCTAAATTCTCTCCATCTCTAGAATTTTTCATAGACAACCTAAGGTTCATCCAAAACTTCTCAAAACTGTTTTTCTTCCTCTCAAATTAAAGGAAATATGAAGAGGATCATTTTTCTATTTCTTGAGATAAGATAAATTTCATATAAAAATGGATGGAAATTGAAAAAGAAGGATGAGAGCCTCTTACCTTATAAATGGTGTCAACCATGGGAAATCTTTAATTTTTCTTGAAAAATAACTCTAATATCTCAAATCTAATTTCTAAGAAAAAAATGTGAAATTTTCATTAAAATCCAATGGTCTATATTCATTATTTGTGTAAGTATCCATATACTATTTGGGTAAATTATTCCATAAAGACTCAACTATTTCCTTGTATCCACTTTAGACTCCATATATTTCATTTTTCTCAATTAAACCTTTAATCTCCTAAAATGTTACTACAAATAACTTAATTTTTTTAATAATGCTTTTAATTATTCTTAATCTTTAAGAAACTCACCAATTTAGTCATCAGGAAATTTTTTGGCTGTTACGACTCTCTTCCCCCTAAAACATTAATCATTGAATTTTCTTGCATGATTCAAATAAGTGAGGATATTAATTTCTCATAGATTCTTCAATTTCCCACATAACTTCTTCTACCTTGTAATTTTTATATATCACTTTTATTATGGGAATAGTCTTATTTCTCAATTTTTTGACCTCATGTGCTAGAATCCTCTTTGACTCTTCTTCATAATTCAATTGCAATTGAATTTCAATAGCTTCTGAAGTTATAACATGTCATGGATCTGATCTATAACCCCTAGGGGTGTATAATGAGTTCAGCGGCTCGTGAACAGCTCAAACTCGATTCGGTCAAAGCTTGGTAAAAATTTGACTCAGGTTGACTCAACTCAAACTCGAACTCGACTCGAGACCTTAACGAGTTGAGTCGAGCAAAGTCGAACTCGACTCGATAAGTTCGTGAGCAACTCTTTAATTTTTTATATAGTTTTTTAATTGTTATCTTATAAAATTATTTTATTCAAAAAATTACTAATTTATTAATAGATAATTAAAAATATGTTAAACTGCTAATATATTAATTTTCTAATAAATAATAAAAAATATTAAATTATTAATTAATATTTTACTACACTAAAAATCAAACTCTATTTATTATTTTAATATATTTGTGGATTGATACTTTAAAGTTTAGATTTTGAAATTGATTCATACACTCTTTTAATAATTTTTGGTTAAAATTATTAATTTATGTTTATATTAAGCTATATATAGTATTAGTAGATTTACCTATAGTTAATAAAATAAGTTACAAATTCTGATGAAGTTAATAAGAAACGAGCAACGAGTCGAGCAACAATTTTTTAACGAGTACGAGTCGAGCAACAAGATTTTTTAACGAGCACGAGTCGAGCAAGATTTTAACGAGCTTAATGAGCAATGAGTCGAGAAACAAAAATTTTTAACGAACACGAGTCGAGCACTGCCCAACTCCTCAACTATTTGGGTAAATTATTCCATAAAGACTCGACTATTTCCTTGTATCCACTTTAGATTCCATATATTTCATTTTCTCAATTAAACCCTTAATCTTCTAAAATGTTACTACAAATAACTTGATTTTTTTAATAAGCTTTTAAGTATTCTTAATCTTTAAGAAATTCACCAATTTAGTCATTAGGAAAAATTTTGGATGTTACAACTCTCTTCCTCTTAAAAAAATTATCATTGAATTTTCCTCATAGATTCTTCAATTTCCCGCATAACTTCTTCTACCTTGTAATTTCTATATATCACTTTTATTATTGGAATATTCTTATTTCTCAATTTTTTGACCTCATGTGCTAGAATCCTTTTCGACTCTTCTTCATAATTCAAATGCAATAGAAATTTCAATAGCTTCTGAAGTTATAACATGTCATGGATATGATCTATAACCTCTAGACCCATAGTATACGTAAAGGCTAGATCTGGTGGATTATAAGAAAATTTCAAAACATTTGCAATACCTTAAAATCATAATATTGCCAAAAAATAGTAACATAAAATATCGTGAGTAATAAAAAATACCAAATAACTCGTATCAAAATAATTCATGCCTCAATAGTAAAAGTAATGTTTGTCATAAAACATGTATATCAAAATATAGGCACCCGTCACCAAATAAAGGCAGTATGGAAGATGAAAACATTACAACATAAGTACGTTAAGTGATGTGTCCATCCTCCAAGTGCTAGGTCTGGGGTGCATTTCCAAAAGTATCTGAAAATGGAAAAGTAGAGGGAGTGAGATAGGGAGCTCAGTGTGTTCAAATAAGTGCATAATAAAAATATATGAATAAGTTTCAAAATTAATTTAGTATCATAATATGAAAGAAACAGTAAGATTTTTATTTAAAATATCAAACTACCCTCCAACCGAACATTGATATGCAACTCCTCATAACTGCATCCATAAGGACTTACCCTATGCTTATTAGGCGTAAGAGTCAACCTAAGGGAGCACCTTGAGTCCATAAGGACTTACCCTAGTCGAAGCGTAAGAGAGCAACTTAGGGGTGCCTCAAGACAATAAGGTCTTATGTAACACTCATATCCTATATACCTTTTCGTACACGAGATACGAATGTAACATCACTTTTGTTGAGTTAATCGATTGACGGAATTGGCCAAGAGGGGGGTGAATTGGCAATTAAAAAATTTGGTGGAAGCTTTTGCAGAAAATTGAAAGTAATTGCACAGCGATTTAGAGTGGTTCGACTTTCTCAATCAAAGTCTACGTCCACTACCTTAGCTATCCACACTAAGGATTTTCCAACAAATTCACTAATTTGTTCTTTCTTTTGAGGCCAAAGAGATAACCTTACAACACCCTCAAGAATATACCCCAATTCTTGAGAACACTCTTTCCCAAAGAGAAGATTACAAATTTGCAAACTTACAAGGAAAACCTCTCAAGGTAAGATGTTTGCACAATTCTAGAACAAGAAAAGAACACTCACAAATAATTACAAATGAGCACAAATGGTGTTCTTTGAAAGCAAAATGAATATTGAAAGGAAAATTGGCTTGATTTGCACAAACTTGGTGTTTGATGCTTTCTCTCTTGTTTCTCTATAATTTCTTGTTGATCAAAGGCTTCAGAACTTGTTTAAATACACCTTGAATCACTTCTGAATGTTGGGGATGATTAGTGAAGATCATATAGTCGTTTTAGTGTTAAAACAATTAATAAAACAGCTTGGAGTGTGGGGGGAATCGGTACCCCCTATGGGGAATCGGTTCCCTAAGTGTAAAATTCAAATATTTCGATCGTTATACAAGGGGGAATCGGTACCCCCTGTGGGGGAATCGGTTCCCTCCGAGCATACTAGAATTCTCGGAGTCAAACCATTCAGGGGGGAATCGGTACCCCTTTGGGGGGGAATCGGTTCCCTCTGAGCAATCTGGAATTTTTGGTTTTGAAATGGTTCGAAATACTTTGAAAGATTATTTTGGTCTTTTTTATTTATAACACCTACATCATCATTCACACAAGAATCCTTCCTCGGAAGGGGATTATCATCGAAAATAACATGTATAGACTCTTCTACAACTAAAGTTCTTTTATTAAATACACGATAGGCTTTAGAATTTAAGGAATAACCCAGAAAAATTCCATCACTTTTAGCATCAAATTTGCCAAGATTTTCTTTACCGTTGTTTAAAACAAAACATTTACATCCAAAACGATGAAAATAATTAATGTTAGGCTTTTTATTTTTGAAAATTTCATATGGAGTTTTCTTTAAAATTGGCCTAATCATTACTCGATTTACAACATAACAAGCGGTATTTGTGGCTTCCGCCCAAAAATATTTTGGCAAATTATTTTCACAAAGCATGGTTCTAGCCATTTCTTCTAAAGTTCGATTTTTCCTCTCAACAACTCCATTTTATTGAGGGGTTCTAGGTGCTGAAAAAGTATGGCTAATACCGTTAGAGTTACAAAATTCAGTAAATCCAAGATTTTCAAATTCAGTTCCATGATCACTCCTAACACTAGTTATAGAGTAACCTTTTTCATTTTGGATTACTTTTGAAAATGTGATGAATTGTTCTAATGCTTCATCTTTAGTATTAAAAATAGAACCCAAGTATCTAGAATAGTCATCTACCAAGACAAATGCATATTGTTTTCCACCCAAGCTAGTAGTTCTAGTTGGCCCAAAAAGATCTAAATGGATCAATTGTAAAACTCTACTAGTTGATACATCATTAATGGATTTAAAAGAAACTCGCTTTTGTTTTCCTTTAGCACAAGCATCACAGATTTTATCATTACAAATTTAAGCTTAGGCAACCCTCTTACTAGGTCTCCTTGAATTAACCATTGCAAAACACTCATACTAGCATGTCCTAGTCTCCTATGCCATAACCAACTATCATGTTCATCCTTAGCACTAGGCATAAATTAGTCATATCAAAAGAATCTAAATGCACCATGTATATTTCCATATTCTATGACCAACAAGCATAATCCGATTAGATGCATGTCAATGACTTTACAACCATTAATTTCAAATAAGACATGAATCCTTTATCGCATAATTGACTAATACTCAATAGATTATGCTTTAATCCATTCACATAAAACATTATGCAATGTTGATTATAGAGAGTAAGAGCACATGCATAAAGTTTTTGAAAATGTTATGCATTAAAACTTTATAATATTTAAAAAAAATATATGCATAAACATTAAAAATTTCATATCAAAATTTTGCAAAACCAAAGTTCTTGAAAAATCAATATCAATTATTAAGAGATATCAATTACATTTTAAAAACAATTTTGACCAAAAATTAATATGATGAACTAGAGTTTAAAAAAAATTACCAAAAATTACCATGTTCATCATACAATATTTTTCAACATACATGAGACAAACATAATCATTTAAATTATTAACATTTAAAACCTCATGCATGCATAGAATAAATGAGCAACCAAATAAAATAAAAAAAATTAAGTTTAGAGGTTACCCATTACTTTTTCATGTGTGGCTAGAGCATCTTGAATATCATCAACTTCATCACCTTTACTCCCACACACCTACAAGAGACATTTAAGTAGATTTTGGTATCCAAATTGCTTTGGATCCTTGAACATTAGTTTCAATGCCTCTTGTTCCTTTTGGAATCCATACTTGTCTAATTTTAAATCGTTTTCCTTTCTTTAAAGGACAAGTATGTTCCTTATGACCATGATAATGACAATGTGAACATATTGTCATTATTAAACTAGATGAATTATTTAGACTGATCTCTTTTTCTTTTGTTAAACATTCAAGCTTATCTTTTAAATTGAAATTTTCTTTTTCAATACTTTCAAATTTCATTTTTGAGAGTTCTAAATCCTTCTTCAAGATTTCATTTTGATTTTCAAAATCCATTTTTATTTCTAGAAGAAGTTTGTTTAATTTGAAAATTTCTTTTTCAAAGTTTTCAGATTTTATTTTTGAAAGCTCTAACTCCTTTCTCAACATTTCATTTTGATTTTCCAAGTCTGTTTTAGCTTTCAAAAGAAGATCATTTTTAGCAATAAATTTAGAAATCAATTTATTGTATTTGGAGTTCATGGTCTCAAACTCCGAAAATAATTTATCATAAGCATCTTGTAACTCATTAAAAGATTTTGAATTTGATATATTTGAGTTAGAAGATACCTTTGGCTCTGTGAGAGCTAATAGAGACATCACTTTTATTGGTTCTTCTTTTTCCTTGTCTCTATAGATCTCCTCAAGCTTATCCCACATTTTCTTGGCACTTGAACAAGAAGAAACTCCTTTATATACATTAGGATCAATTGCACAACACAACATGTGCATAGCCTTTGAGTTTTGTTGAGCTTCATTCCGTTCTTGAATACTCCACTTCTTTGCCTTCTTAGTAGGAGAGGAATATCCTTTCTTGATTATCATCCAAGCTTCCATATCAAATTCTTTGATGAATATCATCATACACTTCTTCCAATGACGATAATTTGTTCCATTGAAGTGTAGAGGCACGTCAATTGGTCTGGATTCTTCCATGGAGAATGAACCGGAAGTGGACGCCATCTTTATCGATTTAACTCTTCCCGGATCGACTCAAGAGGTGATTAAACCTTCAAATGAGTTAGGCTCTGATACCAATTGTTGAGTTAATCGATTGACGTAATTGGCCAAGAGGGGGTGAATTGGCAATTAAAAAATTTGGTGGAAGCTTTTGCAGAAAATTGAAAGTAATTGCACAGCTATTTAGAGTGGTTCGACTTTCTCAATCAAAGTCTACGTCTACTACCTTAGCTATCCACACTAAGGATTTTCCAACAAATTCACTAATTTGATCTTTCTTTTGAGGCCAAAGAGATAACCTTACAACACCCTCAAGAATACCCCCAATTCTTGAGAACACTCTTTCCCAAAGAGAAGATTACAAATTTGCAAACTTACAAGGAAAACCTCTCAAGGTAAGATGTTTGCACAATTCTAGAACAAGAAAAGAACACTCACAAATAATTACAAATGAGCACAAATGGTGTTCTTTGAAAGCAAAATGAATATTGAAAGGAAAATTGGCTTGATTGCACAAGAACGTTGGGGATGATTAGTGAAGATCATATAGCCGTTTTAGTGTGAAAACAATTAATAAAACAGCTTGGAGCGTGGGGGGAATCGGTACCCCCTATGGGGAATCGGTTCCCTAAGTGTAAAATTCAAATATTTCGACCGTTATACAAGGGGGGAATCGGTACCCCCTGTGGGGGAATTGGTTCCCTCCGAGCATACTGGAATTCTCGGAGTCAAACCATTCAGGGAGAATCGGTACCCCCTTGGGGGGGAATCGGTTCCCTCTGAGCAATCTGGAATTTTTGGCTTTGAAATGGTTCGAAATACTTTGAAAGATTATTTTGAAATTGTTTTAAGATTAAAACTTAATTTTACACTTAAGTAAGGATTAAAAATGATTTTTGAAATATTTGGAGTAATGTTTTGATATTCGAATAATTATATCGAATATACTTAGAAAATCATTTGGAAAATCTTAAAATTCATTTAACTTAATTTGTTATATCGAAATATCAAAATGTTTTCAACAACTTTTAAAGCAGTTCCTCGTTTGAAAACCCATAATTTTTTTTATTTCTTAACACATAACATTTTTAAGATAAAATAAAACATTGATTGTAATCTGCTACAAAGTTCTACTTAATTAAAAATTCAGAGCATTTTTAGTACTTTAATTACATGTCAAATAAGTTTTCCAAAATAAACTGGATTGTCCTACTATCACTGACGAGTCAGCCTTAATTAATGATCACCGCTGCTACAGCTGCACTCCTTACTCAGTTAATCCCTGCCTTTACCTATGCGTGAAATCAACACACATTAAATATGTACTTAGTGAGACATAATATTGTAAGGAAACAATAATGTATACTTAAGCAAATCATGGTTATTTGATTTCAAACTAATTCGTATCATCCATAAGGTTTAGATAAGTCCCTCTTATTGAAACCAAACTTCTATCATACTATTATCATAAACATCCTTAGTATGTCCAACATATATTTCTTTCTTGTAAGTTTTTTCTTTTCATTTTTCTTTAGTAATTAATCGTTAATTTAAGTTATGGCCTCCTTTCATGCCTTAATGCATCCTTTCATGCATTTTAGTTATGGCATCCTTTCTTGCATTTTTGTTATGGCATCCTTTCATGCCTTAATGTATCCTTTCATGCATTTTCGTTATGGCATCATTTCATGCCTTAATGCATCCTTTCATGCCTTAATGCATCATTTCATGCATTTCATTTATGGCATCCTTTCATGTATTTTAATTATGGCATCCTTTCATGCCTGAATGCATCATTTCATGCATTTTCGTTATGACATCCTTTCACGCCTTAATGCATCCTTTCATGCATTTTATTTATGGCATCCTTTCATGCCTTCATGCATCCTTTCACGCATTTTAGTTATGAATTAGATTTAGAGCAGTTCATACTCAAAAATTCATTCATAATATCATTTTCATACATATAATGATACCATATTTATTACTATAAAACATACATTAACTTAAAACGTTCTAATTTGAATCATTATGAATCTTATTCATCTAAAATAATTACAATAAATGTATTCACTTGATAATCCCAACTAATAAGATGTAGAGATGTCTGGCTAATCAGCAACTTTATCATTCCCCTTTTTCTTGCTAGATTCAAGAGCTTGGTTACGATCTACACAAGCATCCATTAAGAACACATAACATACCAATGTTAGTATACTCCTTAACATTATACATTATACATTATAACATACCAATGGTACTACTACCCTAGTATCGATACTTCTATAGTATGGTACCAATACCCCATTTCGGTATCGATACCTTTTCTATATTTTGTGTTGCATGGTATCATACCTTTCTCTCAGTATCGATACTACTATACTATGTTAATGATACTCCCCTTTCAGTATCGATACTATTTTGACATTCTGGATCCATGGTATTGATACTTCCCCTTGTTAGTATCGATACCCCATCAGTATCGATACCACTTGCATCAGTACCGATATTATTCGTCACATTCCTACTTATTTACACCTATAGTATCGGTACTGTTTTATCAGTACCGATACCCTTACTCATATTTACCATTTTCAGCCCGATTTTTACTAAATTTCCCCCTTTAATCTCTTACTTTTACCCCAACAATATTATTAAACTTTTATTCACTTAACCCCACTAATATTCCTTCATTTAACCTCTTATAACATTTAGAATCTTCATAGAACACTTCAACTCAAGAATCATATCATTTTTCTAAGCATGTTTTTAATCATATATCATGCTTCTAATCTCTTATTCAATCCTTTGACAAGTCAATTCTACTAATAAACCTTAATAAAAACTCATATATCAACATATCATTCAAAAACTCATTTCCTTAAATATCATATAAAACATCCACCACTTAGTTTTAATCTTATTTAATCCTTCCTTAAGCTTACATATCACTTAATGTTACAAGAGCAACCCAAAATATAAAGGAATAACTAACTAATTGAAGTTTACCTTATACTATGGAGGAGAGCACTACTCACGTGAAGAAGAAGAAGAAGAATAGTAGAAAATAGCTTGCTTTCCTCTTTTCCCCTTTTAAAATCCCTAATAGGGCATATATTAAAAAATCATTTTTCCTCTTAAAAGACCAAAGTGCCCTCTTAATTTATTTATTATTACAAATTAGTCTAAACACTATTCCAAAATCATTTCCTCATCTTTTACCACTTATTCAAATAAATCTTAAATTTTCAAATCTTTTCAATAAAGCCTCTGACTTGATATTTGGGGTACTACATCTTACCTTATGGCCATTGGGCATAGGAGTCACCTTAAGGAGGTGCCTTATGTCCATAAGGGCCCACCCAATGATCGCTTTAAGTCCATAAGAATTTATCAGCTTGATCAGAGCTGCTCATGTAGAGACTTCATATCACATCCCAGAGAGTATCCCGAAGATAAATAATTTCAGACAGTAAATAGTAGTATCAGGAAACCATAAATCAGGCATTTTTGTTTTTTAGTAAAATCGGTTACCAAAAAACATGTATCAGACAAACATAGTTTATAATCAGTAAATCAGGAATCATAAAACAAGCTTTCAATCAAATAAAATTATTCATAAGTCATATCATATAAAGCAGTCATATTTCAAAACAAATAAAGCAGTCATGTGCAAATCATAATTAAAAAAATTATTTAAAACATTTATATAACACACAAAGAATACAACTTAATTGAGATGAGGTATTCAACATGAAGGTTTATGTAATGATTCAACTATTGTGGTTAACAACAATACCAAAAACTTTCAAATTCGAGAATCGTGCAAATTTGAGGAACAACTTTGATTTCGAGCTTTTTGATCTTCTCCTCACAACTAGGGCCATCAATAATATGAACTAGAATCCGATTATTTTTTTCCTAGCCAAGAAAAATAACTCATTAATATTTAATCAATAATTGAGGGACTCATTTGTCAACATCAAAGACCTACGTGATCAATTTAATATTTAATTATTGTAATTATGGACTAAATCAAATAGATCTAAACTGTTGATACATAAACAAAACTATATGGAAACTTATGGACAATGTCAAGTTCTCATCAAACTCGGACATGACTCTGAGGTCCCATTTTTCAAAATCGTTGTCTTAGAAAAACTTTACCATTCCTATGGGTTAAAAACTCAACTAACGTCTTCGTGCACCATCCGATGATGTCGGTTCTCAGATATGTGCTTCCCGTCGTCAAGTTTGTTTCCAGGTTGGGCAAGGAGAGATGATCTTCCTCGCCATTTTTTGCTGCTGCCGAAGAGGAAACGACTGTTACTGTCTCTGCTGATCACTCAAGCTTATCGAGGTTGCCGATAGAAAGTTATACGAGACTGTAAGGGGTTCACCGGAGGTGGTTGGATTGGGCTGGGTTCGGTGTTGATGGGTTCTACAATTCCGATGAACCTATTGGTTCACTATTTGGGTCAAGTTAATGAAGGTATACGTTGGGGTTTTTTTGGAGTTAGTCCCATTTGTTTTCCCAACTCGGCTTAAAACCGATCCTTAACCCAAAATTATCTTCAAATGTATGATTTTTTTTTCACTCAAATAATGATAATAGTATTTGTCAATCAAACCAATCAATTCAATATTAAATAATTATATAAAATACATTTCACAGGTGCATCTAGAAACCTCTTGAGTTTATAGTAACCAAGGAATGACAAATTATAGCTAAAGTCCCTTGATCTTCTCCATATTTCTTGTAAACCCAACATTTTAATTAGAATTCTATTTCAAAGTCATATTTAAACTAAAAGAACTTTAATCTCCCATATTTAGGTGTGACATGATCGATATCTTCTGAACATCGATCATGAGAAACATTATGAATCATGTCCAACTCTAAAACCTATGTCAATTGACATGCCATTGGATCAACCCTTCAATGCTTCATAATGACCAATAAAACAAGGACTAAGTTTCCCCTTTCTTCCAAATGTTATCACTTTCTTTCATGGTGAAACCTTGAGGAAAACATTTTCACTTACCTCATACTTTATGTCATTTCTATTAAGATTAGAGTAGAGGTTTTTTTCTATATGAAGCCACCTTAATATTGTATTGAATAATTCTTACTTTTTCTTCTACATCCTTGATCAAATCATGGTTAATCACCTTGTGATCACTAAGCTCAAACCGATTAATAGGTGTTCGACATATCTTACCATATAGTCATTAGCTGAGCCATAATGTGTATATCTTATATTGAATGTTAGTCATTGAGCCTTGTAATCTTACACTCATTTTTAACATTTTCCAAACAATTGAAAATTTATTTGGAGCTTGAGAAGTAAAGCACTTGGTAGTGATCAAAATATGGGATATTATTCAAATGTATATGAACATTAATTTTGTTTTGAGACAACGTGGAACCCATATTTGGGTTGTATGGTTAGTTTTATACATGTGACACTTTGTTGGTACTTTAATGACTATGTTGAATATTGGTTTTTGATTTTGATAACAATTGAAGTATGTACAAGTTAAATCAAGTGTTATGCATGATGTTCAAATTTGCCAAATGTGATCAAAACGTGTAATGTGCCTTAGTTAAGTTTTATGGCCATCTGCACAAGTTCTAAAGTAATAACATAGTGTGTTAGACTTGTATAAAGTATGAAATGACCTATAAGGCATAAAATGACTAAGTAAGGGGCGTTTGTTTACTTCAGAATGATTAAGCGCTGAATGATTCAGAGTGTAACCCCCTCAGACCGATGCGGGTAACCCGATCCGATCTGGAGTGTCACATTAGGGCCACCGGAGTGACCCACTGGAGCGACCCACTGTAAAAAATAGTAGAAAATTTAAAACTTTTATTAAAACATGTAACTTATATAACGATTTATCAGTATGTAGAAATAAAACAGATTTTCAGACTCGTATATAAAACAAAATACAATTACATGCCCCCTAATCACATGTACCGTACCCTGCAAACAACGCCGGAAGAACTTCCTTACTGAAGTCGATAGCTACACTGGTAAAATTCTTTTAACCTGCAATGTTGAGTAATAGTGTGAGCTTCGGAAAGCTCAGTAATACAGAACTACCAGATGATGCTAATGAACGTGCAGATACAGATAAATATATATTTCCTTATTGTTTCTAAACATTTACAGATTTTTATGCTGAGCAAAGATCCTACTGATATTTCAGATGGTAACGAACAATGAGCTTTCACTTCAGAGAAATATTTCGGATGACTGAGTTCAGGAGATCAGAATAGGTTTTCTAGTGTGTTCCCGGAAAACCAGTAAAAAGATACAGATCTTTTAAAACATATATATATATATATATATATATACCACCATCCTTTCACAATCTATTTGTGTAGGTTCCCCAGAACCATACACCCAACCCACACAACCTGTAAGGCCATGAGCACAAAGCCGAGGAACCTGCAAAAATAATTCCTTCAATAATACCCCCAATTAAAACATTTTTCATCCGTAAATGGAGATATCAGAAATCAAAACAGAATTCAGAACATATATCACAACAGATTCCAGATCAGAAATCAGAACAGAATTCAAATCGGAAATCAGATGAAATATTTATATGATTAGGGAACACACCAGAGTTTACAGATATTATTCAGAGGTACTGGATAATCTTAGCAGGAAGAGAAACACAGATCTTCAGTATACCGATAAAAAGTCAGAATTTAGAATCACTATTGGAAAAGTTCATTAACTGACAATCATCAGTTATTCAGAATGTGAATTATCAGGATCATATCTTATTCGGACATTTTTCAGAAGTTGTATGTAATCAGAAGGGTATTCAAAATCCTTTACATCCATGTCAATTGATCGGATAATCGAACAACTTGAGAACGAAGATTCAGAATCTTAATAATCTATGTCGACTGGTCAATTCATTTTTCTTTCAGGGTATTTACTCTTTAATACCACAAATTCTTGTCTATAGATCATCTTCAGAATCATCGCTGAATAGATCTTCCAATGGTCTTTATTTTATTTCAAAGCTTCCTCGATATCATGAAATAATGACATGCTTGATTTGTAGTTCATGTTCCATAAGGACAGTACATCTTATAAACTCATCAGAATTTCCAGACTTATCCAATTTACTTACTTAATCCTCAGTCATTGAGGTTACCTAGTTCATTTAACAGTCATGTCCATTCCAGTTACTTCGGGATTTTCCAGAGTAATTCAAACGTTCCTGAATTTCATACACATGTTGTACTTTCGTTCCATTCAATTTGGTCTTCGTGGTTAATTTGTCGAACAAACGTCCAATTCTTAATACTAAATGCGATCCAGAGTTGAGCTAAGATGAATACTTCCAAAATTTATCATCGAGTCACACTTGAGAAGACAAACACGCATTCCAGTTATGCCATTCAGGTATTGACCTAGCTTTAGGGTTGATCTACTCACTTAAATTGTGTTCTATTACTTTTAAAGATAGTCCAACACCCATGCTTATTTGGATTCCTTAATTAATCCAAGATATTTACTTAGTATAGGCTATAAGGGTATTTTGGTAATTTTAGTGTTTAGTTTTATTCCATTCATATCAGAGCTCGAAGATATCCATTCATTCCTGAGTTTGGTGATATTCTTGGTTTTTTTCCATTACAGGGGTATTTTGGTCATTTTACAGATTCAGTGTATTTTTAATCCTTTTCTTCCGTCCGATCTTACTATTAAATTTAATCTTATCATTTATTTCAGTTCTTTCGAACAATTCTGACAGCAGAATACCCCGATAATGTATTCTTCAGGTATTTACTCATTACTCGGATATTTTCGGGTCAAGTGCCTTCTCAGATTTTACAAACGAAATATCATGAATTTTTCTTTACAAAGACATGATCTTAATAATTAAATTCGTACTTAATCGAGTTAAAACGAAATATCATGAATTTTTCTTTACAAAGACATGATCTTAATAATTAAATTCGTACTTAATCGAGTTAAGTACAAATCCTTAAAGTACTTTTTCATTCAGGGTCAACTCAGACTATTTTACCTCTCAAGGGCATTTTCGTAATTTCTTAACCAGATAATTTCGATATTAGTTCTTAACGAAAATAATATAATATAGAGATCCTATGATTAATTGCTTCCTCGAACATTCTTTGATCTTGAAATGATTCCTTAAAAGACTTCTAGTATCTAGCATAAACCCTCTTGGGGTTAAAAACCGGTTATCCATAATTTTCAATTAAAACTAACATTTCTTATGCACATCAATAGTTTTATCAGATCAATAATTCTTTTTAGATTTATTAATCCACTTCCAGGGACAATTCTTGTCATTTTCCAACATAAGGGTAATTTCATAATTTTACCTAATCGAAATATTCTCATAATTTATCATCTAAGTACCTTTAATGAGATAAATTATAATCTACAAATCAGTGGTTGATTCTTTTATCACTTAAATCTACATATACATGGCTGATTCTTTTATCACTTAATTCCAGAACTTGTAATTTAATTCCAAATGTCCTCCAATTTCTTATAATAGTCATCTGAGCCATATTCAGTTACCTACTTTCTACCGTATTCGTATCGAGTGTAGATCTTCATTAATTACATATATGAGACCAAACATTTTCATTCATGCATTTACCAATACCAACATGTTCTATAAAGCATAAAGAGGTAGTAAAGTATTACCTCGATTTCTGTGTAATACTGATCGACCATAAAATTCCATTTGAACGCCCTCGATCTTGAAATCATCTTCCAATATTTCCTCAGATCCATACCAACAGAAATTATATCAAAACGGAGCTTAATTATGATAAACGGATTGAATAAGATGATAAATCAGTGAAAAATAGCTTACCGGGTTCGAATTTGCCGAAACGGAATTTGGATTCGAATTCAGGACGTTGAAAGCATAAAATATGACTTTTTGAAAATTTGGAATTTTCGGTCAAAATCAAAGTCAATGGGTTTGACTAGCAATTTTGAGGCCTTCGGGTCTGAAATTCAAAAAAAGGACTGCAGAATCAGATTTGGAACGTCGAAAAATGTCAGGATAGGTATACTCGGTCAAAGTCAAAGGTTGTTTAATGCCCGGTCAAAGCCCGTCAAAGTTTTGGTCAACTTTGGTCAACACTGGTCAACGGGTCGGGTTGGGTAAACGGGTCGGGTCGGGTTGGAACCGTTCAAAACAGCTCCAAAACCGGTCAAACCAGTCATTTTTCCTCTCCCCACGTGCAGTGGCGACGTGTGGGGGCGCGTGGGACTTCTTCCGATAGCCTATAAATTACGGAAAATTTTCTAAAAATTATTTTGAGTGATTTCGAGGTACTTACAAATCTCGGTTCAAATTTTTGAACGGCGAAGAGCTCGATTTCAATAAATCGAAAACTTTGACCGCTTCACCTCCTCAAGCGCCGCCGTCGACGGAGACCAAGAATGACACAGGCAAACTCGGAATAGCACAAGGAATACGATGGTGAGGCAGGTGTCACTGAATTTCTTGCACTTTATAAAATGGCCTGCCAACTTTGAAATTTTTCAATTTAATCCTCAATTTTCCTCCCAAAATACCAATTAAATCCACCACTTTATAATTCTTAAAATTTAGCCCCTAAATTGGGGTGTTACACAGAGGCTCTGTATAAATTAGCTCTGAATGTGACATGATTTTTGATAATGGCTCTGAATCTTTCAGAATATACTTTGATGCTGAATCATTCAGCAGTATTTTGCTGAATCAGTCAGCACTGAATCATTCAGAGGTGAGAAACAAACACGCTGAATGTTGAACGGTTCAGCATTCAACGCTTAATGGTTCTATTCAGAGCTAAACATATAGCCTCTAAGTTAAGTGTTGAACTATGTTTTATAATATTTTGATATAACAAATTAAGGTAGAATGTTTTTGGACTTGAATTAAATTTGTTCAAAGTTTTCAAAAGTTTTCAAAAATAATTCAAAATCCATTAAAATAGAATTTGAGCACAAAATGCTTTTCTGGGTACATAGTACCGATAATGTTCTTACAATATCGATACTATTGATATTGTTCATATGGTACTGATATCAAAGGTAAGAGAAGTATCGATACTCTCTAGGTAGCATTGATACTACCATGTGTTTTCCAAATAGCTTAAATTCCATAATGCAAAATAGGTATTGATACTCAAAGGAGTATCGATACTACTTTACACAATAGTATCGATACTGGTCAGGCCCAACGACTAGTATATTTAAATATTATAAAGGAAGTACTGATACTCATTAAAGGAGGATTGATACTCCCTATCCTAGGCAGTTTTATTTTGTAGAAAAATTATCCCTAACGGCTTCAAATCATCCCTCTAACACACCAACTCGTACCCGACCCAGATACGAGTCTGAGGTGTCACATTGACTTTTCATAATATTTACTATTACAAAAGAATGAAGAATTTCAAATTAATTAAAAATAATTGGTTTAGAAAACATATAAGAGCATAAAAAATTCCAATTTCTGAATTACATGTTAAATATATTCATTAAAATAAAATACATATTAATCATTTCTTTTCTGATCTAACCTTCGGTAAAGAGAAACTGGCCTGCCTTGATCCCCTTTGCTCTTTAGTCTTCTCGAAACCTACGTGTGAAACATTCACACGCTAAGTCTATGACTTAGTGAGGCATATAGAACTTATAATGGAAACTCTAATTCCTAACTATGCATGAACACTTATTACTATTAAATCATACACAAGCGTATATCTTTTCATATAACAATTACACACATGCACGTACATCATCATCTTCATTCTTAACATTATCATTAGTCTCTTTTATCATATGATCCTTTACTTATCAAGTATACACATCATATATCACATATATCACTTAACAAAGAGACAAACATATCATCATACCAAGTTTGTTTATATTATCTTTTTATTAGCCCATGTACGCATGTGAGAACTAAAGATATGTGAGTACATTGAGATTGTACACAATTGTTGTCACCACAGCTCGTATAATTCCCACTGAGTGGCACATGAATTTGTCCCAAATGACCACTATGTCTCAAAGGAACACATATCACATATGTCCCGAATGACCTATCCATATGTCCCAAAGGACATAGGTAACCCTCGACTCTTGGCATGCCAACTATATCTGTAGCTCTCATTTCACATAACATAGGCATTCTCTTTCATATCATTCCCATATTCATATATTCTTTTTACTTAAGCATATATCTTATGAACATGTAATCACATAACTTCTTATCACATAGCTAATAGTCATATGGCTTATCTCATAAACATATATTCACATATACATGTTCTCATATAATTCATATCATCTCTCATACCATCACATAAGTCATATCATATGGTTTAGTTTTCGTGATTATATGATCATTTATATCTATACCACATAGCTTATATTCCAGTCCATGACCTCACATAATTCAATTATATCATTTAACATAGCTTATCACACCGACATGCATTCACATAACTCATTTAACATACATAGCATAACATGTATCTCATGTAATAACTTATGATACATACACTTACATTCATATGCTCTAATATGGAAAATAGACTTATCACAGGTCTTATTTCCATCAAGTAACATAGATATAAATATTATGAACTCACCTTAGCCTCACTAGTCCAAGTCATGCACTTATCTCTTTCTTGCTCGATCTCATCTCATTGACTCATCAGATACTTGCTTCTGATTAACATCTACACAATTATACGACTTCTATAAATATCGAAGTTCGAATTGTTTATAACCAATCAATAAAATGTAAGCCAAAAGAAACATTTAACTTATCATTCTATACTTAATAGTATCGGTACTCACCATATAGTACCGATACTACTCTTCTATGGTATCGATACCTCTTCTCGGTACCGATACCCTATTTATATTTTATGTTTACAACTTGATAATGTTATCGATACTAAATACTTGGAATCAATACCCCCTTCAACCGGTACTGATACCATCCTTTAGGCATTGATACTTCTTAAAGATTTCATCCAATTATATCATATGGTATTGATAATGTTCCTTCAGTATCGATACCCCCAAGCTCAATTCTTACTTATTTTGCTTTGAAGATCAGTACTGGATGAACAATACTGATACCCCATGCCCAGAAATTATTTATTTTAACCCGAAAATACTCATGCTTAGCTAAATTCTTCTACCATAACCTTCTTTAAACCCTTTTAAGGTAAATTACACTTGTTCAAATTAACTTAGATCACTTTATTTCATCCTTATATCCAATATCATACATACACACTTGAATTCTATAATTATGCCAATAAATCAACATGTTCCAAATTCATTTCTAACACTTTATACTTCTTAATTTAACTGATGACAAGTCAATTTTAGTCTCAAATTCTAATAATTTACTCTATTCCAAGATTTCACTTATAAACCTCTTATCTTTAATTCTTTCTAACTTCTTCATCTTTTGGTTTTAAGATAACTTAAGCTTTCCTTAAACTTTTCTATCATCTCTAGTATCAAAACCAACTTAAAAAATGAAATAAAATCTTCACTTGAGACCAACTTACCTTATTCATGGTGGCACGAGAAGAAAAAGAAGAAGACGAAGAAGAAGAAAAAGAAGAAGAAGATAACTCCCCAATTCTCCAGATTTTTCATTTATTTTCCACGTGGTTAAATCCCTTATAAAAGGAAAAATAAAAATCTTTCATATCAAATGACTATTATACCCTTTCTACTTTCAAACTTTGCTATTAACTCCAATACCAAAATTTTCCAATTAAGTCCTTGAACTTTTAATCTTTTCTGAAATTGATCACTAAGTTTCAAAAACATTCATTTTGGTCACTGACCTGACTTTTAGGATGTTACAAATCTCCTCTCCTTTAAGAAAAATCATCCTCGAAGTTTAACTGAACAAATCGATAAGTACACAGTTTACACATATCTTCTAATATTCTCATGTTGCTTTCCTTACTTTCTCTTTCCTGTTTACCGCTGATAGACTTACCATTTCCACTTACTCAATTCTTCATTTACATTCGTTCTTATAGATCCATATAATGTTACTCATCATATAGACAGTAATCCCAATCATTACCATTCAGGATCATGATTCAATTGATTTCTTTCATCCTTTTTAGATTCCTTTGTCCCATAAACCAAAATTGTCTCCTATTATCATTCAAAATAACAGGCTTATCCTTGACAACTATATCAAAAGAATATAATCATTCGACTGGATCTTAAACTTCCTTAATACATATAACTAAATTCTTATCTCTCTGATTACGTTTATTTGATCAAGAAACACAACCTTAAATCTTCATCAAATATGATTAAACATATACTTTACGAAATCAAACAATCTTTCCAATTCACCTTGCATACTTTTCATACTTCTAGATCAAACTTATAATATATACCTCAATACCCTCATCATACCTGATCCTTTAAACTCCATCATTTTTATTTTCTAATTCCATTATTTTTCCATAATTTAAGATCTCCTTATAACATAAGTCATATCATTTCTTTCATACTTCCATACTCTTTTCATGTCATTTATACTTGTCCCTAATTATCAATCTTTATCACATCCTCATAACTCTGATAATCCACACCATTTGCACAAATCTTATTCCTGTTAAAATCTTTGTTCAATTCATAATACACATATTCCTGTTATCATCTCAAACTTTTTCTATAAATCCTTAGCTTCGCTCAAACATACGAATCATCATCTTCTTCACTATATTATACTTACATAATCTTAATACACAACCAAATCCATATCATACTTTGTTAGTTTACCCTGACATCATCTTCTAATCCTTTAACTTTAATACGCTTACTATCACATAACTTTGTTAGTCAACACCAGTTCTTCCAATATAAAGCGTAAACCTTCATCGAACCATTCATATACATTCTTTCCAGTCAGAATTAACCCATCAATAATTTACTTAACTTATCAAATCCATATCTTTTCTCCTACACCATGCAATTTTCTTTGTTCAAACTCAACATTCCAACTTCCTTTGTCTTATAAACTAATCACTGATGTACCCATTCTTAAACTCTTCCGAAACAATATCCACATCACTCAATCTTATATTATTCTCATTATAACATATGTTCACTATACTTTATGTCAATCGTATAATAACTAAACTACTTCATTTAACTTCTCTACATTGGAACAATGGAGATCCTCTAACACTATTCGAATGCGTTTTCAATCTTCTAAAAATAATCCTTAACTTTTACAAAGGCGCTCCCTGAGGTGTCCGCTCTTCATCCTGCCTGGCAAGGGCAGGTGAATTGCCACCACTATCATGTCTATCGCCTTCTCACTTTGTTTCGAAACTTTCATTATCATACTTCTATTATAACGTAACAATATAATTCTATTAGCAAGACAAAACACTCCTTACACTATCAAATCAGAAATTTTCACTTTATGTTGGCATGTATATATTTTAAAACTCATTTACCTTCGGTTTAAGCCTAGAATCGGCTAAACCTTAGTTCTGATACCATTAAATGTAACACCCCAACCCGTATACGAGTCCGAGGTGTCACATTGACTTTTCATAATATTTATTTTTACAAAAGAATGAAGAATTTCAAATTAATTAAAAATAATTGGTTTACAAAACATATCAGAGCATATAAAATTCCAATTTCTGAATTACATGCCAAATATATTCATTAAAACAAAATACATATTAATCATTTTTTTCTGATCTGACTTCAGTAAGGATAAACTAACTTGTATTGCTTCTCTTTGCTCCTTAGTCTTCTCGAAACCTACGTGTGAAACATTCACACGCTAAGTCTATGACTTAGTGAGACATATAAAACTTATATGGAAACTCTAATTCCTAACTATGCATGAACACTTAATACTATTATATCATACACTTAATATTCATGTAACAATTACACACATGCACGTACATCATCATCTTCATTCTTAACATTATCATTAGTCTCTTTTATCATATGATCCTTTACTTATCAAGTATACACATCATATACCACATATATCACTTAACAAAGAGATAAACATATCATCATACCAAGTTTATTTATATTATCTTTTTATTAGCCCATGTACACATGTGAGAACTAAAGATATGTGAGTACATTGAGATTGTACACAATTGTTGTCACCACAGCTCGTATAATTCCCACTGAGTGGCACATGAATTTGTCCCAAATGACCACTATGTCCCAAAGGAACACATATCACATATGTCCCGAATGACCTATCCATATGTCCCAAAGGACATAGGTAACCCTCAACTCTTGGCATGCTAACTTTACCTCTAGCTCTCATTTCACATAACATGGGCATTCTTTTTAATATCATTTCCAATATTCATATATTCTTTTCACTTAAGCATATATCTTATGAACATGTAATCACATAAATTCTTATCACATAGCTCATAGTCATGTGGCTTATCTCATAAACATATATTCATATATACATGTTCTCATATAATTCATATCATCTCTCATACCATCACATAAGTCATATCATATGGTTTAGTTTTCGTGATTATATGATCATTTATATCTATACCACATAGCTTATATTCCAGGTTTATGACCTCACATAATTCAATTATATCATTTAACATAGCTTATCACACCGACATGCATTCACATAACTCATTTAACATACATAGCATAACATGTAACTCATGCAATAACTTATGATACATACACTTACATTCATATGCTCTAACATGGAAAATAGACTTATCACGAGTCTTATTTCCATCAAGTATCATAGATCTAATATTATGTACTTACCTTAGCCTCACTAGTCCAAGTCGTGCACTTATCTCTTTCTTGCTCGATCTCATCTCGTTAACTCATCAGATACTTGCTTCCAATTAACATCTACACAATTATACGACTTCTATAAATATTGAAGTTTGAATCATTTATAACTAATCAATAAAATGTAAGCTGAAAGAAACACTTAACTTATCATTATATACATAATAGTATTATTACTCCCTATATAGTACCGATACTACTATTATATTGTATCAATATCCCTCCTCGGTACCGACACCCTATTTACATTCGGTTTTTACAACTTGATAATGGTATCGATACTAAATACTTGTTATCGATACCCCCTTTAACTAATACCGATACCATCCTTTAGGTATCGATACTTCTTAAAGATTTCATCCAATTATATCATATGGTATCGATATTGTTCCTTCAGTATCAATACCCCAAGCTCAATTCCTACTTATTTTGCTTTGAAGTATCGGTACTGGATGAACAATACCGATACCCCATGCCTATAAATTATTTATTTTAACTCGAAAATCACTCATATTCAGCTAAATTCTTCTACTATAACCTCCTTTTAAGCTTAATTATACTTGTTCAAATCAACTTAGATCACTTTAATTCATCCTTATATCCAATATCCTACATACACACTTGAATTCTATAATTATGCCAATAACTCAACATGTTCCAAATTCATTTCTAACACTTCATACTTCTTAATTGAACTGATGACAAGTCAATTTTAGTCTCAAATTATAATTATTAACTTTATTCCAGGATTTCACTTATAAACCTCTTATCTTTAATTCTTCCTAACTTCTTCATCTTTTGGTTTTAAGATAACTTAAGCTTTCCTTAAACTTTTCTATCATCTCTAGTATCAAAACCAACTTAAAAATGAAAGAAAATATTCACTTGACACCAACTTACCTTATCAATGGTGGCATGGGAAGAAAAAGAATAAGAATATAACTCCCCAATTCTCCAGACTTTTCCTTCTTTTTCCACGTGGTTAAATCCCTTATAAAGGGAAAAATAAAAATCTTTCATATCAAATGACCATTATACCCTTTCTACTTTCAAACTTTGCTATTAACTCTAATCCCAAAATTTTCTAATTAAGTCCTTAAACTTTTAATCTTTTATGAAATTGATCACTAAGTTTTAAAAACTTTTATTTTGGTCACTGACCCGACTTTTGGGATATTATAATCCCTAACTACTAAAAATGGCCACAAACACATTCCAACCTATAAAAAAACAAGTTGAGGATACTTGAAGAAGGGTTAGAACACCTATCCAATCACTCAAACATAAGAGAAGAGTTTTTCATTCTTATTTTTCCTTTTTCTTGTAAATATTAGTGTTTTAGTGAGCTTAATTTTGTAAACACCTACCTTGTGAGGTTTTTTCTTGTTTACTCATTTTATTCCTTTTGTAAAAGGGAAGTGGTTCTACCTTAGCCATTGAAAAGATAGGGATTTGTAAAGGTTATCTCTTTGTCCTTGAAAAAAAAAGAACAAATTAGTGAATTTGTTAGAAAATCCTTGGTGATGAGCTAAGGTAGTGGATGTAGACTTTGGTTGAGAAAATCGAACCATTATAAATCTTTGTGCATCAATTTTCTCATCCTTAAATCTCATTAGTCCCTAATTATTTTTTCAAATCCAATTCAACCCTTATTGACTAAATATTTAGTTGCTCATTGAGTTTCGAGTATCCTAACAATTGGTATCAGAGCTTGACTTATTAGAAGATTTAACAACCTTGAGATGATCCTTGAAGAAGCTTTACCGATTCCCGACACAACCAAGAAGATGGCTTCAACCTCCGGTTCCTACTACATTGAAGACTCTCAACCGGTGAACAAGCCTTCTTATTTCAATGGAGCAAATTATGCCTATTGGAAGAGTATGATGATGCTCTTCATTCAAGCCAATGATCTAGGAGTTTGAAACTCAATCATAAAGGGATACTCCATTCTAACCGATGATATGAATGATTGGAATGATGGAGAGAAAAAGAAGTTCCAACAAAATGCAAAGGTTATGCACATTTTATTTTGTGCATTAGGCCTGAATGAATTTTCAACTTGTTCAAATGCCAAGGAGATATGGGACAAGCTCCAAGTCACTCATGAAAACCAAAATTAGTCTTCTCAACCATAACTATGAGAATTTCAAGATGAAACCGGATGAAGACATCAAAGTTATGACAAATAGATTTTTCGTGATTTTCAATGGTCTCAAGGGATTTGGAGAAGCGATCCATAATGAGAAGTTTGTGAGGAAGATGATATATATTCTATCCCAAAGTATTTGCAATCGAAGAAGACGACTATTATCAAAGCTAAAAACTTAAATTCACTCACTCTTGATGAGCTTATTGGTTCTCTTCTCACTCATAAATTGATGGTAAAGGAAGCAGATGAAGATGGAAAAAAACAAGAAGAATGAGGTAGTCAATGCCTTCAAATCCACCAATGAGAGTAATCAAGACTCAAGTGAAGAGGTGGATGATGATGAAGAAGAAGAGATGGCCAAACTCTTCAAAAGATTCAAGAGATTCATGACTTCTAAGGAAGCAAAGCATGAATCAAAGAAAAAGAATGGAAAAATATTTGGTTGTTCATTGAGCTTCGACTATCCTAACATTGTGCAAAGTTGACATTTTATGCAATTATTGATTTTTTATTCCAAAAGCACGTTGAATTGTGTAATTGATGTTATGAAATATGTGACATATGTGTTTTGACATGTTCTAAGTGTATCAACTATGTTCAAGCATGTTCATAGACTATAGGATCGATTGTATGATCATTCAATAGCATGCTATTGCATGTTCATATATGCATTTTCTAGGTTTTTCAAAATAGGATTGATCCTTTGCTAGAAAGGATTAATCCCTTTTGATTTTTAACTACTAGATTGTAAAGGATCAATCTCCGTAAAAAATGAACGATCCCTTTAAATTTAAATAATGTAAAAATGATAAAATTACATTCATTTAAATTTTCCAAAAACTTTATATTCGACAAACAATGAAATGATTATTATATTAAATAATTAAAAGATAAATTATATATCTGTATGTATTCGTTACTCTTCAAACTATTTTGTCATTTATCAAATCATAATCGTTCAATATGTTTAATTTTTATTGCTTATGATAATTTGTCAAATAAATTATATTAAAAAATAATAACACATATATAAAATTAGTAAAATAGTGATAAAAAATTATATATCATAAATTTAACCTATTAAAACGTATTCTTTTCAAGATAAGAAACATAAAATAATAAAATTAATAACATTAAGTCTTTATTCATTCCCATACAACATATAACCCTACCATACAACCTTAGAAACATTATAAAAATAATATTAATAAAAATATATTAAATAATAAAATATTATTTAAATGTTTATAACATCATTTAAATATTAAACTAATATAAAATAAAATTATTTAATAAATTTACAACCAAATAATTAATCATCTAGTTAAAAATACAATAATTGATCCATATAAAAAAACTCTTATTCTAAATGTATTATGATCCAAAGACAAAATTCTACAATACCCAAAGACAAAATTGTACAATACCTAAGAATGGATGATGATGATGATCCCAACATTTGAGGAAAATAAAATTTATTGTTGGCAAAAAATTATTACTCATATAGAATAATGTAAACAAAAAAGTGATAATACAATTCTAAAAAATATTATTAGTCTGATAATAATTTTTTCATAAACCGAACACATCATAAAAATATTAGAAATTCTACATGAAACATGAAATAAATCATTAAAGATGGTTATTTATAATTCTTAACAAATTTTTTCAACTCTATAAGATTAAAGATTCAATATTGAAGATGATAATCATTAAAACAACAATTTTGATGGTAATTAACTTGTTGCTTTTGATTTGTAATTGTTTGATTCGTATCTATAAGCTTATTATTTGAGATATTGTCAATGAATTTTTTTTCACAAGCAATTAAAATCTATTATCATATTTTCTTAATTAATATTTAAACAAGTAAATGAAACACATGACGATGAACTTAAACAACTTGTTGCTTTTGATTTGTAATTGTTTGATTCGTATCTATAAGCTTATTATTTGAGATATTGTCAATGAATTTTTTTTCACAAGCAATTAAAATCTATTATCATATTTTCTTAATTAATATTTAAACAAGTAAATGAAACACATGACGATGAACTTAAACCACTTGTATAGAAAAAAATATGATAGTAAATAAAAAATAGGCATAATGTTAAAAACAGCTCCTAATGTTTCTTAAAATGGTCATTTTAGTTCCTATTTTTTTGGGAGCATTTTAGGCCCCCAACGTTTCACTTTGGGGGCAAAAAGCTCCCTCTATTGATAAAAATCATTAGTTAACACACAATTAATGCTATAAAATATGAGCATTTTTAACTTAAAATGAAATATTGAGGGCTAAAATGCACTAGGAAAAAATAATAAAGGACAAAATGATTATTCTGTTAAATGTTAGGGACATTTTTGTCCTAAAATGAAATATTGGGGGTAAAAATGCTCCAAAAAGTAGAATATGAAGAAAAATGACAATTTTAATAAACATTAGGATGCTAATTTTTGGATTATGCCTTAAAAATATAACAAGTCAACCAGGGTTGGTCCTGATTATTTTTGGCTCGGGACGAAAATTAAAGAAATAGTCCCCTAATATAAAAAATTAAGAAATATCTAATATAAATTTTTTAAAATTAAAAAAAGTATTTCATTACAATATAAATAAAAGATGTCAAAAAATATATTTAAGAATACAAATACTTATAAAAAAATATTACATTCGAATATTTTAATGCAAAACCATTGCTGATAGAGCCAACATCAATTCTTTCCAATATATTTTTCTCAATACACAACATAACAGTTGAAAATGAAAGAACGATCTTTTCTAGAATTTGAAAATATATAAAATTAAAAGAAAGAATTTGGAAACACGATCTATCTAGAATTTTAAGAACAATCTTCAATATTATTCAAGCACCATAATTGATAACAAACAATTGTGACTTTACGTGTGATACAAATATGATAAATTAAAAATGAGAATAATAATTTTCAGATGAATCGTGAAACATGAAATAGAAAAAAACATACTAATTATACTTAAATTTTTTCCTCTCATTAAGTTTTGAAAAAAATAATGTTAATAAATTTTTTCATTGATATGAAAAATCGGGAAAGAGATTCGGTGAATTGATAGTGAGAATTTGAAAAGACCAAAATTAAAGAGTTCAATTGTTTTTTTTTGAATTTTGAGAAAGAAATATTAAAGTAGAATTTTATGAAAGAATAATTTATTAACATTAATATAAAATTCAATAAAGATAATTGACACCTTAATAAATTTATGGGCCTCATTATTTTATTGAGCAAATTATGTATTTAATACCTAAATTACCAGTTTTGATCTGTTTTAATATTTAAAATTTTAATTTTTTTTCAAAATCATACGCAAAGTTTAGTTTTTGTTTCATTTTAGTACCCACCTTTAAAAACTTTATTTTTTTTATTTCATTTTAGTGTCCATTCAAAATTTAACATTAATTTTTATTTTTATTTTTTTTTGAAATTTTAGGTTCTAAAACAAACCAAAACTGATAGTTATGTACTAAACGCTTTCAGTTTTTAACGACGAGTAAACTAAAAGTTAGATATGATTTTGATTTTTTTTTAAAAAAAAATTAGATACTAAAACGGATCAAAGCTGATAGTATAGGTACTAAATGCATAGATTACTCTATTTTATTTTACAATATTTTAATTTATTATCAAAAAAATTAAAAAATATTATATTGAAAAAATATATTTTGTGGGTCCTGGGTGGGTGCCCCTCCTGCCTGGCCCAGGGCCGACCCTGAAGTCAACAGTAATTCGTTCAAACATGTATATTAGGTTTAATGATTTGATATATAGTCAAGAAATAAGATGATTAGCACGAACTAAATGACATTGGTGGTAAATAATTTGTTGTTATTCTTTGAAGTCCCATATTCGAGCACCATGAATGTCACAGGTGTGAATATTGAATGTCAGATTGTTTAGAGTAATCTTATAACATATACTGCATTGTACTTACCTCATATTAATAAAATAATGAAATAAGATTATTAGAATAAATATATAAGTATGGAAGTAAAAGGTGACTATCAAAAGTGAGCCTACATGCTAAGCAGTATAAATAAATAAATTGTTGTCATTAAGTAATGGATGTGTAATTTGCCTACATGCTAAGCAGTATAAATAAATAAATTGTTGTCATTAAGTAATGGATGTGTAATTTGTATTTGATGTTCATGATTAACATATGCAATGAATAACAATCACATACAACATAACAAAAAAAGTTTTGTTTGAAGTTAAATTTGTTTTCATTTATGATTTTCATGAATTGAATGATATAATGTGTCATGATACATATCAAATATCAATAGAACATGTTCAACTTCAACAATATTCCAAATGAACTTTTCCATTCAATTCTTAACCAATTTTTATGATTCCTGAAGCAATAGCTCCCTTCATTAATATATTATCAAATGAGATGAAGAAATTTAAAATTAAAACTAAGCATTCTCTTAAATTCCTCTCAAACCACAATAACATCATGGTAAACCATGATTTTGACCAATGTAGCTTCAAAATTAAATTTCTCACAATTGAAACAACAAAATATTATGTAAAAATATTCATTATAAAGCCTATATAATAAACTACACAATGGGGAAAAATTAATTTTTTTCATCAAATATAACTCAAGTTATGCTCAAATCAATGGAGACCAAAAGCACACCTAAAATGTTGAAAACATCAAATTCTCCCTCATTCCTCCCTACTCCATTGTTTTCCACCCCAAAAATCTTGAACCGTAGATAACGCCTTATCCGACGATCCGTATTTAAACATAAAGACAGACAGAGATCCTCGTGATGGTAGTCTCCACCAATCAAATTTCATCTAATGGATACCGTCTCTCTCACATTTGTGTATTTAAATCAATTCATTTCCATCTTCTTCCTCACAGAAGAAAAGTACCAGTGAATCTCCACCTTAAAGATTGGATCCAAAAATCGCCGATTTCTTAGTTTATCCCAAATGGCCACCGAGGAACCAACAGTCGAGGTAGGCGCAGAGCCGGAGACGGCGGAAGAAAATCCTGGAGAGACCAAAGCCGGTACTAAATCCGGCAGAGCACGGAAAGCCAAAGAATCCAAGCCAAAGAAAGCTGCAGCTCCGAAGAAGTCACGTGTATCTTTTACCCATCCTACTTACGAGGAGGTATTTAATAATTCATATTGTTTTTGTTTTTGGGTCTTGATTATGTGTTGATATATGGTTGGTTCTGTCGCAGATGATCAAGGATGCGATTGTTAGCTTGAAGGAGAGGACGGGTTCAAGTCAGTACGCCATTGCTAAGTTCATAGAAGGGAAACAGAAGCAGCTTCCTGGGAATTTTAAGAAGCTTTTACTCTTCCATTTGAAGAAGCTTGTGGCTGCTGGGAAGTTGACAAAGGTTAAGAATTCGTATAAGCTACCTACGGCGAGGTCCTCGAAGCCGGCTGCCACTGCTTCTGCTCCTGCTAAGAAGAAGCCAGCCGCTACTAAGGCGAAGTCTAAGCCTGTTTCGAAGGCTAAGGAAGGGAAGAATGCAAAACCTGGTTCTAAAGCTCCGGCTAAGAAGAAACCTGCTTCTAAGTCCAAGAGCAAGCCGGCGGCTAAACCAAAGGCTGCTCCTAAAGCTAAGTCTGTTCCGACAAAGACGAAGGCGGTGGCTTCTGTTAAGCCGAAGACTACTCCAGCTACCAAGTCGAAGGCTGCAGCCAAGCCTAAGGATAAGCCGGTCAAAGCTGCCAGAACCTCGACAAGGGCTTCTCCGGGGAAGAAGGCGGCGGCTGCTCCTCCTCCTCCGAAGCCAGCTGCAAAGAAAGCTCCGCCGAAGAAGGCTCCCGCAGCTAAAAAAGCTCCGGCGAAGGGCGTTAAGCCGAAGAGTGTCAAGTCAACAGCAAAGAGAACCACGCCGAGAAGAGGAAGGAAATGAAGGAAAGAAAGCCTAGTCCTGTATGGGTAGTTTTGTAAATTTGAGTGTTGAAGCTTAGTGAATGTATTTGGGTCAATGTATAACCGAGAGAGAAATATGACATAGGATCTTAAATCTGTTCTCTTACACCCTTTTTTAAATGTTAAATTTCTAATATCCTTTTGATCCAATTTTCCGTTTAATATATGAAATTAGAGCTTTGATCTTTGTCTCGTCTGCGTGATTAAGGTTTTATATTTTAGGTTGCTTGGAATAGATTAAGAAACGCTGGCTTGTTGAAGAAGTTGCATGGATCGCCGGAGGGCTAAAGCTCTTATCTGCAGATGCACTGATTCCAGACATGGAAGCTGAGGTTTGAGCTTCTTTTCAAATACTGAAATTCGTATAATTATGTCAAATAATGATGTTTGATTTGTGCCTGCCATTGTTGATCAAATTAATCAAGCCAAGCCTGGTTTAAATTGGAGGCACATAGAGTTTACTCACCTTCCAAGCAAATTTAAAAGCTCTGCATTTATTTGGGAATGAGTTGCTCCATTTTTATTTTTGATTTTGTTTCTATCCTAAAAGCTTCACCTAATTTTGATGGACGATTTAAACATTGGTTGGTTCTAGATTTGAATTGATTTCCATTTTGAGAGTTTCTTCCATGAAAAACTTTGGATACCTTTAGGTTTCAAGTAGTTGAGAAGAGATGGGGCAAAATGATTGAATAGAGGTGAGGAGTAGATATGGTATTTGCAGAATCACTCTGCCAAAATTGGGAATTCTTGAAGATTTGATCTGCTTGTAATTCTAACTTCAAAATGAGTAAAATGTCAGGTTTCATTTAGGGAGCGATCATAACTAGTTATTCCCATTCACTGTCTTGATTAACCTTTTTTCGTCATTTTGGTTCATTATCATATTTTCTTTGTTTGTTTATGGGTTGAAAGCTAGCATCCATGCTCTTTCTTTAGTTGTATGTTTGTGTTGATGCATGTCTTTAAATTTGATGGTTTGGGTTGAGATCATTTATAATTTTAGGTGATTCACTCCTTTTTGTTTTAATTTGGGTGGAGAGTCGCGCTAGTGGTTACATGGTAGTTGGCCGGTGTTCAGATTCTCTGTTTTCATAAGAAGCAAATGGTGGAAGAAGTGGAGATATGGTTCTGTATACTTCTCTCAGTTTGGAATGAGAGATTTTATAGTGATCCTAAATGTTGATGTCAATTGTAAGGTCATGTTGGTTATTTATAGGTTGATATGCCTGATAGTTATGATCAGCTGTTAATTTGGTTTTGATTCTAGTAAATTATGTTGATCTCTTAAAGGGTCATGATTTTCTTATGTCCAAAGATGTTCTCCCGGGATCTTAATTACGGAGTTCTCCAGGGACCTTATGTACAAAGAATGGTCTTACTGAGGAGATCCGAAAGAAGTACAATAATGGTAATAGAAATCATGCTCAGTTTGCATTAATTAAATTGTGGGGTAGGAGTTTATTTTGCTCAAGTTGCTGCTGTGACTGCTCTTTCTTTTCCTTTTAAATTCCATTTTGGAGTTCCAATTTTCAGCTCCACACCTACTACTGATACTAGCAGAAGATTATTGAAACTATTAATGGGAGTATTGTTTTTTTTTCTATCAAAAAAAAAATAAAAAATAGGAGTATTGTTTTTCAGCTCCAGTATCTGAACTGAGCTTTACAAGTGACAAAAATGGCACACATATGCTTCATGATTTCAATACAACCTTGATAGACATTCTTGGTCATAACTAAATAAAAAAGGTTTGAGACACCTTCTTCAGCTTGCAATTTTTGTTGGTAAATATTCATAAGCTTGAAACTCATTAGAGCTGTGCCATTCTTTCCACTTTCTGGATGGTAAACTTCAGCTCCTTTTGAATATTTAATCTAGAAGGTGATAGTACAATGTCTTTCCAAATTAAACCAGCTTCACAAGACGAGTTGGGATGCTTGTAAAGTTCGTATATGGACTCGGAGTCTTCGTTCAGCCTGCCAACCTGCTTTAAACAGTCAATCTCATCTGGATCAACTAGCAAGGTTCTTTCTCTGTCTTTCCATCCTATCAACTTCACAAATTGTTATGTTAATGTTACATAATTGGCTGCATGGAGTAATTTTGCTAGCAATGAAAGTTCCTGCTCAGTATGCTGCAGCTATCTGTGACCGTGACTAACAAGACTATTGTTGATGGAACAAATGGAACAACCGGTCACTTCTTTTAGGTTCACTTCTTTTAATTTGCGCGAAAAATCGCAACCGGTGGAGAAGCAGTCGTTAAGTCCTCTGTCTACATATGGAAGTAGAGGAGGATTGAATGGTGGAGGAGGATAATGAGTTCCACCCCTTCACTCGATCCTAATCGAGAGGTTTTATAGCGACTTTTAATATTGGTGTTAGTCGTAGGGTCATTATAGTTATCCATAGGTTGGCAGGCTAAGTAGATATGATTAGCTGTCAGTAAATTTAGTTCTGGTCTACGATAGATCATGTAAAATATGTCATGTGTTTGAGATTCTTCCTCCGAAGATGCGGAGGAGGTACAACAAACTTCTACCATCTTAGTGATTCAAGATGGGTCATTCTGATATAATCAGGCTCCGTTCTAGTTGTTCTTAGGTTCCAGAGTTAAAATTCTGTAGTGAACTTCTAGTTTTATGCCACTAGAGAAACTAAGATTAAAAATGTGGGATAGTTTATTCACCTTAGGTGGACCTTCAAGAACATTAGTGGAATATAGCCTAGCATTGTCAACCGGTTGGCAGTATGTTGGAAATGCATTTGCAAATCTCTTGAGGGATTTCAATTGTGATTTCACCCTTACAGCTCGTCTACACATTATAGCTCTCCTGTAAATATTGAATCCCTTGATAAAATCAGTATCTCAGGTAAATGGTAAAGGATACATTATTAGGTAGTTTCCACGTCGCCGTACCTTATGCCTCTAATAACCGCTAAATAGGCGTCGCAAACAACCCCGACCAGCTCTATTCTGTATGGCTTCCTCTTTTTACCTCCTTTTGGAGATTGATCTCCTTATTCAATTTGTTCCCAGTAATTTTCAATAACAGTCCCATCAGGTTGTTGCCTGTAACCAACCCCCAATGATATCGCTGGCAGTGGACACATCTGGCCATAGTTATTGTTTGCAGAACAAATGGTATCCAGGAGAGTGTTCCATCCATGATCACATCTCGCCCTTCATTCAGTGCTGTCACAAGTAGGGATGATGCTGCATCTGTAGATGATTGGTGCACCTGTTTGGAATAAAAACCAAGTTCCAGGTTGATGGTACCATAAGAAGCATTCATACGGTTACCAAATTATTTATTTACTTTTGAAGTGTTTTTGGTTCATTTGTACATTTAACATGGAGGTGTTTGTTTGGGAACTATGAGTCTATGATGACCTTGTGGAGATCAGAAAAATGAAAGATTTATAACTGTAGAACGTAAAGATATATCGACGGAAGGACTGCTAATATAGTCGATAAGGCTGCAAAATTGACTCTTACCAGTTCAGCTGAACGAACCATGTCTGCATGGCCTTTGGAGCTGAGGGCTCTGTATATGACATCTGATTCTTTGAATGCATCTTCGTTGATCACAACTGCATTCGCCGTTGCGCCTGCCCAGAATGTTCTACCAATATTTTATGCACAGCAATTGATGCAAGTTCCTTGTAATTGCTCATCGTTACTAATAAATTCAATGCAAACTTTCTAGATATGCAGGAACAAAAGCTTACTCTTTGAGAATGTCCTTGAGGACTGTACTCTTTCCGGCTCCCATTCCACCTCCCATGAGTAGCAGCACTGGACTTCTATCACTGTGAGCCACCAGAGCCATCACCTCCGTACATTGAGAATCATCAGATGAGGTATGCCCCATTGCTTTCATTTCTTCAACCAATGTATTGAAAACACTAGCCACCTTCAGGTTTTTCGTCACCCTCTCGAATCTTTGTTCCCTATATTAGAAAACCAAAGTTTCTTTTGTCGGAATTAGTATTACTAGTCAGCGACGATAACAATTGTTAGAGACTATACGTAGGCTACTTTTTCAAGATTTTAGAACTCCAAGTTTCGTTTTGTGAAAGGATATAGCTAAAGTGACAATAACATTGATTAAAAAACAGTATGCCCAACCTAGTTGCTGCCATGAAAATCTGCTTGAGCTTTTTCTTGGGTGCAGCATCAGCACTTAATACCTGAAACAATGTGGCATAAAACAAGTCACTTGCTCTATGTGGCATAATACATACATACATATACATATACATACACCGATTACCTGAATGATCATGATATCTGCATGGCTCCAATGAAATGCAAAATAACAAAGTATGCATCTCTCAAACTCTTCCACAAGCTTAACATACTGGGAATCCACATCAGACTCATTAGAAAAATATGAACAGATATCGTCTTCGCAGCTTTCGCATTTTCTGATGTATTCTACTGCTAACTTGCAGAGCAATGGACAACTTCTTTTATCTTTCAACCCCATCTGTCTAGATGAAAACAGAGATGAAAAGAATGTCAAAGGTGCACGTAAATGAAGCCAGGACAAGACATAAGATCAAATCATATTACCTACGTAGTTAGGGAAGCTTTCAAGCATTTCAAGGCGACCCCAGCTCGTCTATCTTGTTCTCAGGCGTGGAATGATCTTTTGATCCATTCGTTTCTTTACATGCTACTGCTCCGCTGCAACGATGATTCCGACCGATGAAGCAACCAGGATCTGTATAAACAAACATCGAAAAAGCCATAGAATGAATGGTTTACATACATACATGTATATGTAAATGTGTTTCTTTATAAGATAATTGTATGTTTATTACTTTATCCCTCTGCATGCCTTGGAATTCAGGAAACTAGAATTGTGTTGGAAGTCTGAATCTGATGATTTTTCTGAAACGAGAAACAAATTTTCCGTTACTCTTGGTCTTTATTAATCGTTAAATCTGTAAATTTGTTTGGAGGATAGATGGTTTCATGGATCTTCGTTGAAACCAAGACCCAGCACTGACAGGTGTAATAACCTTATTTCTTGTCATATGTAGGCATCCGTTTTTGACCGAGATTAAAAAAATATTATAAATATTAATTATATATTATTATTATTATTATATCATTAATATTATTATTACATTTTTGTTGCAAGCCCAATATAACCCGAGCCTAAACATCCATGATTGCAAGCAAAGAGGAAATGCTATGGTGAGGGACTTTCCGAAGCATTATGCTTGGTGAACCATATCGGATGGCGACGATGTATCCATCTTTGGCGGTAGCCTTGTTTGGGTGGATCATAACTCCTTGTCAAATTGTAATGATGGTCTGGTTGATTCCATTCATGGGTCCACCGCAATCACCATATCAAACAACTATATGACTCACCATGATAAAGTCATGCTCGTGGGGCACAGTGATTCCTACATTCAAGACAAGAACATGCAAGTCACAATAGGAAAGGGGAGGGGACAAAATATCATTAATATTGAGCCAACCACTACATTGAAAAAACGTTTAAAAAACAAAATAAATCCGTATAATCCGGGATTCAACCTGCTACAACCAGATTTCATCGATCAAAGTCATCACCAAATTATTGAATTGCAACCATAAAAGGACAGAGAACAACGAGCAATAAAAGGGGGAGCAGAGGAGAAAGAAAAAAAAAAGATCACAAATACAAACAGAGAAAAAAAAAAGCTCATATTGGAGGAAAAATCCTGATCATATTCAAAATACTGGTATCAGATAGAGGGTTAATTTTTCTTCGAAAAGAAATCAATTGTAAACAGGGGAAATATTCCATCCCTCCATTCGAAAGCAATAAAAACATTTTGAGGTATTCCTAGTTTTGTTTCAATTTCCAGTATATGTTGCTTTATTTTTTTTTTTTTTATTTTCAAACCCAAATTAGCAGTAGAACAATCTGTTATTTATTACAATAATTAATCCAAAGAAATCAACGCATGTTTGATCATAAGCAAAATAAGTAGGTTGATATAAGATAATAATAAAAAAGAGGGATTTGGGTTAATTTACCTGAATTGTGCGAGTTCCAGTGAAGTCTCATTGACTCCATCACTGTTCGGGTTCTGAGAAGAAGAATTGATTTTAGTCTTGGTAAATAATTTTTTTTCGAAACGGAAAAGAGCGAGATAGAGAGAACTTACCTTGACCGTGAGACGAGCAGTTGTGGTTTGGCTTCGAGAGGTTTAGGGACTGGTTTTGGTCATTTAGAGGTCGATTGAGAGGGTTTTGGGGTTACTATGTTATTGGTGTCCTCGTTGGAATCAAGACCATTAGAATAGAAGAGGTCTCTTGGTTAGGTCTAGGCTTGCTCGGTCGTTTTGGTGACTGTGAAGAGAGAATAACGCCGGTAAGTACATGGTGTGAATGACCTTGGAGCTTCCGGTTTGAAAAGAAAATAAAGGGAACGATTTACTAAGTATTAAGTTTAGTTTAGCATACCTTACTAATGCATGGTAATCGGTTTGGAGAAAGAAAGAATGAAAGAAAGAGTACAAGGAAAAGGAAGGGGTTAAGAGTAGGTCTGTAAATGAGACGAGACAGATCGCGAGCTACTCGAGATCGACTCGATCAAGGCTCGATAAATAATCGGATCGAATGGACTCGAGTCGAGCTCGACTTGAGTTCTTAACGAGCCGAAACGAGCTACTCGATATTCGACTCGAAAAGCTCGTGAGCAACTCGAAAAAATTTTATATTATAATTTTATATTTTTTAAAATTACATTATAAAAAATTTATTAAAAATACATTATTGATAATTATAAAATTTTAAAAATATATTAAAAATTCTATAATACAACTACCTCAAATTTTAATTTTTTTAATTAAGCAACCCAAGTCCAATTGTTACATTGTATATTACTAAAAGAAAAATAAAAGCCCAATTAATTAAGCACATATTAGATTACACCCTAAACTTTAAACCATAAACCCTAAATCTTAAATCCTAAGCACTAAACCCTAAACCCTTAATCTGATTATGTGATAGGATACTAAAAGAAAAATAAAAGCCTATTTAATTAATCACATGTTAGATTACACCCTAAGCTATAAACTATACACTACAAACCCTAAATCCCAAACCATAAACCCTAAGCCCTAAGCCCTAAACCTTTAATTCAATTATGTGATAGAGGTTAAGTTATGCACATGAAGGTAACATACAAATTATGCAAAAATAAAATTAATGAAATTAACAAGGGTTTATATATAAATAAACTAATAAATCACACTTGGTCAAATCAATAAATAGGTTCATTATCAAAACAAACGGTGATCAAAACATCAATTTTATTTGATTGTTACATCTTTAATTTCTCGAAAACAATTAATTTGATTAAACAATTCATTTATTTATTTGAAAAGGTCATGCATTTTTTAGTCTCAATTGTCAAGAGACCTAGAGATATCTCTCTTACAATAAGAAGGAAACATTTTATTTTAATTGATCATATCTCAATATATGATTCTCATTATATATGAATTTGATTTGTATCTTATATACATATTTATCTTTTGAATATCAATCAAACTTAATATTAAGTCCAATATATTATTGTGCCCATAATAATAATCAATTCGACTTTAGAATAATTAATAGTATTATTTAAGGAGAATATTATATAATAAAAATACAAATGATTATAATAATAAATTTAATTATCAAAATATTATGTCTATATAATATGCAGGAAATTATTACTAACAAGAGGATGTTATCAGAAATATTATGCCTTTGAATGAATACAGACCAGTTGCTTGCAATAAGCTTAGGCAAGAACTTTGTCATTCTAGCAACAAGATGCACTTGTTGATGACTGAACAACAATAAATTGAACGAAAATGTTTCATGCAACTAGGATTAGGAAAACCATAAGGGCTTGGTGCATTTCCTCCATCTTGAGAAAACATTGCATACTTGATTTACTGCTCACCAATAGATCTGTTTAGATCCACTTGATCTTCAGAACAAAGACTGCACTGCAAAAGCTCTTGTAACATCTCCATTGATGTAATGTAACATTAACTTCATGATCAGAGGAATATCGAACCATTCTACCGACCCCTACAAGATATGATGTGGATAATGAAAATCTTAACCTGAAACTAATGCCAAGAAAGAATGGGAAAAGGAAATGTACTTTCTTCCTTGAGTTTGTTCTGTCTTTTTTAAATAGCTAAATTATAACTGCCAATGCAGGAGCGCAAGTGACCTTTGAACAAAAAGGAAATGGCAAAGAAAGAAGAAGATATCATTACTATATAGTCAAATTCCAATGCACTAATGGTTCATGAAAAAAAACTAAAGGTGATTAGTTGGCAGGGCTTCCTCTTTTTCCTGCTGTGCACTCAATAACTTGAGCTCCTAACCCACCAGTCATGTCATGCTATAGCATTTTCAAGAGATTACTTGTTTAAAATCAGAAACAAAGTTGATTGCTCTTTGCTTTGATTTTCATCGAAAACCCATACTAACTTTTTATATAATAGTCTCAATCTCCACCATCCTTATATGATTTATTGATTTATTGATTGATTTTGAATGCAACTCAAAGTTTATAAATCTAAATATTTACAGAGCATAAAGGATAGGAAGAAAGGAAAAGTAAAAGATGCTCCATGGCTGGGAAGACAAGGTGGCGCTATTGCGCAGAAAAAGGCTCCTTGTTAGTCCAAAGCCTTTTGAATTTTTATCCCACAACGGACGCTAAAGAGAGTCAGAGCGCTGGAGTCAGTTATAAAAGGAGTGGACTAACACATGTGTTAGTATATCTTTCTCCGCCTTTTGGCTAAGGTGAAGTGTAGTATGTGTTTATTAGCTTAATATCTGAATCGTAGGCTTAATGGCTCATACGATATTAAATTTATTTTTTTGAGGGTGAGAACCTTTCATAGTAGCTTGCTTGCAGAGGAGGATTGAGCTTGAATCAAGCTCAGAAACGAGCTTGAATTGAGCTCAAAAACGAGCTTGAATTGAGTTTTTGAGTTCTTTTTTATTTTGAGCCTTTTCGAATTCGAGTCGAGTTTTAATATTATCTTTCGAGTTTGAGTCGAGTTTGAGAATTTTAGGTTTGCGAGTTTTTGAGTTTAGTCGAGTTTACATATAAAGTTTTCGAATTTGAGTTGAGTTCGACAATACTCGAGTTGACTTGGCTCGTTTACACTCCTAGTTAAGAGCAACAGAGAAGGAACCAGGCGCACGAAAAATAAAATGGGTTAAAATTGGGTTAGTAATATGACAATAATTGTTTAATATTTTAAGGCTAAATGGCCACTCCATTTAGTGTTTTATAACTTTTGTTTTTATTTTATTTTATGGTTTTAACCTTAGATTTATTGCTTACCACGTGGATAGCTCCAAATTCATTTATCTTTGTTAGTTAGTGCCCAAAGTTAATTACTATTGTTTGTACACGTTTAAAATATAAAATATTGCATTAAACCTAGTCAAATTTATGTGTTATTGAATGATATAATAATAATAATATGTTTAAATTAAATCGCATGTATATATTTAATGTTTATTTCTTTTGTATGTTATTATTAGAATGTGTATGTATATCTTCTTAACAATATTTAGTTATTATTAGTTTTTGATTGTTTATAAATTACATATATAGTTTTATTCATTTTGATTAATAAATTAGGTATAAGGCATCTTTTAATTAATATTGTATGTTATCTTCATGTGCATAACTCGACATTATTACATGTTATGTTAATATTTGATTTTGTGCATAATATTTATAAATATTACATATTAGTCATTGATTTAATGTATTTGTGTATTTTTGATATTATTCAAATTTGGCTATGATGTTTGTAAATACATCGTTTTAGTCCTTGTTTTAATTTGGTTTAATTGTGATTTAGCCTTCAAGTTTTTGATTTGTTGCACTTTAGTTCTAAATTTCATTTTTGGATTATTTTCATTTTAGTACATGTGTTATTTAATGTTTGTAATTTTTGATTTTGGTTTATTAACCCTTTAAGTTTTTGTTCTAATTATTTTGGTTCTTATAAGTTTAACTACTTATTTTATTTTATTTATTTTCTTTAAGTTATTAATATGAAGTAAATTAATTAAATTTCAATAAACGGATCATATTTTAACTTGATATTTGATTCAGGATTTTCACCATTACGACAACGTATATGCCACACAGTACCAATTTTGGGCGTTGTGGGGGTGCTAATCCTTCCCCACGCGTAACCGACTTTCGAACCCGTTTTAATCAAATCTTTGGAAAACGAAGACCAATTTTTCTCTTAAAAAATGATTTTTCATAAAATTGTTTTTAAAAGATATTTTTAGGTATTCGACCTACCTAGTCCAAAGGTTGATGGCGACTCTATCCAATTCTATCCAAATTAATTCAAAACCGTCAATTTTTCCAAAATTAAAAGTCGTAACTGTTTTAAAACAATTAACGATTGTTCCACCCGAAAAACGGTTACGAAAGCTTGGCGACTCCGCTGGGGAATTTTTTTAGAGAGTCAGGCTGTTAGTCTTTTACATATTGTTGTTTGGTGAAAATTATGAGTTCAAGTCTTTAGTTAATTTATGATTCATTTATTAAAGTTTTTAATTGATTCATTTTTTTTGTTATACTAACATTTTTATCTTTGTTTTCAGATCTGTCCAAGTTTTTATCGAGTGGTTTCGTTTTCCTCTTGAGTCAAAGGGCTGAATATTCCTCCTCACACACATAACGAGTATTTGCATACCATAAGTTCACTTACGAGCTTTGTCATTTTTAAGTTGAGATGAAAGCTTAACCTACGTGAGATAATTTGTTTCTCCGTACGGGTTTAAGCAAGTAATCTTTGGGGTTCATATACCTTATGTCTACGTGAGATAAATTGTTTCTCCACAAGGACATAAGAAAATGTATCCTCTCGAATTGAACTCGATCCTCACGAGCCTGTAATGGGCCAGGATTGAGGGTTTGGTAGCCCAAGGGGGCACCGACATCAAGGGCAATTTGAGTATTTTTTTCCTGATAGAGCCGAAACCATGCATATAGTGAACCGTAGAACGGTCACCCTAGGTATAGACATATCGAACCTCTGTCTGTCAATAGGTACCCAAAATAAGTGTACACAAAGGAGGAGTATTTATGAACCTTTACATTTTTGTTTTATGTTCGTAGAATATTGTTGAAAACATTTTGATATTTCGATATAACAAATTAAGTTAAATGAATTTTAAGATTTTCCAAAAAGATTTTCTAAGTATATTCGATATAATTATTCGAATATCAAAATAATACTCTAAATCTTTCAAATGTCATTTTTAATCTTTACTCAAGTGTAAAATTAAGTTTTAATCTTAAAATAATTTCAAAACGATTTTACAAAATATTTCGAACCATCTCAACGCCAAATATTCCAGATTGCTCAGAGGGAACCGGTTCCCCCCCAAGGGGGTACCGATTCCCCCCTGAATGGTTTGGCTCCGAGAATTCCAGTATGCTCGGAGGGAACCGATTCCCCCTATGTAACAGTCGAAATATTTGAATTTTACACTTAGGGAACCGATTCCCCATAAGGGGTACCGATTTCCCCCACGCTCCAAACTGTTTTATTAATTGATTTCACACTAAAACGTCTATATTATCTTCATTAATGATCCCCAATGTTCAGAAGTGATTCAAGGTATATTTTAAGCAAGCTTAGAAGCCATTGATCAAGAACAAGAAACATCAAGCAACTAGAATCAAGAGAGAATCAAAGAGAAAGCATCAAACCTCAAGTTTGAGCATTTCAAGCCTATTTTTCAATCAATATTCATTTTGCTTTCAAGAACACTTATTGTGCTCAATTGTATTCATTCTTGAGTGTTCTTTTCTTTGTTATAGAATTGTGCAAACAATCTATCGTGTGAGGATTTTCTTGTAAGTTTGCAAATTTGTATTGTTCTCTTTGGGAGAGAGTGTTCTCAAGAATTTGGGGTATAATTCTTGAGGGATTGTAAGGTTACTCTTTGTCCTCAAAAGAAAAACAAATTAGTGAATTTGTGGAAAATCCTTAGTGTGGATAGCTAAGGTAGTGGACGTAGACTTTGGTTGAGAAAGTCGAACCACTCTAAATCGCTGTGCAATTTCTTTCAATTTTCTGCAAAAGCTTCCACCAAAATTTTTATTGCCAATTCACCCCCCTCTTGGCCAATTCTGTCAATCGATTAACTCAACAATTGGTATCAGAGCCTAACTCATTTGAAGGTTTAATCGCCTCTTGAGTCGATTCGGGAAGAGTTATATCGATAATCAAAGTCATCAATGGCCTATACTTTAAACTTCGACTCCGATCTCGATTCGATGCCCGTCAACAAGCCTCCTTTCTTCAATGGAGCTAATTATGCCTATTGGAAAAATAGGATGATGTACTTCATTCAAGCAAGTGACATGGGAGCATGGAATGTCATAGAAGAAAGATACTTCAAGCCTCTCACTCATCCAAGATTATGGAGTGAAGGAGAGACAAAAATGTTCCAGCTCAACTCCAAAGCCATCCATATCATATTTTGTGCTCTTGGACCAGATGAATACGGAAGAGTTTCATCTTGTACAACCGCCAAAGAAATATGGGAAAAAATTCAAGTCACTCATGAAGGTACCGATGAGGTAAAGAAATCTAAAATTAGTATTCTAACGCATAGCTATGAAAATTTCAAGATGAAACCAAATGAAGATATCAAAGCTATGACGGATAGATTCTCAACGATTGTCAATGGTCTCAAATCATATGGAGAGATCATTTCAAATGAAAAGCTTGTGAGGAAGTAAGTCTACTCCCTCCCAAAATCGTGGCAATCAAAGAAGACGGTAATCATCGAGTCTAAGGATCTAACATCCTTAACTCTTGAAGAGCTAATCGGTTCACTCCTCACTCATGAAATGATGCTTGAAGATGAGGTGGACCTTGATAAGATTGAAGAGACACCAAAGGAGAAGGAGAAGAAGAAAAACATTGGAGTTACTCTCAAATCCACAAAAAAATGAGAGTGATTCGGATGAAGATGACAATGACGATGATGAGGAAATGGAATTGTTTGCCAAACGGTTCAAAAAAATGATGAGACCTTACCGAGGGAGAAAATTCAAACGAAATGAAGGCCTAAAAAATGAACCAAAAGAGAAGGACCCGATCATTTGCTATGAATGCAAAAAGCCGGGGCATGTCAAATATGATTGCCCACAATTGAAGAGAAAGGGTCAATCAAAGAATAAGCACAAGGCTCATGTGGCTACATGGAGCGATGAAGAAGGTTCCGATGAAGAGGAACAAGAAGTAGCAAACTTGTGCTTGATGGCATTCGGGGAAGATTCTAAGGTAACCTCTAACTCATTTGATTTTGATGATTTATCCTATGATGGGTTATTAGAGGAATATAATGGGTTGGCTACGGATTATGAGAAATTATTTTTAAAATATAAAAATGATGTTTCAAAATTGAAAAATGAAAATAAACTCATATCCAAAACCAACAACGATCTTGAAAGTAAAATCAAAGATTTGCAAATCAAACTAGAAGAGTTTGAAAAGAAAATTTTGGATTTGCAAAATTTACTTTCAAAGGTCAATGATGATCATCAAAAGAAAATTGATGATCTTAAAACTTATTTTGATAAACGTTTTAAAAATGGAGAAAATTCAAAATCCAACTTTGTTCGAAAAAGTTTTAAAAACTACAATCATAGAGGTCCCCAAAGAACCTCTAATGGAAAAATCATTAGAAGTATATGGGTTATTAAAGAGCTCATTACTACTAAAGATAAGGATATCCTACACAAATGGATACCTAAGGGGACTAGGATTTTGGAAACTAATGAATATGGACCCAAAAGATTTTGGGTACCAAAAATTAGAAATTAATATATGTTTGTAGGAAAAGGAGCATTGCTACAAGGAACGGGAAACAAATCCAAATTCATGGTACCTTGATAGTGGATGCTCAAGACACATGACTGGAGACAAAAATTGGTTCATTGAGCTTAACGCCAAAAATGGAGGAGAAGTGACATTTGGTGATGATTCAAAAGGTCACATTGAAGGTATTGGTAATACCTCTTCCATACAAATTAATAATGTTTTATATGTGAATGGATTAAAGCATAATCTATTGAGTATTAGTCAATTTTGTGATAAGGGATTCAATGTCATGTTTGATATTAATGGTTGTAAAGTCATTGACATTGCATCTAATCGGATTATTCTTGATGGTCATAGAATAGGAAACATATACATGGTGAACTTAGATTCTATTGATATGACTAATTTGTACCTAGTTGCTAAGGATGAACATGATAGTTGGTTATGGCATAGGAGACTAGGACATGCTAGTATGAGTGTTTTGCAACGGGTAATTCAAGGTGATTTAGTTCGAGGGTTGCCTAAGCTTAAATTTGATAATGATAAAATCTGTGATGCTTGTGCTAAAGGAAAACAAAAGCGAGTTTCTTTTAAATCCATTAATGGCGTATCAACTAGTAGAGTATTACAATTGATCCATACAGATCTTTTTGGGTTAACTAGGACTACTAGCTTGGGTGGAAAACAATATGCATTTGTCTTGGTAGATGACTATTCTAGATATACTTGGGTTCTATTCTTAAGTACTAAAGATGAAGCATTAGAAAAATTCATCACGTTTTCAAAAGTAATCCAAAACGATAAAGGTTACTCTATAACTAGTGTTAGGAGTGATCATGGCACTGAATTTGAAAATCTTGGATTTACTGAGTTTTGTAATTCTAATGGTATTAGTCACAATTTTGAGCACCTAGAACCCCTCAACAAAATGGAGTTGTTGAGAGGAAAAATCGAACTTTAGAAGAAATGGCTAGAACCATGCTTTGTGAAAATAATTTGCCAAAATATTTTTGGGCGGAAGCCACAAATACCGCTTGTTATGTTGTAAATCGAGTAATGATTAGGCCTATTTTAAAGAAAACTCCATATGAAATTTTCAAAAATAAAAAGCCTAACATTAGCTATTTCCATCTTTTTGGATGTAAATGTTTTGTTTTAAACAACGGTAAAGAAAACCTTGGCAAATTTGATGCTAAAAGTGATGAAGGAATTTTTCTGGGTTATTCCTTAAATTCTAAAGCTTATCGAGTATTTAATAAAAGAACTTTAGTTGTAGAATAGTCTATACATGTTGTTTTTGATGATAATCCCCTTCCGAGGAAGGATTCTTGTGTGAATGATGATGTAGGTATTATAAATACAAATGAAATTAGACATGACGTTGAAGAATCATCATCAAAGGAAGAAATAAAAGATGAGGTAACTCATGATCCTCTTGAGAATCCAACCATTGAAGAAAGGGAAGTATCTTATCCAAGAGAGTACAACTATGTCAAGGATGGTGAGATTATAGGTGATCCATCCAAAGGGGTAACAACTCGATATTCTCTTAGAAATATTTGTAATTATGTTGCATTTATTTCATGCGTAGAGCCTAAGACTATTAAAGAAGCATTAAAAGATGAACATTGGATTATGGCTATGCAAGAAGAATTAAATCAATTTGAGAGAAGTAAAGTATGGACATTAGTTGAAAGGCCTAGTAATAAATCTACTGTAGGTACTAGATGGGTATTTAGGAATAAGCTTGATGAGAGTGGTAATATAGTGAGAAACAAGACTAGACTTTTTGCTCAAGGGTATACTCAAGAAGAGGGCATAGACTATGATGAAACATACGCTCCCGTAGTTAGGATGGAAGCAATTAGAATGTTATTAGCATTTGCATGTTTTCATGAATTTAAATTATATCAAATGGATGTTAAAAGTGCATTTTTAAATGGTTTTATAAAGGAAGAAGTGTATGTGGAACAACCTCCAGGTTTTGAAGATTCAAAATTTTCAGATCATGTTCTTAAATTGACAAAAGCACTTTATGGTTTAAAACAAGCTCCTAGAGCTTGGTATGAAAGATTGTCAAATTTTTTAATTGAAAAAGGTTTTTCAAAAGGGAAGGTTGACACTACATTGTTTTTAAAGCATAAAGGTAAAGATTTATTAGTAGTTCAAATTTATATTGATGATATAATATTTGGTTCTACTAATGATGTTCTTTGCCAAGAATTTTCTAAGCTAATGCAAAGTGAATTCGATATGAGCATGATGGGGGAGCTCTCATTTTTCTTGGGACTCCAAATCAAACAAAGAAAAGATGGCATCTTCATCAATCAAGCTAAGTACGTCAAATATATGCTCAAAAAGTTTGGATTGGAAAATGGCAAACCTCACGACACTCCAATGAGCTCTTCAACAAAGCTTGACTTAGATGAAGGAGGTAAATGTGTAGATGTTAAATTATATAGGTCAATGATTGGCTCTTTGCTTTATCTAACTGCAAGTAGACCAGACATTATGTTCAGTGTTTGCTTATGTGCTAGATTTCAATCATGTCATAAGGAATCACATTTACTAGCTGTTAAGAGAATCTTTAGATACCTTAAGGACACTCCTAGTTTAGGACTTTGGTATCCTAGAGACTCTAGCTTTATCTTGCATGCCTTTTCTGATGCGAATTATGGAGGATGCAAATTAGATAGGAAAAACACCTCCGGTACTTGACAATTCCTTGGAAATATGCTAATTTCTTGGTTTTCAAAGAAACAAAATTGTGTTGCATTATCTACCATTGAAGCCGAATACATTTCAACTGGTAATTGTTGTGCACAAGTTTTATGGATGAAACAACAACTTTTTTATTATGGAATTGAAGTAGGTACAATTCCTATCAAGTGTGACAATACTAGTGCTATTTGTCTCACTAAAAATCCCATCCAACACTCTAGAACTAAGCACATCGAATAAGACATCACTTCATTAGAGACCATGTCACTAAGGAAGATGTAGTTCTAGAATTTGTTGATACTTTGCACCAATTACCGGATATCTTTACAAAACCTTTAGACAAGGAAAGATTTTGGACATTTAGGAGAAAATTAGGTTTGACCAACCTATCTTCACTTAGTGTTTAAAATAATTTTAGCACTTTTAAGACTAAATGAAAAATGCTTAATTTTTGATTGCATTCATTGCTATTAGTTAGGGGGAGTTTATGATTCTTGATGAAAAATTAATTTTATGTTCAAATATCGCTTAAAGATTAATTTGATTGTTTGAACATGATTAATTTTCAATATATGAGTTACCAATACCACTAGAGAAAATTAATTTAGATTTTGTATGTTTAAAATCTGATTTTAGCATTTTGGTGCAGAGGGAATCGATACCCCCATGAGGGAACCGATTCCCCCTTTGAAGGGGAACCGATTCCCCCCACAGGGGAATCGATACCCCCCAGGGGTTCTGGTTTTATCGGGCAGAACCCTTGGTTTTGGCTCAAAACCTTTCTTTCTCTCATTGCCGCCGTTCTTCCCCTCTACTCTCTCAAATCTCCATTTTTGCCTCAAATCAACGATTTTAATCGGAATTCACTTCAAATATCATCTTCTAAACTTGCTAGCATCATTAAAATCATGCAAACAACATCAAAATCCACTCAATCTCATCTTTCAAGGTAAATTTTTCTAAAACTCTGTATTTCATTAATTTTGAACATATGACTAGTTTTAATTAGTTCTAGATAGAAATAGTGATCGGGCATTGATTGTTTAGTGATTAGAAACTAGATATTACAACTAATTTCATCAAAAACACAAGAATTTTCCAAAAATTTAGAAATTTTTGAAATAAAAAAAATTGTTTTTCAAATTATTGTGTTTTAATTGAATTATGTTGTTGTTATGAAAACTATACATATATTGTTTCTCAAAACCGTATTTTTCATAAGTTTTCAAAAACTTTGCCCATTAGGATTGATTTAGAGAACCTTGAAATATTGAGGACTCAATTGAGTTTTGGGATTGATTGAATTGCATACATGTGTTTTCTAAATTACAGGTTATCCATCTATTCCGATTTCCTAAACAATGTCCAATCCTAAACGTGCTAGGTTATCTTATAGTCGCTCAAACCGTCAATCCAACCCTCCTCCAAATCCTCCTCCTATTCCTGAAAATCCAATTCCTAATCCTAATCCCATTGATCCTAATTTGTCTATTCAAAACTCGTGCTTCAATCATCCTGGTCCTAGAAATCATCGTTTTTGGTATTATCAATATTTCGACTCTTACAAAATTAGAGAAGAACGTATCCCTTCTCGTCAAGCTATGTTAGATATTAATTTTAAATATCTTCCTCTTTTACAAGAGTAGAAATTTGACAAACTCTTTGAACTTGAACCCATTGTCTACCATCAACTTGTTCGTATCTTCTATTCTAATGCTGTTTGTGTTAAAAACCGAACTGAAACCGAAACCATAGGAGTTCGTTCCTACCTCCTAGGACAATTCTTATATATTGACTCGACTTACATAGCCAATGCATTCGGATTAGATAATTATGGTATTTCAAATGAAATTTTTTTTAGGTTCTTGTTATAAAAGAAGAGATAGTACGAGTGTCTTAGACCTTCATGAATATTTTCTTCATCTAATTATTTCTTGGTGGTTTCTTCATCTAGATGCCTCCTTTCCTCTAAAGAAACAAATTAATCTTCTTTCTTTAACGAGAGCAGAATGGATAAAGGATAAGAAAACCGGTGAATGGGTTCGATCGTTTGAAAATACTCCGGGAGCTAGTTCTTCACGAGCTCAACCAGAAGTTGACGACGATCCCGAGCTTCAACAATTAATACGAGACATCGAAGAAGCCAAAGATGAGCCTGAATAGCCTGAGGAGCAGCCCGAGGAACAAGCACAACAAACGCATCAAATGCCTCCATATTTTTAATCTTTTATGGAGACATTCGATTTCCGATATGCTACCATGGATTCGCGCTTTACTTCTATAGAGTCCCATTTATCCACAATGGGAGCTCAACAATTAGAAATCCTCCTAGAGATGCGCACAAACAACGCTTCGATGAATGAACGTATTGATGCACTCTCACACGAGATGGCCGCTATGCGAGCTCGTTTTCCTCCTCCCGATCCGAATGTTTAATTCTGTGTTTAGCTTTAGAACTTTGAACTAAAAGATTATTGTTTCAACATTTTGAATATTTTGGATTGTTTGATTTTATGGATTGTTAAACTTTGGATTTGTTTGGATGTTTGAACTTATATATTGTGTGGTTAAATTTATTCATTATTGCATCATTTACATCATGTTAGATATATGACCAATTTTGCTATGTCACATTAATTATGAATATTGATTATGAAACTAATGGCTAACGTTTCTCTTGCTTGTGATCTTAGCAGCTTAAACTATATATAATTGGCTAAATAATTTGATAACCTTGTTTAAATTCTTTTAAAATGTCTTTTTGATTTAACAAAAAGGGGGAGAAGTGTTAAGTGTTTTAAATGGGAGAAGTGTTAAAGTAAGGGGGAGTAATTTTCAAAATCTTAAAATTACTAAAATATTTTGTTATATCAAAAAGGGGGAGATTGTTGAAAACATTTTGATATTTCGATATAACAAATTAAGTTAAATGAATTTTAAGATTTTCCAAAAAGATTTTCTAAGTATATTCGATATAATTATTCGAATATCAAAATAATACTCCAAATATTTCAAATGACATTTTTAATCATTACTTAAGTGTAAAATTAAGTTTTAATCTTAAAATAATTTCAAAACGATTTTACAAAATATTTTGAACCATCTCAAAGCCAAAAATTCCAGATTGCTCAGAGGGAACTGATTCCCCCTGAATGGTTTGGCTCTGAGAATTCCAGTATGCTCTGAGGGAACCGATTTCCCCTGTGTAACGGTCAAAATATTTGAATTTTACACTTAGGGAACCGATTCCCCTTAAGGGGTACCGATTCCCCCCACGCTCCAAACTGTTTTATTAATTGATTTCACACTAAAACGACTATATTATCTTCATTAATGATCCCTAATGTTCAGAAGTGATTCAAGGTGTATTTAAGCAAGCTTAGAAGCCATTGATCAAGAACAAGAAACATCAAGCAACTAGAATCAAGAGAGAATCAAAGAGAAAGCATCAAACCTCAAGTTTGAGCATTTCAAGCCTATTTTTCATTCAATATTCATTTTGCTTTCAAGAACACTTATTGTGCTCAATTGTATTCATTCTTGAGTGTTCTTTTCTTTGTTCTAGAATTGTGAAAACAATCTACCTTGTGAGGATTTCCTTGTAAGTTTACAAATTTGTATTGTTCTCTTTGGGAGAGAGTGTTCTCAAGAATTTGTGGTATAATTCTTGAGGGATTGTAAGGTTACTCTTTGTCCTCAAAAGAAAGGCAAATTAGTGAATTTTTGGAAAATCCTTAGCGTGGATAGCTAAGGTAGTGGACGTAGACTTTGGTTGAGAAAGTCGAACCACTCTAAATCGCTATGCAATTTCTTTCAATTTTCTGCAAAAGCTTCCACCAAAATTTTTATTGCCAATTCACCCCCCTCTTGGCCAATTCCGTCAATCAATTAACTCAACAAATTATATTTGTTCTTTTTGAATAACAACATGTGAACTAGATACCATGCGGTTAGGATCATTTCATTGAAAATAATTATTTTGGGTAGAAAGCATGTTTGGGTAGGATCGCTATCTAATAAAAGCATGATCAGGTAGATATCATGATTGGGTGGGTGTTATATTTATCTTTAAATAGCATCTTTTAATTTTATTGATTATTTCGCTCATACTAATTTATTTCGTTTCTTTTGCGTATGCCATATTTTTGTCATTCTTTGCATTGCATCATTTTGCATCTGTATTTGCATTTTTTGCATTATGCATGATCATCATGAATAAAAGAAAGGTGTTGATTAAACCAAGTAATAATCACATTAGAAGAGCAATCATTGAAATGGAAAAGAATTTTCATAACAAGGAAGAATCTAATCCAATGGTTCGAGCTTAATCTAAAGAAACACAAAGGGCAAAAAGATAATTTTTCTGGGGATTTCATATCACAAATGCTCACAAATGTCAATCTCAAGAAAAAAATGATCTACAAGAACTGATAAAGATTTGGGATATTAAGAGAATAGTTACCAAGGAGAAATTTCACAAGAAATACGGTGACATGGTTTTTCTCCTCTGCGTAAAGATAGATGAGTCATTGCTTAAAGCTCTGGTCTGATGCCGGAATTCCACACACAAATGCTTCACTTTGACACCAACAATAGAAGAGTACTTCTCTATTTAACTTTGAAAGCCTTCAGGGGGATAGAATTCATTACAGTCTTCTAAAAGTCCAATCCTTCAAAAGAAAGCTTGTGAAGATTACAAGATTACTGATAGTAGAACACATGCAACAAATAGTAGAAAGTAAATGTTTTTCATGACATTATCTCAAGAAGGTGATACTCGAGCATATAGATGAAGATAAGAGCTTGGACATATTTGCTCTTTTCATGAATGGTCTAGTGATATTTCCAAAGACTTTGTTCCATGTTGAGGCTGCTGTTGCAGATTTCTTGGACAGATTGGAGAAAGGTATAAGTCCTGCACTGGCTATATTGGTAGAGACTTTTTGATCCCTAAATGATTACCATAGATTAGAGAAAAGGCGATTCAGATGTTGTACTCAAATACTCACCATCTGGATTCAGAATCAATTCTGGAAAGAGGAGAAAGTTATTGGGATCATGACTGAGATCAAGATGTTAAATAAAAAGGCTAAACCGTATTTGTAGAATTGATCTTCCTTGTAAAGATGAAAGTTCTTTTGGAAGAATGAAACACTTTCTAAGAATGATTACTTTTGGAAATCGATACCTTTTGCATTTGCATTTGTATTTGTATCTTTGCATTTTTACGTTTGTATTTACATTTTCATTTTTTGCATTTGCATCTTTGCATAGTTATATTTATAGTTTCAATCTTACATTATGCATTTACATTTTGTTTCAAACTATTTTACATGCATTAATCATTAAAATATGAGAATAATTCGTGGAGGGTTCCATGATAGAAATTTCGAAATCAAATTGGAGTTAACTTGGTCTCCTAGAGAAAGATAAGAACCATGAATGAGATTTTAGCAAGGGTTTGTAGAATCAAGAAACTCTAAGAGCAAATTATCAAGACTCAACAAGAGATGATTGATCAAGCAAAAAAGTTCCAGGATGATTCAAATGAACAAATGAATCAAGCGGAGAAGTTCCAAAGTGAATCAAAAGAACAAATGATCAAATTAATGGGCATGGTGAATGCGGTGATCCATGGAGAAAAGCCCTTAGAAAATCCAGTTACGAAGGATTTGAAGGAAAATATGAACGTTGGTGTTATAACCAAAACAAGAATGACAAATAACCAAGAACTTGTAGAAGAACGTGGGAATCAAATGCAACTCCAAAAATCGGTTGAGCTGGTGTCAAAGAAAAGAAGCATGGAAGAGGATCAAGTACCAATGAAGAAGGATAAAAATAGCAAGAAGGGAAAGAAGAGGACACATCTCATTCCAAACACATATTCAGACTTGTTACCCTTTCTCTTTAAAAATGGTCTTGTAACACCCATTTCTCCTAGTACTTATCTACGTCCAAATTGGCAAGATGTCAAAGATTTATGAAATTATCATTCTGGAGATTTCAGTCACTCTACAGAAAATTGCATAATTCTGAGATCAAAAGTCCAATATCTTATAACAGAAGGGTTGTTATGTTTTGAATATGGGAAACCTAGGCTCCTCAAAAACTCAAAACTGGTCGAGAAAGATAATTTTTTGAATTATTGTCTTTCTCATAACGTTGGTCAAGGATCAAACATTCAAAGCAAACATTTTGGTCATCAGTCACAAGGTCTTCAAGAAAGCAAAGTAAACGATTGTAAGGAGACAGTGATGTCAAAGGAAATTCTACCTAAGTTTCCTTCAATTTCGTGCAGCAAGTTATATCCTGAGTTACTCAAAGCCCAACTTATTGCCCCATGTCAGGCTAAGCCTTTATTTCCTCCTTACCCGAGATGGTATAATGAGAAAGTCTTTTGTGAATATCATGTTGGAATTCGAGGACACTCCATCGAGAATTGCGGTAACTTCAAACGACGAGTTGAAGACCTTTTGGTTCATAAGTTCATAGAAGTGGATGTTAACAGTCAATCCCTGTTGATCAGATAATTGGGATTCAAACCCCAAAATAAAGTTGATAGTGTCAAAACAAGTGAAGTTCATACATCAGAGGATATTGAAAAGAAAAAAGGCAAAACTAAGGAATGTGAAGTATGTATGGCATATTTAACTCTCAATACTTCTCTGATGCTAAAGAATGAGAAAGAGATGAGAAATGAAGAAATAAAAGGAAAGGTAGAGATTGGCCCATAGGTCTAAGAAGGAATGGGGCAGATGTAACCCAGAAGACACCTCAGACACCTATATCAGATTTTCTGAAAACAAGTGAGATAGGGGCAATATAAGGAATCTGGTGAATACTACCCCAATCATAGCTGCAATGAGCATTCAGAACCAAGACAAAACTGCCATCACCAAGGAAATTTGTTCTGGATCTAAAATTTAGCCTAATTTCAAGTCGGGGAAGAAAAAGATGATGATGGAGACTGCTCAGAATGAAGCAGAGATTTGTGCATTTAAAGAAGTTGAAACAAAAGATGATTAAGAAAGGGGGGAAAATGAGGACAAGAACCCTGGTTCAATTACACACCCAATATTCTAGGAGTAATGGAGCATGCTAAATAAATAAGTGAAAGTTGTTATTTACCACTGTAGTACTTTCTATTTTTAGTATCTTGTTTGAACTTGTTTTTTGTTCATTTCTTTGCCTTTCGTGTAATAAATAAATTTTTGTTGCTTTTAAGGTTATGAGCATTGAATCAATTTTGCAATCTTGGATTTCTTTGAATATCAACAGGATTAAAAACTCTTTATGATTAGATTTACACATCTTTGACAAATTATCAAGATAGAAAACTGGTAAAACAAGGACCTTGACCTGACTTCAGATGAAATATGCCCAAATATTATACTCTTCTACAAATATGAGATTTCCTTCTCTAGTGCAAGGAATTAGATAAAAGGCTTGGTATTTACATATATGAGCGTACAACATGGGGCATCTTTTGTGTGACTTTGCAAAATTGTCTAGATTACTTTCTATTGATGACGTTCGATGATGAAATCTTCACAATTAGGTAAAGTCAGTTGCTTGGGAATTGAACTCTAACGATGAGATTTTCTAATTTCCACCAAACCACCTAGGTTATAACAGGTTTTTCTTAAGAGTTATATATCCATGTTATATTATTATATATACAATAAAGCTTGAGTTGTCCCTCTAGTGCAATTGGTTAATAGCCCAGACTTTATGGATAATATTCAGCTAGCTTATTATATTATATGTATACAATAAAGCTGAGTTATTCTGCTAAGGCAATTGGTTATAGAGGAAACTTGAAAGCTCTGGCTTTATGAATAGATTATATTCAAACCATGACCTTGATCGAGTACTTGACAATTCGGTGTATGCTCCACTGCGATTGTCAAGTCGAAGACTTTGTGATGAGATGAACTCTTCAGCTAGCCCGATAAACGCAAATTACAATAAAGCGGATCTCAACTAGCCAGACCATGGAAAATTTTATAAATAAAGAGTTTCGGTAAAGATGGACTAAGGGAGTTAAGGAACACCTGTTATAGTCAAATACACACGAGCACACACATAAATTTCATTTTTAGATCGATATTTTCGCATTGCTTTGGTTAAAGGGAAGATTTCAGAGAAGTGCAATAGAGGTATTCTAGATGGTCTAGTAATTGGCTATGCTAGTTGCGTCATTTTGTCCGCATCCGGTTAAAATACCAAGTCATAAAAGTGAGGCATGTAGCAATGTTCACAAAGAATGAGAGAGGAGTGACATCTTCAATAGATGTAACCATAGAAAATAAGAAAGCCAACCTGAAATTTACATATAAATCTTGATACTTGTCAAAGAACTATATAACTTTAAAACATTAAAGAGTTGTTGATTCTTTTGATATTCTTTAAACTCATGCTTATGATTTGATTCTATTTTGAACCTGTAAGAAACAATACTTTACAAATTTCTTTTATTCTTTGATAAAGAAAGGAGGAAAACATTTTCAAATAGGACAGTCTCAAATGAGAAAGGTTCTTGAATTAAGTTGAGGAATGTTATGCCTCTACTTGAGAAAAATAATGAGCAATGAAGCACTTCACATTCTTGAAAGCAAGTGGTCCGGAAGATTAGGAGGGCTGGAGGAGAGAATTTGTAATACTCTCTCATGACATTATCAGCAACCTGATAAGAAGATGATGATTGTCTCTTTCGAAAAATATCACATATCCAGTGCATAGCAAAAAAAGCAAAAATGCAACCAGTCAAGCAGAAGATGACCACCTTACTCAGAAGAAACACATATCTCAGTCATTTTTGTTAGAAATATTGATCACTTCTTAAGTTTATGATAACATGAAGATAATCCCTCGAAGTTACTTGACAACACTGTTGTTTAGTAACACCAGAATGAGAGCATTCAAGATAAATAAATTTGGGAATGAATAGAGCCACAATGATCCACAAATAGGGGTATTATCAAAGTTGTACCTCGTGGGAATCATGAGATTCAAATTCAATGGACATCGAGAATGAACCTTTTGACTTGAAGGATGAGGCATTTTGAAGGCCCATTTTAGACAGAAATGATCCATATGGGGCATATTGAAGGCTCACACTAGCATGGAAAGGTTGAGATATTTTGAAGGTCCATTTCAACCAGAAATAGAATGTTGGGGCATTTTGAAGGCCCATTTCAGAAAAAAAAATGATTCATGTGGGGGCATTTTGAAAGTTCATTTTGAAGGCTCATATCAACAAGAAACAATTTTGAATACATTTTGAACGTTCATATCAGCAAATGTTGGGGCATACTGAAGGCCCATATCATCATGTGTTAAGATCATTGATTTGATAAAATATTTCCAATGAGATAAAAAGATATGAAGAATGAAAATGATAAATCAGTGACAGTGGAGCTAACTATACATAATTGCTTTGTTCATCAGGAAGTTGTATTATTCTGGTGATTTGATACTGCAGTTAAAGTATCTTACTTGCGGTCTCACTGAGCTTTGTTCTTAAGTGATGTCCTACAAAAGCTCCAAACACTATGCAAAGAGCATCATTGATTGAGAAATCTGAGCAGAAGCTACAGGAAATGATGAATGTGTGTCAAATGCTTTACGAACCAGTGATTATGGTGCTGAACAAATGTTGTGATCATATTATGTTTCTATTTATGAAGTTTGTCTTCTTCAACCCCAAGGTTAGAAGTGAGATATGATGAAGATTTCTTTCCACGAAAGAGGTGATAAAATCTTAACAGCAAGAGACTAGTGGTATCAACTAAGGCTGAAAGATGGGTTGTTGTTAAAAACGAGCCTCATTTTATGTGTGACTAGATGTGGTGACATGAAATTTGGATAAGTCCTCCTGATGTCGAGTTTCAAGAGTCAAATCAGAATTGACACAACTCTCCCTTTGATCTTTATGGAGTTTGGCATAGTCATATGCATAGTCTCTGAAAATAGGGCAACACAGTCATATTTTTTATCGTAGCAAGAAGTTGAGAAAGAAAATGTTTTCTCCGAAATGAAGAAAGAAAATGAAGACGACAAGAAGAGAGAAGAAGATTGGATAGATCTTTAAAAATGCAAGTTGGAAATTATGAGTTGCTACATGAATATTTGAGTAGACTTTGGGAAGAAGTGATCATGTAGAAGAAGACCGAGATAGCCACTTTGAAGTTAAATGAAGATTGCATCAACATTTTTTGCATTCATAAGAACATCATTTGCATATAAAAAAGTCATGCATTACACCTACATGAATTTGCATCTTTGCATCAAACATTCATTCATAATAGTTGCATTCAACTACATTTTTGCAGATATTTCAGGAAAAAATGAGAGTAAAAGACAACAAGACAGCTTCAGCAAGAGGGAGCAATCATCTTCAGATTCAACATTTTCAGACAATTTTGTCTCGCTTGAGACAGTCTCATTTAATACAGAGGATTCATCTCACTGGAGATTGTTCTTCTTAAAACAGACTTTGTCTCACTTGAGACTGTTTTACTTGAAAGAAGACATTTCATTTGACTCAAGATTGTTTTTCCTTGAAACAGAAGATTTTATCTTACTCAAGATTGTTTTTCCTTGAAATAGAAGATTTTATCTCACTCAAGATTATTTTTCCTTGAAACAGAATATTTTATCTCACTCAAGATTTTTTTTCCTTGAAACAGAAGATTTTATCTCACTCAATATTGTTTTTCCTTGAAACAGAAGATTTTATCTCACTCAAGATTGTTTTTCCTTGAAACAGAAGATTTTATCTCATTCAAGATTGTTTTTCCTTGAAACATAAGATTTTATTTCATTCAAGATTGTTTTTCCTTGAAACAAAAGATTTTATCTCAATCAAGATTATTTTTTCTTGAAACAGAAGATTTTATCTCATTCAAGATTGTTTTTCCTTGAAACAGAAGATTTTATCTCACTCAAGATTGTTTTTCCTTGAAACATAAGATTTTATCTCATTTAAGATTGTTTTTCCTTGAAACAGAAGATTTTATCTCGCTCAAGATTGGTTTTCCTTGAAACAAAAGATTTTATCTCGCTTGAGATAGTTTCCCTCGAAACAGAAGATTTTATCTCGCTTGAGATAGTTTCCCTTGAAACAAATTTTGTCTCCCTTGAGACAGTTTCTCTTGAAACATAAACTTTGAAAACGTTCCCCTTGGAACAAATTTTGTCTCTCTTGAGACATTTTCCCTTGAAACAAATTTTGTCTCCCTTGAGATAGTTTCTCTTGAAACACAAAATTTTGAGAACGTTTCCCTTGAAACGAATTTTTTCTCCCTTGAGACAATTTCTCTTGAAACAAAGTTTTGTCTCCCTTAATATGGTTTTTCATAAAATCAACTTCATCTCGCTTGAGACATTTATCTCTTGAAACAAAATTTTGTCTCCCTTGAGATGATTTTTCTTAAAACCTAATTCTTCTTGCTTAAGACAGTCTCCCTTGAGACAGTTTTCATTTGAAACAAAATTTATCTCACTTGAGATGGTTTTTCTTAAAACCCTTGAGACAATTTTCCTTCAAAATAAAATTTATCTCACTCGAGAGAGCTTCTCTTAAAACAAGTTTCTTGTTAATTTTCATCAAGTGTTAAATTTCTGACAAGAATTCAAAAAGCCAACAAAGATTTTATTTCACAACTTCAGCAAAGAATCAATCCATATTTTTCACCATCGAAAGAAATGGATCTCAAAAAAGATTCGAGAACCATTAGGTGCTTCAAACACTTTTATTACTGACACATGATAATCTTTTGCATGTTTGAAAATCTTCAAAGAAAAGATAATCAGATCAACATTTCCAGTGGAGAGTTCATAATGAGAAGAACTCATCCGAAAGAGGAAGAAGTTCATAATGAGAAGAGCTTGTTCGACATTTTGAATCACGACATTTCGAATCAATGACGCCTCGCTTGAGGAATCAACATTTTCAATGAAGAGTTCATAATGAGAAGAACTCATCCAACGAGAGAGAAGAAGTTCATAATAATAAGAACTTGTTCGATCTCATATCAGTGTTTCCAGTGGAGAGTTCATAATGAGAAGAACTTATCCGACAGAGGGAGAAGAAGTTCATAATGAGAAGAGCTTGTTCGACCTATCACTCGATTCATGACATTTCGAATCAGTCACGCCTCGCTTGAGGAATCAACATTTTCAGTGAAGATTTCATAATGAGAAGAACTCATCCAACGAGAGAGAAGAAGTTCATAATGGGAAGAGCTTGTTCGACCTATCACTCGATTCACGGCATTTTGAATCAGTGATGCCTCGCTTGAGGGATCAACATTTTTAGTGAAGAGTTCATAATGAGAAGAACTCGTCCATAAGAGATAAGAAGTTCATAATGAGATTAAATTGTTCAATCCAACAACGAAGGAAGACTGGACAAAAACCGGTTGCCTTTTTCATCTTTGCCCTATTCTTGTTAACATAAGAATGCAGAAAGAGGGGCAGTTGTAGACACCCGTTTTTGATCGGGATTAAAAAAATATTATAAATATTAATTATATATTATTATTATTATTATTATTATTATTATATCATTAATATTATTATTATATTTTTGTTGCAGACCCAATATAACCCGAGCCTAAACATCCATGATTGCAAGCAAGGAGGAAATGCTATGGTGAGGGACTTTCCTAAGCATTATACTTGGTGAACAATATCGGATGCCGACAATGTATCCATCTTTGGTGGTAGCCATGTTTGGGTGGATCATAACTCCTTGTCAAAATGTAATGATGGTCTGGTTGATTCCATTCATGGGTCCAACGCAATCACCATATCAAACAACTATATGACTCACCATGATAAAGTCATGCTCGTAGGGCACAGTGATTCCTACATTCAAGACAAGAACATGCAAGTCACAATAACAAAGGGGAGGGGATAAAATATCATTAATAATGAGCCAACCACTACATTGAAAAAACGTTTAAAAAAACAAAATAAATCCTGGATAATCCGGGATTCAACCTGCTACAACCAGATTTCATCGATCAAAGTCATCACCAAATTATTGACTTGCAACCATAAAAGGACAGAGAACAATGAGCAATAAAAGGGGGAGTAGAGGAGAAAGAGAAAAAAAAAAGATCACAAATACAAACAGAGGAAAAAAAAGCTCAGATTGGAGGAAAAATCCTGAACATATTCAAAATACTGGTAACAGAGAGGGGGGTTTATTTTTCTTCGAAAAGAAAACAATTGTAAACAAGGGAAATATTCCATCCCTCCATTCGAAAGCAATAAAAGCATTTTGAGGTATTCCTAGTTTTGTTTTCAATTTCCAGTATATGTTGCTTTATTTGTTTTTTTTATTTTCAAACCCAAATTAGCAGTAGAACAATCTGTTATTTATTACAGTAATTAATCCAAAGAAATCAATGCATGTTTGATCATAAGCAAAATAAGTAGGTCGATATAAGATAATAATAAAAAAGAGGGATTTGGGTTAATTTACCTGAATTGTGCGAGTTCCAGTGAAGTCTCATTGACTCCATCACTGTTCGGGTTCTGAGAAGAATAATTGATGTTAGTCTTGGTAAATAAATTTTTTTTCGAAACGGAAAAGAGCGAGATAGAGAGAACTGACCTTGATCGTGAGACGAACAGTTGTGGTTTGGCTTCGAGAGGTTTAAGGACTGGTTTTGGTCATTTAGAGGTTGATTGAGAGGGTTTTGGGGTTACTATGTTATGGGTGTCTTCATTGGAATCAAGACCATTAGAATAGAAGAGGTCTCTTGGTTAGGTCTAGGCTTGCTCGGTCGTTTTGGTGACTGTGAAGAGAAAATAACGCGGGTAAGTACATGGTGTGAAGGACCTTGGAGCTCCCGATTTGAAAAGAAAATAAAGGGAACGATTTACTAAGTATTAAGTTTAGTTTAGCTTACCTTACTAGTGCATGGTAATCGGTTTGGAGAAAGAAAGAATGAAAGAAAGAGTACAAGGAAAAGGAAGGGGTTGAGAGCAACAGAGAAGGAACCAGGTGCAAGAAAAATAAAATGGGTTAAAATTGGGTTAGTAATATGATAATAATTGTTTAATATTCTAAGGCTAAAATTGGGGGTTAATCAAACCCACGTGGGTGGCCACTCCATTTAGTGTTTTATAACTTTTGTTTTTTTTAATTTATGGTTTTAACCTTAGATTTATTTGCTTACCACGTGGATAGCTCCAAATTCATTTATCTTTGTTAGTTAGTGCCCAAAGCTAATTACTATTGTTTTTACACGTTTAAAATATAAAATATTGCATTAAACCTAGTCAAATTTATGTGTTATTGAATGATATAATAATAATAATAATATGTTTAAATTAAATCGCATGTATATATTTAATGTTTATTTCTTTTGTATGTTATTATTAGAATGTGTATGTATATCTTCTTAACAATATTTAGTTATTATTAGTTTTTGATTGTTTATAAATTACATATATAGTTTTATTCATTTTGATTAATAAATTAGGTATAAGGCATCTTTTAATTAATATTGTATGTTATCTTCATGTGCATAACTCGACATTATTACATGTTATGTTAATATTTGATTTTGTGCATAATATTTATAAATATTACATATTAGTCATTGATTTAATGTATTTGTGTATTTTTGATATTATTCAAATTTGGCTATGATGTTTGTAAATATATCGTTTTAGTCCTTGTTTTAATTTGGTTTAATTGTTATTTAGCCTTCAAGTTTTTGATTTGTTGCACTTTAGTTCTAAATTTCATTTTTGGATTATTTTCATTTTAGTACATGTGTTATTTAATGTTTGTAATTTTTGATTTTGGTTTATTAACCCTTTAAGTTTTTGTTCTAATTATTTTGGTTCTTATAAGTTTAACTACTTATTTTATTTTATTTATTTTCTTTAAGTTATTGATATGAAGTAAATTAATTAAATTTCAATAAACGGATCATATTTTAACTTGATATTTGATTCAGGATTTTCACCATTACGACAACGTATATGCCACACAGTACCAATTTTGGGCGTTGTGGGGGTGCTAATCCTTCCCCACGCGTAACCGACTTTCGAACCCGTTTTAATCAAATTTTTTGGAAAACGAATACCAATTTTTATCTTAAAAATTGATTTTTCATAAAATTGTTTTTAAAAGATATTTTTAGGTATTCGACCTACCTAGTTCAAAGGTTGATGGCGACTCTATCCAATTCTATCAAAATTAATTCAAAACCGTCAATTTTTCCAAAATTAAAAGTCGTAACTATTTTAAAACAATTAACAATTGTTCCACCCAAAAAACAGTTACGACACCATACCTAAACATATGGAAATAGTACGCGCGTCACTATTTTCCTTATTGCCTTTTTTGGGAAAAAGTTCATTAAAAGATAATAAAACATTTGGTTTTTACTTTTTATCTTTTTAAATTTATGGTAATTAATATGAGTAAAAGTAGTATTTGTGGTGATCCAACCCAGGGTCGGGCAACGACAGATCTAGAAATTTATGAATTGAATTTCAAATTTTTATATTTTTTCTTAAAAATAATAGATATGCAATATTTTTATTTTTTTATTTTTTCCTCAACACATTAAACTAAATTTAATTTTTTTTCTAAAAAAAATAATAAGGATGCACTTCACCTATAAGGACTTAGAACATCCGTCCCTGGGTCAAGTTCCTATCAGCCCTTGATCTTTGACTGCCACCTTCAAGTGAAGGTCAATAAATTAGAATTAGGAACACAACATATAATAATATTGTTGTATTTTCTCCGGATTTTTTTCGCAATTTGTATTTTTACTGTTATTTTTTTATCTATCGAAGACTTTGGAAGTTATTACTCCAATGATCGAGCCTCCAGAGTTTCATATCATTTGATTAATTATAATCTTTTGAAATGACCATTAACAAACTTACATAATCTATCATAGTCAAATTTATTATGTAATAGTCATATTTATTTGTCCCATTAGTTTGTAGATAACCATCATAATCCTAGACTTGACTCTAACATGAAAAGTCGGTATATAAATCCATATCCATGACTGGAGGAGGAATCATAAATTCTTTTTCTTTCTTCACATCTTTTTCTACACCGTATATTATCTTTTTCATCTCACTTGAATCACTGACTACAACTTTCTGTTCAAATTAGGAAAAGTAAATCGTCAAAAACTACCATGATAATTATTTTTCGATCAACAAGTACACTTTAATCTTTACAAACTTAATGTCTATTCATCTACTAGATTAATTTTTATCCATTATAGAGAAACTCATAAAAAGTAATTCCATATTTTGTGATACGATCCGGCTAACTAGGTCATGTCATAGTACATAGTCCTTGCAAATTTTGTAATTTATGTTAGAAATAATGCAAGATTAATTCAATAACTATTAAGTGCAAATAATATAATTATAAAAAATATTAATTAAAAAAATTAAGATGATGTCAAGTTTTCAGAGATTTCAAAAGAACTCGAGAGGAGGATCTTCTGAAGACTTAAAAAAAACTTGTGTAAAGGATCTTCTAGAAAGCTTGAAAGGAACTTGTCTGGAGTACACTTGAACAAACGATATAGTAGTGAGGTGATAACTCCTGAAGTATAAACTAATTGACAATAGAATTGAACTGATAGCAGGATTTTTTGAGACATGTATAAATAGATTCCTTACGACAGTTTTGTCATATTTTTGATACTTGAAAACATTGAACGTCTATATCTCAGGATACTACAACAACCCTTCATTAGAAACAACGCTATTCTAATGAATAGATCAAAATCTATCTTATATCTTTCTATCACCAGAACATAAACCGAATTTTTAGAATAAAAAAATTCATGCTCTTTCAAAAGTACTTTCAAAAATATCTTAAAAAAATTTCTATCAATTTAAATTGAAAGAGAGGAGCGTAAATGAGCATAAATTTATTTTAAGTATTTTGAGCATAAATTTTCTCATTATCATTTACCTATTTTAAGTATATTATATATCGTTTTAAAGGTATCATTAAGTAAAATATAAAATCATAAATTTTGATTCAAACCTCCTACTTTCAAATAAATAATATGCATCATTTTAAAAAAAATCCCATTATTTTCCACTATTCGTTTCTTATTCAACACACTTATACTATAACTTGCATAGTTAGCAATTGAAGATCAATGGTGCAGATTATAGGCTTGTCATGACACAAGTTCCATGCCAAAAAAAATGTCGTAAAACTTCAATGATTGCACGCTTTGTCATCGTCGTTGGTACAAATCTTGTTGACAATTGAAAGTGGGGGAGAACTATTCTCACATATTTGGATAGCATCATCATTAGACTACAACAACAGACAGAGACGACAATAATCTTCAAAAGAATCTCAAGTCTAACACTTACCCTAATCACCTAACATCCTACAAATCCATTCAAGTTTGGATATAAAACCTTCTCCTTTTATATCCTTCACTAATCGTCCAGGGGTGTAAATGTACAGAATTTTTGGTGAACTGTTCGTGAATAGTTTGTATAATGTTCATTTATGTTCGTTTGTTAAGTTAAATAAACGAGTATGAACAAATTTTTTATGTTTATTTAATAAACGGACGGATACAAACAAATGTGTATCCGATTCGTTTATATTCACGAACAAGCTCGTTTATCGACTTGTTCATTTATATCCATGAACAAGCGCGTTTACTTGGTTCTCGTTTTTCTTTTATTAACTACAATAAGTATGATATTTAGTGACCATTTAATTGTGTCATTGAAGAATTTTATCACAGAAAGTAGGTTATTTATGACAAAAATTATTTTTGTCACATCTGAAATAAGTAATTGTGACTTAAGCAAATTGGGTTGGGAGGGTCACTCCCGCATATGTAGTACATTATCCGGATTGTCGATTAATAAAAATTGGATATTTGTGGATTGTACTATAATTGATTTAATAATAAAATTTTTAATTAATCAATTTAATTATGTAGTTGTGATAAAATATCTATCACTAATAAGGATAATATTAATGTCTAAATTTTTGTCACCATTATTAATCTCTCTATTCCAAAAACGTAGCCAAAAAAACATAAGTAATTGTGAAAAAAATCATTAAAGTCATCACTAGTATCATTAATATAATAGTGATGGAGTTATTAGTGACGACTCAAAAATTTTGTCACTATGATATTTAGTGACTAAATTTGATACTTTTAGTGACCATTTTTAGTATCATTGAAAATGATTTTTCTTGTAGTGATTTCTTTTTTCATTTTAAATATGGGTAAATTACTCGCTTACTCACTGTACGTTACTCTCTCTCTCCTATTTCACTCATCGAACTTTTAATTTTTTTTCAATTTGCTCACTGAACTTTATATATTGATTTTTTTGTTACTTTACTGTTAAACTTGTAACACCGTTATGACGTGGAATACATAAATGATTTCATGAATTATTTTATTATTTTTTTCATATGGCATGTCATATTTTCATTAATATTTTAATATTATATAGGATTATAATAAAAATATATATTTAAAAACACTAAATTCTACACTCAAACCCTAAATACCAAATTATACGCAAACCATAAATCCCAAATTATAACTCCCACCCTACCCTCACCTTCTCACCGATGACCGGTGGCTCATCATGGTATTATAGAATCTCATATTTGGTAGATGAAGAACGAACTATGGATAATCATTGAATGTGAGTGACCCGTTTTATCTGTGATATTATTATTATTATTATTATATGTTACATGCCTTACAAGCCCAAATTGGACCCAATTACAAAGGACCAATCGGCCCAGACCTGAAGCCCAACACAGATAGCCCACATGTTGTAGGGTTTTCTGAAACCTTAGCCATCAACAGTAGTCGCCGCCGCCGATCACTCTCGTCGATCATTCCCGCGTCATTGCCAGAGCAACCTCAACCGAGACTCCCCTATTCAACCATCAACAAATCAAATTAATTATCCAAAAAATCAATAAAATCCAAATTAATCCCGAAAAATATGGGATTTCACCAACCAAACATCATCTTCACCAACCAAGACGTCATAGTTCTGCCAGTAGCTTCACTAAAAACACAAAGGAGGGAGAACCACTCGGTTTAAAGGGGTTTTTGAACAGACAAGAAAAAAGGGGTTCGATTCGAAGCAAAAAAAAGGAGGGGAAAAATGGGGTCGGTTCGAAACAAAAAAAAGAAAGAAAATGAGAAAGATTTAAAAAAAAGGCAATTTTAAAAAAATAGAAGAAAAAAACATTCGAAAAAACAGAAAACCAAATCAAAACCAAGAGGAAGAGGAGAAAGAATAGAAAGCTTACCTTGGTTCGGGGTTCATCGAGAAGCTGAAAAGATGTCAATTTTCTTTGTTTTTCAAAAGTAAAAATCCTATATCTAGACTCATAGGGAGATTTTTAGGCAAAAGGGCCTCGGATTCGGGTTTACGAGGTTAGAAAGAAGCTTTTGGGATAGTTTTCTAGGATTCTAGCCACCGATGATGGTGGCTGGAGCAACGGTCGGCGGCAGGGCTAGGCGTCGATGAGGTGGCCGATTAGGTTGGGGTAGTTAAGGTTGAAAGAGCTTTGGCGAATGGATTTTAAGAAGGAAGGTGAAAAATGAAATGAAATAAGATTTTTGGGCTATTTATCGGGGACTAGGTTGTAATTAGTAAATATTTAAATTATTTTCGTAGTCCTTGGATTTTTGATGCGTAGTTCATTTTAGTCACCACATGTCTAATGATTTAGATTTGGGAGAAATTGTTGCTCATGACCTTCTTATTTCACTTTAATGCAATTTAGTGACTTTTCGAGACTGTGTTGACCTTCTGATTTGAATCTTTTATTTTGCTTATGTTCATTTTAGTCCATGTTTAAAGGTTTCTTAGAGTTTCTGATTTTGACTTCTTATTTTACGTGTATTATACTTTGGTCACATTAACTTATTTAATCCAGCTTCGGTTTCTTTTAATTTTTGGCATGTTATTTTAAATACTTTTATTTTAGTCTTAAATATTTATGGTTTATTTTCACTTCCTAGTCCTTGTATGTTAGTTTATTTATATTTAGATCCTTATATTTTCCATGTTTGTTATTTTACCTTTAAAGTTTCAGTTTCTTTTTATTTGTTTAATCATAAGAGTATACATTTGATTTATATACTATTTCATAAATTTATTATATTATGTATATTTATACGATTTTAGTATAACATATATATATATATACATATCTTTACATATCAAAATATATACTATGTTATAATCCTTATATTTTCGATTTATTTTGAGTATACATTTTTTAAATTTACATAAGTTACGTGTATATAATAAAAGTTATATTTATGTTGTTTTAAATTATTATTTTATTTACGTAATATACTAAGGTAATGTATAAGTTAATTTTTATTACATATTCGTTAGATATTATTATATTTATGTGAGGCATATATATAAAAAGTTTAGGTTTTAATTTGAATTAAATTGTATGAAACCCTCATAATTATGACTTGACTCGAATCGAAATAATTTGACTAAAGGTAATATTCGTTCATTTTAAGATTGTTGTGAAGTGAATCTCTTAACGTATAAGAAAGTTATTATCAATAATTTTAAAATGAAAGTGTATCTCATTAAGTGAAACCCATAAAATTGATTAAATTTAAAATTTAGGACTGGGAAAAAGATTATGTTCTTTTAATTAAATTCACCGAGAAAAGACTGTTATATCGAATCTAAGACATCGTCTCGATGTATTTAAATAATTGAACATCCTTATTCTCATTAAAGGTTGGTAAAATAATTAATTAATCATATTTGTTTGACGCATGTATTTAATTTTTGTTTTATTTTGTATGTGTTTTAATGGGATCTCAAAATAAATTGCACTCGAATTAATAATGAATTTAGAATGAAATAGTAATATTTTTTTATTTCGATTAGAGTAAGAAATGATTGCTTTAACGCGTGAGAGGTTATTTCTTCTCGATAGGAAATAATTAAATATTGTTGTTTTCCCTTTTAAAATTCAAAGAATGGGTTAAAAAAAAGAAGTGTTACATTTAATTTGTTTTATGTTATTTTATTCATGCATTTGAATTTAAAATTCAAGAACTTTGGGAATGAAATTATAATATTTATTTATTTTAATTGGAATAGGGATTGACTGCTTTAAGACATAAGAGGTTGATTCTTCTTGATAGGAAATAATTAAATATTATTGTGTTTCATTCTAAAATTTATGGAATATTATTTGTAGGGGATCTTGAATTAAATTAAATTCAAATTCAAATTCATAAATTTCATTACAAAGACAACTAATTAATCGACTAGGTACCGATTTAGGGCGTTGTGGGTGTGTTAATCCTTCCCCACGCGTAACTGACTCCCGAACTCAAATTTTAGGTAACGCAAACCGTAATTTTTTTTAAATAAAATTAATATTTTTATTAAATTGACAAATATATTTTTGGGTGTCCAATCACACTCTAATCAAAGATTGGTGGCAACTACTTGAACCACATTTTATTTTGATTTTTAAAAGGAGATCCCAAATTAATCGAGACGAGATATTTTAAATTCACATTTTTTAGAAATTAAAGTTTGTTTTTTAAGAAAAATCATTTCGACAGGTTGGCAACTCCACTAGGGAATATTTTTTAGACAGTCAAGCCATTAGTCAATTGTTTAATTGTCTTTGTAATGAAAATTTCAAGTTCGTTCTAATTTAGTTTTTGATCCCTTGTCTGGTTTAAATAAATTTTATGTTTATAATTTGATTAACCACTAAATAGTTGTACTAATTTGTTTGCTGATGTTTTCATATTAAATAAATGTTCAAGAATTTGAGAACTCTATTTTGTGTTGTTTATATTGTTTTCTCTTTTCCTCACACACTGCACAACTACATTTGCATAACATGAGCTAAAACCCCTCTCTGTCCAATTTAAGTAAGAGTGAGAAACTACTCCATCGTGTGGTTTTACCTCCGTATGGGATAGTGGATCGCTTATGGGGCTAACGTCTTTGGTCGTTGTGATGGTTTTCAACTCCGAATGAACATAAGGAGGTGTGTCCCCTCGAATTGAACTTGATCTGAAAGCTTGTGATGGGCCAGGATTGAGGGTTTGGCAGCCCAAGGGTCGTCGACAATGACAACTCAAAACCTTTTACTTTAGAGCTGAACCCATTATATAGTGAACCTAGAACCCGAACTTAGGTAGAGCCAAACTCAAACCTTAAGAATCCCTTGAGGAGAGTACACAAGGAAAAGCTCTTTTGAGTCTTTTAATTTTTGTAGTTTAATTTTCTTTTTTTTTGAATAAATGTATGAGAACCAGAGATCAGGCGGTTAGGTTCATTTTTTTCAAATGAGAATGTGAAATGTTATAAAAGCATGTCAGGTAGATACCATGTTAGATAGGATATTTTCTTTTCATAAATATTTTTTTCTATTTTTTGGTTAAGTGGTATTAACAATTTTTTTGTTTTATCTTATTTTTCTATGTTCTTTTGTTTGTATTTTCATTTTAACATAAACCAAACAAGGTGTTAATTTCCATGTGATTGACCAAAATAGAAGGTTTTCATATCGATATAAGAGTTCCATAACTAGGTAGTCAAATCTGTAAGGGCGATGACTTACAAACAAAGTTGATCGACGAGAGAAAAGCTCAAAGTTGGTCGAACAACTCGTATTAAATAAAAAAAAGATCGAGATGGTACCAAATAGTCAGATGCTAGTTGAATCAAGAATGAGGAGATCCTTCACGAGATATCAAGGCTACTTTCCTATTAGAGAATCCCACAGAAATGGAGGTCTAGAGATCCAACAATCACACTAGGTGAATTAAAATGAAGATAAGCGTATCAACACTTCGAGAAGTCTAATAATGACTATAAAGAGAAAGGACTAGATCAAGTAAATAAAGAAAATGAAGTTCGTCTGTCTAGTGTAACGAGAACTTATGGTCTGATGAAGGTTGTTCTATGGTGGTTTATTTTGGAATTAACACCTTGTGCATTTGTATTTGCATTCTTGTTTTGCATTAGTTTATTAATATATTTATTTTGTTATTATTACTTTTATAATAATTCTTGTCATTTTGTTTGTACTAACTTATTTTTATGTTGTTTTTCTTTTTTTCTTGCATCACATGATCATGACATAATCAAAAGGTGTTGATTTGTAAGTGGTCATCAGAGTAAAAGGTTTTCATGATGGAGAAAGAGTTTCATGATAAAGTAGACTATAACACAGCTAGGGAATGACATCTTGAGGAAGCTCTGAGAATAGTGGAGATCTATGTACCCAAAGACCGTGTGTTCGACAAAGATAAAAATGATATAAGAGAGATAAGAGAGAAAATGTCCAAGATGATCGATAGAATAACCACTTTGGCTAAAGAAAAATAGACTTCTGCAAAAGAAAGAAAAGAGCTCGATGAAAACAATCCTGCGATGTCAAATACACAAGGGACTACTTTAGAACAAACTGATCCTAGCCAATATGAGAAATCACTCACAACCACCATTCATATCAACAAGTTATCTAGAGACACCAAGGAAATGGTGACAACTGTAGAAGTTCAGAAAAATGAAAAGAATCCATGCAATTAGAACTCGTTGGTATTTGAGAGTATATTCCCAACTTCAGGAGAAATAAACCCGGAGACTGCAGTTCAATCCAAGCCGAGAGGTGACTCTCATTTTGATTATATACTTATATCATATAAGAAGTTGTATGATAAGCTTTTAGAAGCTCGAGAGGTGACCCCACATTATGTGAAACCTTGGCAACCTCCATATCCAAATTGGTATGAAGTTAATGTTTGTTGTGAATATCATGTCAGAGCTCAAGGACATTCTATTGAGAATTGCATTGGCTTCAAGCATCGATCTCAACATCTTTTGGATCATGGAGTATTGGAGATCGAGATGAAAGGTTGACCTAATTTGGTAATTGATTATCCTGTTAAGATAGAGCCAAAAGTGTTTAAAGGTAAGGGTATTAGTGGGGGCATCTAGGAGGAAGAAGGTTTGCTAAATACGAAGCTCAACTGCGCCATTTGAGGATTAAAAATGATAAACTGAATAGACAGATGGAAGCCATGTGTGATGGTTTCCAAAGGACCAATCAATCCTTTAAAAATTATGGTATAGGAAATTCCCTAGAGAAGTGGGCAAAAGGGGTCACTAAATTAAAAAATGATACTGAACAATGGAGAAATAGTTGCAAGGTGTATGAAGGTCGAGCCAAGAAGTTCTCTTATGATTTACAAATTGTAGAAAAAAGGCACAATACAATCGTTAATGATTTGGAAACATGTCAAGCCGAAAATCAGATGTTAAATATGTCTATAGCCAATATGGAAGCTTCAAATCCGCGCCACAAGTGTGAAAATGATGCTGAGCTAGAAGCCACTAGGGCCAAGAACAAAACATTGATGATGCTTGTAAATGATTATGGAGATATTGTACAAGAATTTCGTAACAACAAAGACTTTTTTACAAGGAAAAATGAACAACATTGTCTACAGCTTTGAGAATTGACACATAAGATGGAGGAAAAAGACAATGTAATGAAAGAAGCTATGATCCAAGTGAACAATGTGGCTCACAAATTTGTTGATTTAGCTAGATTTGCAAGAGAATTGAAGCAGATTGACAACTCAACACTTGAGCATGAGTGGAAATTAACTTGGATTTTGAGAGAGATAAAGAAGTTATGAGTTAAATATATCTCTTATATATAAAGTTTGTTTAATGTATTAAAACCTTTGTGTTCAGTGAAAGTTGTTTGAAGATGGTCACTATGGAATGACACCTTTTACATACATGTATTTACATCGCATTTGTTTATTTAAGCATTTTACATGCATTAGCTATGAAAACATGAAAATAATTTATTGAGGGTTATGTGACATTAATACCAAGATCATTCATTCATTCTACTTCCTCATCATCAAGAACAAATAAATGCTAACAATAGAGTAATTTCATGAGGAATCATAAGATCAATTACAAGAGCAGTTGACCAGGTTACAATAAGATATGAGAAATCAAGCATCGAGTTCTCTACAATATGTATCGAATAAAATGATCCAAGTGATGGAAACCAAGGTTGCTGATAGAAAGAAAATAGCTGCTAAAAGATATCAGTGTTGTTGGACTAATACATCGAGAATGAAACCGGGAGCATCCCACTCAAACCTAGGGAAGAGCTTCATTAATCATAAGCAATTTGAAGATAAATTCAAACGGTTGAAGGAAGCAATTGGATATATGAAAAGTGTTAATGCCTCCCACAAAGAACTATAAGCGAGAGAACTTAGCCTGATCCCTGATTTGGTCATCCCACATAAATTTAGGGTACCTAATTTTGAGAAATATGATGGCACCAATTGTCCCCTAATTCATCTGAAAATGTTGTGTAGAAAGATGGAAGGATATTTGAATAATGATAATATATTGATTCATTACTTCCATGATAGTCTTGTTGAGCCAGTTGTAGTATAGTATAAGCGTTTGAACAGATAGTAGATTAAGACGTGGGTCGATATAGCTGATTCCTTTTTGGGGCAATATCGATATGTTAAAGTCTTAGCCACAAAATGTCAAGATATTCAAAAAATAAGGATGAAATCTATTAAGATCTTTAAAGAATATGCCCTAAGATTGAGAGGGATGTCATCACAAGTTCATCCTGCCATGTTAAAAGAAGAAATATCATACATGTTTCATAATTCTCTTCCAGTTCCTTTCTTCGAGTTAATGCTGGAAAACTCAACAAAGGACTTTGAGGATCTTGTGACAGGTGGGGAGTTAATTGAAAATGCAATCAGTAAAGGAAACTTGAAAGTCACTTCCAAAAGCCCAAGATCAAGAAACGAAAGATGATGATGTAAATTAATGTCACGTCTAGAGCCCCCACAGCCGTAAAAGAAAAGGAGCAGTTAGTCATTCAAACCGACCAAAGAAAGTCTCACGATTAAGAAGTACTTTAAAGGTGTTCAAACTTCTATCTTAGATCTATACCCCCATTTGATTAAAGGTCAATACCTCACACCGAGGCCAAAGAAAGAGCCACCAAACCCTTCTGCCCACAACTATGATCTTAAAGTTCTTTGAGTATCAAATGAATTAAATATTCTTTTAAATTTTCAAGAATTATGGATCTTTGGAAAGTGGCAAAATTAGATCTTTCATATCACGTCCTAAGGAAAAAGCACAATTACTCGATTCTTTACCTTAAATAATCCATGGTCACTACTAAAACCAAATTTTGACACTACATCTATCTGAGTCACCAAAGTCATACTATTACACCTCTTTGACACACTCAAAATCATACCTTTACCTCTCTTTGAGGTAGTAAAGTCACATTATCGTCTTCTCAGACACAAAATCCTCATTTTTTATGCCAATAAAACCTGAAGGCCTTAAGTGCAAAACTTTCATTTGTTCGTGAATCTTCCTGCAAAAAGAAGTGAGATGGGGCATCATAGATCAACTTTCTGAAGATAAGCTCAAATAAACGGGGCATACTCGAAGCAAGAAGAAAAACGGAAATAAAAAGGAATGATTTAAATAATTTTATCATGTATTAATTACATTGTTTTCATGTAAATAAAAGTAATCCTAAATATTTATCCCCCTGAAGACACCTCTTTTTGCAAGGACTTCTATGTATGAAATAATGAATGGCTTTCTTTCAATATCCATTCATAAAAGGAGAAAATATATATCCCTTGTCGTCCCCATTTGAGCCTAAATTATTTTCCTTCTGATTCAACCCTAACCAAGGACTACCCTCCACACTGGGGGGTAAAAGTGAAGAAAATCTGCTTGTAGGAGTGAAGATCATCAATTCATGTCAAGTGAGAAATAACAAGGAACCACAAGGTATATCAAATGCAGAGTGCGAAGATCAAATCAGGTTAAGAACAAAAAAAAGATGTCCAACTACGAGAAACAATTTGTACTCAGATAGAAGTGTTAAATTCTTAAATAAAGGGGACAAGAAGGTGCTCAAAGCAATTTAAGTCCTAAACTCATCCAATAAATTCGTTTTCGAAAAAAGAAGAGAAAAAAAATAAGAAAAAAGCGAGAGAAAATAACAAAAAGAGAAAAAAAGAGGAAAAAAGAAGAAGAAAAAGAAAAGATAAAAAATGGAAAAGAAAAAAGAGAACAAATCAAGTACTTCAAGATGAGTGACTCATTGAGCCTCAAGCCACAAGGTTGATCAAGTACAAATGGTTCAAAGATCCGGATTCAACAAGAAGAGCAAGAAATGTTGAAGATATAGGAAAATAAAGATGAACTCTAGGGTGAAAACCCAAAAATGGTCAGTCTAGAGGGATCCAGAAAAATAACGAAAATAAAAGATAAGTGGCAAGCATATTTAAATTTGATAAGACGAGGTTGAAGGCATCAGATTGAATTGATCTTTGGTTCAATCACCCTTAAACACTTGTTTGGCCTAATTATCTCTTTCTTTCGTAACTGTGAACCGTAACCTACATTATGTGCCTAAAAAGTCCCTTCTAATTATACATAGAGTTCTAAGCAGAAGAGACTATCTTCAAATTTCATTCCGCCTTTCAGTATTAACTTTTTATTTGCAAAAAGTTTTCTAAAATCTTTAATGCATGATAGGAAAAATGGCAAGGGATTTAAGATGTAAAATTTTGAAAGACGTCTTGAAGCCAAAGGAGGATTCGAGTTGAAAACATGAAAAGGCGACTCAAATATTAAATTGAGCAACTATGACATAAGGGGCGATCTTACAAATCACTTGACGAAGCACCCCACATTCTAACTCCTGAGAGTTTGGAATCGGTGAGTATCTCTAGAAGATGAACATAACAACCACTTCCCCAAGTCAGTTGATACCAAATAACCAAATATGATATAATAAAAAGGTCAACATGAGAGATCTTACCTTTCTAGAATCAACCTATACCTCAAATTTGTCATTACTATTGACACTTGTCAAAGGGCTATAATTATTGAAGAATCAAAATAGTAATTGATTTGTTTGATACTCAATGAACTATTGTTTTATAATTTGTTTCAATTGTGAGCCCATTTCATGGGGCACCGGTTTTCAAAAATTCTTCATCAAATGTTTTCACATTTTGAAAAATTGAAAGAGAAAGAAAAACATTTTCAAACAGGACAATCTCTCGAGAATAAAGGAGGTCCTTGAATGATGAGACTTGTTCTTCCTCAAATGAATAGTGAGAGGAAATAATAAGAGCCAAAACAATAAGAATAAGCGGCATAAGAGAAATAAAGGCATTCTTCATTTTAATAAGAGCCAAAGTAAGAAAAATAAACGACATAGGAGAAATGAAGACATTCTTCATTTTCTTTCGAAGCAATGAAGTTTGAAAGATCAAAAGACTCAATAACAAAACTTCTTATACTTTATTGTGACATCATCACATCAGTAATGGATCATGAAGTAGACAATCGCCTTAACAAGAATGGCTTGCGATTTTTGATAAATGATGAAATTTTGGCACCTAGATAGTGATGAGTCATGAAAGTACCCACATTGGGGCATGACCAAAGACCTAGATCATGTTAAAATAACAAGTTTCAGACAGAAAAGACATTGAGAATAAGCCTCACAACTTGGAGTGTCAAGGGAAGAACATGAATTTAAGAAGAGCTTACCTTGTAGAACAAACCAGTCGAGCATCAATTAACTGTAAAGTCTTGGAAAAATAACTTTGATCACGCAATTGAGTTAAGGATAGAAAGGGGCACCAAGGTTATATTTCTGACCGTTGCAAGAATCCAAGAAATGAAACATTTCTTCTTAGACTTTAATGCAGATAAAAGGCAAAGAAGACACAAAGACATAAGATGATCATATGTCTCTTCAAAAATGAAAATTGAAATTATAAGTTGCTAAACTAATATCTGAGTAAACCCTAGAGAAGTGATCAAGTGGAAGAAGACCGAGTTATCCACTTTGGAGTCAAAAGAAAATTGAATCAATATTTATGCATTAATGAGAACATCATTTGCATAAAAGGAACTGTGTTACATTGATACATTTAATTACATTCGCGTTTCACACATAAACACATGGTTTTTACAGATATTCCAATGAAAAGAGAAGATACATGATGTCAAAATTCCAACAAATGAAAGCTAGAATTCAAACCTCAAATACAACAAATCATGTTAAGAGAGGCAACACCTGAAGAACAGGGGGGCCTCAATCCACAGAAGAAGCATTACTTTAAAGTGGGGCATATTACCCAACCATTAAGTTATTTTTTATATAATTTTAAAAATAAGAAAGCGATTTCCAAACTTTCCCTTTTAAATTTTTTCTAAAAAGTGATTTTTTGAAAAGTAAGAAAATGATTTCAAAAGTTTCTTAGTATGTCCTTCAGGCCATCAGTAAGCCTTTCGTGCAACATAATAAGTCTTTCGAACCATCTAAAAGACCTTAGGACACGATGTTTTCACATGATTTGAAAAATGAGAAAGCAATTTCAAAGTTTCTCATTCAATATTTTCAGAAAATGACATTTTTGAAAAGTAAGAAAGCGATTTCCAAAGTGTTTTACCTAGTAAACTATTTCCAAAATTAGTAAGTCCTTCGGGCCACTAGTAAATCTTTCATGCATGATGATTAAATCATTCGGGTTATCTGTAAGTCTTTCGAGCAAGATGATAAGTCCTTCGGGCCATCTTTAAGACCTTTGGGCAAGATACTTTAATAAGATAATTTGAAAAATGAGAAAACGATTTTCAAAATTTCTCATTTAGTATTTTAAGAAAATGAAATTTTTGAAAAGTAAGAAAGTGATTTCCAAAGTTTCTTAGCTACTAAACTATTTCCAAAATTAGTTAAATCATTCGGGTCATCTATAAATCTTTCGAGCAAGATGATAAGTCCTTCAGTCCATCTATAAAACCTTTGGGCAAGATACTTTCATAAGATAATTTGAAAAATGAGAAAACAATTTTCAAAGTTTCTCATTTAGTATTTTAGAAGATGAAATTTTTGAAAAGTAAGAAAGTAATTTCCAAAGTTTCTTACCTAGTAAACTATTTCCAAAATTGATTAAATCCTTCGGGTCATCTATAAGTCTTTCGAGCAAGATGACAAGTCATTCAGGCCATCTATAAGACCTTTGGGCAAGATGCTTTCATAAGATAATTTCAAAAATGAGAAACCGATTTTCAAAGTTTCTCATTTAGTATTTTCAGAAAATGAAAATTTTGAAAAGTAAGAAAATGATTTCCAAAGTTTCTTACCTAGTCAAAATTGATAAGTCATTCGGGCAATTGGTAAGTCTTTCGAGCATGATGATTAAATCCTTCGAGTCATCTGTTAGTCTCACTTGAGACAGCATCAAGATGGAACCGAATAACAACACGTTGTCTTTTTATCTTTTCCCTATTCTTGCTAACACAAGCATGGGCAAAGAGGGGCAGCTGTAGACACCCGTTTTGTTCAAGATATTATTATTATTATTATTATTATTATTATTATTATTATTGTTATTTTGTTTTTGAGGTAACAGGCCTTACAAGCCCAAATTGGGCCCAATTACAAATGACCAACCGACCCAGATCCGAAGCCCAACACAAGTAGCCCACATGTTGTAGGCTTTTTTTTGAAACCTAGCCATTAACAGTAGACATTGCCGATCATTCTTGCGTCACTTCTAGAGCCACCTCAGCCGAGACACCCCTGTTTAACCATCAACAAATCAAATTAATCATCCAAAAAAATGCATAAAATCCCAAATAATCCCGGAAAATCCGAGAGCCATACCCAAAAAATTCGGGATTTCACCAACCAAACATCATCATCTCCACCAACCAAGACGTCACCCCTCTGCCAGTAGATTCACTAAACACGCAAAGGAGGGAGAACCACTCAGTTTAAAGGGATTTTTGAATATATAAGAAAAAAAAGGGGTTTGGTTTGAAACAAAAAAAGAGGGGAGAAAGGGGGTCGATTCGAAACAGAAAAAAGAAAGAAAATGATAAGTTTTTTTTTTAAAAAAAAAGGCAATTCTAAAAAAACAGAAGAAAAAACATTCAAAAAAACAAAAAACCAAATCAAAAATAAGAGGAAGAGGAGAAAGAATAGAAAGCTTACCTTGGTTTGGGGTTCATTAGGAAGCCGAAAAGACGCCGATTTTCTTTGTTTTCGAAAGGAAAAATCCTAATCTAGACTCCTATGGAGATTTTTAGGCAAAGGGGCCTCGGATTCGGGTTTATGGTGTTGGAGAGAAGCTTTTGGGGTAGTTTCTAGGATTCCAGCCACCGGTGATGGTGGTCGGAGCGACGGTAGGCAACGGAGCTAGGCGCCGGTGAGGTGGTCGGTTAGGTTGGGGGAGTTAAGTTTGAGAGAGTTTTGGGGGATGAATTTTAAGAAGGAAGGTGAAAAATGAAATGAAAAAAGATTTTTGGGTTATTTATTGGGGGACTAGGTTGTAATTAGCAAATATTTAAATTATTTCCACCGTCTTTGGATTTTTGATGCGTAGTTCATTCTAGTCACCACATGTCTAATTATTAAGATTTGGGAGAAATTGTTTCTCATGGCCTTCTTATTTTACTTTAATGCAATTTAGTCACTTTTCGAGACTCTGTTGACCTTATGATTTGAATATTTTATTTTTCACATGTTCGTTCTAGTCTCTGTTTAAAGGTTTTCTAGAGTTTCTGATTTTGCCTTCTTATTTTGTGTGTATTGTATTTTGGTCACATTAACATATTTAATCCTACTTCGGTTTCTTTTAATTTTGGTATGTTATTTTAAATACTTTTATTTTAGTCCTAAAATATTTATGGTTTATTTTCATTTCATAGTCCTTGTATGTTAGTTTATTTATATTTAGATCCTTATCTTTGCCATGTTTGTTATTTTACCTTAAAAGTTTTAGTTTCTTTTTATTTGTTTAATCATAAGATTATACATTTGATTTATATACTATTTCATAAATTTATTATATTATGTATATTTATACGATTTTAGTATAATATATATATCAAAATATATACTATGTTATAATCCTTATATTTTCGATTTATTTTGATTGTAATATTTTTAAATTTACATAAGTTACGTGTATATAATAAAAGTTATATTTATGTTGTTTTAAATTATTATTTTATTTACGTAATATACTAAGGTAATGTATAAGTTAATTTTTATTACATATTTTATGTATTGATTTATTCTTAAGTGTCATATATTATTATATTTATGTGACGCATATATATACAAAGTTTAGGTTTTAATTTGAATTGTATGAAACCCTCATAAGCATGACTTGGCTCGAATCGAAATAATTTAATTAAGGATAATATTCGTTTATTTCAAGATTGTTGTGAAGTGACTCTCTTAAAGTATAAAAAGGTTGCTGTCGATAATTTTAAAATAAAAGTGTATCCTATTAAGTGAAACCCATAAAATTGATTATATTTAAAATTTGAGACTGAGAAAAAGATTATGTTATTTTAATTAAATTCACTGAGAAAAGACTGTTAGATCAAATCTAATGTCTCGTCTCGATGTATTTAAATAATCAAACATATTTATTCTCATTAAAGGTTGGTAAAATAATTAATTAATCATATTTGTTTGACGTATGTATTTAATTTTTGTTTTATTTTGTATGTGTTTTAATGGAATCTTAAAATAAATTGCACTTGAATTAATAATGAATTTATAATGAAATAGAAATATTTTTTTATATAGATTGGAGTAAGAAATGATTGGAGTAGGAAATAATTAAATATTGCCGGTTTCCCTTTTAAAATTCAAAGAACGGGTTTAAAAAAATAAGTGTTAGATTTAATTTGTTTTATGTTATTTTATTTATGCATTTGAATTTAAAATTAATGAACTTTAGGAATGAAATTATAATATTTATTTATTTCGATTGGAGTAGGGATTACTACTTTAAGGCATGAGAGGTCGATTATTCTCGATAAGAAATAATTAAATATTATTGTGTTTCGTTCTAAAATTCATGGAATATTATTTGTTTGGGACCTTGAATTAAATTAAATTTGAATTTGTAAATTTCATTGCAAAGACAACTAATTAATCAACTAGGTACTAATTTAGGGCGTTGTGGGGTGTTAATCATTCTCTACGCGTAACCGACTACCGAACTCAAATTTTTGGTAATGCATGCCGTAAAATTGTTGTTTTAATTAAAATTAATATTTTTATTAAAATGACAAATATGGTTTTGTGTGCCCAGTCACACTCTAATCAAAGATTGGTGACGACTCCTAGAACCACTTTTTATTTTGATTTTTAAAAGGAGACCCCAAATTAATCGATACATGATCTTTTAAAATCACATTTTTAAAAAATTTAAATTTATTTTTTTAAGAAAAATCGTTTCTACGGTGAGTAAACGTGTAATTTACCAAATTTGATTTTACAATGTGTAGTGAGGAACCTGAACTCCAATAACCACATGGTACTCGCGAGTCACAAACAAAACAATGGCATTAGAAATGCAATAGAAACAGTGCAGCAATCACCACTGCAATTTTAAAAGGGCATTCATTGTTTGCATTAGAAATGCATGTTGAATTCAAAAAGCACCAAATTACGAAACAATATAGTAATGGAAAAATGAAAGAAGAAAAAGAGGAGGAGCGGGAGCCACCGTCCGTCATTAGCCATCCCACAGGTGAGGTCATCAATGAGTCACCGTCCGCCGTTGAAAGGGTGAAGCTACCAATTTCACCTCCTTATCCTATTCTCTTTTTATATACTGTATAATTTTAGGGTTAGGGATTTTGATCCACAAATGTTTATATTAACCAAAATTATTTTATTATTTATTGAAAATCTGATATGGCCAATCTGATGTGACCCTTTTAATAATAAATAATTTCACGTCATGAAGTTGTAATTAAGTAACGATCGAATGTAAAAAATTCAATGTATAAAGTTCAATGAATAAATTAAAAGAAATTAAAAATACAGTTAGTGAAATAGGAGAGAGAGTAAAATTCAATGAATAAGCGTGTAATTTACCCTTCAAATATTGGTGAAAGGAATAAACTAATTGAACACATGATAAAATTTGAAATTTAAATTGTAGATTTTAAGGAATTTAAGCACTAGTGATGTAATTTTATTTTATTTTTTTAGCTTGTAAATGAAAGAATAAAACTAAAAATTGAATATATAAACTAACGATAAACGAACATATTCGTGAACACTAAATGCTAAATGAATATGTTCGTAAATGCTAAACGAACACATTAATGAATATATAAATAAACACGTTCGCGAAAATTAAATAAATATATTCACGAACAATAAATAAATAAATACGAACACAATATTAAAAATTTAAACGAATATAAACCGAATATGAATACCTCATAAAATAAACAAAAGAATACGAACCTGCAAAAGGTGAAAGAATTGTTTGCTCTGTGCGCACCACACAGCTCCAGAAATGGAATTGCAATAAGTCTGCTCTAGGATTGAAAATGTTAGTTCCTACCATGTTCAACGCTTCAGAAATGGAATGGTAATAAGTCTAGCAAAGGAAAGTATGAGTAAAGAAGTGTTATTCAAGGCGTGGTGGAGATCTAGTCGGCGTGATTTGTTCTTTGTTGTATATTTAGTCGGTGTTATTAATCTGTACTAGTAGATTTTTGCTTTGTTCCTGGTTGTATATTTAGTTTTTTTATACTGTTTTCATTGTTTTGTGGTGCAAAGACCATCAGCAGCTCTTTGGTTGGGTGTTTTCTTCATTGTTTTAGAATTCTCGTTTGGTTGAGTTGTATTTTTCCCCTTCATTTAGGACTAGGAACTAGGAAGGTTTTTCTTCATTTACTCTTCAATCATATTTATCGAGGAAAAATATTGTCATGCAAGTAATGAAATTTTATCGAAGTCCTCGTATGCCAATACCGATAAGGACCCACTACTGGAAAGGACAACCCATGGCCATGGCTGCTCTCAGAAACCCTGTAAATTTCAAAGTTTGTTGCCTGTTGCCAAACTAGCTAGGACTATGCAAGTTCTTCATAATAGTGGGGGTCCTTAGATTGATTAATCTTTTCGACAGATTATTGCTGATGATACTTGGGCCACGTATATGACCAGCCGTCCTTTAATTATCAATCATTTACGATCTTTCTCTCTACTGATCTTTATGATCAAGCTCTCATGGCTAAGCTTTACTGCTGCTGAGGTCAGATGTAATGTAAAGCATGAGTTTAAGAACAGTTGCATGTAATCTGATTATGCAGCATGTGATTCTTTGTTAACTTATACCATGGAAAGAGCTATGATGGAGTCATCTACCTACTTGTTTCTTATAACAATGCCTTCAACTGATAGTGATGTCCAACAAAAACTGTCTATTGCATGGAATTTTATATATGAATGGTCTTTTCATCATCATTATCATCATCTCATCTGTTACAAAATACTGCTAGTAGTGCATATGTTCTCTTCAATCAGCTCTAAGGAAAACATACTGACAACCTGCGGCAGATCTGAGTACGATCATGGGATAACATATTAATTAGTAGAAAGAGAGAGAAAAACATGGCAAAACAGGATGAAGGATTTCTTCTACCTTTCATTTCACTGGTTCCAATGCCATGGATCGATCCTTGGGACAGTGAAGCTGTGAAAAGACATAGCTATAAAACCAAGTTGGGGGGAATGAAGCCTGGTCCGAAATCATTCAAAGGACAAAACACAATTAAGATTTCATTTGAATGCTTTCAAACCAAACAACATTCCCCGCAACAGTTCATGTTATAGATTGCCCGAAGAGCATAACAAAGATGGGATAATGAAGAAGAGTTTACAGAGATAGAGAGATAAGAAGAATGCCAATGCGTTACCTTTTTCCCCATGGGGTCCTTATATATACGTTGTGATGAAGGCAGATTCTTTCAAGGGTTCACATGCTTGATAGAGTCACCCTAAACCATCTTGTTTTCACACACCAAAGGGAGAGTTAATTTTTTTTTTGTGTATTCTTGTATGTTTTACCATTCATGTCCAGAGTTCATGTTTATACTTTCAACAACATTATCTATAAGCAAATATAATATACTTTACTACTTGTTGATGAGATAAGATGGATTATGGCGGGTGTCAAAATATTTTGTCTCTATGAGGAGATAGAACAAACCAGAATAAAGGTAAGGTAGTTTCATGAAAGTCACATCTCTTTAACGTATGTATTAGCTGTAGGGTCACAATAACTACTTGTAGGTTTAGCAGACGAAATGGATACGATTAAGTGACAATGAATTTGATTTTGGTAGGTTAAGTCGCACTTTTCCGAGACTTAAATCTTCGAGATCATCTCTCTAGAGAGACATTTCCTTTATGTCTTCATGAGGCATCGGAGATTCGAAAATGCTTCGAATTCTTTCAGAAGTCCTTTGGTATATAATTTATGTTGGGGAGGAGGGTCTTTAAACAAGTTAAACACTACTGCACACCTACTTCACAAGAATGCCATTGAATTTCTCGTTCAGGGACGGAATTATATGTAGTCCGAGGGGTTACTGTCCCCTCAATTTTTTATTATTAAAATTTATACGATGATTAATACTTAATTAGACCTTCAAGATTTGATTTATTTTAATTTTTATTATTAATTATACTTTGTTCCCATTGAACTAGAATCTTGGCTCTATTCTTGTTCTGGTCCTACACGTTTCTTGACCAATGCTTTCCCTCTTGGGTGCATATAAATGTTTTTCTCATCTTTTCCATTGAATATTTTCAGGTCAACTGAAAGCAGTCACTTATTCTGATGAAAAAGGAGGAGAAAAGTCACTTTTAGACTATTAGGCACCGCCATTAGTGTACTGTCAACTACTTGCTTTTTAGTATAGAATTTTGCAAGGGTAAAGAGCTTGGTTTAACATGCATGATCTGCAAAGCTTGGTTTAAAATGTCATTAATATTAGTAGAAATAAAGTTGGAATTCATCAAGGATTTAAAATTTTAAATAGTTGCTACCGGAATAGCGAGCTTTATATAACAGTAATGGTGTTGTCAAAATTGTTATTATACGATTGTGATACACAATGACCACAATAACATCTACTATGTTTATAATCCTGATAAACACAAAGTAACCAGAAACATGACCACAACTGCAATTTAAATCCCTCGAATTCATATTAGATCCAAAACGAATCAGGCCATGCTTATAAGTGTGTATACGAGTTTTTTATTGGCAGGTAAAGGAATGATGGAAACTGGTGAAGAACCTTCATAAAAAGTGGTGATGCCAAGCTTGAATCCCAAGCTTGAGGCTATTAAAGCTAAAAGGAGCAGCAGCAGGTCAATTCATTAAAAAGGAAGAAAGGAAATGGAAAAGGGAAAAAAACAAAGTGGAAACAAAGTCATCAAGGCTAATTTATATTAAGGTATAATATAAAAAATAACCCCCAACATTTACTAAAATGGTCATATTTTGAGGCTATTAAAGTTAAAAGAAGGAGCAGCAGGTCAATTCATTAAAAAGGAAGAAAGAAAAGGGAAAAGGGAAAAAATAAAGTGGAAACAAAGTCAGCAAGACTAATTTATATTAAGGTATAATATCAAAAATAGCCCCCAATGTTTATTAAATGGTCATATTGGTCCCTATTCTTTTTATTTTTGGAGCATTTTGATCCCAACGTTTCACTTTGGGGTAAAAAACTCCATCTATAGATGAAAACTATTAGTTAACACACGATTAACACTCCAACCTAGGAGCATTTTAACCTAAAATGAAACATTTAGGTTTAAAATGCCCTAAAAAGAATAAGAGACAAAGTGATCATTCTGTCAAATGTTAGGGGTCTTTTTGTCCTAAAATGAAATTTTGGGGGGCCAAAATGATCCAAAAAATAGAATATGGGCAAAATGATCATTTTGATAAACGTTGAGAGCTAATTTTCACATTATGCCTTATATTAATGGATTTCTTCATAAATATATAGATTAAGAAATTAAAACAACAAATTATCTTATTTTCAATTTTGAAGTTCAACAAACTCAATATTTTTAATATAAATATTTTTTATTAAGTAGATATATATTATATTTTTAAGATAAATGTTAAAATTCGAACCCACACAAGAAGTAATATGAACATATAATAATAAATTTTATGTAATTTTTTTATTAATATAGTAATAAATTTGACTTTAACTATTTATATGCTTTGTCAATTTAGTCCTTATTTTAAACAGTTCAATAAAATTAATTTCCAAAATGTATACATTATGTGTTGGATTTTTTTAGAATTATAATGAAATTGACATAATACTTCAACGTTGAGTACAAAATGTATTATTATGTTAATCAAAATTATTTAAAATTAGCTGACTATGTAAAATTCGCTAACATTAATTGTTCTTAATTGCCTACTTTCAAAATTGAAAGGACTTGAAGAGTACTTTTACCAAAAGAAATGTTGAGCATGTATTTTGAATTAATTACCAGTAAAGTTACTTTTCATAAAGCAAAAAAATCAAATATCAACCGACAGCTTGAATTTGTTAGAAATAAAAATGTATAGTATGATTCAGTGATATAATATAAAATATTTTAGTTTTATATGATTTTTTAATAGATAGACTATTGAAAATAAATGTTTGAAAAAATATTAAAAAAATAAAATATTTTATGAAAAATTAAGATATCTTTTTTAATTTAAGAGTTTTAATTTTAATATATATATATGATAAAATGTTGTTACACAATGTAAAACTCTTTTAGCTTTACACATACTTATGATCGTTAGATGAAATAGATAGTTAAAATTAACGGTGTGTGCATTACAATTAGATGATTACTAAATTGAAAAGCTACTGATTAATAATTATTATAAGAGAAAAGGAAAGAAAATAATCCCTAAAAACCCTATTTATTCATTTTAGGTCTGACTCAAAAGACGAACAAGTCATGTGCTACTGTTTAAAATGAGGTTTTCAAATATTTTATAATAAGATTAATTTCTCAAATTTAAAGTTATGAGAGATTTACGAGGTCATTTTATCAAAATTCATAATGAAAAACGATTAAAAGATATTGTCAAAATATTCGTTTGTAACTTTCTCTTATACTTTTCCGTGTTTTTCATTCGAACGAAAATATCGTTAAGGCACACAAATTATACTTGATGGGCCCGAATAACATTAATATACGAGTCCTTCAAATTTTGAATTCCTGTGATGTGTCATAAACTACACATGTACATGGACGGCCTGATTGCTTTATTTAAATGTCATGTTGGCTGTTGTAATTTCACTCAAGGATGAACAGCATTTAGCTTTATGATTGCATGCATGAGAACCAAGGAGAAGTAACCTATATCTGTCTCAAAAACAAACTCAAATTGCACCCAAAATAACATTGCTATCATGACACCTAAACAACAGTGAATTGTATATGGAAATCTCAAAACATTTTCGACTGATATATTGTTTACAATAGTAAGATCACTAGGGTCTAGGAGTGAATATAAATCGGATTTGAACGAATAAAATTATATTTTTATTCGTTTGTTATTTTTGAAGGTGTTTATATTTAGTTTGTGTTTGTTTAAATTTTTAGTATCGTGTTCCACAGTGGTGGATGCATGTATACTCCCGGGGTGGGCACGTGCACACCCTAAAAACTAAATTTTTTTTATGTTTGTTGTTCATTTTACTAGTGATACCAACTTGAAATTTTATTGATGCCTACCCCATAAAAAAAGTCTATTATCAATATATATATATGTCAACCCTGAAAAATATATTTGGATTTACCACTAGTGTTCGTATTTGTTTATTTATCTTGAGATGTATTTGTTTGTTTAACATTCGTGAACATATTGGTTTAATGTTTGTTTAATATCGGACAACCAACACTCTTTTAATCTTTTATTTGCAAGCCAAAAATGTAAAATTACATCATTAATCCTTAATTTCCTTAGACTTCGTAGTTTGAATCCCAAAGTTCACTTATATTCAATTTAATCCATAGATTCACTAATTTTTAAAATAAAAAAGAAAAAGGAGAATCAAGTAGACAAACTTATAAACGAGTCAATAACCGAACTTATTTTTGAACAAAAAAATGAACCTGTAGATACATGTTTTGTCCGGGTTTTTTTTTATCTTTTCTTATTTTTATCTTTATCTTTATTTATAATTATTAAATATTAAATATTAATATTACTTCCTTATTTTCCAAGCCATTACAAAAGCCCAAATTGGGCCCAGTTACAACTCAGGAGGCCCAACCGAGACCCAAACAAACCCTACAACAAGCCTAAACCCTAGTCTAATAGAACTAAAACAATTAGGGTTTTTGAACCCTAGGATTTCTAGGTCATGTCGTCGCCACTGTAGTCGCTGCCAAGAGATCCATTCACACCGTGTTATCACCAGAGTTACTCCAGTCGCCGTGTACAAAGATTTCGAGCCACTGACATCAACAAATCCAGCAAAATAGTGAACAAATAAATCAATATTGTCAGATAATCTTCCAAACTAAACCAAACCTGAAAATGCCCTTTAATTTTTTTTATAAAACCGTAAAATATGGATTTGTTAAAGGGGACTTAGGGAAATCATTCCCTTACCATCTGCCTCACCAAATCATCACTAAACAAGTAGAGAATGTGAGAAATATAACATGCAACATGAGGCATTAGGGGCAGGGGTTTTAAAAAGAAGGAAAAAGAAAAAAATAAGAAAAAAGAGAGATCAGAACCGAAAAAATAAAAAAGAAAAAGAAAAAAAAGGAAAGAAAAGTCATACCTTATGGGTTTGAATAACCTAATCTCGCCGAAGTGAGGAACCATCAAAGGTAGTATTTTTATTTCGGGTTTAGATTTGGTGAGGGTTTGTAAGGGTTTCATCTGGGTGTGTTAGCTTTGTGTAAAAAGGGTTCAAAAAGAGGAGATTAGGAGGTCATGGGGGTCACCGACCCCTCGTCTGAGCCGTCCGAGATGGTGGCTGGAGATTTTATTTCTCCCCATTTTCAGTTGAAAAGAGAGAGAATGAGATAAGGGAGAGAGGAGCGGCTGAAGAGAGAAAAAAAATGGGAAAGATTTCTAAAGGGTTAAAAAGAGATATATAACGGAAAGTCAAAACGATATCGTTTAGGGCTCTAGGGCAACCACCAATTTCGTGCATGGGTAAACTACTCGATCGGGGTCTCTAAGTTTGTGAAGTTTCATTTTAGTTCTTGTTTGAAGTGTTTTTAGTTTCTGATTTTGCCTTTTTATTTTATGTGTGTTGTACTTTAGTCACCTTGACTTATTTGCTTTTTATTTATTTTAATTTTCTGCATGTAATTTTAAATACATTTATTTTGGTCCTAAATACTTGCGAGTTTATTATACTTTCAGTGGTTTTACCATATGTTATTTACATTTCCATCCTTTTATTTTATGATTATTTTAATTTTTGTTCTTCAATTTATAACACTTGCATTTTAGTCATTTAATTTTCAGTATTTAATTTTCTGTTTATGCACCTTAATTTCTCAACACTCTCATTTTGATCATGTGTGTTATTGGTCTTATCTTGCTTTTGGTGTTTGTTCTTTCCCATAGTTGCTGTTATGACTATAATTCCTACTTTTAAGTTCGGTCATCATGATATATTAGTACATGTATATTACATATATATCACCTTGTTGAATTTGTGATTAAATCTGTTCTATTTTTCACACATTATATATATAAATATATAAGTTACGTTTTATTGTTGATGCATATCACGCGTATACCATATAATATATGTTCATCTATACTTAATATATTTGAGCCTTTACACATATTTTTTTGTTGGTACTATACATATATTTAATATATTTTGACTCTACTATTTATACATGTATGCATATATTAATACATACATTTGTTTTACATGTATATTATTTCTTATGTATTTTTATATATTCGATCACGTTTTTATCTGTCATTACTTAATTGTCTAAGCCTAGCCTGTGTTTAATACATATATTAATATTACATTATGGTTATTATCATGCCATGGATTCTTTATTTTCTTTTAGCATAATGTACATTTAAAAATATATATATGGTAGGTGTATTCTGTGCTTTATTTAGAGAATTTTAAGTAGGTATTGATGCATGTTTATGAGTTTATTTTATTTTATTGTTCGTGTGTTAATGGTGAATATGTCACATGATTAAATGATCTTAAATTTATATTTTTCATGTATGCCCCTTAAATATCATTTAATTCGATCTAAGTTCATCCTTTGATCAATTTGTATGAAACCCTCATAAGCATAACTCAACTCAATTCAAATAATTGGACTAAGGGCAATACCTTTTCATTTTAAGATCGTTGTGAAGTAACTGTCTTAATGTATGAGAAAGCCACTTCCGATGATTTTAAAAAGAAAGTGTATCCCATTAAATAAAAACCCTAAAATTTTGATTACTCATAAAATTTGGAAATGAGAGAAAAATAAATGTTCGTCTATTTAAATTATTCGAGAAAATATCTTTAGAACTTATAAAAGGTTCGGTCTCTATGTCTTTAAATAATCGAACATCATTCTTCTTTCTAAAAGGATTGGTAAATCGTGTTTAATTAATCTTTATTTTTATCATTATTCATGCATTTGAAACTTGAATTAGTAATGAATTTTTTAATGGAATAATAATATTTCTTTATTTCAATTGTATTAAGAAATGGTTGCTTTAAGGCATGAGAGGCCTTTTCTTCTCGATAGGAAATAATTAAATATTGTCATTTTCTGTCCTAAAATTCAAGGAATGTATTTAAAAAGGGATCCTAAATTAAATTTGAATTTGTAAGATTCATTGCAAAGACAACTAGTTAATCGATTAGGTACCAATTTAGGGCGTTGTGGGGGTGCTAATCATTCCTCACGCATAATCGACTCCTGAACTCAATTTTTTGGTACGCAGACCTTAAAATGTTGTTTTAATAATTTTTAAATTAAATTTTAATAAAATGATAAAACATTTTGGATGCCTAATCACACCCTAATCAAAGATTGGTGGTGACTTCTCAAACCATGTTTTATTTTGATTTTTAAAAATAAAACCCCAAATTAATCAAAACAAGATTTTTAAATCAATTAAAAATTATTTTTTAAGAAATCGTTTCGACAGCTCGACGACTCTGCTGAGATTTTTTTAGAGAGTCATGTCGTTAGTCAATTAATTAATTATCTTTGCAATGAAAATTAGAAGTTCTTTCTAATTTAGTTTTTGATTCCTTGTTTAGTTTAAATAAAATTTATGTTTATTAACCACTAAATAGTTGTACTTTTTGTTAGCTAATGGTTTCAGATTACACGTGTCTTAATGGGAATTGAGAAATGAGTTTTGTGTGTTGTGTGATTGTGTGTTTTTTCGCTTTTCCTCACATATTGTGCACTTGATTGTCATAACATGAGCTAAAACTCTGCTCCGTTCAATTTAAGTATGAGTGAGAAACTACTCCATTGTGTGGTTTTCACCTCCATATGGGATAGTGGATCCCTTCTGGGGCTCAAGCCTTATGGTCATCGTGATGGTTTTCACCTCTGTATGGACATAAGGAGTGTTTCCCCTCGAATTGAACTCGATATGAAAGCCTATGATGGGTCAGGATGAAGAGTCTGGCGGCCCAAGGGGGCACCCGACAACTATAATTTGAAAACCTTTTACTTTAAAGTCAAACCTAACATATAGTAAACCTAGAATCTGAACCTAGGTAGAGCCTAAACCAAACCTTAAGAATCCCGTGAGGAGAGTACACAAGGAAAAACTCTTTTGAGTCTTTTAATTTTTGTATTGTAATTTTTCATTCTGGATAAATGTATGAGAATTAGAGACCATGTGGTTAAGTTTATTTTTTTCTGAATAAACATGCGAACTAGATGGCATGAGGTTAGGATTTTATGTTAAATAAAGTATGGGGTTAGAAATCATGTTTTGGTAGGATTTGCTAAAGCATGATTGAGTAGTCAGCATGTGTTGGTAGGTTTTATTGACAAACTATATTATGTCTGCTTGATTTCTTTATGATTATTGACTAATTTTCTTTTTCCTTTTTATTTTATTTTATTTTCATTTTTGCATTACACTATTCATTCCATGGTGTTGATCTATGATCGATGTCCATATAGAAGGCTAGTAATATGAAATGAAAGGTCCAAAAAGAGGTAAAAAATAATGCTGATGTTTTGAGATGGTCCGAGCAGTCCCAACTTACCAATGGAGATAGCTTATAGCATGGATACGTGTCAGATTTGATTGGTTTAACCCACATCAATGTCTGTCAAAATGATTTGAGTGAGCTAAAAGAGATCTAGGGAAGATGGGAAGCAGTTGATAAGTAGTTGTTCTATCAGTTACATGGTGACATCTCCTATCTCCTATACGTCCCGATTGACCGAAATTTGTTTAGAGCTTTTGTTCAATTCTGGAATCACACCTATAGTTTCTTTACTTTTGGCAGAGTGGATCTGACACCTACCATAGAGGAGTATCATGCTTTGATTCGTTGTCCGAGATTTCAAGTAGACATGGTGTACACCAAATCACCAAACACTCCTTAAAAAAACTACTTTTGATGACTGGGATGAGTGAAAAATGGATCATAAGAAGCATCAAGAAGAAAAAAGATAGTGAATGCATCACCTTGACTACTATTTGAGAGGTAATTGATCGCCATCCCAATGAGAGAAAAAAGATAGACCTATTTGCTCTGGGTATTTATGGGTTATTCATACTCCCCAAGGTACTGGGCATGTTGATGTGTTAGTGGTTGATTTGTTCGAGAGATTGGACAGACATGAGGACCCCGTTCTAACTATTTTAGCCGAGACTTTTCGTTCTTTAAATTCTTTTAAACGAGAATGAGAAGGGCGCTTTATAGGATGTGCACCACTATTGCTAGTTTGAATCTTTAATCATTTCAAACACGATGAGAGGGCGCCTGGTCGATTCTTCCTAGAAGGGTTTTTGCCCTTTAAAGATTTCATTTCTTAAGATTGGCCTAGGGGTTTCACTGAAGAGAAATAGATGGTTATTTTCAAAGATATATGAGATAGTGGTATATTATGGTGTGCTTCGTGGAATATATCTTCAGACGTACTCTATAGGTTTAAAAAATGAGATTAGGTTCCTCTTCTAAGTATATGGGGTTCTATAGGATATGCTCATTTACTGGTCTCTATGCAATATGGGTCAAGACAGTTTATTCCTGCAACTTGGGATTTATTTGGGTCAGAGTTCGCATTCAAAGTAGAGCAATATAAGAGTAAAGTCAAAGGGCTTGTTGATGCATGGAAGTAGACTCGTTGTGTAAATCTCTTCACCTTCGATCTAAAGATGTCACAAGAATACGAGGAATGGAGAAGTAATCGAGTTAATAATAATATCTTGATGGTCAATCCCGAAAATACTCAGCCCATGGAAGAACATCTTAGAATTGTATTATCTCCGTTAGAATTAGTCAGGCGTATTTTGATGTTGAAAGAAAGTAGTGGAAGGAAACGTTACAAAAGATTGAGGATGAGGTGTACCAAAAAGGAGTAGAAATTGATATCCACAAGGGTCGGGCTGACCAAATTGAGAAGGTAGAAAAGAACCTTTGATTGGATTTTAATGATCTCCAGTTATCATACCAACGAATGGTAAAAACTTAGTTGGCCACTAGCTCAAGTAAATCGTCTGTTGAATAGAGGCAAGAAGTGACAATTTTAAAAAGAAATTAGGGAAAGAAAAGAAGAGCTCAAGGAGAGAATACATCATGTGAAACTACTTTAAAAAGAAAAGAGTATATTAAAGCAACAACTACAAGAGAGTAAACCCAAAATGAGAAACTGAAGGGCAGGGTCTGGAGTTTAGAGGCATCTTTAAGATGATACCAAAGTTGAGAAGGTAATTCAAGTCATGGGGAAGTTGAAAACTTGAGGAAGCGTGTGAATGAACTTGAGAATATGGTTTAAGATTTTCAGAAAAGGGCAAGTGAATTGCCAATAATCCCTTGTGAAGGAGCTATACAGTGACGATATCGTTGGGAACATGCTCAGTGGAGAGTTTAGAAAAGGGATGGCCTCATCGCAAGCTACCTGGAACATGCTCAAGGAGTGGCTCTGTACTTGGTTGACTTAGCACATGAAGCTACTACTGTAAGTGAAGGATTGGAACCCGAAACTGAAGAAGCTCAAAGGATTTTGGAATTACTTGGGCATATGTAAAAATTAGGGGAGATAGCTCAGATCTATATGTGATATATTTAAGCCTTGTAACTAAAATTCGTTTCTAATATAAAAAGTTGTTATAAGGAATCGTTCCAGAATTAACACTTTGCATCTACATTTTACTTTCTGCATTGCATTTACTTTTCGCATTGCATTTTATTCATTAATAGTCATATTTTTCATAATCATTAATAAAATATTCAACATTAATAAAAAGATTGTATGGCATAATACTGGAAACTTCCAAGCACCCGTACAATACCAGGAAAAAGGTAATGGACAAGAGAATCGCCCAAATTGAGAAAACCCAACTAGAAATACAAGAGAAAATAAGGAAAGCTCAAGAAGAGATGCGTGAACAAATGCTGAAATCTCAAAATGATATGATGGATAAACTTGTAAGCATGTTACATGGAAGAAATACATATCAAGAAAAGACTCCAACTGTCGGTGCTACTGTCGAAGAACCTTTGTACCCCCGGGATTTATACCATGGGCGGATCATGGAAAGGTTCCAACTGTTGGTGTTACCACCGAAGAACCCTTATACCCTCCAAGCTTTACACCACCTCATGTCAGAGCACAACAATGAGCAACTACTCAATCGTGAATAGTGCATATAAACTTACCTGGTACCTCCGTAAACCCACACCAAGTTGAAGACATCCATGATTTTGATGAGGATGACAGAAAAAAGAAAAATAAACAGATAGAAGAGAAATGGAAATAATTAAAAGAGGAAATCATAGCTATGAAAAAGGACACTAGAATGTATGGGATCGATGCCAAGGAGCTAAGTTTAGTTCCTGATTTGGTGCTACCTCCCAAGTTCAAAGTTCTGAATTTTGAAAAAATTTGATGGAATGAGATGTCCCTCTGCTCACATCACTATGTTTTGCAAGAAAATGACTGGCTAAGTAGGGGGATACTCAACTTTTGATATATTACTTCTAGGAGAGCTTAACAGGTTTAGCCATTCGATGGTATAATCAGTTGAACAGAGTTCACTTCTTGTCATGGAAAGATTTGGCTAAATCTTTTCTAGAGCAATATAAGCATGTGAATGATGTGAGGCCTAATTGAATATGCTGCAAAGCATGAAGAAAAGATCTAATGAGAGCTTCAGACAGTATGCTCAGAGGTGGAGGGATGTGGCTGTACAAGTCTATCTACCACTTGAGAAAGAGGAAACCAACACACTCTTTATAAACACTTTAAGATATCCTTTCATTGAACACCTTATAGAAAACTCATCCAAGAGTTTTGATGATTTGGTTACAACAGGGAAGATGATAGAAATGATAATCAAGAGTGGGAGTCTTGATAGAAGTGAATCTAGCAAGAAACCGCCAGTGAAAAAGAAGAATAACGAAGTTAATAACGTGAGAAAGTATGACTCTAATAACATCACTGTATTTCGACCTCAAGCCACAGGATCATCCACGTAGAATTCTCTCAGGTAGGGGACAAGGAAGCCAAGGCAAGTGGGAGAGAAGTTTCAATTTGTCCTGATCCCCATGTCATACAAAGAACTATTTCAAATCTTATATGATAGACATGTGGTGTCACCTTACCATGTGTCACCTCTACAACGCCCCTACCCTAAATGGTATGATGCTAATGTCTAATGCGTGTATCACGCAGGGGTTCCGAGATATTCAATAGAGAATTGCACTACCTTTAAAAAGATTGTTCAAAAGCTAAGGTAAAAGAACATCATCAACTTTGGTGGTCAATGAAAATGTTAAAGAAAAAGCACTAAGCAAAATAGGGTTTTAGCGGCATTTTTAGTCATATAGTGGTATTTTTAAGTAACGTTAAAAACCTTTGTGGTGCAAAAAACGCAGCAAAAAGTTCAGCTGAAACAAATGCCATAAAAGGTAGTGACATTTATCGTTCATAAATGCCGCTAAAGGTTGTGTCTTTAGTGGCATTTTTCTATAAACGCTGCTAAAGGTAATGATATTTAGCAGCATTTGTTTACAAATACAACTAAAGGTTATGATATTTAACATCATTTTTTTCAAACACCGCTATTTATCTTTTCTTTTGTGGCATTTTGTCCAAAAAATCGTTAAATTTTCTGACATATAGTGATATTTGTTCCCAAAAACACCGCTAAATGTTAAGTCATATAATGGCGTTACAAAAACTTCATAGTGACTAAAGTACCAATAAACGAGGAAAAAAGGATATTTTTCTCACCTTAGTAATAACCAAAAGTGACAAATCGATTCGACTCATGAGAATATCTTAAAAGGTATTCTTAACATACTGAACTACACCATGAATATCCCTATCAATCAATATTTTGTGCAGGCACTCATTTACAAGGTTTTTGAACAATAAATAATTGTCTCTTCGAACGGTTTCAATGCATGTTCATGATGAAAGATGAATTAGCATTCAAGTTCAATAAACTTTTATAAGCTAACATGGTTAAGAAATATCTTATTTACCTTTAGTGTCCATTTTGTCATACTTTTTTTGGATTAGTCCAAAATAAAACAACATATCTTATCTTGCTAATCAATAGATAGGTATAATAAACCTTCTTGGACTCTAGTTTGATGGGCTAAAAACATCAAGCCATTATAGAAAGAGGGAAAAAAGAAAAACAACAAATGAAGAGAATATTAACAAACAGATAAACCAATAATAAAATAGAGGTTGAGAAAAGAATAAAGATTAACTTTCAAGTGATAGTTTTCTATTTCATTGAATGAGATCTATAGCATCCATGGTCTGAAAGGTAACTTCCAAGATACATCAAAATTCAATGTTTCAACTGACCAGAATTTTTTAATCAAGTGTAAAAAATTAAGTTCCAAGACATAAAAGTAGAAACTGAATATGGAAACAAAACTTACTAGGGGTACAAAGGAGATGAGAAAGAGAATCGCGATCGGAGTCTAGGCATTGCTGTTGGGGAAGGCAAAACTTGTCGAGGTTGAGACACCAAGAAGACGACGAGATTTCTTGTTGATGAGGGAGAAGTTGTGTGTTGTAATCGTCAACATTGATCGAAGGGCTGAGAAGAAGAGCCCTCCATTGGAGAAGAAGTAACAGATGGGTTTGGGTAAAAGACATGAATGAAAAAATAGGAGAAGGGGAAAAATGAAAAAGGGTTAAAGGGGCACGAGACTTGGAAACTGTAAACTTGCGGCCTTTGTAAACACAAATGCCACTAAAGTACGAGTCTATAGTGGTGTTTGTATAAAAAGACCACTAAAGTAGGAGTCTATAGCTGTGTTTGTATAAAAACACCACTAAAGTACAAGTCTATAGCGACGTTTGTATAAAAATGCCACTAAAGTACAAGTCTTTAGCGGCGTTTGTATATAAACACCACTAATATACTGATAAATTGAGGAGTTTTTTGAAAAATGCCACTATAGATTAACCCTATTACGGTGTTTGTGTAAAACCATCACTAAAGTACTACTATATTATGGCGTTTGTTGAAAAATGCCACTATAGATGACCCTATTACGACATTTGTGTAAAAACACCACTAAAGTACTACTTTGTTGTTGCGTTTGTTGAAAAAACGCCACAATAGATGACCATATTATGGTGTTTATATAAAAAACATCACTACAATAATACTCTATTATGGCGTTTGTTGAAAAAATGCCACTATAGATATCCCTATTACAACATTTATATAAAAACGATGCTAAAATACTACTCTATCATGGAGTTTTGTATAAAAACGCCGCTTAAGTTACCATTTTGTGGCATTTGGAATGTAAACGGCGCTATATGTTTAAAGTTAGTGGTGTTTACTCTCAAAACACCACTCAAAACGCCGTTGTAGAATAGTTTTGTTGTAGTGAAGGGAAAAAATCATAACAAGGGTGAGCAAGGTAAAATCACCTATGTTATGGATATGGGGTCAGATATTCAAGGCAGGCATGTTGGTCTCTAACGTGGCAGTTAAACAAGTTGATAGCAAGCATGCATGTCAATATCAAAATTGTGAGGGACACACCATAGAATATTGTTATGAATTCTGAGCTTTGGTGCAAAGAATGATGGATGACAAAGAGATGGAATTTTACAAAGAATCTATTGAAGAAGAAGAGACAGAGGTTTGTGCATCTGAAGGTTCTTCTAGGGGAGTTTACAATGCCAATTTCCAATAATAATCACACCAAAAATGCGTGTGGAAGAAAAAATAACTCCTAAGGTAGTTATTACACCCCCATCCCCATTCCCTTACAATGACAACAAACAAGTTCCATGAAAGTATGAGTGCAAGATGAGCAATGTGGAGAAAGAGAATGAAGAAGTGGGTGAAGTAGGCTATTTCATCGGGAGTGGGAGATGTTACTCTCCCAATCAGGCCAAAGAACTTGAGAAGAGACCTACCAATGACAAGGGAAATAAGGTTGAATTACTACTGAAAGAAAATGAGCCAGTCATTAACGAGCTTGTGACAAAAAACGAGGTTGTGAAATTTATGAAATTTTTGAAACACAATAAATATAGTATTGTTGAACAGTTGCACAAGCTATCTGCTCGCATCTCAATACTTGCTCTTTTTATTGGGCTCTAAGTCACACCGATACGCTCTGTTGAAAGTCTTGAATCAGACTTTTGTACCAAAGGTCATACCCATAGATAAGCTAGATAGATTGGTTGCAAATATTCAAGTCGATAACTTTATTTCCTTTTCTGATGACGAGATCACGTATGGGATGATTGGTAGCCATAGATCTCTACATACAACTATTAGGTGCAAGGGGCATATTTTATTTCGAGTACTAGTTGACAATGGATCTGCGCTGAATGTAATGCCATTAGTAACCTTGAAGAAGTTGCCAGTCAACAGTACACGTATGAGAAACTGCCAGAGCATCGTTCGAGCATTTAATGGAACGAAAAGAGAAGTGTTAGAAAATATTTACATCCCTTTAACTATTGGCCCATCTACTTATGAGGTCGAGTTCCTTGTCATGGATATCATTCCTAACTACAATTGCATATTGGGAAGGCCTAGGATCAATCAGGCGAGGATAGTTCCATCCACACTGTATTAGAAACTCAAATTCATGATTGAGGGGGAGATTGATATGCATCAATGCTGAGGAAGACATTATTGCTTCTATGTCCACTATTGCCCCTTATGTGAAGGTAGATGAAGAAGTTGTAGAATGCTACTTCATATCTCTGAAATTTGTCAATGCCACGTTCGTGGCTAAGGGAAGAAAGATATCAAAGCCTAGATTCTCCAAATGTACCCGGATGGAACTAAAGCTAACATTGGGAATGGGAGCCAAGGTTGGAAGAGGACTAGGGAGCTGCCTACAGGGATATGTTAATCTTGTTTTTCCTACTACCAAAATTGATCTCTTTGGCTTGGGATATCAGCCAAACTTGAGGGAAAAATTGAAGGGAATCCAAAAAAGCCAGGAAATGAGAAGAGCAATATTAACTATATAGGACCTTAAGTGGGAGCCAATGACTTTCCAATCATTGCATGATACCTTTGTATCTGGAGGTCATATGTTTCAAAGAAGCCAGCAAGTTAAGAAACTGATTATCGAGGATGTGTTGAGTTAATCGATCGATGGAATCGGCTAAGAGGGGGGTGAATTGGCAATTAAAATTTTGGTGGAAGCTTTTGCAGAAAATTAAAAGTAATTTGCACAGCGATTTAGAGTGGTTCGACTTTCTCAACCAAAGTCTACGTCCACTACCTTAGCTATTCACACTAAGGATTTTCCAACAAATTTACTAATTTGTTCTTTCTTTTGAGGCCAAAGAGATAACCTTACAACTCTCTCAAGAATATACCCTAATTCTTGAGAACACTTTTTCTCAAAGAGAAGATTACAAATTTGCAAACTTAATGAAAAATCTCACAAGGTAAATGTGTTTGCACAATTCTAGAACAAAGAAAGAACACTCAAGAATAATACAATTGAGCACAATAAGTGTTCTTGAAAGGAAAAATGAATATTGAATGAAATAGGCTTGAAAATGCTCAAACTTGAGGTTTGATGCTTTCTCTTTGATTCTCTTTGATTCTTGTTGATTGTTGTTTCTTTTTGTTAATCAATGGCTTCTAAGCTTGTTTAAATACTCCTTCAATTGATTCTGATCGTTGGGGATGATTAGTGGAGTCAATGGAGTCGTTATTGTGTGAAAACAATTAATAAAATCAGTGGGTGTGTTTGGTGCATCGATGCATAAGGCTAGTGCATCGGTACACTATGTGTAAAATTCAAATATTTCGACCTTTGGACCCTTAGTGCATCGGTACACTAATAGTGCATCGATGCATAAATATGATTTGATGTTTTGAAAAAGCCTGGGTGCATCGATGCATGGCTTGTGCATCGGTGCATAAAATCAATTCGATGTTTTAATAAATATGGAGTGCATCGATGCATGGTATGTCCATCGGTACACAAAAGCTATTCGATGTTCAATTAAAACAAGGGTACATCGATGCATTAATTCATGCATCGGTACAATTACCTGAAAATTTGATTTTAGGCTCATTTTTTGTTCAAAATACTTTGTGAAAATTGTTTCAAAAATATTTTAAGTATAAAACATAATTTTACACATTAGTAAGGATTGAAATTTAACTTTGAAAGACTTGGAGTAATATTTTGATATTCGAATAATTATATCGAATATACTTAGAAAATCTTTTGTAAAATCTTAAAATTTATTTACCTTAATTTGTTATATCGAAACATCAAAATGTTTTCAACAATCTCCCCCTTTTTATATAACAAACCATTTTAGTAATTTTAAGATTTTTGAAATAAAGTTTTTGAAATTACTCCCCTTACTTTAACACTTCCCCCCCCCCTTTAACACTTCTCCCCCTTTTTATTAAATCAAAAAGACTCTAAAAACATTTTTAAACAATGTTTTGAAAAATTAGCCAATTGTTATTTAGATATTTAAAGCTTAAGTTGCTAAGATCACAATCAAGAGAAATGTTAGCCATTAGTTTCATAAAACAATATTCATATAAAATGTGTAATGGAGAATTGGTCATATATGTCTAAATGATGCAAAAATTAAGATAAACCAATATGAGTTTAACAACCAAATATATAAATATAAGTTCAAGCATCCAAGCAATCAAAACATAAATCTAAACATATAATCATCCAAAATAAAAACAATCCAAGAACATCAAAATGTTTATCAATCCAAGTTTTAAGACCAAGAAAGCATGGAAAATAAAGATCTACTTCATCGGAGGGTCGGGAGGAGGAGGATAATGTGCTCGCACTTCAAGAGTTTGAGTGTCCATACGTTCACACATCTCTCGTTGAAATTCAATTAGCTTAGACTCTATGGAATTAAACCTCAGATCAAACGATTCTACGAAAGATCGCAAATATGGAGGTATTTGATCTTCTTGTTGCGCTGGATCTGGTGTTGGCTCATCATCTGGTACGTGATCGTCAATATCTTGCATAAGATGTTGAAGCTCAGGATCATCGTCAGTAGCTGGTGCCAGAGGAGGAGGAGCACGAGAAGAGCTAGGAGCAGCTCGTGAAGAACTGGCTCCTGGAGTTTGCTTATTGGGTCGATAAGCCCATCGGCCAGTCTCCTCATCCTGTTTCCAGTCAGCTTTCTTCAAAGAAGTGAGATTGATTTCATTTTGAAGAGGGATGAGATTGTCAAGAGAGACTCTAAGACCGAGTTTGATAAAAAGATTACTAAGGAAACACCCATAAACTAAAGTTTCTACATGTTTGTATGGAATTACATTTATGATATCTACTAGTTCACTAAAAATGATATGTGGCAAATTTATCTTTCTATTATGGTGGATGCAATGTATCCACCATAAATCTCTAACATGAAGAGTGGAGTACCTACCTCCGGATGGTCGAAACCACCAAGAGATCATTAAATGCAGAAAATGATCGTGATGTGTACGTAAGGTACTAACACTAGTATTCAGAAGATAGGGATATGCCATAGTTTCTTTCTCATTATATAAACCACTGTCATCTAGCCCAAACTGTTTAGCTATAGTGTCAGAGTCAATATGAATATATTGTCCTAAAAGGTAGGATCTGATTCCTATAGTCCCACATTGACTCTCGTTTTGAATATATACCGTATTAGAGTAAAAAATGTGGACCAATTGATGATATACAATTGGTTTAAGGTAAAACAATTTATCAAACTTCCAGGATTTGAGAGTCGGAAGGTATTCAAAGTTAATATCTACCATGGCTTGAATAGAGGGAATACGTTCTTCCCAGATTTTGTATGTTCGGAAAGAATCCATGTACCTATGGTAGAGTTCTTCTCTATGACGACCAGACACATTATAACAGGAGTTTAGAATGGTCATATTGGGATCGTTTGGATTTGGAGGGTGAGGAGGAATAGGATTAGGAGGTCGGTTAGAACGACTCGAAGAAGTCCTAGGGAGTTTCGGGTTGGACATGGTTTAGGAATCGGGATTAGATGGGTAACCTGCAAATTTATAAACATGTATGAAATATAATCAATCCTAAAACTCAAAAGAGTCCGCAATAAAAACATAATCATACTACGTATATTTTTTATGAAAATAACACAATTAAATCAAAAACATCAATAATTTTTTAAACTAATAAAAAAATATTTCGAAATTTCAGAGAAAATTTTGAAAAATTGTTTATTTTTTGTCAAAATTGACTGTAAAATATAGTTTAGAATCATACTATAATCAATGCCCGATATAATGTTCATCCTAGAACTAATCTAAACTAGTTCTAAAATCAAAATTTGATAAAATAGAGGTTTTTGGAAAAATACCTTGAAAAATTCGGATTGAGTGGAATGTGATGATGTTTTACACGATTTAATGATGTTAGCAGGATTTGGATAAGTAATATGAATGATTTCCGATCAAAAACGTATGTTTTGGAGCAATTTTAAGAGTGAGGAGAGGGAGATGAGCGGCGGTAGTTGAGAGTGTTTAAGAGAGTTTGAGAAAATAAAGAAGAAATAGGGTTTTAACCTAAAACCCGACGGATGCATCGATGCATGGCCTTGTGCATCGATGCATATTCAAGGAGTGCATCGGTGCATCTTCATGATGTATCGATGCACATTCAAAGGGATGCATCGATGCACTTTCATAGTGTATCGATGCATTATGCACAAAAATGACAAAAATCTGTTTTAAACACTTAAAATGCTAAATAATTTAGCTCTAGTGGTATTAGCAACTCATATATTGAAAATTAATCATGTTCAATCAATCAATTTTATCATTAAACTACATTTGAACATATAATCAATTTTCACCAAAGATGATAAACTCCCCCTAACTATTAGTATAGAATCCAATTAAAAGTGTGATTCTTATCAACATCTAATTTAAAAGTGCTAAAATTATTTTAAACACTAAGTGAAGATAGGTAAGTTAAACCTAATTCTCTCATAAGTGTCCAAAATCTCTCTTTGTGTAAAGGTTTTGTAAAGATATCCGTTAATTGATGCAAAGTATCAACAAATTCTAGAACTACATCTTCCTTAGCGATATGGTCTCTAATGAAGAGATGTCTAATTTCAATATGCTTAGTTCTAGAGTGTTGGATGGGATTTTTAGTGAGACAAATAGCACCAGTATTGTCACACTTGATAGGAATGGTACCTTCTTCAATTCCATAATAAAAAAGTTATTGTTTTATTCTAAAACTTGTGCACAATAACTACCGGTTGAAATTTATTATGCTTCAGTGGTAGATAATGCAACACAATTTTGTTTCTTTGAAAACCAAGAAATCAACATATTTCCAAGGAATTGGCAAGTCTGGAGGTGTTTTTCCTATCTAATTTGCATCCTCCATAATCTGCATCAGAGAAGGCATGCAAGCTAAAGCTAGAGTCTCTAGGATACCAAAGTCCTAAACTAAAAGTGTCCTTAAGGTATCTAAAGATTCTCTTAACAGCTAGTAAATATGATTCCTTAGGACATTATTGAAATCTAGCACATAAGCAAACATTGAACATAATATACGGTCTACTTGCGGTTAAATAAAGCAAAGAACCAATCATTGACCTATATAATTTAACATCCACATATTTACCTTCTTCATCTTTGTCGTTTCCCATTTTCCAGTCCAAACTTCTTGAGCATGTCTTTGACGTACTTAGCTTGATTGATGAAGATGTCATCTTTTCTTTGCTTGATTTGGAGTCCCAAGAAAAATGAGAGCTCCCCCATCATGCTCATCTCGAATTCACTTTGCATTAGCTTGGAAAATTCTTGGCAAAGAACATCATTAGTAGAACCAAATATTATATCATCAACATAAATTTGAACTACTAATAAATCTTTACCTTTATGCTTTAAAAACAATGTAGTGTCAACCTTCCCTTTTGAAAAACCTTTTTCAATTAAAAAGTTTGAAATTTTTTCATACCAAGCTCTAGGAGCTTGTTTTAAACCATAAAACGCTTTTTTCAATTTAAGAACATGATTTGGAAATTTTGAATTTTCAAAACCAGGAGGATGTTCCACGTACACTTCTTCTTTTATAAAACCATTTAAAAATGCACTTTTAACATCCATTTGATATAATTTAAATTCAATGAAACATGCAAATTCTAATAACATTCTAATTGCTTCCATCCTAGCTACGGGAGCGTATATTTCATCATAGTCTATGCCCTCTTCTTGAGTATACCCTTGAGCAACAAGTCTAGCCTTATTTCTCACTATATTACCACTTTCATCAAGCTTATTCCTAAATACCCATCTAGTACCTACAATAGACTTATTACTAGGCCTTTCAACTGATGTCCATACTCTACTTCTCTCAAATTGATTTAACTCTTCTTGCATAGCCATAATCCAATGTTCATCATTTAATGCTTCTTTAATATTCTTAGGCTCTATGCATGAGATAAATGCAACATAATTACAAATATTTCTAAGAGAATATCGAGTTGTTACCCCTTTGGATGAATCACCTATAATCTCACCATCCTTGACATAGTTGTACTCTCTTGGGTAAGATACTTCCCTTTCTTCAATGGTTGGATTCTCGAGGGGATCATGAGTTTCCTCATCTTTCGTTTCTTTTTTTGATGATGGTTCTCCAATGTCATGTCCAGCGTCATTTATGTTTATAATGCCTACATCATCATTCACACAAGAATCCTTCATTGGAAGGGGATTATCATCGAAAACAACATGTATAGACTCTTCTACAACTAAAGTTCTTTTATTAAATACTCGATAAGCTTTAGAATTTAAAGAATAACCCAGAAAAATTCCTTCATCACTTTTAGCATCAAATTTGCCAAGATTGTCTTTACCGTTGTTTAAAACAAAACATTTACATCCAAAAGGATGAAAATAGCTAATGTTAGGCTTTTTATTTTTAAAAAGTTCATATGGAGTTTTCTTCAAAATAGGCCTAATCATTACTCGATTAATAACATAACAAGCGGTATTTGTGGCTTTCGCCCAAAAATATTTTGGTAAATTGTTTTCACAAAGCATGGTTCTAGCCATTTCTTTTAAAGTTCAATTTTTGTCTCTCAACAACTCCATTTTGTTGAGGGGTTCTAGGTGCTAAAAAATTATGGCTAATACCGTTAGAATTACAAAATTCAGTAAATCCAAGATTTTCAAATTCAGTTCCATGACCACTCCTAACACTAGTTAAAAGGTAACCTTTTTCATTTTGGATTACTTTTGAAAACGTGATGAATTTTTCTAATTCTTTATTTTTAGTACTTAAGAATAGAACCCAAGTATATCTAGAATAGTCATCTACCAATACAAATGCATATTATTTTCCACCCAAGCTAGTAGTCCTAGATGGCCCAAAAAGATCTAAATGGATCAATTGTAATACCCTACTAGTGGATACGTCATTAATGAATTTAAAAGAAATTCGCTTTTGTTTTCCTTTAGCACAAGCATCACAAATTTTATCATTATCAAAATTTAGTTTAGGCAACCCTCAAACTAAATCTCCTTGAATTAACCGTTGCAAAACACTCATACTAGCATGTCCTAGTCTTCTATGCCATAACCAACTATCATGCTCATCTTTAGCAACTAGGCATAAATTTGTCATATTTATGGAATCTAAATGCACCATGTAAATGTTTCATATTCTATGACCAACAAGCATAATCCGATTAGATGCAATGTCAATGACTTTACAACCATTAATATCAAACATGACATTGAATCCTTTATCGCACAATTGACTAATACTCAATAGATTATGCATTAATCTATTCACATATAAAATATTCTTAATTTGCATGGAAGAGGTATTACCTATAATGCCTATACCTTCAATGTGACCTTTTGAGTTATCACCAAAAGTCACCTCTCCTCTATTTTTGGCGTTGAGCTCTATGAACCGGCTTTTGTCACCGATCATGTGTCTTGAGCATCCACTATCAAGGTACCATGAGTTTGAATTTGTTTCCCGTGCCTTGTAGCAATGCTCCTTTTCCTACAAACATAGATTAATTTTTTATTTTTGGTACCCAAATTCTTTTGGGTCCATATTCATTAGTTTCCAAAATCCTAGTCCCCTTAGGTATCCATTTGTATAGGATATCCTTATCTTTAGTAGTAATGAGTTCTTTAGGAACCCATATACTTCTAACGATTTTTCCATTAGAGGTTCTTTGGGGACCTCTATAATTGTAGATTTTAAAACTTTTCTAACAAAGTTGGATTTTGAATTTTCTCCATTTTCAAACGTTTTGTTCCAACTTTATCAAAAGAAGCTTTAAGATCATCAATTTTCTTTTGATGATCATCATTGACCTTTGAAAGTAAATTTGCAAATCAAAATTTTTCTTTTCAAACTCTTCTAGTTTGATTTGCAAATTTTTTATTTTACTTTCAAGATCATTGTTGGTCTTAGATATGAGATTATTTTCATTTTTCAATTTCAAAATATCATTTTTATATTTTAAAAATAATTTCTCATAATCCGAAGCCAACCCATTATATTCCTCTAATAGCTCATCAAACGAATAATCTTCAAAATTAAATGAGCTAGAGGTTACATGAGAATCTTCCCCGAATACCATCAAGCACAAGTTTGCTACTTCTTGTTCCTCTTCATCGAAACCTTCTTCATCGCTCCATGTATCCACATGAGCCTTGTGCTTCTTCTTGGATTGACCCTTTTTCTTTAATTGAGAGCAATCATATTTGACATGCCCCGGATTTTTGCATTCGTAGCAAATGATCGGGTCCTTCTCCTTTGGTTCAATTTTGAAGCCTTCATTTCGTTTGAATTTTCTTCCTCGGTTGGTCCTCATTAATTTTTTGAACCGTTTGGCAAATAATGTCATTTCCTCGTCATCGTCATCTTCATCCGAATCACTCTCATCTTTTGTGGATTTGAGAGCAACTCCAACGTTCTTCTTCTTCTCCTTCTCCTCTGGTATCTCATCAGTTTTTTCGAGGTCTACCTCATCTTGAAGCATCATTTCATGAGTGAGGAGTGAATCAATTAGTTCTTCAAGGGTTAACGACTTTAAGTTCTTAGCCTTGATGATAGTCGTCTTCTTTGATTGCCACAATTTTGGAAGTGAGTAAACTAACTTCCTCACAAATTTTTCATTTGGAATGATCTCTCCATATGATTTGAGACCATTGACAATCGTGGAAAATCTATTCGGCATAGCTTTGATGTCTTCATCCGGTTTCATCCTGAAATTTTTATAGCTATGAGTTAGAAGACTAATTTTAGATTCTTTTACCTCGTCGGTGCCTTCATGAGTGACTTGTAGTTTGTCCTATATTTCCTTGGCGGTTGTACAAGATGAAACTCTCCCGTATTCATTCAATCCAAGAGCACAAAAGATAAGTTAGATGGCTTTGAAGTTGAGCTGGAACATTCTTGTTTCTCCTTCACTCCACAATCTTGGATGAGTGGAAGGTTTGAATTATCTGTCTTCTATAATATTTCATGCTCCCATGTCACTTGCTTGAATGAAATACATCATTCTATTCTTCCAATAAGCATAATTAGCTCCATTGAAGAAAGGAGGCTTGTTAACGGGCAATGAATCAAGACCGAAGTCGGAGTTTGAAGTGGAGGCCATTGATGACTTGATTATTGATGTAACTCTTCCCGGATCTAATCAAGAGGCGATTAAACCTTCAAATGATTCAAGCTCTGATACCAATTGTTGAGTTAATTGATCGATGGAATCGGCCAAGAGGGGGGTGAATTGGCAATTAAAAATTTGGTGGAAGCTTTTGCAGAAAATTGAAAGTAATTTGCACAGCGATTTAGAGTGGTTCGACTTTCTCAACCAAAGTCTACGTTTACTACCTTAGCTATCCACACTAAGGATTTTCCAACAAATTCACTAATTTGTTCTTTCTTTTGAGGCCAAAGAGATAACCTTACAACTCCCTCAAGAATATACTCCAATTCTTGAGAACATTCTTTCTCAAAGAGAAGATTACAAATTCGCAAACTTAATGAAAAACCTCACAAGGAAAATCTATTTGCATAATTCTAGAACAAAGAAAGAACACTCGAGAATAATAAAATTGAGCACAATAAATGTTCTTGAAAGAAAAAATGAATATTGAATGAAATAGGCTTGAAAATGCTTAAACTTGAGGTTTGATGCTTTCTCTTTGATTCTCTCTTGATTCTTGTTGATTGTTGTTTATTGTTGTTAATCAATGGCTTCTAAACTTGTTTAAATACTCCTTCAATTGATTCTGAACGTTGGGGATGATTAGTGGAGTCAATGGAGCCGTTATTGTGTGAAAATAATTAATAAAATCAGTGGGAGCGTCTGGTGCATCGATGCATAAGGCTAGTGCATCGGTACACTATATGTAAAATTCAAATATTTCGATCGTTGGACCCTTAGTGCATCGGTACACTGATAGTGCATCGATGCATAAATATGATTCGACGTTTTGAAAAAGCCTGGGTGCATCGATGCATGGCTTGTGCATCGGTGCATAAAATCAATTCGATGTTTTAATATATATGGAGAGCATCGATGCATGGTATGTGCATCGGTACACAAAAGGCATTTGATGTTCAATTAAAACAAGGGTGCATCGATGCATTGATTCTTGCATCGGTACACTTACCTGAAAAAATTGATTTTAGGCTTGTTTTTTGTTCGAAATACTTTGTGAAAATTGTTTCAAAAAATTTTAAGTATAAAACATAATTTTACACATTAGTAAGGATTGAAATTTAACTTTGAAATACTCGGAGTAATATTTTGATATTCGAATAATTATGTCGAATATACTTAGAAAATCTTTTGTAAAATCTTAAAATTTATTTACCATAATTTGTTATATCGAAACATCAAAATGTTTTCAATAGGATGCCTTGGGAGACATGAGCATTAATGTGATACTGGATGATGAGGCTGAAGAATGAAGAGATGTAGGCATCTATCCCGCACCGCCAGGCTTTATGCTTAACAATTGGACTGCAGAGGAGTTACATGTAGTTTACAAAACTTTTTCTGAGTAATACACAAAAACTTTCCCTATTGTTTAAACCCGAGGTAATAGGTGATCTTTTGTAAAGGGTTAATCTATCTATTTTAATTTTTAATGAAAGATGTGATTCTATTAATTCACAAAGTGGCAAACGTTCTCCCATGCATTTCTTCATTCTTTATTATTTATGTATATATTATTTCATTCTATTTATCTTGATATGGGATAGATTCTCATGTATGTGTATATCCTCTCATTCGTTATCCTTTCAGGACCTTAGATAATAACATGAATGCCGATGACTGTTAACTTCCTAAAAAGGCTACTTTTAAAGCCTTTTTCACTTAAGTTATTGTTTGTTTAAAAGCTCATTTTAGTCATTTTAGGATCATGTAGTTGCATATAGTTGCATTTGTGGTGGTTGTGTTATTTTATTTCTTAATGGTGTTGTTTGAGGGAAAGGTGCAGTTTGTATATGATGTGCAGGGAATAACAAGAAAAAGGATTCTTTGGGAAGTAATGCCGCGGCATCACACGTTGCTAAAGCAGATTGAAATGCCTTGGCATTTCTGGCGCAGAAAAAGACAAAAAGATATTTTTGCATAAGGACAGCTGGCACTAGACAGCTGTCTCTGCACGTGAAGGAGTGCTGTAACCGCCTGCCAGAGCTGCCAATGGACCACTGCCACTTGGAGGATAAGGTTCATGCACAACATGTGATTCTAGGGGTATGAGGGGTATTTTGCACCCAACAACCTCATCATTACCCCTAGATATTTTTATTATATATGACACCTCATGAGAGAGAAAAAAAGAAAAGACAGAGAGCACACGCATAGAGCAGAAAAATCATATTTTTATTTTCTCTTTTTCCTTTCTTCTTCCTTGGGATATTCCTCCATTGATAAAGCTCCAAGGAGTGGCAAGTTAGGCGCCGAAAGGAGCTAGCGAGCTAAGTGGTTCGTGGTGGCCGAGAGGAGACCTCCGGTGGTGCGTCGAAGGCTTCTTCTCACTTCCCTTTTTGCTGCTATTTTTATATTATTTTGTGGGGTGTTGGAACGAATATTTTCATGACTTTTTGTTTGGATATTTCGAACCCCACCATGAACTAACTTATTTGGTAGTGGTTGATTTAATGGTTGTTTAAACTTTATTTTTAAAGGTATATTTAAGTTTATTTTGGTTCTTTATTTGCTTTGCTTATGAATGCTTCACCATCTAGGCTTGTAAGAGGCATGGAAATGTCCATCTCTTAGATGAAGGTTAGGTATTCGAAAGAATCCTAAACTAAAAATACTTGTAAGTATTCGGAAGAAACGTAAGATAAGATCCTCATAAGCAATGGGTTATGGTATTTTCAAGGGGCTTTGAACTAGCCTTGGAATATTATAACTTAATCCCTTAGATCTCAGAAGAGACTAGGATAGGATTTTAACGACTAAAAAGGGTGTCTTTATCAATAGGGTAGGCTGTCCAACATCGTTGAGTGAGAGCAGATGCCTTGGCATCCTATTCTGTTAGGTTCTTTTGAACACCTTAGGAAAGCCCTGTCGAGTAAGTAAAGACAAGATAGCTTAAATATACTTGAGAAATACGTTTAGCAACCTTAGATCAGTCCTTACCATTCATTTCATTGGAAGCTTGTCACGTGAGGATTATTTTCTTCTTATTTTATTTATCTTTTTATTTACTGTTTTTACCATTTTTCATTGCCTTGACATTTCACCATACTCAATATTAAACATCCATCATTGCCACTGCATTTCCATTTGCTACACTATCACACCATCAACTTCATGTGTGGGGCATCGACTTCATGGGACCATTCCCATCTTCTGAAGGAAAATTATATATATTGCTTGTTGTGGATTATGTGTCAAAGTGGGTGGAAGCAATAGCAACATCAAGGAATGACTCCAAGACCGTACTCAAGTTTTTGCACAAGTATATTTTCACTCGGTTTAGAGAAAGTGGTGAACCCAAAGCGAAAGGATTGGTCGCCAAAGTTGGATGAAACACTTTGGGCATACAGAACAGTATTCAAAACTCCTTTGGGGATGTCACCCTTCATGTTAGTGTATGGTAAAGCTTGTCATCTCCCGGTTGAGCTTGAACATAAAGCTTATTGGGCTATCAAGAGATTGAATTTCGATGCTCAACTAGCTGGGGAGCAGAGATTATTAGAACTTAATGAAATGGAAGAGTTTAGAGCACAAGCATATGAGAATACTCGGATATACAAGGAGAAAACCAAGAAGTGACATGACCAAAAACTGATGCCACGGCATTTTCATGTGGGGCAACAAGTCTTGCTTTACAACTCCAAACTTAAACTCTTTCCTGGGAAGCTAAAATCTCGATGGTCAGGGCCATTTAAGGTGCATTATGTCTATCCCCATGGAGTTGTTGACATCAAGAGAATAGACAATGGGAAGATCTTCAAGGTCAATGGCCAGCGTCTGAAAGCCTACAATGGAATTCCACCACCGCACAACAAGGACGTGTTACGGCTGCACGATACTGAAGCGTGCTCAGAGGAGAACCAAAATTCGATGCCTCAGCATTGAATTTGTGTCTGTGCATAAATAAAATTTAACATTCAAGTTTTTTTCTTTAGTTTTATTTTATTTTGTAATTAATTTTTGATCTGATTTGTAGGGACCACATTGCTGCAAACCGTACAAGGAGCGGTTACCAAAGGGAGGAAAGGACAAAACATTAATTGGAGAGATATTCTTTTGATTTGTTTCTTTTTAATTTAATTTCTGACATTTCTTTTTCTCTTTCCACAGACTTGTCCTATCACCATCATTACCTTTTGGCAATACTTTTTTCCCTTCCCTATACATGCACAACCCCCCACCCACTAATTCCTCTCTTAACCGTCCTATCACCCCTTTTCCCTCCCAAATTTTTAACTTTTTATTTTCTCTTTCTTTATTCATTTTATCTTTTTCATGTTAACTTTTACTTTTTCTCTCTCTTTTACTCATCTTCTTCCCTTATTCTCTCCATAGCTGAAATACATCCAAGTTTTTACATTCTATAATGGTATCTCGTCCGATCGATGTGGGTCGTATCATTGTTCAGCAAGTTCACGATTGTTTGGGTAAAAAGGTGCTACAAAATCGAATGCCGAGGCAAGGTTACTTGCTCTCGAGGAAGCTGTGACGCAGACTCAAGCTCAAATGCATGTTTTACACAGTGACATCCGTAACTTCTTTGGATATGTGAAGCATAGAGATGCTGTGGTGGAATCATTCTTTCAAGAAATCATTCCCCACGGACAATGGAATTTTCCTGGTTTCCCAGACGAAATTCTACCGGCATTCAATGCCGAGGCATCTCCAGAGCCTGAGCACGATGCACCCGATCCTCCTGCTGCTGACCCTACTCTGGATACACACCGGTCCGAGACTCCTGAATATCCGCCTACTGTCCCTGTCGAAGAAACACCCAGCCCCGTCCCAGCACCCAATCCTTCTCATGCACAACGTAGTGGTCGCCACACCAAGACCACGGCTGGACGCATTACGCACTATTACTCCACTTCTTCCGAGTCCAGCCCAGCACCTATCCGAAAGCGCACCCGACGAGGAGCTGCTAGCACCTCCAAAGCACCACCACCACGTAAACATTGAGGTACCTCTCTTGCATCCATTTTCATTTAGTTGCATTTCATTGCATAACATATAGTTTATAGTTAGTTTAGTTCTCTTTAAAGCATTGAGGACAATGCTTACCTTAATTTTGGGGGAGGTATTGTTCTTGCTAGGTCATATGCATGATAGCATTAGCATAGTATTATGTCATGGCATCAGTAAATGGTAGGACAGTTAGATAAAATGTTTTGAGGATACCCGATGATGATAATTTTGTTAGGCTAGAATCTGAATGTAAATGACTGTTGAGAATGATAGAACTCACTCTAGGGCTTGATGTTTTATGAAAAATATTTACACGATTTGTATGCTTTCTATACTTAGAAAATTTAGGAAATTTTTATGAATGAACTTTAGTTAGTCTTGGCATTGAAATATAGTATGGTGTTTAAAAGAAAAATCAAAAACAAACTCCCTTAGAAATGAAACTGTGAACAAATGCTTAAGCATAGCTGTAGAGGGACACTCCTCTTTGCCGTGGCATTTCCTGGAACTTTCTTTAATAAATGGAAGCCTTGTGCATATGAGTGAATGAAAGAAGTCACGGGATGACTCTACTTAACTAGCTCGGGGATGGAAGATATGCTCCCTTTCATCTAGAGTGTGGGAGAGTAGGTGTGATGAACTGACTCCCTTCGTAACAGCATAAAAAAATCAAATAAAATGGAGTAAAAATGTGCTTAATGATAAGTAAATGCCTTGACAAAAAACTAGGGGACTTGATTAGAAACTGTCTAAATTCGCTAAGTATAGATTGGATACAATCACGCACACACACTACCACAAAGGATTTTGACCTAGGGAAAAGTACTTGAATTCTTGATAAGTCTAGCATGTTGAAGCCTATCGTTCTGAGGGTTGAAATTCAATTTTGTCCTACTGTCTTACTATCGAACTTTGCCATGACATTATGCTTATGTAACTGCTATCCATTGCTTGAGGACAAGCAATAGCTTAAGTTTGGGGGTGTGTTAACTTCCTAAAAAGGCTACTTTTAAAGCCTTTTTCACTTAAGTTATTGTTTGTTTAAAAGCTCATTTTAGTCATTTTAGGATCATGTAGTTGCATATAGTTGCATTTGTGGTGGTTGTGCTATTTTATTTCTTAATGGTGCTATTTGAGGGAAAGGTGATGTTTGAGGGAAAGGTGCAGTTTGTCTATGATGTGCAGGGAATAGCAAGAAAAAGGATTTTTTGGGAAGTAATGCCGCGGCATCACACGTTGCTAAAGCAGATTGAAATGCCTTGGCATTTCTGGCGCAGAAAAAGACAAAAAGATATTTCTGCATAAGGACAACTGGCACTGGACAGCTGTCTCTGCACGTGAAGGACTGCTGTAACCGCCTGCCAGAGCTGCCAATGGACCACTGCCACTTGGAGGATAAGGTTCATGCACAACATGTGATTCTAGGGGTATGATGGGTATTTTGCACCCAACAACCTCATCATTACCCCTAGATATTTTTATTATATATGACACCTCATGAGAGAAAAAAAAAGACAGATAGCACACGCATAGAGCATAAAATCATATTTTTATTTTCTCTTTTTCCTTTCTTCTTCCTTGGGATATTCCTCCATTGATAAAGCTCCAAGGAGTGGCAAGCTAGGTGCCGAAAGGAGATAGGTGGTTCATGGTGGCCGAAAGGAGACCTCCGGTGGAGCGTCGAAGGCTTCTTCTCACTTCCCTTTTTGCTGCTATTTTTATATTATTTTGTGGGTTGTTGGAACGAATATTTTCATGACTTTGTGTTTGGATATTTCGAACCCCACCATGAACTAACTTATTTGGTGGTGGTTGATTTAATGGTTGTTTAAACTTTATTGTTAATGGTATATTTAAGTTTATTTTGGTTCTTTATTTGCTTTGCTTATGAATGCTTCACCATCTAGGCTTGTAAGAGGCATGGAAATATCCATCTCTTAGATGAAGGTTAGGTATTCGGAAGAATCCTAAACTAAAAATACTTGTAAGTATTCGGAAGAAACGCAAGATAAGATCCTCATAAGCAATGGGTTATGGTATTTTCAAGGGGCTTTGAACCGGCCTAGGAATATTATAACTTAATCCCTTAGATCTCGGAAGAGACTAGGATAGGATTTCAACGACTAAAAAGGGTGTCTTTATCAATAGGGTAGGCTGTCCAACATCGTTGAGTGAGAGAAGATGCCTTGGCATCCTATTCTGTTAGGTTCTTTTGAACACCTTAGGAAAGCCCTGTCGAGTAAGTAAAGACAAGATAGCTTAAATATACTTGAGAAATAAGTTTAGCAACCTTAGATCAGTCCTTACCATTCATTTCATTGAAAGCTTATCACGTGAGGATTATTTTCTTCTTATTTTATTTATCTTTTTATTTACTGTTTTTACCATTTTTTATTTCCTCGACATTTCACCATACTCAATATTAAACATCCATCATTGCCACTGCATTTCCATTTGCTACACTATCACACCATCAATCCGCATCCACCAGCATACACATATCCATTGCCGTGACATTTGTATATATCAAGACTAACTATACTTAGATAATTTAGTGCGTTGCTTTGGTTAGACTTTCGTAATTTCACCCAATCCCTGTGGAGACGATACTCACTCAGTGACATTTGTATATATCAAGACTAACTATACTTAGATAATTTAGTGCGTTACTTTGGTTAGACTTTCGTAATTTCACCCAATCCCAGTGGAGACGATACTCACTCATCATTATATTACTTGGGCGATTATGTATACTTGCACATTATTTGCGTATATTTTATAGTACTCACAACACGCGAACAATGACACTAACCCAGAGATTGATTTCAAGTTCCCATATGTCAAGGGGAAATCGAGGGTTGTGATAGTGATGAAGAATGTGACTTACCTTCTTAACTGCTGAAAATGGTGGAAATGGAGAATAAACATATTTTGCCTTATTAGGAGCCTACTGAAACTTTGAATCTGGGATCATATGAAGATAGAAAAGAGATAAAGATTGGCACCACTCTATATGTGGAAGGACGACAGAGTTTGATTGAACTACTTTGAGAGTACAAAGATGTATTTGCTTGGTCATATGAAGACATTTCGGGTTTGGACACATAATTAGTAGTACACAAATTGTCGATAAAGCAAAAATGTATACCAGTGCAACAAAAGCTTAGAAGAATGAGACTCGAGATGTTGTTAAATATTAAACAAGAAGTAAAGAAACAATTCGATGATGGTTTCCTCAAGGTGGCCAAATACCCTGAGTGGGTGGCAAAAATTGTCTCAATACCAAAGAATGATGGGAAGGTTCGCATGTGTGTTGACTATAGAGATCTCAATAGATCCAGTCCGAAGGATAATTTTTCTTTACAAAATGTAAACACGTAAGTGGACAAAACAACTAGAAATTCCCTGTTTTCGTTCATGGATGGGTTATCTGGCTATAATCAAATAAATATGTACCCTGAAGAAATGGAAAAGACTATGTTTGTCACCATGTGGGGCACATTTTGCTACAACATAATGCCATTTGAGCTGGAGAATGCAGGGGCAACATACCAGAGAGCCATGGTAACATTGTTTCATGACATGATGCATAAAAAAAATAAAAGTTTATGTCGATGACATGATTGTAAAGACCAACATAGAGGAAGAACGCGTTAAGAATCTGAGGAAACTCTTCCAAAGATTGAGGAAATGCCAACTGAAACTCAATCCAAGTAAGTGTACCTTTGGGATGATGTTAGAGAAGCTTTTAGGGTTTATAATTAGCAAAAAAGGGATTGAAATAGATCCAGACAAAGTCAAAGATATTCAAAATTTACCACCCCCCACAAACACAAAAAAAGTACGAGGATTCTTGGGGAGATTAAATTACATTGCTCGATTTATCTCACATAAATAACTCGGGGGTATGGAGTGATGATTGCCAAGAAGCTTTTGAAGCAATCAAATGATATTTGTTAAATACCTGAGTCTTAGTGCCACATATCTAAGAAAAATGATTAATTCTCTAATTGTCAGTCTTTGAGAATTCAATGGGAGTGTGTATTAGGGAAACATGACCAAACTGGAAAAAAAAGATAGAGCAATTTATTATCTAAGTTACTGACTGCGAGACAAGGTACTCATTGATTTAAAACTTATGTTGTGCTTTGGTTTGGGCTACTCAAAGACTCAGGCAATATATGTTGTATCACACTACTTGGTTGATATCCAGGCTTGACCCTATGAAATATCTTATGGGTGTACCTGCTCTATCTGGAAGATTGGCTCATTGGCAGATTTTATTGTATGAGTTTGACATCCAATATGTGAGCCCGAAAGTAGTTAAAGGGAGTGATATAGCAGACTCTATCGCAAGTAAGGATTCTAAAGAATATTAACCATTGAGTTTTGATTTCTCAGATGAAGATTTGATGGCTATTTCAGTTGAAGAGGCAATTAATGTCGCACCCTTGAATGTTAAATGAAAATTTATTAAATAAATTAAGTGATTTTAGGGATTAAATTGTACGTTTCTGAATTTTTTGGGCTAGTTTCAAAGATATAGGAAGTTCAGGAACTTACCCCTGAATTTTCCCAATTTTTTAGATTAGTTAATACCAATCCCCTCGATCGGAAGCAAAAATCCCTAAATTAATCCCTAATTCCCAACCCTAAACATTTCCCCCACCGTAATTCACCTGCTCTGGCCAGCGTTGCAGTGTTCCGACCCAACTAATCAAACCGGCGTCCTCTGGCGATCCACCCCCAGTCTTCAACGACCCTAATCGAAAGGAGAAAACCATAGATTCGTCGTCGCCTTTCTCTTTGATTCTGATCGTTCCAGTCATCGGCTAGCCTCACGCCAGCCACCTTTAGACTCCCTGGACAGTTTCGATCAATATTCGACCGGTGGGTCACATCACCATCGCCAATTTTGTCAACCACCAGTGTGGGTAAGCGTTTCGGTCCTTTTCTTTTATTTTCGATGAATTTTGGCTAATGTTTGAGTTGATTATGGCTTGATAATGGTGTTTAGCTACTCGTGAAGTAATATGTCAACTGGATCGAGCTCATTGTTGTCGCTACACGTCGTTGTATGCGCATGGGGCTTATACCCGCCCCAGAACCCTTCTAAAAATGGTTCAACCCAATTGAATAAGCCCGAATCAGTCTGAACTAGGTTTGTTTGACCCGACCGAGTCAATCCAGTCCGAGTAAACTCTGAACGAATCAAGTTAACCCAAACTGAGTCACCTCGACTGAGTCAACTTGTGCGAGTCAACACGTTAACTTTGACCCATTGACTTTGACCGTTGACTTTGACCGAAAAGTCAAAATTTTCAGAAAGTCATATTTTATGTTTTTCGACGTATGACACTAAAATATTGATAAGGAATAATTTTAGGTTTAGTGATTAACCAATAAAGCAGTCAACCTTAGAATCTTTAAATGCTAATTATTTTCATTAAAAGGTTTAATATTGGAATCGTATGATTAAGAAATTACAAAATTACCCCTATGAGGTAAAAATGTATCGGACTGACTGTGATAGTGAAAGTAACCTGAGAATTTATTTTGATCTGAAAGACTACTATTTCACCTATTAAATTCCTGATATATTGAGAAAGACGCTGATAATCAGAACTTAGCATCTGTGAAGGTACAAGACCTAGAATTATTGATTTATCAGCAAACAGCTAAAGACTAAAACATCGAGAGCGTTATTTATGTTTGAATTGTTCAGGAAATTGAATTAAATGGAAAGATTGGATTGAAATAAATGACCAAATGTCCCTGAAGTGCAAAATGACCCAAGGTACCTCCAAGCCCTAGAATGAATAAATACCATCAAGCTCTGAAATGAATAAATCAACCTCGAATACCAAAATGACCTAAAATTTCTATTTCCTGAGATAACACCCAGAGAATAAATTATCGATGGTACCTTACACTTCTGAATCTCTCGTAATGACTATATTATATGATCAAATTGAACTGAATGAAAGTATTGTATATATCTGAATTATGGAAATGACTGAATTACTCTAGAAACTCTGAAGTGATCGAGATAAACTTGACTACTAAATGACCAAGTACCCTCAATTACCTGGAATTAAGCGAGTGACTAGAATAAGTCTAAAAACGCTGATGAACTTACATGTTGTACCATCCATAATGGTTTTGAACCAGAAATCAAGTACGCTGATATTTCTTGATAATGTTGCAATACATAAATTAAATAAATAAAATTGGAATACTTGTTCGTCTCCATAAACTTCATTCAAAGATGATTCTGAAGATGATCAGTTTGACTAGTAATGTCAGTATTAAAGTGTGAATATATATATCCTTGAATTACATCGATTTGACTGATTGACAAGTATCATAGTGCTGGGATTTGTTCAGTTCAAGTTGACTCGATATCCATATAAATTGAAATGAATCTTAAATACCATGAATCATCGCTTTACCCTTATTGAGTTAAATTCTCCAATAACCAAAATGTCTGAAATACCCCTCTTTGTTTGAATAATGGAATCGCTCCTGACATACCTGAAAATCTCAAGTAACTCTGATGTAATAGATTCTGAATACCTTCCTGATTATTTAGTGCTTCCAAAAAATATTTGAATACTATATGATTTTGATAAGTTACTCCCTGAATGACTGATGACTCAGTTAACTATCAAACCCATTTTTATAGAGATCTTGATTATGAAATCCTATTAAATTACAAAAGTTTCATGGCTCCCTACATTATAAATACCAAGTACCTCCGAAGAATATATGGATCCTCTATTGTGTTCCTTATGTGACATGTAAATGTTTTACCTGTTTTAAAACGTGATTTTCTGAAATTACTGATTTACAGGCTTATGAACTATGGCTACATAGTATGTGTTCTCTGGTTACATGTTTTCAGTGGAAAATATAATCGTTCATGATTTATAGATCATGGAATCTATTGTTTATTGTATGAAACGATTATTATGGTATCATTTGGGTAGGCTGGAGTATGTAGGTTCAGCTCTTATCAAGTTGGTAATTGCTTACGGACCTAAGGTGACCTTGGGTAGGCTTTAAGGCCCCAAGGCACTCCCTTGGGTAAATCATGGGACTGCATATGGTTTATAGATGGAGGGCGGTTATGTGGTTTATTTTATTATCACTCTTACGAGATTTTACTAGATCACGATCTTGGTATTACAGTTTATCGTTAAAAATGATTTCAACTGGATAATGTATGGGTAAGATTTTGAAGTATAGAGGTTCAACTCTGATCAAGTTGGTAATTCCTTACGGACCTAAGGAGACCCTTGGGTAGGCTCATAGGCCCAAAGGTATTCCCTTAGGGTGGCTCCTTTGCTATGTTCTTAGGGTAAGTCCTTATGGATGCAGTTCCGGGGGAAACTACATAAAGATGTTCGGTTGAAGGGTATTATTGTGGTTTTAAAATATGTTTTAAACTCTTAATGTTTTTAAATGATTTGTATACATTACTTTGTTTTGTTGGAACACACTAGACATCCTTTTTCGATCTCCTAAACTTGGTCCTCTGAATGTTTCCTTTGAACGAAAATCTTCATTTCTTTTACTCGAAGAAATATAAGTGGAACTATAGCTCATCCCAAAAACCTATAGACGTCTGAATCAATAAGGAAATTTTGCCTATTATCTACATGTCCTTCAGCATCACTTGGTAGTTATGTATTTCTGAGCTTCCCAAAGCGCACTCTTTTACTCTCAATTTCAAGTTAAAAGAATTGATCTGGCGCAACTACCGACATCTATAATGGGAGTTCCTTTAGCTTGGAATAAAGAGTACGGTACAAGTGTAATTAGAGGGAATATAGGTCACATTTGATTTTATACTAGGTATGAATGGTTTTTTGAACTTGTATTTTAATTCTAAATTGTTTTATTGTTTTACGCGTTTTAACAGAAATTTTAATTTTTTTTGGGATTTTTATTGTGGGTCGCTCCGGTAGCCCTAATGTGACACCTCAGATCAGATCGGGTCACCAGCATTATTTGTGGGTATTATAATTACTTCTACCAATGAACATTGGAGGTTGAACTTCGATGGTTCTTTGAATGCCCTAGGGCTTGGAATTGGGGCAATTTTGGTCTCACCTAGTGGAGAACATTATCCTTTCACTAGTCGGCTGAATTTTGATTGCACAAACAATATGGATGAGTATAAAGCTTGTGTTTTGGGTCTCAGAGCTGCCATTGAGAGCAAAGTAAAAATACTCAAAGTATATGGGGATTTAGCTTTAGTCATTTATCAACACATAGGTGAATGGGAAATGAAAGATCACAAATTGGTGGAATACCGTAAATTGGTCATTAAACTTATCAAAGAGTTTGAAGAAGTGACATTCAATTACCTCTCCAGATAAGAGAATCAAATGGCAGATGCCTTGGCTACTTTGGCATTAACATTTAAAGTAAATGAACACTCAAATATAATGCCCATTGAGAAGCAGGCATATGAGTATCCATCCCATTGCTATAGCATAGAAGAGGCAAAAAATAGAAATCCCTGGTATTATGATATTCTGTAATACATCAGATATCAAAGTTATCCTAAGTAGGCAACCGAGAACGATAAAAGGACTATTAGAAGAAAGACTATAGGGTATGTGCTTGATGGTGAGATCTTGTACAAGAAAAGTCTGGATCAAGTTCTATTGAGGTATGTGAATGTCAAAGAAGCTAAAATGATCATTAAAGAAGTGATTGAGGGAGTGTGTAGTACCCATGCCAATGGACATGTAATGGCTAGGCAAATAATGAGATTTGGGTATTATTGGTCAACCATGGAGACTGATTGCATCAATTATGCCAGAAAATGTCACAAGTGCCATATTTATGAAGATAATATCCATATCCCTCCTCATCTATTGCACGTGATGACAATTCCGTGGCTGTTCTCTATGTGAGGCGTGGATGACATTGGACAAATTTCGTCCAATGCTTCAAATGGTCATCTTTTCATCTTGGTGACAATAGAATGTTTTACCAAATGGGTAGAAGTGGCTCCCTATTCAAATGTCACTCAGTCAACAGTCTGCAAGTTCTTAAAGAAAGAGATCATATGTTGATATGGTTTACCAGAAAGAATTATCTCTGATAATACCTTGAACTTAGATAATAAGATGATGGAATTAGTTTGTAAACAGTTCAAGATAAAACATCATAATTCCACAACTTATCACCCGGAGATGAATGGAGAAGTAGAGGCAACTAATAAGAACATCAAGAAGCTTATAGAAAAGATGACTGAGACATATAAAGACTGGAATGAGAAGTTACAATTTACTCTGTTTGCCTATCAAACTTTGGTACAGACATCAACTGGGAAAAATCTATTTTCTTTAGTCTATGGGATGGAAGATGTGTTACCCATTGAGGTAGAAATTACGCCAGTTAGAGTTCTATCAGAGGTAAAGTTGGATGAAGTAGAATGGGTACAAGCTAGGTATGACCAGCTAAATCTGATTGAGGAGAAAAGATTAAAAGCTATTTGTCATGGTCATATATACTAGAAGTGTATGATGAGGGCAAATGATAAGAAGGTTCTCCCACGAAAGTTTCATGAAGGAGATCTGGTACTTAAAAAGATTCTACCAATTCAAAAAGATTTTTGAGGTAAATGGATGCCAAATTATGAGGGACCTTATATTGTGAAGAAAGCCTTTTCTGGATGAGCTTTGATCCTTACTGAGATGGATGGACCAGAATTACCCAACCCAATGAAATTCGATGTAGTCAAGAAGTATTTTGCCTAAAGAAAAAGAAAAAAAGAGTAAACAAAAAAAGAAAAGAAAAATATGAAAAAATATGAAAAAAGAAAAAAATAAATAGATAAATAAAAAGGGGTTCAAGATAAAAATTCGTATAGAAGGAACTTCACATCCTTGCGCATCGTCACAATTTTCGAGATCCCTTTAACAGAAGCTACACTTGGGTCACCCTACGTGTGCCAGTTCAAAAGCATTCGTACCATTGATGTATGGGGATGCCTACTTCGTTTTATTTTATTTTTTCCAGTTAAAAGTTTGTCATGAATTTACCTAAAAGCTCTTTACATTTATATAAATAAAAAAATGTATTTTTCTTGTTAACACCCTTTTGCAAGCATCTTATATTGAAAATTAAATACATGTAGTTTAACTGAATTGAAAACATGAGATCAATTTGTATTATTGTGGAAAAAGTTTTGGGAAAATGTAGGTGTTCCAAAGCTTACAAAGGTTTTAGTATGGATCTTCCCTGACAACTAGCCAGATGATAGACACATTAAGGTGTCTTAGGATTTCTAACCACTTAGAGGTGTTTTAAAAATCTTTATCACCAATAGAGAGGTGATCTTTAATGCATAATAAATGCTTGGGGAAAAGAGAACTTGGTTCTTTGTTGCTGGAAGTGTCTAGATCCAAGCAACATGCCTAAATTTTCCACTTGAAGAAGAGAGCTCCTAGTAGTCAGTTGATCGTGCAGAATTCTTGATTTCAAAAGAGAAAATCCTTTTAACTAGAGATCTAGCTAATCAGTATTGTAAGTTGGGGTGAACCAATGGTGGTGCTAGAGTCTGAGACAAGAAGCGAATTCAAGAAGCGATCAACAGAAGAAAGGTATTCCCCTCCAAGGATTAAAAGTGTTAAAGAATTGCATTATTGCATACATGTTAGGCATAAGTATGAGCATAACATTCATTCATTGCATAATAATAATTAGCATTCTCATGTTCTTCAAAAAAAATCGAAGACCAACAATGTTAAAAATTCAAGGAATAAGTAATATGTTCCAAATCCCAAGATTGAGGGATTCAAAAATCGACCCCGATTCAAACTTCCCTGAAGAGCAGTGAAATGAATCATAGTTTTCATATCTGATTTACCCTAAGAGCAGCGGAGCATAGCCTAATTGTTTCCAGATTTGATCTTTCCTGAAGAGAAGTGAAGCAAATCAACCCTATTTAATCTTCCATGAAGAATAGTAAAGTGAATCAAAGTCTTAAGATCTGATCTACCATGGAATGCAACGGAGCAGATCCTCTTTTTCATATTTGATCTTCCTTGAAGAACAGTAAAGAAAATCAACCCTGATTTAATCTTCCCTGAAGAGCAATAAAGTGAATCAAAGTCTCCAGATCTGACCTACCCTGGAACACAGCGGAGCATATCACTTTTTTCAGATTTGATCTTCTCTGAAGAACAGTGAAGTGAATCAAAGTTTCTAGATATGATCTACCATGAAGAGTAGGGGAGCATATATTTTTTCAAATTTGATCTTCAAAAATCTCTTTTGAGATGTTGATCGTTTTCAGTCTCACTTGATACAGCATCAAGATGGAATCGGAAAAAAACGTGTTGTCTATATGTCTTTGCCCTATTCTTGTTAACACAAAAATGGACAAATAGGGGCATCTGTAAATACCAGTTTTGTCCAGGTTTTTTTATCAGTTATATTTTTATTTATAATTATTAAATATTAATATTAATATTAATATTATTTTCTTATTTTATAGGCCATTATAACAAGCCCAAATTGGACCCAGTTACAACTCAGGAAGTGTTCGCTCTTTGTGAGTACTAAATATGGGTGCGGATATGTGTGCAAGTATACACAATCGAACAAGTAATAAAGTGATAAGTAGAGTATCGTCTCCACAGGGAATTGGGGAAATCAAATAGGTTTGTCAAGGCACTTTACTTTGTCACCTAAGTAAAGTTAGTGATGGTACGTAGAAATAATAATGTTGTGGCAAAATGAAATGACTGATGTAGAAATGGGATAATGGTAGTATGGTAAAAAATGGATATGTCGTGGCAAATTGAATTGTGAAACATGCAAGCAGATGAAAATGTCAAGGAAAAATAAAATGTAAATAATGGATTTAATTTATAGGACTTTAGCTTTCTCACATGACAAGCAGCAATGGGAATGAGTGATGGGAGTCACTAAGAAAATCTAAGTCTATTTCTCCGAATGGTATTTCCTCTATGCTTAACCTGCCCGACAGAGTCTACTAAAGTTCCCTAAGCTATCTCTTGTAAGGGACTTGACATATTAAAAATGCCCTGGCAAATCCAATTGGCGTAAACCCCTACAGTGATCCTATTAGTTCAGATAACAAGATATGTCTCGGCAATACCTTTTTGCTACAGCATTAACATCTAACCTATCGGTTATGCTCTACTCCTTTTAGTCGAATGAAATCATATCCTTATCTCTAAGGTGGATTAGGCCTAGTTACTACCTGGTACCCGTTGTTTATGTAATTCCTCCCTAGCTTCTCTCAAAGACTAAAGATAAACTACCTAAGCATTCTCTCAAACCCTAAGCACCTTCTAAGGAAAGGCTACTCTCGTAGCTCTTACAACCTCAAAGCATTAAGTTTCATAAACAAAACAGATTAAAGCATTACAAAATAACTATTGATTGAAAATAAAACTTAGACATCCAAGCGAACTCGACATCCAAGCGAACTCCCACCAAATAGGATTAGTTCATGGTGGGGTTCGAAATAAACAAGTTCAAGACAAGTTTCATTCATTCCTTACAACCCAATAACAAAATATGAAAGCAAAGAACAAAGGGGAGGAGAGAAAACCTTCGACGTGCACTGCCCAATGCTTCTCTCGGCCACCAAGAACTGCTCCCAGCGGACTGGCTTCTCTCGGATGCTCAGAATGCCACTCCCTCAGGCTTGTCAAGGAGAAATGCCACGGCAAGTAGGATTGACGGAAAAAGATGAGACTTTCTCTCTCTAACTTTTTAAGCTCAAATCTATGTGGAACAAAAGTCTCTAACAATGTGGCTTCATCCTCTATTTATAGGGGAAAATTAACCCTTGAACTAAGAGTTGACTTTCCCAAACCATGGTAAACTTTGCTTGGGAGTCGGGCACGACAGGTGATGATACAGCCTGGGTAGCTGGCATGAGTGACCGACATAATCCCGTTGCAGGCGCCCAAGGACAAACAGGATCTGCAAGGTCAGGCGGTGTCATCAGCAGAACCGGCGGTTGCAGCGCCGATTCCTCCAGGCGTATCTTCGAGGTGGATTTCTCGGGCAGAGCTCTCGGACAGTTGGATACAGCTGGCTTCAAAAATATCTTCTTGCACTTTAAACACTTTTGAAATGCCGATTGAACTTGGCAAATTCATTTTGGTTAGCAATCTCCTTATGTCATGGCATTTTCTTTCCTCTTTTCCTTGCTCTCAATACCTGCACATAATCAGACAAGTACCTTTCCCATAAAGAAGCACCACTATAAAAATAAAATGCCTCGGCAAATCAAAATCCACCACATGCAACTAAATGCTTCTAAATGCCTCTACATGGTTCTAAATGAGCCTTTAGACATTCAATAACTTAAGTTAAAAGGTCCCAAAATATGGCCTTTTACAGAGTTATCAGGAAGCCCAATTGAGACCCAAAAAACCCTACAGCATGCCCAAACCCTAGCCCAATAGAACTAAAACAATTAGGGTTTTTAAACCCTAGGGTTTTTAAACCCTAGGGTTTTTAAACCCTAGGGTTTTCAGGTCCTGTCGCTGCCGTCACCGCTGCTACCAAGAGATCCATTCACGTCGTACTATCACTGGAGCTACTCTAGTCGTCGTGTACGTAGATTTCGAGCCACCGACATTAGCAAAACCAGCAAAATAGTGAGCAAATAAATCGAAATTGTCAGAAAATCTACCAAACTAAACCAAATATGAAAATACCCTTTATTTTTTTTATAAATCCCATAAAATACGAGTTTGTTAAAGGAGACTTAGGGAAATCACTCCCCCTACCATCTGCCTCACCGAATCATCACCAAACAAGCAGAGAATGTGAGAAATATAACATGCAACATGGGGCATTTGGGTAGGGGTTTTAAAAAAAAGAAAAAGAAAAATAATAAGAAAAAAAAAGGAGAACAAATAGAGATCAGAACCAAAAAAAGGAAAAAAAATAGGGAAGAAAAGCCATACCTTACGGGTTCAAATAACCCAATCTCGTCGGAGTGGAGGAACCATCAAATGTAGTATTTTCATTTTGGGTTTAGATTTGGTGAGGGTTTGTAAGGGTTTCATTTGGGTGTGTTGGTTTTGTGTAAAAATGGTTCAAAAAGAGGAGATTAGAAGGCTATGGGGGTCACTAGTCCCTCGTTGGGGCCATCCGAGATGGTGGCCGGAGAGTTTATTTCTCCCCATTTTTGGTTGAAAAAAATGAGAGAATGAGAGAAGGGAAAGTGGAGCAGCCGAAGAGAGAAAAAAGGGTAGGGTTTCTAAAGGGCTAAAAAGAGATATATAAGTGAAAGCCAAAAAATGTCGTTTTGGGCTCTAGGGCAACCACCGTTTTTGCACGTGGGTAAACTACTCGAGTGGGATCTCTAAGTTTGTGAAGTTTCGTTTTAGTCCTTGTTTGAAGTTTTTTTTAGTTTCTGGTTTTGCCTTTTTATTTATATGTGTTGTATTTTAGTTACCTTGACTTATTTGCTTTTTATTTATTTTAATTTTTAGCATGAAATTCTAAATACTTTTAGTTTGTGTTTGCGGGTTTATTATACTTTCAGTTCTTGTAATGTCTGTTATTTACATTTCCACCCTTTTATTTTATGATTATTTTAATTTTTTCTTTAATTTACAGCACTTGCATTTTAGTCATTTAATTTTCTTTATTTAATTTTCTGTTTATGCACCTTAATTTCTCAACACTCTCATTTTAATCATGTATGTTATTGGTCTTATCATGCTTTTGGTGTTTGTTCTTTCCCATAGTTGTTGTTATGACTATGAAATTCCTCCTTTTAAGTTTGCTCATCTTGATATATTAGTACGCGTATGTTACGTATATATCACTTTGTTGAATTTGTGATTAAATATGTTTTATTTTTCACACAATATATATATATATTTATATATAAATATATATAGTAAATATATTTTATATATGTATATATTTTTGTTTTCATATTACACGCATATACCATATAATATATGTACATCTATACTTAATATATTTGAGCCTTTACACATTTTTTTGTTGGTACTATACATATATATTTAATATATTTTGACTCTACTATTTATACATATATGCATATATTAATACATACATATTTTTTACATGTATATTATTTCTTATGTATTTTTATATATTCGATCACGTTTTTTATCTGTCCTTAATTGTCTAAGCCTAGCCTGTGTTTAATACATATATTTATATTACATTATGGTTATTATCATGCCAGATGACATGGATTCTTTCTTTTCTTTTAGGATAATGTACATATAAAATATATATATGGTAGATGTTTTCCGTGCTTTATTTAGAGAATTTTAAGTAGGTATTGATGTATGTTTATGTGTTTCTTTCTTTTATTTTATTTTATTGTTCGTGTGTTAAATATGGTGAATATATCAGATGATTAAATGGTCTTAAATTTATATTTTCATGTATGCCCCTTAAATCTCATTTAATTCGATCTAAGTTCATCCTTTGATCAATTTGTATAAAACCCTCATAAGCATAACTTGACTCAATTCAAATAATTGGACTAAGGGTAATACCTTTTCATTTTAAGGTCGTTGTGAAGTGAATGTCTTAACGTATGAGAAAGCCACTTCTGATGATTTTAAAAAGAAGTGTATCCCATTAAATTAAAACCCTAAAAAATTTGATTCCTCTTAAAATTTGGGAATGAGAGAAAATGAAATGTTCGTCTATTTAAATTCTTCGAGAAAAGATCGTTAGAACTTATAAAAAGGTCTGATCTCGATATCTTTAAATAGTCGAACATCCTTCTTCTTTCTAAAAGGATTGGTAAATCATGTTTAATTAATCTTTATTTTTATCATTATTCATGCGTTTGAAACTTGAATTAGTAATGAATTTTCGAATAGAATAGTAATATTTCTTTATTTCGATTGGATTATGAAAGGGTTGCTTTAAGGTATGAGAGGCATTTTCTTCTCAATAGAAAATAATTAAATATTACCGTTTTCCTTCCTAAAATTCAAGGAATGTGTTTAAAAAGAGATCTTATATTAAATTAAATTTGAATTTGTAAGATTCGTTGCAAAGAGAAGTAATTAATCGACCAGGTATCGATTTAGGGCGTTGTGGGGTACTAATCCTTCCCCACGCGTAATCGACTCCCGAACTCAATATTTTGGTACGCATACCTTAAAATATTGTTTTTAATAATTTTTAAATTAAATTTTATTAAAATAACAAAACATTTTGGGTGCCCAATCACACCCTAATCAAAGATTGGTGACGACTTCTCCAACCATGTTTTATTTTGATTTTTAAAAAGGAAACCCCAAATTAATCAAGACGAGATTTTTAAATCAATTAAAAATTAATTTTTCTTAACAAATGGTTTCGACATAACCAAACACACTTTTATTCGTGTTAGTTCATTATTAAATAAACATAAAAATTTTGTTTATACTTGTTTATTTAACTTAATAAAATGAATATAAATGAACGGTTTACGAACAATTAATCAAACGTTATATTCATTTACAATGATAATTTACGTTTTTGTTTATACAATGATGTGTAAATAAACGAGTATGAACCAAATTTACAATAGTAAATTTAAGCACAAAATGAGTATGAACACACCTTTATTCGTGTTGGTTCGTTTATTAAATGAACATAAAAATTTTGTTCATACTCATTTATTTAACTTGATAAAATTTATAACTTAATAAAATGAATATAAATGAACAATTTACAAATAATTAATCAAACATTATATTCATTTACAATGATAATTTACCTTTTTTTATACAATGATGTGTAATAAACGAGTATGATTTCCACATATTGACTTTACACATCAAATTTACATTTCCATTTTCAATAAATTTGACTTTACAATTATATAAAGTGTGTATGCTTTAATTTAAGCATTTTCAAATCACATGGAATGTTGGGGGTGGTAAAGCCTAAATCATATATATACAATTTAATACACTTTTTTAGCAAGAAACAAAAGTTAATTATGGAATCTTTATTGTATTAACGTTGAAAACCGATGGGGTTATCAACAGGGTTGGTTCAAGCAGTAAGCAGCTTGATATCTCTCAAGTATGTCTTGAGTTTGAGTCTTTGTGTATACAGGAAATCCTCGCTGGGAGACTCACCCACCAAATTCATGTGTGCGACCTGAATCAATTTGAATTAATCTAGATGAAACCTTAAAAAACTAGAGGTAAAAAAAACTGACGGTTTTTTTTACGTTTGACATAGTAGATGAGCTTAATTATTTGCCTTTTGCATGCATGTCATTTGGAGTCGGACCATAAATGTAATGATAGTTTAGTCAAATAATCTTCAGTTCTAATTTCCTATTCAGATGCTTTATAATCTCAACTCGTAGTTCACAACTTTTTGGTCATGATTGGTGTAAAAGTGGTTAAGTTTTTCAAACTTTTTTTCATTATTGATTTGTTGTTGCTTTTCTTCTTTATTGCTTTTGCAAGTAATCATCTATACGTGTTTTCTAAAATTAAACAATCTTGGTATCCATGCATGGGCAAAGCTATGTTTTAGATTGGAATCTCATTTGACTATGACGGTAGATGAGAAGATCGCGAGTTGTTCGAGTTTGAATCGATCAAAGTTTGATCAATATTTGATTTAAATAGATTCGACTTGAGCTCAAATTTGACTCGAGTTCTTAACGAGTCAAAGCGAGCTAAGTAATACTCAATTCGAAAAGCTCGCGAGATACTCAAAAAAATAATATATTCGATTTTTATTTTTTAAATTAACATATTAATAATATTAACATTTATACGTTATTTTTTATATAAAATACAATATAAGGCTTTTATGTATGGTATACCCATGGTTTAAGTTTGGATTCGAGTTCGAGTTTCAATGGAACTAAGTCTGAGAATGTTTCAAGTTCAAGTTTTTCTGAGCTCGAGTCAAGCTTAAAATTTTAAGTTCATGAGTTTACGAGTCGAGTCGAACTTCAATTTTTTATTTCAAATTGAGCTTGACAATTTTAAGCTTACGAGCTTTCAAGTCGAGTCAAACTCATCTTTAAACTTCTCCAGTCGAGTCAAACTTGTTACACCCCAATTTTGGGTCAAATTTTAAGTTTTTAAAACTTATAGTCAGTTTTGAGAAGTTGCAAGAATTTGGGGACCAAACCCATAATTTACCCATTTTTATTTATAAATGAAAAATAAATTTGTCCTTCCCCTATCAGTTAACCCAATAATCCCCTAAATTTTTTAATCCCTAACCCTAAATTACTCTTTCCCATCGACCCTCTTTACCGGCCAAATTCATCGCCGTCTTACCACCCCAGCTCGAGCCACCACCACCAAAAGACTCATCGTCAAACGGTGACCAAAACCCGACCACCCTCCTGCCATGAAACGTTGTCGTCAGCTGTGAATCGAAGACAAAAGTATCGATGAAAACTATTGGGTGTCGTTTGTTTTCCCATCGATTCCGGTCGTTCCAGCCACTAGTGAGTCTCACCACCCCTCCCATTGTGCTCCCCGATTTGTTTCGCTCAAAACCAGACTGGTGGGTCACGTAAACGCCACCGATTTCCCTCCGTTGCCAACGTGGGTAAGTGTTTCGGCCATTTTCTTTAATTTCGATGGATTTTGGGATAATTTTGGCTAATGTATTGATTAAAATTGAGTATTTGGAGTTGTAGGAGAAATTGGCAGGTGAACCCGCTTTGTTTTGCCGCCTCCCACACGTGGGGCTTGTCCACGCTCCAAGGAAGTCTCCAAAACTAGTCCATCTAGTCTGGACTGGCTCAAATCGGTCAACCTAGTTTGAACCGATTAGAGTCAACTCGTCTGCCTGACCTGAACTATTGCCCCGATCCGCTTGGTTCGGTCTAGTCATCGAGTCAAATCGGTTCGAATAACTCGTCCGAGTCAACTTAGTCTGAGTCAACCTATCTGAGTCAACTTGTCAGAGTTAACCCGTTAACTTTGACCAATTGACTTTGATCATTAACTTTGACCAAAAAGTTAACTTTTTTGAAAATGTCCCATTTTATGTTTTTCAATGTCCCGAGTCTGAATTCGAAGTCCGTTTTTCCAAATTCACACCCGGTAAGCCATTTTTCAGAGATTTACCTTCGGATTTAAAAATGGATTAAATCAAGTTCAGTTTCTAACGTAAATTTGGTTGCTTTGTATCCGAGGAATTATTGGACGTTGAATTCAAGTTCGAAGGCGGTCGAATGGAGTTTAAATGGTTAATCAGTATGGCGGAAATCGAGGTAATACATTATTACTTGCTTCATGCTTTATGGAACATGTTAGTATTGATTCTTGCATGGATATGTATAATTGGTCACATGTATGTAGTGATTATTTCTTAAACTCGATCCAAATATTATAAAATGTTGGTAACCGGATAAGACTTATATGGCTCGCTTAAGAAAGTGGAAAATCAATCGGAAATAATAATAATAAGCTCGGTGATTCAATAATGAATAAATTGACTTCAAGATCCGTAAATTTTGATTAATTTATTTTAAGTTTAAATACCAGGAATATTTGGAAAATACGTTACCTAAAATAACCCTAAGGAGTAAAATTACAAAAATACCCTTGTATTGAAAAATGACCAAGACTTTCCCTAGTGGTGAAATTAACCTCGAGTGAGAAAATAAGCAAAATACTCTGAACTTTAATGAAACTGGAATACTTTCAACCCTAAGTTACCCAAAGTAATGCCACTGATAGAATTGAATGAAATTACGATAATACCCTTAAATAGTAAAAAGTAATATGTATGATTATGATATTGGAGACGATCTGAGAACTCATATCTTGAATCACTTGAACCTTGAAATCGTCGATTTAAATTACGGATCTATATTGGATTTATCAAAATGCTCCTAAAGTGTAAAATGACCTAAAGTATATCCAAGCCCTGGAATGCCTAACGCCCTCAAGATCCGAAATGAATAAATCAACCTCGAATACCAATATGACTATAGTATTTGACCAAGTTGAACGAAATAGAAGTATTGTATGTATTCGAATTTGTGGAAACAACCAAATTACTTAGGAAACTCCTAAGTGACTTGGATAAATTTGAATACTAATTGAATTAAGTGAATAACTTGGCTAAGTCTAGAAACACTGATGATCTTATATGTTGAGTTGTCCCTATGGGTTATGAACCATGAATTAAAGTACATCGACAATTCCTGATACTGTTTCAATGTAGAAATGAAATAAAGACCATTGGACTATATGTTCGTCTTCTTAAGATCTATTCAGTGGTGATTCTGAAGATGATCTATGGTCAAGAATTGTTGGTATTAAAGAGTGAATACCCTGGAAGAGCAATGAATTGATCAGTCGACATGCATTAGTTCTGAGAATTGATAGCTCGAGTTATTTCGATAATCCGATAGATCGATATAGATTGAAAATGTTCTGAATCTTTGTTTCTCCCTTACCAGCTCAAATCACTCCGATCATAATTGATCACACCAGTAACTCAGATGCAAAGGATCCTGAATAACCCATTTTGTTCAATTGGACTTAAAATCCTGATAATTCAATTCATAATCATGAATCACTCTTCGTAAATCTGAATGTAGAATTATTCTGTATAAAGGTTCTTGAACACCTTCTTGAGGCACCTGGATCATAGTGGGATTCTAAAGTATCAACTCTAAATGACTGATTAGATCCATTAGTAATTGATCACTTTCAATAGGTCATTGTTCCTGTAATCCGATCAAATTTTACATTAGTTTCATGTTTTCCATTTATGATAAACTACCAAGTGTTTCTGAAAAATACTTGGATCCTCTAGTGTGTTCCACATGTACTACATGACGATTTTATATGTTTTGAAATGATATTTAATGAAATTATTGATTTATTAGTTTATGAACCATGGCAACATGGTATATGTTCTCTGATTTCGATTTTCACCCAAAAATATGAATTGTTCCTAATTTATGGAATCATGGAATTTACTAAGTTATAAACTATGGTTTCCTGTTTCATTAGTTATTACTTGAAATGTTTTATTGGGACATTATCTGGGTAGACTGGAGTATGGAGGTACATCTCTGATCAAGCTGGTAAATCCTTACGGACCTAAGATGATCCTTGGGTAGGCTCTCAGGCCCCAAGGTACTCTCTTGGGTTAATCATGGGACTACTTATGGTGTACATATGGAGATCTGTTATACAGTTTATTTCATTATCACGGCTATGATATATGACTAGATCACGATCTAGATATTACGATTTACAATTAAAATTGATTTCTACTGGATTTTTTATATGGGTAAGATTATGGAGTACGGAGGTTCAACCTTGATCCAGCTTGTAAATCCTTACGGACCTAAGGTGAACCTTGGGTAGGCTCTCGAGCCCCAAGGCATTCCCTTAGGTTGGCTCCCTTTGTTGTGTGCTTAGGGTAAGCCTTATGGATGCAGTTCTGGGGAACTGCATAACGACGTTCGGTTGGAGGGTTCTACTATGATTCTAAAAATATGTTGTAAACAATTATTGTTTTAAAAAGATTTATATCTTTTCACTTGTTTTGGTTGAAACACACTAGACATCCTATTCGATCTCCTGAAAACTTGATACTATGAATGTTTCCTATGAATTGAGATCTTCATGGCTTCTACTCGATGAACTATCAGTGGAACCCCAGCTTATCCCGAAAACATGTATATGTCTGTTTTAAATAAGGAAATTTTATGGCTTTCCATTTATCTGCATGTCTTGTAGCATCAACTGGTAGTATTGTATTATTGAGCTTCCCAAATCTCTCACTCTTTGACTTACTATTTGAAGTTAATAGAATTGTACCAGTGCAGATATCGACTTCAGTAGGGGAGTTCCACCAGTGATGCTTGCGGAGTACGGTGTAAGTGATTTGGGGGCATATATGTTGTATTTTATTATATATACGAGTCTGAAATTATGTTTTATTTCTGAATACTAATAAATTTTACTTTTGTATTATAAATTGATTTTATGATTTTTTATGTTTTAACAAAAAATTTAAATTTTTCCGAGATTTTAATAGTGAGTCGCTCCGGTGGCCCTAATGTGACACCCTGGATCGGATCAGGCCACCCGCATCGGTCTGAGGGGGTTACAAAACTCAACTTTAAACTTTTCAAATCGAGTTCGACTAAACTTGTTTACAGTCCTACATTTGACACCCAATTGTTTTAATATATATATATATATATATATATTGTGTATAAATTATATTAAAAATAAAATTAGTATCACTTAAAAATATATTGATATTATATTTTTTTAATAATGGACCTTATATTTTTTTTAACCATCTAGGATTATTACAAGATAAGATATGTTCATAATCTCTATTAGCCACGCACACACATCCTATAAATATAATTGTTCGGATCAATGACCTCAAAGAAAACAATACTCCCTTTAAAACTTTGATACTTTAATTTGAATTTTATAGAATTGGTTTTTCAATATACTTGGGATCTTTTTCATTAAATCTGTGTCATTTACAATTTCTTACCATTATTATTTCATGATATTTTCGCTTATCTAGTATTTGATTTAAAAGAAAAGTTAGTTGCATCATATGTTCCCAAACTATAACCCACATTTTAAATTGGTCTTTAAACTTTTAAATATTCTAATTTCTTCCTCAAAACTCTCATTTTAAATTAGTCATTAAACTTTTAAACATTCTCATTTCATCCCTAAACTATGATCCCCTTCTAAATCAATCCACGAAGTTTTGGATATTCCAATTTCATCCAAATATGTAGTTAGTTTCAACCATATTTTAACCTAAATTTTGTTTTTTTCAAACATATAATAATATAACTTGGGATAACGATTTTATTAACAAGGGATGTGATTAGTATATATTCATAGTTTGGGATGAAATTTGAATGTTAAAATATTTTGGGGATCAATTTAGAATGAAGGTATGGTTTGGGGATGAAATTGAAATGTTCAAAAGTTTGAGGACTAATTTAGAATAATAGCCATAGTTTAGGGATCAAATCGGAACATTTAAAAGTTTAAGGACAGATTTAAAGTGAGTATCATACTTTGAAGACATGTGATGCAATTAACTAAAAAGAAAAAATAACGGACCAACCTGAATTTTAGCCTATTCTTAACTATATTAACAGGTAAGGCTGTAAAATCAGGTAATCGGACAAGTTTCAGTCGAATCTTGATAGGTCAGGTAAAATCGAGTATAGGTCAAGTCAGGTTAATTTGATGGTTTGACTCGGATCAGGTCGGGTACATGTCAAATTAGTTCGGGTCATTTTTAGGTTAATATCACACCAGATCCAGATCGAGTTCATGATAGGTCATTTGCAGTTCGGATCGATGTCAATTCAGGTCAAAACAGTTCAGCTCCGAAGCAGATAAATATCAGGTTAATTCAGGTTCAGGTGGAATTCAGTCGGATCTCGTTTAGATCTGGTCACATCATTGACAGATAAAATTTAGGTTGGATGTTTACCGGATACGGATTGAGTTCAGGTCGGGTCGTTTTTATTTTTGGATTAATTATTTTGTCATTTTTCGTGATTGTTGAATCGTAAGTTGTAATTGTATATGATTTCGAGTAAATTACAAAAACAATCATGGATCAATTTTGTAAAAAAATATAAATTTAAGGACAAAATTGAATAAATGTAAAATTACAAATAAAATTTTAAAATATAAATTAAACAACAAACATAGGTAAGGGACCAAATCGAAATAAATTTAAAATGTGATGTTTAAATTAATATAAAAAATAACTAAATTATACCCATTTAAAAAGTTATGGGTCAGTTACAAAAATATAAATAACAACTAACAATGGGCCAAATGAACATGCAAATATAAATTTAAGGACTAATTTGAATACATATAAAAGTGAAAGACTTAAAATTGAAATAAATTAAAAAAAACAAAATGATGAAATCGAAATAAATGCAAAATGTGAAGAAATAATGAAAAATATTGTAAATTGCATTCATTTAAAAAATTGAAAAAAAAACATAATATATATAAAATATAAGTTTATATATAAACTATATATATAAACTATATTTATATATAAACAATATAATTATTATAAGCTATATATATATATAAATATGTTTATATGAACTATATAATATAAAAAGTATATAGTTTATAAACTATAATTTATATTAATATAGTGTATGTATATTGTGTTTAAATTAATAAAAATAACTAAATTATACCCATTTAAAAAGTTATGGGTCAGTTACAAAATTAAATAACAACTACAATGGGCCAAATGAACATGCAAATATAAAATTTAAGGACTAATTGAATACATATAAAAGTGAAGACTTAAAAAAAAAAAAAAACAAAATGATGAATCGAAATAAATGCAAAATGTGAAGAAATAATGAAAAAAATGTAAATTGCATTCAAAAAAATTGAAAAAAAACATATATAAATATAAGTTTATATATAAACTATATATATAAACTATATTTATATTATAAACATATATTATAAGCTATATATATATAAATTATGTTTAATGACTATATATAAACTATATATGTAAACTATATATGTATAAATTATAAAAAGTATATAGTTTATAAACTATAATTTATATTAATATAGTGTATGTATATATGTGTGTGTGTGTGTATATATATATTATTCAAAGTGAGTGGTGGGAGAAAACTTTTTAAAAGAAAGATTTTTTTGTGTGAAAAATTTTGATTTAATTTGGGAATTTAGAGGGAATAGAAAATTTTAGGAAGTTGGCGCCAATGATAGTATCCAATAAGATATTTTGGGTTATTAGGCTCATGCTCCTCCAACAATCATCATTTTTCCACTTGTATTTGATTTTTTATTTCTTCGTCATGGTTTAATTGAAAAATCTTTTTGAATTTCAATTCGATGCAATTTAATCATGTATACATTCTAATTACTTTTAATTTTCTATATATATATATATATATGTATGTATGTATGTATGTATATATGCATATAAACTATATATGTATAAACTATATAAAATATATAGATTATAAATTATAATTTATATTAATATAGTATATATATATGTATAACTAATATAAGTAATCTATAGATTATATTTATAGTTTACAGAAACACTATGCATAAACTATATAGATTAATAAAATTTATAGTTTATTGAAACCCTAAACCCTAAATCATAAACCATAAAACTTCAACCCTTAACCTTAAACCCTAAACTATAAACTATCTATGTAACTTATAGTACATCTATGTATAAACCATGTATAGTATATATAAACTATATAAAACCCCTCTCTCTCTCTCTCTCTCTCTATATTTATATATATATATAATATATATATATATATATATAAGTAAATTACTTATATAGTTTATAGAAACACTATGCATAAACTATATAAAGTAATAAAGTATATAATTTATAGAAACTCTAAATCCTAAATTATAAACCCTAAACTATAAACCCTAATATAAATAGACTAGCACTAATGCATATATATTTGTAATAAAATAGTGGGTTTATGTATTGGACCTATGTAAATTAATATAAATGGACTAGCACTAATGCAAATGGACTTAATTTTTGGTTTTATTATTACTTATTCATAACAACAAAATAATTGGGCTATTAATGTGAATTAACCTAACATGATACCAAAATACTAATTATGCAAATGAAATTAATATGACATGTACTATTATTTATGAACCATATAACATGCAATGTGACATACTAATTATTTAACACCTAATTAATCATGTTTTATATAATTTACATTTAAATAATTTTATTAATTTTATTAAATAATTTTATTAATTTTATTAAATAATTTTATATAATAGGTCTATTTATTAATTTAATTATCATATTAAATATTTTATTATAACATTTAAAATTTAATCATATTAATTTTTTAGTTATATATATATATTATTCAAAGTGAATGGCGGCAGAAAACTTTTTAAAAGAAAGATTTTTTTGTGTGAAAAATTTGATTTTATTTGGGAATTTAGAGGGAAATGGGGAAATTTTGAGAATATAGGAAAATTGAGAATTTAGAGGGAAATTTGGAAATTTAGAGAGAATAGAAAATTTTGGGAAGTTGGCACCAAAGATAAGGTCCAACAATATATTTTGGGTTAATTAGGCTCATGTTCCTCCAACAATCATCATTGTTCCACTTGTATTTGATTTTTGATTTCTTTCATTTTAGTCATGATTTAATTGTAAATATCTTCTGGAATTTTCAATTCGATGCAATTTAATCATGTATACATTCTAATTACTTTTAATTTTCTATATATATATATATATATATATATATATATATATATATATAATATGTATATATATATATGTATATAAACTATATATGTATAAAATATATAGTTTGTAAATTATAATTTATATTAATATAGTATATATATGTATGTATGTATAACTAATATAAGTAATCTTAGATTATATATATAGTTTACAGAAACACTATGCATAAACTATATAAAATAATAAAGTATATAATTTATAGAAATCCTAAACCCTAAACCTTTAACCCTTAATCGTAGACCCTAACCCCTAAACTATATATGCAACTTATAGTACATATATATATATATAAACCATGTATAGTATATATAAACTATATATATATATATATATATATATATTATATATATTATATAAAGTAAATTACTTATATAGTTTATAAAAACACTATGCATAAACTATATAAAGTAATAAAGTATACAGTTTATAAAAAATCCTAAATCTTAAATCATAAACCCTAAACCCTACACTTTAAGCCATAAACATTAAACCCTAAACCCTAATATAAATAGAGTAGCACTAATGAATATATATTTGTAATAAAATAGTGGGCTTATGTATTGGGCATATGTAAACTAATGTAAATGACTAGCACTAATGCAAATGGACTTTTTTTTTGTTTTATTATTACTTATTCATAATAACAAATTAAATGGGCTATTAATGTGAATTAACCTAACATGCAACTAAAATACTAATTATGCAAATGAAATTAATATCACATGTACTACTATTTATGAACCATATAATATGCAATGTGGCATACTAATTATTTAACACCTAATTAATCATGTTTTATATAATTTACATTTAAATAATTTTATTAAATAATTTTATATAATGTGTCTATTTATTAATTTAATTATCATAATAAATATTTTATTATAACATTTAAAAATTAATCATATTATTTTTTTAGTTTTATACACACATATATATATATTATTCAAAGTGTGTGGTGGGAGAAAACTTTTTAAAAGAAAGAGTTTTTTGAGTAAAACTTTTTGATTTTATTTGGGAATTTAGAGGGAAATTGATAAATTTTGAGAATTTAGAGGAAATAGAAAATTTGGGAAGTTCACACCAAGGATAGTGTCCAACAAGATATTTTGGGTTATTTAGGCTCATGCTCCTCCAACAATCATCATTTTTTCACTTGTATTTGATTTTTGATTTCTTTCATTTTAGTCATGGTTTAATTGTAAATATCTTCTTGAATTTTCAATTCGATGCAATTTAATCATGTGTACATTCTAATTACTTTTAATTTCTATATATATATATATAAAAAAACTATATATGTATAAACTATATAAAATATATAGTTTATAAATTATAATTTATATTAATATAGTATATATATGTATGTATAACTAATATAAGTAATCTATAGATTATATATATATATAGTTTATAGAAACACTATGCATAAACTATAGAAAGTAATAAAGTATATAATTTATAGAAACCTTCAACCCTTAACCCTAACCTCTGAACTATATATGTATCTTATAGTACATGTATGTATAAACCATGTATAGTATATATATAAACTATATAAAGTAAATTACTTATATAGTTTATAGAAACACTATGCATAAACTATATAAAGTAATAAAGTATATAGTTTATACAAACTCTAAATCTTAAACCTTAAACCATAAACCATAAACCATAAATACTAAACCATAAATCATAAACCCTAATATAAATAGACTAAAACTAATGCATATATATTTATAATAAAAGAGTGGGTTTATGTATTGGGACTATGGAAACTAATGTAAATGGACTAGCACTAATGCAAATGAACTTATTTTTGGGTTTTATTATTACTTATTCATAACAACAAAATAAATGGGCTATTAATGTGAATTAACCTAACATGCAACTAAAATACTAATTATGCAAATGAAATTAATATGACATGCACTACTATTTATGAACCATATAATATGCAATGTGACATACTAATTATTTAACACCTAATTAATCATGTTTTATATAATTTACATTTAAATAATTTTATATAATAAGTCTATTTATTAATTTAATTATCATAATAAATATTTATTATAACATTTAAAAATTAATCATATTACTTTTTTAGTTATATCATAAATTCAAAAACTCTTAATTTTATTAAAATCTTATAATTTCGTCAATGATAATATATAAGTCAGATAAATGTCAAGTTAGGTAAATATCAGATCGGGTCAATAACAAGTCGGATCATTTATAGGTCAGGTTAGAAACAGGTCAGATTTATCACAAGTCAGGTTGAAAACAGGTTGGGTAATATCAGTTATTTACCAGGTCAATCTCGGGTTTGAGTTCATATCAGTCGGATGCAGGTCGGGTCCGGGTATCATTGTTTCAGTTCAATTCGGGTTCAGGTCGTTTGCAAATCGGGTTCAGATCTACAATTTCCAGGTCCAACTCGGATTCAGGTAAACACTAGTTCCGACTCGAGTCGGTTTCGGATCGCTACAGCGTAGGTTAAAAACAATTTTGACTCGCGGTTTCAGTCAGTTTTGCAGGTCGGGTCAGCTTTTTACATCCCTATTAACAGGAAACGATTTAACATGGATACGAAAAAGAAATAACTAAAACACTATTAATATGAATTGATTAATAAAATTTCAGGTATCAGATTTGAGTCCTATTAAAGAAAATGAACGTAGAAAGAGCAATGAAATGCAGCAAAATTTAAGATGAAAGTGAGTACTTGGTAAACACCACTTACCTGATTTAAAGGAGAACATCAGAGAAATGAAAATACACTCTGAAAACCAAGAAATGAATCTACTTCCCTGGCTTGGTCTGTGGAGGCAAAGGAGCACCACTGTCTTTTTGAGTCGCTCCGACCACCCTCGGTGGAGCTTCCAATATCCGCTGGCATTTTAATAGATGATGCCAATTCACCATTTGCTCCTTTGAATGCATTGTTCTTTAAGTTTGTGCTGATGGTGCCACATGCGTCCCCATTGGCTTCCTCGTGTTCCAGTTTTGAAATTACCATTGCATCTTTTGATGTACCTAATGCGTCACTGCCAAAACCTGGTTGATTCTCTGAGTTGTGTGCCTCGGCACGAATGACCTTTGGCGTATTGGTTACTGGAAAATTCTTGGATTTTTTCCTTATGTGATCAAATATTGTTTCTCCAGTCAGTCTCTCCATCGAGAACGTTTCAGGTTCAGGTGGAAGATCACCTTGAACGGGAGAAGTAACATTTTAACACCAAACTAGAATAAAAAAGTGATAGTTTTCATACGGAACTTTCATAAAAAATGCACCTGAATCATACGTGTGATCAATTGTAATTGAGCTCCCAGCAATAATATGACGCTTTCTGGTTAGGTAGTTGTTGATGCTATCGGCAATCTGTTCTGGCTCAGTGGATTCTGGCAAAGGATCAAGGACTATCTGTTGACGGATTTTGCTTTTCTCTCGGTAAGAAGAGCGCTTTATTGGGAAAATTAATCCTCCGGATGATGGAGGATAGGCATTGTTCCATGGAGTCAAGAGAGGGAAGTTCTTGGCTTTTTCTCGTATATGATCAAATATCAACTGCTTTGTGATGATTTTACAGTCATCTTTCTCAGTTCCAGAAGTAAGCTCTCCTACAGCATTCGAGGCAGAAATGCAGAGTGAAATAGGAAAAAAGATACCAAGATATGTAATGAAGATCACAGATTAATTCCATACCTTCTCCAGGTTCTTCAGCCAAGAGATTGAAACTGGGCCTGCAATAGAAAAGAATTATATGACAAGATAAAAGGGTGAAGTGAAGTGAAATGAAATGAGGTACTTGAAATCTAGAAGAATATTCTGTTTCTCACATTGCAGAACTTTCCATTTTAGATTCAATCGAATCAGTAGGTCTTCGGGCCAGAGATTGATGTTTGGCTGCTTTGTCATCTTCTATAACATAAACTTCCTGAGGAGCGAAAAACTGAGATGGTTTCTTTGCACGTTTAGGATTGGGAGTTGAATCGATCTCCTTAACTAGCAGAAGTTTTTCATGGAGATCAAGGCCAACTGCATGGATAACACCCCGAAATGAGTCCAAAGCCTCTGTAATTTTTGGGCAGTGTATTTAAGACTTTTAGAAACTTAGCTGTATTCTTCAAAAACAAGATCAGCTTTTATGGTTATCTTTTCCAGGGGGGTTGAAACGAGGATTGTCGTGCTGTAGGGGCTGCAAGGATAACCAAACACCTCTACCTCAAACGGTAGAAAAAAGGGAAATATGTGGCTAATTAATCATTCAGAACTAAGCAGATGATACTTAGAATGTTGAGCTAAATTCATACATATAGTCAATCAGCAATATATGCTTATTGGGTCTGTAATTTTGACAAGTCTATTGGAACTAGGAAGAAATTATTGCGAAAAAGCGTTGGTTTTGAGAGGATTTATTTCCATCTTCATCTAGTTTGAAGTTGAACTCTAATCCGACAAATCCAGTTCGTAACTTAGCAATTTTGAACTTGGAACAAAAACAATAGCACAAAACCCGAATACATAATGTACCAAAATTTATATAAAATGAATTATAAGCATGTCAAATTTATGTAAACGTATAATACTTCGAACACAATCATAAAACATAAACTGCAATGTCTGGCAACAACTTATTTCAAAATATCATTAGGCTGATCTTTAAAAATTAAGGAGTTCGAGAAGAAGCTTGCATACCTTAAAAACTCATCCACTCTGCTGCAGCCGAATCAGATAAAGTTAGAACATAATATAGAGGAAAGAAGCAAAGATAGCATTTAGAATTAAGCTTTCCACCAAAGTCTTCCCGACTTCTGTTTGACTAAAATATTTGAGTAAATAAGAAATATGTTTCAAAAGAAACGCCCATATATAATGCTCAAAATGAAAGTATCCAAACACTGGATATAAATTAATGTAATAGCATTAGCACCTTATCTTCTCATGGAAAAGAATTAGGTTTTCTTCTTCAGAAGAAACAATCTGTAAGAGAAAAAAAATTACATTATATTTCATTAATGTCTAATTAAGAAATATGAAGAAGCTTTCTGGATAGTGTACCATATCAGCAAAGTGTCGCTTTGTTGATTGGACTCTTTGTGATGATAACCTCGTCAATGTTACTGCTAACTTGGATTTTCCTTGCCTCTGGCATTCACTTAGCTCAATCTTAATGGCAACTTTTGGAGGCAAAGACGTGAGAGACTCCTTGATATGATTTCCAAAAGGAAATTTTCTCCCAGTAACTATCTCTATTCTCCTTGGATCGGCTTCAGCTAGGCTCTCAAATGATTTAATTCCCATTGAATGCAGTGCCTGAATAAAAGCATTAGCTTAGGAGTATAATGTGAGGATATTGAATCAAACAAATATTTAGAGAACTATGTTGTTCCCACTTCTTTTTTTTTCGAGGTATCCCTGTATTATATCTATATCCAATGCATATTGAACACGGATACAAGGTTATAACCCGCCAAGAATCCTTCAAAAATATACTATAAGCCTTTTAAAAAATATATAGCACGTCCCTCTGATCCATATTTATGCCTAACACTGATATCAGGATGCGAGCAATATCGTTGAATAAATGTAGCATTATCAAACAAATTAATACTCGTCAAAGAAAACCTTTGCTGTCACCATTCCAATGCCAGGTAATTGTTTCAGCAAGAGTGGACTGTCATCCCAGAGTTTCTGATATAATGACTTTGCTAGAAGGGACGAGTTCAGGGCTCCTCTGTAGTTCTTTTTATATATAAAATACTCTTTCATACACTTAGCAATCCTGCACCCATTTGAGCATATTGAATTTGCATCCTAAAGCAAACAAACCCAATTCATAATTTCGTCAGTTCAACTTTTAAGTGTTTTTTTTTTCTAAAACGAAGATATGTCTTTGAGGTAAAAAATATAATAGAATTGAGGTCATTAAACCTGGCTCATGGATAAATCATGAACTAGAGGATCCCCCGTTAAGCAGTCATTTGCCAAAACAAATATCTTCTCTTCTCTAGTTTGAATGCGTTTTTTCCGTTTCCCTTTATCACCGCTGACATGAAACCGGAGGCGGCCATCTTTATCTCCATTTATGTCATTCAGAAGTTTCTTCTCATTGCGTCTGAGCTGTATCCCTTCATTTCCAGAAAATTAATACATCACACTCATAGTTCCTTTAGAATAACATGTACAAAAGATTACTTACTCTCCATTTTTCCTTAAGTGCTCATGTTTACCAGTCATAGATATCGGAATCCATGTCCATTATTCACACCTAAAGTTCAAATAACATAGGGGAAAACAACTATTACTAGATAGGCATACATACAAGCAATCTCCTCGGCATGGCAGATAATCTGCAGTACATCTTCCATACTACAGCTTGATGGTGCTTGCATAATGTGTTTCATGGTGTTAAATTTCAAATAGTACTTTGTCATCAATTTTCCTGGTTCTGAAGAAAAAAAAGAAGAAAGGGGTAGGAATTATTGATATGTTTATAATTCAGGAAAGCTAAGAGAATACTTAACAATTTCAAGATACCTTGTGGCTTCAAGACAAAACCATCTTGATCAGTCTGAATCATTTGGTGGCATGAAAGCTCATTAACATTTCGAACACAAATTTCTGGTTCAAACAGCATTCATGAGTAATATGGATGTCAAAACAAATTCAATAAATCAATATGGAAAGCACTATACCTTGGATATGCTTCTCTATTTGTTCTCCTCGAATTGCCTTTTTAACTGCATAATTCTGAGGATTCTGATTGTGTATTCAAGGTGTCAAATTTCAAGTACAGGGAAGAAATTTATATCATTCAGAACATGGCAATCCACTTATATACATGCCTTTTTCATTCTCACATATAAATATGAGCACTTCATCCACTCAATTGCCTTTGTGATGTCAGAGATGGTCAGTTGAACTATTTCTGCAGTTAAGTGTTCCGTCAAGCAAGATAGCAATCTACATTGTTAAGAAAAATGTGAAGCTCACAATTAGAAAAATATGGCCAATTTTCATAGAAGTCGAGCACTATGTGCAGAAATAAGAATAGAAAATCTTATAGGAAAGCATTGATAACTTTTGAGTGTCAATAAGTGTCCAATATGGATATGTTAAATTTTTTTAGGCCTTTTCATGTATTTGAAGTATACCCATATAACCGTGCCGGATAAACTGCCAAACACGAGTACTTCAAGGGAAAAAAAAAGTCAAAACAAGATATTACAAATTGATTTTAGAAGTTGTGAACATACTGTGATTCTACCATTTCACATCCATTCAGGAGATTCTCATATAAATGGACCTGACATCACGTATGAAATCATAAAAGACAATTTAGCAGGAATCAAGCATGGCTAAATTAAAGGTACTAAAAGAAATATGCATGGAAGAGGAACAAAACACAGCTTTAAATTACTGTTTCACGTCTAGTCATGATTATAACCATCCCTGTATCATCAAATGGTGGCCGACCTGCCCTCCCACACATCTGAAGAACTAAAAACAGTTGTAAATATAACCATATACATAAAAATTGATTGGTCTTACTCCATGGAAAGGCCTTTTTCCTTGTTGCTGAATAAAATGAAAATATAGATATAGAAGCAGCATATAAATATATAATAACATACCTGTAGTACCATTGATCGGTCATATTCCATGTAAAGGCCTTTTTCCTTGTTGCTGAATAAAATGAAACTTTTGAAGCATTAGACACAATAGATGCTCTTTCCTCTTATCTTAAAGATAATAAATATTTTACTTGAAAACGTTTTGACATACAAATGTTGTGTTGATTTTATTACAACTGTATGAGCAGGTAGGTTGATTCCATGGGCAAGAGTATTTGTGGTGCATAAAACTTGGACATCACCACTAAAAAAGACCTTCAATGAGATTACGATCCTTAAGACTAAGCCCGCCATTATGATAACCAACTGCAAACATAGTATGTGACATCAACTTGACATGCTTTTTTTCAAAATAACGTGTTATGGCAGAATACGTTCACCCTTTACCTCCATAAAGAATATAAGATTGCATCTGTTTGTCACTGCATGACAGGGAAGCCTCCCTTAGCCTTTCTTGTTGTTGTTCATGACTTTTAATAAATGGATTTGAATAACCAAAGGTCATTACTATCTGAGAGAGGCGTTGTGCTGCTTCTTGTGCCCCTTTTCTTGTTGAGCAAAAAACTAGAGCAGATTTTCCTCTTGAATATTGCATCAGAATATCTGCAATCAGTTCCTACCAATAGTTATATATATGCTCTTTTATCATAAAATATTATTTGTGTATACAATAGAAGCAGACAATAACCTTTAATAAGACATAAGTCAAGAAGTTGAATCTTACCAAAAATATAATTTTGCAGGCGCTGGATGATGACACATAGAGACAATGACTAATGTTAGTTTAATTTATCTTACCAAAAGAATGTTAGATGAATGCAAACTTTTCGCTAATGATATATGTTCTTATGAATCTTTCTAGTAAGAAGGTGTATGACTTAATAATCAAATACAATTACTTGCCTTTTCAAATAAGAAGTCATTTTTTGCCGAGGCATATCCTGCAAGGAAGGTATGTTCTTTTATCAAAGAAATGCACCCAAGGGAAATAACTTCGAAAAGACAATTTTGAAGATGGAACATCTAAAAAGAAAATGTGTACCAAAAACTTTAGTGGTCAACTTTACAGGCCTCATTTCTTCTCCAAACCTGTTAAAACATTAGAAAGACAAAGGAAATATAATTCTACAGCAAACTAAGAGAAGATAATGCAGCAATTCCATGAATAAATTACCTCTTGATTCCTTGGACAGGGACCTCGAGCCATTCAGCTGTGCTTGTTGGCATGCAGTGTGAATGTTATAAAAAACTTAAATTACTTTCCATCTTCTGAAAATAAAAGTTTCAAATTAAACTAGACTAACTCTTTCACACATATAAGAGGAGAAATTTACCAAGGTCCTCAATATTTGGAATAGTGGCCGACACAGCTAAAAACCGAACAGAAGCCAGAGCACTTGATTTCATTTCTGGTTTGCGAGCAAGCATTTTTATTCTGCTAACTATTGCTTCCAAAGCTGCCCCACGAAGATCATTCAGCAGGTGAACTTCATCAATAAGTAGAAGTGCTATGTCACTGAAAAAGCTCAAGCCTCCATCCTTTATGCGATACCGGGTCACAGCATCAAATTTCTATTTAAAAGAAAAATGAAACCATTAAATCATGTAACTTATGTCTCAACAGAGCCATTTAGAATGAGTATTACACTGCAACAAATGAGTAATTAACTGTTTGGTTTTCTTAATAACAGGGGAAATTGAAATTTTCATACATGAGCTCATTGAAGGATGTTATTTGGTGTTGTAACAGTAGTGTTGGACCTGGAAGGATATCTAATGATGGATGCTCTTGTAGAACCGTTTCTAGTGTTCTTCTGGTTTGTTTGGTTTATGGATGTGAATTCCCAGTTTGCTTTGAGAGTTCTTGTATGGTTTAGTCTAGAGTTCTTGAGGCATTTTTTTTATAATGGGTGCTGCACCTTTGTAATAAGCTTGTCTTTTTAATAAAACAAATTACTTGGGGAAAACTATACTCACCTCAGGAGTGGTTAAAATGATATCTGCTTCTTGAATATTCCTTATGTTATAAGATTCGTTATCACCTGTCAACTCCAGGCAATTTATCCCCAATGAACCAAGCTTATGGGTCCAATCACGCAGCTTCTCTTGTACTAAAGCTTTAGATGGGGCTATGTAGATCTTTAAATCATATCAAAACAAAAAATAAGAATAGTTTCAACGTGAGTGCTGAAGAGTAAATTAAGAGAAAATAGGCGCTTGACTGCATTTACTAAAATACTAACATTAAAGCTGAGGACTTAAGTACTTAACTGTTTTTAATGTTCCCTTCATAAGCACAAACCTTCAATCACCAGAGATAAACCTTGAGAGAAGCCTCAAAATGCAGAGCTCAAATAGTACAGTTTTCCCACTTCCGGTAGGAGCTGAAATAACCATGTTTACATCGGAGAGGAAACAAACAGGGAAGCATTCACTTTGCAGTGAATTAAAGTACCTGCAAAAACACAATACAAACCACCATATGGAATTATGGATTTGCTTCAGCCATTCAAGGAAATAGATAAAATTGATATTGAGTTATGCTTATAATCATTTAGATGGAAGAGATTTAAATTGCAATCGTAAACTCATCTTTATCATGATTGTAAACATAATGAATGATACCCCAAATAGTTGAAACAAATTTTGAATATGAATCTCAACCACGTAGGGTGCTAAATTCCTTCATCATCAAGCAAAATCCATAAAATGTTATAGTCAAACTCTTAACGTGCGAAAATTTCAAGTTACAGTACATTTACCTGAAATTAAAAGTTGAACGGAAAGGTTCTGGTAAATGGAACACGGATTTCAATGAATATGAATCCATTCGCAAACTCTGCTATTAATAATCTGAGGCAAGAGAAAGAATAAATAAAAGCTTATACTAATGCTTTTCTTGTGAATTTAGATTTAACCAGTGTGAATCCTTGCGCTCTGCATCAGGTACTCCAAACAACTATAAAACGAAATATTCAAAATGATCGAGGAAAGAAGAGAGCTAGAAGAATAACCTATTCTCGGTAGTTATTGTTAAAGAAACTTAGGATAGCCATTATTGGAGCTTATCATAGCAAAAGCAATGGAAAACAAAATGTTTGGCTCCTTCAAAACTCCAGAAAAATTGGATACAAATAGAAAACAATACTACTATTTACCTTCGGAGAAAGAGGGCTTGAGCATTCAGTTTCTGCAACACCTGCAATTAGACGGAAATTTATTAAGCGAAGAGAGGAGAAAGAAACGATTACTCAAAACACACAAATTGAATTGGCTTCGAACTTCAAACCATTCCATTTGGCAGATTGGCTTAGATGAGATGGCGGGTGTCGTAACCGATTTTTGTCAGGGAACAAAATCTTACTTGTGAGAAAATATTGTCGATAAAAAATGATTTTGATTTAAAAAATATTTTGGGAGTTGTCACCGATTTTTTTAGAAAAATTATTTTTTAAATTTTTTTTTAGTAAAACATCAATTAAAATATAAATTGGTCTGCGTTTAACCAAAAATTCATTCTTTTTAGAAATAAAAAGGGATTCGTGATCGATTACGTTTAAGGAATGATTAACACCCATAATGCCCAAAATTAGTACATGTCGATTATAAATTGTCTCTAATAATAGAATTTAAAAAATCGAATATGAATTTAATTTATAATAGTATTATTTCAAATTTAATCTGATATTTCTAAGAAAAAAATATTAAATATATATATATATATATATTTAGGATTTTGTAAATAGGACATTTATTTATTTATAAATATCAGAAAATGACATCTAGTTGCTTTAAGACTGTATTTTCTTTAATATTAATAAATTAATAAATAAATAAATACTAATAAGAATATAATAATTTTCCTAAAAAATAATGAAGTGTATATATATATATATATATATATATATATATATTTATAAGCATGATATTTATTTATTTTTAAAATATCAGAATAAGACATCTAGTTGTTTTAAGACTGTCCTTTCTTAATATTTAGAAAATAAATAAATATTAAAAATAATAATTTTCCTAAGAAAATAATTTAAATAATGTATTTTCTGATTTTTATAAGTATGATATTTATTTATTTTTAAAATATCATAATAGGACATCTAGTTGCTTTAAGACTGTCCTTTTCTTTGATATTAAAAATAAATAAAAATTATTATTTAATTAAATATATATTTATATGACTAAGATGAAAATAATAATTAAAATAATAATTTAAACATATAGAAAGTAATAATAAAAACAAAATAAAATTGCAAATAAATAATGATCAAAATAAAAGAAATTAAACTAATAATATTAAAATATTAAATATTAAAATTAAAGATACTAATTCAAAATATTATGAAAGATAATGGTTAATAGTGTAATTTAACCTAATTAATTCATTCGGGATATAAATATGAATTAATAAAATTATGATGGACTAAAATGGGTATTTACCCTAAATATTTAAACATATATAAATTAGGGACTAAAATATAATAAAATAAAATGCGAGAACAAAATTAAAATAATTAAAAGTATGAAACAAGTAACCAAAATGGAAGTTTACGAATTTTGAGTGGCTGCGGAGATGATTTTCCCAAAAGGGAAATTACAGAGACACCCTTCTCCCAAAACGACATCGTATAAGGAGGGTATTTAAACCCTTTTACCCGACCCCTTAAGGGCCAAATCCCTCATTTTTCTTTTTTTTTCTCTCTCCAATATGAGAGTTCTCTCCTTTCTCTCTAAATTTCTGTCACCAACGATAGTCCGACCACTGTCAGCCACCGTGCTCCGGCGGCGATGGTCATCATCGGCCACCATTCACGGTGGCCGAAATTTACAAATCGACCCCAAATTAAAGCCCCGATTACCCTAAACACAAATTCAAACTTGTATTCCCCTAAAAACTCACTGAAACCGCTAGATCTAAATGTTTTACCTTCGAAAAACTTGATGACGGTTGATTTTCTCGGTAAGTTTCTTTCGGTATTCCACTGTTTTTATTCTCTGTGGTTGGTTGCTGTTGTTGGTTGTGCTTGTTGTTTGTCTCTGTCTTGCTCCGTTCTCTTTGCTCTCTTTTTTTTTCTTATTTTGCAGGGAATGGTGGCCATTTATAGGCCTCATCGGAGCTCGTCTCGGACCGGTCCTAAGAGAGATTTTTTCGGTGAGTCACCATACTATAATGGTGACTTACCTTTGTAGCTGCGACGTGGAGGGGGCAGCTGGCTCTTCTGGAGGTTTCTGGCGAGGCGGCAGCAACTGGCTAGGGCACCTGGCAGCAGTTGGTTGAAGCAGTGACGTCGGCAGCAGTTGGTTGAAGCAGTGACATCGGCAACAGTTGGTTGAAGCAGTGGCGTCGGCAGCAGTTAGTTGAAGCAGTGACGTCGGCAGCAGTTAGTTGAAGCAGTGACGTCGGCAGCAGTTGGATATCAGTTAATCATTTATTTTCAGGGTTACCTTTGGATATCAGTGTAGCAACTTATACTATCAAGCTTGAATTTCTGAAGAACCATCTGATCAACTTGTATCTTTGTATTTTCTTTGCTTGCATTAAAATCTCAGAAGAAATGTTTCATTTATTGAACTCTTGTCGTAATCAGAATTATAACATTGATGCCCCGTTTTGTATTGGATAAAACCAACTTTCTTTTCTTGGACTTGTGTAAAAATACAATAAGGCTTTCATCTTTAGAAAGAGAATCTATCATCTTTGAAAAGAGAACCTATCATCTTTGAAGAGTGTATCTGTCATCTTTGAAGAATGTAGATGTAGATATGTCAAACTCAGCAGAGATTAATTAGGAGATCAGCGTCCATTCTGATTTGACTCTTGAAATACATCATAAGGAGGATTTATCCTAATTCTTTTCATGTCTCCATATCTAATTGGATCTCGAACAAGGCAACTTGGACCATATAATGTTGAGATGCTTAACAACAACCTGTCATTCAACCTTAGTAGGATCCACTAGTTTCTTGTTGTTAAAATTTCTACTTCCCTTCTGTGGAAAGAAATCTTCATCATATCTCACTTATAAACTTGGGGTTTAAAGAAAACTTCATCTTGGGTCCATAAATGGAAATAGACAAAACTCAGTGGGAATATAAGTGAGATGTTGGGTGTTCATGACCAAATGTTCACAAATATGCTAGTGTTGAATTGAAAAAGAGATACCAACTGATCTTGATATCATCTTGAGCAAGTGTGATACCGATCACGTTTTCTTCCGTAATGAGTGTTGTAGGAAGTAGAAACACATCAGCTATAGGATCTATGTACAGAAGGAGTTCCATGGAATTCTTGTTGTTGTAGATGAAACGTACATGATAAACCATATAGATGAAAACTCAGTTCATCCTGACTAGTAATGATAACCCAGTAACAACAGGAAAGGGCAATATACGTAAGCTGAGCCTCTTTATTCAATGTCATCAAGTAAACAAAACAAGATCTCAAAGAAATATTTTCAATCATCACCGACACACAGAATACAAAATTCAAAGCCGAGATTTTGAGGAACTGAACCCTAGATCGAATGGTCTGCCTGGGGACCATCTTTATTCATGCAACCATGATGTAGCTTAACAAAGAACATGCTATCATGTGACATATGGTTAAGAAGATTAGGTATTTGAAACCATACTTGTTGAGTAAATATTTGTTCAACATCATGACCTTAATGCAACTGTTTAATGAACGAAGCAATTATGTATAGTCAGCTCGACTGCCACTGCTTCTCCATTTTCATTCTTCATACCTTTCTGTCTCATTGGAAATATTTTCTCAAGTCAACGATTTTTCTATAAGATGATATGGATCTTCAGCATGCCCAACATTGGCTAATACAAACGTCAAAATGTGTCAATTTCCTGATGATTAAAATGGGCTTTCAGCTGCTATCATTTGCTTCTTGTTAATCTGAGCCTTCAAAATGCTCCACATGGATCTGTCTGAAGTAACCCTTAAAATGCCCCAACATTTGCTGATACAGATGTTAAAAGTGTGCTCAACATTACTTCTTACTGAGATGAGCCTCCAAGAATGCCCAAATATTCATATTACTATGAGCCTTCAAAATGCCCCACTATTCTATTTCTGGTTGAAATGGGCTTTCAAGATGTCCCGCATGGATCTATCTGAATTGGGCCTTCAAAATACCCCCAATCTTCTAAATTGTAAGGCTTACTTTCAATGTTTGTTTGATTTCAATATCATGATCCCCACGAGGTCTAATTTTGACAATGTACTGTTGTGGGTACTTGCGGCTTTATCTGTGCCCCAAATATGTTTATCTTGAATACTCTCATTCTGGTGTCACTAAACAACAGTTGTTAATTAACTTGAGGAATTTTCTTCATATTGTCACAAATTTAAGAAGTACTCAATCATTCTGACGGAAATGTCTGAGATATGTGCCTTTTCTGAATAAGGTGCCCATTTTTTTGATCTGGAGGGATCTAGTCAGACAGAGTGATATAAATCGCTTGGTAATTTATTCCAGGCTGATACAGTGAACCTTGTTTTTAATGAAGGCTATTTCTTGAATATACTTTTCTGTGGGAGATAAACCAATTTATGTGAACAATAATCTTATTTAGATGCAATAGCAAGACTACATATACAGTAGTACAGGCTCTTGAAAAGTCCGCACCCATGCAACATGTTGATTCTGATAATTACTCATCTGATTATGAAGCGATCCTTCAGGATGATTTCACCGATATTGATAGTTCTTCTGATACCGAGGAAATCCTGAATTCTGATTCTGATGAGGAGAATAAACTGTTATACTTGACGAAAATGGGGTACTCAGAGGCTGAGGCTTTAATAGCCATGGAGAGATGTGGTCCAGATTCATCAATTGCAGAGTTGGCAGATTTATATGTGTTGCTCAAATGGCTAAGGCTGCTGACACACTTCTTTCGGTAGAAGATAGGAAGCCATTATGCAATGACCCCAATAATAAGAAAAGGCGAAACTAAGGCTATGATTTTTAGAAAAGGAAGAAGCAGAGGAAGCTGGAAAAGAAGCTTCTTAATGAAGACGATCATGCAGTTCATCTTCCAAATCTAATGATTGGTTTTGGGGTTCATACGAAACCAGATCAGATAACTCAAAGAACAGTTCCAGAAGATGCTATTGGGCCTCCTTATTTCTACTACGAGAACGTGGCACTTGCTTCAGTTGGTGCTTGGACCAAAATGTCATGGTACATATACGATGTAGAGCCAGAATTTGTAGATTCGAAGTATTTTTGTGCTGCTGCACGGAAAAGGGACTATATTCATAATCTGCTTGTAGATTCGAAGTATTTTTGTGCTGCTGCACGGAAAAGGGACTATATTCATAATCTGCCAATTGAGAACAGATTTCCTCTTATTCCGCTTCCCCCATGCACCATACATGATGTTTTTCCATTGATAAAAAAATGATGGCCTTCCTGGGATCCAAGAACAAAGTTGAACTGTTTACAAACATGTATAGGAAGTGCCAAATTGACAGAAAAGATATGTAAGGCTCTTGAAGCTAATGACGATGAGCCACCTTCAAATGTCCAGAAGTATGTTCTTGATGAGTGCCGAAAATGAAATATGGTATGGGTTGGAAGGAATAAAGTTGTTCCACTTGAACCTGATGAGGTGGAAATGCTTCTAGGTTTTCCTAAAAACCATACACGATGAGGAGGATCTGCTAGAGACATGTTCCCCGGTGGTATCAATGTCCTGTCTCTTTTCTCTGGGATCAGTGATGCAGAGGTTGCCTTCTACTATCTTGGCATACCTTTGAAAATAGATGCGCAAGAACTGAATGGTGATCGGTTGGAGCAATTAATGAGTAGATTTGGCGAATTCGACCTTGTTGTCAGTGGCATCCAGTGTAACAACCTTATCGGAAGAAATAAACATCATCGGGATGAACTAGAAGATTTTTGTTAATGCCTTTTCTTGCAATGACTGCTACAGTGATTGCCTCTTCTGCTGCTTCAAGATACACACCTACATATCCCACTCTTCCCAAACCATGGAAAGGTTTAGTTGATAGTAAAACTGGTTATCTTTACTTTTGGAATCCTGTAACCAATGTTACCCAATATGAAAGGCATACAAGTGTAGAAACTGTTCTGATGTCAAATTTAAGTTAAGCAATCTTTTGAATGACATAATGGATATAATACTGATAAGGAAAATGATCGACATAGAAGAAGTAGCAATGATGTATCAAGACTTGAGCCAGTATCACAGTATAACCAGAGTGCAAGTAGGGGACTTTTTCATTCCCATAATACACCTTAATGGGACTTATAGCTCTGTGATGTAATCTTCTAGAGAACATGGATTGATGGTTGGGGAAAATAATTTGTCTGGTGATGCTTATCGCCCTCAACATGAGATAAGTGTCCATTTTAAATAAGATAATCTTTCTTGATGAATTGCTAATGATGTCATAGGAGAGCGTCACAAGTTCAACTCTCTAGACTTTCTGGCTTCTTGGACCACTTGCTTTCAAGAAAACGAAATGCTTCATCATTCTGGCCTCGCTTATTCTTGTTCTCCAAATAGAGGTAGAATAGACAAACAACTTGCTTCAAGAAACTTTCTCATTTGAGACTGTCCTGTTTGAAAATGTTTTTCCTCCTTTCTTTATCGAAGAATGAAAGATTTTTTTTTAAAGTATTGCCTCTTACAGGTTCACAATAGAATCAAATCATAAAACATGAGTTTAATGAACATCAAATAAATCAACTATACTTTTAAATCAAAAAATATAGTCCTATAGAAAGTGTCAAAATTATTGACTGATTTAGGGCTTTGGTTGATTCTGGTAAAGTAAGGTCTGTCAGGTTGATCTAGTATATATGTCTTCTTTGAGCTTCCCCTATCTTGAAGGAAGGGTTGTTATGCTCATCTCATAGATATACTTCTTAGTTCCATGATCTCATAAACGTCTTTGGGATGTGCGGTGCTTCATCAAGAGCTTAAGATCGTCTTTTATGTCCTTGTTGCACCATTCAATATTCAAGCCGCCTTTTTAGGTTTTCGACTTGAATCCTCCTTTGGTTCTAAGATGTTATTTAAAAATTTACATCTTGAACCCCCTTTTATCATTTTTCATATCATGCATTAAAGATTTTTAAAAAATAATTTTTGCAAATAAAAATCAATCCTGAGAGGCGGAATGAAATCTGAAGATAGTCTCTTTCACATAAAAAATCCATGTATGATTAGAATGGACTTTTCAGGTACGTAATGTAGGCCAAGGCTCAGGGTTATGAAAGAAATGGATAAAAAGGCTCAAACAAGTGTTTAAGGGTAATTGAACCAATGATCAATTCATTCTGATGCCTTCAATCTTGCCTTACTTGACTTGGATCTGCTTTGCTGGGGATTTTTTCATAAGATTCATTCATCTCCAGCATTTCTTATGCTTCTTGTTGAATATGAATCTTTGAACTTATTGCACTTGATCAACCTTGTAACTTGAGGCTTAATGTGTCACCCATCTTGATTAAATTTTTCCTTTTTTCCTTTGTCCTTTTTTTATGAGTATAGGACTTCAATTGCTTTGAGTACCTCATTTTCCTCTTATATTTCGAAAATTTTTCCGTTATTCTTGAATGGATTAATCTTCAAGCACTTTGTATTTGACCTACCTTGTAGTCCAAAAATCTCTTTATTTTATGAAAATTTGCCTTCATAATTGACAATCTTTATTCTTGTGAGTAGATATCCTTCACATTGCCCCCCAATATGGAGGGTGATCCTTGGTTAGGGTTGAATCAGAAGAAAAATATTATAGGCTCAAAAGGGGACAACAAGGGATATATATATATATATATACATATATTTGAAAGGATAAATGGAATAATGACGTTCATCATCTCATATACATAAGCCTTTGTAAAAAGAGTTATCCCCAAGGGGGTGAATATTCAAGATTAATCTTTATTTACATGAAAACAATGTAATTAATGCATGATATATTTATTCAATCTCTCTTTTTTTTTTCCTTCTTGCTTTGAGTATGCCCCAATCACTCAAAATTATCTTCGATAAGTTGATCCATGATGCCTCATTTCATCTCTTCTTGCAGGAAGATTCACAGATAATTTCAAAGTTTGGTTTTTTTGAGGTCTTTTGGTTTATGATGGTTTTGTATTTGGAAGGACAAAGGTGTGACTTTTGAAGTCAGGTGTATGGTGTAATGTTATAAACCAATCAACTCTACCCAAGAAGGTAAACATCTGGATTTGGTGTCTTAAAAACAAGTAAAGACATGACTTCAGAGTCTCAGATAAATGTATGTTAGGATTTGGTTTTTGTAAGGATCAAGTAATTGGTGTTGGATGAGATACGGAATGTATAATTTTACCACTTGCCAAAGATCTATAATTCTTGAAAAAGAAAATTTAATCTACTTGATACTTAAAAATTTCAAGATTAAAATTTAATTCCTTGCTCATAACCATAAAAGCAACAAAAATTCATTTATTGCACAAAAAACGGAGAAATGAACAAAAAACAAATTCAAACAAGATACTGAAAATAGAAAGTACTGCAGTGGTAGATAACACTTCCACTTGTTTATGCATCATTACTCTTCTAATGTTGGGTGTGTAATAGGATCAGGATCATTGTCCTCAGTTGCCCCCCATTTCTTGATCATTTCTCTTATTTGGGCTCGTTTGGATGATTCCTCAGACGTACCAACCTCTACTTTTTTCTTAGCAGTTTTGTGGTCAGATCTCATCTTCTCGTTTATCAATTGGAAATTGGGCTCAAAACAATTCTTATTGGTGACAATAGCTTTGTCCTGGTTCTGAACACATATTGCAGCTGTGATTGGCGTAGTATTCGTCATGTTCTCTAAACTGCCCAAAGTTTCATCTGTCCTCAGGAAGTCTGATATGGGTGTTTGAGATGTTTTCATGGTTGCATCTTCCCAGTTTATTTTTAGACCTATGGGCCAATCTTGGATTACATTCATGAAATCCCTTTTGCTTTGATTTCCTTTCTCATTTTCTTGCGCCCGATATTCTTTGCATGATTTGGTCACATTAGTCTCTGTTGAGGCAACGATTTCTGAGCATTGAACCTTAACCCCCTCTTTTACCTTGAATTTTTTAATTGCTTGCTCTAAAGGATCTTGGAAATTTCCCTCAAGGTTACTAGGAACCTTAGCTGAACAATTTGGAATTCCAGTCTGGTTTATCCAAGGAACCTCCTTATAGGTCCAATTCTCATTTGGAGGCCACTGTGGCTGAACAAGTCGTGGAGTAGTTAATCTGGCTTAGAGCATTTTTGAATGCAATTTTTCACCTGAAAAGTGGAAGGGAAGAAATTGAAAACCCTACACATTCTTTTTTCTTCTTGATTAACATTTTACCCTTTTCTATGCCCCTTTTCTTTGGGTAAAGCTTATTTCTTACAACGGAACTTTTTTTTTCATTGATTCTTCATTCACCATTAATTCACCAGTGCCTCTTGGGACCAAATCTTGAAGCTGTCTTGAATTACCATACTCACTAATAGGTTCTTGATCATCAGACACTATCACGTCGAACTCATCATTATCATTCAGAACCTCATTCATAGCCTTCACAGCGGGATCCTCTAAGGGTTTCCCTCCATGGATCATATCATTCATCATGTCCGTTAACATGGTCATTTGTTCTTTTGAATCAGCCTAGAAATTTTTTGCATGATCAGTCATTTCTTGTTGAGTCTTGATAAGTTGCTCTTGTAGTTTCTCGATTCTACCAACCCTTGCTAAAATCTCATTCATGGCTATTATCCCTCTTTAGGAAGACCAAGTTAGCTCCATTGATTTCAAAAATTTTGTAATGGAATTCTCCACGAATTATTCCACGTTGTCATGCATGTAAAATAGTTTGAAATAAAATGTAATTATGCAAAGATGCAAATGCAAAAATGAAAATGTAAATAAAAATGCAAAAATGCAAATGCAAATGTAAATATATGAATGTAACAATAAGAATGCAAATTGTGCAATACAAAAGAAAACATAAAAGTATAAATGAAAAATGAAAAATGCAAAGATGCAAAATGCAAATGCATGTATGAAAAGGTGTTACTCAAGAGTGATCATCTTAGAACATATTTCATTGAACACAAAAGTTTTCTTGCATCAAACAAAACTTTTACATGTAGGGACAACTTTCAGTCCTAACATCAACAAAATTTACATATAGGGGATAACTTTCCCTCCTAACTTCTCTAAAGCCAAGTTAGTTTCCATTCATGCTCAAAAGTTGAGTTATCAGTCTGCCTTAATTCTCTCGTGAAGCCAGCTAAGTCCACCAGCTTATGAGCCACATTACTTGTTTGAGCAGCAACTTTCTTCATGACGTTGTCTTTTTCCTTCATCTTCTGTGTCAATTCTCGGAGTTGTAAACAAAGTTGTTCATCTTTTCTTGTGAGAGAATCTTTATGTTCAAGAAGTTCTCGTACAAGATCCCCATAATCATCTAAACATTTCTTCAATGTCTTATTCTTGGCTCTAGTGGCTTTTAATTCAGTATCAATCTTATGTTGATGGTTCTGATATGATGCTTCCATGTTGGTCATAGCACTATTCAAAATTTGATTTTTGGCTTGACATTTTTCCTATTCAAAGGCAGATGCATTGCGTCTTTCTTCTGCAACTCGTGAATCATGATAACACTTCTTGGCTCGACCTTCATGTATGTTGCAATTCTTTTTCAGTTTGGTGACCCCTGTTATCCACTCTTCTGGGATGTTTCCTATACCAGTATTTTGAAAGGCTTAACTGACCTTCTGGAAATCTTCATGCATGGTTTCCATTTTGGTGCTCAATTTATCGTTTTCAATCTTTAAATGGCATATTTGAGCCTCAGACCTCAGCAAATCTTCTTCTTTCTGAGCGCCCCTACTGATGTTCTTACCTTTGAATATTTTTTGTATTAATCTAGCAGGACCTTCAATTACCAAACTAGTTCGATCATTTATCATAAATTGTAAGGTTCCATGATCCAAAAGACTTTGGACTCGACGTTTGAAGGCAAGGCAATTCTCAATGGTATGTCCTTGAGCTCCGACATGATATTCATAATAAACGTTGATGTCATACCAATTCGGATACGGAGGTTGGAATGGTTTTATGCAGTACGGAGCCACTTCTCGCGTTTCAATTAGCTTCTCATATAACTCTTTATATGATATAGGGATAGTATCAAAATGAGAACCACCTTTTGTCTTGGATTGAACCTGAGTTTTAGAGGTTGGGAGCAGACTAAACTTTGACGATTTCAGATTACATGATTTCTTCTCATCTCTGGGAGCTTTTACAGTTATCACCATTTCTTTGGTATCTCCAGATAACTTGTGAATACGAATGATGACTATCTATAATTTCTCAAATTAATTAGGATCTGAAGTTCCTTGTATATCTGAGATTGATGGGTTATGTTCATTGACCTCTCTCTCTTTTTGTGCAGGAATCTCTTTTCCTTTGGCCAAAATAGATATTCTACCCATCATCTTGGACATCTGCTCTCTTATTTCTCGTATCTCCTTTTGCTCTTCAATGGGCATACGATCTTTGGGTGCATAACTCTCCTCTATCCTCGGAGTCCCCTCAAGATGCCATTCCATGGTTGCGTTAAATTTTGTTCGATCATAAAACTTTTTGTCCATTTATGAATTCTTTCTAATTTGATGAACAGTCTTTCAAATCAACACCTTTTGGTTATGCCATTATCATGCAATGCAAACAAAAGAAATCAATATAAAGAAGTTATAGCAAAACAAAATGTATGAAAAATAAAAATGAGAAAGGAAAAAATAAATTGGTTAGTACCAATTAATGGAAAGAAAATCTCCTATCTATCAAGGTATAAATCCTAACCTCATGATTTCTAGTTCCATTCTTTGTTTAGAAAAAAATGAAATCAAATAAATTAAAAGCTAGAGCTTATTTCTCCTTTGTGTATACCTACAGACAGGGTTTCAGTATTGTCTTAGATCAGGAAAATTTTTAGGGTTTATTATATGCAGGGTTACAGTTCTAGGAGTAAAGGTACTCGAACTGTCCTTATTGGTGCCCCCTTGGGCTGTCAAACCCTCAACCCTAGTCCGTTACAGACTTAAGTGGATCGAGTTCAATTCAAGGGGATACATTTCTCTATGCCTGACACAGAGAATAAATTCTCACGAAGACATAAAGCATATGAACCCCGAAAGCTATTTGTTAGGTCTGACACGGAGAATAAATTCTCACGAATACGTCGCTTTCACTCCCACTTAAAAGTGACAAACTTGATTATAAAGCTTATGTTATGCAATGCAAGTATTGTGTGTGAGGAGAAATATTCAAACCTTTGACAAACAAATAAAAATAAAATAAAAACATTAATAATAAAAAATTATAATAAATATTATGAAAATTATAAGTAATAAAAATTTTGAAAGAAAAGAATTATAAATTAAATAAATATGAATTTTTAATTTCTAATTGATGCAGACAATTTATAATTAATTTCAAAGCTTGGCCAGTCCCCAGTGGAGTCATCAAGCTGTCGTAACCGGTTTTTGCCCGGGCACGAAATTTTACTTGGCGGGAAAATAATGTGGATAAAAAATGATTTTGATTTAAAAAATGTTTTGGGAGTCGCCATCGACCTTTTTGGATTAGGTAGGTCGAATACCTAAAAATTATCTTTTAAAAGAGTTTTTAAGAAAACATCAGTTAAAAGATAAACCGGTCTGCGTTTAACCAAAAATTCATTCTTTTTAGAAATAAAAAGGGATTCGTGGTCGGTTACGTTTGGGGAAGGATTAGCACCCCCACAACGCCCAAAATTGGTACATGTCGATTATAAATTGTCTCTAATAATAGAATTTAAGAATTCGAATATGAATTTAATTTACAATAGTGTTATTTCAAATTTAATCTGATATTTCTAAGGAAAAAATATTAAATATATATATATTTAGGGTTTTGTAAATAGGACATTTATTTATTTACAAATATCAGAAAATGATATCTAGTTGCTTTAAAACTGTCTTTTCTTTAATATTAATAAATAAATAAATATTAATAAGAATATAATAATTTTCCAAAAAAATAATAAAGTAAATATATATATATATATATATATATATATATATATATATATATATATATATATATTTATATTTGTATAAGCATGATTTATTTATTTTAAAATATCAGAATAAGACATCTAGTGCTTTAAGACTGTCCTTTCTTAATATTTGGAAAAAAATAAATATTAAATAATAATTTCCTAAGAAAATAATTTAAATAAAACAATATGTATTTTCTGGTTTTTATAAGTATGATATTTATTTATTTTTAAAATATCAGAAATAGGACATCTAGTTGCTTTAAGACTGTCATTTTCTTTGATATTAAAAATAAATAAACATTATTATTTAATTAAATATATATTTATATGACTAAGATGAAAATAATAAAAGTATAATTAAACATATAGAAAAGTAATAATAAAAACAAAATAAAATTGCAAATAAATAATGATCAAAATAAAAGAAATTAAAACTAATAATATTAAAATATAAAGTATTAAAATTAAAGATACTAATTTGAAATATTATGAAAGATAATGGTTAATAGTGTAGTTTAACCTAATTAATTCATTCGGGATATAAATATGAATTAATAAAATTATGATGAACTAAAATGGGTATTTACCCTAAATATTTAAACATATAAATTAGGGACTAAAATATAATAAAATAAAATGCGAGAACAAAATTAAAATAATTAAAAGTATGAAACAAGTGACCAAAATGGAAGTTTACGAATTCTGAGTGGCTGCGGAGATGATTTTCTCAAAAGGGAAATTACAGAGACACCCATCTCCCAAAACGGTGTCGTATGGGGAGGGTATTTAAACCCTTTTACCTGTCCCCTTAAGGGCCAAATCCCTCATTTTTCTTTTTTTCCTCTCTCTCTCCAAAATGAGAGATCTCTCCCTTCTCTCTAAATTTTTGTCACCGGTGATAGTCCGGCCACCGTCGGCCACCGTGCTTCGACGGCGATGTCCACCACCGGCCACCATTCACGGTGGCCAGAATTTACAAACTGACCCCAAATTAAAACCCCGATTACCCTAAACACAAATCCAAACTTGTTTTCCCCTAAAAACTCACTGAAACCTCTAGATCTAAATGTTTTACCTTCGAAAAACTTGATGACAGTTGATTTTCTTGGTAAGTTTCTTTCGGTATTCCACTGTTTTTATTCTCTGTGGTTGGCTGTTGTTTTTTGTTGTGCTTGCTGTTGGTCTCTATCTTGCTCCGTTCTCTTTGCTTCCTTTCTTTTTCTTATTTTGTAGGAAATGGTGGCCATTTATAGGCCTCGTCGGAGCTCGTCTCGAACCGGTCCTAAGAGAGATTTTTTCGGTGAGTCACCATACTATAGTGGTGACTCACCTTTGTAGATGCGACGTGGAGGGGGCAGCTGGCTCTTCTGGAGGTTTCTGGCGAGGCGGCAGCAACTAGATAGGGCACATGGCAACAGTTGGTTGAAGCAGTGGCGTCGGCAGTGATTTCTGGAAGCAACGGCGGTCGCGTGGTTTCCCTAGGGTATCATACCCTAGGGTTTTTATCTGGAAGCATCAGGATCGTTGGATCAGGGCTAGATCCAACGGTGGATAGTTGAAGGCGGCTGGAGCTGGGTTAGAAAACCTTAGCTTTATTTAGGGTTAGTCTTGGGCTAATTTTGATAGGGCTTGGTTTGGGTCTTCAATAGGATTGGGCTCTGAGTTGTATAATTGGATCTTCTGGGTTATTGTTGTAAATGGGGCCTATAATAATTTATTTAATAATAATAATATAATAATAATAATATATAATAATATATAATAATAATAATATTAATAATAATATTAATAATAATTTTTAAAAATAATAAAAGAAAAAAGGAAAAATTAGTGTCTACAACGGGAGCTAAAGCAGCGGTGCATTGCCCAGCAATAAGCAAGAGCTGATTTGATTATAGAATCACTCCCGCGTTCGCTGCGGTTTTAAAAAAATTAAATTAAATTAAATAATTTTTTATTTTTAAATAATAATATTAATAAATAATTGCTTTCAATGTAAGATATGATACGTGAATTTTGATTATATAAAATTATACATATTTTTAGAAAAGTTTGGAATGGTTAAAAAATATTATTTATTTAAATATTTATTTTTAATTAATTGACAACGTACATATTATATAAACATAGTTACATGAACTCGAGATTTCTAAGTAGAAAAATACTTCACTTTATCGGTCAATGGATTATGTAATTATGTACTTGAATTTTGATTTAGTTTTACATATTATTTTATAATATATATATTACTGTAGATTTTATTTCAATTGTATAGTTCAAAATAAAAAAAACAAATAAATCAAATTAGTTTTATGTAATTGTTTGCATTATGACAAATGATTAAATAGGAATATCATTTAATTAAACTCTATAATCAATAATAACATTAAAAAAAATGTCCCTCAAACGAATGAGATATGTTTTTAGATTTTAGGGAAGCTAATTAGAGATAAGTATAAGATCAATTCATTCATTATTGTTAAATTGAAAAAGTATGTTTAGAAAAATATTTTTTTTAAAAAATTGTAAAAAATTGTTGTGAAAAGATGTAGTTTATTAATTAAAGTGTGCGATATTATTATAAAAATTAAAATATTTATTTTAGATATGATATTATAAAAATAAAAATAAAATAACTTAAATTGTATTTGAATAGTATTTTAATAAAAAAAAAAGCTAATATAAAAAATTGTTTAAAAAATATTTTTTTTAAATCAATAATATTGTCTCTATTTTTTTAATTGCATCAATCTAACCTTCAAACTCATTGAATTACGTTAATGTTGTTACTTAACCAATGAAATTTTTTTGTTAATCGTCACAATATTGATGTGATAGTGAATTACGTTAACATGATCATCCATGTATGCATGATGTAAGAAGTGGACTTAATGGATTTTTTTATCGAGTTTGAAGACTTAATTGATTTTTTTATCGAGTTTGCCCCTGAAATTTAAATCATTACATATTTAGTGCCCCAAACCGTTAACTTCGTAAAAAAAACACGCTAGTAAATTACACATTTAGCCACTCAACTATTCATGCAGTTTTGTTTGAGTTACCCAACTTTTTTTTCTTCAAAATCGTCACTAAACTAATATTTTTGTTACGTTTTGGTCACCCAATTTGATTCAATTTATTTTTAAAAATTTTAATATGTAAGAATTCATTTATATTATATTTTTTTTACTTGAAACATAAATTTATTTTTCAATAATAAGTAATATTATACAATGAATAATAAATAATATATTAAGTTATATGTAACACAAATAATGTATAACGTAAATAATAAACAATAAATTGACAACAACATAAAAAGTTGAAACCAAACCAAAATTTAACCAGAAAATAGCTATTAAAATTGCATTCAAATTAAATAAAAGATAAAATATTTGGAAAAAACAACTAAACTAGTAAAAATAAAAACACCTCCAAAGAAAAAAAGTATTTTGAAAAAGGTTAAAGACGCCAATCGATGACGATGTAGACGGTGCAAGCGGTGTGAAGGTCGGAGAAATCTGAGGAAGGAATAGAGAGAGAAAAAAGAGGAAAACGATGAGTTTGATTTTGTCTGGTTTCATAAAAACACAGGAAAATGTCAATTTAAAATTTTTAAAATATACAACAAAAACTTCTGCAACTAAAAAACCCTCTGCGCTAGGGTTCTCTGCCTTCTTTTGCACGTATTTTTTCCTACCGTCTTCTTCATGTTTTTTTGTTTTTTGCTTGCGTTTTGGAACTTCTCGGGACAAGTTTCAGAAGCATGTCTAATGGGAGAGATTGAGCATGATTTGGAAAACCTAAAGCTTGGTGAGGAAGATGAGGAAGCCCTTGTGTTTACGCAATCTACAACTCCATCTCAAATATCCTTTGAAAAATATTTGGTGGGGGGATTTCACACTTCAACTGTGGTAAATTTTCAGGCCATGAGGGTAACAATGGCAAACGTTTAGCACCCGATTGGGGGTATTTCGATCACAGAACTGGGCGAGAGTAGGTTTTTGTTTCGGCTATACCATGAGGTCAGCACAAACCGGATAGAATCAGAGGGTCCTTGGTACTTTAACTCTCATCTTCTAATTTTACATCGGCTACACGATAGAGATGGCCTGATGTTAATTCCTTTAGAGACGGTGGAGTTATGGATATTGGTTAACGATTTACCTGTAGGCTACATCTCGGAGCCGGTGACGAGGCGGTTTGGAAACTTTTTAGGATCGTTTATTGAGTATGATACAACAACAATCTCTTTAGGGGACAGAGGTAGCATTAGAATTCGTGTGCGAATCGATGTGCGAAAACCGCTGAAGAGGAAGAAAAAAACTACCCCTTCCGGATGGATATTTTGTTTATGCAACCTTCCAATATGAAAAGTTGTGTTTGTTTTGCTTTCTATGTGGCAGACTCGGGCATGGGGAAAACTATTATCTGATGCGTGCGCTTCATGGAACAAAGGAAATCACTCCCTAATGGGATATTTCCATTCGAGCACCATATAGAAGGAAGGGTACTCTATCAAGCATGTGGGGATGACCCGACAAAATCATCAATGGAAGGAGACACCACTAAAGCTTGGGTCAAAAAAAGGTTCGAGTCTACTATGGGAGAGAGGGCTTCATTGGGAGGTTCGGATATTGTCATGATAACAGCAGATGAGGAAATATGTATTCATAGACAAGATAATGGGAAAAGGCAACGGAGTGTCCCAGTCACTTCAACTGTTATTATTGAGATGACTACTGGAAGCAATGGTAGATCAGCAGGCCTGAATGCCCAGGCCATCCAAAAGCAATGAAACTCTTAAGCTAGAATGTTTGGGGGTTAGGGATGCCCCGAACAGTCCATCGTCTCCTGCATATGCTGAGATATGCTAATCCCTCCATAGTTTTCTTCATGGAAACTAAGTTACAAAGTTCGTGAATGGAAAAGGTTCGAAAGTCGTGATTTTGTGAATGGCATTGAGGTTGAACCCCAGGGTACTCGTGGGGGTTTGTGTTTAGTTGTGCTCTTTTTCGAGATCACATATTGATGTAGTAATAAAGAATAAAGAGAATGATTTTTCATGGAGTTGTACAGGTTTTTACGGTGCACCTGAAGAAGGTTGTCGTCCCGAGTCATGGAATCTTCTTTGCCAACTAAATGATTATCCTGAGGTCTCGTGGTTAGTGATAAGGGACTTCAATGAGATCATGTTCTCGTGTGAGAATGAAGGTGGTCTAATTTGCAACGAAAGCATATGAGTAATTTTCGCAATGCAATTGAGGAGTGTGGATTATCAGAAGTGGGGTATTCAGGCACCTGGTATACCTGGGAAAGGGGAAAGTAAGCAAAAATTAATATTAAAGAGAGGCTTGATCGTGGTTTTGCTTGTTCTCTATGGCTACAATCATTTTCAGAGTTCTCTCTTCAACATCGATCGCACAACTTTTCTGATCATTGCCCGTTATTGTTGAACACGAGAGCAGTAAATTCCCTTAATCGGCGTTGGCAAAAAAGTTAGGGAATGAAGCTACGGGTTTGGCCCCAAAAAAGTTATGTTTATCATGGGCTAGACAAATGGTTCAAAAACATTTGCCGTAAAAAACGATCAACAGCGGAGGATCTCAAAAATCGACTAGCAGATTTAATTGAGCTAACCCCAACATATGAGATTTTAGGGAAATTGTGGATGTAAAATTACGGTTGAATATGGAAGCAGATAAGCAGGAACTTTACTGGAAGCAGAGAACGCGGGCTAAATGGCTAAAGAATGGAGATAATAATACGGCATATTTCCACAGGTTTGTTTCTCAACAAAAACATCGTAATAGAATTGTCCACCTTGAATCCGACGATGGAACACCCGTAAATAGTGAGATAGGACTTGCGATGCTTGCTCAAGAGTACTTTCAGTCTCTGTTTATGTCCTCCTCTGTGGATCTGAGGATTATTGATGGAATAGAACCTTGTGTTACGGATAACATGAACACATCATTGATCAAGGAATTCTCGTTTGAGGAAGTCACACAAGCAATCAAGTCCTTGTGTCCAATAAAAGCTGATTTTTACAACAGACTCCTTCAGGGCAGATTTGACATGAGGACTATTAACCATACATCGTCTTAATCCCAAAAACGACCGACCCGAAGAGATTGAATCAATTTCGCCCAATCAACCTGTGCAATGTTCTTTTCAAGATAGTGTCAAAGATGTTAGTACAACGAATGCAGAGCCACTTGAATGTCTATATCGATGAGGCTCAAAGCACTCTTGTGCCGGGACGATTGATCACTGAATATTCTATTGGCATACGAGTTGTTACACTATTTTCAGAATGGAAGAGATGGGCACAGAGGTTTTTTTCGCATTAAAACTATATATGAGCATGACTGGGTGGAATGGCACTTTATATGAAGAGTAATGGAAAAAACGGGCTTCTCGCCGATCTGGATTGATTTTCACAAAGCATGTGTTACTACAGTTTCTTATTCGGTGGTACTTATGAAATCACAGGGAATATGTTTGAACAAAAAAAAGGGTTTCGCTAAAGGGATCCTCTCAGCCTTTGCTTATTCCTAATTTGCAGTGAAGGCCTATCTGCACTATTTCATCATGCAATCTTGTCCGAATAATTTCAGGGGGTAACAGGTACGCACCAACTATATCCCACCTCCTTTTTGTTGACGACTGCCTCATCTTCGGTGAAGCCATGGTTCGAATGGCTGTAAAAAATCGAAGACTTGCTACGTATCGAGACAAGCTATAAATTTTGACTAATCATGAATCTTGTTTAGCTCGAATGTCATTGATGCGAACATACAAGATGTGCATCGCATACTTGATGACTCACATGAATCAAACCCGAAAAAGTATTTGGGTCTTCCTACTATCGTGGGACGTAGTAAAAAAAAGTGCCTTCGCCTTTCTTTCGGATAAGTTTAGATGTCGCATCCAAGGTTGGTGCACTAGAGTATTATCTCAAGGTGATAAAGGAGGTGTATATCAGATTAGTCCTTCAAGCCATTCTTGTACGCAATGAATTGTTTTTTCTTACCTAAAATTTTTGCCGAGAACGAGAGTATTATGGCCAAGTTTTGGTGGCAAAAATATGATGTAATAGGGGTGTTCATTAGTCTTGGCTACATCTCTGCCAATTAAAAGAGAATGGAGTACTTGGCTTCAAGGATATGGCTAAATTTAACATCGCAATGCTAACAAAGCAGGGTTTGAGACTGTTTATCAACCCTGGCTCTCTAGTTGGAAGATTGTTTCGGGCAAAATACTTTCCATCTAGTGATTTCTTAAACTCCAAGATCGGTTCGTCTCCCTCTTACGTATGGCAAAGCATATGGAGTGCTAAGCTACTTTTATCAAACGGCTTGTGATGGAAGGTCGGTTTGGGCTCTTCCATATCAACATGAAACGATTTTTGGCTCCCGACCAATCCCCTAAAGCGGATTGAATCAAACTAGACTGATTTAGTTGATCGAGGGGCTGAGCTAACTGATACTACGACAAGAAGCTGGAAAAATGAAGTGATAATGGAACTTTTCAACGAGGATGAGGTAGATTTAATAATGGGAATCCCACTTTCGAAATTTCCCCAAGAAGACTGCATTGTGTGGAGTGACGAGAAATCCAGTGTGTATACTGTCCGTTGCGGTTATCGGCTTTTATTAAATGGAATGGAGATCTCCAAACAGGATAGGGCCGTGTTTAATTACATTTGGGCTTACTCGTGTCAAAGGAAAATTAAAATTCAAGTTTGGAGATTTGTTTGCAATTACATACCCATCAGACAAAACCTACATGTTAAGCGTATTACGAACGATCCAACGTGCTCTCAGTGTGCAGGTGTTTTGGAATCTGGAATTCATGTTATTAAAGATTGCCATTTCGCCCGATCGGTTTGGCCCACGTTAAACTACCAATGGCCAGTAGCTGATTATGCTGATAATTTTTTGATCTGGTTAGGCGAGTTGTTTCCTAGTTACCCTACCACCAAGCATGCAGAAATTATTACTACAATCTGGGCATTATGGTACTCCCGCAACAAATCACGAGGGGTTACAAGTTACAACTAAGAGCAGCATAGATTGTTACCCTTGTCAAAGCCCAGTGCTTGGATTTTACTACAGCAAATACTTGCCTTCGGGGAGTCCATGCACAGACTCTGTTTCGCTGGATACCCCCTCGCGTCCCATGGGTTAAAATCAATTTTGATTCCAGGTTCTCGCAAGCACAGAAAAGAGCTTGGTCAGGAATTGTTATTAGGAATAACGAAGGTTTTCATTATGGGAACATGTAAACGGAAAACTGAGCAAATTACCTCTCCGTTCATGGCCGAGGCGATGGCGCCCATACACGCTGTCCAATTTTCTGTTGACCTCGGATTCCAGCACGTAATCTTTGAGGGGGATTCTCGCACAGTAATAGAGAAATTAAGCTCACATGAACCAGACCTTTCAGAGATTAGCGCGATGACATGGGAGGAACGGAGAAGGGCTGAATCCTTCCATGCATGTTCGTTCAGATTCGTCCCTCACGATGGTAATAAAGCTACTCATCTGTTAGCAGCAGATCTGGAATCCAGCACGGCAGACTACTTCTGGGTTGAAGAAGCCCCTTTGCGGGTGGAGATGCAGGCGTCTGAAGATCGACGGTGGATCGACCCTCCTTAGGCGCAGTTGATGAGTTCAAGCGGTTTTGAAGGCTCCATCTGATTTTTTGCTTCTTGCTTCAGGCGTTTCAGTGTTTATCTCGTCTCTTATGCAATATGAAGGCCAGAAGTTTTGCATTCAATTATTTTTATGTTGGTTTAGTGAAGAGTTAATGCTTTGTCTCTTAGTGCTTCACAGCTGTATTGCACAATTTCCTTTGTTTTTGTTTTAATAAAGCTGGTTTTCCATTGTGTCAAAAACAATTAAATATAATTAATATATTTTTAATTTTAAAATCAAATTTCATAACTTTAAAAAATTAATTTTTATATTTTATACTTGTAATTATTTTATAGTGCTGTTGATGATGTATATGAGATCAAAGCAAATAGTTTGGGTGCATGAGATTAGGGTGATCAGTGTTTCTTCGTACGTTATGTAATTCTCATTTATGATATTTTAATTAAATAGTTAATATTTAACTTAATAGAATTTTAATTACATATAATTTAATATTTATTTATTATTTATCTTATAATATTATTTATTTTGAATTTATGTGTCAAGTTAAAAACATAAATAAATAAATTCTTGTATATTAAATATTTAAAAAATAAATTGAATCAAATTGGGTGATCAAAACATAATAAAAACTTAAATTTAGTGATGATTTTGAAGAAAAAAAAGATTGGGTAACTCAAACAAAACTGCATAAATAGTTGAGAAATTAAATATATAATTTACCCGCGTATTTTTTTACAGAGTTAACGGTTTAGGACAAATGAGATAACAATTTAAATTTTAAGGGGATAAAATGTTTCGAAAAATACTTTAAGGGTCAACTCGACACAAAAGATATAATTTAGGGAGCAATGGTGCATTTAAACCTTAAAATTATGATCAAATCGATAAAAATATATAAATAATAAAAACTAAATATGTAATTACATTAATTTTTTAAGAACCACGTCAACTCCTCTCTTGGATGATAACAACTAATAACTTAATTGGTAACACTTAAATAGTTAAAATATTTTGATTGATAAAATTGAAAGATTGTGTCTAGAATGAAATTCACCCATAATTAAGTGGTCATGGGTGTAATTTACCATTAAATTTATACTACAACAGAAAACATCCTATACATTATACTTGGTAATATAAACATACATGTATAAGATGCAAAAGCAGGATTGTTAATAGTTCAATTGCGTAAGTTATTGTTTCTTTTATCCACCAGGCAATTTACATCTATTTAGACAATCGTACAAGCTGCACAACACAAATAAAGAACCAGAATTATCAACAGAAATAATATATGAATGGACGGATTATTTACGTTCGATTAACGGCACAGATCAGGAAGATGTTCTTACATCTACAGTCAAATCGGGCACATAACTGTGGTACTTAAGTCCAAAGGCTGCCGGAATGGCAACTTCGAGACCAGGAATCTCCAGGTCTTCTTCCTAGGATGATATATCTGCATAAACAATGTCCCTGCCCTCTTCTGCCGTCGTGACCGTCGAGTTTCAGTTGAATCAATTCCATTTACAATCGTCAGTACATGTAACTCCCCATTCAGAACAATAAAACCAAATGATGTCTTACAAGCAGCTCTCCTTGGTACACTGCACTCCTTTTGCCAACGATTTAAATCCATGTTGTTTCTGCAGATACATAAAGCGATGATGAACGTGCCATTATACCTAAGACCTAGAATAAGAATTTGGAATAATTAAAAAGGCGAATGGCTTTAAATCCTAAAGGAAAAACTAAAAAGGCAGAGAATGTCAGATAAAATGCATTTTTGTTGATAGTAGAGAGAGTCAAGCAGTTTAATACAAGCATCTCAGCAAATGGAACAAATGAAAAAGAGCAAATGTGCCAAAAGAGATTTAAACTATGTTACTCGGACACGGGTATGTACCCCACACAGGTATGGTTAGACTTGTCTAAACTTTTCCATACATTGATTTAATGGAACCTTAGAGATCATATCCTCATATCCAAGTGTCGGATACAGGTACTTCATGAAAAATGAAGAATCCAAACAACATAGGATTTAACAACCGTCTAACAAGAGATAAGACAACTATCTGAAATGGTAATTAGGCAAAAACCAGCCATATGCGTTGGAGTTCAGGAAATGATGAAATGCAATCTTATAATCATCACCTGCCTCAGTCTAACAATAGAAAAATACCAATCTTTTAACTGATTAGATAGCAAGTTGCAACTATTGATTAATATATACGAATTTACAACCTCAAATCCTGCAAGCCAGATAGTCACATCCTCACCCAAGTGGTTCAGTACATGAATCAAATCAAAAAAGAACTAGCAATTAATCAAACAAGTACGGTGACTTGTAATAGATATTTCTGATACCTAAAGAAACACTATGCTGCGATTTGTTTCGGTTTCTGAATTCACTTGATAAAGATGTTTTTATTAACGGTAACTTTATAATGCACTAAACTTCGATCCTAGCAAAACCATCAACTCATTGAAGTACTCGGTAACCTTCTAACACTATATCTAATACCCTCAAAGAAGCACAAATTTGCAAATTGCAACATGGCAGAATTCCACAGCTAATTTTTCCAAGAAGGCAATAAATTCAATGATACCAACATAAATGTAGTATCAAGCAAAAAGAAGAGTACAATTACCTGAGAATATCATAATCATCAATCATGAAAATAGCAGGAGGATTACCCCCTTCTTCATCCTCAACCACAACAATTTTTCCAAACCTCGGCGTCTCCCCTGTTCCCCACATATCCCCAAGTTCCCTCCACTTCCCATCACCATTTTCCTTCAACTCCATCACCAAAGCATCCTTATAGTACTCATCGACTGGGAACACACCCGAGACGGTTCTTGAATCTCCATATCCACCCATCACCCAAAACAGCCTCTCTTCCCCATCTCCCGTAACCATGAACCCCACGCAACCAGCTCGAAACCGAGGCAACCCGTCCAAAGCTTCCCATTGATCTTTTTCCACGTCGTACCTCTCCACCGAACATATCCTACTCCCGGCAGCGCTAAACATGGTGTGCCTGGACCCACCCCCGGCGACGATGATTTGATCGGCGCTGGGGATCGCAGCGCAAGCGAAGCTCCCGCGCTGGGAAATCATTGGCGCGAGGCGATCCCAGGAGGAAGTAACGAAGTTATAACGGAAAGTCGAGGAAGAAGAAGAAGGGCGGTCTAGAGGGAAAGAGCGGGTGTCGAAGAGGGAGCCGCCGAGGACGTAGATGTGGGGGCCCAGAGAGATGGAAGTGAAATTGCAGAGGCCGTACTCGTGAGGGTTGCAAGGCATGGGGGACATGGGACACCAGGCGAGGTGTTCGGGATCGAAGAGGAAAGGGGAAGAGATATGGGGATCTTCCGGAAAGATGCAGAGGAGGTGGGAGCGGCGGTTGTAACGGCGGAGGGAGAGGAGCGTCTTGGAAGAGAGGAAGATGTACCAGGGCTTGCATGTGGGCTTGAGGCGGCAGTGGTGGGAGTATGGGAGGAAGGAAAGGATGAGGGCGGCGACGTCGTTTGGGAGGCCGGGGATTAGGGTTTGGGCTTCATCGATTTCGTGAAGATGGGTCCACGGTGATGATGGAGGAATTGACATTTTCTTCTTCTTTTTCCCCTCTTTCCTCTGCGAAAATTGAGTATCGCTTTGCTGAAAATGAAAATCCAATTAATTTTGCAGACGCTGTATCTTTGATCTGGGAAATCAACAAATACGACGCCCTTTCCCCCCTTCTTTTTTACTTTTTAAATCGGATTTGTGTTATTAAGGTATGGGTTTCACGATTCAAAATGATTTTCCAGAAATGCAGGAAAGTATAAGACTAAAACCACCTAAGGATCTAACACTAAAGTACGAGTAAATCTTTGATCGAATTGAACTGAATTCATTTTTAGGATAAAGTATACAAATAATCTCTTAATTATATGATATTATTTTGTTGAGCTTTTTTTAAAAAAATTATCGGTGACCGATATATTTATTAATTTAACATCGATCAGATTATATTTCTCGATTTAATACCCTTTGCAGTAAGGCGCGCCCCCTGCGACGCGCTTTATGCTGATATGGATATACGTGGGTATAGCACGGTCCTTGGGGCGCGCCTTACGCCACGTAAGGTACAACGCGGGTCAGGGGCCGCGCCTGACCTTTATAATTATATATAGCGCGAGGCAGATACCGCGCCTTGTATAATTATTACAACTTTTCTCGGATATAAATATCCTTCTCCCCGGGTTAAGTTCCTCACATCTCCTCATAACTCTCCTCTCAACTTAAAAATTAATACAACAATTCCGTCAACGAGTTAATAATTCTGACAATTTTCTCATATTTTATTCAGACGTTCGTGCGATTTTTCGTTATAAGGTAATTTTGTGATAAATTTTTTTATTATATTTATTATTTATTATGATTATTTGAAAAAGTATTATACTAATTGTTGTCAATTAATTTCTGTGTTTGTAAAATTAGAAAACGGGAATATACGTCGAAATAGTTTTGCGGTACATGTAATAATATAAAATTATATTATTTAAATTATTTACGTTTATGTGTAAAAAATTTATTCTATTATATTTTCGTTCATATATTATTTATTTAATCAGCATTGTTTTAGTTGTTTTTTTTTTGTAGATATAATATTACCGCACTTTTAAACTCAAAGAATGATGCGACTTTCAGCTATTGTTTATTATGATGGTGAAATTCGAGAAGATGAAACCGGTGTTGTTTTCGTATCAAATGAGCGTGTTAAAATATTATTGAAGAGAAACATAACTCTTGAGGAGCTGATAACGAAGATTTCGAGGAATATTCATGTTGGAAGTAGTATAAGAATGTCGTCATTGTAGTACAGATTTCAAACATCATTGTTGCCATTAACTTATATAGCGTTCGAACTTTTGAACAATGATGATGTTGAAATGATGGTTGAAGCTCAAAGTAATTATTCAGACGCCGATATTGAGATGTATGCAAATTTTATTCAAGTGTGTGTCGTTCGGGGTCAATCATTAAGCTCCCACTATGGGCTGGCTCAACAAGTTGATCAAGTTGACAGCCCGACTACAGTAATGTGTAATGATTTTAATGCCATAATGGGGAGACATTCATCCGCAACTCTTTACGATATGTACCGAGGTGGGTCGACGAACAATCCGTATGGCAACATCGCGTCCAGTTCAAGGGGAAGGCATTCATCTGCAAATCCGTTAGACCTTAATATGAAGATGTCATCGACGCAACCATCTGTGCAGTTTCCATTTGACACAATGGCTTCAAGCTTCAGGGGGAGGCATTCGATTGTGAGCTTTTTCAATCTCAATGTCAATATGCCTTCCAGTTCAAGAGGAACGCGTGCAAGTAGTAGGTTCTTCGACCTAAATGTGGAGAGCATGGAGGAACCATCATCTCCACCAGAAGAACCGCTTCGTGAGCCTGGTGCGGATGGTGTTGAGATTGGACTATTCATTCACCCAGAATCACCGTAATTCAACTCCGATGGTGATGATGATGTAGATGAAGTTCCAACAAATGTGACACAAACTGACCCTCCAGCACACATGTATGAAGCTGATTATGATGCAATGTACGAGCCAGAATTTGCGGATATGCCTCATCTCTGTGACTATGGATATTACTCATCAATAAATAATGGTGAGTTATCTTTAGGCATGGAGTTTTCAAGCAAGGAAGAAGCGATGATGGCTATCAAAAATTACAATATCTGTAATTCTGTTCAGTCCAGAGTCGACCGCTCCACGACCGAAAAATATGTATGCTACTGTGCCCGACGAGAAAATGGATGCAATTGGATGGTTCGCGTATCGAAGAGGAAGAGGAAAAACAATAGATGGGAACTAACAGTATACAACGGTCCTCACACATGTTGTGCTGGAGGGGTCAACCAAGATCATCCCAACTTGGACTCTAAAGTGATATGCCAAGCCATCATGCCCATGGTAAAAGCAATCTCTCATATAGCTGTTGCTGTGTTGATTTCAGCTATACAATCGCAGTATGGGTACACTGTCTCTTATAAAAAAGCTTGGTTGGCAATACAAAATGTCATTGTCAAACTTCATGGCGAATGGGTTCTTGACAACGGGACATAAAAAGGGAAATAGATACCATGCCCAAGACTGCAGCAGCAGGAGACATCCGCCGATAGCATTACGCCTGTAGTAAATGGCTCGACACATCTCCCTGTACAGGCAAGCCAAAACTGTCGAGTCACAACTGAGTGATCCGGCCAGATGAAAGTCGCCAAGATGTTGCAACCACATACAGTGAACTTGGTTGCGCGATTTGTCCGGCATCAGCAACCCTCCTATCAGCTGCAGTATGCATGCCCGTGCATACTGTTTAACTTCATCGTCAGACGTGTTCTCGCTCAACTCCCGAAAATTGGCATCTAACCAATTTAACGGTATTCGTCCACCGTTAAAATTTTTCGGGACACGTCCTAGACTAACCCTACACAAAGTAGTCCAAGAACCGAAAGCTATCCCTGATATCACACCTCCATCCACCGGAAGCCCCAGGTGCATAGAAACATCCTCAAGCGTGATCGTGCACTCTCCGCACGGAAGATGGAATGTGTGGGTCTTCGGCCTCCACCGCTCTACTAAGACAGAAATAAGGTCTGGTTCTATATTACAATGACCCTGATATCTACCTAGGTGACCGAATCAAGCCTCTACTAAATACAGCATTACACGAGTATGTATAACTAACTTAAGGTTCCTAATAAAAGGATCTAATATACAGTCTCTCTCCTAAAATATAAATAATTACACAAATTAATTTTTAAACTAATAATCATGCATTAAATTAATTAATTAATTAAATTAAAACGTTAAAATGTTACCGTATCAACAAAGTGTCGAGATATATGATTTCCATCCAACCAAATTAGACCGCCTTCCATTTTATATCTGCAAAAAAAATTAATTAAATAAAATATTAAACAATTAAAATAATTAAATAAATTACTAAAAAAATACTAAATATAATAAAATATACCTTAATAAGAGAATATAAGAGTATTTGAGAGAAGTTGAGAGAGGATTTGGTGTGATGAAAGTGATTGAGCATGTGGTATTTATAGGGAGGGATGGTGGGTGTGAACGGGCGGGGGTAATTTGGTAATTAAGGGTATAGTGCGGGCCAGGGGTCGCACCTTTCTGACGCGTGTCAGAATCACAGGTAAGGCGTGGCCCCTGCGCCGCGCTATACCTTTAATTACCAAATTACCCCCGCCCGTTCACACGTGTATCCATGTCAGCATAAGGCGCGACGCAGGGGGCGCGCCTTACCCCACGTGGCACCAAATCAGTGTATAGCGCGCTGCAGGGGGCGCTCCTTACTGCAAAGGGTGTTAGATCGGGAAATATAGTCTAACTGGTGTTAGATCGGTACATTTACTGGTCACCGATATTTTTTTGGGAAAAATGCCATTTTGTTGAGTCTTTTAATTATTAAAAATTATAAAATAATCCCTTAATTATAAGTAATTGATTTTTTGAGTCCCTCGACTATTAAAAGTTACAAAATAGTCAATATATTCCAAACTTATTCTTTTTCATTAAAAAATAGACGATCGTCTGAGCTAGACGTTAATATGCTGATTAAGATATGATAAAATATGATCTCATAATCATTTGAGTTGTATAGTCGTTTGAGATTCTGGGATCAGATGTTATCGTATCTCGATTAGCATGCTAACGTCCAACTTAGACGACAATCAATTTTTAACAAAAATGACAAGTTTAAAACATATGAATAGTCGAGTGACCATTTTGTAACTTTCATTAGTTGATCGACGAAATATTTTATCACTTTTAATAGTCAAGAGACTGAACAAAATAGTTCCATATAGTAGGGGGGCCATTTGAAACATGTTCTTTTTTATATTATAATATTATTTAATAAATTAATAGCATCTAAAATTATAAAATATATTCATAATTTTATTTTTTAGAGAATATTTTGAGGACGAAGTATTAATGAGTAAATAAAAGGGTTAAAAACTATAAGAATGAAGAATTTGTAAAATAAAATTACAAATAAAATATAAAATTAAGAAATTAAATTGTAAAAAAATAAATATATTGTTAAAAATAAAAATTGAAGTTACATAGTTTTTCTAGAGTAGTAAAGGAGCGTATTATTCAAATTTAATAAAAATAAATAAACTAAAAAAATGAAAGAGATATTGAAGAAACAATAAAATTATATAAAATTAAAGGATTAAATAAAAAAATAGAAATCTTATTTTCAAAAAGAGATAGTAAAGTTAAATCGGTATTATATAATAATTTAGGAGTATCTTGTTTAAATTTGATAAAAAAATAAATTTAAAATTAATGAGAAATTGAATAAATAAGAAAATCAGTTACCAAATCATAAATCTATTAAATTATTTAGGAAAATTTTTAGTTTTTTGATAAATCGACTCTTACAAATCCAAACTTGACTTAGTTTACTTAAATAATTTGAAATTTTAAAAAAATATTTTTTCAAGTCGAATTGAGATTCGTTCACCCCTATTATAAAGAATAAACCTCATTGACATATGTCTTGAAAGTTGGAATTAATTTACTTTATTAGTATGAAGTTATTTACAAGATAGTAAAAAATACTCTAAATCATATGATAGTGAACGTTCAACTTGTTTGAACCTGAAATCTCTAGATATAACAATTATCCCTTTAGCCACTAATGTGTGCGCGAGTGTGTGTATATATATACACACGCATTAATTCTATTTAACTAATATATTTAAAAGTTGGGTAAACTACACCAAATACCATCAAACTTTAGCCATTGTATCGTTTATCTCACTAAACTTTCAATTTTGTCAATTATAGCACTAAACTTTGATTTTTTTTCAATTATACCACTAAGTCATTAAATTGTTAACAGTCAGATCAAAATGATGTCGTTTTGGTAAGGTGCCTATTCAACAACCGTCAATCACGTTAACAAATATCAGCCACATCATCGTGCCGCTAACGATTTAATGGTTCAGTGGTATAATTGAAATAAAAATTAAAGTTCAATGCTATAATTGGCAAAATTGAAAGTTTAGTGTTATAAACAATAGAATGCTTAAAATTTAGTGGTATCTAATGTAGTTTACCCTAAAAAGTTTGATGTGGATATGTATATTTCTTAACTGTCTTTGTTCTATTGAAATTACCTAATCATAAAAAGTAATTATTAGTTTATACGTAAAATTATTGATTTAGTAATTTTATTCAAAATTTCTCAGGACGTTAAATATTAAATTAAGTCAGTTTATATTCATTATTTATATGGTATAATTTGTTACGAATTTTTTAAAAAATTATTAATGTGAATTAATCAATAGTTTTTTCGTTATTGATTAATTATGTTAAAATATAATTGATCAACAAAATTATTTAGAATAGAGAGGTTTAAAAAATTTAGGTTAACCGCTATTTATTAAATTATATATAAATATTATTAATCTGTAAAAATATTTAGGGTAAACTACACTAAAGACTCATTTAATTATAGCACTGAACTTTTAATTTTGTTAATTATAGTACTAAACTTTAGTTTTACATTAATTATATCAGTCTCTCGTTAAGTCATTAACGTCGTTTTGGTGCGGTTGTTCTTATGCCTAAAATGATGTCGTTTTATACATTAAACTTTAGGGGTGTATCGATTATGTCACTGAACTTTTAAACAATTTTCTTTTTTACCACTGTATTTTTCATCTGTCGTCTATAAAAAATCGCCGCTCGTCACCGATCATATTTCATGGCAAAATCAGTACCAAAATGATGGCATTTGACTCTTTTTTTGGAAGCATATCGCATTTGACTCTTCATTCTTCTCATATGGTTACTTTTCCATGAAACCCACTCAAAATCACAAATTTAAACACAAAAAATCTATCATTTTTTTATATATTTGGAGACTTTATTAGATTTACGAGATTTGAGATGGTTGTTAAAAAATTTGAATTGTGAAAAGCATTATTTCGACAAGACGAATAACATACCTCAAAACTAGTCTCATCAATCAATCATTGAAATAGATCGAAGTATTAATACGTTAAACTTTTAAATGGATTTTTGGCGATTTTGAGTGTGTTTCATGGAAAATCAATCTTAGGAGAAGAAAGATGAATGAAATATGAACGTTTTGATACCGATCTTGCCGCAACAGATGACCAACGGACGGCGGTGCTTAGTTATCGTGGTGCCCGGAAAGTAAAATCAATACACCCTACAATTTTAGTGTCTAATATGAAGTCGTTTTATGCTTCAGAACAACCACACTAAAACTACGTAATTTTGGTGTGACATGCTACATCAACAATCATTAGTCATGTCATCGTCTCATTAGTGACTTAACGACGGAGTGACATAATTGAATGTAAAACTAAAGTTCAGTGTTATAATTGGCAAAGTTGAAAGTTTAATGGTATAAATGAATCAACAGACAAAGCTCAGTAGTATCTGACGTGGTTTACCCGATTTTTATTATAGAAATGTTTAAAGATGTATTGGTCAATCACTATTTGTAAATTGTGAGTAATGGATAAGTCGCTTACAAAAATATAATTATATGTAAATTTATATGATAATATATTTAATATGATAATTTTAAAATAAAATATAAATAATTGACAATTATTTAGTTTATAAAAATATATTTATATTAAAAATTCATTATCGATAAAAATAATTAAAAGAAAATATTTATTTTAAAATTTAAATAGAAATAAATTTTAAAATTTCAATTATAAATACAAAATCATATATTAATTTTTATTTGGATTTGTTTTAATTTTACAAATTTAGCACTTTTGATAAATTTGGGTTGGGGTTATATTATATTTTAGGGTTGCGTTTTGATTTGGACAATGGGTATAATATGTATTTGGGTATGGGCTTTAATGAGTAAACGTTTGCTTTTGGATTATATATTTGGATTTAGGTTTTAGTGTGTATATATATATATATATAATTTAGGATAGTTGGACGAGTGAAAATATATAGTTGAGATTAACAGTAAGAAATGAGAAGATATTCACTGAAAAAGAAAAATGAGTTAATCTCAACCATTTATTTCCACTTATTCAACAATCCTAAATCTGTGTAAAACTAAAAGATTTTTATATTGGGTATATATATATATATATATATATATATATATATATATTGTATATGAAATAGAAGCACCTAATTTTATTAAAGTAAAAAAATATTCAAAATTACAATGAAGGTTTACAACTAGAATCGTAAACTAAACAGATATTCTCCTATAACCATTAACACAAGAAACTAGCCACTTAAGATCAAATAAGGACCATACAATGAAAATATGAAAAACTCATTCAAAAACTCGAACAAAAGGTAGATATGAATAAATATGATTGCTACGACTAACAAACCACAACATGAGATTAAACTACGACCACTGACAAACGCAAATCAGAGCTAAACATCATGAGAAAATAATCTATGAACACATGTTATGTACCCAAATCCAATTCGAGAATCCAAAGCAGGGAAGATTAACGAGATAACAAATGAATGTCATTTTGATCAATCGCCGAAACGTCAAATCCAACCTTGAAAAAAAAGGACAAAAATGACCAAACCCGAAAATGTGTCAAAAGATAACGAAAAGTGTGCCAAAAGACAACGAAAAGCGTGCCATAAAAGTAAAGAAAATCATATCATAAATGCTGAGTTATTAGAAAAAAAAAGATGCGAGACAAAAAAAATAAACTAAAAAAATATCGACGACTTCAACAAGTATCAAAATTTATACCATCGTCTACCAATAAAAAATAAAAAAATAGAAAGAAAGGAGCAAACAATTATATTGAAAAAAATATATAAATTTAACGTAGTAAAATATTTTAATTGGTCTCTCTAATCTATCCAAAATTAAAATTGATTTGATTTGATTAGATTAATTATGATCTTTTTAACTAACTTCTCCTCACACTTGGTAATTGTTATATATTAACTCCTATTCTAATTGAAAATTAATTTGGATTTTATTTAATTTCTAGTGATTAAACATTATTTAGTGATAAAATTTATTTAAATAAGAATTCTTTTGATTAAGGATTCTTATTACTTAAGTTTGTTTTCTCCCTCTCTATTTAGAGTATGTCTTAACTTTTAATGTTTTGAGAAGTAATTATTTTGATGAGATGTAATTTTTCTTGTGATCTCTGTTACTATTGGGGTCTATATTACAAAGATATGTTTTATAGGGATATTGAAAACTTTTTGAGTTTCAAGATATAAATCAGGTTATTAGATACAAAGAGTTTCATGTATTTGTACACTTTTCAATGCCTATGTTTATAATGTATTATTATCTCTCTCATTTATGGAGGTAGATAAGGTTGAACAACATTAAATATCGTCTATTGAATATGTCTTATTTTATGTTGATCTCGTTTTTTATTTTCTTTTCCCTTGTAATTTCCTATTGATATCGTAAGCTATGATTTAAGTTGTGGAGTTTCAAAAGAATTTGTTGCTACAAATTTTATTAGTGATATTGAAGGCATACAAAAAGAGTTTTTCTACAATATGTTTTCATTTAGATGAGGTAATTCTCAATCAATTTCAATTGACAATTGCTTTTACGCAAGAATTGAAATTGCTGAAGGCCAATACTCAGATGAAATATGTGTAAGGGGAATTGTTGCATATTTGCTCAAATTCTAATTAATAATTAAGATAAATCTTATTACAATTTTAATGGTTGAAGATTATTTGATGGTGAAATTTATTTAACTAAGACTTCTTATGGAGTAAGGTATGTATTCTTGTTGACCAAATTCACATTTTCTATAAATATAGGGTAAATATTAATCTTTGAAATCATGAGAGATTATTCTCATGGAATAAATACTATTGATGGTCAAGTTTACTTTTTCTATAAATATAATGAATGTATTAACTTTTGAAAAACAACCAATTAAATTCCTAATTTTTTTCACTCAATTAAATTCTTGTACTCTGAAATTTTATTAGTTTAACTTTTTGGTCAACATTAACCGTTAAATTTTATATATTTTTTTATGGATCAATCGGTATCATATGTCGTCACACAATGTTAACCCTAGCTTGTTTCTCAAAAAATGGGACTTGTCTTAGTAGGGCTTGCAATTATGTTAGACTATGCCCTCATATTCAAGCATTTAGGGTCTTATTTGGTTGTATTAAATGGGGGTGAGCATTCGATCGAGTCGAATTGAGTTGAAGTAAAAATTTTTGAATTACTTGATTTGACGAGCTTTATTTTATAACTCGAACTTGATTTGATATTTTTTCGAGTCGAGTCGGGTTTTCAAGTTTATGTTTAAATTTGATTGTAAATATTTATAATATTATGATATGGGTTAGGATCTACTTACACAATGTAAAACTTTTTAGTTTTACACAAATCTTGAACCGTTGGATGAGTGAAAATAAATAGCTGAGATTGACTCCTTATTTTTTCCAGTGAATATCTTCTCATTTCATATTGTTAATCTCATTCATCTATTTTCATTCGTCTAACGATCCTAAAATTGTGTAAAGCTAAAAGAGTTTTACATTGTGTAACAGAATCTCATCCCTTATGATATTATCTTATTCAAATTTAAATGATTTTTATAACCATATAAAATACATATATAATTTTTCATATGTAATATACATATATCATACAGAGTCGAGAGACTCAACTCAAACTTAAAAACCAATATAATAATTACTAAAATATTTGAGTTATTCGAGTAACTATTCAAGTTGTATTTTATAATTTGATTTGAACTTGAAATTTTTTCGAGTTTAGTCGAGTTTATGAAATTACAAATCGATATCAATTCGAGTTAAATTTTTTAAATCGAATCAAATTAAAAAAATTAATTTTTCGAGTCAAATTTTAGTCACTTTATTAAGCCTGCTTGCCTTCTTCCACTGAATTAAAAACCTAGGTTGAATGGACCAAAGATATTTGCACTGCAATAAGAAACTTCGAAAAATAAATTCGAGAATAATCTAATTGATTCATTTAATCACTTTTAAACATATAATATTTATTAAGTCTGCAAGTGAATCTTAATCAAATTGTCATTTTCACTTAATCAAATTGGATTGGGAGTACGATTCTTATGGTAGACTTTTGCAATTGTCGACAGGGACGAATGTATATAGAAAGTGAGAAGTTTTTTCTCCTTTGAGAATGTATATGAATTTATTCTAGTTCTTTAACAATTTAAATTTAAGTAAAATCTATTTTTTATTCTATTTTTTAGATTAAATATCTAATAAATTCATATTAGTTTGAAGGCTTAATATAAAAATAAGTGCTCAAACTATATCGTTTTTCTATTTAGGTTCCTAAACTATTTTTCGATCAATCTAGAAGACTAACGTTACAAATGTTACCATTTTAAGTCTCTGATCATAACGATATTAAAAAAATTTCGTTGAATGACACGTGCTACGTTATGATAATTTAGAAAAAATTTATTTAAAATAAAAATTTTCAAAAATCTTAAAATAAACCCAAAACTTTGAAAACCTTTACTCCAAATCTCATATCCACATCAGCCACCATCATTTACCGTTATTGCCGTCGATCAAACTTTCACCTAATCGAACCTCCACCGGTGACACAGTCACCGCCACTAGCCTTTGAAATTATTCCAACAAATTATTACAATCCCACCTCTCTCTCCTATTTATTAATTTTTCATGTTGGAATCTCGACCCACTAAAATCATTCCAGGGACAATAGGAAGGGGAGGGAAGATTTTTTTAAAAATATTTTTTTACATATAATAAATTATTTTATGTTTATTTTTTATAAAATCTTTAAAATTGTCAAAATACGAAACAGGTCAGTTAACGAGATTTTTTAACAGTTGTTACGATTGAGACACTTAAATATAAAAAAAAATATAGTTTGGACATTTACTTTTATATTAAGCCTATTTTGAACTTAGTATCTTGTCCTTCTTAATATTTGATCATAACTTCGTCCCTTATATTCAATTTAGATTAATATAATTACTTTATTATCTTGTATAGACTTATATTCTTCTTACAAGGTATCAATTCACTTTTGAGAGCCAAAACTTTTACGATATGATGAAAGTTGATTGAATCAATTTTCATAAGCTACTGTCATCCTTATTTTCTTGGAGAAATATAATACAATCTTAAAAAATATTTCTCCTCTCTCGTGAAACTCTTTAATGACACTTATTCTGGAGGTTGTTGAGTTTGTTTTTCTAGAACATTTATCTCATCATGAATGAGAAATTATTCAATATTATCTTGATCACGGATAGGTATGAAAACATGAATATCGTCAAAAGTGATGATAAGAATTGAGTTATAATTTAATTCATCCTCAAAAGTAATGTTTCTAACCTCATTTCTCTCTCCAAACTCAATATCTTAAAAAATATTACACTTCTCGTCAAAAAAATAATTCACAATTATAAGATCATAAAATTTATAGTCCATAGATTGCTCAGAATGACTAAAGTAGTTTATTAATATTTTGAATTTTAGTTTCTTCTCATGTATCCCAAATTTTTATAAAAAAGCAATCCTTTTGTAACACAATGTTGTTTCTTTTGAGTTGAACCTTTAGGGTGCATTTGGTTCACGGAATGTAAGATTATCAGGGAATAAGATTATTGGGAATATTGTATTTTGTGTTTGGTTGGTTTAGTATGAATGTAAGGTTACTGTGTTTGGTTAAAGGAATAAAAGATTATTGGAATGTATATTTGACCAAATTGTCCTTATTATATATTTGTTTTTTTAACAAGTTGAAAAATATTTATATATTTTCTTTAAAAAATTTAAATTCATAAAATTTATATATATTTTTTACAAAATTGAAAATATAAAAATGTTTAATGAAAGAGTAAATTTTTATTTTAACCCTTGAACTTCATATAAAATTTTAATTATAGATTTTTTTTGTAAATCTAAAATAGTTTAAGGATAAATTTGTAATTTAACCTTAGTAGAATTTTTATTATTCAATGACAAAATAAGGATATTTTTGAAAGAAAAAAATTTAAGGGCATTTTAGTCCAAAATGCCGGTAATCCAACAATACCTAAGAAAATGAAGATAGTGACATTCCCAGTAATATACCCCAAAAAATCCACTATTAGTAATGTAAGATTACCTGGAATGACATTCCCGGCCAACCAAACGGGGAAATGTGAATTTCATTCCCAATGGAATATCACATTCCCCAAACCAAACACACCATTAAAAACTTTATTTTAATATTTTTTTATAATAAATTTGTTTATTTGCAGCATCTAAAATATTTTCATCGAAATTTATATTTATGTCATTATTTATATTTTGTAACGTAAAATTTGATGTAATAAGAAACGTCACCCTAAGCATGTTACTAAATGTCCAGAGTGACAATATATTTATTTTCGTCAAGTATTATCAAGCATATAATGATGATAATATTTAATGTCACCTTATAATTTATATTTAGTGATAGTTAATTACATCATTAAATAATATAAAATTTTGTCATTGATTATTGTTACTAATAATACAATAATTTTATGAGAAAATAACCTCAGTGACCAAAAATCCCATATAATATACGATTTTAACCAACTTTTTCCGGATTTGCCAAAATGACCAACAAAATCGCAATGCGATCGCTAATTCGCAACGCGATCTCCATTATCGCAAATCAGTTTCCAGATTCGCAACGCGATTATGACTATCGCAATGCGATTTTCCAATTTCGCGTTGCGATTTTCCCAATTCGCAATGCGAATAAGTAAATCGCAACGCGAATTTGGAAAATCGCAATGCGATACTGACTATCGCAACGCGATAATACAAAATCGCAACGCGATACTGACTTTCGCAATGTGATACTGACTTTCGCAACGCGATTCTGACTTTCGCAACGCAATTCTGACTTTCGCAACGAGATTCTGACTATCGCAACGAGATAATACAGAATCACAATGCGATTTTCAAAGTTCGCAACAGGTTTTAGTTTCGCAACACAAATTTTTTGGGTATATATCTACGCAGCAGCAACAACTCATAACCTAAATCCCTAAATCGCAACTCATTCCATCTCCATCTATCACTCTCTCTGGTGACATCCGTTCCTATATCCGTTCCTACATCCTTCCCCATCCGGAAACGGGTCTTAGTTTCGCAGCTCGTTTGTTTAGTAAATTAATTTACAACCATGAAATCATCTAATCTTGATCATGTTTGGATAGATTTGTGTTTTGGAGGGTCATGGGAGAATGTTCATGGTGTTTTACAATATATGCCTTTACCCATGAATCTTCAACTAAAACTGTCATTAAAAAAGTTAACTTATGAAACTCTAATGTTACGTGTTTCAAAGAAATTGAATTTAGAGCTCCTAAGTGGATTTAGGCTATCTTATCAGATAAATGGTAAAGTTTATTTGTTAACCGACAATGAAGATGTTGAACGATTCATTGCTTACATTAGTGTTTCAAGTGATGATGTTACATTGTATGTTGTTGAACCTAGAAGTAGTATTGTTGGGTCAGTAGCGGGTAGTAATCAACTAAGTTTTTCTCAAAACCCACAACCTTTCTCTAATCCAAATCCCAATCAACTTTCAGCACCAAATTCCGGTTTTCGTATTGACCAATTAGACGATGATGAGCCAACAGAAAAAATTGTGAGTACTAGTCAGTATTCGAAATTTGATCTTGGTCAATACCCGGACTTTGATATTGGTAAATACTCATATTTTGATGATGTTTCAGAAGAAGAAACAGACCCTGCATGTAATGATTTTGATATTGGTCAATACTCGAATTTTGATGATGAAACAGCCATTGCCGAGGAAGATGTTGTTGATGATAATGAGGAGGAAGTTACAACTGTGAATGAACATGTTGAACATCCATTCTGTAATTCATATAATCCTGAAGAAGAAAAAGAAGAAGAAAAAGTCCCCGAAGAAAAGAAAATGCCACAGGAGTATAGCTGGAATATACCAGAATTACTTCAGATACCGGAATAAGAGTTGGTAAAGAAAGCAGTTGATTGTTACACAAAAGTTATTCGTATAAAGAAAGATGATTGTTTTGATACAAAGGAAGACTTGAAGATAGCTTTGTATACGAAATGTGTGGAAGATGGCTATCAACTAAAAGTTAACAAATCAAGCAAAGATCGTTTCGAAACAAGGTGTATGATTGAAAAAAACTGTACGTGGCGTATGATTGCAAAGATGATAAAAGATTGCGAAATGTTTCAAGTTAGGACTTTTATTGATAAACATACATGTTCAAGAACCCAAGTTTTTCCTCACCATAGACAAGCAAACAAAAAGGTGTTGGGTGGTTTTCTGGCTGAGTTAATGTTTTTGAATGGCAGGGTATATCGGGGACATGAAATTATGACTGACATGAATGCTCGGTTCAAGATTAGTATATCATATTCTCAAGCTTGAAGAGCCAAATGTTATGCCTTGGAATTGTTGAGGGGGTCGCCAGAAGCATCGTTTGCCCAACTGCCGTCTTATTGTCACAATTTAAAGCTGAAAAATCCTGGGTCGGTAACTCATATCAAAACAGATAGAGATGGACGCTTTGAGTTGCTGTTTATCGCCATTGGTGCTGCGGTTAGTAAATCAATATAATTCTGTTGACTCATTTTTGTTAGTTATATGCATTTCACATTTAAATGATTATATTTCTTGTGTATATTATTTTGTAGATTCGTTCGTTTATTACTTGCATGCGCCCAGTTATTATAGTTGACGGAGCACATTTGAAAGGTCGATACCTTGGAGTAAACTTATTAGCAGTAGCCATGGATGCTAACAATGGGATATTGCCAATAGCTTACGGGGTTGGCAAATCTGAAACCTCTGATTCATAGACATGGTTTATGGGGCATCTTAGGGATTGCATAGGTCCTATTAGCAATCTGAAAATCATATCCGATAGGGCAAACTCAATTGACAAAGCTGTTAGAAGGTGTTTCCCAGATGCTTTTCATGGACTTTGTGGTGTTCATTTGTATAGAAATCTAAAATCAAGGTCTGCTGGTATAAAAAAGCACAAATGGACATACTGGAAGGCTGTAAAAGCTTATCGGGAAGTGGATTTCAATAAGCATATAAACTGTTTAAGACGTGTTTTGCCTCAGTGTGCTCAAACACTAGAAGATGTCGGGTTTGAAAGATGGTAAAGAGTACATCAAATTGGAGCAAGATATAGTTTCATGACGTCTAATAGTGCAGAATCAATCAACGCTCTAAGTCGTCATTCCCGGAAATTACCCATTACTATGTTAATGGAGTTTTTTCGAGCCTCTATTCAACAGTGGTACTACAAGAAAAGAAACCATGCAGGTATTATTTCTTTGAATTCGTAACTTATCATATATTTTACTAAGTATTATTTATTTAAATTTACAGGAACATTGGAACATCGTGTTACACCATGGACTGAAAAAAAAGATAACGAAACGTGTTGTGAAGTCAACGTCATGGAGAGTTGAACCATGTTCAAACACTTTGTTTGAAGTACTGGATAATAACTTAAATGGGCTTGTCGATCTAAATGCAAGGACATGTAGTTGTATGAAATGGCAAACATCTGGTTATCCGTGTGGCCATGTTATAAAAGTTGCTCTTCATCTAAACCAAGATGATTCAAGCACATACGCTATGGATTGCTACACTACAGAAGTATATCGACAGACTTATGCCGAGATTGTCTACCCTATTCCACATCCTTCTGAGTGGGACATACCAGATGACTTACAAACAGTTTTTCCACCAGCCATGGATAGAAGGCTACCTGGCCGACCAAAAAGTCACGATCGTATACCGTCTAAGGGTGAAGAGAAGAAGAGATCGACATGTAGTCGGTGCAAGGAAAGTGATCATACAAGGTTGACATATGGTTCACCAGTGCCATCACAATCATCTTTTCCTCTACCAAAATATGGATCCTCATCAAAATCCAAAGCTTATATGATGTCAAGCAAAAGGCAATCAAAATCGCAATCATCTTCAAAATCCCAATCACAACCGGCTTCACCTTTTGGGACTGTTAACTTAGGTGATTTTTAAATGCAAACGTTTTATTATGTGTATTTTATGTGTGCACTTTTAACATTTTCAGTTAGGCATGTATTAGTAACTTGAGTTTGAACATTGCTATGATCTGTTCAGTTGTTATCACTTATTAGACATTCATTTGACTATCACAACGGGGAAATCGCAACGCGAAAATGACTATCGCAACGCGAAAATGGCTATCACAACGCGAAAATGGCTATCGCAACGAGAAAATCGCAATGCGAAATGAAAATCGCATTGCGATTTTCTCGTTGTGATTTTCATTTCGCATTGCGATTCTCTCGTTGCGATAGTCAGTTTCGTATTGCGATAGTCTGTTTTGCCTTCAACATAATGCAAATTGAAAATCAACAAATCAACTATTACATTTCAATCAATTAAACAAGCACAAATAAGAATTATGTACACATCAATTAAACAAATCAACATTTACAAATCATTTTTTACAAATCAATTAAACAATCAAAAAATAATAATAATTCTTATTTCCTCATCAATTATTGAATCAATGAATAAACTTTTGCACCCGTACATCCATTTCACGCAGCTCACTTAAGGATTAACCTGCAGAAACCAAACATTTACTTAAACAAGACTTCCTACACATCTAAAACCTACAAACAACAAATTATTAAATTCTAGGTACTTAACCAAACATTTTCAAACCAAAAGGAGCATATATGTTAACAAAACTTGCATTTGACTTACCAATTAACAATGAATACTTTCATAACGCGGATGCAGGTAGGCAGCGTCTCGAATATATCGCTCTAGCCATATAATGCCAAAACCACAAGCCTACTGTAACTCTATCTCTATCGGTGGGAGGTAGAAACTCTGTGCTTCCCGTCGTCAAACGCGCCAAGCACATGCATACGAGAGGACCACAATCCCCTCTGGCTCCCGGTGATTGTTGTGGCACGGTCTCGTCTCTGACAACTGTGACATTGAACTTCTTTGGCTTCTTGTGTCCAGAATGAGTCCAATAATTAATCCCATCCAAGAACTTAGCCAAATGAGAGCTCCATCCCTTGATAATATCTCTCAAATCAGACAGTGATATGTAATTTATCATGCTGTCATATACTATTATCTTCAGGGATGAGAGCTGAAGTTGGACGAGAAGCCAATGACGACGTTCCAAAACAGGGATAAACACCTACAATCATAAGTAATAATTCATTTATTTGCGCACTTATTTATGAACACCTTTAAAAAATTTAAAAAATAAACACTAACCTTATCAACCTCTCACCATGCAGGATAAAGTTTAGCTTGTCCATTGCCCAACGAAAATGATTCATCTCGTTGATTCTTCAAGTGAACTGTGTGAAAAGCCGCCGACATTATTGTATATCGCGAATTTTTTTTAATTTTTCCTAAGCTTCCTTATTATTAGAAGACGTGACACCCACGCATCGATATGCTGTTTTACAAAAAAGACATATATTAGTGAATTACATTAATTTTTAAAAAAATTAATCAAAATCATATATAAGACAAATATAAGACTTACCTCCCCATCGAAATAGCCACTGTCTTCAACCCCTAATAACACACCCCACCAAGACCGATTAAGCAACAAATACATCTCATCGTTGAGTTTGCTTATGTCAGTGTAACACCCTTGGCTCCGCTGATGTAGATAAAAATCAACTGCGGTCTTAGCCCAAAGGGTATTATCCAGAATTGTTTCCGGTAGTTGTCTCCTCTCCACTTCAGATACCGGAAGGGTACTAGCCGGTAACTCATACGAGAGCCAACTCTCATCCATCATGTCCGGCAACGGTAGGGGTTTCTCAATAATTCGATATATTACCCCATGTGAATCGGGCTCTGGAATGGTAGGAGGGACCTCTTCAACGATGACAGTGGCCTCTTGAACGGTGGAGGGGACTCTTGAGGGATGATAGGGGCCTCTTGAACGATTGGAGGGGACTCTTGAGGGATGACAGGTGAGTCGGGCTTCTTCTTGCGGAGTCTTCGCACCATTGGGGTGAACAGAGACGTAATAGCACGTGCACGCCGTCTGATGCGTGAACTCCGTCGTGCAAGGAAAACCCGACGTAAAGCATCCACCTTATCGGGCCGCTAAAAAAAATTAATACATAAATCAGTAAATAAACAGACATGATATTAAACAAAGACAAATATGTTTCAAACTTGCATTGTATTCACCCAAGTCATTATTCTATCATAGTTCCCAAAATGCATCAGATAACATTCCAGAAGTAAGCACTTATATAAACATTTAAAAGGACAACATATATAAACATTCCAGAAGAAGAATAGTTTACTTTCGCAACACGAAACTTACTTTCGCAACGCGAAAATTACTATCGCAACGCGGAAATGGCTATCGCAACGCGAAATGGCTATCGCAATGCGAAATGAAAATCGCAACGACAAAATCGCAATGCGAAATGAAAATCGCAACGACAAAATCGCAACGCGAAACACAAATCGCATTGCGATTTTCATTTCGCGTTGCGATTTTGTCGTTGCGATTTTCATTTCGCATTGCGATTTTGTCGTTGCGATTTTCATTTCACATTGCGATAGCCATTTCCGCGTTGCGATAGTCATTTTCGTGTTGCGAAAGTAAACTATTCTTCTTCTGCAAATTGAAACTTGAATGGATTGCATTACTTCAACCAAAAGACAAAAACAAAACCAAAAATAAATACTAACAAAAATAGTTTAGCAGTATTGGCAGCAACCGAATGAATTTATTAAGCAATCTAAGTGAAATGGTTAATCTAAGTGAAATTACGAGTAAATTTATCATCAAGTTAAATATGAACAATCTTAAACTTACCTCGTTGCGTAGAGTATGAACCTCATTCTGCAACGATGCTACCATCTCACGTAGAGCGGCTACCTCACCGCGTAAAGTAGACACCTCAACACGCCATGCACAATCGTCTTTGCGTAAAGTACCGACCTCCTCACGCAAGGCATTGACCTCATAACGTAACTCCCCTAACTCATCCCGTGGAGGTGGAGAACAGGGAGATAAACGTCATGGCATCTTTGCAGGTCGCCTAACTTGCGGTGATGGTGGAGAAGAGGCTCGATGATGTGACAGAATAGGTGATGGCTGTCGTTGTGGAGGTGTATAGTCGGGTCGATCAAGTGATGGCTCTGGGTGAGGTGATAGCTCTGGGTGAGGTGATGGCTCCCGAAGTGGAGGCTGCTCATCATCCGTGCCATCAAAAAAATGCTTACTAGCTTGCCACCAATCAGTGGCAAGCTCAGCTTCCGTGGGTGTCAGCCTCTGTAATGGAGTGTTGGCCTCCTAACAATATAAAAGCTCAAACAAAGTTAAACGTGTACTAGTAATAACTTGTGTATAAACATATGGTAGTATTTATGTTAACTTACATTATTTATTGTCGTATACCGTAGTAAATCTTCCCATTGCAAGGTCCGTTTCCTCTTCCAGGAAATATCACTGGGAATATCATTTGAAGTTTTTATTGCATATGTCTTCATGGCGGGAAAGGCCTCAAATATCCAAATCTACAAACAATATAATAACAAACATTAGTAATTGTTAAATAATTACTTATAATTTTGGAAACATTATATAAAAATTCTTACCTTAAAGGCCCAAATAAAGCCTGTCAAAGTGTATTTGGAACCATCGCCATGCAAACTTTTTCGATCATCCAAGGCAGACGATAACTTATTCCATGTAGCTTTCCATAAATACGAGCCCCACGGAAACAGGTTCCACACATTTAGGTCTTCTACCAATTTGATTAGATCATTCGGAATAGGTTGTCTGGCCTCTCTGCCTAAAAAGTCGGCATGCAAAAGTATTAGAAGGCATATTCGGACAACATTGACGTCATTCATCCGAGTAAAACCATCTTTCTTATTCAATAATCTCGTCAGGTCTTCCACGTGTAGATTCTGCCTCTCCAGCTCAGGAAAAACCCGGGATAACCATGATGGGCGGGTAATGTGTCTAGTGTACCGACCTACATCATCGTGTCCGAAGCGTAGACCGGTGATTAAGCAAAACTCCTCCCGCCCAAAACATGTATACGCCGGTGGAAAATCAAACCATATCTCTTCATCACGACGTTGTATAGTATCTGGTAGATCGCTAGTCATGGTTTGAAGAAACAGGTGTGTCAACATCGCATCTCCACCGGGATGTTGTACTTTCAGCCATGGCCCGAAGCAAGTATCCTCAAACATTTTTCTTTGTGCAGGTGAAAGCTTCGACGCAATTGTTTTGGCCAGGCTGACTTTATTTCTTAAGGTCAATTGAGCCGAATAAAAGTTCTACAAAAACAATAAACATACTAAGTTAGATATACCAAAAACAATAATAAATATAAAGAGTAGTAGTTTATTCTTCAAGCTTAAATTTGCAACACTATGAATTTCGTATTTGTCTTTGTTTTTTGGTTGAAGTAATGCAATTCATTCAAGTTTCAATTTGCAGAAGAAGAATAGTTTCTGAAAATGAAAATCGCAACACGAAAATGACTATCGCAACGCGAATTTGATTATCGCAACGAGAGAATCGCAACGCGAAACTAAAATCGCGTTACGATTTTGTCGTTGCGATTCTCGGTTGATTTAATAAGCAATCTAAGTGAAATGGTTAATCTATTATTGAAATTACCAGTAAACTTATCATCAATTTCAATATGAAAAACCTAATAATAATGCAAAAATTTCAAAAAGAAAATAATTAAAAAAACTAACACTCGGTGGTTGATTTGGTTGATTTTTCATTTCTGATTGTGAGGGTGGCTCTGAGAGATGGAGATAGACGGATTTTACCGGAGATGGGGACGGATTTCTTCGGAGGGTTGTGAGAGAGTGAGAGATGGAGATGGGACTGAGTTGTGATTTTAGGTTTTAGGTTATGAGTTGCGATTACGGGATATACTGTGGACGGTTCAGTGTTCCAATATATTAATATTCGTGTTTGGAATTTGAAAATAAAATACGCGTTGCGATACTAATGGCGCTTTGAAAATCGCATTGCGATTATGTATTATCTCGTTGCGAAAGTCAGTATCGCGTTGCGAAAGTAAGTATCGCGTTGCGAAAGTCAGTATCGCGTTGCGATTTTGTATTATCGCGTTGCGATAGTCAGTATCGCATTGCGATTTTCCCAATTCGCGTTGCGATTTACTTATTCGCATTGCGATTTACTTATTCGCATTGCGAATTGGGAAAATCGCAACGCGAAATTGGAAAATCGCATTGCGATAGTCATAATCGCGTTGCGAATCTGGAAACTGATTTGCGATAATGGAGATTGCGTTGCGAATTAGCGATCGCATTACGATTTTGTTGGTCATTTTGGGAAATCCGAAAAAAGTTGGTTAAAATCGTATATTATATGAGATTTTTAGTCACTGAGGTTATTTTCTCTAATTTTATTTTATACGTAACAAAAGAACCAGAGTCACATTGTTAGTGACATTGTATAACGTCACTTAGTACAAATGTCAATAATAATGGATGTAATTCACCCAAATTTTTATAAATTACAATAGTTACCCAAATAAATTACAATAATTGTTCAAAACTTTTACAAATTACAACAATGACCCAAAACTTTTATAAATTTCAACAATAGACCAAAACTTTTATAAATTACAACAATGGCCCAAAACTTTTATAAATTACAACAATGGCGTTGGCCCAAAACTTTAATAAATTAAAACAAAGGCCCAAAACTTTTATAAATTACAACAATGGCCCAAAACTTTTACAAACTACAACATTTTGACCCAAAACTTTAACAAATTACAACAATGGCCCAAACCTTTTACAAACATTGGCCCAAAACTTTAACAAATTACAATAATGGCCCAGAAATTTTATAAATCAAATTAATATCCCAAATGTTTTTCAAATTACAATAAAAACCTATAAAATTTAAAAATTATAATAAAGACTCATCTTTTTACAAATTACATTAATGTCCTAAAATTGTACAATCATTGCAATTTGATTCTTTTCTTCTAAAATGCCACAAACCAATCACCGCATCTTCACCACAATTCCGAAGCTTTCATACTAGTACTCAACTATCTTCCTCGATCCATTACCTCTCAGCACCATTACCGGTCATTGTTTCCAAACTCTTAAACATTACCCAATGTTACCATTAAACAACTCTTCATTCAGACCTTCACCATTTTCTCAAACCAATAACATCTTAGAGAACGTTGATTTATAGAGGGAGAAAGAGTGTCTCTTAACTAAATCTACCTGACAATATTTACATCATATCACTTATAAAAGATGATACATTACATTAACTATAAAGATGATAGTTAATTTGAGAAAAATAAAACTGAATTCTTGATAATGCCTATAAATTTATTTTTAAAATGCTCAACGATATGAATATATCATTTTAGCACACATCAACAAAAGAAATGATGTCACAACATGAACCATAGGATAAGACACATCCTCATCCTCATGAAAGATAATAAAAACATATGACATGGTAACTTAAAAGGCATAGCTTCAGATACAAACAACATGCCAAGTGCAAGAAAACACACACAAAAACATATCAAAGAACGTGATTAGTACAAATATATCAAAGCCATGATAGTCTTCTGAGAATAAAATGCATTAAAGAGTGATACATGAATTAATGAATGTAAAACTCTGTCACCTATATCTAATTAGGTATTTCAAATACAGATAATACATTTTTGTACATACACCAGAATAGATGATTGTACTTATTCAACAAGCCACGTAAATGCACAATATGCTTGCATAGTGATATGCCTTGATAAATACCAAAAGAACAAAAAAAAAAAGAAACATGAAAATGAAGAAAAAAAACGAAGTATGAACAAATTGAATAGTCATGTTAATAAAAAAGATAGGACTAAATTAAAATATCAACAACAACTAAACCAAGTATTTTCTATTCAAATAAAATAAATGTTGTATTTAGAAAGAAAAAAAAATCGACTGTGACAATGCTACAATAAATAATTATGATTCTAGTTGTTGTGGGTGTACTTATTTACTGGTCTTAGACTTAAAAAAACAGCATTTGCAGCCCCTAATATGGAGGTATATGATCTATAAAGTACAACCAGCAGAAAAGAGATGAAATAGAAAAATATGGGGGTTGCAATTTTATGAATTTTGCTCGAAGACTATTGTAAACTAAATTTATTTGGACTATTAAAAGGTTGTTCTCTTGTTGTATTAATGCAATGCTCCAAGGTACTGTAACGAAGTTTAGTGACTTAAGAAGCTATTGATTCATACATCCTAGATTAATATCATTGCTCATACCGTAGTATATGGACACTAATAAGGAAATACTTAAAATGTCAACTAAGGTGTTAGCTGAATGTAAATTAAGGTTGAAGTAAGCTCGAGTATTCGAGTAAAACACGACTAGAAATTCAGGCATATTGTTATGTGCCATTATTATAAGAGAAAATAAACTCATTGACCGAAAATTCCTTATAATATACGATTTTAACCATTTTTTTACGATTTGCCAGAATGACCAACAAAATCGCAATACGATCTCTAAATCGCAACGCGATCTCCATTATCGCAATTCAGTTTCCAGATTCGCAACGCGATTTTGACCATCGCATTGCGATTTTCGAAATCCGCGTTACGATTTTAGATAATCGCAATGCGAATATGTAAATCGCAATGCGAATATGTAAATCGCAACGAGATAACACGTGATCGCAACGCGATTCTGACTATCGCAACGCGATTCGGACTATCGCAACGCGATAATACGTGATCGCAACGCGATTCTGACTATCGCAACGAGATTCTGACTATCGCGTTGCGAAAATATAAAATCGCAATGCGATTTTCAAAGCGCCATTAGTATCGCAACGCGTATTTTATTTTCAAATTCCAAACACGAATATTTACCCGTAATCGCAACTCTTACCCTAAAACCCTAAATCACAACTCAGTCCATCTCCATCTCTCACTCTCTACGGCGACATCCGTCCCCATCTCCGATGAAATCTGTCCCCATTTCCGGCGAAATCCGTCCCCATCTCTGGCGAAATCCATCTATCTCCATCTCTCAGAGCCACCCTCACAATCATTCACGACCAGAAATGGAAAATCAACCACCGAGGGTTAGTTTTTTTTAATTATTTTTATTTTGAAATTTTTGCATTATTATTAGGTTTTTCATATTGAAATTAATGATAAGTTTACTGGTAATTTCAATAGTAGATTGCTGCCAATACTGATACTGTTTAGTCTTTAACCCTGTGAAGTTAGTATTTGTCTTTGTTTTGTCTTTTGGTTGAAGTAATGCAATTCATTCAAGTTTCAATTTTAGACAATGACCATTTGAAACCGAGAATCGCAACGCGAAATGAAAATCACAACGACAAAATTCGCGTTGCGATAACCATTTCGCGTTGCGATAGTTAAATTCGCGTTGCGCTAATCATTTTCGTTTTGCGATTTTCATTTTCGTGTTACGATTTTAAGTTTCAGAAACTATTCTTCTTCTGCAAATTGAAACTTGAATGAATTGCATTACTTCAACCAAAAAAAAAAAAGACAAATACGAAATTCACAGTGTTGCAAAATTAAGTTTGAAGAATAAACTACTACGCTTTATGTTTATTATTGTTTTTGGTATATCTTCACAGTGTAGTTTTTGGTATATCTAACTTGGTATGTTTATTGTTTTTGTAGAACTTTTTTTCGGCTCAATTGACCTTAAGGAATAAAATAAGCCTAGTCACTACAATTGCGTCGAAGCTTTCACCTGTACAAAGACAATTGTTTGAGGATACTTGCTTCGGGCCATGGCTGAAAGTACAACATTCGGGTGAAGATGCTATGTTGACCCATTTGTGGCTTCAGACCATGACACGCGATCTACCCGAGAGTATAGAACGTGGTAATGAAGAGATATGATTTCATTTTCCACCGGCGTATACGTATTTTGGGCAGGAGGAGTTTTGCTTAATCACTGGTCTACGCTTCTGACACGATGATGTAGGTCGATACACTAGTCATATTACCCACCCATCATGGTTATCCCGGGTTTTTCCTGAGCTGTCAATGGAGAAGCTGAATTTACACGTCGACGACTTGACGAGATTATTTAATAAGAAAAATGGTTTTACTCGGATGGATGACGTTGATGTTGTCCGAGTATGCCTTTTAGTACTTTTGCATGCCGGCTTTTTAGGCAGAGAGAGCAGGCAACCTATTCCTAAGGACCTAATATTATTGGTAGAGGACCTAAATGCATGAAACCTATTTCCGTGGGGTTCGTATCTATGGAAAACTACCTGGAATAAGTTGTCGTCTACCTTTGATGACCGCAAAAGTTTGCGTGGCGATGGTTCTAAATACACTTTGTCAGATTTTATTTGGGCCTTTAAGGTAAGAATTTCTATATAATGTTTCCAAAATTATAATTAATTATTTTAACAATTACTAATGTTTGTGTATTATATTGTTTGTAGATTTGGATATTTGAGGCTTTTCCTGACATGCAGACATATGCATTCAAAACTTCAAATGATATTCCTAGGGCTATTTCCTGGAAGAGGAAACGACGGCTGTTGATTTGGGAAGAGTTACTACGGTATACGACAATAAATGATGTAAGTTAACACAAATACTACCATATATAAACAAGTTATTACTAGTACACGTTTAACTTTATTTGAGCTTTTATATTGTTATGAGGACAACACTTTATTACAGAGACTGACACCCACGGAGGCTGAGCTTGCCACTGATTGGTGGCAAGCTAGTAAGCATTTTTTTGATGGCACGGATGATGAGCAGCCTCCACTTCGAGAGCCATCACCTCACCCAGAGCCATCACCTGATCGACCACACTATACACCTCTACAACGAGAGCCATCACCTATTATGTCACATCATCGAGCCTCTTCTCCACCATCACCTCATGATAGGCGACTGGCAAAGATGCCACGACATTTATCTCCCTGTTCTCCACCTCCACCTCCACGGGATGAGTTAGGGGAGTTACGTGATGAGGTCAATGCCTTGCGTGAGGAGGTCAGTACTTTACGCGATAACAATGGTGAATGGCGTGAGGAGGTATCTACTTTACGTGGTGAGGTAGCGGCTCTACGTGAGATGGTAGCATCGTTGTAGAATGAGGTTCATACTCTACGCAACGAGGTAAGTTTAAGATTTTTCATTTAACTTGATTTACTCGTAATTTCACTTAGATTAACCATTTCACTTGGATTGCTTAGTAAATTTATTCGGTTGCTGCCAATACTGCTAAACAGTTCTAAAATAACTTAGTATTTATCTTTGTTTTGTCTTTTGGTTGAAGTCAATAAATTCATATTTGTCTTTTGGATTGCTTAGTAAATTCATTCGGTAGTAGTTTATTCTTCAAACTTAAATTTGCAACACTGTGAAGTTAGTATTTGTCTTTGACTTTTGGTTAAAGTAATGCAATCCATTCAAGTTTCAATTTGCAGAAGAAGAATAGTCGCAACACGAAAATGATTATCGCAACGCGAATTTGAATATTGCAACGCGAATTTGACTATCGCAACGGGATAATCGCAATGCGAAAACGACTATCGCAACGCGAAAATGACTATCGCAACGCGAAGTTGACTATCCCAATGGGATAATCGCAATACGAAAATGACTATCGCAACGCGAATTTAGTTTCGCGTTGCGATTTTGGTTTCACGTTGCGATTTTCTCGTTGCGATAGTCATTTCGCGTTGCGATTATCTCGTTGCGATAGTCAAATTCGCATTGCGATAATCATTTCGTGTTGCGATTTTAAGTTTTGTGTTGCGATTTTAAGTTTTAGAAACTATTCTTCTTCTGTAAATTGAAACTTGAATGGATTGCATTACTTCAACCAAAAGACAAAGACAAATACTAACTTCACAGTGTTGCAAATTTAAGTTTGAAGAATAAACTACTACCCTTTATGTTGTCCTTGAACATGCACTAAACCTATATGTTGTCCTTTTAAATGTTTATATAAGTGCTTACTTCCAGAATGTTATCTGATGCATTTTGTGAACTATGATAGAATAATGACTTGGGTGAATACCGTGCAAGTTTGAAACATATTTGTCTTTTTTTTCACTATTTAATATCATGTTTGTTTATTTACTGATTTTATGTATTAATTTTTTTTAGCGGCCCGATAAGGTGGATGCTTTACGTCGGGTTTTTCTTGCACGATGAGGTTCACGCATCAGACGGCGTGCACGTGCCATTAAGTCTCCGTTCACCCCAATAGTGCGAAGACTCCGTAAGAAGAAGCCCGACTCACCTGTCATCGTTCAAGAGGCCCCTATCATCCCTTAAGAGTCCCCTCCCACCGTTCAAGAGGCCCCTGTCATCGTTGAAGAGGTCCCTCCCAACATTCTAGAGCCCGATTCACACGACATATTATATCGAATTATTGAGAAACCACCTCCCGTGCCAGACATGATGGATGACTGTTGGCTTTCGTATAAGTTACCGGCCAATACCATTCCGGCAGATGAAGTGGAGAGGAAAAAACTACCGGAAACAATTCTGGATAATACCCTTTGGGCTAAGACCGTAGTTGATTTTTATCTACATGAGCGGAGCCAGGGGTGTTACGCTGACATATACAAACTCAACGATGATATGCATTTGTTGATTGATCGGTCTTAGTGGGGTGTGTTATTAGGGGTTGAAGACAATGGCTATTTCGATGGGGGGTAAGTCTTATATTTTTCTTCTTATATTTCATTTTGATTAATTTTTTTTAAATTTATGTAATTCACTAATATATGTCTTTTTTTTGTAAACAGCATATTGATGCATGGGTGTCACGTCTTCTAATAATAAGGAAAATCAAGAAAAATAAAAAAATACGCGATATACAATTATGCCGACGTCTTTTCACGTAGTTCACATGAAGAATCAACGACAAGAATCATATGTGTTGGCTAATGGACAAGCTAAACTTGATTCTGCATGGTGGGAGGTCGATAAGGTTAGTATTTATATTTTAAATATTTTAAAGGTGTTTATAAATAATTGCGCAATTGAATTATTACTTATGATTGTAGGTGTTTATCCCTGTTTTGGAACGTACTCATTGGCTTCTCGTCGAGCTTCAGCTTCCATCCCTGAAGATAATAGTATATGACAGCATGATAAATTACATATCATTGTTTGATTTGAGAGATATTATTAAGGGATGGAGCTCTCATTTGGCTAAATTCTTGGATGCGATTAATTATTGGACTTATTCTGGAAACAAGAAGCCAAAGAAGTTCAATATTATAGTTATCAGAGACGAGACCGCGCCACAACAAACGCCGGAAGCCAGAGGAGATTGTGGTCCTCTCGTATGTATGTGCTTGGACCGTTTGACGACAGGAAGTACAGAGTTTATACCTCCCACCGATAGAGATAGAGGTGTAGTAGGCTTGTGGTTTCAGCATTTTATGGCTAGAACGATATATGCGAGACGCTGCCTACCTGCATCCGCGTTATGAAAGTGTCCATAAACAATTGGTAAGTCAAATGCAAGTGTTGTTAAGTACTTAGAATTCAATATAATTTGCTGTTTGTTGGTTTTAGATGTGTAGAAAGTGTTGTTTGAGCAAATGTTTGGTTTCTGCAGGTTAATCCTGAAGTGAGCTGCGTGAAATTGATGTGCATAAACAACTGTTTGGGGTACACTTTTTTTTTATTGTAATTGATTCTTAAAAGTCTTAATTGATTCTTAAAAGTCTTACTTGTTTAATTGATGAGAAAAATAATATAATAAGAGTTGATTTGTTTAATTGATGTGTAAATAATTCTTATTTGTTTAATTGATGTGTAAATAATTATTATTTGTGCTTGTTTAATTGATTAAAAGTTGATTATTGATGTGTAAATAATTCTTATTTGTGCTTGTTTAATTGTTTGAAATGTAAAAGTTGATTTTTTGATTTCAATCTGCATCATATTCGCGTTGCGATAGTCTAATACACTTTGCGATTTTCTCGTTGCGATAGTCAAATTCCCGTTGCGATAATCAAATTCGCGTTGCGATAGTCATTTTGCGTTGCGATTATCTCATTGCGATAGTCAAATTCGCATTGCGATTATCCCGTTGCGATAGTCAAATTCGCGTTGCGATAGTCATATTTGCGTTGCGATAGTCAAATGAATGTGTAATAAGTGATAACATCTGAACAAATCATAGCAATGTTCAAACTCAAGTTACTAATATACATGGGCCTAACTGAAAATGTTAAAAGTTTACACATAAAATACACATAATAAAACGTTTGCATTTAAAAATCACCTAAGTTAATAGTCCCAAAAGGTGAAACCGGTTGTGATTGGGATTTTGATTTTGATTGCGATTTTGATTGCCTTTTGCTTGACACCATATGAGCTTTGGATTTTGGTGATGATCCATATTTTGGTAGAGGAAAAGATGATTGTGATGGCACTGGTGATCCACATGTCAACCTTGTATGACCACTTTCTTTGCACCGACTACATGTCGATCTCTTCTTCTCTTCACCCTTAGACGGTTTACGATCGTGACTTTTTGGTCGGCCAGGTAGCCTTCTGTCCATGGCTGGTGGCAAAACTGTTTGTAAGTCATCTGGTATGTCCCACTCAGAAGGATGTGGAATAGGGTAGATAATCTCGGCATAAGTCTGTCGATATACTTCTGTAGTGTAGCAATCCATAGCATATGCGCTTGAATTATCTTGGTTTAGATGAAGAGTAACTTTTATAACATGGCCACACGGATAACCAGATGTTTGCCATTTCATACAACTACACGTCTTTGCATTTAGATCAACAAGCCCATTTAAGTTATTATCCAGTACTTCAAACAAAATGTTTGAATATGGTTCAACTCTCCATGACGTTGACTTCACAACACGTTTCGTTATCTTTTTTTCAGTCCATGGTGTAACATGATGTTCCAATGTTCCTGTAAATTTAAATAAATAATACTTAGTAAATTATATGATAAGTTAGGAATTTAAAGAAATAATACCTGTATGGTTTCTTTTCTTGTAGTACCACTGTTGAATAGAGGCTCGAAAAAACTCTATTAACATAGTAATGGGTAATTTCCGGGAATGACGACTTAGAGCGTTGATTGATTCTACACTATTAGACGTCATGAAACCATATCTTGCTCCAAGTTGGTGTACTCTTGACCATCTTTCAAACCCGACATCTTCTAGTGTTTGAGCACACTGAGGTAAAACACGTCTTAAACAATTTATATGCATATTAAAATCCACTTCCTGATAAGCTTTTATAGCCTTCCAGTATGTCCATTTGTGATTTTTTATACCAGCAGACCTCGATTTTAGATTTCTATATAAATGAACACCACAAAGTCCATGAAAAGCATCTAGGAAACACCTTCTAACAGCATTGTCAATTGAGTTTGCCTTATCAGATATGATTGTCAGATTGCTAATAGGACCTATGCAATCCCTAAGATGCCCCATAAACCATGTCCATAAATCAGAGGTTTCAGATTTGCCAACCTCGTAAGCTATTGGTAGTATCCTATTGTTAGCATCCATGGCTACTGCTAATAAGTTTACTCCAAGGTATCGACCTTTTAAATGTGCTCTGTCAACTATAATAACTGGGCGCATGCAAGTAATAAACGAACGAATCTACAAAATCATATACACAAGAAATATAATCATTTAAATGTGAAATGCATGTAACTAACAAAAATGAGTCAAAAAAATTATATTGATTTACTAATCGCAACACCAATGGTGATAAACAGCAACTCAAAATGTCCATCTCTATCTGTTTTGATATGAGTTACCGACCCAGGATTTTTCAGCTTTAAATTATGACAATAAGCCGACAGTTGGGCAAACGATGCTTCTAGCGACCCCCTCAACAATTCCAAGGTATAAAATTTGGCTCTCCAAGCTTGAGAATATGAGATACTAATCTTGAACCGAGCATTCATGTCAGTTATAATTTCATGTCCCCGATATACCCTACCATTCAAAAATATTAACTTAGCCAGAAAACCACCCAACACCTTTTTGTTTGCCTGTCTATGGTGAGGAAAAACTTGGGTTCTTGAACATGTATGTTTATCAATAAAAGTCCTAACTTGAAACATTTCGTAATCTTTTATCCTCTTTGCAATCATACGCCACATACAGTTTTTGTCAATCATACACCTTGTTTCGAAATGATCTTTGCTTGATTTGTTAACTTTTAGTTGATAGCCATCTTCCACACATTTCGTATACAAAGCTATCTTCAAGTCTTCCTTTGTATCAAAACAATCATCTTTCTTGATACGAATAATTTTTGTGCAACAATCAACTGCTATTTTTACCAACTCTTCTTCCGGTATCTGAAGTAATTCTGGCATATTCCAGTTATACTCCCGTGGCATTTTCTTCGGGGACTTTTCTTCGGGGATTTCTTCTTCTTCTTCTTCTTCAGGGTTATATGAATTACAAAATGGATGTTCAACATGTTCATTCACAGTCGTAACTTCCTCCTCATTATCATCAACAACATCTTTCTCGACAGCGGCTGTTTCACCATCAAAATTCGGGTATTGACCAATATCAAAATCATTACACGTAGGGTCTGTTTCTTATTCTGAAACATCATCAAAATCCGAGTATTGATCAAGATCAAAGTCTGGGTATTGACCAAGATCAAAATTTGAATACCAACTAGTACTCACAATTTTTTCTGTTGGCTCATCATCGTCTAACTAGTTAATACGAAAACCGGAATTTGGTGCTGAAAGTTGATTAGGATTTGGATTAGGGAAATGTTGTGGGTTTTGAGATTGTGTTTGGTATTGGAAATGTGGTGAAACAAAATTTGCTTGGTGATGAAATTGTGGTGGAACCATTAAATTTTGAGCACCATAAACCGGGGTTGAAAAACTTAGTTGATTACTACCCGCTACTGACCCAACTTCACTAATTCTAGGTTCAACAACATACAATGTAACATCATCTTGCGAAACACTAATATAAGCAATGAATCGTTCAACATCTTCATTGTCGGTTAACAAATAAACTTTACCTTTTCTCTGATAAGATAGCCTAAATCCACTTAAGGGCTCTAAATTCAATTTATTTGCAACACGTAACATTAGAGTTTCATAAGTTAACTTTTTTAATGACAGTTTTAGTTGAAGATTCATGGGTAAAGGAATATATTGTAAAACACCATGAACATTCTCCCATGACCCTCCAAAACACAAATCTATCCAAACATGATCAACATTAGATGATTTCATTATTGTAAATTAATTTACTAAACAAACGAGCTGCGAAACTAAAACCTGTTGCCGGATGGGGAAGGATGTCGTTGGATATAGGAACGGATGTCGCCGGAGAGAGTGATAGATGGAGATGGAATGAGTTGTGATTTAGGGATTTAGGTTATGAGTTGATGCTGCTGCGTAGTAGTTATATACCCATTTGTTTTGCGAAACTAAAATCTTTTGCGAATTTGAAATTCAGTGATGCGTTAGTCAGAATCGCGTTGCGATAGTCTGAATCGCGTTGCGATCACGTATTATCGCGTTGCGATAGTCAGAATCGCATTACGATCACGTGTTATCGTGTTGCGATTTACATATTCGCAATGTGATTTACATATTCGCATTGCGATTATCTAAAATCGCAATGCGGATTTCGAAAATCGCAATGCGATGGTCAAAATCGAGTTGCAAATCTGGAAACTGAATTGCGATAATGGAGATCGCGTTGCGATTTAGAGATCGCATTGCGATTTTGTTGGTCATTTTGGCAAATCATAAAAAAGTTGATTAAAATCGTATATTGTAAGGAATTTTCGGCCATTGAGGTTATTTTCTCTTATTATAAACATAGACATACACAAGAATATTTCATTACCATTTCTAGTCGTAATTTAGGTTACTATTTGTTGTTATCTTAAATAACAAATTAATATAGTTAAATGTTATCTTTAGATTCAATACACAGTCCCTACCATGAAATATATTCAAATGCAAAAGCTATAAACAAGACAATTTATAATTTTTCTTAAACACTAAATTGAACAAAAAGAAACTAATGAAGAAACATATAAATAATATTTGAATCTTTGTGCAATAATATTCAAATCCTTAATCCAATCCATACATTATTTCTCCTATTAATACTTTATCAATCGAATTTGCAAACCTACAAAAACATTATTGATCTTTCACTAACTCTTGGGTAAATCATTTGAAATTTTGAAAATATCACTATTATTTATCATACTTGCTAGAACAAAGGTAACAAATCATATATTAGAGGCTACTGTTTTTCTTTCATAAAAACACAACTATATTTTTAATATTTTATTTTACCATTTCAATTACCGTAATAAACTATATCAACCAAATCACCACTATTTACTTTATAATATATTCTATTATTATATATTTTATTTAATTTTCCACTGTTACCCTACGAAATCAAAGCTAATGGAAATTGGACCTTGTGATTTGTTTTGGCTAGGAATGTAAAATCGGGTAATCGTTCAGGTTTCAGTCGGATTTACTAAAAATTAACTGACCCTATTCCCATATGTAATGGGGTAAGGGGAGGTAGGGTAGTAGGTTGCTCCCAACACCAAGTTGAGAGCAGCTTCCGTGAAAGACCTCCGTTATGAATTGCCCTCAGTGGGACTCGATCCCACGACCACAAGGTTAAGAGCCTTGTGCTCTACCAACTGAGCTAGACATGCAAGACATTTAGAGTAAATTACTAAGAATATAAATAATCATGGTTTAATTTTATGAAAAATACAAATTTAAGAATTAAATTGAACAAATATGAAATTACAAATTAAAATTTTAATAAATTAAACAACACACATTGATGAGGGATTAAATCGAAATAATTTTAAATTGTGAGCTTTAAATTAATACAAAAAGTACTAAATTATACCCATTTAAAAAGTTATGGGCAAATTAAAAAATAGAAATAAGTAATAAGTATGGGTCAATTTCATATGCAAATATAATTTTAAGGCCTAAATTGAACAAATATGAAATTACAAATTAAAATTTAAATAAATTAAAAAATACGAAGGGATCAAATCGAAATGATTGCAAAATGTGAAAAAATACTGTAAAATGGACTAAATTGCATTCATTTCAAAAGTTGAGAAAAAATTGAAACAACTAATATATATATATATATATATAATATAATATAATATAAACTATATAGTTTATTTTTATATTATTATATACTATATATTATATATATATTATGTATAAACTATATATACCATGTATAAATTATAATATTATATAGTTTATATATGAACTATTGAACTATATAGAAACTACATAGTTTATATATAAATTATATATGAATTATATATAAACTACAATTTATATTTATATATTATGTATAATTATAAATAATATATATTGTATAAATTATATAGTTTATTAATATAAACTATATAACTTATAATATATATATATAGATATAGTATATATGGTTTAAGGTTTAGGGTTTATGATTTAGGGTTAATTTATGGAATTATATATAAATTATATAGTTTATAGATGGTAGTATTTAAACTACATATAAACAATATAAACTAACCTATATGTAAACTATTTATACTATATAGTTTACATATGAACTATATGTATAAACTATATATATAAACTATGTAAACTATATAGTACATATGACCTATATATATAGTTTATTAGTGAACTATATAAACTATTTATATAGTATATACTATATATATAAATTATAGTTTAGATTTATATACTACATATTATATATATTTATATACTATATTTTATACTATTAATATAAACTATAGTTTATATTTATATACTATATATATGAACTATAGTTTACATATAAATTATAGTTGATATTTACATATGAACTATAATTTACATATGAACTATATATATAATGTATTAGTGAACTATATACACTATTTATATAGTATATACTATATATATAAACTATAGTTTATATTTATATACTACATACTATAGTTTATATTTATATACTATATATTATATATATAAACTATATATACTATATAGTATAATTTACATATGAACTATATATAAAAACCATATAAACTATATACTATAGTTGATATTTATATACTATATAATATAATTTATTCTATAGTATATATAAACTATATAAACTATATATTATATAGTTCATTAGTATATATAAACTATATGGTATATATAAACTATACATTATATAGTTTATTAGTATATATAAACTATATATATATATAAACTATATGGTATATATAAACTATACATTATATATTATTCATTAATATATATAAACTATATATTATATAGTTCATTAGTATATATAAACTATATAGTATATATAAACTATATATTGAAAAGTTCATTAGTATATATAACCTATATATTAATTTATTAATATAAACATATATATTAATTGAAAGAATTGGAAAATATATAAGGATCAAATTGAACAAATTTTAAATATGAAGCTTAAATTAATAAATTGTAAAATTAATTTTGGACTAAATTGAAAAAAGTTGAAATATAAAGCTTAAATTAATATATTGCATCATTAAATTTGGACTAAATTGAACAAATTTAAAACTAGGAGACAACGCTACAATGCCAAATGAAATTAAAAAACACGTAGGTCAAAACCCAAACTCGAAACCCAAACGAACCCGTATAAAAGGATTTTTTTTTCATTTTCACCCATTTTCCTTTCTTTTTCTCAGTTTGTTATTTTGCTCTCTCTCTCTAACTCTCTAATTCTCTCAAAATAATATGCATTCTCTCTAGAAATTCATCTATGTTCATCACTTGTTCATCCCAGTTGTTCCCCAAAATCCTCTTTTGATCTTAAAAAACACCAAAACCCAAACCATTTCGTATTGTTTTCGATCAAACACCCAAAAATTCATCCGTGTCCATCCCAGTTCTTCCCCAAAACCCTCATTTGATCTTCAAAAACACCAAATCCCAAACCATTTCTTGTTTTTTTTATCAAACACCCAAAAATTCATCTGTGTTCATCCCAGTTCTTCCCCAAAACCCTCCTTTGATCTTCAAAAATACCAAAACCCAAACCATTTAGTGTTTTTTTAGTCAAACACCCACAAATTCATCCATTGTTCATCAGTGTTCTTCCCCAAACCCTTACAAACACCCAAAACTTAAAACCAACTTGGTTTTTTTCGATCAAACACTAAACTCAAACATCATTTCATCACTGGTCATCTCGAAACACTTCTTTGATCCTTACAAACTCTGAAAACCGAAACCCAAACTGTTTATCTTCTCTAACCCTAACCCAAACCCAAACTAAAGCCCGAACCAAACCCAAACCCAAACCCAAACCAAACCCAAACCCGAACCCAAACCCGAATCCAGGTATTTCACATTCCCTTTTTTCTTTTTTCATTTTTATTTTAATATTCGAATTAATATATTCTTTATTTGTTTTGTAGGTGAAAACCCAACATATCAGAATGACGAACATTCTGAAAGAGGTAAAATGTCCATTCATTTTTTTGTATATTCTTGATATATATATATAATGGTATAAAGTGATGTAAATGATATACTATCAGAAGCAGTTAATGCAAAACTAACCCTGGCTTTTTATTGCAAGATGATGTAAATGATATATGCTGAAAACATTTTGATGTTTCGATATAACAAATTAAGTATAAATGAATTTTAAGATTTTACAAATGATTTTCTAAGTATATTCGATTTAATTACTTGAATATCAAATTAGTATTCTAAGTCTTCAAGATCAATTTCAAACCTTACTAAATGTGTAAAACTGTGTTTTATACTTAATATATTTTTGAAACAATTTTCACAAAGTATTTTGAACCAAAATCAAGCCTAAAATCAAATTTTCAAAGTGATGCACCGATGCACCAATCCATGCATCGATGCACCATGGAATAAATTGAACATCGAATGCATTTCATGCATCGATGCACATATTATGCATCGATGCACTCAGAGTTTTATGAAAACATCGAATGCATTTGATGCATCGATGCACCAGCCATGCATCGATGCACTCTGGCTATTTTGAAACATCGAACGCATTTCATGCATCGATGCACTCTTAGTGCACCGATGCACTAAGGGTCCAACAGTCAAAATATTTGAATTTTACACTTGATGCACCGATGTACCTTGGGTATGCATCGATGCACTGACGCTCCCAACTGATTTAATTAATTATTTTCACACTTAAACGGCTCTATTAACTTCACTAATCATCCCCAACGTTCATAATCATTTGAAGGTGTATTTAAACAAGCTTAGAAGCCATTGATCAACAACAAGAAAACACAAGAAACAATAATCAAGAGAGAATCAAAGTGAAAGTATCAAACCTCAAGTTTGAGCATTTCAAGACTATTTTTCATTCAATATTCATTTTGCTTTCAAGAACACTACTTGTACTCAATTGTATTCATTTTTTAGTGTTCTTTTCTTTGTTCTAGAATTGTGCAAACAATCTACCTTGTGAGAATTTCCTTGTAAGTTTGCAAATTTGTAATCTTCTCTTTGAGAAAGAGTGTTCTCAAGAATTGGGGTATATTCTTGAGGGAGTTGTAAGGTTATCTCTTTGGCCTCAAAAGAAAGAACAAAATAGTGAATTTGTTGGAAAATCCTTAGTGTGGATAGCTAAGGTAGTGGACGTAGACTTTGGTTGAGAAAGTCGAACCACTCTAAATCGCTGTGCAAATTTTTTCAATTTTCTGTAAAAGCTTCTACCAAAATTTTTATTGCAAATTCACCTCCCTCTTGGCCAATTCCATCGATCGATTAACTCAACAATTGGTATCAGAGCCTCACTCATTTGAAGGTTTAATCGCCTCTTGAGTCGATTCGGGAAGAGTTACATCGATTATCAAGTCATCAATGACATCTACTTCAAATGTCGACTCCGGTCTCGATTCGATGCCCGTCAACAAGCCTCATTTCTTCAATGGAGCTAACTATGCCTATTGGAAGAATAGGATGATGTATTTCATTCAAGCAAGTGACATGGGAGCATGGAATATTGTAGAAGACGGATATATCAAGCCTCTCACTCATTCAAGATTGTGGAGTGAAGGAGAGACAAGAATGTTCCAGCTCAACTCCAAAGCCATCCATATCATATTTTGTGCTCTTGGACCAGATGAATATGAAAGAGTTTCATCTTGTACAACCGCCAAAGAAATATGGGATAAACTACAAGTCACTCATGAAGGCACCGACGAGGTAAAAGAATCTAAAATTAGTCTTCTAACACATAGCTATGAAAATTTCAGGATGAAACCAAATGAAGATATCAAAGCTATGACGGATAGATTCTCAACGATTGTCAATGGTCTCAAATCATATGGAGAGATCATTCCAAAGGAAAAGCTTGTGAGGAAGTTAGTTTACTCACTTCCAAAATCGTGGCAATCCAAGAAGACGACAATCATCGAGGCTAAGAACCTAAAGTCCTTAACTCTTGAAGAGCTAATCGGTTCCCTCCTCACTCATGAAATGATACTTGAAGATGAGGTGGACCTCGATAAGATTGACGAGACACCGAAGGAGAAGGAGAAGAAGAAAAATATTGGAGTTGCTCTCAAATCCACAAAAGATGAGAGTAATTCGGATGAAGATGATGATGATGAGGAAATGGCATTGTTTGCCAAACAGTTCAGGAAAATGATGAGGCCTTATCGAGGAAGAAAATTCAAACGAAATGAAGGCCTCAAAAATTAACCAAAAAAGAAGGACCCTATCATTTGCTATGAATGCAAAAGACTGGGGCATGTCAAATATGATTGCCTATAATTGAAGAGAAAGGGTTAATCAAAGAATAAGCACAAGGCTCATATGGCTACATGGAACGATGAAGAAGGTTCCGATGAAGAGGAACAAGAAGTAGCAAACTTGTGCTTGATATCATTCGCGGAAGATTCTAAGGTAACCTCTAACTCATCTGAATTAGATGATTTATCTTATGATGAGTTATTAGAGGAATATAATGGGTTGGCTTAGGATTATGAGAAATTATTTTTAAAATATAAAAATGATGTCTCAAAATTAAAAAATTAAAATAAGCTCATATCCAAGACCAACAATGATTTTGAAAGTAAAATCAAAGATTTGCAAATCAAACTAGAAGAGTTTGAAAAGAAAAATTCAGATTTGCAAAATTTACTTTCAAAGGTCAATGACGATCATCAAAAGAAAATTGATGATCTTAAAGCTTCTTTTGATAAAGTTGGATAAAACATTTTGAAAATGGAGAAAATTCAAAATCCAACTTTGTTAGAAAATGTTTTAAAAACTACAATCATAGAGGTCCCCGAAGAACCTCTAATGGAAAAATCGTTAGAAGTATCTGGGCTCCTAAAGGACTCATTACTACTAAAGATAAGGATATCCTACACAAATGGATACCTAAGGGGACTAGGATTTTGGAAACTAATGAATATAGGCCCAAAATAATTTGGGTACCAAAAATGTAACACCCCAATTTAGGGGCTAAATTTTAGGAATTTTAAAGTGGTGAATTTAATTGGGTATTTTGGAAGAAAATTGAGGATTAAATTGTAAAATCATAAAGTTGTTAGACCATTTTAAAAAGTGCAGGAAGTTCAGTGACTAAACCCATGATTTAACCACTTTTAATTTGGAGAGAAATATAAACTCTCCCCCGTGCGCAAGTTCAACAGAATTTTCCCAGTTTTCCCTCTCCAACAAGCCTCCTTTCAACTCCAATCTACTCGCTGTCCGACCTCCGATCGACTAACCGAAACCACCATCGTGTTCGTTGTCGACCGAGGAACAAAACCCCTCAAACCTTTCTTCGTGAATCGTCATCGTTCGTCGTTAATTTCAATCGGAAGTATCATCGGTAATAACTCGATTTCAGTTGGTTTTTCGTCGATTCACGATGATCCGACCATCCTTTTTCGACACCTCCCGCACCATCGTGTTCCTTGCATCCTTCCGAGTCCTCCTGTGTTCTCTGTTTATCCGTCGTCGACGGCGCGTGAAGGGGTGAGACCGTCAAAGTTTCTGACATTTCGGAATCGAGCTCTCCGCCGTTCAAAATTATGAACCGAGATTTGTAAGTGCCTTAAAATCGCTTAAAATAATTTTTAGGAATTTTTCCGAGAATTTTCCGACACCGGGTTACTGTTCATGCGCCGCACGTGCCACCCCTGAGAGTCGGCATCGTCTGGGTGTTAATTTTGTAATTAATTTCTGTTTGGGGTGCTATTTGTGTAAAATTCAGGCGTTAGTTTGGTAAATATGTGTAGAATGTTGCTAATTTGGAAATTAATTTCTGTTAGGGTGATATTTGTGTAAAATGGTCGACTGTTGACCATTGACTATTGACCACAGTTGACTAGAACTTTGACCAGCTTTGACCGGGCATTAAACGACCTTTGACTTTGACCGATTATACCTATCCTGACGTTTTTCGACATTCCAAATCCGATTCCGCAGTCCGTTTTTCAAAATTCGGACCCGAAGACCTCAAAATTACCAGTCAAACCCATTGAATTTGATTTTGACCAAAAATTCCAAATTTTTGAAAAGTCATATTTTATGCTTTCGACATCATGAATCCGAATCCGAAGTTCGTTTTGTCAAATTCAAACCCGGTAAGTTGGTTTTCACTTATTAATCACCCGATTCGATCCGTTTATCGTAATTAAGCTCCGTTTTTTATATAATTTATGTTGATATGTATCTGAGGCATTATTGGAAGTTGAATTAAAGATCAAAGGCGTTCGAATGGAATTTTTATGGTCGATCAGTATGGCACGAAAATTAAGGTAATACTTTACTACCTCTTTATGCTTTATGGAACATGTGAATATTGGTAAATGCATGATTAAGATAATGTTAGTCTCATTTGTGTAGTTAATTAATTCCTACACTCGATCTGAATACGGTAAAAAGGTTCAGTAATTGATTATGGTTTAAATGATTAATATAGGAGATTGAGAGATTGTTAGAATTAAATTACAAGTTTTGTGATTAGTGATAAAGGAATCATCCCTGGATCTGTAACTTATATGTTATATCAACAAAGGTTAAATATTAAAGGTACTCGGATGAGAAATTATGAGAATATTCTAATAAGGTAAAATTACGAAAATACCCTTATGTTGTAGGATGACAAGAATTATCCCTGGAAGTTGGTTAATAACTCTGAAAAGGCATATTGATCTGATAAATTTACAGATGTGCATAAGAAATGCTAGTTTTGCTTGGAAAATTCAGTTAACCAGTTTTTAACACCAAGAGGGTTTATGTACGATACTAGAAGTCTGTTAAGGAATCATTTCAAGATTTGAGAATGTTCCGAAAAGAAATTAACCATGGGATCTCTAAATTATATTTATTTTTGTTAAGAGTAAATACTGAAATTATCTGGTTAAGAATTACGAAAATGCCGTTGTGAGGTAAAATAGTCTGAGATGACCCTGAATAAGAAAGTTCTTTGAGGATTCATATTTAACTCGATTAAGTACAGATTTGATTGTTAAGATCCTGTCTTAGTGCAGAAAAATTCATGATATTCCGTTTGTAAAATCTAAGAAGACATTTGACCCGAAAATATCCGAGTTATGAGTAAATACATAAAGAACAATTTATCGAAGGGTGCTCTTTTATCAGTATTGTTCGAAGGGACTGAAATAAATGATAAATTGAAATTAAATAATAAGACTAGATGGAAGGAAAATATTGAAATACCGTAGATCTGTAAAATGACCAGAATACCCCTGTAATGGAAATGACCCAAGAATATCACCAAGCTCAGAAATGATTGGATATCATCGAGCTCTGAAATGAATGAAATAAAACTAAACACCAAAATACCCTTATGGCCTATATTAAGTAAATGTCTTGGATTAATTAAGGAATCCAAATAAGCATAGGTGTTGGACTACCTTTAAAAGTTATGGAACACAGCTTAAGTGAGCCGATCAACCTTAATGATATGTTAGTACCTGAACGGCATAAATATTACTTGAATGCGTGTTTGTCTACTCAAGTTTGGCTCGATGATAATTTTGGAAGTTTTCAACTCAGCTCAACTCTAGATCGCATTCAGCACTAAGAATTGAATATTTGTTCGACAAATCAACCACAAAGACCGAATTGAACTGAACAAAAGTACAATATGTATCCGAAATTCAGAAACGTCTGAATTACTCTGGAAAACCCCAAAGTAACTATAATGGACTTGACTGCTAAATAAGCTAAGTAACCTCAATGACTGATGATTAAGTAAGTGAATTGGATAAGTCTGGAAATTCTGATGAGTTTATAAGATGAATTGTCCTTATGGAACATGAACTACAAATCAAGCACGTCAGTATTTCATGATATCGTAGAAGCTTGGAAATGAAATAAAGATAATTGAAAGATCTATTCAGGGATGATTCTGAAGATGATCTATGGACAAGAATTTGTGGCATTACAGAGTAAATACCCTAGAAGGAAAATGAATTGACCAGTCGACATAAATTGCTAAGGTTCTGAATCTTCATTCTCAAGTTGTTCGATTATCTGATCAATTGACATGGATGTGAAGGATTCTAAATACCCTTCTAATTACGTACAACTTCTGAAAACTGTCCGAATAAGATATGATCCTGATAATTCACATTCTGAATAACTGATGATTCTGTTAGTTAATGAACTTTTCCAATAGTATTTCTAACTTCCGGTATTTTATCGGTATACTGAAAATCCATGTTTCTCTACCTGCTAAGATTATTCAGTACCTCTGAATAATATTTATAAACTCTGGTGTGTTCCCTAATCATATAAATATTTTATCTGATTTCCGACTTGAATTCTGTTATGGTACATTGCCTGAATTCTGTTATGATTTCTGATCTGGATTCTATTCTGATATCTGATCTGAATTCTGTTTTGATTTCTGATATCTTCGTTTATCGACGGAGAAATGTTTTATCTGGGTGGTTTATTATTGGAGAAAGATTATCTACAGGCTTCTCGGCTGTGTGCTTAGGGCCTCACTGTTTGTGCGGGGTGTATGGTTCTGGGGAACCTACACAAACAGACTGTGAAATGATGGGGGTGTATATATATATGTTTTAAAATAAAAATCTGTATATTTTTATTGGTTTTACGGGAACACACTAGATAACCTATTCTGATCTCCTGAACTCAGTCATTCGAAATATTTATCTGAACATAAATCTCATTGTCTGTTACCATCTGAAATATCAGTAGGATCTCCGATCAGCATAAAAATTTGTACATGTTCGGAAACAATAAGAAAACGTATGTTTATCTGTATCTGCACATTCTTCAGCATCATCTGGTAGTTCTGTATTTCTGAGCTTTCTAAAGCTCACTATATTACTCAACATTGCAGGTTAAAAGAATTGTATCATTGCAACTATCGTCATCAGTAAGGGAGTTCTTCGGGTTCTGTTTCCAGAGTACGGTACATGTGATTAGGGGGGCATGTAATTGTATTTTGTTTTATACGTGAGTCTGAAAATCTGTTTTAAGTTTACATACCGATTAATGATTTTATGAATTTACATGTTTTGATAAAAAGTTTTAAATTTTCCGCTATTTTTACAGTGGGTTACTCCGGTGGCCCTAATGTGACACTCCACATTGGATCGGGTTACCCGCATCGGTATGAGGGGGTTACATTTAGTGGTATCAGGGCTATGGTTTGAGTTAAAAAAATTTCAAGATAGACCACCCCGGTCGAATGTCAAAATATGTCTGATCAGTACATGCCCCTAGACTGCAATCGTACCTCTCTGAGCCTAAACTCCAGGGCTGAGCCCCTATCTGTAGTGAGTAAACCGAAGTTTCTATCCGTTAAGTCTATACTTGTACAAAAAGGAATACCAGTAACATCTGTCTAAACGCTGTAAAGTACCTCACGAGCCATGTGAGAGTTATTTATCTGAGAAATTCTGACTCGACTCCGGAAATGAAATTGGGGTATGCTACAACTCTATGAGCCTATTCTCATGACAAAGACTGAATTGATTACTCAAGGAAATTTTCGTTCGGATTCTTTTATTGAAATGAGGAAAAGTTATGATAAGAATGTATGCTCAGCTGGTTAAGTCCGTACTTTTGTAAAAGCTACATAAAGATATGAGAGAACTGATGGAAGTTTTATTTATGCAATTATGTGACATGAATGAATTTCAGGATGAAATTCTTTTAAGGAGGGGAGAATTGTAACACCCCAATTTAGGGGCTAAATTTTAGGAATTTTAAAGTGGTGAATTTAATTGGGTATTTTGGAAGAAACTTGAGCATTAAATTGTAAAATCATAAAGTTGATAGACCATTTTAAAAAGTGCAGGAAGTTCAGTGACTAAACCCATGATTTAACCACTTTTAATTTGGAGAGAAATATAAACTCTCCCCCGTGCGCAAGTTCAACAGAATTTTCCCAATTTTCCCTCTCCAACAAGCCTCCTTTCAACTCCAATCTACTCGCCGTCCAACCTCCGATCGACTAACCGAAACCACCATCGTATTCGTTGTCGACCGAGGAACAAAACCCCTAAAACCTTTCTTCGTGAATCGTCACCGTTCGTCGTTAATTTCAGTCGAAAGTATCATCGGTAATAACTCGATTTCAGTTGGTTTTTCGTCGATTCACGACGATCCGACCATCCTTTTTCGACACCTCATGTACCATCGTGTTCCTTGCATCGTTCCGAGTCCACCGGTGTTCTCTGTTTCTCCGTCGTCATCGGCGCGTGAAGGGGTGAGACCGTCAAAGTTTCCGACGTTTCGGAATCGAGCTCTCCGCCGTTCAAAATTGTGAACCGAACTTTGTAAGTGCCTTAAAATCGCTTAAAATAATTTTTAGGAATTTTTCCTGGAATTTTTCGACACCGGGTTACTGTTCACGCGCCGTACGCGCCACCCTTGAGAGTCGACATTGTATGGGTGTTAATTTTGTAATTAATTTCTGTTTGGGTGCTATTTGTGTAAAATTAGGGCGTTAGTTTGGTAAATATTTGTAGAATGTGGCTAATTTGGAAATTAATTTATGTTAGGGTGATATTTGTGTAAAATGGTCGACTGTTGACCATTGACTGTTGACCGACGTTGACCAGAACTTTGACCAGCTTTGACCGGCCATTAAACGACCTTTGACTTTGACCGAGTATACCTATCCTGACGTTTTTCGATGTTCCAAATCTGATTTCGCAGTCTGTTTTTTGAAATTCGAACCCAAAGGCCTCAAAATTGCCAATCAAACCCGTTGAATTTGATTTTGACCAAAAATTCCAAATTTTTGAAAAGTCATATTTTATCCTTTCGACATCCTGAATCCGAATCCGAAGTTCGTTTTGTCAAATTCAAACCCGGTAAGTTGGTTTTCACTTATTAATCACCCGATTCGATCTGTTTATCGTAATTAAGCTCTGTTTTTTTATATAATTTATGTTGATATGTATCTGAGGCATTATTGGAAGTTGAATTAAAGATCAAAGGCGTTCGAATGGAATTTTTATGGTCGATCAATATGGCACGAAAATTAAGGTAATACTTTACTACCTCTTTATGCTTTATGGAACATGTGAATATTGGTAAATGCATGATTAAGATAATGTTAGTCTCATTTGTGTAGTTAATTAATTCCTACACTCGATCTGAATACGGTAAAAAGGTTCAGTAATTGATTATGGTTTAGATGATTAATATAGGAGATTGAGAGATTGTTAGAATTAAATTACAAGTTTTGTGATTAGTGATAAAGGAATCATCCCTGGATCTGTAACTTATATGTTATATCAACAAAGGTTAAATATTAAAGGTACTCGGATGAGAAATTATGAGAATATTCTAATAAGGTAAAATTACGAAAATACCCTTATGTTGTAGGATGACAAGAATTGTCCCTGGAAGTTGGTTAATAACTCTGAAAAGGCATATTGATCTGATAAATTTACAGATGTGCATAAGAAATGCTAGTTTTGCTTGGAAAATTCGGTTAACCGGTTTTTAACACCAAGAGGGTTTATGTACGATACTAGAAGTCTGTTAAGGAATCATTTCAAGATTTGAGAATGTTCCGAAAAGAAATTAACCATGGGATCTCTAAATTATATTTATTTTTGTTAAGAGTAAATACTGAAATTATCTGGTTAAGAATTACGAAAATGCCGTTGTGAGGTAAAATAGTCTGAGATGACCCTGAATAAGAAAGTTCTTTGAGGATTCATATTTAACTCGATTAAGTACAGATTTGATTGTTAAGATCCTGTCTTAGTGCAGAAAAATTCATGATATTCTGTTTGTAAAATCTGAGAAGACATTTGACCCGAAAATATCCGAGTTATGAGTAAATACATAAAGAACAATTTATCGAAGGGTGCTCTTTTATCAGTATTGTTCGAAGGGACTGAAATAAATGATAAATTGAAATTAAATAATAAGACTAGATGGAAGGAAAATATTGAAATACCGTAGATCTATAAAATGACCAGAATACCCCTGTAATGGAAATGACCCAAGAATATCACCAAGCTCAGAAATGATTGGATATCATCGAGCTCTGAAATGAATGGAATAAAACTAAACACCAAAATTACCAAAATACCCTTATGGCCTATATTAAGTAAATGTCTTGGATTAATTAAGGAATCCAAATAAGCATAGGTGTTGGACTACCTTTAAAAGTTATGGAACACAGCTTAAGTGAGCCGATCAACCTTAATGATATGTTAGTACCTGAACGGCATAAATATTACTTGAATGCGTGTTTGTCTACTCAAGTTTGGCTCGATGATAATTTTGGAAGTATTCAGCTCAGCTCAACTCTAGATCGCATTCAGCACTAAGAATTGAATATTTGTTCGACAAATCAACCACAAAGACCGAATTGAACTGAACAAAAGTACAATATGTATCCAAAATTCAGAAACGTCTGAATTACTCTGGAAAACCCCAAAGTAACTATAATGGACTTGACTGCTAAATAAGCTAAGTAACCTCAATGACTGATGATTAAGTAAGTGAATTGGATAAGTCTGGAAATTCTGATGAGTTTATAAGATGAATTGTCCTTATGGAACATGAACTACAAATCAAGCACGTCAGTATTTCATGATATCGTAGAAGCTTGGAAATGAAATAAAGATAATTGAAAGATCTATTCAGGGATGATTCTGAAGATGATCTATGGACAAGAATTTGTGGCATTACAGAGTAAATACCCTAGAAGGAAAATGAATTGACCAGTCGACATAAATTGCTAAGGTTCTGAATCTTCGTTCTCAAGTTGTTCGATTATCTGATCAATTGACATGGATGTGAAGGATTCTAAATACCCTTCTAATTACGTACAACTTCTGAAAATTGTCCGAATAAGATATGATCCTGATAATTCACATTCTGAATAACTGATGATTCTGTTAGTTAATGAACTTTTCCAATAGTATTTCTAACTTCCGGTATTTTATCGGTATACTGAAAATCCATGTTTCTCTACCTGCTAAGATTATTCAGTACCTCTGAATAATATTTATAAACTCTAGTGTGTTCCCTAATCATATAAATATTTTATCTGATTTCCGACTTGAATTCTGTTATGGTACATTGCCTGAATTCTGTTATGATTTCTGATCTGGATTCTATTCTGATATCTGATCTGAATTCTGTTTTGATTTCTGATATCTTCGTTTATCGACGGAGAAATGTTTTATCTGGGTGGTTTATTATTGGAGAAAGATTATCTACAGGCTTCTCGGCTGTGTGCTTAGGGCCTCACTGTTTGTGCGGGGTGTATGGTTCTGGGGAACCTACACAAACAGACTGTGAAATGATGGGGGTGTATATATATATGTTTTAAAATAAAAATCTGTATATTTTTATTGGTTTTACGGGAACATACTAGATAACCTATTCTGATCTCCTGAACTCAGTCATTCAAAATATTTATCTGAACTGAAATCTCATTGTCTGTTACCATCTGAAATATCAGTAGGATCTCCGATCAGCATAAAAATTTGTACATGTTCGGAAAAAATAAGAAAACGTATGTTTATCTGTATCTGCACATTCTTCAGCATCATCTGGTAGTTCTTTATTTCTGAGCTTTCTGAAGCTCACTCTATTACTCAACATTGCAGGTTAAAAGAATTGTATCATTGCAACTATCGTCATCAGTAAGGGAGTTCTTCGGGTTCTGTTTCCAGAGTACGGTACATGTGATTAGGGGGCATGTAATTGTATTTTGTTTTATACGTGAGTCTGAAAATCTATTTTAATTTTACATACCGATTAATGATTTTATGAATTTACATGTTTTGATAAAAAGTTTTAAATTTTCCGCTATTTTTACAGTGGGTTGCTCCGGTGGCCCTAATGTGACACTCCACATTGGATCGGGTTACCCGCATCGGTATGAGGGGGTTACATTTAGTGGTATCAGGGCTATGGTTTGAGTTAAAAAAAATTCAAGATAGACCAGCCGGTCGAATGTCAAAATATGTCTGATCAGTACATGCCCCTAGACTGCAATCGTACCTCTCTGAGCCTAAACTCCAGGGCTGAGCCCCTATCTGTAGTGAGTAAACCGAAGTTTCTATCCGTTAAGTCTATACTTGTATAAAAAGGAATACCAGTAACATCTGTCTAAACGCTGTAAAGTACCTCACGAGCCATGTGAGAGTTATTTATCTGAGAAATTCTGACTCGACTCCGGAAATGAAATTGGGGTATGCTACAACTCTATGAGCCTATTCTCATGACAAAGACTGAATTGATTACTCAAGGAAATTTTCGTTCGGATTCTTTTATTGAAATGAGGAAAAGTTATGATAATAATGTATGCTCAGCTGGTTAAGTCCGTACTTTTGTAAAAGCTACATAAAGATATGAGAGAACTGATGGAAGTTTTATTTATGCAATTATGTGACATGAATGAATTTCAGGATGAAATTCTTTTAAGGAGGGGAGAATTGTAACACCCCAATTTAGGGGCTAAATTTTAGGAATTTTAAAGTGGTGAATTTAATTGGGTATTTTGGAAGAAACTTGAGCATTAAATTGTAAAATCATAAAGTTGATAGACCATTTTAAAAAGTGCAGGAAGTTCAGTGACTAAACCCATGATTTAACCACTTTTAATTTGGAGAGAAATATAAACTCTCCCCCGTGCGCAAGTTCAACAGAATTTTCCCAATTTTCCCTCTCCAACAAGCCTCCTTTCAACTCCAATCTACTCGCCATCCGACCTCCGATCGACTAACCGAAAACCACCATCGTATTCGTTGTCGACCGAGGAACAAAACCCCTAAAACCTTTCTTCGTGAATCGTCACCGTTCGTCGTTAATTTTAGTCGAAAGTATCATCGGTAATAACTCAATTTCAGTTGGTTTTTCGTCGATTCACGACGATCCGACCATCCTTTTTCGACACCTCATGTACCATCGTGTTCCTTGCATCGTTCCGAGTGCACCGGTGTTCTCTGTTTCTCCGTCGTCATTGGCGCGTGAAGGGGTGAGACCGTCAAAGTTTCCGACGTTTCGGAATCGAGCTCTCCGCCGTTCAAAATTGTGAACCGAACTTTGTAAGTGCCTTAAAATCGCTTAAAATAATTTTTAGGAATTTTTCCTGGAATTTTCCGACACCGGGTTACTGTTCACGCGCCGTACGCGCCACCCCTGAGAGTCGACATTGTATGGGTGTTAATTTTTGTAATTAATTTCTGTTTGGGTGCTATTTGTGTAAAATTAGGGCGTTAGTTTGGTAAATATTTGTAGAATGTGGCTAATTTGGAAATTAATTTATGTTAGGGTGATATTTGTGTAAAATGGTCGACTGTTGACCATTGACTGTTGACCGACGTTGACCAGAACTTTGACCAGCTTTGACCGGCCATTAAACGACCTTTGACTTTGACCGAGTATACCTATCCTGACGTTTTTTGATGTTCCAAATCCGATTTCGCAGTCTATTTTTTGAAATTCGAACCCAAAGGCCTCAAAATTGCCAATCAAACCCGTTGAATTTGATTTTGACCAAAAATTCCAAATTTTTGAAAAGTCATATTTTATCCTTTCGACATCCTGAATCCGAATCCGAAGTTCGTTTTGTCAAATTCAAACCCGGTAAGTTGGTTTTCACTTATTAATCACCCGATTCGATCCGTTTATCGTAATTAAGCTCTGTTTTTTTATATAATTTATGTTGATATGTATCTGAGGCATTATTGGAAGTTGAATTAAAGATCAAAGGCGTTCGAATGGAATTTTTATGGTCGATCAGTATGGCACGAAAATTAAGGTAATACTTTACTACCTCTTTATGCTTTATGGAACATGTGAATATTGGTAAATGCATGATTAAGATAATGTTAGTCTCATTTGTGTAGTTAATTAATTCCTACACTCGATCTGAATACGGTAAAAAGGTTCAGTAATTGATTATGGTTTAGATGATTAATATAGGAGATTGAGAGCTTGTTAGAATTAAATTACAAGTTTTGTGATTAGTGATAAAGGAATCATCCCTGGATCTGTAACTTATATGTTATATTAACAAAGGTTAAATATTAAAGGTACTCGGATGAGAAATTATGAGAATATTCTAATAAGGTAAAATTACGAAAATACCTTTATGTTGTAGGATGACAAGAATTATCCCTGGAAGTTGGTTAATAACTCTGAAAAGGCATATTGATCTGATAAATTTACAGATGTGCATAATAAATGCTAGTTTTGCTTGGAAAATTCGGTTAACTTGTTTTTAACACCAAGAGGGTTTATGTGTGATACTAGAAGTCTGTTAAGAAATCATTTCAAGATTTGAGATTGTTTTGAAAAGAAATTAACCATAGGATCTCTAAATTATATTTATTTTTGTTAAGTGTAAATACTGAAATTATCTGGTTAAGAAATTACGAAAATGCCATTGTGAGGTAAAATAGTCCGAGATGACCCTGAATAAAAAAGTTCTTTGAGGATTCGTATTTAACTTGATTACGTACATATTTGATTGTTAAGATCATGTCTTAGTGCAGAAAAATTCATGATATTCCGTTTGTAAAATCTGAGAAGACATTTGACCCGAAAATATCCGAGTTATGAGTAAATACCTAAAGAACAATTTATCGAAGGGTGCTCTTTTATCAGTATTGTTTGAATGGACTGAAATAAATGATAAATTGGAATTAAATAATAAGACTGGATGGAAGGAAAATATTGAAATACCGTAGATCTGTAAAATAACCAGAATACCCCTGTAATGGAAATGACCCAAGAATATCACCAAGCTCAGAAATGATTGGATATCCTCAAGCTCTGAAATGAATGGAATAAAATTAAACACCAAAATTACCAAAATACCCTTATGGCCTATATTAAGTAAATGTCTTGGATTAATTAAGGAATCCAAATAAGCATAGGTGTTGGACTTCCTTTAAAAGTTATGGAACACAGCTTAAGTGAGCCGATCAACCTTAATGATATGTTAGTACCTGAACGGCATAAATATTACTTGAATGCGTGTTTATCTACTCAAGTTTGGCTCGATGATAATTTTGGAAGTATTCATCTCAGCTCAACTCTAGATCGCATTCAGCACTAAGAATTGGATATTTGTTCGAAAAATCAACAACAAAGATCGAATTGAACTGAGCGGAAGTACAATATGTATCCGAAATTCAAAAACGTCTGAATTACTCTGGAAAACCCCAAAGTAACTAGAATGGACTTGACTGCTAAATAAGCTAAGTAACCTCAATGACTGATGATTAAGTAAGTGAATTGGATAAGTCTGGAAATTCTGATGAGTTTATAAGATGAACTGTCCTTATGGAACATGAACTACAAATCAAGCACGTCAGTATTTCATGATATCGTAGAAGCATGGAAATGAAATAAAGACCATTGGATGATCTATTCAGCGATGATTCTGAATATGATCTATGGACAAGAATTTGTGGCATTAAAGAGTAAATACCATGGAAGGAAAATGAATTGACCAGTCGATATAAATTGTTAAGGTTCTGAATCTTCGTTCTCAAGTTGTTTGATTATCCGATCAATTGACATGGATGTAAAGGATTCTGAATACCCTTCTGATTACGTACAACTTCTGAAAATTGTTCGAATAAGATATGATCCTGATAATTCACATTCTGAATAACTGATGATTCCGTCAGTTAATGAACTTTTCCAATAGTATTTCTAACTTCCGGTATTTTATCGGTATACTGAAAATCCGTGTTTCTCTGCCTGCTAAGATTATTCAGTACCTCTGAATAATATTTGTAAACTCTGGTGTGTTCCCTAATCATATAAATATTTTATCTGATTTCCGACTTGAATTATATTCTGATACATTGCCTGAATTCTGTTCTGATTTCTGATCTGGATTCTATTATGATATCTGATCTGAATTCTGTTTTGATTTCTGATATCTTCATTTAGCGACGGAGAAATGTTTTATCTGGGTGGTTTATTGTTGGAGGAAGATTATTTGTAGGCTTCTCGGCTGTGTGCTCAGGGCCTCACTGTTTTTGCAGGGTGCATGGTTCCGGGGAACCTACACAAACAGACTGTGAAAGGATGGGGGTATATATATATATGTTTTAAAATAAAAATCTGTATATTTTTACTGGTTTTACATGAACACACTAGATAACCTATTCTGATCCCCTGAACTCAGTCATTCGAAATATTTATTTGAACTGAAAGCTCATTGTCTGTTACCATCTGAAATATCAGTAGGATCTCCGATCAACATAAAAATTTGTACATGTTCAGAAATAATAAGAAAACATATGTTTATCTGTATCTGCACGTTCTTCAGCATCATCTGGTAGTTCTGTATTTCTAATCTTTCTGAAGCTCACTCTATTACTCAATATTACAGGTTAAAAGAATTGTACCATTGCAACTATCGTCATCAGTAAGGGAGTTCTTCCGGTGCTGTTTCCAGAGTACGGTACATGTGATTAGGGGGCATGTAATTGTATTTTGTTTTATATGTGAGTCTGAAAATCTGTTTTAATTTTACATACCGATTAATGATTTTATGAATTTACATGTTTTGATAAAAAGTTTTAAATTTTCCGCTATTTTTATAGTGGGTTACTTCGGTGACCCTAATGTGACACTCCACATTGGATCGGGTTTCCCACATCGGTATGAGGGGGTTACAAAAAATTAGAAATTAATATATGTTTGTAGGAAAAGGAGCATTGCTACAAGGCACGGGAAACAAATTCAAACTCATGGTACCTTGATAGTGGATGCTCAAGACACATGACTGGGGACAAAAACCGGTTCATATAGCTTAACGCCAAAAATGGAGGAGAAGTGACTTTTGGTGATAATTCAAAAGGTCACATTGAAGGTATAGGTACAATAGGTAATACCTCTTCCATACAAATTAAAAATATTTTATATGTGAATGGGTTATAGCATAATCTTTTGAGTATTAGTCAATTATGTGATAAGGGATTCAATGTCATGTTTGAAACTAATGGTTGTAAAGTCATTGACATTACATCCAATCAGATTATGCTTGTTGGTCATAGAATAGGAAACATTTACATGGTGCATTTAGATTCTATTGATATGACTAATTTATGCCTAGTTGCTAAGGATGAGCATGATAGTTGGTTATGGCATAGGAGCTAGGACATGCTAGTATGAGCGTTTTGCAACGGCTAATTCAAGGTGATTTAGTTCGAGGGTTGCCTAAACTAAAATTTGATAATGATAAAATCTGTGATGCTTGTGCTAAAGGAAAACAGAAGTGAGTTTCTTTTAAATCCATTAACGATGTATCAACTAGTATAGTATTACAATTGATCCACTTAGATCTTTTTGGGCCATCTAGAACTACTAGCTTGGGTGGAAAAAAATATGCATTTGTCTTGGTAGATGACTATTCTAGATATACTTGGGTTCTATTCTTAAGTACTAAATATGAAGCATTAGAAAAATTCATCACGTTTTCAAAAGTAATCCAAAACGAAAAAGGTTACTCTATAACTAGTGTTAGGAGTGATCATGAAACTGAATTTGAAAATCTTGGATTTACTGAATTTTGTAATTCAAATGGTATTAGCCATAATTTTTCAGCACCTAGTACCCCTCAACAAAATGGAGTTGTTGAGAGGAAAAATTGAACTTTAGAAGAAATGGCTAGAACCATGCTTTGTGAAAATAATTTGCCAAAATATTTTTGGGCAGAAGCCACAAATACCGCTTGTTATATTATTAATCGAGTAATGATTAGGCTTATTTTAAAGAAAACTCCATATGAACTTTTTAAAACTAAAAAGCCTAACATTATCTATTTCATCCTTTTGGATGTAAATGTTTTGTTTTAAACAACGGTAAAGACAATCTTGGCAAATTTGATGCTAAGAGTGATGAAGGAATTTTTCTGGATTATTCCTTAAATTTTAAAGCTTATCGAGTATTTAATAAAAGAACTTTGGTTGTAGAAGAATCTATACATGTTTTCGATGATAATCTCCTTCCGAGAAAGGATTCTTGTTTGAATGATGATGTAGGTGTTATAAATACAAATGGCGTTAGACATGACGTTGGAGAACCATCATCAAAGGAAGAAACGAAAGATGAGGAAACCCATGATCCTCTCGAGAATCCAACCATTGAAGAAAGGGAAATATCTTACCCAAGAGAGACAACTATGTCAAGGATGGTGAAATTATAGGTGATCCATCCAAAGGGGTAACAACTCGATCTTCTCTTAGAAATATTTGTAATTATGTTGCATTTATCTCATGCATAGAGCCTAAGAATATTAAAGAAGCATTAAAAGATGAACATTGGATTATGGCTATGCAAGAAGAGTTAAATCAATTTTGAGAGAAGTAAAGTTTGGACATTAGTTGAAAGGCCTAGTAATAAATCTACTGTAGGTACTAGATGGATATTTAGGAATAAGCTTGATGAGAGTGATAATATAGTGAGAAACAAGGCTAGACTTGTTGCTCAAGGGTATACTCAAGAAGAGGGCATAGACTATGATGAAACATACGCTCCCGTAGCAAGGATGGAAGCAATTAGAATGTTATTAGCATTTGCATGCTTTCATGAATTTAAATTAGATCAAATGGATGTTAAAAGTGCATTTTTAAATGGTTTTATAAAAGAAGAAGTGTATGTGGAACAACCTCCAGGTTTTGAAGATTCAAAATTTCCAGATCATGTTCTTAAATTGACAAAAGTGCTTTATGGTTTAAAACAAGCTCCTAGAGATTGGTATGAAAGATTGTCAAACTTTTTAATTGAAAAAGGTTTTTTCAAAAGGGAAGGTTGACAATACATTGTTTTTAAAGCATAAAGGTAAAGATTTATTAGTAGTTCAAATTTATGTTGATGATATAATATTTGATTCTACAATGATGTTCTTTGCCAAGAATTTTCTATGCTAATGCAAAGTGAATTCGAGATGAGCATGATGGGGAAGCTCTCATTTTTCTTGGGACTCCAAATAAAGCAAAGAAAAGATGGCATCTTCATCAATCAAGCTAAGTACGTCAAAGACATGCTCAAGAAGTTTGGACTGGAAAATGGGAAACCGCATGACACTCCAATGAGCTCATCAACAAAGCTTGACATAGATGAAGGAGGTAAATGTGTGGATGTTAAATTATATAGGTCAATGATTGGTTCTTTGCTTTATCTAACTGCAAGTAGACCGAACATTATGTTTAGTGTTTGCTTATGTGCTAGATTTCAATCATGCCCTAAGGAATCACATTTATTAGCTGTTAAGAGAATCTTTAGATACCTTAAGGACACTCCTAATTTAGGACTTTGGTATCCTAGAGACTCTAGTTTTAGCTTGCATGCCTTCTCTGATGCAGATTATGAAGGATGCAAAATAGATAGGAAAAGCACCTCCGGTACTTTCCAATTCCTTGGAAATATGTTGATTTCTTGGTTTTCAAAGAAACAAAATTGTGTTGCATTATCTACCACTGAAGCGGAATATATTTCAGCCGGTAGTTGTTGTGCACAAGTTTTATGGATTAAACAACAACTTTTTGATTATGGAATTGAAGTAGGTACCATTACTATCAAGTGTGACAATACTAGTGCTATTTGTCTCACTAAAAATCCCATCCAACACTCTAGAACTAAGCATATTGAAATAAGACATCACTTCATTAGAGACCATGTCGCTAAGGAAGATGTAGTTCTAGAATTTGTTGATACTTTGCATCAATTAGCGGATATCTTTACAAAACCTTTAGACAATGAAAGATTTTGGACACTTAGGAGAGAATTAGGTTTAACTGACCTATCTTCACTTAATGTTTAAAATAATTTTAACATTTTTAAGAATAAATGAAAAAATGCTTATAATAGTAATTTTTATTGCATTCATTGCTATTAGTTAGGGGGAGTTTATGTTCTTTGGTGAAAATTAATTTTATGTTCAAATGTTGTTTAAGGATTAATTTGATTGATTGAACATGATTAATTTTCAATAAATGAGTTGCTAATACCACTAGAGCTAATTAATTTAGCATTTTTGAGTGTTTAAAATGGATTTTTGTCATTTTTGTGCTTCTTGAATCGATACACTTAACAGTGCATCGATGCATCCCTTTGAATGTGCATCGATACACCATGAAGGTGCACCGATGCACGCCTTGAATGTGCATCGATGCACAAGGCCATGCATCGATGCATCCATCAGGTTTTGTTTAAAAACCCTGATTTTCTTCTTTATTTCAAAACCCTCAAAAACACTCCCTTGCCCCCTGTCTCTCTCTAAATCTCCATTTGCTCAAAATCAACAAAATTTTGTCGGAATCATCAAGCTTTTCATCTCTATATCCTGCTACTATCATTAAATCGTGCAACACACCATCTCATTCTCATCAATCCGAAATTTTCAAGGTATTTTTCTAAAAACTTCTAGTTTATCATATTTTGATCTTAGGACTAGTCTTAATTAGTTATAGGACGAACATTATATTGGGCATTGATTGTTTGATAATTTTAAACTAGATTTTACAACCAATTTCATAAAAAACTCACAAATTTTCAAAAAAAAATTGAATTTTCGAAATTAAAAAAAAAACGAAAAATTTGAATTTAATTTTTAAATTTGATGTTTTTGATTTAATTATGTTGTTTTCATGAAAACTATACATATTATGATTTTCAAAAATTATTTTCAAAACCTTACCCATTAGGATTCGGTTTAGAGAACCTTGAATTATTGAGGACTCAATTGAGTTTTGGAATTGATTATTGTGTATACATGTGTTTCAAATTGCTGGTTTCATTCATTTTCCGATTTCTAAATCATGTCTAATCCCAAATGCCCTAGAACTTCGTTGAGTCATTCTCGTTCAAACCAACCTCCTAATCCCATTCCTCCTCCACCTACATCTCTTATAGGATCCTGTTTTAATATGCCTGAACGTCGTAAAGATGACTTGTACCCTAGGTATATAAATTCTTTCCAATCCTATAGAATCCGGAAAGAGCGTATTCCTTCTCTTCAAGCCATGATAGATATTGACTTCAAATACCTTTTGATTCTTAAAACTCGGAAGTTTGATAAAATGTTTCACCTCAAACCTATTGTCTATCATCAGTTAGTCAGCATTTTCTACTCCAATGCGGTATGCATTCAAAACCAAACTCAATGTGGGACTATAGCAATTAGATCATATCTTTTAGGCCAATATATTAATATTGACCCCGAGACTATAGCTTTCCGTTTTGGGTTAGATGACGAAGGTTTATTTAATGAGAATGAAACTGTGGATTATCCCTATGTTCTAAACGCTAGTGTTAGTACTCTACGTTCTCATCACGATCGTTTTCTTTATTTGATGATCTCTTGGTGGTTTAAACCATCCAGAGGTAGGTACTCCACTCTTCGTGCTAGGGATTTATGGTGGATTCACTGTCTCAAGAATAAAAACAAAATAAATCTACCCACATTATTTTTAGTCAACTAGTGGATATCATAAACATTGTTCCTTCAAAACATGTTGAAACATTAGTTTATAGATGTCTTCTTAGTAACATTTTTATCAAACTTGGTCTAAACATCTCTCTTGACAATCCAATTCCTCTCCAAAACCCAATCAATCTCATCTCGTTAAAGAAAGCCGATTGGAAACAAGACGAGGTAACCGGTCTTTAGGTCGGTCTTTCGACCCGGTAAGAAAACTCTGGGAGTGAGTTCTTCACGAGCTGCTCCTAGCTCTTCTCGTGCTCCTCCTCCTCCTCTGGCATCAGCTACTGACGATGATCCAGAATTTCAACAGCTCATGCAAGATATCGACGATCAGGTACCAGACGATGAGCCTGCACCGGAACCAACACGACAAGAAGATCAAACACCACCATATTTTTGATCTTTCTTAGAGTCGTTTGATCTGAGGTTTGCCTCCATGGAGTCTCAGATTACTGAGTTTCAGTGGGAGATGCGTGAACGAATGGACGCTCTCACTCTTGAAGTTCGAGCTCATTATCCTCCTCCTCCCGATCCTCCGATGGAGTAGATTTGTTTCCTTGTTATTCTTTCTTGGTTTTCTAAAACTTGGATTGATTTTGATGTTTCTGGATTGTTTATTTTGGATCCTTAAATGTTTGAATTTGTTAGGAGTTATGTTTTGGATGCTTGGGTGACTGAACTTATTATATATATATTTGGTTTGATTTTAACTTTATTATTTTGAGCTTAATGTTTCTTAATTTTTGCATCATATTAGTTCATTATGACCAATTATGCCATTTCACATTTGATTATGAAACTAATGGCTAATCTCTCTTTTGATCTTTGATCTTAGCAGCTTAAGCTATATATATATATATATATATATATCAATTGGCTATGTTTTTCAAAACCTTGTTTAAATCAATTTTTAAGTCTTTTTGATTTAACAAAAAGAGGGAGAAATGTTAAAGTGTTAAAATGTTTTAAAGGGGAGAAGTGTTAAAGTAAGGGGGAGTAATTTCAAACTTAATTTTTCAAAATTTATTTTCAACGAAAATCTTAAAATTACACACATGTTTTGTTATATCAAAAAGGGGGAGATTGTTGAAAACATTTTGTGTTTCGATATACAAATTAAGTATAAATGAATTTTAAGATTTTACAAATGATTTTCTAAGTATATTCGATTTAATTACTCGAATATCAAATTATTACTCTAAGTCTTCAAGATCAATTTCAAACCTTACTAAATGTGTAAAATTGTGTTTTATACTTCATATATTTTTGAAACAATTTTCACAAAGTATTTTGAACCAAAATCAAGCCTAAAATCAAATTTTCAAAGTGATGCACCGATGCACCATGGAATAAATTGAACATCGAATGCATTTCATGCATCGATGCACATACTATGCATCGATGCACTCAGAGTTTTATGAAAACATCGAATGCATTTGATGCATCGATGCACTAGCCATGCATCGATGCACTCTGGCTATTTTGAAACATCGAATGCATTTCATGCATCGATTCACTCTTAGTGCACCGATGCACTAAGGGTCCAACGGTTAAAATATTTGAATTTTACACTTGATGCACCGATGCACCTTGGGTATGCATCGATGCAATAACGCTCCCAACTGATTTAATTAATTATTTTCACACTTAAACGACTCTATTGACTCCACTAATCATCCCCAACGTTCAAAATCATTTGAAGGTGTATTTAAACAAGCTTAGAAGCCATTGATCAACAACAAGAAAACACAAGAAACAAGAATCAAGAGAGAAAGCATCAAACCTCAAGTTTGAGCATTTCAAGCCTATTTTTCATTCAATATTCATTTTTCTTTCAAGAACACTACTTGTACTTAATTGTATTCATTTTTTAGTGTTCTTTTCTTTGTTCTAGAATTGTGCAAACAATCTACCTTGTGAGGATTTCCTTGTAAGTTTGCAAATTTGTAATATTCTCTTTGAGAAAGAGTGTTCTCAAGAATTGGGGTATATTCTTGAGGGAGTTGTAAGGTTATCTCTTTGGCCTCAAAAGAAAGAACAAATTAGTGAATTTATTGGAAAATCCTTAGTGTGGATAGCTAAGGTAGTGGACGTAGACTTTGGTTGAGAAAGTCGAACCACTCTAAATCACTGTGCATATCTTTTCAACTTTCTGCAAAAGCTTCCACCAAAAATTTTATTGCCAATTCACCCCCTCTTGGCCAATTCCATCGATCGATTAACTCAACAATATACTGTCAAAAGTAGTTGATATCAATAAATCATCTAAGAGGAAGGCTAAATGTGCAGCCGATTTCGGGAGAAGAACTTCTCCTGTTTGGGACCATTACACCTTCATCAAATTTGTCGATGGTTATGTTTATGCCGAGTGTAAGTATTGCAAAAATAAAAGGTATAAAGCTGATTCTTATATTGGTAAATCTAACCCTATAAGGCATACTGAGAAATGCTAAGCATATAAGGATTTTCTTGCTGAAAATCCTGTTTGTGTAGCTTCTTTTGATCAGAACAAATACTGTGAATTGTTTGCTGAGCCTATTCCGTGTCATGGTTATGCATATAGTATTGTTGAGCATGAAAAACTTAGGGATTTAGATCATTACCTTAATTCTTCTGTTAAGGATATATCTAGGTATAATGTTACTAAGTATTGCATGTTGGAGCATGAAAAGCATAAGAAATTTCTACTTGATTCAATGCATACTATTCAAGTCGTGTTTGTTTTACATGTGATGGTTGGTCTGCCTACACTTCACGTTCTTATTTTGCTCTTACTGCTCATTATGTTGATAATAATTGGAAACTTCAGTATAAAATTCTTAATTTTCGTCGTTTTCCTCCTCCTCATGATGGAGAGTCAATATTTAAGTTTGTTAAAAAGATGATATGTGAGTGAGGACTTGAAAAAAAACATTTACCATAACACTTGATAATGCTTCTGCAAATGATAAAATGGTCAGGAGACTGAAAGATGATTTGAATGTCATTTCTCCTCTTCCATGCAATGGTAAGTACTTCCATATAAGATGTACTGCCCACATTTTGAACTTGATAGTTCAAAAAGGTTTGAAGGTAATTGATTCTTCTATTAATAAATTGCGTGAGATTGTTAATTTGATTGATTCTTCTGATTCTCGACTTTGTGCATTTGAATTAACTATTAAAGACTGTGATACTTCTTTCTCTGGTAAGTTAGTATTGGATGTTCCTACTCGATGGAATTCTACTTACTTGATGGTTCATAGGGCACTTGAGGCTAGATTAGCTATTAACTTGTTTGTTAATAGGGAAAATGAGTTGGATTTCATTAATGATCATGAGTGGGAAATTGTTCAAACAATCTGTGATTTTCTTGAGCCTTTTTATGAAATTACTACTCTGTTATATGCTTCTAAGTATCTCACTTCTAACTTGTATTTGGCTAATGTTGTTACAATTGAAAAATTATTGTGTGGTGCTCATAATGATCTCTGTGAAGGTATTTCTGCAATGGCTAAACCCATGTTTGAACTATAGGAGAAATATTAGTCTGATCACTCAATGATTCTGTCTTTTGCTGTTTTACTTGATCCTCGATATAAATTACAACTTCTGAAAGAGTTGTACAATGTTCTTTATGTTGAGGATGAGGTTCAAATGAGGGTAAGTCTCATTTATAATGGGTTTCTTGATTTATATGTATTTTATTCAAAAAAATGAACCTTGTGGTTCTTCCTCTTCTTCTTCTGCCCAAAGTAACACATTCTTAGGCAGAAGTGACTCAAGTTTCAATCGGCCTCGAATATTTAGAAAATCATATATATTTCAGGTTAGTTATTACAATTTTAAGTTGAATTTTATCTTATTTATTTCTTGTTTTCATTTACTAATTTTTGTCTTTTATTTTTTTAGACTTTTGATGCCAATTTAGTTGCTTCAAGGAGTGCACGATATGATGTTGATTCTTACATCAGTTTGCCTCTTGTCCCTCTTACTGGAGAAACTGACTTTGATATTTTGGATTATTGGAAAAATCAAAGTATTTCATATCCGGTACTTTCTCGCATGGCGAGAGATATATTGGCTATTCTAATTACTTCAATTGCATATGAATCGTCCTTTAGTATGGGGGTCGAATTTTGAACAAATTAAGAGCTAAACTCTTACCTAAAAATGTTGAGAATTTTGTAACAACTCGTAATTGGTTGTATGGTTTACTTTTCTGTGGTTAACGAGTCTTTGTTGTAAAGGCAATCCAAATTGTGTTTTTATGTTAATGACATTAATATTTTAAATTGTTTATTAATTATTTTATTTTGTTTTTAATTTTAGGGTGTTTAATGGTCCCTAAAATCATTCGAATTGGAGATTCTATCTTTGTTATTCCTCTAAAAGGTAACTTAATATTTTATATTTATTATGTTTATTTAATAAAAGTTTTAAATAGTTCATTATTAATTCTTTTTTTTTGTAGGGTGCCTTACAAGATGCAATACTTGGTGCTTGATTCTGCTTGATTCTGTTTTATATTGTTTGCTTTTGTTTGATATTGCTTGCTTCTACTTGTTATTTGTAAGGGTTTGGTAAAGTCGGAAATGTTTGGCATTGTTGGCCATTGAATTCCCTTTGGCTTTACCACTGATTGTATGCTTTCTTAATGCAGGATGCTTGCTGAATTGGTACATTGATGCTTGCCAGTTTTTTCTGTCTATTACTCACTGATGCCTTGTAAATTATTGTCGTTGGTCTGACTTAAATCAATTTTTGAACCTTATAAATTCTTATCTAAATAGTTACTCATGTGGAATTAGGTTGGTGGCATTTTGGCTTTTAAACCTAGAAAGTTGCCCATAATTAAACATGTTGGCAGCATTTAGGTATAAAGGCTCGATGATGATATTTCTGGTAGTATAGTTAGGCTTTTTAGCCTTGTAAAACATTAGCTATAAGATCTGAGAGCATTTATTTCAACATAAATATATTTTGTTTAGTTGATTTTATTGTAATTTTAGTGTTTTCAAGTGTAATAAAATTAACTTCATTTATAAAATTTTGTTTTAGTATATGTAATGTTATTCAAGTTTTAAATCTTTAATAAGTCCATCATTTCAACTAATATATTTTGATTTTAAAATTTCAAGTTAAGTTATACTTAAATTATTAATCAATTTTCACATTAAAAGTAAATTAGATTTATGAATATTTTAACTCAATTAATATAACTTAATAAAATCAAGTTTAATAAGATAATTGTAACCCCCCAGACCCGGTCTGTAAGTTAGACTCAAACCTAAGTGGTCACATATCCCATTCAGAGAGATATTTTTTAAAATAACTTATAAAACATTACAGGTAATACTAAACAAAATATCAGTAATACAAATATATCCAAAATGATAGAAAAATACATGTCACCAAACACAACTAAAAAACATATTGAGATATACGTTTGTACAAAATAAAGTAGTTGATCTCCTCTGATGCCAAATCTGATGCTTACTGTCTGCTGTTATCTGAAAAAGGGTAAAACTATAGAATGAGCTAAAAAAACCCAGTGTGCTTCAAACAGTGTATAAAAACATACTAATAAAATATTCCAGTAAAATCAGTTCATCAAACATGTTTGTTTTTTTTAAATATGAACACTACATCCATCTGTCACGAACAAAATGTGTAGGTTCCCCAGAACCATACACCCCGTCACGTCCAGTAAGGCCCTGAGCACAAAGCCGAGGAGCCTGCAAGTATTCTTCCTCCAACAATATTCCCCCAATGTCAGTAATAAACAAGTATGTATTCAAGTGAAATTGGTGAATAATTCATGCTTAAAAAAATCATATACCGAAATACATAAATCAGATATCAGGTAACCAATATTCAGAAATCAAGTATCATGTATCATGTCATAACAGTATTATGAATTATCACCAATCTAAAACAATTCAAATAATATTTTTAAAATAGTAAAATAACACTGTCATGAAACACACATGTAACAGTCTGAGAAATCAGATAGGGAAGCCTATTACTGGATTTGTTGATCACGCTCTGCTGCAGCGCTAGATCCTACGAATTGGAAAAATCCATATTGGAATCCTAATATAAATAATCTTAATCTTTATTTAAATAATATACGGAAACCTACGGGTAATTCTTGTAGTACGCGGTTCGGGCTGATTTGACGAACGTACAACTCCGGACCTAACTGATCCTCGCTCAGGTGAAATACGAATACCTTCATAAAATATTTTATTGAATCAATTTCTTAACCAAATTTCAAATAAATAATCAAAAATGCTAAAATACTAAGCTCGTTCGGTTTACAAGCTTGATTCGGGAATTTCGGGTCAGAATTTTGCAAAACGGACTTCAAAATCGGATTCAGAATGTCGAAAAACATAAAATATAACCTTCCGAAAATTTGATTTCTTGGTCAAAATCAAAGTCAATGGGTTTGACTGACGATTTGAAGACTTTCGGGTTTAAATTTGGTGAAACGGACCCCAAAAACGGATTCGGGACATCAAAAAATGTCAGGATAAATATTCCCGGAAAAGATTAACGGTTGTTTAATGGCCGGTCAAAGTTCTGGTCAAAAGTGGTCAATAGATGCTCAACCATTTTACACAATTATCACCATTTTCAAAATATTTTCCAAAATATCACCATTTTAAAAATAATTACCAAAATATAACATTTTACAAAATAATTACCAAAATGTCACTTTTTTAAAAAATTATAAAAATATCACTTTTAAAAAAATTACGAAAATAACATCATTTTAAAAATAATTACCAAAATACCACTATTTTCACAATATTTACTAAAATATCACCCGGTCAACGATCAACAGTCAACGGGTTAGGTCGGGTTGGAACCGGTAAAACTGGTCAAACCCGTTCAAAACTGGTCAAACCGATCATTTTGTTATTCCTCACGCGCAGTGGGGGCGCGTGAGAGCTCCTCCGCCTGCCTAAAATTCACGAAAAAATTCCTAAAAATTATTTTGAGCGATTTCGAGATACTTACAAAGCTCGGTTCAAATTTTTGAACAGCGGAGAGCTCGATTTCAACAAATCGAAAACTTTGGCCGCTTCACTTCTTCATGCGCCGCCGCCGCCGGAGACCAAGGATGACACCGGCGGACTCGAAACGGCACAAGGAACCCGATAGTGCGGGAGGTGTCGAAAACGGAGCAACGATCGGCGACGAATTTAAGATTTTCTCATCGATGGAGCTAAAAAAACGTCGATACTTTGACTTGAAATTCCCGGCGTTTGGCAGCGTTTCACTTCAATTAATTTAAGGGATTTGTTCCTCGCTCGATGATGAACACGATAGTGTTTTCAAAACAATGATCAGAGGTCGGACGGCGTCGAGATCGTGGTTGGAAGTTGAGATGCGTGGAGGGGTAAAAACTTAGCAAATTGTTCTGGTATGAAACCAGAATCAATTTGCACGCATATAAGAAAAAAATATGTCGACACTCCTTGGAAATATTCAGTGATCGGTCACTGAATTTCCTTCACTTTTTAGAAGAGTGCATCGATGCACTTCAGGTGCATCGATACACATAGCCCAGAATTCCAATTAATACCCTTCAGGTGTTCGATATTCGTATTTTAGAAGAGTGCATCGATGCACTTCAGGTGCATCGATACTCCTTGAACAATTTCTGGGATTTACCCTTGATGCATTGGTGCACATTGAATGTGCATCGATGCACATAGCCCAGAATTCCAATTAATACCTGAAAATCCACTCTTTGCAGCTTAATTACTTCATATATCATCCCCTTTCTTATTATTAACTTACATATACAAGTTTAAACTCATTTATATTCATTTATCTCGTCTTTAACCTTAATATCCTCTCATCTTCATTAACTTCAAGAATCATACCATATTTTCAACATGTTTTAAAACTTATTATATCACTTCACATCTCTTAATTTAACCATTGACAAGTCAAATTCAACTTCAAAATCTATTAACTCCTTCTATTTCAAAAATTCACTTAAAAACTATTTTTCTTTAATCTTTTCTATATCTTTCATCTTGTTGTTTTAGAACAAATTAAGCTTTCCTTAAGCTTAATTATCCTCTAATGATCATAACCCAACCTTAAAATCAATAATTAATCCACAAGCAAAGAAACTCACCTTTGAGCTTAGAGATACGGGAGGAAGAAGAAGAAGAAGAAGAAGACTAAAGAATGCTCTGGAGAAATTATCTCCTTCCCACGTGCTTATTACCCTTTATAAAGGGAAATAAAAATCTTTCCTGAAAAATGACCATAATACCCTTGTTACTTCAAACTTTGTTATTTAAATCCAACATCAATACTTTTCATTTAAATCCCTAAACTTTTAATCTCTTCTGAGATTGGTCACTAAATTACCAAAAATTCTATTTTGGTCATTGACCCGACTTTTGGGATGTTACAAGCCCCTCGAAATTGGTCAAATAAATCATCGATTCTGGGCAGAGTATATTTGTTTTTAACCGTGAGCTTGTTCAGTTTCCTATAATCGATACAAAGTCTTAATGTCCCATCTTTTTTCTTGACAAAGAGAACTGGGGCTCCCCACGGTGATACACTGGGTCGGATAAATCCCCTGTCTAACAACTCCTGGAGTTGGACTTTCAGTTCTTTAAGCTCTACTTTGGAGCCATACGATAAGGAGCCATTGAAACCGGGGTGGAACCAGAATAGACTTCAATTTCAAACTCAACCTCTCTATCTGGCGGTAATCCAGGAAACTCCTCGGGAAAAACTTCGGGAAATTCCTTGACAATCCGGATGCCTTCAATATCATATTGAGAACTCCTAGCATCCAATATATAAGCAAGAAACGCCTCAGAACCTTTCCTAATCATCTTCTCAGCTACGAAAGCAAATACAACATTTGTCATAAATCCACGACGTTCCCCGATCATTATAATCTTTCGATTATCTGGGGTCTTCAGAACAGCTCTCTTGGTTTCAAAATCAATATTTACTCGATGTTTGTCCAACCAATCTACGCCGAGAATCAAATCAAACTCTTCCAAAAGTAACTCCATCAGGTCAGCCAGAAAAATCTCCCTATTGATCTCTATAGGACACTTTCTAAAAATACGATCCAACATTATGGACTTGCCTAAGGGACTTTGAACTATCACCGAATGCTCATTATTCTCAACAGGAATATTTAGACCCTCAGAAACGGAATGCGATACGTAGGAATTAGTAGAGCCACTATCAAACAATGCAAAGTAAGGAACTGAATGAATAGTAACAGTACCTGCAGTCACATTAGGCCCATCAAGATCTTGTCGAAGTCTGGTAGTGTAAACCAATACAGGTTGTCTGGCCTCAGATCTGACTGGACCCTACTCTGAGAGATACTTGGCCTCTATTAGTCGATCCTGGTGCTCTTCCCTGAATACGACTCATCGCTGGAGTCTGAACAGTACTCTGAGTACGAGCGAGAGTACGAGCTGGTGTCTAAACAGAATGAGGTATCTCTGGATAATCCTTCAAATGATGGTCACCAGACCCATATTTATAACAAGTGCCCAATTTTATCCTGCATTCCCCAAAATGATATTTCCCACAATAATTGCATGTTGGCAAGGACTGTGACCCAAAAGAACCACCATGTCTAAAAGATTGAACATCTGAAGAACCAGATGCAACAAGTCTGACACTCTTACCACCTCTCTGAAATAACTCACACCTACCTCTCTTGCTAGGGTGTGTAGAAGAACCAACAGAACCAGAAGGCCAACCTCGTAGTCCATAACAGACATGCTACCATACTCCAGATTCTGAAACTCCTGACGTCGCTCCTACAGGTATCTCTCTCCAATGTAACGACTCCAGAAGCACGTCTTGAAAAGATCCCATGTTAATTGGTTTCTCGAAATACTACCATAAATTGATTGCCACCATCTGAAGCTCTATTTCTTCAACATAGTTAGGGTCACCTTCAACTTCTATTCAGGTCTGAGGTCCATCTCATCATAATCCTTTATGTGTCATCCAGCTAATATTCAGCGTCTGTCGGAGGTCCACCAGTAATACCCTCGAATGGAACTACACCAGCAGCAACCAGAGAATTTGAAATCTCAACCGCAGTCATATTACTAGGGGCTCTGGAAGCTCTCTGAAACATGCGGAATATAGCTCTATTAATGGCATCTTCGTTCATGTCAGTATCCTCATCTCCAGTGACGAGAGGATCTCTCACAGGAGTAAACTGATCATCATGAGAAAGGGTCGGATCTACTTGCGGAACAAGAGGATCACGTGGAGACATCGGATCGTCTATCGTAACAGAAGGTCGAGTGACTCGTCCTCTACCATAGCCACGTTCTGTCCTACGACCTCTAGCAGCACTCATTGTTGGATCTATAAGGCTCTACAGAAAGAATTTGAAACATATGTCAGATTAGCATCAGAGATCTCGAGAAAACTTTAAATCATAAAATAAGGTGACATTTGTTTTCTTAAAAATTTCTTAAAAATCCAAAGTTTAGGACCCATATACAGTCCGAGTGTTTAAAATCGAAAGCTCTGATACCACTAAATGTACCCCCAGACCCGGTCTGTAAGTTAGACTCAAACCTAAGTGGTCACATATCTCATTCAAAGAGATTTTTTTTAAAATGACTTATAAAACATTACAGGTAATACTAAACAAAATATCGGTAATACAAATATATCCAAAGTGATAGAAAAATACATGTCACCAAATACAACTGAAAAACATATAGAGATATACGTTCGTACAAAATAAAGTAGTTGATCTCCTCTGATGCCAAATCTGCTGCTTACTGTCTGTTGTTATATGAAAAAGGGTAAAACTATAGAATGAGCTAAAAAGCCAAGTGTGCTTCAAACAGTGTATAAAAAATACTAATAAAATATTCCAGTAAAATCAGTTCGTCAAACATGTTTATTTTTTTTAAATATGAACACTACCCCCATCCGTCACGAACAAAATGTGTAGGGTCCCCAGAACCATACACCCCGTCACGTCCAGTAAGGCCCTGAGCACAAAGCCGAGGAGCTTGCAAGTATTCTTCCTCCAACAATATTCCCGCCAATGTCAATAATAAACAAGTATGTATTCAAGTGAAATTGGTGAATAATTCATGCTTAAAAAAATCATATACTGAAATACAGAAATCATATATCAGGTAACCAATATTTAGAAATCAAGTATCATGTATCATGTCATAGCAATATTATGAATTATCACCAATCTAAAACAATTCAAATAATATTTTTAAAACAGTAAAATAACATTGTCATAAAACACACCTGTAACAGTCTGAGAAATTAGATAGGGAAGCCTATTACTGGGTTTGTTGATCACGCTCTGCTGCAGCGCTAGATCCTACGAATTGGAAAAATCCATATTGGCATCCTAATATAAATAATCTTAATCTTTATTTAAATAATATACGAAAACCTACGGGTAATTCTTGTAGTACGCCGCTCGGGCTGATCTGACGAACGTACAACTCCAGACCTAGCTGATCCTTGCTCAGGTGAAATACGAGTGCCTTCATAAAATATTTTATTGAATCAATTTCTTAACCAAATTTCAAATAAATAATCAAAAATGCTAAAATACTAAGCTTGTTGGGTTTACAAGCTCGATTCGGGAATTTCAGGTCAGAATTTTGCAAAACGAACTTCAAAATCGGATTCATAACGTCGAAAAACATAAAATATGACCTTCCGAAAATTTGAATTCTTGGTTAAAATCAAAGTCAACGGGGTTGACTGACGATTTGAAGACTTTCGGGTTTGAATTTGGTGAAACGGACCCCAAAAAACGGATTCGAGGCGTCAAAAAATGTCATGATAGATATTATCGGAAAAGATTAACGGCTGTATAATGGCCGATCAAAGCCGACCAAAGTTCTGGTCAAAAGTGGTCAACAGATGCTCAACCATTTTACACAATTATCAGCATTTTCAAAATATTTTCCAAAATATCACCATTTTAAAAATAATTACCAAAATATCACCTTTGACAAAATAATTACCAAAATATCACTTCTTTAAAAAAATTACAAAAATATCACCATTTTCAAAATAGTTGCCAGAATACCACCATTTTCAAAATAATTACTAAAATATCACCCGGTCAACGGTCAACGGTCAACGGGTCTGGTCGGGTTGGAACCGGTCAAACCGGTCATTTTGTTCTTCCCCACGCGCAGTGGCGGCACGTGAGAGCTCCTCTGGCAGCGTACAATTCACGGGAAAATTCCTAAAAATTATTTTGAGCGATTTCGATATACTTACAAAGCCCGGTTCAAATTTTTGAATGGCGGAGAGCTCGATTTCAACAAATCGGAAACTTTGGCCGCTTTACCTCTTCACGCGCCGCCATCGACGAAGACCAAGGATGACACCGGTGGACTCAAAACGGCACAATGAACACGATGGTGCGGGAGGTGTCGAAAACGGAGCAACGATCGGCGACGAATTTAAGATTTTCTCGTCGATGGAGCTAAAAAAATGTCGAGACTTTGACTTGAAATTCCCGACGTTTGGCAGCGTTTCACTTCAATTAATTTAAGGGATTTGTTCCTCGCTCGATGATGAACACGATGGTGTTTTCAAAACAACGATCGGAGGTCGGACGGCGTCGGGATTGTGGTTGGAAGTTGAGATGCGTGGGGGTTAAAAACTTAGCAAATTGTTCTGGTATGAAACCAGAATCAATTTGCACGCATATAAGAAAACAAAATCTGCCGACACTCCTTGGAAATATTCAGTGATTGGTCACTGAATTTCCTTCACTTTTTAAAACATGCTACAAGTTTTAAAAACTTCCAATTAAATCTTCAAATTTCGCCAATTTACTTAATTAAATATTTTTTTTCTTCAAATTTTCGGGTTGTTACAACAATATTTAAATTCAATTTAGTGATTATAAATAAAATTTATAATATAAGAAATATAAATAATATAAAGAATTGGAATTAATATTAAAACCAAATTTATAATATACAAATTATAATTAATATAAAAACTAAATTTCAAAAAGTAATCATATTAATTTAATTATCATAAGTTTATTATAAATTTAATTATCATAAGTTTATTATAAATTTAAAATAACATAATTATATTAATTGTAACTTTACTTATAAGTCAGGATAATATCAAATCACTTTAACAACATGTTGGATCATTTACATGTTGAGTCAATTACATGTCAGGTTCATAATAGGTCAGGTAATACCAGTTATTTATCAGGTCAATCTCGGGTTCGATTTCATATCAGTCGGAGGCAGTTCGGGTTCGGGTATCATATTTTCAGTTCAATTCGGGTTCATGTCGTTCTCAAGTCGGATATAGGTCGGGTTCAGATCCACAATTTCCAGGTCCAACTCGGGTTCATGTCAACACCAGTTCCGAATCGAGTCGGTTTCGGATCGCCGTAATGCATGTCAAAAACAGTTTTGACTCGAGTCGATTTCAGTCAGTTTTACAGGCCGTGTCAGCTTTTTATACCCCTAGTTTTGGCTTCAAGCGGAGGCTCCACGTGCTCAAGACTTTGGTTAAGGGGTGCCAATTGCTTGTGGATTGAGGGGTTTGCACAACCTTGAAGTTATAAGGTTTAAACGAACACGGGTTAGGAGGTGGAGAATTTCAGGCGACCACCATGGTTACAACGCTGCTCAGATAATCGAACTATGAAGCGGGCAAGAGAGACCAAGGCAGCAGCGGCAACATTCGATCCAAACGATGATAACATGAGTGGGGTTAAGTGAGGGCCGAATCACATACGACGACTACAAAACTTTGGTGCGACGATGGAGCATTGACGGCAGCAATGAAACCTCATTTACCCTTTTTTTCCCCTTCCACGATTATACAAAGAAAACCCTCTCTTTCTTTTAGCAATTTTTTTTCCTTTATTTGTTTTCTGATTTGTTTTGGAAGTTATCAAACCTTTGAAATCCTAATTAAAGGAAGAAAGTGTAAAACCCTTAAAACGGCAGAAAGAGAGACGAATTGATTTTTTTATATATTTAGGTAGGAGTCAACCCAACATTTATGTTTAGATTGTAAAATATTTTATTTACCTTCTTTTAAATAATGAAAATAAATAAATAAATCGTAGATTATAGTTAATTTAAGATTTAAAAATAAAAATAATCTTATTTTTTTATATTTTTAAATTAAATTAATTTTTCATTATTATTTTTAAATGATTATATATGAATTATATTAAAATGTTTCAATTTTTTAATTTTTTTATATTTTTATTTCTTTCAATATTTATTATTATTTTATAATTTTTATAATAGTTTAAAATTGTGATTTTAATATTTTTTATTATTTAAATCATATTTAAAAACACATTTGTAATAATACTTTGAATTAATCATGTAACCAAAATGTAAAAAATTTGTGAGTAATAAAATTTTCCACCATTTTTCATTAATTATTGATGTCAAATATTAAGTGACACAATCTCATGATATTTTAAAAAAATGCCATATGAAATATAAGAGATATAATAATAAATGATAGATAATAGTTTTCGTCATATTAAATCATTTTTGTGACACAAATCAAATATCACCTTTTTATGTTTTCTAAAAAATGATGAATTAAATTGTCACAAATAAAAATTGTTGATGACGAGCCTGTAATGTCACTAATTAACATTAAATCGTCACAATAATAATTCTTCACTAATACTTTCATTGTATCAGTGATGACTTTACACAATGTCAATATTTTATCTAAACATTTTCGGCGAGAAGATCGATCCGACATATTCGGAAAACAAAAGGTTTTATGAAAAGATGGGAGTCGCTATCACTCATTTTTAAGGTGAGATTGGAACACCTAAAATCAAGTAAATTTAATAAAATAATTTTATTTTTATAAAAAAATACCACATTTGCTCTGCGAAATCAGAAATCGGGTTTGAGAGTCAGTTACGCATAGGGAAAGATTAACACCCCACAACACCCAAATATTTTACCTAGTCAATTACCAAATTTTAAAATTGGAAATTTTGAGTTCGGAATTTCATTTTTTTTTAAAAAAAATATCAATATGTATGCATTTTTTTAAAAAAGGATGCCCATTTACCAAGATCAATTACGATTTCCCCAAGCAAAAAAAGAAGCTTCATTACAAATCCCAATAAATGAACATTGCCTTAATGATTTAGAAATCATGATGTGTGATTTTGAAAAGGATGTTGATTTACTTCGGGAATCAATAGCTGTCACCCCCGGGAAAATGCGGAAGATACACTACTAACTCCCTAATAAATGGACATTGCCTTATTTTGAAAACGTAATGCAATCAAACAGTCGGTTATTGAACTTAATTATATTAAATGAATTAATTAAAGACTTCCCTCTAACTTAAAGGAGCAAATTTTGAAATTAAATAACATAGAGGATTAAATCTGAAAATGTAGACTCTAATATTAATCCAAATCATTTTTAATAAATTATTGAAACAAATAATTAAAATGAAACCTCGAGCAAAAGTGAGGACCAAATTTAAAATTTGCCAAAATTAAAGGGACTAAGTTTGAAATTAAGCCTAAAATGAAGGATCTAATATTAATCCTAATTAATTTTAATCAATTATGATTCGAATAATTAAAATGGAATGTCGAACAAAAGCGAGGACCAAATAAAAAATTCTCCTAAATTAAAAGGATTAAATTTGAAATTAGGCCTAAAGTGAAGGCTCTAATTATTAACCTAGTAAATTTTAACCAATAATTGATTCGAATAATTAAAATAGAATCTCGAGCAAAAATGAGGACCAAATTAAAAATTCTCCTAAGTCAAAGGACTAAACCTAAAGAGAATAATCTAGAATTAAGACCAAAGTACTGTAAATATAAATCTAAAGGTTTTATTTAAAATCTAAAATTCTAGGACTAAATTTAAAGAAATTGAAATTAAAAACAAAATTAAAAGCAATTAATAAATATAAAGGGACTAAATTAAAATAAATTAAAATGCAAAGTTGAAATTAAAATTCATCAAAAAAGGGCCAAAATAAAAGAAAACAGAAATTAAAGCTCAAATTAAGAAATTTCAGAAAATTAGAGTTTAAAGGACTAAAATATAAATGCTGAAAAGTAAAGGCATAGATTAAAATAACATAAATTTAAAGGGAAAAAATGTAAATAACAAAAATAAATCAATTGAATAAAATTAGAAGCTAAGGGTTAATTTTTAATTGTTACCTAAACCATAAATAACGCGAATCATACCCCAAGGCGAGTCATCTTGAGGTCGTAAAATGATTCGAATATATTTTTTTATAAGTTAGAAGTTAGTAGTTAGCGGTTAAATCAAAATTTTACCGAGACTACAAATAACGCGAATTATACCCTAAGGTGGGTCATTGCGGGGTTGTATTGATATTTAATATCAAATATAAATAACAAGGACTAAAATGTAATTAAATGCAAAAACATCATCCAATTCAAAAATAAATGGAATAAATTAAAAAGGGTGACTAAATCACAATAAGATAAAACATAGAGCTAACATCAGAATAAAACGAAAAGAGCATTCAATGACCAAATCGAAGCAATCATAAAACAGATAATTGAAATTGATGAAATATAAACTGAGGAGACCAGAATAAAAAATAAAAAAGTGAGCAGATTGTAAATAAACAGTGGCCAAAATAAAAGAAATGCAAGATCCACGTCAGATTCATAATAAATTAAAAAAAGAAAAGCAATCGAGGGACCAAAATGAAAGAATACGCCTAAATTATAATGGCCTAGACAGAAATATCCCAAAAATGCTAGATATAACCTATACTACCTAATCTAACCTAAAACTAAAACTAAACTAAACATATAACACTCATCTCTTCCCTTTCTTCCTATGCGTGCGGACGCTCAAAGAAAACCCCAAGGACACAAGACCATCGCCGCGCTTGGTGGCCACTCCTGCTCCGAACTGCACCGTCGGAGGCTCAGGTACACCCTAATGGAACCCAAACGTAAAGCTCCTCTCCTCGCCCCTCTCGTCTCCTTCAACCGAACCCCCAAACGCCATACATGGGATACGTTCCTCCATCCGACCACCGTCCATGGTGGTCGGGTCTGCTACAACTCACCTACAAACGAAAAGAAAAAGAGAACTTCCCCCTTTTTTGATCTAAACCTAAAAAAAACCTCCCAAAAGAGAAATAAACCCCCAAACGACCCAAAGACTCTCGGCCAAACACTTTCCGACGACGACGCACTCTCCTCTGGCGAGAAACGACGAACCAGGTAAGCAAACCCCCCTTTTGATTCTATTTAAGCTTCGAAAGAACGAAAAAAAGCTTCTTCAAAGGTTTCAATACCTCTAAAATGTTTGGTATATTGCTTTGGAAAATGTTCTCTTTTTTTGGTATTGTTATTGTTTTCTTTCGAATGGGGAGAAAAAAGTGTTACAATCTTCTCTCTGTGGAGAAAGAAGAGAAAATCGGGGGAAAGCAATCGGCCCCTTTTACTTTCTGATTTCTCCCTTTTTATAACCCCCATATTAGAGCAAAAAATCTACATCTTGTTTTGTTTCCTTTGTATGTTGATTTGGTGCTGACTGGAGCGTAGGGTCTCGATGGAGCTGCTCATGTGGCCACGAGATGTTGTCGTTGAAGGAGAGCCATCGTTGGGGGGCCTCTGCGTGAAAGGGGGGACCACATTGCTGCTTGGAGACTGATGTGGCGTGTGCTTCACGTGGGAGCCTGCTGGGGCTATTGGAGGCCTGTTGCATGCGTGGGATAAGCTGCTGGATGTGAGGAGGGGCAGGACAGACCACTGGCGCGTGACTCGGGTGTGCCAACGTGGAAGAAGAGAGCTTGGCGGCGACTGTCCTTTTCTTAGGGTTGCTGATAACCCCAAAATATGTTTTGGGCCTTGGTTGGTGGGCTCAGAGTTTGTAATGGGTCAATGGGCTAAGTGGCTGAATGGTCTGTTTGTAAATGTGTTAGAATGATGGGTTTTATTTAGAAATGAAATTGAGTTTGTAAATGGATTACTTTGATATAATGGGTTAATTTAATTTGTAAATGGACATTTAATTTGGAATGAGTTTAATCATTTGGGTATTTGGTTTAACTTAGGCTTTATATCTATGAGGAATATGTATGGTTTCAAGCCCAACTAAGCCTAATTAAGTAAAGGTTTAAATTCATCATTCACAACTAAATTTCTTCCCGGCCCCCATCATATGCATACTTCCACGAATTACTTTTACCAGTGCCATCAAAGCCACTTGAATTAATTTGACCTTAATGCACAACATCTTTCAAATGGTCTTCGATCGTCTCTAATCCGATTTGAAATGTCCATATAAAATTAGGGTATTACAACCGTTATTCGTTAACTGTGACGAATACAAAAAATCACCATGTTTATAATATTGCATAAAAACCATTATTAAATGTTCCCTTAGAACCCTACATAAAGGCCCTTCGATGCCTTCCCATTTACACTTCTTATAACCCTAACTCTTTTGGTTTTGCCCCATTTTTCTATAGCACAGTCTCCTAGTGTACTCGTGTGCTCTCCAATTCTTTTATGATTGCTACTCTTGTTTCTGCCATGGCGTCATCATCTAGCACCGCTACCGGAACTGGCTCACCTTGAGATGCATGCAAGTTCCTGAGACGAAAATGTGCCTCCAACTGCGTTTTCGCTCCTTACTTTTACTCGGAACAAGGCCCTGCGAGGTTCGCGGCCATTCATAAAGTGTTTGGTGCTAGCAATGTGTCGAAATTATTGATGCATGTCCCGGCTCATGATCGTTGCGAGGCGGTCGTCACCGTTGCTTACGAAGCTGAAGCTAGGTTAAGAGATCCCGTTTATGGTTGCGTTGGTCCGATTTTTTCCTTGCAACATGTATGTTGTAATTTTAACACTTTTGTTAATACAGATTCGTATTCTAATATTGTATTGATTTTTTCATAGGTTGCATGGCTGCAAGCTCAATTAATGCAAGTGAAAGCTCAATTAGCACAAAATAACATAGAAGAAAATCAACGGCAAGGAAACCTTTGTGGTGTGAGTTCCATCCCAAATTATCATTCAAGCTATATGAACCCAATCTACCCACAAAGTTCACTTGAGTATGTTGAACTCAACAGTGATGATAGCATGAACCTTCAAGAAATACAAATCAGAGAAGAGTTCTGTAATTTCCAGGGTTTCCCTAAGAAGAATATATCATATAATAATGGTGATCTAGGTGAGCTTCAAGCACTTGCCCTTAGAATGACGAGGAACTAAACCGATATATCGTTTTTGGTTTTTTTTTGGCTTAATATTAAAATAAGTGGTCAAACTATACAAATTTTCTCATTTAGGTATCTAAATTACTTTTTGGTTAATTCAGGTGCATAACGTTTCTAACGTTACATTTTTAGGTGTTTGAACGAACACCACTATTAAATGACACGTGTAGCCAAATTTTTAAAAATTTTATTTAAATTTAAAAGCTTAAAATTATATTTTTAAAGAAAAAAACTCAATTTTATAAAACTACAAAAGAAAACTAAAAAACACCACCCTCAATTTCGATTCCTTTTTCACCGTCGGTCACCACCAACGCTGATAGTCGGCCGAACAACCAACTACGTGTGACCGAAAAACCACCCAACGACCAAAACCTATTACTTTCGCAATTGGTCGAACGCACAACGATGTTTAAATGTAAGATTTTGTGATTGTTGATTTTTGTCGCTATTGCCTATTTTCGTTGCAATTAGAGGTTGGATTATGAGGTTTCGGTTGTTGGGTGTTCGACCGATCACACGCCGTTTGAATTTTGACTAGTTGACGACCTTGGTGGCGGCTGATGGTGGTAAAGGGATTGAAATTAGGGTTTTAAAAAAAATTTGAGTTATTTTTTATAATTTCAGGAAAAAATGGTGGTTTAAAAAATATTTTTAAATGTTTTTTTTTTAAAAATAATAAATTTAAAATTTTATAAAAGTAACATGTGTTCAGACACCTAAAAATGTAACGTTGGAAATGTTAAGCACCTGAAATGACCGAAAAATAGTTTATACACCTAAATGAGAAAAATAATATAGTATAAGAACTTATTTTTATATTAAGCTTTTTTTCTTTCTCTCTTTTGAGTATGATTTTGATTTCATGTTTGATTATCCTTTTTCTCAACAATTATATATAGAGTGAGAGACAAAACCATTTATATTTTTTAAAGATTGTTAGAAGAATGAAAATAGATTATTGTTATTAATTGTAGAAAATAAAAAGTTTTTAACATTAAAAAATAAATAAATAGTCATCGTTTATTTCTACCTGTTCAATAATAATATATATAGTTTTCTTTTATAAATCTAAATAACGGTCACAATGAAATTTCCCAGTTGATGGTGATAGTTGAACGATAATATTGTGTGAAAATTCATATAGTTTACTGTTTTGTGAACTACAATAATAGAGCAACTTCAGTTTGAAAATTTTATGAACGAATTAAAATCCGAATTATACTGAAATGGGTTAAATTATAATTTGTTTTATATTAATTTAATTAATGTAAAATAAAATATAAAACCTTAAAGGATTAAATGAAATAAAATTAATTAAATCTATAATATATATACTATAACAAAATTGAACTTTACATATTTCATCGTTATTGTTTGAATAAGATTAAAATTTTAAAATATATTGAAATTTATATGTTTCTAAATTGTGATCCTCATTTTAAATTGATTCTTAAACTTTATTCTAATTTCATCCCAAAACTATCAATTTCATTTTAAACCAGTCCTTAAACTTTTGAAAATTTATATTTCATCCTCAAACTATGAACTTCATTCTAAATTAGTCCCCAAACTTTTGAATCTTTCAATGTTATCCCCAAGGGAAAGAAATACTAAGGTGGGTTGTCTCGCTAACGGAGTTCTAAGTCGAAATGAATACTCTAAACTTGGTGGTAAGGAAACAAGGTTTCTACCTTGTAAGGGTTACGCTTTTGTATGTGAGATGTCTGTATAATTCCATTTTCCTGCTAGTGGGCACTATTTTCCTCCAAATAAGATTAGAGAGGTTTTTAACGAGGTTCACAAATCAGGTTTAGGAGCTTTGCAATTCAATAAATAAATCATAATTTGCCGAGCAGAAAAAATGTTATCACCAAAGTCATCTAAATATGTAATTAGTTTCAAGCATAGTTTAACCTAATTTGTTTTTTCAAACACATAATAATATAACCTGGCTTAATGATTTTATTAACAAATGATGTGATTAGTATATACGTATAGTTTGGGATGAAATTGAAATATTCAAAACGTTTTGGGACCAATTTAGAATTAATGTCATAGTTTGATGATGAAAACAATTTGTTTAAAAGTTTGAGGATTAATTTAGAGTGATAGTCATAATTTAGGGATGAAATTGAAATATTTAAAAAATTAAGGACTAATTTAAAATAAGAGTTATAATTTAAAGACACATGATGCAATTAATTCTAAGAGTTATTAAAAAAATTGAACCGATTATGTAGGTTTATAATTCTTTCATTTACCTATCATTCTATCAAGACCCGTAATTGGTTACATATACACATACAAATTCGGAGGTAATGCAATATATACAAGATTTAAGACCGTTGGATAAGTGAAAATAGTTAGACAAGATTAACAATAGGAAATGAGAAAAAATTCAACTGGAAAAATAAACATGGAGTCAATTTTAGTCATTTATTTTCACTCATCCAACAATCCTAAATCTGTGTTAAATTAAAGAGTTTTACATTGCGTAAGTAAATCTTAACCCCATATATATATATATATATATATGTGTGTGTGTGTGTGTTTTAAATGCTCGTGTGTATATATATATATGTTTTAAATGTTTCAATCCCTAAACGGTTCATGAGTACCATCGTCAAGGCCCTGAAATCTCTTGGATATTTTGAGACAGCTTCGTCAAGCATTCGAAGATATCTCATTATGAGGTATCCTTATGATTACTTTAGCACTGATCCAGCGATGACGGTTTCTCTCGGGTATCTCCGTTAAGGCAACAAACTATGAGGGGTTTTGATGGTTCACCCTTTCTAATTTGAACTGAAAGTTACAAATTCATCTCACTGACTAACATCCCATCGATGACATCTCATCTTTTAGGTGTCTTCCATAAATTGTGGAGGAATCTCTCATAAACCATGTAGACATTCATAGTCATCTCTCATATACTTAAAAAGTATCAATATGATACATTAATTTACCCTTTCTAATTAGGTAGTGCCGAGACGTTTCTCTGCCCAACGACGGAGAGTGCAAATAGTATACCCCAAACGGTGTAACTAGTCTCGAAAAAGTAAGTGCTTATCCTCCTTGAATCAGATGAAACACCAAGTTGTAGAGTCGCCACCAATCTTTTAATTCGGTGAGATTGGTCACCAAAATGTCATATTATTTTAATAAAATTTCTAAGAATAATATTAAAATAATACAACTCGGGTCTACTTACCAGAAAAAATGAGTTCGGGAGTCGGTTACGTATGGGGAAGGATTAACACCCCCATAACACCCAAAATTGGTACCAATATTTATTAATTAGCGTCTTTGCGGTAAATTATAAATTTGCTTTCTAAATTTGAATTTACAAATAACTTAATATAAATAATTACGAAATAATATTTAATATAAATATTAGTAGTCCTATTATAATGTTTAATATCAAAACTATATAGATTAAATTAATATATTAAAGTATATTAATATTATAATTAATCTTATACTAATAAGTAATGATTAAAACATAAAATGGAAAATATTAAAATTAATTTACATAACCTAAACTATTATTAAATTTATGTACTGCTAAGGTAATTTACCCTAAATTATTTATACGAGGTATAAATATAAATAATTGAAATATGAAGGACTAAATATGTTATTTAACCTAATTATATATATATGCATAATAATGACTAAAAAGTAAATAAATAAAATGCAAAGACTAAATTTAAATGCACAAAACATGCTTTTAATGACCAAATTACAAAGTTACAAAATTACAAAGACTCGCATGTAGTTTCCCCATTCCTGAATTTATGCACATGTCCCTCCCCAAAATGACGCCATTCGGGGATGGGTATAAATGGTCCCAAACTGACCTAAAGAGGGATATTTCCCTCATTTCTCTCATTCGAGTTCTCTCTCTAAGAGAGAGAAGCTCTCAACCCTCTCTAGGATTCCCTCACCGGAGGGAATCCGACCACCGTCGGCCACCGTACGGCACCGACACCCACTGTCGGCCATCACTTACGATGGTCAAAAATTACCAAAATACATCAAAATGACCCCCTGTCCGTCCTAAAGCCGATTCCGACGACTGTTTCTTCTAAAAAACCTTAAACCAACGTAGATCTAAGAGTTATACCTTCAAAACTTGGCTTCTCCGGTGGCGCTTGAGATCTCCGACGATGGTAAGGCTTCCATCTCTTTCTCTCTATTTTATGATTTTTCTGTGGTTTGGGTTGATATTTTTGCTTGCTTGCCTCATTGTTCTTTTCTTTGTAGGTGTATCCCTATTTATAGGGTTTTTTCGAGTCCCCTTTCGGATCGATTAAAAGGCTGTACCCTGGTGAGTCACCAGAGCTACGGTGGTGACTCAGCCTAGGGATGGTGAGTTGTGCGGTGGAGAGACTGGGTGCATTAAATGCACCCAGATATTGTTTCTATCTGAGATGATATAGCATCATCGTGGCATGTACCGGTTGGAGAGTTCGTCAGCGGAGGCATCATCATCTCTATGGCGGCGTCGGAATAGCCCTAGGGTTTCAATGAGTATCCTAGGGTTTTGCTGGTTGCACTAGTGACCGTTGATTTGCTTCCTGATCCAACGATGGAAACAAGCTTGCAATTGGAGAGACATGCTTGAAACCCTAGCAGCACTTGGGTTTGCTCCTGGGTCTGTTGGGTTGTTCAGGTTAAGTCTAGGCCTGAACCGGGTCTGGATCTGTACCGGGTTTGGTTATAATCGGGCTTCGGGTTGTATTATTTATTTTGGCCTTCGAGTTGTAATTTGGGCTTCATATTTGGGCCTGTAAAATTGTAATAATTAATATAATAATACAAAATAATAATATATTATAATACTTATAACGAATCGGAACTCGAACGAAAATGACTGTCAAAAGCTGCCCCTCTTTGCTTATTTTTGTGTTAACAAGAATAAAGCAAAGATAAAAAGACAAGAAGTTTTCGTCCAATTAACTTCATATTTAATAAAAATTCGTTCCACAACTCTTCCGTGGAGATTGAACTTTTAATCTGTTCCCGCTTCACTACTCTTTTGTGAAGGCTGGATGTGTATCGCTTCACTACTCTTTTGTGAAGGCTTGATTTGAATGACTTCACTACTCTTCCGTGAAGGTCAGATTCGAGATTGATTTGCTTCCACTACTCTTCCGTGGAGATTAAATATGCAATATGGAAAGAACTTGTTCCACTACTCTTCCGTGGATACTAAGCTCATGTAATCTTTGGATATCCCTATTTTTAGGGATTTTGAGTTGATTACTCATATTTCAAAGTTCCAATATCTTGAACATTCGGCTTTTTTTTGAAAAACCTGTAAATGTGACATTGTATTTTCTATCATGCACTTATGAATGTCATGATCCTATTTATGCCTAAAATGTGTGCAATGACAAAGTTTCAGGGTATTTTTTTCTTCAAACGAGGACCCCTTTTTATTGTTCATTCTTGACTTAGTCTCATCATGGGTGCATAAACATTTTATCTCAGCTGACCATCTTGATCCTTTTTTTTGTCGAATCTAAACCTGTTTTGGTCATTCTTGAATTTCATCAGTACAAATGACAAACCATTCAATTCATGACAAATATTTCAGATCATTCATCAAGTATCTGAAACCTCCTATATATTTAAATGTTTCATGTATCATGTCATTATATGTTAAAATCATTGTTAGCCTCAGAATGTATGTATTCTTCAAAGACTTTTTGTACAATAATACACCATAATTTTTGTGTACTCCAAATTAAACTACATGTTTTAAAATTTTCAAATCAAGATGCTTTGCAAAAAGAAAATATTTTTATTCATGCAAAGAATTTACATGGCAAACTTTTATTTGTGAAAGAAAAAGTAGGCATCTTCAAACACCAATAGCATAAATGCTCTTGAACTGGCATACTACAAAGTGATTTGAGTGTAGCTTATGTCAAAAGGATCTCAAAATTATGATGATAATATGGAATTTCTCAAATCATTCATTCCTTCTATGCAAAATATCTTTTAACTGCATCCGAATTTACTGGGTATGGTAATTCTGGTTCATTCATTTCAGTAAGGACTAAAGCTCCTCCAGAAAAAACTTTTTTACAACATAAGGTCATTCCCAATTTGGCATCCATTTTCCTTGGTAATCCTTTTAAAAAGATAAAATCCTTCTGAGTACCAGATCTCCTCCATAGAATTCTTGAAGGCGAACTTTCTTATCATGTGCTCGTATCATTCTCTTTTGGTACATCTGACCATGACAAATTGCTTTCATTTTTTTTCTTCAATCAAATTCAATTGGTCATATTTGGTTTGTACCCAGTCTACCTCATCTAGCTTTACTTCTGATAGAACCCGTAATGAAGGAATTTCTACCTCAATAGGTAAGATTACTTCTATCCCATAGGTTAATGAAAACGTGGTTGCCCCAGTCGATGTTCGTACTGAAGTTCGATAGGCTAACAGAGCAAATGGTAGTTTCTCGTGCCAATCCTTATAAGTTTCAGTCATGCTCTCTATAAGCCTCTTAATATTCTTATTGGCTGCCTCAATCGCTCCATTCATCTTTGGGCGATAAGTGGTGGAATTATGATACTTTATCTGGAATTGTTCACAAACTGATTTCATCATTTTGTTGTTCAGATTCAAAGCATTGTCGGTAATAATTCTCTCTGGTAGACCATATCAACAAATGATCTCTTTTTTCAAGAATTTACAAACTGTGGACTGAGTAATGTTTGCATAAGAAGCTGCTTCTACCTATTTGGTAAAATAGTCTACTTCTACCAAGATAAAGCGATGACCATTTGAAGTTTTGGGAAAAATTTGTCCAATAACATCTATGCCCCACATAGAGAATGGCCAAGGAGCTATCATTACATGCAATGAATGAGGAGGAATATGATTCCTGTCTCCATAGACTTGACACTTGTGACACTTTCGAGCATAATTAATGCAATCTGTTTCGATAGTTGACCAATAGTATCCAAATCTCATAATTTGTCTAGCCATTGTATGCTCATTAGCATGAGTACCACATACTCCCTCGTGTACTTCTTCAAGAATTGATTTAGATTCCTCGGTATCCATACATCTTAGTAGAACTTGATCCAAACTATTTTTGTACAAGACTTCCCCATCTAGTACATACCCTGATGATATTCTTCGGATGGTTCTCTTATCATTTTCGATTGCTTGTTCAAGATAACTCTGATATTTGATATATTGGAATATATCATACTACCAGGGTTTCTCTTTTTCTTCTTCAATGTTAAGACAATGAGCTGGATATTCATAAGCCTGCATTTCAATAGGCATCATACTTGCATGTTCATTTACCTTAAATGCTGCTGCCAAAGTTGCCAAGGCATCTTCCATTTGATTTTCTTCTCTGGGGATGTAATCAAAAGTCACTTCTTCAAATTCTTTGATAAGTTTCAGAACCAGTTTCTGATATTTTACTAGCTTGAAATCTTTTGTCTCCCATTCTCCTCTGATTTGGTAAATTACTAGAGCTGAATCCCCATAAACCTTGAGCATTTTTTACTTTACGTTCAATGGAAGCTCTAAGACCCAAAATACATGCCTTATACTCAGCCGTATTGTTTGTACAATCAAAATTAAGTCTGCTAGTAAACGAATAATACTTCCCATATGGCGAAACTAAAATTGCCCCAATTCCATGCCCTAATGCATTCGAAGCACCATCAAAAGTCAACTTCCAATATTCATTGGTGGATGTGATTTATTCTTTTACTTAAATTGTCATCAAATCCTCATTAGGAAAATCAAAATTTATTAGCTCATATTCTTGAGAAGTTATACTTGTAATAAATTCAGCTATTACACTCCCTTTTACTGCTTTTCAACTGACACGTTGTATGTCAAATTCTGACAATAAAATTTGCCAACGAGCTAATCTTCCAGATAGTGCAGGTACATTCATTATATATTTCAAAGGATCAAATCTGGATATGAGCCATGTAGTATTATATAACATATACTGCCTAAGCTTTCGAGTGGTCCATACCAAAGCACAACACAATTTCTCAATTAAAGAATATTTAGTTTCACATTCAGTGGACTTCTTACTGAGATAATGAATGTCGAGTGGTCCATTGAATTTTCCCAGACCGATAAATAAAGAATTAAAGGTTTATCTAGGATAGGTGGTACCAAGATTGGAGTACTTGATAGATATTTCTTAACTGTCTCAAAGGCTTCTTGACATTCTTCAATCCATGTCCCATAATCATTTTTTTTAAAGAGGAGAAAAATATGATCACATTTCTCAGTTAGTTGAGAAATAAATCGACCTATATAGTTAAGTCTTCTTAAAAATCCTCGAACCTCTTTTTGTGTTTGTGGGGGTGGAAAATATTGAATAACCTTAACTTTATCTGGGTCTATTTCAATTCCTTTTGGCTTACAACAAATCCCAAAAGTTTACCAGAGGTCATCCCAAATGTACACTTATTTGGGTTAAGCTTTAACTGACATTCCCTTAATCTCTTGAAAAGCTTCCTCAAATTCTCAACATGCTCTTATTCGGACTTGGCTTTAACAATCATATCATCAACGTAAACTTCTATTTCTTTATGCATCATGTTGTGAAATAATGTTACCATAGCCCTTTGATAAGTTGCCCCTGCATTCTTTAATCCAAATGGCATTACTTTGTAACAAAACGTTCCCCATAAGGTGACAAACATCGTTTTCTCCATATCATTAGGGTACATTCTGATTTGATTATAGCCAGAAAAACATCCATAAATGAGAATAAAGAATTCTTAGCAGTATTGTCCACTAATATGTCTATGTGTGGCAAAGGAAAACTATCCTTTGGACTGGCCCTATTAAGATCTCGATAATCAACACACATACGAACTTTACCATAATTTTTTGTTACAGGGACAATATTTGCTACCCATTCAGGGTATTTGGCCACTTTAAGGAACCCAACATCAAATTGCTTTTTTACTTATTCTTTGATCTTGAGTAGGATTTCAGGTTTTATTCTTCTCAGCTTTTGTTGCACAGGTTTACATTCTGATCTTATTGGAAACTTATGTACTACCAATTCTGTATCTAACCCTGGCATGTCCTCATATGACCAAGCAAATACATCCTTGTACTCTTGCAGCAATTCAATCAAATCCTGTCGTCCTTTATTAGATAAAGTGGTACCAATTTTTACCTCATTCGTTTCCACATTAGACCCTAAATTTAAGATCTCAATAGGTTCCTTATGAGGTAGAATTTATTTATCCTTTTTTTCTACCATTTTTAACAGCTCAGAGAGTAAATCACATCCTTCACCATAATCCTCAGGACACATAGGCTGCTCAAAATCAATTTCTGGGCCAACGTCATTAGCATCTATGTCATTGATATTTGAGTTCGTGAAAGAAAAATAAACAAGAGTATATACATATAATAATGAAAATGCATTTAAAAATGATTTTCATTTAGAACTAATGCATCTTTTATTGAAAAAGGAAAACACATAGTTTAACCCTTTACAAAAAATCAAACTATTGCCCCAGGGTATATGCAATAATGAAAGTTTTGGTGTATTACTCTAAAAAGACTTGAAAACTACAGGTAATTCTTCCGTAGTCCAATTATTTAACTCAAAATCTGATGATGCGGGGTAAATGCCCATAGCTTCTTTTTCTACAGATTCATCATCTGATATGACATTGATACTCATTTCTTTCAAAGAATTTTCAATAATTATCCTTTTGCTCTGCTGATTCCTTTGAAAAGTATATACCCAACCAAAAGTATCATTTAATGATGGAAAGGTCATTGGTTCCCATGTAAGATCTTCTCCAGCTAACTTTGCCTTTCTCAATTCTTAATTCATTCCAATGCCCCTCTGTCTCTCTTTTATTGTCCGATGATATCCCAAACCAAATCGATCTTTCTTGGAGATAGGAAAAACTGGATTAACTGGTCCTTGCAAATAGCTTCTTAATCATTTTCCAGTTTTTGCCCCTCTTCCTAAGGTCAATCTGAGTCTCATTTTTGTGCAATTGGAAATTTTGGGTTTAAGTATCTTTTTCCCCTCAGCCACAAATGTTACATTGACAAATTCTAATGACCTGAAAGAACACTCAATAGCTTCTTCATCCAATTCGACATATGGAACAATGGTAGAGACTGAAGCAATGATGTCTTCTTCAATATTAAGACATATCAGCCTATCATCTATTACAAATTTTATCTTTTGGTGTAACGTAGATGAAACTGCCCCTGCTTGATGAATCCAGGGTCTTCCCAACAAACAATTGTAAGTGGGTATAATATCCATTACAAGGAATTCTATCTCATGTGTAGCCAGACCAATAGTTAAGGGAATATTGATTTTTCCTAATACCTCATTCTTGGTTCCGTCAAAAGCTCGGACAATACTCTGACTACTTCTCATGAGTGTGCTATCAATTGGTAATTTCTTCAGAGTCACTAATGGCATTACATTCAAAGCCAAGACATTATCTACTAACACTCGAGATAAAATATGTCCCTTGCACTTAACTGTAATATACAGAGCTTTAGGGCTACCATTCATCTCAGAAGAAATTTCTTCTTCGGAAAAAGAAAGGAAATTATCTACCTGTATATTTGCAATCAACCTATCCAATTTGTTTGCAGGCAATTCCTTTGGTATAAAAGTTTGATTTAACACTTTTAGCAAAGCATTACGATGTGCTTCAAAGCTTAATAAAAGTTCTAAAACTGATATACGAGCTGACAATTTGTGAAATTGTTCAATAATATTGTATTCATTTTTCTTGAGAAACTTCAAAAATTCTACAGCTTCGGTTTCAGTTACAGGTTCATTAATGATAGTTTCATCCTTTTTCAACTGTAGCTCAACCTTTTTCCCTTTATCAACTAGACCTTGTTTCTCAGATTCCTTAGAATAACATCTCCCACTTCTGGTAAAATGTCCAACTACATCTACTTCTTCATTTCCTCCCATTGTTTCCTTCATTTGGCATTTATAATTCCATGGCACTTGCTTGTCATCTTTATAAGGAAACGGGGATGGTGAAGTAATAACCACCTTTGGAACTTTTTTATCTGGTATCTGATTCCTTGGTGTGATAATTAGAGGATGATTAGAGTTATAAACCTCTTTAGATGATCCCTTAGATGCGTAAATATCCATTTCTTCTTCTGATATTTCCTTAAAAAATTCCATCTCATTTTCATCCATCATTTTTTGTACCAAATCCCGAAAATCTGAGCATTGTTGTATAACATGTCCTTCATAACCATGATAATGACATATATTTTCACAATTTAATTATTCTACTAACAGATCAAATTTTAGCAAACCAACTTTTATCATTTGAGTCCATACCATAACATAGGTGATTTACTTCACTAACTTGTTTTATCAACTGCTTTCATTTTTCCTCTTTAATTGCATTGATCCCTATTCTTGTTTAATTTGGCAATGGATTTTGAGCCACATTTGGTTTCTCTTTATCACCAAAATTTATGATATTCTTTGTTTTCAGGCTTCGAACAATTCTTTTGAATTCAATGCAATTTTCGATAGAATGTCCACGGGCTCCTGCATGATATTCACATTGCAAGCTATCATTGTACCACTTAGGATATAGAGGTTGTATGGGTGATACATGATAGGGTGATATTATATGATTATATGCTTGTCATATAATATCTGGTATAACTCTTAGTAGGTCATCGGAATTAGGTCAAACTGAAGTTTCTCTCTTTCCATCATTGATTCCCTTGTCCCTTGTCTGGAAAAATTTTGTGTAGAAGATCCAATATCCTGAGATCGAGACACTGTAATATTATTGGACTCATATTTCCTTGCATCATTCACCTCACTTTCTTTCTTTTTCATAAATGGCTTCTTACTAGATTCACCACTTTCAAGTTTCCCGCTCTTAACCGCCATTTCAATCATCTCACCTGCTGTAACTATGTCATCAAAGCTTTTGAAAGAATTACCTATGAGGTGAGTAAAGAAAGGAGTTGTCAAAGTGTTCACAAAGAGCACATTTGTTTCTTCTTCTTCCATAGGTGGATGTACATGTATAGATATGTCCCTCCATCTTTGGGCATAGTACCTGAAACTTTCATTGAATTTCTTTTCCATGTTCTATAGTACCATTCGATTAGGCCTTATATCCTTCACATGCTTATATTGTTCCAAAAAAGATCTGGCCAAGTCTTTCCAAGATTTAATATGAGCTCTACTTAATTGGTTATACCATTGAATGGCCGAACCAGTTAAGTTTTCTTGGAAACAATGGATCAGTGGTTGATCATTCCTTATATAACCCGTCATTTTCCTGTAAAACATTGTGATATGGGTAGAAGGACATTTCATTCCATCAAATTTTTCGAAGTCTGGGATTTTGAGCTTGGATGGTAATACCAAATCAGGTACCAAACTCAATTCCTTAGCTTCAATTCTATATACATTAGAGAATTCCTTTATTACCCTAACTTCTTCCATTAGTTGTTCCAATTGTTTATTTGGCTCTTTCTTTTCTTCCTAATCAAAATATAGAACATTCTCAACTTGTTGTTAATTTATAGAAGCACTTGGTAAATTTATGTTTACCCCCTTGTTTGAGTAAATGCCCCGAACTGGGCTTTAACATAAGAGGTTGCATAATCTTGACGGTATAAAGGTTCCTCAATTACTTTAGCTTTTAAACAATCTGCTCTTAGTGTAAAGCCTGGAGGATACAAAGGATCTTCGGTGAAAGTACCAATGGCTGAGGCATTTATTTGATCCATGCTTCTCCTTTGTAACATACATGCAAATTTTTCCATCATCTCATTCTGGGATTTCATCAACTGTTCATGCATTTCTTCCTGAATTTTCTTGAAATTCTCTTGTATCTCAAGCTAATTCATTTCAATTTGAGCGATCTTATCATCCATTTCCCTTTTTTTTGGCATTATATGGATGCTTAGGGGGGTCAAGTATTTTTCAAAAAAGAAGAAAAAAACATTTTTAACGAATATGGATGAAAAATATAATGTTAAAATGTTCATGCTCAATATGTAAATGTAAGGTGTTGATATCAAGATGATTTCTTCAGAACAACTTTTATATTAAAACAAAGCTTTATTACAAAGCTTTAAAATAGAGTACAGATTACAAATAAATCTGAGCAGCTTCTCCTAACTGTTGTATATGTTTAATTAACTCAAAGACCTTATAAGCTTCTTCGGTTCCTGGTTCTAATTCTTCACTCAAAGTGGTAGCTTCATATGCCAAGTCCACTAAATATTGTGCCACTCCCTGTAACTGCTCCAAATACTTTGCAATGAGGTCGTCTCTTTGTTTGACTTTCCATTGAGCACGTTCCCAACGATAGCGCCATTGTAAAATTTCTTTGTACGGGACAATAGGGAGTTGATTCTCCTTTCTCTGAAGATCTTGGACTTTGGTTTCCAGATCATTCACTTGCTTTCTTAGATTCTTAGCTTCCAAGTTACTTTATTTACTTCGCAGTACAGTTTTTAACCTTTCTATCTTGCTTTTTAGTCTCTGGTTTTGAGATTGATTTTCCAATAGTCTTTGTTCTAATGCCTATTTTTCTTTGACAAGTATCTTGAAATGGTGTTTACTTTGTTTGAGCTCCTCTTTACCTTCTGTAGCTTTTCTCGTCAGCCCTGTTGACTCTTATTTGCTTGATTCTTCAGTAATATGAGACTTTACCACATGCTGATAGGTTGACTGGAGATCATTGAAATCTATCATGAGCTATTTTTTAACTTTGCTGACTTAATCTGCTCGCCCTTTATGTATGTCTATCTCAATTTCTTTGTGGTATACTTTTTCTTCCAGCTTTTGCAGAGTTTTTCTCCATTGCTTTCTTTTGACCTCAAAGTCTTGTTTTGCTAGCTCTAATGGAGATGGTATAACTCTCAAATGTTCTTTGATGGGTTGAACATTCTCGAAATTAATCATTGGAATGTTGTCGTTGATTCGGTTGATTCTCCATTGTTCGTATTCGGATGAAAGCTTTTGACTAAAAGTGAATAAATTTGCTCGATGAATCTATTTCCAAGCCTCAACAACCTTTCCGATCTTTTCCTTGTACTGATCACTTTTGAATGCAAATTTTGATTCAGATAAACCAGATGTCGTAGGAATGAACTGGCTTGATCCATATTGTGTGGAAACCATCAAAGGTGCATATCCTACAAAACCCCATATGCTTGGTAAGGGAACCCAATCATGCTCTCCACGCTTATACACTATGTTTGAAGAAGTATTCCATGAGGCTCGCCATAATATGTAATTATCTTTGAGATATCGAAAGATGTTCATCCATTTTTCCTTGTCGTAACCTCCAAGCCATTTATGAGAAAGGAAATCTTGTAGAGGCGAGAAGTCCTCCAAAAATACCCGTCCAGGAGCTCTTTCTTTATGTTTAAAATGATTAAGAATCCATACCAATAATAGGGGTGCACAACCTATTAAACGTCCCTCTCATTCGCGTCTGCAATAATTCAAAGAACGAAATGTTTCAGCTAATATGGCAGGAACAGGATCTGCATTCTTATTCAATCTTTCAAACAGTTCTACAGTTGATATATCCACATGCCTCAGAATCTTCGGGAAAATAATTAATCCATAAATTCCTAAAGCCAACATATCAATCTGCTTTCTTTTGCCAGGATGACGGTAGATTACTTCTTTCAAGGCAGTCCAAGTAATGCATTCACTATCACCTTTCCTCTTGATATTTCTTGTAGCCCATTCTTCACTCATCCCGGTCAATAAAATCACTTTCTTCTTAAAAGGAGCAGTATTAGGTGACTTGATATATACTCTGTCTTCATAGATTCTTAGACAACGAATAATAGCTCGATATTCCTCTATAATAGGTGTGAAATCTATTTTACCAAAGGTGAAGCAACTATAGATAGGGTCCCAAAACTACGATAGAGCTCTGAACAGATGTCGGTCAATAGGAATGTCTAAAAGATAAGCAATGTCACCATATAGCTGATAAAATACATGCTTGTCCGCTGCTTCCCATTTCTCCCAGATTTCTTTAAACTCACCCAGGTTATTCTGGCGAACGCTAATATGTGTATATTTGGCTAAATTTGACACTCATCCAGGTGATAGACTATTTCCTTTGATAAGTTGAGATTTCTCAGACCATCTTAAAACAACTGCATTCTATTCTACTTCATATTGGACTCTTTGTTCCATATTTCTAGCTTTTCTATATGAAATCAGTCATGAATTAACACCATGATATGAAAATGAAAAATGCAGAAATGAAAATAAAGCATAAAATTAATAAAAAATAATTAAACCCTAGTTTCATGTAATCTAGTTCATGCTTTTATTTAAAACAACAAACATAACCACATGATTTCTAGTTCACATGCGTTTATTCAAAAAATAATACTAAATAAATAAAAGACTCAACATTCTTTTCCTTGTGTGCTCATCTTAAAAGACTTAATCGGGCTAGGTTTCGCCTGAACTTAAGTTCTAAGTTTTACTATATGCTGGGTTTTGGCTCTAGGGTAAAAGGGTCAATGAATTGTCCTTTGTTGGTGTCCCTTTGGACTGCCAAGCCCTCAATCCTGGTCCATTACAAACTTTCAGATTAAGTTCACTTCGAAGGAACACACTTCCTTATATCAAAACCACACGAGGAACATAAGGTGTGAGCTCAAAGAATGATCCCCTATCCCATACGGAGGTGAAAACCACACGAGGGAGTAGTTTCTCATTCACTTAAACATGATAAGAGTGGGGTTTTAGTTCATGTCATGAATGTAGTGTACAGTGGGTGAGGAAAAGCATAAAAAGGATAAAATAATATATAACCAATTATTCTATTATAATGACCAATATTAAATCTGTACACACATAAAAAAAAAAAGTTAGTAAAATAATAAAAATAATTAAAACAAAATTAAAACAAATTTATTATTTTTGCAAAGACAAATAATTAATAAATTAGTGGATGAACTTTCTTTTTAAATTCCCCAGCAGAGTGGTCAAGCTTTCGAGACGTATATCTGCCTGGCGATGGAGAGTGCAAATAGTACACCCCAAACGGTGTAACTAGTCTCGAAAAAGTAAGAGCTTATCCTCCTTGAATCAGATGAAACACCAAGTTGTAAAGTCACCACCAATCTTTTAATTTGGTGAGATTGGTCACCAAAATGTCATATTATTTTAATAAAATTTCTAAGAATAATATTAAAATAATACAACTCGGGTATGCTTACCAGAAAAATGAGTTCGAGAGTCGGTTACGTATGCGGAAGGATTAGCACTCCCATAACGCCCAAAATTGGTACCGGTATTTATTAATTAGTGTCTTTGCAGTAAATTATAAATTTGCTTTCTAAATTTGAATTTACAAATAACTTAATATAAATAATTACTAAATAATATTTAATATAAATATTACTAGTCCTATTATAATGTTTAATATTAAAATTATATAGATTAAATTAATATATTAAAGTATATTAATATTATAATTAATCTTATACTAATAAATAATGATTAAAACATAAAATGGAAAATATTAAAATTAATTAACATAACCTAAACTATTATTAAAGTTATGTACTGCTAAGGTAATTTACCCTAAATTATTTATACGAGTATAAATATAAATAATTGAAATATGAAGGACTAAATAGGTTATTTAACCTAATTATATATATATATATATATATATATATATATATATATGCGTAATAATGACTAAAAAGTAAATAAATAAAATGAAAAGACTAAATTTAAATGCACAAAACATGCTTTTAATTACCAAATTACAAAGTTACAAAATTACAAAGGCTCACGTGTAGTTTCCCTATTCCTGAATTTACGCACATGTCCCTCACCAAAACGACGCCATTCGGGGAGGGGTATAAATGCTCCAAAACTAGCCCAAAGAGGGATATTTCCCTCATTTCTCTCATTTGACTTATCTCTCTTAGAGAGAAGCTTTCAACCCTTTCTAAGATTCCCTCACCGGAGGGAATCCGACCACCATCGACCACTGTATGTCGGCACCAACACCCACCACTTACGGTGGCCGAAAATTACCAAAATACATCAAAATGACCCCCTGTCCGTCCTAAAGCCGATTCTGGCGACCGTTTCATCTAAAAAGCCTTAAACCAACGTAGATCTAAGAGTTATACCTTCGAAACTTGGTTTCTCCGGTGGCGCTTGAGATCTCCGACGATGGTAAGGCTTCCCTCTCTCTCTATTTTATGATTTTTTCTGTGGTTTGGGTTGCTGTTTTTTCTTGCTTGCCTCGTTGTTCTCTTCTTTGTAGGTGTATCCCTATTTATAGGGTTCTCTGAGTCCCCTTTCGGACCGGTTAAAAGGCTATACCCCGGTGAGTCACCGGAGCTACGGTGGTGACTCACCCTAGGGGTGGTGAGTTGTGCGGTGGAGAGACTGGGTGCATTAAATGCACCCAGATCTTGCTTTGATCTGAGATGATATAACATCATCGTGGCATGTACAGGTTGGAGAGTTCGTCAGCGGAGGCATCATCATCTCTATGGCGGCGCCAGAATAGCCCTAGGATTTCAATGAGTATCCTAGGGTTTTGCTGGTTGCACTGGTGACCGTTGATTTGCTTCTTGATCCAACGGTGAAAACAAGTTGGCGGTTGGAGAGACATGCGTGAAACCCTAGCAGCACTTGGGTTTGCTTCTGGGCCTGTTGGGATGTTCGGGTCAAGTCTAGGCTTGAACCAGGTCTGGTTATAATCGGGTTCAGGTTGTATTTTTTATTTGGGCCTTCGAGTTGTAATTTGGGCTTCATATTTGGGCCTGTAAAATTGTAATAATTAATATAATAATACAAAATAATAATATATTATAATAATATTACAATACTTATAACAAACCTTGAATAGGCTTTTGTTGTTGTTATTGTTGTGCTTATAACGAATTGGAACTCGGACGAAAACGGCTGTCGACATGTAGGATAAACAATTTTTTTTCTCTCACGCTACAAGTCAAAGGCTCTAATCAGGAAGATTCTCTCGATGTATAGAAGGAGACTTCTCAATTAAAGGTATCTACATGTATACGTAGAACAAATCTGGTGGAAGATCTACAAGAATTTATGTTTCTCAAATAGAGGTCTTTGAGGAGGGATATATGACACTTAGGGGTGAGCAAAACTCGACTCGACTTTAAAAATCGAATTCTTTTTTTCAATTTCGAGTTATTCAAGTCCACTCGAATTATCGATTCAGTTTTCAATTTTGAGTCGAGATGAAATTTGGAAATTTGGAAAATAAAAAATTTGACTGACTATTTTGACATTTTTGCGATTTAGTCCATGATTTCCTTATTCATTCAATTCCTCCTTCATTTTAAGTCCATTTGTTTTACTAAATTTGAACCACTTGCTCCTAAACCATCTTATAATACATACGTGCTTTCAATTCCTTTTTTGATAACATTTTTTAATTTTCAATTTAGTCCCTCAACTTTTCATGATTTCATTATCTCTTCAATTCATCCTTCATTTTAAGTCCATTTTTAATCAAATTTGAACCACATGCTCCTATACCACTATAGAATACTTATGTAACTTCAATTTCTATTTTTTACTAAAAATATACTCTCTTTTTATTTAGTCCATTAACTTTGCATTTAACTCATTTTGGTCTTTTGACTGCAATTGTTTGCAAATTCTTTCTTCCCATCAATTCCTTGACTCTTTTATACTCTCATCAATACTTCATCCTCAAAATATCTTCTTTAAAATATAATATTGTAAATATATTTTATAATTTTAGATTGTATTTGATATATTAAATAACATTATAATATAAAAAGAATATGAATATATATATATATATATATATATCTATATGGTTAGAGAAAATCGAAAAGTTAGAATCATTCCTGACCATAATACTATAAATAATTATAATACAATTTGTATAGAAACTCGAATAACTCGACTTGAAAAAATTTAAAGTTAAATTCGAGTTACAAAATATGACTCGTCAACTTGAATAACTTGAAATTTTTTTAACTCGACTTAACTCGATCAAATGCTCATCCCTAATGAAACTAGTATCAACGATTCTTTTTATTTATTGAAGGATTAAGTATTTCATCCTTTTTGATTGGGATGAAAAGTTGCCAACTCTAATACCATGACTTTAAATGTTTCAATTTTAATTCTGAAACTTTCAAATTCAATTCTTTATGATGTTGTCTCTATTGATTTATTTTAACATTTAAATTATTTACCCTTTCCGATTTAGATGAAAAATCTAAAAAAATAAACATACTTTGTAGAAAATGAAGTTTCATGCGTCTTTTAGTTATCTTTTTATATTTATTAGATTGGTTTGTTTAAGTGAGATTTTAATATCGGTGTATCATTTTTTCGTACGCTTAAAATGTCTCTCACATCTTAAATATCATACATGCAACTTCTTTTTACATTTGGTTCGAGAAAAAGATCATTACTATAGAGAATAATCTTTTCTAGAATCACATATTCACGTTTGGTTTATGAGCATTCACTCCATGTGATAATAAATTATTACCTACAGTAGTGTTTTTTAAGCTTTTTTCGATAATGTCATTTCCCTTGTTTTTTTAGATATTAGACAATTCTCTCCCTTTAAGACAATAATGCCCTTGAAATAACGTGGCTATTTCAAAATGATCATTCCTTTCGTGTATAATTATATTGGTATAAATCTATTTTATTCAATTTTTTTTTATTGTGGTTCTAATTTTTTTAATACTTATTGTAAAATAATATGATGCATATAATAATAAATAAAAAAATACAAAGTTTTTATTTTATTTTGAGTATTTATTATGTATGTGCTTAATTAAAGTTTTATTTTTATATGTATTTTATTATCTTTGTTTTTTAGAATTAATTTTCATAAAATGTTTTTATATTATAATTTTTATGTTTTCTATTAATTTTGTAAAAATAGTTTGATATGATATTTCATTGTACAACTCATACATGTAGCATGGATAAAATAAAAAAGTGTAGCAATTAACACATTCTTACACCGATGTAAGTATGTACATCTCCCAATATATTAGTAACTAAAAAGAAACACATAATTATATTGGTGTAAATACGTTTCTGTTTTTTTAAAGAAATTAAAAATTAAAAATAATAAAAAATTAAAAATAATAGTATATATTGAGTTATTTACGTATAGATTTTATTAAAAATATATAACTTAAAAGTAATAGAAAATTATATTTTTTTTTGAACTTTAATGTAAAGATTTTGATTTTAATATTCAGAATTCAATAATTAGAACAGAAAACATATCTTAAAGATAATTTGGTAAAACATACATTTTTCCTATTTTATATTCTTTCAACAGAACATTGTGATATTACATTCCAACCAAACCAAACAATGTAATACAACATTCCTAGTAATATGTTAAGTAATGTAACATTTCGCTAATCTTATTCTCAATGGTAATCTTACATTCTGTGAATCAAAGAACTCATTTAAGTTAATACTAATAAGTAATGCTTTAAGTTTCCCTTGGTTAGTCCATTAGGGTAATAAATCAACTAAGCATTACATTACCTCCTTACATATAATATATTTTGAAACGTCTATTGTTCCATGTCTTCGGGATCTCTCTTCCACTCATGTCTTCAAGCTTGTATGCATTGGATCCTATCATTTTTGTCATGCTATAGGTATCTTCCCATTGGGTCTAGTTTCTCCCTATGTTATAATAATTAAATCTCCCACTTGGAACTACTTATTGTGCACCCTTGAATTATAGTATCAGCCCACTTGCTTATTTCTAGTTGTTAATTTCATCTTCGTATCTACTTTTTAAAAGGTTTAAATTTGATCGAAGTGTTTGGTTGTTGATGTTCATATCAACGTGTTGTCCTGTATGTTGGCATTCCAACGTCAATTGAAATTATCGTCTCAAAATGTATATCAAATTAAATATGTCTACTCAGTCCCCATGTATAACGTGATCCCGGGTATCGATAATATACATGTAAGAAGTTTCTCTAGGCAATGAATCCGGACAGTCAGAAGCATCTGTTACTTCCACAACAGAAATTTCATTCATCTAAAACAAAACAAAGGCGTTTGTTAGTGAATACCTTTTGTGAGACCATCAAAAAGGACTCCAAATCGACCGCAACATCTCCAGAGGAAACGAAGATCGGAGACGACAAGCAGAGAAACACGATTGCCCAAAAAAATAAAACATAAGAGCCTACAAGATCACAAACATCTGATACCATATTGTTTTACCAAGTAAATTTCCAGGGTTTATTTTATGAAAACTCACTTTTATTATATCATCAGCCAACAATTAACTATGACATCAACACAACAAACTCACAACCTCCTAACTCCCATGCCAGCTCATGCTTCAACATTGTGAGAAGCTTCCCACCAATTTATAGGAGAGGCATGACATCTTGATACTACTAAAAGGACTTTCTTAAATACTCACATAGACTGTTAGATATTTTTCACTTTTAGTTACTAATTCTCTTTTTTATGTCGAATTAAATCGTCTTCGATTAACCTATAATTTCAAACTCATAGATTAACCGCACTATATTTTAATATCCTTCTTTTTGTATAAAAAATAACTCATGTAGTGTATAGAACAAGTGAAACTTAAATTTCAATTTTATGTATCTTATGTATAAAATAAAAATGAGTATGTCAGCAATCTCTAGACTTCAATTTTATGTATCTTATGTATAATCATTTTAGATTATTTAAAAAATGTATTAATTTTTTAAAGACTAATAAAAAAATGGAATATCTGTTTATTATATGAATTAATAATTTATTAGATGAAAAACGTTTACACGAATAATAAATATAAAGAGCTTCACTTAAGAGTTTAACATTTTACAAGAATTTGGCATTTGTTTGAAACTTTTGACAATCCACGTATTTTTCTACTAATAAATTTCTGATCCCTCTTCGTCCCGCCACGCACCTCTACCATCAAGCTCTCTAAATTTTCCCTATTGACTCAGCCGTCTATAGGTTTCTGTAATGATATGAGGTTTCACTGATATTTCATCGAGTAAAATCCATGAAGATTTTAGTTCATAGGAAACATTCAGAGTACCAGGTTTTCAGGAGATCAGAATATGTCTAGTGTGTTCCAACAAAAACCATTGAAAAAATACAATTTTTTTATAACAGTAACAATTTAAAACATATTTTTAAAACCATAACAGAACCCTTCAACCGATCACCTTTATGCAGTTCCCCAGAACTGCATCTATAAGGACTTACCCTAAGCACACAACAATGGAATCACCCTGAGGAAATGCCTTGGGGCCTATTGGCCTACCCAAGGGTCTCCTTAGGTCCGTAAGGATTTACTAGCTTGATCAGAGCTGAACCTCCATACTCCAGAATCCTACCCATACAGTATCCAGTAGAAATCAGATTTAAAAGTAAATAGTAATATATGGATTATGATCTAGTAAAATCTCGTGTGACAATGAAATAAACCATATAATTGTCCTCCACCCGTACACTATATGCAGCCCTATGATTAACCCAAAAGAGTGCCTTGGGGCCTGAGAGCCTACCCAAGAAAGTTTCTCGAGGCCTCGAAGCCTACCCAAAGGTCACCTTAGGTCTGTAAGGATTTACTAGCTTGATAAGAGTTGAACCTCCATACTCTAGCCTACCCAAATGATGACCCAATAAAACAGTTCAAGTAGTAACCAGTAGATTCCATGATCCATAAATCAGGAACGATAATATTTTACAGTGAAAACAGATAACCAAAGAATATACACCATGTACCAATAGCTCATAAGCCAGTAAATCAGGAAAATTAAGTTTTAAAACAGGTAAAACATTTACATGTCACATAAGGAACACACTAGAGGATCTAGATATTCTTGGGAGATACTTGGTATTTATCATGTAGGGGGAACCATGAAACTTCTGGTAATTTAATAGGATTTTAGAATCAAGATCCTTATAAAAGGGGGTTTAATGGCTAACTGATTCATTATTCATTCGGGAAGTGATTTATCAAGATCATACAATATTCATATATTTTTCAAAGGTAATTGAGTATCATAAAGGCATTTTAGACATTTGGTTCTTGGAGAATTTTTTATCAATTTAATCTAATAAGAGTAGAGAGATGATTTGTGGTATTCAAGATTATATATTGAATTATCGGGATACTGAGTTAACTCAAACTGAACAAATCCCAGCAATGATATCTGTCAACTGATCAAATCGATGCACCTCAATGGTATTCACACTTTAATACTGACAAATCTTGTCAAACTGATCATCTTTAGAATCATCGTTGAATGGATCTTAGGGAGACGAACATGTATTCCAATGGTATTTATTTCATTTCTGTATTGCAACGATATCAAAAAAAGTCGATGTGCTTGATTCTTGGTTCAACACCCTTATGAACAATACAACATATATGTTCATCGACGTTTGCAGACTTATCTAAGTCATTCACTTAATTCTATGTCTTTGAGGGCACTTAGGCCATTTATTAGTTAAGTCTATCCCGGTCACTTTGAAAGTTTCTAGAGTAATTCGGTCGTTTTCGCAAATTCGGATACTTATAGTACTTCCATTCAGTTCAATTTGGTCATATAATATAGTCATTTTGGTATTCTAGGTTGACTTATTCATTTCAGAACTGAGGGTATTTAGTTATTTCAGAGCTTGGACATACTTCATATCATTTTACACTTTAGGGGTATTCCAAATAGATCAGGAATTTAATCGATGATTCCAAGGTTCAAGTGGATCATAATATAAGTTCTCAAGTCATCTTCATTATCATAGCCATCCATAGTCCTTTTTAAACTTTAAATGTATTATCGTCATTTCATTTAATTCTGTCAGTGAAATTACTTCTAATAAATTAGACTTCAAAGTATTCTAGTTCTTTTAGAGTTCATGGTATTAGTCATTAAACATTGAAGGTTGTTTTAGTTATTTCATAGCTCGAAGACATTTCAGTAATTCAGATCAACCCAAACATATGTACATTTTCTGATAATTTGGTCAGATATATCTATTCAGCGTTATTTTTTGATCTTAGGGGTAATCATGATCTTTTTGCAGTGCAAGAGTATTTTGGTTAAATTACAATTCAAGGTTATTTCCAGTCCTTTCCTTCTATCCAGTCTTTCCATTTATTTTCATTTTTCTGAATAATTCAAACGATAATAGTACTTCCAATATTTTAGTCTTTAGGTGCTTGCTGATAATCAACAATTATAAGTCTTGTACCTTCTTGAATGTTAGGATCAGATTATCAGTGACTATTCGAGTAGATCATGAATTTAACAGATGAAATAGTGATTTATCGAATTAAAAAATACAAATTCTCAAGGTACTTATACTCTTAGGTCAATTTAGGCCATTTTTACCCCATAAGGGCAATTTTGTAATTTATAATTAAGTGATTTTGGTATTAAACCTTTTAACGAAAATACTTAGAATTTAATAATTCTAAGGTCATTGGCTCTTTAGACTAATCACTGCACTTGAAATTAATTATTATTAGTCTTCCAATTCCTTTATATAGTTAAATCGAGTCTTAACCAATTTATCACTTAAACCATATTCGGTTCGAGTCCATCCATAATCAAATATGCATAATAAACCAATCATATACATCCATGCATTTATCTATTATCAACATGTTCCATAAAGCATAAAAAGAGGTAGTAAAGTTTTGCCTCGATTTTTGTGCTCCATCGATCGAACATTTAAACTCCATTCGATCATTCTCGAACTAGAATTCAACGTCCAATAATTTCTCGAATGCATGGCAAATGAATTTACGTCAGAAACTGAACTTAATCAAAAAAACTAAATCGAATCCGAAAGCTAAAAAAACTGAAAAATGGCTTACCGAGTGCGAATTTGGAAAAAACAGACTTCGGATTCGAACTCAGAATGTCAAAAAACATAAAATATTACTTTTCAAAAAATTTGATTTTTTGGTCAAAGTCAGCAAGATGACTCGGATGAGTTAACTCATACTAGTTGACTCGAACAAGTTAACTCGGTCGGGTCAAACAGATCTGGTTCGGGGCAGTCTAGTCCACTTGGACCGTTTTTAGAAAAAAATCATGGTTGGGGAAGAGCACTACGTGCATGCGACGGCGCGTGGCAGCTGCGACTAGCCCGGGGTGATCGACCGATTACTCCTATAACTTCAATTAACCAATTGAAATCAATATTCAACCAAACATCAGCCCAAAATCTATCTGAAATAAAAGAAAAGGGCCGAAACACTTACTCACGCTGGCGATTTGTGGAACTAGCAATGTTGACGCGACCTACTTGTTAGGTTTTGAGCAGAACAGTTCGGGAACCATGTTGGTGACGGCGGTGAGGTGAGACAGTTATTGGATCAGCCGAAATTGACGATAAAGGTGACGACGATGCTATGGTTTTCTCCCTTTGATTCATGACTCTCAATGATCGATTGGGGTTGTTGACAACTGGGGACTGGTCGCCGGAGGATGTCGGTTCGACTGATGGCGATAGAGCACGACAATGGCGGCCGGACAACGACGTATTTGGCGAAGACGACGTATTGGGCTTGGGATTTGGGGGAAATCGGGAATTGGGGTTTTTTGGGAAAATTGGGGGTTAACCGGGTTTTAACTTACTAGGATAATTAGGGAAATTTTGTGCTAAGTCTCTGAACTTCCCATAGGTTCCGAAACTAAGCTGCAACTTTTAAAAATTTTACAATTTAGTCATAAACTTTTACCTTGTTCCGACTTTAATTCGATACTTTAAATTAATAAAATCTAGTCCCTAAATTGGGGTATGACAAAATCATATGCTAATAGTGTTCGTTCTAGTCATGAGTCAGTCATGAGTCCCATTGATGGTTTATTTTCATCTTCAATACTCTACACCTTGTTTGTTTTGCATTTGGATCTTGATATTTTGCTATGTTGTTTTTTTAGTCTTTAAAATTACCCTTGTTTTATTATAGTCACTCTTTAGTATGATATGTTTAGTTCCATTTATTTCTGTCATGCTGATTCTCGATATATTTACACGTCTTACACAAATACATAGGCTATGTTTCTACTTCATGTACATTATTATAGTATTTTATACAATATTCCCTAAATCTATAATATATGCAAGAGTGAGCGATAGGTTAATTTTCAGCAAGTATTATAGTATTTTTGTAATATGTAATGCATGTGCGTATAGCATGTTTCTTTGTCCATAATGTTTAAAATATTATAATGTATATGCATATGCAACAGGTTTCTGTCTTCCACTTTTTGTAACATATATGTTTAATATTGTTTTTATTAATATATTTAATATTGAGTATTATGAGACATCAAGCATATTTTTTAATTTTATTTATTTATTTTTTGAGATAACATTTTGTGCGAGGAATGTAGGGGAACATGTCTTAACTGACAAGAAGCGTGTTTTCGAGAATTATTCGAATAAAATAATGTTTTTTACATTCGAATGAGTTATATATATATATATATATATATATATATATATATATATTCTATCTAAAAAACTAAGGCAATATCATTTTGTGAGGATAATTCATGGAAATGCGCCTTAACTGACAAGGAACGTGTTTCCAAGGATTGTTCAAGCAAATTAGTATCCTTTTTGTATTAGAATAATTTCTAAATATATTAAATATATACAATTTATTTCCTTTAAAAATAATAAATTAAATCAATATTAATTTGTATGGGAAATTTATGTAAACGTGTCTTGACTAACAAGGAGGGATTTTCAAGAATTATCCATGCGAAATAATATTTTTTATACTCAAGTGATTTTTATTTTATTTACTTTATTTTTATATTAAATATATATAATTTAAGAAAAATATGGTAATGATCTTCTGTATGGAGAATCCATAAAAACGTGCCTTAACTGACAAGGAGTGTGTTTTTTAGGATTGGTCGTACGAAATAATACCCTTTTTGAATTTTTTTCTTCCTCTAACATGATCATAATTTAAATGTATATTCGAATTTGCAAATTTCAATATTTACATGAAGTATAATCGCTTGGGTACTGATTTTGGGCACTATGGAGGAGCTCATCCTTCCCCACGCGCAATCGACTCTAGAACTCTTTTTAAAATGAGTTTCTGGCTAAATGCATATCACTTTTTATCTTTTAAAATTATTTTTAGTAAAATTATTCTAAAGGATATTTTTAGTTATTCTACCTACCTAATCTAAACATCGATGACGACTCCAAATTTTATTTATTTATATTTTAAAAAAAACCCAATATTTTCAAAAAATTAAGTTGAATTGCTCCTTGCCATAGCCTTAAAAAGCTAAAAGACCTTTCCGACACATACCTAAGGTTACGTTTTGGTTATTCACCGTTAAAAATTTAATGATGATGTTGATGTGTCACCATAAGTTAATGTCATGTCATCATTAAAAAATAAAGTCATATCAACCGTTTTGTTAATTTTTTAATAGTGGATGATTAAAATGAACCAAAATGTAACATTTGGTCTGATTTTGAGAAAAAAATAATTACGTAACCAAAACAAAACGAAAGTGATAGTTGAGGTACTAAATGCGTAGTCTACCCTTTTTCATTTTTCCTATTAAACTCTATTCATTTCACTTTATTTATGAAATTGAATTTTTGACATATTGAATTCTTTATGCATGGTGTCGACACTCGTTTTTCATCCCAAAGTTTAATTATTATTATTATTATTCTATTTTATTTTTCAAACCAATTACAACAACCAAAAATCGGGCCCAATTAGAAGCAAACCCGGAGCCCAGTTACAAGCAAACCCGAAGTCCAATTACATCACACCTGGAGCCCAGTCTTAACCCTAATCTGCTAGGGTTTTTAAACCCTAGCAGCCACCACTGGAGCTAATCAAATATGTCGCCAATCTTCTTTAATCCCCGATACTCCACGTCACCACCAGTCAATAGCTCGACTACTCGAACACGACACTCAAACTCTTGCAAAGCAACCAAACACACCAATATTCAAAATGACATTTTGAAAGAACACGCAAACAAAAAGAAAATAGTGATAATGATGATTTCGGGATAAAAAGGCCCTTGATTTTCCTTTTCCGGGGATAAAAAAAGGGGCATTTAGTTTCGAAGAAGAATAAGAGAGAACGCCAAAAAAATATAATCGAAAAGAAAAGAAAACAAAAAGAAAAAGGAAAGAGTGGGGGTTCAGGTTTTGTAAAAAAGATGAGAAAATTGAAAGAAAAGAGGGATGAAAGAAACTTACTGGAGAAATAAAGAGGTTTGTCGGAGTGAGAAAACCGGGACTTCAACTTCAGATCTGTGTCGATCTAGCCCTTTTAAGGTATTTAGACCTTGGATTCAAGTAGAGGGAGTCAGAACGGTTTGTTTGTGTAACACCCATCTCCCGTATACCTTTCTGTACACGAGATATGGATGTCACATCACTTTTAAAACATTTCTTCCTTTGAAAACCCATAATATTTTGTTTCTTTTTATAAAACATTTTAATTAAAGCTAATATAAAACATGTATTAAACTTACTTACATAATAAAAAGTATCATTCGAATGTGTCATCATTTTACAAAATGGTAAATCAAATATTTTTCAGATCATTTTTCCTAAATATTTTACATGCCAACTAAATACATCAAAAAGTAGACATGTTTGTCATACTGTTACTGACGAGGTGACCCTTGCTTTGATGTCTGATGATCTCCTTACTCCGCTTGTATTACGACCTACGCGTGAAATAAACACACGTTAAGTATTTACTTAGTGAGGTAAGACTAGTAGTACAATGAACATATCATTTCCTTATTTCATATTGATTAAGTACCAATTCATTAATTCCAAGTTAATATAATTTCATTACGATGCACACATAGTGCCGAAACGGTTATTCATCAACATATGATGAATTCCGTACTTTGAACACTTAGTGCCAAAACCGTTATTCATCAAAATATGATGAATTCCATGAATTGCACACTTAGTGCAAAAATGGTTATTCATCAACATATGATGAATTCCGTGAATTGCACACTTAGTGCCAAAACGGTTATTTATCAACATATGATGAATTCCATGAATTGCACACTTAGTGTCGAAACAGTTATTCATCAACATATGATGAATTTCGTGAATTACACACTTAGTGCCGAAATGATTATTCATCAACATATGGGTATCGACACTGTGATAAAGGTATCGATACTACCCCATTGTTCTTCCCATTTTAAGCCTATAATATTGGCATTATTTTATCAGTACTGATACATGTTCCCAGATTTTTAGTTTTCAACCCGATTATTACCTAAATGGGGTCATATTTTGTTATGTTTACAACAAACAATACTATTAAACTCTTCTTTACTTATCCATACTAACTTTCCTTCATTTAGCTTCTAAAATCTCCATTATTTCCTCTATCTCATAGTTTTAATCCCATGGAATCCTTCCTGAAGCTTCTATCATACTCAAGGCTTCAATAACCAACCAAAAACGAAAAGATAAACTAGCAATTTGAAAACTCACCTTTGAGCTATGGAGGAGAGCTATCCACGGAGAAAAAGAAGAAAAAATATAATTTTAGCTAACTTACCTTTTTCCCCTTTTCTCCTTATTTAAATACCTTGAAAACAATGAGTTTTAAATTCATTTGCCCTTAAAGGACCAAAACGACCTCTTAATCATCCATTACTACAATTTAGTCTAATCCACTATTCCAAATCATTCTCATCTTTTATCAATTAAACAAATAAATCCTAAAATTTTAAATATTTTCAATAAAGTCCCTAATTCAATATTTAGGGCATTACCGTTTAGGGTATTTTTCTCTAGTCACCACCGTCAGCGGCAGGCGATTGGCGCGACGGAAGGTCGTCGGGATCTGGGAATTTGGGAGAGATGACAAGATTTTCTCTCATCCACTCTCTCTCTTTTTTCGGCTGGGGGTAAGAATGAGGCTAGGTTAGAAAAATGGCTTATAGTGATATATATATATATATATATATATATATATATATATATATATATATATATATATATATATAAGATTCGTGAAACTATGTCGTTTTGGGACTAAGGTTTCCCTGCATTTGGTGCATGGTCTAATCATACGAGAAGGGTCTGGGTCTTTGTAAGGTTTCATTTTAGTCACGAAATATGAGTTTCTGTTTATCATGATTTGCGCCTTTATATTTTTCTTGCATTTATTTTGGTCACCTCAGTTTATGTAATGTTGTTCATTTTAATTTTAGCATGTAATTTTAAATATATTCATTTCAGTCACTATTTTAATATTTTACATTTTGGTTTATTTAAGCGTTTGGTCCTTACTCTAAGTTGTTATGTTTCAATTTGGCTCCTACATTTTAAAGCCACTTATTTTTTGTCCTTGAATACGTGTGCTATTTATGAGTAGATATTATGTTTGTGAATATTTGCATTGTGATTGTGTAATTTATTACATTTATTTTAGTTTTTAAATAGTTTTTTCTAGTGTTAATTTCCTTTGTAATGTTTAGATGTTGTCCTTAATTGGTTTGACCCTTAATTTAGCCTTTATTTAAATCCTAATTTAAGTAACTTTAACTTTTAACCTCCATAAGTTAGGAATCCCTTTAATTTAGCTAGCTTTGATTTAAAATACTTTATATTCGGATCTATTAATTAAATATATGTAAATTATCCTAAGTTTAGAGTTTAAATGTGTTTTATATAAAGTAGGCGTATATGTTTATTTATTAAATAGTAGGTAAAAGTTTTAAGCATTTATACATAACATTTTATATATAGTAGGTGTATGTGTTCCATATAGTATGATGTCTACTTTTAATAATATACCCTTTAATTTCATTTCCAATTTCATTTTTTTAATGATTTGACTCACTTTTCATACCTTTTAAATTTATAATTTTTCTTTCCATGTATTTGCATCAATCTCGTTATTGTATATTAATTTATTATTAAATATGTTTCTTTCCTAATTATGCGCATTTGTTTTATTATAACATATATAATAAATGAATTTATGTTGTGGTGTGTGGCTATTAACGTGTACTTAAGTGAATAACTTTTGAATACATGTTGACTTTTATGTTAGTGTTTTGTATTAAATGTGATGGATACTTTGAAGTAATGTTAACATTATGTATATTTATTTAGTATATTAATTAAAAAAAGTTAGGTGCATATAGGTCTAGGGTTTAATTTGATTAATTTGCATGATATCCTCATAAACATTTCTCGACTTAGAATTAAAATAATTTGACTAAGGGTAATATTTGTTCATTTTAAGATTATTGTGAAGTAATTGTCTTAACGTACAAGAAAATTACTTCTGATAATTTTAAAATGAAAGTGTACCCCATTAAGAGAAACAAATAAAATTGATTACATTTAAAATTTGGGACCAAGAAGAAGATCATGTTCTTTTATTTAAATTTACCGAAAAAAGATTGTTAGATCGAATCTAAGGTCTCATCTCAATGTATTTAAATAATTGAACATCCTTATTCTCATTAAAGGTTGGTAAAATAAATAATTAATTACACTTGCTTGATGTATTCCTTTAATTTGCTTTATTTTTGCATGTGTTTTCCAATGGGTTTTCAAAATAATAATACTCAAATCAATATTGAGAATAATAATATCTTTTCATTTAGATTAGAGTAATAAATGATTGTTTTAATGCATGAGAGGTCATTTATTCTCGATTGGAAATAATTCGATATTACCGTTTTCTCTCGAATCAATATTGAATTTTAAGACGAAATAGTAATATCTCTTTATTTCAATTGGGGTAATAAATGACTCATTTATTCTCGATTGGAAATAATTAGATATTATTGTTTTCACTCTTAAAATTATTTTAGATGTCGTTATTTTGAATTAATAGTGAACTTTAGAATGAAATTTAATATTTTTTATTTCGATTGTACTACGAATCGATTGCTTCAAGGTATGAGAGATTGATTCCTCTAGATAGGAAATAATTAAATATTATTTTCGTCCAAAAATTTGAAGAATATTATTTTTAGGGGATTTTAAATTAAATTAAACTTGAACTCGTAAATTTCATTGCAAAGATAATTAATTAATTGACTAGGTATCGATTTAGGGCGTTGTGGGATGCTAATCCTTCCCCACACGTAACCAACTCCCGAGCTCAAATTTTGTTAACGCATACCGCAAGTTTGTCATTTTAATTAAAAATTAATATTTTATTAAAATGGAAAATATATTTTTGGGTGCCCAATCACACCTTAATCAAAGATTGGTGGTGACTCATCGAACCACGTTTTTTCACTAACTGGGCGTTCCAAGAATTATTTTTGAATGAGACCCCTATTTTCCCCCTTTTGGAAAAAAATCGTTTCGACAGCTTGGTGACTCCACTGGGGACATTTTTTTAGAGAGTCAGGCCATTAGTCGACTAATTAAGTGTCTTTGCAAATAAAAATTACAAGTTCACTCTAATTTGATTTTTGATCCCTTGTGCGGTTTGAATAATTTTTTCGCTTGTAATTTAATTAACCATTAAATAGTTGTACTAATCTGTTTGCTAATGTTTTTAGAGTAAATATTGGTTTAGGGTTTTGAGTTATCTGTTTGGTGTTGTTTGCTTTGTTTTCGCTTTTCCTCTCACACTGAACAACTGCATTTGCATGACATGAGCTAAAACCCCACTCCGTCATATTTAAGTAAGGGTGAGAAACTACTCCCTCGTGTGGTTTTCACCACCGTACGGGATAGTGAATCGCTTCTGGGGCTCACGCCTTTTGGTCATCATGATGGTTTTCACCTCCGTATGGACATAAGAAGGTGTGTCCCCTCGAATTGAACTCAATCCGAAAAATTGTGATGGGCCAGGATGGAGCGTTCAGCAACCCAATGAGCATCGACAAGGACAATTCGAGGACTTATTACTTTAGAACCGAACCCAGCATGTAGTAAACTTAGAACCCAGATAAAGCCTTACCTAGATCATAAGAATCTCGTAAGGAGAATACACAAGGAAAAGTTTGGTTGAGCCTTTTAATTTGGTAGTATAATTTTTGAATCCTAAATAAATGTATGCGAACTAGAGATCATGTGGTTAGGTTTAATTTTTCGAATAAGTATGGGAATTAGATGGCATGAGGTTAGGATTTTCTATAAACAAAGCATGTGGGTAGAAACCATGTTTGGGTAGGATCTACTAAAGCATGATTGGCTAGCCAGCATGTAGGGTAGGTTTTACCGATAAATTATATTTGATTAATTCATTTATGATTACTAACCAATTTTCTCTTGTCCTTTTGTTTAATTTTGTTACCATTTTACATTGTATTATTCATTCTATGGGTTTATCCTTGACCGATGTCCATATAGAAGCCTAGTAATATGGAACGAAAGATTAAAAAGAGGTAGAAATAATGCATACATTCTGAGATGGTCCTAGCAGTAAAGCCTAACAAATGGAGGCCTTTTACAGCCTGGGTCAGATCTAATTGGGTATACACACAACATGCTCATGGAGTGGCCCAATATTCTATTGACTTATCGCATGAATTTGATATTGTAAGCGAAAGATTGGAGCCCAAGACTGAAGAAGCTCATAGGATCCTGGATTTACTGGGGCACATCCATTAATTAGGAGAGATAGCTCAGATTTATTTGTGATATGTTTAAGCCTTGTAACCGAACTTTGTTTCTAATATAAAAAGTTTTTCTAAGGAATCGTTCCAGAATCAACACCTTGCATTGCATGTACATTGCATTCACATCACATTTACTTTTTCGAATTGCATGTTAATCATTTTTTTCACATTCATTAACAAAACACCAATATTAATAAAAAGACTGTGTGGCAGAATACTAGATACTTCTAAGCATCTGTACCACACTAAAAAAAAGGCAATGGATGAGAGAATTTCCCAAATAAAGAATACTCAACTCGAAATGCAAGAGAGTTTCAAGAAAGCTCAAGAGGATATGAATGAGCAGATGATGAAAGCTCAAAATGACATGATGGAAAAACTGGCCAGTTTAATACAAGGAAAGAGTATAAGTCGATAAGAGATTCAAGTTGTTAGTCATACTACCGAGGAGCCTTTGTATCCCCAGCCTTTGAACCGTAGGCTAACCGTGAAAAAGCCCCAGTTATTGGTTCCTTCGAAGAACCCTTATATCCCCCTTCTTTACACCATCGCATATCCGAGCTCAACAAGCAATGACCACTCAGCCAGAAAGAATATGTATAAACTTGCCTGTCACTTTTATAAATCCATACCCTATTAAAAATGTCCCTGATTTTGATGAGGAGGACAAAAAAGAGCAGGATAAGCAATTTAAAGAGAAATAGGAATAACTGAAAGATGAAATTTGAGCCATGAAAGAAGATGCTAGCATGTATGAGACCGATGCCAAGGAGCTAAGTCTGGTTCATGATTTAGTGCTACAACCCAAGTTTAAGATTCCAGACTTCAAAAAAATTGATGGCACCAATTATCCCCTAATTCATCTAAAACGTTTTGCAGAAAGATGGAATGGTACTTAAATGATGATAATTTATTGATTAATTGATTCCATGTTAGTCTTGCTGGTCCAACTACAGTATGGTATATCTATTTGAACAGAGAGCAGATTAAGAGGTGGGTCGATTTAGCCGATGCCTTTTTAGGACAATATCATTATATTAAAAGCTTATCCCCAAAGCATTAAGACCTTCAAAGAATAAGGATAAAAGCTACTAAAAGCTTTAAGGGTTATGCCCTAAGATGGAGAGGGGTGGAAGAACAAGTTCAGTCTCCTATGTTAGAAGAAGAAATATCATACAAGTTCCACAATTCTTTTCAAGCCCCTTTCTTCGAGTCGATGTCGGTAAATTCAACAAAGGACATCGAAGATCTTGTGACAGATGGGGAATTACTTGAAAATGAAATCAAAAAAAGAAACTTAAACTACATTTCCAAGAGCCCAGTTGATCAAAAAGTGAAAGTTGATGATGTAACTAAATGTCATGTCTAGAGCCCCACAACAGCAAAAGAAAATAAGCAACTAGTCGTTTAGAACGAAAAAAGAAAGTCTCATGATTGAGAAATACTTTGAAGGTGTTCCAAACTTCTATGTAAGATCTGTGGCCCCATTTTATTAAAGGTTAATACCTCGTACAAAGGCCGACGAAAGTGTCACTAAACCCTTCTGCCCATAGCTATGATCAAAATAGTGTATGTGATTTCCACTTGGGGCATTTGGGCATTTTATAGAGAATTTTAGGCTGTTGTTAAAGGAGATATATATGCATGTTGAAAATGGGACGTTGACACAAGAATTGGTGGAACAGTGGATGAGGAACTCGAGTAGGGCATCAAAGCACAATATCTAGTATTTGATCAAGTCAAGTGCCACTGCATTAGATGAGTAATGGGGCATCCTAATTAGGGAGACATCATTTCATCCTTCATTTTCCATTTGCAACATCTTGTTTGAACTTGTTTTTTGTTATTTCTCAATTTTCTTGTAAGGGTATTTCAATGAATTTATGCTAATTTAAAGATGGTGAACATTGAATCAAAATTTTAAATTTTGAAATTCTTTGAATATCAACTGAATTAAAAGCTCTTTAAGTGATTAGAGTTATGGATCTTTGACAAAGTGACAAGATTGAAAATTGATAAAACAAGGACCCTTGACCTTACCCCAGAAGATACACTCGAACACCATACCCTTCTTTTGCAAGGACCAAGCTAGCCTTCTCTCTGTATGAAGAGATAATTAAGGTCCTGGCATTCAGGTATGTAAGGTTGTGAATAAAATGGGGCATCTTGCACGTGAGATTGCAAAGTTGATTGGTTTCTACTTTTGTTGATGACGTTCAATGATGATAATGATCTTCACAGATGGAATAGTCGAGTAGGTGAATCTAGTTTAGGTTAGTTGCTTGGAAATTGAACTCTAAGGAGGAGATTTTCTTACTTTCAACAACACCTGGACTATAACAGGTTCTTCTTGACAAGCTTAAAAAATTGAATCTGTATACCCAAAATGTAATTATATGTGTATACAGTAAAGCTTGAGTTATCCCTCTAGAGCAATTGGTTAAACGCCCCGGCTTTATGGATAAGATTCAGCTAGCCCGATAAAGGTGATTATAATATATATATACACACACACACAATAAAGCTAAATTCAAATAGTCAAACAATGGCAAATTAAATCAAATTTACTAAATGAGGAGTTTCGATAAATATGGACTAAGGGAGTTAAAGAACACCTGTTATAGTCAATTTCACACGAGCACTCGAGAATTTCATTTTTGGACCGATATCTCTGCACTTTCTTTGTTAGAGGAGTCTACAAAGCTTGAACAAATTGAAGATTTTAGAGAATTGAAATGGAAGTGTTCCAAAAAATCTAGCAATTAAATATGCTAGTTGCTTCATTTTGTCTGCATCCACTTAATATGTCAAGCTGAGAAAGAAACATATCACAAGGTTCACACTGGCATATAAATAAATGAGGATGTCTTAATGGCTGAAACTTTAGAAAGTAAGAAAGTCAACTTGAAGCCAACCCATCAATTTTGATAGTCAAAGAGCTATAACTTTGAAATATCAAAGAGCAATTGATTCTTTTGACATTTTTTGAACTCATGTTTGTGATTTGATTGTGAGCTTGAATTAAGGGGCAATCCTTTAGAAAATTCTTTCATTCTTTGATTTCTAAAATAAAAAAGGAGAAAAACATTTTCAAACAGGACAGTCTCAAATGCAAAAAGTCATTGAAGCATGTGAGACCCATTCTGTCTCTATTGGAAAAAAAGAATAAGCGATGTCGGAATGAAGAAGCACTCCACATTATTGAAAACAATTAGTCTGAGAGATCAGAAAGACTGGAGGATAGAACTTGTGACACTTCCTTGTGACATTGTTAGTAACCCGCCAAGAAGCAGAGGATCACCTTATTTGAAAGGGGCACATATCCCAGATCATGGCAAAATGCAAGAGTGAGACCGATCAAGGATGAAATTTTAGCACTCAAGTAGGGATGGGTCATGAAAGTACCCACTTTGGGGCATGACCAGTCATCCAGATATGGTTTAGACCGAAACGACATTGAGAGTGAGTCTCACAACTTGGAGTGTCAGGGGCAGACCATGAATTTGAGCAGAGCTTACCAGATAAAAGGCAAAGAAGACAGAAAGACAAGATGATTGGGCAGATATTAATAAGTTACAAGCTGCTACACCGATATCTGAGTAAACCCTAGAGAAGAATGATCAAGAGGAAGAAGACTTGGTTCTCCACTTGGGAGTTAAAGGAAAATTGAATCAACATTTATGCATGCATGAGAACATCATTTGCATAAAATAAAATGCATTACATTGCATTCATATTTCACCTATAAATGTATGGTTTTTACAGATATTTCAAGGAAAAGAGAAGATTAATTAAATCAAAATCCCAACAAATAGAAGCTAGAATTCAAACCTCAAATGTAGAGAATCACATTTAGGGAGGTAGACTCCCATATTTGATGGCTACGAAACAAATTTGCACAAGAAAAATCAATTTTCGAAGATTATCTTGAAATCCAAATCTTCAAGTATGATCTTTCAAATTTTTGAACTTATACTAACAATTGGTAATGTCTAATTTATAGATTTGATATTCCTTGAGTGACAGCAGAACAAGTCTACCCCGATTCAATCTTCCCTGAGTAACAACGAAATAGATCAACGTCCCCAAATCTGATATTCCCTCCAGAAAAAGAAAAACAAATCTCTCTCTTTCAATATTTGATATTCCCTAAGTGACAGTGGAACAAGTCTGCCTCGATTCAATCTTCCCTGAGTGATAACAGAATAGATCAACGTCATCAGATCTGATATTCCCTCTAAAAGAAGCGTAGCAGATCTCTCTCTTTCAAGATTTGATATTCCCCGAGTAACAACAAAACAAATCTGCCCTGATTCAATATTCCCTGAGTGACAGCAGAATGGATCACTATCCCAGATCTAATATTCCTTAAGTAACAACAGAATATATCCCTTATAATATTTTAAACCATGAAGTTGATTGAATGAAAAATGCATTGTCTCTTCGTCTTTGCTCTATTCTTGTTTACACAAGAATGGGCAAAGAGGGGCAACAGTCAACAGTCATTTTTCATCCCAAAGTTTAATTATTATTATTATTATTACTACTAATATTATTATTCTATTTTATTTTTCAGACCAATTACAACAGCCCAAAATTGGGCCACACTACAAGCAAACCCGGAGCCCAATTATTAGTAAACCTGGAGCCCAATTACGTCAAACCCGGAGCCTAGTCCTAAGCCTAATCTGCTAGGGTTTCTAAACCCTAGCAGCCGCCACTGGAGCCAATCAAATCTATCACCATTCTTCTCTAATCCCCGGCACTCCACGTCACCACTAGTCAGTAGCTCGGCCGCTCCAACTCCTGTAAAGCAACCATAACACGCCAATATTCAAGATGAAATTTTCAAAGAACACACAAACAAAAAGCAAAGAGTGATGATGATGATTTTGGGATAAAAAGTCCCCTGATTTTCCTTTTTCAGGGGATAAAAAAAGGGGCATTTAGTTTCAAAGAAGAAAAAGAGAGAACACCAAAAAAAAAAAAACATAATCGAAAAGAAAAGAAAAATGAAAGAGTGGGGTTCGAGTTTTGTTAAAAAAATGGAAGAGGAGAAAACCAAAAGAAAAAAGGTAGGAAATGAGCTTATCGGAGAAAGGAAGAGGTTTGTCAGAGTGAGAAAGCCGAGACTTCAACCTCAGATCTACGTCGATCTAGCCCTTTTTAAGGTATTTAGACATTGGATTTGTATAGAGGGAGTCATGATAGTTCGTTTGGGGTATTTTTCTCTAGTCACCACCGTCGGCGGGCAGCGGCCGGCGCGACGAAAGGTCGCCGGGATTTTGGAATTTGGTTGAGATGAGAAGATTTTCGCTCATCCTCTCTCTCTTTTCAGCTGGGGGTAAGAATAAGGCTAGGTTAGAAAAGGGCTTATAGTGATATATATATATAGGATTCGTGAAACTACGTCATTTTGGGACTAGGGTTTCCCTGTATTTGGTGCATGTTCTAATCACACGAGAAGGGTTTGTCTTTTTAAGGTTTCATTTTAGTCACGAAATATGAGTTTCGGTTTATCATGATTTGGGCCTTTATATTTTTCTCGCATTTATTTTGGTCACCTCAGTTTATGTACTATTGTTCATTTTAATTTTAGCATGTAATTTTAAATATCTCCATTTCAGTCACTGTTTTAATATTGTACATTTTGGTTTATTTACTTGTTTGGTCATCACTCTAAGTTGTTATGTTTCAATTTGGCTCCTACATTTTAAAGCCACTTATTTTTTGTCCTTGAATACGTGTGCTATTTATGAGTAGATATTATGTTTGTGAATATTTGCATTGTGATTGTGTAATTTATTACATTTATTTTAGTTTTTAAATAGTTTTTTCTAGTGTTAATTTCCTTTTTAATGTTTAGATGTTGTCCTTAATTGGTTTGACCCTTAATTTAGCCTTTATTTAAATCCTAATTTAAGTAACTTTAACTTTTAACCTCCATAAGTTAGGAATCCCTTTAATTTAGCTAGCTTTGATTTAAAATACTTTATATTCGGATCTATTAATTAAATATATGTAAATTATCCTAAGTTTAGAGTTTAAATGTGTTTTATATAAAGTAGGCGTATATGTTTATTTATTAAATAGTAGGTAAAATTTTAAGCATTTATACATAACATTTTATATATAGTAGGTGTATGTGTTCCATATAGTATGATGTCTACGTTTAATAATATACCCTTTAATTTCATTTCCAATTTCATTTTAATTTCCTTTTTTTAATGATTTGACTCACTTTTCATAGCTTTTAAATTTATAATTTTTCTTTCCATGTATTTGCATCAATCTCGTTATTGTATATTAATTTATTATTAAATATGTTTCTTTCCTAATTATGCGCATTTGTTTTATTATAACATATATAGTAAATGCATTTATGTTATGGTGTGTGGCTATTAACGTGTACTTAAGTGAATAACTTTTGAATACATGTTGACTTTTATGTTATGTGATGGGTACTTTGAAGTAATGTTAACATTATGTATATTTATTTATTATATTAATTAAAAAAAACTTAGGTGCATATAGGTCTAGGGTTTAATTTTGATTAATTTGCATGATATCCTCATAAACAGTGGATTAAAAAAATTTAATTAAGGGTAATATTTGTTCATTTTAAGATTATTGTAAAGTGATTGTCTTAACGTATAAGAAAGTTACTTTCGATAATTTGTAAAATGAAAGTGTATCCCATTAAGAGAAACAAATAAAATTGGTTACATTTAAAATTTGGGACCGAGAAGAAGATCATGTTCTTTTTATTTAAAATCATCGAGAAAAGATTGTTAGATCGAATCTAAGGTCTCATCTCAATGTATTTAAATAATTGAACATCCTATTCTCATTAAAGGCTGGTAAAATAAATAATTAATTACACTTGCTTGATGTATGCCTTTAATTTGCTTTATTTTTGCTTGGGTTTTCCAATGGGTTTTCAAAATAATAATACTCGAATCAATATTGAGAATAATAATATATTTTCATTTCGGTTAGAGTAATAAATTATTGCTTTAAGGCATGAGAGATCATTTATTCTCGATTAGAAATAATTCGATATTACCGTTCTCTTGAATCAATATTGAATTTTAAGACGAAATAGTAATATATCTTTATTTCAATTGGGGTAATAAATGATTGTTTTAATGCACGAAATGTCATTTATTCTCGATTGAAAATAATTAGATATTATCGTTTTTACTCTTAACATTATTTTGGATGTCGTTATTTTGAATTAATAGTGAACTTTAGAATGAAATTTTAATATTTCTTTATTTCGATTGTAGTAAGAATCGATTGCTTAAAGGTATGAGAGATCAATTCTTCTCGATAGGAAATAATTAAATATTATCATGTTTTGTCCAAAAATTTGAAGAATATTATTTTTAGGGTATCTTAAATTAAATTAAACTCGAACTCGTAAATTTCATTGCAAAGACAATTAATTAATCGACTATGTACCGATTTAGGACGTTTTGGGGGTACTAATCCTTCCCCACACGTAACCGACTCCCGAACTCGAATTTTTGTAACACATACCGCAAGTTTGTCGTTTTAATTAAAATTAATATTTTATTAAAATCGAAAATATGTTTTTGGGTGCCCAATTACACTCTAATCAAATATTGGTGGCGATTCCTAAAACCACATTTTTTTTCACTAACTGATTGTTCCAAAAATAATTTTGAAACGAGACCCCATTTTCCCCACCGGAAAAAAACCGTTTCCACACATGGGACACATAAATTTGAAAATTAAGTTTTACTTAATATATAAATTACATAAGTTATTGTTGATAAAAATGGATATAAAAATGTTGTGTGATCTATGAGTTCAAATTATAAATTAATCAAAGATAGTTTGACTTAAAAGAGACAAAAGAAATTTAATTGTTATAAATAAATGAATTGTAGATGAGATAGTAAAATAAATTGCGTTTGCATCTTATTAAACACGTGTATATCTATTGAAGAAAAAAAAGGGTGTTTGGTAAACAATTTTTTGAACAAATTTTAGCTTATTTGAGCATAAATAACTGATTGGTAGTCAAATCATCCATTTTTAGTGTTTGATAAACACCTTTTTAAAAGAGTTGATTGTACAAAATATGCTGAAAATGAAAATGTTGGAAAATCAAGCGGTTTGGGAGAGCTGACACAAAATAAGATGTTGAATGATATATTTAACCTTATTATTTCTATAATTACACCATTTCCATAAAACCTCACTATTTCCATCCTAATCACTTGCTTTTCAACATTTATGTAATCTAAATTTATTTTCAATGAACTTGTGGAATTTTATGCAACGTCTAATGACGAATTAGTGAAATTTTATGTACTTATTCTAAAATATTTATGTAATCTAAATTTATTCTAAAATATTTATGTATCCATAAAACCTCATTGTTTGGATATGTATCTCTTTCTTAAATATTTATATAATCTAAATTTATTTTCAATGAACTTGTGTAAAATGAATTTTATGCAAAGTCTAATGATGAATTAATGAAATTTATTTTATTATTCTATTTTTAGTTATAGATTATGTTGAAAACATTTTGATGTTTCGATATAACAAATAAAGTCCTATTGAATTTTAAGATTTATATTCGATTTCAAATTAATATTTGGATAAATTATTCGAATATCAAAAATATTACTCCAAGTTTTCAAATGTCAATTTTAATCCTTACTTAAGTGTAAAATTGTGTATGGGTCTTAAAATACTTTTGAAACAATTTTTACAAAGTATTTCGAACCTTAATCGGGCCAAAAATGAATTTTGCAAAGAGATGTACCGATACACTCCTGTATGTACCGATACACCCCAAACATCGAATGTAATTAGTGTACCGATACAGAGATGATGCATCGATACACTCCTGGCTCCGAAAAACATCGAATGTAATTAGTGTGCTGATACACCCCAAGTGTACCGATACACTAAGTCAACCAACGGTCGAAATATTTGAATTTTACACTGAGTGTACCGATACAACTAGAGAGTGTATCGATACACTTATGCTCCAAACAGAGTTTTTAAATGATAATTACACAACAATGACTCTATTGACTTCACCAATGATCCCCCAACGTTCAGAATCAATTGAAGGTGTATTTAAACAAGCTGAGGAGCCATTTATCAACAACAATTGTGAGAGAAACAAAAAGAAAGCTTTAAACATCAAGTTTGAGCAATTCGAGCCTATTTTCATTCAATATTCATTTTTGCTTTCAAGAACACTATTTGTGCTCAATTTTATTATTCTTGAGTGTTCTTTCTTTGTTCTAGAATTGTGCAAACAATCTACCTTGTGAGGTTTTTCTGTAAGTTTGCGAAATTTGTAATCTTCTCTTTGGGAGAGAGTGTTCTCAAGAATTTAGTGTATAATTCTTGAGGGAGTTGTAAGATTACTCTTTGTCCTCAAAAGAAAGAACAAATTAGTGAATTTATTGGAAATCCTTAGTGTGGATAGCTAAGGTAGTGGACGTAGACTTTGGTTGAGAAAGTCGAACCACTCTAAATCGCTGTGCAAATATTTTCAATTTTCTACAAAAGCTTCCACCAAAATTTTTATTGCCAATTCACCCCCTCTTGGTCGATTCATCGATCGATTAACTCAACAATTGGTATCAAAGCTACACTCATTTGAAGGTTTAACCACCTCTTGAGTCAATTCAGGAAGAGTTATATCGATATTCAAGTCATCAATGGCCTCCACATCAAACTTCGACTTCGTTCTTGATTCAATACCTGTCAACAAGCCTACTTTCTTCAATGGAGATAATTATTCTTATTGGAAGAATAGAATGAGGTACTTCATTCAAGCAAGTGACATGGGAGCATGGAATATCATGGAAGAAGGATACATCATACCAACCACACAGTCAAGATTGTGGAGTGAAGAAGAGACAAAAATGTTCCAGCTCAACTCATCCATATTCTATTTTGTGCTCTTGGACCAGATGAATATGGGAAAGTTTCATCTTATACAATCGTTAAGCAGATATGGTATAAACTACAAGTCATTCATGAAGGCACAAACGAGGTAAAAGAATCTAAAATTAGTCTTCTAACTCATAGTTATGAAAATTTCAGGATGAAACCGAATGAAGATATCAAACCCTAAAGCTTGGCAATCGAAGAAGATGACGATCATCGAAGCTAAAAACCTAAAGTCTTTAACTCTCGATGAACTCATTGGTTCTCTCCTCATGCACGAAATGATGATTCAAGATAAGGTAGACCTCGAGAAGAAGGACAAGACAAAGAATAAGAACGTTGAAGTTGCTCTCAAATCCACAAAAGATGAGAGTCGTTCTGATGATGATGAAGAAGAAATGATATTATTTGCCAAACGGTTCAGAAAATTAATGAAGCCCAATAGAGGAAGAAAATTCAAAAGAAACGACGGCTTCAAAAATGAACCAAAGGAAAAAGACCCGATCATTTGCTATGAATGCAAAAAGCTCGGGCATGTCAAATACAATTGCCCGCAACTAAAGAAAATGAGTCAATCCAAGAAGAAACACAAGGCACATGTGGCTACTTGGAGTGATGATGATGAATCATCAAATGAAGAGGAACAAGAAGTAGTGAACCTATGCTTGATGGCCACCGGGGAAGATTCTCAAGTAACCTCTAACTCATTTGGTTTCGAAGATTATTCTTTTGATGAGTTAGCGGAGGAATATACTGGGTTGGCTTCGGATTATAAGAAATTATTTTTGAAATACAATAATGATATTTCAAAATTGAAAAATGAAAATGATCTCATATCCAAGACCAACATTGATCTTGAGAGTAAGATTAAAAATTTGCAAATCAAAATAGATGAGTTTGAAAAGAAAAATACTGATTTGCATAACCTACTTTCAAGAGTTAATGACGATCATAAAAAAGAAATTGATGATCTTAAAGTTTCTTTTGATAAAGTTGGAACAAAACGTTTTGAAAATGGAAAAAGTTCAAAATCCAACTTTGTTAGAAAAAGTTTTAAAAACTACAATCATACAGGTCCCCGAAGAACCTCTAATAGAAAAATCGTTAGAAGTATATGGGTTCCTAAAGAACCCATTACTACTAAAGATAAGGATATCCTACACAAATGGATACCCAAGGGGACTAGGATTTTAGAAACTAATGAAAATGGACCCAAAAGAATTTGGGTACCAAAAATAAAAAATTAATCTATGTTTGTAGGAAAATGAGCATTGCTACAAGGCGCAAAATACAAGTTCAAATTCATGGTTCCTTGATAGTGAATGCTCAAGACACATGATCGGTTTATAGAAAAGTTCAAATTAATCTATGCTTAACGGCAAAAATGGAGGAGTAATAACCTTGGTGATAACTCAAAAGGTTACATTGAAGGTATAGGTACTATAAGTAATACCTCTTCCATACAAATAGAAAAAGTATTATATGTGAATGGGTTAAAGCATAATCTATTGAGTATTAGTCAATTATGCGATAAAGGATACAATGTCTTATTCGAAACAAATGGTTGTAAAATTGTTGACATTGCATCTAATCAGATTATGCTTGTTGGTCATAGAATAGGAAACATTTACATGGTGCATTTAGATACAATAAATATGACTAACTTGTGCCTAGTTGCTAATGATGAACATGATAGTTGGTTATGGCATAGGAGACTAGGACACACTAGCATGAGTGTTTTACAAAGACTAATTCAAGGATATTTAGTAAGAGGATTGCCAAAGCTAAAATTTGATAATGATAAAATCTGTGATGCATGTGCTAAAGGAAAACACAAAAGAGCCTCCTTTAAATCCTTTAATGATGTATCAACTAGTGGAGTATTACAATTGATCCATATAGATCTTTTTGGGCTAATTAGGACTACTAGCTTTGGTGGAAAACAATATTGTTTTCTATTGGTAGATGACTAATCTAGATATACTTGGGTTCTATTCTTAAATACTAAAGATGAAGCATTAGAAAAAATCATCACATTTTCAAAAGTAATCCAAAATGAAAAAGGTTACTCCATAACTAGTGTTAGGAGTGATCATGGTACTGAATTTGAAAATCTTGGATTTACTGATTTTTGTAACTCAAATGAGATTACCCATAATTTTTCAGCACCTAGAACCCCTCAACAAAATGGAGTTGTTGAGAGGAAAAATCAAACTTTAGAAGAAATGGTTAGAACCATGCTTTGTGAAAATAATTTGCCAAAATATTTTTGGGCAGAAGCCATAAATACCGTTTGTTATGTTATTAATCGAGTAATGATTAGGCCTATTTTAAAGAAAACTCCATATGAACTTTTCAAAAATAAAAAGCCTAACATTAGCTATTTTCATCCTTTCGGATATAAATGTTTTGTTTTAAACAACGGTAAAGACAATCTTGGCAAATTTGATGCTAAAAGTGATTAAGGAAATTTTCTGGGTTATTCCTTAAATTCTAAAGCTTATCGAGTATTTAATAAAAGAACTTTAGTGGTAGAAGAGTCTATACATGTTGTTTTTATGATAATCTCCTTCCGAGTAAGGATTCTTGTATTGATGATGACGTAGGTATTGTAAATACAAATGACATTAAACATTACATTGGAAAACCATCATCAAAGGAAGAAATGAAAGATGAGGAAACTCACGATTCTCTCGAGAATCCAACCATTGAAGAAAGGGGAGTCTCTTACCCAAGAGAATACAACTATGTCAAGGATGGTGAAATTATAGGTGATCCATCTGAAGGGGTAACAACTCGATCTTCTCTTAGAAATATATGTAATTATGTTGCATTTATCTCATGCATAGAGCCTAAGAATATCCAAGAAGCATTAAAAGATGAAAATTGGATTATGGCTATGCAAGAAGAGTTAGATCAATTTGAGAGAAGTAAAGTATGAACATTAGTTGAAAGGCCTAGTAATAAATCTACTGTAGGTACTAAATGGGTATTTAGGAATAAGCTTGATGAAAGTGGTAATATAGTGAGGAACAAGGCTAGACTTGTTGCTCAAGGCTATACTCAATAAGAGGGCATAAACTATGATGAAACATACGCTCCTGTAGCTAGGATGGAAGCAATTAGAATTTTATTAGCATTTGCATGTTTCAATGAATTTAAATTATATATCAAATGGATGTTAAAAGTGCATTTTTAAATGGTTTTATAAAAGAAGAAGTTTATATGGAACAACCTCCTGGTTTTGAAGATTCAAAATTTCTAGATCATGTTTTTCAATTGACAAAAGCTTTATATGGTTTAAAACAAGCTCCTAGAGCTTGGTATGAAAGATTGTCAACTTTTTTAATCGAAAAAGGTTTTTCAAAAGGGAATGTTGACACTACATTGTTTTTAAAGCGAAAAGGTAAAGATTTATTAGTAGTTCAAATTTATGTTGATGATATAATATTTGGTTCTACTAATGATGCTCTTTGCCAAGAATTTTCTAAGCTAATGCAGAGTGAATTCGAGATGAGCATGATGGGGGAGCTCTCATTTTTCTTGGGACTCCAAATCAAGCAAAGAAAAGATCGCATCTTCATCAATCAAGCAAAATACGTCAAGGATATGCTCAAAATGTTTGGATTGGAAGATGGAAAACCCCAAGCCACTCCAATGAGCTCATCTACAAAGCTTGACAAAGATGAAGGAGGTAAATGTGTAGATGTTAAATTATATAGGTCTATGATTGGCTCTTTGCTTTATCTAACAGCAAGTAAACCGAACATAATGTTTAGTATTTGCTTATGTGTTAGATTTCAATCATGTCCTAAAGAATCACATCTAAAATCCATTAAGAGAATCTTTAGATACCTTAAGGACACTCCTAGTTTAGGACTTTTGTATCCTAGTGACTCTAGCTTTAGCTTGCATGACTTCTCTGATGCAGATTATGGAGGATGCAAAATTGATAGGAAAAGCACCTCTGGTGCTTGTCAATTCCTAGGAAATATGTTGATTTCATGGTTTTCAAAGAAACAAAATTATGTTACATTATCTACCAATTAAGCGGAATATATTTTAGCCGGTAGTTGTTGTGCACAAGTTTTATGGATGAAACAACAAATTTTAGATTATGGAATTGAAGTTGGTACAATACCTATCAAGTGTGACAATACTAGTGCTATTTGTCTCACTAAAAATCCCATCCAACACTCTATAACTAAGCACATTAAAATTAAACATTATTTCATTAGAGATCATGTCACTAAAGAAGATGTAGTTCTAGAATTTGTTAATACTTTGCACCAATTAGAGGATATTTTTACAAAACCTTTAGATAAAGAAAGATTTTGGACACTTAGGAGAGAATTAGGTTTAACTGACCTATCTTCACTTAGTGTTTAAAATAATTTTAGCACGTTTAATAAGAATTGAAAAATGCTTATAAAAATAACACTTTTGATTGCATTCTTTGCTATTAGTTAGGGGGAGTTTATGATCTTGAGTGAAAATTAATATTATGTTCAAATAAAATTTAAGGATAGATTTGATTGATTGAACATTGTTAATTTTCGATATATGAGTTGCCAATACCACTAGAGCTAATTAATTTAACATTTTGAGTGTTTAAATACAGATTTTAACATTTTTTTGCACAGTGTATCGATACATATGTATCGATACATCCTCGCTATGTATCGATACACTATGAATGTGTACCGATACACCCGTCGGGTTTTGGGTATTAAATCCCTAAATATCACATATTTACCAAACCCTCCTAAAACAAACACTCCCGCCGTTTTGCTCTCAAATCACCCAAATCTCCATTTTTGCCAAAAATCATCATTTCTAATCGGAATTCAATCGATTTTCAACTTCTAATCCGGCTAGCGTCAACAAATTCGTGCAATCAACACTACATTCCACTCAATCCCAATTTTTCAAGGTAATTTTTCTAAAACCACTATTTTATTGATATCGAACATAGGACTAGTTTTAATTAGTTCTAGGTTGAATTAGATATCGAGTATTTGTTAGATTGTAGTATAGAACTATAATCTACAACTAATTTCATCAAAAACACGCAATATTTAAATATTGTTTAGAATTTTTGAAATAAAAAAATGTTTTGATTTTAAAAATGTTGTTTTTAATTTAATTATGTTGTTTTCATGAAAACTATACATATTATGATTTTCAAACATCGTTTTCAAAAATAGTTTTCAAATTTGCCCATTAGGATTATTTTAGAGAACCTTAAATATTGAGGACTCATATTGAGTTTTGGGATTGATTGTATTGCATACATATGTTTTCAAATTGCAGGTATTCCTTTATCCCATTCCAATCTTTAACCATGTCTCATTCAAAATGTCCTAGGTCATCCTCTAGTCAGACTTCAAACCAACCTCAAAACTGACCTCTCATTCCGCCTCCTAATCCAAATCCAAACGAATCGGAAATGACTATTCTAAACTCTTGCTTTAACCAACCTGGTCGCAGATAAAATCTCTACCACATGTATGTTAATTTATTCCAGTCATATAAAATCTGGGAAGAGTGTATCCCCTCAATCCAAGCCATGGTTGATATGAAGTTTGAATATATTCCAACCCTTAAATCCTGGAAATTTGATAAACTCTTTCACCTCAAACCCATCGTTTATCACGAACTCGTTCGTATTTTTTATTCCAATGCGGTTTGTGTCCAAAACGAGTCTCGCACTATCACTGTAGGAATTCGATCCTATCTCTTAGGTGAATTCATTTATATCGACTCTGACACAATTGCTAATACATTTGGTTTCGATAACGAGGGTTTAGATAACGAAACCCGATATAAGGCTAAGGCAAGTGTGAGTACTTTTTTGACTCATCAGGAGCAATTCCTCCACTTGATAATCTCTTGGTGGTTTAGACCATCCGGAGGTAGATACTCCTCCCTTAGAGTTATAGATTTATGGTGGATACATTGTATCCAAAAGAAAAAGAAAATAAATTTGCCACAGATCATTTTTAGTGAGCTAATAGAAACTGTGAACAATGTCCCTTCAAAATATGTTGAAACCTTAGTTTACAGTTGTCTTCTTAGCAACTTGTTTATCAAATCCAATATTAGGGTCTTGCTTGATGTATCCATCCCCCTTAAGAACCAAATAAATTTCACAACCTTGAAGAAATTGGGATGGTTCGGGGACAAGGATCAATGGGTTCGATCCACCGAGAAAATAGAGGGTGGTAGTTCCTCACGAGCGACACCAAAACCAGACGATGATCCAGAGCTTGAAAAACTTATACGAGACATTGATGATCACGTACCCGAGGACGAGCCGGCACAGCAAGAGAGTCAGATGCCACCGTACTTCTGATCGTTTATAGAGAATCTTGACATGAGGTTTGCATTCATCGAGTCTCATTTAACTACTAACAACGAAGCGATGAATCATCTATTCGATGCTATGGACGAAAGGGTCGACATGCTTACATGAGATGTGGTTAACATATGGGCATATCTATCACCCCCCGATCCACCAATGGATGATTAGACCTTCTTTCTTGCTTTTTTTTCTTAGGTTGATTTCGAACTTAATTGTTAAAACATTTTGGATGTTTTTGGATTGATATGTTTTCGATGTTTGACTTTAAATGCTTATATATATATATTTGGTTTTGATTGTTTGATTTTGATTTGATTAATTATATTGGTTTTATTAATTTTTGCACCATTAGTTAAATGACCAATTTACCATTGCACATTTGAATATGAATATTGCTTATGGACTAATGGCTAATCTTTCTCTTTATTGTGATCTTAGCAGCTTAAGCTATATCTATATTTAAATCAATTGGCTATTTTCTTACAAACTTATTTTAAAACGTTTTATAGAGTCTTTTTGATTTAACAAAAAGGGGGAGAATAATGTAAGGGGAAGTAATTTTCAAAATTGATTTCAAAAATGATTTTCAAAGAAAATCTTAAAATTACTTAAATGTTTGTTATATCAAAAGGGGAGATTATTGAAAACATTTTGATGTTTCAATATAACAAATAAATTCCTATTGAATTTTAAGATTTATATTTGATTTCAAATTAATATTCAGATAAATTATTCGAATATCAAAAATATTACTCGAAGTTTTCAAATGTCAATTTTAATCCTTACTTAAGTGTAAAATGGTGTATGGGTCTTAAAATATTTTTGAAACAATTTTTACAAAGTATTTCGAACCTTAATCGGGCCAAAAATGATTTTTGCAAAGGGATGTACTGATACACTCCTTTATGTACTGATACACCCCAAACATCGAATATAATTAGTGTACCGATATAGAGATGATGCATCGATACACTCCTGGCTCCGAAAAACATAGAATGTAATTAGTATACTGATACACCCCAAGTGTACCGATACACTAGGTCAACCAACGGTCGAAATATTTGAATTTTACACTGAGTGTACCGATACACCTAGAGAGTGTACCGATACACCTAGAGAGTGTACCGATACACCTATGCTCCAAACAGAGTTTTTAAATGATAATTACACAACAATGACTCTATTGACTTCACCAATGATCCCCCAACATTCAGAATCAATTGAATGTGTATTTAAACAAGCTGAGGAGCCATTGATCAACAAAAATTGTGAGAGAAACAAAAAGAAAGCTTTAAACATCAAGTTTGAGCAATTCGAGCCTATTTTCATTCAATATTCATTTTTTCTTTCAAGAACACTATTTGTGCTCAATTGTATTATTCTTGAGTGTTCTTTCTTTGTTCTAGAATTGTGCAAACAATCTACCTTGTGAGATTTTTCTGTAAGTTTGCGAAATTTGTAATCTTCTCTTTGGGAGATAGTGTTCTCAATAATTTGGGGTATAATTATTGATGGAGTTGTAAGGTTATTATTTATCCTCAAAAGAAAGAACAAATTAGTGAATTTGTTAGAAATCCCTAGTGTGGATAGCTAAGGTAGTGGACGTAGACTTTGGTTGAGAAAGTCGAACCACTCTAAATCGCTGTGCAAATATTTTCAATTTTCTGCAAAAGCTTCCACCAAAATTTTTATTGCCACTTCACCCCCTCTTGATCGATTCATCGATCGATTAACTCAGCAGATTCTCAAATATATTTTAGTTAAGAAAATATAGCAAAACATGAATGTAAAAAATAAATGTAGTATTGATATTTTATACAAGATTAATAGTATGTATCAATCTTACAAGGTTAATATTTTTACATATTAAATTTAAAAAATATATTCAAAATTTTCAAAAACATTCACTAATTTTCTTAATTTTTTTTAATTCCTTGTCAAAAGTATTTTAATCGAATAATTTCGCCTCAGTAAAGACTAAAGTATTATAAAACATATATGTACTTAACAACTAAATGTATCATACCTTTATTTGTCATTTTATCCATATTAGCTATCAGCTAAATTTTACCAAACACTTCTAAATAAACAGTTAATCAAATTAGTTGGTCAAACCAGCTATTGAAATCATCTACCAACTATTAGCTATCAATTGTTTGTCAAACACCTCCAAAAAAAAGGTGAGAAATATAACTAGATTAAAAAAGGTAGAATTCTTGAATTACATACGCATCATATAATTTATACGTATCTTCCGCGTGTCATATTTTTGTTTTCACTCCTCTATTGACCTAAGTGTGTAGAAGAACTCCTCATTTAATCAAATTCTCGAAAGGCCCATATCCCTTTGTTAATAACAATTTTTGATATGACATCTGACATACATATGTGATATGTCAAAGTTAAATTTATTGTCAAGCAACCATATACTTTCAACATATAAGTCTATGAGTAGCCATCAAAACACTAGGTCTGACACCTGCACTAAGTATTGGTGTCACACATCGAATATGGGGTTAGAAATTTTAGAGAAAATTTGCAAATGTTTAAGTGAATTTCGAATTACGATGGGTAAATTGCAAGAAATGAAAATGTTAAAGGTCTTAATTAAATTAAGTGTGAAGTTTGAAGAGTTGATTTGAAAGGAATTATACTTTGGAAGGCTTAATTATCATAATTTGGAAGTTAAAGGGCTCAATTGCATATGAATAATAATAATGGAGAATCAAATTTGATAATTGCAAAGTTAAGAGACCTATTAAAAGGAAATCAATAATTTAACTATAATAATGATTATTAAATTTTATTAATAATAATTTAACTACTAAAAATGGTTATCTGTTAATGATTGATCGTTATTAATGGTTCAATTATACATATTAACCTATAACTTATTATATTTTTTTTACTTGTTCATTGTTTAGTTTTAACAAAAAAAAACAATACTATATATTGATAATACATAGTAATTAGTACATCTACATACTACATATTATTGTATTATTTTAAAGCTCCAATACAACATAAAATACACCGTCACCAATCATACTATAAAATTCAACACATAACAATTAGCAATAGTCCAGTGCATAATAAAAATTCTAAAGATAAATCTTTAATTAATATAAAACAGATATGATAACCTAAATTCTCTTATGACTTTATGAACTCCAATATAAGCTAAATGAAACTTTCATGATATAGTATCACAAAGAGTTAATTGCATCATATGTCATCAAAGTATGATCCTTAAACTTTTAAGTGTTTTAATTTCATCCCTAAACTATATCTATCATTCTAAATTAGTACTCAAACTTTTGATCATTTCAATTTCATCCCCAAACTATGATCATCATTCTAAATTGGTTCCTAAACTTTTTTTAACATTCCAATTTCATTCCAAACTATATGTATATACTAATCACATCCCTTGTTAATAAAATCGTTAGGCCAAGTTATACTATTATATGTTTTAAAAAATTAGGTTAAACTAATGTTGAAACTAAATATATATTTGGGTGAATTTAGGGATGAAATTGGAATATTTAAAAGTTTGGGGACCAATTTAAAAAGACAATAATAGTTTAGGGATGGGATTAGAATGTTCAAAAGTTTAAGGACTAATATAGAATAATATTTATAGTTCAATGATGAAATTAGAATATTAAAAAAATTTAAGGATCAATTTAAAATGAAGGTTATAGTTTGGAGACATTTAATACAATTAACTTTATCACAAACCATAGCAAGTTAACTCTATGATCAATTCACACCACCCAAGGTGTGTATATATATATATATATATAAAGGTAGTAGCCAATCACAAGAAAATGTGGTTTAAAACTCTTAGTTGACACCTCTCATCTCCCTTAGGTTGTGTGTTTAATATCTATTAGGAGCAAAGTTTCGCTTCTGCTTTCCTAGGTAGGAATTATTCAAAAAATAAATAAAATAAAGAGTAAACTATGTGAATAGTCCCCATTATTTTTGGTCTGACTGACTTTGGTCAGCAGTTTAAAAAGGGTAAACTAGACAGGAGGCCACTAAACTATAGTCAAAAATCAATTTGACCACCAAAGTTTCAATTAAATCAATCAGATCACCTAACTTTTTAATTGATTCAATCAAACCACTCTCCGTTAAAAAAAATAACGGCGCGTCCGACGTGTATTTTCAATAACCTTATTATTTCCAGGTTGGATATGCATAAGACCAAGTCAGAATTTCACATATGAAAAAAATGGTAACTCTCATTGTCATTTAAAGTAACTCTAAAACTTTTATTTAATAATTTCCCTCATTCTAAAAACCCTAAACTGGTTGTTGACATAGAAGAAAAAAAGAGTGAAGGAAGAAGAAAAAAATACTGCTTTGAAACATGGATGAAGAAAATGAGTATCGACTGTGTTTCTATAGAGTTCATTCCACACTAACAATCGGTTGTACCAATAAAAATCCTAGTAGGAGATTTTGGGGTTATGGAAATTATGGAAAATGGGCTAGGGTTTGCAAGTTTTTTTACTGGTATGATCCACCAGCAACTTATCGGTCAAAAGCTATTATTGTCTGTCTTCTAAGAAGGATTGGAGCAATGGAGGAGGAACAAAGGAAACGTAAAATTTGTTGGATTTGAACTTCTCTTCTTGTTTTCTTTGTGAGAGTGATACTGGGAATTATAATCACTTGATTATGAGTCTTCTTTTTTTGTCTTCTTTGTACGAGTGATTTAGGGTAATATTATGCTATGTGATGTTAACAACATTTTATGGGTTATAAGATTTATGTTAGAAATGAAAATACAATGTATGTAAACTATTTTTTCAGTGTTATGCTTTAGGTATTAATGAAATGAAATGTTAAATTTGTGAGTTACATTTGTCTTAACGAAATGCTTCAAATATTAAGGAAAGAAAACATATAAAAAATGTCATTGAATTCATTTTCAAACTAATATATGGCACGCATCGAATGTTCGACCAATACACATAAGAAAAACAAACTAAACATTTACAGATCAATTGTTTGAACATACATAAGCTCTTTTAAGCTATCAACACAAAACCTAACAATATCAGTTGATCAAAACACTATAATGTATATGGTCAAATGCATTACTAAAAAAATATCAAACAAAAGGTATATGATTGTGGAGATGGTTGGCTGCCAGAAGTATCACTTTTATGCCTCTTTGGAGATGACTTTCTGTCAAAAGTATGCTGCCTAATGTGGACAGTGGGGGTGGGCATCCATCTAAGAGTATAGCCTTGTGAAGGTGATTGAGCCTTTAGACTAGTTCTGTGATTTTGATCGCAGTTTGATTTAGTGTTGAAGCTTGTTGAAGGGGAGACGATTGACTGACGCAACTATCCTGACTCATTGGTACAATGGGAGTGGGCATCCAACTAACAGTATGGACCCATGCAGGTTGTTGTGACCTTGAACTGCTTGTTTGATTTTGCATGATAGCTTGATTTGATCTTTTAAACTGTAATAAAAAAATAAATACAATAAAAACATATTCATTTAAAACAAATTCAATCTAAAACAAATGTAATAAAAAACTCAATAAAAAACAAATGCAATCAATAACAAATTCAACTGCAACACAAATGTCTCTATAACTTACTGACAGTTTTGATCTTCTTTCAGTAGATGTTTGTTGGAGGGGCCTTGTATTGTGACCAACCTGACCCTTGCATGTACTGACATTATGTTCAGACCCCCACACTTTCTACATAATATTTTAACTACCCTATTTGTCATCCTACCAATATAAGTGTCGCGATCGTCTTTCGGTTGGGCCCAGAATTGGGCTTCGACTTGAATGAAATGGTTAGAGTCGCCACCGATCATTTATTTTAAGAACAAATGGGTTAATCAGATACCTTGATTCCTTACCAGATCTGCATCTTACCAGCGATATATCGCATTCGAGAGTCGGTTACAGTCAATGAAGAGTTAGCACCCTTGAACTGCCCTTTCGGTACCATTTTAATTTATCTGTTGTCTTAATTATGAAAATTAAAATTAAAATTAACATTTAAAAACCCGATTCAAATAATTACCTTTGATTGGTTAAAGTTATTCTTAAAAAGTCAAAAAATATTAAATGGTAAAATAAAAAACAAATAAATAAATATTAAATAAAAAGAAAAAAATTATTAGAAAAAAAATCAGGTCAACACAGTCCATCAGTATTTGAATCCAAATCACTTGAGAAAAACAAATTAACCCCTGTAAAGATGTAAGGCTGATAAAGAAAATACACTTACATTAGAAAGTCTAAATAAACAAAACCTAGGCTTTCCCTTGCGTCCGTATTTCAGAAGCTGAGCACCCTTCTTCAAAGCTATTAATGTCTAGTCGATGTCACATTGGGCATTACCGTAGCTAACAAGATCAGCCATTCCATGTGAGAAAAAACCAAAATGCCACTGCCCTCTACGATCGCTCTCCGGAGCTCCGTTCATCATCTGCAGCTACGACCTCTCCTCCTTTCTCTTCACTTCTCTCCTCGTTCCCTTCGACGCTTACCATCCAAAAGAAAAACAAGTTTCAACTCTTCATTCCCAAACAGCTAACGAAAACCAAAAACAAATTTCTTCAGCAGACTTTTGATCATCTTCTCTAACCATATCAATAGTTAATGGGTTTTTAAGTGCTTTTGGGTTAGGCTTCTACTTCAATCAGGCATTGTTGCTGGAGACATCAAGCTTTGACTATTTGCAGGCAGCTTCTCCAGTATGATTTCAACATCTTCAGCAAATCCAACTTGAAGCATTTGATCAGCTTCATCAAGAACAATAATTGAGCCTCTGTTAAGTTGAGAGCACCCCTCTTTAAGCAGATCACTAATGCAGCCTGGTGTACCAACAACTATACCAACACCATAGTCCCCCCTTTTTTCTTTACTGAAGACCGAACCCCCCATACTCTTGAAATGGCAAGAATTGAGAGCAGAGGAGAGGAATCCCATGACCCCCTTATCTCCAGAAATCCATGGCCCTTCTAAATTAAAAAAATGCTAAAAGAGTGGATTTGAAAGAGAAAGGGAATGTGGAAAAAGTGGAGAGTAGTGGAATGGGTAGGTGGGGTAGTGGGTTGTTGTTTTCCAACTATGTGGGGTACAAAAATATTAATAAAATAATAATAATAATAATAATAATTATTATAATAATAATAATAAATAATATTTTTTTAAAAACCGGACAAAAACGGGTGTCTACAATAAGGTGGTGCTTCATCAGCCTCCCATCTTCTGTTCTTGTGTGGTCTTCCTGGGGGCTTTCTCAAGGTAGGTGGTAAGATAGGCTTCATTGTTTCAATGGGAGTCCACTGATTAGGACCTCTTACCGGGTTGATCAAATGTGAGTATATGTCCATTTGATTTTTCACTAAGTAGCATTGGTCGAAAAAGTTTTATGGGCTTTCATGATTCAAGACTATGACAGAAATTGCATGTATACAAGGAATGCCTACATTAAAAAACAATTAGTAATTATAAAAATAAAGAAAAAAATAAATGAACATTATATTAATAAAACATTAAGTTACCTTTTAGTTCCCATTTTCTACAAGAACAAGTTATAGTTTCAATGTTGACACAATGTTGATTTGAAGGACCACATGAAACTTGGAATGTTGGTCCACTAGCATGAATGGGCCAACAACTGTACAAGAAAAATATATATAAGCATTAACACAATAACAGTTTGCAATAACAAGTTATGCAATAACAAATTCAATCTAAAACAAATGCAATAAAAAAAACAAACTCAATAACAAACGCATTAGCAGTATGTAATAACAAGTTATGCAATAACAATATGTAAGCAATAACACATTAACATTATATTAACAGTATGTATCTAACAGTATGCAATATGCATGAACAATATGTAATAATAGTATGCAGTATGCAGGAACAATATGTAATAACAATATGCAGTAACAATATGCAATAACAGTATGCATGAACAATATGTAATAACACTATGCATGAAGAATATTTATTAACAAGTTAACCAAAGCATACATAAGCATTACCAATATGCAATCAAAACAAATGCCAAAAATATAACAAGTTATACCTATTAGCTTGTGATATTGCATTGCATAGTTTCTTCTGAATTTTAGGGCATAGAGACCCAACAAACTTATTTGTTTGATCCCTTTTTTCTGCAAGTATTTGCATCAACATTGTTCTAATGGACTCCAACAATGTAATAATTGGTTTATCTCTAGCTTCAAGTATCAACTAATCACAAATGAAAAAAAAAATATTAGATTACATAATAACAATATTTTAAAAGCTATCTGACTTGGTTTGTCATATTCACCTTATTAAAACATTCGCAACGATTGTTTAACATGTTTGACTTGGCTCTAAAAGAGAAGTGTGACTTTGACAACTGTTTAGGATCTTTCTCTGACAGACACTTGTTTGTTGTCCCTGATAAACAATGCATGAAAAAAATTTAATTTTATTATAATCTTCATCAACATGAACACATGTAAAACAACAAGTTTACCAAAAATATATATACCTTATTTCCTTCCATGGTAGATTCAAACTCTCTGACATATGTTGCTTTAGCAACAATCCACAGTTGGTCATTCAATGTTTTCCCCTTGTGATGACTATTGGTTTTAAAATTTGAATATAAGTGTCTCACACTTGTTCTATATTCTGCATTAGGGTAGAATTCTGCCACATCTTCTATCAGCCCCTACACACCAAAATAAAAGATTAGAAAACAAAATTAGCATGATTTTAAATAAACAGAATTTTAAAAGCATGAGAACAAATACCTTCTGTCTATCAATCATGTATGTCAATATTTGAGAATTATTCAACTCCAAATCATTACTCAGTAATTCTAAAAACCATCACCATGATGATTGATTCTCACTCTCTACAACAACAAAGGTTAATGGATAAATAAAGTCATATGCATCAACTCTAACAACAGCTAGCAGATGACCCCCATAATATCCCTTTAAGTGACACCCATCCAGGCATATAATCGGCCTATACCCTGATTTGAACCCATCCTTCTTGCTTTCATACAAATATAAAGCCTCTTGAAAACTCTCTCATCTAACTGGCAGACAGTGTGTCTGGATTTGTGTACCTAAGCTTACTTAGGTAATCATACAATTTGGTGTACTGTTATATGTGGTTACCATGCAACTTTTCAAGGGTTATCCACTTAGCTCTAGAACACTTAGATGTAAAGACCATGATGCCATGATCATTACGCACAACTTGCTTAAGAGATTTAACAAAATAATTGGGATCAACATGGAATGCTTGTAAATACTATTTTTCTATCCACTTAGCAGTTATATTAGCATTTTCAAACCCCTTAAGACATGTATACTCATCATTCAGTGACTTAATTTTCCAAGTACTATCACTAAGATCTTTAGGGTAATTGGATAGGCCCATAAAACCCAAAGGCAACCTGTCTTACATCTTACTTGGATTCTTATGTTGTCATCTCTTCTAAAATTGACATTATACCTATTTTTATGACATACATTCTTATTGTCGCCCTTAATATTATCTTGTTAGCAAAGATCAGTCTAACCTTTAATTTAGGGTTTGAAATGTATGTGGTACTATTAAATTCAGGGTATCTAGGCTTCCTATGTGGGCCATCACAATCCGACTCATATGCACTGTATAATGAGTCAGGATGTCCATCTTTAAAGTCACTCACAACCCTCATTTCCTCACTTTCCTCCCCAATATTCACATCACATAATTCAGCTTCTGGATTTTCAAAGTCATTATTACTACCAGAAAAAACAGATTCATTAAACTTTTCTGTAGGGCTTTATACTCAGAATCTATCTTCACCTCAGCTGGTTCAAGTTCATTAATTTTGAGTTCATTAATTTCTGGCTCAGCTGGTTCTGGTTCATTAATTTCAGGTTCATTATGTTCATACCAGTGTTGATTATGTTCATTAACTCTTTCAATGCCTTCCAAATAAATGTGAACATAATGGTTACTAGGTAAAACCCTAAGCATTTCAAGGATATCACTATCAGTTAGGAGTGGTTTGACCTCTAGTGGATTATTTGACACTTGCCAAAATATCTTAAGAGAATAACTAATTCCTAATTTGATTAACATATCAATAATTGCAAAGATGGACATTTCATCAGCATCACAGTTATCAAAGTTGTCCACTAGTATGCCAGTATATTCTAGCCTTGGTCTCCTAACAAAAAAACCCCATGATGTACTACAATTGTAAATTTTCTAGAATTCAAATATGTTCTTGAAAATATATCATTATTATTCAAATAATTAATGAATATTTAACTAAAACAGAATATACTACCAATATATCAAAAAAGACAAAAAGAACTTTTCAAATAATTGATTCGAGCATATAACATGTGGGGACCACATTCAAAATACTATACTAATAGAAACACATAACATATGGGGACCACAACAATTACAAAGTTACATGTTTGTACATGTGCAATGCAAAAGTGATATAAAATAAACAAATATAATATATGAAAAAAATAACTACAAAAGTGAAAAAAGTGATATTAATCATGTGGACACCCTATATACTAAAGTCAACATACTAAAATTCACTAAACACATATATTCATGCAGAACATATAGATGCAATACATATATTCATTGATTTCCTGCAAAACATATCTATACATGCAAACAAATAATTCTATCACAACATATATTCTATCAATAAACATAAATTATCCAAATAAACATATCGGAGCATGTATTCTATCAGAATATATATTCTATGCAAACAAATAATTATATCATAACATATATTATATCAATAAACATATCATTAATAAGCATATAATCTATCAATAAACATATTATCAGAGCATATAACCAGTAAACATATCATTAATAAACATATTATCACATATATTATCAACATATATATTACACAATCAGTAAACATATATATTAAACAATTTCTCATTCATGGAATCAATAAACATATATCATCAAACATATATATTACACAATCAGTAAACAATCAGCAAGGTTTTTAGGGGTTTCTAAACATATATATTAAATAATTTCTCATTCGTGCAATCAATAAGCAGTAAACCCATATATTTAGGGTTTTTAAACAATAATCAATAATCTTAAACAGTAAACAGAAGAAACCCATATATACTAAACATATATACTTAATAGTAAACCCATATATACTAAACATATATATAACATTTTAATTGGAGAAACCTCTAAACAATAAACAAAAGAAAATCCTAAAGATATACTTAGGATTTTTAACATAAGAAAATCGTAAACTTTTTTCTTTTTTGCAGAAGAGTTTTCAAATTTATTTTTAGGAGTTTCAAAAATATTTTTTTCAACTGAAGAAACCCTTAAAGATTTTTTTAGTGTTTACCATATATTGTGTTTGAGTCTTCTTCCTCGCAACCCATTGTGAATTTTCAGCAGAAACCTTTTTCGATCAATCGAGTGTTTACCCTAAACCCATAAAATAAGATTTTTTTTACTTTCAGAATCTTTCGATCAACAACAAGTGTTTACCCTAAACCCCATAAAAGAAAATATCTTTTTTCTCTAAATCTCTCTAAATCCCTCTATATCGAGTGTTTACCCCTAAACCAAATTGATTTTTAGCACTGAACGAGTTGAGAGATTTCAACCATCTAAGGATAATGAAACGTGTGAAAGAACCCCCTGGGTTAAGTGTTTCAAAAAAATTAAAAGGATTTTTGTGTTTTTCAATTATGTATTAAATAGGCTTTTAACGGAGTGATTGATTAAATCAATTAAAAAGTTAGGTGGTCTAATTGATTCAATTGAAACTTCGATTGTCAAATTGATTTTTGACCATAGTTTAGTGGTCTACCGTGTGTTTAATCAATTTAAAAATTAAGGATAAGTGATAAAAATAAAAAATATAGATAAAATGCAAAACATGTATAAATAAATACATAAATACATAGTTGAACTTACCCCATTGCATATGGGAATTGGATTTTGTTGTTGTTGTTGTTGTCTTGGTTTAAAAAAGCGCGCATCAGGCGCGCTTGATGCATGATGCGGCCGTTGCGATGATCAAAGCGCATGTGGCAGCCTGATGCGGTAGTGGGTACATAATGCGGTCTGATGCGATCCGATGCGGTTGATGCGGGCCGATGCGTGCCGATGCGTTTAGTAAAAGTTTTTTTTGGGCGTTTAGTAAAATCTTGGCCGCCACAGTCCCGGTCAAGGTTAACCCTGACAAGAAAAGCAACGTTGCACTGAGTGTGGTCGCCGTTAAAAACTTGGCCGCCTACCGAGATGATGGAGCTGACTCGTACAGCTTTTGAGTCATGGGTTTCTTTTGATCATTCGACATGATGAAAAGCCCTGATCGTACAATGAAAGAGATCAACAAAAGAGGGGCAAAACGGAGTGTAAGATGATGAAAGAGGAATGTTGAGGTGAAAAAGAGAGCTGTGAGGGTGGCGTTATAAGGAGGGAGGTGAAGTGTATATTTAATACACCTTTATCATACGCGTGTACCGTATTATCTAGAAAGGTGTAATGTTGTAATTGAGTATGGAGTATTGTGCGCGTGTTTGGTTGAGCAGCTTTGCATGGATGTTAGTTTATGAGGATGTGACACGTGCCTCGGACTCTTGGGCGGGCTTAGTAACATATCTTTTTCTGTTTGATAATGGGCATGCGTTTTAATGCACTACTCGGTTGAAATAGTTCTTCGCATTAATTCAACCATATGGATTCACACTATAGTTCAAATTAAATTTTGATCTCTTAATTTAGTTATTTTAAGATGAAGAAGATTTGGTGTTACATGGGATGCGGTGGGTAGAGTTTTCGAGGCTAATGAGTAAAGTCATTTCACTAGAGGATCAAGAAGAGGAGGTGATTATAGGGTCGACCCATCAAGAAATGATAAAGGAAAAATACTCGCTCTTGTTGATGAAGATGAAATGGAGGAAGACATTGGAGTGACTGATGATGATGAGGCAGATGGAGACGTGCTTGGGTTTGATGATGGGATCTTGGAGACATTTAGTTTGTGATTAAAGAAAGTTTGGAGAACTTAGTGGGGGAAAAGGAAGTGGGAGCTATTGTTGATTTGTCTTTTGGTTGTTTTGATTTTCTTACGCGTACTTGTCTATTTTGTTATTAAACATTTATGAAGTACTATTAAACTCCTTTTGGTATTAATTGAAGTATTTTTGATATATAAGTATTTACAATATATAAAATTAGTTCAAAAGTATTTTTTTTGTGAAAATTGGCGTATTGGGTTCGTGATGCGAGCGCATCACGCATTACGCATCGGCTTCGGAGAACTAAACGCATCAGAGCGCATCCCGCATTTTAAAACACAAGTTGTTGTTGTTGATCCTAATGTTACCGATCCGTCCGGCTTAAGTCCCTCTACCGTTAACTTGAAGTTAACCCTTGTCGAAAGTTTGAAGTGACAATTAAAAAATAAAAAATCCAGAATATCTTCTTCCTCTTCTTCAAACGTGATCCATTGAAACCCTAACATTTCTCAATGATTACATGCAAGAGAGATGCGCTATCTACACAATATGCGATATCTTTTTGAGCAACAATTAGTAAGCAACTGGTCCGAGGTTCTTTTACGTAGAAAGCGATCAGAGAGTGTAAAAGCATCCATTAGTTTTCCTTCCTCAATCAACCTAAGAGAGAGAACAAAATGATTAGTGCGACACACCCATCACAGCAAGTGAAAAATATTGTAATTACCGATAGCTCAAATTTTTGATCCAAAGGTAAGGTGTTAGTGCCAAAACTGAAACCTCATATGGTGGTAATTGTAAAAGCTAACAATTATATGGTGCTGAAAAACAACATATTAACTGTCACAATTTAGAACAAAATACATAAACAAAATAATAGTACCGTTCCACAGCTTTCTCATATGGATCTTCATTCTCTAAACCAGAGAAAGAGAAACTGTGCTATCAACTTCATATTTGGTTCTCAAGAAAAAGATTGATGGGGTTTGTTTTCTCTGGGTTTCAGGTAAACAAGTACGATCCTGGGAAAAACATTAAAGCAATGGTTTGGAAAAGGTATTTTCAACGAAGGTAGCAAAGAAGTATGAGAATATATTTAAGAAGCTTGAGAAGAGAAAGGTTATGAGCAAAGTTTAAAAGGCAGGGTTGTTATCGAAGGTGGAGGAGTTGGAGTCACCCTTACGTAGATAGGGAAACTTGGAGTTTCTTCTAAACTTGGAGTGACCCAAGGGTTGGGTCTTGAGCGCACGGCGACGGGGAGACTAACGGCGCAGGCGGTGCAACGAACCGATAATGATGGCAGCCGAAAATCGCGAAAACTCGAGGTGACGGAGGTGGGTTTCGACGAAGATTTGGAGACTTCTCCACGACGGTCGACGGCGAATCTCACTGCTCAGGTGCTCTAGTTTTGGTCGGAGCAAGGCGATAGTCACAATGGGGGTGGCGGTTCACTCAACAGCGGCTGGATGACGCCGAATCGGTGAAGGGGCGGCGATGGGTTCGAATTTGGGGTTTAGGGATTTGAGATTTTCCAAATCTTGAAAGGAGATTATTTTTGGGTATTTTAACCCGAGCCTAAATTTCAAATTTTTTATTTTATTAATTTAAAAATCTGACAGTGGCCTAGGTTAATCGGTAGGAGTATGGTTACCCATGCATTTGGTTAGGGTTTTAAAACCTCTTAGCCACTCATTTTTTTTATTTTTTTCTTTATTGATCTAAAAAGGAAAAATTCAAGGTTGAGTCTTTAGATTTTCTAAAGATTTAAGCATGAGCCGCAAGCTTCTTAAACTTGCAATTTAGTCCATAAAATTAATTAAATTAATCTTATAAGTTTTAATTTAAAAATGGGGGGTGTGATAGAGCAACTAAACGTAGACGGTCGTATAATATACTGACAACTGTAGCCATCAAAATCATCGAAAAACAACAACGAAAAACCTAAAAATTCTAATGACCATTCGCGATATTTTTCACAACGATCGTCGCAATTTCACGATGGTATCAACGATGACTCCCACATATCATTGATGATCGATCGACGATGGAAGATATAAATTTTGGAGGTTTTTTTTATTCTTTTAAATTATAATATTAAGTTTTTTAAATAAAATAATTTTTGAAATTTTATATACGTGACACATGCCAAATAACGACCAAATTTAACAACTGTTATAGTCCAGACACCTAACAGTATAACGTTGAAAATGTTAGACACATATTTTTAACACAATTCTTTATGCACTAAATCGTATTTTAAGGCATAATTTATGCACTAAAAAGAGTATTAAGCCATAATAAAATATAATAGTATATATTCATTATATTAGTAATATGCCAATCATAGAATTTAGATAGAATCCAATGAAAGGAACTTTATGAATTATTAATCTTTCAATTTAACGTTGGAGAGTAAATTTGCTAAAAGAATCAATCAAGGAAAAAATATTTAAAATATATTTTTTAAATCTTACATTTCTCCAATTAAACACTAAAACCCGACATTTCAATAGAATTAACCAAGTACCACAATCTTATATTCCAACAAATAAACTAAGTAAAATATTGCATTCCAACAAAATACCAAAATCTTACATGTACTTTTTGAAATGTTCAATATAGTACTTATACTTTGACAAAATATCTAATGTGTTAGATATATTTTTAAAACGTCCAATGAGATACATTTTGTCAAAGTACCAATAAACTTGGAATTTTTACCACAAACAAAGTAACAGTTGAAGAAAACACATTCTGTAACACCATATATCATTTTAGTGCAAACTTTAAATGACAAGAACCTCTTTCATCTCTAAAGTAAAACAAAATACAAATTATGGAGAAGAGACTTTACATGTTGGCAATGAGCTTTCGACGTAATCACAGTTTGCTTCAAACACTTCTCTGAATCATTCCCAAGGAACGAATTAGAAAATCCAACCCATTGAATCTTGACAAGTCAAAAGACAACCAAGTGAAAGCCTACACGAGAAGGAAATACGAGCAAAAACAATGCAATTTCCAGAAAAGGGGAGCTTCCCTATAGCGCATATATAGGAGAGGAGTGCAGGCCATGGATTGCATGACCATGATGATCTTCTACAGAATTCTTTTTGAACAAATGAAAATAGTTCTAAAATTTAGCCTAAGATATCTTCTCTGTAAATTGCATCCAGATAAATTCATAGCAAAACAAATTAATAGGAAGAATTCTGCTTCCCGACTAAAGGTAGCCTCAAACACATTCATAATGAACACTCACAATTGCAGGCTGATTCACAAGTTAAAATACAAAATGGAAAGCAAAACGCTTAATCATAACTCATAATTTATAACAAGCACTATTTGGAAACACAAGTTCTTCATAAAGAATTGATTCTGTATGAGGCAGAAGTGAAACTGAGAAAGCAGATTAATAGCTCATTCCGTCCATATGAACGAAATTACGATCAGCCTAGGCAGGTTTACAAGTTGGAACATAAAGCAAAAGCATAAGAATCACACTAAAACAAGGCTAGGTAAATATAAGAACGTAGCTAGAAAGTTGGAACTCTTTACTATTAAACAGACACAAGTACTGCCTTTAAAGCAGACACTAAGAAGACAAAGACCATTGTTACAGCTAAGATTGTTGTAATCATCTACCATCTAAATGAATACTTAAGTTCAAGCCAAATTGCAGAAACATAATAAAAACATGATCTGAGTCTAGAATTAGATATAATTACCAAAGGAGGAGAAATATAGATATAGAAACATGACCCAACAATCTTTTTCTCACGCTTTCTCTTCCCTCTCTCGGTTCCATTGCTCAATCCTGGCTCTCCGCTCCTCACTTCCTTCCCTAGCAGGTGGGGGGCTTCTGCTTCGTTTAGAACTACCATGTTTTCGCCTGCTGCCGCCATCCCGGTCATGCCTCTCCGGTTTTCGTCCATTCCTATCACGATAGTCATCACGGTCTCGGTCATGGGACCGAGACCTATAATCCCTTTCACGTCGGTGGCGAGGACTAGCACTCCTACTCCTGCTCCGGCTAGCTCTATACCTGCGGTGCCTCCCAAACAACTTCCTTCTCAGCTCCCTCCCGATTACCTTGACATGCATAAAATTACAGTAACCTCCACGGTTACAGCTATTCTCCTCATATTGCCGACAAGTCGCTTCGCGGAAGTCGGTGACAGGGGAAAAATCGGCAATGATAGGACGACCAGAGTAGAACCTTCCTTGAAGTGCCTGGAGGGCGGCTGCCGCCTGATCTTCCTCCTTGAACTGAACATACACGTTTCCGATCATGTGGTCGGCGAGGTTATCGCAGATGTTGAGGCTCTCGATCTCACCAAACTTGCTGAGCTCCTCGAAGATGTCCTCGTAAAAATCCTCAAAGTGTTCCTGGATCTTGTGGGGGTCGATTGGCTGGCCCTGGGCATCGACGCCGGGGGTGATCATGTCCGGTCGCTGGTACATGTTGGAAAGAAGGAGCGTTGGTGAGATCGTCGGCCTGTTGTGGAGCCGTGAACACCTGTCCCCGTGCCGGCATGCTCCAATCTTGAAATAGAAGGGGCAATTCACGCGGTCTTTCTCAGTACCGAAGATTGAGGCCAAGTGCTCCGCCATTGTTGCTTGAAATTAAGGGGGGAAACACGCGCAGGAGACTGATGAAGGTGATTTAACTCAAAATATTTGATCTAATTGAAGGGAAATTAGCCAAAATGCCATCGGATATGGAGGGGATGCGGTGGGGGTTAGGGTTATCGAAACCCTAATTCTGGACTTTTCGTTTTTTAGAAGAAGGGGAAAAGGGAAATTATGATTTATTCTATTATTTAATTTTTTTTTTGAAATCTGTTATTTTTTATTTAACAATTAGAGAATACTAAATGGATCTTATAATTTTATTTTATATTTTCTTCTGTCTTTGCGCCATGAGGATCGGGGAAGGTTTTCGATGATTCAATTTTCTTTTAGTTAAACTACACTGATTGTCCTTATTTTTTTGTTCATTCCGTTTTGGGGTACTTATTCAAAAAAATATAGTTTTGAACACTTACATTACCGGTTCAATAAAATTCAATCTCTCGACCGTTAATTTTCGTTATCTCATTGACATAAGTAATTCATGAAAATTACCTAAGGGTATATATGTCAGACTTGAAAGCTGAAAAAAATAAAGGATTAATATAAAAATAAGTGTCCAAATTATACCTTTTTCCTAAAGTGGTTTCCAAACATTTTTCCGGTTAATCCAGGTTCCTAACTTTACAAACGTTATCATTTTAGTTGTTCGGATCGTAATCACTATTAAAAAGTTACGTTAAATGGCATGCGTTATGTTCTGGTTAATTCAAGTCCCTATACAAGCCGCCCGTCGTCGTTTGCCATCGTTGCCGTCAACCGAGCCTCCACCAGAACCTCCACTGGATGACAAGACAACCTCGATGACCCATAACTCAAAAACCCAACGCTGATGACAAATAAAATGGAAAACCCGACGAACAAAACTTTTGAAATTTGCGACCACAAGGTGACCGGATGGCAAGCATGACAATATGGGTGACGACAATCGACAGTGGAGATGACAGGGGTGGCGGAGGAGACAAAGGTCGTGACCGGCAATGTAGATGGTAAGAAAAGGTAAGTTTAGGGTTAGGGATTTTACGAATTATTTTAAGGATTTGAAGTTTTATTTATAATTTAAGAGAAATTAAAGGGTTTTTTTAATATAATTTAAAATTACTAAAGCGTGACACATGTCACATAAAGTGATAACGTTTGTAACATTAGTTGACCGAAAAAAAGTTTGGACACTACTTTAGGAAAAGTTGTATAGTTTGGACACATGTCCAACCAAATCATGCTCTCCTAAGCTACAACCACGTCGATTCTTGATCATCATTTTTTCTATCCACTCGCAATCCCCTTCGACTCATGGCTCAGTTGCATGTTTTCTTTTCTAAGCCTCTGGTTGACTGGCTCTCCTCCTCTAAAAGCTCCAATGTCTTCGTGCAGCTCGTGATCCATGCAGAACGGTGGCGACGGGAGGCGAGTTCGACGAGGTTACCTGCTCATCGACTATGGGCTACATATCAGTGCAGTATGTCATGTTGTGCATCGCATTGTGCACAACAAATTTCTTAAACCCGTTGGGAAGATAGTGGCAAGTCTTCTTGTCTGAACCATAACCAATGTTGGGAATCAAAGTGCGTCTCTTCAACTTTCACCTAACACGGGACTCAAACAATGAAAGTCTATCCATCTTCATTCCATGAAATCAAGTTATCAATGTAGGGATCGTCAACTAGCTGATAATTTTCATAAGGAACGGAGTGGTTAAAGCCGTAAAGATCGCTGCAAGTGGTCGCGACGATGGCAGTACTGGTTGGGTATTCACAGACCATGCAGTTGGATTCTTTTATTTTTCTTCAAATGAGTTTTAGAGTTTTTTATCCCAAAAGGTATTAATATACCATAGGCTAACTCATAAGTGTACCCAAGACTCTTTTCTAGTGATAACAAATCGAGTTTGATTTTTATTCACTCCAACTATAACTTGAAAGGTTATCAGCATAATTCGATCTGTATATAAATATTATTTCTTTTGATTCAAACTCAATCCAAAATTAAAATTATAAATTTGATTTAAATCCATTTCGGTTTAAACCCAATATCTGACTTCAAAAAGAATGCATATAACTCAATTAATATTATCCATTGTTTTTAGGCTATCCCATGCACCAAAAACTCTCTCACACATTATTTATTCAACTGAAAAAAAAGGCATCAAAGCGCATCTCCAAAAATAGGAAGTAGGGAAAAGAAATAACAATAATTTAAGCAAAAATATAAGGAATGGAGGATCATAAGGATGGTTGTTTAATGCCTAGATGCCACTGATTCCGTAGAGAAGAGGTGTTTAACCCGTGAAAGGATAGAATCGTGTGCAGGATCATAAGGATGGTTCTTGGATGGAATCTCCAAAATTGCTGGAATAGGCTTGTTATAGCTATCCACCAGAAACCTAACCATATTGGCAACCTGCATGCAATCAAAAAGCAGCTTACTTTACCCCGATTCGATGAATCCGAATACAAATTTGACCCAACTAGATTTTATCATAAAAAGTCAACAACATGAATTCAAAACGACTGGAATTCGAAATAACCTAAACAGATATCTTGAAATGAATCGAACCTAAAGTAACCAGAAATCAAAACAATATGAAGCCGTAGAGACCCAACCCGAATAACTTGAGTCTCACACCCGAAAATGACTTGATGTAAAATGATTCAAATATTTTAAAACTCAAATTGACCCAATCCAAAACCAACCCGACCCACTTGATTGACAACTAGTCTAAGTAAGAGCATATAAGACACATCTTGCCCATTTTAACACTGGAGTTCATACAAAACTGTCATACTAACATCTGTTCACCCTAAACTGTGTCCACATGATTGGCTTCTATTGAGCAACATATTATCAATAAAAAAATATTTCCACATAGGAGAACTTAACAGAGAATGTTAGAAGTAGACTCATAGTTGTCATCAAGCAGTTGGAGTGCTAAACTTACAAAGGCGTTGACACCTAAAACAAATGGTGTATGAAAACATATTCAGCGTACAACTTACATATTGACTAATCAGAACGACAGCGATATCTGTCCTTGTTGTGAACTCTTTAAATGTTTCTTCAATTTGTTTTACAGTGGTTTCTAAAAGGTGAAAACAAAAGGCATTCAATAAGTAAAGGATAATGATGATGATATTCACTTGGATAGTGAAAAAAGCTATATAAGATAATTTATTTAGAGAAAATACAAAGAAAGAGATAGCTAAGTGGAATAAATCTATAATCTAGAATATATTATGTTCTTCAACAATATGTGCTATCTTTTCAAAGAAAGCATTAACCGGTGAACCTCTGTGCATTGGATGAACAAGTACACAATCATGAAAGGAACTACTTAATGGTGAAGAGGATTATAAAGGTCAGTGGAAATAAAACAAAGAAAGTTCAAGAGCATACTTGAGTCCACGATAAGATAATTCGTCTTTCTCCGCAAGTCAACATTACCCACTCCAGCTAGTAGAAATCCGACCACAGTGTCCTAGCCCAAACGAGACGTAAATCAGACAGGTTATATCAAATGTAATGGCCTTCGGTGCCATATTAACAACATTTGCCGCACTACTAAACAAATACATCATAAAGTGTTACCAAGAATGCAGATAGGTCCGGTACAATAAGCGAAAATTAGAAGGTAAATTGCTACTTATGTGAAATGTAATTCAATAAAGGCAGTCTTTCTAGCAACTAATGTTCCCCAATTGGAATTGTGTGAACTAATTCAAAATTTGCTGGGGAAATTGTGATTTCTGGTCCATGGTAAACGGCTAAAAGAATGAGTTTTTGAGGCAATTTGTAAAAGATGAATGGTGCTTAGTAAAATTTTCCTAAAGCATCAAACCATTGAGTTTACCTTTTCATGATCATATAGATCTGAATGGTAACTAACCATCTTTATTGCTCGCCCAAAACATCTAGAATAAACGGAGTTTACATCGGCTAAGCCACATGAATCAAACCTATAACAATATTTTCTACCTGTTCCCCGGATAGATGCTTCAGTCGTTAAATAAAACCTAAATTTCATACGTCTGATTGACAAAAAAAAAATCAGACATTAGAGAACTAATTCAATAAAGGCTGATCGGCAAAGTTATAAGGACGATTCAACAAAATAATATGAAAACGAAAAAAAAGGAGGGAAAAAAGAACGGAGATCTACGTGTTGATTTGGGCCGCTTCAAAAGTAATACTCACCTCGTCGGCAATCATAGCAATAAGAGCTGAGTTGTTAGTGGGGATCTGAACTCTGTTCGCCATTGGTAAAACTTTTGAACTACAAAAATCACAATAACCGAAAATATGAATCATAGGCAGGCACATTCGAATATCGGCTTAAATAAACTACGCTGCTGCTTAAGAATTTGGATCAAATATGATAATACAAATAAATCTACCTTTCTCTCGAGGATCGCCTGCTCCTACTCTCCTTGTTTGATCGAAATACCTATGTAAATTTGAGGAGTATAAACTGTTTATATCGGATCCGGCAAAATAAATAAATAATAAATGGTTGGTTAAAATACATAATTGATCCTCTAATTATAGGAGGTTGTTTTATTGAGCTTATTGATTATAGAATGTTGTTTTATTGAGTATCCGACTATTAAAAATTATAAAATAATTATTTGATTATTTATTTGTATCAAACTCATCATTTTTCGTTAAAAAATTAATGTCTGTATGAACTGGGCATTAACCTTCTAAAAAAAGCTGAAAAAGTCATTACTAACACGTTGTGAAATGAAGCTGGAAAAACTACTCTCTAAGTTTCTTACCAGATCTTCTCTGGTAGATTTCTAGAGGTGCTTTTAAAACAATCATTTTGGAGCATTAGTTCAAGCAGTTGATCAGGTTAACTTCTAATTCAGAGGACCATTAATATTTTGACGAAAAAGATAAATTTAGAATTTATGAATAATTGAATGATTATTTTATAATTTTTAATAATAAAAAATTTTAACAATACAATATCATATAATCATAGAATTATTTATGTACTTCATCTATAAATGTTTATACCATATTACAGGTGAACATTTCGAACTATTTGTCCAAGTCCAAACTCAAAAACCTATATCATCTTCATAGATGTATAAAACCGTTCAAAAGAAGGGGGGAATTAAACTCATATATATATATATATATATATATATATATATATATATATATAATTTTAGGTAAGTACAAGGTAATATTTGTTTAAATATAACTCTCAATCATTTGACATTAAATGTTTGTACTTATGATATTTATGGTATTCGAATCCGATACCTCAAATTTAAACTCTTTAATTTTTCTAAAAGTGTCAAATTACTTTTAATTTTTTAAATAAAATATTAAATTTTTAATGATTTTGAGATGACACATCGTAACGATGTTATTAGTCTTATAAAACACACTAACATATAATTTAAAAGTATAAAAGAAATACATGAATTGTTAGGTGAATGCAATAAATGACACTAAAAAAATAACATTTTAATTAATACTTCGGTTAAAAATCAGTAATTCGTCTCTTTTAAATTAAAGCTAATTAAAAAATATAAAAAATCAAAACGACAAAACTTATTAATATTAAGTTTAAAACTATCTTTATACTTATAATAAAATAAATTAACATTCAATACTTAATTTTATGTAAACATTTGAAATAAAATTTTTAAATTAACTTTTTTTCGTATTGTAGATACTCATTCCGGGGTTCCATCCAAGTTCCATTTGTTTTCACACACATATATATATTATTAATAACTTGAACACAAGAGCCTGTTAGATTAATTATTATATATATGATGTGCATGTTATATAGGTATATATGTATAGGTTAATTAATATATAATATGTTGTGCATGCGTTATTAGTATTAGGAGTGTATGAATATATATATATATATATATACATGGGACATGCGTTTGTATATATAATATTATATTATGCGTGTGAAGTGTACATATTGTAAGTATTTTTATTATGTAACTAGGTCCAGAATCAATTAAATCAAGCTCAAAAAATACTACAAGGTAAACAACCTAGCTAGCTAGGCCTGAACCGCAACAACCCAACAATTGACATTTTGAAAAAGCCATAGCTGCCAACTTTGGAACCAAGCGTCGCCAAGCCCCGAGGTGTCGGTCGCCTGGATTCACGTGCCAATGCCGCCACCACTGTTGCCCTCCCTGTCGTGACAGTGAAGATGGCCAAAAAGATGCAATCCTTTGCCTCGTTTTCTCGCATGCAAGTCAAACCAAAAGAAAATATCAGCGAAACAGGAAAATCTTCTTCCCTCAGCAAATGAGAACAGTGAAAAAAAGAGGGAATTTCTTTCCTCAGCAAATCATACATGACAGGAAGCAACACAACAGAAAAAGAAAACAAAAGGAATTACAAAGGGAGGATTTTTACATCAAAAAAAAAGATATAGGCCTTCAAATCGTCCAGGCAAGCAATCTCAACGATTCTCCTCTCACATGCAAAAGCAAAAACGAAGCAAAGTTAAAAGAGGGGTTTTTATTTTCTGTTTGGGGAGGTGGGATATATAAACCAAAAAGAAAACGAGAAAGAGGATTTTTTTTTTTTAAAAACCATTAACTAACAAAATACCAGAGAAAAAAAAGGTTTAGAGAGAAAAACCACAAAAAAATCACACTTTTCTCTTTTAGGGTAGGACGATCGACGTATGTTGAAGTCAAAAAACATTTGAATCGAAGGTAACTTACGAAAACCCCTTTGTTCTTGGTTTGTTTGAGATTTGAAGGGATGATCTTCTAGGTTGTATGTCTCAGTTTAGGGGTTCCATGGTCGAAATTGTTGTGCATGGGGTGTTTGACTTCTCATCAAAGTTATTTTTTCATGGTGGTCGGAGCTATTCACATTTTGTGAGTACTAATTATGGACGTGAAATACATACAAGCATACACTATCGAACAAGTAATAAAGTGATGAGTGAGTATCGTCTCCACGTTGATTAGTGGAAATTATAAAGTTCAACCAAAGCAAAACATGGCTCTATCTAAGTTTAGATAGTAATGGTATACACTAATGATGGATGTAAAGGTAATATATATTGGTGGGGATGGAATGATGGTATGATATGGCAGCAAATGGTAATGTTAAGGCAAAATGGATTTAAATGTAGTGTCAATAAATCAAATTATAAGGTAAAAATAATAATAGTACCAAGGCAACACAAAATGGAAATAACAAAAAATAAATAAAATGACTTGACAATCCTCACAAGGGAAACTACTTCAGGAATGAGTGATGGGGAATGATTTAAGGATGCTAAAACTTATCTCTCTAGCAGATTTAATTTATCTAAGCATCACTTGCTTGACAGAGTTTGCTGAAAGTGTCGAATAGAATAGAATGTCATGGAATCTCCTCTCAGTCTCAACTATGGAAGCCTCCGCTATTGATAAAAACTACCCCTTTTAGTAGTTAAAATTCTATCTTAGTCTCTCTCAAGCACTAAGGGATTAGGATATAATACTAATATGTCGAGTTTAAGCTTAAGTAAACTACTACACCCCATTGCTTATGTGGATCTTACTTGTGTTTCTCTTGAATACTCCAAGCATTAATGACTAAGTTTCTCTTGAACACCTAGCCTTAATCTAAGTAATGGACACTCTCATGCCTCCTATAAACTTAGAAGATAAAGGCTTCATAATCAAAACAAGTAAATGCAAAAGATAAACTTCAATCTACCATTAAAACAAAACCAAACATCCATAAAATCAACCCCAACAAATAAGGTTAGTTCATGATGGGATTCGAATCATCCATGAAAAAATTCACAAAAGTCATTCGTTCCAACAACCCAAATCAAATGATAAATAACAATAAAGGGGAAGGAGGAAGATGCCTTCTACGCGTGCTGCTAGAGCTCCCCTCAGGCACCACGAATTGCCTTAGCTCGCTAGCTCCTCTCGGACGCCTAGCTCGCTACTCCCTCGCGCTTCACCAATGGAGGAACACCACCAAGAAGATGGAATGAAGAAAACGGTGGAGAAGATGAAGAAATTCAAGTTGCGGAGTATGAATGTGTAATATTCCTCCTCTCTCATGTGAGGTGTATTAAATAATAAAAATATATAAGGGTATTCATGGGATTTAACACTCCAAAATACCCATCATATCCCTAGAGTCTAGGCGTGATGTCTATTCTCATAGGTGGCAGTGGTCCCCAGCAAGCAGTTATAACCATCAGACGCGTGCCAAGCCAGTTGTCAAATTGTAACAATATCTTTTTGTCCTTTTCTGCAATGCCAACACATTTCTATCTGCTTCATAAACATGTGATGCCACGACTTTCCTTCCCAGCTCACCCATTTTCTTGTTATTTTCCTACACATCACTAAAAACCACACCATCCTTCTCATACACCACGTTAACAACATAAAGTAACACAACCACCACAAATACAATGATATGCATATACATGCATCTAAAATGACCTAAATGAGCCCTTAAACAAACAATAACTTAAGTGAAAAATACATTGAAAGTAACCTTTTTAGGGAGGTATCACACCCCCAAACTTAAGCTATTTCTTGTTCTCAAGTAGTGGATAACAATTAACACAAATATAATGCCATGGCAATTTCTAATAGCAAGACAATCAAGAAGAAAATCGATTTTCAACCCTCAAAAAAATTAGGCTCCAACATACTAGACATAACAAGAATTCAAGTACTAATACCTAGGTCAAGATTCTTTGTAAGTGTGTGTGCGCGTGATTGTATCCAGTTTATACTTAACAAATTTAAGCAATTTCTAATTGATTTCCCTAGTTTTTCTCCAACATCACTTATTCATTTAGCATATTTATACTCTATTTTTACTTAATATATATTTTTATAATCCTGCTACGAGGAGAGTCATCCCATCACTCCTACCATCTTACACTCTAGTTCAAAGTGAGCATACCTTCCACCCCAAGCTAGTCAAGTAGAGTCATCATGTGACTGATTTTATTCACTCATATGCAAATGAATCTAATTTATTAAAGAAAGTTTCAGGCACTGCCATGGCAAATAAGAGTGTCCCTCTACAGCTATGTTGGAGCAGTTATTCACAATTTCATATATAAAGGAGTTCTCATTGATTTATCATTTCAACACAATACCAAATTTCAATGCAAAGGCTAACCAGAGTTCTTTCATAAAAATTTCTTAAGTATAGAGAGCATACAAATCGTGTACAAATAATTCACAAAGCATCAAACCCTAAAGTCAGTTGTTTCATTCTCAACAGTCATTTACATTTAATTTATAGTCTAAAAGTTCATCATCATTGGGTATCACCAAATCATTTCATCTAACTATCTTAACATTTATTGATGCCATGGCATATTGTTATGTTAATACTATCATGCAAATGTTCTAGAAAGAACAGTACATCCCCCAAACTTAAGGGAAACATTTTCCTCAATGCTTAAAGAGAACTAATTAAGAAATAAAACTAAATGACATGCTATGAAATGCAAAACGAATGCAAATGGAGGTACCTCATTTTTTCGGTCGTGGTGTTGCAGTGGAGGTGATAGCAGCTCCTCGTCTTTTCCTCTTGCAGAGTGGTGCATGAATGGAATTAGAAGAAGTTTAATAATAAATGGTGATATTAACACATCCGGTTAAGGTCTTTGTGTGACGAATGCTTCGACGAGTGGGAGAAGTTTCAAGTGCAGGAATGGAACTGGGATTTTTTAGCTAGTATCACCGAAGAGTTCGGAGTCAGAGATGTGGGGATTCTAGAATCGTCTCATCAACAGAAGGGGTAACATCATCGGGCTCAAGAGATGCCTCGGCATTAAATACTGGCAGAATTTTATCGGGGAACCCTGGGAAATTCCGTTCAATGTGAGGAAACATTTCTTGAAATATGACTTCCCCCACAACATACATGTGCTTAACATAACTAAAGAAATTTCTTATATCACCATGTAAAGCATGCAAATGTGTTTGTGTCTGCTGGATAGCTTCTTTGAGAGTAAGCATTCTTGCCTCGATATTGGATGGTGTATCATCCATAGACTTTTCATTAATAGTTTCCTTACACTTTGGGTTCTTCAAACCTAACAATAATGGCAATCTAGCCCTAGTTATACCCAAAACACCAGACAAAACTTCATCAACAGAACTCTTACAAACTTTTTTCTTTCGACACAAAGCAGTAATAAGATTTGAAAAAACCAAAGTACTAGCTTTCTTACCCAAGCATTCGTACACTTGCTCAACAATAATTTTACCCACATCAATGGAACGTATGACCATAATAGAATGTAAAAGGGGAGAGATATCGTTGTGTTGTGGGCAGTTGGCATGAGCTTATGCTTCATGAACTTGTCCCAAAGCTTTGCACATGGTTGGAGACATTTGTGATTTATAGAGTAACGACTGGTCTTTCGGCCGTTCCAAGTTGTGTTTGAAAAACATAAATCCTCCAAGACTCTATCATATGTGGCACTGCTAGCGTCTTTCTCAAAGTTTGCATGTTGATCTTCAACACCCTGCAAATGAAAATACCTATTAATCGCAGACAGTGTGAGTCGAATATATTTACCTCGAACGTAAACTGTATGTTGGTTCGGTTTGGAAATATTCGCGTAGAACTCTTTCACCAATGATGCATTCATAGAACCAAGGTGCCTCACAAACTTGTGCCACTTATGGGGTTCGACTATATCCATTAAGTCTGGTCCAAAACCTCCATCTTGTTCATCAGTGAAAATGAACCCGAATCAAGGAAAGTAACTGTGCCTGAGAAGAAAGAGATATTGATTTTGAACAACCTTTAAGGGATAGGGAGTGCCACAAGGCTAGGTCTTTCGATAAAGAGTATGGATCACTAGTTTCAAAAATGCGTCTTGCTTAGGTTGAAGAAAATTCCAGTATAATTATTGTTCGTATGCCACAATTAGTAGATCAAACGCTCATCTAACTCAAAGAAAATCTTACAATTTTTGAAGTTTTGAAATCTTTGCTTTGCCGCATCATTAACTGTTGAGGAATATGGGTTTCAGCCTCCGTAGGTCTCGTTCGTACCGTTTTGTGCCGGTTTGATAGTGAAATGAAGAAAATTTGAGAACTTTGTTTGGCTTCAATGGCATCGACTATGGAGGAAAAATGTGATATATAATATATGAAGAAAAAAACTAAAAGAAATAATGGGAGAGATGGAGTGAGTGGACGGTTAAGAGAAAATGAGTGGATGGGGTAAATGGGTAAGTGAAAAAGTAACTACAAGTAATAAATGAGATATGAAAAGAAAAATAATAACAAGATGAAAATAAAATAAAGTAATGAAAGAAAGAAATAATAAAATAATATTTCCCTTTTTCATTGCTTTGTCTTTTTCCTCTTTGGTAATCTCTCTAATGTACAGCTGTAGTATTAGTGGGTCCTTGCAAGACAAAACAAAATGTAATTATTCAAAAGATAAAATAAAAATAAAAGGAAAGAATAAATTTATTATTTATGCATAATCAGCGAAATTCAATACCATGGCATTGAAATTTGGCTTTCAGGCAAGCACACTCAAGCGTCATGCAAGTAAAACACCGACTTGTGGCACACAGGTGGAGCTCTATTGTAAATTTTCAGATGCTAGCTGTTGACTTTGAAGATCATCCCATCATTTATGTTCTTGATCTCAACTGCTCCATGGATATAGACATAATGCACCTCAAATGGTCATAACCATCGAGATTTGAGCTTACCAGGAAAAAGTTTAAGTCTGGAATTGTAAAATAACACTTGTTGGACAACATGAAAATGTCGTGGCATCAGTTTTTGGTCATGCCACTTCTTTGTCTTTTCCTTGTATATCCTTGCATTCTCATATGCATGTGCCCTAAACTCTTCCAACTCATTAAGTTCTAGTAATATCTGTTCCCCATCTAATTGAGCATCAAAATTTAATCTTTTAATAGCCCAATACGCCTTATGTTCAAGCTCAATAGGGAGGTGGCAGGCCTTCCCATACACCAACATGAATGGTGACATACCTAGAGAAGTATTGAACGCTGTTATATATGCCCAGAGTGCTTCATCTAACTTAGGTGACCAGTCCTTCCGCCTTGGATTCACCACATTTTCTAAAATATACTTTATTTCACAGTTAGATATTTCAGCTTAACCATTTGTCCATGGATAACATGACGTGGCAATCTTATGACAGACTCCATACCTCTTTAATGCCTTGGCAATCAACTTTTTATCGAAGTGGGTTCCCTCGTCACTAATAATGGCTTTAGGGACTACAAACCGAGTGAAGATGTTCTTGTGCAAAAACTTGAGCACGATTTTGGAATCATTATTTGATGTCATAATTGCCTTCACCCACTTGGATACATAATACACACCAAGTAAGATGTTTGATCACCTCCAGAAGATGGGAATGTTCCCATGAAATCAATGCCCCAAATGTCAAACAACTCAATTTCCAAAATGCCTTGCAGCGGTATTTCATGTCGTCGGGATATGTTTTCAGTGCATTGGCATCGATCATATGACTTGTAAAATGCCTTAGCATCTTTGAACAGAGCTGGCTAATAAAAACTTGACTGTAAAACCTTGGCAACAATCCTTGCTCCTCCAAAATGGCCTCCACTAGGAGTCGTATGACAATGGTATAAAATGTCTCGTTGCTCCACTTCAGGTACACATCGTCTAATGAGTCAGCACAATGCTTGAATAAATATGGCTCGTCCCAAAAATAGAACCTTGCATCGTGATTGAATTTTTTTCTTTCCCTGGATGTTCAAATCTAAAGGTAGTATTCCACTAACAAGAAAATTAACAAGGTCAGTGTACCACGGGATTGCCGTGGCATATAAGATTTTCTCATCAGGAAATTCCTCTTGAATATATACAGTGTCGTGGCATTTAAAATTGTTCTCTAGTCTAGATAAATGATCAACAACTTGGTTCTCAATACATTTTCTATCTATAACCTCTAAGTTAAATACTTATAAAAGTAAGATCCACCTAATAAATCTAGGATTGACATCCTTTTTGTTCACTAAATATTTTATAGATGAATGATCAGTGTGAACAATTACTTTAGTGCCTATTAGGTATGGTCTAAATTTATCAAAAGCAAATACCACGACAAGTAATTCTTTCTCAGTGGTTGTGTAGTTCAATTATGCTTCATTCAAGGTACGACTAGCATAATATATAACATGAAAAATTTTACCTCGTCGTTTCCCCAAAATAGCTCCTACTCCATAATTGTTCACATCACACATCAGCTCAAATGGTGATGTCCATTCGGGAGGAACTACAATGGGTGCTGAGATCAATCGTTGCTTCAGCTCAGTGAATACGCCGAGGCATAACTCATCAAACACAAAGAGTTGGTTTTGTTGAAGCAAAGTGAATAAGGGTTTATAGATTTTGGAGAAGTCCTTGATGAATCTTCTATAAAAATCAGCATGTCCAATAAAACTCCTTATGCCTTTGATAAAGGTTGACTGTGCTAATTTTTCAATTACTTCAATTTTCGCTTTATCCACTTCAATGCCCTTGTGAGATATCTTGTGCTCTAATACAATGTCTTCAGTCACCATGAAGTGACATTTCTCCCAATTTAAGACCAAATCAGCCTCCTCTCATATTTTGAGAACCTTTTTCCAGGTTATCGAGGCATCGCTCGAAATCGTCTCCAAAAACAGAGAAATCATCCATGAATATCTCAATGAAGTCCTCAACCATATAAAAAAAATAGCTTGCATGCAATGCTGAAAAGTTATTGGGGCATTACAGAGTCCAAAAGGCATCCTCCTAAAAGAAAAAGTGCCATAGGGATAAGAGAATATAGTTTTCTCCTGGTCATCTAGTGCGATGGCAATTTGATTGTACCCAAAATACCCATCTAAAAAGTAGTACAATACTTTTCCTACCAATTGATCTAACATTTGGTCGATTAAGGGTAGAGGAAAATGGTCATTCTTTAAAGCTTTGTTGAGCTTACGATAATCCATACATATCCTCCATCCAATGATAGTACGAGTGGGCGGTAGCTCATTATCTTTATTGGTAACTACAATTGTGCCACCTTTCTTTGGTACACATTGGACAGGGCTCACCCATGAGCTATTTGATATAGGGTAAATCATTCAAGCATCAAGACATTTCAGAATTTCTTTCATTACCACTTTCTTCATAATAGGGTTGAGCCTTCGTTGTGGTTCTATTAAGTTGTCGTGGCATTCTTCTAGCAGGATCTTATGCATACAAATCGTGGCACTAATTCCCTTCAAATCAGCCATTGTCCAACCAAGTTCTTTCTTATGCTGCATCAAAACACTTAACAAACTTTGCTCTTGGTTAATAGTAAGGTTAGAGGTAATAATCACCAGTAAAGTATTATCGCTACCCAAATAAACATATTTAATATGCCCTGGCAATAATTTAAGTTCTAGGGAGATGCATGCAATAACGATGGCTTCGGAGGAATAAGTTCATACCTGATCTAGCTAGTAGTAAACTAGATTTTTCCACCCCAATTGGCAATTTGTCATAGTCCTCTAAGCTTTCATCATCAATCGGACATTCCTTGTCTGCTAGCTGAATGAAATTGTTCTAAAAAAGGTGTTTCGTTTTTTCTTCAATTAATGAGTTCAATTCATACATGCCTTGTCATTCTTCAGGGTCATCAGCATACTTGAGAGTACAAAACACATTGACAATCATACACTGATCGACCACTCTATGGTGAGTTCACCTTTTTCACAATCTATCAAAATATGACCAATGGCTAGGAAAGGTCTACCCAGAATTATGGGAACCTTGTCATCAATTTCACAATCAAGAATAAGGAAGTCGACTCAAAAAACAAATTTATCCAACCTTACTATGACATCCTCGACTCTCCCTTTAGGTCTAACATGGGATCAGTCAGCAAGTTGTATAATCACAGAGGTGGGTCTCACATCTCCTATGCCAAGCTTCAATAATATGGACTTCGACATTAAGTTCACAGTTGAACCAAGATCACATAGTGCTTTTCCAACAAAATTAGCTCCTATAGAACAGAGAATAACGAAACTGCCTAGATCATTGGTGGCAACTTACTCAATGAATAGTAAAATTTTGTTGATGTGGTAATTATCTCATACTTCTCCACTTTCCTTTTCTTGGTGCAAATTTCCTTAATAAATTTGGCATACGTCGGTATTTATTCAATAGTTTCCAAGAAAGGTACATTGATATAAAGATGATCAAGAATGTCCATAAACTTCTTGAACTGAACTTCATCATTATGCTTCTTAAGTCTTTGCGGGAAGGGTAGTGGGGGTCTAGCTTCCTTAATTACAGTAGTAGGAATTGTTTTTATCGTGGCATATGAATTTTTTACCTCAATATTCTTATTAGTAGAACCGTCCTCCTTGTCCTTCTCGACAATGATATCATCGTGTAATTCAACTTCAACTTGTTCGGTAATGGAGGTAGAATTATCATGTTGTGTCCCCCAACTTTGACTTGTTGGTTAATTTTTGTTCCACTCCTAAGAGTCAACACATTGCATTGTTCTTTTTCATGCATTTTAATGACTTCAGTGTCACTTAGAAAACATCCTTTCTAACGCTCTTGTAATGTCATAGCAATCTGACCAACTTGAACTTCCAAAGCTCTCAAAGATGAACTATGGCTTTGAAGTAAGGTGTCTTGACTAAGAAGCAAATCTCCTTGATTTTTAATTAAAGTGGAATGGTCTTGCAACATTGTCTTTGTGGTAAATATGAAATCTTGAATTGTAGCTTCCAAAGAACTCATGCTCTATGAGGATAAGGATAATTTGTTAGCATTATGCCATGGCATAGTGTTTTGGTAGCCTTGAGATTCAGTGTCATTTTGTTGACGAGTAGGTTGACTAGCATTATAAGCTCCTTGATTACCCCATGAGAAATTGGGGTGCTGACACCATCATGCATTATAAGTGTTAGAATATGGATTGTTATTATTTCTATTGAAATTACCTACAAAGTTGATAGACTCATGATTGGTAATAGACATGCCAATCTAGTTTCTTTCATTTTCTTTACCTCAATGGAACGTTGTAAATTTTTAGCATATTAATAATAACTGATAGTTGAGCGGACACCAAATCCTTGGTATCTAACTCGAATGTTCCATGTACTTTCCTCCCACTTCTAAGCCTTGATGAAGGAAATTGATAGTTATTGTTGGCAATTCTATCCAAAATAGCAAACGCCTCAGTAGGTGATTTATCCAACAATGTCCCATTTGTCGAGGCATCAAGCATCATCCTCGTAGGTACATTGATTCCATTATAAAACATAACTACTTGAGTCCAATCGTGAAAAACATGATTTGAACACTTTCAAAGCAAACTCTTGTAACGATCGCAACACTCATACGTAGATTTATCGTTGCCCTAGAGAAAGGATGCTATGTCATTCCTCAGGTGAGTGTTCATGTTTGGTGGGTTATATCGCAATAAGAAACTCTTGCAAAGATCATCCCATGATTCCATTGAATCGGATTGAACACCACTCAACCAAGCCCTTGCTCAGTCACACAAAGAATATGGAAACAACTTTAATTTTAGTATATCCTCGTGCACTCATTCTTGGCAGAATGAATCAAAAACCTCCAAAACGTTACGAATATACTTCCTGGCATCTTCAGTTGGCATGCCCCCAAAGTGCCCTATGGAATTAAACATATTAAACATGACTGGTTTAATCTCAAAATGCCAGCTTGAATTTCAGGTGCCACAGTTCCAGGATTCAGATCATCTAGCATCGGATTTAAATGATCACGAATAACACGATGCCTATCAGCAGGTCCAACATTTTGTAATGCCTCGACATTCTGATTTATGTTATCTTGATCAATGCTTTGGTTCCCAATTTGATATATATTTCCTAGATCACGTTGAACATGTCTTCTTTGTCTGAAAAGTCTCTCAATCTCAGGTTCTATTGATTCCAATGACTCGTCAGAATGTCTTTTAGGCATACACCAAATAAGCCTGAAAAAGAATAAAGAAAAATATCAAGTAATCTATACAAAAATAAAAAAGTAAAAACAAAATGCTCTGGAAAAACTAATTAACTTGACATTGCCAGCCCCTAGCAACGACGCCAAAAACTTGTTCACGTTTTGTGAGTACTAAATATGGATGTGAAATATATGCACGTATACACAATCGAACAAGTAATAAAGTGAAGAGTGAGTATCGTCTCCACAGAGATTGGTGGAAATTAAAAAGTTTAACCAAAGCAAAACACGACTCTATCTAAGTATAGTTAGTAATGGTATACACTAGTGATGAATGTCAAGGCAATAGATATTGGTGGGGATGGAATGATGGTATGATGTGGCAGTAAATGGTAATTTTGAGGCAAAATGGATATAAATGTAGTGGCAACAGATCAATTTATAAGGTCAAAATAATAATAGTACCAAGGCAACACAAAATGGTAAAAACAACAAATAAATGAAATGACTTGACAATCATCACAAGGGAAACTACTTCAGGAATGAGTGATGGGGAATCATTTAAGGATGCTAAAACTTATCTCTCTAGCAGATTTAATTTATCTAAGCTTCACTTGCTCGACAGAGTTTGCTGAAAGTGCTATCGCTATCTCTAGTCAAATGAACCTAATAGAATAGAATGCCACGACATCTCCTCTTAATCTCAACTATGGCAGCCTACGCTATTGATAAAAACTACCCCTTTTAGTCGTTGAAATCCTATCTTAGTCTCTCTAAAGCTTTAAGGGGTTAGGGTATAGTACTACTATGTCGGTAAGCTTAAGTAAACTACTACACCCCATTGCTTATGTGTATCTTACTTGTGTTTCTCTCGAATACTCCAAGCATTAATGACTAAGTTTCTCTCGAACACCTAGCCTTCATCTAAGTAATGGACACTCTCATGCCTCCTACAAACTTAGAAGATGAAACCCTCATAAGAAAAACAAGTAAAAACAAAAGAAAAACTTCAATATACCATTAAAACAAAATCAAACATCCATAAAATCAACCCCAACAAATAAGGTTAGTTTATGATGGGGTTCGAATCATCCATGAAAAAAAATTCATAAAAATCATTCTTTCCAATAACCCAAATCAAATGATAAATAACAACAAAGGGGAAGGTGGAAGAAGCCTTCAACGCGCGCTGTCAGAGCTCCCCTCAGGCACCACGAACTGCCTTAGTTCGCTAGCTCCTCTCGAACACCTAGCTGGACACTCCCTCGAGCTTTACCAATGGAGAAACGCCGCCAAGAATATGGAGGGAAGAAAACGGTGGAGAAGATGAATAAATTCAAGCTATTGAGTGTGAGTTTATAACCCTCTATTCTTTCATGTGAGGTTTATTAAATAATACAAATATCTAAGGGTATTCATGGGATTTAGCACTCCAAAAATACCCACCATGCCTCTAGAGTCACTCCTTAGGCATGATGTATATCCTCACATGTGGAAGTGGTCCCCAACACACGGTTATAATCATCATACACGTGTCAAGCCAGCTGTCAATTTGTAACAATATCTTTTTTTCCTTTTCTATGCCAGAAATGCCAAGGCATTTCTATCTACTTCAACAACATGTGATGCCATGACTTTCCTTCCCAGCTAGCCCCTTTTCTTGATGTTTTCCTTCACATCACTAAAACTACACCTTCATCCTCATATGACACCTTAATAACATAAAGTAACACAACCACCACAAATGCAATGATATGCATCTACTTGTATCTAAAATGACCTAAATGAGCCCTTAAACAAACAATAACTTAAGTGAATAAGGCATTGAAAGTAGCCTTTTTAGGGATTTATCACTTCCTTTTTATTTTCTTTGAAAGTGAAAGGAAAGAGAGAGACGACTTTGTTCCAAAAAAAGGGAAAAAGAAGGGAGAGTTAGGGAGAAGCAGCCGAAGGTGATGCAAATGGGATTATGTCAAAGTGATTAGGGTTTTGTTTTCTTTTAAATTTGATATTGTTTTATTACATATGGTGTAGCCATTTTGGGTGGGTTTAGGAGAGCTTAGGGCCAACATGGTTTTTGGTTTATTCCTTGTAAAGGCTCTGCCTACTTTGAAATATATGCATTTTAGTACTTTTTTGAGTTTTTTTTTAAAATTTTATGAATTTAGCCCCTTAAATTCTTAGTGCATTTTACTTTAGACATTTTATGTATATTTGTTTGTTTCTATTTCATTGCTTAAATAGTTTAAATCTTTTGCTAATAGTGTTCATTCTAGTCATGAGTTTCATTGATAGTTTATTTTCATCTTCAATACTCATACACCTTGTTTCTTTTGCATTTGGATCTTGATAGTGTGCTATGTTGTTTTTTTAGTCTTTAAAATTACCCTTGTTTTATTATAGTCACCCTTTAGTATGATATGTTTAGTACCATTTATTTACTTGTCATGCTGATCCTCGATATATTTACACGTCTTACACTAATACATAGGCCATGTTTCTACTTCATGTACATTATTATAGTATTTTATACAATATTCCCTAAATCTATAATATATGCAAGAGTGAGCAATAGGTTAATTTTCCCTTATTTTTGTAACATGTAATGTATGTGCGTATAGCATGTTTCTTTGTCCATAATGTTTAAAATATTATAATGTTTATGCATATGTTACATGTTTCTCTCTTCCACTTTTTGTAACATATATGTTTAATATTGTTTTTATTAATATATTTAATATTGAGTATTATGAGACATCAAGCATATTTTCTAATTTATTTATTTATTTAATTTTTAAGATAACATTTTGTGCGAGGAATTTAGGGGAACGTGTCTTAACTAACAAGGCGTATGTTTCCAAGAATTGTTCGTATAAAATAATTTTTTTTACATTTGAATGATATATATATATGTATGTATGTATGTAAATGTATGTATTCTATCTAAAACGCTAAGGCAATATCATTTTGTGAGGAGAATCCATGGAAATGCGCCTTAACTGACAAGGAACGTGCTTCTGATGATTGTTCATACAAATTAGTATATTTTTTGTATTCGAATAATTTCTAAATATATTAAATATATAAATTTTATTTCCTTTAAAAAATAAATTAAATCAATATTATTTTGTATGAGAAATTTATGTAAACATTTCTTGACTAAATGAGAGGGTGTTTTCAAGAATTATCCATGTGAAATAATATTTTTTATACTCAAGTGGATTTATTTTATTTTATTTACTTTATTTTTTAATATTAAATATATATAATTTAATAAAAACATGATAACGATATTCTGTATGGAGAATCTATGAAAACGCGCCTTAACTGATAAGGAGTATGTTTTTGAGGATTGTCTATACGAAATAATACCCTTTTTGATTATTTTCTTCTAATAGGATCATAATTTAAATGTATATTCAAATTTGCAAATTTCAATATTTATACGACATATAATCGCTTTGGTACCAATTTTGGCGTTGTGAAGGAGCTCATCCTTCCCACGCGTAATTGACTCCCAAACCCTTTCCAAAATGAGTTTCTGGCTAAACGCATATCACTTTTTATCTTTTAAAATTTTTTTCTTAAAATTATTTTAAAGGATAGCTTTAGGTATTCGACCTACCTAATCTAAAGGTTGATGGTGACTCTAAATTTATTTATTTTAAAAAAACCAATATTTTCCAAATTTAAGTTGGATCGCTCCTCGTCATAGCCCTAAAAAGCTTAAGGACCGTTTTGAAATCTTGGCGCCTCTTCTGGGGATATTAGAGAGTCAGGCCGTAATCAATTATACATCATCTTTTTAGTTGAAAATGGTGAATTTGAATGCTATTTAAATTTTGATTCTTATATTTTGTTCACATCATGTCATACATCTTTTTTACTATTATTTATTAGTTGTACTAGTGTGTGATTTCCATTGTTTCAGATATCTGACATATTTTAAGTTTGTTTATTTTTTGGATCGAGATAAAGGATTGCGAGTTCCCCCTCAGACATGCTATAACCATTTCAATATTTAGAGCATTCTAACTATGCTCTGTCCCGTTAGGCAGGGTGAACATTATGCTTACATGAGAAAAAATATTTTTCGTTGCATGGGCTTTAGCAAGTAACCTTTGGGGGTATATATGCCTTGTGTTTACGAGCGAAACATTGAGTTTCCCTGCATAGAAATAGGGAAATGCATTATCTCAAATTGAACTTAACCCGTTTAAGACTATAACAGGTGAGGATCGAGGGTCTGGCAGGCCCAAGGGGGCACCAGTAAAGGACAATTCGAGGGCACTTTTAGTAATACCGAAACTCTGCCAGTTTTGTATCATAATTTTGTTTATGATTCTTCATAAGTCACAAAGGGTAAACTCACTCTAACCTTTCATCAGATTTATTTATTTATTTATTTTGCTAAAAGCATGAGAACTAGAAGAGTATGCAGTTAGGTTTTATATTTCCATACGAAGCTTGTGAACTAGAAAAATATGGTTAGGGTTTATTTACCAAATAAAAGCATGAGGGTAAATATCATGTCTAGATAGGATTCACCATTTCATGTTGGGTAGATTACATATGGGTAGGATTTACGGTATAATTTCTTGTTATTCAATTATTCATTTTATATGCTGACACAATTCTATTTTTGTTTTTATTTTTTCTTTGTTGCATTACATGATCATATCATTAAGAAATGTGTTGGTTCACGAAGTGGTAATCAGAGTAGAAGGCGGTCATAAAATGGACAAGACTTTTCATAACAAGGAAATAAAGAATGTAGAAGTGAGATCATGATATAAAGAAACCAAGAAAAGAAATGAGATAGTTTGAATGAGGACTACATATCAGTGCTACCAGAGGTCGCTCCAGTCAGTCTTAAGCAAAACGATCTACAAGGGCTACGTGAAGTCTGTAAGAGTTAGAGATCTGATATGAAGCATGCATTCTTGCAAAAGTATGGAGACATAACTCTCTTGTTGTAAGTGAAGGTAAACAAGCCATGGATCAAGGCCTTAATCTAATTTTGGAATCCAACATATAGTTGTTTCACTTTCAACAAGGAGGACATGACTCCCACTTTGAAATAATACACCTCTTTATTTCATTTCGAAAGGATAAACTTTGATATAATCTATTCAAAGGCGACAAGAGTACAACCCTTTAAAAGCAAACTCACAAAGATTACTGGAATGGATAAGAAATGGGTAGCTGACTATATTAAAAAAAGGAAGTCTGAATGTTTTCCTTGGCCATGTATTAAATGGTTGGTCGTTAAACATAGTGATATAGAGAAAAACATGAAAATATTTACCTTAGAAATTTATGGCTTAGTGACTTTCCCAAAATTTCTTTGCCATATAGACTCAGTCGTTGTTAATCTATTTGAGCGACTGGAAGAGAATACGAACTTTGTTCATATAGTCTTAGTTGAAACCTTCAGGTTTCTTAACAGTTGTAAAAGAGCAGAGTAGTTGCTTACTGAATGTGTTCAGTTGCTTACTGTGTGGACCTATAGCCATTTCTAGAAGATTGAATGAGAGTACAATCATTGATTGTGAAGTGCTTACTCACCGTTAAAAGATTTCCTCTCCAAAGAATGGCCAGAGCATCTGACAAGAAAAGACTGGGTTACACTTTTTAGTAATTTACAAGATCACGATATAGTTTGACGCGTCCCCTAGTTAATTTATGTTGATATATTTTACAAGTGTGAAGATTCTAACTGGATAACTCTGTTAGGGTTATGGGGAGGAATAGGTTATGCTCCACGAGTGGTATTAAGGTAATATGGGGCACGAAAGTTTGTCACAACCACATCTGGCTTGAGTAAGTCTGAATTTGTTTATCATGAAGATCATTACAAAAAAATAACTCGTTTAATTTCAGATGCTTAGAAGTTAACCTTTCGAATTGACGTGATAGCAGCCGATGTCATGTTAACACTAGATTATATGGTTTGGAGAGATGAAAAGAAGAACAATATTATTCCCTTACGTGATCGTGATCGAGCTATCCCTTTAGAGGCTGATTTCGTAGACCTGCAGAATGATTATCGAAAGATTAAGTGAGCTTGGGAAATTGTTAGACTAGGAAAAACTTCAGAACAATGGAAGTTGTAATTCAATGATGAAAATGAACATTGAATTAAAGATGTCAGAGTTGAAAGAAAACGCATGATTAGAGAGCTAGAGACAGAGAATAAGAGAAGAGATCAAGAGCTTCAAGTAGAGAAGAAATCATGGACTCATGCACTAAGTGGGGAAAGAAAAGAAGCAAAAGAATTGAGGCAAAGGCACACCCTCAGTAAGAAGCGAGATGAGGAGTTCACCTTTGAAATGTAAGGGTTGCAAGCTAAGATCGAGGAGCTCAAAGCTGAAAATCAAGGCATATTAAGTGAGTTAGAAGAGAAAAAGTAAAGAGTTGAAAAGTTAGAAGTTGAGAAAAATATATGTTCGAATGGTTTAAAATTAAGCTAAATAACATGCCGAGTGAGCTCAAAATTAGAGGAAAAAGAATAGATGAACTTGAAGCTGAAAAGAGGCAAAACAATGAGGAGTTGGAGTTGGAAAGGCAATATCGAGATCATGTGCTCCAAGGCAAGCAGGATGAAGTCTTCCTTTAGATACAACGATGTGGGGAAAATAATGAATGAATAGGGGTCCTCACTCAAGAGAAATAGGAGATGGAAGCAACGCATGAGGAATAGTTAGCTCAAATTCAAGCTAAGAAAGATGATATAGTGCTTACATTTTGTAGCTAAAAAATTCATTATTTTTTTAAATACTCAGCATAAACCAACATATTTAAGGATCAGCCTTGAAGAAAATGCCACTTTGCAAAGAAAGGTTCATGACTTAGAGGATGCTCTACAAAGTTGTCAACTTCAGATCACTAGTCTTGAGCGTACTATCCGAAGCACCAAACAACAATGGCAAAACGCTAATGATTACTATAAGGATTGGAAAGTAAATGTGAATCATGTGATAATCGAAACCATGAATTAGTTGAATGGTGTCGCAAGGAAACTAGGGGAGATGAATGTCTAAACAAGATTTATTTAGAGCTACACAAATCCAGCGTCAGATTTTGGAAGAATGGTCACTTGGATTGTCAACGAGATAATTAGTTGAATATGAGAGCTAGGCCTTTTTTATAATGAAATTGTTTTGTAATGATGATACTTTTATCCTTAAACAAAAGTAGTTCTAAGACTGGTCACTTTTTATGAATCAATACCTTTCAACATGCATTTGCATTTTATTTACATTTCAAGTTTTATTTACTTTCTACATCTTATTTGTATTTTTATAGTTATTTGTGTTTAGTATTTCATTTTTGTACAAATTTATATTCATCATCAAACCGTCAAAATTAATAATGAAGGGTATACTATAGAATATTGGAAACTTCCAAGCATCCATATAATACCAGAAAAAAAAGGCAATGGACGATAGAATCACCCAGATTGAGAAAACTCAGCTAGAAATACAGGAGAATATAAAAAAAACTCAATAAGAGATTCGTGAACAAATATTAAAATCCTAGAATGATATGATGAAGAAACTTGCAAGCATGCTATAAGGAATAAATACATATCGTGAAAAGACTCCAACTGTTAGTGCTACCGTCGAAGAACCTTTGTATCCCCCGAGCTTTACACCATATGTAGATCATGGAAAGGCTCCAACTATTGGTATTCCTACCAAAGAACCCCCTATACCCTCCAGGCTTTATACCACCTCATGTTAGAGTATAATAAGGAGAAATTGCTCAGCTAGGAAGAGTGCACATAAACTTACCTGGCACCTCCACAAGCCCACAACAAGCTAAAGACGTTCCAGATTTTGATGAGAAAGGCAGAAAAGAGCATAACAAATAGTTATAAGAGAAATGGAAATAATTGGAAGAGAAAATTAGGGCTATGAAAGAAGATAATAACATGTATGGGATCGATGCCAAGGAACTGAGTCTGACTCCTAATTTGGTGTTGCCTCCAAAATTTAAGGTTCCAGAATTCGAAAAATTTGATGGCACAAGTTGCCCCTCTGCTCACATCATTCTGTTCTACATAAAATGACTGGCTACATAGGGATAATCGACTATTGATCTAGGATAGCTTATCAGGTTCAACCATTCAATGGTACAACCAGTTGAGCAAGGTTCATATCAGGTCATAGAAGGATTTGGCCAAAGTTTTTCTTGAGAAATATAAGCACGTGAAGGATGTGAGGCCTAATCGGATCATGTTGTAGTGCATGGAGAAAAGATCTAATGAGAGCTTTAGACAATATGCTCAAAGGTGGAGGGATGTGGTTGTACAAGGGCATCCGCCGCTTTAGGAAGAGGAAACCAACATGCTCTTCATAAACACTATGTGAGCTCCTTTTATTGGCCACCACATAGGGAATTCATTCAAGAATTTTGTTGACTTGGTTAATATAGGAGAGATGATCAAAATGGAAATCAAGAGTGGGAGGATTGATGGAGGTGAGTCTAGCAAGAAACCGCCAGTGAAAAGAAAGGATAATGAAGTCAATAACATAAAGAAGTATGACTCTAATAATATTACTATGTCTCAAACTCAGGCCACATGGTCATTTGCATAAAATTTTGCCAGACAAGGAACAAGAAAGCTGAGGTAAGAAAAAGAGAAGCCTCAGTTTGACCCCATCCCCATGTCCTACAAGGAATTATTTCAGATCTTATATGATAGACATGTGGTGTCACCTTACATGCGTCACTTTTGTAACCTCCCACCCTAAATGGTATGATGCTAATGTCCAATTTGAGTATTATGTAGGGTTTCATGGACAATCAATTGAGAACTGTATTGCCTGTAAGAAAATTATCCATAGGTTAAGGTAAAAGAACATCATTAACTTTGGTGATAGTGAGTAACCAAAAGTGGTTCAGAATCCACTACTAAACTGTGTGGGTACATGCATCAATGCAATTACTGAGGAAAAAAGAAAGAATATCATAACAAGGGTGAGTGAGGTAAAATCACCCATACGATGGATATGGGGTTAGATGGTCAAGGCATGCCTATTAGTCTCTAGTCTAACAATTGAACAAGTTAAGAATGAGAATGTATGCTAGTATCACAATGGTGAGGAGCACACCATACAAGATTGTTCTGAGTTTCAAGCTTTGGTGTAAAGAATGATGGAAGACAATGAGATAGAGTTTTACAAGAAAGTTGTTGAAGAAAAAAAGGCAGAGATTTATGTATCTGAGGGTTTTTTAGGGGAGTTTACAATGCCAATTATCCCTTAATTATCACATTGAAAACTCGTGTGATAAAAAAGTAACTCCTAAACTGGTAATCAGACCCCTATCCCCATTATCTTACAAGGATAATAGGCAAGTTCCTTATAAGTATGAGTGCAAAATGGACAATGTGGAGAATGATAAGGAAGAAGTGCGTGAAGTAGGCCATTTTACCAGAAGTGGTAGATGTTACTCTCTAGATCAGCTTAAAGAGCTTGAGAAAAGATCTGCCATCGATAAAGGGAAGAATGTTGACTTACTGTTGAAGGGGGACGAGCAAATCATTAACGAGCCAGTGACAGAAAATGAGGCTATGGAGTTTCTAAATTTTTTGAAACACAATGAATATAGTATTGTTGAACACCTCCATAAGCTACCTGCTCGCATCTCAATCCTTGCTCTTCTATTGAGCTCTGAGAAATATCGATACGCTTTGTTGAAGGTCTTGAATCAAACTTTTGTGCCGAAGGATTTACACGTGGATAAGATGCATAGATTAGTGGAAAATATCCATACAGATAATTTCACCTCATTCTCCGATGATGAGATCCCGTCGGGGATGATTGGCAGCCACAAAGTTCTACATATCACTATCTGATACAAAGGGCATATCTTCTCTCGAGTACTAGTTGATAATAACTCAACGATGAATGTAACACCACTAATAACCCTAAAGAAGTTATCTGTCGACAGTACAAATATGAGGAGTTGTTAGAGTGTCGTTCAAGCATTCGATAGAACCAAAAGAGAAGTGCTGGGGTGAATTGGCATTTCTTTGACTATCAATCCATCTACCTACGAGGTTGAGTTCCTTGTCATGGACATCATGCCTACCTATAATTGCCTATTAGGAAGGCCTTGAATCCATCAGGAAGAGATAGTTTCATCTATACTGCAACAAAAGCTCAAATTCGTGATCGATGGGAGATTGATATGCATCAATGTCGAAGAAGACATTATTGCTTTTGTTTCCACCACTGCCCTTTATGTTGAAGTAGATGAAGAAGCTGTGGAGTGATCCTTCAGATCTCTAGAGTTTGTCAATGTCACATTTGTGGATGAGGTAAGAAATATATTCAAACCTAGACTGTCCAACTGTACCCAAATGAAACTTAAGCTAACACTGGGAAGGGGAACCAAGGTCGAAAAAGGGCTAGGAAGTAGTTTATATGAATTTGTTAACCCTGTTTTTCCTACCACCAAAATAGATCATTTCGGCTTGGGGTATCAACCCACATTGAAGGAAAAATTGAAGGGCGCCAAGAGAGGAGAAGAGCAAGGTTAGCTGGAGAAGACCTCAGTTGGGAGTCAATAACTTTCCCACCGCTGTATAATACTTTCATGTCTGGGGGTTATATGTTTAAAAGAAATCAGCAAGTTAAGAAACCAATTGTCGAGGATGCCTTGAAAGATCTACGTATTGATGTCATATTAGGTAATGAAGTTGAAGAAGAAAGAGTTGTAGGCATTTATCCCTCTCCACCAGGATTTGTGTTGGATAATTGGACTAATGAAGAATTACATGTGTTTTACAAATATGTTTCAGAGTAATACACAAGAACTTTCCCTACTGTCTAAACCTGAGGTAGTAGGTGATCTTATGTAAAGGGTTAACATATTTGTTTTTAATCTTCAATGAAAGATGCATTTCCATTAATTCACAAAGTGGTAAACATTCTCCCATGCATTTCTTCATTCTTTATTATTTATATTATTTCATTCTATTTATCTTGATATGGGATAGATTATCATGTATGTGTATACGTATATATATATTCTCACTCGTTATTCTTTCAGGACCTCATATATCAATAGCATGAATTGCAATGCCATTGACTCGGATATTGATTCTTAGATGCCCCCATATATTGAGGGAAAATTGAAGGTTGTGGTAATGATGAGGAATGTGACTTACCTTATGAGGATAAACAGATTTTGCCTCATGAAGAGTCCACTGACACTTTGAATATATGATCATATAAAGTTATAAAAATAGATAAATATTGGAACCACGCTATCTGGCGAGGGACTTCAGAGTCTGATCAAACTACTTCGAGGGTACAAAGATGTATTTTCTTGGTCATATAAAGACATGCCAAGTTTAGATACTAAATGAGTAATACACAAGTTGTTAATAAAGCTAGAGTGTAAACCTGTTCAACAAAAGCTTAGAATCATGAGACCTAGGATACTATTAAAAATTAAAAAAAGAAGTAAATAAGCAATTTGATTATAGATTCCTTAAAGTAGCCAAATACCCTGAGTGGGTGGCAAATATCATCCCAGCACCAAAGAATGATGGAAAATTTTGTATGTGTGTTGACTATAGAGATCTCAATAGAGCCAGTCCGAAGGATAATTTCTCTTTGCTACAGATAGACACCTTGGTGGACAATACTGTTGGAAATTCCCTATTTTTATTCATGGATGGGTTCTCTGGTTATAATCAAATAAAGATGTACCCTGAAGATATGGAAAAGACTATGTTTGTCACCATGTGGGGCACGTTTTGTTACAAGGTGATGCCATTTGGGCTAAAGAATTCAGGGCAGCATACCAGAGATCCATGTTAACACTATTTCATGACATGATACATAAAGAAATAGAATTTTATGTTGATGATATGATTTTCAAGGCCAATAAGGAGGAAGAACATGTCGAGAATTTAAGGAATCTCATCCAGAGATTGAGGAAATACCAACTAAAACTTAACCCAAGTAAATGTACGTTTGGGTCATATCTGGGAAGCTCTTGGGGTTTTTAATGAGATTTTTTTTTTGAAATAGACCAAGAAAATAGTCAAAGCCGTTTAAAATTCCCCCCACAAACACAAAAAATAGTTCAAGGATTTTTGGGAGGTTAAATTACATTGCTCGGTTTATTTCACAATTGATTAAGAAATGTGATCCCATTTTCATCTTATTCATAAAAATAACTTAGGAGTATGATATGATGATTGCCAAGGAAGCTAAAACAATTGTCAAAGAAATGCATGAGGGAGTGTGTGGTACCCATTCTAATGGACATGCAATGACTAGACAAATAATGAGATTTGGATATTATTGGTCAACGATGGAAACTTATTGCATCAATTATGCCAGAAAATATCACAAGGTCAAGATTTATGTAGACAAGATCCATACCCCTCCTCATTCATTACACGTGATGACGGCTCCGTGGATTTTCACTATGTGGGGCATAGGCGTCATTGGACAAATTACATCTAAAGCTTCAAATGGTCACCGTTTCATCTTGGTGGCAGTATATTACTTCATTAAATGGGTAGAGGATGCTTCTTACGCAAATTTTACTCAACTAACAGCTTGAAAGTTCTCGAAGAAAGAAAATCATTTGTCAATATGGTTTACCAGAAAGATTCATCTCTGACAATGCCTTGAACTTAAAAAGTAAGATGATGGAATCAATCTATAAGCATATCAGGATAAAACATCATAATTATCATCCAAAGATGAATGAGACAGTAGAGGCATCTAATAAGAATATCAAGAGGCTTATAGAACAGACAACTGAGACTTATAAAGATTGGCATGAGAAGTTTCCATTCATTTTGTTTTCTTATCGAACTTCAGTACGTACTTCAACTACGGAAACTCCATTTTCTTTGGCCTATAGGATGGAATTTGTGTTACCTATTGAGGTAAAGATTCACTCACTTTAATTTTTGTCAGAGGTAAAGTTAAATGAGGTAGAATGGGTACAAGCCAGATATGACTAATTGAACATGATCGAAGAAAAAGTATTAAAAGCCATTTCTCATGGTCAGATGTACCAGAAGCGCATGATACGAGCGCATGATAAGAAAATCCACCCATGAGAATTTCATGAGGGAGACATGGTACTTAGAAATATCCTACCCATTCAAAAAGATTTTTGAGTAGATGCAAAACTGGGAGGGACCTTATGTTGTGAAGAAAGCATTTTCTGGATGATCTTTGATCCTCACCGAGATGGATGGACCGGAGTTACCTAACCATGTGAACTCTGATATTGTCAAGAAATACTTTGCCTTAATAAAAAAGAAAAAAGAAAAAGATAAAAAATAAAAAAAGGGTTAAAGATGAAAATCCGTAAAGAGCATCTTGAAACCAAATGAGGCCTCAAGTTGAAAACCCACAAAGGGTGGCTTGAGTTTTGTTGAAATTCAGGATTTGTGCATGGCGGAGGTTCTGAATTGATATTGAAGTTGAAAAGGCTTCTGGTATGAGGAGTAATGTCAAATGGTACTGAAGACTAAAAAGGTCCTGAGTGAAATAACCAGAAAGTAAATTGAATGCAGACAATGTTCAATGTTGGTTTATGCCATTTAGTATATAGAGATTTGGTAGTCTAAAGGGGGCTTCACAACTTTACACATTGTCACAATCCTCGAGATCCCTTTAAAAGAAGCTACATTTAAGTCACTCTGTGGCGTGCTAGTTCAAAAGCAAACGTACTATTTATATTAGGGGACACCTATTTTATTTTCTTTTACTTTTCCCAGTTAAAAGTTTGTCATGTATTTACCCAAAAACCCTTTATATTTATATAAATAAAAGGAGGTATTTTTCTTGTTAACATCCTTTTGCAGGTATCCTACATTGAAATTAAATACATATAGTTTAACTTGAAAAACAAGATATCATTGCATATTATTTTGAAATTTTTTTTGGAAAAATGCAAGTGTTTTGAAGCTTACAATGACTTTAGCATGAGGTTGGCATGGTGATGGGTTCCAGGAAATTAAAGCCTAAGGATGTATAAAAGATTTCAGCAAGGTAGAGATGACCCAAAATGTTTATCACTGATTAAACAACTAGTAATGAATAATGTCTAGTTTCAAGAAGGAAGAAACTGAGGGTTATGTTCAACCAAGGTGTATATAATCAAGATAGTCAGTTGGGGTGAACCGGTCGTGATTTTTGTGCCAAAGATTTGACCGAGTAACAAGAGGGTTAACGAGAAAGTATTCTCGTTCGAAGATGAAAACACACTAAAATTGCATTATTACACATATTTTAGGCATAAACAAAACCATGACATTCATAAATGCATGATAATAAATGTAATTAAGTATCTACCAGTCTTCTAAAAGAAAGCCGCAAGTGGGTAACACTGAAGCCTCAAGATAAAAGAAACCAATTTGAATACCAGTTTGATTTTAAAAAGTTCTCTTGAATACCAAACTTTTTGGTATGATGTTTTCAAATTCCCAAATGTATACTAATGAGGGGTAATGTTTAATTTTTAGATTTAATCTTCTTGAAAACAAGAGAAGCAAATCGGTCATGATTTAGTTTTTTCCAAAGAGTATTGGAGCGAATCAAGTTTCTTTAAAAGATCTGGTCATTGCTAAAGAGTAGTATAGCAGATCCTCATTTATCATATTTGATCTTTCTGAAGAGCAATGAAGCAAATTGACTTTGATTCAACCTTCCTTGAAGAGCAACGAAGTGAATCCAATTTTTCATGTCTGATCACCCGGAAAAACAGCAGAGCATATTGAATTCGACCTACCCTGAAGTTGCAGTGGAGCGGATTAACCTTTCAAGTTCCTCGTTGTCAAACAAAATTGACTATCCTTTAATATTTTCTCTATTATTGTTTCATGACAATGAGCAAAGAGGAGTAGTTATAGATACTCATTTTGTCTGAGGTTATATATGTATATATTATTAATAACTTGAACACAAGAGATTGTTAGGTTAATTATTATATATATGATGTGTATGTTATATAGGTATATTTGTATAGGTTAATTAATATAAAATATGTTGTGCATACGTTATTAGTATTAAGTGTATGAATATATATATGCATGGGACGTGCGTTTGCATATATAATATTATATTATGCGTGTGAAGTGTACGTGTTGTAAGTATTTTTATTATGTAACTAGGCTCGGGATCAATTAAATCAAGCTCAAAAATTACTATAAGGTAAACAACCTAGCTAGTTAGGCCCGAACTGCAGCATCCCAACAATTGACACTTTGAAAAAGCCCTAGATTCAGGCGTCAATGTTGTCAATACTGTTGTCTTCCTTGACGTGGCAGTGCAAGTAGCCAAAAAGATGCAATCCTTTGCCTCGTTTTCTCGCATGCAAGTCAAACCAAAAGAAAATATCAGCGAAACGGGAAAATCTTCTTCCCTCAGCAGATGAGAACAACGAAAAAAAAGGAGATTTCTTTCCTCAGTAAATCATACATGACAAGAAGAAACACAACAGAAAAAGAAAACAAAAGGAATTACAAAGGGAAGATTTTTACATCGAAAAAAGATATAGGCCTTCAAATCGTCCAGGCAAGCAATCTCAACGATTCTCCTCTCACATGCAAAAGCAAAAATGAAGCAAAGTTAGAAAAGGGGGTTTTATTTTCTGTTTGGGGAGGTGGGATATATAAACCAAAAAGTAAACGAGAAAGATGATTTTTTTTAAAAAAAAACCATAAACAAGGAAAATACCAAAGAGAAAAAGAAAAAAGGTTTAGAGAGAAAAACAATAAAAAAACCATACATTTCTCTTCTATGGTAAGACTATCGATGTTTGTTGAAGCTAGAAAAACTTTTGAATCGAAGGTAACTTACGAAAACCCCTTTGTTCTTGGTTTGTTTGAAAATTGAAGGGATGAGCTTCTAGGTTGTAGGTCTTGGTTTAGGGGTTCCATGGTCGAAATGATTGTGCATGGGGGTGTTTGACTTCTCATCGGAGACTTTTTTCGTGGTGGTTGGAGAGCTTCCCCTTTCTTTTCTTTGAAAGTGGAAGGAAAGAGAGAGAGACGTTTTTGTTCAAAAAAAAGGGGAAAATAATGGAGAGTTAGGGTGATGCAGCCGAAGGTGATACAAATAGGATTATGTCAAAGTGATTTGGGTTTTGTTTTATTTTAAATTTAATATTGTTTTATTACATATGTTGTAGTCGTTTTGGGTGGGTTTAGGAGAGCTTAGGGCCCACATGGTTTTTGGCTTTTGGTTTATTCCTTGTAAAGGCTCTGCCTACTTTGAAATATATACAGTTTAGTACTTTTCTGAGTTTTTTTTTTTAATTTTATGAATTTAGCCCCTTTAATTCTTAGTGCCTTTTACTTTAGATATTTTATGTATATTTGTTTTTTTTTTCTATTTCATTGCTTAAATAGTTGAAATCTTATGCTATTAGTGTTCGTTCTAGTCATGAGTTCCATTGATGGTTTATTTTCATCTTCAATATTCATAGACCTTGTTTCTTTTGCATTTGGATCTTGATATTTTGCTATGTTGTTTTTTTAGTCTTTAAAATTACCCTTGTTTTATTATAGTCACTCTTTAGTATGATATGTTTAGTTCCATTTATTTATTTATCATGTTGATATTCAATATATTTACACATCTTACACTAATACAAAGGTTATGTTTCTACTTCATGTACATTATTATATTATTTTATACAATGTTCCCTAAATCTATAATATATGCAAGAGTGAGCAATAGGTTAATTTTCCCTTATTTTTGTAATATGTAATGAATGTGCGTATAACATGTTTCTTTGTCCATAATGTTTAAAATAATATAATGTATATGAATATGCATATGTAATAGGTTTCTCTCTTCCACTTTTTGATGTGAGCACATCTATTCCATCAAAGGATGTTATCCAGAGATCTTACCAACAAGACCTATCACTCGTTCTAAGGCAAAGCATTTCAGGGAAGTTCTTTCTCTTAACTGTTTACAAGTTTCTGAATAATTCCATAATGATTATGCCATAGAGACTAAGCTTTTCAATGTGTTACATATTGATGTCTAACATCATGTCCACGCTCTGTGAGTACTAAATATGGGCGCGGATATATATGCAAGTATACACAATCGAATAAGTAATACAGTGATAAGTAGTATCATCTCCACAGGGATTGGAGGAAATTAAATAAGTTCTATCAAAGTGCTTTACTTTGTCACCTAAGTAAAGTTAGTGATAGTATATAAAAATGAGAATGTTGCGGCAAAATGAAATGGATGTTGTGAAAATGAAATGATGGTAATGTAGTGGCAAATGGAGATGTCGTGGAAAATTGGATGGAAATGTCTTGGCAAATTCAATTGTGTTGAGTACAAACAGATGGAAATGTCAAGGCAAAATAAAATGTAAATATAGGATTTAATTGATAGGACTTTTTCTTTCTCGCACGACAAGCTACTTTGGGAATAAGTGCTAAGAGTCACTAAGGAAAACCTAACTCTACTTCTCAGAGTGGTCTTACTTCTATGTCTCGCCTGCCCAACAGAGTCTACTGGGGTGCCCTATGCTATCTCTAGTAAGGGACTCGACAGATTGAAGATGCCCTGGCAAAGCCGGTTGGCGTAAACCCCTGCAGTGATCCCATTTGGTCCAGATAACAAGATATGTCTTGGCAATACCTTTTTGCGGCAGCATTAACATCTAACCTATCGTTCATGCACAACTCCTCTTAGTCGAATGAAATCCTAGCCATATCTCCAAGGTAGATTAGGCCTAGTTAATATCTAAAACCCCTTGCTTATTGGTTTCTCCCTAGTTTCTCTCGAACACTAAGGATGTGTTACCTAGGTATTCTCTCGAACCCTAAGAATCTCATATAGAATGGATACTCTCGTAGCTCCTACAACCTTAAGGCATTAAGCTTCATAAACAAAACAGATTATAGCATAGAAAAACAACCATTCATTGAAATAAAACTTAAATATCCAAAATGAACTCCCACCAAATAGGATTAGTTCATGGTGGGGTTTGAAATAAGCAAGCACAAAGCAAGTTTATCCGTTCCTTACAACCCAAATGATAAAATATGAAAGCAAAGTGAAAAGGGAATGAGGAAAAGCCTTCGACGTGTACTGCCAAAGCTTCCCTCGGCCACCACTAACTGCCCCCAGCGAACTAGCTCATCTCGGACGCCTAGAACACCACTCCCTCAAGCTTGTCACGGAGAAATGCCATGGCAAATAGGTTTGACGGAGAAAGATGAGACCTTTTCCCTCTGAGTTTTAAGCTCAAAATGGCGTGGAACCAAAGTCCTTTTCATTGTGGCTTCATCCTCTATTTATAGGGGAAGATTAACCCTAGGACTTGGTGTTGAAATTCCTAGGATACCCCAAACCATGCTTAATTCACGTGAGGATCGGGCAGAGCGGGTAGTGGTCCAGATGGGCAGCTGGCATTGATCCAGCCTGGGTTACCGGCTGAGTACTCGGCATGATCCCACTGCAGAAGCCCAAGGAGAGATAGGATCAGCAGCAAGCGGCGCAGTCCAACAGGATCGGTTGTAGCAGCTCTGATCCCTCCAGAAGGATCTTCGAGAAAGATTTCTCGCTCATGGTCAGAGGTCATGAGAAAGTAGGGACAGTTGGCTTCAAAAATATCTTCTTTCATTTTATTCACTCTCGAAATGCCAATCCAACTCAGCATTTTCATTCTGTCATGGCATTTCCCTTTCTCTTTTCCTTGCTCTCAATTCCTGCACATCACCCAACAAACACCTTCCCCATAAAGCAGCACCGATTATAAAATAAAATGACGCGGGAAACAAAATTCCACCACATACAACTATATGCTCCTAAATGCAACTATATGGTCCTAAATGAGCTCTTAGACATTCAATAACTTAAGTGAAAAGGTCCTAAATATGACCTTTTTACGGAGTTATCACATCACCTTAGTTATACTAAGTAATTATACGCATTTGTATTAGTTTCATTAAATATATAAGTATGTGCATTATATATACTAATTACTTTATGTTTTTAATAAGTATTATAGCTCATAAGTATGTTTGCATTACATTTTCAGCTTATTAATAAGTTTACAATAAGTTTGTCATAGTTTGATTGATGTTTTTATTTTCCATATAGGAACAATAAAGGGCAGTAACTTAAGGTCTTAATGCAAGCTCAGTTGAAGCTCAAAAGAGTGTATGCAGCTCATCTCAGCTCAACTCAACTCACTACACTTTCAGCTAGCTGAATTTAACTCACCTTAGCTCTGTTCAGCTCAACTTCAGCTCCACTAGCTAAACTCCAAGTGACAAGTCCATAATCAGCTTAAAGATATCCTACGTGTGGGAGAGTGTCATACAAGCATATGAGTAGTATGTGGGGCGTTATACACCTATCCAAGAGTGCATGGCATGTGTGAAATTGTGCACAAGTGTGGAAATTCAACAATGGGCATATTTGAATTCAAACTAAAGGAACATGTGAATTTTTTTGAATTTTCAACTACTCCCTCCATACATGGTCGGTTATAACTCCCTTGTCCACTCATTTAACACATACAAAATATTTTAAAATCATGCCATTTTTGCCACACAAATGGGCGACATCACAAGGGAAGTTATATGACAGTTTTTCATTTGAGATTTAAATTCAAACTTTAATTAGTTGTATCCATAAATGATGGATAACCATATATCATCTTTTCTCTATAAATTTTGTATCTTTGTAAGTACAATGGTTAGACATTTTATGAATAAAAATTATTGTGAGGTTTTTCTCTCAAAGTTGGTTCTTCTTAGAACTATTTCTTGATATTTCAAGCTTGTCCTTGTTGTTTCAAACTTGTGATACTTTGGGTTCTTAGATTACTATCTAACGGGGTCCAAGTACTTTGACCATTGAACCTATAAGGTTCAGGTTTATACTTTTTAGTATAGTTATTCCTTGTTCTTTGTTTATTAACCAAAACTTTCATATTTATTCTTTTCCACCATTGTTATCTTCACCAAGTATATATCTTCATTCTTACACCATTCTAAAATTTCCAGCAACCTAATTCCTTCTTTTCTTCATCCTTTATTAACCATTTTCATCCATAACCTTAACCATACAACCAGCAACATCATCCTTTGTTTTAGTAAACTTTTTGCAAGGGAATTACTTACTTTGTTCTAGATCCATTACAATCGAAGTGGGTCTTATTCAACAGGCTACTTCATTTCATGTGGTAATCAGAGCAATGGTTTGAACCAAGTAAGAAATTCATCTTTGAAAGAAAAAAATCCAAAAATTAAAAAAAAAACAATATTTGAAAAGAAAAAAAGAATATAAAAGTTTCTAATTTTGAGAAAATAAAATATGAAGAAAATTACGATGATATTGTGTTGTTCAACATTGAAATGCTTTGATTCAACCCAAAATGCAACATCTTTGATTCTTTCAGTGAAAGGCTTATTGTAAGCATTTCTTTGTAGTAAGTTTACCGATTTCTTTCTTTTTCATCTCTTCTATCTTTGTTTCCTTTGAATTTTAGCCTTTCCTTTCATTATTTTCCAATTTACGTTAACTGTTGTTGTTTCCTTTAGCTGACACACTTGACAGATTCTGAAAGATCGAAATTAGTTCGTAAAAGAACTGATTACGAGGGAACGAGTGGAAAAGGCATATTGAGCGTGTGAGATCAGAAGGGGAGACAAAAAAAAAGAGCCATTAAAAGTTTCTCCCGAGTGAAACATGAGTGTTGAGTGATTGAGTGCCAATTCTCATTTATTTTGAGTAAAATTGTGAGAATCTTTGTGTGTGTTGTGAGGTCCTATATACATTAATTATTTTTGGGTTGTCTTGTTTTTACTAATATGATAGGTTCTAGTGATGGCAATATGGGTGGTCAACCACCAAACTTACAAATGCAGGCCATTACTCGTGAGATACAAAGGATGTTAAGGGCTGAACTTGAGCCTTTACACTCTAGAATGGATAAAATTGATGGAGGATCCCAATCTCATCATAATGAAGAGATTAATGAAGAAAACGAAATTGATCAGCCTGTAACACCCCAATCCCGTATTTGACCCATATATGAGTCAGAGATGTCACATCAACTGTTCAAAACATGTACATTTATAAAAACAGTAAAAATTTAAACTTTCATTAACAAAAAGTTATTCTTTTACATCACTATGTTTAAAACATTACCAAACTCGATCAGAGCATACATACTTATTGACTTTGTTTACATGCCAACCTATTTTTTACATATCAAGACATACTGTGTAATTTACTTATGATCGGATCATTGAGCGGAGATAAGTTGTTCCTTTAACTTAGCGTTGATCCTCCGGCTTCTCAATACCAACGTGTAAATCGCTTACACGCTAAGTCATAGACTTAGTGAGGCATAAAAAGATAATAATAATAATAATAATGAATTTCCTTTACATATAAACATGTAAACTAATTATTCAATCATGTCACCTATGATGCAGTATACATAATAACAACATAATAACATAAGATAATGCAAACACTTTTGATACCTTTTATCAGCCCATGTATATTACTGAGAACTTAAGGTATGTGAGTACATTGAGGTTGTGCACAATTATGATGTCACCATAGCTCATATAAATGTCCTGAATGACCAGTCCATATGTCCTGAAGAACATAGGTAATCAGTCCATATGTCCCGAAGAACATAGGTAATCAGTACATGTGTCCCGAAGAACATAGGTAATCAGTCCATATGTCCCGAAAAACATAGGCAACCCTCGACTCTTGGCATGCCAACTATTCCCCTAGCTCTCATATCACATAACATGGGTATTATCATTATGGTTTATTTATTTATGCATTCATATCATTGTTCTTATGATCACATATTTCTTTTCTTCTGTCATATACCACATGTATTTGTAAACATCTATCTCATATCATATAACATGTATTCATGTACTGTAACACCCCCAACCCGTATCCCAACCCGGATACGAGTCAGAGATATTACATTGACTTTTAAAACACAACTCATTACAAATAATAGAAAAATACTCGAACTTATAGTACGAAAAATACAATAATATACATATGGTAATATAAGTTTACCAAAATATTCAGAGCATACACAACTTAACTCTTTAATTACATGCCAACATCAATTTTCATAACAAAATGACCTACTGATTAAGTTGCTTCTGATCTGATAGTTGCAGGAGTAATGTTGTCCAGCTGCTTAACCTCGATCGTCTACTTTATCGGATCCTACGTGTGAAACACTCACACGCTAAGTCATCGACTTAGTGAGGCAATAATATAATAATAATATCAATAAACATAAAGTAATTGCCAAAATGAGATGGGTTGCAATAATAAGATGTATGTAAACAATGCAATAACCAAAATCATGTTTCTTACACATATACTTATCAAATTCACATTCATAAGTTCGCCTTAGTAAGTTCATTAGCCCATGGTACCATACAGAGAACCTAAGGTATATGAGTATTGTGAGGTTGTGCACTATGCTGTCACCACAGCTCATATAATTGCACCTAAGTGCCACGTAGAATTGCACCGGAGTGCCGCGTAGAATTGCACCGTAGTGCCATATAATAATATCCATAAGGACCACATATCATTCCTTAAGAATCATATACATATACCAAGGATCAAGTATGTGTCTCACCAGACTTCACACATGTTCCAAAGAATACATATATGTCCCGAAGGACCACATATCATTCCTTAAGAATCATATACATATACCAAGGATCAAGTATGTGTCTCACCAGACTTCACACATGTTCCAAAGAATACATATATATCCCGAAGGACCACATAGACCCTCTACCCTTGGCATGCCAAATATACCTATAGTTTTCATTTACATAACATGGGCTTTCACAATTTATCTAATTCATATCACGTAGACATATTATTTCCATACCTTTATCATATAACTCATATAACTTTTCTTTCATATTCATGTCCCATAATGCATATGGTATGGATTCATGTCATATATCATCATATGAACTACGATCATGTATCAAAATATTGAATCTAGACTTATCACAAGTCTAGAACTGAATAAAATACATATTCATGCTATGCATATGCACTCACCTAGATTTCTTTGTTTTTCCCTCGATTGATCCTACTTGTCGATGGTTCCGAAACTCGATTAGGCTCAATATCTACATAAGCAAAATTTACAAGATGATTATCAGATGCCTAAGTCTTGAAATTAACCTCTAATAGCCTACCAATTTAAGGGATTAATAGTTTAGTCTCTCTTCTTTCTTTCTTTTTTTTTATTATGGGGGAATCGGTTCCCCCCCTGAGGGTATCGATTCCCCTCTAGCATTCTGGAAATTCTTATTCGTTGAGGGGGTATCGATTCCCCTTGAATGGGTACCGATTCCCCTAGCCCAGAAATCCTATTTTGAGCTCGAAAATCATCTCATTTCAGCTCAAACATTCATATTTCACTCCCTTTAATACTTTTAACTTTCATACACTTACTTAAACTAATTATTATCCATTCAATACCTCTAAAACTTAAAAAAACTAATCCTCCATATAGAATTTAAGAATCTTACTCAAATTCCAACTTGTTCTAATTTTAATTCTATCACCTCATACTTCTTAATTAGCTTGATGACAAGTCAAATCCAGCTTCTAATTCTTATTATGACCTTTAATCTAAGATTTCATTCAATGGCTCCCAACCTTTAATCTCCCTTAACTTACAAATCTTTGATTTTCTAGGTCCTTGTTTATCTCCATCATATTTCCTAAATCTTCATTAACCAAACCCATGCTTAACTCATAAGAATTAATCCAAAAGAAGACAACTCACCTTTTCTTGCAAGCTTCACGGTTGGAGAAGAAGAAGAAGAGAGAAATATCTGGAACCTTGTTTTCTCTCAAAAGCTTTCCACGTGATTTATAAAATAACCTTAAGGAATATTTAATTATTTCTCTTACTAAAATACTCTTTTGCCCTCTTAATTTTCTTTCTTTATAATTCAATCCTATACTAAATAACTCAAATAGGTCATTGAACTCTTCCATCATTTTACTTAAATCACCAAATGCTGAAACTTTACAAATTAATCACTAACCCGACATGGAGGATGTTACAAATCTCCCTCCCTTAAGAAAATTTGTCCTCGAATTTTCAATAAGAAAAGAGATGGGGATACTGATTCCTTATATCCTCCTCACGCTCCCATGTTGCTTCCTCTACTTTGTGATTCTTCCATAAAACTTTAACCAATGGAATAGTCTTGTTCCTCAATTGCTTAACCTCATGAGCTAAAATTTGAATCGGTTCTTCCTCATAAGTCATATCCGGTTGTACCTCGATCTCTTTTGGGTTTACGATATGGGAGGGATCCGATCGATATCTTCGAAGCATTGAGACATGGAATACATTGTGAATCTTTTCCATTTCTGGTGGTAAAGTTAATTGGTATGCTACGGGTCCCACCCTTTTTACAATCTCATATGGTCCAATAAACCGGGGACTTAACTTTCCTTTCCGACCAAACCTCAACACATTCTTCCATGGAGATACCTTTAAAAACACTTTATCCCCAACTTCAAATTCAATCTCCTTTCTTTTAAGATCAGAATAGGACTTTTGCCGATCAGAGGCCACTTTGAGGTTATGCTGAATTTCTCGAACTTTCTGTTCTACATCTTGAATTAAATCCGGACCAAGAACACTTCGATCTTTGAGTTCATACCAATTTAATGGAGTACGACATTTTCTTCCATATAATGCTTCATATGGGGCCATCTTTATACTAGACTGATAACTATTGTTGTAAGCGAACTCTGCCAGCGGTAAATACTTTTCCCATGATCCTTTGAATTCCATTACGCATGCTCTCAACATATCTTCCAATATCTGAATAGTTCTCTTCGATTGCCCATCAGTCTGAGGATGAAAAGCCGTACTAAAGTTTAAACGAGTCCCCAACGCTCCATGCAAAGATTTCCAGAATCTAGAAGTGAATAGAGGGTCTCGATCAGAGACTATGGAAACATGCACTCCATGCAATCTAATAACTTCTCTAATATACATCTCTGCATACTTTTCCATAGAGAAATCCGTTCTAACCGGAAGGAAATGCGCTGACTTAGTTAATCGATCAACAATTACCCAGATTGATTCTCTTTTGTTCGGAGTCAAGGGTAACCCCGAAACAAAATCCATCATAACATTTTCCCATTTCCATTGAGGAATGAAAAGCGGTTGCAATAATCCTGATGGAACTTGATGCTCGGCTTTGACTTGTTGACATATCAAACACTTAGACACAAATTCGGTGATGCTTCATTTCATCCCTGACCACCAAAATCGATCCTTCAAATCCATATACATCTTGGTTCCACCCGGGTGCATCGTTAACGGACTGCAATGAGCCTCTATTAATATTTCTTTCTTCAAGTCGTCATTGTCGGGTATTACAATTCTTCCTTTACAATATAGATTTCCATCTGACTTAATCTCAAAGTCTTTAATCTCTTTGTTCTTTACTTGTTCAATTCTTTTCAAACACATTTCATCTTTACTTTGCAATTCTCCTATTCATTCCAACCATGCTGGTTTAAGGGTTAATTCTACACAAAGACCACCGTCTCCCGTTAAAGATAATCTTGCATCCATAGCTCGTAAAGCTGCAAACGTCTTTCTACTCAAAGCATCTGCTACCACATTAGCCTTTCCGGGATGATAGTCAATTATCACATCATAATCTTTTAAGAACTCTACCCATCTACGTTGCCTCAAATTCAACTCTTTTTGAGTCATCAGGTATTTCAGGCTCTTATGATCCGTATATAAGTAACAACGCTCCCCATAAAGATAATGACGCCAAATCCTGAGAGCGAATACTACAGCAGCCATTTCTAAATCATGAGTGGGGTAATTCTTTTCATGTGGTTTCAACTGTCTCGATGCATACGCTACCACATTTCCTTCTTGCATTAATACACACCCCAACCCGTTATGGGATGCGTCACTGTATACTACAAAATTCTTTCCAGATTCCGGTTGAACCAATATCGGAGTTTCCGTCAGAATTCTCTTTTAAGCTTCTAAACTTTCTTGACATTCAGAAGTCCAAACAAATGGTACGTTCTTTCTCATTAGCTTTGTTAGAGGCAGCACAATCATCGAAAAATTCTTAACGAATCTTCGATAGTAACCGGCAAGTCCAAGAAAACTCTGAACTTCAGACACATTCTTATGAACTTCCCAATCCATTATAGCTTTAACCTTATGAGGGTCTACTCTAATCCCAACTACCAAGATCACATGCCCCAAGAAAATTACTTTGTTTAGCCAAAATTCACATTTGGACAATTTCGCATAGAGATTTTTATCCCTGAGAATTTGCAAAACTAGCATCAGATGTGCACTGTGCTCTTCAATGGACTTCGAGTAAACCAATATGTCATCAATAAAGACAACAACAAACTGGTCCAAATAGGGCTGAAAAATCCTGTTCATGAGATCCATGAAAGCAGCTGGTGCATTCGTTACTCCGAATGGCATTACGATGAATTCATAATGACCATATCTCATTCTGAAAGCCGTCTTCGGAATATCTTTCTCCTGGATCTTCAATTGATGATAACCCGAACGTAGATCGATCTTCGAAAATACCGAAGCTCCTTTAAGTTGATCAAACAAGTCATCAATGCGCGGAAGGGGATACTTGTTCTTGATGGTCACCTTATTAAGCTGTCGATAATCAATACAGAGACGCATTGATCCATCATTCTTCTTAACAAATAACACCGGAGCTCCCCAAGGTGACACACTTGGTCGAATAAATCCTTTTTCTAACAACTCTTGCAATTGATTCTTTAACTCTTGCAATTCTTTCGGAGCCATCCGATAAGGTACCATTGCAATTGGAGCGGTTCCTGGCATTACTTCAATTTGAAATTCTACCTCTCTATCTGGAGGTAATCCTGGCAACTCAGCCGGGAAAACTTCAGGGAATTCTTGAACTATTGGAATCTCCTTTAGCCCTTTCTCTATAGCTCTTAAATCTATCACATTTGCAAGAAATCCTTGACATCCCTGTAGCAATAGCTTCTTAGCTGACATTATTGACATTACATTTGCTAAGGGATTAAACTTTTCACTGCTCACACTTATCTCTGTTCCTCCTGACTTTTCAGGGTTACCTTTTTCAATCTGCAATTAACATCTCCATAGTAACGGAACAACCAATCCATTCCCAGAATCACTTCAAACTCGTCAAAGAGTAATTCCATCAGATTAGCAGGGAATTCAATTCCCTGAACCTTTATGGGACACCCCTTACAGACTTTATTCACCCGGGCAATATGGCCTAACGGAGTTGTTACTATAATCTCATTACTCATAGCTTCTAAGGGAATCCTCAATTCCTTTATTAACTTACTTGTAATATAAGAATAATTAGAACCCGGATCAATCAGTACCAATACTAATTTATCATACAACTGAAAAGTATCTGCTATAATATCAGGGTCATCACGGTCTTCACTTGTCTTTAGATTGTACACCCGTGCGGTTGATCGAACTTCAGGTTGAGCAGAGAATTCAGACGGGTTCCTTTCTCTGCCTTTTCCTCGTCCTCTTTATGAGGAAGAACCAACTCTTTCAGATGGTTCAGGCTCACCAACAATCAATGGATAATCCCGGATAAAATGTCCGGCATCTCCACATCGAAAACAAGTCCCAGCAGCCATCCGACAATCCCCAGAATGGTTTTTCCCACAGTGCTGACACTGTCTCGCTTGACTCGGAGTAGATCTCCCAGCACCAGATTCCACTGACTGCGTCTGTCTAGGTCTTTCCTGACTTGCTCCCCTAGCAGACGATGCAACTGATTCTGATCTAGCTTGTGATCGAAATCCCGAGTCTCTTGCCCTTTTTTATGGTACTGAGCTAGAAGAAGCACCCGTTCTCTTTGATGTCTGAACTCTAAAATCCCTGAATCTCTCATTCTGAGCTCTTTCAAGAGCCTTGGCGCGATTGATCACATCTTGGAACGAGAACAAATTCAACACTATCAGCATCTCTTTCAATCTAGGGCGTAAGCCCTCCACAAACCATTCGCAAGCCTCTTTTTTGGTAGGTACAAGCTCGGATGCAAACCTACTCAGCTTGTTGAACTCACATTCATACTCATAAACAGAACGGTTCATCTGTTTCAAATTCAAAAACTCATGCTTCATCTGCCTAATGAACTGTTCTCCTATGTACTTGTTTTTGAATTCATCTAAGAACAAAGACCAAGTCAACTGGTCACTGGGCATCCTTATGGTGACATTCGTCCACCATATCCTCGCCTGACCCCTCAATAAAGATACAACTCCATCTAACTTCTCCACTTCAGAACAGTGGAGACCATCTAACATGATTTTCAAATCATTCAACCAAAGATCCGCTGACACTGGACCTTCCTCAGCTTCTCCCTTAAATTCAGGAGCTCCTAAGCCTCTCAACTCTTTTGCTACATTTATTCTTTGAGTTAGTGGAGCAGAAGGTTGAAGACGCGTCAAAATAGCGTCTAACGTTCTGAAGAACATATCTTGATCTTGCACAGGCACTCCTTGAGATGCCTGTTCTTCACCTTGCCTGGCAGGGCAGGTGAATTACTGCTTTCAGCATGCCTATCTTCTCCCGCTTCACTTCGGGAGCTATTATGTCCGGACATCTAATAAGAATAAACATATTGTTCTATTAAAACAGCATACTCATACTATACCAGATCAGAAGTTCTCACTATTTGTTGGCATGTATTCCATTTAAAGACTCTATAGACTCTGGTTTATGCCTAGAATCAGCTAAACCATAGCTCTGATACCATTAAATGTAACACCCCCAACCCGGATACGAGTAAGAGATATTACATTGACTTTTAAAACACAACTCATTACAAATAATAGAAAAATACTCGAACTTATATTACGAAAAATACAATAATATACATATGGTAATATAAGTTTACCAAAATATTCAGAGCATACACAACTTAACTCTTTAATTACATGCCAACATCAATTTTCATAACAAAATGACCTACTGATTAAGTTGCTTCTGATCTGATAGTTGCAGGAGTAATATTGTCCAGCTGCTTAACCTCGATAGTCTACTTTATCAGATCCTACGTGTGAAACACTCACACGCTAAGTCATCGACTTAGTGAGGCAATAATATAATAATAATATTAATAAACATAAAGTAATTGCCAAAATGAGATGGGTTGCAATAATAAGATGTATGTAAACAATGCAATAACCAAAATCATGTTTCTTACACTTATACTTATCAAATTCACATTTATAAGTTCGCCTTAGTAAGTTTATTAGCCCATGGTACCATAAAGAGAACCTAAGGTATGTGAGTATTGTAAGGTTGTGCACTATGCTGTCACCACAGCTCATATAATTGCACCTAAGTGCCACGTAGAATTGCACCGGAGTGCCGCGTAGAATTGCACCGTAGTGCCATATAATAATGTCCATAAGGACCACATATCATTCCTTAAGAATCATATACATATACCAAGGATCAAGTATGTGTCTCACCAGACTTCACACATGTTCCAAAGAATACATATATGTCCCGAAGGACCACATATCATTCCTTAAGAATCATATACATATACCAAGGATCAAGTATGTCACCAGACTTCACACATATTCCAAAGAATACATATATGTCCCGAAGGACCACATAGACCCTCTACCCTTGGCATGCCAACTATACCTATAGTTCTCATTTACATAACATGGGCTTTCACAATTTATCTAATTCATATCACATAGACATATTATTTCCATACCTTTATCATATAACTCATATAATTTTTCTTTCATATTCATGTCCCATAATGCATATGGTATAGATTCATGTCATATATCATCATATGAACTACGATCATGTATCAAAATATTGAATCTAGACTTATCACAAGTCTAGAACTGAATAAAATACATATTCATGCTATGCATATGCACTCACCTAGATTTCTTTGTTTTTCCCTCGATTGATCCTACTTGTCGATGGTTCCGAAACTCGATTAGGCTCAATATCTACATAAGCAAAATTTACAAGATGATTATCAGATGCCTAAGTCTTGAAATTAACCTCTAATAGCCTACCAATTTAAGGGATTAATAGTTTAGTCTCTCTTCTTTCTTCTTCTTTTTTTCATTATGGGGGAATCGGTTCCCCCCTGGGGGTATCGATTCCCCTCTAGCATTCTGGAAATTCATATTCGTTGAGGGGGTATCGATTCCCCTTGAATGGGTACCGATTCCCCTAGCCCAGAAATCCTATTTTGAGCTCGAAAATCATCTCATTTCAGCACAAACATTCATATTTCACTCCCTTTAATACTTTTAACTTTCATACACTTACTTAAACTAATTATTATCCATTCAATACCTCTAAAACTTAAAAAAACTAATCCTCCATATAGAATTTAAGAATCTTACTCAAATTCCAACTTGTTCTAATTTTAATTCTATCACCTCATACTTCTTAATTAGCTTGATGACAAGTCAAATCCAGCTTCTAATTCTTATTATGACCTTTAATCTAAGATTTCATTCAATGGCTCCCAACCTTTAATCTCCCTTAACTTACAATTCTTTGAGTTTCTAGGTCCTTGTTTCTCTCCATCATATTTACTAAATCTTCATTAACCAAACCCATGCTTAACTCATAAGAATTAATCCAAAAGAAGACAACTCACCTTTGCTTGCAAGCTTCACGGTTGGAGAAGAAGAAGAAGAGAGAAATATCTGGAACCTTGTTTTCTCTCAAATGCTTTCCACGTGATTTATAAAATAACCTTAAGGAATATTTAATTATTTCTCTTACTAAAATACTCTTTTGACCTCTTAATTTTCTTTCTTTATAATTCAATCCTACACCAAATAACTTTAATAGGTCATTGAACTCTTCCATCATTTTACTTAAATCACCAAATGCTGAAACTTTACAAATTAATCACTAACCCGGCATGGAGGATGTTACATGTACATACTTTCATACAGTTCGTATATCAATGCCAGATAACTTATATCATATTTTCATATATTTATGTATTCATGCACGCATAAGCATCATATTAATCACAATTCAAATAACATTTTAGGAGTCACTACTTACCATAGTAACTCTGTCATTGGCTCATCAAGCCAATGTTTGTTCGATAACGTAAGTACAAATTAAATTTCACTCACCTTAGCCTTGCTTAGTTCTCAAATCCACCTCTAATATTTCCTTCTTTGAATCAAATCCTAATTCGTTGATCGTTCTATAATTTGCTTATGTTTGATGTCTACATAACCGTACATTCATGCATATCAGTATTCCAAATAGCATACTTTAATCTTTCATTTCTTAAACTAAAGGAAATGTTACTTTCATTTCTTATTTAAGGTAGGTATCGGTACACTCCATAGTGTATCGTTATATTCCTTAACTAGTATATCAGTACACTACCTATATATCGGTACACCAATCACATTCGATGTTTTTCATTTCAAGGGGGTGCATCGATACACTTCCTGTGTATTGATACACTTATTGCATTCGATGTTTCTTCATTTAAGAGTGTATCGATACATATTGAATGGGTACCGATACATATTGAATGTGTACCGATACATCTTGTCATAACTCATATTTTAGACACGAAAATTCACTATTTTCATCTTCTACACTTCATGTTTCCTCCTCTTTCATGCTCTTAACTCACATACATGTACTTAAACCAATTTATACTCATTTATTACATCTTAAACCTCAAAATCTTATTATCCATATAGAATTTAAGAATCATACTCAATTTTCAACATGTTCTAAATCCAATTCTATCACTTCATATCTCTTAATTAACTTGATGACAAGTCAAATTCCATATCCAAATTCCTTTATAAACTCTTTTTTAGAATTTCATTTTAGAAACCTCTTATCTTTAATCTCTCATAACTTCTTCATCTTTTGATTATAAGATAACTTAAGCTTTCCTTAAGCTTAAGTATCACCTAAGGATCAAAACCCATACTTAAAATCAACAAATAACCAATTAACCAGAAAACTCACCTTTGCTCCTCTGGGTTCACGGTGGAGAAGAAGAAGAAGGAAGAGATTTCTAAAGAAATCTCTCAACCTTATCACCGTATATATCCTTATCTTATCCATTTCTAAGTCATATGACCATTTTGCCCTTTAATTCTTTTAATAATTACTAATAACCCTTCAGGAAATATTTTCAAATAAGTCATTAAATTGTTTAGTTATTCTACTTTAATCACTAAATATTGAAGTTTTACAATTTAGTCACTAACCCATAGTTTGGATGTTACACAGCCTCTGAGACTGAATCAAAGACAAGGGCATGTATTTGATGATAATTTGGCTAACATAAAGGTTGTAATTCCATCTTTTCAAGGAACAATAGATCCTGATGAGTATTTGGCATAGAAGAGTAAGGTTGAGCATGTTTTCGAGTGATATAATTACTCAGAACAAAACAATGTTCATTTGGCAGCGATGGAGTTTGTCGATTACACTCTGGTGGGATCAATTGTTGATCAGTAGAAGAAGAACTGGTGAGGGTCCAGTAAACACATGGGCAGAAATGAAGTGAATCATGAGGAAACGGTTTATTCCATCTTATTATCATTATAATTTATTTCAGAAATTACAAAAATTGAAACAGGGTAATCGAAGTGTTGAAGATTACTTCAATGAGATGGAAATGACCATGATGCACGCAAATATCGAGGAAGATCGAGAAACAACTATGTCACATTTTCTTGCAGGCTTGAATTTTGAAATTGCTAACGTTGTTGAATTGCAATATTATGTCGCGTTGGATGACATCGTGCGTATGGAGCTCAAGATAGAACGAAAACAACATAGAAAATCTTCTAACCAATGTAATAATCCTTCTAAATTTTCTCTAATTCATTATTCACTCCTAACAATGCCAAGAAGAAAGAACCGCTTAAGATTAAGGAAAAAACAAAATCGAGTAGTATGAAACCTTCTATTGTTGAAGTTGGACGTGGAAAGTAACATATGCCTCCAAAATGTACAAAAGATATCTAATGCTTTAAATTCCTTGGCAGATGGCATGTTGCGAGTAGTGTTCTAATCGAAAGACAATGTTGATACGTGTGGATGGGGATATAGAGTCTGAATCCAAAGATGAAGAGCAAGAAACCCCTTTAGTGGACGATAATAAAGATGATGACTAATTGCAAACTTGTGCAATGGGTGAAGTACTTGTGGTTAAGAAACGTTTGAATGCACAATTGATTAAAGATGAACAACAACAAGAGAACATATTTCATACATGTCTTGTAAATGACAAGGTATGTGTTGTTATTATTAATTGTGGTAGTTGCACTAACGTTGCAAGTACTATTATGGTTGATAAGTTAGGACCGCAAATGAAAAAGCATCCCAATTCGTACAAGCTACAGTAAATGAATGATGGTGGAGAGTTAAAGGTCACTAAACAAGTTCTTATGCCATTTATCATTAGAAAATACAAGGATGAAGTGATGTGTGATGTTGTGTCAATGGATACCACTCATTTGTTGTTAGGACGTCCTTGGCAGTTTGATGAAAAGGTGATGCATGATGGTTTCACAAATAGATATTCTTTTATGAATGTAGGTAAGAAAATCACCTTAGCACCTTTGACACCAAGTCAAGTGCAAGAAGATCAAGTTCGTTTGAAAAAGAATAATGAAGAAGCAAAAGGGAATAAAAATATAAGTGTGTACGCAAGCAGAAAGGAAATCAGGAAATGTCTTTCTTCTCAGCAATCTTTACTTATTTTAATGTATAAAGAGCATTGTTTATTGGCTAAAATTCATACTGATTTGCTTGTGTCTATTTCATCTCTTTTGCAGGAATTTGAGGATGTGTTTCCAGATGAGACACTGAGTGGACTGCCATCTATTCGGGGGCATTGAACATCATATTGACTTTATTCCAGGAGCTAATATTCCAAATAGGCTAGCATATCAAAGTAATCCCGAAGAAACGAAAGAAATTCATAAGCAAATCACCGAGTTAATAAAGAAGGGTTACATTCGAGAGATCTTGAGTCTGTGTGTTGTACCAGTGTTGTTGGTACCAAAGAAAGATAGAATGTGGAGAATGTGTGTCGATTGCCGAGCTATGAATCAGATTACTATCAAGTTTCGACATCCTATTCATCGCCTTGATGATATGCTTGATGAATTATGTGGTGTGAATATCTTCTTCAAAGTGGATTTAAAGAGTGGGTATCATCAGATTCGAATGCGATAAGGCGATGAATGGAAGACAGCCTTCAAAATGAAATTAGGTTTGTATGAATGGTTATTGATGCCTTTTGGTTTAACTAATACACCTAGTACGTTCATGCGACTAATGAATCATGTCTTGCGTCCTTATATTAGAAAATAATGTGTTGTGTATTTTGATGATATTTTTATATACATCAAGTCTTTACAGGAACATAAGGAACATTTGAGAAATGTTCTTTCCACATTGAGAAAAAAAAGGTTGTTCGGTAATTTACATAAATGTATATTTTATATTGAAAATCTTATCTTTCTTGGATTCATTGTTAGTGCACAGGGCGTAGAAGTCGATCCTAAAAAAGTGAAGGCAATTCAGGAATGGCCTCGACCGACATCGATAAGTTAAGATAGATCTTTTCATGGTTTAGCTAGTTTTTATCATTGGTTCGTGCCTAATTTCAATTCCATTACCGCACCCTTAACCAGGATTATAAAGAAGAATTTTTTTTTCCTCAATTGAGGTAATGGACATGAAGAAACCTTTCTAAAAATAAAGGATTGTTTGACTAAGGCACCAGTGTTATCTTTGTCTTATTTTGATAAAATGTTCGAGATTGAGTGTAATGCTTTAGGTATAGGAATTAGAGCAGTCTTGTCATAGGAACAATGACCTATTGTATATCTCAGTGAGAAGTTGAGTGGTGATATCTTAAACTATCCAGTTTATGATAAGGAGATGTATGCATTTGTTCGAGCACTTGAGACGTGGCAGCACTATATTTTGCTAAAAGATTTTGTCATCCACACCAATCATGAGGCTTTGAAACACATTACAAGTCAGCATAAACTGAATAAAAGTCATGCTAAATGGGTTGAATTTTTAGAGTCTTTTTCTTATGTCATTTGATATAAAAAGGGTAAAGACAATGTTGTAGCGGATACCTTGTCCCACAGGTATGTACTTCTGAATTACTTAGACTCTCATTTGATTGGTTTTGCTTATATTAAAGATTTATATGCCACTGACCCTAATTTTGGAGAAAGATATATGTAATGTGAAAATGGTGTAGATGAGAAGTTCTATTGACATGATAGCCATCTTTACCCATTCCTGATTCTCCTTGGTTGGATATCGCGAAAGATTTTATGTTGGGATTGCCTAAAAGTAGGACAGGTAGAGATAGTATCTTTGTTGTGGTTGATAGATTTTCATAGATGGCACGCTTCATTGCGTGTCATAAGACTGATGATGCTACTAACTTTGCTAACTTATTTTTCAAAGAGATTGTTCGTTTACATGGAATTCCTAGGTTTATTGTTTATGACAGGGATTTTAAGTTTTTGAATAATTTCTTGAGGACTCTTTGGTGCAAATTAGGTATAAAACTGATATTTTCTACTACTTGTCATCCTCAAACTGATGGACAAACTGAGGTTGTAAATAGTTTTTTATCTACTTTATTACGTTCCATCATTAAAAACAACATTAAGACATGGGAAAAGTATTTTCTGTATGTTGAATTTGCTTATAACCATTCTATTCATTCTGCTACTAAGTTTTCACCGTTAGAGATTGTTTATGGCTTTAATCCTTTAACTCCTATAGATTTGTTGTCATTACCTCAAGAACATGTTATGAACTAAGATGGAAAGTCTAAAGCAGACTATATGAAAAAGTTGCATCAACAAGTTAGGGAGAATCTAGAGCGAAAGACTCAACAATACGAGAAGCAATCAAAAAAAATTCGTAAGCGAGTTACCTTCAATGTTGGAGATGGGGTTTGGGTTCATTTTCGAAATGAATGTTTTCCAGCCCAACGACGTTCTAATTTGTTTCCACGAGGAGATGGTGTTAACTTACTAAAAAGACTACTTTTAAGGCCTTTTTCACTTTAGTTATTGTATGTTTAAAAGCTCCTTTTAGGCATTTTAGGATCATGTAGTTGCATATAGTTGTATTTATGGTGGTAGTGTTATTTTATTTCTTAATGATGCTGCTTGAAGGAAATGTGCAGTTTGTCTGTGGTGTGCAAGGAATAGCAAGCAAAAAGGACTAGATGGGAAGTAACGCCGTGGCATCACACGTTACTGAAGCAGATTGAAATGCCTTGGCATTTCTGGCGCAGAAAATGACAAAAAGAAACAGTTGTACGAGGGCAGCTGGCTCTGCACGTGAAATGATTACTGTAACCGCCTGCCAGAGTTGCTATGGGACCACTGCCACCTGGAGGATAAGGTTCACATACTACATGTGATTCTAGGGGGGTTTTGCACCCAACAACCTCATCATTACCCTAGATATTTTTATTATATATTACACCTCAAGGGAGACAATACACAACACGTGAAGAGGCACACACATAGAGCAGGAAGAATTAGATTTTTATTTCCTTTTCTTTTTCTTCTTCCTTGGGTTTTCCTCCATTGATAAAGCTCCAAGGAGTGGCAAACTAGGTGCCAAGAGGAGCTAGCGAGCTAAGGTGATTCATGGTGGCCAAGGAGACCTCCGGTGGCGCGTCGAAGGCTACTTCTCACTTCCCTTTTTACTACTATTTTTCTATTTATTTGTGGGTTGTTGGAACAAATATTTTCATGACTTTGTGTTTGGATATTTCGAACCCCACCATGAACTAACTTGTTTGGTGGTGGTTGATTTAATAGATATTTAGACTTTATTTTAATGGTATATTTAAGTTTATTTTGGTTCTTTATTTGCTTTGCTTATGAATGCTTCACCATCTAGGCTTGTAAGAGGCATGAAAATGTCCATTTCTTAGATGAAGTTTAGGTATTCGGGAGAAACCTAAGCTAAAAATACTTGTAAGTATTCGAGAGAACCGCAAGACAAGATCCTCATAAGCAATGGGTTATAATATTTTCAAGGGGCTTTGAATATTATAACCTAATCCCTTAGATCTTGGGAGAGACTAGGATATGATTTCAACGACTAAAAAGGGTGTCTTTATCAATAGGGTAGGCTGGCCAACATCATTGAGCGTGAGCAGATGCCTTGACATCCTATTCTATTAGGTTCCTTTGAGAACATTTTAAGAAAGCCCTGTCGAGCAAGTAAGGATTAGATAGCTTAAATATGTTTGAGAAATAAGCTTAGCATCCTTAAATCAATCCCTATCATTCATTCCGTTAGAAGCTTATCACGTGAGGATTATCTTCTTTTCATTTTATTTGTTGTTTATTTACTGTTTATTTACCATCTTCCATTGCCTCGACATTACACTATTTTCAACACTAAACATCTTATCTTGCCACTACATTTTCATCTACTACACCATCAGACCATTCATCTACATCCATCAGCATACACATTTTCATTTGCCATGACATTTGTATATATAAAGACTAACTATACTTAGATAGATTACTGCTTAGCTTTGGTTAGACTTTTATAATTTCACCCAATCCCTGTGGAGACGATACTCACTCATCATTGTATTACTTGAGCGATTGTGTATACTTGCACATTATTTGTGTATATTTTATAGTACTCACACACGCGGACAAGTTTTTGGCGCCGTTACAGGGGATTGGCAGCCTGAAGTTATTTATTTTTGCCAGAGCATTTTATTTTGTTTTGCATTTTTATTTGTGTATAGTTTACTTTATATTTTTGCTTTATCATTTTTCAGGTTTATTTAGTGTATGCCTAGAAGAAATTCTGAAGAGCCTTTAGAACTGATAGAACCTAAGATTGAAAGACTCTTTAGACAAAGGAGATGTGCTCAACGCACTCGAGAAAATATGTATCAGATTGGAAACCAAAGCATTGGTCAGGTTGATGGAAATCAGAATGTCGCGGCATTAGAAAATGTTGATCTTGCTGTTAGGCCGCGCGTTATTTGTGATCACTTAAATCCGATGCTAGATGATCTGAATCCTGGGATTGTGGCACCCAAAATTCAAGCTGCATATTTTGAGCTGAAACTAGTCATGTTCAACATGTTGAATTCTATTGGGCAGTTTGGGGGTATGCCAAATGAAGATGCCAGGCAGCATATTCGTAATTTTCTGGAAGTTTGTGATTCTTTTCGCCAAGAGGGAGTGCATAAGGATTTTTTAAAGTTAAAGTTGTTCCCGTATTCATTGCGTGATCGAGCAAGGGCTTGGTTGAGTGGTGTACCAGCCGGTTCGATGGAATCATGGGATGATTTTTGTAAGAGTTTCTTATTGAGGTACAACCCACCAAACATGAATACTCAACTAAGGAATGACATATCATCTTTTCGCTAGGGCGACGACGAATCCATGTATGAGTGTAGGGATCGTTACAAGAGTTTGCTTCGAAAGTGTTCAAATCATGATTTTCATGACTGGACTAAAGTAGTCATGTTCTATAATAGAGTCAATGCACCCACGAGGATGTTACTGGATGCCTCGACAAATGGGACATTGCTGGATAAATCACCTACTGAGGCGTTTTCTATCTTGGACAAAATTGCTAACAACGATTATCAGTTTCCTTCCTCAAGACTTGGGAATGGGAGGAGAGCACCTGGAGCATTCGAATTAGATACCAAGGATTCGGTGTCCGCTCAACTCTCAACTATCACCAATATGCTGAAAATTTTATAGTGATCCACTGAGGTGAAGGAAGTGAAAGCAACTAGCTTGGCATGTCTGTTATGTCAAGGCAATCATCACGAGAGTGAATGCCCGAGCAACCATGAGTATATCAACTTTGTGAGTAATTTTAATCGAGGCAACAAAAATCCTTACTCTAACACTTATAATGTTGGATGGCGTCAGCACCCCAATTTCTCATGCGGAAATCAAGGAGCCCACAATGCTAGTCAACCTACTCGGTAGCAGAATCACAATAATGAGCCTCAAGGTTACCAGAATTCTATGCCATGGCATAATTCCAACAAAGGAGCTTCAACTTCATCAAGCATGAGTTCCTTAGAAGCTACGATTCAAGAGTTCATATCTACTACGACAACAATGTTGCAAGACCATTCTACTTCAATTAAGAATCAAGGAGCTTTACTTCATAGTCAAGGCGCCTTACTTCAAAGCCACAGCTCGTCTCTGAGAGCTTTGGAAGGTCAAGTTGGTCAGATTGCTACGGCATTGCAAGAGCATCATCAAGGATGATTTCCAAGTGATACTGAAGTCACTAAAGGGCATGGAAAGGAGCATTGCAATGTGTTAACTCTTAGGAGTGGAACACAAATCAATCAACAAGTCAAAGCTAGTGGGGCACAACATGATGACTCTATTCCCACTAATGACAAAGGTGAAGCTGAATTGCATGATGATAGCAGTACTGAGAAGGACAAGGAGGAGGATTCTATTAAGGCACCAGATTCTGATGCCAAGGCAAAAGCAATTTCTACTACTGCAGTTAAGGAAGATAGACCTCCACCTTCCTTCCCGCAAAGATTGAAGAAGCACAATGATGAAGTTTAGTTCAAGAAGTTCGTGGACATTCTTGATCAGCTCCATATCAATGTACCTCTCTTGGAAGCTATTGAACAGATGCCAATATATGCCAAATTTCTGAAGGAAATATGTACCAAGAAGATGAAAGTAAAGACTGTTACCACGGCAACAAAATTTTGTTCTTCATTGAGTAAGTTGCCGCCAAAGCGAAATGATTCGGACAGCTTCATAATTCCTTGTTCGATTGGAGGTAATTTTGTTGGAAAGTCACTATGTGATCTTGGTTCAAGTGTCAACTTAATGCCAAAGTCAATATTATTGAAGCTTGGCATAGGAGATACAAGACCCACCTCGGTTATTTTACAACTTGCCGACAGATCCCATGTGAAACCTGAAGGGAGAGTCAAGGATGTTATAGTATGGGTGGACAAGTTTGTGTTTCCAGTCGACTTCTTAATTCTGGACTGCGAAGTTGATGCCAAGGCACCAATTATTCTGGGAAGACCTTTCCTAGCCACTGGACGTATATTGATCAACTGTGAAAAAGGTAAACTCACCATGAGAGTGGTTGATCAGTGTGTGACTGTCAATGTGTTTCGAACGCTCAAATATGTTGATGACACTGAAGAATGCCAAGGCATTTCTGAATTGAACTCAGTGATTGAAGAAGAAACTGAACATCTTTGCCAGAATAATTTCATTCAGCTAGCAGAAAATGATTATTGGGTGGATGATGAAAGCTTAGTGGAGTCTGACAACTTTTCAATTTTGGAGGAGCAATCTAGCTTACTACAAGTTAGATCAGGTATGAATTTTGAACCTCTGAATTTTAATGAATTTATTCCTCCTAAGCCTTCATTATTGCATGCACCTACTTTATAACTTAAAACTTTGCCAGGGTATCTTAAATATGTTTACTTAGGTAGCGATGAGACTTTACCGGTGATTATTTCCGTTAACCTTACTGCTAATCAAGAGCAAAGTTTGTTAAGTGTTTTGATGCAACATAAGAAAGCAATTGGTTGGACTATGGTCGACTTGAAAGGCATTAGTCCCACGATCTGCATGCACAAGATTCTACTTGAAGATTACCACAACAATTCAATCGAACCACAATAAAGAATCAACCCTATTATGAAGAAAGTGGTGATGAAAGAAATTCTGAAATGGCTTGATGCTGGAGTGATTTACCCTATCTCCAATAGCTCATGGATGAGCCCTGTCCAGTGTGTTTCGAAGAAAGAATGCACGATTATGGTTATTAATGAGGATAATGAGCTATTAACCACTCGCACTATTACCGGATAGAGGATATGTATGGACTATAGAAAGCTCAACAAAGCTACGATGAAGAACTATTTTCCTTTACCTTTCATCGACCAAATGTTGGATGGATTGGCCGACAAAGCATTCTATTGCTTTTTGGATGGGTATTCGGGGTACAATCAAATTGCCATCGCACCAGAGGACCAAGAAAAGACTACATTCACTTGTCCCTATGGCACTTTTACCTTTACGAGGATGCCTTTTGGACTCTGTAATGCCCCGGCAACGTTTCAACGTTGAATGCAAGCCATATTTTCAGACATGGTTAAGGATTTTCTGGAGATCTTCATGGATAATTTTTCTGTTTGTGGGGACGATTTTGAACGATGCCTTGGTAATTTAGCAAAAGTTCTCAAAAGATGCGAAGAGACTGGATTGGTCTTATATTGGGGAAAATGTCATTTCATGGTGACTGAAAGCATTGTATTAGGCCACAAAATTTCACATAAGGGTATTGAGGTGGACAAGGCGAAGATTGAAGTAATTGAAAAGTTGCCACCACCAACTTCGATCAAGCGTATAAGAAGTTTTCTTGGACATGCGGGATTTTATAGAAGGTTTATCAAAGACTTCTCCAAGATTTCTAAGCCCTTGTGCACATTGCTTCAACAAAACCAACCCTTTGTGTTTGACGAGTTATGCCTCGGGGCATTCACTGAGCTGAAATGACAACTGATCTCGGCACCCATTGTAGTTCCTCCCGATTGGACATCACCATTTGAGCTGATGTGTGATGCGAGCAATTATGCCATAAGAGCTATTTTGGGGCAACGCCGAGGTAAAATTTATCATGTTATTTATTACTCTAGCCGCACTTTAAATGAAGCACAATTGAACTACACCACCACTTAAAAAGAATTATTTGCCGTGGTATTTGCTTTTGATAAATTTAGACCTTACCTAATAGGCACTAAAGTTATTGTCAACACTGATCATTCGGCTATAAAATACTTAGTGAACAAAAAGGATGCCAAGCCTAGACTTATTAGGTGGATCTTACTTTTACAATAATTCGACTTAGAAGTGGTAGATAGAAAAGGAACTGAAAATCAAGTTGTTGATCACTTATCTAGGCTAGAGAACAATTCTGAATGCCATGACACTATAGATATCCAAGAGGAATTTTCTGATGAGAAACTTTTATATGCCGCGGCAATTTCGTGGTAAGCTGACCTTGTTAATTTTCTTGTTAGTGGAATTCTGCCTTTTGATTTAGATAGTCAGGCTAGAAAGAAGTTCAAGCATGATGCAAGGCACTATTTTTGGGATGAGCCATATTTATTCAAGTATTGTGCCAATCATCTCATTAGACGATGTGTACCCGAAGAAGAACAGTGCGACATTTTGTACCATTATCATTCAGCCCCATATGAAGGCCATTTTGGTGGAGCAAGGACTGCTGCTAAGGTCCTGCAATTAGGCTTTTATTGGCCAACTTTGTTTAAAGATGCCCAAGCATTTTACAAAGCTTGTGGTCGATGCCAACGGACTAGAAACATCTCCAGACGTCATGAAATGCCACTGCAAAATATCTTGGAGATAGAGTTGTTTGATGTGTGGGGCATCGATTTCATGGGACCATTCCCATCTTCTGAAGGAAAATTATATATCTTGCTTGTTGTGGATTATGTGTCAAAGTGGGTGGAAGTAATAGCGACATCAAGGAATGACTCCAAGATCGTACTCAAGTTTTTGCATAAGTATATTTTCACTCGGTTTGGAGTACCTCGTGCTATTATTAGTGATGAAGGAACTCACTTTGATAACAAGTTGATTGCCAAGTCATTGAAGAGATATGGTGTTCGACACAAGATTGCCACGACATATCATCCGCAAACAAATGGCCAAGCAGAGATATCCAATCGAGAGATCAAGCAGATTTTAGAGAAAATGGTGAACCCAAGGCGTAAGGATTGGTCGCCAAAGTTGGATGAAGCACTTTGGGCGTACAGAACAGCGTTCAAAACTCCCTTGGGAATGTCACCATTCAAGCTAGTGTATGGTAAATCTTATTATCTCCCGGTTGAACCTGAACATAAGGCGTATTGGGCCATCAAGCGATTGAATTTTGATGCTCAACTAGCTGGGGAGCAAAGATTACTGAAACTTAATGAAATGGATGAGTTTAAAGCACAAGCATATGAGAATGCTCAGATATACAAGGAGAAAACCAAGAAGTGGCATGACCGAAAACTGTTATCATGGCATTTTTATGTGGGACAACAAGTCTTTCTTTACAACTCCAGACTTAAACTCTTTCCTGGAAAGCTCAAATCTCGATGGTCAGGACCATTTAAGGTGCATTATGTCTACCCCCATGGAGCTGTTGACATCAAGAGAATAGACAATGGGATGATCTTCAAGGTCAATGGCCAGCGTCTAAAAGCCTACAATGGAATTCCACCACCGCACAACAAGGACGTGTTACGTATGCACGATGCTGAAGCGCGCCCAGAGGAAAACCAAAATTCAATGCCACAACATTGAATTTGTGTCTGTGCATAAATAAAATTTAAAATTTAAGCTTTTTATTTTATTTTATTTTATTTTGTAATTAATTTTTGATATGATTTGTAGGGGCCACATTGCTGCAAACCGTGCAGGGAGCGGTTACCCAAATGGAGGAAAGGACAACGCATTAATGGGAGAGATATTCTTTGATTTTATTTCTTTTTAATTTATTTTATTTCTGACATTTCTTTTCTCTCTCCACAGTTTTGTCCCATCATCATCATTTCTTTTGGCAGTTTTTTCTTCCCCATACACGCATAACCCCCCCACCCACTAATTTCTCTATTAACCGTCCTATCACCCCTTTTCCCTCTTTAACTTTTAACTTTTTCTTTTCTCTTTCATCCTTAACGTTTCTATTTCATTTTTAACTTTTACTTTTTATCTCTCATATTTTTCATCTTCTTCACTCTTCTCTCCATAGCCGAAACTTCACAAAGCTTTTGAAAGCTACTTCTTTTTCCATTTTTCTTACTTCACAACTGTTGAAAATGGTACGCACAAGACCAGCTGAACTCGAAGGTTCCAAGTTCCAACAGTTTAAGAACGAGAGGCCAAGGCTCGGTTCCAAAACTTCAAGAATCGAAAACTCTTCTTTGAGTTAGGTTTTATTTTTACCGAGGATAGTGATGGTGGTTTGGGACCCGACGTAATGGACATTATTACGCCGCTCAAGTGGAAGAAGTTTGCATGCCATCCGGGTTCAGTGAATGCCTCGTTGGTTAAGGAATTTTACGCAAATATTTCCAAGCCAAACCAACATGCCATTTTCGTGCGAGGTAAACAAATTCGTTTTACACCCACTGTGATTAATCGATATAATCATTTACAGGATGTGGTGGACCGACATACCCAGTTCGAGGATGAAGCCGATAGCACCACCTACGATGAAATCCTTGAGGACTTATGCTTCAAAAACTCTGAGTGGAATGGGCGCCAAACAAGTAGATACTCGGTCAATAGAGGGCGTCTTTAGTCGCGCGTTGAGTTATGGAATCACTTCCTTAAGCACAAACTCATGCCTACTTCTCATAATACGACGGTATCACTTTCACGCTTATTTCTCTTACATTCGATAATTGTATCCCGTCATATTGATGTTGGTCGTATTATTATTCAGCAAGTTAATGATTGTTTGAGTAAAAAGGCAAGTGCTTTGGTGTTTCCTAACTTAACTACTGCTTTGTGTTGTAAGAAAAAAGTCGAGGAAAATGCTTTTGATGAAATTTTACCTGGATTATCAGGCATAACTAGGGCCAGACTACCACTGCTGTTAGGAATTAAAAATTCCAAATCTAAAGACCCTGTTAATGAGCAATCTGCAAGAACTAATGCCGAGGCAAAGTTACTTGCTCTCGAGGAAGCTGTGATACATACTCAGACTCATCTACATGCTTTACACGGTGACATCCACAATTTCTTTGGATATGTGAAGCATAGAGATGTTGTGGTGGAATCGATGTTTGAAGAAATTATTCCCTACAATCAACAGAATTTTCCTGGCTTCCCAGACGAAATTCTGCCGGCTTTCAATGCCGAGGCATCTCCAGAGCCCGAACAAGATGAAGAAGATCCTCCAGTTGATAACCCGACTCCTGATCAGTACCGTTCTGACACCCCTGAATATCCGCCCACTGTCCTTATCGAAGAAACACCCAGTCCCGTTCCTGCACCACATAGTGGTCGACGCACCAAGACCACGGCTGGACGTAAGAATATTGCGCATTATTACTCTACTTCTTCAGATTCCATCCTAGCACCCTTTCGCAAGCGCACTAGACGAGGAGCTACTAGCACCTCCAAGGTAATACCACCACGCAAACATTGAGGTACCTCACTTGCATTCATTTTCATTTAGTTTGCATTTCATTACATGGCATTTAGTTTATATTTAGTTTAGTTCTGTTTAAGCATTGAAGACAATACTTCCCTTAAGTTTGGGGGAGTTAGTGTTCTTAGTAGGACATATGCATGATAGCATTAGCGTAGTATTATGACATGGCATCAGTAAATAGTAGGATAGTTAGATAGAATGTTTTGAGGATACCCGATGATGATGATCTTGTTAGGCTAGAATCTGAATGTAAATGACTGTTAAGAATGATAGAACTCACTCTAGGGCTTGGTGCTTTGTGAAAAAAAGTTTATACGATTTGTGTATATGAGAGACACTATGAATAAATACTTAGGCATAGCTGTAGAGAGACACTCCTCTTTGTCGTGGCATTGCCTGGAACTCTTTTTAATAAATGGCAGCCATGTGTATATGAGTGAATGAAAGAAGTCACGGGATGACTCTACTTAACTAGCTCAGGAGTATAAAGTATGCTCCCTTTCACATAGAGTGTGAGAGAGTAGGTGTGATGAGCTGACTCCCTTCGTAACAGCAGTAAAAAAAAAGGAGTAAAGAAAATGTGCTTAATGAATAAGTAAATGCCTTGACAAAAACTAGGGGACTTGAGTAGAAATTGTCTAAGTTTGCTAAGTATAGATTGGATACAATCACACACACACATTACCACAAAGGATCTTGACCTAGGGAAAAGTACTTGAATTCTTAATAAGTCTAGCATGTTGAAGCCTATTTTTGCTGAGGGTTGAAATCCAATTTTTTCCTACTGTCTTATTGTCGAACATTGCCATGACATTTTGCTTATGTAACTGTTATCCATTGCTTGAGGACAGGCAATAGCTTAAGTTTGGGGGTGTTAGCTTCCTAAAAAGGCTACTTTTAAGGCCTTTTTCACTTAAGTTATTGTATGTTTAAAAGCACATTTTAGGCATTTTAGGATCATGTAGTTGCATATAGTTGCATTTGTGGTGGTAGTGCTATTTTATTTCTTAATAATACTGCTTGAAGGAAATGTGCAGTTTGTCTGTGGTGTGCAGGGAATAGCAAGAAAAAATGAATAGATGGGAAGTAACACCGCGACATCACACGTTGCTGAAGTAGATTGAAATGCCTTGGCATTTCTGGCACAGAAAACGAAAAAAAGATACAGTTGTATGAGGACAGCTGGCTCTGCACGTGAAATGATTGTTGTAACCGCATGTTAGAGCTACTATGGGACCACTGCCACCTGGAGGATAAGGTTCATGCACTACATGTGATTCTAGGGGTATGAGGGGTATTTTGCACCCAACAACCTCATCATTACCCCTAGATATTTTTATTATATATTACACCTCAAGGGAGACAATACACAACACGTGAAGAGGTACATGCATAAAGCAGGAAAAAATCAGATTTTTATTTCCTTTTCCTTTTCTTCTTCCTTGGGTTTTCCTCCATTGATAAAGCTCCAAGGAGTGGCGAGCTAGGTGCCAAGAGGAGCTAGCGAGCTAAGGTGATTCATGGTGGCCGAGGAGACCTCCGGTGGCACGTCGAAGGCTACTTCTCACTTCACTTTTTACTATTATTCTTCTATTTATTTGTGGGTTGTTGGAACGAATATTTGTATGACTTTGTGTTTAGATATTTCGAACCCCACCATGAACTAACTTATTTGGTGGTGGTTGGTTTAATAGATTTTTAGACTTTATTTTAATGGTATATTTAAGTTTATTTTGGTTCTTTATTTGCTTTGCTTATGAATGCTTCACCATCTAGGCTTGTAAGAGGCATGGAAATGTTCATTTCTTAGATGAAGTTTAGGTATTCGGGAGAAACCTAAGCTAAAAATACTTGTAAGTATTCGAGAGAACCGCAAGATAATATCCTCATAAGCAATGGGTTATAATATTTTCAAGGGGCTTTGAACCGATGTAGGGATATTATAACCTAATCCCTTAGATCTCGGGAGAGACTAGGATAGGATTTCAATGACTAAAAAGGGTGTCTTTATCAATAGGGTAGGCTGGCCAACATCATTGAGTGACAGAAGATGCCTTGGCATCCTATTCTGTTAGGTTCCTTTGAGAACATTTTAGGAAAGCCTTGCCGAGCAAGTAAGGATTAGATAGCTTAAATATGCATGAGAAATAAGTTTAGCATCCTTAAATCAATCCCTATCATTAATTTCATTGGAAGCTTGTCACGTGAGGATTATCTTCTTTTAATTTTATTTGATGTTTATTTACTCTTTATTTACCATCTTCCATTGCCTCGACATTACACCATTTTCAACACTAAACATCTTATCTTGCCACTACATTTCCATCTGTTACATCATCAGATCATTCATCTACATCCATCAGCATACACATTTTCATTTACCGTGACATTTGTATATATAAAGACTAACTATATTTAGATACATTACTGCTTAGCTTTGGTTAGACTTTTATAATTTCACCCAATCCATGTGGAGACGATACTCACTCATCATTGTATTACTTGAGCGATTGTGTATACTTGCACATTATTTGCGTATATTTTATAGTACTCACACACGCGGACAGATGGTATGTTTCAAGTGTTGGAGAAAGTGAACGGAAACACTTACAAGTTGGATTTATCATGTGAATTCAATATAAGTGCTACATTTAATGTTTCTGATTTATCCCCTTATGATGTATCTGCATACTTGAGGTTAAAACTTTTTCAAGAATGGGGGATGATGTGAGCACATCTATGCCAGCAAAGGATGTTGATCCGGAGATCTTACCAACAAGACATATTACTCGTTCTATGGCAAAGCATTTCAGGGAAGTTCTTTCTCTTAAGTGCTTACAAGTTTCTGAATCATTCCATAATTATTATGCCTTAGAAACTAAGCTTTTCAATGTGTTACATACTGATGTGTTACATATTGATGTGTAATATCACCTTAGTTATACTAAGTATTTATACGAATTTGTATTAGTTTTATTAAATATATAAGTATGTGCATTATATATACTAATTACTTTATGTTTTTAATAAGTTTTATAGCTCATAAGTGTGTTTACATGCCATTTTCAGCTTATTAATAAGTTTACAATAAGTTTGCCATACTTTGATAGATGTTTTTGTGTTTTCCATATAGGAACAATAAAGGGAATTAACTCACTACACTTTCAGCTAGCTGAATTCAACTCACCTTAGCTCTGTTTAGCTCAACTTCAGCTCCACTAGCTCAACTCAAGGTGACAAGTCCATAATCATCTTAAAGATGTCCTACGTGTGAGAGAGTGTCATACAAGAATGTGAGTAGTATGTGGGGTGTTATACACCTATCCAAGAGTGCACGACATGTGTGAAATTGTGCACAAGTGTGGAAATTCAACAATGGGCATATTTGAATTCAAACTAAAGGAACATGTGAAATTGTTTGAATTTTCAACTACTCCCTCCATGCATGGCCGGTTATAATTCCTTATCCACTCATTTAGCACATGCAAAATGTTTTAAAATCATGCAATTTCAGCCACAAAAATGGGCGGCATCACAAGGGAAGTTATATGGTAGTTTTTCACTTGAGATTTAAATTCAAACTTTAATTATTTGTATCCACAAATGATGGATAACCATATCTCTTCTTTTCTCTATATATTTTGTAACTTTGTAAGTACAATGGTTAGACATTTTATGAATAAAAATTATTGTGAGGTTTTTCTCTCAATGTTGGTTCTTCTTAAAACTATTTCTTGACATTTCAAGGTTGTCCTTGTTGTGTCAAACTTGTGATACTTCGGGTTCTTATATTGCTATCTAACGGGTCCAAGTACTTTGAACATTTATCGTATAAGGTTTGGGTTTATTCTTTTTAGTATAGGTTATTCCTTGTTCTTTGTTTATTAACCAAAACTTTCAGATTTCTTCTTTTCCACTATTGTCACTTCACCAAGTATATATCTTCACTCTTACACCATTCTAAAATTTCCAACAACCTAATTTCTTCTTTTCTTCATCCTTTCTTCATCCCTTATTAACCATTTTCGTCCATAACCTTAACCATAAAACCAACAACATCATCCTTTGTTTTAGTAAACTTTCTGCAAGGGAATTGCTTACTTCGTTCTAGATCCATTATAATCGAATGGGGTCTTTTTCAACAGGCTGCTTCATATCACTTTTGGTAACTTATATGTTTAATATTGTTTTTATTAATATATTTAATATTGAGTATTATGAGACATCAAGCATATTTTCTAATTTATTTATTTATTTATTTTTTAAGATAACATTTTGTATGAGGAATTTAGGGGAATATGTCTTAACTGACAAGGAGTGTGTTTCGAGAATTGTTCGTATAAAATAATGGTTTTTTACATTCTATCTAAAACACCAAGCAATATCATTTTGTGAGGATAATTCATGGAAATGCGCCTTAACTGACAAGGAACGTGTTTCTGAAGATTGTTCATACAAATTAGTATCTTTTTTTATTCGAATAATTTCTAAATATATTAAATATATACATTTTATTTCCTTTAAAAATAAATTAAATCAATATTATTTTGTATGAGAAATTTATGTAAACACGTCTTAACTAACAAGGATGATGTTTTCAAGAATTATCCATGCGAAATGATTTTTATTTTATTTTATTTACTTTATTTTTTATTAAATATATATCATTTAGGAAAAACATGGTAATGATCTTCTGTATGGAGAATCCATAAAAATGCGCCTTAACTGACAAGGAGTGTGTTTTTTATGATTGTCCGTGCGAAATAATACTCTTTTCGATTTTTTTATTCTAATAGGATCATAATTTAAATGTATATTCGAATTTTCAAATTTCAATATTTACATGACATATAATCGCTTGTGTACCGATTTTGAGCGCAGTGAAGGAGCTTATCCTTCTCCACGTGTAATCGACTCCCTAACCCTTTTCAAAATGAGTTTCTGGTTAAACGCATATCACTTTTTATCTTTTAAAATTATTTTTCTTAAAATTATTTTAAAGGATATTTTTAGGTTTTCGACCTACCTAATCTAAAGATCGATGGGAACTCTAAATTTATTTATCTATTTAAAAAAAAATCAATCTTTTCCAAAATTAAGTTGGATCGCTCCTCGCCATAAGCCTAAAAAGTTTAAAGACTGTTTCAACACTTATAATCTTGAACAAGAGAATGTCAATGTTATTTAACTACCAAGAATGTAGTTATATTTGAAGGAGTAAGTTTCTAACGAAAATTATTTTGAAGAGTTTTTGCAGTAGCAAAGTATTTCACTTGATCTGATTTAAAGATAAAAATTTACAATTGACTCAATCCAATATATAACTTAATTTAAAAATAACAATAATTTATTTAGTGATAATATTGTAATTATCTCTAAGTATGGGTGTTCAAATTAATCTATTACTGTTAACCATAACCATTAACCTATTTACCCGCTACATTTTATAGGTTAATTAACCAAACCGTTAGGGTTTAACGGTTTCAGTTAACTGAACCGCTTAAAATACCAGTTAACGGTTATCATTACATTTATTGAATTTTTATAAATGGTTAATCATTGGTTAACCGTTAATAAATTATAATTAATTAATTATATTTATTAGAGAATAGAATTAGAAATAAAATTAAAATGATTCCTCCTATTTTTAATTATCATGTTTATCTTATATATGAGCACATTAAATCGAACATATATGAAGAAATACATGATTTTAAATTATAGAATATAAATATACATTTAAGATTTTAAACTGAAAAAAAATGAATATACCTCATAATATATATATTTCTATAAAATAAAATATATTTACAATTAAATAAGTTTTTTTACAAATATATATGTTTCTGTGGTCTTAAATTTATGAAATTTTAAAAAATTTAAGTTGTGTTATGTTTGAAAAATATTATAATAGATTAATAATAAGTTACTCTATAATTAAACCGCTAATAAGAGTTAGTCGACTATTTAAACTTAACGGTGTAGTTAACCAACTATGAATACCCTTATCTCTAAATATATAATCCATAATTATAATATTATCTCGGGGAGGAATTTTTCTTAAATCCCATTTTAATTTAATCCCACGTTATCCTTTCAGAAACCCCTTGGAAATTTAATTTTTTTTTAAAAATTAAATCAAATCAAAATCAATCAAGTTCGATCAACTTCTGTAGAGATGTATGCAGGGACAAAACCATGATTGAATTATGATAGGGGCAAGTTTTTCATTTTAATAGGGTCTGAAAAGTAATTAAACCATAAAATTAAGAGACTAAGAGTTTAATTTCATTATAAAATTCAAAAATCTTAAAAATAATTAAATCAGACATATTTAGGGTCAAAGTTTAATTCCATTAATTTTAAAATTGATATTTTTCTAAAAATTAATTATACTTAAAAAATTTAGGAGGGACAAGAGCTTAATTGCAATGATTTTAAAATTATCAGTGACTTAAAAAGTAATTATACCATGAAAGTTGGGGGTCATTGTCTCTCCTCCTATAACGACCCGTTTGTTATTAAATGATTGAGAATCTTCATAATAAATAATATCTTTTATTCATCTCAGAGTAATAAAAAATATAACTCTACTAAAATTTAATGGTTCTGCCTAAAATTATAACATGTCCTATCTAATTATGTCTATTTATACCTGCATATTTATTTATTTATAATTTGATCAGCATGTTCTAAGACTACATTTAAAGTTTAATTAGTGCAATAGATATGCTTTAAGGATTTAATTGGAACATTTCAAAATGTAGAATTAAACTTAAAATCGGAATTATAGTTTGAGACATTTGATACAATTAATCCGAAATTTAAATGATATTAAAAACAGGAGAGGAGGGCGAATTGCATTTTGGAGAAGAAAAAAAAAGAACGAAAAAGATATTCACTGAACACGATGCATACTGTGTTCCCAGGTGACGATTTCTCAGACTCCTTTTGGGCGGCCCCGGCGGGGATGAACCGAAGCCAATCGGAGTGGGCTTTGGATATCTTTCTTGAAGAGTTTTCCGGTACCGGCGGGGCGATCCCCGTGTCGCGTTCGAGTGAGAGTGCGATTGGTCCCTCCGTGGCGGAACCTCAGATGCCTGTTTCGAAATCTGAAGAAGGCGATGCTGATGACTACTACGTGGTGGAGATCAAAAGACCTGGTAATCAGAACCATAACTCTCCGCCGCCCGCTCTGAAACTTACTGTCCCGATTGACTCGGACGAGGTCCAGGCGATCCTCAAGAGCAAGCTCGAGCAAGCCTGCGCTGTTTTTGCTCTCTCGTGTATTACCCTTTCTCCAATCCCGATTTTCCAATTGGATTTATTATTATATAATATTATGTAAAAATAAGTATGTATATTTTTTTTTTCTATTGAGAAATAAATTTATCCAGGCGTCAGCTGTGAAGGCAGAAGATTCGTCTGCCCAACCTGAAGATCAATCGCTTCAATCGAGATCCCAAGTTCAAGGTAAGCTTTTGCTTTGCATGCTTTTGATTTGACTTTTTTTTCTCTATTGTAATGAGTTGAGTCCTTTTTAGACTATTTTAGACTAGGGATGAAGAAACGTTTACGTTTCTCTGTTGTATTTGAACGGAACTCCTGTGTTATAAGCATATGAATCACGCCACCCTATAAATAAATTTTAGTTATTTTCTTCTGTCTCAGATTTTATGGAGCCAATTTAGAGTTAGTTCAAAGGGGGTAAGTATATTCCTGAGCAGGAGTTAGCTTGTAAGGAAAAGCTATGATTTGTGTAAAATTTTGCTAATTTCAGTGTTAGGGTACTCGTATTCAGGGATGGATCAAAGGGGAGCACGTGGGCGGCCGTCCCTTAAAAATTTTAAATTATTATATATTTTAGATTTTTTTATATTTTCTATTGATAATATATTTTTGACTTTTTAGAATTTTATAAGTTCGTCTCCCTTTATATTTTAGAAGTATATCCCCTATCATAAAATTTTGTATCTATCCCTACTTGTATTTTCGCTAATTGATGGAGCGTAATTGGGAATATCACCAGTCATATACAGGGTGAGAAGCAATTTTGTGCTCATAAGTATGATTCAATGGAATAGGAGGCTGCAACCTTTGATCAAGTTTAAATCAATGTGGTTAATCAAGTTTCTGATTTGTAGATTGGGTTCTTCAAGTTAACTACGTCAGCGATTCATTGGCTTCTTGGTGAACTGTAGGAAAACGTTGCTTTTCATTTAGTTTTTGCTGGAGCTATTCTTTATATATCATGCATGATTGTTCCTAAAAAACAGTAAATTAGTGATAGCCATATTTTAACTTTTTATAAAGTGCAATGTGACTTGATCTTCGATTCATGCTTGTGCTGAAGGAGTGGAGGAAAGGAAAATGATTGAAAAAAATGGAGGGGTACATAAAAATGGAATTAATTTGCTTTAATAGATTGATTAACTCTACATAGCCATTCAAACAAGAAATGGAACATTAGCCTGTTTATATTTCATTTTTCTTCTCTATTTTTCTTATTTTTATTCCCATTTTCTAATACTTAAGTGCTACAAGATACGCTAAAGAACCTGGGGCAATCCATGCATTAATTTGGTTCTCCTCTTTCCATGACTAGTTTACATATGGTAATATCTTGCTGATACAAATTCTACCATTGAAGTTTCCTCAAAGGCTCAAGGACAGGGTGAACAAGATGCTACACCTTGTGGAATATTGGCTGTGTCGACTACACAGAAAAAAACAGGGGTGCAAAGGAGGCAAACAACAAGCTTGTCATCAGGAGAAGATTCAGATGATGATGAACTTCAAGATACTGAAACCACTGACAACATGGATCCGGCTGATGCAAAACGTGCAAGGAGGTAATCATGTTTTCTATTTTTTGTCTTGTATTACTGGTTGTCTTGAGGATTTGCAATGCTATATTTCTCTTCTTTATTCTCTATTTCTTAACATGTCTGATTTCCTTTTCTTCTTATCTTTTTCTTTTCCCTAGTTAGAAGGATTTCTTTTAAGTAACAACTGTAAGACCAATTTGTTATCTTCAAAGGACTCAAATACTTACTCTGCAAATAGAACTCAAATTTATGATTCTATACCACTTAATTGAACAAAATTCTATTATCTGCTTCTAGAATTAATCAAAACACAAACGTTCTAAGCAGTAATTACCTATCTCACTGCTATATTTTTGAACTAAACACAATCTTCAATTTGTTGATTCAATGACAAAAATTGCCCTGAATTAATTGGTATGGATTGATCAGAATGCGGTCAAACCGAGAATCAGCTAGACGCTCTAGAAGAAGAAAGCAAGCGCATATGAATGAACTTGAAGCACAGGTTTTGCCACATCATTCTCCCTACCCTCTAATGGTCTGGTACATTTTGTTTTATAGTCTTTTTGATCCTGCAAGTGATTTTTTTTCTAGGTTGGTCAACTAAGAGTTGAACATTCCACGTTACTCAAGACTCTAAGTGACACGAATCACAAGTATGATGAAGCTGCTGTCGACAATAGAATTCTGAAGGCTGATATAGAGACATTAAGAGCAAAGGTAAACCGTCACCCTCAATTTCGTCACCATCACTATTGCCTAATTAGGATTTCCTCATTGTGGTCCAATTATTCTTCATTTATTTGACTTATGTGTCCTGTGGGAAGTTGAAAATTTGCTTCCACATAAATGAAAGCAGACTGTTATTGTGACATCATGAAGTTTGTGAAAATTAGTCAGTCAAACTCTGAAAAGCCATGCTCATATTCATTTTCCTTCTTCATCTAGGATATAATCGTAAATGAGCTTGCAGATTATAGTAGCTGCAATTCTCTCGAGGAAGAGAGATTAATTCCGTTTTGGTGATTTTTATGTGCTTCAGGGATCTGCTGGACTTGTCCATATGACACACTATTCGTTATTGCACTGATATTTATATAATGGATATGGCATGATCTCTTGTGTTTGTTAATGCACTGGAGTTATATCAATTTTTGGACTGTTCCGAACCGTGAAACACGGTCTTAATTCACTATTGATCCTGGTTGATGCAATATTAAATCAGTGTCTATCGGGTTGACGGTTGTATTTGAAATTTTCAGGTAAAAATGGCTGAAGAAACAGTTAAGCGGGTGACAGGGATTAACCCTGCTATGCTCTCTGGACACGCTGTAGCTAATGTCGGCATGCCTTTTGTTAGCAGACCATTGGAAGCATCCCCGGTTGCTCCTGTTCGGTTGCAGCAAAACAGCAATCAGTGTTTTCACCAATCAGTTCCGGACATTGCTGGCCCCATCCACCATCAGAGAGTGGAAAACAGTTTCGCAGGCAACACCCTGGTTCCTCCTTCCGTGAATTTACATACTGAAGAAGCAGGAGTGAAGAGTGTAAATGAAACATCTGCATTGCGTCATACGCCCAGCTCAGAGCATGTTCATGATCCGATTGGCTGTGGTGTCAGTCCAAGTGGACTCATGTCTGGCTGGGAGCCCCGACAACATATAGCTGCCAAGAACAAGAAGCAATCGGTGCCGTAACCATCGTGTTTTCTGAGATGAGGCTCGAGAGAAGCGTATATGATGGTATTAATATTAGTTAAAAATCTAGTAATGGGTATGCACTCTAACTGCACGTTCATATTTAACATCTTGACATCGTAACATCGACTCAACTTCTTAGTCCATTCAGTGTACTTTATTCAGTAAATTATCATGTATGAAATCATATGAAGTTTATATCTGGTGTCAAGGTACTCCAGTTAAGCCATCGGATTTTATCGGTCGTACGAGCATGTTTTAGCCTCGGAAGTTCGAGGTTTTGAAACCATGTAAACTGACCTTACGATAGCATATTTTCGGAGAATGTTGGATGTTGTGAAGCTCCGATGCTATCTCTCATGGAATGTCTTGTTGAGCCGGTTTAATGGTACGTTAATGGACTGATATAACAAGCTCGAACTATAATACAGAGATCTGTACTTTATTTTTACTCGATTTCATTTGATCGTAAAATTGCCAAGATTGGTTCAGTCAGCTGGTTGGAAACCATTTTTAGATTTCATAATTAATGACTCAACCAATTCAGATGCATATATCATTGTGCATATAGCTAAGAACATAAATGATTCAAGAAATCAAATAACATAAATCTGGGACTGCAATCAGCTTTATTAAACCCAAAATCATGAGCTAACGCAAAAAGGTGTGGACCAGATGATGAGCTCAAGGAAATGATATCATAGTTGGTTAGAGATGGACCGAAGGGGCGGGTGGTTGCCCCTGAAATTTTTAAATTTTTTTATATTTTATATTTTTTTGTTCGACTCCTCTATATTTTTATAAATTCGCCTCTAATATAAAATTTTGTGTCGTCTCCATAGCTGGTATTTATTATACCAAAAAGATACTGTAGGTGCAGTCTGCTGCTACAGTAAGTACTTCTTTATGCAAATACACATATAATGGACATCAGTGTCCACCAAATATAACAAGAAAATTATTCACCCTATGGTTTAGGCTCAAATTTGGACTACCTCATTATTTTGACAGATGAAATTCTAAAGCATATTAGATTAACTATGGTTTAAAGGTGCATGAAGAATTTAAACTTTTTGGAAAAAAAAAGTAAATCTTTAGAATGTTTTTGTATTCAGTTGAATCTTCAAACCGAGAAATTAAGTTAACAGAAAATTAAATCATAATTTTTTTTATAATTTTACTATCACATGACATAATACAATTCTATCATATGGAATTTTAGGATTTTTTTAAAAGAGAAACTTTAAAGAAAGTTATTAAATAATAAAATTTTATTAAATTTTGTAAATTTCTATAAATATCACTTGATAATATTGGAATACGACATATGACACAAACTAATTAAAAAAAACTATTATATCTAATGGTCAATACTGATCAAAGAGGTGAATTGATAAAAAAAAATTCGAACTACGAGTTTAATTGAATGGAAAAAAAACTAAAGTATTAATTATTATTTTTCTTTAAAATTTTGAGGGCTTCATACACCCTTAATGTAACGTCCTTGATTTTTTAAATCATTGTTTTTTAGTTTTAAAGATCGAAAAATCATTTAATCATTATTTTATTAAATTTAAGTATCAAAATTTAGTATGAACCAAGATATTTCAGTGGTTAAAGGGATGATCATTATCCTAGAGATCTTGAGTTTCGAGCACCAGAGATTGTAAGTGTGTTTGAACTTTCACTGTCAAATAGTTAAAAAAATTTAGAATAGATACTATCTTGTAATCATCTTAGATTAATAAAAAAAAGTAACACACTATTCATTTTGGTTTGCTTGATTAAACGAAAATCCAATTGGAAACTTTTATTGATAATCACAAAATAAAATGAAAATAGAAAGATAAAATTAAAAAAAAAAGTGAATTGTGAAATTTTGCATGGTAAATAGACCTTGGACAATTGTTAGTGGATTTTGGTGAGAATGTGTCATATTAAGTATGACTTTATATAGAAAAAAATTGATATACAATATGTGTTATAAGTAAAAATATATGTGTATTATTATAATGGCAAATTAGAAAGCATGGTATATTATATTGTGGAATTATTGGAGATTAAAACCAACTATTTTCCTTGTTTTGGGTTATCTTCAAACTTCCAAAAACACCATTAAAGCATTTTCAAGTCTTAGAGTGAGAAAGCTTTGACATTGAGTGAAATTTAATGTGCATGTTAGGCCTAGTTAAAGATTTGAGATGCTCTTTCAGTCTAAAGGGTTCAAATTTCATTAAGGAAAAGTAAACCCTAAACTCAAAATATTAATATCTAATATTAGTTTTAGTGTAAACTATACAAATGATAATTGATGTTTGAGTAAGTTTTCATTTCTTTACTGAAGTTTCAAAAGTAACAAATTGGTTACTAACGTTATCAATTCGTAACAAAATAATCATTCCATCGCCATTCCATTAAATTGATGATGTGACAACGTTAATATTTAGTTTTACCCCTAAACTACTGATAAAACATCAAATATCAAATAGGTTTGTGGATAATAATTTTATATCTAATTTACCCCGAAAGTTTTCTAATTTTCAATTTTACATCAAATAGGTCCTATGTCTTTGGATCATGAACCCATGGAAGAAAGCCCTTTCACCCCATGGAAGAAGCCTTCGTCCTATGACAAATGCCTCCGCATAGAGCATCGAGAATTTCGCAAAGAAGCCTTCGTCCTATGGCGGATGCCTCCTCAAAAAGTATTGAGAACTTTTACGCAGAGATATCTCTGCGTCATGATCCTTCCACTAAGGATATAAAACAACCTTGACCTCCTTTAAGCAAGAAAACAATGTCAATCATATCAATATACTGCTAAGAGCGTTGATAACCTTTTGTGGGGTGTATATGGGGGTGCATAGATAATTCCATTTGCATTTAACTTCGACATTATCTTCTGACCATGTGACTTTATCGTTACTACCATCGTCTGGCCGAAGGAATCGAGACGTCTTCGTTATTCTTTGCGTAATCCTCTGCGTAAGATGTTATTCTTTGCGAAGAACGTCACTCTATACAAGAGCCTCTATCCTCCAAGCTTATCCTTACTTGTCAATAAAATGGCCATGGACATCAACGAACACACATCTCATTCAAGCTACTTTGTGACGTTCCCTCAATTAAGGAGACAACTTATTATACCTTTAGAGGTCACCTCCAGAAATTACCAGCTTTCTGCCTACTAAAACTTCCGGATAAACTCATTCACTCATCGGAGCACCCAAACAATCCATGTCCTCTGAGCTAAGGAGCATTATAGCCTTTGAATAAGCTACAATATATAGATAAAACCTCTAATCACGAGATCTATCAGAGCAAAATTCAATATTTGACAATGTATTTATCTAGCCTCCTAATTTATGAATAACCATAATAATTCTATGCTTAACGCCACCAACTAGTGCCTTTACAAATATCCCTAAATGGGAGGGGATCCTCTCTGCTTTCTTCTTCTAAACTCATATCTACCCTGCTATGCCTCCAATTCTCTCATAGATGTGAGAAACACCAGCTAACAGTTGACAAATTAATTTCTCTCATCATCATAAATATTTTTAAAATAAAAATTACTATGAATGTGATATATTTAATTCGATTCAATTTAAATTTTAATCTAAAAGTTATAGATTTTTATAAGGAATTTTTTTTGAAAGTTTTCTTACACTTTTGAAAAATGTAAAACAATTTACATAAAAAATTACCTTATCTTTTTTAATTTGTAAATCATTTTTATTGATTAAATTAATTTTTATGAAATAAATACTAGAAAATATATTTAAAACATTTTTCATAAATTATTTTCAAATAAATAAATAAACCCCATTTGCCCCACCTTCGTTCCATCTCTATTTGATGGAGTATGTTACCTAGAGATAGACCGAGAGAGTGGTAGTCTCCTTAAAATTTTAAATTTTTATATGTTTTAGATAGTTTCTTTGTATTTTCAATTAAATTTTTTTTGCTTAAAATTTTATAAGTACACCTTCTTAACATAAAATCATGCGTCCGTCCCTAATATGAATGAGTGATTATCATTCCTATTTTATCATATTTGTATTGTAATTTCTTTTATTTCTGTATTTTTCATGTTATAAATATAATTGATCCAATATGAATTTTCTAAAATAATTATATATATATATATATATATATATAATATTTTAAAATTATTATAAGTTTTAATTATTTAATTAATAAAAAATTAAAGAGGCCTGAATATGGTTGTTTCTGTGCCTCGTACTGACGTAGTGTGTTGGAAATTGCAGCCTTTTGATTATTTCATTAAAAACTGTGGAACAAATCATTACGTTGGTGAAATTCATCACTCTTATTTTCATAATTTCTCGAAATTCGTCTCCATATAATTATATTAATAAATAGTATAAGGAGGCGTTAACAGTTATGCCAAAGCTCTTGACATTATTTATATATGTAAAACTATATCAGATACCATTAAACGATACAACATCTAAAGTTTATATCATTAAACTTTTAATTTTATTAATTATAACATTAAACTTTGATTTTCGTTTCAATTATATCATTGGATCGTAAAATCGTTAACAACCATATCAAAACGATGTCATTTTTGTGAGTTGTCTACGCTGACAACCGTCAACCACATCGGTAGTCGTCAACTACATCATTATATCGTTAATGATTTAGCGATTCAGTGGTATACTTGAAACGAAAATCAAAGTTTAATGGTATAAATAATACAATGTCTAAAGTTTAATGGTATCTGGTGCAGTTTACATTTTATTTATTTATTTATTTACATTTATATTTGTGAAAGATACCTCACACAACTCTACCCTTATAAGCATCGCCATCTGACCTTTTCTTTTTTCTGACCTTAATAATTAATTTTAAAAATAAAAAAAATTGGGGTCATTTTACTAACTTGTGGCTCAATCTGATTTTATCAATATTTGTAATCTTTAAATAAGTTTTCTTTAGTTAAGTTCAAAGATGATTCGTGTCGGATTTTTTTCCCTAAATACAAAATATTGTTTTCTTACTTACAATATTTAAACTTAAAGGCATTGTTCAACAAATATTAAACTTTTTATCAGAGACTGAGCCGAAACTTAATCTTAACAGAGGCCGGATCTTTTTAACGGTTTTAAATTTTATTCATAATTTTATTTTTATTATTTATTTTTTAAAAAAAATATAAATGATAATATTAAATATGCATGTTAATTCTATCATTTCTATGAAATAACAAGTAGAAAATTAGAAATTAAATTAAATAATAAAAATATGTACAAGTTTAAAAGGTGTCAAAGACATAACTATCACATAATCATAATAAAACACATCGCTCTTTCAAATCTTGAAATGCATCCATGAGTGATGTTGTATTAAATAAACTAAAATTAAATAAAAAATAAAAAAACTCCAATTAATAAATATAATATTACTTAATTGCTTACCTTTAAAAGTTTACATTCAATTAAATTTGGATCACTTCAGTAAATCTCTGACAATCGTAGTAGAAGGAGTTTACTTTTGTTGTGGAGCTGATGATTCTATCACAATATTTTATGATGAAAGAACGAAGACTTTACAATTTATTATATTCTACTTTGAGGAAGACAAAATCTCCGTAATATTTTAGGGTAAACTGCATGTTTATTACATAAACTATTACTTTTGTTATGTTTACGTACCCAAACTGTATTCTTTTCAAAATCATATCTAACGTTTAGTTTAAGTTTCATCTTGATACCCCCATTGTTAAAAACTTAATGGTGATATTGGCATGTCACCATAAGATAATGTCACGTTATCATTGAAAAATAAAAAATATCATGTCAATAGTTATGTTATTTTTTTTAATGACGGGTACCAAATTGAAACTTAAACTAAACATTAAGTATGATTTTGAAAAAAAAATAAAACTTAGGTACTAAAATGGGATAAAAATAATAATTTAGGTACTAAACTTATAATTTATCCAATTTTTTACGTTCTTATACTAGTGTAATAATTAAAATTATAAATCATAACGAGGGCCGGCACCCCTTTAGGCCCCAATGGCCCTCCGTCCCTGCTCTTTATCTAAACTAAGTTTAGGGTTTGTACATATTAGTTTTGAATATTTGATTATGATTTTAGTATCAAATGTGTTAATGAATCGTGTATTTGTTCTTGAATTTCAACAAGATTTGGTGGAAACCTCAAAGGCAAGGGGAAAGCCAAAACTATTGAGTAATCATCGACCTGAGGAATGTCATAAATTCAGATTAAGTGAATGCAGTCCATATCGAGTCTGATTTTACATGAGTACTTGCTTTGATATTCAATTTTGTGTAGGTTGTTTGCTTAAATTGACTAAATTGTGATGTTGGATCTATATTGAGCAAATGACTAGTATATAAATTGAAAATGTGTGTCTCAGTATATTTCGATATGAAATTTCGTTGTGGTGTCATGCTCAAGCATCTTAGCACGTGTATTTGTAAAGTGGGAAACATCTTTGTGAATTTGTGTAGATTGTCATGTATGATAAGTGAAAACGAGCTAAACGCTCTATTTAATAATGATAATATGTTGTGCGATACACTGAGAATGAAAAATGAAATGTTTTAATATTTCAATATTGTTGATAATGAACCCTTGATTATTAGTTTAGTTTTGAGTAAATTTAGCATGACATAAGGTCTATAACGTTTGTGTATATTTATTTAAAGATTTTGGTCTTGGCGAGGTGGAGGAGTATTGATCATTAGGATTGTATGTCTCGATGAGATGGTGGGATGTGTATTGTATTTATATTATATTAATACTTCTCGAAGCTCTCTCTGTTTGTTTAACTATTTTCGTAGGAGTTCGGTCATAGTAAAGGGTCGCAGATAACATTTTAGGGTTTTAATTCTTTTGTTTTCAAACTCCTAGAATGATGACATATAAGCTTTGATTAGTTAGCGTATTTGGTGTATTGGATATTTACTAGAAGGAGATAAAGGATAGAAGAATGCAAAAGAATTGTGTATTATCACTGAGCAGTACATATCCTTTTATACAGCATAAACCCTAACAACCTACAATAGATTACACCTGCAACACACAAACACTAACTAACCAACTGCTCTCAACAACCTCACGTTAACAACCTACTCTTTGATATTCTCCCTACTTTTCTTCCTTTTGTAAAATTGAACAAGAACTTTATCACGAAATGCTTCAAATGCAGCTCGAGCTAGTGGCTTTGTATCACTTGATGACTTGCGGGTACATAGTTAACAACAACCTGCTTAGCCGCCACCTTTTCCCTTACAAAATGCACATCCAGCTCCACATGCTTAGCCTTCGAATGATACAACGGGTTGGCACTCATGGCTATAGTGGACCTTGACACTGACTTATGCTTCTTAGAAGTCTAAGAAACTAGGTTGTCCCCAATGAAAACGCAGTAACCTGACACCGACCTTCGATCTTTAGAGCTGGCACCCTAATCAACATTAGCGAAAGCAGTCAACTGCAACCCTGCTCCTCTGGGAGATATAACCAACCTAAATCCAACGTCCCTAGTAAATATCATAAAATTCGTCGAACAACAACCATGTGTCCTTCCCGTTGAGCATGCATATATTGTGCTACCTTGTTGACGTTGTACACAATATCAGGACGCGTATGACATGCATACAACAAAGCCCCCACCACACTTCAAAATTCACGAGCATAAGAAAGAAGCTCGCCAGCGTTCTGCGTTAGTCTCGATGGCACCATTGGCGTCGATATAGGGCTTGTATTCTCCATATATGCCTTCATTAACAACTCAAGAATAAACTTGCGTTGACAAATCACAAGTGAATCACCATCCCTTAAAACTTTAACACCTAGAAAATATGAAAGTTGGCCCAGATCTTTTAATGAGAACTCATCACCCAGAAGCTTCACCACCTTCTCAATCTCACTGTTTGACTCACCCGTCATTATAATATCATCTACGTACACTACCATGTACGTGTAGACTCATTTTTTAGTTCTGAAAAACAACGACAGATGAATTTTAGACTCCACAAACCCTAACCGAACAAGACACTACTTCAACTTTGCATGTCAATTACGTGGTGCATGTCGTAAGCCATACAAGGCCTTTTCAAGGTTGTATATAAGTTGCTTACCATTCACAGAGTGCTTTTCAAAACCAGGAGGCTGCTGCATAAAGACCTCCTCCTGAAGATCCCCGTTGATAAATGCATTTTAATGTTTACTTGTCGAAGTTGCCACTTTTTATCACAACAAGTGACAAGACGGTGGTAAGCATAAAAAATTTAACTACCGGACTAAAGTTCTCATTAAAATCATATACAGGCACCTGCAAATAACCTTTAGACACTAAATGGGCTTTATACCTATGAATCAAACCATCAAGAATGGTTTTAAGCTTGAATAACCATTTACAACCAACCATAAATCTCCCTTCCGACAATGGCACTAATAACCATGTGCTATTATTCTACAAAGCTTCAAATTTGGCATGAACTGCAACCTTTCAATTAAGTGACCTAAGAGCCTCATAAACACTAACTGACTCCATTCATCACAAGTAACCAAATATGATTTGGGTTTAAAAGTTCCTGACTTACTCCTCGTTTGCATGGGATGACTGTTCACACATGTAACAGAACCTTCAACTCGACTTTCAACATCAACAACTCTACCAGACTCACCTTCACGCTCATAATGTCCCCTTGAAGACATATCAGGTTTCTCATTCTGAAGTTCAACACTACTATACCCTCCAGGGGTAGCCTCGCAGCCTTGCTGACTGTGACTTACACCACCATGCAACACATCATGAGCACTCTCATCATCTTTCTCTAGTGCATCAGCATCTATACCATTGGAAGCTACAATTGGTGCCCTAGCAGTAGAACAGGGAGCACTAGTACCTAACTTACGAACATCAGTAACAACTTCTTTAATAACACTCGATTGATGACCAAAAATACAAGACGTATCACCAGTTGTCGAGACCTCAACCTTACTTATGAAATGAAGAACTATATTGTTAAAAACAACATGCCTCGAAATATAAATTCTTCCATTGGCATTGAGACATCGATAACCCTTGTATTGATGGATATATCCTAAGAATGTGTAGGCTTAATACCTAAACTGTAACTTATGACTTTGAAACAGTCATAAGTGAGGAAAACACCTACAGCCAAACACAAACATGAATCCTTAATCCGGTTTCTTCCTGAACAACTTCTCAAAGGGAGATATCCCACCTAAGACCTTGGTTAGCAACCTATTTATCACATAAACTGTTGTAACAACTATATAGTACCAATATTCAAGAGGCACTGAGGCTTGAGCCAAGAAGACAAGGGCAAGCTCGATGGCAAGCTGATGCTTCTGCTCAACTACACCATTTTGCTTGTATGTGTGAGGACAGGTAACTTGGTGTTCAATACCATCTTTAAGCAGCAACAAAGATAAACTCTGGTACTCACCTCCCCAATCTATTTGAATGAATTTGATGGAAATTCCAAATTATATAAGGACTGATCATGTGTATAAGTGTGTGTTGTGGCACGTAAAACAGTGCAGGTATATAAAATCGATACAAGTAATATAGTAGTAAATGAGTTATCGTCTCCACAGGGATTGGTGGGAATTTTTTGATGATTGCTACAGCTAGAACTAGGTGTCACTAACTAGTCCTAAGATTCTTGTCTAATGATATTAACAAAAGAACAACGAGTAGTATCAAATGATATAAACAGATGGAAAAGTATTACTGAGGCAAGAAAATTTGTAAAGAGAAATGAGCAGAAAAGTTTGGTCGAGGCAATAAAAATATGCAAATGAAAACAAATAAAAGTTGTCAAGGCAAATAAAAATGTTTGAGTTAAATATATTCTGAAAAACCTCACACAATCAGACTTCTAACAAAGCACTTAGGTTGGATTTTCTATGGAGAGAAATTATTCTATTTCAAGGATGATTTAGTATGCTATGCCTATACTGGCCGATAGGATTTATTAGTGTTCCTATAACTATTGCTACGCGATACTACCTAACGTAAACTGCAACCCTTGGTTTGTCAAATTGTTGCTGCAGCAATACCCCTCATCATAAATTGTATCTCTAGCATATATACTCAAGCATTTAACCTTGTTAGTCGAATGAAAACCTCTCATTATCTTTAAGGCAGATTAGAATCTCACCATCCTGGATTAGTCCCCTTGTTCACGTGGATCTAACCTAACTCTTTCGAATATTAGGTATCAACTCCTAAAAAATGGTAATCTCTCAAAAGCTCTTACAAAGACTATGAATGTTTTGTCGTGACACCAAACAATCTCTCAAAAGTTCTTACAGTGTCAAGGTAAAATATTAAAACAGTGAACAAAACAACATTCAATAAAAACAAACTTAATCATCATTTAACATCAAATAACGTATCATCCAAGCATCTCCAACACCAAATAAAACAGTTTATGGTGTGGTAAACATCATCCCAAAAATAATCTTAAGTATAAGCCCTTAAATAATATGGAAATGAATAACACGAGGAAGAAAAACTCCCAAACAAAGCTCTATCGTGACATCAGACCACCACTATGACTGCTCCAGCAGTCGGCCTCTCTCGAGGGCCTGGCCGCTACTCTAGTGAAGCCTGGCTCTGGAGGGCACCAAGGACGGTCGAGTAGGGGAGGGGACGGTGAAAAATGGATGTGCTACAGTCACTTTTCTCTAAGTCTCCTTTCAGGGTATATTCTCTTTCTCCTCCTCCTCTTTTTGAAGAGGTATAATGGTATATTTATATTGGGAATTTCTAGGGTTTAATACCTTTAGAACTTCCCTTAATACCCTTGGTTTCATACCCATTGTGTGAATAAAATGGCAGCTGGCAGTGGTCCCAAATTCTTAGCAGGGTAGGAGTTTACGTGAGGTGCATTAGACAGTGACCATGTGACATCAGCAATTTTGTATCGTAGTGCGTCAGACTGACGAGATAAAACTAGCCTTGGCGAGAAAATTTGTTCCTCACTATCATGGTCTTCTGTTCCACTAGACCTAGTAAATTAATTTGTCTCAGCAAATAAATTATTCCTCAGTCATTTCCTGCATCATCACAATCAACAAACAACCCTTTTCCTCAGCATCATCAGTTTAGTCAAATAAACTTTGCCTCGAAAAAACTTATCCACACATGTAAATATGTCCTAAATGCAACTATATGCAACTAAAATGTTATGTCAATGACTTTTAAACAATCAATAACTTAAGTAAAAATACATAAAATATAATCTTTTGTACTGAGTTATTACACCCCAAAACTTAAGTTACTGCTTGTCCTTAAGCAATAAATGATGAGCAGTAGAAACATTAAGTGTAAAGTCAAAGTATAAATTAGGACAATCAACAATAAGTTTGGCCCCAACATGCTAAACTGAATGAGAAGTCAATTACCTTTCCCTAGGTCAAGATCCTTTATCAGTGTGTGCGTGTGATTGTATCTAGTTTATGGTTAATGAATCTAGAAAACTATTAAGTAAGTTCTTTTGTTTTGCCAAGGCATTAAATTATTCATTAAGCACAATTTCACTCTTGTTTTTTCAACATGTAAACATTGCTTTAAGGCGAGTTAGCTCATCACTCCTACCATCCCACACTCTATGTGAAAGGGCATACCTTCCACCCCAAGCTAGTCAGGTAGAATTATCCCATGACTGCTTTCATTCACCCAAGGCTACCATTTATTTAAGGGGGTTTCCAGGTAATGTCGTCGCACAAAGGCGTATCCCTCTATAGTTATGCCGAGGCATTTATTTGTAATTCAACAAAATTCAAAATGCTAAGGAGTTCAACTTAATCTTTTCAATCATTTTATGTCATGGCTCGCAAAAGAATCAAGTCCTAAAGTTGGTTTTATCCTTTTAAATAGTCATGTACAATAATTATGGCCTAGGAAATAAAAAGTTTCTTTCATCATCGGGCATCCTTAATTCATTCCAAGCAACTATCCTAACCATAATTCATGGCATGACAAAAAATATTTCTACGAATCATTATCAATGCAATTAACTAAGTGTGAAGCACAACACCTCCCCCAAACTTGATGGATGTATTATCCTCAATGCATGAAACTAAGGCAAGTTAAATTACTCTAGAATGCTATGCAAATGCAAATGAAAAGAGGTACCTCATTGTTGTGGGTCAATTCTGTTGTTCGCTCGGGTTCACTTGAGAAGAGGGAGGCTAGCATATTCGGTTTCATCTTAGCGTTACGGTGATTGATGCAAAATAGCGACACAACCAGCTGAGTGTTTGATGCAACGCCTGGTCCTGGGAAGACTAGCTTGTTGTGGTATCTCCTCAGTGGGTAAGGTCTCATAATATGAGTTCAAGGGCTGGTTGGCTTCGGTATCGACAACTGGTTCAACAACAACTTTGGTCGGGGTAAATTTTTCTTCGAACAATTCGAGGGGAATCACTTGAGTGTGCTCTAAGGAGGAAGAGGAGGTTGTTCATTGTCAGGGCTTATTCGTTGCCAGGAACTGGAGAGAATTGTGTGATAAGGGGGTGACACCGACTAGAGACTCTGGCGGAACGAAATTCCATCAGGGAAGGGTGATATATCTTCAGTGGTGACTGGCAACAGCTCCTTGAAGAATGCATTCAGTTGGGCATCCCTCGTCTTGATATAAGTAAAGAAGGTTTGCATGTGACCTTCCAACCGTTCTAGTTACTCTCTTGTCTCTCGTGTGGGGGTCAAAACAGTAGCCATCATTACCACGGCAACAGATTTTACACCACGCTCCAATCCTTCAGTCGGGGCATTATCATCGAAACTCATCAGCTCATGCACCATTTTCTTTGTGATCCCTTCCTTGGACTTTATAAATTCTCCCAAGGGATCCTTGGGAACCTTTTTCTTTCTGCAAGCAATGATTAGATTTGGAAAAAGTAAATTACCTTTGGCTTGCTTGGCACACTTTTAGACTTATTCGAAGATGATTTCACCAACATCAATGAACCGCCCATAGATGATTGAATGAAGTAGCAATAATTACCTTAGCAACACAGTTGTGTTGTGGGATGTGGGTAATAACTCTGTAAAAAGACTATGTTTTATATATTTTTTACTTAAGTTATTATGTGTCTAAAAGTCGTTGCCATAGCATTTTAGTTACATTTAGGTCATATTTGCATGTGGCGGATAAGTTTTGTCTAGGCAAGATTTATTTGGCTTAACTGATGTTGTTGAGGAGGAAGGTTCTTTGTTGGTTGTGTTAATTTAGGAAATAACTAAGGAATAATTTATTTTCTGAGACAAAACAATTTACCAGGGGTAGAGGAACATAAGAAGACGATAGTGAGGAACATATTTTTCTTGTCGAGGCAAGATTTATCTTGCAGATCCAACGTGGATCAACAATTGATGACGTCATTTTCCCAGCTTCATCCTCACGTGCATTCATGCCCTCATCAAGGAAGTTGAACACTTCTAGCTACTATATTATTGATAAAATGGGTAAGTCAATGAGGGTATTTAGGGAATTTTAAAAGACACAAAACCCTAGAAATTCTCACTATAAATCCCTCATTATAGCCCTCTAAAAAATAGACAATCAAGGAGATGATCTACCTTAGGTTTGGAGTAAGTGGCTGCAGCACGTTATTTTCTACCATTTCCCCACTCGACCGTTCTTGGTGCCCTTCATAGCCTGGCTTCATTAGAGAAACGGTCAGGACCTCGAGAGAGGCTAGCTGTTGGAGCAGGCATGGTGGTGGTCAGAATGTCATGACAGAGCTCTATTTGGGAGTGTTTCTACCTTTTTTTCTTAATTTCCATTTTGCTTAAAGGGCTTGTACTGAATATTTAACTTTGGATGATATTTTTCGCACCATGAATTGTTTTACTTGATGTTAGCTATTGTTTTGATGAAACGTTATTTGAATGTTAATGAATAATGAAGTTTTCTTATGCTTAATGTTGTTTTGTTCATTAGTTTAATATTTTGCATTGACACTATAAGAGCTTTTGAGAGATTATCTGGTGCCTCGGTAAAACATTCCTAGACTTTGTAAGAGCTTTCGAGAGATTGCAATTTTTCTAGGAATATATGCCTAATATCGAGAGAGTTAGGGTAGATCTACATGAACAATGAAACTAATCTTGGATGGTGAGGTTCTAATCTACCTTAGAGACAAGGAGAGGGTTTCCTTCGACTAAAATGGGTAGCTACTTGAGTAGGATAGGCAAAGACTGCAGTTTACGCTGAGGGGTATTGCCACAATAACAGTTTGACAAACCAAGGGTTGTAGTTCACGCAGAGTAGTATTGAGTAGGATAGGCAAAGACTGCAGTTTACGCTGAGGGATATTGCCACAACAACAGTTTGACAAACCAAGGGTTGTAGTTCACTCGGAGTAGTATTGTTGTAGCAACCATCTTTGAATACTCTAGTAATCCTGTCGGTTAGCCTAATCATAGTGCACTAAATCATCCTTAGCGTGAAATAACTTCTCACCATAGTAAAACCAACCTAAGTGCTCCATAAGAAGTCTAATTGTGTGAGGTTTTTCCTGAATATATTAAACTCGACGTTTCTATTTGCCTTGACAATTTTTATTTGTTCACTCTTGCAAATTTTCCTTGCCTCGACCAAACTTTTCTATACACCATACTTCAAAATAGTTCTTGCCTCAACAATACTTTTCCATCTGTTTATATCCTCTGATTCTAATTATTTTCTGTTTCGAAAAGAATTTCAAGACTAGCTCATGACATCTAGTTCTCGCTGTAGTAAAACATCAAAAATTCCCACTAATCCCTGAGGAGACGATAACTCAACTTACGACTATATTACTTGCATCGATTGTGTACACTTGCATAGATTTGCTTTCCTTAGCAAATACATTCACAAGCGATCAAGTTTTTAGCGCTGTTCCCGGGGATTGACAATTGGAGGAATTTTGATAATTTATGCCATAGTAAGTTTTTACTTTCTTGTCACATTTTCTTTATTTAGTTTAACTCATTTATTCTCTTATTTTGTTTTTTAGGTTTTTTCATTGCATGACCAGGAGATCTTTTGACAAACCATTAATACTATTCGACCCTTAGATCGAACAATCATTTAGACAAAGGCGACGTAACCAGCGTGTCAGAGACTATATGAATTGACTGTAGTATCAAGCTGACAATAATATGGAAGACTAGGCATATCCCGATGTCACGGCAAATAATCTTCCCAGAAATTCTGCAAGACCACGAGCAATACAAGATCACTTAAATTCAATTCTTGATGATCTCAACCCTGGAATCATGGCACCTGAAATACAGGCAACCCATTTTGAACTTAAACTAGTGATGTTCAACATGCTAAACTCCATCGGTCAATTTGGTGGCTTGCCTAATGTGTATGCTAGACATCATGTATGTTCTTTCCTTGAAGTTTGTGATTTGTTCAGGAAACAAAGAGTGCAGGAAGACTTGCTGAAGCTTAAAATGTTCCCCTACTCTCTATGTGACCGGGCAAGAGCTTGGCTTAGTGGAGTCCCTTCTAGATCAATGGAATCTTGGGTTAACTTATGTAAAAGTTTTATGCTTAGATATAACCTGCCCAATATGAACACCCAACTCTACAATGACATTACAAGTTTTCGCCAAGGCGATGATGAATCTATGTACGAGTGTTGGGATAAATATAAAAGTTTGCTTCGCAAGTGCACCAACCACGAATTCCATGACTGGACTCAGGTCGTGATGTTTTATAATGGAGTCAACGCACCTAGTCGTATGATGTTAGATGCCTCGGAGAATGGCACTTTACTTGACAGATCACCCAAGAAATCCTTTGATATCCTCGATCAGATAGCCAATAATGACTATCAATTTTCATCTGTAAGGCTTGGAACCAGCAGAAAAATATATGGGGTGAATGAACTTGACAGTAAGGATTTAGTTTCTGCCCAACTTTCTGCTATAACTAACATGTTGAAAAATTTACAGCGTTCTAGTGAGGTGAAAGAAGTCAAGCCAACTAACTCAGCATGCATTTTCTATCGCGGAAATCATCATGAGAGTGAATGCCCAGAAAACTAGAAGTTCATCATTTTCGTGCGTAATTTCAATAGAAGCAAAAACAACAACCCCTACTCGAATACATACAATCTTGGATGGCTACAACATCTAAATTTTTTGTGGGGTAATCAAGGGAACAACAATAACAATTATGTAGACAATTTTAACAGGCCACAGCAAAACATTTCTGAACACTCAAGTTCGCAACATCAACAGATGCCCTGGCAAGGTAACAATAAAAGCAATGCATCTTCGTCAAATTCTAACTCTCTAGAAACTTCACTGTAGGAATTTATGGCCTCGACAAAAGATTTCATGGATTCAACAAAGGCCTTGATACATGAACACTTATTAACAATCAAGAATCAAGGAAATCTGTTGCAAAGCCAAGCAGCTCAATTACAAAGCCATAGCTCATCATTCAGGGCATTAGAGAATTAGATTTCCACGGTACTACATTCTTTCCCACAAGGAAGTCTCCCTAGTGACACTCGGGTGGAAAGGAGCAATGCAGTGCGCTCACATCAAGGAGTGGTACTTATATTAATATTCATGATAAGTTTGGGGGAAGTAACCAGAAAATTTTAGCTAAAGCACCACATATGAAGAACTTGAAGATCAAGCTGGAATTGTTGAATAAGAAGAACTACCTAAGAAGAAGGAAAAGAACAAGATTTCAACAAGTTATCACACTAATGGTGAAAAATTATTTGTCAAGGCAAATTTTTCTTTACCACCTGCAGCGAATGAAGTCAAGCCTCCAACACCCTTCCTTCAGCGGTTGAAGAAGCATAATTATGAGATCCAGTTCAGAAAGTTTGTTAATGTCCTTGACCAGTTGCATATCAATGTTCCACTACTTGAAGCCATCGAACAAATGCCTTCATATGCCAAATTTTTGAAGGAAATTGTCACAAAGAAGAGAAAGGTGGAAAGAATAGAAATTGTTGCCATGGCAACAAAATATTGTTCGGCGATGAGTAAACTTTTACCAAAGCAAAAAGATCTTAGCATCTTTGTTATATCATGTTACATCGGTGATAAATAAGTTGGAAGAGCCCTTTTTAACTTGGGGTAAAGCGTAAATCTGATGCCCAAGTCCATATTTCTAAAGCTTAGAATGGGTAATGCTCGACCAACCATCGTGATTTTACAACTAGCTGATCAGTCACACGTTCATCCTGAGGGTAGAATGAAGATGTGATTGTTAAAGTGGACAAGTTTGTTTTTCCAGCTAATTTCCTCATTCTAGATTGTGAGGCCGATGAAAATGCACCTATTATTCTTTGACGTCCATTCTTAGATATAGGGCATATTTTAATAGATTGTGAGAAGTGAGAGTTCACGATGAGGGTGGCTGATCAAATCGTCACGATCAATGTCTTCAACACTCTAAATATGTTGATGATTCCGAAGAATGCAATTACATTGAAGACGTTAATTCACTAGAGGAAGCTGGAACGGAAAAGTCTGGCCAAGGTAAATTTTTACATATTTATGAATATGACAATCTGTGCCAAGAAAAATTTCTCTAGAAGAAAGAGTGTAATTTTTTTCCAATATAATGTTTTACAATCTGAGGAACACAATATATTTTTTAATGTAGCATACAAAATATTTGCCTAGGAAAAAGTTTTTTGATTGAAACAGATGAAAGACATACTGAAGACAAAGCAAGTATGGAGTTTGAAGATGATTCATTGGAAATAGAATTGTCTAGTTTACTTCAAGCTATACCAGGTATGAGATTCAAACCCCTTGATTTCAATGAATTTATTCCTCCAAAACCTTCGCTGCAGCATGCACCTACCTTAGAACTTAAATTGTTTCCATCCCATTTGAAATATGCTTATCTAAGTAGTGATGAAACTTTACCAGTCATAATTTCTGCTAGTTTAACCCCCGAGCAAGAGGTAAGTTTGTTGAATGTTTTGTCACAACACAAAAAGGCTCTTGGGTGGACTATAGCATACTTAAAGGGAATCAACCCTACAATATGCATGCATAAGATCCAGTTAAAAGATAGACATAACACTTATGTGGAACAACAAATGAGACTTAACCCGATAATAAAAAAGTGGTGATGAAGGAAATCATAAAATGGCGTGATGCTGGGGTGATTTATCTCATATCTGATAGTTCATGGGTCAGTCCGGTTCAATGTGTGCCGAAGAAAGGCGGTGTGACCGTGGTTAAGAATGAGAATGATGAGCTTTTGACTATAAGAAATGTCACGGACTGGTGAATTTGCATGGAATACAGAAAGCTCAACAAGGCAATGAAGAAAGACCATTTCCCCCTTCCTTTCATCGATCAAATGCTTGATCGGTTAGCAAGCAAGACATTTTACTATTTTCTTGACAGATATTCTAGATACAATCAAATCACCATAGCACCTGAAGATCAGAAGAATACCACCTTCACCTGCCTGTATACTACTTATTCTTTAGAAGGATGTCGTTCGGACTATGTAATGCTCTGACAACTTTTCAGTGGTGTATGATGGCCATTTTCTGAGATATGGTGGAGGATTTCATGGAAATATTTATGGATGATTTTTCTATCTCGGGAGATGACTTTAACCGATGCCTCGGTAATTTATATAATGTGTTGAAGCGATGTGAGGAGTCCAACCTTGTGTTAAACTGGGAGAAATGTCACTTTATTGTGACTAACGGAATTGTGTTAGAACACAAAATTTCTAGAGCAAGGCATCAAAGTTGAAAAAGTCAAAGTGGAAATAATTGAGAATTTTCCTCCACCCACCATTGTAAAAGGCATATGAAGTTTCCTAGAGCATGCATGATTCTATAGACGGTTCATCAAGGACTGTTCAAAGATTTCAAAGCCTTTGTGTCTGATGCTTCAACAAAATCAATTCGTGTTCAATGATGAATGCCTCAACACCTTCACTGATCTGAAAAAAACTTTCCTCGTCACCAATTATTGTGCCACCTAACTAGGATGCCTCTTTTGAGCTGATGTACGATGCAAGTGATTATGCTGTAGGGGCAGTGCTATGGCAAAGAAGAGATAAAATCTTACATGTCATCTATTATGCTAGCCATACCCTTAATGATGCACAACTTAATTATTCCACCACTGAAAAAGAATTGATTGTCGTGGTATTCACTTTTGATAAGTTTAGGCCATATGTTATATGAACTAAAGTCATTGTGCATAATGATCACTCTGCCATTTAATACTTAGTTAATAAAAAAATGCAAAGCCTAGGCTTATTAGATGGATATTATTGCTGCACGAATTTGATTGGAGGTGAAGGATAGGAAGGGTACTAAAAACCAAGTAGCATATCACTTGTCTATGCTATAAAACAAAAATATTTTCCATGACATTAAGGATATTCAAGAGGATTTCCATGATGAGAAAATTTTATTTGCCACGGCAGTACTGTAGTACACTAACATAGTTAACTTTCTTGCTAGTGGTGTTATGCCTCCATATTTATCTAGCCAGGGCAGGAAAAAGTTCAAACATGATGTACGCCACTATTACTAGGATGAAACATTCCTATTCAAATAATGTGGCGACCAAATAATCTGTAGGTGTGTCCCTGAAGAAGAACATAAGGAGATCATATTTCATTGTCATACATCCTTGTGTGGAGGGCACTTTAGTGGGATGAGGACTACTGCAAAGGTAAGGTCCTTCAATCTGGCTTCTACTGGCCCACCTTATTCAACGATGTGTATGACTTCTATTAGTCATGTGATCATTGTCAGTGCACTGGGAGCATATCGAATAGAAATGAGATGACATGGCAAAATATTTTGGAAGTTAAGATCTTCAATGTATGGGGGATTGATTTTATGGGACCTTTCCCATCGTCCTTTGGTGATTTGTACATAGTCTTGGCAGTAGACTATGTTTCCAAATGGGTTGAAGCCATAGAGACACCTCGTAATAACTCCAAGATCGTGTTGAAATTATTGTACAAAAACATATTCACGCGTTTTGGAGCACCACGAGCAATTATCAATGACGAATGTACTAACTTAGAAAACAAATTAATTGCCAAGGCTTTGAAAAGATATAGGGTGCGTTAGAGAATTGCCAGGACATACCATCCCCAGACTAATGGGTAGATTGAGGTCTCTAATCGCGAGATCAATAGATTCTTGAGAAAGTGGTCAACCCAAAGCGTAAATATTAGTCACTGAAGCTCGATGAGGCACTGTGGGCCTATAGTACATGATTCAAAATGCCACTCAGAATGTACCCATTCAAGCTAGTCTATGGCAAGGCGTGCCATTTTCTCGTGGAATGGGAACAAAGCATTTTGGGCCATCAAGAAACTAAATATTGATGTACAGCTTGCTGGAAACAGAAGATTGTTAGAGTTGAATGAAATGGATGAATTTAGAGCTAAGGCATATGAAAATGCCCACCTATACAAAGAAAAGACGAAAAGATGGCATGACATAAAAATTTTGCCTAGGTAATTTTTTTCCTGGTCAATAAGTATTGTTCTATAATTCATGACTCAAGTTATTTCTAGGAAAGATGAAATGTAGATGGTCATGACCGTTCATTGTACATCAAGTCCATAGCCACGATGTAGTAGAAATCAAGAACCTGGATTATGGGTCAACCTTTAAGATGAATGGTCAACGACTGAAGGCGTACAATGGAGCACCTATTCTGCGTGATAAATCGACGTCGATACTTCACGATGCCCAAGATTTTGCCCTTCTTTACTGAACAAATTTTGTTGCCTAGGCAACAAAAATTTGCTCTTTGTACATAAATAATCCATTTTTATTTTATTCTACATGAGTTGTATACTTTTATTTTATTCTCTATTTTTATTTCTTTTTGCATCAAGGATACACTTGGCAACGTAGAGTTTGTGCTCATGCATGGGAGGAGGAGAAACCTTAGAATATTGGTTTTGGTGGTACTTTTGAGAGGAAAAATACTTTCACTTTATTATATTACTTTTAGTCAAATCAAATATCTTCCCCATTAATATAATATCTTTTTCCTCTTATTGATTTACCGTTTTACCCCCAAGAAACCACCCATTACCCAAATTTTTCTTCAAATTCGCCTACTTCCTCTTTCTCCTCCTAGTTCACTCCTTTTTAACACCTTCTTCTTCAACTTTTCTTTCCTTTGATTTTACACCTTTCACCAAAACCCTTAATTATTGTCGTGAAATCCTCTGTTCTTTCCCTAAATTTGTCACAGCAAACACCATGGCCCAATCCAAGAAGAATTCAAGCGCCTCTACATCCTCTATCGCGGCTTCAAGATTCAATCATTTCCAAACCACAGAGGATGAGGCAAAGTTCAATGACCTACAGAAATGATAAGTTTACTTAGAGGACGACTTTGTTTTTCCGGAGGCTGGCGAAGAACTGTTTGGGCCGGAAGTAATGGACATCGTCCGGAAGCATAAATGGTAGAAATTCTCCCGGAACCTAAAGACAGTGGCACCGGAAATGATGCAAGAGTTTTACACCCACCTAGGCAACCCATCCTAGCACACGGTGTACGTTAAAGGAAAATCCATCTGATTCACTCCCTCTGCTTTAAGCTGTTACTTTAAACTCGGCAAAGTGAACTAATCAACATAAAAAATTTCTTGTCAAGGTAGATCAAGAAACATACGATGGTGTGCAGGAAGATTTGTGTTTAGGCTGGGCGAAGTTTAAAGGGGATGTGCCCAACCATAAGCATATGGATCACCGAGCCCTTAAGCCAGTCACCAAACTGTGGAATCATTTTTTTAAAGGCAAGCTGATGCCTACCACACACAACACGACAGTGTTGGTGAGACGAATAATGTTGTTGCACTCTATCATTTATGGGCGCACGATCGATGTCGGTGAGATAATTTTTGAGCAAATCCATGAGTGTGCAAAGAGAACCTAAGGTAACCTTCTTTTCCCCAATTTGATAATCGCTTTATGCATGAAGAAAAAAGTCACTAAGGAGACTTTCGAGGATTTTATCAAGTCGAAGGAATGGATCACTAAAAAGAAGGTGCCCGAAGAGTTTTGATGACAACACTCCACTCGAGGGGATTAAAGCGAGGAGAAAAATCGGTTACTGCAATAAGAATAGCAGTTGTGGTCACATCCACTAGGGAGAGGCGAGAGCGGTTGGAGCGTCTAGAAGGTTACATACATACCTTCTTCAACTATTTCAAGGCTCGGGATGTACAAATGAATGCTTTCTTTCAAGAGCTGCTCCCGATTATCAACAAGGATCTACTGCCTTTTCCGAATGAAATCCTACGTCAATCGGTTCCCTACAGGCGGTAATACATTTCATGCCTCGGTACAAAATGTTCCACTCGAGTCCTCCATAGATGTCACTTCTCCTGCCACGCATGTCTCCCTCATCCATGAAGAAGGCCAAGAAGATGATTATATCAACTCATCATCCTCTTCTTCTAAGAACACTCAAGAAATACCACCATATTTCTTTGATGAAGATGATTTTATCCCAACCCCTGACCAACCTACTACTAAACATGTATCTGAATAGCCCCTAGATCTTAATATTAAACCAACTTTTAACCCTGAAGCAAGCCAACCTTAAGACTTCCCTGTTGAACCCTTGCACATCTACGAGATATCATCACTAGTTAGTCCCCCGAGTACGAGTCGTCACCTCAAACATACAGCTAGTCGTCTTGCTACGCCATTTCTTCTTCGCTTCCTTCAGGAGATACTGGATCTGAAAGCCCCCTCATCTCAAACGACCCAGAATCCGCGCATCCAGTCGAGCCTTTCCACCACAATGAGCTAATCTTTCTTTCATTTGCATTTGCATTAGCATTTTAGAATAAATTTCATTACATTCGTATTCATGCATTGAGGACAATCTATCCGTCAAGTTTAAGGGAGGTGTTGTACTCCATACTTAGTTTTTGCATTTTTTTTAATAATTGGTTGAAAAATTTGTTGTCATGGCGTGAGTTTCATTAAGATAGTTGTTAGAAAAAGTTGATGATGCCCGATGATGAAAGAAAATTTTATTGCCTAGGTTAGAATTATTTTACATGACTGTTGAAGGCTATAACTGACCTTATGACTTGATTCTTTGTGACTCTTTGAACATGATTATATGTTTTCTCTGTTTAAGGTTCTTAGAAAATTTTTAGAAAAAAACTTTTTGCGCGTCGTGGCATTAAATGTTTGAAAGGCTAAATTGAACTCCTTAATGTTTTAAATTGTGTTGAATTACAAAAAAATGCCTCAGTATAAATGTAGAGGGACACTCCTCTATATCTTGGCATAACCTGGAAAACTTCTTAAATAAATGGTTGCCTTAGCATATGAGCGAATGGAAGTAGTCATGGGATGACTCTACCTGACTAGATCGGGGGTGGAAGGTATGCTCCCTTTCACCTAGAGTGTGGGATGATAGTTGTGATGAATTGACTCCCCTTGAAGTATGCTTAAAAAACAAACAAAGTTAAAGTTACATGTTGAATAAATAGGAGTGAAACTATGTTTGATGAATAATTTAATGCCTTGGCAAAATAAAAGTGCTTACTTATGATTTTTCTTACTACGTTAAAGCATAGATTGCTATATAATCACGCACACACACCGAAAAAGAATCGTGACCTAGGAAAAGTATTTGACTTCTCGTACAGTCTACCATGTTGAGGCTAAACTTTTTGTTGAGGGCAGAAATTTTAAACCGCATGATTGTCCTAATTTTTTGCTTTGCCATGGCAATTTATTTCTCTACTTTTTATTATCCATTGCTTGAGGACAAGCAATAGCTTAAGTTCGGGGTGTGATAACTCCGTAAAAAGACTATGTTTTTTTGTCCTTTTTTACTTAAGTTATTGTGTGTCTAAAAGTCGTTGTCATAGAATTTTAGTTGCATTTAGGTCATATTTCCATGTGGTGGATAAGTTTTACCAAGGAAAGATTTATTTGGCTTAACTGATGCTGCTGAGGAGGAAGGTTATTTGTTGACTTTGTTGATGCAGGAAACAACTAAGGAAGAATTTATTTGCCAAGACAAAACAATTTCCCAGGGCTAGAAGAACATAAGAAGATAACAGTGGGGAACATATTTTTCTTGCCGAGGCAAGATTTATCTTGCAGATCTGACGTGGCTCAACAATTGATGACGTCATTTTCCCATCTTCATCCTCACGTGCAATCATGCCCTCATCAAGGAAATTGCCCACTTCCACCTGCTATATCATTCATAAAATGGGTAAGTCAACTAGCGTATTTAGGGAATTTTCAAGGACACAAAACCCTATAAATTCTCACTATATAAATACCTTATTATAGATCTCCAAAAAGAGAGACAATCAAGGAGAGAATTTACCCTAGGCTTGGAGTAAGTGCTGCAACACCTTATTTTCCAATGTTCCCCCACTCGACCATTCTTGGTGGCCTCCATAGTCGGGCATCGTCAGAGCAGCGATCAAGCCCTCGAGAGAGGCTACCCGCTGGAGCAAGCATGGTAGTGGTCAAAATGTTATGTCAAAGCTCTGGTTGGGAGTGTTTCTTCCTTTGTTCTTAATTTCCATTTCGCTTAAAGGGCTTGTATTGAATATTTAACTTTGGATGATATTTTCCGTACCGTGAACTGTTTTACTTGGTGTTGGTTCTTGTTTTGATGAAACGTTATTTGAATGTTAATGAATGATAAAGTTTGCTTATGTTTAATGTTATTCTGTTCATTTTTTTAATATTTTTCCTTGACAGTGTAAGAGCTTTTTAGAGATTGCCTAGTGCCTCTATAAAACATTCCTAGACTTTGTAAGAGCTTTCGAGAGATTGTCATTTTTCTACGAATAGATGCCTAATATCGAGAGAGTTAGGGTAGATCTACTTGAACAACGAAACTAATCTGGGATGGTGAGGTTCTAATCCGTCTTAGAGATAAGGATAAGGTTTCATTCGACTAAAAGGGGTAGATACTTGAGTAGAATAGGCAAAGACTACAGTTTACACTTAGGGGTATTGCCACAATAACAATTAGACAAACCAAATGTTGTAGTTCACGCTGAGTAGTATTTTCATAGCAACCATCCTTGAATACTCTAGTAATCATATTAGGCAGCCTAAGCATAGCGCACTAAATCATCCTTAGTGGTGAAAGAACTTCTCATTATAGCAAAACTAACCTAAGTGCTCTGTAAGAAGTCTGATTATGTAAGGTTTTTCTTGAATATATTAAACTCGATATTTCTATTTGCCTTGACAATTTTTATTTGTTCACTCTTACAAATTTTCCTTGCCTCAACCAAACTTTTATGTACATCATACTTCACAATATTGTTTTCCTTGAAAATACTTTTCCATCTGTTTATATCCTCTAATACTAATTATTTTCTATTTCGACAAGAATTTTAGGACTAACTCGTGATATCTAGTTCTCGTTGTAGAAAAACATCAAAAATTCCCACCAATCCCTAAGGAGATGATAACTCAACTTACTACTATATTATTTGCATCGATTGTGTATACTTGCACAGATTTGCTTGCCTTAGCATATACATTCACAAGCGGTCAGTGGGCATCATCTTGCCCTTCATGAAATGGTTCCATAGCTTAGTAATCGGCTTGAGGGCACGGCGGTTGATTCGCTTGCAGTTCGAGGTGTTACCTTCAAATTTTTCCCAACCAAAGCATAAATCTTCAAGCACTCGGTTATAAGTTTCTGAGTCTGCCTCGGCAAGGAACTTCTTGTGTTGGTTTACAACCTTACCCAGTTTGAAATAGCAATTGATGGCGTAATGAGTGAGTTGTATGAACTTTCCGCGAACATGCACTGAGTGCTAGGAATGACCTCCCAAATGTGCGTAGAATTCCCAGACCAGCACCAGGTGCCTGGAAAACGTCTCCCACTCGTGTTTCTTGACAATATCCATCACCTCAGGCCCGAAAGGCTCCACATCGGCTTTATGGAACACAAAGCGATCTTCAAGATAGACTTGGTGTTTCTGCAATGATTTAAACTTAGTCTCAATATTATTATTTTGAAAGCGTTGGAAGTTAGTAGTCGTAGCGGAGGAGGTGAAAGCGCCTGGGTTTGATTTCGAACGAACCATATCATCTTGGTTGAAGATTTTGAATGGAGAAAGCAAATTTTTTGAACTTTGAAACGGCAACTATGGAGGTTTTGGGGGAAGAGGAAAAGAAAAATATAAATATAAAGAGGAAAGAAAGAGAAATAGTGAGATAGAAAAGAATAAAGGGGGTGGTTTTTGAGAAAAAATGGTAAGTAGACGGTTTTCTAGGGGTTAATAAAGGAAAATTAAAAAGTAAGATAGGGTAATAAATGAAAAAAAAATTTGATGGGATAAAAAAGAATAAAATATTAAGGGAAAATATTTTCCACTTTAAAAAGTGTCGCCCAAATTATTTTACTAGGGTTTTACTTCCTCACATGTTTGAGTCTTAACCCTAAGCTTCCATTTATCACAATATTACTAAAGAGACAATATTAGAGAATAAAATAAATATAAATACCATGTGAAAAATAAAATAAAGAGAAATTATTTATCTACAAAATGCAAAATGTGTTACCTAGACAACAAAATTTGTTAAGGGAAAAGAAGAAAACTATTGGGCGTCGTGGAGTAGTGACGCTGATTTGTCACGCAGAATTGGTGCTCCGTTGTACGCCTTCAGTCTTTGACCATTCACCTTAAAAGTTATCCCATCATCCAGGTTCATGATTTCTATTGCGCCATGGCTATAAACTTGATGCACTATGAAAGGCCCTAACCATCTGGACTTCAGCTTGCCTAGAAACAACTTGAGCCTTGAGTTGTAGAGCAGTACTTATTGGCCTGAAAAAATTATCATGGCAAACTTTTTCTGTCATGCCATATTTTCGTCTTTTCTTTGTAGAGACGGCCACTCTCATAAACTTGAACTCTAAATTCTTCCATCTTGTTTAACTCTAACAACCTCCTTTCTCTAGCAAGTTGCGCATCCATATTAAGTTTCTTAATGGCCCAAAATGCCTTATGTTCTAATTCCACGGGCAAATGATGTGATTTTCCATAAACCAACTTGAATGGAAACATCCATAGTGGCATTTTAAATATTATGTGATAGGCCCACAGTGCCTCATCAAGCTTTGGCGACCAGTCTTTTTTTTTCGAGTTGACCACCTTCTTAAGTATTTGCTTGATCTCATGGTTGAGGACATCAGCTTGCCCATTGGTCTGGGGGTGGTATGCCATGGCAATTTTATATCGCACCTCATATCTTTGCAACGCCTTGGCAATTAATTTGTTGTCAAAGTGGGTGCCCTCATCACTGATAATTGCTCTTGGAACTCTAAAACGCATGAATATGTTTTTGTACGAGGATTTTAGCACGGTCTTGGAGTCATTTCTAGATGTTGACATGGCCTCGACCCATTTAGATACATAGTACACGGCTAAAAGTTTGTATAGATTGTCGAATAACGATGGAAAGGGTCCCATAAAGTCGATTCCTCATGCATCGAAAAGTTCAACTTCCAAAATATTTTACCATGGCATCTCATTTCTCTTCGATATATTCTCGGTGCGTTGGCAATGATTACATGACTTGTAGAAGTCTTGCGTATCCTTAAATAAGGTGGGCCAGTAGAAGCTATATTAGAGGACATTTGCAATAGTCTTCATCCCACCAAATTGCCCTCCACACGGTGATGTATGGCAATGAAATAAGATCTCCTTGTGTTCTTCCTCAGGGACGCACCTCCATATTTTTTGATCTCTACATTGCTTGAATAAGAACAGTTCATCCCAAAAATAATGGTGTACATCATGTCTGAATTTTTTCGGCCCTGTCAAGATAAATATGGAGGCATAATACCACTAACAAGAAAGTTAACTATGTCAGCATACCATGACACTGCCGTGTCAAATAATATTTTCTTGTTAGGGAATTTCTCCTGAATTTCTTTCATATCATGGTAAATATTTTTGTTCTCTAGCCTAGATAAGTGGTCTACTACTTGGTTCTTAGTACCCTTCCTATCTTTCACCTCCAAATCAAATTCTTGTAATAAGAGCATACATCTAATAAGCCTAGGCTTGGCATCCCTTTTAGTCACTAGGTACTTAATGACAGAGTGATCAGTATGTACAATGATCTTAGTGCCTATAAGGTATGCCCTAAACTTATCAAAATCGAATACTATGGAAAGCAATTATTTTTCAGTGGTGGTATAATTAAGTTGTGCATCATTTAGGGTACTACTAGCATAATAAATGACATAAAAGATTTTACCTTTTCTTTGCCCAAGCATTGCTCCTACCGCGTAGTCACTTGCGTTGCACATTAGCTCGAAAGGGGCATTTCAATCAGGTGGAACAACAATTGGTGCCGAGGTAAGTTTTTTCTTCAGATCCATGAACGCACTTTGACATTCCTCATTGAACACAAACGGCTGATTTTGTTGAAGCAAAAGACATAAAAGCTTTGAAATCTTTGAAAAATCCTTGATGAGACGCCTGTAGAATCCTGCATGCCCTAGGAAACTTCTTATGCCATTCACAATGGTGAGTGGAGGCAGATTCTCAATTACTTCCACCTTGGCTTTATCAACCTAGATGTCGCGACGAGAAATTTTGTGTCCCAACACAATTCTTTCTGTCACCATGAAGTGACATTTCTCCCAGTTTAGCATAAAGTTGGACTCCTCACATCGTTTTAGCACTTTAGATAAGTTATAGAGGCATTAGTCAAAGTCATCACCTGAGACAGAGAAATTGTCCATAAATATTTCCAAGAAATCCTCCACCATGTATGAGAAAATGGTTATCATACACCTTTGAAAAGTTGTTGGGGCAGTGCATAATCCGAACGGTATCCATCGAAAGGTATAGGTGCCATACGGGCAGGTAAAGGTGGTCTTCTCTTGATCATCAGCTGCTATGGCAATCTGATTATACACATTATATCCATCGAGAAAATAATAAAATGCCTTGCCTTCCAGTCGATCAAGCAACTGATCGATGAAAGGAAGGGGAAGTGGTATTCCTTTATAGTCAAAAGCTCATCATTATCATTCTTTACCACAGTCACGCCACTCTTCTTCGGTATGCATTGAACCAAGTTGACCTAATAGCTATCAGATATGGGATAGATCACCCCCGGCATCTAGCCATTTGATGATTTCCTTCATCACCACTTTTTTTATTATTGAATTAAGTCATCTTTGGGTTTCCACAGAATTGTTATGGCAATCATCTAATTGGATCTTATGCATGCATATGGTAGGGTTGATTCCCTTCAAGTATGTCATGGTCCACTCGAGAGTATTTTTGTGCTGCAATAAAACATTCAACAAACTACCCTCTTATGCGAAGGTTAGACTAGAAAAAATTATAATTGGCAAATTATCATCACTAACTAGATAAACATACTTCAAATATGATGGAAAAGGTTTAAGTTCTAAGGTAGGTGCATGTTGTAGTGAAGGCTTTGGAGGAATAAATTCAATGAAGTCAAGAGGTTCGAATCTCATACCTGGTCTAACTTGTAGTAAGCTAGATTATTCCACCTCCAATGAATAGCCCTTGGACTCCGCAGTTGCTTTATCTTCAGTAAATCTTTCAATTGCCTTAATCAGAAAAATTTTGCCCGGGCCAAAATTATTGTATCCCTCTCGCCGTAAAATATCATCGTGCAAATATTTTTACAATCCTCCATGTGAAAATATGATCTTGGCACAGAGTATCATACTCGTCTTGATGAAATTTTTTGCCTTGGCCAAAATTTTATGTTCTAACTTCCTCAATTGAATCAACGTGTTCAATGCAATGGCATTCTTCAAAATCATTAACATATTTAATAGTATTGAAGACATTGATCGTGACGCTTTGATCAGCCACCCTCATCGTGAACTCTCCCTTCTCACAATCTATTAGAATGCACTCTGTAGCTAAGCAGGGATGCCTAAGAATAATATGTGCATTTTTTCGGTCTCACAGTCTAAAACGAGGAAATTTACTGGAAAAATAAACTTGTTCACTTGAACAATCACATCTTTAATTATGCCCTCGGGATGAACATGTGATCGGTCAGCCGGTTGCAAAATCACGATGGTTGGTTAGGCATTACCCATTCCAAGCTTCAAAAATATGGACTTGGGCATCAGGTTTAGCTTGATCCCAAGCCAAAAAGGGCTCTCCCAATATAGTTGTCATCGATGGAACCTGGTATAACAAAGTTGCCAGGATCTTTTTGTTTCGATGGATGTTTACTCAATGTCGAACAATATTCTGTCATCGTGGCAACATTTTCTATTCTTTCCACCTTTCACTTTTTCATGACAATGTCCTTAAAGAATTTGGCTTAGGAAGTCATCTGTCAATAGCTTCGAGCAATGGAACATTGATATACAACTTATCAAGGATATCAACAAACTTTTTGAACTGTATATCGTCATTATGCTTCTTCAACCATTGTAAGAACGGTGGTGGGGCCCTGACTTCATCTAATACATGTGGGGTAAAACCTTTGCCTTGGCAATAAATTTACCTCCATCAGTAGGATGACTTGTTGAACCCTCATCATTTTTCTTCTCCTCAAGCAAATCTTCTTGTTCAGTTTGACCATTCTTCCTGTATAGTGCCTTGGCGAGAAATTTCTTGCTTCTTCCTCCCAAACTTACCATCAATATTAATTTGAGTACCACTCCTAAGCATAAACGCACTGCATTGCTCCTTTCTATGAGTCTTAGTGACCTCAGTGTCACTAGGGAGGCTATCGTGTGGGCGAGAGTCTAATATCGTGGCAATTTAGCCAACTTAGTTCTCCAGCGCTCTCAAAGATGAGCTATGGCTTTGTAATAAGGTTGCTTGGATTTGCAACAGATTGCATTGGTTCTTGATTGTTGACAAGTGTTCATGCATCAAGGCCTTTTTTGAAGCCATGAAATCTTTTGTCGAGGCCATAAATTCTTGCAGTGAAGCTTAAAGGGAATTAGCATTTGAGGAAGATGCAAAACCCTTGTTATTATTTTGCCAAGGTATCTATGGATGTTGAAAACTTAATTGTTCAGAAACATTTTATTGTGGCTTATTAAAATTATTTGCATGGTTGTTGTTGTTCCCTTGATTACCCCAAGAAAAATTTGGATGTTGTCTACATCCAGGATTATATGTATTAGAGTAGGGATTGTTGTTGCTTCTATTAAAATTACCCACGAAATTGATGGACTCCTGGTTTTCTCGGCATTCACTCTCATGATGGTTGCCGTGAAAAAGAATGCATGTTGAGCTAGTTGCCTTGACTTCTTTCACCTCGCTGGAACACTGCAAAATTTTCAACATATTTGTTATAGTAGAAAGTTGGGCATAAATTGAATCCTTACCGTCAAGTTCTTTTGCCCCAAACATTTTCCTATTAGTTCTAAGCCTTACAGACGGGAATTGATAATCATTGTTGGCTATCCTATTGATGATATTAAATGCTTCCTCGGGTGATTTGTCAAGCATAGTTTCATTCGTCGAGGCATCCAACATCATGCGAGTAGATACGTTGACTCAATTATAGAACATGATGACTTGAGTCCAATCATAGAATCCATGGTTGGTGCATTTACGAAGAAAACTTTTATATCGGTCTCAATACTCGTACATAGATTCATCATCTCCTTGGCAAAACTTACGATGTCATTGCGGAGCTGGGTGTTCATATTGGGCGGGTTATATCAAAGCATAAATTTTTTGCATAAATCAGCCCAAGATTCTATTGAACCGGATATGACTCCACTAATCCAAGCTCTTGCTTGGTCGCACAAAGAGTAAGGGAATAATTTTAGCTTCAGTACATCCTCCTGCACACCTTATTTCCTAAACGAGTCACACATTTCACGGAAAACACGTACATGTTGTCTAGCATCTTCATTAGGCAAGCCTCCAAATTAACCGATAGAATTGAGCATGTTGAACATCACCGGTTTGAATTCAAATTAGGTTGCCTGTATTTTCGGTGCCATGATTCCAGGGTTGAGATCATCGAGAATAAGATTTAAGTGACCTTGTATGGCTCGTGGTCTTGCATCATTTCTAGGAATATTATTTTTCGTGACATTGGGATTTGTTTGATCCTTCATAGGGTTATTGGTCGGATACTGCAGTTGATTCATACTGCCTTTATCATGTTGAGCACGTTGCCTTTGTCTGAACAATCACTCGATCTTAGGTTCGAATGATATTGATGGTCTGTCAGCAGATCTCCTGTTCATGCAACGACAAAAACCTACAAAAGAAAATAAGAAAAAAACACGTAAAACTAACTAAAAATGTGACAAGAAAATAAAAGGTGTTGTGGTAAAAGTTATTAAAATTCCTCCAGTTGTCAATCCCTGGCAACGGCGCCAAAAACTTGACCATGTGTATAAGTGTATGTTGTGGCACGCAAATTTGTGCAAGTATACACAATCGATGCAAGTAATATAGTAGTAAGTGAGTTATCGTCTCCAAAAGGATTTGTGGAAATTTTTTTATGATTGTTACAGCTAGAACTAGGTGTCACTTACTATTCCTAAGATTTTTGTCTAATAATATTAACAAAAGAACAACGAGTAGTATCAAATGATATGAACAGATGGAAAAGTATTACCGAGGCAAGAAAAATTGTAAAGCGAAATGAGAAGAAAAGTTTGGTTGAGGCAATAAAAATATGCAAAGGAAAAAAAATAAAAGTTGTCAAGCAAATAAAAATGTTTGAGTTTAATATATTCTGAAAAACCTCACACAATCAGACTTCTAACGGAGCACTTTAGTTGGATTTTCTATGGCGAGAAATTATTCTATGTTTAGGATGATTTAGTATGCTATGCCTACGCTGCCCAACAAGATTTACTAGATTGTTACTAGAACTATTCCTACAACAATACTACCTAGCGTGAACTACAGCCCTTGGTTTGTCAAATTGTTGCTACGGCAATACCTCTAAGCGTAAACTGTAGTTGTAGCCTATCTGCTCAAGTATTTACCTTTCTTAGTCTAATGAAACCCTCTCCTTATCTCTAAAGAAGATTAGAACCTCACCATCCCAAATTAGTCCCCTTATTCACGTGCACCTAACCTAACTCTTTCAAATATTAGGTATCAACTCCTAAAAAAATAGCAATCTCTCAAAAGCTCTTACAAAGACTAGGAATGTTTTGTCATGGCACCAGGTAATCTCTTAAAAGCTCTTACAGTGTCAAGAAAAAATATTAAAACAGTGAACAAAATTGCATTCAACAAAAACATACTTAATCATCATTTAATATCAAGTAATGTATCATCCAAACATCTCCAACACCAAATAAAATAGTTTATGGTGTGGTAAACATCATCCCAAAAATAATCTTAAGTACAAGCCCTTAAATAATATGGAAATGAAAAATAAGAGGAATAAAAACTCCCAATTAGAGCCCTGTCATGACATCAGACCACCATCATGACTGCTCTATCGGCCAGCCTCTCTCGAGGGTATGACCGCTGCTCCAGTAAATCCTGGCTATAGAGGGCACCAAGGACGGTCAAGTAGGGGATGGTGAAAAAGGGATGTGCTATAGCCACCTTTCTTCAAGACTCCTTTCAGGGTATATTCTCCTCTCCTTCCCTTTTTAAAGAGGTATAATGGACTATTTATATTGAGAATTTCTAGGGTTTAGTGCCCTTGAAAATTCCCTAAATACTCTTGGTTTCATACCCATTGTGTGAATAAAATGGCAGCTGACAGTGGTCCCAATTTCTTAGTAGGGGTAGGAGTTCACATGAGGTGCATTGGATAGCTAACCATGTGACATCAGCAATTTTGTCTCGTACTGTATCAGACTGGTGAGATAAAACTCGCCTTGGCAAGAAAATTTTTTCCTCAATGTTGTCGTCTTTTTTTCCATTGGCCCTAGAAAATTCATTTGTCTTGCAAATAAATTCTTCCTCAATCATTTCCTACATCATCACAACCAACAAACAACCCTTCTCCTCAGCAGCATCAGTTTAGTCAAATAAACTTTGCCTCGACAAAACTCATCCACCACATGCAAATATGTCATAAATGCAACTATATGTAGCTAAAATGTTATGTCAATGGCTTTTAAACAATCAATAACTTAAGTAAAAAGACCTAACATATAATATTTTTACGGAGTTATCAAGGACCATCTGTTGAAACAACCTAAATGCACAAATAGCTTGTGACTTCTCCTTCAAAAAATACACCCAAGTATGTCAAGAATGAGCATCAAGAAATGACACAGACTATCGTAACCCATTCGAGGCAATATGTAGAGGACCCTACTGATTCGAAAAAACCAGTTGAAAAGGATAATTGTATATAATTACAAATTTATCAAAAGGTAGCTTATGGCTCTTGCCCATACAACAAGCCTAACAAATTTCATTACAAGGTTTGGATATATTTACATCAAACGTTTTACATACATCCACAATCGTGTAAGATGAAGCATGACCTAACCTCCTATGCCACAGGTCATAGAGGCTAGAGCCAGTAGCAGCTTCATAATTCAATTAAGAATTATTACAAACAGATGGCGTACTAACACCAGAAAATAAATACAACCCATCTTGAAATTGTCCTTGAAACAGCACCTCACTCGAGAGCAGATCACGAACATAGTAATCTCTAGCATGGAACTTAAAGAAGACCCCTATTATCCCTAGCAAACTTATAGACAGAATCAAATTCTTCGTTATTCTAGGTACATGCAACAAATCTTTAAGCAACAACATGCGAGAAGAATAAGCAAAAGAAGTATTTCCAATCATATTAACAATCAAAGGAACACCATCTCCTACCGTAAGTTTACCTAGTCCACTGTGATCAATCCTATGATCCAAGTTTTCTGCATTTGGCATGACATGGTGTGTCGTACTGGAATCTATCACCCATTGACCACGATTAGAAGCAGACTCCATGTGAGATTGAGACGAACTCACACGCGAAGACGATCCATGCAAATTGGTAGAGCAACACACACACCCTGAGGAATCATAAGAACTACAATGAACACTAACAGTTTCTTCTTTCAACCGCGACTAGCCATCATCCTCAGTAATCCTAAGAAACGTCTGATCAAACCTATGCCAACAACGAACAACCAGATGACCAATCTTCTCACAGAGTTGGCACTGAACTCAATTTTTTCCTTGTCTGTGTCCATTATTGTTGCCACTGTAGTGCGAAACATGACGCTGAGACTTATGGTTGTACCCAGTCGATGAGCTATTACTCGCAACACCAGCCTAAGCTACTTGAGCACCAGCAACTTGCAAAGTCTCTTTTTGAGCTACAAATCCTATCAATTGTGTTTCTGCATCAAGAAGCATAGTAGAAACCAACATTAGAGAATCACTATTGGTCGTTATAACCACCATAAATGGTTGATACTCCCGCGACAAACCCTTTAGAATGCTGGTGATATGCTCAACAGTAGGGACTGGACTACCACAAGAAGCTAACGCATCACATATTTCTTTAACTCGAGTAAGATAAGTATGCATGTTATCGTCCCCTTTCTTTACGGACTGCAACTTGTAATGAAGATTCATGATGGTTGTCGTGGATCGATTAGTAAAAAATTAAAGCACCGTATTCCACACTTCCGTCACCGTTTTTGCATCAACAAACTGAGGCAGTAGATGGGCACTAGTCATAGACAACAGCCAAGAGGCCAAAGCACTATCTTGTGCCAAAAAGTCCTTATACGCTTCATTTACAACAACAACCCCACTATCATCAACGACTTCTGCAGGCGGAGGTTGCATCACTCCCGTCAGTATACGTTCCAGCCAATAACTGCGAATGGTGGGCAATACTTGTTGCTTCCAAAGTAAGAAGTTCATCTCATCAAGCACCACGTTTTTATCATTCCTTGAGGATGACTCCATATGCAAGCCTTCAACACGAGCAGTTGGCAAAGAAGATGAATGAGACACCCAAGAACTCAGGCAGTAGAAAAACCACTAGGATTTTTGGCGATTGATACCATATTGGATATTTAGTAGAAGGAGATAAAGGATAGAATAAGGAAAAAAGAACTGTGTATTATCACTGAGCAGTTCATATCCTTTTATACAACATAAACCCTAACAACCTACAACAGATTACACCTGCAACAAACGCTAACTAACCAACTGCTCTCAACAACCTCACGTTAACAACCTGCTCTCTAATATGGTGGAGTATGATGTGGTTGATATGCAGGGCCAGGGCAAGTGGGGCGCCCGTCGGGGGCCCATAATATTTTCCGTAGTGCCTATTAATTTATAACTATAAGATTTTGCATAATTAGGAGCCCATTTCTTTTATTTCACCCCGGGCCAAAAAATACCCAGAGTCGACCCTGTTGATATGTATATATAATTAGCATGTTATCCTTGGGTATGTTTTATTATGTCAGTGTTGTGGTTGTCGTGATATGATGTGTTTTTACATGTTAGTCGTAAGTGATTATTGTGAAATCTTGAAAGTTGTAATAGTCTCTATGTATACATTCTAACTTAGCATGTTTAAAGGTAGTTAATTGGGTAATGTATGTGATAATGCACAGTTAGATTGATGAATAAGTACTTAATATATAATGCTTAATGACTATGATAGGTAAATCCATAAAATGAATTTAGATGTTGATTTAAGTAGAATTTTGACATGTATGATGAATAAAGATATGTATAATATTTTATTTGTGCTTTGCTTGTTAGGGCCTTAATTGATGTCGGGTGCATATTTATGTTAAAATATATTCCTATGAACTGTTGTTTGGTGATTAGTATGCTTTTATGAGTTTCTTGGGTTTAAGATAATTAAATTTGAATTTCAATATACTAAATTTTTTAAATTTAGAGATTTTGGAACTTTACTCTAAATTTCAATACTCAAAAGATGAGTAAAATACTTCCCTATAAGTTTTAAAAATTTTGATAATTTTGTTCCTTTTGATGAATTGAATTGCCATAAAATCCTCATAACTGAGTTAGTTAACAATTTGAGTTATAATTGAATATTTGATGATTGTTTTACTGTTTAATCTTTTAATTTAATTCTTATTCCTGATTAAATTTTGATTAATCAGTACAATATTTTTAATTAAATTTTGATTATGGAGACAGTTTAATACAATATTAACATCTCAATTAGAACATTTTAAACTCTAAAAAATAATATAAAATTTAAACCATTAGTTGAGGGTATTCAAGACAATTAACTTTTTTTTATATATTTTTTGTGATTTTTCCCAACCATTTTATTAAGTTTGTAATTTAAAATAAGTCCACATATGTTTTGTGCAGGCAGTAAGGAAGGTTTTACAAATCGGAGAAATCGGAACCGCTTTCATTTTTTGTTTTGTTTTGTCTTTCAGTTTTTGCCCGTCTTGCAAGTAAAATACTTTCCTTTTTCTCAAACAAAAGCTCCCCCACTATCCCCACTCTGAATTTAGGTCCACTGATTCTGGTATTATCCATAAGTTGAAACAGGCTTGTTCTCAAAGCAGCTCCAGATTTCCCTTCTAATATCCACGCGGGGTGGGGATAGACCCAGGGTGTTTGGTGGAGACAGTGGCGGATGCAAGTGGATTTCAAGGTGGAGACATATAAAGGTGGTAATGGGTCGATTTGGGTCAAGTTTTTTGCCAACTCAACCCGATTAAAAAAATGTATATTTTCCATCGAATTTGTTCTAACCCGATTTTTTTTAACTATAAAATTGACTCGATTCAATCCGACCTAACATAAATTAAGGACTTAATTTAAAAAACTATAAAAAATATTATTGTAATTATTCAAAAATTTATATGAAAAACTACTCTAATATTATTGTAATTATTCAAAAATTTATATGAAAAACTACTCTATTATCCCATATTGGGTTGAGGGTTTTTACCCTCCACCCAAATTCAACCCGACCTAATGCTATATAAAAGATGACCTGAACCTAACTTGAATTCGATTTTTTTAATAAAAAAAACCTCAAACCCTATCAAATTAGATTAAGATCAAAACATGTTGGTTTTGGGTAAAATTATTATCCCTAAACACATGTCCACCTTAAAACCTGGATTTATCTATGTTAGTTATTCATTTTACTGATTATATCCAACCTGAAATTTTATTATACTTATCCTCATACGAAAAATTTTATTATTAAAAGATATATGTTCTCTCTCAAAAATATTTTTAAATCTATCATTCTGCATACTAGTAAAATTCATTCATGTTTCAACGGAAGATTATGTTGTTTTCAGTCCCACAAGCATTTCCTTCATATGGGCATCCGGCGACATATTAAAGTCGGAACTTACAGAAATGCCAACAGCTACTTGCATGAAAAATCAGAAAATGTCATTCATAATTGAATGAATCGATTAATGAATCCACCGATTTATCGGTGATGCTATAAAAAGAACTATAACCATATCCCTTTTGATTACAACTTACATATCACATTGGTTCTCAAACTTCAACGCGTTATCTTGACACTAACCAAGAAAGCCATAATTGACCCTTTGGTTCACATATCCATCTTGTGAAGCAAACGTAATTAGGAAGTGGACTTGGTCCAATTATCAAACCATAATTATTCATCGATAAAGTGCTAATTCAATCAATGCGTTTAGGAGCATAGAAATCATATAACAGGACAAATAATCACAATATTATTTGATGCCACTAATAAAGTAGTCCAATAAAAGATGCTATACAGGCACATAATCAGTTGAAGAAGCAATTAAAAAATAGCTAAGAGTTGGGACTAACCTCACAAAGCTCGAGACTGCACAATCCAGCTATATAAAATTTAGTCTTTTAAGAATAAGAGCAGTAACTAAAGATCAGAGATTGATAATTTGTGGAGTATAAAACAAAAATAGAAGAGATGAGGGAGGAATCACCTTTTCTCTGTGCTTGATTCCACAAACTCTAAGAATCCTGCAGAAGATCAAATTTAAGAGAAAAAAGCCCAACAAGAATAATCGAAAATGGTTTCTTCTTAACTATTTCTATAACAATGTTATTCATATTATAAAAAATCAGATCAACCCTTGCATAAAAACTGAAGGGGATTCTTCAAAACGTTCAGTAATAATCCATAATGTATTTTGATTTTTTTTCCAATAACCCAAAATGGTAAAAAAACAAAAACAAAATAGGAAGTCAAAATTTTATTGTTTCATTTCATCTTCAATGGCTGAAGCAAAACCAGTCACGATCTTGACCCTTATCTTTGAGCTCGTGGGATTTATCTCAGGTGGCTTCCATTCTTCTTTCTTCACATTTTCTTCCTTTCCTTCCTCGGAACTCTCAGACAAAGAAAATATGGGTTCCCCCAACTCACCATCTTCATCTGTGTTTTTATTCTCAGGATCTGTGGAATCAAACTCAAATTCTTTGAGATTTCCCGTTATAGGTATTGGTGTAGGTGAAGGTGTGATTCGGGTATAATGAGAAAGCCATTTGGCCTTGATATACTCGGCTTTTCGCCATGGAGGAGTGTGCATTCCTTTCTTCTTCAGGCATTGTTTTACCGCCTCGGAAACAATAGCAATTATCTTCTGGAGACGATCATCAGCTTTGCCAACGAAGATGGAAGGAAGCATTTGGAGGGTTGAATTGTAAGACTTCGTTGATCGGACGAGTTCGAATTCTGATCTGAAATCGATGTCGATCAACAATCTTTCCCCCTCCATTATCACATCTATGTACTCATACTCTCCTGCTTATCAAAACGAAGAAGTGTTGAAATTTGAAAACAAAAAACAAAATAGAAATCGGATAGTTAACTATTGAACACCGAGGGAGAAAGAAAGTACCGGCCGGAAAAGAGGGAGATTTTTCCCACCAAGATCTGCAGATAGAAGCATTGTATCCAAGGGTCAATAATCCATCGGTAACAATTTTCCTGCAAAAATCGTCTTTGCTCTTACAGTTCTTGTTCTTCTCCATGATCTTCGCTGTATCCGCCAGTAAATTATTTTCATTCACACTCATAGGAGAAACCAAACTCTGTTCCAGAAAAGAACAAAATCACATTAAAAAAACACTACTATAATTTTAAGGTAAAAAGAAATTCGAAGAGAAGGAAGGCGGAAATTTTTGTTGTACCTTTAGGATTTCAGATGCTTCAGCGGAAGAAGGAAGATTTGAGTCACCAAAGAAACTGTCCATTTCGTCATCGGAACTGTCGCTGCAGCTACGACTGCTGAAGCAGTTACAGCGGTTACGGCTACACCTAACCATAGAAGATTGTTGTTTCTCGTTGTTTTCTTCTATGAAGTTCTGAACCATCTTCGCCAAGCAAACGGAGCTCGGCTCGAACTCAGTAGCGCATTCTTTGCTAAAAGGAAGCTCATCGGTGACGGCGGAAACGGCACCGATCTTTTCCGTCGAGGAATTTCTCAGAACGCTAGGGAACGGCCGCTCAAACAGCCGCTTGAACCTCGATTTCACCGCCGGCTGCTTCACCGTCTCCGACAGCGGCGGCGCCACCTCTTCTAGCTTGTTGGAATCGATCGGTTGAATCTTCATCGGAAAAGGCATGTTTCTTAACCACTGTTACCACGGCCACTCTTCAAAATCTTGTTGATTCTTCGCTTCACGATTAGATCAGTATACGCAATTGACACGGAAATTCATATCTTAGCCAAAAACTAACAAATAATGCGGTTTAATTTAATCAAGACATAAAACTCTTAACGTTGATTATAAAACAGTAGTATTTGCATCTAATTTGCCAGGCAATGCATGGAATAACTTCAGAACTCAGCTAAGTAGAGTCGCTTTGCTTCATTTTTTTTATCCTTTTTTCAGATACGGTTAAAGTTCCCGAATCACGCAACGGGACGATGACATAATGAAATTGCCATAGGAATTTACGAGAAGATCAAGAACAGCTAGCGCCTCCATCTTTTTCTTGCCGGAAATTACTTTCCGGCGAAGAGAGCGAGAATAAAGGTAAAAGCTAAAACACGATGCAATAAGCTTGAAGATGGAAATGAGGAGAGAGTGTCATGGGAGCTGTTGTCCGGGCCATTTATAACTTATAAGGAGTAGAGGGTTTGGGCTGCTGACGTGGATGACGAACTTTGAAATCCTACGTGGCGAAAGATTGAATCCGTTGAATTTGGGGTGTGTTAACCCGTAAACCCGGTTCCTTTCTTAGTGATAGTTTTACACGATGCCACGTAAAGAAGCGTGGCGACGGGTGCCGGTTTAGGTACTAGAGGCCCATGGGTCTGTTGATTAACTTGGGTTTAATTCATAATTCGACTCCTGAATTAAATTTATTTTTCATTTTAGTACTTATTTTCCCATTCTACTTAATATTGAATGATCATTTTAAAAAATAAAAATTTCATTAATAAAAACACAAAAAATGGTATATTCATTTTATATATTATGTATAGAAACAAATTTGTTATATCTTCGAAGAATGATCTCCAAAAATTACTAGCTTTATGTAACTAAGAATTATAGGCAAACACCTCTAATTATCAAAACATCCAAATGACATGACTCGTCTGGAAAGAAACCTCGAAACTAGTCACAAGCACATAGACAAGACTTTTGGACAATATCTCTAATAGACTCATGTGTTCTGTTAAAGCAAAATTTAAGGACTGATGATCAAATATGTATAGTCTGTCAACTTTCAAATAACTATAATGATTCTACAACTAAGACAAACTAAAGACCACCAATCAAGGTAGGAGAGGGTGATGAATTGCTTATGACTACGATCGACACTTATTGAATCTTCTTCTTTCTCATGATGACACATTCCCTTCTTCATCCAAGCATCGACCAATGATCACCCTATCACTGTTCGCGATTCTATGTCCAAATCAAAATGAGTAAATTGTCAACGATCAATGAGATGATCTTATTGTCATCAACAATTAGTGAGGTGAGCGTTAACAAACTTTTTGACTTACAAAATCAGTAAAGAAAACGAAAACAACTATCCTTCCTTCTCTCTTTCTCCAAAATCCTATCCAAATGGAGCTGGCTTCTTTGGCCACTATATTAGCAAAAACCATAGAAGCGTAAGACGTGAATAGAAAGACGAAAGGGAATATCGTTAATGACATTGTCGATTCCTTTTACCAAAATCTCTCCCATGAACTTCTTAGCTCAGGCCCTACATACCTAAAAGCATGAAGATTGAGGAGCATCAGGCGCTAATAACTCACCCTCCGTCGTGGCAAAGGTGGAAAGGCTCAACGAGATGCACAAAGAAGCATCCATGAAGATCATAAGAAGTCTAGTAATTAAGTCTTTGATTTGTACCTAAGAGATCATATGGTCGAATATCATAGGTAATATTTGCAAAGTTAGTACCTTTATTCTCTAAAGGTGGTGATATGTATCATCATGTTATTGGTAAGAAAAATAATTAAAAAAATACTGATGAAAATAGAGATAATGAATAAAATAAAAACGTCGTGTTAGATATGATTTAAAAAATATAGTTAGGGGACTAAAATAGAAACAAAGCAATATGTAGATAACTAAGCAGGTAGTTTATTGTTAAATGGATATAATTAAGGACCAAATCATGAATTTAACCCCGCCTCGTGATACGGGGGTTTTGAAACTGATTCATGATGGCCGCGTGGGAAGGTTTGGTAGATTATCTTTTCCTGGGTCTGACGAAACACTGTACAAATTCTGACAACAAGAGGAGACGGCATATTTGTCATTTCATCCTCTTTAAGTAAAAATGGACAATTTATGACCTCTTAGTCCTTTTAAATGCGAGTGGGTTTTTAATGGGTAAATAGACAAATGGTCCGCCGATTATAGTACATTACCTTTTTGAGTCCCTTCTATTAAAATTTATAAAAGGATCTTTAAATCTCCGACTATTAAAAGTTACAAAATGGTCACTCTACTATTCATATGTTCCAAAATTTTCTTTTTTATTAAAAATTAACGCTCGTTTGAGCTGGACGTTAACCTACTGACTGAGATATGATAAAATTATATTTTAATGATATCTAATGGCACTGTCGTTTCTTACAAACATTAGCTTGTCAGCATAATATTTCAAACATTAGCTCAACGACATAATATAAATGAATATTCGATCCACAAAGTACAACTAAAACGATTATAGGATAAGATTTTATCGTATTTTAGTCAACGATTTAATGTCCATCTCAGACGACTGCCAATGTTTTAATAAAAAAAAACGATTTTGAAACATATGAATAGTCGAGTGACCATTTTTTAACTTTTAATAGTCGGAGGACTCAACAAAGCAATACCCTATAGTTGAAGGATCATTTGATAGCTTTTAGTGGTAAAGGGACTCAACAAAGTAACACCTATAGTCGGAGGACCAATTATGTACTTTACCTTTATTTTAAATGGTTTTAAAATTTTAAGCAACTTTATTCATTAAATTAGTATTTAATTAATAAATTTATTTTTATTAATCATTTTAATACGTTATTTAAATATAATTATCTAATTGCACATGCTATTTAATTACAACTAAACCTGTTGATTATGATTTGAACTAAAATATTTAAATATAATTATCTAATTGCACATGCTATTTAGTTACACATGTTATCATATCATTGGATGAAAATGATTAAATAAAAATATATAAACTTAATTTTAGGAAAAAATATTTTTTATTGACGTGGAAAAACATTTTTTTGATGAAATGTGGTATTACTGCATCATCATACAATGCCATGTAAGACTGTCACATCATCTCAAAACGTTAATCATGAGTTGACTAATGATTTCTATCTACGTAAAGAGTCTTTTATCTCAAAATGAAACGTTAGGATTAAAATGCTAAAAAATAAAATAAAAGTCAAAATGATCATTTGTGTAAACATTGGGGGCTTTTTTGGCATTATGCCAATTGGAAAAGGTGATGTTGGTTCACAATTAATGACTGTTGGTTTTATTGTTCTTTAGGGACGTTAAAGTAAAACGGGAAGACTGTGGGGGGCTAAATAGGGCAAACGGTGGAATTTTCCTTACGTAGCACAAAACCAGTTAACAGATATCGTTTAGGATTAAGTTGGACACGTGTTGGACTACCAATAGATGATTATTTATTGTTGATGTGTAAATTGTAAGATTTGACTATGTGGTATAAATTCATAACACTGACTCAGAAGATTTCATTTATTAAAATGTTTAATAATTAACATTTTTAGTTATTTTTAAAAGGGTAAACTATACCGATGACCCCTTATATTTTTTATATATTTGATTTTGGTTACCATTTCGAAAAAAGATTAATTTTCGTCTTTATATTATCGATCCATTCGATTTTAATCTCTCGACCGTTAACTCCTGTTAATCCGGTAATGAAAGTCTGGCTTGATATATAAAAAATAAAATAAAAGCCATCTAAGTAACTACACGTCAGACTTGAAAGCTGATTTGAGATTAAAAACCTTATTTTCCATTTGTTTTAAAACCCCTACTAATTATTAATCATAATTAATTTCTAATATTTTTTATTATTTATTAAAATTTCTATTAATGTATTTATTTTTCAATAAAAATTATTTTTTAAAAGATTTTACTCAGAAAAAATTACATGTTAGATCTCGGCAAGGCTGCTTGTTTATCCAAACTCGAAGCTTCCTTTGGTATACGAGAAGATTTAGATAAAAAATAAATTTATATAGAATATGAGTTTGAATTAATTATTTATAGGGTAAATTATGAGAATAGTCCCTATATTTTTGATCTGAACAACTTTAGTCACCGATTTAAAAATTAAGGGGAAATTATTCTTAACATTATCGATCCGTTCGATTTTAGTCCCTAAGGTTATCGATCCGTTCCATTTTAAATCAGACGGACCGTTAATGTGAGGGATCATTTACCCTTAATTTTTAAATTGATGACCAAAGTTGATCAGACCCTAAACAAAAGGGACTATTCGCATAGTTTACCCTTATTTATAAACATAAGTAAAATATGATAAAACTTGAGAATTATATTTGTAACGAGTTGAACTTTGACAAATATATGATTTTGATATTATATACGATTCTAGTTAGAGATGAACGCAAAACGACCTTAAAAATTTTAATTTAAATTTAGTTTTAATATATAGTTTACCCTATTTATAAACATAAGTAAATATGATAAAACTTGAGAATTATATTTGTAACGAGTTGAACTTTGACAAATATATGATTTTGATATTATATACGATTCTAGTTAGAGATGAACGCAAAATCGCATCTTAAAAATTTTAAATTATAATATATTTTAGTTTTTTAATATATTTTTTATTAAAAAATTATTATCGTTTTTTTAAAATTTTATAAGTTCGTCCTTTTTCAAAATTTTATAAGTTTATACCCCTAACATAAAAATATTATGTCCATAAACAATTCTAATTTAAATTCAATTCGATTCAACTTATAAGCGTCTTTAAATAATTTTATATACAAATCTGATTCAAAATCAATTCAACTTGACTTATAAATACTTAAAAACAAATTTTCGAATAACTGGATAACAATTATCCCATAATTTTTGTTCTAAGTATAGTTCTTAAAGTAGGAATAATTTCCTTTTCAAGGACAAATTGTCACCTTTTATTTATTTTATTTACTACCTCTTTGAACAGAAATCTGATAATAATATGATATTAGTTGAAGTAATTGATTATCTGATGGGCAATTGATATTTTATTTATTGTGTGGGCTCCAATGAGAAGAAAGGACACCCACGTGTCTCATCCATGGACCCTCCCAAAACACATCTATCTCATTGTGGACCTTCGTAAGGAATGACGTGCCCCCAATTTAAGGGCTACATAACATGTATTACTATCTCATAATCATCTAAATTCCTAATAAAAAATGGTATTATTATGTATTTAGTCCCTTTACTATAATAAAATATATACTATATTCTTTTTAGTTCATCATAATTTGGTCCCTCTCTTTTTGTAGTATTATTAGTAATTGTAGGTAGGTATGACAACGAGTCAGGTCGGGTCGGGTTTTGGTCAACCCGACCAGAAAAATATATACCTTCCACCCGACCTGAAAAATATATATCCTCCACCTGACTCCGATCGGATCTGAATTTTTAAAGTATAAATCCGATCTTACCTGATATAAAATAAGAACTTAATTAAAAATAATTAAAAGATCTAAAACATATAGGAATTAAAAGATTTAGGAATTAAAAGATTTAGGGAACGACCGCCCCCACCCACTCCCTCTCGGTCCATCCTTGCTTGTACACAAATAGAGATGGACATGAGTCGGGTTTTCGGCTAGTCCAACCCAATCCGATAAAATCATATCTTCCACCCAAAACCTGACCCAACATCAAATTTAGGGTGGCTTCACCCGACCCGAAACTCTACCCGTCTTTTGAGATAAAACCTGCATCCGACACACACACATATATATATATTAATTTTATTTGATAAAATAAAGATCTAATTGAAAAAAATAATATATAGAGAGGTATTATTCTAATTGTCCATAAATATATAATGTATACTTATATTCTTTTTTGGGGATCGAGTATTTTTCACCCTAAACCCGAACTCAATTTTTTTTAAAAAAACCGACCTAATAAGATCGGATCGAAACTCATTCGGTTCGGATCTCGTGCCCATCTATATACACAATTATTTGTTTAATAGTTTGGTGTGCTTTTGTGCACAAGTTATTGTCTTGCTCTACTTTATGTTGAACAAATCTTAGAATTGTTGGTTCAACTTTTACCATTGTGGTTTTTATCCACCACAATGAGATGGTATCATCTAAGTCTTGCTTGGGGAGGCTAGGTTACCTTTTCTTTTTCATGATTTTATTCTTTCTTTATTGAAGTTCAATTGAAAAGGAAAATAAAGCTAATGAAAGATGTCGCTCTCTTTGGGATGGATGCTTTTGTTTTCTTTCAAATTCAAAGCATGTGCGAGGTGGAGGGGGGGGGGGGCAAAAGCCCAAAGGTGATGTTGCAATCCCAAACATGTTTACTTTACTGGATAAACAATGCCACTCGTATAAAATTATTGGATCAAATTGTTTAATTTTAACTTCTATAGGGATTTAAAAGACATTTAGGTAAGAGCAATCGAACACGATTCAGTCAACGCTCGATTCAGATTTACTCAACTCGATCTTAAGTTCAACTCGACTTTGGATTAATTTTTTAAAATACTTTTTAAAGTGAATCTTATTTTTAGAATTTGATTATGTATTGATAAAAAAAAAATTCAACAATTTTTGTAATATGTTAGCTTCGTGTATTTTTGAGTTGTTACTTTGGAGTTTAAACTTTAGAATTGTTTCACACATTTTTTTGTTAAATTTGCTAATATGTGTATATATTAATTTCTATATAATATTATTATATTTTACATATATTTAAAAGAAAACAAGGTAAAATTTTGGCGAGCTTAACAATTGGGGAGTTGAGTCGAGCAAAATTTTATCTAGCTTATCAGTATTGAGTGGAGTCGAGCACTACTAAATTCGTGATCGACTTGCTCGATAAACACCCCTAATTCTAAGACAAATCTTGATTTGATTAGTCTCAAAATTGATGAGGACATAAAAATAATTAAACCAAGAAAAAAAACACTAACCCAGATAGAATTGTCTTTTAGTTTTGTTGTAATTATGAATTTACATAACACTAATTTGTTTAGTGATATTTTATCATATACAGGTTTATCATATACAAGTAATAGACCAATTCAAGGAAAAACATTATTTTAAAATAACTATTTTAAATTTAAATAATATATTTAAAGATTCTTAAAGAGTGGGTATTTAAAGGGTTTAATTTAAACGTTGCTCACACATTGATTTAAAATTTACACATATTGTGATGGTTACAAAATTTTAATTAAATTTTTTAATAATTTGGAGTCGTTACAAGGTAATATACAATCATAAATTAATTATTTTTAATTAATTTACTTAAACATGGACGGCATATAATCATAAGATTAACATATTTTACAATTCAACAGCATAAATCATATCAAAGTATAATTCATCGATATATTAGCGATATACGAATATTCAAATATTATTTTATTACCAAATTATACGATAATCGTCATTCATTTGCCCCGTAATGGGCCAAAGTCCAAATATTTAACATCCCTCTACCTTTTACAATGAATTCTATGGCATATTAATTATATTCGAGATTCGACTGGATGACTATAAGTACAATTTATCAGAGGCCAAAGCATAGAACATAACCCATTCATGATTGACTTCCATAAAGCTCACATCATCACGAAGTAGGAGCACATCGCTGAATTTTCGAACTCCAATTTCACATAATATATGATCATTTTCATAAATAAAGAAAATCATAGCATATTTAAACTTAACATAACATCGGAACAATTTTACGAAACTTACCAAATTTATAATAATATAATATTAGAACGTAAATATTAGTGTTCAGAACATCAACTTCCGACGAGTTGCTGGGAATTTATTACTTTCCGCAGCGAGATCTCGGATGGTTTCCACGACGAGGTCTTTAAATATTAGCCGTTCGATGTCAAGGACTGCTTCGGACAACTCAATGGGACAATCTTCCCAACTGTTAATGGCATCCCCTGCAAGGTCCTTTCTTAACACACCACATATGCCCTCAAACAAGTCATCCGACGAGTCCCTCTCTCGAATTTTTCGGAACTCGGACCAAATTTGCTGCAACGATGCATGTCCGGACCACGGATCAAGCTTCCATGGTGGCAATTGTCGCTTCCGATAGAGAATTTCTTTGATGGTGTCGAATATAAGCTTCCTTTGGAGTCTAGAGACTTTGGAGGTGTCTTTCCCTTTGAGGTACTGTTGGTTTTCAAGCAACTGAAAGATTTCAGCATCATCAGGCAAGTAGTTGGATGCTCTGAGGATATTGGAAATGTATACGAAATCACAATCGTCCGATTCGTCTGATGGTTTTGATTCAACGGATGACATGACACTGGCAGGGCTCCAAAGTCCATCTTCTGATTCAACTTGGTCTGATAATATCACCAAAGACAAATAACAAAAGGTAAAACAAGGGTTCAAAATCTAATGTTTTGGGTACCAAATCTCCATCCAACATTGATTGAAGATGAAACAAGTCAATATTGGTACGGACTATGACAGTAAGAAAGGCCTAAATCCTAATACACTGACAAAAAAGAACAAACTAAAATTCCACTATTGCTTTAGTCCTTAATTATATAAATTCGTAAAAGTGACTAAATTGAAATTTTATCAATTTTTAGAGAGACAAATCATAATTTTACAATTGTCTTTGACCGTATAACTTTAGATTTAAAAATGATTAAAGTTAAAATATGTAAGTCCAATGAGTTTAGATACTACACATTTTTATGGAATGTATAAAGGATGACAAGCTAATGAAAGATGCAACCGAAAATGATAATTTTTTTTAATATTTTAGGTTGAGTGCAACTTAAAATATTAACTTTTTCTTAATTTTTTTCGATTGCATACATTTTTTGAAATATTTTTTGTTGACAACCGAAAATGTACAAAGAAACATTTTCGATTCAACCGAAAATGTTAAAAAAGTAACATTAGGTCGCGTTCAACTGAAGTGTTAAAATTTTCTTTAATATTTTTTGTTATATTTTTCCTTAACCCTAAATTAAATCGTCGTACAATATAACTATCCAATTTTATAAGATTGTTTTTTTTTATAAAATTCAAGTTTGAAATAAGTTACGATGGTTTTACTAATATTAGAAAGCAAGTCAAACATATCGAAATGCAAATAGCAAATCAAAATCGGCGCGTAGACTTTCCAAAAGTAGAAAAATGTTTTACTACTATAAGAAAGCAAGTATTTTTCCTACCTTTGAAGTCGATTCTTCGTTTCATAACGGGGGAAGGAGACGACTCGTCGTCTTTGTAGAAAGACGAGTCGAGCACCGATATCGGACTCGGCTGCGACTCAGTTGTACCTGCGGTTATCTTTGATATGCTGAGAAGCAACTTGTACCTTTCCAAGAGCCTCCCCCCTTCCATGTTTTCCTCCACCTTCGATCTCTGTAAATCCAGCAAGCACATTTCAATAAATTGAGGTAATCTTTAATTAGGAAAATATTTAATCAAATTAATCAGTTTAGTTTGGTAATTAAGCAAATGTACCTCATTATCAGTTTGTGAAGATGAGCTAAAGCTACACTCTGAACCCGTTGATGTTTCATCCTCCGCTGGGATAAATACCTTATCTTCTTTAGGATAAATCTCAGCCGGTGATCTGTTCTTCGTCTGATTTAATCCAGTTCTTCTCACATTTACGCTTCTCTGCGTTTCAATGCTCAAAGGTTTTCCGCTTGGTCTCTTGACGCCACACTCACTCGTCGGAGAAATTGAGCCTCTTACTCTTCTTTGGTTCCGTAAGTTCCTTTCACTCACTGGTCGATCACGTCTCGGACTCATCGTTGACGGAGAATCGAGATTCGAATTCCGGCGAGCTCCAGGTCTTGATCTGTAACTCGAAGGAGGCGAATCATTGTCGGTTCTCCTGATTGCCGCCAATTTAAAAGCAACAATCGGAGATTGTTCATGTTCATGTTCATAAGCAAAGTTCCTATCACTCCTTTGGTTTTCAGGTGCCGTAGTATGTAAAAGGCCTTTCAATTGCAAACCTTCGAGGAATTGCTTAACGGTCTCGAGATCTTTAGACGACTCGTCAATTCCTCGGAGCTTAGGCCGTTTCTCAATATCTCCATAGATGGAAACTGTGTGTTTTGTCTCGGGAAAGAAATCAACTGAATCGTAAAAACGTTTCCGTTCAACTATTCCTCGAACCGGAGTTTTAATCGGTTCAGTTCTCGCATTTCTTGACCCTTCTGATCCATTACTCATTAATTGATCTTGTTTGGCTCCATTTTCTGTTACCACATTGCTCGAAATCTCTCCGTTTAGGATATTCGATTGCTGGCTCTGTTATAATTGAAAATTAACTCCATCTATAAAACGAGACCGGAATAGATCTCTGCCTCTTGCTTCCGACGCGGATTTTCGGAGCTCCGGCTTTCTATTCGGTTCGGGATCCGAATCAGGTAACGGCGCCTCGAGTCCCATGAGCCTCGCGACTACGCTGGGTGAACGTCGTTGTTGGTCGATTCCATCCACTCCGTCTTCTTCTCTGCCGCTTTCGCACTGGTTCGGAGATGAAATGGCGGCATAGGTACGGAGCTCTCGGGGCTTAAGGCTTCCGGTTGCATCAACCACCGCTCTGCTATCGAGAGAGAGCCTTGGAGCTTCTTTGGAGAATTTCCATGGAGACCTCGCGCTGTTTTTGTTGAATTCGAATTTTGGACCGCGGCGAGTTGACTTGTGCTGATTTCCCGTCGCAATGGAAGATTCCGTCGACGACGCTGATCGACCTTTTGGCTGCTTCTCAGTTTCTTTCTTTGTTGCCGGTGACTCAACTTTCTTCTCTTTCTCCGATGTTGCTTCTCTAGACTGAAACAGTAAATCGCTGAGATACAATTCAGTATATGTCCACATGCAGATTAAAATGAAAAGAAAGGAAGGAAGAAAGAAAAAAACGACCGCCGTGGAAGGGAGGCGCTTGATAGTGTGAAGGCGTTTGCCGGTAAGAATGTGGTGAGGATCAAAGATGTGAAAGAAACCATCGATGCAGCCCTTTTGTTTACCTTCTCAAGATTTTGCTCTTTCACTGTTCCATCATCACAAAAGAAAGGTAAAAGTTCAATAACACTCTCCTTTATATTTTCTTTGAACTTAGCTCTTCACATTTCCCTTCCTGTTTTTCCATTTCTCTCCGGCTTTTATAGTCTTTAAAAGGGTGGGCCAAGTTCAGTAAAATAAAGAACACTGGTGTGGGGACACGCGGCAGCTCTCGTCCCTTGGACGCAACTCCACCTTTCCTTTAGATAGAATCACACGTATAGCAACGGTAGGTAGGGTCGGGCTTTGTCTAACCCGACCCGATTTGACCGAGAAATACATCACTCTATTCGATCCGAGTTATAAAAAATTCCATTTGATTTGAAACTTAATTTGATATCAGTGATAAATCTATGCTTGCGTGAAGTTGAACACGTGTCTATTCTAAAACTTAATTTTTTTATAATAACTTATTTTATTAATTGTATCACTCTAAAATTTTATTTATGTGGTTACTACGAACCAAAATTTTTATATTTCTAACATATATTTGTGTTCACCTTAAAAATATTTATAGATTTATCAATGTTCAAATACATATTTTATTTTATTTAATAAAATATGAATCTAATTAAAAATATAAAAAATAATATTATAGTAATTATCATTAAATATATAAAAAATATATTATTATTACATGTCGGATTAGAAAAATTTAAACTTAAACCTTAAACCTTATCTGATCTCATCCTTTTACAATACTCAATTCAAACCTAATCTATTTTTTTAAATCAATTTTGTTAGATCAAGTCGGATTAAAACATGTCATATTTATATCAAATTTATATCAAAATATCATCCCTAATCGCACAACAATACATTATTATTACATTCAAAATTCTGATTCAATCAAATTAAATTAAATTTTGTAATAATTTTAATTCCTTAATTCAAATTTAAAATTAACTTAAATAAAATAATTTGAACTCAAAATAACTTTGAGAAGAAAATAAAAATAAATAAAATATCCGAAACAAGCGACCGCCAGCCGGCTTGCCGCAATAGGTGGTGGCAAGCAGGTCCAAAACCTCCATTACAGGTGGCTCCTGCGGCGGCACTAAGGGCTTGGCAGTTAGCACCTGAGCTGAGGGCATCGACTTTGATAAACCTGGCACGTGGTGCACATATTGGCACTACGATTTGAAAAAGTAACCTTAAGTGGAGGGCCAGCTGCCAACCTCGAGAACGATGGGAGTTAAGGAATCAGTTTGTTGCATATATAACTATCGTAAATGGTCAAATTCTGGGTTTGGTCCCTTTCATATACTTGAATGTGATATTTTATTTATTTACTTTAATTTAACATATTTTCGTCCACTACTTTTATATTATCATAAGTTACCAGTTTGATATTGATTTTGAAAAAGTGATGTAAAAAGTATTTTTTTAGATGTTTTTCAAAAATGTAGTTTAAAATTTAATTGTTTGAGATTGATGTTAAAAATTGATTTTAGAAAGATAAAATGTTCATTTTAGATATTATGTTATAAATTAAAATTAAAAAATTGAGTATAAAAAAATAATTTCACCCAAAAAGTGATTTTCACATTAAAAGCTATAAATTTGAGCTTTCGATATTATGTTGAAAATTACTTTTTCCAGCTATGATTTTAAATTAATTTTTATGCGTTTGACATTGCTTATGGAGCGAAAAATCGTTTTTCCATTGCCATTAGCATTCCCATACTAAATATTGATATGAATTTCTTTCACTTTAAAATACTTACTTTATGATTTACCATGAAAATGTAAAGATCATGATTTAGAAGATGTTTGTTTAAGAAAAAACCACATTAGTATTAATGATGTTAACTAGTTTGATTAAGTAATGATAGTATACAAGTTGAGGGACGAACTTAAAGTATAGGGGATATAAAAGTAGAAGGTCCAAATTAAAGAATAGGGGATAAATTCCGATTTTTATCATAAAAGAGGGACCAACCCCGTAATTTGTCCTTCAAACATTAAAAGCCGATAAAAGTTACGATATTAATTAAAGTCAAGTTATCAACATAGTAATTTATTTGGTTCTTTTTAATAGTCCTTTAATTAATAATTTTTTTTTTTAAAAATCACAAATACAAAATTAAATTATTAATGAAAATTAAAAAACTATATAAAAATTTTAAAAAAATATTATCTAAGGATGGAGTATTTCCCGAAAAATCACCGGTGATCGGTATATTAACCGATCTAACACCGGTCATATTATATTTCTCGATCTAACACCTTTAGCAGTAAAGCGCACCCCCTGAACCACGCTATATACTGATTTGACACTACGTAGGGTATAGCACCCCTGTACCGCAATATACGCTGACATGGGTTACACGTGTGTGTAGCGCGCCCTCTGATCCGCGCTATACGCCACGTAGGGGTATAGCGCGGATCAGGGGCCGCATTATACGCCACGTAAGGGTGAATTATATTTAACGCAGTCCTTGGTCCGCGCTATATCTTTTATCTGAATAATTACATATAGCGCGGTGCAGGTACCGCACCTTATATGGTTATAAATACCCTCCTCCGCCGGTTAAGTTTCTCACATCTCCTCGCATCTCTCCTTTCAACTTATAAATTAATACAACAATTTCGTCAACGAGTAATAATTCTGGCAATCTTCTCATATTTGATTTAGAAGTTCGTGAGATTTTTCGTTATAAGGTAATTTTGTTATAATTTTTTAATTATACTTATTGTTTATTATCATTATTTGAAAAAAAATATTATACTAATTATTTTCAATTAATTTTTATGTTTGTAAAATTGAAAAGCGGGAGCATACGTCGAAATAGTTTTACGGTGCAGGTAATAATATAAAATTATATTATTTAAATTATTTACGTTGATGTGTAAAAAATTTATTGTGTTATATTTTCGTTCATATATAATTTATTTAATCAGGTTTATTTCAGTTATTTTTTTTGCAGATATAATATAGCCGCACTTTTAAACTCAAAGAATGGCGCGACTTTCAGCTATTGTTTATTATGATGGTGAAATTCGAGAAGATGAAACCGACGTTGTTTTCGTATCAAATGAGCGTGTTAAAATATCATTCAAGAGAAACATAACTCTTGAGGAGCTGATAACGAAGATTTCGAGGAAGATTCATGTTGGAAGTAGTAGAAGAATGTCGTCGTTGCAGTACAGATTTCCAACATCATTGTTGCCATTAACTTATATAGCGTTCGAACTTTCAAACAATGATGATGTTCAAATGATGGTTGAAGCTCAAAGTAATTATTCAAACGCCGCTATTGAGATGTATGCACATTTTGTTCAAGTGCGTACTGTTCGGGGTCAATCATTAAGCTCCCACTATAGGCTGGCTAAACAAGTTGATCAAGTTGACAGCCCGACTACAGTAATGTGTAATGATTTTAATGCCATAATGGGGAGACATTCATCCGCAACTCCTTACGATATGTACCGAGGTGGGTCCACTAACAATCCGTATGGCAACACCGCGTCCAATTCAAGGGGAAGACATTCTTCTGCAAATTTCTTTGACCTTAATATGGAGATGTCATCGATGCAACAATCTGTGCAGTTTCCATTTGACACGATGGCTTCAAGCTCCAGAGGGAGGCATTCGACTGCGAGCTTTTTCGATCTCAATGTCAATATGCCTTCTAGTTCAAGGGGAAGACATGCAAGTAGTAGGTTATTCGACCTAAATGTGGAGCGCATGGAGGAACCATCATCTCCACCAGAAGAACCGCTTCGTGAGCCTGGTGCGGATGGTGCTAAGACCGGACTATTCATCACCCAGAATCATCGCAATTTAACTCCGATGATGATGATGTAGATGAAGTTCCAGGAAATGTGACACAAACTGACCCTCCTATACACATGTATGAAGTTGATTATGGTGTAATGTACGGGCCAAAATTTACAGATATGCCTCATCTCGGTGACTATAGATATTACTCATCAATAAATAATGGTGAGTTATCTTTAGGCATGGAGTTTTCAAGCAAAGAAGAAACGATGATGGCTATTAAAAATTACAATATTCGTAATTCTGTTCAGTCTAGAGTCAACCGATCGACGACCCAAAAATTTGTATGCTATTGTGCCCGACGCGAAAACGGATGCAATTGGATGGTTCGTATATCGAAAATAAAGAGGAAAAACAACATATGGGAACTAACAGTATACAACGGTCCTCACACATGTTGTGCTGGAGGGGTCAACCAAGATCATCCCAACTTGGACTCTGAAATGATATGCCAAACCATCATGCCCATGGTAAAAGCAAGCTCTCATATAGTTGTTGCAGTGTTGATTTCAGCTATACAATCGCAGTATGGGTACACTGTCTCCTATAAAAAAGCTTGGTTGGCAAAATAAAATGCCATTGTCAAACTTCATGGCGAATGTGATACATCTTACAACGAACTTGCAGGTTGGTTTATGCTGGTACGGACGTTGAATCCTGGGATAATTGTGGACTTTGAAACCTCCTATGCATACCATAATGATCGAGTTCTTCACGATCGAAGCCAATTCTACCGGGTTTTTTGGAGTTACCCACAGTGCGTTAATGCTGCCAAATACTGCAAGCATGTGGTCCAGATCGACGGGACTTTCTTGTATGGAAAATACAAGCAAGTTTTATTATTGGCAGTTGTCCAAGATGGTAATCGCAATATTCTTCCAGTTTCTTTTGCTCTTGTCGAAGGAGAAGATACAAATTATTAGACTTTTTTCCTCCGAAATTTACGTGCACATGTTATCACGAGGGAAAACATTTGTGTCATTTTAGATCGCGGAGCTGGGATCAAAGCAACAATGAAGTCTTTGGGTCCAATGTGGCAACCACCCTTTGTTCAAGATAGGTATTGTCTCTGACACATTGCTGCGAACTATCATGGAAGGTACAAGAAGAATGATGAGCGTCAATTAATTGTGCGCATGGGTAAGTGAAAACAAGTTAGTAAGTTATACATTTTTTGATCATTTTAATTTTGCAAAGAAAGCAAGTTAGTAAGTTATACATTTTTTGATCAGGTTACGAACTACTTCCTCGAACGTTTGAATCAATGCTTTAAGATTTACGGGCGAAGAACGAGGAAGGATACGATTACATCAGCCTCATCGATAAAGAAATGTGGACGAACGCATATGGTGGTGGATATCGATATGGACACATGACGACCAACTTGGCTGAGGCAATCAATTCAACCTTAAAGGGTGCACGTCACTTACCTGTAGCGGCTTTGGTAAAAACTATATATTTTCGTTTGGAGGCGCTTTTTGCGAAGCTCGGGGGACAAGCTCAAACCTGGATGCAAGGCGGTCATGTTTATCACCCTAGATTAGTTGCAAATCTACAGAAAAAAAATTGATGCATCAAATGGAATGTCTGTAACAAGCTTCTCTAGAAGGCATGAAATGTTTCGTGTCACAGAGTTGCCGCGACCTCTTCAAGGGATTGAAGCTGTGTCGTTAAGAGTAAATCTAAGGGACAGAACGTGCGACTGCGGGTTTTTTCAAGCTCTGAAGTATCCATGCTCTCATGTGATAGCAGCTTACTCGCATACACGTCAAGACTATAACCATTTTGTGGATCCCGTATACCTACTATCTAAAGTTTTTAAGGTATACGAATTTGAGTTTCCCTCCATAGGTAATGACAAAGACCCTGATGAGGTTCAAGATTAGCTTCCGATTGTACCAAATCCGAGTTTATTGTGGGAGCATGGTCGTCCAGAATCCAATCGAATTCAATGCGATATGGATATTCAAGAAAGATCTAGACAAGACAGAAGATGTGGCCATTGTAGAAACCCATGACACACTAGAAAAACATGTCCACTTCTGTTGTCATCAAGTAACAATTGATGAGGAAATGATGTATTTGTTTATCAAATAATAATTCTTGTATTTTAATTTGCATTTACTTCAAGTTAATGTCATTCGATAATCGCTGATGAAGATTAAAAAAATGAACACAATCATTAAATTTTATCAAACTAATAACAATTTGGTATTTAAATACAACAAACTTACAATAAGAATTAAATGGTAAATGATAACCAAATTACAATAACTGATATTAAATGGTAATAAACAAAATTAACTGAAATATATTATTAAAAAAAAAGTCCAACAAATTTAACAAAATAAAGTAAGTATTAAATGAGAAATAATAAAAAATTACAATTAAACAAAATAAAGTAAATACAAATATATAAAAAAAATCTATCGCTGCCTGCGTCGCGAATGTGTTCCGCAGGGCGGTGGCTGTCCATCTCGAGGAGGATTTCTTCGTATCACTAGTTCTGACTCCTCACTGTCATCATCGTCGTCGTCATCGTCATCGTAGTCCTGAGCAGGTACATTAGGTTGATGAGGAGTTGATAACGATGAAGCACCTCCATAGAATAAGGACCCTGGAGGTGTATGACTGACTATCCCACCGGCCTGCGAAAACTGGGAAAACCCAGACATCGCTGAGTGTGAAAACTGTACAGGAGGTGTCTGTGCTGCGGCCATGGGTGATGAGGCTGAACCCGCCAAAATATCTAGCATATGAACCCCAAGTCGGATATGCAAACATAGACCCATAATAGCCTCCAAGTGGGGTCATCTGTGACGGCGGCGGGGTAATAAAACTAGGTGAAGTCGACGACGGTATCTGGTAATGGAAAGGAGATGGCGGCATCATATATGGCTGCGATATCATAAATGGCTGCGGTGGCTGCTGTAAAGGTCCTGCTGGTGCAGCTAAGGATGAACCGGAAGCACCTGCTCTCCGTCCACGAGTCGGGGGACAATAGTGATGTGTCGGTGAACGTCTCTGTCGACGTCGTGGAACGGTCTGCCCTCGTGCATCCTCGGGAAGTAGAAACGATTTCTTGTTACCATTGAACCACTAATAATAATCCTCAGCATACATCAAGAAGTCAGTAAAATTGGACTCTCTACGTGAAAGGCGCCGATGTCGATCCTCCCACAACACGACCCACTCATGATGCCTCACCAGCCAATATGTATCTGTCTTGCCGCGTCTATCTAAGCTATGCAACTCGTCCATATTACGAGGTGTTTCCGGAATTGGTTGAAAACAACCAAACTGTCGGAGCACGCAATCAGTGGAGTGCCACTTGACGGTCGCATAACAGATCAGAGGGACCATCGCCATCCAAACATCTGATGGACCCCTCAACTCAGGTGGAATCACCTCCCTCACGTCATCAGTAGAATATGACACCCATTCAAACTAAAACAAATAATATATAATTTTTATCAAAATAATAATCTAATTATATAACTATAATCTAAAATCGATTTTTAAACATTAAAATTCATACCTGTGTGCCAGCCTTCTGATCGATTAGCACCCTAATTTTTTCTAAATCATCAGGTAGCTCCTGATGATTTTTCCTATCAGTAGACCACCTATTCAAGGAAAACAATTTATTATACGCTGTATAAAATTATTAATATACAAAATCAGTTTTATAATTACCTAAGAAGTAGTGGAAATACGAATGAGTTCTTCACAACGGGATATAAAAAGGGCAATCGATACCATGCCCAAGACTGCAGCAGTAGGAGACATCCGCCGATAACATTACGCCTGCAGTCAGTGGCTCCACACATCTCCCTGTACAACAAAGTCAAAACTGTCAAGCCCCAACTGAATGATCCGGCGAGACGAAAGTCGCTAAGATGTCGCAACCACATGCAGTGAACTAGGTTGCGCGATTTGTCTGGCATCAGCAACCCTCCCATCAACTGCAATATGCATGCCCGTGCATACATCTTAACCTCATCCTCAGAGGCGTCTGCGCTTAACTCCCGAAAATTGGCATCTAACCAATTTAACGGTATCCTACCTCCGATAAAACTTTCCGGGACACGTCCTAGATTTTCCCGACACAAAGTAGTCCAAGAACCGGAAGCTATCCCTGATATCACATCTCCATCCACCGGAAGCCCCAGGTGCATAGAAACATCCTCAAGCGTGATCGTGCACTCTCTGCACGGAAGATGGAATGTGTGGGTTTCCGGCCTCCACCGCTCTACTAAGGCAGAAATAAGGTCTGGATCTATCTTACAGTGACCTTGATATCTACCTATGTAACTAAATCCAGCCTCTACTAAATACGACAAGACACGACTAGGTATCACTAACTTAAGATTCCTAATAAAAGGATCTAATACACGGTCCTTCTCCTAAAAATAAATAATTACAAAAATTAATTCTTAATCTAATAATCATGCATTAAATAAATCAACTAATTATTACTAATAATTTAAATTAAATTAAAATGTTACCGTATTAGCAAAGTGTCGAGATATATGATTTCCATCCAAGCGAAGTAGACTGCCTTCCATTATATATTTGTAAAATAATTATATTAGTAAACTATTAAATAAAGTAAAATACTTAAATAAATTAAATACATAATATTAAAAATATTATAAAATATACCTTAAACAGAGAGAATATTTGAGAGAATTTGAGAGAATTCGGTGTGATGAAAGTGATTGAGGATGTGGGTATTTATAAGGAGGATTAGGGTGTGGACGGGTGGATAATTAAAGGTATAGCGCCCCCTGTACCGCACTATACCCCACATGTCAGATAATCAGGTATAGCGCGACCCATAATCCGCACTATACCACTACGTGGCGTATAGCATGGATCAGGGGCCGCGCTATACCCACGTGTAACCCATGTCAGCGTATAGCGCGGGGCAGGGGGCGCGCTATACCCCACGTGACGCCAAATCAGCATATAGCGCGGGGGAGGGAGTGCGCTTTACTGCTACGTGTGTTAGATCAAAAAATATAACCTGATCGATGTTAGATTGATAAATATACCGATCACCGGTGATTTTTCAGAAAAAAACGCCATCTAAGGATAGACTTATGAGTGGCTCTGCAAGTGTTGGCATATCTGAGACCGAATGGATTATATATAATATAATATCATCATCATGGACTTAACGGCTCTCTCATTTGTCTTGTATTAGATCTGAGTGTGATACTATTATTATGTATGGAGAAAGAGATAAAGCAGGGCCGAACACTTTATCTTATGATATTTAGCTTTTTATCTTACTTTAACCCACATGCATTTCAGATCTGCAGAAACATAAATGCTTTACCAGTAATAAGCGAATGTTCATAATGGTTTAAATATCTAACAAAATCCCTGACGAGAGGAGCAAGGCTTTAGCTCTATGCTCAGCCTCATTACAACCCTATAAAACTCAAGTTCATAATGCTTTAAATATCTACTATGATTGCATGATCATTTACTCATCAAAGATGTTGAACCTCTTTAGACTTTCCTCCGTAACATTGATTTTTACACATCAAAATCTTCGGACGATCTTTTGAAATTTTAAGATAATATTCTTTTAATTCAATAACAAATAACATTTGTCACTCTCTATCTCTATTTGGCAAATTTGCTCTGACGAGGCTTTGAAAAAAAAAGATAATTAGTATAGGGATGAGAAAAATTATTTCTTGAAATGGTGTGAAAGTTACAGCAAACGTCGGAAGATGACCGGAGCACATGATGTCTTTTGGAAGATAGTCGGAGCGTATGGTGTCTTCAGACTCTTCACCTTTCACCGTTGCCTTAAACTTGAATTTGTAGCAGAGAGAGGCTGCAACAGTGAAGGAGAAGTGGGAGAAGAGAGGGAGGCTAGTCATGGTGGTTCGGCTGGAGCTTGAAGACGTCGTGTACTTCGATCGTTTTTTCAAAGACGACAGTTGTTCCCGGCTTCTTCCGACAACACTATTCAAAACACCCTATTTGAGAAAATAGTTTTTCTCTTCCCCTATATCATCTATTCTTTTTTTCAAAGCCTCATTTAAATATTTTTATCATCTCTAACTCAATCATTCATCTTTTAGTCACTGTCTGGCCACCATCTGACCGTCATGTCTCTATTCTCACACTCGTAAGTCCTGCATTCTTTGAGAAATAATGACTTTTATACATAATCTATTAGAAACCCATATCATCTGTCAATGTTAAAATCTATGATCAAATTTCAACCAATCATATATATTGAACTTATCGATTTTATGAATGATCATTATAACTTTATATCTATAAGAACCAACATAAAAATCATTATAAAATCTCTCATTTAAAATTGGAGAAGTAAAACAACTCGCCTTTCTTATAAAGCTAAAAGATTTAAACTTCGACCAATTATAATTTATTTACTACCATCAACAAAAGAGAAAGTGAAAGGTTAGGCTCAACGGTCACATAGCATAGGGTAGCCCTCAATATTTAAGGAATATTGGGGGTTTATCATTCTGCATTTGGAAGCTGCCCCCGACAGCTTCATCGATTGTAGGTGCATGCTTTCACATGACGTTTCCTCACAATGGGAGTGGAAATGGACTTCATTGGACCGAGTAAACAACATAAAATAATAATGTAGCTATCCGTTGCTAACATAATCATGTCCTATCCTATATTTAATTACTTCTATTTATTTATGCTTCCTATGATTTTTATATAAAATGGTCCTTATGTCAATGCAACTTCCCCCATTTTATTAATACGCCCAATGTCATGGTGGTTAAGCAATGGACGTTATTTCATGGAGGTCACATGTTTTATTTCTCTCCCCTGTACAATATTTAATCTACATGCTATTCTTATAATATTTGAGAGTTAAGATTCTTCGGTAGTTAAAAGAATTATTGTTGTTTCTAGAGTTCGAGCACCAGTAACTGTAAGAGTAATTGAGTGTTCATTGTCAAATGATTGACAATACTTAGAACATATATTATTTTATAATTATCTTTAGCTTTAATTAAAAAAATTAAATATAACATTTAACCCAAATAATATTAAATTAAAGATGAAATGATTTCTCCATTTTATTCGGAAATAAAAAAGTAATTAAATATTTATTTATATATTTAAATAAATTTAATATTAAATCATTACAAAAAGTAAATTTATGATATTTGTGATAGAATATGAGTTTTCTTAATATATATTTTAAATAATTTAAAATTTATAATCTATCCTAAATTTAAACTTTGTAATGATTTAATTAAAAATATATAAATGATTTTTTTATTTCTAAATAAAGAGAGATAATATTTTTATGTAAAAAATATTAATCCGAATAATCTCCCTAATAATCAAGAGAATATCAATCACATTTCTAAATACAACTGTAAAATACATCCTCTTTCTTTCTTCTCAAATGTACAAGCATTCCAAACAACCTTTTAAGAGCAAGATAGAAGGACCTTTACCTCTAAAATGACTTGCCGACTAAGGTGGTATTTGTTTTTGCAGAGGTAAAAGGTCTGCAGTCTGCAGACCACATCTGCAGACGTCTGCAGCAGAAGAGGTGGACCAAAAGTCTGCAGTCTGCAAGAAGAAGACTGTTTGTTTTTAACGTCTACAGACTGCGAAAATAAACTGAAATATAAATAAACTGATTTTTTAAACTTAAAAGAGTTTTGCAATACTGAAATTTAAATAATTTTAGTTTTACAATACTGAAATTTAAATAATTCATACAACTACAATAATAATTTTTTTAGAAAAACAAACATCACCTTATTAATTCTATTATAAGTCTCACATAATCACATGTATTATTAGTTTTATAAGTTTTATAGAATAAAATTTATAAATGATCATTAAATTATATGATTTTTTAAACATTAAATTATATAAAGTTATATAATAATATTAAATTTTGAATTTTATTATCATATGACACAACAACATTAATTATCATTAAACTATTATTAATCAATGAATCATACATCTCTCTCTTTTTTAAACATTAATTATCATTAAACTATTATTAAATATGCAATTATGTAATACTTTTAATTTTTTTTAAATATATATTCATAATTTATTTTTATAATTATATGATATTTTTAGAAAATATTTTTAAATTTATTAAATTATTTTATGATTATTTTTTATTTAATTTTGATTATATTTTAAAATTTTAAAAACATAATTTATAATTTTTTATATTTTAAAATCTTAATTATCAAACAATGAAATCATTTTTTATTAATAAATGTGGTTTAAATACTTACATTTCGTATAAAAAGTTTAAATATAATTTAAAAATAACAAATCCAAAAAAATTATATTTAAACTTAAATCAAAATAATTAAAATAAATATAAAATTTTAATAATATATAAAATAATATGATATAAAATTAAATATCTATAATATAATATTAAAATATTAATATTTAATTTATTTAAAAATTAATATTAAAATTAATATATATAATATAATATTAAAAAATTAATATTTAATTTATTTAAAAAATAATATCTATAATATAATATTAAAAAATTAATATTTAATTTATTTAAAAATTAATATTAAAATTAATATCTATAATATAAAATTAAATATAAAACCTCTTTGAAGAGGTTAGAAGACGACTGTAGACATAAAATCACGTCTGCGCCACGCAGACTATACGCAGATGTTAGAAGAGCTTCTGTCTTCTAAAATATAAACGGTCTGCGAAGTCTAATGTCTACATGTGATCTGCGCGACACAGACATAAGAAATTTGAAGAGGTAGAACAGTGAAAACAAACACCACCTAAGTCATTTCTCAGTTCCACTCCCACCTAGTAAGGACCATTGCCCAACACCACTCGAGAAGGGACACGCAGAAACGCAAGTAGTCCTTGACTCAGCCTCAACCCTGCACAGCACATAAACCTCATCTATAACGATCCATTTACTCTGTAATTTGTTCTTTGTTGTTAATCGATCCAAGATAGTCATCTACTATACTATTTAATATTTAATTTAACATATATGTATTGAATTTAGTGGAAGAAATATAATCTTATCTACCTCAATGGTTATGCTTAGGACATTACTATATAATATAAATTAGAAAAATTCTACAACGTTCATCGAGAGCACCATTAAATTAATTTATAAAACGTGACTAAATATATAATTATAAATTAGTTAAAAATCTAAATGTAATTTAATTAAAATAAAATATTTATAAAACATTAGTTTTTAGGGTAAACTATACCATTGGCCACCTAACTATTTACCCTTTCTACTTTAACTACCGATTTTTTAATTTTATCAATCGAGTCACCTAACTATTTAAATTTTGTCAATCAAACCACCTACCGTTAAATATTAATGGAGGAGATGATGTGACAGTTAATAAAATTTATATAGTTACACATTTAGTCCTCATTACTTATACATTCTATTAATTTTGTCATAACTTTTAATTAATTCCATAAACTTAATCCTCAATTAGATGGTGAAATGTGTCACTATGTGATTGGATTTTTTTCTTAATTTTTTTTATTTAATTTAATAACATTTTACTTCCAATCAAATGGTGGCACGTGTCACCAATTGAATGATTAGAGAAAATAAATTGAATTAATAACTGCTACTGGTGGGATTTGAACCCAAGACATGAGGAGAGGAAGCAAACGCCCTAACCACTGGATTGCACCATTTAAATGAAAAATCAATCACGACATAATATATATAGTTAATGGCAATAAAAAAAGGGAAAACAACCTAATAAGAACTCCAACATGGAATAATTGAATAATACAATAATATGATATATATATATACACAAATATTATAATTGATTAATATGTAAATGTATTTTATTTATATTTTAATTATTTTAATGAAAAATAAAAAAAATTTTGATATATTATAATTGAAATATAACGAAGAGCTTCGTTGACTTAGAATTTTTCTGATAGTTAAAGGCTTATCATAGTAAGCATTTTAACTTATGCAATGACTTGTTTATATCCCAGTTAAAGTAAGAATTTTATATTTTATTATTTATTCATTATATTTTTGGAGAATATTTTAGGGAAAACTTGATTTTATTGAATTAGTCTATTTTAATATAGAGTTGTTAAATAAGATTAAAATTCGAACGACGTTATAGTATTTTAAAATATAAGGTATGATCCATTTCAGTTCAATAAAATTATAATAATGAAGATGATTTATTAATTTAAAATATGTAAAATGATATATTTCAATTATAATATATTAAACTCACTTTTATTTTAATTTTTACATTAATGTGATTTAAAATATAAATAAAACATATTCATTTATTAATAAATTATAATATTTATTTCTATATATTTTGTAGTAAAGCAGTCGGTCAAATTTTTTAGTTTGCTCACCACTTCTTTACCATTTCGTAAAGGGTCTCGTTCGATAGAGACATAATTTTATAAAGATTACTCAGTTGTCATTGTTTAAAAAAAATCATAATTATTAAATTGATACAAATGAGTCACAAAACTATATTTCTCAATGAATATTTGCAAAAATAACGTCTTAATTGTCAAAGTAATAGTTCTAATTTTATCACTATCACGAACATAGAATCAACAACTAGACTAAAGAAAAACTAAATATTTTGTTTATGAGTAGAACCGATTTTAGTGCTAAAAGAATTTTTTTTTTTTAGAAAACACGAGTTTAAACATATATATCTATAAAGTATATACGTTGTTAAGAAAAATTCTAAATAGATTATTCAAAAAAAAATCCACCCAGAATGTGGTTCCTGGTTTACTGCTAATATACTTTCAGCATATGGTGACAACTATATCATTAGGTACAAACTGTTTACGTACCACAACGGAATATGGGTGGTCGAGAAGGTGCAAGCGAAGGATGTTAGACCGCTGCCGTATGTACATGGGAAGAATTGGGCGGTCGGAGATGTAGCGGAGGTGTTCGATGTCCGGTGTTAAAGGATAGGAAAGGTGGCAAAGGTGTTAAAGAACAATGATTCAGTTGTAAATTGTAAATTAAGTTGTTTGGTTCCATCCAAGTTAAGGAGTTCCATGCATAAAGTTTAAGGGTTAGGCTGGATTGGCATGGCAACAAGTTGATGGTGTTTGGTAAGATCAATGGCCTACATTCATCATGCTTTTGCAATATATTCTCTTTTCTAAATGTTTATATAAAAGGGTCGATTTTTTTTGTGTTTATTAGAGCTCTCTTTCGATGAAGCATAGCGTAACTCGTGATGAATAGTTCGTATGAATTCAAGAGAATATCTTGTTGTTGCCTTCAGCATGGTTCTTTATGATATGAACATTATTGCTTGAAGTCTACTGATGTTTGGCAGGTGGAAGGCATTGCTACCCTCGGAGTATCATCGATATCGTTTTTTTGTTTTGAAGTTCGTTCAAGGCGTTTCTTTGTGATCGTTTTATGAGACCGGCGATTAGGTGTTTTTTTTCTGTTTGATAATGGTAATCCAAATACAATAACCAGCTATGATGTCTTAGAAGTCGATGGTTACTTCTTACATTCCTATCTGCATTATTAGTATATCTGAACCGGACTACATGTGTTTCCAGGTTGCTCAAAGTAAAGAATTGGGCAACAATTTTATACCAAAAATTCCATACCGTACAATAATGTCACCATGTGTCTGTCCATGAGAGCCAAATGCAAAATCCACGGTCATCGATATGAAGAATTCGACATCGGAGGAGCTTTAGACGAAACCTCAAGACAAGAAAATCGTCTCTTAAGAGAACACTTACCTTTGTTTAATCGGGTAGATGAATTCTCCTACCGACATGAAGGGACCCATTGAAATTCATTGATCTATCAACCAAAAGGAAGAACAGGATGGAAGACACAAGTTCCAACTGTGTATATCATTCTTCTAGGCTGGATCATCATTCCCATCTTCGCGTGGTAAAAGAAACTTACCCTTGTCCCCTGTCGACAAAGTTGTTGACATCCATGAAATAGAGCTTCGTGCTTACAAGTCAACGGTGGAGGCATTGCATGTTTCAGGAAGTATTAACATTTTGGACGAGAACACCTACTCCAGCTGAGACACCTTTTTGTCAGCTCATGTTCTGTGTTCCAATCTTGTTTGTCTCTTATGTCTTGTCATGGTGTACGGATGTAATTGGTTTCACCAGGCTCCGTAACTCAACCAATGACAGTTTTCGAGGTCTGTTAGCCGTCGGCTATGGCTACCAAGTCTCTTCTCTTGCAGGCAGCACCTTAACCTTCTTAGTTATATAGCTTTTCAGGTGTATATAACATGTAAAGTATATGGAGGAATTGGCGTTTTACATGTTAAAGCCTAGAGCCAATGACAGGATTCCATGTCTTGTTATGATCAAGGTGATTTGACTGAAGAAATGTCAAGAATTCCATTTTTTTTAATAAAGGATCAGATGTAGAAATAACATATCCATTTCTTATTGTTTTTTATTCGCTAAACTGGTTCAGTTAATTCGGCTAATATCGAAATAAGAACACAAGTAAAATCTTACCTTTCAATTTTCAGCCATCCCAAAATTATGGTATTGCACAGCGTGAAGAAGTGTCAAATGAAAGCGTGAAGAAGTGTCAAATGAATAAATTGTTAACAATTGAGAGGTGTAAACATGTATGTTATGTAAACAACACATCTTGGCAACAAACAAGGATGTTAGATTGCCTTCAAATCACAGAATCTGGCATCTGCAACTTTCTGAATCTTGAGGCCCTTCAAACCATATATCCCATGATGGGTTTATGGGGCCATTTGTTCTGTAATCAACAACAAATCCAACCATTAGAGCTTAAAAACAAAACACAAGCAACTCGATCGAAAATTCGGGTTATCGTAGTTACAATGGAAGTAGTGGATCAGGTCTGGTCTCCATGCTACGCAGCAATCTGATGGGGGAGAACACGCAAATATATCGATAAATGATGATCATTTAGAATCCGAAAACTTGTTTCTAGGTTTTCAACTTCATAGGAAAGAAAAAACTTAGTTCTTAAACTTACTCCTCACACAGAGTTGACACATTATCTGTTTTCTCAAGCAATTCCATCTCTTCCTGGAAAAAAAAATACACCAAGAGACAAAATAATAAGACATAGTACATTTCAGCGCAATAGCGACTTCTGGAACCTTATTTCTCGAAGAAAAACAAATCACAACGGTGCGAAAACCGCAAATCGATCATCTGCAAGCAGTAAAGATAGACAAAAACGGGACGAACGATCAAGCTTGTGAATCAATGACCCTATAACGCCACTAACATGCCCATTGGATGAAAGTTTAGGGAGTTCTTGGTCATCGTTTTAATACCATACATATCATAGAATGTATATGGAAATCTATTTTCTATGGAGGTCTGATGGATAATGTAGGAAAAGGAAAAAATGCCAAATAGCAGCCACCATGGAGTTTTTATGTGGTGCAAGTGCAAACAACACTGCTAAAAGCTTTTTTCTTTATGAAACTCATGGCATAGCAAGAGCTACAAGCCAAAACTAATTCAAAAAGCACTTTGGCATGATAAAGAGATTCCACCAGCACTAACAAGCACTAGATATTGTCATACTTCTTCATAATGATCATATGGGAAGCATCAAAGATTGAAGACCATTCTTCTTATGGTGTTTACGGTGCCGAAAAGACTAATTCAATGGCATTTCAGTACTGAATTTAATGGGAATGAAACAGAGAAAGTTTAGCACTTTCCCTATAGAGAGCAGGCATAACAAGCTTGATCTGGAACTTCTTTTGTCACCTATGGAGACTCCTTAAACATAACCTATTTGATTAAACTTAGAAAAACTAATCCAATCCTATCCAACCCGAATACAAAATAACCCGAATCCTATTTGATTTGACTACGAAAAACTAACCTAATCCTATTCGACTCGAATCTAAAATAACTTGAACTCAAACCAAATAATGATCTGATTGGGAAAACCCAAATCTCAAATCCAAATGATTTAAACTCAAAACAATATAAATTCAAAACGTTTCGGATTTGAAATGAACCCAAAACCAACGTGACTAGAAAAATTTATAAATTCAAATTTACCTGATTCATAGATGAACGGAATAGTTCTTGGCGGATTTGTGCAAGTACAGCGATTACAATTTTGCAAGATAAAAAGTTCAGTTTTCCATTATAACATCAAAAAATGATATATTAACCACCAAATTCTAAGATATGCTTTGAATCGTTGCACTAAGCCACCGCCGTCTTCCTCTACTCAGCCAACGAAATAATCTAACTTCACATATGGGAATTATAATTATAAATATTATTATTATTATCTTAAGAAAAATGCTTATGAAAAAGTTCGCAAAAGGAACTGCTCTTTCTTTTCCTGATATATTCTACAACTCTTCAAAATTCAAGCTAAGTCAAAGTTTTTGGAGGGCATTTTCAAATGATATAGAGCAAATCATAGCTAAAAAAATAGAAACATGAAAAGTAACTAACCTCGAGGGACTTGGATTCTTGTTCGACTCGCTTGAGTTCAGCAAGAATCCGATGTCTGCCTCTGGTGTCGGCTGCTGTTCCGGCAGCCTCTAGTTGTTCATCCGTCGACGATGCCGTTTCTGACTTCATTTTACTACGCGCTTTCCCTCCCTTGGCTGCTGGAAAGTATTGAAAATTCAATGGCTTCACTTGCTCATACCAAAAACCACGCGCTTCGTTTTCATTTCATTTCATTTCTTCTTAAGAATTCTTCATTGCATTGAAATTCAAAAGAAACCGAAGCTCTCAATCAACCTGCGGATCTGAATTTTTCCGTACAGAGCTGTGATTTTTTATTTCTCTTCTCTCCCAAAAAGCTCCGAAAACGGAAACGAGTAAACGACTTTTACTCCTTACTGTTTGTTTTCTTCGAAAGCTCTTCTTTTTCTTTTCCTTCTGATTTCGATTTCTCTGCCTCATTAAAAATTAAAGGGAAAACTTTTTATTCCGTTTTAGCACTCAAACTTTATTTTATTTAAAAATCATACCTAACGTTTATTTAAGTATCCAACGGTTAAAAAATTAAGGCTTAAATAAAAAAATAAGTCTCCAAACTGTAACGTTTTTCATGAATACGTGCCTATAGTATTTTTTGAATGATTTCGGTGACTAATGTTACAAACGTTACCAGTTTAGGTGTCCGAGCCATAAACGTCGTTAATTTCCTCCTTTAAGTGACATTTGCCACCCTCAGGTAATTTTGAATTAAAAAAATTAAAAATATTTTTTTTATAAAAAAGCCCAAAGATTTCAAAAATCTTAAAAACCTCCCCCAAACTTTGAAAACCCAAAATCTAGTCCTTATGCCCCTGCCTGTCGCCGATCTCCGCAACCGTTATTGTCGATTGGACTTCCACATGGCTGCGCCTCCATCGAAGACTTGTTCCCCAATGAATAATCACCATAACAGCAGTCGAAGATCGCTAAAATCGTGACGAAATCTACCCTGACGAACGCGACGAAACGACACCTATCGCGAAGAGAAGGCGATGTCGTTCGACTAAGAATATGGCAAGGGAGGTGTCAGAGATGGTGGTCGTGGCTGAAAAAAGAGGTAAAGTTAGGGTTAAGGCTAGAATTTAGGGATTTTAGGACTTTTTGTAATTTTAGAAAAAATATAGTTTTTAAAAATATATAATATTTCTTAATTTTAAAAAATTCAAAATTATCATAATGTGACACATGTCACTTAATGGAAAAGTTAACGACAGTAATGGCCCAGGCACCTAAAGTGGTAACGTTTGTAACGTTAGGCACAGGAATCATTCAAAAAATACTGTAAGCACCTATTCGTGAAAAGTGCTATAGTTTGGGCACATATTTTATATTTAATCCAAAAATTAACAGAATTGTTGACGTGATATCTTTTTATTTTTTCATTGATGATGTGGAATTAGCTTATGGTGACACATCAATATTATAGTTAAGTTTTTAATTAACGGTGGGATATCAAAATGAAACATAAACTAATTATTAGGTACCTATACAGAACAAAAGGAATAATGTAGGTACTAAATGTGTATTTTATCCAAAATTGTTGAAAACACTTTGATATTTTAATATACCAAAAATTGTTAAATAGTTTTTACAAATTTTAAGCTTATATTAGATTCAATCATTCGAATATATAAATTATTCTTTGAAATTAAAAGGTCAATTTTACTCCCCACTCTACTGAAAAATTGAATCATATACTGGAAATATTTTTGAATAATTTTTTCTAAGGGTTTCGAACTTTATTCGAGTCAAAAATGATTTTTAATCATAGTAATACCGATACTACTAGAACAATACCGATATTGTTCAAGAAGTATCGATACAGATATCGATGTTGAAGTCCAAAATGATGAAGTAGTACCGATACTGCTAAGGCAGTACCAATACTGTCAAAACAGAATACTACTTAGTATAGTAGTACCGATACCCTTATTGGTGGTATTGATACTACCTTTTTGGTTTTGAATCAGTCCAAATTCCAGTATACTAAAATGGTATCGATACTATGTACAATATCGATACTACTAAATATAGTAGTACTGATACCCTCTTGACAGTACCAATACTATAGTTTCCCAACGGTTAAATTTTTGTATTTAATGTAGGGAGTATCAATATTGAGAGATCGAGTACCGATACTACAAGCTTCTGGAAAACATTTAATGCGAGAAACTGCCGCCAATGGCTCTATTCACTCCCACAACAACTAAAACAGTTGGAATTGATTGAGGGAGTATAAAAACAAGATCTCAAGTCATTTGTGAAGATAAGAGACAAAAGAGATAACCATAAACAACAAATTTGAGCCAAATCAAGTCAACATTCTTCAATATTATTTTTGCTTTCAAAGAACACTTTTTGTACTCATTTGTATTAATTTCTCAAGTGTTCTTATTTGTTCTTGAATTGTGCAAACACATTCCTAGTGAGGATTTTTTTAAGTTTGCAATTTGTAATTTTCTCTTTGAGAGATTGTCTCAAGAATTTGGGGTATAATTCTTGAGGGAGTTGTAAGGTTACACCTTATCCTCAAAGGTATATACAAATTATTGAATTTGTGGAAACCCTTAGTGTGGATAGCTAAGGTAGTGGGTGTAGACTTTGGTTGATAAAGTCAAACCACTATAAATTCTTGTGTTCATTTGTTTACATTTTCTCTCAAGCTTCCACCAAATTTTTATTACCAATTCACCCCCTCTTGGCTATTTCATCCTTTTGATTGACTCAACAATTGGTATCAGATCTAGACTCGTTAGAAGGTTTAACCACCTCTTGAGAAGATCCTAAAGGATTTCAATCGTCATCCAAGTCATCCATGGCCTCTACATCAAAATTTGAAATTGTTTGTTTATCTCAACCCATCAACAATACTCCATACTTCAATGAAACCAACTTAGCCTATTGGAATAATATGATGAAACTCTTTATTCAAGCAAGTGATTTGGGAGCATAGAGCATCATAATAAAAGGTCACTCTATTCCAAATAGAGAAATGGAGATGTGGAGTGAAGATGAAAAGAGATTGTTCCAACTAAACGCAAAGACTATGTACATTCTATTTTGTGCACTTGGCCTTGATGGATATGAGAAAGTATGATCTTGTTCCAATGCCAAGGTGATATGGGATAAACTTGAAGTTACTCATGAAGGAACAAACGATGTAAGTGAAACTAAAATTAGTCTTCTCAATTATAACTACGAAAACTTCAAGGTGAGACCGGATGAAGACATTTAATCAATGATTGATCGATTTTCGATTATTTTCAATGGTCTCAAAGGCTTTGGAGAAGATATTCCTAATGAGAAGCTCGTTAAAAAGATGATCTACAATCTTCCCAGGTCATGGCAATCCAAGATGACCACAATAGTTGAAGTAAAGAATCTAAAGATTATCATCTTAGATGAGATCATTGGATCCTTGCTTAGCCATGAAATGATGGTGAAGGAAGAAGAAGATCAAGAAAATAATTATGAAGAAAAGAAGGAAATGGAAAACAAGAAAAAGATTGGTGTTGCTCTCAAATCCACCAAAGAAGAGATTGATAAGGATGAAGAAATGACAATGTTTGCCAAAAGATTCAAAAGATTCATGAAGTCCAAAAAATGAAGAAGATTCCAAAGAAAATAAGGCTTCAAGAATGAATCTTATGGGAAGGACCTCATAATTTGCTATGAGTACAAAAAGTTGGGGCATGTTAAATTTGAATGCTCACAATTAAAGAAGAATATATCCTCCAAGAAGAAACAAAAGGCACATGTTGCTACATGGAGTGATGATGACTCATCAAATGAAGAGAAGGAAGAGGTAGCCAACTTGTGTCTCATGGCCACTGAGGGAGAATCTAAGGTAACCTCTAACTCATCTACATTAAATGAATATACTTTTGATAAGTTTCAAGAGGCTTTTGATGAGTTGGCCTCATAATTTGAGATCATGCTTTCAAAACATAAGAAGAATATTTCAAAATTTAAAAATGAAAATGATCTCTTATCCAAGACCAACAATGTACTTGAAAGTAAGGTCAAATATATGCAAGTCAAACTAGAGGAGTTTGAAAATAAAAATCATGACTTGCACAACCTAGTTTCAAAGGTTAATGATGATCATCAAAAGAAACTTGATGATCTTAAAGCTTCTTTTAACAAAATTGGAACAAATCGTTTTGAAAAAGGATCAAATTCTAAATCCAACTATGTTAGAAATAACTTCAGACCATACAATCATAGAGGTTACCAAAGAACCTCAAATAGAAAAGTTAATAGAAACATATGGGTCTCTAAAGGACTCGTTACTACAAAGACAAGGATATCCTAGAAAAATGGATACCTAAGGGGACTAGATTATTGGGAACTAATGCCTATGGACCCAAAATAATTTGAGTACCAAAAATCAAAACTTAATCTATGTTTTTAGGTGAAGGAGCATTGCTACAGGGAATAAAACAAAAGTTCAAACTCATGGTACCTTGATAGTGAATGCTCAAGACACATAACCGATGATAAGAGCCGGTTCCTGGAGCTTAATGCTAAAAGTGGAAGAGTAGTAACCTCTAGTGACAACTCAAAATGTCATATTGAAGGAATTGATTCTATTGGTAACAACTCTTCCATTCTTATTGAAAATTTTTTATAATGGGTTAAAGCATAATCTTCTTAGTATTTGTCAACTATGTGATAAGGGATACAACGTCTTATTTGAGTCAAATGGTTGAGAAATTGTTAATATTACATCTAATATGATTATGCTTGTTGGTAATAGAATAGGAAATATTTACATGGTGCATCTAAATAATATTGACATGTCTAATGTATATTTAGTTGCTAAAGATGATCATGATTGTTGGTTGTGGCATAGGAAACTCGGACATGCTAGCATGAGTGTTTTACAAAAACTTGTTCAAAGAAATCTTGTAAGAGGCTTTCCAAGATAAAATTTGATATTTGATAAAATTTGTGATGCATGTGTTAAAGGAAAACACAAAATAACTTCCTTTAAACCTATTAATGATGTATCATCTAGTAGAGTATTACAATTGATCCATATAGATCTTTTTGGGCCTATTAGAACTACTAGCTTGGGTGGAAAAAATATGCATTTGTATTGGTTGATGACAACTCTAGGTTTACTCAGGTTCTTTTCTTAAGTACAATAGATGAAGCTTTAGAATATTTCATCATTTTCTCTAGAATAATCCTATTTCAAGTGTTAGGAGTGACCATGAAACCGAATTTGAAAATCTTGGGTTTGGTGATTTTTGTAATTCAAATGGAATTAGCCATAATTTTTCAGCCCCTAGAACCCCTCAACAAAATGGAGTTGTTGAGAGGAAAAATAGAACTTTACAAGAAATGGCTAGGACCATGCTTTGTGAAAACAATTTGCCAAAATATTTTTGGGCGGAAGCCACAAATTCCACTTGTTATATGATTAATAGAGTAATGATTATGCCTATTTTAAAGAAAACTCCATATGAACTTTTCAAAAATAAACAACCCAACATTAGTTATTTTCATCCTTTTGGATGTAAGTGTTTTGTTTTAAATAATCGAAAACAAAATATTGGTAAATTTGATGCAAAAAGTGATGAAGGGATTTTCTTGGTCACTATTTAAAATCTAAAGCTTATCGATTCTTTAATAAAAGAACTCTAGTGGTAGAAGAGTCAATACATGTTATTTTCGATGATAATCCCCTTATGAGGAAGGATTCTTGTATTGATGATGATGTAGGTATCTTAAATCAAAATGAAGTTGGTGAATCATCATCAAAAGAAGTAAAGAATGAAGAAACTCAAGATGTCTTCAAGAATCTAACTCTAGAGGAAAGGGAAGTCACATACCTAAGGGAGTACAACTATTTCAATGATGGTGAGATTTTGGGCAATTCATCCAAAGGGGTAACCACTAGATCATCTCTTAAAAACATTTTTAATTATGTTGCATTTATCTCATGCATAGATCCTAAGAATATCAAATAAGCATTAAATGATGAACATTGGATTATGGCTATACAAGATGAGTTAAATCAATTTGATAGAAGTCAAGTGTGGACATTAGTTGAAAGGCCTATTAATAAGTCTACTATAGGTACTAAATAGGTATTTAGGAATAAATTAGATGAAAGTGATAATATAGTGAAAAAAAGGCTAGACTTTTTGCTCAAGGGTACACTCAAGAAGAGGGAAAAGATTTTGATGAAAATTATGCTCCCGTAGCTAAGATGAAGGCTATTAGAATGTTATTATCATTTGCTTGTTATCACGTATTTATTTTATTTCAAATGGATGTTAAAACTGCATTTTTAAATGGTTTATAAAAGAAGAAGTGTGTGGAACAACCTCCCGGTTTTGAGGATTCAAAATTTCCAAATCATGTTTTCAAATTGACAAAAGCTTTGTATGGTTTAAAACAAGCTCCTAGAGCTTGGTATGAAAGATTGTCAATTTTTCTTAGTAATTCAAATTTATGTTGATGATATAATTCTTGGTTCTACTAATGACATTCTTTTCCAAGAATTTGCTAAGCTAATGCATGGTGAATTTGAGATGAGCATGATGGGGGGAGCTTTCATTTTTCTTGGGGCTCCAAATCAAGCAAAGAAAAGATGACATCTTCATCAATCAAGAAAAATACATCAAAGATATGCTCAAGAAGGTTAGATTGGAAAATATGAAACCCCAAGCCACTCCTATGAGCTCATCTACAAAGCTTGATAAAGATGAAGAAGGTAAGTGTGTAGATGTTAAACTTTATAGGTCTATGACTGGATCTTTTCTTTATCTTACTGAAAGTAGACCGGACATTATTTTAGTGTTTGCTTATGTGCTACATTTCAAGCATGTCATAAGGAGTCTCACTTACAAGCCATTAAGAGAATCTTTAGATACCTTAAAGATACTTATAGCATAAGACTTTGGTATCCTAGCGACTATAGCTTTAGCTTGCATGCCTTCTCGGATGCGTATTATGGAGGTTGCAAATTAGATAGAAAAAACACCTCCGGTATATGCCAATTCCTAGGAAATATGTTAATTTCTTGGGTTTCAAAGAAACAAAATACTGTTGCACTATCTACCACCGAAGCGGAATATATTTCAGTCGCTAGTTGTTGTACACAAGTTTTATGGATGAAACAACAACTTTTAGACTATGAAATTGACGTGGGTATCATTCCTATCAAGTGTGACAATACTAGTACTATTTGTCTCACTAAAAATCCCATCCAACATATTAGAACTAAGCACATTGAAATTAGACATCATTTCATTAGAGATCATGTTTCAAAAGAAGATATAGTTCTAGAGTATGTAAATATTTTGCATCAAGTAGTTGATATCTTTACAAAACCTTTAGACAAACAAAAATTTTAGGCACTTAGGAAAGAATTAGGTCTAACTAACCTACCTTGACTTTGTGTTTAAATAAGTTCTGCACTTTTATGATTTTATGACAAATGCATGAAAAATGATTTTTAATGCCTTATATGCTATTAGTTAGGGGGAGTTTATGATTTTCATGAAAATTAATAATATGTTCAAATTATGTTTAAATTATGCTTAAATGTATATTTGTTTGCTTGAACATATTTGCTTTGCCTAATTAGAGTTGCCGACACCACTATTTATGCTTTAAAATATGCATCCTATTTGTTTTTGTTGCAGTTTTAACCATTATGTGCACTTAGTACCGATACTTTTCATCTAGTACCAATATTGTTCTTGCAGCCTCGATAGGGTATCGATACTCGATATCGATAGCATCATATTTTTTTTACTTTGAAGTGTCAATACTCCCATTGGATTACCGATACTCCCAGTCGGGTTTAGCTTATAATGCCCTAAAATCTCATTTTTTTCCATTACTCTCAACCGTTCCAACCGAAAACCTCCAACCCCCTCTAAATTTTTTTGCTTTATTCCATTGTTTTGGAGTCATTTTTGCGAATCATTCCAACCTACTAGCATCATCAAATTTGTGTATTCATCATCAAATTCCATCTCAAGCCTACATTTTCAAGGTATTTTTTTAAAACAACTTTTTTCTTTTCGAATTTAGGCCTAGTTTTAGTTAGTTTTTGCTTAAATTAGTGAATGGACTTTACTTATTTTTTATTTCTACACTAGAATCTACTTCGTTTTTAACAAAATTCATTTAAATTTGATTTTTTTTTTAAAAAAAGTATCTACATACATATATATATATATATATATATACTTTTGTTTTTCTTAACACTATTTTCCTTTTTTCCCATTATTATTTTTTAAAAATTAATTTCGTTATATAATTCCTTGAATTGTGGACTTATATTGAGTTTTGGGATTGATTGGTTGCATACATATATATTGTTTTTCTTTGCAGGTTTTCCTTTATCCCGACTTTCATCATGTCTCACAAACGTCCTCGATCATCTTCCTCTCGTGCTAATCCACCTCCTAACCCTCCACCAAATCCTACTCCCAATCAAAATGAAATGACCATCGTGAATTCGTGTTTTAATGAACCAAATCATCACAATCTCTATTCACGATATCTCAACCATTTCAAATCTTCTGCTCTTAGGGGTGAGTGTATTCCTTTTGTTCCGGTAATGAATGCCATCAATTTTAAATATCTTTCCCTTCTCAAAGCTTGGAAATTTGATAACACGTTCAAAGTCAAACCCTTTGTCTATCACTAACTTGTTCACATTTTCTATTCCAATGCGGTTTGTGTCCAAAACGAAGCTCGTACTCATACAAAAATTATTCGTTTCTATCTCTTGGGCGAATACATTACTATTGATTTCGAATCTATTGCCCGTGCTTTTGGGCTTGAAAATAATGGGATTGATAATGAGCGAGACATCATCCCTTCCACCTTAGAAGTATGGAAAAATGCCAGCGTCCTTGACTTTCATGAGAGGTTCCCTTCACTTGATCATCTCTTGGTGTTTCGACCATCCGGAGGAAATTATTCCTCTTTCTAAAGCATTGACATATGGTGGATTCATTGTTTCAAAGAAAATAAAAGAATTAATCATGCTCAAATCATCTTCGGTGAACTAATGGACACCATGAACCATATTCCTTCTAAGAGGGTCGAATATCTGGTTTATGGTTGTCTTCTTAGTAATTTCTTTATAAAAGTCGGTCTTAGAGTCGATCTTGATGATGTTATCCCCTTGGGTACCCAAATCAATCTTATATCTCTTCTCAAGTCGGGATAAATTTGGAGACAATTGGGAAAGGAAACCAAAAGAGACGCCCGACGCAAGTTATTTTCGAGCTGCTCTGGCTCCAGCTCCACCTCAGGACGATGATGTTTTACATGACGTTGATGATCCCACTAATCGCGTCCCTGATGAGCCTTCTAGAGCGGCTGGTGAGATGCCTCCTTACTTTCAGTCCATGATGGAGACATTGGATTTAAGGTTTGCCTCTATGGAGTCCCACTTTATTGCCTTAGGGACTCAGGTATCCAAGATAGCGTCACAACAGTTGGCACTGTAAGCAATGTTTATGGATTCCCGCCGAGACATCCTCGCTCGATTCGATGTGGTAACAATTAGGCTCGATGCTCTCCTCGAGACTTTACTTCTCTCCGTGCACCTCCTTCGGATCCTGATCCTCCATCGGATGCTTGATGTTTTTTCTTTGCTAATTGCATTTTCGTTTGTGTTGCAATGTCATACTTTGAACTTACATTTTCATTTGAATTTCTTAGCCATTGATATTTTGTATTTGGTAATTCTTTTATGTTTTGGATGATCTGATATATGTTTATCATATTTCGCATGTTTCCAGCCATATTTCCGTTTATTATGACCATCCCCACTGTCTTTTGGATATTAATTATGTTGACTAACTTATTTGACACATTTGTTCTTCACAACTATATTCTATATCTTGTTTATTCTTAATTGAATCTTTTTGACTTAACAAAAAGGGGAAAAATGTTAGAGTAAGGGGGAGTATTTTTAAGAAAATCTTAAAATTTTAAAATGTTTTGTTATATCAAAAAGGAGGAGATTGTTGAAACACTTGATATTTTGATATACCAAAAATTGTTAAATAGTTTTTACAAAATTTAAGATTATATTCGATTTAATCATTAAATATATAAACTATTCTTTAAAATTAAAAGGTTAATTTTACTCCTCACTCTACTGAAAAATTGAGTCATATACTGGAAATATTTTTGAAATAATTTTTTCGAAGGGTTTCAAACTTTAATCGAGTAAAAAATGATTTTTAAGCATAGTAGTACTGAGTCTACTAGAACAATATCGATACTGTTCAAGAAGTATCGATACATATATCAATGCTGAAGTCCAAAATGATGAAGTAGTACCGATACTGCTAAGGCAGTACTGATACTGTCAAAATAGAATACTAAAATGATATCGATACTACATACAATATCGATACTACTTAGTATAGTAGTTCCGATACCCTTAGAAAAAATTATTTCAAAAATATTGCCATAGAATTAGGAAATAATAGTTGTGCAATAATAAGAATATATATATATATATATATATATATTATTAATTAAATTTTAGATCATTTTAGTAACAATACAGTATATGATTGTCTAAAAGTATAATTCGTCAAATTGATTATTTTATCAGTTATCATATTACATTCACGATGAATTTATTGTATTTTTGTTATTTAATAATTTTTTACAACTTAAATATTATCTAAAGTAACTAAATAAAATTATCATCTGTCTTTAGATTTTTCACTAATCATGCAATTTAAACCCTCATATATTCAAAATCATAGGCATATACAATTTGCAAACATTCGTATAAACTTCAGAACTCAGCTTATAAAGTATTGGCCTCCCACACTTCTACAAAATCGGAGCAATCAACTACCATCACAATCTAGATATTACGGTCGAATCTCGGAGATCCACTGATGAGAATTCATAAAACATATTATGTTTTGACAAATGTCAACTGTTGTCAGAATGGATTACAAAATAAAATAAATAAATATTTGTTGATAAACTCATAAATAAATAATAATCAAGTTCTATAAACTTATAAAGTATATAGTTCAAAATAATATCTCAAAAAGTTTGAATACAAGTTAGTTCAAAATATGGTAAAAGAACTTAAAATATAGTAAAGATTTGACAAGTCATATTGTGAACGATAAAATATGTCGCTAGATGATCCTCCAAATACTAAAATGATCTTAACGATTAAAAGAATCTGGAAGGAAGAAAACTAAGAGGTAAGTTATAGCGCTCAATGTGTCCTTTAAGTGCGGGTCAAACAACACAGACCATTATATGCAATCTGAAGACACCTAATTTCATCCGCCCTAACTAATATTACATTATATAATACTATGAATTATTTTATATAATATACATATATTTATGTCAATAATTTTATTTTTTATGTATAGGCCCAAATAAAATACAACTGCGGGCCCACACCAGCCACAACCCACACGCTGACCCAAATGTAATAGAAACCCTAATCTTCTCAAGCAGCTCACCAACGCCGCATGGAGTCATCACCCATGGCCGAGAGTCCCATGCCTCACGCCTTTCTCTCCGAGTTTCACGGTCGCACATCACTCTCCTCCAACAGCCCCGCAACCCCTGGCGCACGCATCACCAACGAACACAACAACTAGTATTAGTATTTTACTCAAAATAAAACTCCTAAAAATAGGAGCTATGTCTACTATAAATTCATGTAATCGATACCCCATTGTACTCGAAATTTACACACGAAATAGATACAAAATTCAAGCAAAATTCGCAAGAAATATTAGAGTTAAACAGAGGAAATTTCACAAGGTTTTCGGAAGGAAAAGGTAAAAGTTTGTACCTTTATCGCTTTAGATGCTTGCATGCACGTTCTCTTCTTCATTTTGGTTCGAATAGAACCCAAAGGAAGCATTTTTAGCCGAGGAATAGGGGGCATTTTCAAGATCTACTTTCGTAGATCTAGCCCCCGAGGCTTGTGTTTTTGAAAAATTATTCAGATTTTTAAAACAAGGACACGAAGGGCTTTCGAAAAACAAAAAAAAATCATATTTTGCAGCTGATGAACGACTATTTTCTGGAATTTAGGGTGGTCATGTTCTTCAAATGAAGAACACGGTTGAACACAAGAGAGCATTTTGGGAAAAAGGGGGTATTGGGTTCGACTAAATGAGAACAAATGGGAAATTAAACCAAAACATTGGCTTAAATACGTGACCCGTGAAGCCAACCGACCCGACCCGTTGCATAATAGATCCGCGTGTTTTCACGCAAAATTGGGAAAATCCCATTTTCGTCCCTCATGGTTTTAATCCTCCTATTTTGCCCCCTAACTTTAGCTTTTGAAACCGATTTGTTTCTAATTTCACCCTCAAACTTTACGTTTACTTCAATTTTGTCCTTTTTAATATGTATATATATATATATATATATATATATATTTGTTTTGTTTCATTTATTATTTATTCCTTTTATTATAATTATATTTTTTGTTTTATTATTATTATTTATTTTATTTTGCCCCTTATTATATTTCTTCCTAATATCGTATTTCATATATATATATATATATATATATATATATATATTGTTATTTATTATTTATTATTTATTATTATTATTTTTCCTAATATTTTGTTTATATGTTGTGTTACATATATATTATCTTTTCTAATTCTATTTTTGTTTCCTTTATTTATTTCTTTATTTACCTTTTATTTTATCTATTTATTTTCTTTCCTCTATCTTTGTTTTATCTTATTTTATTTATGTATATTTTCTTTATATATTGTTTATTTCTTTCATTTTCTGTCTTTGTTTTAATTATGCAATTTACTTCTCATCTTTGCTCTATCTTTTTTTTCATCTTCTTTTTCCATTTCTTCTTTATTTATTTATTTTTATTTATTTTCATCATCTTTTTTTATCTAACACCTCGTTTTGATTTTTTAAGAGTCTTTGTTCAATTAATCGAAGGTAAGTTTGGGATCATATTTTTAACTTTTAATTTAAACTTTCGTTTTTCTTAATTAAAGACAACTGGAAATTGCGTAGTACCAAAAGGGCAGTTCAAGGGTGCTAACCCTTCCTTGACTGTAACCGACTCCCGAATCCGACATATCAATGGTAAGATGCAGATCATGTAAGGAATAAGGTATCCGATCTACCTATTTATTTTAAAATAAAAGATCGGTGGTGACTCCTAACCCATTTTTTTAAGTCGAAGCCCAATTCTGGGCCCACCCTAAAGACGGTTCCGACAGCTTGGCGACACCACTGGGACACAAGTAAGTGAGTCAGGCTAAGGTAATTTCCAGTTGTCTTTTAAACGAAAAGGGTAAGTATAAATTTTAAGGTAACATTTCGATCCTTTTTACTTACTTTTGATTATATTTTCGAGTAAATAGTTGTACTAATCATTTTCTAATGATTTCTTCCTTCAAAGATTTTTTCACTTAAGGCTCTAAACCCGAGCTCCGAACCAGTTTAAAGTGGGGGTGAAAGCGATGCCTTCATATGAATTTATTCACCGTATGGGCCTAGCAAGTAGCCTTCGAGATTCATATACCTTATGCCTTCGTGTGAATTTATTCTCCGTATGGGCATAAGGGAATGTGTCCTCTCAAGTTTAACTTAGTCCACACAAGCCTGTGATGGGTTTAGGAGTAAGGGTTTGGCAAGCCCAAGGGGGCACCAGCAAGGAGAACTCGGGTACCGTTTTTTAGAACTTAAATCGAGAGACTATGGAGAAATAGAGCCTACCCTGAAACCCTATTTCAAACCCTAGGACATTTGTACCCTAACCATGTTTTTTTCCTTCTTACTATTCTTATTTTTCTTTCATCATTATTTATTTATTTATTTTTATTTTATTGACTTGTTTGCCTTTGTGTTTGTTTTTTTAGCATTTGCGTTATTACAAGAGGCTATTGATCCTTAAAAATCGTTTGTTACACACAAAATAATCTGAATTAATGGACAAAGGTGTTGTAATACAAGAGATTGAAAACCCTAAGGTACGACTATGGTCCGAGAAGACTCAGAAGGAAAAGGGAGACAGTCTTCAAGGAAACTATGTGTCAGAGTTGGTTAACTACGCCTCTATCAGCCTAAAACAGAACAATGTGCAAGAGCTTCGAGACATCTGGACAGTTGGAAGAATGATCGGAAACAGAAGTTCAGCCAACGATACGGTGACATTGCACTTTTACTTCATGTTAAGACTGATGATCCCTTAATCAGAGCCTTGGTTCAATTCTAGAACCCGGGATACAATTGCTTCACTTTTAACCGGGAGGACATGGTGCCCACTATCGAGGAGTACACTACACTACTGCATTGTGAAAACATCAAACTGGAGCAAGCCTACATTAAACACATTAAAAGCCAGCCTTTCAAGAATGCATTGGCTAAAGTTACAGGCGTAGATGAGAAATGGGTAATTTACCAGACTCAACGCAGAGGCAACGGGGAGGGAATTGAATGGATCCACATAAAGCAACTAATGAAGAACCACCTTGATGAGTGGAAGACTATAGACTTGTTTGCACTGGGTCTGTACGGTTTGATTGTCTTTCCGAAGGCTTTGGGGTGCATTGACGCAGCTGTGATGGAGCTATTTGAATAACTTCCGAAATGAGTCAACCTAGTACCGGCCATCTTAGCTGAGACCTTTCGATCTCTCAACCATTTTCGAAGAGCTAGCAGAGGAAGGTTCATTGGGTGTGTTCAACTCCTTCAAGTCTGGATTCACAACCACTTTTGAAAGACTAATGGGGTTACCTACCACCGATTCAACACTACCTATTCACCTTTGGGAGAATTCATAACTAGGAAATGGCATGAAGGTGCTTCAAAGGAAAAGTGGATGAAAGTCTTTACACATCTTCAGGATCAGGATATTACCTAGAGAGCCCCATGGTTGTTCTTCGGTGACGTTCTTTTCCGATGTGGGGATTCTGACACTATGACCTTACTTGGACTTTGGGGTGCAGTTGGGTATGCTCCGTTATTAGTACTTAGACAATATGGGGCACGTCAGTTTGTCCCAACAATAAGTGGACTAGCTAGATCAGAGTTTGTGTATCATGGTGACAGCTATAAGAAGATGATCAAGGAAGCGGCTGATTCATGGAAGAAAGTATTCCAGATGGATGTTGTAGCTTCCAGAGACATGCTTACTCTGGATTATGTGGAGTGGCGAAGATTGAGAAAGAATGATAACGTCCCGATGCCAGACTGTGAAGACACCCGAACTATGGAGGAACATCTCAGGCCTGTCTCTTCTGAACTTGAGATAGCCAAGGCAGAGTTTGAAGCTGTGAATAACGAGCTGAAGTAGAGGGTTAAGGAACTTGAAGTTGAACGTTATCAGTGGAAACTAGATGCCGACTCTCATAAAGATAAAGCAGACAAATTGGAAAGAGAACAGAAAAGAGCCCGTTTTGAGTTTGAAGACTTGAGAAAGGGGTATCAAGATAAAGTCAAGGATAACTCCAAGTTAAAAGTAACCTCTGAATACTGGAGATACGAAGCTCACAGTCTGAAAAAAAAGTTCGAGGGACCGGATGAAAGAGCTTGGAAGGAATAGTTGAAGACTGCTCAGAGGCGCTTAGCAAACAGTCAACATCATAACCAATGCTTGAGAATCTGGGTGGCTGATCTAGAGAAACAACATGAAAAGGATGGAAAGACAATAGCTGAGTTAGAAGCTATTGTAGATGGGTTCAAGAGGCAAGCGAATGAGCTTCAGATAGTGCCCTTCGATGGAGGTTTATAGTGGCGTTTCCATTGGGATCAAGCACAAAAAAGGGTGAAGGCCAGAGATGCATCTGGTACATGCATCACAAGGCTCACATCAAGGAAGAAGTAATAACTCTTCAAATGATCCACTTGTCCAAGCATTGGAAAAGAAGATCAGAACAGAAGCAGACTTGTGACGACTTTTTGAATGGTATCCTAATCTTATTTGGTCAATATTTCTTCTGGAGATACAATATTCTATCTCTTATCTTTCCAACGGTTCTTGAATCGTATCAATCCGATATCGGGAACTCAAGAAGTGGCCATTTTACTGAAGACGGTGTATGCAGGAAATCCTTTACGGGATTAATACATAATGTTGTAAATATTACGAATTTTTAATATTTATATTGATTATTTGTAATATAATTTAATATAGGATGAAGAATTATCTTTTAGGATCAGATTTATTATTTTATTAGGAATTAAGGTTGGGTTAAAACAATATTTTTAGTTGTTATTATTTTATTAGGAATTAGAGTTAAGACATGTTTAGTTTATTATTATTTTATTCTTTAGTTATTTAGGACCTTTAGAACTCATCCCCTATATAAAGGAGGTTTCATTCAACTTTGTACAACAATATTTCTTTGATTAATAATACAAAGAGAGTTCATTTTTGTAAGTGTTGATTGCCTTGTGCCTTCGAAGCTTCTTCTCCTTGAGTTCTTTCAAGTTATTGTGAGGGAGATTAATATTCACACTCCAATTTGCCTTTTCATCGCAACTAGGAGGGTTGGTTAGAGCCATATTATCGTGTTTGCCTTTTCATTGTGACTAGGAGGGCTTGATAGGACGTTATCAATCGATTTTCCACATATCCATCCACACCATCAATCATCTTTATCATTCACCTTCATAAGGGAGATCTTTTGATTTCTTGGTTATCTTACTTTATTTTCAATCTCTTTATATTTTGTTTATCTTGTTCTAATCTTGTTTCTTACCTTGTTTCCAGCACCTAAAAGAAACCCTAATAACCCTACTTATTGCCACCACCTTCCCATATTCATTCCCCATTGTTCTTCATCGAGTCTAGAGCTTTCTAGGTTTGATTCTTCAACAAAAGCAACGTTCTTTAACCCGTGACCACTTCCCTATCAATTGGTATAATATTTGGGCCAATTCTTGGAAAGAATAAAGAAACCTTGCTTGTTCGTGCACACAAAACCGTCAAGGTACCCCAACGGAGCTAGTTCGTAAAAGGTTCATCGTTTCAAGTCACAAAAAATAAAAAAATTGTAAACGAAGGAATTTAGGGATTATTTTATCCATATCTCATATTCATACTAAGAGTATTATTCACTCCAAAATTCACCCCAATCGGAGTTCATTAGAGCCATCAAATACATCATTCAAGTTTCATCGGCAGATTCGGTCTAGAATCTTGTCGAATTTCTTGAAAATTCTACAAGATGAATTTAGTGGTGAAAATTTACATATTTAAAATTCATATATTAAATATAATTCAAACAAAAAATCAGAATTTTTTGAGATCAAGAACACCTTCGAACAAAGCGATCAATAAAAACAGATTGTTTGAGGACTCACCGTTCAACAGAGTCTACTGGATACTACTGAAGGTATTTGGCTTTGAAATTTAAAAGGAGGTTTCTTGACGCATCAAAAGACATTCAAGAAATTTTCCAAAATATTTAGACACTGGTAATCCTCTCATAAACGTTGCTCAAGTTGATCCAGCGTTTTCTAGGTTTTCTGGTTTGGTTCCTTTTTTCTTTGACTCTTAGTGCTTTAGGTTCTTTTGTTTTTTCCTTTTATTGTTCTTTTGCATTATCTAACACATTATCTTTCTTGTGTTAGTAGGACTAAAGAGTTTGCATACTTCTTCCTTCTTTGTATTCTCGTTCTCTTGGAGTCTAACCTTTGTTTGGACTCTTAGAGCTTTTAAGTTTTTCTTATTACCTTTTCTAGTAATCAAACTCCGATACGAACTGTGGAAGACTACTTAATAAAGTGAGCTTTAAACAGTACAAGATCGGCTTACTTGCCTCTCGTTGTGTTACTTTCTTGGAGTGACTTGTGAGGTTTCTTGCTTTGTTGAATTTTTTTCTTTTTTTTTTATTTTACTTTAAAATTTTCTTTCGAATGTTATGATTTCAGGATGGGCGACAATAACAACAAGACACTTACGGCTATCTTAGCCACACTTTCACGACTTATGACTCAAGTTGAAAGATTTGATGAACTTACCAATACCGTGAGAGAATGACAAGAAACACAACTAGATCTATCAAACCAGAATCCAAGAACAAACAATGCTGAACTTTTGGTACCCAAGCGAGAACAACCATGTTTCCAAGCACCCGAACTTTTTGCAAAACCAAAGTTCATGATCCCATCTTTCAAAGGAGACAACGATCCAGACAGGTACATCGATTGGGAAGGAAAAGTTGATCTCATGTTCGCATACCATGACTACCCCTAAGCTAAACAGGTTCCCCTTATCACCATGCAATTCGAAGGATATGCTCGAACTTGGTGGATGCAAACAAGGAAAAAGATCCAGAACTTCCAAATTCCAACGATCACTTCTTCAGACTGACCTCAAACAAACCATGAGAAAGCAATTCCTACCGAAATATTATACACGAGAAGTTAAACTACAACTACATCGACTTTGACAAGGTAGAAGTTCAATTAAAGACTACTACAAGGAGATGCAGTCCTTACTCAATAGGGCTAACATAACCGAAAAAGAAGAGATCACTGTGTCAAGATTCGTCTTCAGCTTGAACTCAAACATCACTGATCTTCTTGACCTCCATGGGTACTAAAACCTTGAAGACACACTAAAGAAAGCAATGACAATCGAAGCACAAATCCAAAGGAGATTCTGATTCAGAGAACATTACGAAGGTACTTCATCCTCTTACGAAGGTAATCCTTCAATTCCTTCCTCATATTCTACTCCATTTTCTCTAAAGAACGAAGAGATGACAAACCTGACAAGGAGAAAGAATAACCAACAAAGAATGACACACTTCCAGCCCCTAAAGATCAAATGATAATTTGTGAGGAGGTAGGGAAAGAACAAAAAGAAAAATATGAGAAAGAGGAAAAATCAAAAGAGGTCACTAGTTACAAAAGCCAAAAGAATAATGACCCATGGGTGGTGAGTGAACTTAAATGTGAGAAGAAAATAATGATTCAAAATCAATGTGTGAGCACAAAAGAATTGAGAGAGAACCTTCTTTACAAACAACCTTCCATCCTTGTTCACTTTAGGGAATCAATTGTTTCGATTTCTAACATTAACAAGGATTTTCCTAGTTTGTTTTCATCTTTGTTACAGGATTTTCAAGAAGTGTTATGTGATACACCTAACGAATTACCACCAAAAAGAAGAAAACAACACCAAACCAATCTAATTCAAGGTTCCATCATACCTTGTCAAACATACAATATCGAAGAAACCAAAGAGTTAGATTTGTTACGAAAAGGTTACTTCCATGAAAGCCTTAGTAGCGACGTCATCTTAATGACGAAACATGATTTAAACAACTCCACAGGCTTTATAGTTCGTGCACAGGAAATCCATGTAAATGATAAAAAAGTAAAAGTAATACGAGACTGGCCCACACCATCTTCCATCGCCAAGAGTTGTCGAATAGTGTTAGGTGACCCTCCTAACGGGTTACCACCTGAAAGCCCTAATCACTATGCCATATCAATGAAGAGTCATGATTTACGGGAGTCCAAAGGTAAGTATTTCATTACTCATTTTAATGATATTGTAACGTACTTCTTCTCCTTTTAACAAGGTAAGGCTCGTGAAGTTGTCATCCATACTAAACACAACTCCTTTAAGTATGTAAAAGACCAAGGTAAGCAAAACACAGTAGACGATGCACTACCACGAAGGTATACTCTTACCTATCAAACACATACTACTTTTCTGAGAATTAAACATATCAAAGATGTATATCACAATAACTCGGATATTTCTAATATTTCTACCCATACTTTTAAAAGTGCTTCTAATGAGTTTTATCTTGTATATGAGTTTCCTTACGAACTAAACAGGTTTTACAGTCCACAAATCTCTTCCCAAGAATTCTTAATTCATGAACCACACTTAGGAGACTTAAGGGATTACTTTAACAAATCAATTAACATGGTTTTTAAACACTCATTCTCGCCACACAAGAATAAAACCATGGGGAAATTATCTGAAGCAATCATACAGAAAGCCAATAGTGGTCGGCGCCATGTTGTATTTCAATCTAAACATCATATTACAAGACTTGTATGCAAAAGAGGATTTCAATACTATAAGAAATCGGTTCCTACAAAGAAGAAACCTCGACTAAAACTCATAAAGACACATCACATTGATCCTGGTAAATGTTTCACAAGTTTTTCTTTCAACACATCTAATTCTCTTTCTTTTGGATTTTTCAGATTCGATGACGAATCCTTTTGAGGAGTGAGGGAATGATACATGCACCAGGGTCCGTAATACATTCTTCTTTGGACTAATGTTTCTACTCGAACCTATTAGAAGAATAAAGTCTCGAAGATTCAAAGCATATCTATTCGGTAAGTATAATGTGAATGAATCATTAAATGATTCTAATGTTTCTCCCTTTAATGTTTCAGATTCGAGGTCGAATATTTTTGAAGAAAGGGAGGATGATACATGCATCACAAGGCTCACATAAAAGGAAAAGTAATAACTCTTCCAAATGATCTACTCGTCCAAGCATTAGAAAAGAAGATCAGAACAGAAGCAGACTTACGATGACTTTTTGAATGGTATCCTGATCTTATATGGTCAACATGCCTTCTGGAGATACAATATTATATCTCTTATCTTTCCAAAGGTTCTTGAATCGTATCAATCTGATATCGGGAACTCAAGATATGGCCATTTTACTAAAGACGGTGCATGCAGAAAATCCTATACGAGATTAATACGTAATGTTGTAAATATTACGAATTTTCAATATTTATATTGATTATTTGTAATATAATTTAATATAGGATGAAGAATTATCTTTTAGGATCATATTTATTAATTTATTAGGAATTAAGTTTGGGTTAAAACAATATTTTTAGTTGTTATTATTTTATTAGGAATTAGAGTTAAGACATGTTTAGTTTATTATTATTTTATTCTTTAGTTATTTAGGACCTTTAGAACTCAGCCCCTATATAAAGGAGGCTTCATTCAACTTTGTAAAACAAGATTTCTTTGATTAATAATACAACGAGAGTTCATTTTTGCAAGTGTTGATTGCCTTGTGCCTTCGAAGCTTCTTCTCTTTGAGTTCTTTCAAGTTCTTGTGAGAGAGATTAATCTTCACACTCCAATTTGCCTTTTCATCGCGACTAGGAGGGTTGATTAAAGTCATATTATCGTGTTTTCCTTTTCATTACGACTATGAGGGCTCGATAGGACATTATCCATTGATTTTCCACATATCCATCCACACCATCAATCATCTTTACCGTTCACCTTCATAAGGGAGATGTTTTGATTTCTTGGTATCTTACTTTATTTTCAATCTCTTTATGTTTTGTTTATCTTGTTCTAATCTTGTTTCTTACCTTATTTCCAGCACCTAAAAGAAACCCTAAGAACCCTACTTGCTGCCACCACCTTCCCATATTGATTCCCCATTATTCTTCATCGAGTATAGAGCTTTCTAGGTTTGATTCTTCAACAAGAGCAACGTTCATTAACCCGCCACTGTTTCCCTATCAGCAGCCATATGAGATTTCCTGGATCAAGTGCAGAAGGCAGCTTGTCATCTTCACGGCCTGGCAAGGGAAACATGAGTGGTTCGACAAGGCATTCAACAAGTGACAGATAATGGCAGAAGACTTGTCAACCTACTAGAAGCTGTTCGGGGTCTAGAGGATTTTGTCCGGATGTACCTTTAATTTGTTTTTATGTCTCTTAAAAGATAAAACATTTTTGTCTGAATAAAGATTATTTATAATAATGGACACTTTTCTGGATCAATGCCTCCGAATTGCATACATCATACATTACAGATTTTTCATTTTATATTTCATGTTTTTATATATATTTTCCATGTTTTTACATTCATATTAACTAACAGAACATGTCTCAGACACCAAGCTTACCACCGTAAGCATTAGATACACATCACCCGCACAATACTCGAGCAAAAAAGAGATAAATAGAGGCTAGAATTGAGAAGATCGAAGAGAACATGGCAAAGCTATAGAAAAAATTGGAGGACAAAATGGCTCAGAACAACCAAAGTACCATGGAGTCCATCAAGAAAAGCCAGGAATCCTTAGTCGACCAAATCGTGGCTAAGTTGTCTGGTTTACAACAACAACCAAGTGCACCCGGAGTAGGTGCGTCTGAGGGGGTAACCATATCACCGACCTCACAGGTGGTTATTTCACCCGGGATCTTACCCGGACTGCAAGAAAATTCATCTACGACGAAAGAAAAAGCGTCATCTGCTGCGAAGGTACAAACTTCCATAATCGATCCATACAATCATTCGGATGATTATAATATCTCGGATGATTATTATGGAGTAGACGCAATGGAGTTCAGCCTAGTTCTAGATTTGGTGCTTCCACCAAAGTTTAAGGTCCCCAAGTTTGAGAAGTTTGATGGGAACAACTGCCCCTCAGCCCATATCACTATGTTCTGTCAAAAGATGACGGGATATGGGGGAAATGACCAACTCCTGATCCACTGCTTTCAAGAGAGCCTGTCCGGTTCAACTATCTGGTGGTACAACCAGCTCAGCCGAACTCATATCAAGACATGGAAAGACTTAGCCAAGTCTTTCTTAGAGCAGTACAAGCATATCAATGATATGATATCAGACCGAGTTATGCTACAGAGCCTGGAAAAGAAGCATAACGAAAGTTTCCGATAATACACACATCGATGGAGGGATTTGTCTGTACAAGTTCATCCACCTTTGGATGAAAAGGAAACTAGAAAGTTGTTTGTACAGACTCTGAAGACACCTTACTTCGGGCACCTGGTGGCAATTACATCAGGAACTTTCTCAGATCTAGTTATGGATGGTGAGATGGTCGAGCTAGCTATAAAACAAGGAAAAATCGAGGGAGGAGACTCCAGTAAGAAGTCTCCCATGAAGAGCAAGGACCGAGAGATCAACAATGTCAGCACCTACAACGCTAATAAAGGTGTTACGATCTCAAGTTCAAAAACCACTGCAGTTGTACCATCCGATACTTCTAACCAAACTCAGAGAGAACTAAGGAATGAAAGGGAAAGGGAGCAGTTCGATCCCATTCCCATGACATACAAAGAGTTGTACCAGCAGCTCTTCGACACTCATGCAGTGTCACCCTACCCTATAGATCCGATAAAGCCCCCATATCTGAAATGGTTTGATGAGAATACCCACTGTGAATATCATGGCGGTGTGCAGGGGCATTCAATTGAAAACTATCTCGAGTTCAAGAGGCTTGTACAACGAATGTGAAACAAGAATTGGATCCATTTTAACTCTGGAACACTGAACGTCACCTAGAATCCCTTGCCCAATCATCAGGAGACAAGAATCAACGCAATCACCACCGAGAAAGGCAAGAGAATCAAACCAGTGTTTCGAAAGTTAAAGTTCCTTTGGCTTGAGTATGGAGCCAAATGGTGAAAGCAGGGCTTCTTGCACCACAGTCACGTGCAACAAGGATTGAAGATGGTAACCATTACTGTTACCACAACGAGGAAGGGCATGGAGTCCAAGAGTGCCCCGAATTCAAGTAATTAGTCCAGCTGGAATTTTAAGAAGAAATTCAGGATTCCCCGGAAGCAGATGTTTGCGCTACTGGAGAATCATCAGACAAAAGACTCGGTAGGGGTAGTCCTTTAATAATTACCCCTAAAGCAAAAATAACGACAACAACACCAGCCAAAGTGGTAATCACAACACCTCGACCTTTTCAATATAAAGACAATCGACAAGTTCCATGAAAATACGAATGCCAGGTGAGTACTTCCAAAGGATGTGGTAACAATGTGGGGCAAAGACCACTTGAGCCCTTCAAAGAAGATGTGCTAGCCGTCAACGAACCTATCAAAGAGAAAGAAGCTAAGGAGTTCCTCAAGATCTTGAAGCACAGCGAGTATAACATTGTAGAACAACTATACAGCTTACCTACGCGTACTTCAATGCTAGCACTATTGTTGAACTCAGAGGCACATCAGGAGGTCTTGTTGAAAGTCCTTTATCAAACGTTCGTGCCACAAGACATACCGGTCAACAAGATGGATCGACCGGTGAATAATATTCAAGCTAATAATCTCATCTCATTTTTAGATGATGAGATTCTATCCAGAGAAAGAGGCCGAACAAAGGCGTTACACATTACTACCTATTGTAAGGGGCATGCCTTACCAAGTGTATTGATTAACAATGGCTTGGCCCTGAACGTGATACCTTTGGTTACATTGAAAAGGCTGCCAATAGATAACTCATATTTGAGAACCTACCAGAATGTGGTCCAAGCATTTGATGGGACCAAGAGAGAGGTTATTGGCAAGATCGAGGTACCGTTAACAATCGGACCTACCACCTATGATGTTGAATTCATATTGATGGATATCATGCCTTCTTACAACTATCTGTTGGGAGGCCATGGATTCATCAAGCAGGTGCAGTGCCGTCCACACTGCATCAAAAGGTTAAATTTGTTATTGACGGGGCCTTAGTAATCATCAATGCTGAGGAAGATATCGTGGCAAGTGTGACCGAGGAGGCCCCATACAACGAAGTAGATGAGGAAGTGGTGAAGTTTTCATTCCGCTTCTTAGAGTTTGTGAATGCCATATTCGTGGCAGAAGAAAAAAGAATCCCTAAACCTCAGTTTTTCCAAGTGTACCAGAATGGAGATCATATAAACTTTTGGAAGAAGTGCCAAGACCGGGAGAGGTTTTGGGAAATATTTTCAAGGAAAGATTAGTCCAGTCCTTCCTATTTCAAAATTAGACTAGTTTGGGCTCGGTTTTCAGCCAGTTATTATGAAAAGAGGAAGGAAGTCCAAAAGAACTGGGACAGAAGGATAACCAGGTTGACTGGAAATGAACTTCAATAGAAGCCTATGACATTCCTGCCTCTTTACCATATATTCAAGTCAGGTGGGTATATGTTCGAGACCACCTCATCCGATCTAGAAGTGGCTCTGGAAGATCTGAACATTAATGTCGTGACCACAGAAGATGTTGACAATGAAGATAGATCTGGGATATGCCCTCTGCCACCTGGGTTCGTTCCTAGCAGTTGGTCGGTGGAAGAACTACATGTGGTTTACAAGAATCTTTCAGAGTAATATTCGAACTATCCCTATTTGCCTACACCCGGGGTAATATGTGATCTTTTGTAAGGGTGAATAAACATTTTGTTTAAGTTCAATAAAAGATGCATTTTTTCCCTTTCCATGGCAAACAAGTTTTTTTTTATATTTTTTCATTTCTTTTTGAATTCATTGTATATCTTCTTCATTTCAGCACTTCATTTCCATTTTTTGGTCGAATTTAATTCTTGACTTTTCCGTGTGGGATATTTTCCTCTCACACATACACGTTTCTCTCTTCCTTCAGGTCCCTAGATGACGATAATGTAGGCACTGATGAGTCCAATCCGGAGGTGGATTTTGAATCAGCCATTTGTCTTAGGGAATTCGATGAATGCGACAATGAAGAAGAGTGCAACTTGCCTACCGAATTTTTAAGAATGGTAAAAAGAGAAGATAAACAAATACTGCCACATGAGGAGGCGATCGAAATTTTGAATATGGGCACTGAAGATAATAGAAAGGAGGTTAAAATCGACACAACTCTCTCGGCTGAAGCAAGACAAAACTTGATAGTCTTACTTTAGGAGTACATATATGTGTTTGCCTAGTCGAATCAAGACATGCCGGGACTAGACACAGATATGGTAGTTCATAAACTGCCAATTAAGCCAGATTGCAAACCTGTGCAACAGAAACTAAGAAGGATGCGACTTGAGATGCTCCTTAAAATTAAAGAAGAAGTCAATAAGCAATTCGATCCCGGTTTCCTTCAAGTGGCCAAGTATCCGGAGTGGGTGGCCAACATAGTGCTAGTTTTGAAGAAAGATGGGAAGGTTCACATGTGCGTTGATTACCGGGACCTTAATAAGGCGAGCCCTAAAGACAAATTTCCTCTGCCTCACATTGACACGTTAGTAGAAAATACAGCCGGTAACGCTTTCTTTTCATTCATGGATGGATTTTTGGGATATAACCAGATCAAGATGTATCATAAAGACATGGAGAAGACCACGTTCGTCACAATGTGGGAGAACTTTCTGCTACAAAGTGATGCCCTTCAGACTGAAGAATGTTGGGGTAAAATATCAAAGAGCTATGGTAACCTTGTTCCATGACATGATGCACAAAAAGATCGAAGTTTATGTCGATGACATGATTGTCAAGGCACAGACCGAGAATGAACATGTCGAGAATTTGAGAAAGCTCTTCCAGAGTTTGAGGAAGTTACAGCTGCGACTGAACCCTAGTAAGTGTACCTTCAGGGTGACATCCAGGAAACTATTAGGCTTTGTAGTCAGCAGGAAAAATATCGAGGTCAATCCCGATAAAGTCAAGGCCATCCAAAATCTGCCTCATCCACGAACACAGAAGGAGGTTCGAGGTTTTCTGGGTAGATTGAATTACATAGCACGGTTCATATCTCAGTTAACCGACAAGTGTGATCCAATCTTCCGTCTTCTCTAAAAAAACAACTCTGGAGCTTGGGATGAAAACTGTCAGATTGCATTCAAAAAAGTAAAGGAGTATTTGTCTCGTACTCTTGTCCTGATGTCCCCTATCCCAGGCAAATCTCTGTTCTTGTATCTATCCATATTCGAGAACTCAATAGGGTGTGTCCTGGGTCAACATGACGAATCTGGAAGAAAGGAAAGAGCCATATACTATCTGAGCAAGAAGTTCACCGATTGCGAGGTCAGATATCCTCCTATCGAGAAGGTTTGCTGTGCTCTAGTCTGGGCTACAAAAAGACTCCAACAATACATGTTGTATCATAATACTTGGCTGATTTCTAAGTTAGATCCTTTAAAGTACATGATGGGTGTACCTGCACTATCTGGAAGGTTAGCCCGATGGTAGATGCTCTTGTCTGAATTTGACATCGAGTATGTGTGCCAGAAAGCAATAAAAGGAAGTGTCATATCGAAGTTCTTGGCAAGTAGAACCGATGAGAATTACGAGCCATTGGACTTTGATTTCCCAGACGAAGAATTGATGGTTATATCCTTAGAAGAAACAAGTACTTCAACAGACAGTTCCTGAAGAATGTATTTCGATGGGGCATCAAATGCATTGGGACATGGCATCGGGGCGATCCTAATCTCTCCATAAGGGAATCACTACCCATTTACCAGCAGACTGAACTTCGATTGCACCAATAACATGGCAGAATATGAAGCCTGTGTCTTGGGACTTCGAGCTGGACTGGGGCAAAACATAAAGACATTACGGATATACGGAGATTCGATATTAGTAAACTATCAGCTCCGCGGAGAATGGAAAAACCAAGGATACAAAGCTGATGGAATACCAGAAGCTAATACTGGATCTGCTCGAAGAATTCGAATAAGTCACCTTCCACTATGTGCCAAGAGAAGAAAATCAAATGGCTGATGCTTTAGCTACCTTGGCAGCTGCATTCAAAGCTGGCGGGGAGTCTAAAATGATGTCGATTGACATGCAGTCGTATGAGTACCCGACTCATTACTACCAAATTGAAGAAGTGAAAGACACTAAGCCTTGGTACTACGACATTTTTCAGTATATCAAGCATCAAAGTTATCCAGAAGAAGCCACCGAAACCGATAAAAGAACCATTAGAAGGATGGCAGTTGGATACGTCCTTTACGAGGAGGTCTTGTACAAGAAAAGCCATAATCACGTCGTGTTAAGGTGCGTCGATGCGGAAGAGGCGAAAATGATAGTGGAAGAAGTACATGACGGAGTATGTGGAGCACATGCAAATGGACATATGATGTCAAGACAAATAATGAGATACGGATATTTTTGGTCCACACTGGAAAGTGATTGCATCAACTATGCTAGAAGATGTCATAAATGTCAGATTTACGGAGATAAGATCAATGTTCCACCTCATCCACATCATGTAATGACGTCATCATGGCCTTTCTCTGTGTGGGGCATGGACGTTATCGGGCAAATCCATCCGAAGGCTTCCAATGGTCACTGTTTCATTCTCGTGGCAATTGATTACTTCACAAAATGGGTAGAGGCTGCATCATTTTCCAGTGTTACCCAGTCCACTATTTGTAAGTTTTTGAAAAAAGAGATCATATGTCAGTATGGTCTACCTGAAAGGAACATTACCAATAATGCTACAAATTTGAACAACAAGATGATGAATGCTGCTTGTGAATAGTTCAACATAAAGCATCACAATTCTACTACTTACAGACCAAAGATGAACGGAGCAGTAAAAGCAGCAAACAAAAACATTAAGAAGATAGTGGAGAAAACAACTGAAACTTACAAAGACTGGCATAAGAAGTTGCCTTTTGCTTTGTTCGCTTACCGAACCTCGGTACGAACATCGACTAGGGCAACTCCATTTTCACTAGCTTATGGAATGAAAGCAGTTCTGCCCATTGAAGTAGAGATTCCGTCACTTCGGGTCTTGACAGAAGTCAAACTAAATTATGCAGAATGGGTCAAATCCCGATATGATCAACTAAACCTGATAGATGAAAAGAGACTGAAAGCCATTCATCATGGACAAATCTATCAGAAACGAATGATCTGAGCACATGACACAAAGGTGCACCCGAGAATATTCCTTGAAGGAGATATGGTGCTAAAGAGAATCTGGCCAATCCAGAAAGATTTTCGAGGAAAATGGACGCCAAATTGGGAAGGACATTATATCGTGAAAAATGCCTTCTCCGGAGGGGCCCTTGTCCTGGCTGAAATGGACGGACCTGAACTGCCAGATCCCATCAACTCGGATGCAGTCAAGAAATAGTTCGCTTAGAATGAAAACCCAAGAGGGCGTCTTAAGTCAAAAAAAGAAAAAAAAACAAAAAAAGAAAACGTTTAGGGTGCAAACCCGAAAGGGCGCCCTAAATTAAAAAAAATGAGAGAGAAAAAAGAACAAGAGAAGAAAAATAAGGTAGGTTCAAGCTGAAAACCCGCAAAGGGCATCTTGTAACCAAGGATGGGTCCAAGTTGAAAACCCGAAAGGGCGATTTGGATATTGATAGTGGAAACATCCCAACATCTGAACCTTCAACAAACTCAACAAGTCGGAGAAGGGTTGCACTCTCCGGAACGTTGTCGCATTTTCGAAGATCCTTTGACAAAGGTTGTATTCAAAGTCACCTAACGACTTTTCAGCTCAGAAGTGCCCACATTATCGAGATCTAAGACATTCATACGCACTTCATCATGTATTCATTTTCCAAAATGTTTGTCATGTATTATTTGTTCTTTTTTCTCCCTTATGAATAAAGACAACATTTTCTCTAAATCAATTCCTTTTGAGCATCTTAGATTGAATTTAAACCTACTAATTTGTTTACTTCTGCAAAAGATAATCGTATATTATTGTACAAAGATTCATTGAAAAGTACAGGTACCCAAAAGCCGATCAAGGCTCATGCACATACTTGAGATGGTCGAGAAGCATTTCCCGATTCAAGAATATGCACATCAGATTTGAACATTTGAAGAATTTAAGATCAGGGATCAAAACTTCAAGATTCTAGAATCAAGATTCCAAACATGCAACCGGAGATCGAGATTTCTCTCCAAAGCCCAAAATAACATATATTGCATATGCATTTTAGACATACCTAAGGGCATTGCATCTATCGCATATATGCATCACCTTGCAGATTTTAGCTAGAGCCAATTTCAACTTCGCAGCGAAGGAGATTGAACTCGAAACGACACAATTTGCTCGAGAGTATATTTCAACTTCACGATAAAGGATATCTAGCTCGAAGCCAAACTTTACAATAAAGGGGTCATCCACGGTTTTAACTTCACGGTGAAGGGAATCGTGCTCACCCGCCACATACAATTCTTGGATTTCAACTTCACGACGAAGGATATTCAAGTCAAGGCTCAACTTCACGACGAAGGGGCCATCCGCTATTTCAACTCCATGATGAAAGATATCGTACCCACACATCCACAATTTCAACTCCACGATGGAAGATATCGTGCCATTTGAGGCTCAACTTCACGACGAAGGGGCTTCCCAGTTTCAGAACCAATTTCAACTTCACAACGAATGATATTGGACCCAAGACAACACAAGCTCAACTTCACGATGAATGGGCGATTGATTGTCAATAAACAACTTTTCAGTTTCTTTTAGAGTCAATTTCAACTTCACAATGAAGGATATTGGACTCAAGACAACACAAGCTCAACTTCACAGCGAAGAGACGGCTGGCTGTCAACAAATAATTTCTTAGTTCCAGAGCCAATTTCAACTTCACGACGGAGGATATTAAACTCGGAGCAATACAACTTACTTGGATTTCAACTTCACGATGAAGGATATCCAATTACCAGGCTCAACTTCAAGACAAGGGGCCACCCGCGGTTTCAACTTCACGACGAAGGGAATCACGCACACAAGCAACATCCGTCTCTAGATTGGATTTCAACTTCACGACGAATGATCTCCAACTCAAAGAAGGAGTGTTTGTTAGTAAACTTTCCAGTTTTAGAGTTAATTCCAACTTCACAGCGAAGGATATTGACCTTAAAACAGCACAACTTACATTGGATTTCAACTTCATGACGAAGGATATCCAATTCTCAGGCTCAACTTCACGACGAAGGGGCCCTATACGATTCCAACTTCCCAAACAGATTGGCCCAACTTCGCGAAGAATGAGTAATCTGTAACACAACAACACCAAAGTCTTTAGGTCAAGTTTCAGTTTCACGACGAAGTACCTTGAGCCAGAAAACGATTCAGTGGCCACTTGCCAAAAGCTTTGAGACTGATTTCAACTTCACGACGAAGGATTTCGTGCTCAGAATTTTCCAGTCTCGACTCAGCCTCATGATGAGGGAGTCATTTCATGATTTAAATTGAAAATCGGTCTTAATATCGGATTTCAACTCTACGACAGAGGATGCTCGATATGGATGAAATTTGTGTCTTTTAATATTTGCTCTATTGTCGTTACACGATAATGAGCAAAGAGGGGCAGCTGAAGACACCTAATTTCATCCGCCCTAACTAATATTACATTATATAATACTATGAATTATGTTATATAATATACATATATTTATGTCATTAATTTTATTTTTTATGTACAGGCCCAAATACAATTGCGGGCCCACACCATCCACAACCCACATGCTGACCCAAATGCAATAGACCCTAATCCTCTCAAGCAGCTCACCAGCACCGTATGGAGTCATCACCCATGGCCGAGAGTCCCATGCCTCACGCCTTTCTCTCCGAGTTTCACGATCGCACGTCACTCTTCTCCAACAGCCCTGCAACCCTCGGCGCATGCATCACCAACGAACACAATAACTAGTATTAGTATTTTACTCGAAATAAAACTCCTAAAAATAGGAGCTATGTCTACTATAAATTCATGTAATCAATACCCCATTGTACAAGAAATTTACACACAAAATAGATACAAAATTCAAGCAAAATTCGCAAGAAATATTAGAGTTAAACAGAGGAAATTTCGCAAGGTTTTTGGAAGGAAAAGGTAAAAGTTTGTACCTTTATCACTTTAGATGCTTGCATGCACGTTCTCTTCGTCATTTTTGTTCAAATAGAACCCAAAGGAAGCATTTTTAGCCGAGGAACAGGGGGCGTTTTCAAGATCTACTTTCGTAGATATAGCCCCCGAGGCTTGTGTTTTTAAAAAAAATATTCAGATTTTTAAAACAATGACATGAAGGGCTTTCGAAAAATAAAATAAAAATCATATTTTGCCACCGATGAACGGCCATTTTCTGGAATTTAGGGTGGCCGTGTTCTTCATTTGAAGAACACGGTTGAACACAAGAGAGCATTTTGGGAAAAAGGGGTATTGGGTTCGACTAAATGAGAACAAATGGGAAATTAAGCCAAAATATTGGCTTAAATACGTGACCCGTGAAGCCAACTGACCCGACCCGTTGCATAATAGATCCGCGTGTTTTCACGCAAAATTGGGAAAATCCCATTTTCGTCCCTCATGGTTTTAATCCTCCTATTTTGCCCCATAACTTTAGCTTTTGAAACCGATTTGTTTCTAATTTCACCGTCAAACTTTACGTTTACTTCAATTTCGTCCTTTTTTTAATATGTATATATATATATATATATATTTTGTTTTGTTTCATTTATTATTTATTCCTTTTATTATAATAATTTTTTTTTATTATTATTATTATTATTATTATTTTATTTTCCCCTTATTATAATTCTTCCTAATATCGTATTTCATATATATATATATATATATATATATATATATATATATATATATATATATATATATTGTTATTATTATTATTATTATTATTATTATTATTATTATTATTTTTCCTAATATTTTGTTTATATGTTGTGTTACATATATATTATCTTTTCTAATTCTATTTTTGTTTTCTTTATTTATTTCTTTATTTAGCTTTTATTTTATCTATTTATTTTCTTTCATCTATCTTTGTTTTATCTTATTTTATTTATGTATATTTTCTTTATATATTTCATTTTCTCTGTCTTTGTTTTAATTATGTAATTTACTTCTCATATTTGCTCTATCTTTTTTTTCATCTTCTTTTTCCCTTTCTTCTTTATTTTTATTTTATTTTATTTTTTTATTTTCATCATCTTTTTTATCTAACACCTTGTTTTGATTTTTAAGAGTCTTTTTCAATTAATCAAAGGTTAGTTTGGGATCGTATTTTTAATTTTTAATTTAAACTTTCGTTTTTCTTAATTAAAGACAACTGAAAATTGCATAGTGTCGAAAGGGCAGTTCAATGGTACTAACCCTTTCTTGACTATAACCGACTCCTGAATCCGACATATCACTGATAAGATGCAGATCAGGTAAGGAATAAGGTATCCGATCTACCTATTTATTTTAAAATAAAATATCGGTAGCGACTCCTAACCCATTTTTTAAGTCGAAGTCCAATTCCAAACCCACCCGAAAGACGGTTCCGACACAATCAACTCACATTAAACGATAATTTAGACGTAAAACATTCATACAGCTTAAACATGATATGAATGTAATGCAATATACTATCTCGTCTATATCACCAAACGACTACTCGGTGATTGGATATTATCAACCTATAAGGATGTACCAGTCTATTATTAGGTTATTGGACTGTCATCCGATAAGGACGCGTCGGCATGTTATTTGATTATTCATCTACTTCACAAACTCAAATTCAATGCAACTTACATCATGAGTAATATTTCTACATACAGCGGAAAATCATACATAAACATATTACGGTTACAGTACATGCTAAACGTATACATAGGTGAAATATAAATCTTAATTATTCATATAATACATGTAGTTACAATTACATGCTTCGACAATCTCTTATCAATAAATGCAGTAAATAATATAACATATCACATAATCGATACAAAAGCATACAACAAACATAAACACATTCAAGCATAAACACATGTAGCATTAGACTAGGAACACATCTCTAGCAAGCTATAAACTCAAGCTAAGTAATACGCTTCTCACACTCGGAAACACTAGGTTTGATAGTGTTAGAACACACAACACTAATCAATCGGTCGAAGTCTAACTAAACTATCCAAGGTTCAACTACCAAATAATGACTGAAAATTATCCAAGGACCGTTAGAAAGAGTTTTCACGGCCATGTATCATGTTGCAAAGCACGTTATAATCGAATGACCATAAATAATTAAATGAAGAACAGTATATTTTTTATATCTTTCTGAAAAAAAAGCAACTGTGCATAAATCTCAAATTATTTGACAACATTAATGAAAAAATAACCTCAGAATTAAAAATAGTATAACAAAATCCAAAAAGAATATACTTACTATGACTTTTTATAGAATTTGACCAATTTGATTAAACAAAGTCAAATATCGCATTTAATAAACCAATGTGAAGCAAATAAAGTCCAATCATTCCACAAATTGGATTATGATTTTATCAAGTAAATATTGCGTGATAACGACATTAATCTAAAATAATGTTATATATTAATTAATAATACATTTGAAAATATCATTTATTATTCTAATATTGTATGATAAAGTGGGCAAACTGGGGTAGGGTAGGCGGCCAGCAGAAAGATGCTGTATTTTGTATTTTAAAAAGGGGCAGCTAAACCAAAAATAGAAAATGAAAGGCTTAAATTATAAAATAAGTGCTAAAATTATATTGTTTTTCATAAATATGTGTTTACAATATTTTTGAATGATTTCAGTGTTTAATATTGTAAACGTTACCACTTTAAATGTCCGGGTTGTAACTGTCGTTAGTTTTATCCGTTAAGTGGCACATATCTCATTCTAGTAGTTTTGTTTTTTTTAAATTAAAAATATTATTATATTTATAAAAAAATCCTAATTTCTCTTAAATTACAAAAAAAATCATAAGAATCTTAAATCTTAACTCTAACCCGCCGCCATTTCCGACCACGACCACCACCGTCGACTTAGTCTGTCATCCTCCTAATTATATGCCGTTGTAGTTGTCGCCAATTGGTCGCCAGAATCATGTGGGATCGCGATTTTCATCCTAGGGTTTGCAAGGTACAAAACGTCGATTGATCCTTAATCGATCATGATTTCATAGGGGTATTGATCGTCGGGGGTAGGGTGAGGTCGGACGAAGCTTCGTCTATGGAAAGGGTGGCGGCCGACGTGAAATTAGAGGTTAAAATACAGGTTTTCAAAATTCTGGGTTTATTTTGAAATTTTTATGTGTTTTTTTAATATATAATTTATTTTTTTTAATTTTAAATAAAATTTTTAAAATTATCAGAATATGACATGTGTCACTTAACGGAAAAAAATTAACGGCGTTTACTGCTCAAACACCTAAAGTGATCACGTTTGTAACGTTAGGAATCGAAATCATTCAAAAAAAAAATATTGTAGGTACATATTCGTAAAAAAATACTATAATTTGGGCACTTAATTTATAAGTAAGCCAAAATGAAAATGGGGTTTCTTTGTTTTTATTGTGGTGGACAAGACATAGAGGTCCATCCCACATTGCCAAAGTGCTTTTCACTGCTGTTCTTTTCAATTATCCCATTATTTTCCATCCATATTATAATATTATATTTAAATTTTATTTAAGAAAAACTACATAAAATATCATTAAACATTAAAATTTATATCAATTTTGTTATTATATTTTAAATTAATTAGATTGCACTATCAAACGCTAATTTTGACTTTAATTATTGTATTAATCTGTCAATTTATTAATGTTTGAATAACATGATAATTTGATTTTTAATATAAAAGTCAAAAAACCTAAATTTTTACTATACATCATTTTTATTTTTATCAAAGTTTGTATTCTTTTATTTACTTCTAATTGTCATCGGAAACTATTTTTTTACATCGTTCGTTACTATTTGAGGCACGTATGATTCATTTTATTATCCTTATTAATTTATCTATTTAAATTTTTTAAAATTTCTTTTAAATTTATAAAATTAAATCTAAAAAATATATTTTACGAGGTTCTAAGGATTTTAAGTTTTTGTTTAAAAATTTAAAAGGAGAAAAGTTTTTCTTCAAAAAGACAAACAATATACATCAATATTTGTCTTATCAGACGATTATAAGAAGAGATTAAAATATTGACACATAAAACTTTTAAATAAATTTTTATTTATTTTGATTTTTTTTAAAATAATCAATTTAATAAAAAAATAAATATTTTGATATCAATCCTACTATAAATAACATAATAATGATAATCAATGATTGATTGCCTGCTGCTAAAATGTTCCACACTTAAAATTTTTAATTTTGAAGTTAAAATTTATGAAAATGTTGAAATTTTATTAAATAATTAAAAAATTAAATCAAAACCATTTTATCAAAAAAATAAAAATAAAATTAAGAACAATATTATAATTTCTTTTACTAATAACAACGTGATATTAAAATAGACGATTTAAAAATTAAAAAAAACAGTTAAATTGAACATTTACGAACAAATCAAGTGACCATTTTAGTTTAAATAGTTATTATCTCTTGATGTCTCAGATTCAAGTATAATATTTATAGAAATATATGAATATTTATTGTCAAATAATTGAGAATGTTTAAAATAAATATTTTCTCTCTCTTCATTCTAAATCTTAAAAATATTAAACATCTATACTCCTAAAATATAGAGTAGACAAAATCCACAAGTGATGGGTGTTAAATTACATCGTAACTCAGAAAAGATAATTTAAATTCAAACTTTAAAAAATAAGATGGAATAAATTGAAAAAAAAAAACTAAAAATGAGTATTGAACTTGAATTTGTAATGGTTTATATATATATATTATTAAATCTATTTTTATTAAATAAATTAAAAAATAAAGATATTTCACTTGTCATCCTTCTTAATCTTAGAAGTTATAATATATAAATACCATTTTATTGTAATTAAAAGAAATTAATTATTAGAAAAAGTGATATAAATGATCTGTAATTTACAGGTTTAAAAATTATTGTTTGATGAATGCAAATGGTTAAAAATTCTTAATTAATATTTCTTTTAAATTATGCGATTAATAACTATTAGGAATAAAATTTTATCTTTCTTCCCTTAAATAAAAATTGTTCAAAAAAATATTATTATTCGATTGTTACGTTTCGTACTAGATTTTCTTTACGTTGTTTTTGCTGATTGGTTTTGACGACGACGATATTAATTTTAGTGTTTATGGTCAATTGACAATATTCATTATTTTTTCTTAGTTTTCATATATGATATTTGAGTTTTTTAATTTCTAATAATTTTATTTTTAACGCATATTTTTATCTTTTTTAAACCGTTTCGATTTTTTTATCGAATATTTGACATATGTCATTGTTTAATTTTTCTCAGAAATAGATTTAATGTCGTATCGACTAATCAAAATGATACATGTTGCCGACTTTGAACCTTCAAATTAAATTTTGATACTTGATTTGTATTCGGAGATAATTTTCTCACGATGCTCGATTTTGATTTATAATTATCGACTATCTTTTAGTAGTTTAATCTCATATTATGGTTTGTTTACCAATTTAATCGAATCAAATCTATTCATATATATATATTTATTTTGTTCGAACTTTTTAGATTTAATTTGTGTGTCTTATAAAAATTCTAATTCTTTTTTTATTAAGCTAAAAATGATTATAAAGTAGTATATATATATATATAATTAATTCTAATTATGTGTTTAATTTATGCTTGTATTTGTAAAGTATCATTGTCATTTTAGGTTTTTAAATTTTTTTAAGTCAATGTTATGAACAGATCTAGAGAAAGCGAGGACGTCATCGGGCTTATCAGCTGCATGGCCTTCATTAACAGTTGCTTCGTTGATCACCATCTTAGCCATTGGATCCATTCCTCATGTCTTTGTTGTGCTTCCAATTTTCACCTTCTTCTTCCCCTCTCTTCTCCCTTTTTTTGATGTTTTCTCTTTGTTGCCCTCCATCATCCTTTTCTGGTTTGATTGTTCCGGATGATATACACATACTTGTATATATACATTAACATAAAACACTACGCTCTCATTTCTCACATGCAATCAGCGAGGAAGCTACACGTAACTTAACACTAATTTATCGCCGTTTTCTCATAACAAAACCATCAAGCTTCGGTTGTTCGACAATACTATTGTTTATTACTAGGGATGGCAAACGGGAGGGTCGGGTGCGGATACCCCCTCCCCCATCCCCATATCCACATAATATTTTTCAATCCACCACCCGCCCACCACCCATGATGGGTAAAAATTTTCAAATCCACACCCGCTCACGCTGGTACATTCTCAAATCCATCCCCACACCCACTACCCACTACCCACTGGAGACGTACCCTGCTAGACCCGTCTGACAAAAAACTTAAGTTATACATAAGAAACAAACATAAAACAAACACATCTATTAAGAAACATAATAAAATAAACCAATGATTATATGAGTTAAGTGTTAATATAGATCTTAAAGTACATAAAACATCATAATAAAAGACATAATTAAGGTCTAGAAACATAAATGACAAACACATAATGTTTTTGTTATTTGGCACAACATTCTAAAATTTCAAGCAATACTTGTGACATCGGATACTCCAGTATTACAATCATCATTCTCATAAAACACCAATATTGCAAAATATTCGGTTGAAATTTGAATTTGAAAAAGTCTGTTTCAATGGCGTTAAAAATGGAGGTTTGAGAAGCACAAGTGAAACACTTAATTCTATTCAGTGGCGTTAAAAATAGAGATTTGAGAAGCAACGATCTGACTCTGTTAGCAAAAAACGTGGGTGCTCAGTCACAAGATACTGATTTGTAGAACATTAAGAAATTAAGCTTAAAACAAACATTAAGATGAATCTAAAAAATAATTAAAAATCAGTACGAACAAATAAAAATTAAACTCTTAAAACGATATGCAGAGGAGCTTAAAACGAAATTATTACGGAATTGACTCTTACAAAAATTAAATTTCAAGTAAAAAGGGAAGAAACATACCTGAATAAGCTTGAGAGTGAAGACAAGAGGTTTGAAAGAAAAAAAATTATGCATAAACTTATCCCTAATATTTGGTTAAATTACAAGTTATATCTTATACAATATTAGGATTTATAAATTAGCTCTTAAAATTACACCTAAATTCATAATGGTCCAAAATTTAATGGATATTTAGTTGGGCGGGTGGATGTGGGGCGGGTGGATGCGGTACGGGCGGATGCGGGGCGGGTGGATGCGGTGCGGATGCGGGGCAGGTAAGGTCTCAAACCCATTACCCGCCCACTACCCGCGACGGGTACCACTTTCTAAATCCACATCCGCCCACTTCCCACTAAAATTATACCCATCCCCGCCCCAATTGGAGCGGGTGCGGAATCCACAAAATTATACCCGCTTGCTATCCCTATTTCTTACTGTTTAGTGGCAAAACTTACTGATATACATTTGAGGGTCACAATTTAAAATTTTAAAAAATTATATGTTTAAACTAAGATTTTTAAAATTTTTGAAGGTTCAATTTACATTTTTTTTTTAAAAAAATTGATATATAACTAAAATTTTTAAAATTTTGAGAGACCTGATGAGAATACTTAAAATATTACGAGAGGGATTTATTAAGAATATTAAAAAAAATTAAAAAATTAATATGAAGTTTTAAAAATTTTGTGAGGGCCAGATTAAATATTTTAAAAATTTTAAAGGTCTAAATTATAATTTTTCAAAATTTTGAGAGCATGACCCCCCGTTAGTCTCTTTATCTTTCGCCATTATTACCGTCTATTTTTTTATTTTTATCTAATTTATTAATCGATTAATTTAAATCAAATAATATTATAAAGATTTTCATCGGAAACAAACTCTTTGAACTCAATTTGTTTTATTAATAATGTTAGGATTTAAACTCATTTTCCTATGACTTTTATTCCTTACAATTTTTTTATATCTATATATAACTCAATATGTACATATGAATCGACTACACTAACAGCCTACCATCTTAAGCACCCATCCCCATTAATGTCTACCATAACAGCGTTTTCCGTGCCTCCAGTGTTTATCAGAATGTGGGTTCCCCCCTCTTCCAAAAGCCATATTAGCTAACCGATCGACGCAACGGTTCCCCTCTCTTCAGGTATGTCTTATCTTCGATATCCATCCCTCGTTTTTTAGCTCTTCGCAATCTCTGAATAAAACTTCTTTTTGAATGTCGTCTGTTCCCTCTTTATTGAGTGCGTCGATTACCCATTTCGCATCAGCTTCAACTATGAGGTTCCTTGCTGCAAGAGATTTTGCCAATAGGAGACCTTGTCGTAAACCCCAAATTTTGGCCACGGCGCTCGTCGCTCTCCTAATATTGACGATGAAGCCTTGAATCCAGTTGTCATTTTCATCTCGAAGCAATCCTCCCACCGTGGCCTGACCCCAGTTTCTGCACGCTCCGTCTGAGTTCAGTATCCAGCAACCTCTGGGAGGTCTCCTCCATTTAACCCATCGGGGTTTCATGGTAATTTTTGCAGACGATAGAAGATTTGATATCTTTTGCAAGCTTAAGACTATAATTTGTGATTTGAGCTGCACTTATGGGATTGTTGTTGAATATTGCTTCATTTCTGCTCTTCCATAGACCCCATATTGTAGATGAGAATAGATGTCCCCAAGGAATCCCATGGTGCCCCATCTTTCGCGAACAACAGTTTATGTGTAACCAATCTTTAAAATTCCTAGATTGAATTGATCGTCGTAACGGTCTTCTTCCAACCCTAACCAGGCTGCTTTCCCCATTGTACATATTCTTAGAATATGTACTATATCTTCCATTTCTCCTCCGCAAAGCTTGCAAACTGTGTCCTGTGTCATGTTTTTCTTAGCTCTGTTTTCATTTGTATTAAGTTTGTTCAGTGTGCACAGCCAGACGAAAATCCGAATGCATTCTGTTATTTCCATCTTCCAAACCCAGTCGAGCTTTTGGCTTTGTTGATCTTCTGGTCCTTTGTAAATAATGTCTTTGAAGGCAGACTTCACTGTGAAGTTCCCATCTTTTGAGTATCCCCAACTAACCTGTTATGCATACTCTCCGTTGTCGTCTGAGGAATTGGGATGCTTTTAATTTGATCAATCGTATCCTTTGAAGCCACGTTCTTTAACTCGTGTAGGTTCCATTCACCATCCTCCGAGATAAGCTTCGCCACTTTTTCATTTCACAGGTTCTCTCTTTCTGGGTAGTCGAGCACTAGGGTTGATTTTTCCACCCACCAATCGTGCCAAAGGCTAGTTTGTGCCCCTGATCTTATTTGATATTTGCAACCTTTTCGCACAATGTCTCGGGTCTTGAGGATTCCCTTACAGGTGGCATAATTCTTAGTTTGATTCCCCGCTTCCATGAAACTAGTATGAATTAGATACTTCTCTTTGAAAATGTTGCACCAAATTGCATCATGGTTTCTAAACATTCTCCATCCGTTCTTCGCCATGAGTGTGAGATTCATCTGTCTAGTTTTTCTCAACCCTAGCCCCCTGCCAGTTTCGGTCTACAAACTGCATCCCAGTTAACAAGTTGGTTGTGTGAATAATCGATGCCTCATCTCTAGAGGAAGTTGCGGTTTAGGCTATCCAATTTATTGCTTGTTGCGTTTGGTATAATGGTTGATTGCATAGTGTGTACCGGGATCGCCGCGTGACTGCTTGTATCAATGTCCGTCTTCCTGCCATGGATAGGACTTTCCCCTTCCAGCCTGCTAATTTCTTCATGACCTTCTCGATCAAAGGTGCATAAGTCTCTGTATTCGCCCTTTTGTGGATAACGTGGACCCCCAAATAAGTTCCCAGATTATTTGTGCGAGGTATTCCACTTAGTTGGCTTAGGTAATCCGCACCCTCGTTGGTAACATTAGGAGGGACAATTTATTTTTTATTTTTTGGAGATTCACTTCAAGTCCCGAAACTAGGCTGAATTCCTTCAAGCACTCCCTCACTTCGATAGCTTGGTCCACTTTTGCCTCGAAGAAGAGCAGCAGATCGTCTGCAAAGAATATGTGATCAATGTTAACCCCCCTCTAGATAGTTTAATTGCTTTCCATGTCTTATTATCCATTTTTTCTAAAATCATGAAAGATAGAGACGTTCCATAATTAAAATAAAAAGATAGGGTGATAAGGGGTCTCCCTGACGAAGGCTTTATCTTGGGATGATCTCAGTTTTCCCCCCATTCCATAACGGTTCAATGCAGCTGGACTTGAAACAAAACATGATAATGAAAATGATGTCCTCGAGGAAGTTGAACTCCTGGAGGGTGTTCTGTAAAAAGTTCAAATTAACCTTGCCATAAGCTTTCTGGAGGTTGATTTTCATAATCACAACCCCTTTGCAACCTTTCAAGTTCATAAGTGTGTGTACCACTTCCTGGACAACCAGAATGTTATCTGAAGCACTTCTGCCCGCAAGAAAACTGTTCTGATACGGTTCAATTAGTCTTTGCAGAATAGGTCTGAAACGGTAGACTAAAGTTTTGGCAAGAATTTTATAAGAAGTATTGAAAAGACTTGTGGGTTTGAAAAGTGTTACTTTATTCGCTATATCCATCTTGGGGATAAGGTCCAGGTACACTTGAAGGATTCGAGTGTCAACTACACCGGTATTTAAAGTTGAATTCATAAATTGTAGTAAGGTGTCTTTGATTGTGTCCCAGTTGCTTTTATAGAAAATGGGTTGGACTCCGTCAGGACTCGGAGCTTTCAGCCCTTTCATGGATAAAACAGCAGATTTAATTTCATCCATAGATACGTCTTTGCTCAATAATGCCCTTTCCTCGTTGTTGAGAACTAGTTTGAATTTACCATAAGGTTCTTTAGGATCTCTCCCCTCCTTCCAACTAAAAAGATTTCTGAAATACTCCACAATATGATTTGTCATGGTTTGTGTCATAACCATTTTTTTTTCGAAAAACAATTAAAATATTATTTTAAAATATTATTTTAAAAAATCAATTATGACTTTTATTTGAAAAATTAGAGATTTTAAATTAATCTGAATTAAATTGAATGGGAGTCACCATCGACCTTTGAGATAGGTAGGTTGAATACCTAAAATTGTTTTTAAAACAATTTTAAGAAAAATCATTTTGTAGACAAAAATTGGTCTACGTCATCAAAGATTCGATTTTAATGGGTTCGGGAGTCGGTTACACGTGGGGAAAGATAAGCACCCCCACAGCGCCCGAAAATCGGTACTTGATCGCTTACACTTTGTCATATGGTGGAAATCATGAATCACATCGATAATTAAAGTATGATCCTTTAATTAAAGTTTATTGATTTGCTTCGAATTATTTGCTAGGGAACCTTCCTTAATTCGAGAAGAAATCACAATATTTACACATCCTCCAATGAGAAGGCTATATCGTCTATTTCTCCTTTATACAATAAACATTTCCCTCATTGACTTTAAAATGTGAATCGAATATAAATTAACAAGATGACATTTGCGTAAAATAACATAAATTGCCATTTAAAAAACATTGCATCATTTGAATTAAAACCGATTAATTAGCACTAAAAATAGCTTTAACTCATTTCAAGCTCTCATTTTGTTCGAACATCGTATTGGATTGCAACACTTCGATTAAGTGATACTTTCCACACCCGTTCTACAAATACAGTTCTTGAAAATATTTGAATGAAAAACATTAAAATTGAATGGAACTAATATTTCATACAATCATTCAAAACAAATTCAAAAGGACAAATAATATATAAATATTAAATATACAAATTGTATAAAATAAGATGGTTATAAAATAGATACAAAAATGTGAATATAAAAGAATGTAAATGAAAATAGATAGAAAAATACGAATATAAAAGAATGTAAATGGATCTAACATCTATTGTTGCATACATACACAAAATAAATGAGCATGATTTAATAATAATAAGCATATTTGAAATCGTAATCCAAATACATAATAAGTTATGAATATTTATGACAAAAATAGAATACACATAATTTATCCACATACATTGGGTACATTCAACCTAAATAAATTATTACACATATATATTGGAATAAAATAATACCACATATAATCACATAATAAAAGAACCATCACTCATGATTTAAGTAACATACTAGGATCAATATGTAAATATGATGATACAAGGGAAATGAAATAATAATAAATCCATAACAGTAAGTAGGACTGAAATTGAAGAAAATAAAATGCCATGATTGCATCAGAAATTTAACCAAAGATCAAATATCAGCAAGCAGGGGACTAAAATGAATCAATAAAAACATATCCTGCTTAAGTACAAAATAATTTAAATTACAAGGACTCCAGCTTAAATATATACATACAAGTACTTAAAGGCTAATAAGGACGAAAATGCAACATTAATCAAACACGAGCTCAAAATAAAAAGAAATAAGTGTTTCATTAATGACTGAAATAACATAATACATAATCAGAAGGACCTAAGTTGGGATTTACCCCTTAATAAAAACACGCAAACCCTCTACTTGAAACGAGATCGTTTCGGTACAGGGATATAAGCCCAAAAACCGGTCTTTCTCTTCTTCTTATCCTCATTTGTTTCATTTGAAAAAACCAAAGGGCAGAGGGAGTTTGAGAACTATCCTAACTCCCTCATCGGAGAAGAAACTAATGCTGCTGGTGACGCATCACGGTGGCCCACAACAGTTCACGACGCTCAGAGAAAGAGAGAAGCCCCCAAAAGACTCCTCTCCGTACCCCCAACCCAAATACCAAAACCTTTTAGTCCAAAACCACCCCTATAAGCCTAGATCTATGGTTTACCTCTTCGAACAAAAACGACTCCGGTGACCTTCGGACTTCTAGACGATCTTTCGACCAAGGTAAGGGTTTCTCTCACTATTTTTTTCTTTACTCTCGGTTGCTCACTGTGTGATTTGTTTTTTTTTCTCTCTTTTTTTCTTTCGGGTTTTTATCTTCTTCCTCTTTTTTTCTCCCTTTTTCTCTTTCGAAAACTCTTTGTCTTCTCTCTCATTTTTTTCTGAAATCCCCCTAAATCTCTCTTGATTTTTTTATTTTATCCTCTTTTTGCCTGTGATTGTGGTGATGACTTGTTATTTGATGAGATAGGATATCCTTATCTTTTCTCCTTTGATTGACAGAGTGAGATTGCATCAGGAGAGCATTTGATTTGCTTTGATATTTGTTTCCTCTGATTTTCCTGACTGATGGATCTGTTGTCATTTTTGATGACAACATCAGGCGGGAAACGTTCGATAATGGCTCGGGAGGTCAACGACAGTGGCTCACGCGGCTTGAGAGTATGGCGATGAAGTACACACGCCGGCTAGGAGCTGGAAGGCCAAGCAGCGACTGAGTTGGTGAGATAAAACCCTAGAGGGTTTAGGGTTGTTATCTTGTTGGGCTGGTTCGGGTCCTCTTTGGGTTGGGTTGAGTGCTGTTGGACTCCAATCGGGCCGACTGAATTGAGAAGTTAGCTGGGTCTGAACCGGGTAGGCCTGGTTCATATACTGGGCTTGCTTGTATTTGGGCTCTAGGTTGGCTGGGTCTTGGGTGTTATCTTTGTGGGCTCCGGGTTTGTTAATGGGCTTGCAAAACATGTAACATGTAAATTAAAATAATAATATTTGTAATAATAATAAAATAATATTTTTAGACCCGAACAAAAATAGGTTGTTGAAAACATTTTAATGTTTCGATATAACAAATAAAGAGTTAATGAATTTTAAGATTTTATATTCAATTTCAAATACAATATTCGATTCATTAATCGAATATCACAAATATTACTCCAAGTTTTCAAATATCAATTTTACTCCTTACTTAAATGAAAAATTATGTTTAACTCTTAAAATATTTTGAAATAATTTTTACAAAGTATTTTGAACTATCATCGAGTCAAAAATGAGTTTTAAATAGGGATGTACAAATACCTTCTTAAGAGGTACCGATACCCCTCAAACATCGAATGCAAAAAGGGTACGAATACCCTACAAGATACCGATACCCCTATGCAAAGAGGTACCGATACCTATTCCAAAGGTACCGATACCTATTCCAAAGGTACCGATACCTATTCCAAAGGTACCGATACCCCTAGTGTTGATTTTGACTCCGAAAAAAAGAATACAAATGGGTATCGATACCCTGACAAGTATCGATACCTATTTACATAGGAATATCGATACCCCCTTTCGAGGTATCGATACCCTCAATTATGGAACGGTCGAAATATTTGAATTTTATGTAGGTTGTATCAATACCCCTATGAAGGGGTACCGATACCCATACGCTCCCAACAGATTTTTGAAGTGGAAAACATACCACAATGGCTCTATTGACTTCATGATCATCCCCAAACGTTCATAATTCATTCAATGGGTATTTAAACAAGTCTTGAAGCCATTGATCAATAAGAGAAGCTAGAGAAACAAAAGAGAAAGCCTTAAACATCAAGTTTGAGCAATTCAAGCCAAATTGCTTTCAATATTCATTTTTTTCAAGAACACAATTTGTGATCAATTGTATTCATCTTTGAGTGTTCTTTCTTTGTTCTATAATTATGCAAACAATCTACCTTGTGAGGTTTTTTTGTAAGTTTGCAAAATTTGTAATTTTCTCTTTAAGAAGAGAGTGTCTAAAGAATTTGGGGTATAATTCTTGAGGGAGTTGTAAGGTTACTCTTTGTCCTCAAAAGAAAGACAAATTAGTGAATTTGTGGAAAATCCTTAGTATGGATAACTAAGGTAGTGGACTTAGACTTTGGTTGAGAAAGTCGAACCACTCTAAATCGCTGTGCAAATCTTTTCAATTTTCTGTCAAAACTTCCACCAAAATTTTAATTATCAATTCACCCCCTCTTGGCTATTTCATCACATCGATTAACTCAACAATTGGTATCATAACTACACTCATTTGAAGGTTTTACCACCTCTTGAGTAGATTTGGGAAAAATTTAATCGATATTCAAGTCATGAATGACCTCTACATCAAACTTTGACTTCGTTCTTGATTCTCATCCCATCAACAAGCCTTCATTCTTTAATGGTGCTAACTACGCTTATTGGTATAATAAAATGAAGTTCTTCATTCAAGCTGTTGACATGGGAGTATGGAAAATCATGATGAGAGGATACTCCAAACCATCCACAGATTCAGACACGTGGAGTAAAGAAGAGATGAGATTATTTCAGCTCAACTCAAAAGCAATCCATATTCTTTTCTGTGCACTTGGACTAGATGAATACGAGAGAATATTATCTTGTTTAACCGCCAAGGAGATATGAGACAAACTTCAAGTCACACATGAAGGAACTGACGAGGTAAAAGAAACCAAAATCAGTTTTCTTACTCATAGCTATGAAAATTTCATGATGAAACCAGATGAATACATCAAAGCTATGACGGATAGATTTTCCGTAATTGTCAACGGTCTCAAGGGATTAGGAGAAATAATCCCTAATGAGAAACTTGTGAGGAAGATAATTTATTCTCTTCCAAGTACTTGGCAATCAAAGAAGACTGCAATTATCGAAGATAAAGACCTAAAGTCTTTAACTCTCGATGAGCACATTGGTTCTCTCCTCACTCATGAAATGATGATTCAAGATGAGGTAGAGTATGAGAAGAAGGACAACATAAAGAAAGATATGGAGAATAAGAAAAATGTTGGCATTGCTTTCAAATCCACCAAAGATGAGAGTGATTCTGACGATAACGAGGATGAAGAAATGGCATTGCTTTTGAAAAGACTTAAAAAATTAATGAAGCCAAATAGAGGAAGAAAATTCCAACGAAATGAAGGCTTCAAAAATAAGTCAAATGAGAAGGACCCAATCATTTGCTATGAATGCAAAAAGCCTGGGCATGTTAAATATGATTGCCCATAATTGAAGAAAAAAGGTATTTCAAAGAAAAAGCATAAAACACACGTGGCTACTTGGAGCGATGACGAAACCTCTGATGAAGAGGAACAAGAAGTAGTAAACATGTGCTTGATAGCCACCGAGGAGGATTCACAGGTAACCTCTAACTCATTTGATTTAGAAGATTATTCTTTTGATGAGTTATTAGAGGAATATAATGGGTTGACGTTGGATTATGAGAAATTATTTTCAAAATACAAGAAAGATATTTCAAAATTGAAAAATGAAAAAGATCTCATATCCAAGACCAACAATGATCTTGAAAGTAAAATCAAGGAATTGCAAATCAAAATAAAATATTTTGAAAAGAAAATTTCTGATTTGCATAATTTACTTTCAAGAGTCAATGATGATCATCAAAAGAAAATTGATGATCTTAAAGCTTCTTTCAATAGAGTTGGATCAAAACGTTTTGAAAAAGGAGAAAGCTTAAAATCCAACTATATTAGAAAGAATTTTAAATCTTACAATCATAGAGGTCTCCAAAGAACCTCAAATGGTAAAATCGTTAGGAGTATATGGGTTCCTAAAGGACTCAATACTACTAAATATAATGATATCCTAAATAAATGGATACCTAAGGGGACAAGGCTTTTAGGAACTAATGAATATGAACCCAAATGTATTTGGGTACCAAAAATCAAAATTTAATCTAGTTTGTAGGAAAATGAGCATTGCTTCAAGGCAAGAAATACAAGCTCAAATATATGGTACCTTGATAGTGGTTGCTCAAGACATATGACCGGAGACAAGAGCCGGTTTACTGAGCTTAATGACAAAAATAGTGGAGTGGTAACCTTTGGTGACAACTCAAAAGGTTACATTGAAGGTATAGGTACTATAGGTAATACCTCTTCCATACAAATAGAAAAAGTTTTATTTGTAAATGGGTTAAAGCATAATCTATTGAGTATTAGTCAATTATATGATAAAGGATACAATGTATTGTTTGAAACAAATGGTTGTAAAGTTATTGACATTACATTTAATCGGATTATGCTTATTGGTCATAGAATAGGAAACATTTACATGGTGCATTTAGATTCGATTAATATGACTAATTTATCCTAGTTGCCAAGGATGAACATGATAGTTGGTTATGGCATAGGAGACTAGGACATAAAAGCATGATAGTAAGAGGTTTGCCAAAGCTAAAATTTAATAAAGATAAAATATGTGATGCATGTGCTAAAGGAAAACATATGAGAGCTTCCTTTAAACCTATTAATGTTGTATCAACTAGTAGAGTATTACAATTGATCCATATAGATATTTTTGGGCCAATTAGAACTACTAGCTTGGGTGGAAAACAATATGCTTTTGTATTGGTTGATGACTATTCTAGGTATAGTTGAGTTCTATTTTTAAGTACTAAAGATGAAGCATTAGAAAATTTCATCACGTTTTCAAAAGTAATCCAAAATAAAAAAAGGTTACTCCATTTCAAATGTTAGGAGTGATCATGGTACTGAATTTGAAAATATTGGATTTACTAAATCTTGTAATTCAAATGGGATTAGCCATATTATTTCAGCACCTAGAACCCCTCAACAAAATGGAGTTGTTGAGAGGAAAAACAAAACTTTAGAAGAAATGGTTAGAACCATGCTTTGTGAAAACAATTTGCCAAAATATTTTTGGGCTGAAGCCACAAATACCACTTGTTATGTTATTAACCGAGTAATGATTAGGCCTATTTTGAAGAAAACTCCATATAAAATTTTTAAAAATAAAAAGCCTAACATTAGTTATTTTCATCATTTTGGGTGCAAATGTTTTATTTTAAACAACGGTAAGGACAATCTTGGAAAATTTGATGCTAAAAGTGATGAAGGAATTTAATAGGGTTATTCCTTAAATTCTAAAGCTTATTGAGTATTTAATAAAATAACTTTAGTGATAGAAGAGTCTATTCATGTTGTTTTCGATGATTCCCCTTCCGAGGAAGGATTCTTGTGTTGATGATTACGTAGGTATTATAAATACAAATGACGTGGGAGAACCATCATCAAAGAAAGAAGTGAAGGATGAGGAAACTCAAGATGCCTTTAAGAATCTAACCATTGAAGAAAGGGAAGTCACATACCCAAGAGAGTACAACTATGTCAAGGATGGTGAGATTTTAGGTGATCCATCCAAAGGGGTAACTACTCGATCTTCTCTTAGGGACATTTGTAATTATGTTGCATTTATCTCATGCATAGAGCCTAAAAATGTTCAAGAAGCATTAACCGATGAAAATTGGATTATGGCTATGCAAGAAGAGTTAAATCAATTTGAGAGAAGTAAAGTATGGACATTAGTTGAAAGGCCTAGTAATAAATCTACTGTAGGTACTAAATGTGTATTTGGGAATAAACTTGATGAAAGTGGTAACATAGTGAGGAACAAGGCTAGACTTGTTGCTCAAGGCTATACTCAAGAAGAAGGAATAAATTATGATGAAATATATGCTCCCGTAGCTATGATGGAAGCTATTAGAATGTTATTGGCATTTGCATATTTCAATAAATTTAAATTATAACAAATGGATGTTAAAAGTGTATTTTAAATGGTTTTATAAAAGAAGAAGTGTATGTGGAACAACCTCCTGGTTTTGAAGACTCAAAATTTCCAAATCATGTTTTTTAAATTGACAAAAGCACTATATGGTTTAAAACAAGCTCCTAGAGCTTGGTATGAAAGATTGTCAAATTTTTTAATCGAAAAAGGTTTTTCAAAAGGGAAGGTTGACACAACATTTTTTTTGAAACGAAAAGGTAAAGATTTATTAGTGGTTCAAATTTATGTTGATGATATAATATTTGGTTATACTAATGATGCTCTTTGCCAAGAATTTTCAAAGCTAATGCAAGGTGAATTTGAGATGAGCATGATGGGGGATATTTCATTTTTCTTGGGGCTCCAAATCAAGCAAAGAAAAGATGGCATCTTCATCAGTCAAGCAAAGTACGTCAATGATATTCTCAAGAAGTTTGGATTGGAAAATGTCTAACCCCAAGCCACTCCTATGAGCTCATCTACAAAGCTTGACAAAGATGAAGGAGGTAAATGTGTAGATGTTAAACTTTATAGGTATATGATTAGCTCTTTGCTTTATCTAACCGCAAGTAGACCGGACATTGTGTTTAGTGTTTGCTTATTGCTAGATTTCAATCATGCCCTAAGGAATCACATCTACAAGCCATTAAGAGAATCTTTAGATACCTTAAGGACACTCCTAGTTTAGGAATTTGGTATCATAGAGACTCTATTTTTAGCTTGCATGCCTTCTTGGATGTGGATTATGGAGGATGCAAAATAGATAGGAAGAGTAGCTCCAATACTTGTCAATTCCTAGGAAATATGCTGATTTCTTGGTTTTCAAAGAAGAAAAATAGTGTTGCATTATCTATCACTGAAGTCGAATACATTTCAGCCTGTAGTTATTGCGCACAAGTTTTATGGATGAACCAACAACTTTTAGACTATAGAATTGAAGTTGATACCATACCTATCAAGTGTGACAATACTAGTGCTATTTGTCTCACTAAAAATCCCATCCAACACTCTAGAACTAAGCACATTGAAATTAGACATCATTTCACTAGAGATCATGTCACAAAAGGAGATGTAGTTCTAGAATTTGTAGATACTTTGCATCAAATAGCTGACATTTTTACAAAACCTTTAGACAAAGAAAGATTTTGGACCCTTGCTCATATACAATGAATAAAAGTCAGAATTCGTTCGTTCTTCAACTCATAATCCCGCTACAATCATTAAATTAGTGCAACCAACAACACATTCCACTCAAATCCAAATTTTCAAGGTAATTTTTCTAAACAACTGTTTTATTGATTTTTGAACATAGGACTAGTTCTAGTTAGTTCTAGTTCAAAATAGTTATTGGGCATTTAGTAGATTATAGTTTAGGACTAGAATCTACAACTAATTTCATAAAAAACACAAGATTTTTCAAAATTATTTCATAATTTTTGAAATAAAAAAATTATTTTGTTTTTTAAATTGTTGTTTTTGATTTAATTAGAGTGTTTTCATGAAAACTATATACAAATAATTTTTCAAACTTAGTTTTTCAAAAATAGTTTTCAAAAATTACCCATTAGACTATATTGTTAGAGAACCTTGAATATTAAAGACTCATTTTGAGTTTTGGGATTAATTGTTGCATACATATATTGTTTAATTGTAGGTATCCTATTCCGATTTCGTAAATCATGTCTAAACACCCTAGGTCATCTTCTAGTCGATCAAACCCACCTCCTATTCCACCACCAAATCCCAATACTAAACTCATGCTTTAATGAACCTAACCGTAGAGGTCTCTACTCTAGGTTCGTTAACTAATTCGAATCATATAATATTCGGGAAGAATGTATCCTGCCTCTCCAAGCCATGATAGAAATGAAATTCAAATACCTCCCAACCCTCAAATCATGGAAATTTGATAATCTTTTTAAGGTTGAACCAGTTGTTTATCACCAACTCATTTTCTATTCCAATGCGGTATGCGTACAAAACATGGCCCGAACCGCAACCAAAAGTACTAGGTTCTATCTCCTAGGCCAATACATCAATATAGACTCAGATTATATCGCTAATGCATTTGGATTAGATAACCGAGGGTTATATAACGAGAGAGATTTAGTTCCTACACCATATAAAGCCAAGTCTAGTGCGAGTGTTCTAGATTATCATGAACGTTTTCTTCATCTCATAATCTCTTGGTGGTTCAGACCATCCGGAGGAAAATACTCTACTCTTAGAACACTTGACTTATGGTGGATACATTGTATCCATCAAAATAAGAAAATAAATCTCCCACAGATTATCTTTGCGGACCTCGTTGAAACCGTAAACAATGTCCCTTCAAAACCTGTAGAAACTTTAGTTTACGGATGTCTTCTTAGTAATATGTTTAAGAAAGCCAATCTTAAGGTAGATCTTGATGCAACCATCCCTCTAACCACCAAAATCAATTTCACATCTTTACGTAAGTCGAGATGGACTGGAGATAAGGATCAATGGGTTCGTTCAACACAGAAAACCCCCGGTGCTAGCTCTTCTCGAGTTCCTTCGGCTCCGACTTCTGCTCAAGAGCTTGACAATCTTCTACAGGATGTCGACGATCCCGCAAACATGCCCGAGGATGAGCCAGCCCAACAAGAGAGTCTGATGCCCCCATACTTTCGATCGTTCATGGAGATATTTGACTTAAGGTTTGCATCCTTAGAGTCCCAACTAACGGCTCAACACTTAGAGCAACAAAGGGAAACTCGAGCTCGCTTTGACGAACTCAATGCTAGGGTCGATGCGCTTACATGAGATGTGGTCTCTATGCGAGCACACTTCCCTCCTCCCGATCCACCTATGGATGACTGACCTTGCTCTTGCTAGTTTTCTTAGGTTGAATTATGAACATAAAAATGTTAAAACATTTTGATGGATTTGAACTTGGTTGTTTGAATTTTTATGGATATTTGTGTGTTTGAATGGTTTGAATGATTAAATATTAACTTAATGTTTATGTTTCTTCCATTAATTTTTGCATCATTTACATTTTAGATCAATTATGACCAATTCCAATTACATAGTGTTTATGAATATTAATTATGGACTAATGGCTAATATTTCTCTTGACTTTGATCTTAGCAGCGATATAAATATATCAATTGGCAAACTTGTTTTAAAATCATAGAGTATTTTTTATTTAACAAAAAGGGGGGAAATATAGTAAGGGGGAGTAGGAGTAATTTTTCAAAAATGATTTCAAAAATGATTTTTGAAAAGAAAATCTTAAAATTTCAAAAATGTTTTGTTATATCAAAAAGGCGTGATTGTTAAAAACATTTTAATGTTTCGATATAACAAATAAAGTGTTAATGAATTTTTAGATTTTATATTCAATTTCAAATATAATATTCGATTCAATTAACTAATATCACAAATTTTACTCCAAGTTTTCAAATATCAATTTTACTCCTTACTTAAATGAAAAATTATGTTTAAATCTAAAAATATTTTTGAAATAATTTTTACAAAGTATTTCAAACCATAATCGAGTCAAAATGAGTTTTAAATAGGGAGGTACTGATACCTTCTTAAGAGGTACCGATACCCCTCAAACATCGAATGCAAAAAGGGTACGGATACACTACAGGAAATCGATACCCCTATGCAAAGAGGTATCGATACCTATTCCAAAGGTACTGATACCCCTAGTGTTGATTTTAATTCTGAGAAAACTAGAATGTAAAAATGGGTACCGATACCCTGACAGGTATTGATACCTATTTACATTGGAGTATCGATACCCCCTTTGGAGGTACCGATACCCTCAGTTATGCAACGATCGAAATATTTGAATTTTATGCAGGTTATATCAATACCCCTATGAAGGGGTACCGATACCCATACGCTCCCAATAGTTTTTTGAAGTGGAAAACATACCACAACGGCTCTATTGACTTCATGATCATCCCCAAACGTTTAAAATTCATTCAAAGGGTATTTAAACAAGTCTTGAAGCCATTGATCAATAAGATAAGTAGAGAAACAAAAGAGAAAGCCTTAAACATCAAGCTTAAGCAATTCAAGCCAAATTACTTTCAATATTCATTTTTCTTTCAAGAACACAATTTGTGCTCAATTGTATTAATATTTGAGTATTCTTTCTTTGTTCTAGAATTGTGCAAACAATCTACCTTGTGAGGTTTTTCTGTAAGTTTGCAAAATTTATAATTTTCTCTTTGAGAAGAGAGTGTCTCAAGAATTTGGGGTATAATTCTTGAGGGAGTTGTAAGGTTACTCTTTGTCCTCAAAAGAAAGAAAAATTAGTGAATTTTTAGAAAATCCTTAGTGTGGATAACTAAGGTAGTGGACTTAGACTTTGGTTGAGAAAGTCGAACCACTCTAAATCGCTGTGTAAATCTTTTCAATTTTCTGTCAAAGCTTCAACCAAAATTTTAATTGCCAATTCACCCCCTCTTGGCTATTTCATCCAATTGATTTACTCAACACGGGTGTCTACAACTTCCCCTCTTGTATATTCTTGTGTTAACGAGAATAGGGAAAAGACGAAAAAGACAACCAATTTTTGTTTGGTTCTCTTTTTTAGTTTTGAAATTTGATAGTGTTTGTTGGGGACGACAATACTCATATGTGATGAAGAGTTCTGGTTATCTAAGGGTGACACAGCTCCTACGTGATAAGGAGATCTGGTCGGTGGATGCAACTGTTCCTACGCGATGAGGACGGCATGCCATATTTAGGAAGGGTGATAACACAATTCTTACGTGATGAGGACGGTTGATTATCTAGGGGTAACACGACTCCTACGTGATGAAGAGGTCTGGTCGGTGGATGTAACACCCATCTCCCGTATACCTTTCCATATACGAGATACAGATGTCACATCACTTTTAAAACAGTTCCTTATTTGAAAACCCGTAAAATTTTGTTCCTTTACGTGATGAGGATGATAAGCCATCTTTAGGGATGATAACATGGTTCCTAGATGATGAGAGCGACTGGTTATCTAAGGATGACACGACTCCTATGTGATGAGGAGGTCTGGTCGAGGGATGACACGGTTCTTACGCGATGAGGACAACTGGCCATCATTAGGGATTTGTTTCAAGAGTAACTGTCTCAAGGGAGACAAAATTCGTTTCAAGGGAAACAATCTCAAAGGCATGTGTTTCAAGAGAAACTGTCTCAAGGGAGACATAATTCGTTTCAAGGGAAACGATCTCAAATATGGGTGTTTCATGAGAAACTATCTCAAGGGAGACAAAATTGTTTCAAGGAAAATATACTCAAAGATTATAAATTATGTTTACAGTGAAAATACTTCAGAATTTGTGTTTTAAAGAAAAAATGTTTCAAGCGAGACAAATTTGTTTTGAGAGAAATTGTCTCAAGCGAGACAATTTTTTTTAGAGAAAACTGTCTCAAGCGAGACAAAACTTTGTTTTTAAGAATTTCAAAATTTGTGGAAAAATGTCTTAATCGAGAAGGAGTTTGTTTTGAGAGACGATATCAAGGGATTATGGATTACCCACTCCTACATGTTGAGGAAATGTCTTCAGAAAATCTGATTGTTGACTTCAGGAAGTCAAATGACATTGTTCTTTCAGTTTGAAGACATCTGGTCATTTTCGAGCTTTTATTTCCTGAAAGATCGAAATGATTTATTTATTATTGCCTATCTTGTATGTTTATGGGTGTCATGATGAAGTTTGTATTTTATGTGTTTGATTGGATGAATTATTGAATACATCCGCAAGAGAGGAGAAAAATGTCCTTAATGCACATGATGATGAATGTTTGATGCAAAGATGAAAATTTCATATATCATGTATGTATACGTTGATGTATGTTTTTTAGATCTGTGAGGGGAATGGTTGCTTAAGCAGTCTTCATTCTATCCTTGATTTAGTTTGTCTTCATTTCCACCAGGGTGACTCTTACAAACCTCGACCTGAGACAATTTATTTTCCTTGCTCCATCAAATTTCCCCCAAAATATTTCGCTTCCCTTGCCCCAACTTTGTTCTTAAGCTTCGGAGGGATATTCGTTGAATTCCAAGATACTTCCAGAGAACTTATCTGTTTGAAAATGTTTTTCGTCTTCTTTTTATTTTCAAAGTTTTGAAAAACATCAAAAAGAAATTTGAAAAATATTGTCTCCTTCTAAGTTTCACAATTGAAAAAAATCATAAAACAGAAGTTCATTGGATATCAAAAGAATCAACTGCTCTTTTAATATTTGATAGCTGCAAATCTTTGACAAATATCAAGATCGACATGTTGGTTTTGAGGTTGGCTATCTAAATTCTTAGGTTTGTTTCATTGATTTGTCCTTCGTGAAGATTATGGCATCACCCTCTTTCCTGGTTTGGCATTTTGATCAGAGGCGGACAAAATGTCGCAACTAGCAAGTCAATTGCTAGCTTTTAGAACACTTCTATTTCAGTTCTCTAAAATCTTCCATTTGTTCAAGCTTTGTAGACTCCTTTAGCAAAGACAGTGCAGAAATATAGATATAAAAAATTACATCCCTGAGTGCTCGTTTGAGTTTAACTATAACAGGTGTTCCTCAACTCCCTTAGTCCATATTCACCGAAACTCTTATTTAGTAAATTTAACTTTATTTTCCAATGTTTGGCTAGCTGAATTCAGCTTTATTGCATATATATTTTATAATTGCCTTTGTTCAGCTAGCTGAAGGATTCATGTCATCACAAAGTCTTCGACTTGACAACCACAGTGGAGAAAACACTGAATTTCTAGGTACCCGATCAATGTCATAGTTTGAATGAAATCTATTCATAAAGCCAGGGCTTTCAAGTTTCCTCTATAACCAATTGCTTTAGTGGAATATATCAGCTTTATTGTATACATATATATATTATGGGTATACAGATTCCATTTCTTAAGCTTGCCAAGGAGAACCTGTTATAGTCCCAGTGTTTGTTGAAGGTCAGAAAATCTCATCATTAGAGTTCAATTCCCAAGCAATTGACCTAAACTAGATTCGCCTACTTGACCATTCCATCTGAGAAGATCATGATCATCATTGAATGTCATCAATAGAAGTAAGAACCAATTAGTTTTGCAAACTAATTTGCAAGTTACCCCACTTTGTTCGCTCTTAACACGTACCTGAATGTCAAGCCCCTTATTGACTCTGTATATGAGGAGAAAACTAGCTTGGTCCATTTAAGAGAAAAATATGTATTCTGGTGTATATTTAGATTAGGATCAAGGGGTTCAATCTTTTCATTTGTCAAATGTTTACAACCTCAATTATTAAAAACTTTTAATTAAGATAATATTTAAAGAATCTCAAGATTAAAATTTGCTCATTGCTCATTTTCTCAGAATAAAGCATTTTATTTAAAATGTTCGAACGTCAAGTGACTTACAAACATTCACACATAGAAAAAGAAAAACAAGTTAAAACAAGATGAAATGCTTTTGATGAGAATGTAACAAAATTCTAATGGATGCCACAACCTACTCCTCATCAGAATACCCCATTACACATTGAATATCAATCCCCCTGAATCAATTAGATCTTGGACCCTGTGCTTCAATGCCCCACAATTCTCAATGGTGTCCCCTAAGCTCCCAATATGATAGTTGCATATGGAGTTAACATCATGGCCTTCAGGATATGGGGCCTCTCTTGGTTTGGATCGAACTGGAGTTACAAGGTTCCTCTTAACTATCATTGGGAAGAATTCCTTATACGTCATTGAAATTGATTTGATGCGAGTCTTTTCACGGAACATGTTATGAGGTTTGGTCCCCATATTAACTAGGTAAGATCCCACTATGTTAATCTCAGTTCTTTCATCAATGTCAGTACTACTAGTGCTTCTTATCTGGCCATTTTTTACAGCTCTTTTTATCATTTCTCCACACATGACGATGTTAGAGAAACTCTTAGTAGCAGCCCTTATCATGTGGTTGATATATGGAGACTTCAATGTATCGATGAGCAGAGTGATTAGCTCTCTTTCAAACATTGGTGAATGCACTTGAGATGTCACATTCCTCCATCGTTGAGCATATTGTCGAAAGCTTTCATCACTCCTCATCTCTATATTTTGTAACGTTGTTCAATCAGGGGCCATATCAGTTATGTGTTTGTATTGACCTGAAAAACACGAGCCAAATCCTTCCATAAGTGGATTTGAGTACGACACAGTTGGTTATACCACTTAGAAGCAGGTCCAGTCAAACTGTCTTGAAAGCAATGTATCAACATCTGATCATTGTTGGTGTATCCAGTCATTCTTCGAATAAACATCGTGAGATGAGCATTAGGGCAATTGGTTCCATTGTACTTCTCAAAATCGGGCATTTTAAATTTGGGCAGAAGCACCAAGTCAGGAACTAAGACTAGTTTTGTTGCATCAATTTCATTGTGAGAGCTCTGCTATTTCATTCCTTTGAATGTATCTTTGCACCACATTTTCAAATTCTATGGGATCTCATTGTTAGCTCTTTTCATCTCATTATGATCTGATCTATTGTAATTAGTAGAATTATCCCGAGGATCTGTCACAGTTATACAAGATTTAGCGGCGAAGAAGTCTACTTGGTGACTTGGGAGCTGGTGTGGCGAAATGAGTCTTTGTAGATTAGCATGCGATATTACACATTCAGAGGCTTCTCGGATAGAAGAAATCTTCTCTTTTCCTTTTTCTTGGTTGAGCCCAACCAGTTTTACTACTATTTGGTCAACTAGGTCTTTTTGGTTTTGCAAGATACGTTTTATGGTGGCCTTTTGTGCGTGCTCCATTTTAGCTTCCCACTATATTTGTATCCTTTGCAAATTCTCCTCCAGCTCTTTACTCAGTTTCTCAAATTTTGTATCCATTCTCAGCACTGTGTGAATACAGTTACACAATTAGAAGCAACAATTCATAGTTCCCCATGAGATAAACACATGATTCAATGATTGAATGCATGTAAAAATGCTTAAATGAATGCCATGCATAATGCAATGATGCAAATGCAGAATGCAAAAAATGTTGATCGCAATGGAGGGTATCATAGAATAATTTTCACCAGAAATAAAAGCCTTCACATTACAAGACAATCCAATTTACAAACATGCATTCGCTTAGATGTTGAGTCTGAAATGGATAACTGCTTCATATCGAATCTTAGTCCTTGAAAATTATGCCCTCAAATGCTTTGTAACCTAACTCAGTTAATACCCTTGCGGTGGTGAAGTCAGTGTGTCACTTCTTGGCGGTTAGTGATGAAACGATTGTAGATAAAGATTTAATGCTGGATTACTCCTCAGATCAATGGATCATATTTCCAATCTCGAATGCTGCACGATCTTCGAGAAAGTCTCATTCTTTGACTCTCTGAACTTTTTTAACCTTCGGTGCATGTCTGTGTACACGACTGCTTGATTGAAAACTTTTATCTCTTCTTGTGAAAATTTTCTCGACTATCCCCTTGCGGATCAACACTTTTGCATCATGTCATGACGATGCAATGCAATGCAAAGAAGGATGAAAAATGACACAAACAAAAGAAAAGAAATGAGTTAGTATGAACAAATGAGTCAGTACAAACAAAATAATCAATAGAGTTAAAAGAGGTTATCTATAGATAAATATAACACCTACCCAATCATGACATCTACCCAAACATGCTTTCATTAGATAACAATACTGCTCGGACATGCTTTCTACCCACAATGATTTATTTCAAGAAAATGATCCTAACCGCATGTTTATTCTATGAATTTAAAGCAGAAGGTAAAGGTTCAGAAACACTCCTCCTTTGTGTACATTTATTTTTGGTACCTATTGACGGACAGAGGTTCGATACAACTATACCTAGGGTGACCGTTCTACGGTTCATTATATGCATGATTTCGGCTCTAATAGGAAATGGTACTCGAATTATCATTGATGTCAGTGCCCCCTTGGGCTACCAAACCCTGGATCCTCACCCATTACAGGTTTCAAACGGACCGAGTTCAATTTGAGGGGATTCATTGCCTTATACCCATACGAGGAATAAATCCCTACGAAGGTATAAGGTATGTATCCCATGGGTTATTTGCTAAAACTCATACGAAGAATAAATTATTACAAGAGTAAAGCATTCACCCCGACTTATTTGGATCGAATCTCGGGTCTAAAACTTATGTTATGCAAATGCACGTGATGTGTGTGAGGAGGAGTATACAAACCTTTAACTCAAAAATGGAAATGAAAAAACTTGACAAAAACTTTAACAAAAGCTGAAAAATGAATTAAAATGTTAGTACGATAAACACACAGAAATTATAAATTTCAATAAATGGATCATAAGCTAACTATAGACTCGAACTCATAATTTACACCACAACGACAATAAGTAAACGACTTACAACCTGACTCTCTAAAAAAAGTCCCCAGCGGAGTCGTCAAGATTTCATAACCATTTTTTTAAAAACAATTAAAATATTATTTTATAAAACAATTATGACTTTTATTTAAAAAAATGGAGATTTTAAATTAATTTGAATTAAATTTAATAGGAGTCGTCATTGAACTTTGAGATAGGTAGGTCGAATACCTAAAAATGTCTTTTAAACCAATTTTAAGAAAAAATCATTTTGTAGACAAAAATCGGTATGCGTCATCAAAGATTCAATTTTAATGGGTTCGGGAGTCGGTTACACGTGGGGAAGGATAAGCACCCCCACAACACTCGAAAATCGGTACTTGATTGCTTACACATTGTTGTAATGGTGGAAATCATGAATCGCATCGATAATTAAAGTATGATCCTTTTATTAAATTTAATTGATTAGCTTTGAATTATTTGCTAGGGAACGTTCCTTAATTCGAGAAGAAATCACAATATTTTCACATCCTCCAATGAGAAGGTTATATCGTCTATTTCTCCTTTATACAATAAATATTTCCCTCATTGACTTAAAAATGTGAATCGAATATAAATTAACAAGACGACATTTGCGTAAAATAACATAAATTGCCATTTTAAAAAATATTGCATCATTTGAATTAAAACTGATTAATTAGCACTAAAAACTTCTCTTCAACTTTTTCCTGTTACTGCATTTAAGTAGTTGAATCCTTCTGTTGATTTTCTACATCTATCCTATGAGTTTGTACGGTTAGCCCATGTCAGTCCACTTGCTCTTAAGATTTTGGGTGCTAAGCAATATTCAAAGTCTATAGAAGAGTGGAAAAGTGAGGTGGAAAAAGTAAACAAGTTTGATGAACCAAAAAATTTCACCCATTTTGAAGAGTAGTTTTGATGGGTTGGATAAACTACAGAAGGATATATTGCTCGACTTAGTATAATTCTTTAAAGGCGAATCAAAAGAAAAAGTGGAAAAAAATCTAAGTCGCGTGTATAAAGGTGCTGTGAGTGGACTAAGCAACTTGCTCGACAATTGCCTATTTGACATCAATTCTTACGGGCGGATTTCTATTCATGATATGCTTGAAGAAATGGGTAAAGATATTATTGATCAAGAATCTAAATACCCTGAAGAGCGTAAAGGCTATGGAATCCTAAAGACGTGTATCAAGTGCTCAACAATAAAGTAAGAGTTATTTATATTTATACTTATTTTCCCCTTTTGTATGATGTCCTGTGGTTCTGTATCACACTATTTATATATATATACACGCACGCACACACACTTGATATTATGTAAAAATATATGTTTTAGGATATAACATAGGATCTGCTCTAATGTTTGTTGGGTTAGTTACATATCTAATGCACTGTTTTTATATAGAAAGACAATAAAAAAAACAAACATGTTTAATGATATCTCCAATTAGTGTAAGCATTTCCTAATATAATTGCATTTTATTTACGATTTAACTAGAATGCATATAATCTTTCTTATACTAATACTTTGATAAATTGTTTTTTTATATCAGGGAACTGACCAAATTGAAGGAATAAAGTTCGACATGTCTCATAGTAATAACCTAAAGTTAAGTCCTGCATGTTTTGAGAGCATGCCTAATCTTAGATATACCAAATTTGATGTCCCAGAATTTCTATCGAGTTGGGCTAAGAGATCACTTACAAATGGAGATATTGATATTGATTATCTTCCAAATGAGTTAAAGTATCTTCAGTGGGAGAATTACCCCTTCAAATCTTTATCACTAAGTTTTAATCCAAAGAATCTTGTAGTGTTGAAATTATCAGGGGCCAATATGGAACAACTTTGGAATGAAGATTTTCAGGTATATGCTTTTATGCTTCCTTTATCTAGGAAGAACCCTAATCTAATGCTTACAAGTAAATATGTTATGCGACTAGAGTAAATAGACAATGCTTACAAGTAATACAGCTATTTTATATATTTTTTGTACAGGATCTTGTTAATTTAAGGGAAATTGACGTTTTTTTTGCGTGAAGTTAAGGAAGATCCCTAATCTATTAAGAGCCATCAACCTCGAAAGCCTCGACTGTAAGTTGTGTAGAAGTTTGGTCCAACTTCCTGAACTCCCAAAGATGTTGTATCACTTAAATTTATCATTGACTAAAATAGAAGAAGTGCCTGGTTCAATTAAGCATCTGGACAGACTTGAAACATTGTATTTGAGATGTTGTCCAATTGTCAAATTCCCAAAAATCCCAAGAAAGGTATATTGCTTAGACTTATCTGAAACTCAAATTTTAGAAGTGTCATTTCCTTCAGAGTCTTCAAATAATCTTCAACAGTTGAAGATGACAAATTCCAAGATCCTCAAATTACTCTCAGAGCTTCCACCAAACCTGAAGTACTTGGATACACATGGTTGCATATCATTAGAGAGTGTATCTTTCACTGATCGAAATTTCTATTCTTTTGATGGTGAAAGAGACTGCACCAATGATATTCTCTAATTGCTTTGGCTTGAATCAAGATTCAGTTGATAACATCGAGGCAAATTCAATTCCTAGCGGATAAATGGGCATCAAGATATGATCATGAGTTCTCGATTGATCCCGAACCAAATTTGTTTTATTGTTTTCCGGGAAACAAAATTTCAGCATATAGATTTGAGTATCAGAGCATGAATTCTTCATTAAGTTTGAAGATAGCCACAAGGGGGAGTAGTGGGAGAAGATTATTAGTTTTTGCTATATGTCTTGTGGTCGATCTCATTGACTGCGATAGCTTTGGAAATCTTAAATTTATCTGTGAATATCAATCGTTAGTCTCCAGTGGTAATGATAGTGACGGTGGCTTTAAAAAGTTCAAAAGTAAATTATTTCAGGGAAATTGCTTGGAAGATTTATGAGAGCAAGGATGATCATGTTTTCATTCTATGTGGGAAGGATATGGTTAAAGAAGACCAAAATTATGTGGAGGCATAGTTTCAATTCTACATCAAACATCTCCCATTCATTAAGAATAAAGAAAAACATATCAAAGTGAAGAAATGTGGAGTTCATGTAATTTACGTGGATGTAGAGAGTTACACCATTACTGATGTTATGAGATATGATAAATCCAACCTCAATTTTGATTCTCAATGAGATGCTAATACTATGGAACCCCATCACCATTCAGTTACAGAAACAAACACAAGGAGATCAAAGCGGCACAGGGTCGGGTGATTGGAACTTAGAAATATATTTGCTTCTCTATCATATCTGATAACTGTACAAATAAATTATTAGTTAATCTCTTATTATATCAGATGCAAAAATAACAAGAAGGGGATCAAACCAGAACAGGGTCACAGGTGATTGGAAATTAGAAATACATTTGCTTCTCTATTACATCTGATAATTGCACAAATAAATTAGTATTAGTTAACCTCTTCTTTATCATTATACAAGGCATTGATCTTGTTGTTGCTGGTACTAGCATCCATGTCGTTGGTCCTGATGATGATGATGTGGAAGATCTCGAAGAAGATATGTAATTCCACTTGAGTAGGATTGAAAAAAGTGGCAAAGTGTTCTACATGCAGGTATAAGACAATGAAAACATCATAAGTGAATATTCATGTTAGTGGTATCGACGTAGGCCCTGTACACAAATAAGACATAATGAAGGGATTAAACTAATGCTGATTGACGGAATGAGTGGGTACTTGTTGGTGTGAATCGGTAGATGAGGATGTCAATTACCTGTTTGTTTGTTAATTGCAGATTTATACAGGGTATCTGGCTATCTTTTGCACATTGGTGGAATGTGGCTTGGGGCGATTTGTGTAGTGTCGAGGAGTTATTTAGGTTTTGTTTTTCCCTTTTTTCATTCTGAAAATTTACAGATTTTGTGGTTAGCTTCGTGTTCAGTCTCCTTGTGGAGCACTTGGTTGGGTCGAAATGAAAAGATTTTCCATGATAAGCGACTATGGGAGATTGACGAACTGTTAAAGGGTTTTATCTCAGTGAATTATATTTCTGTTGCAGTCTCGGGCAGTTCCCTTGTTGGGCGGTTGGCTATTGAAGGTTTAGATAGGTGTGATCTGTTCAAGGCATGGTGGTAAATCTTTAAGTTGTTGTGGTTGGCTTGATTTTTTAAGGAGGTCTTTGGGGAGGATCCTGAAGCAGTGTTGTTCTAGCTGTGTTCTTCATTAACTTGTTTTGCAGTTTTTTTATAAATCAAACTTTATAATCCAAGAAAGCAGACCACTCTGCTACTAATAACAAACCAATCAAAATCATAACAAATCCCTAATGCACATGAATGTCCCAAGCTGTATTAAGAAAGCAATTAACCACATCTTAACCAATAATCCACCTATGAACAGTCAACCTAACAATATCCTTAATGGTATCAACAACATCTCCAAAATTCCTACTAATCCCCCTAAACTCTCTTCGATTTCGTTCCACCCAAATGCAGTAAATAAAAGAACACCAAGCTACCTTCAAGATGTGAACAATAAGATATTTACCCTTTAGGTAAGCCATTGTCCATCCAAGCTCCTCTTCCCAACTGCTCACAAACCTTTGAATCCTAAAAAGCCCAAGGATAGCCTCCCAAACCTTTCCAACAAAATAACATTAAAAAATATATATGATTACAAACATCCAAACCACCCCTCCACATAGTCTACAACCATCGTCAACATTAAACCCCATCATCCTCAGATGATCTGAGTAGGGAGTCTGTCAAGAATAGCTATCCAAGCAATGAGAGAATGCTTGAGAATATACAAGAAAACCCATACGAGTCTATGCCAGTCAACCTTAGGTCTGCTATCCCTAATCTCATTCCACCCCCACCAGGCAGAAAATTGAGCCCCATCATCAGAAACTAAGAAACAAGCCTCATCTCCAAGCTTAAGCACCTTCTTCAACACCCAACTAAAAGAGACCTTACTTTCCACTTGCCATAAATCTCTAGCCTTAAAGACATAAATTTGCACACAAGCAATCCACAAAGAACCCTCGGAAGCAAGCAAATTCTTCAACAACACCAACACATAAGCTTTGTTCCAACAGGCCAAACTTTTCACACCCAAACCACCCTCAGTCTTGGGAACACATATACTACCCCAACTCACCCTAACACCCTTGGCAGACACATCCCCACTATTCCAGAAAAATCTAGATAGCAACTGCTCAACCCTCCTTAAAATGTTGCATGTATAATCAGCTGCCTGAACAAAAAATTGGCAATGCTAAACAACACAACCTTCACTAATTACAATCTACCAACATAAGAGAGTCATCTGTCAGGCCAAAGCCCTAGGTTAGCCTTGATCTTTTCCACCAAAACTAAGCAATCCTTAGCAGATAACTTACAAGTCACCAAAGGACCCCCAAATACCTAAAACAAATTACCCACTTTAAAACCAGTAACCTCCTGTACCCAATTCACCAAATCAATAGTCATACTAGAAACAAAAATTTCAGTCTTGGAAACATTAAGCTTAAGGCCCGAAATTTATAGAACTTCCTCAGCTCCCCCTTAACCCCCAAGATGAAATCCACCCCTTGCAAAAAATAACGACATCATCATCAAAACAAAGATGGGTTAACCCAACCTTCATACACTTAGGGTGATAAGAATAAACTCCCTTAGCAATAGCAACCTCCAAAAGCCTATATAACATATTCACAACAAGAACAAACAGGTAAGGGGAAAGAGTATCCCCTTGTCTAACCCATCTTTCACCCTTTAAATACCCAACCAAAGAGCCATTCAAAGAAATAGAATACCTAGCACCAAAAACACAAGCCTTGATCCAAGAAAAAAATTGATCAGGAATACCTAGCCCCTTCAAACAATTTCCTATGCAATAAGAGTATTATCAATTATATTTCTACAGTTAATAAAGGCAGACTGACTAGAAGAAACCATATCAAGGATATAAGGAGTGAGTTAACCCACCAAGACCCTAATAATAGTTTTATAAACGACCGAGCAGCATGAGATGGGCCTAAAGTCTTTAGCCAAATAAGGATTGGGATTTTAGGAACCAGAGTTATGGCAATAGCATTAAAACAAAAAAAAACAAGCTAGAAACAAAAAAGAAGTGTTTAACAACAGCTACAAAACCACTTCCAACAATATCCCATTGATGAGTGTTCAGAATCGGTAGTATTTACTCGTTAATTATTCGATCTTATGGATTTATTGCTGCTGATTTGGTTGTGTTATGCTTGTTTTCATGCATGATCTTACTTTCCAGACTTAGTGGTAAAACGGGCGCATTCTGCATTTTTTTATTATTATTTGGTCATGGATGGAGACATGGGCAAGACTCTGGGCATGACACGCTCTAACATGGCAATTTCTAGAAGGTCCAGTCAGTGGCAGTTTTTAGAAGATCTAGCAGCACGCCTTCTGGAAGATGGACGACGGGCAGAGTTGCATTAGGAGACTTATTTTAAAGTTTGAATTTAGAAAAAAACAATTATCTTTAGGATTATTTTGTTTTAATTTTGTTGAGTTAATCAATCAGATGAAATAACCAAGATGGGGTGAATTGACAATTAAAATTTGGTGGAAGCTTTCACAGAAAATTGAAAAATATTTGCACAGCGATTTAGAGTGGTTCGACTTTCTCAACCAAAGTCTACATCCACTACCTTAACTATCCACACTAAGGATTTTCCACAAATTCACTAATTTGTCTTTCTTTTGAGGACAAAGAGTAACCTTACAACTCCCTCAAGAATTTGGTAAGAATTTGGGGTACCCAAATTCTTGAGAACACTTTGTCTCAAAGATAAACTTACAAATTTTGTAAACTTACAGAAAAACCTTACTAGGTAGAATGTTTGCACAATTATATAACAAAGAAAGAACACTCAAAGATAAATACAAGTGAGCACAAAGTGTGTTCTTGAAATCAAAATGAATATTGAAACGATTTTGGCTTGAATTACTCAAACATGAGGTTTGATGTTTTCTCTCTTGTTTCTATCTCAATTCTTGTGTAATTCTTAATCACCAATGGCTTCAAAACGTGTTTAAATATACCTCAAATGAATTCTGAACGTTAGAAATCTTGGTGGAGTCAATAGAGCCGTCGTAGTGTGAAATCCACTTGAAAAAGCTGTTGGGAGTGTATGGGTATCGATACTCCTTCATAGGGGTATCGATACTACCTGTTATAAATTCAAATATTTCGACTGTTGCATTCTAATGATATCGATACTGGCCATGGGTATTGGTACTACTTTGTGTAGTATCGATATTGTCCAAAGGGGCATCGATACTACTATGTAAAGTAGTATCGATACTGATCATGGTATCGGTACCCAAATTGCATTTTGTTATTTCTCGGAGTCAAAAACAAAGAGGTAGTATAGATACCATTGGCTATGGTATCGATACTACTATATATAAGGGCACCAATACCGTGTAGGGGTATCGGTACTACTTTGGCATTCGATGTTTGGGGTATCGATGCTGTATAGGCAGTATCGGTACTACCCTTATGAAATCTTAATTTTGACTCGATTGTGGTTCAAAATACTTTGTAAAACTGTTTAAAATATATTTTAAGTATAAAACTCAATTTTTCATTTAGTAAGGAGTAAAATTGATATTTGAAAATTTTGGAGTAATATTTGAAATATTTGAACAATTGAATCGAATATGATATTTTAAATCGAATATAATATTTTAAATCGAATATAAAATCTTAAATTTACTTAACACTTTACTTGTTATATCGAAATATCAAAATATTTTCAACTATCTCCCCCTTTTTGATATTAACAAAACACTTTTGAAATTTTAAGATTTTCTTTTGAAAAATAATTTTTGAAAAATTACTCCCACTCCCCCTTACTATATTCTCCCCCTTTTTGTTAAATCAAAAAGATTTTATGATTCATTTTAAAACAAGTTTTCCAAATTTATGTATGTATATAACTGCTAATATTAAAGTTAAGAGAAATATTAGTCATTAGTCCATATAATCAATATCCACAAAACAATATGCAATAGGGATTGGTCATAATTGATCTAAAATGTAAATGATGCATAAACTAATTGAAATAATCATTCAATTAAGTTCAAAAGTCTAATTATTAAAAATTAAACATCTCAAACACGAACATCCAAACAACCAAATATTCAAACATCAAAATCATCAAAATGTTTAAAAATGTATAAGTTCAAAGTTCAAACTAAGAAAACTAGCAAGGCAAGGTCAGTCATCCATCGGTGTATTGGGAGGAGAAAAATGTGCTCATATAGAAGCCACATCTCGTGTAAGCGCATCGACCCTAGCATTGAGTTCGTCAAAGCAAGCTCGAGTTTACCTTTGTTGCTCTAAGTGTTGAGCCATGAGTTGGGACTATAAGAATACAAACCTCAAGTCAAATGTCTCCATGAAAGAGCGAAAGTATGAAGGCATCGGACTCTCTTACATGGTTGGCTCATCCTCGGGCTGGTTTGCGGGATCGTCGACATCCCTTAGAAGATCGTCAAGCTCTTGAGCAGCAGCCAGAGCTGGAGCAGATCGTGAAGAGATAGCACCGGGAGTTTTCTTTGTTGAGTGAATCCAATTTTTATTGTCGTCTACAGTCCATCCCATTTTCTTTAAGGATTTAAGGTTAATTTCGGTAGTTAATGGGATGGCTATGTCTAGGTATACCTTAAGACCGAATTTCATGAACATATTACTCAATAGACAACCATAAACTAAAGTTTCATCTCTTTTAGAATGAATGTTGTTTACGATTTCTACGAGTTCCCCAAAGATAATTTGAGGGAGATTTATTTTCCTATTATGTTGGATGCAATGCATCCACCATAGGTCAAGAGCTCTAAACCTAGAGTATTTACCTCCGGATGGTCTAAACCACCAAGAGATCATGAAGTATAGGAAATGTTCTTGATAGTCTAGAATGCTTGCACTCGAATTGACCTCATATTGTGAAGGCACTAAATCTCGCTAATTATCTAACCCTTCATTATCTAATCCAAAAGTTGTGGCTATAAACTCAAAGTCTATATTAATGTATTTCCCCAAGAGATAGGAGAGAATACTTATGGTTTAGATGTTGGACTCTTTTTGTATGCAAACGGTATTTGAATAGAAAATTTGTATGAGTTGTTGATAAACAATAGGTTTAACTTTATATAGTTTATCAAACTTCCATGATATAAGGGTAGGAAAGTATTTGAAGTTCATGTCAACCATGGCTTGAATAATTGGGATACTCTCTTCCCTAATATGATATGACTCAAAATGGTTAACATACCTAGTGTAGAGACCTCTACGGCTAGGTTCGTTAAAACAAGAGTTACATATAATCATATCGGGTTCATTAGGATTGGGATTTGGAGGTGGAATAGAAGGTGGGTTTTATGGTTGGGAGGAATGACTAGATGATGACCTAGGGCATTTAAAAATGATTCAAGAAATCGGAATGGGATGGAATACTTGCAATTAAGCAACATATGTATGCAACACAATTAATCCCAAAACTCAATATAAGTCCTCAATATTCATGGTTCTCTAACACTATTGTCTAATGGGAAAATTTGAAAATTATTTTGAAAACTAAGTTTGAAAAATTATAATATGTACAGTTTTCATTAATACAATATAATTAAATCAAAAACAACAATTAAATCAAAAACATTTTTTTATTTTGAAATTAAAAAGAATCTGAAAAATTGTGTTTTTGATAAAATTACTTGTAGATTCTAGTGTACAATGTAATGTCCGATCACTAATTTGAACTAGAACTAACTAGAACTAATCATATGTTCAAAATCCAATAAAGTAGTGGTTTAGAAAAATTACCTTGAAAAATTCGAGATTAAGTGGAATGTAGTGTTGTTTGCACGAATTTAATGATATTGGCAGGATTAGGAGTTGAGAATGATGAGATTCTGACTTGAAATCAAAGGAATTAGGTAATATGATGTTTTGAGTAGGGAGAAGGGAGGAACGATAGAGTGTTTGAGTTTTTGGGGGTTTTGCGAAAATCTAATATTTTTAGGGATTTATAGCTTAAACCCAACAGGGGGTATCGGTACCTTTCGATGGGTATCGATACTTTAAGGCATTTTTACGTAGTATCGATACAAGGGTATCGATACTCGTTGAAGAAGTAGCGATACTATGCTAGTAGTATTGATACCTAGCAAGAGGAGTATCGATACTGGGTGGCCAGTTTCGATACCAAATGAACAAAATGGTCAAAAATCTGCATTTAAACACTTTGCATGCAAAATTAATCAACCCTTGTGGTTTTGACAACTCATATTATGAAAATTAATTATGTTCAATCAAACAAATCAAACTTAAGCCTAATTTGAACATATTATTAATTTTCACTAAATATCATAAACTCCCCCTAACTATTAGCATAGAAGGCATTCAAAAATGTTATTTTTTATATGCATTGTTTCCTTAATCATTAAAAGTGCTAAATTATTTTAAACACAAAATCAAGGTAGGTTGGTTAAATCATTAAAAGTGCTAAATTATTTTAAACACAAAATCAAGGTAGGTTGGTTAAACCTAATTCTCTCCTAAGTGTCCAAAATTTATCCTTATCCAAGGGTTTTGTAAAAATAGCGGCTAATTGATGCAAAGTATCAACAAATTCTAGAACTACATCTCCCTTTGTGACATATCTCTAATGAAATGATGTCTAATTTTAATGTGCTTAGTTCTAGAGTGTTGGATGGGATTTTTAGTGAGACAAAGAGCGCTAATATTGTCACACTTGATAGGTATGGTACCAACTTCAATTCAATAGTCTAAAAGTTGTTGTTTCATCCATAAAACTTGTGCACAACAACTACTGGCTGAAATGTATTCCTCTTCAGTGGTAGATAATGCAACACTATTTTGTTTCTTTGAAAACCAAGAAATCAGCATATTTCCTAGGAATTGAAAAGTATCGGAGGTGTTTTTCCTATCTATTTTGCATCCTCTATAATCCACATCCGAGAAGGCATGCAAGCTAAAGTTAAAGTCTCTATGATACCAAAGTCCTATACTAAGAGTGTCCTTAAGGTATCTCAAGATTCTCTTAATGGCTTGTAGATGTGATTCCTTAGGGCATGATTGAAATCTAGCACATAAGCAAACACTAAACATAATGTCCGGTCTACTTACGGTTAGATAAAGTAAAGAACCAATCATTGACGTATAAAGTTTAATATCTTTGTCAAGCTTTGTAAATGAACTCATAGGAGTGGCTTGGGGTTTCACATTATCCAATCCAAACTTTTTGAGCATATCTTGAATGTACTTTGCTTGATTGATGAAGATGCCATCTTTCCTTTTCTTGATTTGGAGCCCCAAGAAAAATGAAAGCTCTCCCTTCATACTCATCTCAAATTCACCTTGCCTTAGCTTTGAAAATTCTTGGCAAAGAGCATCATTAGTATAACCAAATATTATATCATCAACATAAATTTGAACTACCAATAAATCTTTACCTTTTCGCTTTAAAAACAATATAGTGTCAACCTTCCCTTTTGAAAAACCTTTTTCAATTAAATAATTTGACAATCTTTCATACCAAGCTCTATGAGCTTGTTTTAAACCATATAATGCCTTTGTCAATTTAAAAACATGATTTGGAAATTTTGAATCTTCAAAACCAGAAGGTTGTTCCACTTACACTTCTTATTTTATAAAATCATTTAAAAATGCACTTTTAACATCCATTTGATATAATTTAAATTCATTGAAACATGCAAATGCCAACAACATTCTAATTGCTTCCACCCTAGCTACATGAGCATATGTTTCATCAAAGTATGTTCCTTCTTCTTGACTATAGCCTTGAGTAATAAGTCTAGCCTTGTTCCTCACTATGTTACCACTTTCATCTAGCTTATTCCTAAACACCCATTTAGTACCTATATTAGATTTATTACTAGGCTTTTCAACTATTGTTCATACATTACTTCTCTCAAATTGATTTAACTCTTCTTGCATAGCCATAATCCAATTTTCATCAGTTAATGTTTCTTTAACATTTTTAGGATCTATGCATGAGATAAATGCAACATAATTACAAATGTCCCTAAGAGAAGATCGAGTAGTTACCCCTTTGGATGGATCACCTAAAATCTCACCATCCTTGACATAATTATACTCTCTTGGGTATGTGACTTCCCTTTCTTCAGTGGTTAGATTCTTGAAGGCATATTGAGTTTCCTCATCCTTCACTTTTTCCTTTGATGATGATTCTCCCACGTCATTTGCATTTATTATACCTACATCATCATCAACACAAGAATCCTTCCTCGGAAGGGGGTTATCATCGAAAACAACATGTATAGATTCTTCTACCACTAAAGTTATTTTATTAAATACACGATAAGCTTTAGAATTTAAGAAATAACACAGAAAAATTTCTTCATCACTTTTAGCATCAAATTTGCCAAGATTGTCATTACCGTTGTTTAAAACAAAACATTTACATCCAAAAGGATGAAAATAACTAGTGTTAGGTTTTTTATTTTTGAAAATTTCATATGGAGTTTTCTTTAAAATAGACATGATCATTACTCAGTTAGTAATAAAACAAGCGGTATTTGTGGCTTCCGCCCAAAAATATTTTGGCAAATTATTTTCACAAAGCATGGTTCTAGCAATTTCCTCTAAAATTCGATTTTTTCTCTCAGCAACTCCATTTTGTTGAGAGGTTCTAGGTGCTGAAAAATTATGGCTAATCCCATTTGAATTACAAAAATCAGTAAATCCAAGATTTTCAAATTCAGTACCATGATTACTCCTAACACTTAAAATGGAGTAACCGTTTTCATTTTGGATTATTTTTGAAAAAATTATAAAGTTTTCTAATGCTTCATCTTTAGTACTTAAAAATATAACCCAAGTAAATCTAGAATAGTCATCTACTAATACAAAAGCATATTGTTTTCCACCCAAGCTAGTAGTTCTAATTGGCCCAAAAAGATCTATATCGATCAATTGTAATACTCTACTAGTTGATACATCGTTAATGGATTTAAAGGAAGCTCTCTTATGTATTCCTTTTGTACATTCATCACAGATTTTATCATTAACAAATTTTAGTTTTGGCAAACCTCTTACTAAATTGCCTTGATAAAATCTTTGCAAAACACTCATGCTTGTATGTCCTAGTCTCCTATGTCATAACCAACTATCGTGTTCATCATTGGCAACTAGCATAAATTAGTCATATTAATAGAATTTAAATGCACCATGTATATGTTTCCTATTTTATGATCAATAAGCATAATCCTATTAGATGCAAGGTCGATAACTTTACAACCGTTTGTTTCAAACAAGACATTGTATCCTTTATCACATAATTGACTAATACTTAATAGATTATGCTTTAACCCATTCACATATAACACATTTTCTATTTGTATGGAAGAGGTATTACCTATAGTACCTATACCTTCAATGTAACCTTTTTAGTTGTCACCAAAGGTTACCACTCCTCCATTTTTTTCGTTAAGCTTAGTAAACCTGCTCTTGTCTCCGATCATGTGTCTCGATCATCCACTATCAAGGTACCATGAATTTGAACTTGTATTTCGTGCCTTGAAGCAATGCTCCTCTTCCTACAAACATAGATTAATTTTTGATTTTTGGTACCCAAATTCTTTTGGGTCCATATTCATTAGTCCCTAAAAGCCTTATCCCCTTGCGTATCCATTTGTTTAGGATATCCTTATCTTTAGTAGTATTGAGTCCTTTAGGAACCCATATACTCCTAATGATTTTACCATTTGAGGTTCTTTGGGGACCTCTATGATTGTAAGATTTAAAATTCTTCATAATATAGTTGGATTTTTGAACTTTCTCCTTTTTCAAAACGATTTGATCCAACTTTATTGAAAGAAGCTTTAAGATCATCAGTTTCCTTTTGATGATCATCATAAACTCTAGAAAGTAAGTTTTGCAAATCATAAATTTTCTTTTCAAAATCATCGATTTTGACTTGCAAATCTTTAATCTTACTTTCGAGTTCAATGTTGGTCTTGGATATGAGATCTTTTTCATTTTTCAATTTTGAAATATCTTTCTTGTATTTGGAAAATAATTTCTCATAATCCGAAGACAACCCATTATATTCCTCTAATAAATAATCTTCTAAATTAGATGAGTTAGAGGATACCTGAGAATCCTCCCCGAAAGTCATTAAGCACAAGTTTACTACTTCTTGTTCCTCTTCATCGGATGATTCGTCATCGCTCCAAGTAGCTCATGTGCTTTATGATTATTCTTTGAAATACCCTTCTTCTTCAATTATGGGCAATCGTATTTAACATGCCCATGCTTTTTGTATTCATAGCAAATGATTAGGTCCTTCTCCTTAGACTCATTTTTGAAGCCTTCATTTTGTTGGAATTTTCTTCCTCTATTTGGCTTCATTAATTTTTTGAGTCTTCTGGAAAGCAAAGCCATTTCTTCATCCTCGTTATCGTCAGAGTCACTCTCATCTTTGGTGGATTTGAAAGCGACACCAATATTCTTCTTTTTCTCTGTCTCTTTCATTGTATCATCCTTTTTCTCATGATCTACCTCATCTTGAATCATCATTTCATGAGTAAGGAGAGAACCAATGAGCTCATCGAGAGTTAAAGACTTAAGGTCTTTAGCTTCGATAATCGCAGTCTTATTAGATTTCCAAGCTTTTGGAAGAGATTAAATTATATTCCTCACAAGTTTCTCGTTAGGGATTATTTCTCCAAATGCCTTGAGGTGATTGACAATCATTGAGAATCTATCCGTCATAGCTTTGATATATTCATCTGGTTTCATCCTAAAATTTTCATAGCTATTAGTAAGAAGACTAATTTTGGATTCTTTTACCTTTTTAATTCTTTCATGTGTGACTTGAAGTTTGTCCCATATCTCCTTGGCGGCTGAACAAGATGATATTCTTCCGTATTTATCTGGTCCAAGTGTACAGAAAAGAATATGGATAGCTTTTGAGTTGAGCTGGAATAATCTCGTCTCTTATTCACTCCATATTTCTGGATCTGTGGATGGTTCAGAGTATCCTCTCATCATGATTTTCCATGCTCCCGTGTCACTAGATTGAATGAAGAACTTCATATTATTCTTCCAATAGGGATAGTTAGCTCTATTTAAGAAAGGAGGCTTGTTGACGGGCTGAGAATCAAGAACAAAGTCGAAGTTTGACGTAGAGGCCATTGATGACTTGAATATCGATTGAACTCTTCCCGGATCTTCTCAAGAGGTGGTAAAACCTTCAAATGAGACAAGTTTTGATACCAATTGTTGAGTTAATCGATCGAATGAAATAGCCAAGAGGGGGTGAATTGGTAATTAAATTTTTGGTGGAAGCGTTGACGGAAAATTGAAAATATTTGCATAGCGATTTAGAGTGGTTCGACTTTCTCAACCAAAGTCTATGTCCACTACCTTAGCTATCCACACTAAGGATTTTCCACATATTCACTAATTTTTCTTTCTTTTGAGGACAAAGAGTAACCTTACAACTCTCTCAAGAATTATACCTCAAATTCTTGAGAACACTCACTTTCAAAAAAAACTTACAAATTTTGCAAACTTACAAAAAAACCTCATAAGATAGAATGTTTGTACAATTCTAGAACAAATAAAGAACACTTAAAGATAAATACAATTGAGCACAAAGTGTGTTCTTAAAAGAAAAATGAATATTGAAAGGATTTTGGCTTGAATTGCTCAAACTTGAGGTTTGATGCTTTATCTCTTGTTTCTATCTCAATTCTAATGTAATTCTTAATCACCAATGGCTTCAGAATTTGTTTAAATACACCTCAAATTAATTATGAACGTTTTAAATCTTGGTAGAGTTAATAGAGTCGTTGTAGTGTGAAATCCACTTGAAAAAGCTGTTGGGAGCGTATGGGTATCGATACTCCTTCATAGGCGTATCAGTACTACCTGTTATAAATTCAAATATTTCGACCGTTGCATTCCAATGGTATTGATACTAGCCAAGGGGTATCGGTACTACTTTTTAGTGTAGTATTGATACTGTCCAGGGGGTATCGATACTACTATATAAAGTAGTATCGATACCGATCATGGTATCGGTGCCCAAATTGCATTTTGTTATTTCTCAGAGTCAAAAACAAAGAGGTAGTATCAATACCATTGGCTATGGTATCAGTACTACTATATATAAGGGTATCAATATCGTATAGGGGTATCGATACCACTTTGGCGTTCGATGTTTGGGGGGTATCGATACTATATAGGCAGTATCGGTACTACCCTTATAAAATCTTAATTTTGACTAAATTGTGGTTCGAAATACTTTGTAAAAATTGTTTAAAATATATTTTAAGTATAAAACTCAAATTTTCATTTAGTAAGGAGTAAAATTGATATTTGAAAACTTTAGAGTAATATTTGAAATATTTGAATAATTGAATAATTGAATCGAATATAATATTTTAAATCGAATATAAAATCTTAAAATTACTTAACACTTTATTTGTTATATCTAAATATCAAAATGTTTTCAAAAAAATTCTTTGTTTATCTCTAGGTTTTTAGAGGCTATAAATACCCTGTTGGGGTAAGCCTAAACTCACAACTCATATTACAATCTTTTTATCCTTTCTAGTTTTATAAAAGTTCTCTTCTTTATTTTCAGTTTTTTTACTTTATTTTTAAGTTTTGTTTTTAAATATGCTGAGTATAACTTTTTTCATGCTTAGCTAATTTTCTCATAAGCTGAGACTTGAAGCAATGACTCAATTCCAACAGGAGAATTGAAAAAGGCCCTTAATAACTTTGGAATATCTCTTTCAATCTTTGTGCTTATTTTTCAAAATCAAAACAGTTTTCAAAATCAAAGATTGACTTTGGTTAATATGGTGTTGTGATTAAATGCGTGGGAGGAATGATTGGCTTATTGAAAGCACATTCAACTTCCTGGGAACACACTTGGTGAGAAAGCCTTGCCAATAGGGAATTGAGATCGAAATTAGTGGTTATTGAAGCAACAATCCGAGTTGGTCTTCACGAACTTAAACGGTAATTAATCTACGATAATTGATGTTAATCAGATCAGTTTCTAAAGCCGGAATCAAAGATTACCTTGGGTATTCGGTATACAAAATAGTCACGAGGATTGTCCTTGTAGACAAAGTAACTGACGTGAATCCCGAAGGGAAAATCTAATTCGATGATCTGAAGGAAATTGAGTCAATGCGAGGCTTGAGGCTGGTTTTTTTACCATATTCAATTTCAAACGTCACATTCTTTATTTTCTTATTTTCACTTAAAATTGCCTTTTATTTAATCTTTTTATTATTTAATCGCATTTTACCAAAACCCCTTTACTACTTTCTCCTGTTTAAAACAATTCAGACAGAAATTTGGAATTTTTGTAAGTCCCTGTGGATCGACCCTTACTTCTCTTTACTATGTATTTCCTTATTTATTAATTGATAAGAAAGAATTTATTTTGACATCAAAACGACAGTTATCACCCATATAGCCTGAAAAAACCCCGAGGTAAAACCATCAAGCCCCATAATTTTATTTTTCCCCTGACAAAATAGAGAATCCTTAATCTCCTCCTTAGAAACTTCCTTAACCAAACTCTCCCCTACCTCAGTAGGCATAGAGTAATCAAGCAACTCTTCCAAAACATTCTCATTACAGCCCACAACATTAACATCAGTAGTCCCCACCTACTTAGTAAAATACCTCGCTAACTCAGAAGACAAAACTTAAAAAAAAATCCAATCTATTTCCTTTCTCATCAAGTAAAGTTTAAATAGTATTACACTTATTCTTCACTGCCACATGAGAGTGAAAAACCTTTGTGCACCTATCACCTTCCTGCAACCAAGCTATCTTAGCTTTTTGTTGATAAAACAATCACTCAACCATTTCCAAATCTTCAAGCTCCAACTGCAATCTTTTTTCCTTAGCCACACTACCTATATCAGGGTTACACAAAATCAAGATTTGTCACTTCTCCAATTCCCCCTCTTCTCAACAACCTTTCCAGAAATATCAACATATTTTTCCTTATTAAACTTCCTCAACACATTCTTAAGTCTTGTGAGTTTATGAAATAAAATATGCATAGGATCCTCCTGAACAGGCCCCTCTTAAGACTGTATAACAATTTACCTAAATTCAGGATGAAGGGTCCAAAAATTGAAATACTTAAAAGGCTTAGGTTTAGACACTACACTCTCCTTAAATCCAAATAGCAACCAAACAATGATCTGACACTCCAGGATCCTGAAACTCCACAAAAGAATCAGGAAAACTAACACACCAACTAGAATTCATAAGAACCCTATCTAATTTTCTATCAAGAAAACCAACCTCATGCTTATTTGACCAAGTAAAAAGAGGTTCAAAATAAGGATGATCTACAACACCTAACTCCCTCATACAATTATGTAAATCGTCCATATCAGATGTAACAAGAAAATTAGTCTCCTCAGCATTAGAACTTTCATTAACATCATACACAACATTAAAATCACCCCCTATAAGTCAATGCAGGTCCCCAACCAAAGAAGTAACCACTTGTAGATCCCTCCAAAGCTTTTTCCTCACATTACCTTCATTATTGCCATAATTGGCAGAAATAACAACCCGATTCCCCCAAGAAAACCAGAAATGGAAATAGACTGAGTAGTAACATTTAAGATAAAAACTTAAACCCTTCTTCCATAGGAGCCAATCCTACTATTATCCATAACATTATAATTCCAACAATAACAACAATCATTAAAAAATCTAGAGAAATAGCATAAGCATTTTGTTCCCTAATCCTAGTTTCCAATAAACAAAGAACCTCAACATTAAGTCTCTCAGCCCTACACAACACACTATGTTGTTTATTGGGGTGATTAAACCCACTAACATTCCAAAAAAAAACTACTACATGTTAAAGGAGAACCAATACCTCCAACTAAACCATCAATACCATCAGACTTCCTAGTTTTGTCTAACTAACCCCTCTTCTTACCCTTAAGCTCTTGGAAAACCTGAGCAACACCTTGAGAGGCCAACCGAGACTCCCTACCCTCTCTTCCAAGAGTCACCCTACCAAGGCTTCCTTGTTGTCTTTGCTTTTCGTTTTGGAGTAAAAATTGGTTTTATTTTTTGTTTTGGTTATCGATGGCATGCACTCTTTTCCTAAATCCATATGGGCTTCACGTCTAGACGACTCGATCCGTGGGTTTCTTTGGCTTAATACCCCAAGCGGATAGATTATTTGGGTGTCAGGCCGCCCTAGAGTTTATTTAGGAGAATATGATATTTTATACAGTGCACCCCGAACTCCTCACCTCGAGGTGACGAGTTCACTCGGATATTATTTTTAAGTAGTCCACTCATAGTAGGCCCTACATGGGCCATTATTGTATTGGCCTTATAGTGACTCGTCATGTTTAGGTGAGGAATCCAATAAAAAATACTTTTCTTTAAAAAAAATTAAAAAAAAATAAAATTTATATATTTTGAAAGAAAAAAAATATGGAAATCTTATCACATTGATGTGACGGGTTCGTTCAAATTAAAAAAATAGTAGACGTTTCATAGTCATTGGTCAACGGGCAGCAACATTCATTTCGAACTCGTCACTTACGACCAGGAATTTAAAAATTCTAGTTGCTTATAGTCGTTAAGGGTAAGATTATAAATATGGGTTTGGTGTTATGGTTTTTTACCAAACCCTAAATCCAAAAAATTAATAAAACATACGTTTTACGAAAATCTCAAAAAATAACAACCAAAAATATATATTGCCGCTGGATAACGTCTATGTTTTGTCAATCTAACGTGGGCCGAACGATGAATGGATTTTTCGTAGTAGGAGATGACAATCAAAGAGTCGCATTAGCGGATGATGATGTATTTATATCAATCCGGTCTATTCCGACCATTTTTTTACGTGGCTTCAAGGAGTACCCGATATTGATCGATGATTTGATTGAACTTTGGCAGCTCGAAATGCACACGTTCCACTTCCCGAGTGGTGAAGCGATGATTACTCTGGAAGACGTCGCTTACCAACTCATTGTTCCGGTGAATGGAGCCTCATGGTGAGGCAAAACATTTACAACCCCGTGATGTTATTTACCAAGTTTTGGTAAAATGGCCATCTTCCAACGTTATCAGGGGGTATCAGATCATGATAACATGGTTGAAGTCTAAATTACAAGTCACGGACAAGTCTACCAAGGTGGAGGTTGTTTTCGCCTCCCGAGCATTTCTTCTCCAACTGATCAAATAGATATTATTACCGGATAAATCCAATAATTTGGCTCACACTTAGTATATGCAATTTTTGGAAGGCTTTGTTGTGTGTTGTAATACCAGTTGGGGCTCGACGATTTTGGCCTTTCTTTACGGGAGTTTTGCAAGGTCATACTTGTCTAAACGGGTCGAAAAGTCGATGTAGCCAGTTTTCTGATACTGCTACAGTCCTGGCTTGGTATCGCTTCCCGTTTTTTACGCCAGTTACAACATCCTCAGTCGAGTTTTCGATGGATGCAATGTAATTGTTTAACTTTATTTATTTAATTCTTTTAAATTTCATAAATTTAATTATTTTTTATTTGTTTATAATATTTTTTTATTTTATAAATATTTTAGATGATATTATAAAATGTCTGAGACGAAGTTGGCGGGTTCCACTACACGAGAGATATGGATGAGGATCGACATCGTCGGTCAACATATGGTATGACAATGAATTTTTTATTATTATTTTTAAATGTTTTAACTTTATATATACTAACTTTGAAATTTAATATTTACAGTTTTCTTGGCTTCCGTGTGTCGACGAGGAGATCAATCAGTTATAGCCGTCGGGATTTTTTTAGGGGTCCTACTTTTTATGTGTCGTGACTCTATTGTTGCATTATGCAATTATAAAGTGGCATGTTGCAGACAGAGTGATGCGACGGTTTGTGTCATGCCAGTCGATCCCTATACTTATGGTTGAAATGGACACGCTTCATACAATCGATACGCGTGGGAAACATGAGGAAAATTGGCCGGTGAGGCACGCTTTCTACATCAAGCAATGGAATCAGCGTGACCAATTACTCCCCCTACGTTAGGACATCACACCACTAGACCTCGATTTAGATATTCTCCCTATCTCCATAATTATGTAGCAAATGGGAAACCATATATGATGATACCAAAAGAGAGGGGAGATTGGGAAAATCATCAGGCCACATACACCAAGTCCAAGTTCAAATCCAAGAAGAAAACATCGTCGTCTTCTGCTTCTGCTTCAGCATCTGCCGCTGAAGAATACTATTATACATCCCATGACCAAATTGGGTTGGAGGTTCATGGGATGCACCGCAATACACTTAAGGATCTTCCACAAAACATGTGATTACGGGTGAGTGGGAGCATATCCTATATGTCACCAAAGCCAAGTCGAAGCAATTATGATGATGATGGCTCAAATGTCATAAATCCATCATCGCATTTCGAAGATAGATCGTAAAGTGCGTTAAGTACACCACCTCGGCAAGACGACGAAAATGACAACCAAGGCTTACGACCCTAGTGAACTCGACGAGCTCGCGACATTATCATTCGACAACTCCTCAGCATCGTCAAGAATTTAGAAGACATAGATAAATTGTTTTGTAATTTTCATCTAAAAATTAATTTCTTGCAATTATTTATTCGTTTTATATTTTGTAAAATGATAAATTCATTTTTCTTTTAATTTCAATTTTTTTTAAATTTTACCCTGCCGAACTCGTCAGCTCAAGGTGACGAGTTTCAAGTGACCGTTGTTGCCCGTCTTCTCATTGACCAATGGCTAGAAAACGGCTAGTATTTTTTAATTTGAAGGAACTCGTCACCTCGATGTGACGAGTTTGCCCTATTTTTTTCAAAATCTATAAATTTTATTTTTAAATAATTTTAAGAAAAGTATTGTTTATTGGACTCGTCACCTCGACGTGACGAGTCATTATAAGGCTAATAAAATAATAGCCCACGTGGGGCCTACTACGCGGGGACCAATTAAAAATGATATCCAAACAAACTCCTAACCTCGAGGTGACGAGTTCGGGGTGCACTGTAGAAATTGTCGTATTCTCCTAAATAAACTCTAGGGTGGCCAAATACCCCCAAATAATCTATCCACTTGGAGTATTGGGTAAAAAAACTCTATCTATGTAGTATATTTTTATTTTGGTTAAATTCACATCTGGCCCTTCTGATTTCGTAAGTTACTCAATTTAATCTTTAAATCACGTGTATTAATTGTTAGGTAACCTATTTAATTTTCTTTTTCCTACAATTAGGTACAACATGCTTATTTATTAATTATTATAGTCTTACTAACATATTTTTGTGTTTCAATAAATATAAAGGCGTGCATCACAAAGTTATTTTTGTTATTTTAAAAATCAAGGTAATGTTATCGTGTCACGTTAGCTAACGTGATAATGTCCTAACTCATTAGATATTATTTTGTTAATTATTCATGACACATAGATATCATTCATAAACTTCTCATCATTTTTAAGGGTAAACTACAACATATATTATTAAACTTTAAGCCCTGACTCATTATAACATCAAGTATTTAATGTTGTCAATTTTATATTAATATTTACTTTTAAGTACAATTATCAACTCTAGCTACTCTCTTGAAAAAAACCATTGTCAACACTGTCCTACAAGGTTCAACTTTGATGACGGCGATGTTGTTATTCTTGTTATATAACTTAATCGGTGCAATTCAAAAATATATATTAATTTTGTTAAGATTATAATAAATTCTTAAGTTAGTTTAGTGGTTGGGTGTTTAGTATTACTTCATAAAAGGTTTTTAGTTTGAATCTCTTTAAAAGTATAGTTTTTCATAAATAAAACGACGTTGTTTTGGGCTTTTTAAGCATCAAAAAGTCACGTCAAAACAACGTCGTTTTGGTGAGGTAATCACATCAACAACGTCACTACACACAGCTGCCACGTTATCGTCCTGTTAAGTCATTAACGGCGGAGTGACATAATTGCAGTTAGAAGTTTTGTTTAAAAAAAATTGTCTAGGGCATTTAAAACGGTGAGATTGATTTCACAACTATTGATGCATTATTGGTTAACGGTGATCACCATGAAGGAGATCAAATTGTGGTTTGTGGTTATGGTTTGCAGGTAAGCATTTAAGCTTCTCATTTCGCTGAATGATTTTGGGATTAGTGGATGTTAAATTCTCAAGTATTTATTTCTTTTTTCGGGGGTCTATTGTGACCAATATAAGAGCAACGTGGACACCTCACCCTATGAAGGAAATCCGAGTGAAAGTATGGTTTTCTCTCTCGTATCTGTTTAAACTCTCTGTCTGGATGGAGGTTATAGAAATCTCTTGTATTGACATCCTATGTATTGCTCTTTATGGATGTTAATATGATTTGATGATGTCCTTAATACGAATGGATATTAGCATAAGGTAAGGCTAGGAAACAACTTTCATGGGACTTTCTGGTCGGATGACTGTAGGGACTAGGGAGCCGTATATGCAGCACAAAGAGATAAAAGAGGCACAGGGTACCAAGACCGCTGCACAGGTGATTGAAACTTAGCAATATATTGGCTTATCTATTGCATCTGATACCTGCACAAATAAATTATTAGTTAATCTCCTGTTATATCATTATGCAGGGCGTTGAACATGCCATTGCTGGCACTAGTACCTATGTCGTTGTTACTGATGAGGATGTGGAAGATCTCAAAGAAGCAATCAAGGATGATATGCAATCGTTCTACATGCAGGTATCTACCCTCGGCTTTTTGGAAGCATTGCTGTAATTTCCGAGAACTCCGCAAGTTAATAGTCCTGTTAGTGGTATAGGCATAGGATATACCATTTTGAGCAACTGGAAACTTTTGTGATACTTCTACATATAATGGGAAATTTGTTGAATAAAATGTTTCAAAAAAATAATAAAATTGAAGAGTTGAAAAATCTAGAAAGAAAGTACATAACGAACTACAAGGGATGGGCATGAATCTGGTTGGATTGGGTTTTTGGTCAATCCGACTTAACCCGAGAATATACACCCGTCACCCAAAATCCATCACGACCCGAGCTTACCCGACTTATACTTGACTCGTCCTTTTAAGATAAACCCAAAATCGATCTTACCTGACCTAAAACAAATATATTTATAAAAATTAATACATGGAGGGTATTACTAAAATTATCCTAAATATATGTGGTAGAATTACATTATTTTCGAATAGATTATTTTCACCCTAAACTGTATTCAAAGTCTAAACGGGATATGCTGAATCGAAATTTTCACAGATTTTGAAGAGTAGCTTTGAAGGGCTAGATGAGTTAGAAAATAATATATTCCTTGATATTGCAATCTTCTTTAAAGGGGAACCCTAGAAAGATGTAGAAGAAATTCTTACTTGTTGTTATAAGGTCGCTGTGAGTGGAATAAACAACTTGGTAGACAAATGCCTACTTAACACCTTGCATTCATATTATAGTAACATGCATGATATGTTGGAAGAGATGGGGAAGGACATTGTTCGTCGACAATCTAAAGATCCTGGACAACGTAGTAGGTTATGGATTTCTAAAGATGTTTATCAAGTACTCAAATATAATAAAGTAAGTGTTAATTGTATTTATATATTTTTTACTCAAATATAATTATTTTTATTTTTTTAAAAGAATTATTTTATAAAAGGGTGAAGTACAAAAATGGTCCATCGATTATATATAGGATAATATTTTGTTGAGTCCTCGACTATGGGGAGTTGCTTTGCTGAGTCCATCGATTATGAAAAGTTACAAAATGGTAACCCAACTATTCATTATGTTCCAAACTCGTCATTTTTCGTTAATGATTGTTTGAGTTAGACGTTAACATAATGACTGAGATATGATGGTTATTTGAACTATTAAAAGTTAGAAAATAATCCCCGACTATGGGGAGTTGCTTTGTAGAGTCCCTCAACTATTAAAAGTTACAAAATGATAACCCGAATATTCATTATGTTTCCAAACTTATCATTTTTCTTTAATGATCGTTTGAGTTGGACGTTAACATACTTACTGAGATATGATAGTCGTTTGAGATTATGAGATTATATTTTATCATATTTCAGTCAATAGCCAGCAAGTTAATGTCTAACTCATACTGTCGTTAATTTGTTAACGGAAAATGATGAGTTTGGAATATAATGAATAATCGGGTCACCATTTTGTAACTTTTAAAAATCGATGGACTCAACAAAGCAACTCCCTATAGTTGGGAGATTATTTTGTAACTTTCAATAATCGGGGGACTCAATAAAATAATATCCTATAGTTAGGGGACCAATTGTGTATTTTACCCTTTATAAAATTCCCATAAATTTCTCTGTGCTAATATTTGATAAATTGTTTTTGTGTCAGGGGACTGATCTTATTGAAGGAATAAAGTTAGACATGACTCAAACTGATAACTTACATTTATGTTCTACCATTTTTGAGAAGATGCATAATCTTAAATATATTCTGTTTGGTGTTCCTCAATATATGCGAGACAGTTGGAATGAGAAACTACGTGTAGATGGAGTTGATAATGTATCTCTTCCAGAAGAGCTAAGGTATCTTTGTTGGGACTTTTACCCCTTCAAGTCTTTACCATCAAGTTTTAGTCCGAAGAATCTTGTGGTGTTGAAATTACAACATGGCAACATGGAGCAACTTTGGAATGAAGATGGTCATCTGGTATATGCTTTCATACTTTCTTCATCCAATAGTATTTTTCTTTAGAAAAAGATTATGATAGATGATATTATGAAGTAATATAGTTATGAGAAAATAACTTCAGTGACCGAAAATACCTTATAATATACGATTTTAACTAACCTTTTTTGGATTTGCGAAAATAACCAACAAATTCGCAACGCGAACTCCAATTTCGCAACACAGTTTCCAAATTCGCAACTCAGTTTCGAAAATCGCAACGCGATTTTCCAAATTCGCAACGCTAATTACCGATATAGTTAACAGTACTATCGCAATGCGATTTTCAAATTCGCAACGCTAATTATCGATATAGGTAAACAATACTATCGCAATGCGATTTTCAAATTCGCAACACGATTTTCAAATTCGCAACGCTAATTACCGATATAAGTAAACAGTACTAAAATTCGCGTTACGATTTACATATTCAAGTTGCGTATTTGGAAACCACGTTGCAAATTTGTTAATTTAAGGCATTTTCGGTCACTGAAGTTATTTTCTCTATAGTTATTTCATATTCTTATTACGCAGGATCTTGTTAATTTAAGGGGACTTGACCTTTTGTATTGCAAGAAATTGAGGAAGATCCCTAGTCTAGCAAGGGCCATTAACCTTAAAAAGCTTTACCTTCAAGGGTGTGAAAGTTTGATTAACTTCCTTGCCTCAATCATTCGTCATCTCTTGATTGGCAGTGGTTTAAGCTTGAGGAATGTTATAGTCTCAGCAAGTTTCCAGAGCTTCCGAATAATTTTGTTTATTTAAAATTAGAAAAAACTAGAATTGAAGAAGTGCCTGATTCAATTGAGCATCTTGTCGAACTCGGAACATTGTTTATGAAGAACTCAAGGTTCAAATATGTATCAAGCAATATCTCGAAGCTGAAATCCCTTATTGGCTGGATCTTAGTTATTGTCCTGTCACCGAATTCGCAGAAATCCAGAGAAGTTTAACAGAATTAGACTTATCTGGTACTCGAATTATAGAGGTGGCCTTGTCTTTCTACTCTTTAAGTGATCTTCGGTTCTTACATATGAGCAGCTCAAGTATTCAAAAGCTAGAATGCAATGTCTCCCTCTCTGGTTCTGTAGCAGTTGATGTGTCCTCACCAATCATGAGATGTAAAAGCCTTGGATCTTTGGCAGTGGATCATTGCGAGAGCCTTAAATTACTCTCCGAGCTTCCACCGTGTCTATGGTTATTGGATGCACATGGCTGCACATGGCTGGTGACAGGCAATTGTATTCTTCTGATATGGTTATCTGATAAGTTTTAGATTACTTAAAATTTTAACATATGGGAACAAACTTTGAACGAGTCCAGAACCTTGTGGATTGTTTCCTCAACGAGGCCTAATTTTTTTGGGATAATTATGGATGACTTTTTGGCTGGATGATTGTAGGGGCTAGGGAGCCGTATATGCAGCACAAAGAGATAAAATTAAGTGCTTTGATTAAACCAAGCAGGATGAGTCTGACTTGCTCTGCATTATAAATTGCTTGTCATTTACAAAGTGATATACCATTTTTGAGGAACTGGAACCTTTTGGGATAGTTGTGCATAAAATGGGAAATTTGTTGAATAACTCGTGATAGTTGGCTAATATGATTAAACCAATGCTCAATTTGTGTATTTGCATCTCGTTTTCCGATTAAATCATATAGTATAAAAAGGAAGCGTGGTTTACTAAGTATACTTGAAATCATATAGTTTAAAATAATTCATGAATATCTTAAATTAGGAGTACTTATCGAGCGAGTCGATCGCGAGTTGGACAGCACTCAACTCGTGCTCGTTAGAAAATTTTGTTGCTCGACTCGACTCGTTTCGTTGCTCGTTAAAATTTTACTCGATTCGTGCTCGTTAAGAAAATTTATTGCTCGGGTCGTTGTTCATTAAGCTCCTTGCTCACTAAGCTCACTAATTTTTTTATTGAACTATAAGCAAAATCTAGTAATACTATATAGAACTTAAAAAATTATCAAAATAGTGTATGAAACAAATATAAAGTTTAAACACTAAAATAATCATCCATAAATACATTAAAATAATAATTAGGGTTTATTTTTGGGTGTAGTAAAATAATAATTATTAATTAATAATTTAGTATTTTAATTATTTATTAAAAAAGTAATAAATTAGTAATTTATCATCTTTTTTATTATCTATTAGTAAATAAGTAATTTTTTTAGTGAAATAATTTTTTAAAGATAATTACTAAAAAAATCATAAAAAATTTAACAAGTTGCTCGTAAGCTCATTAAGTCGAGTTGGACTTTGATCGATTTAACTCTCGAGTTCAAGTCGAATCAATTCGAATCGAACTTTTACTAAGTTTTGACTTAGTCAATTTCGAACTGCTCATGAGTTGTTCAACTCATTAAATCAAAGGTGCAAATCAAATTCAAGTTCGCTCCCTAAAAATTACCATATATTTTAAATTTTTCTATTTACTTTAATTATTCGATGGTGTCCTAGCTCATTAGATGTTATCTTATTAATTATTCGTGATATGCAGGTATCATTCTCAAATTTCTCGTCGTTTTTTCAAATAATATAATGTTATTTTATTATGGTAGTCAATGTGATGTTGTCCTAATTCCTTTTTAATTAATCTTGAGGGGAGGGCATCCTTCTCAAAATTTGCATTCATATAAGGATTATATTGTAATTGTACCTAACCTTTGAATTGTTCTTTGTTTTCTTTTCTTTTTTTAACCTTTCTTCATGTAATCTAATGCACAAATACTATAAAAAGAATTAAAGTGTAGTCAGGGCCGTGGCTGGGGCGGCGCAAACTGCGCGACCGCACAGGCCCTCAAAAAATGGGGCCCCAAAAAGTATATATATAGTGGCATTTTTCTAATAAATGTCATTATAGATGGACCTATTGCGACGTTTTTTCAAAAAAAGCGCCACTATTATTGCGGCTTTATTGATAAAACGCCATTATAGATGGATCTATCGCGGCGTTTGTCAAGAAAACGCCACTATTGTTGCCCCAAAATCGAATATATCTAGAAAATAGGAACCCCTTTATAAGAATTTGTATAGGACCCCCGAAAACCCTGCCATGACCCTGAGTGTAGTTTACCAAGTAAACTTGACATTGCTCTTAACCCATTCATTTGATGCAGCAATGCAATGTTAATTAAATAAATAAAGCTGGTCCAACTCTTTTACGATTGATTGCCAAACAAACGAACTAAATAAGTGTGAATTACTTGAATGACTATCTAAGGGGTTGTTTGTTTGCCTCTTAATGGACTCATTCAGCGTTGAATGTTGAACCGTTCCGCATTCAGCGCGTTTGTTTCGCACCTCTGATGATTCAGAGTTATTATCAAACAATATGTCACATTCAGAGCTAATTCATATAGAATCACTGAATCATTCAGCATTTGAATCATTTAGCGCTTAATCATTCTGAAGTAAACAAACAGCCCCTAACTATGGGATTGGTATCAATATAATCATAGAGTAAATTACATGCTTACTCACTGAATTTTCTCTCTCTCATATTTTACTCTCCGTGATATCAATATTTTCAATTTGCTTTCTGAACTTTATCACTCTAAGATGATGTGGAATATTTTATTATTTTTCTCATATGATGTGTTATATTTTATTAATATTTTTAATATCAAATATGATAAAAATAAAAATAAATTTTAAAATTACAATCATACCGTTAAATTATATCTAAATTCTCAAATTATATCCTAAAGGCTAATCCCCAAATTACAACCCCATCCACCACCACCCTTGGCAAGTTCACCCTCCCATAGTTTGTTGGTCATTTCATTTGATTTTATTATTATCATAATTAAATTTTACTAATATATATTTTCTTTTATTTTTTGTAGGATCATTTCATCGAAGATACATATTTCCATCAATATTATTATTATTATTTATTTATCTTTTATGAACAAGTTTTTCTCTTTGTAGTGTCGTTAATTTAATTTATTTTTAGAATAAATTTAATTTGAATTTTAAATTTAATTTATTAAAAATAAAATTTTAACTCAAAAAATTGTTTAAACTCGATTTTAAAACGTGATATATAGACTTTGACACGATTAATTAAAACAATGGTATCAATGGGGATCGATTCAAGTGGTAAGCATATTGATATTTTTTAAGCAGATCTCAAGTTCGAGTCCTTGTCTATACAGAAAATTCTCATTTAGATACTCACCCAACAAAGTCAAGTGTGTGCCGTAAGTCAGCATCCAAAAAAATATTAATGGTAAAAGGTTCTTAAACTTAAGCATACATATAAATATATTAAAAAAATTAATATAAATCAAAAGGGTAAAATTAAGTCCAGTCCTTGATTAGTCTATTATTCACATTTCTAAAACTTATGAATTGGTTATAGAAACTTTACAAACTTTTCAACTCAATCCAAAATTCAGAACTAATATATCAAAAATCAAATTTAAACCCAAAAATTATTTTAATATCGATTTTTGGCCACAACATATTTGATTATCTTATTAGCACTCGTCTTTAACATGATCAACTAAAGATTATGTTTTAACAATAAAAGAGATCTTGAATATATAAATACAAATACATATATATATTAACAAAAAATCTTAAATATATATACATAATACATAAATTTAAAAAAAAACTTTTGAAATTTATCACTAATAAGATTTTAAATTAGTGGCATATCTAAGATGTCACTAAACAAATTTCCACAAATTTATTATTTTTTTTTTGTTAATTCCTGGTGCCAAATATTAAGTGACATAATATCATGATGTCCTTTAAAATTGTTATATAAAAGACAAGAGATTGTGACAAACAGTTTCTTTCGTTATGTTAAACCTATTTGTGGTACAAATAAAATGTCATATTTTATATCTTAAAATATGTGACGAATCAAATTGTCACAAAATACAACCTATAAGTGACAAATCTGCAACGTCACTAATACAAATAATATCATCATAATAATAAATCGTCGCTAATAGTTAAATTTTATTAGGGATAATTTCATAACGTCATTTTATCTAAACGTCATTAAAAGGTTTCCTACCAAAAAAAATCTTGAGATAAATTTTGGCTCCAAACATATAGTGACGAAAATCAATGGCAATTTTTAAAATTATCATAAAAAATATATCATGAATCACTAAAAGTGACGAAAACGAAAAAAAACGTCACATTTATCATATATTTTGTGACGTGATTTGCAACGTAGTATATAAATTTTGTCATAAATTGATAAATTTGTTGCCCTAACCATAATTTTTAAAATTTCGTCAATATGACCACTTAACTATTTAATTAGCTTCAATATAGCCACTCACTATTAATATTTGACAGATGTGCTGACGTCACAATTAATAAAATTGATATATTTATACATTTGGTCCTCAGTAGTTACATATTATTTTAATTTAATCTTAATTTTAACAGTGCAATACATCTAATTCTTTTTAATCATGGCAAATCTGGAGAGTAGGTTTTCAAGGGGAAGTGTTTCGCGTTGATTGTCTTCAATCTCCCAGAATATCTCCATTTCAAAGGGCTTTGGCTTATCTTTGACGAATATGGTGAGGTTGTGGACTCTTTCATTCCCAAAAAGATAAGCAAGGGGGCAACAGATTCGGTTTTGTTCGTTTTTCTAATATGAAGGGTGCGAGAAGAGCTATTCATAATCTCGAAGGCTCTTATATACAACAAGGGTGCGAGAAATTAAGGTCTAAGGATCAGATTGATTCTCGCGAATTGAGTGATATTTCTTTGGTGGACTTAGCTGTCGGAAATTGATAAATTGACCTGTAAATTTAGAAAGATGCAGTTTTTTATGTTTGTAGAAGCAACAAAACAATGGTTGTTTAGCTGATAAAGGAATGAATGTTGTGTCATCTCTTGTTCTAAGCTTGGTGGTATTTCATAGAGTTTGAGAATGGGGTGGAAATAAATCAAGAGCGAGGCTTAACTGTGAACATTTTGGAAGGTCTAATTTGTAGAAGGCGTGTTAACTGTTGAGTGTTTTGCTTGATTAAGTTTCGTGTAATGCAGTTTTCTTGCATGTAGCAAGGCTTTCATAGAGCTATCTCAATTGTTTACGATCAAGCAAGCTTGTGGGTTTTAATGTGATAATAAGTCGAACCACAATGTGAAACATGCAAGGTCATTAGCAAAGGGTCTCATTAAGTTATTCTATGCTTCATGCTATTGTTAGGTGAGCTTTTAGAATGGGTATTGTCGTGCACTTTGGTGATTCCTTTTAGCAGGAGTGATTTTGTAAGGTTGGAGTTGTGTTTTGTTGGGTGATTTTGTTGTTCCGTGTTGACTCTTTTTATGTTGTCGGGAAAATGTAATCTTTCCTCCTTTTAGGATTAGAGAGATTTTTAACGAGATACTCTCCCTTGAATGTTGTCTTTATAGTTATATTAATAAAAATTATAATTGTCGAGCAAAAAAAAATTAGTCTTAGTTTTAATTTAATTCAAAAACGAAAGTCATACAATTGGTTATTTTGACACATTTCAATAATGACATGTGTGACCACCTAATTGAAGAGAGAAAAATGAGAGGAAACATTTATTGGTAAGAGGAATTGAACCAAAGGCATCAAGCTTTATGTGTCACACCTCACCACCTAATTGGTGGGAAAATTAATTGAATTAAATATTAGATTTAATTAAAAACTCTCTAATAAGGTGTGACACATGTCACTATTGAAATGTGCCAAAATAACTTATTGACATGTGTCACCTCCTAATTAGAAAAATTATTGTTTAAAATTAAATTAAAACTATGACTATAAATTAATAGAATGTGTAACTATTGAAGACTAAATATGTAACTATATCAATTTTATTAACTACCATGTCATCACTTCCCTCATATATTAACATAAGTGCTATATTAAAAACCAATTAAATAGTTAAGTGATTATATTGACAAAAATTTTAAAATAATGACTATATTGACACCAACCCTATAGATAGATGATCATCCATGTAATTTACCTTAATGTAAAGTTATTTCCTTCTCAACATTTAAATATTTTTTAAAAAAATTATAAATTCAATTTTTAATGTTTAGATTTTTTTTATCAATTTCACTTTTACCTTTTTCATTTAAATAGATTAAATTATAGACTGATGATCTTTGTATTATTTTACGTGATGTCAGCTTAGATAAAATACAGATGATAATTCGTGTTTTTCTTGACGTGGTGTTAGTTTAGACATAACTTTGCAAAAACATAAATGATGATATGAGATTTATCAGAAATAATGTTAGATTAATAATATTAAAAGAAAATGTATCTGATATGTAATTATTAAATTATAAACACGACTAAAGAAAGTCGTCCCCAATGCTACAGTCAATAAAAGGCACCAATAATAATTTTTTTCTTTATTTTCTTAGCAGAATAAAACAAACCAAGCCAAGCTCCCCTGTTATTTTCTCTCTTTCACTTCAATCAGTACCCTTTCATGGCTTCTTCTTCCTCTTCTCCTCCAATGAAGTATCAAGTTTTCTTTAGCTTTAGGGGTGAAGACACACGTCTTAACTTCACCTCTCATCTACACCAAGCTTTGAAGGACAAGGGATTTGGTGTCTTCTTCGATGAAGAAGAATTGGAAAGAGGGGAGCGTATTTCACCTGCACTTTCTCGAGCAATTGAAGCATCGAGACTCTCCATCATCGTTTTGTCTAAAGACTACGCTTCTTCAAAATCATGCTTGGCTGAACTCTCCGATATCATGGACCGCAAGAAAACTCATGGTCAAATTGTCCTTCCCATCTTTTATCATGTTGATCCCTCTGAAGTTCGGAATTTTGGTGGCAGTTTCAAAGCATCCTTTGATGTCCATGAATCAGATAGGCCTCGTGATGAAGTGAAGCGATGGAAAGCTGCCTTTGCTGAAGCCGGTAAATTAAAAGGGTGGCATATAGCTGGAGTCCAATTTGACAGGTAAACTATATTTTTACTCATCTTCTATATTTGACTTTATCTTTGGTTTAACTTTTATTTTTTTTATTATCTGCCAGATCTGAAACCCAGTACATTAATAATATTGTTGAATATGTATTAAATAAGTTGATGAATAGTTATTCTGGAAGTGCTTCTGAAGAATTTATCGGAATAGATTATCAGAAAAAGAAGATTTTGGAGCTGATTAAGCAAAATCGAGTAATAGGACTCTGGGGAATGGGTGGTATAGGCAAAACCACTCTTGCTGAGGTTGTTTATATGGAAGTCTCTAACCCTTTTGAAAGTTGCTACTTTCTTCAAAATGTTAGAGAGAAAATAGAAAAAAAAGGGAAGGAATCCGTGCGAAACAAATTTCTATCCGTACTTTTAAAGGACAAAGAAATTCGTATAGACACCCCTTCCATAGGGTATCCTTACAAAGAGAGGCTGAACAATATACGAGTAATTGTTGTCCTCGACGACGTTAATGACTCAGAACAAGTAGACTGGATGGGTGTTAAACATTTTGGTGATGGAAGTAAAATCATTCTAACGTCTAGAGATAGACAAGTGCTTAAGAATGGAGGAGCGACCCAAATACATAAGGTGGAAGAGTTAAATGAGAAGTATTCTCTTCAACTTTTTTCTATTACTGCATTTAAGCAGTTGAATCCTTCTGTTGATTTTCTACATCTATCCTACGAGTTTGTATGGTTAGCCCATGGCAGTCCACTTGCTCTTAAGATTTTGGGTGCTAAGCTATATTCAAAGTCTATAGAAGAGTGGAAAAGTGAGGTGGAAAAAGTAAACAAGTTTGATGAACCCAAAATTTCACACATTTTGAAGAGTAGCTTTGATGGGTTGGATAAACTACAGAAGGATATATTTCTCGACTTAGTATGCTTCTTTAAAGGCGAATCAAAAGAAAAAGTAGAAAAAATTCTAAGTTGCGTGTATAAAGGTGCTGTGAGTGGACTAAGCAACTTGCTCGACAAGTGCCTATTTGACATCAATTCTTACGGGCGGATTTCTATGCATGATATGCTTGAAAAAATGGGTAAAGATATTGTTGATCAAGAATCTAAATACCCTGAAGAGCGTAAAAGGCTGTGGAATCCTGAAGACGCGTATCAAGTGCTCAACAATAAAGTAAGAGTTATTTATATTTATATTTATTTTCCCCTTTCGTATGATGTCCTATGGTTCAGTATCACACTATTTTATATATATATACACGCACGCACACACACTTGATATTATGTAAAATATATATGTTTTAGGATATGGCATAGGATCTGTTATGGTGTTTGTTGGGTTAGTTACATATCTAATGCACTGCTTTTATATAGAAAGACAATAAAAACAAACATGTTTAATTATGTCCAATTAGTGTAAGCATTTCCTAATATAATTGCATTTTATTTACGATTTAACTAGAATGCATGTAATCTTTCTTATACTAATACTTTGGTAAATTGTTTTTTTATATCAGGGAACTGAACGAATTGAAGGAATAAAGTTCGAAATGTCTCATAGTGATAACCTAAAGTTAAGTCCTACATGTTTTGAGAGCATGCCTAATCTTAGATATATCAAATTTGATGTCCCTGAATTTCTATCGAGTTGGGCTAAGAGATCACTTACAAATGGAGATATTGATATTGCATATCTTCCAAATGAGTTAAAGTGTCTTCAGTGGGAGTATTACCCCTTCAAATCTTTATCACTAAGTTTTAATCCAAAGAATCTTGTAGTGTTGAAATTATCAGGGGCCAATATGGAACAACTTTGGAATGAAGATTTTCAGGTATATGCCTTTATGCTTCCTTCATCTAGGAAGAACCCTAATCTAATGCTTACAAGTAAATATGTTATGCGACTAAAGTAAATAGATAATGCTTACAAGTAATACAATTATTTTATATGTTTTTTGTACAGGATCTTGTTAATTTAAGAGAAATTGACGTTTCTTTTTGCGTGAAGTTAAGGAAGATACCTAATCTATTAGGAGCCATCAACCTCGAAAGCCTTGACTGTAAGTTGTGTAGAAGTTTGGTCCAACTTCCTGAACTCCCAAAGATGTTATATCACTTAAATTTATCATTGACTAAAATAGAAGAAGTGCCTGGTTCAATTGAGCATCTGGACAGACTTGAAACGTTGTATTTGAGATGTTGTCCAATTGTCAAATTCCCAAAAATTCCAAGAAAGGTATATTGCTTAGACTTATCTGAAACTCAAATTTTAGAAGTGTCCTTTTCTTCAGAGCCTTCAAATAATATTCAACAGTTGAAGATGACAAATTCCAAGAGCCTCAAATTACTCTCAGAGCTTCCATCAAACCTGAAGTACTTGGATACACATGGTTGCATATCATTAGAAAGTGTATCTTTCACTGATCGAAATTTCTATTCTTTTGATGGTGAAAGGGACTACACAATGATATTCTCCAATTGTTTCAGCTTGAATCAAGATTCAGTTGATAACATCGAGGCAAATGCCATGCTTCAAATTCAATTCCTAGCGGAGAAATGGGAATCAAGATATGATCATGAGTTCTCGATTGATCCCGAACCAAATTTGTTTTATTGTTTTCCGGGAAACAAAATTTCAGCTGATAGATTTGAGTATCAGAGCATGAATTCTTCATTAAGTTTGAAGATAGCCACAAGGGGGAGTAGTGGGAGAAGATTATTAGTTTTTGCTATATGTCTTGTGGTCGATCTCACTGACTGCGATAGCTTTGGAAATCTTAAATTTATCTGTGAATATCAACCGTTAGTCGCTAGTGGTAATGATGGTGAAGGTGGTTTTAAAAAGTTCAAAAGTAAATTATTTTTCAGGGAAATTGCTTGGAAGATTTATGAGAGCAAGGGTGATCATGTTTTCATTCTATGTGGGAAGGATATGGTTAAAGAAGACCTGAATTATGTGGAGGCATCGTTTCAATTCTACATCAAACATCTCCCATTCATTAAGAATAAAGAAAAACATATCAAAGTGAAGAAATGTGGAGTTCATGTAATTTACGTGGATGCAGAGAGTTACACCATTACTGATGTTATGAGATATGATAAATCCAACCTCAATTTTGATTCCCAAGGAGATGCTAATACTATGGAACCCCATCACCATTCAGCTACAGAAACAAGCACAAGGAGATCAAAGCGGCACAGGGTCGGGTGATTGGAACTTGGAAATACATTTGCTTCTCTATCACATCTGATAACTGCACAAATAAGTTATTAGTTAATCTCTTATTATATCAGATGCAGAAACAACAAGAAGGGGATCAAACCGGCACAGGGTCACAGGTGATTGGAAATTAGAAATACATTTGCTTCTCTTTACATCTGATAACTGCACAAATAAATTAGTATTAGTTAATCTCTTCTTATATCATTATACAGGGCATTGATCATGTTGTTGCTGGCACTAGCATCCATGTCGTTGGTCCTGATGATGATGATGTGGAAGATCTCGAAGAAGATGTGCAATCAGTCATGAGTAGGATTGACAAAAGTGGCAAAGTGTTCTACATGCAGGTATAAGACAATGAAAACATCATAAGTAAATATTCATGTTAGTGGTATCGACGTAGGCCCTGTACACAAATAAGACATAATGAAGGGATTAAACTAATGCTGATTGACGGAAGGAGTGGGTACTTGTTTTTGGTGTGAATCGGTTGATGAGGATGTCAATTACCTGTTTGTTTGTTAATTGCAGATTTATACAGGGTATCTGGCTATCTTTTGCACATTGGTGGAATGTGGCTTGGGGCGATTTGTGTAGTGTCGAGGAGTTATTTAGGTTTTGTTTTTCCCTTTTTTCATTCTGAAAATTTGCAAATTGTGTGGTTAACTTCGTGTTCAGTCGCCTTGTGGAGCACTTGGTTGGGTCGAAATGAAAATATTTTCCATGATAAGCGACTATGGGAGATTGACGAACTGTTAAAGGGTTTTGTCTGTGTGAATTATATTTCTGTTGCAGTCTCGGGCAGTTCCCTTGCGCTGTTGGCTATTGAAGGTTTAGATAGGTGTGATCTGTTCAAGGCATGGTGGTAAATCTTTAAGTTGTTGTGGTTGGCTCGATTTTTTAAGGAGGTCTTTGGGGAGGATCCTGAAGCAGTGTTGTTCTAGCTGTGTTCTTCATTAACTTGTTTTGCATTTTTTTTTTTATAAATCAAACTTTATAATCCAAGAAAGCAGTCCTATCATTAGTTCTGGCATTCCTAAATCACCCTACTCCGGTTGGATTTGGGATTCTATGATCATTTCCTCCGTTTGACCAATACTTATCGAACTAACCTCCATGTGATTAACCTGGTTTCCAACTTCCATAGTAATTGAATCTGGTTAAGCCTATCATTCATGTTCACGATTTTAGGAGTCCTTTATCCTTTTATCTTTGAGGGTTCAACTCTATCTGTTTTCCTTTATCCTGCTTAAATTCATTCGGTGTCCCACTTGCTTCAGTTTCCATTTAGTTGTCATCGTGATTTATAACTCCCATAGCTCTTTGACTATTTCCTGTGGTTTCTCCCTCTGGTTTAATCTCATTGGAAACTACTTCGCTCAAGACTAAAAAACGGTTACCTCCCTAATTTTCTTGAGCGTTGTTTTGGCTTTTTTTGCTAGCTCGCACCCCTCTTTGTCATCTTTGCGCCAACATCCAGGGGCCATACCTACCTTCATTGCTGGTTTCTTGCTTCGCTTGTTCTTCGTCGTGCTGATCCTCATGAAATTCCTGCTGTCCAGCCTTTTCTTTTGTATCCTTCTCCCCTTCTTTTTGGAGATTATCAAAGTGTCTTGACGGGCATTGAACAGATTTGTGTCCCACCACAAATTTGGTGTAATCCTTCATAATCTATGTTGAGGGTAATGTTGCCTATCATAATTCTGGATGACAGGGGTTTGTTCAAATCCACTTCCACAAAGATTCTTGCAAACCTTCCTCTCGTAGTCCACGCCGTACAATGATCCATTTTCAATGGAGTGCCTACCAGTTTGTCAAAGTTAAGAAGGATGCCTTCATCGAAGTATTCTATCGGAAGACCCAAATGTGGATCCAGACCGTTGTCGATGATTTGTTAAACTTTCTCTGCGAAAAATTTTGGTTTCCATTTCTAAACGGTTAGGTAACGATTCATAATTTTCCAGGGTCCTTCCGTTAGGACTTTGACCCTGTCATTTGCACTTTGAAGTTTCACTGCGTAGAATCCGTTCCTCAGGTCAATGCAGTCGAAATCACTTTCTAATTTTCACATGCTTATGATTCTACTTGACAAAGTTTTGTAGGCAATGGTTCTTCCCAAAACTTTGATGATTAGTGCTTTTCGCAACGGCTTTCGAATTCTTTGCTTAACATCCTTGTGATCTTTGTCGTAGGTATTTCATCTTCCTCAATCTCGGATTCTTCGTCGGATTCCATTTCTTCTTCTTCAATTCTTGTTGAACTATTAATGATCTCGGTAAAGATTGGTGAATCTACCACAAAGTCCATCCAAGATGTTGCCCATGTTCTCTCCATCGTTGATTCTGTTAAGACACGTGTGTAAAAAATACCTCATTTTTTTATTACTCTAAAATACTTGGTACAATACTGTATTTATACAATTCAATTACACCAACTAATTTACTAACTAATTGCTAACTAACTACTAACTAATTGTTAACAACTAACAAACTTTCCAAACTACTTCTCAACACTCCCCCTCAAGTTGGTAGTCTAAAGATATCCTTGACTCCCAACTTGGAAATTAAATATTCATGTTGTTGTGCTCCCAAAGCCTTGGTCAAAACGTCAACCAATTGATTTGCTGATGATATATAAATTGTGCAGATTACCCCATCTTGTATTTTCTCCCGAATAAAATGACAATCTATTTCAATATGTTTTGTTCTTTCATGAAAAATTGGATTTGCTACAATATGTAATGCTTCCTTATTATCACAATAAAGTCTAGCTGGTTGTAGGTTCTTGACACCCAATTCCATCAACATACCTCTTAACCATACAATTTCAGCTGCTACCATTTCCATACTTCTGTACTCTGCCTCTGCTGATGATCTTGCTATGGTATTCTGTTTCTTTGACTTCCAGGAAACCAAAGAATTTCCAAGTTTAACACAAAAACCAGTAATTGATTTTCTTGTCATCAAACAAGCTGCCTAATCAACATCACAAAAAGTTGTTGGGTTGCTTTTTATATACTTAACCACTCGAAGTGCTGCTTCCAAATATGATCTTTTGGGTTGCTGCATGAATTGAATAAGATGATGTACTACATAAGTAATATCTGGTCTTGTATGAGTAAGATAGATTAATCTTCCTATTAACCTCCGAAAGACTTCCTTTTCATTTTGCAACATTTCATCATCTATCTTCTTCTCATCATTTTCTATCAATTTCGAGTCATAATCAGCAGAAGTAAACTTAATATTTTGTTCCATATGAGTGCAAACATATTTAACCCCTCCTAATCATGTTTCTTCAATGAGCTCTAGTGCATACTTCATTTGGTTTAACAAAATCTCTTCACTAGATCTAAGTATTTCAAAACCAAGAAAATACTTAAGTTCCCCTAAATCCTTCATTCTGAAATTAGCATGCAGAATTCCTTTCAATTCATCTACCATTGCAGCATCATTACCAGTAATCAATACATCATCAACATATAAAAGCATGATCACTATGTTTGTTCCTTCTCTTTTTGTAAAAAGTGAGTAATCAAACTTACTTTGAATGTATCTAGCAGCAACCAAAGCTTCAGTCAACCTCATGTTCCATTGCCTAGAAGCTTGTTTGAGGCCATAAATAGACTTCAGCAGTCTACAAACCATGTTCTCCCCTGGCTACAGAATCCCTAAGGTAACTTCATGTAAACTTCCTCAATCAAATTTCCTGAAGAAAGTCATTGTACATATCCATTTGAAACAAAGACAAATGTTACATAGAAGCCAGGGCTAAGACAGTTCTCACTGTAACAAGTTTAGCAACAGGCGAGAAAGTCTCAACATAATCTACACCCTCTTGCTGATTGTAACCTTTCGCAACCAAACGCGCCTTGTAGAATTCAACCTCACCATTTGATCGAAACTTGACCTTATACACCCATTTGCATCCAATGGGAACCTTCCCTGGTGGCAAAGGAACCACACACCAAGTATTGTTTGACTCTAATGCTTGAATCTCCTCTTGCATGACCTTAATCCATAAAGGGTCTTGAATGGCCTCATTATAACTAGTAGATTCAATGATAGAAGTAGAAGAAAGAAAAGATTGAGTGTGAAAAGGAAGATGAGAATAAGAAATTTATTCGAAATGGGATAAGAGCTAGAGGTGGATGATTGGCAGGAAACATACTAATTTAACCAAAAAGGAGGCTTTGACACCCTATAAGATCTCCTAACAACTTGATCAACTGGAACAACAACATTAGGAGAAGAACAAGAAATTGATGCAGGAGACACCGGACGAGGATCATTAGAAGAATTAACAGACTGAGACTGCTGAGAAGAAAAAGAAAGATGACTAAGATGACTATAAGAAATATCTGTTAAAGACAACTAATGAACAAAAAATTCAGAATCAGGAACAAAAGGTTGAGAAGGGAATAACCTGGATGACAACTCAGGAGAATGAAAAGGAAAAGAATTTTCATGAAAACGAACATCCCTACTAACAAAAAATCTTAGAAACAAGGCTAAACATTAAATATCCCTTTTGAGTAACAGCGTATCCCATAAAAACTGAAGGAACAGCTCTAGGAAAAAACTTATCACGAGGTTTAGTATTAGTAGCATAACCCAGGCAACCAAAAACTTTTAAATGAGACAAAGATGGTGGCTAATGATGAAACAATTCATAAGGAGATTTCCAATCAAGAACAACATAAGGAAGTTGATTAATTATGTAACAAGCAGCTAAGACACACTCTCCCCAAAACTTAATAGGCATTTGAGACTGAAAATGAAGTGAACGAGCCACTTCCAATAGATGTTTATGCTTCCTTTCAGCTACCGCATTCTGCTGAGGAGTGTCAACACAAGAAGACTGATGAACAACCCCTAAATAAGAGAAAAAAAGAAGAACATTTTGTGGTAAAAAACTCAGACCCATTGTAACTATGAATTGTTTTAATAGAGGCATGAAAATGATTAAGAACTAAGTGGGAAAACTTTCTTAAAGAGACAAGAGCATCAGACTTAAGCTTCAACAAATACACCCATGTCATTCTCGTGCAGTCATCAATAATTGTAAGAAAGAACCTATGACCACTATGAGTAGAAATCCTATATAGACCCCATAAGTTCATATGAATCAATTGAAAATGAACACTAGACTTAGACTGACTAATCGGGAATGGTAACCGAACCTGTTTAGCTAAGGGACAAACAGAACAATAATGAATGACAGAAGAATCCAATTTATAATCAATCAAAGGTATAAGATGCAATTTCAAGAAAGAAGCATGACCCAACTGAGCATGCCAAATAGAAGTTTTATTATCAACAAAAGACATACAATGAGATTTAATATTGAAAGACATACTGGAAACTTTAGAAGCAGGACTAGGAAAAAAATAGATGACTTAAGAACATATAAGCCTCCTTGTTTAGGTTTAGGGTTTATGATTTAGGGCTTATAGTTTAGGGTTTGTATAAACTATATACTTTATTACTTTATATAGTTATATAGTTTATGCATAGTGTTTCTATAAACTATATATATATATATAATCTATAGATTACTTATATTAGTTATACATACATATATATACTATATTAATATAAATTATAATTTATAAACTATATACTTTACATAGTTTATACATATATAGTTTATACATATATATATATATATTAATATAAATTATAGTTTATAAACTACGTACTTTTTATAGTTTATAAATATATAATTTATATACATAGTTTATATATATAGTTCATATAACCATAATTTATATATATAGATTATAATAATTATATAGTTTATAATATAAATATAGTTTATATACATACTTATATTATATTAATATAAATTATATACTTTAATACTTTATATAGTTTATATATTGTTTACACATAGTTCATTAATAAATTTTACATTTTATAGATAAACTATATAATTTTTAATGTAAACTATTTATATAGTAATATATATGTACTTAATATACTATATATATAAACTATATACATAAATATTATATATTATATATTTATATATATATATAAATTACATAGTTTATTAATAAACTACATGTAAACTACATATAAACTATATATATTATATATTTGTCTTTATATATATATATATATATATATATATTATAATTTTCTCAATTTTTAAATGAATGCAATTTACTATATTTTTCATTATTTCTTCACATTTTGTATTTATTTCGATTTATCCTTTTGTGTTTTTTAATTTATTTCAATTTTAAATCTTTCACTTTTATATGTATTCAATTTAGTCATTAACTGTATATTTGCATCTTCATTTGGCCCATTGTTAGTTGTTATTTATATTTTTGTAACTGGCCCATAACTTTTTAAATAGGTATAATTTAGTCCTTTTTATATTAATTTAAACCTCACATTTTAAATTTATTTTGATTTGGTCCATTACCTATGTGTGTTGTTTAATTTATATTTTAAAATTTTATTTGTAATTTTACATTTCTTCAATTTTGTCCTTAAATTTATATTTTTTTACAAAATTGATCCATGATTATTTTTTTGTAATTTACTCAAAATCATATACAACTACAACTTGCAATTCAACAATCACGAAAGATGACAAAATAAATAATCCAAAAATAAAAACGACCCGGCCTGAACTCAATCTGTATCCAGAAAACATCCGATCTAAATTTTATTTGTCAATAATGTGACCCGATCTGAACGAGATCCGACTGAAGCCCACCTGAACCTAAATTAACCTAGCCTTTATCTGCTTCGGACTTGAACTGTTTTGACCTAAACTGACATCGATCCAAACTGAAAATGACCCGACCTGAACCCGATCTGGATCTGGTGTCAAATCAACCTGAAAATGACCCAAACTAATTTTACCTATACCCGACCTGATCCGAGTCAAACCATCAAATTGACCTAACTTGGCATGTACCCGATTTTACCCTACCTGCCAGGATCCGACTGAAACATGTTCGATTACCTGATTTTACAGCCTTAAATATGATAGATTTATATCACTATTGGAAATGACATTTATAAGTTGAATACCTCAATCTCTCATTATCATGGGCAGAACAATGCAACTATCAAAGTGATTGTGTAATCCCTCTTTGGCCCTCTTGCTTGCCCACACTTATTAATTCATAACTTGTACCACTAAGCTTTCATTCCATTTATTTCCTCACCTCCTCTTAAATGTTTATAAATGAATCTCATCTCTAAATAGATATTTTGACACCGTTTTTCGCCCGGGCAATGAAAGGTCGATACCGACTCGGGGGTATTCTCTTTGAAAAGAATTTTCAAAATGTGAGGAGTCACCACTGATCATTTAAAGTGCGATTAGGAAACCATAAAACTTGAGTGATTTTAATAAAACATTTTATTTTTATCAAAATACTGAGTTTTAAGGTCTGCGAAAATCCATAAATCAGGTTCGGGATTAACATCCCACAAGCGCCCAAATATTGGTACCTAGTTGATTACCCTATATTTAAAATCAGAAATTTTGAGCTCGATCTTTATTTAATTTGAAAATCATTATGGATGCAAAAAGTTAAAAAGGGTATTCGTTTATTAAAGCCGATAGCATTCGCCCCCTAGCATAAACACGGGAGATCAACTATTGTGCTTGATAACTGAATATTACCTCGTTTTTAGAAATCATGATGCGGTCTTTGAAAAGGATGTCAACCTATTTCGGGAACCACCAGTAATCACCCCCTGAGCATACGTACGGGAGATATACCATTAATTCCCTAATAAGTGAACATTGTCTTAGGTTTAAAAATAAAATTATCCTAATTAAACTAAGAGTAAATTAAGGCTTTTCTAGCTTAAAGTGTCAAATTATGAAAATTAAGTAACCTAGGGGATTAAACCTAAATGTAGGCTCTAATATTTACCCTATTCGATTTTTAAATAAGTCATTGAATCAAATAACTGAGATGGTCCCTCGAGCATTTAAGCGAGGGACATCTCGAATTATTCCCTAAATTAAAGAGACTAAATCAAAATCTAGCTAAAAATGGAGGCTCTATTTATTTGATTATGTCAATCTTAAAGGTCTAATTAAGGTTCGGGGACTAAAAGGTCAAAGGACTAAAATATTGATTTCTAAAAGACTAAATGAATAGGGACCTAAATCAATAATTTCTAAAGTTGAGGACTAATTAATAAACCAAAAAAAAACTAATTTATATCTAAATTATTAAACCTAAATGATTTTTAGAAAATATTAATTATTAATAAATTTTACAAAGTCGAGCAATCGATTCGAGTAATCGGGACCTTATGCGAAAACTCGACTCGAATTGCTCCCTAATTAAACTAGAGTGTCATCCTAATTTCTATGTTCGATTTCGAAAGTAAACCTAATCTAAAAACTAAATGTACAAATTTTAAATTATTAGAAAGTCAAAACAATTAATAAACCTAATTTTAAAAAATCAAAATAACAAATAATAAAAAAATAACAGTGAAAACAACATAAAATAAAAATAAAATAAACATAAATACAGGGACCTAATTGCATAAATATTAAATTACCAAGCTAAAGAAAGAACAAATTGAACATGCAACAGGGGCTAAATTAAAACAAAACAAAACGTAATGGCTAAATCTAAACAAAATAAAAAATAGTAAAGGGACTAAAATACAAAAACACGTGAAAATTAAAGGGACCTAAATGTAATTTTAGCAAAGAAAATATATCATGCATAAAAATGGGTAAATCACAAAATAGTCTCTACAGGTGACCGAAATGTAAAAACACGCTAAAGTTAGAGAAACTATACAGTAATTATACCAAAAATTACAAAGCATATATGTAAATGGGGAAATTACCAAAACGACCCCTGTACATGACCATTTTGTAAAAATATGCGTGAATTCGGGAGACCAAAGAGCAATTTTACCCGAAACCTTTCCATAAATACAAGCATTTTTTTGCATTTTCATTTTTTACTTTCTTTAAAAAAGTTAAAGAGAGAGGCTTTCCTCTCTCTCTAGAAAATCGGTTGTCTCTGGTGGCTTACCCTCCTCCGTCTGTCATCGATCGCTGTTGTTGGTGGCCGTTGGCCACCAAAATTTTGGGGCTCGTTCGTCTCGTCGTGGTGGTCATGGATCAGGGCTCTGTTTTACGAGAATCGGCCCCAAGTTCCACAAAAATGGCTAACAACGTCTCAACTTCCATCATCCTGATCTCCATCGTCCGTCGTTGGATCACCTCGATTTTCAAGTAGTTGCTCACCGACTCTTCTTCTCCCTTTCAACCTTTCAGATTCGTGAACAAAGGTCCCTGCCACTGGCGAAGCTCCGTCCGAAGGTAAGTCTCTTGCTTTCTTTTCGATTCCTTTTTTTCTTTTCTTTTTTACCTCTGATTTGCTCAGCGATCGAACTAAAAAGAAAAAAATGATAACAAAAAAATTATAATTTCATGCTAGTTTAGGAAATTAAAGAAAACGGCTGCCTCAAAAAAATATCTTTATTGTTTTTCAAATTTTTGAACCCTTTATACATGGTTTCTTCCTTGTTGTTTGATACATGTTACGTGGATTGGGCTGATAGAAGTGGTGTGCATAGGGTGGTTTTCGAGCATTGGGGGAAGAGGATGGTGGCCACTGATTGAGGGGTTGGACGGTTACCCTAGTGCCTAGGGTTAGACCCGGGTCGGGTCTTATTTGAGCCCCGGGTCAAGTTGTATTTGGGTTTGTTTTGTTTGGCTTGTTTTGGACGGGTTTAGATTTGGGTTTGGGTCTAAGGCCCGACTGTAATAAAAATGGAAAAAATAGTGATCATAGTTGCCCCTCTTTGCTCATTGCAGTGAAACGGGAATGAAGAAAATATAATAGAATACGGTTCTTCTCATCATGATATGTCCACCAAAAATGTTGATCCCTCAAATGAGGCATCACTGATTTGAAATGTCGTAAATCGAGCAAAGATTGAACAAGCTCTTAATTATGAATTCTCTACTGGAAATGTTGGTCCCTTGAGTGAGGCGTCATTGATTTGAAGTGACGTGAATCGAACCAAGGTTGAATAAGTTATTCTCGTGAATTCTCAACTGAAAATATTGGTTCATCAAGTGAGGCGTCGCTGATTTGAAGTATTGTGAATCGAGGAAATGTTGATCCCTCAAGTGAGGTGTTGCTGAATCAAAGTGTTGTGAATTGAGAAAAGGAAATGTTAATCCCTCAAGTGAGGCGTAGTTTGTTTTAATAAAGACAATCTCAAGTGAGATAAATCTTCTGTTTCGAGTGAAACTATCTAAAGGAAGATAAAATCTTCTGCTTCTGTAACACCCCAACCCGTACTCGACCCGAATACGAGTCTGAGATGTCACATTGACTTTTTAAACAAAATTCTTAACAAAATACAGAACCTTTGGACTTATATTAAGAAAATACAATAAATACTATTAAATTATGCTTCATTATAAAAAATTAAGACAAAACGTATTTATGAACAATATTATACGGTATGAACAGTATCATGAACAGTGCTACAGTGCATCGATGCATTGCTACAGTGCATCGATGCACAAAAATTTTGAATGCAAATTGTCACTTTATTGAGCTGTCGATAGTCAATGCAGAGACGCATTGAACCTTCCTTCTTCTTAACAAATAATACTGGAGCTCCCCAAGGCCACTTGGTCGAATAAATCCCATCTCTAGTAACTCTTGCAATTGCTTCTTCAATTCCTGCAATTCTCTAGGAGCCATACGATAAGGTGCCATTGCAATAGGAGCTGTTCCCGGCATTACCTCAATTTAAAGTTCTACCTCTCTATCTGGAGGTAATCCTAGCAACTCAGCAGGGAACACATCAAGAAATTCTCTGACTATCGAAATCTCATCTAACCCTTTAGCTTTAACTCTTGTATCTACTATATTTGCAAGAAAACCCTGACATCCTTATAGCATCAACTTCTTTGTGAACATCACTGATATTACATTTACTAAAGGATTAGTTCTTTCACTGATTACATTTATTTCTATCTCATCTATCTCTTCTGGACTCTTTAGGGTTACCTTTTTCAATCTATAATCCACACTCCCATAATAATGAAACAACCAATCCATTCCCAGATAACTTTGAATTCATCAAAAGGTAGTTCCATTATATTAGCAGGAAATTCAATTCCCTGAATCCTTATGGGACATCCCTTACAAACTTTATTCACTCGAGCACTGTGCTCTAAAGGGTTGGTTACTATTACCTCATTCCTCATAGCTTCTAATGGGATTCTCAATTCTTTTACTAATTTAGTGTTAATATAAGAATAATTAGAACCTGGATCAATCAGCACCAATACTAATTTATCATATAGCCGGAAAGTACCTGTTATAATATCGGGATCATCACTTGTCTTTAAATTGTATAACCGTGCAGTGGAGAAAATTTCAGGTTGTGCAGAGGATTCAGATTGATTCCTCCCTCTACCTCTTCCTTGTCCTCGTTGTGAGGCATAAACATTTCTTTCAGATGGTGCAGACTCACCCACCATTAATGGGTAATCCCGAATAAAATGTTCGACATCTCCGCATCGAAAACAGACTCCATAAGCCATTCGACAAGTTCCAAAATGATTTTTTCCACTTGACATTGTCTCACTTGACCCATAGTGGATCTCCCAATACCAGATCCCACTGATTGCGTCTATCGAGCTCTCATCTGACTTGCTCCTTTTGCTGAGGATGCAATTGATTCTGATCTAGCTTGAGGTCGAAATCCTGAATATATTCCTCTTTTTGGTGGTGCTGTGCTTGAAGAAACATCAGTCCTCTTAGATGTCTGAACTATTAAGTCCCCAAATTTCTCATTCTGAGCTCTCTCAAGAGCTTTAGCACGATTAATCACCTCCTGAAACGAGGACAAGTTCAGTACTATTAATATCTCTTTCAATCTAGGGCACAAGCCCTCCACAAACCATTCACAAGCATCTTTCTCCGTAGTAACAAGATCAGTTGCTAATCGACTCAGTTTATTAAACTCACATTCGTATTCGTATACTGAGCGATTCATTTGTTTCAAGTTCATAAACTGCTACTTCATTTGTCTGATGAATTGATCTCCAATATACTTATGCTTAAACTCTTCCAAGAATAGATACCAATTTACTTGATCACTTGACTTCCTCATGGTGGCATTCGTCCACCATATTCTAGCTTGTCCTCTAAGTAAAGACACAACTCCATCTAGCTTCTCCACTTCATAATAGTGGAGACCATCTAACATGATTTTCAAATCATTTAACCAAAGATCCGCCACAACCGGACCTTCCTCGGCTTCTCCCTTAAATTTGGAAGCTCATAATCCTCTTAACTCCTTTGCTACATTTACTCTGGGAGTTGATGGAGCAGGAGGTTGAATTACTACTCTCAGTGGGTCGATCATCTCCCACTTGACTTCAATACCGCATCTAATGTTCTAAAGAACACATCTTTATCAGTTACAGGCACTCCAGAAGGTGTCTGTTCTTCACCTTGTCTGGCCAGGGCAGGTGAATTACTACTCTCAATGGGTCGATCATCTCCCACTTGACTTCGAGAACTATCATGTACAGACATCTATTAAGACAGAACCATATCATTCTATTAGCAAAACAACATACTCATTACTATACTAGATTAGAAGTTTTTACTATTTTGTTGGCATGTATAAGACACTCTAAACTTCGGTTTATGCCGAGAATAGACTAAACCATAACTCTAATACCATTAAATGTAACACCCCAACCCGTACCCGACCCGAATACGAGTCCGAGATGTCACATTGACTTTTTAAAACAAAATTCTTGACAAAATACATAACATTTGGACTTATATTAAGAAAATACAATAAATACTATTAAATTATGCTTCATTATAAAAATTTAAGACAAAACGTATTTATGAATAGTATTATATGGTATGAACAGTACCGTGAACAGTAATGAACAGTGTTATAGTGCATCGATGCATTACTACAGTGGATCGATGCACAAAAATTTCGAATGCAAATTATGCATCGATGCACTGCTACAGTACTGCTACAATGATTTTCGTAAAATGTACATAAAACTCGTAAAAATTTAACCGTTCATTATTATACATTTAGATTTACTTAAATACATTTAAAACATTACAAAACTTGATCAGAGCATAAATACTTAATTTACCAACTTTGTTTACATGCCAACCTATTTTCACATAATAAGACATATTATTTAATATACTTTTGATTTGACCTTCAAGTGGAGTTATGTTGTTTTGTTGAGCTTATTATGGATCTCTCTACTTTTCGGTGCCTACGTGTAAAACACTTACACGCTAAGTTATAGACTTAGTGAGGCATAATAATAATAATAATGAAATATAAAAATGATGTCATAATAAGATGAAATGTAATGAAATCATCTATGCAATCCATGTAAGTTGCATAACAATGTATCTTACCAATAATCTCATCAAATTAACCTCATTAATTCATATAAGAAGTTTAATAGGTTCAATAGGTTCAATAGCCCATGATACAATACTAAGAACCCGAGGTATATGAGTACTGTGAGGTTGTGCACTATGATGTCACCACAGCTCGTATAAATTTGCACCAAAGTGCCACGTAGAATTTGTCCCGAATGACCACGTAGAAATGCACCAAAGTGCCACGTACAATTTCACTGTAGTGCCATATAATATGTCCCTAAGGGCCACATAGAAATTCCTTAAGAATCATATACATATACCAAGGATCAAGTAGGTGTCTCAAAAGACCTCATACATGTTCCAAAGAATACATATATGTCCCGAAGGACCACGTAGAATTTTGTCCCGAAGGACCGCGTAGACCCTCTACTCTTGGCATGCCAACTATACCTATAGTTATCATCTACATAACATGGGCTTTTATAATTCACATAGTTTATATCGCGTAGAAATATCATTTCCATACATTTATCACATAGACATATCATTTTCCATACCTTTATCACATAACTCATATAACTTTTCATGTATTTTCATGTCACATAATGCATATAATAGGAATTCATGTCATGTATCATAATATGGAATGTGATAATGTATCAAAATATTAAATCTAGACTTATCACAAGTCTAGAACTGAATATACTACTATATTCATGCTATGCATATGCACTCACCTATATTTCCTTACCTTTTCCTCGATCGATCTTACTTGTTACTTGTTCTGAAACTTAGTTAGGGTCAATATCTACATAAATATAATTTTCAAGATGATTATTAGGAGCATAAACCTTATACTTCAATGCTATTAACTTAAACAAATTTAATAAACTCATATTCCTAATTTCCTTTAGGAGTGTACCGATGCACTATGGGTGCATCGGTACCCAAATTAGGTTCAAAATTCTCATTCATCGATTCACCCCTTAATGCATCGATGCACCTTCAAATTTGGTCTTAGTGCATCGATGCCCTTTCATAGTGCACCGATGCCCTTTCATAGTGCATCGATGCACATGTCAATAATAAACTGGTTTCACCCGAAAATTCCACAACTTTTCATTAAATTTCCTCATATAAAACTCCTTTCATACCACTAAACTCAACTACAACCATTTTAACTAACTTTTATCATTCCAACACTTTAGAATTTCCCATATCTCATTCAAATTCCTAAAACTAAGAATCATACCAAAATTTCCATGTAATCCAAACTTATTTCTAACACTTATAACTTATTATTCACACCCATGACAAGTCAAATTCAACTTCTAAATCCATTTATACATCCTTATTCAAAATTTCACTAATCCACTTTCTATCTTTTATCCTTCATAACTTACAAATCTTTGAGTTTCTATACTATTTTTCATCTCCATTATCTTTCCTAAAGCTTCATGAATCAAAACCATACTTTAATTTAAAGGGTTAACCAAAATAAATCAAACTTACCTTAGGCTTGGGTGCTTCACGTTTGGGAGAAGAAGATGAAGATGAATGAATTGTCTGGAACTTTTGTTTCCAACACACATGCTCCACATGGTTATAAAATAACCCCAACTTAATATTTTATTCTTTTATTTGCTCAATGACCCTTTTACCATTTTACTTCTCCTTCACTTATTAATTCATCCTACACAATACATCTCAATTAAATCCTTCACTTTTCAATATATTTAACTAAATTTTAAAATTTCACACTTTGGTCACTAACCCGATATTGAAGATGTTACAGTTTCGAGTAAAACTATCTCAAGTTAGATGAATCTTGTTTTAAGAAAAACAATCTCAATTCAGATAAATCTTCTGTTTCGAGTGAAACTATCTCAAGAAAGATAAAATCTTTTGTTTCGAGTGAAACTATCTCAAGCGAGGTGAATCTTGTTTTAAGAAAAATAATCTCAAGTGAGATAAATCTTTTATTTCGAGTGAAACTATCTCAAGCAAGATAAAATCTTTTGTTTCGAGTGAAAATATCTCAAGCGAGATAAATCTGGTTTTAAGAAAAACAATCTCAAGTGAGATAAATCTTTTGTTTCGAATGAAACTATCTCAGGCGAGATGAATATATTTTTAAGAAAAACAATCGGGAGTGAAATGAAATGTCTTGTTTCAAGTTAAACTATCTCGAGTGAGATAAATCTTGTTTTAAGAAAAATGATCTTCAGTGAAATGAATCTTCTCATTTCGAGTGAAATTATCTCAAGCGAGATAAAATTTGTTTTAAGAAAATCAATCTCAAGTGAGATAAATCTTCGTATTAAAAGAGACTGTCTTAAGCGAGACAATTTTTTTTGGAATGTTGAATCTGAAGATTTGCTCCCTCTTGTTGATGACGTCTTGTTGTCTTTTAAATTTGTTCTTTCCTGAAAGATCTGTAAAAAGTATGTATCTGAATGCAACTATCCTAAATGTCCTCGTGATAAGAGAAAATGTCCTTGAAAAAAATAGGATTTCAAGATAAATTTTAAGGGTAGCCTCGTGAGAGGGAAAATTAAAGTTTTTATTGCATAAGATGATGGATGTTTGATGCAATGATGCAAAATCATGTATGTGTATGCTGATGCATGTTTTCTCGACTAAAGACAGCGAAGAGGTGCTCAAGCAATCTTGGTTCTCTTCTTGATCTGTTCGTCTTTCATTTTCCTCCCACACCAAGGTGAACCATCGCATTTCTTTTCAAAAATATACTTTTCTCGCTCCCTAACATTCAAATTATTTGCCCTAATTTCTAATTCTGAGCTTCTAGGTCTAAGGGACCTTTGTCAATTTCCAATCTAAACTCTCCACAGAGATTGTCCTGTTTGAAAATATTTTATTTCTTTTTTATTTTCAGAATATGGAAAGTTTGTTTAAGAAAAATGTTCTTCTTTTAGGCTCACAATTGAAGCAAATAACAGAACATTAGTTCATGAAATATCAAAAGAATCAACAACTCTTTTAATATTTTCAAGTTATAGCTCTTTGACAAGTGTTAAAATTGATGAGTTGGTTTCAAATTAGCTCCTTAAAGTTTCTAAGGTTTCAGTCATCGAAATGTCATTTCTTTTTCAGTCCTTGTGAACCTTACGACATGCCCCTCTTCTTTGGCTTGGCATTTTATTCAGATGCGGACAAAATGACGTAACTAGCATAATTAATCACTAGACTTTCTAGAACACTTCTATTTCGGTTCTCTGAAATCTGTCATTTGTTCAAGCTTCATAGAGTTCGCTTAGCAGAGGTAGTACAGGGATATCAGTCTAAAATATAAAATTTTCGAGTGCTTATGTGAAGTCAACTATAACAGGTGTTCCTTAATCCCCTTAGTCCATTTTCATCGGAACTCAATATTAGATCAACCTGATTTAATTTTTCATTGTTTGGCTAGCTGAATTCATCTTTATTGTATATATATTATAATCGCCTTCATTGGTCTAGTTGAAGGGTTCGTCTCATCACAAGATCTTTGACTTGACAATTGCAGTGGATCAAACATCGAACTGTCGAGTATTCGAGTAATGTCATGATTCGAATGCAATCTATTCATAAAGCCAAGGCTTTTTATTTTCCTCTATAACCAATTGCTTTAGTGGAATAACTCAACTTTATTGTATAATCTATAGTAATAATTTATTACCCTTTTGAGTATTCAGATTTAGAATTTCGTAAGCTCATCGAGAAGAACCTGTTATAGTCTAGGTGTCTTTGATGGTCAGGAAATTCCACATTTAGAGTTCAGTTCCCAAATAACTGACCTAAACTAAATTCATCTACTCCACTATTCCATTTGCAAAGATTAAGATCATCATTGAACGTCTTCAACAGAAGTTTAGTCTAGGTAGTTTTGCAATGTCATACACAAGAGATGCCCCATATTGTCCGCTCGTATTCATACCTGAATGCCAAGCCTCTTGATAGTTTCCTTATTAGAGGAGAAGGCTATATTGGTCCCTGCAAGAGAAGCGTATGGGTTCGAATATATCATCTGGGGTAAGGTCAAGGGTCCTTGTTTTATCAGTTTTCAATCTTATCATTTTGTCAGAGATCTATAACTTTGATTCTTTGAAAGAGCTTTTAATCTAGTGGATACTTAAAGAATTTCGAGTCTGAAAATCACTCATTGCTCATAACCTCAAGAGGTAGCATTTTATTTAAAATGTTCGATTGTCAAGTGACTTACAAACTTTTTAACAAAAAGAGAAAGAAAAGAAATTAAAACAAGATAATATGTGAGTGCATCAAAAGATCCTAGTGGTTACAATGATTTTCCTCAGTTTGCATCAGAATGCCCCACCATTCATTGAATGTCCATGCCCATGAATCGATTAAATTATGAACCTTGCGCTTCAATGCCACACTATTCTCAGTGATGTGCCTTGAACTTCAGATGGTGATAACATCACGTCCATAGATCTCAATCATTTTTTGGTACGAATGGGGTGACTTCATCCTACCTCAAAACTTTTATCACAATATTCTCCACGAGTTGCTCTCGGGATCCATGATTAGTGCACATATTGAGATGTAATGTGTAACACCCATAACCCGTATAATTATACATATACAGATTATAGATATCACCCGAATTTCTTAAAAACATTTCCACTTTTACAAGTGATTTAAATTTTATTTCCTTAAAAAATATTAATTGATATTATAAAAATATCATATCATATAAATTATGTTTCATTATAATGAATTTAATTCAAAAGATTTTTTTTTTTATGACTAGTGAACAGTATCTGTGAACAGTGACGATGAACAGTGGGGGAATCGATTCCCTGTAGGGGGAATCGGTACCCCATTTACATACTGGAAAATTTTGCTTAAAACGTGGTTATTGTTCATGTTACAGTAACTGCTACAGTAACTTTCGAAAATACATATAAATTCAATAAAATTCCATTTTGTTTACAAATTTGTTTAACAAAACAAATTAAACATTTATAAAATTACATGTCACTATTTAAATCAAATTCCATCATAGGATGTCATACTGATATTGAATATACCTCTCGATGCTTGATGACGCTCCGAACTCTTTATTCTATTACTGGCTTTTTACCTACGCGTGAAAATCATCACACGCTAAGTATATACTTAGTGAGGCAATTTAAAACAATAAACAGTGGAATACAATTCATGCATGATTTTCAATGTCAAATTCAAAATGACATAAAATCATTTTATTTGCATATCCAATATTTTACCATGATCAATATAATACAAAATCTTTTACCATTTATCCCATAAGCTCGTAAGCTTATTTTACCAAAATACTTACCATTTGTACCATAAGCTCGTAAGCTTATTTTACCAATACACTTGCCATTTTTCCATAACCATTTACCATAGTCAATAGCCCAATATACAACCCTGAGGACCTTGGGTACACGAGTCAAATATAAGCACCGTAGTGCTATCCCGAGTATGACACATAAGGTCATGTCCACCATCTGTACTAGGTATCCTTAAGTACAGTCCCGAAAATGACACATAAGGTCGTTCCCACCATATACACTAGGTATCCTTTAGTGTATTCCCGAATATGCAACCTGCTACTGGACTCTATGGCATGCCAACTATACCTTGTCCCTCAATGACTTACTTGGGCGTACAGTCTATTTTATGTAATCCATCTATGGCAAAGTATATTATCAATATTTAGCATTGGTCAGTTCATACCCGAAATAACATTCATGATAAAAATCATATGCAAAAATCAGTGATCAATGTATTTTATTTTCAACCTTTGACATATTTAGAATATATCAAATATATGATAAATGACATAAATATCATGTCAACAAAAATAAGGTCGACTTATCGCAAGTCTTCCTGATGATGTATAAAACATCCATGTATAATTTCATACATGTATTGCACTCACCTTGACATTTTATGTCTTTCAAAATATATGAGCCTCACTATTGATCCACAATAAACCCTCTTGATTTGCTTAAATCGCAAATCAATCATCATCTGTATAATTCACAAATTCATAATGATATATATGTTAGTATTATACTAACATAAACATATCCCAAAATAACTCTATAATATAATTGGAACTCATTTTCTACCAAATACTCAGTACTTAACAACTCCTTTTAACATTGGAACCAACTTTTCCAATTTACACAACAACCCATCAATTTTCCAGAATTCAGACATCTCGCACAACCTTTAAAGAATCAATATTTTGTATTGATATACATACTGGAATTCAATTTCATTTCTTCCGTTGAAAACTATACTCGAATACGAATCTATCCATATAAAGAACTCATTCTAATTCATTCTGTACAATTTATGGTGAATTTACAAAGTTGACCAACAAAATCTGTTTTACAGAATCTGCTGTCCAATTTTTTTTTCTGACATTTCCTTGGTTAAAAATCCATATGTTTTTGTATACACCTTGAAATTGATCCCCGTTTGTTTTAAACGAAACTATATCAATATATTAACAATATATATAAAAATAACCTCCAAATTATTTTTACATAATTTCTGGTGAATTTTCGAACCTACTGTCAAATTCAAAATCCAAATTGTTTTCTTTAACTTCATTCTTAGGTTCTTCCTCAATTCTTTCTAAGACTTGTAGCATATTTCCTTCATCATTTCAAACCCATATATAATTTTCCATAATTTTTCTCACTCAAACAATCCATGACCAAAACTTAATGAACAAGTTCTAAAAAGATTAAACATGTTCTAATCATCACACATACTTGAATATGAATCTACTACCTCACAACCATCAAAATCCATCATCAATTTCATGATTCCTTTATATGAACACAAACCCTTAAATTTGGGATCTTTAAACACCAACAAGATTACCATACAATATTGGTACCAAAAGATAGAGTTTTTCACGTATAACAATTTCTATTTACAACTTACTCAAAATCCTAAGTAAATTACTTGAAATTTGAGTTTAAGTTTTTTCTTACCTTATGAGAAAACCCACGGCATGGAGAAGAAGATGAGCTGAAAATGTTCCACCATCAATAATACTCTAATATTAAATAAATCTAGCACATGTCTTAATATAGTATAATGGAATTTTTTTATTCAATCCAATATGAATTTCCATTTTTTCCATTAATGAATTTCCGTATTCACCATAAAACCAATCCATCTGATCATTATCATAATACAAAGTCAAATATGAATTAATTTGACTTTCAATTCCGAAATTCCCCTTGAATTTCCAAAAATTGCATTTTAGTCACTAAATTCAACTGTTTCGATCAAATCTGAAAAATTGCACCTATCCAAACCAATTTCTCTGATCCAAAATATTAAAATAATATTTCCAACCATTTTATAACATCCTTCAAATTTTTGTAAAATTCCAATTGGATCCGAAATACCGATTCCTTATCAGCTTTAACCCTTTCTAGTTTTTCTTTACTAACATTTCAAATCCAAAAAATATGATTTCTATAAAACCCCACTCTCAAGAGTAAACCATCTATTTATGGAATAAAATTCTTTTTAGAAAATTATCAGTTAATTCCCTAAACCTTTTCCCAATTTTCTACTTTGACCATCAAACTTTCCAAATCTTCATTTTGGTCATTGTCTAAATTTTTGGGGTATTACATAATGTATACCATGTAATGTACAATGCATATATACTAATGTCAAAATGCAAAGATACACATGCAAATGCAAAGATGCAAAAATAGAAGTGCAAAATGAGAGATGCAAATGCAACAAGGAATTAATCTAAAAAATAATTGTTCCTTGAAGAATTACTGAAAAAACGAAAATGTCTCGGTATATTGGGGAAGTGAAAATTTGGTACATCTATAAGTTGTCCAACTCCTGCAGCGTTTGGGTATTGCATCATCCTTCATCAGATCTAGGCATATTGAAAATCTCCAAAGCTTCTACTTCGTCTCTTGTTTTCAAAAGTTTTTCGAGCTGGTTTGTGACGTTCAATTGTGGGCTTCAGCGTTGAATCTTCTTGAGTCCACCTTCTAATCTCAATAGGTAGATGTCTGGTTTATCTCCTTAGTAGGTAGACTCTCTCTTGACGCTACTCAATTTACGTATAGCACCTCCGAAATTCTTTTGATCCTATCGAAAGGCATTGTTGTGGGCATTATTTTTCAAGAACCTTCTAAACGATCAGTTATTTAAGGGATCAATACCTTTAAATGATATGTCATGTTCATGCAAAAATGCAACAAGACCAGACAAAAGGAAATCAATGTTAGTAAAAAAAAAGACTCAAGTCAGTTGAAATGATTAGTCAAAGAAATGTAATCTTAGCAACAATAATTAAATTCGATTCAAAGTTGAGACTGAAAAATAAAGCATACAAAGAAAATTAATAGTCCTAACCGTATGCGTTCTAGTTCTCCTAGGTTATCCACATGGCTCTAGCGGGGTAGGTTTACTAAATTCTCTACATGAGAGTGGGTTCTAGCAAAGGGTTCCCAAGCCATCTTTATAACTTGCTAAAGTTGACTCCGATTCTGGCCAATTACAGACTTGCAAATCGAATTCGGCTCAGAGGATCACACCACTAAAAGTGTACCTCGGATATGATATCCTGATAAGCAACTTAGGATGCTTTCCAGAGATACTTTATCAGACCCACATAAGGAAGCCCAATGCTCTTCGTGAGATGTGACGTTTCTCCCTACATAGGTAAATTGGGTTGGAGCTCGGGTTTAGGGCAAAGATATGCAACGGTCTTAAATAAATTCACAGAAGTGTAAGCATTAACTAGAGAGAAAATCTTTTTTATTTGAAATAACATAACGAATTGTAAATTAAAATAATATCGAACTCATAATTTCCCAAAATCCTAAATACAGGGTAACCAACTCATGGCTTGACTCTCAATTTGTTTTAAAAGCAAAACGTCCCCAGTAGATTCGCCAGTTGTCGACACCTTTTTCGCCCGGGCAGGGAAAGATCGATATCGACTCGGAGGTTTTCTCTTTGAAAAGAATTTTCAAAATGTGAGGATTCGCAACCAATCATTTAATGTGCGATTGGGACACCATAAAAATCGGGTTATTTTAATAAAAAAAAATTATTTTTATTAAAATATTGAGTTTTAAGGTCTGCGAAAATCCAAAAATCAGGTTCGGGAGTCAGTTACGCGTGGGGAATGATTAACACCCCCACAAGCACCCAAAAATGTGTACCTAGTTGATTACCTATATTTAAAATCAGAAATTTTGAGTTTGATCTTTATTTAATTTGAAAATCATTATGGATGCAAAAAGTTGAAAAGGGTATTCGTTTATTAAAGTCGATAGCATTCGCCCCCTAGCATAAACGCGGGAGATCGGCTATTGTTCTTGATAACCGAATATTGCCTCATTTTTAGAAATCATGATGCAGTCTTTGAAAAGGATGTTGACCTATTTCGGGAACCACCAGTAGTCACCCCATGAGCATACTTGCGGGAGATATACCATTAATTCCTTAATAAGTGAACATTGACTTAGGTTTAAAAAAAATGCAATCAAACAAATTTTAATTATTCTAATTAAACTAAGAGTAAATTAAGGTTTTTTCTAGCTTAAAGTGTCAAATTATGAAAATTAAGGACCCTAGGAGATTAAATCTAAATGTAGGCTCTAATATTTACCCTATTCGATTTTTAAATCAATTATTGAATCGAATAACCGAGATGGTCCCTCAAGTATTTAAGTGAGGGCCGCCTCGAGATATTCCCTAAATTAAAGAGACTAATTCAAAATCTAGCTAAAAATGGAGGCTCTATTTAACCTATTTGATTATGTCAATCTTAAAGGTCTAATTAAGGTTCAGGGACTAAGAGGTCAAAGGACTAAAATATTGATTTCTAAAAGACTAAAAAAATAAGGACCTAAATCAATAACTTCTAAAGTTTAGGACTAATTAATAAACCAGAAAACCTAATTTATATCTAAATTATTAAACCTAAATGATTTTTTAGAAAATATTAATTATTAATAAATTTTAAAAAGTCGAGCAATCGATTCGAGTAATCAGGCATCTTATGCGAAAACTCGACTTCAATTGCTCCCTAATTAAACTAGAGTGTCATCCTAATTTCTAAGTTCGATTTCGAAAGTTAACCTAATCTAAAAACAAAATTTGTGGATTAAAATTATGAGATAATCAAAACAATTAATAAACCTAATTTTTAAAAAAATCAAAATAACAAATAATAAAAAATAGTAAAAACAACATAAAATAAAAATAAACATAAATACAAGGACCTAATTGCATAAATATTAAATTACCAAGCTAAAGAAAGAACAAATTCAACATGCAATAGAGGCTAAATTAAAACAAAACAAAATGTAAGGGCTAAATCTAAACAAAATAAAAAATAGTAAAGGGACTAAAATAAAAAACACGCAAAAATTAAAGGGACCTAACTAGAATTTTACCAAAGAAAATATATCATGCATAAAAATGGGTAAATTACAAAATAGTCCCTCTAGGTGATCGAAATGTAAAAACATGCTAAAATTAGAGGGACTATATAGTAATTATACCAAAAATTACAAAGAATATATGTAAATGGGGAAATTACTAAAACATCCCTTGTACAGGACCATTTTGTAAAAACGTGCGTGAATTCAGTAAACCAAAGAGCAATTTTACCCGAAACTTTTCTATAAATACAAACATTTTTTTGCGTTTTCATTTTTTCCCTTTTTTAAAAAAGTTAGAGAGAGAGCCTCTCTCATCTCTCTAGAAAACCAATCGTCGTCGGTGGCTTACCCTCCTCCGGCTGCCGTCTCGTTCATCGTCGGTCGCCGCGCCGTCGCCATCATTGGTGGCTGTTGGCTACCAAAATTTCAGGACATGTTCATCTCGTCGCGGTGGTCACAGATTGGGTCTCCGTTTTGCGAGAATCGCCCCCAAGCTCCATGAAAATGGCTAAGAACATCTCAGCTTCTATCGTCCCGATCTCCGTCGTCCGTCGTTGGATCGCCTCGATTTTCAAGTATGTTGCTCGCCGACTCCTCTTCTGCCTTTCAACCGTTCAGATTCGTGAGTGGAGGTCCCCACCGTAGGCGAAGCTCCGACCGAAGGTAAGTCTCTTGCTTTCTTTTCGATCTCTTTTTTTCTTTTTCTTTTTTGCATCTGCTCTGCTAAACGATCGAACCAAAAAGAAATAATGATAACAAAATGATTATAATTTCATGCTAGTTTAGGAACTTAAAGAAAACGGATGCTTAAAAAAATATCTTTATTGTTTTTCAAATTTCAGACCCTTTGTATATGGTTTGCTTTGAGGTTTTATACCCATTGTTACAGAGAAAAGAAATGATACAATCTTGTTTTCTTCCTTGTTGTTTGATGCAGGTTGCGTGGAGTGGGGCTGATGGAAGTGGCGTGCATGGGATGGTTCTTGAGCATTGGGGACAGAGGATGGTGGCCACTGATTGGGGGGTTAGGCGGCTACCCTAGGGCCTATGGTTAAACTCGGTTCGGGTCTTAGTTGGGCCCTAGGTCGGGTTATATTTGGGTTTATTTTGTTTGACTTTTTTTGGTTAGGTTTAGTTTTGGGTTTGGCCCTAAGACCTGACTGTAATAAAAATGGAAAAAATGATGATCACAAGTTTCATGGTAAAATATACAAATGGTTTCTCGACTGTAATTTGTTACTTTGTTAAATTTCTTACCTATTATAAGTTGCAAAATACTTTTCAACTATAGTAGTTATTTTATGGAATCATTCGACTATTAAAAGTTATAAAATAATAACCTAACTATTCATATATTCCAAACTATCATTTTTTGTTAAAAAATTAAAAACCTTCTAAGATAAACGTTAACTTGTTGACTATGATATGCTATAATCTAACCCCAAATCATTTCTATTGTATTTTCATGATCAAATTTCTATTTAAATTTGTCATCAAATCAGTACTTGAAAACAACAAAAAATGATTATAGGCATTATTAAAATATAATTGTCATTTCTTAATCAACAGATTAAAATCCAATATAGACAAACATCAATTTTTTTTTTATGAAAAATGATGATTTCAAAATATATAAATAGTGAAATAATTATTTTGTAACTTTCAATAATCAGAAAACTCAACAAAATAATACCCTATAATAGAAAAACCCTTTTGTAACTTCCAATAATCAAGAAAACTTAATAAAATAACATCTTATAATTGAAGACAACTTGTAGACTTAACCCAAAATATTATGATCATCGAATTTCAGTCTACAAAATTGGCATTTCCAACTACGACTGTTCAGGGGGAAAATCTTGAAAGCTCATCTATTGCGCGTCAGTCAAACTCCCAACAATCAATTTTATTATCTTTCTTCGATTTTAAATCTTACGAGTTTTAACGTCTTGAGCAACTTAAGTAGTAAAAATTAATATCGACTTTAGTAAAAATTAATATTTTTCTCCCCAGAAAACCAAGATTCGAGCAGTATATGTTGTGACTAACTAAAAAAGATTTTAAACAGATAATATTTTGTTACCCCTCCAAATTATTTTAGAAAATCTCAAAGACTATCTTACTTCTAAAGAGGGTGTTGAGAGCACCTCATATGAGAAGAGCCACATGCATTAAACTTTAATATTAGTACACGAAGGGGGATGCAACCCCATGAATTTGAGCTTAAATATCATGTAATGGGAGAGGCAGAGTTGGTACCATTTAGGCTAGCAGAACTCATACAAAAATTCTCTGAACATCCTCTTCTGAGCACGGCAAACACTTCAAAGTGTAAAATCAAGCAGACATATAAGGAGTAAAATATAAAGTACTGATAATTTGATCGATTATCATACAAAGAACACTTCAAAAACTTATTTCATAGTCGGAAGATCCTCAGCGGCATCAAATTAAATCCTTTGGTTGTAATTGTAGTAGACTTTGGTTGATTTCTTAATCAAATCATGGTGCAATATGAATGAGTTGAAAGGCAAATCAGGTATGTTCATCAAAAAATCAAACACCGAACCCACTTATTATTCTCCTTCAATGAGCAGAAAAGCATGCATGAATAAAGCAGAAGATGGCAGAGTGAATAAAATAAAGGGTAAACTATTCGTTTAGTACTTAGACTATTATTTTTGTTATATTTTGATACACAAACTTTATTTTTTTTCAAAATATATCTAACGTTTAGTTTAAGTTTCATTTTGATATCCCACATTAAGTTTAGATAATATCACATCATCATTGAAAAAATAAAAAAAATATCAACAGTTATATTAATTTTTTAACAATGAGATATCAATTTAAAACCTAAATTAAACTTTAGATATAATTTTAAAAAATAAAATAAAATTTAAATATCAAAATAGAATAAAAATAATAATTTAAATAATAAACGTGTATTATCCTAAAATAAAAGGTCATTATTCGGTTCATAGTAAGATGCGAGTGCGAGGCTGATGTAGGCTAGAGCCTAAGTGGTGGCTGTCTATAGGACATGACATCACTGACAAGATTAATAATCACATTCACTATTAGCATGTGTTTGTGGGTCTTAGCCTCGCGGCTGGTGTTTCCTTTCGAAGTTTGCCCTTATCTATAACCAGAGATTAACATTACTAAATCATTCAAAAAGGAATCTACGCTACCTACAAATTACGACCACCCAGTTGCCACGCATCTAACAAACCATAATAAAAGTTAATATGGTAGTGGTTCAAGATTCCACTAGGATCACTCTTTTTTCTCTAATTTGGAAAAGAGGGGATTCGAACCTGAACTAAATTCCTCATTTAACTTGATGATAATGGCCGCAACTAATACAACAGGTCTAACATTATGCAACGGATTCTTACAATGAAGATTATACAGTCAGCACTCTTTCATCATCTCATGTCGAATGCTGATCCAACATCGTACTTTGAATTTATCTGCAATAAGGCAATCGGATCAAGTTTATTTATTTCAATTTCCATGTCATGATAATTTGTATAACGATTATGAAAAAAAAAGAGTGGAAAAAGTTATACATGATGGAATTAAAAGAGATGACTTGTTGGCCTACCAAAACTGGTTCATTAAAATTGTGCCGGTCGACTGTATAAATATGATGCATTTTATTTCAGACAATTGAAATATGTTGAACTAACAGATAAGATTATGATATGATAAAAACTGGATAACTTTCCAGGCAAGAGAAGCAGCAAGCAATCGGGCTGCCGAAATTTCTACTAGCTAATAAACATGGGAAAATTGTAGAATGATGGTGAGATTTGAGCAGCGGTGGAATTTTCAAACTCAGTTAATATGCATTCGGATAGTGCATTTGCATATCATACAGTGCAGAGGAGAGCAGTAATAATCATATTCTTACGTGTAAAAGTTTGCCCCGGATTTCTATCGTTCAAATCCCATTATGGCATAAAGAGTTAAAGACAAGGCGTGAAATGCAAGGGATAAGTCACTGTCACCTTTGGCATCAGGATGAGTACTGAGACTGGCAATCTTGGGATGATTTCCCATGTAGTTTCACCAAAGAGACATGAGGTGGTCGTGCTCGTGTAGAAGAATGCGATTCGCTTTCCTTCACATGCTCATTTGAGAACTTATCTCCCATTTGATTTGAGTAGACGTCTAAGGAACGAGATGAAGATGTTGCCAACTTTCTCTTGTTCTTAAACCTTTACCTAACAGGGATGTGAGAAACAAACAGAGAACAAGATTGGGTGCTTATTTAATTATAAGGTAGGAAATATTTTCCCTGAATGATACCTGTCTTTCTTTTTCTCAAGATATCTTTGCACCAATGCATTCCTGTTGATGGGACCTTTAGGAAGCAAGTCACATGAAAAGCATAATTAAAGCGAATAAAGGCAGAAAATTGACATAATCATCGCATAAAGACATATCATCGCATAAAGACATAATCATCGCATAAAGACACCATCATCTTCATATTTAGTGAAAACCATATTATATTGTTTTCTTTTCATCCACTGAAAGATCAATCAGCGACCTTAAAGACCATAAATCATATAGGCTATGGTGTATTAGTTTCAATAATGTTTGTATGCAGACAAATTTAAAACAGAAATCAACAAATCCAAAAAAATCAAGCAATCTGATTTAACTTTTGGAATTAAAAAAGTTCAGAGTTGAGCCAGAGACTGTTATTTCCCAAACAAACAAAAACACAAGTAAAAATCCGGTTTTTCAGTTCCGCCATATATAGTATTAGAATGTGATATTCAGAGAATGCTAATAAGATGAAACGGTAGTAAACCTCAAGTCCAGGTAATCAATGGCTTTCGACTTTAGCCAGCAAAAACAACAAAAGATATTAATAAAATGCATGCCAAATGACATTTGTTTTTCTTTACCACAGCAGTTCTCATATACACATATATCCCTTGAAATATTATCAAGGTCACCAAAATTATCATAGCTCAAAATAAAGGTCAGCTAGTCCATCCTGGTAGAACACCTAATAAAAAACATCATGTACTATTTCATATCAACAACCACGAGAAAAAGGATATAATCACGCTGACCAAAAAGCTGTAGGCCAAGTACCAGAAGTATCTACACAAGCGGAGAAGCAATGTATAGATAGATGCTTTTTCTAGCTTTTTTTCCTTCCTTTTTCTTCCTACAGGTTGTCGGAGAAGGAGGGAGGCGGGAGGTTCTATAAATGCAGTTCTCATATTATCAGAAGCAGACCAGGATGCACGTTATCCAACAGGTAGAATATGTTTGGAGGTTCTATAAGTGTTGTTAGGTTACACCTGGAGTCTGGCTCTGGTATATTAACATCATTATGAAGACGATAGGAAGTATAAGCATGAGAATTACATACAAGGGAGAAATAAGGTTTGGTTCAATCATAATTCATTAAATCAAAGATTTGCATCACAATTGTATCTGCTGTAGTTCAAATACTTATAAAGATGCAGAGTATAGGAAAAATTGGAGATCAATATATTTGAGATTAATCCTAATAGAAGTCATGACGGGAGAGAGAATGGGAGAGAGAAAAGGGGAGAGAGAAAAGTTGAAAGGTAAAATAGATTCCGGCGAGGTCTGGAAGGCTTTTGTTGATAATCTTAGCATGAGAATTTCTCGCCATGAGCTAAGGGACATTTTTTCATCTCAGGGAACTGTGGAGAGAGTTTTCATCCCAAAAGAAACTAGGAATCCAAAATATAGATTTTCCACTTTCGCATTTGTTCAGTTTGAGAGGGAATCTGGCTTGAAGAGTGCAATCGATAAGTTAAATGGTTCACTGATAGATGGGAGAAGGATTACTGTTGGAGTGGCAAAATACACAGATGTTCGTCCAAGAAAAGAGGTTAAGACTAGTCCAGTTAAGATGGCTCCAGATTCGTCGACAGCAGGACCTTCAAAGTCGAAAGATGTAGATTTTTTCAGCAGGGGTGTTAGGGATGATAGAACGTACAAAGATGCTTTACTGACCAATGATACGAGGAACAATGTATTGGGGTATAGGGAATTATCCTCTAACGGGAGTCACAGGGAGAAAGCAAGGAAGAATGTCCTGGAAATGCATATTCCTTCTGAGAGTTCGAATTGGGTCAAAAGATCCTTAACGGGGATTATTAAGCTCTCTTTTGATTTTAAGTCAGTTGAGGAGGCTTTCATTGATAATGGTTATGAAGTACAGATTGCTGGTTGGAGTTATATCCGAAATTCTTGTGCTATCATTTTCAAATCTCATGAAGAGATGATGGAGGCATGGACAAAGAAGAAAGATGAAATAGGCTCCTGGTTTGATAGATTGGCCCTTTTACTAAATGAAGGAGTTCCAATGGCTTTTTGCCAGGCTGAGTTATTTGGAGTTCCTCTGTTATGCTGGAATGAATCTTTTTTGGAACGAGTTGCAGGGAGATGGGGAAGTATGGTAGAAATCCATGACTCCACTAAGAACAGGGATGATCTCACGTCTGCGAGGATTCTTATAAGAGTTGCAAGTCCTTTCGATGTTCCAGAATTCATTACTCTTGGATCCTATGGTAGATCGTATAGAGTCAATATCAAAATTGGATTGGTCTATGAAGATTCAAAACCTTTTTTCAAATTTTCTCCGGTGATCGGAACAGCTGGGGAACAGTTTGGTGAGTTGAGGTCTGAGGAAGGTGAAGATGGGGAGAAGTCAGAATATGAGGAAAGCTCAGTCAAATCAGCAGAGATATCCAGACAGAAGGTTGACTTGTGGATCGAAGATGGTGTTTCTTTCAGCTCAGCACAGTCTGATGGGGAATTACACTTTCCAAGATTTACAAAACATGGTATGGGCATTAAAAGAGGATTGTCAGGAGTTCAAAATGGTGGGAATGTCAAAGTAGGTGATTTTGCATGTCTTGGTATCAGGAATTCAAATAATTCGACTGATGGGCTAGAAGCCCAATCCGATGATGATATACTGTCTGGGTTGGAGGTTTCTAAGATAATTCCTTCTGGGCCAGCTTATACAATTAACAAGTTTGGTAAATTGGTGCAGAGTAGGGGAAATGTAACGGTTAGCAGTGTTAAAAAATAGTGTATGGGGTCCAGCCTTATTTCAGATTCATCTAGTAGTGAAGATGTTGAGGCTTCTAAAACTAATTTTATGCTGATAGTTCCTAATTCAGATTTATTGGAGAGCCAATTAAGAGGTGGATTGATGGTAATGCATAGAAGCTCGTTATCTACAAAAAGTGAGCCTTTAGAGAGGAGGAAAATGGCCAGTTACAAAAGAGTTTATAGAAGAAGTAGAGAGAGGAAATATTGGCATGAGGAGAAACAAAAGGGAACTAGTGATACAAAGGATGGCCTAGATCCAAAGAAGGTTATTGATCGGTCCTGCACGTCAGCTCAACAGATTTTTCAACCATCAGAGTTTAATATACAAGGCAGTGAGGAGACAAAATTAGCTGGTAAAGCTGATGTTAGAAGTATTGATGGACAGAGAGAGGGCTGTGTTGTGGATAGACAATTGTCAAAATCCAATTCTGGTAGTTGCAAGAGAAGGGTAAAAAGATTATTGGTAAGGGAAGCTTTAGATCATGTTAGCATATGTACAGCATCTTCTTCAGGTTTTTCGGAGCTTTTGGATGAAGCATTAGCTACATGGCAAGTTAGTCAGATTCTGGGAGTTTCTTTTACACAGGGGAAGGAGGCTTTTCTGGAAAGAATAATTAAATTAGAGAAAGGCTTGAATATGGACAATTGAGTTGCCATAGGAGGGAAGTCAGGTTTTTCAATTATTATTCATGAAGGACAAATTAGCAATAATTTCATGGAATGTAAGGGGCTTGGGAAAAAGAGAAAAACAGAAAGCAATTCAGAGATTAGTTTCTAGCACATATCCTTCTTTTATTTGGCTACAAGAAACTAAAGCAGAGAAGATACAAAGGTCATTTTTGAGAAGGAATGGGTTGAATATTTTCCAGGGTGTTATCGAATCTACAACTATTGGTTTTTGGTATGACAATGTGTTTGAGATTGAAAATCACATCATTAATAGAAGATTTATTGCTGTTGTGGGGAAATTCATATCGAACCAATTCAAAAGTGTGCTCATAAATGTTTATGGGCCTTCAGTGGAGGAAGAAAAAGAAATTTTTTTTGAAGAACTTAGTGTGTTTATTTCTGGACAGAATTTGTCGATTTGTGTTGGAAGGGATTTTAATGTGTACTTGTGTGAGGATGAGAAGGTGGGCAGAGCTCAGAACAGATTTCAATGAGGATTTTCTCTCAGTTTATTCAGTCTTCAGGGTTAATTAATCTGCCTTTGAATGGGGGCAGGTTCACTTGGTGTAATAACCAAGATGATCCAACATTTGTTAGATTGGATAGGTTCTTGGTGGATGGGCAGTTTTTGGCTACTTTTCCTGAGATAACTCAGCCACTTATCCCTAAATTCATTTCAGACCACAATGTTATTTTGTTACAAGATGGAGGAGTTGATTGGGGAAAAAAGCCTTTTAGATTGTTTAACTATTTGATGAAGGAAGATGGTTTTGAGGATATGGTCAGACATACTATCACAGACTGTAAAATGCTTGGGAGGAAAACTGGAATACTAAGTGTTTTGAAGAACTCAAAAGCAGCTATCAAAAAATGGGCAGGGAAGAAAAACCAGTTTCCAGGAGCAACAATTTCAGATTTAGAGAAGAAAATTCAAAAGCTAGAGGAGGAGGCCCAGCAGTTGAATGATGTTTCGGTTCAGGGGATTGCAGAGGAGATAAGGGTATGTAAATCAGAATTATGGAGACTTCACAGAATTGAGGAGCATATTTGGTTTCAAAATTCTAAAAAGAAGTGGATTAATGATGGGGACCAAAACACAAGATTCTTTCATACTTGTGCTTCAGTTAGAAGAAAACGAAATGCATTGAATGCTTTAATAGTTGATGGGAATATTACTCATGATCCATCTGTTATTAAATCCACTGTAAAAGACCATTTTTTCAAAATTTTCAATGATCGAACTTTTTTGGAAGTTGAAGAAATTGGATTGGCTTTTCCTAGAATTTCCCCCGAACAAAGTATTCTTTTAGAGAAGGAATTTTCCGAGGAGGAGGTTTGGGAGACTCTAAAGTCTTGCGATAGTAATAAAGCTCCGGGGCCCGACAGATTGAACCTGGGATTTTTCAAAAGATTTTGGACCGTTCTTAAGGAAAATATTATGCAGTTTTTTCACAGATTCTATGTGGGAAAGATTGGGAGGATGGCATTAACCACACTTTTATCACCCTTATTCCTAAGGGATCTAACATTGGGAGCCTTGATGATTATAGACCTATAAGTCTAGTAGGAGGAGTTTATAAGATTTTATCTAAGTGTCTTTCCAGGAGGCTCAGAAGTTGTATAGGAGATATAATCAGCCCAACACAATTTGCTTTTGTACCCGGACGACAAATTTTGGATTGCTCTCTCATTGCTAACGAGGGTATTGATTATTGGAGGAAGAAAGGGCTTAAGGGTTGTGTGTTTAAAGTTGATTTCAAAAAGGCTTATGATACAGTAGACTGGCCTATTTTGTTCAAGGTGATGGAAAAGATGGGTTTTGGTTCTACTTGGATAAGTTGGATCAAGAGATGTGTTTCTACAACTTCGATTTCAGTGTTAGTAAATGGGGTTCCATCCGAGGAGTTTCCAATGGCCAAGGGTCTTAGACAGGGATGTTCACTCTCACCTTTGTTATTTAATCCAGTTGGGGAATTGTTGAATTTATTAATCCAAAGGGCCGTCTCTGAGGGATTATTTGCTGGTATGACTGTTGGCAAGGGGGAAGGTTCCTTTAATCTTAAACAATTGCAGTTTGCGGATGACCTAATTATTTTTTGTGGAGCTTCAAAGACGCAAATTATGAATGTGAAGAGGGTGCTTAGGGTATTTGAGGTTATGTCAGGGCTGCAATTAAACCTGAAGAAAAGTAGATTGTTCGGGCTTAACACTTCCCAAGAGGAGGTTAAGACTTGGGCAAACTCTATTGGTTGTACAGTCGGAAACTTCCCCTCTAACTATCTAGGCCTCCCACTAGGTGCTACTAAGAACGCCTCAGTTATTTGGGAACCAGTGGTGCAGAATTTTCAAACTAAATTAGCCGGTTGAAAGGTTGCTACTCTGTCATTAGCAGGCAGACTGATTTTAATCAAATCGGTTCTATCCTCACTGCCAACGTATTATTTGTCTATGTTAAAGATTCCAGCTTCAATCCTAAAGTCTCTTAATTCAATTTTGTCTAATTTTTTATGGGGAGGGAGAATTGGTATTAAGAAGATACACTGGGTTAAATGGGATGATGTTTGCAGACCAAAGAATGAGGGAGGCTTGGGAGTCCGAAATTTGTTGAGTATGAACAGTGCACTGATAGGGAAATAGTCTTGGAGGTTCGCAAATGAGAGAAGTTGTGTTTGGAGGGAATTTATATGCAGCAAATACAACATTGATTCAACAAAGTTATTGTTTGATAGCAAGGTTCCACCTAAATCTTCCTGGTTATGGAGAACAATGGTTAACAACTATTACAAGCAAGACACCTTTGGTTCTAAGTTTCGTAGTTTGTGCAGTTTTCATGTTGGAAATGGTAAGAATGTTAGATTTTGGCAGGATAATTGGGTTGCTGATTATTCGTTCCAGATTTTGTTCCCTAGACTGTTTTGCCTTTCTACTAATAAATATGGTAAGCTTTGTGAGTTTGGGGAATTTCTCTCATCGGGTTGGATTTGGGATGTCCAAGTAAGAAGAAACTTGAATGATTAGGAGCTTGAACAATGGTGTAATCTAGTGAGCATAATTTCTTCTTTTTCTCTGTCTAATGATTCCAGTGATGGGTTGATTTGGAAAGGCAGTGGGGATGGTGTTTTTACAGTAAGTTCTTGTGTCAAGAGATGTGCATCAGGTTCAGAAGCTGCTCATTTCTGGAATAATATCGTTTGGAGAGGATTGGTTCCCCCTAGAGCTGAAACTTTAGTGTGGCAAGTTGTTCTCCATAAATTAGTTGTTAAATCCGAATTGGTTAAAAGAGGTGTTCAAGGTATTGAGGATGTTTCATGCCCTCTTTGCATAATGGTTGAAGAAACTTCCTCACATTTATTCTTTAATTGTTCAGTGTCGTGGTCTATATGGAACAAATTTCTAAAATTCTGGAGGTTCAGTTCTGTTTTTTCTGCAGATGCAAGCGTGGGACGAGTTGAAATCTAATTCTGCGATTTGGAATTTCATTCCTGGGGCTGTTATTTGGATCATTTGGAAAACCAGAAATTCTATTGTTTTTGAAGGAGGGAAGCTTGATCTGACAAAGTTGTTCTTCTTAACAAGAGTTAGGCTTGCTTCTTGGTTCCTAGCTAAGCATAAGGATATTTCTATCCCTAAGGACTAGTTGATTTCTGATCCTTCTTTAGGGGATTCTTATTCGACCTATAATTTCGTAAAGTCTTCTATAATCCCTTGGTCACCTCCCCCCATGGGTTTCATTAAATTAAATGTGGATGAAGCCATTAGCAGTGATTGGAAGAAATCAGGTCTTGGAGGTCTTTTGAGGGATCATTCTGGTGTAATCCTAGGTTCTTTTCAGGAGCCTGCTGGTTCGAGACCTCCGACTTTGAAGGAACTTAAAGCTATTCAAAGGGGCATTTCTTTCTTTGCCTCTTTTCAAGGGAGGTTCAAAGATAGGCTGATTGTTAAGAGTGATAGCAGGGTTGCAGTAGACTGGATCAATGATGTTGATTCATGTCCAGTTGTATATGGTTTTATTGTTACAGACATAGTTGATAGTCTTAGAATTTTGGGGGGGGGGGGGGGGTTGTTAGATGGGTTGCAAGGACAGCTAACATGGATGCTAATGCTTTAGCAAAGGCTGGTTTAGGATGATTTTTATGTTGTTGGTATTTTCATATTGGTTTTTGGTTCCTGTTAAGTTGGGGTTTGCTTGTTGTTTTAAGGGTTATTTGGATTTATTTTCCATGGTTGTAATTATTATTTTCTATAATGAAATATAAGGCACTCCTTTCCTCCTTCCGCTGATTAAGGAGCTTCTATACAAGCTTCATTAATCATGAAGGAGGTTTTTAATGAGGCCTTCAAATCTTATAAAAAAAAAAGATAAAGAGTGTATTGTTCAATGGCTTAATGTTGAAAAGACAAGTTCTAACCTAGATGTTAAAATCTAAACAAGACCAAAAAATATGCATCCAGTGAATACTTCTGGCCAAAAAATGACATGAGGCTTATCCATAATGTCAAACCTTTACTCATAGAGAGGTGCTAACTGCTAAGCACATATGTAAAGGGGATAGAAATTTTCAAGAAGCAGACATCAACATTCCCACCCATTAAAGGAAAATGAGAGATTTTATGAGATAATTAGAAGGAAGCATTTACCAAGGCTGTCATCACAAGATACATTGCTATCTTCTTGAGGAAATTGACAGTTTTCTGCCACCTTCACTGCAAAGAAAATGAAAACAGCGGGAATGATTCTGCTATATCCGGGCACTATATCGTACCCATTCTCAGTTGCAACTTGAAATCATCCTAGTATATAACATGTGATAGTTACATTAGCTTATAACATGGTTCATTGTGAACTAAAACAGGTTTGTCCAAGAAAAAAAGTAAGTATTATTATATCTCCTTTTTACCACTTTGGGTCACAAACTACATATGGCACTCAGCAGAGAAGGAAAGAGGCTCAGTGTACCACGGGCTTATTTTTATACCTGCAGCCTGTAAATGGCATGGAAAGGAAAATGGTGTAGTCCTTTGATCAACTAGAGTTTCCTGAGGAAATAGGACCTGGCTTGCTGCAAACTGCAAGATTGCTTCGGCCTGCAAAACCATTGTAAAACAATTTGATTATATACTGGGATACTGATAATGATGTCTGAATTATTGAGAAAACTGGAACGTATATGACCTTGAAGCCAGGAATATTATCATAGACATTCACTTCTCCACAATAAAAAATTGTCATCTGTCCAGCTGGCTCTTTTGCTATACTCACAGATCTGGACCATTGAGAATTTTTCAGTCTAAGAACCTCAATTGGTTATATCAACTATGGAAAAGCAATTAATTTGGAAGTACTCCAATGCATTCTAGCCTGAGATAGAACAAGAAACTCCCAACCCCAACCAAGTGATCTAATTAGAATGCAAGATGCTAGTGAAGCAATCAAAGCAGTGGAAAACTCGGTTGGAACTTCACATTTCTTTAATATCTAAATACCATGTCATTTCATTTTAATGATAAGACCAATGCATAACACTACAATGACACAGTTATGACCCTTGACAAACTAAATAAATCAACAGTTAGGTTGACACCACATCATTTATCTCATGTTTAAAGCCAGCATACATCCACATATGCATCCCATGCCACTTGCGACACAAATATGCCGATCTGGAACCATCTAATCAAATACCACCAATTTAAATGGTTAGAACTTTATTGCATAACTATTTGAAAAACTCGTAGGATCGTCCAGATTGTAAGTCTATATAGTAAAGGGAAATATACTTATTATTGGAATGCCGTCATTTTTGACCAAAATATTTTATAATAATTACAAGCAAAAAATCCGGAAATGAAAGATACCACATAGATATTCAAGGCTCATGCACACGGTCAAATTCTCATTCCATTCACATTGAAACCATAATTTTAAACCGTTGACTCTAGCAACAGCCAATCACGTACAGCTTGACCAACATTATACTTGGATAAAATTTCCTAAAGATAAGTAAACTCAAGGACCTCACACTCACAGAACTCAGATCATGTCAAATGCTTGTATTCCATGCAAAACTAGGGTTATTAGAAAACAGTTGCAAAATTAACAAACGACCTTGGAGAAACAGAGTCATTTCCAGATACGGCGGTTCGAACTGAATTTTCGCCGGAAAATTTGAATTTCGAGGGATCTGGACGGATACGAGGGATGGATACCGGAACTGAGATCCCGCTACGATGCGTCGTTTCATCCGGTAGAACGGTTGAATCAGAGACGAACTGTGAAGATCTTATTTGATTCAACTGGTTTGACTAAAACAGAAAAGATTCTAAAATATGTGTTACTACTACTTTCCATGCCTTGAAAAAAAATGGAAAAAATATTCGAAAATAAATAATAATTATTCCACGCACACGAGGAGGGTTTTCGGGGAAGGGAATGTAAAGTTTCTTGGAAGCTTCGGCAGCTTCCGAATCCGACGTCGTTTCAAGAAGAGTTTTCAGTGAGATGACCTGCTGAAGCGCCTGCGATTTGTTCCACGACGGTCTCCGCATCCCTACAAGCAAAGAAAAACAAAAAGGATCTTCAAAAATTAGAAACAAAACATTCACACAGTTTTGCTTTCAAACAAAAACAAAAGATGCAAAGAGAGCGAAACCTTTCTCTTTGAGGTAACAGCGGCAATCGTCGCGAGTGACCTGGGAAATATCATCCTCGGTGAGTTGGCTGATAGGCTTGTAAAGAGGCGACCGGCAGACCGTTTCTCCGGTTGACATGTCGTCCGGTTTCCAAGTTTCGGTGAGATAGATCGATGAAATGGAGTAAGGTGAGGGATTGGATTTCCTTCTTTTTTTCTTTTTCTTTTTTTGATAAGTGAGGGATTGGATTTCCCTTTTACACTCTGCAATGATTTCTGAGATTACTAATTTCGTAATTTGGTAACAGATCCAGGGGCTTTTTTGGTATGAAAATTGATAGAAGCTTTTTAGGTTAGGTATGGCGGGCTTTTCTAATTTATTTATTTTTCTTCAATTTTAAATGAAGTTATTGCCACCCCGTGACGACACGTAATCGCCAATACAATGCCATCGAGATAGGCACAGTACCCGGTAACACCTCTATTTTAAATTCTACCTCTTGGTCTAGTGGTAAACCCATTAACTCATTTGAAAATACATCTAGATATTCCTAAACAATTGGAATATCTTCCAATCTAACTTTCGAAGCTTGAGTATTCACCACATTACCTAAGAAAGCTTGACAACCTTGCAATACCGCTAAGATCACATTTGACAGTGGATTTAAACTTTCACCAATAACTATGATTTCAGAACCTTTTAAGTCTCTCAGAATTAACCCCTTCAAACGATAATCTATAATGGCATGATTCGGGGACAACCAATCCATGCCCGAGATTAGCTCAAATTCTTCAAAAGGTAATTCCATTAATTTTTTTGGAAACTCAATTCCTTGAATCTTTAATGGGCAATCTCTACAAATACGACTCATCCTAACACTCTGCCTAAAGTGTTAGTTGTTACAATATCACTGGAGATTGGTTCTAATTGAATCCCTCTTTCTTTAATCAACTTAGTGGTTATGTATGAATGTGTAGAACCAGGATCAATCAAAACAAATACATGTTTATCATAAAGATAAAACGTATCTGCAATGATTTCTGGGTTATCCATATCTTCATCAGTCTTCATATTATATACTTTAGCTGGTGTATGAAATTCAGATTGAGAAGCAGATTCTAACTATCCTTTTGCTTTTGTTTTTCCTTTATCTCTTTGTGAAACAACAATATATCTCAGTTTAAACTAATCCTCCAATCATCATAGGACAATCTCTAATGAAGTGGTCAGTCTTTCCACATCAAAACACAAACTCCTGTGATAGCTCGACACACCCCTAGGTGATTTTTAGCGCACACTTCACAAGGTCAGAGCTGACCTTGCGATGATTTTCCTAACAGTCTGAGTATGTTTGGCTTTCATAGCTTTAACTTCTTTATAATTAGATGCAATAGATTCGAATCTATTCTGATATCAAGAACCTGAACCTCTGCCTCGCTTCGATAAAACGAAGCTGAAGATGCTCCCGATCTCTTTGTTGACTGCATTCTTTTTTCTGTCATCTTCTTTGTCTGGACTCGTTCAATTGCTTTGGCTCGTTTATTGAGCTCAATCACATCGAACTCCTTTATCCTCGATCGTAATCCTTCAACAAACCAATCACATTGAGCCTTTTCATCAGGGATCAACAATGTTGCAAAATGACTCAGTTTATTGAACTCACTCATTATATACACCTAATTTCATCCAAAACCCGTATATTTTTTTTCTTTTCAGATCATGTGTATTATTAATAATTACTAGTTACAAATACGTCATTATGTTAGTTGTCATTTGTTAAGGTCGATTTATATTCTATTACACTATTATAATATTATTTACGTTGCAGTGTTATAACATTATTATGGTATTATCATATTAATATTATGTGTTGGCTTTGATGCCATAGTTGTGTGATTATTATTTCTTATTATTAGATTATCATCAATAATGCATGTTATTATCATTGTTAGATCATAATTAATATTTCATGTATTATTATCATTATTAAGTTATAACATTATTAGATTATAATTAACATTGCATGTTTCGGTTCAAAACATTATGTCGTGTGTATGTAATAGTAATAGTAATGTAATGGATATAAATATGAAACATAAATAAAAGCCTTAATATCTAGTTACATGTGCAGTTCCAATACAACTCAAAGCAAGCCTGATCAGCAAGCCCAAATTCAGGCCCATGTGCCCAAACAAGCTGCTAGGGTTTCCATCCCTAATGACCAGAGTCGTCGCGTCCTCGGATCAGCCCACGCGCGTGCATCACCCATATCCCGACAGCATCAGCGAAAAATCGCCCCCGTACGGTTGTTGGGCGGATGCCTCGACGAGCCCTGATCGTGGGATGAACCATTGCAAGCAGATCTAACGGGAAAATGAAGGTCATGTCCCCTCTCCTCTCAACCATACAACAAAAGAAAGATCAAAACTAAAAAGCAAAAAATCTTTTTACTCTTTTATGTAAATCCAAGTGTATAAAAACCCAACGAAAAAAAGTAAAAAAAGAAGAAGAAAGAGAGCGTCGTGTAACCATTCGAATCTTCAATAAAAATATCTGGCTCAAAAGCAAATACAATCAATATTTCAAGGTAATTTTTTGCCTTTTCCATACACCCCTTTTCCCTTATTTGTCGAAATAGAAAGGCTAAAGAAAAAATATGAAAGAATGAGTTTTTTTACCTTGGTCGGGGTCGCCGGAGGGAGAAAGGCTCTGCCTTTAGGTGGTTAGGGTAGCTGGAAAGTCCAAAGGTTGGGACTTTTCGGTCTTTTGTGGTCTATGATCGGTTTAGGGGTATTTTGGGTTTAGGTTTAAGGTTAAAGGTGAAAGCTTTTTTTTTTGGGGTTGGTTTAACGTCAGTGGTGGCCGACGGGTAAAATACTGCTAATGTACGACGGTGTTGGTTTTTTTTATTGGTTCGGTCGAGATGTTTTTAGGAGGGGATGTTGGTTCTTTTTTTTATTTTTGGTTGTCGATTTAGGGCTAGTTGGAAGGAGGAGGCGCCTGGAGGTTGATCGGAGTTGGGTGGCCACCGATTTATGGTAGTCGGCTTCCCTTTTTGGCCTTGGAAGGGTCGACCGACGAGAGAGAATGTTGAGAGAGTAGAGAGAAAACAAAAGATGTAAAACAGGGAATTTGGCTAGGGTTTTAAATTTTACCAAAAATAGAAAAAAAAAAGTATGGATATATATTAGAAAAAGAGTAATTTATGCTGAGGCCCCTATAGTATTGCCGAGGTTTTACAAAATGGTCACTGATTTTCCTATATTTTTTATTTGTTTGATATTTGGCATTATATTTGCAATACTTTCACTTTAGTTACTGATTTAGCTTATTTTTCCTTATTTGTTTTAATTTCAGCTCTTTGTTTGTATTTTTTTCAATTTGGTCACTAACTTAGCCTTAGTTTTATTATAATATTCGATCCAATCTTGCAGTGACCCGATCCGAGGTGTGATCCGCATTATTATGATACATACTTTACTAATTTCTAACAACTAACTTTTCTAACTTCTAAGCATTAACCACTAACTTTTTGATTTTATGTACGAATTATTATACGACCTTGTGACGACCCATCCCAAGGTATGACTTGTATTATATACGGTCCGGGTTAAATGTAAAAATTCCTCTAACATTTTTTATTTCACTTTTTTAGTCTGTTATTTAATTATCTGCTCCTTTTAATTTGTGCATTATACTTTTCTTCATTTTGTTTTAGTCCTTTATATTCCAGCACTTTAAATTTACGTATTTTTTTATTTTTCCCTTTTATTTTATGCGCTTTAATTTCAGTCCTTTAACTTATGCCATTTATTTTCTGGTTCTTTTATTTCAGTCACCACCCTTGTTGCTTGTTTCAATGGAGAATTTTTATATTGAATATATTAGTTTCTAATTCTTTTTTATTTCCTCCCTTATTATTTAATATTATGGCATTTACTCTTCACAGCACATATTTGGTCTTTAAATTTATGCATGATTTTTGCCTTCCTTTTAAATGTTTGTTTCCTTAATTCATGTCATGATCCATTTGACTTCCCACTATAACTTATTTGACGTGATTTGCTTTTTTAAACTGCCTCATTTATATATGTTCACATTATAGCTCATATATAAATATGTGTAAATATTACACTATAAATATAGATTATAATTTATTACCAAAACAAATAGAGCGTGTTTTTAAATGTATATAATGAAAGCATTTTATATCTTTTATATTTATTTTATATATATATATCCCTTATAAACATTCATTCATATTATATATATAAAAATGAATTGCTCGTCTAGCTCAGTTGATAGAGCGTAAGGTTTTTAACCTTGTGGTCGTGTGATCGAGTCTCACTGAGGGCAATTCATAACGAAGGTCTTTCACGGAAGTTGCTCTCAACCTGGAGTTGAGGGCAGCCTACTACCCTACCTCCCCTTACCCCATTACATATGGGAATAGGGTTAGCTAGCATATTATATATATATATTATGTGCATAAGTACAGTATGCATTTTTCAAGTTTGTAACATGTTATATATATTAAGCACGTTTTGTACTATATATCCATATTGTATTAGTTATGCATGTGTATCTTATAATTTATATAACGTATTTTCATTATTATTAATTTCTTCATTAAATATCATGTAATTTATCAAGGTTGACGGCTACTCCAAGCTAGCATATTAATAATTTATATAACGTATTAAATACCAAGTTGGGTGTTGTGGGGGTGTTTTTACTTCTCCATGTGTAATCGACTCTCAAATTATTGAAAAATGAATCTTTGGTAAAATGTAGATCGTTTTTTGTCTTTTAATGATTTTTTTAAATTCATTAAAAAGATTTTTTAAGTATTCGACCTACCTAACCCAAAGGTTGACGGCTACTCCAAAATCAAATTATTTTCAAACCTAAATTTCACCATCTCTTCTCGAATTAATTTTTAAGTCAAATTGATTCCCTCTCATCGTTGGGATGTTAGGGGAAACGTTACTCATGTTCATAAATAGTGTGGTTTCCCTGCTTCAAATTGAGGAATTTTTTTTTCATATCTCGAATAATATGATCTCCAATGTACTTGTTTTTAAATTCTTCTTGAAAGAACTGACATGTCACTTGTTCTAGAGGAGCATGCATCGTAGCATTTGTCCACCATATACGAGCCTGACGTCGGAGCAGTGACACATCTCTATCTATTTTCTCTGCATCAATGCAATGGAAACCATCCAACATAATCTTCACATAGTTTAACCAAAGATCTACGGCAACCGTACCTTTATCTGATTCACCTTTGAACTTAGGAGCTCCAAGATTTTTCAGTTCTTTAGCAATCGACACTCGAGAAGCTGGAGGAGAATAGCGTCCAAAGTTTGAAAGAATTTTCCTTGATCCTGCACAAGCATTCCTTGTTATGACAGTGCTTCACCACGATCAAATTGAGTACAAGGATTGTTATTAACCTCATTGCTCCCACTATTAGCTTTATTATGAAGCTCTTAATCAGTCGACTGACGGGAACCTTCCATTTTCGACATTTGGTACTAACACACACATTCAAATTACGTTAGTAAGGGGCAATATCAATCAAATCACACAAACACAAGATCAAGAATATTGACATCCTAATGACATGTACACACTTTTCAATTCAAAAAAGACTTAGTTTAGATCTAGAATCAGCTAAACCTGTAGATCTGATACTAATAAATGTAACACACATTTCTCGTATACGTTACTGAATACAAGTCAAAGATGTCACATAAAACATTTAAAACACTTCCCATTCGAAAAATAATAAAATTTTGTTTCTTTTAAAATTTCATCTATTTCAAAAATAAAATAAAACATTCTCTTAATTGCGTAAAACCATAATATACTATTTTTGACATCCAAATCAATTTTGGTTTCAGGCAACAACGTAGTAGTTCAATAATGTTTAATATAATAAACCGAACTGCTTAAACAGAAATTCATCTCTTTAGCTATTAAAATTCAATATACTAAAATACAAAATAACTAACTATTTTATAACTAGTAATTTTATTAAGTATCATCTTCTATAAACTAGATTTTAACATACTCATTTGGTATGTTACTTACTAAACCACATATATATAACTATTTGTTATCATATCATAACAAGGCATCACCAAATATAAAATATACATGCCAACTAGAAAGTAAAAAAATCAAAAGATGGCATAATATTACTAGAGAGTTGATCTGATCCTAAAAAAAGTTGATGCTGAGCCTAGCTCCTTACTCTGAATCCATATCTTTACGTACACGTGAAAACGTCACACACTAAATATATACTTAGTGAAGCATTATAATACTAATATAATATAGGTAAACAATTTAATAAAACATATATGTAACAAAATATAACATATGTATCATAATGTGAAAACATCATATAAAATTTATGTGATTCAGAATTTCATATATAAGGCATTCAACGTTAAACCATATTTCTCGATGAAAACTTTACTTTCAATCAAATCAATCAAACATGTACATTTTCATTTTATTTCAAATCACACCCCAATGTAATCAATGAGAATGCAAGGTATGTGAGTCAGTCGAGTATGAACAAATTGCACTTTATGTGCCAGACAGATGTACAGATACTATAAAACACAGTATCAAGTACCACATATAAGAAATATCATAGTCCAAAATCACATCAACCATGTATTCACCATAGTTGCATACAATAGTCCAAAATCACATCGACTATGTACTCAATGCAGCTGTTACTCCACCTCATGTCATGCCAATTACACCTATGACTCTCGATGCATTAATAATGGGAATTTTCATCAAAATCACATATACCATTCACATATCAAAGTATCCATAGTTACAAATGTAACACCCCCAACCCGTACCCGACCCGAATACAAGTCCGAGGTATCACATTGATTTTTAAAAACTTTTACTATAAAAAAATAATGAATAATTTTAAAACTTTTACTAAATACAATTGACTAATTTACATAAATTAGTATCATATGATTTTACAAAACTAATTCGAGTATATCGAATTCAAATCTTTATTTACATGCCAAATACATATATTTTCTTATCTAAACTTTGTAAAGGAGATATTGACCTGTCTTGCTCCACATTGTTCTCTATATTCTTCTCGAACCTACGTGTGAAACAATCACACTCTAAGTCGATGACTTAGTGAGGCATAAAACATATAATAAAACTCCAACTCGTAATCATGCTTGAACAATTTCTACTAACATATCACATACAATCATCACACCCATATACATAATAATTCCTACTATGCACCTTTCATATTTCTATTCTCTTGTTTATATGATCAATTAAGTTCATATCATATATCTTATAGCATATACAATAATCATTAACATATATCATATCATATAATTCATATCACAAAACACATATATACATCACATACATTACATTCAATGTTATCTCTTATTAGCCCATGTGCACCTGTGAGAACTGTAGATATGTGAGTCTATTGAGGTTGTGCAGCACTATAATGTCACCACAGCTCATAAAATGTCCCGAAGGACCTATCCAGAGGTCACAAAGACCCCGATAACTATTCAGAGGTCATAAAGAACCTCGACAACTGTCCATAGGTCCCAAAGAACCTAGGTAAATTGTCCATATGTTCCTTAGAACATAGGTATATTGTACATATGTTTCGAAAGACATAGGTAAAATTGTCCATATGTTCCGTAGAACATAGGTAAACCCTCGACTCTTGGCATGCCAACTATACCCTTAGCTCTCATGACACATAACATGGGCATTATCTTTATATCCTTTACATATTCATGTAACCATATATATATTCATATAAGCTCATGGTTCATTCACATATACATGTAATCACGTAGTTCATGTCAATTCTCATATGAGTTCATATTCATATAAATATAGGATTCACCCTCATGTATCACATATACTTTCTCTTTCATATAGCTCATAACATTTCTCAGGTGTTCATATGACATGTAAATCATTGTCATCTTATCATGTTATCACATAAACATATAATCTTACAATACATACAAAAACACATCAATACATATATTCACATATATCTATCATTTCATTATCCTTATTATTATTATTTATCCTCACCATTTATCCCTTTACTTACCATATTCATATCGATAAACACATATACTATGCACACATAAAAATCATAACAAACACATACTTCTATGAATTCATGATTTTCACTATTGGAAATAGACTATCGCAAGTCTTATTTTCCATTGAACCTCATATATAATGTGCACTCACCTTAGCTTGCTTGATTAGATTCTAATCCTTCGATTCTTCGGAACAAGCTTACTTTTAGTATCTACATAATCACACATGGATTTTATCGTATTATAACTAATATATTCTAATGGTTCACTCTTTAGACTAAGAGAGCAATTTCATCTTTAATGAAGGTATGCATCAATGCACTACTAATGCATCGTGCATAAAATGCATTCGATGTTGTATTATTACTGGGAGCATCGATGCATGCCTTATGCATCGATACTAATTGCATTCGATGTTTTTATTTTAAAAGAGTGCATCGATGCACTACATGTGCATCGATACACCTTCAAACAATTCTGGGTTTTAACCTTGATGCATCGGTGCACTATGAATATGCATCGATGCACTCTGCCCGAATACTCTTTTTGAACCCGAAATTCATTCTTTTTGGATTAAATCCTTCATATTTCAACCCCTTCATATTCCTAACTTACATATACATACTTAAACTCATAATATTCATTTATCTCATCTTTAACCTTAATATCTCTCCTCGTTAGGAACTCAAGAATCATACCTATTTCACATGTTTCAAATCCAATTCTAACACTTAATACTTCTAATTAAGCTAATGACAAGTCAAATTTACTTCAAGTTCAACTTATCAACTCCATTCGAAAATTCACTCAAGAACTCCAAATCTTTAATCTTCCCTAACTCATTTATCTTTTGATTTTAAGATAACTTAAGCTTTCCTTAAGCTTAAGTATCACCTAAGAAATAACCCAACTTTTATTCAACAAATAACCAACTAATTAAGAAACACTTTGAGCTGGAGCTTCACGCACAAAGAGAAAGGAGGAAAGAGAATTTGGAAATTGTTTTTGGTTTCCTACACTCCCCGACCATTTACCCTTTAGTTCCTTTAATAATTACTAACAACTTTTAGGAAATACTTCAAATAAATCATTGAACTAATCCATTCTTCTACTTTAGTCACCAAATTCTGAAACTTTATAATTTGGTCACTAACCCATAGTTTGGGATGTTATAAATCTCCCCTTCTTTTAAAAATTCGTCCTCGAATTTTCACTGCACATCCTGAGAAGAACATATCTTCTAACATTCTCTTGCTGCTTCTGAACTAAATCTTTGTATCATCATTAATAACTTGGTTCTTATCATTTAAATTATTCGACTACCTTTTTACTTTATATCTCTATCATGTCACTTATCAAATAGACAATACATAATTCTTATTACTCAAACTCATAAATCAATCAAATTCCTTATCAATCTTCAATTGTCTTGCAAGAATAACCAAACTTTTATTCATCCTTACTTGACTGACTCCAAAACTTCCTTAATACATATAAATCTTCTCATTTCTCTGACTACATCCACTTGACCAAGAAACATAACCTTAAATTCATCATAACTGATTAAACATACACTTGCATAACTAACAATTTCTCATATCACCGATATATCTTTCTTACTTCTAGTTAAACTTATAATCTATATCTCACATAACCTTTATCACATCTGATTCTTTAAACTTCATCTTTCATTTCCTCTTAAATCAAAATCTTCTTATACACCAATCATATCTTTCTTCATGTTCACATACTCTTTCCTATCACTAAACCATATATGATTACCAATCTTTATTAATCTTTATAACTTACTAATCAACTTCACTTATACAGAACCTCATTCTTATCGTATCTTGTTGTATTTCTTCCATCAAAACTTATTTAAAACACATAAATATTTATCCCTTGCCTATATAATATCTATATGATCAACATACACAACCACATCCAGATTCATATCTCATTTGATTAACTTACTTTATCTTTCCTTCAAAGCTTATAACTCTAACATCCATGCCATTACAGCTAATTAGTAACAACTTTTCAATCTAGGGCGTAAGCCCTGATCAAATTAATCATAAACATCATTTTAGTTGAAATCAACCCAATGTAATTCACTTATCGAACCCATACTCTCATTCATATACAGTATTATGCCTTGCCTCCTTTATTACTTTTCATTCCAATGATTAAAATACATAACCATATCTCAATCCACACCATACATAATTAGCTTACCCTGAAATCATCTTCTAATCCTTAACTTTAATATACTACTATCTTATAACTCTGTTAGTCAACATCAGTTCTTCCAATCTAAAACGTAAACCTTCATCGAACCATTCATATACATTCTTTGCAGTCGGAATTATTTCAACAATAGCTTACTCAACTAATCAAATAAACATTCAATCTCATACACCATGTCACTTCCATTATTCAAGCTTAACATTCTAACTTCCTTTATTTATAAACTGATCATTGATGTACCCATACTTAAACTCTTCTATCAATCCTTAGTTTTACTCAAACATTGAATCCTCACTTCATTCACTCTATCACTTTACTATAATCACAGTATACAATTGTATCCAGATTCACTTCATATTTGGTTATCATAACCTACCCTATCTTGAAATCTTGTAATTCCAATACATTTCATCCCATAATCTTGTTAGCCAACGCTAACTCTTTCCATCTTAAATAAAAAAACAGTATCTACCTCACTTGATACATTTAAAATACTTCTTATCCTTTACATTATTTAATCTCTAGCAAAACACTTAATTCATTCCTCCATTTATATCTTACTTCACATATCTTTAACTTCTCATTTAATTATCCATAACCAAACTATATTACTTAAGTAAGTCTGACTTTCATACAATTTGATCTTTTAACTTGAAATACAACTGATTCCAACTAAGTCGATAACCTTTTTTTAAAAAAAAAACCCTTTCAACACGTATAACACTCTTTTAATCTAGGCACTAGCCCTCTACATATCACTTGCAAACATCATTTTCATTCAAATTAGTTTCATAAACTTTCACTCTACTTATCAAACTATACTCTTGTCCATACACATTATAATTTCCCTCTGCCTCAAATTCATAAACTCTGACTTCATATATATATATCATACACTTGTCACTGATGCACTTATTCTGAACTCTCCTACAAATTCTCACTACATCATTTGATCTTTTGACATTCTCATGGTGACAATTGTCCACCATACTCTAACTTGCCAAAGTAGTAACGAAACTACTCAATTTAATTTCTCCTCTTTGGAGAAATGAAAACCTTCTATCATATCATCTAACCATAGGTCTGTAACAACAGAACCTTCCTTAAATCCATCCTTGAACTCGGGTGCTCTTAACTTTTTCAACTAATTCAATACATTCATTCTATAAGTTAAAGAAGTATAAATTAAAAATTCATCAGAATATTCTTCAACATGGTGAAGACATTCCCTAAGTTTATACAGGTACTTCCTGAGGTTTTTCGCTCTTCTCCCTGCCTGGCCAGGGCAGGTGAATGCTATTACCTTCAGTCTATTTCCTTGTGCTTCACTTTGGAAGCTCTCAATACATCTAATATAACATAACATTTTAATTCTATTAGCAAGACAATGCACTCCTTACACTATCAGATCAGAAATTATTCACTCTATGTTGGCATGTATACTTTTTAAAACACTTCTTACTTCGATTTAAGCCTAGAATCGGCTAAACCGTAGCTCTGATACCATTAAATGTAACACCCCCAACTTGTACCCGACCCTAATACAAGTCCGAGGTGTCACATTGATTTTTCAAAACCTTTACTTGAAAAAAATAATGAATAATTTTAAAACTTTTACTAAATACAATTGACTAATTTACATAAATTAGTATCATATGATTTTACAAAACCAATTCGAGTATATCGAATTCAAATCTTTATTTACATGCCAAATACATATATTTTATTATCTGAACTTTGTAAAGGAGATACTGACCTGTCTTGCTCCACATTGCTCTCTATATTCTTCTCGAACCTTCGTGTGAAACAATAACACGCTAAGTCGATGACTTAGTGAGGCATAAAACATATAATAAAACTCCAACTCGTAATCATGCTTGAACAATTTCTACTAACATATCACATACAATCATCACACCCACATATACATATAATAATTCCTACTATGCACCTTTCATATTTCTATTCTCTTGTTTATATGATCAATTAAGTTCATATCATATATCTTATAGCATATACAATAATCACTAACACACATATATCATATCATATAATTCATATCACAAAACACATATATACATCACATACATTACATTCAATGTTATCTCTTATTAGCCCATGTACACCTGTGAGAACTGTAGATATGTGAGTCTATTGAGGTTTTGCACCACTATGCTGTCACCACAGCTCATATAAATGTTCCGAAGGACCTATCCAGAGGTCACAAAGACCCCAGTAACTATTCAGAGGTCATAAAGAACCTCGGCAACTGTCCATAGGTCCCAAAGAACCTAGGTAAACTATCCATATGTTCCTTAGAACATAGGTATATTTATACATATGTCTCGAAAGACATAGGTAAAATTGTCCATATGTTCCGTAGAACATAGGTAAACCCTCGACTCTTGGCATGCCAACTATACCCCTAGCTCTCATGACACATAACATGGGCATTATCTTTTATATCCTTTTACATATTCATGTAACCATATTATATATTCATATAAGCTCATGGTTTCATTCACATATACATGTAATCACATAGTTCATGTCAATTCTCATATGAGTTCATATTCATATAAATATAGGATTCACCCTCATGTATCACATATACTTTCTCTTTCATATAGCTCATAACATTTCTCAGGTATTCATATGACATGTAAATCATTTTCATCTTATCATGTTATCACATAAACATATAATCTTACAATACATACAAAAACACATCAATACATATGTTCACATATATCTATCATTTCATTATCCTTATTATTATTATTCTTATCCTCACCATTTATCCCTTTTACTTACCATATTCATATCGATAACACATATACTCATGCACACATATAAATCATAACAAACACATACTTCTATGAATTCATGCTTTTCACTATTTGAAATAGACTTATCGCAAGTCTTATTTTCCATTAAACCTCATATACTAAATAATGTGCACTCACCTTAGCTTTGCTTTGATTCAATTCTAATCATTCGATTGTTCCGGAACAAGCTTACTTTTAGTATCTACATAATCACACATGGATTTATATCAGTATTATAACTAATATATTCTAATGGTTCACTCTTTAGACTAAGAGAGCAATTTCATCTTTTAATGAAGGTATGCATCGATGCACTACTGATACATCGGTGCATAAAATGCATTCGATGTTGTATTATTACTGGGATGCATCGATGCATGCCTTATGCATCGATACACTAATTGCATTCGATGTTTTTATTTTAAAAGAGTGCATCGATGCACTACATGTGCATCGATACACCTTCAAACAATTTTTGGGTTTTAACCTTGATGCATCGGTGCACTATGAATATGCATCGATGCACTCTGCCCAGAATCCTCTTTTTGAACCCGAAAATTCATTCTTTTTGGATTAAATTCTTCATATTTCAACCCCTTTCATATTCCTAACTTACATATACATACTTAAACTCATTAATATTCATTTATCTCATCTTTAACCTTAATATCCTCTCCTCTTTTAGGAACTTCAAGAATCATACCCTATTTTCCACATGTTTCAAATCCAATTCTAACACTCAATACTTCTTAATTAAGCTGATGACAAGTCAAATTTAACTTCAAGTTCAACTTATCAACTCTATTCCGAAAATTCACTCAAGAACTCCAAATCTTTAATCTTCCCTAACTCATTTATCTTTTGATTTTAAGATAACTTAAGCTTAAGTATCACCTAAGAATCATAACCCAACTTTTAATTCAACAAATAACCAACTAATTAAGAAACTCACCTTTGAGCTGGAGCTTCACGCACAAAGAAGAAAGGAGGAGAAGAGAATTCTGGAAACATTGTTTTTGGTTTCCTACACTCCCACGTGTAAAAATATATATCCCCACTATCACATTTTTAATTCTCTTAAATGATCAAATAACCATTTTACCCTTTAGTTCCTTTAATAATTACTAACAACTTTTAGGAAATACTTTCAAATAAATCACTAAACTAATCCATTCTTCTACTTTAGTCACCAAATTCTGAAACTTTACAATTTGGTCACTAACCCATAGTTTGGGATGTTACAACAAATATATCAAAACATCATATAATATTGCATTGAGCAGTTCATACCTAAATCATTTAATATCATTTAACAAATAATATGAAATAAAGTAAATACGATTTAAAATTCTTTTTCTTTTTAAATCATTCGAGGTTGACTCATCGCAAGTCTTTATCAAATCAATTAAAAATTCATTTAATGCTAAATGATCATTTTCCCTTGAAATTTAAAGCTCACCATCATGCCACATGTCCATATTTTCATCTAAAGGGTAGAATTAATCCAAGGAGTTAGTATATACTAATTTTTCCCTTGTGATTTTCCAAAACTACAATCTTGCCATTTTTCATCCAACGATCCTGATTTAACATGGAAAATCAACTTAAATCCAATGACCCATATTAAATCCTTCAAAATTAAAACATGGAAATGAAATTATTAACCTTTCCTTATCATCCTTCAAAATATCCCAAAAATCTGATTCGATCCGATTATCCGAAATTTTCCCAAACTTTATCGCTTCATAGCTTTTAATACAAATTCCATACGAAAAATGTAAAACCAACGAAAACGTCATTCTTGGGGATAAAATATTCATTTACGAGACCAGATTACATAATTTTTGAAAATTACAACATGATCCCTAAATGTTTCCTAAGTTTACACTTTAGCCATAAAACTTTTAAAATTTTCATTTTGGTCACTAGCCAAAATTTTTGGATATTACAACATCATCTAAAATGATGACGTGTTATGTGTCCCTTCATCCAAAGTGATGATGTGTCATGTTTCATGATACCCAAAGTGGTGATGTGTTATGTGCTACTTCACCTAAAATGATAACGTGATATGTGTCACACCACTCAAAGTGATAACGCGACATGTGTAATGTCACCCAAAGTGATTTCATGGCATATGAGATGACATCTATTAAGCACATGTGAAAATAACACCACCACAAAATGTGTTGAACGTTAGTTAACTAACGGTTTCCATTAAACATGAATTTTTCTTTTATAAAAAAATGAAATGTTATGGATTAAAATGTTGTAAAAAATAAATTAAGACGTTTTGACCATTTGTATAAATATTTGAGGTAATTTTGTCATTATATATATATATATATATGAGACGACAAAATAGTGTTGGGGTAATGTTGGAGGTGGTTCAGTTGGATAATTACTATGGTTGAACAAGTTATTAATGCGATTGTTCAGATAAGCAAATGCCACGTTTGTGTGATAAATACTAACTGTAACCAATCTTATGCATGACACGACAAAATAATTAATGCTTTGGCAGAATTTGTGGAGGATATCTTTCATTATGTTGAGTTGGTTTAAGTCTGCCACTACAAAAAAAGAACGAAGTCATTAGTGAAAAATAAATGTGAGATACATGGGCATGTTGTGGTAAGTTTGATAGGCTTCTATTTATTCTGATTGACCTCTTTTGTGATTGCTTGGGCCAGTCGTTCCATGCATAGTACGAAAAGGTAAGAAGAGAGTGGATCTTCTTGTCTTAATCCTCTTAAAGGTTAGAAGGTCTCAGTTAAGGATCTGTTCCAAATTATTTGCATAGAAGTCGATTTAACACATCTCATGGTAACATTTTTTTATTTTGGTAGGAATTCTTATATCTTCAAGGGTCTCATTGATGAACGACCATTCGATTCTGTCATATGCTTTCTCCAAGTCTATTTTTATAGCTATCCATCATTTTCTCCCTTTCTTATATCTCATAGAGTGTATGGCTTTTTAGGCAAGAATAATGTTATTGGTTATCGATCTACCTGAAACAAAGCTTGATTGGTTTTTCGAGACCGGGTTGGCAGGAGCAGTTTTAGTTTACAATAATATTTGTGACGGTTTTATAGAGTGTCGAGCATAGGCTTATCGGCCTGAATTGAGTTACTCCGGCTTGGTTATTTTGGGTATAAGTATAAACAATGTTCGGTTTAGAGATTCTTCAATGTGTTTTCCTTCCCGATATCCCTAACCATTTTGCAGACACTTTTGCCTACAATATTCCAATTTCTCTGGTAGAATAAAGCATGAATCCCGTCTGCACCTGGGGCTTTTAAGGCCCCTATACTAAATATTGCGTTCTTGATTTCAGAGTCTTCAATTGGTGCATTTAGAATTTGGAGCTGGTCTTCTTTTAGCGTGGAAAAAAGCCCACGAGATATGTAAGTTTGGGTTTCTTGTATAGAGATGGTGAATAGCTCTTGATAAAATCTTATCGTGTGTGTTTTCTAGTAACTTCTGATCCGAGCTCCATTAACCCGAAAGAAGTTTAAGGGAGGTGATCGTCTTTCTTCATTGTTTTATAATTGCGCTGTTATGAAAATACTTGGTATTTTTGTCACCTTGTTGGATCCATTTACATCTAGCCCTTTGACACCAGAGGATTTATTGTTGTAGGATTGCGTCCAATTCTTCTCTCAATTCTTTTTCAAGCTGGTTGAGGTACTTTGAATTGTGGTTTTGGAGGGCTTTGTCCATTGCTCTAAACCTTGCCTGGATTTTCTTCTTTTTCCTGCTAATAATCCCAACTGTTTCTCGGTTCCAAACTTCCACTTTTGTTGTGAAGTTAGTTAAATTTGTAAGAGCCTCTTCATTCTCCTTCCAGCTGTTACATAGGAATCCACTGAAGCTGGGGTGATCTAACCAGGCAGCTAGGAGTCTAAAAGGCCTATTTTTCTTGTTTCTTTGGTCAACGTGGCTATGAAGAATGATTGGGCAGTGATTAGACCCAATACGGTTGAGATATATCAGCCTTAACTTTGGAAACCACTCAGACAATTTTTTGTTTATCAGGCATCTATCGAGCCTTTGCGAAAGGTTTCCCCGTTTCCATGTGTAGTTGGGTCCATGATGGTTGACTTCCATAATGCCATTATCAAAGAAGAACTCATTAAAAGCTTACATCCTCCCAAATTGAGGGTGCTGCCACCGCAACGGTCCTTCTTCCTTAGGATGCAGTTGAAGTCCCCTCCAAGGATTTGCTCTTCATCTGTTCTCGGGTTTATATTGGATAATAACCTTAAAACATGATTTCTAGTCAATATGTGCGGGCTAGCATAGACTGTCGTGAAGTAAAACAACATAGATTCACCCATATTCCTAGCTCTCCCATGGATGAACTGATTGGAGACTTTTAAGATTTTGATCTCCACCGAGTCTTTTCCAAGGGAGCCAAATGCCTCCACTGAATCCCTAGGCCTCTGTGTGGAATGATTTTGGAAAGCTAAAGGCGTTTATAATCTTGTTAGCTCTATAGCCACTCATTCTTGTCTCGAATAGGGCAACTACTTTGGGGTTGTTGTCTTCAATAAGGTCATTGAATATCCTTCGAAAGTTGGGGTGTCCCACCCCTTGTGTATTCCAGAACATCATATCCATTCGCCAAGATTAGCTTGATGCCTCTATGGGAGGCGTATCATTTGCATTGGTCTTTTCTATTTTAGTAGCTTGGGGATCCATTAAGTTGCTCAGCATCATAGCTATACTAGTGTTCAGTGATTCCTTGTCTAATATCTGGGGAGATGTATTGATTGGTTTGGTTGTGGTTGGACCCATTCAGTTAACAGCGGGGAGCTTGGAGTCTTGTACTCCTTTGGTTTCTTTACTTTGAGGCCTCTCTTAGAACTTTTCACATTTGTCCCTATAGTGGTTGTGTTGCACATGTGCTATACTTTCATCGCGTATGGACATCACTTTGTGATTTCCTTTATCTATAGCTGGATTTCGTTCCACAATCTCAACTTCGTTTTTGGACAAGACTTGTCTTTCATCCATCGTGTTGTTGCTTGTGGGACGTTCTCATGATTTCACGCTTCCTGGTCTCACTGGAGCAACCACTAGATTACTCCCATTGTTTTCCATATTCTGCGTCTTTCTCGTGGACTTGTGGCTCACAGCAGTTCTTGTCTCGGATGTTGCCATCTTCTTTTTTCCTTTGGTTCTGGGGTTGGTATTTTCCATTTTGTTTTCCCTCACATTCCCTCTTTCTTTATTCTTTAGATGGTCATTTTTGGTTTAATTTCTACTATTAACTGTGGTTTGTTCTTGGTTGTTCCAGTCTGTATCCTCTTCTACTTGTAAAATCATCTTGTGGTTTATCTATTCCTTGTATTTTCATTTTTCTTTGATTGTGTATCCTGCTGTTTCCTTTGTCTTCTATTTCTGGGCGCAACCATCATCCAAGGACCGAAAGGACTTTCTTCATCGAGAGGGGTTTTTTCCCGTGTCGTTGTTTGTATATGTACTTGGGACAATTCTCATTAGGGGTTGCTCCGTGGTTTTTCGACAATTGATCTTCGCATGATCATAGTGTCAACACATATTTTTCGTCCTATTAGGATTCAAATTCCTAAAAATATGATAGAATTTTAGGATTCAAACTCCTAAAAATAGGATAAAATTTTGCTAGGATTTAAACTCCTAAAAATATGATAGAGTTCTACTATTATTTAAATTCCTAAAGATAGGATCCACAAGCACTATAAATAGCCATTGTAACTCACCATTTGAAGACGATTTACACACAAAACACATAGGAAAGCACGGAAAATACAAAGGCAAAGTTGTTGTAAACGATTCGAAAAGGAAATAAAAGTAGCATCTTTTTACATTGGTTCGTTCATTTCTCGCATGTGCACGTTATTTTCTTGAGATTTGGTTCGAATAACCCAAACGTGGGTTGCGCCGATGACTAAAAAAGGGTGGGATTTTGAAGTTTCGAACCTAGATCCACCCGAGCGTGTTCATTTTTTAAAATATTTAATTCTCCCCCCTAAATCATTTTTTTCATACTTTATTATTCTGTTATATGCATATTACTTTCTATTAATTTATTATATATATATGTTTTTTATTAGTGTTATATATATATATATATATATATTATATAATTTATATATTCTTATTTGCATGTATATATACGTATATTACTTTGATTTCTTTTTTTATTATTATTATTTTACTTATATATATATATGATTTTACTTTTTTATATATTTTACTTATTTATTTATCTATTTATATTTATCCTATATTTTATGTTTTTATATTCTTTTACTTGTTTATTTATTTATTTGCATTATCATTTTATTTTTTTTGTTTGTTGTGCATATTAGTGTTATTGTTTTTATTTTATATATTCTATTCATTTTATATTTACTTTATTTCTTACTTAATCTCCTTATTTATTTGTTTTACTTTATTTATCATTTATTCATCTCTTCTAACCCATATTTTGACTTTTAAAGGGTATATTTGTAAATCCGTCAAAGGTAAGTAATTTTGGATCATTATTTTATCTTTTATTTTAACTTGTTATTTTTCTTAATTAAGACAACTGGAAATTACGTAGTACCGAAAGGGCGGTTCAAGGGTGCTAATCCTTCCTTGACCGTAACCGACTCCCGAGCCCGACATTTCTGGTAAGACGCAGATCAAGTAAGAAATAGGGATCAACCCATTTATCTTTAAATAAATGCTCGGTGGCGACTCCAATCCACATTTTTCAAGTCGAAGCCCAATTCTGGGGCCCAACCGAGACGGTTGCGACAGCTTGGCGACTCCGCTGGGGACACAGGTAAGTGAGTCAGGCTAAGGTAATTTCCAGTTGTCTTTTTAACGAAAAGGGTAGTTTAAATTTTAAGGTAATATTCCGATCCTTTTTACTACTTTTGATTATATTTCGAGTAAATGGACTAATCGTTTTCTCATGATTTCAGCCTTCAAAGTTTTTTTTTCATCTAAGGCTCTATACCCGAGCTCCAATTCCTTTAAGTGGGGGTGAAAGCGACGCCTTCGTGTTTATTCACCGTGTGGGCCTAGCAAGTCCTTCGGGATACATATACCTTATGCCTTCGTGTGAATTTATTCTCCGTGTGGGCATAAGGGAATTTCCTCTCGAGTTAACTTAGTCCATACAAGCCTGTGATGGGTTTGGACTAAGGTCTGGTAAGCCAAAGGGGGCACCAACAAGAAGAACTCGGGTACCGTTTTTTTTAGAACCTAAACCGGGAGATGGAGAATTAGAGCCCACCCCAAAACCTCATTTCAACCCTAGGATGCCGGAATTATTTCCTGCTTTACTTTCTGTTCAAAGCATGCGAACTAGACAAATATGCGATTAGGATTGTGTGAAATTAGCATACGGGATAGAGATCTGTCGGGTAGGAATTAAAGCATGCGGGGTAGATATCATGTGGGGTAGGATTTTTCGTTTTTATTATTTTTGATTTATCTCACTAACTCTATTTACTTTGTTCTCTTTTATTTTGTTTTCATTATTTGCATCATTTAAAAGAGGTGTTGATCCCCCAAATTGTTTGTTATGCATTTGACAAAGGGTTGTAATACAAGAGATAAGAGGGGTCCGGCTATCCGAAAAGGGCAGAAAGAAAATGAGGCAATTTGCAAGACACAAGCCCACAATCAAGTACATCAAAAGTTAACTTTTCAAAAAGGGGTTGACAAAGGTGGCAGGGCAAGACGGGGAAAAAGGTTACTGACTCGAGAGTCCATTCAAAGACAACAAGAACAAGATGGCAAGTCACTGTCGACAAATTCAAGAAACAAGAAAATGAACTTCGAATAATCCATTTGATGGAGGATTTCAATGGAATTCCGATTCAGCAAAGGATGAAAGCCAGAGATGAAGTCATTCGACACTTTTTGGGAACCAATACAAAAAAAACTCAACATTTTCACGGTTCATCAGAGAGGTCGGAGCGGTTCAACAGGTTATTCAACCGGTAAAAGACGAAGGCAAATGACTAGTCAACCGGTTCCGGGCTAGAGGATTTAGTCGGATGTACCTTTAAATATTTATTGTCTCTTAAAAGATAAAACACTTTTGTCCCAATAAAGGTTATTTACAATAACTACATGTTTTTGGATCAATGCCTCGAACATTTCATGCATTTTGCATTTTGCATATACATTTCATTTTTTAAGTATTTTCATAAACATGAAATCTCTTCATGGAGAATTCGATGAAGTTTTAACCACATGACACCACATGGAAGCAAGATTGTAACATCATAAAAAAACTATCACAACGAATGAGCCTAATCAGCTGGTTGTACGACCTAAACTGCCAAGATGATCTGAGAAAAAAGTCCAATATCCTAAGGGCTACAATGTTGAAGCTATTTGTAGTTGCCACATAGGATGCTCCAAACATCCTCTGAGAACTATAAGGCGCTGAAGCGCAAGATCCAAAACCTGATGGATTCAGGGCATTGACAGCCGAAGAAGGGGGCATGGCATATACCATTTGCACTTAGAGGATTGTTTGTTGAACACGTCACTGATATTTCATGTTTGCTTAATCTTTTAAACGATGAATTTATGCTACTTTCTAAGGGAGCAATTGAACAAATTTTAATCTTTAGTTCTTCGAATATTAAATGATTAGGATTCTTTTAACTCTTCAAGAATTATAGATTTTGACATATGACAAGATTAGACCTTTCTTATCATGTCTAAACCCCAAAATGAAATACTTGATCATTACCAAAAAGACCAAATTTTGACATAACTTCCTTTGAAATTCTTGAACATGTCTTTATCTTTTTGATACACCCATACCTTTCTTTGAGTCAAATAAAGTCACACCATTAGACTCAAAATTGACATTTTAATACCAAGGCATTGAGTGTTCATTGAACATGAGCATTCTTCTAAGAACAATTTGGGGCATCTCGCCGGGAGCCTGACATTGAGATATTGGGAGCAAGGAGCAAAAAAAACAATTCATTCGAAATAATTCTATCACACATTAACTACACTGTTTTCATGTGAATGAAATTAATCCTGAAAATCTATCCCCTGGGGATACCTTTCTGTGAGGACTTCCTTGTATGAAATGATGAACGGCTTTCTTTCTTTATCCCTTTACAACAGGAGAAAATATATATCCCTTGTGTCCCCTTTTGAGCCTGTAGTATTTTCTTCTGATTCAACCCTAACCAAGGATCACCCCCACATTGGGGGCAAGGTGGAAGAAATCTGCTCACATGAGTGAAGACTCAATCAAAAGGAGACACCAAAAGGTGGACCAAATGGCAAGTGCGAAGATCCAATCAAGAACAAAAAGAAAAGAAGCAAAAAAAGCAAAAAAAAAAAAAAACAAGAGAAACAAGAACAAAAGAAAAAAGAGCAAAAATCAAAAAGAAAAAGGGACAAAAAGCACATGCAAAGATTCCCTAAAGACAAATGGCACATCAAGCTTCAAACTATGAGATGATCAAGCACAATCATTCCCGAATCTCTGAATCACTTCACTCGAAGATCATGGAAACATCCAGAGAAAATCCAGAGAAACACATATGAGCAGATCCAAATTGAGCAAGACAGGATGAAGGCATCAGAATGAATTGATCCTTGGTTCAACACCCTGAAACACTTGTTTGGGCCTATTATCATTTTCTTTCATAACCATGAGCCTTGGCCTACATTACGTGCCTTAAAAGTCCCTTCTAATCATACATGGATTTCTAAACAGAAGATACTATCTTCAGATTTCATCCCGCCCATCAGGATTAATCTTTGTTTGCAAAAAAAACAATGTAATTAATGCATGGTAGAAAAAATAACAAAGGGGGGTTCAAGACGTAAATCCTGAATAACGTCTTGAAACCAAAGGAGGGTTCGAGTTGAAAACCTGAAAGGCGGCTCGAATATAAAAATTGTGCAACAGAGGCGATCACGTAAATCCTTGATAAGGCATGCACAATCCGAGTGTGACAACAAAGGTTGGGAGTCAGGGAACACTTCCAGCAGAGGAGCATGCAGCTACCCATCAATCTTTTGAGCATCCAATGACAAACCTTTGAGCAAATGTCAAACCTTTGAGCATCAAATGCCAAACCTTTGACCAAACACAATAACCTGAGACTTTTATCCTTTCCTTACTTGACTATCTCCCAAAGATAGCTTGGATCTTGGCAGTTGTCAAATAGCTAATTTATTGAAGGATTAACATTGTAATTAATTCTTTGATATCCGATGAACTCTAGTTTTATGATTCGTCTCAATTGTAAAACCGTGATAGGGGCAATATTTTTAAACTTGAGATTAAACATTTTTGAAACTCTTTTAATTGATATTTCATGACTTTGAAAATAAAGAGAAAGAAAAACATTTTTTTCAAACAAGACAGTCTTCTAGAGTGAATCTTGGTAAATGACATGTGACTCTCAAACACAAAGCTCATGCTTAGAATCAATGATGAAGCAAGAAATGAGGAACATTTGGGGTATCTTTGAAGATTCAACATCAAATATTGGGGCATTTTTGGATATTGAGGCATCTTTGGGGATTCAACACCCTAATGCGAATTATCAGACCTTTTTCAGGAGATAAAATATAACCAATTCATGTTACATGCATCTTATGCATACATTTAGAGCGTCATATCTATCATTTTCTTTCCACGTACATAATTTTTACAGCTTTAGAGTCAAGTTCGACTTCAAGACGAAGGATACTCGATTCAAAAGCACCTTTACAGATTGATGTCGGTTGCTTAGCTCAGCAGCAAGAAACTACACTTCAACCAACTCGACAGACAGAAAGATCGATATTCATTTCAGATTCGACATTTCCAATATAAATTCTGTCTCGCTTGAGACAGTTCATTTAATGCAGATGATTATCTCACTTGAGATTGCTTTTTTAAAACAGACTTTGTCTCGCTTGGGACTGTTTTACTCGAAAGAAGATTTATTCACTCATGATTGTTTTCTTAAAAACAAGATTTGTCTCGCTGAGACCGTTTTCACTAGAAGAGTTTTGTCTCTTGAGACAGTTTCCCTTGTTTTGTCTCTCTTGAGACAGTTTCACTTGAAACAAAGTTTTGTCTCTTGAGACAGTTTCCTTGAAACAAATTTCGTCTCTCTTGAGACAGTTTCCCTTGAAAATAAATTTTGTCTCTCTTGAACAGTTTCTTGAAACAAAATATCTTGAGACAGTTTCTTTGAAACAAATTTTGTCTCTCTTGAGACAGTTTCCTTGAAACTAAGTTTTGTCTATCTTGAGACAGTTTCTCTTGAAACTCCTTGAGAAGTTTTTTCGTGGAACTAAGTTTGTCTCTTGAGACAGTTTCCTCTTGAAATTTTCGTCAAAAGTTTCCCTTTGAATTTATTTCCCCTAAAACAAATTTATCTCCCTTGAGACAGTTACTCTTGAAACACAAAATCTTCAAATTTATTTCCCTTAAAACATAATTTTGTTTCCCTTGAGACCGTTTCTCATGAAACAACAGATATCTTTGAGATCTTTTCCCTTGAAACGAATTCTATCTCTTTCAAGGCAACTTCTTTTGAAGCATCATCTGAATCGTTACACTCAGCTCAGGCACATACTTGAGATGGTCGAGAAGCATTTCTCAAATCAAAAATAGAATGTGCACATCAGATTTGAACATTTGAAGAATTCAAGATCAGGGATCAAAATTTGAAGATTCAAGAATCAAGATTCCAGACAGGCAACTGGAGATCGAGATTTCTCTCCAGAGCCCCAAGATAACATATGTTGCATATGCATTTTAGGCACACCTAAGAGCATTGCATCCATAGCATCACATATATGCATAACTTTTTCAGGTTTTAGCTAGAGTCAATTTCAACTTCGCGGAGAAGGATATTGAACTCAAAGCGACACGATTTGCTCGAGAGTGGATTTCAACTTAACGACGAAGGATATCTAGCTCGAAGCCAAACTTCACAATAAAGGGGTCTCCACGGTTTTAACTTCACGGTGAAGGGAATTGTGTCCACCCGCAACATACAATACTTGGATTTCAACTTCACGACGAAGGATATTCAAGTCAAGGCTCAACTTCACAACGAAGGGGCCATCTGCGATTTCAACTCCACGAAGGAGGATATCGTGGCACTCGAGGCAACACAAGTTCAACTTCACAACGAAGGGACGACTGGTTGTCAACAAACAACTTCTCAATTTCAGAGCCAATTTCAACTTCACAACGAAGGATATTGGACTCCAGACAACGCAAGTTCAACTTCACGACGAAGGGACCGCTGCCTGTCAACAACAACTTCTCAATTTCAGAGCCAATTTCAACTTCACAATGAAGGATATTGGACTTCAGACAACGCAAGTTCAACTTCACGATGAAGGGACCGCTGCCTGTCAACAACTTCTCAATTTCAGAGCCAATTTCAACTTTACAACGAAGGATATTGGACTTCAGACAACGCAAGTTCAACTTCACGACGAAGGGACCGCTGCTTATCAATAACAACTTCCCAATCTCAGAGCCAATTTCAACTTCACAACGAAGGATATTGGACTCCAGACAATGCAAGTTCAACTTCACGATGAAGGGACCGCTGCTTGTCAACAATAACTTCCCAATCTCAGAGCCAATTTCAACTTCACAACGAAGGATATTGGACTCCAGACAACGCAAGTTCAACTTCACGACGAAGGGACCGCTGCTTGTCAACAAAATTTCATTCAGATTCAATTTCAACTTCATAACGAAGGATATTGGACTCGAGACAACACAAGTTCAACTTCACAACGAAGGGACGACTGGTTGTCAACAAACAATTTCCCGGTTCCAGAGCCAATTTTAACTTCACGACGGAGGATATTGGACTTGGAATAATGCTACTTACTTGGATTTCAACTTCACGACGAAGGATATCCAACTCAAAGAAGGATTATCTACCATCAAAATTGTCGAGTTCGACTCCATTCAGATCGATGACACATCAATCGCACTACTTTCCGGTTGCAGTCGAGGTTTTCAAGTCGAGAAGAGGACCTGGGTTAGCCGTGCCTTAGTGACAAGCAACCATTTTCAAACAACATAGCTTAAGTCAAGAAAAAGCTATCTGTCAATGAAGATTTCTGAGTTCGATTCCGATCCAAGGTCTTTAAACCAAGAAGAAGACCGAAGGGTAACGGGAAGCCACGTGCCGATTCAAATTTCGAACTACGGCTTTAATTTCATATCATTTCAAGATGAACTCGACTTCACGATGGAGGAGTCATCCGTAACTCAATTCGACAGGGAGTTATTGAAACATCAGAGTTAATTTTCAACTCCACTGAACGAAAAGTGTGTCTTTTAATCTTTGCCCTATCCCCGTTACACGACTATGGGCAAAGAGGGGCAGCTGTCAACACACATTTTTTGTCCTACTAGGATTCAAACTCCTAAAAATATGATAGAATTTTAGGATTCAAACTCCTAAAAATGGGATAAAATTTTGCTAGGATTCAAACTCCTAAAAATAGGATAGAGTTCTACTATTATTTAAATTCCTAAAGATAGGATCCACAAGCACTATAAATAGCTATTGTAACTCACCATTTGAAGACGATTTACACACAAAACACATAGGAAAGCACGGAAAATACAAAGGCAAAGTTGTTGTAAACGATTCGAAAAGGAAATAAAAGGTAGCATCTTTTTTTACATTGGTTCGTTCATTTCTCGCATGTGCACGTTATTTTTCTTGAGATTTGGTTCGAATAACCCAAAATGTGGGTTGCGCCGATGACTAAAAAAGGGTGGGATTTTGAAGTTTCGAACCTAGATCCACCCCCGAGGTGTGTTCATTTTTTTAAAATATTTAATTCTCCCCCCTAAATCATTTTTTTCAAACTTTATTATTCTTGTTATATATGCATATTACTTTCTATTAATTTTATATATGTATATGCTTTTTATTAGTGTTATTATATATATATATATATATATATATATTTATATATTTCCTATTTTGCATGTATATATACGTATATTACTTTTGATTTTCTTTTTTTTATTATTATTATTTTACTTATATATATATATGCTTTTACTTTTTTATATATTTTACTCATTTATTATCTATTTTTATATTTTCCTATTTTATGTTTTTATATTCTTTTACTTGTTTTATTTATTTATTTGCATTATCATTTTATTTTTATTTAGTTGTTTGTTGTGCATATATTAGTGTTATTGTTTTTTATTTTATATATTCTATTCATTTTATATTTACTTTATTTCTTACTTAATCTCCTTATTTTATTTGTTTTACTTTATTTATCATTTATTCATCTCTTCTAACCCATATTTTGACTTTTAAAGGGTATATTTGTAAATCCGTCAAAGGTAAGTAATTTTGGATCATTATTTTATCTTTTAATTTAACTTGTTATTTTTCTTAATTAAGACAACTGGAAATTACGTAGTACCGAAAGGGCGGTTCAAGGGTGCTAATCCTTCCTTGACCGTAACCGACTCCCGAGCCCGACATATTTCTGGTAAGACGCAGATCAGGTAAGAAATAGGGTATCCGATCAACCCATTTATCTTTAAATAAATGATCGGTGGCGACTCCAATCCACATTTTTCAAGTCGAAGCCCAATTCCGGGGCCCAACCGAAAGACGGTTGCGACACATAGAGATCACACATGAAGCATATATCTTTTGGAGTCCTTCATATTCGATCTTTTGGATAAAGTCGTCAATTTCAAAACAACCACTGCAAGTCTAGTGGATCTTCTTCTGATCACCCTACCGACTGAACTGGCTATAGTATTGAAAAGTATTTTTATTAAAGTATCTGTACGGCAGACCTGAGAGACAAACCCAGACAATGACTTGGGGGTGATGTTCGACTGTGAAAAAATTTCTACTCCAAGGTTGAACTGGGAGACAATTATAGTGTATCATCCAAGGACCTTCGGTGAGAACTCTGACATAGTCGGTTTCGTTGGCGGTGGTGCATGGAAGTCTCCTTTATTCTTAAATATCCATTCCTCGCATTCTATGTGGGATTACCATTCCTCGCATTCTATGTGGGATTACCAACAACTAGTCTCGATCTCCGCATACGATCCCCTCTTGTTAGCTAGGAAGTACGGGGACGGTAAACTTGTGCCGTTTCAAGTACCCGATATGTCTCCGGTACGGGATGATACGGGGACGACTGAGGTACGTACTGGGGACGTGTCACGGTGGCAGGATATGGATGAACGGCGTTGGGGATGTTTTTCCGAGTTCCGGGGACGTTTCGGGGACGGCATGTGACTTTCACATGCGTCCCCAGGATATTTTCGTCATTTTGCATTAAAAAAACGATGGGAATAGCATAACCTAATTGGAGGCTGCAGCTTTCAGCAGCAATCGAACTTCTCTATTGGAGCTTTCAGCAGCAATTGCTTCTTCTTCTTGAGCTTTTCGGCAGCAATCGGCAACAACTGCTTTTGCTTCTATTACCAAGTACACTACTAGGATAAACTTGAACAAGCCAAATTTCTCTGCTGCTCTTTTGTTGTAAGTATTTCAAGATCTAGATGTATCTTTTTTGTGTCAATATCTTCAGACTTCAAGCTTCAGTTGGGTTCTCTACGTTTCTTTTTGTCGCATAACAGGTGATGGTTTTGACTTTTTGCTTATTGCTTGTGTTTACATCTGCAGTGGGTCTAGCCATGGTTATTGCAAGCAGCTGATACTGTTCTGAAGGTTGTTTGACTTTCTTATTGACATCTATCTAGTCATTTCCAAGTTCTAGTATAATGCATTCATCTAAGAGCCCGTTTGGATCAATGATTTTTACATTCCCAACAGGTATATTTTTTTCCTGACTAAGGATACCCATGTTTGGTTGGGTAAGATTCCCAAGTGAAGGTAATATTTCAATACCAACAGTAAATTTTAGTGTTTTATTCGTGTTAGGTATTATTTTATTCTCGTGCTAAGGGCTAAAATACCATTCTTTTCTCCGTGAGCTTGCCTCTACGCGATATCTTCTTCTCCCCCGTGAGTAAGGGTGTAAAAAACTGACCCGACCTGTAAAACTGACTGAAACCGACTTGAGTTAAAACTGTTTTTGACATGCGCTGTGACGATCCGAAACCGACTTGAGTCGGAACTGGTGTTGACCTAAACCCGAGTTGGACCTGAAAATTATGGATCTGAACCCGAACTGCATCCGACTGATATAAACCCGAACCCGAGATTGACCTGGTAAATAACTGGTATTACCCGACCTGTTTTCAACCTGACCTGTTTTCAACCTGACCTGTTTTTAACCTGACCTGTTTTTAACCTGACCTGTAAATGATCCGACTTGTTAATGATCTGATCTGATATTTACCTGACTTATATATTACCATGGACGAAATTATAAGATTTTAATAAAATTATGAGTTTTTTTAGTTTATGATGTAATTAAAAAATCAATATGATTACTTTTTAAATGTTATAATAAAATATTTATTATGATAATTAAATTAATAAATAGACATATTATATAAAATTATTTAATAAAATAATAAAATTATTTAAATGTAAATTAGATAAAACATGATTAATAATGACAATGAAAATTAATATAGTTTAATTTATATAAATTATATAGTTTAATTTATATAAAGAAAAAATTAATATTAATAATGAAAGTATTTATTATGTAATATATATTAACGTTTTACATTATTAATATAAATAATTTTGGTAATACATTAGTTTACATAGGCCCAATACATAAGCCCACTCTTTTATTACAAATATATATGCATTAGTGCTAGTCCATTTACATTAGGGTTTATGGTTTATTGTTTAGTGTTTATGGTTTAAGGTTTAGGGTTTCTATAAACTATATATTTTATTACTTTATATAATTTATGCATAGTGTTTCTATAAACAATATAAGTAATTTACTTTATATAGTTTATACATACATATTATATAAAATTATTTAATAATTATTAAAATATAAATTATATAAAACATGATTAATTGGGTGTTAAATAATTAGTATGTCACATTGCATATTATATGGTTCGTAAATAGTAGTACATGTCATATTAATTTCATTTGCATAATTAGTATTTTAATTGCATGTTAGGTTAATTCACATTAATAGCCCATTTATTTTGTTGTTATGAATAAGTAATAATAAAACCAAAAAATAAGTTCATTTGCAATAGTGCTAGTCCATTTACATTAGTTTACATAGGCCCAATACATAAGCCCACTCTTTTATTACAAATATATATGCATTAATGCTAGTCTATTTACATTAGGGTTTAGGGTTTAGTGTTTAATGTTTATGGTTTAAAGTTTAGGGTTTATAGTTTAGTATTTAGTGTTTATGGTTTAAAGTTTAGGGTTTATGATTTAAGGTTTAGGATTTAGAATTTAAGGTTTAGGATTTCTATAAAACTATATACTTTATTACTTTATATAGTTTTATATATATATATACTATACATGGTTTATACATACATATTATATAAAATTATTTAATAAAATTAATAAAATTATTTAAATGTAAATTATATAAAACATGACTAATTATGTGTTAAATAATTAGTATGTCACATTACATATTATATGTTTCATAAATAGTAGTACATGTTATATTTATTTCCTTTGCATAATTAATATTTTAGTTGCATGTTAGGTTAATTCACATCAATAGCCCATTTATTTTGTTGTTATGAATAAGTAATAATAAAACCAAAAAATAAGTCCATTTGCAATAGTTAGTCCATTTACATTAGTTTACATAAGCCCAATACATAAGTCCACTCTTTTATTACAAATATATATGCATTAGTGCTAGTCCATTTATATTAGGGTTTAGGGTGTATGGTTTAAAGTTTAGGGTTTTTATAAACTATATACTTTATTACTTTATATAGTTTATGCATAGTGTTTATATAAACTATATAAGTAATTTACTTTATATAGTTTATATATATATATATAGTTTATATATACTATACATGGTTTATACATACATATTATATAAAATTATTTAATAAAATTATTAAAATATAAATTATATAAAACATGATTAATTGGGTGTTAAATAACTAGTATGTCACATTGCATATTATATGGTTCATAAATAGTAGTACATGTTATATTAATTTCATTTGCATAATTAATATTTTAGTTGCATGTTAGGTAATTCACATTAATAGCCCATTTATTTTGTTGTTATGAATAAGTAATAATAAAACCATAAAATAAGTCCATTTGCAATAGTTAATCCATTTACATTAATTTACATAAGCCCAATACATAAGCCCACTCTTTTATTACAAATATATATGCATTAGTGCTAGTCCATTTATATTAGGGTTTAGGGTTTAAGGTTTATGGTTTAAAGTTTAAGGTTTAATGTTTATGATTTAGGGTTTCTATAAACTATATACTTTATTACTTTATATAGTTTATGCATAGTGTTTATATAAACTATATAAGTAATTTACTTTATATAGTATATATATATATATATATATATATATATATATATATATATATATATATATATATATATATATAGTTTATATATACTATACATGGTTTATGCATACATATTATATAAAATTATTTAATAAAATTAATAAAATTATTTAAATATAAATTATATAAAACATGATTAATTAGGTGTTAAATAATTAGTATGTCACATTGCATATTATATGGTTCATAAATAGTAGTACATGTCATATTAATTTCATCTGCATAATTAATATTTTAGTTACATGTTAGGTTAATTCACATTAATAGCTCATTTATTTTGTTGTTATGAATAAGTAATAATAAAAATAAAAAATAAGTCCATTTACATTAGTTTACATAGGCCCAATACATAAGCCCACTCTTTTATTACAAATATATATGCATTAGTGCTAGTCTATTTATATTAGGGTTTATGATTTAAGGTTTAGGGTTTTTATAAAATTATATATTTTATTACTTTATATAGTTTATATATATATATATATATATATATATATACATGGTTTATACATACATGTACTATAAGTTACATATATAGTTTAGGGTTTAAGGTTTTTATAAACTATATAATTTATTACTTTATATAGTTTATGCATAGTGTTTCTATAATATATACATATATAATTTATAGATTACTTATATTAGTTATACATACATATATATACTATATTAATATAAATTATAATTTATAAACTATATATTTTATATAGTTTATACATATATAGTTTATATACATACATACATACATACATATATATATATATATATATATATATATAGAAAACTAAAAGTAATTAGAATGTATACAAGATTAAATTGCATCGAATTGAAAATTCAAGAAGATATTTACAATTAAACCATGACTAAAATGAAAGAAATAAAAAATCAAATACAAGTGGAAAAATGATGATTGTTGGAGGAGCATGAGCCTAATTAACCCAAAATATATTTCCAAATAAAATCTCAATTCTCAATTTCCCTCCAAATTTTTCTATTCCCTCTAAGTTTTTCAATTTCCCTCTAAATTCTCAAATTCCCTCTAAATTCCCAAATAAAATCAAAAATTTTCACACAAAAAAAATATTTATTTTAAATAGTTTTCTTCCATCACTCACTTTGAATAATATATATATACTATATTAATATAAATTATAGTTTATAAATTATATATTTTTTATAGTTTATATATATAGTTCATATAAACATAATTTATATATATAACTTATAATAATTATATAGTTTATAATATAAATATAGTTTATATATATATATATAGTTTATATACAAACTTATATTATATATATATATATATATTATATTTTTTAATTTTTTAAATGATTGTAATTTACTATATTTTTCATTATTTCTTCACATTTTGCATTTATTTCGATTTAATATTTTTTTAATTTATTTCAATTTTAAGTCTTTCACTTTTATATGTATTCAATTTAGTCCTTAAATTTATATTTGCATCTTCATTTAGCTCATTGTTAGTAGTTTTTTATATTTTTGTAACTGGTCCATAACTTTTTAAATGTGTTTAATTTAGTCCTTTTTATATTAATTTAAACCTCACATTTTAAATTTATTTCGATTTAGTCCCTTACCTATGTGTGTCGTTTAATTTATATTTTAAAATTTTATTTGTAATTTTACATTTCTTCAATTTTATCCTTAAATTTATATTTTTTACAAAATTGATCCATGTATATTTATTTTTCTCTTAATTTACTCGAAATCATATACAATTACAACTTGCAATTCAACAATCACGAAAGATGACAAAATAATTAATCCAAAAATAAAAACGACCCGACATGAACTCAATCCATATCCGGTAAATATCCGACCTGAATTTTATCTGTCAATGATGTGACCCGATCTAAACGAGATCCGACTGAAGTCCACCCGAACCTGAATTAACCTGGTCTTTATCTGCTTCGGACCTGAACTGACATCGATCCGAACTGAAAATGACCTGACCTGAACCTGATCTGGATCTGGTGTCAAATTTACCTGACTTGATCTGTATCCGATTTTACCCGACCTGACAGGATCCGACTGAAACCTGAACGATTACCTGATTTTACAACCCTACCCGTGAGCTTCCTCTGTCAAAAATTATTCTCCTGGTAAGATTTCTTTTCCATTTCCTTTCATTTATTTTTCCAGCAATGAGAGAAATTTTACCTTGGGAAACAGAAGATGGAGTTTGGGTTAAGAAAAATAGGATTGGCTTAATTTCCCAACCCGGTTTTTTTTCTTGCTTAATATTCAAGGTCCCTTTTTCATTCAATCTCCCTGCTTTTCTCTTTTTATCTGCCTTGTCTTTCACTAAGAATTGGTTATTTGACACTGTAAGAAAAAAAAGGGTTAGTATTTCTTTTCTTTTTGGGATGATGGCAATTAAGGGTCTTATTTGGGATATCCTTTTGTCTCCTATAATTTGATGACTTTGCATTCATGTGAATTTCGTGCTGTTTCTGATCTAGAATTTATCAGATTCTGCTGTTTCTGCATATCCTTCACTCTTTCTTCGGTTAGTCTTTCATTCTTTTTAACTTTTTCTTTGTTCACTCCATCATCGCCAATTGTTTGATATCATTTTGATTTTCCTCGTTTAATATCGGTTCCCGTAGTTTTTTGTTCCTCGTTTAAACATGAGGAAATGGAGGAACATACAACCCATCTTTTCCTCTTAAAAAGAAATGGAAGTCAATAAAAAGATACAGGACTGGAAAATATGGGTTGTATGTTCCTCCATTTCCTTATGTTTAATACCTGCAGGATTCTACTTTATGGTCTATTGATAGTGCATGTATAAAATGCTTTGCCATATACTTTTCATAAATAAATGGATTATGAGTTTCCTAATGACAACTTTCTTATCTGAAGACAGGACTGGAAGTGGCTGGTTAAGTGCCACTAGGGGGAATGGATTTGCTGGAGGTGGTGGTGGAAGAATTTCAATTGATGTTTTTAGTTGGCATGATGATACAGATTTCTTAATTCATGGTATGCGTTTGGTTTCTGCTTGAATATCTTTCCTACATGATCATTATTTGAAATACCATAGCAGTTGCTTCGGTTTTCTCCTAGTATTCATTTTCACAAAATTTTAAGTTTAAATTCTAAATGTTGAAGAGAGGCTAAAGTTGCTTGGTGTCAAAGCTCCCTCCTCTCCGTAACATTTACTCTTTCTATAATACGTAGTCTAAACTCTAACATCTACTCTCCTCTCCATAACATCTGACTATAATAATGTGTCAAAGCTCCCTCTTCTCCGTAACATTTATTCTGACTATAATATGTAGTCTAAACTCTAACATCTTGTTATCTTCACTTTGGCATCTTTTTTTGCAGGAGGAAAAAGTTTTGGCTGTCCTGATAATGCAGGTGCTGCTGGTACATATTATGATGATGTGCCTTAGAGTCTAATTGTCAGCAACCATAACATGTGCACAAATACCGACACACTCCTAATGGAGTTCCCTGAGCAACCACTTTAGACAAATGTGTACCTCCGAGATCATGCAAAGGCTTCTGTTACTTTGCTTTGGAGCCGTGTTCAGGTCATTGAAGAGCTAAATCTTTTTTCCTATTTGAATACTTTACGATTATTGTATTTTTAACTCACATATGATATCAGTTTCTTGATAACTATGTTTCTTTGGCTTATATCCCTCGATATCATTCATTTTTGCTGTTATTATCTATTTGGAGTGATAGCACCTAATTTACAATTTGGTTGGTATGTTTAATTCATCTCTAAAGGGCTGAATTAGAATTAAATTTAGATAAATTAGATGATTTATCCAAAAAGGATTGAATTAGTAGTGTAGCTTGAGGCACATTTTTTAAAACTAAGTGATCAAAACGTTGTAGGAATCAGAATAAGTCACCTGACCTAGATGTACCATGTTGGGAAACCAGTTGAAAATTAATTTTTATGGGTATGAAACTTAGATCCTCTAAAGATAATTGGAACAGTTGTCAAACATTGGAGCGGATGCTAAACCTGTATTTAGTGGTAGATCCCAAGTTATTATATAACAAAAGTTGAGAGTTACACATTTAGACACTAGAGTTAAAGTTGGTATGAAACTTAGATCTTCTAAAGATAAGTGGTGTGATTGTTCAACCTTGTGCGGAGAGAGTGATGGTAGTTAGATAAAACTTTGGTTATAATTGGTCATCCATATATTATGCTAACTATGATCTATCAGGTTACCAGCTGGTGTCACCAATATTAGGCCTCCTCGCTTATAATGCCGACAGTGATCTGAGTTTTGGTAGCCCTTTCGAGCTTGGGATTCTTGCCATTGACAAACCTATTAAAATCGATTTCAGCAATGTTACAAAGGCATCCAACATCACAGGATTCTTGCCATTGTGTGATAGTTTTGAAGGAAATGGAAAAGTAACATTGAAGAACCAAGTATCACCCAACGTTTGTGTGGCAAGCAGGCATGGCCAGTTTGGTTTGGTGGTGAAGTCGCCACAGTCGTTGGCTGTGAGGAAGAAGATGCAATGGAAACTGGTGGTGGGATGCTCGGTCGGAGCTGCTTTGGGGGCTTTCCTTTTGGGGTTGCTTTTAGTGGCGATGTTTGTTAAAATTAAGAAGAAAACAAGAATGGAGGAGTTGGCGAGGAGAGCATATGAAGAGGAGGCTCTTCAGGTTTCCATGGTTGGACATATAAGGGCTCGAACATCGCCTGCAACTTAACATCATCTTTTAAATGGTAGCTATGGATTCTTTTTATTTTCCTTTTTCGTGTATGATCATTCTTTTTTGCAAGGTTAGTTCTATATGTCTTCGAAATAAAATCGATTCTTATGTTCATTATCTTGGAACAGAACAACTATGTTTTTCAAGGACATGTTAAGCTTCATTTCTCTTCATTTCATTATTCTCTTTTTCATAACTTTCTGGCTCAATGTCTAGGAAAATAACAACCCAACTGTTCTTTTGTTTACGATTTTTAACAAAGGGTATTCTTTATTCTCCATGATTCATAAACACATATTTAACATTATTAATTAGGCCTGTAAATGAACTGAACGTTCAGCGAACCGTTCATGAACCGTGCGGCAGGAAGTTGGTTTATGTTCGTTTATTTATTAAATGAACGAACATGAACAAGATTTTGCGTTCGTTTAATTAAATGAATGAACATGAACAAAGGGCTCGTTCGTTTATTTACGTTCGTGAACGTTCGATTATATGTTCGTTCATTTATGTTCGAACAGAGGGCAAGTTGAATATGTTACGAAGATTATTGAAGTTGTTTGGATTTCAAGAAGATTGTTTTGTTGAACAAATTAACTTTAAGACTTTATTATGTTCATATAACTTATTTATGATTTATGTATGCTTTTGTTGTATTCAAACAAATTAACTCTAAAGTTACAAGTTATATTAATGAATTTTAAGTTGTTATTCTTGTTGTTTACTTTTTTTTACATTCGTTTGTTGTGTTCGAATAAGGTTTTTTTGTGTGTTTGTGTTGTTCGTTTATGTTCGTTTATTGTGTTCGTTTACGTTCGTTCGTTCGTGTTCGTTTATGTTCATTTAATGAACGAACATGAACAAGCTATATTCCTTAATGAACGAACAAAAAAAAATTTGTTCGTTTATTTATTAAATGAACGAATATGAACATACATCCGTTCGTGTGCATTCGGTTCGTTTACAGACCTATTATTAGTAAAAATAAAGTGGTTTTGTTGGCCGTCGGCGATTCACCTATTTAGAATGTAAACCTTGTCGATTGAAAAATAAAAGAAACCTCCCAGTGAATATTTCACGTATGAATCAAAACTAATTTTCACAATTTAAACATTTAGTTAAATGTTGATGTAAAATTTTAATATATTTTTACATAAATTATATAAAATTTAATATTAATTAAAATAAAAATAATATATGATATATTTAAATACTCAAGTAATATATTATCAACAAATAGAATATTTAAATAAAATAATTTTTATTTAAATATTTAGAATTTCATTTGTTAAAAAATATAGAACATGGACATTTTGGTAAAATATACATTCCAGTAATCTTTTATTCATTCAACCAAACACTGTAATTTTACATTCCTGCCAAACCAACCAAACACAGTAATGTAACATTTCCAGTAATCCTATTCCCTGGTAATATTTTATTCCCACTGATAATCTTACATTTCATGAACCAAACGTACCTTAAAAGATGATATTTTAATCCTTTTCAGGAAGTAATCTTTTTAGATGCTGCAAAGCGATTAAAGGTAAGATATTTATTGTTGGAAAGTGTCTTATATCTCATTGGTCAAATTGAGTATAGGAAGTTGAAAGACATTTATGTGAGTTTCTTCATTGCATTGAACATTATTTCGTTGTATTTGTTGCAGTGTTGTTCATTAGATCTATTTGTTGTAAATTCCTATGGATCTGCATTTGAGATTAATCATTATGTTTTCTAGATTTAATATTATGGTTTGAATTGTAAGATTTAACACTTTAATATTATGATTTTATTATGGATTTCATTATTCTAGAGTTAATATTATAGTTTGAATCTTGAAATTTGACATTTTAATATTGTGGCTTGTTTATGGATTTTATTGTTCTAAACTTAATATTGTTGTTTGAGTCTTGATATTTGACTTTATTTATGATTTTTTATATATATTTATAATTTTAAAAATAGTTATATGCCGTACCTTTACCGTCCCGGTAACCTGTAATTTTAAAAATTATCGTTTCTCGTCCTCGTATCCGTATGAGTGCAACATAGCTCTTCGTTAGTATTTCCGATAGTTATCTGAAGCGATGTATGCTCGTTTACTTCTATTTCTTTCATGCAGGAATCTCTGGCTATGTTGTCGATAATCTGTAGAGAGCTATCTTGGTGATCCCTTCAAAGTTCTTGATGCTTGGTTATTCTCTATTCTGTTTATCCGGGTTAAAATATTTTACCTACATTTGTTTTTTTTATAAGCACTAAGTTAAATTTATGAGATTTAATAACATAAGATTAAACTCTAAATATAATATTTATTTATTTATATAAAAAAATCACATAACAAATAATATTGATAAAAAGATAAACTACACATTTAGTATTTTAACTATCACTTTTATTTTATTTCGATCACCCAACAATTTATTTTTTTAAATCATACTTAATGTTTAATTTTGATTTCATTTTGATCACTCATCGTTAAAAAATTAACAGTGATACTGACGTGTAACCATAAGATAATGTCATATTATTATTAATTTTTTTTCTAAAAAATTACCTCGTCAGCATTTATGTTAATGTTTTAAGATAGATGACTAAAATAAAATAAAAATATAACATTACGTATGATTTTAAAAATTATTTAGGACAAATGAAATAAAAGTAATAGTTAAGTAGTTTATTTAAAAAAAAATAATAATAAAACTATAGTTGGAGATCTCAAATATATTCCTGCTGACGCCTTCCCTTCTTCTCGATTTACCTTCCCTCTCGTCTATAGGGTTTTAAGCCCATTGATTCCATTGTTTCTTTTTAGGAATTGATCTACCCTGGACAAGACTCAATTCCAAAGGCCTTCTCTTTTTGACCCTTCGATTTTCGCTTTTTCTTTTCTCGCAGGCACGTTCCGTTCTTCGCCAGTTTTCCTCTTCATTCCCGGTACAAAAGATGGTATGTTATTCCCTTTAACCCAATTTGTTTCTTGTCTGTTTGGTTGCTTAGAAACCCCCTGGAAAACTGGGGAAAATAGAGAATGAAAAAGAAAACAACTTTCTTTATGATGCCAATGGTTTTTTTTGGGGTTAATTTTGGTTTCTCCGTAATGCTTTATTTTTTATATTTTATTATGTATATTTGGTTGGGCAGCTTCCTCTTTCTCTACTGAAAACAGCTCAGGGTCATCCTATGGTAACACCATTATTTCCCTTGCTTGACTCTTCTCAACTTACCCTGCAAAGTTTTGCTTCATTTGTTGATCTTTTTTTCTTTCACTAACAGCTGGTGGAGCTAAAAAATGGGGAGACCTATAATGGACATTTGGTCAATTGTGACACTTGGATGAACATCCATCTTCGTGAAGTTATTTGTACTTCAAAGGTATAACTGTTAATCCATTCTGTATTTTTTTCCCTCTCTAGGTGTCAAGGAGTAATGCTGTGTTGGTTTGTGTTCTTTTCTAGTTTTTAAAACTGTGGCTGGGTTCAATTGAGATTATATTGTAGGACGGAGACAGGTTTTGGCGAATGCCTGAATGCTATATCCGAGGAAATACAATCAAGTATCTTCGAGTCCCCGATGAGGTACTGCTGCTCTTGTATATGTTGTCGTTTATTTTATTTACTTTGTGTAAGTAAGATTATTTGTGGCCTTAGTTTTATTGACTCTGTTAAACTTTATGAAGGTTTCTTAGTTGCCTTCATGATGCATAATGTAGTTAAATTTTAGCTATTTTTTGTTGAAGAAGCTCTTGTGGGGAGTCTAAAATGCAGCCGGTTAATATACAATGTAACACTCTCAGTTGTAAGTGAAATTATTATCGATTATATAACTTTTTAGAGTAGACATAGTAACATTTTAGGATAAACCCTGCCGCAAATTAACCTTAGGTTTCCCGTCGTACTGCAAAACTGCCGAACTTTTGTGGTGTTAAAAAGAGTGTTATTTTTTTACCCTTAACTAGGTAAGGACTTTTTTTTAAAGAATTAAAATGTCTTTCATCCTCAAGAATGACGAAGTTTAGGTCTTACTTGATCACCTTTGTGTTCCACATGCCAAATTTTAGACTCCACGTAAATTTTGTAGCTTCGTTTTTATTATAGGTTCTACTTTTAGTGCTGCCCTCTAATCGTTTTATTAGCTTATTTCTCGAATCTACTAAACTTACGATTTTAATATTGAATTCCAGGTCATTGATAAAGTTCAGGAAGAAAAGAGTCGTGCAGGTATGATTTAATTCTCTTGCTAGCTTTTAAAAGCGATGATGGATCATTCATTATATTCATTTGAGTTCAAGAAGGCTGCTTTAAAAATATGCTGTATTCTCTCAAGTGCATCAGATTAAGTTGTACTAGAATAGTTGTATGCTGGAACTAATGTGATCATCCCATGTACAATCTGTAGTTTCCCCCTCTTTCTTTTGTTTTCTGTTACATTTCTATTAGTTCTGATTGAGTCCCAACCGTGTTGCTCTCGAGGTTGATTCCATTATGTTTGCATCTGAACTGGTGTTTTTTAACCTGGCTCTCTGATTTTGCTGGTCTTTTCAGATAGGAAGCCTCCTGGTGTAGGCCGTGGAAGAGGTAGAGGTAGAGAAGATGGTTCCAGTGGGAGGCAACCAATAGGAGTTGGGCGTGGGCTAGACGACATTGCTAAGGGTGCAGGCCGAGGCCGGGGTGCTCCAGGTGGAAAGCCTAGTGGTAGCAGAGGTAAAAACTGCTTAAATATCAGCTGCATAATGTTCTTGCATTCTTTGCAAAATGGCTTCGTAGCTTAAATGACAATTGAATAATATTTTTTCATAGCTAGCTTAACAATTAACAAAATCATACTAATGGTATGCTATTTTCATTCTGGTGCAGGTGGTGGTCAAGGTCGGGGTTGAGGTGAGGTGATGCTGCGTTATTCTGGGGTGAAGTTACTATTAATGTTATTACAAGTGACACAAGCTGAGTTCTTCCGGCGGGTTAAGACTAAGACCAGTTGCATTAAGTGCCAGATATTACGATGAATTGCAGAACTCGGTTAAGGACCATTTATTGTGGTTTGTCATTTTAACTTCTTTCCCTTTTATCTTACTGTGGATATAGCTTGTAAGAGGATTTACTGTTAGGAGCATGTGCTAAATTAAAAAATCTTCTTTTCTTGGCCTCTTACGATGCCGATACTCATTTACTAGTGTATTGAACTTAGTCTAGAAATCAAGCTAACAGGGCTTCACATTTGTGATATAAACTCCATGGGAAAATTGGTTCCAAATGGTGGAACGAACATCATATTTAAACAATATACAAGTTCTGGAGGGAAAAACTTTCCAAAAATCCAACTTCAACCATATTCACTCACTGGAAAAGGCTTAAATACTTAGAGGGGTCATGGCGGAGAGTGTCATGCCAAAAATTAGCAATTTTTTAGGGAATAAGATGAAATGCAGATATTTTTGTCTCCATCGAGCAAATATTTCCAAGGTACATGTAGAAACCATCCTAATTAAGGCCTGACAGAGACATAGGTTTACCGAGTTTCAGTACCATTCTTCGGCTCATGCGCTTGGTACAGGTTCTTTTATCTCCAAGGTCTTCTCCACCTTAGCATCTCCTTCAGACTTGTCGGTGTCGCTATCTGCCGCTACAAATAAATGAAAGCTTAACAACTAGCAAAGACAGGGTAATCACAGGGACCCTCGCCCCAATATTTATTTTGCTTTCCTGTTTGTTTAATGCAAGGAAAGAACCGGTAAACGCAAATTAATCGAAATTCTAAACCCAAAAATCCCATAGAAAAATGAGGAAAACGTTTCATAAGTAATACATACAACAATTAGCTGACCTCCACATTAACCTTATCGTGAAGATCCACCAACTTCAAGTCATAGAGGTTATTGTCAAGTTCTGCATTAGCAGAGAAAGTGAAGACTCCGTCTGGTTCAAGATTGACCTTTGCATTCTTAGAATGGGGTAATATCACTGTAATCACAATTCAAGGCAGCATGTAGCCAAAAGAGGCAATTGCTAATGTAACAATCCCAGACAAAGCACCCTAATCATTATCACACAAAGAAGAGATCATGAAAACTCACGTGGAAAGAGACAAAGAACTAGGACAATTCGGGAAGTATCAAAAGAAATTCCAAACCCAGAATGGAAAGGAGAAAAATGAATAAGATTACCTCATTGTTAGCAGATAACCTATTAGTCAAGTACCCCTAAAGTGGATAATTCTTGTACGACAGCCTAATTAAGTCTAAGGAATGTTAGGGAATGGACGCAACCGAAAATGTTATAAAAAATATAACATTTTTGGTTGAGCGCACCTAAGATGTTAATTTTTTTCTAACAATTTTTGTTGAACCGAAAATATTATGAAGAATGTAACATTTTCGATTGCCAACCGAAAATGTTATGAAAAAAGTTAACATTATCAATTTTTAACCCCACATTTTATTTTTATCTAATTTTAAATTTTATACATTATATTTTTCACAATTTTCCTCTTTTGATGTCTTTTTATAGAGACCGTTATTTTCTTTTTGAAAAAAAGGAAATATATCAAATTTCAATGAATACTTATAATTATAACCGTAAACTATACGTATAATAAAGGCATTTTTCTATAATCATTGACATAAAATTAGTCTCTTAAGATCACATAAGGAATATATAAGGAAAAGATTAAAAAATAAACAGTCAAACAACCAAAAACATACTAAAAGACAGAGAGAAAACGTGTCATAAAGACATAGATAAACATATTATAAAAATAAAGTTATTAAAATTAAAAAATTAAAGAAAATTAAAGATATGAAATAAAAAAATATTAACGATCAATAACTAATATTAACATTGATGTTGTGATCGATCAACAAAGATAAAAAGAAAGGGACGAGTGGTGTACCACATATAGAAAAAAAAACTAGTTTTTTAGAGAAAAATTTTACTCATTTGAAATTTATTTTTTTCAATCTATTGATCGACTAATCCGGATCGGATACTGTAGAGGCGAGGGCGACCCTCCTAATCCAATTTACGCAATTCACAATCGTCAGGATTCGAATCCTAACCTTACTTAAAGGATTTAGTGCCTCATCCCACTAGACTAACTAATTATTGGTACAACAAAATATTAATTGTTACATTAACATTACGTGTCAATTTAATGTTGAAAAAAATTAAAAATATCAATTTGAGATTGAAATTTTATATATTAATTTGAAAAAACTGAAAATTTTGATTGCTAATTTGTATAATAAACCAAATGTTAAAAATGCTCATGGACTGGATTAAATCGAAATAAGTTTGAGATTCCGTATGATATTAATAGATTCTATATTAGACTAAGTCTGATTCAAAATATGAACTTTAATTTTTATTAAAATAAAAATAAAGGTATATTGTAAAGGAAATTAACAAATTTAGATATCAAATTAACTAAAAACACATTAAAAAATTAGGGTAAACTACACGTTTAATACTTAAATTATTACTTTTATTCTGTTTTGGCACCTAAACTTTATTTGTTTTCAAAATCACACTTACATTTTGTTTAAGTTTCATTTTGATATTCTGCCGTTAAAAATTTAAAAATGATGTTGATATGTCACCATAAGATATATGTCACGACATCATTGAAAAAATAAAAAATGTCACGTCAACAATTCTGTTAATTTTTTAACGATATGTACTAAAATAAAACCAAAATTAAAACTAAGTATAATTATAAAAAATAATATTAAAATATTAAAATAATAATAATAATAATAATAATTTAAATACTAAATGTATGGTTTAACCGAAAATTAATAAATTCAGATAACAAACAATATATTAAACCCTACAAATAGCATCTATTTTCTCAACTACAAGCATAAGCCCAAACTAAGAAGCCCACGTTTATCTCTCAGTCGTAAAACAGCGTCGTTTAAGAGCCCTCTCAATTCATCTCTGAGATTGAAATAAAACCCTGCAAAAAACCCTAACCAACAATTCTGAGAGACGAAGATCCAATGGGGAGGTCGAGAAGGAAATACAAACAATCTCGCGCCAAGGTCAAAGTGGGTCTCCCGAGGAAGAACCCTCACGTCTTCAAGCCATGCTTCAGCCTTCCTCCGAAGCTCCGCGCCCTCGCCGAGGTCGACGATGCCCTCTCCAAGTGGGACGACCAAGCCACCGTCATCCAGACCTACAAGTCCTTCGGCGTCGTTTCTAGCCCTAACTTCCTCGGCGTCCGTTCTCGTACTTCTCACATCGTGGAAAGCGATTCCCTCCAAGTCCCTCATCCCCCGCCGTCCGATGAACCGACTGATGAATTCGATCCCATTGATTCCGGAAGCGATCTCGAAGAAGATGGTCAGTCCTCCTCCCCCCCCCCTTCACTTCTCTGCTGTTTATTCGGTTCAATTTTGAGGTTTTTTTTAGCTCAATTTGAATTAAGTACGGTTCCTTTAGATGTAAAAGAAGTTATCCAATGAATCTGATCCTATTATGAAACTGCAAGCCTTTTCAATTGCTCCATCGATTCTGTCATGAAATTGTAAGTCTCTATTCATTGCTTCATAGAAATATACCGGTGAACTTTAGGTCTTCCTGCTTTAGTATGCTAAAGTTTGGTGTTTAATCCCTACTTTAATTTGCTATAATTTGATCATTCTACTTTATAATGTTATTATTAGGTTCAAATTGATAACAACTGGTGATGCAGAAGTCGTATTCCCTTTTTTGTTCTCAAATGAATATTTTAGCATACTCTATTCTTTTGCATTTTAGACTTAAAAACTGCTCTGGGGAAGAAGCGAAGAGATGGAAGAAGCACACATTTACAGCCACTGACCAGTATGCAACGTCATCATATTGGCCGGCTTGTTGAGAAATACAGTGATGACTACCAGGTTTGATGGTGTTACGCTTTCATATATTTGTATTTCCAGTAGTATTTCAGTAACTCTTATAGATGGTAGTTTTGCTTATTGATGCTTTGATTTTTACAGGCAATGTTCATGGATGTAAAACTAAACAAGATGCAGCATTCGGTTGGGACTCTGGAGAAACTATGCAAGAGATATCATATGTTTGGAGATAAAAATCCATTGATATCATCCTGTTGAGAATGTTTCGAGTTTCTGCATGGCAATCTCTCAGGGATTTAGAGTTTGTCAAAGTTCTAAAGAAGATTATATTATGATTGATTATGTACTCGTAGTAGCCTGGTGCAAATTTTGATTTGGATTATTGTACTTTCATCTTGATAATGGAGTAAAAAGTATCAATTTTCAATTCCATTAAAATTCATTGGTCAACTTTTCTTCTCCTGCTGTATGTTTCTTCACTTTTTCAAGTTGGAAAATTTTTGAGTTAAGAGGTATTTTATTGTTGGTTGGATCCTTGTTTTGCTGGCCCTTTGCTCAGAGTTGAAGTGTTGGGATTCAGGCACCATCCCTCTATGTTTATTTATGGTTAGGTTTTAGCTGTTTAGCATCTCTACTTTTTCTAGGCATACCTCCCTCTGCTGTTTGAGAAGGCTTGAAGTGCCTTATGGATTGGTGATCACAATACTATCCTCGATTGGGTTATCTCCCTCTTGTTCTTATCAGGGTGTAGCCGGAATCGTGCCCCCCCCTGTCCGTTTTCTATTGCTGTTTGATAAGGCTTGAAGCGCCTTACGGATTGGTGATCACAATACTATCCTCGAATGGTTACCTCCCTCTTGTTCTTATCGGGGTGTAGCCGAGAATCCCCCCGTTGAATTCAGGGACGGAGTCACGCTGCGTTCAAGGGGTCACTTTCTAATTTTAGTTTAGTTTCATTTTGTTCCTCTTAATATTTATCTATAATTATACTTTGTCCCCTTTAAGAAGTTGATATTCTAACTTCATTCCTGCCTGAATAAGTGAATATATGTATATATAATAATATGTATGTAATCAGGCTTACTAAAGAAACAAGTTTATCTCAATAATAATGGTTGTCATGTATGGACGCAGGAATTTATGTTAGGGGGTGCGAACTTAAGAAGATATATTAAAAATTTTAGGGAGTGTGAAGTTATAAAATCAATAAAAAAAAAATGGAATGTAAAATTTTTAGGTGTGTATGCATCCTCTAGCACCTCTCGATCCATCCATGATTGTAAAGATCAAAATAATTCTCGAGATATTTAAGGTAAAATCCTATTCTTATAATAATGATTTGAGTGCAATATTTATAAGGATATTTGAACGTTCATATCAAATGTTTGAGAGTTTTTGAATATAAATTATCTTATAGATTAATAAAACAATAAAGAAGATAAGATATTTTTCACTCAAATGTTTTTTGAAGTATCATTGTTCGAAAGTGTTTAAGCATCTGTCAAATGAAGAAAAATCCTTGATTTAACATTGGATCACTCAAAATTCAATCCCGATGTAGTTACGAACAAATTGAATAACTTTTTTCTCTATAATTCAATTTTTTTTAAATGATTTTATAGAGTCTAATAGAAAGATTAGAGTATTTTTCATAGACACCAATCAAACTCAATGAACAAGAATATTATAAGACAAGGACACATCAACGTGTGTAAATTCGTATCCTTAAAATTTTATAATTTCATACCCCTTAAAATTTTAAAATAATTTCTTAAATTTATGCTCCTAACTTAAATTTCTGCATATGTTCTTATGCCAAATGATGATATCAATTTAGCAAGCCAACCAAAATTATGACCGACATTTTTAATTTAATCCTACGACTTATTCTTTAAACTATTAATATACTATTGATGAAGTATTTTTATTAGTTGAGTCCTGAATTCAAACATTTAATAATATGAAACATATTGAAATATAATTTTTATTATTATCTTTAAACAAATTAAAGCTGATCTGTGTATGAAATTAGTGAGATAAGGGATAGGGAACAAATCACAATAAGCAAATCGCGTCTTCTAGTTGACTTCTTACGCCATACGCTATGTCAGCACCCTGTGTTTCTCAATAAATTCACTTGTTTTGGAATTCCAAAGATAGAATCACCAAACTTCAATGGCGGCGTCGGAGAAGCAAGCCATAGTGGTCGGAATCGACGATAGCGAGCACAGTATGTATGCGTTGGAATGGACGTTTCTTTCGCTTCAAATCCTCCATTCAAGCTCTTCATCGTTCATGCCAAGCCTATTGCTTCTTCTGCTATCGGTCTCGCTGGACCTGGTACTATTTCTTTGCCTTTTCATCAACTGTCCTGTGCTGCAGTTGTATTATTACTGATGTTTTATGGTAGGAGCTGCTGATGTATGGCCGTATGTGGATGCTGATTTGAGGAAGATCGCCGCCAGGGTTGTGGACAAGGCCAAGGAACTCTGCGTTAGTAAATCGGTATTCATCACACCTTTGCCCTACTTTCCAAAATCATACCAAAATGGAAAATAAAAGATATATATGGGCATGATCCAAATTCATAGTGTAAATATTTTTTTAATACATTTTTAAAATCATTGGATGAGAGGAAATAAAAGGCTGAAATTAACAGTAAGAAATGCGAAGATATTCACTGGAAAATAAAAAAATAAAGAGTTAATTTTAGCTTTTGATTTCTTCTTATCCTCAATTATTAAAATTTACAAAATTGTCACACGATTATTCATTATGTTGCAAACTTATTATTTTCTATTAAAAAGTTAATAGTTGTCTGAGCTTAACGTTAACATGCTGACTGATATATGATAGTCATTTGAGATAGATTATATTTTATCATATCTCAATCAACATGTTATCTTTCAACTTAGATTTTTCTAATAGAAAAGGATGAGTTTGAAATAAAATGAATAGTCAGGTGACCATTTTTTAACTTTTAATAGTTAAGAGACTCAACAAAGCAACTCTCAATAGTGAATGATCATTTTATAATTTTTAATAGTTGAAGGACTCAACAAAATAATATCCTATAGTTCGAGAACCATTTGTGTACTTTATCCATATATATATATATATATTGATTGATAGAGAACAAGTCATACAGAATCCAAAGGCTAAAGTTCAGTGTTAAGCCTAAATAAAGAAAAAACAAAGGGTATTAGTTCTGTAAAATCTAATCGTTTCTGGTTATACTAAGGTGCATGATGCCGTGGTTGAAGTGGTAGAAGGTGATGCCAGGAATGTTCTTTGTGAGGCTGTAGAGAAACACCACGCCTCGATGCTCGCCGTCGGCAGCCATGGTTATGGAGCTATAAAGAGGTAAACCTATTATCTTATATCTTTTAAGTTCATAGACAAACCTTGGCAACTCGCTATTACTGCAGTTTATCAGTTGTATTTCAGTCCAGGTTTTAACAAATATATTGTATTTCAGGGCTGTTCTTGGCAGTGTGAGTGATTATTGTGCCCATCATGCTCACTGCACTGTGATGATCGTGAAGAGGCCAAACACCAAACATTAGTCCCTGAAAAAGGCCAATAACCATGATGTTGCACATTGGACTGTAATACCAATAATGCTGGAAAAAAATGGTTTGGGAATTAGGAAAATTAATTGTTGAGATAGATATTTTCTACAATATCAGGAGAAAGAATCAGTGTCGGTAGAAAGACGCGTGAATTACCTGACATCTTTGAGAAGATGCCTAAACCACTAGGCATCTTTGAACTGCATGACGTTGTGTCTTTAGGCTTCTTCTCAAGGAAACTAGATAATCCGTCCATCTTTCTTATCGACACCGTAGAAATCTCAGCAAATAATTTCCCAAATACTCTTAATGAACCAATCTTTTTTCCACCATATCATACAAGGAATTTTTGCCATTTGTCTACTTAATACATTTCATGCGAGTGTTCAAATATGTCGCCATGTCTCAAACAACAGTGTGATGTTCATATAAAACCAAATTGAAGAGCTCAATCCCCAGAGATACAAACTGAACTAATGATTGAAAAACAACTTACTGGTGATTTGGGTTTTTGCTGCAATTATGTCTCTTTCAAGTGTTTTACCCGAAAAAATTAACCCAAAATTACCAGTCTTTACCTGTATTTATACTTCCTTTGATCTGAATTAATGAGAGAGCCAAAAATGTGCACCATTCTTTTTCGAATTAAATTTGATGGAAAGACTGTAAAGCAGTTTAAGGAGAAGATTAAAGATAAATATAGCAAATCAGTCCAAGCACCAGAAACATGTCCGTTCTCACAGACAAAAGCTCGAACAACTGGCTCCCCATTGTCATGGTACCCAAAAACCCGACTCAAACAGAAAGCCGAATGCAAATCCCATGTCTCTTTGTAAAAGGAAAACGCGCAATCCAGGTTGATCTTGCTCTGGTTCCCGTCATTTATCGTCCTCCACACCCCGTATTTCTTGAAGTTCTTGAAAACCCCTCTGAAAAGCATGTAATTTCCCTTCTGCTCCGTGTGAACGCCAATAACTTGTTCCCTTGTTCTCGGCTTAAATTCCATACGCCGGTTGCTAAATGGATCCTCTGCAAGACCAGCCTCACGCACGACAGGAAATAGGAAGATGGATAATCATCTCTCCATTACGGTTCATAAATAATTAATAATAGTTAAAAAAAATGCTGATTTTGTATTGTAGCAGGTTTTGATTAAATAAGAAATTTATTGTTTATTTATTTTATTCATTATTTATTGTTTACATATTTAGGGGACATTTTATTTGCGAAAAAAAATTATTACTAGATAATAAAATTTTACTATTAGTAACATTTTTTTTATTAAAATGATGATAATATTATTACATCCAAATTCTTCTGTAATAAACATTCCTACCACTTTGGACACAAATACTCTTAAAATAATAAATTATTTTCATATGAATCTTAATTTTTATTCTTCGTGTTTTACTCATTATTATAAATTTAATAATAATAATAATAATATTAATATATAAAGAGTTTAATTTAATAAAATATTAATAAATTTAGTAGTTAAAATTATTTTATATTTTTAATATTTAGTATGTTAATCATTTTATTATTTTATGAGGTGAAAATGTTATTATTGTAAAATATTATCTAATTTTGAGTTAATATTTTTTTTAATATTATTGCAAAAAATATTTTTAATAATATTATTAAAATTTAATTATTTAAAATATTATCTAATTTTGAGTTAATAAAAAGGAAATAGTATGGGGCATGACATCTGTCGCAGCTGTCTTTTGGGTGGGCCCGGAATTGGGCTTCGATTTGAATAAAAATATTAGAGTCGCCACCGATCATTTTAAAAACATTTAGGTGAATTGGACACCATCTTACCTGATCTGCGTTTCATCATAAATGTGTCGAGTTCGGGAGTCGGTTACAGTCAAGGAAGGATTAGCACCCTTGAACTGCCCTTTCGGTACCAATTAATTTGTCGGTTGTCTTAATTGTGAAAAATTAAAAATTAAAAATAAAATTTAAAAAATCCGATTCGAATTGGTTACCTTTGATTGGTTGGAATTACTACTGAAAAAATACGTTAGATGATAAAATAAAAATAAATATGAAAAAAGAAAAAAATATTAATATAATAATAATAATAAAATAAAGAAAATAGATAAATAAAAATAAATAAAATTTAGTAAAAAGAAGAATAATAAAAATTAAAAAGAAAAAATAATAAAAAAGAAAAAAGAAAAAATGTTAAGAAAATAAATATTAGCTAAAAAACTGAAAATAAATAAATAACAAAAAGGAACAAAATGCAAAAATTAAAATAACAGTGGCTAAATAAAAATAATAATGGCTAAATTAAAATAAAATAAAACTGAATAATAAAATTAAAATAAATTAAAACAAATGGTCTAGTGACCAAAGTGTAAAAACACGACTAAGTTTGAGAAACTGAAACAGAAAACTTACCAAATAATTAAAACATGTATAACAAATTGGCATAATAACAATTTTGGTCCCTAACCAAAATCTAAAAATACGGCTAAAGTAGAGGTATTTAAGATGTAATTTTCCCATTAATTTTGTCTATATATATATCAACAAATTTGTTTTTTTTTTTGTTTTATTTTCACCCAAGACTCAAAAAAAGGAGAGTTCTCTCAACTCTCCCTCGACCGGCCATCCATCGGTGACAACCCCGCCATGTCGGCCGCCGTCTAAACCACCCAAAATGCTCTCCTTAACCACATAATCCGAGATCTGAGCCCTAAATCTCACAAAAAGCCCAAGAAAAACATAGATCTACGCCCGAAGTTCCGACTTTTTACCTTCGCCGATGGTGACTCTTCGACTCTCCGGTCTCCCGACGTGGTCCTTGTACTCTCCCGGTTCTTTCGACGAAGGCTTCAATGTTTTTATTTTGTGCTATATTCGAATGATTTTTGCTTAATCTCTGTATTTTTTCTGTTTCGATTGATCTGTGTTTTCGGTTGTGGTTATCATTCTTGTACGATGTTGTGTATGGGTTGCTCCCCACTCGATGGGTATTCCCCGTTGGATGTGTTCACCTCCTTCGGGGGTTGGTTGCCAATCTTGAAGGGGTCGTTCCCCTCGTTTCGGGTTTACCGCCGTTCATGTGGCCGGGAATCTCGGGATGGCGTAGTCCTGGTTTTCTCGGTCGGTCGGTTCTTCTTTGACTGCATGGCTCCCCTTGTGCGGTATCATTGAATATTACTGGAAACCCTAGTTTCCTTTTGGGTTGGGTTAGGCCCTGTTCTAGACCCGAACCTTGACTTGGGCTCTTGCCCACTTTGGACGTATTGGACCCTGGACAAAAATAAAATAAAATAAAATAAATAAAATTGAAAAATAAATAATAATAATAATATATATTTTCAAAAAAAAATTAAAACTATATATTATATATATAATTTTTTTAAAAAAAATTCAAACTATATATTATATAGTTTTCAAAATGTTTTAAAAATTATATATATTTTCAAAATGCTTTTTTTAAAACTATATATTATATAAGTTTTAAAAATGATTTCAAAACTATATATTATATAAGTTTTTAAAAGGTTTTCAAAAACTATATATTATATATATTTTCAAAATGCTTTTTAAAAAACAATATATTATATAATTTTCAAAATGTTTTTAAAAATCTATATAATATGTATACATTTTCAAAAATCGTTTTCAAAACTATATATTATATATATATTTCAAAAATCATTTGCAAACTATATAATATATTTATATAAATAAAAAACAATCCGGACGAAAATGAGTGTCTATAGCATCCAATAACATAATTTATGTTAAACAAACAAGCATGCAATTAGAAAACGAGAATATATCTATATATTTAATTTTTGATAAATTATTTTTTATGTTTGGATTCAAATTTGGATATCCAAAAAATTGAATATTCGATTTGAAAATTCATATATGTGAAAAATTGGATATTTGATCTGAAAATTCGGATTCGAAAAATCAGATACAAATCGTAAATTTAATGATCCAAATTTTTAAATATTCAAAATTTTGGATAGAATAATATGCAATTAGAAACGAGATATATCTATATATTTAATTTTGATAAATTATTTTTATGTTTGGATTCAAATTGGATATCCAAAAAATTGAATATTCGATTGAAAATTCATATGTGAAAAATTGGAATTTGATCTGAAAATTCGGATTCGAAAAATCAGATACAAATCGTAAATTTAATGATACAAATTTTTAAATATTCAAAATTTTGGATAGAATAATATGATAATGCGCACCCCTGATAGAGAAAGAGGAATTCTCTACTCCACTCGATTTCCTTTTTTCTTAATTGAAGATCTGGATTGGAGGGCAAAACTCTGGAGATAATGTTCTCGAAGAAATTATTTCACGAGATAATGCACTCCCCAGATTAATTGCTCAAATAGGGTGAAATCCACAGTGTTGGTCGTAGGTCGCCATGCCATCCGGGCGACCTACTAGGTCGCCATGGCTTCCCGGCGAGCTACAAGAGAGATTAACTTTGCATGTGCCATGTACGTCCCAACACACTAGGCATCCGAGGCCATCCGAGCGAGCTATGCGAGAGCATCTGAGGGCATCCGACCGAGGCCATGCACGTCCCAACACTCCCATGCATAGGTCGCCATGGCTTCCGGGTGACCTCCCAGCTTGCCATGCACGCCACTAGCTTTGTTCCCTCGTGCCACAGCTGCTACCTCCTGCTCCCTCTTGCTCCCTCGTGCCATAGCTTCGAGACTATCCCCTCCCACTATCATAGCTGCATTGTTGCAGCATAAAATCAGCTGCTGCATGCAACAATTAGTGTTGTATTATTGCAGCGTTTAACGGTTGAAAAACATACATCAATTAGTGTTGTATTATTGCAGCGTTAAACGGTTGAAAAATTTGCAGCCTTCAAAATCAATTATACAGCTCAAAAATTGATTGCAGCTTAGTGCAAATATCATTATATATTGGATATGAGGGGTTTAGGGTAGAAGCATAAGAAAGAAAGAAAATTTGTCGAGAGAAAGGAAAGGAAATGAAGAAGAAGAAAGGGAGATAAAGGCTCAAACATCATTCGTGAGGTAATTTTTTATTGTTTAATTTAATTTATTATATGAAATAATTAGTTTGTTAGTTTAGGGTTTAAGTTATTTAGTTAGTTTGTTAGTTTAAGTTATATTATTTAGTTAGTTAGTTTGTTAGTATAAATTATTAGTTTGTTAGTTTAAGTTATATTATATTAGTTTGTTAGTTTAAGTTATATATTAGATATATAAAACATTAGTTAATTAGTTTCTTAGTTTAAGTTATTAAATGTTAAAAAAATATTTAATTAATTTGTTAGTGTGTTTAAACGTATATTAGGTTGTTTGTTAAAATTTAAGTTATATTATGAAAAAAGGGATTAAGCTTAATTAGTTTGTTATTTAAACTAAGTTATATTACAATAAAGAAATAGTTTATTAGTTTAAGTTATATTATAATATAATAGATTATATAAAATTAATTTGTTTAATTTATTGTTGTTTAAAGAAATATTTTATTTACACGTACAGTGCATTATTCCATAACATTTGCCCACATACAGATTGATTCGAAGAAAGAAACAAGAAATGAAAAGAAATGAAAGGAAGAAGGCATAAATACGGGGTAATTTATTATTATTTTTTGTTGTTGTGTATGGTGGACATATTATGGAAAATGAGGTCGGAGTTGTTTTTCAATCTGAAAAACCAATAAATATGATGCTAAAAAAAGACATCACATTTATAGAAATGAAGCAGAAGATTGAAAAAAAAATTGAGCTGCAGTTGATGGTTTGAGGTACAGGTTTATGATATGTCCCAACCTAGTCAGATATGTTGCAGTACCAGTTGAAGAAGATGATGATATTGGAACCATGATTGGATTACATGAGTCAACCAATATAGCAGTTATTGAGTTATTTGTTGATGTGCGTAACATATGTGATGTTCATGGGTCATCAAGAGATGTGGCTCGAAATCCATATGAAATGGCTTTCGATAGTGAGTTTGAGTACCCGACATTCAGGTTCCAGAACAGTTTTATGGAACTATTAGAAAGTGGAAATGAAGTCGGAGGGATATCTGCAATAGCAGAGTATGAGACGAGAAACATACCAGAATTGACTGTTGATATTGATGCTGAAAATCGATTGGGAGAAATTCATGATGATTCAAACGAAGATGAAGAAACCGAAGAACTCGTTTTGGGAGACGATGAAATTTTTTCCGGTGGAGGTGCAATTGATGAAGTTTCGACACCATATGAAGCTACTCCTCACATGTACGAGATAGTCTATGATACGATGAGGGCACCTGAATTCCCAGACATGCCACATTTACCTCCGTACCAAATGGATGAATCATTCGATAATTCTGGTGAATTTTCAGTTGGGGTGCAATTCAGAGGAAAAAATGAAGCTACGCTAGCAATTAAAGAGTACTGCATCAAATGCCATGTTGCAGAGTTAAACCAGAAAACCCTATACACGAAGTGTATAAAATATGGCCCAGAGTGCAAGTGGAAGATCTGAGTGTCGAAAAATCAAAGGCACGATGCTTGGGTCATCACGAGGTACAATGGTCCGCACACATGTTTGCGAAACTCCATCGAACAAGACCACCGACTATTGGACTCCGATGTAATATGTGAATACGTGAAGGCAATGGTTGAAAAGGATCCAAGGATATCTGGTTCAGTGTTAGCTGCATCTATTCGAAGCCAATTTGGATATCAACTAAAATATGGCAAGGTTTGGAATGCGAAGATGATGGCAATGAAGCTGACATATGAATATTGGGATGCATCGTACAATGAGCTACCACATTTTCTACAAGCAATGAAGCGATTTATCCCAAGAACCATAGTGAAGTCTCAAACCATGCCCGCATATGACGAAGAAGGTCAACTTGTGCCAGGGAAGAAAATATTCCATAGACTATTTTGGGCATTCAAGGCATGTATCAAAGGATTTCCATTTTGCAAACGTATGATCCAAGTAGATGGTACGTGGCTGTATGGTCAATATAGACATGTAATCTTGATGACAGTTGCGCAAGATGGTGAGCGAAATATCTTCCCAATTGCATTCGCCATTGTTAAGGGAGAGACAACAGAGGCTTGGGATTTCTTTCTGATCAATTTACGTCAACATGTCATTCGTGAAGATGGAGTTTGCTTGATATCCGATAGAGGAAAGGGTATTTTGGTGGTAATTGAACGACCAGGAAATCGTTGGATACCTCCGTATGCATATTCGACATTTTGTATCCGTCATATTAGTAAGGATATAATCGACCAATTTCATAACGCACACATTCGTAGCGAGATAGTCAGCACGGGTAAGTTTTATTTTCAATATTTGTGCATTTTTACGTGGTTTTTTAATTGTGGTTTAACACAATATATTTTGAAACAGGATACGAACTACGCCAACCAAATTTTGACAAGAGATTAGAGAATTTGAAGGTATTTTACGATGATCAGCTTGTTTATAAGTGGGCTTCAAAAATACCACGGGAAAAATGGTCGCAAGCATATGATGGAGGTCGGCGATACAGACATATGACCATAAACCTTGTTGAAGCCATTAATTAAGTACTAAAAGGTACACACCATCTCCCAATAGTGAGTGTGGTGAAAGAGACGTACTTTAGATTGGCTAAGATTTGGTCTGATAAAGGCAAGAAAATTGAGAGTCTCATAAATAGAGGTAAAACTTGGGCTCCTACAGTGGTGTAATCAATGGAAGCAAATGAGCGATTGACAACATCAATGGTTGTTTATAATTTCGACCGAGTTGGTCATACTTTTTTCGTGTCGTGCATACGCCGTAACGTCGGAGGAGAAGACCAAACATTTAGAGTTACGATAGAAATGGTGTGATTGTGGTCATTTTCAGGCATGAAAATATCCATGTGCTCATGCAGTCGCTGCATGTATATATGTTGGTGTAAGCGCATACACTAATGTTGATGAATGCTTTCACCTACGTAGGATATTAAATGTCTAAAGTTATACGTTGAGACAGAATGAATCATATTGGCCGAAAAAGGATCATGGCGAATGGCTGCCTAATCCAATGCTTCGCAGAAGTCCAAAGGGTCGACCTGAGTCCACTCGTATTCATACCAGTATGGATTTCAATGCTAGAGAGAGAGGTCAAGCAAAGAGATGCTGATTGTGTAGGGGTGAAGGCCATTCAAAAAACAATTTTCCTAATTTACCAAGATATATGCCTCATCATTAGTAATCATATATGTATTTCTATGTATTTATCCAAATTTAATTTTGTAATGATTTATAATTCGAGGACTTAAACAGATTTGAATGGACGTGTGGTTCAATTAACCATATTTTCGTTACATAACTAATACCCATCCATGATTTGATAGTAACAATGATTTGATAGTAATGATTTAATAATGATTAGTAATAATGAAATTATAATAATGATTTGATACTAATGATTTAATAAGTATTACTAATAATTATGGAATAATAATATTTAATGGGGTGATAAATTTTTATATCTTCACATTGAAGTTGAATTTATGTAATTTTTGTCGATAAATTATTTGAGGGACTTTTTAAATTATAATGGACACGTGGTTCAATTAACCATAATAATGATTTTAATACTTAATGATTTGATGATTTAATAATAATTTGATAATAATGATTTAACAATGATTTAGTAATGATTTGATAATAATCATTATAATAATGATTTAGTAATAATGATTATAATAATGATTATAATAATGATTTGATAATAATTATTTAATAATGATTTTAATATTTAATGATTTGATGATTTAGTAATGATTTGATAATAATCATTATAATAATAATTTAGTAATAATCATTATAATAATGATTTAATAATAATGATAATAATGATTTAGTGATGATTTGATAATAATGATTTATTATTAATATTTAATGATTTGATACTAATAATCATTATAAATATGTCGAATTTGTTAAGGTTAAAAAAACTAGTCTAATTTCAAAATTTAATTTGTAACAATGATTTTAATATTTAATGATTTGATGATTTAGTAATGATTTGATAATAACCATTATAATAATGATTTAGTAATAATCATTATAATAATGATTTAATAATGATTTAGTAATGATTTGATAATATTTATTATTAATATTTAATGATTTGATACTAATAATCATTATAAATATGTCGAATTTGTTAAGGTTAAAAAAACTAGTCTAATTTCAATATTTAATTTGTAACAAATAACAAACGAGTTTACAATTATTGCCGATGCCGGGGTGTTGTTGAATGATAATGTCGGGGCAGACGTCTGATGCGTTGTGGCCGTTGCGGTTGCTTAGGAGTATGGTACCAGTTTGCGATTCCATCCCACTTGCAAACATTGACTACAAATACTGGTATTTGACATCATAGATGTCATGTGTTCAAAGTCATACGTCGACGCAAACATGGGAGAGTAGATGGGTGCCTCAGGCTGCACAAACTCTGGTATATATGCCGGGACAGTAGAATCATTAAATGCGTGATGCAACGATCCCGCATCGTCGAAAAGTTGTGGTGCGCTATTATCCACATCGGTCATTTCCGCTTCAGGTTGTTGAGATGAACTCCCACTCCCACTCGGTAGAGAGTATTCAGATTTACCAAATCTTTTCTTAAACCTCAAAAACTGTCGCGTCTCTACCATTGTTGTCAAGAATGGCTTTCCATTATCCCAAAAATAAGCAAGGTAAGCCGAAGTCTCAAAAATAAAGTCGTCGTCTTGAATGTCGTCAAGAGTTGGCATGAATGAAGCCCTATTGTTCCAAGCATTAATGTAGGTTGCATGCTTCTCAACCCAATTCACCTTTTCTTTATGGCGACCATCAAATCTGTACAGGTGGTCATGCGTCTCAACCCAATTCACCTGACGACGACCATCTAAGTTTTGGAGGAGGTCATGATCCCATGGACTCCGTGGAATAGGTTGGTGGAAGTGGAATTGCCTCAGCACTCTATCACCAAATTGGATCTCAACAAAAGCAAAATTGATCAATGGTGTAACATCACACCAATATTGAAACCCATTTAAAACATCGTGCGGCACCAACACCAAAATTTCTTCATTCATGTATGATCTCCAATTAAACTGTACAATTAAATTAACAATAAAATTGATTTAAATCAAATAATATAGTTAATTTAAATAATAAATAATAATAACAAATTATACATACATCCTTTTTGGCCTTAATGTCAATCTTCAGCCTGAACTCTTTAATGTTGTTGTGCACCAACCCCGTGCCTTCAATTTTATGCCTCCATCTGTATATCAATCAAAACAAAAATATGGCCATTTTGTTCAATAATTTTAATCAAATTAAATAATTTATAATTAATATTTTATATTAAAATAGAGAATTCATATTACCTTCCGGCAAGTGGAAAGTCAACCGTAGTTCGACTAATCGGTGTCAAAAACGGAAGTCTATGTCAAGCACATGATTGTAGCAGCAGCTGACATCCACCGATTTCTGATGTATTATTATCATTCACGACTAATGACACCTTGCATATCTCATGATACAAGAACGTCAATATCGCCGATCCCCAACTATATTGTTTACTATTCTCAAAATTTCTTAAAAAAAAGATACTGAGTGTGAACATAACTACAAGATTTATCCGGTATCAAAATTCCCCCAATCAATTGCAATATATATGCTCGTGTTGCATATATAATTTCATGCTCCGTACTATTTGGTTGAAGCTGAAATTCATTCTTCAACCATGACAACCTCACACGCCACCCTTTACACTTTGGTGGTATGGGCGTTTTCCCAAGAAACAAACTGCAAAGTTGTTCCACATTATTAAACTCATGTGTCATTACCACCGGCATCCCATTAGTTTGGACCCTGAGTTGCATTGCCACATCCTCCAGAGTAATCGTACATTCACCACACGGCAAATGAAACGTGTGCGTTTTTTGTCTCCAATGTTCAATCATCGCACTGATCAAACCTGGGACCAACTTGTAATCTCGCACAAATGTTACATACCAAAATCCAGCCTCTTGCAGGTTTTCTTCTATCAATCGATGTGGCTTGAGCACTTTATGTAGCCAATGACGAAGGACTCGCTGCTCGTCCTCCTGTAATTAAATAATGCAAAAAATTTATCACAATCATAAAATAATATTAAAAAATTTATTAATAATAATTTATTAAACAAATATTTTATTCACCATTATTCCCAAATGACTTGAAATATGTTTATTGTCAAGTCTCAACAGTGGAATTTGATCAGCCATTCAAATAAATTTGTAAAAAGAAATTAAACAACAGTATTTAAAAAATCATTTAATATAATCTAATGTTAAGTAACTAACTAACTAATTTACAACACAACAAAAAAAATTAATATAATAACTTATAATATAATAAACTTATAAAGTAACAAACTAAACTTTCTAAAATATAACTTAAACATGAATTTTACCTTAAACAACTAATAAATTATTCTTTAATATAATTTCAACTAATAAACTATTCTTTAATATAACTTAAACTAATAAACAATTTTTTAATTATAATTTACTACTAAAAAACTAATTAACTAAATTTTTTATATAATATAAATTCAACAAATCATATGGCAACTTAACTATTTAACTAATACAAACTAATTACATATATTTTTTATATATAACTAACGACTAACAAACTAACTAATTATTTTTATTAATATATAACTATCAAACATACTAATTAAATAATTTTTTATTTCTATATGATATAACTTAAGCTAACAATAATATAACTTAAACTAACAAACTAATTAACTAATTTTTTGTTTTACCCTAAACCATAAACCCTAAACTAACAAACTAATAATTTATAATAATAATCTAATTTAAATAATTATTCTTTTATATAACTTAAACTTAAACTTAAACTAATAAACTATTTTTTTATTATAATAAAACTTAAACTACTAATAAACTAATAAACTAATTTTTTAATATAATATAAATTCAACTCAACAAACAAATATAACTTAATTTTTTAACTAACTACAAACTAATTAACTATTTTTTATATATAACTAACGACTAACAAACAAACTAATTAATTAATTTTTTAATTTATAACTATTAAACAAACAAACTAATTAAATAATTTTTTATTTATGTATGATAGAACTTAAACTAACAATAATATAACTTAAACTAACAAACTAATTAAGTAAATTTTTTACCCTAAACCCTAACCCTAAACTAACAAACTAATAATTTAAAATAATAAACTAATTTAAATTAAATAAAATGAAAATTTACCTCGATGTTTATCGGACTCCCTTTCTTCTTCTCCCTCTTCTTCCTTTCCTTTCTCTCGGCACTCTTCTCCCTTTCTTTCTTATGCTTCCTTAACCTCATATCATACCCCCTATATATTAAAGTGGGTCGGTTGCTTCAATTCATGCACCAATAATTGAAGACATCACGAGCCGTTGATTCTCGTGGATTGCAACAATAATTGCTGCATGAAGAAGCAAATGATGCTGCTTGAAGCAACGAAAATTATGCTGCAATAATGCAGCGAATAAAGGTGCATGAGCAGCGGGGAGCAGGCGAGCATGCGGCGGGGAGCAAGCGCGAGAATCTTGCGGGGACCATGTCGCCCAGCGTGCATGTCGACCTAACATGGGCGCGCTCGGCTTCCCTCGGATGCCCTCGCATAGCTCGCTCGGATGCCCTCGGTCGGATGCCCTCGGATGCTCTCGCATAGCTCGCTTGGATGGCCTCGGATGCCCAGCGTTTTGGGACGTGCATGGCACATGCAAAGTTAATCTCTCTCGTAGCTCGCCGGGAAGCCATGGCGACCTAGTAGGTCGCCCGGATGGCATGGTGACCTACAACCAACACTGTGGATTTCACCCTATTTGAGCAATTAATCTGGAGAGTGCATTATCTCGTGAAATAATTTATTCGAGAACATTATCTCCAGAGTTTTGCCTGATTGGAGAATTATGTTCATTGTAATCTTTTTAATTAATCGTAAACTACAAAATGGTCACTAATATTTAAATAAGTTTGTGTTTTCTACACTAAAGTTTCAAAATTAACAAATTTGTCACTAACATTATCGATTTATAACAAATTGGTTATTAGACGTCAACAACTGTTAACGTGGGTGATGAAAATCTTACCTGATTCGTTAACCGTTTACCTAGACCATTGACTGCCATGCTGAAAAGTTCGTTGGACTCCATGATAATCAGCCATCTCTTCAATTTCAATTTCAATTTCATCCCATACCAAAACGCAATCAAGAAAACCTCCATGAAAGATTATAAGCAATATGCTCTTCACCTTCATACTCACCAAAGAACCAGACTTTTCATCACCACAATTCGTTGAACTATTTAGCATGGTTTTCTTGAAATTGAAATTGCTTTTGTTTGTTGCTAGGTAGGAGAGTGAGGGAGATAACCCATGGAGTTAGTTGGAGAATAACGTAGGCGACGGTATAAGTGAGGAGCTTGGTGATGGAAAGTCTAGTTGTTTGGTCGGTATGGAGGTGAAGAGAGCATTGCTGGTCATCTTTCATGGAGTTTTTTTTAATTTTTATTATTGAATTTTGGTAAGGTGTGAATATGAAGTTGAAGAAATGGTCAGTCAACATGGAGTCCAACAAGCTTTCCAACATGGCGATCAATAGTCCAGATAAGAGGTTAACGGACCAGGTAAGTTTTCTGTAACTCACGTTAACAGCTTTAGTGACCAATTTGTTAGTTTTGAAATTTAGTTGGGAAAATAAAAATTTACTCAAAAATTAGTAACCATTTGTGCAGTTTACCCTTTAATTAATGAATTAATATAAGGGTTAATTCATCAGGTACGCTTAAGTTACTATCTGAATTCTAAATTAATCCCAATTTTAAAATAGTTTGATTAATATATAAATATTTTAATAATTTAATCATTAAATGTTAACTCAAGTTTTTAAAATATGCACATTAAAATTATGGATGAGTTTACGGTGAATGTCGTATACATATATACATCACTGATGTCACATACCGAAATGTACCACTAATGTATTTTGCTATATTTTAAAAGTATGGGAAACAAAAATATAATTATTCCTCTTTTGAATATGAATTTAGTTGCAGCAACTTCGTCTTCTCACTTCTGGTTCTATGGTGAAGCCAACAGGAGAAAAGCTTTGGTTCATCGAGAAAAGAAAACATTGTGTTGATAGAGGACGATGATAGTCCCACAATGAAGCTACTCCTTCGGTTGGTTCGGCGTCAAAGGCAGAACCAGGAATGTACTAAAGGGGGTCAAAATAAAATTAAAAAAATTAAATCGAATTATTATATGACCAACATTAAAATTTAGAAACATATATTCGTATGATTCAACAAAAGTTAAAAAATAAAAGAAATAAAGGGTGTAATGTTTATAAAAAAAACTTCAAAAAATACATACCTTGTTAGATTTCATTTGAGTTGAGCTCGTCTCTGTTAGATCAAATAAAAAGTATCAATGATCACATTAGTAGTAAGTGTTTCTGCAATCTTCTTCTCAATATAAACTAATAAATAATCTCTCAAAAAGTCATTTCTCATTCGACTACGAAGGTTTGTTTTCAACATTTTCATGGCCGAAAATGCTCGCTCTAATATTGTGGTAGATGCAGGAAGAGTCAATACTAGACGTAGTAGCCTATCAACCAAATGATACATTTTTGTTTTTCTGTAGTTACCAATCCCCGACACAAATCACCAAGTGTAGAGAGGTTCTTCAAATCTGGATGGAGTGAGACATCTAGCACATAATGTTGCGGTTCATACTTCAAATGATTTTTCTCTTATTCAGAAAAACCAACAGCATAAATTTTTTTAGCTAGATTGCAAATATCGTCTACATTGAATGATTTATAATTGTCTTTAGGATCCAATACTGCACTCAACACGAGAAGCTCTGACACTACTTCACTAAATTTATTGTTTAACTCTTACAATTGTTGATATGTGACATATGTAAATATTTTTACTCAGTAATGATTGCTGATGTCATACTTTTCTTTTGTCTTCCTTGCTATCGAAGAGATTTAAGTACATCCAAATAGATAACACCCATGTCGGGAATTGTAATGCTATATCGCTCAAAAAATGATTTAACATCATGCAAAAGTCTCTCCCAACCGTCATCTCTCAAATTCTGAATCAACGTCTTTGTGGTGGAAACCGAGTGCATAGCATTTACAATGTCTTGTGACTTTTGTTGCGATGCACGACAAAGTTAATCAGTAACAATCATAATCTCTTTAACCACATGTAAAATAAACATGAATTCATACGACATCAATATTTTGATCGCATTCAAAGCATCCCCTCGTTAAGAAAAAGTTGCTCCTTCGGTAGCTATGTTGGTGACAACAGTGCGAGTAGCACTATACATTCTGAGCATGCTACATATTGACTTATAATAAGATATCCATCGAGTATCTTCTGGGCGTTGTAATGTTTCAATTTGATTAACACCTTTTCTTATCTCAAGCTTTTCAATTTCCATCAAATGTTCAATTTCAGTTATATGATTAGCCTACAACTCATCATGACGTTTAGAAGAACTTGTAACAATATCGATAATAAAATTCAAATGTTGAAAGAAAGAATGAATTTCAGGAACTTCCTTTGCTGCAGTGACATTGCAATTGACGAGCCAAACAATGAACATAATAAGCATATGGACAATCCTTGATAAATAATGATTGCAATCCATTCCATTCCCCACGCATATTACTAGCACCATCATAACCTTGCCCTCTTATGTCTTCAAGAATAAGATTATAGTGGGACAAGACAACACAAATCTCAGATTTTAAAGTTAATTAAGCAGTGTCTTTCACATGGATTAAGTCTAAGAAATGTTCTCTCACAAATTCACTTCTATCAACAAATCTAACCACAATGGTCATTTGTATCTTTTTAGAAATGTCTCTAGATTCATCCACGATAAGACAAAATTTTGCATCATCAATTTCCTCAAGAATTGTACTTTGCACTTTTTAGCAAATACATTTGAAATCTCTTTTTGGATTTTTGGTGAAGTGTAGTTGGCATTTTTTGGAGCATTCTCTAGAACAACTTCATCCACTTGTTTATTATATGATGCTAAAAGTTTAATCATTTTCAAAAAAAAAAAATCCTTGATTTCCTGAATTAATACATTTATCATGCCCTCCAAATGCACAAGCTTGAAATGTTAACCACCTAATTGCATCTATTCATGTTGTAAGTCACAACTCGTTGAATTTCTTCTAGACTTTGTTTCTCAACTATCTTCTCAAGGTGACATGATTGATTTGTGAGATTATTAAAAACATTTGGCGGCAAAGTTATGAGCTGAATTCTTCCCTGTGTGACATAAAAATGCACAATCTTTCTTGTTATTAACTTTCCTCCAATTCTTGAATCTTTTTACAGTGAATGTTTTGAATCACACCTTCCAACTGTTTTTTATGCAAAATGAAAATAATAAAAACAGTAGGTAGTATCTTCTGTCGGGGAATATTCTAACAAAGGAAAATTTCAAACCCACTTTTTTGGAACCTGCGCGGTTTTTTTTAGATTGGAGAACTGATATGAAACTTGTTTAGGTTGATATGGTCCAAGATTAACATATTCCCTCCTAATTAGATCTATTTCCTTTGAATCATAATTCTCAATTTGTTTATGCAAACCAGGATTACGCACAAAAAATTAATATCAATACCTTCTTCAATCTTTTCGTAGTCTTGAGAAGGATGTTCATTAGTGGTAGTACTATCGGCAACAACAAGTTTGACTTCATCAACTGGCTCAATTGATACGATAGATTGTGTGTGATCTTTAAAAGTCTATCTTTTTACGTGGTAAGAAATACAGTTTGTGAGATCTTTTATTTCTCAGTGCTTGGGTTCACCCTTGTTTCGGTTGCTGTTGTGGTTTGTCTTCTAGTTGTAACGCTATCTTTCCTTGGGTTTAGGGTCTGTGTATACTAAGTCTTTGTCATTTACCATGGCAGTGGTTCGTGTTTGTTGTCCACGAGTTGGGCTGGGGACAGCTTGTATGCAACTGTTTCCTGAGTATTTCATTTTAACCGCCTCAAGGTTACTCTTTTTCCTCCACTTAGGCCTAAGGAGGTTTTTTAATGAGGTCCTCGTGGTGTACTTTGTAACCTCCTCTAATACAAAATACCCTCTTTAAAAAAAAAGAAATATGACGTTATATGTTTCCTTTTCTACATACTCTGACCTATAATACCAATGTTACAATCAACAAATGAAGAAGTAAAATTAACAGACAACGGTACAATAATCAATTCTTAATGACTTGAACAAAAAAACATAAACTAAATTTATCATCGATAAAGAGGAATTATAACTTTAATCTATATAAATTATTTAAATTATAATTTAATTTAGAAATTAATCCTTATATGATTTTTTTCTTTAAAAAATTATATTATCTCATATTGCTATAGAATTAAATCATTATTATAATAATCATAATTGATAATAAAAAACCAAATACATGTTTTGTCGTAATCTTAAAACTTTGAAAAGAGCTTCTCTTGAATGAATTTTTGATGTAATCTTGAAAGGAATCTTGAAACTTTGAAAATAACTTCTCTTGGATGAATTTTTGCTGTAATCATGAAAGAGGAATAAATAATTAGGGATTTCATTTTTTTTTCTTGTAATTTACTGTGGATTTTAAGTAAAAAAAAGTTAAAAAATAATTATATAGAAAAATCTTTTAGATTCTTGGCAGACTTACCTTTGTATTGAAATTTATTAAATTTTACTATTTTTTAAGTAATAATTAATGATATTCTTTTTTTAATGTAAGAAAGTTACTTTTTATTTTTTTAGTGAAATAAGGACATAAAATATTCTAGCTAATAACTCCTAAACATTCTTTACTAAGTATCGACTCTACAACCACCGGAGGTGTTGAGAGACTTTGACCCCTAAAATCATCGATGTGGGCTATCTTCGTCATAAAATCAACCACTCTATTATTTGTTCGGTCAACCAAAGAAAACATGTAACATCCCAAAATCAGGGCTAGTGATTAAAATGAAAGTTTTGAAACTTTGAGGTCTAATTTCAAAAATATTTGAAAAGTTTAGAGACTTATTTGAGAATAATTTGTGAAGGATTGTTAGTAAATATTAAAGGAAGTAAAGGGTACATTGGTCTTTTCACAAGAAAGATTTTTATCTTTCTTTTATGGGATATAAAACACGTGGAAATGGGTAGGAAAATGGAGATATTTCTCCAGAGAACTCTTTCTTCTTCTCCAGCCATGAGTGATTATAGCTAAGGTAAGTTGGTTAATTCTTTCGTTTTAAAGTTGGTTTTGATTCTTGGAGTGATAGAAAAGCTTAAGAAAAGCTTAAGGTTGCTTAAAACTCAAAGAGGATTAAGTTTTATAAGATTGAAGGTAAAGAGTTTTTAAAGGAATTATTGAGATAAAGTTAGTAAATAAGTTTTGAAGTGAAATTTGACTTGTCAAGGATCTTACTAAGAAATTCGGAGTGTTAGAAATGAATTTGGAACATGTTGATTTATTAGCTTGATTATTGAATTCAAGTGTGTATGTAGGATATTGGATATTAGGATGAATTATAGTGATATAAGTTGATTTGAATAAGTATAGTTAAGTCTCAAGGGTTAAAAGGAGGTTATGGAAGAAGAATTAAGTGAGTTTGGTAAGATTTTCTAGCTAAAGAAGTGTATTTTGGGCCGGGGGTATTGGTATTGTTCATTCAGTACGATACTTCAAAGAGCAAATAAGTGATTAGTAAGGAATGAGTATCGATACTGGTTGAATGAGTATCGATACCATAAGGCATGAATTTATAAATTGGTCATGTGGTATCGATACCTAAGAAGGTAGTATCGATACCAAGAGTACCGATACCATATGGTCAGTATCGGTACCCATTTTTTTGAAATAAGAAGTTCGAATGTAAAAAGGGTATTGATACCCAAGCTTGGTATCGATACCATAGCTAGGGAAGTATCGTTACCATGTATAAGGGTACCGATACTACTCAAAGTGAAAATGATATTAAGCATTTCGTGTAGCTTGAGTTATTAAGGATCGAATTATGATATTTGGAATACTGATATGAATATAATATGCATGATTGTGTAGATATCGATCGAGAGCAACGTTCGGATAAGTCGACAAGTGATAGTCATCGAGAAAAAGGATAAAAGATCAGTTTTGACTAGTGAGTCCAGGTGAGTGTATACTAGTGATGTATGTTGTTTAATGGAAATAAGACTTGCGACAAGTCTATTTCCTATAGTAGTATGCATGAAGTCATGATCATTAACATGTGTTTAATATGAGTATATGTGCTATATGTGCTTATATGTATTACATGATTTGTATGTATACATGACTATATAATGATGATACGAACTTATAGGATAAGCACTATAGGAAAGTTTTATATTTAAAGGAAACTATGATATAGGAGTTATAGAATGAAGAACTATAAACCCTAAGAGAAGATTATAGGAGTTATGTGAAACTGAATTAAATAAATAGAGTAAACTAGTATTTAAAGAATGTGAGATAAGTGATATATGTTATATATTATATTATATAGGTTGGTATAATAAACCATGTAAACTGGTATAAAGGGAAAATGAGATAAGATAAGTAGCATTTACCTATAAGATTTATATAAGATTATATGAATATGTAGCATAAACTATATAAGGAAGACTTAGGTGTTATATGATTTAAGGATGTAAATGAACATAAGATATAGTCAGGTGAAATTATTAGGTGATATAAGTATATGATATTACTATATGGTATTGATAGGACATATCATATTATACGCCTGTGTGATAACATGAGAAAGGGAACTAAGTTTAATAATATTGAACTATGTGAGTATAAGTATATGTGATATGTAACATATGACAATGAGCTATATGAAAATAAGTAATGTGCTTACATGATCATGAGATATGAGATATGACATGAGATATATGAAAGAAAATTTATGTGATAAACTATGTGATATGTAAAAGTAAACCATATGTTTATATGAATATGGGAAATGATATGAAAGAGAATTCCCATGTTATATGAAATGAGAGCTAGAGGTATAGTTGGCATGCCAAGAGTCGAGGGTTACCTATGTCCTTCGGGACATAAGGACATGTACCTATGTTCTTCAGGACATATGGATATTGGTCCTTCGGGACATATATGACGTCCTTCGGGACATAGATTTCACATGCCACTCAGTGGACCCTTATACGAGCTGTGGTGACAACATATGTGCACAACCTCTATGTACTCACATATATTTAGTTCTCACATGTGTACATGGGCTAATAAAGAGATTAAACAAATATATTGTATGTGATATGTATATGTGACTTGTTATATGAAATAGATTACATGATTTATGTAATGTTGTGTATTTCTTGGTTAATGCATGATATGGTGATTACGAATATTATGTATAAGAGTATAAAATTATAAAGATTAATGATAATGATATATATGCATGTGTGTATATGTTACAAGAAAGAATATATGATTTTGTATGATATGGTAGTATTAATTGTTCATGCATTGTTTGAAGTTAGAGTTTACATTATAAGTTTTTTTATGACTCACAAAGTCATCGACTTAGCGTGTGAGTGTTTCACACGTAAGTTTCAGGAAGCAAAAAGAGAAGCTAGGAGGAGCAAGACAGGCCAGCCTCTCCTTTACGAAGTTCATATCAGAAAAGAAATGATTAATATGTATTTTGTTATTTTAAATATAGTTGGCATGTAATAAGAAATTAGAGTTAAATATGCTTTGATATGTTTTGTAAAACCAATTTATTTTAATTAATATAAAATATTAGTTTTCTTGAAATATTGTGTTAAATTTTAGCCAATTTGTTAAGAAAAACGTTTTGAAAAGTCAATGTGATACCTCAGACTTGGATATGAGTCGGATACGGGTTGGGGTGTTACAAAACGAGACTAGCCATTGTCTGTTTAGCAGCTCCTGGATGTGCTGTAAAATGGTTGGTGAAACTGGTTTCGACACAACTTGGTTTAAATTCTGAAAGACTTCTCCATTATCAACTTCTAGTATGACGTAACGTGCTCCCATATTCCAAGCATGTTTTAAACCTTCCAATACCCCCCATAACTCCGCTTCAAGTATTGAACATATTCTGACAGCTATTGCAAAACCTGAAATCCATTCTCCGCGGTTGTTCCGAATTGCTCCCCCACAGGTCGCATAACCTTGGATGTTTCATGCTTCATCTGTGTTGATCTTCATCCATTCTTCCGGAGGGGCCTCCCATTTAGAGTATCCCAATCTCCTCAACATCCTAGTATTGTTTGCATTTGCTCCGGCTGACATTGCTCCACCACTCTCGGCTTAGAGTCTCTTACTTTGTTCAAGGATGAAAGTAGATCCCAGTTTCTCAGTGTTGAATACACATTGGTTTCAGTGGTTCCATATGTTCCAAAGAACTGTTCCAAATAGCAGGTCCCATTCTTGATCTTCAATCACAAAGTATCCAGGTTTTGTGAGATTAACCAGTAACCATGTTCTTATATTTATTGTTAATAACTCAGACATCTTGTCGGGACGAATCAATCTCTTCCATGTCTACATCACTGTCGAACATAGACGAAAGAGATGGTCGATGGTTTCATCACTTGAGTTACATACACCTCATTTTAAGTAGTTATTCATATGTCACCTCATACGTTCACAATTAGTAAGAAGTCTCTCACCAGCCAGTAGCCATATAAATACTTTTACCCTCGGTACACCTCAAAATTTAGCAATGTTGCTCTACAGTTTATCAGTCGTACCTGTTTCGCCTCCAGTTTTAATCTCATAGGCGGATTTGATTGTAAATAATCAGTTAGGGGTCCATTTCCACCCTGGATAATCTATGGCTTGAACTTGTACTTGAGTTATCATGGCTATCAATCGGTGCTTCATTTCTTGAAGGAGTATGTTATCAATCATTATCTATTTTCATTCTCCATGTTCATCAATCGTTTCTAAAAATTTTAATATCGGTAGAGCCTTAGCTACTGCTCGGTTTAGCACATGATTATTTAGTGGACCCATATCACTAGGCCAAGGGTCTCTCCAAAAATCAATAGACGAGCCAACACCTACTATACAGACAAGGCTCGAATGAACGTCATCCCACACTAGACTAACCCCCTTCCATAGCCTTGAGCAATTGTGTCTCGTAATGTTGTCATTGATGCTTCCTTCCCATTTATATTTGGTGCGTAAAACTTGCACCCATAATTGATTAGGTCTGGTTACAAGATTGAATGCGATTTTCATAAGGAATGCATCATTTTACTTCTCTAGAGTTTTGACACCAAGGCTACACTCCGGGATTGGAGAACATACAGTCTTCCATGAACCCAAGCTTATCCCGTGTTGTATCTCTATTTTCCCCCAAAGAAACCCCCTTATTATCCTATCGATCTTGGTACAAGTACCTTTCGGAAGAGGTGTGGACTGCATGGCATAAAACGAAATGGTCGATAGTACATATTTTACCAGTGTAATTCTGTCGGCCAATGATAAGTTATTGGCCGTCCATCCAGTAAGTCGATCCCGAACTTTTTGAATAAAGTACTGATATGTGGCATTTGTAATGTGGCTATGAAATAGAGGTACTCCGAGATATTTCCTAAAGTCTCCTACCTCATGAAATCCACACAAAATATTGATAGTGGCTCGACATTGCTTTCATACATTCTTGGAATACAAAATGTTTGTTTTTGCAAGGTTAACTTTCTAACCAGAAACAACACCAAATGTATCCAGAATTTTTTTAATTATCTCCACTTGGTTCATCAATGCATTCGCAAATAGTATCATATCATCCGCAAAACAAAGATGCAAGATAGCTGGTCCTTTCCGGGCTAGCCTTACTGGTTTCCAAGCCTTAGCTACCACACTCCTCTGTATAGTTTGGACAAGTCATTCCATACACAGAACAAATAGGTATGGGGATAATGGACCCCCTTATTGGATTCCTCTCGTGGGCTTGAAGGGTTTCAAAGCAGTTCCATTTCGTAGGACTTGGGTTGAGACTGACGAAACGCATCACGTAATCAACTGACGAAAATGATCTCGTAATTCGATATCTTTGAGAGTGTCATCAATAAATGACCATTCCAGCTGGTCATAGGCTTTCTCAAGATCAATTTTTGTTGGGATTTATGAAGCTCAAAGATCAATAACCGAAAATGTGCTAAAAGGGGTGAATTTGCAATATGTATTTAGGGAGTAAGCAGAAAGAAAATATAGACAATTTTGCACAACGATTTATAGTGTTTCGACTTATCAATCAAGTCTACATCCACTACCTAAGCTCCTCACATAGGATTTTCCAACAAATCCACTATTTTGTTCTTTCTTTTTCAAGGACAAAGAGATAACCTTTACAAACTCCCTAGCTTTTTAAAGTCTTAGCTAGAACCACTCCCCTTTTACAAAAGGAATAAAATGAGTAAATAAGAAACCTTCTAAAAGTTAGGTGTTTACAAAAATTAAGCTCACAATAACAAAATATTTACAAGAGAAAGTAAAATAGGAATGAAAAAAATCTTCTCTTGTGTTTGAATGCTTGGATAGGTGTTCTCTCACCTTCTTCAAGTGTCTTAAACTTGTATTTATACGTTGGAATGTGTTTTTGGCCGTTTCTAGTTGTTGGGAGTGATTTGGAGCTGTTGAGATGTTTTCTCTACAAAATAAAATTGTCAGTACATGGAGTATCGATACTCCTTTAAGGAGTATCTGTACTTTCTTTAATATTTTTAAATAAAACTAGTTGTTACTAGTCGTTGGGCTTAACAGTATCGATAATATGCTTATGGTATCGATACTACTATGTAAAGTAGTATCGATACCCCTTTGGGTATTGATACCTATTTTGTATTCTAGAATTTGATCAAGCTGGTAGTATCAATACTACATTGAGAGTATTGATACTTCTCTTACCTTTGGTTCGGTACCACATGAACAATATCAACACTTTTCATATAGTATCAACACTGTAAGAACAATATCGGTACTTCGTTCGTGAAAAATTGTTTTTGCTCAAATTCTAGTTTTATGGACTTTGAATTATTTTTGAAAACTTTGAATAAATTCAATTCAAGTCCAAAAACATTTTGCCTTTATTTGTTATATCAAAACATTATAAAAAGTGGTTCAACAATCTCCCCTTTTTTATATAACAAAACATTTGAAAACTTGTTTTCACAAAACTCCCCCTTAATAAAACATTTAATGAAAAAGAGACATATTTTGGAAAATGTTAAATCTCTCCCTTTTTCATTGAGAAATTGAATTTTTCAAACCTATATTTATCCCCCTTTCTGTTATATCAAAAATAATTCAACTTTAAAGTTATAAAACAAAAATGGAGAGTAAGTGTAATTTTAACATAAAAGTCATTTGAGAAATCAAAGCTCCCCCTAAAAAATAGCATTCCAAAAAAAATTAAACTTTAAGAGCACGACACTTAAAAAAATTGAATTTCAACAAAGATGAACAAACATGTTAGTAGCATATGAAATTCAATATATCCAAGTCTAAAATACTATATGCAATGACAAATGTTAAATTTAAGTGCATGTGAATAAAGTTTTCCAAAAATATTATGCATTTGAAAACTTGACATCAATTGTTAGATAGATATCATTTGCAATAATTCACATGCATAAACATTTAAATTAAGGTCAAAAATTAAAATTTGTACAATCAAAGTATTTGAAAATTTTGATATAAATTGTTAGAGAGATATCATTTGCATTGAAATCCAATTTTGTCCAAAATTCATTATGATGAACTAAAAAATGAAAAATCAATAAAACTTTAAAAAATGTTTATCACAATTCCTTTTAACATACATAAGATAGAAAACATAAAATGATTTAAAATAAAAACTCATGCATGCTTAAAACTAAATGGTCAACCAAATAATTAAAATAAGGGTAAAGTCTAGTAATGGTCACTGAAGTTTTCTAAAGCTTTCATTTAGGTCCCTCAACTTTTAAAACTTGTAATATAGTCCCCCAATATTTAGTCTAATTGCAATATGGTCCCCCAATATTTAGTCTGTTTGCAATATGGTCCCCAATCGTTTGACACCGCTACACTATTGTTAATAAGTTTGCAATATGGTCACTGAACTTTTTAGGCACTTGCATTTAGGTCCCCCAACTTTTAAAACTTGCAACACAGTCCTAAATTTCATTATAAACTCCAAATTCCTTTTTAATATCGAATTTTCTTTTTCGCTTCTATCTTCTCATTTGCAGCGTGACTTTTCAGTAGGGGATGCTTGAGAAATTCTAATCTAACTTTGAATTATGTGGAGGTGTTGACTTGAATAAGGGTTCATTGAGACCAAGGGACTATCGGGACCATCAACGATTCAAGGTGTAATGTTAGATACATGTCATATCAGGTGAAACATATATGTTTGATGAAATGCTTGTGAGAAAAAATGGGGTTAGAAATGCATAGTTGACAAATACTACTAAGATGAAGTAAGTATCATTGTTGAAAACCAAGAAAGCTGGATTTATTTAGTATAAATGACATAATAATTTCTTTGTTTAATCCTTGTGCTTAAAGATTTTCCAACAGATGATCAAATATAATAAAATCTCAAACAGTGCATTCACCTCTCAGTCTCTTTCGCAACTCGAAAGGTATCACGACAGGGTCAAGTAGCTGATCCAAATATACTATGTTGTCATGATGCCTTTCGAGTTGTTTGCATGCATAATTGTCTTCTAAAGCTATAATTCAATACAATTCAACTGTAAAATTTCCAAAACATGTAAAAAAATTAATTCTTTCACGATATATCAGTCCCATAATCAACATGAAGTTATTAAAAAAATATGAGCTCACAAGACGCTGAAAATCACAGGTCGGATAATACAATTCCCAGTAAACTAGTGCTAGCAGTCTTTCGGATTAAGCCTGACGATTTCACTATATCGATACTCACAACCAATTCCCTGATTTAAAGAAAAACAAAACAAGAAGATCAAAAAATTTAGCCTAGGACCCTATTTCACTTCTATTCTAATGGACTGAATATCTTTCATAAGGAGTACTCAAAGTTTTGATTAAGAAGAAAGAAAGAAAATTAGATGGTTTTGGTTCAAAACTAACACTGAATATCCAGATCATTGATATGCAGTTCCATAAACATAAAAATTTCAACAAAAAACACACAATGCGAGCTGAAAATGGGAAAGTACAAAAGAGGAAAAAGTTACTTCCGGATAGCCCAAAAGAGAAAATAAATACCTTCTTGCAAGTAAGGGGAGAGACTAAGAAATAAACGCAATCGGTGTTGCGTTCAAGCAATTCTTCCTCCATTTTTTCTTTGTAAATAAAAAGTTGAAAGATAGAGTACTGCTTGGGTTTACAATTTTACATGGAGGAAAATTGAAGAACAAAAACCAAACGAGAGGTGAATGCGCTGTTTGAGATTTCATTATATTTGATCATCTGTTGGAAAATCTTTAAGTACAAGGATTAAACGAAGAAGTTATTATGTCATTTATACAAAATAATTCCAGCTTTGTTGGCGACTTTCAACAATGATATTTACTTCATCTTAGTAGTATTTGTTAACTCTGCATTTCTAACCCCATTTTTTACTCACAAGCATTTCATCGAACATCTATGCTTCACCTTAGATGGCTTGTATCTAACATTACACCTTGAATCGTTGATGGTCCCGATAGTCCCTTGGTCGGGTCTTTTCTTAATGGACCCTTATTCAAGTCAACACATCCACATAATTCAAAGTTAGATTAGAATTTCCCATGCATCCTCGACTAAAAAGTTACGCTAGAAATGAGAAGAGATAAGTAAAAAAGGATATTTGAGATCGAAAAGAAATTTGGGATTTAGAATGAAATTTAAGACTGTGTTACAAGTTTTAAAAGTTGGGGGACCTAAATACAAACGCCTGAAAAGTTCAGTGGCCATATTGCAAATGTACTAACGGTGTCAAACGGTCGGGGACCATATTACAAATAGACTAAATGTCAGGGGACCATTTTGCAAACAGACTAAATGTTGGGTGGACTGTATTACAAGTTTTAAAAGTTGGGGGACCTAAATGAAAGCTTTAGAAAATTTTAATGACCATTTCTATATTTTACCCTTAAAATAAATGCATTAAGTTTAGAGGTTACCCATTCATTTTTAAGTGTGGCTAGAGCATTTGAACATCTTCTTTTTTATCACCAATGCTCCCACACACCTACAAGAGACATTTAATTAGATTTTGGTATCCAAATTGCTTTGGATCCTTGAACATTAGTTTCAATGCCCCTTGCTCCCTTAGAAACTCATTCTTGTCTAATTTTAAAACGTTTTCCTTTCTTCAAAGGACAAGTATGTTCAATGTGACCATGAAAATGGCAATGTGAGCATTTTGCCATTTTTAAATATGATGAATTTGTTTGATAAATTAATTCTTTTTTCTATTGTTAAGCTTTCAAGCTTAACTTTAGAATCAAGATTTTCTTTTTCCAAATCATTGATTTTTATTTTTGAAAGCTTAAAATCATTTTTCAAAATTTCATTTTGTTTTTCAAAATCCAATTTTGATTTTAAAAGAAAATCATTTTCAGTTTTGAATTTTGAAATTAATTTCTTATATTTGGAATTCATGGTCTCAAATTCCAAATACAATTCATCATAGGCAACTTGTAACTAATTAAAAGATTTTAAATTTAATTCATTTGAGTTAGAAGATACCTCGGGCTCTTCAAGAGCCATTAAGGACACCACCTTTGTTGGTTCTTCTTTCTTGTTTCCATGAAGTTCTTGGAGCTTATTCCAAAACTCCTTGGCCTTTGAACAAGAGGAAACTCCTTTACAGAAAATGAGACCAAATGAACAAAACACCATGTGCATGGCCTTAGCATTTTGTTGAGCTTTCTCGATCGTCTTCTTCTTTGGAGAAGAGTAGTCATTCTCGATCATCTCTCATGCATCATGATCATTGGATTATATGAATAGCTTCATTAATTTCTTTCAAAGATGGTAGTTGGCTCCATTAAAGTATGGAGGCTTGTTGATCGGTTGGGAGTCTTCCATGTGGAATGAGCTAGAGGTGGGTTTAGGGTTTATTAAGCTCAAAGATCAACAACCGAAAATGTGATAAGATGGGTGAATTGGCAATATGTTTTTAGAGAGTATGGAGAAAGAAAAGATGGACAATTTTCACAACGATTTATAATGGTTCGACTTATCAACCAAGTCTACATCCACTACCTAAGCTCCTCACTTAGGATTTTCTAACAAATCCACTAATTTGTTCTTTTTTTTTCAGCGACAAAGAGATAACATTTACAAGCTCCCTAGCTTTTCAAAGGCTTAGCTAAAACCACCCCCCCTTTTATAAAATAAAATAAAATAAATAAACAAGAAACCCTCTAAAAGTTAGGTGTTTACAAAAATTAAGCTCACAGGAACAAAATATTTACAAAGAAAGTAAAATAGGAATGAAAAACTCTTCTCTTGTGTTTGATTGCGTGGATAGGTGTTCTCTCACCTTCTTCAAGTGTTTTGAACTTGTATTTATATGTTGCAATGTGTTTGTGGACGTTTCTAGCTGTTGGGAGTGATTTGGATCCGTTGGGGATGTTTTCTCTACAAAATAAAATTGCCCATTACATAGAGTATCAGTACTCTTTTACTAAGTATTGTTACGTCCTTTAATATTTTTAAATAAAATTAGTCGTTACTAGCCGTTGGGTCTGACATTATATATACTATGCTCATGGTATCGATACTACTATGTAAAGTAGTATCGATACCCCTTTGGGATATGTACCTATTTTGTATTCTGGAATTTGAGCAAGATGGTAGTATCGATACTACCTTGAGAGTATTGATACTTCTCTTACCTTTGGTATCGGTACCACATGAACAATATTGGTATTGTTCATATAGTATCGATATTGTAAGAATAGTATTGATACTTTGTACGTGAAAAAACTGTTTTTGCTCCAATTCTAGTTTTATGGACTTTGAATTATTTTTGAAAACTTTGAATAAATTCAATTCAAGTCCAAAAACATTTTGCCTTTATTTGTTATATCAAAACATTATAAAAAGTGGTTCAACAATTTTAATAACCATAAAGCCAGTTTTCCCTTTCTTGAGTCGCATAGAGTGCATCACTTTCTGGGCTACAATAATTTTTTCTATTATCGATCTCCCCGAGACAAAACTTGTTTGATTGTGGGATACCAAAATTGGAAAGAAATGTTTCAGTCGATTAATTATGATCTTTGTAATGACTTTGTACATCACTGAACATAAACTAATTGGCCGAAATTGAGATATTAGTTATGTTTTCTTTATATTTGGGATCAAAACAATGAGTGTATGGTTTAAATATTCATGAAAAGTCCCCCCGTAAACACCTTTTTCACAAATTTACATACATTGTCTCTTACGATAGCCCAATTGAATTGATAAAATAGTGCACGAAATCCATCAGCTCTGGGGGATTTCAAAGGTCCCATATCAAAGACAAATTGTTTGATTTCCTCATCAGTGATAGTGCGGGAAAGTTCCTCCAATGATACTGCTAGGATAGAAGGAAACATCCTCAGATATCTACCCATACCCATTAACTCCAACGCTAGTAAATAATTCTTTATAAAAACTCCATAGCCAGTATTTGGAGTTGCTCTTGTTTTGAACACCAAGACCAATCTTATGGTTTGAGTGCCTGAACATAGTTAGTTCTCCTTCTTTGCATGGTTCTTTCATGAAAAAACTTTTTGTTCCTATCTCTATATAGGATCCATTGTTGGCATCATTTTTGGAACCACATGCTTTCCTCCTGCTCAAGCACTTCATCAAGTTCCAGCTTGAGTCTTGCTTCCAATTGGATTAGATGTTCAGAGTATGAATATCGGAGTGCTCTATCTATTCTTCGAAGGCGAGCTATAATGATTCTTTTCCGGTGTCCAATATGTCCAAAAGTCAGTGTTTGATAACTCCGAAAAAAGGTCATATTTGGGACTTTTTCACTTAAGTTATTGACTCTCTAAGAGCTCATATAGGATCATATAGATGCATTTAGGAGCATATAGTTACATGTGGTGGAATTCTGTTTGCCGAGACATTTTATTTTGTAATCAGTGCTTCTTTATGGGGAAGGTGTTTTGTTTGATGATGTGTAGGATTTGAGAGCAAGGATAAGTAAAAAGGAATTTCCATGACATGATGAGACTACTGAGAAAAATGCGATTGTCGTGACAAATCGGACGACATTTCTGGGCAGAAAAAAATAAAAGAAAATATTTTTAGTAAGAGCCAGCTGACATTAACTATGTGTGATTTCTACAATCAGCCATATAGGAGGGGCCCATTACCACCTATGCACCGTCTTTCACAAAAAAGGAATGAACTTTAGGGTACTAGGGTAATTTTAACACAAAAACCTAGGTTTATTCTCTCCCTATAAATAGAAGATGAAGCCACAATGAAGAAAACACACTTTGGAGACTTTGAAATTTTTGACAATCCACTAAGAGCCTAAAAATTCAGAGAAAAAGGTCTCTCCTTTTTTCCGTAAATCGGTTTTGCCGTGGAATTCCTCCGTTGACAAGCTAGAAGGAGTGGCGTTCTAGGCGTTCAAGAGGAGCTAGTTCACTGGGACAGTTCGTGGTGGCTTAGGGAAGCTCCGGCAGTGCACGTCGAAGGCTTTTCATCCTTCCCTTTGCTCTTTGCTTTCATATTTTATCATTTGGGTTGTAAGGAACAGATTAACTTGCTTTGTGCTTGCTTATTTCGAACCCCACCATGAACTAATCCTATTTGGTGGGAGTTTATTTTGGATATTTAAGATTTGCTTTAATGAATGGTTGTTTTTCTATGTTATAATCTGTTTTGTTTATGGATCTTAATGCCTTAAGGTTGTAGGAGCTATGAGAGTAGACATTCCTTAGGTGATTACTTAGTGTTCAAGAAAATGTCTAAGTAGTACATCCTTAGTGTTCGAGAGAAACTAGGGAGGAACCACATAAGCAAAGGGTTCTAGATAGTAACTAGGCCTAATCCACATTCGAGATTAGGCTAGGATTTCATTCGACTAAAAGGAGTTGTGCATGAGATATAGGTTAGCTGTTAATGTTTCCGCAAAAAGGTATTGCCAAGGCATATCTTGTTATCTAGACCAATAGGATCACTGCAGGGGTTTACGCCAATCGATTTTTCCAAGGCATCTTCAATCTATCGAGTCCCTTACTAGAGATAGCATAGGGTACCCTAGTAGACTCTGTCAGGCAGATAAGGCATAGAAGTAAGATCATTCTGAGAAGTAGACTTAAATTTTCCTTAGTGACTCCTATCACTCATTCTCATAGTAGCTTGTCGTGTGATGAAGTTAAAGTCCTATTAATCAAATCCTATATTTACATTTTATTTTGCCTTTACATTTCCATTTGTTTGCACTCAACACAATATAATTTGCTAAGACATTTTCATCCACTTTGCCACGACATATCCATTTTCAACCATACCACCATCATTCCATTCCCACCTACATCCATTTCATTTTGCCACAACATTATCATTTGTGAATACCATTAGCTATACTTAGTTACTTTAGAATAGTGCATAAACTTTACTCAAGATCTCTCCAATCCCTTTGGATATGATACTCACTCATCACTGTATTACTTGTTCGATTGTGTATACTTACACATATTCTGCACCCATATATAGTAGTCACAAATCGTGGATAACTTTTTGGCGCCGTTACTGGGGATTGACAATTGAGGATGTTAAGTTTAGTTGTTGCACCATATTATTTCTTTTCTTTGTACATAGTTACTTGTTTTTGTGCTTACCTTTTTCAGGTGTTACATTGTCGCATGACCTGTAATAGACCTAAAGAACCATTATTTTATATTGAACCTAAGGCTCATGTTGTTCAAAATCAAGTGAAGGATCCTGCAGTTCTAAATGTCACGAAAATTCCAAATACTAGGAATGCTTCTCGACCACGAACTATTAGAGATCACTTAGCTCCCACCTTGGACGACCTAAAACCTGCTATTATAGCCCCCCAAGATTCAGGCAACCCAATTTGAGCTCAAACAGATTATGCTCGACATGTTAGACTTGATTAGACAATTTGATGGTGCTCCTCATGAGGATACAAGACAACATGTTCGAGCCTTTTTAGAGGTATGTGACTCATTTTGACAAAAAGGTGTGCATGAATATGTACTGAAATTGAAGTTATTTCCATATTCTTTGAAAGATCACGCCAGGGTATAGCTCAATAGATTACCTTTTGGCTCGATAAGGTCTTGGACTGACTTGTGCAAAATTTTTTTGCTACGACATAATCAACCAAATATGAACAAGCATCTTAGAAATGTCATAGCATCTTTTCACCAAGGCAATGAAGAGTCTATGTGTGAGTGTTGGGATCGATAAAAAAGTTTGCTTCGAAAGTACCCCAATCATAGATTCCACGACTAGACTCAAGTTGTGATGTTCTACAATGGAGTCAATACACCCACGATGATGATGCTAGATGCCTTGAAAAATGGGACATTGCTCGATAAATCACCTTCAGAGGCATTCGACATTCTGGATAGGATTTCCAACAATGATTATCAGTTTTCATCTTCAAGGCTTAGATCCGGGAGAAAAACGCCTGGGACATTTGAATTGGATACTATGGATTCCGTGTCCGCCCAACTTTCTGCCATCACCAATATGTTGAAGAATTTGCAACAATCAAGTGAGGTGAATGAAGTGAAGGCAACCAACTCAGCATGTCTATTATGCCATGTCAATCATTATGAGAGCGAGTGTCTGACCAATCAGGAGTCCATCAACTATGTAGATAACTACAATAGAGGCAACAACAACCCCTATTCTAACAATCTTGGATGGTGTCAGCATCCAAACTACTCTTGAACCAACAATGCTAGTCAACCCGCTAGGCAGTAGAACTTCAGTGACTCTTAGGGTGTTCAAACGAATATGCCATGGCATAATTCTAATGAGGAAGTGTTATCTTCATCCAACACAAGTTCTTTGGAGGCCACAATGCAAGATTTTATAGCAACCACGACGACCATGCTACATGACCATGCGACCTCTATAAAAAGCCAATAAGCTTTGCTTCAAAGCTACAGCTCGTCTTTAAGGGCCTTGGAGGGTCAGGTTAGCCAAATTGCCACGACATTACATTTTGCCCACATGTTAGTCTACGTAGTGATACTGAAGTCACTAAGGCTCAAGATAGGGAGCATTATGGTACATTCACCTTAAGGAGTGGCATTAAAATCTACAAAGATGATAAGTTTTGGGGGAGACACTCGAAGAGCCCGATCATGAGATTGTGCACAAAGATTTAAATGTGCAAGCAGATTCACATTCGCTGGAAAACAATGATGAAGGTTCGAAGAGTGCATCCAATAAAGACAAGAAAAATTTTGCCACGTCAAAAGAAAAGCCCCCATTTGTAGAAGTTGATGACCAAAGGAAATATGCAGAATTTTATCGCAACAAATTTTTATACACTGATAATCATTTGACGTTTGATGAAGAAGAAAAAGAGGAGCTTGAGGATATTCCAAAGGAGATGAGTCAGTCTAGCTTACCCATAGCTAGACCAAGTATGAATTTGAACCTTTGGATTCTATTGAACTTACTCATCCTAAACCCCAAGTAACTGCCCATCTGTCAAGGCTAGAAATTATAAAAGAATTAAGGAATAAAATAGAGATTAAGGAAAAATTTCCTAATGAGAAATTATTATTTGCCGCGACATTTTTGTGGTATGCTAATATTGTCAATTTTCTCGTTAGTGTTGTTTTGCTTCCTTACTTGAATAGCTTAGGAAAGAACAAGGTCATACATGATGGTGGATACTGTCATAGGGATAACCTCAATCTCTTCAACAAATTTTCTGCCCAAATGATTACAAGTTGCCACAACAAAAAGGAGTGAAAAGAGATCTCATTCCACAACCATTCAACTTCATGCAGAGAGCACTTTGAAGGACAGATGACTACTGCACAGGTCCTACAATTCAGATGTGAAAGACCCAAAATGCCAGGGCAAACTATTTTGAAGGCGGAATGATTGTATGTGTGGGGAATTTTGCTCTATACTGGTGCTCCGATCGAACGTGAAAAATTTGCACTTCTCTTGCACGATATCGAGACTTTCCAAGCATCTTGAAGATACCGTTACATTTTGGATTTACTCCTGTGCATAAATAAATGTTTATTTTGTTACTGTTTTTATTTGGTTTCCTTTTAATTGGGTATTCTATTTTTCTTTGCAAGGTTAGGGTCCATCTAACCTTCAACCGTACCAGCATCAAATTCTGAACATTCCATCCCCACACAACTGCGAAAGTGCACACGTCGCATGACTGCCGCACCACCATCCGTATAAAAATCAAGGTACCTTGTATTACATTGCATTGCATAACATGTAGTTTAGTTTTACTTAGTTTTTCTTTAGCAATGAGGACAATGCTTCTCTCAAGTTTGGGGGAGGTAGGGTTCTCAAATCATTGCATGATAATATTAGTAGAATGAATATGCCATGACATTAGTAAGTGTATAATTAGTTTTCTGGAGTAAATTAAGGATGCCCGATAATGATAAATTCTTTATGGCTAGGATTGAATGTAAATGATTGTTGAGGATGATAGAACCAACTCTAGGACTTGCTTCTTTGAAACCTTTGAATACACGATTGTATGTTTTCCATGCTTGAGGAACTTATAAATTTTTTATAAGAGAATTCTTGTAAGTCGTGGCATAAAACTTTGAATGATGAAAACCCCACACACAAAAAACAAGGAAATGAAATTTTGAATAAATGCCTCGGCATATCTCTAGAGGGACACTCCGTTATACCATGACATTGCCTGGAAACTACAAATAAATAAATGGCAGCTATGGTATATGAGTGAATGAAAGTAGTCACGGGATGACTCTACCTGACTAGCTCGGGGTGGAAGGTATGCTCCCTTTCACCTAGAGTGTGGGATAGTAGGTATGATGGGCTGACTCCCCTCGCAGCAGAATTAATGAAAAAAAAAGAAAAAAAGAAGAAAACAATGTGGGAGTAAACTTGTAAATATCGTGGCAAAACAAGAAAGCTTGCGTAGAAAACTTTTAGGTTTGTTAAGCATGGACTGGATACAAACACGCACACACCCACACAAAGAATCTTGGCCTAGGGGACAGTACTTGATTTCTCTCAAACTAGTCTAGCATGTTGAAGTCAAATGTTCTGAGGGCTGAAATTCTATCCCATATAACTATTCTGCTTCTGGACTTGCCATGATATTTTTATTTTGCTTAATACTATCCATTGCTTGAGGACAAGCAATAACTTAAGTTTAAGGGTGTGATAACTCCGTAAAAAGGTCATATTTGGGACTTTTTCAGTTAAGTTATTGATTGTATAAGAGCTCATATATGATCATATATATGCATTTAGGAGCATATAGTTGCATGTGGTGGAATTCTATTTGCCAAGGCATTTTATTTTGTAATCGGTGCTGCTTTATGGGGAAGGTGTTTTGTTTGATGATGTGCAGGATTTGGGAGCAAGGATAAGCAAAAGGGAATTGCTATGACATGATTAAACTACTGAGCAAAACACGATTGTCGTGACAACTCAGACGACATTTCTGGGCAAAAAAAAATAAAAGAAAATATTTTTAGTAAGAACCAACTGTCATTGACTATACGTGATTTCTGCAATCAACCATATAGGAGGGGCCCATTACCACCTATGCACCGTCTTTCATAAAAAAGGAATGAACTTTAGGCTACTAGGGTAATTTTAACATAAAACCCTAGGTTCATTGTCTCCCTATAAATAAAAGATGAAGCCACAATGAAGAAAACACACTTTGGAGACTTTGAAATTTTTGACAAGCCACCAAGAGCCTAAAAATTCAGAGAAAAACATCTCTCCTTTTTTCCATTAATCGTTTTTACCGTGGCATTCCTCCGTTGACAAGCTAGAGGGAGTGGCGTTCTAGGTGTCCGAGAGGAGTTAGTTCGCTGGGACAGTTCGTGGTGGCCGAGGGAAGCTCCGGCAGTGCACGTCAAAGGCTTTTCATCCTTCCCTTTGCTCTTTGCTTTCATATTTTATCATTTCGGCTGTAAGGAATGGATTAACTTTCTTTTTCCTTTCTTATTTCGAACCCCACCATGAACTAATCCTATTTGGTGGGAGTTATTTTGGATATTTAAGATTTGCTTTAATGAATGGTTGTTTGTCTATATTATAATCTATTTTATTTATGGATCTTAATGCCTTAAGGTTGTAGGAGCTATAAGAGTAGCCATTCCTTAGGTGATTACTTAGTGTTCGAGAGAATGTCTAAGTAGCACATCCTTAGTGTTCGAGAGAAACTAGGGAGGAACCACATAAGCAAAGGGTTCTAGATAATAACTAGGCCCAATCTACCTTAGAGATAAGGCTAGGATTTCATTCGACTAAAAGGAGCTATGCATGAGCGATATGTTAGATGTTAATGTTGTCGCAAAAAGGTATTTCCGAGACATATCATGTTATCTAGACCAATAGGATCACTGCAGGGGTTTACGCCAACCAATTTTGCCAATGCATCTTCAATCTGTTGAGTCCCTTACTAGAGATAGCATAGGGCACCCTAGTAGACTCTGTCAGGCAGATAAGGCATAGAAGTAAGATCATTATGAGAAGTAGACTTAAATTTTCCTTAGTGACTCCTATCAGTAATTCCCATAGTAGCTTGTCGTGTGAGGAAGTTAAAGTCCTATTAATCAAATCATATATTTACATTTTATTTTGCCTTTACATTTCCATTTGTTTTCACTCAACACAATATAATTTGCCAAGACAATTCCATCCACTTTGCCAAGACATATCCATTTGCTACGATACCACCATCATTCCATTCCTACCTACATCTATTTCATTTTGCCACAGTATTCTCATTTGTGAATACCATTAGTTATACTTAGTTACTTAAGAATAATGCATAAAATTTACTCAAGATCTCTCCAATCCTTGTGGATACGATACTCACTCATCACTGTATTACTTGTTCGATTATGTATACTTGCACATATTCCACACCCATATATAGTAGTCACAAATTACGGACAATGTTCTAGTTGTTAACCTTTAATTTAAAATCCTCAATGTTTGATAAGATATTTCGGTTGTTATCCCATGCACTTTTCACTAAATCCTAAAAACCAAGATGTTCTTGCCAGGTAGCAAGGAATCAAAAACAGTCTATTTGTGGCACAATTTCCCACTTTCGGCTTCTGGTATAGTATCGAGCAGTGGTCTGACCCCACTCTATCTAAATACGAGACAATTGCTATTAGAAACTGTTGAACTATATTTTATATAACAATTAAGGCAAAATGTTTTTGGACTTGAATTGAATTTATTCAAAGTTTTCAAAAATTATTAAAAGTCCATTTAAAAGTCAAATTGAGCACAAAATGATTTTCTGGACAAGAAGTATCGATATTGTTCTTACAATATCGATACCTCATGAACAATACTAATATTGTTTATATGGTACTGATACCAAAGGTAAGGGAAGTACCGATACTCACTAGGTAGTATCGATACTACCAGCATTGCTCAAATTCCAGAATGCAAAAATGGTACCGATACCCAAAGGGGTACCAATACTACTCTACATAGTAGTATAGATACCATAGGCATAGTATCGATACCATCAGGCCCCAATGGCTAATAACGGCTAGTTGATTTAAATATTACAAAGGTAGTACCGATACTCCCTTTAGGAGTATCGATACCCTCTGTTCCGAGTAACTTTATTTTGCACGAAAATTAATCCCCAACGGCTCCAAAACACTCTCAATGGCTAGAAACGGTTACAACAACATTCCAACATATAAATACAAGTTGAGGTGTAACATCCGCAATATCGGGTTAGTGACTAAATTGAAAAGTTTTAGAATTTGGTGACTAAAGTAGAAGAATGAAATAATTAATGATTATTGGAAATATATGATGAAGGTTATTTAGTAATTATTAAAGGAAATTAAGGATAAAATGGTCATTTGACCAGAAAGATTTTTATCTTTCTTTTAAGGAGATAAAAACGTGGAAAGGGTGAGAAGAAAAGAAAGATCTGGAGCTTGGGTCATCTCCTTCCTCATCTCTTCCCGTATGCTCCATGGCAAAGGTAAGTTTAATTTCAGTTGGTTAATTCTTGAGTTTTAATCTTAGTTTTGATTCTTGGGGTGCTAAGAAAGATTATTTAGAGATTAAAGTAGGTTGAAACTTCAAAATGGATGAGTTATGAAGGATTAAATATGAAGAGTTTTTAAGTGAATTAGTGAAATAGAAGGAGTTAATAGATTTTGAAGTTGAATTTGACTTGTCATATGGAAGAGTAAGAAGTTATAAGTGTTAGAATTAATTTTGGATAACATGGAAAAATTGGTATGATTCTTGAATGCTATGTGGAAGAGTGAATTTTTAAGTTGAAGAGATATTGAATGAAAATTTATTGGTTTAAGTATGTGTATGAAAGTTAGGAATATTAAAGGGAGTGAAGTATAAGTGTTGAGCTGAAAATGAAGTGATTTTCGAGCTTAAATTGTGATTTCTGGGCAAGGGGAATCGGTACCCATTCAAGGGGAACCGATACCCCCTCAAACGAACCAGAATTTACAGAATGTCAAGGGGGAACCGATACCCCCACAGGAGGGAACCGATTCCCCCTAAAGGAAAAATGTGAATATTGGTTTAATAAGTTCGTTTAAATTGCTAGTATCCAATTACAAGGTGTTACAGTAGGTATCTAATAATTGTCTTAAAATGTATAATTATGTAGATTCAGAGCCTAAACGAGTTCCGGAATCATTGACAAGTAAGATCGATAAAAAGGGAAGATAAGAGATTGGAATGGACTAGTGAGGCCAGGTGAGTGCATATTAGTATTATATGATGTTAAATGGAAATAAGACTTGCGACAAGTCTATTTTCCATAGTAAAATGCATGAATTCATAAATAGAAGTATATATGTGTATGATTTATACGTGTTGACATGTATTGTATATATGTATTATATGGTTGATGTGAATGTGTGATATGTTATGATGATATAAACCATATGATATGATAATAAATTATATGAATATAAAAGATAAGTTATATGATAAGATATTTGATATATAAATGAAATATTACTACGTGAATACATGTTATGAGATAATTTAGTAATAATATGAGAATATGGTAAAAGTGAGTTTATGAGAAATGATATGAACTAAGTAAGCAAAGGTTACATAAATAATATATTAACTAGGAGACTTGAACTTCAGTGATACTATGAGCATATAATATAAGATAGAGGAGAAAGATTCATATGATTAAATAAAATTATGATACATTATTTGTATAATAGAAGCTATGGAGTGATATGAAATGATTATAGGAGTTGTACGGAATTGAATTAAGTAAATAGATTAAATTGTATATAAAAGAAATAATAGAAGTAATATATTCAGGTTTATAAGTATAATGTAGGTTAGGTAATGTAAGTGCATACTAAGAAATACAGAATAAGGTAGATGATATGATGTAAATTATATTATGAATTAGTGATGTAGGAATGAGATATAAATATGCAATAAAACTTATGTGTTATATAATAAATATGAACATATGAGAATAAGAGATTAGATAAGTGACTTGGTGATAGAAGCTATATGACCATGGATTAGGTAAATATGAATAATTTAAGTGATATGTAACTATGAGTATTTGAGTATATATCCATGTGAGTTGATTCATGAGGTTATATGAAATATTATACTATATGACTATATGAGTATATGAAAAGAATATAGGTACATGCAAGTTATATCAAAAGGAGTTGTGTAACCATGCCTGATATGTATTATATGTATGGGAATATAAGAGAATAAAACATAAACTATATGAAAAGATATGATTCATGTGATATGAACCATGTGAACATATGAGAAAGTGTATAAGTTATATGTATTACATGATATATGTGATTTTACAAGAAATGACATGAGCTATGTGATTACATGATTATAAGAGATCAGACGTGTGATAAAAGATAATTAATATGCATGTGTGAATATGAAATGATATAAATGACAATGCCCATGTTATGTGTCATGAGAGCTAGGGGTATAGTTGGCATGCCAAGATTCGAGGGTCTATGTGGTCCTTCGGGACATATATGTATTCTTTGGAACATGTGTGAAGTCTGGTGAGACACATACTTGATCCTTGGCATATGTATATGATTCTTAAGGAATGATATGTGGTCCTTCGGGACATATATATATTCTTTGGAACATGTGTGAAGTCTGGTGAGACACATACTTGATCCCTAGTATATGTATATGATTCTTAAGGAATGATATGTGGTCCTTATGGACATTATTATATGGCACTACGGTGCAATTCTACGCGGCACTCCGGTGTAATTCTACGTGGCACTTTGGTGCAATTATACGAGTTGTGGTGATAGCATAGTGTACAACCTCTATAGACTCACATATCTATAGTTCTCACATGTGTACATGGGCTTTGAAAAGGGAACATAATTTGATATAATGATATGTATATTTCTCGTGACATGGTAGAAGTGCATATATGTCATGGTGATATGAGATGCTATGCGTTTATGTATTATATGATTATAGAAATTATTAATGTATTGTGGCATATTCAAATATATATAATATGTTTATATTCATTATATGCTTATATGACGGAATTGAAGTAATGACAAGGGAATTAGTAAGGATAAACAGGTTGGTGATATGAGAATAATGTATGTGATATATGTATATGATGTGTGATATGAATTACATGATATGATATATATGTAATTGAGTTGTATAGTTTGATAGCATAAAACAGTAATGCATGATTAGTGAGTATGAATTCCATTAGATGTGTTTTCTTTATGCCTCACTAAGTCATCGACTTAGCGTGTGAGTGTTTCACACGCAGGTTACAGAAAGTGAATATAGAAGCTGTGAGGAGCAATACAGGTCAGCATCTCCCTTACAAAATTTCAGATCAGAAAATAGAGGATTTAAATGTATTTGGTTATTTTGAGTATAGTTGGCATGTACTAATTGGTTGAATTAAGTATGCTCTGATTGATTTTGGTTATGGTGGTCAGTTTATGTAACTAAACCGCTTTTACTTTAATGAAATGTTTAAATTTTCTTTGAATTTTGTCAAGAGTCAAAGTTTGAAAAGTCAATGTGACACCTCATACTCGTATCCGGGTCGGATACGGGTTGGGGGTGTTACATGAGGACACTTGAAGAAGGGTTAGAACACCTATCCAATCAATCAAACACAAGAAAAGAGCTTTTCACTCTTTATTTCAATTCTCTTGTAAATATTTGTGTTTTTAGTGAGCTTAAATTTGTAAACACATACCTTAGAGAGGTTTCTTTATTTACTTCTTTTATCCTTTTTGCAAAAGGGGTTTGGTTCTATCTTAGCCAAGTTAAAAAGATAGGGAGGTTGTAAAGGTTACTCTTGATCCTTGAAAAAGAAAGAACAAATTAGTGAATTTGTTAGAAAATCCTTAATGAATAGCTAAGGTAGTGGAGGTAGACTTAATTGAGAAGTCGAACCACTATAAATCCTTGTGTTCATTGTCTTATCTTTTACTCTCCTTAGTCCCTAAATATATTTTTATCAATTCACCCCCATTACATATTTTTCGGTTGTTTGATTTAAGCCTCTTTGATCCTAACATTAGGTATCAGAGCTTGACTTATTATAAGGTTTAAAAACCTTAAGACAATCATAGAAGAAGCTCTACCAATTCCCGACAAAACTGAGAAGATGTCTTTCACCTCATGCTCGTTCCACATGGAAGACTCCCAACCGATCAACAAGCCTCCATACTTCAATGGCGCCAACTACCATCATTGAAAGAAATTAATGAAGTTATTTTTCCAATCCAATGATCTTGATGCATGAGATATGATTAAGAATGATTACTCTTCTCCAAAGAAGAAGAAAACGAATGAGTGGAGTGCCCAAGAACGAAAGAAATCTCAACTTAATGCCAAGGCCATGCATATGTTCTTTTGTGCATTTGGTCCTGAAGTAAATGAAGGTGTTTCTTCTTGTTTAAGTGTCAAGGAGCTTTGGAATAAGCTCTAAAAGCTTCATGGAAACAAGAAAGAAGAACTAACAAAGGTGGTGTCCTTTATGGCTCGTGAAGAGCCTGAGGTATCTTCTAACTCAAATAATTTAACTTCACATTCTTTTGATGAGTTACAAGATGCTTATAATGAGTTGTATTTGGAATTTGAGACCATGAATTCCAAATATAAGAAATTAATTTTAAAACTTAAAATTGAAAATTATTTGGTTTTGAAAGCAAAAGTTGATTTTGAAAATCAAAATAAAATTTTGAAATATGATTTAGGGCTTTCAAAAGTCAAAATCAATGATTTAGAAAAATAAAATTTTGATTTGAAAGTTAAGTTTGAGAGCTTAACAAAAGAAAAAGAATTAATTTCTCAAAACAACTCATTATGCTTAAAAATGGCAAAATGCTCACATTGTCATTTTTATGGTCATTTGGACCACACTTGTCCCATAAAGAAAAGAAAATCTTTTAAAATTAGACAAGTATGAGTTCCTAAGGGAACAAGGGGCATTGAAACTAATGTTCAAGGATCCAAAGCAATTTAGATGTAATGCCCCAAATATCAGGTTAGTGACTTTATTGAAAAGATTTAAAATTTGAATACTCAATTGTATAAATGATAAAAAGATAGGAAATAATTGGAATAGTGTTTATATGATCAATTTGTATAAATGAATGAATATAGAGGGTAATTAGGTCCTTTAAGGAGAAATGAATTTAAAATTCATTCGTTATTAGGGATTTAGGAAGAAAAATGGGAAAGTTAAACCATTAGAGTTATCTCTTTTCTTCTTCCCCATGCAAGGACCATCCTCCATAGCCAAAGGTAAGATTTAATTTAACCAGATATTCCTCTTATTTTTGGATTGTTGTTGGAACATTAAGTATTATTGAAGCTTAAGGAAGGGTTAAGTAAGATTAAAACTAGGAGATGGTTAAATATTTGAGATTGAAGAAAATGGGTTTTTGAATGATATGTTAGGATATGAGTTTTTACTGATATTTATTAGTATATTTGACTTGTCAAAGAAGTAAATAAGAGATTAGAAGCATTGGATGGGATTAAGAATATGTTAGAAAAAGTGGTATGATTCTTGGGTAGAATTGTTCTTTGGAAATTTGAGATGTTATAAGAAGTTAAATAAAGGGAAGTTAGTTGGGATAAGTAAAGAAGAGTTTAATGGTATTGTTAGGTGTAAATATAAGGAAATTTGAACAAATTTGGGTAAGAATTGGGCTGAAAATGGAAAAGCTGGGTAATGGTATCTGTACTGATAGAACAGTACCGATACTATAGGCTTAATTTCGATGAAATTGACTGAAAAATATCGATATTGATTATATCAGTGTCGATACTAGGGGTATCGATACTATGGAGAAGGTTTCGATACCATTGAGTCAGAATGTAGAAATGGTATCAATACTGAAAGGGGGTATCAGTACCATAGTATAGTAGTATCGATACCATGGTAGGGGTACTGATACTAGTGAGTCTGGAATTGTATGATAGGCTAAAAGTGTTATGGAAATCAAAATAGTAGTACCTTCGATTATTATTAAAGTATAAATGTTAGGAAATATACTAACATTTAGTATGTTATATGTCTTTAATGGATGATTGTGTAGATTGTAATCAAGCTCCTGGGTCAAGTAAAACAAAAGGAAAAGATAAAGTAGCTGAGTAGTCAGACTTGCGTTTTGGATATAAAAGAAAGGCAAACCAGGTGAGTGCATTTATTATATATCTATATGTGATTCTAGTCATAGATGTATGATTGTTTAATATTTGTATGGTGATTACCAAATAGGCACTAAGTGTGCAATTCACGGAATTCATCATATGTTGATGAACAACCGTTTCAGCACTATGTGTGTAACTTACGAAATATATCATATGTTAATGAACAACCATTTCGGTAGTAAGTGTACAATTCATGAAATTCACCATATGTTGATGAACAACCGTTTCGGCACTAAGTGTGCAATTCACGGAATTCATCATATGTTGATGAACAACTATTTCGACACTAAGTGTGCAATTCACGGAATTCATAATATGTTGATGAACAACCATTTCGGTACTATGTGTGCAACTTACAGAATTCATCATATGTTGATGAATAACCGTTTCGGCACTAAGTGAGAAATTCAAGAAATTCATCATATGTTGATAAACAACCATTTCGACACTAAGTGTGCAATTCACAGAATTCATCAAATATTGATGAACAACCGTTTCGACACTATGTGTGCAACTTACGGAATTAATCATATATTGATGAACAATTGTTTCGACACTAAGTGTGCAATTCACGGAATTCATCATATGTTGATGAGCAACCGTTTCGGCACTAGGTGTGCAATTCACGGAATTCATCATATGTTAATGAACAACTGTTTCGGCACTATACGGCAACCCACATAATTCATCATAGGTTGATGAATGACCTTATAGGCACTACATGTGTATCTTAATAAAATGATAATGACTAGAAAGTTGGTAAATTACCGTGTTATCACTACAGGAGCAAAATTATAGGGTTTATAATAAATTAAAATAGTTAATTGATATTATGAATAATTATTACAGTAGAAATGGTTCTAAAATAAAATAAAAACTAAATGCCTAATTGTGCATTTGGAAGAAAGGTACTAATAATGCAAGTTAGAAGAAATGTTAAATGCCTTTAGGATAAAAGACTAATGCCTAACGGTGCATTTTGGCAGAAAAGTACCACTAAGACAGGTTAAATGAAGAACAGTGCATAATTGGCATGAAAGGATGTCATAAATGAAAATGTATAACAGTACATAATTGGAATGAAATGATGCCACAAATGGAAATACATAACGGTATATTAATGGTATATAAGGTGTCACTCATGATAATTACAAAAGATAAAGGATCATTTGGCATTTTTGTGCAATACAAGTACAATACTTCCTCATTTAACGTACATAGGGAAAATAAAGAATAACTGGGAAAAATTTACACAAGGATAGATATGTTGGGATTACCAAGAATGATTTCGATGATTATAGGAAAGAAAAATATGGTTTAACTGAAAAGGATTTATTTGATCCTTATGGAGTATGTAATTTAGTTCGTCATTAAATAGTCATGAGATAATTATGTATAAATTGTAGATTCATTACAATATTATGTCTAACTAAATATATACTTAACGTGTGTTGATTTCACGCGTAGGTAACAGCAAAGACTAGTCGGGTACTGGGAGCAGGAGCAGCTATCATCAATCTAAGGTTGACTCTCATCAGTAACAGTAAGATTATCACATTAATTTGAAAAATTACTGGCATGTAATCGAAATTAAGAAAAGTTGCTCTAGAATGTATTTAAAGTGATAACTTTGGTAATAGGTTTCAACGACTATTTTCTTGTTGTATCAAAATGTTTTTGGCTTTAAATTTTAAGACAAAATTTTACGGGTTTTTAAATGGGAAAATGCTTTAAAAGCGATGTGACATATGTATCTCGTGTACGGAAATGTATACAGGAGATGGGTGTTATATTGGATACCAACATCTACTTAAATGTCTCTTGTAGGTGTGTGAGAGCAATGGTGATGAAGATGAAGATACTCAAATGCTCTAGCCACACTTGAAAAGGAATGTGTAACCTCAAAGCCTAATGTTTTTTATTTTAATTATTTGGTTACTCATTTAGTTTTAAGCATACATGAGTTTTGATCTTAAATGGCTATGTTTTGTTTTTCATCTCATGTATGTTGAAAAAGTTTTATGATGAACATTTTAAATTTTTAATGATTTTTCATAATTTTTAGTTCATCAAAATGAATTTGGTCAAAATTAGTTTTAAATGAAAATGATATCTCTCTAACAATTAATATCAAACTTTTCAAATGCTTTGATTTTACAAATTTTAAATTTTTTACCTAAATTTAAATTTTTATGCATGTGTTTTTAAAAGCAAAAGATATATCTCTAACAATTGATATCAAATTCTTCAAATGCATAACATTTTTGAAAGCTTTATGCACAGGTACTTAATTTCAATTATTGGTATTGCATAAAGCATTTTATACTTGGATATATTGAATTTCATGTGCTACTAACATGTTTGTTACTCTTTGTTGAAATTCAATTTTGTTTAAGAGTCAAACATTTAAAGTCGATTTTTGTTTGGAATGCAGTTTTTGAGGGGGAGCTTTTGATTTTTCAAATGATTTTATGATAAAATTTAACACTTGCTATCCAATGTTATTTTAGAACCTTAAAGTTGAAGTATTTTTATATAACAAAAAGGGGGAGAAGTATGGGTTTAAAAATTCATTTTCTTAATGAAAAATACGGAGCTGAACATTTTCACATATTTTCCAACAATTGGTATCTTTTTCATTAAACATTTTATTAAATGGGGGTTTTGCCAAAAATAATTTTTCAAATGTTTTGTTATATCAAAAAGAGAGAGATTGTTGAACTATATTTTTTATATAATAATTAAGGCAAAATGTTTTTGGACTTGAATTGAATTTATTCAAAGTTTGCAAAGTTTTCAAAAATAATTCAAAGTCCATTTAAAAGTGGAATTGAGCACAAAATGATTTTCTTGACAAGAAGTGTCGATACTGTTCTTACAGTATCGATACCTCATGAACAGCACCGATTGTTCATATGGTACCCATACCAAATGTAAGAGAATTACCGATACTCACTAGGTAGTACCGATACTACCATCATTGCTTAAATTCCAGAATGCAAAAATGGTACCGATACCCAAAGGGGTACTGATACTACTCTACATAATAGTATCGATACCATAGGCATATTATCGATACCATCAGGCCCCAACGGCTAGTAACTGTTAGTTGATTTAAATATAACAAAGGTAGTATTGATACTCCCTTTAGGAGTATCGATACCCTCTGTTATAGGCAGCTTTATTTTGCACGAAAATTGATCTCCAACGGCTAGAAACAATCACAATAACATTGCAACATATAAATACAAGTTGAGGACACTTGAAGAAGCATTGGAACACCTATCCAAGCAATCAAACACAAGAGAAGAGCTTTTCACTCTTTATTCTAATTCTCTTGTAAATATTTGTGTTTTTAGCGAGCTTAAATTTGCAAACACCTATCTTAGAGAGGTTTCTTTGTTTACTTCCTTTATACTTTTGTAAAAGGGGTTTGGTTCTATCTTAGCCAAGTTAAAATGATAGGGAGGATGTAAAGATTACTCTTGATCCTTGAAAAATAAAGAACAAATTAGTGAATTTGTTAGAAAATCCTTAGTGAGGAGATAAGGTAGTGGAGGTAGACTTAATTGAGAAGTCGAACCACTATAAATCCTTGTGTTCATTGTCTTATCTTTTACTCTCCTTACTCCTTAAACATATTTTTATCAATTCACCCCCTTTGCATATTTTTTTGGTTGTTTAATTTGAGCCTCTTCGATCCTAACAGAAACAATGTTGCCCGTCCCTCATTAACAAGGCATTGATCTAGTCTTTTCCATAGGCTCCCATGTCTCCAAGTAAACATTGCTCCCTTAAATTTCGCTTCTATGAGCTCCATCTCGAAGATGAAATCTTGAAATAAGTTGGTCACACCATTCCCCCGTGCCGAGCTTCCTTTGCTTCTTTCTCGTCGAATGGTGGTGTTAAAATCGCCCCCAATAGCCAAGCTTAATTGCTGCCGGGATTAAGTCTTGCAAGTAGATCCCAGACTGTTTTGCATTTGGTTACATTTTGGACTGGCATAAACTGCCGTAAAAATAGACATCGTGAGCTTTCTTCTTCCCGAGTGCGACAATGCACGAACTGGTGTGCGTTTTTCAAAATTTCCACATGTACCTTGTTCGTCACAAAACCCATATACCTCCTCTAAATCCATTGGCTTCCAGTCGAAATGAGTTATGGTATCCCAATTTTGATATTATTTTATCTGTGTTAACTCCGTTGATCCTCAATTCTATTAGGGCTACTATTGGAGGTTTGTGGTTCCTAGATATGTCTTTGAAGCATCTTCGAAAAGTGGGGCTTGCAGCCCCTTGACAGTTCCAGAAAAGAAAATTAATCATTAATGAGAATAGATGATAAGATGAAATCCTTACTGATCCGTGGGGATGATCGAAACCTCCTGGATTCTCATATGAACTTGGAGTTTTTATCAATAATTGTGTCTGCATTACTTGAGGGTACTACTATGGTCCCTTCCCTTATGGTATGTGATGAAGTTCCACTAGGTTCTGGGATAATTGGTGTACTAGTAAGTTTTTTGTCAATCGATTGGATCCATTCTGAGTAATGGTCATATTGGTGCATGTGAATCAATAGCTTTCTTCATATTTATTCCTTTCTGCATCACGCTCGGCCTGACTTTTATATTACCATTTGTTTTCCTGTTTCCATGTAGAAAGGTTTCTCGTGATTTATCTATTCCATCTTCCATGATAATCACTGCCGAATGGCGACATTTTCCAGCTATGCCTGCATCGGTTGTAATGAGTGCAGTTTTTGTATTGTTCAGTAATAACACCTGTGATCTTGCCGCATCCGGTAGTTTAGTATTACCTCAATATTTTCTAGTGTTTGGAAGATCCCGAAGGGGTGCCATCTGTTTGTTTGTCTTTTCATTGAGTGTCGCTGAATTTTCGTGGATGTCTCTTCCTACTAGCTGCGATCATTCAAGGGTCGTATATTGACTTGTTTCATTATCTTCAGTAAGGTTATTATGTACCTCCTTATTGTTTGTATCCTCTATTCTTCTTGTGTTAGATGAAGCACCACACATCTAAAAATAATGCCCTTATGTTCCACAGGTACAATATATTTGTTGGAGGCCCTCATACTCAAGCTGTCTAACAATTCCATCAATACGAATGCTCGGGATCAACGGTTTATTAAGGTTAACCATTACGGCTAATCTCACAAACTTTCCTCGATCTCCTGCAAGGGTATTGTAGTCGATCTTGACCACCTTAACAATTATCTCAGCTATGTACCTGAAAGTGCTTTCGAATAGTGTCGATAGGGTAGTTTAGGTATTCTCACCCAAACAATTACCTGTGAAGGAAACTTCTCAGCCGTAGTAAAAGTCCTACTCCATGGTTGTACTATGAGGTAGCTGCCATACACCGTCCATGGTCCATCTGACAAGAAGTGGTTATAATCTTCTTCTATTTCAAACATGACGATATAATAGTCACTGTCCAGGTCCACGACTTGTAATCTACCTTTAGGTTTCCACAACAGTTGTATTCTGTCAAGAAGCATTTTGTATCCAATTTTACGTCTGAGTAGTCTCACGATAATTGATCTTCGTATGCTATGGTCGATTCTCTCATGAACATTTTCAGAGAATTCAACTGATGGAATCTGTCCACTAGTATCTATTATGACATCTGCTTCTTCCACAACAACATCATCCATACATGGAACTTTTTCCATGGCTCCACGTTGTTGGAAACTTCCAGCGACCACACCAGCGTACGACATACCTCTTGGGTTCTCTCTTCCTCCATTCTCAATTTTATTGGAGTTACTTTCGACTAACATAACGTTACCTTCAGCGGAGTCATGTTCGTCTTGCATCGTCTCCCTTTCGTTTCTTCCTTTTTTTTTCAAAGCCCGATTATTCTCAATCGGTAATCCTGGTCTCTCCAAGATTGTTGGGGTAACCAGAGATATCCCTTCCATCATTGGGATATTGGGGTCGATATCAGGGGATATATCCAATGGTAGTCGAGGCGGGTCTACTGGTGGGACATGGTTTTGCAGGAGGCTATCGCTAGGGTTTCGCATAAACCTCTCGTTAGATTTGTCTTTTTTCACCATTGTCAAAGTTTAATCATTTTTTACTTTTTTTATTCAACAAATAATAGTATACCTAAACCTAATTAATATTTAATAATTAAAAAATAAAATATTTTTTCAATTAGAGGGGCCCATCAAAACTTATTCTATCTAGTTTTTAAAAAAAAACAATTTAATAGTAATTACTATAAAAAAATCACTTGGCACGGACCCAGGTGTCACGGACTTAGCCTAGTTGGTTCGGTTGTTAATCCGTGCGGCACTCGAAAGGGACGCTTCTCAGCCAAGTCAGCCTTTATCTCATATATCTGATCAAACATAAACAAACATCACATTAGATCTTTGTAGCCATATAGTCCTTCAACCAATAATCCAATACCGTGGGGGCATAGCGGATGCACACCCCTAACCCCGGACTTCTCCGAAAGAAAATGTTTTATTAATAAAAAGTAACATCGGGTTACAGAAGACTCACCCACACCATCGATTAGGCCGTAGGGGTGGCCCTCGATGGTATTCACAAGACATATACCTTTACCTGTGGATCAGCCCAAACTCTACCGGCTGTCCACCCCTACATATATGCGAAAACAAAATAACAGAAATGCTACCTATATACATTAAAATGCTCGAACAGGCGACAGTAAGTCATGCCCCCATTCCCTACCATAAACATTGAAATGCTTGAAAAGAGGATAAGCTTATTATACCCTGCCACTTGGCTCTATACATTGTTGGCCTTGGCATACCTACCCGGTTGTGGCCCCATAAAAAGGACGGCCACGATAATCTCCCCCACCTAATTTGTCGACGTCCTCGTCGACTGCACTACTTGAAATTCTTCGATCTTCTGCTTGAACGCACTGAGATTATACTCTCTTTCCCAAGTGTTATCTTCCTGATCAAAGCCTCCCCACTTGACTATGTACTCACCTTAACAATTCTCCCTGCAAGAATCTCTTCAACATGACGATGTGAGGGTGGTTGCGTACCAATCGACTCTCTAACAGGAATACTCTGATTAGCGACATTGGGATCAGTGTGAAACGACTTCAAATTGCTAACATGGAATACCGAGTGAACTCTCATCCAAGTAGGAGGGTCAACCTTGTACGAAGCATTCCCCACCTCTGCTACTATCGAGACTAGACCTTCAAACTTTCTCACCAAGCAACGATCCCTCTGGCTCAAGAATCTAAGTTATTCTGGCATCAACTTGACTAGCACCAAATCTTCAACTTGAAAGTGTAGGTCTCTTCTGTTACGATCTGCACATTTCTTCATACGCTTCGCTGCTTTCTCCAAGTAAGCCTTGCCAATCTCCATATTCTGCTTCCACTCCCCCACAAAATTTTAGGCACGAGGGCATCTTCCTTGAAAGGTCCCATCCATAGTATGAGGAAGTCTTGGCTGCTAACCTATCACCAGTTCAAAAGGTCTTTTATTAGTAGATGAACTCTTTTGTGAATTAAAACATAACTGTGCCACATCCAATAATGGAGGCCAGTTCTTCTAATTAGCCTGAATGAAGTGCCTCTAGTACTCCTCCAAGAGCCCATTGAATCGCTCAGTCTGCCCATCTATTTGAGGGTGGTAACTTGATGAAAAGTTGAGTTGTGTTCCCACTAACTGGAATAAACCCTTCCAAAATTTCCCAATAAATCTTCCATCTCGATCACTGACTATGCTCTGAGGAATACCCCAATATTTCACCACGTGCTTAAACACTAACCTAACAGTCTCTTCTGTTGAACAATACTTCGATGTCGGTATAAAAGTGGCATACTTCGAGAACATGTCCACTATCACCAGAATTGATCCAAGTCTCCTCCTCGAGGCAAGCGTGATATAAAATCCAAGGAGATACTCTCCCAAGGTCGAGCGGGTACCGATAGTGGCTCGAGCAACCCAGCAATCCTATGTCGGTCTACCTTATCTTGTTGACAGATAAGGCATGTCTTGGGGTAATCCATCACATCTTGGCGTATTTGAGGCCAATAATACCCTTGTCCTAAGAAAGCAACAGTACGCCTCCAACCGGGATGCCCAACCCATGGGGTATCATGACATTCTTTCAATAGCTTCTGTCGCAGATTCCCAGCTCGAGGAACAAACATTCGTGGCCCCTTTGTCATCAATAAGCCATTTTCTATCCAAAAACATTTCGAAATACCCTTTTTAACCATCTTCATGAGGGCTACCACTTGCGGATCTTGCTTGGAAAAGTTCACAATGAGGTGACGAATTTCGTTGGACACTCTACTAGCGGATATAGGAGCCACACATCGGAGTGCTGCCAAATCTACCCTGCGGCTCAATGCATCAGCGAATTGATTCTTTTTCCCTCCTTATGCTCAAAGCTAAAATCAAACTCATCCAGAAACTCATGCCATCTAGCGCTTGTTGTCAATTTTGGTTGTGTCAAGGAGTGGCTAACTGTTATATTATCGGTCTTTACCACAAATTTTGAACCTAACAAATAATGCCTCCAAATACTCAGAAAATGAATTACTGCTAGAAGTTCTTTCTTTGGAGACGTATATCTCGCTTCAGTTTCATTTAGCTTCCTACTCTCAAATGCCACATGATGTCCGTCCTACAAAAGTACCCCTCCAATTGCATAGTCGGACCTGTCTGTCTCTACTTCTAGAGGTTTTTCAAGGTTCGACAAGGTAAGCACTGGTTCACTGATCACTACCTTCTTTAACTCATCAAAGGCCTCTTGAAAATCTTTGGACCAAACCCACTCACAACCTTTCTTCAGTAAATCAGTGAGTAATTTTACTCTACGGGAATAACCTTCCACGAATCGTCTGTAATAGTTAGCCAAACTGAGGAAAGATCTAAGCTCACTAACATTTTATGGGGTCGGCCACTTCTGGATAGCCTTCACCTTCTCCTTATCCATACGGATGCGCCCTTGCTCAATGACATGGCCTAAAAATTGGACTTGTGTTTGGGCGAAAGCACATTTCTCATTCTTCACAAACAATTGATTCTCTTGTAATCTCGGTAACACCAATCGAAGATGCTCCTGATGCTCTTCCATAGAAGTGCTAAATATCATTATATCATCCAAGTAGATGACTACGAACTTATCGAGGTAGTCATGGAACACCTGGTTCATCAAAGTACATAAAGTAGCAGGAGCATTGGTTAGTCCAAAAGGCATAATAAGAAATTCAAATGCCCCATACCAAGTTACAGATGTCATTTTTGGCTCATCCCCTTCGACCACTCTCACTTGATGGTATCCTAACCTGAGATCCAACTTCGTGAAATACTTAGCATTACTCAACTTATCGAAAAAATATGCAATCAAAGGAATGAGGTATTTATTCCTGAAAGTCACTTTGTTTAACGCCCTATAATCCACACACAATCTCAAACTCCCATAATGTTTTTTCTTAAATAACATAGGCGCCCCGAAAGGTGACTTCAAGGGTCGAATAAATCCTGCTTGTAGCAACCCATCCAATTGTTTCCTCAACTATGCCAGCTCTGGAGGACTCATCCGATACGGGCACTTCGCAGGAGAATTTACTCCCGGGATTAATTCAATCTCATGGTCCACCGACCTTCTAGAAGGCAACTCTTTCGACAATTCATCTGGCATTACATCCTCAAAGTCCCTCAACACTTCTTAAACATTCTTGGGCACCATTCCAGGATTGGCATCCTCTTTGGAAATTGAAAAGACTAAGAATGAAGGATCCCCCTTTTTCACCCCTTTCTTAAATTAGATAGCGAACACTATCTTGGTGACAGGAATCACTTGGGCTACCATCATAAAATCGAGCCATAGGACCATGTCAAAATCATCCATGTGGGAGATAGTAAAATCTACACTTCCTTCCCAAGACCCAAGTTTGATACTGACCCTCTTCACACCTCCACATATCGTTGAAGTATTGGAGTTAATCGTTTTCATTTGTCCCAGCTCCTTGGTGACAATCAACCCGCATCTCTTAGTTTCCTCTGGAGAGATAAATGTATATGTGGCTCCCGTGTCGACTAGAGCTTTAGAGGTTTTCCCATTTATTGAGATGTCCATATACATCAATCCCCTCTCTGGCTCTTTCCTCAAGTTACTCAGCTGAGACTGTAATGTAGTTATAAATCAGACGAAGCCCATTCTAGCTAGCTCAGGCTCGTTATCTCCTATAGGAGTGTTCACTCGTTCTCCATCCTTTATTGACGTCACCATGGCATTAAAAGCACTTCGTTGTGGATACTCTGTAACCCGATGAGGCCTATTATAAAGAAAATACCTCAAAGAGGGTTTATTCCATGTATTGCTCGATTCAGGACTAGTAGGGACTTTATTTTGAGCTGGGTCCCTTCCAAGAAATCTTCTATTCGCTCCCCAACTCGTTGTCTTCTCCCCTCGAGACAACTTATTCTCACCCACCTGTTGAGTATTAACTCCACTCTTAGAAGACGTCTTGCACTTTCCAGGATGATCGTTGTAATGATTAAGGCATTCAGTAGCTGCTATCGCTACTGTCAGATCTTGCACCTTCTGTCTCTGTAGCTTGAACCTAGCCCATGACTTGAGCCCTTCAAGGAAATAAAACAACTTATCTCTTTCTAACATATCCTTTATATCCAACATTAGAGTTGAGAACTCTCTCACATACTCTCGTGTAGTTCCTGTATGGGATAATTCCCTCAGCTTCTTATGAGCATTGTAATATACATTCTCAGGGAGGAAGGAGGTCTTCAACTCCTTCTTCAACGCATCCCAAATCATAATGGAGCACACTCCATCTTTGAACTTGGATCGCCTCCATAACTTAGCATCACCACCTAGATACATCAAAGCCATCGCCACCTTATCTTCCTCAGACTCCGTGTGTATAGCCCAAAAATATTGCACTATGTCGAACAAGAAATTTTCAATCTCTTTAGCATCCCTCGCTCCGTCAAAGCGTTGAGGATCAGGGATCTTGGCTCGTACACCCTCTCTTTTAATAGGGTTTGCAGTCAAACTAGCTACAGTTTCCTGAAGCACACTAACTTAGGCCTTCAGGTCATCATACCCAAGTTGTATAACGCCTATGGCATCTCTTGCCTCGTTGCCCAAATCAGTCACTATCTCGAGCAAATCCTCTTGAGTTTCCTTGACTCTCTTCATACGATCACCAGAGATCATATAAGCTCTAAGGTCCACTAGCGCGGCTTCGATCTCTTCTAACTTTCATCTATCAACAGAACAATTCTCTTATACAACCGGCTTGGTCACTTCTTGCTCTACACCTCTATGAGAGCTTATGGATCCACCATTATGTGTATGAAGCATTCTCTTTAATTTGTTGTCACCTCTGTGCCTGCAACACAAATAAGCACCATCGTGCCTAAATTAGAAAGAAAAAAAGAGCACCGCTGTGCTGAATTCATAGCACCTATGTGCTTGAATTAACGATTGAGCACCTCTGTGCATCAATCGAGAGCTGAAACCTCTGTTTGGCTAAAGATGATTGAGCACCTCTATGCCTCAATCGAGAAATGACGCCTCTGTGCAGTTAAAAATGACTGATCACTTATGTGCTTCAGTCTAAAATCTGGCACCTCTGTGTTTTTAATTGATTGAGCATCTCTGTGCCTCAATCTAGGATATGACACCTCTGTGCTTTAGGATGATTGAGCACCTCTATGCTTCAATCTAAAATCTGGCACCTCTGTGTATTTAGGATGATTGAGCACATCTATGTTGTAATCGACAGCCAAGCACCTCTGTGCTAGGTTTAGTAATTGTGCATCGCTGTGCAACAAGCATGTAATAAGCATCATCATGCTTTACTCAACGAAATGAGCACCTCCATGCTTCTAATAAAAGATCACACACCTCTGTGCTCTGATACCAAATGTCATGAACTTAGCCTAGTTGGTTCGGTTGTTAATCCATGCAATACTCAAAAGGGACGTTTCTCAGCCAAGTCAGCTTTTATCTTGTATATCTGATCAAACAGAAACAAACATCACGGTAGATCTTTGTAGCCACATGGTCCTTCGACCAATAATCCGAGACCGTGGGGCATAGCGGATGCAAACCCTTGACCCAGACTTCTCCGAAAGAAAAATGTTTTATTAATAAAAAGTAACATCTGGTTACAGAATACTCACTCACACCATCGATTAGGCCATAGGGGCTTCCATCGATGGTGTTCACAAGAAACATACATTTACCTGTGGATCAGCCCAAACTCTATCGGCTGTCCACCCCCTACATATATACGAAAACAAAATAATAGAAATGCTACCTATAGATATTAAAATGCTCAAACAGTGGACAATAAGTCATACCCTCATTCCCTACCTTAAACATTAAAATGCTTGAAAATAGGACAAGCTTATTCTACCCTACCACTATCCCCTATACATTGTTGGCCTTAGCGTACCTACCCGGTTGTGGCCCCATAAAAGGGACGGTCGCGAAAAGCTCCTCCTGGTCTCTGCTATGTTCCACTTGTGTTCGGCGTTTGAGATCCAAGTCCGTCTAGTGCGGAAGTCAAAGCTTCTCGGATTATTTCTTGGAGAGAATTTCGATCAGTTTCGAGGATTGCACTCTGAGACGAGTTGAATCTCAAAGAGAAGACAAACCAAAGACTTCCACTAATGACGTCAAATCATTGTCTGCGATGAAATAAAGGGCAAAATGTGGTGACATTTTCGACGATTTCATCAACACTCCATCGTCGTCTCCGTACTAGCTATCATATTCATCATATTCAACCCAGGTAGAATGTACCTCCTTCTCCAACACCAACCTTTTCATCGTATCTTTTCCATCCACTTTCCTTACCGTTCCTGGCTTGCCAAAGGTCGCCATCACTGCCCCGGTAGCTGCTCAGCCGAGTAACCACTCTTTTAAAACAAAACACAAAATCATTAACAATAACCAATAAACATAATATAAAAAAATTTAAAAAAAAAAGTTTTGTTACTTGATTATGGAGACAAAGACCATCGAAAAGAGAAGCACCAAGGAGCGTGAAGGAAGAAAGAGAGCAAGCCATAACAGGAGGGAAACATGTATCAAACTAAAATTATATTTAAAAAAGAGAAAGTTATGTTTTAGGTCCCATACTGATGTAAGGCACTTCTGATGCCTTAACAAATTGATTGTGGATCTAGGAAGGAAGCAAAACAACCTGCAAAGTGAATGGCCCAAAATAGAATGGTTAAGGGTGGTAAACGTATGGGTGATTAGGTGGGTTGTTTAATTGAGAGATTGAAGCGAAAGATGGTTGATATGGCTATGGTTATGGTTTATGAAAAAAAGGGATGGTTGTGAGGATAGTATCTTAAAGAAGACTCAAAGAAGAACCAATGCTATATAGAGCAAAGACCCAGACTTTATATTGCTTCTTTAAGGGGTGGTAAGAAGTACTTTGACCCACTAGTTATAAAGAACTAGGAACCAGAAGTATTAAGGTGAAAAGAGAAGGGGTTGACGCCACAAGTATAAATTATACTTGATAAGTCAATAAAAAGTCACCAGGACTTAAGGAAGAGAATAATCTCACTTTAATTAAAACAAAGGTCTGATTGAAAATGATGAATGCTTTCATATTTATAGGAAATGGAGAGACATGGCCGAATAATTACAAGGAGATTCGGCCAGTCTTGTGCCTTCCTATAGAGACATAATTTAATGCTAAATAGAGATGATGGTTCAGTTTAAATGGAGGGTAATAACCCTTGGCCGAATAGTTCTTGTGTCACTTCATGTTGGCGCCAATTTGGATGGTAGTTGATGCTTGGCCGAATAGGGAGAGAACTCCTCATCTTGGCGCCTAAATGAACCACATGCAAGGCACATGGGGTTAGTCACATCCAAAACACATGGCTTGGCCGAATAGGGAGAGAACTCTTCATCTTGGCGCCTAAATGATCCACATGCAAGGCGCATGGGGGCTGGTCATATGCAAGGCACATGGGTGTTCTAGGAAGCCTTGTGGTGCAGCCTTGTGCATGGAATGATGGTTGGTCATGTGCTCTCTCTTGGGCGTGCATGTGTCTCCTTCAAGCTAGCTTGAGTTGTGGAGCTAGCTAGCAAACATGGGCTGTTTGTGAACAAGCTTCCTAGCTAAGTCCTTGTGAGATCCTTAACATTATGTTCAGCTACATTCAGCTACCTTTGACATCACTTTTGGCAACTCAGCTCCAAATAGTCCAACTAGCTAAGTTTAGCTAGCCTTAAGCTCCTCCAGCTGAATCGCGCTTCCCTTAGTGTTCCATGAGCTGCCTTGTACTTTGTAAGCTGTTTGTGAGCTTTATAAGACGTCCAAATCATTCACCAAGCTACCTCAACGTGCATCATGCTCCAATGTACCTACATATGCAAGGAAACAAGGTAATTCCATGGTATTGAGCTGATATAAGCTAAATACTTTGCTACCATGTTTGTTTATGGTAATGTGAGCTAAGTTTGAAGGCCATGAGCTAATTATATCATCTCATAATATGTATAAGATTATGCATGAGGCTTAAGAGCTAATATGAATGCATATGAACTAACAAAATGCATTATAAGTATGATGCCTTGATGTATATATAATAATCATGCTTAATATGATTATAAAACTATCATATCATGTTTAACATATTAAAATAACAATGTGCAAGTTGTGTTCATACTTAGTTATTCTTTAACTTCATAACTAATATCCTAAGCATGATATGTATTATAATAGTATATATTATAAGGCTAGTATAAAGTGAATGCATTATAAGGATGTTCAAGAAAACTCCATTTATAGTTGAAAACGTGCTTGTATCATCCCCCCTTCTTTAGGGCAATTTGTCCTCAAATCGAGTTCATTCTGTCCTTGCATAGCGTCGCGTCTTTTTGCTAAAAGAAAACATCCTTTGAACGATTGTGTTTTTCCATTAGATTTCCTTTCGTAAGATTTCCCTTTAGGTCTTTCTTTGGAATATGATTTACCAAGAGGTACCTTTTGGGAATGATCTTTATCTAGGGATATCCCTTTTGGAAGTGACCTTTCACGTGATTTGTCCTGAAAAGTGAGGAGAGAAAAGGTTTCATATGAAAGGGTACTTACCTTTTGAAGATTAAAACCATTGGTGAAGAGTTGTGACTTTAAGTCCTAATCATCACCACTTTTCATAGGAGACCCTTCATTTTCCAGAATTAAACCATCATGTTTCTTTATGAAGAAGTTTGGTTTCTTGTTTAGTTCCTCTTCATTTTTCGTTGGGGTTTTGTCTTTGCGCCATGCTTGTACACTCTTTCGCATATGCAATTGATCTTGTTGTACTTATTTAGGCATTAAAGGCATCAAGGTCACCTTGCATCCATCATGCTTAAAAGTGTATTGATTGTGAAAACAATCATGAATGAGCCTTTTGTCATACTGCCATGGTCTCCCAAGTAGAATGTGGCTAGCATGCATAGGGACAATGTCACAAAGCACCTCGTCCTTGTACCTACCAACTGAAAAAGGAATTAGAACTTGTTTGGTAACATTTAACTCACCTCCTTCATTAAGCCATTGGAGTTTATATGGCATAGGATGCTTTGACGTTGCCAATCCAAGTTTTTCAACCATAAGAGTGCTGGCTACGTTTGTGCAACTTCCTCCATCGATGATCATTGTACAAACCTTATCCTTGACATGGCACCTTGTATGAAAGATATTGTTTCTTTGAATATCATCTTGGGATGTTTGTGATTGTAGGCACCTCTTTGAAACAAGCATCTCACCATGATCTACATTTTCTTCCGCTTCTTCTTCTTGTATTGTTTCAGGTTCCTCGTCAAAAATAGGCTCATCAGAATCTGATACAATATCTCCATTGGCAAGTAACATCATGACATTTCGGTTGGGACATTCACTAGCAACATGCCCTTTTCCAAAACACTTGAAACATTTGATATCTCTTGATCTCTCGAAAGTGATAGTTTGCTTTTCTTTACCCTTGCTAGATTCGCCCATTTGTATAATTTTGGGTACCTCTGTACGATCCTTTGATTGGACTGAAGTTTGTTTCCGGAAGGTAATAGGCTCTTGCTTCTATTTGGTGGTCAAATTTGGACTGCTCCGATTGTAAGTTTTCCTCTTAAGTTGTCGTTCAATTTTCATGGCTACATGCACCATCTCTTCAATCTCTACATAATGCTGAAGTTCAACAAGGTTAGCAATATCAAGATTTAGGCCAGATAATAACCTTGCCATTGTTGCTTCTCTATCTTCATCCACATTGGCTCGGATCATGGCTATCTCCATTTCTTTGAAATAATCTTCAACGCTCTTGCTTCCTTGTTTCAAGTTTTATAGTTTATGATAAAGATCTCGGTGATAGTGAGTAGGCACGAACCTTTTCCTCATAATGGCTTTCATTTCTTCCCATGTAGTGATGGGGCGTTCACCATTTCGTCTTATTGAACTTACCAATTGATCCCACCAAACTAAGGCATAATCCACGAATTCCATAGCAGCAAGCCTGACCTTCTTTTGTTCCGTATAATTTTGACATTCGAAAATGTGTTCGATTTTGATTACCCAGTCCAGATAGGATTCAGGATCTGTTCGTCCTTGAAATGGAGGAATGGTCACTTTGATGTTGTTGAAGTTATCATTATGATTTCTATGAACATCTCTTCTTGCTGCTGATATTACTTCAGCCTCCTCCTCTTCTAATTCTTCTTCCATTCTAGGGCAGTTTACTCTCCGGTTGCCTAAGGATGCTTCTAATTGATCCATACGATCTTGCAAAGGCTCCAATTCTAATTTCAGCAATCTTTCCATTTCATGCATAATTGCTTGGGTTTGCAAGTTGGGGGCTTCTCTTTCTGGTGATCGTCCTGAACTCCGAGACATGGTTAGCAAATAAGAAAAGAATAAAATGTGTAAAAGACCTTACCAGAATATACTCTCACAAAGCCTCACGAGTCACTCCAAGAAAACTTGATGTCACTCAATCAACTCGTGTTTGTACTCTAGGAATTTAATGGCTTTTACTTGTCCTCTTCTGATCTCACACACTCTCCATCCTTTTTCCTCTCGATTCTCTTGTCTCAAGTTCTAGAGAACTTTACTCAAGACTATATCAAGTAAATTTTACTTGTTTGGTGTCGGCTGCAAAAGGGTTAGTAGGAAGGGAAAAATAAATATAATGAAATGGTGGCTTAGAAATAGAAAGAAGAGAAACAAAAGGGTTACTTACACAAGTCACTTCACAACCTTCTATCACCACAATCAATTTAAACGGCATACTTGAATTGCTTGGTGATGATAATTGTTGATGAGTGCATCAACTTCTTTCTTTTCTTTTCTTTGCTTTTCTTCTTTTTGAGTGCTGGATTTTCTTTCTTTCTTTTGGAGTGCTTCAATTTCTTTTCTGATTTTCTTTTTCTTTGACTTTGCACTTCTTTTTTGTATTTTCCTTTTTTTTGTTGTTGCACGTTGCTTTCTTCCACCAAAGCTCTGATTACCGCTTGATGTAAGGCACTTCTGATGCCTTAACAAATTGATTGTGGATCTAGGAAGGAAACAAAACAACCTGCAAAGTGAATAGTTCAAAACAGAATGGTTAAGGGTGGTAAACGTATGGGTGATTAGGTGGGTTGTTTAATTGAGAGATGGAAACGGAAGATGGTTGATATGGCTATGGTTATGGTTTATGAAACAAATGGATGATTGTGAGGATAGTATCTAAAAGAAGACTCAAAGAATAACCAATGCTATATAGAGAAAAGACCCAGACTTTATATTGCTTCTTTAAGGGGTGGTAAGAAGTACTTTGACCCACTAGTTATAAAGAACTAGGAACCAGAAGTATCAAGGTGAAAAGAGAAGGGGTTGACGCCACAAGTATAAATTATACTTGATAAGTCGATAAAAAGTCACCAGGACTTAAGGAAGAGAATAATCTCACTTTAATTAAAACAAAGGTCTGATTACAAATGATGAATGCTTTCCTATTTATAGGAAATGGAGAGACATGGCCGAATAATTACAAGGAGATTCGGCCAGCCTTGTGCCTTCCTATAGAGACATAATTTAATGCTAAATAGAGATGACGGTTCAGTTTAAATGGAGGGTAATAACCCTTGGCCGAATAGTTCTTGTGTCACTTCATGTTGGCGCCAATTTGGATGGTAGTTGATGGTTGGCCGAATAGAGAGAGAACTCTTCATCTTGGCTCCTAAATGAACCACATGCAAGGCACATGGGGCTGATCACATGCAAAACACATGGGTTGGCCGAATAGGGAGAGAACTCTTCATCTTGGTGCCTAAATGATCCACATACAAGGCGCATGGGGGCTGGTCATATGCAAGGCACATGGGTGTTCTAGGAAGCCTTGTGCATGGAATGATGGCTGGTCATGTGCTCTCTCTCTTGGGCGTGCATGTGTCTCCTTCAAGCTAGCTTGAGTTGTGGAGCTAGCTAACAAACATGGGCTGTTTCTGAACAAGCTTCCTAGCTAAGTCCTTGTGAGCTCCTTAACATTATGTTCAGCTACATTCAGCTACCTTTGACATCACTTTTGGCAACTCAGCTCCAAATAGTCCAACTAGCTAAGTTTAGCTAGCCTTAAGCTCCTCCAGCTGAATCAAGCTTCCCTTAGTGTTCCATGAGCTGCCTTATACTTTGTAAGTTGTTTGTGAGCTGCATATGACGTCCAAATCATTCACCAAGCTACCTCAACGTGCATCATGCTCCAATGTACCTACATGTGCAAGGAAACAAGGTAATTCCATGGTATTGAGCTGATATGAGCTAAATACCTTGCTGCAATGTTTGTTTATGGTAATATGAGCTAAGTTTGAAAGTCATGAGCTAATTATATCATCTCATAATATGTATAAGATTATGCATGAGGCTTAAGAGCTAATATGAATGCATATGAACTAACGAAATGCATTATAAGTATGTTGCCTTGATGTATATATAATAATCATGCTTAATATGATTATAAAACTATTCTATCATGTTTAACATATTAAAATAACAATGTGCAAGTTGTGTTCATACTTAGTTATTCTTTAACTTCATAACTAATATCCTAAGCATGATATGTATTATAATAGTATATATAATAAGGCTAGTATAAAGTGAATGCATTATAAGGATGTTCAAGAATACTCCCTTTATAGTTGAAAACGTGCTTGTATCACATACTTTTAAAATATATTAAAAAAAAAGTTAGTGGTGTATTTTGATGTGTTGCATTAGTGGTGTGTTTCAGTGTCGGCGTTTACCATAAAAAATTTCTTTAAATTATAATATATACTATCTTTTGTGCTAAAATAAATTGAAAGTGCATATTATGATTTAAAAATATCAAGTGCAGTATTAACACTAAAGAAAAAATAGGTTTAATGGTATAAAAAGTTCTCAATTTTTTTTCAAAACATTTATGTGGATTTCGAATAATTTTTATATTTAATATGACCCTCAAACTCAAGAAAAAAAATCAATGTGGCCCTTTGATTAACAGTCTCTGTCATTCATTGTTGCTATGCTGACGTGACGGTTCATAGTGGCAAATAAGGTTGTCCATAGTGATTAATAATGTGGCAGATTAATTAAATTAATTTTTTTTATTTCAAGGGTCAAATTGATTGTTTAAAGTTTAGGAGTTCATTTAATTTTTTAGAAAAAATTACTTTAAATTTAAAATTTAAAATATAAAAACATCATGATATTAAAAATATAAAAAAATTTAAAATATATATTAAAAATATTAAAAACTATATTAAAATTTTATAATCTATCACAAGTTATAAAATAATAAATTATTCATTGTTAAAAAATTAAAATATGTTTTAAAAGTATATATTATACATAATATATACATGAACATATAGTTTTATTATCAACGCTTATACAAAGTATTTTTATTAGATCAATCAAAATTTACGAATTTTATATCTAAATATAATTAAGAATCACAATAATTTTTTCATATCAATACATCTATCTAATCATATTTCGAACAATTATAAGGGATATTCACAAAACCTTCGCATAGTATAATAAGCTAATATACAAAAGCAACATTTAAAAATTGTCTAAATTTATTTTTAAATAATTTATATTTTATTATTATATAGCTTGTAATATATTTTTACTTTTTAATAGCCTTTTTAGTTATTTTAATATATATATATATATATATATATATATTATTTTTTAGTAATTATTTTTTCTATTTTTTGTATTTTCTATTTAATTTTAAATTTTTTTTTAAATATTTCAATATTTTTATATTTAAAATGTAAAATAATTTTTTAAAAGATTAAATAAGTCTGTGAATTTAAAAAAACTAAATAGACCCTTGAACTCAACTAGAAAAATATATTTAGCTCATTTATCACGTTAATAGCCAGTGTAAACCACTACATCAACCACCATATACATATAAACATTTTGAACGGCTACAACATCATTAGTCACATTAGATTTTTTCTTAAGTTTAAAAGTCAAATTGAGTACAAAAAATAATTCAAGAATCATATTAATTTTTTCCAAAAATATTTGAAGACTCAACTGGCGGTCAACGGGTCCATCTAACTAAGCATTCACACAGGTGGACAACGATAATGATGTGTCACTATCTTATTGATGTGTATTGAAAAGAATGACTTTGTATTGTAATTAAACAAAATCTTATTTAAACCATTATTTGACTATAAAACAGAAATGGTCGTGGTTTTCCAACAAACAGAAGGTTGGTACTGTTTCTTTTCCTATAAGTCGTAGGGTCACATGCATTGATGATTACGTGATGATTTTGTTATTTGCTGCTTCTTGTTTTCTCACATCACATGGCTATAAAACTTTGACTTCAGTTTCACCATTGGTGTACGTACAGAGTGAGAGAGGTGGATTTCTTAACAAGTTCATTGCTATGCTTGTAGTTAGTCACCATGTTCGTCTTTCAAGCTTTAAGCTCGTTTAGAAACGGAAGTAAACAAAGTGAAACCAAGCTCCCACCCGGTCCACGGTGGCTGCCGATATTCGCCAACCTATTCGATCTTGAAAGAACAGGACCTCATCTTCTGTAACCGAACCGTCGTCCGAGCCTGCCGATTCAATGAATTCGGGCTCTCGTTTATACCCGTTTCGCCACTTTGGAGAACTCTTCACAAAATCTGTGCTATCCATCTTTTCTCTAGTCTAAAACTCGATGCCAACCAATACTTCCGTCGGGTGAAGACCGAAGAACTAATTGAGAATGTTCGCAAAAGTTGCCCTAAAGGTGATGCCATTAACATCGGCCAAGTTGCTTTTGATGCCACGATTAATTTGCTGTTCAACACCATTTTTTCAGTGGATTTGGTCGACCCGAATTCATCTCAGGCTCGAGGATTCCGGCAAACATTTTGGGATATCATGGAAGACGCCGGGAAACCTAACTTGGCTTATTATTTCCCTTTGCTTAGAAAGATCGATCCACAATGTATACGGCGTCGGATGACGGTTCATTTTGGAAAGCTGCTTACTCTTTTCGGCAATATGTTCGATGAAAGATCTCAATCAAGAAAATCCAACTGTTTTAATGCGTCGAATGATGTTTTGGACACTCTTATTGATATTGTAGAATACTGGAGTGAAATCAAATGAATACCCTAAAAAGGATTGCTGCAAACCAGGGTAACAAAAAATTCCACCTTTCAAAATATCCGACATTTCCAAATGCTTTAGTGATCAACATAGGAGACACTATAGAGGTAATTATTAATTGAATGGAGAAATGGGACCAGCACCAAGCCTGATTTCTCCACAAACTCCACCGCTGTTCGAGAGAATAGGCGTTGTCGATTACTTCAAAGTTTTTTTCTCCCGCGAGCTCCTTGGAAAATCCTACTTGGATACCTGAAGGCTGCCTTCGAACCTGTAGTTTTAAACGTTTAAATATTTCAAAAGATATATATTAGCATTCCAAAATTAATAAATTCTAAACATTAGTAATTGCATTATAAACAGATAACGCAGAGGTGTATAGCATTCCACGCCCATTTCTGTTTTATAGTTGGATGATGGGTTAAATAAGGTTTTGTTGCAATACATAACCAAGTAGCATATTTAGCTTGGAGGCAAGGGCTATCCCATTTCAAGCCCTTGCCCTAGGATCAAGTCCCCTTCTACGGAAGTAACAATATTTTATTTATTCTTTCCAACACGCACCAATAGGAGAGCAACACGTGTTGCTCTTTTATTGGTACAAAATTTTAATTAAAATTAAATTAAAAAAGACTGATGTGTCAATTCCACGTCAGCACATTTTAGTGATGTGAAAATATCACGTCATCATCATTATCCACATGTGAATACTTAGTTAGATGGACCCATTGAACGTCAGTTGATTGTCGGTTTTCATCTGACGAGGGGGACTTATGCCTCATATTTAAACGTTGTGGGGGACAAATACTCCAAAAAAACAATTTGGACAAAAATGCATATACTGTCAAACGTTAGAGGCATTTGTTTGCATTATGTCAATCATGTATATCCAACTTATTGGTGAATCAACTTTCTCAACCCAATTTATTTCATTCATAAATAATAAATCCTTGATTTTCCTTTAAAAAATCTAATACCTTATACCACTAGACCAACTTATTGTTGGTGAATGACTTCAGACTTTATTCCACCCAAAACATAACTTACATCTAATTCAATTACTTATAAACTCTATCCCTAATTACAATTACATTTAGATTCAAAATTATAGGATTAAATGGACCTGATTTTCGCCAATTATTTTAAGGCATTTTTGTTATGTTCCCAAAAATGCTTAAAGAATTGTCCTCGGGGATGAAAGATTTAACATTGCCACACAGATGATAAATTCTTGTCTAATCCATGAGCACGACATGAAGCCATGGCCACACCATGGAATCATCAATCAACAGAGACCGGACGAAAGGAGAATCATGGTCCTCCACCGTCCACCTTTTGGCAGTTGACAATTGTCATCTCAGTAGCCCTCATTAAGGCAACTTTGGATGGAGCTTGAGTCCCATTTTTTATCTAATGGAAATGGTTCTCATTAGAGAAAATTTTATACTTCAGCCGTTCCAAACAATAGCAATGGAGTTGAACAATAGTAAAATGGTTCAAACAAAAGCAAACTTTAGCCATGTATGTAATCCGGCATAATTGGTACACTTTCAATAAGAGTTTTTTTCCCCCACTGCTTTAACTAAAATTTCATAGGATCTCCATCAGCCAACTCTGCAAGGTAACCTACCTGTCAAATAAAAATGAGACAAATGGATGATAAAGAATTGGTCAGAGATTACCAAATCTATATTATAGCCTACTTGACCAATGAAATCAACATTCTTTTTTGTTTATTTGGCAATATAATGAAATCAACATTAGAGAGATCAAGACTCAGACCTGGATAAACTCTTGCTCCTACTCCTGCTTCTACTCCCACTTGGACCCCTGCTAGCGCTACGTTTTTTAGGACTCCTGCTAGCACTACATCTTTCAGGACTCCTGCTAACACTACGTCTCTTAGGACTCCTGCTCCTTCCTTTTGCACGCTGCTCAGAGAAATGTAAAATATATAACAAAATATCCAATAAAAAGGAGAGAATAGCAACCAAGGTCAGATTAGATTATGAACTTTTGACTTGACAAACTGCGCAGTTGAACAGAACAGAAACCTATTTGAACTTTTGACTCAACTATATGTGCAAAATGAACTTACAGAAGGCAAAGGAGATCTGGATCTTGATTGAGATCTGCAAAAGTTCCAGAAAGAACCCAAGTTTAAAATTCAGCATGTTCCTTTTTAACAGCTTTTATAACCAAGAGCCCTCGATGCCCCTTCCACGTCAGAATCACCACATTCAAAAGGAAAAAAAAGGAGAAATGCATAGATCTATAGCAGTTAAATAAGGAAACAAAGAATAAGACCAACCCACAAACCTGCCTACATCATAAGGAATCAAACCCAATCTAGCATAATGAAATCCTTAAAATTTAAATTTAAAATTTTAATATTTTGACACCAGTGGATATAGAATGAGCAAGTTCCAGTGCTACCGAAATCCATAGTCAACCCACATAGCATGTCCTATTAACTTGGCAAATAGCTCAAAACTGATTACTTGGAAATCCCAGTGCATTTACTTCACTGAAATCCAGCTCTACTATTGCAATTCCTTGAAAAGAAATCCAGCTCTATTATGCAGTCCATTGACTCCTTTGTTACCAATCTAGCACCCATGGACATTTATGATGCTATGTAAATTAGACAAGGTACAGGAGTGAAGGTTTTTAAGCTGTCCATCTAAAAAACAGCATACCTGCAACCATACGAGTTGCATGCAATTTGAAACATATCCCCCACAAGATCCCAAAATCCAATCCCCAGATTGCTGCAAATATCCGTATCTAAAAGACAAACATGGCAATTTCATGACAAAAGAAACAATATGTAGTTCAATAGCTGGGATTCAAGTTGACAACCAAATGAAGTTGATTCCAAAATGCATACGGTGAACCAAAAAATTCCATCATGTTATCACACTAAATATTCATTCTTCACAATGAGTTAGTCCAGCTCTTCGGCTTCCCAAAGAAGCTGCAGTTAATGCATTGCAATCTCCATATTCATTTCAAGATCCAAAAGTACCAAAACCTTGAATTTTCAAACCCTATACTTTTCTAAGACATATGATTCATTTTAAAGTGATTCTTCAAATGCAGACAAAAGTCAACTGCAAGGCCTAAGTCTGACACATTATCGATGAGGACAAGACCACGGGCAAGTAGAGGAAATTAAAGTAAAACTAATAACAACCAGGAACAATACCAGATACCATTATCCTTGATACAGCAATAAAGTGCAGGAAAAAAGCATGTTCAATGGGAAGGGGGAAACCAAGTGTACCCTGACAAAGAGCGAGACCTTGATGCAGAGCGAGATCGAGGAGACCTCGATCTTGACTTTTCAGGAGACTTGCGTGAAGGTTTGGTTGTAGGAGATTTGCTGCATAACAATTTCAAGGTTAACAAGTAACTTTTAAGCCATAAATAAAATTTCACATCCCAAAGCATAAGGAAAAACCTGCGGCTCTTGCTCCGACCACGAGAGCGGCTGCGACTGCGGCTTCTTGAGACAGAACGACCACGGCTAAGGCTTCTAGAGGAATCTCTCTTAGAATCATATTCCTTAACCTAAAGGTAAAAAGCTTTAGTAAGAAAACTGGAAAATAATAGGAAAAAGGTCAAGAACTATTCCAAAATTGCCCACATCAGCTTTTATTACACATGTCACTTACCAGGTGTCTCAGACTGAGAAAAAGGCCACATCATCAATGTTAATGACACTTAACAGTCAACCTTTAAACTTAATGGTTAAAGCGCTTAATTGATGAATTTTGCCAGTTGGAGGACTCAATTGAGTGCAAAAAGTTGCAAGGGGCTTAATTGATTTTTTAGAATAGTTTGATGGCTATCTAGACCTTTTTCCAAAATAATAATAGTTAAAAAAGGAGAAATAGCATCAAAAGAGTAAACAAGTAAACTAAGCCTTAGAATCGTATATGTTGGTTGGAAAATTGAATAATATTCCTTCAGTTTCTCAAAGACTAAGTTGAGATCATATACCCGAACATAAGCCCGAGAAAAGGCATTCCGAAATTCAGAGTCATCCAGTTTCTTGATCTGCAAAAGGAGATGACGAAATGTTATACATGATCATAATTACACAGTGACATTAACTAAATTATGACAAGGTATTCCATGCAGAACAAGAGTTAAACAAGGAAAGGTAACTTACAGCATACTTCATGTCATCGTAGTTGGTGTAATCCACAATCCCCGATGTCCCTGATTAAAAAAAAACTTCATCAGTAAGCCTACTGTTATTAAGCGGTTTAATTTTCATATAAGAAAACAGAAAAGACTAATTTATATAAAATTACACATAAAAGCTAAAGGATCAGCCAACCATGAATATCAAACATAGTGTCTTACCACCACCATCGCGAAAAACTTGGGAGAAACAAACATCCCCAGCTCGACGCATGTGATCCTGAGTTTAATACACCACAATAAATATTTGTTTCAATATCCTCTATCATGGGTTACTCCTTTTATTGGATTTGGTGGCTGAAAATTTTAGCAAAATCAGCTTTTACCTTAAGATCCTGCCATGAAGCAGAAGATGGCAACCCAGTGACTAACACTGCACATCATAGCAATCCATTGAAAAAAATTCATAAGTAGCCTAAAATATATAGCACAAGGATAAAGGGACTTAAAAAGATAACAAACCACGAAATTCAGAACGTTTGGATGGTCCACGTCCACGCCCCCCACCATAACTGCTGTGACGATCTGAGGACGAACGGTCACGACCGCCATGTGCAAGTTCAACCTGCAATTAATTAATAAGATGAGAAGAGAGCTTATAAAGCAAAGTTCAAGACACAGCGACTAGATGCAAAATAAAACCTAAACATGCAAGAAAAGGAAATGACCCGCAAACGCTGTCCTCCAAAATCATAGCCATCACGACCACGAATTGCATCTTCAGCATCTCGAGCCTCTTCAAACTAGGAAAAATGTAACATCAAGAAAAGAAACAAAATCCCAAAAAAAACAACCCCCACCCTAGCAGCCACCGCACCAAAAGATCATCACCTTAACTCACCTCAACAAAAGCATAACCAGGAGGTCTTGGTGGAATCTTCAAGTCAATATGGGCTATTGGGCCATACTGCAAAAAAACAAAAATATAAGATTTTAAGCTTACAGAAAACTTACTAATCTAAGGAAGGCATATCATGAGATTCACTGAAACCCATATCAAGCAAGCCAAACTCAATAAAAGAAATAACAGCGGTTCCACACCATAAATTCAAAAGAAACAACTTTTTTCACAAATATACTCAAAGAAGCATGCAAGTAAAAGACGACCAGAAGTATAGTACCAGAAGTATAACTACATTTGGGTTTTCCTTACATATTGGTAACACAACTTTTTGTTGATTACTCGTCATCTTTACTTGCAGTCTTCACAATGTTCCCTAAACATATAATCCTAAGTACAGAATTCAAACCATAAATCCTCAAATTTTGCATCTTAAAGTTCAAAGTTCCACATAAGACAAATTGTTTGCTCCTAATCTGCTCCAAACAAGTACTTCACAGTCAAACATCAAAATTAACGTATTTTCTGAGAAGAAAATTTTCCGCCTAAAACAATGAAGACCTGATTATATGATTGCAAAAAATTAATAATAACAGGAACGATGAAATTTTCGAAAGTATAACCTTGTAAAATAAATCCTCCACTTCCCTCTCGCGAACATCACCAGGAAGATTTCCAACATAAAGAGTCCTGCTAGAACGGCTACTCATGTTCTCTTTCTCTTCCCTGAAAAATACAGAAGACAGACAAAAGGAATTTTCTAGAGAAGTCCTTTGGGTTTAAATAATAAAGCGAAAGATGCACTGATTTAGGGTTTGAATTACCTGCGATAAGATATGTCTTTCCCCCGAGATGGAGATCTCCGTATACGAGATTGTTTAGGGTTTTGAAATTTGAAGGAGACGAAAGTTAGGCGAGAAAACAAGACAAATATTTGGGTGGGGTAAGGTTACCGTGTAGTGCGTATACAGAAGATTTTGTGAGCTCGCTCGCAATCAAGTGAATGAAAATCTCTGCTTTTTCAGTTTAGCTGTCCACTTGTATTTATTGAGAAAAATGCTGACGTATGCTTTTTGAGTTTTTTCCCAACTCATATCGGACTTTAATTAATTATTCTTATTAATACAACAACAACAAAATCATATTTCCATATGTTATGGGTAAGGGGAGGTAGAGTAGTAGGCTGGTCCTAACGCAAGATTGAGAGCAGTTTCCGTGTAAGACCTCCGGCAGTCAGAAAAATTAAAAATAAAGATAAAATGCAATTCATGTATAAATAAATACATAGTTGAACATTCTTCATATGCAGTCTTCATATGAGCGTCTTAAATGGAAAGTAATCCCTGCGTAAAAATCTCTGCATATAGACAGAAACGTAAGACCCGGCTAAATTTAAAAAGAAGAAACCTAAAGAGAATGATACACAAAAGTCAACGATAGCAAGCTACGAGAAGGAATAAAGTCAAATGGGTTAAAACCTACACTAAGGCAACACTACCCTAGTTCTGAGCCTTCATAAATTCCAATGACAAAAATGTATAAAAAATAGAAGTCATGATAATTACTACAAAGGCATTAAAAAGAAGACAGAGATGTTACACCGTAAGGTTGTGACCCACACTACTCGGCTACCCTGGTATTAAGTCTCCATACTTTCCTATCAGAGGTCATGCCCTCGGTAAGGGCTAAATCCTTCAAATCATATCTCAAGCAGTCTTCCCACTTCCACCTTGGTCATCCTCTCCTTCTGGGACCGTCGACTGTAATCGACTCTACCCTCCTGACCACATTTGACGGTTGCCGCCTAAGGACATGCCCAAACCACCGTAGTCTTCCCTCCCTCAATTTTTTGGATACAGGCACCACCCCCAAGGACATCCTAATGGCAGAGTTTGGTGTCATGTCCCATAGAGTCCCTACCACATGCCCATCGAAGCATTCTTATTTCAGCGGCCTTCATCCTCCTTATGTGATCCTTCTTGATTGCCCAACATTCTGATCCATACAACAGCGATGGTCTTATTGCTATTCTATAAAATTTTCCCTTAAGTTTTAGAGGCACCTTCTTGTCACACAAAACTCCAGTAGCAGCCCTCCACTTTAGTCATCCAGCCTTTATACGGTGTGTAACGTCATCATCTACACCTCCATCTTTATGTATCATAGACCCTAGGTACTTGAAACAATCCTTTGAGGGAAGAACTTGTCCTTCTATGCATACATCTACTTGGTTCCCATTGAAGTTTGAACATAAATACTTTGTCTTTTCAATATTGATCCTTAGACCCTTTTTCTTCCAAAGCAATCTTCGAGGTAGCCAGTCTACTATTCAACTCAGTTTTTGTTTCAGCAACTAGGACAATGTCGTCAGCGAAAAGATACACCATGGAACACCATCTGGTGTCGCACAATAGATGTCGTCCATAATCAAGGCGAATATATAAGGGCTAAGAGCCTACCCCTGGTGGAGTCCGATTTCCACCGGAAATGCCTCGGTGTCGCCAACTGTAGTCCTGACGTATGTAGTAGATCTAATCGCCCGGATATAAGCAGTTAGGATTCGTCTCGTTTCCAAGGTCTTCCAAATCGTATCGCGGGGCACGCTATCATACGCCTTCTCAAGGTTAATGAACCCCATGTGAAGATCTCTATTTTTCCCTATATTTCTCCACAAGCCATCGAAGTAGATGAATCACCTCTGTAGTATACCTGCCTGGCATAAAGCCAAATTGGTTTTCCGAAACCCTAGTAATTTGTCTTAACCTAGCCTCTATCACCCTTTCCCATAGATTCGTGGTATGGCTGAGTACTTTAATACCTCTGTAGTTGCCATAACGTTGGGGTCTCCTTTATTCTTATATATTGGTATCACCGTAGACTCTCTCCACTCCTCTGGCATCTTGGCAGTCTCTAAAATAATAGTAAAGATATTGGTCAACCACTTAACTCCCTCTTCTCCTAGGGCCAACCACATAGTGATAGGAATTTGATCTGGACCGACAGCTTTTTCCATCCCTATCTTTCTAAGAGCCATTTTGACTTTCTCAAACCCAATCCTACTTGTAGGGCAGTCAATTGTCATAGTATGATGGTCGGTTGACCCATCAACGATACTATCTCTACAGGGAGAGGCACCGTCATTAAATAAGCCAAAGAAGTAACTACCCCAAACCATCTTAATATCATGATCTTTCACTAAAAGAACACCAATGTTGTCCTTAATAAACCTAATGCTACCTAGATCATTTTTCCTATTTTCCCTGGATTTTGCAAGCCTGAAGATGTCGTTTTGTCCTTCCTTGGTGTCTAATCTCTTGTACATTTCCTCGTATGTCTTATCCTTTGCTTTAGCCACTGTTTTCTTGGCTTCCCGCTTTGCCTCCTTGTATCTTTGTTTAGCTCTCGATCTTTCTTCGTCGTCATTGCATTGTAGAAGCTCCTTGAAGCAAATTTGCTTTGTTTTCACCTTAGTTTGGACTTCGTCGTTCCACCACCATGATTCTTTATGTTCCTTGACCTTTCCTGACGACAACCCAATGGTGTTTTTACCCACCTCTTTGAGGGTATTTGCCATATTTTTCCATAACATATTTGCATTATTTGAGTTTGTAGTTCCAAAACCTGTATTAGACAAAACCTTACTCCTAAAGTCATCAGTTGTCACTCCATGTAAGTTCTTCCAAAGGATCCTAGGTTTACCAAGTTTAGCCCTCCTATGAGTGCTCTGCTTATGGCAAACACGGAACACCAAAACCAAAAATCTGTGTTGTGATGTACATGCCTCTTCCGGGAACACCTTACAGTCAATGCAAGCCCATCGATCCCGATTTCGAACTAGGATGTAGTCGATTTGGGTACAATGTCCCCCGCTATGGAACATAATCAAGTTCACATCTCTCTTATTAAAGAACGAGTTAGTGACACCATATCGTATGCAGTAGCAAATTCAAGCAACGTACGCCCCTCCTCATTCCTACTACCAAAACTGAAACCCCCATGAATACCATCATACCTATCGGTTGCACTACCTATATGGCCATTGAAGTCTCCCCCTATGAAAACTCTTTGGTCCTCCGGAATGCTCCTAAGTACATCATCTAACTGATCCCAGAAGCAATGTTTCTCCCCTTCCCCTAGGCCAACGTGTAGGGCGTACACTGAAAGGACATTCACCACTTCCTCTTCTATAATAACCTTAATCATCATGATCCTATCCCGGTATCTACAAACTTCAACTACATTTTCCTTGAGCCTAGAGGATACCAAGATACCCACCCCATTTCTAGCGTCATTTACACCTGAATACCACAACCTGTACCCATTACACTCTCTGGCGCAAGCCCTTTCTACGTAGTCTCCTGAATACATGCAAAATCTATTTTCCTATTACTAAGTACGTCGGTCAGCTCCAGTAGCTTAGCATTTAATGTGCCTACATTCAAAGAAAATATGGGAGCTCTTTTTTCCTTCCCACTTCCTTCACGTTTTCTTAGCTACAAAACAGATAACAATGCAACCAAACCCAAAACATAGTTACACCAAAATTTCAAAAAATAAAATAAAAACCCATTTTTCCAATAAAATCACTTACAAAGAACAAGAATCAGGCAGATAAGCTTAGGTATAAGAATTATACAAAGAGAAAAGATCGTGCTTGGATATAGATCACAACGCAGGTTCTTCAGCTAAAATTGAAGTGTTTTTACTCAGATCTAATGGCGAGGAGTTAAAAATAGAGAAAAATCCAAAGGAATAAAAGAACAAAGCAAAGCAAAAGCGGGAGGAATAAAGAATCATGTAAAGTCTTACCTAAATGCAGAGCAATATAGATCTGGTGAAACCAAAATAAAGAAGCAAAGTAAAAAGTATCAAAGTGAAAAACAATTATGTAAAAAACATAATAAAGAATACCATAAAGAAAGATGCAAATAACAGGAAAACAATAAGATATTCAAAGCAAAAGCAAGTGAGATTGCAAACCAGCAGATATCTCGTGGACGATGTTGAACAAATATTAAAACTTATAAAGATCTATCCATAATTAATATTTTATTATAATTTAGTTTAATTTTAATAGAAATATAATTATACCATATTTTTTATTATAAATTATAATTAATTTAATAATTTATATTTGTTTAAGATTGAAACACCTAGTTTATATAAGTTTGTAATCGCAGTGCAACAACCATCAAACTAATCACAGGCGACCACCATTCATTGTCGAACAATCGTATTCTTTAACAAATACCACCGCCGGAGAACTATTTGTTTCTAGGTTTTAAATTTGAAATCTATGGCAAGGTGGTCGATAAGAGCTGTCGATAAGTCTTCATTGTATTGCGCTAAATCCCTGGAAAAACTCGAGCCCTTTATCCAAGGGTTATTTTTAAAATCTGAACCTGATAAGCTTAGGTTCTGGTTTAACAAGTTTCTAGGCTTGTTTTGAAAGAGATTTGTTCCCAAGGTTGCTTTTGGTCTCTTCGTCCATTCCTTGCAAATGGACAATCTTTCCTCGCAGATGGACAGTCTGTGAGATATTTTTATATTTTTCTTTATCGTAAGAGAGAATTGTGGATATAATGTTATTTCGGAAAGTGAGTTATTGTATTTAGTTGCTAAAAATATGGATTAGTTCTAAATGTAGCTTCATCGGTTAAGTTGTTTTATGTTAAGTATTTAATTTCATTAGAGAGATGATTGGAAAGAATTGTTAAAAGTGAGGAGTCAAAGAATGAATCAAACTGTAGTGGCTAGTTGATGGAGTTGGGAGCTAAACTTAAGGAGTTCTTGTTGAAATCAAGAAGAAAGTTATGGAGTATTCACAAGTAGGAAAGAATATAGTAGCAGGTTCAGATGGAGGAAAGAAATATATAAAAGGTGAACGATCTATTCATATTGATTTGACAAAGAGGATTTTGCGTTACGAGGAAGTTGGAAATTTACATAATGATGATGATCTAAAGAACATGATGTTTAATTTAGAGTGTGACGAGAGGTTTATTTTAGTTGATTACGATGAAAATATGCTTTCAGATATGGCAAAAAGTGTGGTCAACTCAATGTGTAACCATGGATTTTGAATTCAAAACCTAAAAGCAAATAGTTCTCTAATTTCCTCTTAATATAGCTCTACAACGGCAATGCTTGTTGAAGATTACGATTTTCCCACGATGAACGGTGATCGTCGTCAATTGATCTTGATGGTTGTTGGAATGCAATTGTAAATTTATATAAATTAGGCATTTCAATATGAAACAAATAAAAGTACTAAATTAATTATAATTTTTTATTAAAAAATATTATTTAACATATGGTATGTATTAATATGTCACATTAGTGGTGTGTTTCAATGTGCAACGTTCGCTCTAGACTCTTCCATGTGACTAAGATAATCTTCATATCTTTTAGTAAACATCATCTTATTTTCTATTTTTTTTAATTTAAGTTGTTTATTTTCAATTATCTAATAATCTTAAAAAAAATGTAAAACTACAAAAAAAAAATAATGATATGATCGGATAATGCTTCTATATATATACATGTGTATTGTCGAACAAAAATATTCATACGAAAAAGAAAACACAAACGATACTAAAACAAGAAGTTGCCATGAAAAATCATACCAGATCTTCGAACTATTGTCATTGCAACAAATCTAACATCAAGATGTTATTATGTTGGTGAGTGATAAATTAAAGTAAAACAAAGAAGAAGAATTGAATATGTACATGTATACAGTAAACACTCACGAGTAAATTATTTTAGGGTAAACTAGGTGTTTAGTACTCAAATTATCTATTTTGATCCATTTTAATATTTAAACTTTTAATTTTTCAAAATCATATCTAAAGTTTAGCTTTTGTTTCATTTTAGTACCTCGATGTTAAGTTTTGAAAAAAATGAAAGTCTAGGCACCAAAACACATTTAGTACCTATATAATGCTTAAGTTTTGAAAAAAAATGAAAATTTAAGTATTAAAACGGATCAAAACTGATAGTTTAAGTAATAAACATGTTAATTTTTAATAACAATGTATTAAAATGAAACAAAAAATAAACTTTACGTATGGTTTTGAAAAGTTGAATGTTTAGTTACTAAAACGAATCAAAACTGATAGTTTAGGTACTAAATACATAATTTATCCATTATTTTTAAGAAGGTTTAAATTAAAATGAAAATCTACTTACTTTAATAATTTTTAATTTTTTTTAATTCAATGAATGATATCAATGGTAAAGGGGAATGTTATTATTTCTAAGAACTCATGTTCGAGCAATTGTATTTAAGGGATGTGTGTGCTTTGTCATAGGTTAAGATTTTTTTTTAACAAATACTAGTCTAGGGGTGAGTATTCAATCTAATAAAGTCGAATCGAGTAAATTTTTTTCTGAGTTAGTGTTGAGTTAATCGATCGGATGAAATAGCCAAGAGGGGGTGAATTGGCAATTAAAATTTTGGGGGAAGCTTTGACAGAAAATAGAAAGTATTTGCACAGCGATTTAAAGTGGTGCAACTTTCTCAACCAAAGTCTACATCCACTACCTTGGCTATCCACACTAAGGATTTTCCAAAAATTCACTAATTTGTCTTTCTTTTGAGAACAAAGAGTAACCTTACAACTCCCTCGAGAATTATACCTCAAATTCTTTAGACACTCTCTTCTCAAAGAGAAAATTACATACTTTACAAACTTATAGAAAAACCTCACAATGTAAGATATTTGCACAATTCTAGAACAAAGAAAGAACGCTCAAGAATGAATACAATTGAGCACAAACGGTGTTCTTGAAAGCAAAATGAATATTGAATGGATTTTGGCTTGAATTGCTCAAACAATAAGTTTAAGGCTTTATCTCTTTGAATTCTTTCTCAAAACTTGTTTCTTGTTATTCATCAATGGCCTCAAGACTTGTTTAAATACCCCTTGAATGAATTCTGAACATTGGGGATGATCATGAAGTCAATAGAGCCGTTGTAGTATGTTTTCCACTTAAAATATTTGTTGGGAGCGTATGTGTATCAATATTCCTTCATAGGGGTATTGATACTATCTGCATAAAATTCAAATATTTCGACCGTTGCAAAACTGATGGTATCGGTACCTCTCAAGGGGGTATCAATACTACTATGTAAAGAGGTATCTCGGAGTCAAAATCAACTGAGGGGTATCGGTACCTTTTGGCTAGGTATCGGTACCTCTATATAAAGGGGTATCGGTACCCTGTAGGGTATCAATACCTCTTTTGCATTCGATGTTTTAGGGGTATCGATACTCATTAAAGAGGTGTCGGTACCTCCCTATTAAAAACTTAATTTTGACTCGATTATGATTCGAAATACTTTGTAAAAATTATCTCAAAAATATTTTAAGATTGAAACACAATTTTTAATTTAAGTAAGAAGTAAAATTGATATTTGAAAACTTGGAGTAATATTTGTGATATTCGAATAATTGAATCGAATATAATATTTAAATCGAATATAAAATCTTAAAATTAATTAACACTTTATTTGTTATATCGAAACATCAAAATGTTTTCAACAATCTCCCCCTTTTTGATATAACAAAACATTTTAGCAATTTTAAGATTTTCTTTAGATAAAATCATTTTTGAAAGATTAAGATTACTCCCAACTCCCCCTTACTACATTCTCTCCCTTATTGTTAAATCAAAAAGACTCTATGATTTATTTTAAAACAAGTTTGCCAAATTGATGTATAGATATGTATGTAGCTGCTAAGATCAAAGTCAAGAGAAATATAAGTCAAGAGAAATATTAGTTAGTCCATATAATCAATATTCATAAACAATATGAAATTGGGATTGGTCATAATTGGTCTAAAATGTAAATGATTCATAACATAAAAATTTAATTTAAGTTCAAAATTAAACATCCAAAACACAAACAATTCAAACAACCAAATATCCAAAACACACAAATCCAAAACATCCAAATATTCAAATACATAAATTCATCAAAATGTTTAAGACAATATTAGGTTCAATGTTCAAACTAAGAAAACTAGCATGTCAAGGTCAGTCATCCATCGGTGGTTCGGGAGGAGAAAAATGTGCTCGAATAGAAGCCACATCTCGTGTAAGAGCATCAACCCTAGCATTGAGTTCTTCAAAGCGAGCTCGGGTTTCCCTTTGTTGCTCTAAGTGTTGAGTCGTGAGTTAGGACTCTAAGGATGAAAACCTTAAGTCAAATGTCTCCATGAACGATCGAAAGTATGAAGGCATCAGACTCTTTTGCCTGGCGGGCTCGTCCTCGAGCTGATTTACGGGATCATCGACATCCCATAGGAGATCTTCAAGCTCTTGAGCATGAGCCGGAGCCGGAAAAGCTTGTGAAGAGCTAGCACCGGGGTTTTTCATTGTTGATCGAACCTATTGGTCTTTTTCTCCAGTCCATCTCGATTTTAGTAAAGATATGAAGTTGATTTGGGTGGTTAGAGAGATGAATATGTCTAATTCTACCTTAAGACCTTCTTTGATGAATATATCACTAAGCAGACAGCCGTAAACTAATGTTTCAACACGTTTAGAATGAATTTTGTTTACGGTTTCTACAAGTTCTCCAAATATAATTTGAGGGAGATTTATTTTCTTATTTTGTTGGATACAATGTATCCACCATAAGTCAAGGGATCTAAGAGTGGAGTATTTTTCTCTGGATGGTCTAAACCACCAAGATATGATAAGATGAAGAAATCGTTCATGATAATCTAAAACACTCGCACTAGACTTGGCTTTATAAGGGATAGATACTAAATCTCGCTCATTATCTAACTCTCGGTTATCTAGTCCAAATGCACTAGCTATATAGTCTGAGTCTATATTAATGTATTGGCCTAAGAGATAAGACTGAATACTTTCGGTTACGGTTCGAGACTCGTTTTGTACACATACTGCATTGGAGTAGAAAATACGAATTAGTTGGTGATAAACAACTGGTTCAACCTTAAAAACATTATCAAATTTCCATAAATTGAGGGTAGGGAGGTATTTGAATTTCATGTCAATCATATCTTGGAGAGACGGGATACGCTCTTCCCTAATGTTATATGACTCGAAATGGTTAACAAACCTAGAGTAGAGACCTCTACGATTAGGTTCGTTAAAGCAAGAGTTTAGAATGGTCATCTCGGGTTTATTAGGGATATGATTTTGTGGTAGAATAAGAGGTGGATTTTATGGTTGTGAGGAACAACTAGAAGATGACCTAGCTCGTTTAGACATGGTTTAAGGAAATCAAAATGGTTAACCTGCAATTAAATAACATATATATGCAACACAATTAATCCCAAAACTCAATATGAGTCCTCAATATTCAAGGTTCTCTAACTTAGTGTCTAATGGGCAATATTGAAAACTATTTTGAAAACGAAGTTTGAAAAATCTTAATATGTATAGTTTTCATAATATAATTAGATCAAAAACATCAATTTAAAATGATTTTTTTAATTTTTCTTTTATTTTGAAAATTAAATTTTTTTGAAAAAACTTGTGTTTTTGATAAAATTTCTTGTAGAATCTAGTGTAAAACCATAATCTACTAAATGTTGAATCACTAATTTAAACTAGAACTAACTAAAACTAGTCATATGTTCAAATATCAATAAAACAGTGTTTTAGAAAAATTTACCTTGAAAAAACGGATTGAGTGGAATGTGGTGTTGTTTGCATGAATTTGATGATTCCAACAGGTTTAGAAGTTGAAGAACTTTTGAATTCCGACTAGAAATTATTGAATATGAGCAAGGAGAGGAGTTGAGTGTTTGAGAGGAGAGAACGATGAGTTGTTTTTAGTATGAGAGTTTGGGCAAAAATATGAAATTTTAGGGATTTTAAAGCCTAAACCCGACAGGCATTCAATGTGTATCGGTACCGTTAAGAACGGTATCGATACCTAGCAAGAGAGGTATCAATACCTAGCAAGAGAGGTATCGGCACCTGGGTGACCAGTATCGATACCTAGCACACACAATTGTCAAAAATATGTTTTTAAACACTTAGCATGCAAAATTAATCAGATTTAGTGGTACTAACAACTCATATCATGAAAAATAATTATGTTCAATCAATCAAATCTATCCTTAAATTTTATTTGAACATATTATTAATTTTCACTGAAGATCATAAACTCCCCCTAACTATTAGCATAGAAGGCATTCAAAAAAATGTTATTTTTACATGCATTTTTCCTTAATCATTAAAAGTGCTAAAATTATTTTAAACACTAAATCAAGGTAGGTTTGTAAGACCTAATTCTCTCTTAAGTGTTCAAAATCTCTTTTTGTCTAAAGGTTTTGTAAAAATATCCGCTAATTGATGCAAAGTATTCGCAAAATCTAGAACTACAACATGATCTCTAACGAAATGATGTCTAATTTCAATGTGCTTAGTTCTAGAGTGTTGGATGAGATTTTTAGTGAGACAAATAGGGCTAGTATTGTAACATTTGATAGGTATGGTACCAACTTCAATTCTATAGTCTAAAACTTATTATTTCATCCATAAAACTTGTGCGCAACAATTACCGGCTGAAATGTATTCCGCTTCAGTGGTAGATAATGCAACACTATTTTGTTTCTTTGAAAACCAAGAAATTAGCATATTTCTTAGGAATTGACAAGTACCGAAAGTGTTTTTCCTATCTTTTTTGCATCCGAGAAGGCATGCAAGCTAAAACTAGAGTCTCTAGGATAACAAAGTCCTATACTAGGAGTGTCCTTAAGGTATCTAAAGATTCTTTTAATGGCTTGTAGATGTGATTCCTTAGGGCATGATTGAAATCTAGCACATAATCAAACACTAAATATAATGTTCGGTCTCATACGGTTAGATAAAGCAAAGATCCAATCATAGACCTATAAAGTTTAACATCTACACATTTACCTTCTTCATCTTTGTCAAGCTTTGTAGATGAGCTCATAAGAGTGGTTTGGGGTTTGACATTTTTCAATCCAAACTTCTTGAGAATGTCCTTGATGTACTTTTTTTGATTAATGAAGATACCATTTTTCCTTTGCTTGATTTGGAGCCCCAAGAAAAATGAAAGCTCCCCCATCATGCTCATCTCAAATTCACCTTGCATTAGCTTAGAAAATTCTTGGCAAAGAGAATCATTAGTAGAACCAAATATTATATCATCAACATAAATTTGAACTACTAATAAATCTTTACCTTTTCGTTTTAAAAACAATGTAGTGCCAACTTTTCCTTTTGAAAAAACCTTTTTCAATTAAAAAAATTGACAATTTTTCGTACCAAGTTCTAGGAGCTTGTTTTAAACCATATACTGCTATTGTTAATTTAAAAACATGATTAGGAAATTTGAATCTTCAAAACCAGGAAGTTGTTCCACATACACTTGTTCTTTAATAAAACCATTTAAAAATGCACTTTTAACGTCCATTTGATACAATTTAAATTCATTGAAATATGCAAATGTCAATAACATTCTAATAGCTTCCATCCTAGCTACGGAAGCATATGTTTCATCAAAATCTATTCCCTCTACTTGAGTATAACCTTGAGCAACAAGTCTAGCCTTGTTCCTCACTATGTTACCACTTTCATCAAGCTTATTCCTAAACACCCATTTAGTACCTACAATATATTTATTACAAGGCCAGTCAACTAATGTCCATATTTTACTTCTCAAAAATGGATTTAACTTTTCTTGCATAGCCATAATCCAATTTTCATCAGTTAATGCTTCTTTAACATTTTTAGGCTCTATGCATGAGATAAATGCAATATATTACAAATGTCTCTAAGAGAAGATCGAGTAGTTACCCCTTTTGATGGAACACCTAAAATCTCACCATCCTTGACATAGTTGTACTCTCTTGGGTATGAGACTTCCCTTTCTTCAATGGTTAGATTCTTGAAGGCATCTTGAGTTTCCTCGTCCTTCACTTCTTCCTTTGATGATGGTTTTCCCACGTTATTTGTATTTATAATACCTACGTCATCATCAACACAAGAATTCTTCCTCGGAAGGGGATTATCATCCAAAACAACATGAATAGACTCTTCTACCACTAAAGTTCTTTTATTAAATACTCAATAAGCTTTAGAATTTAAGGAATAACCCAGAAAAATTCCTTCATCACTTTTAGCATCAAATTTGCCAAGACTGTCCTTATCGTTGTTTAAAATAAAACATTTGCATCCAAAAGGATGAAAATAACTAACGTTAGGCTTTTTATTTTTGAAAATTTCATATGGAGTTTTCTTTAAAATAGACCTAATCATTACTCGGTTAATAACATAACAAGTGATATTTGTGGCTTCAGCCCAAAAACCAAAATTATTTTGGCAAATTGTTTTCACAAAGCATGGTTCTAGCCATTTCCTCTAAAGTTCTATTTTTCCTCTCATTTCCTCTAAAGTTCTGTTTTTCCTCTCAACAACTCCATTTTGTTGAGGGGTTCTAGGTGATGAAAAATTATGGCTAATCCTATTTGAATTACAAAATTCTGTAAATCCAAGAATTTTAAATTCAGTACCATAATCACTCTTGACACTTAAAATAGAGTAACCTTTTTCATTTTGGATTACTTTTGAAAATGTGATAAAATTTTCTAATGCTTCATCTTTAGTACTTAAAAATAGAACCCAAGTATACCTAGAATAGTCATCTATCAAGACAAAACCATATTATTTTCCTCCCAAGCTAGTAGTTCTAATTGGTCCAAAAAGATCTATGTGGATCAATTGTAATACTCTACTAGTTAATACATCATTAATGGATTTAAAGGAAACTTTCTTATGTTTTCCTTTTGCACATGCATCACAGATTTTATCTTTATCAAATTTTAGCTTTGGCAACCCTCTTACTAAATTACCTTGAATTAGTCTTTACAAAACACTCATGCTTGTATGTCCTAGTCTCCTATGCCATAACCAACTATCATGCTCATCCTTGGAAACTAGACATAAATTAGTCACATTAATTAAATCTAAATGCACCATGTATATGTTTCCAATCCTATGACCAATAAGCATAATCCTATTAGATGCAATGTCAATAATTTTACAACCATTTGATTCAAACAAGACATTGTATCCTTTATCACACAATTGACTAATACTTAATAGATTATGTTTTAACCCATTTACATATAAAACACTTTCTACTTGTATGGAAGAGGTATTACCTATAGTACCTATACCTTCTATGTAACCTTTTGAGTTGTCACCAAAGGTTACCACTCCTCCATTTTTGTCGTTAAGCTTAGTAAACCGGCTCTTGTCTCTGGTCATATGTCTTGAGCATCCACTATCAAGGTACCATGTATTTGGGCTTGCATTTTGTGCATTGAAGCAATGCTTATTTTCCTACAAACATAGATTATTTTTTTATTTTTGGTACCCAAATTCTTTTGGGCCCATATTCATTAGTCCCTAAAAGCCTAGTCCTCTTGGGTATCCATTTATTTAGGATATCCTTATCTTTAGTAGTATTGAGTCCTTTAGGAACCCATATACTCCTAATGATTTTACCATTTGAGGTTCTTTAAAGACCTCTATGATTGTAAGATTTAAAATTCTTTCTAATATAGTTGGATTTTGAATTTTCTCATTTTTCAAAACATTTTGTTCCAACTCCATCGAAAGAAGCTTTATGATCATCAATTTTCTTTTGATGATCATTATTGACTCTTGAAAGTAAGTTTTGCAAATCCAAATTTTTCTTTTCAAAATCTTCTATTTTGATTTGCAATTCTTTAATTTTACTTTCAAGATCAATGTTGGTCTTGGATATGAGATTTTTTTTTTTTCAATTTTGAAATATATTTCTTGTATTTTAAAAATAATTTCTCATAATCTGAAGCCAACCTATTATATTCCTCTAATAACTCATCAAAAGAATAATCTTCTAAATCAAATGAGTTAGAGGTTACTTGAGAATCTTCCCCAAAGGCCATTAAGTACAAGTTAACTACTTCTTTTTCCTCTTCATCAGATGTTTCATCATCGCTTCAAGTAGTTACATGTGTTTTGTGCTTCTTCTTTGAAAGACCCTTCTTCTTCAATTGTGGGCAATCGTATTTAACATGCCCAGACTTTTTGTATTTATAGCGAATGATTGGGTTCTTCTCATTTGACTCATTTTTGAAGACTTCATTTCATTGTAATTTCTTCCTTATTTGGCTTCATTAATTTTCTGAGTCTTCTAGAAAGCAAGGTCATTTCTTCATCCTTATTATCGTCAGAATCACTCTCATCTTTGGTGGATTTGAGAGTAATACCAACGTTCTTATTCTTCTCCATTTCCTTCTTTGTGTCGTCCTTTTTCTCATGATTTACCTCATCTTGAATCATCATTTCATGAGTGAGGAGAGAACCAATGAGCTCATCGAGAGTTAAAGACTTTAGGTCTTTAGCTTCGATAATTGTATTCTTTTTTTATTGCCAAGTACTTGGAAGAGAATAAATTATCTTCCTCACAAGTTTCTCATTAGGGATTATTTCTCCGAATCCCTTGAGACCGTTGACAATCACGGAAAATCTATCCGTCATAGCTTTGATGTCTTCATCTGGTTTCATCTTGAAATTTTCATAGCTATGAGTAAGAAGACTAATTTTGGTTTCTTTTACCTCGTCGGTTCCTTCATGTTTGACTTTAAGTTTGTCCCATATCTCCTTGGCAGTTGAACAAGATGATATTCTCTTGTATTTATCTAGTCCAAATGCACAGAAAATAATATGGATAGCTTTTTAGTTGAGCTGGAATAATCTTGTCTCTTCTTCACTCCACATTTTCGTATATGTGGATGATTCAGAGTATCCTCTCATCATGATTTTCCATGGTCCCATGTCACATGCTTGAATAAAGAACTTCATCTTATTCTTCCAATAGACTTAGTTATTGCCATTGAAGAATGAAGGCTTGTTGACAGGCTGAGAATCAAGAACGAAATTGAAGTTTGATGTAGAGGCCATTGATGACTTGAATATCGATTGAACTCTTCCCGAATCTTCTCAATAGGTGGTAAAACCTTCAAATGAGTGTAGCTTTGATACTAATTATTGAGTTAATCGATCGGATGAAATAGCCAAGAGGGGTGAATTGGCAATTAAAATTTTGGTGGAAGCTTTGACAGAAAATAGAAAATATTAGCACAACGATTTAGAGTGGTTCGACTTTCTCAACCAAAGTCTACGTCTACTACCTTAGCTATCCACACTAAGGATTTTCCATAAATTCACTAATTTGTCTTTCTTTTGAGGACAAAGAGTAACCTTACAACTCCCTCAAGAATTATACCCCAAATTCTTGAGACACTCTCTTCTAAAAGAGAAAATTACAAACTTTGCAAAGTTATAGAAAAACCTCACAAGGTAAGATGTTTGCATAATTCTAGAATAAAGAAAGAACACTCAAGAATGAATAAAATTGAGCACAAATGGTTTTCTTGAAATCAAAATGAATATTGAATGAATTTTGGCTTGAATTGCTCAAACAATAAGTTTAAGGCTTTATCTCTTTGAAATTCTTTTCCAAACTTGTTTCTTGTTATTCATCAATGGCTTCAAGACTTGTTTAAATACCCCTTGAATGAATTCTGAACGTTGGGGATGATCATGAAGTTAATAGAGCCGTTGTGGTATGTTTTTCACTTCAAAAATCTGTTGGGAGCGTATGGGTATCGGTACTCTTTCATAGGGGTATTGATACTACCTGCATAAAATTCAAATATTTCGACCGTTGCAAAATTGATGGTATCGGTACCTCTCAAGGGGGTATCGATACTTCTATGTAAAGAGGTATCGATACCTGCCATGGTATCGGTACCCATTTTGCATTCTGTTATTTCTCGAAGTCAAATCAACTAAGGGGTATCGATACCTCTATATAAATGGGTATCGGTACCCTGTAGGGTATCAGTACCTCTTTTGCATTCGATGTTTTAAGGGTATCGATACTCATTAAAGAGGTATCGATACCTCCCTATTAAAAACTTAATTTTGACTCGATTATGGTTCAAAATACTTTGTAAAAATTATCTCAAAAATATTTTAAGATTGAAACACAATTTTTAATTTAAGTAAGGAGTAAAACTGATATTTGAAAACTTGGAGTAATATTTGTGATATTCGAATAATTGAATCGAATATAATATTTAAATCGAATGTAAAATTTTAAAATTAATTAACACTTTATTTGTTATATCAAAACATCAAAATGTTTTCAATAGTTAGTCGAGTTAACAAGTCTTATTTTATAACTCAAATTTTATATGAAATTTATTCTAGTCACGTCAAGTTGTTCGAGTTTTTATTTGAATTTAATTGTAAATATTGATAATATTATGGTACCATTTTATTACAATTTAAACGATTTTCTATAATCATATACAATATACAAATGTATTTGTTCATATTTTTTTTATATACGATATATATCATACAGAGTTAAGGGATTTGACTCGGAATTTGAAAATAAATCCATTAATCATAAAAAAGTTTGAGTTATTCGAATTCTATTTTATAACTTGACTCAAATTTGAAACTTTTTCTAGTCAAGTTGGGTTTATGAAATTACTAGTCGAGTCAAATCGAGTAGAAAATTTCAATTTTTTCAAGTTGAGTCGAATTTTGCTCACCCCTAAATACTACCTTATAATCACCCTAAACTATTCAAAAAAAATGTAATTTCAAATTGCCTTTTATTTTAAAACAAACATATTCTAAAAATAATTTAATTTTTAAATTAGTATATGTCATAACCCGCTTTTGGTAGTAGAATTTGACAGTTTTTAATTGTTGTAAAAATTGAGAGCCGTCACCAATATGAGCCAAAGTAATTATTTAATTAAATGTTATGGGCATTAATTTTTATCATTATGTCAATAATAAAGTACATAAAAGTCATATTTAATATATAATATTCTAATCATGATTGGCATCAATATAAACAAATATTCATGATCTGTTTACACTGTATTAAACTTCTTAGTTTTACACCTTTTTAGGAAAATAAATTATTTAGATTAACAGTATGAAAAGAAAATATATTCACAGGAAAAAATAAGGAGATAATCACAACCATCTATTTATATTAATCCAACGATCCTAAAATGATGTAAAACTAAAACTTTTACGCTATTATGAGTCTAGAGCGAACATCGCACACCGAAACACACCACAAATCTGATATACTGATATACACCACAAGCTAAATTGTTCTTATTAAATAAATATTAAAAAGTATAATGACTTATCTACAATTAATCTTTTATTATAATTTATTTTTATTTTAATATAAATATAATTAAATCATGTTTTTTATTAAAAATTATAATTAGTTTAATACTTTTTATTTGATTCATATTGAAATGCATAATTTATATAAAATTGCAATTGCACCCCAACAACCATCAAGACCAATTGCTGACGACCACTGTTCATCACTGGAAAATCGTAACATTACCATTGGAGAGCTATATTAAGTGGAAACCAGAGAACTATTTGCTTCTGGGTTTTGAATTCGAAATCTATGGTTAGGTTACACATTGTGTTGACCACACTTTTCGCCATATCTGAAAGCATATCTTCATCGTAATCAATTAAAATATCACACTCTGAATTAAACACCATGCCCTTTGGATCATTGTCATTCTGTAAATTTTCAACTTCCTCATAACGCAAAATCCTCTTTGTCAAATCAATATAAATAGATTGTTCATCTTTTATACATTTCTCTCATCCATCTGACCGTTACAGTTTGATTCATTCTTTGACTCCTCACTTTTAACAATTCTTTCCAACCATCGCTCTAATGAAATTAAGTACTTAACATAAACCAACTTAACTGATAAAGCTACATTTAAATCCAACCCAGATTTTAGCTACTGAATCCAATAACCTACTTTTCGAAACAACATTATATCCATAATTCTCTCTTACGATTAAGAAAAAATTAAACAGATCCACAGGTTGTCCATCTACAAGCAATGGAGGAAGAGGCCAAAATCAACATTGGGCATAAATCTCTTTAAAATAACAACCCTAGAAATTTGTTAAACAGAAACCTAAGCTTATCAGGTTCAGATTTTAAGCACAACCCTTCGAAATAGGGCTCGAGCTTTTCCATGGATTTAGCACAATCTGCTAAAGACCCACCGACAGCTCTTATCGACCACCTTGTCATGGATTTCGAATTTAAAACCTAGATACAAATAGTTCTCCGACGATAGTGTTTGTTCAAGAATAATGTTTTCCGGCGATCAACGGTGGTTGCCAGTGATTAGTTTGATGGTTGTTGGGATGCAATTGCAAACTTATATAAACTAGGTGTTTTAATCTTAAACAAATAAAAATTACTAAATTAATCATAATTTTTAATAAAAAATGATTTAATTACAGTTCTAGTAAAATTAAACTAAATTATAATAAAGGATTAATTTTAGATAGATCATTATAATTTTTAATATTTATTTAATAAAAATAATTTAACTTGTGGTATATATAGGTGTATCACATTAGTAATGTATTTTTTATGTGCAACGTCCATTCTAAAATTTTTCCAATCACATATATAATTCTATATATCTTTACAAAAAGAATGTTAACAGATTTAATTTTGAATTTAGGACGCTTCAGATTCACCTATTACAATTAAAATTTGAATTTAACTTTTTTTTTAAAAAATTTAAATATTCAATTATTATTTAATTTAAATTTGTAACGTAATATAATTCACGAGTGAAAAATGAATTTTAAATTTTTAGATTGAATTTTGGATTTTAATTAAGATGATTAAAAAAATTAAGATATTTAATCTAATATTACTTTTTGTTTTCTTGTTCAGATCCCAAGGGGTAGGGTAAGTGACGTAACTCAACATTATTTTTTGGGAGGATCATTTTATAAAAATGTATATATGAAATAAAATATTTTAGTTTTTTTTAATGTAAATTATATATTAAAATATAATACTAATAAAAAATTATAAATCCTTAAAATTCATATGTTCATATAAAAATTTAAATAAACAAAATAAATTGATACTAATGTTAACTAGAATTAGATCTAAATTATTGAAGATAAAAATTCATGGACTCACATAATAAATATAGATATTTGAAATAAAATTATAAATATGAGAATTGAAAAATATTTAAAAATTACCTTTAACCGAAATAAAATTAAAAGCTGAATACTTAATAATCTAATTAAAGTTATCAGTCAAAGAAGATGAACAATTAAACAAAAAAAATGCATACTAGTTTTATATCTTGAAATAAAAAAGACAAAAAAATATATTTTCATTAATTTATAAATAAAATAATAATATAAAAATATGTTAAGTCTTTTTAATAAGTGATATTTGTTTTTGAACCTAGAAATTGGCCGGCATTTATTAAAGCAAAAAACCAAAGAATACAAAAGGTTCAAAAAAAAACAAACACAGGAGAAATGAAAAAAAGGTAAGTCTGACACACTACAGCTCTGCAATGCATTAAAACCAAATAAAGCAAATCGTGTAAACTAACCAGTAAAAGTGATGGAAGAGAAACCGCCCGGTCATTTCATCTTCTCCAAACAAACACCTCCTTCGACAACGCCCAAGAGAAGAAAGAGTAAAGAAACTGATAGAAACCTTCATGCTTTTTTACCACGCGAACAAACAAAGCTACGGTGAGTGAATCCACCTCCGGTCTTCAACAACCTGAACCATCGTCCTCCGCGGCGCATCTTTTACTCAGAATCGATCTGACTAACCAACCGACTTGTCCATTGCTAGATAGTGCGCTGCCTTGTTACCGTCCCTCGGAATGAAGAGGAAGCAACCATAAGCCAAAAGTAGATAAGCTATTCAACGGGTATCGATACCTCAAAGGTAGTATCAATACTCAGGGTATCGATACCATTGATCGAGTATCGATACCATTTTTGAGACAGAATTCCAGAACCGGAAAAGGGTATCGATACCAAATCATGATATGATACCACAACAAAGTAAGTATCGATACTAGACCTTGGGTACCAATACTACTCAAAGAGGAAATTTGAAATAAGTACCTTGTTTAGTTTAGGTTATTAATGAGTAATTTGTAAGTTTTAGAATTCTAACATTCGGATCAAATATACATTGGTGTAGATATCAAACATAAGCTTAAAGAAAATCAATTCATCAAACAAAATTGTGAGCAAAGGCTAAATGAACTTGGATTGTCACCAATACACTTAAGTCGCTGTGTAATGTAAAGAAACTGAATTGCATAATGCACACGTCTTTTTGCGCATAAGTAGACTTAAGTGTAAAGAATGCAAACAAAATGTAACTAAAAGGCAAGCCTTTGTTTAAATTAAGAAAATGAACAAATCCTAGAAACAAAAAACTCAATCCAGATAAAGCAAAACTACTTATCAATTGTTATGTATTGAGATGTAGAGACAACATAACTATCTATATACATTTACAATCCTATGAGTTTTCATGATTAGCAACACTTGTTGATGTCATAACATATAATTGTGATCATCTGAGAACTAATTGATCTTTGTTGAGTTAATTGATCGACGAAATAACCAAGAGGGGAGTGAATTGACAATAAAAATTTTGGTGGAAGCTTTTGCAGAAAATAGAAAATAATTGCACAGCGATTTAGAGTGGTTCGACTTTCTCAACCAAAGTCTACGTCCACTACCTTAACAATCCACACTAAGGATTTTCTAACAAATTCACTAATTTGTTCTTTCTTTTGAGGACAAAGAGATGGCATTTAAAACTCCCTAGTTTTTCACGGGCTAAACTAGAACCTTATCTCTAGCTTTTCAAGGCTTAGCTAGAACCAAAACCCCTTTACAATGAAAGGAAATGTAAACAAGAAAACCTCTCTAAGGTAAGTGGTTACAAAATTTAAGCTCACAAGAACATAATATTTATAAGAGAGATAAAAAAAATAAGAATGAAAAACTCTTCTCTTGTGTTTGATTGCTTGAATATGTGTTCTTTTGTTTCTTCAAGTGTCATCAGTTTGTATTTATAGTTTGGAATGAGTTGGAAGTTGTATATAGCCGTTGGGGATGTTTTAGAGTCGTTTGAGGATTGTTTTTATACAAAAATAGGCTACCCACAACAGGGTATATCGGTACAATATCAAGGGGGCATCAATACACCTTCATTAAATTCGAATTTTATGACCGTTGGGTTGAAATTACTGTAGCAGTGTATCGGTACACTGTAAATATATCGATACACATTTTACATTCGATGTTTTTGAGCATCGATACTGTTCATTACTGTTCACACAATAGTGATACTATTCATACAGTGCTGGTACTATTCACACAGTACAGTACTATCCATAAAAATATTTTTTTTGCTCAATTCCAAATTAAATGGACTTTGAATTATTTCACTAACAATGCGTGTATAGACCTATTTTGATATAGTGCCTATTGTGGCGTTTGTGTAACAACGCCGCTAAAGTACTACTATGTTGCGACGTTTGTTAAAAAACGCCATTATAGATGAAAACTATATAGAAACGCTGCTAAAGTACTTCTCTATCCCGACGTTTGTTTAGAAACACCACTATGGATGAACCTATTGCGGTGTTTGTATAAAAATGCCGCTAAAATACTATTTTGTTGTGACGTATGTTGGAAAAATGCACTATAGATTAATCCTATTACGACTTTTTTATACAAACGCCGCTAAAGTACTACTCTATTGTGGCGTTTTGATACAAAACGCCACTAAAGTTACCATTTTGTGGTGTTTGGAATGTAAACGCCACTATATGTTTAAAGTTAGTGACGTTTACTCTCAAAACGCTGCTAAAACCGCCGCTATAGCTGTAGTGGACCAACCAGATGGAGATATTTGCTCCCGAACCAACCTTCCAGCGCATCCCCATTTCAAGGAGCTTTCGCGCGCTCCAAATACTTTTCCATATATATATGATGGATTAGCCCCTAGCTGTGCGTTCATAAATGTTGTTGCCCCAAAATATTTTGCTGGAAGCAAACGACCAACTAAAGTGGATGGATTCATTAAAACACGCCAGCCTGCTTAGCAAGAAGTGAGATGTTGAACTTTGCCATATCTCGAAATCCCAAACCCCCATCTTCTTTTAATTTACTCAATATCGACCAACGGCACCAATGAATTCCACGTCTACCATCACCTTTCTGCCCCAAAACCTGGCTAAGATACCTTCTAGTTCCTCACAGAAACTTTTTGGCAACAGAAAACAACTCATCGAGAAAAGAGGGATAACCTGTAAAACTGATTTTATAAAAACCTCCTTACCTCCCTGAGACAATAGCCGAGTTCTCCAACCATGAATCCGGGAAACTAAGCGTTCCTTCAAATACATAAAAGCTTTCTTCTTTCCCTTACCTACTACTGCTGGCAAACCCAAATACTTCTCCGGATTTGATTGATTGGAAATATTAAGGATCCTTCGAACATCTGTGCGATTATCATGTATCACATTAGAGCCGAAGAAAATACCACTTTTGTCAAGGTTAATTTCTTGTCCTAAAGTCAGACCATACAGATGGAAAATTTATTTCACAGTATTGGCCGAGCTTGCAGTTTTTGTCCCAAAAATCAAATTGTCGTCAGCAAACAATAAGTTTGAAATAGAAGGGGCTCTTCTATCGATCATTGCTCCCTTGAACCTTCCCGAATCCACAGCCTGTTTGAGAAGCGACGAAAGATCTTCACTGCAAAGCAGAAAAAATATGGACTAAGAGGGTCCCCTAACGTAAACCCCGTTGAGGCTCAAAGACCTCCCCCGCCTCATCATTAAGGATAACATAATAGGACACTGTGCTGACATATCGTCAAATAGAGTCGACCCAATTATGATCAAAACCCATCTTGCGCATAATTTCCTAAAGAAATTCCATTCAACCTGATCATACACCTTACTAATATCCAACTTCAAGGCGAAGAAGCCCTCGTTACCTTCTCGTTTATGGATGAAAGAATGGAGCATCTCATAGGCGACAATGATATTATCTTGGATCAACTACCCGGGAACAAAAGCAATTTGTGACTCATCAATGCACAAATAGAGGAAATCCTAGAGCTGATTTATAAGGACTTTGGAGACTATCTTATACAGTACATTGCAAAGGCTGAATGGACGAAACTGCTTTATAGTTGTCACCACACGCACCTTTGGAATAAGGACAATGTGTGCGCGGTTTATTGCTGCCACACTCTGATTCCTTCTCAACAAGAGTCTTCCATAATCTAGGCCGCCTCAAATTTGAAGTGCCAGTGTCTCTGTTCATTCTGACCCCCCGTTGTGAAGAAAACTAAAGGGCAGTGATCCGAAATAGAGTGGACAAGATGAGAGACCATAGGTTGCGGGAAAAAGGTCTCCCAAGCTGAGTTGACAACGCCTCTATCCAACCTTTCACGAATATTCGTCTCCACCTGACGCCCTCGCTACTAGGTATACCATGGACCAATATACCCAATATCCATTAAAACATAGTCCTCCAGGGCCTCTCGAAAAGTTGTCATTTGCCCCACGTTCCGCTCGAGCCCTCCTTGTTTCTCATGGGAAAATTAAATCTCATTGAAATCCCCAATAACAACCCAGGGGATTTCCAAGCAATCATTCAACTGATGAAGTAAATTCCACGAGTGAACCTGATTTTGAGTCTCGGGTGCTCATAGAAGCCAATGCATAGCCAGCAGTTACCATCACCATCATTTTCAATAAGAACATCAATATGCGAAGTAGAGAAAAAACGTACAGTCACATCATAGAAATCACGCCATGCCAGCCATAGACCGCCACTACTCCCATACGCATCCACCTCCAAACCATTTAAGAAACCACACGACCATCTCACTTTCGCCATTCTCGAACCTTGTAGCTTTGTTTCCATGAAAAAAGCTACACTTGGGTTAACGTCCTTCAAATCATCCTGAAGACGTCTGACCGTCCGGGGCAACCCCAACCTCCGGACTTTCCAGCTCAAAAGTTTCATTGTGTCTGGCCAGCTTGATCCCTCAGGCTTGTCGATATCTCATTAGAATCCATACCCAGTTGTGAAGCAGAACCACTCCCCTCCCGCGATGAAGACTTCCGCAAACGTTTCAACCCCTCGATTTTTTTCAGAGGATTATCTTCCTCAGCCAATTACATCTCAGCATCCATCCTTGGAGTTACAGTCCCCTTCCAAGGCAAGTCCCCACCAACACATTTATAGTTTAGATTTACCCAACTTTCACCAAACCCGCTAGCAGAACCTCCATGTGCATCACCCACAACAGTCTTAGTAAATTTATCCCCCATAGAGCTATTCACCACACCTGTAGGAGCAATATTTTCCTTTGCAATCGCCACAATCCCCCAATATGGTCGCACCTGACTAGCATGATCCTCAGGCAGTCCAAACTCTGTCCAAAGCCAAGGACTAACACGCAGTCCTTAGTGTCGTGAAGGCGCTTTTAGCGAGGTATCCCACTATAAGGATGCTGATCGAGTCTGTTGCATAATGCGCAAAGGACAGAAACTTTCACTATGACCCAATTTACCACATTTGAAAACAAAAAAGCCTTAACTTTTCATATTGAAACAGTGCATAACCTTCTTTCCCATTGGGTAGAGCAATCTTCTTTTTACGCCTTAAAGGCTTACGTATATCAATCCGAACTCGAACCCGCAAGCTTCCCTTACAGTATAAGGCTACCGCCTCAGTATAATACACAAAAAATTTACCAATAAAGTTCCCTAACTGTCTCGCTACCCCTTTAGACATGAAACCAACTGACAATTCATTTACCCGAACCCAAAAATCTACCATTGTCAACGGAACCTCTCTCAGATCATCACCATCTTCCAGTCTGTGCATCAACAAAAAATGATTGTTAAAATACCAGGGTCCATCCAACTCAATCCTATTAAAGTCAATATGATGATACAACCGAAATAGGTATCGACCATCACCTAACTCAGTAATCGCAATTTCTCCGATTGGGTGCCATACCGTCGCCAAAGTAGATCGCATCGCCATGAAATTGATTGTACTAGACGTCAAGAAAGAACTCACAAAGCAATTATCGAACGTTATTGAAGGAGCAGTAACCGAATTCTCAATGATGAGAATATTTTCCTCATTCTCGTCCAGAACAAGCCCCTCCAAATCAACCTTTAACCTCGCCATAGGAAACAAAACAAAAGAATAAACCACCGCTGTCAAAGAACACTAGAGGTAACCCTAGATACGTGCCACCATTTTTTTTAGTAACCAAATTTAAAAATTCATTAGATTGTATTTTTTTGAGGGAACAACCAAAAAATTTAATATATATAAATGACAAGTTTTTTGGGATAATGTGATGGGGAAATAAATTTTTTAATATAGGGTGTTGAAAAAATTATTTCTTCAAATATGATGAATGTTAAAGTGTAGTCTAAAAAACATTAAGATCATAATTTGTCTTTAACAAGATGCGAAGATCACAATGTGTCTTTAGTTCTTTCAAAGAAGTTGCATTTACAATATAAAGGTAGAGCCATACAGGATGTATGAGAAATACGCATTATGATCCATGTTGTCTTTCCCAAGAAAACTAAAGACGCATTATAATCGTCATGTCTTCCAAGTAATACTATAGAGTAAATAAGTTGTGGGGGCGTGATGTGGGGAAGTTTTTCCCCCACAACATTATCCAAACATATATATATATATATATATATATATAATTTAAAAAAATCAAGGGGCCATGATCCTCTAGTCCTTTAAAAGTTTTGTCTCTAGGTCGGGCTAGGTCCAATCGAAACCAACATATATTTTAAAATTTCAGTAAAAAGAAAAAATAATAATAAAGTAAACAAAACTAAACTAAGGATATATTTGTTTTTCTATAATTTTTTAGAAAATATTTTTTTGTTTTTTGGTGTTTGATTGATAAAAAATAGATGATTAATGTAATTCATTTTTCTGGTAATAAAAATTCTCTTTGTATTTTCTGAAAAATGAATTAAGATTTGATTTTCCGTAAATCATTTTCGAATTTTTTCATTTCAAAAAATAAATACTCAAAATAATATTATTGTATATATTTAATATACTATTTTAGTATCATTTTAATAAAAATAATTATTAAAATATATTTACGAATAATTTTAATAATATAATATTATATTTTTAATAATATAATAATATATTCAATTATATTATAATAATATATAATATTATATATTATCTTAATAATATATAATAAATTATTAATAAAATAAATATTATTTATAAATTTCATAAAAATAATATTATTAATTTGTAAAATCTAATTTAACATTTTCATTTTAATGTTATAATTTTTAATATTATAATAATATTTTTATTTTAATAAGTAATTAACATAGTTAATAGTATAGTATTCTTATTTTTTATAAATAATTAATATAATTTATACAATTTTTATTTTAATAAAATATAATATTCTTAATATTTTTATTTATAAAATTGTATAAATAATATTTTAATAATAATAATATTGACATAAATAATATTAAATAAATTATACCAATATTTTTAAAAGTATTATTATTATTTACAATAAATAATATTATTTATTATATTATAATAAATATTTTTAAAAAAAATTACCAACCAATTAGAAATTAATTTCAAAAAATATAACTGTTTTAGAAACTATTTTCTAGAAAATATAATTCACGAAAATTATTTTTTCAAAATCTATTTTTCATTAAACAAATAGACCTAAATGCGACGTTGGACCAATAATCCGAACAAGATTCAATAACTGTTTTGTCTAAATAAAAAGTAAATTTATAGTTTTGATTACTTATAACTCGTTAAAGAAAAAGCTTAGGGGTGTTTTGTTAATCGAATGTAAAATTTATATATAAGAATAAATATTTTAGAATATAATACTATCTAATATATTATTAAAATATTTATTATTTTTTTTAATTTATTTGACAAGAACATAAGATTACATATATGATGTGTATCTAAAATTCCTAGAGAGTTGAAGCCATCGGTTTTGTGGGTGGTTTCTGGCTTTGCTGGTATGATTGTATTTGAATTGATATTAAGCCATTTCCAATTTGTGCACTCTCGCATTTCTGATAATCGTGCTAGTAATCAGCAGCCCTTTCGCCACTTTTGTTTATGCTAGTCCCAATTCCATGAGAAAGAGGATTTGTTGGTCTTGTTTGAAAGCTCTGGCGTCCACCATTTCTGAACCTTGGGTGATTATGGTGGATTTTAATGCTACGCTTTGTTCTGAGGATTTAAATGGGTGCGCTCTTTCCTCTTCTCTTGATTCCGATTTTAGTGATATGCTCTTTGATTGTAGTTTACAAGATCTGGGTTACCATGGGCCACGGTTTACTTGGTTTAAAGGAAATTGTGTTGTCCGTCTTGATCGTAGCCTGGGTAATTCGAACTGGTTTGAAGCTTTTCCTTTGTCTTCGCCAGAGCACCTACCTCGAATGAAGTCAGATCATCGACCTATTTTGCTATCCTCGTCTTCTGGTTCACATGATGATTTTAAATGGCTTGTGACTGAAAATTGGGACTTGAATCTACCAATTTCTGTTGCCATTGCCAATTTTTCTAGTGCATCCACTAATTGGAATAGAGACACTTACGGTTCCATCGGTAAAAACAAGTAAATTCTTATGGCAAGGCTCAGCGGTGTTCAGAGGAGTCTCGGTATTCACAGATCCCGGCTTCTCCTCGCACTTGAATCTCAAATCTTGCAAGAACTCAAGGTGGTCCTTGAGCAGGAAGAACAACTTTAGATCCAAAAATTGAGAGTCGATTGGATTAAATTTGGTGACAGAAATACAAAATTTTTTCATTCGAAAGCTTCTACCCGCCGGCTTTAAAATAAGATTAATAGCCTCAAGATTAACGATAACAGTTGGTGATCGGATGACTCTATATTGTGTGAGGAAGCTGTTCGTTATTTCTCCCATTTGTTTGCTACCCTGCAACCGATTTCAGGCACTTATCCTGTTCATGGTTACTTTCCCTACCATGAGGCCCTTGCGGATCCATCTCTTATTTCTGGCCCTATGGATGATGAAATGAGGGCCTTGCGGATCCATCTCTTATTTATTTACAAACTTATTTCGAAGGTTATTGTTCGCCGTTTGCCCCATATTCTCCCATCTCTGATTGGTCTCCAACAAACTAGTTTTCTCAAGGGTCGTTGTACAACGGAGAACTTTATCATCAATCAGGAAATTTTTCATTCAATGCAGCTGAAAAAAGGCAAGAGTAGTTGGATGGCCATTAAGTTTGATTTACAAAAAGCCTTTGATAGATTAAGGTGGGATTTGATTGAAGGTACCTTATCAGACGCAGGCATACCTTATACTCTAATTGTGCATTTCCTCTTTCAAAATCCAAGTCCAGTGGAATGGGCGCTTGAGCAATCCTTTTAAGTTGGGGAAGGGTATTCGTCAAGGGGACCCCTTATCTCCCTACATCTTTAATTTAGCCATGGAACGCCTCAGCCACCGTATTTCTCAATGTGTTTCTTCCAGGTCTTGGTCAGCTTAAGTTGGCTCGTAATGGAATGCCCGTATCCCATCTATTTTTTGTGGATGATCTCATACTTTATGCCAAAGCTGATATGAAGAATGCTGCTCTCATTGAAGAAACTCTTGATTTGTTCGGCTTGTATTCAGGACATATGGTTAATAAGCAAAAAACCCTATCTTCTTTTCTCCTAATACAACCAATGCTCTCTGTTCAGCCATTTGTATGAAACTTGGTTTTAACGAAGTCTCAAACTTAGGTACGCGAAATCAGTTCTTTTGAGTATTCCTTGTTTTATCATGCAGGCTTGTAAACTCTCTATTTCTATATGTGGTAAAATCGAAGGATTGGTCCAGCGGTTCATGTGGGGTTCGAATCAAAACTCTTCTTGGATCTCTCTTGTTAAATAGGATACTATGTGTCAGCCGATGACTAATAGTGGGTTAGGCAGTCGGAAGTTGAATATACAAAACTTTGCTTTTCAAAATTTGTAATGCTCTTTGGATTTCTCTTCTGCGCGAAAAATACAAATGGAATCAAAGCTGCCCCGCTTCCATTTCTCGTTCTAAATTGCTTCCTTTTTTGGAGATCAATTGCTAGCATTTGGCCTCTTTTCCACAGCAACCTTGTATGGTCTGTAGGTAAGGGCGACACCATTTGGTTTTGGAATGATTTGTGGGTCCCAAATCTGGGTCCCTTGTGTAATTATGCTACTGCCTTCCATGCAATAGAAGATGATTTGAAAGTGTGTGAGGTTATGGATAATGAAGGCACCTGGAATTGGTAACTTCTTCAACATCTGCTCCAGCCTCAAGCTTTGTCGCATATTAAGAATATTCACCCTCCTCCTATCAATGCTGGTCCCGATCGGATTTACTGGAAGGAAGACTCAAAGCGTTGCTTCTCCGTTCGCAGTGTTTTTACTACTCTTGACAAGATGAATTGGGCCGATACAAACATCGATTGGAAGCTCATTTGGAAGCTAAAGTGTCAGCGTATTCGTGGTTTCCTTTGGCTTGCAATTCAAGATAAATTACTTACTAATAAAGTCCGCAGCAATCGGCATTTCGGTTCAGATCGAAAGTGTTCTACATGCAATCACACATCTGAAACTCTTCTCCACATACTTAGAGACTGCCCCACCACTCGGCAAACATGGAGACCGTATTTCGGGTCCGTGTTGCTACTAGTTGTTCGTTCCAGGCTGGGATTTACTAGAGCAAAATTTGTTATAGAACGTCTGCTCCATCGAATCCCAGTGCTGCTCCTTCTCAATGGTCACCACCAGATGAAGGATGGGTTTGTCTCAACACATATGGCGCGCTCTCGCTCTCGACGGGACACGGTTCAGCAGGAGGTCTCTTGCGGGATTCTTCGGGTGACTTCTTGGCTTCTTTTCGAAGATCTTTAGGCCATTCTTCGGTGCTTGAAACTGAGCTCTGGGGTATTCTGGAGGGCCTCAAAATCGCGAGGAATCTTGGGTTTGAACGAGTTATTGTCTAGACCGATAGCTCTATGCTCTTCAAGTGCTTTCCCCTCCATCTTTCGATAGTCCATTTGCTCTGGTTCGTTCTATTGCGACTCTCTTCAATAAAGCTTGGTTCGTAGAATTTCAGAAGACATATCGAGAAGTAAATGCAACGGCTGACTTCATTGTGAAGAAGAATTTCCCCTCGAGTGATTTTGTCATAACCATTTTTCTTAAAACCAATGAAATATTATTTTAAAAAATAATTATGACTTTATGTTTGAAAAAATGGTGTTTTTGTAATAATTTGGATTAAATATAAAGTGAGTCGCCATCGGCTTTTGGGTTAGGTAGGTCGAATACTTAAAAACGTCTTTTAATACAATTTTAAGGAAAAATCATTTTTTAAGATAAAAGTTGGCATGTGTTTACCAAAAACTCAATTTAACGGGTCTGGGAGTCGGTTACGTGTAGGGAAGGATTAACACCCCCACAATGCCCAAAATTGGTACTTAATCGCTTACACTTTGTCGTAAATGGTGGAAAGTACGAATCGAATATAAAGTTAAAATTATGATCCATTTATTAAAATTTAATTAATTTGCTCCAAATTGATCAATTAGAGAAAATTCTTTAACTTAAAATAAAAATTAGCAATCCTCCATCGGGAAAGTTATTTCGTCTATTTCTTATCCGTAAAAAAATATTCCCTCATCGATAAATATGTGAATCGAATAAAAAAATCGATGTTTACCTTCACATAAAATAAAGTAAATTGTTACTTAAAATAACACACATTACATCATTTGAACAAATTAATTAGTAAAATATACTCGACTTATTTCAAGTTCCTATGTCGTTAAAATGACGTACCGGATCGCACCACTTCGACCAAGTGGTACTTTCCACGCATATTCTACGCATATGTGTTCTTGAAAATATCGAATAATATTAATACTTAAGGGAATACAATAAAAACAATGATGATTGGACAAATGCGAAATAAAAATATTTACAATAAATAGAGATGAGCATATTTATTTATATGTGATACAAATGAATACATAACATATAAAATGTACATACAGAAGGGATTGAAATAAAAATAAATGAATATTACAAACCAAAATATAATGACCAAAAAGTAAGTATTTGAAATTACAAGGACCAAAATAGAGAAAAATAGAAACTTGAAGGAGCTAAATAGATATTATGAACAAATCAGAACCACATTCAACATTTTAAACAAATAGAGGTACTAAAAGTAACATTAACCCATAAATAATACAAAGGACTAAAATAAAATAAGCATATACATAAAGGGCCGAACACTAATTAAACCAAATGCCAATAATGACTAAAATAAAAGATTTACAAATGTCATGGCCATATTCGAATATCAAAGAAAAATACACAATAAACTAAAACAGTGACTAAAATAAAATAATTACAAATCGTGTAACCAGAGTCAAATATAAACAAACATGGTAAAATAAACAGACTAGTGACTCAAATATAAATTCTGAAACAAAAATGCTCAAAAGAGAATAATGGAAAATTTCATTCATGACCTAAAACAGAGCATTACAAATGTGAAGGGCCTAAAGTGCTATTTGCCCTAGAACAATAAGAAATATATGTGAGATTTACACAAGTCAGGGACTAAGCAAGCTAATATCCCCTAAAACGAAAACACGGAATGGGGGTGCCAAAACGACAACGTTTAACACCTAATATATAAAAGATATCTTAGGCAAAAAATGGCCACCCATCTTATTTGGTTCGATTTCAAATCGAGAGAGGAGAGAGAAATTTCTAAAACTCTCTCAACATTCTTAGAAAGAAGAAAAAAAAATCGCCCCTTATTGGCGATAGCCACGGCGGAGCCTATGGTGGCTCACGGTAGGTAGAGGGACCCAAACCCTCCAAAAGCTCATCCTTCTCGCCCTTAACCTGAAAACATCCTCTATCTAGCCTAAGAAACACCCCATCACCCTAGATATAGAGGGTTTACCTCTCGAAACCAAAGAAACCGACGACCTTTGAGATGCTTCTCCGACCAAGTTATAAAGCTATTCGTCTCCCTTTTCTTTTATATTTTCCTTTCTCTTTTTTTCTCGGTTCCTCTTTGTTTTGATTTGGTGTTGTTCTTTTCCTCTTTTATGTTTTTTTCCGATATTTATCTTTTTTTTCTCTCAATTTTTTTCCTGAAACTGGCCCCTTTGATCTCGAACTGACTCCTCTATGTTTCTATGTTAATGTTGGGTTGATTTCCTCTGTTGCTGAGGAGATAGGATAATGATATCCTATCTCCATTGATAGACTAGGTAGAATTTTCCTTGGATTTGCTTTCTGTTTTTTCTATGACTGATTTCTCTTTATGACTGATGGTTGTGTTTTATGTCACTGTTCAATGGAAGGGTCTTGATCGGCTCCAATAGCGGCGGCTCGGGAAGTTAACTACGATTGAGCTGGTGTTACTTAGGGTTTTAAACCCTAATCCCTAAAGTGATCTAAACCATTGGATGGGTCCAGATCCAAGGGTCCTGAAGATACGGCGCCAGGCCAAAATGCCAGAAAACCCTGGCTGGGTTTGGGTGCTCCAATGGGTCTGGACCGGGTCGGCAAGTTTCATATTGGGCTGCTGGGTTCTCTTGCAATGGGCTAGGGTGCTAGCTGTTGGGTTTGGGTGGTATCTGGCTTTTGGGATAGCCTTATGTTATTTTAGGCTTGTAAAAAAACCGGGCATGCAAAAATGTAATAAATGTATAATAATAATAATAATAATAATAATAATAATAATAATAATAATAATAATAATAATAATAATAATAATAATAATAATAATAATAATAATAATAATAATAATTAATAATAGTATTTTTTGTAGACCCGGAAAAAAATGGGTGTCTACAATTGCCCCTCTTTGCACATTCTTGTGTTAACAAGAATAGGGCAAAGACGAAAAAGACAACAAGTTTTTGTCCGGTTCTCTTGTTTTTGTTTTGAATTTTGATGTGTTTGTTGTTGGGGACGGCACTACTCATACGTGATGAAGAGTTCTGGTCGTCTAAGGGTGACACGACTCCTGCGTGATGAGGAGATCTGGTCGGTGGATGACACGGTTTCTACGCGATGAAGATAGTAGGCAATCTTTAGGGAGGGTGATAACACGGTTCGTACGCGATGAGGACAGTTGATTATCTAGGGGTGACATGGCTCCTGCGTGATGAGGAGGTCTAGTTGGTGGATGACACGATTCCTACGTGATGAGGACAATAAACCATCTTTAGGGATGAGAACACGGTTCCTACATGATGAGGATGACTGGTTATCTAGGGGTGACATAGCTTCTACGTGATGAGGAGGTCTAGTTGGGGGATGACACAGTTCCTATGCGATGAGGACGACATGTCATCTTTAGGGATAATGTATCAAGGGAGACTGTCTGAAGACAGACAAATTTTGTTTCAAGGGAAACATACTCAAAGATTGGTGTTCAAGAGAAACAATCTCAAGTGAGATTAATTTTGTTTCAGGTGAAGCAAATTCGAAATTTGTATTTCAAAGGAAAGATGTCTCAAGTGAGATGAAATTTATTTTGAGAAAAATTGTCTCTAGCGAGACAAAATTTGTTTCAAGAAAAACATTATCAAAGGTGATAAACAGTCTGCTTGCTCCATCATGTTGAAGAAATATCTTCAGACGATCTGATTGTTGACGTCAGGAATTCAAATTATTATTTCTTCAATTTAGAGATATATGGTCAATTCCGAACATTGATTTTCTGAAAGATCAAAACGATGTATTTCTGACTGACTATCTTGGATGTTATGATGGATGTGAAGATGAAATTTATTTGATGTTTAATTGAATTTGTCCTCAAGAGAGAGAAAATCAAGGTCTTTATTGCACATGATGATGAATGTAAAGATGCAAATTTCATGTGTCATATATGTATGTATACGTTGATATGTGAAGGGAATGGTTGCGTGTACAGTCTTTATTCTTTGTTTGATTCAGTTGTCTTCATTTTCCACCAGAGTGTACTATTGCAAACTTCACCGAAGACCATTTATTTTCCTTATCCCATCAAAATTTTGACTCGAAAATTGGCTTCATTTTCCCAGTTTTGATCCTGAGCTTTGGAGAGATATTCGTTATATTCCAATATATGCCTACAGAGAGATTATCTTCTTTGAAAATATTTTTCCTCTTTTAAAAACAACTTGAAGAAGAAAGAATATTTGAATTTTCTTTGTCAAATAAACTGAAATAATGCTCCTTTTTCGGCCTCACAATTGGAGCAAATCATAAAAACATGAATTCATTGAATATAAAAAATTAAATGCTATTTTAATCTTTGATAGCTGCAAATCTTTGACAAATATCAAGATCTAAAGGTTGGTTTTGAGGTTGGGCTACCTATATTTTGAGGTTTGTTTCATCGATGTGATCATCGTGAAGAACATGACATGCCCCTCTTTCTAGGTTTGGTATTTTAATCGAAGGCAAACAAAATGACACAACTAGCATAGTCAATAGCCAGACTTTTTAGACCAATTTGTTTCCAGTTCTATGAAATCTTCCATTTATTCAAGCTTCGTAGATTCCTCTAGTCAAGGTAGTTCAGAAATATCAGTCTAAAAATGATATTTCTGAGTGCTCGTATTAAGTTGACTATAATAAGTGTTCATCAACTCTCTTAGTCCATATTCATCGAAACTCTTTATTTTTAGTAAATTTGATTTAATTTGCCATTGTTTGGCTAGCTGAATTCTACTTTATTGTACATATATATTATAATTGCCTTTGTTCGGCTAGCTGAAAGATTCATGTCGTCACAAAGTCTTCAACTTGACAATCACAGAATAGCCAAGTACCCGATCAATGTCATGGTTTGAATGTAGTCTATTCATAAAGCCAGGGCGTTCGTGTTTCCTTTATAACCAATTGTTTTACATACATACATACATACATGCATACATGCATACATACATACATACATACATACATACATACATACATACATACATACATACATGCATACATGCATACATGCATACATGCATACATGCATACATACATACATACATACATACATGCATGCATGCATGCATGCATGCATGTATCATCTTTTCCAAACCTTTCGAATAATTCTGACAAAATACCAACCTCGATAATTTATTCTTAACTCATAGATTTTTAGGTCAATTGACTTCTCATATGTTACAAATAGGTTATCAGGAATTTGCCTTACAAAAATAGGATCTCAACAATTAAATCAGTAATTTATCGAATTAAAAACAAATTCTCAAGTTGCTATCTTATTCAGAGCCAATTCAGACTATTATTTACCCCTCAAGGGCATTTTTCATAATTTCATAACCAAATAATTTCAGTATTAACTCTTAACGAAAATAATTATAACTTAGAGATCCTATGGTTAATTGCTTTCACGTACATTCTCTGATCTTGAAATGATTCCTTAACAGACTTCTAGTATATTGCATAAACCCTCTTGGGTTAAAACCGGTTATCCAAATTTTCTAAGCAAAACTAGTATTTTCCATACTCATCAGTAGTTTCATCAGCTCAATATGTATTTTCAGAGTTATTAACCAACTTCCAGGGCAATTCTTATCATTTTAACATATAAGGGTATTTTTGTAATTTTACCAAACTGGAGTATTCTCATAATTTCTTATCCAAGTACCTTTAACATTTAACCTTTGATGATATAAAATATAAGTTACAAATCCAGGGCTAATTCCTTTATCATTAATCACAGAACGCATAATTTAATTCTATCAATCCCTCAATTTCTTATAATAGTCATCCGAGCCGTATTCAGTTTCTGAATTTTTACCGCATTAATATCGAGTGTAGAACTTAGTTAACTACATAAATAAGACCAAATATTATCTTATTCATGCATTTACCAATATCAACATGTTCCATAAAGCAAAAAGAGGTAGTAATGTATTACCTCGATTTTATGCAAAATTGATCGACCATTTAAATTCCATTCGAACACCCTCAATCTTTATTCAACTTCTAATAATTCTAAAATACATAACAATAGAAATTTCATAAAATCGGGGCTTAATTCTGAAAAATGGATCGAATCGGATGATAAATCAGTGAAAAGTAGCTTATCGGGTTCGAATTTAGCGAAACAGTGCCAAAAAATAGACTCAAGACATCAAAAAACATCAGGATAGGTATACTCGAAAAAAGTCAACAATCGGTCAATGCCTGGTCAAAGCCTATCAAAGGTCCGGTCAACGGCGATCAACGCGGTCAACGAGTCGGATCAAAATTGGGTCAAACTGCCCCAACAGTTTTTCGAAGCTCCCCTACAAGCAGGAGCGACGTGTGGGGGCTCGTGAATAGTGCCATGGTGTCCGAAAAATTCCCAAAAACAATTTAAAATTATTTTATTGCATTTTGACACTTACCAAGCTCGGTTCAAAATTTTAAACGGTGGAGAGCTCGATTCCAAAACATCAGAAACTTTGTCTTCCTCACCCTTCCACGCGCCGACAACGACAGAGACACGGAGGACACCAGTGGACTCAGAACGACACAATGAACACGATGGTGCAGGAGGTGTCGAAAACGGGTGGTCGGATTGACTGAAAACCAACGGAGATCGAGTTAAAACCGATAATACTTTCGTTTAAGATTTACGACAAACGACGATGATTCATGACGAAAGGTTTGAGGGATTTTGTTCATCGGTCGACAACGAACATGATGATAGTTTCGGTTCGTCAAACGGTGGCCGAACGGTGAATAGATCAGAACTCAAAGTAGGTTAATCGGAGAAGAGAAAATGAAAATTTCTCCAGAAAACATACGGGGAGAGGTTTATAATTCTCTCCAAAAGAAAAATGGTTAAATTATGAGTTTAGTCACTGAATTTCCTGCACTTTATAAAATGATATGCTAACTTTACGAATTTACACTTTAATATTTAATTTCTTCCAAAATACCACTTTAAATTTAGTACTTTAAAATTACTAAAATTTAGCCCCTAAATTGGGGTGTTACAATTCTCCCATCCTTCAAAGAATTTCATCCTCGAAATTCATTCATGTCACAGAATTGTATAAATCAAGATTCCATCAGTTCTTACATATCTTCAAATAACTTTTACACAAGTACGAGTTCTTTACTAATCCTTAACCAGCTGAGTATATATTTTTTTCATAACTCTCCCTCATTTCAATAAAAGAATCAGAACAGATTTATCCTTGTTGAATCAGTTCAACATTGGTTACGAGAATAGGCCCATAGAGCGATAACATATCCCAATTTTATTTCTGGAGTCGAGTCAGAATTTCTCAGATGAGTAACTCTCACATGGCCCGTAAGGTACTTTACAGAATTTTGATAGACGTTACTGGTATTCATTTATGAAAAGGTAGAGCCTTAACGAATAAAACATAGGTTTGCTCGCTACAGATAGGGATTCAACCTTGGAGTTCCGGCCTAGAGAAGTACGATTGTAGTCTAGGGGCATGTACTGATCAGACATCTTTTGACATTCGACCGACCGGTCTATCTTGAAAAATTTGACTCAACCAAAGCTCTGATACCACTAAATGTAATCCTCTCAGACCGATGCGGGAAACCCGATTGGATCTGGAGTGTCACATTGGGGCCACTGGAGTGACCCACCGTAAAAATAGCGAAAAATTTAAAACTTTTATTAAAATATGTAAACTCATAAAATCATTTATAAATACACAGAAATAAAAACAAATTTTTAGACTCGTATATAAAACAAAATATAATTACATGCCACCTAATCACATGTAACATACTCTGCAAGTAACGTCGGAAGAACTCCCTTGCTGATGTCGATAGATGCACTGATAGAATTCTTTTAACCTGTAATGGTGAGTAATAGAGTGAGCTTCGGAAAGCTCAGTAATACAAAACTACTAGATGATGCTACATGACATGTAGATAAATGAAAAGCCATATAATTTCCTTATTGAATCAGACGTATACCGGTCTTTGGAATAATCTGGGGTTTCACTGGTAGTTCATCAAGTAAAAGCCATGAATATCTTAGGTCATAGGAAGCATTCTTAGTATGACATTTTCAGGAGATCGAATAGGATGTCTAGTGTGTTCCAACAGTACAATAAAATCATAATAGGTACACTACACAAGTAATAGTTCAATAAATCTCATAAATCATACTGTAGTGTAGCTTTTAAAACTTGTAGTTTAAAACCATTGTATAAAGAGTTAACCTAAGGGAGCATCTTAGGGCCTGAGAGCCTACCCAAGAAAGTTTTGGGGCCATAGGGCCTACCTAAGAACACATCTTAGGGTCGTAGGGCCTACCCGAGAATGATCTCAAGACCGCAGAGCCTACGTAAGAGTCACATTAGGTCCATAAAAATTTTTCATCTTGATCAGAGTTGTACTTTACAAATCAGTATCTCCAAGATACAATTTATACAATGATACAATTCCATAAGCCATCATCATTAAGTCGGTGTATCCATAAAATAGTAACCATAGATTTCAGTGTACCACATATTAAAACAATAAAACAATTTATTAAAATATATGGAACACACACTAGAGAATCCATGTATTTTTCAGAGGTATTTTGTAGTTTTCAGTATAGATAACAAGAAACTTATGCAATCTGATCAGATTCCAAGAACGAGGTCCTATTAAAAGGAATCAATTACTAGCTGTTCTAATCAGACATTTAAAATTGATACTTTAGAATCCCACTATGATTCATGTGCATCATAAAAATGTTCTGGTATGACTGGAGTAATTTGAGCTGATAAGGGAGAAACGAAGTTTTAGGACATTTACCATTTATATTGATCGATCGGATTATCGAGTAACTCAAGCTAAACAAATCCCATAATTGATGCTTGTCAATTGGTCAATTCATTACCCTTCTAGGGTATTCACTCTTTAATACCAACAATTCTTGTCCATAAACCATATTCTGAGTCATCGCTGAATGGATCTTAAGAACACGATCAAATATTCTAATGGTCTTTATTTCATTTCCATATTTTAACTATATCATGAAACGCTGACGTACTTAATTTATGGTTCATAACCCATATGGATGATACATCGTATAAGTTCATCCGAGTTTCTAGACTTATCACAATCACTTACTTAATCCTCAGTCATTGAGGGTACTTATTTCATTTAGTAATCAAATCTATCTTGGTTACTTCAGAGTTTTCCAGATTAATTCAGATGTTTCTGAATTTCAGATACATATTGTACTTCCTTTCAATTTAATTTAGTCATTCTGGTATTCGTGGTTGATTTGTCTCATGAATATTCATTTCTTAGTACCGAATGCGCTTTAGAGTTTCACTGAGCCAAGTACTTCCAGAATTATCATCGATCCAAACTTGAGAAGACTAACACACATTCAAGTGATATCTATGCCATTCAGATATTGACATAGCATTAAGGTTGATCTACTCACTTAATTTATGTTCCATTACTTTTAAGGGTAGTATAACACCTATGTTTATTTGAATTCCTTATTTAACCCAAGACATTTACTTAGTCTAGACCATAAGGGCATTTTGATTATTTTAGTACTTAATGTTTTTCTATTCAATTCAAAGCTTAAGGATATCCCTTCATTCCTGGGCTTGGTGATATTCTTGAGTCATTTCCTTTAGAGGGGTATTTTGGTTATTTTATAGATCTAGTGCATTTCAATACTTTCCTTCCATATGTTCTTATTATTTATTTTAAACGTATCTTCTTTTCTAGACCTTTCGAATAATTCTGACAAAAGAGTACCCTCGATAATTTATTCTTAACTCGGAGATATTCAGGTCAATTGCCTTCTCAGAAGTTACAAACATGTTATCAGGAATTTTCCTTACAAAAATATGATCTCAACAATTAAATCAGTAATTTCTCGAATTAAAAACAAATTCTCAAGTTACTATCTCATTCAGAGCCAACTCGGACTATTATTTACCCCTCAAGGGCATTTTTGTAATTTCATAACCAGATAATTTTGGTATTAACTCTTAGCAAAAATAATTATAACTTAGAGATCCTATGGTTAATTGCTTTCCCGAACATTCTCTGATCTTGAAATGATTCCTTAACAAACTTCTAGTATATTGCATATACCCTCTTGGGGTTAAAAACCAGTTATCAAAATTTTCTAAGCAAAACTAGTATTTTCCATACTCATCAGTAGTTTTATCAGCTCAATATGTCTTTTCAGAGTTATTAACCAACTTCCAGGGCAATTCTTATCATTTTACATCATAAGGGTATTTTTGTAATTTTACTAAACTGGAGTATTCTCAAAATTTCTTGTCCATGTACCTTTAACATTTAACCTTTGATGATATAAAATATAAGTTACAAATCTAGGGTTGATTCCTTTATCATTAATCACATAACATGTAATTTAATTCTATCAATCCCTCAATTTCTTATAATAGTCATCTGAGTCGTATTCAGTTACTAAATTTTTACCGCATTCATATCGAGTGTAGAACTTAATTAACTACACAAATGAGACCAAACATTATCTTATTCATGCATTTACCAATATCAACATGTTCCATAAAGCATAAAGAGGTAGTAATGTATTATCTCGATTTTTATGCAATATTCATCGACCATTTAAATTTCATTCGAACGCCCTCGATCTTTATTCAACTTCCAATAATTCTTCAAATATATAACAATAGAAATTTCATAAAAACGGGGCTTAATTCTGAAAAACGGATCGAATCATATGATAAATCAGTGAAAAACAACTTATCGGGTTCGAATTTAGCGAAATAGACCCCAAAAATAGACTCAGGACATCAAAAAACATCGGGATAGGTATACTAAAAAAAATTCAACAGTCGATCAATGCCGGTCTAAGGTTCGGTCAACAGCTGTCAACGAGTCGGGTCAACGAGTAAGGTCAAAACTGGGTCAAATTGCCCCAACAGTTTTTGAAGCTCCCTTATAACCAAGAGTGGCGCGTGGGGGCTCGTGAACAGTGCCATGGTGTCCGAAAAATTCTCGAAATTTTTTTAAAATTATTTTATTGCATTTTGAGACACTTACCAAGCTCGATTCAAAATTTTAAATGGTGGAGAGCTCGATTCTAAAACATAAGCAACTTTAACTTCCTCACCCTTCCACGTGCCAGCAACGACAGAGACACGGAGGAAACTAGTGGACTCGGAACGACACAACGAACACGATGGTGCGGGAGGTGTCAAAAACAGGTGGCCGGATCGACCTGAATCGACGGAAAACCAACGGAGATTGAGTTAAAACTGACAATACTTCCGATTAAGATTTACGACAAACGACGATGATTCACGATGAAAGGTTTGAGGGATTTTGTTCATCAGTCGACAACGAACATGATGATGGTTTCGGTTCGTCAAACGGTGGCCGAACGGTGAATAGATCGGAGCTCAAAGTGGGTTGACCAGGGGAGAGAAAATGAAATTTTCTCCAGAAAACATATGGGGGAGAGGTTTATAATTCTCTTCAAAAGAAAAATGGTTAAATTTTGAGTTTAGTCACTGAATTTTCTGTACTTTATAAAATGATATGCTAACTTTACGATTTTACACTTTAGTCCTCAATTTCTTCCAAAATACCACTTTAAATTTAGTACTTTAAAATTACTAAAATTTAGCCCCTAAATTGGGGTGTTACAATTCTCCCATCCTTAAAAAAAATTTCTTCCTCGAAATACATTCATGTCACAGAATTGTATAAATCAAAATTCCATCAGTTCTTTCATATCTTCAAATAACTTTTACACAAGTACGAGTTCTTTACTAATCCTTAACCAAATGAGTATAAATTTTTGTCATAACTCTCCCTCATTTCGATAAAAGAATCAGAACAGATTTATCCTTGTGGAATCAATTCAGCATTGGTTACGAGAATAGGCCCATAGAGTGATAACATATCCCAATTTCATTTTTTGAGTCGAGTCAGAATTTCTCAAATGAGTAACTCTCACATGGCTCATAAGGTACTTTACATAATTTTGATAGACGTTACTGGTATTCATTTATGCAAAGGTAGAGCCTTAACGAATAAAAACTTAGGTTTGCTCGCTACAGACAGGGACTCAACCTTGGAGTTCCGGCCCAGAGAAGTACGATTGTAGTCTAGGGGCATGTACTGATCAGACATATTTTGACATTTGACCGGCCGGTCTATCTTGAAAAATTTGACTCAACCAAAGCTCTGATACCACTAAATGTAACACTCTCAGACCGATGCGAGAAACCCGATCCGATCTGGAGTGTCACATTAGGGCTACTGGAGAGAAAATTTAAAACTTTTATTAAAATATGTAAACTCATAAAATCATTTATAAATACACAGAAATAAAATCAGATTTTCAGACTCGTATATAAAATAAAATACAATTACATGCCCCCTAATCACATATAACATACTCTACAAGTAACGCTAGAAGAACTCTCTTGCTGATGTCGATAGATGCATTGATACGATTCTTTTAACCTGTAATGGTGAGTAATAGAGTGAGCTTCAGAAAGCTCAATAATACAGAACTACCAGATGATGCTACATGACATGTAGATAAATGGAAAGCCATATAATTTCCTTATTGAATCAGACGTATACCGGTCTTTGGAATAATCTGGGGTTTCACTGGTAGTTCATCAAGTAAAAGCCATGAATATCTTAGGTCATAGGAAGCATTCTTAGTATGAAATTTTCAGTAGATCGAATAGGATGTCTAGTGTGTTCCAACAATACAATAAAATCATAATAGGTACACTAAACAAGTTATAGTTCAATAAATCTCATAAATCATACTGTAGTGTAGCTTTTTAAACTTGTAGTTTAAAACCATTGTATAAAGAGTTAACCTAAGGGAACATCTTAGGGCCTTAGAGCCAATCCAAGAAAGTTTTAGGGCCATGGGGCCTACCTAAGAACATATCTTAGGGCCGTAGGGCCTTCCTGATAATGGTCTCAAAGCCACAGAGCCTACGTAAGAGTCACATTAGGTCCATAAAAAGTTTTCATCTTGATCAGAGCTGTACTTTACAAATCAGTATCTCCAAGATACACTTTATACAGTGATACAATTCCATAAGCCATCATCATTATGTCGGTGTATCCATAAAACAGTAACCATAGATTTCAGTGTACCACATATTAAAACAATTTATTAATATATAGGGAACACACACTAGAGAATCAAAGTATTTTTCAGAGGCATTATGTAGTTTTCAGTATGGATAACAAGAAACTTATGTAATCTGATCGGATTCCAAGAATGAGGTCATATTGAAAAGAATCAATTACTAGTCATTCTAATCAAATATTTAAAATTGATACTTTAGAATCCCACTATGATTCATGTGCATCATGAAAATGTTCATGTATGACTGGAGTGATTTGAGCTGATAAGGGAGAAACGAAGTTTCAGGACATTTACCATTTATATTGATCGATCCGATTATCTAACAACTCGAGCTGAACAAATCCCAGTATTGATGTTTGTTAATTGGTCAATTCATTACCCTTCTAGGGTATTCACTCTTTAATACCAACAATTCTTGTCGATAAACCATCTTCTAAGTCATCGTTGAATGGATCTTAAGAACACGATCAAATATTCTAATGGTTTTTATTTCATTTCCATATTTCAACTATATCATGAAACGCCGACGTACTTAATTTATGGTTCATAACCCATAGGAATGATACATCATATAAGTTCATCCGAGTTTCTAGACTTATCCCAATCACTTACATAATCCTCAGTCATTGAGGGTACTTATTTCATTTTGTAATCAAATCTATCCTGGTTACTTCAGAGTTTTCCAGATTAATTCAGATGTTTCTGAATTTCAGATACATATTGTACTTCCTTTCAGTTCAATTTAGTCATTCTGGTATTTGTGGTTGATTTGTCTCACGAATATCCACTTCTTATAACCGAATGTGCTCAAGAGTTGCGCTAAGCCAAGTACTTCCAGAATTATCATCGATCCAAACTTGAGAAGACGAACACACATTCAAGTGATATCTATGCCATTCAGGTATTGGCATAGCATTAGTGTTGATCTACTCACTTAATTTATGTTCCATTACTTTTAAGGGTAGTATAACACATATGTTTATTTGAATTCCTTATTTAACCCAAGACATTTACTTAGTCTAGACCATAAGGGCATTTTGATCATTTTAGTACTTAATGTTTTTCCATTCATTTCAAAGTTTAAGGATATCCATTCATTCCTGGGCTTAGTAATATTCTTGAGTCATTTTCATTACAGGGGTATTTTGGTCATTTTATAGATCTAGTGTATTTCAATCCTTTCCTTCCATATGATCTTATTATTTAATTTAAACGTATCATCTTTTCCAGACCTTTCGAATAATTCTGACAAAAGAGCGCCCTCGATAATTTATTCTTAACTCGTAGATTTTCAGGTCAATTGCCTTCTCAGAAGTTACAAACATGTTATCAGGAATTTTCCTTACAAAAATAGGATCTCAACAATTAAGTCATTAATTTATCGAATTAAAAACAAATTCTTAGGTTACTATCTCATTCAGAGCCAACTCGGACTATTATTTACCCCTCAAGGGCATTTTTATAATTTGATAACCAGATAATTTTAGTATTAACTCTTAACGAAAATAATTATAACTTAGAGATCATATGGTTAATTGCTTTCTCAAACATTCTCTGATCTTGAAATGATTCCTTAACAGACTTCTAGTATCTTTCACAAACCCTCTTGGGGTTAAAAATCGGTTCTCAAAATTTTCTAAGCAAAACTAGCATTTTCCATACTCATCAGTAGTTTTATCAGCTCAATATGTCTTTTCAGAGTTATTAACCAATTTCCAGGGTAATTCTTATCATTTTACAACATTAGGGTATTTTTTGTAATTTTACCATAGCGAAGTATTCTCATAATTTCTTGTCCAAGTACCTTTAACATTTAACCTTTGATGATATAAAATATAAGTTACAAATCCAGGGCTGATTCATTTATCATTAATCACATAACATGTAATTTAATTCTAACAATCCCTCAATTTCTTATAATAGTCATCCGAGCCGTATTCAGTTACCAAATTTTTACCGCATTCATATCGAGTGTAGAACTTAATTAACTATATAAATGAGACCAAATATTATCTTATTAATGCATTTACCAATATCAACATGTTCCATAAAGCATAAAGAGGTAGTAACGTATTACCTCGATTTCCGTACAATATTGATCGACCATTTAAATTCCATTCGAACACCCTCGATCTTTATTCAACTTCCAATAATTCTTGACATACATAACAATAGAAATTCCATAAAAAACGGGGCTTAATTTCAAAAAACGGATCGAATCGGATGATAAATCAGTGAAAAACAACTAACCAGGTTCTAATTTGGAGAAACAGACCCCAAAAATGGACTCAGGATATAAAAAATGTCAGGATAGGTGTACTCGAAAAAAGTCAATGATCGGTCACTGCCCGGTCAAAGGTCCAGTCAACGGCAATCAACGGTTAACGGGTCAACGGGTCGGGTCAAAACTGGGTTTTGATACACTTACCAAGCTCGATTCAAAATTTTGAACGGTGGAGTGCTCGATTCCGAAACGTCATAAACTTTGACTTCCTAACCACTCCACGTGTCGGCAACGACAAAGACACCAGTGGACTCAGAACGACACAACAAACATGATGGTGCGGGAGGTGTTGAAAATGGGTGGTCGAATCGACCAGAATCGACGGAAAATCAACGGATATTGAGTTAAAACGGACGATACTTCCGATTAAGATTTAGGACAAACGACGATGATTCACGATGAAAGATTTGAGGGATTTTGTTCATTGGTCGACAACGAACACGATGATGGTTTTGGTTCGTCAAACGGTGGCCGGACAGTGAATAGATCGGAGCTCAAACTGGGTTGACCGGAGGAGAGAAAATGAAAATTTCTCCAGAAAACATACGGGGGGAGATGTTTATAATTGTCTCCAAAAGAAAAATTGTCAAATTATGAGTTTAGTCACTGAAATTCCTGCACTTTATAAAATGATATGCTAACTTTGTGATTTTACACTTTAGTCCTCAATTTCTTCCAAAATACCACTTTAAATTTAATACTTTAAAATTCCTAAAATTTAGCCCCTAAATTAGGGTGTTATAATGCTCTCATCCTTAAAAGAATTTCATCCTCGAAATTCATTCATGTCACAGAATTGTATAAATGAAAATTCCATCAGTTCTTTCATATCTTCAAATAACTTTTACAGAAGTACGGGTTCTTTACTAATCCTTAACCAGCTAAGTATACATTTTCGTCATAACTCTCCTTCATTTCAATAAAAGAATCAGAACAGATTTATCCTTGTGGAATCACTTCAACATTGGTTACGAGAATATGCCCATAGAGCAATAACATATCCCAATTTCATTTCTAGAGTCGGGTCAGAATCTCTTAGATGAGTAACTCTCACATGGCTCGTAAGGTACTATACAGAATTCTTATCATTTTAAAACATAAGGGTATTTTTGTAATTTTATCAAACCAGAGTAGTCTCTTAATTTCTTGTCCAAGTACCTTTAACATTTAACCTTTGATGATATAAAATATAAGTTACAAATCTAGGGTTGATTCTTTTATCATTAATCATAGAACATGTAATTTAATTCTAACAATCCCTCAATTTCTTATAATAGTCATCTGAGCCGTATTCAGTTACCGAATCTTTACCGCATTCATATCGAGTGTAGAACTTAATTAACTACTCAAATGAGACCAAACATTATCTTATTCATACATTTACCAATATCAATATATTCCATAAAGTATAAAGAGGTAGTAATGTATTACCTCGATTTTCGTGTAATATTGATCGACCATTTAAATTCCATTCGAATGCCCTCGATCTTTATTCAACTTCCAATAATTCTTCAAATACATAACAATATAAATTTTATCAAAACATGGTTTAATTCTGAAAAACGAATCGAATCAGATGATAAATCAGTGAAAAATAGCTTAACGGGTTTGAATTTGGCAAAATGGTCCCCAAAAATGGATTCAGGACATCAAAAGCGTTACGATAGGTATACTCGAAAAAAATCAACAGTCGGTCAACGCCCGGTCAATGCCGGTCAAAGGTCCGATCAACGGTCAATGGGTCGGGTCAAACCGAGTCAAACGAGTCGGGTCAAAACTGCATCAAACTGCCCCAACAGTTTTCAAAGCTTCCCGACACGCAAGGGAGGTTCAAAATTATTTTATGGAATTTTGAGGCACTTACCAAGCTCGGTTCAAAATTTTGAACGGTGGAGAGCTCGATTCTGAAACATCAAAAGCTTTGATTTTCTCACCCCTCCACTCGCCGGCAACGACGGAGACATGGAGGAAACCAGTGGACTCAGAATGACTCAACGAACACGATGGTATGGAATGTGTCGGAAACGGGTGGCCGGATCGACCTAAATCGACGGAAAACCAACGGAGATTGAGTTAAAACCGACGATACTTCGATTAAGATTTACAAAAAAAGAAGATGATTCACGATGAAAGGTTTGAGGGATTTTATTCATCGGTCGACAACAAACACAATGGTGGTTTCGGTTCATCAAACAGTGGCCGGACGGTGAATAGATCGGAGCTCAAAATGGGTTGATTGGAGGAGAGAAAATGAAAATTTCTCCAAAAAACATACGGGGGAGAAGTTTATAATTCTCTCCGAAAAAATGGTCAAATTATGAGTTTAGTCACTGAATTTCCTGCACTTTATAAAATGATATGCTAACTTTACGATTTTATACTTTAGTCCTTAATTTGTTCCAAAATACCACTTTAAATTTAATACTTTAAAATTCCTAAAATTTAGCCCCTTAATTGGGGTGTTACACTTATTGTCAGTATGGCTAGTGCCACTTATCTGGCCATTCTTGACAACTCTTTTGATCATTTCTCCACATATGACGATGTCAGAGAAACTCTTGGTGGTAGCTCTAACCATGTAGTTGATATATGGAGATTTTAACGTGTCGATGAATAGTGTGATGCACTATTTTTCAGTCATCGGTAGATGCACTTGAGGTACGGCATCCCTCCATTATTGTGCGTACTGTCAGAAGCTCTCATCACTCCTCATCTCCATATTCTTCAGTGTTGTTCGATCAGGGGCCATATCAGTCATGTGTTTGTATTGGCCCAAAAAGACACTAGCCAAATCCTTCCAAGAGCGGATTTGAGCACGGCTCAGTTGATTATACCACTTAGAAGTGGATCCAATCAAACTGTCTTGGAAGCAATAGATCAACATCTGATCGTTGTCGGTGTATCTAGTCATCTTTCGAATAAATATCTTGAGATGGACATTAGGGCAACTGGTTCCACTATACTTTTCAAAGTTGGGCATCTTGAATTTGGGTTGAAGCATCATGTCAGGAACTAAGACTAGTTCTGTTGCATCCATCTCATTGTGAGAGCTCTATCATCTCATTCCCTTGAATGTCTCTCTGCACCACTTTTTCAAATTCTCCGGGATCTCATTGTTGATTATTTTCTTCGCATCATGATCTGACCTGTTGTAACATCCCAAAAAGTGGGCTAGTGATCAAAATGTAAATTTTGAAAGTTTGAGGATTAAAGTAGAAAATTGGGAAAAGTTTAAATATATAAATGGTATTTTTCCCAAAAAGAATTTTATTTCATAAATGGATTTAGTTTAGTGATCAAATTATAAGATTTTGAAAGTTTGGTGACCAAAGTATAAACTTTGAAAAGTTTAGGGACTAAAATGTACTTTTTAAAAAGTAACAATTGGGTCACGAAAATAAGAAAATAAAAATATTATTTTCACATTTTTAAAATGTTGGAAAATAATACTTAATGGTTTAATTCCATGTTTAATTTGAACCGTTGGATTAAGGTGATTGAATTGTAATTTTTGGAAATTGAAAGGGCAAAATGGTAAAGTGGGAAAATATTTTGTCTATCTTTGACTATTGGAAGATGATAAGGTTGCTTTAACTTGGTATTAATGTAAATATCAAGTTCATTAAGGGTAAATTAGTATGAATATTTTGATTTTAAAGGTAAAGTGGTAATTTGACATTTAATGAAATTTTAATTCATTATTAATAAAGAAGGATGAATAATTGTAAGATGAATTTCTTCATCTTTTCCAGCAGCTTCACGTGAGCTCTCCCAAGGTAAGAAAACTTTTTTGTTTTCAATTTTTGAGCCAATTTCTCTAGAATTCGAGTTATCCCGTGAAATAGAAAAGTGATCTATGCGAAAAACGCTATCATTTGGTACCAATATTGCTTTCTAATCTTACTGGATTTCAAAGATCCCAAATCTAAGGGTTTATGTTCATGAAAGGATTCATGAAATTATTGATAAATCTTGATGATATAGAGGTTGTAGATTCATTTTCAAGCTTGATTTATGGTTAAAACATGTTCAATCTTTCTAGAAATTATTCTTTAAATTCGGTCAAAAGAGGAAATTGTAGAATTTTTTGTTCTGATGAGAGTTGATTAGATATTTGATTATAGAGATGTTATAAGGTTGATTGAAAGTTGATTTCATGCTTGAATAGAATCAAAATCGAGCAAAATCATGAAAACATAGTTTTAAAGGATAAAGTATTCGATCATGATGTATTTGAGTGAGAAAATTATGAAAAAATTAAATAAGGTCTATAATGATGTAGGAAGTATTCTACAGGCCTTAGAAAAATTCAGGGACCATTATGTAATTTTTGAAAAGTTAGGGGACTAATTCGATAATTTTGGAAAATTTGTGAATGGTTGTATAATTGTTTAATAGTTGATGTACTATGCTGAAAATTGCTTTTTTGGGATTAAAATGAGCATTTAGATGTGAAATATGACCATTTTGGAAGTTTAAAAAGATTAGTGATTTAAATGCAACATTCACATAGTTAGGGTGCTCAAAGGTAATTGTACCTTTTTAAAAGTACTTGGTTGGTAATAATTCCAGTACTGGAATTTTTTGAATTTATGAAATTTCTTGAATTTATGGAATTTCTTGAATTACTGGAATTTCTTGGATTTATGGAATTTATGGAATTTCTAGAATTTGTGGTATTTAAATTTTAAGTTATAAAATGGTGAATGACCATTTTGTATAAATTGGAAAAGTTGTTATCAATATTAAAAGGAATTATTAAGTGTTAAGTATTTTGATAGAAAATGAGTTTTAATTATATTATGGATTTTGTTTTGGGGATGTGTTTATGTTAGTACAATACTAACATATATATCATTATGAAATTATGATTTGTGCAGATCGTGATTGATTTGTGATTAAGACAAGTCAAGTATAAAATGGTTGTTGTGGATTATACTGAAAAACATCTTTTGGATATATAAAGTATCAAGGTGAGTGCAATTTAATTTTTACTTATGTTATAGAATAAACATTGGCTTTCGATGAGCTAGTGACAGAGTTACTATGGTAAGAAGTGACTCCTAAAATGTTATTTGAATTGTGATGTATGCATAACATTATTTATGGCGTTTTATACATCATTGGGTAAGATTTGTGATAACTCTATTTCCCATGTTTGAATGAATGATTACATGAAAGTGGGTATATGTGTCATATGTTATTATATGTGACTTGATTTACATGATTACATGTATATACGATATGTTATACTGAACTACATGAAAATATGAGAATATGATATCAGTTGTGTGATAGTTGACATGTTATTTTATGTGACATGATTGATGTGAACATATTAGAATAAAATATGAGATACGTGAATATAATATATGTAAATACATTCATATATGAGCAAGATATGACATACATGTTTATATGAACACATGAGAAATGATACAAGTTATATGATACGATCTACATGATTACATGCACGTGTGATATATTTGATATGATATGAACCTATGTGATACGCGTTATATGACAATGATCTATGAGATCATACAAGAATGATACAGGTGATGTGAACTGTTATAAATGATAATGCCCATGTTATGTGATATGAGAGTTAGTGGTATAGTTGACATGCCAAGAGTCGAGGGTTCTACAGGTCCTTCGGGACACAGATGATATCCTTCGGGATGATAGGTCCTTCAGGACATATACGAGATCCTTCAGGATAATTTTACATGCCTTAGTGGGAATTTATACGAGCTGTGGTGACATCATATGTGCACAACCTTAGTGTACTCACATACCTTGAATTATCAGTACTGTATATGGGCCTACAAAAGATATCAAAAGTATACATGGAATAATACATGAACTATTAAAGAGATAACATAAATACACTGTATGTGATGTATATGCTTTGTTATATGAAATATATTACAAGATTTATATGCGATACTGTGTATATTGCTGAGTGAAATGTATTACATGATAATGATATTGATGTTGAGAATGATAGAGATCATGATAATGCTATTGATGTTGACAATGATGATATATGTGCATGTATGCATTTTGTTATATGAAATGTTTTATGGTTTCTATTATATGCTTTATATGCCTCACTAAGTCAACGACTTAGCGTGTGATTGTTTCACACGTAAGTTTCGAGAAGAAGAAGGAGTAAAGTTAAGCAAGACATGTCAATTTCTCTTTTCCAAAGATCAGATCAGAAAAGATTTGAATGGTATGTATTTTGTAATACTGATTGCGTCGGCATGTAACTAAAGGTTTAATCCGTTATGCGCTAATAAGTTTTATAAACCATTTTAAGATAATTTATGTAAATTATTCAGTTGTATCTAGTGAAAGTTTTAAAATTATTCATTATTTTGTACAAGTAAATGTTTTGAAAAGTCAATGTGACACCTCAGATTCGTATCCGGGTCGGTTACAGGTTGGGGGTGCTACACCTGTTGTGATCAGCAGGATTATCCTAAGGATTTAACACAGTTACTCAATTTTTAGTGGTAGAGTAGTTTGCTGAGTGGCTCGGAAGCTTGTCGGGCGAAATGAGTAGCTGTTAACTAGCCTGTGCCCTTACGTATTTAGAGGTTTCCATAGTCGATGGAATCTATTCTTTACCTCTTTCTTGGTTGAGCCCAGTCAGTTTGGCTACAATTTGATCGACCATGTCATTTTGGTTTTACAAAATACGATCTATGATGGCTTTTTGCGCCTACTCCATTTTAACTTCCTACTCTGTTTGTATCATTTGCAAACTCTCTTCTATTTCTTTATTCAGCTTCTCAAATTTTGCATCCATTCTCAGTACTCTGAACGCAATTACACAGTTAAAATCACTTCCTCAAAGTTCCCCACAAGATATGATTAATACATGTAAAATGATTAAATGATTGCCATATAAAATGTAAAGATGTAAATGCAGTTGCAAAAATATTGATCCCAACGGTGAATATCATAGAATAATTTTTACCATAGATAAAAGCCTTCACATTACAAGACAGTCCGCTTTTAATACATGCCTTCGCTTAGATATTGAGTCTAAAGTAGGTCAATGCTTCGTCACGAATCTTCATCCTTGAAAATGAAGCCCCTCAAGTGTTCTGTAATCTGACTCCGTTAATACCCTGAGGTGCTGAAGTCAGTGCGTCACTCTTTGGTGGTTAGTGATGAAACGATCATAAATAAGTATCTACTACTGGATTACTCTTCGGATCGATGGATCACTATTTCAGTCTTTAATGTTGCACTATCTTCGAGCAATTCTCATTCTTGCACTCTGAATCTCTTTTAGCCCTCAGTGCATGTCTGTGTATGCAACTACTTGATTGAAAATTTTTACCTCTTCTTGTAAAAATTTTCTCTCGAATATCCCCTTGTGGATCAACATTCTCGCATTATGTTATGACAATGCAAATGCAATGCAAAAAGGATAAAAATGACACAAACAAAAGAAAAGAAACAAGTTAGTACAAGTAAGATAATTGATACAAATGAAAATGTTTTTCAGAGATGAATATAACACCTCCCCCGTCATGATATCTACCCGAGCATGTTTTTATTAGATAGCAATCCTACTTGGACATGCTTTCTACCGACAATGATTATTGCCAAGAAATTAATCCTAACCACATAGTATCTAGTTCAAATACTTTTGTTCCACAAAATTTAAAGCAAAAGGAAAGGTTCAGAAATGCTCCTCCTTTGTGTACGCATATTTTGGGTACCTACTGAAGGACAGAGGTTCAGTATAACTATACCTAAGGTGACCATTCTATGGTTCACTATATATATGGTCTCGGCTCTAACAGAAAAAGGGTACTTGAATTATCCTTGATTCAGTGCCCCCTTGGGCTGCCAGACCCTCGATCCTTACCCATTACAGGTTTTGAATGGAATGAGTTAAACTCAAGGAGATTCACTTCCTTATACCCATACGATGAATAAACCCTTACGAAGGTATAAGGTATGTATCCTATGGGTTATTTGCTAAAACTCATATGAAGAATAAATTCTTACGAGAGTAAATCATTCACCCCCAACTTATTTGGATTGAAGCTCGGGTCTAGAGCTTATGTTATGAAAATGCACGTGATGTGTGTGAGGAGGAACATACAAACCTTCGACTCAACAAAAAATAAAAAAGTAAAAAACTCTCGGTATAGACTTTGACAGAGCTGAAAATAAAAAATTAGATCGTTAGTACGAAAATTTAAAGAAATGAAGAAATTAGAAAAACTTCAATAAATAGATCATAAGTTAAATAAAGACTCGAACTCATAATTTCCACCACAACGACAATGTGTAAGCAACCCTACAACCTGACTCTAAAAAAAGTCCCCAGTAGAGTAGCCAAGCCGTCATAACCATTTTTCTGGAAAAACAATTAAATAATATTTTAAAAAACAATTATGACTTTATTTTTGAAAATTTGGTGCTTTTGTATTAATTTAGATTAAATGGAAAGGGAGTCGCCATCAACCTTTGGGTTAGGTAGGTCGAATACCTAAAAACATATTTTTAAAATAATTTTAAGGAAAAATCGTTTTTTAAGATAAAAGATGGTCTGTATTTACCAAAAACTCAATTTAACGGGTTCGAGATTCTGTTACATGTGGGGAAGGATTAACACCCCAACTTGCTTACACTTTGTTATAAATGGTGGAAAGTACGAATCGAATATAAAGTTAAATTATGATCCATTTATTAAATTTTAATTAATTTGCCCCAAATTGATCAATTAGAGAAAATTTTTTAACTTGAAAAGAAATCTCGAGATTAGCAATCCTCCATCGGGAAAGGTATTTCATCTATTTTTTATCCGTAAAAAAATTCTCTCATCGATAAATATGTGAATCGAATAAAAAATTGATGTTTACATTCACATAAAATAAAGTAAATTGTTACTTAAAATAACACACATTGCATCATTTGAACAAATTAATTAGTAAAATATACTCGACTTATTTCAAGTTCCTATGTCATTAAAATGACGTATCGGATCGCACCACTTCAACCAAGTGGTACTTTCCACGCTCATTCTACGCATATGTGTTCTTGAAAATATCGAATAATATTAACACTTAAGGGAATACAATATACACAATGACGATTGAACATATACGAAATAAAAATATTTATAATAAATAAAGATAAGCATATTTATTTATATGTGATCCAAATGAATACATAACATCTTGTCTAGTAAAAACAATTATTCAAATATCATGCATCATTTAGTAATAGTTCATAAACCATTAACCAGTAAATCATAAATTTCAGTGAAACATATTTCCAATAAGATAAAACAATCGGGTAGCACATATGGACACACCTCGTAAAATAATGGCACGCAACAAAACTACTGAGCACCGGCTTCCTCACACTCTGCTATAATGCTCGAACCTAAATCATAGTAAACTGAGTTAATGTTGAAGTAATTTTCTAATCGGGGTATTCATAAAGTTCACGATTCATACGAGTGATTACCAGCTCAAATAGTCTAACGGATCGAGAAGAGCTGAGTCGAGCTGGCGAGCGATCAGATAAGTCTTGAGTACCTTCAAATAACAACAATTAATCAGTCTCAAGTCTTATTTTAATTATTCCAAAATTAAAACACTTAATTACATAAGCATATTTGGGTTTGAGGGTCAATTTGGAGGCTTTGGGTTTGAATTTGGTGAAACAAGCTTCAAAAGCGGGCTCAATACGTCGAAAAACATAAAATAAGACTTTTCAAAAATTTTGACTTTTTCGGTCAAAGTCAACAGTCTGACCTGCCAAGGCCAACGATCAGACCAATCAACGATTCGAGTCAGGTCAAATCATTTTTGTTCAGTTCAACCCAGTTCGGTTCTGCCTAGACCAATTCCAGAAATTTCCTGGACCGTCCGGAGACCACCACGCATACTACCGACGCATTACAGTTCGTGTGGCTGCGACTGGGACCATTTCCACCCGCTGATTTCTCCCAATTCAACCCTAGCCTCAAATACATCAAAAACCAATCCAATAACATATTCAAACCAAGCCAAGCTATCACCCACAACCAATCGATAACTTACCCAATGAAGGATCGGCGACGATGCGTCAACGAGGAACGAAACCGGTCGGGTTTTGCTCGCATGACACCAGTGAATGCAACGGTGATGGCGGTGAGGCATGACAGCCAATGGTTTGGCCGAAATTGAGGAAAACGAGTGACGACCGGTGGTTGAAGTTTTCAAACTTCACGATGAATTTTATGACGAGTAATGCTAATTCACGATGGGATAGGGTTCGAGTTTTGATCGGAGCAAGCGGCGATCAATTTAAGGGTAATGGTGCCAGTTATGGCCGCCGGACGGCGACGAATTTGGTTGATGAAGGAGACGTGGATTAGGGACTGGGTTTGATAATTTGGGGGAAAATGAGATTGTTTGATCGAGGGGGAATTAAATTTTCACTGAGTATTAAAAATTGGAAAATTCGGGTTCAAGTCCCTAAATTTTCTATAACTTCCTAAAACGATCTGCTAGCTTTAAAATTTTATAATTTAGTCCCCAAATTTCAACCAACTTAATTCTAAATTTTAACATTTTATTATTATTATTATTATTATTATTATTATTATTATTATTATTATTATTATTATTATTTTCTAATTTTCTAAAAATTCGGCTGTGACAAATTCTCCCCTTTAAAAGAAATTTTGTCCTCGAAATTTACCTGGAGTAAACGGATGCGGAAACTAAGTCTTTATGGATTCCTCTGTCTCCCAGGTGCCTTCTGCAGGACCTCGATTACTCCACTGGATCTTTACCATATGAATACGCTTATTCCTCAGTACTCTATCATCTCGATCCAAAATCTAAACAGGTTCCTCATCATATGATAGATCTTGCCTCAACTCAACATCCTCTACCTGAATTATGTGGCTTGGGTCTGTACGATAGAGCCTCAACATAGAAACATGAAAGACATCATGAATACGACTGAGCTAGGGAGGCAACTCAAGCTGGTATGCAACGGGTCCTACTCTCTTCAAGAAATGATATGGTCCAATGAATCTTGGACTCAATTTACCCTTGCGCCCAAATCTCAACACTTTCTTCCATGGGAGTACTTTTAAAAAGACATGATCCCCAACCTTAAACTGTATATTTTTCCTCCTTTGGTCAGCATAAGATTTATTCTTGTCAAATGTCTGTGTCCTCCATCTCGTGCACTAACTTATGTCCCAAAGTCTTCCGATTATGCATCTCAGTCCAATAGATCAGGGTACGACATCTACGCCCATAGATTGCTTCGTACGATGCCATACGAATGCTAGCTTGGTAGCTGTTATTGTAAGTAAATTCAACCAAAGGCAAAAAGTTCTCCCAACTACCACACGTATCCCCTCAACATATCCTCCAGAACCTGAATCACTCGTTCAGATTGGCCATCAGTTTGTAGGTAGAAAGTTGTACTGAAATTCAATCTCGTACCCAGAGTCTTATGTAGTACCTTCTAGAATCTCGAAGTAAGTCTCAGATCTCGATCATAAATGATAGATAATATGACAATTGACACCATGCAATCTGACGATCTCTGATATATACAATCTAGCCCTAAAATTTAAGATATCATTCTTTATATCGATCCAATGATATCTCTCTCTCAGATTCTGGTACATCTTATCTCCACCAGGGTGCATAGTATATGGACTAATGTGAGCCTCACTGAGGATAGCCTGTCTCAACTCTACATCATCAGCCACATAATATCTACATTTGAAACACAAAACTCCATCATGGTCAAAAGCATACTATGAGGTCATCCCCTGCTCCACTTGCTCAAAGATAGGGAGCAAGGAGCTATTAAGAAGTTGTTTGGCCTTTATCTCCTCAGCCAAGGTCGGCTTAACCTAAAATTATGCTAACAGAGTGTCATCATTATATAACTTTATCTTGGCCATTAAGAACCTTAAGTTAGGTATCGCCTTCCAACTCAAAGCATCCACAACGACGTTAGCATTACCCGGGTGATAATCAATCACGCAATTATAGCCTTTCAGAAGCTCAAGCCAATGATGTTGCCTCAAATTGAGTTCCTTCTGAGTCAGAAGATACTTAAAACTCTTATGATATGTAAAAAAGTAACACTTCTCTCTATAAAGATAGTGTCTCCATATCTTTAAAGAAAAGATTATTGCTGCCAACTCTAAATAATGGGTCGGGTAATTACAATCATGCGGGTACAACTGACAGGAAGCATAAGCTACTACCTTACCCTTCTGCATTAAAACACAACCAAGTGTGGAGTATGAAGCGTCACTATACACTTTAAAATCCTTTTCAGGCTCAGATTGAATCAAAACTGGAGCTTAGTCAAAATCGCCTTTAATTTCTCAAAGCTCTCCTATTGTGCATCTCCCCAATCAAACTAAACATTCTCCCTCAATAGCTTCGTCAAAAGAGCAGCAATGATCGAGAAACCCTCGATAAAATGTTGATAATATATATTTAAACCTAAGAAACTATGAATATCAGAGACATTCTTGGTTCGCTTCCAACTCACAATAGCCTCAATTTTGCTTGGATCGACCTGGACACCCCTTGCAGAAACAATATGCCCAATAAACGATACCTCCTGAAGCCAAAATTCACACTTGCTCAACTTAGCGTACAAACGTTGCTCTCTCAGAGTTTGCAGAACAATCTTTAAATGCTCGTCATGTTCTGCCTCAGACCGGGAATATACCAGAATATCATTAATAAAAACTACTACAAACTGATCTAAATATAGCCAGAACACATGATTTATCAGGTCCATAAAAGCTGCGGGAGCATTCTTCATACCAAAAGGCATCACCAAGAACTCATAGTTCCCATATCTAGTGTGGATGACAGTCTTCGCAACATATGAACCCTTAACTTTTAATTGATAATACCCAACGAAGATTTATCTTAGAAAATACAGTAGCTCATCGCAATTGATTAAATAAGTCATCAATCCTGGGTATTGAGTAATTATTCTTAACCGTCAACTTGTTCAACTTCCGGTAATCAATGCATAGCCTCAATGATCCATCATTCTTTTTTCACAAACAGAACTGGAGCTCCCCAGGGTGAGGTAGTATGCCTGATAAAACCTTGATCAAGTAATTCTTGTAACTGAACCTTTAACTCCTTAAGTTCCTTCAGATCCATACGATTGGGTGACATAGAAATAGGTGTAGATCCGGGATAAGTCTCAATATCAAACTCTACCTCAATATCAGGAGGTAACCCTGGTAACTCCTCCGGAGAGACATCGAGAAACTCGCTAAATGTATGAATCTCCTCAATCTTGGACAAGGAACCTTTAGTGTTCAAAATACAGGCAATGAAAGTCTCATAACCCTTCTGAACCATTCGATCAATAACCAAAGACGATACTACATTGGAAAGATAGTCACGATGCTCAACAACTAACACAACAGTCTGACATCAGAAGTCTTCAGAGTAGCTCTCTTGTACTCATAATCCAAATTGACCTTGTGTTCATTTAATCAATCCATCCCCAGAATTAAATCAAACTCCTCTAAAGGAAGCTTTATAAGGTTGCCAAGAAAAATTTCACTTTGAACCTCGAGATGATAACGCCGAAATACCTTATTCACAACCATTGACTGTCCTATTAGAGTCATAACCGTAACAACATTATCAGTGTCCTCAAACGAAATCTGAAGGTCTTGGGATACTGAACATGATACATAGGAGTGGGTGGAGCCATTTTCTAGTAATGCAAAGAATAGAATATAATAAATTGTAAATGTACCTACAATAACCTCTAGCTTATCTATGTCATCTCGACGTCTGGTAGCATACACTAGAGTTGGTTGTATGGCCTATGAAATTGCTGGCCCTCGGTTCTACTGGGATCAGGCTCTATTGTCTGCCTGTGATACTGATCCAGAAGTCTTTCCCTGACTACAACCTCTGGTTGGGTTCTGAACTGACACCTGAGAATGTATAGGAGTCTGGGTAGCTGTCCGCTTAGGTGAAGCTAGCTGTGGACAGTCCCTCCGGAAATGACCACTAGATCCACAATAAAAGTATATGCTCATCTTCTTACGACACTCCCCTCTGTATCGATTTCCATAAAAATCACAAAGGGGCACCTGAGGCAAACCCGAAGAACCACCTCGACTAACAGCTGGGGGTGAAGATGCTGCAGGCCTAGAATTGGTATTGCACTTCTGGGGGATCAAAGTACGAGTCCTTTTCCCAGGACGTGTAGAAGACTCAGTAGGGCCGGAAGACTTCTTAGGTCGCTCAACATCTTTCGCTCTACTCACCAGTACATCAAATATCTCATCCTAGTGGGTCACAACATGCCTACGCAATTCATACCTGAGTCCAAGAGCAAACTTGAGCCATCTATCTCTCTCAATGGGAACCATGCTAATACCATATTTTAACAGCTTTAAGAATTCCATCTCAAACTCGAAAACTGACATATCTCTCTGCACCAAGTCTTGGAACTGCTGTCGTCTCTCATCCAGATAACGCTCTCCCAGAAAATGCTTCTTGAAGTGCTCTTTGAAGAAATCCCAAGTCAAACGATACATGGCCAAACCAATTACATTAGAAACGAAACTTAAACGTGAAAAAATCGTATTGAATTGGGAGATAAAATGCTAAAAAATAGCTTACTGAGTTTGAATTTGGAAAAAAAGAGTTTGGATTCGGACTCAAGAAATTGAAAAACCTAAAATATCACTTTTCAAAAATTTTTACTTTTTGGTCAAAGTTAACGAGCAGCTCAACGACAAGGTTAACAGTTCGGGGCAAGTTTGACAGGTCAGACTGGTTTGGGTTGACTCAGGCCAGTTCAGGTTGCCTCGATTTGATTCGAGTTGACTTAGATTAGTTTGAGTTGACTCAACCTGGCTCTATAAAGCTCACTAGACCATAAACAAGCCCCACCTACGCTATCGGTGCCTGGCAACGTGTGATGACAATGAAAAGGCAGGTTTGGATGGCGAAGCATCCCTCGATCAACCACACACCAATATCGACCCAATTCAAAAACTAATCAAGCCAAAACATGGGGAAAATATTCAAACAAAGGCGACGAAAGGCTTACCCATGGCAAACGATGAGAAAGACGATGGTGGATGACGAACTCGGTCGGGTTTTGGGCATACAACGACGAGAAGTTTGGTTGCGGTGGCAGTGAGGCGAGCCGATGAGCGAGGCGACCGTATTTTACAGTTAACCAAGGCGACGGGGGTTTCAACGGGTTCTCCCAATTTGTGACAGATGACGATCGATTTGGATGATCTAAGGGCTGAGTTGAAGTCGTCGGTCAATGGAGAGTCCATTGATGGTGATGGAACGTCGAACGAAGGACATGCGACGACGGTTAGTGAGGTGGCGGGTGCGATGACTAAGTATTTTGTGGATTTGGGGTTACACAAAAAATAGGGGAGGAGGTTCTGATTTTGGGATTAAAATCAAGCCTAAACCAATAAAACCTATATTAAACTATACACAAATAGTGACTTAGGGTAGATGATAGAGAGATGGTTGTCAATGCCCTAGATCCCGAGTTCAAACCATCACAACCATTAACTTTTCATTTTTTAAAATTTTTCCACTGACCCAAAAATTGGGTAAATTCAGGGCCAAGTCACTGAACTTCCCAAACTTACGAGGTTAACCTAGAATATTTCAAAACTACACAGTTCGGTCCCTTAATTAAATAAAATAATTTAAATAAACTTTACATTAAATTCAGGGTGTGACGGAAAGTATGGTCAACTCAATGTGTAACAATGTATTTCGAATTTAAAACCTAAAAACAAATAGTTCTCTAGTTTCCTCTTAATATAGCTCTACAACTATAATGTTTGTTGAAGATTACGATTTTCCCGTGATGAACGATGGTCGTCGACAGTTGGTCTTAATGGTTGTTGGGGTGCAATTTCAAATTTATATAAATTGGGTATTTCAATCTGAAACAAATAAAAAGTACTAAATTAATTATAATTTTTAATAAAAAATATAATTTAATTATATTTCTATTAAAATTATAATAAAAGATTAATTGTGGATAAGTCATTATACTTTTTACTATTTATTTAATAACGTCAATTTAGCTTGTGGTGTGTATCGGTATGTCATGTTAGTGGTGTGTTTCGATGTGCGACGTTCTCTCTATACTTATCCTTTAGAAAAAAATTCTAGAATGGCTCACATCAAAACATGTCACTAATGTGATATATCGATGTATACCATAAGTTAAATTATTCTTATTAAATAAATACTAAAAATTATAATGTTCTATCTATAATTAATCCTTAATTATAGTTTAGTTTAATTTTAATAGAAATATAATTAAATCATATTTTTTTATTAAAAGTTATAATTAATATAGTAATTTTATTTGTTTAGGATTGAAACACCTAGTTTATATAAGTTTACAATTGCATCTCAATAACCATCAAACTAATCGAATGGCTGTCACCGTTCATTGCCGAAAAATTGTATTCTCCAACAAATACTACCGTCGGAGAACTATTTGTTTCTTGGTTTTAAATTCAAAATCCGTGGCAAGGTGGTCGATGAGAGTTGTCGATGGGTCTTCACTAGATTGCACTAAATCCCTCGAAAAGCTTGGGCCCTTTTTCGAAGTGTTGTGTTTAAAATTCGAACCTGAGAAGCTTAGGTTATGGTTTAACAAGTTTCTTGGGTTGGTTTTGAAAGAGATTTGTACCGAAGGTTGATTTTGGCCTATTCCTCCATTGCTTGTAGATGGACAACCTGTGGATCTGTTTAAATTTTTCTTGGCCGTAAAAGAGAATTATGAATATAATGTTGTTTCGGAAAGTGGGTTATGGGATTCAGTTGCCAAAAAACTAAGTTGGGTTTAAATGTAGCTTCATCGGTTAAGTTGGTTTATGTGAAGTACTTCATTTCATTAGAGAGATTATTGGAAAAAACTATTAAAAGTGAGGAGTCAAAGAATGAATCGTATTGTAGTGGTCAGTTGACGGAGTTGGGAGCTAAGCTTAAGGAGTTTTTGTTGGAATCAAAGAAGAAAGTTATGGAATATTCACAAGTAGGGGAGAGTATAGTAGCAGGTTTAGATGGAGGAGAGAAATGTATAAAAGGTAAACAATTTATTCATATTGATTTGACAAAGAGGATTTTGCGTTATGAGGAAGTTGAAATTTTACAGAATGATGATGATCTAAAGAACATGGTGTTTAATTCAGAGTGGATAAGAGGTTTGTTTTAGTTGATTACGATGAAGATATGCTTTCAGATATGGCGAAAAGTGTGAACTCAATGTGTAACCATGGATTTCGAATTCAAAACCTAGAAACAAATATTTCTCTAGTTTCCTCTTAATATAGCTCTGTAACGGTAATGTTTGTTGAAGATTACGATTTCCCCGCGATGAACGGTGGTCTGCAGTTGGTCTTGATGATTGTTGGGATGCAATTGCAAATTTATATAAATTAGGTATTTCAATCTGAAATAAATAAAAAGTACTAAATTAATTATATTTTTCAATAAAAAATATGATTTAATTATATTTCTATTAAAATTAAAATTAAATTATGATAAAAGATTAATTATGGATAAGTCATTATACTTTTTAATATTTATTTAATAAGGACAATTAGCTTGTGGTGTGTATCGGTATGTCATATTAGTGGTGTGTTTCGGTGTGCAACGTTTGCTCTAGACTCATCCGTTATGTTAGATTAATTTCTTTATGACAAATTTGAATTGAGATCAAGACGAAAATTCTCAATGTGATTTGAGATAATAATGTAATAATATTCTTTTATATTTTTTAAATTAGGTATCTTTTCACACAAAAAAATGAAAATTATGTGTATGTGTATGTCATATTGAGTACGAGTTTTTATAGTAAAAGTCAAGTTGAATCTTAAGTCGAATGAAACCTCTCTAAACACACATAAGGTTAAATGATTAATTATGTCGTCTTATATGGCGATTCTACGATGAGGCAACTGGTTCAAAATTAATGTAAGGCGTGACTAGTTCAATGGGTTATCGGTCAAAATATAAAATGTTATCCGATACAAACCTAAAATGTTACATATTTAGTATAAAACACAGATTTCAACATAAAATGTTACCCTCGTTTATCAAATAGAAAAATTTCTAAACTCATGGTAACTTTTTAGGTTTTAACTTAAAAGATTACCCAAACTACATGATTTATTATAAAATGTTACCCCTTCCACCATGAAAGTTACATATTGGATAAGAAAAATGATTCTAACCTAAAATGTTACCCTTTTTTCTGAAATGAGAAAACTCTAAATTCATGGTAACTTTTTAGGTAGATAAAAGTTACCTAAGCTACATGATTTATTATAAACATTGTTCAACCTAAAATGTTAATGTTTCAACCTAAAAATTAGGTAATCAATAAGAAATAAGGTTTCAACCTAAAATGTTACTATTTTTTCTCAAATGAAAAAAACTCTTAACATAATTTATTATAAATATCGTAACATTTTAGGTTTTATGTTACCGTTTCAACCCAAAAAGTTATGTAATAGGTAAGAAAAACGGTCCCAACCTAAAATATTACCATTGGTTCTCAAATGAAAAAAAAAATCTTACCCCATGGTAACTTTTTGGTCCAAACTATACGATTTATTATAAAAATTATAACATCTTAGGTTTCAACCTAAAATTTTACTTGTTCCAACGAAAATGTTACACGATCTATAAGAAAAATAGTTCCAACCTAAAATATTACTCTAGTTCCTTAAATGGAAAACCTCAAAACTTATGATATTTTTTGTTTTAACCTAAAAAGTTACTCGAACTACATGATTTATTATAAACAATGCAACATTTTAGGTTCCAACTAGAAATGTTTCTTGTTTCAATCTAAAAAAATATGTATCCGGTAATAAAAGTGATTTCAACCTAAAATGTTACCATGAGTTTAGATATTTTTTTTCATTTTAGAAATTAGGGTAACAATTTTAGGTTGAAACCTTTTTTCTTACTGAATACATAACATTTTAGGTTGAAACTAAAATATTACGATGTTTATAATAAATAATTTAATTTGGTTATATTTTAAGTTCAAATCTAAAAAGTTACCATGAGTTTAGACATTTTTCCATTTTATATTGAAACCATTTTTCTTACTAAATACGTAATTTTTTTAGGTTTGAACCTAAAATGTTACAATGTTTATAATAAATTCTGTAGCTTGGATAACTTTTTTACGTTCAGACCTAAAAAGTTACCATGAAATTTAGAGTTGTTTTTCATTTGAGAAATAAGGGTAACAATCTAGGTTAAAACCACTTTTCTTATCTAATATATAACTTTTTAAGTTAGAATCGTGTAACATTATAAGTTGATAACCTATGACTCATCTTTTTCGGTTTCTCTCCCTGTTTTTTAATTAAGGGTCCTTGTTCTATCCTTAAAAAAAATCCCCATCTAACTACTCAAACTAAGCTTCGTTTTTTTAGTCTTATTTTAATGCGTTTCACCTTAGACTCTCCCCGCCTTACAATGTTGACAAAAGTTAAAATCTTAATTCCATTTCATCCATTTTAGACTCGTGATGAAATGTAATGTGATCTAAGTCCACAATTAGATAATGATTAAGTAAAGTCTACAATAGTAAAAGTCCATAGGATTCTCAAAATTTCAACATTAAAGGCGCAATATATTCTCAAATCAATGGTGCTGCCACACCCAGGGTGTTGTGGTGAAATATTTCATCATTGCCTCTGTTGCACAGGCTCAAAACAACAATGTTCTTTCCAAGGATGGGGAAACCAAGGTCATTTAGAAAAATGCCAACAAAAAAATAAAATAAAATAAAAACAACAATCTCCATGCATTATTATTCTTGGAAATTTAAAGGATCACAAACTATCACTATGCATGATGGTGAACACCATCTGCACTGTCCTTGTTTTTCCGTGCAGCAGCTCTCAATTTACGTTGCTCTTCCTTATAAATTCGATTCCTTCTCTGAAACTGCAATAATTATCAAGATTGAATAGGATGGTTGTCAATATATGAAATGGATCAGAGTACCATTTAATTGAAACAGCCACATTCATCTCTAAGGGTCATGGGATAAAACCAAGAGATCTAAACACAGTATACAAGGCCATGTTGAAAAAATGTAATGTCCAAATTCTATTTACCACTGACCTAAGCTCACTTCTTAGGAGAAGAAGATGTGAAGCCAAAATGACTAAATATACACAGCTCATTTATCCTTCATGATTATGTATTCAAACTGCCCTCAATAGTAAAGCCATTAAACAATATCAGACGCATATTGGGCTTTTCTGCATAAATCACACTTATCAACACGAAACATCATTACATCATGTGATACTATTTCAAAAATTACAGAAAAATAGTATATTCTAAGGAAAACCACAATCATAGATGGTATAATTCCAAATTTCCAATATACTCATAAAAATGTATGAAGAAAACCGCTGCAAGGTCACAGCCATAATGATCCAGATATCAGGTGTCGTAGCTATAATTCCCTTTGAACTAAACACTCTGGTTTGCAGGATATTAGTAAAAATGTGGGTGGGAAAGCATATATTTATCGATTTACAACAGCATTACATGATATTGCTGACTATATATGTTTAATTTATCAGCTAATACCTGTAGAATGCATTATGTACCAAAAGAAGTTGACTTTGAACTTTCTATGCTGCTGGAGCTTATATGAGTTATATTACAAGTAAAGCATATCCCAGAGACAACTCAAGATCCTGTATATTACTTCATATCTTCCTTTTTGTCCCTAATTTTAAGTTGATTTTACACTTCATCTTCTTGAAAACTGGTTTATACGGAAACAAATTTGGCAGATTCCCTTTCATAAGAAATAAGATTGCAAAAGAAATGAAAGAGTAGAGAAATAGAAAATGACATCAAATAATTCAATTCTGGTTCCAGAAAGTAATTGATGACTACGAGGAATGAAATTATAAATGAAAAGAGCAATTCTGCAGAGAAGTATTGACAAAAGCTTAATGTATTTGGAAATCAGATTACCTATTACCATGAAAGCATCAAAATAAATACAAGGTAAATGAATTCTCAAAGTAATAAAGCTAGCTATAACCAGATTATAATTCTTAAGCAGCACTATGATTATCAATATGGATCCAACTTGTTTCTTTTCTAAAATCAGGGAAAACCAGAAGCTAAGGATGATATAGAATTACTTTCAAAACAAACAACACAACACTACTCATTTGCAAATGATTGCCGCGAGAAACTAATTGATCTGATTCCAGCACATTTTGAAGCTTTCAGGATTCGCAGTGTGTGAAATTCAGTGCGTTCAAGAGTCGAAGATCAATATTTAACAAATCGTGAAATTCGAATACAAGAAACAAAATAATTTAGCTCATAAACTACATCTAGATTATGTTAATCATAGTTAATGCAATATATCGTGAAATGATCTAGGAATAGTAATTAGACACTCCACAGGAAATCAGATTAGAAATTAGGGTTTTAGGGCATTTCAACGGCGAAAATTAAATGAGTAAATCATGGAATCGAATCGAAGTGAAAGAAAATCAGTCAAAGGAAATTGAAATCGAAGAAATACCTCTTTGGAATGGTGGAGGCATTCGAGATAGTCTTCGCGGAGGAGAGCGCAGTCCTTGGGCTCTCTGCAACGGGACATGCACTCGCTGAAGTCAACCCAGAAATCGTAGCACCTGCCTTTGGTGCCATTGATTCCCCAACCAGATGCCATCTCTCTCTTCCTCTTTCGGACCTGCCTTTGGTGAACTCGACTAAAATGTTTCAATTTGATTCTGTGGAGAAAGTGATACTAAACACTCTTCGTTATTCACAATTTTTTAGGGTAAACTACATTAGTGACAACTTAACTATTACCATATTTCATTTTGACTATCGATATTTCGATTTAATCAATCAATCCATTAACTTTTAATGGAGATGTGCCAAGATAGTTAAAAACACTGGTATAATTATATATTTTATCTTTAATATTTATACATTATATCAATTTGGGCATAATTTATTTTAATTAAAATAAATTTAATCTCCAATTAGATGGTGACATGTGTCACTATCTAGTTGGAGGATATTTTCTTAATTGATTAATTTATTTAATATATTTATTTTTCCTCCAAAAAGGTGGACCAAATAATTAAAATAAATTATGTCCAAATATAATGTATAAATATTAAGGATTAAATATGTAATTATACTAAATTTTTTAACTACCATGTCACATCATCCGTTAAAAATTAAAAGTCAATGGCTTGATCAAAACATTTAAATAGTTGGATGATTTGATTAATTAAATCAAAATATCGGTAATCAAAATGAAATATTACAATGAATAAGTGATCACCAGTACAATTCACCTTTTTCTAGGGTAAACTACATATTGTGTCATCCACCTATTACTCCATTCGTCCCATTATTTTTATCCCCGTATTAATCAAGTACATTGTTTCATGAGGTAAATTTGACTAGATGCAAGTCATATAAAAAAAAAGAGAAATAACAAAATTATCCTTAAAAAATAATTGATAGATTTGTCAAATTTATTTTAATAGATGTAAAAGAATGTAACATGTAAGGGTAAAAAAAAAAGAAATGTAAGTCTTGTTATTTGTTGACTTTTTTAATAAGATATTTTGAATGAGAGAATTTTAAAATCTAAAAAGGACACATTTGAGTCATAACTCTATTTTGGTATACTTGATATGTTATTATGAATGTGTTATGAGGAGCTTCCCATTTTGTAAACTTATTATTTATTATCGTTAAACTTATAGTTTTATTTTGATTATAATGAGTACACTAATCAGATATAAGTAAATATTTTTAAAAAAATTAATCACTTCAATGATTTCGTGTAACACTCAAATCTTTTATATTCGTCATATTAGGGTGTTACAATACATTATACTTGTGGTTCTTTAGTTCACCTCTTTGAATCGTGTTAATTGTCAACGCTGTGCCTACATAACTGTATGCGTTTCTCTTTGGCTTAATTTTTCTCCTGGCTTGTTGCTTCAAGAACCGAATACCTTTTCCTCCGGACTAGATGCACATTCAAAAATGGAGATTATTTGGGAAAACTCATTCTCTGATCAGAAACCCCACTATAGATGTCGCCGTAAGAAAAACGATTATAGGATGGTTGGTTCCCTGAGGTAATACAACATGCTCCCCTATAGAGTTAATACATGGTAAAAGCATTTGTTGTATTCTTCTGGATTGCTACTTTACAGTGATCATAATATATCAATAAACTTACAACCTTGTGCTGTCAAAAAGATTTTCCCCCCGATTTGATGAGTGCAGACATTCTTGAGGGTCTCAACAGAACTGCTTTCATGCAATAATCTATAATTTAAGCATGTGTAGAAGGTTTTGGATGCTTTCATGCAATACTATTAAAGTAAATTTTCTGTACATAGGACAACAAATTATGAAAAAATAAATTCTAATTACACTTACATTACATGCATCAACTTGTAGAGGTGAATGACTGAATTTGTCAAGGCTTGAATTCCAATATTTGTTTCATGTGCTATGTGAACAACTCATAGTCATGATATTGCTTGATGACAATTTGGTTAGGGACCAAGTATATATGATCGTGAGTCAAGGAAAAACTTGATGAATGCTAATGGAGGTCATGTTCAAGAAATGTCCTCATTTGAGACGTTTGAGCGTCTATTAGTGTCATAGCTGGTAAATGTTTTTAGCTCTTTAAGAGGAAGTGATTAGATGTAAGTCTCCACCATCCCATCACCTTAAGCTAGCATGTGGAGCTACCATGGTGTAAACGATCTACTCTTATGCTCATGTGGGGTTTAGATATGCAAACATTTGGATCAAGTAGATGATACAATATTGTCTCTCTCAAGGAAATACTTAAAGATGGTTTGGGGCTAGTGGGCTTCATATCACATTATTTATTTAAGAATGAGGTTGGATTCTAGCTTTCGTTAGGCCTCATGAGATATCCCATTCAAGAGTATTTATGTCTTTGGGGTCATATTATGACTCTTGACTAATATATGACTTGTATATTTGAGATTGACTAATGAACTGAGATAATATCTCTTGTCAAGCATGTCATGACTTTATAACAGGTTTATTTAAGACAATGATCATTGAGGGAAAGATTCACTTATTTAGAAAATATTTCATTCAATTACCGTATGATATAACGATGTGACTGAGATATTGCATCCGTGACACTAAACTCTTTAGATGGTTTGCTTAATGATTGCCTTCACGCTATATAAGCCGGACGAATAAAGTCATTTGAAATATCCAAACACGCCTTAAACTTAATAAATCAAATGTCGTAATTAACTTTTTTGACTTAAAGAAAATTTTGTTATTAGTTTATATACTATGTGTAAATAAAAAATTTAATTCATATTCTTTGATTTATTTATTTCTAATTAATATAATTTTAATTATATCATGATTTTCTTATATTGTTTAGGTCAAAATTAAAATTTTATAATTTAAAAGTAAAGATGATGATTAAATTAAAATATAAAAACTAAAAAATATACAAAGTAGATAGACTTTTAGCTAAAAAATGCTCTCAACGCAAGGTAACCCTAGCGTGCCGTCAGGGCCAAAAAATTATGATTATCCCGGTGGCCGGCCACCGGAAACAATTCCCTTTATTCCATCCACATCTGTGAAGGAAAGACCAGCATCTCCGTCGCTGGGGGATGAGCAATGTTTGTCAAAGAAGGGTGGTGTGTAACCGAAGGAGAAGAGCGTGTGGAGTATTCTGCGATGGATGCTGATATTGAGATTGAAGTTACTGCTATCACGGACTGGGAATAACAGGGTTATGGATAGGATGGGCGATGGGGTGAAGAACCATCTTGAAAATAGTAAAGCTTCCTACGTTACTATTGTTTCTACAGGCAAGCAGTAGGCCGATGGGGAAAGTGGGGCGAATGGTTTCATGGAGGATGAAGTGATTATTCTGGAGGAGGATATCATTATGGATAGAACAAGTGTTATCCCGTCAATACAGTTTTCTGACAGGGTCCACGACCAAATTGATAAAATACGCGTTAGGCTATTATCGTTCGTCTTCTAGGACGTACAATCGGCTTCAAAACCATGGTGACTCGTATTTAGGCAATTTGGAAACCAATTGGGGAACTTCAAATTGTTGAACACGATAATATTTATTTTCTTGTGCATTTTATATACTGATGAAAAAGATTTTACAAAGGTACTCACTAAAGGATCGTGGATGATATGTGGTTGTTATCTGACTGTGCAACCTTGGAGTAGATTTTTCAAGACCTCCGAGAAGCACCCTTCACATGTGATTGTCTAGGTGAGACTTCCTGGATTACCGTATCGCTATTATACTAAGTCTTTATTTCGACACACTGCTTCATTTATTGGTAGGGTTGTTAAAATTGATTATAACACTGACGCATTGTTTTGAAAATCGGATCGGACCGGCCAGTTCAACCGATTCAACTGGGAACCGTTGTCTAGTCTGGTTCAAACTAAACCGGTTGAACTGCTACTAGTGAATCGACCAGAATCGTTGAACCGTTCGAGCCGGACTGGCTGAAAACCGGAAAAAACAGCCAATTTTGTTTTTTTTTTAAAAAAAAAAATAAACCAAACGACGTCGTTTGTTAAACGAGCCAAGTCGAACTCGAGTATTGCTGAGCTCGACTCAAACTTTAAAAGTAAGCTAAACTCGACTCAAACTTTAAAAGTAAGCTCAACTCGACTCAAACTCACGAACTAAAAATTATCAAGTTCAACTCGAACTCGAAATATAATATTGAAACTTGAACTCGAAAAGGCTTGAACTCAAAAAAAATTTAGAAGCTCGATTAAAGCCTAAAATTCGAGCTTGATTGAAGTGAAAGAATAGTTCACTCCATGCTCACCAAAAGTCTCCATGATTTTGAATGTCAAATTACCTCTATTATTTATAGAAGTTAGTTGGGATGCTCTTCTATGTTTCTTAGCCATGTGTGATTGTTTTGTTCTCATATTTTTACTCTTTAGACTTTTGGGATGTTCTTCTATATTTCTTAGCCACGTGAGATTGCTTTTTTAAAAAAAAATTAAACCAAACAATATCATTTTGTTATGATTTTTTAGCCCCAAATTTATTTTTTAATTATATTTATATAATTATATTTATTATTTAATATGTTTTACCTTAAATATTATGTTGTAGTTAATTTGAATCATTTTGTTTCACTTGATTTTATGGTTTTTAACTCATATATGTTATGACTTATGATATACAAAATTATTTTTTATTAAATATTTTTGGTATTTTTATTTAATTTTTTAAATAATTATGACGTCGTCCGGTTCTTCTGACCGGTTGAATCGGTTCGACCGATTGAACGAGTGAACCGATAGCATGACCGGTTCGCTAACCGGTCCGGTTCTGAAAACCATGCACCGACGGTGGGGAGCGTGGGAAATTTGCGAGATTAGCGGTTCTTGTTGATCTTAGTAAACCGTTGTTGTCTTGTACTTGCATTGACGACACTATTCAAAAGCTGGAGTACGAGGCTTACAACAAGCTTGTTTTGCCTGTGGTGTTTACGGTCATACGAAGAATAGTTGTGGTTTGAATAAGGCGGTTTCAGAGGTTTCCGATGGTAGTGAGCGTAATCGCATTACCCCTAATGTCCCAGAAAAGACAGAACTCTCCGAAGATAATCTTTTTGGGCCCTAGACGGTTGTTGATTCTAGATGCCACCGTGCTGGGTCGAATAGCATTCCTTCAAAATCAGCTGCTAAGTCTAGTTTTTCTGGTTCTCGCTTTGCTTCGCTTAATGGTCTTGTTGGTAATGATGATTCTCCGAAAGTTGGAGCTAGCACTAGTCAGGTTCGGCTGGATAGTTGTAAGGGCACACTAAGGACTGATCGTGACACTAATACGAGGAAGGGTAAATCAGTTGAAATTCTACGTAATAAGGCTTATATGGCTTCGAAACCAAATAAGAAGATTAACAAAGCTGGCAAGAATACTAGTGAGTCCCTGGATGTTATTTTGTTGGTTGATAATCAGGAAGTTCAGGTGATTACTCATTCCCCTTCGATTACAGTGGGTTCGCATAAGGCGGTTAGGATTGTAGAGTAAGCTGACAAAGAGAATGTTGTCCCTAATGTTAAAGACCAGCACACACTGAACATCAAGAATAAGAACTTACTTGCGGCTACCCGTCGTGGAGTGAAAATAAGGAAGCCACAAGATCCTCGGTTCAATCCTCCTATGAATCCAATGAGCTTGTGCAACATTTAACGCAACAGCTTGATAGTGTTAACACCGGTTGGGCACTGTATCCCACATACAGCCGATGGATACCGATCACTTAGCTGCAGTCGTCTCTTCTTCGGTTGATACTGAGATGCTTATGCAATATGCATGGTTCACACTTGAATGTTCTCGCCCACGATTTGGAGCAGTGTTCTGGGGGTTTAACAGACCGTTAGTAAGGAGTTCTCTTTCACTCCTTTTTTTTTTTTTTTGTTTTTTAATGATTAAGTTAATTTGGAATTGTCAGGGTGATGCTAGCCTGACTTTTTAGAAAGTATTTTAAATCGTTCGTGAAGGCTCATCGTCCAAATTTCGTGGTTTTATTTGACCCGCGTGTGAGTGGTTCTATTGCCGATAAAGTTATTGCTAAACTTGGGTACCCTTCATTCCTTTCGCGTTGAAGCCTAGGGGTTTAGCGATGGTTTGTGGGTTCTTTGGAATGATTTAATCAGGATGGATATTAAACAAATTTCTAATTAGTTTATTAATGGAATGGTCTACAATGCTGCTGGGAACTCCTTGTTTCAACTTACCTCGATTTATGCGAGTTCGCAAACCTCTAGGCGTCGTCATATTTGGCGCCATCTTGGTAATCTTAACCCGGGGGAGATTGTTCCTTGGATCTTAAGTGGTGTGTCACACCCCCAAATTACATGCTAAATTTTATTAATTTAAAGTAGAGAAAAGTTGAGGATCAAATTGTAAATTTTTAAAAGTTTGCAACTCGATTTTGGAACTTTTGGGAAGTTTGGGGGCTTAACCCTAAATTTTATCATTTTCTAGTCAATGAAAAATAACCCCCGGTCAAGCAAGCCAAACCAAAAAAAAAATTATCCTTAGCTTTCCCCTCCGCCGACCATATCCACTCAGATTACTCCGCCGTCCGACCTCTATTTGACGCACCGTCACCCCCATCGTGACTGCCATCTCACGTCGACCAAAACCTTCATATCGCCCATCGAAAATGGCCACCGGTTGACGCAAATTTAGAAAAAAAAGCTTCGATGTTTTTAACCCTCACTGCGCCGCCTTCTTTCGTTGTTGCCGATCTAAGTGTCGGTTCGCCTCACCATCAGTGTGGTTGTATTCACCGTTCCTCAACGCTCGTGACCCAACCCGTAGGTCGAAGCTTTGCCGTCGTTTCGTCATCACCAGAGTAGGTAAGCTCGGTTTTAATGTTTTTGGGTGATTTCGAAAAGATTTGTTGTGAAATTGGTTGAATAATGCATGAATTCGAGCGTGTAGAAGACCAAGGATGAATCGACCAGTGAAAATGTGCCCCGTCGCTATCGTCACGCGCCAGTAGTGGACGTGGGGCTCTCCAACCGGTCCAGGAGGCTTCTGGAACTGGTCCAGTATGACTAAACCGGTCCAGTATGACCAAACCGGTCCAGTATGACCAAACCGGTCCAGTCAAACCGATCTGAACCGGGTCTGTTTGACCTGACTGAGTCAACCTGGATTGAGTCAACTCGTCCGAATCAACCCGTTGACTTTGACCCATTGACTTTGACCGTTGAGTTTGACTGTTGAATTTTTTTGAAAAGTTATATTTTATGTTTTTCGACGTACTGAGTCTGAATCCGAAGTCCGTTTTGCTAAATTTGCACATGGTAATCCATTTTTCAGTGTTTTATCTTCTGATTCAATTTGGTTTCTCGATTAAGTTTAGTTTCTGACATAAATTTGTTTGTTATGTATCCGAAAAATTATTGGACGTTGGATTCAAGTTCGAGAGTAATTGAATGGAGCTTAAATGTTCAATCGGTAGAGCACGAAAATCAATATAATGCATTACTACCTTATGTATGCTTTATGGAACATGTGGGCATTGGTTGATGCACTGATAAATAAGTTTGGTTACATGTGAGTAATAAATAAATTTCTAAACTCAATCCAATTGCGATGAAAAGAAATTAAATTGAATAAGGCTCAGACTACCTGTATAGACACAAGAAGACTGATAAGAATGATTTCAAGTTCAAAAATTATCCGGAAAAGTAAATAACCTCAAAATCTCTAAATTTTATTTATCCTCGATAAAAACTTTAATATTGAAACTACCTAATTATAAAATTATGGAATTGCCCCTGAATTGTAAAATGACCAAAATACCCTTGAAGTGTATAATGACTATATTATATAAACAAAGTTGAACTAAATGGAAGTATTGTACGTATCTGAATCGTTGAAACGATCGAATTACTTTGGAAACTTTGAAGCGACCGAGATAAACTTGATTACTAAATGACCTAAGTACCCTTAAAGATATGGAATTAAGTGAATAACTTGTATAAGTTTGGAAACGCTGATGAACTTATATGTTGTACCATCCATAAGGGTTTTGAACCTCAAATCCATCATGTCTACATTTTGTGATACCGTTACAACACAGAAATGAAATAAATACCATTAGAATACTTGTTTGTCTCCTAAACTCTATTCAACGATGATCTTGATATTGATCAGTCCAACTAGTGTAGTCAGTGCTAAGAAGTGAATAATAGTGAAGTATCACGGTTCAAATGATTGAAAAGTATCGCAGTGTTGGGATCTGTATTTCAATTGGACACAAAATCCTAATAATTATATATATATATATATATATATATATATATATATATATATATATATATATATAATCGTGAAATCCCAAATAACTCTGAACGGATATATCTGACAAATGATTAGAAAAGGTACATAGGTTTAGATTGAAAAGAATTTACCTTTGGATTGAAAAGAATTTACCGAAATATCATCGAGCTGTGAAATATTAAAATAACTCCAATATTCGTATGACCAAAAGACCCCTAAACCCCAAAAAGGATTAAAATACCTTGAACTCTAAGATGGCCTATAACCCCCTAAACCCTGCCTATGCGTTACGACCAGATCTAGCGGATTATGATAAAAAGTTTCCAAAAAAATTCTATAATAACTTAAAATCTGAATTATAATTAAACAACTTTAAAAATATAAGTAATATCATCAAAGTTCAAATTCAGTAAATTAAAGTCGTAAAAATAAAATATTTCAAAATCAATATCGAGGCAAATCTAACATCAGTAACAAAATCAGTATTTCCAAAACATAGGCATATGTCACCCAAATTAAATGCAGTTCAGAAGATAAAACATTACAACAAAAAGTCACTGTACGAATGTGTAGATTCTCCAAGTGCCAGGTACGAGTCGCCTATCCAAAAAGTGTAACATCCCAAAATCTGGGTCAGTGACTAAAATGAGAATTTTAGAAATTTGGGGATCAATTTAGGAAAATTTAAAGTTCAAGGATTTAAATAGGAATATTTTATTATTGGATAAAAGGGTAAATATGAGATGATTATAAGAGTATTATGGTAATTTAGCCTGGAAGATATTTTATCTCCCTTATTTAGGGAGATAACACGTGTGAAAGAGAAAAAAACTTCAGAAGCTTATCTTCTTTCTTTCTTCTTCTTCCTCTCGTGGCTCCAGCTCCCAAAGGTAAGTTGATTTAATTGGTTAATTTCTGGAATTTATAGGTTGGGTTGGAATAATTAGGTGTTATATAAGCTTAAAGAAAGCGTATATAAGCTTAAAACACCAAGAGGAAAGAATTAGAAAGGAATTTCTATTAAGAGTTTAGAAATGAACTTTTGTTATAGAAAGGTTTTTGAAGTTCTAAGGATGGATTTGACTTGTCAATGGGTTAATTAAGAAGTTAAAGGTGATAAAATTGAATTTAGAACACATGGATTTGATGAAATTCTTTAATTCAAGAATTATGGTGAATTATGAGAGATAGTAAAGTGTTATAGTGTTATAAGAAGGTTTACATATGTATAAATAAGTTTTGGGTTGTGTGCATCGATGCACATTCAATGTGTACCGATGCACTCTCAAATAAATGAACATCGAATGCAATTAGTGCATCGATGCATGAGGAGTTCATCGATGCACCCCCTTAAGAGTAAAACATTGAAGGTGATTTGTGTACCGATGCATGGGTAGTGCATCGATGCACATGTTAAGGGATGCATCGATACATGGTAGAATGTACCTATGCACTTCAATGGGAAATGAAATAAATCTTTCTTTCAGTCTAAGAAATTATAGATTATAGTATATCAATGGGATACTGATAGTATAAATATATGATTGTGTAGACATCGATCGAAAGCAAAGTTCGGATAGGTCGGAAGAGTAAGATACGCAAAGAAAACAAGAGCTTAATAGTGTTCATTGAGACCATGTGAGTACATGATAGTAAGTGTACGTTATGATAAGGAATTAAGACTTGCGATGAGTTTAATTCTGATATTGTATGATATAAGTACTAAAGCATAAACATGTAGTGATATGGTGTTAGATGTATGGTATATGAGTAAATGCATATGTCTAATTGTTGAATGCATCTTTATGTGTGAACTATGTAAATGCATGTATTTATGATAATAGGTCATGTGATCATGAGATATATGATAAAATATATGTGAAAATAATATGACTCATATGTGTTTCTATTAGAATGTTATATGATATATTATGTATGTGAAATGAATGATATGAATACATATTAGTATAATAAGATAGATTAGATGTTATAATTGAATGAAGGGGTTGTATGCGAACATGTGTTGTGAGATAAGAATCATGGCTATGAACTATGTGAAAAGGAATACAAGTAAAAGTGAAAAGCTATGTGAGAAGTGAATGTGAATTACATGGAAATATGCTATGTGAAAGTGAACTATGTGCCTATGTGAATATGTAAAAAGATAAATAATAATGCCCATGTTATATAATACGAGAGCTATAGTTGGCATGCCAAGAGTCGAGGGTCTACGTGGTCCTTTAGGACATAGTGGTCCTTCGGGACATAGTGGTCCTTCGGAACACAGTGGTCCTACGGGACAAATTCTACGCACCCTTAGTGGGATTTATACGAGCTGTGGTGACAGCATTGTGCACAACCTTTATGTACTCACATACTTTAAGTTCTCAATAGTGTGCATGGGCTTTGAAAAGAAACATAATTTGATATAATGATATGTGTGTTTCCTGTGAAATGGTACATGTGATATGTGATATGTATAAGTGATAAGTTAGGATCATATGATAATAATGGTAACAAGTGCATAAGTGTAATGGTGTTATGAGATGTTATATGGTTTTGTATGATATAATCATAGTAATCATTCATGTATTGTTGTGTTTTAAAATTATATTATACGTTTATGTTCAATATATGCTCATATGATGGAATTGAATTAATGACAAGGAGATAAGTAAGGATAAACATATTAGTGATGAGTTCAATAGGTATATAAGTATAATGTGTATTACATAAGATGTTCATGCATTTATTAGTTACTTTATGTATTTACATGTCTCACTAAGTCTATGACTTACCGTGTAAGTGCCTTACACGTAGGTATGGATAAGTCAGAAGATCAAGCTTCAGATTCGTAAAGCAGTATGTCTCCACGCAAAGTTCAGATCAGAAATATTTTGTAAAGTATGTATTGTCATATAATTTAGTATGTTGGTATGTAATTAAGTCATTATATATGTACGCTCTGATGGAGTCTGTTAAGGTTTTAAACATGTTTATGTAAAAGAATTACTTTATAGAATAGAAGTTTTAAATTTTCTATGGGTTTTTATAAAAGTATATGATTTGAATGGTCAATGTGACACCTCGGACTCGTATCCGAGTCGGGTACGGGTTGGGGGTGTTACAAAAAGTATCTGAAAAAGAGAAATTTTGGGGAGTGAGCTAGGGAGCTCAGTGTGTTCCAACAGTGTAGAAATAAAACATACAATTATGTTTTTAAAATTAGTTCAGGTCATAGTAATTAAAATAGCAGTAGAGTTTTTAATTTAAAATTTTAGAATCGCCCTCCAACCGAACGCCATATACAGTTCCCCAGAACTGCATAACCTAAGTGTAACATCCCAAACTACGGGCTAGTGACCAAATTGTAAAATTTTAGAATTTGATGATTAAAGTAGAATAGTTGAATAGTTCAATGATTTATTTGGAAATATTTTCGAAAAGTTGTTAGTAATTATTCAAGGAATTAAAGGGCAAAATGGTCAATTGATAAGGAAAGATATTTTTCTCCCCTTTAATAGGAGATATACACGTGGGTGAGGGTAAGATGAAAACATTTCATCATCATCATCTTCTTCTTCTTCCTTTCTTCTTCTCCAGCCGTGGAAGTTAGGCAAAGGTAAGAGTTTCTTTGTTTCTTGATTATTTGTTGATTTAAAGGTTGGGTTTTGATCCTTAGATGATAATTAAGCTTAAGGAAAGCTTAATTTGTCTTAAAATCAAAAGATGAAGAAATTATGAAAGATTAAAGAAAATGGGTTTCTAAGTGAAATTTTGAATAAGAAAGTTTAAATGAATTTGAAGGATGAAATTGACTTGTCATCTATGAGAATAAGAAGTTATAAGTGTTAGAATTAAGTTTGGATAACATGGAAAATTTGGTATGATTCTTAACCTTAAGAATTTGGATGAAATATGGGAGATTATAAAGTTTTGGAATGATAGAAATTAGTTAAAGTTGTTATAGATGAGTTTAGTAGCATGATAAGGATTTTATATATGAAAATTTGGGTGAAGTATTGATGAATTTAGGGTGAAAATAACTTATTTTGGACAAGTGCATCGGTACACTCCTAAAGGAAAGAATGAATATGGGTCTATTAAATTCGTTCCAGTTAATAGCATTGAAATAAAAGTTTAGAATTATGATAATTGTCTTAAAAATCATGTTTATGTAGATATTGAGCAAGCAAGTTCTGGAACAATAAAAGAATTAGGATCGAATCTAAGCAAGGCTAAGGTGAGTGCAATTTAATTTGTACTTATTTTTATAGAACGAACATTGGCTTTCGATGAGCCAGTGACGAAGTTACTATGGTAAGAAGTGACTCCTAAAATTATTTTACACGAACTAGTAAGCCGTGCCCACGCCTTAACTAAAGACCTCTTCTGCGATAGCTCATAATGAATAAGCCGTGCTCATGCTTTATGCGAAAACCTCTTCTGGTCTTGTCATATTTGAATGCATGATTCCATAAATACAAGCATGTGAATGATATGATGCTTATGTGTGCATGAGTACATGGAAGTGGGTATATGTGTTATATGTTATTTTATGTGACATGATTGATGTGAACATATGAGAATAAAATATGAGATACGTAAATTTAATATATGTGAATACATTCATATGTGAATAAGATATGACATACGTGTTTACATGAACCCATGAGAAATGATATAAGCCATATGAAACGTTATACGTGATTACATGCACTTGTAACATAAGTTATATGACATGGACCTATGTGACTACATGAGAAAGAATATAAGTTATGTGACTATGTGAACATGTGACTATATGTCTATGAGAGGACATAGCCATGTGACTTGTGAATATACTTGAATAATACATGTTATATGATATGAGATATATATTTAAACATACATGATGTATGTGACAGAAGATAAAGAAATATGTGATCATATGAAATGTGGTAAAGAGCTATGTGAAAGAACAAGTGATATGAAATATATAAATGATAATGCCCATATTATATGATAAGAAAGCTAGTGGTATAGTTGGCATGCCAAGAGTCGAAGGTTTACCTATGTTCTACGGAACATATGGACAGAATTACCTATGTCTTTCGGGATATATGGAAAATATACCTATGTCTTTCGAGACATATGGACAGGATTACCTATGTTCTATGGAACATATGGACAATTTACCTAGGTTCTTCGGGACCTATGGACAGTTGCCGAGGTTGTGTATGACCTCTGGATAGGTCCTTCAGGACATTTATACGAGCTGTGGTGACAACATAGTGGTGCACAACCTCAATGTACTCACATACTTAAGTTCTCAATAGTGTACATGGGCTAATAAAGAGATTTAATAGTATACTGAACATTATATGTATATGTGATTTGTTATATGGAATAGATCACATGATTTATGTAAGGGTGTATTGATTGGTTAGTGCATGATATGTTATGTATAAGGGTGTTAAGTTATAAGGATTAATGATAATGAAGGTGAAATGTTAAACGTATTGATAAGGATATATGTATATGTGGGTATATGTTACAGAAATGATATATGCTTTTATATGATATGATTGTAATAAATGTTCATGCATTTGATATGAACTATATGATGTTAAGTGCATTTCTTTATGAAATGTTTGATGGTTTTTATTATATGTATTATATGCCTCACTAAATCAACGACTTAGCGTGTGATTGTTTCACGCGTATGTTTTAAGAAGAGGAAGATTGGTAAAAGTTATGCAAGACATGTCATTTTTTCCTTTCCAAAGATCATATCAAAAAAGAAATGTACAGTATGTATTTTGTAATAAGGATAATGGTTGGCATGTAAATAAAGGATTAAATCTGATATGTTCTAATCAGTTTTAAAAATTCATACGATTGAGTTTTATAATATTTTAAATGCTTATATGTAATTGATAAATTTTATACGGATGAAAGCTTAGATTTTTACGAGTTTATACGTATTTTTACGAAAGTTACTGTTGCATAATTTTGTATTGTTCATACCATATATTATTGTTCATAAATACATATTTTTTTCAAATTTTTATAATGAAGCATAATTTAATAGTATTTATTGTATTTTTTTAATATAAGTTCAAATGTTTTGATATTTTGTAAGAATATTATTTTAAAAAGTCAATGTGACATCTCGGACTCGTATCCGGGTCAGGTACAGGTTGGGGGTGTTACACTAAGGGAGTACCTTGGGGCCTAAGAGCCTACCCAAGAAAGTTCTTGGGGCCTCAGAGCCTACCTAAGGGTCGCCTTAGGTCCATAAAGAATTATCAGTCGGTGCTGAATCTATACAATGAATTACCATCAGCAACTGAACTTGCCAGAGTCTTCATACTAGATCCCAGAGTACCTGAATAAAAACATTTTTTAGACAGTAACTAGTGGTTGTAGTAAATCAGAGTTCAGACAGATAATCAATTCAGTAAAATAGTAACCAGAGATTATAAGTCAGTCAATCATGCTTTAAATTTCAGTAAATCAGGAATCAGGCTTCAAAACAGGTAATTTATACAATAGTCAAATCATATCAAACATTATATTTCAAATCAGAGAAAACAATGATGTGCACATGATATTTCAAACAGATATTTAAAACAGATATATGAAACATAAGGAACACACATCGCAAAATGGATCAGTCCTGAGTACCTATCGAGCGCTGGCTTCACTAGGCTCTTCTGTTGAACGAGAACCTAAGTTATATCATAAAAGAGTTATAAATCAGAATAATATTCTAAACAGAATATCTAACAGAGTTACAGAACTATACGAGTATTCACGAGCTCTCACGGATGAGTGGATCGGGTTTGAAATTGGCAAAATGGACTTTGAAATCGCACTCAGGACGTCGAAAAACATAAAATAGGGCTTTTAAAAAAATTTAACTTTTTCGGTCAAAGTCAAAGTCAACGATCAGACCGATCAAATTTAACGGTCTAACCGGTCAAATTCAACGGTGCGACCGGTCAAAGTCAACAATCAGACCGATCAACAGTTTGGGTTAGGTCAACGATTCGGGTCGGTTTGACTCGGTTCGGGTTGGGTTGACTCGGTTTGGGCTGGTCTAGACCAGTTGGACCGGTTCTAGAAGCATCCAGAGTTGGGGAACTGGCGAAAAGAGGTCTGGTCGGCGGTCGATTACTCCCGAGCTTACCAAACAACACTAACAATCCAAATTCATCAACAAAACAAGCCAAAACCATGCGTAACTCAACGAATAACATCGACCGGATGAACGAACAAAACAATGATAATGAATTGACCCACCGGCTGGAATTGATAAAAATATACGTGGTAGGGTCATGAGAGTTTACTCTCGATTCAGGCCAAACGGTGGCCGATTCGGGTCGCTAACGGTTGGGTTAGGTTCACCAGAGGATGCTAATTCGACCGGTGGTGACGGAGCACGGTAATGGCGGCCGGATCGGAGCGAAATACGGAGGAGATACGCGGCTATGGTTATAATTTGGGGGGAATTGAGGTTGAAGCACAAGGAGGGGTTTTCTGGTTTGGGTCATTAAAAACCCAAAAATAAAATGAATAAAATGAATAAAATATATAATTTATTATTTTAAACATAAATAGGGTCTAAGCCGGTTGCTAGGGCATGGCCGGCCATACCCTAGGTCATGGGTTTTCGCCAGCCCAACCCCCTATCTCACTTTTTTATTTTACTGGCAGAAGTTTTAAAAATGTGCAGTTTAGTCTGAAAAAACAATTAATTAATTTTAAATAAATTTCAAATAAAATTTTAGGGTGTGACATAACCGAAGTAACCTCGAGTGTGCAAGTGACCCAAATATCCTAACAACTTGAAATAAGTGAATGTCTTTGGATAAATTCTAGAAACTACCATTTTACCCTTATTGGATTAAGTTGTTAAGAATCTATCAGAAATTAAAATGTCCGGAATACTCCTATTTGCCTGAATAATGGGGACACTCACGTTATATCTACATATTCAATAACTCTGAAGTAAAAGATTCTGAATGTCTTTCTGATTACTCAATTTCCTCCGCAAATATCTGAATATTGAATGGAATTGATAAATCACTTCCCAAATGAATGATGAATCAATTAGCTATCAAACCCTTTTTTATATGGATATTTATTCTGAAATCTTATTAAATTACAGAAGTTTCATGGTCTCCAATTGATAATTGCTAAGTACCTCCGGAAAATAAACGGATCCTCTAGTGTGTTCCTTGTGTACTACATGATTGTTTTATCTATTTTGAAATGTGTTTCACCGAAATTTATGATTTACTGGCTTATGAACCATGTCTACATGGTATGTGTTCTCTGATTATCGTTTTCACTAGAAAAATATAATCGTTTCTGATTCATGGATCATGAAATCTACTGGTTACTACTTGAATTGTTTTATTGTGAAATTATCTGGGTAGGCTAGAGTATGGAGGTTCAGCTCTGATCAAGCTGGTAAATCCTTACGGGCCTAAGGTGACCCTTGGGTAGGCTTCGAGATTTTACTGGATCACGATCCTTGGCCTAAGGTGACCCTTGGGTAGGCTTCGAGAAACTTTCTTGGGTAGCCTCTCAGGCCCTAAGGCACTCCCTTGGGTAAATCATGGGACTGCATATGGTGTACGGGTGAAGCATAATTATGTGATTTATTTCATGGTCACTCTTACGAGATTTTACTGGATCACGATCCTGATATTACTGTTAAATATGTTTTCTACTAGATATTGTATGGGTAGGATTCTAGAGTATGGAGGTTTAGCTCTGATCAAGTTGGTAAATCCTTACGGACCTAAAGAGATCCTTGGGTAGGCCCATAGGCCCTAAGGTACTCCCTTAGGGTGGCTCCTTTGTTGTGTGCTTAGGGTAAGTCCTTATGGATGCAATTATGAGGAACTAGAAACTGTATTTGGTTGGAGGGTATTACTGTGTTTTTTAAAATATGTTTTAAACTACAAAGTTTTTAAAGGATTTATATACGTTACTTTGTTTTGTTGGAACACACTAGACATCCTATTCCAATCTTCTGTCTTTTACTCGAAGAAATATCAGTAAAACCACAACTCATACCGAAAACCTATAAACGTCTGAATCAATAAGGAAAATTTATGCTTTTCCATTTATCTGCATGACCTTCAGCATCACTTGGTAGCTCTGTATTACTGAGCTTCCTAAAGCTCACTCTTTTACTCTCCATTTCAGGTTATGAATTGATCCAATGCAACTATCAACTTCAGTATTGGGAGTTCCATTCGGCTTTGCTTGCAGAGTACAATACAATATGTAATTAGGGGCATATAGGTCACATTTGACTTATTTTATACTGAGTCTGGAACTTGTATGTATTTATAAATTGTTTTATGATTTTACACGTTTTAAAAAAAATTAATGTTCCCAGATTTTTATTGTGGGCCGCTCCGATGGACCTAATGTGATACCTCAAATCGGATCGGGTCACCCGCATCGGTATGTGGGTGTTACATGGTGACTTTAACATTATTCATTCTGTGGATGAACGGGTTGGCAGTTCTTCTCATCAATCCAATGTCATCCGCTTATTTGCTGATTTTATGTTTAATATGGGGCTCTCGGATCTTGGTTTTAGGGGTCCCTTTCATTGGTCGTGTAATACCCCAATTTAGGGGCTAAAATTAAGAAATTATAAAGTGGTTAATTTAATTGGTATTTTTGGAAGAAATTGGGGATTAAATTGTAAAGTCATAAAGTTGGCATACCATTTTAAGAAGTGCAGGAAATTCAGTGGCTAAACCCATGATTTAACCATTTTTTTATAGGTTCAGCTGAGATTTTTTAGTTTTCCCTCTCCGATCAACCAAATTTCAACTCCGATCTACTCGTCGTCTGACCTTCGACCGACGAGCCGACACCACCATCGTGTTCGTTGTCAACCAAGGAACAAAACCCCTCAAACCTTTCATCGTGAATCGTCGCCGTTCGTCGTTAATTTCAGTCGGAAGTATCGTCGGTAATAACTCGGTTTTAATTGGTTTTTCATCGATTCACGACAATCCGGTCATCCTTTTTCGACACCTCCCGCACCATCGTGTTCCTTGCATCATTCCGAGTCTGCCGGTGTCATCCTTGGTCTCCGTAGACGGCGGCGCATGAGGAGGTGAAGCGGTCAAAGTTTATGATTTGTTGAAATCGAGCTCTCCTCCGTTCAAAATTGTGAACCGAGCTTTGTAAGTATCTCGAAATCACTCAAAATAATTTTTAGGAATTTTTTCGGGAATTTAGCACTGTTCACGCGCCGCCACCGCGCGTGGGGAAGGAAAAAATGACCAGTTTGACCAGTTTTGGAACTGTTTTGACCGGTCACAACCTGACCCGTTGACCCGACCCGTTGACTGTTGACCTGTGTTGACCAAAGTTGACTAAAACTTTGACCGGCTTTGACCGGGCATTAAACAACCTTTGACTTTGACTGAGTATACCTATCCTGACATTTTTCGACGTTCCAAATCCGGTTCCGCAGTCCGTTTTTCGAAATTCAAACTTGAAGGCCTCGAAATTGCCGGTCAAACCCGTTGACTTTGATTTTGACCGAAAATTCCAAATTTCTGAAAAGTCATATTTTATGCTTTCGATGTCCTGAATCCGAATCCGAAGTCCGTTTTACCAAATTCGAACCTGGTAAGCTATTCTTCACTGATTTATCACTCGATTCGATCCGTTTATCGCAATTAAGCTTTGTTTTTTATATAATTTATGTTGTTATGTATCTGAGGAATTATTGGAAGTTGAATTGAAGATCAAAGGCGTTCGAATGGAATTTTTATGGTCGATCAGTATTGTACAGAAATCGAGGTAATACTTTACTACCTCTTTATGCTTTATAAAACATGTTGGTATTGGTAAATGCATGAATGGAAATGTTTAGTCTCATATGTGTAATTAATGAAGTTCTATACTCGATCTGAATACGGTAAAAAGGTTCAGTAATTGATTATGATTCAGATAACTTTTATAAGAAATTAAGGGATTGTTAGAATTAAATTACAAGTTATGTGCTTAGTGATAAAGAAATCAACCTGGATTTGTAACTTATAATTTATTTCATCAAATGTTAAATGTTAAAGGTATTTGGATGAGAAATTATGAGAATACTCCGATAGGGTAAGAGGTAGTAAAGATAATGTTAGTTTTACTTGGATATTTTGGATAACCGATTTTTAAGCCTAGAGGGTTTGTGCAAGATATTAGAATTCTATTAAGGAATCATTTCAAGATAAGAGAATGTACGGGAAAGCAATTGATCATAGGATCTCTAAATTATAATTATTTTCGTTAAGAGCTAATATCGAAATTATCTGGTTAAGAAATTATGGAAATGTCCTTGAGAGGTAAAATAGTCCTAGTTAACGCTGAATGAGAAAATACTTTGAGGATTCGTACTTAACTCGATTAAGTACGGATTTGATTGTTAAGATCCTGACTTAGTTCAGGAAAATTCCTGATTTTCCATTTGTAAAATCTGAGAAGACACTTGACCCGAAAATATTCGAATAATGAGTAAATACTTGAAGAGTAATTTATCGGGGGTATTATGCTGTCATAATTGTTTGAAAGGACTGAAATAAATGATAAGATTGAATTTATTAGTATGATCGGACGAAATGAAAGGATAAAAATACGCTGAATCTGTAAAATGACCAAAATACCCCTGTAATGTAAATGACTCAAGAATATCACCAAGCTCAGGAATGATTGAATATCCTGATAATTCACATTCTGAATAACTGATGATTCTGTCAGTTAATGAACTCTTCCAATAGTGATTCTAAATTCCAACATTCTATCGACATACTGAAGAACTGTGTTTCTCTGCCTGATACAGTACATCTAAATAATACCTGTAAACTCTGGTGTGTTCCCTAATTACATGAATATTTTATCTGATTTCAAATTTGAATTCTGTTATGATACCTGACCTGTATTCTGATCTGATATTGACATGGATTCTGATCTGATACAAGACCTGGATTCTGATATGATACTTGACTTGAATTATGTTTTGATTTTTGATATATCTGTTTACGGACGGAACATGTTTTATTGGGGGGGTATTGTTGGAGGAAGATTACTTGGAGGTTCCTCGGCTGTGTGCTCAGGGCCTTACTTACCGGTTCCTCGGCTATGTGCTTAGGGCCTTACTGGACGTGACGGGGTTGTATGGTTCTGGGGAACCTACATATTTTGTTCGTGACGGATGGGGGTATATATATATGTTTTAAAAAGATCTGAAAAGTTACATGGTTTTTAAAAACACTCTAGAAAACCTATTCTGATCTCCTGAACTCAGTCATCCGAAATATTTCTCTGAACTCATTGTCCGTTACCACCTAAAATATCAGTAGGATCTCTGCTCAGCATAAAAAAATCTGTCAATGTTCGGAAACAATAAGGAAATATATATTTATCTGTATCTGCACGTTCATCAGCATCATCTGGTAGTTCTGTATTACTGAGCTTTCCAAAGCTCACTCTATTACTCACCTTTTCAGGTTAAAAGAATTGTACCAGTGCATCTATCGACTTCAGTAAGGGAGTTCTTCCGGCGTTGTTGCAGATTATGGTACATGTGATTAGGGGGCATGTAATTGTATTTTGATTTATATACGAGTATGGAAATCTGTTTTATTTTTAAATGGTGATAACTTTTATTTTGTACTCATAAATGATTTTATGAGTTTACAAGCTTTAAGAAAAGTTTTAAATTTTCTGCTATTTTTACAGTGGGTCGCTCCTATGGCCCTAATGTGACTTCCCAGATCGGATCGGGTTACCCGCATCGGTCTGGGGGTTACATTTAGTGGTATCAGAGCTATGGTTTGAGTCAAAAATTTTCAAGATAGACCGGCCGGTCGAATGTCAAAATATGTCTGATCAGTACATGCCCCTAGACTGCAATCGTACCTCTCTGAGCCGAAACTCCAGGGCTGAGTCCCTATCTGTAACGAGTAAAACGAAGTTTCTATCTGTTAAGGCTATAATTGTAAAAAAAAGAAATACCATTAACATCTGTCTAAACGCTGTAAAGTACCTCACGAGCCATGTGAGAGTTATTCATCTGAGAAATTCTAACTTGACTCCGAAAATGAAATTTGGATATGTTACAACTCCATGAGCCTATTTTCGTAACCAAGGCTGAATTAATTCTACAAGGATATTTCCGTTATGATTCTTTTATTGAAATGAGGAAAAGTTCTGATAAGAATATATGCTTAACTAGTTAAGGATTAATGGAGGATCTGTATTTCTATAAGAGCTACATGAAAGATATGAAAAAAAAAACTGATGGAAGTTTTATTTCTGTAATTATGTGACTTGAATGAATTTCGAGGACGAAATTCTTTTAAGGAGGGGAGAATTGTAACACCCCAATTTAGAGGCTAAAATTAAGAAATTATAAAGTGGTGAATTTAATTGGTATTTTTGGAAGAAATTAGGGATTAAATTGTAAAATCGTAAAGTTTACATACCATTTTAAGAAGTGCAAGAAATCCAGTGGCTAAACCCATGATTTAACCATTTCTTATATGTTGAATTATAAGTTTCCCCGTGCGCAGGTTCAGCTGAGATTTTTCAGTTTTCCCTTTCCTATCAACCAACTTTCAACTCCGATCTACTCGTCGTCCGACCTCCGATCGACGAGCCGAAACCACCATCGTGTTCGTTGTCAACCAAGGAACAAAACCCCTCAAACCTTTCGTCGTGAATCGTCGCCGTTCGTCGTTAATTTCAGTCGGAAGTATCATCGGTAATACCTCGGTTTTAATTGGTTTTTCATCGATTCACGACGATCCGGTCATCCTTTTTCGACACCTCCGGCACCATCGTGTTCCTTGCATCATTCCGAGTCTGCCGGTGTCATCCTTGGTCTCCATTAACGACGGCGCGTGAGGAGGTGAAGCGGTCAAAGTTTTCGATTTGTTGAAATCGAGCTCTCCGCCGTTCAAAATTGTGAATCGAGCTTTGTAAGTATCTCGAAATCGCTCAAAATAATTTTTAGGAATTTTTCCGGGAATTTAGCACTGTTCACGCGCCGTCACTGCGCGTGGAGAAGGAAAAAGTGACCGGTTTGACCGATTTTGGAATTGTTTTGACCGGTCACAACCCGACCCGACCCGACCCGTTGACCGTTGACTGGTGTTGACCAAAGTTGACCAAAACTTTGATCGGCTTTGACCGGGCATTAAACGACCTTTGACTTTGACCGAGTGTACCTATCCTGACGTTTTTCCATATTCCAAATCCGATTCCGCAGTCCGTTTTTCGAAATTCGAACTCGAAGGCCTCGAAATTGCCGGACAAACCCGTTGACTTTGATTTTGACCGAAAATTCTAAATTTCTAAAAAGTCATATTTTATGCTTTCGACTTCCTGAATCCGAAGTCCGTTTTGCCAAATTCAAACCCGATAAGCTATTTTTCACTGATTTATCACCCGATTCGATCCGTTTATCGCAATTAAGCTCCGTTTTTTTATATAATTTATGTTGTTATGTATCTGAGGAATTATTGGAAGTTGAATTGAAGATCAAAAGCATTCGAATGGAATTTTTATGGTCGATCAGTATTGTACAGAAATCGAGGTAGTACTTTACTACCTCTTTATGCTTTATAGAACATGTTGGTATTGGTAAATGCATGAATGGAAATATTTGGTCTCATATGTGTAATTAATGAAGTTCTATACTCGATCTGAATACGGTAAAAAGGTTCAGTAATTGATTATGATTCAGATAACTTTTATAAGAAATTAAGGGATTGTTAGAATTAAATTACAAGTTATGTGCTTAGTGATAAAGAAATCAACCTGGATTTGTAACTTATAATTTATTTCATCAAAGGTTAAATGTTAAAGGTATTTGGATGAGAAATTATGAGAATACTCCGGTAGGGTAAGAGGTAGTAAAGATAATGTTAGTTTTACTTGGATATTTTGGATAACCGGTTTTTAACCCTAGAGGGTTTATGCAAGATATTAGAATTCTATTAAGGAATCATTTCAAGATAAGAGAATGTACGGGAAAGCAATTGATCATAGGATCTCTAAATTATAATTATTTTCGTTAAGAGCTAATATCGAAATTATCTGGTTAAGAAATTACAGAAATGCCCTTGAGAGGTAAAATAGTCCTAGTTAACGCTGAATGAGAAAATACTTTGAGGATTCGTACTTAACTCGATTAAGTACGGATTTGATTGTTAAGATCCTGACTTAGTTCAGGAAAATTCCTGATTTTCCGTTTGTAAAATCTGAAAAGAAACTTGACCCGAAAATATTCGAATAATGAGTAAATACTTGAAGAGTAGTTTATCGGGGGTATTATGCTGTCATAATTATTTGAAAGGACTGAAATAAATGATAAGATTGAATTTAATAGTAAGATCGGACGGAATGAAAGGATTGAAATACGCTGAATCTGTAAAATGACCAAAATACCCCTGTAATGTAAATGACTCAAGAATATCACCAAGCTCAGGAATGATTGAATATCCTGATAATTAACATTTTGAATAATTGATGATTCTGTCAGTTAATGAACTCTTCCAATAGTGATTCTAAATTCGAACATTATATCGACATACTGAAGAATTGTGTTTCTCTGCCTGATACAGTACCTCTAAATAATACCTGTAAACTCTGGTGTGTTCCCTAATTACATGAATATTTTATCTGATTTCAAATTTGAATTCTGTTATGATACCTGACCTGGATTCTGATCTGATATTGACATGGATTCTGATCTGATACATGACCTGGATTCTGATATGATACTTGACTTGAATTATGTTTTGATTTTTTGATATATCCGTTTACGGACGGAACATGTTTTATTGGGGGGTATTGTTGGAGGAAGATTACTTGGAGGTTCCTCGGCTGTGTGCTCAGGGCCTTACTTACCGGTTTCTCAGCTGTGTGCTCAGGGCCTTACTGGACGTGACGGGGTTGTATGGTTCTGGGGAACCTACACATTTTGTTCGTGACGGATGGGGGTATATATATATATGTTTTAAAAAGATCTGAAAAGTTACATGGTTTTTTGGGAATACACTAGAAAACCTATTCTGATCTCCTGAACTTAGTCATCTGAAATATTTTTCTGAACTGAAAGCTCATTGTCTGTTACCACCTGAAATATCAGTACGATCTCTGCTCAGCATAAAAAAATCTGTCAATGTTCGGAAACAATAAGGAAATATATATTTATCTGTATCTGCACGTTCATCAGCATCATCTGGTAGTTTTGTATTACTGAGCTTTCCAAAGCTCACTCTATTACTCACCTTTTCAGGTTAAAAGAATTGTACCAGTACATCTATCGACTTCAGTAAAGGAGTTCTTCCGGCGTTGTTGCAGAGTATGGTACATGTGATTAGGGGGCATGTAATTGTATTTTGATTTATATACGAGTCTGGAAATCTGTTTTATTTTTAAATAGTGATAACTTTTATTTTGTACTCATAAATGATTTTATGAGTTTACAAGTTTTAAGAAAAGTTTTAAATTTTCCGCTATTTTTATAGTGGCTCGCTCCTGTGGTCCTAATGTGACTTTCCGGATTAGATCGGGTTACCCGCATCGGTCTGGGGTTACAGGTCGCGTGGTAATCTTCATCAAAAGCTTGACCGTTGTATCTTTAATGCACAGTGGAATATTTCTTATATGACAACTCATGTTACTCATTAGATAGGCTTGGGTCTGATCACCGTCTTTTACTGATTTCCCTTGGTGATGATTTCTAGGTTCCGATTAATCGTTCGTTCCGGTTCATTAATGCTTGGCAATCACATCCTAATTTTCAAGATTTCCTTGGCTCGGTTTGGTTGGGTACTAGTAATTTGGAGTGTAATCTTACTAAATTCCAAAAGGATGTGGCAGATTGGATCACTAATACTTTTGGTCATTTACGCTTGCGTAAAAAACGGCTTCAGGCTCATCTTAGAGGCATTGATAGAGCTCTCTATTCTCGCAATTCTGACTATCTTGTCTCTTTATCTTCTCAATTGAAGCTTGAGTTTGAAGAGGTTATGGCTAAAGAAGAGAGTTTCTGGCAGCAAGAAGCCTGTTCTCAATGGATTTCTCATGAGGATCGTAACACCAAATTTTTTCACGCTTCTGTTATGGCTAGGAGGAGGTCTAATAAAATTATTGCTCTTTAACGTGATGATGGGACTTGGTGCGCTGACAGTGATGAGCTTGAGGCTATGGCTTTGAATTTTTACCGAATTGGACTATTTTCGATATGGGTGCTTCTAAAACTCCTGGAGCGGATGGTTTCAATGCGGGTTTTTTTCTTCAAAATAACTGGCACATTGTTGGTGAGTTAGTTTGTGGTTTTCTCAAAATAACTGGTATTAGTCAAACCCTCTTACTGCTTTTGCGGATACTTTCGACTCCGGACTCTATGGGCCAGTTTCGGTCGATCAGTCTCTTCAATGTGATTTATAAGATTATTTCAAAAATTTTGATTAATCGTTTGAAGCCTTTTTCTGCCTCTTTGGGTGTCGGATAACCAAACTAGTTTTGTTCACCGTTCCATAATGGATAATATTGTTATTATCCAGGAAGTTGTTCATTCCATGCAGAGGAAACCTGGTAAACAGGGGTGGATAACGATTAAAATCGACATGGAAAAAGCTTATGATAGACTATAATGGGATTTCATAGAGGACACTCTTTCTAACATTGGCATTTCGGACACTATATGTCACTTGATTATGCAATGTATTTCTACAATTTCATCTCAGGTCTTGTGGAATGGCTCCATGACGGATACCTTCAAGCCTTCTCGGGGTATTTATCAAGGTGATCCTCTTTCGCCTTATATTTTTGTGTTGTGTATGGAGCGCTTGGCTTAGGCTATTCAGGCGGAAACGATTTGAGGAAGGTGGAAACCATTTAAGACTTCATCTAGTAGTCCTGCACTCCTGCTATTTCTCATATGTTCTTTGTAGATGATATGATCTTGTTTGCTGAAGCTTTGATTGATCAACTGAATATTATTCGTACTATTTTAGATGAGTTTTTTTCATGTTTCAAGGCATAAAGTTAGCATTACGAAGACTACGGTTTATTTTTCTAAGAATGTGCGTACTGCCATGCGTAAGAACATAAATGGGGGGTTTGGCTTTGCCGAAGTGGATGATCTTGGGAAGTACCTTTGGGTCCCTCTGTTGCATCACCACGTCACTTCGGCCTTGTATCATTACTTAGTGCAAATGATCCAACGTAAACTCTGTGGTTGGAAGGCTCGTTGTTTATCTTTGGCGGGCCGCATTACTTTAGCCAGAGCTATACTCTTCGTAATTCCTACTTACACCATGTAAACTGAGGTGATTCCAAAAAGTGTGTCTGGATATTGAACGTCTTATTCGTTGTTTTGTCTGGGTTATATTTCGAGGACTGGAGGGGTTCATCTTGTTAATTGGGATAACACGTGTACCACCATTGTAGAAGGTGGTTTGGGATTCTGTAAAGTTGCTACTCAAAATGAAGCTTTTCTCATGAAGCTTGCTTTCAATTTATTGGTTTGGAACAATGATCTCTGGGTTCGATTCATCCACCCCTATTTCTTTGAGGAGTAGGCTTTCAATTTGAGAAGTGTTATTTGGAATGATGTTCGAAATAATATCGTGTGGAAAATTGGCTCTGGTAAGAATGTGGATTTCTGGCATGACTCTTGGCTTAGTGAGGTAGGTCCTTTAATCCAATTTGTGCACCCGACTATTGCCCATCAAATTGAGCCTACTCCTATTGCTAATATGGTGGAAGCTGATGGTAACTGGCTTTGGAATTTATTTGATCAGTTCCTCCCACGAGACGTGTTATTATGAATTGCTGCCATGAAAGGCCCTTCCAGTCCTTCACCGCAGGATTCTGTTGGTTGGCATGGTTCCAATGATTTGTCCTTCACCATTAAGTCAGCCTACTACCGCCGTTTTGGCCCCTCAGTTCCACCGTCTAGCATTGTTTGGAAGGCGATTCACAAATTCAGGGGTTTAACGAGAATTAAGATCTTCATGTGGCTCATATGCTGGAACAAAATCATGACGAATGATGAATGAGTTTGTTGTCGCGACGGATAGAAATTGCCATGTGTGTGGTGCTAGTGTGGAAGATTTAAATCATATTATTCGTCTTTTTCCTCCTGCTTCTCTTGTGTGGAGAGAATTAATCAAAGTTGACAGATTATCGGATTTCCTCTCTCCCAATTTAGTTGATTGGGTGTCGAACAATCTTACAGCTCCTTCTCGTTTTGCTATTGATCATGATGACTATGAGCTCTTGTTTGGTACTATTCTCTGGAATCTATGGCTTGCTCAGAACTTTAAAGTGTTTGAAACTCCCATGGATAACGGTAGTAGTGTGATTGATCGTAGTAAACACCTGGTGGATATTTTGCTTCGGACTTTAGAGGATACCCGCCTGAATTTGCAGTAGAATCGAATGACTGTTAGTAGCCCTTCGCAGTGGTCGCCCCAGCCTGCACATTGGATAAAAATCAATACCGATGGCGCGCGTCGTGAGTCAGATGGGTCAGCTTCGTGTGGTGGAGTTGCGCGGTACTCCTCAGGTTCTTGGAAGTTTGGTTTCAGCATATTCATTGGTGCGTGTTCAGTGTTCAATGCTGAACTTTGGGGTGCTGCCGTTGGTCTTGATCTGGCTTGGAATGCTGGTTTCCGGTAGATTATTCTTGAAGTTGACAGCTTAGAAGCTTTTCACATCATGCGGAACGATTACAATGATCACCCTCTTAAGGATTGCTTCTCAAATCCCCGTCAACGCCAATGGATCATTAAAATTCTTTATGTGCGTCGAGATGGTAACAAGATTGTCGATGCTTTAGCCAAAAGTGTTAGGGATAATAGTTTGTCTCCTACTCTTTTTGCTGATCCACCTGCTGCATTATTGCCTTTGATTCAAGATGATATCGTTGAAGATCATTAGTGGTCTAGCTTCAGCTTTTTGCGGTTGGTCAAAGCTGGTCTCCTTTGTTTTTCTTGTATTGATATTATTATATGTATTTTTTCCTCCCACTAGGTTTATGGGGGATTTTAATGAGACATAAAATAATATTCCCTTTGTATGTTTTGGTTGAGTACATACATCATTTACCAAATATATATATATATAGGAAAGCGAAGATTGAATGAATCACAGGGTCTTCAAGAGAGTGAACCACCAGGGTCCGTAAGGAGATAAAACAAGGCTACGAAGTCGCAATCACTACTTTTTCGCCAGGATCCGTTAGGAGTGCATTTGAAAGTGACGACACTGAAGGGAGAGGAACGACTCAAGGAGCGAGTTACTCGATCGACTAATACCTAAGCCGGAGAGGTTATGAAATAGCTCGACTGAAAGAAAGGAGAGGGAAAGAGCCTTGAGTCTTTGTTTACGTTGATTGCCCAGAGTCAAGCGTTGAAGCCATCCCATTTTAAAAAGGAGAACCAGACTCTATCTAACTACAAGGAAAACAACCTTAACGCACACAGCTATAATGCGCCCGTCTTCCGAGCCCTTCCCTTTCTTCACCGGCAATTCAGTAAAGCTCACTTCTCTTGACAAATATATAAGGGTAAAGTATAGTAATGGTCACTGGACTTTTTTAAAGCTTTCATTTAGGTCCCTCAGCTTTTAAAACTTGCAATACAGTCCTCTAACATTTAATCTGTTTGAAATATATGGTCCCCGACGTTTCACTGATGTTAGTACATTTGCAATATGGTCACTGAACTTTTCAGGCACTTATATTTAAGTCCCCCAACTTATAAAACTTACAACACAGTCCTCAATTTCATTCTAAACCCTAAATTCCTTTTCCATCTCGAATTATCTTTTCGCTTCTCTCTTCTCATTTCCAGTGTAACTTTTTAGTCGGGGATGCATGAGAAATTCTAATCTAAGTTTAATTATGTGGAGGTGTTGACTTGAATAAGGGTCCATTGAGAGAAGACCCGGCCAAGGGACTATCGGGACCATCAACGATTCAAGGTGTAATGTTAGATACATGTCATCTTAGGTGAAGCATAGATGTTCGATGAAATGCTTGTGAGAAAAAAATGGGGTTAGAAATGCAGAGTTGACAAATACTACTAAGATGAACTAAGTATCATTGTTGAAAGTCACCAACAAAGCTGGAATTATTTTGTATAAATGGCATATAATAATTTATTCATTTAATCCTTGTGGTTAAAGATTTTCCAACCGATGATCAAATATAATGAAATCCCAAACAGCGCATTCACCTCTCAGTTTGTTTCGTAACTCGAATGACATCATGACAAGGTCAAGTAGTTACTCCAAATATACTACCCTATCATGATGCCTTTCGAGTTGTGTGCATGCAAAATTGTCTTCTAAAACTATAATTCAATACAATTCAACTGTAAAATTTCCAAAACATGTAAAAATTTCAATTCGTTCACGATATACCAGTCCTATAATCAACATGAACTTATTAAAAAAAAATACGAGCTCACAGGACGCCGAAAACCACAGGTCAGATCAATAAAATTCCCAGTAAACTAGTACATCAGTCTCTCGAATTGCGCCTGACGATTTCACTATGTCGATACTCACAACCAATTCCCTGATTTAAAGAAAACCCAAACAAGAAAAACAAAAACATTTAGCCTAGAACCCTCTTTCAGTTCTATTCTGATTGACTAAATATATCTCATAAGGAGTACTAAAAGTTTTGATTAAGAATAAAGAAAGAAAATTAGATGGTTTTGGTTCAAAACTAACACTGAATATCCAGATCATTGACATGCAGTTCCAGAAACATAAAAATTTCAACTAAAAACACACAATACGAGCTGAAAATGGGAAAGTACTAAAGAGAAAAAGCTTACTTCCGGATAACCCAAAAGAGAAAATAAATACCTTCTTGCAAGTGAGGGGAGAGGCTAAGAAATAAACGCAATCAGTGTTGCGTTATAGCAATTTTTCCTCCATTTTTTCTTTGTAAATAAAAGTTGAAAGACAGAGCATTGCTTGGGTTTACAATTTTACATGGCGGAAAATTGAAGAACAAAAACCAAACGAGAGTGCATGTGAGCAAAAAAGACTGAGAGGTGAATGGCTATTTGGGATTTCATTATATTTGATCATCTGTTGGAAAATCTTTAACCACAAGGATTAAACGAAGAAATTATTATATGTCATTTATACAGAATAATTTCATCTTTGTTGGTGACTTTCAACAATGATACTTAGTTCATCTTAGTAGTATTTTTCAACTCTGCATTTCTAACCCCCATTTTTTTCTCACAAGTATTTCATCGAACATCTATGCTTCACCTGACATAACTTGTATCTAACATTACACCTTAAATCGTTGATTCCGATAGTCCCTTGGTCAGGTCTTCTCTCAATGGACCCTTGTTCAAGTCAACACCTCCACATAATTCAAAGTTAGATTAGAATTCCCTTACATCCCCGACTGAAAAGTTACGTTGGAAATGAGAATAGAGAAGCGAAAAAGGAAATTCGAGATCGAAAAAGAATTTAGGGTTTAGAATGAAATTGAGGATTGTGTTGCAAATTTTAAAAATTGGGGGACTTAAATGCAAGTGTCTGAAAAGTTTAGTGACCATATTGCAAACGTACTAACGATAGTGTAACCTCGGGGACCATATTGCAAACGGACTAAATGTTGGAGGGCTGTATTGCAAGTTTTAAATGTTAGAGGACTGTATTGCAAGTTTTAAAAGTTAGGGGACCTAAATAAAAGTTTTAGAAAAATTCAATGACCATTACTATACTTTACCCAATATATAATTGATCTTTCTACTAAGAAGTTAACTAAGTTGGCACCGATATCATAATGAGTCCTAGTCACTTTTTACCATGCTTTTTATCACTTTTGGCAACTTCACAGATTCTTTATCTATATAAGAATCATTATTCTTTCGGGACATAATCATTGATGCTTGCACTGGAGCTGGCATATATCTCTTTTGTTAGGTCTATGATCTAAGTGAATCCTTGTTTATTGATTAGTTATAAAATTATTATGCTAAAGGAGCTTTTAAGCCACTTTTAGGAATCGAATAAGCAATCACAAAGAATGGTAAGCGCTACGAACCTTTTGCCCAGTTAATCCGAGTAAGGTTTAAGCGTATATATAGATATAATAGATAGGTTAAGGAATGGCCAGCAGTTTAGTGTATATATATATATATATATATATATATATATATATTATGAATTAATAATAGAATTTAAAAATAAAAAAAATAATAGAATTTCATTTTAATAAACCGTTACACGTTAAGGTTAGAAGTAGTAAATTTTGGCAGCATAAATGATGTATTTAATAACAATATTATTATTTTAGTTTTGTTTTGGTCTTTTAACTATTTTTAATTCATATATAATATTAAGTTTTGGTTCCGATTTGGTCACCATTGTTAAAAAATAAACAAAAATGTTAACAATTTTTATTTTTTTTAATAATGATGTGTCATTATCTTATGTTGATATGTTAATATAATTATTAATTTTCTTTTGATTAAATATTTTTTTTCATTATTAATTTTTAAATGATGAATAATCAAAATAAAACAAAAATATAATCGGGTAAAGTATACAAATGGTCCCCCGATTTTAGAGCGTTGTTTTGTTGAGTACCTCGACTATCGAAAATTACAAAATGGTGTTCTAACTATAAGACGTTGTTTTGTTGAGTCCCTGACTATTAAAAGTTACAAAATAGGCATCTGACAACTCATAGGTGTTGGGATATTCGATCAAGCTCAATTTGATCAACCATATGATTTGCCAAGAGGGGGTGAATTAGCTTTTTGAGTTTAGGGAGTAAGGAGTATAAAGATAGACAAATTACACAGCGATTTATAGTGGTTCGACTTCTCAACCAAGTCTATATCCACTACCTTAGCTCCTCACTAAGGATTTTCTAACAAATTCACTAATTTGTTCTTTCTTTTAACAGGATCAAGAGATAACCTTTACAAACTCCCTAGCTTTTAACATGCTTAGCTAGAACCAATCCTCTTTTCACAAAGAAAATAAATGTAAAAAAGAAAACCCTTACAAGGTAGGTGTTTACAAAATTAAGCTCACAAAAAACAAGAACTAAAGATATACAAGTAAGTTCAAACACACTATGTACAAGAGAAAAAGAATAAAAGAGTGAAAAGCTTTTCTCTTGATGATGAATTGCTTGGATAGATGTTCTAACCCTTCTTCAAGTGTTCTCAACTTGTTTTTATATGTTGGAATGTATTTGTGGTCATTTCTAGCCGTTGGGGATTATTTTTTTGCAAAATAAAACTACCCAGGACAGGGAGTATCGGTACTCCTTTAATGAGTATTGGTACTTCCTTTATAATTTTTAAACCAACTAGCAGTTACTAGCCATTGGGATTGACCAGTATTGATACTATGATCACGGTATCGATACTACTGTGTAAAGTAGTATCAGTACTCCTTTGAGTATCAATACCTGTTTTGCATTCTGGAATTTGAGCTATTTGAAAAACAACTTGTAGTATAGATACTACCTAGAGAGTATCGATACTTATCTTACCTTTGGTATTGGTACTACGTGAATAATATCGGTATTGTTCATGCAATATCGATATTGTAAGAATAGTATCGGTACTACGTACCATGAAAATCAATTTTGTGCTCAAATTCTATTTTAATTTTAATACCCCAAACTTCGGGTCAGTGACTAGTGTGTAAGAATTTAAAATTTAGTTGTTTAAGTTTGATAAATTGAAATGTACAAGGATTGATTAAAGAAAATTTTGTTTAAGACTTATTATTAAAGATTGAAGAATGGAAGGGAAAATGGTCTTTTGGCATGAAATGAATTTAAAATTCATTTCTTAAGGTTATATAACATGTGATGAAAATGAAGAAAAAAAAGAAAAGAAAAATCTCGAAGCTCTTCTCTTCTTCCCACCGTGAACACCATGGCTAAGGTAAGTGATTTTAAAGTTGATTGTTTCTTTTATTTTTGAGTTGGATTTTAGTCCTTAGGTGATATAGAAGCTTAAGGAAGCTTAAAGATAACTAAAAACTATTGGATTGATGAGTTATTGGTAAATTAGTAAAATGGGTTTTTATGGGAATTGTTGAAAAATTATTAATATTTGGATTCTAAAGATATATTTGACTTGTCAAGGGTTTGAGTAAGATGTTAGAAGTGTTAGAAAGGATTGAGAACATGTTGAAGAATTGGTATGATTTTTATTTTCAAGAGTTCTATGGAGAAATTAAGATGTTAAAGGGGTTTTAATGGATATAAGTTAGTGGTAATAAGTGTAAATGAGTTTAAAGGCATGAAGGGAGTTAAAAGTTTGAGATTTAGGTGAATTTGGGTAAATTTCGAAGTGAAATAGGTGAATTTTAGGTAAGGGTATCGGTGCTGGAAAAACGGTATCGATACTATAAGGTTAAATTAAAGGAAATTGTATGAATCGGTTGAACAGTATCGATGCTGATTGAAATAGTATCGATACTGATTTGGAGGTATCGATATCAAGAGTAAGGTATCGATACTGTAATTAAAAAAATGAATTCCAGAATGCCAAAATGGTATCATTACTTAAATAGGTATCGGTACCATAGAAGAGAAGTATCAGTACTGTGGGTAGAGTACTAATATTAGTCAGTCTGAAATGTTAAATTAAGTGTTTCATTTCGTTTAAGTAAAAGTTAACGGGTTAGATGTTAATTGAGCTTCGATATTCATATTGGTCATGCAATGTGTAGATTCGATCGAAAGTAAATGTTGAACGAAGTGATGTATAAAGTTGGGAAGTTAAAGTGAAAAAGGGTTGCTTAGGGCTTAAATGAGGCAAAGGTGAGTGCATTTTATTTATGCTTTTAAAGTATGGAATGAGGAAGACTTGCGATGAGTCAACCTCGAATGTTTTGAAAGAAAAGGTTTTGAATTTAATTATGAAACACTTTTATCATGCTTTTGTAAATAAATTTTGAATGATTTGGCTTGTGAGGAGCCAATTTTGAAAGCTTGATAATGAAAATGATTTGATTTATGTTATGCTGTTTTTCAAATATTTTAATATATTCGTATTTATGAACTATGAGTATATGATATATGAGATTAAATGAAAATGTTGAATAAATTATATGTGAAATGAAATACTATGAGAATAAGTTCTATGTGAATAAATGATAAACTTGAATAATGCTATGTGAAAATGTCTATGTGAATATGTGCTAAGTAACCGTAGTCTATGTGAATAAAAGATACATGAAAAATAAATGTGAAATAATTATATGGAATAAGCCCAAAGTATATTTCATGAGAATTAGGGGTATAGTTGGCATGCCAAGAGTTGAGGGTTCTATGCAATCCTTCGGGACAAATTCTACGTGGTCCTTCGGGACAAATTTTACGCAGTCCTTTGGGATTAATCTATGTGGCACATCGGTGCATATTTTACATGGCCCTTCGGTGCAAATGATATGAGCAATGGTGACTGCAATTATAGTGCACAAACTCAATGTACTCACATACCTTGAGTTCTCAGTGATATATGTTGGGCTAATAAAACAAATTAATATAATTCGAACAAGGTGTAATAGTATACGATGTTTGCATGAAGTGCCTATTGGTTTTTATATGAAATGTTTCAAGGAAATGTATAAGCAAGTGTCAAATGAATATAAATTAATCAATAATTAATAGTATATGTTATAAGTTATGAAGAGCATGGTGTTTTAGTATTTATTGATTCTTTTGAAATATTTACATACATGTTTTTTTTTATTATACTCAATATGCCTCATTAAGTCATAGACTAAGCGTGTGATTGTTTTCACATGTAGGTTCAAAGAGATTTGAGGAGTAAGTCAAATAAACAAGGGCGTGACAACATACCTGTGAAGATTTTCAGATCAACAAAAATTGAATTTTATATGTTTTTGTTATTTGAAGGTTGTTTTCATGTACTAATAATGTTTTAAATTGTAGATGCTTTGATATGTTATTAAGTTTTCGTTTTTTGTCAAATAAAAGTAAAAAGACAAATTTTAGTCAGATTTTCAAAGTTTGCGTGAAAAGTTAATGTGACATCTCAGATTCATATATGGGTTGGGTACGGGTCGGGTGTTACATTTATTGGTATCAGAGCTTAGGTTGAGTCAAGTTTTCGAAATAGACCGGCCGATCGAATGTCTAAAATGTATGGTTTGTACATGCCAACGAAATAACGATGATCTCTAATTTGATAGTGTAATGAGTATGATGTACTTGCTAGTATTGTTAAGTTATTAGATATTTATAGATTTCAGACTACGAGGACTCCTGAAGTGAAGTAGGATATGAAGTTCAGGAATATCAGAGTGTAAGGGAGAAGCTAAGAAATGTGGATTTAAAATTAATTTCATAATAGAAAGTCATGGTTAAATGTTTTAGGTCACAAAGTAAGGATGAAAAGTGTATAAGTATCTATCGAGAATTCATAATAATTTCGGTTATAGATTAGACATTTTCATTGTTAAGCCATAATAGATAGTTGTTCAAGTTCAATGATTCAGAAATGTTCGGAAGGAAAGATTTTTAGGAAACAAGTGCGAACGATTAACTTCCACGATAAGATGCAAAAACGATTTGTATTGATAAATGTTGCTTGTTAAGGATTAACGATCTTTGCAGTTAAAACTATAGAAGCATTTTTTAAAATTTGATAAAATATTAGAATTCTAAGAGATTAAGACTAGTTTGGTGAAATATTTTAAAGTTGAATTAGGTTTCGTTGATATTTATGTGCTAGGAAATCAAATTTCCAATTGTACACAAAAGCCAATGATAAGTGTATTTTCTAATGATATTTGATTTGATTAAGATAAAGGAATTACATGAAGTAGAGTATGGATAAATGGTAGAAAGTATAGTATACATATGAACCATGTTTGAGTAGAATTTTGAAAAGTTATTTTGAATACGAAATCTCTTGGATTTAGATGATTATTAAAAAGATCCATAAAGAATCTTAATGACCCCTCCCTACTAAGAAAGTTATTAGTAAATGAGGCAACAATTATTTGGATTAGTAAGAAACAAGGAAATGCAAGGAATGTAATAATAAGATCAATTGGAAAGTGATGGCTTGGAAAGTAAGTTGGAGAAGTAATTGCAATGTTATAAAGGATATTTAAAAATGATTCTATTGTGGTAAAGAAGACGAATTAAGTGGGTTTTGCTAGAAATAAGATAAAAGTCAATTTGAAATATGTATGTAGAAAGGAAATTTTTAACTGATAGTAGATCAGGAATTAGAATAGCAAGTTTTGTTCAAAGAAATTTGGTAAACGAGATTGGAAGATCTGCCAGAAATTGTACAAGTTGAATAAGAAAAACTAATTTATGAGTAGATACGTATTTGAATATATTTTTATGGATCAAATGGAGAAATTTTAACTATAAGGGATAATAAAGAGTAGTGTTATTTACTAGTAGTGTAGACTACCAAAGTTAGAAGAGTGCAATAAAATTTGTAAATAATAATGGTTACAAGTAGTATGAGAAGGGTATTGGGGTAAGCAAAAGAGAGGACCTATGTTATCAGGAAGTTTTTGAATTAAGAAAGAAATTTTTTTTGAGTTATGAGTAAAAGTTAACAAGCATTATGTTTGTTGGAAGATAGTGACAAAGTGTTGGATCAACTGTGTTAACATTAAAGAAATGAAAGTTGGAAATGTTGCCCAAATTAAGAAATGGAAGTTAAAACAAAGTGAAAGGATAGGACTTTCTAAGAAGTTTAAGAGAGTTGTAGAATTTGATATGTTACGTCGAAAATTTTCTGTTCATAAAGTTGTAAATTTATTATTGAAAGAAGAATATAACACAAGGAATGCAGAAGTAAAGTTCAAGTTTATTTTGTTAGAATAAAAGAAGAATATAAAAGTACATGATAAGGATAGAACATGAAAACGAGGATAACATTTAAGATTTATAGGATATGTTTAAGTTAGTAATGATAAGAAAATATTTTTACTCTGAAAGGAATAAAGATATAAGAAATTAAAGAGAATGGTTTAAAAGATCAAATACGACAAGGGTTATATACAAGTAGAGTTTATAAGTTTGGCTTAATGGTAAATTGAAAATAAGGTAATAAATAAATTTGGAATGAAAGGAAACAATTTTCAGTTCTAAGTGGAAATGAGAAAGTTATTATGAACTTTGTATCAGATTTGCTTTTAGTACCTAGAAAAAGGACTCATTTTGGGCGATTATGGATAGATTGACTAATATGCACACTTTATTCCAGTTCAAGGTAACTATTCTAGGGATAAGTACGCTAAATTATATATAAAGAGATTGTTGGACTGCATGAAGTATATTTCTCAATTATATCTAATAGTGATATGGGGTTTATTTCAAGGTTTTGGAAGTCTTTGAACAAGGCCTTAGGAACTCGACTTAACTTTAGCACTACTTTCCATATGCAGATAGATGGTTGGTTTGATCATATTATTCAGATTTTAGAAGTTATGTTAAGGCGTTTATGATCGAGTTTAAAGAATCAGAAAAAACATGGTATACTAAGTTGACCAAGCATAAATGTTGATTTTTGTTGTTGTATTCCTTAACCAAGTAGACTCAGCTAAGAGAATAAAGATATATTAAGGAAGCATGAGATATAGTCGAATGATAAGGATATAGTCAATGATTATATTTCCTCTGACCAAGTTATTGAGGATAGACATATTACTTAATTTGATTATTAAGTGTCAAGAAAATGTTAAGAAGTTAAAAAGAATATTGACATAAGCTCCAAAGTTAGAATGATAAGAATCTGGAAAAGATTATGTAAATCATAGTAATGCATCCTATGATGGTTTGTGATGTGTGTTTGTACAAGAGGAAAAGTTTTGGGTTATGATTCAAAGCAATTAAAAAATTATGGAAGAAATCATCTAACTTATGATCTCGAGTTGGCAATGATTATGGTTATTTTGTTGATAGAACACCACTATCTACACGAATCCCAACAGTTAAAAGTATATGTTGAATTGAAGGGAAATGGATTGAATTTCTTGTAGACTGATGACATGTTTATCAATTGCAACCATGAAAGATTAAAGTAGTGGCTGATACGACAAAATCGAAAGACATTTCTACTTTAAGAGTTTTGAATAAGTGATTTTCTTTAAAGTAAGACAGTGTTTTGATTTTATAATTAAATTAAAGTCTTTGTTACTAGATCAAATAAAGGATCTTAAGAGAAAAGATGAAAAGAGTTATCATCGAGTTTGTTTTTAAATTGTTGAGATGCCATCGAGTTAAAGTAAAGTATAAAGATAACTCAATATGAAGATGTCTATGGAAGAAAGTGTCGGACACCATTAAGATCGAGATATATAGTGGGGTCAGATTTAATCAAGAAAGTCGAAAGGAAATTGAGGATTATTCAATATTAATAATGTTTTTATTTTTCGATACTCAGAAGATATAGATCAAATCCTTTCCACATCATAGCATTGTAAGAGATAGAAGTTCAATTTGACTGACCTATGAGGAAGAACCAGTAAAAATTTTAGTATATGAGTTAAACAACTAAGGAATTAGATGATTTCGTTAGTAAGAGTGCTTTGGGTAATCACAAAGCGGAAGAGGTGGCATGGAAGCGTGAAAAGGACATAAAGAGAAAAGTTATCATCTCTTTGTGCTGTGAAAATTCGAGGACAAATTCTCTTCAGGGGGAAGAATTGTAATACCCCAAACTTTGGGTCAGTGACTAATGTGTAATAATTTAAAATTTAGCATTTTAAGTTTGATAAATTGAAATGTACAAGGATTGATTTTGGAAAATTTTGTTTAGGACTTATTATTAAAGATTGAAGAATGGAAGGGAAAATGGTCTTTTTGGCATGAAATGAATTTAAAATTCATTTCTTAAGGTTGTATAACATGTGATGAAAATGAAGAAAGAAAAGAAAGGAAAAATCTGGAAGCTCTTCTCTTCTATTATTCCCACCGTGAACACCAAGGCTAAAGTAAGTGATTTTAAAGTTGATTGTTTCTTTTATTTTTGAGTTGGTTTTTAGTCCTTGGGTGATATAGAAGCTTACAGAATCTTAAAGATAATTAAAAACTATTGGATTGATGAGTTATTGGTAAATTAGTAAAATGAGTTTTTAAGGGAATTATTTAAAAATTATTAATATTTGGATTCTAAAGGTATATTTGACTTGTCAAGGGTTTGAGTAAGATGTTAGAAGTGTTAGAAATGATTGAGAACATGTTTGAAGAATTGGTATGATTTTTAGTTTCAAGAGTTCTATGGAGAAATTAAGATGTTAAAGGGGTTTTAATGGATATAAGTTAGTGGTAATAAGTGTAAATGAGTTTAAAGGCATGAAGGGAGTCAAAAGTATTAAATTTTGGTAAAGTAGGGTAAATTTTGAAGTGAAATAGGTGAATTCTGAGTAAGGGTATCGATACGAGAAGAATGGTACCGATACTATAAGGTTAAAATTAAAGGAAATAGTATGAATCGGTTGAACATTATCGTACTGATTGAAGTAGTATCGATACTGATGTGGAGGTATCGATAAAAAGAGTAAGGTATTGATACTGTAATTAAAAAAATGAATTCCAGAATGCCAAAATGGTATCGATACTTAAATAGTTATCGGTACCATAGAAGAGATGTATCAATATGTGGGTAGAGTATCAATACTATTTAGTCTGAATGTTAAATTAGGTGTTTCATTTCGTTTAAGTAAAAGTTAATTTGTTAGATGTTAATTGAGCTTCGATATTCATATTGGTCATGCAATGTGTAGATTCGATTGAAAGCAAATGCTGAACAAAGTGATGTATAAAGTTGGGAAGTTAAAGTTAAAAAGGGTTGCTTAGGGCTTAAGTGAGGCAAAGGTAAGTGCATTTTATTTATGCTTTTAAAGTATGGAATGAGGAAGACTTGCAATGAGTCAACCTCGAATGTTTTGAAAGAAAAGGTTTTGAATTTTATTATGAAACACTTTTATCATGCTTTTGTAAATAAATTTTGAATGATTTGGCTTATGAGGAGTCAATTTTGAAAGCTTGATAATGAAAATGATTTGATTTATGTTATAATGTTTTTCAAATATTTTAATATATTCGTATTTATGAACTATGAGTATATGATATATGAGATTAAATGAAAATGTTGAATAAATGCTATGTGAAATGAAATACCATAAGAATAAGTTCTATGTGAATAAATGATAAACTTGGATATTGCTACGTGAAAATGTCTATGTGAATATGTGCTAAGTAACCGTAGTCTATGTGAATAAAAGATATATGAAAAATAAATGTGAAATGATTATATGGAATAAGCCCAAAATATATTTTATGATAATTAGGGGTATAGTTGGCATGCCAAAAGTCAAGAGTTTTACGCGGTTCTTTGGGACAAATTCTATGTAGTCCTTCGGGACAAATTTTACGCGGTCCTTCGGGAGAAATCTATGTGGCACTTTGGTGCATATTCTATGTGGCAATTTGGTGCATATTCTACGTAGCACTTCAGTGCAAATTATATGAGCAGTGGTGACTGCAATTATAGTGCACAACCTCAATGTACTCACATACCTTGAGTTCTCAGTGATATACGTTGGGCTAATAAAATAAATTAATATAATTTGTACAAGGTGTAACAGTATACGATGTTTGCATGAAGTTCCTATTGGTTTTTATATGAAATGTTTCAAGGAAATGTATAAGCAAGTGTCAAATGGATATAAATTAATCAATAATTAATAGTATATGTTATAAGTTATGAAGAGTATGGTGTTTTAGTATTTAATGATTCTTTTGAAATATTTACATAAATGTTTTATTGTTTTATTATACTCATTATGTCTCACTAAGTCATAGACTTAGCGTGTGATTATTTTCAAACGTAGGTTCAAAAAGATTTGAGGAGTAAGTCGAGTAAGCAAGGGCAGGACAACATACTTATGAAGATTATCAGATCAACGAAAATTGAATTGTATATGTTTTTGTTATTTGAAATGTTGTTGGCATGTACTAATAATGTTTTAAATTGTAAATGCTCTAATATGTTATTAAGTTTTCGTTTTTCTTCGTCAAATAAAAGTAAGATGTCAAAATTTAGTCAGATTTTCAAAGTTTTCAAGCGTTAAAAAGTCAATGTGACATCTTAGATTTCTTATCCGGGTCGGGTACGGGTCGGGGTGCTACATTAATGGACTTTAAATTATTTTTGAAAACTTCTGAAAACTTTGAACAAATTCAATTTAAGTCCAAAAACATTTTGCCTTAATTTGTTATATCAAAACATTATAAAACATGGCTCAACAATCTCCCCCATTTTTGATATAACAAAATATTTGAAAAATTATTTTTGGCAAAACTTCCCCTTAATAAAATATTTAATAAAAAAGAGAAATATTTGGAAAAAGTTAAAGCTCCCCCTTTTTCATTCTTGAAATCGAATTTTTCAAACCCATACTTCTCTCCCTTTTTGTTATATCAAAAAATAATTCAAATTTTTAAGTTCAAAACAACAATGGAGAGTAAGTAGTAATTTTAACATTAAAATCATTTGAAAAATCAAAACTCCCCCTCAATAAAAGCATTCTAAACAAAATTTGACTTTAAAATCTTGACACTTAAAAAATTGAATTTCAACAAAGATGAACAAACATGTTAGTAACACATGAAATTCAATATATTCAAGTCTAATAAACTTTATGCAATACCAATAGTTGAAATTAAGTGCACGTGCATAACGCTATAAAAAAATGTTATGCATTAAAAAAATTGATATCAATTGTTAGAGAGATACCATTTGCAATAAATCACATGCATAAACATTTAAATTAAGGCCAAAAATTAAAATTTGTAAAAACACAAAACATTAAAATCAATTTTGACCAAAATTCATTATGATGAACAAACATTTATGAAAAATCATTAAAGCTTTAGAAAATGTTCATCACAACATATTTTTAATATACATGGGATAGAAAACATAAAATTATTTAAAAATGAAAACTTATGCATGCTTACAACAAATAGGAAACCAATTATGCAAAACATAAACATTAAGCTTAGAGGTTACTCATTCCTTTTCAAGTGTGACTAGAGCATTTGAATGTCTTCACTTTCATCACCATTGCTCCCACACAACTACAAGAGACATTCATTTGGATTTTGGTATCCAAATTGCTTTAGATCCTTGAACATTAGTTTCAATGCTCGTTGTTCCTTTTGGAACCCATACTTGTTTAACTTTAAAATGTTTTCCTTTCTTTAAAGGACAAGTATGTTCAAAATGACCATGAAAATGGCAATGTGAGCATTTTTCATTTTTAAACATAATGAGTTGTTTCTAGAAATTAATTCTTTTTTTTTGTTAAGCTTTCAAGCTTAATTTTCAAATCAAAATTTTCTTTTTCTAAATCATTGATTTTGATTTTTGAAAGCTCTAAATCATTTTTCAAGGTTTCATTTTGTTTTTCAAAATCAACTTTTGCTTTTAAAATCAAATCATTTTCAACTTTAAATTTTGAATTAATTTTTTATATTTGGAATTCATGGTCTCAAATTCCAAATACAACTCATTATAGGCAACTTGTAACTCATTAAAAGAATAAGAATTTGATTCACTAGAGCTAGAAGTTACCATTGAATCTTCTTCGATGGACATGAGGCATAGGTTGCTATTTCATCTTCATCATTGGAGTCATCGCCATCACTCCAAGCAGCCACAAATGTCTTCTTCTTATTTGATCTCTTCTTTTTTAGGAGGGGAAAATTATACTTGACATACCTCGTTCTTTGACATTCGAAGCACACCGGGGGACCCTTCTTTTTCCTTGATTCACGCTTCACTTCCTTAGAATTTATGAATCTCTTGAATCTTTTGAAGAGCTTGGATATCTCTTCTTCTTCATCATCATCTTCATCCACCTTTTCACTTGAATCTTGATCACACTCATTGGTGGATTTGAAGGCAATGCCTACCTCATTTTTCTTCTCTTCATCTTCTTCTTTCTTTACCATCAACTCATGAGTGAGAAGAGAACCAATAAGTTCATCAAGAGTGAGAGTTTTTAGGTTCTTAGCTTTGATGATCGTTGTCTTCTTCGATTGCCAAGACTTTGGAAGTGAATAAATAATCTTTCTCACAAGCTTCTCATTAGAGATAACTTCTCCAAATTCCTAAATACCATTGACAATCACGGAAAATCTATTCGTCATAGCTTTGATGTCTTCATCCAGTTTCATCTTGAAATTCTCATAACTATGGTTGAGAAGACTAATTTTGGTTTCCCTCACTTCATTGGTTCCTTCTTGAGTGACTTGGAGCTTGTCCCAAATCTCCTTAGCATTAGAATAAGATGAGACTCTTCCATATTCATCCAAGCCTAATGCACAAAAATAGAATGTGCATAGCCTTTACATTGAGTTGGAACTTATTCTTCTCTCTATCACCCCAATCATCCATCTCATCGGTTGGAATGAAATATCCCTTCATGATTGAGTTCCAAGATCCTAGATCGTTCGGTTGAATGAAGAACATCATCCTATTCTTCCACTATGCATAATTAGCTCCATTGAAATAAGGTAGCTTGTTGACCAGTTAAGAGTCTTCAATGTAGTAAGAGCCAGAGGTTAGAGCCATCTTCTCGGTTGCGTCGAGAATCGATAGAGCTTCTTCAAGGATCGTCTCAAGGTTGTTAGACTTTATAACGAGTCAAACTCTGATACCAATTGTTGGGATATTTAATGAAGCTCAATTTGATCAACCAAATGATTTGCCAAGAAGGGGTGAATTGGTTTTTTGAGTTTAGGGAGTAAGGAGTATAAATATAGACAAATTGCACAACGATTTATAGTGGTTTGACTTCTCAACCAAGTCTACATCCATTACCTTAGCTTATCGCTAAGGATTTTCTAACAAATTCACTAATTTGTTATTTCTTTTTACAGGATCAAGAGATAAACTTTACAAACTCCCTAGCTTTTAACAGGCTTAGCTAGAACAATACCCTTTTCACAAAGAAAATAAATGTAAACAAGAAAACCCTTACAAGGTAGGTGTTTACAAAATAAGCTCACAAAAAACAAGACATAATGATATATAATTAAGCTCAAACACACTATGTACAAGAGAAAAAGAAATAAAAGAGTGAAAAGCTTTTCTCTTAATGATGAATTGCTTGGATAAGTGTTCTAACCCTTCTTCAAGTGTCCTTAACTTTTTTTTATATGCTGGAATGTGTTTGTAGTTGTTTCTAGCCGTTGGGGATTGTTTTTCTACAAAATAAAACTGCCCAAGACAGGGAGTATCAGTACTTCTTTAATGAGTATCGGTACTTCCTTTATAATTTTTAAATCAATTACCCGTTACTAGCCATTGGGCTTGGCCAGTATCAATACTATGATCATGTTATTGATACTAATGTGTAAAGTAGTATCGGTACCTATTTTGCATTCTGGAATTTGAGCTATTTGAAAAATAACTGGTAGTATCGATACTACCTAAAGAGTATCAGTACTACATGAACAATATCGGTATTATTCATGCAGTATCGGTATTATTTATGCAGTATCGATACTGTAAGAACAGTATCGGTACTACGTAACCTGAAAATCATTTTTGTGCACAAATTCTATTTTAATGGACTTTGAATTATTTTTGAAAACCGTGAACAAATTCAATTCAAGTCCAAAAACATTTTGCATTAATTTATTATATCAAAACATTATAAAACATAGTTCAAAAATATGTTATAAATTCGTCATTGTTCGTTAAAAAATAGGAGATTATATAAGCTGGTCATTAACCTGCTAACTGAGACATGATAAAATTTAATTCCATAACTGTTTGAGTTGTATTTTATAGTTCACATTATGTCATCGAGCCAGTTTTCAAAACATTGTGTCATTGAACCAGTACTTTAAAGCAACGATGATGTCAATAGACATCATTAAAACATGATTTTATCATATCTCAATCAAAAGGTTAACGTCTAGATCAAATGATCGCCAACTTTTTAACGAAAAATGACAAGTTTGGAACATATGAATAGTCTAATGACAAATTTCTAACTTTTAATATTCAGAAAACTCAACAAAGCAATGTCCTATAGTTGAAGGATCATTCTGTAACTAATTTCAATAGTCAGGGGACTCAATAAAGGAATGCCCTATAGTTGGGGACCATTTGTGTACTTTATCCTATATAATATTAGATATGATTTAAAAAGGCTTAATATAAAATAAGTGTCTAAACTATACTGTTTTCTCATTTAGGTGCCTAATGGATTTTTCAGTCAATCCAAGGGCCTAACGTTATAAACGTTACCATTTTAAGTGTCCCGACCGTAACGACTGTTAAAAAATCGTTAAGTAACACGTATCATATCCTGATAATTTATTTTTAATTTTTAAAAAATAAAATCTTCAAAATTATCAGCATACAACATGTGTCACTTAACTTTTTAGCGACTGTTATTGTTGGGACACTTAAAATGGTAACGTTTATAACGTTAAACACCCGGATTGATCGAAAAATAGTTTAGACACGTAGATAAAAAATATGGTATAATTTAGACAGTTTTATATCAAGCCTTAAAGGGTAAATTACAAATTTCATCACTGAACTTTACTCTCTCTCCTATTTTTCTCATTGATAAAAGTTTTTAAATTCCTCACTAAACTTAATACATTAGTTTTTTTACTCTTCCGTTAAATAGTTAACGGTTTTAAAACGACGTCGTTTAAAAAAATTCACCAAAACGATGTTGTTATGTATCTATATAACAGTCTATTTAAAAAAAACAAAATTTTCACCAAAACGATGTCGTTAGTGAAAAAATGATTGAGTGACAAAAAAATCAAATATATTAAATTCAGTGAGGAAATTGAGTGAGTTAAATAGGAGAGAAAATAAAATATCGTTATTAAATTTACCATTTACCCAGCCTTAAAAAATAATAATTTAACTAAACATATAGTTTACCCATTCTAGTAAACAAGTGCTTTAAGGCAGAATTATAAAGGGAAGACTTCGAGCGATAGAGAACGAAAATATAGTAAGAGGAGAAGTACTAAGCGCATACAGGGCTCTTCTAAAAGCTACCCGTAAATCATTTTCCGGCGACACCATGATGTTTAACGCCTCCGCCGTTGAGATTCGTCAGAAATTCGACGTCAATCGTCACGTGACTTCGGAGCCTGAGATCCGGAGACTCCTCGAGGAAGCACGTGAGGCATCCCAATTCATTTCCACCATGATCGTTCAAGCCAAGCTCAACGAACGCGGCGGCTACGGTACCTTTTATCATCTTCCCCGTTGCATTCCATCTCATCCGCAGCTCACTAGGGTGTACTTTAATGCTTTACGTTAATTGATCACCACGTGTTCGATGGATTGTCTGTTTGACCGCCTCTTTCACTTCTTAATGTTAAGTGCTTCTTGCTGCAGAGGTTAAGCCGAGTAAGGAGCATGTGGGAGCTACACTGGAGATCCCCTCCGAAGAAATCATCAGAAAATCTGCAACACAGTCAAAGCAATAAACTTGGGCTTTCATCAGATACATCACTACTCTATTTCCTTGCTTTTTTCAGTCTGCAAATGACTTGCTCTTCGGTTTTTAAATACCATTTTAGTTGCTTGCTCTAAATTTTATTCAATGTGAAACAATAATGATGCAAAATTTTGACTTGGTCCATGAGGATTTGTGTCATTAATAAGTTTCAGTGTTGTACTATGACTGACAATCCATTCAAGGATGGATGCATGATCTTATGTAAGGAGTGAGTTTCTAAAATTTTAAGAGGAGATAAATTTATAAAATTCTAAAGATTAAAACATATCATCAATAGAAAATATAAATAAAAAAATATAAGATAATTTAAAATATATGTTAGGAGTGATTACTCCAACTGCTCCTCTCTGAATGCATAGGCTAAATGATCGAGGGAAAGAAGAATTGGTTCTCCTCTACTCCCTTTTCACTTTATGAAATCCCTACTAGGTTAGATTGGCCTTTTAGCATTGTGCATTTTACAATTTATCAAAGCTTGGGTTCAAGATATATGAAACAAGAGTTATCAAAATATATGGATTGTCACTCAGTTAGAACGTTGCTTACCTCTTGAAGATTAGATACTTTGTGGTGCTGCACAAATTTCTTATTCTACAGGTAACACCAATGGACTTTAGTATGATCGAGTAATGTTGAAATCAATAAGCTTTGCATCTTTATTATAATTAGCTAACACAATCATCTGGCCAGAAGAAGGTTAACCTGAAACATTCAGATTAAGACAATGATAATAGGGAAAATAAAAGAAATGAAGTAAGTTTATACATGGATGTAATATGGTTTTCTCTCCTCAAAGACATTTTAGAGCTTTTCGTGTATCTCACATTTGCAGAATCATGTCAAATGCAGTTCTTATGGCATTTCATTGGCAATATTTTCCTTTAAATTTTAGTGATAACCAGTGACTTGGTTATGGTCAGATTAAACCCCAAAAACTTGTCTGGTACACTCTTTAAGCTTATATTAGTTTTGAAATAAATGAAATCATGCCTTTCTCTCCCTCAACATTCCTGGTTTAATTACTTTTTAGGTCAAGTTAGTTTCTCAATCACACAAATTAAACCTATGAGTGTAAATGAACCGAGCTTGAACGAATAAGATTGTGTTTGTCTTTACTTGTTTATTTTTTAAGGTGCTCATGTTCGGTTCGTGTTCGTTTAATTTTTTGATATTGTGTTCGTGTTCGTTTGATTATTTTTGAAGGTATTCATGTTCGGTTAATTATGTTTGTTTATGCGTCCACTAACATGTTCGTTTGTTTATTTTTACCCTTATATTGGCAAGCCAAAGAAGATGGTGAAATTATGCTATTAGTCCTTAAGCTCTTTAGGCTCTACAGTTTGAACTCTAAAGTTCGTCGTGTGTTCAATTTAGTCACTGCCTCCACCAATATTTAAAATGTAAAAAGTAAATGGAAAAGGACAATCGGGTAAATAGGTCGATAAACAAGCTTATAAATGAACCAATAAATGAGTTTTCGAATGAGCTTGTTTGAGAATATAAAAGAACCGAATACACATTTTTTCGTGTTCGTTCATTTGTTAAATGAAAATAATTTTTTTTTTGTTTATATAGTTTAATAAACGAACGTTATATGAATGGTTTATGAACAATTCACCCTAATTAAACCCCAGCTCTCTTTTTCATTTAAATACTTCTTAAGTTCAAATTTGAAGTTAAGCAATTTGGCCTATAATGCGGTCTCTTTATGCAACAGCTCATGATTGCAATGTCTTTAACCAATTCTTCAAAACTTTTGGAGAAAGCTTTGCTCCATAATGCTTCTGTGCACCTGCAATTAGCCATCAAAATGTCCATACTGGAGGGATTAAAGAATAGGGTTGATGTCATAGTAACACTAATCACTACATTCATGTGAATTGCGACATTCATGTGAATTGCGACATTGATTTGACAAAGTCACGAGTTGAAGTGAACAAGACTTGGTAATGATTGGCCCCCCAAGAAAAAAAAGTTAAAATAATCTCACTGAAACCCCAAAGCATGGCTGCTACATAGATCTTGACTGTTGCTTGCATAAATTGTGTCTTGATCATTATTCAACTCAGTGATAAATACTTTCTGAACCTGTAAAATTGATTTCATTTAGCTGATTTGAACTTTAGGAGTGTGGACCACTGTTTGTGGCTAACTGATCAACACTTGTTTGGGATGTATTTCAGAATCCAGTGGGAAAACGAAGCCTAACCGATTCAAAATCAGGTTTTGAGATGCCCCTATTTTACTACTATAATACTTTGGCTAATTAGTTTTGAGATAGGATCCTCTTACACAATGTGAAACTATTTTAGTTTTACATGGATTTAAGATCGTTGGATGAGTGAAAATAGATGGCTGAGATTAAGAGTAGTAAATTAGAATATATTCAATAAAAAAAAGAAATGAGTCAATCTCAGCTATCTATTTTCACTCATCTAATGGTCTTAAACTTGTGTAAAACTAAACAATTTTTCATTGTGTAAAACTAAAGAGTTTTTCATTGTGTAAAACTAAAAGTTTTACACAGATTTAGGATCATTGGATGAGTAAAAATAGATGATTAAGATTAAAAGTAGGAAATGAGAAGATATTCACTTAAAAAATGAGTTAATCTCAATTATTTATTTTTACTGATCTAACGGTCCTAAATTTGTATAAAACTAAAATAGTTTCATTCAACAAAATCTATCGTGTTGTAATAGGTTGACAAGTTTGACATTTTCATTGACTCGCCATCAATAATTTAAAATTAGAAAACAATTAAACCCCCTTAAGTTTCAATTCATGTATCTTTTATGATTCCATAAAAATTCAAGTTGTCAACTATTATATTTTAATTACGTAAACATTTATTTATGAAAAGTTTTTGTTTATCTCAAAAAGAATATTTTAATTAATTTAATAAAAACAGTAATTAGATACAACAATCCCCGCGTGAATATAAAAACTAGTTACATAATATATTAGTCATTCTAATTAGGGGTCAACATTTAATCTAGTCGACTACGAGTTGATGAGTTGTATTTTATGATTCAAACTTTATTTGAAATTCTAAAAGGTCGAGTTGTTTGAGTTTTTATACAAATTTAATTTTAATTATTTATAATATTATGATACGGATTGATTTCAATTTATCAAAATTTTTCTAACCATATAAAATATTTTTTCATATTTTAATGTTAATAAATCAATTATAATCTAAAATTATAAAATAGATTTATAATATTATTTTTCAAAGAAAGTATTTTGAGGATAAAATATTGATGAGAGTATAAATGAGTCAATGAAATGATGAGAAGAAAAAAGTGAAAAATTACAGTTAAAAGATCAAATTGAATAAAATGTACAATTGAGAAATTCAATTGAAAAAGAGTAAATTTGTATTAAAATATGAATTGAAGTTACATAGGTATTTCATAGCGGTAGAGGAGGATATGGTTCAAATTTGTTAAAATTGGACTTAATATGAAGAATGAATTGAAGAAATAAACCATGTAAAAATGAGGGACTAAATTGAAAATTAAAAAATCTGTTATGGAACAGATGGATTAAAGATACATAGGTATTCTAAAATAATTTTGGAGCACCAGTTTAAATTTTGTAAAAATAGACTTAAAATGAAAGACGATTTAAAGGAATAAGGAAATTAATAATCAAATCGTAAAATTGTCAAAAATACTCAAGCTAAATTTTTAATTTTTCAGTTAACTAGAAAATTTTGAACTCGGAAATCGACTCCATAATTTAAGTTGGCTCGAATAATTCGGAATTGAGAAAAAAAAATCAAATTTCAAGTATAATCAAATTTTACTTACCCCTAATTCTAACAACCAATTACCAACCCTCGAATATATTTATCATTGTTTATTAAAGTTGATGATGGAGGTGTTTGCCAATAACGATGTTCCGAACATCGTTATTTGTTAGCAAGTTTGCAATTTAACTTTAAATTTTGACAATTACACAATCATATGAGCTACTAAGGAAATCGTAGAACTGAAAATTATCCATTTTAATCGTTAATTAATCTTCAACCTAACCAAAAATTTATCAGATTTAATCATTTACTTATCTTCAATCCAACCAAATCTAGAAAAAAAAAACGTAGAAAAATTCAAAGAGGATGGGTGGCTTGGTTCGGAGCTCAAATTTAAAAACATATGGATCAACGAGATTGGTTCAAATACTAAGTAGTTTGCTATCCCTTAATTATGTGTCGAGTTCAAGGTTTTATGTAAGTAAATAATTATCATTGAAAGACTTACTTACCAAAATCAGGTGTGTGACACAGATCAAATTAAATTAGTTAGAACAAAATTTTAAAGAACCGAGAGGACAACAGAAAAACATGTGGAATGAACTAGAGTCGACGTTGCTTACGATGGAGTTCGTGTCTAAATCACTCCAAGTTCGAGTCACCAAATTTATAGCCATGGGTTAGCTACATTGATAATAATATCTTTTAAATATGTTTTTAAATTGGATCAATGTCAAATGTCTACATCGTTATTTTGATTTGATTTTTTTTTAAAATTATGTTTAAAAGGATAAATATTCTTTGATTGTTTTAAATTAAGTATGATTGAATATATATAAAATCATTTTTAAAAGAACTTTTGTAAATTTTATTTGAAAAAGATAACTTCAGAAGTTTACGTTTAGAATTAAAGTAAAATCATATTTAGAAGTTGATTACGCGTGAAAAAAATAAAACATCTTATAACGTCCAAAACTGACTCCTAAAAATTATGTTTTGTCTCGTTTTAAAAAAAATATGAGTATGAATTTAAATATAATTGAAATCGAAACATAATTATTTTGCATTGTTTTTTTGAAAATACAAAAAATATCCAATCGGTTTCATGAAGGTTGTTCTTCTATTATAAATAATTAATGAGATAACTCTTCATCAAAATAGGAGATCATCTTGTTAATTATCGTAACACAATAATCCTGTCTTTTTTTTATGAAAGATATTTTTATATAGCGAATAATCAACAAGATAGAATTTCAACAAGTTAAGAGATCACTTCTTTAATTATCACAGTACATTCATGGACGGACGTAAAATTTTATGTTAGGAAACGAACTTTATTTTTAGTAAATCTATAGTGACAAAAGTCAATGTAAAATAACAACCATAGTAACGAAAAAAAATACGCACATCATAACATTTTTCCTTATTCTCTTTTTTTTTCCCTTTCCACAAGGACAATCATACTTTAAAATTTGCAGTAATATGTTAGACTTTTACTTGTTATAAATGAATAAAAACTTACAAACTATAAAAGCTTAACTTATAAGTTAAGTCCCGAAATACTTAGAATAAACTAAAAATAAATTATAAGAGAAGTAATAATTACGAACCTACAACTCATAATATCCTTTTACTTGTTAAAATTGGGCATTCGAATTGTGCCCAACGCTCTTTCATTAGATTGAAGTCATCAATAAGAGAATTTATAGATAAATCACGGGCAATTTCCTTATCAATATATGTTATTAAGTAACTCGACAAAAATTCAGCCTCCATTTTATTGCTTAAGTGAGTCTTCATTAGTTTCATGGTCGAGAAAGCTCGCTCTGTGGTCCAAGTAGAAACAAGAAGAGTCAAAACAAGATGAACAAGTCGATCAAAAAGATGATAAATAAGTGACCTTTTAGTCTTTGCTAACACTTGACAAAGTTATGAAATTATTGATGCCTTTCTTAATTCAAGGCTCCCTTTAACTTTTAACTCAAAATGTTCTAATTGAACTTTTAAGTGCAACCTTTCCTTTTCATCAATGCAAAATGATTTATAATCATCTCTTGGATCTAGAGTAGAACTAAGTTTAAGTAACTCTACCATGTCATCCTTAAATCTAATGTTCATCTCTTGTATTTGAGAAACAATTGTAGAGGCAAATATATCAACACGGCAATGATGCCCAACTGAGATGACATCTTGTTGAAGTTGACGCCTCCCTCTACCACTTTTATACGGAACATTCATATCGAGAATTTCTATATGATGTTTATCACAAAATAATATTACCTTTTCAAGTAAAGGATCTCACCCTTTTTCGCTATATCTTTGTATAAGTTTTTTTGTACTTGATACTAAATGTAAAGCATTTAGTATATCTTGAGATTTACGTTGTAAAAATTTACTAAGATCACCAGTGATGCTCAATAGATCTATCATGAAGTGCAAGATGAATATAAACTCAAAAGATGTCATCACATCATAAACACTATCTCCTTCGCTTCTTTGAGTCATATTTCCATCATTTATGATGTTCTTGAGAACACAACAAGTAACATCAAACATCTTGAACAAGCTATTAAGAAAGTTTAAATGTGAGCCCCACTTTGTATCTCTTGCACGATGTAAAGTACCAATTTGATTTTTTCCCTTTCATGTTTCTAGCCCTTAAGAGCAATCATATTTCAATATAACTTGCTTGGGCATCTTTCAATGATCCGAAGAGATAACTAAATTTATGATGATAGTCAAATATGGTAAGCATTGAGCTATTGGAATCACTTCTTTTGATGTTGCCACCAAGGTCAATTTTAATATCTGAGAAAAAAATTAATGTAATAATGAAATGGACATTCTTTAAGGAGTAATGCTTTCAAACCATTAAATTCACCACACATATTGCTAGCTTCGTATCCTTGACCCCTTATTTCTTTCACATTCAAACAATGACGCGAAAGAACATCACAGATCTTTTTTTTTTTCAATACAAACGAAGTAGTTTCCTTCACATGGACTAGATCAAAAAATCTTTCACGTATAAAACCTTTTTTGTCAACATATCTCAACACAATCTCCATTTACTCCCTTTTCGATTCATCACAGGCTTCATCAACTATGGCATAAAACTTTTGTTATCCAATTTCATATCGAATATACTTTTTATATCCTAGATTGAAAAATACAAAGAATCTCTTTTTGGATTCTCAGAGAAACAAACTTTGAAGCATTGTTCAAAATTGTTGCAACCTCGTCATTGTAAGAACCCAAGAAATTTATTAATTCAAGAAAGTTTTAGCAATTAATTAAATATTTCGTTTCATCGCAACCCCGTAAACTACAACCTTGAAAGATTAATCACTTCACAGCTTCTATAGAAACTTTGAGTTGCAGTCGATTTCTTGTAACTTGTTGATAAGTTTGTTTTTCGATCACCTTTTGAATATGTTGAAGAGAGTTTCTCAAATCGTGATAGTTGTTTCATGGCATTTTTGTGGATAGAGTTTGCGTCATTCTCAACATGATTAAGAAAAGCACAATTGGATCCTGCATTAACTTTCTTCCAAGATCGAAAGCCATCACGAATAAAAGAATTTGATCCAAAACGTTCATTGGGCTCATTAAAGAGAAAACATGGAAGACAATAAGCAGCATCCTTGATTGGTGAATATTCCAACCAATCAGAAAATAATTTATACCATGAAGCCAAAAACCACCGTCTATTCTTATCAACATATTTTGGATCATTAGAAGGAATAGGTTGATAAGGTCCCTTACAAATATATGCTCTGCGAACATCATCTTATTGATTTGGAGGAAAATCCCAAATAGAATTTTGTATTCTAAAATCACGCTCAATAGTGAATGTATCAAAGGTTTCTTGTTCAACTCTTATAGCTTTACTCTGACGATTATCTACCTCAGAAGAACTAATAGGTATTGAACTTGAATTTGGAGAGCTCTCACTAGTATGAAGACAATCACTATTAAATTCAAACCCCGTTTGATCAACTGAATTTTTAGTATGAGAAGAACCAATATTGTTACTGGAAGGACTCTTTCTTTCGAAAAAAGAATCGATTTTCCGATTACCCATATTTGGAACTGTAGAGGTTTTGCACTTTTCTGTTTCTTGAAAACAATGTAACTATGTAAGAGAATTATTATCAAATTTTAATAATAAATTTTCAAAATTCATTGTCAAGATATTCGAATGCAAGATAATTAAATATTTAAATTTAAGAATTTCACTTACCAACAAAGAAGAGCGACTGTTCAACTTGGGTGTGATTTGTGAGAAGATCAAAATCTAGATTAAACCAGAGTGAATCAGATGCACAACTCGCTCCCTAAATCTACACCAAAACCATCAAATCCATTAATCACAGAACCTAATTACAAGATTAATAAAAATAAGAAGAAAGATTGCGATTGAATGAAAAAGGGAATTTAATCCCGCGCAGTCTGGGCAAAATAACCAATGGTTGGTGGGTGCTTACTTGGTTATTCCAAATCTCCAATGGTAGCGTTGTGCAAGAATTTTAGTAGTGATAAAAACTAAAATAATAATAAATAACAAAATTAATGGAATGAAAATGTCAGACAAAATGTTAATCCGAAATAAAAATAATTACAATAAACATATATTATTATTGAATCAAACGAAATAAAATAAATAAAGAATTAAAGAACGAAATTAGTTACTCGCTTGTTGACATGAAATTGATTGAGTAGATGTAAAATTTTGTTGAGGCATGTATAAACAGTTTTCTTCAAACAGATTCATCATCTCCTCAATGCTTTGAGTAACGCTGACGTTAGGATACAACAAAAAACGATCACAACAATAAGGGGGTGTTTGGTTCAAGTAATATGAGATTACCAGGGGAATGTAATGTCATTTCCTCGTTTGATTAGCCAGTAATCCTATTCCCCGGTAATCTTTTATTACCAACAATGGTATTTTGGGGTATATTACTGGGAATGTGATTACCACATTCTCTTAGGTATTGTTAGATTACCATCGCTTTGGACTAAAATGCCCTTAAATTTTTTTTCTTCAAAAATATCCTTCTTCTTTCGTTGAATAATAAAAATTCTACGAAGGTTAAATTACAAATTTATCCTTAAACTATTTTAGATTTACAAAAAAATCATAATATGAAGTTCAGGGGTTAAAATAAAATTTTACCCTTTCATTAAACCTATTTATCTTTTCAATTTTATAAAAATAATTATATAAATTTTATGAATTTAAAATTTTTAAAGAAAATATATAAATTAATTATAGTAATATTATAGTAAAATTCAACTTGTTAAAAAAACAAATATATAATAAGGATAATTTGGTAAAATATACATTCCAATAATCTTTTATTCCTTTAACCAAAAACTGTAATATTATATTCTTGCTAAACGAACCAAATACAAAATACAACATTCTCAGTAATCTTATTCCCGTCGATAATCCTATTCCTACTGGTAATCTTACATTCCGTGAACCAAACGCACCCTAAGTACAACCGTAGTGATCAATCAAACATAATCTTACATTTCTTTATCACCGAAAAAATGAATTTCGAAGAAAGTTTTTAAATGTTATCATATTCCAAAGTTCTAAACTTTTGTGTTGTAACTTGTGTCTAAGAAGTGTCTCAACAAACCTATTTACAGTGGAGATGAAATTAATCAAAAGGTTATGACATTTTGATGAAGAGATTTGTTGAAAAACTAATAAGTATAATTGATTGGATGCAACTTTAAATAAAAAAAAATTATTCACCAAATGACATGACTTATTATAAATAATATCAATTTTATTCAATTATTTTATTATTATTTTAATAATTCTTCATATGAAATTGATGATTTCAAACACTAACTCGATGCGGTGATAGATTCTACGTTCGATATTTGCATAATATATGTAGGTGTCCCCTTTTAAACTTTTCCTTGTAAAAATATTTACCTTACTGACTTTTCAATATACATGATATCCTTGAACTGTCTTGTCATTTGTGTAAGCGATGATATACCTTACACAAATATCTCACTGACAAGAATTTGATTCTCATGGTCATGCCCATATAATTACACAAATATAATTATAATCAATTGAATATTTCATTTTTAAAATTATTATTATTCTTTTAATTATTTTTATTTGTTACATTTTTAATAATATTAATTTTATTTTTTAAATAATTTAATAAATAAAATAATTACAAAAATAATATTTTAAAATGATGTATTTTAAAATATTTTAACTTTGTTTTTTTAAATAAAATTTTCCATCCAAATGTACCATAAATATTCATAAAAAATATATTCAACTAAGTAAATACCTATAATATTTTAATGCATTTCAGAATCACTGTTCTTATAATTAAACTTTTAATAATTAAACAAACAGAAAATAAATGGCTAGACTTTGATAAGTGATGTGTATTTTTGATTCAAGATTAAAAAGAAAAATGATAAAACAACATTTAGTATCTAAATTTTGGCAACATTTTCAACTTAATCCTTGTTGTTGTTTTTTTTAATTTCAAGACCCTTCATGAGGCGTAACCTTAAATTAAAAAGTAAACAAAATATCAAATTTATAGATCAATATATATAAAAAACTAATTTAAGGATAGAATTAAGAAATTATTAAATTTAAGTACTAAACATTACTTTATCCCATAAAAGTAAAAAACAAGTTAAATAAGAAACAAGGATGAGCATAGCATCCAAACAAGTTTTGATCTTACTTGATCCTATTAGTTCCTTTTTTTAAATTAGGGTTTGATTAGTTTAAGGTCTTTTTTAGAAGTTGGGTCGGGACAAGTTTGATTTTATGATGAAAAATGTTTGACTCAAAAAATAATATAATTATATTTTATATATGTAAAGATAATTAAAATAATATCTCTATATATTATTTTTTTTCAATTATATTTATATTTTATCGAATAAAATTAAGAATATATATATAAATAAAATTAAGTACATATTTTATTTTAGGGTAAAGTACAAAAATGGTCCCCGACTATAAGATAATATTTTGTTGAGTTCCTTGATCATTAAAAGTTATAAAATGATCTCGTCTATAAGGAGTTGCTTTGTTGAGTCCTTCAACTATTAAAAATTATAAAATGGTCAGTCGTCTATTTCTTATGTTCCAAACTTATCATTTTCTGTTAAAAAATTAATAGTTGTCTGAGCTAAACATTAACATGTTGACTGAGATATGATAGTTGTTTGAGATTATAAAATCATATTTTATCATATCTCAGTTAGTATATTAACGTTCAGCTCAAATTGTCATCAATTTTTTAAGGAAAAATAACGAATTTAAAACTTATTAAATAATCGAGTGAAAATTTATAAGTTTTTACAGTCAATGAATTCAAAAAAGCAATTCTATATAGTCGGAGGACTATTTCGTATCTTTTAATAGACATAAAATTAAAAAAGTCACATAATTAGGTGATCATTTGTGTACTATACCCTTTATTTTAAAAGAATGATCAAATTTGAATCAAATAAAGTTCTTCTAAATCTGAATTAAATTAATTCAGATGAAAGATACTTCATCCAATCCGACCCATCCATTCATTAAGAAATGACTGACCAAGCACTTTTGGAAATCCAAATTCTCTCCTGTCTAATTTTCGAGCTAAAATAACTTTATTTATATTTGGGCATTTCCGTAATACCACACCGTCCCTAAGCCCTTGTTTATATTTGGCCTCCACTTTGTTCTTACAGACCAGAACCCAGTTCTTTTTTCATAACACCACCTCCTTTCCAACTCAGTTTCAACTCGACGGCGATTCACTTCACCAATTTTCTTGTAAATTCATCCTACAAATCGAGTTCGATACGTTCTGCAGTTGAAAAATGATGGGATCGGAGCTGATTTATAGAGGCTCTGAAACCCAGCCTGCTTCCGATCCATATTCGCCTAAACCCGTCAAACCATGGGCCTCCGTCACTCGTCCGATCCATTATCTCCTCCGCGAACAACGCCTTCTCTTTGTCTTCGTCGGCATTGCCGTAGCCAGCCTGATTTTCACCGTCTTCCCAGCTTCACCGGCTCCCCACGGCCGCTTCACCACCCTGATCCCTGATTCCATCACCTACTTCACCGTGGAGACCCAACAGAAATTCTCCTACGTCCCGCACCGCCTTGGATTCGGGTCGGCCAACCCGACGGGCAAGATCCCGTTGGGGCTGAAACGGAAGGGTTTAAGGATCGTGGTGACGGGCGGAGCCGGGTTCGTTGGATCCCACCTCGTGGACCGTCTGATCGCGAGAGGAGACAGCGTGATCGTGGTCGATAGCTTCTTCACCGGACGGAAAGAGAACGTGATGCACCATTTCGGGAATCCGAACTTCGAGCTCATCCGACACGACGTTGTCGAAGCGTTGCTAGTGGAGGTTGACCAAATATACCACCTGGCCTGCCCGGCTTCCCCGGTCCATTACAAATTCAATCCCGTCAAAACAATCATATCCTTTTATATGTTTAATTCATGGATTTAAATTGCCTTTGGGTCGTGTTTTCGGTTAGGATTATTACGATTGAAGCAATAGCGGACCGCTATATAAATCTCTGATTTCATCGATGCTAGAAAACCTGGATTAACTCTGTGTTCATGTTTTGTTTCTTTAACTGTGTTTTCCACAAGACAAACGTGGTTGGAACACTGAACATGTTAGGTCTGGCAAAAAGAGTAGGTGCCAGGTTCTTGTTGACCAGCACCAGCGAAGTCTACGGAGATCCACTCCAACATCCTCAGAAAGAAACTTATTGGGGCAATGTTAATCCCATCGGTTAGTTTCCTCCATTGTTTTACTTCGTGAAATAATTCATAATGAAATCTACTATTATTATGAAAGAAGAATATCAAACCGTTTTTATATTTGTGATACTTGGGGAATGGGTCGGGGGACATTTATGTAAAATTCATAAGTGAGATTTATATAATGTGAAAGTTGAGATCTAGTTGGTTGTATTAATTGTAGTTTGGACGCGTGTCTCCCTTCTTTGTTTACAAATTTCAAAAGATTTTCTTTGTTTAATAAAAGCTGTTTTGTTTGAATTTGTATGGGACAGGTGTCCGTAGCTGTTACGATGAGGGAAAACGCACTGCTGAAACCTTGACCATGGATTATCACCGAGGAGCCGGAGTCGAGGTTTGTTCTCATGCCCATTTAAGAGATGTTAATGACATGATACGAATATAAAAATTAGGTTCGTAGTAATATGTATCGAAATAAATAAAATTATAAGAATAAATAAAATTAAATGATTTACTTGTAAATTATTTTTATTACGTTAATAAATTATTTAATAAAATGCAGCAAATTTTAAATAGAAAACATCAATAAATTTTATTAAACACTCAACTATTCAAACAAAACAAGCATGATCATCTACATATTAGATTTTAATCTTCTCCGTTTTATTAAAAAAATAATTAAGTGGAAAGTAAAAAAATAATTTAAAAATGTCACATCAGTATCATCGTTAATTTTTTAATGATGAGTAACAAAAAAATATAACGTTAAGAATGATTTTAAAAAATAATAATAATTGAATGATTAAAACATAAATAAAATAATAGGTGGATCATTAAATAAATAATTTATCATTGTCTAATTATATGTAAATTTATAATTTTGGGCCATGCGTAAGAGGAGCCATGGGCAAGTGCCCTTATTGCCCAGCAACAGGGACGGAATTGTTTGTTCACCTACTTTTTTTTCTCTCTATTTTTTTAATTCGACATTCGAACTCATGATCTTTGTCAATATAATGTCTATCCAATTAATATTGGATCAATTACAACGTGTGTGTGCTAATTTGTATAAAATTTTCGGTTTCAGGTTAAGATTGCTAGAATTTTCAATACTTATGGACCTCGTATGTGCATCGATGATGGTCGTGTCGTTAGCAATTTCGTAGCTCAGGCCTTAAGGAAGGAGCCTTTGACTGTGTATGGTGATGGGAAGCAGACGAGGAGTTTCCAATATGTTTCTGATCTGGTAACTGATCTTTGGTTTTGCTAGACTTTGTTGGCATTATTTATTTACAAAACAAGCTTTGCTGAAACAGGTGGAGGGTCTCATTCGCTTGATGGAAGGAGAACATATCGGACCTTTTAATCTTGGAAACCCCGGAGAATTCACCATGCTCGAGCTTGCCGAGGTAAAACCATACCGCATAAATCTTGCTAATGTGAAATGTGTTGGAAATGATGATTACATTAGTGAGTTTTCTTTCCGTATGGGTTCGCAGGTGGTTCAGGAAACAATTGATCCGAATGCGATGATCGAGTTCCGACCCAACACAGAAGATGATCCTCACAAGAGGAAGCCTGATATCACCAGAGCCAAAGAGCTACTTGGTTGGGAACCCAAGGTGTCTCTCCGCAAGGGTCTACCTCTAATGGTGTCGGACTTCCGGCAACGTGTATTCAGTGACCACAAGGAGGGCAGCAACGCCAACAATGGATCATCATCTTAAGGTCTCGTATTTACACATTTCGAAACACCAAATCAAATATAGTTAGCGGCCGCGATGGCAGCAGCAAATGAATAGATTTTGGAGGTTCCCTTTTTGACAATGAGATTGGCATCTTTGTATTAGTTTCATGTCTTCTCTACCCCTTTCAAGCTTAATTGACAGTGAGCTTTCTGAATCTAAATTTATCATTCTTTTTCTTTTAGCTTATGTTTGATAACAAGTAGGGTTATTAACTTATGAATTTGAGTACTTCAATAACATAAATGTTTTACACTTTTACGTTTGGTCGAACACGACACGAGACGAAAATTATAGTCCGGATCAGAAATATTCAGACAGTAGCTATAATCTAATATCACTATCGAGCTACATTGCAGAGCGATGTTGCATGCGAAATCCCTTCAATCCACACAAATACCTACCATTTGAATGCATTCGACCGCTCGTCGCGGCCATCGATTCCGTCCAATTATCGAACTTTTTCAACCCTACATTCAACGGACGAAGAATCTGCTCGAAAGTTATGGCATCGCACCGCTTGTCGAGCCAAGCCGTAATGTCTGCGAAAACGATCTCTATGTTTTCATCGGGCTCTCCCGATGTCAAACCATGCCACATCCCTGGATACAGCTTTATCGTTTTGTCCCGGCTGCTCGCTTTATCGTACAATGCCTTGCTTATTTCAGGGTCCGTTACTATATCAGCCTCCCCGTGCAACACAAAGAAAGGGAGTGCCACCTGCCAAAAGAACAACCCCGACCAATAAGTTTTAAATGCAATATAAATGAAAAGGACTCGAGAAGCTCGACCGGTCCGTCGGCAATGATAATCTTTCTACCTAACTTTTTTCACTGCATTTAACCCATTCAAGGTTAGATCCTATTGACTGGTGCAACAAGGAGCTACTCCCATTTATTATTCCCTTACCCCTTAAACACAGAGTATAGCTTTTACCATAAATGGTGTTTGAAGCTGAAAGCTTGGACTCTTTTTTATACCTCATTTAAACCATCTTCAAGGCTGATGCTGGTTCGGAGCATTTCTAGTGCGGTTTTAAGCCTAGGCTTGTCTTGGTATATCAACTTATTGTTCCTTATCTGCAACCATCATGAAACCAGAGAGACACAGCATGGGTGAGCTATGATTATGGTGTTTGATCATTCAAAATCTGCAAAGCACCGACACTCGGTCAAGAGAGTGTTCGAGCATAGACAACGGTGAATGTCCTAACCAGTTCTCGCTTAATAGGGTCCTTGAATGCCGAATCAATGACGTCTTTTGTGGGTACTATCTTCCATTTAGGTATAACTTCTTCCATTTTAGTCAATATGTTCACCACCACCGGGTGTGGCTTCACTTTCTCCGATATCTATAAAATTTTTGTACAATTAGAACAGCTCAAAAACAGACCTTATGTTATACACATCTTGTGTTTATATGGTGTCACCGTTACCTTACACATGGGAGCAACAAGAACAGCACCATGCCAAAAGGAAGGGTCCTTTTTATGAAGCAATAAGGCCACTGCACCTCCCATTGACTCTCCATACAAGAATCTGCTCTTGTCTCTGTATTCTTCCTGACCTGGAAAATTCAACCATGGGTGGATGAAGTACAACGAAAAGAGTTGGCGAAGGATTAGTGACAAGTTTACCTACCACAGATGGACTTGAAAAAGTCACTGCAGTCATTAACTATGTTCTCAAACTTCTTGATGTAACATCGAGCACCCTTGGACCTTCCATGTCCTTCATAATCGATCCCGAACACCGCATATCCCGCTGCGGCTAGCCTGCTTCCACATTCTATTAAAGATCATGGTACCGGATTAATGCTACCCTGGAAATTCACATTATATTACTAAGGCAAAATACATAAATGATCCTTTGACTATAAGATGTTATTTTATTGAGCCTCCAACTATTAAAAGTTACAAAATGATCACTTTATTGAGTCAGTCAACTATTAGAAGTTATAAATTGATCACCCAATAATTAATATTTTTCAATCCTTTTTCGTTAAAAAAATAAGGTTTTCTGAAATGAACATTAGCCTACTGACTGGAATATGATAAAATCTTATCTCAAAATCATATTAGGTATAGTCGTTTGAGATTCTGTGATCATATTTTATTATATCTTAGTTAACAAATTAATATCCAACTTAAACTGTCGTCAATTTTTTAACGAAAACTGACAAGATTAAAATATATCAATTTTCGAAAGACTCAACAAAACATCTTTTAGTCGATGAACTATTTTATAACTTTTAATAATCGAAAGACTCAACAAAATAATTTATATAGTCAAGAGATTATTTGTGTACTTTACCTAAAAATTATATTACCAATCTTGGATTAGCTGGTTGAAGTTCACACAAGCCATGGAGGGAGAGAAAAATAATGAGGTATTAGTGTATGTTGTTGAATTGTCCCATCACATGATTTAGACTAAATAGCTGTTTATGAGAGAAATCTTAGTATCTGGTAAAAAGACTTTATGAGAGAAATCTTGGTGGACCAAACTGATTGTTGGCAACCTAACCAGAACGATCTGACCCACATTTTTTTTCATCACAGAGACCAGAAACACGAGGAACCAGAAGATTTCACATGGCAGATGATGATTCGTGAAGAACTATAACAAAATTCAATATTTTAAGGGAAAATGCGACTTTTTTTTATCATCATACAGATCTTGTGAGATTTCTGATTTCAATAAAAATAAAATAAAAATTGGGTAATCTTAAAAGAACGTGGAAAAGGGAAATAAGTTAAGTAAGAGTATTGAATACCTCTCATGAATCCACTGCACTCCATGCCATAACCTGCAAACGCCATTAATGGTCCAACTCACCTTTTACTTTTTATCTTTTGGGGGTGTTTAGATGATTAATAATACACTAATTGAAGAGAAGATTACTGGAAAAAAGACGAGGGAAGGGGTACCATGGCATAGGAAAACAAGAGCCTTTGGAGATGAGAAAGGCAACCATCTGCAAGTGAAAAGCAATGTTCCTCTTGAGTTCCTAACATGCTCCTACACCATCATCAAACACTCAACTCAATCTCAAAACTCTTAAAAAAACCCAGAAAAGAAGGAATATATAGAGCTGACCTCCTGGTATTCAAATGCCATGTTGTTCATGATGTTGGAGGAGCTGAGATTAAAGATGTATATACAGAGAAATAATGAAAGAAAAGCTACCAAATGGGGAAGCAAAGCAGAAGCTATTTGAGAAAGGAGAGTGGTCGAGGGTCAGCTACTCAGCTACTGCTTACTTTATATATTGTTGGGTGTGATTAGTCCAATCCAAAAGTATTTTAAAAAGTTGTAAATAATAAAAGAAAGGTACAGTTGAAGGGGATGGTTTATTGATAAAGATGGTTCAAACGACAAGGTTTAAGAGATGGTTAAATTAAGCATGGTAAGTTCTTCAACATTGCCCATAATTAGGGAAGCCCACTTATATTCCACTTATTCATTACATTTATTATTGCCAGTGGCCGGCATTGGATGACATAGGGATTCGAAATTCAACCACTCCATTGCCCAATCACAAACAACCACCTACTCCCCTTCCCTTGTTATATTATTTGGGTAAATTTTGTGTTTAGTACATAAAATATTAGTTTTGATCCGTTTTAATATCTAAACTTTTATTTCTTTCAAAATCATATCTAACGTTAAGTTTTTGTTTCATTTTAGTAGCTCGCTGTTAAAAACTGAACGGACAGGGTGACAAGGCATAGCTTCAGTGGATGGACGACCAATCCTAACGGTGGATCACTAGAGAATGACGAATTGACCAACATAATCTATTTTCAAGCCCATCGGACAGTGGACTATGGAGATCGGATGATGAAGAAATCGAAGTGTTCATCGTCAATTTGGGAGATTGAGAAGTTTTCCGATGAAATAAAGGTCGAAATCGCGTTCAGGGGGTCGAAAAGGTGTGAGCTAGAAAGTTTGGGCTTCATCGACCGACGGATGCGACGACCAACGACTATAAATGCGGCGGCCGACGAGCTCGTCTGTTAAATTTTTAACAACTTATACTAAAATCAAACAAAAACTAAACATTATGTATGATTTTGAAAAAAATGAAAATTTAGGTTCTAAAACGGACCTAAATTGATAGTTTAAGTACTAAATGAGTAGTTTACCCTATTATTTTGTGGGTAAATTACACTGATTGATCATTGGAGAAATTTTATTTTATTCCACTGCCTGAAAACTTATGTGCAAGTCCCGGATCAATTTTAGAACGGGACTCATTTTTTTCGTCCAACCCCATTTTTGGGGGGGGCAATGGCAATGCTACATTTGTGAACCGAGGGATTGAAAGACGAGAAGCAGAAGAATCTTTTTGTACTGAAGTTTGTTGGAGAGGATGATTGGAGCGATGGCGGCGAGAAGCTAATGAAAAAATGATTAAGTTTGGACTAAACTGATAAAATTTAAAAACGTTAAAGAATTTATTGGATCAAATTAACTCAATCTATAAATGTAGAAGATTAAGGGAAAATTATAGAAATCATCATTCACCTTTCTTTTTCCTCTTTATTTTGATCGCTGAAGTTTAATTTTTTTAATTTAATCACTCAACTTTGAATATTGAATTTTTTGTCACTCTTCCATTTTCTTTTATTAACTATGTGGTAACATGACATTTTTTTTTATTAATTTTTGAACTGCATTGTAGACACTAATTAATATTATTTTATATTCCACCATCCACTGTTGTCGCCTATCTTCGCCATCCTTGTTCCCATTTCGTCGCCTATCATCTCCAAAGAAGACCTGACCAGCACCACACACTCAACCACCATTCTGCTATTGTCTAAACGCCTCCACTATCATCATTCAACCCGAACTTTTTCCAATTGTCACAAGATTATAATATCTAGGCTTAATATAAAAAAGGTTCCAAACTATGCATATTTTCTCATTTAGGCGTCTAAACTTTTGTTTTCAGTCAATCTTAATACTTAATGTTTTCGATATTATCATTTTAAATGTTTGGTCAGTCACGATTGTTAAAAAAAATCGTTAAAAATAAATCAACCAATTATTGTGTGACACACGACCTAAATTTTAATTTCTTTTATTTTTTAAAAAAAGTAAAATTCATAAATTTTCAAAAAATGTCAAATTTTCAAAAAATGTCAAATTTTCCTATTTTACAAACCATCGTTTGTAGTTATCTAGTTTATAGGTGATATACAATAGACAGGACGTTAACGCACATTTAACGGTCGGTGCATAAAGGTGTCGGTGATTCAAACAAACAATGAACCAAAAAATAGAGCTTCATATTTATTAAATTTGAGAACCTGATAAGATAATCCCCCATTTTTTTTTGTTAATTTTTTATTTTTATTCTTATTTTGAAATTACGTGGTTATTGATATTTGGTTTCAAATATTGTTTAGATTTTAGGCTAATATAAAAAAAATTCTTAAACTATATCTCTTGTTCTATCTAGACTTCTAAACTTTTTTGAAAAATATAGGTGTCTAGTTTTTTTGACGTTGTCATTTTAAGTATCTGGTCTGTCACAATCATTAAAAAATCTATTAAAATCAATTAACAACTCATAATATGACATGTGGTGTGTTTATAAAATTTTAATTTTTTATTTAATGAACATAAAAATATTGTTACTTTTAAAACTAACTTTTTTCTAAAATCTAAAAAATCCTTAATTCCAAACATCAACCCACTCACTAATCGTCCTTCGTCGACCGTCTATCCGCCCATCATCGGTAAATCGTAGCCTTAATCCCAAAATCACTGAATCCAAACCTAAAATCCCAATATTCAAATCTCTTTATCTGGCGGTTGCATCGAGAATGCATGGGGACTACAAATGGTGATCAGGAGGTGAGTGGGTAAACGTCGATAGTAATGGTGGCCGGCGACTGGATTTTAGTGACTTTCTTATACGAAAATCTGAATAATTTCTACAAACCTATCCTGCACATCGTCCATCTTGTTTCTATATCTACGCCAATGTATCTGACTTTTTCCTCTCAATTTCGGTTCATGGTTTCCTTGCACCATCTGTCATATAAGAGTTGCACAATACTGCCATCTCTCTACCTAGACCCTTATACACCAACTAGTGCCTTAAGCACTACTGCTGGAGAACCACTGTCCCAACCACCTCGCACACCTCCTCTGGTCGTGTTGTTAGTAATGCGTCTTGGTCAATTAGTTGTAATGGTTGTAATTATGACTAATTAGTTGTAATTACAGTTTGATTTTTGGTGGCACAAAGTTTGATTTTAATCACGCTATATTAGTGATTAATTTCATTCTTCAATGAATGAATTTACACCATTTGTGAGGCTCGGTTCATTGCTAGTGTATCTCTCATCAAATCTCAATTTGGATGGATTTGACCCTTGTTTATAGCAACCTGTCTTGGCCAAGATTATAGCAATTGTAATTGCTGCATTAAATTCAATTATTTCCCGTTTTAAGCTGCGTTCCCCTATAAATACCGATTGATTTTCATTAGTTTGGATCTTCCACAAACAAGCTTTTCAAAAGCATCATTCTTTGTTCTCTCAAAGTTTTTCTCTATTATTTCTTTGTTTTGAGAAGAAGAGCAATACCACTATTTCGTCCACTTTAGATATCAGGTGTACTTTTTCTAGAGAGATTGTGTTAACCTCAAGGGGCATTGTCCAATGTAGCAATTACACCAATTGGGTGAATTTACTTCTAAGGCAGTGATTTGACATGACACAATTTACATATAATTATTTTCTGTTATTTTATTTTATTATTCAGTCAGTGCTAACACCTCGATTTTGCAGTAATATTTCCAAAAATTTAGAAGCAAAATTATACTGCAAACAATGTCGAATGTTAGCATACACATTCCTGATCTTTCAAAGCTTGAAGCTCTTGATGGGAGCAACTACTAGAGGTGGTTACAAAGAATTTTAATATTCTTTTAACAACTAAACTTTGACTACGTGCTACTCAAATCACAACCCATACCAACCACTTCGGATGTTACCGATTCCATGCCTAGCATCACTGAATCCACCACCTTGTAGTCCCCTCAAAAAAGTTTGAGAATGACAACAAGACGGTCAGAGGACACTTTCTCAGTCACATGTCTAATAAATTATTCGACATGATTCTCAAGGAGAAAAGAGCTAAAGCTATCTGGGACACTTTAAAAAAGAAGTATGGGGCTGACGATGCGGGCATAAAGAAGTACGTTGGTGGTGAATTACACAAGTTCCAGATGAAGGATGACAAGCCCATCCTGGATCAAGTCCATGACTACAAGAAGATGGTAGCTGATATTCTTGCCGAATGGATGTAAATATGTGAGATCTTTCAAGCTAACGTCCTCATTGAGAAGTTACCAAGATCATGGAAAGAATATCGTAATCAACTGAAACACTATAACATCCCAAAAATCGGGTTAGTGACTAAAATGAAAGTTTTTGAAATTTGGTTATCAATTCAAGAAAAATTAGAAAGTTTAAGGACTTAAATATGTATATATTAGTATTGGATTAAATAGTAATTATGGAAGGAGTGAAGGGCATTATGGTAATTTCAGCTTAAAAGATATTTTATCTCCTTTAATAGGAGTAAACACGTGAAATTTGGGGATCTGTCCATAACCTTTCTTCTTGATTTCTTCTTCTTCCCGTTTGCTCCAGCTCCAAAGGTAAGTTTAAATTTAGATGTTTAATTCTTGAATTTTTAAGTTGGGTTTTATTCTTTGGGTGTTATATAAGCTTAAGGAAAACTTATATAAGATTAAAACATCAAGAGAAGAGAATTAAAAAGGGAATTGTAAAAAGGGTGTAGAAGTGAATTATTGGTATGAAGAGGTTTTTGAAGTTCTATTGATAAATTTGACTTGTCATAAGAAGGATTAAGAAGTTTAAAGCATTAGAAATGAATTTAGAACACACGGAAAGTTTAGTGAAATTCTTTAATTCAAGAGTTATAGTGAGATAATGAAGTGTTATATTGTTAAAAGAGGGTTTAAGTATGTATAGATAAGTTTTAAGGCATGAGGAAGGAAAACAAGTAGAGTTTGGGGTAAAGTGTTGAATTTTTTGGGTTTAAGGAATGAATTCTGGGTTGGTAGTATCGGTATAGGTTGAGTAGGTACCGATACTACAAGGTAATTTATGAGAAATTTATGCTTGTGGTATCGATACTGCATGAACAATATCGATACCATAAGGAAAAAAAGTAAGAAATTTTCAAGAAGTATCGGTACTAAGAGTATCGATACCAATGTGGAGGGTATTGATACCAGGAAACATCAAAGCTAATATTGGTATCGATATCGGGGTAGGGTATCGGTACCCTAGCATAGAAGTATCGGTACTGTGAGGGTAGTACCGGTACTACTTAAATTAGAAAGTAGAAATTAGTGTTTTATGTAGTTTGCTTTGGTTTGAATATTATCGAGTAATTCAAATCCCAATATTCATTGAATTATATTCGTGTAAATATCGATCGAAAGTAAAGTTCGGATAGACTATCAGAGTAAGATTCAAGAGCGAAAGCAAGAGCTTGGAATTTGTTAATTGAGACCAAGGTGAGTATATGATATTAAGTGTAAGTTATGCTATGGAATTAAGACTTGTGAAGAGTCTAATTGTGATAGTAGATTATATGAGTACAAGGATACAAGTGTGTAGGGCATATGAATATAAATGTATGTATCATAAGTTATTACATAAATTACATGATATACTATGTATGTTAAATGAGTTATGTGAATGCATGTTGGTATGATAACTTATGTTAAATGATATAATTGAAGTATGTGATTGTGTGAGAAAGAATATGAACTATATGAGAAGATGTATATGATTATGAGTTATGTGATTAAATGATCAAGAGATATAAGCAATGTGAATCTTATGGAAATGATCTACGCGTAAGTGAACTATGTGACTATGTGAATGTGTGATAACATAAATAATAATAATGTCCATGTTATGTGTTATGAGAGCTAGGGGTATATTTGGCATGCCAAGAGTCAAGGGTTCTATGTGGTCATTCAAGACATATATTTAATCCTTTGGAACATATATGCGGTACTTCGGTACACTTATTTTGTAATATCCCAAAATCGGGGCTAGTGACTTAAATATAAATTTTGAAATTTTAAGGTTTGATTTTGAAATATTAAAAAGTTTAGGGACTAAATTGGTAATATTTGTGGATGATTGTTTAGTAAATATTAAGTGAAGTAAGGGGTAAAATGGTCTTTTTTAAGAAAAGATTTTATTTCTCCCTTTATATAGGATATCAACACGTGGAGATGGAGAGAAATGAAAGAAAGCTCTGGAGGCTTGGTGGGTTTTCTTCTTCATTTCCTCCCGTGGCTCCATTGGTAAGGTAAGTTGGTCTCAAGTTGGTTAATTATTTCATTTTAAAGTTGGTTTTGATTCCTGGAGTGATAGAAAAAGATTAAAAAAAGCTTAAGATTACTTAAAACTCTAAGATGATTAAGTTAGAAAGGATTAAAGATGAGATGGTTATAAGTGAAATCTTGGAAAATAGTTAGTAATTGAAGTTAGAAGTTAAATTTGATTTGTCATCAGTCAAAATAAGAAATTTAAAGTGTTAGAAATGAATTTAGAACATGTTGATAAATTGGTAAGATTCTTGGTTTCCAAATTTAAGATAGAAGATTGGATATTAAGATGAGTTAAAGTGATATAAATTAGTTAAAATAAGTGTAGTTAAGTTTAAAGGGATAAAAGGAGGTTATATAAGAAGAATTAAGTGTTGGAAATTTTCGGGCTAGAAGCATTTTCTGGGTAAGGAGGACCTACAGGTACTGATACCACAAGGCAAATTATGAGGAATTGATTCATGGGGTATCGATACCTGTATGAACAATATTGATATCATATGGAAGGGGTATCGATACCTATATGGAGGGTATCGATACCCAGGGAACTTCGAAGCTAATTTTGGTATCAGTACCTAGGTAGGGTATCGGTACCCTAATATAGAGGTATCGGTACCCTAGTATAGAGGTATCGATACTGTGAAGGTGGTACCGATACCACTTAAGTGGGAAAGTTGAAATTGGGGTTTTAATTAGTTTATATTGATATAAATCATATCAAGTAATTTGAATCTCAATATTTATTGGATTTTGTATTCGTGTAGATATCGATCAAGAGCGAAGTCCGTACAAGTTGATAAGTAATAGTCATCGAGGAAAAGATAAGAAATTGGTATTGACTAGTGAGGCCAGGTGAGTGCATTTAGTTGGTATATGATGTGTATGGAAATAAGACTCTTGATGAGTCTATTTCCAATAATTGATTGCATGAACCTATGAATGTTAATATGTGTGATTTGATTATTATGTATGCCTGAATACATGAATAGAGTCATAGGGGTTATATGTTATTTTGTGTGCTAATGGTATAAGTAATTATATGATAACAACGCATAAAGTGTATGAATTAGATTTAAGTGACTAAAGGAAAAGTTAGATATATTAAGTAAGTTTGACCTATATGATAATATGATATATAATATAAGTTAGTAGATATTGACATAAATGAGTATGTGAATATGTCAGATAAGTAATATAGGAAGGTCTATATGTTAAATGAAACTATGATCTAAAACTTGTTAGATTCTTATATGATATGAAGTATAGTACAAAGATGCCAGAAATCATATGAGGATGTTATAGGAACTAGTTAATAATAAGTTATGAGAATACATGTTTATGTAACAAACTATACTAGTTAATAATAAGTTATGAGAATACATGTTTATGTAACAAACTATGTAAAAATGAGCTCAGTGAATATAATAAATATGATATGGTGATTATGTGAAACTAGGAATATAAACTATATGGCATTAATGTATCAATTATAGGAAAAAGAGTACATGATGTTGTAATAAATTATAGTAATTGGTATAATGAAAATATATGAATAAGTGAAAGAGTAAAATAAGTTAAGTGGCATTGACCTAAACTATATTATGAATTACTGGTATAAGAATATGATATAAAATTTGCAATAAGAATCTGTGTTATATGATAAATATGAACTTATTAGAGCAAGAGATAAGATATGTGACTATGAGTACTGAATACGTATCTGTGTGATATGACCTATGAGATCATATGAAATATTATATGAATATGTTGTGGACACCTATTTTCGTCCGATATTTCATATGACGTATATGATACTATTATATTATAACGTGCATACATGTACGCGTATAATATATTATGTTATTTAATAATAACATTCGATTTTATTTCAGGCCTAAAACATGTGGCCCAGAATAATTACAAAGCAGCCCATCACAACAGTGGCCCAGAAAACTTACGACCCAACAGCAACAAACCTGCGACCTGTTTCAAGACCCGCTGGAGCACCCGAACCGATCCACTTGTACCTCCACCTGAACCGGTCCAACTAGGGTTTGAAACCCTAGCTTTCTTTCCTCCAAGTGTCGTAGCAGCCAAGTCCCACGCCTCACATCTTCCTCACTGAGTCCGGTAGATTCCTCGGCAACAACCCACCACCAACAAACAAATAAAGCAGTTTTTTAGTTTATACATGACTCTAAAAGTAGCCAATAGTTTGGCTATAAAATGATGTAAATTGAACACAAATGGGGTACGGGTTTTACACACGATTGTACACGAACATCACATTAGCAGATACGAAGTATACTCGAAAAAATGAGGGGAACAGAAAGGGATTCGAACAGGAAAAAGAGAGGAAAAACCGGAACCATTGAAGGGATATAAAGTATTTTTTAAGGTATTTTTTCTTGATTTTTGAAAACAAAAATCACAGCAGCAATTTTTTCAATTTTGCATGTACTTCATTCGAAATGAATATAAAAAGGGTTTAGTTATTTACCTCGGTCGAAGGAGGCCTCGTCGAAGTCTAGGATTTCGTCGACGGAGTTGTGAAAGTCGAAGCCTTTAGGGCTTTGTAGTCAAAGGGGTGAAGCTTTTATGGTCCTTAGAAGACTTACCTTATGATTTCAGTTTCAAAATGGGATTTAGGGTCATGAATCGAGGGCTTTGTAAGGTTTGGGGATCGTTAGCCATGCAGAGGGTTTGAGAGAGGATATAAAGAGAGGAGGCGACAACTATTTGTGGGTTTAGGTTATAGTTTACCTAAAATGGCCAAAATGTAGTATATATATCAAACATTTTTGGTGAATTGGCTTTAGCACCCCTTTAGTTTGCCGCGAATTATTATTTTAGTCACTATTTTGCATTTGGTTTAATAATTATTTTTATCCTTTAAATATTTGTTTTGTTAATTCAGTCCTTTAAAATACTGGTTTTATTATTTAGTCCTTTAAATATCATATTTTCTGTTTTAAATATTTTGTTTTTATTTATTTTATTTATTTTTATTTTTTCGTTTGATTCTTTATTTTATTATGTTTTATTATTTTATTTTTTCATTGTTTTATGATTTTTATTTATTTAATATTTATTTACTATTTTTATCTAACATTTTCGACCTTTTTTTTTCAATCAAACGTAAGTAATTCGAATCAAGTTTTTAAATTTAAATTTAAATTTTTTGCCATTAAGATAGCCGACAAATTAATTGGTACCGAAAGACGGTTCAAGGGTGCTAATCCTTCCTTGACCGTAACTGACTCTTGAACCCGACACATTTCTGGTAAAATGCAGATCTGGTAAGATGGTGTCTGATCTACCTAATATCGCTTTAAAATGATCGGTGGCTACTCTAACCCATTTATCCATGTCGAAGCCCAATTCCGGGCCCAAATGAAAGACGATCGCGACAGCTTGGCGACTCCGTTGGGAACAGGTAAGTGAGTCAGACCATAATTAATTTTTGGTTGTATTTTTATGCGAAAATAGTAAATTTTAATTTATTTATTCGATTCCAATTATTTATGTTTGATTATTTTTCAAATAAATAGTTGTACTAACGGTTTTCTCAATGATTTCAGCTTGTCAAAATTTTTTCACCTAAGACTCTAAACCCGAGCTCCGAACCCATTTTAAGTGGGGGTAAAAGCGACACCTTCATGTGAATTTATTCATCGTGCGGGCCTAGCAAGTAGCCTTCGGGATTCATATACCTTATGTCTTTGTGTGAATTTTTTCACCGTGCGGGCATAAGGGAATGTATCCTCTCAAGTTAACTTAGTCCACATGAGCCTGTAATGGGTTTAAGACTAAAGGTCTCGCAAGCCTAAGGGGGCACCAGTAAGGAGAACTCGGGTACTATTTTTAGAACCTAAACCGTGAGAGTACAGGGAATCAGAGCCCACCCCAAAGCCTCATTTCAAACCCTAGGTTGTTTCGATATTAATTCCTGCTTTATTTTCTGTTCAAAGCATGTGAACTAAAAATTTATGCGGTTAGGACTGGTTCAAGATTAACATATGGGATAGAGATCATGTCCGAGTAGGAATAATAATCATGTGGGGTAGATATCATATGGGGTAGGACTTTTATTTTCATGATTGTTTTTTATCTTTCCCTCACTAACTCTTTTCATTTTTGTTTTCTTTCATTTTATTTTCATTTTTTGCTTCATTCATCCAAAAGAGGTTTTGATCCACCAAAAATATGTTCGTTAAACGTAAATAATTCACATTAATGGACAAAGGGGTTATAATACAAAGAGATGAAAAGCTCAGAAGTCCAGTTATGGTAAAAAAAGACTCGAAATGGATCAGGTTTACACCAAGCACGTCAAAAGTCAACTTTTCCAAAATGAGATGGCGAAATTTACAAGGGCAAGACGAAAAAAGGTTATTGACCTGGAGAACTCTTTCAAAGATAATATGCCACTATTGACAAATTCAAGAAGCAAGCTTCGGATAGTTCCTATCGATGGAGGACTCCAATTGCACTTTCGTTAGGAACAGGCTCAACAGAAAGTGAAAGCCGGAGATGCAGTCCTTCGAGACTTTATTGGGGCAAGTAGTTTGTCACTTGCACAATTTAGCCAAAGGAGCCAGAACGGTTCGACAGGGTATTCAACTGGTGACGGAAGACGAATCAACTTGTCAAAGGCTGTTCGGGATCTATACCATCAAAAAAAAAATTGTCTCTTAAAGACGTAACACTTTTGTCCCCAATAAGGATTATTTATAACAATAGATACATTTTTGGATCAATGCCTCAAGCATTTCATGCATTATGCATTCTTGCATATTTCACATCTTTTTTATTTCATTCACATTAACTAACAAGAGTTAGACATAGCTCATCCACATAACACTCGTTCAAACGAAAAGGAGTGGGAATTTTACAATGAAAGCAAGGACACTCCCGGAGTAGAAATTTGTGCGTCTGAGGGTACATTAAAAGGAGCCTCGGTAAGTGAAACGGTTGAAAGATGGGGAGTAAGTAAATAGTGGGATATCCCAATGAGGATTTATTCCATTTTACAGTGTCCTGTTTCGACTTGTTTTTTTTAACTTTCTCATATTTCTTTTTGTAACTTGTTTTTGAACTTTGACATATTTATTTTTATGGGGACATTTCAATGAATTTGTGCTGAGCATTGAATCAAATTTACAACTTGTAATTCTTTGAATATCAGCTGAATTAAAAACTCTGTAAATGATTCAGATTTATAGATCTTTGACAAAGTAACAAAACAAGGACTTTACCCTGAAAGGCCAGAACACCATACATTTCCCTTACAAGAACCGATATAGCCTTCTCATCTCATAAAATAATGAAAAGAGGCTTGGTATTTAGATGTGCATAGGTGCGGACAACATGGGGCATTTTTTGCATATGACATTTCTATACTTTTTGTTTACGACGTTTAGTAATGCAATGATCTTCACAGATGGAATAGTCGAGTAAGCAAATCTAGTTTAGGTCAGTTGTTTGGAAATTGAACTCTAAAGATGAGATTCCTAGACTTTCAAAAAACACCTAGACTATAACATGTTCTTCTTGACAAACTTAAGAAATTAGACCCGTATACCCAGATTATAATATTATATATATACAATAAAGCTTGAGCTGTCCCTCTAAAGCAATTGGTTAAACACCCCGACTTTATGGATAAGATTCAGCTACCCTGATAAAGGTGATTATAATATACAATAAATCTTGAGTTGTCCCTCTAGAGCAATTGGTTAAACGCCCCGGCTTTATGGATAATATTCATTTAACATGATAAAGGTGATTATAATATCTATACAATGATATTAAGTTGTCCCTCTAGAGCAATTGGTTAAACGCCCCGTCTTTATTGATTCAGCTAGCCAGACAATGGCAAAATTAAATAAGGAGTTTCAGTAAAGATGGACTAAGGGAGTTAAGAAACACCTGTTATAGTCAATTTCACACGAGCACTCAAGAATTTCATTTTTAGACCGATATTTCTATACTACCTTGGTTAGAGGAGCTTACAAAACTTGAACAAATGGAAGATTTCAGAGAACCAAAATAGAAAGTCTAGTAATTGATAATGCTAGTTGCGTCATTTTGTCTGCATCCAATTAAAATGCCAAGCCAAAGAAAAAACATGTTGCAATAACTGAAAAAATGACATTTTTTATGGATGAAACCTTAGGTCAACCTAAAGCCAACTCATCCACTTGAATATTTGTCAAAGAGATATAACTATGAAAGCATTAAAAGAGATATTGATTCCTTTGATATTCTTTGAACTCATGTTTATGATTTCATTCGATTTGATTGTGATCCTGAATTAAGGGGCAATGTTTTACAGAATTCTTCTATTTTCATATCCTTTTTTCCCTCCTAAATAAATGAAAGGAAAAAACATTTTCAAATAGAACAGTCTCAAATGTGAAAGGCTGCAACTCGAGAAGAAAATGGGGCATGATTGATTCCAATGATCAAGATTGGCAGACAAAGCACGAGACTCCGTCCAAGGCTAATTCATATTGCATGCATCTTAGACATACTTAAGATCATTACATTTATTATTTTTCACATGCATAATTTTTTGCAGCTTTCAGAATCAAGTTTCGACTTCATGACGAAAGATACTCGATTCGAAAGCTCCTTTAAAGATCGATGGTAGTTGCTTGACTCAGCAGTGAGAAGCTACAGCTCAACCGATTTGACATAACCACAGATCTTAGAATCAATTTCAAATGGGTTCGAGAGCCAATTCAGAACAAATCCAGATCAACTTAACTCAATAACGAGTAGCAGGTTTCCAGGTAACATTTTCAAGCCAGTTTTCAATTCCACGACGGAAGATATCCGGATGACAGAATTTATCAGTGGGCTTTACCATGAAGGGGAGTCATCCAAAAATCATATTACTTGGTTCTACTCACTCAAAGGAACCACCTGAAGAATTATGATCGGCTTAGACCCGTGAAGGGAAGCCATTTTTTGAAGAAACTATTGACAACATAACTCAAGGCTAGAAGTGTTATCTGCCAACAAAAGACCTTCGAGTTCGACTACGCTCAGCTCCAAGGCACATCATTTACAACATAGCTCAGGGCAAGAAGGGCTATTTTCCAAACAAAATACCTTCGAGTTTGACTACGCTCAGCTCCAAGGCACATCATTTGCAGCATAACTCAAGGCTAGAAGGGTTATCTTCCAATAAAAGAGGTGACATTGTGCAAAATATTTTCAATCATTATCTTCAAAGAAACAACCTAATAATTTTAGAGTTCGCATTGAGATGTTTGGTGTGAAGTGTTAGTTGGGTGTTAGGAATAGAAACTAGGGATGGCCCTATGGGGGCGTAGATAAGCTAGAACGAATTTTACTATAGACAGAGGTAGAGGACACAAATATGCTAATGGTCTTCTATCATTGACCTTCGATACCATGGTCGAACAAGCAATTATCCCAAGGATTTTGAGCCTGATGATGGGAATATCCGAGAAGATGATGTTAATCAAAGATTGGGGTTCTTACTTGATAGTGATGGTATGAGTTCTTCATGTGGAGGGAAATATTTAAAGTTAAACAAGTGCAGGGAATGAGTGGTTAGGAAAAGCTATCTTTGAGGATGTCCATGGGTCCTTTTCCATTCCTTCTAGCTTTAGAGGTGTCTCGGAGCTACCTCCTAATGATAATTCTAAAGAAAATCTCAAATAGCCAAAATGACATTTCAAACATGCTCCAACTTGCATCAAACTTGGCCTAGGCTATATGCATCTTATGTAAAATGTAATGGCATACCAATATAGAAACATAATATTCATTACAACCATTTTTCACCATATGCATACCTTGTAATCTTAAATGAATACTAAAAGCACTTTATACCATTATAGTTGTAAATTTATCCTCCTTTGAAACACATACATACTCAAAACATAACCTTAAACATGCTTATAAATAACATATGGCATGACATCATCATCATACCACATAGCAACACAAAACATACATCACAACAACATGAATCACAAAATAAAATTAGGTTTACATAACCACCATTCTAGGAGATTTTAGCAAGATAATTAAATTAACTAAAGCTGATGACTTGCAACCTCTAAATGCAATCATGATCCTATATATAGAGTAATGTCCTGAAAACATTAAAATACAAAAAGAAGCGTATACAATTTAGTGAGGTAGTCATAGACATAACAATACTTCGGATGGAAAATCCACTAATCATAATAATAATCACATAGCATATTTAACATCTTGGTCAATAAGATATGATCACTAAACATAAGGTTAATGGTACACTTTTGAATAATTGAAACGTGATCTCATCGTCCCTGCCAATAATGCATATAAAACACATAGTTGCCAATCTCTTCATCATTGCAATGGACATATTCTGACCAAATCATCATCCTTTTGTAACTAATGGGACTAAAGTCCAAATAATAATCGTACAAACGCTATGGATCCTATGGCATGCCGATTGTATCCTGAAATCTACAAGTTAACCATGAACACTTTGAAAAATAATATCTATATCATAATTTACCAATTTCATATTTGAGCTCATATCTCCCAATACACATATACATGGCCTCATAGGTCGGTTTAAGTTTAGATCATTACTCAGACATCAACATAATCATATATGGACATAGTTCATTTCAATCACAATGAAAATCATATATCTTAACAATTCACATGTTGTCATCCTTTTGTGGTCTAATTAAGAAAAAAAATACACATAAATATCACCTACAAGGTGATAACAGAAAACACATACAAACACAAAGAAAGAGACTACAATCACCTTAACAATAGTAGCTCGATTTAGCTCTGTTGGAACAGTCCTTAAGCTTTTTAGGGTTATGGCGGGGAGTGATCCAACTTAATCTTGGAAAAGGTTGGGGTTTGAAATAAATACATAAATAAACAAATTTGGAGTCACCATCGACCATTGGGTTAGGTAGGTCGAATACCTAAAAATACCTTTAAAATAATTTTAAGAAAAATAATTTTAAAAGATAAAAAATGATTTACGTTTAACTATAAATTCGTTTTGAAAAGGGTTCGAGAGTCGATTACATCTGGGGAAGGTTTAGCATCCCCACAATGCCCGAAATCGATACCTAAGCGATTATACGTCATCTAAATATTGAAATTGGCAAATTCAAATATATATTTAAATTATGATCCTTTTTAGAAAAAATATAAAGGTTGTTATTTTACACAAGCAATTCTCGAAATACCTTCCTCGTCAGTTAAGGGGGCACTTCCATGGATTCCCCATAAAAAATAATATTTCCCAAGTTTTTAGATAAAATACATATATTAAATATACTAAAATAAAAATTCATTCAAATATAAAATATATTATTTTATTCAAACAATTCTTGAAAACACAGTCCTTGTTAGTTAAGGTGTGTTTCTATAAATTTCTCGAGTTAAATAAAATTTGAAAATATTACAACTGGCAAGAATTTAACAAATATGTAAATGATGGATCAAAATAATAAAGATAGGGACTTAAAGAATTAAGTTATACAACCAACAAAAATAAAGGCAAACATTGCAAATATTTTACAAATCAGGTACTGAAATCATAAATAAACCATCTGCAATCATTCAGGACCAAAATGGAAATTATTGAAATAAGGTACTCAAATTAAAATAATCATAATGATAACTAGTGAAATGGGACTAAAATGAAATAAAAATAAAAATAATAGTCAAATCATAATCCATTAGTGACTACAATGCATAAATTGAAGATATCGTATCCAAATTATAATAGAATAATAAACAGATTCCAAACAGTGGCCAAAATGAATATAAATAAAAAAATAGTCACTAAATTCGAATAAACCACAATAAAAATAGCGACTAAATTAAAACAAGAACAAATTAGTGCACAAAATCAAACAAATAAAATAAATAGAGGATTAGTAATCGAAATGGAAAAACACGCATAAAGTATAGGGACCTATAAGAAAATAAACCAAAAAGTTATTGTTGAGAAATAAAAATGGAAAATCACTAAATCTGTAATGCCCCAAAAATTTAAACGATGACCAAAATGAAAATTTGGAAAGTTTGATGGTCAAAGTAGAAAATTGGGAAAAAGTTTAGGGAATTAAGTGGTGATTTTCCCAAAAAGAATTTTATTTCATAAATGGATTTATTTAGTGACCAAGTTATAAATTTGATAAAGTTTGGTGAATAAAGTATAAACTTTGAAAAGTTTAGGAACCAAAATGTAATTTTAAAAAGTTACATATGGGTCACGAAAATAAGTAAATAAAAATATTATTTTCACATTTTTAAAATGTTAGAAAATAATATTTAATGGTTTAATTCCATGTTTAATTTGAATTGTTTGATTAAAGAAACTGAATTACAATTTTTGGAAATTACAAGGGCAAAACGGTAAAGTGGAAAACTAATTTGTTCATCTTTGACTATTGAAAGATGACAAGGCTGATATTTATCTGATTTTGAAGATGATAAGGATATGTATCTTGGTTTAATGGTAATTATGAAGTTATATTAAGAGTATATTGGTATTTTCTCAAGTTAATGATTAAATATTATTTTAAAAGATGATAAGCATGATATGAATCTAAAATATCATGCTAAATGTTCATCTTCTCCAGCATCTTCACGTGAGAAAGCTTGAAGGTAAAAAATATTTTATTTTCAATTTTTTAAGCTAATTCCTTTGGGATTCGGGTTATGTCGTGAAATAGGAAAGTGATCTACTCGAAAAACGCTATCATTTGGTACCAATATTGCTTTCTAATTTTGTTGGATTTCAAAGATCCCAAATCTAAGGGTTTGTGTTCATATAAGTAATCATGAAATTGATGATTAATCTTGATGATTTAGAGGTTGTAGATTCATTTTCAAGCTTGATTGATGATTAGAACATGTTAAATATTTCTAGAACTTGTTCTTTAAATTTCGGCCATGAACGGTTTGAGTGAGAAAAATTATGGAAAAATTATATATGGGTTGGAAATGATGAAGGAAATATTCTACAAGTCTTAGAAAAATTGGGGGCCATTTCGTAATTTTTGAAAAGTTGGAGATCAATTCGTAAATTATGGAAAATTGAGGGGTTGTTGTATAAGTGTTGTATAATTGATGTATTATGCTAGAAATTGTTGTTTGGAAATTTAAATGAGTGTTATATGTGAAAAATGACTATTTTGGAAGTTTTAAAAGATTGATGATTTAAGTACAACACTTGCATAGTTAGGGTACTTAAATGTAATTAATCCTTTGTAAAGAATTTGAATGATAGTAATTTCAATGTTGGAATTTTGGTATTAAGAATCTAAGTGATAAAATGGTGAAGGACCATTTTGTGTAAATTGGAAAAGTTGGTTCTAATGTTAAAAGGAATTATTAAGTGTTTAATATTTGGTAGAAATGGAGTTGTTATGGGATATGTTTATGTTAGTATAATACTAACATATGAATCATTATGAATTTGTGATTTATAAAGATAATGATTGATTTGCAATTGAAGCAAGTCAAGTATAAAAAGGGTTTATTGTGGAACATAGCGAGGCACATATGTTGGATTTATAAAGTGTCAAGGTGAGTGCAATACATGCATGAAATTATACATGGATGTTGTATACATCATTAGGAAGACTTGTGATAAGTCAACCTTGTTTATATCAGCATGATATATGTCATTTTTATAACTTTGACATGACATTGAAATGTCATGGTATGAAATCAAAATGCATTGATCATGAAAAATGTGATATTTTACCATGAATGTTTTCGGGTATGAATTGCCCAATGTTGAAATTGATAATATACTTTGCCATGGATGGATCAAATAAAATAGACTATATGCGAGGGACAGGGTATAGTTGGCATGCCATAGAGTATAGCAGCTGCAGGTTTAATATTACACTATAGTGTGTAAGGACACTAAGTTCACATGGTGGGCACGACCTTATGTGTAATACACTTCGATGTATATGGTGGGCACGACCTTTTGTGTATACACATCGGTGTATATGGTGGGCACGACCTTTTGTGTAGCACTACAGTGCAAAAATATTACTCGAATACCCAGGCTCCTCAGGGTTGTATATTGGGCTATAGGTTATGGTTTATGGTTTATTGGTTAATAAATGGTAACCATGTAAATAAGCTTACGAGCTTAGGGAATAATGGCAAGTATATGGGTAAAATAAGCTTACGAGCTTATGGGATAAATGGTAAGATATTTTATATTATTTTGATCATGGTAAAATATTGAATATGTTAGTAATATGATTTAAAGGTATTTGGTTTTTATAATGAAAATCATGCATGAATTGTATTACACTGTTAAAAGTTTTAATTGCCTCACTAAGTATATACTTAGCGTGTGATGATTTGCACGCGTAGGTAAAAAGCCAGTAGTAGAATAAAGAGTTCGGAATGACATCAAGCATCGAGGAGTATATTTCAATATCAGTAAGACATCCTATGGTGTAATTTAGTGGCATGTAATTTGATAATGTTTAATTTGTTTTGTTGAATTAATTTGGAAACAAACTGATAGTGATGAAAGGTTAATTTTTATAAGTTTTATATGTAATTTTCAGAAGTTAGCAGTTACTGCAGCTTACTGTAGTAGTTACTGTAACAATGAACAGTAACTACGTTTCACAAAATTTCCAGAATGATTTTGGGGTATTGATACCCCCTACAGGGTACCGATTCCCCACTATTCACGGGTACTATTCACTATTACTATTCACGGGTATTGTTCACTATTCATAAAAAAATCTTTTGAATTAAATTGGTTATAATGAAACTTAATTTTTATGATATGATATTTTTATAATATCAGTTACCATTTTAAGGAAATAAATTTTAAATCGCTTTTGAATTGGAAAATGGTTTTAGAAATTCGGGTGACATCTATAATCTGTATAGGTATAATTATACGGGTTATGGGTGTTACAAAATCAGTCCCTAAGTATTTAAAAAAAATTAAACATTCACTACATATGACCAAAATATAAAACACGCCTAAACATATAAGGAGTAAACATAAATTAAACCAAAAATATATAACATTAATCATAAATGGGTAACTTACAAAAAAGGTCTCTGTAGGTGGCTATTTTGCAAAAACACACCTAACTTAAGGGGACCTAAGTGCAATTTTCCCCTTAAGTTTTCTATAAATATCATCTTTTTCTTTTTTATATAATTTTTATTTTCTTTTTAATTTTTAGAGAGAGGGTCTCACCTCTCTTTAGGATTTCGGTGGCCACGCCGTCATCGGGCTGTTGCCGCCGCCGATGGCCTTTAGCCACCAAATTTCACCAAGAGGCTTGCCTGGACCTCCCCGCCTCGGATCTGGGCTCTGTTTCATCGGGAAACACACCAAACTTCGTGAAAATGCCAAAATCCATTCGACTTCTTTTACTCTGATCTGTCGCCGTCCACTGTTGGATCGCCTCGATTCTGGATTATGTTGCTCTTCTCGTCGATGTACTGCTTTTCACCTCTCAGATCTTTGAATGAGGTCCCCTAACGCCGGCGAAGCTCCTACCGAATGGTATATCCACTCACTTATCCTCTTTTTTTTGCTTTATTTTTATTCTCTCTCATATTTTATATTTTGCAGGTTGATTCGTCTCCCCTCTCGACTTTCTAGCCTGACGAACCCCAACATCGGTAAAGCTTCCATCAGAGGTAACCTTTCTCTTCTTCTTTTTGTTTATTTATTTTGCATTCATTCGAAAAAATATATATATATCTAGGTATTTGATTTGTAAAAAAATTGAGAAAAAAATTTGTTGTTGTTTCATTACTTAAAATAAAGTGGGGAAGACCCCTATTACAATATGATTTTTATCGAATGAGGAAGAAGAGAATATATGAATTCCCTCCTTTTTTTCTGTTACCAAACCCCCTGAGACCTCTTTTACATATCTCTTAAATAAAAAAAGTTGTTGAATTGGGCTTTGGATGCTTACTGGCAGGGGCTACGGTGGAGTGATGTAGTGGAGAAGCATTTGGTGTTCTGGCCGAGGAGCGTGAAATCTACTTAATAAGATTTGGGGTCAGTACTGGTGATGGCAGCTGAGTGATTGGGTTACATTGACGACACAGTGGCTTCATGTGGGAGTCTGCTGGAGTTGGAGAAATTTGGTACAGCTGTTGTGGGTTGGGCTCACCAATGGGCTTGTTGCTTGTTTGGTCCAATACGACATGTTATTGTAATTTTGGACCTGGGTGGGTTCATTGTACTGACCTACAAATGAAATAAAATAAACGTTAATAATAATAATAATAATAATAATAATAATAATAATAATAATAATAATAACGAGTCTCCGGACTAAAACGGCTGTCGACAAGCTCGACTACACACTCTCGGGAACTTTAGCTTTTCCTTTGGGAGAGATTACTTCCACCAATCTTCTTTGCTCAAAGAAGGTACAAGAACACTTTATTAACATGTATTCATCAACACAAATGATAATACTAAGAAAAAATCCCTTGATTTTCCATGAACCCGAACTTGAATCTCATTTAGGGTTTAGAATTAACTTACCCGAAACTTTAAATTGACACTACTAATGGAAAGCTTATGCTAGGAGGATTTAAAATATGTATTTACCTTCTTATTTAGGTGAGAGGAAGGCTTTCTATTTTTAGAGAGAGAAAATAAAGTATAACTTAAATTTAGGGTTATTCTCACTGTTTGAGGTTGAATAAAATTGCTAGAAATGATGCCCCTAGCTTCCTTAGGAAACATATATCACAAGTGAAAGAGGTTTGATGATTTGAATTAAAATTAAAGAAAACCAAAAGAAGATTTTAATTGGACCAAAATGAATGAAATGACAAGTTAGTACCTTATTCATCAGCTTTAAAAAAGATAAACTATGCCTTTAGCAATCTCTCTCTCCACCACTTGCACTTTATCAAGGTCTAATTAATTCTTAACCATTCAACTTTTCCTTTGTTTCCACTTTAGCAGCTTACTTTGTCATTTTTACTAAAAGTTTCCAAATTCTCCATTTATTCCATTTTAGTCACCAAATCCTTACCCAAAATCAATAATTATTTAATCGAACATATAAAATAAAATTTAAAAATTCACAGATTACCAATTTTTAAAATAACATGCTAAAAAATAATTTTCCAATTATCGAGCATCAAAAAAATTCTAGATCAATTTTTGTGGTGTTACAGTTAGATTCATACTTACGGAACTGAGGTGAATCTCTCGATTTCATTTGATTATTTTGTTTGTCGTCAACGACGATCGAGCCGGTGGTTGCACGATGACAAGTGAAGAGCAAGCAGTGGTGGTTGACATGTCTTTTTAAAATGAAGAGAGATAAATTTTGTAGAAAGGGAAAATATAGAGAAGTGAAAAAAAATTAAAATTGAGTATTTAAAACCTCCTAAAATGGCATGATTTTTTAGGACTGTTCAAACACTATAATAGCAATATTTGACTCATGCCCGACCCGCATCCATGATCACAATATGCTTATTTTGGAACATTTGGATAAATTATTTTAGCCGTTCTTTCACTTTTGTATTTATTGTCATCATTTTTCTTATTTAATTTTTATTTTGGCCCTTTTTAATTTTTTATTTGTTGTAATTTAGTCTATCAACATGTATAATTGCATTTGAGCCCTTTAATTTCTAATTTCTTTTAATTTAACCTCATTTTGCATATTAATTACTATTTCAACCATTGTAAGTTCCTTTTCCTTCAATATAGTCCCAAAATATTTACTTTATTTACTTAAGTTTAGTATTATTTATTATCATTAATTATTATTATTAAAACCATTTTCATGTTTCATTTATTTAAAAACATTAAGATAACATGTTTTGTGAGCAAGTTATCAATTTTGGTGCAATGGGTTTTTTAACATTCCTCATATGTAATTGTATTTTGAAACCGATTTTGATTTAGATGTTAGATACAAACTAACATTTATGGTTATTCGATCATACTTAGTAAAAAACAATCGATGGCAACTCTAATGACATGACGTGCTCTTCAAAGTCGAACTCCTTGGAGTTTGACGGGACCCTACTTGCTTTGGCACATTACGATCCTACGTTAAGCCTGGAGGAGTTCGACTTTGCACCTTTGGCGGTGTCGGTGAGGATACACGAGCTCCAGTTGGGGCTTATGCGAAAAGCCACGGCGGAAAAGATTGGGAACAAGATTGGCAAGACAATTGCAATTGACATGAGATCCGGGGTAGGCCGTATGAGAAACTTCCTCAGAGTACGGGTTGAAATTGATTGCACGAATTCGGTGAAGGGAGAGGTACATGGATTGTGCAGATCAACCAGTTAAGGTAGTGGATTTCATGCTCCCCGACTGTCCCAGATGGGATGAACTTAAAGTCATGAGGGTTTTGTCAAGTGAAGATGCGTCACAGGTGCTGAAGACTCTGATTACACCCATCCATGGTGATAAAATTTTGTGGTGTCATCATAGTTCAGGCTCGTACTCCGCAAAGTCGAGCTACAATTGGTTGAAGATTCAGAACAGTCTGACCTTGATCGCGAAAGGCATCTGGAATGTTGTGGCTAAGGAAAATATCCTCCCAAAGATTAGAATCTTCGGTTGGAGACTTTGTCACGAAGCTCTTCCTACGGGGGCAAAACTTAAACAAGCAAATCTTGGGGATGGAATTTGTCAACTCTGTAATGAGGATCTAGAGTGGGCTTTGCACGCGATTAAAGACTGCCCCAAGTCGAAGATAATTCTCTTGCTGTCGGGCCTCCCTCAGGATATTGTGGATTGCTAAGGAAATTCCTTCCTCGAATGGATAAGTCGGATATAGTCAAAGTTAAACCGAGAAGGGTTTGATTTGTTCCTTACATTATTATGGAATATTTGGAATCGAAGGAACAAATGGATTCACGATGCGGAGTTTCAATCGGACAGAGACGTTATTTTTAAAGCGTGAAACCTTCTCGGGGAGTTTAAGCAGGTTGCTAAACCGTTCGGTTACCCTAGTAGAGAGACCCTTCTTCGCAGACTTCACAAGTGAAGTAAGCCGGTGCAGGGTATGATCAAGATTAATGTGGACAGAGCGTTCAGTAATGAGTAGCACATGGTCGTAGTTGGGATAGTGGCCTGTGACTCGCACGGCATGGTCCTTGGAGGAATCGCTAAAAAGATTGACCCTCCATTTACGGCCGAATCCACGGAAGCTGCTGCGTTCACTTATGGTATTCGATTAGCTACTGAGAATGGGTGGAGCAATGTGACTATTGAAGGGGATGCCATCTCAGTAGTATACAAATTGTCTAATCAGACCACGAACAAGACCCAATACATTTCTACAGTTGGATTGTTTCTCAATGAGGCTCGATCGCTTCTTGTTGACTACCCTTCTTTCAAAGTGCACTATGTTAGTAGGGAAGCGAATAGAGTGGCTCATACATTATCTCAATGGGCCCTATCGAACCACAATCCAGTCTGATTTTTCCTGGATTGTATTAAACAACTTGTAATTGATGATGCTATTGGAATATAAGTATTTCTTCCTTAAAAAAAATCATTACAAAACAATTTTGACAAGTAAACTATAAATTCTAATAAAATATTTTACCAAAAGATTTGTGTTAAAAAAGAAACACATGAACTGGATCAGACCAAATCGAATTGTTCCTACTTAGTGATTCTTTCCATCACCAATAATATCAAATGCTACCTTGTATGAATGTATTTAAAGAGAAATTCTATCGATTCTATGTTATAGTAATAAGAGTACAAATAGGCATAAAACTAAATTTAGATTTAAACATAAATATTGTTTTTGAAGATGATTTAGATTTAAACATAAATATTGTTTTTGAAGATGATTAACCATATAATTTATATGTAGAGGTGACAAAAGGATCATTCGGATCGAGTTTAGATCAAATCATTTCAGTTCAAGTCATTTCGAGTGATTCAAATCAAGTTCGGTTTGAGGCGAGTCATTTGGGTTTCAGGTTTAATTCGAGTCTATATTAAGTTGGATCGGATCGGGTTTATCAGATTGGTTCATTTTTTATTTGGATTAATATCGGATAGGTTAATTTTTGAGTTAGGCCGATATCAATTATTGATATATTTTGTTTTGTAAAAAATGTAATTTTTTTAATTTCATTATTTTTGCTCAATTTCATTCGAATTTAATCATCATTTAGGATGATAATTTAATCCGAACTCGACCTACAAGACGTGTTAGAGTTTGTTCCCTTTATTGTTAATCTAGCCTGAAAAGTTTGCGGTGTAACCTATTTTATAGAAAAACAAAATTTTTAACTATAAATTTTATTATCAACTAAAATTTTAAACTAGATGTTTAATTATAAATATAATGTTTTTTATTTAATTTAAAAATATAATAATAATATAATAATAATTATTATATTTGAATAAATATTATTTTAAATAGATTTATATCCTCGATGATATTTTAATTTTAAAATATAAATAAAATAAATACTTTTATATTGTAAAAATAAGAAATTTTTATATTAAATTTAAATAATTTATTTTTCTCATATATGAAGGAATTAAAATGATTTGGAAATTATTTTAATAGTTTTGAAAAGTTATTTAATTGGTTCCAAAGTAAAATATTAAATTAATAGATTATGATTTGATTTAATTGGTTTAGAGACCAATTTAATAATTTTTAATCATTATCTGGTGGAATCAAATAATGAAATATTAAATTATTTAAATGATTTAGATATTAATTTAATATTTTTGGATCATTAATTAATAGTTCTAAAGTAGATATTAAATTAATAAATTATTACTACATTTATAAAATTAGAAATTTAGATAAAGAAATTAAATAAATTTTTACATGAGATGATAAAATTATTATTATTTTACAAAATTAGATTTAGCTTGTGTATAAATATTTAATTTTATAGAAAAAATAATTTTATTATAATTAATTAATTATTAAAATTAATTTTATTTTATTTAGTTACTAGATATTTCATTAGATATATGAATTTTAATATTTAGATATTTAATTAATAAAAATAATTAAAGTTCAAAACAAATAAATAAATAAATAAATAATATATATATATATTACTATCTTATTATTTATCGCATTACTAAAAGTAGATAATAAAAAATAAAATGTTTGTTCACTTTAACTTAATAGTTAGGCTAAAATTGGGTCAATATTCAGTTCGGATTAGGTTTGGATAAATTAAATTCGTGTTATTTTCGATTACTTTTAGTTCTGTTGTTTTTGGTTCAGGTTAATTTGATTCGAGTTTATTTAAGTTCGAGTTACTTTCGGTATAGGTTACTTTCTATTCGGGTTCATATCGAGTTTGCTAAAATTTAGTTCAGTTTCTGTTCGATTCAGTTTGTTCTTGAATCAAATTCGAATAATCGTATTCGAGTTTATATTGAATCTCGAATTGGATAAATCGATTCAAGTAATCAGATTCGGATCAAATTTACCAGTTCTATTTATATAATATCCTTGAACATAATTAAAAGTAATCAGCAGTCAGCAATTATCCATGAAATAAGATATCCAAATTATTAAGGGTAAATTACACCATTCCTCATTATACTTTACTCTCTCCTATTTCTTTCACTATACTTTCGATCTTTCTAATTTCCTCACTGAACTTTGGAATTATTCCTATTTTGCTCACTGTGAATTATTTTATTATTATTTTTATATGACATGACATTTATTACTATTATTAAAATATAAAATAAAAACAAACGGTGGTTGTCCACTATTCGTCGGCATTGGACACCACAGTCGGCCACTGTAGATGGTGGTTATTTGTTTTCAGATTTCATGGGTCGCTTCGCTTTGACCCTTTGAGTCCGAATCTGGTAGTTGTTTCACTGGAAAATGTCCCAAAACCTGTGAATCTCAATGGAAACATTTCAGTTTTCTCACTTTTGATCTCTAATTCGTGAACTTCATAGCATATTATGACAAAAGAGGTCAGATTCAAACTCAGGGAGTCGATACGAAGCGACCCATGAAATTTGAGACCGAAACAACCACCATCTACGATTGTCGACGATGGAGTTCAAAGCCGACGAATAGTGGACAACCACCATCGATTTTTATTTTATGTTTTAAATTATTTTAATATTAAATAACAATAAAAAACCACATCATATGAAAATAATAATAAAATAATTCAAAAGTGAGCAAAATAGTAACAATCCGAAAGTTCAATGAGGAAACTAGAAAAATTGAAAGTACGGTGAGTGAAATAGGAGAGAGTGTGAAGTTTAGTGAGGAATGGTGTATTTTATCCAATTATTAATCACGATATATAGTAAATTCTAAAGTAATACATTGCATTTATAAACTAAAAACATTTTGGAGTCACATTTAGGATGTCCTTTGATCATAAAATCTAAACATCGACTACCGTATGGAGAAGTACAGCATAGCAAATAACCCACATCAACATCACAGAGGTTGGACAAAAAGAAAACACAACAGAGAAGAAAACAAAAGTTGAAACAAAAACATAGCACACTTCTGACACCAAAGAGAACACAGCTGCAGCTAAATCCATGCTTGGATCATGAAGTCTCTGTCCGCTTCTGCTTTGGCAAGGCATTGAGCCAAACAAACATCAAGTGTTTCCAGCATAAAAGATAACATTTTTTAGAATATTTCCCCACATTTAACTACATCGAAAATTATGGAAGTTACTGCTTATGATAAGAGAGAACTGTATATATGGTTTGTAGCACGGTAACTAGGAGCAATACAACCGCAGCAACAAACGAACAAAGCGACCAGGGAGAGTTGAAATAATCTTTCTTCAGTATCGCCATATATTTGTTCCACTTTCTCTTGCAATGCTCGTTCACCCTAACAAATGTCTCGGCATAGTAGAAGTCGTCTGTAAAGCATATGAAGTCACGAAGTTTATTAAACATTTGCGCAACTACCTCATCATCCCCTAACCAGTTATCAATAATTCCATTGTTGCAGAGTAATTGCACATCCTTGCCGGTGTTGATGAGATTATCCATGAACACCACATAATCAGAAACATAAGTTGGTTCCCCGATTCGAGTGAATTGTTCGTAGGCCATGAAATTACGCAGGACACGCTCTGTATTATCGTCGACGTGTAGGGTTGGAATCTTCAATACCTTGGTCTCTTTTGTGAAAGTTATATCAAATAAGCTCTTTATGTCTTCCTCCTTTTTGTTATCTTCTAACACCTTCTCGCCTAGGAAACCGATCCCTGCATCTTCCAGTTCTGTAGCACTGCGTATGAACTTCCATGAACTGTCAGATTTTTGTTTCACTTCTACTTTAAATCTCTGGTGTTGCCTTATTCCTGGAGGGGAAGGACGACAACAACTATGTACCAAGTCTAAAAGATGCTTTATATCTTTTGCAGGAGAGGTATAGCTTCCATTTCCAGACCATATATGCGATACTTGCAGTGCTTGGAAAAAATAAATGGCTGAACGAGCGAACTCATCGAGATCTCCTTCACCATTTCGCATTATCATGCAATCCAACTTGAAAAGCACAAAGAAAGGAAGCTGATTTTCTAACAATAACAAATCATACCACATGTCAGTTTGACTATGTCTAGCTAGATTGTAAAGAACTTCTGGATAAATATTGCGGATTAACTGAACAATGAAGCATCCATCGTAGACCATCATTTCTACCAAATTGTCACATTGGTCAATAGGTCCTTTATAGCATTTGCGAACTTGTTCTTCTAAGGCTATCATGGCCTTTAAAAATTCACTGAATTCAAGTTTGGTTACCTCAACTATCTGATCAAAGCAACTTCGTTTGACAACTTCCATTGCCTTCAAGTGTTTCTTATTATGATGATACGGACCAATTGAAATCACATTTGGTTCGTAGGCTATTTTCTTTACTTTTCGCAGTCGATGAGGCACTTCATAAATTGCACACTCTACCTGTTAAAATGGTGGGAGAGAAAATTAATACGTTAATTAAAAGAAAAAAAATAAGTAAATAATATTAAATAAGAAATTCGCATTGTTTGATGTCGTAACAATAAAATTTATACAAATCATAGTACTTAAACTATTTATAATCTTGATCCCATCAAGTGTCCTCAGTGGTAAAAGGAAATGGTGTTATTTCTAGAGATTCTGGGTTTGAACAGTTGCATCTATAGGGTGTTTATATTGTCATACAGTTAAGAAAGTTGTAAATGATTTTTCTCATTCTTTTCGACCTTGGTTTCGTAGGAGCATTTTAGAAAGATTGAGAAATAGAACCATCTGATTTGATTTGTTCTCAATAGCAATGAGATGATTATCTTAAGGTGATATTTTTGTCGGATGATCTTATTACACTCGTGGTCTCTGAAGGATGAGAACCAACTATGTAGCATCTACATCGAGAATTCAAGTATTATACGTCATTAGTCTAATCCTTTGTAAGAACTACTCGTAATAATAAGTTTACAAAATGGATCTGTTCACCTTAATTGTTATTTGAATAAAACAAGAGTTCAAACATCTCAAAGATAAATAGAGAAGTATATACTTATCGAATGAACCACACTTCTTCATATACGTTAGGAGTCCATTGGTGAGAAGGGGTTTGGGAAAGTTTGAATGAACCTAAACTTTTTAAGAGATATACCTTATAATCATTTCAAACTATTTGAATAAAAATACTTATCATCTTTTAGTCTTAATTAAAAGTAATCAGTTACTACATATATTTTAATTACAACCTTTTAAATATTGGAATAACATATCCAACACTAATGACACATAAATTCATAATACAAAAGAAGTAACTAAGATATAACACAAAACATTATATGATACGGGAAAATTGTGGCATGGACAAGAAGCGAATGATTGAATATATCAAAATAACACATAACTTCCTAAATTTTTTTCCAACTTTTTACTTCATTTTTCCACATACACCTTTGGTGTATTTAATCTTTGTTTCTTTTATTAGTTCTTTGATTCATGCATAGTAATTTTCCAAGTACCTCTCTGGAAGGTCGATCAGTCTCTGGCGTAGGTTCAGGCTCAGAAATGGCAGAACCAAGCTCTATATCAGGCGAACGCCAACGCCGACGCCAACTATTAATCATATTGCGCGCACTCCATAAATTAAACACAGTGGCCGCACTTGCGATCTCCTCCATGATCTAACATACAATGATCCTAAAACAATAAATTGTCATGAGAAATCATACCAGATCTTCCAACTATTGGCAGTGCAACAAATCTAACATCAAGATGCTATTATGTTGACGAGTGGTAAATTAAAGTAAGACGAAGAAGAATTTATGACTGGCAAAGTAGAGTAAAACAAACCTTTGAATTACAATAAGATGCTTAAAGACGTAAATGGAGGGCGTCGACTGACTTCATCACTGTCACTTACCTAATACGAAATTTTTATATTTTTGATAAATTTAATGGTAAACTATGTGAATAGTCTCTTATGTTTTCAGTCTGACCGACTTTGCTCACTAATTTAAAAATTAAGGTGAAATGATCTCTAACATTATCGATTCGTTCGACTTTAATCCCTAATGTTAACGATCCCTTCAATTTTAGTCCCTTAGCCATTAACTCTCATTCAATTTTAGTCCCTAAACCATATTAAGAACTTAAACAAAAGGGTGTTAACGGAAATTATTAGCAGAAGAACTTAAATCAGAAGGACCGGTAATGTGAGGGATCATTTAAACTTGATTTTTAAATTGGTAACCAAAATTGGTGAGACCCTAAACAAAAAAAACTATTCGCATATTTTACCCTAAATTTAATATAAACCATTACAAATAGGGTAAATTATGCATTTCGTACCTAAACTATCAGTTTCAATATGTTAATACCTAAACTTTCAAAATTTTCAAAATATCATTAAAAATTAATTTTTGTTTCAATTTAATACCCCGTCATTAAAAATTTAACATGTTTAGTACCTAAACTATGAGTTTTGTTCCCTTTTAGTACCTAAATTTTTAATTTTTTTCAAAACTTAAGTGTGATTTAGGTACTAAACGTGTTTTGGTAGCCATACTTTCATTTTTTTAAAAACTTAATGACGGGTACTAAAATAAAATAAAAAATAAAATTTAGGTATAGTTTTCAAAAAATTAAAAATTTAAGTACTAAAACAAATCAAAATTGATAGTTTAAATACTAAATTCATAGTTTATCCTTAAAACTAAGCCAGCATGTATACAGCGAAGATGAGATGCACGTCGAGATCCACGCCAAACTCATTATATAAAGAATAAATTACATCTTTAGTCATTAAACTATCTTTTCGCATTTATTTCGGTCATTAAAATTTAACTTTATTATTTTATCTGAGTTATTGTTTTTCTCTTGTAGTAAAGGTAAATTTTTAAGTTTGACCACATATTAATTTATATAAAAAGCAATGTTATTAAAACTGGACCTGATCGGCCAGTTCGATCGGTTGAACCGTGAATCGGTGGCCTGTCCGGTCCCGTTAACTCCCAAAACCGGATTAGCACAGAACCGGTAAAGAACCGAAAGAACCGGCTGAAAACCGGGAAAACTGGGGTGAACCGGCTGAAAACATGCAAAACCGGTTTGAACCGCCGGTTCACTTTTTTTCTTTAAAAAAAAATTAAACCAAACAACGTCGTTTGTTCAATGAGCCGAGTCAAATTCGAGTATTGCTGAGCTCAACTCGAACTCGAAAACTTTAAAAGTAAGCTCAACTCGACTCAAAAACTCACGAGCTAAAAATTATCAACTTGAAATATAATATTAAAACTTGAAATCGAAAAGGCTCGAACTCAAAAAAAAAATTAGAAGTTCGATTGAAGCCTAAAATTTGAGCTCAATTGAAGCGAAAGAATAGTTCGCTTTGTGCTCACCAAAAGGCTCCATGATTTTGAACGTCAAATTACCTCTATTATTTATAGAAGTAAGTTGGAATGCTCTTATATGTTTCTTAGCCATGTGGGATTGTTTTGTTCTCATATTTTTATTCTTTAAACTTTTGGGATACTTTTCTATGTTTCTTAGCCATGTGAGATTGTTTTTTTTAAAACAATTAAACCAAATGACATCATTTGTTATGATTTTTTTAAACCCCAATTTTATTTTTTTGATTATAGTTATATAATTATATTTATTATTTAATATGTTTTACCTTAAATATTATGTTGTAGTTGATTTGAATCATTTTGTTTCACTTGATTTTATGGTTTTTCATTTATACATGTTATGACTTGTGATATTTTTATATCTTTTAATATTGTAAACTTAAAAAAAGTGTTACATATATATTAATATTGCTTTGAATATTATGTAAAATTAAAAAAATATATTATTTTATATAAAATCCGGTTCAACCGCGGTTGAACCCGGTTGAACCAGTGAACCAATACCTTCACCGGTTTAATGTCCGATCCGGTTTTGAAAACATTGATAAAAAGAGAAAAAAAATATAAAATCATCTATAAAAGGTGATCATAGATTGGAACAAATTTAATGAGATAAAGTATTATTTTTATTATGATATGAAAAATTTATTAATATTTAATACCAAATAGAATTTAAAATAAAAAATAAAACATCTTTAGTTTTTTATTAAACTAAAGGTTATTATAAAATAATATATATTCTAAGTAATTTTAACTATTTAATAATTAATACTCAAAAATAATAGATTAAGTGCTAAATACGTTGTTTATCCTTCAAACTAAGCCAGCATGTATACAACTAAGCTGAGATGCACGTCAAAATCCACGCCAAACTTCATTATATAAAGGATAAATTACATCTTTCGTCATTTAATTATCTTTTCACATTTATTTAGGTCATTAAAGTTTAACTTTATTATTTCATCTGAGTCATTATTTTTCCCGTATAGACTAAAGGCAAAGTTTTAAGTTTGACCACATATTAAGTTATATAAAATGAGGAAAAAAGATAAAATCATTTATAAAAGGTGATCATAGATTGGAACAAATTTAATAAGACGAATAGAGTATTATTTTTATTATGAAATGAAAATTTTATTAATATTTAATATCAAATAGAAAATAAAAAATAAAATCTCTTTATTTTTTTACTAAACTAAAAGTGATTATAGAGTAGTATATGTTTTAAGTGCTTTTAATCATTTGACAATAAACACTCAATCACCCTTATTGCTGATACTTGAACCCTTGACTTCTAGAAACAATAACAATTCCTTTAACCACTGAGGTAAATTGGTTATTTCATGCAAAAATCTCTTATTTAAATCTTTAAAATCCCAACCCCACCTCCATCAACTTTAACATTCCAAACCCAAAACCTTATCCATCACCCCAATCCCAATTCTAGATCTTTCTTATTCCTCAAATGAAAAAACGTTTTCTACTAACATAAAAGAATAAACATAAATTCATAGAAGAAATTAAATGAAAACAAATTTTGTAAACAAAAAAAGTAATCTATGCAAATAATTCCTTTTGTTAGAGTTTGACCGGATTTGGTCACCAATTTAAAAATTAAGGGTAAATGGTCCCTCACATTATCGGTTCATTTGACTTGAATCCCTCTGTTATTAATTTCCATTAACCTGCATTTATTTAAGTCCCTAACATGGTTGATGGATTAAAATTGAACTCCAGTTAAAGGTTGAGTGACTAAAATCGAACGAATCAATAACATTAGGGATTAAAATCAAACAGATTGATAACTTTAGGGACCATTTCTCCTTAATTTTAAATTAGTGACCAAAGTCGGTCAGATGAAAATATAAGGGACTATTCACATAGTTTACCCTAAAATAAAAAAAGCTAATTGAAATCACATTTTTACTATGAAATGAAAATTTTATTAATATTTAATATCAAATAGAATTTAAATCTCTTTATTTTTTTTATTATACTAAAGGTGACTATAAAATAGTATATGTTCCAAGTACTTTCAACTATTTGACAATTAACACTAAAAAATGATAGTTTAAGTACTAAATACGTAATTTATCCTTAAAACTAAGCATCATGTATTCAGCTAAGGTGAGATGCACGTCGAGATCCACGCCAAACTTTATTATATAAAGGATAAATTACATCTTTATCATTTAATTATCTTTTCACATTTATTTAAGTCATTAAAGTTTAACTTTATTATTTCATATGAGTCATTATTTTTCCCTCATAGACTAAAGGCAAAGTTTTAAGTTTGACCACATATTAAGTTATATAAAATGACAAAAAAGATAAAATTATATATAAAAGGTGATCAAAGATTGGAACAAATTTAATAAGATGATTAATGTAATACCCCAAATATCAGGTTAGTTACTTTAGTGAGAAGTTTTAAAATTTGAGGATTTATTTAAATAAATGATAAAAGATGGGAAAATGATTTGGAATAGTGGTTTAGAATAAATTGTAACAATAAATAAATTAAGAGGGCATTTAGGTCCTTTAAATGAAAATGAATTTAAAATTCATTTTTATTAAGGTATTAAAGAAAAGGGGAAAGAGGAAAAATAGGTTACCAAAAGCTATTTATTTTCTTCCTCCTTTATGTGGAAAACTCTTATCCATAGCCAAAGGTATGGTTTCATTGGGCTAGCTTTTCCTTTCGTTTTTTGGTTGGTTTTTGAATCATTGAGTATTGCAGAGGTTTAAAGAAGGGTTAAATAAGAGTAAAACTAAAGGTTGGATGAAATATTTGAGATTTAGTAAAATGGGTTTTTGAATGATGTGTTAAGATATGAGTTTTTATTGATGTTTATTGGTATATTTGACTTGTCAATGAAGTAAAAGATTAGAAGCATTGGATGGGTTTAAAAACATGTTAGAAAAAGTGGTATGATTCTTGGATTGAAGTGTTCCTTAGATATTGTAGATGTTATAAGTAGTTAAATGAAGGAAAGTTAGTTGGGATAAGTAAAGAAGAGTTTGATAGTATTGTTGGAGGTAAAAATAAGGGAAATTTGCCAAATGTGGGTAAATATCGGGCTGAAAATGGAAAATTTGGGTAAGGGTATCGGTACTAGAAGAACAATACCAATATTATAAGCTTAAAATGGGAAGAATCAGTCGAGCAATATCGATACTTATGCAAGTAGTATCGATACTGAGAGGGGTATCGATATTATGAGGAAGGTATCGACACCATTGATAACAAAATGCAGAAATGGTATCGATACCGTAATAGAGTATCAGTACCATAGTATAGTAGTATCAATACCATGGTAAGGGTATCGATACTATTGAGCCAGAAATTGTAAAATAAGTTGAGATTGTTATAGAAAATTTAATAATAGTACTTTTGAGTATTGTTTAAGTATAAATGTTAGGGAATGTACTAACAATGGATATTGTACATGTCTTTAATGGATGCTTGAGTAGATCGAAATCAATATCCAGAGACAAGCAAAACGAAAGACAGGCAAAGTATCTGAGTAATCAGATTTGCGTTTTGGGATATCATAGCGAGGCAAGCCAGGTGAGTGCATTTATTATGTAACCATATTTTATACAAGTCATAGATGTATGGTTGCTTAATATTTGTATGGTGATTACCAAATAGGCACTAAGTGTGCAATTCACGGATTTCATCATGAGTTGATGAACGATCGTACATGCACTATGTGTGCAACCCATGAAATTCATCATATGTTGATGAACAATCGTTTCGGCATTAAGTGTGCAATCCACGGAATTCATCATGAGTTGATGAACAACCGTACATGCACTATGTCTGCAACCCACGGAATTCATCATATGTTGATGAACAACCGTTTCGACACTAAGTGTGCAATTCACGGAATTCATCATGAGTTGATGAACAACCATACAGGCACTATATGTGCAACCCACGGAATTCATCATATGTTGATGAACAATCGTTTCAGCACTAAGTGTGTAATTCACGAAATTCATTACGAGTTCATGAACAACCGTACAGGCACTATGTGTGCAACCCACGAAATTCATCATGAGTTGATGAAAAACCGTACATGCACTATGTGTGCAACCCACGAAATTCATCATGAGTTGATGAACAACCATACAGACACTATGTGTGCATCTAAATAAAATGATCATGACTATAAAGTTGGTAAATTATCGTGTTAGCACTACGGTTGCAAAACTATAGAGTTTATAATGAATTGAAAGAGTCAATTGATATTATGGATAATTATTAGAGTAGAGACTGATCTAAAATAAAAGATTAAAGGCATGAAAGGATGCCATAAATGAAATGCATAACGGTGCATTAAAGGCATGAAAGGATGCCCTAAATGAAAATAATGAATAATCACTAAAGAATAATGAGGAAAAATGTACATAAAGAAAAGTATGTTGGAAATACCAAGAATGGTTACGATGATAGTATAAAATAAATTTGATTTAAATAATAGGGAATTATCTAATCATTATGGACGATATAAATTAGTTCAAAACCAAATAACCAAAATATTCTTACGTATACATTAATGTTCTTTATAATATTATGTCTCACTAAGTATATACTTAACGTGTGTTGATTTCACGCGTAAGTAACAACAAAGACTATTTGGGGTATTGGGAGCAGGAGCAGCTATCATCAATCTAAGGTTGACTCTCATCAGTAACATTAGGACAATCATGTTATGTTGAAAAATTACTGGCATGCAATCGAAATTAAAGAAAATTGCTCTAGAATGTACTTAAAGTGATAACTTTGGTAATAGATTTCAATGATTGTTTTATTGTTGTATTAAAATGTTTTTGGTATTAAATTTTAAAACAAAATTTTTACGGGTTTTCAAATGAAGAATTGTTTTAAAAGTGATGTGACATCTGTATCTTGTGTATGGAAAGGTATATGAGAGATGGGTGTTACAAATAAAATATTGTTTTTAGTATGAAATGAAAAATTTATTAATATTTAATATCAAATGGAATTTAAAATAAAAAATAAAATCTCTTTATTTTTTTTACTAAGCTAAAGGTGATTATAAAGTAGTATCTTTTTTAAGTGCTTTCAATCATTTGACAATGAACACTTAATTACCCTTACAATTGTTGATACTTGAACCCTTGACCTGTAAGAATAATAACAATTCCTTTAACTATTGAGGTAAATTGGTTGGTTCATGCAAAAATCTCTTATTTAAATCTTTAAAATCCCAACCCAACACCCCACCTCCATCGCCTTTAATATTCAAACCCAAAACCTTGTTCATCACCCCAATCTCAATCCTAGATCTTTCTTATTCCTCAAACGAAAAAACTTTTCCTACTAACATAAAAGAATAAACATAAATTCATAGAAGAAATTAAATGAAAACAAATTTCGTAAAAAAATAATCTATGCAAATAATTCCTGTTGTTAGGGTCTAACCTGATTTGGTCACAAATTGAAAAATTAAGGGTAAATGATCCCTCACATTATCGGTCCATCGAATTTGAATCCCTCTATTATTAATTTCTATTAACCCCTTTTATTTAAGTCGCTAACATGATTAATGGACTAAAATTGAACAAAAGTTAAGGGTTGAGGGACTAAAATCGAACGAATCGATAATATTAGGGACTAAAATTGAACAGATCGATAAAGTTAGAGACCATTTTCCCTTAATTTTAAATTGGTGACAAAGTCGGTCAGACAGAAAACATATGAGAATATTCACAGAGTTTACCCTAAATAAAAAAGCTAATTGAAATCCAATTTCCATACTGTAGGAACTCTTATTTTTATTATGAAATGAAAAATTTATTAATATTTAATATCAAATAGAAATTAAAATAAAAAATAAAATCTCTTTATTTTTTATTAAACGTGATTATAAAATTATATATGTTCCAAGTGCTTTTAATCATTTAACAATAAACACTCAATACTAATAATTTAAGTACTGTATGTTTGTATTTAAAACTAAGCCAGCATGTATACAGCTAAGCTGAGATTCACGTCGAGATCCACGCCAAACTTCATTATATTCTCGAGCTTCTTCGATTGTATTCTCTTTAAATATTCAATGATTATTTCAAGTTCAAGATGGAGTCCACTGTTACACACTGTCTCAATTTGTCTCTCCACTTCAGCCCCTCATTTCTCTTGTTGAGACCATCAGTAAATCTCGTAACGAAAAAATTAATTCAATGATCTTCTCTAAATATTTAAATACGAAGAATTATCAGCTGACCCTTATTCCCATATGTAATGGGGTAAGGGGGAGGTAGGATAATAGGCTGCCCCTAACGTCAGGTTGAGAGCAACTTCCGTAGGAGACCTCCAAATTATGAAATGCCCTCCGTAGGACTCGATCCCACGACCCCAAGGTTAAGTACGAAGAATGAATCAGCTAAATAAGATTAGAATGCTTATTATAATCTGAAAAACTCCTATCCAGAATTTAATACCCGTCATTAAAAATTTAACATGTTTAGTTCCTAAACTATGAGTTTTGATCTTTTTAGTTATTAAATTTTTAATTTTTTTTTTCAAAATTTAAGTGTGATTTAGGTACTAAACGTGTTTTGGTAGCTATACTTTCATTTTTTTTAAAAACTTAACTGCGGGTACTACAATGAAACAAAAAATAAATTTTAGGTATAATTTTCAAAAAATTGAAAATTTAAGTATTAAAACATATCAAAATTAATAGTTTAAGTACTAGATGTATAATTTATCCTTAAAACTAAGCCAGAATGTATACAGCAGAGATGAGATACACGTCCAGATCCACGCCAAACTTCAGTATATAAAGGATAAATTACATTTTTAGTAATTAAACTATCTTTTCACATTTATTTCGGTCATTAAAGTGCAACTTTATTATTTCATCTGAGTTATTATTTTTCTCTCATAGACTAAAGGTAAAGTTTTAAGTTTGATCACATATTAAGTTATATAAAATGAGAAAAAAGATAAAATCATCTATAAAAGGTGATCATAGATTGGAACAAATTTAATGAGATAAAGTATTATTTTTATTATGATATGAAAAATTTATTAATATTTAATATCAAATAGAATTTAAAATAAAAAGTAAAATATCTTTATTTTTTTTATTAAGGTAAAGGTTATTATAAAACAATATATCTTCTAAGTAATTTTAACTATTTAATAAATAACACTAAAAACGGATAGATTAAGTACTAAATATATAATTTATCCTTCAAACTAAGCCAGCATGTATACAACTAAGCGGAGATGCACGTCAAAATCCACGCCAAACTTCATTATATAAAGGATAAATTACATCTTTAGTCATTTAATTATTTTTTAACATTTATTTCAGTCATTAAAGTTTAACTTTATTATTTCATCTGAGTCATTATTTTTCCCTCATAGACTAAAGGCAAAGTTTTAAGTTTGACCACATATTAAGCTATATAAAATGAGAAAAAAAAAGATATAAACATCTGTGATCAAAGATTGGAACAAATTTCATAAGACTAATAAAGTATCATTTTTATTATGAAATGAAAAATTTATTAATATTTAATATCAAATGGAATTTAAATTAAAAATAAAATCACTTTATTTTTTTACTAAGCTTAAGGTGATTATAAAGTAGTATATGTTTTAAGCGTTTTCAATTATTTGACAATAAACACTCAATTACCCTTACAGTTGCTAATACTTGAACCCTTGACCTGTAGGAAAAATAACAATTCCTTTAACCATTGAGGTAAATTGGTTGGTTCATGAAAAAATCTCTTATTTAAATCTTTAAAATCCCAACCCAACCCCACCTCCACGCCTTTAACATTCCAAACCCAAAACCTTGTACATCACCCCAATCTCAATCCTAGATCTTTCTTATTCCTCAAACAAAAAAACTTTTCCTACTAACATAAATGAATAAACATAAATTCATAGAAGAAAATAAATGAAAACAATTTTCGTAAACAAAAAAAAAAGAAATCTATGCAAATAATTCCTTTTGTTAGGGTTTGACCAGATTTGGTTATCAATTTAAAAATTAAGGGTAAATAATCCTTCACATTATCGATCCATCCTATTTGAATCCCTCTATTATTAATTCTCATTAACCCCTATTTATTTAAGTCGCTAACATGGTTGATGGACTAAAATTGAACTAAAGTTAAGGGTCGAGGGACTAAAATTGAATGAATCGATAACATCAGGGACTAAAATTGAATAGATCGATAATGTTACATTTTAATTTTAAATCGATGAACAAAGTCGGTCAGACTGAAAACATAAGGTATGAAGTCATTGATCTGGGATCTGGTATGAAGTCTCTAATAGTTTAGCTCCGATCAAGCTGGTAATTCCTTATGAACTTAAGGCGACCTTTGGGTGGGTTCTTAGGCCCACTGGGCCTAGGGTAATTCCTTATAGACCCTAAACCACTCCCTTAGGGTGGCTCCTCTACTTTGTGCATTGGGTAAATCCTTATGGGCCTAGGAGCAATCCCCTTAGGTGGACTTTCTTTCTGAAGCTCATTATAGTCCTTTGACTATGCATCCAGGAGGAAATAAAATGTATCAAGATTTGAAGAGTCGATATTGGTGGACATGTATGAAAAGAGATATCACTGAGTTTGTTTCTAAATGTCTAACCTATCAGCAAGTAAAAGCAAAACAAATGTACCTTCGAGGTTGTTGCAACCTATCTCCATTCCACAGTGGAAATGGGAACGAGTTACTATGGATTTCATGACAGGTTTACCTCTAACACCTAGTAAGAAAGATTCAATCTGGTGATCATTGATAGATTGACGAAGACATCACACTTTATTCCAATTCGAGAGGATTACTCTATGAACAAATTTGTGAAATTATATATCAGAGAAATATTGCGACTTCATGGAGTACCTATTTCAATAGTTTCGGACAGAGACCCAAGATTTACTTCGAGATTTTGGAAGTCGTTGCATGAAACATTGGGAACTAGACAAAGTTTCAGCACGACTTATCATCCTCAGACAGATGGTCAATCTGAGTGAACTATTCAAATACTTGAATACATGCTAAGGGCATGTGTTATTGACTTCAAAGGATCATGGGAAAAATATTTGCCTTTAGTAGAGTTTGCTTACAACAACAATTATCAATCAAGTATCAAAATGGCTCATTTTGAAGCATTGTATGGAAGAAAATGTCTAACACGCCTGAATTGGTATGAATTAAAAAATCGAGATATAATTGGTCCAGATCTGTTTAAGGAGGTGGAAGACAAAATGAAGATCATCCAAGATAATCTCAAGATAGCTGCCGATAGACAGAAATCTTATGTCGATTTAAAAAGAAAAGAGATTGAATACCAAGTGGGTGATAGAGTATTTCTTAAAGTGTAAAATTGGAAAAATATTCTGGGATTTAGACGAAAAAGGAAATTGAGTCCAAGATTCATCGGGCCATACGAGATTGTAAAGAGAGTTGGACCAGTAGCTTATCAGATGGTGTTACCTCCAGAGACGGACAAGATTCATAATGTATTTCATATATCGATGCTTCGAAGATATCAATCAGATCCTTCACATGTGATTACAATAGAGGAAATTGAGATTCAACCGGACTTATCATACGAAGAGGAGACAATAAAGATTTTAGCGCATGGAGTCAAAGAACTAATAAATAAGACAATTCCACTGGTAAAAGTTCTTTGGCGAAACCATAAAGTTTAGGAAGCAACTTGGGAACAAGAAGAATATATGAAGAAAAAGTTTCCTTATCTGTTTAAGTCAGGAATGTAGATACGTAAGGAAAATTCGAAGACAAATTTTCTTTAAGGGGGAGGAATTGTAGTACCCCAAATTTTTGTCTAGTGACTAAAATGTATATTTTGAAAGTTTGGAGACTAAAGTGTAAAGTTATAAAAGTTTAAGGACTAAAAATATAATTTTCAAAATTTAAAATATGAATTTGTAAATTAGTAGTTTAGCTCAAGACAATTATTTTAGTGGGTTTTAGAATTTTGATATGGAGTTTTCATAAAAGCCTATCAAATGACAAAGTTTGATATATTATTCGGATATCCGGATCAAATTATAAGTTTATAAAAATTTCAAGGGAGGTATATTTGGGTTGGAAAAATTATATGGATATTTTTAAATAGTGAAAATTTAAGTTGGATCGGTGAAATTTGGTGAGAATTGCACTATAAAGTGAGATAGTGCAATTTAGTGAATAAAATGAAATTTTGGAAAATTGGCAGGTCAAAAAGAAAAATTGAGAGATGAGAATTTTAAAGCTATTTAATAATATTAAAATGGAGATAAAAGGATGGTATGGTGGTAAAAATTAGGATTTATTAAGGGTAATTTTGACTTTTGGGCTAAAATGAATTTTTAATTCATTTTAAATTGGATTTTTAAAGAGATACTCTGCGAGAAATTTCAAGAAGTTCAACTCATCTTCTCCATTCTGCCGTGACTACATAGCCAAAGGTGAATAAGTTTTTATTTTTCATTTTTGATCCATTTTAGTGAGAATTTGGACTAAAGTGTGAAATAGGAAAATGTTCTACACTTAATTCTATACAAAATGGTGTAGGTATTTCATTGTTTCATGCTTAAATGGTGAAGTGGGTATTTATGGTGGTTGAAGGGAAAGTTTAATTTCAATGAAATAAGGTTAGTTTTTAAAGCTTGGAGGGTTGTGAATCATATTCAAGCATTAAAATGGATGGAAAACCAATTGAAAATCATATAGGAGCATTAGACCATTAGGAAAATCATATAGGAGCATTAGACCATTAGGAAAATCATGTGAATGCTTTGGTTATTGGTTAATGAGATTGCGTATTATAATTTTTCATAGAATTGGATGAATTCATGATAATTGTTTTAGTATCATGCATGATATTGTTGCGTTGCGTGCATGAAATAGTAGGCTTAGCCAATGGAACTATGTTAGTTATAGTTATTGTAAGTTAGCTTGATTTCAATCAGACAAAATGGAAGTTTGACTGCAGAGCAATGAGCTTATATGTTTTGATTTGACAAAGCGGAATGCCAGTTATTTACTCGAATCTCAATTTAAGTGAAATATCCTGGGAGGCCTAGGATAGTGAGCGAGTAATAATGTTGTTTTAAATGCAAGTTATGGCCTTCTATTTTGATCATGATCATGGAAGAAACATGGTAAAGATTTGAGAGTACTCTATAAGTTGTAGCTACCCATTTGAGAACATCCGAGGCGATGGAATTGTCCGGTTAACATTTTAGAATGCTCTATAAGTTTAGGGAATATATCCATTTCTTGGATATAATTTTTGTAGAACATATTGAAGCAAACAAAATCGAAGCTAACAAATATTACATTTTAGAATTCTTAAAGCACAAGATTGTCATGCTCGGAACAATGCATAGATTAAAAGCTCGAATCCGACATTAGTATAACACTTCAGAGTATAGTATTCCTAAGTACAAATTTTATTGGTTGAAGACGAGTTTTGCGAAAAGTAAAGTTATTATGCCCTTTTCTTTGATGAAGTTTAGTCGTTGTAAACTGATATGAACTTTCTATTTTCGGATATAGTAGGATTGAAATTAAGTTTATTATAATATTAATTAAAGTACTAATTTTATTCGAAATTGTTTATATTGGGAAATTGATGATGTGAAGATCGTGATCGAAAACAAATCGAATAAAAAAGAAAAGGGTTAAGTTCGAGGGTGCAAGGAAGATAGTAATTAAAGTGCAGTGAGGCAACAAGTGAGTGCAATTACTTATTTAATTATTTTGATCGATGACGACTTGCGATAAGTCAGCCTCATTTCAATTGACAATATGATTTATAAAGTTTATAAAGAATATTTTTATAATGTTCTATATTAGTTTTATAAATGATTTAGGGTATGAACTGCCTAAGCATGATATGTTTATGATGGATTTATTATGATACATCAGCCTATTGTGTATTATAGTGAGAATTGTTGGTATAATTGACATGCCATTAGTTGAGTATTGATCCATTATCAGCTTTGAAACATTCATGTATCAATGTTATCATATCAGCTTTTGTACATTCATGTACCAATGACCAAAACTGTTGGTGCTCATTTAGGTTATAATGACACTAAAGTGCATCATATCTCATTATTAGTTACGATTTGCATCGTGTTGTGCATAGTGCGCACCTTACTCACGTATCTTATGTTCTCATAAATATGCATTGGGCTATGAAAATGAATATTCAAGTTGTGAATGATTTCCAGTAAACGGAAAGCATGATATGCTTATTTTATCAGATATGATTTATTAGAATATTCATGAGTTCATGAATTAAAAGAAATTTAAGGTCTTAGTGAAGAAATCGACTTGGATATGTTGGTTTGCAAGTTTAATGTTTTAATTTGAATTATTTTATTTATGTTTATGATATTTTCATTTTTTTCTCTCACCTTAGATTATTACTGTCTCACTTAGTTATACTTAGCGCATGATGATTTTCATGCGTAGGTTCTAATAAGAATAAGTACGACCAGTAAGGAGCCATCAGAGCATCTTTTTGGAAAGACGTACCTATCATCAATATCAGTAAGACATCTATGATGTCACTTTTGACTTTTAGTGGCATGTATAATTATGTCAGTAGTTTCTATTTATCGTATTTATTTTAAATAGTATGTGATAGTAAACTAGAACTACTTTAGTTTATTTTACTTAGTATAGTTTTATCGATATTTATGCATGAAAAGAATATTTATATTATTATGATTTAAAAAGATTTTACGAAAAGGTATGATTTGGTAAATTACTGATTAACAAATTTATTTTTTTCTAAAACAAAGAATTTATTTATAAGTTAAGATATTCATAAAATATATTTTAAAGTTAAAATAAAAGTGTTTTAAAAATGAAATAAATTTTTAGACAATTTTAGTTCAGTAAATGTTTTTAAGTTGATGTGACATCTTTGACTCGTTTATCGAAATGTATACGAGTTAAGGGTGTTACATTTATTGATATCAGAGCTGTAGGTTTAGTCGATTCATAGCTTAAATCGAGCCTATTTTATATAAAAAATATGTACATACCACTAGGATGTCGAAATTACTGATCTGATATGGTCTGATGATTTTATTTAGGATGTTGCTCCTTACTAAGGTAATGTTATGTGTTTGTGGTTAGATGTCGAATGCAGAGGGCACTAGAAGAGGTACCGAATAGGAGGAGATACATGAGGGAATCGATAGTGGAAGTAGTAATGAGGTTGCGCATGAACCTCAACAGTAGGTAACACATGCACAACAGGAGATGTCAACATTAGATCAGGTAACTTTTGTTAAATGTCAGTCTTACTACCTTTCAAGATGTGGTAAATAAAGCTAAGGATCTGGAAATGGCACAAAAAGAAAGATGTTTGATCAGAGGAGGCATTTAAAGAGATCAGGAGGATCATCCTTATCTCAATCTAAAAGAGGTTGAGGATCAGGATACCAGTACCAGAGTAAATCAGAAGTTGGTGGTTCTAGTCGTAGAGGTTTTGAGGCTAAGGAAAAAGGGCGTTAGTCATAGACTAATTAGAATTAAAATCGACATTAGAATCTCAGAACCTGTCAAAAATCATTTCAAAACATTTGTGGCATAAAACTAATTAAAAATCCCATTTTCAAATCATGTTTACAAATTATTTTTATTTATCAATTTAAAATCATATGATTCAAGTGGCCTCCATAGTTCGAGGTTGGTGAACATAGCTCTGATGCATCTAAATGTAACCCCTTAGATCAAACCTAAACGTTACGGTCAAATCTAGAATGTTAAATTGATCACCAAAATGATCTAAATATTAATTCATAAATTTTAACAGATATGAAATAAGATTTTCAAATAATTCATTTGTTTATTATCACTTTGTCAGAAAATAATTGAAAAGAAATGTAATTTAAATATGAGAATATGATCCTCGAGATGTCAATCTGTCCTAACATCCTGAGATATCTGAAAGGGATAAATAAAGGGGGTGAGCTATAGAGCTCAGTGCAGTCAAAATGTGCGAATAAACAAAATATTCAAGAAAAAAAATCAACAAGCATTATCTCAATCCGAGTCATAATATTCTTGGTATGAATAAATATGCAAATGTAAATGCACTCATACATCGTACATTGTCCGAAGAGTAAGTTCCCTAGAACACTTTCTACTACACACCATTTGAAGTGGACTCCGCCTCTAAGGGAGGAGCCACTGAATCCGAAGTAAAAGTCACCCTGTCGAGTGAATACACTAAACTTCCCCTATCAATCCCAACCTAATATTACATGATAACATAACATATATCTGATTTCTGATATGATCCCATTGTAAAAAGAATTACATAATCACATAGTTTGAATCATAGCATAAAGTCAAAATTTGATACATCAACATGCGTCACATAGCATATAACCGATTTGCATTTAATACAAACAATTTTCATAAAACAATCATGCTTCCAATTCAATTTCCAATCAATCAATAGAAATAAAATAACTATAGCATCGGAAGAAGACACATAAAGATTCATATTCATTACCACTATATGTATCAGAATTTAAATATTCTAGATTTAACAGAAAAAACTATTAAACAAAATTAAAATGGTTGTAGCACGGTAAGACACACACCTTAAATCGTGTAGCAACAATTATACTAGCGAACAAAGACTTTTATGGTCGAATCTTGAGTCAAAGGTTTAGTGGAGAGATGTCTCACGATTTAAAAAAAACTAACTAAATTAATAATAGCAGAATTTGAAATGAAACAATAAGGGAGAAGATGAATTTATTCTCTCTTTATTTCGTGGCAATACATAGGGTTTATGAAAAATTAAAATATTTTATAAATTTATAAGATCAAACTCAACTAAAATAGAGATAGAAGCTCTATTTAAAGATCAACTCTAAAATAAATAGTTTACGAAATATATTTTAGAATTAAAGTAAATAAAAAAATATATTCCTTCTATCCCATAAAAAATATCCCTTATTAACTTTTTAAAAGTAAAAAATTTTAAACTTTGATCATAATTATTTTAAATATTTAAATTTTATAAAATATATATTTGAAAACTACTTGGTTGAAGGTTTTAAAATATATTTTTACTTATTTTCATCAATAATAAATTTTAAATAATAATTAGTAAAAATTAAAAAAATTGACCCAAAAAAGTAGGGAATAATAGATAATATAAAATAAACATTAAAAAAATATCAAAACTTGAATTCTAGGTCCGACAAAAAAAAAGATTTAATAGGATTACTTTGGTTAAATGACGAGACAAGACCTCAAATTTTATGAGGTTTTCAGAAAATATTTTTTAAAATTGTCATTTATTCAATTTAGGCACAAATCCAAATCTGAAACGAATAAAAATTTTGAATTATCAAGACTAAATTATCAACTTCTATTTTGGGGTGTGACAACTCACCGTCGATCGGCACCGCTGTGCCACTTTTATTTTACCTTTGAGTCGTTTTCGGTGTCGTTAGTCCAAGTTGAGGGGCGGACTCAATTGTTGGTGATTTTTTGAAGAGGTGAATGCTGGAAAATAGGGAAAATTAACTTTCTATTTTACCCACTTTGTTACCCACCCTTCCTGATTAATTTCCTTGCAAATGGAAGATTAATTCCATCTTTTCCACAAACAGAATGATTTCCACGTAAAGGGAATGGCTTTCAATGTTGCCTCCGCTTCTTCTTCCCTCTTTTTCAACTGTCAGTTCTTTGAAAATACATAATAGATTACTTCAAATTTATTCGTTTTAATTTTGTATTTTTTCCTTCTTTTGTTTCCTAATTCGAAGTAGTTGTATTATAAATTTTATATTTTCTGCTGCTGTTAGTGCATAACTCTTACTCTTTCCTTTCTTCTCCCCCTGTTCTCTTTTGAATTTTCTAGAGCAAAAACTGAAAATGCATTTGGTTAGAGCTCAAGTGAGGAATGAATACGGGCTTGGCCAGTCGGAGCTTTACAAGGAAGCTAATAGAGAAGATCCAAAAGTTGTTATCGACAGAGTCACCGTCGTTGACCTCATTGGGATCTTGATCTAGTTAGGGGATCTTGCTGAGTACGTTTAATTTTTTATTCAGTTTATTGGCTTTAGGATATCACTGGTTGGTTACACGACGAGGAAGATGAAGTACCTAACAGAAACTGGAAAATAGAGGGGGAAAGTTTTATTTTATATTTTTTAAAATAATATCTGTTTTAAAAGTGCCCTATGTCATTTTGTTAGTGGTCATAAGGTTCTGCATCATCCTCTGTGAAGAAAATGAGTGAACCCGTTAACGGTAGAAAACATCGATGTATGAAATCGAAAATTTTAAAACATCTTTGTCTTAGCTAAAATAAGCATATCTTAAGATTTTAATGTTCAATTGATGCATTTCAAAATGTATTGAAAAACTAACTGAGTCGATTTTGTTTCAAGAAGATATCATGTTTCAATAAAAATGTTTGGGTCTTGTAAATGGTAGGTCGGACGAAATTGTGTTTTACAATTGTAACAGCAACATTGAGAGAAAATATTACTTCATTCAAACAGTCAAGATGGGACTCTTCATGAGGCTTGGTATCAATTCAAGAAGTAGTTGAAAAAACTTCTTAGGCATGGTTTTTCACATTGGGCACAAATTGTAATTTTTTTTTAGAATGGGATGAATTTGAATACAAGGATTGTCATTGATGCTCGACAAATAATACACTATTAAATAAGACATTAATGAAGTGTATGCCAATCTAGAATGAATTGAGCGAATGATTTCCAATATTCCATTGTCAGAGCAGATACTGGAAAAAGAGTAGCAAGGGTGATCGAGTTGGACGCAATTGATTCACTATCACCTCAAGTTTCAACCTTGAAAAATATGATTAAGGAGATGAGAAACCAAATGCAATTAGTGCAATAGATGATTTTTTTTTCGTTTTGTGAAGGAAACCGTTTATTTGAGGATTATCCATCCAATTCAAAATCAGCTTGTTTTATAAGAAATGTCATCGAATAGTACTAATCAATTTCAACAAACATATACCTCAAGATGGAGGGAACAACCAAGGAGTTATTGGAATTATCAGGGAAACACGGATGTAAATGCAGCATATGACAACAATTTGGGCACTTGGATTTAATCAACAACAGTTTGGGTAACAACAACGTTTGATGCCACATCAAGCATCGTCTTTTTTTATTGGATTTTATGTTTAAAGAATACGTAGTAAAGAATGAGGTAATTTTGCAAAGTCAGTCCATTGTAATTCAAAGTCAAGCAGCATCTTTGAGGATGTTAGAAACGAAAATTGGCCAAATGACGAATGTTTTAAGTAATCATATATAAGGTACGTTACCCAATGACAATGAAGCTATGCAACGAGAAGGTAACGAGCAACGTAAAGTTGTTATTTTTGCGAAGTGGTAAACAAATTGATGTGGGAGAATCGTCAAAAGTGGAGAAGTTGGTGTCACAACGAACATAGGAGTTGGAAGATGAAGATGTGAAATCAATAGTTAAAGAGTTAGAGCATGTTTCGAATAATAGTAAAACTATAGCTACAATAGCCAAGAAAAATGTTTTAGGCAAGAAGAATGTGAATGCGGAGTACAAATCTTAGCCACATTTTCACAACGATTCCAGTAAAGTAAACAAGATTATCAATATACCATATTAGAGAAAATGTTAAAGCAAGTTAAGACAATTGTTCCTCTTATGGAGGCATTAGAGAAAATATCGAATTATGAAAAATTCATGAAGGATATGTTGTCAAGAAAGAGGAAGATTGGTGTGCATGGAAGGGTACCATTAATGGAAAAATGTTCAACGATATTAAACTGTAAAGTATTGTCTGTTGGAAATATTGGCTGCAAAATTACACCGTTAGCATTGACTGAAAAATAAATAATAATTCAAAACGTTGAAATCGTGTCATGGTAAAACCACTGCCTTAGAAACGAATTCGCCCCGATGTGTGTAATCGCTCCAATATGCAGATCGTCCCCTGAGGTTAGCACAGTTTCTCTGAGATTTTGTACACCCAAAATCGGAGTGGTTTGTCAGAGATATTGCTCTTCTTGATCGAAAAGTAGAGAATAGCTTAGAACACTTTTTTAGAGTGGATTGTGAGCTGTGTAGTGAATTGAGAAGCCGAATAAGACTTTTTATTTATAGGCTTGAAATAAAGGTAAAAGGGTCCAACAAAAAATCAGATTAAAATCTGATTTAATTATAAAATTAAAACCCCTGTTATAATAGCTGGATGAACATGATGAACTTGGCTACGAATCAGTCCAGATTTATTGCATCAATACTCAGTCGTGTGTAACTCCTGCAATTAAACCTTGTAACACCTAAAATAAATAGCTTGTCTCTCCTTTGAACAAAGCTGCAAATCAGTCCAGATATATCTTAACGTATATATTTAATTTAGGAAAAACAACTGTTAAATTATTTAATTTTCAAAAATCAAAACAACTAATTAACTAGTTGTTATCCTCTTAATTACTTAGAATTTAAACAATCTTCAGTAGCCTATAAATATGAGAACGAAGTCTTTCACATTTTCCATTTGTTATTTCATATTAGACATGTATTTTCATGAGCCTCGACCTCGACCTCGACCTTGACCACGAGCATGAGCACGAGCACGAGATGGACGGATGGCGGCGACGATGCACGAGAGTCCTCTTTGTTGTCTATCACTCAACAAGTGTGTGGATAATGCAAACCTTAAATATCCATTCCCAGTTGTATTTCCTATTCTATGTGGGATTGAACATTACCAACATTCCCCTACTAATGCGAAAGAATTATTCTGAAACTTGAAAACAATCCTTCCAGAATAGCAGTTGCGAGATTAGTTGCTTAAGCACTAGTGAACATATATATAACTAGTACATGGTGATGATGAGCAATCATTCTCTTAGATAAGTGAAATTATTCTTGAACTTTCTAAGATAGGGGTAAACTCATAACACACAACTAACCCCTTCATCCACCTGAGTCCTCGATGTGTAAGATATATATATTTGGCCATCTTACCTCAAGATTCTAGTAAGTGTGCTAGAAAAACAACCCAACGTTTTTCATAGAAGGTAGCTAACCCTTCTCACTGATGTAGGTTATTTCATCATATTTATCTCGACATAAACCACCCTTAACAGGGCTATGAAATAATTAAGAGCTTTTACAATAGCTCAACCTCACAAAGAGTACGCATGGTGACTTTCTTCAAGTTCATTATTAATGAACCACCCAAACTATGTGATAAGAAGTCATTAAGAATAAAAATTCATCTTCATTAATCGGCAAGTTAAATAAGTCTTTCTCACAAGAACCATCCAAACTCTTGGATTTGAATTTATTAAGAGTTTTAACAAACTCAACCTTTTTGTCGGTAAGTTCATCTTGTCCTTTTCAAATCGAATTACCTAATCAACTTTGGGTCATGAACTTGTTAAGAATTGATATTCAGCCAAAATAGGTAAATTCATCAAGTCTTTCTCATTAAGACCACCCAAGCCTGGGCTATAAATTTATTAAGAGCAATTAAGCTCATCCTGGACATGTACATTACTCATCATAAGGATAGGCAAGTAGAAATGTACACTATGAGTCTTTCCATGGTTTCGTTTAACCACATTGAACTTATATAAATAAGTTGGGTATCCACCACGAATTCCTCAACCAATGGACTTAAGACCCATCCCCCTCGACGAATCTAGGACTAGCTTCCAACTTAACCCTTTTGTAAGAGGATCTGCTAGGTTTATTTCGGACTTCACGTACTCTAAAGAGAGTACTCCATTCTTTATTAAGTGTCTAAGCGATTCATGTCTTACGCGAATGTATCTTTTCTTACCATTGTAAGCTTTGTTCTTCGCCACACATATTACAGGTTATGAATCACACAAAAAAGAAACTAGAGAAGCCAGTCTTCCACAACAGAGTTTCTTCTAACAAATTTCTGAGCCACTCATCTTCTTGCCCATCTAGGTTAAGCGCTATAAACTCTAACTCCATGGTATAACGAACAATACAAATCTGCTTCGCTGATTTCTACGAGATTTCTGCTCCACCTAAATTAAAAATATACCCACTCGTAGAGCTTACCTCATTATTGTCAAAAACCTAGTTGGCGTCACAATATCATTCAAGTACCGTAAGATAGCTAACAAACTCAATTTTCCAATCTATAGTACTCTTAAGATATTTTAGAAAGCGTCTAAGAGCATTCCAGTGTTCACTACTAGGATTATGGGTATATCTACTAAGTCTGCTCATAACATAGCCAATATCAGGTCGAGTATAATTCATTAAGAACATTAGGCTTCCGATCACTTTATCATATTCTATTTGGGAAATGCTACTTCCTTTATTCTTAAAAAGATGTATGCTAGGGTCATAAGGAGTTCAAACAGGGACGATGTCAAAACTGTCAAATTTCTTTAACACTTTCTTAATATAGTATGCTTTACTTAAAAAAATCCCTTTTCAGTTTTAGTAACTTTGGCTCCTAAGATTACATTGATTTCTCCCAAATCCGTCATCTCAAACTTAGTGGACAATAAACTTTTTGTTTTGTTAATGGACTAAATGTTAGTACTGATCATCAACATACAAACTTACGATGACACAAATAGTGTCAAATATCATCGAATACATATATACATCCAAACCATTCACAACAAAACCAAAACTAAGGATTATGAAATTTCTCGTACCACTGTTTAGGAGCTTGCTTAAGTCCATAAAGTGACTTTTTAAGTCTACAGACTTTGCCTTTCATACCAGGTGCTTCAAAACATAGTGGTTGCTTCATATAGATCTTCTCATCTAGATCTCTATTCAGAAATAAATTCTTAACATCCATTTGATCTACTTGCAACTTGTGAATAAAGGCTAGTTCAAATAATGCACAGATCGTTGAGATTTTCATAATGGGAGAGTAATTATCGAAGAAGTCTAAACCAAACTTTTGAGTGAACCATTTGATGACTAGCCTTGCCTTGTACCACTGGATCGAACCATCTGGTCTGAGTTTCTTCCGGAAGACCCACTTGTTGCTGATTGGTTTGAATCCTTTATGCAAGTCAACTAATTCCCAAATATAATTAGACATTATCGATTTTAGTTCATCATTGATAGAGCTTTTCCAGAAACTAACATCATTGGATCTTATAGCTTCTTTATAAGTCTTAGGATCCTCATCTAACAGAAATATTTGAGTTATAGGATCAGAAAGAGAGTCTAAATCAATTATCTCAGAAATAAATGAAGTAATGAAATCTGGTCCAAAAGAGGTTTCAACTCTTTGTCTCTTACTTTTTCTAAGCTCGAAAATGATTTCTTCAGAAGACCTAGCAGGTACATTAGAAGAAGTGGATAAAATATTTTTTATTTTTGTTTTTTCATTCAGTCTTGGTTTCTTTAAGGGAAAAGAATATTTAAAGAAAACAAAATCCCTTGACTCAAAAATAGAATAGTCTTGTAGAAACATGAATCTGTATGAGGTACTGTTTGTAGCATTCCCTATAAATACTGCATCAATGGTTTTAGGTTCGATGGTGGACATCTTAAAATCTGACAACCCCAATTTAGCCAAACACCCCCACACTTTAGGTATTGTAGATTTAGAGCGCATCCTTTCCACAACTCGTATGGAGTATAATCCAATTTCTTATGAGGTACTCGGTTCAATAAATGATTTGCAGATATAATGGCATCCCCCACATGTTATACCGTTTTGTTGAGGAAAATAAGGGGCTGAAGTTTCGTGAATTATGCCATTATTCTCGCACACCTCTTTTAAGAAATTTGATCCATATTCACCACCTCTATCGGATATATATTTTATACACAAATTTTACATTTGTTAAAGCTAGTTATGCCTGGTTTACGCAAAACATTCATTTTCATCAATTTCTTTAAAGCATGAATATTCACATTTCCTAATCTAGCATGCCACATATAAACATTTTCAACATTGTAAGAAGAAGTGGTAACTTTATTCTCATTAAGTTGAGTTTCTTTGACAAATAAACCCCCAGTTAGGAAACATTTTCCTACATACTCATTGTTTCGGGAAAGTACAAGTTTATCTCCCTCAAAAACTAACTTAATGTTTGACTTATTCAGAAGCCCACCACTTATTAAATTTCTATGCAAGACATGTACATATATAACATTATTCAAGGCTAAAGTTTTATCGAAAGTCAACTTGAGTAAAACCTCGCCTTTGCTTAGCACTTCATAGCTGCTAGAGTTCCCCGTATACACATGTTCACCTTCGTTCCCATCCTCAAACTTGGTGAAAAAGTCCTTCCTTGCACAAAAGTGTTTTGAAGCACTAGTGTCAACCACCTATTCAGAACTGTTCTCCACCAGATTGACTTTTGAAACCACCACAACAATGATGTCATCATCTTTTTCCGCAACATGTATATGTAGCTTGTTGTCCTTCTGGAATTAAAGTCGTTCGCCGATGACATACTTCTTGATGCCCACATCATTAGCACCGTACTTCTTCTCCAAAGTGTCCCATATCACCTTGGCACTTCTTTCTCTAAGGAGCATGTCGAACAATTTGTTAGAAATGTGGCTGAGAAGGTTTCCTCGTACCGTCTTATTATTATCCTTCTCGTATTTTTCAGTGGTAGTGATGGCAGTAGCGGCGGCTAAGGCGGCTAAGGTTAAAACCACATCAGTGATAGTATCATCTACAACACGTAGTTCAGATCAAGTTGCTCGAAAAAGATTGGAAAATAAATAATAATTCAAAACGTTGAAATCGTATCGTGGTAAAACCACTTCCTTAGAAACTAATTTGCCCTGATGTATGTAATCGCTCCAATAGTCGGATCGTCCCCCGAGGTTAGCACGGTCGCTCTGAGATTTCGTACACTCGAAATCAGAGTGGACTATCGGTGGTATTGCTCTTCTTGATAGGAAAGCATAGAACAACTTAGAACATTTTTTTAGAGTGGATTGTGAGTTGTGTAATGAATTGAGAAGCTGAATAAGGCTTGAAATAAAGGTAAAAAGGTCCAACGAAAATCAGATTAAAATCATATTTAATTCTGAAATTAAAACCCCTATTATAACAACTAAATTAACCTGATGAATCTGGTTACAAATCAGTCCAGGTTCATTGCATCAATATCCAGTCGTCTGTAACTTCTGCAATTAAACCTTGTAACTCTTGTAACTCCTAAAATAGAAAACTTGTCTCTTCTTTGAACAAAGCTGCAAATTAGTCCAGATACATCTTAACATACATATTTAATTTAGGAAAAATAGCTGTTAATTTAATTTTAGAAATCAAAACAACTAATTAACTAATTAACAACAAATTTAGCCACGAGCTCAAGCTAAGACGAACAACAACAGTAGCTCACGAGAGTCCCCTTATTCTCTATAACTCAACAAGGGTGTGGAGAATGCAAGCCTTAAATACTCATGCCCAGTTCTATTTCCCACTCTATGTGTGATTGAGCATTACCAACATTGTCGACGTTAAAACGGGTATGAGTTCGAAAACTCGGTGAATTCTCTAGGCTCTACCGTAAAAGCAATAGCATAGGCATTTAAATCCATGATGCCATCATGCCTAAGTGTAAAACGATATCAAACCAAATCATCATCGTTATCTCATGCCAAATGTTCTAAAATGTAAATCATACTTTAAGAAACTTTCAAAATGATGTTCATCATGCTTATCCATATATAATTCAAAATATAAAAAGTTCATTAATGATACATTGGGTTGTAGCACGTACGAAATAAGTATCGACTATGACATTGGATATACAGATCTTCTAATGACACCAAGTAACAAATGACTCATACGAATTACGATTTACATAAAGAGATTAGTGATTGGGATAAAAATAGGTCCTTCTAAATCGGGGTCAAAATGTGCCCATAGCAATTCCAATCACAATGAACCAAGAATAAAATACACCCATAGGAGTTTCACAACACAATTTCCTTAACGGTTTAGACTAATGAGTAATTATTTCGAGTATACTCAGTTTATGGCATGCAAATTATGTCCAACGATTTCTACGTTACTTTAAGTCAATATAACCGAGTCAAAATCATGAAAACTCCATGTTTTAGAACATGCTTAAGTATGATTCTCTTTCAAATCAAATTCAAAAAATTATCACAACCACATCGATGCATCATTTACCAAATGTGTGCTAACGGTCACCTATTGTTTTCAGATTTTCAAACATATTTCTCAACATGTTTATTTTTAGAAGAACGTGACAATTTACTAGACAATAAAGGTATTAAGTAACGTGTAATAAATAATTGGGTTTTTAGAAGAAGATTTTTTTTTTACAAATTCTAAATCTAATCCTAATCCTACATAGAGAAATGAGGGACTCTAGATAAATAAAGGGGAGTGCTCATATTGTGTCTAGAACTCATAATCTAAGAAAATATAAATAAACAAAGATTAACAATTTAGCTAACGACTAAATATACTTGCTCTAAAAGAAAAAGAAGTTAATTACAATAAGGGTCAGAAAAGTCTTGTAGAAACAGGATTTTAAAAAGTGTTGTATAAAAGTGTAGTTTAAAATTAACTGTTTGATATTTTTGTTAAAAAATGGGTTTAAAAAGATAAAATGTCCATTATAGATATTATGTTATAAATTAAAAATATAAAATTATAAATGAAAAATATAATTATAATAAAAATATATTTTATAATAACTCGCTACTAATATTTTAATATATAAATCATGAATTTTATTTACTTTTAAATAATTAAAATAAATTATTTTTTAAGGATGTTAGTATTAAATTATTAAAATAAAATGTACATATATAATTGAGTGGAGTCCATGCATTAGTAAGAGTAAAATTATAATTTGCTTCCAAATGCAAAGTTAAAAATGAAAAGGCTAAAAATCTTAACTTTTGTGGTTGGTTTGAAACCACCGTTTCCACTATAATTTTTTTTTTTAATTTTTTACCCGGTTGATGTTAATTTTGCGATCAAAACATATTTTTAAACTAAAATTAATTTTAAAAAAGCATTAGCAAACGGAACTTAACTTAAATAGAAATTATATAAACGGAACTTAACTTAAATAGAAATTACATAAACTTTCAAACATACAATTTTTTCTTTTATCCTATGCTTAATCATTTCTCAACTATTTTTTTATTTTCTCTCTTTTCCCTTATGAATTAGGTACCGTAATATTAGCAGGAGAGAAATATTCTACACCTGCTTTACCCATCTATTCGCTATCTTGACTAATAAATAAATAAATATTTGATGCTAAATTGCTGCCATTCTAACTGCAACTTGGTAATCAAATATCTACAATTCCTAAATGGAATGTTTACTGAGATTTGCATGTGTGCCAATGCCAACTAAGGCATTTACGACAATTGTGTCCACGTCCTCCAACTGCAACAACAAGAGGATGATAAATGGATGGTTATTCAAAGCTCAACTCAGCAATGAAAATGACCCATTGCTCCAATCGGCAATCCACTCGGCTTCTCTTCATTTTCAGGAGACCCACAAACAAGGCAACTAATGACCCATTTATAGTTTTCTATCTTTCAGGGATTTAAATAGTGGTTGTTTTATAATAGTAAAGCTATCGTCTGAAATCATTATTTTACAGTGGTGATACCCGTAATGACCATAATATCACCCATTGTTATTGTAATTATGATAAACGCAATACAACTGAAAATATAAATATAATTTAAATCTCTGCTATCTTCTATTCTTTCTAGTTTCTGAAACAATCTGTAATATTTATGTATTTACAGAGCCTTTGTTTGTGGATCCATATGCGGGATGCTTTGTTCCACCTCACACTCGGATGGATTTGGAGAATCCATTGAAACATTATTGCATTGCGACCAAGTTCATTGATGATAAGCTGCTACGCACCTCAAACCACATGGATGGGCTTAACCAAGTGCTTTTAGGATGGTCGTATAAATTTATGTTAGGTTGATCTCATAAAATTTTAGGATGAACGAACATATAAATTTTTAGAGAGACAATAACAAATTATAAATAAAAAATATTTATGAAAATTTAAAATTTTAAGAGAGACAACTGTCCCATCAATTCTCCTTCGGTCCATCCCTAGTTCTTTTACTTTCACTAAAATAGTGTTAAATTACCCCATTGCATAAGAATCTAGACCTCTTTTAGTTACAAATTGTAGGTTGTGATTTCAAGGATGAATATATGATTTTATGTTAGGGGTTACTTAATAAAAATTTAGGATGAACAAATTTATAAAATTTTAAGATCAATGAAAATAGATTATCAATAGAAAATATATGAAAATTTGAAATTTTAATAGGTCCACCAGTCCTCCTTCAGTCTATCCTGATTGTTTTACTTTCATTGAATTTAAGGTTGAATAAAATAGTGTTACATTACCCCCATTGCATAAGAACGCTAAACTCATTTAGCTACAAATCGCAGGTTGTGATTTTATCGAATGGAATGGATACTCGGGCATATAGACTTAAACCCTCATATTTGATATTTCTCCTGACAGAGTCTTCCAAAACGCAGCTGGAATGCTTCAAGGTATGATAAATTACATTTTTAGTATCCTAATTATCACTTTTGTTACATTTTGGTCAGTCAACTATTTTTTTTAAAATCATGCCTAACGTTTAGTTTTGATTTCATTTTGGTCACCCGCGGTTAAAAATCAACAATGATGTTGATGTGTCACCATAAGATAATGCTACATCATCATTGAAAAATAAAAAAGCCACATCAGCAGTTCTGTGAAAATTTTAACGGTGGGTGACTAAAATGAAACAAAAACGTAACATTAGGTATGATTTTTGAAAAAAAATATTTGGATGACCAAAACGAAACAAAAGGGAAACGTGTAGTTTACCAAAGAACTATTTATTCATGACTAGTAATTCAACATATACTGAGAGAATGTTGTTTGAACAAACTAGGTGTTGGGGCTAAGGTACCAAGAAACTGTTTGTATCTTCACATTCCATTAGACTCTACTGATATTCAACAGACATTGCGTTTGAAAGGCTTTAATGGAAACCGTCCAAGCGTTTGGGCGATCCAGGTTTATATATAAGGCTTTTCCCCCTCTGCAATGTATTATCAGCTGAAACTTGTGAATAACTTTCTGAAGGAAATTTCTTTGCTTTCATATTGTTGGTAGGGACTTCCTGTGATGATTTTGGAAAGGTTTGAAGAGGTTTTCTTGACAGTAAGTGCTTTGGTTATGAAAGGATGTCAGTTTTTAGGGGAGTTGCCTTCATGGTTGGCCTAGACTGAATTCGGTTCCAAGGTCTGTTGTATGAATATATATAGTCACTTTGACTCTTATTATTTTATTTTAGAGCATTTTGACCCCAACCATTTCATTTTAGGATAAAAAGCCCATGTTTTAGAGTGTTGGTAGTTTGTTAACTAATGATTTCCATTCACGGAAGCTGGAAGGGTCTTATTGTCCCAAAATGAAACATTAGAGGGATAATGCCAAAAAAAAAGGATCAAAATAACAATTTTAATAAACGTTAGGGGACAATTTAAGTATTGTGCCTTTTTCTTTAAAGAAACACATTCCATGATGTCTGGTCTATTGTTTGTTGCAGTCTAGTACAAAGGAATGGATGAACAATCTTTTTATGAGCAAGAGTTTCAAGGTGGACATGGTTAGCTACAATGACGTAGCTAGAAAATTGAGTATGGTAGTGAAACCGGTGGAACTCTAGAACATACTCTTCATTTCGGAACAATTGCAGTTGTCCGAAGACCAATTGCAATTTCTTGTTTTTGTTTCAAAGTAGTAAAGCATCAACGTATAGCATAAGTGTTCCATGTTCTTTTCATATGATTTTGGGGTTAACTAATGGTATCTCTTCATGAAAAGATGAAAGCTCGGAGGACAGAGATTCAGAGGGTGGAGGAAGATGGAAACAAGGAAGGTTTTGAGGAACATTAAATGTAAATGCAATTTGTGTTTTTTGTTTTCATCTGGTTTCTCTTCTTTATGTTTTTTTAATAGTATATAACGTGATTACATGGTAGTATCTATTTAGAATATTTTTTAATTATTGACAACGTACATGGATACTTGAACTCGGTACTTCTAAAAATAATAACATTAATGCTTCAAGAAATGATGAAAGAGTATTAAGTTGAGTGACAAGGTTGTAATTGTTCAGAATATTTCTTAATTATTGACAACGAACACAGAACTTATAAACACAGCTGCTAAAACTCAGAACCTAAAAAAAATAACATTAATGCTTCAAGTAATGATGAAATAATAGCATTTATCTTCTTTAAAGTTGAGTGATTAAATTGAAATAAATTTAAATTTCAGTGACTAAAATAAAATTGACAAGATAGTTGAATGACGAATATTGTATTTTACCCTTTCTTTATACATTAGTTAATATTTACTACATTGACGATTATGTGATTTGTTGTTATCCTGTCAGATTTTGATTGGTATTCTTATTCGAAGGTTGAAGGTCTTGGTTTCAAGCATCACGTATGTAGGGATATAACGTTTAATATCAAAGGATTAAAAATATTTAAATAGGTACCACTTTATATTCAGTCCAAATTTATTAAAAAATACATTAACGATTATCAATAAATCAAATAATAACCCATCATCTAAAGGGAAGCTTCTTTATACATTTCCCCCGTCTCCCTATAGGTTTGTAGTGTCCAGCTCTCAAATTGTGCTAGATAAACATTCCTCACTCAATATTTTTGTAACTCTTATTTTAGCCACTGAAGTTTAATTTTTTTCAATTTAATACACAATTTTTGAATTGTTCTCTTTTTAATCATTTGGTCATTAGATAACTAATGATATTATGATATGACAACCAACAGCAAAACCACCTATGGAAGAAAGAAGGCTAAATGTTCAAGTAATAACCTAATCTTTTAGTGGTTGTTCACACTAGGATCTAACTTTCAAAACAATCAAATAAAGTCGTGCGTTTTTAAATCTACTCAAACAAAAGTTTGACTTTTCACTTGATCGAATAGGTCCTAACATTTTTTAATATACTCAAATAATCATTAATTTAGTTGAATTATATGATACGGTACATAATAATCAATTTAATACTCTTTCATCATTTTGCCCCCAACCTTTAAAATTTAGTCAAATGGTTGGATTTTGACAAATAGAACTTCTTAAAGCATTAAAGTTGTAATTATGCTGACATAGCAGTTCGTGTAGTAGTCCAATATACATTACTGTTGAACTGGATAATTTTTTTAAAAATATTTTGAATATTTTGGTTTTTTTAATAATTATATATATATATATTTTAAACTTTTAAGTAATGTGAATTGTTTAGTAGATTACATATCAACTTTATTAAATTTTAAACCATCACCTGTAATGCATGTTTTAATATAAATAGGTGCCTTGTACATACATTTTGAATACAAGATTGTGAACATTATAAAATTTTTATAAATATGATCGTATCTCAACACCTATCGGTCCATCGTTGCTTACAACCACAATTTGTCAAAAATGACTAGCTGCAACAGGCCAGATAGAGTCGACTGAGCATTCAAATGATCTTTTGTGAAATTCTAAACACTCCTACATATAATAGATACACAATACTACATAATTAACAGCCTCAGATACAATACTACATAATTAACAGCCTCAGATACAATACTGCATAACTGTGGGAGAAAACCTTTCGATCTTGAAACCTGGTTTCAATCTTATCTTTCTCGGATTGCGGGAAAAATTCCTCTCCATCCATTTTTCCATGAGTTAATTACATCATATATCCCCAAACTATAACCCTCATTTTAAATTGTTCCTTAAACTTTTGAATAATCCAATTTCATCCCCAAACTATAACTCCCATTCTGAATTAGTCTTTAAACGATTAAACATTCTAATTTCATCCCTAAACTATGACCCTCTTTCTAAATTGGTACATAAACTTTTGAATATTCTAATTTCATCTCCAAATTCATCCAAATATGTAATTAGTTTCAACCATAGTTTAACCTAAATTTTATTTTTGGATAAACTACACATTTAGTTCCTAAACAATCAATTTTGATCCATTTTAGTACCTAAACTTTCAATTTTTTCAAAAACATGCCTAAAATTTAGTTTTTGTTTCATTTTAGTACTATGCCATTAAGTTTTGAAAAAAATGAAAGTCTAGGTACCAAAACATGTTTAGTACCTAAATCATACTTAAGTTTTGATTTTTTTAACATTTAGTTACTAAAATAGATCAAAATTGATAGTTTATGTATTAAACGCGTTAAATTTTTAACGACGATATATTAAAATGAAACAAAAAGTAAACTTTAGGTAAAAAATTAAAATTTTAGGTACTAAAACGGACTAAAATTGATAGTTTAGGTACTAAATGCATAATTTACCCTTTATTTTTTAGAAACATATAATAATATAACTTAGCCTGACGATTTTATTAACCAGGGATGAAATTAGAATGTTAAAAAAGTTTGGGGATGAATTTACAATGCAAGACATAGTTTGGGGATGAAATTGAAATATTCAAAATTTTGAGTACTAATTATTATGGATTTACCCATGAACCATTTCAGATCATTGTCCTTTCTGCTGATCAGCATCTTGATACTCGAAGCCAGGGCTTGTATTCCGGAGAATCCTTACGGATTTACACTAAAAAAGAATAGTTTCTACAGCGTCCATAGGGATATGCTCGGGGGACCATATTCTACAAAACAACATTAAGCGTGCAAATAGCTTGCAACAGAAACAAAACTAAGATGATTTCAAAAGAAATCTCTACCAAATTCTTGTTTCCAGACTAATTATTTTACGTTTTTTTTCCATTTTTGTAAAAGGAAGAAGCAAACAAGAAAAAAAAGATAATACCATTGAATGCAAGGCACCCCACAGTAGAAGCGTTTGTGTAAAAGGTTAAGCAGCTTTCCTCCACGTAAATCATCACTCTCTATCTCTAAAACAAGCTCGTACAAAGGCCACAAAATAACAAAGAACTGCGACCAATAAATAAAAGATAAGCTTATGAACTTAGAATAAGGACAGAGAAAATAAAAAGAAGCTTAAGGCCTTGGGTGACAGTTGCTAAAATGGGCATGGTTTCCGACAAACACTTTCTGCTTGATTTGAAGAACAGCAGACCTATAAGCAGTCACATAAAAAATTATATTGAAATGGGTAAACTACATTATTAAGTATTTGAACTTAATCAAACATGGTTTGGGGTTTGTTTCTGCAACTGCATTATTAGTTATGAACTAATGCAGTAGAGAAAGAGGTAGCAAAAGAGTGAAGAAGAGGAACCCATGTCGGAGAAGGAGAGCACGTGCAAAAGCCAAAAGGGTAAAGGGATAAGTAATTTTGCACGTGCCCTGCTTCTCCAACAAGGAGCTACTCATCTGCTAAAAACGTTTGAGGATAAATGAAGAAACTAAAAACTCAAAAGCAAGTTTATAAGTGCGAAACAGAGAGAGAATGGTGATGGGAGGAAATTGAAAACAAAATCTATAGGGAAGCATTAGCAACAAAAAAAAAAGTAATGAGGATGGCATGCCAATGACATGCCAATGACATGCACTCATAGTGGAACCGTACGCCAGAGAAAAAAGAGATGTCGGGGTTGATTTCAGAAAATCTAGGCATTCCACTAGCAGAAGACTCTAAAAACCTATACATCAACAGTACTATCGAAAAAGAGACGATTTGACTAAACTGACACCTTTATGCCATAATATTTATTCTCTAACACCCTTTAACCAATATTTCTCGAAGTAGTATCCTTTTGGCTGAGATGACACAAAGACGCATCCCCATGGACGCGTTTTACCTGGGTTTATGCTGACTGGGATGCCACGCGTGTAAGGCGCATCCCCGGGGACACGCTTTCACGGGGTTCTGCTGAGTCGGATACCACGAGGGTAAGGTGCATCCTCGAGGACGTGCCTTTCATTAAATGCCATAAATGCCCATCCGTTTTTCCCCCAACTACCCCTCCTCCTCCCCTATATAAACCCCCTCAACCCCCCTCATTCTTCACACCAAAATCATCTTCTCCTCTCTTATATAACTCAAATTCTTCAACTATTTGAGTTTTAAATTTCTTATTAGTAGTAAGAAATTTATTTTTGAGTTAGTAGTTTTTAAATAGTTTTATATTTTATAGTAATATAATTATATAAATATTATTTTTTATTAAAATAATAATTATATAATAATTATTTATTTGAATTTATTAATTAATTATTTTTGTGCTAATTATATATTTTTTTGTCTACAGTTATGATGGAAAGTGAAATGCTGTTGCGATTAGATGCAAACCATATCTCCAGACATTTTAGTGATATGATCATATTTTTTTATAATTAATGTTAATATTTATTATTATTTTTAATTTAAATTTGTAATGAATTTATATTAATTATAAATTTTTATAATGCATATTGTTTAGGAAACTGATCGTATTTTAGAGACTTTTATTAAAAACCCACGTATACCGACACAACAACATATTTTTCATATTTGTCTTCTGTCGGGTTCGGGTATATTGCATCAATTATTGGCGGTTGCAAAATCGAATCTGTCCTAATTTATGCATTGATTGAGAGGTGGAGGCCCGAGACACACACATTTCATATTCCATGTGGAGAGGCTACAATTACATTGGAGGATGTCTCTATGCATCTGGGGCTTCCCGTCGATGGGAATATTATGTGTGGTATGACGGATGGTGATTGACAGTCAATGTGCATGGAGTATCTTGGAGCTGCTCTGCCAGAGTTTAATGGAGGTAGAATATCTTTATCATGGTTGAAAGCTAATTTTGAAGTTCTGAATAAAAATGCTTCAGATGATGAAGTAAAGGCATGTGCTCAGGCTTATATTCTACGAATCATTGAAAGAATATTGATGCCCGACAAATCTCGCAACCAGGTGCATTGTATGTGGTTGCGACATCTGATTGATTTTGATGAAGGTGGAAGATATAGTTGGGGCGCTGCATTGTTGGCATTTCTCTTTAGAGAAATGTGACGTGCGACAAATTATAAGAAAACTGCTATCGGTAGATGTCTCCTTCTTCTACAATCATGGGCGTGGTTTCACATGCTTTTCTTATGCCCAATCATCAATGAACCATACGTATTCCCCTTATCATTGAGGTAATTTTCGAACTAAAATTTGATTTAAATATTGTTTATTAAATAGGGTGATATTTAGTTTATATTATATTTCATAGGTGGTCGATGAAAAGAAAGAACCATAGAGATATACCTACTGGACTAGAGGAAATATGTTTACTTATTGATACAAAAGCTGGGTCTGAGGTATGTTTTGAAATATGTTTAAATATGAATATTTTAATTTAAAATGTTAGATATAATTAGAATATTATATTTATTTGAATTGTATATTTATATTTCAGTTTCAGTGGATACCTTATGCGAGCGATGAAGTAAAGGCTTGCATCCCACCCCATTTGAGTGGGTCATTAGAGGTTTGAATGTCAATTGTACCTCTTATATGTTATGCTATTATTGAGTGGCATCCAGTTGATTGCGTGCTCCGTCAGTTTGGTTGTATGCAATATATTCATGGAGCACCTAGGAATTTAGACGACATGCATAACATAGATAGGCGAGGCAAGAAAGAGGTTAACTAGGTGGTGAGACACAGAGATTGGATTGCGCTTTGGGAGAACCGATATGCACAGTTGGCCCCTCCACAATTTTACGCTGAAACTGGTCATATGGTTACGGATAACTATATGGACTGGTTTAATGAAAATGGAAATTCGTTTCTACTTTCTGCAGAAGCATGAGGGGTTAACATTCCTAGGCGCCGAGAGAGACGTCCACCGTCTCAATATCATCATCCCCTGACTCGTGGACGGAGAGAAGGCGCTATCGGTTCTGCATCAATCCCACCACAACATCCTATCCACCGATGATGATACCCAACCCTCCAGTTCAGATGCCATCTCTTCAGGGGTATATGCCAAGCCCACCAGTTTATATGCTATCTCCTCAGGGTTATATTCCTAGCCCTCAGGGTTACATTCCTAGCCCGCCAGGTTACATGCCTAGCCCGCAGGGTTTTATGACACCATATGGAGGTGCATATACGGCTATGTTTAATGATCCAACATATGGTTTATATGCATCTTATTTGGTTGGTGGTCCTTCTCCACAAACACCTCAATCTCCATATGGATCACAGACATCGATGCCAATGTTTTCACACTTTTCTCAATTTTCTATGAACGGTGGGATTGTTAGTAGCACTCCTCCAGGGACGTTATTTTATACAGGCCCTTCAGCGTCATCTACAACACCAGCTGAAGAAAATACCGATGATGATGATGATAGTGAAGATGAGGAGACAGAAGAACAAGTTCCACGAAGAAATCCTCAGCGAAATAGACAACCACCGCCCTGTGAAACTCATTTGAGAAGACGACATCGGTGATCCAGTTGCATTTTAATGTTATTTAAATTGTTATATTTCATAAATTTATGTAATTTGGTTATGTTATTTAAATGTTTCATGGTTGTTACAACAATATTTTTAATGTTATTTTTTATTCAAATTTAACATTAAATGTTTTTAATATACAAATTATAGTATTCAAAATTTAAAATTAAAATACAAATTATGGTATTCGAAATTTAACATTAAATTCAACTTAATATTCCAATTGTATTCAAAATTAAAAGTTATATTCCAATTATAGTTCACATTACTTAAATTGAAATTAAATTTATCCATACGCATGATTTTATCCTTAACATATACATTAAAACATATACATTAAAACCAACTTATCACTTCACATTTATTCATAAGAACATGTCGATGCTCATTCCATACAATTTCAATGTCACAACCAACTTTTCACTTCAAATTTATTCAATTTATCCATAACATTTTATCCAGTTTATTTAAACAACCAACTTATCACTTCACATTTATTCGTAAAAACATGTCGATGATCATTCCATATAATTTCAATGTCACAACCAACTTATCACTTTACATTTATTCAATTTATTCATAACATTTTATCCAATATATTCAAACAACCAACTGATCACTTCACATTTATTCAATTTATCCATAACATTTTATCCAATTTATTCAAACTTCACATAATGTTTTAATTTAAGTTATGAACTTAAATTTATCCATATGTAAAATTTTATCCTTAACTTGCTGAACTTCCAAAAAAAAACATAATTTTTTTTTTATAATTTACCTGATTTCACCATCCATCTATAGTTCCCCGGGGGACATGAGTGACATAATAGGGCAATGATAACATATTCTCTGACAAAATAATGGAAGGCGCGTCCTCGGGAACGCGCTTTCAAGTCCCCTAAAAAATAATAGGTACTGACATGAATAGTTCCCTAGGGGACATGAGTGACATAATAGGGCAATGATAACATATTCTCTGACATTTTGGGTAACAATCGAAGGCGCGCCCCCGGGAACGCACTTTCACCACTTTGGGTACTGACATGAATAGTGCCCCCAAGGGACATGAGTGACATAATAGGGCAATTGTAACATATTCTCTGACAAAATAATGGAAGGCGCGTCCCTGGGAAAGCGCTTTCATCACTTTGGGTACTGACATGAATAGTGCCCACGAGGGACATGAGTGACATAATAGGGCAATGATAACATATTCTCTGACAAAATAATGGAAGGCGCCCCCCGAGAATGCGCTTTCACCACTTTGGGTACTGACATGAATAGTGCCCCTGAGGGACATGAGTGACATAATAGGGAAATGATAACATATTATCTGATAAAATAATGGAAGGCGCGCCCCCAGGAACGCGCTTTCACCACTTTGGGTAGTGACATGAATAGTGCCCCCGAGGGACATGAGTGACATAATAGGGCAATGATAACATATTATCTGATAAAATAATGGAAGGCGCCCCCCAAGAATGCACCTTCACGTGAATAGTACCCCAATTATATACACTATTATATGCAACGTATTATGGACTTTCAAAACAAACTTCAGTTCACAAGCTTTCAAATTCTCAAACTCTAAATTTCTCAAAAATCTCAATCCTCTATTCTTTGAAAATGAGTCATCTTTCTGTTGTTGTTTTATATGATGGAGAAATTAAGGAAGCTGAACAGGGGGTTGTTTTTGGGTCAGATCATTATATCCCCTTAACCTCGAAGAGAAACATCTTTTTTGAGGAGTTAATCACAAAAATTTCATTAAAGATTCGTGTAGCTGGCCGGAGAAGACTATCTTCACTTCAGTATAGATTTCCTACTGAACTTTTTCCACTCATGTATACATCATTTCAGCTTTCAAACGATGATGATGTTTCTATGATGGTTGATGCTCATATGGGGAGTTCACAATCTCTTATTAAAATATATGCCACTTTTATTGAGGTTCGTGCTTCTCGTGGTCTCTCATATTCCTCTCACTTTGGCATTGCATACCAAGCTGATCAAGTTAATAGCCCGACGCAACTGATCTGTAATGATTTCACATCATTAATGGCGGATCCAACTCCAGATGCCATGCCATCAAGTTCAATAGGAAGACATTCATCAGCAACTGCTTATGATCTCAACCTATATGGCTTCACCAATAATCCATATGACAACATCTCTTCTACTTCAAGGGGCAGACATTCATCTGCCAATGTTTTCAACTTACAAATGGAAATGCCATCGAGACGACAGCCTATTCACATCCCACATGATACAATGGCCTCAAGTTCAAGGGGAGGACACGTAAGCGGGAACTTATTTGACCTCAACATTGAATTATCGGAGGAACCCTCATTTCCACCAGAAGAACCTCTTCGGGAGCCAGGTACAGATGGTGCTGAAACGGGATTATTCGTTGAACCTGACTCACCACAGTTTAATGTACATTCTGATGATGATGAGGATGATGTTCCGATAAATACAACACCAGCCGAACTTCCTGCACATATGTATGGGGCTGATTATGATGCAATGTACGAGTCTGAATTTCAGGATCTTCCTGATGTTGGTAACTATGGACTTCAGTCATGAGTAAATGACTGTGATTTACATATTGGAATGGAGTTCGCATCGAAGGAGGAAGCAATGATGACAATAAAGAGTTATAATATTCGTAACTCAGTTTAGTCCCGAGTTGATCGATCTACCACAGAGAAATATGTCTGCTACTGCGTCCAATGTGACAAAGGATGTCAATGGATGGCCCGTGTATCAAAGAGGAAGAGGAAGAACAACTTATGGGAACTAATCAGATACAACGGTCCTCATACGTGTTGTGCAAGTAGTATAAACTAGGATCATTCCAACTTGGACTCCAACATTATTTGCTAAGCAATCATGCCCATTGTGAAGCAAAGCTCTCATATAGCTGTTTCAGTGTTGATTTATGCTATACAGTCACAATATGGTTACATCATCTCATATAAAAAGCTTGGTTGGCAAAACAAAATGCCATTTGCAAACTTCATGGAGAATGAGATTCCTCTTACAACGAGTTGCCTAGTTAGTTTCATGTTGCGCAAAGACTCAATCCTGAGACAATTGTTGAGTTCAAAACTCAACATCATTACGTGAATGATCGAGTGGTTTGCGATCACTTCCAATTCTACCGTGTCTTTTGGACTTACCCTTAGTGTATTAATGCAGTCAAGTACTGTAAACCAGTTGTCCAAATTGATGGTACTTTCTTGTATGTGAAATACAAGAAAGTTTTATTATTGGTTGTGGTCCAAGATGGAAACTGCAATTTCTTTCTGTTGCTTTTACCCTCGTTCAAGGAGAAGACACTGAGTCCTGGGCTTTTTTCCTTAAAAGAATTCCGTTTACATGTTGTCACCAGGGAACAAGTATGCATTATTTCAGGCCGAGGAGCCGGGATAAAAGAAGCAATGGAGTCTTTGGGTACAATGTATAGACCTCCACATGTTCAACATCGTTATTGTGTCCGTCATATTACTGCAAACTATTATGGAAAGTACAAGAAGAATGATGAATGTAAGTTAGTCGTGCGGATGGGTATGTTACTTTTTCCCAATTTTTCTATCATTTTCGTATTACTTATTTATACTTCATATTAACTATTACATATTCCTAATGGCTTAGGTTACGAACTCTTACCTCAAAGGTTTGAGTCTACGCTACAAGAGCTGTTTGGCAAAAATAAGAAGGGGTGTGAGTACATTATGGACATCAACAAAGAAATGTGGAAAAATGCGTATGACGGGGGGGGGTATCGCTATGGTCATATGACAACCAACTTGGCTGAAGTAATAAATTCAACCTTAAAGGGGGCGTGTCATTTGCTAGTCACGGCGTTGGTCAAAATAACTTATTTTCGTTTAGGTTAACTCTTTGCAAAGCTCGGTGGACAAGCTCTTACTTTAATGCAAAACGACCATATTTACCACCCAAGACTAGTAGCTGATTTACAGAAAAAAGTGGTTGCATCAAATGGGATGTTGGTTACAAATTTTTCTCGCACCCGTGAATTGTTTCGTGTTACCGAAATGCCACGTCTGCTACAAGGGATTGAAGCTAACTTTTTCAGAGTTAATCTGCAAGAGAGGTGGTGTGATTGTGGTTTCTTTCAAGCACTCAAATATCCATGCTCTCATGTCATTGCAGCTTGCTCACATTCGCATTTGGACTACAAAAATTATTTTGATCCCGAGTACTCAAGGTATATGAATTTGAGTTTCCGCCCATAGGAAACGAAAGAGACCCAGATGAGATTCAAACTTGGCTTACAATTGTACCAGATCCATTGCTATTAAGGGACTCAGGTCGTCCAAAATCTACTAGAATACATTGTGATATGGATATTCGGGAGAAGTCAACAGAACAAAAATGATGTGGGCATTGTAGAAACATTGGGTACAACTGGAAAAATGGTCCAACTCTGTTATCATCACATAACCATTAATCCTTATGTAATTAATATTCTATTTAAATGAATGTTTTTGTTTCTAATATTTAAATGTAATTACTTTTTCTATAATTTCTCAATGTATGTACACCTAAATAAATTTTATTTTTTTAAAATTTTTATTTAAAAATTATTTTATGATAGTTATTTAATATAATAATTAATATTATTTATTATAAAAAAAGTAATTATTAATTTTAAAATATTATAATAATTCCACCTTCCAATTAGAGAAAAAATATTAAATTAAACAAATTAAAAGTTATAAAAATATTTATGTATACGATGACACAATTCATGTTCTGATTGGAAGATTAAATTTTTTAAATTAAATTAAAAGTAAGACTAAATTGATAAAAATATGTAAGTATTGAAGATTAAATGTGTAATTATACTAATTTTATTAACTTATGCATCAATATTTTCGTTAAATATTGATAACAAATGACTAGATTGATAACATTTAAATAATTAAGTGATAAAATTAATAGATCGATAATAAAAAAATAGATATATAACCATACATGTAATATTATAATTTCATATATTTTTCCTATAACTACAATAAGATCAAAGATGGTTTTCATCTATTGTTCTATCCGATTAATGTCGCGTGGAATAGGTGAATGCCAAAGTCCCTGAAACATATAACACTAAAAACTAAATTCACTCCACCTTTAACACACATTTAAAAAATACATTAGATAATTCTTATTATTAAACAATAAAATAAAATCTTTATTATTAAAAAATAAAATAAAAGCTTTATTATTAAAAAAATACCAGCGTGGCATCTGACTCAGTAGAACTCATATAAAGCGTGTCCCCGAGGATACGCCTTACACGCGTGGCATCCTAGTTAGCATAAACCCAGGTAAAGCGCGTCCCCGGCGATGCGCCTTTGTGTCACCTCAGCCGAAAGGGTGCTACTTCAGGAAATATTGGTCAAAGGGTGTTAGAGAGGGAATATTACGGCAAAAAGGTGTCAGTTTAGACAAATTACCCGAAAAAGATGTGTAACATTTCTTTCTTCCCTATTGGACCCATTTTGTGGGTATATGTATTACCATTTAACCACCCCTTCTTCTTCTTTTTCTTTTCAAATTTTAACAACTCCTTGGTGATGAACCTGTAGATGCAAGAAGTAGAAGGGAATAATGTAGGAGTGCACGTAGGCTTTGCGTGTTGGACGTAAAGGTGCAAACTTTTTTGTAAAATTGTGAACTCTAATATTAATCTCAAAACTCAACGTAATTCAAATTCAAATACAAGTTTCAATGTGATGATGGAAACAAGATGGGTTGGTCGGTCGTGAGTAGTTCACCCGTTCTGATTTAGGCGGAGTGGTGCAATCAATGAGAGTACAATCATTGATTGGTGTGTGAAGGAGGAAGAAAATAGATTATCATAAGGCGGTTGGTTACAAGAAGTCCATCACCTTTTTCAGTCTTAGTTAAAGGTTTTTCTGGTAGCCTTTAGCAGGGTTTCAAATAGCGGTCGAATAGCGGTATCGTGGTCATTATATCACAATCGCGGCGGTGTCCGAAACTACTATCATTGAAAATAACGGTGTTAAGCGGGATCACACAATTAGCGACGGATCGCGACCGTTATTTTAATTTAAAAAAAAGGGTTTTTATTAAAAAAAATAAGCTCCTTCGAAAAAATTTACGATCGTGATATTCACAATGACCGCAATAGTATCCATTATATCCACAATCATGATAAACACGACGTGACCGAAAACGTGACCGCAAATGCTATTTAAAACCCTGGCCATTATTACACATGCCAGTTGTAGGATCTTGATAACTATTTGTAGACTAAATAGGCTAGGTGGATCCAATAGACATACTTATGATTTCGTTCAGGGGCATCATGTGGGCCTATTAGTGGGCTTGTCTATTAGAGGTCTTATGATCTATGCAATATAATTGATCTGAATTTCTCTATGCTTATGGGATGTAGGCTAGTCGGAGGCTTGGGAGTTTCTGGAGATAATCTCTAGAGGTATAACAAATAGTCCCCATCGAGAGGAATGCCATAAAGTGGTTGGACCTGAGAATTATGAAGAAAAACGTGTTTCGTCGATCATAGATGGTTCACCCCTTTGTTGGGACCGTCGACACACCCCATGTGTAACACACTCAACCTGTATCCAACCCAGATACGAGTCTGAGGTGTCACATTGACTTTTTAAACTTTGACTCATGACAAAAAATCAAAGAAATTTAAAACTTTCATTATAATAACATTGTTTTACACAAGTTAACCAAAACAAGACAAAACTGATCAGAGCATTTGTAATTCACAATTTCGTTACATGCCAACACACTATATACAACCAAATATCTACACTTAACTATAATTCTAATCTGATCTGTGGAAATGAGAGTTTGATCTGTCTTGCTCCTCTTCACTTCTCCTCTCGCTTTTCAGAACCTACGTGTGAAACACTCACACGCTAAGTCGATGACTTAGTGAGGCAAATAAACATATAATGTAAATTATAACTTGTAATCATGCATGAATAATTACTACTATTATATCATACCACTCATATCCTTATTCATGTAACAAATACATACATACATACATACATACATACATACATACATACATACATACATACATACATACATACATACATACATACATACATACATACATACATACATACATACATACATACATACATACATACATACATACATACATACATACATACATACATACATACATACATACATACATACATACATACATACATACATACATACATACATACATACATACTACATACATACATACATACATACATACATACATACATACATACATACATACATACATACATACATACATACATACATACATACATACATACATACATACATACATACATACATACATACATACATACATACATACATACATACATACATACATACATACATACATACATACATACATACATACATACATACATACATACATACATACATACATACATACATACATACATACATACATACATACATACATACATACATACATACATACATACATACATACATACATACATACATACATACATACATACATACATACATACATACATACATACATACATACATACATACATACATACATACATACATACATACATACATACATACATACATACATACATACATACATACATACATACATACATACATACATACATACATACACATACATACATACATACATACATACATACATACATACATACATACATACATACATACATACATACATACATACATACATACATACATACATACATACATACATACATACATACATACATACATACATACATACATACATACATACATACATACATACATACATACATACATACATACATACATACTACATACATACATACATACATACATACATACATACATACATACATACATACATACATACATACATACATACATACATACATACATACATACATACATACATACATACATACATACATACATACATACATACATACATACATACATACATACATACATACATACATACATACACATACATACATACATACATACATACATACATACATACATACATACATACATACATACATACATACATACATACATACATACATACATACATACATACATACATACATACATACATACATACATACATACATACATACATACATACATACATACATACATACATACATACATACATACATACATACATACATACATACATACATACATACATACATACATACATACATACATACATACATACATACATACATACATACATACATACATACATACATACATACATACATACATACATACATACATACATACATACATACATACATACATACATACATACATACATACATACATACATACATACATACATACATACATACATACATACATACATACACATACATACATACATACATACATACATACATACATACATACATACATACATACATATACATACATACATACATACATACATACATACATACATACATACATACATACATACATACATACATACATACATACATACATACATACATACATACATACATACATACATACATACATACATACATACATACATACATACATACATACATACATACATACATACATACATACATACATACTACATACATACATACATACATACATACATACATACATACATACATACTACATACATACATACATACATACATACATACATACATACATACATACATACATACATACATACATACATACATACATACATACATACATACATACATACATACATACATACATACATACATACATATACATACATACATACATACATACATACATACATACATACATACATACATACATACATACATACATACATACATACATACATACATACATACAACATACATACATACATACATACATACATACATACATACATACATACATACATACATACATACATACATACATACATACATACATACATACATACATACATACATACATACACATACATACATACATACATACATACATACATACATACATACATACATACATACATACATACATACATACATACATACATACATACATACATACATACATACATACATACATACATACATACATACATACATACATACATACATACATACATACATACATACATACATACATACATACATACATACATACATACATACATACATACATACATACATACATACATACATACATACATACATACATACATACATACATACATACATACATACATACATACATACATACATACATACATACATACATACATACATACATACATACATACATACATACATACATACATACATACATACATACATACATACATACATACATACATACATCTCTTATTCTCTTGTTCATATAATCTCTCATGTTCATATCATATATCTTAACATATACTCACTTATATCATATAACATATACAATCAAGCAATTATATCATCATTTTTATTTTTATCACTATCATAGATTCCTTTTATCATCTGATCTTATAATTACCATTTGTACAATCATATATCACACATAACATTTCACAAGGAAACAAACATATCATCATATCAAGTTTATTTATATTATCTCTTTATTAGCCCATGTGCACTATGCTGTCACCACAACTCGTATAATTCCCTCAAGGGGCACTGAATATTTGTCCCAAAGGATCACTATGTCCCGAAGGACCACTGATAATACCTCGACTCTTGGTATGCCAACTATACCCCTAGCTCTCATATCACATAACATGGGCATTATCTTTTATACCATTACACATCTTCACATAGCCAGATAGCTTTTCACATAACATTTCCATTTGCACATGTAATTACTTAACTTATTTTCACATAGCTCATGTTCCATATTCATATCTCATAAGCACGTAACTCATATTACTTATATTCACATATACATTCACATCACTAATTCATATAAGCTCATGTATTCACATGGGTCATCTCTCATAGCATATCACATAGCTTCACAACTCATCTCATATAATTTTATGCATATACCCTTATATCAATACCATATAACTTATCTTACCGATTTGCATAATCCCTTACAACATACAAAGTTTATACTAATTCCATTTATTTACTTAATTCAACCTCACGTATTTTATTATCTAAACCTATATTCACATATGATTTCCTATATAATTCTTATATAACTACTATTAAATGTTAGTATAATAACTTATGCTAGTGTTTCTTAGTTACATATGATTCTCATTTTCTATCATATATATACATCAATGATACTCAACTTATTTCAGTCTTCATTTAATCATATGAGTCCATCATATTAGTTACATAGAATCTAACTTACATAACTTATACTTGGTTATCATATTTCACATAAATCATTGCCCTACAATATACTATATGTCATATAGTTCCCTTCCACTTATAACATTCCCTAAAGTTTGTGTACACTTATTATATATTTTACCCATGGTTCTTATATATTCTCCTAGTCATACCCATAATTCATCATTTCCTAACCTATATTACTTGTTTATATAATTCTGGGTATTTATACCACCAAATGTATACCACTTTCTCTTGTTATTACATAAATCTTTATTATCTACATAGTTCATGATCATATAACCTATATCATCTTCTTATATATTCACATGAATTAGATATATATTTATATATATATATATATATATATATTCATATGATTTACTACTCTAACATATATCCATACATATCATAAGATATAACACATATACTTATACAAACCACATGCTTATATTCATTAATTCATGCATTCTAATATAGGAAATAGACTTAACACAAGTCTTATTTCCATGAATCACCATATACAATACACTATGCACTCACCATAGCCTTGCTTTGGTTCAATCCTAATTCTTCGATTGTTCCGAAACATGATTACGCTCTAAACCTATATAGTAATACATTGATACGTATCAATATACTAATTGATATCTTCTAAACTATCACTTTTTGGGCTAAAATAAAGATTATTTTCATCTTTTAATAAAGGTATGCATCGATGCACTACACCATGTATCGATGCATCCCTTGACGGGTGCATCGATATACTCCTTATGCATCGATGCACTAATTGCATTTGATGTTCATTTATTTGAGAGTGCATCGATACACATTGAATGTGCATTGATGCACACAGCCCAAAAATGATACTTTGAGCACGAAAATCCCTTCCTGATCCTCTCAACTCTTTATATTTCACCTTCTTTAATATTTTTAACTTTCATACATATATTTACACTTATTTCTACTCAATAATCATTTCTTTAACCTCCCAACCATATCCTTTATATGGCATTCAACAATAATACAAAAATATCAACATATTCCAAATCTCATTCTAACACTTCATATTCCTTATTTAGATTGATGAGAAGTCAAATTCAATTTCCAATTCTAAATATCAACTCTATATCAAGATTTCATTCAAGAACTCATAATCTTTAATCTCTCCAAATTCCATCATCTTTTGATTTTAAGATAACTTAAGCTTTCCTTAAGCTTAATTATCTTCTAATGATCGGAACTCAACTTAAATTTAACTAATAATCAACTATTAAGAAATCTTACCTTTTGAAGTTGTAGTTCACGGCTGGAAGAAGGAAGAAGAAAACTCTGGAGAAATCTCTCCTTTCCCCACGTGGTTCCCTTATCTTATAAGAGGGAAAAAATATCTTCCATGCTAAATGACCATTTTGCCTTTTGATTCCTTTAATAATTACTAAAACCTTCAGGAAATATTTTTGAATAAATCATTGAACTATTCAAATATCCTACTTTAATCACCACATTCTTAAGTTTTACAATTTAGTCATTAACCATAGTTTGGGATGTTAGACCATGGCGCAGCAGAAACAAAACTCGATAGTCTCACCAGTGATCCAAGTACAAAAAACTGAAGTCGGGAGGAAGGGATGCGAATACTTACAGCGGGTTCCTTGTAAAACAACAAGAACAACAGTGAATACTGGTGGTGTAGATCGGTTCGAATCGTAAGCCTCCACGAAATCATGTCTCGACCTCTACTAAGTTCACCCGATTGAGAGCAATATTTTTCTTCCCCAAAACAGTTTTGAGAGAAAAACGGCTGAAGGTTTTGTTTGTGTGTTCTTCAAGAACGGTTGCTAGACCTAACACACCCTTTTATAGCCAAGTTACCCTAATCATATTAGGGTTTCTATTATTTCAAATTAATTAAATCTATATTTAATTAGTTGGAATTTAATAATCCTTTTATATCCAAGTTACCCTAATCATATTAGGGATTTTATTATTTCAAATTAATTAAATCTATATTTAATTAATTGAAATTAAATATTCGAGGTTATTAAAATATATACTTAATTAACTCTAGATATATTTTAGTATCGTACAACAAATTGTACATCTTTGCTCGTTTCAATCCTAGGGTGTGACCCTGTAGGTTCTTGTAACGTTAGTAGTAATTATTAGAACAATTCTAATATTACATACAATGAGTGACATCTAGCAATATATCATTGTCACCTAAGTTACAAGAAAATATGATTCGATATATCATCTTGGTGATTAACTCTTTTATGTATTACATCCTTATGTCATTTATATCTATAATAGGCACAAGTCTTGGAATAGTCACACTTGTATAGTCTATTTATTGTTTCTTGATATCTAGAGTAGACTTTAATTAACGAATAGTTTATGATATCTCATATCAACTGATTCGAGCACGTCCATGCGTTTCTAGTCTTACTCAATCAAGTGGCCTGTGATATATTTCCTATTATGTAGGAAGGACAAATCCTATCTTAATCATACTCAGCCACTACATATATTGAGATATATTCAATAACAGTCTTTATAGAGCAACCAGTTACAGAGCTTGTTTAGCTGCATCAAAACATACAACAACATATGTTGGGATAGTATTGATATCAAGTCTGAGGATCATACATATAGTCATCACCATGAGCAATGTTATGATTGTCATATAATAATCCAAGACATATGCTCATGGTGGGTTAATCCAATACATTGTTCTCTAACAATATAATCATTTATCAATTTTGACATCTCTATGTTAATGACAACTTGTTGTTATCAATCAATAACATGTTAGTCTTAATCGTATTATTATTGTCCATGCCCATAATAATACTTGACTAGGGATCTTTTAATAATAACAATTATGTCATTATATGGACTTTATTATCTTCCAGTTTATGTTAAACACATATATATAACTAAAAATAATAGCAACAATGCCTTTATTCAATAAAATCGGTAAATAAAAGAATTAATACAATCATCATATGATTGGTCTTTGGGCATACTCTAACAATCTCCCACTAGCACTAAGACCAATCACTCCCATATCTAATACCGAGTGACTCAGTGTGACGATCATGCCTTTGCTGTGTAAGAGGCTTCGTAAAGGGATCATCAATGTTGTCATCCGCGTGTACTCTACATATTTCCACACCTCCTTGATCAATGATCTCTCGAATGAGATGAAAGCGCCTAAGAATATGTTTGGATCGTTGGTGAGATCTGGGTTCCTTTGTTTGTGCAATGGCTCCATTATTTTCACAACGGATTTCTACAACATCTGATATGCTGGGAACAACCCCTAATTCCATTATAAACTTCTTGATCCAAGCAACCTCTTTTGCTGCTTCACTGGATGTAATGTATTCAGCCTCTATTGTAAAATCAGCTACTGTGTCTTGCTTCAAACTTTTCCAGCTCACAACACCTCCATTAAGACAAAACACAAAACCCGATTGCGATCGTGAGCTATCCTTGTCAGTTTGGAAGCTGGCATTAGTATAACCTTTATACAAAGATCTTCCTCCCCTCCATAGATAAGAAATTTATCCTTAGTTCTTCTTAAGTACTTAAGGATATTTTTAACCGCAACCCAATTATTTTCACCAGGGTTCTCTTGATACCGACTCGTCATGCTTAAAGCATACAATACATCTAGTCGAGTACATATCATGGTATACATGATAGAACCAATAGCCGAAGTATATGGAATCTTATTCATCCATTCTCTTTCTTGTGGAGTTGAAGGACACATTTCCTTCGAAAGAGAAATGCCATGTCTCATAGGCAAAAAATCCTTTCTTGGATTCTTCCATACTAAACCTTTTCAACACTTTGTCTGTATATGTACTTTGAATTAGACCTAGAAGTCGTCTTGATCTATCTCTATAGATCTTAACTCCTAAGATATACGCTACCTCACCCAAATCTTTCATAGAAAAACAACTACTTAACCAAGTCTTAAGAGACTGTAAAGTAGGTATATCATTTCCTATGATGAGTATGTCATATACATACAAGATTAGGAAAGAAACAATGCTCCCACTAGCCTTCTTATAAACACAAGGCTCATCTTCATTTCTGATAAAACCAAACTCTTTGATTGCATCATTGAAACAAAGATTCCAGCTTTGAGAAGCTTGATTTAGTCCATAAATAGACCTCTGTAGCTTACAAACCTTTCCAGTATTTCCTGGAAAGACAAAACCTTCTGGTTGTGTCATATACACATCCTCTTCAAGTTTTCCATTAAGGAATACAGTTTTGACGTCCATTTGCCAGATTTCATAATCATGGAATGTAGCTATTGTGAGCATGATCTGGATGGACTTAAACATAGCTACAGGGGAGAATGTTTCGTCATACTCTACAACATGAACTTGTCGAAAACCTTTAGCGACTAATCGCCCCTTGTATGTTTGTACATTACCATCTATGTCAATTTTCTTCTTGAAAACCCATTTACACCCTATAGGTTTAACCCCTTCAGGTGGCTCAACCAAAGTCCATACTTGTTTTACTGACATGGAATCCATCTCAGATCTCATGGCTTCAAGCCATTTCTCAGAGTCTGGGCTAGACACTACCTCTTGATAAGTCCTGGGATCATCTTGATCCATAAGAGGAACATCTCAATGAGTCGTAACGAGAAATCCAAATATCTCAGGTGCATAATGTTCTCTTGTGGATCTATGCAGTGATTGTGTTTATAAATCTGTTGAATGCTCCTCAACAACTTGTGAAACATGCTCAACTTCAGATTCATTTATTTGTTGCTCTTGAACTTCTCCAAGTTCAATATTTCTACCCTTCCCTTTCTTTGAGAGAAATTCTCTTTCGAGAAAAACTCATGTTTGAGCAACAAACACTTTGTTCTCGTTAGGGTTGAAGAAATAGTATCCCTTAGTTTTTTTAGAATATCCAACAAATATACACTTATGAGATTTAGGTTCGAGCATTGTAGACATCTGATGTTTTATATAAGCTTCACAACCCTAAATCTTCATAAAAGATATACTGGGACGTTTCGTAGTCCATATCTCGTTTGGTGACTTTTGAACCGATTTAGATGGAACACGATTTAGTGTGAAAGCGGTTGTTTCAAGTGCATGTCCCCAAAAATAAGTCAGAAGATCACTATGACTCATCATCGATCAAACCATGTATAACAGTGTTCGATTCTTTCTTTCAGAAACTCCATTCCACTGTGGTGTACTAGGTGGTGTAAGCTGTGAGACAATCCCACATTCTTTTAGGAGTTCATCAAACCCTATGCTTAAGTATTCTCCACCTCGATCTGATCGAAGTGCCTTAATACTCTTTCCTTGTTGATTTTGTACTTCATTTTTAAATTCCTTAAACTTTTCAAGGGCTTCATATTTATAGCGCATAAGATAAATATACCCATACCGACTAAAGTCATTGGTAAAAGTAATAAAGTAATGGAATCCACCTCTGGCTTGTGTATTCATTGGTCCACATACATCATAATGTATTAACCCCAATAAATCACTTGCTCGCTCACCTTTACTATTAAAAGGAGATTTAGTCATTTTTCCCAACAAGCAAGATTCGCATAATCATATTGTTCGAAAACAAATGAATCTAAGAATCCATCTTTATGGAGTTTTGATATGCGTTTCTCACTTATATGGCCTAAACGACAATGCCAAAGATAAGTTTGATTCGAGTCATTTGATTTTGATCTCTTAGTATTTATGTTATAAATGGTGTTATCTTGATCCAAAATATAGAGACCATTAACAAAATTATGCCGAACCATAAAAAACATTATCGAGATAAAAAGAACAACAATTATTCTTAATAATAATATCAAAGTCAATCTTTTCCAAACAAGAAATAGAAATAATGTTCTTAGTCAAACTAGGCACATAATAACAATCCTCTAAATTTAAATCAAGTCCACTTGGAAAAGATAAAACATATGTCCTTATAGATAATGCAACAACTATTGCTCCATTTCCCACTTGTAGGTCCATTTCTCCTTTAGCCAGATTCCTTTTCTTTTGCAGTCCTTGTACAAAAGTAAAAATATGAGAACAACAACTGATATCTAATACCCAAGAAGTAGATGTTGACAAATTAACATCAATAACATAAATACCTGAAACAAATGTTCCGTTTGCTTTTGCTTTCTGGACCTCTTCAAGGTAAACAAGGCAGTTTCTCTTCCAGTGTCCGGTCTTATCGCAATGGAAACATTTTCCTTCTTTGCTAACTCTCCCTTTGGGTTTCAATGCATTTTTCCCTTTTGGTTTGGTCTTACCATTTCCCTTAGACTTTTCCACTACCTTTTTCTTTCCCTTTCCTTTGTCCTTGTGGACCATCAGAATGGGCTTAGGTCCAACCTTTTTCATGTTACTTTCAGCAGTTCGTAACATGCCAAGTAACTGTGGCAAAGTCTTGTTAATTTCATTCATGTTGAAATTAAGGACAAATTAGCTAAAACTATCTGGCAACGATTGCAGGATAACATCGGTAGCCAATTCATCTTTCAGAGGAAATCACAGCTTTTCCAACGTTTGGATGTAGCCCATCTTGATGACATGAGCTCCTATAGGAGTTCCCTCTGCCATTTTGCATTGAAATAGAGCTTTAGATGTCTAATATATCTCTTGGCGTGCTTGCCCTTCATATATTTCTTTGAGATTTTGAATCATCTCATATGCAACCATGTCCTCATGTTGCTTCTGAAGCTCAGGAGTCATGGTGGCAAGCATTAGACATCCAACATCTAACATATAATCCATATGTTTCTTGAATTTGTCTTTGTTAGCTTTTGAAGTATTAGCTGCCGGTTCATCAGGAACATGTTCCTCAATGACATATTCTTTCCTTTCCTGTTTGAGAACAATTTTCTTATTACGAAACCAGTCAAGGAAGTTTATGCCATTAAGTTTATCCTTCTCAAGGAGTGATCGTAATGATAAAGTGTTGTTTGCCATTAAATCTACAACAACGGAAATATTAAAGTAAGTAAATTTACCGAATTAAAATTTATAAATAGGACTTTATTTACAAATTACTCCCACTATTTTATTCAAAATTAAAAATGCTCTTTGTTTTAATTTTGGAAAAATTCAACGAAACTTTTTCTAGTGGGTGAGGATCCATAATACATCAATTTGCTAAATCAGCTTTGGCTTTTCTTTTAGGATAGTGATTATTTAGGTAAGTAACACTTTACTAGTTACATCTAATGTAACTCGTCATTTTGGTGAACAACTTTTGTTCAAGTCATCTCATGACTTATCCAAATATTTAACCTCTAGATTTCTAATCCTATTAGAATAACCTAGCTAAGTTATTACCAATATTTCAACTGGTGAATATCACTTGCTTATTTTTCGCATTTAACCAAGATAGATTTATGTGCCAATGCTTTGGCAAAGCCCACACAATATCGATCAAAGCCTTAACGAGGGTAAATATTGGACGGTTAAGTTAACTTAGATTATAAAGAGGGATTTGCGTAATTATATCATCATTGTTCGTTTTAATATTAGGCCCTTTTTTATCTCATCAATATTTATTCTTATTTTACCATTTGATGCATTACATACATAACAAATATAGCAATAAATAAGGTGCAACGGTTATAGCCTAAAATAATGACTAAGGTGGCCCATCTCAAGCTAATGGGAGAACCAAGAACCCTAAAGCCTAAGAATGTTCTCTAGGCATCTTCTATCCATTCTTCTGCTCCTTGTGAATCTTCATAGGTTTATAATTTTAAAAGAAACTTGTTCTACATACGAGGGAGTAAGATAAGAAGAGAAATACAACATAGATATAGAAAGGCATCGCTCGCAGACCGTATTTCAAAATAAACCATTGTAAATTGAAAAAGGGCTATAACCATGCATATAAAACACCGTGCAAAACAAACATATCATATATATATACACATTGTTACGCCTTTGTTAAAAATGTTAATATGGGACTTCAATTTGTACTGCTGATGAGGGGTCGCGATACGGCCGGTGGGATTTTTTGAAAAACAGTACTTATGTTTCCATGGAAAAACTTCACGATTTGATAACTATTATGAATAGAATCGTGCTTTTGGGATTTTCAATCCCGAAGGTTTTCTGCATCCGAACAACCATTGTTCCACTTCCAAACGCGATCTGCTATCACACTCCCACAGATCATCCAAGAACAAATCGATTGAAAACATATTAACAAATTAACATATTAATCTTTATCGATTCGAACAATAATATCAGCATATTTACTGAAATCGATAAAACTAAAACAAGCATCTCATACATATCGCATCAACAAAAAATTTAACCCAAATTCAGATCGTACAAGTGGCTCTGATGCCATTGTTGGGACCATCGACGCACCCCATGGCACAACGGAAATAAAACTCGACGGTCTCACCAATGATTCAAGTACGAAAAACTAAAATCGGGATGAAGGGATGCGAATACTTACAGCGGGTTCCTTGAAAAACAACAAGAACAACAGTGAATACTGGTGGTGTAGATCGGTTCGAATCGTAAGCCTCCACGAAATCACATCTCGGCCTCTACTCAGTTCACCCGATTGAGAGCAATATTTTTCTTCCCAAAACAATTTTGAGAGAAAAACGGCTGAAGGTTTTGTGTGTTTGTTCTTCAAAAATGGCTCCTAGACCTAACACACCCTTTTATAGTCAAGTTACCCTAATCATATTAGGGTTTCTATTATTTCAAATTAATTAAACTATATTTAATTAATAGAATTTAATAATCTTTTTATATCCAAGTTACCCTAATCATATTAGGGATTTTATTATTTTAAATTAATTAAATATATATTTAATTAATTGAAATTAAATATTCGGGATTATTAAAATATATACTTAATTATCTCTAGATATATTTTAGTAACGTACAACAAATTGTATATCTTTGCTCGTTTCAATCCTAGGGTGTGACCCTGTAGGTTCTTGTAACGTTAGCAGTAATTATTAGAACAATTCTAATATTACATACAATGAGTGACATCTAGCAATATATCATTGTCACCTAAGTTACAAGAAAATATGATTCGACATATCATCTTGGTGATTAACTCTTTTATGTATTCCATCCTTATGTCCTTTACATCTAGAATAGGCAGAAGTCTTGGAATAGTCACACTTGTATAGCCCATCTATTGTTTCTTGATATCCAGAGTAGACTTTAATTAACGAATAGTTTATGATATCTAATATCAACTTATTCGAGCATGACCATGCGTTTCTAGTCTTACTCAATCAAGTGGCCTGTGATATATTTCCTATTATGTAGGAAGGACAAATCCTATCTTAATCACACACTCACTACATATATTGAGATATATTCAATAACAGTCTTTATAGAGCAACCAGTTACGGAGTTTTTTAGCTGCATCAAAACATACAACAATATATGTTGGGATAGTATTGATCTCAAGTCTGAAGATCATACATATAATCATCACCATGAGCAATGTTATGACTGTCACATAATAATCCAAGACATATGCTCATGGTGGGTCAATCCAATACATTGTTCTCTAACAATATAATCATGTATCAATTCTGACATCTCTATGTCAATGACAACTCGTTGTCATCAATCAATAACATGTTAGTCTTAAGCGTTTTATTATTGTCCATGCCCATAATAATACTTGACTAGGGATCTTTTAATAATAACAATTATGTCATTATATGGACTTTATTATCTTCCAGTTTATGTTAAACACATATATATAACTGAAAATAATAACGACAATGCCTTTATTCAACAAAATCAGTAAATAAAAGTATTAATACAATCATCATATGATTGGTCTTTGGGCATACTCTAACACTCTTTTGGTTTGAGCGAACAGTTGCAACCGGTGAAGGAATGTTCATATTTTTTAGCTTGTTTGTCATTAGAGGTTTCCTAACAACCCGTCATTTGTAGGGGCAAAGGCAGCTTATTTTTTCCTCTTTAAGGAGAGTTTGTTTGATGCTTAAGCGAGAGGTAGCGACCTTATTCAAACATGCGCAGGAAAGGTATGCCTTTCATCATTTTGTGATAGTAGAGTCGGCATCGGCTAATCTCTTATTACTAGGGGAGGAATACTAAAATATATGGGGAAATTTTGACAATAAGTGGAGGCATCTTGGTGTTGAAATAGAGGATTCTCAACTCTTAATGTAGGTACTGCAGTGGGAGTGGAGACATCTCTATGCGTACCAACACTACAAGTAGAACTGAGACATATTTGTAGTGACATTTCCAAAAAAAGGCATCTCAACACCGGAGTGGAGGCATCTCAATCCCTTAGGCTGTTTCGTGGATGCAAGTCAGGGTAAAGATAACTCAACACCCTACACAGACAACTCACAGTCAGCGGGTACGAAGGTAACTCAACATTTCTGTAGTGAATGGGTAGAAACTTCTCTCGCGTTTGGAGGTTTCCCGTCTTTTACGGTGAGTGGAAGCATTTAAACGCTTATAGCATAGGTAACTCAATGTTCTTTTAACAGAATATTATGGGCATCCCCAGTATGACTGCATAGTGGGGGCAACTCAACACCATGGTAACATGATAGAGGATAAAATGAGCATTCCATGATATTTGGGATCCATATAAAGATACTAAATATCTGCATCCATTAATTTTTCAAAATGTTACATGGTACCCTATGAGGTTTACCGAGTATCTAAGCATAGCGAGGCCCATCGAAACTAGAGATCTGCTGAGATAGTCGTTGTAGCTACTGTGCATGCTTTTTCATGTCCCCCTTACAGACGACGTCGTCAAAGGCGTTGCTTCTTTGCGCATGTTGTTTGGCCTTTCTCCTTGTAGTTTATGTTTCTATAACTTTGTCTAATGAGTTGGCCAAAGAAGTTGGGTAAGTTTTGCGAGAGAAAGAGGACACGATGATAACCGTTTTGGTTTTTTTGAGGGAGACGAGGATGGTTGTTTTGGTTTTTGGGTGAGATTTCAATTGATTTTGTCAATAATGAAGTCTATCCACACTCACTAAACCAATTTTTGAAGGGAACAAGGTGGGCTCGTTCGGTGGTGAGTGATTCACTTTTTGTGGTTTAGACACATTTGTAGTAAGTGAGAGAATGATCGTTAAACTGTGTTTGAAGAATGGAGAAAATGGATAATCATAAGGAAAAAGAAAGAGGGTCGATCAGTTACCAATGATCCATGACTGATTTAGTCTCAATCGGAGATGTGTATGGTGTCCTTTAATACATGTATCAGTCGTAAGATCCTAATGACTATTTGTAAATTGGTCAAACTAGGTGAATTTGGTGGTCAAACTTATGATTTCATTATGATGTATCAAATGGGTATGATAGAGGTCTTGTCTATGCTTTAAAGTTGATTAAAAGTCAACATTTAAAGGATGTAAGCTATGCAAACATTTATTTTCGTTAGGGACTAATTTTTTATTTATATATATTTTTATATTATTATTACATTTTGTTATTATATAATATTATTAGTACTTACTATTAGTATTTATTTTTTTATATTATTCTTATTTATTATAGGATTAAATGCACCATTACCCCTTAAAGTATATCATTTGTACCGAGTTTCCACTTAATGTATTTTTGGAACGTTTTGCCCCCTAAAATTAAAATCTTTACTTTGTTTACCCCAACTCGTTAACTCCATTAAAAAATACAATGGTAAGTTACATATTTAGTCACTCAACTAGTCATATGGTTTCGCTTTGGTCATTCAATTATTATTTTTTTCAAAATCATCACTAAATTTAATTTTTTGTTTTGTTTTGGTCACTGATTATTCTATCTAATTGCTTAAGAAACTTGATGATCATGATCAAAACGGAACGGAAAATGTTAGCTAATTAGTGTATTTCTTTTCATTCTAGAAAAACATAATAAAACTCGTCTATTAAAGTTTACAATGTATAAGGGAAAAAATAACTTGATAATCCCTTGCGTTCAACTATCAAACTAATTCTTTTCACTTTGCATATTTCACCGATTGAGAAAACGAACTTCCCATGGATTAATAAAACAAAAAGATAACTCCGAAATGCACACAGTTACAGCCTCATTTGCAGGAACAAACGAAAAGGCATAGTATTGATGCTCGGAAAATAGACACGAAAAGAAGGAGAGAGGGTGTGATTACATCGAGACCAAGCCATTTGATGTGTGTGAGTAGCGATTCTTTGCTTTTTGGTCGTCGATTGAACTGCTTCCATCTTCAGTTTTTTCTATACAATTTCTCTCTTTCTCCGAATTTTTAGTTCTTTTCTTCTCTTTTGTTTTTGTTTTCTGTCCGAGAAAAATGACAAGGGCTTTTCAGTTTACTTAAACCTTATCCAGCTCTCAGTTCTGTATATGAATTTGAAAACAAATTGAAGAAAATTTAGATTTAAGTGTGGGCACGTGTCCATCCTAAGTAAGCAATATATTTGCCACTACATGAACCCAAGACATTCCATGTTTAAGTTCAACAATCTCATTAGCTAAACAATATAAGTCTCCTACTTTCCTTATTCTCTAACTAAGGTCCTAACCATGAACTCCTAATATCAATATCTACCAAGGCAATAATGAATCACAACAACATCAATATCACAATATCTCTTGATCTAATCTAGAATCGAGTATAAGTATAAAGAAGTGATCTTGGATATTCGTATAGATCTTGTCACTAAGGCCATAGTAGTATACACATATGTATCTACATCTCACCACTAAGGCCATATTAGATAGATATTTATCTTCCACTAAGGCTAGCGTATATAGATACATCGTATATGTATAGAAGCAATCACCACTAAAGCCACACAAACAATCTTACCTACACCACTTAACCTACATTTAATCTTAGTAATGCTACTAAGGTCAATAACAATATCCTTATACTACTAAGGACAATCTTATTTTACACTTAGTCATATAGGGACATTATTGTAACTCTACTCTTTTATGTGTATTTTAGACATTTGATGAATTAATATTACATAACAAGATCAATTGATCAACTACACTCAAGTCCCATTTCAATCCAGGCCTTTAGCTAAATTCTCTTTGTTGGTATCGATACTCTCCTAAGGATATCGATACAATCCTTGGGTATCAATATTATATCTCAATATCGATTTTAAAACAACCTTTAAAATGATATTAATTAAAATGGCTTTTGATATCCAATTGCTAGTATTGATACTCACCAGTATTGATGCTAATTTCAACTTTGATGTTTGAAAATTGAATCTTGAAATCAATACACTATAAACAATATCGATACTTGAGGCTATTTTCATCCAGATTTCAACACTTATTCAATCAGAATCGATACCACATGAACAACATCAATAACAAAGCCTGAAAAAATACATTAAGCCTAAAAATCACCACTAAATCTCCTCTATATGCTACCATTAATTATAAATGTCATTTGTAAAGTTTAAGGGGGTCGTATAGGTTTATTTAGCAACTTATAAACCTATGTTTAAAATTCATTTGATCTTCTACGACAAAAATGTTTATAATTAGAGAGAGAGAGGGCCTCTCCTCTCTTTATAATTCCGACTGGTCTTCGGGCTCTCAATGACCGCCGTCCCGGTCGTCGTCGGCCGCCGTCGGTAGCCACATCACCGCCGCCAGTAGCCGCGTCGCTGCCGCCTCCGGTGGTCGTTGGCCACAAAAATTTATCAGGAGACTCGTCTCGATGCGATGGTCATGGATCCGAGCTTGGTTTTGTGAAAAACGGCCCCCAACGCCTCGAAATAAGCCGATAACCCCTCAGCTTCCACCGCTCGAATCTCCGTTGTCCACTGTTGGATCAGGCACAAATTTAAGTATGTTGTTCATATCCTCAAGATGCTCCTGCCCACCATTTGGATATGCGAAACGACCCCCCGAATGTCGGTGAGGCTCCAGCAGAACATAAGGTACTCTCATTTTTATTATATTTTTTTGTTTCGAAAACTAATAAAAATAAAATAAAATTTGAATATTTTTTTTACTTTTTATTGATTTTTGAATGGGAATGAAACCCCCCAAATACATTTTTTTCTTCGGGTGTTTATAGCCTCGATTTTACAACTTTTTTTCTTTACTTTTTCTTTTTCTTTTGCATTTACTTTTACTTTTTCTTTTTACTTTTTCTGAAACACAATGATGAAAGTAAATATTATTGATATCATTTTTTTTTGTTGTAGATCCAGCTGGAATTTGGTTGGTGGCAATTATGGATGTCGGTGGATGAAGAAAATGGTGGTCTACCAGGTCGGGTCGAATCTTGGGCCTGGTACGAGCTAAAAAATGGTGATTATGGTGGGCTTGTTTAGTGATGGGAGTGGTGATGGTTTTAAGAAACAAGATAGATGGGGTTGATAATATTAACAAGAACAAGGAAGAACCTAGGCTATATGAAAGTCTAACTTTGTTCCTTATATGTTCAAGTTAGGGTGGTAGCAAAGGACTTAGACCCACTAGTTATAGAAGAACTAGGAACCACAAGTATCTTTGGAAGTGAAGGGGTGACGCCACAAGAAAAACTTGATAAGTATATAAAGTTCAATTAATAACTTGAGGAGAGAATAAACTTACAAAGGTTTGATAAATGTATGAAATGAGATGCCTGACAAATGCCAAGGCATTGGTAATTTATAGAAATTAAAGGGTTTTGGCCGAGTAAACATGTAATGGTTTAGCTATGGTAGAAATCCCTTTGAAAACACATTATTTTAATGAATGTTCGTGAATTTTAATGAAAGTTCATGCCCTTGGCCGAATGATTATATGTTGGTTCAGCCTAGAGGATGTTTGAATGCATTATGATTGTTTGATTCAATTTTAGGCACCAAAGATGAATGCTTGTGTCCTTTTGTCGGATGCACATGTATCCTTGATGCTTTAGGCGTCAAAATGAAAGAACATGATGCTTGGTAGCAAGGATGGTGTCTTAGGTAACTAACTAGGTGACTAGTAGCTAGGTAGGCTCAACCTAGCACCTAGTGTCACTCTAGTTACTCAACTCACACTCCAGCTCCCCTGCAGTTAGCTACACTCCACTGGTCAGCTACTTGAATTTCAGCTCCCTTTTAGCTAGTTTAGCCACCTTCCCAATTATTTTAGCTACCTTAGCTAAGCTCTAAGCTATCCTTTAGCTAGTTTAACTACTCTTATTGTGTATTGAGCTTCTTTTGAGCTAGGTAAGTGATCAGTCCTTGTCCTTGAGCTGTAATGAGTTGTCATAAGTTGTATTCTTTGACCATAAGCTGCCATAACTTATATAATTCAATCTTTTCACCTATTTGAATCAAGAAAACAACTAAGTTAGCTATGAAATGTCATGAAAACATGATGCAAGCCTAAACGAATGCAAATGATATTATAACATAACTAAAAGATGTGTAACATGAATATGCATGCTTTAGCTAAGTATAAGCATAACATAAGATGTGGATCATAGGTTATGCATGAATATCATATAATACTCAAATGAATGACAACATATGATAATTCAAGTATACGCTAATATGCAAATGCATGCTTATAACACGATATAACACATAAATAAGATAATAAAAGATAAAGTAAGGTAGAACTCCCTTAGAATTAGTCTTAATGGTATTCATTGGGTGATCAAGTCATGGAGAAAGTTGGTACTTGATACATGCATCACAAGGCTCACATCAAAGGAAGAAGTAATAACTCTTCCAAATGATCCACTCGTCCAAGCATTGGAAAAGAAGATCAAAACAGAAGCAAACTTACGATGACTTTTTGAATGGTATCCTGATCTTATTTAGTCAAGATGTCTTCTGGAGATATGACCTTCTGTCTCTTATCTTTCCAAAAGTTCTTGAATCGCATCAATCTGATATCGGGAACTCAAGATATGGCTATTTTATTGAAGATGATGCATGCAGAAAATCCTATACGGGATTAATACGGGATTTTGTAAATATTACGAATTTTCAATATTTTTATTGATTATTTGTAATATAACTTAATATAGGATGATGCATTATCTTTTAGGATTAGATTTATTATTTTATTAGGAATTAAGATTGGGTTAAAAATATTATCTTTAGTTTTTATTATTTTATTAGGAATTAAAGTTAAGATATGTTTAGTTTATTATTATTTTATTCATTAGTTATTTAGAACCTTTAGAACTCAGTCCCTATATAAAGGAGGCTTCATTAAACTTTGTAATTCAAGATTTCTTTGATTAATAATACAACGAGAGTTCGTTTTTGCAAGTGCTGACTGCCTTGTGCCTTCGAAGCTTCTTCTCCTTGAGTTCTTTCAAGTTCTTGAGAGGGAGATTAATCTTCACACTCTAATTTGCCTTTTCATCGCGACTAGGAGGGCTGGTTAGAGCCATATTATCGTGTTTTCCTTTTCATTGCAACTAGGAGGGCTCGATAGGACACTTATCCATTTATTTTCCACAAATTCATCCTCACCATCATCATCTTTACCGTTCCCCTTCATAAGGGAGATCTTTTTATTTCTTGGTTATCTTATTTTATTTTATTTTCAATTTCTTTATCTTTTATTTAGCTTGTTCTAATATTTTTTCTTACCTTGTTTTCAGCACCTCAAAGAAACCCTAAAAGAACCCTAGTTATTGCCACCACATTCTCTATTCATTCCTCATTGTTCTTCATCGAGTCTAGAGCTTTCTAGGTTTGATTCTTCAACAAGAGCAACGTTCATTAACCCACCACCGCTTCCCTATCATTACTGATTAGGATCACATCACACCTAAATGGGAAAAGAGATTTAATTTGTGCACTTATTTTTATATTAGGCCTTGAATAAATGACCAATTGATACATGTTTTAGTCTTAATTTACTTGATCATTTTGAATGGATTGATCTAATGGCTATTGTTAGAAAAAAGAATCAATTAATCAGATTTTAGCATGCGTGACACTGTGCTGAAATTGTAATTTTAGGTCCTTCTAAGCTGATTTGAACTTTGGCTTCCCAAAATCAAATATTTTCAAAATGTTGACTAAATATTTTGAGTTGAAATTAAGATCCAATTTTAATTCAAATTGAGTGGCTTTTCTCATGTAGTTTATTTAATTTTTGTGAGCACCATTTTTTTACAGAAGCAAATCCAATTCCAAACCAAAATAGAACCCAAAACCTGACCCGATAGCCGCCCAAACACCCAATCGAAGGCCACCTTTAGTCCCTCAACTAGAGGCCACCCCTCTCTATCCCACTGCCGAAGCCACCCGTACACGCCACTGCTCAGCTCCACCAGCACACCACCTCTTGTAGAAAATACACAAAAAGCAAACAAATTATAATGAGTGGATTTTAATTGTAAACATGTATAAAATCCCGAACCAAAAATTATAAAAGGGGCTACTTTTTTTTTTGTTGAAAAAAACCGTGTAACGGAGGGGTTATTTATCCCCTTTCCTTTGGCATTCGAAAAGTAGTGTAAGAAAAGGATTTCTCCCCTTTGTAACACCCCAACCCGTATCCGACCCATATCCGAGTCCAAGGTGTCACATTGACTTTTCAAACGTTTTTATTTACAAAATGGCTAAAATTTAAATTGAATATTCAAGAAAATTATTACTTTTCATTAATTAAAATCAATTGGTTTTACAAAACCTAACAGAGCATATTCAACTCAATTCTATTAGTACATGCCAACTATATTCAATAAAAAAATACATAATCATATCCATTTATTTTCTGATCTGAACATCGTAAAGGAGATGCTGACCTGTCTTTCTCCTCTTAGCTTATCTTCTCGCTTTCTAGAACCTACGTGTGAAACACTCACACGCAAAGTCGATGACTTAATGAGGCATAAATAAATGTACTATAACATATCATTACTAATTCCTACTATGCACACTTCATGTAATCATAATAAACTATAAAATACATTACACATCAAAACATTGTTAACCAAACAATGTACATATCATCATATAAATTTTTGTAACACATTTCAAATATTAACTTAATACAAATATCATATAACAATTCATATGACAACTATATATATATATACACACATCATATATCACATTTATCACTTCACAAAGAAACCAACGCATCATCATATCAAGTTTATTTATATTATCTTTTATTAGCCCATGTACAAATGTGAGAACTAAAGATATACGATTACATAGAGGTTGTGCACACATATGGTCTCACCACAGCTCATATAAGAATCCACTGAGTGGCATGTGGAATCTATGTCCCGAATGACATCATCTATGTCTCGAAGGACCTATCCATATGTCCCGAAGGATATACGTAACCCTCGACTCTTGACATGCCAATTGTACCTCTAGCTCTCATTTCACATAACATGGGCATTCTCTTTCATATCATTTCCTATATTCATATAAACATATGGTTCACTTTCACATATCACAAAGCTTATCACATAAACTTTATTTCATATATCTCATGTCATATCTCATATCTTGTGATCATGTAAGCACATTACTTATTTTCATATAGTTCATTGTCATACGTTACATATCACATATATTTATACTCACATAGTTCAATATCATTGAACTTAGTTCACTTTCTCATATTATCACACAGGCATATAATCTTATCATATCCATACCATTTAGTAAGCTGATATACTCATATCACATATTAATTGCATCTGACTATATCTTATGTTCATTTCTATACTTAAATCATATAACACCAAAGTCTTATGTGTATAGTTTATGCTACATATTCATATAATCTTATATGAATCCTATAGGTAAATCCTACTTATCTTATCTTAATTTCCCATTATACCAGTTTACATGGTTTATTATACTAACCTATACAATAACATATAAACTAAATTACTTATCTCACATTATTTAAATACTAGTTTACTCTATTTATTTGATTCAGTTCCACATAACTCTTATAACCTTCTCATAGGGTTTATAGTTCTTCATTCTATAACTCCTATAGGTTCGTATCATCATTATATTCATGTCCTCTAATTTATATAATATTCTCAGAGTGTCTCATAATTTATTATCTTATGGTTTATATTTTATTCTCTTAAGTCTTCTCATAGACACATATCTACATGACTCATCACTTATATAAAGCTTATATTACATTATTATGTATCACATTATCTTATCACATGGATTGCCTCTTATAATTATATAATTACATAACTTGTTTTATGTTCTCCTATTATCACATAATAGTATTTTACATAAATTAGGTAGTACATACAAAACATATCAACATATATAGTCATGCATACATACAAATCATGTCATTCACACAAATCATGTAATATATATAATCACATATAGCACATATACTCATATCAAGCACATGCTCAGGTTCATGACTTCATGCATACTACTATAGGAAATAGACTCATTGCAAGTCCTATTTCCATTAAACACCATATGTCACTAGTATGCACTCACCTGACCTCACTAGTCAATACCGATCTCTTATTTCTTCCTTGCTCAACATTATCTCGTTGATTCCTCAAATACTCACTTCCGATCAATATCTACACACTCAAACATTTGATATGCATATCAGAATTCTAAGTGTTATAATTCGATCCTTAATAACTCAAGCTAAACGAAATGCTTAATACCATTTCCACTTTGAGTAGTATCGGTACCCCATGCATGGTACTGATACTTCCCTAGCTATGGTATCGATACCAAGCCTAGGTATCGATATTCTTTTTGTATTCGAAATCCTTGTTTCAAAAATGGGTACCGATACTGACCTTGTGGTATCGTTACTCTTGGTATCGATACTACCCTCCAGGTATCGATACCCCGTGAATGACTTTGTCAAATTTAAGCTTATAGTATTGATATTGTTCAACCAATATCGATACCCCTATACCAATTATCACTCTTTTACTCTTGAAGTATCGGTACATGATTATGCAGTGCCAATACTCATAGCCCAAAATTCACTTCTTTAACCCGAAAATCTTACCAAACTCACTTAAATCCTCTACCATAACCTCCTTTTAGCCTTTTGAGCTTAACTACACTTATTCTAATCAACTTAGATCACTTTAATTCATCCTAATATCCAATATCCCATATACACTTTTGAATTCAATAATTAAGCCAATAATTCAACATGTTCCAAATTCACTTCTATTGCTTCTAACTTCTTAATTACACCATTGACAAGTCAATTTTCACTTCAAAACTTATTTACCAACTCTTTCTCAATATTTCACTTAGAAACCTCTTATCTTTAATCCTTTATAACTTCATCTTTTAGTTTTAAGACAACTTAAGCTTTTCTTAAGCTTAAGTTTCATTTAAAGAACATAAACCAAGCTTAAAATTAAGAATTTATCAATTAACCTGATACTTACCTTTTACAACTAGGTTCACGGCTGAAGGAGGAAGAAGACTCCACTCTCCAGACTTTTCCTTTTCTTTTTCCTTCTCATTCAACGTGGTTAATTCCTTATAAAGGGAAAATAAAAATCTTTCCTATGAAAAGACCAGTTTACCCCATACTCCATCAAATATTTACAAAAAAATTCTTCACAAAATATTCCTAATTAAGTTCCAAAACTTTTAAATTTTTTCGAAATTGAGCAGAAAATTTTCAAAATTTACATTTTAGTCACTTGCCCTGAATTTTGGGATGTTACAAATCTGCCCTCCTTTTAAGAAATATTATCCTCGAATTTTCACTGCATACATTGATAAGAACATATCTTCTAATGTTCTCATGTTGACATTTCCTGTCACCATCAGAAAACTTGTCTTTCATTACTTCAATTACTTTTTTCCCTTATATATCCATATCATGTAACTTATCATGTAGACAGTAACATCAGTTCTTATCACTCAAAATCATAAATCATTCAAATTCCTCATAAATCTCTAATTGCCTTGCAATAATAACCAAACTTTTATTCCATCATCACTTGACTGCCCCTTAAACTTCCTTAATACATATAAATCATTCTTTATTTCTCTGACTATATCTACTTGAACAATAAACATAACCTTAAATCTTCATCATAGATGATTAAGACATACAATTTTGCATAATCAAACAATCTTTCACATCATCTGACAAACATTTCTTACTTATAATCAACTTATGATCTATACCTCACATAACATTTATCATATATGATCCTTTAAACTCCATCCTTTTTCATTTCTTTATCCATATATCCTTTCATGATCAAGATCTCCTTATAACATAACTAAATCACATCTTTCCTCCATGCTCTCATACTTTTTTTATATATCACTTATACTTATGTCTAATTACCCATCTTTATCACATCTTCATAACTCTTATAATCCACATGAATTGTACAAAATCTTGTTCTAATACAAAATCCTTATTCTATTTACAATACACATATTCTACTACAATCTTTAGCTTCCTTTGGATACACAAATCCTTATATTCTTAACTATACCACATTTACATAATCAGAATACACCACCATATCCAAGTCCACACCATACTTGCTTAGCTTAACTTATCAAATTCACATCCTTTCTCATACACCATGCAATTTCCTTTGTTCAAACGCAACATTTCAACTTCCTTTTTCTTATAAATTAATCACCGATGTACCAATTCTTAAACTCTTCTGAAAAAATATCCACATCACTTGATCTATTTTAGATACTTTTTCTTCTTAAATTTACATAATTTCTAATAGAACTTTTAATCCATTCCACCACTTTCATATCTAAACTTAACTTCATATCTATCTTTAACTCCTTATTTAATTTTCCAGTACCAGACTCTACTACTTAAGTGAGTATGACTTTCATCAGATTTGATTCAACATGGAATACAACTTATTCAAACCAAGTATGTAGTTGAAAATCATAATCTCTGTCTCTCTTCGATAGTGTTGATTTCTATGAAATACTGATTCTCTTAATTCTTCTAAGCTCTCTCTAGATCTTTAACACAATTAACCACTTCTTGAAAAGGGAACAATTTCAACACCAATAACACTCTTTTAGTCTAGGCACAAGCCCTCCACACATCACTTATATACATCATTTTCATTTAAATTAGTTTAACAACAATTCACTCAACTTATCAAACTGTACTCTTAACCATACACATTACGATTCCCCTGTTTCAAACTCATAAACTATGGCTTCATATATCTGATAAACTTATCACCAACATACTTATTATCGAACTTTTCTAAACTAATAACCACATCACTAAATATTCTATCATTCTCATGATAACATCTGTTCACTATACTTCAACTCATCTTTATAGTAACTAAAATACATCATTTAACTCCTCCACTTCAGAACAGTGGATATCTCCTAACGCTATTCTAACATGTTTTCAACTTTCTGAAAACAACCTTCGATTTTACAAAGCACTTCCTGAGGTGTCCGCTCTTCATCCTGCCTGGCCAGGGCAGGTGAATGGCTACCACCATCAAGTTCATCACCTCTCATTTTTCTTAAGAAATTCTTATGGCTATACATCTCATATAACATAACCATTCTATTCTATTAGCAAGGCATCATACTCCTTACACTATCAGATCAGATTTTTTTTTCACTTTGGGTTAGCATGTACATATTTTAAAACTCAGTTGACTTTGGTTTAAGTCTAGAATCGGCTAAACCTTATCTCTAATACCATTAAATATAACACCCCAACCTGTATCCGACCCGGATCCGAGTCCAAGGTGTCACATTGACTTTTCAAAAGTTTTTCTTTACAAAATGGCTAAAATTTAAATTGAATATTCAAGAAAATGATTACTTTTCATTAATTAAAATCAATTGGTTTTACAAAACCTATCAGAGCATATTCATCTTAATTCTATTAGTACATTCCAACTATATTCAATATAACAAAAATACATAATCATATCCATTTCTTTTCTTATTTGAACTTCGTAAAGGATATGCTGATATGTCTTGCTCCTCTTAGCCTCTCTTCTCGCTTTTCGGAACCTACCTGTGAAACACTCACACGCTAAGTCTATGACTTAGCGAGGCATAAATAAACGTACTATAACATATCATTACTAATTCCTACTATGCACACTTCATGTAATCGTAATAAACTATAGAATGATTTATGCATAAAAACATTGTTAACCAAACAATGTATATATCATCATATAGATTTCTGTAACACATTTCAAGTATTAACTTAATACAAATATCATATAACAATTCATATGACAACTATATATATATGCACATCATATATCACATATATCACTTCACACAAAACCCAACGCATCATTATATCAAGTTTATTTATATTATCTTTTATTAGCCCATGTACACATGTGAGAACTAAATATATACGAGTATATAGAGGTTATGCACACATATGCAGTCACCATAGCTCGTATAAGAATCCATTGAGTGGGATGTGAAATCTATGTCTTAAAGGACATCATCTATGTCTTGAAGTACCTATCCATATGTCCCAAAGGACATAGGTAACCATCGACTCTTGGCATACCAACTATACCTCTAGCTCTCACTTCACATAACATGGGCATTCTCTTTCATATCATTTCCCATATTCATATAGACATATGGTTCACTTTCATATATCACATAGCTTATCACATAAACTTTCTTTCATATATCTCATGTCATATCTCATATCTTGTGATCATGAAAGCACATTTCTTATTTTCATATATCTCATTTTCATATGTTACATATCACATATACTTATACTCACATAGTTCAATATCATTGAACTTAATTCACTTTCTCATGTTATCACACATGCATATAATATTATATGTCCTATCCATACCATATAGTAATATCATATACTCATATCACATATTAATTGCATCTGACTATATCTTATGTTCATTTCTATACTTAAATCATATAACACCTAAGTCTTCCTTGTATAGTTTATGCTAAATATTCATATAATCTTATATGAATCCTACAAGTAAATGCTACTTATCTTATCTCAAATTCCCTTTATACCATTTTACATGGTTTATTATACTAACCTATACAATAACGTATAACATATATCACTTATCTCACATTATTTAAATACTAGTTTACTATATTTATTTAATTCAATTTCACATAACTCTTATAACCTTCTCATAGGGTTTATAATTCTTCATTCTATAACTCCTATAGGTACGTATCATCATTATGTTCATGTCCCCTAATTTATATACTATTCTCATAGAGTCTTATAATTTATTATCTTATGGTTTATATTTTGTTCTCTTAAGTCTTCTCATAGACATATATTTACATGACTTATCACTTATACATAGCTTATATTACATTCTTATATATCACATTATCATATCACATGGATTGCCTCTTATAATTATATAATTACATAACCTATTTCATGTTCTCCTATTATCACATAATATAATTACATATCAACATATATAGTCATGCATACATACAAATCATGTCATTCACACAAATCATGTAATATATATAATCACATATAACACATATACTCATATCAAACACATGCTCATGTTCATGACATCATGCATACTACTATAGGAAATAGACTCATCGCAAGTCATATTTCCATTAAACTCCATATGTCACTAGTATGCACTCACCTAGCCTCACTAGTCAATATCGATCTCTTACTTCTTCCTTGCTCAACCTTATCTCATTGATTCCTCAAATACTCATTTCCGATCAAAATCTACACACTCAAACATTTTATATGCATATTAGAATTCTAAGTGTTATAATTCGATCCTTAATAACTAAAGCTAAACGAAATGCTTAATATAATTTCCACTTTGAGTAGTATCGGTACCCCATGTATGGTACCGATACTTCCCTAGATATTGTATCAATACCAAGCCTTTGTATCGATACCCTTTTTGCATTCGAAATCCTTATTTCAAAAATGGGTATCGATACTGACCTTACGGTATCGGTACTCTTGGTATCGATACTATCATCCAGGTATCGATACCCCATGAATGCCTTTGTCAAATTTAAGCTTATATTATCGATACTGTTCAACCAGTATCGATACCCCTATACCAATTATCACTCTTTTACTCTTGAAGTATCGGTACTTAATGAAGCAGTACCGATACTCATAGCCCATAATTCACTTCATTAAACCGAAAATCTTACCAAACTCACTTAAATCCTCTACCATAACCTCCTTTTAGCCTTTTAAGCTTAACTACACTTATTCTAATCAACTTAGATCACTTTAATTCATCCTAATATCCAATATCTCATATACACTTTTGAATTCAATAATTAAGCCAATAATTCAACATGTTCAAAATTCACTTCTATTGCTTCTAACTTCTTAATTAGACCATTGACAAGTCAAATTTTACTTTAAAACTTATTTACCTACTCTTTCTAGATATTTCACTTAGAACCCTCTTATCTTTAATCCTTTTGAACTTCTTCATCATTTAGTTTTAAGACAACTTAAGTGTTCCTTAAGCTTAAGACTTCATTCTCCAAGCATTTCCTTTTCTTTTTCCTTCTCATTCCACGTGGTTAATTCCTTATAAAGGGAAAATTAAAATCTCTCCTATGAAAAGACCAGTTTACCCCTTACTCCATCAAATATTTACTAAATAATCCTTCACAAAATATTCCTAATTAAGTCCCCAAACTTTTAAATTTTTTTGAAATTGAGCACAAAGTTTTCAAATTTTACATTTTATTCTCTAGCCCTGAATTTTGGGATGTTACACCCTTAATCATTTGAAGCAATAAAAAACGAAGCATTCTTGTTTTCTTTTTTTTTCTAATTTTATTGTCAAGTGTTTCCTTCTATATTTCCAACCATATTAAATTGTTTTTCATATATATGTTATTTCATTCGAAAAAGTACAAAGAAAGCAAGAGACTTACTTTCGGCTGGAGCTTTGCTGGTGGCAGTGACCTTTGTTCGCGAATTCGATTGGTCGAAAGGGAGAATAGGAGTCAGTGAGCAACATATTTGAAAATTGAGACGATCAGATGACAGACGGCGGAGATCGGAGCACGAGAAAGTCAAAATGTGTTTGGTTATTTCACGACAATCATAACGTCCCCTGACAAAACGTACCCTAGATACGGATTAATCTCGTCGAGATGAGTCTTTTGGTGTAATTTTGTGGCCAATTGCCACCGACGATGAGGGCGACCGTCGACGGACGGGACGACAACCGTCGACGGACATCACGACCACCGAAGACAGGCTTATTTCTAGAGAGAGGGGAGAGCCTCTCTCTAGTTTTTTTAAAAAAATTAAAAAAAGAAAAAATTATAAAAAGAAAAAAGAAAATATTTGTATTTATAAAACGAGTTAGGGGAAATTGTACTTAGGTTCCCCTAACTCACCCGAGTTTTGACAAAATGGTCATCGGAAGGGACTATTTTTATAACTCACCCGTGTTATAACTCGCCCTAATCAATTTATTTTTATTTTGTTGAATTTAGCCTTCAAATTTTGATTTGTTTTAATTTAGCCTCTGTTGCATGCCTAATTTATTTGTTTTGAGCTTGGTAATTTAATATTTATGCAATTAAGTCCTTGTATTTATGATTATTTTATTTTTTATTTTTTATTTTTTTAATTATTTCTTATTTTATTTCTTAAATTAGGTTTATTAATTGTTTGATTATCTCATAGTTTAAACTTTTAGACTTAGTTCTTAGATTAGATAACATTCGAATCGAACTTAGAAATTAAGATGACGCTCTAGTTTAATTAGAGAGAAATTTGAGTCGAGTTTTCACATGAGATGCCCGATTACTCGAATTAATTGCTTGACTTTTTAAAATTTATTAATAATTAATATTTTCTAAAAAAAAACTTTAGGTTTAATTCCCTTTTAAAAGGTTAAATTAGATAACATTTAGAATTTTGTTGTTAATTAGTCCTCAACTTTAGAATTTTTTTATTTAGGTCCTTAAACCTTTAGTCTTTTAGAACTCGATATTTTAGATCTTGACCTTTTAGTCCTCGATCATCGATTACAACCTGAATATTGACATAATTAAATAGGTTAAATAGATCCTCCATTTTTAGCTAAATTTTGATATAATCGTTTTAATTTAGGGACTAATTCGAGCCGGCCCTCGCGTATATGCTCGAGAGACCATCTTAGTTATTCGATTTAATAATTGGTTTAAAGATCAAATAGGGAATAATATTAGAGCCTACACTTTTAGGTTTAATCCTCTAGGTTCCTTAATCTTAATAATTTGACATCTTAAGCTAGAAAAAACCTTTAATTTACCTTAGCAACACAATTAGGATTAATAAATATTTGTTTGATTGCATTTTATTTTCAAACCTAAGGCAATGTTCACTTATTAGGGAATTAATAGTATATCTCCCACAAGTATGCTCAGGGGTGACTACTGGTGATTCCCAAAATAGGTCGACATCCTTTTCAAAACCGCATCATGATTTCTGAAATTAAGGCAATGTTCAGTTATTAGGCACAATAATTGATCTCCCGCATTTATGCTAGGAGGTGAGTGATATCGGTCTTAATAAACGAATACCCTTTTCAACTTTGCATCCGTAATGATTTACAAATTAAATAAAGATGGAACTAAAAATTTCCGATTTTAAATATAGGGTAATCAACTAAGTACCAATTTTTGGGTGCTTGTGTGGGTGCTAATCCTTCGCCACGCGTAACTGACTCCCGAACCCAATTTCTGGATTTTCGCAGACCTTAAAAATTGGTATTTTCATAAAAATAATATGTTTTATTAAAATTACCCGGTTTTTATGGTGTCCCAATCGTACCTTAAATGATTTGTGGCAACTCATCACATTTCAAATTCTTTTCAAAGAAAAAAACCCCCAAGTCGGTATTGGTCTTTTCCCAGCTCGAAGAAAAAACGGTGTTGATAGCTTGACGAATCCACTAGGGATGTTTTGTTTTTGAAACAACTTGAGAGTTGAGCCACGAGTTGGTTACCCTCTATTTATTATTTGGAAATTACGAGTTCGATCTTGTTTAATTTACGGTTCATTATGTTATTTATAAAAAGATTTTATCTTTGATTAATGCTTACACTTCTGTGATTATTTTAATCTATTGCATATCATAGCTCTAAACCTGAGCTCCAACCTGGTTTACCTAAGTAGGGAGAACCGTCACACCTCACGAGGAGCATTGAGCTTCCTTGTATGGGTCTGATAAAGTATCTCTGGAAAGCATCCTAAGTTGCCTATCCAGATATCAGATATGAGGTACGCTTTTAGTGGTGTAATCCCCTGAACCGAATTCAATTCGTAAGTCTATAATATGCCAGAATTAGAGTCAACCTTAGCAGGTTGTAAAGATGGATTGGGAACCCGTTGCTAGAACCTAGCCTCATGTAGAGAATTTAGTAAACCTACCCCGCTAGAGCCATGTGGATAACCTAGGAAACTAGAATGCATGCAGTTAGGATTATTAATTTCCTTTGTATGCTTTATTTTTCATTCTCAACTTTGAGTCATATTTAATTATTTTTGCTACTATTATATTTCTTTGACTAATCATTTCAACTAACTTTATTCTTTTTGTTTTGTTTCTAGCATCATTGATTTCCTTTTGTATGGTCTTGTTGCATTTTTGCATGAACATAACATATCCTTCAAAGGTATTGATCCCTGAACTGATCATTTAGAAGGTTCTTGAAAAATAATACCCATATTAATGTCTTTCACCAGGATCATTAGAATTTTGAAGATGTTCTACGTAGATCGAGTAACGTCAAGAGAGAGTCTACCTACTAAGGAGACAAACCAGGCATCTACCTGCTGAGATAACACGGTGGACTCAAGAAGATTCTATACTGAAGCCAACAGTTGAAGATCATGAACCAGCTCGAAAGATTTCTGAAAGAAAGAGACAAAGTAGAAGCTTTGAAAATGATGCAGTACCCAGATGCTTGTAGGAGCTGGACAACTTATAGATGGACCAGATTTTCACTTCCCCAGTGTACCGAGATATTGTCAGTTTTTCAAGAATTTTTCAAGGAACATTTATTTTTGGGATCAAGTCCTTGTTGGATTTCCATCTCGCATTTTGTACTCCAATTTTTACATTTTTGCATTTGCATGTGCATCTTTGCATTTGTCTATATACATTGTACATTACATGTTATACATTGCATCTAAACGTGCATTAATCACGAATCCCGAGAGTAACTCGTAGAGAGTCTTGCGATAAAACCTTTGAGGTAAAATGAAGTCACCCCATTCTTACCAAAAAGGATTGAGAGTTATAGATGTGATGTTATCACCGTCTGAAGTTTGGGGCATACTACTAAGAATTGTGGGGAATTGAAGCGCAAGGTTCAAAATTTAATTAATTATGAGGCATGGACATTCAATGAATGATGGGGCATTCTGATGCAAACTGAGAAAAATCATTGCAGTAACTAGGAACTTTTGATGCACTCACATATTGTCTTGTTTGAATTTCTTTTCTTTCTCTTGTCGTTAAAAGGTTTGTAAGTCATTTGACAATAATTTTTTTTAAAATAAAATGCTACCTTCTGAGGTTATGAGCAATGAGTAATTTTTAAACTTGAAATTCTTTAAATATCCACTGGAATAAAAGTTCTTTTAATAATTAGGGTTATAGATCTTTGAGAAAATGACAATATTGAAAACTGCTAATACAAGGACCCTTGACCTTACCTCAGATGATACATTCAAACACCATACCCTTCTCTTATAGGGACCAATTAAAGCCTTCTCCTCTTATGAGGAAATGATCAAGAGGCTTGGCATTCAAGTATGAATAGGAGCGGCCAACATGGGGCAACTCTTGTGTATGAGATTACAAAACTGCCTAGACTACACTTTTGTTGAAGACGTTCAATGATGATCTTAATCTTCGTAGATGGAATAGTGGAGTTAACGAATTTAGTGTAGGTCAGTTGTTTGAAAACTAAACTCTAAATGTGGGATTTCATGATCATCAAAGAAACCTAGACTATAACAGGCTCTTCTCAATGAGCTTAAGAAATTCTAAATCTGAATACTCAAAAGGCTAATAATTATTATTATTATAGATTATACAATAAAGTTGAGCGATTCCACTAAATCAACTGGTTATAGACGAAACTCAAAAGCCTTGGCTTTATGAATAAATTGCATTCGAACCATGACATTACTTGGATACTCAACATTTCAGTGTTTGCTCCACTCTAATTATCAAGTCGAAGATATTGTGATGAGACGAATCCTTCAGTTAGCCCAATAAAGGCGATTATAATATATATACAATAAATATGAATTCAACTAGCCAAATAATGGAAAATTAAATCAAGTTGATCTAATAATGAGTTCCGATGAAAATGGACTAAGGGAATTGAGGAACACCTATTATAGTAGACTTCACACAAGCACTCAGGAATTTTATATTTTATACAGATTTCTATGCACTACCTTTTCTAAGGGAACTCTATGAAGCTTGAAAAAATAAAAGATTTCAGAGAACCGAAATAGAAGTGTTCTAGAAAGTCTAGTGATTAATTATGCTAGTTGTGTCATTTTTTCCGCATCTGATTAAAATACCAAGCCAAAAAGAGGGGCATGTCGTAATGTTCACAAGGACCAGGAAAGAAATGAAATCTTGATGACTGTAGCCTTATAAACTTTAAGGACCTACTTTGAAACCAATCCATCAATTTTGACACTTGTCAAAGAGGTATAACTTTGAAAGATTAAAAGAGCTATTGATTCTTTTGATATTTAGTGAACTCATGTTCTATGATTTACTCCAATTGTGAGCCTAAAAGAAGGACATTTTTCTTAAACGAACTTTCCTTATTTTGAAAATAAAAGGAAAGAAAATATTTTCAAATAGAAAAATCTCTCTAGACAGTTTAGCTTATAAATTGACGAAGGTCGCTCAGACCTAGAAGCTCAAAATCAGAAATTCGGGCAAAGAATTTGAATGTTCGGGAGTGATAAAAACATATTTTTGCAAAGAAATGTGATGGTACACCTTGGTGTGGGAAAACAATGAAGACGAATAGATCGAGGAGAGAATCAAGATTGCTTGAGAACCTCTTTACTGTCCTTAGTCATGAAAGCATACATCGGCATACACATACATGATTTTGTATCATTGCATCAAACATCTATCATCTTATACAATGAAAACATTAATTTTTCCCTCTCATGAGGGTACCATTAAAATTTTTCTTGAAATCCTTTCTTTTTCAAGGACTTTTTCTCTTATCATGAGGACATTCAGGATAGTTGAAGTCATATACATACTTTTTACAGATCTTTTAGGAAATAACGAAATTAAAAGACAATAAAATTGTCTTGCTTGAGACAATATCATTTAATACGAAGATTCATCTCACTTGAGATTGTTTTTCTTAAAACAATTTTTTTCTCGCTTCATATAGATTTACTCGAAATAGAAAAATTTATATCGCTTGAGATAGTTTCACTCGAAACAGAAGATTTTATCTCACTTGGGATAGCTTCACTCGAAACAGAAGATTTTATCTCGCTTGAGGTAGTTTCACTCAAAACAGGAGATTTTATCTCTCTTGATATAGTTTTACCCGAAACAGGAGATTTTATCTCGTTTGTGATAGTTTCACTCGAAATAAGAGATTTTATCTCGCTTGAGATAGTTTCACTCGAAACAGAAGATTTTATTTTGCTTGAGTTAGTTTCACTCGAAATAACAGATTTTATCTCTCTAGATATAGTTTAACTCGAAACAGGAGATTTTATCTCGCTTGAGATAGTTTCACTCAAAACAGGAGATTTTATCACGCCTGAGATAGTTTCACTCGAAATAGGAGATTTTATCTCGCTTTAGATAGTTCACTTGAAATAGAAGATTCTATCTCGCTTGAGATAGTTTCACTCTAAACAGAAGATTTTATCTCGCTTGAGATAGTTTCACTTGAAACAGAAGATTTATCTCACTTGAGGGATCAACATTTCCTTTGCTCGATTCAAAACACTTCGAATCAGTGATGCCTCACGTGAGCGACAAACAGTACTAGTAGAGAATTCATAATGAATAGCTTGTCCAACCTTTGCTCGATTCACTACATTTCAAATCAGCGACACCTCACTCAAGGGACGAACATTTCCAGTGGAAACACCATGATAAGAAGAGCCCGTTCCTTGAAGAGCAGAGATTGAGTCAAAAATGGCGCTATATTATCTTTGCTTCATTTCTGTTTCACAGTAATGAGCAAAAATGGGTAGTTGTGAGAACTATTTTTATACAGAAGCAGATCCAAGCCCAAACCAAAACAGAACCCAAAACCCGAACTGGTAGCCACCTAAACACCCAACCGAAGGACACCTTCACTCCCCCAACCAGATGCCACCCTTCTCTGCCCCACTGCCGAAGCCACCCGCACACGCCACTGCTCAGCTTCACCAGCACGCCACCTCTTGTAGAAAAAACACAGCAAGCAAACAAATTATAATGAGTATATTTTAACTGTGAACTGGTATAAAATCTCGAACCAAAAATAAAAAAGGGGCTATTTTTTTTTGAAAAAAATGTGTAACAGAGGGGTTATTCATCCCCTTTCCTTTGGCATTAGGAAAGCATTGTAAAAAAGGGATTTCTTGCCTTAATAATTTGAAGCAATAAAAAATTAAACATTCTTGTTTTCTTTTTTTTTATACTTTTTCTACCAAGTATTTCCTTTTATATTTCCAGCCATATTAAACTATTTTTCAAAGATATATATGTTATTTCAATCGAAAAAAGTAAAAAACAAAACTAGAGACTTACCTTCGTTCGAAGCTTCTTCAAGGGTAGGGACCTCCGTTCGTGAATCCAAACAGTGGAAAGGGATAAGAGTAGTCAGTGAGAAACATATTTAAAAATTACAACGATCCAACGACGGACGACGGAGATCGGAGCCCGGGAAAACCGAATAGCCTTTGTCCATTTCACGACGATCGGAACGTCCTCTAATGAAAGGGACCCATATCTGGATTACTCTTGTCGAGTCAAGTCTGTCAGTGTAATTTGGTGGCCAACGGACACCGGCGACAGCGACACCCGACGACATACGGTACAACGACCGAAAGAGGAACGGCCACCGGCGACATGCCGATTTCTAGAGAGAGGGGAAGTTGCACTTATGTCCCCCCTAACTCACCTATGATTTTACAAAATGATCACTAAAAGGGAGTGTTTTTATAATTTTCTCTTATTTATTTTTGATTTGTACTTTTTGGTTTAATTTCTTTTTAGTCCAACTAGTTTAGCTGTGTTTTTCATGTTAATTACTTGTAGGGACTGTTTTTATGATTTTCCCATTTTATGCATGATATTTATTTTTATGGTTATTTTCTGTAATGCCCCAATTATCGAATTAGGGACTTTATTGAAATGATTTAAAAATATGAAGATTTATTCGATTAAATGATGAAAGATGAGAATGATTTAGATTAGTGGTTTAGACTATATTGTAACAATGGAAGGTTTAGAGGGCATTTTGGTTCTTTAAAGGAAAATGAATTAAAAATTAGTATTTAGTAAGGTATCAAAAATAAGGGAAAAAGGAAGTAGATACCAAAAATAGCTATTTCCTTTTCTTCTTCTTTCACATGTATAAAGCCTCCTCCATTGCTCCAAAGGTAAGCTTCAATTAATCAATTTTTCATTTTAATTATGGGTTGTTTTTACAACCTTAAGTGGTATAAAAGCTTAAGAAAGGATTCAATGAGATTAAAACTATGAAATGGAGGAAATAATGGAGATTTTAGAAAATGGGTTTTGAAATGATATGTTAATATATGAGTGTTTGTTGATGTTTAATGGTAGATTTGACTTGTCAAAGAGGTAAATAATAGATTAGAAGCATTGGATAGGATTAAGAACATACTAGGAAAAGTAGTGTGATTCTTAGAATTAAATGTTCTTGAAAGATTTTAGAGGTTTTAAGAGATTAAATGAAGGAATATTAGTATGGATAGTTAAAGAAGAGTTTAATAGTATTATATGGTGTAAATATAACGAAATTTGACCTCATTTGGGTGATAATTGGGGTTAAAAACTAGAAATTTTGGGCACGAGTATCGGTACTAATAGAACAGTACGATACTATAGGATAAATTTGGATGAATTTGCTTAGTAGTATCAATACTTATTAAATCGGTATCGATACTGAAGGGGGAGTATCGATACTGATGGGAAGGTATCGATACCATTAAAACACATAATGCAAAATGGTACCGATTCCATAGCATAGTATCGGTACCATAGTATGGTAGTATCGATACCCTGGTATGGGAATCGATATTGATGGGCCATAAATTGTTAAATAGAATGAAAATGTTGTAAAAAAATTAATGATAGATTATATTGAGTAATTTTTAAGTGTAATTGTTAAGAAATATACTAACAATTGATATTGTACATGCATTTATTGAATATTAAATAGATAGAAACCAAACTCCTGAGTCAAGTAAAGAAAAAGGCAAAGGCCAAGTTCCGGAGTAATCAACTTTACATTTTGGATACCCAAACCTAGTCGATCCATGTGAGTACATTTATTGTACGCAATCTAGACGAAAATGATTAGAAACTAGTCAAGATGAAAAATTTAAATTTTAATGTATGTTTTACATTAATTAATGTGTTTTTATTTAATGTATGGAAATGATATTGTGAATGAATTTTAGAGTATGAATTGTTCTAAAACAAAGGAACAAAATAATAATGCATATGAGTGCATTATCAGCATGAAAGGAAGTCATAGTTGAAATGTGTATGGGTGCACTATCAACATAAAAGTATGCTATAGTTGAAATGCATATGGGTGCATTATCAACACAAAAGTATGCTATAGTTGAAATGCATATGAGTGCATTATCAACATAAAAGTATGATATAGTTGAAATGCATATGGTTGCATTATCAACATAAAAGAATACTATAGTTGAAATGCATATGAGTGCATTATCAACATAAAAGTATGTTATAGTTTAAATGCATATGGGTGCATTATCAACATAAAAGTATGTTATAGTTGAAAATGCATAACGGTGCATTATAAACATGAATGCGTGTTATTAATGAAAAGAAAGAATAATGGCCAATGATTATAATAATTGAGAATGAAATACTTATGTATACATAAGGGTTACTTTACAATATTATGACTCACTAAGTAATTCCTTAACGTGTGTGTGTTTCCACGCGTAGGTAACAGAGGAGAGTAATCAAGTAAGGGTTGCAATCGTAGTAGCAGATATCATCCACTAAAGTTGAGTCATTATTATTTTGTAAACTTATATGGCATATAATTAAATGTAACAAAATATTTTGTAATGTGTTTTCAATGAATACTTACTTATTACATTAAATTCAAGGGGAATTAAGTTTGAAACAAAATTTTTAAAGTGTTTTCAAATGAGAAATAAATTTTAAGTGATGTGACAATTGTACTTCGTATACGGGATATGGGTATTACATTTTTTGGTATCAGAGCTACAGGTTTAGCTGATTCTCAGCCAAAACTAGTTCTATTTTAAAACAGAAAAATATTACATGCTATAAAGATTGTCAATGTTACTGAGATGGTGTCATTAGAGGGTGACTAATGACACTCCTTACTAATTGTATTGTTATTAATATGTATGTTTAATAGATGTTAGAATCCTCGAACTCATAAAGAACGAGGGAAAAGAAATGCAAGAAGGAACGGGTAGTGAAAGCTGTGAGGATAATACTGCACATACTCTTCCCTCTGAAAATGCAAGTGCACCTACACCTCAAGGGATTCTGGTGCCTGAGTTTGGGACTTTCATGCAAGCCCTTAATGTAATATTGACTCGGTTTCAACCTCCCCCTATTCCTACAGTACTTAGAATGTTGATCCTAAAAGAGCTGAATAGTTTGGGACCTCTAGAGTTCCGAGGAGATGAGGACGAGGGTCCTATGAATGCCAATATGTGGTTAAATGATGTAATGTTAATGCTCAAAAGTCTACAATTCTCAGATCCATAAAAGTTGGGAGGAGTTGTATTCTTACTTAGAGGATCAGCTCGAGTATGGTGGTCAAACACTACGATGTATGCACCACCGGAGCAAGTTACCTGGCACGTTTTCCTGGAAGAATTCAAGAACAAGTATATCGGTGAATAGTTCAAACGAGCAATGTTTTTAAAGTTCCTTAATCTAAAGAAAGGTGATTGGCACATGAATTTGAAGTTTAGTACAACAAGTTGAGTCATTTTACCACTGAAGTCGTTCCAAATGACAAGGCAAGATGTGATTGGTTCATAGAGGGATTGAGGATAAATTTGAAAGAGATGATGTTGGCCTTGAACTTGTTCAGTCTACAAGAAGTCATAAATAGAGCCAAAGCTATTGAAAGAGCTTAGGAGGAGACATTAGCGGTAGAGTAGAGTGTTTAAACGGGGAAAAGAGTGGGAATATCTTCCACTCCCCATCATGTTAAAAGAGGCAAGGGCTCGAGTTCCAAATACACTGATAGACATAGTTTTACAGCAGCTTCATAGAAAAATAAACAATCCCAGTCTTTTGCTGTTAGCTCGAGTAGAGCATCTATGGAAAGGAATCCATGTCAAACCTGTGGCAAATTACATCATGGATTATGTAAATTTATCAGTAGAGCTTGTTTTCTATGTGGCGATATGGGTTACTTTGCTCGAAACTACCCTAAGAAATCTGAGGATAATTTGGTATAGTCTTAAAGATCGGTGGCAGTCTCAAATAGAAGCAGGGGAAGGGGTAGATCCAGGGGACAATCAGATTTAATACATAGACAAGAGAATCAGGGAGTCACTAGAATTTACAACATTAAGACCATTGAGGATCGGGATAACCCTAAAATCATAATAGGTATTTTCCATCTTTTCGAAGAGCATGTATTTGTTTTAGTTTACCCTTGTTCTACAAATTCATACATTAGTACAAAGTTGGTTAGAACTAGAGGAATTCCTTTAGAACCATTTTTGAGTGAGATGATAGTGGTAAACCCTATGGGTCATAGTGCGAAAGTAACTAGAGTATGTACCAAATGCCCTTTAAAGATCCAGGGGATTGTATTTTTGGTAAACTTAATGGAATTTCCCTTCGATGAAATTGAAATTATTCTAGGCATGCATTGGTTGTCTTCACATTATGGATGGGTCGATTGTCATAAGAAACATTTGTTTTTAAAGGATATTGAAGGTTTAGAAATTGTAGTAATCAACGAAATAGCAAAATCGCCATCAAATGTGATATTAGCCATGACTACGAAAAAGATGATGTTGAAAGGATGCAGAGCTTTCCTAGCCAATGTCATAGATACTCAAATTTCGGAAGTTAGAATAAATGATATTTCCACGGTAAGAGAATTTATGGATGTTTTTCCTGAGGATTTACCGGGATTGCCTCCAGATCATGAGGTAGAGTTCAGGATTGAGATTTACCCGGGTATTAAACCAGTTTCTATGGCTCTGTACAGAATGGCTCAGACTGAATTAAGAGAATTGAAAACCCAACTGTAAGAGTTACTCGATAAGGGGTTTGTAAGACCTAGTGTTTCTCCTTGGGGACCACCTGTACTGTTTGTGAAAAAGGACGGGTATATGCGATTATGTATCGATTACCGTCAGTTAAATAAAGTCACAATGAAGAACAAGTATCATATTCCAATGATTAATGATTTATTTAATCAATTGAAAGGAGCAACAATGTTTTTTAAGATATATATAAGGTCGGGGTACCATCAACTAAAGATTAAAGAGGATGATATTTAAAAGACAGTTTTTCGGACTCGGTATGGGAACTATGAATTTGTAGTGATGCCATTTGGTTTGACTAATGCACCAGTGGCATTCATGGACTTGATGAACCGAATATTCTAACCCTACTTGGATCAATTCATGGTAATATCTATAGATTATATCTTGGTATATTCCAAGTCAAGAGAAGAACATGATGCTCATCTTCGAGTAGTTCTTCAGACGCTCCGCGAAAAGAAGTTGTATGCCAAATTGTCAAAGTGTGAATTTTGGTTAGCCAAAGTTTCTTTCCTTGGTCACATAGTTTCTACCCAAGGTATAAGAGTAGATCCAAGCTATAGTGGATTGGCAACCTCTAAAGAATGTTATCGAGGTTCGGAGTTTCTTGGGACTTGCCGGTTATTATAGACAGTTTGTGAAGAACTTCTCAATGTTAGTTTTGTTGCTAACTAAATTATTAGAAAAGGATATGCCATTTGTCTAGACAGAGAAATACCAAGAAAGTTTTGAAGGGCTCAAGAGAATATTAACAGAGGCCCCTGTACTTGTACAACCTGAGTCGGGAAAAGACTATGTTGTGTTTAGTGATGCATCCCATAATGCACTGGGGTGTGTGCTGATGCCAGATAGAAAGTTTGTGGCTTATGCTTTAAGACATTTGAAGAATCATGAGAAAAATTATCCGACGCACGATTTGGAATTGGCAGCAGTTGTCTTTGCATTGAAAATATGGTGTCATTATCTGTATGGAGAATAGTTCCATATTTATACGGATCACAAGAGTTTAAAGTATTTATTGACTCAGAGAGAATTGAACTTGAGGTAAAGAAGATGGATTAAGCTTCTAAAGGATTATGATATAATTATCGATTATCATCCTGAAAAGGCGAATATGGTAGCGGATGCACTAAGCCAAAAGATTTTTGCATCTTTACGGGGTTTCGATATGCATATGTCATTAAAGGAAGATAGTGCCCTATTTGCTGAGCTTAAGTTAAATCTGATGTTCGTGGATCGTATTAAAGAGCTACAAAGTCAAGATGAGAAATGTTTGGCGAGAATGGCACAAGTCGAAAAGAATGAGACCAAAGATTTCGAAGCTAGAGCGGATGGATGTCTATACTATAGGGGAAGACTTTGCATTCTCGATAATGATGATTTGAAGAAATATATTCTTTATGAAGAACATTATAGTCCCTTGACGGTGAATCCAAGAGGTAATAAGTTGTTCCATGATTTAAAAAGTCGTTATTGGTGGTCGGGTATGAAAAGAGCTATATCGGAGTTAGTGGCGAAATGTTTGACATGTCAACAAGTGAAAATTGAACATCAAGTACCCTCTGGATTACTTCAACCGATATCCATTCCGGAGTGGAAGTGGGAACGGGTTACCATGGATTTTGTTTCGGGCTACCTTTATCGCATGATAAAAAGGATTCCATATAGGTTATTATAGACTGATTGACCAAGACAGCTCATTTTATTCCAGTTCAGGTAGATTACTCGACAGATAAGTTTATGGAGTTGTATATAAAAGAAATAGTCAAACTTCATAGGGTGCCTATATCAATAGTATCCGATTAAGACCCAAGGTTTACTTGAAGGTTCTGGAAGTCATTGCATGAGGTATTGGGTACTCGATTGATCTTCAGCACAACTTTTCATCCACAGACAGATGGGCAGTCAGAACGAGTCATCCAAATACTTGAGGATATGCTAAGGGCATGTGATATTGAGTTTAAAGGATCATGGGAAATGTATTTTCCTTTAGCCGAATTTCCGTATAATAATAATTACCAGTTGAGTATTAAGATGTCCCCGTATGAAGCATTATATGGGAGAAAGTGTCGTACACCATTAAATTGGTTCAAATTGAAAGACCGAGACCTAATTGGGCCAGAGTTGATTAAAGAGATGGAGGAGAAGGTAAAATTATTCAAGGAAATATTAAGATAGCCTCCGATCGGAAGAAATCTTATGCTGATTTGAAAAGAAAAGAAATCAAATTTCAAGTGGGAGATAAAGTGTTCCTAAAGGTGTTGCCTTGGAAGAAAGTCTTGAGATTTGAGCGTAAGGGAATGATGAGTCCGAGATTTATTGGACCTTATAAAATCTTGAAAAGAGTCGGACCAGTAGCATATCAGCTAGCTTTGCCTCCGGATATGGACAAAATCCACAATGTTTTCCATGTATCGATCCGATCCATCCCACATTATTAAACCAGATGAGATAGAGGTTCGAATGGATTTAACTTATGACGAAGAACTAGTGCCGATCTTGGCTAAAGAAATCAAAGAATTACACATCAAAAAGATTCATTTAGTTAAAGTACTCTGCAAAATCATAAGGTTGAAGAGGCTACTTGGGAAAGAGATGAGGACACGAGAATGCAGTTTCCCTATCTTTTCTCTCTAGGTGTTTATTTAAATTCGAAGATGAATTTTCTTAAGGGGAGAGTCGTAATGCCCCAATTATCGAATTAAGGACTTTATTGAAATGATTTAAAAATATGAGGATTTATTCGATTAAATGATGAAAGATGAGAATGATTTAGATTAGTGGTTTAGCCTAAATTATAACAATTGAGGGTTTAGAGGGCATTTTGTTCCTTTAAAGGAAAATAAATTAAAAATTAGTATTTAGTAAGGTATTAAAAATAAGGGAAAAAGGAAAGTAGTTACCAAAAATAGATATTTCCTTTTCTTCCTCTTTCACTTGTATAAAGCCTCCTCCATTGCTCCAAAGGTAAACTTCAATTAATCAATTTTTCATTTTGATTATGGGTTGTTTTTACAACCTTAAGTGGTATAGAAGCTTAAGGAAGGATTAAATGAGATTAAAACTATGAAATGGAGGAAATAATGGAGATTTTAGAAAATGGTATTTGAAATGATATGTTAATATATGAGTGTTTGTTGATGTTTATTGGTAGATTTGACTTGTCAAAGAGGTAAATAATAGATTAGAAACATTGGATAGGATTAAGAACATATTAGGAAAAGTGGTGTGATTCTTAGAATTTAATGTTCTTGAAAGATTTTAGATGTTTTAAGAGATTAAATGAAGGAATATTAGTATGGATAGTTAAAGAAGAATTTGGGATGAATTTTGTGCACGGGTATCGGTACTGATAAAACAGTACCGATACTATAGGCTAAATGGGATGAATTTTCTTATTAGTATCGATACTTATTCAATCGGTATCGATACCGAAGGGGGAGTATCGATACTGAAGGGAAGGTATCGATACCATTAAAAACATAATGAAAAAATGGTATCGATACCATAGCATAGTATCAACACCATAGTATGGTAGTATCGATACCATGTTATGGGTATCGATACTTATGGGCCAGAAAATGTAAGATATGATGAAAAAGTTGTAGAAAAGTTAATGATAGGTTATATTGAGTAATGTTTAAGTGTAATTGTTAGGAAATATACTAACAATAGGTATTGTACATGTATTTAATGGATATTGAATAGATAGAAACCAAACTCCCGAGTCAAGTAAAGCAAAAGAAAAAGGCCAAGTTCCAGAATAATCAACTTTACATTTTGGATACCCAAAGCTAGGCGAGCCAGTTGAGTACATTTATTGTATGCAATCTAGACCAAAATGATTAGAAACTAGTCAAGATGAAATATTTAAATTTTATTGTATGTTTTACACTAATTACTATGTTTTTTTATTAAATGTATGTAAATGATATTGTGAATGAATTTTAGAGTATGAAATGCTCTAAAATGAAGGAACAAAATAATAATGCATTGGGTGCATTATCAGCATGAAAGGATGTCATAGTTGAAATGCATATGGGTGCATTATCAACATAAAAGTATGATATAGTTGAAATGCATATGGGTGCATTATTAACATAAAATTATGCTATAGTTGAAATGCATATGGGTGCATTATCAACATAAAAGTATGTTATAGTTGAACAGGCATAATGTTGCATTATAAACATGAATGGGTGTTATTAATGAAAAGAAAGAATAATGGCCAATGATTATGATAATTGAGAATGAAATACTTATGTATACATAAGGGTTACTTTATAATATTATGACTCACTAAGTAATTCTTTAACGTGTGTGTGTTTCCACGCATAAGTAACAGCGGAGACTAATCAAGTAAGGAGTGTAGCCGTAGCAACATATATCATCTACTTAGGTGACTCATCAGTAACATTAGGACAAATAGTGATCATTTTGTAAACTTATAAAGCATGAAATTAAATGTAATGAAATATTTTGTAACATGTTTTCAACGAATACTTATTACGTTAAATTCAGGGGAATTAAGTTTTAAACAAAATTTTTAAAGGGTTTTCAAATGAGAAATAAACTTTTAAGTGATGTGACATTTGTACTTTGTATACGAAAACGTATACGAGATATGGGTGTTGCATTTTCCTTTTAGTCCCTGTATGTTTAGCATGTTTTTATATTTTAGTCCTAATATGTTTATTTTTATTTTGTTTCGATTTAACCTTCAAATTTTGATTTGTTTTAATTTAGCCCCTGTTGCATGCCTAATTTATTTATTTTGAGCTTGGTAATTTAATATTTATGCAATTAGGTCCTTGTATTTATGTTTATTTTATTTTATGTTATTTTTACTTTTTTATTATTATTATTTTTATTTCTTAAATTAGGTTTATTAATTGTTTTGATTATTTGGCGGGAAAAGTGATGTGAATAAATGATTTTAAAATGTTTTGGGAGTCGCCATCGATCTTTTGGGTCAGGTAGGTTGAATACCTAAAAATTATCTTTTAAAAGAGTTTTTAAGAAAACATCAGTTAAAAGATAAATTGATTTGTGTTTTAACCAAAAATTCGTTCTTTTTAATAATAAAAAGGGATTCGTGGTCGATTACGTTTGGGGAAGGATTAGTACCCCCACAACGCCCAAAATTGGTACTTATTAATTATAAATTGTCTCTATTATTAGAAATTTAAAATTCAAAAATATATTTAATTCATAATTGTAGTTAACTTAATATAATATTAATATCTATATTTTTAAATAAGATATTTATTTAGAAATACCAAAAAAGGGTTTCTAGGTGCTTTAAGACAAGTATTTTCTTAATATAAATATTAATAAAAAATAAATAAATAATAGGTTAATATATATAATTAATAAAAGTAAAATATTTATTTAAAAATATAAGAAAATGGACATCCAATTACTTTAAGACTACCCTTTCTTAATATTTAAATATTAAAAATAATAATTTTTTCTAATAAAATAAAACAATATGTGTTTTCTGATTGTTATAAGTAAGATATTTATTTATTTAAAATAATAGAATAGGACATCTAGTTACTTTAAGACTATCCTTTTCTTTGATATTAAAAATAAATAAATATTATTATTTAAACAATACACCTAGACATAGGTCTCTTTCTTGAAGATTTTGTAAATTAAGAAATGGGATCATGGTGATTTAATATAAATATCACGTGCAAATAGTAATGATTTAATTATATACTCTACATATTATATAATTTAACAAACAAATTATTAACACTACCTAAACATAAAATTAATCATATTGAAATTATATAACAATCATGCTACAACTAGGTTAATATGATCATTACCTGTCTAAAAAAATCATCCATCTTTATCATATTTTACTCTAAAATATATATATAAATGACTAAAAGGAAATAAAATAAAATATAGACGCCAAACTAAAATAAACAGAAATATGCTTTTAATGATTAAATTATTAAAGTTAATAGACATAACTTGAAATATTATATAATATAGGTACTATAGTATAATTTAGCTTTAATTATAACTGGTAAATAAAATAAATATTTAAAATTAAAAGGACTAAATCTGGTATTATTCTAAATATTTAATAAATATAGTAGGGACTATAATATAATAAATAAATTAAGAGTCTGAATTAAAGGTTCAAAGTTCTATTTAGTGACTAAATGTAAATTTACAAATTACATACATTACGGGCGTATTTAACCATACGTGAAATTACCTAGAAGCCCTCACCAAAACTACGTCGTTTTGGTGAGGGTATTTAAACCCTATTCCAATCAGCCTTAAGGCCATTCTTGTTCATTTCTTATTTCTCATTCTCTCTCTATTTGAGAGTGATGAGAACTCTCTCTGTTCCCTCTCTAAATTTCTTCACCAGGTGAAAACCGGTAGCCTCTCTAAATTAACCCAAACGATTCGCTTTTAAACCTTTAACCTGAATCTAGCATTCTTTTTTTCTAAAACCCTCTATTTTACCCTAGATCTAAATAAACCGAAGTGATTACCTTCGGTTAAATCTGGATCTCCGGTGGCTTTTGAAGATTCTAAAGCTGGTGGTAAGGCTCTCGACTTCTTCTCCTTTTGTTCTTCGTTTTGATGTTGTCTAGGATCGTTGGTTTAGATGTTTTACTATCTTTTTTTTTGTTGTCTTCTCTCGTTCTTGATCTGTGTCTCCTCTCTTTTTTCCTACCCTTTTCTTCTCTGCAGGAGATGGCCATTTATTGGCCTCGTAGGTGTCTTCTTCGAACCAGTTAAAGGAATGACTCTCGGTGAGTCACCGAACTATGGTGGTGACTCACAATAGGGTAGCAACATGGACAAGGCAGCTGGCTTCTGGAGGATTCAGCGTGGCAGTATGGCGTTGGATCACTTGGCAGTGCTGGAAGCTGTTGCAACTGATGCGTGAAGGGGCTGCTCGCTGGAAGCTGCTGGAAATGATGTGTGGAGGGGCTGCTGATGGAGGGGGCTGCTCGGGTAAAAATTTAGTGTCTACAACTGCCCCTCTTTGTTCATTCTTGTGTTAACAAGAATAGGGCAACGACAAAAAGACAATAAATTTTTGTTCATTTGACTTCTCTTGATTAAGATGGAAATGTTGAACAAGTTCTTCTTTGTTTGGATTAGTTCTTCTCATTATGAACTCTTCCATTCTTCCACTGGGGATGACAATTTATCTTCTTCTATGATGTAATCTAACAAAAAGTTGAACAAATTCTTCTTCTTTTTCAGATGAGTTGTTCTCATTATGAACTCCTTCTGGAAATGTTGATCTTCAAAAGAGGGATTTGTTGATTCAACTCCATATGTGATGAATTAAGGTAAGGTTGAACAAATTCTTCTTATTATGAACTTCTTCTTCCTCTTCAGATGAGTTCTTCTCATTATGAACTTCCTCTGAAAATATTGATCCTCAAATGAGGTTCTTCTTTCATTCAATTCCATAGGAGATGAATCAATGCAAGGTTGAACAAGTTCTTCTCATTATGAACTTTTTCTTCCTATTCAGATGAGTTCTTCTCATTATGAACTTCACCTGGAAATAGCTCTGCTGCTCTATCTCTTTATGGAAATGGAGTTAAGCAAAAGGTTGAACAAGTTCTTCTCATTATGAACTTCCTCTTTCTCTTCAGATAAGTTCTTCTCATTATGAACTTTCTCTAGAAAAGTTGGTGTTGATATATCTCCTTCTATGATAGAGTCATGCAAAAGGTTGAACAAGCTCTTCTCATTATGAACTTCTTCTTCCTCTTCAGATAAATTCTTCTCATTATGAACTTTCTCTGGCAACGCTGATCCATCGGGTGATGAATTTGAGCAAAAGGTTGAACAAGTCCTTCTCATTATGAACTTTTCCTTCCTCTTCAGATAAGTTCTTCTCATTATGAACTCTTCTAGAAATATTGAAAACATTCTGCCCAGAGGTCTTATGAATGGCCCTGATGTCTTATCATCTTGCACTGTAGGGCTTACAGATGACCTTGAGGCTTTAAGATCAAAAATCTCCCGAAGGCTTTTTAAAAACATCATGCACTGTAGGTCTTACAGATGACCCTGAGGCTTTAAGATCAAAATGCTCCCGAAGGTTTTTTGAGAACATCATGCACTGTAGGTCTTACAGATGACCCTGAGGCTTTAAGAAAAAAAAGCTCCAGAAGGATTTTTGATAACATCATGCACTGTAGGTCTATCAGATGACCCTGAGGGTTTTGAAAACATCAAAAAGCTCCCGAAGACTTTTTGAAAACATCCTGCACTACAAGGCTTACGGATATTGGAAATAGTTTACTAAGTAAAAAACTATGGAAATCAATTTTTTACTTTTCAACAATTTCATTTTAGAAAAGATTAAATGAGAAACTTTGGAAAGCGTTTTCTCATTGAAATAATTTGTTGATTGGTTAACATGCCCCAAAATAAAGATAATGTTCATTCTTGTGGATTACGTCCATCTATTCTTCAGACGTTTGCGTGATTCATGTATTTGCGGTTTTGAATACCTTCTTCTTGTAAGATATTTTTCACCATGAATCTTCTTTTTCATATGAAAATCTGCAGAACCTTATGTTTGAATGCAATTAAATATAGCAATGTAATGCATTTTCTGTTATGCAAATGATGTTCTTATGAATGCATGAATGTTTATGCAATCTTCATTTGACTTCAAAGTGGTGAACTTGGTCTTCCTTCACTTCTTCATTTATTGCCAGGGTTACCTTTGGATATCAGTGTAGCAACCTATGCTATCAAACTTGTATTTTTGAAGAACCATTTGATCAACTTATATCCTCGTGTTTTCTTTGCTTCATGAAAGTCTCAGAATAAATGTTTCATTTATTGAACTCATGTCGTAGTCAGAACTATGACTTTGATGCCCCATTTTGTCTTGGATAAAACCAACTTTCTTTGCTTGGACTTGTGTAAAAATCCGATAAAGCTTTCATCTTCGAAAAGAGAATCTATCATCTTTGAAGAGTGTAGATGTAGATAGGTCTGACTCAGCGGGGATTAATTAGGGGAGTAGAGTCTGTTCTAATTTGATTTTTGAAACACATCACAAGGAGGATTTATCATAATTCCTTTCATGTCTTCACATCTAATCAAATCTCGAACAATAACCTCTCATTCAACTTTAGTTGGATCCACTAGTTTCTTGTTGTTAAATATTTCAGCTTCCCTCTGTGGAAATAAATCTTCATCATATCTCACTTCAAAGCTTGGTGTTGAAGAAAACTTCATCTTGAGTCCATAAATGGAAATACCATATGGTTGCAACATTGGTTCTGCACCATAATCACTGGTTCGTAAAACGTTTGACAACACATTCATCCTGTTGCAGTTTCTGCTCAGATGTTCGTAAAACATTTGACAACACATTCATCTTTTCCTGTGGCTTATGCCCAGATTTCTAGTCAATGAAGCTTTTTGTACAGTGTTCAAAGCTTTTGTACGATGTCACAAGGCCACTTGAGAACAAAACTCAGTGGGAATACAAATGAGATGCTGGCGTGTTTTATGACCAAAAAGTTAGTCAAATTCACAAGATATGCTAGTGCTGAATTGAACAAGAGATACCAACTGATCTTGATATCATCTTGGGTAACTGTGATACCAATCACGTTTTCTTTCATAGGGAGCATTGTAGGAAATAGAAATACATCAGCTATAGGAGCCATGTACAGAACGATATCCATGGAATTCTTGCCACTGGGGATGAAACGCACATGATAAAACCAAATGGATGAAAACTTAGTTCAGCCTAGCTGGCAATGATAACCACAGTAGCAACGGGAATAAGGGTAATATACATAAGTCAAGACTCGCTCTTCAATGTAATCAAGTAAGCAAAACTTATGTGAAAAACAGCTTCGTAACCTCAACAGTATGGTTAAAATTAATTGTCAGGAATCTCAAAGAAATATTTCCAATCATCACCGACACATAAAAGACCAAATTCAAAGCTGAGATCTTGAGGAACTGGACCCTAGATCAAATAGTCTACTTGGGGACCATCTTTATCCATGCAACCGTGATATTGCTTAACAAAGAACAAGCTGTCATGTGACACTTGGTTAAGAAGATTGGGTATTTGAAACCACACTTGCTGAGTATATATTTGTTCAACAACATGATCCTAATGTAACTGCTTGATGAACAAAGCAATTATGTATAATCAACTCGACTGTCACTGTTTCATCATTTTCATTCTTCATACCTTTCTATCTTATTGGAAATATTTGCTCAAGTCAATAATCCTTTTGCATAAGATGTTATGGGTCTTCAGCATGCCCCAACATTGGCTAATACAGACGTTCAAAATATACCAACATTCCTTATTCTAATTAAAAGGGCTTTAAGCATGTCCTAGCATTTGCTGATACAAATGTTCAAAATGAGTCAATATTCTTGAGTCTGATTGAAATGGGCTTTCAGCATAACCCAACATTTTCTTCTTGTTGATGTGAGCTTTCAAAATGCCCAAATATTCATACTGATGTGAGCCTTCAAAATGCCCCACATGGATCATTTCTGTTTGAAATGGGCTTTCAAGATGCCCCGTATGGATCTGTCTGAATTGGGCCTTCAAAATACCCCAGACTTTCTAAACTGTAAGGCTTACTCTCAACGTCTGTTTGACTTGAATATCATGATCCCCACAAGGTTTAATTTTGACAATGCACTGTGGTGGGTACTTGTGGCTTTATTCGTGCCCTAAATCTGTTTTCTCATTCTGGTGTCAATAAACAACATTTGTCATGTAACCTGATGAATTCTTTTCATGTTGTCACGAACTTAAGAAATAATCAATCATTCTGACAGGAATATCTGAGATATGTGCCTCTTCTAAATGAGGTGACCATTTTCTGGATCTGGAGGGGTCTAGTCGGACAGAGTGGTATAAGTCACTTGGTAATTCATTCCAGGTCGACACAATGATCCTTGTTTTAAGTCAAGGTTATTTCTGGAATATACTTTTCCATGCAATATGTTGATTCTGATAACTACTCATCTGATTATTAAGCGGTCTTTCAGGATGATTTCACAGATATTGATAGTTCTACTGATACTGAGGAAATCCTGAATTCTGATTATGATGAGGAGAATAAACTGTTATACTTGACAAAAAATGGGGTACTCGGAGGCTGAGGCTTTAATAGCCATGGAGATGTGGTATGAATTCATCAATTGCAGAGTTGACAGATTTTATATGTGCTGCTCAAATAACTAAGGCTGCTGACGCATTTTTTCCAGTAGAAGATAGGAAATCATTATGCAATGACCTCAATTACAAGAAAATACGAAACTCGGGCTATGATCTTTGGAAAAGGAAAGATCAGATGAAGCTTGAAAAAAAGCTTCTTAATGAAGATGATCATGTTCATCTTTTAAATCTAATGATTGGTTTTGGGGTTTCTACCGAACCAGATCACATAACTCAAAGAAAACTTCCAGAAGATGCTATTGGGCCTCCTTATTTCTACTACGAGAATGTGGCACTTCCTCCAGTTGGTGTTTGGACCGAAATGTCACGGTACTTATATGATGTATAGCTAAAATTTGTAGATTCAAAGTATTTTCGTGTTGCTGCATAAAAAAGGGGCTATATTCATAATATGCCAATAGATTTCCTCTTATTCCGCTTGTGGCACTTCCTCCAGTTGGTGTTGGACCGAAATGTCACGGTACTTATATGATGTATAGCTAAAATTTGTAGATTCAAAGTATTTTCGTGTTGCTGCATAAAAAAGGGGCTATATTCATAATATGCCAATAGATTTCCTCTTATTCCGCTTCTTCCATGCACCATGCATGATGTTTTTCCATTGATAACAAAATAATGACTTTCCTTCAAGTGTCCAGATGTATGTTCTTGATGAGTACCGAAAATGGAATCTGGTATGGGTTGGAAGGAATAGAGTTGCTCCACTTGAACCTGATGAGTTGGAAATGCCTCTAGGTTTCCCTAAAAACCATACACGAGGAGGATCTGCTAGAGACATGTTCCCCAGTGGTATCAATGCCCTGTCTCTTTTCTCTGGAATCAGTGATGCAGGGGTTACCTTCTACTGTCTTGGCATACTTTTGAAAGCAAAGGTGCAAGAACTGAATTATGATCAGTTGGAGCAATTGATGAGTACATTTTTTGAATTCGAATTCTTTGTTGGTGACATTCCGTGTAACAACCTTACCGGAAGACATAAACATCATCAAGATGAACTAAAAGTTTTTTGTTGGTGTCTTTTCTTGCAATTTCTGCTACAGTGACTGCCTTCTCTGTTGCTTCAAGATACACACTTACATATCCCACTCTTCCCAAACCATGGAAAGGTTTAGTTGAAAGGGGCTTTCTGTATCTCCCTTTAGAATAAGGTAATCATTCTTGATAAGTTACTGATAATGTCACATGAGGGCATCATAAGTTCAATTCTCCAAACTTTCTGGCTTCTCAGACCACTTGATTTCAAGAGTGCTTCATTATTTTGGCCTAACTTATTATTTCTCTTAAATAGAGGTAGAATAGGCAACAACTTGCTTCAAATACCTTCCTCATTTGAGACTGTCTTGTTTGAAAATATTTTTTTTCTCCTTACTTTATCGAAGAATGAAAGAATTTTGTAAAATGTTGCCTATCCCAGGTTCACAATAAAATCAAATCATAATCATGAATTCAAAGAATATCAAAAGAATCAACAATTCTTTAATGTTTGAGAATTATAGTTCTTTGACGAGTATCAAGATTTGGTTTGGTTTTCAGGATGGCTTTCCTATTTTCTATGGTTACATCTATTTAAGATGTCACTCATCTCTTGCTCTTTATGAACTTTTTCACATGTCTCACTTTGAGGACTTGGTATTTTAACGGATATGTAGAAAATAACGCAACTAGGATTGCCAATCACTAGACCTTCTAGAGTTCTTTCATTTCAATTCTCTGGAATCTTTCATTTAGACTCATCTAATCGAAGTAGTGTGAAAATATCGGTCTAAAAATGAAATTTCTGAGTGCTTGTGTGAAGTTGACTATAACAGGTGTTTCGCAACTCCCTTAGTCCATTTGTTAACACATTTGCCATTTTGGCTAGCTAAATTCAGCTTTATTGTATATAATAATATAATCACCTTTATCAGGTTAATTGAAAATTATCCATAAAGTCGGGGCGATTAACCAAATGCTCTAGAGGGACAGTTTTATTACATATAATAGTATAATAGGCTAGCTGAATATTATCCATAAAGCCAGGGCGATTAACCAATTGCTCTAGAGGGACAACTCAAGCTTAATTGTATATAATAATATAACATGGGTGTTCAAATCCAATTTCTTAAGCTTGTTAAGAAGAACATGTTATAGTCTAGGTGTTTTGGTGGAATTCAGAAAATCTCTTTGTTAGAGTTCAATTCTCAAGCAACTGACTTAAACTAGATTTACCTATTTGTGAAGATTACGTTCATCATTGAACGTCATCAATAAAAAAATACTCTAGTCGGTTTTGTAATGTAATACACCAATGATGCCCCATGTTGTACGCTCCTATATATAAATACCAAGCCATTTTATAATTCCTTTCAATGGGAGTAGGCTATCTCATATTTGTATTAGGATAGTGTTTGGGTATATTTTCATCTGAGGTAAGATCAAGGGTCCTTGTTTTTCTGGTTTTCAATCTTGATATTCTTGTCAAAGATTATAACTCTAATCATGAAGAGTTTTTTAATCTAGTTGATATTCAAAGAACTGCAAGATTGCAAATTTGACTCAATGCTCATAACCTTAAAAGCAACATAAAATTATTTATTGCACAAAAGGCGAAGAAAAGAACAAAAACAAGTGCAAACAAGATGCAGAAAATAAAAAGGTACTACAGTGGTAGATAATACTTCCACTTGTTTATGCATCATTACTCCTCTAATATTGGGTGTGTATTTGGCCCAAGATTTTCCTCATTTTCCCCCCATTTCTTGATCATCTTTTGTGTCAACTTCTTTGGGTAAGCCTTCAGATACACAACTCTTTGCTTTATTCTGAGCAGTCTCCATCATCATCTTTTTCTTCTATGGCTGGTAATTGAGCTCATTTTTGGATTCATAACAACTTTTATTAAGGATGATAGCCTTGTCCTGATTCTGAACATATATTGTGGCTGTAATTGGAGTAATATTCACCAGACGCTTTGTATCCAGACTCTTTTCACTAGTCTTCAGAAAATCTGATATAGGCGTTTGAGGTTTCTTCAGAGTTTCATCTTTCCCTTTCATTCTTAAACCTGTGGGCCAGTCTTGAATTACCTCTCCTTTTACTTTTTAATCATTTATAATCAGAGAAGTATTGAGAGTTGAACGTTTTATCTTTGGATCAAGTACTTTATTTTCTTCTTCCTCTACAGCATGTACTTCACTTGTTTTGATATTATTAACTCCACTTTGGGGTTTAATTCCCGATTATTTAACCAAAATAGATTGATCATCCACTTCTATGATTCCCTGAACCAAAAGGTCTTGAACTCGTCGTTTGAAGCGACCACAATTCTCAATGGAGTGTCCTCGGGCTCCAGCATGATAATCACAAGAGAGTTTCTTATTATACCAACTCGAGTATGGAAGCCACAAAGGCTTAGCTCGATATGGAGTAATAATCTGGCCTTTTCTCAAGATATAACTTGTTGCACGGAATTGAAGTAAACTTGGGTAGAATTTCCCTTGACATCATTGTCTCCTTACAATTGCTTACTTTGCTTTCTTGAAGACCATGTGAATGATGATCGAAATGTTTGCTTTGAATGTTTGCTTTGAATGTTTGACTCTTGAACATCATGTGACGGACAATAATTAAAAAATTTCTCTTTCTCAACCAGTTTTGAGCTTTTTAGGATCTTAGGTTTCCCATCTTCAAAACATAGCAATCCTTCTGTTATAAGATCTTGGACCTTTAAATTCACAATCCTACAATTCTCCGTAGAGTGGCTAAACTCTCCAGAATGATAATTGCATGAATTCTTGACACCCTGCCAATCTGGATGCAATAAGTGGAGGAATTGGTGTTATGAGGTCATTTTCAAAAAGAAATGGTAATAAATCTGAATATGAGATTGGAATTGGAATGAGAGGTATCATTTTCTTTTTGCCTTTCTTAGCTTTCTTCAATGGAACTGAAATTTCTTCTATGCTTCTCTTCAACTTGATCTTTGTCTCATCTTGTGGGGTCATACCCGATTTTTGGAGATTTATCGAATTTCCACATTCCTTGGCAAAGTTCTGGATTACAACAGGATCCTCTAAGGGTTTCTCTCCAGGATTACAATATTCACCAGGTCCATCAATTTGGTCAGTTGTTCCTTTGAATCCTCCTGGAACTTTTTCACTTGATCAGTCATCTTTTGTTGTGTCTCGATAAATTGCTCTTGTAGTTTCTCGATTCTACCAACCCTTGCTAAAATCTCATTCATGGCTATTATCCTTCTTTAGGAAGACCAAGTTAACTCCACTTTGATTCTATCATGGAATTCTCCACGAATTATTCCATGTTGTCATGATTAAATGCATGTAGAATAGTTTGAAATAAAATGTAATTATGCAAATATGCAAATGCAAAAATGAAAATATAAATATAAACATAAAAATGAAAAAAATGCAAAATGTAAATGCAAATGTAAATATGTGAAAGTAACAATAAAAATGCAAATTGTGCAATACAAAAGCAAACATAAAAGTATAAATGAAAATGTAAAGATGCAAAATGCAAATGCATGTATGAAAAGGTGTCACTCAAGAGTGATCATCTTAGAACAGATTTTATTGAACACAAAAGTTTCCATGCATCAAGCAAAACTTTTACATATAGGGGACAACTTTTAGTCCTATCTTCAACAAAACTTTACATGTAGGAGATAACTTTCCCATTTTCTTCTTGAAAGTTAAGTTAGTCGATTAGCTTATGGGTCGTATTGCTTGTCTGGACTGCAGCTTCTTCCATGACATTCTGGTGTTTCATCTTCTGTATCAGTTCTTGGAGTTGCTCATTTTCCCTTGTAAGAGAACTTTTATGTTCAAGATGTTCTTGGACAAGATATTCATATATATTGTAGTTCTTTTTCAGCTTGGTGACCCATGTTATCCACTCTTCTGGAGTGTTTCCTATGCCAGCATTTTGAAAGGCTTGACTGATCTTTTGGAAATCTTCATGCATGGTTTCCACTTATGTGCTCAATTTCTTGTTTTGATCATTCAAATAACATGCTTGAGCTTCATAAAAACTACCTTTATTCTGAATACCCTGACTGATGCTCTTACCATAGACTGCTTTTGGTATCAATCTGGCAGGATCTTTGTGGAGTACTTTTGGTATTAATATAACATGATCTCTATGTGTATTGCTCGCTTCTATCTTCAGAGTTTTCTCAAGATGTTCTTCCTTGGCCGCATTATATTTTGTTTGATCATAAACTTTTTGTCCATTTACGATTTCTTTCCAATTTGATGAACAGTCTTTCAAGACAACACCTTTTGATTATGATATGATCATGCAATGCAAACAAAGAAATCAATATAAACAAGTTAGTGCAAAATAACATGCAGTAAAAAAAGATAAGAAAAAAAATGGTTAGTACCAACTAATGGAAAAAAATTTCTATCTATCAAGGTATAAATCCTAACCTCATGCTTTCTAGTTCCATGCTTTGTTTGAAAAAAATTAACCTAACCGCATGATTACTAGTTCACATACATTTATTCAGAAAAAATAAAAAAATCAAATGAAAGTTAAAAAGTTAGAAATTATTTCTCCTTTGTGTACACCTACGGACAGAGGTTCAGTATTGTCTTAGATCAGGAGAATTTCTAGGGTTTATTATATACAGGGTTTTGGTTCTAAGAGTAAAGGTACCCGAATTGTCCTTGTTAGTACCCCCTTGGGCTGCTAACCCTCAATCCTAGTCCATCACAGACTAAAGTGCATCGAGTTCAATTCGAGGGGATACACTTCTCTATGCCTGACACGGAGAATAAATTCCCTCGAAGACATACAGCATATGAACCTCGAAAGCTACTTGCTAGGTCTAACACGGAGAATAAATTCTCACGAAGACGTCGCTTTCACTCCCACTTAAAAGGGACAAGCTTGATTAAAAAGCTTATGTTATGCTATGCATTTGTTGTGTGTGAGGAGAAATGTTCAAACCTCTGACAGAAACATAAATAATGAAATAAAATACTTGAAAATAAAATGAAACATTAATAAAATAATATACATATAAATATTATGAAAATAATAAGTATATATAAAAATTTTGAAAAGAAATAATTAAAAATTAAATATATGAATTTTTAATTTCTAATTAATATAGACAATTTATAATTGATTTTAAAGTTTGACCAGACATCCCCAGCGGAGTCGCCAAGCTAAGGATTAGCACCCCCACAACGCCCAAAATTTGTACTTATTACTTATAAATTGTCTCTATTATTGGAAATTTAAAAATTCAAAAATATATTTAATTCATAATCCTGTTATTTTAAACTTATTAATATAATATATTAATATCTATATTTTTAAATAAGATATTTATTTAGAAATATCAGAAAAGGACTTCTATGTGCTTTAAGACAGCTCTTTTCTTAATATAAATATTAATAAAAAAATAAATAAAAAATAGGTTAATATATATAATTAATAAAAGTAAAATATTTATTTAAAAATATCAGAAAATGGACATCCAATTACTTTAAGAATGCCCTTTCTTAATATTTAAAATATAAATAATAATTTTTTCTAATAAAATAAAACAATATGTGTTTTCTGATTTTTATAAGTAAGATATTTATTTATTTAATATATTAGAGTAGGACATCTAGTTGCTTTAAGACTGTCATTTTCTTTGATATTAAAAATAAATAAATATTATTATTTAAACAAATATATATATAGATACTTATATGAATAAGATAAAAATAATAATTAAAGCAATAATTAAAATATAAAAGTAATAATAAATAATATTGTAATAAATATGATTAAAATAAGAGAAATTAAAAATATAGTATACATGTACTAATATAATAAAATTTAAATTCTAAATTATAAAAAAAATCAATTTATTGATACACCTAGACATAGGTATCTTTCTTGAAGATTTTGTTAAATTAAAGAAAATGGGATCATGGTGATTTAATATAAATATCTCGTGTAAATAGTAATGATTTAATTATATATTCTACATACATATTATATAAATTTATCAAACAAATTATTAACACTACCTAAACATAAAATTAATCATATTGATAAATTATATAACAAATCATGCTACACTAGGTTAATATGATCATTATCTGTCTAAAATATCATACCATCTTTATCATTTTACTCTAAATAAATATATAAATGACTAAAAGGAAATAAATAAAATATAGATGCCAACTAAATAACAGAAATATGCTTTTAATGATTAAATTATTAAAGTTAATAGACATAACTTGAAATATTATATAATATAGGTACATATAGTATAATTTAGCTTTAATTATTAACTGGTAATTAAAATATAAATATTTAAAATTAAAAGGACTAAATCTGGTATTATCCTAAATATTTAATAAATATAGTAGGGACTATAATATAATAAAATAAAATTAAGAGTCTGAATTAAAAGGTTCAAAAGTTTGATTTAAGTGACTAAAATGTAAATTTACAAAATTACAGACATTACGGGGCATATTTAACCATACATGAGATTACCTAGAAGCCCTCACCAAAACTACATCGTTTTGGTGAGGGTATTTAAACCCTATTCCAATCGGCCTTAAGGCCATTCTTGTTCATTTCTCATTTCTCATTCTCTCTCTATTTGAGAGAGATGAGAACTCTCTCTGTTCCCTATCTAAATTCCTTCACCGGGTGGAAACTTGTCGCCGCTATCGCCCGCTGCCGTCGGCCACCGTCTCTGGTGGCTGGAAATTACAAATTAACCCAAACGATTCGCTTTTAAACCTTTAACTTGAATCTAGCATTCTTTTTTTCTAAAACCCTCTATTTTACCCTAGATCTAAATAAACCGAAGTGATTACCTTCGGTTTAATCTGGATCTTCGGCGGCTTTTGAAGATTCTAAAGCTGGTGGTAAGGCTCTCGACTTCTTCTCCTTTTGTTCTTCATTTTGATGTTGTCTGGGATCGTTGGTTTAGATGCTTTTCTATCTCTTTTTTTTTGTTGTCTTCTCTCGTTCTTGCTCTGTGTCTCCTCTCTTTTTTCCTCCCCTTTTCTTCTCTGCAGGAGATGGCCCTTTATAGGCCTCGTCGGTGTCTTCTTTGGACCAGTTAAAGGAATGGCCCTCGGTGAGTCACCGAACTATGGTGGTGACTCACCATAGGGTAGCAACGTGGACAAGGCAACTGTCTTCTACAGGCTTCAGCGTGGCAGTAGGGCGTTGGATCACCTGGCAGTGCTGGAAGCTGCTGCAACTGATGCGTGGATGGGCTGCTCACTGGAAGCTGCTGGAAATGATGCATGGAGGGGCTGCTGGATAGAGGGGGCTGCTCGGGTAAAAATTTAGTGTCTACAGGTTTAATTCCCTTTTAATAGGTTAAATTAGATAACATTTAGATTTTTTGATGTTAATTAGCCCTCAACTTTAGAAAATTTTAATTTAGGTCCTTAAACCTTTAAGTCTTTTAGAACTCGATATTTTAGATCTTGACATTTTTAGTCCCCGAACTTCGATTAGAACTTGAATTTTGGCATAATTAAATAGGTTAAATAGAGCCTTTTAGCTAGATTTCGATATAATCCTCTTAATTTGAGGAATAATTCGAGTCGGCCCTCGCGTAAATGCTTGAGGGACCATCTCGGTTATTCGATTCAATAATTGGTTTAAAAATTAAATAGGGAATAATATTAGAGCATACACTTTTAGGTTTAATCTTCTAGATTTCCTAATTTTCATAATTTGACACCTTAAGCTAGAAAAAGCTTTTAATTTACCTTAGCTCAATTAGGATTAATAAAAATTTGTTTGATTGCATTTTATTTTCAAACCTAAGGCAATGTTCACTTTTTAGGGAATTAATAGTATATCTCCCTCAAGTATGCTCAAGGGAGTGACTACTGGTGATTCCCAAAATAAGTCGACATCCTTTTCAAAACCGCATCATGATTTCTGAAATTAAGATAATGTCTAGTTATTAGGCACAATAGTTGATCTCCTACATTTATGCTAGGGGCGAATGCTATCGGTCTTAATAAACGAATATCCTTTTCAACTTTGCATCTGTAATGATTTACAAATTAAATAAAGATCGAACTCAAAATTTCTGATTTTAAATATAGGGTAATCAACTAGGTACCAATTTTTGGGCTCTTGTGGGGGTGTTAATCATTCCCCACGTGTAATTGACTCTTGAACTCGATTTCTGAATTTTCGCAGACCTTAAAACTTAGTATTTTCATAAAAATAAATTGTTTTATTAAAATCACCCGGTTTTTATGGTGTCCCAATTGTACCTTAAATGATTGGTGACGACTCTTCACATTTCAAATTGTTTTCAAAGAAAAAAAGACCCGAGTCGGTATCGGTATTTTCCCCACCCATGCAAAAAACAATGTCGACAACTTGGCGACTCCACTGGGATGTTTTTGCTTTTAAAACAACTTGAGAGTCGAGTCACGAGTTGTTTACTCTATATTTAGGATTTTGGGAAATTATATGAATATTTTTGTTTTACTAAAATATACGGTTATTTGTAAACTTAAAATTGTATTTTTAAATTTGGATCAGGCTCTACCCAATCAATGGTTACCACGTTTACAATATCAACAACTCGTGTTTGTCTAACAGCAGTCCTTGTTTCTTTCTTAATTACCTAAACTCGATGTCAAACGACCGCCGATTGATAGAGGTGAGTAAAACTCAATTCGATTCGAGTGAACACTCACCTCTATCGGTGGTAACTCCACAACAATTCCCACTAGCTCCAGTTTCTTCATGGGGCAACTCTCCCCCATCTCCAATGACGATGACGAAGAAGAGGGGGAACAGATTTTGGTTTCCCTAACATCTCTAACAGGTTCTGATCCGGCTGTTTCAAACACTACGTCGGCCGTTTGCTTTGGGTTGACCGAAATAACAGCTTGGACCTGAGCTCTACACAGTGGGCAGTTAGAGTGACTATAAAACCACATGTCGATGCAGTCAACATGGAAAGTATGTTTACACTTTGGCAAAACACGGGTTCTATCGTCGTTTTCGAACTCCGATAAGCAAACGGCGCATTCCAGCGGAGGGAAATAGCTGGATCCGGTGGCGTAAACGATAATAGGGATCGTTTCAATGATGGAAGAATCCAAACCCTTGGAACCAACTGTTATCGAAGTAGTACCGGCGGTGGATATGGAAAGTAATCGCAGGGCACGGCGGCGCATGTAACGACGACGGCCGTCGCGGAAGAGGACGCGTACGTAGTTGTGGAAGCAGAGTACGATGATTACAGCAACGAAGAGAACGACGCCGACGCAGAGGATTGCTTTGCCGTTAAGAGCATAATCAATGTGATTCCCTTCTAAATCCATGAAAAAAATTGCGGGGAAAAAATAAAGGGATTATGGATATATGAAGAGGAGAAACGAAAGGAAGAGGAAGGTTCCTATATAGAGGAAAGAAGTAAACTCTGGGAAGCTTTTTTAATCATTTAATCAGAGAGCAGCTTTGGCTTTTGTTTGTGTTCGCTACGTCTGTGTATCGTATTTATACTGATGGCCACCATTACTACTACAGTATTTTCATTTTCCTTTATTTAAGGTTTATAATGCTATTTTTTGCTTGATTAAAGTAGCTATTTTATTAACCGGTTTGATTGAGGTAGTCAGCCTGATATCACTGAAGCTGGTCCTAAGTTTTAAAAGAATCATTCATCAAAATCAGATGTACAACATAGATTAATTCAAATTAATCAGGATAAAACTCTAGAAAACCTGAAGGGGAAAAGTTAACAATTATTTTGTTTTAAGTTTAATTTTATATTTAAATTTTAAAAATAAGTTAAATTATTTTATTGACGGGTTGATACGGATCGGTTCGGATTAGTTTGGGTACACCTAAACATGCCACTAACTAAATTGTCCTTGAACATTAAAAAACTCAAGATCAATAAATTTGTTCTCATAGTCTCTAAAGCTCTAGGGAGGGTTGGGGGTATTGGTTTCGTTATGGGATAATGAGCAATATCAAGTATATAAGTATTATATTAGCAGTAGCTTTGTGCTGGTGAAAGAAAAATGGCTAGGGGATGTACTCAAGGAAACTTAATGCCATAGCAATTCATATTGCCCAAGCGGGGCTACAAAGAAATTCTTGTTTAAGGCGTTGTGGTTATGCAAGGAAGTGGGGAGATCGGTTCTGCAGAATTTGCATTTTGTTCGTTGTCTTATTGTTGTGGTTTCATGGTCTGGTTTGTGGTTGCTTTAGGTTTTGGTTGGGATTGCTTTGATTACATAGAGTTAATCTTTGGTTCTGCTTTTATGTATTAGTGGTTTTTTGGGTATTTGTCTTTTCTTTGTTTGCGTGGGTGAAAAGGTTTTGATGGTTTTAGCTGTAATTTTAGTTGCAATATGTGATCATTTTGTTTGTGTTGCAAGGTTAAGTTGATCGCAGCAGGTTGATGCAAGGTGATTGCATGATCAGTAGATTTAGATTGTGTTTGTTTTGAATTTTGTTTCATACTTATTGTGTTGTATTTTTTTCCTCCCCATAGGTTTAGAGATGTATTTAACGAGGCACACAATTTAAGCTTTCGGTGTATTTGATTTTATCATTAATAAAATATTTATGCCGAGCCAAAAAAAAAAGTCAAGGACCACTTCTTAATTAATCCATTAACTTTGTAGGATAAAATTTTTAAATGATTACTAAACTATGTTAAAATAATCTTTTTAGATATTAAACTTTCAAAAGTTATATAATATATATTAAACTTTAATTTTTATAAAATAAATACAACAACTTTAATTGTCATTAAAAGAGTGAAGTGATATATTAAACTAATAAAAATAATCTCATTTACCCCTTCAACTATAAATAAAGTTTCATTTTTGAATTTTTTTTATATTTTTAATTAATAATTCTAAAAACATTTTTAAATTTTTTTTTGGAAATTTATATTTTTAAAATTATAAAATATTTTTTAAAATTACAACTTTATGAATTTGTTAATTCATCAAATTATTTTATAAATATTTGAATTTAGTTATGATTACATTTGTAAAATTAATAATTTATAGTTTTTGACATCCAATAATTTCAATTATCAGAAAGAGAAGACAATTCTTTTGTTAAGCAATGTGATTCAATTATTTAACTTTTGTTTAATAAATTTAAATATAATTTAAAAATGTATTTATATTTTCAAAAAAAATCTGAAATTGAATATATTTTAAATATATATATTGTTTTTGAAAGTTTTACTTAAAAATATTAGGAAAATATCAAAAGAACATTTTAATCACAATTGAGGGATCAAAGTAGATATTTTTATTAATGTAAAATGTCACATAATTCTTTAATGATAATTAATGATTGATATTTCGGTACTTATATTTTTAATAAAATCTAAAGTTTAATGCTTATTTTATAACTTTTAAAATGTTGAATGACTAAAAAGATCATTTGATCATAGTTTGATGATCATTTATAATTTTACCCTATTTTAATTTAGTTAGTGGTGTGTTTCTGAATGCTCATTCTCTAATGATAGTTAATCAACAATACTTATATTTTTAACAAAATATAAAGTTAAATGCTTATTTTATAATTTTTAAAAGGTTGAATGATTAAAAATATCATTTGATCATAATTTAATGATCAATTAATTAATGGTATATTTTGATATGTCATTTTAGTGGTGTGTTTTGATATATCACGTTCACTCTATAATTTCTCATATTTATGTGTTATGTGGTACGTTCTTTGAATGTCACATTATTTTTTATAATAAAAAATATATTAAGATAATATATTGAAATAAATGGATAAATCTAAGGGTAAATACATTAATGATATTTCCCTCGTCCTATTCCAGCAAGCTACAAATTATATGGATAAGGATCGCATCATCACAATTTATTTATTTTAATGATTCAACTAAACTACCGTACCACTTTTCGCCAACTTGATCAAGTTGCTATATGTAATACAATGCCCACTTCTATTACTAATTTTATATTAAAGGATAAAATCAAATTATACCGTACACAATTTCTTACTTTTATATAGATTAAGATCATTGAATAGCTAAAAATAATTAGTTGAGATTAATATTAAAAAAGAAAATATATTTATGGGGAGAAAATAGTTCATCTCAATCATCTATTTTTCTTCATCCAATGGACTTAAATTTATGTAAAACTAAAAAAGTTATACATTGTGTAAGTGGAACATAACCCATATATTAATATTATAAAAATTATTAGAACTTATTTTGATAATATAATTCTCGTATATATATTTTTAATGAGAACAACTTTATTTCGTCGATCTTTGGTGATAAATTATTTATGAGAACAAGTTTATTTTGTTTGTTGTTGGTGGTTTATCCCTTTTGGTTTCAACAAAAGTTCCTTAATTGTTGAGTAAACGGTCGTTGGACAGTGTTTTTCTGTAAGTGAGATAGAGACATAAGGAGAAGATGAGTGTCTGACCAATGGTGGAGAGGATCATAAAGCTCTCTCATAGTCATGTTAAGGGAAATTTATATTGATCCTAGTTAGTGGTGTCAAACATAGGGTTATAATGATTTTTCATAGGTTAGCAGGCTAATTGGATTCGGTTGTCAAATCTTAACTTTTGCTCTAGTTGGCAGGGACGGAGATAAAATTAAATATTGACCTGGGCCAAAATATTAGGCTATTTAAGAAAAATATAGAGACTTATTATGTATTTAAACTCGAAATTCAGCATGAACAAACGAACTTAGTGATTAAGGGGATTGTTGTTATCCTTGAGGTCCCGAGTTCAAGCACTGCGTATGTAGGGGTACGAGCATTCATTGTCAAATAGTTAAAAGTCTTTGTACATATACTACCTTGTATTCACCTTAAATTTATAATAAAAAACTCAAAATTCATAAGACAACTTCTAATTTGTCTAATATTTAAACTTACAATGGCCTAAGTTGTAATTATACTAAAAATTTGAGAACATATACTTATCATTCTTTAGTTCGACCACTACTTGATTAAATATTTAATATTTTTTTATATTTTAAAATTTAAATATTTATTTTTACATAAACTAAAATACTATTAAACCAAAATTATATTTTTCAACAGTCGTTTTCGTCCGAGTGACGTTTATTATATACTTTATTATATATAATAATATTATATTATAAATATTATTATTTATAAAGCCCGAAGGCCCGATTACAAAGTAAGGCACACAGGCTCGATTACAAAGCAAATCAAAGGCTTGTTTACAACTAAGCCTGAGCCCGAGTCAGATGCAAGCCCAAACTGAGTCAGGCCCAATTTCAGCAAGCCCACGTGAGAAGCCCCACTAGCTGCTAGGGTATCCATCAATTGTTCCAGCGCCGCTAGCAGCCCTCCATTGCACGATCAGATGGAGATCCAATGGTCCATAAGCCTTGCAGCAGAAACCCTAGGGTATCATTCTCACCATAGGGTCTAATCCAGCCACCGCCTCCATCGCTCCAATCCAGCGCTGCCACGAAGATCGCCGCCTCTCCAGAGCACTCCAAAAGGCTCTAGAAGACGATTACAGGCTGCACATCATATCACTCTAGGGTGAGTCACCACCGTAGGTCCGGTGACTCACCAGATCTTGTTATCATTACACCAAATCTTCGAGGCGTATATAAGGCCATCACAACATTCACCACCAGCAAAGGAAAAGAGAGAAGAAGAACTTACCCAAGTGTCGAAGTCCAAACGCCATCGGAGAACGTATTTTACTGAAGGTAAAATCTTAGATCTCGGCCGATTAAAAGGTTTCTAGGGTAAAAGAAGCTCAGAATAGTGATTAGGGTTGAGAGAGCTTCATTTTGGGTGTAATTTCATATCTTCGACCACTGTGGGTGGTGGTCGGCGGTGGTAACTGACGGCGGCATTCGATAACCGGCCGGTGACCAACGTACCTCCGACGAGAGCTTTTAGAGAGATGACAGAGCATCTCTCGGTTTAGTGAGAGAGAAAATGAAAGAGCTTAGCCTCGAAAGGTCGGTTTTAAGGCTTAAATACCCTCTTTCGTGCGATGTCATTTTGGGGAGGGGTATCTTTGTAATTCTATCAGGGATAAACTACACGCGTGATCCGTCTAGCTTTGTAAACCTTTCATTTTGGTCCTGAAAACAAGTTTTTACGTTTTTTAATTTTTTCTTTTAATTTTATTTAATTTTATTATAGTCTTTTTAATTACTTATATAATTTGGGGTAAAATTACATATTAATCCCTATTATTATTAATAACTTACATTTCAACTTTTATAATAAATTAGGAAAAATTACATTATTAATACACTATTTTTAATAATATTTTAAATTAAGTTAATTAATTTTAATATTTTATATTTTAATTATTAATTACGCTATTAGTATTTATAATAGGATTATTGATTTGCATAATTTGATAATTTTATTAAACATCATAATAGGACTAGTAATATTTATGTTTAATATTATTTAGTAATTATTTTAAATTATCTGTAAATTAAATTAAATACAAATTTATCATTTACTGCAAAGACAATAATTAATAACGGTACCAATTTTGGGCGTTATGGGGGCGCTAATCATTCCCCATACGTAACCGACTCTCGAACTCATTTTTCTGGTAAGCAGACCTGAGTTGTATTATTTTAATATTATTCTTAGGAATATTATTAGAATAATATAACATTTTGGTGACCAATCTCACCAAATAAAAGAGTGGTGGCAACTCTACAATTTGGTGTTTTATCTGATTCATGGAGGATAAGCACTTACTTTTTTGAGACTAGTTACACCGTTTGGGGTGTACTATTTGCACTTTCCGTCACCAGGGTAGAGAAACGTCTTGACAGCTTGGCGACTCCACTGGGGAATTTAAAAAAAAATGAGAGTCCAGCCACCAGTTTATTAATTATTCATCTTTGCAGTAAATAATAAAATTTGTTATAATTTTGTTATTATTTTACTAACTTTTGTTTTTCTATGTGTACAGATTTAATTTTGAGTCATTAGAATAGAATAATAGGTTTTATATTATTTTATTTCCTTTGATGTTTTTCCTCACCCACTGAGCACTGTATTCATGACATGAGCTAAAACCCCGCTCTTATCCTGTTTAAGTGAATGAGAAACTACTCCATCGTGTGGTTTTCACCTCCGTATGGGATAGGGGACCATTCTTTGAGCTCACATCTTATTTTCCTTGTGTGGTTTTCACCTTCGTATGGATATAAGGAAGTGTGTTCCTTCGAATTGAACTTACTCTGAAAGTCTGTAATGGACTAGGATTGAGGGCTTGGCAGTCCAAGAGGACACCAACAAAGGACAATTCGTTGATCCTCTTACTGTAGAGCCAAAACTCAGCGTATAGCAAACCTAGAACTGGAGTCTAGGTGAATTCTAACCTGAATGAGTCTTGTAAGTTTAAGCACACAAGGAAAAGCATGTTAAGTCTTTTTTATTTTATTTAATAGTATTATTTTTGAATAAATGCATGCGAACTAGAAATCATGCAGTTTGGTTATTCTTCCAAACAAAGCATGGAACTATAAAGCATGAGGTTAGGATATAAATTATATTACTAACCAATTTTTGTATATTCTGGAAATGCATATATTATTTGTTTTGTTTGCATTTGCATAATCATGACATACTCAAGGGTGATGATTCAAGAGTGATTATCAAAATCAAAGGTTTTCATTATGGATAAAGGGTTTCATGATCAAGTAAACTGTGGGGTAGCCAAAGAATGATATCTTGAAGAAGCTTTTAAAATAATGGAGGGGTATGCATACAAAAAGCCTGTTAGATTAGTACCGAAAGCTTTTTATGGTAAGAGCATCAATAGAAGCAGTCACAAGGGAAAGAATTTTTATGAAGCTCAAGCCCATTTTTGGAAAGACAAAAACAAGAAACTGAGCACAGAGGTTGAAGCTATGCTTGATGATTTCCTGAAAGTCAGTCAAACCTTCAAAGATGTTGGACTAGGAAATGTCCCAGAAGAATGGATAGCATGAATCATTAAACTGAAGAGTGATGCTGAGGATTGGAAAAAGATATATGAGGATCAAGCAAAGAAATTCTCCTATGACTTTTAAATTGCTGAAGAAATATACAATGCAACCATCACCAATTTGGAGAAATGTCAACTGAAAACCAGATATTGAAAAAGGATATAGCCAACATGGAAACTTCATATCTGATCCATCAATGTGAGATTAATGCTGAATTAAAATCCGCTAGATCTCAGAACCATATATTGATAAAATTGGTGGATGAAAATGGAGATCTGGTACAAGAACTTCTTGAACATAAAGGTTTTCTGATAAAGGAAAATGAACAATATTGTCTACAAATTTAGAAGATGGAAGGTAAGGTTCAAGAAAAAGAAGATGACATGAAGAAAGTTGCTGCTCAAGCAAGCAAGGTAGCCCACATACTAGTGGACTTAGCTGGTTTTACAAGGGAGCTGAAGTAGAATGACGAATCAACTTCTGAGTATAAATGGAAATTAACATGGCTTTTTAAGGAGATAGAGAAATTAGGAGGGAAAGATATCCCTTATATGTAATGATCCTTTGGATGTATTGAAAAAAACCTTTTTGTGTTCAATGGAAACTGTTTTAAGATGATCACTCTTGAATTACACCTTTTCATACATGCATTTACATATACATTTTACATTCACATTCATATTCTGCATGGCATGATGACATGTATCAATCATGAAAGCATGGGAATAATCAGTAAAAGATTTTGGAATCGGGAGTTCTGAAAATCAGGGGCAAGTCTTAAAAAAGGGATTGAAAGCAATGAATGGAATATTAGTTCGAGTTGGGAAAATTGAGAGAATCCAAGAGCAACTTGTGGAAATCCAACAAGAAATACTTGAAGAAACAAGAATGTTCCAAGCTGAGTCCAGGGAACAAATAACCAAGATAAGGAGTATGGTGCTTACTTTATTATATGGGGAGAAGATGTTAGAAAACCCTATGGAGCATGAAAAAATGAAAACTTCAGGAAAAAGTCTAGATTTCAATGATATGATGAAAAATGACCAATAACTTGTTTTGGAATGTAGAAATCTAACTCAGCTTCATGAATCAAGAAATATGATAGAAGACATGGACATTGAAGTTGGTTCCAAAAAGAGAAGCATGGAACAAGTCCCATCGAAAATGGATAAAAGGGCAAGAAGAAAAAAATGATGACACATCTCTTTCCAATTCTAATTTTGTATGCAGAGTTGTTACCCTTTCTCTTTGAAAGTGGTCTTGTAACACCCATCCCTCCTAGTACTTATTTGCATCCAAATTGGAAAAATATCAAGAATCCATGCAATTATCACTCTGGAGAATTTGTTCATTCTACTGAAAGTTGCATAATGCTGAAATTTAAAGTCCAAGACCTTATGGCAGAAAGATGGTTTTGTTTTGAAAAAGGGAACCTAAGCTCCTCAGAAACTCAAAGCAGATTGAAAAAAGGAAATTTTCAGGTTGTCATCTCTCTCAAGATGATGGTCAAAAGTCAGACATTCAAAGCAAACATTTTCAGGAAAGTAATAGTAAAGAAATGATCATATCAATGGAATTTCTACCATGTTTTCCTTCGGTCTCATGCAACAAGTTTTATGCCAAATTACATAAAGCTCAGCTTATTGCTCCATGTATAGCTAAACCTTTGGTACCTCCTTACCCAAGATGGTATAATAAAAAGGTTTTTTGTGAGTATCATGCTGGAATCCGAGGACATTCCATCAAAAATTGTGTCAAGTTCAAACGACGAGTTCAAGATCTTCTGAGTCATGGAATTATAAAAGTGGATGCTAGCAGTCAATCCATTTTGATTAAACATTTGGGAGTTAACTTCAGAAACGAAATCAATAATGCCAAAACAAATGAAGGACCAGGCAAAGCCAAGGAAGATGAAGTATGTATGGCAGATTTAACTTTCGATACTTCTCTTAAGCTAAAAGAAGATGCAAAAATGAGAAATGAAAAAGCAAAAGGAAAGGTAATTCGAGATTGGCCTACAGGCTACAAAAAACAAGGTAGATACAATCTTGGAGAAACCTATATCAAATCTTTTGAAATCAAGAGAGGCAAGGAGCAATTTAGTGAATGCTACTCCAAATACAGCTGCAAGAAACATCCAGAATCAGGATACAACTATTGTCACTGGTTCTGAAATTCAAACTGAGCTCAATTACCAGTCAGGAGAGATAATGGTAGGATTTGATCAAGAAATAGCTCAAGAAAAAGAAGAGATTTGTATATCTAAAAGCTCATCCACCCAATAAATTATCAAGAAATGGGGTACAAATATAGACAGAGATCATGGTCTGATTATACATCCAACATCAAAAGAATAATGGGGTAGTGGAAGTTGTTATTTACCACTATTGTACCTTTCATTTTGTAGCATCTTGTTTGAACATGTTTTTGTTCCTTTCTCCGCCTTTTGTAATAAAAATGTGTTGCTTTTAAGGTTATGAGCATTGAATCAATTTTGAAATCTTGCAGTTCTTTGAGTATCATTAGATTAAAAGCTCTTTACAATTAAGAGTTATACATTTTTGACAAAAGTATCAAGATTGAATACCAGAAAAAAAGGACTCTGACCATACATCAGATGAAATATACCCAAACACTATCCTTTTATAAAATTGAGAGAGCCTTCTCCAATGTAAGGAATTAGATAAAAAGGCTTGGTATTTATATAAACAAGTGTACAACATGGGGCATCTTTCGTGATATTGCAAAGCTGACTAGATTACTTTTCTTTTGATGAGATTTGATGATGAAACTTTGACAAATCTAGTCTAAAGTCAGTTGTTGGTAAACTGAAATTTGGTAATGAAATTTTCTGAATTCCACCAAACATATAGACTATAACAGGTTCTCATAAAAAGTAAGAGTTATATATGTAATAAATCTATCCCTCTAAAGAAATTGGTTAGTAGCCCCGGCTTTATGGATAAGTTTCAATTAGCCCAATGTAGGCTAATTCCAATAAAGTTGAATTCAGCTAGCCAAAATGACAAAATAAGTTGTTGTAAGGAAGTGAAATAATACATGTTATAGTCTATTTTACACATGTGTAAACATGAATCTCGTTATTAGATCGATGTTTTCACACTGCTTTGAATAGAATCAAGGATTTCAAAGAATTGAAATGGAGGTACTTTAGAAGGTCTAGTAACTGTTATGCTAGATTGTGTCATTTTGTACACATCCGGTTAAATATACCAAGTCAAAGAAAGTGAGGCATGTGTCAATGTTCACAAAAGAGTGAGAGAGGAGTAACATATTCACTAAGATGTAACCATAGAAAATAGGAAAGCCAACCTGAAACTAACTTCTTAATGTTGATACTTGTCAAAGAACTATAACTCTAAAATAATAAAAGTTATTGATTCTTTTGATATTCTTTGAATTCATGCTTATGATTTGATTCTATTGTAAACTGTAAGGGGTAATATTTTACAAAATTATTTCATTCTTTGATAAGAAAGGAGGAAGAACATTTTAAACTGGATGGTCTCAAACGAGAAAAGATCTTGAATCAAGTTGATGCTTATTCTACCCCTGTTAAGAAGAAAAAATGAGCAAGGGAATAATGATGAAGCATTTCACATTTTTGAAAGCAAAAATGAAATCAGTTAAGAAGAAGATAATCATCTCATTTAGAAGAGGCACATATCTCAAACATTTTTGTTAGAAAAACTGATCACTTCTTAAGTTTGTGATAACATGAAGAAAATATTTCAAGTTACTTAACAACATTGTTGTTTAGTAACACTGGAATAAGAGTATTCAAGATCAAGAGATTTGACACGAATAGAGATATGCGTGCCTACAAGGGGGCCTTATCAAAATTGGACCTCATGAGAAGCATGAATGGACATTAAGAGTGAACCTTACAACTTAGAATGTTGGGACATTTTGAAGGCTCACATCAGCATAAAATAATGTTGGGGCATTTTAATGCTAGGGCGTGCTGAAGGCCCATTTCAGTAAGAAACAATTTACGTGGGGCATTGTGAAGGCCTATTTCAGACAAAAATGATCAAACCGGGTATTCCTAATGATTTCATCAATAGCATCTGTATTAGCAAAATGATGGGGCATGCTGGACCCTTATCATCCTGTGGAAAGATCATAGATTTAAGCAAATGAAAGAAGAAATGTATGAAGAAAGAAAACGGTGAAATAATGACAATAGAGTTAACCATACATCATTGTTATGTCCACCAGGCGATTACATTATCCCCACTGGAGCCATAAGAAATGATGAATGTGTTATCAAATGTTCCTTGATATGATGCTAACAAGTTGGAGTATCCCATTTGTATTAAAGTATAATGGTGATGTCATGCAAAAAGCTCTGAACATCATACAAAGAGTTCCCTGGTTGATAAATCTAGGTAGAAACCACAGGAAAGGATGAATGTGTTGTCAAATGTTTTACGAAACAGTAATTATGGTGCTGAACTAATCATGTGATTAACATTAGATGAAGTTTGTCTTCACACTCCAAAATTCAGAAATGAGAAATGACGAAGATTTCTTTCCACAAAAAGAACGTTGGAACTTTAACAACAAGAAACTAGTGGAGCCAACTAAGATTGAACGATGGGTTGTTGTTAAGCATCTTCACATGATATGGTTGAAAAAAACCTTGTTCGAGATCTGATTAGATGTGGAGACATGAAATGAATTAGGATAGATCCTTTTTGTGATATGTTTCAAGACTCGAATCAGAACAGACGTGGTTGATATCTTGATTGAATCTCTGATGAGTTTGACATAGTTATGTCTACATTTTGCAAAGATGATAGATTCTCTTTTCAAAGACAAAAGATTTATCAGATTTCTACACAAGTTCAGGTAAGGACAATTGCTGTTATCAAGAAAAATGGGGCAACCAAGCCATAATTCTAAGTATGGCAAGAGTCTCATAAATGAAACAGTTATTCTGAAGGTAAAAGAAAACACAAAGATAAGTTGACCAGATGGTTATTCAGAAATGCAAAGGAATAATAAAAAAGAAGAAGATCAAACTTTGAAGTTAAAAGAAGATGGAATCGATATTTTGCATTCATTCATAAGAACATCATTTGCATAAATATCATGAATTTCATTGATACATTTGATTGTGTTTGCATAAATACATTTCTCACATGAAGATGCAGGGACAAAATACCTTATGGAAGGTATAATCCAAATCACAAGTACAAGAAACGTGCTTGGAGAGGCAGACATTTAAAGAATAGATGGATGCAGTCCAAAAAGGAAGCAGTATTTTGGGGCATACCCAACCAACAAGTTGTTTTGAAAAAATGAGAAAGCAATTTTCAAAGTTTCTCATTCAATCTTTTTCAAAAATGGAATTTTTGAAAGTAAGAAGTTCCTTACCCAGCAAATTATTTCCCGCTCATTTGTAAGACTTTCAGGTCATTTGTAAGAAATTCGGGTTATTTGTAAGACCTTCAGGTTATTTGTAAAGCCTTTGGGTCATTAGTAAATCCTTCGGGTCATCTGTCAGTCTCTCAAGCAAGATGATTATTCTCAAGTCAAATCAAACTCCACGGAAGAGTAGTGGAAGCAAATCCAACTTTGAATCGGATATTCACGGAAGAGTAGTGAATTTAGATTCTTGTCAAGTTAATCATTTTCAAACTTCAAGGAAGAGTAGTGAAGAAAAAGAAAGAACAAGATTAAAATTCGCTCTCCACAGAAGAGTAGTGGAAAGGATTTTTCAGCAAAGTATGCAACCTTCACGGAAGAGTAGTGAAGTAATCCAACTATGAGTCTGATCTTCATGGAAGAGTAGTGAAATTAGATTGTTATCAAGTCATCCTCAGTCTTCACAAAAAAGTAGTGAATGAAGAGTAGAAGCAAGATCTAAATTCGTTCTCCACGGAAGAGTAGTGGAACGGATTTTTCCGCAAAGTATGAAGCCTTCATGAAAGAGTAATGAAGTCATGCAAATTCATCCTTCACGGAAGAGTAGTGAAGCAAATCATTTGCAAAGTTAATCCTCAGCCTTCACAAAAGTGTAGTCAAGCAGGAACAATATCAAGATCAAAATTCGCTCTTCACGAAAGAGTAGTGGAACGAATTTCTCAGCAAAGCAAGAGGTTCACTCGACGAAAACTTGTCTTTTTATCTTTGCTTTATTCTTGTTTACACAAAAATAAGCAAAGAGGGGCAGTTGTCAACAGTTTTTTTCGTCCGAGTGACATTTATTATATACATTATTATATATAATAATATTATATTATAAATATTATTATTTATAAAGCCTGAAGGCCCAGTTACAAATTAAGGCACACATGCCCAGTTACAAAGCAAATCACAGGCCCGTTTACAACTAAGCTTAAGCCCGAGTCAGATGCAAGCCCAAATTGAGTCAGGCCCAATTTCAGTAAGCCCATGTTAGAAGCCCCACTAGAACTTAGGGTTTCTATAAACTATTCCAACGCCGCCAGTATCCCTCCACCGCACGATCAAATGGAGATCCAATGGTCCAGAAGCCATCCAGCAGAAACCCTAGGGTATCACTGTTACCCTAAGGTCTATTCCGGCCATCGCTTTCATCGCTCCAATCCAGCACTGGCACGATGATCCATGCCTCTCCAGAGCACTCCAAAAGGCTCTAGAAGATAATAACAGGCCGCACAACACATCACTCTAGGGTGAATCACCACCGTAGGTCTGGTGACTCACCGAATGTTTTTATCATTACACCAAATCTTCGAGGCCTATATAAGGCGTTCCTGCAAGCAGCAAAAAAAAGCAAGAGACAGACATAACACAAACACAAGAGCAAGAGCAAAGAAAGCAAGCAAGAAAGCTACGAGAAATAGAGAGACTATCACAACGATTCACCACCAACAAAGGAAAAGAGAGAAGAAGAACTTACCTAAGTGTGGAAGTCCAAACGCCATCGGAGAACGTATTTTCCATAAGGTAAAATCTTAGATATCGGCCGATTAGAAGGTTTATAGGGTAAAAGAAGCTCATAATAGTGATTAAGGTTGAGAGAGCTTCATTTTGGGTGTAATTTCATATCTCCGACCACCGTGGGTGGTGGTCGGCGGTGGCGGTTGAGGGCGACATTCGATAACCGGCCGGTGACTGACATACCTTCGGCGAGAGCTTTTAGAGAGATGCCAGAGCATCTCTCGGTTTAGTGAGAGAGAAAATGAGAGAGCTTAGCCTCAAAAGGTCAGTTTTAGGGCTTAAATACCCTCCATCATGCGACGTCATTTTGGGAGGGTATCTTTGTAATTCTATCAGGGGTAAACTACACATGTGATCCCTCCAGCTTTGTAATCCTTTCATTTTGGTCCCGAAAATAGGTTTTTACGTTTTTTAATTTTGTCTTTTAATTTTATTATAGTCTTTTTAATTACTTATATATAATTTAGGGTAAAATTACACATTAATCCCTATTATTATTAATAACTTACATTTCGACTTATATAACAAATTAGAAAAAATTACATTATTAGTACATTGGTTTTATTAATATTTTAAATTAAGTTAATTAATTTTAATATTTATATTTTAATTATTAATTACACTATAAGTATTTATATTAAGATTATTGATTTGCATAATTTGATAATTTTATTAAACATCATAATAGAACTAGTAATATTTATGTTTAATATTATTTAGTAATTATTTTAAATTATTTGTAAATTAAATTTAATACAAATTTACCATTTACTGCAAATACACTAATTAATAAATAACGGTTGTAATTTTGGGCGTTATGGGGCTGCTAATCCTTCCCCATACGTAACCGACTCCCGAACTCATTTTTCTGGTAAGCAGACTCGAGTTGTATTATTTTAATATTATTCTTAGGAATATTATTAGAATAGTATAATATTTTGGTGACCAATCTCATCGAATAAAAGATTGATGGCAAATCGACATTTTGGTGTTTTATTTGATTCATGGAGGATAAACACTTACTTTTTCGAGACTAGTTACACCGTTTGAGGTGTACTATTTGTACTCTCCGTGCCAGGACAGAGAAATATCTCGACAATATTAAATATACAAATTTTAACAAGGTCGGAGTACTTTGGGCCTTAAGGAACTCCGTCCCTACTCGTTGGTGACGTGGATTTGTTAAAGATCTTATTTGTGTATTGCAACTGACTTGAACATACGGTGGCCTTGGTTCTGAAGGATATATGTTCCTTGTAGGCTCCGGTAAGCGGAGAAGCTTATCCAGAAGTCTTAGCTAGTGGATAACTGATATTTCTTGGATACCATTTCTGGAGTTATAATAATTTTTAATTTTTTAAAAGTAACAAATATAGCTCTAATTACAATTATAAATAAAAATAATGCACATCCTAAAAATGATAAAAAAGAATTAATTATTTAAAATAAAATTAATAACAAAAATAGGTTCAAATAAGAATCACATATACCGATAGACATAGGTCGGGTTTTCGATCAATCCGGTTCAATCTGAAAATTATACACTCTCTACCCGATTCAAATTCGACTCGAAAAATATATACCTTTCATCTGAATCGAATCTGATCCACATTTTTTAGATAAAATCTAGACTCGATCCTGCCCGATCTGACCCAAAGTAATATATTTATAAAAAATATTATTCTTATTCAATAAAAAATAAGGTTTTAATTGAAAATAATATATTGAGGGTAATATTGCAATTAACTCTAAATATATGAGGTAAAATTATACTTTTTTGGTCGGGTCAGGTCGAATATTTTCACCCTAAACTTGAATCCGATCCGACCTGAATATAACTTCTAAAAAACCCCTACTCGAATTTGATTTCTTTTAAAATTGACCTAATAACTTCGGGTAGAGTCAGAATTCGTCAAGTTTGGATCTCATACCTATCCCTATTCATATATAACAAAAAAAATTAAAATAAATTTTGAACTAAAAGTTCACACGTCTCTCTCTCTCTCTCTATATATATATATAAAAGGGTTACAGAAAATATTTAATAAAACTTTCCCCACTATAATAGATGAGTTCAGTGTTAGTACTTTGACTAATTGCAAAATATAATATCCTTGGAAAAAAGTTCACGAAAGTAATATCTGCAATAAGTTGTTACAATGGAATTTCAAAGCGATCGAGAGTGAGATCAAGCGTAGTTGTTTGAAGTTCCGGGCAACATTAATATCATGAATTTATACTGACATGAGTTGGTTAAAGTGAAAATCAATTTAATATCATTTAATTAGATTTTGAATTTAAATTATTATATATGTAAAAAATTCTTGTTAGAAAATTCGATCACTAAAACAAGATGTGTGACTCGAATTAATCAGGACAAAACTTTAAAAACCAAAACGAAAAAAAATCATGAATTTATGTTCAACCCTTTGACGTTAGTTAGCCTATGAATGTGTTATAATTTCACCCTCCCACTGAAAATTCATAGGCCACTTACAGTCTCACAAAATTTAATGTTTACCCTTTTCGTAAGGTAAAGTTCGTTCCATCAATAGATACATTTTTAGCTTCTAGACCCCCCCCAAACAAGGCTGTGTTACTTTTTGTTGAAAAAATAAAAGACGGTAAATTCCATCGGTAATCACTGAATTTTTAGAATATTTTTATTTTGATCATCAAAATTAATTTTTTTTATTATCAAAGTTATTGGATCGTTTATAGTCAATATGTCAAATGAAAACTGACATGGCACACTCACAAATCATCTTTTAATAAATTAATATCTACTAACAAGATAATGATACATATCTAAGAGAAGCAAATAACACCCATCCATTGAGTTAAGCAAAGAAATTGTGATATTTAGAAAAAAATATATATATATAATATTTAATGCCTATTATATTTGGTAGAAAATCAAGGGAAAATATATGAGGGTGAGAGCGATCGAACCTAGTGCAACACCAAACCATTAAGCTAAGCAAGAAAATGGTAAATTTTAACAAAATATAATATTAAGTTAAATTATGAAAAATAAATTAGTTTCATGTATTTTATGAAAATATAAATTATTTCATAAAAATCCATAACATAAATTATAAAAAAAATGTTGAATCTATATATTTTATGAAAATATAAATTACAAAATAATATTTAATCTAATTTTTCATAAAATAAATTTCATAAAATATTATTTATTTATAAAATAAATTTATTTATTTTATGAGAAGATAAATAATATTTGTAAAATTAATATATTGTAATTGATGTTAAAAGTATGATCTTATATCATTTTATCATTTATGTTATGATTATTATAGTTTATCATACAATAAATAAAATTAATTTATCTATCATAATTTAACTTACATATTATATTTGAGTTAATCGCACCGTATGTCCTCAAAGTATGACCCTAATTTTAAATTGATCTCTAAACTTTTAATTATTCTAATTTCATCCCTAAACTATGACTTTCATTCTAAATTAGTCCTTCAACTTCTAAACATTTCAATTTCATCCCCAAACTATGACCTTCATTCTAAATTGGTCCCCAAACTTTTTAAGCATTCCAATTTCATCCCAAACTATACATATATACTAATCATATCACTTGTTAATAACATTGTTAGGCCAAGTTATATTATTATATGTTTGAAAAAAAATAAAATTTAGGTTAAATTATGGTTGAAACTAATTACATAGTTAGATGAATTTGGGGATGAAATTGGAATATTCAAAAGTTTGATGTCTAATTTAGAAAGAGGGGCATAGTTTAGGGATGAAATTAGAATGTTCAAGAGTTTAATGACTAATTTAGAATGAAAGTCATACATTAGGGATGAAATTGAAGTACTATAAAGTTTAAGGATCAATTTAAAATAAAGGATATAATTTGGGGACATATGATACAATTAACTAATTATATATTTTTTAAAATATATCATAATTTTCATGGGGCCGAATGGTTTGACATTACACAGTCAGCTCAAAGGACCCAAGTTTGTTCCCTTAAGCCTCATGTATTATCTCTTAATTTCCACCAAATACATTTTAATTTAAATACTATATTTTCTCAAAATATCACAACTCCCTTCTTAACCTACTGATTAGATATAACATGCCTCACTTCAAGTTTCAAGTTCAGTTCCCAAAAAGCTCCGCAAGTTTTTTATGTTTTAATTTTCACCAATAAGATAATAACAAGTGTCATCACTAACTGTAGTTAATAATTTAACAGTTTAGTGACTTAATGAAAATTTTCAATTTTAATGACCAAAGTGAAAGTGCCCTAAAAATTCAATGAGTAACAATGTATTTTATCCTAAAAAAGTTAATTACCTTTTATATAAAACAATTGTTGAAAAATAGTTGTGATTTTGATATAAAAACTCAAAATAAACAATTTCAAAATAAATATTAAAGACATAAATTGAATTTGTAACACAATGAGTTTCTAAACTAAGAATTCACAAGTCAATCTAAGCATAAATTCATCTAAATTTTCTAGTACTTGAATTTAATATCAATATTAAACAAAGAGTATCGATATTGTATGAATAATATCCATATTGTTTTTATGCTACCAACATGACCTGGGTGTCGACAATAGTTTTCGTTCGAGGGACGTTTATTATATTTATATTATTATTATTATATACATAATAAATATAAGAAAAATTATTATATTTATATTATTATTATTATTCTTAATATTTACAATTTTACAAGTCCCAAATAAAATACAACCTGAAGGCCCAAATTACAAAACCCGATTACAACCCAAGGCTATGTTACAAGCAATTCGGAACCCATCCGAGCAGCCCAAGAGACTCGGTGAAGAACCAGGCTTGGACCTAGCAGCCCAACAGGCCCAGAGGCGAACCCACCAGCAGCTAGGGTTTTCACGCAAGGTTCCAACGCCGCACGAATCCTAGCCATCCGATCTAGGAAGCAAATCAACTGCCAGAAGTGAACCAACCAAACCCTAGGGTACTCATTGTAACTCTAGGGCTATTTCGGCACCACCGTAGAGATAATGATGCCTCCATCGCCGAACTCTCCAACCAGCAGTAGCCATGTCCTCGCCGGATCTGCAAGATCTGGGTGCATTTAAGGCACTCATCCTCCTTTCCACCGCACAACTCATCTCCCCTAGGGTGAGTCACCACCGTAACTCCGGTGACTCACCGGGGTATGGACTTTTAACCGGACAAAAAGATGCACCAAAGAGCCCTATAAATAGGGTCGAACCTACAAAGGAAAAGAACCAAGAGCAAGCAACCAAGTAAAAATAGCAACCCAATATATGGCAAAATCCACTAAAATATTGAGAGAAGAGAGTGAAGGAAGTTTTACCACCATCAAAGAATTCACGCGCCTCCACGTGCGGCCTGAGAAGTCAAACTTCGAAGGTATATTTCCTTAGATCTACTGCGATTTAGGGTGTTTTAGGGAAAAAGGATACTGGATTCATGTTTAGGAGAAAAGAGGGAGTGATTTGGTGTATTTTGTTGATATCCAGCCAATGTGGGTGGTGTCCGGCGGTGGCGGTTTACGGCTACGATCGATTACCGACCGGGGTTGAATTCCCTCCGGTGAGTGAATTTTAGTGAGAAGTGAGAGCTTCTCTCTCTAAAGAGAGAAACAAAGAAGAGAAATGAGAAGCTTTGAGCGTTTTAGGCCTAATTTGGGATGTGGGGGAAATTAGCCCGAGGTCCTTGTAATTTTGTAACTTTGTAATTTAGTCATTAAAATAATGTTTTATGCATTTTAATTTCGTTCTTTAATTTTATTTATTTATATTATGATCACTACCGTATATATATACATATTTAGGTTAAATACTATATTTAGTCCTTAGTATATCTAATAACTTACACTTTGACATTTTTAAATAACTTAGGGTAAATTACATTATTAGTAAATTAGAATTATGGTAATAAAAAAATACTCTCCGTCGCCAGGGCAGAGAAACGTCTCAACAACTTGGCGACTCCGTTGGGAAATTTTAAAAAAAAATAAGAGTCCAGCCACCAATTTATTAATTATTTATTTCTGTAGTAAATAATAAATTTGTTTTAATTATTTTTATTATTTTACTAACTTTTTGTTTTTTATGTTTACAGATTTAATTTTGGGTTATCAAAAAATAGAATAGTAGGTTGTGTATTATTTTATGCTTTTCCTCACCCAGTGTGCACTGCATTCATGACATGAGATAAAACGCCGCTCTTATCTTGTGTTAAGCGAATGTGAAACTACTCCCTCATGTGGTTTTTACCTCCGTATGGGATAGGGGACCATTCTTTGAGCTCACACCTTATGTTTCTCGTGTGGTTTTCACCTCTGTATGGACTTAAGGAGGTGTGTTCCTTCGAATTGAACTTAATCCGAAAATCTATAATGGACCAAGATTAAGGGCTTGGAAGTCCAAGGGGACACCAACAAAGGACAATTCATTGACCCTTTTACTCTAGAGCCAAAACCCAACATATAGTAAAACATAGAACTTAAGATCGGAAAAAACCTAACCCAAATAAGTCTTGTAAAGTTAACACACAAGGAAAAGCATGTTGAGTCTTTTATTTATTTTCTGAATAAATGCATGCGAACTAGAAATCATGCGGTTAGGTCTGTTGTTTTAAATAAAGCATGAAACTAGATTGCATGAAATTTGGATTTAATTATTTTATGTTTTATTATCATTTATGCATTTTCATATCATGGTGTTGATTCATGACTGATTTCATATAGAGAGCTAGAAATATGGAACAAAGAGTCCAATATGAAGTAGAAGATAATGCGGTCATTTTAAGATGATCTGAGTAGTGTCAACTTGTCAAGGGAAATAGTCTATCACATGGATACGTTACAGATCTGGTCAAATATACACATATCAACGTTCTCCAGAATAACCTGGGTGAATTAAAAGAAATCTGGGAGAAATGGGAAGCATCACACAAGCAGCTCATCAGTTGTATGGCGACGTTGCTTATCTTTTGGACATCCCTATTGACCGACATCTGTTCAGATCTCTATCACAGTTTTGGAACCCTGCTTATAGTTGCTTCACTTTTGGCAAGGTAGATTTGACACCAACTATAGAAGAATATCGAGCTCTTATCTGTTGTCCAAGAATTTACGAAGACAGGGTATATATCAAGTCATCTAATACTACCCCTTTCAAGAAAAAATGCTCTTATTCACCAGGATGAGTGAATAATGGGCTATAAGACATATCAAGAAAAATGGTGATAGTGAATGCATTACTTAGGCTGCCTTGAAAGAGGTAATCTACCACCATGCTGACAAAAGGAAGCAGGTTGATATGTTGGCTTTAGGAATTTATGGATTAATCATTTTCCCGAAGATTCTGGGGCATTTGGATATATTGATCGTAGACCTGTTTGAAAAATTGAACAAGAATGCAGATCCAGTTCCTACCATATTAGCTGAAACATTTCGTTCCTTGAATTCTTATAGACGAGAGGGAGAGGGACGTTTTATAGGATGTGCACCCCTATTATTGATATGGATTCTGAACTATTTTAAACATGAAGAAAGAGCTCCTGGACAAGTATTTCTAGAAGGTTTTTCACCTCAACAAGATTTCTTTTCTCGCAAATGGCCCGGAAATTATGACGAGGAAAAATGGATGAACATCTTTTGAAACCTTGAAGATAAAGACTTATTATGGTGAGCTTCATGAAATACTTCTTCAAACATGACATATAAGTGAGGAGACCACGATTGGATTCCATTTCCTGGCATCTGGGTTCTATAGGATATGCACCTTTGATGGTCTCCAGACAATATGGATCAAGACAGTTTATTCTCGCGACATCTGGTTTATCCGAATCAGAATTTGCATTCAGAAGAGATCAATACAAGGAAAATATCAGAAAGGCTACTGAGGCATGGAAGTGGATTCATCGAGTAAATTTATTTACTTCCAGTCAAAAGCTCTCACCTGAATACGAACAATGGAGAATCAACCGTGTCAACGAAAACATTCCAGTGGTTAATTTTGAGAATGTTCAAACCATCTAAGAACATTTAAGAATTTTACCATCTTCATTGGAACTGGTAAAACAAGATTTTGAGGTCAAAAGAAAGCAGTGGAGAAAGACTCTGTAAAATATGGAAGAAAAAGTCTATCACAAAGAAATTGAGATAGATATCCATAAAGGGCGAGCAGATCAAGTTACCAAGGTTGAAAAATAGCTCAGGATTGACTTTAACGATCTCCAGTCAACCTATCAATGGATGGTAAAAACTCAGATTGCTGAAGGATCAAGCAAACAAGAGTTGATAGGTCTGAAAAGAAAAGATGAAGAAGGTAAAGATGGGCTCAAATGAAGCAAACACCAGACCAAGATGCTTGCTAAAGAAAAGGAGGCATTGGAGCAAAGACTATTGGAAAATCAAGCTCAAAACCAGAGATTAAGCAAGATTGAAAGGTTGGAAATTGCACTGCAAAGTCAAGAAAGTAACTCGGAAGTTAAGAATCTAAGAAAGCAAGTGAATGAGCTGGAAATCAAAGTCCAAAATCTTAAGAGAAGGGCGAATAAACTCTCTATTGTTCCGTACGAAGGAATTTTGCAATGGCGATACCATTGGGAACGCGCTCAATGGAATGTCAAACAAAGAGATGACCTCATTGTAAAGTATCTAGAGCAAGGTTAGGGAGTGGCACAATATCTAGTGGACTTAGCATACGAAGCTAATACTTTAAGTGAGGAATTGGAACTAGGAATCGAAGAAGCTCATAAGGTCTTTGAGTTACTTGAACACATACAATAGTTAGGAGAAGCTGCTTAGATGTATTTGTAGCTTGTACTATGTTCTAAAAAGCTTTGCAATAAGACTTTGTTCTAATATAAAAGCTTTTCTAAAGAAATTATCTTGATATCAACACCTTGCATTTACATAATTGAGTATGAACATTTTGACATTATATTTTTTTCATCCATATTCATTAAAAATATTTTTTCTTCTTTTTCGAAGAATACTGGACCCCTAAGAATCCATATAAAATAAGAAAAAGGGCAATTGATGATAAGGTCGCTCAAATTGAAAGGAATCAACTTAAGATGCAAGACAATTTCAATAAAATCCAGAAAGAAATACATGAGCAGTTGATGAAATCCCAGAATGAGATGATGGAAAAAATCGCAAGTATGTTACAAAGGAAAAACATGGATCAAACAAATGCCCCAGCTGTTGGTGCTTTCACTGAAGATCCTTTGTATCCTCCAGACTTTACACCAAGGGCAAATAGCCTAAAAACTAAAGTAACTGAGGAGCCTTTATACCCCCCGGATCATGTAACCTCTCACGATAAAGTCCAGTCAAGGGCATTTACTCAAACAGGGAGGGTAAACATAAATTTACCTAGTGCATCTATAAATCAACAACAAGTTGAGAATGTTCCAGATTTTGATCAAGAAGCAGAGAAAGAGTCAAACAAACAACTGAAACAACTAATGGAAGAAGTTAGGGAAATAAAAGAAGGCTCTAATGTGTATGGAATTGAAGCCAAGGAATTAAGTTTGGTACATGATTTGGTATTACCACCTAAGTTCAAAATACCGAATTTTGAAAACTTAACTTGTAACTGAAATCGAAGATATAGAATTTTTGAAGTTTCTCAAGCACAGTGAATACAACATTGTTGAACAGTTGCACAAATTGTCAGCTCGTATATCAGTTCTAGCACTTCTATTAAGCTCTGAAGCACATCGTAATGCTTTGATAAAAGTGTTGAACCAAACTTTCGTACCAAAGGAATTGCCTGTTAACAAATTGGATAGGCTGATTGCAAATATACAAGCTGATAATTTCTTTTCTTTTTCAGAAGATGAAATTCCTTTTGAAATGAATGGTATCCCTAAAGCTTTTCATATTACAGTTAAGTGCAAAGGACATATTTTATCTCGAGTGTTAGTGGATAATGGCTCGGCTTTGAATGTGATGCCATTAGTGACTCTGAAGAAATTACCAATTGATAGAACATTCATGAGAAGTAGTCAGAGTATTGTCTGAGCTTTTGATGGAACCAAGAAGGAGGTATTAGGAAAAATCGATATTCCCTTAACTATTGGTCCAGCTACATATGATATAGAGTTCCTTGTAATGGATATAATACTCACTTACAATTATTTGTTGGGAAGACCCTAGATTCATCAAGAAGGGGCAGTTTCATCTACGTTACACCAAACGATAAAATTTGTAATAGATGGTAGGCTAATATGTCTTAATATTGAAGAAGACATTATCGCTTCAGTCTCTACCACTACTCCATATGTCGAATTGGATGAGGAAGCTATTGAATTCTTTTTCAGATCCTTGGAGTTTGTCAACGCGACATTTTGTAGCTGAGGGGAAAATGATGCCTAAACCCACAATTTCTAATTACACAAAAGTGGGACTCAGATTGACCTTAGGAAAAGGGGCAAAACAGGAAAAAGTTTAGGAATCTATTTGCAAAGACCAGTGAATTCAGTCTTTCCTATCTCCAAGAAAGATCGATTTGGTTTGGGATATCAGCCCACAATAAAAGAGAGACAGAGGAACATTAGAAAGAATCAGGAATTAAGAAAGGCAAAGTTAGCTGAAGAAGATCTTACATGGGAATCAATGACCTTTCCACTACAAAATAATACTTTTGTTCTTGGAGGACATACTTTTCAAGAAAATCAGCAAAGAAAAAGGCTGGTTGTTGAAGATGCTTTGAAAGAAATCAGTATTAATGACATATCAGATGATGAATCTACAATAAAAGAAGCTATGGGTATTTACCCCGCATCATCAGATTTTGAGCTAAATAATTGGACTGCGAAAGAATTACCTATAATTTTCAAACCTTTTTCAGAGTAATACACCAAAACTTTCATTATTGCCTATACCCTGGGGTAATAGTTTGATTTTGTGTAAAGGGTTAAACTATGTATAAAAGATGCATTAGTTCTAAATGACAATCATTTTTAAATGCATTTTAATGATTATATGTATATACTCTTGTTTATTTTTCTTTCAGAAACTCAAATATCAATGACATAGATGCTAATGATGCTGGCCCAGAAATTGATTTTGAACAGCCTGTGTGTCCTGAGGAAGTTGAGGATTATGGTGAAAGGTATGATTTACCCTATGAACTTTTAAAAATGGTGGAAAAAGAGGATAAACAAATTCTACCTCATAAGGAACCTATTGAGATCTTAAATTTAGGATCCAATATGGAAAAGAATGAGGTAAAAATTGGTACCACTTTATCTGATAAAGGGCGACATGATTTGATTAAATTTCTGTAAGAGTACAAGAATGTATTTGCTTGGTCATATGAAGACATGCCAGGACTGGATACGGAATTGGTAGTACATAAGTTACTAATAAGATCAGAATGTAAACATGTGCAACAAAAGCTGAGAAGAATGAAACCTGAAATTCTGCTTAAGATCAAAGAAGAAGTAAAAAACAATTTGATGTTGGGTTTCTTAAGGTAGCCAAGTACCCTGAATGGGTAGCAAATATTGTCCCCGTAACAAAGAAGGATGGTAAAGTCTGAATGTGTGTTGATTACCGAGATCTTAATAAGGCCAGTCCAAAGGATAATTTTTCTTTGCCACACATAGACACATTAGTGGACAATATTGCTAAGAATTCTTATTGTCATTTAGGGATGGTTTTTCTGGCTATAATCAAATCAGAATGTACCTTGAGGATATGGAGAAAATAACGTTCATCACCTTTTGGGGAACATTATGTTATAAAGTGATTCCATTTAAACTTAAGAATGCAGGAGTAACTTATCAAAGGGCTATGGTAACCTTATTTCACGACATGATGCATAAAGAAATAGAAGTTTATATCGATGATATGATTGTCAAAGCCAAGTATAAAGAAGAGCATGTTGAGAATCTGAGAAAGCTTTTCCAGAGACTAAGGGAATGTCAGTTAAAGTTTAAACCGAATAAGTATACATTTGGGGTAACCTCTGGTAAACTCTTGGGATTTATGGTGAGCCAAAAAGGAATTGAAATAGACCTAGGTAAAGTCAAAGCTATTTAAGATTTTCCACCCCCGTAAACACAAAAAGAAGTTCAAGGATTTTTTGGAAGGCTTAATTATATAGCTCGATTCATTTCACAACTAACTGAGAAATGTGATCCAATTTTCTGCCTCCTTAGAAAGAATGATTCTGGAACATGGAATGAAGAATGTCAAGAAGCCTTTGAAACAGTTAAGAGATATCTATCGAGTACTCCAATATTGGTAGCACCTATCCCAGATAAACCTTTAAATCTTTATTTATTGGTTTGGGATAATTCAATGGGATGTGTATTAGGACAACATGATCAAACTGAGAAGAATGAAAGAGCTATTTATTATCTCAATAAGAAGTTCACTGAATGTGAAACCATATATTCTTTAATTGAGAAATTATGATGTGCATTAGTATGGACTACTCGAAGGCTTAGACAGTATATGTTGTATCACACTACATAACTCATATCTAAATTTGATCATTTGAAATATCGAATGAAGTTCCTGCATTATCTGGAAGATTAACTCATTGGCAAATATTGTTGTCAGAATTCGACATTCAATATGTCAGTCGAAAAGTAGTAAAAGGAAGTGCAATAGCTGAATTTATTGTAAGTAGAGCTTCTCAAGAATATGAACCAATAGATTTTGATTTTCCTGATGAAGATTTATAGCAATTTCAATAGGAGAAGCAAGTGTGTCCAATAATGAATATTGGAAATTGACTTTTAATGGTGCTTCAAATGCTTTGGGACATGGAATTGGGGAAATATTAGTTTCCCTAGATGAAGAGCATTTTCCGTTCACTAGCCGAATTAATTTTGACTGTACAAACAATATGGCTGAATATGAGGCATGTATTTTGGGTCTTAAAGCTGCCATTGAATGTAAAGTAAAAATGCTTAGGGTTTATGGGGATTCAGCTCTAGTAATTTACCAAATCAAAAGAGAATGGGAAACAAAAGATCACAATCTTGTAAAATATCAGAAATTAGTTCTAAAACTCATCAAAAAATTTGAAGAAGTGACTTTTGATTACATACCCAGAGAAGAAAATCAAATGGCAGATGCCTTGGCAACTTTGGCAACCACATTTACAGTAAATGAACATGCAAGTATGATGCCTATTGAAATGCATGCTTATGAATATCCAACTCATTGTCTTAACATTGAAGAAGAAGAAGAAGAAGAAGAGAAAACTTGGTTTTATGATATTTTACAATATATCAAATATCAAAGTTATACTGAACAAGCAACTAAAAATGATAAGAGAATTATCAGAAGAATGTCATACGGGTATGTACTCGATGGAGAAGTCTTGTACAAAAAGAGATTGGACCAAGTCTAATTGAGATGTGTGGATACTAAAGAGGCTAAATCAATTCTCGAAGAAGTACATGAAGGAATATGTGGTACTTGTGCTAATGGGCATATAATGGTTAGACAAATTATGAGATCTGGATACTACTGGTCAACTATGGAAACATATTGTATTAATTATGCCCGAAAGTGTCACAAGTGTCAAATCTATGGAGACAGAAAGCATACTCCTCCTCATCCATTACATGTAATGACAGCTCCTTGGCCATTCTCTATGTGGGGCATAAATGTTATTGGACAAATTTTTACAAAAACTTCAAATGGTCATCGCTTCATTTTGGTAGTGATAGACTATTTTACCAAATGGGTAGAAGCAGCTTCTTATGTGAACATTACTCATGCCAAAGTCTGTAAATTCTTGAAAAAAGAGATCATTTGTCTATATGGTCTACCAGAAAGAATTATTATTGATAATGCTTTGAATCTAAACAACAAAATGATGAAATCAGTTTGTGAATAATTCCATATAAAGCATCATAATTCCACCACCTATCGCCCAAAGATGAATGGAGTAGTGGAGGCAGCTAATAAGAATATCAAGAGGCTTATATAGAAGATGACTAAAACTTATAAGGATTGGCATGAGAAACTACCATTTGCTCTATTAGCCTATCAAACTTCAGTACGATCATCGACTGAGGCAACTCTATTTTCATTAACCTATGGAATGGAAGAAGTCTTTCCAATTGAGGTAGAAATTCCTTCATTACGTGTTCTATCAGAAGTAAAGCTAGATGAGATAGACTGGGTACAAACCAGATATGACCAATTAAATTTGATTAAAGAAAAAAGAATGAAAGCAATTTGTCATGGTCAGATGTACCAAAAGAGGATGATACGAGCACATGATAAGAATGTTCGCCTCCAAAAATTTTACGAAGGAGATCTTGTGCTCAGAATGATTTTACATTTTCAAAAGGATCACCGAGGAAAGTGGATGCCAAATTGGGAATGACCTTTTGTTGTAAAAAAGGTTTTTTCTGGAGGAACTTTAGTCCTTACTGAAATGGATGGGCCTGAATTACCTTTCCCAGTAAATTCTGAAGCAGTTAAAAGATATTTTGTATGAAAAGAAAAAGGATTTGAGAAACTCCATACCTTCATCATAATCTCAAGATCCTTTCGACAACAGCTACACTCAAGACACTTTGTGGTGTGCTAGTTCAAAAGCATTCATGTTATTCATGTTTGAGGATGCCTACTTTGTCTTTTACAAACAAAAGTTTGCCATGTAAATTCTTTGCATAAATAAAAATATTTTTCTTTTTTGCAAAACATCTTGGTTTGGAAATTCAAAGCATATAGTTTAATTTGGATTATATGAAATCATGGTGTATTATTGTACAAAAAGTCTTTGAAGAATACTAATATTCTGATGCTAACAATGTTTTAACATATGATGACATGATACATGAAGCATTGAAATACATAGGATGTTTCAAATATTTGATGATGATCTGAAATATTTGTTATCAGCCGAATGGTTGTCATTTGTATTGGTGAAATTCAAGAAGAATAAAAGAAAGTTCAGGTTAAACCATAAATGATCAAGATCATCAGTTGAGATAAAATGATTATGTTTGCTGCATCTATGATGAGACTAAGTCAAGAATGGATAAAAAAAAGGGGTCCTTGTTAAAAGAAAAAAGATACCCCGAAATTTTATCATTTCATACATTTTAGTCATAAATAAGGTCATGACATTCATAAATGCAGGATAGCAAACACAATGTCACATTTACAGGTTTTGCAAAAAGAAACCGAAAGTCTAAATCTCGAGATTAGAATAATCAACTCAAAATCCGTACAAGAGGGATATCCAAAAGAGTGCACAAGTATAGCACCCACGGAAGAGTAATGGGAATGATTTCTCTCCAAGTCAATTCGATCTCCACGGAAGAGTAGTGGAATAAATCAACTTAGAATCTGATATTCACGAAAGAGTAGTGAAACATATTCTTCTCAAGTTAATCAAGCCTTCACAAAAGTGTAGCGAAGCAATGCAAATCAAGCCTTCACAAAAAGAGTAGTGAAGCAAGATCAGATCAAAAGTTTGATCTCCACGGAAGAGTAGTGGAACGAATTTTTATCAAATAAAAGGCCACTCGACGAAAATTGTTTATCTTTTTATCTTTGCTTTATTCTTGTTTACATAATAATAGGCAAAGAGGGGCAAGTGTCGATAATGGTTTTCGTTCGAGTGACGTTTATTATATTTATATTATTATTATTATTATTATATACATAATAAATATAATAAATATTATTATATTTATATTATTATTATTATTCTTAATATTTATAATTTTACAAGACCCAAATAAAATACAACTTGAAGGCCCAAATTACAAAGCCCGATTACAACCCAAGGCTATGTTACAAGCAATTCAGAACTCATCCGAGCAGCCCAACAGACTCGGTGAAGAACCAGACTTGGACCTAGCAGCCCAACAGGCCTAGAGGCGAACCCACCAGCAGCTAGGTTTTCATGCAAGGTTTCAGTGCCGCACAAATCCTAGCCAGCCGATCCATGAAGCAAATCAACGGCCAGAAGTGAACCAGCCAAACCTAAGGGTAATCATTATAACCCTAGGGCTATTCCAGCGCCACCGTAAAGATAATGATGCCTTCGCGGCCAAACGCTCCAACCAACAGTAGCCACTTCCTCGCCAGATCTGTAAGATCTGGGTGCATTTAAGGCACCCAACCTCTCCACCGCACAACTCATCTCCCCTAGGGTGAGTCACCACCGTAGCTCCGGTGACTCACCGGGGTATGGTCTTTTAACTGGAAAAAAGGATGCACCAAAGAGCCCTATAAATAGGGTCGAACATGCAAAGAAAAAGAACCAAGAGCAAGCAACCAAGCAAAAGCAGCAACCCAATATACGGTAAAATCCACTAAAATATTGAGAGAATAGAGTGAAGGAAGTCTTACCACCATCAAAGCATTTACGCGCCTCCACGTGCGGCTTGAGAAGTCGAACTTTGAAGGTATATTTCCTTAGATCTACTGGGATTTAGGGTGTTTTAGGGAAAAAGCATATTGGATTCGTGTTTAGGAGAAACTAAGGAGTGATTTGGTGTATTTTGTTAATATCCGACCACCGTGGGTGGTGGTCAACGGTGGCGGTTGACGGCGGCGGTCGGCTGCCAGCCGGGGTTGAATTCTCTCCGGCGAGGGAATTTTAGTGAGAAGTGAGAGATTCTCTCTCTAAAGAGAGAGAAACAAAGAAGAGAAATGAGAAGCTTTAAGGGTTTTAGGCCTAATTCGCCCTATTTATATCCCTCCCCAAACGATGTCGTTTCGGGGGAGAGATCTGCGTGTAGTTTGGGATGTGGGGAAATTAGCCCAAGGTCCCTGTAATTCTGTAACTTTGTAATAATGTTTTATGCATTTTAATTTCGTTCTTTAATTTTATTTATGTATATTATGATCACTACCGTATATATATATACATATTTAGGTTAAATACTATATTTAGTCCTTAGTATATCTAATAACTTACACTTTGACCTTTTTAAATAACTTAGGGTAAATTACATTATTAGTACATTAGAATTATGTTAATTAATTTTTAATATTATATATGTTTACATCATTAATTATTATTTTAAGACTAATATTAGTATAATTATATATATTATGATAAATTAATTTATCAAGTTTTAATTAAATATTATAATAGTATTAATAATATTAATATTAAATTTTCAGTATTTATATTAAGTTATTTAATTTAAAAAACAAATTTATAATTACTGCAAAGACATTTAATTAATAAAACCGATACCAATTTTGGACGTTGTGGGAATGCTAATTCTTTTCCATACGTAACCGACTCCCGAACTCATTTTTCTGGTAAACAGACCCAAGTTGTATTATTTTAATATTATTCTTAGGAATTTTTATTAAAATAATATAACATTTTGGTGACCAATCTCGCCATATAAAAGATTGGTGGCGACTCTATAATTTGGTGTTTAATCTGATTCATGGAGGATAAACACTTACTTTTTTTAGACTAATTACACCATTTGGAGTGTACTATTTGCATTCTCTGTCGCCAGAGCAGAGAAACGTCTCGACACTGGGTTAATTTGTTCTTCGGATGATGATGGAGATCCTTGATTTGAGGTTTGTGACTATGCAATTTGATCTTACGTCCCAACATATGATGTTGCAACCTCATCAATTAGTGTTGCAAACTGAGCTCATGGAGTCTCGTCAAGAAATGAATGGTTCGTTTGATTGGACGACGAGTAGGATGGATGTGCTTGCACGTGAATTTTCCTCGTTTTGTCCTCCCTCGTCGGACTTCTACCCCCTCCTTTCTATACTTGAGTGGATGCTTATTTGGATGTTTGTCTTTGAATATTTGTTTCACATGCTTTGATGACTATCTTTGTTTATTTTAGCTTTATGAATTTGCTTTTGTTTTTCTTTGGATGATTATGTTATTCTGACATGGATATTTGGTATTTGAACTTATGTTTTATTTGGATATTTATTGCATATTTTATTATAGCCATGTTTATGTTTATGAATATTTATTGACTTTGGCTAACCTCTTTTAGCTATTGATTTTAGAAGCTTATATATATTTTTTACATTTTTTTCTTTGTATTTATTTAACAAAAAATGAAAGAAATATTAGTAAGAGAGTTTTTTCAAATAAAAATAAATTTTTGTCAAATGTTTTGTTATATCAAAAAGGGGAGTTTGCTGAACATGATTTAATGATTTTGATATACTAAAAATGATTAATATTTTAAGATTATATTCGATTTAAATATTCAAATATGTAAACTTTTCTAAGCCCAAAACTATATTTTCTCATTAAATATTTGAAATTTTTTGTCAAACACTAAAATTATTTTTAGAACAAATTTTTATAAGCATTTGAACTTCAAAGTACATACACTGCAGATGCTGTAATAGGGGCTGTCCAAGAGATTTTTGCGCAAACGATTCAGATTGAAGAGCAATTTGTCTCGTAAGGTAAGCCATAGAAAGTTGAATCAGTAATATAAATAAAAAAATTATTAAACAAAAATGAACAAATAGTTATTTAATAATTAAGTTAACCTATAGTTAATAAACAATTAAATTAACATATAATTATTAAAAATCCATTACATAAATTTAATACGTGAGTTATTCAAATATAAGAAAATAAAGTTTATAAGAAATTCTATAACAAAAAAATTATTTTAGTTTATAATAAGAATATAATGTTAATGTATATTGGACATCAATTAAATTTAAAAAATAAACAAAAAATATTATTCTAAGCAAGAGCACACAAAAATGTCATTAAAACAATAAATATATTTAGTGGTAATTAAGGTCCTCGAACTTTTGAAAAAAACTAGTGTAGTCCCTAAATGTTTTTTGAACTAAATGTGACTCTTAAATTAAGAAAAAAATCAATCTAACATTTTAACCAACATAATCAAACGTTGACTGTCAAACAACTTACATGACAATTCATGAAGCTTACATGACAATCTACAATATGGATGTTATAGTTCACGATACTGTTATAGTAGTACACGGTGGACAATTATGTGATATATGAGCTTAATTGCTTTTTTGGCTAAGTTCAAGGGCATAATTGATTTTTTATAAAGTTTGAAGACTTATTTAAATTTTTAAACCTAAGTTTTTAATTTCATTAAAATTGTATCTCACATAACAGATCATGTATATTTTATACAAAGTTTTGTATTTAATTTTGTTGAATATTTTATAATTTTAAATTACTTATTGTCTTAGGATTTAAAACAAATAATATCATGTTAGCTTAAAGTACATGTAATAAAATTGTACATGAAACGTTGCACACTAAAACATACTATTAAACCGACACACTGAAACTTACCATTAACTAAATTAAAATAGAGTAAAACTATAAATGATCATCAAACTATGATTAAATGATCTTTTTAGTCATTCAACTTTTAAAAAGTTATAAAATAAGCATTAAATTTTAGATTTTATTAAAAATATAAGCATCGATTATTAATTATCATTAAGGAATGATGTGACATTTTAAATTAATAAAAAAATATCTTCTTTGGTTCCATAATTGTGACTAAAATTTTCTTTTGATATTTTTTCAATATTTTTAAGTGAGAATTTCAAATAAATTAAAAAATTATATTTTAAAAATATATATTGAATTTCATATTTTTTTGAAATTATAAATTAAATTTAAAGTAATTAAATAAAATTTAAATAATGGACTCACATTGCTTAAAAAAAATTGACTTCACTTTCTAATAATTGAAATTGTTAGATCTCAAAAACTATAAATTATAAATTTTACAAATTTAATCCTAATTAAATAAAAAATATTTAGAAAAATATTTGGATGAATTAAATTTTTTTAAAGTTATACTATTAAAAAATATTATATAATTTTATAAATAAATTGTGAATTCCTATAATTAGGGGGTAAATGAGAAGGTGAAACACTCCTAGCTTCCTACCCTAGTCCAAAACATGTGATAAGAGTTTCAATGCATTTAATATGGATTTAAAGGGCATGAGAAGAATATCATTTTGCTTGACTTATAAGATATGCTTTAATTAATTCATTTGAACTTATTTCAAGTTTTTTTAATAGTTTGGTCGACTATAAATTAATATTTGTTTATAATCTTATTTAGCCATTAACAGCATACACCCTTCAGACGCAGTTGATTGAGTCCAAGGTCTCAAGAGAAATTAATACTCCATTTTATCACCAAAGCTATTCAATAAAGGGAAAAGAAGACAAATAATCCCCTAATTATAGGGTGTTGTTTTATTGAGTCCCCCGACTATTCAAAGTTACAAAATGGTCATTTGACTATTGATATGTTCCAAACTCATCCTTTTTCGTTAACAAAATTGACAATAATATGAGCTAAACATTAATTTACTGACTAGAATATGATAAATTTTGATCTTAGAATCTCAAACGACTATACAAATCAAATGGTTATGTGATCATAATTTATCATATCTCAGTCAACAGGTTAACGTCTAGCTCATACGACCGTTAATTGTTTACAGAAAAGGATGAGTTTGAAAAATATGAATAGTTAGGTGATCATTTTGTAACTTTTAATAGTCAGGAGACTCAAAAAAATAATATCATGTAGTTGGGGACCATTTATGTACTTTACCCTTCAATAAAATACCAAATAAAATAATGCCATAAAAAGTAGTGTACGAGTGAATGACAATCATAGGCAAAAGGAGCCAAGAGGCAGTCGGCAGTCCTGCTTTTAAAGGGGGGGAAACACACACACACACACAAAGAGATTAGTGGATGGGACCTGTCGTTGGAAAGAACACTAAGGATAGATAAAATCTCAACATTATAATCCGTGCTTGTTTGTAAACAAGATAAGAGTTGTGACCGCCCCTAGATGCTCTCATTTCTCATGGCCGCCACCAGACTTTAACAAGTATATATTATAGGTAATTAAATGTCTCAAGTTGCCTAAGTTGTTAAAGAAATTGTTATTATTTTTAGAAATCACGAATACGAGCACCCGTAATTACAAAAATAATTAAGTGTTCATTATTAAATGGTTGGAAGTATTTAGAACAGATACTACTTTATAATCACCTTAGCTTAATTTAAAAAACAAATTCTCAAGTTCGGTGATATTGCAGGGATGTTTCATCCCTTTTCCAAGGCTTCTCTTCCCTTTATGCTAGCTTTCTTATTTATACATCCCTTGTTACTTTGTCTTTACCTACATAAAGTAATAAACAACTAGTTGACTGAATTTTAGTTTTTGTAATAATTCTAAAACTATAAATTTAAGTATGCTTAATATATAGATTTTAAATTTTAACTAATTAAGGGTTTGAAGGGTTTATAAATAACTTAATACAAATATTTAAAAATAATAATAAATAAGTAAATTCGAAATCAAAGTTGCTTCCTGGTTCTCGGATAACTCCATCTTCTATTGCTTAGTTTTTGCCTTAATTTTCTCTTCAAAGTGATTCTCTAGTTTTTTTAAGTGTTGTCTTAGACGGCAGCCTGTCGTCGTCTCTCTTTCTTTTTTACTTAGTTTTCTTGTTTAGATATAAATAAACATCCTTCTCATTTTGGTTTCTTTGTTGTCTCATATTCTTGAAGTTTTTTTTATTTACTTTTATGACGCATGACACACATCTTGATCATGAAAGGTCAGCAATTTCGTATAGTCAGATCCCCTTTGCGACAATTTATCGATGCATTTAGAAATGTTCGTGGAGAAATCAGATAGATTGGTTCTCTCAATCTTAATGCCTTCATCGATATTGCATATAGATTCGAATAGAGACATGAAAATTACTGATAGTTGTTAGATTTTTTTTTGGAAAATAAAACATGTATTCAAGGGAATATTTTGATTTTATTTCTCTTCACGCCTTATAGATTTCTATGTTAAAATTGTGTAGTAGCATTTGTTGCACTTTACAGTCTCTAATGCTCGAACCTAGAACATCTAGTGATAAGAACTATTCCTTTAACCATTGAGGTAACTTGGTTTGTGCCACAGTTTCATAAATACATAATGTATTATTTTTTAATGGAAAAACTCTAAGTTCGTTTAAAATATTGTTACTTAATTAACTATGAGTTGGTGTATTGGGATAAAGAGTTAGACATGTTAGATAAGGTTAGAGATTGATTGACATCGTGAATGAAATAAAATTGGGTTTAGAGAATCGCTCTAATAACGGATCTATGTAATTATCTAATCTATATTAATCAATCAATAGAATGAATACAAGACGTGTTATAAAAAATGGTTGTTAGTTATTTTTTTATATTATACATATTAAATTATTAAGACTTTCAAAATATTTAAATCAAAAGATAATACACATTTTAAACACTTAAACCTACAATTTTTAAATATTAAAATAATAAACATATAAGAAGAATTAAAATTAGGGTAAATTCACAAATGATCCCTTGACTATAGGGTGTTATTTTATTGAGCCCCTCGACTATTAAAAGTTACAAAATTATCCTTCGACTATAGGGCATCGTTTTGTTGAGTCCCCTAACTAAAGTTACAAAATGATCACTTGACTATTTATAAGTTCAAAACTTGTACTTTAACGATAAGAAATTGACGATAATCGAAGTTACACGTTAACCTATTGACTGAGATATGTTAAAATATGATCCCAAAATCTCAAATCACTATCATATATCAGTCAATAAGCTAACGTCTAACTTAGATGATCGTCAAATTTTCCCCAAAAAGGATGATTTTGAAACATATAAATAGTCGAGTGACTATTTTGTAACTTTTAATAGTCAAGGGACTAAATAAAGCAATTTCATATAGTCAAAGGATTATTTTGTAACTTTTAATAGTCGATGGACTAAATAAAGTAGTGGCCTATAGTGGAGGGAACATTTGTGTACTTTACTCTTAAAATTATGGATGATTTTAGTTAATTTTAAAAATATTGAAAAATTACTTTACGTACTTCACTCTAGTATGAATAGTTATTTTCTTTCTTATCCATTTGCTTTGAATTATAACACTTAAAAGTTTCTTTAATATTTTGTTTATGAAATTCGCCAATGACTTTGTAATTGCGTGCACAACATAAAGTATTTTATTTTAAAAATATAGGTATTATTTTAATCACATGTATTTATTTATTGAATAAAACAAACTATTTGCCTATCATTTAAAAAAAAACAGTAAAAATGGTCTCCCGACAATTGAGTGTTGCTATATTGAGTCTCCCGACTATTAATAATTACAAAATGATTAAATGACTATTCATATATTACAAACTTATTTTTTTTTTCAAAAAATTGACGACAATATAAGCTGGACGTTAACCTGCTAATTGTATATGATAAAATATGATATTAGAATCTCAAACGACTATCAAATCCCAGTTAGCATGTTAATGTCCAGCTCAAACGATCGTTAATTTTTTAACGGAAAATGACAAATTTGGAACATATGAATAGTCGAGTGAACATTTTGTAACTTTTAATAGTCGAGAGACTCAATAAAGCAACACACTATAGTCAAATGATAATTTTGTAACATTTAATAACCGAAGAACTCATCAAAACAACATCCTATACTATTTACGGACTTTAGTAAAAAATTGTCTATAACTCGTATCTCTTCGTCCTCACTGTAACACCCATAACCCGTATAATTATACCTATACAGATTATAGATGTTATCCAAATTTCTAAAATCATTATATGATTCAAAAGTGATTTAAAAGTTATATTTTTAAAATGGTACATAATATTATAAAAATACCATGTCATATAAATCATGTTTCGCTGTAGCAGGGGAATCGGTTCCCCTTTTGTAATCTGGAAATTTGCTAAATGTGGCACTGTATCGATGAACAGTAACTGCTACAGTAAGTGTGAAAATACTTATAAGTTCATAAAATTCCATTTTCTTGTTTCCAATTTTGTTCAACAAAGCAAATAAAACATAATAATTACATGCCACTAATTAAGTCTACATTACATTTTAGGATGTCTTACTGATAAAGAAATATACTTCTTGATGCTTGATGTTGCCTTGAACTCTCTATTCTTCTACGGGCTTTTTACCTACGCGTGAAAATCATCACACGCTAAGTATATACTTAGTGAGGCAATTAAAACAATAAATAGTGCAATACAATTCATGCATAATTTCATTATAAAAAAATCAAATACCTTAAAATCATATTATCAGCATATCCAATATTTTACCATGATCAAAATAATGTAACTGAGTATAACCTTACCAATATACTTGCCATTATTTCCTTAAGCTCGTAAGCTAAATTTTATGCTCACCATTTAATAACCAATAATCTATAAAACCATAGACAATAGCCCAATATACAACCCTGAGTACCCTGGGTACACGAGTCAAATATAAGCACCGTAGTGCTATCCCGAATATGACACATAAGGTCGTGCCCACCATCTGTACTAGGTATCCTTAAGTACAGTCCCGAATATGACACATAAGGTCGTGCCCACCATATACACTAGGTATCCTTTAGTGTATTCCCGAATATGCAGCCTGCTGTTGGACTCTATGGCATGCCAACTATACCCTGTCCCTCAATAACTGACTTGGGCATACAGTCTATTTTATTTGATCCATCCATGGCAAAATATATTATCAAAATTTAACATTGGGCAGTTCATACCCGAAATAATATTCATGGTAAAATATCATATTTTTCCAAACTCAATGCATTATAATTTCAATCTCTTACATATCAATGTCATGTCAATTTATAAAAATATGATATAATATCATGCTGATAAAACAAGGTCGACTTATCGCAAGTCTTCGTAATGATGTATAAAACATCCATGTATAATTTCATGCATGTGTTGCACTCACCTTGCCACTTTATAATTTTCAAAAATAAGCCTCACTATTGTCCACAATAACCCTTTTCTTTTATATTCGAATCGTTTTGAACACCGAGTAAATCAAAATCTGTACAACATATAGATTCATACTTATATATGTTAGTATTGTACTAACATAAATATATATATCCAAAATATATTCCACAATCATGCTTCAAACTATTCACCACAAAATACTTTAACATTTATTAATTATTTTTAGTATTGGAACCAACTTTTCCAATTTACTCAAAATGGCCCTTCACCATTTTATCACCAAAATCTTTAATACCAAAAATTCCAGTATAGCACATCAATTATATAACACTTACACAACAATCCCTCCAATTTTCTAGAATTTACAAATTGATCTCCAACTTTTCAAAACTTACGAAATGATCCCCAATTTTTCTAAGACTTGTATAATACTTCCTTCATCATTTCCAACTCATATATAATTTTTCCATAATTTTTCTCACTCAAACAATCCATGATTAAAACTCATAGAACAAATTCTCAAAAGACCAAACATGTTCTAATCATCACACATGCTTGAATATGAATCTACTACCTCACAAACATCAAAATCCATCATCAATTTCATGATCCCTTTTTATGAACACAAACACTTAAATTTAGGATATTTGAACATCAACAAGATTACCATGCCATATTGGTACCAAAAGATAGAGTTTATCGCATTCAACAATTTTCTATTTACAACTTACACAAAATCCTAAACCAATTGCTTGAAAATGGAGTTAGAATTTTCACTTACCTTTGGAGAAACCCACGGCTGATTTGGGAGAAGAAGATTCACAAATGCAATGATATGTTGGGTGCATATCATAATATTTTACATTATAATCCACTTAAATGAATATAATATTCATTTAATTGGGATAAGACCAATTTACCCTTAATGAATCTTCTTATTTACCATAAAACCATGACAACTCATCCTTATCATAATTCAAAGTCAAAGATGAAATATTTTGACTTTAAATTTCCGAATTTTCCCATGAAATTTCAAAACTTACATTTTAGTCACTAAATTTCACAGTTTCGATTAAATCTGAAAATTTCCATATTTTCAGACCAAATTTATCTGATCCAAAATATTAAAATAATATTTCTAACTATTTATAACATCCTTCAAATTTTTGTAAGATTCCAATTAAATCTGAAATTACCGATTCCTTACCGGTTTTAACCCTTTCTAATTTTTCTTTACCAAAATTCCAAATTCAAAATATACTTTCATAAAACCCCACTCTCAAGAGTAAACTATCTAATTATGAAATAAAATTCTTTTCAAGAACTTTACCACTTAATTTCCTAAAATTTCTTCCAAGTTTTATACTTTGACCATCAAACTTTCAAAAGTTACATTTTGGTCACATACCAAAATTTGGGCTATTACACTCACCATGGAAAGGATTTGTCATTGTATATCGAAGGTTGTGAAAGATGGGATTTGGACGCCTTTTCAACTCGTCAGAGGTGGCCTCCCTATATCTCACCTTTTTTGGCCGACGACCTCATCCCTTTTGGCAAAGTTGCCGTTGATCAGGCCACTTTCTTAAACAATATTCTTGATGTGTTTGGCTGGTTTTCTGGTCATAAGGTCAACAAAGCAAAATCCCAGGTTTTCTTCTCTTCCAATACTACACGTAGTCACGCCTTTGAGGTGAGCTCCTAACTTGGGATCAAACAAGTCTCGAATCTTGGTACTTATCTTGGCACCCCGGTCATACACAAACGAATCAAATGCAATTTTTTCGACTTATTCCTTGATAAAATTAGTAAAAAACTTGAGGGTTGGGCTTCTAAACACCTTTCCCTGACGGGTCGTGTTACTTTCTCTAATGTCTTCCTTTCAGCTATCCCGACTTATTTCATGCAGACCTGTCATTTTCCCTCTCGTGTTTATGAAGATATTGAGAAAATGATCAGGAATTTTATTTGGGGTTTGAATGATAAAAGAAAAGACATTCTCCTTGTCCAGTGGAACACCATCACATAACCCCGCTTAAGTGGTGGTCTTAGGCTCCGAAATCTTCACAACAAGAACACCGCCTTTTCATGAATCTTTGTTATGCCTTGGTCTTTAACCTGGACGGCTATTGGATTGCCCTTCTCCGTAGAAAAATACATGATGATGGATCCTTTCACGAACTTTATCTCTTGCCCTCACTGCTCTATCTTTGGCGTGCCATTGCTAATATTTGGCCTTCCTTTTACGCCTTCATTTCCTGGTCCATTATGGATGACAACCATGCTAGGTTCTGGAAAGAAATTTGGATTCCCCAACTTGGCCCTCTATCCAACTGGTGTACTGACTCCGCTCCTTTTAATGATGATACTCTAGTTCGTGACATGGTGGACTCGAATGGTTCATAGAACTGGCCCCTCCTTTGTTATCTCATTATTCTGAACCCATTGATCACCTCTTTAACATCCACCACCACACTCTTCAACTGGGTCGAGATCGTTGCTATTGGAATCCTTACAAAAATGGGATTTTCACTATCAAATCGACTTACCAAAACCTTTATGGCCCAAGCTGGAATACCCGTAACCCCGATGTGGAGACTCATTTAGAGCACCCATGTACCTAAGTGTATTAAATACTTTATGTGGCATGCTATGAATGATATATTGCTCACGAATCTTAGTAGATGGTACCGATGTCTCATTGATGACCCCTCTTGTCACATTTGTGGTGCTGCGGAGGAGGCTACCATTCACGTCCGCGCTCCCTTCCCTATGGACAGCCTAATCCTGATTTCTTCAACTTGTCTCTTCAAGACTGGATAACCCAGAACCTCAACTCCAACACTCTCTTTCGAGGTATAGTTATCTTGTTAAAATCAGAATATTGAAATACCTCTGATTCATATATTAATTTAAGGTATACAAAATGTATATATATATTGTGTTAATTACAGAGAAACTACTTCTAACCAACCTCCAACTACTTCCTAACTAAACAGAAATAACTAACTAACTTCTCCAACACTCCCCCTCAAGTTGGGAGGTGAAACACATCTTTGACTCCCAACTTGGATAAAAAATATTCATGTTGTGAAACACCAAGTGCCTTTGTTAAAATATATGCTTGCTGCTTTGAGGTTGGAACAAATTCTGATCGAATCAAACCCTTTTGAATTTTTCCCTTATAAAGTGACAATCTATCTCTCTGTGTTTTATCCTTTCATGAAACACTGGATTAGTTGCAATCTGTAAAGCAGCCTTGCTGTCACTATAAATCTTTGTTGGTTGATCATTGTTGATTCCAAGCTCTTCTAATAGCCCTTTTAGCCAAACTAACTCTGAAGTTGTTATGGCCATGCTCCCGTACTCAGCTTCTGCTGAAGACCTTGCTATGGTACTTTGATTTTTAGATTTCCATGACACCAATGAGTCATCGAGTTTAACACAAAAACCTGTTACTGATTTCCTTGCCATTGGACAAGTTGCCTAGTCGGAATCACAACTTATTACTACAAGCTGGAAACTGCTCGAAGCCTTCAACATAATTCCCAAACCATGATTCTTCTTAATGTATCTTACCACTCTAAGAGTTGCTTCCATGTGTTCTTTCTTTGGTTGATGCATAAACTGACTCAAGTGCTTAACTGAAAAAGCTATATCAGGCATTGTGTGTGTCAAATACAATAACCTTCCAATCGGCCTCTGAAATTCTTCTTTGTCAACCAAGATGTCTTCCTTTTGGTTCTACTGCTGAAGTGATTTATCATAATCCACTGTAGTAAATTTAGTATTATGCTCCATAGGTGTTGCAGTAGGCTTTGTACCACCTACTCATGTATCTTGAATAAGCTCAAATGCATACTTCCTTTGATTTAGAAGTATTCATTCCTTTGTTCTCAAAACTTTTAAACCAAGAAAATACTTTAACTTACCCAAGTCTTTCATTTTAAAACTCCTATGCAAAACTTCTTTCAATTCTGCAATCATCCTTACATCATTTCTAGTAATCAGTAGATCATCAACATAAACCATAAGTATAATAATTTAGCCCTATGTGCTTTAGTAAACATAGAATAATCATGTTTACTTTGATTATAACCTACTGAAAGTAAAACTTTTGTAAGCTTAGCATTCCACTATCTCGAAGCTTGTTTTAAGACATAAAGGGACTTTTTTAGTATGCATACAACATTCTCCCCCTGACTACAAAAGCCTTGAGGTAACTCCATGTAGACCTCTTCTTGTAAATCACCTTGCAAGAAAGCATTGTGAACATCCATCTGCCAAATGGGCCAATAAAAAATGAAAGCAAGGGCAAGAACAAATCGAATGGTAGTGAGCTTAGCAACAGGAGAAAAGGTATCCACAAAGTCAACTCATTATCTCTTATTATAAACTTTGGCTACAAGTCTTGCCTTGAACTGCTAAACCTCACATGATGCTTTGAATTTAAATCTAAAATCTTATTTACACCCAATGCACACTTTACCTGAAGGAAAAGGAAAAAGCGACCAAGTTTTATTCAACTCAAGAGCTTGAAGTTCTTCATGTATTTCCTTAACCCATCGAGGATCAGATTGAGCTTCTTGAAAAGTTTTGGGTTCAAGGAAATTAGAAACATAAATAATAAAAGATTGTGTATGCTGTGGTAAATGATAATAAGAAAGGTGGTTAGATATGGGTTACTGGCCTGGAAGAGAAGTGGATTGGCAGATATAAATGTAATCACTCAAACAAGATAGATGTTTAGAAACTCTAGAAGAAGTCATAGTGGACACAGACCTAGGAACAGAATTTGCTGAAGCATTAGGCACTATATCTGCTGAAGCATGAGAAATATCACCTGTAGGATCAATGGAAACAAAATTTGGAGAATCTTGAGGTAAAATAGAGTCTAAAATATGAAGTGAAAAAAATCAGGTGAATTCATGGAAGGAAAGGAAATATTCAAAAAATCTGAGTAAAAAATATTAGGATTAGAGTGAAAAAAAGAAGCAGAATCTGGTGAAGCTAACATAAAAGAAAATACATCTTTATGGAAGACAACATCTCAGTTAACAAAAAAGGTTTTAGATTCAATATTGAATAGAATATATCCTTTTTGAGTAGAAGAGTAACAAAAAAAGGGATGACTTTTGTATAGAATTTATCAATATATTTTGGTTTGGTGGCATAACACAAACAACCAAAGCCTCTTAGATGAGACAAATTTGGTGGTTTATGATAAAGTATCTCAAATCGTGCTTTCTATTGAAGAACAAATGAAGGTAGTATAATATTGAGGTAACAAGCAGTGAGCACACACTCACCCCAAAACTTAAGAGGAACATTGGACTGAAATCGTAGGGCATGGGCAACTTTTAAAACATGTCTATGCTTTCTTGCAGCAACCCCATTTTACTGAGGGGGTACCAACACAAGAACTTTGGTGAATGAGTCCAAGGGAAGAAAAGAAAGGAGTGTACTCAGAATTAAAAAAAACTCAGATCCATTGTCACTCCGAATAGTTTTAACTGAAGAAAAAAATTGGGTTTTAGCCATACAAAACAACTGTTTGAGAGTAGAAATATCATCATTCTTATGCTTCAACAAATATAGCCAAGCCATCCAAGTATGATCATCAACAATAGTAAAAAAAACGATGACCACCATGTGTAGAGACCCTATACGTACCCTATAAGTCAATATGAATGAGTTGAAATGGAACCAGTGATCGAGAAGTACTAACAGGAAAAGATAATCTCGCTTGTTTAGTTAAAGGACAAATGGAACATTTATGAACAATGTCTTGTTGAAACTTGACAGAATGTAAAAAATCCACTTTAATCATCTTGGGAAAAGCAACATGCCCTAATCTACCATGATAAATACAATTAGCAGAACTGGTAGAAGCCATACAAGAAACATCAATAGGTAACAAAGAATATTCCAAAGAAGACAAACTAGGCAAACCAGAATCTAGGCAAGATTACTCAAAAAAAATATAAGCCTTTGGATTCCCTACCAATTCACTTTATCTTTTCAGTGGATAGATCTTATAGAAGACAAAAATTAGGGTAAAAGGTAAGAAAACAACCAAGGTCACGAGTAAGCCTAGAGACCGAGAGCAAGTGATGTTTGAATTGTGAAACAAAAAGAACATTTTCAAGCTTACATTTTGGGGTAAGAAAATAAGACCCAAGGTGAGTAACATGAACTGTTTTACCATCAGGAAAATGAATTAATCGTGTAAAGGGATCACAAGAAACAAGACAATCCAAGATCTTAAAATTGGATAAAATATGGTCTGTAGCTCCTGTGTCAACAATCCATTTAAGTGAAACATTAGAATGCAATGAGTTGTTCTCCAAAAATACATGCAAAATTGATAACATAATCTGCAGATGGTGGTTTGTTAAATAGTTGCAATATTTGGTTATACTGCTCTTGAGTAAATATTAGAATAGAAGGAGCAGAGGAAGCAGAAACGTGATGAGTAGGAGAAAATTCAGATTCGGTAGAGACACTTGAATTAGCCATAGCACCAGAAACTCCTTTCTTCTTATTGAATTTGTAACTTGAAGGAAATCTAATTAATCGATAACATTTATCTTTTTTATGACCCTTAAATTTACAGCAATCACAAGGGCTAGAAAATCGTTTATGATCAGAAGAACTACCAGAGTTGGAGAACAAAGCCATTGTATCAGGTGCAATAATCACAGAAGGATGAGAACATTGTGATTCTTCTTGGATCAACATCGAGTAAGCTGGATTAACTGTTGGCAAGGGTTGCACGAGCAAGATTTGACTTCGAATTGTCGAATAAGAGTCATTCAAACCCATCAGAAACTGAAACAACTTCTGTTGAACCAAATGCTTCATGTTTTGCTGAGAAACTTCACAATCACAAGTAGTGAAAGGAATTAAAGACTCATATTCATCCCAAAGCATCTTTAAACGAGTAAAGAAACCATAAATAGTGGAATCCCCTTGGCAAAGCGTAGCAATTTCACGATGTAAAAAAAGATTCGTGAACCATCAACTTTGTCAAATCGTTCTGTCGTAACCAGTTTTCGCCCGGGCACGAAATTTTTTTACATTGCGGGAAAAATAAATGAATAAATAATTTATTTTGAAAATATTTTGGGAGTCACCATTAACCTTTTTGGGTTAGGTAGGTCAAATACCTAAAAACAATATTTTAAAATAGTTTTTAAGAAAACATGATTTAAAAGATAAACTGATATGCGTATAACCAAAAATAATTTTAGTAAAGAAGGGATTCGTGGTCGACTACGTTTAGGGAAGGATTATCACCCCTATAACGCTCAAAATTGGTACTCATTAATTATAAATTGTCTCTATTATTTTAAATATTCAAATATATATTTAATTTATAATTCTGTTATTTCAAATTTATTATTATAATTTTAAGAAAATCTATTAATTTATATATATAAGATGTTTATTTATTTAGAAATATCATAAAAGGGCTACTAGATGCTTTAAGAGAGCTATTTTCTTTATATTAAAAAATAAATAAATATTAATAAAACATTTATCTAAAAATAATTAAAATATATTTAATTTAAAATATTTTTTTATTTTAATATATATATATATATAAATAAGATATTTATTTATTTAAAAATATCAAAAAATGGACATCTAGTTGCTTTAAGACGGCCATTTCTTAATATTGAAAAATAAAACATTTATCTAAAATAATTAAAAATATATATATAAAAATAAGATATTTATGTATTTAAAAATATCAGAAAATGGACATCTAGTTGCTTTAAGACTTTCCTTTCTTAATATTGAAAAATAAATAAATATTAAATTTTGAAAATGTGATGATTTTTCCTAAAATAATTTAAATAAAATAAAATAAAAAATATATATATATATATATATATAAAAATAAATAAATATTATTATCTAAACAAATATATATATATATATATATATATATATATATATATATATATATGACTAAGATAATAAAAAAATAATAATGGAAGTAATAATTTAAATATATTGAGAAACAAAGGACAATAATAAAAATACAAATACAAATAAATAGTACTAAAATAAAATTAAATAACAAGATTAAAATGTAAAATATAAAAATTGATGAACAAAATTCAAAATATAATTACTAATACTGTAATTATCCCTTAATTATTAATAGGTGATTAAAATAAAAATATTAAATTTATTAGGGACTAAAATAAATAAAATTAAAAATAACCAAAATGAAATATTAAATATCTAAAATAGTGTACATAATTCGAATCATTATGAAAATATATTTACTCATAGTGTTATTAACCCATAATTATTAATCACGATTAAAAATAAATATCATTAAAATTTAAGGGACTAAGTAAGTTATTTACCTTAAATATTATATAAACATGGAAATGACTAAATTATAAAAAAATAAAAGTAAACGACCGAATTAAAGCTTTCAGTGATTGATTTCAGTGACCAAATTATAAGTTTACAAAGTTATAGGTATCACGGAAAGGGTTTGCTCTTAGGTGTAAATTACGCATATACCCATACCCAAAATGATACTGTTTGGGAGGGGTATATGATCCTCAAAGGGCTGGCCCTTCGGGCCAATCTTCTCATTTCTCATAAATTACCCAAAAAAATTTCTTTTTCAACCTGGATACCACATATGGCCTCCTTTTGTTCTAAAACTACCTTGATTGATCTAGATCTAAAGGAAACCGATGGTTTTACCTTCGGTTATAGGGTGGTTTTAGCAACGTTTGGGCTTCCGATGGTAGAAAAGGCTTCAAGGTAAGTCTTTCTCTTCTCTTTTCCATTCGGTTTGCTGTTGTGGGTTTTGTTTTCGTTTCTGTTGTTTGCTTCTGTGTGTGTCTTACTCTCTCTCTCTCTCTCTGTATCTTCGTCGTTGCTCTTTGTTCTTGCTTGCTTTTTTCTTTTCTTGCAGGTGATCGGTGGCTTTTATAGCCATCACAGGTAATGGCTTCAGACCGGTCCCAATGAGGTGACCTAGGTGAGTCACCATAGCTATGGTGGCGACTCACCATAGAGCTCGGCGTGGGCGGCTGTCATCGTGGCAGCAAAGCTTCTGGAGTCTTCTGGCTAGGGCGACGGCAGCTGGAACGTCAGTGGCCAGGTGGTAGTAGCAGAATCGTCGGCTGCGTGGTGGAAGTGGGCTCAAACATCTGGCAGAGGCGGCTGGAAGCTTGAGGTAGGGTTTAGAAACCCTAACTGCATCACGTTGGACCTCCTGTGGACCGTTGGATCTCTCAGATCCAACGGCTGAGAGATGTGGCAGTTGTAAGCTGAGATGATGACACCCTAGGGTTTCCTCTGTATCTGGTTCTTGCTGGGCTTCCAGATACGGGCCGGTTATTGTAAATTTGGATCGAGTTTGGTTTGTAAATGGACGTCTGGGTTCTGGTTTGTAATATTTATTTAATAATAATAATAATAATAATAATATATAACAAAAGGAAAATTAAAAAATTAGTGTCTACAGCTGCCCTTCTTTGCTCATTCTTGTGTTAACAAGAATAGAGCAAAGACGAAAAAGACAATAATTTTTTATTTGGCTTCTTTTGAGTAAGATGGAAATGTTGAAAACTTCATGCACTGAAGGGCTTACAAATGACCCGAAGGTTTTGAAAACCTCATGCACTTAAGGGCTTATAGATGACCCGAAGGTTTTGAAAACATCATGCACTGAAGGGCATACAGATGACCCAAAAGTTTTGAAAACATCATGCACTGAAGGGCTTATAGATAACCCAAAGGTTTTGAAAACATCATGCACTGAAGGGCTTATAAATGACTCGAAGGTTTTGAAAATATCATGCACTGAAGGGCTTATAGATGACCCGAAGGTTTTGAAAACATCATGCACTGTAGGTCTTACAGATGACCCTGAGGGTTTAAGATCAAAAAGCTCCCGAAGGCTTTTTGAAAACATCAAGCACTGTAGGTCTTACAGATGACCCTGAGGTTTTAAGATCAAAAAGGTCCCGAAGGCTTTTTGGAAACATCATGCACTGTAGGTCTTACAGATGACCTTGAGGCTTTAGGATAAAAAAGCTCCCGAAGGCTTTTTGAAAACATCATGCACTGTAGGTCTTACAGATGAACCTGAGGCTTTAAGATCAAAAAGCTCCCGAAGGCTTTTTGAAAACATCATGCACTATAGGTCTTATAGATGACCCTGAGGCTTTAAGATTAAAAAGCTCCCGAAGGCTTTTTGAAAACATCATGCACTGTAGGTCTTACATATGTTGGAAATAGTTTACTAAGTAAGAAACTATGGAAATCGTTTTCTTACTATTCAATAATTTCATATTTAGAAAAGATTAAATGAGAAACTTTGGAAAGTGTTTTTCTCAATGAAATAACTTGTTGATTGGGTAACATGCCCTAAAATAATACTTTTTTGTGGATTGTGTCCATCTATTCTTCAGATGTTTGTATGATTCCTGCATTTGCGGTTTTGAATACCTTCTTCTTGTAAGGTATTTTTCACCATGAATCTTCTTGTTCTTACGAAGATCTGTAAAACTTCATGTTTGAATGCACTCAGATGTATCAATGTAATGCATTGTCTATTATGCAAATGATGTTCTTATGAATGCATGAATGTTTATGCAATTTTCGTTTGGCTTCAAAGTGGTGAACTTGGTCTTCCTTCACTTCATCATTTATTACCAGGGTTACCTTTGGATATCAGTGTAGCAACTTATGATATCAAGCTTGTATCTCTGAAGAACCATCTGATCAACTTATATCTTTTCATTTTCTTTGCTTGTATTAAAATCTCAGAAGAAATTTTTCATTTATGGAACTCTTGCCGTAATCATAATTATGACCTTGATGCCCCATTTTTGTCTTTGATAACATCGGCTTTCTTTATATGGACTTGTGTAGAAATCCAATAAAGCTTTTATTTTTTAAAAGAAAATCTATCATCTTAGAAGAGTGTAGATGTAGATATGTCTGACTCAGCAGAGATTAATTAGGAGATCAGCTTCTGTTCTGATTTGATTCTTGAAACATATCATAAGAAGGATTTATTCTAATTCCTTTCATGTCTCCACATTTAATTGGATCTCGAACAAGGCAGCTTGGACCATATCTTGTCGATATGCTTAACAACAATCTGTCGTGCGACATTAGTTGGCTCAACTAATTTCTTGTTGTTCAAATTTCTGCTTCCCTTCTGTGGAAAGAAATCTTCATCATATCTCACTTCTAACCTTGGGGTTGGAGAAGAAAAACTTCATTTTGGATCAACAAATGGAAACCATATGATCACAACATTGGTTCAGCACCATAATTACTGGTTCGTAAAACACTTGACAACACATTCATCATTTCTTGTGGCTTCTGCTTAGATGCTCGTAAAACATTTGATAACACATTCATCCAGTTGTGGATTCTGCACAAATTTCTAGTCAAAGAAGCTCTTTGCACAGTGTTCAAAGCTTTTGTATGATGTCACAAGACCACTTGAGAATAAAACTCAGTAGGAATAGAAGTGAGATATTGACATGTTTCATGATCAAAAAGTTGGTCAAATTCACAAAATATGCTAGTGTTGAATTGAATAAGAGATACCAACTAATCTTGATATCATCTCAGGCAAGGGAAATGTGATACCGATCACGTTTTCTTCCATAATGAGCATTGTAGGAAATTGAAACACATCAATTATGGGAGCCATGTACAGAATGATGTCCATGGAATTCTTTCCACTGGGGATACAATGCACATGATAAAACCAAAATAGATGAAAACTCAGTTCACCCTGGCTGGCAATGATAACCGCAGTAACAACGGGAATGAGGGTAATATACATAAGTCAAGCCTCCCTCTTCAATGTCATCAAGTAGGCAAAAATGATATGAAAAACGATTTTGTAGGTTCAACAGCATGATTGAAACTAATTGCCAGGAATCTCAAAAAAATATTTCCAATCATCACCGACACACAGAATACAAAATTCAAAGCCGAGATTTTGAGGAACTGAACCCTGGATCAAGTGGTCTACATAGAGACCATCATTATTCATGCAACCGTGATGTAGCTTAACAAAGAGCATGTTGTCATGTGACACATGGTTAAGAAGATTGGGTATTTGAATCCATACTTGCTGATCAAATATTTGTTCAACAGCAGGACCATAATGCAACTGCATGATGAACGAAGCAATTATGTATAGTCAGCTATACTGTCACTGTTTCACCATTTTCATTCTTCATACCTTTCTGCCTCATTGGAAATATTTGCTCAAGTCAATGATCTTTCCATAATATGATATGGATCTTCACTATACCCCAACATTTGCTAATACATACGTTCAAAATACGCCAACATTCTTGTTTCTAATTGAAATAGGCTTTCAGCATGCCTCAGTATTTGCTTCTTGTTGATGTGAGCCTTCAAAATGCCCCACATGGATCTATCTGATGTAACCTTTAAAAAGCCCCAACATTTGCTGATACAGATGTTAAAAGTGTGCTTAACATTACTTCTTGCTGAGATGAGCCTCCAAGAATGCCCCACCATTCTATTTCTAATTGAAATGGGCTTTCAAAATGTCATGCATGGATCAGTCTGAATTGGGCCTTCAAAATGCCCCAAACCTTCTAAACTGTAAGACTTACTTTAAATGTTTGTTTGATTTCAATATCATGATCCATGCCTCAAATCTGTTTATCTTGATTACTCTCATTCTGGTGTCACTAAACAACAGTTGTCAAGTAACTTGAGGAATTCTCTTCATGTTGTCACAAATTTCAGAAGTACTCAATCATTATGACGAAAATGTATGAGATATGTGCCTCTTTTGAATGAGGTGACCATTTACAGTGGTACAGGTTCTTGAAAAGTCCGCACCCATGCAACATGTTGATTCTGATAACTAGTCATCTGATTATGAAGCGACCTTTCAGGATGATTTTACAGATATTGATAATTCTTCTGATACCGAGGAAATCCTGAATTCTGATTCTGATGAGGAGAATAAACTGTTATACTTGACAAAAATGGGTACTCAGAGGCTGAGGCTTCAATAGCCATGAATAGATGTGGTCTGGATTCATCAATTGCAGAGTTGACAGATTTTATATGTGCTGCTCAAATGGCTAAGGTTGCTGACGCACTTTTTCTGGTAGAAGATAGGAAGCTATTTTTCAATAATCCCAATGACAAGAAAAGGCGAAACTCAGGCTATGATTTTTGGAAAAGGGAGAATGAGAGGAAGCTTGAAAAGAAGCTTCTCAATGAAGACGATCAGACAGTTCATCTTCTAAATCTAATGATTGGTTTTGGGGTTTCTATTGAACCAGTTCAGATAACTCAAAGAACACTTCCACAATATGCTATTGGGCCTCCTTATTTCTACTACGAGAACGTGGCACTTGCTCCAGTTGGTGTTTGGACCGAAATGTCACGGTACTTATATGAGGTAGAGCCAGAATTTGTATATTCGAATTATTTTTGTGTTGCTACACGGAAAAGGGGTTATATTCATAATCTGCAAATTAAGAACAAATTTCCTCTTATTCTGCTTTCTCCATGCACCATACATGATGTTTTTCCATTGGCAACAAAATGGTGGCCTTCCTAGGATCCAAGAATAAAGTTGAACTGTTTACAAACATGTACAGGAAGTGCTAAATTGACAGAAATGATCCGTAAGGCTCTTGAAGCTTATAATGATGAGCCACATTCAAGTGTCCAGAAGTATGTTCTTGATAAGTACCGAAAATGGAATCTGGTATGGGTCGGAAGGAATAAAGTTGCTCCACTTGAACCTGATGAGGTGAAAATGCTTATAGGTTTCCCTAAAAACAATACACGAGGAGGAGGATCTACTAGAGACATATTCCCCGGTGGTATCAATGTCCTGTCTCTTTTCTCTAGTATCAGTGATACAGAAGTTGCCTTTCACCGGTTCAACATACTTTTGAAAGCAGATGCGCAGGAACTGAATGGTGATAGGTTGGAGCAATTAATGAGTAGATTTGAGGAATTCGATCCTGTTGTTGGTGGCATCCCGTATAACAACTTTACTGGAAGAAATAAACATCATCGAGATGAATTAGAAGATTTTTGTTGGTGTCTTTTCTTGCAATGACTGCTACAGTGACTATCTCTTCTGATGCTTCAAGATACACACCTACATATTCCACTCTTCCCGAACCATGGAAAGGTTTGGTTGATAGTAAAACTGGTTATTTTTTCTTTTGGAATCCTGTAATCACTGTTACCTCATATGAAAGGTTTATAAGTGTAGAATATGTTCCAATGTCTTATTCTGTGCCATAATTTCTCAATTTTAAGTTTAGCAATCTTCTAAAGGACATAATGGATATCATCTTGAAAAAGAAAATGATCGGCCTAGAAGAAGTAGCAATGATGTATCAAGACTTGAGCCAGCATCACGGTATAACCAGAGTGCAGTTGTTGACTTGTTCATTCCCATAATACACCTTAATGGGACTTATAGCTCTGTGATTGAAGGATGAATTGATGGCTGTGGAAAATAATTTGTCTGGTGATGCTTATTGCCCTTAACATGAGATAAGCGATAATCTTTCTTGATGGATTGTTAATGATGTCACAGAAGAACGTCACAAGTTCAATTCTCCGGATTTTCTGGCCTCTCAGACTCATTTCTTTCAAGTATGTGAAATGCTTCATCTTTTTGGCATCACTTTCTTTTTCTACAATAACAGTAGAATAAGCAGCAACTTGCTTCAAGGTCTTCTTCATTTGAGACTGTCCTGTTTAAAAATGTTTTTTCTCCTTTCTTTATCAAAGAATGACAGGATTTTGTGAAGTGTTTCCTATCACAGGTTCATAATAGAATCAAATCATAAGCATGAATTCAAAGAATATCAAAAGAATCAACAACTCTTTAATGTTTAAGAATTATAGCTCTTTGACAGGTATCAAGATTTATGGGTTAGTTTCAAGGTGGCTTTCCTATTTTCTATGGTTACATCTTAGTGAAGATGTCACTCCTCTTTCACTCTTTGTGAACATTATCACATGGCTCACTTTAAGGACTTGGTATTTATGAAAGCTTTGTAAAGTCTAACAGAAGCAGTGCGAAAATATTGGTCTAAAAATGAAATTTTTGAGTGCTTGTGTGAAATTGACTATAACAGGTGTTTCTTAACATCCTTAGTCCATTTCTTAACATATTTGCCATTTTGGCTAGCTGAATTCAGCTTTATTGTATATAATAATATAATCACCTTTATCAGGCGAATTGAAACTTATCCATAAAGCCGGGGCGATTAACCAATTGCTCTAGAGGGATAGTTTTATTGCATATAATAGTATAATAGGTTAGCTGAATATTATCCATAAAGCTGAGGCTATTAACCATTTGCTCTAGAGGGACAACTCGAGCATAACAAACTATCTGAATATTATCCATAAAGCCGGGGCTATTAACCAATTGCTTTAGGGGGATAACTCAAGCTTTATTGTATATATAATAATATATCATGGGTATCCAAATCCAATTTCTTAAGCTTGTTAAGAAGAACTTGTTATAGTCTAGGTGTTTTGGTGGAATTCAGAAAATCTCTTTGTTAGAGTTCAATTCCCAAGCAACTGACTTAAACTATATTTACCTATTTGTAAAAGTTATGTTCATCATCGAATGTCATCAATAGAAAAATATTCTAGTCGGTTTTGTAATGTAATACACCAACGATGCCCCATGTTGTACGCTCCTATATATAAATACCAAGCCTTTTTGTAATTCTTTTCAATAGGAGAAGGTTATCTCATATTCGTAATAGGATAATGTTTGGGTGTATTTCTTCTGAAGTAAGGTCAAGGGTCTTTGTCTTTCTGGTTTTCAATCTTGATATCTTGTCAAATATTATAACTCTAATCATGCAGAGTTTTTTAATCCAGTTAATATTAAAAGAACTACAAGATTGTAAAATTGATTCAATGCTCATAACCATAAAAGCAACACAAATTTATTTATTGCACAAAAGGCGGAGAAAGGAACAAAAAACAAGTTTAAATAAGATACTGAAAATAAAAAGGTACTATAGTGGTAAATAACACTTCCACTTGTTTATGCATCATTACTCCTCTAATGTTGGGTGTGTAATAGGATCAGGGTCATTGTCCTCATTTGCCCCCCATTTCTTGATCATTTCTTGTGTCAAGACTCCTTTGTCAACAAGCATATCTATTTCTTTTAACATTTTCCTACAATTGCCCGTGGAATACCCAAATATTCCCAAGTGGAAATCACAAACACTACCTTGATCATAGCTATGAGCAGAAGGGTTTGGTGGCATTTTCATTGGTCTTGGTGTGATGTACCGACCTTTAATCACATGAGGGTACAAGTCTGAAATGGAAGTTTGGAATACTTCCAAAGTTTTTCTTGATCGTGTGACTTTTTTTGGACGACCCGAACAACTACTTGCTCTTTTTCTTTTGCAATTGTGGGGATTCTGGATACGACACTCATTTACATCATCAACTTTTGCTCTCTAATCTTTCAGGTTTTTGGATGTAACTTTTGAGTTTTCTTCGCTGATTACATTCTCAATTAATTCTCCACTTATCACAAGATTCTCGAATTGCTCCGTCAGATTTGCCTGCATTAACTCAAAGAAAGGATCGGGAAGGGAATCACGAAACATACGTGATATCTCTTTTTCTAACATGGGAGGTTGAACTTGTGCTGCCACTTCAATCCATCTCAAAGAATATTCTTGAAATCTTTCATTGGCTTTCTTTTTTACTCTTCGAAGATCCATACGTGTTGGAGTTAAGCCTTTAACATACCGATATTGTCTAAAAAAATGCATCAGCTAGATCAACCCATCTCTTGATATGTTATTGGGTCAACTGATTATACCAGACTACTGTTGGGACAATGAGGCTATCATGGAAGGAGTGAATTAACAGATCATCATAACTTAAATATCCTTCCATTTTTTGGCAAAACATTCTCAGGTGAATTAGAGGACAACTGGTGCCATCGTATTTCTAAAAATTAGGCATTTTGAATTCATGGGGCATAACCAAATCTGGAACCAAGCTGAGCTTTCTTGCTTCTAATTCTTCAATGGGCATACGATCTTTGGGTGCATAGCTCTCCTCTATCCTCGGAATTCCCTCAATTTGATGAACAGTCTTTTCAGTTAACACCTTTTGGTTATGCCATGATCATGCAATGTAAACAACAGAAATCAATGAAAAATAAAATGAGAAAGAAAAAAAAAATTGGTTAGTACCAATTAATGGAAAGAAAAGATTCTATTTATCAAGGTGTATAAATCCTAACCTCATGCTCTCTAGTTCCATGCTTTGTTTTGAAAAATTAACCTAACCGCATGATTACTAATTCACAGGCATTTATTCAGGATAAAGGAAAAAATCAGATAAATCAAAAGCTAAAGCTTATTTCTCCTTTGTGTACCTACAGACAGAGGTTCAGTATTGTCTTATATCGGATGAATTTCTATGGTTTATTATATGCAAGGTTTTAGTTCTAGGATTAAAGGTACTCGAACTATCCTTGTTGATGCCCCCTTGGGCTGCCAACCCTCAATCCTAGTCCATCACAGACTTAAGCGGACCGATTTCAATTTGAGAGACATAGAGCATATAAACCCCAAAAGTTACTTGCTAGGTCTGACACGGAGAATAAATTCTCACGAAGACGCCGCTTTCACTCCCACTTAAAAGGGCAAGCTTGATTATAAAGCTTATGTTATGCAAATGCAAGTGTTGTGTGTGAGGAGAAATATTCAAACCTTTGACAAACAAATGAAATTTAATATCTAAAAATAAAATCAAAACGGTAATAAAGAAGAATATATAACATATTATGAAAATAATAAGTATATATATAAAAAATTTGAAAGGAAAGAATTATAAATTAAATATATATTTTTGAATTCTTATTAATATAGACAATTTGTAATTGATTTTAAACTTTGACCAGTCCCAGCGGAGTCGCCAAGCTGTTGTAACCGGTTTTCGCCCGGGCACGAAATTTTTTTACTTGGCGGGAAAAATAAATGAATAAATAAATAAATGATTTTGAAAATATTTTGGGAGTCACCATTGACCTTTTTGGGTTAAGTAGGTCAAACACTTAAAAACAATCTTTTAAAATAGTTTTTAAGAAAACATGATTTAAAAGAAAAACTGATCTGCGTATAACTAAAAAAAAATTAGTAAAGAAGGGATCTGTGGTCGATTACGTTTAGGAAAGGATTAGCTCCCCTATAACGCCCAAAATTGGTACCCATTAATTATAAAATTGTCTCTATTATTTTAAATATTCAAAGATATATTTAATTTATAATTCTGTTATTTCAAATTTATTATTATAATTTTAAGAGAATCTATTAATATATATATATATATAAATAAGATGTTTATTTAAAGATATATTTAATTTAATATTCTATTATTTCAAATTTATTATTATAATTTTAAGAAAATCTATTAATTTATATATATATAAATAAGATGTTTATTTATTCAGAAATATCAGAAAAATGCTTCTAAGTGCTTTAAGACATCTCTTTTCTTTATATTAAAAAATAAATAAATATTAATAAAACATTTATCTAAAAATAATTAAAATATATTTAATTTAAAATATTTTTTTATTTTAATATATATATATATATAAGATATTTATTTATTTAAAAATATCAGAAAATGGACATCTAGTTGCTTTAAGACCACCATTTCTTAATATTGAAAAAAAATATTAATAAAACATTTATCTAAAATAATTAAATTTATATATATAAAAATAAGATATTTATGTATTTAAAAATATCAGAAAATGGACACCTAGTTGCTTTAAGATTGCCCTTTCTTAATATTGAAAAATAAATAAATATTAAATATTGAAAATGTGATGATTTTTCCTAAAATAATTTAAATAAAATTAAATTAAATATATATATATATATTAAAAATAAATAAATATTATTATTTAAACAAATATATATATATATGACTAAGATAATAATAAAATAATAATGGAAGTAATAATTTAAATATATTAAGAAATAAAGGACAATTAAAAAAATAAAAAAAATGCAAATAAATAGTACTTAAATAAAATTAAATAACAAGATTAAAATGTAAAATATAAAAATTGATGAACATAATTCGAAATATAATTACTAATATTGTAATTATCCCTTAATTATTAATAGGTGATTAAAATAAAAATATTAAAATTATTAGGGACTAAAATAAGTAAAATTAAAAATAACCAAATTGAAATATAAAATATCTAAAATAGTGTACATAATTCGAATCATTATGAAAATATAATTACTCATAGTGTTATTAACCCATAATTATTAATCAGGATTAAAAATAAATATTATTAAAATTTAAGGGACTAAGTAAGTTATTTACCTTAAATATTATATAAACATGGCAATGGCTAAATTATAAAGAAATAAAAGTAAACGACCGAATTAAAGCTTTCAGTGATTGATTTCAGTGACCAAATTATAAGTTTACAAAGTTATAGGTATCACGGAAAGAGTTTGCTCTTAGGTGTAAATTACGCATATACCCCATACCCAAAACGACACCGTTTGGGAGGGGTATATGATCCTCAAAGGGTCGGCCCTCGGGCCAATCTTCTCATTTCTCATAAATTACCCCAAATTTTTTCTTTTTCAACCTGGATACCACATATGGCCTCCTTTTGTTCTAAAACTACCTTGATTGATCTAGATCTAAAAGAAACTGATGGCTTTACCTTCGGTTATAGGGTGGTTTTAGCAACGTTTGGGCTTCCGATGGTAGAAAAGGCTTCAAGGTAAGTCTTTCTCTTCTCTTTTCCTTTCGGTTTGCTGTTGTGGGTTTTGTTTTCGTTGTTGTTGTTTGCTTCTGTTTGTGTCTTCCTCTCTCTCTCTGTATCTCCGTCGTGGCTTTTTGTTCTTGCTTGCTTTTTTCTTTTCTTGCAGGTGATCGGTGGCTTTTATAGCCACCACTGATAATGGCTTCGGACCGGTCCCAAGGAGGTGGCCTAGGTGAGTCACCATAGCTATGGTGGTGACTCACCATAGAGCTCGGCGTGGGCGGCTGTCATCGTGGCAGCAAAGCTTCTAGAATATTCTGGCGAGGGCGACGACAGTTGGAACATCGGTGGCCAGGTGGTAGTAGTAGAATCGGGCGGCTGCGTGGTGGCAGTGGGCTCAAACATCTAGCAGAGGCGGCTAGAAGCTGAGATGATGAAACCCTAGGGTTTCCTCTGTATCTGGTTCTTATTGGGCTTCCAGATCTAGGCCGGTTATTGTAAATTTGGATCGAGTTTGGTTTGTAAATGGACCTCTGGGTTCTGGTTTGTAATATTTATTTAATAATAATAATAATGATGATTTTAATAATAATAATAATATATGAAAAAAGGCAAATTGAAAAATTAGTGTCTACACGTTCTTTTAAGTCATTCCAAACAGAAGCAACACTCTAGGCAAACACCAGCCCAGCTGATAAATCCTTTCAAACATCATTAAGAATCCAAGACAGAAAAACATCATTAAATTGATCCCACTGTACCTACAAAGCTTCACTATATGCGCTTCATTGACAAGATCCATCGATAAACCCTAATTTATTCTTAACAAGCAACACAATCCTCATTGAGCAGCTCCACACACTCTAATTGTCCAAGCCGACCAACGACTGAGAAACGAGCATTAACCCAGGAATATCTGATGGATGCAAGTATAGAAGATGAGTAAAGTCAAGCATCTCCTTGGTAAAAAGACATAGTGGATAGAAACGGAGAAACCAAAAGCAAAGAATGAGTAAAAGAAACCCCAAAAAAACAAAAAACTGAATGAATCAGAATACTAAATGAATGGGTAAAAGGATTGAGAGTAAGGCTGCTACCATGTTAAAATCAGAATACTGAAATGCCTCTGATTCATATATTAATTTAAGGTATACAAAATGTATATATATATATATAATGTGCTAATTACAAAGAAACTACTTCTAACCAACCTCTAACTACTACCTAACTATAAAGAAATAGCTAATTAACTTCTCCAACATATCCCTTGGAGTCTCATATTTTCTTTTCTTCTTTGGTAGGTTTGGAAGCGGTGCAACTCATCTATCTTTTCCAACACCACTCTCCCCAACAGTGTTACCACCCACCTTAGTGAGACTTGGGCCTCTTACTACTCCTCTTCGTTGCCCCCTCTGTCTTTCTCGGTCCAGTAACTCTATTGAAGTTCGTTGGAAGCCTGCTACTTTAGATTGGATAACAATCAATAATGATGGAGCCATTCATCCTCACAGTTCCCATAACAAACTAGGTGGACTCATCCGCAATTCTACTGGAGATTGGATTTTCGGCTTCAAAAAATACTTGGGAATTTCTCAACCCCTCCCCGCCGAGTTTTGCGGTATCTTAAAATGTCTACATGTTGCTTGGGACTTTGAGTTTGAAAACGTTCAATGTCAAACCGACAGTGTCGAGGCGCATAATCTCATTACCTCTGCCACCCTCAAGCATGCCCGATTGCCCTTGTTCGTGAGATCACTTTTACGGTGTCCAAATCTTGGATGGTCGACTTCATTTTAATCCGACGTTAAGCAAACTTTGTCGCTGACGCTTTAGCAAAAATGGCCCCAACTATGATGACTCTCTTCAAACCTTCCAGCTTCCCCCGCAACACTTGATCTCTTACATAAGGACTGTAATGGTGCCGCTTATGTAAGGCACTAGCCTCCTTGTAATTGGCCATTGGCCTCCTTCCTAATCAAAAATAAATAAATAAATAAACTATAAATCATGATGAAAGATTTTTCGTTTATGATAATTAGGGTGACCTAAGTGAGGTTTTGTTGGACTCGAAAGGACAAGGAGTGAGGAGGCCCACCACTGATATTCATGGTTTCATAGATGCTTTGGCACATAATGATCTTTGGGATCAAAAGCCATCTAAGGGTTGGTTCACTTGGCAAAATAATGGGTCATCATCGAGTCCCATGTGTGTCAGATTGGATCAGTTTGTTGCCAACTCTTCTTGAATTCGTTCCAATCCGAATAGTAAGGTTATTACAAAGTTTGAGGACAAGTCGGCTCACAACTTCTTATTGTTAGATATTTGTGGCACAATTCGTCCCAAACGTAGTATAAGAAGGGACTATTTTTGATTTTACAATTGTTGGGCAAAGGAAGAGGGGTGCATGAATAAAGTTGCTTTGACTTGGACAAATACTATGGGATTTATGCTTGACAAAATAAGTGCATTGGGATGTGATTTAAACGTGTGGCAGCAGGAATATAATACCTCAAAAATTTGATTTGTGATCAAAATGGTAAAAGTGAAAGTTTGAAGTCTAAGAAGGATCGAAAGGCTTTGTAGAATTTGATTTGGTTCCCCTTGCATGTACCTCGACATGCAATCATAGTTTGGCTTACTGTTTTGGGGAGACTGTCAATCATGGATAGACATAGACTTATTCGGATGGGATTTGATGTGGGCAGTCATTGCGTTGTTTGTGGTAATGCGATGGATTCTAGAGAGCATCTTTTCTTTGAACGCTCATTTTTTTATGAATGTTTGGAGAGGAGATCTTGCATCTTGCAACCTTTTTCGTGCGATTAGGTCGTGGGAGCAAGAAGTTGCTTGGGTTGTTACTCACTTGAAGGGTAAGTCGTTACTTACTCTCATCTTAAAGTTAGCTTGGAGTGTATTTTTATATATGGTGTGGGTGAAAAGAAACAATAGAATTTTTACAAATAAAACTAGATCGAGTATTGATGTTCTTAATTCCATTAGGGAGGTGGTTAGAGTTAAGCTTTAAGGAAAGTGTATTGATAGGTCTAACCATGTAAATGAATGTTTGTGTATAGTTTGGGGGTATAATTGACTGAGCAGCCGATTTTCTGTGGTTGATAGAATTTGGTTGTAACAGATTTTGCTATTTCTTTGGATTAAATACATATAGAATTATCCAAAAAAATAAGGCGACCAAAATCACAAAAAGTAAAAGTTGGTTTCAAAAGTATAAATTTAGAAAAAGTTTGAGGGTTTAATTGATAATTTTCCGAAAATAAATATTTATCCGTATATAGGTAGTTTATCTATTGGTGTGCATTAAATATGAAAATACAAGATTGATTCTGTCAAAACGGTTTTTTTTTCAAATGGGGAAATAGAAAAGTCTCGTTTCAAAATAATTCTTTAGTGTCCGGTTAATGATAAAACGTAGTTCGAGGATTCGCCACTAATCCTTGATTAGGGTGTGATTGGGTACTCAAAAACGTATTTGTCATTTTAATAAAATATTAATTTTAATTAAAACAATAAACTTGCGGTTTGCATTACCAAAATTCGAGTTCGGGAGTCGGTTACGTGTGGGGAAGGATTAGCACCCCTACAATGCCCTAAATCGGCACCTAGTCGATTAATTAATTATTTTTGCAATGAAATTTACAAGTTAAAGTCTAATTTAATTTAATATCTGGGGACGTTGATTCATTCCACTGTCACTCAGGGAAGATTGAATCGAGGTCGACTTGTTCCACTGTTACTCAGGGAATATCAAATCTTGAAAGAGAGGGATCTGCTCCACTTTTCTCTTGAGGAAAAATTAGATATGGGACGTTGATTTATTCCACTGTCACTCAGGAAATATTGAATCGAGGCAGACTTATTCCACTTTTACTAATGGAATATCAAATCTTGAAAGAGAAGGATTTATTCCACTTTTTCTTGAGGGAAAATCAGATATATGGGCATTAATTCTTTCCACTGTCACTCAGGGAAGATTGAATCGAGGTAGACTTGTTCCATTATTACTCAGGGAATATCAAATCTTGAAAGAGAGGGTTTTGTTTCGCTTCTTCTTAAGGAAAAGTCATAAATGGGGGTGTTGATTCATTCCACTATCACTCAGGAAGATTGAATCAAGGTAGACTTGTTCCATAATTACTCGGGGAATATCAAATCTTGAAGGACAAGGATATGTTTCGCTTCTTCTTAAGGGAAAATCAGATATAGAGGCGTTGATTAATTCCAATGTCACTCAGGGAAGATTGAATCGAGGTAGACTTGTTCTACTATTACTCAGGGAATATCAAATCTTGAAAGAGAGGGATTTATTACGCTTTTTCTTGAGGGAAAATCAGATATGGGGACATTGATTCATTCCACTGTCCTTTAGGGAAGATTGAATAGGGAAGATTGAATTGAGTTCGATTCATTTCTCTTATCTTCGAGAATATCAAATCTGAAAATTAAAATTACCACTTGTTAGTATATGTTTGAAAATTTGAAAAATCATACTTGAAGATTTGGATTTCAAGATAATCTTTGAAAATCGATTTTTCTTGTGGAAACTTGTCTCGCAGCTACCGAATATGGGAGTCTGCCTCCCTAAACATGATTCTTTGCATTTGAGGTTTGAATTATAGCTTCCACTTGTAAGGATTTTGATATCATGAATCTTCTCTTTTCATTGGAAGATATGTAAAAACCGTATATTTATGTGTGAAATGCGAATGCAATGTAATGCATTTCTTTTATGCAAATGATGTTCTCATGCATGCAGAAATGTTGATTCAATTTTCCTCTGACTCCAAAATGGAGAACCAAGTTTTCTTCGTCTTGATCACTCCTCTATAGGGTTTACTCATTTATCAATGTAGTAACTTACGCTTTTAAGCTTGCAAATTTGAAGAGCCATATGATCATCTTATGTCTTTGTGTCTTCTTTAGCCCTTATCTGCATTAAAGTCTCAGAAGAAATGCTTCATTTCTTGCTACAATCAGTAATATGATGATGCCCCTTTCTATCCTTGGCTCAAATACGCCATCAGAATTGTTTTTCAGGAGTCTTTCATTAGTTGATGCTTGATTGATTTGCTTTACAAAGTAAGATATGTTCATATTTTGGGTTTGCCCCTGACACTTCAAGTTGTGAGTCTCATTCTCAATGTTTTTTCGGTCTGAACCTTCTTATTTCCACATGATCTGGATTTCTGGTCATGCCCCAAAGTGGGTATTTTCATGAGCCATCCCCATTTGGTTACAAAATTTCATCATTGACTGGTCTCACTCTTACCTTCTACCATGAGCTGGTACGAATTAATATGGATTTGTTAATGTGTTACATGATGATAAAATTGCCATGTTGAAGAAGAGAGAGGTTATGGCTCATTGGATCAAAATGCATGAGCATCCTTTTAGCATTATGGAGGAGGAAGGATTTAGTTTGATGGTGAAACGAGGAATTCCACACTGGACTAGTGTTTCTCAAGTTACTATAAGAAAAGACGCCTTCAAAGTTTATGAGTTTGAGAAGAAAAAGTTAAAAGCTTTATTGAAATAAGTGGATCAAATTAGCTTGACTACAGATTTGTGGAAGTCTAAGCCACAAAAAATTGAATACATGGTTCTTATGACTTATTTTGTGGATATTGGTTGAAAGCTTCAAAAGCGGGTACTAACCTTTGTTCATTTGTCACCTCCAAGAAAATGTGCTAATATTGTTGATTAAATTTTAACATGTTTAAAGGAGTTGGAAACTGAAGAAAAAATTAAGTGTGCTTAAATTATTTTTATTTTAATATACTTATTAACTAGTAGTGTTTATCTTTTTGTTATGATCATATAATACTAAAATATTTTTATTTGTTTCTTATATAGGTTTTCACAATTTCAGTGGGCAATGCATCAGCAAATGATTCTTGTATTAAGCTATTGAAGGAAATTTTGTAACAAATGGAAGACTGCTTTGCAATGGAAAATATTTTATGTTCGTTGTTGTGAGCATATTCTTAACATAATGGGTACAACATGGTCTCCAAAAAGTGCAAAGCATTATTGAGAAGGTTCATGACAGGGTTGATTTCTTGAATGCAAGGGATGTGCGACTCAAATGGTTTGGTGTGGTTGTTAATCAATACAATGTGCAAGATCGAAAATTGATTCTTGAATGCAAGACACATTCGAATGCAACATACGCCACGTTGGATTGTGCTATCAAGTTTAGAAATATATTTCTTAGATATGTTTTGCATGATCATTCTTATAAGCATTGTACTGATGATGATGATGAGTGGGAAAAAATTAAAACTGCTTGAAACTTTGAAAAAGTTTAAAAGTCACTACTAACATTATATCAGGATCTGAATAACCAACTTCTAACATGTTTCTTGGAGAGGTTTAAATAATTAAAGAGCTTTTGGATGCCAAATTTGAGTCTTATGATGATTTTGTTAAGAGTATGGTTGATAATATGAAAGAGAGATTTCACAAGTATTGAGGTGAATGCAATTTTTTAATCGCAGTCCTAGATTGAAAATAAAGGCATTGGAGATTGCATTTCCCAAAATATTTCCATAACCTTTAGTTAGGGAGAACATTAGTAAGGTCAAAGACATCATGTATCAACTTCTTGATGAATATTTGAGGATGTATTTTTCATATTGTAACGTGGAAGAAAACGGAGAATGTGTATTTTCTATAGATGTTCATGGAGGCGATGTTACATCTAGTGGTTTGTATGAGCTTTAAAGATGTTTTTAGTGGGAAAACATTTGTACCGTGTGTGAAATTTGAATTTGACTCGTATTTGGATGAGGGTGCGTCTTTAGTCAAGATGCTAAATTTGATTTGATTGCTTGGTGGATGGAGAAGTCAAGCAAATTTCGCATTTTATCTATGATGGCAGTAAATGTATTAGTTGTTCCTATTACTGTTGTGGTTTTTGAGCCCACATTTAGTGCTAGAAGTCGTGTTATATATCCTTATAGGTATTCTCTTACTCTAGAAAGAGTGCAAATGTTGATGTGTGCAGGTGATTGGTGTAGATCCCTTCATGGATTAAAAAGAAAGAATACAGTAAATGTATTTTCTTATAATAAAGTTTGTTTTTCTAAATATATTGAAAAATATTTGAGTTTTTTAATTATTTCATAATAAGGAAAAGCAACCGAAAAAACTATTATCCTAGTACCTTAAAAAAATCGATAATGTGACGAATTAAAATGTTTAATATTTGAATTTGTTAATCTTATATTTTTTTACTCCATAGTTATAATGATTTCATGCTCTTTTATAGAATAATTTATTATTACTCATTATCTTTTACTCTTTTTTAACAGGTGCTATGTATGGAATTGTGGTTTATGGACATATTGTCATCTTTTGTAAACTTGGACATATTGCTTCCATTTTTTTGTAAATTTGGGCATGTTGCTACCATCTTTTGTAAACTTGGATATGATGACATATTTTTAAAGTAAACTTGACATGTTGTCATCTTTTGTAAGTAAACTTAACATGCTGTTGTAATTTTTGTAAGTAAACTTAATTTGTTGCTGTCATTTTTTGTAAGTAAACTTAACATGCAACTGACATCTTTTGTAAGTAAACTTGATCATGACATTGTTATTTTTTGAAAGGAAAATGTTGTCATCTTCTGTAAATTTGGATATAGTGCCATATTTGTCATCTTTTATAAATTTATATGTGTTGCTATATTTTGTAAACTTTTAATACATTTGATGTTTTAAAAACTTCAAAACTTATATTAATATTCCTAAATGTCTTTTAATTCTATTTTTAATTTTTAGATTTTTTATAGCTCATGCATTCGTATTATAATCTATAATTTTTTGTTGATTAAAATAAAAAATATTTATATGTTTTTAAATGCAATATAAGCTTTTATGTAGGTTCATATTCGAGCTCGAGTTCGAGCTTGAAATGTGCTCAAAATTGAGCTTCACTCGAGTTCCTAATAAAGCTTCGAGTGCAAGCCTTTTAGAGTTTGAGTTCAAGTCGAGTTTTAATATTTTATTTGGAGTTGAGCTTGATAATTTTTAGCTAGCGAGTTTTCGAGTTGAGCCTAATTTTAAACTGTTTGAGTTCGAGTCAAGCTCAGCAATACTAGAGCTCGACTCAACTCGTTTACAACCCTAGTCATATTCTTTCTATTATAACACACTTTTGAGCTCATTGTCTATCTTGCTAAATGTGATTTGAGCGAGATATTATTGATTGCAAACATATTTCCCTTGTGAGTTTTTCTCCTTGTGAAAATATCTATTGTCGATTGCTTCCACACCACAAATTTTAAAGTCCAATTCACCCCCTCTCGACATATTTCAGTTGTTCGTTGGAGATAAGAATTTGTATCAAAGCGGGTCCCTATGGATTGTTTAAAAACCTTGAAAAGATCGTAGGAAATCACTATCAACTTCTACATTCAATCGAGAAAGATGGCTTCAACCTTTGGCTTTTACTACATTAAAGATTCACAATAGGTCAATAGGCCACCAATTTCATTGAGGCAAATTACGTCTATTAGAAGAATAAGATGAAGCTCTTCATTCAAACAAATGATCTAGAGATTGGAACTCTATCTTGAGGGGGGTTTTCTACCCCAACCAATGGTATGGACGATTGGAATGAAGAAGAAAAAAATAAGTTCCAACTCAATGTCAAGGTCATGCACATTTTGTTTTGTGCACTAGACTCGGATGAATATGAAAGAGTCTCTTCTTATTCCAAAGCCAAGGAAATTTGGGATAAAATTGAAGTTAGTCATTAAGAAACCAAAGAGGTTAGAAAAATTAAAATTAGTCTTCTCAATCATAATTACGAAAACTTCAATATGAGACTATATGAAGATATCAAAGTTATGGCCAATAGATTTTCGATTATCGTCAATGATCTCATGGTATTTGGAGAGGTAATCTCAAATGAAAATATTTTTGATAAGATGGTTTATAGTTTTCCTAAATCATGGCAATCCAAGAAGATTGTCATTTTTGAAGGAAAAATCTAAATACTCTTACTCTAGATGAGCCTATTGGGTCTTTTCTTACTCGTGAAATGAAGGGTGAAGGTGAAGGAAGAAGAAGAAGAAAGAAAAAGGTAGAAGGAAAGAAGGAAACTAAGAAGAAAAATGACGTTGTAATTGCCCTTATGTTCACCAATAACATTGAAGATGGTTCTAGTGAAGAGGTGAATGATGAAGAAGACATGGACAAACTTTTCATGAGATTCAAGAAATTCATGTCATCTAAACAGAAAGATGTGAAACATGAATCAAATAAGAATCCCGCATATGCTATAATTTCCAAAAACTAGGATATGTCAAGTATGATTGTCAATTATTGAAAAAGAATGGATCAAGAAAGTCAAAGAAAAAGACATTTGTTTCTACTTGGGGTGATGAGGGCATCACCAATGATGATGAAGATGATGAACTAGCCAATCTTTTTCTCATGACCACCCAAGATGATTCGAATGTATCTTCTAACTCAAATGAATTAAATTCATATTCTTTTGATGAGTTACATGATGCTTATGATGAATTGATTTTTGAATTTGAGACCATGAATTCCAAATATAAGAAAATAATTTATAAGTTTAAAATTGAAAATGACTCTTTTTTAAAAGAAAAATTAGATTTTGAAAATCAAAATGAAACTTTGAAAAGGGATTTAGATTTTTCAAAAATGAGAATTGAAGAATTGGAAAAAAGAAAATCTTGATTTGAAAAACAAGCTTGAAAGTTTAAGAAAAGAAAAAGAAATTATTTATAATGATTCATCAAATTCAATAATGAAAATGTTCACATTATCATTATCATGGTCGTAATTCTAATACTTATCCTATAAAGAAAATTAATTTTATAAAATAAGACAATTATGAGTTTCTAAGGGAACTATAGACATTGAAATTAACACTCAGAGACTCAAAGTATTTTGGGTAACAAAATTCAAGTAAGTGGCTCTTGTAGGTGTGTAGGGGAAATAGTCAGCAACGACAATCAATTTGGAAGCTCTAGACACACTAAGGAAGGACACTTGAAGAAAGAAATACTTAATCACTCAACCTTTATTCAAGTGGTAAAAAAATTTTGTTTCATGCAATTTCATGTTGATGTGGTCTTATATCTTGATATGCATGATTGAGTTTCCCCACATAGTGTTAAATTGAAATTAGTTAGGGGGAGTTAATATTGCACGACTTGCATATTTTTAGCCTAATATGCTTATGTTGATGATTTTTTTCCCTTAAATTGCATTTTTTTCGGTATATTGATAAAACTTATGTTCCTTTCCAAATTGTAGTTTTCTTGATATAAAATATGATATATCTTTTAATAGGTATGATTTGGACCTTGCTTGATCAAGCTTGTTAACTCTATTCAAAAAGTCTATAATATATACTTTAGTAAAGTACCTAGTAAAATACACTAAAATAGTACAACTTCTTAATATTTAGTGTCTTAATATGTTTCCAGTGCAAGCCACAGTCATAGAATCGATAGGGACTTTTTTTTTCAAGTGTTTGAGGGTTTAATACGAAAAAATTGTAATTTCCAGGCGTTTGGTTTCAATATCGCTTGGTTGGTATCAAAATAAAAAAAATTCTAGTAGTCATTTTCATTATCAATAATGTTTCCCAGTATTGATATCGATTATTGGGTTTCAATACTAGATGTCTCGATATCGAGGCCAAGGTCATGTTCTATGTCAAAATGGGCTGTTTTAACCATAATATGTCATTCTATCATTTTATTTCAAACCCTAACTGACCCTTTAAAACACACTCTCAACTCAACCTCGTTTTCACTCAAAAATCGCATGAAAATCCTTCCCCTTTCTTCATCTATTGTGGGTTTTCATCACGATTTCTTCAACATTCATTGTCATTTTATAAAATGTCAAGGTAAATTTAGTATGAACCATAATCCTTAATTTTCAAAATTTTTGTTCTTAATTGGGTTGAATCATGTTTACTAAAATTATTTCTATATCTTTTAAACACTTAATTATAACTTTTAGCCCATGATTCCTCTAAAAAAATCAAAAAAAAAATTATATAGGGTTTCAAAAAAAATTAAAATTTTTAGAAAATTCGAACATATGTGATGCAATTGGGTTGAATGTTTGTGTTGAATTTATATGTGTTTTTTTTTGTAGGAGGTTAGCCTATTCGTCAATTTTTCTTAGAACTTTCATTTTTAGGTTTACCCACCACATGTTTGAAAATAATTCTCAAACAAAAAATGTTATTCCTTAGACAAAAAATGTTATTCCTTAGACATTTTTTTTGCACTCAAAATGCATCCTAGAACAAACCTTAAGCGTCTTAGAACTGGTAGTTAAAAGTAGAATTTAATAATATCCATTAATAAAACAGGTTTCATACTCGGATATAAAAACAGAATACAACCTACATGCCTCCTAATCACTTGTACCGTACTCTACAAGCAACAAAGGTGGAACTCCTTTATTGATGTCGGTAGTTGCACTGGTTCGATTCTTTTAACCTGAAACGGTGAGTACAAATGTGAGCTTTGGGAAGCTCAGTAATACAGAACTACCAAGTGATGTTGAAGGACATGTAGATAATACGCAAGCATAAAAAATTCATCATCGATTCAGACGTCTACATGTTATCGGGATGAGTTATGGTTCCACTGATATTTCTTCGATTAAAAGACATGAAGATTTCAGTTAAGAGGAAACATTCAAATAACCAAGTTCAAAAGATCGAAATAGGATGTCTAGTGTATTCCAAAAAAATAGGGTAATGTATATATATCCTTTAAAAATGTTAGTAGTTTAAAACATATTTTAAAACCACAATAATACCCTCCAACCAATATGACGCCAGACAGAATAGTGATTATCCTGTAGGCTAGCTCCGACAGACGATTCACAAGAGAAAATTCGCCCAAAAACCAGAGAAAAAAGTCTCTAGGGTTTAATAAAATATTATAAAATCAAACAATGCCAAAAAGCAGTCCACAAGCCTGACTGTTATAGCCAAAAATCGTCTTTATTCAAATTTTGCCAAAAATAGAAAAATCCCGAAAATCACTCTAAATTGAAATTCGAAATAAAATAAGCAATCTCCCAAAAATCCGGCCTAAATCGGATTTAAATTGACTTCATAATTAATAATCGAAATATTACCATAAATAGTAAAAAATAACTAAATCTAGTGATCCGGAGGGGAAAACGGTAGAATTTGAGGTTGAAAAAAAGGTCACATGGATATTAGGATCATTATTGATCAGTTATTGATAAGACGAATAGGTATTCCATTGGTATTTATTTCATTTCTATATTGTAATAGTATAAAACATTGTCCGACGACTTGGGTCGTGCTCCATAACCTTTAGGGGCAGTACATCATTTAGGTTCATTGGTGTTCCCATATTCTATCCAAAGACATTCACTTAATCCAAGCCATAAAGGTATTTAGGTCGTCTCGATATTCGAGGTTATTTTAGTCATTTTAGGGTTCAAGTACATTAGTTATTTCAAAACTTGAGGATAATCCATCATTTAAATGTTTCAGTGATATGTTGCACTTCTAGTAATCTAGTCTTCAAATGATTATTAAAAAAAAGGAGATCACCGTATTAAGAATTCCAAATGTAGAAGTTTATTTTTTTGGGGTTTCAAATAGGTTGAGAATTTAATCAGTGATTTCAAGGTTCAAGTGGATCAAAATATGAGTTCTCAGGTAGTCTTCATTATCATAGCCATCCATAGTCCTTTTTACACTTTAAGGGTATTATCATCATTCTATTCAATTCTGTCAGTGGCAATACTTTCGATAATTAGGCTTTAAGTATTTATTCAAGAATCATAATTTATAGGTCTTGTGTTTTTTCGGAGGTTAAATACTGATTATAAGTTATTTTCCCAATAAATTAGGAATTAATAGGTGCGTCATTAATTTTGTCGGGTCAAAATACATATTCTCAGGGTAATTCCACTATCATGGTCAATACATACCATTTTTACAACTTAAGGGTATTTTTGTAAGTTCTTATGTATGTATATACGACATTTAACCTTTAACGAAAATAATCAAAGTTTAAGGATATTAATTTCAATTGATTTACTGATTAATCATTGAACTTGAATTTACTTCTTATCTATCTTCTAATTTCTTATCTGAGTCATGCGAGGCTTATATGATTTACTAATTTCTTATCATAATCATACCGGGTATCCTTCATTTAACGGTATCTATAAGATCAATCGAACTCATTCATGCATTTACCAACTATCAATATGTACCATACAACATACAAAGGTAGTAGAGTATTACCTTGATTTTTGTGCTCTACTGATCAAACATTTAAACTCTATTCGATCACTCTCAATCTTGAATCCAATGTCCAATAATATCTTAGTACATATAAACAAATATTACATCAGAAACGTGGCCTAATTGCAGAAAACATATCAAATTGGAAGGTAAAATACTGAAAAACAACTTACCGGGTTGGAATTTGGATAAACAAACTTCAGATTCGGACTCAGGATGTCTAAAAACATAAAATATGACTTTTCAAAAAAATTAACTTTTTGGGTCAATGTTAACTATCAGATCGGTCAACACTCAGACCGGTTTGGGTTGAGCATACCCAATTCAGACGGGGTCAGACCGATTCTGTCTACCTGAATTGGTTTTAGAAGGTTTCCTTAGCTGGGAAAGAGCACCACACGCATGTGGCGGTGCGTGGTGGCATGTGGAGGCCGTGACAGTTTAGGGGACGACTGGCGATTACTCCCTGTTCAAGCACTCACCATAATCAACCAAAAACATATAAAAAAACCTAGCCAAACCACAGTAAATCGGATGAAGGAAATAGTCGGAGCACTTACCACGATGAACTACGAATAAATGATGATCGGGGAATGGGGCCAATTGGGTTTTTCTCAGAACTGATCAGAGAACATAGTGGTTGAGAATGTGAGGTCAACAGAGCTCGAGTTTGGTTGGAATTCATGAAGAACATAGGTGTATGGTATGTTTACGCTGAAGCTTCGATCGATGATTTGTGACGAATGATGAGGCTTTACGATGATAGGCCGGCTAGGTTCTGGTCGCGGGATCATGGCAGTCACAGTGGTACTGGCGATGTACTACACGGTGGTCGGGGAAGGGTGGCGATGAGCGATGGACGACAATGAGAAAATGGTTCAAGTGATCTGGGGACTTGGGGATTCAAATTTATAGGGATTTCGATTTAATTCAGGGGTTTAATATTTATATTTTGTATAAAAAATGAATAGTGCCCTAACCTAAATGGCTAAGGCATGCTCACCCTTATCCCTAGGTCACGGGTTCAATTCACTATAGTGACCTGATTCTAATTTTTTTCTACAGACCTATCATGGTCAAATCAGGGAATGAGTCCCTGAACTCTCAAGATTTCCGAAAACTACCTTAGAATTTTTTTAAGATCTTATAAAATGGTCCTCAAAAATTATTAAATTAAAATTAATAAAAATAATAATTAAAAAAAATCAAGGTGTGATAGAAAATGATTTTTAAATCGTATTTACTATATTTCATATTATTTTGCTAAATGATATTTAATGATGTAGGGTGTGAACTACCCAATGCAATACTATATGATATTTTGATATATTTGTATCTATGTATACTTTGATATGTGAATGGTACATGGATTTAAATATAAAGCTCATTGTATGTGCATTGAGAGTTATTGGTACAATTGGCATGCCATAAGGTGGAGTGTTTATTGATCTATCATATATTGATACATTCGTGTATATCATAGTGACATGACACATTTTATGACATGTATATGATATTTGTACCTACACATATATGATGTTGGTGCGATGTATTCATGATTATAAGTACAATGATGTTGTGTTCTACAGTACTTGTACACCCATATGACACACCTATGGTGAAAATGAGTTATATGGCACTAAAAGTGCAATTTGTTCACAAGGTAGTTAAATTGCATATAGTATACTCGTATATGACTCACGTTCTATGTATTCTCATTCATCATACAATTGGGCTATGAAATAAAATGATATGGAAACATACAGGTTTGATTGAATTGAAAGTAAAGTTTTCATTTAGAACTTGAGATTGGCTTTGAATGCCTTATATGTGAATTTTTTATTTATAGATAAATTTTATATGGTGATTTGTTACACATATGTTTTATTATTTTATTATTTTATTATCATTGTTATTATTATTATTAGTAATTTAGTGCATCACTAAGTATATAGTTAGCGTGTGATGATTTTCACGCATAGGTACAAGAAATCGAGTGGAGTAAGGAGCTTAGTTTGGTATCATGTATAAAGAAGTATCTATTGGTATTAGTAATGACATCCTACTGTTGTTTTGATTTTCTAGTTGATATGTATTTTTATATATCGTGATGCTCTGATATGTCTATGATATAAAAAGGTTTGTATAAGTTATATGTGTGGATTTCAATAAGTAAAATATGATGTGAATATGTTTGAAACTAGTTTAAAATGGATAATACTTGTTATAATTACCAGTTATAAAAATAGTATACTACATAGTATTTTAGTAAATTTGAATTTATTTTCTATCAAAGTAAATTTTGTTTTAGGCAATTTTACTCTTTGTATAAAACAGTATTGAACTACCATGTTGATGTTTAAAAATGAACTTTAATTAAATATTAAAATATAATATTTTAATGTTACACGATTCAATAATTTTTTATTCTTTGACATTATTTAAATGATTTTAGAAAAAAAACAAATTTCACTTATTTTCGAATAAGGAATGATTTAAAAATATCATGTAACATCTCGGACTCGTATTCGACAATGTATACGGGAAATGGATATTACATTTATTGGTATCAGAGCTGCAGGTTTAGTCAATTCTATGCCTAAACCGAGTCTATTTCGAATATAAAAATGTGTACATGCCACTCGGATGTCAATATTATTGATCTAATATTTATATGATTTGATTGATGCCACTTCTTACTAATGTAAGTTGAGATGAATATGTGTTTGTATTAGATATTGGAAGAAGAAAGATCATCCCAAACGATCAATTCTGAGCTTCAGGGTGAAGCTAAGAGGAAAGATAAGGAAGTTGAAAACTTTAACAAGAAAATCAAGATTTTTATTGACCCAAACAGACCAGAAAAGACTTTAGTATTTCGCCCTAGAAAGGTTAATGTGATAAGAGATTTTCCTCCATTTTGTGGAATGAATGCCCCACCTCTTAATGAAGAAGAAGCTGAGATGTGGTAACAACTTACTCATGAGAAATTCAAGGATATCATTTCAAAGAAATTTATTATTATGTCTCAAGAATATGCAAATGACCTTGAGAGTGAAAATGATCCTAAGATAGAGGATGACCCAAACAGTTTTTAATATGTAGATGATCCAGAGATCACTGCAGATACATGTTATTTTTTTAATAAACTTGTATCTATATTGATTGAACTTAGTTCTACTAACTTATATATATAGGCACTAAGTTAATTCGAGAGAAAAGAATCTTGTTAGAATCGATCACAAGTGATATAGTTGTGAATAACCCTTTAGGATAGAGTGCGAAAGTGGATCATATTTGTAGAAACTTTCCATTAAAGATTTAAAGAGTTTAGTTTCCAGCTAATCTGATGGAATTATCTTTGAAGAAATTGAGAGAATCTTGGGTATGTATTGGTTATTTCCCTACCATGTCATTGTGAATTATCGCTTAAAGCAATTGATTTTGAAGGACTCGAAAGGTTCCGAGATCCTAGTGATTAGTAAAAGAGTAAATCTATTATTTAATGTGATTTAAGCAATAACTGCTAAGAAATTATTCTACAAGGTTGTCAAGCTTTCCTAACTAATGTGGTAGATTCTCAAACCTTGAAGACTAAGTTGGAAAATATCCTGGCTATCTGTGAAAATCCAATCCAAATGTAATTCTTGAGAATTACTAGGTTTATCTCTAGATCGAGAGGTAGAATTTAAAATTTTAATTATTATCGGGTACTGTACCTATATCCATAGCCTCGTATAGAATGGCTCCTACTAAACTTAGAGAGTTAAAGGGAAAAATACATGAATTATTAAATCCAAGTTTTATAAAACCAAATGTGTCATCTTGGGGAACACCAGTATTTTTGTGAAAAGGAAAGATGAATATATGCGATTATGCATATACAATCGTTAGTTGAATAAAGTGACATGAAAGAATAAGTATCCTCTCCTAAGGATCGATGATATTTTGCTCTATTCTAAAACAAAAGAAAAATTCGATCATGATGCACATCTTCACATTGTTCTTCAGATTCTTTGGGAGAAAAAACTATATGTTAAGCTATTAAAGTGTGAATTTTGGTTGTCCGAAGTTGCTTTTCTTGGCCATGTAGTTTCAGTAAAGGGGACTAGAGTGGATCCCAAGAGAGTTCAAGTTTTTTTTGAATGGAAAACTCATAAGAATGTCTTTGAAGTACGGAGTGTATCATTTGTTGGTGATAAATACCAAGAAATGCTTTGAGCACTTAAAAGATATTAATGGAAGCCATTGTGCTAATGCAATCAGAATCGAGAAAGGACTATGTGGTCTATAGCGATGCATCATATAATCATTTAGGGTGTATATTAATGCAAAAAGGAAGATTCGTGGCTTATTCTTTGAGGCAACATAAGACAGATGAATGGAATTATCCTACTTATGATTTAAAATTTGCAGCAGTCGTGTTTACTTTGAAAATATGGCACCATTATCAATATAGTCAAAGATATTATGTATATACTGATAATAAAAGTTTGAAGTATTTGTTAACACGACTGTAGTTGAACTTGAGACAAAGAATATGGATTGAGCTCCTTAAGGATTATGATGTGATCATTAATTACCATCCATTAAAAGATGGCGTAGTAGCTAATTCTTTAAAAAGAAAAACATCTTCAGCCTTACGAGCTTTGGATGCATGATTTTCATTAAAAGAGAATTGTGTGTTAATTTCGGAGTTGAGATTAAAGCCTACTTTATTGGAGTGAATAAAGGATCTTCAAAGAAAGGATGAAAGATGCATGTCAAGAATCAAGAAAGTAGAAAAAGGTGAAACCAAAGACTTCAAAGTTAAGTCTAATGGATGCTTGTATTATCGAGGAAGAGTTTGTATTACAAACGATGAGGAATTGAAATAATAACTCATCTCTGAGGTGCACTATAGTTCTTTGACGATGTATCCTAGATGAAACAAGATGTATCATGACTTGAAGAGTCGATATTGGTGGCCAGTATGAAAAGGGCTATAACTAAGTTTGTTTCTAAATATTTGACCTGCAAACAAGTGAAAGCAGAACAAAATGTGCCATCTGGATAGTTGCATCCTATTTCCATTCCTCAATGGAAATGGTAAAGAGTTACAATGGACTTCGTGATGAGACAACCTTTTTCACCCAATAAAAAGGATTCAATCTGAGTGATTATGGATAAATTGACTAAGTCAGCATACTTAATTCTATTTCAAGTTGAATACTCTATGGATACGTATGTTGAATTGTATGTTAAGGAAATTGTTCGGCTACATGGTGTACGTGTCTCGATCGTGTCTGATAGAGATCCATGGTTCACTTCAAGATTTTGGAAGTCTTTACATAAGGCCTTGGGAACTCAACTTAACTTTAGCAATGTTTTTCATCCTCAGACTGATGGATAGTTAGAGTGAACTATTTAAATTTTGGAAGATATTTTGAGGGCGTGCATAATTGAATTTAAAGGATCATGGGCAAGGTATCTATCTTTAGCAGAGTTTACTTATAATAATAGTTATCATTCAAGTATTAAGATTGCTCCTTATGAAGCCTTATATGAAAGAAAATGTTGAATGCTTTTGAACTGGTATGAACTCAAGGATCGAGATATGGTTGGACCTGATCTAATTAAGAAAGTAGAAGACAAAGTAAAGATTATATAAGATAATCTTAAGATTGTGGCCGATCGAAAGAAATCTTATTCAGATTTAAAAAGAAAAGAAATTGAGTAGCAGGTCAGTGCCAATGTATTTCTCAAAGTATCACCTTGGAAAAAGGATTCTATAATTGGATGAAAAGGAAAACTAAGTATAAGATTCTTTGGTCCATATTAAATTATGGAAAGAGTTGTCCCAGTGGCTTATCAACTAGTGTTAGCTCTAGAAATGGAATAAAATTCATAATGTATTTCATGTATTGATACTTTGAAGATATCATTTGGATCCTTCACATATTATTACTCCAAATGAGATCGAGATTCAATCGGATTTAACTTATGAGGAAGAACCAGTAAAGATACTAGAACATGGAACTAGAGAATTAAGGAATTAAACAATTCCACTTGTCAAGGTTCCTTGGAGAAATCATAAAGTTGAGGAAGCTAAGTGGGAAATAGAAGAAGAGACGGGCAAGCAGTATTCTTATCTTTTTGTATCATGTACGTAATGAAAATTCGAGGACGAATTTTTTAAGGGGGATAATTGTAATACCCCAAAATTTTGCTGGTAACCAAATTGAATAAATTGAAAATTTAGTGGCCAAATTATAAATATGGGAAAAGTTTAGGGATTAAAATGTTTTTTATAAAAAGTTATGTAATCTGGTCCCGTAAATGAATACTTTAACCCCAAGAATGACATTCTCGTGGGTTTTAATTTTTTTGTACGGAGTTTGTATTAAAAGCTCTGGAGCGATAAAGTTCGGGGAAAATTCGGATAATCGGATTGAATCATATTTTTGAGATATTTTGGAGGATGGTAAGGCAAGGTTAATAATTTCATTTCCATGTCTTAATTTGGAAGGTTTTAATATAGGTCATTAGATTTAAGTTAATTTTCCATGTTAAATCTAAGTCATTGGATGAAAAATAGCAAGATTGTAATTTTAGAAATTTTCAAGGGAAAAGTTGTAACTACTAACTTATTGTTTTAATTTTGACCATTGGATGAAAAAATTGACATCTGACAAGTTTTGGAGCTTTAGATTTCAAGGGAAAAATGGCCATTTAGCATTAAATAAATGTTTAATTCATTTTATCATTAAAAATATGACAAATAAGCCTAACATTTTTGTTTAGAAAAATCAAGAACTTGTTCATCTTCTCCAAGCTTGGTTTGAGCCTCCAAGGTAAGGGGTAAATATTTTCTTCTAAGTTTTCAAGCCAATTTATTAGGAATTCGGATGAAAAAATGAAATACAAAATTGATCTACATGAAATTTCTATCATTTGGTACCATTAGTTCATGTTTTTCATGCTTGAAACCTTAAGTTCTTGAATTGGATGGATGAAGAGGATGTTAGTTTTTTCATGTATTAAGGATGGATTATGATGTAGTTGATGTTGTAGAATTATTTCCATGCTTGATTGGTGATTGAAACCACTTGGAAATGATTATGTAAGATTCGACCATGACTAGGGTTTATGTTGAAATTAGAAGTTTGAATTGGTTTTGATATGGGATTGATTGTAAATGTCTAGAAATGATGTTTCTAAGTGGAATTCATGCTTGAATCAATTTGGCAATCATGCCTAATTTACTATATTAGGTTCGACCACAAGGAGGAAAATAGGGAAATATTTGGAAAATTATTTTGAGGTTAGGCATGATGAATGGATGGTTATGCAAGCTTTACAATGTTGTTTGGACCAATTTGGAAGTTTATAAAGGTAAAGGGACAAAATCATATAAAGTAGGAAATGTGAGTTTGAAATGGAAATTGGTATGAAGCTGGTGAGTAAGGTTTAAATATATTGTTGGGATGCTTGATCATGTCATTAGATGCTTGAATTTGAAGTTAAATGGAAAGGGAACATTTTGAATATTTTGGAAATCTTAGGATGAATTCTAAAAGAATTCATTTTGATGATATGATTGTGAAATTTGGAAATAATAATGTGAATTATTCATTGAGTGGAATATTATGAGAATTAAAGTTGTATTTTGAAGTGTTAAGGTCGATATGAATTATATGAAATGGATTTAGTATTGATTAAGTATCGAAATAATTATTTTAGAAATTTTTATGCTAATGTGTGCCTATGTTCATGTTAGTAAGATACTAACATGTACATTAAAAATATATGTGTTGTATAAATGATGTACATGTAGACCGTGATCAAAATCGAGATCAAAGAAAGCTTAAAGCTAAAGAAAAAGTTCAGAAGTGAAGCTTGAATCGCTAAGTAAGGTTTACTAGTGAGGCATTACCAGGTGAATGCATTCTTACTTATACTATTATTAATATGATATGATGAAGACTTGTGATGAGTCAACCTCGAATGATTTGAAAAGAAAATCATTTTTAAATCGCATTTACTATATTTCATATTATTTTGCTAAATGATATTTATTGATTTAGGGCGTGAATTGCCCAATGCAATATTATATAATATTTTTCTATATTCGTATCCGTGGTTACTTTGATATGTGAATGGTACATGGATTTAAATATAAAGCCCATTGTATGTTCATTGAGAGTTATTGGTACAATTGGCATGCCATGAGGTGGAGTGTTTATTGATCAATCATATATTGGTACATTTGTGTACATCATAGTGACATTATAAATTTTATGGCACATATATGGCATTGATACCTGCATGTATATGATGTTCGTGTGATGTATTCTTTATTATAGGTACAGTGATTGACAACTGTCGTTTTGATGTCAAATAAATTCCTTTTTCTCAATTAATAAATAAGGAAATACGTAGTATAGAGAAATAAGAGCCGAATCCTCAAAGACTTAGAAAATCACAATTTTTATGTTTGAATAGTTCTAACTAGGCATGAATAGTAAAAAAGGGTGTTTGTAATATGAGATTTAAATAGTAAAAAAATGATTAAATAAATAAAAGCAATTTAAGTAAAACTAACAGAGTAAAGATTGCGAATAAATACGATAAAAATAGCCTCAAGCTTTGCTTTGACTCAATTTACTTTAGATCATCGAATAAGATTTTCCCTCCGGGATTCATGTCGGTTACTTTGTCTACAAGGGCTATCCCCGTGACTCTATCTTGTATATCGAATACCCAAGGAAATCTTTGATTTCAGCTTTGGGAATTGATTCTATCATCATCAATTGTCGTAGATCAATTACCGTTTAAGTTCGTGGCGACCGACTCGGGTTGTTGCTTCAATAACCGTTAATTCCGATCTCAATTCCCTCTTGGCGAAGCTATCTCACCAAGTGTGTTCCTAGGAGGTCGAATTTACTTTCTATAAGCCGAATCTTCCTCCCACACATTTAATCACAATAACCTCTTGACCAAAGTCAATATTTGATTTTGAAAACTGTTTTGATTTTGAAAAATAAGAGCAGAGATTGAGAGAGATATTCCGAAGATATTAAGGGCATGTTTCAATTCTCCCGTTGGAATTGAGTCATCGCTTCAGCTCTCGGCTTATGAAAATTTTAGCTAAGCATGACAAAAGTCATACTTAGCATATTTAAAACAAACTTGAAAATAAAAGAAAAATGAAAAGAACTTGATAAGTAAAAAGAGAAAGCTTTTAATAAAACTAGAGAGAAAAGAAGATTGTAATTTGAGTAATGAGTTTAGGCTTACCCCAAGTGGGTATTTATAGCCTCTCAAAGCCTAAGGATAAACAAATAAAAATAAAATAAAATAATCCTAAAGATAATTGTTTAATTTAAAATCAAACTTAAAACTAGTCTCCAAATATAACTCTGCTTGTCCATCTTCCAGAAGGCGTGAGGAGGAAGTCTTCTAGAAACCGTTGCTGATTGGACCTTCTAGAAAGTGCCATGTTAGACCACGTCGTGCCCATGTCTCCAGCCGTGACCAAATAATAAAAAAATATAGAATGCACCCGTTTTCTCACTAATTCTGGAAAGTAAGGACCTGCGCAAAAAACAAGAATAACATGGCCAATTAAACAACAATAATTCCACAAAATCGAAGAAATAATGAGCAAAGATTTACGATTCTGAACACTCATCAAATTCCCCCTCACTTATCTCATGCTTTTCCTTAAGTATAATACAATCAAATTTGTCAAAAACACCATTTATTGTTCTTTGTCAAGTTTCACATTCAAAGAAAGCAAGGTAGAGACCACAATAACCATTCAAGTCAAGAAATCAATCAATTGAACATCATCAATTGGAACAAGTCAAGTGCAATTGTAATATCCATTCATTCATTAATCTCAATGCTTATAACTCAACACCTTACCGGGATTCACTCAATGTGTTTGGAGTAAAGAAACACTCTATGTCAGAATTGACACGATATTACCATAGACCTACAAGAAAATAAAATCTCCACTACTAATAAGAACAAGATGCATAAATCAAAGGGTCTTTTATTGGTTGTAACAAGGCTCGGGTAAAGGTGGGGGAAAAGGCTAAATATTCAAGGCAAGGAACTAGCAAATAATGATCTCAACTCCATCAAAACATTAAGCACAACAAGATAAAAAAACAACATGTCAAACAACAAATTTCTTTTCGAAGTGCATTTTTTCTTCTCTTTGTTGTTGTTCCATTTTTTTCACGTCTTTTTTTTCTTTTTTTTTCCTTTCGAACAACATCCCTTTTTTTCTTTTTTTGAACTACTATTTTTTTTCGATAGAGCATATAATGGATTAACGATTCACTTTCCCTGAAAATAGGTAGAAAAGAGGGATAAAATAAAAGGCTCGGGTTTATAAATCTGGTGAGAAAAAAGAAGCGGGAAAAGTCTCAAAAGTGGTTAACTAGGGGAAAATATATGGTAGGCAATTTAGTGGGGAAACAGAATGGTTAATCCTAAGGTGCCCAAATCATCTTTAAACATCATGTTCATGTGTAATCTCGATAGTATTTAACATGCAGGTTCTAGAATACCAATGCCAAATTCGACACACTCAATCCAACAAAATGAGAGCGAAAATGATATGCTCATAAAGGCTCAAATCTCACCAAATTGTTTCATGCATTGAGCTAATCACATTTCAACCAACGAAATCATGGAATATCACAAAAACACCAACTTATCACAATTCATACTATTCGGCATCAAGAACATCGTAACTTAAAAATTTATGTGTTCCCAAACAAGCATAGCATTCCAAAAAAAATCAACAAGACAAAGACAATGAAATTTCCGACAAATCCAACCAACACATACATGCATCGAAACATAAAGATAAGCAAAGGGAAATTCAATCCTACACTCTACTCCCTAGATGTAATGTCGATCCTGATAATGGCCTCGGTCGCGGTGGGATGCGCTAGGACGTAGATAGGAGAGAATCTCAGTGATGTTCGTCTCTATGGAATGGAGGCGATTGTGGACGTTATCCATATGAGATTGCATATCCGGGCGGAGAATTGCAGGTGGCGGTGCCGGTGTATTACGATGCATGAAGACTCGCTCGCTATGAGCAGTGAGGACACCCGATGGAATGAAGTATGGTACGCTCGGGGTTCCAACAAGTAGGCCCATCGAATCCAAGCATCGCTCATCTAAGGCATCTGTAGAAAAAACATAAGTAAATCATGTTACATCAAAATTAGCTATGCGATAAGCTAAATGAGTAATGTAAGGGCCAAGGATAAGTGGGTGATTAGATCGAATAATGATCTCAAAGGCTCGAACAAACCAAAATCCCAAGTTCATACGTTCGCCGACAAATATGCACCATAAAAAGATAGCTCAACTTGGTTTAAGGAGGAGGACGAGTCGTTCCAGCCGGAATAGTTGTAGGAGAGGAAGTGATGGATGTAGCGCAAGGATGGGTCATGGATAAGATGGGCTCGAGTCGAGCGAGCGTTGAACATGTGGCCGGCTAAACCGGTAAGCGCCTCATAGGCCATGCTGGCATCAAAATTCTCTAAAATCTCAAGTAAAACAGTTAAATACGTATGATTTGTGACATCCGTCATGAACCCCATAACAAGATTAAATTCCGATATAGACATTGAAAAATAACTTCCACATAGTCGAAATGTAATAACATCAGGCGAATTAACATTAAGAAGATGTTACTGGGAAAAATTAAAAGTGGCATAGAATTCAAACACAAGTTCATAAAATGTTCCACAGTTAATCATCGGGTATAAATTCAAGCCAATGTCAGCGAAATGTGCGTGAACAGACTCATGTAAATGCAATGTTTCTAAAGTACGAGTCGGAATGTACTTAGCTACACGAAAAGGACGATGTCTTACCGACTTGAAACGTACCAGTTCATCATTAGAAAATTGCAAATACCCATACATTGTCTCCTTGGGAGGGACAACGTATGACCGACCCCTTCAGTTGCGCTCCGTGTTTTCATGGGCGGGCGGTGGGCTGTCAGGAGCATCACCCGGGCTATGCGAACGATTCGATGAAGCATCACGTGGGGGTTGCTGCCGTGAGCTCGATATTTCAAGCAATGGATCCGGAGGCTGAAAAGCAGCAGTGAGGTCCTCTATAAAACCATAGATAGGGTGGTACATTAGCAAAGGTTGAATTGAAATAGGACTAGAGTTTACCTCGGCAGTGTTGTCCAATGCCGCCGAATGCATTGAGTATGACGGGAATGTCGTCCGTCTTGAGCGTGATGACGTTGCTTTGGTCGACATTGAGTGGAAAGACGGAGTTAGAGATCGTGAAGGTGACGGACGTCGAGATGTGCTCGGCCTGGGGTGGAAGGAGGTGGTCGGCACAAATACCAAATGATACAGCGATGTTGGGGCTTGGGCACAACCTTGCGTCGGTTGAACTGGGGGAGGTGGTGGAATAGAGTCGGAGTCGTTTGGCAGCTCGATGAACGCCAGCACATTTGAGCAGCGACGTCCTCCTATGACGGTGGGCGGAGGAGCATTGGTGTTGTTGGGTCGGTTTCGTATGTGCACTATAATCGATTAGGGAGAAGCGGGTGGTCGTGAACACGTTGAAGCGAGTAAAGTTTACTGGTGATGTTGCTGGTGGTGAGGAGAAGAAGGGGCATCGGTTTTGCGTTTGTTTGGGGACGGCTATCGAGTTAGAGAAGATGAAAGGGGGTGGGTTTAAGTTTGGTTTCTGCCGTGGGGTGTTATAATTGGAAGTAAATAGGGATTTTTTGTAGATAAAGGTGAGTTTAAAATTGAAAAGTGGATTGATAGAGATTTGGGTTTGATTTTTTTTATGATAATAGGTGTTGAAAATTGAAAAAGTATAGTGATAATAGGGTTGGGGTCCATGGCAAAGTAAAGAAGAGAGGATTGGGGAGTATGGGTGGTAGAAAAGAAACAAAAGGTGGGAAATTTTTTTTAGGTTTTGCTAACGTCCGTCGTTAATGAAATGGTGCACACAGCTAGGCTTCTCCCTTTTTTCTTCTTTGTTTGATTGTGTACTGTACTGTAGGTACCAAAATTGGCAATGTTCGAAAGAAATTTCTGCAATTCTTTGTCGTTTAAGTTTGAATAAAAATAATCAGTTCCTGTAAAATAAAAGTATAAATTAAATTAAACATGCTCGATGAAACAAAAACAAAATAAAAATAAAAAATATAGCGGAATCGAAAACAATGGGTTGCCTCCCATGAAGTACTTTTGTTTAACGGAGTTAGCTCGACGACCTGATTCAGACTACAGGTTCTTCTAAGTCGAGATCTTCAATTAAGCAAGCTTCGCTATTCACATAATACGTTTAATTATGTGTCCATTGACTTTAAATCGAATGTCCGAATCATCTTCAATTTCGACTGCGCCATGAGAAAATATTTCAGTTACTATATAAGGTCCACTCCACTTTGATCGAAGTTTACCTGCAAAAAGTTTTAATTTTGAATTAAAAAGAACTTTTTGTCCGAAAGAAAAAGATTTAAAAACAATTTTTCGATCATGGAATTCTTTTGTTTTTTCCTTATATATTTTAGCGTTGTCGTAAGCATCTCTTCGGATTTCCTCAAGTTCCTGTATATGCAATTTTTGTGTTTCGCCAACCGCTTCTAACTCCATATTGCATTGTTTTATGGCTCAATATGCCTTGTGTTCCAGCTCAACATGTAAATGGCATGGCTTACCGAATATAAGGTGATATGGCGACATACCGATAGGTCCTTTATATGCAGTTTGATAAGTCCACAAAGTGCCAATTAACTTCAAGCTCCAATCCATGAGATTTGGCTTAACTATTTTCTCAAGAATAGTCTTTACTTTATGGTTTGAAATTTCTGCTTGTCCGTTCGTTTGCGGATGATAAGCCGTGGTAATTCTGTGATTCACTCCATGCTTTTTCATAAGTACGTCAATTACCCAATCGATGAAGTGTGTGATGCGGTCACTTATTATAGCTCTTGGTGTACTAAACCTAGAAAAATACAATTCTATAAGAATTGAATAGTAGTTTTGGCATCATTGTTTCGAGTGGCTTTAGCTTCTACCCACTTCGAAACATAATCAACCGCAAGAATTATATAACAATTGCCAAAAGAAGAAACAAAAAGACCCATATAGTCAAGTCCTCAAACATCAAATATTTCGCATATATGTATAGGATTAAGGGGTATTTCGTTTCTTCGACTCAAATTACTAGCACGTTGACAATTATCACAAGACTTATAAAATAAGTAAGCATTACGGAAAATATGAGGCCAAAAGAATCCGCATTCCAAAATTTTATAAGTTGTTCTCTTCGGTCCAAGGTGTCCACCACATGAATAATAATGAAAAAAATTTTAAATTGAGCTTACCTCGTTTTCAGGAACACATCGTCGAATTATCTTGTCTAAACAATGCTTCCAAAGATACGTATCATCCCAAATAAAGAAACGAGATTCTCTTTTAATGCGGTTTACTTCAGAACTCGTTAAATCAGATGGCAATTTACCTGTAACTAAGTAATTAACTATATCTGCGAACTAAGGTATTGACTTTTGCGCCATCATCAAGCTTTCATCCGGGAATTCTTCATGAACGGGAGGATCAACTGTAGTGATTGGAAGCTGGCTTAAGTGATCGGCTACTAATTTCTCATATCCTTTTTTATCCTTGATTTCCAAATCAAACTCTTGGAGGAGTAAGATCCAATGGATTAGTTGTGGTTTCGCTTCTTTTTTGCTGAGCAAGTACTTCAAGGCTGCATGATCAGAGAAAACAACATCTTTAGTACCGAAAAGATATGATCTAAATTTATCTAATGCAAAAATAATAGCGAATAATTCTTTTTCAGTTGTTGAATAATTTCGTTGTGCGGAGTCTAAGGTACGGGATGCATAAGCAATAACGTGAGGTTCTTTCCCAATTTTATTTCCGAGCAGAGCTCCAACACTTCCATCCAAAGCATCATACATAACTTCAAAAGGAAAGTCCAAATTTGGAGGTTGGACTATGGGTGTCGAAACCAACTTTTCCTTTAATATGTCAAATGATTCTTGGCATTATTGATCAAAATTTAGAGAAATCCTTAATGAATTTACGGTAAAAACCTGCATGACCAAGGAAAGAACGAATTTCCTCACTGTAGTGGGGTAAGGAAGTGAACGTATTATATCGGTTTTCACCTTATCTACCGCAATTCCATTAGATGAAACAATATGTCCTAGAATTAAACCTTTATCAACTATAAAGTGACACTTTTCATAATTCAAAACAAGGTTAAATTCTAGGCACCGACGTAACACATTTTTCAAGTTTAATAGACACTCATTGAATGAATTACTGTAAACAGTGAAGTCGTCCATGAAGACTTCAATACCTTCCTCAATAAAATCAAAAAAATACTAATCATACCCTTTGGAATATGGCGGGTGCATTACAAAGTCCGAAAGGTATACGTCAGTAAGCGAAGGTGCTGAAGGGGCATGTGAATGTCGTCTTTTCTTGATCTTCATGTGCTATTGGAATCTGGAAGAAACCTGAAAATCCATCAAGAAAACAATAGTGAGATTTATCGGCTAATCGTTCTATCATCTGATCTATGAATGGAAGAGGAAAATGGTCTTTTCGAGTTAAAGAATTCAACTTCCTGTAATCGATGTAGACTTTTCATCCATTCTGAACTCGTGTTGGTACAAGTTCTCTTTTATAATTTTCGATCACAGTAACTCCTATTTTTTAGAAACTACATGTATCAGACTTACCATTTGTTATCCAAAATTGGATATAATATATGCATCTAGAAGTTTTTGCATATCCTTTTTTACCACTTCCATCATTGATGGATTTAGCCAGTGTTGACCTTCCCGTGTTGGTTTTACGCCTTCTTTGGTTTTAATTTTATGCATACAAGTAGACGGACTCAACCCTTTTATGTCAGCGACGGTCCATCCTATAGGCTCTTTGTATTGGCGCAAAACAGTGATGAAGTCCTTTTTCTCCTCCTCGGATAATTCTTTTGATATGATTACTGGCAGAGTGTTATTTGCTTCGAGGAAGGCGTAATTCAAGTGATCAGACAACGATTTAAGTTCAATTTCGGGCGCTTGCAAAATAGAAGGTAAGAATTTAGTCTTAGAAGAAATCAAATTCAATTCGATATTATCAGAATTCACGTTTTCATCATGATCCTCTAGTTCCCTGCATAGATCAAAGAAAAAATTAGTCCTTAAAAATCCATCAGCCAAATGATCAATTAAATCGATAGAATTTAAACTTTCCACTTTATCAGGATATCTCATTACCTTATATACGTCAAATTTAACGATCTCACTGTCAAATTCCATTGTTAAAATTATGCTTCTCACATCAATTTTTGTGTGTGCAGTGCTTAGGAAAGGTGCCCTAGTAGGATATCAGATGATGTGCTTGTGCGATCATTCTCCATGTCGATTATATAAAAATCGGCGGGAAATATCAAGTCGTTTACCTCCACTAATACATTCTCTAAGAGTTCTTCTCGATAGATCATTGACCCTGTCAGCAAGCTATATCGAAATCTTTGTATCCTTTAAAGGATCGTTAGTAATCAATTTATAAATAGATAGAGGCATTACAACAATTGATACGACAAGATCGCACATGGCTCATTTTATCTCAACCTTACCAATTTTACAAGGGATTGTGAACATACCTTGGTCTTTTAGTTTAGGTGGTAACTTCCGTTGGAAAACGGCTGAGACGTGCTCTCCTAAGTTTACTTTCTCGATCCCAGTAAGCTTCCTTTTAGTCGTACAGAGATCTTTCAAAAATCGGGCATACCTTGGAACCTTCCAAATAACCTCAAGGAGAGGTATGTTAACTTCCACTTTCTGAAGTACGTATAATATTTCCTTTTCTCAACTTTTTTTATCCTTTTTCACTAACCTCGATGGAATTGGTGGTGCCACGTCATAGGGAGATGGCATCGGGTCATCTATTTGGTTTTTGTTATTCTCTTTCTTGGATCTTGAATCATCAGTCTTCTTATCTTTTTGGACTGCTTCGTCTGATGGAACAAGTGGCGCCACTACCGTACCGCTCTGAAGAGTGATGGCGCTAACGTTCTCCCTCAAGTTTACTTCAATTTGAAATGGAAGCTTACCTTGTGATTCCAAGCGGCCTACGGTTTGAGCTAGTTGGCTCATCTGATTGTCTATCTCTTGTAAGTGGGCTTCAGTACGATTCTAGAATTTTTCCTAGGAAAGTGTTAACCTCTAGACAATCGACTCTAATGATGTCTTCTGCGGCTGTTGTGGTGGTGGAGGTGGCCTCGCTTGATAACCTTGATTCGGTCTTGAGTTCTGAACATAACTGAAGTTCGGATGATCCCTCCATCCTGGGTTGTAAGTATTGCCGTAGGGATTATAAGCTCTTTGGGGAAGTCCCAAAAAATTCCCGACTGCATTGACTTGAGTTGTTGTGTCATCTTGAATCAGTGGACAACCGTCTGTCGGATGATCAAATAATGCACATATTCCACATAATCGGTTTTGTCCCGTCTTTCCTGCAACAAGAGAGTTTATGACTTCAATTAACTTATCTATTTTATTTTCTAAGGGATATGAACTTATCTCATGAACCCTTCGAGAAGGTTCATTATTTGTGCGGAACTGTTGGGAATTTGCGGCCATCGTGGATTTCCAGGGGAGATAATCCTTCATAAAAGTATTGAAGGAGTGTTTGTTCAGTTAACCCGTGTTGTGGGTAACTAGAACATAACTTTTTAAACCGCTCCCAGTAGTTGTAAAGTGACTCTCCATCAAGCTGCTTGATTCCAAGTATTCTCCTTCATAGTTCACTTACTTTTGCCGCAGGGAAAAACCTGTCAAGAAAAATACGAGTCATTTGAGCCCATGTAGTGATAGAATTAGGAGGAAGATAAAATAACCACTTCATAGCCGAATCGGCTAAGGAAAAGCTCTAAGTTTGATTTGGTCCTCGGTTACTCCCTGTGGTCTCATGCTGGAGCAGACCATGTGAAATTCCTTGAGATGTTTGTGTGGGTCCTCTTTTAGCAATCCGCGGAATGTAGGGAGGATATGAATAAGGCAAGTTTTCAACTGATACGGAGTTTCGCCTTGGGGAAAAGCAATGCACATAGGCCCTTCTTCAGTGGGTGCTACGGCTAACTCCCGGATAGTAGGATCGGTCATTGGAATTGTATTAACGGATTCACCTGAATTTGATTCTTCTTCTAGATTTAATTGTTGTCTACTTCTTTCCCGAAGCGTTTGTGCGTGCAGTCTCCTAGCTTTGGATTCGATCTCCGGGTCATACTCCACTAATGTACCCGGATTAGTCCTAGTCATAAATCAAAAGCAAACAAAAAAATTAGTAACTTTGGCGAAGTCCCCGGCAACGATGCCAATTTGACAACTGTCGTTTCAATGTCAAATAAATTCATTTTTCTCAATTAATAAATAAGGAAATGCGTAGTATAGAGAAATAAGGGTCGAATCCTCAGGGACTTAGAAAATCACAATTTTATGTTTGAATGGTTCTAACCAGGCGAAAATAGTAAAAAATAGGGTTTTTAATGTGAGATTTAAATAGTAAAAAAATGATTAAATAAATAAAATCAATTTAAGTAAAAATAAGAGAATAAAGATTGTGAATAAATACAGTAAAAATAGCCTCAAGCTTCGCTTTGACTCAATTTTCTTTAGATCATCGAATAAGATTTTCCCTCCGGGATTCACGTCAGTTACTTTGTCTACAAGGCCTATCCCCGTGACTCTATCTTGTATACCGAATACCCAAGGCAATCTTTGATTCCGGCTTCGGGAATTGATTCTATCAACATCAATTGTCGTAGATCAATTAACATTTAAGTTCGCGGCGACCAACTCAAATTGTTGCTTCAATAACCGCCAATTCCGATCTCAATTCCCTTTTGACGAAGCCATCTCACCAAGTGTGTTCCCAAGAAGTTGAATTTGTTTACTATAAGTCGAATCTTCCTCCCACACATTTAATCGCAAAAGAGTCATTCTTTGATTTTGAAAACTGTTTTGATTTTGAAAAATAAGCGCATATATTGAGAGAGATATTCTGAAGATATTAAGGGATTGTATCAATTCTCCCGTTGGAATTGAGTCATTGCTTCAGCTCTCGGCTTATAAAAAAATTTAGCTAAGCATGACAAAAGTCATACTTAGCATATTTAAAACAAAACTTGAAAATAAAAGAAAAATGAAAAGAACTTGAAAAGTAAAAAGAGAAAGTTTTTAATAAAACTAGAGAGAAAAGAAGATTGTAATTTGAGTGATGAGTTTAGGCTTACCCCAAGTGGGTATTTATAGCCTCTCAAAGCCTAAGGATAAACAAAGAAAAATAAATTAAAATAATCCTAAAGATAATTCTTAAATTTAAAATAAAACTTAAAACTAGTCTTCTAATGCAACTATGCTCGTCCATCTTCCAGAAGGTGTGCATAGGAAGTCTTCTAGAAACCGTTACTGACTGGACCTTCTAGAAAGCGCCACATCAGACCGCGTCGTGCCCATGTCTCTAGCCGTGACCAAATAATAAAAAATGCAGAATGCACCTGTTTTGTCACTAATTCTGGAAAGTAAGGACTTGCACAAAAACAAGCATAACACGACCAATTCAGCAGCAATAATTCCACAAAATCGAAGAAATAACGAGAAAAGATTAATAATTATGAACTCTCATCAGTGATGCTATGTTCTACAGTACATGTACACTCATATGGCACCAATGGTGCAAATGAGTTATATGGCACTAAAAGCAATTTATTCACAAGGCATTTAAATTGCATATAGTACACTCGTATATGACTCACGTATCATGCATTCTCATTCATCATACAATTGAGTTGTGAAATGAAATGATATGGAAATATATAGGTTTGATTAAATTGAAAGTCAAGTTTTCATCGGGAACATTAGTTTGGCGTTGAATGCCTTATATGTGAATTGTCGAGTTATAGATAAATTTTATATGGTGATTTGTTACACATATGTTTTATTATTTTTATTACTATTATTAGTAACTTAATGTCTCATTAAGTATATACTTAGTGTGTGATGATTTTCACGCGTAGTTATAGAAAATCGAGTAGATTAAGGAGCTTAGTTTGGCATCACTTATCAAGAAATCTTTATCGGTATCAGTAATGACATCCTACTGTTGTTTTAATTTTATAGTTGGCATGTATTTTTATATGTCATGATGCTCTGATATGTCTATGATATAAAAAGGTTTGTAAAAGTTATATGTGTGGATTTCAGTAAGTAAAATATGATATTAATACGTTTGAAACTAGTATAAAATGGATAATACTTGTTATAATTACCAGTTATAAAAATAGTATACTAGATAGTATTTTAGTAAATTTGATTTTATTTGCTATCAAATTAAATTTTGTTTTAGGCCGTTTTACTCTTTGTATAAAACAATATTGAACTGTCATATTGATGTCTGAAAAATGGACATGTATTAAATACACGATTTAGTAATTTTGGATTCTTTGACATTATTTAAATGATTTTAGAAAGAAACAAATTTCATTGATTTTTTGAATAAAGAATGTTTTAAAAGTATCATGTAACATCTTGGACTCGTATTCGACAACGTATACGGGAAATGGGTGTTACAGTCACCCCGATAAGAAATGTTGAGGTTTACAAAGAGTTCACAGCTAGGGGTGTTCTCGATCAATTAACCATAAAATTTAACATAAACAATTTGGTTAACCATTATAATGGTTTTTCAATTTTACTAATTGTAACCTAACTGTTAAGAAACAATTAAAAAAGAAACTACCTCTACAATAAATATTATATCAAAATTTTTAGGAATAAATATTATATATATATATATAATATATATATATATATATATATATATATATATATATATATATATATATATAATAAATTATCCGCATCTTCAATTAAAAAAATTATATCTATAAAAAATGAAAAATACTTTAATCCATTTTAATAAATTTCTGATTTTGCCCCTGGACACGAGTTTGCAATTGGATTTTGTTGTTGGGTAATGCATCATCGTAGCAGGCTTTGTTGAGTAATAGATCATTGTAGTGGGTTTTGTTGGATAAAATATAATTTTATAAATGTTTTTTTTGGGTTAATTTAGATTTGGACTTTTAATTGGATTGTGATTTGGGACAATTATTTTTCAGAATTGTTCTCTCTTTTCTTAACATATGTGGTTTTATAACAATTTTTTGAATTATGTGAAATCAAACATATTTATTTGTGGAATTTTAAATGACTTCATTAGTAAAAAAGAATATTGTTCTTCTTAAAAATTTTGGATGTATGTTGTGAGCAACTAAGAAAAAATTATAAACAAATACTACTTTACAATCATTTCTAACTATTAGAAAATATATTTATTTATGTAAGAAAATTTAAGATAAATTCAAAATTAATTAAGAATATTAATCTAATTAAAATACAATTAACTATTTGTCTTAGTAAACGAATCTTTATCCTGTTTTTTTATTATTGAATCTTTTATCGTTTGTATCAAATAATTATTTAGGTAAAGTACATAAATGATCTCCAATTATAGGATACGATTTTGTTAAGTTAACGATTATTAAAAGTTATAAAATATTTCTTCAACTATAGAGTGTTGTTTTATTGAGTCCCTCGACTATTAAAAGTTACAAAATGGTCACCTATGTTTCAAACTCATCCTTTTTCATTAAAAGATTGAAGACAATCTAAACTGGATGTTAACATGCTGATTAGGATATGATAAAATCTGATCCCAAAATCTAAACGACTATCATATTTCAATTAGCATGTTAAAATCTAACTCAGACGATCGTCAAGTTTTAAACGAAAAAAGATGAGTTTGAAAAATATAAATAATCGAGTAATCATTCTGTAACTTTTAACAATAAATAGATTCAATAAAACAACACCATGTAATAGAAGGATGATCTTGGTCGGGCATGATTGGGGTGCGAGCATCGCTTGGTATTTTTGCCAGTTGAGGCCTGATAAAGTCAAAGCTCTGGTCAACATGAGCGTCGCTTATCGTCCTCGGCACCCCAAGGTGAAGCCAGTGGACGGAATGAGAGCTCTGTTTGGTGATGATTTTTACATTTGCAGGTTTCAGGTAATCTTTTAATTCCCTTTCTGAATTGATGAGGGAATTGCTTGAATTATTGGGAATTTGGTCTTCTTGTTGGCAGTTAAGAAGCATTGAATTTCTGATTTTGGAATAATTGGGCTCCCCAATCTGTTTCTGGGTAATGGAGTTTTTAGCATTTAAGTGATCCTACGCAGCTCCAATTAATTTTGCCTACCAACTTGAGTTTTCGGAATAATTGCTTAATTTAACATGATATCAACAACTTTCAGTTAACTGAATCTTGGTTCAGTTGACGATTGGTGTCATTTTCGTTGTAATAATTTGGAAGTGATTGCTTGCATTTGTTAGGGGACTTGCTGAAACTTGAATATGAATGTAAAGAAACGATCCACCGTTGTTTAAATGATTCAAAACCACCCTTAGTAAAAGTGATAACAGTTTGGTTCGGATCAACTTTGGGAAAAAAAAATGCAGTTCGAATGCTGTACTTTGGTTTTAGGAAACCTATCTGAATCGAATCGAATTCCATAAAGCCAAACTAACACTGTGGTTCGAACCAGTTTTCGATGTTCTAGCACTGCTCTGATGGATACTGCAAAACTTTTCCAGTTAACCCTCGGATCTCGCGATCATCTTCCGCCTTGTATACCTAAAGAAATAGGGTTTAGAGGGATTCCTGTTCCTCCATTGCCCTCTTGGCTTTCAGAAGATGACATCAATTACTTTGCCTCCAAATTTAATTACAAGGGATTTACGGGACCACTGAACTACTATCGAGCTTTGAATCTGTACGTGCAAATTGTGCAGCCTATGATTGTTGAACTCTTTTACTTCTGTTTCTTTTCCTTTTAATCTATACTTGAAGGTAGCGAAGATAATCTGATATTTGTTGTGGAAACTGGGAACTGATGGCACCATGGAGTGGAGTACAAATCCAAGTACCGGTTAAGTTCATTGTGGCAACCTGGACATCACCTACCACCTCCCCGGCATGAAGGAATACATACTCAACGGTGGGTTCAAGCAAGATGTGCCTTTCTTGCATGAAGTAGTTGTGATGGAAGGAGTAGCCCATTTTATCAACCAATAAAAACCTGAGGAGATTAGCATGCACATTTATGACTTCTTTAAGAAATTCTGACTACTATACGGTAGAGTAAGGAGAAGTTATTTCATGAACACTGTTTATTACGTCATCCATGGTCTCAATTAGTAAAAATCACCTCCCATTATTTTTCCTTCAAATAACTAATCTACTCATAATTAACTTTCAAATAACCATCCTCTTCCATATTTACTTGGAAAAAAGTGAAGACCTTATGAAAAAATGGCATAAAGGGGAAAAATGATGAGGTGAGTGATTTTTAGTGGTTGAGACTATGGACGACGTTATGAGGAAGTTGAGGAAGTTTCCTATAATAATTTATTTTTCCATTGCAGGGGACTACTTTAGCTACATTTGATGCTTTCCATGCTTTCCTTGAATTAACATTTCTGCAATGCTTTGTTTATGCTTATGGAACCCAATGTTTAGTACTTCAACTATTACTTTTATTCTATTTTTGTTACTCAACTAATTTTTTTATTTAAAATCATACCAACATTATGTTTTGGTCTCATTTTAGTCAATTGTCGTTAAAAAACTAACAACAGTGTTAACACGTCACCGTAAGATAATACCACATCTTCAATAGATAATAATAATAATTAAGTAATCGAAATGAAATAAAATTGATAATTGAAGTCGTATAGTTTACCCAAAAAGATCTAGCTTTAGTTTATAAAATATGAAAATCGTTCTTCCCAAAATTAAATTCTCCGGAAAATAGTCATTTCCCATCTTTCCAAGCATTCCTAGATTGAAAGTGTAGTAGTGACAAACCATGCATAGATACATCAACTCATCATTACATGATTCAGTGCAGTAATGAGGCAATTCAATCCCTTTGATATTTAATCTTCATAGATATCCAACAACAAAAACCCACGTCCAATCACTCACTCTAAATATCCTAAAATTACAAAAGTTTATACATATAATATATATAATACATAATTTTTGAAAACATAGTTTAAAAGCATTTTTCGAAAATATGTATAACATATAGTTTTGAAAACTTTTTTTTGAAAACATATATGATATATAGTTTTAATATATATATATATATTAAAAAATGTTTTTTGTGAAAATATATATAATATATAATTTTAAAAACATTTTTCGAAAACATATATAATATATATTTTTTGAAAAACATATTATATAGCTTTTGAAAATATGATACATGTATATATGTTAACATATTATATATTATATTGTACATATATTATATTATATATATTATATATTATATTATAATATGTTTTCATTTTATTTATTATATTTTTATATTTTCCCTTTTTGTGTTATTCGGTCCAACAGGGAGTCCAAGTCCAGAACAAGGGTATGTTGGGGCCTAAAGCGTAGTACCCAATAAGCAAACCCACCCATGTGCGCCCAGACGCGTTTAGGGTTCTACCCTTTTGATATCAGCGATGTATCATCAGATCCGTTAAATCTGAACCAATCCTATGGTCTACATGTGCAAGATCCGAGGGTTTTACCCTTTTGATATAAGTGTCGCATCATCAGATCAGTTGGATCTGAACCAATCTAACGGTCTAAATGTGTAAGATTTTAGGGTTTTAATGTCGTACGTCTCTCATTCAAGGATGAACAGTCGGTCAGTTTGAGGACACTTGAGGATTCCTCATTCCAGAAACAACAACCCACCTCCCCGAATTATCCGGCGCACAATAGAAGTCAAGCCAAAAACAGGAAAAACAAATTAGTTATTCAGTCCAGCTAGGATTCTAAATCTAAATCTATAAATCCATGCAAAGAAAAATGTAAACACACTATACGAAAGCAAGAGATGTTAGATCAAAGCCAAAAGCACTTGTAAACTTTGAAAAGAAATGCAATAAAAAGGTAAAAAAAAATTACCTTTCTCGATAGCTCACTTGCATGTTGGTATTAGGTTTGTTTTGTTTTCTTTCTAACTCGAAAAAACCACAAAAGAAGACAAGTCAATGATCGAGGGGAGGGTTTTCGATAAGTCTTTCTCAGATCTAGCTCTCCCCGAGGCTTTTTTTGAAAACAAATGGGATTTTCGAAGAGATAAGATCAATGGCTTTCGAAAGGTACAAGTTTTTTTAGGTTTCACCGTCGATGAACGGCGGCCGATGCCGTTTTACGACGGCCGGTGAGGTAGAGCACGGTCAGATTCTGGATTTTCTATGAACACTCGTCGTGTGTTCTTTATCTGCGAAGAACATTGCAGAGCTTTTTCTAAAAACTGTTTTGATTGATTTTGAGGGAGGGAGGAGAAATGAATTGTGTTTATGATTTTTAAGGTTTTTATAGTGAACCGATGACCCGACCGGATCCCCTAGGATCCGCGTGTTTTCTCGAGGATAATGGTCCAATTATCTGGTTAGTCCCCAAGGTTTTATTGCAACTCAATTTCATGATTTTATTTAATTCTTAGCCATGATTTTCCTTTTAATTAATTTTACCCTAATCTTTATTTTATTTTTAATTTGGTCCTTGTTTTTATATTCCACTTTTCATCTAATTATATTTAAAATACTACCACGCCTTACGAGTTATGGATCCGAAAATAATCATTTTTTATTTTTTATTTTTTTTAATTTAATTAATTTTTGTCTTCATTTGTACTGAATCTTGCAATTGGTAATTTTTTCTTTTTAGTTCAATTGACCTTTTTTCTTTACATAACATTTTTTATCACTTTGTGTTTTCAATATGTGTTATCTGTAGTTGTTCTATTTATTTCTATTTCTCATTCTGTTAACTTTATTTCTATTTATTTTTCAGCATGTATGTATGTATTTCTTTTTTCTGTTTAAAGTATTATAATTTGACCTTTGTTTTTTTCTTTTGATCAATTCAATACTTTTATTTTACAAATCTAACATCTTTTTTACCTTTTAGGGGTACTTTTTAATCGATCGGAGGTAAGTAATTTGGATCAAATTTTTACTTCTAATTTAACTTGCAAATTTCCTAATTAAGACAACTATAAATTAAATTAGTACCGAAAGGGCAGTACAAGGGTGCTAATCCTTCCTTGAATGTAACCAACTTCCGAACCCGACATACTTTTGGTAAGTCGCAGATCAAGTAAGAGAATAAACCGAGGTGTCCGATCAACCTAAATTTTTATAAATGATCAGTGGCATCTCTAGCACATTTATTTAAGTCGAAGCCCGATTCTGAGCCCACCCGAAGGACGGTAAGGACAGTTTGGCGACTCCGATAGGGAAAGGTAAGTGAGTCAGACTAAGGCTAATTTCCGGTTGTCTTCTTAAGTGAAAATTGTAAGTTTAAATTTTAATTTAATTTTTTGATCTTTATTACTTACCTTTGATTATTTTTTAAATAAATAGTTGTATTGACGTTTTTTTAATGATTTCAGCTTATTAAACATTTTCATCTCAGGCTCTATACCCGAGATCCAAACCTTTTTTAAGTGGAGATAAAAATGATGCCTTCGTGGGAATTTATTCTCCGTATAGGCCTAGCAAGTAACCTTCGGGATTCATATACCTTATGTCTTCGTGTGAATTTATTCTCTTTATAGACATAAGGGAATGTATCATCTCGAGTTTAACTTGGTCCACATAGGCTTGTAATGGGCTTAGGACTGAGGGTCTAGCAAGCCCAAGGGGGCACCAGCAAGGATAACTCATGTACCTTCTTTAGAACTTAAACCGATAGACTACAGAGAATTAGAGCCCACCCCGAAACTCTATTTCAAAACCTAGGATGTTTGAATTATTTTTTGTTTTACTTCCTGTTCAAAGCATGCAGTTTATGTGATCATTTTTTTACTTTTAATATTATTATATTATTTATATCTTACTAATTGGTTTTTCTTTCATGTTTGTTCTTTTTTTATCATTTGCATCATAAAAAGAGGTGATTGATCCATATAAAAGTGTTCGTTACACACAAATAATATGCATTAACGGACAAAGGGGTTGTAATGTAAGAGGTGAAAAACACCGAGGTCCGACTGTGGGTCCAAAAAGACTCAGAATGATAAGAGAGACAGTCTGCAAGGAAAATTGAGATCTGGTTGGCTATGCTTCTATCAGCCTAAAGCAGAATGATGTTCAATAACTACGGAGCACTTGGGACAGCTGAAAAGGTGACCATAAATAGAGGTTCTGCTAACGGTATGGTGATATTGCACTTCTACTCTATGTCAAGACAGATAAGTCCCTAATTCGAGCCCTAGTACAATTCTAGAATCTGGGGTACAATTGTTTCACATTTAACCAAGAGGACATGGTACCCACAATTGAAGAATATACCACTTTGCTGCATTACGAAGGAATAAGAATGGATCATGTTTACATCAAGCACATCAAAAGTCAGCATTTCAAGAACATGCTGGCAAAACCTACGGGGGTAGATGAGAAATGGGTAATTAACCGAATTCAGCACAAAGGTAATGGGGAAGGAATTGCTTGGACCCATATCAAGCAACTAATGAAGAATCATCCCGATGAATAGAAGACGATAGACCTTTTTCTCGCTGGGCCTTTATGGTTTGTTTATCTTCCCAAAGACTTTGGGATACATTAAGGCGGATGTGGTGGAACTGTTCGAACAACTCCCGAAGCGAGTAAATCCAGCACCGACGATATTAGCTGAAACTTTTAGCTCTCTCAACCACTGCAGAAAGACTGACGGAGGAATATTTATAAGGTGCACATAGCTTCTTTAGGTTTGGATCCATAGCCATTTCTGGAAGACTAACGAGATCTCTTACCGCCGATTTAGAACCATTTATTCTCTTTTAGGGGTATTCCTTACCGTGAAATGGCAAGAAGGCGTCCCAAAAAGAAAAGTGGATAAAAGTATTCACACACCTTCAGGATATGAATATTGTCTAGAGAGGCCCTTGGTTAACCTATAGTGACATTTTTTTCCAATATGGAGACTCTGAAACCATAACATTACTTGGGTTATGGGGCAGAGTCAGGTATTCTCCTCTTTTTGCATTTCGGTAGTATGGGGCATGCCGGTTTGTCCCAACTACACACAGAATATTTGGATCGAAATTTGCGTACCACGGGGATAACTACAAGAAAAAGGTTAAAGAGATGGCTGAGTCATGGAAGAAAATATTTTGTATGGATGTTGTGGTTGATAAAGACATCTTTACTCTAGATTATTTGGAATAATAGACGTTAAGAAAATATGACACCATCCCCATGCAGATCATGAAGACACTCAGACCATGGACGAATATCTTAAGTCTGTTCCCTCTGAGCTAGAAATACAAAAGAAGGAATTTGAAGCTGAAAAAAAAAGTTGAAATATAGGTTAAGGGAACTTGAGGGTAAAAGATTCCAGGGGAAGTTAGACGTCGATACTCAGACGGATCGAGCATACAAGTTAGAGAGGGAACAAAAGAAAATATGTTTTGAGCTCGAAGACTTGAGAAAAGGATATCAAGAACAAATCCATAGCAATTCCAATCTGAAAAAATCTTCTGAGTACTAGAAAAGTGAAGCTAGTAGCATGAAAAGGAAGTTTGAGGGACAGGATGAAAGAGAGTCCCTGAAAGAACAGCTAAAGACTTTCTAGAGATGTTTGTTATATAACAAGCACCAGAACAAGCATTTGAGGATCCAGATAACTGATTTAGATAAGTCTCTTCACAAACATCAAGAACGGGATGACAAAACCATAGCTGAGTTGGAGGCCATTGTGGACGGGTTCAAGAAACAAGCAAGTGAGCTTCAGATAGTTCCCTTCGATGGAGGATTTTAGTGGCGTTTTTGTTAGGAATAGGGCTCAGCAAAGGGTGAAAGCTAGAGATGCAGTCATCCGAGATTTCTTGGAACAAGTACAAAAAGTAGCTCGTCACTTGTAGGTTTAGCAAAAGAAGTCGGAGTAGTCTGATAGGGTATTCAACCTGTAACAGATGAAGGAAGAAGACTTGTCAACTTGATAGATACGGTTTGGGGTTTAGAGGACTTAGTCAGAATGTACCTTTAAGATATTTTTGTCTCTTAAAAAAATAAAACACTTTTGTCTAAATAAAGATTATTTATAATAACAGACACGTTTCTAGATCAATGCCTCTAATTCTCATGCATTGTTTTTCATACCTTGCATTTTATTTTTATTTTCCATGTTTTTATATTCACATTAACTAACAAAAAAATGTCTCATCAGAAGAGGGAACAAACACCGGGTTTACCTCCACAAGCTTTGGACACACATCATCCTCAGAACACCCGCACAAAGAAAAGAAAAATTGAAGCCAAAATTGCTCAACTCGAAGAGAACATGTTGAGGCTGTAAAGGGAGTTGGAAGAAAAAAATAAGTCAGAATAATCAAAGTACTCTAAAAACGATCACTAAGAGCCAAAAGTCTTTGGTCGATCAAATTTTTTCCAAAGTATCTTGCTTAAATCAAGCAAGTGCGCCTGGGGTAGGTTCATTTGAAGGGGTAGTTATGCCACCTACCCCGCAGGTGGTTATCTCACCCAGAATCTTACCAGGACTTCAAGGGGACTCGTCCGCTGTAAAAGTGAAGGCCTCATCTACTGTAATGGTACAAACTTCTATATCCAATCTTGAGAATAATCCGGATGATTACCATATACCGGATTTTGATGAAGAAGACAATGCAAAGAAAATGGAAGAAAAACTCAAGCTACTAGAAGACCAAATGAAGGTGGTTAAGAGGAACCATGATTACTATGGAGACGATGCCTTAAAGCTAAGCCTAGTCCAGGATTTGGTGCTTCTACAAAAATTCAAAGTGCTAGAGTTCGAGAAATTCGATGGGAACAGTTGCCCTTCAGCTCACATTACCATGTTCTATCAAAAGATGACATGATATGTAGGAAATGATCAACTTCTGATTCATTGCTTCCAGGAGAGTTTATCTGGTTTAACCATCCGATGGTACAACCAGCTGAACCGATCTCATATCAAGACTTGGAAAGATCTAGCCAAGTCATTCTCATAACAATACAAGCATATAAACGATATGAGACCAGATCGAGTATGGAGAAGAAGCATAACGAAAGTTTTAGACAATATGTACATAGATGAAGGGATTTAGTTGTGCAAGTTCATCTACCCTTGGATGAGAAGGAAACCATGAAACTCTTCGTGCAAACCCTGAAGGCTCCTTACTTCAGGAACCTGGTTACAATCACATCTGGAAATTTTTTTGACTTAGTTATGGCTAGGGATATGATAGAAATGTCCATAAAACAAGGCAAGATCTAGTGAAGGGAATCAAGCAAGAAACCTCCTATGAAGAAGAGGGATGTAGAGATTAATAACATCAACACCTACAACACCAATAAAGGTGTTACAATCTCTAACTCAAAAACAATTGCACCTATACCATCAGGTACTTCTAGACAAAATCTGAGGGAACCTAGGAAAGAAAGAGAAAATGAGCATTTCGATCCTATTCCCATGACGTACAAAGAATTTTATCAATAACTCTTTGACACTCATATAGTGTCATCATACTTGGTGGAACCTATGAAGCCCCCATACCGCAGGTGGTATGATGAGAATGCTCACTGCGAATATCATGGTGGTGTGTCGGGCCACACTATTTAAAATTGCCTCGCATTGAAGAGGATCGTGCAAAGAATGCGCAAAAAAAATTAGATCCACTTCAAATCAAGACCACCAAATATTTCACAAAATCCTTTCCCTAATCATCAAGAGACTGGATTAATGCAGTCACTAAAGATAAAGGCAGGAAAGTTAAAACTGGTGTTTCTGAAATAAAGTTTCCTTTGGCTTGGTTATGAAGACAGATGGTGAAAGCAGGATTCCTTACACCACATTATAATGCATCAAGGTGTGAAGCTGGTAACAACTGTTGTTACCACAATGAAGAAGTGTATGATGTGCAAGATTGCTCAGAGTTTAAAGCTTTGATTCAACTCATTATGGATAGGAAGGAGCTAGAATTCTATAAAGAAGTCCGACTCTCTAGAAGCAGATGTTTGTGCTACTGGAGAATCATCTAAAATTGGATATGGCAGGGGTCGTCCTTTGGTAATTACCCCTAATTTAAGGATAACAGATAAAACAAAGGTGATAATCACAACACCCCGACCTTTTTCCTACAAGGACAACAAGCAGGTGCCTTGGAAGTAAGAACACCAAGTAAGCACAAATATGACAACAAAGTGGAGCATGTCGTGGGGAAACACTACTCACAAGAGGCTAAGCCCCCCCAGAGACTACTTGAACCCTTCTAAGGGGATGCACTGGAGATAAATGAAGCAATAAAGGAGGAAGAAGATATAAAGTTTTTAAAATTTTTAAAGCATAGTGAGTACAACATCGTGGAACAATTACATAGCCTGATGACATGTATTTCAATGTTGGCACTGCTGCTAAGTTCAGAGGCATACAGAAAGGCACTTTTGAAGGTCCTAAATCAGACGTTTGTGACACAAGACATACTGTCAGCAAGATGGACTAAATGGTTAACAACATTCAAGATGGTAATCACATCTCATTTTCTAATGATGAGATTCTATCTGTAGGAAGAGTTAGAGCTAAGATATTACACATCACCACACATTGTAAGGGGCACGCCTTACTGAGTGTGTTAATTGATAATGGTTCATCCCTTAATTTGATGCATTTGGTTACATTAAAAAGGCTTCCAATGGATATTTCCCACATGAGAACGTGTAAGTGTGATTCGAGCATTTGACGGGACCAACAGGGAGATAATCGGCAAGATTGAGGTGCATTTAACCATTGGACCTGCTACTTAAAATATTGAATTCTTGGTAATGGACATCATACCTTCCTACAAATGCCTTTTAGGAAAGCCTTGGATCCATCAAGCTGGAGCAATACCATCTACGTTGCACCAAAAAGTCAAGTTTGTCATTGACGGGGCTCTTGTAATTGTTAATGCTGAGGAAGATATCGTGGCGAGTGTGACCAGCGATGCCCCTTACATAGAAGTAAATGATGAAGTGGTAAAATGTTCGTTCCACTCATTAGAATTTGTGAATGTCATCTTCGTGGCTGAAGGAGGAAATATTGCCAAACTCAAGCTCTCTGAATGCACTAAAATGGAGATCAAACAGACCTTGGGAAGAGGTGACAAGGTAGGAAGAGGATTTGAGAGTCTGTTGCAAGGAATGATCAACCCCGTCCTTCCTATAACAAAGTTAGACCAATTTGAGTTTGGTTTTCAACCCAGTCAACAATAGAAGAGGAAAGAAATTCAGAAAAGCCGAGAAAGAAGATTGACCAGATTAAACGAGAATAAATTTCAATAGGAACCCATGTTTTTCCGACCTCTTTACAACACATTCAAATCTGGTGGCTATGTGTTTGAGACCACCTTATCAGATTGTGAAGATGCTTTGAAAGATTTGAGTATCAATGCCATAATCACAGAGAATGTTGAAGATGCGGATAGATCCGAAATCTGCCAAATGCCACCCGAGTTTATGCTTAGCAACTGGACGGCTGAAGAACTACTTGTGATTTTCAAATGTCTTTCAGAGTAATACTCAAACTCTCCCTATTTTCCTATACCCGGGGTAATGGGTGATCTTTTGTAAGGGTGAATAAATGGTTTTTATTGTTATTCAATAAAAGATGCAGTATCTTTCACGATAAACATTTCTTCTTACTTCATTTCATTTGCTCGTGAATGTAACTTTCTATCATTTTGTACTTCGTTTCATCTCCTTTTGAATTTTATTTTATTTTGTGTGGGATGTTTACCGCTCGCATATACACATTTCTTTCTCCTTCCCCTTTCAGGTCCCAAGATATTAATGATGCGGTCATTGATGATCTTGACCCGGAGATGGATTTTGAACAATTCAATTATCTCGGGGAAATCGATGAATGTGACAATGAAGAAGAGTGCAACTTACCTTTCGGATTATTAAGGATGGTACAAACAAATATTGCCACATGACAAGAAAATTGAAGTCTTGAATCTTGGTACAGAAGATAAAATAAAGGAAGTTAAAATTGGTACAACTCTTTCGGCTGAAGCAAGAGAAAGCTTGATAAGCTTACTTCAAGAATACAAAGATGTGTTTGCATGGTCGTATAAAGATATGCCTAGGCTAGATACGAATATGGTTGTCCACAAACTACCTATCAAGACATAATGCAAACCCCTGCAAAAAAAATGTGACAATGAAGAAGAGTGCAACTTACCTTTCGGATTATTAAGGATGGTACAAACAAATATTGCCACATGACAAGAAAATTGAAGTCTTGAATCTTGGTACAGAAGATAAAATAAAGGAAGTTAAAATTGGTACAACTCTTTCGGCTGAAGCAAGAGAAAGCTTGTAAGCTTACTTCAAGAATACAAAGATGGTTTGCATGGTCGTATAAAGATATGCCTAGGCTAGATACGAATATGGTTGTCCACAAACTACCTATCAAGACATAATGCAAACCCCTGCAAAAAAATCTAAGAAGAATGAGACATGACATGATTCTCAAAATAAAAGAAGAAATTAGAAGCAGTTCGATGTTGGCTTCCTTCAAGTGGCTAAGTATTCGGAGTGGGTGGCTACCATAGTGACAATTCGAAAGAAGGACGGGAAAGTGTGCATGTGTGTCGACTACCGAGACCTTAATAGAGCAAGTCTTAAAGATAACTTTCTCTTGCCGTACATAGACACTTTGGGGGATAATACTGCAGGGAACACTTTCTTCTCGTTCATGGACGGATTTTCAGGATATAACCAGATTAAGATGCATCCTAACAACATGGAAAAGACCACATTCATCACAATGTGGGGAGTTTTATGCTACAAGGTGATGTCCTTTGGATTAAAGAATGCTGGGGTAACGTACAAAAGAGCTATGGTGGCCTTGTTTCATGACATGATGCACAAAGAAATTGAAGTTTATATCAAAGACATGATTGTCAGTGAACAAAACAAAAATGAACATGTTGAGAATTTAAGAAAGCTCTTTCAAGAAAGTTTCAGTTGAAACTAAACCCCGCAAGTTTACCTTCGGAGTAACATCTAGAAAGTTTAGGCTTCGTGGTCAGTAAGAAAGACATCGAAGTTGATCCCGATAAAGTTAAGGCCATCCAGATTTTACCTCCCCCATGAACACAAAATGAAAATCGAGGTTTTATGGGCATATTGAATTACATAGCGCGGTTCATATCTCAGTTGACCGACAAGTGCGACCCAATTTTCCGCCTTCTTCAAAAAACCAATTATGTAATATGGGATGAGGACTGCCACAATACATTAGAGAAAATATAAGAGTATTTATCTCACACCCCTATCTTGATGTCCCTCATCCCGGGCTAACCTTTATTCTTGTATTTTTCCATATTTGAGAATTCAATAGAATGTGTTCTGGGCCAACATGATAAATCCAGGAAGAAATACAGAGCCATTTACTATATGAGCAAGAAGTTCACTGATTACGAAGTTAGATATTCACCCATTGAAAATGTTTGATGCGTTTTAGTCTGGGCTACGCAAAGAGTCAGACAATACATGTTGTACCACACCATTTGGTTGATTTCCAAGTTAGATCCACTAAAGTACATGATGGGTGTTCATGCTCTCTTTGAAAGGTTAGCCCGATGACAGATGTTGTTATCTGAATTTGACATCGAGTACGTGAGCCAAAAAGCTATAAAAGGGAAGTATCATATCTGGTTTATTGGCAAGCAGAACTGCTGAAACTTACGAGCCGCTGGACTTCGACTTCCCAGACGAAGACTTGATAGCCATATCCTTAGAAGAAGCAAGTACTTCCACATATGATTCCTGGAAAATGCATTTTGATGGTGCATCAAATGCATTAGGAGATAGTATTGGGGAAATATTGGTGACCCCTGAAGGAAATCACTACCCGCTCACTAGCAGATTGAATTTCGATTGCACCAATAACATGGCAGAGTATGAGGCTTGTGTTTTGGGGATTCGAGCTGCTATCAGACAAAATATAAAGACCTTGCGGGTATATGTAGATTCAGCCTTAGTGATCTATCAGATCCAGGGAGAATGGGAGACGAAGGATACAAAGCTGGTGGAGTACCGAAAACTAATATTGGATCTACTCGAAGAGTTTGATGAAGTCACCTTCCATTATGTGCCTAGAGAGGAAAATCAAATGGCTAATGCTTTAGCTACATTGGCATCCATATTCAAGGCTGTTGGAGAGTCTGACATGATGCCAATTGACATGCAGTCATATGAGTACCCATCTCATTGTTACCAAATCGAAGAGGTAAAAGACACTAAGCCCTGGTACCACGATATTCTATAATACATCAAAAACCAAAGTTATCAAGAGGAAGCTACCGAGACTGATAAAAGAATTATTAGAAGAATAGAAGATGTATATGTTCTTAATGGGGACGTTTTATACAAGAAAAGCCCTGATCAAGTCCTGTTGAGATGTGTAGATGCAGAAGAGGCAAAGATGATATTAGAAGATGTACATGATGGAGTTTGTGGAACGCATGCGAATGGACATATGATGTCGAGGCAAATTATGAGATGTGGATATTTCTGGTCCATATTGAAAGGCGACTGCATCAATTATGCTAGAAGATTTCACAAATGTCAAATATACGGGGATAAAATAAATGTTCCACCTCAACCTCTTCATATGATTATGACACCATGACCCTTCTCTATGTGGGGCATGGATGTTATCGGGTAAATTCATCTAAAGGCTTCAAATGGTCATCGATTTAATCTTGTAGCAATTGACTATTTTACAAAGGGGTGGAAGTTTCATCATATTCCAGTGTCACTCAGTCCACTAATTACAAGTTTTTGAATATAGATATTTTATGTCGGTATGGTATACCCGAAATAATCATTATCGATAATGCTATGAACCTGAACAATAAAATGATGGATGTTGCTTCTGAACAATTTAACATAAAACATCACAAATCTACTGCTTATAGACCAAAGATGAATGGAGCAGTAGAAGCAGAGAACAAAAACATCAAGAGAAAAGTGGAGAAAACAACTGAGACATACAAGGATTGGCACGAGAAATTGTCTTTTGGTTTGTTTGCTTACCGAACTTCGGTACGAACTTCGACTGGGACAACCCCATTTTAATTAGAATATGGGATAGAGGTAGTACTGCCCATTGAGATGGAGATTCCATCACTCATAGTTTTGTCAAAAGTTAAACTAGATGATGCATAATGGGTACAGACTTGATATGAGCAGTTGAACCTAATAGAGGAAAAGAGGTTGAAAGCTATTCATCATGGTCAACTCTGCCAAAAACGAATGATTCATGCACATAACAAGAAGGTGCACCCAAGGGTATTCTGTGAAGGAGATCTTGTGCTAAAGAGGATTTGGCCAATTCAAAAAGACATCAAAGGAAAATGGATGCCAAAATGGGAGGGACCCTACATAGTGAAAAAGGCTTTCTCCGGAGGAGCACTTATCCTGACTGAAATGGATTGGTCGAAACTGCCTAATCTAGTTAATTCGAATGCAATCAAAAAAATACTTCACTTAGGATGAAAATCCAAAAGGGCACCCTATGTTGAACTAAAAAAGTAAAAAAAAAAAACAAAAAGAAAAAAATAAGAGGAAAAAAGAAAAGAAAAACGTTTAGGGTGAAAACCCGAAAAGGCACCCTAAATTGAAAAAAAATAAGGTGGGTCCAAGATGAAAACCCGCAAAGGGCGTATTGAAACCAATGATGGATCCAAGTTGAAAACCCAAAAGGGCAGTTTGGATAATGATTCAAGAAAGGTCCCAGATTAAGACAGTAAAGCATCTCGGCATCCAAATCTTCCTATTACTTTAATGACCCAGAGAAATATTGCACCTTCCCAAACATTGTCACATTCTCGAAGTTCCTTTTACAAAGGATGTACTCAAAAGTCATCTAATGGTGCATTAGTTCAAAAGCACCTCCATTGTTAAGATATAAGGCATCTACTTGTATTTCCTTTATATTAACTTTCTAGAATGTTTGTCATGTATTATTTGTTCCTTTTTCCCTTATAAATAACTATGGTCAGTTCTCTAAGTCAATTTTTTCAGACATCTTATATTGAATTTAAATAAGAATGACTTATTCACTTTTAAAAAGATAATCACGTATTATTGTACAAAGATTTTTTTAGAAAGTAAGGTGGCCGGAAGCCGATAAAGGTTGTTATACCACATTCGAGATAATGAATTACAGTTAAGTGATACAACGTTGATCAAGTCAAGACTAGAGATAAAGCTTCTTTCACAAAACTCCGAGAGTATATGTCAAATCAAAGATCAGAAATCAAGATTCAGAAAATAAGTTTGTCAAAGTCAAAAGTCATCAAAACCGACATCAGGAGATGGAGATTTCCCTCTAAAATAACATGTTGCATATGAATTTTAGGCATATATAAGGACATTGCATCCATAAAAACGTATAAGTGCATAATTTTGCAGATACCTGTCAAAGTCAAGAATAATGGACTTAAAGGAAGCCCAAAATTAATACAGCCTACACAAGTTAAGATTTCACCTTCACAAGGAATGATATCTGAAGCAAGGAAAATTCATCTGGACTCAACTTGTAACACCCCCACCCCGTACCTGACCCGGATACGAGTCTGAGGTGTAACATTGACTTTTCAAAACTTTAATTTTTACATAAGAATGAAAAGAATTTCAAATTCACATTTAAATCAAAACTGAATAATTTACATGCAATAAAAACAATTGGTTTTACAAAACATCTCAGTGCACAATAACCTCAACTCTCTTATTACATGCCAACTATATTCAATATAACAAAATACAAATAGTTCAAATTCTTTTCTGATCTAATCTTTTGGAAAGAAGAGGCTGACATGTCTTGTCTATCTTTCCTCCTCTTGCTTCTCGGAACCTACGTGTAAAACACTCACATGCTAAGTTGATGACATATTGAGAGATAAATTAACTTAAATATAATATCTCATTACTAACTTCTACTATGCACACTTCATACAATCATTTTAAACTATAAAACACATTATGCATCAAAACATAAATACATAAATATATATAACCTCATTATCCTTATTGTTATTCTTATCATTATTAGCATTATTATCATGATCCCTGAATCATATCATTAAACTATTTAATGCATACAATCTTGCAATTAATATTTATAAAACCTCGAACCATACCTTTTACAAGCAAAGCAAATATCATTAATTCCCTATTATCATATGATCTTGTACTTATCATTTATACACATTAACACATATATTACTTCACCAAGTAACACATATAACATGATACCAAGTTTATTTATTTTATCTCTTTATTAGCCCATGTATACTTCTGAGAACTAAAGATATGTGAGTACATAGAGGTTGTGCAATATGCTGTCACCATAGCTCGTATAGGGTTCTACTAGGGGAACATAAAATTATCCCGAAAGACCTTGTAGATGTCCCAAAGGACCACATATAACATAAATGTCTTGAAGGACCACATAAAACCCTCGACTCTTAGCATGCCAACTTTACCCCTAGCTCTCATAACACATAACATGGATATTATCATTTGTGATAGTTCATATTACTTATATCGCATAGACATATTAACATGTACATGTAATCACATAGCTTATATCACTTCTCATGTGTTCATGTAAACATGTATGTCATATCTTATTCAAATATATTCCCATATATCATATAACATATAGAATAACATATAAACTTATACATGTACTAATGTTCATATTTCCACATAGTCGCATAGACAATATTATATAACATTTAAATCATATAGTTCACATTACATATCTTATATATTATTCTTGTATCTTCTTATATATATATAAACACCTAGATCAACATTCCCTAATTTATATTACATGTTCATATAATCATTTATATATATACTGCATAGCTTATATTTTGTTCTCTTATGTTCATATAGATCACGTAACATATATCATAACATACCAACATCTATCACTTATATAACTTCATATATATTTACTAGTTTTCTATATTTCCTTATTTCAGTTTCACATTGCTCTTATAACCTTCTCTTATGACTTCATAGATTTTTGCCATATAATTCATATTTTATAGTTTCATCTAAGCACATGAATTTTTCCCATATAGCTCATCCTACATATTCGTATCATCCTTTATGTACCTGTCTTCTGGTTGATATAATATTTTCATATTATCTTATAGGTCCATACTACTTATCCCATCTCACTTCTCATTTAATCATATAATTTCATTATACTAGTTCTCATAGATTATTACACAATCATATACTTGTTTAGTTCATGTTCATATTGTTTATATCCCATTTTCATATACTTACCTAGATCATATCACCTTAATCAGTATCATTGAACTTATTTCATTGTCTTTTGTTATTACATATGCATATAATCTCATATGGTCACATAGATCATCACATCACGTATATTGCATACAAGACGTATTCACACCATACAATCATAAATCGTTACTCTACTCATATTATCTTATATTTAAAATATCAAAGATAGACTTATCGCAAGTCAAATTTCTATCAAATCATATTTCATTTTAATATGCACTCACCTGGCCTCACTAGTCCATTCAAATATGTACAACTCTTGTGCACTCTATCACTTCGAACCATCTTGGACTTGTCTTCGATCGATATCTACACGATCATACATTTGATATTCATATCAGAATTCTAAGAATTATAATTTGATCCTTAATAATCCAAACTAAAAGAAAGGCTTATTACAATTTTCCCTTTCGAATAGTATTGGTACCCAAGGTATGGTACCGATACATCCTTATTTGTGGTATCGATACCGAGTCTGGGTATCGATACCCTTTTTTGATTATGTAATCCTTATTTCAAAATGCTACTGATATTTACTTAATGGTATTGATACCCCCAGTATCGATACTACTCCTTTGATATCGATACTTTTTAACAATTTATAAATTTTTTCCTTATGGTATCGATACTCTCATTCAACCAGTATCGATACCCATACCCCAATCATCATTTATTTTCTCTTTGAAGTATCGATACTGAATGAATAATACTGATACGCCTTGCCTAGAATTTATTTGTCTTACCCAAAAATTTACTAAACTTACTTAAATCTTCTACTAAAACTTCCTTTTAACCCTTTAAGCTTAACTACACTTATTCTAATCAACTTAGATCACTTTAATTCCTCCTAATATCCAATATCCCATATACACACTTGGATTCAATAATCAAGCCAATAAATTAACATGTTCCAAATTCATTTCTAGCACTTTGAATTTCTCATTTCAACTTATGACAAGTCAAATTCAACTTTAAAATACATATACTCCTTGTTTTTCAATAATTCACTTAAAAACTCCTCTTAATCTCTCATAACTTGTTCATCTTTGAGTTTTAAGCCACTTAAAGTTTCCCTTAAGCTTTCTTATCACTCTAAGAATCAAAAGAAACTTTAAAATGAAAGAAATAACTAACTTGAGATCATTTACGTTATTCATGATGATACGCAAAGAAAAGAAGAAGATAGTTGAACACCCAACTCTCCAGACTTTTCTTTTCCTTTTTCCCTCTCATTTCCACGTATTTTATAACCCAAAAAAGAAAGATAAAAATCTTTCTTATGAAAAAAACATAATGCCCTTTATACTTCAGAACTTTGCTATTCAACCCCTTACACAAAGATATTCCAATTAAGTCCTTAAACTTTCAATTTTTTTGAAATTGAGCACTAAGTTTTCAAAACCTTCATTTTGACCACTAACCCAATTTTTGGGATGTTACAAATCTCCCATCCTTTAAGAAAATTTGTCCTCGAATTTTCACAGCACAAATTGATAAGAACACTGCCAACATATATCTTCTAATATTCTCATGTTGCTTCCCTTACTTAATTTTTCATGTTGCCGTCAATAAACTTGCCTTTTATTCATTTAGTTCTTCAACTACCTTTTTCCTTTATGCATCCATATAATGTCACTTATCATATAGACAGTAACCTCAATATTTTCCATTCAAAATCATTAGTCAATTGCTTCATTCATTAATCTCTAATTACCTTAAAATAATAACCAAACCTTTTGTTCTTGTAACATCTTCATCCAAATTACAATACTCATATTTTTTTATCATCTAAAAGATAACACTCTTATCTTTAACAATTTAATCAAAGAGAAATATAATCCTTCAACTATATTTCAAACTTCCTTCATACCTATAAATAAATTATTATCTCTTTGATTACACTTACTTGACTAAGAAACACATCCTTGAACAAATACAGGTCACACTTAACTAACTTCTTTTAAGCATCTTTCTGTCTATCTTTTTTAAACTCCAATCCACTCAAAGTTACATAACCTTTGTAATACCAACATAATCTGCAAAAACTAACTATATGTCTAAGCGTGGAGATAAACGTTACAGTGAATTCGACTTCTTGAGACCTCATTCAAAGGTTTTCATAGCTTTAAGGTAACCTTAAACCTTCATCAAATATGATTAAAACATACACTTTTACAAAATCCAACAATCTTTATAAAACCTTACATACTTTCTTACTTCTATATTAAACTTATAATATACACCTCAATATAATCATTGTCATACTTGATATTTTAAACTCCATCTTTTAGTTTCCTTATCCATTATTTCTTCAAAAATAAAAATCTCACTGTAACATAATTCATATCTTTTCTTTCTTACCCACATACACTTTTCATATCACTAATACTTATCTCTTATTACAAATCTTTATCACCTCCTAATAATCTTAATAATCAACACTTCTTACACAAAATCATTATTCTTTATCATTGTTTATACTTGTATTTTCTCCCCTTAACTTATCAAGTACCAAATCCAAATAATCACATGATCCATTTTAATTACTTTTCTTATTCAATTTACAAAATTTCTAACAGAAATTTTAATCCAATTTACCAATTTCATTTCTAAACTTAACTTCATATCCACTTTTAGCTCCTTATTTAATCTTTCAATACCAGACCCCACTACTTAAATGTGTCTGGCTTTCACGGATTTGATCTTTTGACAAGGAATACAGCTAATTCAAACCAAGTCTGTAGTTGAAAAACATAATCTTTGTCTCTCTTTAATCATATTGATATCTATGAAATACTAATTTTCTTAATATTTCTAAGCTCTCTCTAGAGCTTTAGCACAATTAAACACTTCTTGAAAAGGGAACAATTTCAACACCAATAACATTCTTTTAACCTAGGCACAAGCCCCCCACAAACCAAGTGCGTACATCATTTTCATTTGAAATTAACTTAACAACAATTCAATCAACTTATCAAACTAAACTCTTACCCATACACTTTATGATTCCCCTGTTTCAAACTCAAAAACTCTAATTTCTTATATCTTATAAACTTGTCACCGAGATACTTATTTTTTAACTCTTTTATAAATTCTAACCACATCATTTGATCTTTTATCGTTCTCATGGTAACACTTGTCCACCATATTCTATCTTATCCACATAATAATGGAACTACTACATATCACTTTTTCGATTCAAAGCAGTGGAGACCCTATAATATTATTCTATCATGTTTTCAACTTTCTGAAAACAACCTTTGATCTTAGAAGGCACTTCCTGAGGTGTCCGCTCTTTATCCTACCTAGCCATGGCAGGTGAATTACTACCACCATCAAATCTATTACCTCTTACTTCATTTCGGAACTCTCATGATTAAACATATAATATACATATCAGTTCAATTCTATTAGCAAGACAACATACTTCTTACACTATTATATCAGAAAATTTTCACTTTGTGTTTGCATGTATACATTTTAAAACTCTTTTGACCTCAGTTTAAGCCTAAAATCGGCTAAACCTTAGCTCTGATACCATTAAATGTAACACACAAACCCGTACCAGACCCGGATACGAGTCCAATGTGTCACATTAACTTTTCGAAACATTTATTTTTACAAAAAAAAATGAAAAGAATTTAAAATTCACATTTAAATCAAAACTGAATAATTTACAAGCAATAAAAACAATTGGTTTTACAAAAACATCTCATAGCACAATCAACTCAACTCTCTTATTACATGTCAACTATATTCAATATAACAAAATACATATAGTTCAAATTCTTTTCTGATATGATCTTTTAGAAATGAGAGGCTGACATGTCTTGTCTATCTTTGCTCCTCTTGCTTCTCAGAACCTACGTGTGAAACACTCACACGCTAAGTCGATGACTTAGTGAGGCATAAATTAACTTAAATATAACATCTCATTACTAACTTCTACTATGCACACTTCATACAATCATTTTAAACTATAAAACACATTATGCATCAAAACATAAATACCTATATATATATATAACCTCATTATTCTTATTTTTATTCTTATCATTATTAGCATTATTATCATGATCCCTGTTTCATATCATTAAACTATTTAATGCAAACAATATTGCAATTAACATTTATAAAACCTCAAACCATAATTTTCATAAGCAAAACAAATATCATTAATTCCCTGTTATCATATGATCTTGTACTTATCATTTATACACATTATGTAACACATGTATCATTTCACCAAGTAACACATATAACATGATACCAAGTTTATTTATTTTATCTCTTTATTAGCCCATATATACTTCTGAGAACTAAAGATATGTGAGTACATAGAGGTTGTGCACATATGTTGTCACCATAGTTTGTATAGCGTCCCACTAGGGGCATATAAAATTTTCCCGAATGACCACATATAACATATATATCCCGAAGGACCACATATAACCCTTGACTCTTGGCATGCTAACTATACCCCTAGCTCTCATAACACATAACATGGGCATTATCATTTATGATAGTTCATATTACTTATATCGCATAGACATATTAACATGTACATGTAATCACTTAGCTTATATCACTTCTCATGTGTTCATGTAAACATGTATATCTTATTCAAAAATATTCCCATATATTATACAACACATAGAATAACATATAAACTTATACATGTACTAATGTACATGTTTTCATATAGTCACGTAGACAATATTACATAACATTTAAATCATATAGTTCATATTACATAGCTTATATATTATTCTTGTATCTTCTTATAGATATATAAACACCTAGATCAACATTCTCTAATTTATATTACATGTTCATATAATCATTTATATCTATACTACATAGCTTATATTTTGTTCTCTTATGTTCATCTAGATCACGTAACATATGTTATAACATACCAACTTATATCACTTATATAACTTCATATATATATACTAGTTTTCTATATTTCCTTAGTTCAGTTTCACATTGCTCCTATAACCTTATATTATGACTTCATAGATTTTTACCATACAATTCATATGTTATAGTTTCATCTAAGCACATGAATTTTTCCCATAGAGCTCATCTTACATATTTGTATCATCCTTTATATAAAAGGTCTTCCAGTTGATATAATATTTTCATATTATCCTATAGGTCCATACTACTTATCCTATATCACTTCTCATTTAATCATATAATTTCATTATACTAGTTCTCATAGATTATTATACAATCATATACTTGCCTAGTTCATGTTCATATTGTTTATATCCCTTTTTCATATAGTTACCTAGATCATATCACCTTAATCAATGTCATTGAACTTATTTCATTGTCTATTGTTATTATATATTCATATAATCTCATATGGTCAAATAGATCATCACATCACATATATTGCATACGATGCATATTCACACCGTACAATCATAAATCGTTACTTTACTCATATCATCCTATATTTAAAATATCAGAGATAGACTTATCGCAAGTCAAATTTCTATCAAATCATATTTCATCTTAATTTGCACTCACCTGGCCTCACTAGTCTATTCATATATATACAACTCTTTTGCACTTTTATCACTTATAACCATCTTGGACTTGTCTTCGATCGATATCTATACGATCATACATTTGATATTCATATTAGAATTCTAAGTATTATAATTCGATCCTTAATAATCCAAACTAAAAGAAAGGCTTATTACAATTTTTCCCTTTCGAATAGTATCGGTACCCAATGTATGGTAACGATACTTCCTTATCTATGGTATCGATACCGAGTCTAGGTATCGATACCCTTTTTCGATTCTGTAATTCTTTTTTCAAAATGGTACCGATACTTGCTTAATGGTATCGATACCCCAGTATCGATACTACTCCTTTGATATCTATACTTTTTGAACAATTTATAAATTTTTACCTTATGGTATCGATACTCATTCAACCAGTATCGATACCCATACCCAAATTATCATTTATTTTCTCTTTGAAGTATCAGTACTGAATGAATAATACTGATACGCCTTGCCCAGAATTTATTTGTCTTACCCGAAAATTTACTAAACTTACTTAAATCTTCTACTAGAACTTCCTTTTAACCCTTTAAGCTTAACTACACTTATTCTAATCAACTTAGATCACTTTAATTCCTCCTAATATCCAATATCCCATATACACACTTGGATTCAATAATCAAGCCAATAAATTAACATGTTCCAAATTCATTTCTAACACTTTGAATTTCTCATTTCAACTTATGACAAGTCAAATTCAACTTTAAAATACATATACTGCTTGTTTTTCAATAATTCACTTAAAAACTCCTCTTAATCTCTCATAACTTGTTCATCTTTGAGTTTTAAGCCACTTAAAGTTTCCCTTAAGCTTTTCTTATCACTCTAAGAATTAAAAGAAACTTTAAAATGAAAGAAATAACTAACTTGAGACCACTTACCTTATTCATGGTGATACGGGAAGAAAAGAACAAGATAACTGAACACCCAACTCTCCAGACTTTTCTTTTCCTTTTTCCCTCTCATTTCCATGTGTTTTATAACCCAAAAATGAAAGATAAAAATCTTCCTTATAAAAAGACCATAATGCCCTTTATACTTCAAAACTTTTCTATTTAGCCCATACACAAAGATATTCCAATTAAGTCCTTAAACTTTCAAATTTTTTAAAATTGAGCACTAAGTTTTCAAAACATTCATTTTGGTCACTAACCTGATTTTTGGGATGTTACACAACATCACAATGAATGATTCACCCACGATTTCGACTTCACAATGAAGGATATCGTACCTAAAAGATTAACCCAACTTCACGACGAAGAAGTCATATGTAACACAATAATGAAAAACCATTTTCATACAAAGTCTTCAGCTTCACGACGAAGAGTATTGGACTAGAAGACGATTCAGGAGTTATAATCCAATACTTTGTGCTCAATTTCAACTTCACAACGAAGGTTTTCGCACTCAAGAGGTCCACGATTTCAACTTCACAAGGAAGGATATCGTACTTTAGATTTCTCATTTCAATTATTTGATTTCACATCGAATGAGTCAACCACGATTTCAATGTTATGAAAATGGATATCGTGCAAGTCATCATTTCAAGATCGACTTAACTTCACGGTGAGGGAGTCATCCATAATTCAGTCCAATCATAACATCGAATTTCAACACTGCAACAGAGGATATCCGATAAGATGGGAATCGACCCCCATAACGGTTGATGTTAGACTTGGTGATCCAGTCATGATGGACGAAAACAGTGTCTCTTAGTCTTTGCCTTATTTCCATTATACGGCTATGGGCAAAGAGGGGCAACTATAGTTACTCATTTTCATCCAGGGTTTATACATATAATATATATTATACATAGTTTTTGAAAACATAGTTTTGAAAGCATTTTTCGAAAATATGTATAATATATAGTTTTGAAAACCTTTTTTTGAAAACATATATGATATATAGTTTTAAAACATATATATATAGTTTTAAAAAAACATTTTTTGAAAATATATATAATATATAATTTTGAAAACATTTTTCAAAAACATATATAATATATATTTTTTGAAAAACATATTATATAGAATTTGAAAATATGATACATGTATATATGTTATATATTATATATTATATTGTACATATATTATATTATATTATATATATTATTTTATATTATGTTTTTATTTTATTTATTTTATTTTTTCCCTTTTGTGTTATTTGGTCCAACAGGGAGTCCAAGGGGCAAGTCCAAGTCCAAAATGAGGGTATGTTGAGGCCTAAAGCACAGGAGCCCAATAAGCAAAGCAACCCATGTGAGCCCATATGTGTTTAGGGTTTTACCCTTTTGATATCAACGCTGCATCATTAGATCCGTTGGATATGAACCAATCCAACGGTCTACATGTGCAAGATCATAGGGTTTTACCCTTTTGATATTAGCGCTGCATCATCAGATCCGTTGGATCTGAACCAATCTAATGGTTTATATGTGCAAGATTTTAGGGTTTTAGTGTCACACGTATCTCATTCAAGGATGATTCGTCGGTCAGTTTGAGGACTCTTGGGGAGTCGTCATTCCAGTGGCAACAACCCACCTTCCCGAAATATCCGGCCACAATGGAAGTCAAGCCAAAAACTGAAAACAAATTAGTTATTCAGTCCAACTAGGAGCTTAAATCTAAATCTATAAATCCATGAAAAGAAAAATGTAAACACACGATACGAAAGCAAGAGAAGTTAGATCAAAACCAAAAGCACTTGTAAACTTCGAAAAGAAACGTAATAAAAAGGTAAAAAATTTTACCGTACAAGTTTTTTTGGGTTTCACCGCCGATGAACGGCGGTCGGCGAGGCAGAGCACAACCGGATTCTGGGTTCTCTATGAACACCGGCCATGTGTTCTTCATCTGCGAAGAACATTTTAAAGATTTTTCTAAAAGCTGTTTTGATCGATTTTGAGGGAGGGAGAAGAAATGAATTGTGTTTCTAATTTTTGGGGTTTTTATAACGACCCAATGACCCGATCGGATCCCCTAGGATCCACGTGTTTTCTCGTAGATAATGGTACAATTACCTGGTTAGTCCCCAAGATTTTATTGCAACTCAATTTCATGCTTTTATTTAATTCTTAGCTATGATTTTTCTTTTAATTTTACCCTAATCTTTATTTTTTTTATTTGGTCCTTTTTTTATATTCCATGTTTTCATCTAATTATATTTAAAATACTACCACACCTTACGAGTTATGGATCCCACAATAATAATTTTTTTATTTTTTATTATTTCTTTTATTTTTATTTTTTTAATTAATTTTTGTCTTTGTTTATATTGAATCTTGCAATTGACATTTTTTTCTTTTTAGTTCAATTGACCTTTTTCTTTACATCATCTTTTTTTATCTCTTTGTGTTTTCAATATGTATGATATGTGGTTGTTCTAATTATTTCTATTTCTCATTTTGTTAACTTTATTTCTATTTATTTCTCAGCATGTATGTATGTATGTATGTATTTCTTTTTTCTGTTTAAAGTATTATAATTTGACCTTTGTTTTTTTCTTTTGATCAATTTAGTAATTTTATTTTACAAATATAACATCTTTTTGACCTTTTAGTGATACTTTTTAATCGATCGGAGGTAAGTAATTTGGATCAAATTTTTACTTCTAATTTAACTTGCAATTTTCCTAATTAAGACAACTAGAAAATAAATTAGTACCGAAAGGGCAACACAAGGGTGCTAATACTTCCTTGACTGTAACCGACTCTCGAACCCGACATACTTTTGGTAAGACGCAGATCAGGTAAGAGAATAAGCCGAGGTGTCCGATCAACCTAAATTTTTATAAATGATCAGTGGCGGCTCTAGCACATTTATTTAAGTCGAAGCTCGATTCCAGGCTCACCCGAATAACGGTAACGACAAGGTTTCGGAATATCAAACCCTAAAGCCTTTGTTGTTCCTTCTTCCTCTAGCCCTCTCGAACTTCCTCCCCTTTGCCCACACATAGGGCTTGGTGTGGATGTGTGGCGCCCCGGCTGCTGGTCTGAAGAGCTTCAAAGCCTCACGAGCATTCTTAGGACCTCAGAGGAGAACCTGCAGATTTTCAGCATACAATTGAAGTCAATTTTCACCATTCTAGTATGTTTATCAGTAATTGAAAGCAGTTTTTTTTTTTCTCAAAACCTCAATGAAAATGTTAAGCCAAAAGAGAAACAGAGAAATGGTATCAAAGACCTAATTCAAAGGGTATAGTCCTGAAAAACACATAGCCTGTGATAAAGGAGGATTGCATATATATTAGTTCCCAAAATAGTTCTTCAACCTAACCAATATGGTCTATGCCTCTATGACCATAATTATAAAGCACAGATCAGTTAAAAATAGCTGGTAAAAGAAAAATTAATATAGATAGAGTGCCAAGCTTCAGTTCAATACCAATCATATTTTACCAGCAAAGAAGAAAAGTGCCTTTACAACTGAATTGTCATAGAGTTTGAATGTATGAAGATAACAACAAATGACAGAATGAGAAAAGCAAAAAACAGTTGCTGTAGCATATGCTTATATGTTCCTGTCACCTTAAAACACAATAAGACGTCTATTCTAGTTAGTCACGTCTCGAGTGAAGTGTATAACAGGAAAAAGGATGGTAACACAAGATGAAAACAACAATCATTTAAAGATTTGTAACACCCCATAGCTATGTAAAATGCATCATTAATGCTAACCCTCAACCGCATTTCAGAATAGCCATAATCATACAGTGATCTACTCAAAAACCGAATCTCGAAACTTGAATGATGTGAACCATCAGAACTTTGCCAATTCATACAATTTAAACTAGAACTTTTGTTTGCTCACCTACCTATTCCTACCAAAAATAAATAAAGCATTCCAAAGCAAGCAAAAACAAGTTAACAATTCCAACAGAAAAACCAGATATTTTCAGTTTCAAGATAAGAGGTAAACAATTGCACAATCCGGGCAACTGAAGTTTAAAGATTTGTGTCATAGAACATACAATGCTCTGTCCAAGAGGTGCTCGAAGTGAAAGTTGGTCAAATGTTAAACATTCCCCACCTATTATGTTAAACTACCTATCGGTTTATTTGAAGATTACTAATAATGTAAACGGTGAAATAAAATAGACTTATCGGTTTGTTTAAAAATTACTAATAATGTAAACGGTAAAATAAAATAGGCGCTACCTATTATGTTAAATATGCGCTACCTATTATGTTAAATATGCACTACCTATTACGTTAAACTAGCTACTAGTTTGTTTAAAGGTTAATAATAATGTAAACAGTAAAATAAAATAGGCGTTACCTATTACGTTAAAAATATCTACCAGTTTGTTTAAAGGTTACTAATAATGTAAACGGTAAAATAAAATAGACGCTGCTTATTATGTATGTTAAATAGCCACTACCTATTACGTTAAATAAGTGTTACCTATTACGTTAAACTAGCTACCGGTTTATTTAAAGGTTAGTAATAATGTAAACGATAAAATATATACAACTTAACCGATTGAAATATATATTTTTTAAATTAGAAAGTATGAATACTTACTCTAAAAGTATGGATACTCTAAAGGTTAATAATAATGTATCCATAATAATAATGTATTCATACTTACTCTAAAAGTATTGATATTTAATAAAGTATCGACCATCAGATCATAGTAGTATCGATATTTATTTTTAAAAAAATTGTCATCAAAAGATACGTAATATATTAAATCCTACCGATATCATTAAACACAACTTTAATATTATAGATTGCAAGATACTTCTTTATTCAAAATAACTTTATTAGGCTCAACCTAGTATGTTAATATTTATTTATAATAAAATAAGAAATTAACCTATTTTGTTGTTGTGGGATTTCGAAGACATTATCAGCTTAAACTTTGTTAACATTTTAGGCGCTACCTAATATGTTGATAATGTTAATAAAAAAATAAGTAATTAACCTATTTTGTTATCGTCGGATTTCTTTGATAATATTTTAGGTGTTACAAAATATGTTGATAATATTATAACAAATTAAGTAATTAACTTATTTTGTTATCGTCAGATTTCTAATGCTCCATCAGCTTTAAAAAGACGCTACATATTACATTAAATAAGCGCTACTTATTATGTTATTATGATTGATAATGTTTCTAGTAATTAACCTATTTGTTATCGTCGGATTTCTAATACTCCATCAACTTAAACTTTGGTAACATTTTATACACTACCTAATATGTTAATAATATTGATAACAAATCAAGTAATTAACCTATTTTGATAATGTTGATAATATTGATAACAAATCAAGATGCTATCTATTACGTTACATAAGCGCTACCTATTATGTTTCTATGCTTGATAATATTTTCAGTAATTAACTAATTATGTTAAAGTCAATATTTATTTTATGCATTTTACATACGATAATAATATTTTCAATTATTACTATTATTATTACTAACACAAATAATATTTTCAATAAAATATATATAACATTTATGATAGTACTTTTAACTGATATCGTATTTAACTAGTCACACCGTCTTTCAACCTCCACCTCACAGCAGAACCTCCAATCGTTTTCAATGGCTCCCGTAATTGAATAATCTGTCCCGTCAGGTCTCATTGGGGGCAAGAAGCGGATAAAAAGCGAATTTCAACCTCAAATCATTAATTAACAGTCAATATATGTTATTGAGTGATCACATATTATTGACCGATCACATATGCTCAATTACAGACGTAATATATATCACGTCATTTAAAATGATGATATAATATTTATCATGTCAATAATTAAATGCATCTAAAAATATCATGTTAATATCACATGTTAATTATTAATCAACTAACGATTTTTATCTAATAAAAATATTTTGACCAAAAATTAAAATATTAAAAATTAAAATATTTTATAAAAAATAAACTAACCACTTATACAAACGTCAAAGTTTATTTTATCATTATAATTTCGTTTTGGTTTATCCGTTTTAGTAGGATATTCGAAGAGTGTCAATCGAAGTATGTCATCAAGTAGTGGTGATAAAAAGAATTCGAATTTAAAAATTTAATATGAAAGATTTAAGTTTGAATTTGTTTAAATTTGATTTGAAATGAAAATTAAAAGTTAATTCGAAATGGATTAAATCTGACAAAATTGAACTCCAAAGAACCTAAAAGCTATCAAGTTCAAATTCAGTGCCTAACTTTTGATATTTTTTCTATTTTTTATTGCATTTCGTTCACATTATTTATTTCATTTTTTGGCACTTGAAACAGTTTATGATTCTAGAAGTATAAATTTATATTGGATAATTTTATTTTTTTTGTTTAGATCATTCAAATATAAGATATATTTATAAATCTCAAACTGCAATTATTATTAAAAAACAAATTACAGAATTATAAAAACAACAGAAATAGGTTTTCAAAAGAAAACTAAACAATATAACCTAAGAAAAAATATTAGATAACAAATTTATATATAGTTTGTTAAAATTTATAGATTAATTAAATAAAAGCATAAAATGATAAATCTTTCATGAAGGTTTAGAACTTAAAAGATATTTAGTGCATATTATCTAATTAATCTATAAATTGTGTATCATAAAAGATTTATCCTAAAAAAATTCTTTGAAAAAATAGATTTTTCTTTTCTTTTTTTTAATAATTTTATGATACACGATCATATAACTATATTGTATAATAATTCTCTTTAAAAGTTTTGAGTTTGAGCAGTTGTGCCTATAAGATGTGCATATAAAATGATTAGGAATATAAGACTGAGATTAACAATAGGAAATGAGAAGATATTCAATGAAAGTTTATCTTAACCCATCAACTTAAAAAATCAATAATCATCAAGTGGCCTTAGTGGTAAAAGGGAAAGTTATTTTCCCTAGAAGCCCTCAACTTGAACAGTTGTGTTGTAGGATGTGTGCGCATTGTCAATAGATTAAGAAAGTTTCGAACATATATTACATTGTAATCATCCTTGACTATTTAAAAAAATTCAATCATTATCCTTAATGTGGATGGTTTAAATAAGGTTTAATATAAAAATAAGTGCTCAAACTATATTTTTTTCCCATTTAGGTGTTTAAACTATTTTGTGATAAAAAATTAAATATAATAATTTTTTTTGAGTTTTTTAAAAATAAAATCTTTAAAATTACCAGAATACGACATGTGTCACTTAACGAGATTTTTTAATGGTTGTTATGATCGGGACACATAAATGATAACGTTTGTAACGTTAAGAACCTGGGTTGATCGAAAAACAATTTAGGAACCTTAATGGGAAAATGGAATAATTTGGACATTTGTTTTTATATTAAGCCTTTGAATAATTAGTGTTTTATGGATTCACTATTATTAGATAGATTAATGAAAAATAAGTATCAAAATTATATTCTTTGTTCACTTTAGATGTCTAACATATTTTCCATTCAAAGTAAGTGTCTAACGTTTTCGATATTATTCTTTTAAGTGCCTACGTCATAGTTGCCATTAAAAAAATTATTATCTGATACATGTCGTGTTTATATTTTTAAAACTTTTATTTAAAAGAAAAACTTAAAAATATTTTTATTTTAATAAATATTTATAAAATTAAAAAAAGAAAAATTGGAAATACCCAGTACCCAAACCTTAAACCACTTACTACCGTTGATCATTGGTGGTGTCGTCCTTACCATCAACAGAAAGAAAATCCATTAAACTTAGTTATAGTAGATGCTACCACTTGAGGATTCACTACAACAAAATAAGTATATAGCGACGTTTGTCACTGCGTTTCCATAGCAAACACCATTAAATTTATACATATCGCAACGTTTATATTCAAAATACCACAAAATGGTAACATTAACGGCGTTTTTCAACAAACGCCGTTAAACTCGTACTTTAGTGGCTTTTATTTGATAAACACTGCTACATATAATACTTTAGTGGTGTTTTTAAACAAATGTGATGTAAGACTATCCAAGCTTTTTCAATGACGGAGAAGTTGGCAGCCTTATTGTTTCCCGATCTAGGAGAGACACCAAATGCTACACTTTGAATTGATAAGTAATCTACACAATATAAGAAAGAAAATGATTAAGGGATTGATAATTGGACAAGGTAGTAAATGAGACAAGATGAAAGAAAAGGAAATGAAATAATGAGAAAATGAAGATAATTTACAACTCAAGTTGCAACACTTATTATCTTCCTTCACAAGAAACAACAAGGATACCTCCTTCAAGTTTAATGTTGGGGCAGATTGTAGTGTGCTTCTCTTTGAGTGTATTTTGCAACTTGCTTCACTTTTCTTTTTCTTTAAATTTCTTCTTTTTCTTTTCCTTTTGTACTCCAAATTTGATGTAGGAGTATTTTCTTTTCTTTTTTTGTTTTTCTTCTTTCTTTTCCTTTTTGTTGCAGCACTTGATTGTCTATCCAACTTAGCTTTGAATACTGCTTGATGTAAGACTATCCAAGCTTCTTCAATGATGGAGAAGTTGGAAGCCTTGTTGTTTCCCGATCTATGAGAGACACCAAATGCTACACTTTGAATTGATAAGTAATCTACACAATTAAAGAAAGAAAATGATTAAGGGATTGATAATTAAGAATGGAAAGAAATGATAGTGATAGAAATGTTATCAAATGTTGGTTGCGGAAGTGTTGTTGAATTGTCCTTCAAATTCAATAGGATTCGTCCTCCAATGGTGATGATGGACAATTTCCTTAATGAAGGTTGAATGATGGTTTTATGGTGAAGGAATGGTGATGGAAGTGAAGATGTTGTAGGCGTGAAGGTAATGGAAGATGGTGATGGTTAGATAGTATCTTAAAGAAGACTCAAAGAAGAACCAATATTAAAGAACAAAGATCCAGACTTTATATTGCTTCTTTAAGGGGTGGTAAACAAGGACTTGAACCCACTAGTTATAAGAACTAGGAACTCGAAGTATCTATGGAATGAATGATGCCACAAACTTAAGAAAGCTTGCTTAATCGATATAGTTCTAAAAAGAACTTGAAGAGATAATAATCTCACAAAGAGTTTGTATTATCAAAAAGGTTGAGTTTACAAATGAATGACAAAGCCTATTTATAGGCTTGCATGGGTTTGGCCGAATAATTACATGTCCATTCGACTAGATACATGACTTTTAAAAGGAAATGCATGATGTTTTAATGAAGGGAGATGCCCTTGGCTGAATAGTCTCTTTGTGGTTCATCTTGGCACTAATTTTGAAGCAATACCTTGCTTGGGCCGATTAGGGAGAAGCCCCTTCACTTTGGCGCCCAATTTTTTCCACAAGCATGGAACATGGGTGGCTGGTCATGAGGAACTCACATGGGTGGCATAGGATGCTTATGGTGTGGCTCCTCCATAGCATGAAGATAAGCAACAAGTTAGGTGTGACTTGACATCCAACATGTGTCTAAATGACATGTCATCAATGGGGCAGCAACTTGTTATGAAAGGTCACATTTGTGGAAGGTAATCTTTCCTCATTTGAGCTACTTTCCATGTGTTTGAGCTGAAGATGAGCTGGCCATAGATGAAGTATATGAAGATGAGTCTTTGGCCAGCTCCTTGTGAAAAGGCACCTTTTGGAATGACAACTCTTTGTGAAAAGGTACGAATCCACAAAAATTAACCTTGACCATATTTGAAGTACTCTGTGTGGTGGTGATGATGGTACAACTCTCCAACTGAAATGAGACCTTTAGCTAGCTCAAAAGTCCAGCTCAAGCCAGCTATGAGCTCGGGGGTTAGCTGGCAACTTTGTCCCAAAATGTTCTTGAGCTTTGTCGGAGTTGTCCTAGTCATGTTTTCTTAGCTCGTGGACTCCAATGCTAGCTTTATGTTAGCTCCCATCATGTGGTTGAATATGCGCCTACAAAAGAAAGCTTAATATAAGCTAAGTAATAAACATATAAAGATGTGAAAACATATGTTATGCATGAAAATCATATAGTATGCAAATGAATGAGAACATATGATTATTCAAGCATAGTCTAATATGCATATGTATGCTCAAAATAATACATACTACATAAATAAGTAAATATAAGATAAAGTAAGATAAACTCCCTTAGATTGAGCTTGATGGATCTTTAATGATGTGAGTATGTTATTAAGGAAGTTTGTGCTAGACAGGATCACATCAAAACGCCGCCAGAGAATCTTACTCTAGTGGCGTTTCTAAATAAACGCCGACAGATAATCTTACTTTAGTGGTGTTTCTAAACAAATGCCTCAACAAAATAGTTCTTTAGTGGCGTTTTTAAACAAACACCGTAATAGGGTACATATGTCGTGGCATTTTTAGAGAAACGCCGCTATAAATATGACGTGATGTATTGGCGTTTGTGTAATAAATGTTGTAATTACAGTGTGCATTAGTGGTATTTGTTCTCACAAACGCCGCAATAGAGTTAACGTTTAGTGGCATTTTTATAAAATGCCACAATTGGCAACACATTAGTGGCGTTTGAAATTGAAAACGCCACAAAGTTTGAGTTTTTATCTCCTAAAACCCCCTAGCCCTTTTTCATCTTCTTTTCACTACGACTGAACTGGCTTTTTATGGCATTTTTTTTTGACCTATAGTGGCGTTTTTAAAAGCCGCAAAAAGCACGTGCGACGTCATTACAAACGCCGCAAAAAGCGGCGCTGAAAATAGCGTCGCTAAAGTTTGCGGCGTTTGTGAACCAAAAACACCGCAATATTGTCGCAAACGTCTTTCGGTTGGGCCCCGAAATTGGGCTTCGACTTGAAAAATGTCTATTTGAGTCGCCACCGATCATTTATTTAAAACAAATGGGTTGATCGGATACCCTATTTCTTACCTAATTTGCGTCTTACTAGAAATATGTCGGGCCCGGGAGTCGGTTACGGTCAAGGAAGGATTAGCACCCTTGAACCGCTCTTTCGGTACTACGTAATTTCCATTTGTCTTAATTAAGAAAATTGTAATTTTAAATTAAAAGGTAAAATTTGATCATGAATTACTTACCTCTGATTAATTGACGAAAATACCCTTAAAAAGTCATAAGATGTGTTAGAGGGAAAAATGAATAAATGAAAAAATGAAGAATAAAAATAAGTAAAAAAAATAAAAGGAAAAATAAATAAATAAATGAAATATTAATATATATATATATATATATATATATATATATATGAGTAAAATAGAAAAATAATAATCATAACAATAATAATAGTAATATGAAAATATAATAATATAAAAAAAACCAAAACCAAAATAAATAAATATAAACCAAATATAAAAGTACACATATAATGATAATTGGCTTAAAAAAACTATTAAAAAACATACATATATACGTATAATGATAAAGTAAAAAAAACTAAATAAAGATAATTATATATATATAGTAATAATACGCTTATAAGTAAAATATTTAAAAAAATTATATATATATATAAAAATAATAAATATAGTATTAAAAAATAACCAAATGAATATAAATAAATAAAAAATATATGTATATATAATAATATATAGTGTAAAAAATAAATTGAAAATCATTTAAAAAACATATGTATATATATTTATATAATGACAATAATGTAAATAATAAATAAATAAAAATATCTATACAATAAATAAAAGGACTAATATAAAGAAAAATAAGGATTGGGGCCCAATTTGAAAGACAATTAACGTTGATATTACGTATTAGGGGGATAAAAAATGAACACGCCTCAGGGTAGATCTAGTATCGAAACTTCGAAGCACATGCGAGAAATGAACGAATAAAAAAATGCTACCTTTTATTTCCTTTTCGAATCGTTTACAATAGCTTTGCCTTTGTATTTTCCGTGTTTTCCTCTGTATTTTTTTTGTAAATCGTGTGTTACAATAGTGAGTTAAAATGGCTATTTATAGTGCTTGTGGATCCTATCTTTAGGAGTTTAAATCATAGTAGAACTCTATCCTATTTTTAGGAGTTTGAATCCTAGCAAAATTCTATCCTATTTTTAGGAGTTTGAATCCTAGTAGGACGAAAAGGTGTGTTGACAGCTGCCCCTCTTTGCCCATAGTCGTGTAACGGGGATAGGGCAAAGATTAAAAGACACACTTTTCGTTCGGTGGAGTTGAAAATTGACTCTGATGTTTCAATAACTCCCTGTCGAATTGAGTTACGGATGACTCCTCCGTCGTGAAGTCGAGTTAATCTTGAAATGATATGAAATTGAAGCTGTAGTTCAGAATTTGAATCAACACGTAGCTTCTAGTTGCCCTTCGGTCTTCTTCTCGGTTTAATGACCTTGGATTGGAATCGAACTAAGAAATCTTCATTGATAGATAGCTTTTGCTTGAAAATGGTTGCTTGTCACTAAAGCACGGTTAACCCAGGTCCTCTTCTCGACTTGAAAACCTCGACTGCAACCGGAAAGTAGTGCGATTGATGTCATCGAGCTGAATGGAATCGAACTCGACAATTTGATGGCATAACCCTTCTAGCCTTGAGTTATGCTGTAAATGATGTGCCTTGGAGCTGAGCGTAGTCGAACTCAAAGGTCTTTGTTGACAGATACTCCTTCTTTGAGTTGGATATCCTTCGTCGTAAAGTTAAAATCCAATCTAAAGATGGATGATGCTTGTGTGCACGATTCCCTTCGTCGTGAAGTTTGAAACGCGGGTGGCCCTTCGTCGTGAAGTTGAGCCTAAACTTGGATATCCTTCGTGGAGTTGAAATCCAAGTAAGTAGCATTGTTCTGAGTCCAATATCCTCCGTCGTGCAGTTGAAATTGGCTCTGGAACCGGGAAATTATTTGTTGACAACCAGTCATCCCTTCGTTGTGAAGTTGAACTTGTGTTGTCTCGAGTCCAATATCCTTCGATGTGAAGTTGAAATTGACTCTGAATAAAATTTTATTGACAATCAGTCGTCCCTTCGTCGTGAAGTTGAGCTTGTGTTGCCTTGGGTTCAAGATCCTTCGCTGAGAAGTTGAAATTGGCTCTGAAATTGGGAAGTTGTTTATTGAAAACCAGCGGTCCCTTCGTCGTGAAGTTGAACTTGCGTTGTCTTGAGTCCAATATCCTACGCTGTGAAGTTGAAATTGGCTCTGAAATTGGGAAATTGTTTATTGACAACCAGCGGTCCCTTCGTCGTGAAGTTGAACTTGCGTTGTCTGGAGTCCAATATCCTTCGTTGTGAAGTTGAAATTGGCTCTAAAATTGAGAAGTTGTTTGTTGACAACCAGCGGTTCCCTTCATCGTGAAGTTGAACTTGCGTTGTCTGGAGTCCAATATCCTTCGCTGTGAGTTGAAATTGGCTCTGAAATTGGGAATTGTTATTGACAACCAGCGGTCCCTTCGTCGTGAAGTTGAACTTGCGTTGTCTTGAGTCCAATATCCTTCGCTGTGAAGTTGAAATTGGCTCTAAAATTGGGAAATTGTTTGTGACAACCAGCGGTCCTTCGTCGTGAAGTTGAACTTGCGTTTTCTGGAGTCCAATCCTTCGTTGTGAAGTGAAATTGGCTCTGAAATTGAGAAGTTGTTTGTTGACAACCAGCGGTCCCTTCGTCGTGAAGTTGAACTAGCGGTTGTCTGGAGTCCATATCCTTCGTGTGAAGTTGAAATTGGCTCTGAAATTGAGAAGTTTGTTGACAACAGCGGTCCCTTCGTTGTGAAGTTGAACTTGCGTTGTCTGGAGTCCAATATCCTTCGCTGTGAAGTTGAAATTGGCTCTGAAATTGGGAAGTTGTTTATTGACAACCAGCGGTCCCTTCGTCGTGAAGTTGAACTTGCGTTGTCTGGAGTCCAATATCCTTCGTTGTGAAGTTGAAATTGGCTCTGAAATTGAGAAGTTGTTTGTTGACAACCAGCGGTCCCTTCGTCGTGAAGTTGAACTTGCGTTGTCTGGAGTCCAATATCCTTCGCTGTGAAGTTGAAATTGGCTCTGAAATTGGAAAGTTGTTTATTGACAACCAGCGGTCCCTTCGTCGTGAAGTTGAACTTGCGTTGTCTGGAGTCCAATATCCTTCGCTGTAAAGTTGAAATTGGCTCCGAAATTGGAAAATTGTCGTTGACAACCTGTCGTCCCTTCGTTGTGAAGTTGAACTTGTGTTGTCTTGAGTGGCACGATATCCTCCGTCGTTGATTTGAAATCGTGGATGTTTGGCTTCGAGCTAGATATCATTCGTTGTGAAGTTGAAATCTACTCTCGAGCAAATTGTGAGTTTCGAGAGAAACTTTCAATCTGTCGAGTTGGTCGAGTGTAGCTTCTTGCTGCTGAGTTAAGCAACCAACATGAATCTTTAAAGGTGCTTTTGAGTCGAGTATCCTTCGTCTTGAAGTCGAAACTGACTCTAAAAGTTGCAAAAATTATGTATGTGGAAAATGATAAATATGATGCTCTAAAATGTATGCATAAGATGCATGTAACATGAATTGGTTATATTTTATCTCCTGAAAAATGTCTGATAATTTGCATTAGGATGTTGAATCCCCAAATGATGCCCCAATATCCAAAACTGCCTCAATATTTGATGTTGAATCTTCAAAGATGCCCCAAATGTTCCTCATTTCTTGCTTCAGCATTGATTCTGAGCATGAGTTTTGTGTCTAAAAGTCACATGTCATTTACCAAGATCCACTCTAGAGAGACTGTCTTGTTTGAAAAAAAATGTTTTTCTTTCTCTTTTATTTCAAAGTTATGAAATATCAATTAAAAGAGTTTGAAAAGTTTGATCCAAAGTTTGAAAAATTTTCACTTTTCGTTTGACACTTTTTGAGAGACGAATCATAAACTAGAGTTCATCGGATATCAAAGAATTAATTATAATGTTAATCCTTTAATGAATTATAGTTATTTGACAAGTTCCAAGATCAAAGCTATTTTTGGGAAGTGGTTAAGTAAGGAAAAAAAATCTCAGGTTATTATGTTTGGTCAAAGTTTTGGCATTTGATGCTCAAAGGTTTGGCATTTGATGCTCATAGGTTTGGCATTTGATGCTCAACGGTTTGATGGGGTAGCTTGCATGCTCCTCTACTGGAAGTGTTCTCTGACTCCCAACCTTCGTGGTCACACTCGGGTTGTGTGATGCCGTATCAAGGAATTTGTGTGATCGCCTCAGTTGCACAATTTTTATATTCTAGCCGCCTTTTCAGGTTTTCAACTCGAACTCTCCTTTGGTTTCAAGATGTTATTCAGGATTTACGTCTTGAACCCCCTTTGTTATTTTTCTCTACCATGCATTAATTACATTTTTTTTTGCAAACAAAGATTAATCCTGATGGGCGGGATGAAATCTGAAGATAGTCTTTTCTGTTTAGAAAATCATGTTATTTAGAAGGGACTTTTAAGGCACGTAATGTAAGCCATGGTTCATGGTTATGAAAGAAAAGGATAAATAGGCCCAAACAAGAGTTTCAGGGTGTTGAACCAAGGATCAATTCATTCTGATGCCTTCAATCATAACTTGCTCAAAATGTCTCTCTCTTGATGCTCTATGATCTTCGAGTGAAGTGATTCAGTGATTCGTAAATGTTTGTGATTGATCAATCTCATAGTTTGAAGTTTGATGTGCCTTTTGTCTTTAGGGAATCTTTGCATGTGCTTTTTGTCCCTTTTTCTTTTTGATTTTTTTTCTTTCTTTTTTTCTTTTGTTTCTCTTTTTTTTCTTTTTTTTTCTTTTTTTTTCTTTTTTTCTTTTTTTTTTTTTTTTTTTTTCTTTTTGTTCTTGATTGGATCTTCGTACTTGCCATTTGGTCCACCTTTGGATCGATGTCTTCTTTTTTGTTCTTGATGGATCTTCGTACTTGCCATTTGGTCCACCTTTGATCGATGTCTTCACTCATGTGAGCAGATTTCTTCCACCTTGCCCCCCAGTGTGGAGGGTGATCCTTGGTTAGGGTTGAATCAGAAGAAAAAAATACTATAGGCTCAAAAGGGGACACAAGGGATATATATTTTCTCCTGTTGTGAATGGATAAAGAAAAAAAGCCATTTATCATTTCATACATGTAAGTCTTCACAGAAGAGGTATCCCTAGGGGGATAGATTTTTAGGATTAGTTTTATTCACATGAAAACAATGTAGTTAATGCATGATAGAATTATTTCGGATGAATTCTTCTTCTTTTTTCCCCAGATGTCTCAATGTTCAAGCTCCCCGCGAGATGCCCCAAGTTGTGTCTTTAGAATAACGCTCATGTTCATATGAACAACTCAATGCCCTGGGTTTTAATGGTATTAAAATGTCAATTTTGAGTCCAAAAAGACAGTGGTGTGATTTTATTGACTCAAAGAAAGGTATGGGTGTATCAAAAAGATAAAGGCAATGTTCAAGAATTTTGGTCTTTTTGGTAATGACCATGAGTTATTTTTGGTAAAGAATCGAGGTATTTTATTTTGGGGTTTGAGATAAGATAAGAAAGGTCTAATCTTGTCATATGTCAAAAATTTGTAATTCTTGAAGAATTAAAAGAATCCTTAATTCATTTAATATTCGAAGAACTAAAGATTAAAATTTGTTTAATTTCTCCACCTTAGAAAGTAGCATAAATTCAATCCTTTAACAGATTAAGCAAACATGAAAGATCAAATACGTGTTCAAACAAAGCAATCCTCTAAGTGCAAATGGTATATGCCATGCCCCCTTCTTCGGCAAGTGCCTTACAATTTTCAGATGAATGTTTGGGGCTTCTTATGTGGCAACTGCAAACAGCTTCAACATCGTAGTCCTTAGGATATGTGGACTCTTTTTTCAGATCATCCTGGCAGGCTTTGTCCTACAATCAACTGATAAGGTTCCCACTGTATTGATTTCAGCTTTTTCTTTAATTGTTAAAATCTTGCTTCAATGTGGTGTCATGTGGTTAAGACCACTTCATCGAATCCTCCATGACCTAATTTCATGTTAGTGAAAATGCTTAAAAATGTAGATGAAGATGCAAAAATGCAAAATGCAAGAATGCATGAAATGTTCGAGGCATTGATCCAGAAAATTGTCTATTATTATAAATAATCTTTACTTAGACAAAAATGTTTTATCTTGTAAGAGACGTAAAAATAATCAAAGGTACATTCGGACTAAATCCTCTAGACCCCGAATAGCTTCTAGTAGGTTAACAAGTCTTCTGTCTTCATCTGTCACTGGTTGTATGCCTTGTCGGACCATTTCAGCTTCCCTTGCCAGGCCGTGTAGATGACGGCCTGCCTTCTGTACTTGATCCAGGAAGTCTCGGATGACTGCATCTCTGGCCTTCACCCTTTGTTGTGCTTGCTCCCAACGGAAATGCCACTGTAAACATCCGTCGAAGGGCACTATCTGAAGCTTGCTTGCTTGCTTCTTGAACCCATCTATAATAGCTTCTAACTCAGCTATTGTTTTGTCATCTCTCTCATGTTGTTTCTCCAGATCAGCCATCCGAATTCTCAAGCATTGGTTTTGATGCTGACTACCTGCTAAGCGCCTCTGGCCAGTCTTTATATGTTCCTTCCAAGCTCTCTCATTCCAGTATTTAGAAGCCACTTTCAATTTGGAGTTATCCTTGACTTTATCTTGATACCTCTTTCTCAAGTCTTCGAGCTCTAAACGGACTCTTTTTTATTCTCTTTCTAGTTTGTCTGCTCGATCTTTCTGAGAGTCGGCATCTAGATTCCACTGATAGTGCTCAGCCTCAAGTTCCTTTATCCTCTTCCCCAGCTCATTGTTCACAGCTTCAAACTCTGTTTTGGCTATCTCAAGTCCAGAAGGGACATGCCTGAGATGCTCCTCCATGGTCCATGTGTCCTCACAGTTTGGCACCGGGGTGTTTTCATTTTTTCGCAATCTTCGCCACTCTAAATAGTCTGGGGTAAGAATGTCTTTAGCAGCCACAATATCCATCCGTAACACTTTCATCCATGAATCGACAATCTCTTTGATCCTCTTCTTATAACTGACACCGTGATACTCAAACTCTAATTTAGCTAGTCCGCATGTTGCTGGGACAAAATGACGTGCCCCATAATGTCTAAGTGCTAACAATGGAGCATACCCAACTGCATCCCAAAGTTCAGATAAGGTCATAGTGTCAGAGTCCCCACATTAGAAAAGAACGTCACTGAGGAACAACCAGGGGGATCTCCAAGTAATATCTCGGTCATGATAGATGAGTGAAGACTTTCATCCACTTCTCTTTTGAAGTTCCTTCATGCCATTTCATGGTGATGAACTCTCTCAAAGGTGAATACGTAGTGCTAAATCGGTGGTAGGCAACCCCATTATTCTTCCAGAAGTGGCTGTGAATCCAGACTTGAAAGAGCTGAACACATCTAATGAATCTACCTCCACCAGCTCTTCGGCAATGGTTGAGAGACCGAAAGGTCTCGGCTAAGATGGTTGGTGCTGGGTTGACCCGTTTTGGAAGTTGCTCAAACAGTTCCACCACAGCTGCGTCAATGCATCCTAAAATCTTCGGAAAGATGATCAAGCCATACATACCTAGTGCAAAAAAGGTCTATAGTCTTCCATTCATTCATCAGGGTGGTCATTCATTAGTTTCCTTATGTGAATCCACTCAATTCCCTGCCCGTTACCTTTGTTTCGGAGTCGGTCAGTCACCTATTTTTCATCAACTCCTGCAATCTTAGCCAGTCTATTCTTGAAATACTGACTCTTGATGTGTTTGATGTAGGCTCGCTCCAGTTTAATGCTTTCACAGAGTGTAGTATACTCCTCAATGGTAGGTACCATGTCCTCCTGGTTAAAAGTGAAGCAACTGTATCCCGGGTTCCAGAATCGAACCAAGGCTCTGATTAAGGGATCATCGGTCTTAACATGAAGCAAAAGTGCAATGTCACCATATCACTGACTGAACTTCTGTTTCCAATCATTCTTACAACTGCCTCAGATGTCTCGAAGCTCTTACATGTCGTTCTGCTTTAGGCTAATAGAGGCGTAGCTAACCAGTTCTGACACATAGCTTCCTTGAAGACTGTCTCCCTTTTCCTTCTGAGTCTTCTCGGACCATAGTCATACCTCGAGGTTTTTAATCTCTTGTATTACAACACCTTTATACATTAATTCAGATTATTTTGTGTAACAAATACCTTTTTAGGGATCAATGGCCTCTTGTTATGATGCAAATGATGAAAACAAAATAAAAGAGGACAAAATAAAAAAAATTGGTGAGGTAAATCAAAATAATAAAATGAAAAATCCTACCCCACATTATATCTACCCGAACATGCTTAGTATTCCTACTCGGACATGATCTCTATCTCGCATGCTAATTTCAAACAAATCCTAACCCCATATTTGTCTAGTTCACATGCTTTGAACAGAAAGTAAAGCATGAAATAATTCTGGCATCTTAGGGTTTGAAATGAGGTTTTGGGGTAGGCTCTAATTCTTCAAAGTCTCCCGGTTTAGGTGCTAAAAAACGGTACCCGAGTTCTCCTTGCTGGTTCCCCCCTTAGGCTTGCCAGACCCTTAGTCCTAAACCCATCACAGGCTTGTGTGGACTAAGTTAAACTCGAGAGGACACATTCTCTTATGTCTTTGCGGAGAATAAATTCACACGAAGACATAAGGTATATGAATCCCGAAGGCTACTTGCTAGGCATATGTGGTGAATAAATTCACACGAATGAGTCACTTTCACCCCCACTTAAAACGGGTTCGGACCTCGGGTTTAGAGCCTTAGATGAAAAAAGACTTAAAGGGCTGAAATCATTGAGAAAACGGTTAGTACAACTATTTACTCGAAAAAATATAATCAAAAGTAAGCAATAAGGATCGAAATGTTACCTTAAAATTTAAACTTACCCGTTTCGTTAAAAAGACAACTGAAAATTACCTTAGCCTGACTCACTTGAGAATCCCCAGTGGAGTCGCCAAGCTGTCGCAACTGTCTTTCGGTTGGGCCCTGGAATTGGGCTTCGACTTGAAAAATGTCTATTTGAGTCGTCACCGATCATTTATTTAAAACAAATGGGTTGATCGGATACCCTATTTCTTACATGATCTACGTCTTACCAGAAATATGTCGGGCTCGGGAGGTTACGGTCAAGGAAGGATTAACACCCTTGAACCACCCTTTCGGTACTACGTAATTTCCAGTTGTCTTAATTAAGAAAATTGTAATTTTAAATTAAAAGGTAAAATTTGATCATAAATTACTTACCTCTGATTAATTGACGAAAATACCCTTAAAAAGTCATAAGATGTGTTAGAGAGAAAAAATGAATAAATGAAAAAATGAAGAATAAAAATAAGTAAAAAAATAAAAGGAAAAATAACTAAATAAATAAATAAATGAAATATTAAAAAAAAATATATATATATATATATATATAAATGAGTAAAATAGAAAAATAATAATCATAACAATAATAATAGTAATATGAAAATATAATATAATATAAATAAAAAAACCAAAAACAAAAATAAATAAATATATAAACCAAATATAAAAGTACACATATAATGATAATTGGCTTATAAATAAACTATTAAAAACATACATATATACGTATAATGATAAAGTAAAAAAAAACTAAATAAAGATAATTACAATATATATATATATATAGTAATAATACGCTTATAAGTAAAATATTTAAAAAAAGGTATATATATATATATATATATAATAAATATAGTATTAAAAAATAACCAAATGAATATAAATAAATAAAAAATATATGTATATATAATAATAATATATAGTGTAAAAAATCAATTGAAAATCTTTTAAAAACATACATATATATATTTATATAATGACAATAATGTAAATAATAAATAAATAAAAATATCTATACAATAAATAAAATGACTAATATAAACAAAAATAAAGATTGGGGCCAAATTTGAAAGACAATTAACGTTGATATTACGTATTAGGGGGATAAAAAATGAACACGCCTCAGGGTAGATCTAGGTTCGAAACTTCGAAACCCCACCCATTTTTGGTCATCGGTGCAACCCACGTTTTGGGTTATTTGAACCAAATCTCAAAAAAATAACGTGCACATGCGAGAAATGAACGAATAAAAAAATGCTACCTTTTATTTCCTTTCGAATCGTTTACAATAGCTTTGCCTTTGTATTTTCCGTGTTTTCCTCTGTATTTTGTATGTAAATCGTGTGTTACAATAGTGAGTTACAATGGCTATTTATAGTGCTTATGGATCCTATCTTTAGGAATTTAAATCATAGTAGAACTCTATCCTATTTTTAGAAGTTTGAATCCTAGCAAAATTATATCCTATTTTTAGGAGTTTGAATCCTAGTAGGACGAAAAGGTGTGTTGACAAATATGTAACGATATATAGTAGAAGTTGTTCAACAAACGCCGCAACAAGTTCTGATCTTTAGCGGCGTTTGTCTTAAAAACGTCGTAATAGGTTTTGAGAGTTAGCGGCGTTTGTAAGACAAACGCCACAATAGGTTTTGACATTTAGCGACGTTTTTAGTGTAAAAATGCTGCTAAAAATTCGGTATATAGCGGCGTTTTTAGGATAAAACGCAGATAAAGATCTAGTATATAGCGATGTTTTTAGGATATAAACGCCACTGATGGTCTGGTATATAGCGGCGTTTTAGTATACAGACGCCAGTAAAGGTTGGTATATAACGACGTTTGTAACAAAAAATGCCACTATAGGTGTTAATATTTTTGCGGCGTTTTTTTTATACAAACACCGCTAAATGTATGATATATTGCGACTTTTTTGTAACAAACTCGACTAAATAACACAGAATTTAACCATTTAAAAAATTATTGTCTATTACCCTAAATCTATTTTTTCAACCTGTTCCATTATCCAACAAATATAACAGCAATAACATCAAACTCTATACCCATAACAAGCAACATCAAATCCAATATAATAAATAAAAATTTTCATTAACATAATATAAGTTCAGTTAAACACTATTCAGCAACAATAACATAATGATGATAACATAAATGAGACTATGATGGTGGATTTTGAGGTTGAGTTTAATGTATCATATTCATCATATCATTGAGTCGTTTTTCAAATTCTTCACATCTCTGCTGATATGTTACTTCTCTTTGTGTTGCCGCTGCTTCTCTTGCTTCATTTTCCGCTTTCATGTTAGCCATTTGTTGATCCATCTCAACCAACTGTTGTTTTAAACGACTAACTTCTAATTGGAAAGATTGAGACTGTGATGACATGTACTCTGATGAACTTGATCCAAAATATTTGGTGGGAGTAACAAATTATCATTAACAACGCACTCGACCATATCTTTCAGGACCCAAAACGTCATTAATAGCTCAATTTTCATTGTCATCATCATTAAGAAGACCGTGACTCAAACCAGTAACATGATACTCCGCCCTTTTCTCCTTCAATTTTTTCTAATAATAAGGTGAATAATTAATTAAAATAAAAAATGTCATGGTACAAATATAAATAAAGTCAATTCAATTTAAAATATGTACCCAATAAACGTACCATAATTTCTACAGCTTCAGCAGCCATAGGAGTTCCATCCTTCTTCGTATGTGTCATGTCGAATAGTTAGATTCGTCCAACTTTAGAACCGGATGTATTTTCCTACAATATATCATAATATAATTACTATGAGTTATTATGTACATGGAATGCAAAAAACAATGTCAATAATCTATAATACCTCCTCATTAGTTATACAAGCAAAACTCTTTGATCTAGCCTTGTGCGTAAACTTTTGATGTTGCCTGCTAGCAACACCAACATGCTCTCGGTCCTACAATGTCAAACAACCACTTTTAATGATGATTTATAATTCGTTACAAATATTTTTGAAAAATACATCATACCTGTCTTTTTTGTGAACTCCAAAATCTGACTGCATCTTCCTATTGGTACCTGAGCATTCCAGGTGGGACTGTTTGCAGCTTCTCTTCAAGGCTGAGATCATTCTTGAAGTATTTATCCTATACAACAAATAAGTGTCACCGTAAGTATATATTAGTATTGAATTTCTAAGAGTATATACTAATAATGACATTATTACCTTAACAAAATTCAACGCCTGATTTTTGTTACTATTAGGCATTTCGCGCCATGACTCATAATTGATCGGTAACAGATTTGCATTACGTCCAACTATGCCTACGTAACCTACTAGAAGACGTGCTTCTGGGCCAATAGGTTGACCGATATCGTTTCTTGAAACTTTGACACGATGCCCAGGAGGAAGTTGATATAATTCGTTCAAAGTTGTACGTCCTCGAGTCTTGCGCGTTCTAGCATTTTCAACTATATAAGAAATTATTAAATGTCAGTTTTAAAAATGAACAAAGTAGTAAATAAAGTTTCGAAGACTACCTTGGATTTCTACTTCTTCTTCTTCAACAGTTTCAGAAACTTCGGAAGACTCAGGTGCATTCGATTCCTTATTATTTCTTTCTTCATGATCTTCAGTAGCTCGAACAACCCACAAATCAATTATTTTTCTCCTCGGCATGATATCTGTAATAAACAAACATGTGTAATAAAAAAACTAATTAATTTATTAATATATTAGAAGATTTATAATGTTAAAGGTTATAACATTATAAATAAATAAATGAAGATATAAACTCGTACGAGATTCTTATGTAATGTCAGTTGTCATAAATATCTTCATCAACGTCCTCTCGAGCCCATTGAAATTGTGTTGTATTTATGATAGTTTCATCTAAGTTTTGTGGTAGTAGAGGTAAACATTCTTATCTTGTTTCAATTTCATCTCTACTTCCATCTCCGATGTCTATCACGTCTCTGGGAGTATTTCAGTGCACAACATATCAACCGTCATCCATTGGATCGTGAAAATAAAATACTTGTTTCACTTGAGAAGAAAATATATATGGTTCATCCATCAAATGTTGACCCGTAATTTATCTCTTTTTATGCATCTATTTACATCAACCCAGTCACACCGAAACAACACAACCTTTCGTTTTCCATAATAATCTAACTCAATAATGTCCGCAAGATTTCCATAATAATCGACCTCTCCCTCCTTCGGATTATTGTCCCTGGCAGTAGCATAACTTGTAGTTGACGAAGTAACTACGACTCCATAATTTTGTGTCCTCCTTAATCTTTCACGAGATTTCATGTGGAACCTGAACCCATTAATGGGGAAGGCATTATATCTTTTAACTATTCTATTCGGACCTTGAGAAAGCCATTTAACATCTTCACTAACTTCTCTCCCACTCCAAACCTATTACACATGAATGATGAATTAATTTGCATTGATGATATAAAAAGCAATGCATATATTATTTATATGTATTTCGTAAGATTTAGTTGTTTACCGTCTGGCCTAACCATTCATGAAACGTTTCTGTGAATAACTTATGTAGCTCTCGATGATTTAATCTTTGGGAGCGTGCATGGGATCTCAAGACTTCTTTAAACTCACTATAAAGTATATTATGTCGTTAAAAATTGATATATATAAAATATTAAGAGATTTCATATAGCTTGGGTCCGAAAGACTTACGTGCGAAAGGGATCTATTGAATCGTGATGGAAAATAACATATCGGTGTGCTTGAACCCAAGACGTGTCATCTAAGTGTGCAATTTCAACTTTCCCTAATGGTTGACCATAGCTTCCAAACAAATAATGTTGAGGTAAGTCATCCGTACTTAACACATCATTTCGATTTGGTCTATTCCATCTTGTTTCAACATCTTCCAAATATCTAGAGCAAAATGTCATATATTCCTCTGCCAAATACCCTTCAGCAATTGATCCTTCCGGATAACGCTTATTACGACAATAAGACTTCAACTAACACAAGAACCTATACACAAAACAACATACTATGTAAATACATTTTATTAAAATGTATAATCAGTAGTAATTTGAAACGTATAATTCAATTAACACCTCTCTATAGGGTACATCCATCGATAGAAAACTGGTCCACCAACTCTTGCTTCGTGTGGAAGATGAATTAGTAGATGCACCATAATTGTGAAGAATGAAGACGAAAATATCTTCTCCAAGTTGTATAAAGTCAAGGCGACTCGATCTTGTAGTTTATCAAGTTCTTTAACCATTAGAACTTTCCCACAGATGGCTTTCATTATATTAGAAAGTTCAATGATAGAAGACGTCACCTTACTCGACATGCAACCGCGAACAGCTACTGGCAGTAAATCTTGCATTAATATGTGATAATCATGTGACTTTAAACCATAAAGTCTTCGATCTTTAACACTGACACATCGAGAAATGTTTGATGCAAACCTATCTGGGACCTTTATATCCTTCAACACCGTGCAAAATACTTCTTTTTATTTCTACGAAAGAGAAAAAATAGAAGCCGGCAAGAAAGATCTCCCATTCGGATGTAATTGCGGATAAAGATCATATCGAATTCCCATCTCCACTAAGTCAAGTTGACTCTTAAGATTATCTTTACATTTTCTGGCATCATTCAGAATGGTCCTGATAATATTCTCACAAACATTCTTCTCAATATGCATTACATCAAGATTATGTCTCAAAATCTATTTTTTCCAATAAGGCAACTCGAAGAATATACTCCTCTTTTTCCACAAGTCTACCTCATTTGGATCATCCTCTTCATCAGACTCATCATCAGTTTGTTCGTCAACTTCAACCTCTTCATTGAATTGCTTTGCCTTTTTCTTTGATCTTGTACTACTTGGTTGATTCATCTTTCCATAAGTAAAATTTATATTTTTCAACATTCTGAATATTTCAGAGCCGATTGTTTGCTCAGGAGCATTTCGAAACTCTTCATCACCACCAAACATATTCTTTTGACATCTAAATCTATGATTATCAGGTAACCACCGACGATGTCCCATATAAGAGAACTTCTTTCCATTAACCAACCACTTCGAACATGTTTGTGCAGCACAACAAGGACAAGCATAACGACCTTTGATACTCTAACCAGATAAATTTGTATAGGCAGGAAAATCATTAATTGTCCATAATAAAGTCGTGCGTAAATTAAAGTTCTCCTTCTTCAACACATCGTACGTTTCGACCCATTCCAATAACTGTTTCAACTCTACAATTAGCTACTGCATGTAAATATCAATATCATTTCCGGTACTTTTCTCGCCAGGGATTATCATGGATAAGATGAAAGATGATTGTTTCATGCAAATTCAAGGAGGCAAATTGTATGGAACAAGTACAACAGGTCAAGTACTATACGAAGTACTCATGATTTTAAATAGATTAAACCCGTCAATTGCAAGACCGAGACTGGCATTTTCGAGAATCTCTCGTAAAACTTGGATACTTATTGTCAAATGACTTCCAAGCTAAAGAATCTGTAGGATGCCGTAATAATCCATCATCGGTTCTTCCATCCTGATGCCACCTCATATACTCAGCAGTCTTGGAGGACATAAACAATCTTTGTAACCTAGGTATGAGAGGAAAATATCGGAGAATCTTGACCGGTTTCTTTCTTGATGGTACTTGAGCTTCATCCTCAATAACATTTTCTGCCTCCCTACTCATCCATCGAGATTTTCCGCATACATGACAAGACTCCTGATATTTTCGATCACCCCAATACAACATACAATCATTCGGAAAACTATGAATTTTGTCATATCCAAGACCCAAATCTTTTATCATTTTCTTCATATCTTTACATGATTGAGGGATTTTTCCAAAATGAAACACTTCTCCTAGTAACTCCAACAATTGCATAAAAGAGTTCCCAGTCCACCCTCCCAGGCATTTTAAGTGGAAAAATGAATGCAGAAAGAAAGCTTTGAAAACTTTGATCCGTCATAAAGGTGTTCATTCATTTCATTCAGCAACTTGTAAAACTTTGTTGCTTCTCCATTTGGCTCTTCATCGCATCCAATTCTTCTCATCTCAGTGGAATCATTAACATCATTCTGGCAATAATTTTCTGTAACATACGACTGACTATTGTGCATATTAAATGCATCTCGTAACATTCCTTCCATGTCATCTTCTGTAAAAGTTGGATGGTGAGAATGAGCAGGATAAATCGAATAACTCGTCGAAGCAGATCTATCTGATACAAACTCTCCATGAAAAATCCATTTTGTATACCCCCGAACAAATTTAAAAACAACTAGATGCTCGTACACAACTTCACGAATGTGCCAATTAATGTTAACACATTTCTTACAAGGGCAAAGAATCATATTCTCTTGGCTTGCATTCAGAAAAGCTAAATTTAGAAAGTTTTGGACCCCATTTCGATATTCGACGTTGACCCTTGAGAAATCCATCCAAATCTTATCCATTTCGTATTTTTGGAGTTTCAATTTGAAATGTTAAATGCTAAAAATTATAAGGAGAAATATATACAACTGCATACTATAGGTGTATTAGGAATATTGGAACATTCATAAGATCAAACGCCGCTAAATTTTGTACAAACGCCGAAATAGCAAGAAAACTTGGATACTATTTATAACAATTGATTAATGTTTCTATTTACAAGTACCATGTAGGGAAAATATTACTCACAGTAAAAGCACTTAAGGTATAAAATTCCCTCATTAAGCTAGGTGTACTGATTTATAATGGCCACAAAATTTTGTCTTTGTCAGACATTTGACAAGACATAATTTCTAGAAATTTTAGCCTCACAAAGCAATCAAAGTAAAAAATAATAGTATGGTGGGAACAGTTAATACATTGCAAATGGCCTAATTGAACTGTAAGAAAAAATCAACCAAAAAGGAAAAGAGAAGCAGAACAAATATCGGGGCTGCAAAATCCCTTATACCCATAAATAAACACAGAACTCTCCTAAAAGAGACTCAAATTCCATGATCTTGTCTCCAAACTAAAATTAATCCCATGTAATCTTAATCATCTGAATAAAGGATTCTTACAATTTTTTTTATCTGAATACGTCCCATTTGATGGAAACCTGGAGGTTTAGCTGGACATTAGAGTGTAATAATGATGGAAAGCAATTTTTTTGAATTGGTAAGATTTATGACATTTACATGGAAGGCGAATTCCATCAAGATATTATACCGAAGACTAATACACAGTTCTTTTCTTGTTTCCAAAGTTTAGGTGTTTTCACATTTAATTTCAAGAACAAACCTCAAGGATTGGTAAACAAAAAATATACAGAAGAATAATTCTGGGTAAACCATTAGGATAGAAGTGTATTTTGTCCAGATTCTATAAGCTTGAATGTTTGTGATAGGCAAGCACAGCCATGAACTTCCTATTTCGAAGCAAGGCACGTGGTCAAGCACAACAGTAAAAGAACTGTGTGTTACATACCTAAGGTTGATATCTTGGATGGGGATTGAACAAAATCAAGCAAATGAATCGACTCAATCCGACATCTAATTCCAAAAAAAAAAAAAGCAAACTACATCTTACATCCAGATCTAATTGGCGTTGACAGTCTTTGAGAAATCTACTTCTCTCGCTCAAAAAATATATTGCTGTCTGCCCGGAGAAGTCCCAAACCCGTAACTGTGAATTAGAGAAACTTAGATTGTGATCCCTTTTAAACAGTACATATAAAAAACTTCAGTAATGATATAAAAAGTTACCTGCTCAGAATCTATACTAAAGATTTTGCAAGCTCTTCTGAAAAGTTCTGCAGTATTGTCCTGTAAAGAGTGAAACTTAATGTAAGCACAAAGAACCAAGGCATGCGGTTCATAAATACGAAATCTTGAGAAATTGAACCAATTAAGAAATTAATAAGCGACGCATCATGTGAGTGCAGTACAGGGGAGAAATCTACAAACCATATCATGATTATATTAATGCTTTAATTGTGACAACATTTAAAGTCCTAAGACACAAGCAAATTCTTATGAATTGTGCATTCCATCTACATACAATTCATTCATATGTCAATCACTGAGTCATTTGACAACAACAAAGGACTCAAATCAGAATTCCGCATGTAATCCAGGTAATGGATAGATGATAAAAATAACAATGGTTCAATTTCAATATGACTAATTACTTCAGGAACTATGCTTTTATGTAAAGCCTTTCAGAATGATACATGAACATGCACCTTTCCTATAAGCTACCACGCTCTTTTTCGATTTTAAAATAATCATATTAATTGTTAGAAATGTTAATAATTAGAAAATAAATACACAAGAGAATGTGGGAATGTCAAAGGCTTTCTATTCTGGCAAATTAGACATTATAATATATATTGCCAGACTAGTATGATGCACTTTCTAAGACCAAAAGAGGAATAATTGGTTGATTAGATGAACTTACTTTTTTGCTAATTTTTACTCCCAATGAATTTGTTTCCCGTGGAATAGTAAGTCTTAACTGCAAGGGATACACATCTAACATGTCATCTTCAGCAGCGGAAAAACCTTTTCCGCATTTTGCTGCTACTTTAACATCACTGTGCCTACTTGGAACAGCAAAAGTAGAACTTGAGAGATATAAAAGGCACTTTTAGTTTCTAAGGTCTGGTATCACCGATAACTCAAACATGATAAGTGAATTCCAGGAATCGCATTTTAGAAATTGAAAACTCTCTTTTTGTTCTAAAACTCATACAATCAAGTGCCAAATACCAGATGTGTAAAAAAAAGGGAACTCACCAGAGGTGGATCGGGTCTGAAGAGAAACCTCAAGCTAAATCATCACCAAGAGAATTAAAGAGAAACAAAAGAGGTGTCTTAGGGTTTAGTCGTTGAAGAGAGAAGAGAGAAGAGAGAAGGGAGAAGAAGAAGAAGAGATACCGTTTTGATTTTGGTCTAATTTGGGGAGAGGTTAGAATTTCAACAATTTCAATTTTTTATATATTATATTTTCTTTATTTATTTCTTGATTAGCAGTTGACAGATTGGAGCGGTGGTCTCCAAACGGCACCGGTTCAGTTACCGATGTTTTTTTTTTTTTGATTAAAAATTAGGGTTAAGTACCTCAATGATCACCGATTATAGGGTAATATTTTATTAAGTTTTATGACTATTAAAAGTTATTAAATTATCTTCTTATTATAAAATGTTATTTTAATAAGTCCCTCGACTATTAAAAGTTACAAAATGGTCACCTGACTATTTATTGTATTTTAATCTCGTTCTTTTCTGTCAAAAAATTGACGATATTCTCTATTTAATGTTAACCTATTGATTGTGATATGATAAAATATAATCCTAGAATCTCAAACGACTATCATATTTCAGCCATCATGTTAACATTCAGCTTAGATAACCACCAATTTTTTTAATGAAAATGACGAGTTTGGATTTGGGATTTTAGTTGTTTACCGAAGATTGTTGGAAGCGACGACGTTGGAGGAGAAAGATGTTAGGCGCAGTGAAGGAGAACAGTGAATTAATCTATGGATACTGTAATCGACGGGAGAGAAAGGAAAATCGTGATGGAAAAATGGCTAGGGCGAATGTTGAATTAAAACGAACTTTGTGGCATTTATCAATACAAACGCCACAGAAGGGTAACCAATTGCAGCGTTTCTAATTATAAAAGCAACTAATGTTAAAAAATCTGCGGCGTTTTTTTCCAAAACGCCACTAATGTACGAATAATTTGCGGCGTTTGTTACTAAAACGCCGCTATATGTGAACCATATTACGGTGTTTTTGTCAAAACGACGCTAAAGTACTAATTTGTTGCAGCGTTTATTAAAAAACGCCCCTATATGTCTAAAGTTAATGACGTTTAAATAAAAACATCTGCGGCGTTTTTTTTTGTAAAAACGTTACTAATGATTTTAATAATTTACGGCGTTTGTTACTAAAACGCCGCTATATGTGAACCATATTGCGACGTTTTTGTCAAAACGCCACTAAAGTACTAATTTGTTGCGCCGTTTATTAAAAAACGCCCCTATATGTCTAAAGTTAATGACGTTTAAATAAAAAACATCTACGGCGTTTTTGTCAAAATGCTACTAATGATTTTAATAATTTGCAGCGTTTGTTACCAAAACGCCACTATATGTTAACCCTCTTGCGGCATTTTTGTCAAAACGCCGCTGTAGTACTAATCTGTTATAACATTTATTAAAACACGCCGTTATATGTCTAAAGTTAACGGCATTTAAATAAAAAACATTTGCGGCGTTTTTTGACAAAACGACACTAAATTACGAATTATTTGCGGCGTTTGTTTCCAAAATGCTGCTATATGTGAACCCTATTGCAGCATATTTTACAAAAAAACGCCGCGAAAGTATTATTCTATTGTGGCGTTTATTAAAAAACGCCGCTATATACAAACTATAGATGAACCTATAGCGGCGTTTCTTGATACAAACGCTGCTAAATATATTGATTTATATAAGATTAACATTTTTTAAATATTTAATTTATGCTCTACATAACATAAATTTACTATCTTATAGTTTAACCTAATTACCAACATCTATACATTTCAATTAAGCCATAAGTTATGCATAAATATACTTAACAACAAAATACATTAAAATTTAGAAACATTAAAGTTATGCATAAATAGTCTTCATCATATTGTTCACTAGAATATATTTATTTCTCTTACTCAAGGAAACACCTGCTCCTTTTTTTCTCCAATATGTTAGCTTTCAGGGGTTTCCCCATTTTCAGAATACCCACAAAAATAAAAATGAAAAATATCATTAATGATAAGAGGGATCAAACCTTGCAGTTGTGTTATAGTTCGTCGATTTGGTCGTCGGGACATTCAAAAGACAACGTCGCTTGGAATCGTGCTCAGCCTATTGTTGTACCAGGGAAGAATGTTTGAGGGACGAAGAGTTGAATGATTTTAGGGTTTAGGTAAAAGTAAAATAAGGACCATATATTTAACATTTTGCGGCGTTTGTTGTTAAAATGCCACTATATGTCCACTATATTACAGCGTTTGTACATAAAACGCCACTAAAAATAACCATATTGCGGCATTTATCAAAACACGTCGCTCTATTAATACTCAATAGCGGCGTTTTTATACAAACGACGCTAAATCTCTAATCTTTTGTGGCGTTTTTTGATAAAACGCCACTAAAAATAACTCTATACCGGCGTTTGTGCCATTAACGCCGCTAAATTACCACTCTATTGCGACGTTTTTGTAAAAACGCCACTATTTATCATTTTGCGACGTTTAGCTAAACGTCGCTATATTTCAAAATATTGTGGCATTTACTCTCCAAACGCCGCTACATAGCACTTTTGCTGTAGTGTTTCTTTCTGGTTTCTGCCATTTACAATTTACCTACAAAGCTACAGCAGGCTGCCATCGTTCAACGCCTCCGTGCCCTACACCATTCGTTCCTTGTTCTCATTTTAAATCAATCACCGTTTATTTACCTGCCATCGCCATCAGTTTTTCGCCCATTTCTACTATACTATAATTCAATAACACGCTTCGTTTGGAATTTGAACCATGGCGGGGATCAAAGAAGGAGGGACATTATCGAAAGTCTATCAGAGCGCCAGGAAGCTACTTTTTCGAGCAAGGGACGAGATCGAACGGTTGGAAAGGTTTGAGAGCTCCGCCTCCGGGGCAGATTCATCTGAATTCTCCTTTGCCGTTAAAAAAGATGTCTCTCAGATCCACTCCCTATGCGCCGATATGGATCTCCTCTGGCGTTCCATCCCCGCCAAATCCCAATGCGATCTCTGGAAAAGGTATCACCGTGAAAACGACTAACATTTAATATCACATTTCTCACTTGTTTATGAATATTCTAGTTTTTCTTGCTATTTGCTTCCTTGCATTTCTCCGTATTTGATTTATGTAGTATCAGCAGATATTATAATTGTGGGAATGAAACTAGTTTTCTGTGCGCGTGTTGTTTTCTTCATGTGAATAATATTATGCCTGTTAAGCATGGTATATTTGTATTAACGCTTTCATTTTTGTAGATAAATAATCGCTATGATTTTCCTCTTCAGTTTGATCTTGATAGAGAAAATGGGAAGTATTTGTCGCCTGATGCGGATAGGAGTGTTCGCAACCTTTACACTCTTCACATGTATTATCATAGAATTTTATGTAATTCACATCACTAATACTTTTGATCCGTCCCTAACCAAGGCAAGTTGGTAGTAGTACATTGTACAAGTTGTTTCCCAGCTTTACTACATTGCTGAAAAGAAAACAATGTCCTGTTTTGTCTTACAGTGTTTTAGTTCATAGTGGAGGCGTACATGGTGGACATTACTATGCTTTTATCAGGCCGAACCTTTCTTACCAATGGTGAGCAACTTTCTTGTATTGATGGTTGACTTATTTGATCACAATCTCATGTTCTTCTCCGTGTTTCTACTTTTTCATGAATTATAAGAAGGTTCCTAAAGAAAAATGTGATTGTCATGAAATATGTTTCCTCAACAGCTACTTTTAGTATTTTAATTTTCCTGTTTAACATGAAATTGCTCCATTTTCATGCACATTGAAATAAAAACATTATCATACTCTAGAGTTGTTTGAGAAATTGATGTTGTTTTTGAGATTTACGTTTAATATACATGAATGGTTTGTGGTGTTTAGCTCAAGAACGTCTCAGTTGATCAAATTAGTATTATCTTCTGATGATACATCTTTTAGAGTTTTTTAGTTTTCATTGTGCATCTCATTATATTATATATAATCACATCCGAAGATATTTTGGCCTTTTGTGTACTTTCCAATTTTAAAATTGAAAAGATGTCATTTTGGGGGAAACCCATTTATTATTCTCTCTGTTTTGTCAGGTATAAGTTTGATGATGAAGGGGTAACAAAAGAAGATATGAAAAGGGCATTGGAAGAGCAGTATGGTGGTGAGGAAGAGGTAATGTTTCTTTGTTCTACTTTAAAAACCTGGCTATTTGTGTACATTATGTAAATTTATTTGAATTTGTTTCCTTGATCTGTTGATTCAATAGTTGCCACAGACCAATCCTGGCTTCAATAACACACATTTCAAATTTACAAAATACTCAAATGCCTACATGCTTGTCTATATACGTGAAAGTGATAAAGAGAAAATAATTTGCGATGTTGATGAGAAGGACATTGCTGAAGACTTGAAGGCAATATCTCCATTTACTTGTAACTGATGTGAAACCTCTGCTTTATGCTCTTTCTTCCATTAACTTTTTTGATCGAGTGTAATGTATTTAATTTCTAATTTCTCAGATAAGGTTAAAGAAAGAACAGGAAAATGAAGAAGACATAAGGAGATATACAGCACGGGCTCACCTTTATACTACTATAAAGGTATCTATGTATCTATCTATTATAATTGAAGTTTTGGCTTTTTAAGCTACTTCTGCTTTTCATTCTCACATTTTGTATGCCATTAATGCATTTAGGTTGCAAGAGATGAAGATCTTCTAGAACAGATTGAAAAGGACATATATTTTGATCTTATGGATCATGACAAAGTTAAGAGTTTCCGTATTCAGAAGCAGACACCTTAAGGTACCGTTTATAACTATTAATTTATTGTGTGCATTTCTTGTATTTAAAATGCAATCCAATAAAATCTTATCTAATTACTGTGGTTGGTGAGTGATGACATTGCTATCTATTCTTTTGGAATCAATGCGTAATATCGTGTTTCTGATTGTCTAACGGCATATATCCTTCTAGAACAGATGAAAGGACATATATTTTGATCTTATGGATCATGACAAAGTTAAGAGTTTTCCGTATTCAGAAGCAGAACACTTAAGGTACGTTTATAACTATTAATTTATTGTGTGCATTTCTTGTATTTAAAATGCAATCCAATAAAATCTTATCTAATTACTGTGGTTGGTGAGTGATGACATTGCTATCTATTCTTTTGGAATCAATGCGTAATATCGTGTTTCTGATTGTCTAACGGCATATATCCGAAATGTTATTGAAATCTCGGAACATAGATTTGAGTTATTTTGATATATCTTTTGGGAATGGTGGTGCTGTATGTCTGCTTTAGCATCCTTATTAATTTTTACTACTGTCCTAATGAGCAAATGACTTATTTCCATCTTTTGATTTTGTTGATATGGGCTTAGTGATGTTATCATTTTCCTTTAATGTGTAATTCTGACTTCTGAGCGGATTTGCAGGAGGAACTTGCGAAAGAGCTAGGCATACCAGTGCAATATCAGCGTTTCTGGATTTGGGCAAAGAGACAGAACCATACATATCGTCCAAATCAACCATTAACCAACCAGGAGGAGGCTCAGTCTGTAAGTAGTTCTGTGTTTTGTTCTCTTGTTGTGTAGACTGAACTGCTGATACATCTAATAGAAGGGGACTGGTGCTGGTGTTTTACACGGGAGTGGAAAAATAGATGTTGATTCAAATGTTTTTGGGCTGAATTTATAGAAAGTACATCGGCTTAAATGATATTACACATATTTCATCAGAAACGGACGCCCAAGAGAATTTATAATTTGTGTAGTAAGATTTTATATCTGAATTGATTAATTTATATATATAACTTAAATATATCGTTCAATATTCATTAATAGTAATATTTCCACTAAAATTGTTGTTATTTATTACAGATATATGCAAGGAGAAAATTAAGTGAATTGCGGATTTCAAGTTTGTTGTTATAGATTTCAAGTTTATTGGATAATGCTACAGGTTAAAATTTTAAATTTGGGTAATAAAAGAGTAGAAAACAACATTTGAAAAATTAGTTTTAATTAGCGGCGTTTGTATAATAAAATGCCATTAAATACATAGTCAATACCGACGTTTGTAAAACAAAACGCCACTAAAGTTCAAGATATTTTGCGGCACTTATATAGAAATGCCACTAATACGTATTAAATAACGGCGTTTTACATTCACAAACGCCACTATATGTAAGAACATTTAGCGGCTTTTTTAGGAATAAACGCTACTAAAGAAAAGAGAAATAGCAATGTTTTCTTAAACGCCGCTAAAGATCATAACATTTAGTGGTGTTTGTAAAAAATGCCGCTTCCTTTAGCGGCGTTTGACTTTCATAAACGCCGCAAACTTTTGCAGTGTTTGTTTCAACGGCGTTTGTTTTTGCGCCAGATGGGTTTTAGCGGCGCTTAAAATTGTCGCTATATGACAAAAAGACCACTAAAAATCTATTTTGCTGTAGTGATTCACCAAAACCTTAAACCATTAATTATTGTCAACTATTGACGACGACGTCCTTACCGTCAATAGAAAGAAAATCCATGAAACTCGATTATAGCTGATGTTGCCACTTGAGGATTCACCAATTAATCTCCCAATTCGACGGGCTCCACTCGCTAATCTCCCTTCTTGTTTGAGGGTTACACTAGCTTTACGCGAATGAGAAACTTATTCCAAAATGGGCATTCACCTGTGGAGTGGCCAATGGGAAAATTATTCCCATTTTAGTCCTCTCCTCAAAAGAGGTTAGGCTAGATTTATAAAGTCATTTTTATATGGTGGTCTTTTTGGTGGTGGAAATAATCATGAATCAGCGATAGGAACTGGACGATAAGAACAACGATAAGGGCGATGGAAGGACGCCAGTAGTGGTGGTCTTTTAGTCCTCTCCTGTAGCTAGTCTCATTTTTCTTTCTAAGGTTTTATTTTTTTTCATCTCTCAATCCTTTCTCTCACTCGAATGATAAATGATTCTTATTTGTTTTAATTTTTTTTGTTTCATCACCTAGATGGCCACTTCTAGCTCTCCCGTTAAAAGTGTTTATTTTGGGAAGTTCTACTGTGAGGCGATTAAAATACGGCTAAAGACGACGTTCTGGTTAAATAAGTGGCCAGTTAAAATTGATACAGGAAATGTTATATGATTTCACCGGAAATATTATTTTTGTTGGTAATAATAATGGTAATAACCGGTTATGTTATCGTCGTATGTAAAATGTGCCAAAATAATATTGACGATAACATAACCGGTTAATTACTGGAAACATTATCAAGCATAATAACAAATTAGGTAGCACTTATGTAACGTAATAGGTTGCACCTTTTTAAAGCTGATGGGGCCTTAGAAATCCGACGATAACAAAATAGGTTAATTACTTAATTTATTATCAGTATTATCAACATATTAGGTAACGCCTAAAGTGTTACCAAAGTTTAAGCTGGTGATGGAGCCTTAGAAATCTGACGATAACATAAACGGTTAATTACTGGTAACATTATCAAGCATAATAACATATTAGGTAGCGCTTATGTAACGTAATAGGTAGCACCTTTTTAAAACTGATGGAACCTTAGAAATCCGACGATAACAAAATAGGTTAATTACTTAATTTGTTATCAGTATTATTAACATATTAGGTAACGCCTAAAATGTTACCAAAGTTTAAGCTGATGGAGCCTTAGAAATCTGACGATAACATAACCGGTTAATTACTTGATTTGTTATCAAGCATAATAACATATTAGGTAGCGCTTATGTAATGTAATAGGTAGCACCTTTTTAAAGCTAATGGGTTCTTAGAAATCAGTAGGTTAATTACTTAATTTGTTATCAGTATTGTCAACATATCAAGTAACGCTTAAAATGTTACGAAAGTTTAAGCTGATGGAGCCTTAGAAATTTGATGATAACATAACTGGTTAATTACTTGATAACAAATCAAGCTTTATCAACATATTACCATGTACATTGTTTACGCATATTATCATGATACCGATTGACTTTAATCGTTTTCATTGGAAATTAACCTATTACTTTAAAATAATAGGTGATGATGTAAACTGAAACCGTCTAAAAGAAACATATATGATGTAGAAGCAGTTGTATATTTAAAATCTCGAAGGTGATGCATTTGGTTCTCAAACATTTAAAGCATCATAAGAATATTGGACTTATGATTTGGGTGTTACACGGGAAATGCAACGAAATGCAACCAAAATTCTCGAGAATTGAACGGTACATCTTTTAATAATAATGTTAAAGAATGGACGATACACACGTAAATAAGAAGTATCGATACTTGAAATTTCGAAACCTATTACTTTAAGTAATAGGTAAATTAACAATGTAAACAGATAAAAATGTTCTGGTATAATGAAAATAGTCGTAAATGACAACTGGCGATACTTGTCATTTACGCCTATTATCATTACACCGGTAGACTTTTACCGTTTACATTGTTAATTTAGCTAAGTATCGATACTTTATACATGTTTATCCTTCAATTTTTTTATTATTATTACAAGCTATAGCCCTCAGTTCTCAGGATTTTTAGTTTCCCTTTGTTGCATTTTCTGTATATCAGTCAAATCATAAGTCCGAAACATTTTTGACGCTTTAACTGTTTGAGAACCAAATGCATCACCATCGAGATTTTAAATCTGCATCTGCTTCTACATCAAGTATGTTTTTCTTCAACGGTTTTGGTTTACGGTTATCCTATCTTCATGAGCAGGCTGAAATGGATATTATCCTAAAGGCATTCTTCACATATTCAATCTCCCAGCTTGTTCCTCAAAATTATGATGGGGGGATTTCCCTCACGTTTCATGTTGGAAAAAAACATTGGAAATTAGGATTAATCAATGATAATATGAAAATTGTGTAAGTTAATAAGGAAATAAAAAGATTGTTGTTACCTTACAAATGGCATTTGGTGTTACCTCCTGATGCAATGAGCATGTTGTTAGTTGAAGGGAACAAAGGTTGACAGAGCTCATATTTATAGTGGAGCCGAAATTGAAATTGAAATTCAAACTCAAATTGAAATTGAAATTGAAATTCAATCTCAAATTGAAATTGAAAACTGCATAAATGATTCATATTATTCAAGTAAGATGTGTTATCTGCCAAAAAGTAGAGAAAGACAATGTTGATTCAGTTCAAAACTGAGTTGATTCACGGAAATAAAACAGTTAAATGGAAGACAATACGAGATAGTTAGATTGTATTCTTTACACTGCCCCATCAAAATAGAATATTTACTATGTAAGTCACATGTTGTATTGTGGAATATTAAAATACACAGTTTTTTTATATGTTTGAGTACATTTAAATTGAAAACAATGTATTATGTGTATGGAATGAAAATATACACACAAAATAAGTAAACCAAACATACATACAAAACAATGTTATACATAAAAATGTTCTAATAGTCTACCCACAATGAAATTAATCCGAAGAAAAAGGATTATTTCTGACAAAGTTCGGAACATTAGGCGCCTTCGATAATTTTTCCAAATACTCGCGTATGTTTTCGCCCTTTTACCGAGGACATATATAAATAATTGCAATTATCAAATGAATTATGTTCAATTTTACTAATAAGAAACCAATTTCGTATAAGCAGACATAAATTTGTGTCATACCTAAAGCATTGTCATCCCAATATGAAGCGTCAAAGGGATGTGGACATATGTAATTGTATTGCTATATAAATACAAAAATTGTAAATCAACCAATATATGAACATATATTTTAACAAAAAAACATATGGCAAACATGTAATTTATCGGATTATAAATCATTTTTTTCGCTGAATCATCGACCAACAGTGTATTTCCCTGGTTAAATTGAGGAAAATCATTCCAAACATCATGAAGATCTTTACAGTAGGAAACAATATCTTTTTTTTTTGCACTTTCCCTGATCCTGTTTATACAGATAGTCGAACATAAATTTATAGGAATCATAAACAAATAAAAGTAAGCAACGCAAAATGTCATTCATATTACCCAAATTAATATAAAGTGGTCACACAATAAAGGTAGTTAGTGAAGTACACAATCAATGTTATGCTTGAGATTGTTAGCAATTTCAAAGATTAAGATCTAATTGTAGATTATCCATTTTTCTATAGTAATTCAATTTCTTAATAGTGCTTACCTCATCTTGGAAGACCAAATGGAAGCAACAAAATTTTCTAAACAAAAACAAAGAAATTCATATACACCTGGTCCATTATAACATCTACAACATGAACAAAATGACATTAAAAATCATGTATAAGAAATTTAAAACCTTTTGGATTTCTTGAGAAGTAGGCAAGGATTCCATTGACATAAAAAATGACAAGTTTTCTTGCCGGTGGTGTTGCAGACACGATATACTTGTTTGGATCTTCATCGTCATCATTATCATTTTTAATGCCATCATCTTCATTTAGCAATTGGTTATCCATCACTTTTATAAGAAAAGCAAATACATTTTACAACTTGTTAATGTTTAGAACATAAATAATGAATTACCTAACTCATATGATGTCGTTGACGGAATTCGTTACGCAAGCTGGAGACTTCATCACGCAATGATGAAATATCGACTCGCATTTCCCCAAGTTGGTCATTAATGTGGCCCACACGAGAATCAAAATGCTCCTGGAAATTAATCATGTATTCCATCATTGACTTCATTGTAATATCCTCTCCAGCTCTAGCGTCTTCCATCGGAGCATCTTCCATCAGTTGGCGGTCGTCATTGCCAATGGGGTCCAATTGCTTTTTCTCTTGTTCTACTCCAATGCCATCTTTTTTACTCCAACCGACATTTTCAATAAATTTGTATACCACTCTAGTCATGGATAATATGTCAATCTTCCAGGATAATCGAACAGGGGAGTCAAGTGAAAAATCAACTTCATTCTTCTTCAACAGATGGGTAATTAGACATCCAAATGGTAGTGAAGTTGTAATAAATTCTCCCTTTCTGACTAAATTAACAATTGTCTAAAATATCAGTTGTGCAATTTTTAGAGCAGTTTTGGAGCTATACTTCTCTAACCACCAATAATCGTAATCTTGAAGTACAAAAAAATTTACACCAAAAGGCCGAATAAACCAAGTGAGCATTGTTTGAAACACTCTGGCCTCAACATCTAGGTGAATGGAGCTATTTATGTCATCATATTTTATTGTAGGATTTAGATCAGTTTCATTGGAATCCCCTTTATTCTCGGCACCTATACCCACAACAATAGATTCCGGAGATATATATATATATATCCTTACCCATGACATGCGTATAAATTCTGATGATTTTATTCCTATTAGGCTCAAGGTGGAATGAAGCATTATTGTAGAACACTCTAACAAGGTTTGAGAAATATTTTGGTTCTACACCAAGAAATTTAAGCCAACCCCAAGATATAAATATAGATTTAAAACTAAAATTACATTTTTCATCGAACATGAAATCCATGTCAATAACACATTTGGGACGAATCTTTCTTACTTTGAAATGCCGATGCTATTTTTTTCTCCTCATTTGTTCTAAAGTTGTATCAAATGACCTGATTTGGTCAGAATCCCTTACATGAGAAGAAGAGCTTGGTTTAGAAGAAGGTTTTCGTTGAGAAGAACTGCGCCTCAGACGTTTTGGAGCCATTTTTAGGTATGGATGTTGTTACATGGAACACAAGCACATTAAGGGAAAAAATTGAATCCCTAAATCAATAAAACCCTAAATTAAGGTAAAATATCAATAAATTTACTTGCAAATCTTATCGTGATAGTTGCAAGGGATATTTTAGGAAGCTTGAATGGTGCAATATCTCTGAACAGTGGTATTCATCGGAATGGAAGAGTTCTCTTGTGTCTTTTGGGTTTAGGGTTTTCGATATAGAGGGGAGGATCAATTCTTTTTTCTAATATTGATAATTGTTTATGTATTTTGTGTTGAAAAACGTTAACTTAACCGGTTAATATCCTAATATCGGTAATTGTGTTGAAAGTATCAGTGTTTTCATACTGGACCAAAAGTATCGATACATATACAAAAAGTATCAAAACTTTATGTTTACGTATTTTGTCATTAAACCAATATATTTTTACCGCTTACATTGTAAATTAACCTATTACTTTAAAGTAATCAATTTTGAAGTTTTAATAATCTATAATTTTGATACGTGTATCGATACTTTCTGCGTGCATCTCATTTGGGTAGCATACTGGACAAAAAGTATCGATACATATACAAAAAGTATCGAAACTTTATGTTTACGCATTTTGTCATTAAACCGGTATATTTTTACCGCTTATATTATAAATTTACCTATTACTTTAAAGTAATCGGTTTCAAAGTTGTAAGAATCGATACTTTCTGGGTGCATCTCGTTTGAGAAGCATACTGGAAAAAAAGTATCGACACATATACAAAAAGTATTGAACATTTATATTTATGAATTTTGTCATTAAATCGATATATTTTTACTGCTAACATTGTAAATTTACCTATTACTTTAAAGTAATCGGTTTCGAAGTTGTAAGAATCAATACTTTTGATACGTGTATCGATACTTTCTAGGTGCATCTTGTTTGGGAAGTATACTAGACAAAAAGTATCGATACATATACAAAAAGTATCGAAACTTTATGTTTACGCATTTTGTCATTAAATTGGTATATTTTTACCGCTGACATTGTAAATTTACCTATTACATAGAAGTAATTGGTTTCGAAGTTGTAAGAATCGATACTTTTGATACGCGTATTGATATTTTCTAGGTGCATCTCGTTTGGGAAGCATACTAGACAAAACGTATCGATACATATACAAAATTATCGAAACTTTATGTTTTCGCATTTTGTCATTAAACTGATATATTTTTACCTCTTACATTGTAAATTTACCTATTACTTTAAAGTAATAAATGTTTAATTTGGTACTTATTAATTGTACAGACCTAAATGTGTCCTAAGAAATAAATGTTGTACCCACCCTTAAACTACCACATCCTAATATAATTAAAAACAACCTCTACTTACTTACATCTACATCTACTCCTTTTGGGACACTGAACTTTCCTAAAACAAGAAAACTTTGGTCATAATTTTGAACCATTAGTTATGGATCATACTGCATCAAACAATGTTAAGCCAACCGATGAATGTCATGAAGTACTTATTGTTGATGAATCTGAAAGATTGGTTTGTCAGCTTTTCTCTTGACGTGAGGAACCTTGGGACTTTTACAAGGAATATGCACAAAAACATGGTTTTAGTGCACGTCGGGGAACAACACGCTTTGATAGGGAAGGGAATGAGAAGGCACAAGATTTTTTTTGTTTAAAAGAAGGGTTTCGAGTATCCAAAGTCAATATTATTGATCGTCAATGTGCTCATACGCTAGTCACAAGAACCAAATACAAAGTAAAAGTCTTCATTACAACAACAAATACAAACGATCAATGGGTTCTAAGTATGTCATTTCAGAAACATAATCATGCATTGTGCAACACTGCTATGACACAGTTTATGCGTTCAAATAGAGCTGTGAGTAAGGTTGATGTGAATGAGGCAACAACATTGAAAGACATCGGTGTTGAGACATAACAAGTAATGAATTATTTAACGCATCAAGTAGGGGGTTATCATATAATATTGGATTTACACATAAAGACCTATACAATGCACTTCAAAGAGGTAAAACAAAAGACACCGTCAATGGGGATGTCAATGCACTAATTGCTTACTTTGATTATAAGGGTTGATTCTACATCGAGATCAGATTACAAGTGCTTTGGTGATGTAATTGCGTTCGACACAACATACAAAGATAATTTGTATGGTCGACCAATTATGCCTATTATCAATTTTTTCAAACTGAAACCGGTTTTTTCAAACTTCAACCTATTATATTGTTATGTATCGATACATGTGTATAAGTATCGATGCTTACCAATAAGTTAAGTTTACCTTCAACATATCTGGTAGCGCTTTACCAGTTTTGTCATATTGAAACCAGTTTTTTCAAATTTTAACCTATTATATTGTCGTGTATCGATACATGATTCTAAGGTATCGATACTTTCTAGGCGCTATTATTGCAATTCTTTTAAATTCCTAAAGTACATATACTTTGGTGCATATACTTAGAAAAGTATCGATACAAATTTCAACAATACCAGAATCTCTACTGGTTTTGTCAAACTGAAAATTGTTTTGACAAACTTCAACCTGTTATATTATTAGTATCGATACTTCTGTGCAATGTATCGATACCTACCGATAAGCTAAGTTTTCCGGTTGCCAAATTTTTAAATATTTCTTCATGTGTTCCACCTACAACATTATTATTACTCAACATTTCCAGTAGCGCTAAACCGACTTTGTTAAGTATCTTTTTATGTTCCGGTAACGCCATATATTAGCCGTATGTTAGTCTGTCTTTTCTGAGATAACCCCGTTTATTTCATCTTTTTATTTAGCTATATTTTATTTAATTTTTTTTTTAAAAGTCTAATATCTATTTTCCTTTTGTATGTAAAAAATATATTTTTTATTTCTGTTCAAGAAAATGTTATGCATATACAATCGAAACAAGAAATCCAATGTTCATTTTCATTTTCCTGTTTTTAGTTCCTCTCAAAGCTAAATAAAAATGTTTTTATATCTTGATCTCTAGTTGTTTATTAGTAGAGGCTAAACTGGAAATGATGTCGGCGACTGTTAGATTTTTTTGTTTAAAATATGTTTTTTTCAGGTTTTTTTTAATTTCTAGTAATATGTTTCGGGTCGAAGTTGGGTTTTTATTTTACTTTCAGAGTTGGAGTCGGATCGGGTTAGATAGTATTAAAATTGGGTCGGAGTCAAGTTATATATTCACTATGTCGGGTCAGAGTCGGAGCAAACAAAAAATCCAACCCGAGTCAACTCATTGCCATCCCTACTTAATTAGTCATTAGGCCTTATTAGATTTAAATATTAAATATTAGATAGATAGGATTGATATTTTGATGATAATATGTTTAGTTGTAAAATCTCCAATAAATTATTAATGAAGCATGAGAAATAACACTTACTTCAATGTCTGCATATAACCCCCTCAAACTGATACGGATAGCCCGATCCGATCCGGGGTGTCACATTAGGGCCACCGGAGCGACCCACAGTAAAATAGCAGAAAATTTAAAACTTTTAATGAACATGTAAACTCATAAAATCATTTATGAATACAAAATAAAATTTATCAGTATTCGAAATTAAAACAAATTTTCAGACTCGGATATAAAAACAAATTTTCAGACTCGGATATAAAAACAAAATGCAAATTACATGCACCCTAATCACGTATATCATACTCTGCAAGACTCGGATATAAAAACAAATTTTCAGACTCGGATATAAAAACAAAATGCAAATTACATGCACCCTAATCACGTATATCATACTCTGCAAGTAACACCGGAAGAACTCCCTATTGATATCGATAGCTGTATTGGTACAATTCTTTTAACCTGCAATGGTGAGTAATAGAGTGAGCTTCGGAAAGCTCAGTAATACAAAACTACTAGATGATGCTTCAAGACATGCCGATAAATAGAAAGCCATATAATTTCCTTATTAATTCAGATGTATACAAATTTTAATATAATCTGGGGTTTCACTGGTATTTCATCGAATAGAAGCCTTGAATATCTCAGTTCGTAGGAAGCATTCATAGTATCACACTTTCAGGAGATCGAATAGGATGTCTAGTGTGTTCCAACTGTACGATAAAATCATAATAGGTACACTTATCAAATGATAGTTGAGTAAATATCATAAATCATACTATAGTGGAGCTTTTTAAAATCATAGTTTAAAACCATCGTATAAAGAGTTAACCTAAGGGAACATCTTAGGGCCTAAGAGCCTACCCAAGAAAGTTCAGGGCCATGGGGCCTACCTAAGAACACATCTTAGGGTCACAGGGCCTACCCGAGAATAATCTCAGGGCCGCAGAGCCTACCTAAGAGTCACAATAGGTCCATAAAAATTTTCCAACTTGATCAGAGTTGTACTTTACAAATCAGTATCTCCAAGATACAATTTATACCGTGATACAAATCCATAAACCATCACCATTAAGTCGGTGCATCCATAAAACAATAACCATAGATTTTAGTGTACCACATGTTAAAATAATAAAACAATTTATTAATATATATGGAACCCACTAGAGAATACAAGTATTTTTCAGAGGCATTTTGTAGTTATCAATACGGATAGCATGAAACTCATGAAATTTGATCGGATTCTAGGAACAAAGTCCTATTGAAGAGAGTCAATCACTAACCAATCTAATCAGACATTTAAGGTTGATACTTTAGAATTCCACTATATTTTCATGTGCATCCGGAATAACCAGAGTGATTTGAGTCGAAAAGAATAAATGAATATTCAGGGCAATTACCATCCATGACAATCGATCGGATTATCGAACAACTTGAGCAGAACAACTTTTAGAACTGATGCCTGTCGATTGGTCAATTCATTTCTCTTCCTACTATTCACTCTATAATACCAAAAATTCTAGTCCATAGATCATCTTCAGAATCATCGCTAAATATACCTTAAGGAATCGAACATGCATCCCTATAATCTTTACTTTCTTTCCACATTACAACAATATCAAGAATTGATGACATATTTGATTCTTAGTTCATAACCCATAGGGACTGTACATCATACAAGTTTATTGTAGTTCTATACTCATCTAATTACTTACTAAATTCTCTGTCGTTAAGGTTACTTGGTTCATTTAGAAATCAATGCTATCTCGGTCACTTCAGAGTTTTCCAGAGTAATTCAAACACTTCTGAGTTTCGGATACATGTTGTACTTCCATTCAGTTCACTTTGGTCATAAACTAAAATCATTTTGGTATTCGTGGTTGATATATCTCAGGAATATCCACTTTTTAATATTGAATGCGCTCTAGCGTTGAGCTGAGCTGAGTACTTCCTTAATTATCATCAATCCAAACCTGAGGAGACGAACTAGCATTCAAGTGGTACCTATGCTATTCAAGTACTGATATAGCACAAGCATTGGTTGACCGGCTTAAATTGTGTTCCATAACTTTAAAGAGCAGTACAACATCCATGTTTATTTAAATTTCTTAATTAATCCAAGACATTTACTTAGTCTAGAACATAAGGGTATTTTGGTCATTTTATGCTCAGTTTATTCCATTCACTTCATAGCTTGATGGTATCCAATCATACCTGGGCTTGGTGATATTCTTGGGTCATTTCCATTACAGGGGTATTTTGGTCATTTTATACATCCAATGTATTTAAATCATTTCTATCCATTTGATCTTATTATTTAATTCAAATGTATCTTCTTTCCCAGACCTTTCGAACAACTCTGACAAAGGAGTACCTTCGATAATTTATTCTTAACTTGGAGATTTTCAGGTTAAATGCCTTCTCATATGTTACTAACGAATTACTAGGAATTTTCCATACAAAAATAGGATCTCAACAATTAAATCCATAATTTATTGAATTAAAAACAAATTCTTAGGTTACTTTCTCATTCAAAGTTAACTTGGACTATTTTTACCCCTCAAGGTCATTTTCGTAATTTCTTAACTAGATAATTTTGGTGTTATACTCTTAACAAAGATAATATAATTTAGTGATCCTAAGGTTAATTGCTTTCCCTGATAATCTCTAAACTTGAAATTATCTCTTATCAATCTTACAGAGTCAATTCTTGTTCTTTTTACAACATAAGGGTATTTTCGTAATTTTATCTAATCACAGTATTCTCATAATTTATTGCTTAAACCGTATTCGGTTCGAGTCCATCCATAAACAAACAAGCATCATAGTCCAATCATGTACATCTATGCATTTTTACTATTAACAACATATTCTATAAAGCATAAAGAGGTAGTAAAGTATTACCTCAATTTTCGTGCCATACTGATAGACCATAATAATTTCCATTTGAATATCCTCGATCTTTAATTCAACTTCCAATAATTCCTCAAATATAGAACAATATATATTTCATAAAAAAACGAGACTTAATTCCAAAAAACGGATCGAATCGGGTGATAAATCAGTGAAAAGCAGCTTATCGGGTTTGCATTGGGCGAAACGGACCCCAAAAATAGATTCAAGACATCAAAAAACATCATGATAGGTCTACCTGAAAAAAGTCAACGGCCGATCAATGGTCAGTCAACGCCGATCAAAGTTCTGGTCAACGGTGGTCAACGTCGGTCTACGATCAACAGTTTTACAAAAATATCACCCTAACCGAAGTTAATTACATATTAGGCACCAGTTTAAAATATTTACAAAACTAGCACCCAATATTTCTTTACCTACGGCCAGAACTTCCCCACGCGTGCGTGCGACGATATGGAGTGTCCAAAAATTCCTGAAAACGATGCAAGAAACACGATGGTGCGAGAGGTGTCGAAGCGGATGGCCAAACCGACGTGAATAGACAGAAAACCAACGAAAATTGAGTTAAAACCGACAGTACTTCTGATTGACATTAACGACGAACGACACCGATTCACGACGAGAGATTTTAGGGGTTTTGTTCATCGTTCGACAACGAATACGATGGTGGTTTCGGTTCGTCGAACGGTGGCCGGACGCTGAGTAGATCGCAGTTTAAAATCGTTGACCGGGGAGAGGAAAAATAAAACATTTCTGTATAAACATACAGGGAGAGAGGTTTATAATTCTCTCCAAAAGAAAAATGGGCAAATAATGAGTTTAGCCATTGAATTTCCTATACTTTATAAAATGATCTGCCAATTTTACGATTTTACAATTTAATCCTCATTCTTTTCCCAAAATACCAATTAAATCCACTACTTTATAATTCTAAAATTTAGCCCCTAAATTGGGTGTTACACTGCATGTGTGAAAAATCAATTATTTGCCTAGTTTAGTAATCAGAGTAGGCATTTAGTTGTCATTTACCTTCGTGTCAAACTAAATATGTTCAATGTATTAATTAAAAGCTTAATATATAAAAAACATGCTTAAATTAAATGAGTGAAAAACACAGTGTTATAAAATTAAATTATTGTTAAAGGGATTAGATGAGTTTAGTGTTATATTTATTCGTTAAAGGCTTAATATAAAAATCAAATTATATATATTTTTTATGTAGATGTCTAAAACGTTTTGGTCAATTTAGGAGTATAACATTTTCAATATTATCATTTAGGTGTCTCAGCCGTAACAAACATTAAAAATTTTTTGTAAACACTAAGAATGAGACACACAACATCTTTCTAAATTTTTTAAAAATTTATTTTAAAAAATATTAAAATTATTATTATTTAAAAACCCGTAAAATATTTTTAAAATCTAAAAAAGTCTCAAAACTTTGAATACCAAAGCATCCACCTCACTTGTTGGTCGTCCTCCGTCGTTGTCGCCCTCACCAGTCGGCTACCCACCCATCGTTGGTCGTCAATCGTAGCTTCAAACCCCAAAAATACCTAAATATAAACCCTGCATTCCTAAATCCCAACATATATTCATCCCAATCGATGTGTATGGTCGAAGGGTGGTGAACAAGTGTGTGGCTAGCGGTTGAGTGGGTGGTGGTCGACGGGTGAATTGAAGGTCATGAGGTTTTTTATGAAAAATTAGGATTTTTTAAAAATTTATGAATTTTACTTTTTTAAAAATTAAAGGAATTAAAAAAATGAAGCCACATATCAAATACATATTGGTTGACTTATATTTAATGAATTTTTTTAACAATCATTATAGGCACCTAATTAATAACATTGGAAACGTTAGGCATCTAGATTAAGTAAAAAAAAATAGGCACTTAAATGGGAAAAGAGATATAGTTTAGACACTTATTTTTATATTAAGACTTAATTAAATATGTTTCTTATTCTCATGTTTTATTAATAAGGGGTTATTGGTGGAGAAAATGAGCTATTGTATAAAAAGGAGGTGTTTATAATTTTATTTTTCTCAATTATTGGTTGAGATGAATATTCAATCGAGTTAAGTATATTCGAATAAAAAATATTCGAGTTAGTCGAGGAGTTGAGTCCTATTTTCTTATTCAAATTTTATTTTAAAAAATTCAAGTCGAGTTGTCTATGTTTCTATACAAATTATTGTAATTTTTCAGACAATTGTTTTTCCAAAGCTTAAAATGAATAAATGATCATTTAAAAAAAATTAATTTTACATCAAACTCATACTCTCCAATTCATTTGAGCAGCTACAACAAGAAAAAGTCGCATGATATCCAAACAAGCAATGGGTGTGAAGGTGTCTGAGTAGTCCACATCAAAAAATTGTGCATAAACTTTCACCACAAGTATTGCTTTGTGCTTTTCGATTGAGCTATCATTATTAAGCTTGGTTCTCTAGACCCATTTGAATTTAATCATCTTCTTATCTTAGGGTCAATCAGTAATCTATTACACCTTACACGATCATCATCTACTGGCTCATTCTACCAATTTTCATTTTCAATTGTGGTTGAATCAGAAAAACTTAAGTTGCAGGTCTGATGTGGTTTGACCACTTTTCTTTGTCTAATCTCAGTTCCACTCTTCATCTTCCACGAAATGAATATCTTATGAAAGTTTCCTTAATTTGCAGTTGAAATATATTATAAGCTTTTGCTATAATGTTATAGCTGATGAAAATATATGTAAGTACTCCTTTGCCTAACTTGTCTCTATTCATCTTCATATTATTTTTTGAAATGATTTTCTACTTTGCTCTCCAAAAATTACAAGCCTTATATATTAATATATGACCATCAACCTCTAGAAGATCAATTGTCATCATTTTAGACTTGATCTATAATATCCCTTGATAGTGATAGTGTTCGAGCCTCTTATGTCACACCACCAAGAGGCTTTCTTTACTTATACAAGTTAATTGCTCCTCCTACATTGGATTGATTGAAAAACTCATCTCTGCCATCTTGACATCGAACATCTTCCAACCTTTAGCATTCTCTATCACAAATGTCTTCTCCATGAACTTCACTTTGAACCTTTTTTCCACTAATTGATCTGCATTAAACAGATTTTAAACAATATTTGATATATAAAGAGTATCAATGATAAACTTAACTCTTGAACAGCTTGTAATAGCTATAGTGACTTTTCCTTTGACTACAACTTAATCATTCCCAATTTTAACTTTCTTGGACTTGTTACTCTTTAATTCTTCGAACAACCCCTTGTCATGTATCATATGATTAATGCATCTATTGTCAATGAGTAAGTTTTCACTTGTTTCATGACTCGTGAAACAAGTTGCAACTTCTTCTTGATCTACCACTTGTGTTTCATTTCCTTGCTATTGGTTTTTATTCTTGCAAATAACAGTTTCATTTGCCATTTGATTACACTTGTTGGACTTTGCATCTAACATTCTCGAATACTTGAAAAAGAAAGACCTTTCTTACCATAATATCGACATGAAAGATAATCTTTCTTTACTCAAAATTGCATATTTACATATTTGTTTTTGTTCCTTAGTGCAAAGCTTTTCCCACTTGCAGCTCGAAACTTTTTGTTCTTGGACTTCATGTTCTTTCCTTCATCTTGATGCTTGACTGGTAGATCTCCTTTAACAACTCTTTCTTTACTCATTACAAGCCTATTCACTTGTCCCTACAATGCACTTAAGAGCTTTTCCAAAGTAAAGTTTGACATATCTTTTATGTCTTTTAAGGTGGTAATGGTGGCCTCAAATCTCTAAGTACTATCAAAAAGATTTTCTCCACGGTCCTTAAATCTTATAAAGAAGAAGTTAATAGTCTGACCTTATTGAATAAACTAAGGAGTCTTTCGAAATACTTCTTAATTATTTTAATATCTTTCATTTTCTGTAGCTCAAAATGTCATATAAGGTTCAACACTACCATCCCATGAATCCTCTCATCCTTTCGTACTTGGTTCTGAGGTAATCTCATATCTTCTTTGTTAACTTTAAATACATAATTTAAGTGAAAATGGTTGTTGAAACTACATCAACTGATTTCTGTGTTCTTGTTTTTTTGTGCTTTAATATGTATCATGGTGGGGTTGGTAGGTAATGCAAGAATCTCATAATCATCTTCCACTGCTTCCCTAAGATCTACAACTTCTAAGTATGTTTCTATGCAAATTGCCCAAATCTGATAATTTTCTCCATAAATATTAGGCGGCACAATTGAAGATAAATTGAAAGTACATATGAATTCTACAATGGTTTAAGAGCATGTGGTTCAAATTTGCTAAATATTGACTTAAAATGAATGAGAATTTGAAGGAATAATTAAATCAGGGACTAAATTGTAAAAATGTCAAAATACTTAGTTAAATTTTTAATTTTTCGAGCAACTTGAAATTTCAAAAATTCAACTCGACTCGAACTTAAAAATCGAATTGATAATTCGAGTTGACTAGAATAACTGAACTCGAATAACTCAAAATAAAAAAAAATCATTTTTTCGAGTCAAATTTTGCTCACTCCTACTTTAGATCCTCCATTAACCTTTGATGACAAAGGAAAAAAATGACTGGTACCACAAAATGATCCTATAACAAGATTTAAAAGTTGTCGAAGGAAGAAGACTTCAAACTAACTTATCAAAAGTCCATTTCAAGCAATTAAAAATCAACAAGAAGGTAATCCATAGACTAAATTGACAAGAAAATGGAGAATTGAGAGTCGAACGATACTTTAAGAGTCGAGATTATGGGTGTTCATCATCGGTTAATTATACGGTGTAGTCTAAATGATAAATTAATTATTACAACGGTAATTAAATTTTATCAACAATAATCTAACTATTAAAAAATGATTAATGTTAACGATTAATTGTTATTAATAGTTTGATTATAGATTCCTATTGTTTATCCGTTACAATTTTTTTCAAAGACAACACAATATTAAAGTTTTAAAAGTTCCATAAAATTTTTGATACTAGAAAGATATATATTTCTAGATGCATTTTATTTTTATAAAACATATATATTATGGTATATATTATTTTTTAATTTAAAGTCTTACATGCATATAATTTATAATTTATTTCTAATTATATTCTCTCTAAAAATATTATTTATCATTTATAATTTATTAATTGTTTATTAAAATTCGTAATCATAATTATTAACTGATACTTTTAGTGATTTGATGAAATAAAATTATTTAATTTAATAATTCAATTAATTAATCTGTAAAATATAACAATTGCACTAATTAATTATTATAATTTAATTTGAACACTCCGATTGAGACCATAAAAGAAGGTGACGTCGATTTTGTAAGAAGAATGAGAAAAAAAAGTGAAATTATATGGGTGAATTTGTTCTTGTAAATTGCATTAACACGTGGCAGCTTCTGCTCCTCTCCTTTATATCATAGAATTTTCTTGCTTTTAATTGAAGATCTTTTATATATGATTATCCGAACTAGACAAAAATAAAAATGTCTTTGTCTCCCAGGCCACAACTCAACTCGGTTGGACTCAGTTTTGGGTGCACTAGCTAAAGCTCAGCAGAAGCCTCATCTGACTTTTTCACTAAAAAAATCCCCAAATTTTCCTTTATCATAAATCACAACGAAGCCGAAGATTTCCCATGGCTTTCCCAAGCGCAATCTTCATCTTCGTCACTCTAATCTCCCTCCCAACTTCTTTATTCGCCATAGCCGACGACGAAAAGCTATCAGCGTACCAAGCTCTTCAACAGTACGACTTCCCAGTAGGCATCCTTCCCACCGGCATGATCGGGTACGATTTGAACAGAGAGACAGGCGAGTTTTCAGCTTATTTGAGCGGAACCTGCAACTTCGACATTGATTCGTACGAACTCAGTTACAAATCCACCATACAAGGAGTGATCTCCCCGGGAAGGATCAGAAACTTGAAGGGTGTGAGCGTTAAGGTTCTCTTCTTCTGGGTTAACATCATCGAAGTGATACATGATGGTGACGAGATGAAATTCTCCGTTGGGCTGGCTTCGGCGAGCTTCCCTGTTGACAACTTTTATGAGTCTCCACAGTGTGGTTGCGGATTCGACTGCAATCACTTGGATGCTTTGGTTTCTTCTTCTTAGGTAAGTGCTGATATAGTCACTAGATTATTCATGATTAGTACTCATTTTAGGTGCTGTTAATGCATGCTTTGGGGTTTCCAAAATTCTTGGGAAATCTGTATGGGTATTAACTTGGTTAGTTTGATATGTATCTTATTAACACTATCATTTAGAGTAAACTACACAAATGGTCCTTGATTATATGACGATGCTTAATTGAATCCTTCTTACAAGTTATAGAATGGTTTCATGATTATAGGATAATATTTTATTAGGTCTTTATTAAAAGTTATAAAATGGTCATTCGATTATTTATATTTTAAAATCATTTTTTTCGTTAAAAATTTAAGGATCATCTAAATGAAAGTTAATCTGCTAATTGAGGTCTAATAAAATAATATTTTAATGATGTCTATTGGAACATCATAAACTACTCAAGCTCAGCATGACTCAAGTTCTTAACAAGTTGAAACGAGTTATTTGATACTCAACTCAAAAAAACTCACGAGCAATTCGAAAAAATAATATATTAAAATTTTATTTATTTTTTAAATAAATTATTATTAATATTTATGTATTGTTTTTATAAAAACTCTAAAAACATTTTTTTTTAAATTTAAGAAAAATTGTATAAAAAATAAAAATTGGTCAGCATTTACCAAAATTTCATTTTAAAAGTTTTTAGGAATAGATTACGCGTGAGAAATGATAAACACCCTAACAACGTCCAAAATTAGTACTTAATCGCTTATACATTGTTGTAATAGTAAAAATTATAAATTTATGTCGAAAATTAAAGTGCGATCCTTTTTATTGAACATTGACCCATTTATTTCAAATTATTTATTAAGGGGCATTCACTATATTGAGAATGAATCACAAGATTTGTACATCCATCAATAAGAAGTCTGTCCCATCTATTTTTTCTATATACAAGAATGTCTCTTTTAAAAAAATAAAAAGAGAAAAAAACAGAAATTAAGAGACTGAAAAAAAAAGAAACAAAAAAAAAATGCATTTCTTCATCAGAGAAGGCCATTTGCTTCACCGGAGCCATCAAAGGTAATCTCCCTTCCTTTCGGTTTGGAGATTTATTGGGGTGGGGGAGGGCTTCAAAAATAATTTTGAATTTATGGTTTTAGAAATGAGCCTTTTAGGGATGTTTAGGAATAGGGTTAGGCTAGTTTGAGTCTCAGGCAGTTTTTGGGTTGGTTATCGCCATGACTATCGATCTACGGTAGTTGGAGGGGGAGCGATCTATCTTCCTTGGAGTGAAGACGAGAGTAAAGAGAGTTTTTCTTTCTCTTTTGAAAAAAATAGAAATGAAAAGATTGATACAACAAATGAGAGTTTTGGGTATTTTTGGTCGTGGGGTTTTGACTTATATATTAGGTGCTAAACGGTGCCGTTAGGGGAAGAAGACCATGTGTTTAGCTCTTGGCTTATTTTCCCAATGAGAGTATCTTGTTTTGTAAGCTTTTTGATTTAGTCACTGAATGAAATTCTATATTGATGCATTTTGAGCTTTTAGTTTCCTCGCGTTTATAGTTTAGTCCATGTCTTGTTTAGCATAACTTTTCTGTTGATATTTGACTTCGACTATAGCATTTACGAAATTTACATGTTAGTCACTAGTTACTATGTACAATAAATGCATGTTCTATTTATGCTTTAAGCCCTTGACGTTGGTTCTAAATTTATTTTAGTCATAGTTCCAAATTAGTTACCACATAAAATAATAGGATTAATGCTTCTATAACGCCTTGTATTTTTCCATTGGTCTCGATTTAATTCTAATTTTGGCTTTTGGGTCACCTTTTTAGTTTTTGGTTATGTTTTCTTTAAATGTTAGTTTATATATTATTTTAATTTATTTGAACTAGTTTGTATTTTTTTATCAATGTACAACCCATATTTCTTTAAAAATCATTTTTTTAAACCGTAAAATACCACAAATATCCTATAATAATAATTTATTAAATTTCTTACTCGTATTAGTTTTCAAGGACATTCGCTGTAGAATGGGTGTGAAAAGTACAACTTGATAGAAGTAATGTGATTCAAGACGACATTCGAACGAAAAGTGAACTTGAAATAAATCGAATTTATTTTGATTAAAAAAGTAATAATTAAATATTTTTATTTTAGTTTAAATAATGGCAATGTATATTCTTTTTCTTTTAAATAGCATGTTTTGGTGTTTTATTCGATTATTCTTATATTCAATTCATATTCGATTTGTGATTTTTTATTTATTTATTCTTTAAAGGGGACATTCTTGTATATAGAAGAAGTAGATGTGATAGACTTCTTATTGGTGGATGTGCAAATCTTGCGATTCATTCTCAAATTACGAAATGTCCCTTAACAAATAATTCGAAATAAATTAGTGAATGTTCAATAAAAAAGTATCGTACTTTAATTTTCGACATGAACTTATAATTTTCACTATTACGACAATGTATAATCGGGTAGCTACTAATTTTGGGCATTATGGGGGTGCTTATCCTTCCCCACGCGTAATTGACTCTTGAACCCCTTTAAAATGAATATCTGGTAAACGTAGACCAATTTTTGACTTTTAAACGATTTTTCTTAAAACTGTTTTAAAAGAAATTTTTAGGTATTCGATCTACCTAATCCAAAAGTCGATGGCGACTCCAATTCAAAATAGTTTAAAATTTTCAAATTTTCTAAAATAAAGTCATACTTGTTTTTAAAAATAATTTTTCAAAAATTGTTATGATAGCTTGGCGATTCCGTTGGGGACCTTTAGAGAGTCAAGTCGTTAACTGCTTATGCATCGTCGTGGTAGTGAAAATTATAAGTTTGAGTCCATAATTAACTTATGATCCTTTTTATTCAATCTGGATTAAATTATTTTGAATTATCTATCAATAATTTTACTAATATTTTACTTCTTTGTTTTAAGTTTCCATAAATCTTTTTCAAGGGTATTTGTCGCTTTGCCTGACCAAAGGTAGTACATTCCTTCTCAATACATTACATGACATAAGCTCTATTCTCAATCTTAAATAAGTAGGGGTGAACATTACACTTTCGTGGTGAATTTATTCTCGTATGAGCTATAGCAAGTAACTTTTGGATACACGTCTTGTACCTTTGTGAGTATTTATTCTTCGTATGGGTATAAGGAAGTGGATCCCCTCGAACTGAACTCGTTCTGCTTATGCTTGTAATGGGTGAGGATCGAGGGTTTGAAGCCCAAGGGGGCACCAACATCAAAGACAATAAAAGGACCCATTCTCATAGAGCCAAAACCATACATATAGTGAATCATATCATATTTACCCTAGCTAGAGCTATGTCGAACCTCTGCCTGTTTATAAGTACCATAAATAGGTGTATATCAAGAAGGAGCATATTTAACCTTTTTTTTGTTTTACTTTAAATCTATATCATGAGTTTATTTTTTAAAATAAAAAAATGTGAATTAAATACCACGTGGTTAGGTTTTACTTGCATAAATAAATATTGTAAGGGTAGAAAGCATGTTCGGTTAGGACTTATAATTTTGATTGGGTAGATTATATATGAGTAAAATTAGTTTATTTATTCTTCATGCCCTTTTTATTCTTCCACGTACCGACTTATCTGCTTGTTTTGGTTTTGTTTGTTTCATGTCACATGTTCATAACATTAAAAAGGGGTTGTTGATCTACAAGTGTCTATCATGTTAGAAGACTTTCACAATGGAAAAAAACTTTCATAAACACGGAGGTAAACCCCACAGTTGTACGTGACTGGTCTAAGGCAAAACAAAAAGCACAAGGAGACAGTCTACTCGAGCAGTATGTGTCATAATTAACCGATTATGCACGTACCACTATCAAGCTGAATGATCTTCAAGGTTTGAAAAAGATTTGTGAAGGTTGGAGCAATGATGAGAGACAAGCATTTCAACAAGACTCTGAGGATATAGCATACTTGTTATGCGTCGAGGTAGATCCGATCTTGACCAGGAGTATGATACAGTCTTGGAACTCTGGATATATTTGTTTCATTTTCAACCGTGAGAATATAAACTCGACTGTGGAAGAGTACAACTATTTTGTTAAACCTACAACTCGTTAAAGTAGAGAAAATTTATACCAGGTCAAAAAAGGGCCATCTCTTAAAGTAAAGCTGGCAAAGATTTCTGGTACGAGTGAAAAATGGGTAATTAACCGCCTGTAGAAAAATGGGGAAAGTGAGAGTGTCTCATGGTCACATATACAAAAGATAGCCGAAGAGAACATGGACGAGAGCATAATGAGAGATGTTTTTGCTCTAGGGATTTATGGTCTGGTGATTTTCCCTAAGTGCATTGGTCTTATTGAGTTATATGTGGTCAATTTAGTCGAAAAGTTAAAGAAAACATTGTTGTGCTTGTGATCCTGGTTGAGACATACATGTCTTTGAGTTCTTGTAGAATGATTGGAGGTGGTTGCTTTATGGGGTGTGCTCAGTTGTTTACTGTCTGGATCTGAAGTCACTTTTGGAAAGAGGAAAAGGTTAATTATAATCATTTCTCAATGGAATATTCATCCATGGAAGATTACCTTATAAGTGAATGGTCTGTGACAACGCACAAAAATCAATGGATCAATTTCTTCAAAAATAATCAAGATGAAGATATCGCATGGCGAGCCCCGTGGATGTTGCAAACCCAAATTCTGTTCAGATGCGGTGATTATGACTGGATTGTACTACTTGGGTTATGGGGAGGAGTGATGTATGCTCTACTACTAGTCTTGAGGCAGTTTGGTTCTCGACAATTTGTCCCAGTGACCTTTGAACTTGCCAATGTTGAGTTCGACTATAAAGCTTTCAATTATAAGAAAAGGGTCCAAGAAGTAGAAGATTTATGGACAAGTATGTTTGGAACAATAGTGGTGGGAGTTGAGATTATGATAACCCCGAATTATGAGGCCTAGGGACACAAAAGGTTGAATGATAAAATCTCTTTGACTACGGGGAAGAGAGCAGCCTTGATGGAGGAACACTTCAGAGTAATCCCGTCAAATTTAGAAAATCAAATAAAAGATTTTGAGGCAAAAAAAGCCAAAGATGCCAAAAACAACAACAACCAAAACCCTATTTCCATATGCAATGCGGTAAGGGGGAGGTAGGATAGTAGACTGTCCCCAACGTCAGGTTGAGAGCAGCTTCCGTGGAAGATCTCCAGCAGTTAGAAAATTAAAAATAAAGATAAAATGCAATGCATGTATAAATAAATAAATATATACATAGTTGAAACAACCTTCCTATGCAGTCTACATATGCGCTTCTGTAATGGGAATTAATCCTTACAAATAAATCCCTGCGTAAAAAGGCTTTGCATATAGACAGAAACGTAAGACCCGACTAAAATTAAAAAGAGGCTAAAAGAATAGAGGAAATGGAAAGAGAAAATTACATGTTATCCCTCAATGTTGAGTTCCATGCCCGACAATTCGAGCTGATGAAAGAAACAAAAGAGGCAGTTGAGTATGAACTAGTAAGGTGGTACAAAGACTATCAAGACTTGTACCAAAAGAGAAGGATAGTTGGGTCAAGCAAAACACCTCAACAATGGGCTAAAAACTTAGCAGATTGAAAGGCATCGAATCAAAGCATTGGAAATTGAAAACAAATGTCAACTTAAGTGGTTAGAAGACGAGAAAAGAAAGGTAGAGGAGTTAGATGGGGATAAAAGAAAAGAGAAAATAACCTCAGTGACAAAAAATGCCTTATAATATATGAATTTAACCAACTTTTTTTGGATTTGCCAAAATGACCAACAAATTCGCAACGCGAACTCCAATTTCCAATTTCGCAACGCGAATATGTAAATCGCATTGCGATTTTCCAAATTCGCGTTGCGATTTTGTAAATCGCAACACAGAAGCCAAATTCGCAACGCGATAGTCAAATTCGCAACGCGATAGTCAAATTCGCAACACAAAGTCAAATTCGCAACGCGATAGTCAAATTCACAACACAAAGTCAAATTCGCAACACAAAAGTCAAATTCGCAATGCGAATTTGTAAATCGCAACACAGAAGTCAAATTCGCAACGCGAAAGTCAAATGTTTTTACGCAAAACACAAATATTAATTTCGCAACACAATTGTAAACAGTATTATCGCAAATCATCTCTAACCTAAAACCCTAAATCAAAACTCAGTCCCATCTCTATCTTTCACTCTTTACGGAGACATCCGTCCCCATCTCCGACGAAATCCGTCTATCTCCATCTCTCAGAGCAAGCCTCACAACCATTCACGGTCAGAAATGGAAAATCAACCACCGAGGGTTAGTTTTTTTAATCTCTTATTTTTATTTTGAAAATTTTGTATTATTATTAGATTTTTTCTTATATTGATGATAAATTTACTGGTAATTTCAATATATATAGATTAACCATTTCACTAAGTTGCTTAGTAAATTCATTCGGTTGCTGTCAATACTATTAAACTGTTTAGTCTTTAACCCTGTGAAGTTAGTATTTGTCTTTATTTTGTATTTTTGTTGAAGAAACCCTAAATTGCAACACCAAAATCGCACCGCGAAAATGAAAATCGCAACGCAATTTTAGTTTCGCGTTGCGATTTTCATTTTCGCGTTGCGAATTTAAGTTTCAAAAACTTCTTTTATTCTGCAAATTGAAACTTGAATGAATTGCATTACTTCAACCAAAAAACAAAGACAAATACTAACTTCACAGTGTTGCTAATTTAAGTTTCAAGAATAAACTACTACTCTTTATGTTGTCCTTGAACCTGCACTAAACCTATATGTTGTCCTTTTAAATGTTTATATAAGTGCTTACTTCTGGAATGTTATCTGATGCATTTTGTGAACTATGATGGAATAATGACTTGGGTGAATACTGTGCTAGTTTGAAACATATTTGGCTTTGTTTTCACTGTTTAATATCATGTCTGTTTATAGTGTATAATAAGGAGTTTTTGGTATATCTAACTGTATGTTTATTGTTTTTGTAGAAATTTTTTTCGGTTGCATTGACCTTAAGGAATAAATTAAGCCTAGCCACTAAAATTGCGTCGACGCTTACACCTCTACAAAGAAAATTGTTTGAGGATACTTGCTTCGGGCCATGAATGAAAGTGCAACATACGGGTGGAGATGCTATGTTGACACATTTGTTTCTTCAGACCATGACTAACGATCTACCCGAGGGGATAGAATGTGGTGATGAGGAGATATGGTTTCATTTTCCTCCGGCACATACTTGTTTTTGGGCGGGAGGAGTTTTGCTTAATCATTGGTCTAGGCTTCGGACACGATGATGTAGGTCGGTACACTAGTCATATTGCCCACCCATCATGGTTATCTCGGGTTTTTCCTGAGCTGGCAAAGTCGAAGCCGAGTTTACACGTCGACGACTTGAAGAGATTATTTGATAAAGATGGTTTTACTCGGATGGATGACATTGATGTTGTCCGAGTATACCATTTATTACTTTTGCATGCCGACTTTTTAGGCAAAGAGGGTAGACAACCTATCTTCGAGGACCTAATATTATTGGTAGAGGACCTAAATGCATGGAACCTGTTTCCGTGGGTTCATATCTATGGAAAGCTACCTGGAAGAAGTTGTCGTCTGCCTTTGAGGACCGAAAAAGTTTGCGGGGCGATAGTTCTAAATACAATTTGACAGGCTTTACTTGGGCCTTTAAGGTAAGAATTTCTATATAATGTTTCCAAAATTATAATTAATTATTTAACAATTACTAATATTTGTGTATTATATTGTTTGTAGATTTGGATATTTGAGGCTTTCCCCAGTATGCATACATATGCGATAAAAAGATCAAATGATATTCCTAGGGCTACTACTTGGAAGAGGATCCGCATGTTGGATTGGGAAGAGTTACTCCCATATACGACGATGAAATATGTAAGTTAACACACAAATAATACCATATATAAACAAGTTATTACTAGTACAAGTTTAACTTTGTTTGAGCTTTTATATTATTAGGAGGCCAACTATCCATTACAGAGGCTGACACCCACAGAGGCTGAGCTTGCCACTAATTGGTGGCAAGATAGTAAGTGGTTATTTGATGGGACTGATGATGAGCACCCCCTACTTCGAGAGCCATCACCTGATCGGGCCGATTCTATAGCTCGACACCCGGAGCCATCACCTGATCGAGCCTCTTCTCCACCTCCACCATCATCTATTCCATCACATCATCGAGCCTCTTCTCCACCATCACCTCATGATAGGCGACCAGCAAAGAGGCCACAACATTTATCTCCTGTTCTCCACCTCCACGGGATGAGTTAGGGGAATTACGTGATGAGGTCGGTGCTTTGTGTCATGAGGTCGGTACTTTACGTGAAAATAATGGTGCATGGCGTGATGAGGTTCGATCTTTACGTGGTGAGGTGGATTTTTTATATGATGATAATGGTGCACTATGCAGTGAGGTATCTACTTTACGTGATGAGGTTTCCGCTCTACGCGAGATTGTTTCATTGTTGCAGAATGAGATTCATACTCTACGCAATGAGGTAAATTTGTTTAATACTATACTAAAAATACAAATAACCTTTTTTCGGTATTATTTATTTATTTATTTACTTATTTATGTATTAATTTATTTTCAGCGGCCCGATAAGGTAGATGCTTTACGTCGGGTTTTTCTTGCACGACGGGGTTCACGCATCAGACATCGTGCACGTGCCATTACGTCTCCGTTCACCCCACTAGTGCCAAGACTCCGTAAGAATAAGCTCGATGCATCTATCATCATTCAAGAGGTGCCTCCTATCGTTCAAGAGGCCCCTCTCATCATCGAAGAGGCCTCTCCCACCGTTCAAGAGGACCCTGTCATCGTTCAAGAGGTCCCGCCCGCCGTTCAAGAGCCCGATTCACATGGCATCATATGTTGACATATTGATAAACCCTCTTCCGTGCCCGATATAATGGATGCGAGTTGGCTTTCTTATGTGTTATCGGCCATTACCATTCCTCAGCAGGAGAGGGAAACACTACCGGAAATAATTACGGATAATACCCATTGGGCTAAGACCGCAGTTGATTTTTATCTACATGAGCGGAGCAAGGGGTATTATTCTGACCTATGCCAAATCGACGATGCTATTCATTTGTTTCTTGATCGGTCTTGGTGGGGTATTTTATTAGGGGTTGAAGATAATGGCTATCTCGAAGGGGTGGTAAGTCTTATATTCTTCTTGAATTGCATTTTGATTATTTTTTTAAATTATTAATAAATTCACTAATATATTTATTTTTTTATAAAACAACATATTGATGCATGGGTGTTACGTCTTCTAATAATAAGGAAATTGAGGAAAAAAATATTCGATTGACTATTATGCCGACGTCTTTTCACGCAGCTCACTTGAAGGATCAGAGAGATGCTTCATATACGTTGGGTAATGGAAAAGCTAAATTTTATCCTGCGTGGTGGGAGGTCGATAAGGTTAATATTTATTTTTTGAATATTTTAAAGGTTTTCATAAATTTTATTTGATGTGCACAATTATTTATGATTGTAGGTGTTTATCCATGTTTTGGAACATCGTCATTGGCTTCTCGTCGAGCTTCAGCTCCCATCCCTGAAGACAATGATATATGACAACATGTTGAATTACATACCATTGTCTGATTTGAGAGATATTATTACAAAGGGTTGGAGCGATCAATTGGCTAAATACTTGGATGCGATTGATTATTGGACAAATTCTTGAAACAAAAAGCCAAAGAAGTTCAAAATTACAATGATCAGAGACGAGACTGCGCCACAACAAACGCAGGGAGCCAGAGGGGATTGTGGTCCTCTCGTATGCTTGTGCTTGGAACGTTTGTCGATAGGAAGTAAACAATATCTACCTCCCACAGATAGAGATAGAGGTGCAGTAGGCTTGTGGTTTCGACATTATATGGCCAGATCGATATATACGAGAAGCTGCCTACCTGTATCCGCGTGCTGAAAGTGTGCATAAACAATTGGTAAGTTTGAGCATGTGTTAACATATATACTCTTTAATTGGTTTGAAAATATTTGGTTAAGTACCTAGAATTCAGTAATTTGCTTTTTGTTGGTTTTAGATATGTAGAAAGTGTTGTTTGAGCAAATGTTTGGTTTCTGCAGGTTAATCCTGAAGTGAGCTGCGTGAAATTGATGTATTTGTGCATAAACAACAGTCTGGGGTACACTTTTTTTGCTTTGTTTAATTGAATTTTACATTGAAAGTTGATTTGTTTAATTGATGAGGAAATAAGATTTATTTTTTGATTAATTGATTTGTAAAAGTTGATTTTTAAAAGTTGACTTTTAAAAGTTGATTTGTTTAATTTGATGTGTAAATAAGAATTATTTTTTTGTTTGTTTAATTGATTTGTAAAAGTTGATTTGTTGTTTCTAAAAAATTCAATCTGCATTATGTTTGAAGCCAAAAAAAACCTGTTGAAAGTACAAATTCGCAACGCGAAAGTTAAATTCACAACGCGAAACTCAAATTCGCAACGCGATTTTTGGTTTGCGAATTTGACTTTAGCGTTGCGAATTTGACTTTCGCGTTGATCGCAACATACAATATCAAGGTATATACAACATCAAACACATTCCAAGCTATAAATACAAGCTAAGGACACTTGAAGAAGCAAGAGAACAACTATCCAAGCAATCAAACACAAGAGAAAATCCCAACATGATAACAACTGAACAGATCATAGCAATGTTCAAATTCAAGTTGTAGATTTTGATTTCCTTTTGCTTGGCACCATATGAGATTTGGATTTTGATTTCCTTTTACTTGGCACCATATGAGCTTTGGATTTTGATGAGCATCGGAAGCATTTCGGACTTATTATTTTTGTTATTATTACAAGTTGTAGCCCTCAATTATCGGGATTTTTAGTTTCCATTTGTTGCATTTCTCGTATACCACCCAGATCATACGCCCGAAACGTTTCTGACGCTTTAAAGTTGACCAAAAATTACGATGGTTGGGATTTACCTCGCGTTTAAAGTTGAAAAAAAAACAATGGAAATTAGGAATAATCAATGATAACATGCATATTGGCTTGGGCTAATATTTATAGTGGAGCCGAAATTTATATTGAAATTCAAACTCAAATTGAAATTGAAATTCAAACTCCAATTACATATGAAATGAATTTGAAATGCAATGTTAAATTGAACATGTAAATTGCATAATTGATTCATACTGTTCAAGTAACATGCTTTATGAACCATCAAGCTAAAAGACAATATTGATCGAGTTCAAAGCTGAGTTGTGAGTTGATAGGGTTGTCACACTTGTCACATGGTTAGAATAAAGTACTCACATGGAAGAGATAGATTGTTTTGTTATACACAACCCATCTCATCTGAATGAAAATATACATACAATATAATCAAACCAAAATATACATACATAACAATTTTATACATAACAATGTTCAAATAATGTACCCACAAAAACGAAATTAATCCGATGAAAAAGGGTTATTTCTAACGAAGTCCGAAACATTATTTTCCAAATAATGTACCCATAACAATGTTCAAATAATGTACAACATGAAAGTTAAATTCACAATGCGAAATAAGCGTTGCGATAGTCAAATTCGCAACGCGAAAGTCAAATTCGCAACGCAAAAGCCAAATTCGCAACGCAAAAGCCAAATTCGCAACGCGATTTTTGGTTTGCGAATTTGACTTTCGCGTTGATCGCAACATACAACATCAAGTTATATACAACATCAAACACATTCCAAGCTATAAATACAAGCTAAGTACACTTGAAGAAGCAAGAGAACAACTATCCAAGCAATCAAACACAAGAGAAAATCCCAACATGATAACAACTGAAAAGATCATAGCAATGTTCAAACTCAAGTTACTAATGAATGTCTAACTGAAAATGTATGCATTCACACATAAAATACACATAATACAACGTTTGCATTTAAAAATAACCTAAGTTAATAAGTCCCAAAAGGTGAAGCCGGTTGTGATTAGGATTTTGATTTTGATTGCGATTTTGATTTCCTTTTGCTTGGCACCATATGAGCTTTGGATTTTGATGAGGATTCATTTTTTGGTAGAGGAAAAGATGATTGTGATGGCACTGGTGATCCACAGGTCAACCTTGTCTTGCACCGACTAAATGTCGATACCATCTTCTCTTCACCCTTAGACGGTATACGATCGTGATTTATTGGTCGGCCAGGTAGCCTGCTGTCCATGACTGGTGGGAAAACTGTTTGTAGGTCATCTGGTATGTCCCACTCAGAAGGATGTGGACATGGGTAGACAATCTCGATATAAGTTTGTCGATATACTTCTGTAGTGTAGCAATCCATAGCGTATGCGCTTGAATCATCTTGGTTTAGATGAAGAGAAACTTTTATAACATGGCCACACGGATAACCAGATGTTTACCATTTCTTACAACTACACGTCTTTCCATTTAGATCGACAAGCCCATTTAAGTTATTATCCAATACTTCAAACAAAGTGTTTGAACATGGTTCAACTCTCCATGACGTTGACTTCACAACACGTTTCGTTATCTTTTTTTCAGTCCATGGTGCAACACGACGTTCCAATGTTCCTGTAAATTTAAATAAATAATACTTAGTAAAATATATGATAAGTTACGAATTTAAAGAAATAATACATGCATGGTTTCTTTTCTTGTAGTACCACTGTTGAATAGAGGCTCGAAAAAACTCCATTAACATAGTAATGGGTAATTTTCGGGAATGACGACTTAGAGTGTTGATTGATTCTGCACTATTAGACGTCATGAAACCATATCTTGCTCCAAGTTGATGTACTCTTGACCATCTTTCAAACCCGACATCTTCTAGTGTTTGAGCAAATTGAGGCAAAACAAGTCTTAAACAATTTATATGCTTATTAAAATCCACTTCCCGATAAGCTTTTATAGCCGTCCAGTATGTCTATTTATGATTTTTTATACCAGTAGACCTTGATTTTAGATTTCTGTACAAATGAACACCACAAAGTCCATGAAAAGCATCTGGGAAACACCTTCTAACAGCGTTGTCAATTGAGTTTGCCCTATCGAATATGATTGTCAGATTGCTAATAGGACCTATGCAATCCCTAAGATGCCCCATAAACCATGTTCATGAATCAGAGGTTTCAGATTTGCCAACCCCATAAGCTATTGGCAGTATCCCATTGTTAGCATCCATGGCTACTGCTAATAAGTTTACTCCGAGGTATCGACCTTTCAAATATGCTCTGTCAACTATAATAACTGGGCGCATGCAAGTAATAAACGAACGAATCTACAAAATCATATACACAAGAAATATAATCATTTAAATGTGAAATGCATGCAACTAAAAAAATGAGTCAACAAAATTATAATTATTTACTAACCACAGCACCAATGGCGATAAACAGCAACTCAAAGTGTCCATTTCTATCTATTTTGATATGAGTTGCCGACCCAGGATTTTTCAGCTTTAAATTGTGACAATAAGCCGACAGTTGGGCAAATGATGCTTCTGGTGACCCTCTCAACAATTCCAAGGCATAACATTTGGCTCTCCAAGCTTGAGAATATGAGATACTAATCTTCAACCGAGCATTCATGTCAGTCATAATTTCATGTCCCCGATATATCCTTCCATTCAAAAACATTAACTCAGCTAGAAAACCACCCAACATCTTTTTGTTTGCCTGTCTATGGTGAGGAAAAACTTGGGTTCTTGAACATGTATGTTTATCAATAAAAGTCCTAACTTGAAACATTTCACAATCTTTTATCCTCTTTGCAATCATATGCCACGTACAGTTTTTGTCAATCATACACCTTGTTTCGAAACGATCTTTGCTTGATTTGTTAACTTTTAGTTGATAGCCATCTTCCACACATTTCGTATACAAAGCTATCTTCAAGTCTTCATTTGTATCAAAACAATCATCTTTCTTGATACGAATAACTTTTGTGTAACAATCAACTGCTATCTTTACCAATTCTTCTTCCGGTATCTGAAGTAATTCTGGCATATTCCAGTTATACTCCCGTGGCATTTTCTTCTTTTTCCTTTCTTCGGGGACTTCTTCTTCTTTAAGGTTATATGAATTACATAATGGATGTTCAACATGTTCATTCACAGTCGTAACTTCCTCTTCATTATCATCAACAACATCTTCCTCGGCAGCGGCTGTTTCATCATCAAAATTTGGGTATTGACCAATATCAAAATCATTACATGCAGGGTCTGTTTCTTCTTCCATCACATCATCAAAATCCGAGTATTGACCAAGATCAAATTTCGGGTATTGACCAAGATCAAATTTCGAATACTGACTAGTACTCACATTTTTTTTATGTTGGCTCATAATCGTCTAACTGGTCAATACGAAAACTGGAATTTAGTGCTGAAAGTTGATTGGGATTTGGATTAGGAAAAGGTTGTAGGTTTTGAGATTGTGTTTGATATTGTGTTTGGTATTGGAAATGTGGTGAAACAAAATTTGCTTGGTGCTGAAATTGTGGTGGAACGATTAAATTTTGGGTTGGAGAACTTAGTTGATTACTACCCACTACTGACCCAACTTCACTACTTCTAGGTTCAACAACATACAATGTAACATCATATTCTTGCGAAACACTAATGTAAGCAATGAATCGTTCAACATATTCATTGTCGGTTAACAAATAAACTTTACCTTTTCTCTAATAAGATAGCCTAAATCCACTTAGAGGATCTAAATTTAATTTCTTTGCAACACGTAACATTAGAGTTTCATAAGTTAACTTTTTTAATGACAGTTTTAGTTGAAGATTCATGGGTAAAGGCACATATTGTAAAACACCATGAACATTCTCCCATGACCCTCCAAAACACAAATCTATCCAAACATGATCAACATTAAATGATTTCATTCTACATATTGTAAATTAATTTACTAAACAAACGAGCTATAAACTAGATAGCATAACTAACTTAGAGAAAAACATACCTTTATTAAGTTGATAGTTGATAATTTGGGAGAGAAATCATTGAAAAATTATATAGAAATAAAATTATGTAAAAAAAATTAGAGATGGGGAAAGATGTCGTTGGATATAGGAACAGATGTCGCCGGAGAGAGTGATAGATAGAGATGGAATGAGTTACGATTTAGGGATTTAGGTTATGAGTTATTGCTGTTGCGTTGTTATATACCCAAAACATTTGTATTTCGAAACTAAAACCTATTGCGAAATTAAATTCGCGTTGCGAATTTGAAATTCAGTTGCGAATTTGACTTCTGTGTTGCGATTTATAGATTCGCGTTGCGAATTTGGAAAATCGTAACGCGAATTTGGAAAATCGCAACTCGAATTTTGAAAATCGCAATGCGATTTACATATTCGCATTGCGAAATTGGAAACTGGGTTGCGAAATTGGTGTTCGCGTTGCGAATTTGTTGGTCATTTTGGCAAATCCAAAAAAAGTTGGTTAAATTCGTATATTATAAGGTATTTTTGCTCACTGAGGTTATTTTCTCAAAAGAAAATGAATCAGTGAAAGAAAAGTCAAAAGCCTAGAAATTGATGAATTAAAGAGATAGATAGAGGATCGTCTCAAAGAATTGAAAATTGAGAAAACTCAAGTTTAAGGGTCGGAGGTTGAAATGAGCATCATACTTGAAGACTTTGAGGCAAGAAACCAAAGGATTCATGAACTTGAAGAAGAGAGAGAACAAATAAAGAACAAGATCTGGCATGAAAGACTAGGTTGGACCCGTATCTTGGACATGAAGCAAGAAGAAATTGGATCTTGGATGCAGAGGTATTCTACAAAGAGCCAATGTGTGGACGAGTTTACCCAAGAAATAGGAGAAATGAAATTAAGGTTCGAAGAGGACTGGGTCACTCCCGAACTACAAATGATGAGCTCAATAACCATATTTCACAACTTGAAAACCCTTGCATCAAGAACAAATTCCACCTATTTCAATGAACTTGAGACTTTCTCGTGAGGAAAACAGGGTCTTGCGAGAACAGGTTAGAGGATTGAAACGAGAACTTCAGTAATGTCGAATTCAAATCATTAACTTGGAAACTGAGACTGCAAGCATCACGTTGGATGGAAAGATACTTCTGAAGAATACCAAGGAAATGCCCAAATGGGTGATGTTGCTCGCTATATGAAAGAATTGGCTACTATGGAAGAAATTATTTTAGGTTTTACTGGTTCTGTTTCTGACTATGGCAAGAAGGTCACTTGGCTCATGAATAAAATTGTAGAACTAAATTTGAGAGCCATATATATGTAATCAAATTACTCTATAATGGTTTAAACTTTTTGTCCAATGAAAGTTATGCTATGGTGTTCACTATAGTAGGTTAATACCTTTTATTCTGGCACTTTCATAAGCATTCATTCATAGTAAATAATATGCATTCATAAATAAAGATAAAGAAGAAATCATAGCTTCTGTTACCATTAAAGCTTAGGACTCCAATGCATTCTCATCTACCTCAATGCATGGTGCCTCAGTGGTAACAGAAGCTATGATTTCTTCTTCAGCTTTAACAGTCACCAATGTTCCCTCATTAACGAGCCTAAGCTTATAGTGCAGCGAAGAGGGGATTGCCCCAACCATATGGATCCAAGGCCTTCCTAGCAAACAGTTGTAGTTCGTTTGGATATCCAAGACCACAAATTATACTTCAAATATAATTGGGCCAATTTGGAGAGGGATCGTGATTTTACCCATGGTATTCCTTTCAGTGCCATCAAATTGCTCGAATAGTGTGGCCACAAACCTTCATATATGAGGACTCCACAGGGAGTTTATTCAGTGTTTCTCATGGTAAAACATTCAGGGAAAATCCATTGTCTATCAATACCTCTGATAGAATAACCTCTTTGCTATGGACAGTTATATGCAGTGCTTTACATCAACCTTTTCCTTTCTTGGGTATCTTATCATCGTAGAAGTAGATGAAGTTGTCTACATTAATATGGTTCACCAACCTATCCATTCACTCTACTGGTATATCCTTAGGAACAAAGGTCTCATTCAACACTTTTTATCAACGTGTTTCGATGTGTCTCAGAATATAGTATGAGAGATAACATCGAAATGCGTACAGGGATTTTTCGGAGTTGCTCCGTAATGTTGTATTTGTTATGCTTTAAGAACTTCAAGAACTCTTGAGCCTCTTTGATTTGAAAAGGTTCATTCATCCTATATTCAGATTCATTGATTGTGATAGCTCTCGTCCTTTCTACTTTGTCAAGAGCGTAACACCTTCCACTCCTAGAAAAACCTCCAACTTCAACAACTTCCTCTTTCTTATCCTCAAGAACGTTGACTTGGCATGTGTAGTTCCACGGGACCTTCTTGTTCTTTGTGTAAGCAAATGACGTTGGCGCTTGTATCACTACCTTTGACATTGCTTTTCCTTTCACTACATAACTTGGCTTTGTTATAACCAACACCGATTTTTTCATCCTTGCCTCAACTTGCTCTGAAATTTCTTCAGTTGTATTCACATTTCCTTCACTGTTTACGGGACTTTCCTCAAAGAACTGTATCTCTTTGGAATTAATCAATTCCTGGATAAATTTTCTTAAACTTAAGGCAATTCAGGATTCAGTACCCCTCTTCTTCATGGTATTCATAGAAAATCTCTAACTTTTTATCGATAACTTCCTTATTTGAGATTAATAATCCTATCATGATCATTTATTTATACACATAATTCAACGATGTCTTGACTTCCTCTACCCTAGTTTTGATCCTTTGGCTTTCATTAATGGCACTAACTCCGTGATTTTGGTGATTATTGAGCAAATTTACAGCAACACAGGGCGCGTCTATATCATTGAATGATACTATCTTCATTTTTATTTATTCTTCGAATAGTCTTTTAAAAGTAAGGCACTTCTCAATTGTATGCCCTGGAATATTAACATGATACTCACATGTTTCATTTTCATTGTACCACTTAGGGTATGGTGGCTCAAGTTGATTCACATACTTCAATGCCACCACATATGTCTTGAGTAATCCTTGAAAGAATTCACTATACATCATTGAAATTGGAGTGAATGTCATTCTTTTACTATTGTTTTCACGTTTTACTGTTCCTTGCGAACTAGTATTTCCAGCCTTTGGTTTGTTCACAAAAATACTTACATTGTTCACTTCTCATTCTTTCTTTTTCACAAAAGGATTCTTTGTAGAGCTTTTTCCACCAGAAATTTGGCCCTTTTTTAGTGCTCTTTTGATCAGTTCTTTGCACATAACTATATTCGAGAAACTCTTAGTGGCCACTCCTAACATGTGGTCGATGTAAGGAGACTTCAGAGTATCTATGAACATACTTATAAACTCCCTTTCAACTAGCGAAAAGTAGACCTGAGCATTCATATCCCTCCAACGTTGCACATACTAACGGATGCTTTCATTGTGCCTCATTTCCATATTTTGAAGGGTGACCCTATTAGGCATCATATCAGTGACATATTGATATTGGTCCTTGAAAGCATTCTAGGACCCTATTTGTGCTCGGGTTAATTGGTTATACCATCTCGCAACAGATCCAGACAGACTTGCTTGAAAGCAATGAATTAACAATTTATCATCTCTGACAAATTCTGTCATTCTCCTAATAAACATCGTCAAGTGTGTAATAGGACAAGTCTTACCTCATACTTTTTAAATTCAGGCATCTTAAATTTATGGGGTAATATCAAATCTGGCATTATACTTAATTAAGTTACATATGCTTCTTGAGAATTGTGCCCTCCCATTTCTTCGAAGAAATCCTTACACCAATCCTTTAGATGCTCTGGTACTTCATTCTTAACTTTCTTCGTACATTGTACTCACTTGGATTATTTTGGGGATTGGTTGTAGCAGCTTGGATTTTAGGGGAATATGACCCAACATGATACCCTGTAAATTTTTCTGGCGTAATGATCAATCTTGGAGCAGACGGGATCTTAATATACTCAGAAGTTTCAACTGGCACAACAATCAGTTCTTTTCCAATTCCAATATTTGTCTCAACCATCTTCGCGACAATATGTTCCACTATGCTAAACTGATTCTGCATGATACGATCCATGATAGATTTATGTGCATGTTCCATCTTCATTTCACATTCTTGTTGCATCATTTGCAGGTTCTCTTGCATTTATTTCCTCAATTGTTCAAACTTGCTTCCATTGTTTTTCCTCGAGTGTTGTGATAGTGTTTTGTTTTGTTTTTTGCCAGTGTCCTTTTTGTCACATAATCTTTCATAAATTAATTCTTATTATCTTTATTTATGAATGCATATTATTTATGATGAACGAATGAATGTTTATGAAAAAGCTAGAATAAAAACTATTGATCCCCCATAGCGAACATTATAACATAAATTTCATTAGACAAAAAGTTTGAACCATTACAGAGTAGTTCGATTACATATATGATTTGGCTCTCATAGTTAGTTTTATAATTTCATTCAGGAGCCAAGTGACCTTCTTACCATAGTTAGAAACAGGACTAGTAAAACCAAAAATAACTTATGCCATGTTTGCCAATTCTTTCATATAGCGAGTGGCATCCCCCATCTGGGCTATTGCTTCACACATCACGCGCTCTCGCTCTGTAATTGTTGCTTGGTATTCTTCAGAAGTATCTTTCCATCCAGCAGTGATGCCTATGATCTTAGTTTCCAATATGGTGATTTGAATTTGGCATTGCTGAAGTTCTCATTCCAATCCTCTAACTTGTTCTCACATGACCCTATTTTCCTCACGAGAAAGTCTCAAGTTCATTGAAATAAGTGGAATTTGTTCTTGATGCAAGGTTTCTTCAAGTTGTGAAATATGTTTCTTGAGCTCATCATTTGCAGTTCGGGAGTGACCTAGCTCCTTTTCGAACCTTAATTGCATTTCTCCATTTTCTCAGGTAAGCTCTTCCACACATTGACTCTTTTTAGAATACCTGATCTGTATCCAAGATCCAATTTCAGCTTACTTCTTGCCCAAGATATGGTTCCAGCCCAGTCTTTCATGCTAGATCTTGTCCTTTCTTTGTTTTCTCTCTTCTTTAAGATCTTGATTCCTTTGGTTTATTGCCTCAAAGTCTTCAAGTATGTTGCTCATTTCAGCCTCTAACCCTTGAACTCGATTTTTCTCAATTTCCAATTCTTTGAGGATATCCTCTAACTCTTTCTTTAATTTTTCAATCTCTCGACTTTTGACTTTTCTTTCACTGATCCATTTTTTATCCCCATCTAACTCATCTACATTTCTTTTCTCATCTTATAACCACTTAAGCTGACGTTTATTTTCAATTTCCAATGCTTTGATTCGATTCCTCTCGTCTGCTAACTCTTTAGCCCATTGTTAAGGTGTTTTGCTTGACCCAACTGCCCTTCTCTTTTGGTACAAGTCTTGATAGTCTTTCTGCCACCTTGCTAGTTCAGACTCGATTTCCTTTTTTGTTTCTTTCATCATCTCGAATTTTCGGGCATGGAACTCAACATTGAGGGATAAAAGGGAATTTTTTTCTTCCATTTCCTCTATTCTTTTGGCATCTTTGGCTTTTTCTGCCTCAAATTCTTGTTTTTGAATTTTAAAATTTAACGGGATTACTCTAAAGTGTTCCTCCATCGAGGTTGATCTCTTCCCCGTAATCATGGGGATTTTATCATTCGACCTTTTATGTCTCTAGGCCTCATAATTTGAGGTTATCATAATCTCAGTTCCCACCACTATTGTTGTAAATGTCTTTGTCCATGAATCTTCCACTTCTTGGACCCCTTTCTTATAATTGACAGCTTTATACTTAAACTCAACATTGACAAGTCCAAAGGCCACTGGGAGAAATTGTCAAGAACCATATTACCTCAAGACTAGTAGTGGACCATATCCCACTCCTCTCCATAGTCCAAGGAGCAAAAACAGTCATAATCACCGTATCTGATCAAAATTTGGGTGTGCAACATCTACAGGGCTCACCATGCAATCTCTTCATCTTGGAGATTTCTGAAGAAATTGATCCACTAATTTTTGTGTGATGTCACGGGCCATTCTGTTGAAAATTCAATATTAGCCTAAATAAGTTCACACCTAAATTAATTTAATGCCATTGTTTACATCAATTTAGTTTTGATGTCATTGCTTACATCAATTTAGTTAGGTGAAAATTAAGTATTTTTCTCATGTTTTAATTTCAATGGTTTAGATTATTTAGTGCTTATTTTAATGAGTGGTTTAGATTGTTTCTTGTAACCTATAAATACCCTACTTGTATTTGAGTTTTATCATCCAACAATCAAAGCTTAATTATAAGCATTTGAAAGCTTTCTTAAGAGTTCTTCCCTTTTGCAATTTTGTGAGATTATTCTAAAGAGAGTCTTTATTCTTCTCGATCAATTAGAGTTTTTACTCTTTTTGATTCAACAATTGGTATCCGAGCCACGTTTTTAAGGTCTCTTGAAATTCCAAGTATGCTCTGTGGCAGCAGTTTTTAACTGATCTTCCACATTAGAAAAGATTTTTTGAGATTATTGTCGGGGTTATTACAAACCTTGTGAAGCTTATTTGTGTCTAGAGTAATTTAGTACTCTGCACGTTTATTACTCAAGCTTGTTCGGTGTAGTCAAAGCCTTGCCATTAAGATGGGTGATCTTCAAGTAGTTGGAGGAATCAAGAAGCTCAACAACCAAAACTACAACACGTGGGCAACATGTATCGAGTCATACTTACAAGGTCAAGACCTTTGGGAGGTTGTCGGTGGTAGTGAAGTTACACAACCGGCGGCAGAAGATGCCAATGGCATCTTGCGAAAATGGAAAATTAAAGCAGGCAAAGCAATGTTTGCTTTAAAGACCACAATTGAAGAAGAAATGTTGGAGCACATCCAGGATGCTAAAATACCAAAGGAAGCATGTGACATTTTTGTTACACTCTTTTCGAAGAGGAACGATACAAAATTGTAACTTCTCGAGAATGAACTTCTATCAATGGCGCAACGCGACATGGTGGTTGCCCAATACTTTCACAAGGTGAAGTCGATATGCCGCGAAATTTCAGAATTAGATCCGACAGCTGTTATTGGGGAAGCCAGGATAAAAGGAATAATTGTCCATGGTTTGAGATCCGAATATCGAGGGTTTGTTGTCGCTGTACAAGGATGGCCGACACAACCATCGCTTGTTGAGTTCGAAAATTTGCTTGCAGGTCAAGAAGCCCTGGCCAAGCAAATGGGAGGAGTCTCGCTGAAGGGTGAAGAGGAAGCGCTCTCACCAATAAAAGTAGAGGCACTTTTCAATGGTATACTGACAGTGGATCTAAAAAGGATGGTGACAAGGTGAAAAATTACCAAGGAAAGGGAGGCCCTCATTTAGGGGGAGCATCCAAGAATCGCGGTAATAGTAGAAAGTTTGATGGCAAGTGTTACAACTGCGGTAAGATGGGTCACATGGAAAAAGACTGTTGGACCAATAAAAAGCATGTTGAAAGTAATATTACTTCTTCCAGTTTGAAGGAGAATAGTGAAGATTATTGGGATGCTGAAGCGTTATTTGCTACGGAAGAAGAAGAATTAGCTCTCACGGTAACAACACCAGAACGGATTGACTACAAGAATGATTGGATCGTAGATTCGGGCTGCTCAAATCATATGAAGAGTGACAAACAGAAGTTGCAAAACCTGTCTGAGTATAATGGAGGTCGTGTGGTGGTGACCACTGACAACTCAAGGTTACCGATAACTCAAATCGGTAAGACGATAGTTACTCCTCGATATAATACTAACAAGGTGAAACTTCAAGATGTTTACCATGTCCCAGGAATGAAGAAATATTTGCTATATATGGCTCAATTAACATCATCAGGCCATTATGTCTTATTTGGTCCCCAAGACGTGAAGGTTTATCGTGACATCAAAATCTCAGAAACACCAATAATGGAGGGACGACGTTTGGAGTCAATCTACATGATGTCAGCAGAGTCTGCATATGTAGACAGGACAAGAAAAAATGAGACATCAGATCTATGGAACATGCGGTTAGGTCACGTTAGCTATTCCAAGCTAAGTGTGATGGTGAAGAAGTCGATGCTTAAGGGGCTTCCTCAACTAAATATGAGAACAGACACGGTCTATGCGGGATGCCAGTATGGTAAAGCACACCAATTACCATATGACGAGTCAAAGTTTAAAGAAAAAAAACCGTTGGAGTTGGTTCACTCTGATGTGTTTGGACCGGTTATGCAACAATCAATTAGCGGTATGCGGTACATGGTAACATTCATTGATGACTTGTCCAGGTATGTATGGGTTTTCTTTATGAAAGAAAAATCTAACACATTCTCAAAGTTTAAAGAGTTCAGAGACTCAGCTAAAAGAAAAGTGGGAAAGAAGATATGTTGCTTGCGCACAGATAATGGAGGAGAATATAGATCAAACGAGTTCTCTTAATACCTAAGGGAATGTCGAATATGTCATCAGTACACTTATGCCAACACGCCACAACAGAATGGTGTAGCAGAAAGGAAAAACCGGCATCTTGTAGAAATTTTTCGAAGTATGCTAAATGCAAAGAATGTACCTGGAAGGTTTTGGGATGAAGCAATGAGGACTGCAACCTTTGTGATCAACAGACTTCTTCAACCAAGGTTAGGATTTGTTTCACCCTTTGAGAAACTATGGAACATAAAACCTACAGTTAGCTACTTTCGAGTAGTTGGCTGTGTATGTTATGTGTTTGTTCCTGATCATTTACGGAGCAAGTTTGACAAGAAAGCTGTTAGATGTATCTTTATGGGATACGACAGCCAGAGAAAAGGGTGGAAATATTGTGATCCAATTAGTGGAAGATGCTACACGTCACGAAATGTGGTATTTGATGAAGCATATTCTTGGTGGTCCTCAGAGAAGGAGGTGTTGCCAGATTCAAGAGAATTTGGAGACAGTCTATAACAAAAGATGGTGGAGCATGCTGTTCAACTCCAAACAAGTTCAGATGAATCAGAAGATCCAAATGGCAATGATGTCGAACAAAGAGTGACTCAGAATCCTTGGCAAACTGGCGTGTATCAACAACCAAACGAAGAAGGTGGGCCTAGTGAAATAGAAGAATCAATTCCACAATCTCAACTCCGAAGGTCAACAATAATATGAAGGCCAAATCCCAAATATACCAATCCAGTCATAATTGGAGAAGCAACAGAGCCTGAGACGTTCAAAGAAGCATCACAGAGTTCTGAGTGGATGACAGCTATGAAAGAAGAGATCGATGCACTTCAGCAAAACCAGACTTGGGATATTATGCCAAAGATAAAAGATGTGAAACCCATATCTTGCAAATGGGTTTACAAGATAAAGCGTCGTCCAGATGGGTCAATCGAGAGGTACAAAGTGCGATTGGTAGCTCGTGGTTTCTCTCAACAGTATGGACTAGACTATGATGAAACATTTAGTCCAGTGGCGAAACTTACAACCGTACGAGTCCTACTTACACTTGCAGCCAACAATGATTGGAACTTGTAGCAGATGGATGTGAAGAATGCTTTTCTACATGGAGAGCTAGATCGAGAGATCTACATGACCCAACCAATGGGTTCTCAAAGTCAATATCATCCTGAATATGTGTGTAAGCTGCGAAAAATACTCTACGGATTGAAACAAGCACCTAGGGCGTGGTATGGTAAGATTGATGAATTTCTAACGAAAATTGGTTATTCAGTAACACCTGCAGATTCTAGTTTGTTCGTCAAAGTCAATGAAGGTAAGCTAGATATCGTGCTAGTCTAAGTGGATGACTTAATCATAACCGGTGATAATGAGACCGAAATTCTTCAGACGAAGGAGAATTTATCAGTTCATTTCCAGATGAAGGAACTTGGACAACTTAAGCACTTCCTTGGTCTAGAGGTTGATCGCACACACGAAGGAATATTTCTATGTCAACAGAAATATGCTAAAGATTTGTTGAAGAGGTTTGGAATGCTCGAATGCAAGTCAATTTCAACGCCAATGGAACCAAATGTCAAAATGTGTGCACATAAAGGAAAAGATTTGGAAGATGCAACAATGTATCGACAATTGGTAGGTAGTCTGATCTACTTAACCTTGACCCTACCTAACATTTCTTATGCAGTTGGTGTGATGAGTCAGTATATGCAAAATCCAAAGAAGTCTCATTTGGAAGCAGTTCGACGAATACTGAGATATGTGAAGAGTACAATTGACTATGGTCTTTTGTACAAGAAAGGTGAAGACTGCAAGTTAGTTGGTTATTGTGATGCTGATTATGCAGGAGATCATGACACCAGAAGATCAACAACTGGGTATGTGTTTAAGCTTGGCTCCAGAACAATTTCTTGGTGTAGCAAGAGACAACCAACGGTATCATTGTCAACCACTGAAGCTGAGTATTGAGCAGCAGCAATGGCAGCTCAAGAGAGTACATGGTTGATATAGTTGATGAATAATCTACATGTACCAGTAGATTATGCAATTCCTTTATACCGTGACAACCAATCGGCAATTCGGCTGGCAGAGAATCCTGTTTTTCATGCAAGAACTAAACATGTGGAAGTACATTACCACTTTGTTAGGGAAAAAGTTTTGCAAGAAGAGATTGAGATGAGGCAAATCAAGACAGATGAGCAAATTGTTGACTTGTTTACAAAAAGCTTGAGTGTTGGAAAGTTTGAACATTTCCGTCGTCAGCATGGCGTGATTCAAAGAATGGAGACTAACATTGAGGGGGAGTGTTGAAAATAAAATATTACCCTAAATAAGTTCACACCTAAATTAATTTGATGTCATTCCTTACATTAATTTAGTTTTGATGTCATTGCTTACATCAATTTAGTTAGGTGAAAATTAAGTATTTTTCTCATGTTTTAATTTCAATGGTTTAGATTATTTAGTGCTTATTTTAATGAGTGGTTTAGATTGTTTCTTGTAACCTATAAATACCCTACTTGTAATTGAGTTTTATCATCCAACAATCAAAGCTTAATTATAAGCATTTGAAAGCTTTCTTAAGAGTTCTTCCCTTTTGCAATTTTGTGAGATTATTCTAAAGAGAGTTTTTCTTCTTCTCGATCAATTAGAGTTTTTACTCTTTTTGATTCAACACATTCCCTTATAAGGTAATCTGCCAGGGTTGAATAATCCCTTGAGAAGCGATTATAATTAACCTTTTCCTCTTTCCAAAAGTGACTTCAGATCCATACAATAAGCAACTGAACATACCCCATAAAGTGACCACCTCTAATCCTTCAACAAGCACTCAAAGACCTGTATATCTCGGCCAGTATCACGTGCACATGATTCAATCTTTTGTATAACTTTTCGACTAAATCGACCATAACTAACTCAATAAAATCAATGCATTTAGGGAAAATCACCAGACCGTAGGTCCCTAGAGCAAAAATTCTTTCCTTATGATCTCGTCCATGTGCTCTTCGACTATCTTTTATAGATGTGACCATGGGATACCCTCACTTTCCCCTTTTTCTGCAGCCGATCAATTACCTGTTCGTCACTTGTACCAGAAATTTTTGCCAGCTTTACTTTAAGAGATGCCCATTTGTTAACCTGGTATAAATCTTGTCTAATTTAACGTGTTGTAGGTTTAACAAAATGTTGTACTCTTGCACAGTTGGGGTCATATCTTCACGGTTCAAAGTGAAACAACTATATGTAGAGTCTCGAAACTGTATCATACTCCTGATCAAGATCAGATCTACCTCAACGTATAACAAATATGCTATATCCCCATAGTCTTGTTGAAATGCTTGTCTCTCATCATTGCTCCAACCTTGCCAAATCTTTTTCATACCTTGAAGATCATTTAGCTTGATAGTGGAGGGTGCTTTATCGAACAATTCTGACACATACTGCTCGGATAGATTGTCTCCTTGTGCTTTTTGTTTTGCCGGAAATCAGTCACGTACAACTGCGGGGTTCACCTCCGTGTTTATGAAAGTTTTTTCCATTGTGAAAGTCTTTTAATATGATAGAAACTTGTGGATAATAACCCCTTTTAATGTTATGAACATGCGACATGAAACAAACAAAACCAAAACAAGTAGATAAGTCAGTATGTGGAAGTATAAAAAGGGCATAAAATAAATAAATAAATAAATAAATAAATAAATAAACTAATTTTACATATATACAATCAACCCAATCAAAATCTAACCAAACATTCTTTCTACCCTTACTGTATTTATTTGTGCAAGTAAAACCTAACCGCATTGTATCTAGTTCACAAACTTTTATTTAAAAAAAAAACTCATGATATAGATTTAAAGCAAAACAAAAGAAAAGGTTAAAGTACGCCCCTCCTTGATATACACCAATTTAGGGTACCTATAAATGAGCAGATGTTCGACATGGCTTTAGCTAGGGTAAATAAGATATGGTTCACTATATGCGTGGTTCTGGCTCTGTGGGAAAGGGTCTTCGAATTGTCCTTGATGTTGGTGCCTCCTTGGGTAGCTAAACCCTCGATCCTCACCCATTACAGGCTTAAGCACTTTCCTGTACTTGTACAAAGAATAAATTCTCACGAAGGTACAAAGAGTGTATCCAAAATTGCTATAGCTCATACGGGAAATAAATTTACCATGAAAGCTAGTGTTCACCTTTACTTATTTAGGATTTAGCTCGAATATAGAGCTTATGTCATGTAATATGTCGAGGAGGAACATACTACCTTTGGCTAGGCAAAGGAAAAAATACCCTTGAAAAAGATTTGCGAAAGCTGAAAAATAAAGAAGTAAAATATTAATACAATTATTGATAAATAATTCAAAATAATTTAATCAAGTTTGAATGAAAATGATCATAAGTTTATTATGGACTCGAACTTATAATTTTCACTATTACAACAACGTATAAGCGACTAGGTACCAATTTTGGGCGTTGTGGGGTCATTTATCCTTCTCCACCCATAATCGACTCCCAAACCCTTTTAAAATGAATCTTTGGTAAACTTGGACCAATTTTTGTCTTTTAAATGATTTTTCTTAAAAAATATTTTAAAAGACGGTTTAGGCATTCGACCACCAAATGTTGATGGCGATTCAAAATAATTCAAATTAGTTTATAAATCTCAATTTTTCCAAAATAAAGTCATAATTGTTTTTAAAATTATTTTTTCAAAAGAATGGTTATGAGAATAATATTTTAATGATGTCTACTGAAACTAAAGTTGTAAATTAGACGAGACAGATCCTGAGCTAATCGATCTCGACTCGAGTTCTTAATAAATCGAAACAAGTTATTTGATACTCAACTCAAAAAGCTCAAGAGCAACTCAATAATCATATTTATGTGTTGATTTTTAAAAAAAAATATCATATAAGGTTTTCTTATACTTAAAGTGTTGGGATTTTCGGACGCTCGAATCGACAACCGAAATGATTTGCAAAGAGGGGTCAGAATGGTTTTTGTTTAGGGAGTAAGGAGATTGAAAGTTAAAGAATTGCACAACGATTTATAGTGGTTTGACTTTCTCAACCAAAGTCTACATCCACTACCTTAGCTCCTCACTAAGGATTTTCCAACAAATTCACTAATTTGTTCTTTCTTTTGAGGACAAAGAGATAACCTTACAACTCCCTAGTTTTTCACGGGTTAAACTAGAACCTTTCCCTAGCTTTTACACGGGCTAAGCTAGAACCTTTCCCCTTTACAAAAGGATAAAATAAGTAAACAAGAAAACCTCTCTAAGGTAGGTGTTTACAAGATTGAGCTCTCAATAACAAAATATTTACAAGAGAAAGATGAAATAAGAATGAAAAACTCTTCTCTTGTGTTTGATTGCTTGGATAGTTGTTCTCTTGCTTCTTCAAGTGTCCTTAACTTGTATTTATAGGTTAGAATGTGTTTGATGTTGTATATAGCCGTTGGGGGTGTTTTGAAGTCGTTTGGGGATGATTTTTCTACTCAAAAAGGCTGCCCATAACATGATGCATCGATGCATGATCAAGGTGCATCGATACCCCTTCATTAAATTCAAATAAACTAGCTGTTACTAGCCATTGCAGCCTTGATGCATGGATGCATGGCAGGATGCATCGATGCATGGCAGGATGCATCGATGCATGGCAAGGATGCATCGATGCATGGAAAGGATGCATCGATGCATGGTTTTTCACGGGTTAAACTAGAACCTTTCCCTAGCTTTTCACGGGCTAAGCTAGAACCTTTCCCTTTACAAAAGGATAAAATAAGTAACAAGAAAACCTCTCTAAGGTAGGTGTTTACAAGATTGAGCTCTCAATAACAAATATTTACAAGAGAAAGATGAAATAATGAAAACTCTTCTTTGTGTTTGATTGCTTGGATAGTTGTTCTCTTGCTTCTTCAAGTGTCCTTAACTGTATTTTATAGGTTAGAATGTGTTTGATGTTGTATATAGCCGTTGGGGGTGTTTTGAAGTCGTTTGGGGATGATTTTTCTACTCAAAAAGGCTGCCCATAACATGATGCATCGATGCATGATCAAGGTGCATCGATACCCCTTCATTAAATTCAAATAAACTAGCTGTTACTAGCCTTGCAGCCTTGCATGGATGCATGGCAGGATGCATCGATGCATGGCAGGATGCATCGATGCATGGCAAGGATGCATCGATGCATGGAAAGGATGCATCGATGCATGGCAAGGATGCATCCATGCATGGAAAGGATGCATCGATGCACTAATTGCATTCGATGTTTGGATGCATGGATGCATTGCCTGATGCATCGATGCATTAGTGCAGATGCATGGATGTACTGCAGGGATGCATGGATGCACTGCAGGGATGCATGGATGCACTTTGACACCCTTTATCATTTTTACTCAAATCCGATTTTAATGGACTTTGAATTATTTTTGAAACCTTTTAAAACTTTGAATAAATTCAATTCAAATCCAAAAACATTTTGCAAATTCAATTCAAGTCCAAAAACATTTTGCCTTAAATTGTTATATCAAAACATAGTTCAACATAAAGTTCAGGTTCGAGTTCTAGTTTGAGCTTCAACCGAGTTAAGTTTAAGAATTTTATTTTATTTTGAGCTTTTTTGAGTTTTAATTCATGGTTTCTAGTTCAAGTCAAGCTGAAAAATTTTAGGCTCGCGAGCTTTGGAGTCATGTCGATGTCAATTTTAAAGTTTTCGAGTCGAGTCGATCTCAACAATACTCAAGCTCGAATTGGATCGTTTACAGTCCTAGCTGGAACCTTCATTGCTTTCAACCACTGATTCAACGACATAATGTTTCAAACACTAGCTCGACTGCATAATGTAAATGGAGAGTCGATAAAAAATACAATTCAGACGGTTCTAAGATTAGATTTTACCATATTCTAGTTAACATGTTAATTTCAAGCTCAAACGATCGTTAGAGATCATTTTATAGTTTTTAATAGTTGAAGCACTCAACAAAATAGTATCTTATAATTGGGGGACTATTTGTATACTTTACCGTATAATTTATTCGTGGGATCAATTCTCATGACTTGTCTCCCTCTTTTTTTTTAACTTTAGCCATGGAATTGTCCTACTCTATGTGTTGAATAGACTTTTTTTTAGAGAAAACCTTTTATCTTTAAGCCCATAAGTTGGGGGAGAAAAACAAAATTACTTTAAACCTCTGGGAATCATCTTGGTGAAAAACATGTGTATCTTTCTATGTTAGCCCAATGGTTTTCGGTCTTTTTGGATGTTTAAATTGTGATATAAATTTGCGTGAATAAATCAAGTCTAGTCTAGCTTTGTAATTAAGACAGGCTAATTTAAAATTTGAGTGAAATTTGACTCGAATTTTTTTTTTACTCGATTCAACTCGAAAAATTGAATTTTTGTACTCAAATCGAAAAACTCGATTCAAATTGACTTGACTTGTAATTTTAAAAATTCAAATATACTAAAAAAATCTCAAATTCAAATGGAGTTATAAAATAAAACTTGAATAATTCAAAATATTTAATAATTAGTAGATTGATTTTTAAGTTTGAGTCGAGTCATTTAACTACATATTATATATGTATATCACATATGAAGAAATATATATATATATATATATATATATAATCATTTAAATTAGAATCAAATATAATCATATTATTATAAATATTTATAATTAAATATAAACTCAACTTGACTTAACTTTTATAAACTCAACTCAACTCACTACAGTAAAACTATTATGTAGCGGCATTTGGAGAGCAAACGCCACAAAATTTAAACATATAGCGGCGTTTACAATCGAAACGCCACAAAATGAAACTTTAGCGGCATTTCTTTCACAAACGCCGCTATAGAGGAGTAATTTAGCGGCGTTTTGCCAACAAACGCTGTAATAAATAATACTTTAGCGTAGTTTTTAGACAAACGCCACAATAGTGTTCATAAATAGTGGCGTTTGTTATACAAATGCCGTAAGAACATGTGCTATAGTGGTGTGTTTTTAAAAACGCTGGTATAGAGTAGTAATTTAGCAGCGTTTTTAGCACAAATGTTGTAATAGTGTTGTTTATTGTTGCATTTTTCCAACAAACGCCGTAATAAAGAATATGTTAGCGACGTTTTTAGATAAACGTCGCAGTAGCGTTCATCAATAGTGGCGTTTGTTATACAAACGTCGCAAAAACATTTGCTATAGTGGTATATTTGTAAAAACACCGCCAAAGGATTTAATATATGCTCCTCCCTTTTCTCCTACCCGATCCCTAAAATCATTGAAACTCTTCTTCCCTAATTGCTTCTTCTCTGGTAAAACAATAGTCATCAGACGATTCCAAGCGATGTGGTCTTCTGTCTATCCCAGGGACCAAACCGGCGAACTATAACACAATTGCACGGTTTGATCCCTTCTCTCACTACTGAACATTTTCATTTTTCTTTTTGTTGGTATTCTGAAAATGGGGAAAACCCATAAAGCTAACGAATTTGAAAAAAAATAATTTCTTTCGAATAGGAAAACAATAGCTATACATAGTGTTTTACTGGTTATTTAATGCTTGGGAGCTGTGTTTTACTGCTTTCAAGGAAAAATAATAGCTTTCGAATAGGAAAATAATAGCTTTTGAAAACGTGAACAAATGGTTGTGGTATAAAGAGAATTTGTTGCCTTGAGTAAGAGAAATTAACGTCGGAATGTCCACGTGGCGTATTTGCTCTAACGATGGATCAAATTATCATTGGGAGGATATCGGTCCGTTGTTACCGTCGAAACTTTATGATGACCCAAGAGGAACTCCTATTGCTCCAAACCCTTCCATGGTCGATCTCATACTTCAATGTAATAATCTCTCAATCTTTCTGCCCCTATATTTTAATTTTGTACTCTCTATTTTCATAGATCGCACGCATGTAGGATGTTCGAATCTTATTGAGAACGATGATAGAGGAGTGGATAAATACCCGATGTTTAGAACTGAATTTGGGAACTCTGTGGCGTTGAAAGAATCTTCAATTGCAAAAGCATTATCTATCCTCAATGAAGATGATGTTGCCTCTACTGTTACTCCAAGTAAACGTTTTTATTTTCTATTTAAATAATTTTTAATGTTTGATTCAGTTCCGAAGCCACCTTCAATCAAGTTTCATACTATAGGTGGAAGGTCATTATCTGTTTCAAGTGAAGCACTGAAGTGCGCAAGGAGTCTTCTTGGTGAACCGGATGTAAGGGATTTATTTGGTGAAATGGATGAAGAGTTTGTCCATATAGAGTTTACACGGAAGGAAAACTTAAAGATGCGTCGTCAAACAAGGAAAACAACTTTCTTACTTCCTTTCCCCACGAAGGAGCAATGAAGACTAAATTTTAGTGAACAATATGGTGAAGATTGTTTATGCATAACTTTAATGTTTCAAAATTTTAATGTATTTTTTGTTAAGTATTTGTATGCATAACGTGTGTCTTAATTAAAATGTATGGTTGTTGTTAATTACATAAAGCTATATGATAGTAAATTAAGTTTATGTAAAACAGAAATGAAATATTTAAAATCAATTAATCTTATATAAATAAAGGTAATTAACGGCGTTTGTATCCAAAAATGCCGCTATAGACCTGACTTTTTGCGGCGTTTTTTTTTTTGCGGCGTTTGTAACAAAAACCGCCGCAATAGGTTCATCCATAGTGGTGTTTTTCCAACAAACGCCGTTACAAGGATAATGCTTTAGCGGCGTTTAAACGCCGCAATATGGTTAATCTATAGTGGCGTTTACAACAAACACTGATATAGAATAGTACTTTAGCAGTGTTTTTATACAAACGCCGCAATAGAATTAATCTATAGTGGCATTTTTTAAACAAACGCCGCAATATAATAGAACATTAGTGGCGTTTTTATGAAAACACTGCTAAAGAGGCATACGTTAGTGGCGTTTTTAAACATAAACGCCGCGAATGATTTCAACAGTAGTGGCGTTTTTTAGTAAACGCTGCTATAGAGTGCAACTATAGAGGCATTCGTATGACGAACTCCGCAAATTTCTATAAAATACCTAAATTTCCGATTGGTCCAGAGACTTATTCTCTTTCTAAACCCTCCATCAGTTCATCCGCTCTCCCTCACGCAAATCAGTCCCAGCGTCCAGCATTCATGCCGTCGGTCCCAGCGTCGCGCCATCACCGGCGAGTCCTATAGAGGTATGTGTCGATCGTATCGATGAAACTTACACAATATCTCTAACTGTAATACCCCCCTCCCAGGTTGTTTTGGGTTTTCTGTAGTTTCTGAAAATGTGATTGCTCTCGTGATTTTCGTGAGAAGCTATGTCATCTATTTCATTTCACGTCTCAAAATATGCATAAGTTTTCTCATTCATATCTCCAAATCAATAACATATTCCAAGATTCTTCTCTTTGTAAGCTCTTCGCCGATTTAACATTTTATCCATTTTTGTTCTTTATTGGTTTTCCGCCCTTTGTCTGTTATTGTTGATATTTTTATTTTTTTAATAACATTATTGATGGAATTTGGTGGTAATTTAGCACAGTAATAACACTGCATACACTAGTGAGAACAATGAATAATTGCAGAAAAAGCTTCCCTTGTGATTTGTTTACGCTCAAATGAATAAAAAAACAAGAAGAATTGTTTAGATTTATACTGATACAACTAAAATATAGAGATTTAGTTTGATTGAGAAATTTCGCATTATAAACACTTCAAATCATAATAAACAATATAGAGACTGACAACTTATGCTAGAAGCTTCCTTTTTGATTTGTTTCGATTCAAATTAAGCTTCCCCTGCACTACGCGTAAGTTGCATATTTAGTCATTTCATTATAGTTTTACTTAAATATTTGAAGTCATTGCATAAGTCAAATTCTATTATTAGTTACTATGCTAGATGTAAGTTGTTGATTTAGGATGTGTTTGCGAAGCCATCAGTTAATTGGATTTAGATGTAATTGCATGTACAATTATATTTGTGTGGCATGCCTCGGTAATCATTGGAACTAGTGGGTTCAGCTGAATTGAGTGTAATTTTAGTAACTCAATTTTTTTATAGGGGTTGATTGAGAATAAATGAAACTATGTGATAATTAATTATAATTACATTCAAACTTTTTAAATTCATTTTTAATTTGTGGCCTTGTCGGTCTATTGAATTGTACGTAATTACGGTTTGCTAAACGAACAAGTTTATGGAATTAGAATTCCTACAAGACACGATAATTACTGTTCTAGTAAGTACACATCCTCACAGCCTATCATGTCCAAATACACCCTTAATTATTTTTCTACTAAATTTTTTAGTCCTCATACTTTTATTCATATTGTTAATATATCGTTTGGGTAATGATTGAAATTTAAAGTTAAAAAAGTATAGGGATAAAAATTAATCAAATTAGTGTATAAGGACTAAATATGAAATATTCACATTATAGAAGGACTAATAATAGAATTTGAGAAACTATAAAAACTAAGAAAATGAGGATTTAGGTTTTGCACTCAATAATTACTGCTCTAGTAAGTACATATTCTTACAACCTATCATGTCCAAATATACCCTTAATTATTTTTCTCCAATTTTATAATTTTTTAGTCATTATACTTTTAATCATATTGTTAATATACTATTTGAGTAATGGTCGTTGACATAAGCTTATGAATGTAAAAGGTTGACTTGATATCTACCCTTAAAAGCATTAAATGCGTCAAAATAACCCCAATAACATAACAGAGGAAAAAAGCTCATTTCGTCTCATATATATGCCTATGATAAATGGCTTTTATGTCTAAGAAACAAATCCTATGGAATGAGTTTGTTTAGCATTGAGCTTTTTGTTGGGAAAAATGAATGTTTTTTGCTAGGTCGAATATCAAAGTTAGGTTGCTCGGATTGCATAGTTTCCAAGTTAGGTTGTTATTAGTAAAAGTTAGGTTGCTCGATTTGGAAGCCCAGGGGTGTAGTTTCAAAACTGGCGACCTAAAGTTGTGGGAAAGGATATATTTTGCTAGGTCGCATATCAAAGTTAGGTTGCTCGGATTGCATAGTTTCCAAGTTAGGTTGTTATTAGTACAAGTTAGGTTGATTCATTTTGTTGGCTAATCATGCTTGACATAATGTTAGAAGAAACGTATTGTTTTTCCTTGTTTATTCAGGATTTGGAACGTGGATCAAGTAATCGATTTTCATATGTTTCCCAACTTGAGTGTTTAGTTCTACTAAATTTTAGAGTATTTGTTGTCAACTTTGGGGTTTCGGCTCTTATCACTTATTTTGTTGTAAGTTCTTCCTGCCTCTCTCTTTAAGAATGAAACATGAGTTTGTTTAGATCTAAATGCTAGCTTCCGATGAAACATATGTGAATTAGTTCCATAGTATGCAGTTGTATATATGCAAATATTATTATGCACTAAATCTTATAGTTTAATGCTTATGTTTAGGTTCTAACTTTCTCTATAATATTAGCATTTAACATTTTAAATTGACACTCCATAAATACGAAATGGATGAGAGTTGGATGGATTTCTCAAGGGTAAGAGTCGAATATCGAAATGAAATCGAAAACTTTCTAAATTTAGCTTTTGTGAATGCAAGCCAAGAGAATATGATTCTTTACCCTTGTAAGAAGTGTGTTAACATTAATTGGCACATTCGTGAAGTTGTGTACGAGCATCTAGTTGTTTTTGGATTTGTTTGAGGGTATAGAAAATGGATATTTCATGGAGAGTTCATATCAGATAGATCTTCTTCAACGAGTTATTCGACTTATCCTGCTCCTTCTCACCATCCAACTGTTAGAGAAGATGACATGGAAGAGATGTTACGAGATGCATTTAATATGCACAATCATCAGCAGTCTGTTGCAGAAAATTATTGTGACAATGATGTCAATGATTTCATTGATATAGAAAAAATTGGATGTGATGAAGAGCCAAATGGAGAAGCAGCAAAGTTTTACAATTTGCTGAATGAAATGAATGAACAACTTTATGAGGGATCAAATTTTTCAAAGCTTTCTTTCTGCATTCGTCTTTTCCACTTAAAATGTTTGGGAGGGTGGACTGGTAACTCTTTTACGCAATTGTTGGAGTTACTAGGAGAAGTGTTTCCTTTTGCAAAAATCCCTCAATCGTGCAAAGATATGAAGAAAATGATAAAAGATTTGGGTCTTGGATATGACAAAATTCATAATTGTCCGAATGATTGTATGTTGTATTGGGGTGATCGAAAAAATCAGGAGTCTTGTCATGTATGTGGAAAATCTCGATGGATGACTAGGGTCGCAGAAAATGTTACTGAGGATGAAGGTCAAACACGATCAAGAAAGAAACCGGTCAAGATTATACGATATTTTCCTCTCATACCTAGGTTACAAAGATTGTTTATGTTCTCCAAGACTGCTGAGTCTATGAGGTGGCATCATGATGGTAGAACCGATGATGGATTATTATGGCATCCTGAGGATTCTTTCTCTTGGAAGTCATTTGACAACAAGTATCCAAGTTTTATGAGAGATCCTCAAAATGTGAGGCTCAGTCTTGTAATTGATGGGTTTAATCCATTCAAAATCATGAGTACTTCGTATAGTACTTGGCATGTTGTACTTGTTCCATACAATTTACCTCCGTGGATTTGTATGAAACAATCATCTTTCATCTTATCCATGATAATCCCTGGCGAGAAAGGCCCCGGAAATGATATTGATATTTATATGCAGCCGCTAATTGCAGAGTTGAAAAGGTTGTAGAAAGGGGTCGAAACATATGATGTGTTGAAGGAGGAGAACTTTAATTTACACGCGGCTTTATTATGGACAATTAATGATATTCATGCGTATGCTAATTTATCTGGTTGGAGTACCAAAGGTCGTTATGTTTGTCCTTGTTGTGCTGCATAAACATGTTCGAAGTGGTTGTTTAATGGAAATAAGTTCTCTTATATGGGACATCATCGGTGGTTACCTGATAATAATAGATTTAGATGTCAAAAGAATATGTTTGATGGTGATTAAGAATTTCGAAATGCTCCTAAAAAAACAATCTGGTATGATATATTCTTCATGTTGAAAATATGAATTTTACTTATGGAAAGATGAATCAACCAACTACTACATGATCAAAGAAAAAGATAAAGCATGTCAATGAAGAGCTTCAAGTTGACGAACAGAGTGATGATGAGTCTGATGAAGAGGATGATCCAAATGAGGTAGATTTGTGGAAAAAAAGGAGTATTTATGGGAAAGTTCTGATGGTTGAAGAACTTGATAAACTACAAGATTGAGTCAACTTGACTTTATGAAACTTGGAGAATATATTTCCGCCTTCATTCTTCACAATTATGGTGCATCTGCTAATTCATCTTCCTCACGGAGCAAGAGTTGGTAGACCAGTTTTCTATCGATGAATGTACCCTATAGAGAGGTGTTAATTGAATATATGTTTCAAATGACTATTGATTATACCTTTTAAAAAATGTATTTACATAGTATGCTGTTTTATGATACTGTCGTAATAAGCGTTATCCGGAAGGATCAATTGCTGAAGGGTATTTAGCAGATGAATGTATGACATTTTGATCTAGATATTTGGGAGATGTTTAAGCAAGATGGAATAGACCAAATAGAAATGATGTGTTCAGTACTAATGACTTACCTCAACAATATTTGTTTGGAAGTTATGGTCAACCACTAGGGAAAGTTGAAATTGCACACTTAGATGGCATGTCTTGGGTACAAGCACACCGATATGTTCTTTTCCATCACGATTCAATAGATCCCTTTCGCACTTAAGTCTTTCGGACCCAATACTAATGAAATGTCTTAATCTTTTATATTTATCATTCTTTAACCACATAATATACTTATAGTGAGTTTAAAGAAGTCTTGAGATCTCGTGCACGCTCCCGAAGAGTAGATCATCGAGAAATACATAAGTTATTCACATAAACTTTTCATGAATGGTTAGGCCAGACGGGGTAAGAAACTAAATCATTCCACATACTTATAAATAATATATGTCTTGTTTTTTATATCGAAATCAATGCAAATTCATTTACCATTCATGTGTAATACGTTTGGAGTGGGAGAGAAGTTAGTGAAGATGCTAAATGGCTTTCTCAAGGTCCGAATAGAATAGTTAAAAGATATAATTCCTTCCTAATTAATGGGTTCAGGTTCCACACGAAATCTCGTGAAAGATTAAGGAGGAAACAAAATTGTGGAATCGTAGTTACTTCGTCAACTACAAGTTATGATAGTGTCAGGGACAAAAATCCGCAGAAGGGAGATGTTGATTATTATGGAATTCTTACGGACATTATTGAGTTGGATTATTATGGACAACGAAAGGTTATGCTGTTTCGGTATGACTGGGTTGATGTAAACAGTAATCAATGCATAAAAAGAGATAAATTCGAGTTTAGAATGGTGAATTTCTCTCGATTAATTCACACTGGTCAACGCTTGATGGACGAACCATATGTCTTTTCTTCTCAAGTCAAACAAGTATTTTACTATCACGATCCAATGGATGACGGTTGGTATATTGTGCTCCGTAATACTCCTAGAGACTTGATAGACATCGGGGATGGAAGTAGAGATGACAATGAAACAAGATCGGAATGTTTACCTCTAGTAGCACAAAACTTAGATGAAACTATCACTAATACACCACAATTTCAATGGATTCGTGAGGACGTTGATGAAGATTTTTATGACAACTGACATTACATAAGAATGTCGTAAGATTTTATATGTTTATTTATTTATTTATAATGTTATAACTTTTAACATGTTATCTTTCAATATATTCATTAATTAAATAGTTTTCTTATTACAAATGTTGTTTGTTTATTACAAATATCATGCCGAGGAGAAAAATAAGTGATTTGCAGATTGTTCGAGCTTCTGAAGAGCATGAACAAACAAATAATGATGAATCGAATGCTGTTGACTCTTTCAAAGTTCCAATAACTGTTGAAGAAGAAGTAAAAATTCAAGGTAATCTTCGAAACTTTATTTAATAGTTTATTAATAGGTTAAAACTTAAATTTAATCATTTCTTATATAGTTGAAAATGCTGGAACACGCAAGAGTAGAGGACGTACAATGTTGAAGAAATTATATCAATTTCCTCCTAGGCACCGTGTCAAATTTTCAAGAAACGACGACGGACAACCTATTGGCCCAGAAGCACGTCTTCTATCCGGTTACTTAGGCATAGTTGGACGTAATGTTAATCTTTTACCGATCAATTACAAGTCATGGCATGAAATGCCTAATAGTAACAAAAATCATGCATTGGATTTTGTTAAGGTAATAATGTCATTATAATAGATACTCTATAACAATTCAATACTAATTTATTCTTATGTTGAACACTTATTTGTTGTATAGGAGAAAATTTTCTTTAGAGTTCTCTGACGATTATGTGAAGCAAGCGTTATGAAAGACATAGAGAGACCACAAGAGCTCATTAAAAAAGAAATACTTCAAGAATGATCTCAGACTTGAAGAGAAGCTACAAACTGTCCCACCTGGAATGCTCGGGTACCAATGGAAAGATGCAGTCAGATTTTGGAGTTCACAAAAAGGACAAATATGATGTATTTTTCATAATTAATTTAAACGCATTAAAAATCCTCATTAAAAGTGGTTGTTTGAAATTGTAGGACCGAGAGCATGTTGGTGTTGCTAGTAGGTAACAACAAAAGTTTACGCACACGCCTGGATCAAAGAGCTTTGCTTGTATAGCTAATGAGAAGGTATTATAGATTATTCACATAGTTATTTGTATTTCATGTACATACTTACTCAAACTAATTATATTATGGTACATTGTAGGAAAATACATCTGGTTCTAAAGTTGGCCGAATCAAACTCTTCGACATGACACCTACAAAGAAGGATGGCACTCCGATGACTGTTGAAGGTGCAGAAATTATGGTACATTTATTGGATATAGGATTTGAATTATGTTTTATTTATACCTGTAGTATGACATATTTATTTGAATTAATTATTTACTTTATTATTAGGAAAAATTGAGGGAGAAGAAGGTGGAATATCAAGCTACGGCTTCCAGTCAATGTCTTGTGAATGTGGATGACATTGAAAACCAAGCAATTAATGATGTTTTGGGTCCTGAAAGATATGGTCGGTTTCGCTATCAAGGATCATTCGTTACTCCCACCAAATATTTTGGATCCAGTTCATCTCAATACATGTCATACCAGTCACACTCTTCCCAATTAGAAGTTAGTCAGTTTAAACAAAAGTTGGTTGAAATAGATCAAAAAATAGCTAACATGAAAGACAAAAATGAAGTAAGGGAAGCAGAGAGAGCAGCAGCGGAAGCAAAAAAAGAAGCAGCATATCAGCAGAAATGTCAAGAATTTGAAAAATGACTAAAAGATATGATGCATATGTTATAGAAAACGCAACCTCAACGTCCCCCATCTTTGTCTTTTTTATGCTATATGTTTTGTTACTATTATCATACAATGTTTGACTGCATTACTATTACATTAATGTAAACTTTTATTTATTATAATGGATTTGATGTTGATTGTTATATCGTAAGAGTTTGGTGTTACTCATGTCATGTTTGTTGGATAATGGAACAGGTTGGAAAAACAGATTTGAGGTAATCGAAGAAAATAAATAAATTATTAACAATTTTGTGTTCATTAGCGTCGTTTGTTAAAACATGCCGCTAAATAACCAAACAATACCAGTGGGTTTCAATAAAATGCCACAAAATGTTTAGATATTTTACGGGGTTTGTATCCAAAAAACGCTACTACATACCAGACATTTTTGTGGCATTTTTTAGATACAAACGCCACTATATAACACACTTTTGGAAGCGTTTTTATCTGAAAAACACCGCTATATAAAAGACCTTTTGCAACGTTTGTATCCAAAAAATGCCGCTAATTATCTTAACATTTTGCGGCGTTTATAGAAAGCGCCACTATATACATAGACATTTTGTGGCATTTTTGGGACAAACGCCGCTAAATCTAATCACCTATTGCGGTGTTTTCCCAAAAAACGCCACTAAATATCTTGACCTATAGCGGCGTTTTTTGTTATCAAACGTCGCGAACTTTAGCGGCGCTACTTTGCCCAGTACTTCTTGTGGCGTTTTTCATATCACCCCAAACATTTTTAAGCGGCGCTTAAAAACACCGCTATAGGTAAAAAAAAAACGCAGCTACAGAACAGTTTTACTGTAGTGACTCGACAAATTTTTAAATAAAATTTGAGTTATAAAATAAGATTTATTAACTCGAATAATTTGAATTTTTTTTGATTTAACTCGATGGAACGTTTACACTTTATAACAAGAGAGACCGAATCACTTTTAGTTGGAAGATAGATTTATCCTTAAAATGATGTGTGATTCCTAAATTGAGCAGTCGTCTATCATTATTTTGGAATACTCATAAATTTATCTTTTAAATAAAAAGTTAAAATACTTAAAAAAACAATTAGAAGTCAACATTTAAGATCATAGTAATAGTAAAATTGAATTAGAGAGTCAATTACGTAGAAAAAAAGGTTAAAGTATTTATGACACCCAGAGTTATTGCCCTTTTTAAAATATATGTTGTATCGATTTGTGAAAATTATAGGTATAATTTTAATTTTAAAATGTGATCTTTAAGAATGAAAATTAAAGAGATGAAATGAAGTATTTTTAAAAATAAAATATTTTTCCATTATTTTTTTAAATTATGTCGTAACTGGCTTTTGGTGGAAGACCGATCCGACATTTTTGAAAATAAATAAGTTTTTGTATGAAAAATGAGAGTCACCACCAATCTTTTTAAGGTAAAATTGGAACACATAAAATCAGACAATTTTAATAAAATATTTTATTTTATTAAAAAATATCAAGTTTTGGTATGCGTAATCAAAAACCGGGTTCGAGAGTCAGTTAGGCACGACGAAGTATTAACACCCCCACATCGCTCAATATTGGTACCTAGTCGATTACCCTATATTTTAAAATTGAAAATTTTGAGTTAAAAAATTTATCTAATTTAAAATCCACTCTGTATGCATATTTTTAAAAAAGGGTGTCGAGTTACCAAGACCAATAACGACCACCCCAAGCAAAAGAGGAAGCTTCGTTATCAGTCTTAATAATGAACATTGCCTTGTCAATTTTAAAATCATGATGTGGGATTTTGAAAAGGATGTTGATTTACGTCGGGAATCGATAGTGGCCACCCCTGGGGGAAAACGGGAGATACACTACTAACCCCCTAATAAATGAACATTGTCTTATTCTAAAAACAAAATGCAATCAAACAATCGGTTATTGAATCTAATTATAGTAAATTAATTAATTAAGACTTCCCTCTAACTTAAAGCGTCAAATTACGAATTTTAAAGAGCCTAACACATTATACCTAAACATGTAGGCTCTAATATTAATCTAAATCATTTTTAATAAATTATTGAGTCGGATAACCAAAATGGAACCTCAAGCATAAAAGCGAGGACCAAATCAAAAATTCTCCTAAATTAAAGGGCTAAAGAGAAATTAAGCTTAAAATGGAGGCTCTAAAAGTTAACCTAACCAATTTTAACCAATTATCGATCAAACAAATAAAATGGAACCTCGAGTAAAAGCGATGGCCAAATTAAAATTCCCCTAAATTAAAAGACTAAAATGAAATTAGACCTAAGATAGAGGATCTAAGTATTAACCTAGTAGATTTTGATCAATTATTGAATTGAACAATTAAAATGAAATTGTTTGGACAACTGAAGCTCAAATGATTAACCGAAAAAGTGCCAAGAGGGGGTGAATTGGCATTTTGAAAATTTTGGGTATGGAGTAAAAAGAGATAAGACAATTTGCACAAGGGTTTATTGTGGTTTGACTTCTAAACCAAGTCTACATCCACTATCTTAGTAGCACACTAAGGATTTTCTAACAAATTCACTAATTTGTTCATTTTTTCCTAGGCTCAAGTGTAACCTTTACAAATCTTATCTTTTCAAAGGCTAAGATATAACCACTCCCCTTTTTACAAAAGGATAAAGATGTAAACAAGAAAAACCTCACAATGTAGATGTTTACAAGAATTAAGCTCAAAATAAAACAAATAAAGATTTGCAATGAGCTCGAACACTTATGTAAAAGAGAAAATAAAAAAATAAACAGTGAAAGAGCTTTTCTCTTGATCTCTATTGTTTGGATAGGTGTTGTAACCTTCTTCAAGTGTCCTCAACTTGTTTTTATATATTGGAATGACTTTGTGGTCGTTTCTAGCCGTTGGAGGTGTTTTGGAGCTGTTGGAGATGAATTTTCTGCAAAACTAAAACTGCCCAGAACAGAGAGTATCAGTACTCCTTTAATGACTATCTGTACTACCATTGTAATATTTAAATAAACTAGCTATTAAAGACCGTTGGGCACCACCAGTATCGATACTAGGGTTTCATGGTATCGATACTACTGTGTAAGATAGTATAGGTAACCCTTAAGTATTGGCACCAATTTTGAATTATGGAATTTGAAAAATTTGGAAAACATGTAGTATTGATATTACCAAGAGAGTATTGATACTTCTTTTACCTTTGATATTGGTACCACATGAACAGTATTGATGATATTATTCATGTAGTATCCATATTGTAAGAACAATATCGATACTACTTACCCAAAAAATTGTTTTGTGTTCAAATTCTAGTTTTAATGGATTTGAATATTTTTGAAAACTTTGAACAAATTCAATTAAGTCCAAAACCATTTTTCCCTAAAATTGTTATATCGAAATATAGGTTCAACAATCTTCCCTTTTTTATATAACAAAACATTTGAAAAATGATTTTTGGCAAAACTCCCCCTTAATAAAACATTTCATGAAAAAGGAGAAATATTTTGGAAAAGGTTTAAGTTCCCACTTTTTCATCTTTGAGATTTTTTTCAAACCTATACGTCTCCCCTTTTTTGTTATTTCAAAAATAATTCAACTTTAATGGTTCAAAACAACAATGGAGAGTAATTAAGAATTTTAACATAAAATCATTTGAAAAATCATAGCTCCCCCTCAATAAAAGCATTCCATGAAAACTTTTGACACAAAAGTTTAACACTTAAAAGAATATTGAATTTCAATAAGATAAGAGAGAAAAACACATTAGTAGCACATGAAATTCAATAAATCCAAGTCAAACATATTTTATGCAAAATCAACAAATAAGGCATTATTACTCATAAGCATAAAGCATTCAAAAATGTTATGCATTTAACATAGATATCAATTGTTAGAGAGATATCATTGGTGTAATCACCATATTTTTTACCCAACCTTATTAGTATTATTTAAATAACATTATAACCTATTATTAGTACTATTACTAATATAATATACTTATTGTTTTACTATTATATTATTAGTAGTAGTACTATATTATATTATTATTGCTATTAACATTATTATTATTTTATATTACATATGGTTACTATACTGTTATTAGTTATCATTTATTATTATTAATTAATATTTATATTATTATTAAAATTATAATATTATTACCATTATTACTGCTACTAACGTGTACTACTTTTATTATTGTTAATATTATTAAATCTTACCATTATTATATTATCAATACTTTACTAATTATTGTAATTATATTATTATTACTAACATATTATTATTATTATTATTATTTATTATTATTATTATTATTATTATCATCACTTATTATTTTTATTATCATTATACTACTATTACATTAATATTATTTAAATAAAACAAGTTTATATTATGTTCAAGCTAATATATATATATATATATATATATATATTACAATTAATTTTTTGGAGCAACCCAGCAAGTAAGAGGCCCATTGGAAAGAGCCCAAAAGCAGCTAGGTTTTTTCCATTTTGCTTATCCGTTGTTACACATCTCCACCGTTAGATCTGAAGACAATTTATGGTCCGGATGCATCACCAATTAGGGTAGGTTGGCTAATTGTGGCCACTATCAGACTGATGTCTTCGTTACACGTCTCCACACTGATGTCGTCACCACTGCCCCTATAAGACTTTATCCCTAATGGTGGCCACTTCTTCATCGACCGTTATACCATACCACTTGGTTGATATCTAAGCTTAATCCATTGAACTTTTAAGGGAATCACCAGCTCTGATTGGTAGGTTGGCTAGGTGACAGATGTTGTTATCAGAATTTGACATCGTATATGTAAGCCAAAAAGCTATCAAAAGGACTGCTATAGCATATTTCCTTGCAAGTTGTGCCACGAACGATTATGAGTCCCTAAACTTTAATTTTCAAGATGAAGTTCATGTGTGCATTGCAACTGGTCAAGAAATTATTTCATATGATAAATCTTGGAAGCTTTATTTTGATGGGGCATCCAATGCTTTAGGACGAGGAATTGGCGTATTGTTAATTTCTCCAGAAAATGTCTATTATCCTTTTACTAGTAGATTGAAGTTCTTTTGCACCAATAATATGGTAGAATACGAGGCTTGTGCTATGGAGTTAAGAGCAGTCATGGAAAGAAAAGTTAAAATGCTCAAAGTATGTGGGATTCCTCGCATGTGGTGGTATAACTACGAGGAGAATAGGAGAAAAAGGATCCAAAATTATTAGAATATTGAAAATTGATCCTTGAATTGGTAAAAATTTTGAAAAGATCACATTCGCTTATCTCCTTTGAGAGGATAATCAAATGGCAGATGTTTTGGCCGCACTGGCTATAATGTTTCAAGTAAATAAGAGAGTTGACATGATGCCAATTAAAATGCAAGTATATGAAACCCGAACACACTGTATAGTATAGAAGAAAAGGAAGATGGTAACCCATAGTACTATGACATCCTGCAATACATCAACTATAAAATTTACCGCAACAGGCATTTGAGATTAATAAAAGAATAATAAGAAGTATAGTTGCTAGATATGTCCTTGATGGGGAAGTTTTGTACAAAAAGGGCAGTAATCATGTTTTGTTCAGATGCGTGGATGATCGAGAAGCAAAAAGTATACTTGAAGAGGTACATGGGGGAATATGTGGAACGCATACAAACGGGCTCTTTATGGCCAGGAAGATCATGAGATATGAATACTATTAGGCCGCCAAGCATTAAGACTATATTGATTTTTCAAGAAGATGTCACAAGTGCCAAATATATGCGGACAAGATCTATACACCTTTGTCACATTTGCATGTGATGGCCGCACCATGGCCGTTCTCTATGTGGGGCATGGATGTCATTGGGGTAATTATACTGAAAGCCTTGAATGGACATCGCTTCATATTGGTGGCAATTGATTACTTCACTATGTAGGTTGAAGCCACTTTATATGCCAATATCATGAGGTCTACAGTTTGTAAGTTTATAAAGAAAGAGATAATTTGTCGGTATAGGTTGCCGGAAAGAATCATTACAAATAATTTTACCAATCTGAACAACAAAATGATGGCAGAACTTTGTGCACAATTCAAGATAAAACATTCTAATTCAATGACCTATCATTCAATGATGAATGGGATAGTGGAAGCAACAAATAAAAACATTAAAAAGATCACCACAAAGACCACTGGTACCTACAGAGATTGGCACGACAAATTAACTTTTTCTTTGTATTCATATCGAACTACAATGTGAACTTCAATAGGGGTAACGCCTTTTTCTTTAGTCTGCAAGATGGAGGTAATCTTATCGATAGAGGTCGAAATCCGATTTCTTCGAATTTTGAAGGAGCTGAAGTTGGATGAGGCTAAATGTGTTCAGGCTTGGTTCAACCAGTTGAATATCATTGAATAAAAGAGATTAAAAGATATTTTCCACAGTCAGATGTACCAGAAAAGGATGACACGAGCTCATGATAAGAAGGTTCATCCAATAGAATTCTGAGAAGGTGACCTAGTGCTTAAAAAGATCCTACCCATTCATAAATATTTCCGTAGGAAATGGATGCCTAATTGGGAAGGGTCATATATTGTCAAAAAGGTCTTCTCTGGATGAGCGTTGATTTTTCAAGAGATGGATGGAAAATAACTGAGAAATCGGATAAACTCAGACTCTGTCAATAAGTACTACGCTTGAGAATATGAGAAAGGAAAAAAATCAAGAAAAAATGAAAAAAAAGAAGGAAAAATGAGGGCTCAAGGTGAAAATCCAAAAAGGACATCTTGAAACCAAATGAAGGATTTGAGTTGAAAACCTGAAAAGGTAGCCCAAGGGCATTTTGATATTAGGCATCAGGAAGTTAAACCCTCTCAAGAGCATGATAGTTTGAGAGAAGCTTCACATCTACATACATTCTGGAAACACTTGAAGTTCATCAGACAAGAAGCTCAACTCAGTGTTCCAAGTTGTATTAAGTGGATTGGTTCAAGAACACTCATGCTAGTGATCCATGTGAACATCTGACTTTCATTTCTAAATTTCTACCATTCCCATAATTGTCATAACTTTGTAAATTCAAATTTTCATCAATAAATTCCAAGTATCATTTCAAGCCCCAATTTTGTTCATTTTTTTACATACGTATCTTATAAGTAGATTGGCATACCATTAAAAAGAAAACAAAAGATGTCTTGGTATTACTTTGTACTAATATTTCCAGTGCAGGGAGTCTAAAGTAAAGCAGCACCTTAATATTCGTGTTCATAGTTGAAGAGTATATGGTAAAGTATGACCAAGGAAAATGCATGTGAGCTGAATCCACGAAAAAGCACGATGAAAACGTTGATATTCCAATGTATGCCAAGACAAGGTATTGTCATGAAATTATTTACTTTGTAAGGACGAATATACCAAAAGGGAGCAAGCAAAGGGGTCATTTGAGAACGAAAGGAGCCAAAACCTGCAGAGAATGTCAAATGAAATATTTGAAATGAAATATTTGAAATGAAAATTCGCAATACAATTGAGCTAACAATGTCAAAACAACATCATACATACATCAGTAGGTATCCATAAATAAGAGCATGCTCACCTATTCATATTAATTAAGATGTTTTGAATATTTCAATAGGAATTCGGAGAGAGTCAATAATTGTAACACCTATCTCCCGTATACCTTCCGTACACGAGGTACAGATGTCACATCATTTATTATTATTGTTCCTTATTCAGAAACCCGTAAAAATTTTGTTTCGTTTATAAAACATTAAATTCACTTAAAATAAAACATACATCAACTTAAATAAAATAACAATTAGCGACTCGATTACTCGGTTGATGAAATGAGTTCCTCTATCACTTATTATAGCCCGTGGCATGCTAAACCTGGAAAAAATAATATTTTTCAAAAAATTAACTGTAGTTTTAGCATCATTATTCCGAGCGGCTTTAGCTTCCACCCATTTAGAAACATAATCTACAGCTAAAATACTATAAGTATTTCCAAATGAAGAAATAGAAGGACCCATATAATCGATTCTCCAAACATCAAAAATTTTACAAACTTGTACAGAAGTAAGAGGAATTTCATTTCTACGACTTAAATTACATGTACGTTGACATCTTTTATAAGTTTTACAAAATAGATATGAGTCCCGAAAGATGTTAGGCCAAAAGAAACTGCATTCAAGAATTTTATGAGCTATACGTTTTGGCCCAAAATGACCACCACAAGAGTAAGAGTGACAAAATTGTAAAATTGAATTTACCTCATTTTTGGTAATACATCGCCGAATTACCTGATCCGAGCAGTGTTTCCATAAATAAGGATCGTCCTAAATATAATATTGGGATTCTCTCTTAAATCGATTAATTTCAGCTCTCGGCAAATCTAATGGTAACTTACTTGTGGCCAAATAATTGACCATGTCCGCAAACCATGGAGTTATGCTTTGCGCCACCATCAGTTTTTCTTCAAGAAAATCTTCTCTCATTTTTGCTTCCTTTTTCCTCATCAAATACATTAAAGTTGCATGATAAAAAAAACAGTAATTTTAGTTCCAAGCAAATAAGATCTAAATTTTTCTAAAGCAAAAATTATAGCAAAAAGTTCTTTTTTTCGTAGTTGAATAATTTTTCTGAGTCGAGTCCAAAATTCGGGATGTATAGGCTATGGCATGTGGCTTTTTCCCTATTTTTTGGCCGAGAACGGCTTCAATGCTAGTATCCAGTGCGTCACACATAAGTTCAAAGGGGTAATTCCAATCTGGCGACTGAACAATTGGAGTTGAAAAAAACTTTTCCTTTAATGAATCGAAAGACTCCTTGCATTTTGAATCAAAATTAAAGTCTGGATCCTTTTGGAGAAGATTGCATAAAGTTTGTGCTATCTTCGAAAAGTCTTTAATAAACCTGCGGTAAAATCTTGCATGGCCAAGAAAAGAACGAATTTCCCTCACAGTTGTGGGGTAAGGAAGTGAGTGTATAATATTTGTTTTAGCTTTATCAACCGCAATCCCTTTTGGGGAAATAATATGACCTAAAATTAACCCTTTATCAACCATAAAATTGAATTTTTCATAGATTAAAACAAGATCATATTCTAATCATCTTTTAAGCACATTAGTTAAATTATCAAGACATTCACTAAAAGAATTACCATAAACCGTGAAATCATTCATAAAGACTTCGATTCCCATCTCCACATAGTCGGAAAATATACTTAACATGCATCTTTGGAAGGTGGACGATGCGTTACAAAGACCAAAGAGCATTCGTCTATATGCAAATGTACTGAAGGGACAAGTAAAAGTCATTTTTCTTGATCCTCGGGTGCTACTAGAATTTGGAAAAAACCTGAAAAACCATCAAGACAACAGTAATAAGTTTTCCCAGCTAATATTTCAATCATTTGCTCTATAAAGGGAATAGAAAAAATGATCTTTTCGAGTAAGAGTGTTTAAATTCCTGTAATCAATACAAACTCGCCATCTATTTTGAACTCTTGTTGGCATTAACTCCCCTTCTTGATTTTCGACCACTGTGACTCCCGTTTTCTTGGGAACCACATGAATCGGACTTACCCAATTACTATCTGATATCAGATAGATTACGTCAGCATCAAGGAGTTTCTGAATTTCCTTCTTTACTACTTCCATCATTGGTGGATCTAATCGACATTGTCCTTCTCGTGATTGTTTTGCTTCTTCTTTGACTTTGATCTTGTGCATGCATGTCGAGGGACTTAATTCTTTAATGTCGGCAATGGTTCATCCTATGGATTCTTTGTGGGAATGCAAAACCATTACCAAAGCTTCCTCTTCCTTGAGATGATCACCGGTAAGGTTCTATTTTCACCTAAAAAACACATATTTCAAATATTCCGGTAACTGCTTTAATTCTACCTCAGATGCCTACGAAATAGAAGGTAAAATTTTAGTTTTAGATGAAGGTAAAGATAAATTAGAATTGAATGAAGAATATTTTCAAACTCTATTTCTTCCTCTTTGTGGCAAATTTAAGGATCTTTGGAAAGATTATAAGAAAAATTATATTCAATATATTCATCAATTAAAGGATCTATAACATCAATAGAATTAATTATTTCAACACGATATGGGTATTTCATTGATTTGTAAACATCAAATTCAACGATCTCACCATCAAATTCTATTGTCAGTATACCACTTCTAACATCGATATTTGTATGTGCGGTTCTTAGGAAGGGTCGGCCTAAGAGTACTTTGGAATAAAAATCCGACCTATCATGTTCTATGTCAATGACATAGAAATCTGCAGGAAAAAATAATACATCAACCTTTACTAAGACCATCACTCCCACTGGATAAATCACATATAGAGATCGGGCAACTATATGGTTATTCATGTTTCCTTCAAAATCTCGTTAGTAATCATTTTATAAATATAAAATGACATAATGTTTATTGAAGCCCCTAAGTCACACATTGCTCGTTTAATTTTAAAATTACCTATTTTACAAGGTATAGTGAACATATCTTGATCCTTTATCTTTAGTGAGAGCTTCCGTTTAAAAATTGCGAAAACATGTTCTTCCAAATTTATCTTTTCCTGTCCCATTAATTTCCTCTTTGTAATGCAAAGTTCTTTTAAAAATCGAGCATACCTTGGTACTTGTCGAATTACTTCAAGAAGAGGTATGTTAACTTGAACTTTTTGGAACACCTCTAAAATCTTCCTTTCTTCAGCTCTTTTATCACACTTTATCAACCTTGATGGAAAGGGTGGTGGCATGATTTCATGAGAAAAATGAGAATTATATCCGTTAGATGTACCTTGTGTTTTTGGAGGTGGCGTTTCTTCTTATTCTTCCCGAGATACGGTTTTTTCTGCTGGAACTTTGGGTGAGATGATTGTTCCACTTTGGAGTGTGATGACACTAACATTCTCTCTCGGATTTAAATCTGTTTGAGAAGGTAGTCTTTCTTGTGATTCCAACTTCCCCACAGTTTGAGCTAGTCGGCTCACTTGGTTATTCAACTCTTAAAGATATATTTTGGTTCGGCTTTGGAAATTTTCCTGGGATGTAACCAGCTTTTCTTGGGAAATTGCTAATTTTCCATTATTTCCTCCAATGATGTCTTTTGCGTTTGTTGTTGATGAGGAGATCTCGGTTGAAAATATGGCCTTTGATTTGGCGTATAGCTGAGATTTGGGTGATCTCGCCATCCCGGATTATAAGTATTACTATATGGGTTTTATGGTCTCTTTGAAGGACCTAGAAAATTTCCTACGGCATTGATTTCTATATTGCCTCATTCTTGTATCATCGGGCAGTAGTCCGTCAGATGGTTCAGCTTCGTACATATCCCACATGCTCTTGTTACCCCAGATTTTCCTGCAACAAGTGAATTAACTGTTTCAGTTAATTTATCTAATTTATTTTCAATGGAAGTGATACTTATCTTGTGAACTCGTCGGCTGGGTTCACTTGAAAACTGTTGAGAGTTGGCTGCCAAAGATGAAATCAATTCTCTCGTTTTTGTTGGGGTTATGTTGATTAATGCTCCTCCGCTGGCGGCATCTACCATTTTCATTTACATTGGTAAAAAACCCTCATAAAAGTATTGAAGGTTTTTTTCACTTAATTTGTGTTGTAGACAACGTGTGCAATGTTTTTTTAAATCGTTCCCAATAGTCATAAAGAATTTATTCGGTTTTTTGCCGAATGGAAAGAATGCTCCTTTGTAACTCGCTTGCTTTAGTCGCTGGAAAAAAACCTGTCAAGAAAAATTCGACTCATATCAACCCATGAATTAACTAAATTTGGAGGTAAATAAAATAATCAATCTTTAGCCAATTCGGCTAAAGAGAAAGGGAAAACTCTTAATTTAATTTGATCATCGATAAATCCCTATGGTTTTATTCTAGTGCAAACCACGTGGAAATCCAACAAGTGTTTGTGCGGATCTTCAGTGGGAAAGTCGTGGAAAGTGGGAAAAAAGATGAATAAGTACCATCTTTAATTGAATGGACTCCCACCATTGGGAAAATTGATGCATAATAGCTTCTAAGTGACAAGAGTTGTGGCTAGCTCTCGGTTTGTTCTTCTTCTTCTACCATCGGGATTTGATCTTCGTTATATGCGTCTATTTTAGAGTTTGTTTCCAGATTTGATTATGTTTCTAAACTCTGTTCTTGTTCTTCTTGTCTTTATTTTCTCGAAGCGTTTGTGCGTGGACTCTTCGTGCTCGTGCTTCGATATCTGGATCTAGATCTGCTAATTCACCTGGGTTTCTTCTGGTTATAAATAAAAAAAAATCAGTACTTGTCGTTAGTCCCTGACAATGGTGCCAATTTGATAACTGTCGTTTTATAATCAAAATAATTTTGGCTTCTTAATAAGTAAAAAGGGAGAGTAGTATAGAGAGGCAAGGTCGATCCACAGGGACTTGGTGTTTCTGATTTAGTGAAACTCTTTCTTGATTTAGAAGAAGATAGAATTTCAAATAAAGATGAAAAGATAAAAATAATAAAATAAATATAATTAAAAGATAAAAATGGGAGTTTTTAAATTGTTTAAAGAAATAAAATGAGATAAGATTAAATAAACAATTAAATAATTAAAATAGATTGAGATAAAGAATACTTATAGTAAGAAAAGCCTCAAACTTCAGCTTTGCCTCAAATTCCTCGGATCATCGAAATTGATCTTTACTTCAAGATTCATGTCGACTACTTGTCTACAAGGACAATTCCTTGTGACTATGCTTTGTATACTGAATATCCAAGTGCACTCTTAAATTTCAGTTTGTTAGTTGATCTAACCAACAACAATGTTGTAGATCTTAAAATATTGAAGTTCGAAAAGCTGTCGACTTGGATTATGTTGTTTCAACAATAACTTATTCCGATCTTAGTTTTCTCGTAAACAATTTTGTTAATTGTGTTCACAGGAAGTCGAATGTTCTTCAATAAGTCGATCCTCCTTCCCATGTTAACCATAACAACATCCAGACCAACGTCGACTTTTGGTTTTGAAAATCGTTTTGATTTGAAAATAAGCCCAGAAAATAGAAAGAAAAATCCGAAGCGATTTAAGTGTCTTACAATTCTCACGTTTGGAATTAAGCCTTCGCTTTAGCCTTAGACTTAAAATAAAATTAGCTAAGCATGGCAAAGTCATACTTAGCATATTTGAAAACAAAACTTTAAAATAAAATAAAGAAGTAGAAGAAAAGCTTGAAAGAAAAAAGAGAGAATTTTATAAAGTTAGAGAGATGAAGAAGATTAAATTATCAGAAGTGAGAGATATGTTTCTAGGCTTACCCTGAGATGGTATTTATAGCCTTCAAAATCCTAAAAACAAGCTAGAGATAATTCCTAAAATAAAGAAATAAATCCTAATTAAAATACTTAAAACTATTTAAACTAAAATATCTAAAACAAAGATAAGATAAAATATTATACTAAATCCTAATTAAAATACTTAAAACTATTTAAACTAAAATTCATAAAACAAATATAATATTTAAAATAATATCCTAAAACATGAGTTTAATTCAAATATGAATTACAGAAACGTGTGGTTGGTCTATTCATTCTTTTAGAAGCACTGATTGGACCTTCTAGAAGGTGTTGACGTCACCGCCTCGTCAGATATTTCATTCCCAAAGTCTTGCCCACTAATCCAATTTTGATTCCAAAAATAAAAAAACTGTAGAATTTTTTCCTTTTAGTGCAATTTCCATAATCTAGCGTCCTACATGAAAATTGAATCAAAACAAACAAATAAGCCACAAAACCAATGATTAATGAGCAATTTAAAAGCAAATTAATGCTTAATAAAGCACTTATCAGTTAACTTATTGATTTTGTTTATAAGGAAATAATACTTATCTCGTGAACCCATCGGCTAAGTTCATTTGAAATGCCAAACTGCTAAGAATTGGCAGCCATTGTTGAAATTAATTCCCTTGCTCCAGTTGGTGTTTTTTTACAATAGCTCCTCCACTAACAGCTTTTATAGTCTTCATCTCCATTGGAAGCATCCCTTCATAGAAATATTGGATGAGTGTTTTCTCGGATAATCAATTATGGGACAACTTGCACAAAGCTTCTTAAATTGCTCCCATTAATTGTAAAGCGATTATCCATGTTTTCGTCTTATTCCCATAATATTTCTCCTTAATTCATTTTTTTTTTTTGCTACTGGGAAAAACTTATCAAGAAAAGCCCGAGTTAAATCAGCCCAAGTATTTATAGAATTGGGAGATAAATAAAATAGTCATTCTTTAGCTAAACCAGATAAAGAAAAAGTGAAAGCCCGTAGTTTTATTTGGTCTTCAGATACTCCTTGAGGTTTCATGCTTGAACAGACCATATGAAACTATGTGAGATGTTTGTGTTGACTCTCACTGGGAAGTCCATGAAATATAGGAAGAATTCAAAGTAAACAGAGTTTTGCCTTGAGGAAAAGTGATGTAGAGAGGTTGTTGTACGACAGGTGCCCATTTAACCGGCGAATGGTTTGATCTATCATTGGTTCTGGAATGTTGTCCGTGCCTAGTGTATCTTCTATTATCGGCTCTTCGTTTGTATTAAAGGAAGATGCTCCTTCTGGATTTAATTCTGTATCTGATTGCTCTAGTTGTTTATGTTATCATTTTCTTCTTTTTTCTCGAAGTGTTTTTATGTGAATTTGCCTAGCTCGAGCTTGGATTTATAGATCAAATTCTACCAAATCACCTGGATTACTTCTGATCATAAATAAAAAAGAAACAACTTTATCAGTTACTTTTGCTGAAGTCCCCGACAAAGACACCAATTTGACACGCGTTGCATTATTATCAAATAATTTCATCTTCTCAAAAGTAAATAAATAAATAAAAGGAAAGAGTAGTAAAAAGAAGTAGGGTCGGTCCACAGGGACTTTGGAGTTTCTAAAGTTGTGGACTTTTCGATTTTAAATCTGGATAAAGATGAAAAATGATAGGGATTTGGGTGAAAGGGAAGATAAGATAGGGATGGGAGGAAAAATGATTTAAATTGTTTTAAAAATAATTGCGGATAAAGATAAAGTAAATAAATAAATAAATTGAGATAAATTGAGATAAAAATTTATTGTAAAAACATCCTCAAGCTTCATCTTTGCCTCAATTCCATTTGATCATCGGAATAGATTTTTACTTCAGATATATATTGGTTACAGTCTACAAGGCCCAACCCCTGTAACATGTTTTTCTCTCTTGTAAATAGAAAATACAAAAGCTATCATTGAATTCAGTCTTTATGTGGACTAACTACGACTATCGTCATTAACACCAACTCAGTTTTAAAATATTTGGAAAAACCCGACTCGAACTATGTTGTCTCAATGAGAATCGAGCCCAATCTCAATTTCCCTTAGCGGACCACAGCTAAGTGTTCAAAGGAATTTGAACTTGCTACCAACCGATTCTTCCTCCCAACTTTAAACCAGAACAACATCCTAACCAAAAAGCTCTTTTTGATTTAAAAGTGTTTTGATTTTAAAGGATAGATCAATTACCTATCCTATCTCTCCAAAAAATGGAGAAAATAACCTGAATGTATTTTAAGTGCTTTTCAATCCTCACAATAGGAATTGATTTATCACTTTAGCCCTTGGCTTATGGAGAAATTAGCTAAATATGAGAATCATACTTAGCATATTTAAAAAACAAAGAAAACTTTTAAAAACCCAAAGCAGGGAAAAAGAATGAATTTTGAATTATGTTTTCAGGCTTACCCTTAGAGGGTATTTATAGCCTTCAAAATCCATAAAATAATGAAAAGATAATTCCTAAAAATAAGTGATAATTCCTAAAGATTAGTCTTAAAATATTTAAACTAAAATCCTAAAAACATGAGATTAACTTAATTTGAATTTTAAAAACTCGTAAGACTCATTCGTCCTTCTAGAAGCACTGACTGGACCTTCTGGAAGGTGCTGACTTAATGCCATGTTAGATTCGTCATGCCCACTAATCCAGCCTTGATTTTGAAAATAAAAAAATGCAAAATTATGTCCTGATGTGATCCTTTCTAGAACCAACTTTCTTCATGACATACTCACATCATTGAAGATCCATCAAACTCAATCTAAGGGAGTTCTACCTTACTTTATCTTATATTCACTCATTTATGTAGTACATAGGCGGCCATATGATGGGAGCTAACTTAAACTAGCATTGGAGTCCAAGAGCTATGGAAACATGACTAAACAACATTTTTGGGGAAAAGTTGTCAGTTATCCCCGAGCTCATAGCTGACTTGAGCTGAATTTTTTGAGCTAGCTAGACATCTCATTTCTTCTAGAGAGTTGGACCATCATCACCACCACACAGAGTACTTCAAATATGGTCTAGATCAATTTTTGTGGAATCGTACCTTTTTGCGAATAGTTGCCATTCCAAGAGGTGTCTTTTCACAAGGGGTTGTTTAATGATTCATCTTCGTATAATTCATCTATGACCAGCTCATCTTCAGCTCATACACATGGGAAGTAGCTCAAATGATGAAAGGATACCTTACACAAATGTGGCCTTTCATGACAAGTTGTTACCCATTGAAGACCATGACACCTAGATGCATATTGGAAGCCAAGTCACGCCTAGATTGTTGCCTATCTTCATTCCATGGACGAGCCCACACAGCAAGCATCCTATGAACCCATGTGAGTGCCTCATGACTAGCCCACCCATGTTCCATGCGTATGGATCAATTAGGTGCCAAAGTGAAGGGATGCATATCTATTTGGCCAAGCATAAGGAGACATCAAAATGGACGGCAATATGAACAAGCATGGGTGGCAAAATGAACCAGCACCTACCTATTTATTCAAAGCATTGTAACCCCTTGTAAAGTCACATAGCATTTTTGAAACACCACCTAGTTATTCGGCTAAACCCCTTGCAAACCTTTACATAGGCTTTGGCATTTCATTTGTAAAAAACCCCTTTTTTAAATATAAACTCTTTGTGAGAAATTCTCTCTTGCAAGTTATTTAAGAACTTTATCGATTAAGCAAACTTTCTAAGTTTGTGGCGTCAATCCATTTCCTTGATACTTTGAGTTCCTAGTTTCAATAACTAGTGGGTTTAAGTCCTAATCTACCACCCCTTACTTAAGTTTATAAAGAACAGTGATTAACTTTCTATAGTTTTACTTCCTCTTTGGCTTATTTAAGATACTATTCTAAACCATCACCACCTTCTTCACGCCAACACCATCACCATTGAAGCCGTCATTCACTCATCATTGAGGCAACGTCCAACAACATCATTTGAGGCCAATTCATGAACCATTGAAGGATACTTCTTCACCACTTTTGCAACCCACTTTATAACAATTTTATACTTTCATTTCTTTATCATTTCCATTTCATTTTCTTATTTTATCATTTTATTAATCATTTCTTTCTAAATTTGTGCATATTACTTATAATTTAAGTGTGGTATTTGGTGTCTCTCCTATATCAGGAAACGACAAGGCTACCAACTTCTCCATCATTGAAGAAGCTTGGATAGCCTTACATCAAGTGGTATCAGAGCTTAGTTGAATTGACAATCAAAGTGTTGCAACAAAAAGAAAAAGAAAGAAGAAAAAGAAAAAGAAAAGAACTCCTACATCAACTTTGGAGTACAAAAAAAAAATAAGAAATTCAAAAGAAAAGAAAAGTTGCAATTACACTCAAAAGGAAGCATATTACAATCTGCCCAACATCAAACTTGAAGGAGGTATCCTTGTTGTTTCTTGTGAAGGAAGATAGTAAGTGTTATATCTTGGGTTGTAAGTTATCTTCATTACCTTTTCTTTCATCATTTCCTATTCATTACTTTATCTCTTCCTACCAATTTTATCTTACCTTTACCATATCCATTTCTATACCATAACCATTTCTTTTAGCCGACACACAAACAAAGAAACTTGCTCAATCTTGAGTTAGTTCTCTAAAGGACCCAACATGAGATAATTGAGATGAAAAAGGTAACAGAGAGGGTGAGATCAGAAAGGGGATTAGAAAAAGCCAAGAACATATCTCGAGTGCAAACACGAGTGTGAGTGGAGTGAAATCTAAATTTTTCTTTGGAGTGACCAAGTGAGGCTTTATAAGCATGCTGGTAAGGTTTTTAATTTAATTTATTTCACTAACCATGTCACAAGAGTTCCTTAATTTTCATACAGTTTCAAGACAAGTTCTTGTTGTTAAAAAGACTTTAAGCACTCAAATCTTAGAAGATGACCAAAGAGAAAACATCTTTCATACTCGTAATCATGTAAACAACAAAGTTTGTTTCATGGTCATCGACAGAGGAAGTTGTATGAATGTTGCTAGTACTCTTATGGTAGAAAAGCTTGGCTTAAAGACCTCTAAGCATCTGAATCCATACAAACTTCAATGGTTAAATGATGGAGGAGAAGTAAAAGTCACAAAGCAAGTTGTCATTCCATTTTCAATTGGAAAATACGAAGATGAAGTTCTTTGTGATGTTGTACCAATGGATGTTGGACATATACTTTTGGGAAGACCATGGCAATTCGACAAACGAGCAATCCATTATGGGTTTACAAACATATATTTTATCACCCATAATGGTAAGAAAATCACCTTGACGCCATTTTCTCCTAGTCAAGTGAATGAATATCAGAACCGTTTAAAGAAAAACATGGAATCATACAAAAACGTTGAAAATGATGAGAATCAAATAGTGGATGAAGAAGACGTTGGAGTTGAAAAGGATAAATTTGAAGATAAAGAGGAGAATGAAGAACAGAATTTAACTAACCTTACTCTTTCATCTATTCTTCCTATTGATTTCCAAGATAATCCAAAAGATGTATTTTTTCAAGGAGATGATTCAAGAATTATGACTTTTGGAGAACTAAAAGATGTGACTTCTGGTGATTCCAAAAACATGTCTCTTGATATTTCAAAGGAATAGTCACTTAAAGTACCAAGAGTTATAGGCATTGACATTCCAAATACATTGCACATATTGAATGGAATTCAACAACCAATGGAGTCCTCCATCATTAAGCAATCAACGCCCATTAAACATCCACCCTGGTTTGATATTTCTATTCATCTTGTCAATAGTTTTTCATTTATTTATTTTGATTTATTTTGCAGCAATTTGATTCATGTCTATGGTATTATCTTATCAATTTGTGATGGCAAGGATGATTCAAAGGACAAAATTTTTCAAGGGAAAGAGCCAAGAGACGTAACTCATAAAGGCTTAACGGATGTGACCCTTCAAGATCATAAAATTGTGAATTTTCATGATCCAATGGAAATGACTTTTGGGATGCCAAGGGACATGATCATTCAAAGCAATATGTCTTCAACAGACATGATTTTTATCCATCCATCAAACACCAACAGGAAGTACAATTTTCATTTATTTGTATTCAATCGTATTTTTACTTATGAGAGTTATCTTTCTTTTCAGGTCATGTACATTCAAAGTACTTATTCAAAAGACATGACTTATGAAAAAAATCTTTTCATAAAGATCCATGTTGTATCTATTGGATGGGAGGAAACTAAGGATAAGTCACATTTCGATTTGAGGACAAATTGCCTAAAAGAATAGGGGATGATGTGATCCTGTCTAGAACCAACTTTCTTCATGACATACTCACATCATTGAAGATCCAACAAACTCAATCTAAGGGAGTTCTACCTGACTCTATCTTATATTTACTCATTTATGTAGTACATAGGCGGCCACAAGATGGGATCTAACTTAAACTAGCATTGGTGATGTAAGGATATCCAAGCTTCTTCAATTATGGAGAAGTTGGCAACCTTGTTGTTTCTCGATCTATGAGAGACACCAAATGCCACACTTGAATTAGTAAGTAATCTGCACAAATAAATGAAAGAAATGATTAAAATGGAATAAGAAATTAAGAAAGAAATGAAATGATAAGAAAGTAAAGGGATTGAGTTGTTATCAAAGGTAGGCTGCGGAAGTGGTGTAGGAAGATCCTTCAAATGGAAGTTGATTCGGCCTCCAATGGTGATGATGGACGTTGACCTTGATGAATAATGAAGGATGTTTCAATGGTTTGAAAAATGGTAATAGAAATGGAAATGGTGTAGGCGTGAAGATGATGGAATATGGAATGATGAAGGTATTATCTTAAATAAGTTAAAGAGGAAGAAAAATTATAGAAAGTTTAACCTCGTTCTTTATAAACTTAAATAAGGGATGGTAGGATAAGACTTGAACCCTCTAGTTATAAAAACTAGGAACTCGAAGTATCAAGGAAAGGGATTGACACCACAAACTTAGAAAGTTTGCTTAATCGATAATGTTCTTAAAGAACTTGCAAGAGAGATGTCTCACAAAGAGTTTAATATATTCAAAAAAGGTTTTCTTACAAATTAAATGCCAAAGCCTATTTATAGGCTTGCAAGAGGTTTAGCCGAATAACTAGGTGGTGTTTTGGCAATGCTATGTGACTTCACAAGGGGTTACAATGCTTTGAATAAATAGGTAGGTGTTGGTTATTTTGTCACCCATGTTTGTTCACATTGCCGTCCATTGTGATGTCTCCTCATGCTTGGCCGAATAGATATGCATCCCTTCACTTTGGCACCTAATTAATCCATATGCATGGCACATGGGTGGGTTAGTCATGAGGCACTCATATGGGTTCATAGGATGCTTATTGCGTGGGCTCATCCATGGAATAAAGATAGGCAGCAATCTAGGCGTGATTTAGCTTCCAACATGCATCTAGGTGTCATGGTCTTCAATAGGCATCAACTTGTCATGAAAGGTCACATTTGTGTAAGGTAACCTTTCATCATTTGAGCTACTTCCCATGTGTATGAGAGGAAGATGATCCGGTCATAGATGAATTACACGAAGATGAATCATTGAACAACTCCTTGTGAAAACGCACCTCTTTGAATGACAACTATTCACAAAAAGGTACGATTCCATAAAATAACCCAGGCCATATTTAAAGTACTATGTGTGGTGGTGGTGATGGTGCAACTCTCCAGCTGAAATGAGATGTCTAGCTAGCTCAAAAGTTCAACTCAAGTTAGATATGAGCTTGGGGGTACCTGACAAATTCGCCCTAAAAATGTTCTTGAGTTATCCCGGAGTTGTCCTAGTTATGTTTCCATATCTCTTGGACTCCAATGCTATCTTAAGTTAGCTCCCATCATGTGGTCGCCTATGTACTACATAAATGAGTAAATATAAGTTAAAGTAAGGTAAAACTCCCTTAGATTGAGTTTGATGGATCTTCACTGATGTAAGTATGTCATAAAGAAAGTTGGTTCTAGACAGGATCACATCAATTGGAGTCCAAGAGTCCAAGAGCTATGGAAACGTGACTAGGACAACTCTGGGACAGCTCAAGAATATTTTTGGGGTAAAGTTGTCAGCTACCCCTTCCCCCGAGCTCATAGCTGACTTGAGCTGAACTTTTGAGCTAGCTAGACATCTCATTTCAGCTGGAGAGTTGCATCATCATCATCACCACACAGAGTACTTCAAATATGGTCTAGGTCAATTTTTGTGGAATCATACCTTTTCACAAATAGTTGTCATTCCAAGAGGTGCCTTTTTATAAGGAGTTGTTTAATGATTCATCTTCGTATAATTCATCTATAACCAGATCATCTTCAACTCATACACATGGGAAGTAGCTCAAATAATGAAAGGTTACCTTACACAAATGTGACCTTTTATGAAAAGTTTCTGCCCATTGAAGACCATGACACCTAGATGCATGTTGGAAGCCAAGTCACACCTAGATTTTTTCCTATCTTTATTCCATGGACTAGCCCACACAACAAGCATCCTATGAACCCATGTGAGTGCCTCATGACCAGCCCACCCATGTGCCATGCGTATGGATCAATTAGGCTCCAAAGTGAAAGGATACATATCTATTCGGCCAAGAATCAGGAGATATCAAAATGGGCGACAATGTGAATAAGCATGGGCTACAAAATAACCAGCACCTACCTATTTAGTCAAAGCATTGTAACCCCTTGTAAAGTCACATAGCATTGCTGAAACACCACCTAGTTATTCGGCTAAACCCTTGCAAGCCTATAAATAGGCTTTGGCATTTCATTTGTAAAAAAAACCCCTTTTTTTAATATAAACTCTTTGTGAGAAATTCTCTCTTGCAAGTTTTTTAAGAACTTTATCGATTAAGTAAACTTTCTAATTTTGTGGCGTCAATCCTTTTCCTTGATACTTTAAGTTCCTAGTTTTCATAACTAGTGGGTTCAAGTCCTAATCTACCACCCCTTACTTAAGTTTATAAAGAATGGGGATAAACTTTCTATAGTTTTTCTTCCTCTTTGGCTTATTTAAGATATTATTCTAAACCATCACAACCTTCTTCACACTAACATCATCACCATTCCATTACCATTTCATCACATTGAAGTCGTCCTTCACTCGTCATTGAGGCAACATCCAACAACATCATTGGAGACCAATTCATGAACCATTGAAGGATACTTTTTCATCACTTCTGCAACCCACTTTGATAATAATTCTATACTTTTATTTCTTTATCATTTCCATTTCCTTTTCTTAGTTTATCATTTTATTAATCATTTCTTTCTAAATTTGTGCAAATTACTTATAATTTAAGTGTGGCATTTGGTGTCTCTCCTAGATCTAGAAACAACAAGGCTGCCAACTTCTCCATCATTGAAGAAGCTTGGATAGCCTTACATCAAGTGGTTTAAATGCAATTTCTAGAATCTATTTTCTTGTATAGAAAATGAATCAAAATGGAAAAAATTAGACACAAAAACCAACGACTAAGGAGCAATTTAAAGGCAAAATAATAACTAAATAAACCACCTATCACAAGGCTTCACACTAGAGAAAATCCCAGTTTAAAGGGATTCGATGAAGATGCTCTTAAAGAAACAATTGATGGAGGAGAAAAAATAATTATTGCTGGAAGATTGGTGTCTATCATGAATTACACAAGCCACACCAAGGGAGAGGTTGAAGAGTTGAGGAAAAAAATGGATACATTCTTTTCCTATGTAAATGAGCGCGATAAAGTTATAGCCTCCCACTTTAAAGAGATGTTACCACAGACATCAATCGATTTCCCACCATTCTGAAGTCCTTGATTGAAACACCACAACGAGCGGCAAAAACTAGATAAGCAGTTACCCCTGCGCAGTCCACTCTTACCGAACCAGCCCAAGCTAGGGTAGGTGTTAGCAATCCACCCTCTCAAACTGATAAAGGCAAGGTCCCAATGGATGACTCCCATGTTGCATCCCAAGAAGATGACCCCGTCACTGTTGAGAGTGATGTTGATAAATTTGCTGATAATGATGAGCCTACACCTACACCAGCCCCTACACCTTTGCCTCCCCCAATTTCCATGCCACTAACAAGGCTTCGCCTTAACTGTAAAGTTGGGTGGATTTGGAACTCCCCAACTGAAGATTATGAGGAGGATACACCAACGCCTACTGTCATGATCGACCAACCCATTGTAGCCCTTCGCAAGAAGAGTGTAAAGCACATGGCCACCATGTCCACACCACCAGGCAAGTAGACCCCAACCAAGGTACCTTGCATTACATTTAGTTTAGTTCATTTCATTTAGATTATTTTATTTTAGATTTTCATGCATTAAGGACAATGCTTCTCTCAAGTTTGGGGGAGATGGTGTCTAAAGTTCATTACTTGCATTTTTAGTATTTTACAGAATTTTTCTATGAAATTTGTTTGATTGGAGATAGACTTTTAATGAATTGATGATGTCCGATGATGATAAAAAAATTATGGTTGTTGTGAATTAAATGTACATGACTGATTGAGATTGGTAGAATTTACTCTAAGATCTAATTCTCTATGCTTGAACTTTACACGATTGTATATTTTCTATGTTTAGAGGCTTTAGGAATTTTTTATGAAGAACTCTTGCATGCCTTAGTATAAATTGAAAATGAAATGAATTGAATGCTTAATGATAGCAGTAAAGGCTTAAGTAAACTCACTTCTGTAAATTGAAAATCTTGAACTGTGAATAAATGCCAAAGGCATAACTGTTAGGGACACTCCTATTTATGTTGCATTGACAGTAAACTTTCTTAAATAAATGGTAGTAATCACATATGAGTTAATAGAAGTCCTCACAGGATGACTCTACTCAAATGGCTAGGGGATGAGGTGTTTACTCCATTTCATCTTCAAGTATGTGAGAGTAGGTGTGATTAGTTGAAGCCCCTTTAAAACAATGTATTTTGTTAATGAAATGGGAGTAATTTTTTGCTTCAATTGTTAACAAATACTAAGGTAGAATAAAGAACTTATAAATTTTCTAACTCCATTAAACATAGATTGGATGCACCCATGCACACACATAAAGGGAACCTAGTCTTAGGGGGGAAATTCTTAATTTCTCAATTTTGTCTAATATGTTGAAGCTTATACACTTTCAGAGGACTGAAATTTCTGCTGACATATCTCTAAACTAAACTTTTCCATAGCATTTCCTTTTTTGAATACAACTTATTGCTTGAGGACAAGCAATAACTCAAGTTTGGAAGTGTGATAACCCCGTAAAAAGGGTAGATTTTAGGCCTTTTGACTTGGGTTATTGTTTGTTTTTAGCTCATTTAGTTGCATATAGATACTTATTTCATGCATGGGTGGATTGGGCTAAATGGTCTTTATTTTATTGATTAATAGTGTTGTTAATTCGTGGAAGGTAGTGTTCTAGTGTTGTGTGTGCAGGTTAAGGAAATTGGCGCACTAAAGGACAAAAGTTGAAGATATTTTCCAACTTGCACGTGAATCCCATGACAATTGTGCCCTACATGTCAAGGGAATATTTTCCTTAGGGTATAAACAATTAAAGGGGACAAACCCTATAAGCCCCTACTAAATAAAGCTAAGGACACCCCACATTTAAACGAGGCTGAATTTATGAGCTAAGAGAGAGAAAATGGTTACTCTTCATTTTTCTCTTCTCTTTCTTCTTGGGTGGTCTATATTGTTGAAGGCTCCAAGGAAACAAGAAGTTGGGCCTTGAGAGAGGTAGTTTGGTTCAGGTGGCTCACGATAGCTCAAGAGTTTTCTTCCTCTTTAGTTTACTTATCCATTTTTAGCTTTTTTTTTGGGTTGTTTATTCGAATGCTTTTATGGATGTTATTAACCCAACCATGAACTAACTTAGCTTGGTTTGGGTTTATTTTGGATGATTATATTTTTAATGGATGTTGAAGCATTCCATATTTATATTTGTTGTTGCGTGTTTTGATGTACTATAATTTGATACGCAAACGGTGCAAGTATACACGTCGAACAAATAATGAAGTAATGAGTGAATATCGTCTCCACAGGGATTAGAGGTAAATTAAGTAAAGAATAAGCACACAAAATATAAACAAAAGTATTGTATGAAAGATGTAATATGAACAAAGTAAATAAATGCTATGAGAAAAGAATATTGAGAACTGGTTTACGAGATAAGACAACAGAGTGAATCTCACACGTGTGAAAACTCTCAAGTAAGACAAATGACTAGGTCTACTATAGAATCCTATATCTTGTCTTCATGAATGTCTAACAACTTCCCTACATACGCAAGCTAGACAGAGTATTCGAAGGTGTTCTACACTATCTCTAGCAAGAATATGACAATGAAAATGCTACAACAATACCTCTCAGCATGAACCCTAGCAGTTTACTATATATGAAGTTCGACTCTTTTTAGTCGTTGAAACTCTTTCCTTATTTCTAATGTGAGTTAATGTTTACCTCTCAGCACAACCCCATTGTCCAAGTCAATATAAGCTTAACTCTCTCGAATATTAAGCATCAAAAAGATTAAGGTTATATCTTGAAAGCACTTACAAATCCATGCATTTAAAACAATGAACAAAGAAAATATAAATCTAGAAATGCTTCAACATCCACAATAAACCCAAACCAAGCTAAGTTAGTTCATGGTTGGGTTAATAACATCCATAAAATCATTCAAATAAACATCCCAATGGAAATGCTAAAAATGCATAAGTAAATTAAAGAGAAAGAAAACTCTTGAACCACCTTAGCCAAGTTGCCTCTCAAGGTCCAGCTTGTTGTGTCCTTGGAGCCTTCAATAATGGAGACCACTCATGAAGAAGAAGAAGAGCAAAATAAAGAGTAACCTCCTTTTCTCTCTCTAATCTCATAAATTCCAGCCTTCTCTCAATGTGGGGTGTCCTTAGTATTATATAGTAGGGGATTCCTAGGGTTTTGTGCCCTTTAATTCCTTCTACCCTAGGAAAGGATTCCCTTCACGTGTAGGGCATAACTGTCATGGGATTCAAGTGCAAGAATTCAAAATATCTTCAACTTTTGTTCTGTAGTGCACCCAAAAAAATTACCCGAAATGTTGTAGCAAAAGTTCATCTTCACCCAGTTCCTTAACATGCGCACGTACAACACTAGAACACTACCTTCCACGCATTAGCAACACCATTAATCAAAAATAAATAAAGACCTTTAAGCCCAATCCACAACATGCATGAAATTTGCAGCTACATGCAACTAATATGCAACAAATGAGCTAATGAACAAAAAATAACTTAAGTAAAAAGGCCTAAAACGTATCCTTTTTATGGGGTTTTGTTCATTGTTTTGAATACATGGATTTGTAAGAGCTTTCAAGTGATAGACTTAATCTTGTTTGATGCTTAATATTTGAGAGAATTAAGCTTAGATCTATGTGGATAATGGGATTGTGCTGAGAGGTAAACCCTAACTCACCTTAGAGATAAAGATATAGTTTTAAGGACTAAAAAGAGTTGAACTTCATAGATAGTAAACTGCTAGGGTTCACGCTAAGAGATATTGCTTTAGCATTTTTCACTGTCAGATTCTAACTAGAGATAGTATAGATCACCTTCGAATACTCTGTCGAGCATGTGTATTTAGGGAAGTTATTAGACATCCACTGAGATGAGATATAGGAATTTCATAGTAGACCTAACCATTTGTCTTACTTGAGAGTTTTTACACGTGTGAGATTCACTCTGTTGTCTTATGTCATAAACCAGTTCTCAACATTCTTTTTTCATAGCATTTATTTACTTCGTTCATATTACACTCACATACAATATTTTTGTTTACATTTTGTGTGCATATTCTTAAACTTAATATACCTCCAATCTCTGTAGAGACAATACTCATTCATCACTTTATTACTTGTTCGACATGTATACTTGCACAATTTGCATATAAATTTATAGTACAGCATAACACGAATACACCCCTACTTGGGTTTTGGAGGAGTTTGATAGAAAAAGAGAAGATAGGGAATGGCTTTTGGTTTATTTAGGGGAGGTTTGATCTAGAAAAATATAAAGGGAAAGAAGGTTTGGTCTTTTTTGGATCGAATGGCTTTTGGTTTATTTAGGGGAGGTTTGATCTAGAAAAATATAAAGGGAAAGAAGGTTTGGTCTTTTTTGGATATAACTGAGAAAATAAGGATGAACAAGAGAACAACTTGTTGATTTTTTAAGGTTTGTTAAAAAATAAGAAGTGAGAGGAGTTTTGTTTTTTTTTTTTTGGATTGAAGATCTTGTTTTGGGAATAACTAGTAAAGAACACTTTTTTTTGGACTTTGATCGAAAAAGATCTAGGTTTTTGAGATTTTAATGTTTGTTCATATGATTTTAGAGAGAAGGGATAGTATTTTAGGAGAACTCGATTTTGAGAGAGAAGAAAATGAGAAAATGAAAGCAAAAGGATTAAAATGAGTGAAACTTGGCCTTTAAATAGGCGACATATTCAGATATTAAGGCTAGCAAATCCCCACGCTTAACTCTTCTGAGAATTATAGTCATGACAATCGAATTTAGTTTCTTTTAATTCAATCCCTATTTTCTTTTATTTACAACTATTAATTTTAAATAATTTAAATTTAGTCACTATGCATGAATTAATAGTCTTTTAGTTTTAGCATGTAACTTTGCAGATATTAAATTTAGTCATAGATTAGTTACTTAATTCCTAGATTGAGCATCAGATTTTAGATTACTTTTATTTTAGTCCCAATATTAGGTTAATTAGGAGATTAATTTAAAATAACTCCTCCTTTGTTGGACTGTTACTTTAATCATTCGATTAATGAATAAAAGTCTAAAATTTCAAATATTAGAATAAATATTAGAGCCTTCATTTTAGATTTAGTTCAGATAGATCTTTTAATTAATTTCATAATTTGCCCTTTACCTAAATTAAACCTTTAGGGTTCTAATTAATTCACCTAGTTTTTAATTCAATTAATTAAGTCATTTTTTAAAGGGATTTTGTATGTTATTAAGGATAAGCATACAAAATTGGACAAAGAACATGGCCTCATTAAAAACCTCCCTACACCTAAATGGAGGAAAAAGAGTGCCCATGCTAATTTCGGACAAGAAAAAATAAATTCCAGGCAGAAGCCCTCCAACAAAACCATTAACAAGATTACAATGAAAAATAACACATATAATAGCCCAGCACCTGAGACCAATATCTATCACTTCAGTTCACCTCGTAGTTGCAATAAATAGAAACAAAAACCAGCAATCTCCACTAACATCAACGTATTCCACCAAAACTCAATATTATACAAGCAAGAACCATCATCCCAACAATCACTAGACGAGACCGAATCAGCATCGAGAGAAACAATAATGAAATCACAACGACCCATCCCATTAAGCCACGACCAACAACATTGCAAAAACACAAGACATGTTAAACTCCTCTTCATCAACGTCTAATAGACACACCTGGAGGACACAGGAGGAGATCATCTACATGTATAACAAATTCAAGCCATTTACACTTCCCCCAAAAACCAATCCCAAGTAAAGTCAGATCATAAATTTGTGCGGAACTCTAGCTTTTACTATAAAATATGGCTTCATTATGGCATAGCCAAATGGACCAAACAATGCCAAAGAGAGCCATGTTCCACAATGGCTTAAAAGTTTTCAGACACCAGCACAATTCCACATCAGTAAAAAAGACCTCGCATTGCCTGGAACAATGAAATTTAGCCCCCACTGCGCACACCACTTTTGCCACACACGCCAACTAATATGGCAATGACAAAGCATATGCATCACCGATTCCGGACCCAACCTGCACAAAGGAAAAACTACATTATCTCCAAACGAAACTCCGCGTTTAATCAGCTCCTCGACGACTGGAATTATGTGGTGAATAAGCTTCCAAATGAAGACTTCAACCTTAGGAGGCGCAATATTGCTCCAAACAATCGAACATACTGGAACTTTAAAAGCTCCTACGGAAGAAACAGACGAGCAATATAACTTATGAATGTAAGCCCCACCACGCCATACCAAACGGTCTTGACCATAGATGATCTGCACTGCTCGATTAATGACATTCATGAAATCCTGCCAAATTCCAGATTCCCATTCAAACAACCTTCTTCTTACACTAATATTACAAACCCAACAGCCATTAATTACGTCGCCGAACTCATACACTTTCCCCTCTTTTTCACAGCAAAACTAAAAATCCAAGGGAATGATGATTTAAGTGATATGACTTCAGTCCACCCGTCCTCCCAAAAATCAACAAGGTTTTCATTTCCCAGCACACACAGTAAATTCTCGCTAAATATATCGCCATGAATATTTCCTCGGATGAAGAGTTTTCAGAACCAAAGAATTACTTTCGTAACCATACTTGGCATTAATGAATTTCCGCTGCATACTATTGTGTTCGCTTCCATACGTCCAAATACATTTGTTGAGCAATGATCGATTTCTAATTCTTCAATCACATAACCCTAAATCGCCAAATTCCTTCATTTTGCATGCCATTTCCCATTTCACCCAATGAATAGCCCTGCTTGACCTGAACCCCCAAAGGAAATTAGCGACCAGCCTGTTCAGTTTAGATGCAACCCCTGAAGGCATCTGAAACATGGAAAGAAAATAAACCGGCATATTGGCTAGAACTGACTTGGCTAAAGTAATTCGACCCCCAAACGATAACAACCTGGCCTTCTAACCACTCAGCCTATTCTGAATTTTCTCAATCACGAGCTTCCAAATCTCGCCTAAATTTCGGGGCGACCATAAGGGCAGGCCAAGATACTTCGATGGAAAACGATCCACCCCGCAACCAACACTAGAAGCCCAAGCAAATAAATGACTATCATCCACACTGATTCCATATAACTTAGATTTCGTCAAATTGAGCTTAAGACCTGACGCTAACTCAAAAATGCGGAGAATTCTTTTCATGTTGATAACAACAACTTCATTTGCTTCCGAAAAAATAACAAGGTCATCCGCGAACTGAATATGGGAGATGCACAGATCACTCGAACCGATATGAACACCTTTAAATAGATCCACTTTGATAGCTTTATCTAACAATCTACTCAGTGCTTCACCAACGATATTAAAGAGGAACGGCGACAGCGGATATCCTTGTCTAAGGCAACGTTTGATGTTAAACCAGTTTGACGGGACACCATTAACCAATACCGCAATTGAAGCAGAAGGAACGCAAGAACGAATCCAACTTCTCCACCTTACCCCAAACCCCATCTTCTTCATTACGAAATCCAAAAATTCACAGGCCACTGTGTCATATGCTTTTCTGGATTCCTCCTTAAAAACAACATTTCTTCTCTTTCTACGATTAAGATCATCAATTATTTCATTAGCTATAAGAGAGCAATCTACAATTTGCATACATGTAGTGAAAGCGAATTGGTTTTCTCCCACCACCACACTGATGCAACCAGCCAACCTCCTCACAAGGACTTTAGCTAGAATCTTGTACATACTGCTAACGAACAAAATCGGTCTGAAGTTCTCAATTGATTCTGGAAACACCTTCTTTGGAGTCAAAGCGATGAAGGAGCGATTAAACTCTTTCTGATTCAGTTTCCCTTTGAAGAAAAAAAAACCATGATCTCCCCTTTCAAAGATGACCAAAATCTTTTGTAAAATAAAAGATTAAATCCATCGGGCCCCGGCGCTCGAGGCCCATCTACCAACTTAATAACTGACCATACTTCTTCTGAAAATGGGATTTCAATGCCATCCCTAGTAGAAGCGTCCAGCTTTTTAAAACTAACCCCAATTCTTTTCACTAGCACTGTTTTCACTTCATTATAGCAGCCCCGGAAATGCTTTTCAAAAGCTTTAGATATGAGTTTCTCATCCGACAGCACAACATTGTCACATCTGATGGAGTGAATAGTGTTACTTCGACCACGGTTAACAGCTGACAAATGGAAGAATTTCGAATTCCTGTCACCATCACGAAACCAGCGAACTCTGGATTTTTGTAACCATTCACGTTCTTCCCTTCTGTACATACCCCACAATGTTGCTTTGAGTTTTTTAATCTCAGCTGAAATACCACTGTTGGCATTCTGCAAGAGAAGAGATGCTTACAGTCTTTCAATTTTACACTCAATCTACTTAATAGAAACACTGTCACACGTACCTGCTGCTTCAGCCCAACTCTTAGCGGATCTTTTCAACTCCTTTAGAAGCTCCGACATACCTTTGTTATGACATCTGGAGACTACCCCTTTGATAGTATTCGAATAGCCAATATCATCCGCCCAGTGATTAAACCACTTAAACGACCTCTTGTGTTTTGAAACCCCGGCCACTTTGATGATTACATGATTGTGATCCGAAAGATTCCGAGGGTGAGAAAATTGTTGCATTTTTGGGAACCATAATAGGATCTCAGGCGAAATAAGAAACCTGTCAAGACGACTAGCTTAGCTATATAATCCAGCTCTAAACCAAGTGAAAGCATTGCCTGACATCGGAAGATCTACCCACTCACAATTCTAAATGAAATCGGAGAAAATCCTCATAGCACTCACACAAGCTGGTCCCCTAGAAGAATAATTTAAGGGTAATTTCTATTTTTATCGGAATATTATTTCTTAATGTTTTGAGTAAAATTTTAGATTAATTATATAGATAATAAGAAAATATAAGAATTCTATAATTTATTTTGAAACATGAAGAATTTATTATAATAAACAGTATGAAACATAATTGTCTTCACCTTTTCCGAAGTGCAATTTATCGGATCACTTAAAAGATTTATTGTGCTAAATTTTTTATTAATTCGTAATAAATTGTTATATTCTTATGTTCATTAAAATAAATTAGCCTTAATAGAATTTAGGATCAATACCGAAATAAGTTAACATTTTTTAAAAATAAATTACAAACATAATGAATAGTAAATTAATAAAACTCAAACTCATTCATTTGCAAATTTAAAATAATGGATAATCAATAAGATATTAATTTTGAACGTTGCGAAAGTGCTAATTTTTTCCATACGAAACCGACTTCCAAACCTTTTTTTATTTCGCAGACTAAAACTCTATTGTGTTAGTAAAATTTAAAAGTTTTATTAAAATAACTCGAGTTTAGATTGTCCAACTTCACCTTAAAAATGATTGGTAGAGACTATCGTTTTTACTCGTTTTAAAACCCATCAGGCTTAAGGGTCATTATGACAGTCTTACGATACTCATACAAGCTTTGTGAACTATATCACGAAATCGACAAAATAACAATGGGCAACATTAAGCAATTAACATAACTTATTAATAACCATGATTGAGCTAATAACTTTAAGATGAACATATGGCCACATAGGCTCGATTTTTTTGGGAATACATCCCGGACATCATATACATATGTAAATGATTTTCTATAGCATTTCAATACACAATATCACAGCAATAATTTCAATACATGCCATAATCAATGAAATCACATTACTTACCTATAACAATGGTTGTCATCCCTTGTACTCTAAATGAGCCAATAATATGTATGAACATTACTTACATGGTAAAGTCGACCAATTAAATCGAAGCTGCTCAGTTTAACTGAATTTAATCAATCCCGGAAACCGTTGACTTTCCTATGGGAGTGATGATCTCCACTGATTCTACTTGCTCTAAGAAGGTATAAGAACACTTAATCAATAATAATCCATTATCTAAAATGACAACTTTAAGCAAAATCCTTCAATTTTGCCATAAACTCTAATTTGGATCCTATTTAGGGTTTAAATTTAACTTATCTAATTCATTTAGTTGACACTACCACTAGAAATTCTATAGCACAAGGATTCCAAATATGTGTTTAGTTTTTAATTTGGGTGAGGGAAAAGGGTTGAATCCTTAGTAAGAGAAAATAGGGTTTAAGTTTATTTAGGGTTTGAAGAGCTTTCAAAGGTTGAAGACGATGACATAATTGGCTTATTCCACACCTTTGCTTAACTTATAACTGGTTGAGGAAACCTTCACCCAAAGGTAAGCTAATTTTCTTTAGTTAAATAACAAAAATTGGACTAATTTGCAAAAAGTGACATAATTCGTTATTTTTGGAAAATGGTGAAATCCTAAAGAAAACCTTCCATCTTTTATCTTTTTTAAGTTAATTATTGCATGATTTAATTAATCTTTAGCCATTAAGCTTTTGGGTAAAATACATGTTTAGTTCTTAAACTAATACTTTTGTTCCATTTTGGTTATTTTTTTCAAAACCATACCTAATGTTTAGTTTATGTTTCAATTTGGTACACTCTGTTAAAAAATTAATAGAACAACTAACGTGACATCTTTTATTATTCTTTTCAATGATGACTTGGTATTATCTTATGGTGACACGACGACATCACCGTTAAGTTTTTATCGGCAAGGTAGCAAAATGAAACCTAAACTAAACGTTAGATATGATTTTGAAACAAAATAAAGTTTAGATACCAAAATGAAATAAAAATAATAGTTTAGGTACTAAACATGTAGTTTACCCTATACTTTTCTCTTGTTTAAACTTTTTACTAAAGTCACCAGTTTCTTCATTTATCACATTTTAGTCCTGAAACCTTCTTTCAAAATCAACTATTCTTTCTTCCATAATATAAATTAAAATTAATCAAATTCACAAAATTTGAAATGTTGAAATAACATGTCGAAAAGAATTATCGATCATCAGACACCAAAAAAATTTAAATCAATTTTTGGGTATTACATCAACCCAACGTGCGGAGGAGCCAAGGCATCACCTTGTGTGTATCAGTTGTATGGATGAATCGTTGGATGCTAGATGGTGCTTGGCTGGACGGATTAATGCCCCTTGACCTTCCTGGCAATGTCTGATCTGAGAAGAAACCCTTAGGTTTTTCGTTAATAAACTAAATTTATTTACTAGACATATATGTTAATATTATACCTAAATTTAAAATTGAAAGAAAATAAAATAAAATAAGGATTAATATTTAAAAACGAGAGATCTCATTAAAATTTGGACGAAAAATGGGTGTCTACTCACCCTATTATCAACAAACACTATGAAGCCATAATTGCTATTCCTCAATCCTTATTTAACCACAGAACTCAATGAGAGTACATGTTGGACGCTCGAGGCTAAACACCTAAGTACTAACACAGACACAACAAAGGTAGATCACATTGAACCTGAGTTATCTCTAATTGCTACCCTAAACCCGACAACCATTCATCATTTGAGCAAGCAATCCTCAACATGTTTAGCCTATACCCAAGCCTTTATTGGCCATTCATCTCCACAAATTTACCCTACAATCGTCACGACCAGTGGTCACCACCCTAAGGCCCAACACCTATTACATTCAACGAGAAAATCAAGTTTACATTCCATCTCTTGACCATAAACACATACCATTATACTACCTTCACCACCCTACACTGATCCTTACGTGACATACCTCAGGGGCGTGGTTGAGCAAGCGCACAGTGCGCGACGGCACTGGGCCTCAAAAAACAGAGGCCCCAAAATAGAGTATATCTATCAGTTGTTGCCATTAAGAAGCAGAAAAATAGATATAGAGCAGTGGTTAGATCATTGGGCCCATGACTTTGTTGATCTTAAACTCGAATCTCGTTAATAAGCAAATTTATTTTTGGGAAAAACAAGTTCAAATTTGCATAGGGACCCCGAAATAGAGTATATCTATTAGTTTTTTAAGTTAATGAAATTAATCATTTATTATTTCAGAAAAATAAGTTCGAGATCTAAGGGCCCTTTACAAGAATTTGCACAGGGCCTCCAACAACCTAGCCACGGCCCTGCATACCTGAAAATACGACGATAGACCAACATAATCGAGAGATCGGAGGGCTAAACTTCAAGAACTTTTTTTAAGATTTATGTGATTTTGGGCCTTTCAAGGAAGAATAAGATACTACAAGGAAATACGCCTTTAGTGACAATGCAAATGGTCACTAAAAGCATTAAATTTAGTCACTAAAATGCATAGTGACAAAATTTTCAAGTCGTGACTAATAACTCCATCACTATTATATCAGTGATAATTATTCTAAAAATTGTCACAAATGTTCATTTTTTTGTAACAATCTATTTGACACAATTATCAACATAAATTGTGATGAATTTATTTGACACTAACAATATATTTTGTGACCATCAATAGTATCACACTAAGTATTTTTTAGTGAGCTAATGTTTGATACTATTATCAATATAAATTGTGATAAATTTGTTTGACACTGAAAGTCACTATTTCGTGACCATCAATGTTGTCACACTAAGGTTCATTTTTTTTAGTAACCAAATGTTCGACACTAAGATAAATTGTGATGAATTTATTTGACACTAACAATATATTTTGTGACCATCAATATTATCACACTAAGTATTTTTTAGTGAGCTAATGTTTGATACTATTATCAATATAAATTGTGATAAATTTGTTTGACACTGAAAGTATATTTCGTGACCATCAATGTTGTCACACTAAGGTTTTTTAGTAACCAAATGTTCGACACTAAGATTATCCTTATTAGTTACAAATATTTTAGCACAACTATAATTAAATTGATTAATTAAAAAATTCATTATGAAATCAATTATAGTAGATATTACATTTTTTGTTTTATCCATATTCTTTAGGAACTTGGATTGCAATCATTGTCATCAGTTAGTTATTCGTTAACAATAGATGAAGTAACATCTCCACATGTTTTTTTTTTTGTATAACCACGAGTATTTGATTTTTAATTAATCGACTAATTCATATCAGATAACCCAATTTGCTTAAGGGATCCAGTGGCTCATCCCACTAGACCAAGTGGTTTGTTGATTTCACATGTTATTTTTTGATAAATTAATACAATAGATGACTTTTAAGATAATCAAACTTGGACCTTCAAGGAAATAGTGCAATGCCTAACCACTATGCAAAGAAGGAAATAATTGTTGTTGACAAACCAATAATATTTAGGTTAAACTATTGATATAATTAATTTTATTTATTTTAATATATAATATTATTTATTGTTATAATAATTTAATTAAATTTTATATGATTTCTCGTGAGGAATACATTCATAGAAGATAAATATAAAAATTAATTACGTTGATTTTAAAATATAAACATATAAATATTAAGATTTAAACATTAAATATTACCAAATGTCCTTAAATTATATTTAAAAAACAAAATAAAAATATTTGATAATATATTAACCCATTGTGGTGAAAGTCCTAAATTAAAAAATAAGTACTAATAATTAACTGGTATTTACAAAATTCACATAAATCTCAATAAATATCATAAATTACATATAAAAACTAATCATTTTTTGAAGGAAAAAATAATCATCATCGAAGTTTAAATGGCACTGACAAAGCTTGTAGTATCATCAATTATTTATGTAGTTAATAAAAATAAAATTTATAATAATATAAAACGATACATTTAAAAGGTTAAGGTAATTTTACTAGTAATATAGTCATTGTACAATTTAGATTGTTATTGAAATTTAAAAATTTTAAAATGTATACAAACTAAAATTGATCAAATTAGAGCATAATAACTAAAACCACAATTTACACATAATATAGAGACTAATAACAAAATTTTACCTTTTTACAGACTTGTTTATCTTAACAACAATTTTAATTATTATCGATGTCAATATTTATCACAACAAAAAGTAAAACTTTAAGTGACAAACAATTTTATTGTCATAATAAATATCAAATAATAGTGATCACTTCATATGTTATCACTGTAATATCATTTTCTCGCCAGGAAAATAATCGGCATCAATATGCGTATTCTAATAGTGTTAAAATTTTTATAACTGTGAAATTTGTGTCACAGTTATTTACTTATAGTGACAATTTAATTGTGAGAAAAAATTAATCATCATAGTTATTACTATTACAGTGACGAAATAAAAATACATCACAATTATTTTTATTAATAGTGTCATACAAAATTTTTGTTACCAAAAGTTTAATATTTGTGACAAAATTACTAAAAGTCATTATCAATTTGTTAGTAAAAATATTTATTCTTGTAGTGATATGTGTGACATAATTTAAGTCTGTCACAAGTTTACCATTATAAAATGGTAAACTTACTATTGAAAAAATGTTATTGTCACAATTATGAATAATAATGACTAAATAGAAGTATGACACAACTATTCACTTCAATAGTGATAAAAATTGTTGTCGTCGTAAATCACCAACTAAGACTAGTGATAAAAATATTGTTATTACAAATCACCAACTAAGACTAGTGAAAAAATATTTTCGTCACAATTATGAATAATAATAGTGGATACTCAATATATTGTCATTATTATAATTATTCCCGCAAAAATTAAGTTGGTGCCAATTTGAGCATTCTATTAGTGACTAATTGATAATGACAACTTGCTTTGGTCACAAAAAATACTATTAGTGACAAATTACTTGTGATGAACTTCAAAATTGTCACAATTATTATCTAAATAGTGATCAAATAGAAATAAGTCACAATTACTCATTTCAAAAGTGACAAAAATAATTTTCGTTATAAATGACATTCATACTTTTTATGATGAAAATTTTCACTAAAAATCTTAATTCTTGAAGGGAGAGTATTCAGTAGGTTGAAAGGAAGAATTTGGAAGTTTTCGATGAGCAGCGGTTGGTACAACCAGTGGCGGATCTAGAAATTTAAGAATGAAATCCAAAATTTTAATTTTCTTTTCTTAAAAATAATGAGTATGCAAAAATTGTAATTTTTTTCTTTTTTCCTTAACACATTAAATTAAATTTAACTACATTTCTAAAATAATGAGATGCACTTGACCCCTATGGGAGCTTAGTGCATCTGCCACGGGTACAACCAGAATTGATCGAAACCATTTTTATGGTGGCCACCCAGGTCGAGTTTGACCCGGGCAAATTCACAACTAGACCTGGGGCGGACTCAACTCGTGTAAGAATATTTTTATTTATTTATTTTGTTTAATTTTTAATTTTAATTTTTCCCTTTTTTATCATAATTTAATAATATTTCTACCTAATTAATTTTTGTTATTTCCAATTTAACCCTTAACATATTATTTATTATCATTATTGTTACTGACACATGATCCTTTTGTGTTTCATTTATTTAATTTTTTTTTAAAAAAACATGCATGAGTATTTTGTTCTTTTTAAAACTAAAACAATGTTATTTAAGATAATTAAGGAGTAGTGTTCAAAATAACTTAATTACGATATTTTTAGTTATTTATTACAAAAGAATATTCTTCAAAATTTTGAGTGAATAATTTTTTAATTTGTAATAATTTAGTTTTATCCCTAAACTTCAATCGCGGTTGAAAGGATTGAGTGAAGGTCAATTCACATTTGTTTGGGCAGATTGGATTAGAATAATTTGGGTTCAATTTGAATACCTAAAAAGATTGGATGGACTTCATAACTTGGGCAAGTTAATTAGTTGGATTCGTTAATATTTGGGGTCCAATGCCTTTCATTCTGTTATTCATTTCGAATAAAATAGAATGAATTCCTCAAATTATTTGTAAAGTTCATTTACAATTACCATACTCAAATATCAAACCATTACACGTAGCCCAATCCATCATACAACTAAACCCCAAATTAAATCGGTTCCGAAACATATCAACACTTGTGAGAAACTCTAGGGTTCCCCTGCTTCCCAGTCGTCGTCTCTGTCGATAGGAATGGCAGAACGATCCGAACCCGACAAAAAAATTTAAAACCCGGTTAAATTTAAGTCGGGTCGGGTATCGAGATAAATTTTGGGGATTTTTCGGGTTCAGGGCAAGGTATTCCCGCCCCTCTCCGATTATATATATATATAATATTTTATATTAATTATATTAATTATATATATAATATTTATACTTTTATATTAATTATATATATAATATTTTATGAAAACAGTTTTTCTCAGATTCGGGTTGGATTTAAATTCTCAGGATCAGATCGGTTTCGGGGACATGACAAAAAAAAATCCCGACGGGCCCGACGAAAAACGGGGCAGGGACGGGGAGCAAAACCCGCCCCCGTCTCATTTTCAGTATCACTCAGTGGTCCCAGTCCATGTGTGAAGCTCCCAGCGCCTCCACGACAACACAACCGGTGGTCCCTCATGCCACGATTGTTCCCCGTCAGCACCAGATCGACACATGCAAGAAAACCAACAACACAAATCAAAAAAGGGTATCACAAAACCCAATAAAAAGGATGTAAAATGGGGTTCCCATTTCAGTTTTCTCTCTCTCTCGAAAGGCAGTGTAAAAGCTCTCCATTTCTTTTATTCGAAACCCATTCAAGAAGCAATATAACAAAAGCCTTTCAAAAGGTATTCTTTTTGGCAGCAATTTTTGTTCCTTGCTAAAAAAATAAAAAAATAGTGTGTAAGAGAGGAGTGGTGAGTTTACCTTATTGTATTCAGTTTCTCATCGGAGTCATAACGTTGTCGAAGTTGGGTTGTACGCGACATAGTCGAGGAGTCGGATCCATGGCCGTTTTAACTTGCATGTGGTTTCAGGGGGCTCGGTTTTGGGTCTAGAATAGAGAAAAGAGGAACTTTGGGGTTGGCTTGTGTTCATTTTATGGAGCTCGACCACCATGAATGGTGGCCGGAGCGAGAAACGACACTGATTTACGGCGGTTGGACCCATGAGAGGATTCGATCGAGAAAGGGAAAGGTAGAGTCTTTTTTCTTTTACGCTAGGGTTTCAAATGGACAAAAAAAATGTGGACTATATGTTGGTGTTTAGGGTAAATCACCTTTTAGTCCCCTTAAATTTCTTGTTAATTTACATTTCGGTCGTCTGTTGTTCTTTTTTTATATATTATATTCGAATTTGATGTATTTTCATACTATTTTAAATTGGTCATTATTTTTTTTCTTTTTTATTCGAGTTTGGCACTCTATTTTATTTTATTTTTATTTTTATTTTATCCTGTTTTTAAGTTATTATTGCTCTAAATGTTCAAATTAATTTATGTTCTTGTAGTGATCCGTTCTGGATATAATCCGTATTATTATGATTTGAGTAAAATTTTAATTTATTTTTAAAAAAGTGGATATTGTATGTTATAAGCCTGGCCACATACAACATTGGACAAGAAAATAAGCGTCGTTAAAAAAAATCCTACACCTAAATGATGGGGGAAGAAGAGTACCCATACTTTTGTCAGGGACAGTACATACACGATAAAGGGACCACAACCCCCACACGTCAACATTGTCCCCATTCTACAGTAGTGAAGGGAGGGGAGACGACCCAACTAGGCCAACAACAAGGATGACACTAGGTCGTTGGAAAAGAACATAAAGCCAGAAGCCAAGAACTGCATCAGCGTTAGCTCAGCAACGGCTACGAAATACGCTGCCCAAGAAGGGAAAACCAACTAACAGCGGCTCTACAGCTAAATGAGAACACAAGCAGCAAAACTACAACAAAATAATAAACAAAATAACGACAGCCAAACCAGCCGACCAAAGTTAAAAAAAAAACAGCTGGCAGCAAGATCAGCAGCAGGGGAAAGAGCACGAGCATCATCCAAGGTAGCATATTCAGTAGAAGAGGGATAAACACGAAGAAGGACCGCCAAAACGACCCACTTGTATGGGAAAAAAACAGATAACATCGCACCACACAATATCGTGCCAAGAACACTATTAAACGCGGACCAATTGTGGGCAGCGAACGAAGTCAGAAACGGGACAGCTAAACGTTGGCCACTTGAATTTAGAGCAAACCCCTGTTCGAAGCCCAGCTAGATCGAAGATCTGCACGGGGGAGAACCGTTTACCATTGAAGAGGCATTCATTTCTACACAACCAAACTGTCCATACGAAACCGAAAAGGGCCATTTTCCACACCGGTCTGGTCTAATTACTACTAAGGGGAACATGAGACCATAGATCAAGAAAAGAGCCAAAGTCCCCTGGAATGACTAGCTACATGTTCCAAACCTGCCACCGACGAGACCAAATGTACCACGAGACATTGCAATGACAAAACAAATGTGAAACAGATTCAGGGAAAGAATTGAACAGCACACAGCTGAGAGTCAGGGAAATTAACCCCCCGCTTCACCAACTCCACGTTCGTTGGAACTCTCCCGTGCACTAATTTCCAGACAAAAACCTCCACTTTGAGCGGGGCAAGATTTGCCCAAACGAACTTCCATAACTTGCTTCTCGTCGATTCACCAGAAGAGACCAGCTCGCAATAAATCTTTGGATAGTAAATACCATTGCCAGCCCCAATCCAATTAATTGAATCCAATGGAGATGAGTAAGGAGGAACATTATTGATCGTGTCCATAAACCTATCCCACTCCGGGATTTCCCAATCAAATAACGGTCTCCTAAGCACTATGTTCCACAGCTACACACCGGAAATTTTAGAACCAAACTTGGCCCACTTTTCCAACTTAGCTGCCACTGCAAACACACGGGGGGATTCCGTTTTCAGAGATTTCACTTCACTCCAATAGTTGGTCCAAAAATAATAGAGCGCCCATCACCCAAAACAAATCTGAAATTCTCCATCAACGGATCGCCAGGACATTATAAGGGACTAATAATATTGTTTCACACCCACGATTTCTTCCTCCCATGGAGCTGGGCCGGAAGTAAAGCAGATTGATCATAACCGTATTTTTCAGCAATAACCTTTCGCCACAGTTTGTTCGGTTCTCTGCAGAATCTCCAAGACCACTTATTCACCAGAGCTCTATTTCTCAGCTTTAAGTCAAAAAAGCAAATACCACCGTAGCACTTGGGTTTGCAGATTTGATCCCACTTTATCCAATGGATAGGCCTGCCACTTACTGAACCACCACAGGAAGCTTGCTACCAGTTTGTTAAGGGAATTTGCCACGGAACAAGGCATCTGGAATAACGATAGGTAGTAAACAGGAAGGCCCGAAAGAACCGCTTTGACCAGAGCAATCCTCCCACCATGGAAAACATTTTGCCTTTCCATCCCTCTAGATGACTGAAATATATCAAGGACTGGTTTCCAAAGTGCCTGGGAATTGCGCTGAAAACCGAGGGGAAGGCCCAAATAATATGTTGGAAGCCGACCAATCGAACAATTGATTGCACCAGCCCAATCTTGTACTAAGCACTCTTCCACATTCATCCAAACAGCAGCGTTTTCTTAACGTTAAGATTTAGCCCGGACATTAAATCAAAGAGCCTAAGAATCCATTTAGAATTACGAACGTATTCGTCCCTCGCTTCATGGAGGAGGATAAGGTCATCCGCGAATTGAAGGTGAGAAATGCGCAATCCGTTAGCTCCAACTTGAACGCCATTAATCAGCCCCTCTACAGGAGCTCTGATAAATATCCCGCTTAATGCCTCACCCGCCAGATTAAAAAGGAGCGGGGAGAGAGGACAGTCCTGTCTCAGACCTCCCCTAATGTTAATTTTTTTCGAGGGACCCCATTTATTAATACAGAAATCGAAGCAGTCGAAACGCAGAGTTGAATCCACGACTTCGCGATTACCGTTTATTAACTGCTAACGTAATAATTTACTAACCTCTAACTTCTAATTTCTAAAATTTATTCGGATTAATATATGACTTCGCAATGATCCGTCTCCGGGTATGATTAACATTATTTATAATCTGGGTAAAAATTGAAATTAACCTCTAATTTTTTCGATTGATTAATTTCTATTATTTATAATTTTGCCCTCCAAATTTCTTTTATTTTAATTTATGCTCTAAATTATCAATTTAAATTACGTTATCTTTATATTTGGTCTTTAGATTTAGATTCCTATTGCTTTACTCTTTTAATTTAGGGGAATTTTAATTTGGTCCTCGCTTTTGCTCGAGGTTTCTGTTGAACCTATATTTTGATATTACAATTTTAGGGGAAAATGTTTTTGGACTTAATTGAATTTGTTCAAAGTTTTCAAAAATAATTTAAAGTCCATTAAAACTATAATTTAAACACAAAACAATTTTATGGGTGAGTAGTACCAATACTATTCTTACAATGTTGATACTACATGAACAATATCGATACTATTAATGTTGTACCGATACCGAAGATAAGAGAAGTATCGATACTCTCTTGGTAGTATGAATACTACATGTTTTCTAAATTATTCAAATTCCATAATGCAAAATTGGTACTAATACTCAAAGGGTACCGATACTACCTTACATAGTAGTATCGATAATAGTCGTGCCCAACGGTCTTTAACGGGTAGTTTATTTAAATATAACAAAGGTAGTACCGATACTCCCTGTTCTTGGCAATTTTATATTTGCAGAAAATCTATCCCCAACGGTTAGAAACAACCATAAACTCAATCCAACATATAAAAATAAGTTGAGGATACTTGAAGAAGATTACAACACCTATCCAAGCAATAGAGATCAAGAGAAAATCTCTTTCACTCTTTAGTTTCCCTTTTTCTCTTGTACATAAGTGTTTGAGCTCATTGCAAATCTTTATTTGTTTTATTGTGAGTTTAATTCTTGTAAACATCTACCCTGTAAGGTTTTCCTTGTTTACATCTTTATCCTTTTGTAAAAAGGAGAGTGGTTCTATCTTAGCATTTGAAAAGATAGAGATTTGTAAATGTTACTCTTGAGCCTAGAAAAAGAACGAACAAATTAGTGAATTTGTTAGAAAATCCTTAGTGTGGAACTAAGGTAGTGGATGTAGACTTGGTTTAGAAGTCGAACCACTATAAATCCTTGTGCAAATTGTCTATCTCATTTTACTCCATTCCCAAAATTTTCAAAAAGCCAATTCACCTCCTCTTAGAACTTTTTTGGTTGATCATTTGAGCTTTTATTATCCTAACAATTAATATCAGAGCTTGACTTATTAGAATGTTTAACACCCTTGAGATGATCCTTGAAGAAGCTCTATCATTTTTTCGACAAAACCAAGATAATGGCTTCAACCTCCGACTCCTACTACATTGAAGACTCTCAATCGGTCAGCAAGCCACCTTATTTCAATGGTGCAAATTATGCCTATTGGAAGAATAAGATGATGCTCTTTGTTCAAGCCAACGATCTAGGAGCTTGGAACTCTATCATAAAGGGTTACTATACTCCAACCAATGAGATGGATGATTGGAGTGATGGAGAGAACAAGAAGTTCCAACTCAATGCAAATGCAATGCACATTCTATTTTGTGCATTAGGCTCGGATGAATATGCAAGAGTCTCATCTTGTTTAAATGCCAAGGAGATATAGGATAAGCTCCAAGTCACTCATGAAGGAACCAATTAAGTGAGGGAAACCAAAATCGGTCTTCTCAACCATAGCTATGAGAATTTCAAGATGAAACCGGATAAAGACATCAAAGCTATGACGAATAGATTTTTCCGTGATTGTCAACGGTCTCAAGGGATTTGGAGAAGTCATCCGTAATGAAAAGCTTGTGAGGAAGATGATTTATTATCTTCCAAAGTGTTGGAAATCGAAGAATACATCGATAATCAAAGCTGAAAACCTAAAGTCTCCCACTCTTGATGAGCTTATTGGTTCTCTTTTCACTCATGAGTTAATGGTAAAGGAGGAAGAAAAAGAATATGAAGAATATGAAGAAAAGAAAAATAAAAAGAATGAGGTAGGTATTGCCTTCAAGTTCACCAATGAGAGTAATCAAGACTCAAGTGAAGATGTGGATGAAGAAGAAAATATGGCCAAGCTCTTCAAAAGATTCAAAAGGTTCATGACTTTCAAGGAAATGAAACATGAATCTAACAAATGAAGGGTCCCCGGTGTGCTTCGAATGTCAAAGAACGAGGCATGTCAAGTATGATTGTCCCCTCCAAAAGAAGAGGGGATCGAGTAAGAAGAAGGTGTTTATGGCAGCTTGGAGTGATGTCTATGACTCCAATAACGAAGATGAAATAACCAACCTATGTCTCATGGCCATCGAAGAAGATTCAATGGTAACTTCTAACTCTAGTGAATTAAATTCTTATTCCTTTAATAAGTTACAAGTTGCCTATGATTAATTGTTTTTGGAATTTGAAACCATAAATTCATAAGAAATTGATTTCAAAATTCAAAGTTGAAAATGATTCTCTTTTAAAAGTAAAATTAGATTTTGGAAAAAAAAATGAAATTTTGAAAAATGATTTTGAGCTTTCAAAAATCAAAATTAAAGATATGGAAAAATAAAATCTTGATTTGAAAGTTAAGCTTAAATGCTTAACAAAAGAAATCATTTCTAAAAACAATTCATCCATGTTAAAAATGACAAAATGCTCACATTGCCATTTTCATGATCACAATATACATACTTGTCATATAAAGAAAACAAAATCTTTTAAAATTAAACAAGTATGGGTTCCCTTGGGAACTAGAGACATTAATATTAACCCTCTAGGACCCAAAGCAATCTGGGTACCAAAATCCAAATGAATGTCTCTTGTAGGTGTGTTGGAGCAATGATGATAAAGGTTAATGGTTTCAAATGCTCTAGTCACACAAAAGTAGGATGGGTAATCTCTAACCTTAAAGCTTTTTGATTTTGTATATTGGTTGCCTGTTGATTTTTATGCATGCTTGAGTGTTGAGCTTGAATGATTATTTGTTGTTTGCCATCTCATATATGTTGAAAAGTTTATGATGAACATTTCTTTTGGTTAAATGATTTTATAAAATTGTCATTCATTATAATGTTTGTTTTTGATCAAATTGTGTTTTAAATGTTTTATTTTTCTTCTCCTTGACCTTAATTTTTTTAAATGTTTGTGCATATGTTCTTTATTGCCTATTGTCGTAACCGATTTTCGGTGGTAAGACCGGTCTGATGTTTTGGAAAATAAAATTTTTTTATGAAAAGATGGGAGTCACCACCAATCATTTTTAACATGAGATTGGAACAACTAAAATTAGGTAGTTTTAATAAAACATTTTATTTTACTGAAAACACCAAGCTTTGGTCTACAAAATCAGAAATTAGGTTCGGGAGTCAGTTATGTGTGGGGAAGGATTAGTACCCCACAACATCCAAAATTGGTACCAAGTGGATTACCCTATATTTTAAAATTGGAAATTTTGAGTTTGAAATTTTATTTAATTTAAAATTCACTATGTATGCATATTTTGAAAAATGATGTCGATTTACCAAGACTAACAACGACCACCCCCAAGCAAAAGCATAAGTTTCATTATCAATCACAATAAACAAACATTGCCTTAATGATTTAGAAATCATGATGTGAGGTTTTTAAAATGATGTTGATTTATTTCGAGAATCAATAGCTGTCACCCACAGGCAAAAGCAGGAGATACACTACTAACCCCCTAATAAATGAACATTGCATTATTTTGGAATCAAAATGCAATCAAACAATCGGTAATTGAACCTAATTATATTAATTGAGTTAATTAAGGGCTTCCCTTTAACTTAAAGTATCAAATTATGGAAATTAATGAACCTAAGGAATTAAACCTAAAAAATGGAGGCTCTAAATATTAATCCAAATCATTTTTAATGAATTATTTAGTCGAATGGTAGAAATGGAACCTTGAGCATAAGTGAGGACCAAATCAAAAGTTCTCCTAAATTAAAAGATTAATTATGAAATTAAACCAAAAATAGAGGCTCTAAAAACCTAATTAATTTTAACCAATTTTTTGATTTGAATAATCAAAATGGAATCTTGAGAAAAAGTGAGGACCAAATTAAAAACTCTCCTAAATTTAAAGACCAAGTGTGAATTGAATAATTAAGAAGTTAGGGATTAAATTAAAAAAATACTAAAAGCTAAAAATAAATAATTATATTATAATATATTCTCAATGTAAAGTATTATTATAAAATAAGAAAATGTGTTCGATGTATATAAATAAATAAAGACATATAATATATACATAATATAAGTAAATGATATAGGATATATTTAATAAATATAAAATATAACGCAAATATAGTAGAAACATATATACTTAATCACCACATTTAATGTTATATATTATAATAAAATAATAGAAAGTTTAAATGCATATATATATATATATATATATATATATATATATATATATATATATATATATATATATGCATATACACGTAAACATAAGGAAATAACCTTTAATCCTATGCAATTAATATAAACGTATATGTACAATATAAACACACAATATATATATATATAATATGCAATTAATGTTTACCTATTGCAATGAAGTAGATGTAAACGAAAATATGAAGAATAATTTTTAACGGGCTAATATTAAAGGAAATGAAGGTAAATGCTAACATAATTTTAAGATGGATGGAAAGTAAATTTATTAGGTAATTATATATAAATGAAAAAATGAAACTAAAATAAAGGAAGAAATTAAAATGTAATTTGAATGTAAGAATAAATCAATAAAATAGTAACTTTGACTAGTTTAATAAGGATTAAATGCTCAGAGTTATGTTAAATAAGTAAACAAAAATAACGGTGGAGATGTGCAACGGCGGATAAGCAAAATAGGAAAAACCTAGCTGCTTTTGGGCTCCTTCCAATGGGCCGGTCTGCTCCAAAAAATTAACTGTAATATATATATATATATATATATATATATATATATTGCTTGGACATAATATAAACTTGTTTTATTTAAATAATATTAATGTAATAGTAGCATAATAGTAATGATAATATAATAATGGTAAGATATTAATAATATTAACAATAATAATAGTAGCACACGTTAGTGGTTGTGATAATGGTAATAATATTATAATGTTAATAATAATAGTAACAATAATTAATAATAATAAATGATAACTAATAACAGTATGGTAACAATATGTAATATATCAATGACAGTAATAATATTAATAGTAAGTAATAATAATATAATAGTAATAATAGTAATATTACATAATAATAAAGTTAATAGCAATAATAATATAATAGTAAAACAATACTTATATTATATTAATAATAGTACTAATAATAGGTAATAATGTTATTTAAATAATACTAATAAGATCGGGTAAAAAAATATGGTTATTACAGCTGCCCCTCTTTGCCTGTTATTGTGGAACAAGAATAGAGCAAAGACAAATCACCTACTTTTATCCGACCGGACCGTCACCAGGTTTCGATCTCCAAATTCTTCTCATTATAAACTCTTCACTCTTCTTAGGACGAGTTCTTCTCAATATGAACTCTTCAGGAATGTCGATCCACCTCTTTCTGCGATGGATCTGAAAGGGATAAGTTCTTCTCATTATGAACTTTCTCCTTTGGGGCGAGTTATTCTCATTATGAACACTTCTGGAAACATCGACCCACCTCATTCTGCAATGGATTTGAAAGGGATAAGTTATTCTCATTATGAACTTTCTCTTCGGGACGAGTTCTTCTCATTAAGAACTCTTCTGGAAATGTTGACCCACCTCCTTTTGCGATGGACTCGAAATGAATTAAATAAGTTCTTCTCATTACGAACTTTTTCCTTGGGGTGAGTTCTTTTCATTATGAACTCTTCTAAAAATGTTGATCCACTCATTCTGTGATGGATAAAGGTTATTATTGTAATGCCCCAAATGTCGAAATTAGGACTTTATTGAAAAAATTTAAAAATGGAGGATTTAAGTGATTAAATGATAAAAGATGGGTAGATGATTGAAATAGTGTTTTAAACTAGATTGCAACCAAAGATGAATAGAGAGGGCATTTTATTCCTTTAAAGGGGAAATAAATTTAATAATTATTTTAATAAGGTATTTAAAATAGAAAAAGGGGAAAATGAGATACAAGCTATATCTCTATTTTCTTCTTTTTCTTGCCGTGGAAAAGCTCTCCCCAAAGCTCAAAGGTAAGATTTCAAATTGCTAGTTTATTCTTTCATTTTTGGTTGGTTATTGAAGCTTTGAGTATGCTAGAAGCTTAAGGAAGGATTTAAGGGGATTAAAACTAAGTTATGGATTAGATATTAGAGATTGAAGAAAATGGGTTTTTGAGTGATATGTTAAAATAGGAGTGTTTATGGATGTTTACCGGTAGATTTGACTTGCCAAATAGGTAAATAAGAGATTAGAAGCATTGGATTGGATTAATAACACATTAGGAAAAGTGGTGTGATTCTTAGAATTGATTATTCTTGGAAGATGTTAGATGTTTTAAGAAGTTAAATGAAAGAATGTTAGTATGAATAGTTAAAGAAGAGTTTAATAGCATTGTATGGTGTTTATATATCAAAATTTAGCCCAATTGTGGTGAAAATCGGGTTGAAAACTGGAAATTCTGGGTATGGGTATCGGTACTGATAGAACAGTACTGATACTATAGGCTAAAATGAGATGAATTAGTTAAGTAGTATAAATACTGATTCAATCAGTATCGATACCGAAGGGGGAGTATTAATACCGAATGGAAGGTATCAATATCATTTTCAAACAGAATGCAAAAATGGTATCGATACCATGGGAAGGTGTAGGTACCATAGTATGGTAGTATTGATACCATGATAAGGGTATCGATACCAAGTAACATCGAATCTAAAATTGATATCAGTACTGGAAGGGGATATCAGTACCATAGTAAGGGTATCGATACTATGGAGCCAGAAATGTTAAACGTAGGTTGATATTGTTATAGAAAGTTAATGATATGTTCTTTTGAGTATTGTTTAACTATAATGGTTAGAAAATATACTAACATTGGGTATGATACATGTTTTAATAGATGCATGAGTAGATTGAAACCAAGCTCCCGAGACAAGCAAAACTATGGGCAAAGGCAAAGTACCAGAGTAATAAGCCTTGCGTTTTGGATTTATAGTAGAAAAAGCCAAGTGAATGCATTTAATTGTGTAACTATATGATGTACTAATCATATATGTATGACTTTTTAAAAATGTATGTGGCGGTTACCAAATACGCACAAAGTGTACATTTCACGGAATTCATCATATATGGATGAATAATCGTTTCCGCACTAAGTGTGTTTTTCACGGAATTCATCCTATGTGGATGAATAACCATTTCGACACTAAGTGTGCATTTCACGGAATTCATCCTATGTGGATGAATAACCGTTTCAGCACTAAGTGTGCATTTCACGGAATTCATCCTATGTAGATGAATAACCGTTTCGGCACTAAGTGTGCATTTCACGGAATTCATCCTATGGGGATGATTACCCGTTTCGGCACTAAGTGTGTATTTCACAAAATTCATCCTATGTGGATGAATATCCTTTTCGACACTAAGTGTACATTTCACAGAATTCATCCTATGTGGATGAATAACCCTTTCGGCACTAAGTGTGCATTTCACGGAATTCATCCTATGTGGATGAATAACCGTTTTGACACTATGTGTGCAAAACACGAAATTCATAATATGTTTATGAATGACCGTATGGGCACTATAGATGCATTACAAAGAAATGATAATGAATGGAAATAACCAATTGGTCTTCGATCGATAAAGAATAGTGATATATATATATATATATATATATATATATATATATATATATATATATATATATATTGATTTCATTTTATGATTAGTTTTTTCCTCACTAAGTAGTACTTAATGTGTGTTTTTTTCACGCGTATGTTGAATACAATCTGAGTAAGGAGATCATTAGGCATCCAAACCAGAGTTGTCTTAAAGTAACCGTATGACATACCTGTCTACATTTTATCTATTTTTGTTGGCATGTGATAGAGTTTAGTAAAAACGCTCTGAATAGTATTAGATTAAAATGATGTAAAATTGTGGGGTGTTAGAACATCTTTTTTTGTTATTTTATTTAAGTTAATATATGTTTTATTTTAAGTGAATTAAATGTTTTATAAACGAAACAAAATATTTACGGGTTTCCGAATGAGGAACAATAATAATAAATGATGTGACATATGTACCTCGTGTACAGAAAGTATACATGAGATGGGTGTTACATTTATCGGTATCAAAGTTACAGGTTTAGCCGATTCTCGGTCGAATTAAGTGAAATTTTTAATGGAAAAAGAGTTTACATGCCACTAAGATGTCAATGTTACTGATAGGGTATAGAATGAATATGATAAGATGTCTCTCCTTACTAACTTAATTATTATCTTTATGTATGTTATAATTGATGTCAGATTCTACGAATTCGAGAAGAGCGGCTGGACAAGAGAGTAAAGATAGATCGAATAGTGAAAGCTATGAAGAAAATAACGAACATCGGATTACGTCTGGGATTGCCATTGTACCGACACCTCAGGGTGTGACTGTTCCGGAGTTTGAAATTTTTATACAAGCTCTCGACGCTATATTGACTAGGTTCCAACCTCCTCCGCCTCCCCCTGCTCTTCCAGTACCGCGAATGCTAATTTCGAAGGAGCTAAGAAGTTTGGGAGCTCCTGAGTTCAGGGGAGAAGAAGGTGAAGGTCCTATGGACGCGAACTTATGGTTAAATGATGTGATGATGATGTTGCAAAGTCTGCAATGCTCCGATCATGAAAACCTAGGTGGACCTGTATCGTTACTCAAAGGATCAGCTCGGGTATGGTGGACAAACACGATGATGTATGCGTCACCCGAGGAAGTGAACTGGCAGTTCTTTCAAGAGGAGTTAAAAAACAAGTATATCGGGGAGCAGTTCATGAGATCGATGTTATTGAAGTTTCTTAGCTTGAAACAAGGTGATCGAGCAGTGCATGAGTATGAGGCCGAATAGAATAAGCTCAGTCGTTATGCTACAAAGGTTTTTCTTAATGATAAAGCTCGTCGAGATTGGTTCATTGAGGGTCTGAGGCCTAAGCTAAAAGATATGAAGTTGACATTAAATTTGTCCAGTCTGTAAGAAGTGATAAATAGAGAAAAGGCGATTGAAAGAGCTCAAGAGGAGACTCTAGCTGCGGAGAAGAGTATGTAGACGAGAAAAAGGATTGGGATATCTTCATCTATATATTATGCTAAGAGAGTCAAGGGATCAGGTTCCCGATATAGTGATAGAACAGATGCTGCGAAAGCTGCACCAAAGTCTAGGCAGTCTCATTTTTTTGCTGTGAGCTCGGGTAGAGCATTTGGAGAAAGAGGTACCCATGTCAGACATGTGGTAAATTATATCGGGGAGTGTGTAGAGCGCTATGTGGAGCTTGCTTTATTTGTGGAGGACCGGATCATTATGCGAGGAGCTATCCACAGAGATCTGGGGATATATCATTACAATCTGAGAGATTAGTAGCGGCACGTAGTAGAAGTAGAGAAAGAGGAATGTCAGGCGATCAATCTGAGGCTTTCCAAAGATAAGAGACTCGGGGAGTGGCCCAAGTTTGTAATATAAAGACCAATGATGACCGAGATGATCCAGAGATCATAACAGGTACATTTTACCTCTTTGATGAGCCTATTTTTGTTTTAGTTGATCCGGTTATGTATTAGTACCAATTTGGTTAGAACTAAATGAATTCCTTTAGAACCAATTTCTAGTGAAATGGTAGCGGTAAACCTTATGGGTCATAGTGCAAGGGTAACACGTGTGTGTAGGAAATGTCCGATCAATATTCAAGAGTGTGTATTTTCGGCCAACTTGTTAGAGTTACCTTTTGACGAGTTTGAGATCATTTCATGCATGAATTGGTTATCTTCACACCATAGATGAGTAGATTCTCGTCAGAAGAGATTATTCCTAAAGAATGCAAAAGGCTCCGAAATTATGGTGATAGGTGAGAAGACGAAATCCATGTCTAATGTGATATCGGCCATGACTGTAAAAAAATGATATCAAAAGGATGTGTGACTTTTCTAGTTAATGTGATAGACACTAGAGTGCCAGATGTGAGATTACATGATATCCCCACAGTTAGGGAGTTTCCAAAGGTTTTTTCGGAAGAGTTACCGGGTTTACCTCCAGATCGAGAAGTAGAATTTAGAATTGAGGTTTATTCGGGTACTGAGCATGTTTATATGGCTCTGTATAGAATGACTCCAACAGAGTTAAGGGAACTAAAAGCACAGTTGCAGGAGCTGTTTGATAAAGGATTCATTCGACCCATTGTTTCTCCTTGGGGAGCGCCTGTACTATTTGAGAAAAAGAAGGATGGGTCTATGCGGTTATGTATTGACTATCGTCAACTAAATAAGGTAACAATAAAGAACAAGTATCCTCTTCCAAGGATTGATGACATGTTTGATCAGTTAAAAGGCGCAACAGTGTTCTCTAAGATAGATATGAGGTCAGGGTACCATCAGTTAAAGATCGAAAAGGAGGATATTTCCAAGATGACTTTTTGGACTAGGTATGGGTACTATGAATTTGTAGTAATGTCGTTTGGATTAACAAATACCCCTGCAGTATTTATGGATTTAATGAACATAGTGTTCCAACCGTACTTAGATCAGTTTGTAGTGGTGTTTATAGATGATATCTTGGTATATTCCAAGGCAAGGGAACAATATGATGCTCATCTTCGAGTGGTTCTTCAGATGCTTCACGAAAATAAGTTGTACGTGAAATTGTCTAAATATGAGTTTTGGTTATCTAAGATTGCTTTCCTTGGTCACATAGTATCTGTAAAAGGCATGAGAGTGGTTCCTATAAAGATTCAACCCATAATGGATTGGCAACCCCAAGGAATGTTTCTGAAGTTCAGAGCTTCTTGGGGCTTGCTGGTTATTATAGATGATTTGTGATTTTTTTCGATGATAACTCTATCATTAACTAAGTTTTTACGGAAGGATGTACCTTTTGTTTGGACAGATAGATGCCAAGACAGTTTTGAAATGCTGAAGAGAACAGTAACTGAGGCTCCAGTGCTCATGCAACCTGAGTCGGGTAAAGAATATGTTGTTTATAGTGATGTATCCCATAATGGGTTGGGATGTGTGTTGATGCAAGAAGGGAAATTTTTGGCTTATGCCTCAAGACAGTTGAAGAATCATGAGAGAAATTACCCGACACATGACTTAGAATTGGTTGCATTGGTTTGTGCTTTAAAAATCTAGCGCCATTATCTGTACGAGGAGCGTTGCCATGTTTACACAGATCATAAAAGTATAAAGTATTTGTTGACTCAGAAAGAGCTGAACTTAAGGCATAAAAGATGGATTGAGATCCTAAAAGATTATGATTTGGTTATTGACTACCATCCGGGAAAGGCTAATGTGGTAGCATACGCACTCAGTCGAAAAACTTTTGCAACTTTAAGGGTCTTAGATTCATGTATGTCTTTAAAGGAATATGGTGCTTTAAGTGCTGAATTAAATTTAAGACCGATATTTTTGGATCGGGTTTAATAGCTGCAAGGTCGAGATGAGAAATGCTTGATGAGATTGGTGCAAGCCAGAAAAGAAGAGGCCAAATATTTCAAAATAAGGGATAATGGATGTTTATATTACCAATGAAGACTTTGCATTCCTGATGACGATGAATTGAGAAAAGTTATTCTTGGTGAAGCACATTATAGCCCTTTGATGATGCACCCAGGTGGAAATAAGATGTATCAGGATTTGAAAAGTCGTTACTAGTAGGCAGGCATGAAAAGAGCTGTCACAGAGTTTGTTGCAAAATGTTTGACATGTCAGCAAGTAAAAGATGAACATCAGGTGCCATCCGGGTTACTGCAGCCTATATCTATTTCTGAGTGGAAGTGGGAGCGAGTCACAATGGATTTTGTTTCGGGGCTACCATTATCACCGGGTAAAAAGGACTCGATTTGGGTAATAGTAGACAGATTGACCAAGACGGCTCATTTTATCCCAGTTTGAGTAGATTACTCTATGGATAAACTTGCGGAGTTGTATATAAAAGAGATAGTTAGACTGCATAGAGTACTGATATCGATAGTGTCTGATCGAGACCCAAGGTTTTGAAAGTCCTTACATAAGACATTAGATACTCGATTGAACTTTAGTACAACTTTTCATCCACAGACAGATAGGCAGTCAGAGCAAGCTATTCAAATACTAGAGGATATGCTTAGGGCATGTGTGGTTGAGTTTAAGGGTTCATGGAAAATGTATTTACCTTTAACAGAATTTGCATATAATAATAGTTATCAATCAAGTATTAAGATGGCCCCGTATGAAGCTCTATATGGGAGAAAATGCAAAACACCATTAAATTGGTTTGAATTGAAAGATCAGGATTTGGTTGGCCCATATTTGATGGAAAAGAATGAGGAAAAATATCCAGAGTAATCTAAAGATAGCCTCAGATCGACAAAAGTCCTATGCAGATTTGAAAAGAAAAGAAATAGAATACCAAGAGGGAGATAAATTATTGTTAAAAGTATCGCCTTGGAATAAGGTATTACATTTTGGGAGAAAAGGAAAGCTGAGTCCGAGGTTCATTAGATCGTATGAAATATTAAAAAGGGTTGGACTCGTAACTTATCAATTAGCTTTGCCTTCGGATATGGACAAGATCCACAATGTTTTCCACGTATCAATGTTTATAAGGTACAGATCGAATCCATCTCATGTTATCGCTTCTGAAGAATTAGAGATCCGACTAGATTTGACTTATGGATCTTGGCTAAGGAAACTAATGAATTGCATAACAAAAGGATTTCATTGGTTAAAGTGCTTTGGCAGAATCATAAGGTAGAAGAGGTTACCTAGGAGAGAGAGGAGGATTTGAAAAAGCAGTTTCCACAACTCTTCGGTTCAGGCACTTCTTTAAATTCGAGGATGAATTTTCTTAAGGGAAGAAATGTAATACACAAATGTCAAAATTAGGACTTTATTGAAAATATTTTAAAATAGAGGATTTAAGTGATTAAATGATAAAAGATGGGTAGATGATTGAAATAGTGTTTTAAACTAGATTACAATCAAAGATAAATAGAGATGGCATTTTAGTCCTTTAAAGGGGAAATAAAATTAATAATTATTTTAATAAGGTATTTAAAAAGGAAAAAGGGGAAAATGAGATACAAGCTATATCTCTATATTCTTCTTCTTGCCATGGAAAAACTCTCCCCATATCATAAAGGTAAGATTTCAAATGGATAGTTTATTCTTTCATTTTTTGGTTGGTTATTGAAGCTTTGCGTATGCTAGAAGCTTAAGGAAGGATTTAATGGGATTAAAAATAAGTTATGGATGAGATATTAAATATTGAAAAAAAGGGTTTTTGAGTGATATGTTAAAATATGAGTGTTTATGGACGTTTACTGGTAGATTTGACTTGCCAAAGAGGTAAATAAGAGATTAGAAGCATTGGATTATATTAATAACATATTAGGAAAAGTGGTGTGATTCTTAGAATTGATTATTCTTGGAAGATGTTAGATGTTTTAAGAAGTTAAATGAAAGAATGTTAGTATGGATAGTTAAAAAAGAGTTTAGTAGCATTGTATAGTGTTTATATATCAAAATTTAGCCTCATTTGGGTGAAAATCGGGTTGAAAACTGAAAATTCTGGGTATGGGTATCGGTACTGATAAAACAGTACCGATACTATAGGCTAAAATGATATGAATTATTTAAGTAGTATCGATATTGATTCAATCAGTATCGATACCGAAGGGGGAGTATCGATACCGAAGGGAAGGTATATATACCATTTTGAAACAGAATGAAAAACTGGTATCGATACCATAGGAAGGTATCGGTACCATAGTATGGTAGTATCGATACCATGGTAAGGGTATCTATACCAAGTAACATCGAATCTAAAATCAGTATCGGTACCGGAAGGGGGTATCGGTACCATAGTATAGTAATATCTATACCATGGTAAGGGTATCGATACTATGGAGCCAGAAATGTTAAACGTAGGTTGATATTGTTATAGAAAGTTAATGATATGTCCTTTTGATTATTGTTTAAGTATAATGGTTAGAAAATATACTAACATATGGTATGATACATTTTTTAATGGATGCTTGAGTATATTGAAACCAAGCTCCCGAGACAAGCAAAACTAAGTGCAAAGGCAAAGCACCGGAGTAATCAGCCTTGCATTTTGGATTCATAGCGGGAGAAGCCAGGTGAGTGCATTTAAATGTGTAAATATATGATGTTCTAATCATATATATATGGTTGTTTAGAAATGTATGTGGTTATACCAAATATGCACTAAGTGTGCATTTCACGGAATTCATCCAATGTGGATGAATAACCATTTCGGCACTAAGTGTGCATTTCATAGAATTCATCCTATGTGGATGAATAACTGTTTTGGCACTAAGTGTGCATTTCACAGAATTCATCCTATGTGGATGAATAACCGTTTCGGCACTAAGTGTGCATTTCACTGAATTCATCCTATGTGGATGAATAACTGTTTCGGCACTAAGTGTGCATTTAATGGAATTCATCCTATATGGATGAATAACATTTTCGGCACTAAGTGTGCATTTCACGGAATTTATCCTATGGGGATGAATACCTGTTTCGGCACTAAGTGTGCGTTTCACGAAATTCATCCTATGTGGATGAATAACCGTTTCGGCACTAAGTGTGCATTTCACGGAATTCATCCTACGTAGACGAATAACCGTTTCGGCACTAAATGTGCATTTCACGGAATTGATCCTATGTGGGTGAATATCCGTATGGGTACTACGGGTGCATTACAAAGAAATGATAATGAATGGAAATAACGAATTGGTATTCGATCGATAAAGAATAATGATATATATATATATATATATATATATATATATATTGATTTCATTGTATGATTAGTTTTTGCCTCACTAAGTAGTACTTAACGTGTGTTTATTTCACGCATAGGTTGAATACAAGCTGAGTAAGGAGATCATTGGACATCCAAACCAGAGTTGCCTCATCAGTAACCGTATGATATACTTGTCTACTTTTGATATATTTTAGTTGGCATGTAATAGAGTTTAGTAAAAACGCTCTGAATCATATTAGATTAAACTGTTGTAAAATGGTGGGGTGTTAGAACATCTCTTTGGAGTAACTCAAAGAATTGCTATCGCTTACCATCCACAAACAAATGGACAGGCTGAAGTATCAAATCGGAAAATTAAAACAATTCTTGAAAAAATTGTTAAACAGGACCGAAAGGATTGGAGTTTAAAATTAACTGATGCACTTTGGGCATATCGAACTGCTTATAAATGTCTCATTGAGATGTTACCATACCGACTTGTTTTCGATAAACCATGCCATTTACCGGTTGAGTTAGAACATTGAGCTTATTGGCCCATTAAACAATGTAATGTGGACATGGATGCGGTTGGTGAAGCTCAGAAATTACATATTCATGAACTTAAGGAAATACGAAAAAATGCCTATGACAGTGCTCAGATATTTAAAGAAAAAATAGAAGAATTTCATGATAATCGAATTTCTTTTAAAACATTTTCTGTCGGTCAAAAAGTTATATTATTTAACTCTAAATTTAAACTTTTTGCTGGGAAACTCAAAACAAAATGGCTCGGACCATTTACAGTGACTCAAGTATTTCTTCACGGTGCTGTTGAAGTTGAAAATAACTCAGGAGTTCGATTTAAAGTTAATGGTCAAAGATTGAAGACGTTTTATGAAAATGCTACGGTTGGACTAATCGAATAAATCAATTTAGAAGAACCCACAGTCTGAAAAAAAATCAGGTCGTCAGGCTAACGACATTAATCAAAGACGCTTTATCGGTGACAATCCATTATTATTTTTATTTTCCGTTTGTTTAATTTTTATTTTTATTTTCAATTTTATTTTTTTGATTTATTTTTGTTTTTATTTTTCTTTGATTTTTAGGTACTCGTTATTCTTAGTTGAATTTTAAGCAAGATAAAATCAAGAATTGTTCGAAGCAAAAGAGAAAAAATGGCGAAAACCTGACCCCAAGGCTTGAAGAGATCGTGTGGTAGCAAATAAAGGAAGAATCATTCGAAAAAAAGGAAGCAGAATTTTGAACTATATTGTTCGGACAGTGCAGAAAAACTGATTTGGTTCGAACAATGCAGAAAAAGGCTTGTTTCAAACTGTGTAGAAAAGTACGAACAAAACAGTGCAGAAAAAACTAATTTGGTTCGAACAGTGCAGTAAAATACACATCATATTCGAACAATGCAGTGCAGAAAAAAACAAATTTGGTTCGAACTGTGCAGAAAAGTTTGAACAGAACAGTGCAGTGTAAAAAAATAGCAGTAAAGTTTTGGTTCGAGAAAAAAAACACAGCAGTACAATTTTGGTTTGAACAATGAAAAAAGGATAAAGCTTGATTGAGTTCTTTTCTTGAAGTCTACTTCCTTTAGAATAAAATCTTGGAATGATATATCTTTTCTTATTTTTGTTTTGTAGAAAATTTTAATATAACTTCTGGTAGCTTCTCGATCGGACATTCTACTCTACAACAGCTCGTCTCGACGTGGCCGTGGTCGCCAATAGATTGGGGAGTATTCCTTTTCCCTCTCTTTGTTTTTAAATTTGATATACATTTTGGGATAAAACGGATTAAGTGAAGGGGGAAGGATAAGCATGTCAATTTTTTTCCTTGACTTATTTGATTGTTTGAAATTGAAATATTCTGATATTGATGCGTTGGGATCGTTGGTTGCTATTCTTGAACTTGACTTTATACTCTTGCTTCCTTTTGGATTGTGACCATATTTTGATCGAATTTAATTTGCATGATTGGTGATTGGTATAGCTGGTGAATTTGTTTGTTGAGTATTGATATTTCTTTCTTTTGTTGATAAAGATGAAGTTTACTCAATGCATATAAACTTTTCTTGTGAGATCTAAGCCTAACGAGCATACATTTTCTTTCTTGCTCAATGTTTAACTTAAGTGTGTCGGACTAATTAGGATATTCTAGAACTTGTAATCACAATGCATATCGAGTCTACATGTTGAAAGCAATGTTTTAATGTGATAGGGGCACCTAGAATACACCCACTTTTCCCAAAAAAAGCCTACCCATTTACATATCCACTAGTGAACCACATTTGAGCCTATTTATCTTTCTTTGTTTTACACCTCATAATTACACCCAAAGCCTTTCTTTTTTATTTTTCTTCTATTTTCACACCCTTGCCGAGACTTGAGATCTTGTATCATTATTGTTCCACGAAAAAAATGAAAAAAATTCACTTATTCGAAAAAGGAAAAAAACAAAGTTGTTCACTATTTCGAACAGAAGAATAAAAAGAGAAGAAAAAAGGCCCTTTGTTAGAATGAAAAAGAAGAAGGAAAATTTGATCGTTTCAATTCCTTTTATCTATTCTTTTTCCTTGTTTTATCTTTCATTGTGATTCATGTTAATTCGTGGATTGTTCTTAATTATTTTGATCTCTTGTTTTGGCATTTTAAACCTTTCTTTTGGCCTTTTTACTACCCTAAACTAAGCCCCATTACACCTTGTTTAAAGACCCCTTGATTATTGCATTATGTTCACTTTTAGTAATGGAGACTTGATTGGATTTCAAACCCATGATAATATTTTGGTTAGTTTCAGTTTGAGCGATTTCATTTTCCCCAAACACTTTGTGCGGATATGTGTGAATCTTTGTAAGGTATTGAGTCATGTTTCATCGAAGTTGGCAATTAATTGGGATATCTTGCTTACTTTAAATTTTCTTAGTTGTGTCTTTGCTTGATTGTAACTTGAATTCGACAAATTTCATGGACATGGTTCGATTGGAAGTTTTAAAAATAAATTGAAATTGAAGTTAGCAACTTATGATTTTGATATGTTAATTAATGAATGCTTGAGGACAAGCATTAAATAAGTGAGGTGAAATTTGATAAATGCTTTATCTAGCTATTAATTTGCTTTTAAATTGCTCCTTAATCATTGGTTTTGTGGCTTATTTGTTTGTTTTGATTCAATTTATGCGCAGGACGCTAGATTATGGAAATTGCACTAAAAAGACAAAAATTTTGTAGTTTTTTTATTTTCAGAATCAAAGATGGATTAGTGGGCATGACTTTGGGCATGAAATATATGAGGAGGCAATGACATCAGCACCTTCTAGAAGGTCCAGTCAGCACTTCTAGAAGAACGAATGGATCAGCCGCGCATTTCTGCAATTCAGATTTGAATTAAACTCATGTTTCAGGATATTATTTTAAATATTATATTTGTTTTAGGAATTTTAGTTTAAATAGTTTTAAGTATTTTAATTGGGATTTAGGATAATATTTTATCTTATCTTTGTTTTAGGTATTTTAGTTTAAATAGTTGTAAGTATTTTAATTAGGATTTATTTCTTTATTTTAGGAATTATCTTTAGCTTGTTTTTAGGATTTTGAAGGATATAAATATCCTCTCAGGGTAAGCCTATAAACACATCTCTCACTTCTAAGAATTTAATCTTCTTCTTCTCTCTAACTTTATAAAATTCTCTTTATTTTCTTTCAAGCTTTTCGCATACTTCTTTATTTTATTTTAAAGTTTTGTTTTCAAATAGGCTAAGTATGACTTTGGTCATGCTTAGCTAATTTTCTTTTAAGTCAAAGGCTAAAGCTAAGGCTCAATTCCAAACGTGAGAATTGTAAGGCGCTTAAATCGCTTCAGATTTTTCTTTATGTTTTCTGGGCTTATTTTCAAATCAAAACGATTTTCAAAACCAAAAGTCAGCATTGCTTTGGATGTTGTAATGGTTAACGTGGGAAGGAGGATCGGCTTATTGAAGAACATTTGACTCCCTGTGAGCACACTTAGCAAAATTGTTTGCGAGGAAACTGAGATCGGAATCAGTTATTGTTGAAATAACATAATCCAAGTTGGCAGCTTTTCGAACTTCAACATTTTAAGATATACAATGTTGTTGTTGGTTAGATAAACTCCCAAACCGAAATTTAAGAGTGCACGTGGATATTCGGTATACAAAGCTTAGTCAAAATGAATTGTCCTTGTAGACAAGTAGCCGATTTGAATCTTGAAGTAAAGATCTATTTTGATGATCCGAGGAATTTGAGGCAAAACTGAAGTCTGAGGTTGTTCTTACCATAAGTCTTCTTTATCTCAATCTATTTTATTTATTTAATTGTTTATTTAATCTTTATCTCATTTTATTTCTTTAAACAATTTAAAAACTTCCCCTTTTATCTTTCAATTTTATTTATTTATTTATTTATTTTATTATTTTTATCTTTTCATTTTTATCTGAAACTCTATCTTCTTCTAAATCAAGAAATAGTTTCACTAAATCAGAAACACCGTAGTCCATATGGATCGACCCTACTTCTCTATACTACTCTCCATTTTTACTTATTAAGAAGCCGTAATTATTTTGATAGCAAAACAATAGTTATCATTAACTGATGTAGTTAATTCTTTGGTTGCAAGAAAAATTGGAGGAGTGAGAGTATGTGGAATATGCACAATGCCAGATCATCCAACATATTTTTGTCCGATGTTACAATAAGAAGTTGGTGCACAAGTGAACATAGTGGGAAAATTTTACAAGACCTCCCCTGAGGCTTTTCAACCCTTACGAAAACTCTTACAACCCAGGGTGGAGCATCCAAATTTTAGTTACATACAAATCCCGAGGCCTAATCAAGCCTATAAATCAAGGCCATCTCCACCACCTCATGAATTGCCAAAGTCCTCTTTAGAATCTATCATTGAGAGGTTTTCTATTTCTCAAGAAAAAAAAATTCTAGAATCGCACTGAGGCTCATTTGCAAGAAATATATAAGAAGATTAGTCAACTAGCTTAGATCGTGGGACACTTGGAATCACAAGGTAAACTTTCATCACAAATCGAGTTGAACCCACGGGAAAATGTTAGCGTCATCACCCTTCGAAGCGGTATAATTTTCAAACAACCAGTCCTAGAGGATGTTGGCACAAATCCTAAAAAAATGGAGAATAATCGAAATCCTAAGAAGAAGAAAAAACAATTGACTCAGAATCTCAGAAGGACAAAGGGATTGGCGCAAATCCCCATAAAAAAGAAGCATCACAATCTGATCCAACACCATCTCCATATGCCACTCTGCCTCTTTTTCCTTCAAGGTTGCTAAAAAAAGACAAACAAACTGAAAAGAAAAAAATCTTGGAAGTATTCCGAAGGCTGAAATCAACATGCCTCTCATTGACGTAATCTGAAAAATACTAAGGTATGCTAGATTTCTTAAAGACATTTGTACCACAAAAAAGGCTTACCGAAATAGAAAATGTGAATTTAGGAGAGCATGTTTCAGTTGTCTTCCAACAAAAACCTCCACCAAAGTTAAAAGATTGAGGTATTTTTGTTATACATTGCCAAATTGGTAAAGTTAGAATTAAACGTGCAATGTGTGATTTAGGAGCTTTTATAAATATTATGCCTTTACTTGTGTACAACTTACTTTCTAATGAGCCCTTGAAGGATACAATAGTAACAATAGAGCTAGCGGATCGATCGATAATTTATCCCGAAGGACTCTTGGAAGATGTCTTAGTTAAGGTAAATGAGCTTACATTTTTCGTAGATTTCTATGTCGTTGACATGGAAAATGATCGAACAAATATTTGTTCTAAGATACTTCTGGGTCGACCCTTCCTTAGCACAACAAATACGAAAATCGATGTAAGAAGTGGAATTCTTACAATGGAGTTTGACGGTAAGATTGTAAAATTTGATGTATACAAAGCAATGCGACATCTATATAAAGTTGCTAGTATTAACGTTGTTGATACTATTGAACCTCCCATTGATGATTTTATAGAATCTAACTTTATTGATAATCTATACAGGGAATTTGAGGAATTTGAATATGAAATCAAGGAGTTTGAGAAAAAAAAATCGGTTAATCATGATTCAAGCTTTACTCCCTCAAATCCTAAAATACTACCTTCTGTTTTGTAGACTCCTCAAATCGATTTCAATTAGTTCCCATAAAACTTGAAGAACACATTTTTGGGAAAAAGAGAGACTTTGCCAGCAATTATTTCGAACAAAATGAAAAGTATTTGAAGAAAAACCTATGAGAATACCTAAATCTACAAGAAAAAAAATAAAAGAATTATACGATCGTAGAATTTATCATAAGGAAATTCTTAGTTAGAAAAAACTTATGAAATAGAAGAAGTATTTCCCTTAAAACCTATAATCTGAAAACAAGTCGTCCAGTTAATGACGTTAAACAAAAGCATTAAATGGGAGACAACCCATTTTATTTTATTTCTAGTAAATTATATTTTATTTCAATTCAGTTTTATTTTAATTCATTTAATTTTTATTAATTTTTATTTTATTAGGTAGTTATTTTATTTTCTTTAAATTTTCTTTGAATAGATTCGAATTTCAATCGAATTTATTACTTTGGAGCAGTGTTTCACGTTTGTAGACATCAAGGGATGCATGTTAGCAAAACCTACACCATATGGCACAAGTTAGCAAAACCCAAACCCCAATTTTTCCCAACTCTATCGCCACCCCCAATATGGATCACTTAAATTCTTTTTAAAATGTCGGCAGGCCCCACCTCTCTCTTACCCAATTAAATTTCTTTTTAATTCACCTTATCTATCTTTGAAACTAATATCTTTCCTTTTTTAAAAATTCCCATGAACCCAACATTTTTATTACTTCTTTTTAAATTTTAAATTTTAAATTTTAAACACCCTACTTATCTTTTACCTTATCTCATTTTTTTATTTTAAATTCTTCACCGTTTGACAAAACCAAACAAAACTCATCCCTGAACCCCACCAAATAAAACCTTTTTACATTTAATCTTAAACCCCACGTGCCATTTAAATCCCCAAAACCTTTATTATTCTTTATTTATTTTTCTTTTAGCCTTGCGTCACCTTCACCACTTTCACGAGATCAAACAAGTCTTAACTGTCACACCTCACCTCTTCCGTCACTCATTCACCATCGTCATTTATGATCATTACCACCATCAAACTAGGGGAGTAATTATGTTCCATTTCTTGTATTTTTCTATTCATATTAGGACAATATGGATTAATTGATGGGGTAGAATTTGCTATCAAATTTTTCGCTTGCTTGTTTGAATGGTTGGAATTAAGTTTTTATGATATTGATGTGTTGGAATCTTTTGTTGCTTATCTTGAAATTCACTTTATACTCTTGCTTACTTGTGGATTATGATCATGTTTTGATCGAACTTGATTTACATAATGGATATTGGTATAGCTGGTGATTTTCTGATAAGTATTGATATTTTCGTGCATTTGTTGATGGAGATGAAATTGACTCAATACATATAAACCTTTCTTGTGAGATTTGAGCCTAACGAGCATATATTTTCTTTCTTGCTCATTATTTGAATGAGTGTATCAGACTAATTATGATATTCTAGAACTCGTAATCTTAATACATATCGAGACCACATGTTAGACATAATGTTTTAATGTGATAGGGAAACTTAGGATTAACCCCACTTTTTCCCAAAAAGCATACCAATTTATATATCTAGTAGTGAACCACTTTTTAAGCCTTTATCCTTTTTCTTTGTTTTTACCATATACATAAACCCAAGCCTTTATTTTCATCCCTGTTTTCTACCCATATCAAGACAAGTATATTAGTTGTTTACATTGATGTATGTTCTTTCTTTTATTATTTTAATATTTTTGTTATTTAAATAAAATTGGTTCAAACAATTACGGCAGTACAATACAAAAAGCAACAAAAGAAAAAACTTGGAAAAAGAAGGAAAAAAAGCAAAAACACAAAAAGAAGAAAAAAACAAAAAAGAGGTGATTTATCTTTATCTTTATGTTTATGTTTATGTTTATTAGTTTACTTTCATTTATTTTATGAAGTTAAGAACTATTTGTAAATCTCTTGTCTTGGTATTTAAACCAATCATCATGTATTTTCCCTACCCTAACCTAATCCCCATTACACCTTGATTTAAAGACCCCTTGATTATTGCATTATGTTCACTTTCAGTAGTGGAGAATTAATTAGATTCCAATTCTATGGTAATATCTTGGTCAGTTTCGGTTTGATCGATTTCATTTTAACATAAACACTTTGAGCGGATATGTGTGAATCTTTGTGAGGTATTGTGTCATGTTTCTTTAAAGTTGGTAAATAATTCAGATATCTTACTTGCTTTAAAATTATTCTTAGTTGTGTCTTTGTTTGATTGTATCTTGAATTCAACAATTGTCATGGACTTAGTTTGATTGGAAGTTTGAGGAATAAAGTGAAATTGAAGATATCAAATTGTTATTTTTATGTGTTAATTGAGGAATGCTTGAGGACAAACATTGAATAAGTGAGGGGGAATTTGATAGGTGATTTATTTAGTTATTATTTTGCCTTTAAATTTTTCCTTTGTTGTTGGTTTTTGTGGCTGGTTTGTTCGTTTTGATTCATTTTCTGTACAAGACACTAGATTCTGGAAATTGCACTTAAAGGACAAAATTCTGCATTTTTTATTTTCAGAATCAAGGTTGGATTTGTGGGCATAACTCTGGGCATGATGCATCTGATGTGGCGTTAAGTCAACATCTTTCAAAAGGCCCAGTAAGCACTTCTAGAAGGAGGAATGGGTATTCCGAGTTTTTGAAATTTGAATTTAAGTTAGTCTCGTGTTTTTAGGGTTTTAGTTTAAATATTTTAAGAATTGTCTTTGGGATTTATCTCTTATTTTTAGGAATTATCTTTTCATTAATTTTAGGGATTTTAAAGGCTATAAATACACTTTCAGGGTAAGCCTAAAAACACAATTCAGAATTTTTTCTTCTTTTATGCTTTGGGTTTTATAAAAGTTTTCTTTTTTTCCCAAAGTTTTCTTTGTTTTTTTAAATATACTAAGTATGATTGCCATACTTAGCTAATTTCTCCATAAGCCAAGGGCTAAAACGATGACTCAATTCCATGTTTTAGAATTGAAAAGCACTTAAAATACCTTCGGGTAATTTTCTCAATTTTTTGGAGAAATAGGATAAGTAATCGACCTATCCTTTAAAATCAAAACGTTTTTAAATAAAAAAGAGCTTGTTGGTTTATATGTTGTTTTGGTTCAAAGTTGGGAGGAAGAATTGACTGGTAGCAAGTTCGACTTCCTGTGAAACACATAGCAGTGGTCCACTAAGGGAAATTGAGATTGGGCTCGATTCTCATTGAGACAACATAGTCCGAGTCGAGTTTTTCCAAAGCTTTTAAAAATGAGTTTGTGCTGACGACGATAGTCGTAGTTAGTTCATATAAAGACTTAAATTTAAAGATAACTTTTGGATATTAAGTTTACAAGAGAGAAAAACAAGTTACAGGGGTTAGGTCATATAGACTGTAACCGACAGATATCCGAAGTAAAAATCTATTCCGATGATTAGATGAAATTGAGGCAAAGCTGAAGCCTGAGGCTGTTTTTACAATAAGTTTTCTTATGTCATTTTATTTTAAATTTATTTATTTGTTTACTTTTTCTTTATCCCTAATTATTTTTAAAACAATTTAAATCCTCTTTTTCTCTCATCCCTAGCTTATCTTCCTTTTTATCCAAATCTCTATTCTTTTCATTTATATCCATATTTAAAATAAAAAATTCTACAACTTCAAAAACTTCAAAGTCCCTATGGACTGGCCTTGCTTCTCTATACTGCTTTTTTCTTTTATTTATTTATTTATTTTTGAGAAAAATAAATTATTTGACAGTAATATATGTTTGTCACCTTGTTTCCCAGGAACAACTTCATCGAAGAAGTCGTACCCTTTTTTCATTCGACAAAAAACAGTGATCAAATTGGAAAAATTAGTGGGATCAATTTCCTTTTCAAAAATGCATAAATTTCATCCACAGTGACCTTTCCAACATCAATCAGTTTTCCTATCACAACCGAATACAATAACATCCTATTCAACGAGATAGGGGAATGGTGAGAGGTAGGCATCAACCGAGTTTTCAAAAAATGACTCTAAATCTTTTACATGGGGCTTTAATTGATTCGGGTAGTTCTGTGGTGCGGCGCCTAAAAAACGGTTAATATACGGCGTGACCGGTTAAACAAGTGACCGGTTAAAATTTAGACCGGTTATGTTATATTATTTAACCGGAAATATTATAAAGTACAATAACATACTAGGTAGCGCTTATATAATGTAATAGGTAACACTTATATTGACCTATTTTATAAGTAAACCGGTATATTTATACTGATAGCATTGCATATTTACCTATTACATTATAATATGTTGAAAGTGTCTATACTTTTTTATAAAAAAGATCGATACCTTTTTTAAAGTTATGTAATTTATGTTTCAATTTTTTAATAGTGTTTCATGTTTTCCACCTACAATATTAATTTAATAATTTCATTTGCACAAAAAATTATTTGATTGTTTTGATATTTTATAAAATAATATTTAGAATTTAAATTTAACAATATTAACCAAAGATAATAATAAATATGTAATATATATGTTTATTGTTTTTAATTTAATGATAATATATACCGTAACATAAAAAATAAATCATTAGATACATATAATTACTAAATTGATATCTTAAAACTCACTCAAAAGATAACCTTAAATTAATGTTTTCCACAGTGAAATAAGTATGGACACTTTTATAAAAATGATAGATACTTTACAATATAAGCACTACCTATTACATTATATAAACGCTACCTATTACATTATATAAGTTCTACCTATTACATCATATTTTTACCTATTATATTGAAAGTGTCCATACTTTTTATAAAAATGATCGATACTTTTTTTAAAGTTATGTAATTTATGTTTCAATTTTTTTTAATAGTGTTTCATGTTTTCCACCTACAATATTAATTTAATAATTTCATTTGCACAAAAAATTATTTGATTGTTTTGATATTTTATAAAATAATATTTAGAATTTAAATTTAACAATATTAACCAAAGATAATAATAAATATGTAATATATATGTTTATTGTTTTTAATTTAATAATATATATCGTAACGTAAAAAATAAATCATTAGACGCCTATAATTACTAAATTAATATCTTAAAACTCACTCAAAAGATAACTTTAAATTAATGTTTTCCACAGTGAAAAAAGTATGGACACTTTTATAAAAAGGATAGATACTTTACAATATAAGCACTACCTATTACATTATATAAACGCTACCTATTACATTATATAAGCGCTACCTATTACATCATATTTTTACCTATTATATTGAAAGTGTTCATACTTTTTATAAAAAGGATCGATACTTTTTTTAAAGTTATGTAATTTATGTTTCAATTTTTTTAATAGTGTTTCATGTTTTCCACCTACAATATTAATTTAATAATTTCATTTGCACAAAAAATTATTTGATTGTTTTGATATTTTATAAAATAATATTTAGAATTTAAATTTAACAATATTAACCAAATATAATAATAAATATGTAATATATATGTTTATTGTTTTTAATTTAATAATAATATATACCGTAACGTAAAAAATAAATCATTAGACGCCTATAATTACTAAATTAATATCTTAAAACTCACTCAAAAGATGTACATACCTAAATATGTAGTTATTGTACATACCTAAATTTAATGATAATATATACTTGTAGTTATTGTACATACCTAAATATGTACTGCGAATTTAATGTTGTACCCACTCTTTAACTACCACTACCAATACCACATCCTATTGAAAGCAGCACGACTGAAACATGTTCAAAATGAACCTTTTCTTACATCTCCATCAACTCCTAGACCACTGAACTTGCACAACAAAATTTTTGCCATAGATAATACTGATGTAGACAATGTTAAGCCAACCGAGGAATGCCATGAAGTACGCAGAAAAAAATAGGAAATTTGAAATTAGTTTTGATTCTCGTACGAAAACTCTAATTTGCTCCTGCAAAAAATTCGAGACCGTTGGACTTCCGTGTCGCCATCAACTTCACATTTTGAAGCACTTGGACTACACATATTTGCCCGGGACTTTGATTCAAAGTAGGTGGACTAATGATACGAAGGCTTCTGCACCCAGCTATGTTGATTTGAATGTGTCTCCAGAAGTGATGCAAATGGCAAGGTTCGCTGCTCTACGTTCAACGTCAAGTAGGTTATGCTACATTGCATCAAAGACAGACGAGTCTTTCAAAACCGCAAGAGATGAGATGAAAAAACTAATAGAAGAATTAGAAAACTCGTTTGGTTTGAATGATTCAGTCAACCAGAGCATTGTAGTAAACAATGTTCATGACCCTCAACGAAAACAACGCAAGCGAAAAGAAGTGCCGAAGAACAAGGTCGAGAAAAAAATTAGGCGATGTGGGTACTGCAACGGTGAGGGACATAACAAACTAACATGTCCTCAAGTCAAGCTCAGTTTGAGTACAAGCACACAGCCTACATCAACTGATTTTTTCGAAGACGGAATGGAATGACAACGATCTCCATATATCGTAAGTATCAACATGACTCCTATTGTATGTACATATAAATATTTTGAATGAAGGAAGAAAAACCGCGTTACTTAAAATTACAGACACAATATTAAAAAGTGTCGATATGGTTGTAGACCTATTCGCTCATAAAATCGGTATATTTATACCGGTTATATTACAAAATTATCTATTACATTATAATTCTGGGTTCCGATGTGTAAATGTCGACACTTTTTGACAAGGTATCGACACATTTTTCTTCCAATCTGGACATAAAGTACCGACACAATATTAAAAAGTGTCGATATAGATTGTAGACCTATTCGCTCATAAAACCGGTATATTTATACCGCTTATATTAAAAAATTATATATTACATTATAATCCTGGGTTCCGATGTGTAAATGTCGACACTTTTTGACAAGGTATCGACACATTTTTCTTCCAATCTGGACATAAAGTACCGACACAATATTAAAAAGTGTCGATATAGGTTGTAGACCTATTCGCTCATAAAACCGGTATATTTATACCGGTTATATTACAAAATTATCTATTACATTATAATTCTGGGTTCCGATGTGTAAATGTCGACACTTTTTGACAAGGTATCGACACATTTTTCTTCCAATCTGGACATAAAGTACCGTCACAATATTAAAAAGTGTCGATATAGGTTGTAGACCTATTCGCTCATAAAACCAGTATATTTATACCGGTTATATTACAAAATTATCTATTACATTATAATTCTGGGTTCTGATGTATAAATGTCGACACTTTTTGACAAGGTATCGACACATTTTTCTTCCAATCTGGACATAAAGTACCGACACAATATTAAAAAGTGTCGATATAGGTTGTAGACCTATTCGCTCATAAAACCGGTATATTTATACCGGTTATATTACAAAATTATCTATTACATTATAATTCTGGGTTCCGATGTTTTTTCAATCGACACTTTTTGAAATGGTATCGACACATTTTTCTTCCATTCTGGACATAAAGTACAGACACAATATTAAAAAGTGTGAAAACTTTGTTGTGGATATCATGGAAAACAATGATATAGTAATGTGTTTCAATACATTTGCAAGCAGATGTAAAATACATTAATAACTAGTATTGATATTTCAACAATCCTCAAATGTATATGTATACAGAGAAGCAAATATGAAATAATTAATGAAAATATACACACAATATAATCACACTAAAATATAAATACACAAGAATGTTAAAATAATGTACCGACAAACGAAATTAATCCGATGAAAAAGGGTTATTTCTAACGAAGTCCGGAACATTAGAGATCTTCAACAAATTTTCCAAATACTCTCATATGTTTCCGCCTTTTTCTGAGGACATACATAAATAATTTCAATTATCAAACTAATGAGGTGCAATTTTACTAACAATAAACTAAATTCGCATAAGCATGAATAAATTTGTGTCATACCTAGAGCATTGTCGTTCGAATGGGAAGCAGCATTAAAGATATGTGGACATATGTAATTGTATTTCTATATAAACACATAAGTTGTTAAAATAATCAATGTCTGAACACCTGTTCAACTGGAAAAACATATTGCATAAATGCAACTTACCGGATTATAAATCGTTTTTTTCCGCTGAATCATCGACCAAAAGTGTATTTAGCTCGTTAAAATCTGGACACGCGTTCCAAACATCATTGAGATCTTTACAGTAGGTAACAGAATCGTATGTTTTGCATTTTTCTTGATCCTGTTCACAAACAGTCGAACATAAATATGTAGGAATCATAGATAACAAAAAGTCAGCAAACTGTAATGACATTCATCTTACCCACACGAATAGAAAATGCTCAGAAAATAAAGGTAGTTTCTCAAGTACACGGTCGACGTTATGCCTGAGATTGTAATCAAGTTTGAATGTTAACATTCAAATGTATATTAACAATTTTGACTACAGTAATTCAATTGCTCCAAACATGTTCTAACCTCATCTTTGAAGACCAAAGGGCAACAACAAAATTGTCGACACAAAATTGCATAAATTCAAATAATCCTCTTCTGAGGACAACATCTACAACATGAAGAAAATGAGATTAAAGTTCTACGCTTATATGTTAAAATAATGGATACAAAAGAATAGAATTAAAACCTGCAGGCAGTCTTAGGATGTAGGCAAGGACACCATTGAGATCAAAAATTAAAAGTTTTCTTGAAGGCGGCGTTGCAGACACGATATACTTGCTTGGATCATCATCATCATCATTATCATCGTCATCATCTTCATCGTCATCTTCATCGTCAGCTTCATCGTCATCATCATCGTCATCTTCATCGTCATCTTCATCGTCAGCTTCATCTTCATTGACCGCTTGGTTGTCCACATCTGTTAAAAGAAAATAAAGTACAGTTCAGAACGTGTAAATGTTTAGAAACATAAATAATGAATTACCTAACTCGTTTGATGTCGTTGACGTAATTCGTCACGCAACATGGAGACTTCATGTTGCAATGATGAAATATCGGATCGCATTCCACTCACAAGGGAATCAATATGCTCCCGAAAATTGACCATGTATTCCATCACGGTCTTAATTGTGACATCCTCTGCAACTGGAGCTTCTTCCATCATTGCGTCTCCACTTGGTTGCTCTTCTTCATGGCCAACGGGGTCCATTTCCTCCCTCTCTTGATCTAATCCGACCTCCTTGACACGCTTCCAACCGAGTTTTTCAACAAAATCATATCCCGCTTTTTTAATAAATACCATGTCAATCTTGCGGGTTAATCGAACATGGGCGTCATGCAAAAAATCAACTTCCTTCTTCTTCAACAGATGGGTGATGACACATCTATATGGTAGTGTAGTTGAAATTGTTTCTCCCTTTGTGACCATATATATAATTGTATTAAATATGAGGTTTGCAATGTTTGGAGCCGTTTTGGATTTGGATTTATACTTTGCTATCCACCAATAATCGCTGTCTCGAAGTGTTGAATGTTTTCCCCCACTAGGCCAGATATACCATGTGAGCATTTTGTGAAACACTCTCGACTCTACATCGAGGTGAATTGGGCTATTTCTAGCAACCCGTTTAATTGTAAACCAATCTACACCATTTTCATCTGAATCCCCTTTATTCGCTACACCTAAACCCTCCGCAATAGTTTCCGGAGATATATATATCCTTCCCCATGACATGTGTATTAATTCATATTATATTAGTCTTATTAGGCTCGTGCTGTAAGGAAGCATTGTTGTAGAAGACTCTAACTAGGTTGGGATAATATCTTGGTTCTACACCAAGGAATTCAAGCCAACCCCAAGATGTAAATGTGGATTTAAAACTAAATGCATATTTATCATCAAACAAGAAACCCAGGTCAATGACACGTTCGGGACGATTCTTTCTTACTTTAAAACTCGTCTGCCATCTTTGTTTCTCCATATCGGATCTAAAGTTCAGAGTTTCGAAGGACCTGATTTCCTCAGAAGAATCGTTTGTTACAGAAGGAGGTTGTGGTTGAGAAGAACTGGGTTGAGAAGAGCTTTGAGAAAGACCGCGCTTCTGACGCTGACGTTTTGGAGCCATTTTGGTTGGATGCTATTACAATAGAACACAAACACATTCAGGAAAAAAACTCCAATATAGAAATCAATCAAACCCATAAAATATCGATAAATTTACCTGAATATCTGATCGTCACTTATGATAACGCTAGTATTCTTCGGAGAGGAAGAGTTATCTTCTGCCTGCTTGCCTTTATGTTTAGGGTTTTTCAATTTAGAGTACTATATATAGTGAATGGTGGAAAAACACTTGATATTTAAATTAGTATCGACAAAACATTAAACAGTGTCGATACATATTATATACCAATTCTCTCATAAAACCGGTATACTTGTACCGGTTAGATTGAAAAATTACCTATTACATTATACTTATGGGTTTCGATGTTTATGGGATCGAAACTTTTATATATGGATCGACACTTTATTGTTGCACCCTGTTTGCCATTCATTCTGGACCAAAAATATCGACACAAACTAAAAAAAGTGTCGACACATTATTTAGACCTATTATCTCATAAAACCGATATACTTGTACCGGTTAGATTGAAAAATTACATATTACATTATACTTTTGGGTTTCGATGTTTATGGGATCGACTCTTTTTATATATGGATCGACACTTTATGGTTGCACCCTGTTTGCCATTCATTCTGGACCAAAAATATCGACACAAACTACAAAAGTGTTGACACATTATTTAGACCTATTCTCTCATAAAACCGGTATACTTGTACCGGTTAGATTGAAAAATTACATATTACATTATACTTTTGGTTTTTGATGTTTATGGGATCGACACTTTTTATATATGGATCGACACTTTATGGTTGCAGCCTGTTTGCCATTCATTCTGGACCAAAAATATCGACACAAAGTACAAAAGTGTCGATACATTATTTAGACCTATTCTCTCATAAAACCGGTATACTTGCACCGATTAGATTGAAAAATTACCTATTACATTATACTTTTGGGTTTCGATGTTTTTGGGATCGACACTTTTTATATATGGATCGACACTTTATGGTTGCACCCTGTTTGCCATATTGTAAATTTGCCTTTTACTTTAAAGTATCAACATGACCCTTAATGTGTATAAGAAACATGTACAACAACATACTGCTAACTTTTCTCATCTCATTCATAATTATATTCACATACAAAATTATAAATCGTATACAAAATTATAAATCTTATACAAAATTAACTCTAAATTTACATCATTGCATCCTTTTGTTATTCTTATGTATCATGGGAGCTTTTGTTATCTCCATTCTTCGTTGATTTTGATTGTGGCTTACGAGATCGTTTAATATTCGCGATCGATCCCACTCTCCAACAACCTATATTCAAATTGTCAGAACGTTAAGTATTGTAAACTACAACATTCAATCTACGACTTTTAACAATTTTACCACAAACGAATTTTTCTTTCCACTTACAAAATCACCAGTTGCCCCTGTAGAACCGATCGATTCCATCCACATCATCACATACATGCCGCAATCATGTCTGTTACAAAATTTGAAAACCACACATGTCAATTATGATGAATACTGCATAAATTAAGCTTTCTATTTGTGATAACATCTCATACCCATTCAATTTCTTATTCTTCTTATGCTCCACAAATTTGAAATTTTTCAAGGGATACTTTCCTAGAGATCCACAGGATTCAACCCAAATGCGTTTCTTATTATAAGAATCTAATATTTTAATCTGCATTAAAATAGAAGAAGTTATGATCCAAAAAAATTATGCATTATAATTTACATAATGTCCTTTCATACATACATACATACATACATACATACATACATACCAATCTCTTAGCATCCTTCACTCTCTGTTTAGCTGCTTCAGTTGTAAACATACTATCATATATTGTTGCAACACGATCTACCATATCCAACACCAACAGATACCAATGTGAATTATGGTAGTTTATTGTGATCATGATCTGCAACAAATTTCACACCCAATTTGACAAAATTCAACATTCTATATCCGAAAACATCATTTGCAATTGGTATGGTGTCTTACCTTCTCACAGTCGGTAAATTTCACATAGTTATTCAGTATGGGACCCCAGAAGGTAGCAATACTCTCAACACTTTCTTTGTTGTTGGCATCCAACGCCTGCTGCTGCAATTACGCAACAAACATTATTAATTTACCGTCTATAACACTACTTATCTCCATTTATTAATTTAACTCACCGCTAACTGGTATGGAAGGTAGCCAATCCTCCGGAGTGACTTCTGAGAATCGTAGCATACTGTCCAGGCGAGCAAATCAATAACCTAACAAAATTAATTACACAATCAGAACATATTCAATAAGTTTTAACATTTTCTACTTTCTACTTACCACACCGCCAACCCATTCTGTAGGCTTCAACGTTGCAACGTCGTATACACTAGCGAATTGATTTCCCATTGAGATTACAAAATATCTGTATGAATCATTAGGATTAATATGTTGTCATGAAATATTTTAAATATAACTCACAAAGCAATATATTTCACTTACTCCGATTCTAACTCACTATTCCATAAATAATCACAAATTGCAGCTTCGATGTCATCAATTCCGCTTGGAATATCCGTTTTTTCAACCTACAATTTTGCATACAAATTTTTGTCACAACAACATAATAAAAATCAAATTAAGTTTTCTTTTATTCAACTTACCTTCTGCTTCTTCTTCTGGGGTGCAGGACATTCCGAATCCAAATCTGCTGCTATAACACTCTCCGGTGTATAAATGACATCGACTTCCTTCCTCCTCATTTCTTCCATCTCTTCTTCTTCCTCCTCCCTCTTTTTCTTCTTCATATTTTTTCTGTTCATCGTATTTTTTTTTCTACATAGCTCTTCATCTCCTTTATTTCACCCTTCAATTGATCTCCTTCATCCAAGTATTTATCAACCACCCCCTTCACCCCCGTAAGTTCACTCCTCAATTCCACAACCTCCTTCACCACTCCCTCAAATTTTTCACCCGTCACCATCTTAATATCACCCCTCAACACCTCTACTTCTTTCACCACTCCATCTATTTTTCCTTCCACTACCCCCTAATGCCTCTCAAGTGTATCTTCGACTCTCTCAAGTTTCTCTTCGACTCTATCAAGTTTCTCTTCGACTCTTGATTGTCTTTGCATGATATCAAATTGGATGTTTTTGATATCAGCCAATTCAGACATCAAAATGTCGAAGTTACTATGTTTTCCCTCACCGTCGTCCCACTCACCGTCATCCCCCAATACAACTATCTCTCCTTTCTTCTCCTCTGCCTCCTCTACATCCTTGCCAATAACATTCAAAATTAAATTACAATATTAAGACATTGATTATATTCTTAATATTATTTAATTAAATTTATTACCCTTTCTTGCTTCTTCGCTCTATCCAACTTCAACTTCACCATCACTCTAACCACCTCTTCCTTCCCCCATGCACGGATGCGTGCCACTCCGATTCTTTCATAAGCTGGCACTGCCTCACAGCTCGACCAAAAATCGAACAGTGCAACCTGCATTTATAATAAAATTTATATTTTTATATAAAAACACAAAAAAGTTCTTCAACTCATTTACCTCTAAGATTGCTATGCACCCTTTGAGGTATCTCTGGCTGCCCTTTTTAAAGGTGATTATTGATTCAATCAATATCGAATGGATATATTCAGCCCAATTGAATTCACCCTTCAAGCCTTCATCGCAAATGAACTTCATATGTTCCTTGTTCGTTGACGTATTACCCGTTGGACAAAGAAAGATACCGACAAGGTATAATAGAAATCTGGCCTTCAGCTCATCCCCAACGTAAGATCCACTTTTTATTTCCTCTTCAAATTCAGCATATGTCACCTTCTGCTTCAAACCATATTTGGAGGCAAGTGCTTTCCAGTCCTTACTCTTACAAACTTCTACAACACTTTTGCCTTCATTTTCTACCCCCAATACGGCTGCAGCACATGGGATCCCGAGAGGAAATGAAAAATCACCATACTTAGCAATACATTGTCTGACATCAAATTGCGCCATCAAGGATCGACACAATTCCCTCCGAATAGGTCGATCCCTTACTCCTACCAACGATCCAAAACCTATTTCTCCCAGCACATTCAACTGACCCTTCTCCTTAAGGTGTTTAATTAATGAATTCACCCTTTTAATGCTGCATCTTGTCGACACTTCCTAAATTTTTAACAATATATAATGTTATAGTTCTTATATTTTGTATCAACATATTTACAAGTTTAATGAATACCTTATTTTCATGTGCTTTCCTCCGTTCTTTGTATTCTTTACTATCATTCCTTGACTGTGTGATGTAAGGTTCCTTTTCAGCATCACTCATTGAATTCCATTTGGACCTCACATCTTTTGTCACCTAATATTAAACATAAACGTTTCTTAATCAATACATTAACACTAAATACTACTCAATGTCAATTTCATTTTACATACCGAACCGCTCTATGTGCCATCTTCCTTCATCCTTTTGCATTCGGCCATACTGTCAACATTTAAAATTTGTAATCAATTTAAAGTTTATCGATACTTTAATCCAATTACCATTTCAACAATAATAACAAAAAGACATTGATAATTACTAGAAGTACATATATCCACCCTTTGGTTGCTTTCGAGTCTCTGCCTCAATTTCAAAGTCATCTGCTCCACCAACAATTTTCCAACCCATTGACTCCATTTTTCCTTCATATATCAGTTTACGCAAATCAAATTATTTTATTACATACACTTTATTCATATACAAATATAGATAACTACTCTGTGGTAAAACGGTTTTCTTCAAAAGAATTTGAATGGTCACACCAAAATGTGTCGGCACATTTATACAACCTATAATATCATTTTCTACCTATAATATTTAATAAAAGTATCGAAATTTATATTTTTCCTTGAATATCACTTTCTACCTGCAATCGGTCCCAAATGCATCTTTACTCCAAAATCCCAAACAACACATAAAAACCCTATCGCGATTACTGTAATAATAAAAAATTAGGGTTTCGACAACATACTTTTCGATTCGACTGCATCAACAAACAAACAAACTTCGCTTTAGAAACGCCTTCTGAAATACAGCAACAATTACGCTTCGATTTCAAAAACTCGTCCGTTCTATCTATTTTCAGAGGATATTTAGCTATGACCTTTATATTTTCATCGGATATGTTATTTATATTTAATCGATACAAATACAAAAGTGTCGATACTTTTATGTCAGGTGTCGATACTTTCGAAAGGATAATTACCTATTTCTTTGAAAGTGTCGATAATTTATTACACGTACTTACGAAAGTATCGACACTTTCAATATATTCGGTATCATTTTACCAGTTTTATCATTTTGATACCTGTTTTATCATATTTTTACCTGTTATATCGTTGTGGATCGATATATTTTTTTAAAGTATCGACACATTATAGGCGCTAAAACTGCTTCTCTTTTAAATTTACAAAGTGTTGATCCTTATATAAAGTATCTACACTTTCAATATATCTGGTAACGTTTTACCGGTTTTATCATTTTGTTACCGGTTTTATTATATTTTTACCTGGTATATCGTTTTGGATCGATACATTTTTTAAAAGTATCGACACTTTATAGGATTTAAAACTGCTTCTCTTTTAAATTCACGAAGTGTCGATCCTTATATTAAAGTACCGACACTTTAAATGTATCCGGTAGTGCTTTACCGGTTTTATCATTTCAATACCGGTTTTGTCATAGTTTTACATGTTATATCGTTTTGGATCGACACATTTTTAATTTGGATCGACACGAACCGACAAGTTAAGTTTGCCGGTTGCACAATTTTTTAATATTTCTTCATGACTTAGACCTACTACATTATTATTAGTCAACATTTCCGGTAACTCTAAATCGAATTTGTTAAATATCTTTTAATGTATCCGATAACACCGTATATTAATCGTATATTAACCCGCCTTTCCTGAGACAACCCTAATTGATTCCTCTTGAAAATCATCTTATTGTTGAAAGATTCACCCCACTTAGAGCGTTTGAAACAAAGGTTATGCAGGACCTCTTGGTAGGTCTGTGCATCTACATTCTCGACAAAGGGAGTGTGTTGGTTGATGACATCCTTTAAACTGAAGAATTTATTAATGGAGGAGGCATTGAACTTAATCTTTTCTCCCCGCACATAGACGCTTGATTGTGTGGAACTCATGAAGTGAGTATAAAATTCCCTCACTAAAGTCACTGAAATCATGCCCGGGTGTTCAACGAATTTTTGCCATTGTTGCTTTGTCACTACCTCCATGACTTGTTTGTTAAATCTTTATTCCTTCTTCTAGGTAAATATGAGTCCTTGTTCGAAGTAAACCTTCCTCTATTTCATTTGTTTAAACTTGATCTTAGCTTATTCATCGTGAAACTTTTCAATCCATATCGACGGTGGGGCTTTTAAACTATTTGGGTTGTTAGTGACATTGTTGCATCTCGACATGATGTTTGTGAAATAATGGACAAAAAGCTTTTTCTGGATAGGGTTTTTTCAATAAGTAAGGTGGGGTAAGTTAAAGAAGAATAAGGGCGAGGTTAATGGAGGTGGGGTAAAGAAGATGAAGACAAAATAAGTTTGAAGGGTTTGGATAAGAAATGAAGAAAGAGGAACTGAAAAGGTAATGGTGACGTGAAGGGGGTAACAGTTAAAGGCTTTAGGAGTGGGGTGATTTGATGAAAGTTAATGCAAAAGTGAAAAAGTTAGAGAGAGGATTTTAATGAGTCATGATTAATGGAAGGGTTTTAAATTTTAAAAAGGAAAAGTAACCCTTATTTATGCCTTGATGGTACCGTCCAAAAGATTTGGGAGATATTATAGCTTTTTTAACTTCCCCAAAAATTAAATAAAGCCAAAGAACCCTAAGTAAAAAAGGACAAGAATTTTATTCATTAAATAAGTTATCTCACTTCATTTTCTGCAGCCATGGGGAAAAAAGTAAGGAATAAAGTAATACAAGAAAAATGAAAGTGAAATAAAAAATTAAAGAACTAAAAGACAAAATAAAATATATTAAAAATAAAAATATTTATTTATCTACACATGTAGAAAAACAAAGATATGCAATAGCAAAATTAAGGAATAAAGAATTACAAACACTCAATTGTCCTAAAGAAGTGTGGCTGACTTGTATCGTAAGATTGGAGTAACATTGCAGGCCTTCATTTTTTGGCCTTTGACATTGAATACGGTTTTATCATCAAGGTTTTTTATGCCTACAACTCCATGGGGATAGACTTGCTACACTTTGAATGGGCCTAACAATCTCGATTTGAGTTTTCTCAAGAACAATTTCAGTCTTGAGTTGTAAAAGAGAACTTGTTGGCCCTCTAAAAAATACCGTGACAAAAGATGTTTATCGTGCCACCTCTTAGTATTCTCTTTATACAACCGTTAATTCTCTTAAGCTTGAGCCTTGAACTATTTCATGTCATTTAACTCTAGCAGCCTTCTTTCATTTGCTAGTTAAGTGTTCATGTTGAGTTTTTTTACACCCCAATATGTTTTGTGTTCGAGCTCTACAGGCAGATGCCATGTTTTTCATAAACTAGCTTGAACATATACATTCTCAAGGGCGTCTTAAAAGTTGTTCAATAAGCCCACAGAGCTTCATAAAGTCTGGTGACCAGCCTTTCTTCCTTGGGTTAACAACTTTCTCTAATATTTGTTTAATTTCTCTATATGAAGATTTTGGCTTTGTTGTAAGTTTGGGGGTGGTATGATGTGGCAATTTGTTATCAAAATGAGTTCCCCAATCGCTTATGATGGCTCTCGGAGCTCCAAATATGGTAATATATTCTTGTGTAGAAACTTGAGGACTATCTTGGAGTCATTCTTTTGGGTGGCCACTGCCTCGACCTATTTGGAGACATAGTCAATGGCCAACAAGATGTAGAGATTCCCAAATTATAAAGGGAATTGTCCTATGAAATCAATGCCCCATACGTCAAAGAGCTCTACTTCCAGGATATTTTGCAGTGGTATTTCGTGCCTCCTTGAAATATTTCTAGTTCGTTGGCATCTATCACAAGACTTGTAGAAGTCATGTGCATCCTTGAAAAGTGTGAGATAATAGAATCCAGATTGGAGGACCTTTGCAGCAGTCCTTGTACCTCCAAGGTGACCTCCACATGAAGTGAAGTGGCAATGATAGAAGATCTCTTTTTTCTTCTCTTCAGGGACACATTTTTGAATCATTTGGTTAGTACATTGTTTGAATAAATAGGGCTTGCCCCAATAATAGAAACACACATCATGTGTGAATTTCTTCATTCCCTAGATATTCAAATCAGAAGGCAAAACACCACTAGAAAGAAAGTTAACAATAGCAGCATACCACGGAATTGTCGCAGCAAATAATATTTTTTTATTAGGGAATTCCTGTTTAATTTATAGTTCATGCTCTAATTCATCCTTGTTCTCTAGCCTAGAAAGATGATCAACAACTTAGTTTTCAGTGTCTTTTCTATCCCTAACTTCGAGGTCAAATTCTTGAAAAAGAAGTATCCATCTAAAAGTCTAGGTTTGGCATCCTTTTTAGTGACTAAGTACTTGATAACAAAATGATTGGTATGTATAATGACCTTAATTCATATTAAGTATGCCCTAAACTTATCAAAAGCAAATACCACAGCTAGCAATTCTTTCTCATTGGTAGTGTAGTTGATTTGTTCATCATTTAAAGTACGACTAGCATAGTAAATATCTTGGAAAATTTTACCTTGACGTTGTCCAAGGACTGCTCCCATAGCGTAGTCGCTCGCTTTGCACATAAGCTCAATTTCTCATTGGTAGTGTAGTTGATTTGTTCATCATTTAAAGTACGACTAGCATAGTAAATATCTTGGAAAATTTTACCTTGACGTTGTCCAAGGACTGCTCCCATAGCGTAGTCGCTCGCTTTGCACATAAGCTCAAATGGCATGGTCCAATCAGGTGGGACAAAAATGGGTGCAGATATGAGCCTCTACTTTAGTTCTTTAAATGCTTTAGAGCAAATATCATCGAATTCAAAAGGTTGATTTTGTTGTAGCAGAGTGCACAATGGCTTGGAGATCTCAGAGAAGTCTTTTATGAATCTTCTATAGAAGCCAACATGTCCCAAAAAGATTCGAATGCCTTTGACCGTGGTGGGAGGGGTAGTTTCTCAATCACTTCAATTTTAGCTCGATCCACCTCGATACCCTTTTTTGATATTTATGCCCTAAAATAATCCCTTTTAGACACTATAAAATGGCACTTCTCCCAGTTCAGGACCAAGTCAGCTTCCTCGAACCTCTTAAGCATTATTTCCATATTTCTAAGGCATAAATTGAAATCATCTCCAGAGACCGAGAAACCATCCATGAAAATCTCCAAGAACTCTTCTACCATGTCCGAGAAGATGGCTAGCATACACCTTTGAAATATGGCTAGGAACGTTGCATAGTCCAAAAGGCATCCTCACAAAGGCATAGGTGCCATAGGGACACGTGAAAGTGGAGTTCATTAAATTGATATATTATAAACAACCAACTTCATTCCTGGGCCATTCAATAATTGACTTTCTGCTCTCCTAAATGTTTTATCAATTCCTGACAATTTATTCTCTTGATTTTATTATCTTGTTGTTAACTTTTTCTTCAATCCTTCAATCATATTTTCATTACTCTTTTACACAACTCTTTTGTACACTCTTTGCTCTATGTGGGATTTAACACTCGACATGTTAATTTATGTCCACTTTATTACTTGAATGATATGTATGCTTACATATTATGCTCTACCAATTCTACTAGCATCAAGAAGCTAAGTGACCTCGAGTAGGTAATGGTCGAACTACCACCATAGCATTTCAAATTGCTCCAGCATTTGGATCTGTTTGTACTTGGTTTTGACCTGATTCATATATTTCTATTTGAACACGTCTTATTCGACAGAAAAATCGTTCAATTTCAGGTTCATACGGTAATAATGATTCTTTAAGTATTCTTCAGGTTATGTAACAACACAACACCTGAAAAGAATATACAAAAAAATAAGTTGTGCAGAAACTAAACTTAAAATGACCAATAGTAAATCCCCGATAATGACGCCAAAAACTTGTTGTTGTTATGATGTACAATAAATTTATACGCAAAATATACAAGTATACACGTCGAACAAGTAATAAAGTGATGAATGAGCATCGTCTCCACAGGGATTGGAGGTAAATTAAGTTTAAGAATATGCACACACAATACAAAAAAAAAGTATTGTATATGAGTGTAATATGAACAAAGTAAATAAATGCTACGACAAAAGAATGTTGAGAACTGGTTTATGAGATAAGACAATTGAGTGAGTCTCACACGTGTGAAAACTCTCAAGTAAGACAAATGAACGGGTCTACTATGGAATCCTATATCTCATTTTCATGGATGTCTAACAACTTCCCTAAATACACATGCTTGACAAAGTATTCGAAGGTGTTCTACTCTATCTCTAGCAAGAATCTGACGGTGAAAATGCTAAAGCAATACCTCTCAGCATAAATCCTAGCAGTTTACTATCTATGACGTTCGACTCTTTTTAGTCGTTGAAACACTATCCTTATCTCTAAGGTGAGTTAGGGTTTACCTCTCAGCAAAACCCCATTGTCCACGTGAATCTATGCTTAAATCTCTCGAATATTAGATTATAGTTATCTCTTGAGATCTCTTACAAATCCATACATTCAAAACAACGAACAAAGCAAGTATAAATTTGTAAATGCTTCAATATCCATTAAACAAAATATAATCATCCACAATAAACCCATACCAAGCTAAGTTAGTTTATGGCTGGGTTAATAACATCATAAAATCATTTGAATAAACAGTCCAATAGAAATGCTAAAAATGCATAAGTAAACTAAAGGTGAAGAAAACTCCTAAGCTGCCGTGAACCGCATGAGTCGAATTGTCTCTCTCAATGTCTAGCTTGTTGTTTCCTTGGAGCCTACTCTAGGTAAAGGATATCCTTCACGTGTAGGCACAATTGTCATGGGTTCACATGCAAGTTGAAAAATATCTTTGACTTTTGTCCATTAGTGCGCCCAGGAATATTGCACAAAATGTTGCAGCAAAATGTCGGGTTTTAAATAAATTGGGTTTTTTGCTTCAACCCTTTTTTTTTTGTTCATGTTGTCATTTTCCTTTTGCGTTCACACTGACATTTTCCTCCTTTAGCATGTTCGAACGAGTTTCTAATGATGTAGCCACTGATAGATTAGAGAGAACACATGTAGCCGAAGCCACATACGATTGACGATTATGACGCATTAAGATTGGCTGAGAACAATCTAAAAGGTTCAACATAGTCTCTTGGAGCATCTATGATCTAACAATTGATTCTCTTTTGTGAACACGTGGATTGATGACAATGGAGCATTAAATCTCCCCTGGATTCCCTACAGGTTTTAATGATGCCCCTTGACTCTCCCAAGAGTCTTTAATGACCCTTGATTCCTGTGTGCATTATGATTCATCCAACGACTGAAATTAATTGATGGCAGTGACAGCTTAGATTAAAAACTATATTTTTATTGTATTAATATATTTGGACCGAAATTTTTTGGCTTGACTTATATATAATTTTTGGGTAATGTAAACGAGTTTTAGGTAATTCTTTGGGCATTGGTTTGTAATTGGACTTGATATGAACTTTTTATTTATTTGATATAATTTGGGTTTTAATACTTAATAATGATACAATTAAAACTCTATAAATTAATAATATCAGGATCAAAGAAATTTATTAATTTAGAGAGTTATTAATTTATCGATAAATTATTAATTATTAATTTAAAGAGTTTTTAAGTAATTATATTGTACATACCAAACAAAAAGACAAATTAGTTTATGCCTTTTATAATTACGTTGCAAGAGATGAGTTAAATTAATAATGAGCTCTAAATAGACTTGAACTTTAAAGGAAAACAGACAACCATTGAATCATATTTCAATAGAGTGTAATATAAATTTTTCAGTTTTTATGAATTATTAATTTATGATTTTCTTGGGACCGAAAATTATAAAGGGATCTCACGAAAAATTATTATCTTATTATTTTATCGAGTTTTTCAATTTTTTACATTGGCCTAAGTCGAGACCGGACAAATTTATTATTTTAGAGAGTTTATTAATTTACCGAGTATTAATTTAAAGAGTTTCTATTGTATTTGTTTATAATAATAGTAATAATATAATAATAATAATAATAATAATAATAATAATAATAATAATATAATAATATAATAATAATAATAATAATAATAATAATAAGGTCTGATAAAATAAGTGATTATAGACTTCAGTCTTGTTAGTGATAGAATGAAGATGAATTGTTCGGACTTATGTTTAGACATTGATGGAAGAATTAACAACTATTATTTTATTATTTTCACTATTAACAGTGACCTAGGGATTCATGCCTTCATTATTCGAACAATTAGATGTTATTCTCGTAATCATGACAATTTTTTCGGACCTACATTATGTGTCGAACTTTCTCAAGACAATTTTCAGACATAACATTCTGTCAAAAAAGTAACGAGACATTTGGACCAAGTATCAATATTTGAACCTTTCACCGAATGCATATTTTGTTTCAAAATTATAAATATCGATATTTGCACTATATGTATCAATACTTTGTCGGGACAATTTTCAGACATAATATTCTATCGAAAAAATTATCGAGACTTTTAGACCAAGTATCGATATTTGAACCTTCCACCAACTGCACATTTTATTTCAAAATTATAAATATCGATACTTATGATATGTGTATCGATACTTTGTCAGAATAATTTTAAGATATAACATTATGCCGAAAAAGTATCAGGACTCTTAGACCAATTATTGATATTTCAACCTTCCTCAAATTTCAAATATCGGTACTTACACTATGTTTATCGATATTTTGTTAGGACAATTTTCAGACATAGCATTTTGTCGAAAAGGTATAGGGACTTTTGGACCAAGTATCGATATTTTCAATTTGAGGACCTTCCTCAAATTGCAAATATCGATACTTACACTATGTGTATTGCCACTTTGCGTGGAATTGTTTTATTTGTATCGATATGTTTGGTATTTGTGTCGATACTTAGACAAAAAAACATTGGTTGCGTACTAATTATACACATCAAACTGTCCTAACAAATAAATATTGTACCCACACTTCAGTAATCACCACATAATATAATTTAAAGCACCACTGAAGTATGTTATATGAAACCTCTAATCCATCTTCTAACAACAAACTTGAACTCCTGTTAAATTGAACTAAACTTTCTACTACTAAATTGTTTATTGGAACCACTATCGATTTTTAGAAATGGATCATACTGCATCAGAAGAAGTTCAACCGACCAGAGACTATCATGAAACAATTTGTGTAGATGAATCTAAAAAATTGGTTGGTAAGTTTTTTCTTCACGTGATGAAACTTGGGATTTTTATAGGGAATGCACAAAGAAATATGGTTTTAGTGCACGTCGGGGAACAACACGTCTAGATAAGGAAGGCAATGTGAAGACACAAGAATTTTATTGTTCAAAAGAAGAGTTTCGGGCATTTAAAGTCAATATTGTTGATTCTTAATGTACTCATCGACCAATCATAAGGACTGAATGCAAGGTTAGAATTTTGGTGACAACAACAAATGATTTGTTAAAAAAACCAATTGATGATAATTGGTTAAAAATTTTGGTTGTCATGATATAAGCATGTTAAGCCTATTGTTTGGAATGGATTAGGGATGCCCGATGATGAATGCATAATTTAATTGCCTATGCCAGAATTATCTTTAAGACTGTCGAAAGAAGAGAACCAACCTTAGGCTTGATTCTTTGAAAAATTATAAACACGATAGTAGGTTGTCTATGCTTAAGATGATTAGTAAAATTTTTAGGAAATAACTATCTGCTTGCCGAGACATCGAAGAATTTTAAGGTTAAGGTCGAACTCCTTAGTATTTAAAACTTGAAGAATAAAAGGGACACTCCTCTATGTAATGGCATAACCAGAAAACTCCATAAAAACTAAGAGTTGCCGAGGCATATGAGTGAATAAAAGTAGTCACAAGATGACTCTACCCGACTAGCTTAGGGGTGGAAGGTATGCTCCCTTTCACCTAATGTGCGGGAGGGTAGGTGTGATGAGTTGAATCCCAAAAAAAAGTTGATGAATAACTAGGAGTGGAAACTGAGCCTGACAAATAATTTGACGCCTTAACAAAACAAAAACACTTACTTGAGGTTTTCTAATTACTTTAATGCATAGACTGATTACAATCACGCACAAACGATAGCGAGGAATCTCGACTAGGGAAGGTATTTATGTGTCGAACTTTTTCAAGACAATTTTCAGACATAACATTCTGTCAAAAAAGTATTGAAACTTTCGGACCAAGTATCAATATTTGAACCTTTCATCGAATGCATATTTTGTTTCAAAATTATAAATATCGATATTTGCACTATATGTATCGATAATTTGTCAGGACAATTTTTAGACATAGCATTCTATCAAAAAAATATCGAGACTTTTAGACCAAGTATCGATATTTGAACCTTCCATCAATTGCATATTTTATTTCAAATTTATAAATATCGATACTTACGCTATGTGTATCGATACTTCGTGAGAACAATTTTAAGATATAACATTCTGCCGAAAAACTATTAGGACTCTTAGACCAATTATCGATATTTCAACCTTCCTCAAATTTCAAATACTGATACTTACACTATCTTTATTGATACTTTGTTAGGACAATTTTCAGACATAGCATTTTGTCGAAAAGGTATAGGGACTTTCGGACCAAGTATCGATATTTTCAATTTGAGGACCTTTCTTAAATTGCAAATATTGATACTTACACTATGTGTATCGACACTTTATGTGGAATTGTTTTATTTGTATCAATATGTTTGGTATTTGTGTCGATACTTAGACAAAAAAACATTGGTCGCGTACTAATTATACACATCAAACTATGTCCTAACAAATAAATATTGTACTCACACTTCAGCAATCACCACCTAATATAATTTGAAGCACCACTAAAGTATTTTATATGAAACCTCTAATTTATCTTCTAACAACAAACTTGAACTCCTGTTAAATTGAACTAAACTTTCTACTACTAAATTGTTTATTGAAACCACTATCGATTTTTAGAAATGAATCATACTGCATCAGACAAAGTTCAACTGGTCGGAGACTATCTTAAAACAGTTTGTGTAGATGAATCTAAAAAATTGGTTGGTAAGTTTTTTTCTCCACATGATGAAACTTGGGATTTTTATAGGGAATACACAAAGAAATATGGTTTTATTGCACGTCGGGGAACAACACGTCTAGATAAGGAAGGCAATATGAAGACACAAGAATTTTTTTGTTCAAAAGAAGATTTTCGGGCATTTAAAGTCAATATTGTTGATTTTTAATGTACTCATCGGCTAATGATAAGGACTGAATGCAAGGTTAGAATTTTGGTGACAATAACAAATACTGAAGATCAATAGGTTGTAAGTAACTCTATTTAGGAACATAATCATGAATTATGCACATATGTTATGACACCATTTTTGTGTTCAAATAGAGTTGTCATTGAGGTTGATCTCGAAGAGTGTCATTGAAGTTGATCTCGAAGAGGCAACAAAATTGAAAGATGTTGGAGTTAGGATATCAAAAGTAATAAATTATTTCACGCACCAAGTAAGGGGTTATCAAAATGTTAGATTTACACATAAAGACCTTTACAATGCACTTCAAAGGGATAAATCAAGGAAATTATTGATGGGGAAGTCAATGTACTCATTTCTTAGTTTGATTATAAAAAACTATATGATCCTGGGGTTTTTATGACATGGCCTTGCATAATCTTATATGGGTCGATTCAACATTGTGTTCATATTACACATGCTTTAGTGATGTCATTTCTTTTGACACAACGTGCAAAGATAATTTATATGGTCTACCACTAATGCCTATTGTTGGTGTTAATCATCATCACAACACAATAATATTTACTATTGCTATAATCATTGACGAAACCACTTATACTTTCAATTGGATTCTACAAAAATGTTTTACATGTCATGATGAACAAAACACTTCTTTTAGTTTTCATCAATGGAGATAGGGCGATGTAGAGGGCTGCCAAATTTATTATCCCTTTTGCTAAGCACAAATTATGTTCTTGACATCTTTCTCGCAATGCACAAGCTAACATTGGTGATTGCAAATTTAAAACTGTATTTTCTAAATGTATGGCTACGTGGTGGACAATAGAAGAATTTGATTTGCAATAGCGTTCAATTATTTTAGAATTCAATGTTGAAAAGCATCCATGAGTGATTGACAAGAGAAATACTCGTGTCACACCCCAATTTAGGGGTTAAGTTTTAGAAATTATAAAGTATTGAATTAAAATGGTATTTTGCAAGAAATTGAGGATTAAAGTGTAAAAGCGCAAAATTAGCAGGCTATTTTAGGAAGTGCATGAAAATTTAGGGACTTGAACCCAAATTTGCCCATTTTGTGTCGGCAGAGAATATGTTGAAATGTTTAAAGTTTGGTTTCAGGTTATAGACCAGAAACAAAAACCCCCAATTTTCCCCAATTTTCTTCCCATCGACCCAACCTTGTAGCCCCGATTCTCTATTGTCCGGTCACCGTTCGTCGATCCGAAACCACCAATAGACTCACCATGGAACAGTAAACAAAATATGACCTCTATCCTATCATGAAACATCGCCGTTCGTCGTAATTTTGGCTCTAAAGTGGGCAACAAAATACTTCCCGGACGCTCAGTTTTTTATCGATTTCGGGCGATCCGTCCACCCGTTCATCATACTGCTTGCACCATTGGACTCAATGTCACCGTGTGCTCAAAATCTAACCGAAATCATCGTGTCGTTATTGATCCGTCGTCATCACTTGCTGACCACCATCGGATAAATTGGTATATTTTAAAATTCTACGATTCGTTATGTTTCAATGAAAAATAACACTTGCACGAGACTCCCGGGGTGTCGATTTACAAGTCTGAAAAATTTCACGTCGAACCGATGACCGAAGCCATCGTACTCGTCGCACGAGCCTCTCCTTGTGTGTGGGCATCATCTATCGGTCTAGGACGGTGCTGACCGGCTGAACCGGTATGGACCGAGTCGTCTGACCGAGCCGACCGAGCTATGTGATCGACCTGACCGATCCAATCGAGCCGTGTAATAGAGCTGATCGAGCCGACTGAGTCGTGTGATCGAGTCGATCGAGACGACCGAGCTGATCGAAACGAGTTGATCGAGCTAGCTTGCGTTGACCGTTGATTGTCGTTGACCGACTGTTAAAATTTTCTGGGTATACCTATCCTGACGTTTTTCGACATCCTGAGTCAGTGTTTAAGGTTCGTTTCACCAAATTCGAACCCGGTAAGTTGTGTTTCACTGATTAACACCTTATTCAATATGTTTTTCGTAATTAAGCTATGTTTCTGATGAAATTTCTGTTGTTATGTATCTGAGGAATTATTGGAAGTTGATTTCAAGTTCGACAATGATTGAATGGAGATTAATTGGTCAATTTATATGGCTCGAAAACTGAGGTAATTCATTACTACATTTTCATGCTTTATGGAACATGTTAGTAGTGGTAAATGCATGAATAAGAAAATGTTTGGTCTCATCTGTGTAGTTAATTAATTCCTACACTCGATCTGAATACGGTAAAAATTCTGTAACTGAATATGGTTCAGATGAATAATATAAGAAATTTGAGGACCGTTAGAATTAAATTACAAGTTCTGTGATTAAGTGATAAAGCAATTACCCCTAGATTTTTAAATTATATTTTATCTCGTTGAATGTTACCTGGGTGAGAAATTATGAGAATACTTAGATCAGGTAAAATTATAAAAACAACTTTATGTTGTAAAAAGACAAGAATTGTCCTTGGAAGTTGGATAATAACTCTGAAAAATATATTGGTCAGATGGAACTACTGAGGTGAATAGAAGTTTGTTGAAAACATTTTGATGTTTCAATATAACAAATTAAGTTAAATGAATTTTAAGATTTTGCAAAAGATTTTCTAAGTATATTCGATGTAATTATTCGAATATCAAAATATTACTCCAAGTGTTTCAAAGTTCATTTTAATCCTTACTAAAGTGTAAAATTGTGTTTTATACTTAAACTATTTTAAAACAATTTTACAAAGTATTTCGAGCCTTAATCGAGCCAAAAATATTTTATTTTTAAAGGGTTTCAAGAAAAATTAGATTGTCCAGGGGGTACAGATTCCCCCCAACGGGAACAGATTCTCCCCTTAGGGGGTACCGATTCCCCCCAAGGGGAACAAATTCCCCCCAGGGGGTACCGATTCCCCCTTGTTTAACGGTAAAAAACATATTGCAATTAGGGAATCGATTCCCCATGAGGGGGTACCGATTCCCCTTATGCTCCAAGCTGTTTTATTAATTGTTTCTCATCCCCAAACGGTTCCAAAACATCCCCAACGACTATATACAACTTCAAACACTTTCCAAGCTATAAATACAAGCTAAGGACACTTGAAGAAGTAAGAGAAAAACTATCCAAGCAATCAAACACAAGAAAAGAGTTTTTCAATCTTATTTCATCTTTCTCTTGTAAATATTTTGTTCTTGTGAGCTCAATCTTGTAAACACCTACCTTAGAGAGGTTTTCTTGTTTACATCTTTTATCCTTTTGTAAAGGGGAAAGGTTCTAGCTTAGCCCGTGTAAAAGCTAGGGAAAGGTTCTAGTTTTGCCCGGAAAAAATAGGGAGTTTGTAAGGTTACTCTTTATCCTCAAAAGAAAGAACAAATTAGTGAATTTGTTGGAAAATCCTTGGTGAGGAGCTAAGGTAGTGGACGTAGACTTTGGTTGAGAAAGTCGAACCACTATAAATCATTCTGCAATTCTCTATTTTTCAATCTCCTTACTCCCTAAACACAAAACCATTCTGACCCCTCTTTACAAACCATTCCGGTTGTCGATTCAAGCTTCCAAAAATCCAAACAAAGTTTTACTTAGAAAATATGGATAAACTGAGTTCTATCCCCAAAATAACTTGTACAAGATGCTAGAAGTTTGAATTAAATAATACGATCATTGAAATACTCTAGATCTGTAAAGTTACCAAAAAACTCCTATAATGCAAATGACACAAGAATATCACCAAGCCCAGGAATAATTGGATATTCTCAAGCTTCGAAATGACTGGAATAACGTTGGTCATGAAAATGACCAAAATACCCTTATGGCTTAGAATAAGTAAATCTCTTGGATTAATTAAGGAATCCAAATAGACATGGAGGTTGTACTGTCTTAAAAGTTATGGAATAAAGCTTAAGTAGGTTGGCAAACCCTATTTCTATGTCAGTATCTGAATGGCATAGATATCACTTGAATGCTTGTTCGTCTCCTCAAGTTCCGAACGATGATAATTCTAAAAGTACTCAGCCCAGCTCAACTCTAGAGCACATTCGGTACTAAGAAGAGAATATTCGTGAGACAAATCAACAACAAATACCCAAAATGACTATTATGTAACCAAAATGAAATAAACGGAAGTACAACATATATTCAAAACTCAGAAGCGTCTGAATTACTCGAGAAGACTCTGAAGTAACTGGGATTGATTTGACTACTAAATGAACTAAGTAATCTTAATGACTGAGCATTTAGTAAGTGATTGGATGAGTCTAGGAACACCAATGAACTTGCATGATGTATGGTCTCTATGGGTTATGAACCAAGAATTAAATACGTCGATAATTCTTGATATTGTTGCAATGTCGAAAGGAAATAAAGATTATTGGGATATCTGCTCACTTCCTTATGATATATTCAGCGATGATTCTGAAAGATGATCTATGAACAAGAATTATTGGTATTAAAGAGTGAATACCCTAAAGGGCAATGAATTGACCAGTCGATAGGTATCAGTTCTGGGAGTTGTTTAGCTCTAGTTGTTCGACAATCCGATCGATTGACATGGATGGTAGGTGTCCTGAATCTTCGTTTCTCCTTATCAACTCAAATCACTCCGGACATACCTGAACACTTTCCTGATGCACATGAAACATAGTGGGATTCTAATGTATCAACCTTAAATGTTTGATTAGATTGGTTAGTAATTGATTCTCTTCAATAGGACCTTATTCTTAGAATCCGATCAAATTGCACCAGTTTCATGTTATCCATACTGATAACTACAAAATGCCTCTGAAAAAAATACTTGGATCATGTAGTGTGTTCTATATGTACTACATGATGGTTTTATATGTTTTAAAATGAGTTTTAAGGAAAGTATTGATTTACTGGTTATGAACCATTCCAACATGGTATGTGATCTCCGATTATGGTTTTCACCAAAAAATATGAATTTTTACTGATTTATGGAATCATGGAAACTATTAGTTTATGAACCATGGTTTTATGTTTCACTGGTTATACTCGAACTGTTTTATTGGGATATTATATGGGTAGACCGGAGGTAAATCTCTGATCAAGCTTGTAAGTCCTTACGGACCTAAGGTGATCTTTGGGTAGGCTCTTAGGCCCCAAGGCACTCCCTTGGGTTAATCTTAGAACCACTTATGGTGTACAAATAAAAATTTGTTATACGGTTTATTTCATTATCACGATTATGACATATTACTGGATCACGATCCAGGTATTACGATTTAGAGCTAAAAATGATTTCTACTAGATTTTGTATATGGGTAGGATTCTGTAGTATGGAGGCACAACCTTGATCTAGCTGGTAAGTCCTTACGAACCTAAGGATACACTTGGGTAGGCCCATAGGCCCCAAGGCATATCCTTAGGTTGGTTTTCTTTGTTGTGTTCTTAGGGTAACCTTACAGACCTAAGGATAGCCTTGCGTAGGCCTATAGGCCCCAAGGAATATCCTTAGGTTGGCTCCCTTTTGCTGTGTTCTTAGGGTAAGCCCTACGGACGCAGTTATGAGGAACTGCGCAATGGAGTTTGGTTGGAGGGTTCCACTATGGTTTTAAAAGATTTATATATTTTCGCTGGTTTTGATTGGAACACACTAGACATACTATTTGACCTCTTGAAAATGTGATACTATGAATGCTTCATATGAACTGAGATCTTCATGGCTTCTACTTGATGAACTATCAGTGGAACCCCAGATTATCCTAAAAATTGGTATACAACTGATTTAATAAGGAAATTATATGGTTTTCCATTTAGCTGCATGTCATGTAGCATCATCTGGTAGTATTGTATTATTGAGCTTCCCAAAGCTCACTCTGTTACTCATATTTTTAGGGAAAAAGAATCGTAACAGTGCATCTATCGACATCAGTAAGGGAGTTCTTCCGGGGTTGCTTGCAGAGTATGGTACATGTGATTAGGGCGCATATATGTTGTATTTTCTGATATTTTTATGGTAGGTCGCTCAGGTGGCCCTAATATGACACCCAGATCGGATCGAGTTACCCGCATCGGTCTGGGGGTGTTACATTTAGTTGTATAAGAGCTTAGGTTGAGTTAAAAAATTTAAGATAGACTGGTCGGTCGAATGTCAAAAGATGTCTGATCAGTACATGCCCCTAGACTACAGTCGTACCTCTCTGAGTCGGAACTCCAAGGTTGAGTCCTTCTCTGTAACGAGCTAACCTAAGTTTTATATCCGTTAGGACTCTACGTTTGCATAAAGGAATACCAATACTGTCTTTCTAAATTCTGTAAAATACCTCACGAGTAATGTGAGAGTTACTCATTCGAGGAATTCTTACCCGACTTCAGAAATGGAATTGAATATGTTACTGCTCTACGAACCTATTCTCGTAACCAAAGCTGAATTGATTCCACAAGGATAAATCCGTTCTGATTCATTTATTTGAATGAGGGAGAGTTCTGACAAAAATGTATACTTAGTTGGTTAAAGATTAATAGAGGACCGATACTTCTGTAAAAGCTAATTGAAGATGTGAAAGAACTGGCGGAAGTTTCATTTCTGCAATTCTGTGACATGAATGAATTTCGAGAACGAAATTCTTTTAAGGAGGGGAGAATTGTTACACCACAATTTAGGGGTTAAGTTTTAGAAATTATAAAGTATTGAATTAAAATGATATTTTGAAAGAAATTGAGGATTAAAGTGTAAAATCGCAAAGTTGGCATACTATTTTAGGAAGTGCAAGAAAATTTAGGGACTTGAACCCGAAATTGCCCATTTTGTATCGATAGAGAATATGTTGAAATGCTTAAAGTTTGGTTTCTGGTTACAGACCAGAAACAAAGCCCCCCAATTTTCCCCAAATTCCTTCCCGTCGACCCAATTTTGTAGCCCCGATTCTCTACAGTTCAGCCACCATTCGTCGATCCGAAACCACCAATAGACTCACCATCGAATGATGAATAGAATTTGACCTCTATCTTGTCATGAAACATCGCTGTTCATCGTAATTTTGTCTCTAAAGTGAGCGACAAAATACTTTCTCGACGCTAGAATTTTTTATCAATTTCGGTCGATCCGTCCACTCGTTCTTCACACCGCCTGCACCATCGGACTCACCGTCACCGTGCACTCAAAACATGACCGAAATCGTCATGTCATTTTTTATCTGTCGTTATCACTCGTCGGTCACCATCAGATAAATTGCCATGTTTTAATATTCTACGATCTGTTATGTTTCGTTAAAAAATAACACTTGCACGAGACTCCCGGGGTGGTGATATACAAGTCTTGAAAATTTCACGCCAAACCGATGACCGGATTCGTCGCAACGTCGTACGTGCCTCTCCCTGCGCGTGGGCGTCGTCTATCGGTTTGGGAGGGTGCTAACCGGCTGAACCGGTCTGGACCGAACCGTCTGACCTAGCCGATCTAGCAGTGTGACCGAGCCGATTGAGTCGTGTGACCGAGCCGACTGAGCAATTGATCGACCCGACCAAGCTGATAGAACCGAGTTGACTCGCGTTGACCGGCCATTGACGGACCGTTGACTTTTCCTGGGTACACCTATCCTGATGTTTTTCTAAGTCCTGAGTCCATTTTTTTAGGTTTGTTTCATTAAATTCAAACTCGGTAAGTTGTTTTTCACTGACTAACCACCCGATTCGATCCACTTTTAGCAATTAAGCTATGTTTCTGATGAAATTATTGTTGTTAGATATCTGATGAATTATTGGAAGTTGATTTCAAGTTCAAGAGTGATCAAATGGAGATTAATTGGTCAATTGATATGGCTTGAAAACTGAGGTAATACATTACTACATTTTCATGCTTTATGGAACATGTTGGTAGTGGTAAATACATGAATAAGAAAATGTTTTGGTCTCATCTGTGTAGTTAATTAATTCCTACACTCGATCCAAATACGATAAAAATTCTACAACTGAATATGTCTCAGATGACTAATATAAGAAATTGAAGGACCATTAGAATTAAATTACAAGTTCTGTGATTAAGTGATAAAACAATTAGCCCCTAGATTTGTAAATTATATTTTATCTCGTTGAAAGGTACCAAGATGAGAAATTATGAGAATATTTTGATTAGGTAAAATTACGAAAAAACCTTTATGTTGTAAAAAGACAAGAATTGTCGCTGGAAGTTGGATAATAACTCTGAAAAGATATATTGATCAGATGGAACTACTGAGGTGCATAGAAGTTTTGCTTAGAAAATATAGATAACCAGGTTCTAACCCCAAAATAGCTTGTACAAGATACTATAAGTTTGAATTAAATAATACGATCGGACAGAAGAAAATGATTGAAATACTCTGGATTTATAAAGTTACCAAAATATACCCCTGGAATGAAAATGAAACAAGAATATCACCAAGCCCAGGAAAAATTGGATATCCTCAAGCTCGAAAATGACTGGAATAACGTTGATCACCAAAATGACCAAAATACCCTTATGGACTAGAATAAGTAAATGTCTTTGATTAATTAAGGAATCCAAATAAACATGGAGGTTGTACTGCCTTAAAAGTTATGGAATAAAGCTTAAGTAGGTCAATAAACCCTAATGCTATATCAGTATCTGAATAGCATAGATACCACTTGAATGCTCGTTCGTCTCCTTAAGTTCTGAATGATCATAATTCTAGAACTACTCTACCTAACTCAACTCTAGAGCGCATTTGGTACTATAAAGAGGATATACGTGAGACAAATCAACCACAAATACCCAAAATGACTTTATTATATGACCAAAGTGAACTGAACAGAAGTACAACATATAGTTAAAACTCAGAAGCGTCTGAAATACTCGGGAAGACTCTGAAGTAACTAGGATAGATTTGACTACTAAATCAACTAAGTAACCTTAATGATTGAGAATTTAGTAAGTGATTGGATGAGTCTGGGAACACCAATAAACTTGCATGATGTACGGTCCCTATGGGTTATGAACCAAGAATTAAATACGTCGATAATTCTTGATATTGTTGCAATGTGGAAATAAAATAAAGATTATTGGGATATCTGCTCGCTTCCTTATTATATATTCAGCGATGATTCTGAAAGATGATCTATGGACAAGAATTGTTGGTATTAAAGAGTGAATACCCTAGAAGGGCAATGAATTGACTAGTCGATAGACATAAGTTCTCAGAGTTTGTTCAGTTCGAGTTGTTCGATAATCTGATTGATTGACATGGATGGTAGGTGCCCTGAATCTTCGTTTCTCCTTATCAGCTCAAATCACTCCGGTCATACCTGAACACTTTCCTGATGCACATGAAACATAGTGGGATTCTAATGTATCAACCTTAAATCTATGATTAGATCGGTTAGTAATTGATTCTCTTCAATAGAACCTCATTCCTAGAATCTGATCAAATTGTACAAGTTTCATGTTATCCATACTGATAACTACAAAATGCCTCTGAAAAAAATATTTGGATCCTTTAGTGTTTTCCATATGTACTACATGACAATTGTATATGTTTTAAAATGAGTTTTAAGGAAAGTATTGATTTACTGGTTTATGAACCATGGGAACATGGTATGTGATCTCCGATTATGGTTTTCACCAAAAATATGAATTTTTCATGATTTATGGAATCATGGAAACTATTGGTTTATGAACTATAGTTTTATGTTTCACCGGTTATACTCGAACTGTTTTATTGGTATATTATATGGGTAGACTGGAGGTACAACTCTGATCAAGCTGGTAAGTTCTTACGAACCGAAGGTGATCCTTGGGTAGGCTCTCAGGCCCTAAGGCACTCCCTTAGGTTAATCATGAAACCACTTATGGTGTACAGATAGAGATTGGTTATACGGTTTATTTCATTATCACAGTTATGAAATATAACTGGATCACGATCCAGGTATTATAATTTACGGCTAAAACTGATTTCTACTAGCTTTTTATATGGGTAGGATTATGGAGTATGGAGGTACAGCCTTGATCTAGCTGGTAAGTCCTTATGGACCTAAGGATACCTTTGGGTAAGCCCATAGGCCCCAAGGAATATCCTTAGTTTGGCTCCATTTTGCTTTGTGCTTAGGGTAAGCCATACGGACGTAGTTCTGGGGAACAAAATAATGGAGTTTGGTTAGAGGGTTCCACTATGGTTTTAAAAGATTTATATATTTTCGCTAGTTTCGATTGGAACACACTAGACATCCTATTCGACCTCCTGAAAATGTGATACTATGAATGCTTTCTATGAACTGAGGTCTTCATGGCTTCTACTCGATGAACTACCAATGGAATCCCAGATTATCCTGAAAATTGGTATACGACTGATTCAATAAGGAAATTATATGGCTTTCCATTTATCTGCATGTCCTGTAGCATCATCTAGTAGTATTGTATTACTGAGCTTCCCAAAGATCACTCTGTTACTCACATTTTCAGGTTAAAAGAATCGTACCAGTGCATCTATCAAAAAGAGTAAGGGAGTTCTTCCGGCGTTGCTTGTAGAGTATGGTACATGTGAATAGGGAACATGTATGTTGTATTTTGTTTTTATATCCAAGTCTGAAAATCTGTTTTATTTCGGAATACTGATAAATTTTATTTTTTTATTCATAAATCATTTTTATGAGTTTACATGTTTTATTAACAGTTTTAAATTTTCTAATATTTTTATGGTGGGTTGCTCTGGTGGCCCTAATATGACACCTAGATCGGGTCACCCGCATCGGTTTGCGGGTGTTACATTTAGTCGATCCGAAACCACCAATAGACTCACTATCAAACGGTGGACAAAATTTGACCTCTATCCTATCATGAAACGTCGTTGTTCATCGTAATTTTGGCTCTAAAGTGGGTGACAAAATACTTTCTCGATGCTCTGATTTTCATCGATTCCGGTCAATCCGTCCACCTGTTCATCACACCGCCTGCACCATCGGACTCACCATCACCATGCGCTCAAAACCTTACCAAAATCATCGTGCCGTTATTGATCCATCGTCATCACTCGCCGGCCACCGTCGGATAAATTGGTATGTTTTAATATTCTATGATCCGTTATGTTTTGTTGAAAAATAACACTTGCACGAGACTCCCGGGGTGTCGATCTATAAGTCTGGAAAATTTCATGTCGAACCAATGACAAGAGCCGCCACACGCGTCGTATGCGCCTCTCCCTATATATGGGCGCTGTCTGCCGGTCTGGGAGGGTGCTGACTTGCTGAACCGGTTGGACTGGTCTGGACCCAGCCGTCCGAGCTGATTGAGCCATGTGACCGAGTCGACCAAGCCAATTGAGCCATGTGACCAAGCTGCCTGAGCCACTGATCGAGCCGACCAAGCTGACCGAACCGAGTTGACCGAGCTGACTCGCGTTGACTGTTGTCCGCCGCTGACTGTTGTCCACCGTTGATTACCGTTGACCGGTCGTTGACTTTTTTTGGGTACATCTATCATGACTTTTTTTGACGTCTTGAGTCTACTTTTGAGTTCCGTTTCACCAAATTCGAACCCGATAAGTTGTTTTTCACTGATTAATCACCCGATTCGATTTGTTTTTCGCAATTAAGCTATGTTTCTGATAAAATTATTGTTGTTATGTATCTGAGGAAATATTAGAAGTTGATTTCAAGTTCGAGAGTGATCGAATGGAGATTAATTGGTCAATCAATATGGCTTAAAAATCAAGGTAATACATTACTAAATTTTCATGCTTTATAGAACATGTTGGTAGTAGTAAATGCATGAATAAGAAAATGTTTGGTCTCATCTATGTAGTTAATTAATTCTTACACTCGATCTGAATACGGTAAAACTTATGTAACTGAATATGGCTCAGATGACTAATATAAGAAATTGAAGGACAGTTAAAATTAAATTACAAGTTCTGTGATTAAGTGGTAAAGCAATTAGCCCCTAGATTTGTAAATTATATTTTATCTAGTTGAAAGGTACCAGGATGAGAAATTATGAGAATACTTCGATTAGGTAAAATTACGAAAATACCTTTATGTTGTAAAAATACAAGAATTGTCTTGGAAGTTGGATAATAACTCTGAAAATATATATTGATCAGATGGAACTACTGAAGTGCATAGAAGTTTTGCTTAGAAAATATAGATAACCGAGTTCTAACCCCAAAATAGCTTGTACAAGATACTAGATGTTTGAATTAAATAATATGATGGGACGAAAGAAAATGATTGAAATACTATGAATTTGTAAAGTTACCAAAATACCCCTGGAATACAAATGAGAAATTATGTTGTAAAAAGGAAAGAATTGTCTTGGAAGTTGGATAATAACTCTGAAAATATATATTGATCAGATGGAACTACTGAAGTGCATAGAAGTTTTGCTTTGAAAATATAGATAACCGAGTTCTAACCCCAAAATAGCTTGTAATAGATACTAAATATTTGAATTAAATAATATGATGGGACATAAGAAAATGATTGAAATACTATGAATTTGTAAAGTTACTAAAATACCCCTGGAATAAAAATGAAACAAGAATATCACCAAGCCCAGGAATGATTGGATATCCTCAAGTTATGAAATTACTAGAATAACGTTGATCACCATAATGACCAAAATACCCTTATGGCCTAGAATAAGTAAATGTCTTGGATTAATTAAGGAATCCAAATAAACATGGAGGTTGTACTACCTTAAAAGTTATGGAACAAAGCTTACGTAGGTCAATAAACCCTAATGCTATGTCAGTATTTGAATGGCATAGATATCACTTAAATACTCGTTCGTCTCCTCAAGTTTTGAACGATGATAATTCTAGAAGTACTCAGCCCAGCTTAACTCTAGAGCGCAATCGGTATTAAGAAGAGGATATTCGTGAGACAAATCAACCACAAATATCCAAAATGACTTTATTAATGACCAAAGTGAACTGAACGGAAGTACAACTTGTATTCAAAACTCAGAAGCGTCTGAATTACTCGGGAAGACTCTGAAGTAACTGGATAGATTTGAATACTAAATGAACTAAGTAACCTTAATGACTGGGAATTTAGTAAGTGATTAGATGAGTCTGGGAACACCAATGAACTTGCATGATGTACAATCCATATGGGTTATGAACCAAGAATTAAATAAGTCGACAATTCTTGATATTGTTGCAATGTGGAAAAGAAATAATGATTATTGGGATATCTACTTGCTTCTGATTGCTTGTAAATGTATATGCTAAGGCAAGCAAATATGTGCAAGTATACACAATCGATGCAAGTAATATAGTAGTGAGTGAGTATCGTCTCCACATGGATTAGATTGGAAATTTATTTTCACCACAACTAGAACTATTGTCACAAACTAATTCCTACTAAGTTGTCAACTTAAGGACTAATATTAATAAAACAATAAGTAATATATTGGCTGCAGAAAAGTTTGGTCGAGGCAAAATATGTATGCAGAATTCTTTAATAAAATAAAACAAATGTTGGTATAAAGCAAACAACCTCACATATTTAGACTTATCAAAGAGAACTTATGCTAAACTTTTATATTGACAACAATTATTCTAAGTCTATAATGAATTATTATGACTTGCTAAAGCTGCCTGACAGGATCACTAGGTATTCTTAGACGGTTTCTATAGAAATACTCCTTAGCGTTAACTACAACCCTTGGTTTGTCAAACTGTTGTTGTAGCAATACCTCTCAGCGTAAACTATAGGCATTGTCTATCCTACTCTAGTATCTATCCCTTTTAGTCATTTGAAACTCACTCCTTATCTCTAGGTAGATAAGTTAGAACTTCACCATCCCGGATTCATTCTATTGCTTATGTGGATTTATCTTAATTCTCTCAAATTTAATAATCACTATCTAGACAAAAGGCTATCTCTCGATGCTCTTATATTACCAAGACATGTTTTACCAAAACCCCAGGCAATCTATTGATGCTCTTACATCGTAAGGTAAAATATTTAAACAATGAGCAAAATAGTCATAAGCAAAACATAATTCATCATTCATAAAACATAAAAATATTGTTCAGGCAAAAAAAAAGTTTAACACCATGTAAGACAGTCATGGTGCTATAAAAAATATCCAAGTTTCAACGTTTAATACAACCCCAAATAGATAAAGAGTTTAAGAACAAAGGAAGAACGACTCCCAAAACCGGGGGCTCTGTCGCGAAAATTCTGATCAGCCTTGTGCCTGCCTTGGTGATCAGCCTCTCTCGAGACCTGATCACCGCTCTGCTACAGTCTGGATATGGAGGACACCAAGGAAGGTTGGTTAGGAAATGGTGAGAAAGCACTACAGTTGCTCACTCACGCCTTGAGTAAAGATCTTCTCTCTTCTTCCTTGCCTCCTCTCTTTAGCCGCTACGGTTGGTTATTTATAAGGAAAGATCTCCTAGGGCTTTTCAAGCTTTTGGAGTTTCCTTAAATAGCCGTTATTAAATACCCAGACTTAAAAAAGGAAATGCGACTGGTGGCTGTCAGAATAATTAAGGCTTGCTTGCACGTGAAGTAGGTCATCCAGCTGGTGTGTGACATAGGCGGTTTCGTCACACCTGCTTCAGACTTCTTCAGAAAAACCTATTTGGTCCTCACGTTCTTATCTGATACATTAGCATTTGCAAAGTTACATTGTCATGACTGAAATATTCTTCCTTTGTAAGTTTCCTGCACAAACAAAATCCAAACAACTCTTTCTCCTCAGCAGCATCAATCAGACCAAATAAATCTTGCCTAAGTAAGACTAATCCACCACAAGCTAACATTACCTATATGCAACTAAAATGATGTGTATACTTTGTTTAGACGAGGAATAACTTAAGTGAAAAGACTGGAAATTGAGTCTTTTTACGGAGTTATCACACCCTCAAACTTAAGCTATTGCTTGTCCTCAAGCAATGTATAATAACTAGAAGAAAATTAAAATTGTCATGGCAAAGCAGTGTTAAGAAAATCATATGGTTTGAGATTTCAGCCCTCAGCAAAAATATTTGGCCTCAACATGTTCGACAGTTATGTCAGTCAAGCCCCCTCCCTAGTTAGGATTCCTTATTATTGTGGGTGCATGATTGTAACCAGTCTATGCATAAAGGTAATTAGAAAACTTAAAGTAAGCACTTCTAGATTATCAAGGCATCAAATTATTTGTCAGGCTTAGTTTATACTCCTAGTTATTTATCAACTTTTATTTATTTATTATTATTATTATTATTTTTTTCACAGGGGAGTCAGCTCATCACACCTATCTTTCCATACTCTAGGTGAAAGGGAGCATACCTTCCACCCCCAAGCTAGTCGGGCAGAGTCATTCTGTGACTACTTTCATTCACTCATATGTCCTGGCTACTCTTAATTTCTTATGGAGTTTTTCTATTTATGCATTTGTACAGATGAGTGTCCCTTTTTATTTTTCATGTTTTTAAACACTAGGGAGCTTCACTTTACCCTTAAAATATTTTTGAAGTCTCAAAAAATAGAAAGTTTTTTCCTAAAAATTTTGCAGATTACCTTAAGCATGGACATCCTACAATCGTGTTTGTAAATTTTAAAGAATCAGGCCTAGGGTTGGTTCTCTTCCTTAGACAGTCTTACAATAATTCTGGCCTAGGCAATCAAATTATGCATTCATCATTGGGCATCCCTAATTCATTCCTAATAATAATCTTAACCTACTTATGTCATGACAACCAAGATTTTCAACCAATCATCATCAATTGTTTTTAAACAAAGTATGGCAAAATATGGCACAACACCTCCCCTAAACTTGAGGGATGCATTGTCCTCAATACATGAAAACTAAAACTAAATGATACTATATGCGAATGCAAAAATTAAAATGGAAACTTAATGTGGTGGGGTGGCTTGAATGGATGCCCTCGTTCGGCGTCATTTTAGAGGGGATATGCTCTCATACCCCGAGTCTACTACTGCTATCGTCGAGGGACAAAACTGAAGTATACGACTTGTCATTCCCTTGTATCTCTTCTTGCTGGTCGAGGCTCGTGCTGGAGTTGGTTGTTTTGCAGTAGGAGTTGGTTATGCTGGAACTGATGCTGGGCTAGGAGCTGCTGTTGGGACTGGCGTTGCTTGACGGACATAGGACTAAATAGGATCATTATCGAGTTGCTTTGGTGTTGGGGTGAAATATTTATCTAAGAAGAAGTTGGGCGGGGTATCTTTGTTGCTATCGGAGGTGGAGAAAGATGAGGAGCTGAGGAACTCTTCTGTGTCTTCTTGGCCTTCCTCTGGTTCGGGCGAGACATGGGTTGTTAGTGGTGGCACATCAGTTGGTACTCATGTGGAAACCTCTGGAGGGATATTCGATGTCGAGGCGTGGAATATACTGCCACCAGCAGTGTATTTGAGGATGACGCTGGGGAAGAGATGCATATTGGCATTTGTGTTCGGGAATAACTCTTTGAAGAAGGTGTTGAGCAGCACGTCCCTTGCCTTGACATACTCAAAATAGATCTCCATGTGTTCCTCTAGGCGCCCGATCTTTTCACGTGTTTCTTGCGTGTGCGTAACTACATTGACCATTCTAACCGGATAACCGATTTTGCTCCCCGCTCTAAGCCTTCATACGGGTCGTTGTCATCGAAACTCATCAGCTCGAGTACCTTCTTCTTGGTGATACCCTCCTAGGATTTAATAAAATCCTCAAAGGGCTCCTCGGGGACCTTTTTTTTTCCTATACAGTACGGTAATCAAGTTGGGAAACAATAGATTTCCCTGGTTCTTCTGGCACACTCGTGGATTTTCTTAACGTCGATCTTCCTCCTGTAAATGATCGAGTGCAAGAGCGTTAATCTTTTCTCGAGTATAGTGGTGTTGTGAGACGTGGGCATAAGCTTGTCCTTGAGAAAGTGGTTCTATAATTTCATAATCGGTTTGAGGGCTTGACGATCGACTATCTTCCTTATTGGGGCATTCCCTTCAAACTTGGCCCACCCGAAGCATAAATCTTCCAGCACTCTGCTGTACATTTCTTGATCTGCCTCAGCCACGAATCGCTTGTGTTGCTCTTCCACTTTCCCCAACTTGAAGTATTTGTTGAGTGCTGAAGAGAAAAATCGAAGAAACTTCCCTCGGACGTACACTGTGGGGTTTGGTGGATCCTCGAGGTGGGCGTAGAACTCCCTCACCATCGCTGGTGCTACGGCTTAAGGATGGCAAGCAAACTTCTCCCAGTTGTGTTTCTTTATCACGTCCATCACCTCTGGACCAAACGGCTCCTTATCCTCAGTTAGAAAGACGAATCCATCTTCCAAATATACTTGTCATTTCTACAGGATTTTGAAGCGTGCTTCCGCTTCGGCTATTTAGAAACGTTCAAAACTCTGTGTTAAGGCTGGGATTTCCTTGATCTTACCATTATACTTGGTTGGTTTGGTGAAATCAGTGGTTTCGATGGGGAGGATCTCGTTGAGAGAAAGAAAATTTTTCTTGTTTGGTAGAGAGAGTGAGGCACGATGAAGAAGAAGAAGTTAGGCAGTTTTTTTTCTTTGGAAAGTAATGGGTGGTTTCGGGGTAGTTTTATCCTTACACGGGGGGAAAAGATTTTTCCATTCAATGAGAAATATATGATTGGACATAAAGTGGGGGAAAAGATCTCTTTCCCTCTTTATTCTGCTACCAAAACCGTGTATCCTAGGGTTTCATGCTTGCTCTAACTCCCCATGCTGCCACGTGTTCTTTGTATGCCTACAATAAATAAAGAAAATAAAATAAAATGAATAATGAAAGAAGAAAATAACTTAATTTATTTATGTACAGGATTCAAATTTTCATTTCCTAAGCAACGAATTTTGTTTAAGTAAGTAAACCAAACTCTTGGGCATCATGTGCCAACGATGTCGGTTTGTCACGCATGACTGGGGCTCCTTTGTACTCCTTGAGTATCTGCCTGTTCACCTTGAAGATGGAACCATCATTTTGGTACTGGATTTCAATTGCTCCATTGTCATGGACTTGGTGTACGATGAATGGTTCTGACCATCGCGATTTTAACTTGCCTGGAAATAATTTAAGACGTGAATTGTAGAGCATTACTTGTTGTCCAGAATAAAATTGCCTCGGCAATATTTTTCTGTCATGCCATCGTTTTGTTTTTTTCCTTGTATAGGTGAGCATTCTCGTATGCGTGTGCTCTGAATTCATCCATCCCGTTCAGTTCCAAGAGTCTTCTTTCTCTAACAAGTTGAGCATCCATGTTTAACTTTTTGATGGCCCAATAGGCTTTATGTTCTAGTTCAACGGGCATGTAGCATTATTTTCCGTAGACCAGTTTGAACGGTGACATTCCCAATGGTGTCTTGAATGTTGTGCGATAAGCCCAAAGTGCTTCATCAAGCTTCGGTGACCAGTCCTTTCGACTTGGGTTGACCACTTTCTCAAGGATCTGTTTAATTTCCCGGTTAGACACTTCTTCTTGGCCATATCAATCCTATATCATACTCCATATCGTTTTAGTTCCTTGACAATCAGTTTGTTGTTGAAATGTGTGCCTTCATCACTGATGATTGCTCGTGGTGTTCCAAATCGAGTGAATATATTTTTGTGCAAAAATTTTAACACCATTTTGGAATCATTTTTAGGTGTTGCGATGGCTTCAACCCATTTGGATACATAATCCACTGCCAAGAGAATGTATAAATCTCCAAATGATGTGGGAAAAGGTCCCATGAAGTCTATTCCCCATACGTCAAAGAGTTCAATTTTCAGAATATTTTGCCATGGCATTTCATGCCGCTTCGATATGTTTCCTATTCGTCGGTATCTATCACATGACTTATAGAATTTATGTGCATCTTTGAACAAGGTTGGTGAATAAAATCTTGACTGAAGCACTTTCGTTGTTGTTCTCATTCCACCAAAGTGACCTCCATATGGTGACTAGTGGCATTGGTGTAGAATATCTTTTTATTCTTCTTCTGGAATACATCTTCAGATTATTTGGTCTCCACATTGCTTGTATAGAAACGGTTCATCCCAGTAGTAATGTCGCACATCATGTCAAAACTTCTTTCGGCCCTGGATAGATAAATCAGGAGGAACAATACCACTAACAAGAAAGTTAACTATGTCAGCATACCATGGTGAAACCGTGACAAATAATATTTTCTCATCAGAGAAATCCTCATTAATTTCTGTTATGTCAGGACAAGAAAGTTTGTTATCTAGCCTAGACAAATGGTCTACCACTTGATTTTTTATATCTTTTCTATCCTTGATCACTAAATCAAACTCTTGTAGTAATAATATCCATCGAATTAGTCTAGGCTTTGCATCTTTTTTATTAATCAGATATTTAATGGCAGAGTGATCTGTATGCACAATTACCTTATTGCCTATTAGATATGGCCTAAACTTATCGAATGCAAATACTACTGCTAAGAGTTCTTTTTCAGTTATGGTATAGTTTACTTGTGCATCATTAAGAGTACGACTCGCATAGTATATAACATGAAAGATTTTACTTTTTCGTTACCCTAGTACTGCTCCGACTGCATAGTCACTAGCATCGAACATGAGCTCAAATGGTTCGTTCCAATCTGGTGGGATAACAATTGGTGCTGCCGAAAGATTTTTCTTCAAATCTATGAAGGAATTCAAACAATCATTAGTAAATTCAAATGGATGATTTTGTTGAAGAAAAAGACATAAGGGTTTAGAGATTTGAGAAAAATCTTTTATGAATTGTCTGTAGAAGCCTGCATGTCCAAGGAAAATACGTACACCTTGCACGTTGGTGGGTGGGGGAAGGTTTGCAATCACTTCAACCTTGGGTTTATCAACTTCATTGCCTCGGCATGAAATTTTGTGACCCAACACTATTAATTCGGTTACCATAAAATGGCATTTCTCCCAATTCAGCACTAGGTTGGCTTCTTCATATCGTTTCAATACCTTGGATAGATTTCCGAGACATTGGTCAAAATCATCACCCAAGACGGAGAAATAGTCCATAAATATTACTATACATTCTTCTACGATATCTAAAAAGATTGCCATCATGTATCTTTGGAATATATCTGGAGCGTTACACAATCCAAACGGCATTCGTTTAAATGCATAGGTACCATATGGGCATGTGAAAGTGATTTTATCTTAATCCTCCGGTGCTATGGCTATTTGGTTATGCCCTGAGTATCCATCGAGGAAGCAGTAAAATGTTTTTCCCGCTAACCTATCAAGCATTTGGTCGATAAAAGGGAGGGGAAAATGGTTTTTCTTTGTGGCTTTGTTGAGCTTCCTGTAATCCATGCATATATGTCAGCCTGTGATTGTTCTTGTGGTGAGGATTTCATCATGTTTGTTTTTAATCAAGGTCACGCCACCCTTCTTTGGTACACACTGCACCGGGCTGACCCATGAACTATCTGATATAGGATAAATTACTCTCGCATCTAACCATTTTATAATTTCCTTCATGACTACCTTATTCATGATTGGGTTGAGCCTTCTTTGGGGTTCTACTGAAGTGATATGGCTATCTTCTAGATTGATTTTGTACATGCATATGGTCGGACGGATTCCCTTCAAGTATGTCATTGTCCATCCGAGAGCTTTTTTGTGCTGTGACAAAACATTCAACAAGCTATTCTCCTGTTCGGAGGTTAGGTTGGCATAAATTATTACTGGTAAGGTTTCATCATCTCCTAGATATGCATACTTCAAATGTGATGGAAAAGTTTTAAGTTCCAATTTCGGTGCATGTTGTAAGGATGACTCTTGAGACTTAACTTCATAATAATCTAAGGGTTCGAATCTCATACCTGATTTATTATGAAGAAGCTGTTGATCCTTTGTATTCCCTCCGTATCCTGCATTAGTGTCTTTTTCAGGGCCTCAATGTTCAGATTTCCGTTGTCAAGGCCATAATTTTCAGAATCGTCTTCTGAAAATAATTCGCCTGAGCCACAAATGTCTTATCCGTGCATCTTGGTTGTAAGGTCATGTACAAAGCGTTGTATTCATCGAGTCTTAGAGATTCATCTCGTCCAAGGATTGTCTTTTCCTCTACTTCTCTAATGCATTGGCACTCTTCTGAATCGTCCACAAATTTCATGGAATTGAATACATTGATGGTGACGCTTTGCTCTCTTACTCACATTGTGAACTCTCCCTTTTCACAATCTATTAGGATTCTTCCAGTAGCTAAGAAGGGTCATCCCAGAATGATCGGGGCGTTTTCATCGGTTTCGCATTCCAAAATGAGAATCCACTGGAAATACAAATTTATCCACCTTCACTATGACGTCTTCTATTCTGCCCTCGGGCCACACATAAGACCGATCGGCCAGTTGTATGATGACTGAGGTTGGAGAGGCGTTATGCCCTTCTAGTTTCATAAATATGGACTTCGGTATCAAGTTTACACTTGATCCCAGATCAACAAGGTCTCGTCCTATAAAGTCATTACCAATTGAGCATGGTATTATAAAGTTGGCAGGTCTTTTTATTTTGGTGGGAGTTTGCTTACTGCCGAACAGATTTATGTTGTCGTGGCAATACATTCTACCTTCCGTTTATTTCTAATAATGTCTTTAAGAAACTTGGCATAGGAAGGCATTTGTTCGATGGCTTCAAGTAAGGGAACATTAATACACAACTGATCCAGAACATCAACAATTTTTTTGAATTGGATGTCCTCATCATGCTTCTTCAACCGTTGAGGGAACGGTGGTGGAGGCCTCACATTGTCTGCTGTTGATGTTGAAAAATCGTTGGCCTTGGTCATGAATTTCACATTGTTTGAGCGATGTTTTCTGAGCCTTCAGTTCTTTTCTTCTCTTCATACGCTTCCTTTTATTCAACATTTTCAGCTCGATCCTCTGATTGTGTTATGCCATGTCAAAAATTGTTTGGGTGTTCTCCCCCAAACTTGTCATCTTGGTTGACCTATTTTCCACTCCCTAATGTAAGTACATTGCATTGCTCTTTCCCATGATGTTTAGTGATTTCAGTATCACTAGGGAGATTTCCTTGTGGGCAAGAATGTAATGTTGTAGCAATTTGTCCCACTTGATTCTCTAATGCTCTTAGAGATGAACTATGGCTTTGCAAAAGTGTTGTTTGTCTTTGTAACAAATTTCCTTGATTTTTAATTGTTGCAGAATATTCGTGTATCAAAGTCTTTGTGGAGGCCATGAAATCTTTCGTCAAGGCCATAAATTCCTGTAATGATAACTCCAAGGAGTTAGTATTGGAATTAGTATTAGAGAAAGAAGTTATACCTTAATTGTTTTGCCAGAGCTGCTGATGATGATGATTATGAAAATATTGATGGTCAAAATTATTTTGTTGTGGCCTGTAATTTGTTGCTTGATTGTTGTTGTTCCCTTGATTACTCCATGAAAAATTTGGGCGTTGCCTCTAACCAGGATTGTACGTGTTTGAATAGGGATTATTATTGCTCCGATTATAGTTTCCCACAAAATTGGTTGACTCATGGTTTTTCAGACATTCACTCTCATGATGGTTGTCGTGACAAAATATGCATGCGTTATTGGTCACATTGACTTCTCTTACCTCATTAGGAAGTTACAAATTTTTCAACATATTGGTTATGGTAGAAAGTTGAGCGGCTACTGAATCCTTACCATCTAATTCATATGCTCCGGATGTTTTTCTACCTGTCCCTAATCTTGTATTTGGAAATTAATAATCATTATTTGCTATCCTGTCAAGGATGTCAAAAGCTTCCTCGGGTGATTTGTCCAGTAAGGTGCCATTTGCTGACAATTTATTTTCTTTATTTTATTATCTTGTTATTAACTTTTTCTTCAATCCTTTAATCATATTACTCTTTTGCACAACTCTTTTGTACACTATTTTCCCTCTGTGGGATTTAACACTCGACATGTTAATTCGTGTCAACTTTATTACTTGAATGATACGTATGCTACTGTATTATGTTCTATCAATTCTGCTGGCATCAAGGAGCTAAGTGACCTCAAATAGGTCATGGTCGAACTACCACCCTAGCATTTCAATTTGCTCTAGCATTTGGATCTGCTTGTACTTGGTTCTGACATGGTTGATATATTGCTCTTTCAACACGTCTTCTTTGACGGAAAAATCGTTCAATTTCAGGTTCAGGCGGTAATAATGATTCCTTAAGTGTTCTTCGGGTCATGCAGCAGCACAACACCTAAAAAAATTAAAAAATACAAACAAAAAGAAGTTAGTAAGTACCTACAATAATAAAAAAAATAAGTTGTGCGAAAAATAAAGTTAAAATGACCAATTGTAAATCCCTGGTAACGGAACCAAAAACTTTTTGATGTTATGATATACAATAAATTTATACGCAAACTATGCAAGTATACACGTCGAACAAGTAATAAAGTGATGAATGTGCATCGTCACCATAGGGATTTGAGGTAAATTAAGTTTAAGAATATGCACACAAATTACAACAAAAAAGTATTGTATATGAGTGTAATATGAACAAAGTAAATAAATGCTATGACAAAAGAATGTTGAGAACTGGTTTATGAGATAAGACAACTGAGTGAATCTCACACCTGTGAAAACTCTCAAGTAAGACAAATGAATGGGTCTACTATGGAATCCTATATCTTTAGTTAATAACATCATAAAATCATTTGAATAAACAATCCAATAGAAATGCTAAAAATGCAGAAGTAAACTAAAGATGAAGAAAACTCCTAAGCTGTCATGAACCGCCTAAGTCGAAATGTCTCTCTCAAGGTCTAGCTTGTTGTTTCCTTGGAGCCTTCAACAATGGAGACCACCCATCAAAATGAAGAGGAAAATGAAGAGTAGTGGCCTTTTCTCTCATAGCTCATAAATTCCGGCATCCTTTAAATATTGGTGTTATTAGCTTTATATAGTAGGAGCTCCTAGGGTTTTGTGCCCTTTAATTTTTTGTATGCTAGGGAAAATATACCCTTCACGTGTAGGGCACAATTGTCATGGGATTCACGTGCAAGTTGGAAAATATCTTCAGCTTTTGCCCGTTAGTGCACCCATGAATATTGCACAAAATGTTACAGCAAAAGTTCATCTTCACCCAATTCATTAACATGTATAGGCAGAACACTAGAACACTACCTTCCTCGCATTAGAAACACTATTAATCAATAAAAAACCATTCGGCTCAATCCACCACATACATGAAATATGTATCTATATGCAACTAAATGAGCTATAGAACAACAACCCAAGTAAAAAGGCCTAAAATGTATTCTTTTTACGAGGTTATTAGGGTGTTCACTTCTCGGTTAAAATAGAATTAACCGACCAAACTGAATTAGTTCGGTTAAACAGTCAGCCACCAAAATTAGTTCGGTCAATGAACAATTAATTTTTTTCAATATTTGGTTAACATTTAATTTTATTCGAAATCAGTTAAATAATTGAATTAACCGAATTAATCGATATATTATATATATTAAACACTTATTTTAAGTTTAAGTTCATTAAGAGTTAAGACTCAACTATTTTTAATCACACTAGACACATTAAATTGGCAATACCTAATTAAATTTTAATCTAAATTAAAAATATGTTATTAAACTTAAATTAACCTACCTAAAAAATTATAAAAAGATATATTTATTAAACTCAAAATAACTTTGTTTGGTTCAATTAATATTTACAAAAAAAACATCAGTTTAGTTAATTCAATTTTTAAAAATTTGATTCGATATGTGTTCGAATTAACCATTTGAACATCCCTAAACCCAAGAACATAACTAAAACCTCCTAATGGTCTTCGTCTAACTTTTTCTAAAACTCAAATCCATCAGGCTATACCCTTTTTTTCTCCAGAACTTAAACTAACCAAAAACCTTGCCCTCTTCAACTATGATCGAACCATTTACTACCGACCACAACAACCTTCCTTTAACACTTCAAAAATCATTCTCCTATGTTTTTAACCTAAAACTACAAAACTAACAAATATAAAGAAATATAGAGGGGTATACATTCGAAACGACGTTCGACGAGCCCGAAGACACTCTAGATGCTCATTTCAAACGACGATAAACTTTCTCTCTCTTCCTTTCTTTTTTTTCTTACTCTAAAATTCTCGTTTTCATTTATTCTTTTGTCTGTTCATTTAATGCCACTATTGATACTCTTTAATTTATAGACATCCTATTAAACAAAGGGTAAACTACATTAGATACCATCAAACTTTAGGCATTATATCATTTATATCACTGAATTTTCAATTTTGTCTATTATAGCACCGTACTTTGATTTTTGTTTCAACTATACAACTGAACTATTAAATCATTAACGGTACAATGACGTGGCTGAAGGATACTGATGTGCTTGTAACCCCCTCAGACCGATGCGGGTGACCCGATCCGATCTGGGGTGTCACATTAGGGCCACCGAAGCGACCCACCTTAAAAATAGTGAAAAATTAAAATTTATATTAAAATGATTAAAAACATAACACAATTTATAAATACAAAAGTTAAATTTATCAATATTCACAAATAAAACGGATATATGACTCAGATATAAAAACAAAATACAAGCTACATGCCCCCTAATCACATGCACCGTACTCCGCAAGCAACACCAGAGAAACTCCCATACTGAAGTCGATAGCTGCACAAGTACGATTCTTTTAACCTGAAAAGGTGAGTGACAAGGTGAGCTTTGGGAAGCTCAGTAATACAATATTACCAGTTGATGCTACATGACATGCAAATAATTAAAAAGCCATAAAATTTCCTTATTTAGAACAGAAATATACGAGTTTTCTGGATAAGTTAGGGTTCCACTGGTAGTTCATCAAGTAGAAGTCATGAAGATCTCAGTTTATAGGAAACATTCATAGTATCAAATTTTCAGGAGATCGAATAGGATGTCTAGTGTGTTTTAACCAAAACCAATGAAAAGATATAAATCTTTTTTAAAACAGTAATTGTTTACAACATATTTTCAGAACCATAGTAGAACCCTCCAACCAAACACCGTTATGCAGTTCCCCAGAACTGCATCCATAAGGGCTTACCCTAAGCACACAGCAAAGGGAGACAACCTAAGGAAACGCCTTGGGGCCTATAGGCCTACCCAAGGGTATCATTAGGTCCGTAAGGATTTACCAGTTGGATCAGGGTTGTACCTCCATACTCCAGAATTCTACCCATATAAAATCTAGTAGAAATTAGTTTTAACCGTAAATCGTAATATCTAGATCGTGATCCTGTAATATCTCATAACCGTGATAATGAAATAAACAATATAACTGATCATATATGACCAGAGTGATTCTATTACTCAATATTTCAATTATGACATGAGTGATTCTATTACTCAACATTTAGAAGTATTCAGGATTATGAATTGAATTATCAGAATTTTAAGTCCAATTGAACCAAATGGGGTATTCAGGGTCCTTTGTATCTGAGTTATTCGTGTGATCATATATGACCAGAGTGATTTGAGTTGATAAAGGAAAAATTAAGGTTTAGGACATTTACAATATGTTTCAATCTATCGAATTATAGAAACAACTTGAGTTTAATAACTCCTAGAACTGATGCATGTCGACCGGTCTATTTGTATTCCAATGGTCTTTATTTCATTTCCACATTGTAACAATATCAGGAACTGTCAACGTATTTTAATTCGTGGTTCATAACCCATAGGGATAGTACATCATGCAAGATTGGCAGTGTTTCCAAACTTATCCAAGTTATTCACTTAATTCAAGGTCATCGGGGTATTTAATTCAATTAGTATTCAAATCTATCATGGTCGCTTAGGAGTTTCCTGAGTAGTTTGATCGTTTCACATATTCGAATACATGCAGTACTTCTATTTCGTTTAACTTGGTCAAATAATATAATTATATTGGTATTCGAGGTTGATTTATTCATTTCCAAGCTTGAGGCATTAGTCATTCCAAGGCTTGGAAATACTTTAGGGGTATTTTGGTCATTTTATACTTTAGGGGCATTTATATAAATCCAATATAGATCTAGAATTAAATCAATGATTCCAAGGTTCAAGCGAATCAAGATATGAGTTCTCAGGTCGACTCCATTATCATAATCATCCATATTGCTTTTTACTCTTTAAGGGTATTATCATAATTCATTCAAATACGTCAATGACATTACTTCGGGTAACTTAGGCTTAAAAGTATTATGGTTCCTTTAAAGTTTAGAGTGTTTTGCTCATTTGCTCACTGGAGGTTAATTTCACCACTAGGAGAAGTCTTTGTCCTTTTTCAGTACAAGGGCATTTTTTTAATTTTACCCCTTAGGGTTATTTTAGGTAACATCTTATCCAAATATTCCTGATATTTAACCTTAAAAGAAATTAATCAAAATTTACGGATCTTGAAGTCAATACATTCATTATTGAGTCACCAAGCTTATTATTATTATTATTTCTGATTGATTTTCCACTTTCTCAAGCGAGCCATATAAGTTATATTCGATTACCGACTTTTTATAGTACTCTGATTAAGTTTAGGAAATAATCACTACATACATGTGACCAATTATACTCATTCATTCAGAAATCAATACTAACATGTTCCATAAAGCATGAAACATGTAGTAGTGTATTACCTTGATTTTCATGTCATACTGATCGACCATTTAACTCCATTCGATTGCCTTCAAACTTGAATTCAACTTCCAATAATCCCTCGGATACAAAGTAACCAAATTTACGTCAGAAACTAAACTTAATTTAAAAATCATATTGAATCCAAAGGTAAATCTCTGAAAAATAGCTTACCGGGCAAAACAGACTTCGGATTCGAACTCATGACGTCGAAAAACATAAAATAGGACCTTTTCGGAAAAGTTAACTTTTTGGTCAAAGTCAGCGGTCAACAGGTTGACTCCGTCAAAGTCAACGGTCAACTGGTTGACTTGGTCAAAGTCAACGAGTTGACCCAGTGAGTTGACTCGGTCTGGTCAAGCGGGTCAGACATGCTGGTCGGGTTGAGCCGTTTCTTCATGGAGCAATAATATACTTAAATCAATCCAATAAAGCCCAATATTCGAACCAAAACAACTTAAAATATTCAAAACTAGCTTGGAGAGTTCACTCACGTCGACGACTGGGCGAAACCGACGACTGTCTCGGTCGGGTTTTGGTCGGAAACACCTAGGGAACACCATGCTAGAGGCGGTGAGGTAGAACGACCACTGGATTGGCCGTAAATCAACGAAAACCGCGACGGGTTTTGAATTTCCCGACGGAGCTTTGAACGGCGATTTGCGTTGATTAATGGCGAGTTACACCTCGATGGACTGTGGGTTTTGGTCGCCGGGGAAAAGTGGTTTGACGAGTGGTGATGGAGTATGGTGACAGTGGTCGGAGCGAGTGTATTAGGGACGGCTGGTGCTAGGCTTTGGGGAAAATCAATTTGGGGATTTAGGGATTTAATTTTAAGGGAAACTTTGCTCGACCTAGGGAGGGGATTTAATCAGTTTTTGATTTTTACAAAATAAATGGTTTAATTCAGGGTTGAGTCCCTAAATTTTCGTCAAGTTGTTACATAACCCTCATAATACAAAATCTTATAATTTGACCCCTAAATTGGGGGTGTTACATTGCTGATGGCTATCGACGTGGCTGACTACCGACGTGGCTGACTACCGACATGGCTGGCGGCTTTTGAGGTAGATACCTCGTCAAAATGACATCATTTTGATTCGACAATTAACGATTTAATAGCTCAGTGATATAATGGAAATGAAAATCAAAATTTAGTACTATAATCGGCAAATTGAAAGTTCAATGATATAAACGATACAACGTCTAAAGTTTGGTGGAATATGGTGTAGTTTATCCTTAAAAAAAGCAATTTGTTGATGTTGCTCAGATTTGAATGTCGGATTTTAAATAAATTAGGTTTTTTGCTTCAACCCTTTTTTATGTTCATGTTGTCATTTTTCTTGTGTTCACACTGACATTTTCCTCCTTTCGCATGTTCGAACGAGTTTTAATGATGTAGCCACTGATGGATTAGAGAGAACACATGTGGCCGAAGCCACGTACCATTGTGACGCATTAAGATTGGCTGAGAACAATCTAAAAGGTTCAACATAGTCTCTTGAATCATCTATGATCTAACAGTTGATTTTCTCTTTTGTGAACACGTGGATTGATGACATTGGGGCATTAAATCTCGCCTGGATTCCCTACAGGTCTTAATGATGCCCCTTGATCCTCCCAAGAGTCTTTAATGACCCTTGATACCTGTGTGATTATGATTCATCCAACGACTGAAATTAATTGATGGCAGTGACAGCTTAGAAGAAAAACTATATATTTTTATTGTATTAATATATTTGGACCGAAATTGTTTGGGCTTGACTTATATATAATTTTTGGGTAATGTAAACGAGTTTTAGGTAATTCTTTGGGCATTGGTTTGTAATTGGACTTGATATGAACTTTTTATTTATTTGATATAATTTGGGTTTTAATACTTAATAATGATATATGTTTATAATAGTACTACTACTACTAATAATAATAATAATAAAGTCTGATAAAATAAGTGATTATAGACTTCAATCTTGTTAGTGATAGAATGAAGATGAATTGGTCGGACTTATGTTTAGACATTGATGGAAGAATTAACAACTATTATTTTATTATTTTCACTATTAACAGTGACGTAGGGATTCATGCCTTCATTATTCGAATTAGATGTTGTTATTCTCGTAATCATGACAATTTTTTCGGACCTACATTTTGGGCCGAACTTTCTCAAGACAATTTTCTGACATAACATTCTGTCAAAAAAGTATCAAGACTTTGGGACCAAGTATCAATATCTGAACCTTTCATCGAATGCATATTTTGTCTCAAAATTATAAATATTGATACTTGAACTTTATGTATGGATACTTTGTCAGGATAATTTTCAGACATAGCATTTTGTCAAAAAAATATCGAGACTTTCAGACCAAGTATCGATATTTGAACCTTCCATCAAATGCATATTTTATTTCAAAATTATAAATATCGGTACTTTGTCAAAACAATTTTCAGATATAACATTCTGTCGAAAAAGTATCAGGACTCTTAGACCAATTATCGATATTTCAACCTTCCTCAAATTTTAAATACCGATATTTACACTATGTTTATCAATACTTTGTTAGGACAATTTTCAGACATAGCATTTTGTCGAAAAGGTATAGGGACTTTCAGACCAAGTATCGATATTTTCAATTTGAGGACCTTCCTCAAATTGCAAATATCGACACTTTATGTGGAATTGTTTTATTTGTATCGATATGTTTGGTATTTGTGTTGATACTTAGACAAAAAAAACATTGGTTGCTTACTAATTATACACATCAAATTATGTCCTAACAAATAAATATTGTACAGACACTTCAGCAATCACCACCTAATATAATTTAAAACACCACTGAAGTATGTTATATGAAACCTCTAATTCATCTTCTAACAACAAACTTGAACTCCTGTTAAATTGAACAAAACTTTCTACTACTAAATTGTTTATTGGAACCACTATCAATTTTTAGAAATGGACCATACTGCATCAGACGAAGTTCAACCGACCGGAGACTATCATGAAACAGTTTGTGTAGATGAATCTAAAAAATTGGTTGGTAAGTTTTTTTCTTCACGTGATGAAACTTGGGATTTTTATAGGGAATACACAAAGAAATATGGTTTTAGTGCATGTCGGGGAACAACACCTCTAGATAGGGAAGGCAATGTGAAGACACGAGAATTTTATTGTTCAAAAGAAGAGTTTCGGGCATTGAAAGTCAATATTGTTGATTGTTAACGTACTTATCGGTCAATCATAAGGACTGAATGCAAAGTTAGAATTTTGGTGACAACAAATACTGAAGATCAATGGGTTGTAAGTAACTCTATTTAGGAACATAATCATGAATTATGCGCACATGTTATGACACTATTTTTGCGTTCAAATAGAGTTTTCATTGAGGTTGATCTCGAAGAGGCAACAAAATTGAATAATGTTGGAGTTAGGATATCAAAAGTAATGAATTATTTCACGCACCATGTAAGGGGTTATCAAAATGTTGGATTTACACATAAAGAACTCTATAATTCACTTCAAAGGGATAAAGCAAGGAAATTATTGATGGGGAAGTCAATGTACTCGTTTCTTAGTTTGATTATAAGAAACAATATGATCCCGAGGTTTTTATGACATGGCATTGCATGATATTATATGGGGCGATTCAACATTGAGTTCAGATTACACATGCTTCAGTGATGTAATTGCTTTTGACACAACGTACAAAGATAATTTGTATGGTCGACCACTAATGCCTATTGTTGGTGTTAATCATCATCACAGCACAATAATATTCACTACTGCTATAATTGCTGGCAAAACCACTTATACTTTCAACTGGATTCTACAAAATGTTTTACATGCCATGATGAACAAAACACCTCTTTTAGTTGTCATCAATGGAGATAGGGAGATGTAGAGGGTTATCAAATCTGTTATCCCTTTTGCAAATCACAGATGATGTTCTTGACATCTTTCTCGCAATGCACAAGATAACATTGGTGATTGCAAATTTAAAACTGTATTTTCTAAATGTATGGCTTCGATGTGGACAACTAAAGAATTTAATTTGCAATAGCGTTCAATTGTTTTAGAATTCAATGTCGAAAAGCATCCATGGGTGATTGACAAGGGAAATATTCGACACTTATGGGCAAAAGCATATCTAACCGGTCATTTCTTCACCAATATTCGCTCTACGCAAATGTACGAGTCTATGAATGTTTCACTCGTGATTGCATTGAAAAATAAGAAGACATATTTAGATGTTGTTCGTGCAATTGAAGAAGGTATTAGTAAAATGTGCATCAACGAGTTGAAAGAATATTTCTTAAGTTCACATACAAAGCCTTTCCAAATCACAAAACTTACTAAACTAGAAAGCCATGCTGCTGAAGTATATACATGAGAATCATTTCGGATTTTCCAAGAAGAACTTCACCGGGAGGCATTGTACCGGCTTGAAGAATAGGTTAACTTATCAAATTAATCACAAACTTTTTATTTGTCAAACTACAAAGAAAAGAACAAGATATTTGAAATTCATTTTGACGTTGTTATAGAAAACCTAACATGCTCGTGTAGAAAATTTGAAATAGTCGGAATTACATGTTGACATCAACTGCACGTACTGAAGAACTTGGATTGCATGCCTCTGCCTAAGTCTTTGATTCTTAGTAGGTGGACTAAGGATGCGAAGAATTCTACACCAAGTTTTTTTGACTTCAATGTACCCCGGGAGTTATGCAAATGGCACGGTTGGCTTCTCTACGTGCAACATCAACTCAGTTATGCTACATTTCATCAAAGATTGATGTATCTTTCAAAACGGTAAGAGATGAGATGAAACAATGTCATAAATGACATTCGTGACCCTCCACATAAACAAGCCAAGCGAAAAGAAGTGCAAAATAAAAAGGTGCAAACCAAAATTAGGCGATGTAGGTTCTGCAACCGTGAGGGACATAACAAAGTTACATGTGCTCAATTGAAGCTGGGTTTGCAAACAAGTGCACAACCTATCGAGGCAGATTTCTTTGATTACGACATGGAATGTTCCTACGGTCACACAAATGATGAAAATTATGTGAGTTACTATATATGCTTTACCATAAAGTCTTAAAATTTTAATGCTTATTTCTTATTTCAATCTCTCCATTACATCTCAGGACAACGACAGCTTTTAGAATACTGTAAGTACCGATCTACATATATCGTAAAGATCATGGCACTTGGTATGTAATACATACATGTACAAAAAAAATCCCCATTATAAATTAGCCAATTGCTTCAATATTCAGTTGTTAATTCACATCATTTTTTGACATCGCATACATAAATTCATTCAATATTCTGTCATTTGCTGTAACTTTACTAATCTAACCTTATATTTCAACAAATATTGACATACAAAATTAGGTATTTGCAACATCATCGATTTTTCTCTATAACAATCCTCTCATCTTTCACATGTTTCATGCAAGCAACTGTTAATTCATCCCTCCTTGTATTTCTTTCATGGTTTATGAGATTGTTTAATATTCTCATATGATCTCATTCTCTAACAACCTATATTTGAATTGTCATTTTGTTACTATATCATTCAATATAAAAGTATTTAAATTTATAAAAATTAACTTTTTCAAACCATTTACCAGTTCATCCATTGTCCCCTATTTTAAGCTTCCATCCACATTATCATAAGATGTCACAATCATGTCTGTTAAAAAGATTGATTACTAAAAATGTCACATATGAAATCCTAAACCACCATTAGGATAAAAAATTCACTTTTTAAATAGTTAAATTTCATACTCGTTCAATTTTGTTTTCATTTTCTACGACATTGATTTCAAATATTTCAATGCCACCCTCATTTTCTCAAATGCATCCATAAAAATCGATTCCTCATAATATTTATCTATTACTCCTGTCTACATGAGATTACAAAAGTTATGTAAAACAAATTATGCATTATAAATTTAATTTTTCTTTCATTCATCACCAATTTTATTGCGTCTTGCACTCTCCTTTTGACCCTTGACGAATTTCCAAGACTATTATATAAAGCTTTGCTTCTCGAGTAGCCATATCCAACAACAACAAATACAAACGGCTTTTATTATCATTGATTTGAATTAGGATTTGCATTAAATGTCAGACTCAATTTAACAAAATGCAACATTTCTTTATAATAAATTAAAAACAATACATTATTTGTAAATCAAATTATTCTTACAGTTTGGCAATCGCTAACTTTCGCATAGTCTTTCAACAAGGGCATCCATAGTTTCGCAACACTATGAGGTCCAACATTGTAATCTAAAATAATTTTCTGCAATCCTTATTAATTGACCACCCATAACATTTTATTTACTTTTCTTATAATTTTAATTCTATAATTTCAAAATCTATTAATTTAACTGATCGCTACGTTGCAAGGAAAGTAGGTAATCCTGTGCTTCCGTCTATTCATATATTCATAAACACCCAGCTGACCATATCAATAGCCTTACAAAATTAATTAGACAAAATCAACTTATTAAATTGCATATCAATATCACTTTAAACAAAATAAAAAATAATTAAACTTCTTTACTAACCGCTCTACAAACCTATGCACAAGGTTTTAACATGTCCACGTCAGCTACTGTAGTGTGTTGGTCTCCCAATTCGATAACAACTTTGTTATATCATAATTTGTGGATTTATGTTTTCAAATAAATAGTTAAATAACACTCACAAATCAATATATATTACTTACCTCTTTAAAAACCGACCATTCCAAATATAATCACACATTGCACTTTCAAGTGCCCCTATCTCTCCTGGTACTTGAACTTCAGACAATAGATTCGATTATTCAACCTTTTATATCATATATATGTTCCATTAAAATATCATGTGATAACAAAGTTATATTTCAAACATTAATAACAAACAGTAAACGTTTCAATTTCCGTTTATGTAGCAAATAAATATTCATCAACAATGAAAATACAAACAAAAATACCAATACTCACGCACACTAGGGGTGTTCAAAATCGGGTACTCGTATTTTCGGGTACCAAAATGTCGGCCTGTGTCCCGACCATTAAGTTCGGGTAGCCGTAAAATTCGGGTATCCACATTTTCGGGTCACGGGTACCCGATTCATATATTTTCTTTTGTTTTTTCTTTAAATTATATTATTTATTGAAAAATTTACATAGAAAAATACTAAAATTTAAAGGTTTATAATACTAATCTACTCATAAAATTTAAAAATTTAAATTATATAATTAAAAGATAAAACTTATTAAAAATAAAATAAAATTTAAAATATTTTGAAGTTAAAATAAATAATTTAGATTGTTACGGTGAAATAATTTAAAAAATTAATAATTTAGAATGTTATAATGAAATGGTTTAAGAAATTAGGAATTTTAAATATTAGGTAAAATAATTTGAGAATTAGGAATAAAAAACTTTTATATATAAGAAACTGGGTACCGGGTCGGCGGGTACCTGGTTAAAGGATATTTTGTGACCCGGGACCGACTAAAACTCGGGAAAAATAATAGGTTGGGTACCCAACTCGAAAATTCGGGTATTTTTATTATAAATACCCAATGTTTTTTAACCTGGTCGGCGGGTCAATGGGTCGGTATTTTTTAACACCCCTAACACACACATTTTTTCAACTTTTAATAATTAATGTCTCAACATAACCTTTTCTTTGCCTATGCTTAACCACTAACCTTTTTAGCATATCCTTCAACCTATAATTTTGATTTCACAACACGAGAAACAATATCAAATTCAACTTCTATTATTCATCTTACCTTTTATTTCTTCCGAGGTGCATGACATTCAAAATCCCTCTCATCATGAATCACATTACCAGGTGTCCCAAAATCATAATCTACCTCTTCAATCAGATTAATTTTGGACAATTCATTTACCTCTAAATCCCTCGCCCTCACTCCATCCAACAATTCTTGATAGATTTTTTTTCTTCAAATCATCATATTTCTTATCAACATAACTCTTAATCTCATTCATTTCAGCCTTAATTTCTCCAACTTTGTTCACCACTAAACCCTTTTTAAAATAATTAATCCCATCAATGATTTTTTTTTCAATTAGAACTCTTCATCTTCTTCATTTCACCCCTTATTCATGAACTTCATTTACCACTCCATCCAATTTTTCATCAGACCCTTTTACTTCAAACTTCATCCTCTCAATCGCCTATTCATTTCTGGTTTGTCTTTGCAAACAATTAAAAACAACTCGTTTAATCTCCACCAATTCAAACATAAAAAAATTCAAGTTTATCTTCATGCATACCACTCCGCTGACCAAAATCTTTCTCTTCTACCTTCTCTTCCTCGATGGCAATAACTTTCAAAATTAAATGACAATATTAAATGAGTTTTTTCAATGCTTAATATCATAATCTTACTTTTTTACCTTTTCTTTTCTTGATATTTCCAATTTCAACTTTTCCATCATTCGAGCAACTTTTTCCTTTCCCCATGTAAGAATGTGTGGCAACCCGATTTTTTTCAGTCGGCAAACTTGTAGAATTTGACCAAAAATCAACGGGGTTTTGGAAGCTAACTATTCAATCTATCAATTTCTCAGTGACAAATTGCACCCCAATATAGTTCACCTTTCAAACCTTATGTGCACATCAACTTCATATTGTCCTTGCTCGAGGATGTATCACCTGTTGGACAAAGAAAGATTCTAACAATGTACAACAATACTCTTCGGGCCTTCAAGTGATACCCATCATAATCACCATTTTTTATTTTTGCCTCAATTTTAGCATATGTAACCTTACTCTTTATATTATACATCATGGCAAGTTTTTCCATTCCTCCCTCTCAATGACTTCTTCAACAGTAGTCCATTCCTTTTATAGCCCCAATATAACTACAATACTTTCAAATCCCCAGAGGAAAAGTATATTCATTGAACCTAACTCTAGAATTTTCCACATCAAAATTCTCTACCAACGAATGACACAAGTCCCTATGAATTGATCACGTTTTTACTCCGATCACAGCCCAAACCCTATTTCTCATAGAACATTTTCTTTGGTTTTCCCTTCAAGTATTCAATCAATTCATACACTCTTGTAAGGTTACACTGTGTCGAAACTTCCTACATTTTAGAAATATATATATAATGTCAGTCTTTTATAGAACATTTATAAAAAAAAATTACAAGTTTAACTATTTATTTAATATATAAAGTTTAATGAATACCTTATTTTCATGTAAACTCCTTGTAACACCCCAATTTAGGGGCTAACTTTTAGAAATTATAAAGTATTGGATTTAATTGGTATTTTGAAAGAAACGGTGGATTAAATTGTAAAATTTTAAAGTTGACATACCGTTTTAAGAAGTGTAGGAAGTTTAGTGACTAAACTCATGATTTACCCATTTTTATGGGATGAATTATAAACCCCTTCCCCGATTAGTTTCCAGAATAATTTCCCATTTCCCTTCCCCCGTTGACCATCCTTTCCACTCCAATTTACTCACCGTCTGATATCCGTTTGACGAACCGAAACCACCATCGTGTTCGTTGTCGATCGATGAACAAAACCCTCAAACCTTTTATCATGAATCGTCTTCGTTCATCGTTAATTTCAGTTGGAAGTATCGTCAGTTTTAACTCAATTTCCATTGGTTTTTCGTAAATTCAAACACGAAAGCCTCAAATTTACCAGTCAAACCCGTTGATTTTGACTTTGACCGAAAAGTCACTTTTTGAAAAGTCATATTTTATGTTTTTCGACGTCCTGAATCCATTTTTGGTCGTTTCGCCAAACTCGAACCTGGTAAGCTTTTTTTACTGATTTATCACCTGATTCGATCCGTTTTTCAGAATTAAGCTCCGTTTTTTATGTAATTCCTATTGATATGCATATGAGGAATTATTGTAAGATGATTTCAAGATCGAGGGCATTCGAATGGAATTTAAATAGTCGATCAGTATGGCACAAAAATCGAGGTAATATATTACTACATTTTCATGCTTTATAAAACATGTTGGTATTGATAAATACAGTAATGGAAATGTTGGTTTATCTGAATAGTTAATTAATTTTTACACTCAATACGAATGCAGCAGAAAGTAGGTAACTAAATATGGCTCAAATAATTATTATAAGAAATTGGAGGACATATGGGATTAAGTGATAAAGAAATCAACCATGGATATGTAGATTATAATTTATCTCATTAAAGGTACTTGGATGATAAATTATGAGAATACTTCCATAGGTAAAATTACAAAAATACCCTTATGTTGTCAGATGACAATAATTGTTCTTGGAAGTTGGTTAATAACTTTGAAAAGACATATTGATCAGATAAAATTACAGATGTGCATAAGAAATGCTAGTTTTGCTTAGAAAATTTGGATAACTTGTTTTTAACCCCAAGAGGGTTTATGCAAGATATTAGAAGTCTGTTAAGGAATTATTTCAAGATCAGAGAATGTACGGGGTAGAAATTAACCAAAGGATCTCTAAATTATAATTATGTTTGTTAAGGGTTAATACCGAAATTATTTGGTTAAGAAATTACGAAAATGCCATTAAGAGCTAAAAATAGTCTGAGTTGACCCGGAATGAGAAAGTACTTTGAGGATTTGTACTTAACTTGATAAATTACGGATTTAATTGTTAAGATACTGTCTTTGTACAGAAAATTCATGATATTCCGTTTGTAAAATCTGAGAAGGCATTTGACCCGAAAATATCCGAGTTATGAGTAAATACCTGAAGAACAATTTATCGGGAGTGTTCTTTTGTCAGAATTGTTCAAAAGGACTGAAATAAATGATAAGTTTGAATTCAATAATAAGATCGGACAGAAGGAAATGATTGTAATACACTGGATCTGTAAAATGACCAGAATATCCCTAGAATCGAAATGACTCAAGAATATCACCAAGCTAAGGAATGATTGGATATCCTCGAGCTTTGAAATGAATGGAATAGAATTGAACACCAAAATAACCAAAATACCCTTATGGCCTAGACTAAGTAGATGTTTTTGATTAATTAAGGAATCCAAGTAAATATGGGCATTGTAATACCCTTAAAAGTTATGGAACACAACTTAAGTGAGCCGATCAACCTTAATGACATGTCAATACCTGAATGACATAGATATCACTTGAATGTGTGTTCATCTCCTCAAGTTTGGATTGATGATAATTTTGGAAGTACTCAGCTCAGTTCAACTATAGATCATATCCGGTACTAAGAAATGAATATTTGTTAGAGAAATCAACCACGAAGATCAATTGAATTGAAAGAACGTACAATATGTATCTGAAATTCAAAAACGTTTGTCTTACTCTGGAAAATCCTTTAGTAGCTAGAATGGACTTGAATACTAAATGAACTAAGTAATCTCAATGACTGAGGATTAAGTAAGTGATTGGGATAAGCATGAAAACTCAGATGAACTTACATGATGTATCATCCCTATGGATTATGAACCATAAATCAATTACGTCGACATTTCCTGGTATAGTTGAAACATGGAAATGAAATAAATATATTAGAATATATGTTTGTCTCCTTAAGATTTGTTCAGTGATGACTCAGAAGATGAACTATGGACAAGAATATTTGGTATTAAAGTGTAAATAACTTGGAAGGAAAACGAATTTACCAGTTGATAAGTATTAGTTCTGGAAATTATTCATCTAAGAGTTGTTCGATAATCCAATCAATCAACATAGATTGTAAATGTCCTGAAACTTTATTTCTTCCCTATCAGCTCAATTCACATTCTGAATAACTGATAATTCTGTCAGTTAATGAACTCTTCCAATAGTGATTCTACCTTCCGGTATTCTATCGGTATACTGAAGATCTATGTTTCTTTGTCTGCTAAGATTATCCAGTACCTCTGAATAATATCTATAAACACTAGTGTGTTACCTAATCACATAAATATTTTATCTGATTTCCAACTTGAATTATGTTCTGATACAATACCTGAATTCTGTTCTGATTTCTGATCTGGATTCTGTTCTGATATATGATCTGAATTCTGTTTTGATTTTTGATGTCTCCGTTTACTGACGGAGAAATGTTTTATATGGGGGTTTATTGTTGGAGGAAGTATATCTGCAGGCTTCTCGGTTGTGTGCTCAGGGCCTTACTGGTTGTGCGGGGTGTATGGTTCCGGGGAACCTACATAAACAGATTGTGAAAGGATTAGGGTGTATATATATATATATATTTTAAAAAGATATGTATCTTTTTACAGGTTTTAGGGGAACACACTAGATAACCTATTCTGATCTCATGAACTCATTCATCCAAAATATTTCTTTGAATTGAAAGCTCATTGTCTGTTACCATCTGAAATATTAGTAGGATCTTCGCTTAGCATAAAAATCTATGGATGTTCGGAACTAATAAGGAAATATATGTTTATCTGTATCTGCACATTCTTCAGCATCATCTGGTAGTTCTACATTATTAAGTTTTTCAAAACTCACTCCGTTACTCACCATTGCTTCATCAAGACTAAATTGATTCATCAAGGAAATTTTCGTTCAGATTCTTTTATTGAAATGAGGAAAAGTTCGGATAAGAATGAATGCTCAATTGGTTAAGAATTAGTGGAGGATTCGTATTTCTATAAAAGCTACTTGAAGATATGGAAGAGTTGATGGAAGTTTCATTTTTGCAATTATGTGACATGAATGAATTTCGAGGACGAATTTCTTTTAAGGAAGGGAGAATTGAAACACCCCAATTCAGGGGCTAAATTTTAGAAATTATAAAGAATTGGATTTAATTGGTATTTTAAAAGAAACGGTGTATTAAATTGTAAAATTTCAAAGTTGGTAAACTGTTTTAAGAAGTGCAGGAAGTTCAGTGACTAAACTCATAGTTTACCCATTTTTTTATAAACCCCTTCCCTGATCAGTTTCCAGAATGTTTTCCCATTTCCTTTCCCCTATTGACCCTCCTTTCCACTCTGATTTACTAACCGTCCGATGTCTGTTTGACGAACCGAAACCACCATCATGTTCGTTGTCGACCGATGAATAAAACCCCTCAAACCTTTTGTCGTGAATCGTCGTCGTTCGTCGTTACTTTTAGTTGGAAGTATAGTCGGTTTTAACTCAATTTATGTTGGTTTTTTGTCGATTCACGTCAATCTGTCCATCCGTTTTCGACACCTCCCGCACCATCGTGTTCCTTGTATCGTTTCGAGTCCACCAATGTCCTCTGTTTCTCTGTCGTCACCAGCGCGTAGAGGGGTGAGAAAGTAAAAGTTTTCGATGTTTCGAAATCGAGTTCTTCACCGTTCAAAATTGTAAACCGAGCTTGGTAAGTGTCTCAAAATGCCATGCAATATTTCTGGGAATTTTTGGACCCTCCAAGGCGTCACACACGCCGCACGCACCGCCATTGTGCGTGGGGAAGTCCTAATTTGTAATTAATTTATATTAGAGTGATATTTGTGTAACAATTCGAGAGCTAGTTTTGTAAATATTTTTAGAAGGGTGCCTAATTTGTAATTAATTTCTGTTAGGGTGATATTTGTGTAAAATCGTTAACCGTGACCGTTGGCTGACCGTTAACATTTTCCGAGTATACTTATCCTGACATTTTGCGATGTCCCGAGTCCGAGTCCGCAGTTTGTTTTTCGAAATTTGGACCCAAAAGTCTCAAAATTGCAAGCCAAACTCGTTGACTTTGACAGAAAAGTCAAAATTTTTGAAAAGTCATATTCTATGTTTTTCGATGTCCCAAATTTGTTTTTGGGGTCTGTTTCGCCAAACTCGAACCCTGTAAGCTATTTTTGACTGATTTATCACTTGATTCGATCCATTTTTCAGAATTTAGCTCTGTTTTTGATGTAATTCATGTTGATATGCATCTGAGGAATTATTGGAAGATGATTTCAAGATCGAGGGCGTTCGAATGGAATTTGAATGGTCGATCAGTACGGCATGGAAATCGAGGTAATACATTACTACCTTTTCATGCTTTATGAAACATGTTGGTATTGATAAATGCATGAATGAAAATGTTGGTTTATCTGAATAGTTAATTAATTTTTACACTCGATACGAATGCGGTATAAAGTAGGTAACTGAATATGGCTCAGATGATTATTATAAGAAATTGGAGAACAGTTGGAATTAAATTACAAGTTATAGGATTCAGTGATAAAGGAATCAACCATGGATATGTAGATTATAATTTATCTCATTAAAGGTACTTGGATGATAAATTATGAGAATACTCCGGTAGGGTAAAATTATGAAAATACTCTTATGTTGTCAGATGACAAGAATTGTTCCTGGAAGTTGGTTAATAACTCTGAAAAGACATATTGATCAGATAAAATTACAAATATGCATAAGAAATGCCAGTTTTGCTTAGAAAATTTGGATAACTGGTTTTTAACCCCAAGAGGGTTTATGCAAGATATTAGAAGTCTGTTAAGGAATCATTTCAAGATCAGAAAATGTACAGGGTAGCAATTAACCAAAGGATCTCTAAATTATAATTATGTTTGTTAAGGGTTAATATCGAAATTATCTGGTTAAGAAATTATGAAAATGCCATTAATAGCTAAAAATAGTCTGAGTTGACCCGGAATGAGAAAGTACTTTGAGGATTTGTACTTAACTCGATAAATTACAGATTTAATTGTTAAGATCCTGTCTTTGAACATAAAAATTCATGATATTCTGTTTGTAAAATCTGAGAAGGCACTTGACCCGAAAATATCCGAGTTATGAGTAAATACCTGAAGAACAATTTATCGGAAGTGTTCTTTTGTCAGAATTGTTCGAAAGGACTAAAATAAATTATAAGTTTGAATTCGATAATAAGATCGGACGGAAGGAAATTATTGTAATACACTTGATCTGTAAAATGACTAGAATATCCATAGAATGGAAATGACTCAAGAATATCACCAAGCTCAGGAATGATTGGATATCCTCGAGCTCTGAAATGAATGGAATAGAACTGAACACTAAAATAACCAAAATACCCTTATGGCCTAGACTAAGTAGATGTTTTGGATTAATTAAGGAATCCAAGTAAATATGGGTGTAGTAACACCCTTAAAAGTTATGGAACACAACTTAAGTGAGCCGATCAACCTTAATGACTTGTCAGTACCTGAATGACATAGATATCACTTGAATGTGTGTACATCTCCTCAAGTTTGGATTGATGATAATTTCGGAAGTACTCAGCTCAGCTCAACTCTAGATCACATTCGGTACTAAGAAATGAATATTCGTTAGAGAAATCAACCACGAAGATCAATTGAATTGAACAAAAGTACAATATGTATCTGAAATTCAGAAACGTCTATCTTACTCTGGAAAATCCCGAAGTAGCTGGAATGGACTTGAATACTAAATGAACTAAGTAATCTCAAAGACTGAGGATTAAGTAAGTGATTGGGATAAGCCTGAAAACTTAGATGAACTTACATGATATATCATCCCTATGGATTATGAACCATAAATCAATTACGTCGGCATTTCATGATATAGTTAAAACATGGAAATGAAATAAAGACATTAGAATATATGTTCGTCTCCTTAAGATCTGTTCATTGATGACTCAGAAGATGAACTATGGACAAGAATATTTGGTATTAAAGTGTAAATACCCTGTAAGGACAACGAATTTACCAATCGATAAGTATTAGTTCTAGAAACTATTCATCTAAGAGTTGTTCGATAATCCGATCAATCGACATAGATTGTATATGTCCTGAACCTTTATTTCTTCCTTATCAGCTCAATTCACATTCTGAATAACTGATGATTTTTTCAGTTAATGAACTCTTCCAATAGTGATTCTACCTTCCGATATTCTATCGGTATACTGAAGATCTGTGTTTCTCTGTCTGCTAAGATTATCCAGTACCTCTGAATAATATTTGTAAACATTAGTGTGTTCCCTAATCACATAAATATTTTATCTGATTTCTGACTTGAATTCTATTCTAATACATGACCTGAATTCTGTTTTGATTTATGATCTGGATTCTGTTATGATATCTTATTTGAATTCAGTTTTGATTTCTGATGTCTCCGTTTACTGACGGATAAATATTTTATATGGGGGTTTATTGTTGGAGGAAGCATATCTGCAGGCTTCTCGACTGTGTACTCAGGGCCTTACTGGTTGTGCGGGGTGTATGGTTCCGGGGAACCTACACAAACATATTGTGAAAGGATGGGGGTGTATATATATATGTTTTAAAAAGATCTGTATATTTTTACTGGTTTTACGGGAACACACTAGATAACCTATTCTTATCTCATGCACTCAGTCATCCAAAATATTTCTCTGAACTGAAAGCTCATTGTCCGTTACCATCAAAAATATTAGTAGGATCTTCGCTTAGCAAAAAAATCTATGGATGTTCGGAACTAATAAGGAAATATATGTTTATCTGTATCTGCACGTTCTTCAACATCATCTGGTAGTTCTGTATAACTGAGCTTTTCAAAGCTCACTCCGTTACTCACCATTACAGGTTAAAAGAATTGTACCAGTGCAGTTATCGACTTGAGTAAGGGAGTTCTTCTGGTGTTGCTTGCAGAGTATGGTGCATGTGATTAGAGGGCATGTAATTGTATTTTATTTTATATACGAGTCTGAAAATCTATTTTATTTCTGAATATTGATAAATCGCTTTATGAGTTTATGCGTTTTAATAAAAGTTTTAAATTTTCCACTATTTTTACAGTGGGTCGCTCTGGTGGCCCTAACGTGACACTCCAGATCGGATCGGGTTACCCCCATCGGTCTGAGGGGGTTACACTCATCCACTCTTTATATTCTTCTTTTTGTTTCTTGAACAATTTTCTAAAAGGTTCTTTCCCATCATCACTCATTGACCTCCATTTAACTGAAGCTTTTCCTCTCACCTGCAATCAACCATAAAAGTTTCTTTATCAATGATTTAATGCTAAAAATACTCCTTCTAAATTCAGTTTACATACCAAAGACGACTTTTTATTGCCATCTTCCTTCATCCGTTCACATTCAATCAAACTGTAAACATTTGAAAATTGTAATCAATTTGAAGTTCTTAAATAATTTTAGCCAATAACCATTTAAAAAAATTACACAAATACATTGTTACTTACTAGAAGTGTCTATATACACTCATTGGTTGCTTTCGAGTTTCTTTTATCTCAATAATCTTGGCCTCCTTTTTGACGTCATCTTCGTAAACAATAATTGACAGATCCATTGACTTCATTTTTCCTTCAAACAATACATTGAAGCAATACATGTTATATACACTTTATCCAACATAGTAACCAATTATAGTAACTGATTATGTACATTCAAGAAATACATTGAAGCAATACATGTTATATACAGTTTATCCAACATAGTAACCAATTATAGTAACTGGTTATGTACATTCAAGGAATAAATTGAAGTAATACATGTTATATATAGTTTATCCAATATATAGTTTCTTCAAACAATACATTGAAGCAATGAATTCAAGTAATACATCTCAAATCGACAACTCTAAACTATTATCCAATATAGTAACTTATTAGTAATTGATTATGTTCAAAGGAATAATCCAGATACGACCTATTCTTTTATATACAACCTAACATTTTCATTTCTACCTATAATGTTATATAAACATATCTATATTTATGTTAACTTACACTTTTTATGAATTACAACCTACAATGTTAACATTCTATATAAACTCATATCATAATCGGTCAATTTAATTTTTACTTTCTAAACCGTAACCCCTAATTCCTTAATTCACAATACTACAAACTAGGGTTTCGAGAATAACCCTCTCAATGATATCAAATTTCGATTATGAGGTTCTTGGGAACCGTTTCGCTGTAAGAAAAACTAAGATTTCAAAAATGTTTCGCTTCTATAGGGGATTTTAAAAACTCTAATTTTTTTAAATGTATTATTATATTTGGACCGAAATTGTTTGGGCTTGACTTATAAATAACTTCTGGGGTTATATAAACGAGTTTTAGGTAATTATTTAGGCATTGGTTTGTAATTGGACTTGATTCGGACTTTTTATTTATTTAATATAATTTGAGTTTTAATACTAATAATGATATTTGTTTATGATTACATTAATAATAATAATAAAGGTATGATAAAATAAGTAATTACAGACTTCGATCTTGTTAGTGATAGAGGAATGATGATTTGGTCAAACTTATGTTTAGACATTGATGGAAAAATTAATCACTATTATTCTATTATTTTCACTATTATTAACATTGACGTAGGAATTTATTCATTCATTATTGGAAAAATTAGATGTTGTTATTCTTATAATCATGAGTAATGTTATTACAAGTGTTATGGTTGCTAAAGATGTCATTGCTATGACTACTGAAGTACTGATCATTGTTGTTAGAAACCATAATGCCACTGTTAGGATTTAAACTCATGTTTACCTAAGCACATTTCCTATCAATCACCTAATTTTCAGGGGAGGCAGCAAATTGTGGCCGCCTGATTCTAGGAATTTTCCAAGTTTTTGATGTGAACGTTTATTATTGTCATGCTTGCCATAATTTCCATTCATTGCACTTACGAAACACGAGTTCTCATATTCCAATTCCCAACCCCAAACCAAACTGAGTTTCTTGTGTTGTCATAAGTTTTTTTTTATAATTTAAGTGATTATGAGGATGGATGGATGTAAATTTTCATACTAGGATCGATGAATTTATAAAATTTTAAGTACGAGAGTACTTATAAAATTTTCATAGGGACAAAAATATATTTTCAATAAAAAATACAAAAAAATATATATAAAATACATAAGAATTTGAAACTTATAGGAGGGGCAACCGCCCCCACCCGCCTCCCTCTAGGTCCATCCCTAATTATGAGATAATATCTTTTTAGAATTATTTAACCAATTGATAATGTATATGTTGACACACACTCTATACACAACTATTTAACCAAAACTTTTAAAGAGAATGATTTTTTTTAATAAGAATTTTTTATGAGTTAATATTATTATAAAGTTATTACTTAACCAAATTGATTCCTCATATTTCCCTAAATTATTGCCTACTTCAACGCCACAAATAACCGGATCCGTTTTCGTTCAGACATGGCATCTTCTTCATGTCTTTAGGGTCACATAGTTCTGTGAATTCACCGCCTCTTTGTTTCCATCACTATATTTTATTAGCCTTCTAAGCCCCCACATAATATATAAACCTATAATAAATTATTGAGGAAATGAAAGAATGTCACACTTTGTTAATTACCTTACCCCACTTCTCAAAATACCCAACTTATAAAGGCAGCATCAATGTATCCGATCCACTAGATTAATAATGTAAGATAATAGTTTAATTAATTTTAGGGTAAAGTATACATATGGTCCTTCGACTATATGATATTATTTTATTGACTCCTACGACTATTAAAAGTTATAAAATGATCTCTCGAATATAGAGAGTTGCTTTGTTAAGTCCATCCACTATTAAAAGTTATAAAATGGTGACCTGATTATTTATTATGTTTCAAACTCGCATTTTCGTTAAAAAATTAACAGTCATTTGAGCTGAACGTTAACATGCTGACTGAGATATAATAGTTGTTTGCAATTATGAGATCATATTTTATCATATCTGAGTCAGAAGGTTAACGTCTAGATTAGATTGCCTTCAATTTTTTAACAAAAAATGATAAGTTTGAGACAAAATGAATAGTTAGGCAATCATTTTGTAAATTTAAATAGTCGAGGAACTCAACAAAGCAACTCTCAATAGTTGGGGGACCATTTTTTAACTTTTAATAGTTGGAGGAGTTAATAAAATAGTATCATATTGTCGAAGGACCTTTTGTATACTCTACCCTTAATTTTAAAGGCCTTTTTAATAATATTTGTTCATAAAATATTATTTTTTTAATTATATAATCGCTTTTAGTGTGTTGAAAACTTATCAAACAATACACCTAGGTGTCGTTTGGTTCGCTAGAATGTTTATGAGGGAATTGGAATCTGTTAGGAATTAGAATCCAATTCCATATTCTGTTTGGTTGGCAGGAAATAGAATTGGAATTGGAATCCAATTCCATTTTCTGTTTGGTTCGCAGACATGTCAGATGAATTTGATTCTATTAATGTAAAATGACATAATTGTCCTTCTTGTTTTTTTGCTTTATTTTAATTTATTTTACAACTTACATGTAGTAATATATTATAAAAAATTAAAAAAATATTAAATTTTCATTTTATTGATTGATTATTCATTTCAATAAATTATAAAAATCATGCTAATAAACATCATAAGTTAAAATCATCGCAATCAAAAATATGTTAATAAGTTACCAAAATATAGAGTAATATTTCGATACATTCCAATCGGAGTATGTTAATTAGTTACAAAAAAATATTTTTATTCAATATATGAATTAGAAACCCGACACGACACAAAATAAAAAATATATATTTTTATTCAATAAAAACATTGACTTAATTGAAAAAAATTATATATAGAGGGGTATTATTGTAATTATTCCTAAATATATAAGGTAAAAGTATATATTTTTTCGGGTCGGTCTAATTTTTTCACCCTAAACCCGAACCCGACCTGACCCGAATATCACACTTAAAAAAACTTGACCCGACTCGACCCGAATATGACACTTAAAAAACATGACCCGAACAAAATAAAGTTTCACCCGACCCGAATATATGAATTAGAAATCCGACCCGATCCGAAATAATAAAAAAATATTTTTATTCAATAAAAACAGTGACTTAATTGAAAAAATATATATATAGAGGGGTATTATTGTAATTATTCCTAAATATATAAGGTAAAATTATATATATTTTCGGGTCGGGTATTTTTCACCTTAAACCCGAACTCGACCCTACCTAAATATCACACTTAAAAAAACCGACCCGACCCGACCAAAATTAAGTTTCACCCGACCCGACCCGAATATATGAATTAGAAACCCGACCCGAAATAATAAAAAAATATTTTTATTCAATATATGAATAAGTTACTAAAAGATTGATGAGGGTAGTATGGTCAAATTTCAATTTCTTCCAACAATGGAATTGATTCCCCATTTGATGGAAAGTTGAAGCCATGAGGGATTCCAATTCCCTTAGAAAACTTGAACCAAACATGAGAAAGTGATGGAATTAGATTTTAATTCTCCCAATTCCAAATGATTCCATCCAACCAAACGCCACCCAAGTGTTGCTATGTAATTAGCTAATTTTTTAATCGTTAATATTTCTTTACGTTTTAGGTTACATGATGAGAGCCTCTATTTATGTTTATCAATACAAAGTAAATCCTGAGTGCTCTCATCACATCATTAATAGTAAAAATATTCACTGAATCTGGAATTCATCGAGTTTTGAGACAAATTACTAAAATTTTTGTTAGTGGCTAATTATTCATATTCCGTTGACCCTAGGTGTAAAAATATTTTCAACTTGTTTTCAAAGCCTAATTGAAACTAAAATATTTTAGGTTAAACGTGTAAATACAAATAGTTACTTCTCCGGAAGAATGCCTAACGGTTTTAATTTCGCACCAGAGATTTGAATAGCGGCTGTGATCATATTTTCAGTTATATTGTGTTTATCACGATTACGAATATAGCGAATGTTATTATGGTTATTGCAAGTATCACGATCATATAATAACGATATCAGATAGCATCATTACCATTATATCATGAACGCTATTATGATAATGAATCGTTACTTAAATCCCTGATTCGCTTCTCCAAGAGTCGCCTTATCTCCTTGTCACCCTCTTTCTTCAATCACCTTGCAATTTTAAAGGACAAATTGCAACAATAGCTAACCCATGATTGGCTTTTGTAAGAGCTGTTAATTTAGACATTAATTTCTAAATATAGCGAAGATGATGAAGTGTTTAGAAAATATTAGAAATTAAAAAGTTTTTAGGATAAATTATATATGAAATCATTGTTTAATATTTTTAATAAAATTAAATATTAATCTTTTTATTAGCGTTGTCATGTGATCAATGTAACGAGATGACGGAGTGACTATTTTTATTACAAATCAATAATATTAGTAATTAATTTATTATTTTTTAAAATTTAACTAGAAAATATAAAAATTCATTTAAATATTAATCATCATTTGTAGTTTACTTTTAGGGGGCATTTGGTTCACGAAATATAATACTACTTTTGAGAATAAGATTACTTGAATATAATATTATTATGAGAATGTTGTATTATCTTGTTTGGTTTGTTTAACATGAATGTAAGATTATATATTTTAGTTGAAGAAATATAAGATTACTTAGATACATATTATACCAAATTGTCCTTGTGATATATATATTTTTCCAGCAAGCTAAACATTAATGTTAAATTACAAATATTTGAATAAAAATTCATAAAAATATTTTAATTGTTACATTATCAAACTTTTAAGAAAAAATACATTTAATATATAATTAATATCATTAATATATCAAACTTATATTTTTAAATAAATTTTCATAAGAATCATATTTATTTATATAAAATATAATATAATATAAAACATAATATTGTGGTCTCGAGTGGACAAAGATATTATTTTTCAATAAATAAAATTCATTTTAAAAAATTAAAGATTATTTTAAATAATTACATTTTTACAATAATATTATTTCTCACCTCATAAAATTATAAAACAATTACTATTAATAAATATTAAAAATATAAAATAATTTTAACTATTTTAATTTATTAATATTTTACTAAATCAAACTCTTTGTATATTATTATTATATTTATAATTTTGAGTAAAGTACGAAGAATAAGAAAAAAAATTCATTATTCTAAGGGAGTTCTTGTCCAAAGCGATGGGAGTTGATCATTACCTAAGAATTTTAATATAATGACATTTTCACCATTTAAAAATAATACTTCTATTGATAATAAATTATTACCTAATAATGATATTTTTTACTAACCAAATATAGTAATATAATTCTAAAAAAGATTATTCCTATTAGTAATGATTTTTTTACAAACCAAATGTTTAGATGCAGAACTAACAAAAATTTGAAACAATTAGTATTAGACCATTAAAATTTTCAAAAAAAAATATTTTGACCTCACAAAAGTTTTAAAAATTCATATTAAACTTTAAAATTTTGAATGTTTTTAATTAAATCTATCTCATTATTTAAAAAAATTCTCATTAATCCTCTCAAATTTTTAAAATTTTTAATTAGATCTTCTTTTAAAAAAATATATAAATTGAATTCTTCAATTTTTTTGAAAATTTAATTCAAACCTGTAATTTTATTAAAGATTTAAGTTAACTATATCACCAAGTTCCGCCCATTGTTTTGAAAATCGGATCGGACCGGTCGGTTCAACCGGGAACCGTTGCTTAGTCCGGTTCAATCTAAATCGATTGAACCGCTACTAGTGAACCGCCAGAACCGTCGTTTGTTAAACGAGCCAAGTCGAACTCGAGTATTGCTGAGCTCGACTCGAACTTGAAAACTTTAAAAGTAAGCTCAACTCCACTCAAACTCACAAGTTAAAAATTATCAAGTTCAACTTGAACTCAAAAAGGCTTGAACTAAAAAAAATTTAGAAGCTCAATTAAAGCCTAAAATTCGAGCTTGATTGAAGTGAAAGAATAGTTCACTCAATGCTCACCAAAAGGCTCCATGATTTTGAATGTCAAATTACTTCTATTATTTATAGAAGTTAGTTGTGATGTTTTTCTATGTTTCTTAGCAATGTTGTATTGTTTTGTTCTCATATTTTTACTCTTTAGACTTTTGGGATGCTCTTTTATGTTTCTTAGCCATGTGTGATTGTTTTTTAAAAAAAATTAAATAAAACAATATCATTTTGTTATGATTTTTTAACTCCAAATTTATTTTTAATTATAGTTATATAATTATATTTATTATTTAATATATTTTACTTTAAATATTATGTTGTAGTTAATTTGAATCATTTTGTTTCACTTGATTTTATGGTTTTTAATTTATATATGTTATGACGTGTTTGAATATGACTTGTGATATAAAAAATTATTTTTTATTAAATATTTTTAGTATTTTTATTTAATTTTTTAAATAATTATAACGTCGTCCTGTTCTTCCGAAAAGTCAAATCGATTCGACCTATTAAACCAATAAACCGATAGTATAACCGATTCGCTAATCGATCCGGTACTGAAAACCATGGTTCCACCACCACAAACGCCCCTTAGTATAACCCAAAAAGCTCATTCAACAAGATAAAAATGGATTAAAAACAGAATATAACTAAAAAGAAAAATATAATAAAATTTATAATTATGAGATATTAGTTATCGTGAAATCTATTTCGTCGACAAAGAACATAGTATCAGGGTTTTTCCAGCCAAGGAAAACTCTGCATTTTAGCTCATCAACGACTGTCTTTGCTGTTACAGATTATACCTTTGTTGCACTAAATATTTTATATTCTTTATTTTAGTTCTTCTTCAACAGCATGGCTCTGAGCTCGGCCACGTCGATCTCCTTAGCAGAATTCTCCGGTCTGTAGCAACTGGTAAGCGGGTCGGGTACCCATGAAACCTTCTCTTTAGCTCTGCCTGCCATCTCTTCCTTCGCCGCCGCAGCGCTCCTCCCTGCTCCTCCTCTTATTCCACTAGACACAAACCCTTGTGATGATGTCGCCGCATATCCTCGTCTAAACAAACAAATCATTAAATCTTTATTCGTCTTCATTAAAAAAAACATAGAAAAACAGAGCCATGGAAATGAAAATAAAGAACTTGTGGGTACCTGGATACGACGTTGGAGATTTCAACAAAGAAAGAAGAGAAAAGCTTAGCGTTAGAGAAAGAGCGAGCCATTTCTATCTTCTTCTTTTCTTCAATTCTTTCTATGGACTGATAAAACTTCAACGCCACTGCAGAAAAAAAGCTTTTGTTTTTTGCAGAAATGAAAATAAAACCTTCCACAGCAGCGAAGAATCTCTCTCTCTCTCTCTAGAAAAATACTATGAAGAAGATGAGTTCCAAGAGCAGCCCTCGTTGGGGTTGGGGTTGGGGTTGTATAGGGATGAAAAAGTAGTAAGAGACGCGTGAGAAAGACAAAAGCGAAAACAAGACGCCGTCAACGCACTAGCAATGCCCCTGTCTTCTGCTGCCACCTGGTTATTTCAGTTTTATTTTGTTTTAATTAAAATAATCGGTAAACTACGTCCTTAGCCACCAAACTGTCACTTTTGTTCTGTTTTAGTCACTCCACTACTTTTTTAAAAATAAATTATATCTGATGTTACGTTTTGATTCTGTTTTGATCGCCATTCCTTAAAAAATAAATAGAACTGCTAAAGTTGTTTTTTTTATTTTTCAATGATGATATGATATTTTTTTTATTTTTTCAATGATGATGATGTGATATAACCTTATAACAACACATCATCATCACTGTCATAATTGCCTCATACATTTTTGGGGTCATGAATAAAATTAAAATATAGGCTCCTATAGAATGAAAGTATATTTCATAACTTTTAACAATTAATTTAATATTACATTAATAAACTATAGCGAAATGATTAAATTTTGTCAAACACATTATTTTTATTTTTTTTGTTAAGAAAACAACTTAAATACAATTGAGAGAGAATAAATATAAAAAAAATATTGAATGTGGGTATAGTAAGAAACTTGATTTTGAATGCCAAATAAAAAAAAGTAAAGAATAGTGTATTATTTTATCATTAGATTGAGATTGGAAACGATTAAAAATTAAAGAATATATGATAAATTGATGAGATTTGAAAAAAAGAAGAAGAAAATATGATTAAATTTAATTCAAAATTAAATGAATTAATAAGATAGATGAAAAAAGAGGGTCAAAAATTGAAAATTTTATAGAATTGAAAAAAATTAGGTGCCACAGAAATATAAAAATTGGGGGTCCTGAGCAGTAGCTCAGGATACTCCCCCTAAGTGCTGACCCTGATCACAGTTAATTTTTTCAATTACAGGCAACTAAAATTAAACATTAGATATGATTTTAAAAAAAAATAATAGTTGAAAGATCAAAATAAAACAATAGTAATAATCAAGCCACTAAATATGTAGTTTACCCTAAAATAATTGATAACTACGATAATTAGCCCTTCATTGACCCATAGTTTTGCAATTGCTATTGCCAGGGCTCAAATTTTATGGCTGGGGACCTTTCAACGAGGAAAGGTTGTCGTGAGAGCGATGGTTCTTTCTTGGTAGACGGATTAGTAGCCGTTGATTAGGGATGGGTGATGAAATCACGTAATTGGGAAGAGGGTATAAAGTTCATCTTCTTCTGGAAATATGACCATCTGCCATCTCCAAAGGTCATTGCCTCAATTCTTTTCAATTGGCCAATCTTTTTGTCTTCAATTTTTCTGGTTCTAGAATTTTGTTACCAAAGTCATTTAATTTCCCTTAATTACAAATGCCTAACTGTGTTTATTGATTAATTCATATTTTTTTGTCTTGAATAGTATTTATTTATTTATTTATTTATATAGAGTAAATATAAAATAGTATAAATTCAAAGATAACACTCAACCGTTTGATATTGAACGCTCATATTCCTAGCATTCATTGTACTCGAACTCGAGATCTCAAAGAATAACAATAATTCATTTACCACTGAAATTATTTGATTTGTGCTTGTCCTAAATAGTTAAATGATATTATTAGTAAATTTTATATCTTATTTTTTATTTGATAAGAATAAGTATTTGATCGATTAAACAATTTTTATTAATAAATTATTAATCTTAATTAAATATAATATGATTGTAAACTTCAAGTATAATTATCGATTTTTTTAACTACATAATTCACACAGATAAAAAATCAGGGGAATATAGTTGTTAGATAAATGTTTGCAATTTAAGGTGATTGTTATAATGGAGGATATTGTTTTAGCAAGATGAGTTTCAGTAAAAGTTATTATTTAAAAAAAAAAAAACTAGTTGTATCAATAAGATGAGTTTCAGTAAAAAATTTACAGGAATTTGTCTTTTTAGAATGATGAATTCTTTTAAATAGTAATTTTTAATTAAATTCGTCTGGCTAGAATAACTAGTTCTATTCTACTATAACAATCACTCTATATTGCAAATTTTTCTCTCAGACTAATTTTTCATTTTTCCCTCTCACACGCATTATTCTTCTAAAAAATTAAGAAAAATATAGTTTGGGGAAAAAATTTATAATCTAGTATGATTGTTATAGTGAAAGATGAATTCTTGGTTCCAACATGATAAGTTCTAAATAAGAAAATATTACTAAAGAAACTCATCATTCTATCAAGACGGGTTTCATTAAAAATTTATCGGGAACTCTTCTTGCTGGAACAACAAGTTCCTTTAAATAATATTTTTTTTATTAAAACTTATCGTGGTGAATCTACGAATCCTTTCACCATTGTAACAATCGTCTTAGATTACAATTTTTTTCAAACTACCAACGGCAGAAGCAAGTAGACTTCAAGATATGTGCTCACTCTAAAATCTAATTTTTTATATTAATTACAAGTTATTAACTGTCGTTATTGATTAATTGATAATTTTTTTGTCCTGAATAATCAAATGAGATTATTAGTAAATTTTAAATCTATTTTTTTATTTTGGTAAGAATAAGTATTTAATCATCTAACAATTTACATTAACAAATTATTTATCTCAATTAAAAATAGTATGACCGTAAACTTCTAGTATAATTAATAATTTTTATTAAATAATTCGCAAATCAAAATTTAGGGGAATATAGTTATGAAGGAAAATTTATAACTTAAAGTGATTGTTATAACAGAGGATAAACTCGTCATTTAAGTGAGACAAATTACAATAAAAAAATTATTTAAAGAAATTCATCGTACCAATGAGATGAGTTCTAGTGTAAATTCCTTATGAACTTGTCTTTGTGGAACGACCAGTTCCTTTAAATAATAATAAAAATTGGGAGTCGTCTTGTTAGAACGATTAGTTCACGTAGCAATCACTCTATATTATAATTTTCTCTCTCTCGGACCAAGTTTTACTTATTTTTTTTTCTCACATGCATTATTCTTCTAAAAAAAGAAAAATGTAATTTGAAAGGAAAAAATTACAATCTAGAACTATTGCTATAGTAGAAGACAAATTCGTGATTCCAACATGAGATGTTGTAATAAAAAATATTATTTAAAAAACTCGTCATTCTAACAAGACAAGTTCAGTTGAAAATTCATTAGGAACTCGACTTGTTGTAACAACAAGTTCCCTTAAATAATACTTTTATTAGAACTTATCGAGCTAAAATGAAGAATTCGTCTATCACTGTAACAATCGTCTTATATTACAAATTCTTTTTCAAAATACCAATGGCGGAAGAAAGTGGAATCGAAGGCACGTGTCCACCTAAAATTAAAATTTTCTCTATGATAATTATCTATTTTATTGATTGTGTCCACCCTAAAATTTTATTTGTGTTTATTTCATATAAGAAATTTCTATTATATATATGCAAACGTTAAATTTCGAACTTCTGATTTTACTTACGAGATCTAATGTCTCATCCCACTAGATCAACTAATTATTGATAGATCTGAAAATATTTTTGACGGCGAAAATATTTTCAGATCTATCAATAATCAGTTGATCTAGTGAGATGAGACATTAGATCTCTTAAGTAAGATCAGAAGTTCAAAATTTATCGTTTGCGAACAAGAGTAACTAAGTTATCGTCATTGCCTCTAATATTTTTAAATCTGCTACTCCTAACTACTTTATCCCCTAATATTTTGATGTCGTATAGATTATTTAGCTAAAAAGTATAAGTATTAATTCTATAATAAAACAAATGGTAAGGAATAGCAACCGCCTTAAGTTAATGGTCACAAGCTGGAGTGCATTGCTTTCGGCGTACAGGCATAGGGTGATGTCGAAGGAATAATGTCAGCCTTACCGACCAGGTTCCCGTGATGCCATTCTTCTTTAGCTCTCTGCCTCTGATTTTTCCAATTAATTATTCTATTTATTGTTTTTAAACTGCAAGTGGTAACCTGGTGCTCATCATTCGTACCCATTTTCTCCTCTCTTTTTTTTATTTCATTTATTCTCAGAACTCCTAATTAATTAATGTTTCTATTGTGTTTATTAATTTAAATACAAAGTATTTAATACTATTCATTAAATGTGGTAGACGTCAATAGATGATAGTCCTGGGCTCGTCCCTGGAGCCGCGACGCATTTCCTGACATAAATAATAGGGTAAACTACGAGTTTAATATCTAAACTATCAGTTTTATTTTATTTTAGTATTTGAATTTTCAATTTTTTTTAAAATCATATTTAAGATTTAATTTTTGTTTCATTTTAGTACCCTATCATTGAAAACTTAACGTGTTTAGTACCTAAACTTTCAGTTTTGATCTGTTTTAGTACCTAAACTTTCATTTTTTTCAAAACATAATGTTAAGTTTTTAACGGGTACTAAAATGAAACAAAAGCTAAATATTAGGTATGATTTTAATTTTTTTAAAAGTGTAGGTACTAAAACGGACTAAAACTGGTAGTTTAGGTACTAAACATGTAGTTTACCCTAAATAATAATAGTAATAATATTTTAGGTAAAGTATACAAATGGTTACCCGATTCTAGGACGCTGATTTGTTAAATCCCCTATTATTAAAAGTTATAAAATAATCAATCGATTATTTATATGTTTTAAATTCAACATTTTTTTCTAAAAAATTAACAATCGTCTGAGCTGGACATTAACTTGTTGTCTGAGATATGATAAAATAATTAGGATATTGTATGCTTATTTTTTTTTGAATTAGTCATTGATATCTGATCTATTGATCGACTAATCCAGATTGAGTTTCGTAGAGTCCCATTATGGGGTTATCCTCTTAACCCAATTTACTTCATTAAAAACATCAGGATTTGAACTCCTAACATTGTTTAAGAAATCTAATGTTTTATCACACTAAACCAACTAATTATTGATTTTGTATGCTAAATTTTGTATTATTGCATTTGATTAAACAATGAAAATATAATTATTATTCCCTCTTAAATTAGATTTTTTTGGTAAACAACTGAAGAAACTAATACGAGTGTACATTCTATTCACCGTCATTTCCCTAACATCGTTGCTAAGTAAATGGATTAAACTCGCCGGTGGTTCCTCCAGAATATGTTGCACTGATACGGATGCAACGATAGATATGGGACGGGGACGGGGACGGGGACGGGGACGGTGACGGAGATAAGAAACAATAATTTTTAAAATTATAGGGTACGGGGACGATAAGTGTATAATATATAATTTTTTTAATAATTATAAATAGATGTAAAAACATAAAGTCAATACTTCATAGAAAATTAAAAATAAAATCCATAAGTAAATCACAATATTAAGTCAAATCAATTATCCAAAAAAAATATTAAGTCAAATCTCAAGACTCAAACAATAAATTTAACTCTAAAACAATATTAAACAACACAAATAAAATATTGTTAACATATTCCAAGATCAACTCGTTCTCCATAAATAAACCATAAACAAATCTCAAGACTCAAACCACAATATTAAGTCTAGAACAATAAAATTCATAAATAAACCATAATATTAAAATGTCAAATCTTAAAACTCAAACTACAATATTAAGTTTAGAACAATAAAATCCATAAACATACCATAATATTAAAATGTCAAATCTTAAGATTCAAATCACAATATTAATTCTAGAACAATAAAATATATAAACAAACCATAATATTAAACAATAAAATCCATAAACAAATCATAATATTGAAGTGTCAAATCTCAAGACTCAAACCACAATATTAAACAACACAAATCAAACATTGTTAACATCTTCCGAGATTAATTAGGTCTCTAAATCTGGCTCATCAAACGAGAGTTCGACAAACTATAAATATCCAACATCTCCCAATGAATCAAAAACACCTCCACCAACATCCCACATTTCTCATCCTCGTATTGACTAAAACTCCTTGATAAAAGACGAAGATTGTAGTAGATGTAAACTAAATCTTCTGCGCGACTCAGATTTAACTTATTCCTCCTAAGTGAGTGGATAAAGGAATAAGTACTCAAATTTATTTCACAACAAGTGGATGAAGTAGGTTGTCCAAGCACTTTGAAAGCCAAATAATGGAGCAATGGAGTTTAGACACCAAAGTTAGCCCACCAACTTTTCGGATTCAAAGAATATCTCTTTGTAAGAGAAATCAAATCTTCAAAAGGCCCTCTCTTAAGTGAGAAACAAACATATTTGATTATTGCTTAAATTATGCATTATTTTGTAATTAATTACTCCTTGATTAGCTATTTTAAGTTGCTAACTTGGTCCATTTCATTCATTTTCAATGCAAAAGAGTAGATTCTAGAAATGTTACTAAAACTGATATGGCGTCCAGAAATGTGCAATTTTTTATTTTCTAGAATCATGATTGGATTAATGGGCATGACTTCGCTAATGTGGCGTCCAGTCAATAGCTTCTAGAAGGTCCAGTCAGCAGATTACATAGAATAGACTCAATTGCATTTTTTAAATTTCAATTAGGATTTATTTTTAATTTTAGGAATTATCTTTCATAATTATCTTTTAGTTTGAATGTAATCTTTTAGGGTTTTTGAGGATTATAAATACCCCATTGGGGTAAACCTCAATTCATCATTGGGATCATTCACTCCTGAATTCTCTTGTTTTTTTTCTTTAGCTTTATAAAGTTTTACTTTTTCTTTTATTTTTCTTTAAAAGTTTTCTTTTTAAAAATGTTATGTATGATTTTCTATCATATTTAGCTAAGTTTTCCATAGCCAAAGGCTAAAGCGATGACTCAATTATGAATCGTGAGAATCGAAAAGCACCTCATACCCTATCGGGTTAAATTCTCAATTTTCTGGAAACTAGATTGGTGGATAGTCTTTCTTAAAATCAAAACGCTTTCACTTCAAGAATAGATTTTGGCTTGGATGACGTTATGGTTTACCATTGGGATTATAGAATCAATTGATTCAAATTCCCTTAAACACACTTAGCGAATGGTACACTAAGGGAAATTGGGCTCGAGTTCGACTTTCATAGAGAAAGCATAATTCGAGTCAGGTTTTTCCAAGCGCTTTTAAACTATTTTGAGTTAACAACGATAGTCGAAGTTAATCCGAACAAGGATTGTGATTCCTAAAATAGATTTGGGAAAGTGAATCACCAAGGAGGAAAATGAGCTACAAGGATTGAACCTTGCGGACTCAAACCAAAATTTAACTGGAGGAAAAGTCTTATTCAATGATCGATTGGAATTTGAGGGCGAAAACCTGAGGCTAATTTCATCATATTGGTTTTTAATTTTACTTTCTTCGATTTCTTTATCTTCCTTTGAATCATTATTTTCTTATTCAATTTCTAAACAAACCTCTTTTTTACTTTACTTGCATTTTCGCCTAGATAAGAGATCAAGAATAACCGTTTCAACATCTTCCTTAGCCCTGTGGATTGACTCTTACTCTCTCTATACTATTATATTTATTTTTAATGAGATTAAGGATAAAATTATTTGACAGTGAAAACGACTCGTTGTCAAATTGGCGCCATTGCCGGGGACTTCGACAAAAGTTACTAATTTAGTTTGTTTTTGATTTATGACCAGGAAAAATCTCGAAGAGCTAGTAAATTTTGAACCTCATATCGAAGCGCTAGCCCAGAGACTACGTGGACTAACAATTCAGGAAAAGATGAAACAATAAGAAGTACAACACCAAGAATAATCAGATCCAGATCCCAAAGCATCATCTAACGCCAATACCTGCGAAGAAGCAACACTCGACGCCACTAAAAACGTCAAATTGCATTTTACGCCAACATCATCTGAACCGATGGACAATCACATGATCTGAGAATTAACAGTAGCTTACGCGGTCCAACAACCCCTTTGCATCATCTTTCGTCAAGGAAAAACTCTGTTTCAACTTAAGATGAGGCTTATTCATCTTCTTTCTACCTTCAACGGTCTTCCAAGTAAAAGTCCACATAAACATTTGGCAGGATTCCACTTAGTTTATTCAAGCATGAAACCACAGGGAGTTTCCAATGAAAAAATTAAACTGAGAGCTTTTCCATTTTCTTTATATGGTTTAGCTAACGAGTGGTTATTCTACTTACATCCAAAATCAATAAATACATGGATTGATTTAAATTGAATCCTTCTTGACAGGTTTTCCAAGCAGCGAAGGCAAGCGAGTTGAGGAGAAGTATTCTGGGAATTAACAAAAAGACAAAAAGTCATTTTATGACTATTGGGAAATATTTAAGAAGCTTTGTGCAAGTTGTTCGCAACACGGATTAACTGAGCAAATACTCATTTAATATTTCTATGAAGGGCTTTCTCCCTTAGAGATAAAAATGGTTGATGCTGCCAGTAGAAGAGCTCTAGTCAACATGACGTCGAACGCATCAAGAGAGTTAATTTCGACGATGGCGGTGAATTCACAATAATTTTCAAGTGAACTCAGCCGACGAGTTCACGAGATAAGTTCTATTTTGCTTGAAACTAAAATTAACAAATTAACTAACATAGTTAATTATCTTATTATAGGAAAAATTGGAGCAATGAGGCTATGCGAAATATGCATGATACCAGATCATTCGACGGACTGCTGCCCCATGCTACAAGGAGATGCTAGCGCACAAGTAAATACAATGAAATTTTTTGAGACATTTCTAAAGGCCTTACAATCCATACGAAAATGGTTCCAATCTAGGATGGAGAGATCATCCGAACTTGAGCTATGGACCAAATATTAGACTAAATCAAGCTTATCAATCGAGGCCACCCCTACAACAACCTTGTTAGTTGTAAAAATCATCGCTTGAATTAATCGTTGAGCGGCTGACCCTTTTCCAAGATAAATTTCAAAATAGTACTAAACTCGCTTTCAAGAGCTCGAGAAGAAAATGAGCCAATTTACTCAAAATGTGGGGAGATTAGAGTCACTAGGGAGGCTATCATCACAATCTGATATAAATCCAAGAGAGAACATTAGCGCCATCACCCTCCAGAGTTATACCGTAATCACACCTGAGATCCTAGAAAGAGGTGCCGCACAATCCCAAAAGAAAGAAGGAGAACCGAGATCCCAGATGGAAGAAGAAGAAGTTGACGCAAACTCCAAAAGAATAAATAAAGTTGGTGCAGAATCCCAAAGAAAAAAAAATGATGAATCTATAGTGGATTCTACACCATCTCCTTATGTTGTTCTGCCTCCCTTTCCTGGAAGATTCATAAAAAGAGACAAACAATCAAAGGAGAAAGAAATATTGGATGTATTATGAAAAGTGGAAATAAATATTCCGCTTCTTGAGGTGATCTGAAAAGTACCAAGGTATGCCAGATACCTTAAAAATCTATGCACTAATAAAAGGCGACTTAGCGTAAATGAGAAGGTGAATTTAGGTGAGAATGTCTCAGCAGTTTTCCAACGACCGCTTCTACCGAAGTATAAAGACCAAGGCATGTTTGCAATACCTTGTAAAATTGGTGAGGTTAAAATCAAGCGAGCTATGTGCGATCTAGGTGCCTCTATCAATGTAATGCCTCTCTTCATCTATAATTTAATTTCCATCGAGCCTTTGGAGGAGACGAGAGTTACACTTCAGCTCGCCGACAAATCAATTATCTATCCTAAAAGACTCATAGAATATGTTCTGGTAGAGGTAAACGACTTAATTTTCCTTGTTTATTTTTATGTGATTGATATGGAAAATAATCGTAGCAACATTGGTTCTGAAATCCTCCTTGGTCGTCCCTTTCTGATCACGACAAATGCAAAAATTAACGTTCGAAGCGGTATTCTTACTATGGAGTTCGACAGTGATATCATGAAATTTGATGTTTATAAAGCAATGAGATATTCGGATAACATGCATAGTATTAATTTTATTGGCTTTATTGAACTTGTTGATGATGAATCTAACTTTGTTGATGATTTATATAGGAAATCAGTTGATAAAAAAGAAGAAATAAGGGAGTTGAAAAATATTTCAATTGTTGATTTAAATTTGATCGTAACTCCTTTAAAAACTAAAGATTTACTTTCCCTTTTGCAGAAACCAAAAATTAAGTCGAAACCATCGAGGAATCGTTTGAAGAAATCATTTTTTGAAAAAAAAATGTTTTGACGACCATTCTTTTCGACAAGATTTTAAAATTGGGAAATGTCCGAAGAAATATTTATGAGAATTTTCAAATTTATAATAAGGAATTTCTTAGTTGGAAAAATCGAATGAAGTGGAAGTGTTTGTTATGGAACCTGTAGTCTGAACCAGGTCGTTGAGCTAACGACGTTAAAAATAATGCTTTAATGGGAGGCAACCCATTTTATTTTTTGTTTACTTAGTTTCTTTTTATTTATTTATTTATTTATTGTTATGGTTCATTTTTTTAGTTTTCTTTGAATTTTAGGTACCTGAATATTTCTGATCGAATATGGTGTAGGTTGCGATATTTTTAATCGAGCATGTGAAGCAATTTTTAAGCTTCAAAGGAGACCATCGTGCGATGCTGGTTAGCAAAACCCTTGCCAGTGTGTGTGTTAGACTCCCCAATTTCCTTTTCCATCCACCTTTTGACCAAACAATTGTTTCCATTCTTTTCAATTTTCAACCCCCACAATCTGTTAAATATATATATATATATTATATTACAAAACAAAACCCACAATTTTTTTATTTACCCAAACCCCCCATTACGTCATTCTTCTAAATCACCAAGCCAAAAACCCATATTTTATTATTTTACACAAACCCAAATCCCACCCAAACTTCACTTTTTGAAGCCATCACATACCTTTTTTATTTTCTTTTTATTCTACACGCAAATAGTCGCACGGCCTCAAGAATTAAACCAGTAGGTGTGCTTTGTCGACACACCATTCCTCATCATTCCTTCAATCTTCACTATCTACTCACACTCGACTGTTTTCTCCTTCACTCTCCACGTAGCGCCGCCATGGTTCGATATGAAATCAAGAAGCCAACAATTACCTCTCGTTGGTTAGCCGCGGACACCATTGGTCACCGCCAAATCAAAATTTTTGAGGTAATTTTGAGCTTACTTTTATTACCACATTAATAATAAATTACGCTTTGGTTTTGCAGAAAATTTCAGTATCGATCTGCACTCCGACGATTACTCTTCCAAACCGCCCCATGTCTTCTTTTGCTTTACGATCGATTGACATTAATTGGGGAGTATTTTCACCCTCTCTCTTTTGCATTTTACTTTTTTGTTCATATTGAGGCAATATGATTTTAAGTGGGGTGGAATTAGAAATCAAGTTAACTATTGCTTATGCTTTGTGATTGAAATTGAGTTATTTCTTGGTTAGAATTGTTAATAATCTTGGTTGTCGATCTCTTGTTTGATTTGATTTCTTTGTGTTTATTTGTGAATTCAAGCATGTTCTTGTTAAATTTAAGATTCAAGATAGCATGGCATGATTAGTTTAGGTAAATTTTCTTGGCAATTTCATGAAATCATTGATTGAATTGGATGCATGACTTAGTTCAATAAACCTTTCATTTGAGTTTTGAGATTAATGAGCATTTCTTTTATTCTTGCTCTTTGTTTCAATTGAGTGCACTTAAGTAATTGATTGCATTCTAAAACTTGTAACTCGATATTTGTTGAGACTACACATTTTGATTATGATTCTTTAATATGATAAGGGCATTAGGATTAAACCAATTTGTCTTCCCAAACAAAATAGCCTACCATTTTGAGCTTATCCTTTTCTTTGTTCACCACATTTTTTTTAAAACTAGAGCCTATTTTATTTGTTTTCCCTCTTTTTTGCATCTTTTTTCAAGACAAATTTGAGATTTTTTTGAGAAAAAATTGTTCAAAACAGTACAAAATTGAATAAAACAGTCCAGCGAATTACACTGTTTGAATGGCAAAAAAATAGTGCAATTTTGTTCAAACATTACAGAAATACAGTTCAGAAAAATTCAATTAGTACAGTTTTGATTCGAATGAGCATAAAAATCAGTGCAGAAAAAAAGTTTGGTTCGAACATTAAAAAAAAATAAAAAAAGAAAAAAGAGAAAAAAACAGAAACATTCAAAGGGAAAGAGAAAAAAAGAGAGTGAATAAAGCTTTGGTGGATTTTTTGTCCCCCCTTTAATTTTTACTTCCCTTTGATTTGGAATAATCTCTACTTTGTCTTGGACTTTTGAATTTTTCACCTGATTTTTGGCCTTTATACTACTAGAAACTTAGAGCTTATACAACCCGTTTCAAAGACCACTTGATTATTGCATCATTTTCATATTAAGTAGTGGAGATTAGATTTAGTTACAAGCCTATGGTAATGTGTTGATTAATTTAGGCTTGAGCAATTCTTTCACCTGAAACACTTGAGCAAAATGAGTGAACCAATGCGAGGAGCTAAGTCTTATATTCTTTGAAATTGATGGATGATTGAAATGTCATGGTTGATTTACACTTAATTGATTATGCCTTACTTAATTGATCTTGAATTTCAACATTTACTTGCTTTAGTTTGCTTGAAATCTTGGAAATTCTATGAAATAGGAGTTGGCAACTTGAGGTTTTTAGCATGACAATTGAGAAATGCTTGAGGACAAACTTCGAATAAGTGAGGGGAATTTGATTAGTGCTTAAATTATGCACTATTTGTGATTAATTACTCATTGATTAGCTATTTTAAGCTGCTAACTTGGTCATTTTCATTCATTTTCAATGCAAGAGATGAAATGTGCAATTTTTGATTTTCTGGAATCATTATTGGATTAATGGGCATGACTTCGCTGATGTGGCGTCTAGTCAGTAGCTTCTAGAAGGTCGACTCAGCAGATTACGTGGAACAGGAGACTCAGCCGCATTTTTCAAATTTCTATTAGGATTTATTTTTAATTTTTTGAATTATCATTCATAATTATCTTTTAGTTTGAATGTAATTTTTTAAGGTTTTTGAGAACTATAAATACCCCATTGAGGTAAGCCTCAATTCACCATTGGGATCATTGAGATAATCACTCTTGAATTCTCTTGTTTCTTTCTTTAGTTTTATAAAGTTTTACTTTTTCTTTAAATATTTTCTTTTTAAAATGTTATGTATGATTTCTATCATATTTAGCTAAGTTTTCCATAGTCAAAGGCTAAAGCTATGACTCGATTCTGAATCATGAGAATCGAAAGCACCTCATACCCTCTCGGGTTAAATTCTCAATTTTCTAGAAACTAGATTGACGGATGGTCTTTCTTAAAATCAAAACGCTTTCACTTCAAAAATAAATTTTGGCTTGGATGACGTTATGGTTTTCCGTTGGGATTATAGAATCAATTGATTCGAATTCCATTGAACACACTTAGCTAATGGTACGCTAAGAGAAGTTGGGATCAAGGTCAACTTTCATAGAGAAAACATAATTCGAGTCAGGTTTTTCCAAGCGCTTTTAAACTCTTTTGAGTTAAAAACGATAGTCGAAGTTAATCCGAGCAAGGATTGCGATTCCTAAAATAGATTTGAGAAAGTGAATCACCAAAGAGGAAAATAAGCTACAAGGATTGAACCTTGCAGACTCAAACCGACATTTAACTAGAGGAAAAATCCTAATCAATGATCGATTGGAATTTGAGGAACGCGAAAGCCTAAGGCTAATTTCATCATTTTGGTTTTTAATTTTACTTTCTTTGATTCTTTATCTTCCTTTGAATCATTATTTTCTTATTCAATTTCTTAACGACCCCCTTTTTTTTACTTTAATTGCAATTTCGCATAGATCAGAGATCAAGAACAATCGTTTTAGCATCTTCCTTATTCCTTATGGATCGACCCTTACTCTCTCTATACTATTATATTTTTAATAAGATTAAGGATAAATTTATTTGACAGTGAAAACGACGCATTGTCAATATTCATCCAAGACTTTGTCATAATCATCGTCATTTAGAAATAACCTACGAAATCACTTCATTCGCTCTCGAGATATTTCACTATCTCTATGAGGAACAAATTTACTAGGATCTTCAGTTAACCATCACTATAAAACATTCAACATATTAAAAATAAAATTACTCATATATCAAAGAACTAGGAGTTGAGAATATAAAATTCAAAACTAACAAAGCTATGTACCTTGGATTTAATGAGTGAACTAGACAATAAAGAAGAGTATAACTCTTTGTCCAACGAGATATAAAAATCTCGTAAACAACATGATAAAAAGGACTGAAGTCTGAAAGAGAATGTTTTTTCTTCTTGTAAATTTCACACTTCACTTTCTCAATCATTGAATCCCACATCTCATATACCAAATAAAGACATGGCTTATCAATGTCACATACTCTAAGCATGTCATACATGAACTTTGTGAAATCAATTATGTAAGCTATTTTATCCCTCCAATCATCACTCAAAAACTTTTCTTTCACAAAGTTTACTTTCCCCATGTCATCCTTTATAAGAATTTCATTAATCATTTATGACCATTGCTTGAAGTCCCTGCTTGATAAGCTTAAACCTCTTACGCATCACAATGATAAAGCAAAACTAGTATCGATAACTGAAAGTAACTTAAGAGGACTATATCTTTGGATGATTACCAATCTCATGTTGTGGTTCATGATAATATTCTTGATTTGTACGACATTCCCATGCATTTCAGTAATCCAAAGGCACAAACCATATGTTTCCTCTTTTCCCTCGATATGTTTTGCTGAACAAATGTTCTCTAAGGCAACATTAAGTGTTTGGACAATACACAATGTCTAATAAATATAAGAGTACATGCTCTCAGTAATCTCTTCTACCCTTTTGCAATTAGCTGCATTGTCAGTAATAATTTGCACCATATTTTGATGAACCACGTCATTAATCACTTCTTTCATCAAATTGCAATGAAAAATTTATCTTTGACTTCACCAACGAAATTCACAACTTTAAGAAACATAGGCCCATTTTTAGCGGTATCCATCAAATTAATGAGAGGCTTTCATGTTAGATCATTCCAACCATCACAACAATAGTCAACCCCTTTTCTTGCCATGTTACTTTAATTGATTGCAAGAGCTTCTCAACATTATTTTTTTCTTGTTGCAGCAATATGGTTCGCAATTTATTATAACCAGGGAACATAACCATGTATATTGTGAGCTGGAGCAAAAGTGAAGGCCCTATGATAAAGAGGAATTCTAGCAAGATTAAAGGACAAACCACTACTATAAAATATTTTTTCAATATCTTCATCTAATTGGGCCCTAGTATTCATGTCGAATGATTTAACAATAAGTGACCAACTAGGTTTTCTCTTCTAAGAAGAAGAATCAATCTTAACTCCAGCTTAAGATTGACAGGGCAATGAAACTTCTCTAGTTGCTCATTGTTTCTGTTTTTTCTCCCACTCTTATACCAACCTTACAATTTCAAGTTTTTGATTTTTAGTTATTTTTTTTACAAATTAAAATTCCTTCACCTAAAATATGAAGCAAATGTGCCTTTATCCTAGTATATCTTCCACTATGAGTTTCAACATAAATGTTACATTGATAATTAAAGTTCCTCCAACAGTCCCCCATTTTTCTATCTTTTTCACATAATCCCACAACGAAGATAAATTCTCATTTTAGGATGATTCAATTAACTCACTCCCACTAGCAGTTCTATTCCCACTACCATTTTGAGATATCATATTTAAACTAAATTGATTTGTTTAAAAAAAATCAATTGAGTTCAAAGATCACTCATCAATCAAATGGAATTAAACAATTTATAAAACTATATCAACTTTACTACTGCCTCAATATACTATTTTTTACACACATTTTAAGTTAAGAAAAATCAACACACGGAGATTCAAAACAAATAAATTCATAGAACATTTATAAAATATAAGCTTCTTGTTGCATTTATGAACCATATTATAGCCCTTAACGAAACCAAAACTAAACAAGACAATTCAATTTGAACAACAGTAGTGACCCTAGATTCATCAAGACACACCTAAATCTAATCACCAAATAAACTCTAAATAAAAGATCCTAAATAAAACGAAAAAAAGAACAGCACAGTAATTAGTTTGCTATTTTTTTTAACACAGACCATGTAATTTTATTCAGCCAAAGAGCTGCTATTAGACTATATTGACTTTAATCAACCCAAACCATGTAATTTTATCCACCAACAGTACTACATTGACTATAATCAACCCAAACCATGTAATTTTATTCACCAACAGTACAATAATTAGGTTAGCTTACAATTCTTTTTATCACAAGAGACCATAATCAATGGTCCATAAATTGGCATTATCATATCTTCCAGTGAAAACAAGTAATCATATAACATATATCATATAACCATGATACATAAACATTCAACTAGTATATCAGTAGATCAATAATTTTGGTAAATCACATTTCAAAATAGATAAAAATCATATAGCACGTAGGGAACACACCCGAAGATTCAATTCTTTTTCAGAGGTATTTGATCGTTATAAAGAAGGGAAACGTAAAATTTATGTAGATTGATCGGATTTCAAGGACGTTGTCCCTATATAAAAAGGGTTCGATTACTAACGGATCTAATCAGACATTTAGGAATTGATACTTCAGTACCATTTAGGATTCAAGTGCACCAGGAAGGTATTCAGGAACCTTACGTCAGAATAATTTAAAATTCATATATAACTAGAGTAATTATATTATTCAGGCAATAAAGGCATTTTGGACGCTTGATTCTTGGAGAATTCTTAGTAATTTAACCTAATTACGGTTGGACGATAATTTGCAATATTTAAGACTATATTGAATCATTAGACTTGATTTAAGTTGCTTTAATCAAATTCCAACATTGTAATACATGCCAGTCATTTGCGTCAAGATACTTTACAAACATTCCCTCCCCAGTATCGATTGCACTAGTTGTTTTAATCGAGCTTTGTAGGCATATGATGTTTTATATAAGCTTCACAACCCTAAATATTCATAAAGAAAAACTAGGATGCTTCCAGTTCATATCCCGTATGGTGTCTTTTGAACCAATTTAGATGGAACATGATTTAGTGTGAAAGTGACTATTTCAAGTGCATGTCCCCAAAAAGAAGTCGGAAGATCACTATGACTCATCATCAATCGAACCATGTCTAATAGTGTTCGATTCTTTCTTTCAGAAACTCCATTCCACTGTGGCGTACCAGGTGTGTAAGCTGTGAGACAATCCCACATTCTTTAAGGAGTTAATCAAACTCTATGCTTAATTATTCTCCACCTCGATTTGATCGAAGTGCCTTTATACTCTTGCCTAGTTGATTTTGTACTTCATTTTTAAATTCCTTAAATATTTCAAGGGCTTCAGATTTTTGGCGCATAAGATAAAAATACCCATACCGACTAAAGTCGACGGTTAAAGTAATGAAGTAATAGAATCCACCTCTGGCTTGTGTATTCATTGGTCCACATACATCACTATGTATTAACCCCAATAAATCACTTGCTCACTCACATTTACTATTAAAAGGAGATTTAGTCATTTTTCCAACAAGCAAGATTCGAATACATCATATTGTTCGAAATCAAATGAATTTAAGAATCCATCTTATTGGATTTTGATATGTGTTTCTCACTTATATGACCTAAACGACAATGCCAAAGATAAGTTTGATTCGAGTAATTTGTTTTTGATCTTTTAGTATTTATGTTATAAATGGTGTTTTCTTGATCCAAAATATAGAGACCATTAATATATTGTGCAGAACAATAAAAAACATTAACGAGATAAAAGAACAACAATTATTCTTAATAACAATCTCAAAACCAATCTTGTCCAAACAAGAGATAGAAATAATATTCTTAGTCAAACTAGGCACAAAATAACAATCCTCTATATTTAAATCAAGTCCACTAGGATAAGATAAAACATATGTCCCTATAGCTAATGCAATAACTCTTGCTCTATTTCCCACTCGTAGGTCTACATCTCCATTAGCCAGATTCCTTTCCTTTTACAGTCCCTGTACAGAAGTAAAAATATAAGAACCACAACCGATATCTAATACCCAGGAAGTAGATGTTGACAAATTAACATCAATAACATAAAAACCTGAAACAATCGTTCCGTTTACTTTTGCCTTCTTGACCTTTTCAATGTAAACAGGGCACTTTCTCTTCCAGTGTCCGATCTTATTACAATGGAAATATTTTCCTTCCTTGCTAACTTCCCCATTGGGTTTCAATGCATTATTTCCTTTCGGCTTGACCTTACCGTTTCCCTTAGACTTTTTCTCTACCTTTTTCTTTCCCTTTTCTTTGTCCTTGTGGACCATCATTGTAACACCCCCAACCCGTACCCGACCCAGATACTAGTCTGAGATGTTACATTGACCTTTTCAAAGTAATATGCTTGTACAAAATGGTATAAAATTTAAACTTACATTAAGAAATCCAATAGTTTACATAAGTTTAGTACAAAGGTTCACAAAATAATCAAAACATATACAACTTAAACTTTTGATTACATGCCAACATTGATTTCCATAACAAAATAACCTACTGTTTAAGTTACTTCGGATCTGATATCTGAATGAGTGATGCTATCCCAATTGCTTATCCTTGCTCGTCTAACTTCCTAGATCCTACGTGTGAAACACTCACATGCTAATTCATTGACTTAGTGAGCCACAATATATAATGATACTATAATAAAATGTGGTATTATGCAATCATATATTCATTCAATGTAACCCACATAGTCATGCATTTCACACATAAACTTATCATAGTATTTAATATTAATTCAAATTATATCTTTCATTAGCCCATGATACAATATCGAGAACTTAAGGTATGTGAGTGCATTGAGGTTGTGCACAAATGTTGCCACCACAACTCGTATAAAATGCACCGAAGTACAATGTAGAAATGCACCCAATTATCGTGTATGAATGAACCGAAATGCCATATAAAATGTCCCGAAGGACCACATAGAAATCTCCTTAAGAATCATATATATATTCCAAAGGACGAAATATATATCTCAAAGACTCGCATATATTTTCCAAAGGATAATATATATATCCCGAAGGACCACGTAGAACCCTCGACTCTTGGCATGTCAATTATACCTATGGCTCTCATCTACATAACATGGACTTTTCACAATTCACGTAGTATTTATCTCATATACACATAAGTTCATAGCTTTAATCACATAGTTCATGTAAACTTCTTATACATAATCACTTAGATCATAATCTTATAATGCATACATATAAGTTCATGTCATACACCATATCATGCAATGAAATTAAGACATGGTTACACTATACCATTCATGATTATGCTTCTACTTATATAATCATATACTAATTATGTCGAAAATAGACCTTTCACAAGTCTAGTTTCTATATTACTCTATATATGTATAATCAATAAGTGTGCACTCACCTTAGCCTCAATATCCCAAGTAACACACTTATATCTATTTGTCTTTCCCTCAATCAATCTTACTCGTCAATTGTTCCGGAACGGGTTTATGCTCGATATCTACATTACCATACATTTAATATGCATATCAGAATCCTAAGTATCATAATTCAATTCATAATAACTCAAGTTGAAAGAAAGACTTAATTAAATTTTCTACTTTGAGTAGTATCGGTACCCTATGCATGGTACCGATACTTCCCTAACTGTGGTATCAATACCAATCTAGGTATCAATACCCATTTTCTATTCTGTGATCCTTATTTCAAAAATGATGTCGATACTGTCCTGATGGTATCGACACCCTTAGTATCGATACCCCATGAATATGTTGTCTAAAATGGTCTTAGGGTACCGATATTGTTCATGCAGTATCGATACCTACGCAATATTATAACCTACAATAGCTTTGTAGTATCAGTACTTGTTCATCGAGTACCGATACTACCAACCCATAACGTACTCCCAACACCCGAAAATTATCAACACACCACTTAATCTTTACTTTTAAATTTCATTTCTTACTACCAAACCCAACTACAAGCACTTTAACTATCTTTTATCATTCTAACACCTTATTAACTTCAATACGCACCTCATTCAAATTCTTGAAACTAAAAATCTTACTAATTCTTCAACATAATCCAAACCCATTTCTAACACTTATTACTTCTTATACTCACTATTAACAAGTTTATTCCCACTTCTAAATTCATTTATGTCCTCTTATTCAAATTTTCACTTAAAAACCTCATACATTCAATCATTCATAACTTACTATCCTTTGGATTTTAAACTACTTTAAACCTTCCTTAAGTTTTCCTATCTTTTCCATAATCTAAAGCATATCTAATTTACAAGAATTATTCAACTAAAGGAGTTTTTACCTTACTAAGTAGCTCACGAAGAAGAAGAAGAGAATGATGAAGAATAGAGAAATTTCTTAATGATGAATCCCCTAAAAATCCCCTTTCCACGTGTTATAAAAATTCCATATCTGAATTTTTAATTTATTTCCTTGCTAAAAGACCTTTTTTCCCTTCCAGCTTTCATTTCTTTGATATACATCTTACACAATCATTTTCCAAATAAGTCCATGAACTTTTCAATTTATTTAATTAAGTTACCGAATTCTAAAATTTTACAATTTGGTCACTAACCTGATGATTGGGATGTTACAAATCTCACACTTAAGAAAATTCTTCCTCAAATTTTTATTGCACGAAGAGATGGGGGTATTGATTGCACATATATTTTTCATGTTCCCATGTTGCGTCCTCTACTTTATGATTTCTCCATAAGACTTTGAGTAATGGAACTGTTTTATTCCTTAACTGCTTGACTTCATAAGCCAATATTCACATTGGTTCCTTTTCATAAGTCAAATCGGGTTGAACTTCTATCTGTTTCAGTGCAACGATATGAAGGGGTAAGACCTATATCTCCGCAGCATAGACAAATGGAAAACGTTATGAATTTTCTTCATTTTCGGTGGCAAAGCTAACTGATATGCCATTGGTCCTATCCTCTTAACAATTTTGTATGGCCCAATGAATCTAGGACTCAATTTTCCTTTCCGACAAAATCTTAATGCTTTCTTCTAGGGAGATACTTTTAGGAAAACTTTATCTCTGACTTTGAATTCAATTTCTTTATATCCGACTTCGAATTCAATTTCGTTCCTTTTAAGATCAGAATATGACTTTTGCCGATCGAATGCCACTTTGAGATTATGATGAATTTCCCAAACTTTTTCTTCCACATCTTGAATCAAATCCGAACCAAGAACACTTCGATCTTTAAGTTCATGCCAGTTTAATGGCGTACAACATTTCATTTCATATAACACCTCATAGGGTGCCATCTTAATGCTGGACTGATAACTATTGTTGTAAGCGAATTCTGCCAGTGGTAGATACTTCTCCCATGACCCTTTGAACTCAATTATACATGCTCTCAACATATCTTCAAATATTTGAATAGTCTGCTCTGATTATCCGTACGTCTTAGGGTGAAAAACTGTACTAAAGTTCAGTCGAGTTCCCAACGCTCCATGCAAAGATTTCCAAAATCTCGAGGTGAATCGAGGGTCACGATTAGAAACTATGGAAACAGGCACTCCATACAATCTAATGATTTCTCTAATGTACAACTCAGCATACTTTTCCATAGAAAAATCAGTTCTGACTGGAAAGAAATGTGTTGACTTGGTCAATCGATCAACAATTACCCAGATTGAATCTATTTTGTTCGGAGTCAGAGGTAACCCCGAAACAAAGTCCATCGTCACATTTTCCCTCTTGCACTGAGGAATGGAAAGTGGTTGCAAAAATTCTGAAGGAACTTGATGTTCGGCTTTGACTTATTGAGATGCCAAACATTTAGACACAAATTTGGTGATATTTTTTTCATTCCGGGCCACCAATATCGATTCTTCAAATCCATATACATCTTGTTTCAACCTGGGTGCATTGTTAATGGACTGTAGTGAGCTTCTGTCAATAAATCATTCTTTAATTCCTCATCATCTGGAATCACCATTCTTCATCTATAGTACAAATTCCCATCAGACTTAATCTCGAACTCTTTATTCTCTTCATTCTTTACTTGTTCCAATCTTTTCAAACACATGTCATCTTTATTTTGCAATTCCCTAATTCGATCCAACCATGTCGGTTTAAGCTTTAATTCTGCACATAGACCACCATCTCCATTTAAAGATAACTTGATATTTAAATCTCGTAAAGCTGCAAACATTTTTCTACTAAAGTATCTGCAACCACGTTAGCTTTTCCAAGATGGAAATCGATTATTACATCATAATTCTTTATGAACTCAACCCATCTTCTCTGTCTCAAATTTAGCTCTTTTTGAGTCATTAGTTACTTCAAGCTCTTATGATTTGTATACAGATAACAACGTTCTCCATATAGGTAGTGACGCCAAATCTTGAGAGCAAACACTACTGTATCCAGTTTCAAATCATGAGTTGGGTAATTCTTTTCATGCGGTTTCAATTGTCTAGATGCGTAAGCTACCACTTTCCCTTCTTGCATCAATACATATCCCAATCCATTATAGGACGCGTCACTTTAAACCACAAAATTCTTATCAGATTCAAGTTGGACCAATACTGGAGCTTCTGTCAAAATTCTTTTTAATGCATCAAAACTTCCTTGGCATTTGGGAGTCCAAACAAATGGTACATTCTTTCTCATCAATTTTGTTAAAGGTAGAACTATCATCGAAAAATCCTTAACAAATCTTCGATAATAACCAACAAGCCCAAGAAAACTCTGAACTTCAGACATAGACTTTAGAACTTCCCATTCCAAAATAGGTTTTATCTTTTGAGGATCCACCCGAATCCCATCTGCAGAGATTACATGCCCCAAAAAAGTCATTTTATTTAACCAAAACTTGCATTTAGACAATTTGGCATAAAGCTTCTTATCTCTTAGGGTTTGCAAAACTATCCTCAAATGTGCATTATGCTCTTCATTTAACTTCTAGTACACTAATATATCATCAATAAAACAACTACAAACTAGTCCAAATAAGGTTGGAATATCCTATTCATGAGATCCATAAAAGCAGCAAGCACATTTGTTACTCCAAATGGCATCACGATGAACTTATAGTGACTATATCTCGTTCTAAAAGCTATATTCAAAATGTCTTTCTCCTGAACCTTCAACTGATGATAACCAGAACGTAAGTTGATCTTAGAGAATACCGAAGCTCCCTTTAACTGATTAAACAAGTCATATATTCTTTGGAGGGGATACTTATTCTTAATTGTCACCTTGTTAAACTGTCGATAATCAATGCAGAGACGCATTGAACTATCCTTCTTTTTAACAAACAATACCAGAACTCCCCAAGGTGACATACTTGGTCTTATAAATCCCTTCTCTAACAAATCTTTTAATTGAACCTTCAACTCTTACAATTCTTTCGGTGTCATATGATAAGGTGACATTGTAATAGGAGCTGTTCCCGACATCACTTCAATTTGAAATTCTACCTCTTTATCTGGAGGTAGTCCTGGCAACTCTGCTGGAAAGACATCAGGGAACTCTCTGACTATTAGAATTTCTTCTAAACCTTTCTCTTTAGCTCTGTTATCGATCATATTTGCAAGAAAACCCCAACATCCTTATAGCAACAATTTCCTTGTTGACATCGCTGATAGTACATTTGCTAAAGGATTCAATCTTTCACTGATCACGTTCAATTCTATTCCTTTTGAACTACTCAAGGTTACCCTTTTTAGTCTACAATCGACATTTTCATGGTAATGGTACAACCAAGCCATCCCCAAAATTACTTCAAACTCATTAAAGTGTAGTTCCATCATATTAACAGGGAATTCAATTCCCTGAATCCTTATGGGACATCCCTTACAAACTTTATTTACCCAAGCACTATGCCCTAAAGGATTAGTTACTATCACCTCACTACTCACAGCTTCTAATGGAATTCTCAACTCTTTTACTAATTTACTACTAATATATGAATAAGTAGAACCCATATCAATAAATACTAACACCAATTTATCAAACAACTGAAAAGTACCTGCTATAATTTCTGGATCATCACGGTCTTCATTTGTCTTTATATTATACACTATCGCAGTTGAACAAACTTCATATTGTGTAGAGGATTCGGACTGGTTTCTCCCTCTACCTCTTCCTTGTCCTCTTTGTGATACATAAGCAATTCTCTTGGATGGTGCAGATTCTCCAGCCATCAATGGACAATCCCTGATGAAATGTCCTGTAACACCCGTAACCCGTATAATTATACCTATACAGATTACAGATGTCACCCGAATTCTCGAAAACCATTACCTTTTCAAAAGCGATTTAAAATTTATTTTCTTAAAATAGTAAATGATAATATAAAATTATCATATCATAAAAATTACGTTTCGTTGTAACCAATTTAATTCAAAATATTTTTAATTATGAATAGTGAATAATACCCGAATAGTGAACAGTTAACAGTGGGGGAATCGATTCCCTATAGCAGGGGAATCGGTACCCCTTTTTCATACTGGAAATTTTGGTTTAAAACGGGGTTACTATTCATGCTATAGTAACTTCCGAAAATTTACATATAAAACTCATAAAAATTAACCTTTCATCACTATAAAAATTCCCAAAAATTTACTCAATAATTAAATTAAACATTTCCAAATTACATGCCACTATCTAAAATCATTCACAATAGGATGTCTTACTGATATTGAAATATACCTCTCGATGCTTGATGTCGTTCTGAACTCTTTATTCTTATTCTTTGCTTTTTACCTACGCGTGAAAATCATCACACGCTAAGTATAAACTTAGTGAGGCAATTAAAATAGTATATAGTGCAATACAATTCATGCATGAATTTAGATTTCAAATCCAATGCCATAAAACCATGCTAATAGCATCTTCAATATTTTACCATGATCAAAATAATATAAATTTCTTACCTTTTATCCCATAAGCTCATAAGCTTATTTTTACCAAAATACTTACCATTTAAAATTCCATAAGCTCGTAAGCTTATTTTTTTTCAATATACTTGCCATTATTCCGTAAGCTCATAAGCTTATTTGCATGGTTACTATTATTAACCAATAAAAAATAATTCATAGTCAATAAACCGTAGACAATAGCCCAATATAACACCCTGAGGACCCTGGGTATACGAGTAAAATACCTGCACCGTAGTGCTAAACCTGCACTAAGCTTACGCCATAGTGCTAATCCGGACAATACACATAAGGTCGTGCCCACCACCTACACTAAGCTTACGCTATAGTGCTAATCCGGACATAAACCTGCACTTAGTGTCCTTACACACTATAGTGCTAATACAAACCTGCAGCTGCTATACTCTATGGCATGCTAACTATACCCTGTCCCTCAATGACTTACTTTGGGCATATAGTCTATTTTATTCGATCCATCCATGGCAAAGTATATTATCAAATTTAACATTGGGCAGTTCATACCCGAAAACATTCATGGTAAAATATCACATTTTGTTTTCATGATCAATGCATTTTAATTTCATACTTTGACATCTCAATGTCAATTTATAAAAAATGATATAAAATCATGTCGATATAAACAAGGTCGACTTATCGCAAGTCTTCCTTATGATGTATAAAACATCCATGTATAATTTCATGCATGTATTGCACTCACCTTGACACTTTATGTCTTTCAAAATATATAAGCCTCACTATTGTCCACCATAAGCCCTTTTATATTTGATTTGCTTCGATTACAAATCAATCACAATCTGTATAAATCATCAATTCATAATAATCCATATGCTAGTATTTTACTAACATAAATACATTCCACCATATCTCCATACTATATTTGAAATTCATCATCTATCAAAATATTTACTCTTAATAATTCCTTATAACATTGGAACCAACTTTTCCCATTTACTCAAAATGGTCTTCACCATTTTACCACTTAAATTCTTAATACCAATAATTCCAACATTGAAATTATTTCCATTCAAATGCTTTTTACAAAAGCATAAATACATTTAAGTACCCCAACTATGCAATTGTTGTACTTAAATCACCAATCATTTCAATCTTCCCAAAATAATCAATTTCACATTTAACACTCATTTCAATTCTCAAACAACAATTCCAGCATAGTACATCAATTATATAACACTTACACAACAACCCATTAATTTTCCAGAATTCAGACAACTCGTACTACCTTTAAAGAATCATTAAACTGTATTGTTACACACACTGGAATTTAATTACGTTTTTTTCCATTGAAAACTATACTCGAATACGAATCTATCCATATAAATAAATCATTCTAATTCATTCTTTACAATTTATGGTGAATTTTCAAAGTTCACCAACAGAATATGTTTTGTTACAGAAATCTGCTGTCCGACTTTTCTGACCTTTCCTCAGTTAACAATTCATATCTATTTGTATACAACTTGAAATTGATCCCCGTTTGTTTTAAACGAAACTAGATCCATATATGAACACAATATATAAAAATAACCTCAAAATTATTTTTATATATTTTCTGGTGAATTTTTGAACCTACTGTAATTCCCAAAATCTACACTGTTTTTCTTTAACCTCATCCTTATGTTCTTCATCAATTCTTACAACCTCAAAATCATCAATAATCATCATCAAGTTAACAACCATAGTATAAACCCAAATTTCCAGATTTGGGGATATTTGAATCAAGCAAGATTATCATGCAATATTGATATCAAATGATAGCGTTTTTCGCAAATAACCATTTTCTATTTTCATCATACTCATAATCCTAAAGAAATTGCTTGAAAAATTGAGTTGAAAATTTTTTCTTACCTTAAAAGAAACCCACGGCTTGGAGAAGAAGATGAGCTGAAAAATGCTTCCCCATCATACAACAACAACAACAGAACCCAATTCCCATATGCAATGGGGTAAGGGGGAGGTAGGGTAGTAGGCTGCCCCCAACGCCAGGTTGAGAGTAGCTTCCGTGGAAGACCTCCGGCAGTCAGAAAATTAAAAATATAGATAAAATGCACTGCATGTATAAATAAATACATAGTTGAACAGTATTAATATGAAGTCATTAATATCATATGCGCGTTTGTACTTGGGCCGTAATCCCTGCAAATAAATCCCTGCGAAAATCTCTGCATATAGACAGAAACGTAAGACCCGACTAAATTTAAAAGTGAAGAGAATGTTACACAGAAGTCAACGATAGCAAGCCCAGTTCTAAGCCTTCATAAATACCAATAACAGAAACGTATAAAAAGTAGAAGTCATGGAAATTACTACAAAGGCATAAAAGAAGACATAGATGATACACCCTAGAGATGTGACCCACACTACTCGACTACCCTAGTCTTAAGTCTCCATACTTTCCTATCATAGGTAATGTCCTCGGTAAGGGCTAAATCCATCAAATCAGATCTCAAGCAGTCTTCCCACTTCCGCCTTGATCGTCCTCTCCTTCTGGCACCGTCGACTGTAATCGACTCTACCCTCATGACCGCATCCGACGGTAGTCGCCTAAGGACATGCCCAAACCACCGTAGTCTTCCCTCCCTCAATTTTTCGAAAACAGGCACCACCCCCAAGGACATCCTAATAGCAGAGTTTGTTGTCATATCCCACAGAGTCCTACCGCATGTCCATCAAAGCATTCTCATTTCTGCGGCCTCTATCCTCCTTACATGATCCTTCTTGGTTGCCCAACATTCGGATCCATACAGCAGCGCTGGTCTTATTGCCATTCTATAAAATTTTCCCTTAAGTTTTAGAGGCACCTTCTTGTCACAAAAAACTCCAGTAGCGGCCCTCCACTTTAGCCATCCCGCTTTTATACGGTGTGTAACGTCATCTTCTACACCCCCATCTTTATGTATCATAGACCCTAGGTACTTGAAATAATCCTTTGAGGGGAGAACGTGTCCTTCTATGCATACTTCTACATCTTCATCGTTTTCTACATCTTCATCGTTTTGGTCCCCACTGAAGTTTGAACATAAATACTCTGTCTTTTCAATATTGATCCTTAGACCTTTTTCTTCCAAAGCAGTCTTCCAGGTAGCCAGTCTACTATTCAACTCAGATTTTGTTTCAGCAACTAGGACAATGTCGTCAGCGAAAAGCATACACCATGGTACACCATCTGGTGTCGCACAATAGATGTCGTCCATAATCAAGGCGAAGATGTAAGGGCTAAGAGCCGACCCCTGGTGGAGTTCGATTTCCACTGAGAATGCCTTGGTGTCGCCAACTGAAGTCCTGATGTGTGTAGTAGATCTACAATACATATCACGAATCGCCCGGATATAAGCAGTTGGGATCCGTCTCATTTCCAAAGTCTTCCAGATCGTATCTCGGGGAACGCTATCATAAGCCTTCTCAAGGTCAATGAACGCCATGTGAAGATCTCTAGACTTTTCCCTATATTTCTCCATAAGTCGTCGAAGTAGATGAATCACCTCAGTGGTAGACTTGCCTGGCAAAAAGCCAAATTGGTTTTCTGAAACCCTAGTAACTTGTCTCAACCTAGCCTCTATCACCCTTTCCTATAGCTTCATGGTATGACTGAGTAGTTTAATACCTCTGTAGTTACCACAACGTTGGGGATCTCCTTTATTCTTATAGATTGGTATCACCGTGGACTCTCTCCACTCCTCTGGCATCTTGGCAGTCTCTAAAATAATATTAAAGATATTGGTCAACCACTTAACTCCCTCTTCTCCTAGAGCCAACCAAATAATAATAGGAATTTGATCAGGACCGACAGCTTTGTCCCTTCCCATCTTTCTAAGAGCCATTTTGACTTCCTCAAACCCAATCCTACTTGTATGGAAGTCATTGGCCGTAGTATGATGGTCTGCTGACCCATCAACGGTACTATCTCTACAGAGAGAGGCACCGTCATTAAATAAGCCAAAGAAGTAACTACCCCAAACCCTCTTAATATCATGATCTTTCGCTAAAAGAACACCATTTTGTCCTTCCTTGGTGTCTAATCTCTTGTACATTTCCTCGTATGCCTTATCCTTTGCTTTAGCCACTGTTTTCTTGGCTTCCCGCTTTGGTTCCTTGTATCTTTGTTTAGCTCTCGACCTTTCTTCGTCGTCATTGCATTGTAGAAACTCCTTGAAGTAAGTTTGCTTTGTCTTCACCTTAGTTTGGACTTCGTCGTCCCACCACCACGATTCTTTATGTTCCTTGGCCTTCCCTGTCGACAACCCCAGGGTGTTTTTGCCCATTTCTCTGATGGAATTTTCCATATTTTTCCATAACAAATCTGCATTATTTGAGTTTGTAATTCCAAAACATTTATATGACAAAACCTTACTCCTAAAGTCATCAGCTGTCGCTCCATGTAACTTCTTCCAGAGGATCCTAGGTTTACCCAATTTAGCCCTCCTATGAGTGCTCCGCCCGTGCGGTACGCGGAACACCAAAACCAACAATTTGTGTTGCGATGCACATGCCTCTTCAGGGGACACCTTACAGTCAATGAAAGCCCATCGATCCCAATTTCGAACCAGGATGTAGTCGATTTGGGTACAATGTCCCCCACTATGAAACGTAATCAAGTTCGCATCTCTCTTATTAAATAAGGAGTTTGTGACCACCAAATCGTGTGCAGTAGCAAATTCAAGCAACGTACGTCCCTCATCGTTCCTGCTACCATAACCGAAACCCCCATAAACCCGCCGGTTGCACTACCTATATGCCCATTGAAGTCTCACCCTATGAAAACTCTTTGGTCCTCCGGAATGCTCCTAAGTACATCATCTAACTAATCCCAGAAGAAACGTTTCTCCTCTTCCCCTAGGCCAACGTGTGGGGCATACACTGAAAGGAAATTCACCACTTCCTCTTCTATAATAACCTTAATCATCATGATCCTATCCCGGTATCTACAAACTTCAACTACATTTTCCTTGAGCCTAGAGGATACCAAGATACACACCCCATTTCTAGCTTTATCTACGCCTGAATACCACAACTTGTACCCATTACACTCTCTGGCGCGAGCCCCTTTCCACCTAGTCTCCTGAATACATACAAAATCTATTTTCCTATTATTAAGTACGTCGGTCAGTTCCAGCAGCCTAGCATTTAATGTGCCTACATTCAACGAGCAAACTCTAAGTCTAGTCTCCTTGTCACCACTATATCGAGCCCTCCCCCTATACGCCCCATGGGCTCTAAAAGAAGGACATGACCTCAAGTAATCATCTATAGTCGAAGCTATAAGAAACTATGAAAAATGAATCCAAAGAAGACAGAAGATGCACCAGAAAACGCTAGAGAATTAAGGGGTACTAAAAAGCCTAGTTGGTTACTAAGTACGATTTTAATTTATTGCTAGTAAGTTTATTAACAATTATAAGATAAATTGTGTAATTAGGTTAATAATAATAATAAGTAAATTTATTAACAATTATAATGTAAATTGCGTAAACAGATATACGGACGTCAATGGATTGAGAAACGAATTTCAGAAAATATTTAAATTAACAAGCAAAACTATTTTTCTTGGCTCCAAAACATAAAATGATAGTTTTAGAAAATATTAAAATCATGCAAATACTACAAGATCGCAAAAAATTAAACTGAAAATTCTAGAGCTTTTTCCCCAAAACAAGATAGTACAATATCTTTATTGACCCCAGAAAAGCCAAAAATTCACAGAAATCAACTATAATAAAAATTAATCGTTCAACAAAATCAATTCGGCAACCTTCAGATCACCAGATCTGATCCGATATGCGAAAAAATATATTTTGAAGTGAAACTAAAGAAAATAACAACAAGACTCGAAAGAAAACGAAGAGCTTGAGCAACACAGATGATGACAAGCCCCAAACGCAAACAAAGGCTCCGTGCAGTGATTCAAAACAGAAAGATAAAAAAACCCTTTACAGACATGAAAAGTATGAAGCAGATTCAACAACCGAATTCAATAAAGGCACGATCCTACAGACAATTAGCATATCAATCAAATACTGTAGCTATAAGCCAGTAACGTTCAAACAGAGATCGACTGAAATAAAATATACAGGGGAAAGCAATATCAAAAGTACCTGATTCGTAGGTGGTTTGAGCTTAAAAGTACCTTATTCGTGAACTTGGGAAATGGGTTGAAAGATCCCTGAAGGAAGAAAAGAAAGAGTGGAAATTTTACCTGCTAACTAAGGAATTTCAAGATCTGATCAAACTAGTAAAATCGATGCCACTGTAGTCACAATTATTTTATTCAATTCAATAGGAAATTCCATTTTTGCCCTTAATGAATTTCCATATTCACCATATAACCTAGCAATCTGATATTACAAAGTCAAATATAATTTAATTTGACTTTGACCTACGAAAATGCCCTAAAATTTTCAAAACTTGCGTTTTAGTCACTAAATTTCACTGTTTCGGTTAAATCTGAAAAATTGCATATTTCCAAACCAAATTTCTCTGATCCAAAATATTAAAATAATATTTCCAACCATTTTATAACATCCTTCACATTTTTGTAACATTCCAATTTGATCTGAAATACCGATTTCCTTACCGGCTTTAACCCTTTCTCGTTTTTCTTTACTAAAATTCCAATCCAAAAATATAATTTCTATAAAAATCCACTCTCAAGAGTAAACCATCTATTTATGGAATAAAGTTCTTTTTAGGAAATTTATCACTTAATTCCCTAAACTTTTCTCAAGTTTTATACTTTGACCATCAAACTTTCAAAATTTTCATTTTGGTCATTGTCTAAATTTTTGGGGTATTACAATTCTCCCCTCCTTAAGAAAATTTGTCCTCGAATTTTAAAACTTTCTATGAAAACCATAACTTCTCTTTTATGAGGATTGCACTTTCTATTGTAGATTCATAACCCTAATTTAGGGTTGTACGAACTGGTAAGACATAATCTCGTCTCATACAAAAACCTCTTCTGTCAACTTCTTGAATTTCAAAAAAAAATTTCCTCTTTACTTTGAGAATTTTGTAAAGATCATGCACATCATTATATTTTGAACTTGTTTAATCAAATTCTTCAATCTGATTTAAAAATATCTACATATTTTCTTATCATCCTCTCTATCCCAAGTAACGTCCTCTACATTATGATTTTGACAAAGTACTTTGACTAGAGAAATCATCTTGTTACGCAGTTCTTTGATTTCTCGAGTTAATTACCGAACTGGTTCTTCTTCATAAGTCAAATCCGTTTGTATCTTAATTTCCTCTGATGAAATAACATATGAAATATCCAATCGATACTTTCTAAGCATCAACACATGAAAAATATTGTATACTTTGTCCAACTCTGGTTCCCAATTACCTCCAGAGTTAATGTTAACTGATAATCCATCAGTCCAACTCTTTTTAATATCTCATATATTCCAATGAATCATAGATTTAGTTTTTCTTTGCATTTTAGGCGCAACATCTTTTTTTTTCAATTCTACATAAGACTTTTGTCGATCCAATATCATCTTGAGATTATCTTTACTTTATCTTCAACTTAATTCAATAAATCTGAGCGAACAAGATTATGATCTTTTAACTCGAACCCATTCATTGGTGTTCGGTATTTTCTCCCATATAAAATTTCATAAGGAGCCATCTTGTTACTCAATTGATAACTGTCATTGTAGAAAATTTCTACTAAAATTAAATATTTTTCCTTTCCCATGATTCTTGGGAATCAATCACACATGCACTCAACATATCTTCAAATATATGAATAATACTTTCTGACTTACCATCCGTTTGTGGATGAAAGATCGCACTGAAATTCAATCAAGTACCCAAACTTTATGCAAATATTTCCAAAATCTTAAAGTAAACTTTGGATCCCTGTCAGATATAATGGATATTGATACTTCTTGTAATCGAACTATCTCCTTGATATACAACTCCGTATATTTATCCAATGCATAGTCCATTCACGTCGGAATGAAATGTGCCGATCTAATTAACCAGTCACTATTACTCAAATGAAATCCTTTTTATTTGATGTCAAAGGTAGTCTTCTAACAAAATCCATAGTGACACTTTACTACTTCCACTCTGGAATAGAAATCAGTTGTAATAATTCCGAAAGCACTTGATTCTCAGCTTTTATTTGTTGACATGTCAAACATGTAACAACAAACTCAATAATGTTTCTTTTCATACCTGGCCACCAAAATAACTCTTTACATCCTGATACATTTCGTTCCCACTTGTATGCATAGTTAGTAGACTATAATGTGCCTTAGAAAGAATATATTTCTTCAACTCATCATTATGAGGAATACAAATTCTTCCTCAATAATTTCCATCAAAGTTGACTTCAAAGTCTTTAGTCTCGCATTTTTTTTTCCACAAGTGAAATATTTTTTTTTCATCTCTCATTTTTTCTCTTTTTCTTTTCTTTCTCGTTTTCATTTTTTTCTTCTTCGTTTTCTTTTTCTTTTTCTATTTTTTTCTTCTGTTTTTTTTTCTTTTGTTTTTTCTTCTTCTTATAATATATATATATATTAGCTCTTATGCCATATATTGAGACAACATGACTAAGAAAATCAACTTCTGATAGCCAAAACTCACACTTTGACATTTTGGCATAAAACTTTTTACTCTTAATTATCTCGAGCACAATACAATATGAACATCATGCTCTATCTTCGTATTCGAGTATACTCGAATGTCATCAATACAACCAACTCAAATTAATCCAAGTAAAATTGAAATACTTGATTCATCAAGTCTATGAATGTTACCTGAGCCTTTTTCAAACCAAACAGCTTTACTACGAACTCGTAGTGTCTATACCGTTTCTTGAAAACTATATTTGGAAAATCTTCCTCTTTAAAATTTAACCGGTGATATCCCATTCGAATATCAATTTTAGAAATATTATTGCTCGTTTTAAGCTGATAAAACAAGTCATCGATCCTCAAAATAGGATATTTGTTTCTGATAGTTACTTTGTTTAACTATCAATAATCTTTTCAATAATCTATGCATAGTTGCATATATCCATTTTTTTATAACCAATACCTGTTTACCCCAAGGTATAAAATATTCAGTCTAATGCATCCTTCATCTATCAATTCTTGCATTAGTTCTTTATTCTCTTAGCTCAATCGAAATCATTCGATATGAACCCATAGATACAAGATTAATGTCTTGATAACCATCAATATTGAATTCTACCTCTCAATCTGGAGGTAACCCATAATAATAAATCTAAAAAGACTTATGGAAATTCCCAAGTTATGGAAATAACATATAATCTTACTTCAGATACTTGAGTATCTATCACCTTAGCTAGAAAAGCTATGCATCCTTTTTACATCATTTTAATCGTAACCATTGTTGATATCACATTAGTGATGATTTCACTTTTTCATCAATCATTAAAATTTTTAATTTCTCTGCATTTTTTTTAAATTAATCGCTTTTTGCGACCATTTACCTAACCATAATGCAGAGACAACCAACTTATGATCAAAATGATCTAAAAGTCGTTAATGATAATCCCATCAGATTCATCAATAACATAAGCTTCCGAATCTTTATCGGACATTTACTATTTGTCCTTCTAACCCTTGTATCATGACCGTGACCATGACCATGACCATGACCTATGGGTTTTCCGTTATAATATCACTCGATATCAAGTAGAATTGAATATTTCTACTTTATAATTCCTTAATTCATTGTAGCGTGGAAAGTTGGACAATCCATTTTCACATATTTACCTTCACAAGGTAGCTATATCCAATTTTATGGACTTGATATTCATTTTCAAACCAACTCATAACCACTTGATTCACTAATAACTCAACTTTCTTTAAACTTTTAGCGGAAATCATATTTACCGCTTACTCAATTTATCTTACTCAAATCATCAATGATTTAAATAATTTAATGCTTAGCTTAAATATTTCTCACTTATTTAAGCTTTCTTGGATAAACCTCAGAATCATCACAGATTCAAAAATCTCCTTTGGATCCTCATCCGATTCGACTTTTCTTGTAAGCCATTCAAACTTTTAAATCAATTCTTCCACAAAATGGAGAAAAATCCTTTATAACATCCACCCTTCTAAGGTGTTTTATATAAGTCGTATATGTTCCCTTTTTGTCGATTTCAATCTCGACATTCTTTTCAACCATTTCAACTTTACTACCTTTGTCTTTAATTTCAACATCTGAACATAGTCAGAATCATCATACATTATTAAAAGTAACTTTACTCCCAAAAAACATCATCACAGTATATATACAAATATCAGTAACTTTTGACATCCTAGTGGCATGTATACACTTTTTAAGTCAAAAACAACCTCGGTTTAGTCCTAGAATCGGCTAAACCTGTAGCTCTGATGCCAATAAATGTAACACCTGTAACCCGTATAATTATACCTATACAGATTACAGATGTCACCCGAATTCTCGAAAACCATTACCTTTTCAAAAGCGATTTAAAATTTATTTTCTTAAAATAGTAAATGATAATATAAAATTATCATATCATAAAAATTATGTTTCGTTGTAACCAATTTAATTCAAAATATTTTTAATTATGAATAGTGAATAGTACCCGAATAGTGAACAGTTAACAGTGGGGGAATCGATTCCTTGTAGCAGGGGAATCGGTACCCCTTTTTCATACTGGAAATTTTGGTTTAAAACGGGGTTACTGTTCATGCTACAGTAACTTCCGAAAATTTACATATAAAACTCATAAAAATTAACCTTTTATCACTATAAAAATTCCTAAAAATTTAGTCAATAATTAAATTAAACATTTCCAAATTACATGCCACTATCTAAAATCAAATTTCACAATAGGATGTCTTACTGATATTGAAATATACCTCTCGATGCTTGATGTCGTTCTGAACTCTTTATTCTTATTCTTTGCTTTTTACCTACGCGTGAAAATCATCACACGCTTAGTATAAACTTAGTGAGGCAATTAAAACAATATATAGTGCAATACAATTCATGCATGAATTTAGATTTCAAATCCAATGCCATAAAACCATGCTAATAGCATCTTCAATATTTTACCATGATCAAAATAATATAAATTTCTTACCTTTTATCCCATAGGCTCATAAGCTTATTTTTACCAAAATACTTACCATTTAAAATTCCATAAGCTCGTAAGCTTATTTTTTTTTCAATATACTTGCCATTATTCCGTAAGCTCATAAGCTTATTTGCATGGTTACTATTATTAACCAATAAAAAATAATTCATAGTCAATAAACCGTAGACAATAGCCCAATATAACACCCTGAGGACCCTGGGTATATGAGTAAAATACCTGAACCGTAGTGCTAAACCTGCACTAAGCTTACGCCATAGTGCTAATCCGAACAATACACATAAGGTCGTGCCCACCACCTACACTAAGCTTACGCTATAGTGCTAATCCGGACATAAACCTGCACTTAGTATCGTTACACACTATAGTGCTAATATAAACCTGCAGCTGCTATACTCTATGGCATGCCAACTATACCCTGTCCCTCAATGACTTACTTTGGGCATATAGTCTATTTTATTCGATCCATCCATGGCAAAGTATATTATCAAATTTAACATTGGGCAGTTCATACCCGAAAACATTCATGGTAAAATATCACATTTTGTTTTCATGATCAATGCATTTTAATTTCATACTCTGACATCTCAATGTCAATTTATAAAAAATGATATAAAATCATGTCGATATAAACAAGGTCGACTTATCGCAAGTCTTCCTTATGATGTATAAAATATCCATGTATAATTTCATGCATGTATTGCACTCACCTTGACACTTTATGTCTTTCAAAATATATAAGCCTCACTATTGTCCACCAAAAGCCCTTTTATATTTGATTTGCTTCGATTACAAATCAATCACAATCTGTATAAATCATCAATTCATAATAATCCATATGTTAGTATTTTACTAACATAAATACATTCCACCATATCTCCATACTATATTTGAAATTCATCATCTATCAAAATATTTACTCTTAATAATTCCTTATAACATTGGAACCAACTTTTCCCATTTACTCAAAATGGTCTTCACCATTTTACCACTTAAATTCTTAATACCAATAATTCCAACATTGAAATTATTTCCATTCAAATGCTTTTACAAAAGCATAAATACATTTAAGTACCCCAACTATGCAATTGTTGTACTTAAATCACCAATCATTTCAATCTTCCCAAAATAATCAATTTAACATTTAACACTCATTTCAATTCTCAAACAACAATTCCAGCATAGTACATCAATTATATAACACTTACACAACAACCCATTAATTTTCCAGAATTCAGACAACTCGTACTACCTTTAAAGAATCATTAAACTGTATTGTTACACACACTGGAATTTAATTACGTTTTTTCCATTGAAAACTATACTCAAATACGAATCTATCCATATAAATAAATCATTCTAATTCATTCTGTACAATTTATGGTGAATTTTCAAAGTTCACCAACAGAATCTGTTTTGTTACAGAAATCTGCTGTCCGACTTTTCTGACCTTTCCTCAGTTAACAATTCATATCTATTTGTATACAACTTGAAATTGATCCCCGTTTATTTTAAACGAAACTAGATCCATATATGAACACAATATATAAAAATAACCTCCAAATTATTTTTATATATTTTCTGGTGAATTTTCGAACCTACTGTAATTCCCAAAATCTACACTGTTTTTCTTTAACCTCATCCTTATGTTCTTCATCAATTCTTACAACCTCAAAATCATCAATAATCATCATCAAGTTAACAACCATAGTATAAACCCAAATTTCCAGATTTGGGGATATTTGAATCAAGCAAGATTATCTTGCAATATTGATATCAAATGATAGCGTTTTTCGCAAATAACCATTTTCTATTTTCATCATACTCATAATCCTAAAGAAATTGCTTGAAAAATTGAGTTGAAAATTTTCTCTTACCTTAAGAGAAACCCACGGCTTTGAGAAGAAGATGAGCTGAAAAATGCTTCCCCATCATAATACTCTAATATTAAATAAGTCTAGCACATGTCTTATAATAGAATTATTTTATTCAATTCAATAGGAAATTCCATTTTTGCCCTTAATGAATTTCCATATTCACCATATAACCTAGCAATCTGATATTACAAAGTCAAATATAATTTAATTTGACTTTGACCAACAAAAATGCCCTGAAATTTTCAAAACTTGCGTTTTAGTCACTAAATTTCACTGTTTCGGTTAAATCTGAAAAATTGCATATTTCCAAACCAAATTTCTCTGATCCAAAATATTAAAATAATATTTCCAACCATTTTATAGCATCCTTCAAATTTTTGTAACATTCCAATTCGATCTGAAATACCGATTTCCTTACCGGCTTTAACCCTTTCTCGTTTTTCTTTACTAAAATTCCAATCCAAAAATATAATTTCTATAAAAATCCACTCTCAAGAGTAAACCATCTATTTATTGAATAAAGTTCTTTTTAGGAAATTTATCACTTAATTCCCTAAACTTTTCTCAAGTTTTATACTTTGACCATCAAACTTTCAAAATTTTCATTTTGGTCATTGTCTAAATTTTTGGGGTATTACATGTCCGGTGTCCCCACATAAAAAACAAGCTCTGGAGGCCATCCGACACATTCCAAAATGACTCTTCTCACAATACTGACACTGTCTTGATTGGCACTGATTTGATCTCCTAGCACCAAATCCCACTTATTGCGTCTGTCTAGCTCTTATCTGACTTGATCCTCTAGCAGAGGATGCAGCAAATTCAGATCTAGCTTGAAGTCGGAATCCCAAATCTCTACCTCTTTTTGATTGTGCTAAGCTTGAAAAAGCACCAGTTCTCTTAGAGGTCTGAACTCTTTGTTCCCCAAACCTCTCATTATAAGCTCTCTCTAGAGCTTTTACACGATTAACAACCTCATGGAATAAGGATAGATTCAATACTATCAGTATCTCCTTTAATCTAGGGCACAAGCCCTCCACGAACCATTCACATGTCTCTTTTTCTGTAGGAATAAGCTCAGCATTAAACCGACTCAACTTATTGAACTTACACTCATATTCAGATACAGTGTGATTCAACTGCTTCAAACTCATAAACTCCTGTTTTATTTGCCTGATGATCTAATCTCCAATTTACTTATGTTTAAACTCTTCCAATAATAGAGACCAAGTCACTTGATCACTTGTCAACCTCATGGTGACATTCGTCCACCATATCATAGCTTGACCCCTTAGCAAAGAAACCGCTGCATCTAACTTCTCCACTTCTGAGCAGTGTAGACTATTCAGCATAATCTTCAAATCGTTAAGTCAGAGGTCAGTCGCAATCGGACCTTCCTCAGCTGCTCCCTTAAATTCGGGAGCTCCCAATCTTTTTAACTCCTTCGTCACATTCATCCTTTGAGTTGATAGAGCAGGAGGTTAGAGACACGTCAGAATAGTATCCAACGTCCTAAAGAACATATCCTGATCCTGCACAGGCACTCCCTGAGGTGTCTTTTCTTCACCTTGCCTTGCCAGAGCAGGTGAATTACTACTCTCGGCTGGCCTATTATCTCTCACTTAACTTTGGGAGCTATCTTGTCTGAACATCTAATAAAACATAACCAGATAATTCTATTAACAAGACATCATACACATTACTCTATCAGATCAGAAGTCATCACTATTTATTGGTGTTTATACCTTTAAAGACGCTATAGACTCTGGTTTATGCCTAAAATCGGCTAAACCATAACTCTCATACCATTAAATGTAACACCCCCAACCCGTACCTAACCCAGATACGAGTTTGAGATGTTATATTAACCTTTTCAAAGCAATATACTTGTACAAAATGGTATAAAATTTAAACTTACATTAAGAAATCCAATAGTTTACATAAGTTTAGTACAAAAGTTCACAAAATAATCATAGCATATACAACTTAAACTTTTGATTACATGCCAACATCGATTTCTATAACAAAATAACATACTCTTTAAGTTGCTTCTGATATGATATCTGAAGGAGTGACGCTATCCTAGTTGCTTATCCTTGCTCGTCTAACTTCCTGGATCCTACGTATGAAACACTCACACTCTAAGTCATTGACTTAGTGAGACACAATATATAATGATACTATAATAAAATGTGGTATTATGCAATCATATATTCATTCAATGCAACCCACATAGTCATGCATTTCACACATAAACTTATCATAATATTTAATATTAATTCATATTATATCTTTCATTAGCCAATGATACAACATCGAGAACTTAAGGTATGTGAGTGCATTGAGGTTGTGCACAAATGCTGTCACCATAGCTCGTATAAAATGCACCGAAGTGCTATGTAGAAATACACCGAAGTTCCACGTAGAAATGCACCGAAGTGCCGCATAGGAAGGATTATATATATCTCGAAGGACTACGTAGAACCCTCGACTCTTAGCATGCCAATTATATCTATAGCTCTCATTTACATAACATGGGCTTTTCACAATTCACATAGTATTTATCTCATATACACATAAGTTCATAGCTTCAATCACATAGTTCATGTAAACTTCTTATACATAATCACTTAGATCACAATCTTACTATGCATATCATATAAGGTCATGTCATACATCATATCATGCAATGAAATTAAGACATGGTTACACCATACAATTCATGATTATGCTTCTACTTATGCAATCATATGCTAATTATGTCGAAAATAGACTTGTCACAAGTCTAGTTTCTATATTACTGTATATATATATTCAATAAGTGTACACTCACTTTAGCCTCACTATCCCAAGCAACACACCTATATCACTTTGTCTTTCCCTCGATCAATCTTACTCGTCAATTGTTCCGGAATGGGTTTATGCTCGGTATCTACATAACCATATATTTAATATGCATGTCAGAATCCTAAGTATCATAATTCGATTCTTAATAACTCAATTTGAAAGAAAGGCTTAATTCAATTTTCTACTTTGAGTAGTATCGGTACCCTATGCATGGTACCGATACTTCCCTAACTGTGGTATCGATACCAATCTGGGTATCGATATCCATTTTCTATTATGTGATCCTTATTTCAAAAATGGTACTGATACTGTCCTAATGGTATCGGTATCCTTAGTATCGATACTCTTCCTTAGGTATCGATACCCCATGAAGATGTTGTCTAAAATGGCCCTAGTGTATCGATATTATCATGCAGTATAGCCTATAATAGCTTTGTAGTATCGATACTCGTTCATCAAGTACCGATACTACTAACCCAGTACGTACTCCCAACACCAAAAAATTATCAACACACCACTTAATCTTTACTTTTAAAGTTACTTTCTTACTACCAAAGACAACTACAAGCACTTTAACTATCTTTATCATTCTAACACCTTATTAACTTCAATACCTCGTTCAAATTCTTGAAACTAAGAATCTTACTAATTCTTCAACATAATCCAAACTCATTTCTAACATTTATTATTTCTTATACTCACTATTAACAAGTCTATTCCAGCTTTCAAATTCATTTATGTCCTCTTATTCAAATTTTCACTTAAAAACCTCATACTTTCAATCATTCATAACTTACTATCATTTGGATTTTAAACTACTTCAAACCTTCTTTTTCCATAATCTAAAGCATATCTAATTTACAAGAATTATTCAACTAAATGAGTTCTTACCTTACTAAGTAGCTCACGAAGAAGGAGAGAATGATGAAGAATAGAGAAATTTCTGGAGATGAATCCCCTAAAAATCCCCTTTCCATGTGTTATAAAAATTTCTTTTCACGTGTTATAAAAATCCCATATCTTAATTTTTAATTCATTTCCTTGCTAAAAGACCTTTTTACCCTTATAACTTTCCTTTCTTTGATATCCATCCTACACAATCATTTTCCAAATAAGTCCCTAAACTTTTCAATTTATCTAATTAAGTCACTGAATTCTAAAATTTTACAATTTGGTCACTAACCTGATGTTTGGGATGTTACAATCAGAATGGGCTTAGGTCCAATCTTTTTCATATTAATTTCATCAGTTCGTAACATGCCAAGTAACTATGGCAAAGTCTTGTTAATTTCATACATGGTGAAATTAAGGAAAATTGGCTATAGCTATCTCGCAATGATTGCGATATAACATTAGTAGCCAATTCATATTTGAGAGGAAATCCCAACTTTTCCAACGTTTGGATGTAGCCCATCATCTTGATGACATGAGCTCCTACTAGAGATCCCTCTGCCATTTTGCATTGAAATAGAGCTTTAGAGGTTTCATACATCTCTTGATGTGCTTGCTCTTCATATATTTCCTTGATATTTTGAATCATCTCATATGAAACCATGTCCTCATGTTGCTTTTAAAGCTCGGGAGTCATGGTGGAAAGCATTTGACATCCTACGTCTAACATATCAACCATATGTTTTTTAAATTTGTCTTTGTCAGCTCTAGAAGCATTACTTATCGGTTCATCATGAGCAAGTTCTTCAATGACATATTCATTCCTTTCCTGTTTGAGAACAATTCTCAAATAACAAAACCAATCAAGGAAGTTTATGCCATTAAGTTTCTCATTATCAAGGAGTGATCGCAGTGATAAAGTGTTGTTTGCCATTAAATATACAACAATGGAAATATTAAAGTAAGTAAATTTACTGAAAAATTTATAAACATGTCTTTATTTACAAATTACTCCCACTATTTTATTCAAAGTTAAAAACCTTCCGTTTTAATTTTGAAAAAATTAAACGAAAATTTTTCTAGTGGGTGAGGATCCATAATTAGTCAATTTCCTAAATCAGCTTTGGATTTTCTTTTAGGATAGTGATAATTTAGGTAAGTAACACTTTACTAGTTACATCTCATAAAACTCCTCCTTTTGGTGAATAACTCTTGTTCAAGTCATCTTATGACTTATCCAAATACTTAACCTCTAGGTTTCTAATCCTATTAGAATAACCTAGCTAAGTTATTACCAATATCTCAACCGGTGAATATCACTTGCTTATTCTTTGCATTTAACCAAGATATATTTACGTTCCAATGCTTTGGCAAAGCCCACACAATATCGATCGAAGCCTTAACGAGGGTAAATATTGGTTGATTAAGTTAACTTAGATTACAAAGAGGGATTTCGGTAATTATCTCATCATTGTTCGTTTTAATATTAGGACCTTATTGATCTCATCAATATTCATTCTTGTTTTATCATTTGATGCATTGTATACATAACAGATATAGCAATAAATAAGATGCAATGATTATATCCCAAAAACAATAACTAAGGTGGCCCATCCCAAGCCAATGGGAGAACTAAAAACCCTAAAACCTAAGACTGCTCTCTAGGTATCTTCTTGCCTTTAGTTCAATATGTTCTTCTGCTCCTTGTGTATCTTCATAGGATTACAATTTTAAAAGAAACTCTTTGTATATACGAGGGAGTAAGATGAGAAGAGAAATACAATTGAGATATAGAAAGACACGGCTCACAGGCCGTATTTCAAATTCAACCATTGTAAATTGAACAAGGGTTATAACCATGCATGTCAAATATCGTGCAAAACAAACATATCATATATATACACATTGTTACGCCTTTGTTAAAAATATTAAAATGTGCCTACAATCTATACTGCTGATGAAGGGTCAAGGGGTGAAGTCCCATGCTGGGCCTAAAACAGTACTTCCGTTTCTATAGAAAAACCTCATGATTTGATAACACTTATCAATAGAATCTTGTTTTTGGGATTTTCAATCTCAAAGGTTTTCTGCGTCGGAACAACCATTGTTCCACTGCCAAACGCGATCTTCTATCGCACACCCACGGATCATCATGTCAACAATTGACATATGGGTTTCGTAAAATCCTTGCAGCAACACACAAATTGTAAAAATAACGTATTAAAAAACAACATATTAATAATTGTGGTTATCGAATCAAACAATAAAATCATACATATTCGTCGAAAATGATAAAACTAGAACATGCATCTCATACATATCGCATCAACCAAGAATTTAACTCGAATTCAGATTGTACAAGTGACTTTGGTACCTCTGTTGGGACCTTCAGCTCACCCCATAGCACAGCGGAAACAAAAATTCGATGGTCTCACCAGCGATCCCAGTACGATAAACTGAAATAGGGAGGAAAAGATGCGAATACTTATAGTGAGTTCCTTGAAAAACAACAAGGATAACAATGACTATTGATGGTGTAATCGATTCGAATCGTAACCCTCCCGAAACCATGTCTCGACCTCTACTCAGTTCACCCAATTGAGAGAAATATTTGCTTTTCCCAAAACTGTTTTGAGAAAAGCGACTGAAGATAATGTGTAAAAACGGCTACTAGACCTTAACCTCATTTTATATCCAAGTTACCCTAACATATTAGGGATTTTATTATTTCAAATTAATTAAATATTTATTTAGTTAATTTAAATTAAATATTTGGGATTATTAAAACATATGTATATCAAACATACATTAACTCTAGATATATTTTTGTAACGTACAACAAATTGTACATCTTTGCTTATTTCAATCCTAGGGTGTGACTATGTAGGTTCTTGTAACGTTAGCAATAATTATTAGAACAATTCTAATATTACATACAATGAGCGGTCACCTTAGTTACAAGAAAATATGATTCGACATATCATCTTTGTGATTAACTCTTTTATGTATTACATCCTTTTGTCCTTTATATCTAGAATAGGCACAAGTCTTGGAATAATCACACTGGTATAGCCCATCTATTGTTTCTTGATATCTAGAGTAGACTTTAATTAACAAATAATTTGTGATATCTCATATCAACTTATTCGAGCATGTCCATCCATTTCTAGTTTCACTCAATCAAGTAGCCTGGTATATATTTCTTATTATATAGTAAGGACAAATCATATCTTAATCATACACACCCACTGCATATATCGAGATATATTCAATAACATTCTTTATAGAGCAACCAATTACGGAGCTTGTTTAACTGCATCAAAACATACAACAATATATGTTGGGATAGTATTGATCTCAAGTCTGATGATCATACATATTGTCATCACCGTGAGTAATGTTATGATTATCCCATAATAATCCAATATGCACATGGTGGGTCAATCCAATACATTGTTCTCTAACAATATAATCATGTATCAATTCTGACATCTCTATGTTAATGACAACTCGTTGTCATCAATCAATAACATATTAGTATTAAGTGTATTATTATTGTCCATGACCATAATAATACTTGACTAGGGATCTTTTAATAATAAAAATTATGTATTATATAGACTTTATTATCTTCCAGTTTATGTTAAACACATATATATAACTGAAAATAATAGCGACAATGCCTTTATTCAATAAAATCGGTAAATAAAATGTATCATTACAATCATCATATGATTGGTATTTGGGCATACTCTAACATAAGGGGTATGACTTGGTTTACTCCCACTGAACTTGTAGTATATACAATAGTCAATCAAATTTATCTCAAAACCAAATGAGATAATTACTTAATGAAATTTGTTATACAACTAACAAGAGTCATACTTAAACTTATAATTGAATTTTCTTAATTTGCATATAATTAATTTTGTATCATTAGACACAATTTTCTAATTGAGTCGTATAAACCATCTCATCAATGTTAATATTGAGAAACATAATTTTGAAATCCAACTTATGTAAATCAAGACCAAATATGAACAACAAGTTCATGATTATCCTAAAAGAGTCTTTCAATGAAACCAAAAAGAAAGTCTCTAAAAAATTAATATATTTTTCTGAATATATCCTTTAGATACATATATGCCATATAACTGTTAACATCACCATTTACATCCATCTTGGTTTTAAATAACCATTTGCAACCAATCATCTTTGTACCTTCAAGTAATGTAACAAGTTCTAAAACTTTATTATCTTGTATAAAACTTATACTCTTCTTACATGACATTAATCCATTTTTGAGAGTAAGAACTTCCATGACATGACGAAAGTAGATTATATCATCTTACATCATTCCATTGCCATCCTTATTTATTATAGAAACATAATAATCTAAAATAATATTTATCTTATCTCGTGGATCTTCAAAATGACACTTGTTCTTTAAGGTTGTTGAGTTTGTTCTTCCATATCAATTTCTAATCTTAAATGGAGAGTTGTTCAATATTATCGTATTGAGGTTCTAAATTCACTTTTTGATTAATAATGTAACAAGTTCTAAAACTTTATTATCTTGTATAAAACTTATACTCTTCTTACATGACATTAATCCATTTTTGAGAGTAAGAACTTCCATGACATGACGAAAGTAGATTATATCATCTTACATCATTCCATTGCCATCCTATTTAGAAACATAATAATCTAAATAATATTTATCTTATCTCGTGGATCTTCAAAATGACACTTGTTCTTTAAGGTTGTTGAGTTTGTTCTTCCATATCAATTTCTAATCTTAAATGGAGAGTTGTTCAATATTATCGTATTGAGGTTCTAAATTCACTTTTTGATTAACATGTATAAACACATGGATATCATCAAAAGTTATTATAAGAATTTATTTATAATTCAATTCCCCCTCAAAAGCAATTCCTTAAACATCATTTCTCCTTCCAAACTCAACATCCTCAAAAATAATGTTATAGATCTCATCTTAAAAATATTTCTAATTATGAGATCATAAAACTTATAACCCTTGGATCGCTTAGAATAACCAAAGTAGTTGCTTATTGTTTTAGAATTTAATTTATCCTCATATTTAAACCCTTGACCTAAACTTTTAAATATCAAAATAAAAATATATATACTCCCTAACATTTCCTTGACACTTATACTTTATAGACATCAAAGAAGTAAAAAGTGATGTCATGTAAACCTTATTGTTTTTAGAAAAACATTTCTCAATTTTCGTCAAGGAAACCTTTGGCCTAAATAATCTTTTCATATTATGTGCCCCTAAAGGCTCAAAAAATGTAGTACTTCATGAGCAATAGACTCATGCAATTTGAACAAATTTCATCTCTCAAAATCCGTTATACCAATTAAGGATGTTATCCTTCATGAGAGGTAGAAATTGTTCTTTCCATAATGCAAAGTCTATTTTCATACAACAAAAACCTTATGTAAGTGCATTTTTCCATTCCTTTAGATTTGTTTTTCTATGCATGTGTATAAAATGTATATTAGCAAATATTGTGATAGCTATAAATAAATAATTAGATGAATATAGAACAAAACATAAATAAACTTTAAGCTCACATTGATATTCTTAAACAAATAAATTCAAAAATAATGGTTAATTTCCATCACAAGATATCAAACACTACATCAATATCAAGTCTTTGGATAGTAATATTAACAGTAAATGATACTCTTGTTTTAGTAATCAAACATTGAAAATAAGTTATGTTGAACAATAGAGTAATCTTTGGACTAGCGTAATGCTCAAATAAAATACCTTATGATTGTCACATATTATTACCACATGTGTGGCTTGAAATTCATCCAAATATTAACTCTCATTTGGGCCAATTAATAAACGAATGAATTCCATGTCATTTTGATATTTCGAATAAATCATTCTACACAAAAGAGGTCATTTTAGCGACATTTTGTTTAAGTTAATCTACCAAAATATTATAACTAGCCAAAATATGAATTAATTTGTCTTAATATATATATATATATATTATGAAAACCAAAAATAAAAACTGAAATTTTGATCAAATCGAATCCAATATATACATATATTGCATTAATACTATAAATAAAACCATAGATGCGGTAATCAAACATTGATAATAAAAAATTGTCAAACAAAATTTTCCCTTTGGGTTAATTTATTACTTACACATTAAACCGAATAATTATAACATGCTTATTACCAAAGTTGTACATGCAATTATGTCAACAATTAATCTTTCTTTGGGCTGATCAATACTAACACATCTTAAGTTACATGTACATAACATTCATATTTTAAAACTAAAATATTTCCCACAATAGAGGTCAATTTAAAGACTTAATGGTTTAATTAAGTCGTCTCAAAATAAATATTAACATTCAAATTTAATATTTCTATAACAATCAACTATTAAAACTGATTTTTTTTGTTGCACTACAATTTCTGAAATAACCCAAAATAAGATTACATAAATGGTGCAATAAAAAAACGAAAACTCAAGTCTTCAATTTTTTCCGAAAAGTTCCTTAAACTTACCAAAGATAAATTGGACTAAAAAATAATCAATATTTAACCAAAAGTCAAGGTCAAAGTAGTGAATTAAATCTTTAACCAAACTGAATAGAATATATCAATGCCATATATATATATATTCCATAGTCCATAACATTAGCAACATACACATCTATATTCGATAACCCGGAATAAGAATGTCTAAATGAAACTTTAAAAAAAAAAAACCTTAACCTTTGACTATTTCTCAAGAATTTCTTAACCATGGATTCACCAAATTAAACCAAACACAAAACAGTTCATTAAACCAAAACATAGACATGCCATGGCAAAATTAAAATTCCATAATCAAAAGTTACCGTAAAGAATCTAAAATCCCATAACTGCAGTTCAGAATATCAAAGCATGCAGTATATTAAACCTTAAAACTTAATCTTTATTAGGCATAAAAATACATAACCATATAATCGATTATTGCATTTTACTCGAATAATTAAATACTGCCCATAAAACTTCATGCTCTTGATTCCAATTCATGGAAAAAAAACACGATTATTAACTTTATTAATAGAATCTAAAATAGTATACCATAAAATTCAATGCAGTGAACCGAAGAAGCAGCCAAAAAAAATTTCGCATATTCCTTCGGTAGTGGCCATTCATATTTACAAGCACTGTACTTTTATTAACTTTGCTAAAAAATTGAAAAACAAAGTTTATAGCACTCAACGTTCAACCTTATGAAAATTATTATAAAATTAACAATCATGAATGCTGTGTGAACTTAGAGTTTCATTATAACTCAACTATATTATTAATAATCTGATAAATTTGTAGGATATTTTAATACTCAAACTTCAATAATTACAAAATAAGGGTTATCGCAAATAAACCAATATTAATATAGTAATTATTGCAATTAGGATCATAAATAATGGAAAACATCAAACCCTAAATACTTGAACGAATCAACCAAAGAAAAATAAAAGTAATTCATTCTCAATGATTCAACATGAAATGACAATGATATCACTTGTTAGAACAAAATCATAATAAATATAAAAACAATCAAGATCTAATCATGACAAACTATTAAGAATAAAATAAACTAGATTTGCGAAAGCGTACCTAAATTAATTGAAAGATTGAAATCCTTTAATCTTTATTTAGTTGTGATCTTCCAAGAAGATAGAATTTTCTTAAGTATAAACTCTTTGACGGGGATAAGAGTAATACGAGATGATCTATTTCTTGATGACCATAACCCCTTTATATAAATGATTTAAGAATCAATTATTGTATGTACTTATAACTTTGCCCCTTATCAAATTATATATACAACTTTAATAGTATCTACACTTTTATTTCCATGACACTTCTAATACCTTATGGCTTTATAATATAATTGGTCACTTAATTTATGTCATATTTTATGATAATAATATACATTAAAAATATGTGCCCATAATTATGGATTTTAGTCTAACAAGTATCACTACTCTTTAATCCAATCAGAACCAATTACACTGTGCTAATCAATATTTTTGAAGATGTGTAGAGAAATTATTCTTTACGTGAAATGTTATCCTTAGCTAGTGAAGTCATCCTCCGTATATGATGTTATTCTCAACGAGAAATGTCACTCTCTGCAGGAGTCTTTGTCCTATAAGTGAACTTATGACTCCAAAGATATCTTTCGAAGATATTTTTCAGAGAAATTGTAACTCCTCTACTAAACAAGAATTATTATCTCTCACTTAAGCATGAGTGTTGGAGATGCCTTTGTCAACGTAAAAATGATTTTTCCTATCAACCGAGATCTTCTAAAAAGGGAAATAAGTCGCCTCTATCCTGAGAATGAGAGCGTTAAGATACCTCCTCTATTTAACAAAATCGAAAGATGATCATTATATTTTCCTTCATAAGTATCAAATCAAGCCACTTTATAACATTTCCTCGACCATCTCTATAAGTCACTTTCGGAAACTATCCTCTTTTTGCCAACCGAGGCATCCAAATTAACTCAGTTGCTTATCGGAGCTTCCAAGGAATCCATATCCTCTAGGCACATGAGTATCATAGCCTCCTAGTTAGCTATAGTGCATAGACAAGACCTCCAACAACCCCACATGATATTTCAGATCGAAATCTAAGATTTGACAACCAAATTATTTAGCCTACTATCCTATGAGTAATCACAATTACCCTATATCTCACACCCTCAACTTGGGTCATTATAAATATCTCTCAACCACAACTGTGAGAGGGAACTCTCTCTACTTCTCATTTTTACCCTCATCATCTCTCTTCTGCTTCCATCTCTCTAATAGAAAAACACTAGTCAACGACCATTACCTCATCGATTGCGGTCGATGAGATAAATTGATTCCCATCAATAACATTTTAATTAAATATTTATAAAAATCTTTAAGATTTTATAAATATAAACAAATTGTTTCAAGTAAAATCAGGCGAGTTTGTACATTGGATTTCTTTTGTTAATTGCTAATGTAATTGCAACTGACGGTACAACTTGTATACACCAAAAATAATTAATTAAAGGTTTGGGATTAATGATGGAATAGAAAATATATAAACACTTATATGAAGAGCCTATGACATTGTTCTTAAAGAAAAGACACAAATTCACTAAAAAAAACTCTCTCTCGCGCGTCTCTCTCGATGGACTTAATCCGTACGTTCAAATGTAAGTAAAGACAAAATAATATTTGAAAATATTAATTTATATATATATATATATATATATATATATATATATATATTCTCCGTCAAAATATCAATTTGCACCAAAAAATCAATGTAATAAACAAATAACTATTTTAAGAATAGGACCGTAAATGAGATGAGTTTGATCGCGAGCTATTTAAGATCGTTTCGATTAAAATTTGGTCAATTCTCTAATCTAATAGATTTGACTCAAGTTTGAATTTGACTCGAGTCAAATTTAACTCGAATTCTTAACAACCTGAAGAGATCTACTTGATATCCGACTCGAAAAGCTTGTAAGCAACTTGAAAAATAATATATTAATTTTATAAAATTTTAAATTAAATTAGTATTAATGTTTTTTTAATACAATATAAGGCTTTCATGTACTTAAGGTTTTGGTTCAAACTCGAGTTTGAGCTTCAAACGAGCTAAGTCTGAGAATATTTAGAGTTCAAGTTTTTTCAATCTCAATTTGTACTTCAATTTTTGATTTTGAGTCGAGCTTCCTTTTTTTATTTCAAGTTAGAGTCAAACTTGACTTAAACTTATGAATTTCCGAATCGTGTCGAGTTCAATTTTATACTTTTTGAACTGAGTCGAGATTAGAACTATTTGAACTTAACTCGACTTGTTTACAATCCTATTCAAGAGGTTGGAAGACAAAATAATACAAAAAGCCACAACGGGTTTTCGCCTTTGTGAAGGAAACGTACTTCCATTTGACAACTTAAATAACGATGAATACGATATTCGAGTTTGAATCTTATTGATAAAAAAATCGTATTGAAAATTTTTATTTAATAGTTGTAATCACCAATTTTTATCCCAAAATATTTATAATTATATTATTATTATCGAAAATCATAAAAAAAATCAAAAAACAAAAAAACAACAGTAAGCAATCTCTAAAGATCCAGGGCATTCAATGCCACGATTACTGTTACTGCCATCACCATCTCCATGCCATCTCCACTCCCTGCAAAGTGCTCCAACAGTGTCCAAATCAGAGATGGGATGTAATTTTTAATCTGTAATATTGGGTGTTATGAAACCCCAAGCAAAACCAATGTAAATGGGGACTCCTCATTCAAAAAAGAAAACATATTGTAAAAGGGTTCCTGATCAAAAATAAATCCGTGTAGCATACCCCATTTTCAGCAAATGAAGAGAAGCATTTTCAAGAGTTCCTTTTCCATTTTTCGATTTTTTATTTATTATTTTTACCCTATAAACACAACATATTAAAAAAAAAAAAATAGGGAAGAAATAGAGCACTTTATTATATACCTTATATATATATATATATATATATATGTATTGCTTCTTTTACGTAATTAGGTATTACATACATTTTCCTTTCCTATATTTGTTTCAATTTGTTTCTTCCATTGACAAATATCCCCATTATTCCCTTAAATTTAATATTTTTGCTCCCTTTGATTTTATTTTATTTTCCTTTTTGTTCAAATTTCCTTATTTGTGCGATCCATGTTTCTCCTTTACTGTCTTTTTTCCTTTGTTACTTTAGTTTGTTATTTGAAATTAGTTTTTTTTAGAAATTGTCTTTAGAATAGGATATTTTACTACAAATTTTGATTTAATAATTAGGTTTTCATTTTAGTTTTAATTAGGGAGCAATTCAATTTGAGTTTTAGCATAAAATGCCCGATTACTCGAGTCGATTGTTCGAATTCTAAAATTATTAATCATTAACTAATTTTAAAGCTTATTTAGTTTAATCTCTATTCATTAATAGTCAATTAAAACAATTATTAGAGCTTGATTTATTGTTTAGTCCTTAAACTCTTAATTAGAATTTTAAATTAACATAATTGATTAGGTTAACAATTAGAGCCTCCATTTTATATAGAACTACACTTAGTCTTTAAATTAGGAAATAATCTGAATTGGCTTCCGCATTTAATATGCTCGGAGGACCAGTTCGATTATTTGACTAAATAATTGGTAAAAATTAATTAGGGTTAATATTAGAGCCTTCATTTTTAGGTCTAAACCTTTAGGCTCTCTAAACTTCATAATTTGACACTTTTTGGTTAGGAGAAACCTTAATTAATTACCTAGCATAATTAGGTTGACATAATTGATTATTTGATTGCATTTCTATTTCACAATTAAGGCAATGTTGATTTACCAAGGAATTAATGGTATATCTCTCGCAAGTATGCTCAGGGGGTGACTACTAGTGATTCCCAAAGTAAGTCGACATCTTTTTCAAGACCACATCATGATTTTTTAAAATCAAGGCAATGTTTGGTTTTTGGGCATAATAGTTGATCTCCCGCATTCATGCTAAGGGGCAAACAATATTGGCTTAAATAAACGAACATCCTTTTCAACTGTGCATCCATAGTGAATATTCGATTAAATAAAATTCTAACTCTAAATTTCCAATTTTCAAAATAGTGTAATCAACCAGGTACCAATTTCTAGGTGTTGTGGGGTGCTTATCTTTCACCATGGGTAACTGACTCCAGAACCCGATTTCTAGTTTTTCGTAGACCCTAAACTTAGTATTTTGATAAAATAAAATATTTTATTAAAATCACCCACTTTTTATGGTATCCCGATCGCACCTTAAAATGATTGGTGGTAACTCCTCTCTTTTCAAAGAAAAACCCTCAAGTCGAATTAGTTTTTCCGGTGAAAAACGATATCGACAGCTTGGCGACTCCGCTGGGGATGTTTTATTTTCCAAAACAACTTGAGAGTCAGCCACGAGTTGATTGCCCTATATTTAGTATCATGAAAATTACGAGTTTGATCTTATTTGATGGTGTAGAGATATCTAATTATCTTGAGTGTTTCTACAATCTTTAATTTAAACATCTCTGAGGCTTGGTGTGTTTAGTAAGGTGGCATCGAGAAATTCATTTCCTTAGAGAGTTTGTCGAGATCATTAGTTCTGCAAATGTCGATACACAACTAGATCCTTTGTAGGAGCTGTTAGATCCATTTTTTTTGAGTCTCCGCTGTTGAGAGTCACAATTTTAAGTACAAGAGTTCATATATTTTGTGATTGCCAGTGTTTCATTACTTAGAATCTACACCCAATTTATTGATTTTACTCATCCAATTGTCCTAAAAAGGTGTAAAACTAATAATTTTACACTAGATATAAATATATCCTAACCCTTATTTTAATTATTGTAATTGCCTAAAGAATCTAAATATAATTTACATGGACACCTCTTTGCGACTCTATAATAATCATCGTGAAATGTTGTACAAAAAGAAACTACAATCATATAAATTAATAAAAATGGGTTAGTTCAAGTAGTAAGCAGTTTGATATATCTTAAGTAGGTTTCAAGTTTGAGTTTTTGTATATACAGAAAATCACCGCTGGGAAATTCAACCAACACAGTCAGGTGTGTAACCCGAATCGGTCCGGATTAGTCAAAGCGAAGTCTTGGAAACTGGGTTTCATATGTATTCGAATGAAAAACATATAAAACCGGACAATCTAGACGGGCCTCGTTGAAAAACCTTTCTAAGTCTTAACGAAGGAAAAAGAGTGCACGTATCTTACCATTCTCAGCACAGCTCACATCTGTGGCAAAACACAAAACCATGTATCTTACCACTAGACAGAACTCAATATAAATAACCATAGCAGCATCAAAGAGAAAAGCAACAGCAAAACCACGACTCTGCCACACGCCAAACAGATAAGCCGCAGAACAGCACCCCCCAGGGAATAATCTCACCAGCAGAAGTAGCCCCCACTCTTGTAGCACTAACGCCGAAATTCACCAGGCAAGCGCAAAATCAGCATAGCAAATCAACCAAGGACGAGGCCAGTCCACAAAGGATCCAGTCAACAACTCCAACCTGAAAACCGCGAAGCAAGCAAAACCTTCAACATTCCCTCCTCCGACTGCCCTTAATACTTCAAAACTCACCACCCGACACAACCAACAATCTGCAGCAGACACACCTACCCAACTTCAGCAACGAAACAATCGCACAAGCAAAGGAGAGGCAATCTGCTTGAGCAATATTCCAGCCATACTCACGAGAAAAGCAAAAACAAAGAGCCCTTCAACAATCTGCATTTGACCATATTTCATATATGTTTAACTGCACTATTAATATGGAGTTATATATGCTAATTAAATCAGAATTTCTGGGTTAGTTGGGAACTTGGGATGACGATGAATAGTGAAGATGTGATGGGGTTTTTTATATTAAATTGATAAAATTTACAAATGTGGAGAATTAAAATATTGAATTGTTTTTTATTGAATTTAATTCGATTGACATTATTGTCAGTATAATATACATGAATTTATGGGATTGAGATTGCTTAAGTGCTCTATATCCTCCGATTTAAGGTGGGGAGGGTTTGACCAGTTTAGGTATTGTATCAAAAATAAAAATTAAATTATTTATAATTAGATCAAATTAATATAATGTATAAATAATTAAATATTGAGGATCAATTATATTATTTTATTGATTTAAAAATTAACACATTAGTAATTTCATTACACATTTACAGAGGATGATTATATTGATACTGATTTATAACATTAATGAATAAATAAAAAAATATTTTTAATTTGATGATTATAATAGAATCAACCCTATAATACTGTGAATAAAGTGATAGTTTACCCAGTTAAAACAATACAATGATACTAAAAATGTTATTAATAGAGCAAAGTTCATTACGAGTTCCGAAGAGATAGCCAGTGTGGAACTGCAATCTTATTAATTAGCATAAACTGGAACAAACACAGGAAAGAATAAACTAGAGCTGCAATCTTCACCTTCAAAACATGACATCAAAATGGGGGGGTAAATTAGATTGTTTAGTGAAGAAGAAGAAAGAATTCAACTTTATTAACCATATGTAGGGGCTGGAGTAGCTTGGGAGGTGTAGAAGAAAGGTCCCACTAAGTACAATTTGGTCTTCTTCTGGTTTAGAACACGGAAAGCAGAAAGAAGAGCACCCTCGATGGCTTTGTTGACATTAGTGGGAACATTGCAAGTAGCCAACGGACAGCTTTTCAGATACGCCTTGCACTCTCTAAGTTTCAAGTTGTCGCCAGACAATGGAATGAAGAAGTAACCTTTTGCATCAGTTGCTTTACTGCAAAAGGAGATAGTTTTCTCGACCCCGACCTCATCAACAGCTTTACATGTTATCGTTGCCAAAGCCCCTACTCATGGCGAAGAAGAAGAAGAAAAGAAATAAGAATCCAATTAGGCTTAATCAATACAAATGAAGTTATTAGGATTGTCTAACAGGAACTTACCTTGAATTGGGTAATACTTGGAACCTGTTTTACATAAAACAGTCCCTTGAACAGCAGAGGAGAGAGAGTTTTTCATTGCTTCTGATTTTGTTCCATAGGAAGGCTTTTCATCACCTTTTCCGTACCTAGGCTTTTGGTCTGGCTTTGCTTGCTTGTAGTTATCTGGTTTTGGTTTTACAACATATGAGTTTCTGTTGTAACCAGATTTTTCTTTCTCTTCTGGTTTTGGCTTGTAGGTGTCTTGATTTGTGCCATAATTAGGCTTCTCTTCTCCTTCTGGTTTTGGCTTGTTGGTGTCTTGATTTGTGCCATAAGTAGGCTTCTCTTCTCCTTCTGGTTTTGGCTTGTAGGTGTCTTGATTTGTGCCATAATTAGGCTTCTCTTCTCCTTCTGGTTTTGGCTTGTAGGTGTCTTGATTTGTGCCATAAGTAGGCTTCTTTTCTCCTCCTGGTTTTGTCTTGTAGGTGTCTTGATTTGTGCCATAAGCCATAAGTAGGTTTTTTTTCTCCTTCTGGTTTTGGCTTGTAGGTGTCTTGATTTGTGCCATAAGTAGGCTTCTCTTCTCCTTGTAGGTGTCTTGATTTGTGCCATAGTTAGGCTTCTCTTCTCCTTGTAGGTGTCTTGATTTGTGCCATAGTTAGGCTTCTCTTCTCCTTCTGGTTTTGGCAGGGAAATCGGAGATACATGAACATAATGATTATTGATTAAATTTTAGTTTCTTTTAATTAATCACTAGTATTTGATCTATTGACCTACTAATCAAGATCGGGTACTACAGAGACGAGGGCGACCCTCCCAACCTAGTTTGCTCCATTTGCAAACTCCAGGAGGATTCGAACACCTGACATTGCTTAAGGGACTTAGTGTCTCATCTCATTAGACCAACCGATTGTTGATGATTAAATTTTAATTTTAAGTTACCAACAAATAATTATTATTATAGTTTACAAATAAAATAAGCTGTTTAAAAAAGTTGGGTGCATGATCCAAACGTTGTTTTTATACTTGGGTACCACAATCTTAAAAATATTATTTTAATTATTATAATTACTTAAAAATCTAAATATAATGTACATGTACACCTTTTCATGTCATTCTTATTTGGATGTAAAAATTGACTCTACTTGTAAAATTGATTAGAAACGAATTGAGTATGAAGTTCTTTTAATATGAGGTGATAATGATGTTAAATCGATTCGAGTTTAAACTGATGTTGACTTGAACTCGAGTTGGACCTGATAATTTTGAATATGAATATGAATTGAACCTGATAATATGGTAACATAATCCGACCTGCATCCAACTTGATATGAATTCGAACCCTATATTAATCTGGTAAATAACTTATATTACCTGATCTGTTATGAGCCTAACCTGTAACTTACTCAACCTATAAATGATCTGACTTGTTATTGAACTTGATATTTACCTTACTCATAAATTGCAATTGATGAAGTTGTTAGACTATGAATTTATGATATTATAGTGTAACAAAAATATTTTTTTATTATTTAAGGTACATGATTAACTATGATCATTAAATTAATATGTTTACTTTTTATATTTATAAATTATAATCTATAAATATATTAAAAAGTGCTATTAAATTAATAACTTGTGATTGATAAAGTTTATAAAAATAACTGTTCATAATTTAAAACAAATTATTAATTATGATCGTTAAATTAATAAATTTAATTATGGTATGTATGTATAGTTTAGTGTAACACACCAATTTTTCTTCAAATTAAAAACCCTAAAATTTGAGAATTTTCCTTCAAATTCTTAAAATTGATTTTATGGATTAAATTGCATTTTCAGAAATTTTAGTGACCATTTTATAAAATGGATAAAATGTGGACCAATTTAGAAAAATATAATAAATATAGGGATTTGTAATGAGAATTACCCACTTTTATTATATCAACAATTCTAACCCTATTTCTTCACGTGTTGCCGCTTCCTTCACTCTTTTTCTTTTCGTTTTTCTCTTCTCTGTTCGTAACGTGCACCGCTCTGCTTCACTCTTTTCCTTTTCATTTTGTTTCAATCACGTCGTTTGCTCAAGGTAAGTTGAAGCACGTCGCGCCGCAGCTTCTCGCAGCTATCTTTGACTGTTCATAGTCGTTGCGTGTCGGGTATCGCATGAGGGAGGTTCGAACCGGCCGGGTAAGGCCGTATTTCATCTTCGTCGGTAGTGGGAAGCTACTATCATTGTTTTCTTTGGTCGGGGTTGCTGCTGTGGTCTTGTCGCCAATCGGCCAGGAAGGTAGTGGTTACGGGTTATTTTAATCTTGAACCGACAGCCCCTTAATCGGACCGAAACTCCCGCTGTTCGGTCTCCAATTCAAATCAAAAATTATTTTAATGTCGTTTTTACTGTAAAATATTCAGCAATTGATAATTTAGGATTTTGATATAAATGTCGTATTTTTGCAGAGGACAACGAACCGAAATTAGATTTATCACCCCCTTCGCGTTTATCCGCAAATTTGGAATTGATCCATGTTACTAGAGTGGACCGTGAGTGTTAGTTGACAGTTTTAGTTCGTTTGACTTTGGCTTATATTAGAATATTAATTTATTATTAAATTATTTCGTAGGAGCTGATTCGAGTCGATTTTTCACTGTTTGAGCTGACCGTGGAAAGGGTTACTATCGTCGTTAGCTATTTGTCGAGGTATTCTCTGTCTGATACTAAATATAAATCTGTGATTAACTGGTTTTTGATATGAAATATTGATTTATGAATTTAACTTTTATGTTATATTGGTTGAATTTAATGACATTCATAAAATGCTATGAGTTAATGCTGATATGTTACATTCCGAAAATATGTTTTGCATTCAGAAATACTTGATTTTGTTGTTATGATGGATTCAGAAAAGTATGATGTGAATTCAGAAATATTTAATTATGTTGATACGTTGAATTCAAATTATATGCTATGTATTCGAAATTATGTAAATATTTTTATATTCGAATCGGATCAAAATTTATGTATGTATCTTATATTGTCATATCATAATAGATTTGGATTGATAGAAGAAGTTCAGTGTATTTATCTGATGGGGTGAATTTTACTTCGTATTCAGTGGCATCTGCCTTTGTGACAAGTCCCACTTTGGATGGTGTTAATAGCTACTCTTTGAATGGTGTAAGATGTATGAGTGCGCATTCATTGCATGATTAATCGAACTATGAATATTAATGTTATGTTGAATATAATTTTATGTTGACTTGTGATGTGTGACTTGTGATGCACTTTAGAGACACACTAAGCTTAATAGCTTACAACCTTTTAGTTTCTCTTTCAGATTTTTAGTTTAGTGACTTGGTACTTGGAGAATTTCACCACTCCTCGGAACTCTTTATTATTCATAGTATGAAATTTTATTGTAAGCTTCTAGTTTCTCTTTTAAATTATCAGTTTAGGTGACCTAATACTTGGAGAATTTCACTACTTCTCAGAACTCTTTATTATTCATAATATGAAATTTTATTTGGATTTGCTATTTCTGAGTATTTATATTCGTATTATTGTTTTGGGAATTATCAAAAGTATCGATTATGTAATTATGGACACTACATTTAAATTTTATGTTTTATTTAATTTAGTCCTTAAAATTATATTTTTATTTGAAATTGGCCTATAATTATTTATATTTTTTGCAAACTCCAAACCCTATAAATCACACCATAAACTTCATTTCTAACCCTATAAATTATACCATAATCTCCAAAACCCATAACCTTTTGTTCGTCAACTTTTCAAATGAATGCAATTTAGTCTATTTTGATATTAATTTCAGTTTTTCATTTTACAATTGTTTCAATTTGATCCCTGTGTGTTGTTTAATTTATTTAAATTTTAGTTTTTAATTTCATGTTTGTTCGATTTAGTCCTTAAAATTATATTTTATCCAAAATTAACACATAATTATTTCTATTTTTTGTAATTTACTACAAATCTTACAAATCACATCATAAACATCATTCCAAACCCTATAAATTAAATCATAATCTCCAAATTTTGTTCACCAACTTTGTAAATGAATGCAATTTAGTCCATTTTTATATTAATTTTAGCTTTACATTTTACAATTATTTCAATTTGATCCATTCGTGTTGTTTATTATATTAAATTTTAGTTTGTAATTTCATGTTTGTTCAATTTAGTCTTTAAAATTATATTTTTATCCTAAATTGGCCCATAATTATTTCTACATTTTGTAATTTACTCCAAACCCTAGACGTTCATAGAAGGCATAAAATAATTCACCTAAAACTGACCCGACTTGAAGTTCACCCGAAATGGATATTACCTGACTTGAATTTTATTTGTTAATGGTGTGATTTGATCTAAACGGGAATCGACTCGAAGTCCATTCGAACCTGAATTAACCTAATATTTAACCGATTCGAAGCTGAACCATTTTGACCTAAACTAATATTTATTCGACTTGAAATAAACCCGACCCGAATTCAAATTGAATCTAATTTAAAATCAATCTAAAAAATGATCCAAACTTGAGTGAACCCAGGCCCGACTTGATCCGATTCGAACCATTGAATTAATCTGACATAACCTGTATTTGATTTTACCTGACCTAATATGATTCGACTTGAAACTTGAACGATTAGATGGTTTCACATTCCTAATTCTTATAATCATCACTAGTCATTTAAAAAAACTAGAAATCATATAGAAATTAATAAATTCGAAATAAAAATATTCAAATTTATATTATTTGTGGTAAAATTATATATTTTACGATTATTTTTACATTTTTTATTGGAAGTACTATAAAGATTATATTGCAGAAAGTTGTATAAGAATTTACTTTTTATATATTATTTATTATATATATATATATATATATATATTTACACTAATTTAACTATGCGTTATCACTTTATTGATCAACAAAATAAAATAAAAATTTTGTTGAAAAAAGAATTGAACATGAGAACCTTGTTAAACGGTCCAAGACATGACCACTAAACCAACTTACAAATAAATATACTTTATGTTTTAAAAAAAATTGAAATAAAACCAATACTTAAATTATATATATATAATGTTAATTATAACCTAAATTATAAAATATTTTAAGAATTTGTTATACTAGTGTCATAATTTTATCATGCATCTTCCAAAGCAATATTTTGGGCCATGGATCCTTGGTTGTTCCAAATGACTAATGTTATCTATATTTTTTAATTGTATTAATTTATTCCTCAAATTTTATGAATTTTATCAATATTATTCTTTAATAGACAAAAATTATTGTTAATTGTTACAATGTTAATGTGGCAATTAATTGTACTGATGTGATGGTTCATTATGTTTATGTGGTAGTCCATAATACTAAAATGAAATTTTACATATGAATGATGACATAACATATGAGCTTAATAGATTTCTTATCTGGTTCGAGCCATAATTGTTTTTATAGAAAGTTCGATGACCTATTTAATTTTTTTTTAAAATTAAGCAACTTTAAAATAGAAAAAATATTAAAATACTAAAAAATATTAAAACTAAAAACATTTCTTAATTATTTAGTTTCATAATTGTTTTGCTTAAAGATTAAATTAGCACTCGAAGTTTTTATAAAGATCAATTATACTTAGGGATGTAAAAAGTTGATCCGACCTATAAAACTAATTGAAATAGACTTGAGTCAAAACTGTTTGTGACCCGGGTGGGGGTGATCCAAAACCGATTCGAGTCCAAATTGGTATTGACCTGAACCCGAGTTGAGCCTGAAAATTGTGGATCTGAACTGATCTGAGAACGATCTGAACCCAAATTGAATAAATCATATGATAACTGAACCCGACCTACATCCAACTTATATGAACCCAAACACGAGATTAACCTGATAAATAACTGGTATTACCTGACCTGTTATCAACCTGACCTGTTGTAAACTTGACCTATAAATGGTTTTCAGAACCGGACCGGTTAGCGAACCGGTCATGCTACCGGTTCACTGGTTCAACCAGTCGAACCGGTCTGACCGGTCGGAAGAACCGGACGACGTCATAATAATTTAAAAAATTAAATAAAAATACCAAAAATATTTAATAAAAAATAATTTTTTATATCACAAGTCATATTCAAAGCAAGTCATAACATATAAGTTAAAAACCATAAAATCAAGTGAAACAAAATGATTCAAATTAACTACAACAATATTTAAGGTAAAACATATTAATAATAAACATAATTATATAATATAAAAAATAAATTTGGGGTTAAAAAAATCATAACAAAATGATATTGTTTGGTTTAATTTTTTTTAAAAAACAATCCCACATAGCTAAGAAACATAGAAGAGCATCCCAAAAGTCTAAAGAGTAAAAATATGAGAACAAAACAATCTCACATTGCTAAGAAACATAGAAGCGCATCACAACTAACTTCTATAAAATAATAGAGGTAATTTGGCATTCAAAATCATGGAGCTTTTTGGTGAGTATTGAGTGAACTATTCTTTCACTTCAATCAAGCTCGAATTTTAGGCTTCAATCGAGTTTCTAATTTTTTTTTGAGTTCAAGCCTTTTTGAGTTCAAGTTTCAATATTATATATCGAGTTTGAGTTGAACTTGATAATTTTTAGCTTGTGAGTTTGAGTTGAGTTGAGCTTACTTTTAAAGTTTTCAAGTTCGAGTCGAGCTCAGCAATACTCGAGTTCGACTTGGCTCGTTTAACAAACGACGTTGTTTGGTTTATTTAAAAAAAAAACAAAAATCTCGGTTTTTCCCGATTTTTCTGGTTTCTTCCGGTTTTCAGCCGATTCGGTTCGAACGGTTCAGCGGTTCTGGCCGGTTCACTAAAAGCAGTTCAACCGGTTTAGATTGAACCTGACTAAGCAAAGGTTCCCGGTTGAACCGGCCAGTCCGGTCCGGTTTTCAAAACAGAGCCTGTAATTTACTCAGCCTGTAAATGATCTGACTTGTTATTGAGCTGATCTGATATTTACCTAACTTGATAATTACCTAACTTATAAGTTACAATTGATGAAGTTGTGAGAATTTGAATTTATATTAAAATATGAAAATTAATATGATTACTTTTTAAACATTAAAACAAACTATGAAAATTAAATTGATTACTTTTATATATATATACTTTCTTTTTGAAAACTCAATCTTATTATATTAGGTCTATTACAATACATACAAATACGTATTACAAAAAATAAGCTCATTACAAATAAAATTCTTAAGCTCAATTACAAGCTCAATCTATGTTTTGAAATTTGAAAATTTGATCCCATATATTTTTTTGCCGCTCATGTCTTCATATTTGGAGGGAACCTTTGACTTTCTTTTGCTTAAGGGATAACCAAGCATTTAATGTGGTGTAACTTTTGATGAAAGTATTGATTGCTTTTCCACCTCATTAATCTATGTATAATGTATATTATATATGCATGCATAAGTATAAGTATATGTATATATATATATATATATATATATATATATATATCCCATACTTCCTTTATTTATAATTTTATATTTATTCAATTTAGTCCTTAAAATTATATTTGTATATGAAATTGGTCCATACTTATTTATATTTTGTAATTTACTTCAAACCTTATAAATTACATAATAAACTTCATTTCAAATTCTATGAATTATATCATAATCTCCAAACCCTATAAACTTTTGTTCACCTACTTTTTAAATGAATGCAATTTAGTCCATTTTTTTTATTAATTTCAACTCCACATTTTATAATTATTTCAATTTGATCCCTCATCCATTCATGTTGTTTAATTTATTTAAATTTTTGTTTATAATTCCACGTTTGTTCAATTTAGTACTTCAAATTATTTATCAAAATTGACCTATAATTATTTATATTTTTCATTTATTTAAAATCATATACAATTACAAATTATAATTCGACGTTCATGAAACATTGAAAGGAAAAAATATAATTAACCCAAAAATGACTTGTTGAGTTAATCGATTGATGGAATCGACCAAGAGGGGGTGAACTGGAAATTAAAATTTTGGTGGAAGCTTTTGTAGAAAATTGAAAGTAATTGCACAACGATTTAGAGTGGTTCGATTTTCTCAACCAAAGTCTACGTCCACTACCTTAGCTATCCACACTAAGGATTTTCCAACAAATTCACTAATTTGTTCTTTCTTTTGAGGCCAAAGATATAACCTTACAACTCCCTCAAGAATATACCCCAATTATTGAGAACACTCTTTCTCAAAGAGAAGATTACAAATTTGCAAACTTAATGAAAAACCTCACAAGGCAAATGTGTTTGCACAATTCTAAAACAAAGAAAAGAACACTCAAGAATAAATACAATTGAGTAAAAGTAGTGTTCTTGAAAGCAAAATGAATATTGAATGAAAAATAGGATTGAAATGCTCAAACTTGAGGTTTGATGATTTCTCTTTGATTCTCTCTTAATTCTTGATTCTTGTTGTTTCTTGTTTTTTATCAATGGCTTGTAAGCTTGTTTAAATACTCATTCAATTGATTTTGAACGTTGGGGATGATTAGTGGAGTCAATAGAGTTGTTTAAGTGTGAAAACAATTAATAAAACAGTTAGGAGCGTCTCGTGCATTAATGCATAAGGCTAGTGCATCGGTACATTATGTGTAAAATTCAAATATTTCGACCGTTGGACCCTTAGTGCATCGGTGCACTAAGAGTGCATCGATGCATGAAGTGCATTCGATGTTTCAAAATAGCTTGAGTGCATCGATGCATGTCTTGTGCATCGATGCATCAAATGCATTCGATGTTTTCATAAAAACCTGAGTGCACCGATGCATGGTATGTGCATCGATGCATATAATGCATTCAATGTTCAATTTATTCAATGGTGCATCGATGCATGGATTGGTGCATCGGTACACTCTTTTGAAAAATTAATTTTAGGCTCGTTTTTTGTTCTAAATACTTTGTGAAAATTGTTTCAAAAATATTTTAAGATTAAAACACAATTTTACACTTTAGTAAGGATTGAAATTAATCTTTGAAACACTTGGAGTAATATTTTGATATTCTAGTAATTAAATCGAATATACTTAGAAAATCATTTGTAAAATCTTATAATTCATTTATACTTAATTTGTTATATCGAAACATCAAAATGTTTTCAACAATCTACCCCTTTTTGATAACAAATATTTGATATTTTTAAGATTTTCTTTGAAAAGAATTTTTGTAAACAATTTTGAAAATTTAATTTACTCCCCCTTACTATATTCTCCCCCTTTTTGTTAAATCAAAAAGACTTTATAAAAAAATTTTAAAACAAGATTTTAAAATAAAATAAGCCAATTGTTCTTTATAAAATTAAAATTAAAGCTTAAGCTGCTAAGATCATAAACACAAGAGAGATTAGCCATTAGTTTTCATAATCAATATTCATAAACATGTAATGTATATATATGTCTAATGATGCAAAAATAAGTATTGATATCCAAAAGAAAATTCAAACCAAACATATATATATTAAGATCTAATATCCAAAGCAACCAAAGTATAAATCCAAACAAATTCAAACATCCAACAATCAAAGTAAAACAATCCCAAAAGCATTCAAAATGTTTTAACAATTAAAGTTCTAAGTAGATCCAAAACAAAAAACAAAGCAAGGTCTACTCGTCCATAGAAGGATCGGGAGGAGGAGGAAATCGTGCTTGCATCTCAAGAGTAAGAGCATCCATACGTGCAAGCATCTCCCTTTGAAACTCCATTTGTTGAGCTTCCAAAGTGTCTAAGTGATGATTCACCGCTTCGTTGTTTGCAGTTAAATGGGATTCGATAGAAGCAAACCGTAGATCAAATGTCTCCAAAAACAAACGAAAATATGGAGGCACTTGATCCTCTTGTTGTGCCGGCGCATTATCGTGATCATCAATATCTTGAAATAGCCCTTGAAGCTCAGGATCATCGTCTGCAGCCGATACCAGAGGAGGAGGATGAGCACGAGAAGAGCTAGGAGCAGGAGGTGCTCGTGAAGAACATGCTCCCAGAGTTTTCTTAGAGGGTCGATAAACCCATTGACCAGTTTCTTCATCCTATTTCCAATCAGCTTTCTTCAATGAAGTGAGATTGATTTGGTTTTGAAGAGGAATTGGATTGTCAAGAGAAACGTTAAGACCGAGCTTGATAAAAAGATTACTAAGTAGACATCCATAAACTAAAGTTTCGACATTTTTAGAAGGGACAACATTTATAGTATCTACTAATTCACTAAAAATAATATGTGGCAAATTTATTTTTCTATTATGCTGGATACAATACATCCATCATAAATCCCTGACACGAAGAGTGGAGTACCTACCTCCGGATGGTCGAAACCACCAAGAGATCATTAAATGTAGAAAATGATCGTGATAAGTGTGTAAGGTACTAATACTAGCATTAGGAAGATAGGGATATGCCATCGTTTTTTTCATTGTATAGACCATTGTCATCTAGCCCAAATTGCCTAGCGATAGGCTCAGAGTCAATATGAATATATTGTCCTAAAAGGTAGGATCTAATTCCTATAGTCCCACATTGAGTCTCATTTTGAATACATACCGCATTAGAGTAGAAAATGTGGACTAACTGATGATAGACAATTGGTTTAAGGTGAAATAGTTTATCAAACTTCTAGGACTTTAGAGTCGGTAGGTATTGAAAGTTGATGTCTACCATGGCTTGAAAAGAGGGAATACGTTCTTCCCGAATTTTGTAAGTTTGGAAGGAATTCATATACCTATGATAGAGTTCATCCCTATGACGCTCAGGCATATTAAAATAGGAACTTATAATGTTTTGGTCATTCGGTTTTGAATTTTGAGGTTGAGGAGGAATAGGATTAAGGGGTCGGTTATAACGACTCGAAGAGGACCTAGGGCGTTTTGGGTTTTACATGATTTAAGAAACGAAATTAGAAATGTAACCTGCAATTTTGAAACACATGTATGCAAAATAATCAATCCCAAAACTTCATTGAGTCCACAATAATTCAAGATTCTTTAAACCGAATCCTAATGGGCATGATTTTGAAAACTATTTGAAAATAATATTAGAAATATCATAATACATATAGTTTTCATGAAAACAATACAATTAAATCATAACCAATAATTTTCGAAAAAATCTTTTTTTTTTATATATTTCAAAAATTCAAAGACAATGTTGAAGAATTGGTTGTGTTTTACGAAATTGATTGTAAAATCTAGTTTAGAATCATAATATAAACAATGACCGATATAATGTTCATCCTAAAACTAATCAAAACTAGTTCTAAGTTCAAAAATCAATAAAACAGAGGTTTTTGAAATATTACCTTGAAAAATTCAGATTGAGTGGAATGTAATGATGTTTTGCACAAATTAATGATTGAAGTAGGATTTGGAGTTGAAATATGAATGAAATCCGTAAAAAATACGTTGATTTGAGGAAAATAAAGAGAGAGGGGGACAAACGACGCAATGGAGTGTTTTGAAGAGTTTTGAGAAAATGAAGAAAATCAGGGTTTTTATCCAAAAACCCGACGGATGCATCGATGCTTGGCCTTGTGCATCGATGCACATTCAAGGAGTGCATCGGTGCACCTTCATGGTGTATCGATGCATATTCAAAGGGATGCATCGATGCACTGTTCAGTGTATTGATTCATTAAGCACAAAAAATGTCAAAAATCCATTTTAAACATTCAAAATGCTACATTAATAAGCTCTAGTGGTATTTGGCAACTCATGTATTGAAAATTGATCATGTTCAATCAATCAATCAATCCTTAAACTACATTTGAACATAAAATTAATTTTCACTAAGAATCATAAACTCCCCTTAACTATTAGCAAAGAATACAATAAAAAATTATTATTATTATAAGCATTTTTCATTTATTCGTAAAAGTGCTAAAGTTAATTTAAACACTAAGTGAAGATATCTCAGCTAAACCTAATTCTCTCCTAAGTGTCCAAAATCTTTCTTTATCTAAAGGTTTTGTAAAGATATCCGCTAATTGGTGCAAAGTATCAACAAATTCTAGAACTACATCTTCCTTAGCGACATGGTCTCTAATGAAGTGATGTCTAATTTCAATATGCTTAGTTCTAGAGTGTTGAATGGGATTTTTAGTGAGACAAATAACACTAGTATTGTCACACTTGATAGGAATGGTACCTACTTCAATTCCATAATCAAAAAGTTGTTGTTTCATCTATAAAACTTGTGCACAACAACTACCAGCTAAAATGTATTTCGCTTCAGTGGTAGATAATGCAACACAATTTTGTTTCTTTGAAAACCATAAAATCAACATATTTCCAAGGAATTGGCAAGTACCGGAGGTGCTTTTCCTATCTAATTTACATCCTCCATGATCTGCATCAGAGAAGGCATGCAAGCTAAAGCTAGAGTCTCTAGGATACCAAAGTCCTAAACTAGGAGTGTCCTTAAGGTATCTAAAGATTCTCTTAACAGCTAGTAAATGTGATTCCTTAGGACATGATTGAAATCTAGCACATAAAGCAAACACTAAACATAATTTCTGGTATACTTGCAGTTAAATAAAGCAAAGAGCCAATCATTGACCTATATAATTTAACATCCACACATTTACCTCCTTCATCTATGTCAAGCTTTGTTGATGAGCTCATTGGAGTGTTATGTGGTTTTCCATTTTCCAGTCCAAACTTCTTGAGCATATCTTTGACGTACTTAGCTTGATTGATGAAGATGCCATCTTTTCTTTGCTTGATTTGGAGTCCCAAGAAAAATGAGAGCTCCCCCATCATGCTCATCTCGAATTCACTTTGCATTAGTTTAGAAAATTCTTGGCAAAGAACATCATTAGTAGAACCAAATATTATATCATCAACATAAATTTGAACTACTAATAAATCTTTACCTTTATGCTTTAAAAACAATGTAGTGTCAACCTTTCCTTTTGAAAAACCTTTTTCGATTAAAAAATTTGACAATCTTTCATACCAAGCTCTAGGAGCTTGTTTTAAACCATAAAGAGATTTTGTCAATTTAAGTACATGATTTGGAAATTTTGAATATTCAAAACCAGGAGGTTGTTCCACATATACTTCTTCTTTTATAAAATCATTTAAAAATGCACTTTTAACATCCATTTGATATAATTTAAATTCATGAAAACATGCAAATGCTAATAACATTCTAGCTATGGGAGCGTATGTTTCATCATAGTCTATGCCCTCTTCTTGAGTATACCCTTGAGCAACAAGTCTAGCCTTGTTTCTCACTATATTACCACTTTCATCAAGCTTATTTCTGAATACCCATCTAGTACCTATAGTAGATTTATTACTAGGCCTTTCAACTAATGTCCATACTTTACTTCTCTCAAATTGATTTAACTCTTCTTGCATAGCCATAATCCAATGTTCATATTTTAATGTTTCTTTGATGTTCTTAGGCTCTATGCATGAAATAAATGCAACATAATTACAAATATTTCTAAGAGAAGATCAAGTAGTTACCCCTTTAGATGGATCACCTATAATTTCACTATCTTTGACATAGTTGTACTCTCTTGGATAAGATACTTCCTTTTTTCAATGGTTGAATTCTCGAGAGGATCATGAGTTTCCTCATCTTTTATTTCTTCTTTTGATGATGATTCTCCAATGTCATGTCTAACGTCATTTGCTTGCATAATACCTACGTCATCATCAACACAAGAATCCTTCCTCGAAAGGGGATTATCATTGAAAACAATATGTATAGACTCTTCTACAACTAAAGTTCTTTTATTAAATACTCGATAAGTTTTAGAATTTAAGGAATAACCCAGAAAAATTCCTTCATCACTTTTAGCATCAAATTTGCCAAGGTTTTCTTTACCGTTGTTTAAAACAAAACATTTACATCCAAAAGGATGAAAATAGCTAATGTTAGGCTTTTTATTTATGAAAATTTAATATGGAGTTTTCTTTAAAATTGGCCTAATCATTACTCGATTTACAACATAACAAGCGGTATTTGTGGCTTCCGCCCAAAAATATTTTGACAAATTATTTCCACAAAGCATGGTTCTAGCCATTTCCTCTAAAGTTTGATTTTTCCTCTCAACAACCCCATTTTGTTGAGGGGTTCTAGGTGCTGAAAAATTATGGCTAATACCATTAGAATTACAAAATTCAGTAAATCCAATATTTTCAAATTCTGTTCCATGATCACTCCTAACACTAGTTATAGAGTAACCTTTTTCGTTTTGGATTACTTTTGAAAACATGATGAATTTTTCTAATGCTTCATCTTTAGTACTTAAGAATAGAACCCAAGTATATCTAGAATAGTCATCTACCAATACAAAAGCATATTGTTTTCCACTCAAGCTAGTAGTTCTAGATGGCCCAAAAAGATCTAAATGGATCAATTGTAATACTCTACTAGTGGATACGCCATTAGTGGATTTAAAAGAAATTCGCTTTTGTTTTCCTTTAGCATAAGCATCACATATTTTAGCATTATCAAATTTTAGTTTAGGCAACCCTCTTACTAAATCTCCTTGAATTAGCCGTTGCAAAATAATCATACTAGCATGTCCTAGTCTCCTATGCCATAACCAACTATCATACTCATCCTTAGCAACTAGGCATAAATTAGTCATATCTATAGAATCTAAATGTACCATGTAAATGTTTCCTATTCTATGACCAACAAGCATAATCCGATTAGATGCAATGTTAATAACTTTACAACCATTAGTTTCAAACATGACATTGAATTCCTTATCATAAAATTGACTAATACTAAAAAGATTATGCTTTAATCCATTCACATATAAAACATTCTTAATTTGTATGGAAGATTTATTACCTATAGAGCCTATACGTTCAATGTGACCTTTTGAGTTATCACCAAAAGTCACATCTCCTCCATTTTTGGCGTTGAGCTCTATGAACCGGCTTTTGTCTCTGGTCATGTGTCTTGAGCATCCACTATCATGGTACCATGAGTTTGAGTTTGTTTCCCGTGCTTTGTAGCAATGCTCTTTTTTCCTACAAACATAGATTAATTTTTGATTTTTGGTACCCAAATTCTTGTGGGTCCATATTCATTAGTTTCCAAAATCCTAGTCCCCTTAGGTATCCATTTGTGTAGGATATCCTTATCTTTAGTAGTAATGAGTTCTTTAGGAACCCATATACTTCTAACAATTTTTCTATTAGAGATTCTTTGGGGACCTCTATGATTGTAGTTTCTAAAACTTTTTCTAACAATGTTGGTTTTTGAATTTTCTCCTTTTTCAAAACGTTTTGATCCAACTTTATCAAAAGAAGCTTTAAGATCATCAATTTTCTTTTGATGATCATCATTGACTCTTGAAAGTAAATTTTGCAAATCAAAAAATTTCTTTTCAAACTCTTTTAGTTTGATTTGTAAATCTTTGATTTTACTTTCAAGATTATTGTTGGTATTGGATACGAGATTATTTTCATTTTTCAATTTTGAAATATGATTTTTGTATTTTAAAAACAATTTCTCATAATCTGAAGCCAACCCATTATATTCCTCTAAAAACTCATCATAAGATAAATCATCTAAATCAAATGAGTTAGAGGTTACCTTAGAATCTTCCCCCAATACCATCAAACACAAGTTTGCTACTTCTTGTTCCTCTTTACCGGAACCTTGTTCATCACTCCATATAGCCACGTGAGCCTTGTGCTTATTCTTTGATTGACCATTTCTCTTCAATTATGGGCAATCATATTTGACATGCCCCGGTTTTTTTCATTCATAGCAAATGATCGGGTCTTTTCCTTTTGGTTCATTCTTGAAGCCTTCATTTCTTTTGAATTTTCTTCCTCGGTTTGGCCTCATCATTTTTCTGAACTGTTTGGCAAACAATACCATCTCCTCGTCATCGTCATCTTCATCCGAATCACTCTCATCTTTTGTTGATTTGAGAGAAACTCCCACGTTCTTCTTCTTCTCCTTCTCCTTTGGTGTCTCATCAATCTTATCGAGGTCCACCTCATCTTTAAGAATCATTTCATGAGTGAGGAAAGAACCGATTAGCTCTTCAAGAGTTAAGGACCTTAGGTTCTTAACCTCAATGATTGACGTCTTCTTTGATTGCTACGATTTTGGAAGTGAGTAAACTAACTTCCTCACAAGCTTTTCGTTTGGAATTAGCTCTCCATATGATTTGAGACCATTGACAATCTTTGAGAATCTATCCGTCATAGCTTTGATATCTTCATTTGGTTTCATCATGAAATTTTCATAGCTATGTGTTAGAAGACTAATTTAGATTCTTTTACCTCGTCCGTGCCTTCATGAGTGACTTGTAGTTTATCCCATATTTATTTGGTGGTTGTACAAGATTAAACTCTTCCGTATTTATCTGGTCCAAGAGCACAAAATGTGATATGAATGGCTTTGGAGTTGAGCTGGAACATTCTTGTCTCTCTTTCACTCCACAATCTTGGATGAGTGAGAGGCTTGATATATCCGTCTTCTACAGCATTCCATGCTCCCATGTCACTTGCTTGAATGAAATACATCATCCTATTCTTCCAATAGGCATATTTAGATCCATTGAAGAAAGGAGGCTTGCTGACGGGCATCGAATCGAGACCAGAGTCGAAGTTTGAAGTGGAGACCATTGATGACTTGATTATCGATGTAACTCTTCTCGAATAGACTCAAGAGGTGATTAAACCTTCAAATGAGTGAGACTCTGATACCAATTTTTGAGTTAATCGATTGATGGAATCGGCCAAGAGGGGGTGATTTGGAAATTAAAATTTTGGTGGAAGCTTTTGCAGAAAATTGAAAGTAATTGCACAACGATTTAGAGTGGTTCGACTTTCTCAACCAAAGTCTACGTTCACTACCTTAACTATCAACACTAAGGATTTTCTAACAAATTCACTAATTTGTTCTTTCTTTTGAGGCCAAAGAGATAACCTTAGAACTCCCTCAAGAATATACCCCAATTATTGAGAACACTTTTTCTCAAAGAAAATATTACAAATTTGCAAACTTAATGAAAAACCTCACAAGGCAAATGTGTTTGTACAATTCTAGAACAAATAAAAAACACTCAAGAATAAATACAATTGAGTATAAGTAGTGTTCTTGAAAGCAGAATGAATATTGAATTGAAAATAGGCTTGAAATGCTCAAACTTGAGGTTTTATGCTTTCTCTTCGATTCTCTCTTAATTCTTGATTCTTGTTTTTGATCAATGGCTTCTAAGCTTGTTTAAATATTCTTTCAATTGATTTTGAACTTTGGGGATGATTAGTGGAGTCAATAGATCCGTTTAAGTGTGAAAACAATTAATAAAATAGGTGGGAGCGTCTGGTGCATCGATGCATAAGGCTAGTGCATTGGTACACTATGTGTAAAATTTAAATATTTCGACCGTTGGACCTTAGTGCATCGGTGCACTAAGAGTGCAACGATGCATGAAGTGCATTCGATGTTTCAAAATAGACTGAGTGCATCGATGCATGTCTTGTACATCGATGCATCAAATGCATTTCATGTTTTCATAAAAACCTGATGCATCGATGTTCAATTTATTCAATGATGCATTGATGCATGGACTGTTGCATCGGTACACTCTTTTGAAAAATTGATTTTAGGCTCATTTTTTGTTCGAAATACTTTGTGAAAATTATTTCAAAAATATTTTAAGATTAAAACACAATTTTACACTTTAGTAAGGATTGAAATTAATCTTTGAAACACTTGGAGTAATATTTTGATATTCGAGTAATTAAATCGAATATACTTAGAAAATCATTTGTAAAATCTTAAAATTCATTTATACTTAATTTGTGATATCAAAATGTTTTCAACATGACTCAACCTGAAGTCAATCCGTGTCCGGTGATCCGACCTGAATTTTTTCTGTCAATAATGTGATCCGGTCTGAACAAGATCCGAATGAAGTTCATCCGAACCTGAATTAACTTGGTATTTAACTTCTTCGGACCTAGACTATTTTGACCTAAACTGACATTGATCCGAATTGAAATTAACATGATTCAAACCTTAACTAAATCTGATGTCAAATCAACCTGAAAATGATCCGTACCGGTTTGTCTCAGACCCGACTTGATCTGAGTCGAGCCATTAAATTAACTTGACTCAACCTATATCTGATTTGACCTGACTCAACCTATATCTGATTTGACCTGACCTGACAAGATCATACTGAAACTTCAACTATTACCTGATTTCACATCCCTAATTATACCCTCAAAATTAACAAAAATCAATAGTTGTGTATATTGAAGACCATTCTTAGAACTGTGACAAAACTGTTCTTGGACCGATGTGTCTGGTTTTCAATCCCACTACCAAAATTCATTTGAGATGAATTACCAAATAAGTTTCTAGATAAGCTGGGAACATCATATATACCACTCACCTCAACATATAACTCAATAATTCGAGTATTTTTTAATTTGTCCATTGCAATCATGCTTCCAACATCACTATCATCTCGAAGAGATATTGCAGAATATCTGACTGGATTATGACGTACCTTCCACGTGTATTGTAAACTATCAATCTAAACTCCAATTTTCATTTTTATCTTCTCCTTTATTTTGTGAAACGTTATGTCCCTTTTAAACATCATGTTTACAGACCTTTCATATTCAAATAGAACCTCGACATCAGTTTTCACAATTTGTCCATTGTAATGGAAAACCATTAAAAACTTATTGCTCATTTTATCTGCATGTTCAAAAACATATATATTTTGAATGAGAATACACAAATCTAAATAAATATACTACTAAAATACATATTATTCATAATATTAACTATTAAATAACAATGAATTTAAAGTATAATATTACTTACAAAATTATTATTTTTTAATTACCATATACTATAAAATATACTAATTTGTAAAACAATAAACTACTTACAAACAAACAAACTCTTAAAGATATATTTTCCTTCATTTTAAAATAATAATATATTTTTTCTTCAATCAATTACCATCGTCATACTATAGCTTCTCGATTTGAAAACCATCATGATGGTATAGTTTCTCGCTCCTACTTAATTAAAACAGAGTGGGTTCAACTTGATGTAATGATAATGCAAGTGTAGTGTGTGAGGAAAAGCAAATAAAATCACAACCAAATACCATAAAGTTAAATTCACTAAACCCCTAAAATATTTGTTTTAACATGAAAAAGAAAGTTATAGTCACCATTTTCCATCTAATACCTTTTATTATCATTATCCTTTTATTATTATCATTAATAATATTATTATAAATATTATTACAAAATACATGCCCAATTACAAATCAAAAACCCCGAGTCCATTTCCCAGACCCAGATTCAAGCCAGGCCCAAACCCGGACCCAAATAAATTAAAACCTAACCCTAATAGTTGCTGCCTCTTCAGTTGTCACCGCCACTGTCAGATCTGAGATTCCAACCGCTGATTATTACCTCCATCGACTGAAGCATCGACCATCTTCATTGTGCCAACCATCATCTCAGCAATATAAAAAAAAGGAAAATCAGGGTCAGATTCAGTAAACCCAGGAAAATTAGGGTCAGAATCAGCAAACCCCAGAAAATCCATCGACCATCTTCATTGTGCCAAACCATCATCTCAGCAATATAAAAAAAAGGAAAATCAGGGTCAGATTCAGTAAACCCAGGAAAATTAGGGTCAGAATCAGCAAACCCCAGAAAATCTGAGGCATTAAAACCCAAAACGTATTGCAAACAGAGATTCAACAGTAGAACTAGGGATTATTTTATTCTAAAGCCTATGTAAATTTCTGGGTATAAAACCCGAATTGGTTGTAAAAAAGGGGATCTTTTCCCCCCGTTTTTAGAAGGAATACAAAGCATTATTGAGGTATATGTTTTTTTGTTTCTTTCGAATAAAAAGCAAATCAAGAAAAATAACGTCTATTTTACAGTAAATAAAGAGAAAGAAAAAGAGATAATAATGAGTGTTTCCCTAGGGAGGGGAGGATGAACCGAACCACGATGGTCGGAGTGAGAGGAAACCTAAAGGTTGAGGTGTTATAGTAAAATTTTAGGGGTTATTCATGCTTAAGTCCCCCTAAAGCTTCCGTGTTTTTGCATTTTGGTCATATGAGAGGGCCAATTTTGTTATTTACCCTTTTTCATTGTGTTGATTTTGTTATTTCCTTTTTTATGTATGTTATGTATTATGGGTATATTTTTTTTAGTCCTCCTAGTTTTAGCATGTTCTTGCAGTTTGATCAATGATTGATACATTTGAAAGGCACCTCGAATTTACATGCCCCTGTTTTGCTATTTCCCATTTCTATGTTTTAGTAATAATTTTTTGGGTTATTTGCATTCATGCCATTTGATGTTTGTCGTGTTTTACACTATAGTCTGGTTTTCTGATTGTTTTTTTTAAATCCAAACGTTTGTGCCTTAATTGCATGAATTTACCTTTTATTGTTTGTTCTTCGATTAATTAGGATTTTAGTTATAATTTTTCTTTAGTCTTCCAAGGTTTTGTGTATTTTACACTCTGGCAACTAGTTCACTTTTATTTGTTTCAATTTTGGATTCTTAATTACTGATTATTCTAATTTGCCCACCATTAATGTTTTTTAATTTATTTCAAATTAATTACTCTTGTTTGCTTTTTATTGCAATTTAGTCCTAAAGTTTTAATTTTATATTAAATCCTTTAGATTTAGATTTCTTTTAAATTTAGGCTTTACTAGAATAATTAGACTTTAAGTTTAATGCCTTAGATTTAGAGTTTTACTTTTTAGCCCTAAACTATAAATTAGGTTTTCCTTTGACATAATTTAATTAGGTCATTAATTAGAGCCTCCATCTTAGGCTTAATTTCACACTTAGTCCTTAAATTAAAAGGATTATTAATTTGGCCTCGGTTTCGCTTGAGGTTTTAATTTAAGCCTCCACTTTTAATTAGATTTCAATATAGTCCTTTTAATTTATGGAGTAATTTGAGTTGGACCTCGCCTAAATGCTCAAGGGACCATATCGATTATTCAATTTAATAATAAATTAAAATCAAAATAGGGTTAATATTAGAACCTATACATCCATGTTTGTGCCTTTAGGTCTTTTAACTTTCATAATTTGACACTTTAAGCTAGAAAAAGCCTTAATTTACTTTTAGTTTAATTAGGATGGATAAAATTTTTGTCTGATTGCATTTTATAAATTTAAGGCAATGTTCATTTATTAGGGAATTAATACTATATCTCCCGCAAGTATGCTCAGAGGGTGACTACTGGTGATTCCCGAAATAAGTCGACATCCTTTTCAAAGATCGCATCATGATTTTCTAAAAATGAGGCAATATTCGGTTATTAGACACAATAGTTGATCTCCCGCATTTACGCTTAGGAGCGAATGCTATCGGTCTCAATAAACGAATAACTTTTTCAAATTTGCATCTGTAATGATTCTCAAATTACATAAAGATTGAACTCAAAATTTTTGATTTTAAATATATGGTAATCAACTAGGTACCAATTTTTTGGCGTTTGTGGGGGTGCTAATCCTTCCCCACGCATAATTAACTCTCGAACCTAATTTCTAGATTTTTGCAGACCTTAAAACGTAGTGTTTTGATAAAAGTAAAATGTTTTATTAAAATCACCCGGTTTTTATGGTGTCCCAATCGTACCTAAAATAATTGGTGGCGACTCCTCATATTTCGAAACACTTTTCAAAGAGGAAACCCCCGAGTCGATATCGGTCTTTTCCTCTCCCGGTCAAAAAGCGGTGTCGACAGCTTGGTGACTCCACTGGGGACTTTTGTTTTTAAACAAATTTGAGAGTCGAGCCAAGAGTTGGTTAACATATATTTACTATTTTGGGAAATTTCTATTTCAATCTTATTTAATTTATGGTTCATTATGTTATTTCAAAAGAAAAAAGCAAATTTTCTCTATGGTTAATGCTTACACTTCCATGAAATTATTTAAGATTGTTGCTTATCATAGCTCTAAACCCGAGCTATTAGATCCGAGTGGGTCTGATAAAGTATCTCTGGAAAATATCCTAAGTTGCCTATCCGGATATTAGATCCGAGGTACACTTTTAGTGGTGTGATCCCCTGAGCTGAACCTAATTCGCAGGTCTGTAATGAGCCAGAATCGGGGTCAACCTTAGCAGGTTGTAAAAATTGCTCAAGAACCTTTGCTAGAACCCCGCCACATAGAAAATTTAGTAAACCAACCCCACTAGAGCCATGTTGATAACCTAGAAGAACTAGAGCGCATGCAGTTAGGATTTTAATTTTCTTTTATTGTTTTACATTTGGTTCTTTAAATTTTTTGCTAATTATTCTTTGATTTTTATGAATTATTCTAATGTTACTAAATTGTCACTTTGTTTCCTGATTGCATGTATCATTTTCATTTTTATGTCATATCATTGCATAGAAGGTATTGATTCCCAGATTACCTAGTTATTGTAAAAAGAGCTTATGGCAACAATGTCTTCCGATAGGACTGAGAACGGGATAAATGTTCAGACTTGATCTGAGTATGGGAAAATATGGTTTGGGGACATCATTGTCACTACCAAAGAGTTAGTTTTACAGGAGAAAGTGATTGTCAGTGTCAGACAAGCATATTAGTCTAAGTTATCAAGAATTTGGGCCAGCTGGGATGATAATGAAAGGATACTGTTCAGAGAGGTATACAGTGACATTGTCGAGTTGTTGAGGGTACCGATAGATGCAGTGGTGGTTCGAGCCTTGGTTGAGTGTTGGAATCCGTCTTACCATTGCTTCACTTTCGGTAAAGTAGAAATGACCTACCTTGAAAGAATATACAGCTCTGTTGAACATCCCAAATGTTAGGAGGCATTCCCTTTTCACCAAGGCGATCCGACCCAAGGGGTTCATAACGAAGATTATCACGCTAATGGGAAAGACCAAGGAATGGGTTGAAGAGTACATTCATGATGAAGGAATCTCTTGGGATCAGCTGAAGAGCTTGATTTACGAGTAGATGCCATCCAAGAGGAGGATAGATCATTTAGCACACGTAGTATATGGATTGGTAGTTTCCCAAGGAAGGAGGATCATTTTGACATCACCTTAATCGATTTTGCCGAAGTCATTTCCAGAAAGACTAATCTCGCACCGACCATCCTAGCGAAAACGTTCCTGTCACTAAACCAATGTAGACAATCGGAGGGAGGTCAGTTCATTGGTTGTACATCACTGTTATTTGTTTGGTGGTGTAGTCACTCCTGGATAGTCGAGAAAGGTTGGGCTCAAAGGCATCAGTCAGATTTATCTCCTCTAGTAGACTTACTCGACAAGTGCCAAATCCCGGAGGATCACAAAAAAATGATTGGGTTGAAGCCCTCCAGAACATAAAAGATACTGAGATAGTATGGAAAGCTTAATGGTTGCCCAAGGAGGACGTACTATATAGGTGCGGCAACGATAGCTTTGTGATGTTTCACGGGCTATGGAGAGCAATCGGTTATACTTAATTGATAACACTCCAACAGTTCAGTACCCAATAGTTCATACTAGCTACCCACGGGCTGAAGAAGATGAAGTTTTCTTTCTCTACCCCGAGTTATCGGGAGTGAATCTCGAAGATCTACATAGCATGGAAGAAACCCCACTTTATGAGCTTCAAGATGATAAAGCCTGTATTTATGCCAACCTACGAGGTTTAGAGGTCGCAAAGGATTAATGATAACACATTGAGGCCGAATTTGGAGGACGAGTTGACTATGGAGGAGCGATTGAGGAGGAACCCAACTGAGGTTGATATGTTGAGAGAGGAAATCTGGCTGATGAGTCTAGAGATATAGAAAGAACAAAGAAGTTTCTCGGATGAAAAGACAATGTGGGAGCTTGAGCTGATTAAGAAAGACAGGGTAAAAAAAGTAGTTTACCAAAGAAAAAGAGAAAGTCCAGGAGAGTTTTGATGCTGTGGACCGGGATTTCAAGGACCTAGAAAAGAATATGAGAACCCAAGGTAAGAATATGAGAGCCCAGGGTCTGCATCATACTGCTAAGGCCTTAAAGATAAAACTCGATGGGGCAGAGAGAAGCGCAACAAAGAGCCAAGAGGAAAAGAAATGAGCTTTGCAACATGCTCAAAGACTGAGAGAACAAAGGGATGAGGCTAATCAGGAATTGGTACAAAGGCGAGCACAGATTGAGCAGCTTGAATCACAGTTGATTAGCTTATAGGAGACTTTTTAAAACCATTACAACAATAATATGTTCATTCTTCAAAGAGAGAATAAGGCATTGAAGAAGAGGATAGCGGAGTTGGAGGGAGGAGAGTTGATCTACTCATCTGCACGAGAGATGGTCAGGTAGGAAAACGAATCCTTAAAAGCCAAGATTGCTGAGTTAAAAGTCATGGTACAGAGATGCCATCAACAAATCCAGCAGCTAGAGGAGAGCTGACCACTGACTAGTCCAGAGATGGGAATTGTGCTACGACAGGCTAAGGACACCATTAAGAGGCAACATGAAGCAATGAAGAAGGCAATGGATCATGCCAGTAGTGTTTCTCGCCAAGTCTATGAGTTGTCTGAAGAAGTGGCTGCTCTGAGAGTTTTCGTGATCCCAGAATCAGAGGAAGAGTAGCGCATCATAAAGTTGATGATAGAGCTCGAGAAATTAGTGGATAGGGCTAGATTCTATATTTAGTTCCTTGTTGATGTACTCTCTTTACCTAAGTGGTTAGGCATTGTGTGTTGTTGAGAACTTTTTGTATGAACTCAGTTATTTTGGAATCAGTATCGGTTTGCATTTGCATTTGTATATGCATTTGCATTTTCATGTTTTTTTCTAATGTTTAAATCTTAATGCTTGCATTAAAACAATTCATTCATTTAAAAATTCACCAAATAATAAAATAAAATTTTCGATCATTTGTAGTGATCCTTAGATACACCTCACACCCATACGGTACTCGTAAGTAGTACACCAAGAAATGGAGGAGAGACTAGCCTAAATGGAACAATACCAAAGAGAAGCACAAGAGGAAATGAGGAAAGACTAAGTAAAATGGAAGCGGAAATAACAAACTCACAACTCGGTCCACTGCAAAAGATCAAAGACATATTCAAGAAACATTCTACGACTGGAAAGTCGCGGTTGACCAACCAACGTCATCCGAGCAAGAGCCCTAGCACCCACCCGGATTTACAATGGATCCCCCACATCTTCCCGGTTTCACCCCAGTGCACATTTCTGTTAGATCACAACTCTACAAGAAACTCGCCCCAGAATCTTTGTGGCTAATCAACAACACCACACTAATCCCGCATTCCAAATGAATTACCCACCTGCTGCTAGGGTAAGTGTTGCGTGTTGTGAGTACTATAAAATTATACACAAATAATTTGTAGGTATACACAATCGCTCAAGTAATAAAGTGATGAGTGAGTATCGCCTCCACAAGGATTGGTTGAAATTACAAAAGTTTAACCAAAGCTAAGCACTACTCTATCTAAGTATATTTAGCGTTGATATGTACTAAATTAAAATGTCACGACAATGGAAAGTAAATGTGGGAGGATATGGATTGATAGTCTGATGAGATGGCAAATGAAATGTAGTGGAAAGAACAGATTTTAATGGTGAAAATGAGTGAAATGTCAAGGCAATGAAAAACAGTAAAAACAACTAATAAATGATAAAGTTATAATCCTCACACAACAAGTTTCCACTGGAATGAATGGTAGAGATTGATTTAAGAATGCTAAAATTTATCTTTCGAGAAGATTTAATCTATCTAAACTTCACTTGCTCGACAGGGCTTGCTGAAAATGCTCTCGCTATCTCTAGTCAAAGAAACCTAACAGAATAGAATGCCACGACATCTCCTCTCAGTCTCAGCTATGGTAGCCTACACTATTGATAAAAACTACCCTTTCTAGTTGTTGAAATCCTATCTTAATCTCTCTCAATACTAAGGGATTAGGATATAGTATTTCTAGACCGGTTCAAAGCTTAAGAAAATACTATTGCCCATTGCTTATGTGGATCTTTCTTGTGTTTCTCTCGAATACTACAAGTATTATTAGCTAAGTTTCTCTCGAACACCTAACGTTCATCTAAGAAATGGACACTCTTATGCTTCTTACAAACTTAGACGATAAAGCATTCATAAGCAAATACAAAAGATAAACATAAATCTACCATTAAAATAAAGTTAAACATCCATAAAATCAACCCCAACAAATAAGGTTAGTTCTTGGTGGGGATCGAATCATCCATGAAAACAAAACATAAATTTATCCGTTCCAAACAACCCAATAATAAATGAAAAAATAGTAGTAAAGGGAGGGGAGAAGAAGCCTTCGACGCGCGCCACCGAAGCTCTCCTCGACCACCATGACTCGCCTTAGCTCACTAGCTCCTCTCGGACGTCTAGCTCGCCATTCCTTGGAGTTTATCAATGGAGGAACACCCTCTTAAGGAAGAAGAAAGGGATATGATGAAAAAGATAAGAAAATGTTGCTGAATATCTCTCATTATATTCTCTCTCATGTGAGGTGTAATATATAATAAAAATATCTAAGGGTAATGATGAGGTTGTTGCGCTTAGAATACCCCTAATACCCCTAGAGTCAATCCTTAGGCGTGAGTCTTATCCTTCCAGGTGGCAGTGGTCCCCAGCAGGCGGTTACAACTATCATTCACGTGCTCTGCTAGCTGTTCTTTTACAAAAATATCTTTTTATTCGTTCCTGCGCCAGAAATACCAAGGTATTTCAATCTGCTTCAGTAGCGTGTGATGTCACGGTATTCCTTCCCAGTGCGACCTTCTACTTGCTATTTCTTGCACACCATAAACAACTTCACCTTTCTCTCATACAACATCCTTAAGAGATAAAATAGCAATACCACCACAAATACAACTATATACAACTAAATGATCCTAAAATGACTAAAATGAGCTTTTAAACAAACAATAACTTAAGTGAAAAGGCCTTAAAAGTAGCATTTTTAGGAAGTTATCACACCCCTAAACTTAAGCTATTGCTTGTCCTCAAGCAATGGATAATAATTAACATAAACAGAATGTCATGGCAATTTTCAACAATAGGATAACATGACAAAAATTGAATTTCAACCCTCAGAAAAATTGGCTTCAACATGCTAGACATATCAAGAATTCAAGTATTTCTCCCTAGGTCAAGATTATTTGTGGTAGTGTGTGTGCGTGATTGTATCCAATCTATACTTAACAAATTTAAACAATTTCTAATCAAGTCCCCTAGTTTTTGCCCAGGCATTTACTTATTCATTAAGTGCATTTTTACTCTTTTTTTTACAAACTGCTATGAAGGGAGTCAGCTCATCACACCTACTTTCCCACACTCTAAGTGAAAGGGAGCATACCTTCCACCCCCAAGCTAGTTAAGTAGAGTCATCCCGTGACTACTTTCATTCACTCATATGCGCGTGGCTGCCATTTATTAAAGAGAGTTCCAGGCAATGCCACAGCAAACCGGAGTGTCCCTCTACAACTATGCCTAAACATTTATTCACAGTCTCAGATTTAAGGGAGTTATTTTTTATTTATCTTTCAAGAACAATACTAAATTTCAATGCCAAAACTAATTAGAGTTCCTTCATAAAAAATTCTAAATTTCCTAAGTATAGAGAACATACAAATCGTGTAAACATAATTCACAAAGCATCAAGCCCTAGAGTTAGTTGTATCATTCTCAATAGTTATTTATATTCAATTTCTAGACTAACAAGTTCATCATCATTGGGTACCATTAAGACATTTTATCTAACTGTCCTACCACTTACTGATTCCATGGCATAATGTTATGCTAATGTTATCATGCATATGTTTTACCGAGAATATTACCTCCCTCAAACTTAAGGGAAGCATTGTCATCAATGCTTAAAGAGAACTAAACTAAATAAAAACTATATGCCATGCAATGAAATGCAAAATGAATGTAATTGGATTCAAGTGGAGGTACCTCATGGTTTGTGTGGTGGTGTTACCTTGGAGAAGCTGGCAGCTCCTCGTCTAGTGCGCTTTCGCAATGGTGCTGAGCTGCACTCTGAAGAGCTAGAGTGGAACTACGCTACATTGAAGCATTATGTTAGCCACTGTGTTTGTAGGAGAGGGTTGAGGCATAAGAACTGGACTGAGTGTTTTTTCAGCTTGAGCAACAGGTGAGTCAGGGGTATGGGAACGTTGAGGGTTAGGAGTCGGTTCTTCAACTGGAGGATCGACATCATCTTGCTCAGGCTCGAGAGATGCCTCGGCATTGAATCTTGACATAATTTCATCCGGAAAGCCTGGAAAATTCTGTTGAACGTGGGGAAGGATTTCTTGAAACATCATTTCCACCACAACATCTCTCTGTTTGACATAACCAAATTTTTTTTAATATCACCATGTAAAGCGTGTCAATGAGTCTGAGTTTGCATAACAGCTTATTCGAGAATAAGCATCCTTGCCTCGACATTAGATTTTGCATCATCTGTAGACTTCTCATGAGCAAGGGCCTTAGATTTTGGGTTTTCAAGTCCCAATAATAATGGTAATCTAGACCTAGTAAAGCCTAAAACTCCAGATAAAATTTCATCAAAGGAATTTTCACTTACCTTTTTCTTTCGACACAAAGCAATAATCAAATTTGGAAAAACTAAAGCACTCACCTTTTTTCCTAAACATTCATGCAATTTTTGAACAATGATCCTACCCACATCAATAGAACGGGTTTCCATAATCAAATGTAAGAGCATTAAACATGAAAGAGATATCGTCATATTATGGGATGTGGGCATTAACTTATGATTCAAAAAATGGTTGCACAGTTTGACACGTGGTTGTAGATGTTCATGGTTAATCAAGTAGAGGCTAGTTTAGTGACCATTCCATGAGGTATTTGCAAATCATAAGTCCTCCAAAACTCCATCATAAGTTGCACTGTCAGCTTCATTTTCAAACTTTGCATGTTGGTCTTCAACTCCTTACAAATGAAAGTATCGATTAATAGCAGTTGGTGTAAACTGAATATACTTACCTCGCACAAAAATGGAATGCTGGTTCGGTTTGGAAATGTTAGCATAAAACTCTTTCACCAAGGATGCATTCACTGAACCAGGGTGTCTTACAAACTTGTGCCATTTGTGTGGAACAACTATGCCCATCACGTCTAATCCAAAATCATCGTCAACTTTATCCGTAAAGATGAACTCCGACTCAAATAAAATCTTCCTATTTTTTGAAGTTTTGAAACCTTGCTTTGACTTCATCATTTTTGAAATGTTGAGCAATGGGAGCTTCGGTGGGCCTCGTACACACTAATTTTTCTCAAAGTTTTGAATAAAGAAAATTTAAAAAAGGCGTGAGCTTTTTTTGCTTGGAAAACTTGAGAATTTTCGGTTATGGGGGAAAATGAAGGAAGAAGAAGAAGAAAGGAAAGACAAAAAGAAAAAGTAAATTAATTAATTAAGTGATAGGACAGTTGAAAGAAATAAGTGGATGTGGGCTAAATGGGTAGGTGGGAAAAGAAAAAGTAAACTGTAAAAGTAATGGTGATGGGACAAAATAGTGGAAAAAGAAAAGTTAAAATAAGAAATAAAGGAAAAGAAAAAGTAATAAATCAAAAAAGAATCTTTTCCCCACTTGATTGATTTGTCATTTCCTCCCTTTGGTAATCGCTCCTTGCACGGCTGCAGTATTGTGGTTCATTACAAAAAAAAATTATCTATAAAATAAGAATAAAAATAAAAGAAAAATAAAATTATTATTTATGCACAGTCAACGGAATTTAATGCCGTGGCATTGAAATTTGGTTCTCAGTTGGGCACACTTCAGCATCGTGCAAATACAACAATGCCTTGTTGTACAGTGGTGGAACTCCATTATAAGCTTTTAGACGCTGGCAATTGACTTTGAAAATAATCCCATCATCTATATTCTTGATGTCAACAGGTCTATGGGGATAAACATAATGCACCTCATATGGACCTGACCATCAAGATTTAAGCTTCCCAGGAAAAAGTTTAAGTCTGAAATTATAAAGCAATACTTGTTGGCCAATATGAAAATGTCGTGGCATCAATTTTTGGTCATGCCACTTTTTGGGTTTCTCCTTGTATATTTGAGCATTTTTATATGCCTGTGCTCTAAACTCTTCCATTTCATTCAGCTCCAGTAATCTCTGCTCCCTCGCTAATTGAGTATCAAAATTCTATTGCTTAATGGCCCAGTACACCTTATGTTCAAGTTCAACGGGAGATGACAAGCCTTTCCATACACTAGCTTGAATGGTGACATTCCCAAAGGATTTTTGAACGCTATTCTATACGCCCAAAGTGCTTCATCTAACTTTGGCGACCAATCCTTTCGCCTTGGGTTCACCACTTTTTCTAAAATCTACTTGATCTCTCGATTGGATATCTCTGCTTGGCCATTTGTCTACGGATGATATACCATGGAAATCTTATGTCGAACTCCATATCTCCTTAATTCCTTGGCAATCAAATTGTTATCGAAATGGGTTCCTACATCATTAATGATAGCTCGAGGCACTTCAAACCGAGTGAAAATATGCTTGTGCAAAAACTTGAGTATGGTTTTAGAGTCATTCCTTGATGTTTCTATTGCTTCTATCCACTTTGATACATAATACACATCAAGAAAAATATATATATTTCCTCTGGAATATGGGAATGGTCCCATGAAATCAATGCCCCAAACATCAAACAACTCTATTTCCAAAATATTTTTGCAGTGGCATTTCATATCGTCTGGATATGTTTCCAGTGAGTTAGCATCGATCACAAGATTTGTAAAATGCTTGAGCATATCTAAACAGAGTTGGTCAGTAAAAGCCTAATTGCAGGACCTTAACATCAATCCTTTCTCCTCCAAAATGGCCTGCACTTGGGGCTGAATGACAATGGTATAAAATATTGCGTTCTTCTTCTTCAAGTACACGTCGTTTAATGAGTTGATCAGCACAATGCTTAAACAAATATGGCTACATTGTCATGGTATTCAAAATGTTTCTAGCCTATATAAATGACAACAACTTGGTTTTCAATACCTTTTCTATCTACCACCTCTAAGTCGAATTCTTGGAAAAGTAAGATCCACCTAATAAGTCTAGGCTTTGCATCTTTTTCACTAAGTATTTTATAACCGAATGATCAGAGTCAACAATAACTTTAGTGCCTATTAGGCATGGTCTAAATTTATCAAAATCAAATATCACGACAAGTAATTCTTTCTCAGTGGTAGTGTAGTTCAATTGTGCTTCATTCAATGTACGACTAGAGTAATATATAACATGAAAAAATTTATCTTGCCATTGCCCCAAAACAACTTCTATGACATAATCACTTGCATCACACATCAGGTCAAATGGTGATGTCCAATCAGGAGGAACTACAATAGGTGACGAGATCAATCATTGTTTCAGTTTAGTGAATGCGTCAAGGCATAACTCGTCAAACACTAAGGCTGGTTTTTTTAAGCAATGTGCACAAGAGCTTAGAAATCATGGAGAAATCTTTGATAAATCTTCTATAAAATCTAGCATGTCCAAGAAAACTCCTAATACCCTTGACTGAAGTTGGTGCTGGTAATTTTTCAATTACTCCAATTTTTGCTTTATCGACCTCAATGCCATTGTGAGAATTTTGTGGCCTAACATAATTCCTTTAGTCACCATGAAGTGACATTTTTCCCAATTCAAGACCAAATCAACCTCCTCGCATCTTTTAGAACTTTTTGCCAAATTGTCGAGGTATCGCTCAAAATTGTCTCCAGAAACAAAAAAAAATTATCCATGAATATCTCCAGAAAATCCTCAACCATGTCTAAAAATATAGCTTGCATATAACGCTGAAATGTTGTTGGGGCATTATAGAGCCCAAATAACATCCTCCTAAAGGCAAAAGTACAATAGGAACAAGTAAATGTAGTCTTTTCCTGGTCATCTTGTGCGATGGAAATTTGATTGTATCCCAAGTACCCATCCAAAAAGGAATATAATGGTTTGCCTGCCAATTGATCCAACATTTGGTCATTGGAAGGTAGAGGAAAATGATCATTCTTTGTAGCTTTTTTGAGTTAACGATAATCCATGCATATCCTCCATCCAGTAACCATGCGAGTGGGTAATAGCTCATTATCCTCATTAGTAACCACTGTCGTGCCTCATTTCTTCAGAACACATTGTACAGGGCTCACCTATGAGATATTTGATATAGGGTAAATCACTCCAGCATCAAGCCAGTTCAAAATTTCTTTCATTACCACTTTCTTCATAACAAGGTTGAGTCTTCTTTGTGGTTCTATCGAATTGTCGTGGCAATCTTCGAGTAGAATCTTGTGCATGCAAATTGTGGGACTAATTCTTTTCAAGTCAGCCATAGTCCAACCAATTGCTTTCTTATGCTGCATCAAAACACTTAGCAAACTTTGCTCTTGTTTAGTAGTAAGGTTAGAGGAAATAATCACTGGTAAAGTTTTATCGCTACCCAAGTAAATATATTTAAGATGCCCTGACAAAGTCTTAAGCTCTAGAGTAGGTGCATACAATAATGATGGCTTAGGAGGAATAAATTCATCAAAATTCAAAGGTTCAAAATTCATACCTAGTCTAGCTTATAGTAAGCTAGATTGCTCCTCCAAAATTGGAAAGTTGTCGTACTCCACTAAGCTTTCATCATCCATCCAATTGTCCTTTTCTGGTAGCTGAATAAAATTGTTCTGGTAAAGTTGTTCAACTTCTTCTTCAATTACTGAGTTCAATTCAGAAATGCCTTGGCATTCTTCAGTGTCATCGACATACTTAAGAGTTCGAAACACATTGACAATCACACATTGATCATCCACTCTCATAGTGAGTTCACCTTTTTCACAGTCTATCAAAATATGACCAGTGGCTAGGAAAGGTCTTCCTAGAATGATGGGTGCCTTGGCATCAACTTCACAATCTAGAATTAATAAGTCGACTGGAAACACAAAATTATCCACCCTTACTATGACATCATCGACTCTCCCTTCAGGTTTAATATGGGATCTGTCGGTAAATTGTAAAATAACCGATGCGGGTTTTGCATCCCCTTTACTTTATTCTTCTTGGTACAAATTTCCTTAAGAAATTTTCCATACGTTGACATATGATCAATAGCTTCCAAGAGAGGTACATTAATATGAAGTTGATCAAGAATGTCCATAAACTTCTTGAACTGAACTTCATCATTATACTTCTTTAATCTTTGCAGGAAGGGTGGTGGAGGTCTAGTTTCCTTAACTGCAGCAATAGGAATTGTTTTTGCCTTGGCATCAGAATTTTGTGCCTTAGCAGGATCATTAGTAGAACCCTCCTCCTTTTCCTTCTCATAAATGATATCATCATGTAATTCAGCTTCACCCTTGTCAGTAGTTGGAATGGAGTCATCATGTTGTGTCACACTAACCTTGACTTGTTGGTTAATTTGTGTTCCACTCCTAAGAGTTAACACATTACAGTGTTCTTTTCTATTTGTTTTAGTGACTTCAGTGTCACTTGTCAAACTTCCTTGCTGACGCTCTTGCAATGCCGTAGCAATCTGACTAACTTGACATTCCAAAGCTCTCAAAGATTAGCTATGACTTTTGAAGTAAGGCACCTTGACTATGAAGTAAAACTCATTGATTCTTAATTGAAGTAGAATGGTCTTGCAGCATTGTCTTTATAGTAGATATGAACTCTTGAATTGTAGCTTTCAATGAACTCATGCTCGATGAAGATAAAGCTCCTTTGTTGGTATTATGCTATGGCATAGCATTTTTGGTGACCTTAAGGCTCATTGTGATTCTGCTGCTGAGTGGATTGATTAATATTTTGGGCTCCTTGATTTCCCATGAGAAATTTGGATGATGATGCCATCCAACATTATAAGTGTTAGAGTAACGATTATTATTGCCTCGATTGAAATTACCTACAAAGTTGATGGACTCATGGTTAGTCGAGCATTCACTCTCGTGATGATTGCCTTGGCATAACAGACATGCCAAGCTAGTTGCTTTCACTTCCTTCACATAAGTGGAACGTTGTAAAATTTTCAGCATATTAGTGATAACTGAGAGTTGAGCGGACATCGAATCCTTGGTATATAACTCAAATGTTCCAAATGCTTTCCTTCTATTCCCAAGCCTTGAGAAAGGAAATTGATAATCATTCTTAACGATTTGATCCAAAATAGTAAATGCCTCAGTAGGTGATTTATCCAGCAATGTCCCATTTGCTGAGGGATCCAACATCATCCTTGTGGGTACATTAACTCCATTATAAAACATAACTACTTGAGTCCAATCGTGAAAACCATGATTTGAACACTTTCGATATAAACTCTTGTAACGATCCCAACACTCATACATAGATTCGTTGTCGCCTTGACGAAAGGATGCCATGTCATTCCTTAGTTGAGTATTCATGTTCAGTGGGTTATACCTCAATAAGAAACTCTTACAAAGATTAGCCCATGATTCCATCGAACCGGATGGAAAACCACTCAATGAAGTCATTGCTTGGTCACACAATGAATATGGGAACAACTTTAATTTCAGAACATCCTCATGTACTCCTTCTTGTTGAAAAGAATCACAAACTTCCAAAAAATTTTGAATATGTTGCCTGGTATCTTCAGTTGGCATTCCCCTAAACTGCCATATAGAATTCAACATATTGAACATAACTGGTTTAAGCGCGAAATGTGGTGCTTGAATTTCGGGTGCCACAATTCCAGGATTCAAATCATCTAGCATCAGATTTAAATGATCACGAATAACACGAGACCTATCAACAGGTTCAGCATTTTATAATGCCTCAGCATTCAGAATTCTGTCATCTTGACTAATGACTTGGTTTCTAATTTGATACATATTTCCTCAAGCACGTTGAACACGTCTCCTTTGTCTAAAGAGTCTTTCATCTCAGGTTCTATCGGTTCCAATGGCTCTTCAGAATGTCTTCTAGGCATACACTAAATAAACATGAAAAATAATAAAACAAAAATATCAAGTAAACTATACACAAATAAAGATGCAAAAATAAAATGCTATGACAAAACTAATTAACTTCAGGCTGCCAATCCCTGGCAACGACACAAAAATATTGTTGCATGTTGTGAGTACTATAAAATTATATGCAAATAATGTAGAAGTATACATAATCGCTCAAGAAATAAAGTGATGAGTGAGTATCGTCTTCACATGGATTGGTTGAAATTACAAAAGTTTAACCAACGCAAATCACTACTCTATTTAAGTATAGTTAATGTTGATATGTACTAAATTAAAATGTCACGACAATGGAAAGTAAATGTAGGAGGATATGTATTGATAGTCTGATGAGATGGCAAATGGAAATGCAGTGGCAAGAATAAATTTTAATGGTGAAAATGAGTGAAATGTCAAGGCAATGAAAAACAGTAAAAACAACAAATAAATGATAATCCTCACACAACAAGCTTCCACTGGAATGAATGGTAGGGATTGATTTAAGGATGCTAAAACTTATCTCTCAGGTAGATTTAATCGATCTAAAATTCACTTGCTCGACAGGGTTTGTTGAAAATGCTCTCGTTGTCTCTAGTCAAAGGAACCTAACAGAATAGAATGCCACGACATCTCTTCTTAGTCTCAACTATGGCAGCCTACACTATTGATAAAAACTACTTTTTTAGTTGTTGAAATACTATCTTAATCTCTCTCAAGTACTAAGGGATTAGGATATAGTATTACTAGGCCGATTCAAAGCTTAAGAAAATACTATAGCCCATTGTTTATGTGGATCTTTCTTGTGTTTCCCTCGAATACTACAAGTATTATTAGCTAAGTTTGTCTCAAACACCTAGCCTTCATCTAAGATATGGACACTCTCTTGCCTCTTACAAACTTAGACGATGAAGCATTCATAAGCAAAGCAAGCAATTACAAAAGATAAACATAAATCTACCATTAAAATAAAATTAAACATCCATAAAAACAACCCCGCCAAATAAGGTTAGTTCATGGTGGGGTTCGAATCATCCATGAAAACAAAACATGAATTTATCCGTTCCAAGCAACCCAATAATAAATGGAAAAATAGCAGCAAAGGGAATGAAGAAGAGGCCTTCAGTGCGCCACCAGAGCTCTCCTTAACCAGAAAGACTCGCCTTAGCTCACTAGCTTCTCTCGGATGTCTAGCTCGCCATTCCTTGGAGCTTATCAATGGAGGAACACCCTCTCAAGGAAGAAGAAAGGGATAATGTGAAAAAGATAAAAAAATGTTGTTGAATATCTCTCATTCTCTTCTCTCTCATGTGAGGTGTAATATATAATAAAAATATATAAGAGTAATGATGAGGTTGTTGCACTCAAAATACCCCTAATATCCCTAAAGTCACTCTTTAGGCGTGAGTCTTATCCTTCTAGGTGGCAGTGGTCAGCTATTATTCACATGCTCTGTCAGCTGTCCTTTTACAAAAAATATATTTTTTGCTCGTTTCTGCGCCAGAAATGCTAAGGCATTTCAATCTGCTTCAACAGCGTGTGATGTCACGACATTCCTTCCTAATGCGACCTTCTGCTTGCTATTTCCTGCACACAATAAGCAACTATACCTTTCTCTCACACAACATCCTTAAGAGATAAAATAACAATACCACCATAAATACAACTATATGCAACTACATGATCCTAAAATGACTAAAATGAGCTTTTAAACAAACAATAACTTAAGTGAAAAAGGCCTTAAAAGTAGCCTTTTTAGGAAGTTATCAGTAAGGCATATCGAATTAGGCGTGGAGAAGCTACCATTTCATGAAATGCCAGAAAAAGAAAAAGCTAATAGCGAGATAACCCAACAGTTGAAAAGTATAGAGGAAAGGGAGAGGTCAGTAGAAGTGGAGGCTTTCTACGGAATGGACACAAAGGAGCTAAGTTTGGTTCCTGATCTCATATTGCCCCCGAATTTCAAAGCACCAGACTTCAAAAAATACGATGAGACCAGTTGCTCATCTGCTCACCTCCCCATGTTCTGTAGGAGAATGGCGGGCTATAATGAGAATGAGAAGCTTCTTATACATTGATTCTAGGACATTCTAACTGGATTGATGGCCAAATGGTACAACCAATTAACCAAATCCCATATCAAATCGTGGAGGGATTTGGCCCGGGTATTTTTTTGGAGCAGTATCGTCACATCACTGACCTAGTACCTGATAGTTGGACACTACAAAATATGCAGAAACGACATAGTGAAAACTTTAGGCAATATGCCCAAAGGTGACATGATATGGCACCACAAGTGCAATCCCCATTGCTAGAAAAGGAGACCACAATTATTTTCGTGAATACCTTGAAAGCTCCGTATCTAGGGCATCTGTTAGGAAATGCTACCAAGAACTTTGCCAACCTGGTCATTTCCGGTGAGCTAATTGAGAATTCCATTAAGAATGACAAGATTGAAGAAGGACAAGGGTCGAAAAAGCCCTATTTTAAGAAGAATGAAAGTGAGGTTAACCACGCGAGCATTTACCATAAGAATTGCACGACCAGTGTTACAATTACCCAGCCTAGGGCAGAGAAGGCAAACACCCATGAAAACAGGGGGCCGAGAAGGGATAATACGATACCAACTTTCTCACCAGTGCCAGTGTCATACTCATAAATCTACGCCTCGCTCTTAAAGGAAGATTTAGTACGCCTCTACAAGTTGACCCCATTACAGCCACCTTACCCTTTTTGGTATAATGTCAACGCCCACTATGAATACCATGCAGGGGTCGTTGGGCATGATATCGAGAATTGTTCAGCTTTCAAGAGGGTCGTACAAAACCTTATCAACACTGGAGATTTGGAATTCAAACACCAGCTGCGAACGCTCACCCCTTGCCCAATCACGGGGGTAAGGAGATAATATTGTTGATGAAAGGGAGATCAGGATGATAAAGAGAGATGTATCAGAAGTCAAATCTCTTCTCAGTTGGGTGTTCGGGTAGCTGTACGCATCGGGAATGATTGGAGATAATACCGAGTCAAGGCCATTGAGACATGAAATATACTACAAATATCACCAAAAGGAGGACCACGATATCCAGAGTTACCACGAATCCCAAAGAATACTTCAGAAGATGATGAACAACGGGGAAGTGGAATTTTTTAATAAGGAGGAGAACCCACGAGAGATGGACATCTGTATGACGGATGGTTCTGATAGGACGTCGGGGACGAGAAAGTCGGTGGTCATTATAGTTAGACCAAGACAAGAGAGTTCATCATCAACAACTCCTAAGGTTGTGATTACAACTCCGTCCCCCTTCCCATTCAAGGACACACGACAAGTTCCTTGGAGTTATGCAGCCAACGTATCTATACTAGATGGACCAAAGATTTCTGAAAGAATAAGCGAGGAAACCAAATTGATCTAAGAAGAAGTAAGTGAGGTAGGCTTCTTCATAAGAAGCGGAAGTTGCTACTCGCCCGAGATGTCCACCGAGGCAGACAAGGCAAAGGCCAAAGCCAAGGTAGTGGTCAAAGCCAAGGCAGTGGTAGTACCAAAAATATTAAACGCACAACATCCATCAATTATTAACGAGCCCGTAATCGAAGCTCAATATCGTGAATTCCTGAGGTTTCTAAAGCACATTGAATACAGTGTAGTGGAATAGCTTCACAAACAACAGGCGAAAATCTCAATCTTGGATCTCTTGATCAACTCAGAAGTACACCGAAATGCCTAGCTAAAAGTACTTAACCAGACATTTGTCCCTAAGGATATCTCGACACATAAATTGGACCGAATCGTGGGACACATAGCTGCTAGCAACTACATCACCTTCATTGATGATGAGATCCCAAAAGGAGGAATGGAGTCCATCAAGCCTTTAAATATCACGGTGCACTGTCACGGCCATGTCTTGTCGGGGGTTCTGATAGATAACGGGTTTGTATCAAACGTAATGCCCTTAGATACACTACAAAGAATGCTCATTGATAGCTCACACATGAGAGCTTATCATAATGTTGTCAGAGCATTCGACAGAAACCAGAAGGACGTAATGGGAAAGATGAAAATACCCTTGATGATCAGGCTTCCATTTACAACATTATCTTCGTGATAATAAACATCCACACGACATACAATTGTTTACTGGGGAGACCTTGGATCCACGTGGCGGGGGTAATTCCTTCGTCCCTATATCAGAAGCTAAAATTCGTAATTGATAGAAGGTTGGTCAGCATCGGGGTTGAATAAGAAATCATAGCTTCTGTGACGTCCGATACTGCATACATCGACATCATTGAGGATGCCTTGGAATGGTCCTTCAAGGCTTTAGAATTTATCAACGCAATCTATATGGCCGAAGGAAACAAAATTCCACGCCCCACACTATCAGATCTAAGAGGACAGTGAGGCAAACCTTAGGAAGAGGAGCGAGAATCGATAAAAGACTAGGAAAAGATCTACAAGGGTAAGTACAACCCATAATTATTGAATGGAAGAGAGACCATTTCAGGCTCGGGTTTAAGCCCACCTTCCAGCAGCGTGCCCAAGAGCTGAAGAAAAAGGCTGAGGTAAGGAAAGCCAAATTGAGAGGAGAGGTTGTCCCCAGATAACACATGTCATTCCATCCTCTAAAGAACTCATTCAAATTTAGAGGAGTGTATGATATAGAGCATTAACTGGCCAGTGCCATCGAGATAGAGAGGCTGACAAAAGAGGAAAAGTGGATGGGCGAAGCTTTGAAGAGTCTATCAATCAACATGATTACCGGAGGTAACCAACCCAAAAAGTTTCTAGATGGAATTCGTCCTTGCTTCCTTGGTGAAAAGCTCGACAACTAGACAACCAAATATATTCCTGTAGTTTTTATGGTCAATCCAAAGTAATGCCCAAAAATAATTGGTATTAGCATCTTCAAAGTATCTATTGAACATTTTGTAAAACTCAACAATTATCCAATCAATTAATGAAAGATATTTTTTCTCAAATGGCAATCACTTTTATTCTTCGCATTTTTACATTATGTTCTTTGTATCATATTCTTTATTCTATATTCTTTATTCTTTACATTCCAATATATCTGAGCCAAATTTCATGCAGATGTTACAATAATACTATCATAATTGTTCTTGAGGCCAGTTGCAAGATAGATTTCGAGCGACCATTGAGTCTGGAAGAAGTCAATGAGTGCGAAGAATAAGAAGACTGTGAAGTCCCAAATGATATATTAAGATTGGTGGAAAGAGATGAAAAATAGATTATACCCCACAAGGAAGAAACATAACTCATGAATTTAGGGACAGTGGAAGTACAGAGAGAAGTAAAAATTGGCACTACTATATCTGTAGAAATAAGGCTAGATTTGATAAGTTTGCTCCAGGAATTTATAGACGTCTTCACATGGTCGTATAAGGATATGTCGGGGCTAAGCACTGATATAGTAATCCACACATTTCCCATTAAGCTAGAATGCAAGCCAGTTCAACAAAAACTCAGAAATATGAAACCGGAGATGTTATTAAAGATTAAAGAGTAAGTAACAAAACAGATCGATGCAGGTTTCCTTCAGGATGCAAAATATCCCGAATGGGTAGTCAAAATATTTCTAGTACCAAAGAAGGATGGGAAGGCCCGCATGTGCGTGGATTATCGAGACCTTAACAGGGTTAGCCCAAAGGACAATTTTCCCTTACCTCATATAGACACCCTGGTGGAGAATATTGTGGGGCATTCTTGGTTTTCCTTCATGGATAGATTCTCAGGGTACAATCAGATCAAAATAAACCCTGAAGATATAGAGAAAACGACATTTATAACCATGTGGGGGACTTTCTGCTACAAAGTAATGACATTCGGGTTGAAAAATATTGGGGAAACATATCAAAGAACCATGGCGAATCTCTTCCATGACATGATACATAAAGAGATATAAGTGTACATGGATGACATGATTGCCAAGTCCCGAACGAAAGAAGAGCATGTACAAAATTTGAGAAAATTGTTCCAAATATTAAGGAAGTACCAAATAAAGCTCAATCCAGCCAAATGTAAATTTGGGGTAAAATCAGGGAAACTAATGGGCTTTGTGGTAAGCCAGAAAGGAATCGAGATATATCCTGATAAGGTTAAGGCAATTCAAGACTTTCCATCACCTTGCACACAGAAAGAAGTTTGAGGGTTCTTGGGAAGGTTAAATATTATATCGTGATTCATTTCTCAGCTTACCGATAAGTGCGATCCAATATTCAAATTGCTCAAAAAGAATAATCTTAAGGTCTGGAATAACGAATGCCAGGAGACTCTGGAAATTATTAAGAAATACATGTTCAATGGCCCATACTAGTAGCTCTAGTACTTGGCAGACTGCTGATTCACTACTTAATGGTTTTTGAGAATTCAATGGGTTGTGTATTAGGGCAACATGATGAGTCAGGAAGAAAAGAAATAGCCATCTATTACTTGAACAAGAAGTTTACCGATTGTGAGACTCGATACCCACCGATTCAAAAGCTGTGTTGTACCTTAGTTTGGGTTACCTGGAGGCTCAGGCAGTACATGTTATACTATACCACATGGTTGATATACTGAAATTTTTTATGAAGTCCCCTTCTCTGACTAGAAAACTAGCTAGATGGCATATGTTTTTATCTGAGTTTGATATTGTCTATGTGAGCCAAAAGGCAATAAAAGGAAGCTCCATAACTGACTTTCTTGCAAGTCACGCCTTGGAGGACTACGAGTCTTTGAACTTTAATTTCCCAGATGAGGATTTGATGTGGATCTCTACCTATGAGGAGAGCTCTGGTGGCAACAAATCTTGGACCTTGTACTTTGATAGAGCCTCTAACATTTTAGGAAATGAAATTAGGGCAGTACTGATTTCCTAGAGGAGATTTACTATCCTTTCACAAGAAGATTAGAATTCTTTTACACCAATAACATGGCCGAATACGAAGCTTGTATTATGGGGTTAAAAGTATCTATTGAAAGAAATATCAAAACGCTCAAAGTATACGATGATTCCTCATCAGTGGTATACCAACTAAGGGGAGAATGAGAGACGAAAGAGTCGAAGCTAGTCGAATACCAAAATTTGGTCCTTGAACTACTAAAAGAATTTGAGGATGTCACGTTCAGATATCTCCCCCGAGAGGACAATTAAATGGCTGATGCTTTGGCTACCTTAGCGGTAATGTTTAAAGCTAATAAGAGAACGTACATAATGCCAATAAGAATGCAAGTATATGAGACTCCGACCCACTGCTATCACCTTGAAGAAGAAATTGATGGCCATCATTAGTACCACGATATCTTACAGTATATGAGATACCAGACGTATCCTCCCGGTGCATCTGAAATTGACAAGAAAACAATCAGAAGAATGGCAGTCGGATACTTCCTTGATGGAGAAATCTTGTACAGAAGGGGCAGTGACCAAGTTTTACTGAGATGCGTAACTGCCAAAGAAGCAAAGAATGTGATGAAAGAAGTGCATGGTGGAATATACATAACACATGCAAATGGTTTATCTATGGCCAGAAAGATTATGAGATATGGATATTATTGGGCCACGATGCATACAGATTGTTTCAATTACGTAAGAAGATGTCATAAATGCCATATATACACGGATAAAATTCAAGCATCGCCTTCACTTTTTCATGTTATGAGCTCACCTTGGTCGTTCTCTATGTGGGCATGGAAGTCATTGGGGAAATCACACCGAAAGCTTCAAATGTGTACCAATTCATCTTAGTGGCTATCAATTACTTCACAAAATGGTTAGAGGCTACTTCCTATTCCAGTATCACGAGATCTACAATTTGCAGATTCATAAAGAGGGAAATAATCTGGTGATATGGATTGCCAGAAAGAATCATCACAGATAATGCTACTAATCTGAACAACAAGAAGATGGATGAACTTTGTACACAGTTCAAGATAAAACATGCCAACTCTGTGACCTATCGACCAAAAATTAATGGGGCAATAGAAGTAGCAAACAAGAACATCAACATGATAATTACGAAGACTATATAGAGTTATAGAGATTGGCACGAGAAATTACCCTTTGCCCTATATGGATATAGGACGACCATACGTTCATCGACAGGGGCAACACCCTTCTCTATGGTTTACGGAACGGATGTAATCATACCTATTGAGGTTGAAATTCAATCACTTCGAGTCTTGAAAGAAGTGGAATTGGACGAAGCAGAGTGGATCCAGTCTCGCCTTGATCAGCTGAATCTTATCGAAGAGAAAAGCTTGAATGCTATATGTTATAGGAAAATGTACCAAAAGAGGATGGTGAGAGCCCACAACAAGAAAGTGTGCCCAAGAGAGTTTTGAGAGAGGGATCTAGTATTGAAGAAGATTTTGCCAATCCAAAAAGATTTCCACAGAAAATGGATGTCTAATTGGGAGGGGCCCTACGTTGTCAAAAAGAAAAAGAAAAAGAAAAATAAAAAAGAAAGGAAATAAAGAAAAAAGAAGAAAAAGAAAAGCAAAAAAAGAGGTTCGAGGTGAAAACCCGCAAAGGACGCCTTGAAACCAAGGAAAGATTTGAGTTGAAACCCAAAAATGGTGGCTCAAATGTATTTTGATATAGAGACACTCGGTAAGTAAACCCCATCGAGAGACAAGTAGTTCATGAAGGACTTCACTTCTGCAAGAAGCTCTACCACATTGAGATATCCCAGACAGAGGACCACCTCGAGGTGTCAAATTAAATGGTTTAAGAATACTTGTGCTAGAATTCATTAGGATCTATGTTTTTTGTTCCAGAGTCTTGGTTCAATTCTTTCTATTGCCATGACTTTGTGTAAAACTTATCTTTTGTCAATAAATTTCATGATTATCATTTCAATATTAAAATCATTCATTTCTTCGTGCCACAAGTAACCTAGCATAATCCAAATTCTAAAAATTTATTGGTATTACTTTTTGATTAACCTATAAAAATACAGGGAATCCAATGTCGTCCATTTGATCGATATTTTCACTAGTTAAAGCAAATGATTGATGAAAGGGTGAGACAAGAAGTGACAACAGCCTGAATAACATAGAAAATAAAGAAAAATATTATGAATTAGACAAAGAGTCGGCAAAGACAAAGACTCGACGACGATAAAAGAAGACAAAGATTATGAATTACACATTCATTTTACATCAAGTTTTGAATATCTGACAGGAATTCAAAGAGCCAACAAACATTCATTTCACAACTTCCGCAAAGAATCAATCCATATCTTTCATGGATCTCAGCAAATTCGAAGACCTTGAGGTCAATACCTTTGGGTACTTCAAACATAAAATCACTAACATATGATAATCTTTTGCATCTTTAAACTCTTCAAAGAGAGGATAAACCAATCAACATATCCAATTGAGAGTTTATAATGAGAAGAACTCATCCGACGAGGGAGAAGAAGTTCATAATGAGAAGAACTTGTTCAACCTTGGCTCAACATTTCCAGTGGAGAGTTCATAATGAGAAGAACTCATCCGATGAGGGAGAAGAAGTTCATAATGAGAAGAACTTGTTCAACCTTGGCTCAACATTTCCAATAGGAGAGTTCATAATGAGAAGAACTCATCCGATGAGGGAGTAAAAGTTCATAATGAGAAGAATTTGTTCAACCTTGGCACAACATTTCCAGTGAAGAAGTTCATAATGAGAAGAACTTGTTCAACTTTGGCTCGACATTTTCAATGGAAGGGTTCATAATGAGAAGAACTCGTCTGATGAGGGACAAGAAGTTCATAATGAGAAGGACTTTTTCAACCTTTACTCGTCTATCACATAAGGAGTTGGATCAGTATCACCTTGGGTCAACCATTGCAGAAGAGAGTAGATTGACATCCCCAGCAAAGAGCTTACAGTTCGACAAGCAGCGATCATGTGGAAAACTAGTGCCTCGTGTCTTTGCTCTATCCCAGTTCCACTGCAATGAGCAAAGATGGGCAGCTGTAGTCACAATTTTTCCATCTAATACCTTATATCATTATCCTTTTATTATTATTATTATTATTATTATTATTATTATTATTATTATTATTATTATTATTATTATTATTATTATTATAAATATTATTACAAAATACAGGCCCAATTACAAACCAAAAAACACGAGTTCATTTCCTAGACTCGTATTCAAACCAGGCCCAAACTCGAACCCAAATAAATTAAATTCATATTTTGTTGTTTTATGGGATCATAAATCAAATTAAATTCAAACTTGTAAATTTCATTGCAAAGACAATTAATTAATTGACTAGGTACCAATTTAGGGCGATGTGTGTTGTTAATCCTTCCCCACACGTAATCGACTCCCGAACTCGAATTTTGTTAACGCAAACCATAAATTTGTCGTTTTAATTAAAATTAATTTTTATTTAAAATGAAAAAACCTTTTTGGGTGCCCAATCACACCCTAATCAAATACTGGTGGCGACTCCTCGAACCATATGTTTTTCTATCGTAAAGGAAATCTCAAATTTTTCGAAACGAAAGATTTTTTTTAAATCGTATTTATTTTTTTAATTAAAAATTAATCATAAAGAGAATAATTTAAAAATGTGTGGTTTTTAAAATCAAAACTCACTTTAGAAAAAAATCGTTTCGACATATTCAATGGCGATAAAAGGTTATTACCGGCATGGCATTTTCGTCCATCAAAACTAAGGGTTGAACCTAAACCCGAAACAAAAAAAAAAATGAGGGTAACGAGCGAACAATTTACACTGTGGGATAATGTTTCCCGGCGTAATCATGACACAGTCATGATTAATGACGTTTGGGTTTATAAATGTAAGGGAAAGGTTGAGCCTTTGGCAACAATGGTGACAGTGGAGGGTTGAACAGTTTAAGTAGAAGGGCTTAACAAACAAGAAAGAATGAAAGATATTGTCGGCTAATGATTTATAATGGATAGAATTTTCATATTTTTGGAGAGGTAGACAAGTCAAGAAAGAAGATTTTGGGGTCGTGAAGTAGTAGTTTTTAAGATTTATGAGACATTTTTATTTGAAGAAGAAGAAGAATAAGAAGAAAAGGCATGTCGAATTTTTTTAAAATTTTTACTTGTCACGTAATATTTCCGTTAAAGGATTAAAGAGAAATAACGGATTAAAGAGAAATAACGGATTAAAGAGAGTTAACGGATAAAGGACTAAAATCAAATGGATCGATAATGTAAGAGACAAAACAAACTTAATTTTTGAACCGGCGATTAAATTCGGCTAGACAGAAAATAAATGTGACTATTTGAATAGTTTACACTTAATTATATTATTATATCTATTTACAAATTAGCACATTAGTAATTTCATTAACTATCTAACGGATGAAGATTATATTAATACTAATTTATAACATTAATTACAAAATAAAAAAAAAGTATTTTTATTTGATGATTAAAGTAAAATCAACCCTATAATACAGTGAATAAAGTGATAGTTTACCCAATTAAAACAGTACAATGATACTAAAAATGTTACTGATAGAGCAAAGTTCATTACAAGATCCGAAGAGACAGCAAGTGGAGCAGCCAATAAAATCATCAGTCAAACAATATTATTTAGTTATATAAAAAAAAGGGGGAAACAATAAACTGGAGCTGCAATCTTCAACTTGAAAACATGACTTGAAAATGGGAGAGTAAATTAGATTGTATGGTAAAGAAGAAAGAATTCAAGTTTAGTAACCATATGTAGGGGCTGGAGTAGCTTGGGAGGTGTAGAAGAAAGGTCCCACTGAGTACAATTGGGTCTTCTTCTGGTTTAGAACACGGAAAGCAGAAAGAAGAGCACCCTCGATGGCTTTGTTGACATTAGTGGGAACATTGCAAGTAGCCAACGGACAGCTTTTAAGATACGCCTTGCACTCTCTAACTTTCAAGTTGTCGCCAGACAATGGAATGAAGAAGTAACCTTTTGCATCAGTTGCTTTACTGCAAAAGGAGATGGTTTTCTCGACACCGATCTCATCAACAGCTTTACATGTTATCGTTGCCAAAGCCCCTACTCATGCCAAAGAAGATGAAAAAAGAAATAAGAACCCAATTAGACTTAATCAATACAAATTAGTTATTAGGATTGTCCAACAGGAATTTAATTACCTTGAATTGGGTAATACTTGGAACCTGTTTTACATAAAACAGTCCCTTGAACAGCAGAGGAGAGAGTTTTTCATTGCTTCTGATTTTGTTCCATAGGAAAGCTTTTCATTACCTTTTCCATACCCCGGTTTTTCGTCTGGCTTTGCTTGCTTGTAGTTATCTAGTTTTTGTTTTACAACATATGAGTTTCTGTTGTAACCAGATTTTTCGTTTTCTTCTGGTTTTGGCTTGTAGGTGCCTTGATTTGTGTCATAAGTAGGTTTCTTTTCTCCTTCTGGTTTTAGCTTGTAGGTGTCTTGATTTGTGACATAATTAGGCTTCTCTTCTCCTTCTGGTTTTGGCTTGTAAATGTCCTGATTTGTACCATAATTAGGCTTCTTTTCTCCTTCTGGTTTTAGCTTGTAGGTGTCTTGATTTGTGCCATAAGTAGGCTTCTTTTCTCCTTTTGGTTTTGGCTTGTAGGTGTCTTGATTTGTGCCATAAGTAGGCTTCTTTTCTCCTTCTGGCTTTGCTTGAGGGCTGTTAGCCGGTATTCCATCAAAACCATACTTTGATGAATCATCAGCATGACCAGTCTTCTCTTTGTATACCGGTTTGGGCTGGTAGTAATCAGGTTTGGTACCGTATTGAGGCTTTTGAGCTTCTTCTGGCTTTGCCTGAGGGCTGTCAGCCGGTATTCCGTCAAAACCGTACTTAGATGAAGCAGCGCCATAATCGCCAGCCGAAGCAATTGCTATAAATGACAGTAGAAGTAAGGAGAATGCCAAGGACAGACGTGAGAGAGCCATTTCAATGTAATATTTCAAGGGAACAAAGAAAGAAAGATAAGTGGATGAAGAATAGGGGCTGACACCGTTGCTATTTATAGGGAAATCAGAGATACATGGACATAATGATTATTGGTTAAGATTATAGTTTTAAGATACCAACAAATAAAATAAACTATGTAAAAAAGTTGGATGCACGATCCGAACGTCATTTGTAGACTTGGGTACCACTATCTTAAACAATATTATTTTAATTATCTAAATAAATTTTAAAATATTTTAAGAATTTGTTATACTTGTGTCATAATCTTATCATGCACTTAGGATATAAAAAATTGATTCGATATGTAAAATTGACTAAAATCAGTTTAAATCAAAATTGTTTGTGGTTTGAGGTGATGATGATCTGAAATCAATTCGAGTCTAAACTCGTGTTAATATGAACTCGAGTTGAACTTGATAATTTTGGATCTGATCCCGACCTAAACTTGACCTGCATTTGACCTTATATGATCCCGAACCCAAGATTAACCTAGTAAATAACTGATATTATCTGTCATGTTATCAATTTGACCTATAATTGACTCAACCTGTAAATGATCCGACTTATTATTAAACTGATCTGATATTGATATTACTTGGTATTTACTTGACTTGAAAGTTGTAAGTGATGAAGTTGTGAGATTATGGTAATATAGTGTGTCAAAATAATTCTTCACTTTTTAAGGTACATGATTAACTATGATCATTAAATTAATATGTTTACTTTTTATATTTATTTTTTTAATCTATAAATATACTCAAAATTTCTATTAAATTAATAATTTATGATTGATACAGTTATTAAAAATAATTCTTCATAATTTAAAACAAATTATTAATTATAATCATTATATTAATAAACTTAATTATGATTATGAGATTAATAAATATACTTCTTATATTAATTATGATAATTAGATTAATAAATTTTTTCTATATTAATTATGATCATTAGATTAAAAAATTTAATTGTAACTATTAAATTAATTTTGTTAAATGATTTATTTATTAATTATTAATTTTATTATATTAGAAATTAAAATATATAAAATGATTTTAAATATCAATAAGTTTAAATCATTATTATGGCATGAACCAACCTACCTATATGGTTAAAGGGATGTTATTATCTCTAGAGGTCTCAGGTTTGAGCACCAGACACTGCAAGGATATTGAGCTTCATTGTCAAATTGTTAAGAATTTTTAGAACATAGTTGACAATTGATATTATAATATGACAACTAACAAAATAATTATTCACCATTTAAAGCACATGATTAATTATGATCATTAGAGTAATAATTTTTTATAATGTAATATATATAAATATATTTAAAATTTTAATTAAATTAATAATTTGTGATTGATAAATTTATTAAAAATAATATTTTTTCATCATTTAAGGCACAAAATTAATTATGACTATTAGAATAATAAGTTTAATTATCATCATTAGATTAAAAAAATTTGCTTTCTATACATGTAAATTGTAATAAATAAATCGTTTATATTTTTATACCACAAATAATAATAATAATTTATTAATTATTTTATTTAAATTATTTTATTTAAATGATTCATTTATTGATTATTAATTTTATTAGATTAATATTAGATTTTATACGATGATTTTAAAATATCAATAAGTGTAAACTATTATTAATGATGTAGGGAGGGAAGAGATAAGAGAAGATTTCCATTTTAAAATTTCACTAAAATTTAAAAAATTAGGGAAAGAAGAGGGAAGAATTTCATCTTAAAAATTTACTAAAATTTTAAGAAGTAGGAGTGAAGAGAGAAGAGAGAATGTTTTCATTTTAAATTTTTTCTAAATTTTTGTGTATAATTATATTAAATCAAAGCTTATACTTTATTGTTTTATTATATATTAACATTTAATCAAAGTTTAAGAGTAAATTAATCTTTTAACCAAAATCAATGTTTATTTATTTATAATTATTTTAATTTAGTCTAATAATGTTAATATGTTGATAATTTTTATTCATTTTAATCCTTAAAATTATATTTTTATCCACAATTGGCCTATATTTATTTCTATTTGTATACTTTAGTCCAAACCTTTTAAATTATATCATAATCTTCAAATTCTATAAATTTTTATCTGCAATTGACCCATGTATGTATAATTTATTAATGTATGTATGTAATTTATATATGTTTTGATGCATGCATGCAATGTATGTATGTATGATATGTATGTTTTGATGCATGCATGCAATGTATGTATGTATGATATGTATAATATTAATACATTTATGTATGTATGATATGGATACATACATACATACATACATACATATATACATATATACATATATACATACATACATACATGCGTACATACATACATACGTATGTACATACGTACATACCATGCGTCAATAAATGTTTATAATATTTTCTAAATAAAAACATTGATTAAGACGTTCAATTTTTGTTCACCACGCTTTAAAATGAATGCAATTTAATCCAATTTGATATTAATTTTAACTTTACATTTTATAATTATTTCAATTTGATCTCTGTATGCTGTATAATTTATTTAAATTTAAGTTTGTAATTTCATGGTTGTTCAAATTAGTCCTTAAAAGATTATTTTTATCCAAATTTGACCCATAATATTTTTTATTTTTTGTAGTTTACTCTGAACCCTATAAATCACATCATAAATTTCATTTCAACCCCCATAAATTATATCATAATCTCCAAATCTTACAAACTTTTGTCCACCAACTTTTAAAATGAATGCAATTTAGCCCAATTTGATACTAATTCCAGCTTTACGTTTTACAATTGTTTCAATTTGATCCTTATTATTGTTTAATTTATTTAATTTCATTTTGTAATTTCATGTTTGTTCAGTTTAGTTCTTAAAAGTTTGTTTTTATCCTAAATTAGCTCATAATTATTTCTATTTTTTTGTAATTTACTCCAAACCTTATAAATCACATCATAAACTTCATTTCAACCCTTATAAAGTATATCACAATCTCCAAACCATATAAACTTTTGTTCACCAGCTTTTTAATGAATGCAATTTTGTCCATTTTTATATTAATTTTAGCTTTATATTTATAATTGTTACAATTTGATCCATATGTGTTGTTTAATTTAGGGTTAATTACCCCATTCATACATGAACTATACCCGATTCTCAGTTTCATACATACAGTTTAAAAATTCTAGATTAACTACATAATGTTTTCTGCCGTTAATGGGTATACCCATTTCTGTCATGGAAGATGACGTGAAACCCTCTGACGTATAACAAACTGACACGTGGCACTTAAAAAAACATGTTTTTATTTTTTTGGGTAAATTACATCATTCGTCATTCAACTACCTTCTCACTCTTATTTTAGTCACTAAAGTTTACAATTTTTTTTAATTTAATTATTATCAACCCACCGACCTCAACAAGCCTTCTTCTTCTTCATCTTCATTATGGTCATGGTCTACAGGTGGTAGTCCGGATTCTTATCTATTGCCCACCGCCGTCCCAAGTGATCCTCAGCCTCAAGTTCTGACCGGTGAAACAATACCCTCATCACTGCTAGCCAAAGCGTCATCTTCGTCATCTTTGGCCTCAAGTTGATGAATTCAATCTTCACAAATTTAGAATCTAAAAGCTTTTTAAATTAACAAAAATATCTTTAAAGATAATGGATTCTTCTTCTTTTACTTTACCAATCTGTTCATAGCATTGCTGTTCTTGCGTTGATCCCGATTCAGATCACCTCATCTACAGCTTTCACTTTTCCAATTCTTTCATTTTCCTACTTTTTCTTCAGCTATCGAGTCTTGATTTTCTCGGAAATTTATGGATTTACGGCAATTATTTTACGTTTTAATTTGTGTTAAGGAATGGATTTGCATGCATTGCATGTCTTTGCATGTTTGACACGTTTCTGTTAAGAATCAATTGGAAAGTTGTTAGGGTTGTTACAGCTGGCTTTGTAATAGTCTTAGCAGAAATTTTAGTATATATATATGCTTTTGTAATATTGATAATTCAGCGAATGATTTTACAAGATTCTATAAACGGTTATCTTCTTCTTCCTTAATGTTGCTATTCTTTAGATAGTTATTACACTATCTTAACATGGTATCAGTCGCCAAGTCATGGTGCCGGTAGTGTCCGCTGCCTTTTTCATTTTGTATTGCTGATCTCTCTGAAGAATGGATAGATCCGGTGTTCCTGTAATTTTCAATCGAGCTCTTGCACAAGATTTTTCGATTTGGTGTATCTAGTGTGTTATCTTCGTTTCACTTTCTCTAGTTTAGAACTGGATTTGTTCTTTGTTCTAGATTCTTATTTTGAAAGAACTACTTGTTGATTGCGTTTGACTCGTGTTGATTCCTTAGTAATAGAGCAAGCTAGTAATATATTTGGTGTTCTTGGTTTTAGATCTGTGCAGTTTTTTTGTGAAGATTGATATTGATTGTAATGTGGGATTTGCCCAAGGTTGGTATTTATTTGTTGTTTTTAGTTATTCGGATTTTTGACAAGTGCTTTATGGGTAAATAATTAGGCCCACAAATAATATTGTATCCAAAATGGTTATTTTCTTAACTCTGTGTCATTTGATTCTGATCTATTGTAGGTTATGAACCAACAGACTGCAGATATCGCTCCTACTGGGGCATTTCTGGAAGAGCAGTGACTCTTTCTCCTTGCTCTTCACATAGTCACAACAGAATTTGCACACAGGTGAAGATTAGATCCTTGAAATGTAGTTTGAGAGGAATATATGTTGTATGCAGAGCATGTTCTAGTGGTCACAGGAGAAACTCTGACTTCTCGAGGCAAAGACATGGGTTTCGAGGGAAGAACATGCAGAATGAGGAGAGAGAAAATCTTGAAAATATAGATGAATTTGAAATGATATCTTCAAAAAAGGGGCCATTACTCTCCCTTTCTGGCTCCACGAAATTTCAAGCTGCTACAGCCCCAGGTCCAAGAGAGAAGGAGATTGTGGAGCTTTTTAGGAAGGTCCAAGCTAAACTTCAAGAAAGAGTTGTTAAAGAAGATAAGAAAACTAAAGCCTCACAGGGGAAGGGAAAAGAGAGTGAAACAGTCGATTCACTCCTTAAGCTATTGAGGAAGCACTCGGTTGAACAAGGTAAGAAGAAAAACAGTGATTGCAACAACAGACACTTGCCTTTCCTCTCCTCTAACTGACATAAATGACACCTTTCTGTCAAATGCACAGTTAGACCTCAAAGGTACTTAGTCTTTCATCTAACTAGCATAAATGACATCTTTCTGATAAATGCACAGTTAGGTCTCAAAGGCACTTAGCCTTTCATCTAACTGGCATAAATGACACATTTCTATCAAATGCACAGTTAGGCCTATTAATATTTTATTTTAGACCAATTTCTACTATAATAATCATTCATAATATAAATTATCCCTTTCAATCATTATGCATTTTATGGTTTATACCTATAGTGCCCATGCAATAATCTCACTACCAATACGACAATACACCTTCTTATTATGAACTTCTGACAATTTCACATATATTTCGCATACGAAAATTCATACACTTGGTATGAATTTCTTATTTCGCACACATAGCGCCCATACGGAAATTCAAACACTTAGTATGAATTTCTTAGCCCATACATAAATTCATACACTTAGTATGAACTTCTTAAGTTTTTGCACATGTAGTGCCATTTGGTAATCACCATACTTACATTAATAAATCATACAACTATGACTACCGTAACATATACGTACATAACTAAATGTACTCACCTGGATTACCTCGCTATTATATCTAAAATGTAAAGTTGATCACTCCGGTACTTTGCCTTTGCCTTTAGTTTTGCTTGACTCGGGAGCTTGATTTCGATCTACTCAAGCATCCTAAAAAGACACATACAATATCAATTGTTAGTATATTTCCTAACAATTATACTCAAACGTTATTCAAGAGTACATATTATTAACTTTTTATACAATATCAACCTATTTTTAACATTTCTGGCTCACTAGTATCGATACCCCCACCATGGTATCGATACTATTATACTAGGGTATCGATACTCTATTGTGGTATCGATACCATTTTTGCATTCTGTGATCAAATGGTATCGATACCATCATCATGGTATCGATACTCCCCTATTGGTATCGATACTACTCTACAGATTCTATTGATTTTAATAGTATAGTATCGGTGATGTTCTTTCAGTACTGATACTCGTGCCCAGAATTTCCAGTTTTCAGCCTGAATATCACTAAAATGGGGTCAAATTTCGGTATGTTTACACCATACAATACCATTAAGCTCTTATTTACTTATCGATACTAGCTTTCTTTCATTTTGTTTTTTAAAACATCTAAAATATTCCAAGAACATTCAATTCTAAGAATCTTACCACTTTTTCCAGTATGTTATTAATCATATCCTATGCTTCTAATCTTTCATTTACCTCTTTGACAAGTCAATTCTACCAATAAACATCCATAAACACTCATATATCAACATCATTTAAAACCCCATTTTCTTAAATCTCTAATATTTCCTCCATTTCATAGTTTTAATCTCACATAACTTTTCCTTAAGCTTACATATCACTTAAGGTTGCAATAACAACCCAAAAATTGAAAGGAAAAATTGATTAATTGAAGTTTACCTTTGGAGCTATGGAGGAGAGAAAACCACGAGAAGAAAAAGAAGAAGAATAATAAGAGTAAACAAGTGTTTTGACTTTCCCCTTTTTCGTAAATCCCTAATATATATCTTAAATTCATTTCCCTCTTAAAAGATCATTTTACCCTCTTAACTCATCTATTGATACAATTTAGTTCACAACACTATTCCAAATCATTTCCTCATCTATTACCATTTATTCAAACAAATCTTCAAATTTCAAATCTTTTCAATATAGTCCCTGACCTGATATTTAGGGTATTACAATTCTCCCCCTTAGGAAAATTCGCCCTCGAATTTAAAGACTTTACGCGCTTACCACAATACTTCAACCATATGAATCATTTTATTATGAGTTTTCTGGCTTTCTCTAATCCAGATCTGTATTAATTCTTTTTCATAAATCAATTCTAATCGAATCTCTATATCCCCATAACCCATTTTCCATTCATGAATCAAGATTGATTGAAACAATTTAGAAAATACTTGATATTCAATTTTTCCTCTAATAATGCGTCATACATATAAAGTCTCCCACAATACTACAAACATCTATCGAACCTGACCTCCAAAAGTCCTTAATTTCTTCATTTTCTACTTATAACATTCTTATTAAAAAAATCGTCTTTTCTTTGTATTAAAATCAATGATCACTTCATATATTTTTAGAGGTTTCGAACATCTTTTTTGTCTCATGTTCACTCTCTTCAATTCCATAAGTAATTAAGGTTCATGTGAATAGCACCACTATAGTACCACTCACTATAAGGATAATGACTTAAAATCTTTTAAGGATACTGCCAACTCTAAATCATACAATGATAATTCCTCTTGATTCATTGATACTAAATCATAGAAACATTGTTTAATATTTTAATAACCAACAACCTTAAATTCCACCTCTCGATCTGGAGGTAACCCAAGATATTGATCTAAAAAGACATCTCTAATTTCCCAATTTTGTGAAATTATTAGACAATCCTACTTTGCTTATTTGAGTATCTATCACCTTAACCAGCCATCATTCTCTTTCAAATCATTATCAATATCACTTTACGAAATGATACTAACTCATCAATTTATAATTCCATAAGATTCACCAATAACATAGCCCCTGGAATCTTTATTAATTATCTACTATCTTTCCACTCACACTTGTACCCTGACACATTAAGGTTTATGACTATCATTTTTCTCAAGATTGGTTCTACAGGAATTCCTCTAGATCTAGCCAACCTTGTACTAATGTATGAGTGCATAGATCAAGGGTCAACTAATACAAATACAGTCTCATCAAAAGATGAAAAGTACCTGTTAAAATTTCTGGATCATCCCGATACTCATTTGTCGTAATATTATATATTCTAGCAACTCCCCGAGTCTCTTGTCATTGCAATGATTCATCTCGTCCCCTTGATCTTTCACTTTCTCTGTTTCTATTAGAGGTTGCGACAGATCTTTCAGACTGCACTAAATTGTCCCTAGATTTCTTTGGACAATTTCGGGCAAAGTGACTGGTCTCACCACATTGGAAGCAACCTCCACTAAGAAGTATGCATACTCCCCCGTGCACTCTTCCACATGTCTGACATACAATTCTTTCCCTAACTGCTCTACCCGAGCTAGCAGCAACCGAATGAGACTGTTTTATTTTCTGTGAAATTACAACAGAACCCTCTTTTTCTGTATCTCTCAAACTTGAGCCCTTGTATCTCTTAACATAACGGGGAGTTGAAGGCATTCCAACTCTTTTCCCCAACTACACACTATGTTCCACTGTTAATGTCTCCTCTTGAACTCTCTCGATAGCTTTGGCTCAGTTAATAACTTTTTGCAAATTAGGCAAACCCAAAGCCAACATCATTTCTTTTAATTTTGGTCTCAACCCCTCAATAAACCAATCGCGTCGGGCCTTGTCATTTGGAACCACTTCCATAGTAAAACGACTCAACTTGTTATACTCAGCCTCGTACTCGTGTACTACTCGATCACCTAGTTTCAATTTTAGGAACTTTAACAACATTGCCCATTTGAACTGTTCACCCACATACTTGTTTTTAAATTCTTCCAGGAAGAATTGTCAGGTCACTTGCTCCGGTGGTGCATACATCATAGTATTTAACCACCATACTCGAGCTGATCCTCTAAGTAAAGATACAGCTCCACCCAACTTTTCTGGATCCGAACAATGAAGATTTTTTAGCATTATTATAACATCATTTAACCATAAGTCAGCCTCCATAGGACCTTTACCCTCTTCTCCACGGAACTCTAGAGCTCCCAAGCTCTTCAGCTCTTTTGGGATCAACATTTTTAGTGTTGGAGGAGCAGGGAGAGGCGGAGGAGGTTGAAAAAGGGTCAACATAGTGTTAAGAGCTTGAATAAAAGCTCCATACTCTGGTACCGACATCCTTTGATGTGCAGGTGCATTAGCATTTTCAGATGGAACCAGTTGTTCACTATTAGCTTTGTAACTTTCACTATCAATCCCTTCTCTCATCTCTTGTTCCCCCACTCTATGCGAGTTAGAGGATTCTGACATCTATTAGAACATACATAGTAACAACATTAAAGTTAGTAAGGAGTGTCATCAATTACACTCTAATGACACCATATCAGTATCCTTGATAATTTAATGGCATGCAATTTCTTTTTCACAATTCGATTAAAATCAGTTTCGACCGAAAATCAGGTAAACCTATATCTCTGATACTAATAAATGTAACACTCATCTCCTGTATACCCTTCCGTACACGAGATACGAATGTCACATCACTTTAAAATTATTTTGGGCATTTGAAAAACCGTAGAATTTTTTTAATTTTTAACAACTTCAAAGTATGATATTCATATAAATAAAATACTAAAACTATCAATTTAAATACATTAAAAATATTTAATTTAGTTCCATTACATGCCAACTAAGTTTTCAAAAGGAATAAGATTGTCCTAACGTTACTAATGGGTCAACATTTAATTGATGAAAGCTGCTGCACTCCTTACGCAACTAATCTTTGCCTTTACCTACGTGTGAAACCAGCACACATTAAGTATTTAATTAGTAAGACATAATACTGTAAATATATTACAATTATATGACAATATCTTATGAATACTGAATAAAGAATTAAATTGTATCATTCATAAGGACCTTTTAAGCCCGTCTCAGTTAAACCATAATTATTTCATCCCGTCATGGAAATTATTCCTAGTATACCCATCATACCTATCCTTATGTATAGTTTTCCCATTATTCTTTATTTGTAATGTGTACATTAATTGTGAAAATATTATACATGTATTGCACCAAGGTGCCAATTGATCATGTATCTTTTATAATCATTATGGCGGTAACTTAAATACTGTTAATACATCGTTTTGTAATATCATTTGGGAATCCTTTCATGCCCATTATGATATGTTTATGTTTCCTTTATAACAACCATTTATACTTGTTATGCGTTGTTGTTCATTATTTATATATATTTATATCATCCCTTCATATCACTTATATACCATTCCTATCACAATACATTATAATTCCTTTATTCTTTTACCCAAAGGTATTTAGTCTTTCATCTAACTTGCATATTTGACACTTTTATGTCAAATGCACAGCGATTCCATTATTCTTTTACTCAATAGTGTTTAACCGTTCATCTTTTACTCAACAGTGTTTAACCGTTCATCTAACTGGCATAATTCACACTTTTCTGCCAAATGCACAGTTAGACCATTATTCTTTTACTCAACGGTGTTTAACTGTTCATCTAACTGGCATAATTGACACCTTGCTGCCAAATGCACAATTAGGCCATTATTCTTTTACTCAACGGTATGTAACCGTTCATCTAACTGGCATAATTGACACATTGCTGCCAAATGCACAGTTAGGCCATTATTCTTTTACTCAATTTTATTTAACCGTTCATCTAACTGGCATAATTCACACCTTGCTGCCAAATGCACATTTAGGCCTTTATTCTTTTACTCAACGGTATTTAATCATTCATCTAACTGGCATAATTGACACATTGTTTCCAAATACACAATTAGCCCATTATTCTTTTACTCAACGGTATTTAACCGTTCACCTAACTGGCATAATTGACATTTTTCTGCCAAATGCACACTTAGTCCATTATTCTTTTACTAAACTGTATTTAAACGTTCATCTAACTGGCATAATTGAAACCTTTCTGCCAAATGCACAGTTAGGTCATTATTATTTTACTCAACGACATTTTAATCGTTTATCTAATTGGCATAATTGACACATTTTTGCCAAATGCACAGTTAGGCCTCAAAGGCACTTAGCCTTTCATCTAACAGGCATAAATGACACCTTTCTGTCAAATGCACAGTTAGGCCTCAAAGACACTTAGCCTTTCATCTATATGGCATAAATGACACCTTTCTGTCAAATGCACAGTTAGGCCTCAAAGGCATTTAGCCTTTCATTTAACTGGTATAAATGACACCTTTACGTCAAATGCACAATTAGGTCTCAAAGGAACTTAGCCTTTCATCTAACTGGCATAAATGACAACTTTCTGTCAAATGGACAGTTAGACCTCAAAGGCACTTAGCCTTTCATCTAACTGGCATAAATGACACCGTTCTATCAAATGCACAGTTAGGCCTATTAATCTTTTATTTTAGACTAGTTTCTACTATAATAATAATTCATAATATAAATTATCCCTTTCAATCATTATACATTCTATGGTTTATACCTATAGTGCCCATGCAATAATCCCACTACCAATATGGTAATACATATTCTTATTATGAACTTCTGATAATTTCACATATATTTCCCATACGAAAATTCATACACTTGGTATGAATTTCTTATTTCGCACACAAAGTGCCCATACAAAAATGCATACACTTAGTATGAATTTCTTAGTTTTGAACACAAAGTGCCCATACAATAATTCATACACTTAGTATGAATTTCTTAAGTTTTTGCACACTTAGTGCCATTTGGTAATCATTATACATACATTAATAAATCATACAACTATGACTACCGTAACATATATGTACATAATTAAATGTACTCACATAGATTGCCTCGCTATTATATCCAAAATGTAAAGTTGATCACTCCGGTACTTTTCCTTTGCCTTTAGTTTTGCTTGACTCGGGAGCTTGCTTTCGATCTACTCAAGCATTCCAAAAAGACACATACAATATCAATTGTTAGTATATTTCCTAACTATTATACTCAAACGTTACTCAAGAGTACATATTATTAACTTTCTATACAATATCAGCCTATTTTTAATATTTCTGGGTCACTAGTATCGATACCCCCAAAATGGTATCGATACTCTATACTACATACCAATTTTTAGCCCGAATATAAATGGGGTCAAATTTCGGTATGTTTACACCATACAATACCATGAAGCTCTTATTTACCTATCCATACTAACTTTCTTTCATTTTGTTTCTTAAAACATCTAAAATCTTCTAAGAACATTGAATTCTAAGAATCATACCACTTTTTCTAGTATGTTATTAATCTTATCCAATGCTTCTAAGCTTACATATCACTTAAGGTTGTAATAACAACCCAAAAATCGAAAGAAAAAACGGATTAATTGAAGTTTACCTTTGGAGTTATGGAGGAGAGAATACCACAGAAAGAAGAAGAGTAAACTAAGTGTTTTGACTTTCCCCTTTTTCTTAAATCCCTAATATATATCTTAAATTCATTTTTCCCTCTTAAAAGGCCAATTTGCCCTCTTAACTCATCTATTGATACAATTTAGTTCAAAACACTATTCCAAATCATTTCCTCATCTATTACCATTTAATCAAATAAATCTTCAAATTTCAAATCTTTTCAATACAGTCCTTGACCTGATATTTAAGGTATTACATGCTGCGGGTGGGATTGAAACTTTTTCCGTGGCAAAAATATTTCCTCCATCACTAAAGAGACTGGTTAAAACTCGTCCTCTTCCTTCTCCATAGGCAATTCTTCTTGTACATCAAGTTCAACTTGACATTTGGATTCTTCTAGTATAGTATTGTGGCAAGAAATTTCTTACTTCATTCCCCCAAACTTATTTTCTAGATTAATTTGGGTGCCACTCCTCAGTGTAAGCGCACTACATTGCTCATTTCCATGAGGCTTAATGACCTCAGTATCACTAGAGAGGCTTTCTTGCGGGCGAGAATGTAATGTTGTGACAATTTGGCCCACTTGGTTCTCCAATGCTCTTAAAAGTTAGCTATGACTTTGTAATAAAGTTGTCTGACTTTGTAATAAAGTTGTCTTACTTTGTAACAGTGTTACTGCTTTTAATTGTTGTAGAGTGTTCATGCAACAAAGCCTTAGTTGAAGTTGTGAAATCTTTTGTCGATGCCATAAAATATTACAGTGAAGCAACAAGGGAATTAGAATTTGATGACGATTTTGAACCTTTATTAATATTTTTCCGGGGCATCTGTTGATGCTGAAAATTTGTAGGTTCAGAAATATTTTGTTGTGTCCTGTTAAGGTTGCCTGCATGGTTGTTGTTGGTCCCTTGATTACCTGACAAAAAATTTGAATGTTGTCGCCATCCAGGATTGTATGTATTAGAGTAGGGGTTGTTATTGCTTCTATTAAATTTGCTGACGAAATTGATGGACTCCTGGTTTTCTGGGCATTCACTTTCATGATGGTTGTCATGGAAAAAATTGCATGCTGAGCTGGTAACCTTGATTTCCATCACCTCGCTGGAATGCTGCAAAATTTTCAACATATTTATTATGGCTGAAAGTTGTCAGACACTGAATCCTTGGCATCAAGTTCAAATGCCCCAGACACATTCTTTCTAGTTCCAAGCCTTGTAGACGGGAATTGATAATCATTTTTGGCTATCCTATCAAAGATATCGAAAGATTCCTCGGGTGATTTATCAAACAGAGTACCATTTTTCGAGGCATCCAACATCATGTGAGTGGGTGCGTTGACTCCATTGTAGAACATTTGAGTCCAGTCGTGGAATCCATGATTGGTACACTTGTGAAGCAAACTTTTGTATCGGTCCCAACACTAATACATAGACTCTTCATCGCCTTGGCAAAAAGATGCTATGGCATTACTTAGATGGTCATTCATATTGGGTGGATTATGCAATAGCAAATTTTTTTTGCACAAGTCCACCCAAGACCTTATCGAGCTAGAAGGTAGTTCATTAAGCCATGCCCTGGTGCAATCTTTCAAACAATATGGAAATAACTTTAATTTCGACACATCTTCATGCACACCTTGCTATCGAAAGGAGTCACAAACCTCTAAAAATGCTCGAACATATTGCCTTGCATCCTCATGAGGAGCACAACCAAATTGTCCAATCAAGTCCAACATGTAGAACATAACCGGTTTGAGCTCGAAGTGGTATGCATGAATCTTGGGAGCTACAATAGCAGACTTTAGGTCATCCAAGGTGGGAGCTAAGTGATCTCTAATAGTTCGTGGTCTTACAACATTCTCCACATTTTTATTTTCAGTGGCATTTAATTCTTCAGGTTCCTTCACTTCATTTTGAACTTCGTATATAGCTTTTTGAGCTCCTTGAACATATATTCTTTGACATAAAATTTTTTCGATCTCATGTTCAAAATGAGATAATGGTTCCTTGGGACTTCTACAAGTCATGCAACCGTACAACACCTGAAAAGAGTAAACAAAAATAGTGATTAAATCCATAAAAATAAAATAAAAAAATAAAATAATAAAGAAATAAGATATGCTATAACATAACTTTTAAAAATGCCAATTTCCAATCCTCGACAACAGTACCAAAAACTTGATCGCGTGTAGATGTGTGTGTTATGGCACGTAAATCTATTCAAGTATACACAATTGATGCAAGTAATATAGTAGTGAGTGAGTATCATCTCCACAGGGATTGGAGGGCTTTTAAAAGATTGATACAGCTAGGAATAGGTGTCACTAACTAATCCTAAGTATTTAAGTCTAATGATATAAACAATGAAAATATGCAGTGACCAATGATATGAATAGATGAAAAAGGTTTGGTCGAGGCAAGAAAATTGTAAAGTGAAGTGAGCAGAAACGTTTTGTCAAGGCAAGAAAAATATGCCAAGGTAAACAAATAAAAGTTGCTAAGGCTAAAGTTGTGAAAACTTTGTAAATAGACTTGCAACCACATACAATCAGACTTCTAACGGAGAACTTGGGTTAGATTTGCTACTGCGAATAATTTTTCTATGTCTAGGATGATTTAATATGCTATGCCTATACTGCTCGATAGGATTTACTAAAGTGTTCAAGGATGGTTGCTACGGCAATACTACTCAGTGTGAGCTACAACTCTTGGTTTATCAAACTGTTGTTGTGGCAATACCCCTCAGTGTAAATTGTAGTCTTTGCCTATCTTACTCAAGTATTTACCCCTTTTTGTCGAATGAAACCCTCTTCTTATCTGTAAGGCAGATTAGAACCTCACCATCCCAGATTAGTTCTGTTGTTCATGTAGATCTACTGTAACTCTTTCGATATTAGGCATCTATTCCTAGAAAAATGGATATCTCTCGAAAGATCTTACAAAGACTAGGAATGTTTTGTCATGACACCATGCAATCTCTCAAAAGCTCTTACAGTGTCAAGCCGAAAAAATAAAACATTGAACAAAACAACACTAAACAAAAACATACTTAATCATTCATTAATGGTAAAATAAAATATCATCCAAGCATTTCCAACACCAAATAAAACAATTTATTATGTGGTTAACATCATCCTAAAATATTCATTAAATACAAGCCCTTAGAAAAATAAAACTTGAAGAATAAGGGGAAAAAACTCCGAGAACAGAGCTTTGCCGTGACATCATACCACAACCAAGACTGTTCTAACGCACCAGTCTCTCTCGAGGGCGTGGTCGCTGCTCCGACGAAGCATGACTATGGAGAGCACCAAGGAAAGACGAGTGGGGAACGGTGGAAAAAAAGGACGTCGCAGCCATATTTTTCCAAGCCTAGGGTATTTTCTCTATATGATTCTGAACACTTTATGAAGAGTTATAATGAGGTATTTGTAGTGGGAATTTCTATACCCTTGGAAATTCCCTAAATACCCTTGAAGTCATACCCCTTTTGTAAATAGTATAACAATTTACGATGGTCTCAAATTCCTTGATGAGTGCATGATTGCATGTGAGATAGATTGGAAAGTTTCCATGTGATGTCAGTAATTTTGTCTCGTACTGCATTAGACTAGTGAAATAAAACTCGTCTTGGCAAGAAAATTTGTTCCTCACTGTCATTGTTTTCTGTTCCACTGGCCTTAGCAAATTAATTTGTCTCGACAAATAAATTATTCCTCAGTCATTTCCTGCATCATCACAATCAACAAACAACCTTTCTCATCAGCATCATTAGTTTAATCAAATAAACTTTGCCTCGGTAAAACTTATCCACCACATGAAAATATGTCCTAAATGCAACTATATGCAGCTAAAATGCTATGTCAAATTAGACAATCAATAACTTCAGTAAAAAGACCTAAAATATAGTCTTTTTAGGAGTTATCATCGTTTTTAATCCAAACAAGAATTAAATTTCAAGGATTAACTTTGGAACTTCGTTCACATGAGAGAAGAACAGGTTACAAAGATTGGGCCTTGTTGACTTTAACCGACAAGAATCCTGAAGTAAAATATATTTCAGTGATTGTAACAAAGTGAGGCGAAGCGAAGCTGGAGGCTATCTCTCCTTATAAATATTTTCAATCATCTACTTTTATTATTTTTTTTTATTTCAATTTATTTTGCTTAATCCCCTTTATTTTACTTTTGCATTTTTCTTGGATCAAGACCAATTCAAACCAATATTGGAAATTTCTATGTCCCTACGGATCGACCCTTTCTTCTCTATACTAAGTTATAAGTTTATTTATTTGAGAAAAAAACTTTATTTATTTAATAATTTCGAAGCTTGTCATCCACACCCGCCCACTATCCACTAAACCTATACACATCCCCGCCCCAATTAGAGCAGGTGCAGTGTGGAATCCACGAAATTGTACTTGTCTACCATCACTAGCAACGACGGTGGCAGTCAAAATTTCACCAAACTTTCTAAAATTGTATTTTAAGGGTCGAGGAATCTCTTACCGATGTTATTTTACGATTAAGAATGATGAAAAATAGTTTTCCTCGACCAAAACTTCCATCTTCTCACCCCTCTTCACGTCGGTGATGACGACAAAACAGATGACACCAGTTGACTCCTCACAAAATTGGGAACATAATGATGCCAACGGTGAGATAAACAAAGCATTGAAAGATGACAAAACGATGATAAATACTTCTTCAAGAGAAAAATATTTAAAAAATGAGGGAAAGAGGGGAAAAACATGTTGCTATTTTAAGAAAGCACAAAATAAGCTTTCTAGAAAAGTGGGGATGAGGTTTATAACTCAAATCTTTATGGGACATGTAAACTTACCCTTTAAGTCCTCGAATTTCTTTCATTTTATGGGTTTGATTTAAAACTTTAATAAAATATTAATTCAATCCATGTATTTCAAATGTGAAAAATATTTAACCCCTAAATTAGGGTGTGACATATATATTATTAATTATATTAAAAAGTTAAAATTATAGTTTAGTTATATAGAAGTTAAATATAGTTTGAAATTTGAATTCAGATGAAAGGGCAAAGAAAGACTTTCAAGTTTTATATTCTGAAGGGTTGAAGAATTATAGAAGAAAAACTATTATTTTTCTTCGTGGCAGGGGAGTATTCTGTGTTGAACAAAACAACCATGTGCATAATGATTTTGGGAGTATAAAAGTGTTCTATTCCGAGGGCATAACGGATTTGATAAGAAAAAATGAGTTTAGTTCTATGGGTATAACATATTCAATAAAAAAGAAAATTCAGTTCATGAGCATAACAGAAATGATAGAATTGCCATTGATCACCAGGATGGTGTTGTGCATGATATTGCTTGTAGTGAACGAGTTGTGAGTAAAGTTAGCACTTATGATTTCTTTACAGATATTGTTGAGTGAATCGATCAAAGGAATAGGCCAAGAGGGGGTGAATTGGCAATTAAAATTTTGGTGGAAGCTTTTGTAGAAAATTGAAAGTAATTGCACAACGATTTCGAGTGGTTCGACTTTCTCAATCAAAGTCTACGTCCACTACCTTAGCTATCCATACTAAGGATTTTCCAACAAATTCACTAATTTTTTCTTTCTTTTGAGGCCAAAGAGATAACCTTATAACTCCCTCAAGAATATACCCCAATTCTTGAGAACTCTCTTTCTCAAAGAGAAGATTACAAATTTGCAAACTTACAATGAAATCCTCACAAGGTAGATTGTTTGCACAATTCTAGAACAAAGAAAAGAACACTAAAAAATGAATATAATTGAGTACAAGTAGTGTTCTTGAAAGAAAAATGAATATTGAATGAAAAATTAGGCTTGAAATGCTCAAACTTGAGGTTTGATGCTTTCTCTTTGATTCTCTCTTGATTCTTGTTGATTGTTGTTTCTTGTTGTTGATCAATGGCTTCTAAGCTTGTTTAAATACACCTTCAAATGATTTTGAAGGTTGGGGATGCTTAGTGGAGTCAATAGAGTCGCTTAAGTGTGAAAACAATTAATTAAAGCAGTTGGGAGCATCAGTGCATCAATGCATACCCATGGTGCATCGGTGAATCAGTGTAAAATTCAAATATTTTGACCGTTGGACCCTTAGTGCATCGGTGCACTAAGAGTGCATCGATGCATCAAGTGCATTCGATGTTTCAAAATAGCCAGAGTGCATCGATGCATAGCTGGTGCATTGATGCATCAAATGCATTCGATGTTTTTATAAAATCCTCAATGCATCGATGCATGGATTGGTGCATCGGTGCAACACTCTGAAAAATTGATTTTAGGCTTGATTTTGGTTCAAAATACTTTGTGAAAATTGTTTCAAAAATATATGAAGTATAAAACACAATTTTACACATTTAGTAAGGTTTGAATTTGATCTTGAAAAGACTTGGAGTAATTGATTTGATATTCGAATAATTGTGTCGAATATACTTATAAAATCATTTGTAAAATCTTAAAATTCATTTAAACTTAATTTGTTATATCGAAACACAAAATTGTTTTCAACAATCTCCCCCTTTTTGATATAACAAAACATTTCTGTTATTTAAGATTTTCTAAAAATTTGAAATCAATTTTGAAAAATTACTCCCCCTTACTATAACACTTCTCCCTTTTAAAACATTTTAACACTTAACATTTCTCCCCCTTTTTGTTAAATCAAAAAGACTTAAAAATCGATCTAAACAAGGTTTTGAAAAACATAGCCAATTGATTAAATATATATATATAGCTTAAGCTACTAAGATCCCAATCAAAATAGAGATTAGCCATTAGTTTCATAAACAATATTTATAATTAAATGTGAAATGGCATAATTGGTTAAAATGAACTAATATGATGCAAAAATTAATAATCATTAAGCTCAAAATAATAAAGATAAAATCAAACCAAATATATATATAATAAGTTCAAAATCCATAAAACATCCAACTCCTAACAAATTTAAACATTTATCAATCCAAAACAAACAATCCAGAATTATCAAAAAACAAATATCAATCCAAGTTTTTAAAAACAAGAAAGCATGGAAAATGTTTAATCCATAGGAGGGTCGGGAGGAGGAGGATAATGAGCTCAAACTTCAAGAGTGAGTGCGTCCATACGTTCACGCATCTCCCGCTGAAACTCAATAATCTGAGACTCCATGGAGGCAAACCTCAGATCAAACGACTCCAAGAAGGATCGAAAATATGGTGGCATTTGATCTTCTTGTCGTGTCGGTTCCGGTGCAGGCTCATCGTCTGGAACGTGATCGTTAATATCTTGCATAAGTTATTGAAACTCAGGATCATCGTCAGCAGCCGGTGCTGGAGGAGGAGCACGAGAAGAGCTAGGAGCAGCTCGTGAAGAGCTAGCTCCCGGGGTTTGCTTACCGGGTCAAAATACCCAAAGATTGGTTTCCTCATCTTGCTTCCAGTCCGCTTTCTTCAAGGAAGTAAGATTGATTTGATTTTGGAGTGGGATAGGATTGTCAAGAGAGACGTCTAGACCGAGTTTGATAAAGAGGTTACTCAGAAGACATCCATAAATCAATGTTTCGACATGTTTTGAAGGAACAATGTTTATGATGTCCACTAGTTGACTAAAAATAATGTGGGGGAGATTTATTTTGATCTTATTTTTAATACAGTGCATCCACCATAAATCCCTAGCACGAAGAGTGGAGTACCTACCTCCGGATGGTCTAAACCACCAAGAGATCATCAAATGAAGAAAACGATCGTGATGAGATCGTAGAGTACTAACACTAGAATTTGGAACAGAGGGATATTCCACAATTTCAGTCTCATTATATGACCCATCATCATCTAACCCAAAATGAAAAGCTATAGTCTCAGGGTTAATATTAATATATTGGCCTAAAAGATAGGATCTAATGGCTATAGTCCCGTATTGAGTTTCGTTTTGAATATATACCGCATTGGAATAGAAAATGCAGACTAATTGTTGATAAACGATAGGTTTGAGCTGAAACATTTTATCAAACTTCCAAGCTTTAAGAATCGGAAGATATTCAAAGTCAATATCTATCATAGCTTGAAGAGAAGGAATACGCTCTTCCCGGATTCTATAAGATTGAAAAGAATTTCTGTACCTAGAGTACAATTCGTCTCTATGACGCTCAGGCATGTTAAAACAAGATCCTAATAGAGATGAAGGTGGAGGAGGAACGGGATTAGGAGGTTGGCTTGAACGAGAATGACTCGATGAAGTTCTAGGACGTTTGGGATTAGACATAGTTTAGGAATCGGAAAAAAGACTATAACTTGCATATTGAAACATATGTATGCAATTTAATCAATCCCAAAACTCAATTGAATCCTTAATAATTCAAGGTTATCTAAATCAAATCCTAATGGGCAAGGTTTTGAAAATATTTTTTGAAAAATCATAATATGTATATGAAAACAACATAATTAAATCAAAACATCAAATTTTAAAATTAAATTCAGAATTTTGAAATACACATTTTTTTTAATTTCAATTTTTTTTAAAAAATTTGTAAGTTTTTGATGAAATTGGTTGTAAAATCTAGTTTAAATCATCAAATACTCAATGCCTGATATAATGTTCATCCTAGAACTAATTAAAACTAGTCCTAAGATTAGAATATGATAAAATAGAGGTTTTTAGAAAAATACCTTGAAAATTTCAGATTTGAGAGGAATGAGATGTTGTGTTGCACGATTTAATTATAGTAGAAGGATATAGAGATGAAATATGAAAGATTTCCTATCAAAACCGATGGATTTGGAGAAATTTTTAGAGTAGGAGAGGGAGAGGAGGCGTACGACTAAGAGAGTTTAGTTTTAGGGTTTGAAAATAAATGAGAAAATAAGTCTTATAAACCCCAAAACCCAACGAATACATCGATGCATGACCCTGTGCATCGATGCACATTCAAGGCATGCATCGGTGCACCTTCATGGTGTATCGATGCACATTCAATGATGCATCGATGCACTATTATGTGTATCGATGCATGAAGCACAAAAATGTCAAAAAATCTGTTTTAAACACTCAAAATACTAAATTAATTGGCTCTAGTGGTATTGGTAACTCATATATTGAAAATTAATCATATTCAATCAATCAAATTAATCCTTAAACTATTTTTGAACATAAAATTAATTTTCATCAAGCAACATAAACTCCCCCTAACTAATAGCAAAGAATGCAATCAAAGATTATTATTATAAGCATTTTTCATTTATACTTAAAAGTTATAAGATTATTTTAAACACTAAGTGAAGATAGGTCAGTTAGACCTAATTCTCTCCTAAGTGTCCAAAATATTTCTTTGTCTAAAGGTTTTGTAAAGATATCCGCTAATTGGTGCAAAGTATCAACAAATTCTAGAACTACATCTTCCTTAGCGACATGGTCTCTAATGAAGTGATGTCTAATTTCAATATGCTTTATTCTAGAGTGTTGGATGGGATTTTTAGTGAGACAAATAACACTAGTATTGTCACACTTGATAGGAATGGTACATACTTCAATTCCATAATCAAAAAGTTATTGTTTAATCCATAAAACTTGTGCACAACAACTACCGTCTGAAATATATTCCGCTTCAGAGGTAGATAATGCGGCACAATTTTGTTTCTTTGAAAACCAAGAAATCAACATATTTTGAAGGAATTGGCAAGTACCAAAGGTGCTTTTCCTATCTAATTTGCATCCTCCATAATCCGCATTAGAGAAGGCATGCAAGCTAAAGCTAGAGTCTCTAGGATACCAAAGTCCTAAACTAGGAGTGTCCTTAAGGTATCTAAAGATCCTCTTAACAGCTAGTAAATGTGATTCCTTAGGGCATGATTGAAATCTAGCACATATGCAAACACTAAACATAATGTCTGGTCTACTTGCAGTTAGATAAAGCAAAGAATCAATCATTGGCCTATATAATTTAACATCCACACATTTACCTCCTTCATCCATGTCAAGCTTTGTCGATGAACTCATTGGAGTGTTATGTGGCTTCCCATTTTCCAGTCCAAACTTCTTGAACATATCTTTAATGTACTTAGCTTGATTGATGAAGATGCCATCTTTTCTTTGCTTGATTTGGAGTCCCAAGAAAAATGAGAGCTCCCCCATCATGCTCATCTCGAATTCACTTTGCATTAGCTTAGAAAATTCTTGGCAAAGAACATCATTAGTAGAACCAAATATTATATCATCAACATAAATTTGAACTACTAATAAATCTTTACCTTTATGCTTTAAAAACAATGTAGTGTCAACCTTCCCTTTTGAAAAACCTTTTTAAATTAAAAAGTTTGACAATCTTTCATACCAAGCTCTAGGAGCTTGTTTTAAACCATAAAGTGCTTTTGTTAATTTAAGAACATGATTTGGAAATTTTAAATCTTTAAAACCTAGAGGTTGTTCCACATACACTTCTTCCTTTATAAAACCGTTTAAAAATGCACTTTTAACATCCATTTGATATAATTTAAATTCATGAAAACATGCAAATGCTAATAACATTCTAATTGCTTTCATCCTAGCTATGGGAGCGTATTTTTCATCATAGTCTATGCCTTCTTCTTGAGTATAGCCTTGAGAAACAAGTCTAGCCTTGTTTCTCACTATATTACCACTCTCATCAAGTTTATTCCTAAATACCCATCTAGTGCCTACAGTAGATTTATTGTTAGGCCTTTCAACTAATGTTCATACTTTACTTCTCTCAAATTGATTTAACTCTTCTTGCATATCCATAATCCAATGTTCATCTTTTAATGCTTCTTTAATATTCTTAGGCTCTATGCATGAGATAAATGTAACATAATTACAAATATTTCTAAAGAAGATCGAGTTGTTACCCCTTTGGATGGATCACCTATAATCTCACCATTTTTGACATAGTTGTACTCTCTTGGGTAAGATACTTCCCTTTCTTCAATGGTTGGATTCTCGAGAGGATCTTGAGTTTCCTCATCTTTCGTTTCTTCCTTTGATGATGGTTCTCCAACGTCATGTTCAACGTCATTTATCTTTATAATACCTACATCATCATTCAAACAAGAATCCTTCCTCGGAAGGGGATTATCATCGAAAACAACATGTATAACTCTTCTACAACTAAAGTTCTTTTATTAAATACTCGATAAGCTTTAGAATTTAAGGAATAACCCAGAAAAGTTCCTTCATCACTTTTAGCATCAAATTTGCCAAGATTGTCTTTACCGTTGTTTAAAACAAAACATTTACATCCAAAAGGATGAAAATAGCTAATGTTAGGCTTTTTATTTTTGAAAATTTCATATGGAGTTTTCTTTAAGATTGGCCTAATCATTACTCGATTTTTCCTCTCAACAACTCCATTTTTTTTGAAAGGTTCTAGGTGCTGAAAAATTATGACTAATACCATTAGAATTAAAAAAATCCGTAAATCCAAGATTTTCAAATTCAATTCCATGATCACTCCTAACACTAGTTATATAGTAACCTTTTTCGTTTTGGATTACTTTTGAAAACGTGATGAATTTTTCTAATGCTTCATCTTTAGTACTTAAGAATAGAACCCAAGTATATCTAGAATAGTCATCTACCAAGACAAATGCATATTTCCACCCAAGCTAGTAGTCCTAGTTGGCCTAAAAAGATCTATATGGATCAATTGTAATACTCTACTAGTTGATACATCATTAATGAATTTAAAAGAAATTCGCTTTTGTTTTCCTTTAGCACAAGCATCACATATTTTATCATTATCAAATTTAAGCTTAGGCAACCCTCGAACTAAATTTCCTTGAATTAGCCGTTGCAAAATACTCATACTAGCATGTTTTAGTCTCCTATGCCATAACCAACTATCATGCTCATCCTTAGCAACTAGGCATAAATTAGTCATATCAATAGAGTCTAAATGCACCATGTATATGTTTCCTATTCTATGACCAACAAGCATAATCCGATTAGATGCAATGTCAATAACTTTATAACCATTAGTTTCAAACATGACATTGAATCATTTATCACATAATTGACTAATACTTAAGAGATTATGCTTTAATCCATTCACATATAAAACATTTTTAATTTGTATGGAAGAGGTATTACCTATGGTACCTATACCTTCGATGTGACCTTTTGAATTATCACCAAAAGTCAATTCTCCTCCATTTTTGGCGTTAAGCTCTATGAACCGGCTTTTGTCTCCGGTCATGTGTCTTGAGCATCCACTATCAAGGTACCATGAGTTTGAATTTGTTTCTCGTGCCTTGTTGCAATGCTCCTTTTCCTACAAACATAGATTAATTTCTAATTTTTGGTACCCAAATTCTCTTGGGTCCATATTCATTAGTTTCCAAAATCCTAGTCCCCTTAGGTATCCATTTGTGTAGGATATCTTTATCTTTAGTAGTAATGAGTCCTTTAGGAACCCATATACTTCTAACGATTTTTCCATTATAGGTTCTTCGGGAACCTCTATGATTGTAGTTTTTAAAACTTTTTCTAACAAAGTTGGATTTTGAATTTTCTCCATTTCAAAATGTTTTGTTCCAACTTTATCAAAAGAAGCTTTAAGATCATCAATTTTCTTTTGATGATCATCATTGACCTTTGAAAGTAAATTTTGCAAATCTGATTTTTTCTTTTCAAACTCTTCTAGTTTGATTTGTAAATCTTTGATTTTACTTTCAAAATTATTGTTGGTCTTGGATATGAGCTTATTTTCATTTTTCAATTTTGAGACATCTTTTTTATATTTTAAAAATAATTTCTCATAATCCGAAGCCAACCCATTATATTCCTCTAATAACTCATCATAAGATAAATCATCTAATTCAGATGAGTTAGATGTTACCTTAGAATCTTCCCCAAATGCCATCAAGCACAAGTTTGCTACTTCTTGTTCCTCTTTATCAGAACCCTCTTTATCACTCCATATAGCCACATGAGCCTTGTGCTTATTCTTTGATTTACCTTTTCTTTTCAATTGTGGGCAATCATATTTGACATGCCCTGGCTTTTTGCATTCTTAGCAAATGATAGGGTATTTATCGTTTGGTTCATTTTTGAGGCCTTCATTTCGTTTGAATTTTCTTTCTCGGTAAGGTCTCATCATTTTTCTGAACCGTTTGACAAACAATGCCATTTTCTCGTCATCGTCATCTTCATACGAATCACTCTCATCTTTTATGGATTTGAGAGCAACTCTAATGTTTTTCTTCTTCTCCTTCTCCTTTGGTGTCTCGTCAATCTTATCGAGGTCCACCTCATCTTCAAGCATCATTTCATGAGTGAGGAGGGAACCGATTAGCTCTTCAAGAGTTAAGGACTTTAGGTTCTTAGCCTCGATGATTGCAGTCTTCTTGGATTGCCATGATTTTGGAAGTGAGTAAACTAACTTCCTCACAAGCTTTTTGTTTGGAATGATCTCTCCATATGATTTGAGACCATTGAAAATCATTGAGAATCGATTCGTCATAGCTTTGATATCTTCATTTGGTTTTATCCTGAAATTTTCATAGATATGTGTTAGAAGACTAATTTTATATTATTTTACCTCGTCGGTGCCTTCATGAGTGACTTGTAGTTTATCCCATATTTCTTTGGCGGTTGTATAAGATGAAACTCTTCTATATTCATCTGGTCCAAGAGCACAAAATATGATATGGATTGATTTGGAGTTGAGCTGGAACATTCTTATCTCTCCTTCACTCCACAATCTTGGATGAGTGAGAGGCTTGATATATCCGTCTTCTACAACATTCCATGCTCCCATGTCACTTGCTTGAATAAAATACATCATCCTATTCTTCCAATAGGCATAGTTAGCTCCATTGAAGAAAGGAGGCTTGTTGACAAGCATCGAATCGAGACCAGAGTCGACATTTGAAGTAGAGGCCATTGATGACTTGGAAATCGATGTAACTCTTTCTGAATCGATTCAAGAGGCGATTAAACATTCAAATGAGTGAGGCTATGATACCAATTGTTGAGTTAATCGATCGACAGAATCAGCCAAGAGGGGGGTGAATTGGCAATTAAAATTTTGGTGGAAACTTTTACAGAAAATTGAAAGTAATTAAACAGCGATTTCGAGTGGTTCGACTTTCTCAATCAAAGTCTACGTCCACTACCTTAGCTATCCACACTAAGGATTTTCCAAAAAATTCACTAATTTGTTCTTTCTTTTGAGGCCAAAGAGATAACCTTACAACTCCCTCAAGAATATACCCCAATTCTTGAGAACACTCTTTCTCAAAGAGAAGATTACAAATTTACAAACTTACAAGGAAATCCTCACAAGGTATATTGTTTGCACAATTCTAGAACAAAGAAAAGAACTCTCAAAAATGAATATAATTGAGTACAAGTAGTGTTCTTGAAAGCAAAATGAATATTGAATGAAAAATTAGGCTTGAAATGCTCAAACTTGAGGTTTGATGCTTTCTCTTTGATTCTCTCTTGATTCTTGTTGATTGTTGTTTCTTGTTGTTGATCAATGGCTTCTAAGCTTGTTTAAATACACCTTCAAATGATTCTGAACGTTGGGGATGCTTAGTGGAGTCAATAGAGCCGTTTAAGTGTGAAAACAATTAATTAAAATAGTTGGGAGCGTCAGTACATCGATTCATACCCATGGTGCATGAGTGTAAAATTCAAATATTTTGACCGTTGGACCCTTAGTGCATCGATGCACTAAGAGTGCATCGATGCATCAAGTGCATTCGATGTTTCAAAATAGCCAGAGTGCATCGATGCATGGCTGGTGCATCGATGCATCAAATGCATTCGATGTTTTCATAAAATCCTCAGTGCACCGATGCATGGTATGTGCATCGATGCATGAAATGCATTCGATGTTCAATTTAATTCATGGTGCATCGATGCATGGATTGGTGCATCGGTGCATCACTCTGAAAAATTGATTTTAGGCTTGATTTTGGTTCAAAATACTTTGTGAAAATTGTTTCAAAAATATATGAAGTATAAAACACAATTTTACACATTTAGTAAGGTTTGAATTTGATCTTGAAAAGACTTGGAGTAATTGATTTGATATTCGAATAATTGTGTCGAATATACTTATAAAATCATTTGTAAAATCTTAAAATTCATTTAAACTTAATTTGTTATATCGAAACACAAAAATGTTTTCAACAGATATGAAGACTATATCCAAGTTTGAGCAATCTTTAGATTCAGTTGGCAGTCATTGTTGAAGAATATCCCTCTAAGGGGTTTTGTGGAAGAAGTGAAGAATATGTTCTCAAGGTGGAGAACTTTTCGATGAAGTGAAGAATTATTTTTGTTGAGTTTGGGTGTCTCGTTTTTATTTGAGTGTTTTGTCTCGAAACCTTTGCACTTTTTGAATTCGCGTCAACGTGGAGATTTGCTAGAGTTTGACTTGAATTCAAAGTGGCAAAATGAACTAATATATAAATTTAGGAAAGTAAGAAACCTAGTTTGATTAAAAGTAGAAACTTTATTTTTCCTTTATGTAGAAAACCTACTTTGAATAGATTTCTACTTTATAAGTTTCGTCTGTAACCAAGTATCTATCCCTATAAATAGATACTAAGGATAAGGGTTAAAGATTAGGTTGTCCATGAGGACTCCTCTTGTATTCTTCTTCACATGAAATTAGTGAATTTTCTCCTCTTCCGCCTGTGGTTTTTCCTGAAAGATTTTCCATGTAAAATCTTGGTGCCTATTTTATTAGACGATCATTTTGCATTCGTTATATTCTAACATTGAAAATGTATTTAGGCTCTTTAATGAACATGCATCCATCTTTGACTAGCTTCCATAAATCTCCCTTTAAATTGGAATGGCCTTTTATTATCCAAAGTGTCTCCAATGTCATCCATGGAATTTGCATTCATCCTTTAATGTTGGCCGAATGTGCATACTCCTCTAATAGCCCACTTGTCTTCCAAATGAACCTTGAGAATACATGAATGCATATATTCATCTTCAATGTCCTACACTTCTCTTTGTTCTCCTATGAATGTATTTGTTCAACTTATCAACTACAAAGGCACATGAAACATGTTTAAGGACACATTAAGTAAAGATACAAAACATATACCAATAATGTAACAAACAAATGGGTACGAATGCAAGACGTATTAAAAATGTAGGAATGCATTAAATATGTATAACAATACTACACTTAATTTGCATGAATTAAAACTAACATGCAACAAACAAAACAATAACATAAATAAATTACATGTATTAAAACTGTACGTGAAACACATTGCACGACTCTAATGTCCCAATGACATTTTCATTTATTTCTGAAGCTTGGTGGAACAAGTTTATAACAAGTTCTTAGAATCTCTTAGCCCTTACTTGAGTGATAGGCTCTTTGGGTAGTTTCTTTCAGGTCATGATCGGTCATGGTCACATCATCCCCCTTCTTCAAAGCGGTTTGTCCCCAAATCATCATCATCATAGGGAGATAATTCAAAAACTTTAAAGGTAACACTGACATTACACTCACTTGGGAGATCTAATTTGTAGGCATTATCATTGTTTTTCTCGATCACTTGGAAGGGACCGTCTCCTTGGGGTAATAATTTTGACCTTCTTTGTGTTAGGAACCTCTCTTTTCTCACATGTAACTAAACTCAATCTTTGGGTTAAAAGATAACTCATTTTCGACCTTTTTTGGTCTGTTGCACGTATTGCTTTGTTCTGTTTTCGATATTCTCTCGTATTTACTGGTGTAACTTGTAAAAGAATTCTACTTTCTTCTTACCATTCTTATTCAATCTGGTCGGCAGGTAAAGGTAGCAAGTGTAACGAGGCTAGATGATTAAATCCATAAATAAATTCAAATGGTGAATATTTTGTGACACTATGCATGAATCTGTTGTAAGCAAACTCTACATGTGGTAGAATTCGTTCCCACGTTTTTTTTTTAATAATTGCCCTAAGAAATATGGACAATATTGGGTTTACAACTTCAGTCTGGTCATCTGTTTGTGGGTCACATGTTGTGGAAAACAATAGTTTAATCTTGATCTTGCTCCATAATGTACGCCAAAAGTGACTTAAAATTTTGGCATCCCAGTCTGACATGATAGTTCTTGGGACTCCATGTAGCCGTACTATTCCCCTAAAGAACAAAATCGCAATGTTTGAAGCATCATCAATCTTATAGCAAGGGATAAAATGGAAACTTTTTTAAAACATGTCCACTACTACAAAGACTGAATCTTTGCCACTCTTGATGCAGGGGAGTCCTAGAAAAAAATCCATAGATACGTTCAACCAAGGTTCTTTTAGAACTAGTAGTGGTGTATACAGCCATGTGGCTTAATTATTGACTTTTTCCTTTTGCACGTAATGCATCTTTCGCATATTCTCGAACAGATCCATAGGTAATGCAAAACTATTCATATTTGAAAACATATATGTGACGCTTATAGAACGTTTCATATTCCCCTTTCTCGTATGCTTTAAAACATCTCTAAAATCTTCTTCAGTTTTATAAAACTCTTGGATATAAGCAAAACAATGTAATTTCGAGTCTTAGGTATTTAAAAGTGCATACCTTCGTGATAGTACATCGACAATGACATTATCCTGACAAGTGTTATTTTACTATCAAATAAATTCCTTCTCAAAATAAATAAGGAATTAGCATAGTAAAGAGAAGTAAGGGTCGATCCACAGGGACTTAGAAAATTCCCAAATTTGAGTTTGAGTTGTCTATGATCCAGGTAATCTGCAATAAAATTGAATAAATGGGGTTTTGATGGAAAATATTGAATAGGAAAAAGTAATTTAGAGTGAAAATAAAGAAGATAGGAAATGTAAAATTGAAAATACTTATGGTAAAAAGCAGTCAATCCTCGCTTTGACTCAAGTCGTTTTTTATCATTGAAAACATATTTTCACTTTGGGATTCACGCTAGTTACAGTCTACAATGCTCAACCCTTGTAACTTGCTTATCACTTTGGAAACTGATTTCCCCAAGACCAATCTTTGTAAATCTAGCTTTTAATTGGACCAACTACGACAATTATCGTAAGCACAAAAATAGTTTTAGTTTAGGAAAAATCTGACGCGGATTATGTTGTCTCGTTGAGAATCGAACTCGATCTCAGTTTCCCTTAGCAGATCGCTGCTAAGTGTGTTCATAGGAAGTCGGATATGCTACTTGTCGATCTTTCCTCCCAACTTTAAACCATAACAACATCTAGACCAACGTTGGCTTTTTGAAATGAAAGTGTTTGATTTTATAGGATAGGCCAATTACCTATCCAAGTTTCCAGAAAGCTGAGAGTGACATCCTGAAGACGTTAAGCGCTTTTCAATTTTCACAAATTAAATTGAGTCATTGCTTAGCCTTTTGGCTTATGAGAAAATTAGCTAAGCATGACAAACGTCATACTTAGCATAAAACTTGAAAATAAAAAATGAAAATGAAAGAAGAAGAACATAACTATTATAAAAACGGAAATCACCAAAGTTATTAAATCTAAAAACAAGTGTGTTCTAAGCTTACCCCAATGGGTTATTTATAGCTTCTAAAATCCTAGAGGTAAACATGGAAATTAAAATAAAAATAATCCTAAAGATAATTCCAAATGTTTTTTCAAATTCAAACTTTAAAATTTAAAAATAAATTTCCTAAGATATCTCTGCCCGTCCACCTTCCAGAAGGCGCTGACTATGGAAAACTGTTGCTGATTGAACCTTTTAGAAACTGATATGTCAGATCATGTCATGCCAGAATCATGTCATCCATAATCATGCCCATGTGTCTAGCCATGACCAAATAATAAAAAAAGTAGAATGTTCCCTTCTTACTACTAATTCTAGAAAATAAGATCATGCACGAAAAACAAGCACAATACAACCAAATTAGCAGTAATAAATCCATAATACAGAATAATTAACAAGCAAATATCATCAATTTAGAACACTCATCAAATTCCCCTTCACTTATCTCATGCTTGTCCTCAAGTATGCTTTAATCAAATAACTCAAAAACCTCATTTATCTTTTTTTGCCAAGTCTCACATCCAAGGAAGCAATGTAGGTAGAGACCACAATAATCATACAAGATAAGGCACCAATCAATTGATGCACTAATTGGAACAAGGTAAATATAACTGCAACATCCATTCATTCATCAATATCAATGCAACCTAACTCAATATATTGCCAAGATTCACTCAAATCACTCAGTGTTCGGGATATAGAAATACTCAATGTAAAAACTGACACGATATTACCATAGGCCTACAAATAAATAAAATCTCCACTACTAATAAGAACAAGATGCATAAATCAAAGGTTTTTTATTGGTTGAAACGGGGCCTAGGTAAAGGTGGGGAAATAGGCTAATAATGTGGCTAAGATTCAAGAAAAGGAACTAACAAATAACAAGTTCAACTCCATCATTCGACTAGTACAACAAGTTAATAAGACAACACATTTTTTCAAACTTAATTTGACTTTTCCACACTTTTGTTGTTTTTCCCTTTTTCTTCTTCCTGTTTTTGTTTTCTTTTCCTTTTTTGGATATGCTTTTTTAAACTTGATTTCCTCTCTATTTAGCTAACACCACAAAAATTCTTCTGTTTATCGATCATGATCATACATAGAATAAATTGTTCACTTGTCCTGAAAAGGGTAGAAAAGAGGGATAAAAAGGTTTGGGTTTATAAATGTGGAGAAAATAAAGAATGGGAAAAGACTCAAGAGTGGCTAATTAGGGGAAATGCATGGCTAGGCAATTTAGTGGGTAAAACAGAGTGGTTAATCCTAAGGTGCCCAAATCATTTTTAACCATCATGTTCGTATGTAATCTTGACAGTATTTAAAATGCAGGTTCTAGAATACCAATGTCAAATTCTGGACACTTAAACCAACAAAATGAGAGCAAAATGATATGCTCGTAAAGGCTCAAATCTCACTGAAGTATTTTCATGCATTGAGCTAAGCACATTTCAAGCAAAAAAATCATGGAATATCACAAAAAATCTAACTTGATCACAACTCATGCTATCCGTTATCATGAATATCTTAACCTAAACAATTATGTGTTCCCAAACAAGCATGACATACTAAAAACATTCAACAAGACAAAAAAATCAATGGAAAGGTTAACCCGACTCAAGGAATAAGAAGAATAATTTTTGTATGAGTAATTGTAAGCTAAGAAACGATGTATGTAATATAATGTCGGTCATGTATATGATGGGCTCGAGTCGAGCATGCATTGAATGAATGACCAACCAATCTGGTAAGTGCCTCGTATACTATATTGGCATCAAAGTCCTACAGAATCTCAAGCAGAGCAGTCATATACTAATGATCCGTGACATCCGTCACGAACCCTATAGCAAGATTAAAATAAAAAATAGACATGCCAAATTGATGATCGCATAACCGAAATATAATGACATTGAGAGATGTAGCATTAATAAGATGATGCTATGAAATAGTGAAAGTGGCATAAAATTCAAAGACAAGTTCATAAAATGTGCCATAATTAATCATAGGATTTAAAGTCCAACCAATGGAAGCATGTACAGATTCTCGTAAATGTAAAGTTTCCAAAGTTTGAGTCGAAATATATTTACCTATACGAAAAGGGTGATGCTTTACGGATTCAAAACACATTAACTCCTCATTGTCGAACTGTAAGTAACCTTGCAGAGTTTATTTAGAAGGGACATCATACGATCGACTATGTCGGTTATGTTCTCGATTCTCATGAACGGGCGGTGGACTATCAAGAGGAAGAAAATCGTCTGGCCTGGATGATTGGAATGGAGAAGTGGGCTGCCCAGGTTGATGACGTGAACTAGAAACATGATCAGGTTGTTCCGTCGGTGGAAATCCAACATCAAAATCCTTTATAAAACCATAAACGGGATGGCACATTAGTAATGGTTGAACTGAAAGAGGAGAGGAATTTACCTCAGGATTATGGTCTTATGTCATTGAATGCATGGAACATGAGGGGAAGGTCGACTATCGTGGATAAGAGGAAGAGGTGGAAACAGTTGGCATAGATTGGAATGACAAAGACGGCGGAGAGTAATGATGAATAATACTCGGTCCGAGCGAAGGAAGAAGATCGGTGTGAACGATAAATGGTACAACACGAGTGGATTATTTGGTGCTTGGCCTCATCCTCGCACTAGGCGATGAGAAGGGAAACAACTTAGAATCACTGGGCACTTCAACAAAAGCCAACGAGTTTAGCCGACGACGCCCACCGAGGACATTTGGTGGTGGTGCGGTGTCGTTGTTTTGTTGGTTTCTTGTATGAAACATTATGAAGAGAAGGAACAACTGGTTAAAAGAAATGGCAGCACGGGGGAGAGTGGTTGTAGGGTTGGCGATGATGATAGAAAGAGAAGAGGAGAATGAGACAATGGGGTGAACCATTTGGGGAATAAAAAATGAATGGTTGGTATTTTTAATTGCATGTGGGGAATGGAGTTTTAATTTGAGTGAAATTGGTACTAAAAAATAGAGATAATATATTTGGGGTAAAAGATATTTAAAATTTAAAAAGAGGAGATAAGTGTTGGGATATAAGTGATAAAATGGATTGGAAAGTAGAGGGCCCGTAGTGAAAGAAAAATAAAGATTGGGAAAGGCTATAGGGGCGGTGGCAGGTATATGGTGAACATGTCTCAAAATGAACGGTAAAATGGTATGTGAGAAAGGGTATAGTGCTTCTCCTACCGCTCTAACTCCATGTTACATTGCTTTATAGCCCAATCTGCCTTGTGCTCCAGTTCGACTGGAAAATTACATGGCTTACCGAATACAAGGTGATGTGGTGACATGCCGATAGGTCTTTTATATACAATTTGGTACACCCATAAGGTATCAATTAATTTTAAGCTTCAATCTTTGCGATCTGACTTGACTATTTTTTCAAGAATTGTCTTAACTTATTGATTCGATATTTTCACTTGTCTATTTGTTTACAGATGATAAGTCGAGGCAATTCTATGAGTTAGCCCATGTTTTTTCATAAGAGCATCAATTACCCGATTGATGAAGTGTGTTCCTTAGTCACTTATTATTGCTCTTATTGTGCCAAACCTGGAAAAAAAATGTAATTTTTAGAAATTGAACAGTAGTTTTAGCATCATTGTTTCGAGTGGCTTTCATAACTCCATAAAAAATGTGTTTTTAGTCTTTTTACTTAAGTTATTCTTTGCCTAAACATTGTTGTCATAGCATATTAGTTGCATTTAGGTCATATTTGCATGTGGTGGATAAGTTTTGCTTAGGCAAGATTTATTTGGCTTAACTAATGATGCTGAGGATAAAGGGCTTTTGTGGGCTGTGTGTGCAAGAAATGACCCAAGAAGAACATTTCGCTAGGGCCAGTGGAACATAGAAGACAAAGACAGTGAGGAACATATTTTTCTTGACAAGGCAAGATTTATCTTGCAAGTCTGACGCGGATCTGATAAACTGTTGATGTCACCTGCCAACTGTCGGATTAACCTCACGTACAATCAAGCCCTTCAAGAAATTGACCACCTCCTGTCGCCTTTCTATATATAGCATGGGTAAGTCAACACGAGTATTTAGGGAATATTCAATCACTACTAGAAAAAACCCCTTTAATGACGTGCATTACGTGTCATCTATGGGTGCGAATGACACACAAATGCTTGTCGTTTAAGCCATTGATATGAATCTCAGATGACACGCAATTGTGCGTCATAAATTTATGACACGCAATTATGCGTCATGAATTTATGACGCGTATTTATGACACGCATTTATGACGCGCATTTACGACACACATTTATGACGCTCATTGTGCATCATTGAAGCCCCCGTCATAAATTAAGATGACACACATATATGACTTACATTACGTGTCATTGAAGCACTAGTCATTAAAAAAGATGACACACATTCCTGTGTCATGATTGTATTTCGTAAATTATTGTTATATATATATATATGTATATATTGTAGATTGACAAATAATCAAACTAAATCACATTTAATGCCTCATAATACTAAATATATATTTCATATTATATATAAGTAATCCATTTGCATACAATATATTCACATTAAGTTACAAACATAATATCCATCACCTATTGCCTATTTGAAAACAAAAAACCAAGAATGTTCTCAGATTATCACAAGAAGATACTAACAGATTATAAGATCTTATCACATTAATTTTACTAAAATGGTGTTAAACGATATATGCATAGATCAACCTGAGCAAGGTCACCAACAGCATAGTCTCGGAACAACATAGATCAACCTCTGGGTATGTAGCAATTAGAGGGAATACAACATTTCCAGCACCACAACCAACCTGATTACCAAGGTCACATTAGTTCTATAATATATAGAAACCTTACATGAGAATTTAAGAACCTTAGACAAGAAGGGGAACTACTTAACACACACTATAAGGAACAATAAAGTCAAGTTCTACCATATATAGTGACCAACATTCAACAAGGTTTGCCACACCATTCACTTCAACAATAAGGGCATCTCCAATAAGATTACCAGACCATTTAGAGGAATAAAATAAGAATTCATAGGGAAAGCAGAAATGTTAGCACTATTCTCATTTACTCGAACTCAATTAAAACAAGTTCATTTCCAAATAACCTAGCATTAACAGAGAACTTATTGTGGATTTAAACTCAGGAAAATAGTATTAGTAGGCAATCTATTTATTTACCACAAAATAGATATTGAACGGATAATATGTAAGTGAAAATGTTAAGTGATTTACCTCTAAAATAACTTTTCTTCCGCTTCTCTGATTTAATAAAAAAATAGTTAAAAAAGGAAACAAATAACCTTGAAGAATTAAAAAATCAAAAACAAAGAGAAGAAAATAGTTAGATTCGACTCATAGAGAAGTATTGATCCCATTCCTTGTCCAGGTAGTGTCGATCTTTAAAAAACTGAAACGATAGGAATTAAACAATTTCAAAATCATTATACCAAAGAACATAATAAAATTCCTGTAGCAGTGGTTCTATATAAGTTACAGCTTTTCGAAGTGATCCCAAAAAGAACCCTGATGTTTGCCACAACCATTGCTAGTACAAAGACTAAACCGAAATTTAGTAACATTCGATCCTCAACCTTAGGTATCTATTATAGCATTTAAAATTATTTAACAGCCAGTCCAAAATTTGGGTTTGGGGAGTAGATGTAGTGCATTTAAGAAATAACACAACATCTCAACAATGACCTTAGTAGATATAAAAAGGGGTGAAAACAACTTAAACAAAACTGCAAGAGGACTAACTTTATCTTGATGCCGCCTGTAGAACTGATCCCAATACTTCTTAGCATCTCTTTCATACTTAGCTGCAAAACAAAATATCAAATTTAAAGAGCCATGTATCGACTCAATGCAGGTCCATAATTGTAATTAAAAGAGATCTCTTTCATACTATCCTGCATGGATAAAACATAAAGGATCATCTACAAATAGAGAAGCCTCTTGCAGAGATTGTAAAATTACGTTAAAGGTTTCAGTATCAAACTACTATATTCTCAATAAGCATGGCCATTGTAAAGCTGCTTGAGAAGTTCTGAAATGAAATACTAAGGAACTAAAGATTGAGCTTCTTACTCTGTCTTCATCATTGTCCACCTTGTCTCTGAGTCTCATTTCAAGCATTTCTCTCCCCAGCCAGTCAACAGAACTATACGAGCTTTTGAAACCATTAACAGATCTGGAACTACCCACTCCTCCATTTCCTAGGCTTGTAGATGCCATAATTCAGCCAGGTAAACTTTATAGAAATCAGTATTGGTTATCCACTAAATACTACGTAGTGCAGCTGCCCATCCCATCCAAGCATCTCTCTTCCTAATGGATTCCCAAAGTTAAGAAGGAAGAAACCATTAAAGAGGAGAATATAGAATGTTTAGTATCATAGGTTTTGAGCAAAAATAACATATATGACTTACATTCAAGGTGAAGGATCAGAACAAAGAAAAAAAGTGCATTAAGAATATAGTTTCTTACATAACACCATAAACAAATAAATTCCTCAAATAAAAATAACTACAAGCTTCTAGGAGACATAAATTTAAGTTTCTAAGCATTCAAGTGAACTATGATACTGAAAACATATGAGAATCAAATGTTAACAATTACTTCTTCTTATAGCATACAGAATATATACTTTTGCAGAATACGAGCGTCAGAGAAAAAAGTAATGTAACAAGGAAATAATAGATTTTCAGTTAAGAAACAACCTGTCAAAAAGTCCACAGGTTAACTTCAAGTTCAAACTAGTGAGATAAGCTACATAAAATTTGCTCCCTTCGAACAGTTAAAATCCAATGTCAGATTCTCTAAAACATACCCAAATTCATTGTTTGTTTAAATCTTATGCCAATTAAGGTATGCAATTATTTGTTCCTCTCACACGGAGCTCCGATCAGATCTAACCCTAATCTAACCAATCAAAACACCAGAAACCATATAATCTTCCACTAAATATTTGAATTAATGAAAAGAACCCTAAAATAAACCTTTTTTATACCATCCAAACGAAGAAGAAAAATAGCAATTTTCGTTGATAATAAAACCCCAACTGTTTCACTTCAAAAAGAAAAAGGATTCTCATTTTTATACTTACTCGGAAGTGTTCGGAACGAAATCGAAAATAGATCAAGCGTAGTTCTTTATCCTTAGAGTTAGATTACGAAACTCAAATCAGATTTTTTTTCAAGAGTAATCTTCAACCATATACAAAGGCAAGAACATAAAAGCCAAGGATAACAAACTACATATGAATGCACTAGGTGCCCGTTATGGAAAACAACATTGAAGTAAAGTCAATACCTTGCGATTCCTGTTATCAAGAGGCTGGAATTCAATAGCAAGGTATGTATCAACATCATCAACAGTAACAAGATAATTTGGTTGCTTTGCTCCTATTTTTCAAAACTCCTTTAGAAACAAATTCGATGAATAACAGGGATTATATGGAAAGAGAAGCTAGAGAAAGATTAAGGATAAGCAACTACCATTAATATAATTAACAGATCCATCTTCCATATGGCGCACCCACTGCCATGGCAAGCATATTACTGGATTATATATTCATACTACAGAATCCAAAGGAATGTTATCTAATCCAAAGCCTCTTCAAAAATATCAAAGAAATAATTGTTCAAAAATCCTAAAAACTTAAAATAGAGGGCAAGAAAATCCAGAAAGAACACCTCAAAAATTACAGCTGGTTGTTCCATTGATAGAATGTCCACATGCCTGAAGTTCCCTTCCTGGATAAGCTTCCCCCGAAATTTGGAGACCTTCTATAGCTGGAAGTAGATCATCGTCTGTGCCTGCAGAAGGAAATAAAGAATTGATAGTCAATAATAATTAATAGTTACAACCAACAAAGTGTTGTAAAACCGTACTCTCAGAAAAAAGAAGATGAAGGCTCTTCAAGAACTGGTGGTGGATAAGGAGGATATGATGAACTGGAGTCGTATGCGGCAGCATAAGGAGTATTTCTTGAACCCCAGTGGACTAATGCAAATAGAAAAAGGGAAAAAGAGAAAAATGGGGGAAGCAAGCAGCGTGAACTTTGTTATCGAGGGGAAGATGCGGGAAATGATAAAAATAAGGGGGAAAATTAAAATACGACTTTTACAGATGACACACAATTAAAAGTGTACTCTGTGTTTTTGTAATTTTTTTGGATTATGACTATTAAATATGACACATATTATTGTAAGTCATAAATCGTTCAGATTTTAAAAAACATGACATTTTTTATGACACATATATTTTGCAAGTCATAAATTAGCGTGTGACATCGTTCTTGTATCATTAAAGGTATATTTTCTTGTAGTGAATGACATAAAACCCTAAGAATTCCCATTATAAATACCCCCATGATAGCCACCTAGAAGAGAAGGCAAGGAAAAGATTTACCTTAGGCCTGAAGTAAACAACTACAGTACCTTACCTTCCACCATTCCCCAACTCGATTGTCGTTGGTTCCCTCCATATCCAGACTATAATGGAGGGCGGTCAGGCCTCGAGAGAGGCTAGCCGCCAGAGCAAGCGTGGTTCTGGTCAAAGCTGTCATGGCAGAGCCCCTGTTTGGGAGTTGTTCCTCCTTTGTTCTAAATTTCTTTAATCTATTTTGGGCGTGTACTTAAACATGATAATTCTGGATGATACTTTTTCCACACCATGATTTGTTTTACTTGGTGTTGGTTTTCGTTTTGCTGAGACGATTATTTGATGGTTAATAAATGATGCATTATGATGTTGCTTAGTCTGTTTTGTTTATTATTTTAACATTTTTCCTTGACACTGTAAGAGCTTTCGAGAGATTGCCTGGTTCCTAGACGAAATATTTCTAGACTTTGTAAGAGATTTCGAGAGATTTTCGTTTTTCTAGAAATTGATTCTTAGATTCAAGAGAATTAAGATAGATCTACGTGAACAATGGAATAGATCCGGGATGGTGATGTTCAAACCCACCTTAGAGATAAGGAGAGGTTTTCAATCAACTAAAAGGGATAAATGCTTGAATAGGATAGACAACAACTATAGTTCACGCTGAGAGATATTACCGCAACAACAGTCTAACAAACCAAGGGTTGTAGCTCACGCCGAGTAGTATTGCCATAACAATCGTCCTAGAATACTCCAGTAATCCTGTCGGGCAACCTAAGCATATCATAACAAATCCTTCTAGACTTATAATAATTTATCACCATAGCAAAACCAACCTAAGTGCTTTTTGAAAAAGTCTGAATATGTGAGGTTATTTGGAATATATTTGAATCAACGTTTTTATTTACCTTGGCTATTTTTATTTATTGCTCTTGCATACTTTCTTTGTCTCGACTATACTTTTCTGCAACCACACTTCACAATATTATCTTGCTTCAACAATACTTTGCCACCTGTTCGTATAACCCATTACTAATTGTTTCTTCGTTTTGACAAAAAATCAGGGACTAGCTCATGACACCTAGTTCTAGCTGTGGCAAAACATCAAAATCCCTACCAATCCCTGAGGAGATGATAACTCACTTACCCTTTATTACTTGATTTGACTATGTACACTTGCACATATTTGCTTGCCTTAGCATATACATTTACAAGCAATCAAGTTTTTGGAGTCGTTGCCGGGGATTGGCAATTGACGAAATTTTGATAATTTTTTCCATAACAAATTTTTATTTCCTGTCACATTTTATTTAGTTAGTTTAACTTGCTTTTTTCTTAATTTTTTTTGAAGGTTTTTGTCTTTACATGACCCTGAGATCTACTAGTGAACCACTAGAACCATCCTACCCTGAGATCGAACAGTCATTCAGACTAAGGTGACGTAACCAATGAGCCAGATAGTATATGAATCGACTACAGTATCAAGGAGACAACAATATCTGAGATCAAGAAGATCCCGAATTTACAGCAAATAATCTTCCTAGAGAAGCTACAAGACCACGAGTAATACGAGATCACTTGAATCTGATTCTTGACGATCTCAATCCTGGCATCGTGGCACCTGAAATATAGAAAACCCATTTTGAACTTAAACCGGTGATGTTAAACTCCATCGGTTAATTTGGTGGCTCGTATAATGAGGATGCTAGACATAATGTTCGTTCCTTCCTAGAAGTGTGTGATTCGTTCAAGCAACAAGGAGTGCATGAAGATGTGCTGAAGCTTAAACTTTTCCCTTATTCTTTACACGATCGAGCAAGAGCTTGGCTCAATGGACTTCCTTCGGGCTCAATGGAATCTTGGACAAATTTATGTAAAAGCTTTCTACTTTGATACAACACACCCAATATGAACACCCAGCTGTGCAATGACATTGAAAGTTTTCGTCAGGCGATGATGAATCCATGTACAAATGATGGGAAAGATATAAAAGTTTGCTTCGCAAGTGAACCATGGATTCCACGACTAGACTCAAGTCGTTATGTTTTATAATGGAGTCAATGCACCTACTCGAATGATATTGGATGCCTCAGTGAATGGTACTTTGCTTGATAAATCACCCGAGGAAGCCTTTGAAACCTCGATATAATAGAGAAAAATGACTATCAATTCCTGACTACAAGGCTTGGGATTGGTAGAAAAGTATCTGGAGCATATGAAATTGAAGGTAAGGATTCAGTATCTGCTCAACTTTCTACCATAACTAATATGTTAAAAATTTGCAGCGTCCTAATAAGGTGAGAGAAGTCAAAACAGCTAGTGATGTATGCATTATTTGTTGCGACAACCATCATGAGAGTGAGTGTCTAGAAAACTAGGAATCCATAAATTTCATGGGAAACTACAACAAAAGCAACAACAACCCCTACTCTAATACATACAATCCTGGATGGCGACAACATCCAATTTTTTCATGGGGTAATCAAGGGACTAACAACAACAACCATGTAGGCAATTATAATAGGCCATAACAAAATAATTCAGAACATCAACATTTTCAGCAACAGCGGATGCCCTGGCAACATAATAAATGTACGACTTCTTTCTCTAATACAAACTCTAATTCTAACTCCTTGGAGGTTTTTTTGCATGAATTTATGCCATCGAAAAAAGATTTCATGGCTTCAACAAAGACCTTGATACATGATCACTCATCGACAATTAAGAACCAAGGTAATTTGTTACAAAGCCATAGTTCATCCTTGAGAGCATTGGAGAACTAAGTGGGTCAAATTGCCATGGCATTACATTCTCACCCACAAGGAAGTCTCCTTACTGATATTGAAGTCACTAAACATCATGGAAAGGAGCAGTGTAGTGTACTTACACTGAGGAGTGGTACCCAAATTAATCAGAATGATAAGTTTGGGGGGAAGAAACCAGAAAATTCTCGCCAAGGCACTACACAATCTGGGGATCAAGCTGAAAATGCTGAACAAGAGGGATTGCTTGAGGAGGAGGAAGAGGATGAAGGTTCAGAAAGTCATCAAGCAGATAATGAGAAATTATTGCCAAGTCAAAGGTTTCCTCACCACCTACAGTAGATGAATTCAAACCTCCACCGCCCTTTCCCCAACGGTTGAAGAAGCACAACGACGAGATTCAGTTCAAGAAATTTGTTGATTTCTTTGACCAACTGTATATTAATGTCCCATTGCTTGAAGCCATTGAGCAGATGCCTTCATATGCTAAATTCCTAAAGGACATTGTCACGAAGAAGAGGAAAGTATAAAGAATAGAAAATATTGTCGCGGTGAAAAAAATTTACTTTGCATTAAGCAAACTTCCACCGAATAAAAAAGATCATGGCAACTTCGTGATGGCATGTTCTATCGGTGACAACTTTGTGGGACGAGCTCTTGTCGACTTAGGGTCAAGTGTAAATTTGATGCCTAAGTCCATATTTTTGAAACTCAAAATGTGTAACGCTTTCCTAACAACCATTATTTTACAATTAGCTAGCCGATCATATGTTCGTCCCGATGGCATAATTGAAGATGTCACTGTAAAAGTGGACAAGTTTGTGTTTTCAGTTGACTTTCTCATTTTAGACTGCGAGGCTGATGAAAATGCATCCATCATTCTTGGGTGGCCCTTTTTAGCTATTGGATGAATCCTAATAGACTGCGAGAAAGGAGAGTTCATGATAAGATCAAAGTGTCGCAATCAATTTCTTCAACTCTATTAAATATGTTGATGATTCAGAAGAATGCCATTGCACTGGAGACATGGAATCAATTGAAGAAGATGGAGCAGAAAATCTTGGCCAAGGCGAATTTTTACATATATATGAGTATGAAACTTTGTGCCAAGACAAAAAATTTCTGATGCAAGAACACAAAAATTTTGGCCCAAGCGAAAATTTTCTAAATGAAAATTGTGAAAACTTTTACCTCGACAAAAGTTTTTCGACTGAAGCAAATGATGGATTTCTTGATTATGAAACCAAAGTGGGTTATTAGGATAAATTAGTGAAGGAGAAACAGTCTAGCTTCCTTCAAGATATACCAGGTATGAGATTCGAACCCTTGGACTTCAATGAATTCATTCCCCCAAAATCATCATTACAACATGCACCCATATTGGAACTTAAAACTTTTTCATCGAATTTGAAATATTCTTATCTAGGTAGTAATAAGACTTTACCAGTGATAATTTCTGCTAGTCTAACCTCCAAACAATAGGATAATTTGTTAAATTTTTTGTCGCAACACAAAAAAACTCTCGGGTGGACTATGGCAGACTTGAAGGGAATCAGTCCTACCATATGTATGCACAAGATCAACTTAAAAGATAGTCATGGAAATTTTTTGGAATCAGAAAGAAGACTAAACCCGATAATGAAAAAAGTGGTGATAAAGGAAATCATAAAATGGCTAGATGCTGGAGTAATTTATCCAATATCTGATAGCTCATGGATCAGTCTGGTACAATACATACCAAAGAAAGGCGGCGTGACCGTGGTTAAGAATGAGAATGATGAGCTTTTTACCACTAGAATAGTCACGGGCTGGCAGATATGTATGGATTACAGGAAGCTCAATAAAGCAACAAAGAAAGATCACTTTCCCCTACCTTTCATTGATAAATACTTGATAGGTTAGCAAGAAAAGCATTTTATTGATTCCTTAACGGATATTCTGGATAAATCAGATAGCCATAGCACCGGAGGATCAGGAGGATATTATTTTCACATGCCTCTATGGTACCTATGCCTTTAGAAGAATGCCGTTTGGACTATATAATGCTTCAGCAACCTTTCAGAGGTTTATGATGGCCATTTTCTCAAATATAGTGAAAGACTTCATGAAAATGTTTATGGAAGACTTCTCCATCTTAGGCGATGACTTCGACCGATGCCTCGACAACTTATCTAAAATGCTAAAGCGATGTGAAGAATCCATCCTGGTGCTAAACTGGGAGAAATGCCATTTTATGGTAACTGAAGGAATTGTGTTGGGACACAAGATTTCTCATCAAGGCATTGCAGTGGATAGAGCCAAGGTGGAAGTAATCGAGAATCTACCTCCACCCACCACTATAAAGGACATACGTGGTTTCCTCGGACATGCATGATTTTATAGGCGATTCATAAAGGATTTTTGTCAAATTTCAAAGCCTATGTGTTTTTTGCTTTAGCAAAATTAACCATTTGTGTTTAATGATGACTGTTTGAATACTTTTATAGATCTGAAGAAAAAACTTGCCTTGGTGCCAATTGTTGTTCCACCAGACTGGGACATCCCTTTCAAGCTCATGTGTGACTCTAGTGATTATGCAGTTGGGGCAGTGCTAGGACAACAAAAAAATAAAATCTTTCATGTCATCCACTATGCTAGTTGTACCTTAAACGATACACATATGAACTATACCACAACTGAAAAAGAACTTCTTGTCGTAGTATTTACATTCGATAAGTTTAGGTCATACCTAATAGGGACTAAGGTCATTGTGCATACTGATCACTCTGCCATTAAATACTTAGTTAATAAAAAATATGCAAATCCTAGGCTCATTAGATGGATATTATTACTGCAAGAGTTCGATTTAGAGGTAAAAGATAAAATGGTACTAAAAACCAAGTAGCAGCTCACTTGTCTAGGCTAGAAAACAAAATCATTTGTCATGATATGAAGGATATTCAGGAGGATTTCCCAGACGATAAAATTATATTTTTCACAGATGATATACGACACTATTACTGGGATGAACCATTCCTAATCAAGCAATGTGGTGACCAAATAATCAGGAGGTGTGTCCCAGAAGAAGAACACAAGGAAATTCTATTTCGTTAGCAGTCATCATCGTATGGAGGAAACTTTGGTGGAACGAGGACTACAACAAAGGTCCTTCAATCCGGCTTCTATTAGCCCACATTGTTCAAAGATGCACATGAATTCTATAAGTCATGTGATCGATGCCAACGCACTGGGAACATATCAAAGAGAAATGAGATGCCATGGCAAAACATTTTGGAGGTTGAACTCTTTGATGTATGGGGATTGACTTTATTGGACCTTTTCCCTCATATTTTGGTGACTTATACATTCTCTTGGTTGTGGGTTATGTGTCCAAGTGGGTAAAAGCCATGGAAACTCCAAGAACAACTCCAAGACAGTACTGAAATTATTGCACAAAAACATATTTACGCATTTTGGAACATCACGATCTATTATCAACGCTGAAGGCACACACTTTGATAATAAATTAATTGTGAAGGCTAAAAAGATACAGGGTGCATCATCAAATTGCCACGGCATATCATCCCCAGACCAATGGAATGGTCGAAGTCTCTAACTGGGAAATTAAATAAATCCTTGAGAAGGTGGTTAACCCAAACTACAAAGACTGATCGTCAAAGCTAGATAAAGTGCTATGGGCCTATGACACAACATTCAACTCACCAATGGAATGTCCCCATTCAGGATAATCTATGGCAATGAGTGGCATTTGCTTGTGGAACTGGAACATAAAGCATATTGGACCATCAAGAAATTGAACATGGATGCCCAGTTTACTAGAGAAAGAAGATTAGTAGAACTGAATAAAATGGATGAGTTTAGAGCTTAAGCTTACGAAAATGCTCGTCTCTACAAAGAAAAAAAATGAAACAATGGCATGATAGAAAACTTTTACCAAGGCAATTTTTTCTAGACAACAAGTGTTGCTCTACAATTCACGACTCAAACTGTTCCCAAACAAGCTGAAATCTAGATGGTCAAATTGTTCATCGTACACCAAGTCCATATCAATAGAGCAATAGAAATAAAAAAACCTAGATGATGGATTCATATTTAAGGTGAATGGTCAACGACTGAAGGCATACAATTGAGCACCCGTCATGTGCGATAAACCAATATCGATAACTCACGATGGCCAAGAGTTTGCTCTTCTTTCCTGAACAATTTTGGTTGCCTAGGTAACCAAAATTTGAATTTTGTATATAAATAAACTATGTTATTTTAATTTAAATTAATTGTTTATTTTTATTCTTTATTTTTGTTTCTTTTATATATTTAAGGTACACGTGGTAGCAAGGGTTGAAGCTTATGTATTAAAGGAAGAGAAACCCTAATCTAATTAGTTTTGGCAGTAAATTTGAAGAGGGAAATATATATTTCCCTTACTTTAAGTCAAATCAAATATATTCTCATTAACATCATATCTTTTCCCTTTCTATTTTTATCATTTTACCCCCAATAAACCACTCATTACTTTTCCTCAAAAACCATCAGTCTCTCTTTTCTCCTCACCGTTTCCTTGTTTTCTTTTCCTTCAACTTTTTTTCAATCTTTCCTCTAAATCGTCGCCACAATAGTCCCTATAACAGAAAAAACCATGGACAAGTCCAACAAAAATCCATCCACGTCTTCAATATTTGAGCATTTCCAAACTACCGAAGCTGAAGTAAGCTAGGTTAAAAAATCTATAAAATCGACAAGTCTATTTGGAGGACGGTTTTTTTTTTCTAGAGGAGGGTGAACAACCCTTCAGACCAGAGTTAATTGATGTAGTAAGGAAGCATAAATGGGAAAAATTTTCCCAGCATCCAAAGGCAGTGGCGCCGGTGATGGTACACGAATTTTACGCGCATTTAGGAGACCCATCCCAGCACAATGTTTTCGTGAGGGGAAAACCATTCGGCTCTCTCCCTCAGCCCTCAACCGCTATGTCAAGCTTGGCAAGGTAGAGGATCAACTTAAAAAAATTCCTTGCTGAGGCAGATCAAGAAACATACGATGGTGTAGTTGAAGACCTGTGGTTCGGATGGGCCAAGTTTGAAGGGAATGTGCCAATGCGTAAGCGGGTGGATCACCTAGCCCTTAAGTAAGTTATAAAGTTGTGGAATCACTTCTTGATAGGCAAGTTGATGACTACATTCCACAACACTATAGTATCGGTGAGGTTGTTGATGATGCTACACTCGATCATTTATGGGCGAGCGATTGATATTAGGGAGATAATCTTCGGGAAAAATCATGATTGTGCGAAGAGGAACCGAGATAACCTTCTTTTTCCTAACTTGATAACTACTATGTACAGGAAGAAAAAAGTCCCTGAGGAGCATTCAAGGACCTTATCAAGTCGAATGAAGGCATCACCAAAAAGAAGGTGCTCGAACTTATGAGCTTCGATAACAATGCTCCACATGATGGCCTAGAGCGAGGAGCGAAATCCGTTATAGCGGCAAGAATGGCATCCGTGGTTATATCTACTAGAGAGACGTGAGAGACAATAGAACATCTAGAAAGTCACGTGCAAACTTTCTTCAGCTATGTCAAGGCAAGGGATGCATAGCTAAATGTGTCTCTTCTCTCGATTACCAATGAGGACATATCGCCCTTTCCAAATGAAATCCTGTAACACACAACAGGTGGCAGTATATTTCATGCCTCGGCCCAAAACATTCCACTCGAGTTTCCCGCAGATGTCCCTCCGCTTGCCACACATGTCTCTCCTATACATGAAGAAGTCCACGGCGAGACAAACAAATATCTCAGCTCCTTCTTCTCTTCGTTCGAGAACACCCAGAAAATCCCGCCCGAAATTTTTTATGATGATGATTTCATTTCGGTCCCAATTATCCTTCAATTGAAAAAGTATCTAAGCAGTCCCCGGATCTCCATACTACACCAGTTCATTACTCTGAAGAAGGCCAATCTCGAGAAACCCCTGTAGAGCCCACCCACACTGAAGAAATGCCATCACCAGCTAGTACCCCGAGCATGAGGCGTTGCATTAAGTGAACAGCTGGTCGTGTCCTTCAGCCATCTCCCTCTTTAATTTCTTCAGGATATACTAGAACAGACATCCTCCTCCTCTTAAGAGACGCAAAACCTGCGCGTCCAGTCAAGCCTCCCCACCACATTAAGGTACTTTTTCTTTCCATTGCATTTGCATTTAGATTAATGTAGTTTATTTTATTATTCATGCATTGAGGACAATGCATCCCTCAAGTTTGGGGGACGTGTTGCATCTCATACTTAGTTAATAACAGTTGATAATAATTGGTTAAATTTTTGTTGTTATCATGGCATGAGTATGTTTAGACTGTTGTTTGGAATAAATTGAGGATGCCTGATGATGAAAGCAAAATTATATTGCCTAGGCCAGAATTATTTTACATGACTATTAAAGAATAGAACCGACCTTAGGGTTGATTCTGTGTGAATTTGTAAACTCGATGGTATTCTTTCTCTACTTAAGATGCTTAGAAAATTTTTAGTAATGAACTTTATGCATGCCGTGACATTGAAGAATTGTAAAGATTAAGTTAAACTTCTTAGTGTTTAAATATTTTTGAATTAAAGGGGCACTCCTTTGTGTATTGGTATGACCTGGAAATTCCTTAAAAATAAATGGTTTCCTAGGCATATGTGTGAATGAAAATAGTCACGGGATGACTCTACCTGACTAGCTCAGGGGTGGAAGGTAAGCTCCCTTTTACCTAGAGTATGGAAGGGTATGTGTGATGAGTTGGCTCCCCTCAAAGAGCTTAAAAAATGAAGCATGAGTTGAATAAATAGAAGTGGAAATTGTGCTTGACGAATAATTTGATGCCATGGCAGAACATAAGTACTTACGTGAAGTTTTCTAAATACGTTAATGCCTAGACTGGGTATAATCACCCACATACACTAGCAAAGAATCCTGAAATAGAAAGGTACTTGACTTATATGACAGTATAGCATGTTGAGGCTAAACCTTTTGCTGAGGGCTAAAATTTTAAACCACATGATTGTCTTAATTTTACTTTGTCGTGACAATTTTATTCTTCTATTGATTATTATCCATTGCTTGAGGATAAACAATAGCTTAAGTTTTGGGTGTGATAACTTCGTAAAAAGACTGTGTTTTTAGTCTTTTTACTTAAGTTATTGTTTGCCTAAACAATTTTGTCATAGCATATTAGTTGCATTTAGGTCATATTTGCATGTGGTGGATAAGTTTTTCTTAGGCAAGATTTATTTGGCTTAATTGATGCTGCTGAAGAGAAAGGGCATTTATGGGTTGTGTGTGTGCAGGAAATGACTCAGGAAGAACATTTCAATCATGACAAAACAATTCGATAGGGCCAGTGGAACACAGAAGACAAAAACAATGAGGAACAGATTTTTCTTTCCAAGGCAACATATATCTTGCAAGTCTGGCACGGATCTAACGAACTATTGATGTCACCTTTCAGCTAGACTATAGCGGAGCAGCGGTCAGGCTTCAAGAGAGGCTGGCCGCCAGAGCATGTGTGGTACTGGTCAGAGATGTCATAGCAGAGCCCTATTTGGGAGACGTTCTTACTTCGTTCTAAATTCTTTTGATCTATTTTGGGCGTGTACTTAAAGATGATACTTTTTTCACGCCATGATTTTCTTTACTTGGTGTTGGTTTTTGTTTTGTCGAGACGATTATATGATGGTTAATGAATGATGCATTATGATGTTACTTAGTCTGTTTTATTTATTATTTTAACATTTTGCATTGACACTGTAAGAGCTTTCAAGAGATTGCATGGTGCCTAGACGAAATATTTCTAGACTTTGTAAAAGCTTTCGAGAGATTGCCATTTTTCTAGAAATTGATTCTTAGATTCGAACGAATTAAGATAAATCTATATGAACAATGGAATAGATCCGGGATGGTGATGTTCTAACCCTCCTTAGAGATAAGGAGAGGGTTTCAATCGACTAAAAGGGATAAAGCTTGAGTAGGATAGACAACGACTATAGTTCACGCTGAGAGGTATTGCCGCAACAATAGTCTGACAAACAAATGGGTAGCTCACACCGAGTAGTATTGCCATAGTAACCGTCCTAGAATACTTCAGTAATCCTTTCGGGCAGCCTAAGCATATCATAACAAATCCTTCCAGACTTAGAATAATTTATCACCATGGCAAAACCAACCTAAGTGCTCTGTGAAAAGTCTGAATATGCGAGGTTATTTGGAATACATTTGAATCAACATTTTTATTTGCCTTGGATATTTTATTTGTTACTCTTGCATACTTTATTTGTCTCGACTATACTTTTCTGCAACCACACTTCACAATATTCTCTTGCTTCAATAATACTTTGCCACATGTTCGTATAACCCATTACTAATTGTTTCTTCGTTTTGACAATAATTCAGGGACTACCTCATTACACCTAGTTCTAGTTGTGGTAAAACATCAAAATCCCTACCAATACCTGGGGAGACGATAACTCACTTACTCTTTATTACTTGATTCGACTGTGTACACTTTCACATATTTGCTTGCCTTAGCATATACATTTACAAGTGATCAAGCTTTTACTTCTACATACTTTGAAACATATTCAACATCAATAATTATATAACAATTACCAAAGGAAGAAACGAAGGGACCCATGTAATCGAGTCCCTAAACAATAAAAATTTTATATATGTGAATAGGATTAAGGGGCATTTCATTTCTTTTGCTCAAATTACCTACTTATTGGCATTTATGAAGGAAAAATATTAAGCCAAAAGAACCCACATTCAATAATTTTATGAGCAGTTTGCTTGGGTTCGAAATAGCCACCGCATGAAAAAGAGTGAACAAAATTTAGAATGATGTTTACGTCGCTTTCGGCAACGCATAATATGAACAATGTTTCAAAGATAAGGATCATCCCAAATGAAAAAAACGAGATTCTCTTTTAATGCGGCTTACTTCAACACTTGACAAATTAGTTGGTAACTTGCCTGTTGCTAAGTAATTAATTATATTCGTAAACCAAGGGATGGATTTTCGCGCCATCATCAAGCTTTCCTCCGAAATTCCTCACGGACTGGAGGATCAACTGTGGTGATTGGAAGCTGGCTTAGGTGATCAGCCACCAAATTATCAATCCCTTTTTGTCCTTGATTTCCAAATCAAACTTCTGAAGGAGTAAGATCCAATATATTAATCTTGGTTTTGCCTTTTTTTGCTAAGCAAATACTTCAAGGTTGCATGATCAGAGAAATAATAACTTTACTGCCAAGATGATACGATCTAAATTTTTCTAATGCAAAAATGATAGCGAATAATTCTTTTTCTATTGTTGAATAATTTCGTTGTGCGAAATCTAAGGTTCTTGATGCATAGGCAATAACATGAGGTTCTTTTCCAATCTTTTGTTCGAGTATAGCTCTAACACTTCCATCTGAAGCATCACACATGACTTTGAAAGTGAAATCCCAATTTGGCGGTTGGACTATGGGTGTCGAAACTAACCTTTTTCTTCAAAATATCAAACAATTCTCTGCACTCTTGATTGAAATCAAAAACATTATCTTTTTACAGCAATTCACACAATGGTTGTGCCACCGTAGAGAAGTCTTTAATGAACCTGCAATAAAATCTTGCATGACCAAGAAAAGAATGGATTTCCATCACAGTTGTGGGGTATGGAAGTGAGCGTATTATATCGGCTTTCTCTTTGTCTACCGTAATCCCATTTGAAAGTACAATATGTCCAAGTATTAGTCCCTTATTTACCATGTAATGGCACTTATCATAATTAAGAACCAAATTAAACTCAATGCAACGTTTAAGCACATTAGTTAAATTTAAAAGGCATTGGTTTAAAGAGTTGCCATACACAGTAAAATCATCCATAAATACCTCGATTCCTTTTTCAACATAGTCAGAGAAAATACTTAGCATACAATTTTGAAAATACTTAGCATATAATTTTGAAATATGGGAAAAAATCTAAAAACTCGTTAAGGTAACAATAGTGAGATTTACCAGCTAACATTTCTATCATTTGATCTATAAATGGGAGAATGAAGTGATCTTTTCAAGTTAACGAGTTCAACTTCCTGTAATCAATACAAACTCTTAATCCATTTTAAACTCATGTTGACACCAATTCTCCTTCAGAATTTTCGATCACAATAACTCCAGTTTTTTTAGAAACTACATGGACCGGACTTACACAATTACTATTCGAAATTGGGTATATGATATATGCATCACGGAGTTTTTGTATCTCTTTTTTTACCACTTCCATCATTGGTGGATTTAGCTGATGTTGGCCTTCACGGTGACAATTTTGCACCTTCTTCAGTTTTGATTTTGTGCATACATGTTGATGGACTTAGCCCTTTTATATCAGTTATGGTCTACCCTATAGCCTCATTGCGTGCACCCAAAATCGTTATCAAATCTTCCTCTTCTTCCTTGGATAATTTATTCGATATGATCACTTGTAAAGTTTTATTTGCTCCGAGTAAGCATACTTTAAGTCAAATTTAAATTGAAATGAACAGAAAATATGTTTTTCAACTCCCTATTTCTTCACTGTAATCTTCTAACGCCCTGCATAAATCAAAAGATAAATTAGTTCCTAGAAACTCATCAACCAAATGATCAATTATGCTTGCCAATATGTTTGAGTATTTTATTGCTTTATACACATCAAATTTAACTATCTCACCATCAAACTCCGTGGTTAAAATCCCACTTCGTACGTCAATCTTTGTGTGTGTTGTACTTAGAAAGGGGCACCCCAATAGAATATCAGAAGAAGTACTGGTGCGATTATTCTCCATGTCAATTACATAAAAATCAGTGGGAAATATTAAGACATTTACCTTTACCAGCATATTTTCCAAGAGTCCTTCTGGGTAGATGACAGATCTATCGACAAGCTGAATTGATATTTTTGTATCCTTCAAAGGCTCATTAGTAATCATATTATAAACAAAGAGAGGCATTGCATTAATAGAGGCGCTAAGATCACACATGGCTCGCTTTATCCCAACTTTACCAATTTTACAAGGTATTGCGAGCATACCTTGGTCTTGTAGTTTTGGCGTCAGCTTTCATTGGAAAACAGCTGCCACATGTTCTCCTAGATTTTCCTTCTCGTTCCAGTAAGTTTTTTATTCGTAGTGCAAAGGTCCTTAAAAATCGAGCATATCTTGAAACCTTTCGGATAACCTCAATAAGAGGTATATTGATTTCCACCTTCTGAAATACATCCAATATTTCCTTTTCCTCGACTTATTTATCCCTTTTTACTAACCTTTATGGAAAATGTGGTGGCATAGTATAGGGAGATGGTGTTGGATTTGCTTGTAATTCTTCCTTCTCCTTTTAGAACCCTGAGTTAATGACCTTCTTTTCCTTTTAGATTGCTTTACTTTCTGGAAATGGTTGTGTGACAACTGTACCACTCCAGAGAGTGATGGCACTAACATTTTCCTTTAGGTTTACCTCAGTTTGAGATAGAAGTTTAACCTATGAGTCCAAACGTCCCATGAACTAAGCTAGTTGACTCATTTGCTTGTCTAACTCTTGCATATGGGCTTCTGTGTGAGTCTGGAACTTTTCTTGGGAAAGAGCCAACCTTTTGACAGTTGATTCTAAAGATAATTTTTGTGGTTGTTGGGGTAGTAGAGGTGGCCTTGATTGATTGGCTTGAATAGGCCTTGAGTTTTTAGCGTAACTAAAATTTGGATGATCCCTCCATCATGGGTTGTAAGTATTGTCGTAGGGTTTATAAGCCCTTTGGGGAGGTCTTGGAAAGTTCCCTAATGTATTAACTTAAGTAGATTTGTCATCTTGAATTAGTGGACATTCGTTTGTTGGATGATCAAATAATTAACATATTTCACATAATATGTTGGTTCTAACCTTTCCTGCAACAAAAAAATTGACTACATAGTTAATTTATCTATCTTACTTTTTAAGGAAGATAAACTTATCTCATGAACCCTTCTAGAAGGTTCATTAGCTAGGTGGAACTGTTGATAATTTGTGGCCATCATGGAAATTAAATTCCTAGACTCAGTAGGAGTCATGTTCACAAAAGCTCCTACACTGGCAACATTGATCATCTTCATTTCTAGGGGAGTTAATCCTTCATAAAAATATTGAATGAGGTTTTCTTAGTTAACCCATATTTTGGGCAACTATCACATAACTTTTTAAATTTCTCCTAATAGTCATATAGTGACTCTCTCTCTTGTTACTTGATTCCAAGTATTCTTCTTCATAACTCATATGCTTTAGCAGCAGGGAAAAACCTGTCAAGGAAAAGGCAAGTCATTTGAGCCCATGTGGTAATAGAATTTGGGGGTAAATAAAATAACCCTTCCTTATCCGAATCAGCTAAGAAAAAGAAAAAGGAAAAGCTCTAAGTTTGATTTGGTCCTCAGATACTCCTTGTGGTTTCATGCTGGAGCAGACCATGTGAAATTCCATGAGATGTTTATGTGGATTTTCGTTTGGTAATCTGCGAAAAGTATGGAGGAGATGAATTAGGCTGGTTTTTAACTGATATGGAGTTTTGTCTTTGGGAAAATAGATGCACAAAGATTGTTGTTCAGCAGCAGATGTGGCTAACTCTCTGATAGTGGGATGAACATTAGATTTGGTTATGTATTAATGGATTCATCTGAACTTGATTATGGATCTGATTCTTGTTGTCTGTTTCTTTCTCGAAGCGTCTGTGTATGAATTCTTCGAGCTGTGGCTTCGATTTCCCGGTCAAAATCTACTAATTCACCCGGGTTTATCTTGGTCATAATCAAAAGAAAATAAAAACTAGTAATTTTGGCGAAGTCCCCGGCAACGAGCCAATTTGACAAGCATCGTTTTACTATCAAATAAATTCCTTCTTCTCAAAATAAATAAGGAAATAGCGTAGTAAATACAAGTAAGGGTCAATCCACAGGGACATAGAAAATTGCCAAATTTGAGTTTCAGTTGTCTATGATCCAAGCAATCTGCAATAAAATATAATAAATGGGTTTTAATGGAAAAAAATAATTGAATACAAAAAAGTAATTTAGAGTGAAAATAAAGAAGATAGGAAATGTAAAATTGAAAATATTTATGGTAAAAAGCAGCCTCAAGCCTTGCTTTTACTCAATTCGTTTCTGATCATCGAAAATGGATTTTCACTTTGGGATTCACGCCGGTTACAGTCTACAAGGTCCAACCCTTGTAACTTGTTTTTCACTTTGGTAACCGATTTTCCAAAGGCCATTCTTTGGAAATCCAACTTTTAATTGAACCAACTACGACAATCGTCGTTAGCACAACAAAAATATTTTTAGTTTAGGAAAAGCCCGACTCAGATTATGTTGTCTCGTCGAGAATTGAACCTGATCTCAGTTTCCCTTAGAAGACCGCCGCTAAGTGTGATCATAGGAAGTCAGATATGTTACTTTTCGATCTTTCCTCCCAACTTTAAATCAGAACAACATCTAGACCAACGTCGACTTTTTGAAATGAAAGTGTTTTGATTTTATAGCATAGGTCGATTACCTATCCAAGTTTCTTGAAAACTGAGAGTAACATCCTGAAGATGTTAAATGCTTTTTAATTCTCACATATTGAATTGAGTCATCGCTTAGCCTTTCGGCTTATGAGAAAATTAGTTAAGCATGACAGAAGTCATACTTTGCATATGGAAAAATAAAACTAGAAAATAAAAAAATGAAAATGAAAGAAGAAGAACAAAACTTCTATAAAAACAGAAATCACTGAAAGTTATTGAATCTAAAAACAAGTGTGTTCATAGCCTTACCACCAATGGGGTATTTATAGCTTCTAAAATCCTAAAGATAAACTTGGAAATTAAAATAAAAATAATCCTAAAGATAATTCCAAATGTTTTGTTCAAATTCAAACTTTAAATTTTAAAAACAAACATCCTAAGATATCTCTGCTCGTCCACCTTCCAAAAACGGCTGACTAGATCTTCTAGAAAACTGCTGACTGAACCTTCTAGAAACTGTCATGTCATACTGTGTCATGCCCAGACTCATGCATATGTCTCGAGCCGTGATAAAATGCAGAATGCGCCCTTTTTACTGTTAATTTTGGAAAATAAGATCATGCACAAAAAATAAGTGCAATACGACCAAATCAGCAGTAATAAATCCACAACACGGAATAATTAACAAGCAAATATCATCAATTTAGAACACTCGTTATCTCCTTACTCTTTTTTGCACTTAATCAATTTATAAAAGACTTAAGGAATTCATTTCACTTTGCATGCTTTTTTTTGCTTCTTTCTTTCCTTTAATATGTTTCAAAACCTCGTGATCAATGTGTATTACAAACTCCATGGACCAAACATATGTTGTCACGTATTTAGAGCTTGGATCAGGATATACATCTCTTTGTCGTAAGTAGGGTAATTGAGAGAACCTCCACTTAGCTTCTCAATGAAATATGCTATAGGTATCCTTTCTTGAGTCAAAACATCGTTGATCGCTAAACCTGTATCAAACTCAAATTTAACCACACACATGATCAATTTATTGAGCAATAAAACAAAACAAAATAAAAACTTTGTTAAAGAAAAGAATTAAACATGAGAATCTTGTTAAATGGTCCAAGACATGACCACTAAACAACTTTACAAATATTCATTATGTTTCACCAAAAAAAAATATATATTGAAGTAAAACCATAACTTAATTTATATATATATATATATATATATATTAATTAGTACCAATTTAAATCTAATGTAATTACCTAAATAATCTAAATATAGTGTAAATGGACACCTCTTCATGCCATTCTCATAATCATCACCAATTTTTTCAGAAAAAGAAAACTAAAATCATATTGAAACTAATAAATTCGAAAAAAAAGTGTCCAAACTTATATAATTTGTGGTGAAATTATAGATTTTACGAGTATTTTTACGATTTTTTTGTTGGAAATACTATCAAGATTATATTGCACAAAGATACATAAGAACTTACTTTTTATATAGTATTATAATATATATATTCCACTAATTTAAATAAAAATATTATCACTTTATTGGTTAACAAAATAAAATAAAATAAAAATTTTGCTGAAAAAAGAATTGAACATTAGAACCTTGTTAAACGGTCCAAAACATGATCATTAAACCAACTTATAAATATACTTTATGTTTCACAAAAATTAATATTGAAATAAAATTTGTACTTATATTAAATATATATTATAATAATATATAAAAGTTGTTATTTTTCATTGGATTGCATGATAGTTTTCATTGAATTGCATGATATTTCACCAAAAGAAATATTGCATAAAAGTTGAGCTTTTATGACGGCGGGACATTTTCTTCAACAGCTTTCCCTCTAAAAGGCAATTTAGATCTCGGTCCCAGGCAAGAAATCAACACGATTAGGTGCATATACAGTAAAATTGAGATAACAGTTCTTATAAATACTGAGACTTTTAAGCAGAAAATAGAGTAAACCTTTTTATTTTGGTACATAAGTAAAATATGATGCAATGCAGTGAAAAATAACAAATTTTATGCAATTATAAACCTATGATTAAACAAAAACCTAAATCTAAATATGTTCAAATAATTCATTTTAAGGAATTAACAATTCTTTTGGTATTTCTATATTCATCGTATCAAATTATTGATGTACAACGGGAGAGATGGTGTTGAGATTTTCAGTGACAAATCATACCTTCTGGTATTGATGAAGAGTTACTATATATGTCGGTTAGATGTGGATGAGATTTTAGATTTCTATTAAATTGTCTTTAGATCGAGAAGAAGAAGGAAACGGAAAGGGAACTTGATGTAAGGTAATTATACCTTTTCGTTTGATTGTGGATCTAGGAAGGAAGCAAAACAACCTGCAAAGTGAATGGCTCAAACAGAATGGTTAAGGGTGGTAGGCGTATGGTGAATAGGTGGGCTATTTAAAAATGGAAGCGAAAGATGGTTGATAAGGCTATGGTTGTGGTTTATGAAACAAAGGGTGGTTGTGAGGATAGTATCTTAAAGAAGACTCAAAGAAGAACCAATGCAATATAGAGCAAAGACCCAGACTTTATATTTCTTCTTTAAGGGGTGGTGATAAGTACTTTGACCCACTAGTTATATGAACTAGGAACTAGAAGTATCAGGATGAAAAGAAAGGGGTTGACGCCACAAGTATAAAATACTACTTGATAAGTTGATAAAAAGTCACCAGGACTTAAGAAAGAGAATAATCTCACTTCGATTGAAATAAAGGTCTGATTACAAATGAATTGTGATTTCCTATTTATAGGAAATGGAGGGGCATGGCCGAATGGATACATGGTGGTTCGGCCAGCCCTTGTGCCTCTATAAAATGACATAATTAAATGCTAAATGACATAATGTTTTGGTCCTTTATGGAAGGAAATAATCCTTGGTCGAATAGTCCTTGTGTCCCCTCAAGTTGGCGCCAAATTGAATGGGAAATGATGCTTGGCCGAATAAGGAGATAGCTCTTCATCTTGGCGCCTAAATAAACCACATGCAAGGCACATGGGGCTGTTCACATGTAAAACACATGGCTTGGCCGAATAAGGAGAGAACTCTTCATCTTGGCGCCTAAATGATCCATATGCAAGGCACATAGGGGCTGGTCATATGCAAGGCACATGGGTGTTCTAGGAAACCTTGTGGTGCAGCCTTGTGCATGGAATGATGGCTGGTCATGTGCTCTCTCTCTTAGGCGTGTATGTGTCTTCTTCAAGCTAGCTTGAGTTGTGAAGCTAGCTAGCAAACATGGGTTGTTTGTGAACAAACTTCCTAGCTAAGTCCTTGTGAGCTCCTCAATATTATGTTCAGCTACATTCAGCTACCTTTGACATCACTTTTGGCAACTCAGCTCCAAATAGTCCAACTAGCTAAGTTTAGCTAGCCTTAAGCTCCTCCAGCTGAACCGAGCTTCCCTTAGTGTTCCATGAGCTGTCTTGTACTTTGTAAGCTGATTGTGAGCTGCATATGAAGTCCAAATTATTCACCAAGCTATCTCAATGTGCATCATGCTCCAATGTACCTACATGTGCAAGGAAACAAGGTAAGTCCATGATATTGAGCTAAGACGAGCTAAGTACCTTGCTGCCATGTTTGATTAGGGTAATGTGAGCTAAGTTTGTAGGCCATGAGCTAATTATATCATCTCATAATTTGTGTAAGATTATGCATGATACTTAAGAGCTAATATGAATGCATATGAACTAATGAAATGCATTATAAGTATGCGGCCCTGATGTATAAATAATAATCATGCTTAATATGATTATAAAGTTATACTAACATGCTTAACATATTAAAATAACAATGTGCAAAATGTATTCATACTAAGTTATTCTTTAACTTCATAACTAATATCCTAAGCATGATATGTATCATAATAGTATATATTATAAGGCTAGTATAAAGTAAATGTATTATAAGGATGTTCAAGAATACTCCCTTTATAGTTGAAAACGTGCTTGTATCATCCCCCCCTTCTTTAGGGCGATTTGTCCTCAAATCGAGTTCATTCTGTCTTTGCATAGCATCACGTCTTTTTGCTAAAAGGAAACATCCTTTGAAGGATTGTGTCTTTCCATTAGATTCCCTTTCATAAGATTTCCCTTTAGGTCTTTCTTTGGAATATGATTTACCAACAGGTACCTTTTGGGAATGATCTTTATCTAGGGATATCCCTTTTGGAAGTGACCTTTCACGTGAATTGTCCTGAAAAGTGAGGAGAGAAAAGGTTTCATATGAAAGGGTACTTACCTTTTGAAGATTAAAACCATTGGTGAAGAGTTATGACTTTAAGTCCCAATCATCACCATCTTTCGTAGGAGACCCTTCATTTTCCAGAATTGAACCATCATGTTTCTTTATGAAGAAGTTTGGTTTCTTTTTTAGTTCTTCTCCATTTTTTGTTGGGGGTTTTATCTTTGCGCCATGCTTGTACACTCTTTCGCATATGCAATTGATCTTGTTGTACTTCTTTAGGTGTTAAAGGCATCAAGGTCACCTTGCGTCCATCATGCTTAAAAGTGTATTGATTGTGAAAACAATCATGAATGGCCCTTTTGTCATACTGCCATGGTCTCCCAAGTAGAATGTGGCTAGCATGCATAGGGACAATGTCACAAAGCACCTCGTCCTTGTACCTTCCAACTGAAAAAGGAATTAGAACTTGTTTGGTAACATTTAACTCACCTCCTTCATTAATCCATTGGAGTTTATATGGAGTAGGATGCTTTGACGTTGCCAATCCAAGTTTTTCAACCATAAGAGTGCTGGCTACGTTTGTGCAACTTCCTCCATCGATGATCATTGTGAAAACCTTGTCCTTGACATGGCATCTTGTATGGAAAATATTGTTTCTTTGAATATCCTCTTGGGATGTTTGTGATTGTAGGCACCTTTTCGAAACAAGCATCTCACCATGATCTGTGTTTTCTTTAGTTTCTTCATCTTGCATTGTTTCAGGTTCCTCATCAAAAATAGGCTCGTCAGAATCTGATAAAATATCTCCATTGTCAAGTACCATCATGGCATTTCGGTTGGGACATTGACTAGCAACATGTCCTTTTCCAAAACACTTGAAACATTTGATGTCTCTTGTTCTCTCGAAAGTGCTAGTTTGTTTTTCTTTACCCTTTCTAAACTCGCCTACTTGTATAGTTTTAAGTACCTCTGCACGATCCTTTATTTGGACTGGAGTTTGCTTCTGGAAAGTAATAGGCTCTTGCTTTCATTTGTTGGCCGAATTTGGACTGCTCTTAGTATATGATTTCTTTTTGAGTTGTCTTTTTATTTTCATGGCCACGTGCACCATCTCTTCAATCTCTACATAATGCTGAAGTTCAACAAGGTTAGCAATATCAAGATTTAGGCCAGATAAAAACCTTACCATTGTTGCTTCTCTATCTTCATCCACGTTGGCTCGGATCATGGCTATCTCCACTTCTTTGAAATAATCTTCAACACTCTTGCTTCCTTGTTTCAAATTTTGTAGTTTATGATAAAGATCTCGATGATAGTGAGTGGGCACGAAACTTCTCCTCATAATGGCTTTTATTTCTTCCCATGTAGTGATGGGGCGTTCACCATTTCGTCTTCTTGAACTCATCAATTGGTTCCACCAAACTAAGGCATAGTCCTAGAATTCCATAGCAGCAAGCCTGACCTTGTTTTGTTCTGTATAATTTTGACAATCAAAAATGTGTTCGATTTTGATTACCCAGTCCAGATAGGCTTCAGGATCTGTTCGTCCTTGAAATTGAGGAATGATCACCTTGATGTTGCTGAAGTTGTCATTCTGATTTCTATGAACATCTCTTCTTGCTACGGATGTTACTTCAGCCTCCTCCTCTTCTAATTCTTCTTCAATTATAGGGCGGATTATTCTCCGATTGCCTAAGGATGCTTCTAATTGATTCATAAGATCTTGCAAAGGCTCCAATTCTAATTTCAGCAATCTTGCCATTTCATGCATAATGGCTTGGGTTTGCAAGTTAGAGGCTTCTCTTTCTGGTGATCGTCCTGAACTCTGAGACTGGTTAGCAAAAGAAAAGAATAAGATGTGTAAAAGACCTTACCAAGTATATTCACAAAGCCTCACGAGTCACTCCAAGAAAATTTGATGTCACTCAATCCGCTCGTGTTTGCACTCTAGGACTTTAATGGCTTTTACTTGTCCTCTTCTGATCTTACACGCTCCAGCCTTTTTCCTCTCAATTCTCTTGTCTCAAGTTCTAGAAAACTTTTACTCAAGACTATATCGAGTAAATTTTACTTGTTTGGCGTCGGCTGCAAATGGGTTAGTAGGAATGGAAAGCAAAATATAATGAAAGGGTGGCTTAGAAAAATAGAAAGAAAAGAAAAAAAAGGGTTACTTACACAAGTCACTTTACAACCTTCTATCACCACAATCAATTTAAACGGCTTACTTGACTTGCTTGGTGATGAGAATTGTTGATGAGTGCTTCAACTTCTTTCTTTTCTTTTCTTTGCTTTTCTTCTTTTTTAGTGCTGGATTTTTTCTTTCTTTTGAGTGCTTCACTTTGTTTTCTGATTTTTCTTGATTTCTTTGACTTTGCACTTCACTTTGCACTTCTTTTTGTATTTTTCTTTTTATTGTTGTTGCACGTTGCTTTCTTCCACCAAAGCTCTGATTACCGCTTGATGTAAGGTAATTCTACCTTTTCGTTTGATTGTGGATCTAGGAAGGAAGCAAAACAACCTACAAAGTGAATGGCTCAAACAGAATGGTTAAGGGTGGTAGTCGTATGGTGAATAGGTGGGCTATTTAAAAATGGAAGCAGAAGATGATTGATAAGGCTATGGTTATAGTTTATGAAACAAAGGATGGTTGTGAGGATAGTATCTTAAAGAAGACTCAAAGAATAACCAATGCTATATAGAGCAAAGACCCATACTTTATATTTCTTCTTTAAGGGGGGTGGTGATAAGTACTTTGACCCACTAGTTATATGAACTAGGAACCAGAAGTATCAAGATGAAAAGAAAGGGGTTGACGCCACAAGTATAAAATACTTGATAAGTCGATAAAAAGTCACCAGGACTTAAGAAAGAGAATAATCTCACTTCGATTGAAAAAAAGGTCTGATTACAAATGAATTGTGATTTCCTATTTATAGGAAATGGAGGGGCATGGCCGAATGGATACATAGTGGTTCAGCCAGCCCTTGTGCCTCCATAAAATGACATAATTAAATGCTAAATGACATAATGTTTCGGTCCTTTATGGAGGGAAATAATCCTTGGCTGAATAGTTCTATTGTCCCCTCAAGTCGGTGCCAAATTGAATGGGAAATGATGCTTGGCCGAATAGGGAGAGAGCTCTTCATCTTGGCGCCTAAATGAACCACATGCAAGGTACATGGGGTTGTTCACATGCAAAACACATGGCTTGGCCGAATAGGGAGAGAACTCTTCATCTTGGTGCCTAAATGATCCACATGCAAGGCACATAGGGGCTGGTCATATGCAAGGCACATGGGTGTTCTAGGAAACCTTGTGGTGCAGCCTTGTGCATGGAATGATGGCTGGACATGTGCTCTCTCTCTTGGGCGTACATGTGTCTTCTTCAAGCTAGCTTGAGTTGTGAAGCTAGCTAGCAAACATGGGCTGTTTGTGAACAAACTTCCTAGATAAGTCCTTGTGAGCTCCTCAATATTATGTTCAGCTACATTCAGCTACCTACCTTTGACATCACTTTTGGCAACTCAGCTCCAAATAGTCCAACTAGCTAAGTTTAGCTAGCCTTAAGCTCCTCCAGCTGAACCGAGCTTCCCTTAGTGTCCCATGAGCTACCTTGTACTTTGTAAGCTGATTGTGAGCTGCATATGAAGTCCAAATTATTCACCAAGCTATCTCAACCTGCATCATGCTCCAATGTACCTACATGTGCAAGGAAACAAGGTAAGTCCATGATATTGAGCTAAGACGAGCTAAGTACTGTGTTGTCATGTTTGATTAGGGTAATGTGAGCTAAGTTTGTAGGCCATGAGCTAATTATATCATCTTATAATTTGTGTAAGATTATGCATGATACTTAAGAGCTAATATGAATGCATATGAACTAATGAAATGCATTATAAGTATGTTGCCTTGATGTATAAATAATAATCATGCTTAATATGATTATAAAGCTATACTAACATGCTTAACATATTAAAATAACAATGTGCAAAATGTATTCATACTAAGTTATTCTTTAACTTCATAACTAATATCCTAAGCATGATATGTATCATAATAGTATATATTATAAGGCTAGTATAAAGTGAATGTATTATAAGGATGTTCAAGAATACTCCCTTTATAGTTGAAAATGTGCTTGTATCAGAACTTGCCCGAGTGTGAACAGTCCTCCTTTTTCTTGAGAGAAAGAGCTTTCTTATATATTTTGTACCCTTGGTGCCACATGATAGTATATCATATATATGGGTAGGGATGTAAAAAACTATCCTAACCTAAAAATTTGTTTGAAACTGACTTAATTTTGAACTGTTTATGGTGGTGATGATCCGACCTAAAACACTGTTTGAAATGACTTGATTCTGAACTGTTTATGATCTGAGGTGGTGATGACCTGAAATCGATTTGAGTCTAAACTGGTGTTGATCTAAACCCAAGTTGAACATGGTTATTTTGGATATGAACTCGACCTGCACTTATCGTGCAAAAAAATTGAATTTGATAATGTGCTAATCGAACCCAACCAACAACTGACCTGATATAAACCCGAACCTGAGATTAACATGGTAAATACCTAATATAACATGACTTGAAACAATTCGAGATCTGATTTTATCCGACCTTTAGCTGACTTAATCTATAATTGACTCAATTTGTTAATTGACCCGATCAGTAATGATCCAACTTATTATTGAACCAATCTGATATTGACCCAACTTGATATTTATTTGACTTGTAAATTGTAAATTTGTAAATTGTAATTGCAACTGACAAAATAATTATTCACCATTTAAGCTACATGATTAATTATAATCATTAGATTAATAAATTTGCTTTTTATAAGGTATCCCATAAATATATTCAAAAGTTTAATTAAATTAATAATTTGTGATTGATAAATATTTTAAAAAAAATAAATTTTTACTATTTAAGGTATATAATTAATTATGACCATTAGAATAATAAGTATAATTATGATCAATAAATCATTTATATTTGTATATCAATAATATTAATCCTTTTATTTAAATTATTTTTGTTAAATGATTCAATTATTGATTATTAATTTTATTAAATTATATAAAATAATTTAACATATCAATAAGTGCAAAACATTATTAATGATGTAGGGAGGGGAGAGAAGGTGAAATGTTTCTATTTTAAAATTTCACATAAAATTTAAAAAAAGTAGGTAAGAGAGAAGAGAGAATGTTTTCATTTTAAAATATCTTTTTCTTGAATAATTATTTTTAAATACTTTCATTTTAAAAGTTCATTAAAATTTTATGTGTATAATTATATTAAATCGAAATCCATACTTTATATGTTATATTATACATTAACATTTAATCAAAGTTTATGATTAAATTTAAGCTTTTAACTAAAATTGGTGTATATTTATTTCTAATTTTTGTAATTTAATCTAATAATTTTAAGGGAAAATTACTGCAAATATCAACAAACTTTAAATGTTGACTCGTTTATACCACTAAATTTTCAATTTTATCGATTTTAGCACTAACATTTAGTTTAACGTGCAAAAATTATAGAAATACTATGTTTAGGGGGATTTGAACCTAGACCTATGTTTGAAGAAGTTAAAGATAAACCGTTGAGCCAGCTTAAGTTTTTGATATATTTGTAAAAAAATCCTAAAAATTCAAACTTTTAGTTAAGACTAGTTCTAACATTTTAAATAACCTACGGACTAAACCTAAATTTCCCAATTATATTTTTCTCTCTTCTTCCTCTTCATCTTTATCTCCATACCCATCTTCACTACATCAACGACACCTTCCGAGTCAACAGTAGACCAAACGTCACCGTTGGGTTAATATTTCAATATTTTTCAAATAAAACGATGTCGTTTTGGGAATCAAAATAGTCATACCAAGATGATGTCATTTTGGTGAGGCAACCACTTCAGTAGTGTCGCACGATTGCCATGTCATCATCCCGTTAAGTCATTAATGGTGAATTAGTATAATTGAACGTAAAACAAAACGTTAGTGTTGAAATTGGCAAAATTGAAAGTTTGGTGGTATAAATGAGTCAACGCTTAAAGTTTGGTGGTATCTGATGTAATTTTCCCTAATTTTAATTTGGTGATATTTTTTCATTTTAGTCCTTAATATTATAATTTTTATCTCAAATTGACTCATATTTATTTGTATTTTTTGTAATTTAGTCCAAACCTATATACTACATCATAAAACTTTGAAATCTTTAAATAATATTATAATTTCCAAACCCTACAAATTTTTGTTCATCAACTTTTCAAATGAATGCAATTTAGTCTAATTTGATATTAATTTCAGTTATACATGTTGCAAATGTTTCTCTTTGATCCCCACACATTGTTTAATTTATTTAAATTTTAGTTTGCAATTTCATGTTTGTTCAATTTATTCCTTAAAATTATATTTTTTCCAAATTTGGACCATATTTATTCATATTTTTTGTAATTTACTCAAAAGCATATAAATTGCATTATCAACTTCAAACCTTGTAAATTATATCATAATCTTTAAACCCTATAAACTTTTGTTCACCAACTTTTCAAATGAATGTAATTTAGTCAATTTGATATTAATTTTAGCTTTGCATTTTACAAATGTTTCAATTTGATCCATGCACGTTGTTTAATTTATTTAAATTTCAATTTGTAATTTTATGTTTGTTCAATTTAGTTCTAGTTAGTTGTTTGTAATAATTTTGTCTATATATTTAAAGATAATTATTATAATGTCTCTCTTTATATATAATTTTTCAATTGCATAGCTATATATGTACTCTATGGTTATGGTTATGGTTATGGCTATGGCTATGGCTATAAGACTATGGCTAGAAGCATATAATATAAGGTTATAAGACTATAATTTATATTATATATACTATATTATAAACAATACAATTACAATTAGATGTTCATGAAATGAAAAAAATAATTCACTCGAAAATAATCCGATCTGAAGTCTATCTGTATCTGGTAAGACCCGACTTGAAGTTCACGCAAAATCAATATTACCCGACCTGAATTTTATTCGTCAATGACGTGACCCGACCTGAATAAGACCTCACCTAAAGTCTATATGAACCTAAATTAACCTAATATTAAATCGATTCAGACTCAAACTTGTTTTGACCTGAATTGATATTAATCCGACTTGAAATTAATTCGATCCAAACTCAAATTGAGTCTTATTTGAAATCAACCTTAAAATGACCCGAATCCGAGTCGACTTAGACTCGATATGACTCAAGTCAAACCATTAAACTAATATGATATAATTTGTATCTAATTTAAACTTACCTGATATGATTTGACCTGAAACCTAAACGATTAGCTGATTATGTTAGCTTGAATAAATTCAGCATGGACCTATTATGCTATTTTGTAATCGTCTGACTTATTCGGCCGCTAAAAGTGACCAAGTGGGTTAGACTATCCCATCGGTCGATCATCTATTAGATCAATGGACAATGAAGAAGAGTGAGTCGCAGAGTAAGACCTGTGAAACCGTCGCTGTAACGGAGGAAGTTCGTGTCACCAAGGAGATGTAGCCAAAAACATTGCGTTGGAAGATGCATGATAAGATTATGACAAAATTATAACAAATTCTTAAAATACTTTTTAATTTATTTAGATAATTAAATAATATTGTTTACATAGTGGAACCCAAATCTACAAATGACGTTTGGATCGTGCATCCAACTTTTTTAAAATTGTTTATTTTATTTGTAAACTATAATTATTGTTATTTGTTGGTATCTTAAAACAATAATCATTATGATCATTTTTCTCTGATTTTCCTATAAATAGCAACGGTGTCAGCACCAATTCCTCATCCAATTATCTTTCTTTCTTTGTTCCCTTAATTATTATATTGAAATGGCTCTCTCACGTCTCTCCTTGGCATTCTCCTTTCTTGTACTGTCATTTATAGCAATTGCTTCGGCTGGCGATTATGGTGATACTGCTTCATCTAAGTATGGTTTTGACGGAACACCGGCTGACAGCCCTCAGGCAAAGCCAGAAGAAGCTCAAAAGCCTCAATACGGTACCAAACCCGATTACTACCAGCCCAAACCGGTATACAAAGAGAAGCCTGGTCATGCTGATGATTCATCAAAGTATGGTTTTGATGGAATACCGGCTGACAGCCCTCAAGCAAAACCAGAAGGAGAAGAGAAGCCTAATTATGGCACAAATCAAGACGCCTACAAGCCAAAACCAGAAGAGAAGGAAAAGCCTGACTATAGCAAAAAGCCATCCGTTGTCAAACCAAAGTCGGAAGGCGAAGACAAGCCTAATTATGGCACAAATCAAGGCACCTACAAGCCAAAACCAGAAGCAAACGAAAAATCTGGTTACAACAGAAACTCATATGTTGTAAAACCAAAACCAGATAACTACAAGCAAGCAAAGCCAGATGAGAAGCCTTCCTATGGAACAAAATCTGAAGCAAACTATCTCTCCTCTGCTGTTCAAGGGACTGTTTTATGTAAAACAGGTTCCAAGTATTACCCAATTCAAGGTAATTAAATTCCTGTTGGACAATCCTAATAACTAATTTGTATTGATTAAGTCTAATTGGGTTCTTATTTCTTTTTTCATCTTCTTTGGCATGAGTAGGGGCTTTGGCAACGATAACATGTAAAGCTGTTGATGAGATCGGTTACTAACAGTACACAGCTTACACAGCAGAACACTAAGAAATTCAACAGAGCAACAGGAATCTCACAAGCAACCAAACATTAAATCCAACCCCACCCAAAAACACAGCAGCGAATGTGCTTCACCCCCACAGGAGCTAGGCTACTAGCAGCAACTCCCCAGGCCGCCTGCAACCAGAAGAGCAACACAAGCAAAGGAACCTATTCCTAGATTCAATCACGGCCACCACCCACGTAGCAACCATCTATGCAGAACCAACATTGCAGGAGCCTTCCTGTACGATAGAAAAACGACGACACCGTAGCAATGCCAAAACCAAACGATTGCACAGACATACATGAGGCTAACCAAACAATGACATCATCTCTCAATTATCACAACCAACAGACCACCCAGAACAAACATTAACAATACACCAATTCACAGGGAAACAATAATACACTAAAACCGTAGCCACTACCCCTCAAAACAGAACATCAAACAAAAGGATCCACCCCATCAACTCCAAACTATATCAATACTCAGCACGCAAGAAGACAGTAAAGAGACAACACAATACAACCACCAACGCTTCTACACTAAGTAATAATCACCAGAAAAACCACCCCAACGACTTCAAGTGCACCACTCGAACAATGACTGTATCCCTCAGACCAACTGAAGTGAACCTGCCAAAACCAAGTTAACTGAGACGACCAAGCCAATTATACTCTGACCCCATGTTTAACAAAAGAAATCTGTGCACAAGGAAGCCTGGAAAAATCCAAAATAGAAAAGCTGTCAGATTGGCAGCTCCATTTAATCCAATGGCGAATCCTCAATACAGCCAATTCGTATATGTGCTCCACCTCAGGATGCCTATTTTTTAGCAACCCTTCATTCCTACATAGCCAAATGGTCCACACAAAGCCAAAAAAAAACTAAAAGCCAATAATTTCGACAATATTTAGAAACCGGAAGGTCAACCCAGCACAATAAAAACGACCTAACAACCCCGGGGCACACAAAGTGAATATTCCACTGTGATAGCCATCTTTGCCACACTCTCCATAACAAAGCACACCTGCACAGTAAGTGGTTAACAGACTCATTTTCCAACCCATATAACAAGCAAAGACATGAATCTGGATTTAAAACTCCCCTTTTTGCAAGCTCGGAGTGAACCGGGATCCTATGTAACAAAGCCTTCCCAACAAACGCCTCCACCTTAGGCAGGGCAAGATTGGACCAAACAAGGTTCGAAAGTTTATCTCTTTCTACATCAGAACCAGCCGATAAGGAACAGAAAGAACTAGATGAAAATAGTCCATTTGCGAAACCAACCCATCTCAATCTATCACCATCACAATTAGCTCTTGCACCATTGTTGATAGCACGCAGAAAGTCCTCTCCTAAGCTCAATGTTCCATTCCCATATGCCATTAACTTTCACACCAAACTCTGCCATTTTACCTCCTTTTTTAACTGCCACACTAAAAATTCTAGGAAACGCCACTTTAAGAGAGGGGACTTCGGTCCAGAAATCTTCCCAAAAGTCAGTGTGCAGCCCATCCCCAAGGATATTCTAAGGTTACTGCTGAACAGATCATTCTCCTCCGACAGTGGCTGGATTATATTCCTCCACAAACGAGAGGCCTTCTTGGTTGGGAGAGATTGTTCATTATAACCATATTTGGCCACCATAAGTTTTCTCCATTAGCTTTCAGGCTCCCTCCCGAATCGCCAAATCCACTTGTTAAGGAGAGCTCGATTTTTGACCCGGAGATCAATGACCCCTAAACCACCATGAGAGTTGGGACTACACACCCAATCCCACTTAACCCAGTGGATTGATTTGCCACTACTTCCTCTCCACAGGAAATTTGAGATAATACTTGTAAGTTTCGAAGAGACAGCCGCTGGCATTAGGAACAAAGACAGGTAATACACCGGCAGATTTGTGAGCACTGATTTGACTAACGTTAAGCGCCCTCCGAAGGATAATAATTTTCCTTTCCAGCCCTCAAGGCAAGAAGAGACTTTCTCCACAACTGGCTTCCATAACTCTACTGAGCTCCTAGACTGACCCAGTGGCAAGCCGAGGTAGACAGTTGGCAGCTTATCCCAACCACATTTCGAAACTCCAACCCATGCTTCAATGCAACTATCCTCAAGATTAATCCCGAATAACTTGGTCTTTCTAAGGTTCAGACTTAGCCCCGAAGCGATCTCAAAGATTCTGAGAAGCCTTTTAATGTTGGCTATGGAATCCATATTTGCATCACAAAAACACTATCAGATCGTCTGCAAACTGGATATGCGAAATAATAAGGTCACTAGGCCCAACTCTCACACCCTTGATTAAACTGATATTAACACCTTTTCTGATTAATCCACTCAACGCTTCCCCCACGAGGTTGAACAAATGTGCGAGACAATGGACAATCTTGGCGCAACCCTCGCTTAATGTTAAAGTTATTCGACGAGTAACCATTGACTAGAACTGAGATAGAAGCAGTTGAAATACACAACTTCATCCAAAGCCTCCATTTTTTGCCAAAACCCATAGAATTCATAATTAGTCTAGAAAACCCCAATCCACCGAAACGTAGACTTTACGAAAGTACTGCTTCTCTTTTCCTTTTGCTTAGGTCATCGATGAATTCGTTAGCAGTGAGTGCGCAATCCGAAATTTGTCTCCCCACAATGAATGCAAACTACTGAGAATCACCCACTACTTCACATATGCATCCTGCAAGTCTTCTAGCCAAAACTTTTGACAATATCTTATAGACACTCCCACCCAGCGAGATAGGACGAAAATCCACTATAGACTCAGGATAACTCTTTTTCGGGATAAGGGTGATGAAAGAATGATTGATAGAGACGTCTGGTAGTTACCCATTATAAAACTCAGCGAAGAAGTCCATAATCTCACCCTTTTAATCACTGCAAATTTTTTTGAAATCCATCAGGGTCGGGAGCTCTAGACCCGTCCGACGAAAGAATCGCACTCCACACCTCTTGTCTTAACCGTCTTTCGGTTGTGTTCAGGAATTGGGCTTCGACGTGAAAATGGATTGGGAGTCGCCACCGATCATTTATTTTACGAAAAGTGGGTTGATCGGATACCTTATTTCTTACCTGATCTGCGTCTTACCAGTGATATGTCGGATCCGGGAGTCGGTTACGATCAAGGAAGGATTAGCACCCTCGAACCGCCCTTTCGGTACTATGTAATTTCCAGTTGTCTTTAATTAAGAAAGTTGAAAGTTTAAATTGAAAGGTAAAATAACGATAAAAAACTTACATTTGATTAATTGAAAATGTACCCTTAAGAAAGTAAAAAAGTCATGTTAAATAAAATGATAAGAAATTAATTAATTAAATTAAAATGAAAAGAAAATAAATTAAGTAAAATGATAAAATGAAGAAAGAAAAGATAAAATAATAAGTAAAAAAATAAATAATAAAATATATATAAAAAAGAAAAAGAAAAAGAAAATAAATAAAACAAAATAATAATAACAAAGTACGAATAATATATATATATAAAATAAATAAATAAGTAAATATATATAAATTAATAAATTAAATGACGAAAAGAACATATACACATATAATGGTAAAAAAACAAATAAAGATAATTACAATATATATATATATATAGTAACAATACTAATAATGATAATAAGTAGTTAAAAAAATAATCACACCGAAAAGGGAAGAAAAGAAAGTAAGGTTTGGTGAAGTATAATTGACAAGAAGAAAAAATGATGAGGGGTGGGGACAAAGTAGGTAGATATAATTAACTTGTGTAGATATATATATATATATATATATATATATATATATATATATATATAATAATAGTAAAATGTATATATAACAACAATAATATCAATAAAAAAAGAAAAAATATAATATAATGATAATAAAAAATATAGAAAATTAATAGAAAATATGTATAATATTATAAAATATAGCACTTAAAATAAAAAAAAAACCAATATATATTAATAATAGGTATAAAAATTAAAATATTTAAAAAGAACATATGTGTGTATATATATATATATATATATATATATATATATATAACAAAATAAATAATATAAAAACAAGTAATAATACAAGAATAATAAAAAGAAAGAGAAAGTAAAATATAATAATAATAAAATATAAAAAATACATATATATATAAATAAGTAGAATAAAAGGAAAATATAATAGTAAAAATAATAATAATAAATATAATAGTAATAATAAAAATGCAAAGAAAATAAATATATATATATGGGTAATAACGTATATAAATAGAGAAAAATTAAAAAAGTGATAAATTAAAAATAAAATTAGCAAGTATGTATATATATATATATAAACTAATTAAGGGATTAAAATGAAATGAATGTAAATTAAGTGGGTAAATGTCAAAGAACATTGAAGATTAAAACCAACAAAAATAAAAAAAAAATTCATTTTTTTGATAGATTTTCGTACTCTCATTCAAAAATGTAATTTTTTTTTGCGAAATAACCTCTAGGGAGCGTAGATCTGAAATCAAAGTTTCAAAAAAACTCTCTCTGGGTCATCGGCTAAAACATTTGTCTTTGGGGTTCTCTAAAGAAAACACGATTAACAACACATGCAAGTGAAGAGTAAAGAGAAACAAACAAAAGATAAAAAAAGCTTTCACCTTTATTACTTCGAATCGTTTACAATAGCTTTGCCTTTGTATTTTCTGTGTTTTCCTCTGTATTTTGTCTGTAAATCGTGTCTTACAATAGTGAGTTACAATGACTATTTATAGTGCTTGTGGATCCTATCTTTAGGAGTTTAAATCATAGTAGAACTCTATCCTATTTTTAGGAGTTTAAATCCTAGCAAAATTCTATCCTATTTTTAGGAGTTTGAATCCTAGTAGGACAAAAAGGTGTGTTGACAGCTGCCCCTCTTTGCCCATAGTCGTGTAACGGGGATAGGGCAAAGATTAAAAGACACACTTTTCGTTCGGTGGAGTTGAAAATTGACTCTGATGTTTCAATAACTCCCTGTCGAATTGAGTTACGGATGACTCCTCCGTCGTGAAGCCGAGTTCATCTTGAAATGATATGAAATTGAAGCCGTAGTTCGGAATTTGAATCAGTACGTGGCTTCTCGTTGCCCTTCGGTATTCTTCTCGGTTTAAAGACCTTGGATCGGAATCGAACTCAAAAATCTTCATTGACAGATAGCTTTTTCTTGACTTAAGCTATGCTGCTTGAAAATGGTTGCTTGTCACTCAGGCACGGCTAACCCAGATCCTCTTCTCGACTTGAAAACCTCGACTGCAACCGGAAAGTAGTGTGATTGATGTGTCATCGAGCTGAATGGAATCGAACTCGACAATTTTGATGGCAGATAACTCTTCTAGCCTTGAGTTATGCTATAAATGATGTGCCTTGGAGTTGAGCGTAATCGAACTCGAAGGTCTTTGTTGACAGATAATCCTTCTTTGAGTTGGATATCCCTCGTCGTGAAGTTGAAATCCAATCTAAATATGGATGATGCTTGTGTGCACGATTCCCTTCGTCGTGAAGTTGAAATCCAAGTAAGTAGCATTGTTCCGAGTCCAATATCCTCCGTCGTGAAGTTGAAATTGGCTCTGGAATCAGGAAATTGTTTGTTGACAACCAGCCGTCCCTTCGTTGTGAAGTTGAACTTGTGTTGTCTCGAGTCCAATATCCTTTGTTGTGAAATTGAAATTGGCTCCGAAATTGGGAAATTGTTTGTTGACAACCAGTGGTCCCTTCGTCGTGAAGTTGAACTTGCGTTGTCTCGAGTCCAATATCCTTCGCTTTGAAGTTGAAATTGGCTCTGAAATTGGGAAGTTGTTTGTTGACAACCAGCGGTCCCTTCGTCATGAAGTTGAACTTGCGTTGTCTGGAGTCCAATATCCTTCGTTGTGAAGTTAAAATTGGCTCTGAAATTGAGAAGTTGTTTGTTGACAACCAGCGGTCCCTTCGTTGTGAAGTTGAACTTGCGTTGTCTGGAGTCCAATATCCTTCACTGTGAAGTTGAAATTGGCTCCGAAATTGGGAAATTGTTTGTTGACAACCAGCGGTCCCTTCGTCGTGAAGTTGAACTTGCGTTGTCTGGAGTACAATATCTTTCGTTGTGAAGTTGAAATTGGCTCCGAAATTGGGAAATTGTTTGTTGACTACCAGCGGTCCCTTCGTTGTGAAGTTGAACTTGCGTTGTCTGGAGTCCAATATCCTTTGTTGTGAAGTTGAAATTGGCTCTGAAATTGGGAAATTGTTTGTTGACAACCAGCGGTCCCTTCGTCGTGAAGTTGAACTTGCGTTGTCTGGAGTCCAATATCCTTCGTTGTTAAGTTGAAATTGGCTCTGAAATTGAGAAGTTGTTTGTTGACAACCAGCGGTCCCTTCGTCGTGAAGTTGAACTTGCGTTGTCTGGAGTCCAATATCCTTCGTTGTGAAGTTAAAATTGGCTCTGAAATTGAGAAGTTGTTTGTTGACAACCAGCGGTCCCTTCGTTGTGAAGTTGAACTTGCGTTGTCTGGAGTCCAATATCCTTCACTGTGAAGTTGAAATTGGCTCCGAAATTGGGAAATTGTTTGTTGACAACCAGCGGTCCCTTCGTCGTGAAGTTGAACTTGTGTTGTCTGGAGTACAATATCTTTCGTTGTGAAGTTGAAATTGGCTCTGAAATTGGGAAATTGTTTGTTGACAACCAGCGGTCCCTTCGTCGTGAAGTTGAACTTGCGTTGTCTGGAGTCCAATATCCTTCGTTGTTAAGTTGAAATTGGCTCTGAAATTGAGAAGTTGTTTGTTGACAACCAGCGGTCCCTTCGTCGTGAAATTGAACTTGCGTTGTCTGGAGTCCAATATCCTTCGCTGTGAAGTTGAAATTGGCTTTGAAATTGGGAAGTTGTTTATTGACAACCAGCGGTCCCTTCGTCGTGAAGTTGAACTTGCGTTGTCTGGAGTCCAATATCCTTCGTTGTGAAGTTGAAATTGGCTCTGAAATTGAGAAGTTATTTGTTGACAACCAGCGGTCCCTTCGTCGTGAAGTTGAACTTGCGTTGTCTGGAGTCCAATATCCTTCCCTGTGAAGTTGAAATTGGCTCTGAAATTGGAAAGTTGTTTATTGACAACCAGCGGTCCCTTCATAGTGAAGTTGAACTTGTGTTGTCTGGAGTCCAATATCCTTCGTTGTGAAGTTGAAATTAGATATGAAATTGGGAAGTTGTTTATTCACAACCAGCGGTCTCTTCGTCGTGAAGTTGAACTTGCGTTGTCTAAAGTCCAATATCCTTCGCTGTGAAGTTGAAATTGGCTCCGAAATTAGAAAATTGTTGTTGACAACCAGCCGTCCCTTCGTTGTGAAGTTGAACTTGTGTTGTCTTGAGTAGCACGATATCCTCCGTCGTGGATTTGAAATCGTGGATGTTTGGCTTCGAGCTAGATATCCTTCGTTGTGAAGTTGAAATCTACTCTCGAGCAAATTGTGAGTTCGAGAGAAACTTTCAATCTGTCGAGTTGGTCGAAGTGTAGCTTCTTGCTACTGAGTTAAGCAACCAGCATGAATCTTTAAAGGTGCTTTTGAATCGAGTATCCTTTGTCTTGAAGTTGAAACTTGACTCTAAAAGCTGCAAAAAATTATGTATGTGGAAAATGATAAATATGTGGAAAATGATAAATATGATGCTCTAAAATGTATGCATAAGATGCATGTAACATGAATTGGTTATATTTTATCTCTTGAAAAAGGTCTGATAATTTGTATTAGGATATTGAATCCCTAAATGATGCCCCAATATCCAAAAATACCCTAATATTTGATGTTGAATCTCCAAAGATGCCCCAAATATTCCTCATTTCTTGCTTCAGCATTGATTCTGAGCATGAGTTTTGTGTCTAAGAGTCACATGTCATTTACCAAGATCCATTCTAGAGAGACTGTCTTGTTTGAAAAAAAATGTTTTTCTTTCTCTTTTATTTTCAAAGATCTGAAAATATCAATAAAGAGTTTCGAAAAATGTTTAATCAAAAGTTATGAAAATATTGTCTCTTTCACGGTTTTACAATTGAGACGAATCATAAAACTAGAGTTCATTGGATATCAAATGTTTAATTACAATGTTAATCCTTCAATAAATTATAGCTATTTGACACGTGCCAAAATCAAAGCTATCTTTGGGAAATGGTTAAGTAAGGAAAGGATAAAAAGGTCTCAGGTTATTGTGTTTGGTCAAAGGTTTGTCATTTGATGCTCAAAGGTTTGATGGGGTAGCTTGCATGCTCCTCTACTGGAAGTGTTCTCCGACTACCAGCTTTCATAGTCACATTTGGATTGTGTGATGCCTTATCAAGGAATTTGTGTGATCGCCTCAGTTGCACAATTTTTATATTCGAGTCACCTTTTCAGGTTTTCAACTCGAATCCTCCTTTGGTTTCAAGACGTTATTCAGGATTTACGTCTTGAACCCCCCTTTGTTATTTTTCTCTACCATGCATTAATTACATTTTTTTTTTTTTGCAAACAAAGATTAATCCTGATGGGCGGGATGAAATCTGAAGATAATCTCTTATGTTTAGAAATCCATGTATGATTAGAAGGGACTTTTAAGGCACGTAATGTAGGTCAGGGTTCATGGTTATGAAAAAAGGATAAATAGGCCCAAACAAGTGTTTCAGGGTGTTGAACCAAGGATCAATTCATTATGATGCCTTCAATCATGTCCTGCTCAAAATGTCTCTCTCTTGATGCTCTATGATCTTCGAGTGAAGTGATTCAGTGATTCGAGAATGATTGTGCTTGATCAATCTCATAGTTTGAAGCTTGATGTGTCATTTCAAACAAGTGTTTCAGGGCGTTGAACCAAGGATCTATTCATTATGATGTCTTCAATCCTGCTCAAAATGTTTCTCTCTCTTGATGCTCTATGATATTCGAGTGAAGTGATTCAGTGATTCGGGAATGATTGTGCTTGATCAATCTTATAGTTTGAAGCTTGATGTGCCATTTTTTTAGGGAATCTTTGCATGTGTTTTTTGTCCCTTTTTCTTTTTGATTTTTGTTCTTGTTTCTCTTTTTTCTTTGCTTTTTTGCTTTTTTTCTTTTTTGTTCTTGATTGGATCTTCTCACTTGCCATTTGGTCAACCTTTTGGTATCTCATCTGAATCAATGTCTTCGCTCATGTGAGCATATTTCTTCCACCTTGCCCCCAGTGTGGAGGGTGATCCTTGGTTAGGGTTGAATCAGAAGAAAAATACTACAGGCTCAAAAGGGGACACAAGGGATATATTTTTTTCTCATGTTGTGAAGGGATAAAGAAAGAAAGTCGTTCATCATTTTATACATGTAAATCTTCACAGAAGAGGTATCCCCAGGGGGATAGATTTTCAAGATTAATTATATTCACATGAAAACAGTGTAATTAATGCATGATAGAATTATTTCGAATGAATTTTTCTTTTTTTTTCCAGATGTCTCAATGTTCAGGCTCCCCGCGAGATGTCCCAAGTTGGTTCTTTAGAAGAATATTCATGTTAAAATGAACAACTCAATGCCTTGGGTTTTAATGGTAAGAAAGGTTATTTTTGAGTCTAAAAAGACAGTGGTGTGATCTTATTGACTCAAAGAAAGGTATGAGTGTATCAAAAAGATAAAGCCAATTGTTCAAGAATTTTAAAAGGAGGTAATGTCAAAATTTCATCTTTTGGTAATGACCACGAGTTGTTTTGGGCAAAGAATCAAGGTATTTTATTCTGGGGTTTGAGACAGGGTAAGAAAGGTCTAATCTTTCCATATGTCAAAAATCTATAATTCTTGAAGAATTAAAAGAATCATTAATTCATTTAATATTCGAAGAACTAAATATTAAAATTTGTTCAATTGCTCCACCTTAGAAAGCATCATAAATTCAATCATTTAAAAGATTAAGTAAATATGAAAGATCAAAGACGTGTTCAAACAAAACAATCCTCTAAGTACAAATGGTATATGCCATGCCCCCTTCTTCGGCAAGCGCCTTACAGTTTTCAGATGAATGTTTGGGGCTTCTTATGTGATAACAGCTAACAGCTTCAACATCGTAGCTCTTAGGATATGGGGATTCTTTTCTTAGATCATCCTGGCATGCTTTGTCCTATAATCAGCTGATCAGGCTCCCACTGTATTGTTTTCAATTTTTTCTTTTGATGTTACAATCTTGCTTCCATTTGGTGTCATGTGGTTAAAACCACTTCATCGAATCCTCCATGAAGAAATTTCATGTTTATGAAAAAAAATGAAATGTAGATGCACAACGCAAAATGAAATAAAAATGCATGAAATGTTCGAGGCATTGATCCAGAAAAATGTCCATTATTATAAATAATCCTTATTTTGACAAAAATGTTTTATCTTGTAAGAGACATAAAATCAATCAAAGGTATATTCAGACAATCCTCTAGACCCCAAACAACTTCCAGCAAGTTGACAAGTCTTCTGTTTTCATCTGTCACTGGTTGTAAGCCTTGTCGAACCACTCCAGCTTCCCTTGTCAGGCCATGTAGATGGCGAGCTGCCTTCTTTACTTGATCCAGGAAGTCTCGGATGACTGCGTCTCTGGCCTTCAACCTTTGTTGTGCTTGCTCCCAACAGAAACGCCACTGCAAACCCCCGTCGAAGGGCATTATCTGAAGCTCGCTCGCTTACTTTTTGAATCCATCTACAATAGCTTCTAACTCAGCTATTGTTTTACCATCTCTCTCATGTTGTTTCTCCAGATCAGGCATTTGGATTCTCAGGCGTAGGTTTTGATGCTGACTGTCTGCTAAGCGCCTTTGGGCAGTCTTCATCTGTTTCTTCCAAGTTCTCTAATCAGGCCCCTCGAATTTTCTTTTCAGGCTATGGGCTTCATCTTTCCATTACTCAGAGGACACTTTCAACTTAGAGTTATCCTTGACAGCATCTTGATACCCCTTTCTCAAATCTTCGAGCTAAAAACGGTCTCTTTTCTGCTCTCTTTCCAGTTTATCTGCTCGATCTTTCTGAGAGTCGGCGTCTAGCTTCCACTGATAGTGCTCGGCTTCAAGTTCTCTAACCTTCTTCTTTAACTCATTTTTCACAGCTTTAAACTCCGCCTTAGCTATCTCAAGTTCAGAAGGGACATGCCTGAGATGCTCCTTCATGGTTCGTGTGTCCTCACGGTCTGGCACCGGGATGTTATCATTCTTTCTCAATCTTCGTCATTCCATATAATCCAGAGTGAGCATATCTCTAGCAGCCACAACATCTATCCATGATACTTTCTTCCATGACTCGGCTATCTCTTTGATCTTCTTCTTATAATTGTCACCGTGATACACAAACTCTTATGTAGATAATCTGTATGTTGTTGGGACAAACTGACGTGCCCCATACTCTCTAAGTGTCAACAACGAAGCATACCCAACTGCACCCCAAATTCCAAGTAAGGACATAGTGTCAAAATCCCCAAATCGGAAAAGAACGTCACTGAGGAACAACCAGGGGGCTCTCCAAGTAATATCCCGGTCCTGAAGATGTGTGAAGACCTTCATCCATTTTTCCTTCAAAGCGCTTTCAAGTTATTTCATGGTGATGAACTCTCTCAAAGGTGAATACGTAGTGCTAAATCGGCGGTAGGCAACCCTATTAGTTTTCCAAAAGTGGCTGTGAATCCAGACTTGAATGAGCTGAACATATCCAATGAATCTACCTCTGCCAGCTCTTCGGCAATGGTTGAGAGACCGAAAGGTCTTGGCTAAGATGGTTGGTGATGGGTTGACTCGTTTCGGAAGTTACTCAATCAGTTCCACCACGACTGCGTCAATGCATCCCAAAATCTTCGGAAAGATGATCAAGCCATACAGACATAGTGAAAAAAAGGTCTATAGTCTTCCATTCATCAGGGTGGTCATTCATTAGTTTCCTTATGTGGATCCACTCAATTCCTTTCCCGTTACCTTTGTTTCGGAGTCGGTCAGTCACCCACTTTTCATCAACCCCTGCAATCTTGGCCAGTTTGTTCTTGAAAGGATGACTCTTGATGTGTTTGATGTAGGCTCACTCCAGTTTAATGCTTTCACAGTGCAATAGTGTAGTATACTCCTCGATGGTAGGTACCATGTCCTCTTGGTTAAAAGTGAAGCAAATGTATCCCGGGTTCCAGAATTGAACCAAGGCTCTGATTAAGGGCTCATCGATCTTAACATGAAGCAAAAGTGCAATGTCACCATACCGCTGACTGAACTTCTGTTTTCGATCATTCTTCCAACTGTCCCAGATGTCTCGAAGTTCTTGCACATTGTTCTATTTTAGGCTGATAGAGGCATAGCTAACAAGCTCTGACACATAACTTCCTTGAAGATTGTCTCCTTTTTCTTTCTGAGTCTTCTCGGACCATAGTCGTACCTCGGGCTTTTTAATCTCCTGTATTACAACACCTTTGTTCATTAATGCAGATTATTTATGGTTAACGAACACATTTTTTTGGTGGATCAACACCTCTTTTGAATGATGCAGATGATGGAAATAAGATAAAAGAGAGGACAAAAATGAAAAGAGTTAGTAAGGTAAAGATAATAATCAAAGCAATCATGAAAATAAAAGTCCTACCCCACATGATATCTACCCTACATGCTTATTATTTCTACCCGGACATGATCTCTATCCCGCAAGTTGATTTTGAACAAGTCCTAACCGCATAAATTTCTAGTTCACATGTTTTGAACAGAAAGTAAAGCAGAAAATAATTTAGGCATCCTAGGGTTTAAAACGAGGTTTTAGGGTGGGCCCTAACTCCTTGTAGTCTCTGGGTTTAGGTTCTAAAAAAAGGTACTCGAGTTCTCCTTGCCGGTGCCCCCTTGGGCTTACCAGACCCTTAGTCCTAAACCCATCACAGGCTTGTGTGGACTAAGTTAAACTCGAGAGGAAACATTCCCTTATGCCCATACGGAGAATAAATTCACACGAAGGCATAAGGTATATGAATCCCGAAGGTTACTTGTTAGGCCCATACGATGAATAAATTCACAAGAAGGCGTCGCTTTCACCCCCACTTAAAACGGGTTCGGAGCTCGGGTATAGAGCCTTTGGATGAAAAATCCTTAAGGGCTGAAATCATTAAAAAACTGTCAGTACAACTATTTACTCGAAAATATAATCAAAAGTAAGTAATAATGATCGAAATGTTACCTTAAAATTTAAACTTACCCTTTTCATTAAAAAGACAACTGGAAATTACCTTAGCCTGACTCACTTACCTGTGTCCCCAGCGGAGTCGCCAAGCTGTCGTAACCGTCTTTCGGTTGTGCTCAGGAATTGGGCTTCGACGTGAAAAATGGATTGGGAGTCGCCACCGATCATTTACTTTACGAAAAGTGGGTTGATCGGATACCTTATTTCTTACCTGATCTGCGTCTTACCAGTGATATGTCGGATCCGGGAGTCGGTTACGATCAAGGAAGGATTAGCACCCTTGAACCGCCCTTTCGGTACTATGTAATTTCCAGTTGTCTTTAATTAAGAAAGTTGAAAGTTTAAATTGAAAGGTAAAATAACGATCAAAAACTTACATTTGACTGGTTGAAAATGTACCCTTAAGAAAGTAAAAAAGTCATGTTAGATAAAATGGTAAGAAATTAATTAATTAAATTAAAATGAAAAGAAAACAAATTAAGTAAAATGATAAAATGAAGAAAGAAAAGATAAAATAATAAGTAAAAAACACAAATAATAAAATATATATAAAAAAGAAAAAGAAAAAGAAAATAAATAAAACAAAATAATAATAACAAAGTACGAATAATATATATATATAAAATAAATAAAAAAGTAAATATATATAAATTAATAAATTAAATGACGAAAAGAACATATACACATATAATGGTAAAAAAACAAATAAAGATAATTACAATATATATATATATATAGTAACAATACTAATAATGATAATAAGTAGTTAAAAAAACAATCACACCGAAAAGGGAAGAAAAGAAAGTAAGGTTTGGTGAAGTATAATTGACAAGAAGAAAAAAATGATGAGGGGTGGGGACAAAGTAGGTAGATATAATTAACTTGTGTAGATATATATATATATATATAATAATAGTAAAATGTATATATAACAACAATAATATCAATAAAAAAAGAAAATAAATATAATATAATGATAATAAAAAAATATAGAAAATTAATAGAAAATATATGTATAATATTATAAAATATAGCACTTAAAATAAAAAAAACCAAATAATATTAATAATAGGTATAAAAACTAAAATATTTAAAAAGAACATACATATATATATATATATATATATATATATAACAAAATAAATAATATAAAAATAATACAAGTAATAATACAAGAATAATAAAAAGAAAGAGAAAGTAAAAAATATAATAATAATAAAATATAAAAAATATACATATATAATATAAATAAGTAGAATAAAAGGAAAATATAATAGTAAAAATAATAATAAATATAATAGTAATAATAAAAATGCAAAGAAAATAAATATATAATATGGGTAATAACGTATATAAATAGAGAAAAATTAAAAAAGTGATAAATTAAAAATAAAATTAGCAAGTATGTATATATATTTATATAAACTAATTAAGGGATTAAAATGAAAGGAATGTAAATTAAGTGGGTAAATGTCAAAGAACATTGAAGATTAAAACCAGCAAAAATAAAAAAAGTTTTCATTTTTTGATAGATTTTCGTACTCTCATTCCGAAAATGTAATTTTGTTTTTTGCGAAATAGCCTCTAGGGAGCGTAGATCTGAAATCAAAGTTTCGAAAAAACTCTCTCTGGGTCATCGACTAAAACATTTGTCTTTGGGGTTCTCCAAAGAAAACACGATTAACAACACATGCAAGTGAAGAGTAAAGAGAAACAAACGAAAGATAAAAAAAGCTTTCACCTTTATTACTTCGAATCGTTTACAATAGCTTTGCCTTTTTATTTTTCGTGTTTTCCTCTGTATTTTGTCTGTAAATCGTGTCTTACAATAGTGAGTTACAATGACTATTTATAGTGCTTGTGGATCCTATCTTTAGGAATTTAAATCATAGTAGAACTCTATCCTATTTTTAGGAGTTTAAATCCTAACAAAATTATATCCTATTTTTAAGAGTTTGAATCCTAATAGGACGAAAATGTGTGTTGACACCTCTTCTTCGGAGAACGGAGCTTCAATTGCTTTCCTTGAATCTGGGAAAATTTTGTTAAGGTGCACATCAAAGTTCCTAAGAGGAAGAGTAGTCACGGCATTATAACTTTTGCAAAAGTGCTTCTCAAAAGCCTTGATGATCAAGTTCGGCTCCTTTAGTACCAGATTATCAACCCTTAATTTTGAATTTTGCGCAATTCCTGATTGAGGCAGAGATTTGAAAAAAAATTATATTGCGATCGCCTTCTTCCTATATCTCGTCCATAATTTGCCTTTTAGAACTCTTGCCTCCTCCAAACAATAGTAAAAATAATTTACACAATATCATCAAAACATCATAAAATAATTTCCATAAATTATTTTCCGTAAAACAATTCATGTAATTCATTTTATGTTTTCAAAGTAATTCAACTTAAGTAAATTATTTTTCAGAAAATCAATTACAGTGTATCAAAAAAACTTATATTAATATTAACAAAATAATATTATTTTGAGTGTTTATGTTTTGGAGTAAAAAGTTAGGAAAATATTTTACGAAAAATCATATGGTAAAACATTTTACATAAAATACAAAAGAACTAGGAAAATAAATTATATTGAGGAAAACATATTACAACTATCAAACACTGCAAAATGTTTTCCATAAAACTAATTACAACTATTAAATACTAGAAAACATTTTCTGGAAAATATTTTTCAACTATCAAATACAGGCAAATGAGGAAAATATTTTTCCGAAAGATATTTTTTAGCTATCAAACACACCCTTAGTATCGATGTAATCTTCGTCCGTTAAATAGTTGATAAAATTATTAATGTGTTAATTTTTAGATCGATATAATAATATAATAATCATCAATTTTCTTAATTATAAATAATTTAACTTTTATTTTTTTTATATGTCTAAACTACCCAAACCCTCCTCGTCATAAATCAGAAGATATGGAGCACTTGAGCAATCTCGATCCCACAAGCTCATGTGTATTATACTGATAACAATGTCAATCGACCTAAACTTAATCAAAAAATAATTCAAAATTTTAAATCTCTACATTTATAAATATTATCAATTTAGAATAAGAAACTTCAACACATTCTCATCATTCATCAATATCTCTTCTAACTAATCCAGAAATAATGAAGCATATATACCTCAATATTAATAGTCCAGCTAAACATATATAAATACTATCAAACGTGTCACTAATAACCAGGACTTCATAGTGTTTTGGGCGTAAAATTACAGAATAAGAAATTTCAACTCTAAAAGCTGGAAAAACAAAGTGAAAAAGAAATTGATTGATTTCAAAGTTCCCCATAAGGGTATATTAGAATTGTCAACAATTACTTAAAAAAAAAATAGAATTGTAAACAGTCAACATCTTCTTATGAACTGCAATGAAGTATATCTGCACCAACCGGAAACAACATGTAGAATTAGTGTAGTTCATATTTTACCTGTTATGTAAACAAAGTAAAAAAAACACATAAATAAGAGTTTAACTGATTTACAATGTCGATATATCAAAATAAAAGCTATAAATAAGACAAATAAAGTCAATGATATGTATTAGGAATGAAATAGGATCCACGTGTAATGGTAGTTGCACGGTTAGCTAGTTGTTGAGAGTTGTTAGGGTGTTAGTTAGTCTAACCTAGCTGTTTCAGTAAGCCTAGCTGTGCACTCGCAGGTGCTATAAAAAGTAGTGTAGTTTTGTAATCTAATGCATGGAATATATTCACTAAAATTCATGTTAGTCTTGTTGTTTTACGTGGTTTCTCATTATGGTATCTTTCGCTTCAAGATCATCATGTTGTTTGGCTCATTTCTGCTGTTGTGCTCTTCTTGGTTCTTCCATGGAGTTCTCTGTGAATGCTGGCAAAACCTTTACAAATAAAAAGGTAAATGTTTTTTCGGATGAAATGAACTTATTGCTATGGAAGCAACAAGTCTTGCTTACACTTCGTAGCCATCAACTCGAACGTCTTCTGACTGGGTCAGTGCAATCTCCGCTTGAAACTGTTTTTGATGAAGCCGATATTGTTGTTCCTAATGATCTATATGAAGAATTTGTTGCTCAAGGCAGTGCCCTCGCCTCATGGCTCTTATCCACCATTAGTACTCATCTCCTTCCTCAGTTTGTTGGAGCGGAGATGGCGACAGCTGTTTGGCACACTATGCTTAGTTTCTTTGCTAATCGGTTAGCAACGGCGGTTATGAGCTTACACTACAAGCTTCGCTCACTCAAGAAAGGTAGTAAGGATGTATCTCACCAAGGTTAAAGAGGTATGTGATGCATTAGATTCCTGTGGTAGTCCAATTTCTCAAGCTAAGTGTGTTGCTAGTATTTTGAAGGATTGGCCCAGAGAATATCAGCCTTTCATGGTCGTTATAACTACCATGCGAGAATCTGTGCCCTTTGACAATATTTGTTTTATGTTAGTAGATGTGAAACTCAGCTTGTTGGTTTTGATGAGCAAGAAGAGTTGTTACCGATGAGTGCTCATCTTGTGCATGATAAGCTGAAAAACAGGTTTGACGGTGCTCGCCATGACTATCAAGACCAGATGATTTCTTGGCAAGAGTCTGGTGGCAGATCTCATGGTCGGGTCGAGGTCATCCACGGATTCAATGTCAACTTTGTGGCAAGAATGGTCATCTAGTTTCCAGTTGTTGGTATCGGTTTGATGAAAGCTTTACTAGTATTGCTAATGATACTTGTTTCCATTCTAAGGAGAGATCAGTTGGTGTTCATTATGCTAATATTGAAAATGTATTCGCATAAGGTTGTGTGTGTTGTTCTCGATCTAAAGATGAACGAAATACCAGTTCTTCTCCACAAGTGCACGTTGCTACTGCTACACGAGACCATTGAGTGGTTGATTTCGGAGCCATACATCATGTGACTCCCGATGCTGCGAATGTGTTACACCAAACTGATTTTAATGGACCAGGTAAATTAGTTGTGGGTAATGGTGTTTCCTTAGATGTTAATGATATTGGTCGTTCTAAATTATGTTCGTCTTCTCGTGCTTTGGTGCTAAATGATTTGTTGCATGTTCCAAAGATAACCAATAATCTTTTCTCCGTTTCAAAGCCTGCTAGGGATAATGCAGTCTTATTTGAGTTTCATGTCAAACATTGCTATGTTCGTGATGAAGCATTTGGTGAGGTCTTTCTAAGAGAACAGGAGCGCAATGGTTTGTATTCCTTTGCGTTGTATGCTATGGTAGGTGGCTGTGTTCCTGCTGAAGCGTTTGTTTCGACGAGCTCGGATGATTTGTATGAACTATGGCATCGTATGTTGGGGCATCCCGTTCGTGGAACTTTAGAAAATGTTTGCAAGATAATTGATGTAAAATTTTCAAAAGATGTTAATAAAGTTTGTGTTGCTTGTCATATAGGAAAGAGCCACAAATTTCCATTTTCTGATTCTACTACGCTTTTTGCTTCTACTTTTCAATTAGTGTTTACTGATTTATGGGGGCCCTCCAATGTTTTGTCGAATAATTCTCAATATTATGTGAGCTTTGTGGATGCTTGCACCCATCACACATGGCTCTATTTGCTAACTGATAAATCTCAAGCTATTCACGCGTTTCGCTTGTTCCAGCAATATGTTAGGACTCAGTTTGGCTATGAAATTCTTGTTGGTCAGAGTGATTGGGGAGGGGAGTATCGTACTTTGTCTCAAGAGCTCACTAAGGCTGGTATTATTCATTGTCTCTCCTCTCCACATACCTCGGAGCAGAATGGTGTTGTTGAAAGGAAACACAAGCACATCATGGAGCTTACTCTTGTGCTACTTGCTCAAGTGTTGTTACCTATTCATTTTCAGTCTTATGCAAACAACCGTTCATCTTATCAACCAGTTACCAACAAAGGTTCTTCATGGTGTGTCTCCATTTGAGAAGTTGTTTGGTAAGAAGTCAGATTACAACATGCTCGGAGTGTTTGGGTGTCGTTGCTTTCCGCATTTAAGGCCTTTTAATCGGCATAAGCTAGAGTTCCGATCTCAGCCATGCACGTTTTTAGGAGTCAACCCTCGTCACAAAGGGTTTCAATGTCTTGATGTTGATGGTCGTGTTTTTGTTTCAAGGCATGTTATTTTTTACGAATGAAACTTTCCTTTTGTCAAAACAAGGTTTGCTAAGCATTAGACTACTCCGTCAATGGTGCCTCAATCACTTGAGGTAGTGACAGATATGAGCAAGTTTGATAAAAATAGTTCTTCTGCTCATGCGTCTTCCTCTATAGTGAATGATATTAGTGTTCATGCAGAGGTTATTGTTACTTCTCTGGTTCGCATTGTGGTCTTAGATGATCGTAGGCCTGTTGATGGCTTTGCCAGCAGTCCAACTGTCTTGCAGAATGATGTTGTTACTGCTGCTCATTTTGATTTGGGTCCTAGTGTTCAATCTGGTCAACCTAATGTTCAATCTGGTCAATTGGGTGACGTATTGGGTACTAATCATCATTCTATGATGACTCGTAGAAAATGTGGGGTTTTTAAACCCAAAGTTCATGTGGCCTACATGGATACTACTATACCAACCACGATTGGTGAAGCCTTTCAGTCATCAAAATTGACTGAGGCGGTTCATGCTGAGTTCAATGCTCTTAAGAAGAATAAGATGTGGACACTTATTGAGGTTCCTAACTGTCATAATATTGTGGGTTGTAAGTGGTTGTTCAAACTCAAAAAGAATCCTGACGGCTCTATTCATCGTTACAAGGCTAGGCTTGTGGCAAAGGGATACTCTCAGGTGTTGGGTCTGGATTTTGTCCACACGTTCAGCCCCGTTGTTAAGTTTTCAACAGTTTATGTGCTTTTTTCCATGGCAGTTACCAAGGGTTAGTCGTTAAGCCAACTGGACGTTAATAATGCATTTTTGAAGGGTGATCTAAGCGAAGATGTGTTAATGTAATAGCCCCGGGTTTGAGGAATATGGCTCGAGTGGCTCCCCTCTGGTGTGTAAACTCCAGAAGGTGGTGTATGGTCTTCGGCAGGCATCGAGAAGCTGGCATGACAGGCTTAAAAGGAGCTTACTATACCTGGGGTTCGAGGCCTCAAGCGCTGATACGTCCTTGTTTATACAAAGAATGAACGGTGTGTGTATATATATTTTGGTCTATGTGGATGATATCATACTTACAGGACACTCTGATGCTGAGATTGATGTCGTCGTTCAAGCTCTCCACTATCAGTTTTCGCTAAAAGATCTTGGCCCTCTTACTTAATTCCTTGGTATAGAGGTTAAAAGGATTGGTGCTACTCTTGCTCTTAGTCAAAGGAAGTTTTTCGAGAAAAGATTTGTGTGTTGCCTTATTAGCATGCAGAAGGAGCTTGAAAGGAGAGGGGGGAATATTAGGAATGAAGTAGGATCCACGTGTAACTGGTAGTTACACTATTAGTTGCACGGTTATCTAGTGGTTGAGAGTTGTTAGGGTGTTAGTTAGTATAACCTAGCTGTTTCAGTAAGCCTGGCTGTGCACTAGCAGGTTCTATAAAAAGCATTGTAGTTTTGTACTCTAATGCATGGAATATATTAACTAAAATTCATGTTAGTCTTGTTGTTTTACGTGGTTTCTCATTACTATGAATGTTAACTATTTCAATGTTGTTGGAGATCTCGACATTATTGAAGAGATAATGGAGAAAACAACAATATCTTGATGCTTAGTAATGGAAATGGATAAATTCTTATAACATTGACAGAGACGTCTCGACTCTTTTTGGCCGATTATCAAAGAGATGGCGAAAACTCAATTTAGTTTGGTAGGAGCTAAGGTAGCTCAACGTTCTCAGCCAATGAAGAGACAACTCGACGCCCTCATAGAAGTCATGGAGGATGAGTTGTTTGGTTTGTTATCGAATGATTTTTAGATCTTTGTTCCCATTATTAAAGCGTTTAAACTAGCAAATGGATGGAGGTATTTGTACACTAAGCATGTTGCAGAAAACTTCAACGTCTTTATAGATTTGTCTAAATCTACCATTTGGAAATATATTGATCTTAATTTTAGAGTAGGCGGATGCAATATTCATACATTTTGTAGAGGATTATCAATGCCTTTATAAGATAATAGCAGCAACTCGATGCTCCGTAGGGGCCTAGGATAAATTTATATAACCTTAGCAGAGATATATTTACTCTATTTAGTCGGTGAGGTCACAATATAATTCTCACAGTTAAGGCAGATATCTTTGCGCCTTCAAACCCGGAAGAGGAAACTTGGGTTAGAGTATATCCAAAGACAAATCATAAGATGATTTTATTGATATACTTTCTTTACCGCCTTTATTGAATAAAGACATTATCTTCATTATTTTTCAGTTATGTCTTAAATAACTGAAAGATAATGAAGTTTATATAATAATATGATATGTTGTAAACACTCATTTTTATCCGGATATCAATTTGAGTTTTTTAATTTATTTATGTTTTTATTATCATATTATTAATTATATTTGTTTCAATCCTTAAATAAATTTATTAGTATTGTTACGTGTTAGTTTGGTTATTAGTTTTGATTATTATTATTATTATATAGATTTAACTGAATATAAATATATGAATATAATAAAAAATTAGAATTAGTACTTTTATTAACTTCAAGTCGTATGTCTATATTTATAAATATTAATTATATGATAACTAATACTATTTGTTTTATTTTGCAGCCCGGTTTACATGCCCATTACATCGACCCAAAAATAGAAGCCCAGCAGCTCCATTGACCCAACAGAACCGACCCAATGCATCAACCCAATTTGATGCAGCCCAGCAGGCCTAAATTTAGGGTAAGCTTGGCTAACCCTACTACGTTTGGTTCATAGAATGTAAGATTACCGGTGAGAATAAGATTACTGACGGAATAAGATTACTGGAAATGTTGTATTTTGTGTTTGGTTCGTTTAGCAAGAATATAAGATTACAATGTTTGGTTAAAGGAATAAAAGATTACTGGAATGTATATTTTATCAAATTGTCCATATTATATATTTGTTTTTTAACAAGTTGAATTCTACTATAATTTTACTATAATTATTTTATATATTTTCTTTAAAAAAATTATATTCATAAAATTTATTTAATTTTTTTTTTGCAAAATTGAAAAGATAAATAGGTTTAATGAAAGGATACAATTTTATTTTAACCCCTAAACTTTATATAAAATTTTAATTATAGACTTTTTTTTGTAAATCTAAAATAGTTTAAGGATAAATTTGTAATTTAACCTTCGTAAAATTTTTTATTCAACAACAGAATAAAGATATTTTTGAAGAAAAAAATTTAAGAACATTTTAGTCCAACACAGATAATCCAACAATACCTAAGGAAAAGGGTAATCACATTCTCGTTAATATACCCAATATATCACTGTTAAGAATGTTTGCAAACCAAACGAGAAATAACATTTCATTCTCTCGATAATCTAATATGACACCAACCAAATGCCCCCTAAAACCCTAATGTTCCCAATTGCGGTCGCTGCCGCTCGAGCTTCTGGGGTCCACGACAGCAGTCGCCGCATAATCTCTTCACCTCTCACGCCTGAATTTGCATATGAGGGCTTTGGATGAGCCACGCTAGCAATGGAGACCATGGATACAAGCCACGTCAGCCGTGGATCTTTGCCCCACTGGTCCCCTCATCTGCAAAACAACCTGCCAACAATGGAATGAAGGACTCTAGCAAAAATCAGAGTGGCAGGGAGCCCTCCACGCATATACGGCCTTCATTCGTTTGGCACCATCCTCGCAGAAGAGGGGATAAAAACAACAGCCATCATCAAGCAAAAGGAGAGAGGATTATCAGCAGTCATTCGAAAATAGAACAAACAACAGTAAAAAAACCATCAGCGACAAAAAGAAGAAAAACAAAGGCCACGCAGCAACAAAAAAAGAGATTTTTACATCAACCCTATAACAACCATATATAGAAAAACCATCAAAAAGAAGAAGAGAGAATCGAAAAAAAATCGAGAGAAAAGCCTAGACAAGACCAACCTTTCGCCGAATCCACAGCCGTTGAGCTTGGGTCTGACTCAAATTCATGTCGTCGTTGATCATCAGAGACTAGAAACCTTCCGACGACGAAGGTAATTCCATTTCCTCTGTTAATCCATGCTTAGAGTCGAGTCTTCTGGGAATTTTTGTTTAATTTTCTCTATAAAAAAGTAGAGAGAGAAGCTTTTTTTCTTTTTCTATGTTGAGCGGCGGAAGAATGACACTAACGTTATGTTTAGTTCATGGAACGTAAGATTATCGGAGATAATAGATTTATCAGAATGTAACATTACCTAACATATTATTGAGAATGTCGCATTGTTGTGTTTGTTAACATGAATGTAAAATTACAGTGTTTGGTTAAAGGAATAAAAGATTATTTGAATGTATATTTTACCAAATTGTCCTTATTATATATTTGTTTTTTAACAAGTTGAATTCTACTATAATTTTACTACAATTATTATATATATATATATATATATATATATATATATTAAAATTTTAAATTCATAAAATTTATATTTTTTTTAGAAAATTAGAAAGATAAATAAGTTTAATGAAATGGTAAAATTTTATTTTAATCTCTGAACTTCATATAAAATTCTAATTATAAATATTTTTATAAATATAAAATAGTTTCAGGATAAATTTACAATGTAACATTCTTAGAATTTTTTTCATTCAACGATAAAAGAATGATATTTTTGGAAGAAATTTTTTTAAGAGCATTTTAGTCCAAAACGCCGGTAATCCAACAATATCTAAAGGAAATGGGGTAATCACATTCTCAATAATATACCCAAAAAATCGACTATTGGTAATAAAAGATAACCGGGGCTGGGAATGTTGGCCAACAAAACGGGGAATCACATTCGATTCCCCCCGATAATCTCACATAACTTGATTCAAACGCCTCTAAGGGGCTGTTTGGTTCAAGGTATATTTTATTACCGGGGGAATGTAATCCTCATTCCCCGTTTGGTTGGCCAACATTCACAACCCTCAGTTATCTTTTATTACCAATAGTGGATTTTTTGAGATATATTATCGAGAATGTGATTATCCCATTTCCTTTAGGTATTGTTGGATTACCGGCGTTTTGGACTAAAATACCCTTAAATTTTTTTCGAAAATATCATTTTTCTGTAGTTGAATAATAAAAATTCTACGAATGTTAAATTACAAATTTATCCTTAAACTATTTTAAATTTACAAAAAAAATTCTATAATTAAAATTTTATATGAAGTTCAGGGGTTAAAATAAAATTTTACCCTTTCATTAAACCTATTTATCTTTTCAATTTTGTAAAAAAATTATATAAATTTTATGAATTTAAAATTTTTAAAGAAAATATATAAATTAATTATAGTAATATTATAGTAGAATTCAACTTGTTAAAAAAAATAAATATATAATAAGGACAATTTGATAAAATATATATTCCAATAATCTTTTATTCCTTTAACCAAACAATGTAATCTTGCATTCCTACTAAACCAACCAAACACAAAATACAACATTCTCAGTAATCCTATTCCTCGATAATCTTTTATTCCCACTGGTAATCTTACATTCCTTAAACCAAACGCACTTTAAGGGTTATTTAACTTTAAGTTTTATTTTAATTGTAAGCGTGTAAATGCTGCAGCTTCAAAGTTTTTGCAACTCACACTATTTTTTGGGTTTTTCGCATGTTAGACCTTTTATCTTTTGTAATCTAACCTATGATTGAACTTTTAATTTTTATGATTCAATCCTATTATTTTCACTTTATTCGATTTTGATCCTTGTCTGTACATTAGTGAATTTTATTGATATTTATGATATGGTCTTTAAATTCACTTATCTTTTATTTTAGTCCTTCATCTTTTAATGTTTTATTTTGTTCTCAGTACATGAATTGTATGGCATTTATGTTTTTACCCTGATGTTTTCCATGTTTATTGTTATGTCTTTCAAGTTAATGTTAATATTATTTAGTGCTTTTCTTCACCAAGCATATTCAATTTCTTTTGTTTGTATTCTGATCTTCTATGATTTCATATTTTCATTTTAGTCCATATATATATTTATACATATATGCGTGATATATTAAATATATATACTAATGTTTTATTTATTTGTATATAATAAATAGATTTTATTTACTATATATATTTTATTAAGTATTTTAACTTTTATATATCAGTATATGCACATTTTTCTCACTTTTGTTTTTTTTTTTTGGAAAGGTGAATCAATATTATTGAAAATTTTAAAATATCTTTATGATCAACAGTATACCTCAATGTATCTTGCTAGAATATTTTCAAGAATACTTATCGTAGAATGGGCCTGGAAAGTAATATTTGATTGAAGTAGTGCGATCCAACACGACATTCGAACGAAAAGTGAACTTGAAATAAATCGAGCTTGTTTCGATTCAAAGGTAATAATTAAGTTATTCTTTTTATTTCAGTTTAAATGGCGGCAAGGTGTATGATTTCTTTAATGGCATATTTTATTATTTTATTCGATATTTTATTGCATGTATATTAGATTTATATAATTTTTTCATAAATAAAGAGAGGACATTCTTGTATAGAGAATAAATAGATGGGACAGGCTTCTTATTGGTGGATGTGCAAATTTCATGATTCTTTCTCAAACATGGATTGTCCCTTAATAAATAATTCGAAATAAATTATTCAATGTTCAATAAAAATGATCGCATTTTAAATTTCGATTTGAATTTACAATTTCTACTATTATGACAACGTATAAGCGACTAAGTACTAATTTTGGGCATTGTGGGGGTGCTTATCCTTCCTCATGCGTAATCAACTCTCAAACCCTTTAAAATGAATATTTGGTAAACTCATACCAACTTTTTTTCTTTTAAAATATTTTTCTTAAAATTGTTTTAAAATACATTTTTTAGGTATTCAACCTACCAAACTCAAAGGTCGGCGGCGATTCCAAATCAAATTAATTTAAATCTATTTTTCTAAAATAAGTTGTAAATTAGTGTTTTCTCTTAAAGTTGAAACATTTGTTTAAAAAAATGTTACGACAGCTTGGCGACTCTACTGAGGACTAGTTAGAGAGTCAAGCTATCAATCACTTATACATTGTCGTGGTGGTGGAAATTATGAGTTCGAGTTCATAGTTTAGCTTATGATCTTTTTATTGAATTTTTCATTTTTATACATTCTTTATGTAAATAGTTGTACTGATGTTTAAATTCATGTTTTCAACTTCACCAAATTTTCTCTCGAAAGTACTTCTTTTATTTTTTGTTGTTTTATTTGGTCGAAGGTTTGTATGTTCCTCCTCACACACTTCACTTGCATTTGTATGACATAAATTCTATACTCGAGCTCCGTCCCAAGTAATTAAGGGTGAACGCTTTGCTCTCATAAAAATTTATTCTTCGTATGAGCCTTAGCAAATAACCTTTGGGGTATACAAGCCTTATACCTTCGTATGAATTTATTCCTCGTATGGATATAGGGAAATGAATCCCCTCGAATTGAACTTGATCCATTTAAACCTATAATGGGTGAGGATTGAGGATTTGGTAGCCCAAGGGGGCACCGACAACAAGGAAAATTCGAGAACCTTTCCTGATAGAGCCGAAACCATGCATATATTGAACCATAGAATGATCATCCTAAGTAGAGCCATATCGAACCTTTGTATGTTAGTAGGAGTCGAAATAAGTGTATACGAAGGAGAAACGAATTTGAACCTTCACACTTTAATTTAAATTTATAGAATAAATTTATTTTCAAATGAAATCATGTAAATTAGATACCATGCAATTATGGTTAATTTCTTGAAATAAATCATGTTGGGTAGAAAGCATGTCCGGGTAGGATTGTTATTTAATAAAAACATGTTTGGGTAGGTGTTATATTTATCTTTAAAAAGATTTTTTATCTTTATCAATTATCTTACCTATACTAACTAATTTCTTCTTATTTTGTATCATTTCTCACCTTTTTTTCATTGCATCATCATGGCATAATGGAAAGCTGTTGATCCATAATTGGTTATCTAATAGAAATGTTTCATAAAGGGATAAAAAAGTTTTCGATCAGTTAGTCGCATTCGCAGACATTCACCGATGGCTAAAGAAAGCTTGGAGAAAACCATAAGGAAACTCGCTTGAAGACCATGCATCAGATTTGACTGATAGAACGACATCCAAGATTAAAAAGGTGATCCCTTTATTCGAGAAATGGAACAATTACATATTCTTAGTTACATCTATTTCATTGTTATTCCTCAAGCTAGGAAGCACAACTCTAGTGTCGTAGGGGCATAGAGATCATATTTGAATGAACTCTCTACACAAGCCTAATGGGTTCATAGAGCACTTGAGGGGTAAAGTTTTTGAGGATGAATCCCCGAGATAAAACTTCAATATACTTTAGACCAAGCGAGAGCACGTCTGTAAAAATGGACTATATTGTAATAGTGAAGACTTTTGTCTCTAATGAAACTTATTATATGATATTCATATTTGGGATCAACACTTTTTGCATTTGTATTTTCATCTTTGCATTCTACATTACATTTATTTAAGCACTTTTTCATGCATTTGAAACACACTTAGACCGATGCGGGTAATCCGAGGTGTCATATTAGGGCCACCGGAGCGACAGTAAAAGTCCAAGAAAACTTTAAAACTTTTTGTTATAACGTGTAAGATCATAAAACAATTTATAAATAAAATACAAGCTCATAAAACCATTAATATGTTACAAACAGAATTAAAATCATTCAAGTTCCAGACTCAATATATATATATATATATATATATATATATATATATATATATATATATATATATATATAAAATCATATGTGAGCTACATGCCTTCTAATTACACATTGTATCGTACTCTGCAAGTAAAGCCAAAGGAAATCCTAATGCTGAAGTTGTTAGCTGCACTAGATCGATTCGTTTAACCTTAAATGGTGAGTAAAGAGTGAGCTTTGGAAAGCTCAGTAATACAGAACTACCAGATGAATGCAATAGGCCATCAGGTATAAGTAAAGCATAAATTTTCTTAACAATAAAAACATTATCAAGTTCTACCGATGAGCTCAGATTTCATTAATCATTTCTTCAAGTAACAGTCAAGAAATCAAATCTGAAGAAAATATCCAGATAGAGACTTATGATATTGAGATAAAGAGTCCAGTGTGTTCCCTCCAAACAAAAATAAATGTAATCGTAGTTTAAAAACATTAGTAGTTTATTTTAGTAAAACAAGTTTTAAAATCACTGTAATACCCTCCACCCGAATACTCCATGTGCAGTCCCCTAGAACTTCATCCAAGGGTCTCCTTAGGTCCATAAGGACTTACGAGCTTGATCAGAGTTGAACCTCCATACTCCAGACTCCTACCCATATAATATCCATTAGAATTCAGATTGAGCAATAACTTTAATATCAAAATCATGATCTAATAGAATGTTGTAAAAATGACAATGTGGTTATTTAAATCACAAAAATTCCCTCCACCCATACACTAAAATACAATCATCATACTAAGGGAGTGCGTTTTGGTGGTTCTGACTTATTTTGTCTTCAAGTTCCTTTTGTAATTTTAGCATGTTTTCCTCGAGTTGAGCGATTTTTACTTCCATCTTTTTGGTCTTTGAGCGAGTATTGTGAGGATTCGATGGGTTTAGTGTTATTCATTTTTTCCGACAAAACATTCTTTATTAGTTGATTTTTAATTTTAATAATGAATCTGAAATAAAAATGCTTGAATGCAAAATGATAGACGCATGAAACTTCCGAGGCATTGATAAAAAAAGGTGTATGTTATTGCAAATAGCCTTTATTGGGGGCAAAAGTGTTATTACAAAGAGACCTACAACAATTTAAATATACACTCTAGTTAGATCTTCTAAACCCCAGACGACTTCTAATATGTTGATAAGTCTTCTTGCTTCATCAATTACTAACTGAATACCCTGCTTGACCACCCCAATTTCTTTTGCCAAACCATACAGGTGACGGGTTGCTTTCTGTACTTGCTCTAAGAAATCCTGAATGACTGCATCTCTTACCTTTACCCTTTGATTAGTATGTTCCTACTAGAAACGCCACTGTTGTCTTCCATCATAAGGAATTATCTGAAGCTCACATGCCTACTTCTTGTACTTGTCCACAACTATCAGAAGTAAGCACCCAAATAATCCGAAGTAAGCATGTCTTTGGCAGCTACAACATCATTTCATAATTTTTTCTTCTATAACTCAGCCATGTCTTTGACTTTCTTCTTGTAATTGTTCTCATGATATACGAACTTGAACCCAAATATCTCATGTGTGACCGAAACAAACTTTTATGGCCCATATTGCTGAGGACTAGAAGTGGAGTGTAGCCAATTCCTCCCCATAGCCCAAGTAACATTACCACTCCTGAGTTTCCACATCGATAAAGAATGTCACTATGTGTTAGCCAAGGGTTTCTCCACACGATCTTCTTATCCTGAAGGTGTGTAAACACATTTGCTCACATTTCTCTTGGAATGCCTTCCTGCTATTTTTTTGTGAGGAATTCCTCCAAAGGGGAATATGTCGTACTGAACCAATGGTAGGAAATCCCATCAGTCTTCCAGAAATGAATATAAATCCAAACTTTTAGTAGTTGTATGACCCTATAAAACGATCTCTTCTCATCCTCTTACAGTGGCTTAGTGATTGAAAAGTCTCAGCTGGGATTGTTGTAGCAGATTCACCTTTTTGGGCAACTATGCAAACAATTCTATCACAGTTTCTTCAATGTATCCCAAAGTTTTTGGGAAAATAACCAGGCCATAGATACCTAGTGCGAGAAGATCAATCTCCTTCACTCATCAGGATGATTCTTTATCAGTTGCCTAATATGGGTCCTAGAAATTCCTTCTCATTTTTCTTTCTGTTAAATTCAATCAGTCACCCATTTTTCATCGACCCCTGCAATCTTTTCCAGCCTCTTTTTGAAATAAGGACTCTTGATGTATTTGATGAAGACCCGATCCATTATGATTCCCTCACAATATAACAGAGTGGTGTATTCTTCAATTGTGGGCACAATGTCTTCTTGGTTGAAAGTAAAACAATTGTACCATGATTTCCAAAACTGAACTAGAGCTCAAATCAGAGGTTTGTCTGCCTTGACAAATAGCATATGTTCAATATCACCAGATTGTTGGTAAAACTTATGTTTTTTGTCATTTTCCAGCTATCCCATATACTCTGCAATTCATGATTGTCATTCTGCTTGAGGTTGATTGAGGCATAGCCAGCAAGATCTGACATATAGTTATCTTGCATACTGTCTCCTTTTTCTTTTTGAGTATTTTCTAATCATAGTCGTACCTATGCATTCTTAACCTCTTGCATTACAACCCCTTTGTTCATTAATGAAAACTATTTGAGATTAACAAATACTTCGTAGATGAACATCTCTTTTTATGCAAATGATAAAGAAAAAAGAAAGCAAAACAAAAATAAAGGAAACAAGTTAGTAAGATAGAAATTATAATTAGAAGAAAAAATCCTACCCACATGGTATCTACCCCACATGCTTTTTATTTCTACCCAGACATGATTTCTATTCCCCATGCTATTTTCTTTGAACAAATCCTAATCGCATGTATATACATTTCGCATGCTTTCACAATTTGGTTTTAAAAAAATACCTGAGTTCTCCCTGTCGGTGCCCCCTTGGGCCTGTCAGACCCTCAATCCTAAGACCATCACAAGCTCCTATGAATCGAGTTAAACTCAGGGGGGATACATTCCCTTAAATCTGTACAAAGAACAAATTCACATGAATACATAAGGTATATGAACCCTGAAGGTTACTTACTAGGCCTATATGGAGTATAAATCCTCACGAATGTGTCGCTTTCACCCTCACTTAAAAATGGTTTGGAGCTCAGGTATAGAGCTTGAGATGAGTAGTATATCTTTAAAAAAAACTAAAATCATAAGAAAATCGTTAATCTAACTATTTATTTTAAAACAAATAATCAAAGGTATTTAACAAGGATAAAAAAATTATAACCTAAATTTACAACTTTCGCCTAAGAAGAGAACCGATAATCATTTTTGGCCTAACTCTTTTGAAGTCCCCAGCGGAGTTGCCAAGCTGTCGTAACGGTTCTTCTAGTGGTCCTAGAATTGTATTATGACTTGAACTGATGTGATGGAGTCGCCACTGATCATTTCGAATTAGTTTGATCGGACATCTAAAACTTACCATTTGTCTTGTCTATAACTTACCAGAAATTAGTCGTATTCGAGAGTCGATTATAATCAAGGAAGGACGAGCACTGTTTTACTACCCTTTCGGTACCAACACGATTACCCGGTTGTCTTAATTGTAAATTTTGGAGTTTAAATTAAAAATTTAAATGTTCAATCCAAATTACTTACCATTGATGAGCTTTGATATTTAAGAAAGTCGTAAAAATGGAAATTAATGTTTTAAAAATAAATAAATAAATAAAACAATGCAAAATAAAAAAAATGGGTTAAGGTATCAATTTATAAAATATAAAAATAAAGTTAAAGAATGATTAAATTGAATTAAATTGAAATTCAAGGGTGAAATTACAATGATGACTAAAACGAACTACACATCAAAGATACAGGGACTACAAGAATAATTTAAGATTTTATTAATTACTCAAAGGCCCTTCTTATAAATAACTACCAAACCCTTAATTTATTTCATTTTCCATTCATTCCAAAAACATTCTCCCAAAAACACTCTCAAACTCTCTCTGCTTACTCTCCCCCAACCTAAACCGGCCATCCCATCGACGTCTAGCCCCGCCACCGACCACCTCTCTGAAACCTAAAAACTACACAATAATGCACCTAATTCTTTTTTAATCCTAAATTTGTGCCTTAAATGAAAAAACACCCCCATTGACGCAAATCGAAGCATGCAAGGCTCAAGTTTTACCTTTTTTCTGACGACCGTCTGTGTTCCCAACGACCATTTGCTTTCATCCGATGGTGAAAACAACAAAGCTAAGTGTTTTCTTCTCTCCTACGATTTTCGGTATTTTTGGGTGATATTCAAATTTTTTTTAGCTTGATGCCTCATCTTTTTTCGTTTGATTTACAGGGCTTTATATAGTTCGTTGAAGGTGGCTTCTTGCCTTAAATCGATAGAATCACGATCCCAAAACTATTGGGATTTGACTGTTTTCGTTCGACTTGATTTGCATGCTAAAAGGATGTTTCCTTTTGTTCACCGATTCGATTCTTGTTTCTCTATTTGGGTTGGATTCGATTCTGTTACTATCTTTGATTTGGGAAATTTTTCCAAAAGTGATCTAGAAATGCCTTTTGTTTGGCGCGTATTAGCGTGTGCTTGTCATTTTTCTCTGACGCATGGTTTTCACGTGCCATTATTCAATCGAACTACCATAGTGTTGGTAACCTTTTGACAACCTGATGTATTTTTTATCAAAGAGCCAGATCCAACGGCTCTCGTGCGGCTGCGTGTGATGATAAATTTTTAGGGTTTTATAACCCTAATTTGTTTCAATCTAGACCCTTGATTTGTGTTTTGATCTTACGGCTGGGAACGTGCGACGCTGGAGTTAAGTAAGGAACCCTAGTTCGCTGGGTCAGGTAACTTGGGCTTCTGTTTGGACTCCAACCATTATATCCTTGATGGATTGGACTCTAATTTGGAATTGGATTTGGACTTTGACCTAAAAATAAAACCAAAAATAATAATATTAATAATATAATATATAAATAATATATAATAATATAATAATATTATATATATTACATATAAACTATAAATACTATATATTATATATAATATATTAATACTAAATATAAATATAAAATACTATAAATATATTATACAAATACTATATATATACTATATAATATAAATACTATATACTATATGATAATATATATTATATATAATATATATAAATATTATACCATATTATATATATACTTTATAATATATATACTATATACTATATTATAATATATAATATAAATATATGCTACATAACATAAATATTATGTAGCATATACTATATAAAGTATATATTATATTGTGCTATATAATATGAAATTTTCAAAATAAGTCCCGGAAGAAAATGAGTGTGTACATCTTGTAGGGGAATTGTGTTATGGTTTGAAAATTGACTAGCAATGTGTCCTCGCCCTAAGCACTTGAAGCATTGTACATCTCAGGAATGAACAAATATGGTTGGACTCTTTTCTTTGTTGGTTTTGACAATAGGCTTGTTATTTTTGGGTGGTCCACCTCTTTCATTGGTCGAAAATGGAGAACTCCTTCTGTAAGGGCTTTGTCCCCACTTTATTGTAGAACTTCCATAGGTGTGTTAAGTCCCCTTTAATTTGAGTTGTATCTCCACCTTCATGGCCATATGCACCATATCATCCATCTCCACATAATGTTGCAACTCCATAACATTAACAATGTTAGGATCAAGACCTGCTAGGAACCTTGCTATCGTGGCTTCCTGATCCTTGTTTATGTTAGCACGAATCATAGACACCTCCTCTCTCTTTGTAATAGTCTTCTATGCTTCATGTCATAATGTCTCCCTCGAGGATTCGTTAAAATTAAAAATTTAATTCGGGGAAGGCGATGAAATATAAGTTTGAAATAATTTGATTTTGGAGTCCCCACCAACCTTTAAGTTAGGTAGGTTGAATACCTAAAATATAATTTTTAATGAGTTCAAAAAAATCATTAAAAGATGAAAAAAATGGTTTGTGTATCACCAAAAAATTCATTTTTAAGAGTTCAAGAATCGATTACGTGTGGGGGTACGTGCGGGGAAGGGTGAAAACCCCCACAACGCCCAAGTTTTGGTACCTAAATTATATGATGTTTAAATATTGGGAATTACAAACTCGAATGTATATTTAAATAATGATCCTTCTATTTATTCAAATTTATTTAAAAGATGCCAATTTAAAAAAAAACTATAGCAAAGTTGCTTTTGCAAATAAGGAAATAAAAAATTTGATGACAAATGATAAATGCAGTGGGTACAAAAAAAATTAAAGAGCCCAAAATATATTTTATAGAATAAAGCTATTTATATAATCCAAAAAATTATAATTATTTTTATAAGAGAAATCACATCATTTTGTACGAACAATCCTTGAAAATGCACTTCCTTTATAGTTAGGAGACTTTTTCATGGATTCCCCTCACAAAATGATGTTTCTTTAATTTTATGGATGATACAGTTTAAAAGAGAATAGTATTATATTAAATTTTTAGAAATGTTCAGATAAAAGAATGCATTTTTGTGCGAATAATCCTCGGAAATGCACTTCATTTGTAGTTAGGTGACTTTTCCGTAGATTCCCCTCACAAAAAGACATTACCTCACATTTTTCCTTATATCAAAGATAAAAATAAAATAAAATAAAAAAATGAGATGAAAGATAATAAAATAAAAAAAATGTAAAACAAATAATACTATCGAATATAAAAAAACTTTTTGTTCGAAAAATCTTCGAAAGACACTTTCCCTTATAGTTGGAAGATGTCTTCATAGATATCCCTCACAAAAAAATTCTTATTTACATTTGTATAAAAAATGTTGATTTATACAAAAAAAAGTTTGAATAATAAAATAGATGTGTTCATAAGAAGGCAACGATAATAAAGATAACTAAGTTCGATTTCAAATCTAAAATACAAGTCAAACATCGGTAGCCTACTAGCATAAACAAGGGACCAACATGCAAACTTTCTAAACCAACAACCAAGATTAAAATATCACCAAATAAGAGGATAAATAAGGTTGAAACGTAAATAATGAAAAGTGTAGGCATTAGATGTAACTATACCACAGGCAAGATCAGTGACTAAAATAAAATGAAGTGTAAGTTAAGATGCTTAAATGCAAATACTGAAAAATTAAATGCTTGAAATTAAAAGGGACTGAAATAAAAATGCAAGAAAATTAAAAGGTAGAAAAATAAAATGATGGAATTTAAAGTGATGGAAAAATAAAATAAAATAATAGAAATAAATTGCATAAATTTAAAAGTTAGGGGTTGTTTTTTAACATTTAACCCGGACCTTAAGTAATGCGGATCTAGGGATGGCAACGGGGCGGTTTTGGGCCGGGGATTAGTCCCCCGTCCCCATTTAAAAAACCCATACCCGTCCCCACTTTAAAAACCGTAGGGAAATTTTTTATTTATCAGGCTGGGTATTCAGGTAATCGGGGTGGGGATTACCAAACCCGTCCCCGTCCCCGTTTAAAACATTCAGTTTTTCCCCGTCCCCGTCCCCGTTTATCATCCCCAAACCCAACTCATTTAATTCGATTTTCGATTTCCCCTGACGGGTTCGATTTTTTTCCATCCCTATGCGGATCGTTCCCCAGGGTGGGTCACCACTAGGTCGTTGAATATTCAAATATTAGAAAATTAGCGGATTAGTTTGTGAAATAAAAATAAAATGTTAGTAAGTTAGTAAGAACAAATAAAATAAAAGTTAGAGTGTTATTAAGTTAGAAAAGTTATCGGTTAGTGGTTAGTAGAGTCCAGACCATAATAATGTGGATCGTACCCCGGATCGGGTCACCACAAGGTCGAATCGAATATAAGAAACAATAAATAAATAAATAAATAAACAATGGTTGGAATGAAAGAAAATAAAAGGTAGTTGTTAATGTGCGATAAAATAAAAATTAACAGTTAATTGAAAATAATAAAGTGCATAAATCAGTGACCAAAATAAAACTAAGCAAAACAGGGGGTTAGAATAACAATAGATGCATAGTGACCCAGATGTAAAAACAAGGAAGAAGTGGAGGGACTTACGGGTGATTAGCCCCCTAAAATTACCAAGAGTGATAACATGCTAAGATTGGGGACTTAACGCGTGATTAACCCAAAAATTTTAAAAACATCTCCCCCACCTAAACCAGAAAACACGTGAAGCCTCTCTTTGCCAGCTTCATCTCCTTGCAAACCCACTCTCAGAAACTAACACCAACGTCGACCACTGCTCAACTGCCGTTTAACTATCGTATTTTGGTGTAACTCGCCTCTCCAATTGCCATTTAAGGATCTAAACCAACCTCGAGTTCTTAACCTTCACCTATCTTCAACGGAACCATAACCGAGAGCCACCTCGAAAATACATCAATGTTGTAAATCGGTGATAACTAACCCCGACCACCAACATTAGTGGTCGGACATTAGACCTGAGCAAACCCGAAAAGAAAAGAAACCCAAAACAGTCCTCCGAACACACACTGACACTCTAAACTGACACCCTAAACTGACGAACAAAACCTCAACCTCACCATTTGAACCACCTTAAACCGACAACCAAATCACCAACCAAGGCCAACATCCTCCCACATTTCACGAATTAATGCTAAAAACAGAAAGAAAGTAAGCATGAAAAAAAGAAAAAAAATGTGAATGAGAGAGTTTTTTTATTTGTTGTTTTCTCAACTTACAAAACGGTGGGGGGTTTCTTTACAATCAAAGTTGGGTTTTTATACCCCTTAAAAGTTGTAAATGGTACAATTATGAATTTGGTCACTGAATAAAATTAGGGAATTACAGTTTCCCCTCTTTGCTCATCTATTGTGTAAACAATGACGAAGCAAAGACAAATAATGGCCTAATTTTGTCTAGTTATGATGTTCGGTCCAATTCTTTGTCTGAAAATATCGTATTTAATGATGACATTGTTCTTCATGTTGAGGATTTCGGGTTAATCTAGATATAATTAAGTGTTGAAAATGGCATTGTTCATCCATGTTGAAGAGATTTGGCCTCTTTCAAATAAATTGTTTATTGAAGATGATGTTGTTCTTTCTCGTTGGGGAAATCAAGTCAATCTGGAGATAATTCGGTGTTGAAGATGGCTCTGCTCATCCATGTTGAAGAGATCTAGTCACTTTCAAATAAATTGTTTGTTGAAGATGACATTGTTCCTTCTCGTTGATGAAATCGAGTCCATCCAGAGATGATACGGTGTTGAAGACAACTCTGCTCATCCATGTTGAAGAGTTCTAGCTACTTTCAGGTAAATTGTTTACTGAAGATGATGGTGTTCCTTCTCGTTGAGAAAATCAGGTCAATCTAGAGATAATTTGGTGTTGAAGATGTTCTAGAAGTATTTTGGTCATTTGGAGACAATGCAGTTCCTTCATGTTGAGGAAATCTAATTGTCTATGGATGACGCTGCTCCTTCGCGTTGAGGATATCTGGTCGGTGGATGACATTGTTCCTTCATGTTGAGAAAGCCTAGTCATTTTAGGGATAATTTGTAGACAAAACAGTTTCTACGTGATGAGAAAGTCTGGTTGTCTAAGGGTAACGTTGCTCCTTTGCGTTGAGGAGATCTGGTCTAAGGGCGATATTATGCCTACGTGATGAGGACGTTTAGTCGTCTTTAGGCATAATTTAGAGACAATATGGTTCCTACGTGATGGGGAAGTCTATTTATCTAAGGATGACATTGCTCCTTTGCGTTGAGGAGATATGGTCGATGGATGAAATAGTTCATAAGTTATGAGGACGTCTAGCCATCTTTAGGGATAATTTGGAGACAGCACGGTTCCTACGTGATGAGGAAGTATGGATGTCTAAGGAAGACGCTGCTCCTTCGCGTTAGGGAGATCTCGTCAGTGGATGACATTGTTCCTTCATGTTGAGGACGTCTAGTCATCTGGAGGTAATTTGTCTTTGAAAATGATATTGCTCATTTGTGTTGAGGAGAGCTAGTCATAGTTTTCAATGATTGACTTGAAATGGAATATTCTTCTTCGACATGGAATTGTGAAATGAAATCTTTGCTAACGTTGAATTCCTGTCAAATATTTGAATAGAAATAAATTAGTGGAAGGAAATTTGTTTCCAGAGGAGTTATCTTATGTGAGATAAAATTTTGTTTCGAGTGAAACATTTCAAATTTTGTGTTTCAAGGGGAAACTGTCTCAAGCGAGACAAAATTTGTTTTTAAGAAAAATAATCTCAAATGTTATCAATTTTGTTTCAAGTGAAACAATTTCAAATTTTGTGTTTCAACTGTCTCAAGCGAGACGAAATTTGTTTTTAAGAAAAATAAATCTCAAATGTTATCAATTTTGTTTCAAATGAAACAATTTTAAAATTTGGGGAAAACTGCCTCAAGCGAGACGAAATTTGTTTCGAGATAAACAATCTTAAGGATTTGTGTTTCAAAAGAAAATTGTCTCAAGCGAGACAAAATTTGTTTTCAGAGAAAACTGTAACATCCCAAATTACGGGTTAGTGAATAAATTGTAAAATTTTGGAATTTGGTGATTAAAGTGGAAAAGTTGAATAGTTCAATGATTTATTTAGGGATATTTCCTGAAAGTTTTTAGTAATTATCCAAAGAATTAAACGGCAAAATGGACATTTGACAAGAAAGATATTTTTTTCCATTTATATTAATGATTCACGTGAGGAGAGTAAGATGAAAACATTTCATCTTCTTCTTCATTTCTTCTTCTCCAACAGTGGAAGACTAGGCAAAGGTGAGTTTCTATTTTTGTTGATTATTTGTTAAATTAAAGGTTGGGTTTTGATCATTAGATGATAACTAAGCTTACGGAAAGCTTAAGTTGTCTTAAAATCAAAAGATAAAGGAGTTAGAGAAGATTAAAGATTTGGAGTTTTTGAGTGAAATCTTGAAATAGAGTTGATAAGTTGAATTTGAAGTTAAATTCGACTTGACATCAGCTTAATTAAGAGATATGAAGTGATAAAATTGAAATTAGAGCATGTTGAAAATTTGGTATGATTATTGAATTCTATATGGTGAATAGAATTTTGAGGTTTAAGATGAAATAAATGGATATAAATTAGTTTAAGTATGTATCTTTGAGTTAAGAATAGAAAAGTGAATGAAATATGAAGAATTTAAGTTGTTATAGTGAGTTTTCGTGCATGAACAGTGATTTTCTGGGCTAGAACGAAAATTCCAGATTGTGCAGGGGGGTATAGATTCCCCCCGGGGGTATCGATTCCCCCTAAATGAAAAATGGAATTTTGGTTCATTAAACTGGCTTAAGTTATCAATATCAAGTTTAAGGTTTAGGCTTCTGATAGTTGTTTTGAAGTGTTATATTTATGTAGATATTGAGCCTAAACAAGTTCTGAAATAATCAAAGGATTAGGATTGAATCAAAGCAAGGCTATGGTGAGTGCAATTTAATTGTACTTATGTTATCGAAAAACATTGGCTTGCGATAAGCCAGTGACAGAGTTACTATCGTAAGAAGTGACTCCTAAAATGTTATATGATTGATATGATTCTTATGAGTGCATTTTAATTTATAGGATTAAAAGGAATTGGACTTGTGATAAGTCTATTTCCAATAGTTATAGTATATATAGTATTGATTATAAGGTTGTGAATGACATGAAATGTATGTATACTTGATTATATGAACTAATATGTGCTTATATGTGCTATGTGATATATGTGATGCATGTGAAGCATATGAGAACAAGAGATGACATGATTTGTATGATACATGAATTCATGAGTAAAGGCATACGTGAATATAATTTTATGCATTATATGTCATGTGAACATAAGAGAATAAAGCATGTTATATGATATGAGGTTAGGTGATGAAACATAGCTGAAATATATATAATGATATAAGAATAAGACATGAATCAAATGATATATATGTTTATGTGAATCCATGCAAAGTGATACGAGCTATGTGATATATGAATATGAATTCATATGAAAAGTGACATGAAAGTAAACTACATGATTATATGCACATGTGATATGTGATTACAAGAGAAATAACATGAGTACATGAACATATGAAAACATAAGAATAATGCCCATGTTATATGACACGAGAGCTATAGGTATAGTTGGCATGCCAAGAGTAGAGGGTCTACGCGGTCCTTCGGGATAAATTCTACGTGGTCCTTCGGGACGTATATGTATTCTTTGGAGCATGTATGAGGTCTTTTGAGAAACTTACTTGATCCTTGGTATATGTACATGATTCTTAAGGAATTTATATGTGGTCCTTATGGACAATTTTATATGGCACTACGGTGCATTTTTACGCGGCACTTCGGTACAAATTCTACGTGGCACTTCAGTGCAATTTATACGAGCTGTTGTGACAGCATTTGTGCACAACCTCAGTGTACTCACATACCTTCAGTTTTCAACAGTGTACATGGGCTAATAAAGAAATTAAATAAATATACTGAATGTGATATGTATATGTGATTTGTTATATGGAATAAATTACAGGATTCATGTATTGGTTATATGAAAGGATATATGTTTTTAGTTATATGAACTGTATTACATGGATTATATGATGTTAAGTGTATTTCTTGATGAGATGATATATGATAAGTATATGATGATATGATAAAAGGTATTAATGATAATAATAATACGATAATGATAAGGAAGAAGATAATCATATATGTATATGTGTGAATTTGATATATGAATAGAAACATGATGGTATATATATGTGCAGGTATGCATTTTGTTTATATGAAAAAGAATATGGTTATAATATATGTTTATATGCCTCACTAAGTCATCGACTTAGCGTGTGATTGTTTTACACGTAGGTTTGGAAAGCGAAAAGAGAAGTAAAGAGGAACAAGACATGTCAGTTCTCCTTATCTAAGATCATATTAGAAATGTAAATCGAATTACATGTATTTTGTTAGAAAGAATTTAGTTGGCATGTACTAATATAAAAGATTTGAATCCGATATGTTTTAATCGGTTTTGTAAAATCATATGATTGAATTTTGTAATGTTTTAAAGGCATATATGTAAATGGAAAAATTTATACGAATGAAACCTCATTTTTTTACAAATTTATACATATTTTACGAAAGTACTGTAGCAGTACTGTAGCAGGGTATCGATTCCCTGTAGCAGGGGAATCAATTCCCCTCTTTAAATCTGGAAAATTTTAATATTCGGGCACTGTAGCAGGCACTGTTCATCATTGTTCATACGTTTCTTTTCATATCCTATTTTACTGTTCATAAATATATTTTTACCTCAAAATTTTATACCAAACACAATTGAACAATATATTATCCTATTTTCTTAAAATGAGTTCAAATATTTTGATATTTTGTACGAATATCGTTTTTAAAAGTCAATGTGACATTTTGGACTCGTATTCGGGTCGGATACGGGTTGGGGTGTTACATTTAATGGTATCAGAGCTACGATTTAGCCGATTCTAGGCTAAAAACGAAGTCAAAAGTGTTTTAAAAAGTATACATGCCAACATAAAGTGAAAAAAATTTTTGATCTGATAGTGTAAGAAGTATATTGTCTTGTAAATAAAGTTTAATTATTATGTTATATTAGATGTATGATTCTTATCAAAAGTTATATTAGATGTATGATTATAAGAGTTTCCAAAGTGAAGAATAAGGCAATAGACTGAAGGTAATAGCATTCACCTACCCTGTCCAGGCAGGGAGAAGAGCGAAAAACCTCAGGGCGTGCCTGTACAAGATTAGAGAATGTTTTTATGATGTTAAATGATATTATGATGTGTTTTTAATTTTCTACCTCTATAACTCATAGAATAAATGTATCGAAGAGAGTTAAGAGAACCCGAGTTCAAGGGTGAATTGGAGAAATGTTCCATTGTTATAGAAATTTGATTAAATGATAGGAAGATAATGTTAGAAAGTTTTCATTTCTCCAAAGTGGAGAAGTTAAATTGAGTAGTTTCGTTACTACGTGGGCAAGCTAGAGTATGGTGAATAAATGTTACCATAAGAATGTTAAAAGATCAAGTGAAGTGGTTATTTTTTGTAGAAGAGTTCAAGAATAAGTATATGGATGATCAATTCATAAGATAAAGGAAACTCGAATATATGAGCTTGAAGAAAGGGAATTATATATGCATAGGTATGAAAGTAAGTTTGATAAGTTAAGTAGAATTATTGTTGGGTTGATTCTGATTAAGAAGGATAACAGGGATACATGTGATTGGTTGTTTAAGGCTTGCATCTTAAATTAAAAGAGTGTTACTGGTTTTGAATTTGTTCTCGTTTAAAGAAATGGTTAATCGCGTTAAAGCTCTAGTAAGAACTCAAAATGAAAGGATAAAAAAATCACAACTGATTAAGAGAATTAGTGCTTCATAAAGTTAAACACCATCAAAGAAAGATAGAGATTTTGGTTTTCAACTTTAAACCAGATATGAATTAGTTGTATTCTCCGCTAGAGAATAAAGTCAATCAGTTCAGATGGATTGGAAATTATAGTATTAAAGGGGTTTTATCATTCTGAAATGAAATATTTTCTTTACAGTATGGACAAGATAAAGAAGGAAAAGTATAAATGATATGAAAGGAATGTAAAAGCATAAGGGAAAAAGGTAATGAAAGAATTAAAGTAATGAAGTGAAGATTATGATAGCATGAAAGATTTATTGAAGATGTTATATGTGAAAAGGAATATTAGAATTGTAGATAGTATTGTGTATAAGCAAGAGTGTGGATATGATAAGAGATTTGCATTATAGATGGAAAGAGTTAGCAATGGCTAGCAAAATTATGTGATGGAAATGTATTGGAATTATAAGATATTATTAGGTTATGATAACCAAATATGAAGTGAATTCGAATACAATGTATATTTTAATTATGTAATGTGATGTAGTGAAGGAGATAAGGATTTGAATGTTCAAGAGAATATAAAGAGTAATAGAAAAGTTTGAGAATGAGTATGTCTGTGAACAATTTATAAGATAAAGGAAGTTATAACGTTTGATTTTGAAACAGAGGAATAATAATGTATGTGCAACTGAATAATGTTAGAGGATCTCCACTATCCTAAAGTGGAAAAGTTAGATGAAGTAATTTAGTTGCTATGCGGTTGAGCTAAAATATGGTAAACCAATGTTATAATGGGAATAATAGAATATGCATTGAGGGGAATATTGTTTCGGAAGAGCTTAAAGAAATAGTACATCAAGTGATTATTTTATAAGATAAAAGACGTTGAAATGTTTAGTGTAAGCAAAGAAAATTTCATGGTGCACTAAAATGAATGTGGATTTGAAAAGTTAAGTAAACTATTGTTGAGATAATTCTGGTTGGAAAAAGGGTATATGATTAATTGATTGAGGCTGGTACCCTAGATTGAATAGTTGTTATTGACTAGATGTAAGAGGAAAGGTGATAGAGTAATAAGATTGGAAGAAAAAAAATAAAGTGAATTAATCAAGTATAATATGGATCTAGATATGGTTATGTATTTTAACCATATAGATATGATGAAGGTAATGAGAAAAATATTTATAAGTTTTAAAAAAGAGCTTTGAGGAAGAAAAAAAAATAATACAAGTACAAGAGATGGTAAAGAATGAGGTTCTGTATAAGTGAAGATGTTTTTCAAAGTTATAAAGATGTGATAAAGATCGATAATTAGAAATGAATATAAGTGAGATGAATAGAGTATAAAAACATTGGTGAAAGATATGAATTAGCTTTTGTAAGGGGATCTTGATTATAGAAAGATGGAGTTTAAAGGATCCGAAATGATAAAGATTATATGGAAGTGTAGATTATAAGTTTGATGGAGAAGTAAGAAAAAAATGTGCAAGGTAATGTGAAAGATTGTTTGATTCCGTAAAGTATATGTTTAATCACAATTGAAGAAGATGTAAGGTTATATTTTTGGTCAAACGATGATGGAATAAAAGTTTAGTGATTGATGAAAGGTAATTAAAATTTATAAGGAATTTGATTGATTTATGATGCTAAGTGATGAAAATGAATGTCACTGTCTATGTGATGATTAACATCATATGAATTTTAGACAGATAGAAGGAAAATGCATAATCGAAAGAGAGAAAAGACAGAAATGGATGAGGTTATTGTTTATATGATAAACGATAGTAGATGAATGAATAAGAAAAAAAATTAGTTGAAAAACTAAAAGAATGAAAAAATTAAATAAAGGAAACAACATGAGAACATTAGAAGATATGTTCTTATCAATGTGTGCAATGAAAATTCGAGGACGAATTTTCTTAAAAGGAGGGGAGATTTGTAACATCCCAAATTACGGGTTAGTGACTAAATTGTAAAATTTTGGAATTTGGTGATTAAAGTGGAAAAGTTGAATAGTTTAATGATTTATTTGGGGATATTTCCTAAAAGGTTTTAGTAATTATCCAAAGAATTAAAGGGTAAAATAGACATTTGACAAGAAAGATATTTTTTTCCATTTATATTAATGATTCACGTGGGGAGAGTAAGATGAAAACATTTCATCTTCTTCTTCATTTCTTCTTCACCAATCGTGGAAGACTATGCAAAGGTGGGTTTCTATTTTTTTTGATTATTTGTTAAATTAAGGTTGGGTTTTGATCATTAGATGATAACTAAGCTTAAGGAAAGCTTAAGTTATCTTAAAATCAAAAGATAAAGGAGTTAGAGAAGATTAAAGATTTGGAGTTTTTGAGTGAAATCTTGAAATAGGGTTGATAATTTGAATTTGAAGTTAAATTCGACTTGACATTAGCTTAATTAAGAGATATGAAGTGATAAAATTGAAATTAGAGCATGTTAAAAATTTGGTATGATTATTGAATTCTATATGGTGAATAGAATTTTGAGGTTTAAGATGAAATAAATGGATATAAATTAGTTTAAGTATGTATATTCGAGTTAAGAATAGAAAAGTGAATGAAATATGAAGAATTTAAGTTGTTATAGTGAATTTTCGTGCATGAACAGTGATTTTCTGGGCTAGAACAAAAATTCCAGATTGTGCAGGGGGTATAGATTCCCCCCGGGGGGTATCGATTCCCCCTAAATGAAAAATAGAATTTTGGTTCATTAAACCGGCTTAAGTTATCAACATAAAGTTTAAGGTTTAGGCTTCTGATAGTTGTTTTGAAATGTTATATTTATGTAGATATTGAGCCTAAACAAGTTCTGAAATAATCAAAGGATTAGGATTGAATCAAATCAAGGATAAGGTGAGTGCAATTTAATTGTACTTATGCTATCGAAAAACATTGGCTTGCGATGAGCCAGTGACGGAGTTACTATGGTAAGAAGTGACTCCTAAAATGTTATATGATTGATATGATTCTTATGAGTGCATTTTAATTTATAGGATTAAAAGGAATTGGACTTGTGATAAGTCTATTTCCAATAGTTATAGTATATAGAGTATTGATTCTAAGGTTGTGAATGACATGAAATGTATGTATACTTGATTATATGAACTGATATGTGCTTATATGTGCTATGTGATATATGTGATGCATGTGAAGCATATGAGAACAAGAGATGACATGATTTGTATTATATATGAATTCATGAGTAAAGGTATATGTTAATTTGTATGCATTATATGTCATGTGAACATAAGAGAATAAAACATGTTATATGATATGAGGTTAGGTGATGAAACATAGATGAAATATATATGATGATATATGAATAAGACATTAATCAAATGATATATATGTTTATGTGAATCCATGCAAAGTGATACGAGCTATGTGACATATAAATATGAATTCATATGAAAAGTAACATGAAAGTAAACTACGTGATTATATGCACATGTGATATGTGATAACAAGAGAAATAACATGAGTACGTGAACATATGAAACATAAGAATAATGCCCATGTTATATGACACGAAAGTTATAGGTATAGTTGGCATGCCAAGAGTAGAGGGTCTACGAGGTCCTTCGGGACAAATTCTACGTGGTCCTTTGGGACGTATATGTATTCTTTGGAGCATGTATGAGGTCTTTTGAGACACTTACTTGATCCTTGGTATATGTATATGATTCTTAAGGAATTTATATGTGGTACTTAAGGACAATCTTATATTGCACTACGGTGCATTTCTACGCAGCACTTCGGTGCAAATTCTACGTGGTACTTCGGTGCAATTTATACGAACTGTTGTGACAACATTTGTGCGCAACCTCAGTATACTCACATACCTTCAGTTCTCAACAGTGTATATGGGCTAATAAAGAAATTAAATAAATATACTGAATGTGATATGTATATGTGATTTGTTATATGGAATAAATTACAGGATTCATGTATTGTTTATATGAAATGATATATGTTTTTAGTTATATGAACTGTATTACATGGATTATATGATGTTAAGTGTATTTCTTGATGAGATGATATATGATAAGTATATGATGATATGATAAAAGGTATTAATGATAATAATACAATAATGATAAGGAAGAAGATAATCATATATGTACATGTGTGGATTTGACATATGAATAGAAATATGATGGTATATATGTGCAGGTATGCATTTTGTTTATATGAAAAAGTATATGGTTATAATATATGTTTATATGCCTCACTAAGTCATCGACTTAGCGTGTGATTGTTTTACACTTAGGTTTGGAAAGCGAAAAGAGAAGTAAAGAGGAACAAGACAAGTCAGTTCTCCTTATCTAAGATCAGATCAAAAATATAAATCGAATTACATGTATTTTGTTAGAAAGAATTTAGTTGGCATGTAATAATATAAAAGATTTGAATTCGATATGTTTTAATCGGTTTTGTAAAATCATATGATTGAATTTTGTAATGTTTTAAAGGCGTATATGTAAATGGAAATTTTATACGAATGAAACCTCATTTTTTTTTTACAAAATTATACGTATTTTATGGAAGTATTGTAGCAGTAATGTAACAGGGGAATCAGTTCCCCTCTTTGAATCTGGAAAATTTTAACATTCGTGCACTGTAGCAGGTATTGTTCATCACTGTTCATTACTGTTCATACCATATTTTACTGTTCATAAATACATTTTTACCTCAAAATTTTATACCAAACACAATTGAACAATATATTATCGTATTTTCTTAAAATGAGTTCAAATATTTTGATATTTTGTACGAATATGATTTTTAAAAGTCAATGTGACATTTTAGACTCGTATTCGGGTCAGATACGGGTTGGGGTGTTACAAAACAATCTCAAATAAGATCAATTTTGTTTCAAGAAAAATTATCTCAAACGAGGTTAAACTTTGTTTCGGGAGGAACAATCTCTAAGGTGACAGACAGTCTGCTCCTGCATGTTAAGGAGATCTAGTTGCCTTTGGAAGATTTGATCGTTCACTTCAGGATTTCAAATCTGTGGATGACATTGTTCCTTCGTGTTGAGGACGTTTAATCATCACCAAACTTTTATTTCATGAAAGATCAATATAAAAAATGATGCATTTATGAATGACTATCTTGAATATTTTTATGAATGTCAAGATGAAGTTTATTTCATGTATTTTATTTAATTTTTATTTTGATAAAAATGACCTTTTGAATTCGTTCTCATGAGAGGAGAAAATGATATTGAGAAAGGGAAAGTTAGATGATATCCTCGCGAGAGGAGAAAAATGGCCTTTGAGAGAAAATGAAATAAGGATTTCAGGAAAAACAACCGTAAGAATGACTAGATTGATGTTTTTGGACGAACAATTCTGAGAAAGAAGAAACAAGTTTCCCAATAGATATTATAAAAGCATCCTTAATAGAAGGGGAAAACCTTTTTTATTGCATTCGATAATGAATGTATGATGCAAATGTATAAATTCATGTGATGTGTATATTTATGTTGATGCATGTTTTCTTGATCTGTGATGAGAATGGTTGTATAAGCAGTCTTCATTCTATCTTTGATTCGGTTGTCTACACTCTTTATTTGCACCAGCGTGCATCCTTGCAATTCTTGATTCGTGTTAATTTCTTCTTGCCCAGTAAATTTTTGCCCCTAATAAAAATTGGCTTTCCCTGCCTGAATTTGTGTGGAAATCCAACAAAGTTTCCCTCATGATACTATCACCATCCCTGTCATATGGTTTGAAAAGAGAATCTATCATTTCAAGCTTCGGAGATTGTGTACGCACAATTTTTCTATAGCAGGAAATCAAAGACCACTGCCTGGAGTTGACCACCGTAGCAAATGATGAAATATCATACTGCCCCAGAGAACAATGAGACACATCTATGGCCAAGATGATGGTTCGAACCTTAGAGACAACTAGAATTAAAGGTGTTTGCTCAATTGCTAACATCGAATTCAATCCTCCAATCTTTGCATTGATTTTTAGAAACACATTTGTAAGTATTGATCATTGACCCTAGTTGGAGCCATACACTGTGTCACTATGCCAAACTCGGCAAGATTCATAAAGATCAGAAATTTTTTATCAAGTAAAACACAAAGGAGGAACTGTGGGGCTTCAGGAAGTTCAGATTGGGTTTCCCTTATCATTTCTTCAAATTCTTTCAACAAGATAGTAGTGTTTGCTCTGATTGGGCTCTTGATTCGTCTTGAATAGAGGATCTTTTTGAATCGAATCCCGAATGAGGTTATTTGCATCACATTATGTTTAGAAGTTAACGACATCTCATCGTTCAATGTTAGTTGGCTCCAGTAATTTCTTGTTGTTAAGATTTCATTGCTCATTTCGCGACAAGAAAACTTCGTCGCTTTTAACCTTGGTACAGGAGGAACACGACCTTCCACTTGAGTGAAATTTGAATTTAGAAACCCCATAGGATTGAATTATTGGTCCAGTGCCATAATTACTTGTTTGTAAAACATTCTACAATTTATTCATCATTTCTTGTGGCTTCTACCGATATTTTTTAACTAGGGAAACTCTTTGTATGATGTTTAAAGCTTTTGTATAGCATTGCAAGGTCATCAAAGAACCAAGCTCAGTAGGAATATACTTGGGACGTTTTGTCTTGTTAGCATTAATGCATGGGAAATCACCATAATAATGCAAATGTATGTTGTGATGATGTGCATGACAATCGTATATAGCGAGCTCCACTATCTCTGCTTCATCATTTTCATTCTTCATACATTTCTGTCTCATTGAAAATAAATGTCTGCTCAATTGAATGATCTTATCTTCCTGGAAGATATGGGCCTTCAAAAATGCCCTATCATTCTTCATTTCTTGCTCCAAAATTGATTCTAAGCTTGAGCTCTGTGTTTGAGAGCCACATGTCAACTACCAAGATCTACTCTGGAAAGATTGTCTTGTTTGAAAAAGTTTTCTTCTCCTTTTATTTTCAAATTTTTGAAAAAATATTAATTAAAAGAATTTTGAAAAATGTTTAATAAATTTTTTTAAAAAACATTGTCCCTTTCTAGGTTTCACAATTGAAACAAATCATAAAACAAGAATTCATTAGATATCAAAGAATTAATTACTCCCTTAATCCTTGAAACTTGTAACTCTTTGACAAGAGTCAGGATTAGGGATTGGTTTCAGGATGGCTTCCTATTTTCTAAGGTTTCAGCCATCAAGTATTTCTTCTTGTCCCTACTCTTTGAAACATTATTCATGCCCCTCACTTCTGACTTGGCATTTAATTGGGTGCAAACAAAATGTCGCAAATAGCATAATCAAATGTTATACCTTTTAGAACACTTATATTTCAGTTCTCTAAAGTCTTTCATTTATTCAAGCTTCATAGTCTCCTCTAGCCAAGACAATGCAGAAATATCGGTCTAAAAATAAAATTCCTAAGTGCTCATGTGAAATTGATTATAATAGATATTTCTCAACTCCCTTAGTCCATCTTCACTGAAACTCCTTATTTAGTAAATTTGATTTAATTTTCCATTGTTTGGCTAGCTGAATTATGCTTTATTATACATATATGTTTTATAATTGTCTTTATTTGGCTAACTGAATTATTCATGTTGTCACAAAGTCTTTGACTTGACAATCATAGTGGAGCAAACACTGAATTGTAAAACACCCAATCAATGTCATGGTTTGAATGTAATCTATTCATAAAGCCAAGCCTTTTGAGTTTCCTCTATAACCAATTGCTTTAGCGGAATAGCTCAGCTTTATTGTATACATATATAATTATATTATGGGTATACATATTCAATTTCTTAAGCTTGTCAGGAAGAACCTGTTATAATTCAGGTGTTATTGAAAGTAAAAAAAATCTCATCGTTAGAGTTCAATTTCCAAGCAACTGACCCAAACTAGATTCACCTACATGATTATTCCATCTGTGAAGATCATGATCATCATTGAACATCATCAACAGAAGTAAAAAACCAATTAGCTTTGCAATCTGATGTGTAAGATGCCCCATTTTGTTCACACCCTTGCATACCTGAATCTCAAGCCCTTAATTATCTCTTCAACCGAGGAGAAGGCTAGCTTGGTCCCTGTAAGAGAAGGGTATGTATTTTGGTATATTTTTTGGAGTAAGATTAAGGGTTCTTGTTTTACAAAGGTTCAATCTTGTCAATTGCCCATAGGCCATAACCTTAATTCTCAAGGGAGCTTTTTATTCAAATGATATTAAAAGAACTACGAGATTAAAACTTGTTCAATTATTTAACCTTATAAGGTAACATAAATTAAATCGTTAAAAGATTAAAAATATTTAAACAAATATTAAAGACATAACAAAAAACGAGTTCAAACAAAACAATGCTCTTAACGCAAGTGGTAGATGCAATGACTTCTTGATCAACATCATAATGCCTCATCATTCTTCGAATATCCATGCCCCTGAATCAATCAAATTCTGGACCTTGCACTTCACTGCCTTACAGTTCTCAATAGAATGCCCTAAACTTCCTATGTGATAGCTACACATGGCATCGACATCGTAGCCCTCAAGATATAGTGAATCTTTTGTCCTTTGGGAAGCTTATCAGGTGAAATAGTTAGCTGTGGAGCATGTATCATCACACGTCCATAGGTTTCCATAGATGAAGAGGCATGTTTTTTTTCCTTTTTCCTGATTGAGCCTAGCCAATTTCCCCATTTCGTTGCATTCTTTGTAAATTCTCTTGCAATTGTTCCTTCAATTTTTTGAGATTTGCTTCCATTACTTCACGTGATTAAGGCCACTTCCATTGAATTAATCCCCATGTTTTCATGAATGACGCATGTGAAAATGTTTAAATAAATGCAATGCAGAATGTAAATGCAAAAGGTATCGATTTCCAAAAGTAATCATCCTTAGAAAGAGTTCTATTCATCCAAAAGAGTTTTCATCATTACAAGAGAGATCAATTTACAAATTTTGTTTGACCCTTTTATTTAGCTCCATGATCTTAGTCATGATCCCAGCAACTTTCTCTCCATACTCAGAGGATAAACTAGTACGAAGTAGAATGACCTCAGCCTCCACGTGGAACAAAGTCTTTGGGAATATCACTAGACCATATATAGCCAGAGAAAATGTGTCTAATCTTTTATCTATATCTATGTGCTCGAGTTCACCTTCTGGAGACAATGCCAAGAAAAACACTCGTTTTCTCCCTTTTGTTGGGTATGTTTTACTATCCAATTTTTACCTTTACCAGTAATCTTCACAAGTTTTCTTTTGAAAGATAGGACTTTCAGAGGTCTGGAATAAATTCTATCCACCTGGAGGCTCTCGAAGTTGAATAGAGTTGTATACTCTTCTATTGTTGGCATCAAATCTTGTCTATTGAATGTGAAGCAGCTTTAAGCACGATTCCAGAATCGGACCAGTGCTTTAAGCAAAGGTTCCTCTATCTTTACATGAAGTAGGTAGGCTATGCCGCCATATTTCTTGTGAAACTTCTCCTTGGTAGCTACTCTCCCAAATTTCTATCAGCTCCTGTAGATCATTCTGCTTGAAATTGACATTAACATCTATGGACATCTGTGATACATAATCCCCTGGAAAATTGTCTCATTTTACTTTTTGTGTTTCTTCACACCAAACTCGGACAACCAGATTAGGTTTTTTCTTGATATGAAAACTTTTTTCCATCTTAATGATCGCTCTTATACTCTGACGATTACTTGGTTAATCAACACCTTTATTTTATTTATGATGATCATGCAATGTCAAACAATAAACAATCAAACATAGAAAATGTGTCAGTATAAAAGAATTCAAATATCAAGTAAATATTATTGAAAGGTAATTGGAACACCTTCCCACATGTTTTTCTACCCTTATTAGGTTAAATCCTACCCAAAACATGCTTTCTGCCCCCATGCTTTGTTCGAAAATAAAACCTAACCACATGTTTTTCTAGTTCACATGCATTATTCAGAAAGTAAAATAATACGAGTAAAGAAAAGAGGCTTAGTGTTATTTCACTTTTGTGTACACTTATTTGGGTACCTAACAACAAACAGAGTTTTGGAAAGAGTTTTATTGGGGGTTATTAAGGCTCAATATATGCGGTATTGGGTTCTAAGAAAAAAGGTACTCGAATTGTCCATGTTGGTGCCTCCTTAGGCTGCCAAACCCTCAATCATGGCCCATTACAGGCTCGTGTGGATCGAGTTCAATTCGAGAGGATAAATTCCCTTGTGTCCATGCAGAGAAACAATTTATCTGACGTAGACATAAGGTATATGAAACCCAAAGGTTATTTGCTAAAACCCATGCGGAGAAACAAATTATCTCACGTAGGCTAAGCTTTCACCTCAACTTAAAAGGGACAAAGCTCGTAAGTGAGCTTATGTTATGTAAATACACGTGTTGTGTGTGAGGAAAAACTCACAAACCTTTAAAAACACGACAAAAGACAACACTTTCACAAGTTCCAAAAATCTATTCAAATCTGAAGACCACTAAAATCAAAAATCAAATAGTTAAAAATAGAATAATGCATGATATGTTGAAACTCAAAATAAACAAAATGATCATAAATTACATACAATTTAAGTTTGTAATTCCCAAGAATAAAATAAATTTATAATAGTTTATGGACTGACTCTCTGAGTCGCCACGTTGTCATAACGTCTCCCTCAGGGATTCATTAAACTCAAAAATTTAATTCGGGAAAGGCGATGAAATATAAGTTTGAAACAATTTGATTTTGGAGTCGCGACCAACCTTTAAGTTAGGTAGGTTGAATACCTAAAATATCATTTTAATAAGTTCAAAAAAAACATTAAAAGATGAAAAAATGGTCTGCGTTTCACCAAAAATTTATTTTTAAGAGTTCAGGAATCGATTACGTGTGGGGAAGGGTGAGCACCCCCACAATGCCCAAGTTTTGGTACTTAAACAATTATATGATGTTTAAATATTGGGAATTACAAACTCGATTATATATTTAAATTTTTATCCTTCTATTTATTTGAATTTATTTAAAAGATGTCAATTTCAAAAAAAATAATACAATGTTGCTTTTGCAAATAAGGAAATAAAAAATTTGATGACAAATGAAAAATGCAGTGGGTACAAAAAAATTAAAGAGCCCAAAATATATTTTATAGAATAAATCTATTTATTTAATCCAAAAATTTATAATTATTTTTATAAGAGAAATCACATCATTTTGTACGAACAATCCTTGAAAATGCACTTCCTTTATAGTTAGGAGACTTTTTCATGGATTCCCCTCACAAAATGATGTTTTTTTAATTTTATGGATGATATAGTTTAAAAGAGAATAGTATTATATTAAATTTTTAGAAATATTCAGATAAAAGAATGCATTTTTTTGCGAACAATCCTCGGAAATACACTTCCTTTGTAGTTAGGAGACTTTTCCATAGATTCCCCTCACAAAAAGACATTACCTCACATTTTTCCTTATATCAAAGATATAAATAAAATAAAAAAATTAAAAAAAAAACGAGATGAAAAATAATAAAATAAAAAATGTAAAACAAAGAAGACTATCGAATACAAAAAAACCTTTTGTGCGAAAAATCTTCGAAAAACACTTTCCCTTGTAGTTGGGAGATGTCTTCATAGATCTCCCTCACAACAAACATTTCTTATTTACATATGTATAAAAAATGATGATTTATATAAAAAAAATAAAGTTTGAATAATAATATAGATGTGTGCATAAGAAGGCAGCGGTAATAAAGATAACTAAGTTCAATTTCGAATCTAAAATACGAGTCAAACATCGATAACCTACTAGCATAAACAAGGGACCAACATGCAAACTTTCTAAACCAACAACCAAGATTAAAATACCAACCAAATAAGAGGATAAATAAGGTTGAAAAGTAAATAATGAAAAGTTTAGGCATTAGATGTAACTATCCCACAGGCAAGATCAGTGACTAAAATAAAATGAAGTGTAAGATTAGATGCTTAAATGCAAATACTGAAAATTATATTCTTGAAATTAAGAGGGACTGAAATAAAAACGTAGTAAAATTAAAAGGCATAAAAATAAAATGCTAGAAAAATAAATAAAATAAAAAACATAAATAAATTGCATCAATTTAAAAGTTAGGGGTTGTTTTTTAACCGTTTAACTCTGACCATAAATAATGTGGATCGTCCCCCAGGGCGGGTCACCACAAGGTCGATGAATATTCAAATGTTATAAAATTAGCAGGTTAGTTTGTGCAATAAAATAAAATGTTAGTAAGAACAAATAAAATAAAAGTTAGAGTGTTGGTAAGTTAGAAAAGTTAGCGGTTAGTGGTTAGCAGAGTCCGCACCATAATAATGTGGATCGTACCCCAGATCGGGTCTCCACAAGGTCGAATTGAATATAAGAAACAATAAATAAATAAATAAATAAATAATTGTTAGAATGAAAGAAAATAAAAGTCAGTGGTTAATGCGCGATAAAATAAAAGTTAGTAGTTAATTCAAAATAATAAAATGCATAAATTAGTGACCAAAATAAAACAAAGTAAAATAAAGGGTTAGAATCACAATAAATAAAACAACAAATGCATAGTGACCCAGATGTAAAAATAAGGCAGAAGTGGAGGGACTTATGGGTGATTAGCCCCCTAAAATGACCAAGAGTGATAACATGCTAAGATTTGGGACTTATGGGTGATAACATGAAACCTCTCTTTGCCAATTTCCTCTCTTTGCCAACCCACTCTCGGAGACCAACACCAATGTCGGCCACCACTCAACCTCCGTTTAACCACTGTATTTCTATGTAATTCACCTCTCCGACCACTATTTAAGGATCTAAACCAACCCTAAGTTCTTAACCTTCTCCTATCTTCAATGAAACCTCAACCGAGAGCCACCCCAAACGCACACCAATACCGTAAATCAGTGAGAACCAACCCCAACCACCATTATTGGTGGTCGGACCTTAGACCTAAGAAAGCCCAAAAAAAGAAACCCAAAATAGCCCCCTGAACGCACACTGACACTCTAAATCGACACCCTAAACCGACTAACAAAACCTTAACCTCATCGTTTGAACCACCCTAAATCGACGACCAACCACCAAATAAGGCCAACATCCTCCCACATTTCACGTATTAATGCTAAAAAAATAGAAAGAAAATAAGCATGAAAAAAAAAGGAAAAAACGTGAAGGAGAGAGATTTTTTTATTTGTTGTTTTCTTAACTTACAAAACGGCGGGGGTTTCTTTACAAGCAAAGTTGAGTTTTTATACCCCTTAAAAGTTATAAATGGTACAATTGTGAATTTGGTCCCTGTACAAAATTAGGGTATTACACTTCTGTTTCCTTGCGTGAGGTTTTGAAGCCTATTGAACAACTCTCGATGGTAGTAAGCTAGAATGTATCATCTCTGTATCACCACTTTTATTTCATTCAATGTAGAGATATGACATTTATCATTTATCTTTTTTCTATAAGTCATTTTATCCGTCCATATTAGTGCATAATCCACAAATTCAATGGCGGCTAGTTTTAACTTCTTAAGCTTAGAGTAATTATAACACTCAAAGATGTGCTCAACTTTCTTTTCCCATACAAGGTATGCCTCATGATATATCTTGCCTTGAAAGGGTAGAATGGATATCTTGATGTTGCTAAGATAATCATCGATTTGTGGATGAAACCTCTGATGTCTCATGCTTTGATTTTTCGAGCCATGTTGTGAGACTTGTTCAAACTCTCATTCGTCGTCTAATTCTTCTTTGTGTTCCTCCTGATTGCTTACATCTCCTTGTTCTTGTCTTCGCCTTCTTTGATTTTGATCATCTTCAATACGATCTATTCGTTCATGGATTGGCTCCAATTGTTCCCTCAACATCCTTGCTAACTCAAGGACTATTGCTTGCATTTACAAGTTTAGTGCATCACCTTCTTTTGGGTCGTCACCTTCTCTTGAAATATGAGAATTATATCTAGAATTGCAAGACATGATTAATAATAAAATAAAATTAAACCTCACCAACACAAAACCTCACAAATTTCACTTAAAAGGAAAGTCACTCCACTCATGTTTCACTCGGGATGGCTTTTACCCTTGATGTGCTCTCTTTTCTTTTACCACTCTTGCTTGATTTCCAAGTCCTGTTAGAACTTCCTTAAGGCTTATAGGAATTCTTGTGGAATTCGGCTTAAACAAATGATTAAGAAGATATGTATATTTGTAGGAAATAATATGGCTACAAGAAAGAAAGGAAATTGTGAGAATGAGTAATAGAAATGAAAATGATGAAAGAAATGACGAATTGACTTCAAATCTCTTTTTTTAAGATGAAAGAATATTTCTCTCCCTTTTTAAGATTTTTTCTCTTTTTTTACTACATCGGAAAATAGAAAACTAAAACTTACTAGTTCGTCGTGGTTCTGATACCAAATTATATGAATTTGGTTGTGATATTATTGAATAATTTGTGATGTGTGTCCGACCGTGATTCTAGTAAGTGTTAGGAATCGCTTACTTTGAATCCTAAAATGAAACTTGTAATGATAAAGGGGTAGAATTAAAAACGATATTGTACAATAGAAATAAAAATGATGTTGTAGGATTGAAATAAAATTGATGTTGTAGGATTGATGAATGGATGGTGATGAAGTTGTAGTTTAAAGGAAATAGAATATTTTGGAGGTTATGATGATGTTGGCGTGGAACATGTAGGAATGAAGGAAGACGGAATGTGACCCTCTAGTTATAAGAACTAGGAACCAACAATATAATAAGAAGGATTGAAGGGGAAGAGGATGGAACATGATCCTCTAACTACATGGAGCTAGGAACCAACACTATAAAACAATGAAATGAATGAATGCCACAAGAACAAACTTAAAGTCGATAAATTTCTCAATAGAACTATAAAGAAAACAACTCACAAAGAGGTTTATAATTCAAAGGTTGTGTGTTTACAATGAAAGGAAAGGTGCCTATTTATAGTGTTCATAGGTTGAATATGAAAAGTCTTACAAAAAAGATATAATTGCTTCATCTTAATGATAATGAAAGCTCGTGAATGCATTGCTTCTTCTTTTCTCTCAAAGTGGACAAACATTCTGAGAGTCTATGATGAATTTCGACATTCTCTAAGCTAAATCTATACTCATATGCGTCCAAGGGAGAAGACTCATTCATTTTCATGGCTTGCTTTCTCATGTAGAATAAATGTAGACAACTTAGGATGCATGTGGAAATCCTATACGTCCAATATCCTTCTGAATCCTTCCAGGTTCTTGTCAATGGTGATCATATCACTAGATCTATTTCAAATCAACCAAGATTCAACCCTTTAAGAATAAGCTAATGAATATGGTGGGAATAAATGAGAAATGGTAACTGATCAAGTCAAACAAAAAGGTGAAGAGATTGAAGAGGTCTCTACAAAAGTATGACAAACAGGAAAATTGTGAAAATGAAACCTTAAAAAAGTGAATAACTGAGTTGGAGAGCATTAGGCTTGTAAATGAACTGAACGTTCAGCGAACCGTTCATGAACCGTGCGGCGATAAGTTCGTTTATGTGCGTTTATTTATTAAATGAATGAACATGAACAAGATTTTGTGTTCGTTTAATTAAATGAACGAACATGAACATAGGTCTCGTTTGTTCATTTACGTTCGTGAACGTTCGGTTATGGTCATTTATGTTCATTCATTTATGTTTAACCCAATCTTCTTAAATCAATTTTGGTGACCAATTTGTAAGTATCTTAAAAATATTAATTAATCTGATATTCTGATGACCAACTCCATAATTAACCCAATTTTATTTGGAGATTAAATCCAATATGTTAACCCGTGAGGCACCTCTCACCTATATTTATTTTCCCCCTTTTTTCCCAAACCCTAATGTTCACTGAAGAATGGAGTCGGTCGCTGAAAACTTCAAAATAAGTTATATTATAGTGCAATCTGAAGTTTACAGGTCTGTTTTTATCTCTTTCTTTGTTTTATTTGGCTTAATAGTTGATATGTAAAGTTATTGCGTGTATCTTCACATCTAAAACTCAAGAAAACATCATACTTCTTTCTAGAAATAGATGGGAAGATAAAGGTAACAATCAGAAGTATATGAACATCAGTAAAGAGAAAAATATAATAGAATTTGCCAGAAAACAAAACAAAGATTTCTATGCAATTTCTGAAAAAGAGTATAATAGCGGAAGTAATGGGTTTTCCAGGAAGAACCCATTAATAAGTAGAAAATACACTTTGACAATGAATTTTTGTTTTCATAGTTCTTGTGTGACCTTTAGTTGTGAAGTAGACTTTAGGTACGTTAAAATTTTGAATGGTGGTTTAGCAATAATATCAGTTACGATATGTAGCATCGAAGGGATTTTGGATCTATGTTATTGCCTTGTAGTCCAATTTGTACCGTTCGAAATCTTCATGCTGTTAAATTTTCTACTCTGCCAACGGAAAGGACCATTATTAACAAACCTCACTAAAGTCTGACATTGATGTCACAAAACTTTTAGCTGACGAATTTATTAGAATAACGTAGATTTGGTTGATTTGCATTGTCGACTATTTTTCATGAAATAACAATGGAAGGTAGGGTCTCCAACGTTTATGTGCGTGTTCATTTATGTTCGTGTTCGTTTATGTTCGTGTTCGTTTATTTATTAAATGAACGAACATGAACAAGTTATATTCCTTAATAAACAAACATGAACAAAAAAAAAATTTGTTCGTTTATGTTCGTGTTCGTTTATGTTCGTTTATTTATTAAATGAACGAACATGAACATACCTCCGTTCGTGTGCGTTCGGTTCGTTTACAGGCCTAGAGAACATTGTAGAAGAATACAATAAGACAAACTAGCTTCAAATAGTCCCTTACGATGAAGCACTATTTACAGGGTTAGTATTGTAGTAATAAAGAGAGTGTTACAAGAAGGTGAAAAAGCAAGGATCTTAGGAGTTGAAAGGTGAAAGGATATCCACATTTAATCAAATTTATAAAATTATAAAACTTAATAAAAAATATTGGTTTAAGAGATAGTTTTGCACCCGTAGTTGTTCTAAATTAACAATGTTGTTTTTCTTTTTTAAATGCATCAACTTAGTCTTTGAACTTCACGAGTTGAATTAAATGTATCTTTTAACAAATAAAAATCCTCATTATTGTAATGATACTTATGAGATAATTAATTATACTAATTCGGTAGTTCACTTTATTTATGTAACAATAGATAATATAGATTTGACGGTCCATTTATGAATGATAATGTTATAGAGGAACTTAATTTTTTTGGTCAATTTTAAGGGTGTAATTATTTTTTATAAAAATTTTGAGTGCTTATTTAATCTTTGGTAAACTATAGATTTGGTCACTTTTATTTGAGTCTTACATTTATGGTCACTAGATTCAAAAAATCATAAGTTTTGGTCACTTACGTTATCGTTTTATTAAGATTTGGCCACTGAGACGTTAGTTATCGTGAGTTGGATAACGTGACACATTAGTAAAAATATTTCATTTTTATTTTAACCCTGGAACTTTATATAAATTACTAATCATGGGTCTTTTTGTAAACCCAAAATAATTCAGGGATAAAATATCAATTTACCCCTTTTTTCATATGTTCTCTCCCCCTGCTTCATATCTAAACCACTCGGCTGTTGTGCTTCCCCTGCTTCATCTCTAAACCACTCGGTTGCTGGGCTCATTGACTTTTTTTAGATGAGTGGAATAATTACATCGAGCGTCTCAACTATAAGGATAATGAGATTTGGGATAATGACGAAAAAAATTTGCAGCTTCGCTATTTGGTCTCCTTCAGAAGACAAACTCTGTGCAGGACAGGTACTTACTTGGTGCTTAAGTTTCTCCCTTTAGTTCATTTATGAGCTAGGTGCATAAATCATTATAATTGGAACTGTAGTTAGAGGGATGATGTATTACAGACGAGCTTTGAAAGTTCAGGCTTTCCTTGACATGGCTACCCAAGACGGTACGCATATAACGTGTTCTCAGTAAAGCATTTGTCCTTCGATGAAAGCATTTATAATAAGATGGAATATGTGCTTGTTATGTGAGCAGAAATATTAGAAGGATACAAAGCGATCTTAACTCTGTCCGATGAAGATCAGAAAAGCCAGAGATCCCTGTATGCTCAGTTGGAGGCAGCGGCTGACCTAAAATTAACTTATGTTGCAACATGTCAAAACTATGGAAATCATAAACGGAGCAGAGATCGTTAGGCAACCGACATCCTGAACTTGATGGTTAAGTAAGTAACTTAGGTCTTTTTTGTGTGACATCTTTAACTCTCTCCCTTTCTAACTCCTTTTTTCTTATACAGTAATCCATCTCTTCGTGTGGCATATATCGACGATGTCGAAGAAAGGGATGGTACAGGAAGATATAAGAAAGCTTACTATTCTGTACTGGTTAAAGGTCTTGATAATCTTGACCAGAAAATCTATAGAATAAAGTTGCCTGGAAATGCAAAGTTAGGAGCAGAAAAACCTAAATATCAGAATCATGTTTTGGTTTTTACTCGCGGAGAAGCTCTTCAAACCATTGATATGAATCAGGCGAGGCCAAAAAGTTTTATAATCATCCAAGTGGTAATGATTTTTTTAAGTGAATGCGATGACATCTCGCTGCAATTCTTTTCCAGAATAATTACTTGGAAGAAGCATTCAAAATGCGTAATCTTTTGAAAGAATTTAACGAGGATCATGGAGTAAGACCACCTACAATATTAGGAGTTCGTGAGCATATCTTTGCAGGAAGGACCGACTGAACATCTGGTGGCTTTATCTTATGCCTTGAAATCTCCATGTTGCAGTGTCTCGTCTTTGGCTTGGTTCATGTCGAATAAAGAAACGAGCTTCGTCACCATTGGTCAAAGAGTTCTTGCTAGACCACTGAAGTATGTTCTGATCTCTTACAAGTTTATCAGCTGGGTTTTCTTATAAATTGTATTGTACAAGTAATGTCCATGTTGGTTAGCAAAAGAATGTTTATTGGTGTGTTTTAGGGTTCGTTTCCATTACGGTCACCCAGCCGTATTCAATAGAATCTTCCACATAACCCGTGGAGGCATCAACAAGGGATCTCGTGACATCTGGGGAAGAAAATATATGGAAAAAAAGGGTAAATTGATATTTTATCCTTGAATTATTTTGGGTTTACAAAAAACTCGTGATTAATAATTTATCTAAATTTCAAGGATTAAAAATTAAACCTTTTTACTAACGTGCCACGTCATTCAACTCATGGCATCTAACGTCTCAGTGACCAAATCTTAATAAAACGATAACGTAAGTGATCATAACTTATGTTTTTTTTAATCCAGTAATCATAAGTTTATAAAACTCAAACAAAAGTGACCCAATATATAGTTTACCCTTTAATCTTTAAGCAAAACAATTAAGAAACTAAACAATTAAGAAATGTTTTTAATTTTTGGATATTTTAATATTTTTCTATTTTAAAATTACTTGATTTCTTTGTTAAATATTAAATAATTAAAAAATTATGGATCGAACTAGATAAGAAATCAATTAAGTTCATCTGTTACGTTATCATTCACACGAAAAATTTTACATCAGTGTTGTGGACTACTACGTAAATATAATGAATTATCACATCAGTATAATTAACTCTCACATCAATACTACAATGATTAACAATAATTTTTATTGATTAAAGGATAATATTGATAAAATTTATAAAATTTGAGGGATAAATCAATGCAATTAAAAGGAATAGCTAACATTAGTCATTTGGAAACAACTAAAAAAATAAAATTATTCTTAAACCGTTGCTATAACTGAGGTGGTTCTCGTGACCAAGGATCCTTGGCCCAAAATATTGCTCTGGAAGGTGCATGATAAGATTATGACACAACTATAACAAATTCTTATAATATAATATAATATAATATAATATAATATAATATAATATAATATAATATAATATAATATAATATAATCTAATCTAATCTAATATAATATAATATAATATAATATAATATAATATAATATAATATAATATAATATAATATAATATAATATAATATAATATAATATAATATAATATAATATAATATAATATAATATAATATAATATAATATAATATAATATAATATAATATAATATAATATAATATAATATAATATAATATAATATAATATCTAAGTATTGGTTTTATTTCAATATTATTTTTGTGAAACATAAAGTATATTTGTAAGTTTGTTTAGCGGTCATGTCCTGGACCGTTTAAAAAGGTTCTCATGTTCAATTCTTTTTTCATCAAAAATTATATTTTATTTTGTTGATCAATAAAGTGATAACGCATAGTTAAATTAGTGCAAAATATATATATTTATTACATAAATAATAATATATAAAAAGTAAATTCTTATATAACTTTGTGCAATATTATCTTAATAGTACTTCCAATAAAAATGTAAAAATATTTTGCAAAATATATAATTTTACCATAAATAATATAAATTTTGACACTTTTATTTCGAAATTATTATTTTCTATATGATTTTTAGTTTTTTTAAATGACTGGTGATGATTATAAGAATTAGGGATGTAAAATCATGTAATCGTTCAAGTTTCAGGTCGAACCATATCAGGTCAGGTCAAGTTAGATATGAGTTATGTCAGATCAATTCAATGGTTCGACTTGGATCAGGTCAGGTGTAGGTTGACTTAGGTTCGGGTCATTTTCAGGTTGATTTTATATAAGATTCAATTCGAATTTGGGTCGGGTTATTTAAGGTCGAACCAATATCAGTTTAGATCAAAATGGTTCATATTCGAAACAATTAAATATCATGTTAACTCATGTTCGGATGGACTTCAGGTCAATTCCCGTTCAGATCAGATTACATTATTGACAGATAAAATTCAAGTCGGGTCATTTTCGGGTGAATTATTTTCCGCCTTTCACAAACGTCTAGGATTTGGAGTAAATTACAAAAAGTATATATAATTACGGTCCAATTTCAAATAAAAGTATAATTTTAAAGACTAAATTGAACAAACATGAAATTACAAACTGAAATTTAATAAACTAAACAACACGCAAGGATCAAACTGAAATAATTGTATAGTGTAAAGCTAAACTTAATATAAAAATGGACTAAATTGCATTCATTTACAAAGTTGGTGAACAGAAAATTATAGTATTTGGAGATTATGATATAATTTATAGGGCTTGAAATAAAGTTTATGATGTGATTTATATGGTTTGAAATAAAGTTTATGATGTGATTTATAGGGTTTGGAGTAAATTAAAAAAAATAGAAATAATTATGTGTTAATTTCAGATAAAAATATAATTTTTAGTATTTAATTGGAAAAAATGAAATTACAAACTGAAATTTAAATAAACTAAACAACACACATGAGTCAAATTGAAACAATTGTAAAATGTTAAGTTGAAATTAATATCAGAATGGACTAAATCGCATTCATTTGAAAAGTTGGTGAAAAAAGTTTATGGGGTTTGGAAATTATGATATAATTTATATGGTTTGAATGAAGTTTATGATATGATTTATAGGGTTTAGAGTAAATTACAAAAAATAGAAAAAACTATAGGCCAATTTCGAATAAAAAATAATTTTAAGGACTAATAAATACATGATACATGCATTAATAAATAATAAATTATACATACATACATAAAATTACAAACTAAAATTGAAATAAATTAGACAAAACCTATGAATCAAATTGAAACTATTATAAAATGTGAAGTTGAAATAAATATCAAATGTATTAAATTGCATTCATTTGAAAATTTGGTGTACAAAAGTTTATAGGGTTTGGAGATTATGAATATGAGCCGATTTTGAATAAAAATATAATTTTAAAGGACTAATAAATACATGATACATGCGTTAATAAATAATAAATTATACATACATACATAAATACATACATACATACGTACATACATATCATAGATTAATACATACATGAGACATGCATTAATAAATTATACATACATGCTTATTATACATTCGATCAAACATACATGCTGCATATATTAATAAATTATACACGTATAATCATGCATTAATAAATTATACACATATAAGCATGCATTAATAAATTATACACATCATACATACATATATGGTATATATATCATACATACATATCATAATTAAATTTATTAATCTAACAATCATAACTCATAATTTGTTTTAAATTGTGAATAGTTGTTTTTATTAACTTTATCAATCACAAGTTATTAATTTAATAAAACTTTTGAATATATTTATAGATTACAATTTATAAATATAAAAAGTAAACATATTAATTTAAATTGGTCTTTATGCCCAAATTTCTGATTTTGAGTTCTAAATCGAAGATATTCTTGTTGCATTCCAAGATATGTTTTCATTCCCAAGAGATTATCTTGTTTGAAAATATTTGTTTCCTCTTTTATTTTTTAAATGTGAAAAATTTGTTGAAAAACAAAATATGCCTTTTATTTTAAACTTACAATTGAAGCAAATTAGAAAACATGAGTTCATTAAATATCAAAAGATATGTTATTCTAATCTTTCAAAGTTATAGTTCTTTGACAGTGAGAAATTTTTAGTTGGTTTATTTTGTTGAGGGGTTTGTTGATTTGATGATCATGTACACTGGTTCAGTAAATATTTAATTTATTTATATTCATTTTGTTTTCAATTCAATGAACATAATAAAAATTATTTTAATAATGAAATTTTAGTTACAATTAAAGGGTTAAATGAGATATTTTCTATTAATTTAACGTGACACATATCACTTCTTTAATGATAGATAACGGCGTCGTGCCCAATTTGTAAAAAAATTTAAAGTTTGATGTATATTATATAACTTTTGAAAGTTTGGTATAAAAAAGATCATATTGATATAATTTAATGTTTATTTATGAAATTTACTTTATAAAAATAGTGGTAATAAGGATGTTTGACATCCATTCAAGAATTTTTCCTTATTTATTATGTAAAAGTAATATATAAAAAATAAGTTTTTTTAATAGTATAAAAAGTAAGTTCTCATATAACTTTGTGTAATATAATCTTAATAGTATTTGTAATAAAAATCATAAAAATACTTGTAAAATATATAATTTTACCACAAACAATATAAACTTAAACACATTTATTTTGGGTTTATTAATTTTTGATATGGTTTTAGATTATTTTTAAAAAAAAAAGTTGGTGATGATTATAATAATGGCATGAAGAGGTGTCCATGTACATTATATTTGGATTATTTAGGTAATTACAATACTTAAAATAATATTGTTTACATGGTGGCACCCAAGTCGACAAATAACGTTTGGATCGTGCATCCAACTTTTTAAAATAGTTTATTTTATTTGTAAACTATAATTATTATTATGTGTTGGTATCTTAAAACTATAATCTTAATCAATAATCATTATGTTCATTGTTTTCTGATTTCCCTATAAATAGCAACGGTGTCAGCCCCTATCCTTCATCCACTTTTCTTTCTTTCTTTGTTCCCTTAATAATCGTTACATTGAAATGGCTCTCTCACGTCTCTCCTTGGCATTCTCCTTACTTGTACTGTCATTTATAGCAATTGCTTCGGCAGGCGATTATGGTGATGCTGCTTCAGCTAAGTATGGTTTTGACGGAATACCGGCTGACAGTCCTCAGGCAAAGCCAGAAGAAGCTCAAAAGCCTCAATACGGTGCCAAACCAGATTCCTACCAGCACAAACCGGTATTCAAAGAGAAGCCTGGTCATGCTGATGATTCATCAAAGTATGGTTTTGATGGAATACCGACAAACAGCCCTAGAGCAAAGCCATAAGGAGAAAAAAAACCTACTTATGGCACAAATCAAGACACCTACAAGCCAAAACTAGAAGGAGAAAAGAAGTCTACTTATGGCACAAATCAAGACACCTACAAGCCAAAACCAGGAGGAGAAAAGAAGCCTACTTATGGCACAAATCAAGACACCTACAAGCCAAAACCAGAAGGAGAAGAGAAGCCTAATTATGGCACAAATCAAGACACCTACAAGCCAAAACCAGAAGGAGAAGAGAAGCCTACTTTTGGCACAAATCAAGACACCTACAAGCTAAAACCAGAAGGAGAAGAGAAGCCTAATTATGGCACAAATCAAGACACCTACAAGCCAAAACCAGAAGAGAAAGAAAAATCTGGTTACAACAGAAACTCATATGTTGTAAAACCAAAACCAGATAACTACAAGCAAGCAAAGCCAGACCAAAAGCCTAGGTATGGAAAAGGTGATGAAAAGCCTTCCTATGGAACAAAATCAGAAGCAATGAAAAACTCATACTTGTATCCTGACCCTTGCCCGCCTCTGTTAGGCCTTGAACCAGGTTGTTTATTGGGCTGACCTTTCTGTCCCATTTATATTATACCCAATTTGCTAGGCTTGAACCAAAACAGTTCATTATGACCCAAATTGAATCATTCTAGTTTGACCTGAACTGAACCAATCTAGTTTGACCCTAGCCAAGCCAGCCAAATTATTGACCAAGTCTAGCCGTTAATCGAGCCGATATGTTGCCCGTTAACTCATTAATCGTTGACTATTGACCTTGACTTTAATCGACATTAACTTTTTTCATTAACCTCTACCCTAATATTTTTTATGGTTTCAAGTATGTTGTTGCAGTGCGTTTTGCCAAATTTAAACCTAAAAACTTTGAATTAAGTTCATTAACTAGAATATATATATATATAACTTCAATATTTTAATATGTTAATTATATTTAAGATATTAAATTGATCTAAGATTATATTTTATTAATGTACTCATGTTTTATTTGATCAAGTATCGACTAGATCCATCCCCTCTCATTTAGTAGACCTGTACGGTTCTCAAATTTAGAATGTTACTCGTTTGTTCCCGTAAAATTTTCTAAGTAGAGTTCATATTTGATATTTTATCCGAGTAGAGTTCAGTTTTTTAGAGAGAAGCAGAGAGAATTTTGAGAGAGAAAAAAACTGTAAGAAGCAAAAATGAAGGAAAAAGTAAAAAAAAAAAAAGGGTTTTTATACCCTTATACATACTATGCCATTTTTATGACCTAATCCACGCGTCCAACCCACGTCGAGCTTGGATCCGTGTTTTTCTAAAGATTTTTGGGGAAATCATAAGTGAAATCCCTACAATTTTCCCAAAAGATTCAAGTTGATCGGCATTCGTCATAAGTAGTTATCGTTCAGCCACTGACCATCATCTATGGTAACCAAAGACAACCAACATTCATCGAGAGTTGCACCTCGGTCTCCAAAGTCCAAATCTGAACATCAATTTGTCAAAAAATGGTTTGACTATAACGAAATAGCCAAAAAAATGTTCAAATCTCACTTCTCTAATTCACCGCTATCCACCATTGGATCACCTCGAATTTCAAGTATGTTTTTCTGACTAATCTTCCCTCCCTTCTTACCATTCAAATTTGACAACAGAGCTCTCCAACCGTAAGTCAAAAATAAAATGCTCTTTCTTAGTGCTTTCTCTCTCTCACTTTTCTTATTTTCTTTTACAGGTTTGTTCGTCGGCCTCCTCAATCAGAGAAGCATGCAAGCAAATAGAATATGAAACAAGTAGAAGTATTTCTAAAAAAAATCTTTTATTTATTTCTTATTTTTGAAATGAACAATGATTGGGCGTTTTTCCCGAAATATCACATATACCCTATATATTTCCCTGTCAGACACCCTTCAGACTATTTTCTCGATCTAATACCATTTGCAGTAAAGCGCGCCCCCTACAATGTGCTTTACGTTGATCTGGCGCCACGTAGGCGTATAGCGCGGGGCAGGGGTCGCGCTTTACCTTTAAATCTGACACGCGTCAGAAAGGCGCGCCCCTTACGGCGCGCCTTAGGTTTAATTACCCACCTACCTCAGTCGTTCACACCCCCACCCCCTCCCTATAAATATCTCCATTCTCAATCACTTTTATCACATCAAATCCTCTTAACTTCTCTCAAATACTCTTATATTCTCTTATAACTGTTTAAGGTATATTTTATTATATTTAATATTTTGTTTTTAATTTATTTAAGTATTTAAATTTTTTAATATTTTATTTATTTAATTATTTTTGCAGATATAAAATGGAAGGCGGTCTACTTTGCTTGGATGAAAATCATATATCGCGACATTTTGCTGATACGGTAACATTTTAATGTTTTAATTTAATTTAAATTATTAGTAATAATTTCTTTATTTATTTAATGTATGATTATTAGTTTAAAAATTAATTTTTGTAATTATTTGTTTTTAGGAGAGTATCGTGTATTAGATCCTTTTATTAGGAACCTTAAGTTAGTGATACCTAGCCGTGTCTTGCCGTATTTAGTAGAGGCTGGATTCGGTCACATAGGTAAATATGAGGGTCACTGTAAGATAGAACCAGACCTTATTGCTGCCTTAGTGAAGCGGTGGAGGCCGGAGACCCACGCATTTCATCTTCCATGCGGAGAGTGCACGATTACACTTGAGAATGTTTCTATGCACCTGGAGCTTCCGGTGGATGGATATGTGATATCGGGGATGACGCACGGTTCATGGACTGCTTTGTGCCGGGAGTATCTAGGACGTGTCCCGAAAAGTTTTAACGGTGGTCAGATACCGTTAAATTGGTTAGATGCCAATTTTCAGGAGTTGAGCGAGGACGCCTCTGATGATGAAGTTAAAATGTATGCATGGGCATGCATATTGCAGTTGATAGGAGGGTTGCTGATGTTAGACAAATTGCGCAACCAAGTTCACTGTATGTGGTTGAGACATCTTGGCTACTTTTATCTGGTCAGATCACTTAGTTGGGGCTCAGCAGTTTTGGCTTTCCTGTACACGAAGATGTGTTGAGCCATTGACTACAGGAAAAATACTATCGGCGGATGTCTCCTGCTGCTGCAGTCTTGGGTATGGTATATATTGCCCTTTTTATGTCTCGTTGTCAAGAACTCATTCGTATTTCCGCTACTATTGAGGTAATTATAAAACTGATTTCGTATATTAATCATTTTATACAGTGTATAATAAATTTTTTTCCTTGAATAGGTGGTCTACTGATAGGAAAAATCATCAGGAGCTACCTAATGATTTAGAAAAAAAATTAAGGTGCTAATATATCAGAAGGTTGGCACACATGTATGCATTTTAATGTTTAAAAATCAATTTTAGATTATAGTTTTATAATTAGATTATTATTTTGATAAAAATTATATATATTTGTTTTAGTTTGAATGAGTGACATATTCTAATGATGATGTGAGGATGGTGATCCCACCTGAGTTGAGGGGCTCATCATATGTTTGGATGGCGATGGTCCCTTTGATCTGTTATGCAATCGTCGAGTGGCACTCCACTGATCGCGTGCTCCGGCAATTTGGTTATTTTCAACCAATTCCGGAAGCACCTCACAATATGTACGAGTTGCATAGCACAGATAGACGCGGCAAGACCGATACAAATTGGCTGGTGAGGCATCATAAGTGGGTCGTGTTATGGGATGATCGACATCGGCGTCTTCCCCGTAGAGAGCCCTTTTTTACTGACCTCTTGATGGCTGCTGACGGTTATTATGAGTGGTTCAACAATAACGGGAAACTGTTTCTACTTTCCAATGATGCACGAGGGTAGACCTTTCAGCGACGTCGATAGAGACATTCACTGACACAACACCATCATCCCCCAACTCGTGGACGTAAAGCAGGTGCTTTCGGTTCATCCTCAATTGTACCAGCAGGACCTTTACAGTAGCCACCGTCTACAGCAACTTACATACCATAGCCATATGTGATGCTGCCATCGTCATTCCCTTACCCGATGCCGCCGCCGCCGTCACCTGGTTTTATGACCCCGTCGCCGCCACCGTCACAGAGTTTTATGACCCCTCTTGGAGGATATTATGGGTCTATGTTTGTAGATCTAACTTGGGGTTCATATACCCATATTTTGGCGGGTTCAACCTCATCACCCATGGCCGCAGCACAGACGCCTCCTGTACAGTTTTCACACTCAGGGATGTTTGGGAGTTTTCTCAATTTTCGCAGGCCGGTGGGATAGTTAGACATACACCTCCAGGGTCCTTATTCTATGGAGGTGCTTCATCGTCATCAGCTCCTCATCAACCTAGTGTAGCTGCTCACGACAACGACGACAACGATGGTGATGATGATGACAGCGAGGAGTCATAACTAGTGATACGAAGAAATCCTTCTCGAGACCGACAGCCACCGCCCTGCGGAACACATTCGCGTCGCAAGCATCGATAGATTTTTTTTTATATTTGTATTTAGTTGTTTATTGGACTTTTTTATTGTACTTTTTTTATTATTTATCATTTAATACTTACTTTATTTCATTAATTTGGTTGGATTTATTTTGTTAAATTTGTTGGACTTTTTGTTAATGTATTTTGGTTAATTTTGTTTATTACCATTTAATATCAATTATTGTAATTTGTTTATCATTTACCATTTAATACTTATTGTAAGTTTGTTGTATTTAAAATTATATTCAAATACCAAATTGTTATAATCACATATAACGCCAAAGTCCAATCTCATATTCTTGTATCGTTTTTTAATATTCATCAGCGGTTATCGAATGACATTAACTTGAAGTAAATTCAAATTAAAGTACAAGAATTCTTATTTGATAAACAACTACATCAGTTCCTAATCAATTGTTACTTGATGACAACAAAAGTGAACATGTTTTTCTAGTGTGTCCTAGGTTTCTACAATGCCCACATCTTCTATCTTGTCTAGATCTTTCTCGAATATCCATATCACAATGAATTCGATTAGATTTTGGACGACCACGCTCCCTCAATAAAGTTGGATTTGGTAAAATCAGAATCCAATCCTGAACCTCATCAGGGTCTTTGTCATTACCTATGAGGGAACTCAAATTCGTATACCTTAAAAACTTCAGATAGTAGGTATACGGGATCCACAAAACAGTTATAGTTTGACGTGTATGCGAGCAAGCTGCTATCACATGAGAGCATGGATACTTCAGAGTTTGAAAAAACCCGCAGTCGCACGTTCTATCCCGTAGATTTACTCTTAACGACACAGCTTCAATCCCTTAAAGAGGTCACGACAACTCTGTGATACGAAACATTTCATGCCTTCTAGAGAAGCTTGTTACAGACATTCAATTTGATGCCGTAATTTTTTTTGTAAATCTGCAACTAATCTAGGGTGATAAACATAACTCGATCATTATGGTATACATAGGAGGTTTCGAAGTCCACAATTATCCCATGATTCAACCTTTGCACTAGCCTAAACTAGCTTGGAAGTTCATTGTAAGATGCATCCCATTAGCCATGAAGTTTGACAATGACATTTTGATTTTCCAACTAAGCTTTTTTTATAGGAGACAATGTGCTCATACTGCGATTGTATAGCTGAAATAAACACATCAACAACTATATGAGAGCTTGCTTTTACCATGGGCATGATGGCTTGGCATATCACTTCAGAGTCCAAGTTGGGATGATCTTGGTTGACCCCTCCAGCACAGCATGTGTGAGGACCGTTGTATACTGTTAGTTCCCATCTGTTGTTTTTCCTCTTCCTCTTCGATATGCGAACCATCCAATTGCATCCATTTTCACGTCGGGCACAGTAGCATACATATTTTTTTGTCGTGGACCGGTCGACTCTCGATTGAACATAATTACAGATATTGTAATTTTTATAGCCATTATCGCTTTTTCTTTGCTTGAAAACTCCATGCCAAAAGATAACTCACCATTATTTATTGATGAGTAATATCCATAGTTACCGAGATGAGGCATATCCACAAATTTTGGCTCGTACATTGCACCATAATCAGCTTCATACATGTGTGCTGGAGGGTCAGCTTGTGACACATTTGAGGGAACTTCATCTACATCATCATCGGAGTTGAATTACGATAATTTTGGGTGAATGAATAGTCCAGTCTTAGCATCATCCGCACCAGGCTCACGAAGCGGTTCTTCTGGTGGAGATGATGGTTCCTTCATGCTCTCTACATTTAGGTCGAATAACCTACTAGTTGCACGTCTTCCCCTTGAACTATAAGGCATATCGGCATTGAGATCGAAAAAGCTCGCAGTTGAATGCTTCCCCTGAAGCTTGAAGCCATCGTGTCAAATGGAAACTGCATAGATTGTTGTGTCGATGGCATCTCCATATTAAGGTCAAATAAATTTGCGGATGAATGTCCCCCATTGAAGTTGATTTGACGACACCATGATGCGGTTTTCCCATTATGACATTAAAATTATTACACATTATTGTAGTCGGGTTATCAACTTGTTCAGTCAACCCATAGTGGGAGCTTAATGACTGACCCCAAACATCAAGCACTTGAACAAACTTTGCATACATCTCAATATCGGCGTCTGAATAATTACTTTGAGAATCAGCCATCATTTCAACATCTTCATTGTTCGATAGTTCGAACGCTGTATAAGTTAATGGCAACAATGATGTTGGAAATCTGTACTGCAACAACGACATTCTTCTACTACTTCCAACATGAACCTTCCTCGAAATCTTCATTATCAGCTCCTCAAGAGTTATGTTTCTCTTGAATGATATTTTAACACGTTCATTTGATACGAAAACAATTCCGGTTTCATCTTCTAGAATTTCTCCATCATAATAAACAATAGCTGAAAGTCGTGCCATTCTTAGAGTTTAACAGTGCGACAATATTATATCTGCAAAAAACAACTGAAACAAACCTGCTTAAATAAATAATATATGAACGAAAATATAACACAATAAAATTTTTACACATAAATGTAAATAATTTAAATAATATAATTTTATATTATTACATGTACCACAAAAATATTTCGACGTATGCTCTCTTTTTCCCATTGAACTAGAACAGAAATTAATTGAAAATAATTAGTATAATATTTTTTCAAATAATCATAATAAACAATAAGTATAATAAAAAAATATTATAACAAAATTACCTTATAACAAAAGATCGAATGAACTTCTAAATCAAATATAAGAGGATTGTCGGGTGTTATTTACTGGTTGAAAGGATTGTTGTAGTAATTTCTTGGTTGAGAGGGAATTGTGAAAGAGTTTACGGGGAGAGGGCTATTTATAGCCGAGAGAGGATGCTTTAAAGCCTAGAAGTTCGGGTAAATTATGCATGTCTGTGTTAGATCGGGAAAAATAGTCTGAATAGTGACTAACAGGGAAATATATAGGGTATAGGTGATATATCAGGAAAAACGCCCAATGATCTGTTGTTATTGCCTTTCAATCTCTCTCTGATTGCTTCTCTCTAAAAATTACTCCCATATTTGATTTTGCAAGCATCCATTTTATAAAACTCAATGTTCGAGTTTACAAAAAAAGGGATTTAAATCTCTATAACATTATTTTTATCTTTAGGTTGATTTTTGGATGAGGAAACTCTCTAATGATGATAGAGTTTATTTTGAACACAAATGTTGACGAGGAATGCTGGTGAAGTTCTCAGAAGAGAGGGCCACAAGTGCGTAGGTGTGTGAAGGTAGGTCAATCGTTGACGCGTAGTCTTCATGCGCACCAGATGGTTCCAGTTGACTCTGAATTCTTCTATAAGGGTGATGTTGGAGACTTATTGGCTTCATAGGGTTTTGGTTTATTTTTTTAGGTTTGGGCTAATTAAGCTGTAGTTGGTTTAGGGCTAAGGTTTTTGTTGTGATTTGGGTCTAGTTGTGTTGGGTTTAGGTAAGTTATAATATGTGTAATGGTTTTAGATGGATTGTGTGCTGAGTTTTGTTGAACAGTTGAATGATTTTATAATGTGGATTATCAGGCCTTGACATAATTGTATGTTGAAAATCGAGCCAGGGATAACGCAACTAAAATTTAAATAACCTCCATCAATCTAGGATATCATGCATATTATACTAACTACGGTAAAATAAAGTTGTCAGATTACCTTAATCTATGTCGTGTTGTCTATGATTTTCCATTCGATCATTAAATGTGTTGTCTTTTTGAAAGATAATCACCCTTTATACGTATTTATACACAAGCGAATCAAGAATGATTAACAAAATGCTAGTTCATCGTTTTCTAAAAAATATGTTTTTGTGGTTTTTGGATTTTGACGGTTGAAGAAAATTAAACATTTACCCTAAGCATATTATATATATAAATATATGACTTAGTTAGGGTTAAAATTAATCCTTTGTTTGTATATCATACTTAATTTAAAACTCTTTTAAATTAAATAATAACATAATTATTATTTATCTAAAATGCTTTTAAATAAATAAAAAAATAAAGTAGGTCTCTTATCTAATAAGGAATTCAAATTCATCCAAATCCTAATAAAATATTATTTAATTATATTATTTATCTAATATTATTTCTAAATCAAATAAATAATAATAATAAACAAAATGCTATATCAAAAGAATATGAATTTAACTTATTTAAATTCGAATAATAAATAATCTTTTACAATATAATTTAAAATAATCTCATTATATTAAATTATCATTTATAGTAATAACCACGACTATTATTATTCATTCTTAGTGTGTGAAACTAAAGGTTCAATTAACGTTGGCAGTAGATAAAATCTCATTTGATCATACAAGTCATAAGTGGTATTTAGCAAGACATTATGACTACCCAAGTTAAATGAAAAGCTCATGATTCGAGACACCCTTAATGCAACTTATGCCATAATCATTTTATCTCACGATATCTTGATAGAGTATAAGGTATGGAAAATGTCAACCTTATATCACTCTATCTTCAGTTTCTCGATACTCAATTAAAGTGACTAAACAAATGATATTGATCTCTATCAATTCATTTGAGCACATCCATACATTTCTCAATCTCAATCATCGATGGTCCCTGAGATATCCCTCTTATGATAAGAGGGATAATTTCCATCTTAATCACTCACATCTCACTACATGAGTCATGTCATGTTCAAGCATAACCTTTATAGTTGTCTGATTAAAGACGATGTTTGGTTATGTCAAAACTTAACAATCATCATGTTGAGAATTGTAGTAATTTCAAGTCTAAGGGTTTAATGACATAACCGCTTGAAATTAATATATAACTTTAATCTATGTATTAATCTCAAAACGAGTCAATCCAATATTTGTTCTCGACAAATACATATGATTTTGGTTTGAATCTCATTCACATATTTATCTCATGAATATCTATCAAATTTCATATCAATCTTATTTTACTATTTTTCCCACAATAATGACTGATTAGGGATATTTAGAATAATTAACAATATTATTCAAGGATATTAATAATAAAATTTCACACTAATGATAATAATAAAAACCAATAATCAAAATATCATGTCAATACAATATGTTTAGGGAACTAATGCTAACACTCTATGATAAACAAAGAATAAATAAATAAATAAATAAATAAATAAGAAATTTATTTATTATTATTTAGGGAAAACTACTTAAGATACCACTGAATTTTACTCGTTAACTTGTTTATATCATTAAACTTTCAAATTTTCCAATTATAACATTGTATTGTAGTTTTACATTCAATTATTTTACTCCATTGTTAAGTCAGTAAGGAGACGATGGCATGGCTAATAGTTGTTGACGTGGCTCGTCACACCAAAACGGTATCATTTTGCTACGATTGTTTTGATACCTAAAACGATGTCATTTTAGACACTAAACTTTAGAGGTGTATAGATTTTGCTAATGAACTTTTAAACGATTTTTTATCATTGCACTTTTTGGCCGCCACCAACAACCAAGCACCACCCGCCATCGATCATATTTTGTGACAATATCAATACCAAAACATTTGTATTTCACTACTCTTTCTTTCCCTAAGATTGGTTTTTCACAAAATTCACTCAAAATCGACAAAAATCCATTTACAAGTTCAACATATTAATAGTTCGATCTCTTTCAATAACCGTTCGGTGAGGCTAATTTTGAGGTATGTTGTTCATCTTCGCAAAATAACGCTTTTCATCGTTTAGATTTTCGAAGAAACAGTCCAAATCTCGTATATCTAATAAAACTCCAAACATCCAAAATATGATAGATTTTTTTATCTAATTTACACGATTTTGAGTAGATTTCGTAAAAAAATAATTATATGAGAAGAATGATGAGTGAAATGAAAACATTTTAGTACTGTTTTTTCCGTGAAAGATGATCAAGGATGAGCAGCGATTGACTCTCAACGATGGCCAAAAGTGTAGAGCCAAAAAAGTAATTATAAATACTCATTTTCGTCCCGACTTTGATTAAAACTTTGAATTATAAATTTCAACGTTTTTTATTTTGTTTGATTTTCTAATCAATTTCTATTAAATAAATAACTAATATATTTATTTTATTTTCAGATTTTACAAATCATCAAGCCCATTTCAAAGCCCAATTGGATGCAATATATCAAAATACAAAAAGGAACCAATCAGGGGTACCCTTTCACCAGCTGTGTGGAACCTTCCCATTGGTCAAGACTTATCTTTTAAACCCTATTCTTTTAGGGATATAAACGGATTCCAAGAGAACCCTAAAAAAGAAAGAAAAAAATTGAGGGTTGGTCTCTAACTTTAGCAGCCTCAACTGTAGGTCGACCCTTGACAGCCCCATCGAACGATTACCTCCAGCTACCTTCCCAACCGTCGAACTGCCACCTCATCACCACCACACAATTGTTATCTTTTCCGTTGAACCATATCTACAAATCAACCTTCAAAGCCACAACTAGGGTTTCAAATATCGATCGCATTTTCGATTATTTCAAATTTACCGTGATTCAATACAACATTCGAATGAAAAATGAACTTGGAATAAATCGAGTCTATTTTGAGTAAAAATGGTATGTTTGTGTATTTTTTTTATTTTCAAATTTCTTTTAAATAAATGAATTTTATTTTTTTCACCTTTGATTAGCCAATTAGCGCAAAATTTTGTAGGTTTGCTCGAATGAGGTAGTAATCAATTATACCTTTTATTTTAGTTTAAATAATAGCAATGTGTATAATTTCTTTAATAGCATGTTTCATTATTTTATTTGATATCTTATAGCATGCATATTCGGTTTATATAATTTTGTTTATATGAATAAAGATGTTTCTATGAATAAAGAGGGAACATTATTGTATATAGAAGAAATAGATGGGATAGACTTCTCATTGGAGGATGTGCGAATTATGTGGTTTCTTCTCAAAATAGGGAATGTCCCCTAATAAATATTTTGAGATAAATTAATCAAATTTCAATCAAAGGATCATATTTTAAATTTTGACTCGAATCTACAAATTCCACTATTTCGACAACATATAAGCGTCTAGGTACTAATTTTGGACGTTGTGAGGTTTCTATCATTCTCCATGCTTAATCGACTATTAAACCCTTAAAAATGAATCTTTGGTAAACATAGACTAATTTTTATCTTTTAAATAATTTTTCTTAAAATTGTTTTAAAAGATGTTTTAAGGTTTTCGACTTACCTAACTCAAAGGTCGATGTCGAGTCCAAATTAAATTAATCAAAAATCCATTTTTTAATAAGTCATAAATTAGAGTTTTCTTTTGAAAAGAAACCTCGTTTTAGAAAAACATTATGATATTAATATTTTTAAAAGTTCAGTGGCAAAATCGAAACACCCTAAAATTCAATGTTTAAAGCGATATCGTTTTAGACATCTAAACAGTGACACCAAAATAACGTTGTTTTAGTGTGGTATGCCACGTCAATAATCGTTAGTCATGTCATCATTCTGGTAGTGGCTTAACAACGGAGTGACATAATTGAATGTAAAACTAAAGTTTAATGCTATAATTGATAATTAAAAATTCAGTGATATAAATGAGTCAACAAACAAACTTTAGTGGTATCTAAATGAGAAACATGGATCAAACAAGACGGATGAAGTATAACAAAATGGGTTAAAACAAATTGACAAAAACAAAAGGGATAAAAAAGAGGTCAGACAAAAATGGAATATTACAAGGGGTAAATGCTGAAATTGACAAAGATATCTTTTGTATGTTACTTATTGACGAGAAAGTAATAAGATTAAGTTAGAGTTAATATTAATATATATAATATATGCTCGAATTCAGGTTGATTGATGGTTCAAATTACTCATTTTTGGATTGAACTCTATGATTATCAAGTCAAATTTAATTTTCTTTTCCTCTTTTTAGTTTAACTCAAATAACTTTTGGATAACCCTAAGCGTTAATGCCATTGGCTTGATTACTGAATTTTGCATACTCCAAATGGAAGATTTGTTCCCCTTTTGGATTTTAGAGAAAATATGAAACGTGTACACCTGGACCAAGGGGACAGATAGGGACAATCACCCGTAAATATTTAAAAGTATCATATATTTTAGATTTTTTCTATATATTTTCTATTGAAAATATATTTTCGTGTCCTGAAATTTCATAAGTTAATCCCTTTCTAAAATTTTAGAAATCCGCCTTCTAACATAAAATCATTCCTCCTTTCCTAACTAAAGGGAGAAAGAAGAGAATTGGTATGGATCAGAAGTTATGGTGCCCTCTCTTTATTTTCAGTCTCCTCATAAAAATATGGTAGGCTTTCCCCTTATTACTCAATCCATGGCTATTTTTTTCACCACAGAAAATGCACAAACAATTCCAAGCCAATGGGAAAGCCTCAAAAATATTGTTTTCCATGACCAGAACCTGAAGCAAATCACAGTCGGATTCTATTTTCCTATCGGACTAATCAATAAAAAAAGATGGCTCAAAATTAAAATCTAAGTAATTGATGCTTAAGTCTCCTCTAGCATCAGTGGGATGGGCCAATCATTTTCTCAGGCACCACAAGATTGTCGAATTCTTCGCATGTGAGCACACCACTGCTCAATGCTGCTTCCTGCAAAAGATTAAACACAAACAAGTGCAGGAAATTTTTAACATTTCAGCCACCAAAGAAAAGGATTATGAAAAACGTTTATCGTCTCTGCTATGAGCATAACTTAAGTGAACTAAGGGCTCAATAGTTAAGATTGTTGTCGGTAACTACAACAAATATTATACCAAATAAGGTGACGAGTCATTGCTAACAAATCTCACCTTCAAAGTGCAGCCTTCCTTGTGTGCTTTCTTGGCGACTGCTGCAGCATTGTCGTAACCAATTTTCTGACAGCAAAGAAGTCATTAGAGATGTGTTCAACATGCAAAGACTTATTGTGGAACAACTGATCTTAGATAGAAGCAGGGATGAAAACTTACAGGGTTCAAGGATGTGATGATGAGAGACTGCAAGACCATTCAACACGGCATGCAACATATGATCATTAGCTTGGCAATCTATCATACGGTATCAAAATACACTTAAAATATCCGGGATGTAGCATTGACAGACCTCGTGCAGTAATTTTGAAATTCTTTCCCTATTAGCTTGAATTCCCTTGACGCAGTTCTTCTCAAACGATGCAGATGCATCACCTAGCAATCTTAACGACTATAGCAAAGAACGACGATCAAGAGTGAATAAAATGAACAACTCGGAGAAATTTCAAGGCATGTCAAGCATATAATTGTCAAATCTCAAATTCTAAGAATATTTTCAATGCAAAAACTCACATAATTCATATGATTTAAAAAGTCTTAGGTAATAAAGAATTTGGCCTTTAAAGTTAGAGCAGAAAATTTACATATTCGGTTTTGGAGGTGTTGAAAGTATATTAATGAAAATTTCCAATAACTTCTGTAACAAAAACACATACGTGCAGGAGTGCAGCAGCAATCATTGGCTTGAACACATTCAATTCAAAGTGGCCATTTGATCCACCCACTGTGATAGCCACATGGTTACCCATTACCTGCAAGAAACTTTCCATCTTGTTAGAAACTGATAAAAGAAATAGACAGTTTAACCACAACAAAATAAATTCTCGAGAGACAATACCATCTAAATATGAAAATAATAGCAACATAGATTTACCTGGGCACAGACCATAGTAAGAGCCTCACACTGGGTAGGATTCACCTTCCCCTGAAACATGATGAGTTCTGTCAAACAAATGAGATTATATGGGAAGAGAAATAGTCAACGAGTACATAGAATACAAAGAAAAAGGGAATTTTCTGATAAATGAATCCATAGAAATTGAGATAAGAATCTTACAGGCATAATACTGCTTCCTGGCTCATTTTCAGGAAGAATGAGCTCACCAAGGCCGCATCGGGGACCACTGAACAAGGAAAATGATAAAACCATCAGAATAATGCTAAACCAGGAAAAAAAACAAAGGTTATCCAAGCTGCAAACAAACCTTCCCAGTAAGCGTATGTCATTAGCAATCTTCATCAGGGATGTAGCTACAGTGTTTAGGGCTCCACTAGTTTCAACAAAAGCATCATGTGCAGCCTGATTAAAGAAAAATAAATATTCATGCATGTGTAACTATTTTGCATCACAAGTTAGGAGACATAAAGTGATAATCAATTCCTTCAAACTAAACCAAAATAGAAAATAAATAGCTTAATCAGAGAGAGTTAAGAGATTCACCAAATCTTCAAACTTATTTTCTGCTGTGACAAATGGCAAGTTTGTTTCCTCAGCTACAGAAGCAGCTATTTTTACATCAAACCTAGATCAATTTTAACATTGGGCACTGTCAAATTCAGCATGAGACAATCTAAAGGTTCACATTTAGCAGTTATGATATAAATAATGCTCTCAGATAATGGTTCATTCTTCATAATAGTTTCATTTTTAAGGTTCACATTTGGCCAACTTGGTGATAACTACTTCATTCCATGACAACAGATGCAGAATCCATAATATGAAAATAATACATAGAAAGTGTCCACAGGTGCAACGGCTTAAACAAACTTTCAATAATCGATGAGTATCTCTGAGCATAAAGTATAAGAGATGAAACATGAATTATAACTTACAAGAAAAGTAAAATCATAAATGGCTAGGAACTTAATAAATCAGAGAGTAAAATCAAAGCAACCGGATAAAATAAATCACGAATATGGCATCAGAACAAATCAAATAAAATTGAGAAAGGGGAATAGACAAAATTACAAAATCAGAGAAGCATGCTTCAAGGATAACAAACATACCCTTTCTTTGTATTCAGTCCTGTCCCCACAGCAGTACCACCTTGTGCAAGCTGTCAAATAGCACCGTATATGTCAGTAGTCAGAATAGGTGAGAAGGAAAAAAACGGGATTGCATCCATGATACATGCGTGGAAGGGTGCACAAAACTCGATCAATTCCATACTTGACCTATAACAATAAAAAACCATATAATAATAATTAGTTGTCCCTCATTGTGGTCCCCTCGCTAAGCATAATTGATCCCAAAGAACATAAAAGAAACTGCAGAATGAGCTTACTTGTGTAGTGTAGCCACTAAACTCTTGACCAAGAGTCAAAGGTGTGGCATCTTGAGTGTGAGTGCGACCAATTTTGACGATATCTTTGAATTCAACAGACTAGTGAAAACAACACAAGAAAAATTTAACTAGGAAGTTTGAACTCAACCAAGATGAAAGTTCACTGGTATATGAGAAAACGTAAAACAAAATGACAGTGTTAAGGTTTAATGGGCCCAGTAGCATATATGTAGATTCCAAAGCAAAGTAGATAAAGAATAGATCATCTTAAGAGACCATAATATTACAGAATAAAAGACAATAGCATTGGCAAGAGACATGTTAAAATAACTAATCAAACAGTCAAAAAGGTAGAACTCAAATAAGAAAATATCAGCATCAACAATCGGGTAAGGCCAGGAAAATCCCCTTTCTGGCAGTAGATGCTGATGTCTTAATTAATGTGAATAAGGACATAGGGGAAACAATGGCATGTAAGGTATAGATCTCCATTTAAGAATAAAAGAAAAGAAAAGTGAGAATGAGAGAGATTTCACAAACCATAAACTAGAGGCCAAAGTCAACAGACCTGTGAATGTAGAGCAGAATGCAAAACTTTCAATTTGGGTATTAATCTTGAGTTTATTTCTGTAGCAGCTGCAATGTGCATTACCTGGAGAAAGAAAAAAATGTAGAATAAGTAAAGAGGCAGCTCAAAACTTACCATGGTAAGCCAAGGACGAATAAGTTGGTGTAAGTGAATTCTTTTTTTTTTATAGAAGTTGGAGGTCTCATTAAAAACTCCCTTCGTATTCGTTCACATACTAAGAAGTATATTAACGAACACTGGAAGGAAGAAAAGAGTACCTCAAAGTTTATTAATAATAATACCCAATACAAAAGATAACACCGGATTATCCTCCTATGGTGATATACACCATTACAACAAAACACCTTAACCTCATATAACCTCTTCCAAAATCACAGTTGAATCACCTATTTCTAATTACACCTCCATCAATAGGATTAAAACAGCGCAAGAGAACATAATAAAAAGAGAAGCAACACCTACAACCATATAAACTAAATCAAGCCACAATTAGAGAGACGAGATCTATTGGGATTCGTCTTCTTCAGGAGCCCAAGAGTTTGGCTTGAATGAAGACTCTATCTCATGCACCATGATCTTGAAGGAGTTGTCACCAACCTTCAATTCCAACGTCGCATCAATTCTCGCTCCAGCCTTTGCGAGGACTTGAATTTTTTCCCGATCAAAGGATAATGGTGATTGACAGCTTTCATCGATTGCTAGCAACTGACCCCAACTATCAGCAATGTTCTTGAAAGTATCTCAATTCCATGCGTGAAACGGAACACCCTCGCAGATTAACCATACTCGGCGACACTCCAAAACCAAACTCTCTGACCAAGCTTCTACTATGGAGAACCACTCTGCGAGAGTCTCTGATTTATCGTTCTTCACACTTCTCAATGAAGCAGAGTCTTCGAAAATCATTAATACCGCATTTCCAGCAGCTCTCATTAATGAGAAGCCAGTGAGGCCCTTCGCATGCATTTGTCTAGCGAGATGACCGATTTTGATAAAGTCTTTGTACCACCCCACTAGACAATTGCTCAACACCTGAAGTTTTTCTTCATCTATAACGCCTTCAACTTTATAATGATTCTTACTCGAATCATCTTCTATCTCGGACTTGCGGAGAACCCCTGTCGAAGACTTTCTCCAATAGGAATGACGAGGTTTGAATTTAACCAAAAAAACACCAATTTTGCTACCGTCGATGTAAGAGCCATTCATTTTTGAGGTCACTCTCCTTGCTTCTTTGATAGAAGCGAAGCGAATGAAACCAAAGCGAACTCCTTTTGAATTTCTTTTATTTGGAATAAAAGCATCAAGTACCCGATCGTGGGAGCAAAATAAAGATCCAAACCTCTTCCAATGGATCTTTTCTGGTAAATTTTCAACAAATAACATGTAGCATCCAGACTTGTCATTACTGAAGCCCTTTGTGATGGACTCCTTGGTTCCCTCGAGGACACCATCTACTGCAGATTTTCCATTGCAACACTCATTTTTACCAGACACATGAAAACTAGGAGATGCTACAGAAGCTGAATTTGGCATTGACAATAATGGAGGAACAGGATCACATCCATACTTGTCTAAACCATCAGAAGCTGTAAACATTAATCTAAAGAAGGAAGAAACCAATAAGGTATATGGGTAATTCTGGCTTACAGTCGGGAATGTGTCGTTAGAAGATTGAGATCGGTTCACATGATCATTTGGGTGCACATACTTTTCACCACGCTTATGCCCAAGGATCTCAGCTGCTCTATTAGCAATAACCTGAAAATTTCCAAAAGTCACAAAATAAGCTATAAAATTTACTATAAATGCTTTTCTCGGATGAGAAAGAATCATCATTTCATTCATGAAGTCAATCAAAAATCAAAGCTGCAACGACCTCATTGGCGTTCATGTTACTCTGGGTGCCACTACCAGTTTGCCAAACAACAAGTGGGAAGTGATCGTTGAGTTTCCCTTCGGCTACTTCATCAGCTGCTTGCATTATAGCTTTCCCAATGGTTGGATCAAGACCATACTCCATGTTAACCTAAATAAACAAAACTATTACAATATATGCAAAACACTTCAACATTGACAAATATTAGGATTCATTTATCAGATTAGACAAGAACCTTGGCGGCACATTTCTTGAGAACACCAAAGGCACGAATAATAGGTTCGGGCATTCGTTCACGCTCACCCCCTATATCAAAATTCTGCAAAGATCTCTGAGTCTGCGCTCCCCACAATCTATATAAACCATGGCAACATAAACCACAAGTATAACTACTACCCTCTTTTATCTAAAAAGTTCTACTAGTGGTGCGAATGAAAAAAAGAAAAAGAAAACAGTGATGAGAGGGAGAGACGAAGACGAACTTATAAGAGGGGACATTAATGGGGCCGAAAGTGTCTCGTTCCTCCCGAAACGACGTGGAGTAGTAACTCCAGCAGGTGGTGTAACGGAGAGAGGTGGCTAGCTGAGAAGTGGTAGATCCAGCTGACAGTCGCCGAGATACCATGTACATCGCCATTTCGTACTTCAAAAGGGAAAAAAAAACTTTATCCAGAGAAATAATAAAAACCCAACAAAGCAATTGAACGTAAAAGAAAAGAAAAACAATACCCGAGATCAAGAGTTTGGGAGTATGGGTAGTGGAGAATGACAGATACAGGGAACGGGTCAATGAAATCGGGGATGGAGGGTGACTTGTCGCCGGAGTTGTGGGGAATGTTTCTGGGTTTTTGGAAGGAAAACAAATCAAATCAAGCAATAAAGAAAGAACTGCTCTATGGGTAAGCTTGCTATCTTCGTCTTGGGCTTCCGTATGGGTCAAAGGTGGGCTATGGCGACTTTGTTTAATGGAGATTTTTCATCATCATTCCCTTTGACAATGGCTGTTATCCTTCACGGCAATCGATTATGACCTTAACATCCCAATTTACAATACAAAAGTCCTTCTAACTTTAAGATTTCAATCTTTATTAGGAGTTTAACTAGGGATGGACATGGGTCGGGTTTCGGTTAAATCGATCCGGCCCGAAAAATATATATCATCCATCTTATCCGAATCCGACCTGATTTTATGAGATAAAACCCGAATTCAATCCGATCTGACTCGAAATAATAAAAATTATTTTTTTTAATAAAAATAATGATTTAATTGAAAAAATAATATATATATGGGTATTATTATAATTATTCCTAAATATATAAGGTAAAATTAAATTTTTTTAGGTTGGGTCGGGTCGGGTATTTTTTACCCTAAACCCGAATTAAATTCAGGTCCTATGCCCATCCCTAAGTTTAACTGAACATAACGTTTAATATTTTTTTCATAAATATTTGAATAATAATCATTTATTAAATTAATTTAATGAGTATAAACAAATTTTTTATGTTCATTTAATAAATGAATGAACACGAACAAAGTCTATTTTGTTCTTTTATGTTTACGAATAAGTTCATTTATTTGTTCGTTTATAAACCCGTTTATTGACTCATTTATAAGTTTGCTTATTGACTCATTTGTAAGCTCATTTACTCGGTTCTCCTCTTTCTTTTATTTTCTTATATTTTAAATATTGGTGAGGGTAAAGACTAAATTGAACATAAAGTGAACTTTGAAGTTCAAATTGTGAAACTTAAGAAAATTAAGGACTAGTGGCATAATTTTATTAATTTTCTTTGGCTTGCAAATAAAAAGATAGAAATAGAGTGTTGGCCGCTGAATATTAACCAAAAGTTAAACGAACATGTTTACGAACACTAGACGAACGAATACTAACATCTTCAAAAATAAATAAATAAACACGATATTAAAAATTTAAACGAACACAAACACAATACTGAAAATTTAAACGAACATAAATACCTTAAAAACAAACGAACATAAATACCTTAAAAATCAAACAAACAAACTCGAAGACAACTTCATTCCTTCAAGCTTGAATCATGTACACCCTTAATCTTCATTTTACAACGTTGACTCATCTTATCGAATGTGTTCATGTCAGTTTCTGCAAATTGTAATATCTCAATATTGAAGAACAGGGGAAAAGCACAGTCTTTACACGCACAAGTCACAAAACCAAACAAGGCAGTATGCATTATTTACACAATTTGTCTTCAATAAACAAATACGCAACTTGAATTATTGCTGCATTTAACTATGCCACAAAAATTACAATGAAAGAAAAATTATCTGTATATTGAACACACATATCTCTCTCTCTCCCTCTAACAACAAATATAAGAGGAAAAAAAATCATAAATCACTCTGACGTGGGTATAATGGTGTATAAACTTGTTATTTTCTACTCCCGGCTTTGCGTTTCCCGTCGACAATGGCTGGCTGCCTCATGTTTCGATGCAAAGGTTGGCCGACTCCATTTGCTAGTTTCCTTGATGGTGATGGCCCTGCCATAGGATGTAGACTTTTGCTGCAAGGTAACGAACATTTTAGTAACATGTTGAAAACTTAAAATGATGGTGGAAGATATTCGATGTGGGAGTGTATGTATTGGATTACCTCATTTCAGGGTTTCTTGCTGATCTTGAAGTAGGTTTATTGATCCCATTGGTTATGTTGCTAAGTTTAGTTTGATTGAATTGCCAAAGCAAATCAGGCTCGGATGAGTCACTGGTTGCAGCATCAATATCATCTATGTCATCGGAACCAGCCATGTTGAACCCATTGGCCCCCGTGAACATATTATACGATTGTTCTGTGTAAACCTTTGAAGAATCGTGGGGATATTTCTGGTAAAAGATATCAGACAAGTTCCCATTTTCTGCTTCCCAGCATCCTAGGGGGTTTGCTACTCTGTTAATGGCATCTTGCTTGTTCACCATAATCTTATCCACCCACTCACTCGAGCCCAATTCTTTCTCATCGTCCCTAAAGTTTTGGGCAGGACTCGCAACGGGAGGCCAGGGAGATGAATTTGCTAATAGCTCATCAAGATCAAAGCTTTGCCTCTTTTGCCTCAATGTGGAGTTACTGAACACCTGCAAAAGCAGAATAAGTAATCAAAGTTTTAACCACTTGGTCTGCAGAAAAAAATAAGTTGTTTGTATGTTTGCGGAGAATGCATAACGACGATAAGAACAGTCAAGCTTTCCAGAGCATCTCGAACGTACGCAAAAGACATGTTGAAATGCTGAAATTAGTTGTAAAATTTGACAAGAAATTCCAATACAGATTTATAGAGAGAAGAAATCAAGCAGATTGCACATTTGAGTTAGTATTATGCCACTATTGCCACTTTCAGTTTCTAGACTGCATATTACTATGAAATTCTGAATTCAACAGACACATTTGAATATCCATCCTGATATAATGTGTAAAGCATTATGTACCTCAATGTTTCCCATGCTACCCACGGGTTCTCTGGCCACCAAGACATCTCCAACTCGCTGATTGGGATTAAAGGGTGAAAAATCGCTAGTCTTTGCTCGGTATTTTTTGGAGCTGCCAGATACAGAATGCTGACTTTGGTCCGTCTCTACCTCTTTCCTAGCCAAAGCTGCCTTAAGGCTAGCAATCTGGAAGATATTCCAACAGAAGTTACTAAAGGGCAGAGTATTGGATTTGCCAACTATCTTAAGATAACCATATCAACCAGTAGGTAAAGGCGAATATGATAACCTGTTCTTTGAGTTCTTTAACATCTGAAGTGTCTTTACTCACTCGAGCAGCACCAAGTTCAACAGTTGCTACACGCTCTGCAAATTTGAGAGTACTTATAGTTTCACCTATGGCATCAGGTTCAGGACTTATGTGAACGAACATTAGTGTCTTGGCTTGCCCTCCTGAAAATACAATTCCAGCCCAATATAATCAAAACTTCTTGGAAAAAAAAAATCAATGCAACAATTTAGCTCCTAAATATAGCTGAAACAGAAAACTTCTTGACGATTTAAACTTGCCAAGTGAATCTTGAAGAAGTTGAGTGAGCTTGCTGTTTCGATAAGGAACATGTGGATTCTTTTGGGCAAGAGAAGCAATCACATCTCCTAAAGCTGATAGAGATTTGTTTATGTGCTGTGCCTCTTTTAGTCGATCTCCTGTCACCTCAGATTTGTCTACTCTCTCACTTCCTGCAAGATCCACGAGATGCATACAGCCGCGGAGAATGGTGCCAGATGTTAAATCTCTTCCTTGAACATGGACAGTCAAGCAACTGCAAAGTGATTAAAAAAATCAGCTTCAGAATGAAGAGATATTTCAGGATCAAGTGGTGTAAAGAAATAAGAAGTTACCTATGAGAACGGCTGCTACGGTCATTCAGGGCTGTTGCTCCAACTGCGCGATTCCTGTGTCCTAGGTTCATCAGATCAATAACATCGGATGTTGATGAAACAGCCATGAGGTTTGCATATGGTACATTGAGACCATTCTGGGAACTGTTCCGTATCTCTAATGTATTAATAGATTAAGGAAAACCCTAGATATAAAACTGAACGGCAAAACCTACCATTCAACCTACATTAAAGTGAGACTCAACAATCAACATCCATTTTCATATTAAAACCAATTTTAAATTTTTGGTCTTCCTTTTTTTCAGAGCATCAACCTACATTTTGATCAAGCTCTAGATTATTTAGAATGTAAGAAAGCTTTTTTCTGAATTACCGATCTGTTGGGACAAATTTTCATAGACACCAACCGATAAGAATGAATTAATTTTATAACCTCGAGGGAAGTAAAACCAAACGAATTGGAAAAAGGATATCTTTTGTTACTTCCATCTGTAACAAGGAGATCCCTAACTTGCTCATTGTAAATTTCAATCATTTGAACGGCAACATCATAGCGAAAGGTATCCTTTCTTTGTTCTGCTAGAAGAAACAAATCACCTAGCGCTCTATAATTCACCCCTTGATTTTTCTCTGTCAGGTCTTTAGGTCCAGTCTGGATGTGGAAACCACCAAATAAACCGGTAAGTTCAAAGGAAAATGTATATATATTTTAGTGAATAATCCAATCATGTCTTACCATAGTGTAGGTTTTCCCTGACCCTGTCTGGCCGTATGCAAATATGCAAACATTGTATCCATCAAGAACTGACCGAATCAGTGGCTGCATATCAGAGAAAACTTCCGCTGCAATGCAAGAAGATGCAACTTGGTAAAGAATGCTAAAATCGCAGAAACATTATCAATAAGCAATTAAACTCTTAGTGTAGCAACCTTGAGTTGCAGACTGCCCAAAGACTTTGTTGAAGGTAAAGGACTTGCATCCTTTACCATACTTTGACGGTGTGTTGATGATGATGTTTCCCTCTTCTATATGATCCACAGAGCTAAGATAGCTTGATCCAGACAAGAATGGTCTCACACGGCAATAAACGCGTATACTTCCTGGTCAGATAAAGTAGATAACCCCTTTGAATAAATTAGAGAGTCGTTACAAGGACAAGCACGATATTAAGAACTTATAAAAGTTAAGTGAATGTACCTTTAAGGTCTTGAACTTGGTTATATAGCTTGCGGTTTTCTTCTAGAACCCTGTGGTAACCAGAAGCAGCATGAGCCAGACCATGTATATGCGTACCTGCACAAATACCTTGCTTAGCACTTCAGTAAGCAAAAAAATACAAATAAACACTTTGAAGCAAGTCAGTGTACCAAGATTGTTTAATTCTTCATGAAATTTCATTTGTATGAACTGCATGCCAGCCTTTGTGGAATTAATAGCATGCTTCAGTTCCTGCAACATTTACATAGACATATAAGTGCTCTAGTCAAGTATAAAAACAGACAAGAAAGTAGAAGATACGGCACAATATCTCCCACCTGAATATCTCTTTGTTGCTGATTTAAGATCAGTTGCTGTTTCTGTGATCGACTTTTTTCTTCCTCCTCGTCAATGAAGTTCTTTTGAAAGCAGTCTTCTTTCTTGACCACTTTGATGTTCTTTTCCTCGATCTTATTCATTACAATAATGAAAATGGAGAAATGTGAGCTATCTGAGAAAAGTCATCTAGTGAGTAGTGACTTGTGAATTAGAAGAGGATTATTATTTACCCTTTTATCCCCAAGAGTTTGTTTCTGTAGAGGCTTTCTGAAATTAGGAGAGATGTCTTTTGAAGTCGTTTTCATCTTTCAATTTGGAGAAGAATCCATAAAAAAAAACAAAATGTTAGTAAAGATCAATAATTACATAGTTAACGACTTTTATTCGTCTGTAAAATTTGAAAAGTAACATACCATTTCAGATTGGCTTGCAATCCGATGCTCGAACTCCTCTACAACTTTACCGAGCACAGATTCAACCAGCTACAAACAACCAATGATGAACTGAATAACCATGATTTCTAATAAAAACATTTCATTATCCCAGTTTATATAAGCAAAGAAACACTGGACAAGTTTGATATGTTAAACAAGAGTGTAAAGAACCAATAAAAACTTACCACTGGAACTTCTTCAGGCTTTTTATCTAATAGAATGGCACGAACCAGCATACTTAACGAACCAGAACCAGAACCGGCCTGCTTGTGTAATAAGAAAAGCTATTCTCATTGTTCAATTGATAATATAAAATCAGCAAATACTTACACAGTTAAAGCTTACCAACCATTTTGTTAGTATCGATTTCATTGGAGTGACCGGCTGGTAGTTTCTCATTCATCGATGAGGTCCTCTGCAAGGAATTTGTAAAAGGGTCTGAATTTTTTCTTACAAATGACTTACCCAAAGTGGTGGTGGCAGGTTTTAAGTTTCCACCAAATTTCCACACTCCATTTCCACCCGAGAGCTTCCATTCGTTATAGGACTTGAGTGATAGAACACAATTCACCACCCTTGCAGATTTGCCTCCCTAAAGAATTTTAACCAAATTACAATTAAACACAATTCTTCACGAGCAAAAGAATCGGCAAAATAGATGAGAAAAAGAACAAAACTAATTGAAAAGCATACTTGTTCTAGATCGGATGCCTCAAAAGTTGGAAGCCCCAATTCTTGACCAGCTACCAAGAAATTCCTTACATTTTCAAAGTACTGAAATGCTGACAATGCAGCTCCATCAGGTATGAGAGCTGCATCACATGGACTTTCCACAACCTAAAACCAACCACCCCAAATGAAGCTAAACCATGATCAAAAGGAAAATCAATTGGAAAAATCAAATATAATAGTAATATTAATAACATCAAGTAAACCTTAGGCACAGCTCCAGGTTGAACTTTATTGAGAACATTGCAAAGGATTATTCCACTCCTCAAGCCAAGCCTAAATTCTACCTCCGATGGCTCCGCCGGTAAATCTTTAGCGGCCACGACACCGACCATCTTCCTTAGCCATCCTGCCGCTTCGGACCTCCTTGATGCTGTGCCATACAAGAGATCATCACATCCAGCTTATTTATTTCTTCTTTAATTTTTCAAAAAGTAAATTGTCCAAATTTCATTCATAAACATGCTACAATTCATCTAAAAATCCGGAAATGTAAGTGATCAACGATCAAAAGGATTTCTTTTTTCCATTTCAAGAAAAGGGTGGGGGATCAGATGAGAAAACTAGAAGAAAAACCAAATTTTTTAACATTTTCCATGAAATTACATCATTTTGATTAGTTAAAACTACAGAATCAAAAGAAGTACATGCTTCCAGCAGAAAAGATCATCATCATTCAAAAAAAATCTAAAAAACCAAAATTAAAGTACCAGCTTCCTCAGCTTTTCTAGATTCCAAATCAAGATCTTTGGAGCGATTGCCATGTTGTTGCAGTACATCCTCCACAACTGAAGCAACTGAAAATGACAACATTCCTTCTGCAGCCATTTCCTCAACCCCCCCCCCCGCAAAAAAAAGTATTTCAAAAACAATATGAAAAAAACAACCTCACAACTCCACCATCCAAAAAAATAAACCCAAATTCAAAAACTCTCCCAAATGAAAAAAGAAGAAGGAAAAACAAACAAACAAACAAATAAAGCTTTGTGGGTTTTATTTTTCCTGTGATATTTGTTATGTAAAAGTAGGAAATTTAAGGGTTTTTTTCTTCTTCTTTGCTATCTCTCCATAGAAAAGAAAGCTAACTCTGCTTTAAACTCTCAGCTTCTTTACAAACTTTTGTTTTTGCCCACAGCTGCTATTACTCCAAAGCTATGTCCGAACCTGAGAAAAAGGGGCCTAAATGGCGGTGTACTCAGGTGCCTCCCTCGGCGCGTGGATTTTAAAGCATGATTAAGGATAGGACAAGTATGATTAAGGTTGTAACTAAAATTTTTCAAATAGCGGGACTGCTAATTTCGGTTGGACTTGGCCAATGGCCCCCCTTTAAAATTATGAGTATCATATATATATTGAGTTTATATTTGATGTATATAGGTATGATCATGATTCACGTCGGGTTAGGTTGAATTTTTTACTATCCAAATTTAATACAAAAATTAGGGTTTTTATTCATATCTAAATTGATTCAGGTTTAGGAGGATTTTACCCAACTTGAAATACAAGCGATTTTAAACCAACAAGGGTTGGTTTAAGTGGTAAGCAGCTTGATATCGCCTAAGCAAGGTCTCGAGTTCGAGTCCTTGTGTAAGTAGAAAATCTTTGTTGGGAGACTAACCCACCAAAGCTAGGTGTGCGACACGTGTTGGTCCGGATTAATAGAGACGAAGTGTTGGGATATTCGATGAAGCTCAATTGATCAACTAAATGATTTGCCAAGAGGGGGTGAATTGACTTTTTGAGTATAGGGAGTGAGGAGTAAAAAGGATGAAATGATTTGCACAAAGATTTATAGTGGTTCGACTTCTTAACGAGGTCTACATCGACAACCAAGTCTACATCCACTACCTTAGCTCCTCACTAAGGACTTTCTAACAAATTCACTAATTTGTTCTTTATTTTTCAAGGACAAAGAGATAACATTTACAACTCCCTAGCTTTTAACAGACTAAGCTAGAACCAATCCCCTTTTACAAAAGAAAAAGAATTGTAAAAAAAGAAAACCTCTAAAACGTAGGTGTTTACAAGATTAAGCTCACTAAAACACTAATATTTACAAGAGAAAGGAAAATAAGAATGAAAAACTCTTCTCTTGTGTTTGATTGCTTGGATAGGTGTTCTAACCCTTCTTCAAGTGTCCTCAACTTGTTTTTATATGTTGGAATGAGCTTGTGGTCGTTTCTAGCCGTTGGGGATTATTTTTCTGTAAAATAAAACTACCCATGACATGGAGTATCGATACTCCTTTAATGAGTATCGGTACTTCCTTTATAACTTTTAAATCAACTAGTCGTTACTATCCGTTGGGCTTGACTAGTATCGATACTATGATCATGGTATCGATACTACTGTGTAAAGTAGTATCGGTACCCCTTTAGGTATCGATACCTATTTTACATTCTGGAATTTGAGTTGTTTGGAAAACACCTGGCAGTATCGATACTACCTAGAGAGTATCGATACTTCTCTTACCTTTGGTATCGGTACCACGTGAACATTATCGGCACTGTTCATGCAATATCAATACTGTAAGAACAATATCAGTACTATATACCTAGGAAATCAGTTTTGTGATCAAATTCTATTTTAATGGACTTTGAATTATTTTTGAAAACTTTTGAAAAACTTTGAACAAATTCAATTCAAGTCCAAAAACATTTTACCTTAGTTTGTTATATCAAACATTATAAAACATGGTTCAACAATCTCCCCTCTTTGATATAACAAAATATTTGAAAATTTGTTTTTAGTAAAACTCCCACTTAATAAAACATTTAATGAAAAAAGACATATTTTGGAAAATGTTAAAGCTCCTACTTTTTCATTCTTGAAATTGAATTTTTCAAACTCATAGTTCTCCCCCTTTTTGTTATATAAAAAAAATCAACTTTAAAGTTCAATAATAACAATGGAGAGTAAGTGATAAATTTTATCCAAAAAAATCATTTGAAAAATCAAAGCTCCCACTTAATAAATGCACTCCAAACAAAAAATTGACTTTAAAAGCTTGACATTTAAAAGACATTTAATTTCAACAAAGATGAACAAACATGTTAGTAACACATGAAATTCAATATATCCAAGTCTAATAAACTTTATGCGATACTAATTGTTGTATTTAAGTGCATATGCTTAAAGCTATCCAAAAATCTTATGCATTTGAAAAATTGATATCAATTATTAGATAGATATCATTTGCAATAAATTACATGCATAAACATTTAAATTTAGGTCAAAAATTAAAATTTGTAAAAATCAAAACATTAAAACCAATTTTGACCAAAATTCATTACGATGAACAAATATAAATCATTAAAACGTTAGAAAATGTTAATCGCAACATATTTCCAACACACATGAGAAAATTATTTAAAATCAAAACTCATGCATGCTTAAACTAAATGAGCAACCAAATATCCAAAAATTAATAGCATTAAGATTAGAGGTTACTCATTTCTTTTCAAGTGTGGCTAGAGCATTTGAGTATCTTCACTTTCATCACCATTGCTCATACACACCAACAAGAGACATTTAATTGTATTTTGGTATCCAAATTGATTTGGATCATTGTACGTTAGTTTCAATGCCCCTTGTTCCTTTAGGAACCCATACTTGTCTAATTTTTAAATTTTTCATTCTTTAAAGGACAAGTATGTTTCATATGACCATGAAAATGACAATATGAGTATTTTGTCATTTTAAACATAATGAGTTGTTTCTAGAAATTAATTATTTTTCTTTTGTTAAGCTTTCAAACCTAACTTTCAAATCAAAATTTTCTTTTTCTAAATCATTGATTTTGATTTTTGAAAGCTCTAAATCATTTTTTCAAAGTTTCATTTTGTTTTTCAAAATCAACTATAGCTTTCAAAATCAAATTATTTTCAACTTTAAAAATTTGAAATTAATTTCTTATATTTGGAATTCATGGTCTCAAATTCCAAATACAACTCATCATAGGCAACTTGTAACTCATTAAAAAAATAAAAAATTGATTCACTAGAGCTAGAAGTTACCATTGAATCTTCTTCGATGGTCATGAGGCATAGGTTGGCTACTTCATCTTCATCATTGGAGTCATCTTCATCACTCCAAGCCGCCACAAATGCCTTCTTCTTATTTGATCCCTTCTTCTTTAAGAGGGGACAATCATACTTGACATGCCCCATTCTTTGACATTCGAAGCACACCGGGGGACCCTTCTTTTTCCTTGATTAATGCTTCATTTCCTTAGAAGTCATGAATCTCTTGAATTTTTTGAAGAGTTTGGCCATCTCTTCTTCATCATCATCATCATCTTCATCCACCTCTTTACTTGAGTCTTGATTGCTCTCATTGGTGGATTTGAAGGCAATGCCTGCCTCATTCTTCTTGTTTTTTTCTTCATCTTCTTCTAATTCCTTCACCATCAACTCATGAGTGAGAAGAGATCCAATAAGCTCATCAAGAGTGAGAGACTTTAGGTTCTTAGCTTTGATAATCGTCGTCTTCTTCGATTGCCAAGACTTTAGAAGAAAGTATATCATTTTCCTCATAAGCTTCTCTTTAGGGATTACTTCTCCAAATCCTTTGAGACCATTGACAATCTTAGAAAATCTATTCGTCATAACTTTGATGTCTTCATTCAATTTCATCTTGAAATTCTCATATCTATGGATGAAAAGACTGATTTTGGTTCCCCTTACTTCATTGGTTCTTTCATGAGTGACTTGGAGCTTGTCCTAAATCTCCTTGGCATTAGAACAAGATGAGACTCTTCCATATTCATCCGGGCCTAATGCACATAATAGAATGTGCATAGCTTTAGCATTGAGTTGGAACTTCTTATTCTCTCCATCACTCCAATCATCCATCTCATCGGTTGGAATGAAGTATCCTTTATTGATTGAGTTCCAAGATCCTAGATCGTTAGCTTAAATGAATAACATCATCTTATTCTTCCAATAGGCATAATTTGCTCCATTGAAATAAGGTGGCTTTTTGACCGTTTGAGAATTTTCAATGTAGAAAGACCCGGAGGTCGAAGACATCTTCTTGTTGCGTTAGGAATTGATAGAGCTTCTTCTAGTATCGTCTCAAGGTTGTTTGACCTTCTAATGAGTCATGCTCTGATATCAATTGTTGGGATATTCGATGAAGCTCAATTGATTAACCGAATTATTTGTCAAGAGGGTGTGGATTGGATTTTTGAGTATATGGAGTAAGGAGTAAAAAGGATGAAACAATTTACACATAGATTTATAGTGGTTCGACTTCTTAACCAAGTCTACATCCACTACCTTAGCTCCTTACAAAGGATTTTCTAACAAATTCACTAATTTGTTCTTTTTTTTCAAAGACAGAGATATAACCTTTACAACTCTCTAGCTTTTAACATGCTAAGCTAGAACCAATCCCCTTTTACAAAAGAAAAAGAAATGTAAACAAGAAAACCTCTAAAAGGTAGGTGTTTACAAGATTAAGCTCACTAAAACACTAAATTTACAAGAGAAAGGAAAATAAGAATGAAAAACTCTTCTCTTGTGTTTGATTGCTTGGATATGTGTTCTAACCCTTCTTCAAGTGTCCTTAACTTGTTTTTATATATTGGAATGAGATTGTGGATGATTTGGAGTCGTTGGGGATTATTTTTCTACAAAATAAAACTACCCAGGATAGGGAGTATCAATACTACTTTAATGAGTATCGATGCTTCCTTTATAATTTTTAAATCAACTAAATGTTACTAGCCGTTGGGCTTGACCATTATCGATACTATGATCATGGTATCGATACTATTGTGTAAAGTAGTATCGGTATTCCTTTGGGTATCAATACCTATTTTGCATTCTGGAATTTGAGTTGTTTGGAAAACACTTGGTAGTATCGATACTACCTAAAGAGTATCGATACTTCTCTTACCTTTGGTATTGGTACCACGTGAACAGTATCTATACTGTTCATGCAGTACCAATACTGTAAGAATAATATTGGTACTATGTACCCAAAAAATCAGTTTTGTACTCAAATTCTACTTTAATGGGCTTTGAATTATTTTTGAAAACTTTTGAAAAACTTTGAACAAATTCAGTTCAAGTCCAAAAACATTTTTTCTTAATTTATTATATCAAAACATTATAAAACATGATTCAACACGAAGCCTTGAAACCGAGAAGGTAACAATTTAAGTAAAAACTTGTACATGACGTAACTCAACCTTATTCAACTATATATATAATTTTTATTTTTATTAAATAAAAAAAATTAATTAAAAAATAATAGAGAAGGGTATTACTTCATATATCATATATATAAAGGATAATTATAATATTATATCGGTTGAGTTGAATCAAATTCTTTTTACCCTATACACGAACTTGACTCAGCCTGAGCTCGTCTCTTAAAAAAACTCTACCCAATCTAACCCAACTCTAAATTTAGAAAGAAAATAACCCTAATAGATTTCACTAAAATTCGAATAAAATATTTTCTATAAATGTATAATCATGAATGTTATATATTATTGTGATGATTCATAATTCGTTATTTTATCAACAAAAATTATTAAAAACTAGAAGAATTTATGAACAATTCATAAATTCATATAATTTATTTCTTTTCAAACATAAATAATGAACCTCATTTTACATCTTTAAATTTATAGGGAATATTATTTTTCTTAGAGATTTTAAAATTAGAGATTTTAAAATCGAGCCGTTGCATTTACAGAATTTAAATACATTATTAAAAAATTAAAAAAAAATAAACATATATTATCTAATATTGACCTCATATTTAAAAAAATTAAAACTCTAATTAGTATACTTGACTAACATGGTGTTATCCACCAAATTAGTAACCATTAATCTTATAATTTCATATCTAAATAATTATATATTATAGTTATTGTAATGATTTAAAAACTATCTCACCCTTTTATCTTCTACTCTTAACATACTTCTTCAAATATATCATACCTTTATATTATTTTTTTCAAAAACACCATTCATTCTTTTTTTTTTCTCAAAAACACCATTCATTCTATTTTTTTCCTAATAAAAGTTAGGTTGTTTGAAAGGGACATTCAGCAAACATATATATATATATATATATATAATCCACTTGAATTTTTAACTAAAAAGGAAAATGTGAAGAAATTTATTTAGTTAAAGCCTTTCCATTAGAATAGATTTCAATATCTAAATTAAAAATATTGTGACCTTTATTGGCCATTCATTATATATCATAAACAAAAATCTCCTTTTAATTACCATTACCATTCATAAAAAAAGGAAACCCCATCCTCTTAAAAAGGATTCACAATTATTTCATAGATGTTATTGATAAATCTTTTTAAAATTTAATAGAGATATAAAATTCAATGAGATAATTATTTGACACATTGATAATATGATTTTTTTTTAAATTTAACAAGTAAGATTAAAAATTTGTTATATATAATATCTTTAATTGATATTTTAAAAATAAGAAATAAATAAAATATACTATTGTTTTTAACATTTTTCTCATACCTCTGCACATAGGATGGTAATAAAAACTCGTACTCAATATATTTTGACCTAATCTAATTCGATAGGATTGGAAATTTTAAATAAAATTTGGGGTTTAGTAGTATCATATTAGATTTTTTATAAGCTTAATTGAATCAAATCGATTTGGAGAGACTAACTCGTCTCGAAATAATTACAAAATTACTATCGTTATATATGTATATATTATAAGTTCATTTTTCCTAACAAAAAAAATATATATAAGATTTGCATATAAGGTACTAAAGTTATGGTATTAAATTAAACTTTACTTTAATTTTGTATTATTAAATTGAATAAATTAAAATTTAATTATCTATTATTTTAATAAAAAAATATGTAAAACATTAAAAAATCAAACAAAATCAAGTTAAAGTCTGATTTTTAATTAAATATTCAGGTCATATTTGGGACAACTACAAATATTTTAAAGTCAAATAGATTCAAGTTCAAATTTTATTATCATATTATCATATCATATTTGGATAAATCAAAATACACTCTAATTTGCCCTTTGTCATCCATGTTCACATACAAAAAATCAAATTATTTTACCTCGTCCAAATCCCCTCCACTATCTTTCCTCCGCTTATTGAATCCTGAAGTCTTTGGAGTTTCTCGAAGCCTCCAGAGTTACATATCCTTTATCTAGTTACTGTTCCTTGGCATGACTATTGGCAAGCCTAGGTGATCTACTAGTTGAATATACTATCGAATATATTTACCCTACCAACCTATAAATAGTCATCATTAACTTAGGTCTGACACCGATAATAAGGGCATGTATATAAATCACCATGCATGGCAAGAAATGGTGGCTCTCTCTCCTTTTCACTCGAATGTTCATCATCTTCCGTTTATCCATTCTACTTTTCTAATTCTACTTAAAGACCCTGAATTTGATAATGTTGATTCAAGTGAAAACGAGTCTGTTCCTTTTAAAGGAACAATTTTGAGGACTAAAAGTGGTAAATTTGCTTCATCCATCTCGGACCTTGTGTTTCTTGTACCACCTTCAATATCCTGGCTCCTATCTACAAGCGCTTGGACCATCATGTGATGTCTTCTTCCTCTCTTTCATTGATTTGTTTCTGTTTGTAAATTCTGCTAATTTTCATTTTTTATGGAACAGAAACAGAGCGCACGTGAAAGTGATTTTAAAAACATTTTGGTTAGCTAGAAATGAGAGGATAGTTGATTGGCTGCTTTACGAAAGCTCTTCCATTATATGTCTCTGTTGAAAACATTTTGATATTTCGATATAACAAATTAAGTTAAATGAATTTTAAGATTTTCCAAAATGATTTTCTAAGTATATTCGATATAATTATTCGAATATCAAAACATTACTCAAAATATTTCAAAAATCATTTTTAATCCTTACTTAAGTGTAAAATTAAGTTTTAATCTTAAAACAATTTCAAAATAATCTTTCAAAGTATTTCGAACCATTTCAAAGCCAAAAATTCCAGATTGCTCAGAGGGAACCGATTCCCCCCCAAGGGGGTACCGATTCCCCCCTGAATGGTTTGGCTCCGAGATTTCCAGAATGCTCGGAGGGAACCGATTCCCCCATAGGGGGTACCGATTCCCCCTGTTCAACGGTCGAAATATTTGAATTTTACACTTAGGGAACCGATTCCCTATGAGGGGGAACCGATTCCCCCCACGCTCCAAGCTGTTTTATTAATTGTTTTCACACTAAAACGGCTATATTATCTTCATTAATTATCTCCAATGTTCATAAGTGATTCAAGGTGTATTTAAACAAGTTCTGAAGCCCTTGATCAAAAAGAAATCATAGAGAAACAAGAGAGAAAGCATCAAACACCAAGTTTGTGCAAATCAAGCCAATTTTCCTTTCAATATTCATTTTGCTTTCAAGAACACCATTTGTGCTCATTTGTAATTATCTTTGAGTGTTCTTTTCTTGTTCTAGAATTGTGCAAACATCTTACCTTGTGAGGTTTTCCTTGTAAGTTTGTAAATTTGTAATCTTCTCTTTGGGAAAAGAGTGTTCTCAAGAATTGGGGTATATTCTTGAGGGTGTTGTAAGGTTATCTCTTTGGCCTCAAAAGAAAGAACAAATTAGTGAATTTGTTGGAAAATCCTTAGTGTGGATAGCTAAGGTAGTGGACGTAGACTTTGATTGAGAAAGTCGAACCACTCTAAATCGCTGTGCAAATCTTTTCAATTTTCTGCAAAAACTTCCACCGAATTTTTAATTGCCAATTCACCCCCCTCTTGGCTAATTCCGTCGATCGATTAACTCAACAATTGGTATCAGAGCCTAACTCATTTGAAGGTTTAATCGCCTCTTGAGTCGATTCGGGAAGAGTTATATCGATTATCAAAGTCATCAATGGCCTCCGCTTCAAACTTCGACTCCGGTCTCGATTCGATGCCTGTCAACAAGCCTCCTTTCTTCAATGGAGCTAACTATGCCTATTGGAAGAATAGAATGATGTAATTCATTCAAGCAAGTGACATGGGAGCATGGAATACTGTAGAAGAAAGATACATCAAACCTCTCACTCATCCAAGGTTGTGGAGTGAAGGAGAGACAAGAATGTTCCAGCTCAACTCCAAAGCCATCCATATCATTTTTTGTGCTCTTGGACCAGATGAATACGGAAGAGTTTCATCGTGTACAACCGCCAAAGAAATATGGGAAAAACTTCAAGTCACTCATGAAGGTACCAATGAGGTAAAGAAATCTAAAATTAGTATTCTAACGCATAGCTATGAAAATTTCAGGATGAAACCAAATGAAGATATCAAAGCTATGACGGATATATTTTCAACGATTGTCAATGGTCTCAAATCATATGGAGAGATCATTTCAAATGAAAATCTTGTGAGGAAGTTAGTCTACTCCCTCCCAAAATCGTGGCAATCAAAGAAGACGACAATCATCGAGTCTAAGGACTTAACGTCCTTAACTCTTGAAGAGCTAATTGGGTCACTCCTCACTCATGAAATGATGCTCGAAGATGAGGTGGACCTCGACAAAATTGACGAGACACCAAAGGAGAAGGAGAAGAAGAAAAACATTGGAGTTGCTCTCAAATCCACAAAAGATGAGAGTGATTCGAATAACGATGACGATGACGATGACGAGGAAATGTCATTGTTTGCCAAACGGTTCAGAAAAATGATGAGACCTTATCGAGGAAGAAAATTAAAACAAAATGAAGGCCTCAAAAATGAACCGAAAGAGAAGGACCCAATCATTTGCTACGAATGCAAAAAGCCAGGGCATGTTAAATATGATTGCCCACAATTGAAGAAAAAGGGTCAATCAAAGAATAAGTACAAGGCTCATGTGGCTATATGGAGCGATGAAGAAAGTTCCGATGAAGAGGAACAAGAAGTAGCTAACTTGTGCTTGATGGCATTTGGGGAAGATTCTAAGGTAACCTCTAACTCATCCGATTTTGATGATTTATCCTATGATGAGTTATTAGAGGAATATAATGGGTTGGCTTCGGATTATGAGAAATTATTTTTAAAATATAAAAATGATGTTTCAAAATTGAAAAATGAAAACAAACTCATATCCAAAACCAACAACGATCTTGAAAGTAAAATCAAAGACTTGCAAATCAAACTAGAAGAGTTTGAAAAGAAAAATTTAGATTTGCAAAATTTACTTTCAAAGATCAATGATGATCATCAAAAGAAAATTGATGATCTTAAAACTTCTTTTGATAAAGTTGGAACAAAACATTTTGAAAAAGGTGGAAATTCAAAATCCAACTTTGTTAGAAAAAGTTTTAGAAACTACAATCATAGAGGTCCCCAAAGAACCTCTAATGGAAAAATCGTTAGAAGTATGTGGGTTCCTAAAGAACTCATTACTACTAAAGATAAAAATATCCTACACAAATGGATACCTAAGGGGACTAGGATTTTGGAAACTAATGAATATGGACCCAAAAGAATTTGGGTACCAAAAATCAAAAATTAATCTATGTTTGTAGGGAAAGGAGCATTGCTACAAGGCACGGGAAACAAATTCAAATTCATGGTACCTTGATAGTGGATGCTCAAGACATATGACCGGAGACAAAAGCCGGTTCATTGAGCTTAACGCCAAAAATGGAGGAGAAGTGACTTTTGGAGACAATTCAAAAGGTCACATTGAAGGTATTGGTACAATAGGTAATACCTCTTCCATAAAAATTAAGAATGTTTTATATGTGAATGGATTAAAGCATAATCTATTGAGTATTAGTCAATTATGCGATAAAGGATTCAATGTCTTATTTGAAATTAATGGTTGTAAAGTCATTGACATTGCATCTAATCAGATTATGCTTGTTGGTCATAGAATAGGGAACATTTACATGGTGCATTTAGATTCTTTTGATATGACTAATTTATGCCTAGTTGCTAAAGATGAACATGATAGTTGGTTATGGCATAGGAGACTAGGACATGCTAGTATGAGTGTTTTGCAAAGGCTAATTCAAGGTGATTTAGTTCGAGGGTTGCCTAAGCTTAAATTTGATAATGATAAAATCTGTGATGCTTGTGCTAAAGGAAAACAAAAGCGTGTTTCTTTTAAATCCATTAATGACGTATCAACTAGTAGAGTATTGCAATTGATCCATGTAGATCTTTTTGGGCCAACTAGGACTACTAGCTTGGGTGGAAAACAATATGCATTTGTCTTGGTATATGACTATTCTAGATATACTTGGGTTCTATTTTTAAGTACTAAAGATGAAGCATTAGAACAGTTCATCACATTTTCAAAAATAATCCAAAATGAAAAGGGTTACTCTATAACTAGTGTTAGGAGTGATCATGACACTGAATTTGAAAATCTTGGATTTATTGAATTTTGTAATTCTAATGGTATTAGTCATAATTTTTCAGCACCTAGAACCCCTCAACAAAATGGAGTTGTTGAGAGGAAAAATCGAACTTTAGAAGAAATGGCTAGAACCATGCTTTGTGAAAATAATTTGCCAAAATATTTTTGGGCGGAAGCCACAAATACCGCTTGTTATGTTGTAAATCGAGTAATGATTAGGCCAATTTTAAAGAAAACTCCATATGAAATTTTCAAAAATAAAAAGCCTAACATTAGTTATTTTCATCCTTTTGGATGTAAATGTTTTGTTTTAAACAACGGTAAAGAAAACCTTGGCAAATTTGATGCTAAAAGTGATGAAGGAATTTTTCTGGGTTATTCATTAAATTCTAAAGCCTATCGTGTATTTAATAAAAGAACTTTAGTTGTAGAAGAGTCTATACATGTTGTTTTCGATGATAATCTCCTTCCGAGGAAAGATTCTTGTGTGAATGATGATGTAGGTGTTATAAATACAAATGACGTTAGACATGAAGTTGGAGAATCATCATCAAAGGAAGAAACGAAAAATGAGGAAACTCATGATCCTCTTGAGAATCCAACCATTGAAGAAAGGGAAGTATCTTATCCAAGAGAGTACAACTATGTTAAGGATGGTGAAATTATAGGTGATCCATCAAAAGGGGTAACAACTCGATCTTCTCTTAGAAATATTTGTAATTATTTTGCATTTATCTCATGCATAGAGCCTAAGAATATTAAAGAAGCATTAAATGATGAACATTAGATTATGGCTATACAAGAAGAGTTAAATCAATTTGAGAGAAGTAAAGTATGGACATTAGTTGAAAGGCCTAGTAATAAATCTACTGTAGGTACTAGATGGGTATTTAGGAATAAGCTTGATGAGAGTGGTAATATAGTGAGAAACAAGGCTAGACTTGTTGCTCAAGGGTATACTCAAGAAGAGGGCATAGACTATGATGAAACATACTCTCCCGTAGCTAGGATGGAAGCAATTAGAATGTTATTAGCATTTGCATGTTTTCATGAATTTAAATTATATCAAATGGATGTTAAAAGTGCATTTTTAAATGGTTTTATAAAAGAAGAAGTGTATGTGGAACAACCTCCAGGTTTTGAAGATTCAAAATTTCCAGATCATGTTCTTAAATTGACTAAAGCTCTTTATGGTTTAAAACAAGCTCCTAGAGCTTGGTATGAAAGATTGTCAAATTTTTTAATTGAAAAAGGTTTTTCAAAAGGAAAGGTTGACACTACATTGTTTTTAAAGCATAAAGGTAAAGATTTATTAGTAGTTCAAATTTATGTTGATGATATAATATTTGGTTCTACTAATGATGTTCTTTGCCAAGAATTTTCTAAGCTAATGCAAAGTGAGTTTGAGATGAGCATGATGGGGGAGCTCTCATTTTTCTTGGGACTCCAAATCAAGCAAAGAAAAGATGGCATCTTCATTAATCAAGCTAAGTACGTCAAAGATATGCTCAAGAAGTTTGGACTGGAAAATGGGAAACCTCATGACACTCCAATGAGCTCTTCAACAAAGCTTGACTTAGATGAAGGAGGTAAATGTGTAGATGTTAAATTATATAGGTCAATGATTGGCTCTTTGCTTTATCTAACTGCAAGTAGACTGGACATTATGTTTAGTGTTTGCTTATGTGCTAGATTTCAATCATGTCCTAAGGAATCACATTTACTAGCTGTTAAGAGAATCTTTAGATACCTTAAGGACACTCCTAGTTTAGGACTTTGGTATCCTAGAGACTCTAGCTTTAGCTTGCATGCCTTTTCTGATGCGGATTATGGAGGATGCAAATTAGATAGGGAAAGCACCTCCGGTACTTGTCAATTCCTTGGAAATATGCTGATTTCTTGGTTTTCAAAGAAGCAAAATTGTGTTGCATTATCTACCACTGAAGCGGAATACATTTCAGCCGGTAGTTGTTGTGCACAAGTTTTATGGATGAAACAACAACTTTTTGATTATGGAATTGAAGTAGGTACTATTCCTATCAAGTGTGACAATACTAGTGCTATTTGTCTCATTAAAAATCCCATCCAACACTCTAGAACTAAACACATTGAAATTAGACATCACTTCATTAGAGATCATGTCACTAAGGAAGATGTAGTTCTAGAATTTGTTGATACTTTGCATCAATTAGCGGATATTTTTACAAAACCCTTAGATAAGGAAAGGTTTTGGACACTTAGGAGAGAATTAGGTTTAACTGACCTATCTTCACTTAGTGTTTAAAATAATTCAGCACTTTTAATAAATACTGAAAAATGCTCATAATAGTAATTTTTGATTGCATTCATTGCTATTAGTTAGGGGGAGTTTATGATTCTTGATGAAAAATTAATTTTATGTTCAAATATCGATTAAAGATTAATTTAATTGTTTGAACATAATTATTTTTCAATATATGAGTTGCCTATACCACTAGAGAAAATTAATTTAGCATTTTGTGTGCTTAAAAATCGGATTTTAGCATTTTGGTGCAGAGGGAATCGATCCCCCCCATGAGGGAACCGATTCCCCCTTTGAATAGGAACCGATTCCCCCCACAGGGGAATCGATACCCCCCTGGGGTTCTGTTAAAATCGGGCCAGAACACCCAAAAACCCAAAACCCCAAAACCCTTCCGCCGTTCTCTCTCTCAATTTCTCAAATCTCCATTTTTGCCTCAAATCATTGATTTTAATCGGAAAACACTTCAAATATCATCTCCTAAACTTGCAATCATCATTAAAATCGTGCAAACAACATCTAAATCCCCTCAATCTTCATCTTTCAAGGTAAATTTTTCTAAACTCTCTATTTCATTGATTTTTGAACATAGGATTAGTTTTAATTAGTTCTAGGTTGAAATAGTGATCGGGCATTGATTGTTTAGTGATTAGAAACTAGATGTTACAACTAATTTCATCAAAAACACAAAAATTTTCCAAAAAATTTAAATTTTCGAATTTTTTTTTTTTAAAAAAATTGTTTTTCAAATGATTGTGTTTTGATTAAATTATGTTGTTGTTATGAAAACTATACATATATTGTTTCTCAAAACCATATTTTTCAAAAGTTTTTCAAAAACTTTGCCCATTAGGATTGATTTAGAGAACATTGAAATATTGAGGACTCAATTGAGTTTTGGGATTAATTAAATTGCATACATTTGTTTTTAAAATTGTAGGTTATCCAATCAATTCCGATTTCCTTCACCATGTCTAATCCTAAACGTTCTAGGTCTTCATCTAGTCATTCTAGTCGTCAACCAAATCCACCTCCAAATCCTCCTCCTATTCCTCAAAATCCTATTCCAAATCTTGATCCTAACTTGACTATCCAAAATTCTTGTTTCAATCAACCGGGTCCTAAAGATTATCGTTATTGGTTTTACCAATATTTTGACTCGTATAAGATTAGGGAAGAACGTATCCCATCTCTTCAAGCTATGGTTGCTATTAACTTTAAATATCTCCCTATCTTGCACAAATGGAAATTTGATAAACTTTTCGAACTTGAACCCGTTGTCTATCATCAACTTGTTCGTATCTTCTACTGTAATGCCGTTTGTATCAAAAATCATGACAAGACCAAAACCATAGGAGTACGTTCCTACCTCATAGGTCAATATTTCCATCTTGATCCGGATTACATAGCCAATGCCTTAGGCTTGGATAATGATGGTTTATCAAATGAAAAACAAGTTTTAGGCTCACGATATAAACGCAATGATAGTGCAAGTGTTCTAGATCTTCATGAGTGTTTTCTTCATCTCATGATCACTTGGTGGTTTCGACCATCCGGGGGTCGTTATTCTACTCTTAGAGCATTAGACCTATGGTGGTTGCATTGTTTTGAACACAACATAAAAATAAACCTTTCCGAGATTATCTTTGCTGAGATCGTTGAAACCGTTAACCTAGTGCCAAATAAGAAACTCTGTTCTTCACTAGTTTACGGTTGTATCCTTAGTAATCTCTTTTCTAAAGCCGAGCTTCGAGTTGGTCTAGATGCCGCTTTTCCTCTTAAGAAACAAATCAATCTTCTTTCTTTAACAAGAGCGGGATGGGTCAAAAATAAAGAAATCGGTGAATGGGTTCGATCTTCTGCAACTACTCCGGGAGCTAGTTCTTCACAAGCTCCACCCGAAGCTGACGAAGATCTTGAGCAATTAATGCGAGACATCGATGAAGCTGAAGATGAACATGAGCAGTCCGAGGAGCAACCCGAAGAGCAAGCACAACAATCGAATCAAATGCCTCCATATTTTCAATCTTTTATGGAGACATTTGATTACCGATATGCGACCATGGATTCGCGCTTTAATTCTATAGAGTCCCATTTATCCACAATGGGAGCTCAACAATTAGAAATTCTTAGGGAAATACGTGCAAATAATGAAGCAACCAACGGACGTATTAATGACCTCACTAACGAAATGGCCGCTATGCGAGCTCGTTTTCCTCCTCCTGATCCGGATATGTGATTAAATGTTTTACTTTCCAAACTTATTGATTTAACATTTTGAATATTTTGGAATGTTTGAATTTGTGGATTGTGAATTTGTTTGGATTTATGGATGGTTTGAACTTATATGTTTGGTGTGATTTATTTATTATTGCATCATTTACATCATTATTAGCAATATGACCAATTTTGCCATATCACATTATTTATGAATATTGATTACGGAACTAATGGCTAACGTTTCTCTTAATTGTGATCTTAGCAGCTTATGCATACATATACCTAATCAATTGGCTAAATGTTTTTCATGTTTCTTTGAATCTTTTTGATTTAACAAAAAGGGGGAGAAGTGTAAGTGTGTTTTAAAATGATAAATGTGTTTTAAAATGATAAATGGGAGAAGTGTTAAAGTAAGGGGGAGTAATTTCAAAACTTGATTTCAAAATCTTAAAATTACTAAAATGTTTTGTTATATCAAAAAGGGGGAAATTGTTGAAAACATTTTGATATTTCGATATAACAAATTAAGTTAAATGAATTTTAAGATTTTCCAAAATGATTTTCTAAGTATATTCGATATAATTATTCGAATATCAAAACATTACTCAAAATATTTCAAAAATCTTTTTTAATCCTTACTTAAGTGTAAAATTAAGTTTTAATCTTAAAACAATTTCAAAATAATCTTTCAAAGTATTTCGAACCATTTCAAAGCCAAAAATTCCAGATTGCTCAGAGGGAACCGATTCCCCCCCAAGGGGGTACCGATTCCCCCTGAATGGTTTGGCTCCGAGATTTCCAGAATACTCAGAGGGAACCGATTCCCCCATAGGGGGTATCGATTCCCCCCTGTTCAACGGTCGAAATATTTGAATTTTACACTTAGGGAACCGATTCCCTATGAGGGGGAACCGATTCCCCCCACGCTTCAAGTTGTTTTATTAATTGTTTTCACACTAAAACGGCTATATTATCTTCATTAATTATCCCCAACGTTCAGAAGTGATTTAAGGTGTATTTAAACAAGTTCTAAAGCCCTTGATCAACAAGAAATCATAGAGAAACAAGAGAGAAAGCATCAAACACCAAGTTTGTGCAAATCAAGCCAATTTTCCTTTCAATATTCATTTTGCTTTCAAGAACACCATTTGTGCTCATTTGTAATTATCTTTGAGTGTTCTTTTCTTGTTCTAGAATTGTGCAAACATCTTACCTTGTGAGGTTTTCCTTGTAAGTTTGCAAATTTGTAATCTTCTCTTTGGGAAAAGAGTGTTCTCAAGAATTGGGGTATATTCTTGAGGGTGTTGTAAGGTTATCTCTTTGGCCTCAAAAGAAAGAAAAAATTAGTGAATTTGTTGGAAAATCCTTAGTGTGGATAGCTAAGGTAGTGGATGTAGACTTTGATTGAGAAAGTCGAACCACTCTAAATCGCTGTGCAAATCTTTTCAATTTTCTGCAAAAGCTTCCACCGAATTTTTAATTGCCAATTCACCCCCTCTTGGCTAATTCCGTCGATCGATTAACTCAACAGTCTCAAGGTGGGTTTCATGTGCCCTTATCTTCTATTAATAGTTTTTTTTAGGCACAGTCTTAATTTCAAATATGATGTTATAAGACTTATCTTTGTTGTGGTTTTTTGGTTCGATGATAGGAATTTTGTGTTGGAAATGAAGAATTGGTGCAAATGTATGAACAAAGGCTCGGTGCTGCCGGCTATAACACCTTTAAGCTTGCAAGAACAAATAACCGAGGAGATGGTACATGCTTGTTTAACTCATTTTTTCCCATGACGTATACATTGTTTAAGAATTTTTAATGCAAATGGCGTAATTAATAGGGCGTTCTTATATGTTTTCTTTACTATAAGTAGATTAAGCTTAAATAGACTAAAAACCTTTAGAGAACCCCGTGTTCGGTACAAAAAATTGTGATGTTAGTTTTATGCAGCTTGCTATTCTTCAGTTTGGTGGTTCATGTCTAACTCATATGACCTTTAGTCTTTGAGCCTTCCATTTGGCTCATTTCCTATCGAAAGCGTTAACCGAAGAATAACCATTTTCTCACCTTTTGGGGGCCGAATTCGGCTCCTTTATAGTTCACATATTTTCTCATCTTTTCAGTTGCTAGCGATGGGGAAGACGATGGGGATATCTTTTAAGCTATTTATAATCCTTATATCGTGTACAGACCTTCCTGAAAGATTTAAATTCAATTTCTTCAGCACTTGATGTTTTGTTTTGATTCTAGTTATTTTTAAAAGTATTCACTAGTTACAAATAAAAGTCATGAGATTTTATATTTTCTTTTACTTCCACAGGTTTGTTGATTGTTGTACACAATGGGTACTTCAGGATTTTAAATTACAAGTAGCAGTCAATGAAACATATCAGAGAGAACATAAACTCAACCAAGCACCTGTCATACTCTGCGGGTAAGCGTAATGTTTAGTGTTGATGTTTGATGATTTCCTCAGAGCAGCACATTCTCATCTGTTTTGTATATTTTTATCCGTTCTTGTAGTGACTAGAACAGAAGCAAATGTGAGCATGTTTACAAGTTCCTAAGGTCCCAGGGATTTGAAACTTGAAAATGCTGCCATTGAGCGATCCAAAGCTGTGGACTCTGCTGTTCTGAGAAGATACAACATATGGAGGAGAGAATTTGAGAATGATAATTCAGATTCCACATTGCGCTTGATGAGGAATCAAATTATAATGGCACATGTTTATATAAGCATAGCAAAGATGAAAAATAAGCTTGGATTTGCAGCAAGAACTGCAGATCAAGCTCAAAGAGTCAGCATGCAGTTGGAGAGTCAACATGCCTATATGTTTCTAAACTTTGTCCAAATTTCTAAACTCATTTGAATCAAGGATTTTGTTTTCTGTTTTGTTTCTAATTTCTCATTATTCGGTATGCCTTTACTAATAGCTCCTAAGTTATTGAAGTATTACTCTCTGTTATTTTGATTGTCAGTGTTGTCATGCCTAGAGGTGAACTAATGTGTATAGTTTCAATGTGTATAGTTATGTTTTATACAACTACTCCTAATAGTGTGATTTGTGACGTTTTTAGATGAAAATTCCATTAATAATGGGCTTATTTACGACGTTTTTAATTACAAATGCCACTAAATACACAGTCAATAGCGGCGTTTGTAAAGAAAAATGTCACTAAATACACAGTCAATAGCGGCATTTGTAAAGAAAAATGCCGCTAAATACACAGACAATGGCGGCATTTGAAAGAAAAATGCCGCTAAATATAAAGTCAATAGCGGTGTTCGTTAAAAAATGTCGTTAAATACACAGTCAATAGCGGCGTTTGTACCGCTAAATACACAATCAATAGCGGCGTTTGTATATACAAACGCCGCTAAATACACATTCAATAGCGACAAACGCCGCTATATGTCTTAACCTATTACGACATTTTTTAAAAAAACGCCGCTAACAATAACGACGCTCATTGTAGCGGCACTTCTTGCGGCGTTTTTGCAAGCGCCGGGAAAGTTTTTAGCGTTACTTATAAACACCGCTATAGGGTTAAAAAAACGTCGCTAATGACCCATTTTGTTGTAGTGTACCTGGCTTATCACAACTTGCAGAACGAACAACGAAGTCTACGTGCACAATTCCAAACTTTCTAAGAGGGCCAATTGTAGTTACAACAACAAAACCATCAACATCATGAATTAATCCAAAAAACTTTTTAAGAAATGTTAACCTCACAATGCTAAAAGAGTCGGCGACAAGGGGAGGAAAATGAAAAAGTTGCATATGTCGAATAAATGTGTCAACAATAGTAGGTTATTGCTCATCTAAACATTTTATATTATATAGTTCTTTCCTTAGGGCTAGTCAAGAAGAAGAAGACATTGAATTTATGTCTCATCATGTTGACCCAAGAGAGCAAGAATGAAGAGGCAAATGGAAACCATGCAAAGACAAATTGATGATCTTTAGGCTTCAAATAGTTTTGGAGACATTGAGCTATAGTGGATCAAAGTCCTTACATGTCTCACGTGCTAGAAACTTCCTACCCTCCATACTTCAAGTTGTCTAAGGAAACTTATGATGGGAACGTAGACTCCACTGAACACCTATCTCAGTACAAGAACTATATAACCACTCTACGAAGGGGAACCAATAACTGGTTGCAACAATTGTAGAGGACTTTAAACAATTTTTGTATATGTTTATCGAACAATTTTTTGTCAATAGAGTTATCTTTAGCTCAAAGACTGGCCTGCTTAGTGTGACCCAAGGACTTGACGAGCTTCTAAAATTTCTAAAGTTATGCACAACATATGTGGCCTTTCAAATGATTGGGTAGTCTCTGTGTATATCCCTAGACTTCAACATGAGCCTATGAAATATGTGTTGATAAATAACATGCAAACAAATATCAAACAATTGTATGATATATCCAGTAGATATGTTAAAGTGGAGGAAATATAATTCGTAGTTAGTACTAGCTAGAGTTTAACTCCTCTCAATCTACCTCCCAGAGCCAACAAACTAAGAGGCATCAAAGGCCTCTATAGAGGTTCTATAAGCCTTAGTGGATGTTTCTATAATGGATGTTCATCACTATGACGTTACTATATCGCCTGAATTAGCTTTGAAAATGGTCAACAAACATGATAATTAGATAACTTTCTAAGGTATACAAGGAATCACATCTTGGTAATCGACAACTAGCCTATGATGATAGGAAAAGCTCTCAGAGGAAAACTTACTTTTAACATATTTTGTGGTAATAAAGAGTTACTAATACACACAAAAATCAGAGTTCTACTTTCTTTACACGCATCATAATTCTTTAAGAGTATTTTCTATTGTCTCTCCAAGAATGTTAATATCCTTTGTTATGTGCATATAACGTTGAAATGCTTGGGCGCACTTTATAGTGTTTTGCTAGAGAACATTAAGATGCCTCTCCACTCATTCTGTAGTATTTATTCAAGGGTGTCGATATGCCTCATATCTAGCCAAGAGCATTGAGATTCCTCTACCCTAACTAAAAGAATTTCTTCATCGTCCAACCAAAAGAGTCGATAAGCATATGTTATGTATAGATAATTTCAAGATGCCTCCATCCACCTTTTATAGTGTTTCTTTTGAGAGCGTCAAGATGCCTTTGCTCATTCTGCAGTGTCTCTACAAGGGTGTAGAGTTGCCTCTATGCCAGCTTACGAAATTCACCAAATGGTCGAGTTGCCCTCCCTCCAACAATAGGAGTTTCTCTATTGTGTTTTGAAGAGTGTTGTAACCCCAATACCCAGTCTATACGTTACGACTAGATCTAACGAATTACAATAAATTTTCTAAAACATTTTTCAACACTTTAAAATCATATTATGTCTAAAATCAGTATTAAAAATATAAATATCGCAAATAATATGAAATATCAAATAAATAGTATTAAAATAGTTCATACATGGGTAGCAGAAATAGTAAACGTCATAAAACATGTATATCAAAATATAGGCACATGTCACCAAAATAAAGGCAGTTCGAAGATGAAAATATTACAAAAAAATATACTATACGAAATGTGTCGATCCTCCAAGTTCCAGGTCTGAGGCGTCTATCCAGAAGTATCTGAAAGGGAAAAAGTTTGGGGCAGTGAGCTAGGGAGCTCAGTGTGTTCCAACAATGTAAAAATAAAACATACATATAAGTTTCAAAATCAGTTCAATATCATAGTATGAAAATGACAGTAAGGTTTTTAGTTAAAACACGAAATTACCCTCCAACCACACCATATGTAGTTCCCCAAAACTGTATCCATAAGGATTTACCCTAGCCGGAGCATAGGAGCCCACTTGAGGGGAGTACACATACGCCCATAAAGACTTACACAATGATCAAAGCAAAGGAGCCACCCTAAGAGAGTGCCTTAGGGTCCATAAGGTCTTATCCTAGTCCTAGTGGCCCAAAAGCCCGCCCAATGGTCACCTTAAGTCCATAAGGAATTATTAGCTTGATCGAAGCTAACCTGCAAAGACTTCATACCAGATACCAGAGTATCCCAAACAAAAACAATTTCAAATATTAAAAGTAGTATCAGGAAATCATAATTCAGACATATTTATTTTTCAGTAAAAATAGTAATAAAAAATGTATCATACAAGCATGATTTAAAATTCAATAAATCAGGAATCAGACTTTAAATCAGATAAATTATTTGGTAGTCAAATCATATAAGACATTACATTTCAAATAAGAGAAAACAATCATTTGTACATGATATTTCAAACAGATATATAGCACACAAGGAATACACCTTACAAAATGAGACCAGTCCAGGGAATCTACAGAGCACCAGCTTCATTACATTCTTCAACGGTATATGAACCTATGTTATATCAGTACAAATTTACTACCAGAATAATATACTAATCAAATTATTAAAAAGGTTTACATAATCATACGAGTAATCATGGGCTCTCGCGAACGAGCAGATCGGGAGGAACTAGGTCGAGCAAACGTACGATCGGGAGAATCACAAGTACTTTAATTAAATAACATCATAGTCAGTCATTTTCCTTAAATTAAATGTACTTAACCAAATTACTTAAGTTATATATGCATGTTCAGGTTTAAAAGTCAATTTGGAGGCTTTCGAGTTAGAATTTGACAAAACAGACTTCAAATTCGGCTTAGGATATCGAAAAACATAAAATATGACAATTTGAAAAAATTGACTTTTGGTCAAAGTCAAAGTCAAAAGGTTTGGTAAACAATCAGGTCAAAGTCAACTGATATGGGTCAAAGTCAACAGTTTAATTCAGTTCGAGTTGACTCGGATCGATTCGAGTTGACTTAGACATGTTCAGGAGGTTTTATGACCGATAGAGGAGCACTACGCATCGGGGGAACGTGGCAACACGTGCAATGATGAAACAATCGACAAGGGTTGTTCGAGCGCTCCACAGACATCAATTCATCAAAAACAACCCAAAAACTTTAATCCATACTCGAAACAAGGTGAAACAAACATAAATAAGTGGTCAGAGTTCTTACCCAACAACGTACGGACGAAACAACGATGGTATAGCAATCCACCGGTTGGGTTTTGGTCACTAGGCGACGGGGAGTCCAACAGTTATGGTCGTGTGGTGCAACGATGATTGGAATGGCCAAAATCGAGGTAAAACAATGGTAACATAGGGTCTTTGACGAAAATCTTGAAGGCCTCTTCACGGAGAACGATGATAACTTGCGGAAGAAGATTGACAAGGGTTTGATCGAATGACGGTGGTATTTTGACTGATAGGGGCAATGCCATTTATCAATGCACGATGGTCAAGATTTGCGGTGGAGAGAGTTGAACAGTTTTCTCTTTCTTTGCAAAAATCGACAGTTGATTTAGGTGAACTAAGGATCGAGGTTTTATCGAGGGATGACACTGATGCTGTAAGTGTTGGTGGTGCATGCCATGACTGGCTGGATATGGGTGATCAGTTAGAATGAGATCAGACATGGTGAGAAATTAGAGGGGTTTGGAATTCTTTAGACCCTCATATTTTTTCAATTCATGGTTGTTTCAAGGGTGGGTGTAATAATCCAATTTGGGTCGATTTAAGAGATATTTTTTACATTTCCCACCAACTATAGTGACTTAGCCTAAATGGATAAGGCTTAGGATTGGTTACTAGTGGTCAAGGGTTTGAACCTTGTGAACTATACATTAAATATTTCAATATTTTATTCTTTTTTTTATTAATTTATGGACAAAAGTTTAGGGATAAATTCGAGTTTTAGTTCTTGGACTTTTCCTTATTTTATAGATTACCTTAATATTTTTAATGAGATGCTAATTTACTTCTCAACATTAATTTAAAAATTATTAGTTTTTTTAATCCCAAAATTTGGGGTCTTATAACTCTCTTCCCCTTAAACGAATTTCTTCCTTGAAATTCACCATAGTTGAATGGTTGTGGAACTAAGTCTCTAATGATTCATAATAAAAGACTACCTCGCTAGACTAACAATGGTAACAATTATCTCAATATACTCAAATGAAATTCTGAAGGTCTCAGGATATAAAACTTAAAATATAGGTGTGGATGGGGTCATGGTCTAGTAATGCGTGATATGAAATATAATAAATAATAAATGTTCCTGCAAAAATTTATGGCTCATCTCAATTATCAAAATGTCTGGTAGCATAGACAAGAGCAAGCTGTCTAGCCTTAGAAACAACTGGTCCTCTACTTTGATGTGATCGAGCTCTACTGAAGATCCTTGAAACAAATCCAAAAATACTTCCTTGATTATGACTTCTGCTAGAGTCTGAATAGAAACCTATGAATGTGCAGGGGTTTGAGTGGATGTATACTTAGTAGAAGTTGGGTGTTGACAATTCCTAAAAAAAAGCTCATTGGCTCTATAATGGTAAAAAGTACCCATCTTCTTTCGACATTATCCTCCATGTCGATTTCCAAAATGCTCATAACTCGATATAGGAGAGAAACCTAAAGAGTCACCTCTACTAACTACCAGGGGTAGAGGTGACACTTGACTCGTATCAGTATAGTTCCTCTGAGAGGTAGTAGTACGAGTCCTCTTATCAGGACCTGCAAAGACTCAGACAGACCCGAAGGTCTCCTAGATCGCTCTCGATCTACTTTGTCTCTATCAGGAGCCAAAGCCTCAACTTCCTCAGCATAATTCATTCTCCCTACTACAACATAAAACACCTTATCCTAATGAGTAAGAACTTGTCTATGTAGCTCATATTTGAGTCATTGAGTAAACTTATGACATTTATCCCTCTTTGTGGGTACCAAACTAGAACCATACTTCATCAACTTGATCTCATACTCAAAAACAGTCATATTCCCCTAAACTAGGTCCTGAAACTATTGTCGTCTTTGCATCATATATTTCTCTCCTAGGAAAGATTTCCTAAAATGCTCTCTAAAGAAATATCATGTCAGGAGATTGATCGAAACATTGTTCACCACAGACTCTCACCATATGTGGTCATTCCTATCTAGCATAGACACAGCTTCCAAATATCTCCTAGACGAATCTAAACCTAATTGTTATATGGGTCTCTCAGTATCACAAAACCATTCTTCAACCTCTATCGGAGGTCCACCAATAGGACCTCCAAAAGTCCTAACTCCATTAGCAATAAGGGTATGAGAAATAGGAACTTCAGGTACAATGCCTACGGCTCTAACCGCACCCTGAATCAACTGAAGGAACTGTCTACCAAGATTCTCATCCAACACCATACTTGAAGACTCTATCCTAGAAACTAACGCTCCTATAATCGAGGTGCTTAAACCTATACCAGGGACATGTGGCGGATCTATCAAAGGTAAAAGATCTACACATGTATCATCTAATGGGTCAGTAAATCTAGTCGCTTGACCTCACCCGTGTCCAGGTCGACGACCTCGCCTAGCAGTCATCTCGGAGAATCTCGAGGTTCACTATACAAAGGTAAAACCTAGGATTAATTTTGGCACTTAGAGTCACATACACAATTAAACTCGTAAAAACTTGGTGACATGACCATTATAACTGATTTTATAAAACGTTTCAAAATCGTATTTTTATTTAGGACTCATCTATAGTCCAGAGTTTAAAAACCAAAAACTTTGATACTATTAATTGTAACTTCATAGTCTAGATTTTAAAAGTTAATTTGAAGGCTTCGGATTAGAATTTGATGAAACAAACTTCAGAATCAGACTTAGAATGTCGAAAACATAAAATATGACATTTCGAAGAAAATTGACTTTTTGGTCAAAGTCAACAATCAACCCCGGTCAAAGTTAAAAGGTCTAATCAACAGTGAAGTCAAAGTCAACTGATATTGGCCAAAGTCAACGGTTTGGATTTGGTCTGACTCAGTTTGATTTAGGTTGACTCAATTCAGTTTGAGTTTACTCAGTCCGATTATGGAGGTTTCATGACCGAGGGAGGAGCCCCATGCGTCAAGGCAGTAAATGATAGTGCGTGTGACGGAGAAACGATCGGAAGGGGTTATTCGAGCACTCCACGAGTATCAATTCATCAAAAACAACCCAAAACAACTTTAATCCATGCTCGAAACAGGGTGAAACAAACGAAAATAAATAGTTGAAGTTCTTACCCAACGAAAAGCAAATAAATTAGCAACAGTGGAGTGATCCACCGATTGGGTTTTGGTCACGAGACGATAAAGAGTCCAATGGTAGTGGCCGTGTGGTGAAACGACAATTGGAATGGCCAGAATCGGGGTAAATAACAATAAACTTAGAGTCTCTGAAGAAAATTTTGAAGGTCTCTTCACGGTGAACGACGACGACTTGCAGAGGAAGATTGAAAAAGGTTTGATAGGACAAAGGTGATACTTCGAATGGTGGGGCAGTACGTTCATCGACGCACGGTGGTCAAAATTTACGGTGGAGAGAGCCGGAAGATTTTCTCCCACTTAGCAATAATCGATGGCTAATTTAAGTGAACCAACGATTGGGGCTTGGTCAAGGGACGACACCGATGTTGGTGGTGGTGCACGCCACGGTTGGTCGAAGATGGGTGATCGATGAGAAAATGATCGGACACGATGAGAAATTGGATGAGGGTTTTGGAATTCTCTGGACACTCTTATTTTTTTCAATTCATGGTTGTTTCAAGGGTGGGTGTAATAATATGATTTGGATCAAGTTAAGAGATATTTTTGACACTTGACACAAACTATAGTGACCTAGCCTAAATGGCTAAGGCTTAGGTTTAGTTCTTGGTGGTCATGGGTTTAAACTTTGTGAACTACATATTTTAATATTTCAATCTTTTTATTATTCTTTTATCAATTTGTGGACAAAAGTTTAATGATAAATTTGGGTTCAATCCTTAGAATTTTCTTATTTTAATGATTACCTTAATATTTTTAATGAGATGCTAATTTACTCCTAAACATTAATTTAAGAAATTATTAGTATTTTTAATCCTAAAATTTGGGGTGTGACAAGCATCAATATGTTTTTACCTAGCGAGGGGAAAGCCTCAATTTCTTATACCGATGTTGAAATGTATTCACTCATTCTGTATTACTTCTCTGATGGTTTCGAGCAGTCTCCTCTATGATCAAGAGCATTGAGATGCCTCCACTCCACTCTAACTAAAGGAATTTTCCCATTTTCTAGCCACGAGAGAGTCAATATGCCTCTAATATAACAATAAGAGTCTCTCTATTGTTGATCACAAAGCGTTAAGATGTCTCCATCCCTTTTATAGTGTTTCTCCATAGAGCATCAAGATGCCTTCGCTTATTCTGTAGTGTTTCTCCAAGGGTGTCAAGTTTTCTCCCACTATAGTTTAAGGAATTCTCCAAAGAGTGTTAAGATGCCTCCGCTCCAGAAATAAGAATTTATCCATTGCTTTTATGAGTGTGGAGAAGCCTTTTCCCTAGCAAGAAGAATCCCCCATTGCTTCTATCAAGGAAAACATGCCTCCGCCTATTCTATAGTGCTTCTCCAAAAAGCGTCAAGATGTCTCTACTCGTTCTATAGTATTTCTCTAAGGGTGTAAAGTTGTTTCCTCTCTAACTGAGAGTGTCGAGATGTCTCTGCTCCACTCTAGCTAAATAGACTTTTTCTCTATATCTTCTTTGTTTGGCCAAAAAGAGTTGAGATACTTCAGCTAAGGCTATAAGAATTTATCCATTGCCCCTACCAAGCATCAAGATGGTGTTGCTTTCTTCATTACCTCCTCAATAATGTCGAGATCCTCTGCTACATATCTAACGTTGAAATGCCTCCACTTCAATCCCTTTATTATCTCACTAGAGAGTCAAGAATCCTCTAATATATATGTGTGTGTGTTTTCCTGAGAAATGACCCTTTTAATGCAATAAATGTCTTCCATTGCAAGTCACGGTTCAAGCCACTTTATGACATACCCTCAAACAAGGGAGACAAAGTGTTGTACCTCCTTCGGATCTCTTCTGCTACCATTCCTTTACCTATCGAACCCTGAAGCCCCTGGAGTTTCTCAAAACCTTCAAACCTTCATATCTTTCGACCAATTAAAGTTCCTTGATATTACCACTAGCAAGCCCACGTGATCTACTGGTCAAATATACTATTAGATCTATTTATCTTTCCAACCTATATATAATCATTATTACCCTAGGTCTGACATCAACACTAAGGTGGTGTTTGGTTCATTGGAATCCCTTGGAATTAAGGGGAATTGAAATCCAATTCCACCATTTTCCTATGTTTGGTTCAAGTTTTCAAAGAGGGAATTGGAATCCAATTCCATCAAGGGAGGGAAAGTAAATTCCATCTATAACATGATGGAATTGAAATCCTTTGGAGGAGGGAATGTGAAATTTAACCATATTACCCTCATCAATCTTTTGGGATCGGGTCGGATTTTTTTAAAAAATTCGAGTTCGGGTTGGGTTTTTTTAAGTTTGATATTCGGGTTGGGTCGGGTTTTTTTAAGTGTGATATTCGAGTTGTTTTTTTAAAAAAAATTCGGGATCAGATCAAGTTTTTTTAAAAAATTTGGGATCGGGTCGGGTCGGTTTTTTTTATGTGTGATATTCGGGTCGGGTTCAGGTTTAGGGTGAAAAATACCCGACCCAAAAAAATATATAATTTTATCTTATATATTTAGGAATAATTATAATAATACCCCCTCTATATATAATTTTTTCAATTAAGTCACTGCTTTTATTGAATAAAAATAATTTTTTATTATTTCGGGTCGGGTTTCTAATTCATATATTCGGGTCGGGTCGGGTGAAACTTTATTTTGGTCGGGTTGGGTCTCGGGTGGAGGTTCCCTTGTTCTCGGGTCGGGTCGAGTGGACCAAAAACCCGACCCAACCCGACCCATAGCCATCCCTAACTGGGATGATTTTAACTTATGATGTTTATTAGTATGATTTTTATAATTTATTAAAATGAATAATCAATCAATAAAATGAAAATTTAATATTTTTTAAATTTTTAAAATATATTGCTACATGTAAGTTATAAAACAAACTAATATTAAGCAAAAAAAAACAAGAAGGGCAATTTTGTCATTTTATATTACTGAAATTAAATTCATCTGACATGTCTGCGAACAAAACAGAATATGAAAATGGATTTCAATTCAATTTCCTGCCAACCAAACAAGTTTTAGATTCAGATTACAATTCCTTCAGATTTCAATTCCTTCACAGATTCAAATTTCCTCAAAAACATTCCAACGAACCAAACGCCATCTAAGTGTTTGTATATAAATTATCATGCAATGATGGAGAAAGGGGGTTTATCTTTCACGATCTCTCTAGATTGTTCATCATCCTCTTCAGCTCATTCATTCTCCTTTTCCCCTCCGCTGAACACCCGTCAACCACTAAAAAACACCACAATCCTATTTCCCCTATCAATACAAATAATTATCAATACTACTATCTTCAGGATAAAATAAGAAGTCAACACCAAAAAAACCTAATTTGTCTACATGATTGTATTTTGGAAATTTTTTTGTGGTCATATTGTGGACTGAATTTTCCCAGAAAATCCCTCCAAAACAGATCTAGACAAAATATTTGAACAATCGAAAATTGGGTGAATATTGGTAGTTTTTGTCGGTTTCATAAGAGTTCAGCTGTCAATATGATCAAAATAATGTATGGTTGAAACGAATCGGTTCTCTTCTAATCCAAATATAGAATATTTAAATCATAACGTTATCTTTCCACAGATCATGGAAATTGTGGAACCTTATTCACTTGAATTCCAATTTCACAAAATCTTATCAAAATGAAAGCCGACTAGTCACCCACCTTTGCTCCCGGATTTGGCCACATAATTGTTTCCAAGGAGTATGTCGATCATTTAAGTTTGATTTTGAAATTTAACTTAATTAATTCGGTCAATAATTTTTAGATCGAATTTGAAGGATTTTGACTATATAAGATCGATTTTTTTTTTGAAAACTCAAGTTTGAATTGGGTCGGGTTAGGTTTTTTAAGGATGAGATCAAGTAGAATCAAATCAGGTTTAGGATGAAAAATATCTAACTCGACCGATCCAATAATATAGTATAATTAATCTTTATATATTTAGAAATAATTACAATAATACTATTTTATTATTATTATTTTAATTAGATCTCTATTTTATCTAATAAAAATAAGTCAGGTCAGATCAGATTAAATATATGTTTTTATCTTAAAAGTTAGGTTAGATGAAGCTTTCCTAAATCCGAAACAAATCGAATAACGAATGAAAAGTATTATATTCAGATCGAATTTGAATGGACCAAAAACTTGACCTGACATGAGCATGGAATACCTTTCCCTTTTGTTGAAGAGTTGTACACTTAATTTAACCACGCCCAAAGCTAGAGACGTCTTGGTTATATTAGAAGTCAAGAAAATAACTAACAAGCACACTTTGCCACATACAGTTTCTTAATGCATACAAACCATAAGTCTAGTAGGGGTAAGGAAAAAAAACCCTTAAAAATGTAACATCGCATTAGGGTTGTAAATGAGACTAGACAGATCTTGAGTTATTTGAGATATACTCGATCAAAGCTTGATAAATAATTTGATTTGAATGGATTCGACTCAAGTTCAACTCGAGTTCTCAACGAGCCGAAACGAACTATTTGATACTCGACTCGAAAAGCTTGAGAGCTACTCGAAAAAAATAATATATTAGAATTTTATTTTTTTAAAAATTAAATTATTAATAATATTAACATTTATGTGTTGATATTTTAAAAAAATATATGCAATATAAGGTTTTCATGTATTTAAGGTTTAGGTTCGAGTTTGAGCTTCAACCGAGTTTAGTTTAAGAATTGTGTTATTCCAACCTTTTATGAGCTTCAATTCATAGTTTCGAGTTTGAGTCGAGGTTAAAAATTTTAGGATCGCGAGTTTTCGAGCATAATCAATCTCTATTTTAAAGTTTTCAAATAGAATTGAGCTCAACAATAGTCGAACTCGACTCTGACTCGTTTACAGCCCTACTTCTTATAGTTAAAAAAGCTTGAAAGCAAAGCGTTTCAATTTGTTGTTGTTTTTATATATAAATAAACACAATACTTTAATGTAAAACAAAATAATCCATTTCCCAATTGGTAGGCAAAAGGCAGCTTTCAATAGTTGTTGAAAACAAAGGATTTACCGAATAAACTTAGGTTTCATGTAATCCATTTACCAAATGACACTATCTATCATCATCTTCAGCCCTAAGTAAAGCAGAAGTCAAAACTTATCCTTTTTTATTGGTAAGCAAATAACAATGAACCTAAATGATTTTTCCATGTTAATGTGTTTGATTACTTAACTCATTGAATGGTTTCAGTGACCGAGGAGAGTATTGTTTTTTCTAGAGGTTTTGGGTTCAAGGAATTGCGTATGTAGGGTGCATGTGCAGTATCAATAGTTAAAAAATCTGAATAGATAATATTTTGTAATTAGCCCATACTATTTAAAATTTTTTTTGGGATTACTTCATAATAAAAAAGGCATAATGCCAAAGTTAGTCCCCAACGTTTACTAAAATAGCCATTTTCCCCTTATTCTATTTTTGGAGCATTTTGGCCCCAACGTTTCATTTTAAGGCAAAAAGGCCCCTGACATTTGATAAAATTATCACTTTGTCCCTTATTCTTCTTTTCTGTGTCATTTTAGTCCTCAATGATTATTTTAGGTTAAAAAAATGCTCATATTTTGGAGTGTTAATCGTGTGTTAACTAATAGTTTTCATCTATAGAGAGAGCTTTTTGCCCCCAAAGTGAAACGTTGGGGCCAAAATGCTATAAAAAGAATAAAGGTCAAAATGACCATTTTGATAAACATTGGGTCTATTTTTGGCATTATACCTAAAAAAGGAATAAGACTGTACAAACTAAAATTTATTTAACTTATATAGAAAATAATGGTTAAGAGGTCACGAGTTCGAACACCAACGATTGTAATGTTTCATTTTAGCTTAAAAAATGCTCATATTTTGGAGTGTTAATCGTGTGTTAACTAATAGTTTTCATCTATAGAGGGAGCTTTTTGCCTCAAAGTAAAACGTTGGGGGCCAAAATGCTATAAAAAAGAATAAAGGTCAAAATGACCATTTTGATAAACATTGGGTCTATTTTTGGCATTATACCTAAAAAAGGAATAAGATTGTACAAACTAAAATTTATTTAACTTGTATAGAAAATAATGGTTAAGAGGTCACGAGTTCGAACACCAACGATTGCAATGTTTCATTTTAGCTTAAAAATGCTCATATTTTGGAGTGTTAATCGTGTGTTAACTAACAGTTTTCATCTATAGAGGGAGCTTTTTGCCTCAAAGTAAAACGTTGGGGGCCAAAATGCTATAAAAAAGAATAAAGGTCAAAATGACCATTTTGATAAACATTGGGTCTATTTTTGGCATTATACCTAAAAAATGAATAAGATTGTACAAACTAAAATGTATTTAACTTATATTGAAAATAATGGTTAACAGGTCACGAGTTCGAACACCAACGATTGCAATGTTTCATTTTAGCTTAAAAAATTATCATATTTTGGAGTGTTAATCGTGTGTTAACTAATAGTTTTCATCTATAGAGGGAGCTTTTTGCCTCAAAGTAAAACGTTGGGGGCCAAAATGCTATAAAAAAAATAAAGGTCAAAATGACCATTTTGATAAATATTGGGTCTATTTTTGGCATTATACCTAAAAAATGAATAAGATTGTACAAACTAAAATTTATTTAACTTATATAGAAAATAATGGTTAAGAGGTCATGTGTTCGAACACCAGCAACTGCATGGGTAATTGAACGTTCATTGTCAAATACTTGAGAGTATTTAAAATATATACTATTTTGTAATCATCTTTAACTTAATAAAAAAATCAATGTATATATCCACATAAAAACAATATCAAAATATCTATTTCTTGCTCTCACCTAAAATCAACATGAGAAAGATTTGTATTAATATAGTAATTTATTAATCTTATTTTAAATAATAATAATTTCATTTTTCCACGTCATTTTTTTCTATAAAATATCTGTAACAATATTTGAATTTTTGAAAATTAAACTATAAAAAATACTTTTAGCAGAAAGAATATAGTATAATTATAACATTCATGTTCCCAGAGAATTTAACGTTCAAAAAATTCAAATCCTAGGTTCTGTAACCGAACCAAACAGGTTCGTTATCAACCGGATCCACGTAGGAGCGGGCTTATCGGGTCCCACTGCACGGACCTTGGCCGGCGTTTTTACAATTTGTTTATTTTCAAAGTAATCGGAGCTCCTGATAAAATGACAGGTAACATTGTTTCAAAGACAGACGAATCAGACGTCGCTGTATAGCTTTTGCCACGTGGCATGATGTTGTTGGCTGTTTTAAAGGAGCTCATGTAGCTTACTTTTACTTTAAGAGCGTGCATTTCATCGACTCGGACGGCTCGATCATGACCCGTAAGAATTCCCACAGTATAATACGTTAAGCACGGACGGCTTAAATATATATATCTTTGATTAGTTCTTATTTTGGTAAACTACACATTTAGTACCTAATTATAATTTTTTGTTCCGTTTTGGTCATCCAACTATTTTTTAAAATCATATCTAACTTCATGTTTTGGTTTTATTTTGGTCACTCGCCGTAAAAAACTTAACAAAATTGCTTATGTGGTGATTTTTTAAACAAACTTCAATGATGACATATCATTATCTTATGGTGATACTTCAGCATCACCATTAATTTTTTAACAAAATACGATAGGTATGATTTTGAAAAAAATAATTGAATGACCAAAATGAAATAAAAGTAATGATTTAGGTACTAAATGTGTAATTTATCCTATTATTTTTTGTACTTATAGTGAAAACATTCATGAATTAAGATTAATTACAATAATTATCTTATTTAATAACTTTAAATTTGAATTTTTATATTTTGAAAAAAAATACAATATTCAAACTTGGTATATAAATTTTTGGGTAAAGCACACAAATGGTCCCCTGACTATATGGTGTTGTTTTATTGAGTCCCCCAGCTATTAAAAGTTACAAAATGGTTCCTTAACTATATTGAGTTCCTTTGTTGAGTCCCTCAACTATTAAAAGTTATAAAATGGTCAATCGACTATTCATTATGTCACAAACTCATCTTTTTCCGTTAAAAAATGAATGATCGTCTGAGCTAGGCGTTAACATGTTGAGTAAGATATGATAGTCATTTGAGATTAAATTTTATCGTATCAGTCAGTAGGTTAACGTCTATCTTAGATTGTCATAAATTTTTTAACAGAAAATGATGAGTTTGGAACATATGAATAGTCAGGTGACTATTTTGTAACTTTTAATAGTCGGAAACTCAACAAAATAACGCTTTATAGTTGGGGACCATTTTACAACTTTTAATAGACGATAGACACAACAAAACAATACCCTATAGTCATGGGATCATTTGTGTGCTTTATTCTAAACTTTTTTTTTATTTTAAAAAATATTATTTATATTTATCGTTTTTTTAAAGATAACATCATTTAATTTAGTAGAACCTAAGAGCCATTATTAATAAGAATTGAGACATACAAATATTTAGCATTATACCAATAATTTAATTGAAAATGGAACGTTATAGTTGGAATTGCTCAAGACTTAAGCAAATTCAATTCACTCCAAAGAAAGATAACCATTAATTTGCATCCATAATAATTGGTGGATCTATTTGTATTTTAAGGTGGATACGTATCTATCTTGAAATCCGAATTTTTTCATATTAGTTGTTCATTTCACTGATAATGCCTACACTAAAATTTTATTTGTAATTATCTCATACGAAAAATTTATATTATTAATATATATATATATATATATATATATATATATATATCCACCTTGAAAATATTTTTAGAAAAAGGATTGATTGCATTTGGTCCCTTCAAGATTTCTTATAACTAATTAAGAAAAAATTATCCTAAAAATAAACAAAACCTAATTAAGATTATATTTATAAAAAAATCTTTTATTTATATAAACAAAACAAATCAATTACATCTTAGCTGAGTATTCATTGTTACTGTTACGATAGTTTGAGAGTTCTTGATTCAACATATATTTTTAATTTAAGGGATTTATAGATAATTTATAAAATATATAAAATTAATTTAATGTTAAAACATTTTATTGAGGGATGAAGTTTCGATCAAACATAATACAAGTTCAGGATCAAAATAAAATCATTTATTACAAGTTAAGAAAATCATTTATATATTAAAATAAAATCATCCAATATCCAGTAGTCAAACAAGTTTCAAAATCAAATATAAAAATATAATACAACCTACATGTTCCTCCCTAATTACATGCACTGTACTCCGTAAGCAACACCAGTGAAACTCCTTTACTGATGATGGTAAAAGCATAATATCAAACTCTTTAACCTAAAATGGTAATAGAGTGAGATTTGGAAAGCTCAGTAATACAGAACTACCATATGAATACAATATGCCATCGGGTATAAGGTAAAGCATAAATTCCTTAGTGGGACAGTCATCATCAGATTCTAGCGATGAATTCATATTCCATTATCTAAGAATTCAGTTACAAACATGAATTTATGGTATGAAGGAAGTATTCAGAGAGAGACATATTCAGAAGATTAGATTGGGGAAAGTAGTGTGTTCCAACAAAACAGAGAAATGTGTACATATCCTTTAAAAACATTAGTAGTTTAAAACATATTTTAAAACCACAATAATACCCTCCAACCGAACACCGATATGCAATTCCCCATAATTGCATCCATAAGGACTTACCCTACGCCCATTAGGCGTAGGTGCCAACCTAAGGGATCACCTTGGGTCCATAAGGTCTTACCCTAGCCGAAGCGGAGGTGCCCACCTGAGGGGTGTGCCCTCAGGCCCATAAGGACTTACCCAATGCACACAACAGAGGAGCCACCCTAAGGGAGTACCTTAGGGTCCATAAGGTCTTACCATTGGGCCTATTGCGCCCAAGAGCCCACCCAATGGTCATCTTAGGTCCATAAGGAATTACCAGTTGATCGGTGCTGAACCTATATAAGGAATTACCAGCTTGATTAGAACTGAACTTGCAATAAGGAATTACCAGCTGATCGGTGTTGAACCTATATAAGGAATTACCAGCTTGATCAGAACTGAACCTGCAGAGACTTCATTCCAGATCTCATAATACCCCGAAGAAAAATATTTTTCAGACAGTAACTAGTGGTGGCAGGAAATCAGTGTTCAGACATTTATTTATCAGTAAAAATAGTAACTAGAGTACACATATCATGTAGCAATAGTTCATAAACAGTAAATCAATACTTCAGTAAATCCGTAAGTTTGGAAAATCACATTCTAAAACAGGTAAAAACAATTATATGACACATAAGGAACACACTAGAGGATCCAATTATTTTTCGGAGGTACTTAGTAATTATCAAATAGGGGAAACACAAAACTTCTGCAAACTGATTGAATTTAAAAAACGAGGCCTTATAAAAAGGAAGTTTGATAGCTAGTGGATTAATCAGTCATTTGGGAAGTGGTTTATCAAGATCATAGTATTTAGATATTTTTCGAAGGCACTAAGTAATCAGAAAGGTATTCAAAATCTTTTATATCAGAGTTACTTGAAATTTCATATATGATAGGAGTGATTTCATTATTCAGGCAATAAGAGGCATTTTAGACATTTTGGTTTCTCGAAGAATTCTTAGTAATTTAACCCAATGAGAGTAAAACAATAATTTACAGAATTTAGGATTTATATCAAATTATCAGGATTTCAAGTCAAATTAAACTAACTAATCCTAACACTGCGATACTTGCCAATAATTCAGACCTAGGTAGTTCACCATTATTCACTTATTAATACTGATTGCTCTAGTTGAATTGATCACCTTTAGAATCATCGTTGAATGGATCTTAGGGAGACGAACATGTATTCCAATGGTATTTATTTCATTTCTTTATTGCAACAACATTAAGAAATATCGACGTACTTGATTTGTGGTTCATAATCCTTATAGATATTACAACATATAATTTCATCAGTGTTTCTAGACTTATCCCAGTCATCCACTTAAATCTGGTCATTGAGGGTACTTAGGCCATTTAGTATTCAACTTTATCCCGATCATTTTGGAGTTTCCAGAGTAATTCAATCGTTTCAACAATTCGAATGCATACAATACTTCCATTTAGTTTAACTTTGCCATATAATATAGTCATTTTGAGTGATTCAGACGTGTAAAATACTTTCGGTATTTTAGCCTTCGGGTGTTCGCTCAAGAATTAGGAATTCTAGGTCATTTTTCCATTTCGAGGATATCTCAGTCATTTCATTTAATTTTGACATATACATTACTTCTGGCAAATTAGTCTTTAGGAGTTTACTCAAGAATCATAATTCTAAGTCTTTTACCATCTCAAAGGTTATGATCGATTAACATGATTATTTTCACTTCCACAGACAATCCTTGTATTTTACATCACACGAGTATTTTTCGTAGTTTCTTATCCAAGTATTTTCGACATTTAACCTTTAACGAGATTAATTAGAATTTACGAGTCATGAGATTAATTGATTTACTGATTAAATCACTGAACTTATATTTATCTCTTATCGATCTTCTAGTTCCTTACACGAGTCAATTGAGTCTTATTGAATTTACTGTATTTATATCGTATTTAATTCGAGTCTATCAATAATTATCTCTATGTAATTGACCAATAACTCCAAGCATACATTAACAAATCACCAACATGTACCATAAAAATGCATAGTATAGTAAAGTATTACCTCGATTTTTTAGCCATATTGGTTAACTAATTAAACTCTATTTGATCACTCTCGAACTTTAATGCCATGTTCCATAATGTCTCGGATACATGGTCAAACCAATTATATTAGAAACGAAACTTAAACGTGAATATTTGTATTGAATTAGGAGATAAGATGTTAAAAATAGCTTATCAAGTTTGAATTTGGCAAAACGGACTTCAAATTCAGACTCAGGATGTCGAAAAACATAAAATATGACTTTTCAAAAATTTTGACTTTTTGGTCAAAGTCATCAATCAAACTGGTCAAAGTCAAAGGTCAGATGTTAACGGGTCTGAGATGACTCAACAGGTTAACTCATGACTCAGTTGACTCGGTCAACTCGGTCGAGTTGACTCATTTTTCCATAAATTTCGGCAGGAAAAGAAGCCCCACGCGTGATTAAGGCGCGCTGTTGTACGTGTGACGGACGACGGGGACGGGGACGACGATCGATTAACTGAAACACCATCAAACACCAAAAACAACTCAGATTAACCCAATAATCCAACCAAAACATCGATTAAAAATGAAATAAAAAGAAACCAGGCTTACCCAACGGTGGACGGCGAAAAACCTGCTACGAAGCGACGATTTCGGTTGGGTTTTGGTCGGAACAGAGCAGGGAAACAGATGGCAGTGGTGGTGTGATGAACGGATCACCGAATCAGAATTTTTATTAAGTATTTAAATATAAAAATTAGTAGAAGTAAAAGTTTCATTCAACTAATATTTAAATTAAAAAGAATGTAAAGTACCACTATACCCGACAAAAGCTATGTAGAGCGTTGTGGCCATTCTTCCTAAGTTTTTATTATTAAATAATATATAAGATAAGATTTATTTTGATTTTGTTCATCTCATTTTTCTATTATTAGTTATATCTTACCCCTTTAAATTAGAATCTTAACTTCGTAAGTGATTATACCAAAATATGACCCCTTTCAACCATTATGAGGATTTATTGAGATCCATAAATATTTTTTAGGATGCGTATACATATGTTAATAATATAAAATTTTTGAATGGAATGAACATAAATAAATTTTAAGAACGATACAATCAGTAAAATAATTAATTAATAGAATAAAATATAAATTTTAAGGTGAATAAGTATTTACTCTCACTAAACTGTAGATCCGTGACTGTGTATGTTCGTCCCTGATATTATCATACTGTTAATGGACTGCTGTGATAATTAATAATATAATATCCTTAAAAAGAGTTAAAATCTAAACTTTTTAAAGATAAAATATTTTGAGGTGAAGATAATTTTATTGACCTTAAAATATTTTAAGGGACGAGAAATACGAGAAATGAACTGATAAAGGTCATGGAAACTGAATTGAGAGCCATAGTTTATTGACCTTATAATATCCATATATTCATAGTTTGGAGACATATGATGCAATTAACTTGATTAATTATGATATTGTGGAGGGCAGTGAATGGGTTTGAACACCTTGAGGTTCACTTGGTAAGTGAACCCTACAAAGAGAATGGTGGGATTATTTACATTGATGGGCGGCACCTTTCTGGTGCAGAAAGAGTGCAGCTTGATGCTGTGAAGATGGGAAGCCACATCATATAATGCACCCACATGTCTCACCTTATCCTCTATGCCCTAAACTTAATTTCACTTTTATTTCTATATATAAAATCTTATAATTTCTTGCTAACTTCATGATTTTTTTTTTAGGATTTGGAGTTTGGGGTTTAAGGTTCAGGCATGTCTCCTCATCCATATCAAAAAAGCTGTGAAAAAGCCTCTAATAACACACTCAACTTTTTCAATAGTAAATTTTAGGGTATCTCTCCAATTGGACGATGATATATGGATGTACTTGTAGATTTATGGGTTTATTGTATCAACTGTAGTTAAACTATGGTTGATTTTAAATTGATATACGAACTTCAAAAAATTCCAATTAAATTCTTAAATGAGAGTATCATCAGGTTATTTTGTTAGATTAAGCATCAATTTTGATGTTTAATATCAGCTTGGACATGCCATCGTTTTTTTTAAGTTACAAGTATAATTATAATTACAATCATATTTGTAGAGATTATGATCTGAATTTTATTTGGTTTGGCCTGAAAAGTTTGTGATGCAACCTGATTAGTGTAGAAATAAATTGAAAGAAAAAAAAAGAGATTTGACAATACAATTTAATTAAACTAGAGTTTATGTGTTTGTACAACTATATATATGTGTGTAATTAGGATTCTAGGGTTTGATGTACTTTGCAAAGTCCTATTGTATTTATCGTCAACATAGTAAAACTTTTCTCTATGTTTTTTTTCTTGTTTAGGGTTTTCTATGTAATTTTATGTGTTCTTACTTTAATATCTTGTTTGTTTGTTTATCGTTATTTTCTTGATTTATTCGTACATACATTTGTATAACACTTACGATAATTAACTATAAGAAAGCACAACCAAACTAATAATAAGAACATACACACACAATGTAAAACTCTTTTAGTTTTACACAGATTCAAAACCGTTGGATGAGCGAAAATAGATGACTGAGATTAACATAGACAAACGATCATATATGACCGTCATATAGTGAGATTTAGACTAGAGTAAAACCTGGACTAGATTGACAAACGATCTAATTGAATAGAACTTTATGTTGAGGATTCAATTGGAACATTTTGAAAGTTAAAGATAAAAGCCCATAATTTAGAAACCCTTGGTGCACCTAGAAAAGGAAAAGTTACTCCCCCATGTTATGTTGGAAAAGTTAAAGTAGCCATAGCCATGATGATCATCAAGATAATGATTGTGGTTTGGTGGTCACTGATAATTAATTAAATACTCTTTTTCATTTGGATCCGAAATCCCATCTGGAAAGCTTAATGCAAAACCCTAATTTCTAACCACACAGTTAAAAAGAGAACTCATTGCAGGGTAAGACTTTAGTTTTAAAGCATAAGTTTGTTATGAAAACAAGTGCTTCTTGTTGTTACAAAATATGCTGGGATTAATAAAGGGAAGTATAAGGAGTCGCAACCTAATTTAAGGTTAAAAATGATGATTTTGGGATACAACTGAAAATGTGATAAAAATTATAACATTTTAGGTTGAACGCAACTTAAAATGTTAATTTTTTAACATTTTCGGTTGAACCGAAAATGTTAAATTCTTTGTAATATTATCAGTTGTCTATCGAAAATGTTAATAAAAATATAATATTTTATGTTGCACTTAAATTAAAATGTTATGATTTTTATCATATTTTTAATTGCGCTCTAAAATCCCCATTTTTAACTTTAAATTAAACTGTCGCACAATAAAACTATCCGAGTTAATAACCTTATTCAATCGAGAAACAAATTCTTTTTACAGACAACAGTCTGAAAAAAAAAAATCATGAAAGCATTGCACTCCTTTTATTATATGTTTCTTTTTAATGTCCCAAGTATGCTTTTGATGGAAACGGCTATGATGATAGGTTAAAGTGCAGTTGTTTTGTCCTCATATTCCCTTCCCCTTACATCCATGGTGAAGTCTTTAATTAATAGGCATAACGTCAAAAGGTAACCTAAAGTTTAATTTAGCAATTATTTTGATTTTTTAAAGTATTTTTGTCTTTAATACTTTTATTTTTCGAGTGAAATGGCCATTGATTAGATGAATGTTGTTAATTGTCTAATAGTCAACGCTTGTCATTAATATAAGATTTTCACGTGTACATGAACGATAACATGACACATGTTACGTGTCTAAAGTAATGATGTGATGCATATCATATATACATAAGTGATTACATAATACATATCACGTATCCAGAGTGATGATATTAGATATGTTATATGTTCAAAGTGGTGATATATCACGTGTAAAAAATGGTGGGATGACATGTCGCATATCTAGAGTGATGATGCAACACATGTCATGTATCTAGAGAGATGGTTAACATGTGTCACGTGTCCATAGTGATGACGTGACACATATCACGTGTCTAAATCTATCGCTTTAGACGTGTGGTAGTCCCACGTCATCACTTATGTACACGTGGCAGTTTCACGTCAATATTTTAGATACATAAGACTTGTCATGTTAGCGACATGCATTAACCGTTAGTTAAATAATTATTTTTATCCAATCAAGGAAAACTTTGTCCTAAAATGAAACTTTAGAGGTTTGAAGTGAATTTTAGAATTATACCTAATTAATACTGTCGATAGTGGTGCTTGATGCTCAGTGGCGGATATATGTACTGCTTAGGGTGGACATGTACCCATCCTAAAATATGAATTTCTTTATGTTAATTGTCTACTTTATTGAGGGTGTTTATCCTGAAATTTTATTTGTGCTCTCCCCATACAAAATTTATTTACTTTTAATACATATGTGCCCACCCTAAAAAATATTTTTGGATCTGCCACTATTATTGCTTCATATTTTCATCTGATATAATTTGCAGCATAAATGTCGAAAAGGAAGTGCTAATCCCACTCCCCGTAAGGTCCCCAGTAATTTAAAGAAATATCTAGAGAGCATTGTAGAAGAAGAAAATGAACTCCATGTCCTGGCACCTATCAGATGTAGGGATTGGGGTATGTTCTTTTGTTGTTTTGAACCGGAATCGCATGTGTTAAAAGTGATTTTCTGCACTGTGTTAATGACATAAATTGATTTGTATTGAATTTTTTGGTGTTATGAATTGTGTCAATGGCATAAAGGAAAGAATAAGTATGCATGCATGCATGCATGTTGAGAAAGGTTGTCTTAATCTTTTTGTTATGAGAAGATGAAGTTCTTGGGATTCATTGTGTTAGGCTAATGAGTTGTCAACTTTCTGCTTTATTTTACTACCACTAATAACTGGCATTGAGATGGAGATGTAAGAAGGGATTGAACACATCATAATTCTAAAGTTGTTATGAGAGAAAGGTGTCTATCGTTTCCGACATTATATTTTTAGGTGCCTGACGATGTTTAGTTACACTTTCAGCTTGAAGGTTAGATTAGAATCTTGGCTTTGATAAAACCAAAAGCAATTGTTAGTAGCTGGAGTTAAATTTTTATTATGCTTATGTTGGGTTGGAGTCGAAAAGTAATTTTGAAAATATAAATGATCATTTTATATATATTGTTGTAAGTTAAAAATATGCATTTAAATTAGTTTAAATTTTTTAAATATTATAATATATAAAATATATCAATTTAGATTCTGATAATATATAAAAATATTTTATTAATAATTATACATATCCTATGAAAATATATAAAATTCAAAATAATTTTATATAAAAAAGTTGACATGAAAAAAATATAAATTTTTAATTCATAAAAAAATTTGCCTCGAAAGCACATTTAAAAAGCAATGGTGAACGGGCTTTTGAGAAGCTGCCCAAAGTAGGTAGAATTGAGCTGGAGCGCCCATGCCACCATTGCATTGCAGTTTAGACAAAATTGGTTACTCTTTACATTAGGAGATGGGGCAGATTAGGTATTCTTTGAATCATTTCCGGTTTCGAGCCATAACTAGATAGAGAGGATTAGGTATTCTTTTATACTTCTCAATCCTAATAACTTCTAAGTCTAATGATATAAACAAGGAAAATATGAGTGGAAAATGGTATGAACATATGGAAAAAGTTTTTCGAGGTAAGAAAAGTGTGAAGTGAAGTAATCAGATAAATTTTGTCGTTGAAAGAAAAATATGCAATAGTGAATAAACAAAAGTTTCTAAGCCTAAAATTGTCAAAACTCTGGAAATAGACTGGCAACCTGATAAACTATTACTAAAACAATACTACTCAACGTGAACTACAGCCCTTGGTTTGCCAAATTGTTGTTGTGACAATACCCCTCAACGTAAACTGCAGCGCTAGCCTATCTACTCAAGCATTTATCATTCTTAATCGAATGAAATCCTCTTATTATATCTAAGGTAGATTAGAACCTCACCATCCTGGATTAGTTCCCATGTTCACGTAGATCTAACCTAACTCTCTCGATATTATATATCAACTCCTAGAAAAATAGGTAGCTTTCAAAACTTCTTACAAAGACTAGGAATATTTTGCCAGGACATCAAACAATCTTTCAAAAGCTCTTACAGTGCTAAGGAAAAAGATTAAAACAATGAAAAAACAATATTTAACAAAAACATGCTTAATCATCCATTAACCATAAAATAAAATATCATCCAAGCGTTTCCAACACCAAATAAAATAGTTTATGGTTTGGCTAACATCATCCCAAATATATTTGTTAAGTACAAGCTCTAAAAATAAAATATGAAGAACAAGAGGAAGAAAAACTCCCAGATCAGAGCTTTGTCGTGACGTCGTGCCATCACCAAGACTGCTCTAGCGCGCTAGCCTCTCTCGAGGGCCTAGTCGTTGCTTTGGTGAAGCCTAGCTATAGAGGGAACCAAGGACGAACGAGAGGGGGATGGTGGAAAAGAGGACATCGCGTCCACCTTTATCTAAACCTTTTTGGATAGGTGGTAAGAGTGTCTCAAATGGTGGGCATCATGTCTTATTTATAGTAGGAAATTTTTAGGGTTTAGTGCCCTTGAAATTCCCTAAATTGCCCTTGAATTCATGCTCAATTCATGAAAATAAGACAGCTAGCAGTGGTCCAAAATTAGTAGCAGGAGCAGGGGTTCACGTAAGGTGCATTGGATAGCTGGCTACGTAACGTCATCAATTTTGTCTCGTACTGCGTCACGTTGTAAGATAAATATTACCACAATAAAAGTTATTCCTCACGATCATCGTCTTCATTTTCTTTGGCCACAGATTTTGTCTCGCCCTATCACTTGCATCTTCACAGCCAACACACGATCATTCTCATCAGCAACATCAGTTTAATCAAATAAACTATGCCGAGGTAAAACTTATCCACCAAATGCAGAAATGTCCTAAATTCAACTATATGTAACTAAAATGTTATGTCAATGGCTTTTAGACAATCAATAACTTCAGTAAAATGACCTAAAATATAGTCTTTTTACGAAGTTATCACATTGCAACACGAATTGAGTGGGTTTTGTATGCTTCACATGATTGTATTGCTCTATTAAAGACTTAGCTAAATCTTTCCATGTTTTGATCTGAGTACGACTTAGCTAATTGTACCATCTAGAAGTAGATCTATTCAAACTATCTTAAAAGCAGTGAATTAACATCTGATCATTGTCGATATATCCAAACATCCTTCGACAAAACATCGTGATATGATTGATAAGACAACTGGTTCCACCATACTTATCAAAATCAGACATCTTGAAGTTAGGTGGGAGTACCAGGTTAAGGATCAGACTTACCTCTTTTGCATATGTTCCAGTGAAATCACTGATTCCTTTTAACATTTGAACCATTTCTTCCAAATCTTTCAAGTGTTCTTCTTCAAACCTTTCACCTTCAGTTTTTCTATCAAAATTAAAGGCATTCTTGGCATGATCGAATCTCGTAAGGGCATGAGTAGAGGCGCTGGCCTGATGAATTTGTACTTTTGAACAAGTTGAAGTGATTACTGGTAAGCATATAAGACTCTCATCCATCGAATTAACGATATGGTTAGCATATTTTACTCTCATTAATTGAGTCAATTTTCCATCATCTTGTTTTAAGACTTCACAAATAGGTCCATCATTTTTTTATCCTTTGTCAACTGCTCTTGCAAGTCCTTTTGATCTTGCTCAATCTTAGCTAATCTTTCATCCATTGTTTTCATCAATCTCAGGGTATGATAAAGGTGACTTTTGCTTACTTCTATGACCTCTGCAAAAGAGCCCTCCACGAATTAACATGATTGAATGCATGTAAAATTCTTAAAGAAATGTAGTGCAAAATGCAAATGTATATACAAAAGATGTTAATTCCAAAAGTGACCATCGTACAACAACTTTCATTTAGACAATAAGGTTTCATTACACCAGGTAGTCCAAATAAATTTGTGTATCTTCTTTCTTCAAATCCTCTTTCGATGTTGCACTTAAAGTAATCGTTGCACTAATGTTGGGTTATCTCTCATATTTAGTGTCATTCATGTCATCTTTTTAAAACCACCTATCATTGGATCTTGAGATTTCCACTTCTATGAAATTTCCAAGGGGAAATAGTCCTCATGTCTTTTTGAATAGTCTTCTTGTCCTCGATCTAACTGACATCTATATCTTATGAGATCTTCTTGTCCTCGATCTAACTGACATCTATATCTTATGAGATCTTCTCAGTCTTTGTGCATTTGAAAGGGAATTTTCAGTCGACTTTGAATTCCTACTTTCATTGGTTTGACTTTCTTTGTGGATAATCAATACATCGTCAAATCTTCACATTTTGACTACGTGGCTAAAAAATTTGTCTCATTATGAACAACCTTCTACATTAGTCAATCGCTTGCGAATTAACACCTTTGGATGGCATGAAGATGCAAATGCAAGAAAATAATATACATGAAACAAAAATGGGTTAGTAAACATAGGATAATCAAAAAAATATTAAGAATAATAATCAACAAATAAAACCTACCCTCACATACTGACTACCCAAACATGATCTCTACCGCTATGTTTTGTTCGCAAAATAAATCATATCCTCATGCCATCTAGTTAACATGCTTATTCGGAAAAAATAAACCTAACCACATGATTTCTAGTTCTTATACATCTATTCGGAAGGTTAAATTGCAATACGAAAATTAAAAGACGTGTAAAAAGTTTTTCCTTGTGTGTTTTCCTCACACAACTTCTAGGCTAGGTTAGGCTCTACCTAGGTTTGAGTCTTGGGTTCGGCTCTAGAGTAAAAGGTACTCAAATTGTCCTTGTTGATGCCCCTTTGGGTTACCAAACCCTCAATCCTAGCCCATCACAGGCTTTCAGATCGAGGGGACACACATCCCTATGTCTATACGGAGGTGAAAACCATCATGATGACCATAAGACGTGATCCCAATGAGTGATCACCTATCACATACGGAGGTGAAAACCATCATGTAGCTTCTCAGTCCTACTTAAATAGGACAGAGCGGGACTTTAGCTCAATGTCATGATGATGCAAGTGCATAGTGTGTAAGTAAAAGCAAAAACACACACACACACACACACACACAATCAGACAACACAAATCTCAATTCTTAATTCCCTTAAAAATATTTAATCTAAAAAAATTAGCAAACAAATTAGTCCAACTATTTAGCGGTTAATCAAATTGTAAGCACAAATTTATTTTAATCAAATAAGAGATCAAAAATTAAATTAGGACGAATTTATAATTTTCATTGCAAAGACAACTAACTAATCGACTAACAACCTAACTCTCTAAATTCCCCAACAGAGTCGCCAAGTTGTCGAAACGATCTAAAATATTGGCGATTTAAAAGCTCGCCTCGACTAATTTGGTGTTTCCTTTTAAAAAATAGTTCGATGTGTTGCCACCAATATTTGATTAGGGTGTGATTGGGCACCCAAAAAAGTTATCATTTTAATAAAAATTAATTTTTAATATTATTAAAATAACATTTTAAGGTCTGTATACCAAAAATTGAGTTTGGAGTGGATTCCATGAGGGGAAAGTTAACACCCCCAATCGCCCTAAATTAATATCTAGTCGATTAGTAAGTTGTCTTTGTAATGAAATTGACAAATTTGACTTTAATTTAACTTAAGATCCCTTTTAAGCACATAAGAATATTACTCTTCGAATTTAGGAAGAGAAAACAATGATATTTAATTATTTCCTATAAAAAAAACTTGATGCCTTAAAGCAACTGTTTCATATTTTAATCGAAACAAAAAAAAATATCATCATTCCATTTGAAAATTAATTATTAGTCCATAATTTAAATGCATGATTAAAAAATATCAAGATTGAATCGAAAATACCAGAATTATGAAGGATCACAGCCACTCCTAAGGCAAAAGGTACGGATCTTCTTTAATGAGGTATAAATGCAAATATAAACAAACAAGTTCATTTTCTCCTTCAATTATTTTTGGATAAAACCCAACCTCTCTTTTTCTCTGTTCTATTCTTGTTATGTTCTTGGAGTTTATCCAAGAACCCAGAAACCGGTCACCTCTCCACCGCGGATCAGCTCCAGCCGCTACTTGCCGCTTTCGACTACCGTCACGGTGTCAAAAAATGAAAACAAACACACTTTTTCGACTTTGTTTTCTCTCATCTTTTTTAATCCGACTCCAGTTTTCACAAAAGACAAGTCTAAAAGCGTAATTTATAAGAAATATTTCGTATTTCATTTCAAATTTTTTTTTTGAATGGCAATACAAAGACTCTGAAGGGGTTTCTTTCTAAGACAACCATCGGTTTCCCTAGGGGGATTCTATCTTCGTTCTTCTTTTACAAAATCCTCACGGGTTTTTGATTTCTCTCCCTCGCTCCTCTCATTTTTTTCTTAAAAGAGTTGCTTTCTTTGTTGATGAAAAACACTGTTACTAAAAATCCTCCTCCTTTTTCTTTTGTTTTGCAGGTATATGAAGGCCTCGTGATCCTGTGATTTTTTTGGCTTGATCTGTGTTCCCCCTCTGTTGTTGTGGTCCTTCTTTGGACGAACATGATTGAGGGTCTCGTACGAGAATGGTAGAGGTTAGGGGGAACAGATCTGAAGTGGCCATCTTGTTGGACGATAGAGCCTCTACACAGCATCTTGACCGTCGGATGTCTTGGTGATGTTTGCGGAAAGTGGCGGCAGCTACCCCTTAGCATCTAGGGTTTCTTCTGAACCATTGGATCGCCATTAGATCCAACGGTTGAGATCACTGATGGAAAAGGTTTTTGAAACACCAAAGTATGTGGGCTTTATATAGCTTGGGTTATGTAATAGACCTATAAATCAAATTAATAAAAATTAGTCTTATTTGAATTTAGCCATTATATATATATATATTATATGCAAATTTGTTCATATACATTAAACAACCCACTAACTACTATAATATATATATATATATATATATTTATATTAAACAACCCACTAACTACTATAATATATATATATATATATATATATTAAACAACCCACTAACTACTATATTTAATTGAATCAAAGAAAAAAAATTAAATATAAATATAATGGAACTCGAATAAGGACACATGACAAAAAAAATTACATGCTTAAATTGCCTCAATTTTTAACACAACATTTAGTTCGCATTATTTAAAATTATAATATATAAATGTAAAAATACTAGGGTTTTCAGATAATAAATAGACACTCTTCTATTGTAATTGAGGAGGGGGGGGGGGAAAGAGGAGAGCCAATAAGAGATATTGTTTTCAAGGTAATTCTTTTATTTTATTTTAACTAATATATATATATATATATATATATATATATGATTTTTTAAAATATCTCCCTAAAAGTTAATGTTGAGTTTCTCTTATATTATAATAAATATGTATATTATCGATAAGAGAAGGACTCGTTGACATCACTAACATCACAAATGTTATCGAAAAAAGGGTAAACTACATGTTTAGTATTTTATTTATTATTTTTGTTATGTTTTGGTTATTTAACTATTTTTTTTAAAATTATACCTAATGGTTAGTTTTGTTTCATTTGGGTTATCCGTCGTTAAAATATTAATGGTGATATTGACGTGTCACCATAAGATAATGCAACATCATCAGTGAAAAAATAAAAATGTCACGTAAGCAATTCTAGTAATTTTTTAATAATGGGTGACCAAAATAAAACCAAAACGTAACGTTAGGTATTATTTTAAAAAATATAGTTAGGTGACCAAAATGAAATAAAAATAACAGTTGAAATACTAGATAGTGTAGTTTACCCAAAAAAAAACTAAAAAACACAATTTCCACTAGAATTGTGTGTTTAGGTAAGGGAAATTCTGAGGTGCGACAACCTTAATATACGGCTAAGGAAAAGCGCTACCGGAAATATTTAACATATCCGGTAAAGCGCTAACTAAAACATTATTTTTTCTACAGGAAATGTTAATATTGGGCACTTTACTGGAAATATTAAAAAACATTAATGTTTTAGGTAATTTTTTTACCGAAAATGTTAAAAACATATTAACATTTCCAGTAGTGTCTTTCCTTAACTGTATATTAAGGTTGTTGTATGGTAGAACTACCCGTTTAGGTAAAGTGGATTATTGACCCAAATTTAGCAAATAAAATTTGTCGGGAAAGTGGCCTAAGAAAAAGGAAAAATTCTAGAATGGGGTCGCACACCAAAACACACTACTAATGTGATACACCGATGCACACTACTAATCAAAATGTTCAAAATTAGTTATCAAAATTAATTTCAAATTAAAATTTACATATAAAAAATTAATGATCAAAGTCAAAAATAATGAACAAGATTAATACCATATTAACATTAAGTATGCAAATTAATATTATTAATATATTTTCTCATAATTAATATCAAGAAAAAATAGTTTTAACCAAAATTAATAATTCAAATTAAGTATTAAAATTAATGGGAAAAATAAAAAATCAAAAAAAAAGTCAAAATCATGGTTGATTTAGAATCTAAAAGTCTAAAATCTAAAAAGAAGAAAAGTATGGGAGTTTCATGCAATTTGGCCATTCAAAACAAAACAGAAATAAGGGGGCTTTACATGGAATTAAACCATTCAAAATTAAAACAAAAAATCGGTATTACCACGATTGGTGAGTTAAACGATGACGGCTACACGCGAGTTTGGCGACGGTAGATGAACGACAGTCGCGGTCGGCCTAGCTGGGACGACCGACGGTCTTGAATGCTTCTTAAGCAGCTTAATTGGGTTGAAAAAAGAGGAAACCAACCGGCGGCGCGAAAGAAAAACGAAAACGGAAGGGTTAATTGACGATGGGTAGCTGGGCGATTTTAGGTGAAGACCGATTTCCTCTTGACGGCGATGGTTTAGGTTGAATATTATGATTTTTCGACGAAGATAGGGTCACCAGCGGTGGTTTTAATGGTTGGTCTAGGATGATTTTGCAAACTTAAATAAATTGAGTGCTCCATTTTTAAAGAAATAAAAACTCTTAAAAGAATTATAATTTTAATAAAAATTATAATCTAATTATATTCCTATTAAAAATTTTAATAATAATAATAAAGTATGAATTGTAAATAAGTCATTATATTATTTCATATTTATTTAATAAAGACATTTTAATTAGTAATGTGCATCTATATGTCATGTTAGTAGTGTGTTTTAGTTGCGCTCTAGACTCATCATGAGAAAAAAAAAAATACATTTTTAGGATTAGAAAAGAGAATTGCCTTCGGGAGGCAATTGACATTGTCCAAACTATTTCATATATTCCCTTGTCAAATTTAGACAGTACTTCCCCTATCACGTGTGACCTATATATTTTATATCTGGCTAGAATTTATAAAAATATTAATAAAATATAAATATTAAAATAATATTTACAAAATCCAGAAGATATTGCAGCTTGGTTTGCTGCATAGTATTTAATCAATGAATCATTAGATATTATTAACATGAAAACTAAAGATAGTTTGGCTTCGTGGTAGTGTGTTGCAAGGTATCTAGTTTGAGTTCTTGTGTATGTAGAAAATTCATATAGGTAAATTCACCCATCAAAACTAGATATACGACACGGATCAGTTCGAATTAATTGAGATGAAGCCGTGTAGCGGGGAGGGTAACAAAAAAATAATCTTGGAACTTAGTCCAACTCGTTTATATTTCTTCTGTATACTTAAAAAAATAAAAAAATACACCTTGGTTCATTGTATTACCCGTTGGTTTAGCTTTACAATTAACTAGGTGATACATTTTCTTGGTAAGCTAAAATACTATTCACTTTGCACGAACCAACTTACTTTTATGGTTAAAGGAATCGTTGTTATTTTTAGAGGTCAGAGGTTTAAACACCAGCGATTGCAATGGTTCTTCAATGTTCATTGTCAAATGATTAAGAGTATTTAGAACATATACTACTTTGTATTCACTTTATTTTAATAATAATAATAATAAAACTATATTGACCTCTCTAAGATTAGCATTAAATAAACATTTAGTTACAATAGATTTAATGTTTTTAATTTTAATAGACTAAAATACTACAAAAGCATCGTCTTTTTATTTAGTTGACTTGTGAATTGCAAGAAGAAACAACCACCATCAACATCATTTCAACTATTTTCTAATTGGTAAGTTTCTCCATTTATTTTAAAGTTCATTTTTTCTTATTTTTTAATTATTTACAATACATTTCTAAAAAATAAATTATTTTTATCAGGTTTAGAGCAATGGATTTGATTATTTCAAATACATGTACAAATCTCAAATCTTTGATTTCTAATGTCAATCCTACTAAAGCTTGAAATTTTTTATATCAATTTATTAAAGTATGATCCAAGATTACTAAAGTAGTTATGGTAGAGTACCCAAAATCTGAGAAAGTCCCTCGAAGAAGATTTCAAGCATCAAGGTTTAAGTTATTCCCATCATGGTTATAATATTCTCCAAGTAAAGATGCAACCTTTTACCTTCCATTTTTTTTCACAAAAAATGATCCTTATGGTTTAAATGCTTTTACTGTTGATGGATTTTAAAATTGGAAAAAAGTAAGAGATGATAATTTTTTTTTCATTTTTAATATATCGGGAAAGATCATAATCTCCTCATCGAAATGCTGAAAGAGCATGCATGAACCTGATTAATCAATCTTCACACGTTCAAATAAAAAAATTGATAATTTTTCATCTAAACAAGTTGTGGAGAATAGAATTCGAGTAAAAGCTTCAATCGATGTAGTTACATGGCTTGTATTTCAAGGATGTGCTTTCAGAGGCGACGATGAAAGTAAAACATCACAAAGGCCAGAGAATTTTCTCCGGTTGCTTCATTCAATATTATCTTACAATGATAAGATAGCAACAATTATAGAGAACTCTCCACAAAATGCTACACACACCTCACTATAAATACAAAATGAAATCTTGCATGTCCTCTCAAATAAAGTAAAAAATAGCATTCGTGAAGAATTAGTGATTCAAAATTTTGTATAATTGTTTATGAAGCTCAAGATCATGTTAAAAGAGAGCAAATTTCTATTTTGTTGAGATATGTTGATAAGAATGAATATGTGAAAGAGCGATTTTTTTAGGCTTGTTCATGCTAAAGACAATGGCATTTCTATATTGAAGGATGATATATTTTTTTGCCCTTTCTCAATATAATCTTGATGTTCAAAATATTCGATGACAAGGATATGATGGTGCAAGTAATATGAGAAGTGAGTGGAATGGCTTACAAACTTTGATTTCAAATGTATGTTCATTGTATGGCACTCGACTGCAATTAGAATTACTTGTCGTTTCAAAAGAAGTTATCTTCATTCATTGGTTCTTCGATAAGCTGAGTTTCATTGTCAATATGGTTTGTGCGTCATGCAAGCAAAATGATCAATTAAAAGTTGCTCATGTTACAAATGTTGCTTTCTTTTTTGATATTAATGAACTTCAAAGTGAAAAAAAGGCTTAATCAAATTGGTACTCTGTAAAGGCAAAAAGATACTCAATAGAGTTTACATTTAAAATTTGTTTTTAGCTTAACCAATATGTTTAGTGCAACATGCGAATTTTTATTGAACATTATTGATAATGAAGCTAGTTCAACTCAATGTGCAGAAGCAAATGCAACATATGAAACTTTAACTTCTTTTGAGTTTGTCATTATCTTACATCTTATGAAAAAAGTTCTTGAAATTTCTAGTATGTTATGTAAAACTTTATAACAACAATCTTAAGGCATTCTAAATGCGATGCATCTTGTTTCATCTACTAAGTCACTACTTCATAAATTAATGGATGGAGGATGGAATGACTTAATTGTTAGGTGAGGTCCTTTTATGACTCAATTAACATACCTACTCTGGATTTGGATGATCGTTATGTTGCAAGAAAAGGAAGGGCTCGTCATCAACAAGTTGACATTATATTGGAGCATCACTATAAAATATACATTGATTGATACTCAATTGCAAGAATTGAATGATAAATTACTTACTCTAAATTCAATATTAGATTTGAAGGAGATGAACACTCCATTTAGTATTGATTGCATTTGTCAATTGATTCACAAATTCTATCATTCAAACTTTGTTGAACATGAGATGATGTAATTAAGGATACAATTTGAGTACTTTGATCATGTGCGAAGAGTTCTAGATTTCAAAAGTTTGGAAACTATTTCTGATTTGTGGCAATGGATGGTGAAAACAAGAAAGTCCAAGATTTATCCTCTTGTGTGTAGAGTGATGACTCTCATTCTGACTCTTCCAGTTTCTACAGCTACTGTTGAGTGATCTTTTTCAACGGTGAACATCATTAAAAATAAGCTTCGTAACAAGATTGAAAATGAATTCTTATCTAATTGTTTGGCTTTATATATCAATTTTAAAAAAAAAACATGTAATGTAAATTCAATTATAAATTACTTTTGTGAAATGAAAGAATGATTTGTTCCATTTTGTTAGGTTGGACATAAACGTATTTTGAAATTATTCTAGCAATGAATGTTATTTTATTTTGTTAGATTCTATAACTTTTTTATATTCTTCCCCTCAGGAGCTAGAATCCTAACTTTTTTACTACATATGTGGAACCATATGGGAGTTATAATCCATTGCCACACATTATCGAAGTAGATCAAATACCTCCTTACTAGTGGCGGATCCACAACCTCTTTCTCTGCGATCCACATATGCAAATGAATGCTATTTTATTTTGTTATATTCTATAATTTTTTATATTTTTCCCTCTCGAGCTAGAATCCTAGCTTTTTCAATGCATATGTGGAACCATATGTACATTGCCACACCTTTTCGAAGTAGATAAAATGCCTCCTTACAAAATTCAAATTTTCTTTAATTAGTTACCTATTTCTTGGAGACCACAACCTCTTTATATATATATTGAATATTAGATCGATCTTGTAAGTATTTATAATTTTGTCCTATTAGAACGGTCCTTAAGCTTTTTTAGGGCTACGCGGGGAGTGATCCAACTTAATTTTGAAAAAGATTGGGGTTTAAAAAACAAATAAATTTGGAGTCCCCATCGACCTTTGGGTTAGGTATGTCGAACACCTAAAAATATCTTTTAAAATAATTTGAAGAAAAAATAATTTTAAAATATTAAAATTGATCGCGTTTAACCAGAAATTCATTTTGAAAAGAGTTCGAGAGTCGATTATACGTGGGGAATGATGAGCACTCTCGCAATTCCCAAAATTGGTACATAAGCATTTCTACGTCTTTTGAATAATGAAAATTGCAAATTCGAACATGAATTTTAATTATGATCCTTTTTTTAAAAAAATTAAAAGGGTATTCTTTCATATGAACACAATCCTTGAAAACACACTCATTATTAATCAATGTGCGTTTCCAGGGATTCCCTATACGAAATAATATTTCCTTAATTTTTTAACATAAAATACATACACTTGATAAAACCCAAATACAAAAGAAAAATATTTTGTACGAACCACGGAAACACATCCCTTATCAGTCAAGGTGTGTTTCCATGGATTACTCTTACAAAATAACACCACTTTAATAAATAATAATATATACATTATAGAAAATTATAGAAAGCAAACAAAATATTGATAAATTAATAATACATGCACAAATAAATTATAATGGTCTAGAATGAAAATGTAAAAATATGCCAAGTCAAAATACAATTAACTAAGACTAAACCTACTTAGTAAATAAGAGATTAAATAAAAAAAACGAAAACTTTAGTGGTACAACAATCAATAAAACAAATTTCATGTCATCAAACAGAAATATCACACAATACATGCACTAGAAATGCAACTAATCCCTAAATAGAGGACTAAAATGAAAATATTTAAAATAAAGCATCAAGTTTAATAACAAATAAAACAGAAGCAAATCAACATCAATGACTAAAATGTAAAGAGTGAAAACAAATGGACAAACATAAAATAGAGCAGAAAGTAAGGTGCAAAAATTAAATAATTGAAATGTAATTGCTGAAAAGTAAATGATTAAATTAAAAGGACATAAATTTAAACGGAAAAAAGTAACAATATAAATGTAAAATCGAATAGAATTAAAGTTAGTTGTTAGAATTTTACCCAGACCATAAATAACGCGAGTCATTGCCCAGGGCTGGTCTTCGCGAGGTCGTAAATCGATTCGAATATAATTTTAAGGGTTAGTAATTAGAAGTTAGTAAGTTTGTAAATAAAAAATGTTAGTATTTTACCTGGGCCAATAATATTGACCGTATCCCAGGGTGGGTCACCACAAGGTCATATTAAATATTTAATGGAAATAAAATAATAATAGTGACTGAAATATAACAAAATAAAAATGGAAGAGACAATTCGAAATAAATAAAATAACTTGAAAGTGAATAAATTAAAATAAAATAAAACAACGAGTCATAATCAAAAACATATAAAAATGTGTCATCCAGTGACTGAAATAGAAAAATATAGCAAACTAGTGAGAACTTAAAGTGTGATTTACCCAAAAATTCTAACTATAAAGCTCATCTTTTTTTTAGTTCACTTTTAACACTAGCTCTTAAAAAAAATCAAACTCCTCTCATCTCAAGTTTATAGAAAGTCTCCCGTGCGTCAGATTTAATATACGACTAATTAAAGAAGTTACTAATATTATTATTATTATTTTTAATAAAATCGGTAAAAAAAATTTCGAAAACATTATTATTTATACTGGTTTTGTTATTATTGGGGTGTTTTACCAATTTTATTAACATATCTGATAAAATGCTATCAGTCTCATGTGAGACTGAAAATGATTTTTTTTATCTTAAGAGAGATGAAAACCGATTTTTAAAGGAAATGATTTCAAAAAAAAATGTTCTGAGCAGGGTAAAATTCATTTCAAGAGAAATCATCTTCAAGTTTATGTTTCAAAGGGAAACTATCTCAAGCGAGACAATTTTTGTTTCAAGGGAAACAACTTCAAGTGAGATAAAAATTTCTTGTTTCGAATAAAACAATTTCAAAATTTGTGTTTCAAAGAAAACTATTTCAAGCGAGACATATTTTGTTTTAAGAAAATAATCTTAATTGAGATGAATTTTGTTTCAAGAGGGACGATTTCAAACATTTGTGTTTTAAGGGACACTGTCTCAAGTGAGACGAAATTTGTTTTAAGAAAAACAATATCAAGTGAGATAATTTTTTTGTACTAAATGAGAAACTTTGAAAACCACTTTCACATTTTTTTCACAAATATCATATTAAAACATCATGCACAAAGGTTTTATAGATGACCCAAATGACTTATCATCTTACTCGAAAGACTGACAAATGACCTGAAGGATTTAATCATCATACTCGAAAAATTTATTGACGGTCAAAAGGACTTACAAACTTTGGAAATAGTTTACTGGGTAAGAAACTTTGGAAATGGCTTTCTTATTTTTCAAAAATTCTATTTTCTAAAAATATTAAATGAGAAACTTTGAAAATCGTTTTCTCATTTTTTTCACAAACATCATATGAAAGCATCTTGCCTGAAGGTCTTATAGATGGCCCGAAGGACTTATCATCTTGTTTGAAAGACTGGAAGATTACTTGAAGGATTTAATCATCACGCTCGAAGGACTTACTGATGACTCGGAGGACTTACCAATTTTGGAAATAGTCTATTGGGTAAGAAACTTTAGAAATCGCATTCTTACTTTTTAAAAAATTCATTTTCTGAACATATTAAATGAGAAACTTTGAAAATCGCTCTCTCATTTTCCACAAACATCACATGAAAGCATCTTGCCTTAAGGTCTTATAGATGGCCCAAAGGACTGACTCAAGCAAGAAATCCTTGGAAATTAATCTCTACTTTTTTTTTAATTATTTTAAAAACATCATGGTGGTCGAGTAACATACCCCACTTCAAAGTAATGATTCTTTCATAGATTAGGCTATTTCATTCCTGAGATTTTGTCACTTTGAACTTGTTATCCTCGATATTTAAATTTAACTTTCTCTTCTTAAGGTTTTATTTTCATAAATCTTCAGTTTTCTTGAAAAACCTATAAAATATTTATCTTGAATGTGTAATACAATTGTCTATGTATGCAAATAATGTTTTCATGAATGCGACAATGCGATTCATGCATATCCTTACTCCTTGGGGAATGTCCTCATGAGAGTAGAGAAACATCTTTAAGAAAAGAGAATATTTTGAAAACGTTTTCAAGAGAGGTGAAAAGTTCTTTGAGAAAAACAAAGTTAGGATTTCCAAGGAAACGATCCTAAATAGATGAAGTTGGTTTCTAAAGAAACGGTCTTAAGGAAGATGAGACTGAGGTTTCCAGGGAAATGATCTTAAGCAAGACAACATTTAGTTTTTTAAGAGATATGTCCTAATAAATTCAAGAATGAGGTTCCTTGGGGAATAATCTTTAGAAAGATCAAATTGAGGTTTCTAGAAAAAATGTTCTTAAGAAATACTATATTGAGCTTTCTAGGATACAAGTCCTAAGGGAGTCAAAATTGAGGTTTCTAGGGAAACAACCTTAAGAAGGACATAAATGGTTTCTCAAAAGAGATTTTAAAGATATCCACACGAGAGGGGGAACAAAGTTTTTCTTTATATTGTATTTAATAAAATAAATGAATGTTTGATGCAAAAATGTAAATTCATGTAAAATGTAGGTCAATGGTGTTGATGCATGTTTTATTGATCGATGGACACAAATGGATACTCACGAAGTCTTTGTTCTTTTAGTGATTGAATCTTCATCTTTTTTATACTAAAGCGTATCTTCTTAATTTTCCAATCAAAGTAACATGCTCTTCTTACCACAAATAAATTTTGCCCCCAAGGTTTGCTTTTCTTTCCCCCAGTTTCTGATTCAGAGCTTTCAGGTCAAAAAGACTTGTCAAAGACACATCATTCATTTCTAAGAGGGATTATCATGTTTGAAAATGTTTTTCTTCCTTTTCCATTTTTGAAATGTAAAAAGTTTATAGAAAACTTTATGAAAACAAAATGGTGCCCCTCACTTCATGTTCACAATTGAAACAAATAAAAAAACAATAGTTCATTGAATATTAAACAAATCAATTTCTCTTTTAGTCATTTAAGATTATAGTGCTTTGACAAGTGTAAAGAATAATGATAATTTTGAGGCTTAGATTGATTCTGGAAAGGTAAAGTGTTTCGGGTTGGCTTTTTGGTCAAGATTTAGCATTTTCGCTTATCTGATGTTCGTTTTGATAAAATAGCCACTATGTTCATTTTTTGGAAACATCCACTGGTTCCAAACTCTCGTGAATACTTTTGGGATCTGTGACGCTTTATAGGATCATCTTTTATGCAACAACTACACAAGCTTCATATTCGAGCTGCATTTTCAAGTTTTCAAATCGAATCCTCTTTTTAGTTTCAAGACATCCTTTTATAGGTTTTCATCTTGAACCCATATTTTTTCTTATTTTTTTCCTTATCATGCATTAAAGCTTTTAGAAAATATTTTTTTTTACAAATAAAAAAATTGACCCTGAGGGGTAGAGTAGAAACTCATGTATGATTAGAAATGACTTTTAAGGCATGTAATGTAGGCCAGAGCTCACAGTCATAAAAAAAGAACAAATAAGATCAAACAAGTGTTTAAGGGTAATTAAACCAATGATCAATTCATTCTGATGCCTTTATTCTCACTTTGTTCATTTTGAATCTGCTTTCATACACTTTTTATTTTTCTCTTTTTTAAATCCTTCTAGATTGCCCATTTTTTGGGATTTCACCATGGAGTTCATCTCATTTTTCTATATCGTTGTCATCTATGATCTTCTTGTGAATTGATTCTGGAACTTTGAGCCAATTGTACTTGATAAAACTTGTGGTTTAAAGCTTGAAAAATCATTTTATTTGATGGACTTCTTATATATGCTTTTTATCATCTTCATTGGAAAATTTGGAACTTCACTTTGATTTAAACGCATTCTTTGTTCTTTTTACTTGAATAGTTCCGCGCTTCTTATTTGAGCACGAGTTATTTCTTGTATCTGGAACATCTATTATTATTCTCGATTGGATCTGAACCTTTGAAGCACATTGTACTTGGTCAACCTTGTAATACCTTGTTATTTTCCACTTTATTTCAAAAGGGCTAGCTCTTATAGAAAATAAAAATTGGAAGCCTTCACTCATATGAGAAAATTTTTCTTCACCTGGCCCCCAGTGTGGAGGGTGATCCTTGGTTAAGGTTGAATCTGAAGAAAAATAATTTGGGCTCAAATAAGGACAACAATGGTTAATTTTCTCATTTTTTTGAAAGGATAGTGAAATAAGGTCATTAATCATTTCATACACGAAAGTCCTTACAAAAAACGTATATCCAAGAAATAGATATTAAAGATCAACTTGAATTATGTTGAACTATATTTTGATATAACAATTTATGGCAAAATGTTTTTGGACTTGAATTGAATTTATTCAAAGTTTTCAAAAATAATTCAAAGTCCATTTAATTTGGAATTGAGCACAAAATGTTTTTATGAATAATATCGATACTATGTGAACATTAATGAACAATATCGATGCTCAAAAACATCAAATGCAAAATGGGTATCGATACATCTATAGTGTATCGATACACTGCTACAGTAAAATCAGCCCAACGGTAAAAAATTTCAAATACTATGAAGGGGTACCGATACACCTTGATAGTGTACCGATACACCTTGTTATGGGTAGCCTATTTTTTTAGAAAAATCATCCCCAAACGGATCCAAAACATCCCCAACGGCTAGATACGACTTCAAACACTTTCCAAGCTATAAATACAAGCTGAGGACACTTGAAGAAATAAGAGAACAACTATCCAAGCAATCAAACACAAGAGAAGAGTTTTTCATTATTATTTTTCTATTCTCTTGTAAATATTTGTTATTGTGAGCTTAATTCTTGTAAACACCTACCTTAGAGAGGTTTTCTTGTTTACATTTCCTTTCATTGTAAAGGGGTTTTGGTTCTAGCTTAGCTCGTGAAAAGCTAGGGGAAAGGTTCTAGTTTAGCCCGTGAAAAACTTGGGAGTTGTAAAGGTTATCTCTTTGTCCTGTAAAAAGAAAGAACAAATTAGTGAGTTTGTTGGAAAATCCTTGGTGAGGAGCTAAGGTAGTGGATATAGACTTGGTTAAGAAGTCGAACCACTATAAATCGATGTGAAATTCTCTATCTTTCAATCTCTTTACTTCCTAAACACAAAAAATATTTCGATCCCTCTTGGCAAACCCCTTCGGTTGTCGGTTTAAGCTTCCGCAAATCCCAACATATTCACATGAAAATAATGTAATTAATGCATGATACAATTTCAAATTTTCCTTTTTCTTTCTTTCTTATCTTTTTTTTTTCTTTTTCTACTTCTCGCTTCTAACACGCCTCCATTATTTAGGCTTATCTTCAAAAATTTGATCTGAGATGCCCAATTTACTTCTAATGCAGAAAGATTACTATACCAATGAACATCTTGTACTTGATGTCTTTGGGGTTTTATTGTGGAGAAAGAAAATTGACTTTATGACTAAAAAGATGATGGTGTGACTTTATTGCCTTATAAAGAGGTAATGTCAAGATTTGATTTTTATTATTGACCATGAATGATTTTGGGTAAAGAATTGAGTGATTTTATTTTGGCTTCAGATAGGATACAAAAGGTCTAATCTTGTCACATGTCAAATGTCTATAACCTCGATCCTCAAAAGAGCTTTTAATCTATTTGATATTCAAAGAATTACAAGATTCAAACTTGCTTTATTTGCTCATAACCTTAAAAGGTAGCATTTCATTTACAAGTTTAAACATCAAATGATTTACAAATATTTAAGAAAATAAGAATAAAAAACAAGTTCAAACAAAACATATCTTTCTATGCAAGTGCAATAAGTCTCTATGATGGATGAACGACAATCTCCTTCAGATTTGCCCCATCAATCTTCGAATGATAAAGTACCCGACTCAATCAAATTTTGGACCTTACGCTTCAATGCCCCACAATTCTCAGTAGTATGCCTTGAGTTTCCTATATGATAACTACAAACTACATTAGCATTATAACCTTTAGGATATGGGGTTTTTTTGGGCTTTGACTAAACTGGAATCACAAGGTTATTTTCAATAATTCTTGGAAGCAATTTCTCATATGTCATTGGAATTGAATCGATTGATGCCTTTTTCGAATCAATCTTTGAAACTTGGTTTGATGACCAGTTGAACGAGATCCCACCATATCAATTCTAACATTATTCTTAGTGTTCGTGCTTTTAGTGGCCCCTGTCTTGTCATATTTGATAGCCTTTTCAATCATTTTCCCAGACATTACTAGATTAGCAAAGCTTTTGAAAGCATTCCTTATTAGATACCCTATGAAATGAGCTTTTAGGGTATTAAGAAAAAAATATTGTTATCTATTCTTTAGTAATGGGAGGTGAATCTGCATCACCATATCTCTCCATATTTGAGTATATTTTCTAAAGCTTTCATTGCACTTCTTTTATATTCCTTGCAACATGGATCGAGTGGGTCTTGTATGCTTCACGTGTTTATATTTCTCTAGGAAACACTTGGCTAAATCTTTCCATGTTTTGATGTAGGTATAACTTAACTGATTGTACCATTTGGAAGTAGATTAAATCAGACTATCTTAAAAGCAGTGAATCAACATTTTATCATTGTTAGTATACCCAGACATCCTTTGACAAATCATCGTGCAATGATCGATAGGACAATTGGTTCCACTTTATTTTTCAAAATCATGCATTTTGAACTTAGGTTGGAGCACCAGGTCAAGGACCAAACTTTGCTCTCTTGCATCTACACCAAGGAAATTATCAACTCCTTTCAACATTTGAACCATTTCTTCAATCTCTTTTAACTATTTTTATTCGGTCATTTCAACTCTAGTTGCTCTGTCAAAGTGAGAGGTATTATTGACATGATCTAATCTTATAGGGGTATGAGTAGAGGCCCTAGCCTGATGAATATGTACTTTTGAGCAAGTCGGAGTGGCTGCAGATAAGCAGACAAGATTCTTAGCCACAGGATTGACAACAGGGTCAACATATTTTGCACTCAATAATTGAGTAAATTTTCCCACCATCTCATTATGGGACTTCATGAACGAACCTATCATTTCTTTTTGAGACATAGCCAACTACTCTAGTAAATCTTTCTGATCTTGCTCAATCTTAGCTAATCTTTTGTCCATGGTTTTCGTCATTCTCGATGTATGATAGGATATCTGCTATAGAAACCTCCACGGATCATTCTCATGTTTTCATGATTGAATGCATATAAAAATGCTTAAATAAGTTAATGTAATACAAAATGCAAAAAGATGTTAATTGCCACTATTAGAAAGGTCTTCATCAGAACACAAGTTCCTTTTATACCATTTAGTTAAATTTTACACGCCTTAATTGCTTCATGTTTATAAGCTAGGTCATTTTCACAAGTTGATGTCGTCTTCAAGGTCATTGTTGGATTGATCGAGATGTTGAATCACTTCTCCCATTTGTTGATGTTCACAATCTTCTTTTCAAATCAACAATTATGATTGTCGTGCCTTTATAACTTCATTTTTATGAGATTTTCCAGGGAGAATGGTCTTCATATCTCGTAGAGGTCTTATTGTTCTTGATCCAGCTAGCATCCAGTTCTTTGATATCATCTCAATCTTTATTCATTCGACGAGATTCTTCGATCAACTTTGAACTTGCCTTTCGGCGATTAACTCCTCATCTAGATCATTGACCATCCGGATTTTACTACCTAATTATGGAGCCCTTGTATCGATATGAAAATCTTCTACTTTCGGTAACCACCTTTGTGAACCAACACCTCTATGTCATAATGATGCAAATACAAGAAAGAAAAAGAAAAAAAGAAAACCAAAACTGGAAATAAGTTAGTATCAATGAAATAATCAATAAAATAGTAAGAACTATTTTTAACGAATAAAATCTACCCTCACATGTTGTCTACCCAAACATGATTTAATAGGTTTTACCCATACATAATTTCTATCCACATGCTTTGGTTTGACAAATAAGTCCTAGTCGCATACTTTTCTAGTTCTCATGCTTTTTACAAAAGGTAAATCTAAGTAAAATTTAGAGCATGTTTTCCCTTTGTAACTTTTTGAATAACCACGGACAAAGTTCTAGCAAAAACTGGCACAGTTTTGATACTACTAAAAGGGTCATCGAATTATACTTTATTGGTACCCCTTGGTCCTACCAGACCCTCGATCCTCACCCATTATAGGCTTAAACGAACCAAGTTCAATTCGACAGGATGCATTTCCCTATGTCCATGCAAGGAAACTCAATGTTTCACTCGTAAATGTAAGGCATATGAACCCCAGAGATTACTTACTAAAGGTCATGCAGAGAAAAATAATTTTTCTCACGTAAGCGTAGCGTTTACCCCTTCCTAAAGGGACAGAGCACAGTTAGAAGGCTCTAGATATCATGACGTATGTGAGGGGAAACTCAGAATCCTTTGCTTCGATCCCAAAACAAACAAATTTGAAATAAGGTCAAAAATCTGAAACAAGTTGAAATCACACACTAGTACAACTATTTATTAATAATGATAAAAAATGATGTATAACATGATGAAATGGAAAACAAAATTAAAAGGATCAAAATTTAACTATCACTTGAATTTACTATTTTCTAATTTAAAGATGATGTATAGTATATTATTGACTAACTCTCTAAATTCTCCAACGGAGTCGCCAAGTTGTCAGAATGGTTCTTAAGCTTTTTTAGGGGCTAGGCAGGGAGCGATCCAACTTAATTTTGAAAAGGATCAAGGTTTGAAGAGACAAATAAATTTGGAGTCGTATAAACCTGGGTTATGTAAGTCGAACACCTAAAAATATCTTTTAAAAGAATTTTAAGAAAAAAATTAAAAGATAAAAATAACCTGCGTTTAATAGAAATTCATTTTGAATAGTGTTTGGGAGTCGATTACACGTAGGGAATAGTGAGAACTCTCACATCACCGAAAATTGGTATCTAAGCGATTATATGTCTTTTGAGTAATGAAAAATACAAATTCGAACATGCATTTAAATTATGATCCTTTTTTAAAAAGAAAGAAAAATTTAAATGGGTATACTTTCATATGAACAATCCTCGAAAACACTCCTAGTTAGTTAAAGACATTTTCATGGATTGCCTACGAAATAATAATACTTTAATTTTTTAATATAAAATACATACATTTTACAAAACTCAAATACAAAGAGAATTATTTTTTATTAACAATCCTCGAAAACACATTCCATATCAATCGAGGCATGTTTCTATGGATTACCCTTACAAAATAACATCACTTTAATAAATAATTATATATACATAATAGACAATTATAGAAATCAAATAAAAATATTGATAAATTAATAATACATGCACAAATAAATTATAATGGTCTATAATGAAAATGTAAAAAATATGGCAAGCCAAAATACAATTAACTAAGACTAAACCTACTTAGTAAATAAGAGACTAAATAATAAAAATGAAAACTTTAGTAGTACAACAATCGACAAAACAAAATTTATGGAATCAAACAGAAATATCATACAATTCAGGCACAGGAAATGCAATTAATCCCTGAATACTATAGAGGACTAAAATGAAATTATTTAAAATAAAGCATCAAGTTTAAAAATATATAAAACAAAAGAAAATCAACATCAGTGAATAAAATGTAAAGAGGGAAAACAAAAGGACAAACATAAAATAGAGCAGAAAGTAAGATGCAAAAATTAAATGACGGAAATGCAATTGCTGGAAAGTAAATGCTTAAATTAAAAGGACAAAAATTTAAAAGGAAAAAATGTAAAAGCATAAATGTAAAATTGAATAGAATTAAAGTTAGCGTTTAAAATTTTACCTAGACTATAAATAACGAGAGTCACTGCCCAGGACGGGTGGTTGCAAGGTCTTAAATTGATTCAAATATAGTTTTGAGAGTTAGTAATTAGAAGTAAGTTAGTAAATAAAAAATGTTAGAATTTTATACAAGCCATAATAATACAGATGGTATCCCAAGACGGATCACCGCAAGGTAGTATTAAATACTTAATGGTAATAAATTAATAATACTGACTGAAATATAACAAAATAAAAATGACAGAGACAATTCGAAATAAATAAAATAACATGAAAGTGACCAAATTAAAATAAAATAAAATAAGGAGTCAGAATTAGAAATATATAAAATGAGTCACCCAGTGACTAAAATAGAAAAAAAACGGCAAACTTGTGGAGACTTAAATGGTGATTTACCCAAAATTCTAACTATAAAGCTCATCCTTTTTTATTTTTGATTCACTTTTAACTCTAACACTTAAAAAAAACTCCTCTCATCTCAAGTTCATGGCCGAAGCTCAAAGCACCAAAGCCCCAATGCTGGTACCGGCCACCGTAAATCAATGCCCACCTTCACTCCGACCGCCACCTACTCTGACCAAGGGAAGCTCAACCGACCCCTAAATGAACCAAGATGCATATTCTTCTTCTCCTAACCACTCTCCTCCCAAACCAAATTAAAGAAAACCATAGAAACGACCCTAAACGGCTAAAAGACCTTCGACGCCCCCTTCCCGACCACGATGGTGACTTCGATGAGGACTCACCTAAGGTAAACAACCGAAACCTTCTTCACTTCTTCCTCTATTTCACGAAAGAACAGGAAAAAAGAAAGAGGCTGCCCCCAAAATGCAAATTAAAAAAATACCTTTTAAAAAGTTTCGATTTTTTGGTATTGCTTGCTCAATATTCAGATTGCTAACCCCCAAAAGGCTGAAGGTTTTGGGGTTTTTATAACCCATTTACAGATTTTACAAAATGAAAAATAGAAATCTCATTTTTTTGCTTTCGTTTCTATGTGCACGATGGATGCTGATGGAGTGAGGAGGGGCTCGAGTTGCTGACAGCTGTCGTGGAGCGGGGAACCACTGGTCAGGGCTGTTGCTGCTGACGTGGAGGACTCCACCACTGGTAATGCTTCTGGCGGCGGCAGCAATGGAGAAAACCCTAGGGTTTCTCCAATTAATTTAGAATGTGGGCTTAGTTGGGTTGTTGGCTAAACGAGCTTGGGGTTGAATACAAATGAAATTGGGTTTTGGAGTGTAATGGGTATGGAGTTTAGTTTGGTTATGTAAAAATCAGTATGTATTTATTTAATGGATGATTGTAAGCAGACATTGTAAAGGTGGGCATTTGGTTTTTATATATATATATATATATATATATATATATATATATATATATATTGGGTTTTAATTATAAAAAGGATATAATTTAATTTGGTCTTTAAAATTTAAAATGAGCACATATGGTCACCAAATCTCAATAAGTAAATGTTCGAAATTTCACAAAGGCCCGAACTATTTTCCATCTATGCCACCGAAGTCACTTGAAGCAAATTGATTACCAACCCACGATCAACTCACTCGGACAAAATTAGGGTATTGCAGGCCCTTCATCAAATTATAAATACAATTTAGGTATCTACACTTTAATTTAATGACACATTAATACTTATGACACATGTAATATAATTGATCACTTAATTTGTTTTCATACTTTATAATAACATTATACGTTATAGATATGTGACAACAATTATATATTTCATATTATGACAAATATTGAAGAGGCAACAACAACCATAGGGTCAATTGCTACAACTCGGAGTGGGTCTCAAATAAGGAAATTACCTTTAAAGGTTACATTAACATTATAACCACCTGGGAGGTCTATTTTATACGTAGTATCATTGATCCTCTTAATCACTTGAAAATGACAATCTCTTCGAGGCATCAATTTTGACTTGCGTTGAGCCGAGAATCTTTTTTTCCCATGTGCAGTCAAACCCAATCGCTCATATCAAAGGTGACTCATTTGCGAACCTTATTAGCTTGATGCTTGTGTTATCTTGTTTTTCTTTCAATATTCTCCCGCACTTGTTGATGAAGTTTCTTAAAAAATTCAGCTTTTTTGTGTCCATCTTTGTTCATGATTTGATCAGCGGGCAACAGTAATAAATCCAATGGTGTCAAGCGATTAAATCCATATACTACTTCAAAGGGTGAACATTTTGTGGTAATATGTATGGATTAGTTGTAAGCAAATTCGATATGGGGTATACTTTTCTCCCATGTCCTTAGATTCTTCCGAATAATTGTCCACAACAACATGGATAAATTCTATTCACCACTTCAAATTGACCATCCATTTGTGGATGACAAGTAGTCAAAAATAGTAGCTGTAATACTCCAAATAGTAGGTCAGTGACTAATTTGAAAGGAATTAAAGTTTGGAGGATTAATTGAGTAATTGGTAAAGAATAAGAAATGACTTAAGTAAGACCAAATTGTAAGAGATAGTTTATTGAAAGGGCATTTTGGTCTTTTAGGTGAAATGAAATTAAAACCCATTTAAATTAGGGATTTAAGAAAAAGAGGAAAATGAAAAACACTTATTTCTCTTATTCTTCTTCTTTATGTGGTTTTCTCTCCTCCATAGCTCCACAAGGTAAACTTCAATTAATCAGTTTTTCCTTTCAATTTTGGGTTGTTATTGCAACCTTAGGTGATATGTAAGCTTAAGGAAAAGTTATATGAGATTAAAACTATAAAATGGAGGAAATATTAGAGATTTAAGAAAATAGGTTTTTACATGATATGTTGATATTTGAGTGTTTATTGATGTTTATTGATAGAATTGACTTGTCAAAGTAGTAAATAAGAGATTAGAAGCATTAGATGAGTTTGAAAACAAGTTAGAAAATGTGATGTGATTTTTAGAATCAAATGATATTTAAGGATGCTATAAGTTTTAAGTAGCTAAATGAAGGAAAATTAGTATGGATATTTAATGAAGAGTTTAATAGTATTGTATGAGGTAAAAATAACAAGAATTGACTACATTGGAATAAAAATCGAGTTGAAAATTGGAAATTCTGGCAAGGATATCGGTACTGCTAAGAACAATACCGATACTATAGGCTAAAATTTGATAAATTAGATGAGTAGTACCGACATTGATTCAATCAGTATCGATACCATTGAGGTAGTATCGATACCATGATAAGGGTATCAATACCAAGAAACATCGAATCTATTTTTGGTATAGATACCGGTAAGGGGTATCGATACCCTAATAGGGTAGTATCGATACCATAGTAAGGGTATCGATACTAGGCAACATCGAACTTATTTTTGGCATCGATACCCGAAAAGGGTATCGATACCATAATATATAAATATTGGTACTATAGTAGTAGTATCGATACTATGGAGCCATAAATGTTAAAATAGGCTGATATTGGTATAGAAAGTTATTGATATGTTCTTTTGAGTATTGTTTAAGTATAATGGTTAGAAAGTATTCTAACATTTAGTATGGAACATGTTTTATGGATGCTTGAGTGGATCGGAACCAAGCTCCCGAAACAAGCAAAACTAAGGGCAAAGGCAAAGTACCAAAGTAATCAGCCTTATATTTGGGATACATAGCGAGGAAAGTCAGGTGAGTGAATTTAATTATGTACGTACATGCTACAATAGTTATAGTTATAGAAATTATTAATTTAAGCATGGTGATTACCAAATGGCACTTCGTGTGAAAAATGTTAAGGAATTCATACTAATTGTATGAATTTCCGTAAAGGATACTTCGTGTGCTAACATGATAAGAAATTCATTCTAAGTGTATGAATTTTTGCATTGGGCACCTTGTGTGCTAAAGGATAAGGAATTCATACTAAGTGTATGAATTTCCGTATGGGTATAAATATAAGAACTACATAATAAGGACATGAGTATTTATATTAGTATTGAGTAGGCAAACCACACAGATTTTAGAAATGGTTGATAAATGATGGTATCAGCATTAAGGATGTAAATCATGGAATACGAATTGAATTGAAAGATTCCATGAGAAATGAAATTGTCAGAAGTTCATAATAGAAGGTGAATTATCGTAATTGTATTGGATGAATAATCCATGTAAATTATAGTAAAATTGAGGTATTAGTGCACTGGCAGTATGAGAATAAATCATAGAATGTATAATGATGGAAAGGGTTAATTGATATGATGAATGATTATTATAGTAAAGACTGCTCTAAAATAAAAGATCAAGAGGCCTAACTGTGCATATGACAGAAATGTGTCATTTATGCCAGTTAGATGAAAGACTAAGTGTCTTTGAGGCCTAACTGTGCATATGACAGAAAGGTGTCATTTATGCCAGTTAGATGAAAGACTAAGTGTCTTTGAGGCCTAACTGTGCATTTGACAGAAAGGTGTCATTTATGCCAGTTAGATGAAAGACTAAGTGTCTTTGAGGCCTAACTGTGTAATTGGTAGAAAGGTACCAATTATGCCAGTTAGATGAACATTTTAATACCGTTGACAAAGAGAATAATGGCCTAACTGTGCAATTGGTAGAAATGTACCAATTATGCCAGTTAGATGAATGGTTTAATACCATTAGTAAAGGAATAATGGCCTAACTATGCAATTGGTAGAAATGTATCAATTATGCCAGTTAGATGAACGATTTAATACTGTTGAGTAAAAGAATAATATCCTAACTGTGCAATTGGTAGAAAGGTACCAATTATGCTAGTTAGATTAACAGTTTAATACTGTTGAGTAAAGGAATAATGGCCTAACTGTGCAATTGGTAGAAAGGTACCAATTATGCCAGTTAGATGAACTGTTTAATACCGTTGAGTAAAGGAATAATGGCCTAACTGTGCAATTGGTAGAAAGGTGCCAATTATGCTAGTTAGATGAATGGTTAAACACTGTTGAATAAAAGCGACTGGTTAAACACTGTTGAATGAAAGAATGATGGATTAGCTATGTATTTGACAGAAAAGTGTCAAATATGCAAGTTAAATGTAAAGCCAAATACTTTGGGGTAGAAGAATAAAGAAATTGAAATGTGATATGAAGGACATATAAGTGATATGAAGGGATGATATATATATATAAGGTACAACAATGCATAACTAGTATGAAGGGATGTTATAAAGGAAAGCATAAATAGAACATAATGGGCATGAAAGGAAAAGTGAGATATGTATAATATGAATAATTTCCATGATGGTATGAAAGAATTATGGTTGAACTGAGAATTGCTTAACTGGTCTTTATAAATGACGAAATTAAATTCTTTATTCAACATTCATAAGAGACTGCTGTATAAGTTGTAATATTATTGCAGTATTATGTCTCACTAAAAGTAATTACTTAGCATGTGTTTATTTCACGCGTATGTAAAGGCAAGGATTAGTTGCGTTAGTTGCGTAAGGAGTATAGCAGTAGCAGCAACTTTCATCAATTAAAGGTTGACTCATCAGTAATATTATGACAATCTTATTCAATTTAAGAACTTAGTTGGCATGTAATTAAACTATGGCAAATATTTTGAAATGTAATGAAATGATAGTTTTAGTATGTTGCTTTCAGAAATATCATATTTTGTAGTTGATCAAATTGAAACAAATTTTTACGGGTTTTAAAATGAAAATGTGACCTCTCTATATAGTATACAAAAAGGTATACGTGATATGGGTGTTACAGTAGCTTCATTCCAATCTTCCTCCATAGTCCTTGGCAAGCCATGTAGTCTCATGATTTCCCTAAAAAACAAATTAGCAACATGTGAAGCATCATTAGTCTTTGTAATACCCCAAATATTAGGTCAATGATATTTTGAAAGGATTTAAAAATTTGGAGGATTAAATTGAATAAATGGTAAAGTATAAGAAATGATTTAATTAAGACCAATTAGTAAGAATAGAAGAATGAAAGGGCATTTTGGTCCTTTAGAGTGAAATAAATTTAAAATTCATTTTATTAGGGATTTAAGAAAAGGAAAAAGGGAAAAGTTGAAAACTAAGCTAAGTCATCTACTCTTCTTATTCCCCCATGTCCGTGCTCTCCTCCATAGCCAAAGGTAAGGCTTCATCTAGCTAGTTTTTCCTTTCGTTTTTGGTTTGTTCTTGAAACCTTAATTTATTTGGAAGCTTAAGGAAGGGTTATAGAGGATTAAAACTAAGAAATTGATGATTTATTTGAGATTGAAGAAAATGGGTTTTTGAATGGTATGTTGAAATATGAGTTTTTATTGAGGTTTATTAGTAGATTTGACTTGTCAAAGAAGTAAATAAGAGATTAGAAGCATCGGATGTGATTAAATACATGTTAGAAAAAGTAGTATGATTCTTAGTTTGAGATGTTCTTTGAAGAATTTATGTGTTATAAGAAGCTAAATGGAGGAAAGTTAGTTGGGTTAAGTGATGTTAAGTTTAAAGGTATTGTTTGAGGTAAAAGTAAGAGATTTAAATGAAAATTTGGTAAAAATCGAGCTGAAAAATGAAAAATCGAGCTGAAAAATGGAAAATCTGGGTAGGGGTATCATACTGGAAGAACATTACCGATACTATAGGTTTAAATTTGAAGAATTACGATGAACAATATCGATACTGATGCAATTAGTATCGATACTGATGTGGATATCGATACTAAGAGAAAGGTATTGATACCATGGATTCCAGAATACAAAAATGGTATCGATACTGAAAGGGAGTATCGATACCATTGTACAGAAGTATTGATACCATGGTAGGGGTATCAATACTATTCAGCCTGGAATTGTAAGATAGGCTGAATTTGTAATAGAAATTGAAAAGAATAGTACTTTTGAGTATGATTAAAGCATAAGTGTTAAGGAATATAATAACATTGGTATGGTATGTGTCTTTAATGGATGCTTGTGTAGATCATAACCAAGCTCCTGAGTCAAGAAAGAAAAAGGGCAAAGATAAAGTTGTCGAATAGCCGTACATCATTACAGCTTATTAGCGAGGCTTATTAGGTGAGTGTATTTATAGTACTTGTATGAAAGGAGGAAGACTCGCGATGAGTCAATCTCGAATGTTTTGTTAAATGTATATTTTACATCATTTTGTTATATTTTCATAATGTATATAGAAATGATATTATGAATAAGTTTTAGAGTATGAACTGCTCTAAAATGAATGGATGAATGCTAATGTTGTGTTATGGTTATTGATGTTACCGAAATAAATGAAAATGCATAACAGTGCATTATTGGCAGAAATGTGCCATAAATGAAAATGCATAATGGTACATTATTGGCAGAAATGTGCCATAAATGAAAATGCATAACAGTGCATTATTGGTAGAAATATGCCATAAATGAAAATGCATAATGATGAATTATTGGCAAAAAGATGCCACTCATGGTATTCATAAAAGGTGAATGACCATTTCGGCACTTCGGTGTAATGTATGTACCTTAAATTCTTATTTAACATATATTGGGAACAAAATACATAAAAATAAGTATCATGGGCATACTAAGAATGGTTTTGATGACTATATAAAAGAAACATGGGCTTAAATGAGATGATTAACTGATTTTTATGAAGTATACGATTTAATTCTTATTCCAATAACTATAATATGATTATGTATGAATTTTTAGTTCAATTACATTATTATGCCTCACTAAGTAAATACTTAACGTGTGTTGATTTCGCGCGTAGGTAAAATCAAAGACTCAGCAGAGTAAGGAGTGCAGCAAAGAACATCAATCCAAGGTTGATTAATCAGTAACTATAGGACAATCAGGTTTTCTTTGGATAATTAGATGGAATGTATATGAATCTAAGAAAAATGCTCTGTAATGTATTTAAGTTATAACTTTGTAATAGTTTACAACGAATGTTTTACCTTATATTAAAAAAGTTTTGTTTTATATTTCGAAACAAATTTTACAGGTTTATGAATAAGAAAATGTTTTTAAAAGTCATGTGACATTTGTGACTTGTGTACGAGAACTTATACGGGAAATGAGTGTTACATTTATTGGTATCAAAGCTACATGTTTAGTCGATTCTGAGCCGAAATCGGGTTTATTTGAATTTAGAAAAAGGGATTCCATGCCATTAAGATTGTTAAGGTTACTGATAGGGTGTCATTAGAGTGTGATTGATGTCACTCCTTACTAACTTTTAGTACTATTATGTATGTTCTAGAAGATGTCGAAATCTTCGAACTCGCAAAGAGCGGCTGATCGAGAAAATAAAGAAGGATTTGGAAACGAAAGCTATGAGAAGAATAATAAGCATCTGATTCCATCAGAGAATGCTAGCGCACCGATACATCAGGGTATGCCCGTGCCAGAGTTTGGAGCTTTTATGCAAGCTCTCATTGCCATATTGACCCGATTCCAACCTCCTCCGCCTCCCCCTGCTTTTCCAGTACCGAGGATATTAATTCAAAAAGAATTGAAGAGTTTAGGAGCTCCTGAGTTCCGGGGAGAAGAGGATGAAGGTCCTATAGAGGTTGACTTATGGATAAATTATGTAATGGTAATGCTTGAAAGTCTCCACTGCTTGGATTCGGAAAAGTTGGGTGGAGTTGTATATTTACTTAGGAGATCAGCTCTAGTATGGTGGTTGTTGCGTGTTGTGAGTACTATAAAATTATACGCAAATAATGTGCAAGTATACAGAATCACTCAAGTAATAAAGTGATGAGTGAGTATCGTCTCCACAGGGATTGGTTGAAATTACAAAAGTTTAACCAAAGCAAAGCACTACTCTACCTAAGTATAGTTAATGTTGATATGTACTAAATTAAAATGTCACGTTAATGGAAAGTAGATATGGGTGAATATGGATTGATATTCTGATGAGGTAGCAAATGGAAATGTAGTGGCAAAACAGATTTTAATATTGAAAATGGTTGAAATGTTGAGGTAAAGAAAAACATTAAAAACAACAAATAAATGATAAGTTGATAATCCTCACACAGCAAACTTCTACTGGATTAAATGACAGGGATTGAGTTAAGGATTCTATAACTTATTTCGCAAGCAGATTTAATCTATTTAAACTTTACTTGCTCGACAGGGTTTCCTAAAAATTCTCCCACTATCTCTAGTCAAAGGAACCTAACAAAAAGAATGCCACAACATCTCCTCTCAGTCTCAGCTATGGCAGCCTACACTATTGATAAAACTACCCTATTTAGTCGTTGAAATCCTATCTTAGTCTCTCTCAAGTACTAAGGGATTATGATATAGTATTACTAGGCCGGTTCAAAGCTTAAGAAAATACTATAGCCCATTTCTTATGTGGATCTTTCTTGTGTTTCTCTCGAATACTACAAGTATTATTAGCTAAGTTTCTCTCAAACACCTAGGCTTCATCTAAGAAATGGACACTATCATGCCTCCTACAAGCTTAGATAATGAATCATTCATAAGAAAAGCAAGTGAATATAAAAGATAAATATTAATTTACCATTAAAATAAAGTTAAACATCCATAAAACAACCCCACCAAATAAAGTTAGTTCATGGTGGGGTTCGAATCATCCATGAAACAAGCCATGAAATATTTTCATTCCAAACAACCCAATAATAAATGGAAAATAACAGCAAAGGGAAGGGAGAAGAAGCCTTTGATGTGCACAGTCGGAGTTCTCCTCAACTACCAAGACTCGCCTTAGCTCACTAGCTCCTCTCGGACGTCAAGATCGCCACTCCTTGGAGCTTATCAATGGAGGAACACCACTAGAGGAAGAAAAAAGGGACACGGTGAAGAAGGTAAGAAAATGTTGTTGAAAATCTCCTCATCTCTTTTCTCTCTCATGTGAGGTGTAATATATAATAAAAAATATCTAAGGGTAATGATGAGTTTGTTGCACTCAAAATACCCCTCATATCCTTAGAGTCACTCATTAGGCGTGAGTCTTATCCTTCCAGGTGGCAGTAATCCCCAGAAGGCGGTTATAACCATCTTTCACGTGCTGTGCCAGCTGTCTTTTTACAGAAATATCTTTTTGTCCTTTTCTGCACCAGAAATGCCAAGGTATTTCAATCTGCTTTAGCAGCGTGTGATGTCACGATATTCCTTCCCATTGTGACATTTTGCTTGTTATTTCCTGCACACCATAAGCAACAACACCTTTCTCTCATACAACATCCTTAAAAGATAAAATAACAATACCACCACAAATGCAACTATATACAACTTCATGATCCTAAAATGACTAAAATGAGCTTTTAAACAGACAATAACTTAAGTGAAAAATGGCCTTAAAATAGCCTTTTTAGGAAGTTATTACACCCCAAACTTAAGCTATTTCTTGTCCTCAATCAATAGATAGCAATTAACATAAGCAGTATGTCATGAAATTTTCAACAATAGGACAGCAGGGCAAAAATTTAATTTCAACCATCAGAAAAATTGGCTTCAACATGCTAGACATATCAAGAATTCAAGTACTTTTCCCTAGGTCAAGATTCTTTATGGTAATGTGTGTACGTGATTGTATCCAATCTATACTTAACAAATTTAGACAATTTCTAATCAAGTCCTCTAGTTTTTGCCAAGGCATTTACTCATTCATTAAGCATATTTTACTCCCTTTTTTATATATATTACTGCTATGAAGGGAGTCAACTCATCACACCTACCTTCCCACACTCTAGGTGAAAGGGAGCATACCTTCCACCCCCAAGCTAGTTAAGTAGACTCATCTCGTGACTACTTTCATTCACTCATATGCGAATGACTGCCATTTATGAAAGAGAGTTCCAGGCAATGCCACGGCAAAGCGGAGTCTCCTTCTACAGCTATGCCTAAGCATTTATTCATAGTCTCAAATATAAAAGAGTTATTTTTTATTTATCTTTCAAGCACAATACTAAATTTCAATGCCAAAACTAACTAGAGTTCCTTCATAATTTTTTTTTTAAATTTCCTAAGTATAGAGAACATACATATCGTGTAAAGATAATTCACAAAGCATCAAGCCTAGAGTCATTTATATCATTCTCAATAGTTATTTATATTCAATTTCTAGCCTAACAAGTTCATCATCATCGGGTATCATCAAGACATTTTATCTAAATATCATACCACTTACTGATGCCATGACATAATGTTACGCTAATGCTATCATGCATATGTTCTACCGAGAACACTATCTCCTCCAAACTTAAGGGAAGCATTGTCCTCAATGCTTAAAGAGAACTAAAAGAAATAAAATTATATGCCATGAAATGAAATGCAAAATGAATGCAAATGGATGCAAGTAGAGGTACCTCATGTTTTATGTGGTGGTGTTGCCTTGGAGGTGCTGACAGCTCCTCGTCTAGTGCACTTTTGTAATGGTACAGGGCTGGACTCTGAAGAACTAGAGTGGTACTGCGCTATATTGAAGCGTCCAACCAATGTTTTGGTACGTCGGCCACTACGTTATGCAGGAGAGGGGTCAGGCACAGGAATTGGACCGGGTGGTTTTTCAGCAGGAAGAACATGTGAGTCATGGGTCTCAGAACATTTAGGGTCTAGAGTTGGTTTTCCAAATAGAGGATCAGTGTCATCGTGCTTTGGATCGAGAGATGCCTCAGCATTGAATGCATATAAAATTTCATCCAGAAAGCCTAGAAAATTCTGTTGGACGTGGTGAAAGATTTCTTGAAACATCGTTTCCACCACAACATCTCTCTGTTTAACATACCAAAGAAATTTTGAATATCACCGTGTAAAGTGTGTAAATGAGTTGAGTTTGCATAACAGCTTCTTCGAGAGCAATCATCCTTGCCTCAGTATTAGATTGTGCATCCTCTTCAAACTTCTCATGAATAGGGGCCTTAGATTTTGGGTTTTCAGGACCCAATAATAATGGTAATCTAGCCCTAGTAATTCCTGAAACTCTAGATAAAATCTCATCAAAGGAATTTTCACTTACATTTTTCTTTCGACACAAAGCAGTAATCAAATTTGGAAAAACTAAAGCACTTGCCTTTTTCCCTAAACATTCATGCACTTGTAGAACAATGATCCTACCCACATAAAAAGAATGGGTTTCCATAATCGAATGTAAAAGTAGTAAATGGGGAAGATATACCGTCGTATTATGGAATGTAGGCATTAGCTTGTGCTTCAGAAAATGATTCTGCAGTTTGGCATGCGGTTGGAGATGTTCACAGTTAACCGAGTAGCGGCTTGTTTGGTGACCATTCCAGGAGGTATTTGCAAAGCATAAGTCCTCCAAAACTCCATCATAAGTGGCACTGTCAACATCATTTTCAAACTTTTCATGTTGGTCTTCAAAACCCTGCAAATGAATGTATCGATTAATATCATTTGGTGTAAACTGAATATACTACTCGTACAAAATATCATGTTGGTTCAGTTTGGAGATGTTAGCATAAAACTCTTTCACCAATGATGCATTCATTGAACCAGGGTGCCTTGTAAACTTGTGCCATTTGTTTGGAACAACTATATCCATCACATCTGGTCCAAAACCGTCATCCACTTCATCGATAAAAATGAACCCCAACTTAAAGAAAAACTTCCTATTTTTGAATTTTTGAAACCTTGCTTTGGCTTCATCATTTTTGAACTGCTGAGCAATTAGAGCTTCAGCTTCGGTGGGTCTCGTACACACCATTTTGTTCTTAGTGTTGTGTAGAAAGAAAAAAGAAAAAGGAAAAAAGCTTTGTTCACTTGAAAAACTTGAGAAATTTCGTTTATGGGGAAAAATGTGGGAAGAAGAAGAAGAAGTGAGGAAAGATAAAATGAAAAAGTAAAAAATAATAATTTAGTGATAGGACGATTGAAAAAAATGAGTGGATGGGGGGTAAATGGGTAGGTGGGAAAAGAAAAAGTAAACTGTAAAAGTAATGGTGATGGGACAAAACAGTGGAAAGAGAAAAGTTAAAATAAGAAATAAAAGAAAAGAAAAAGCAATAAATAAAAAAGAATATTTTCCCCAATTGATTGATTTTCCTTTTCTCTCTTGGTAATCGCTCCTTGCACGGCTGCAGTACTGTGGTCCCCTACAAAACAAATCAAAATTATCTACAAAATAAAATAAAAATAAAAGTAAAGGAATTTTTTTTTATTTATGCACAGTCAACGGAATTCAAAGCCGTGGCATCAAAATTTGGTTCTCAGTTGGGCACACTTCAGCATCGTACAGATACAACACTACCTTGTTGTGCAGTGGTGGAACTCCATTTTAAGCTTTCAAACGCTGGCCATTGACTTTGAAAATCATCATATCATCTATATTCTTGATGTTAATGGCTCCATGGGGATAAACGTAATGCACCTCAAATGGCCCTGACCATCGAGATTTAAGCTTCCCAGGAAAAAGTCTAAGTCTGGAATTATAAAGCAATACTTGCTGGCCAATATGAAAATGCAGTGACATCAGTTTTTGGTCATGCCACTTCTTGGTTTTTTTCCTTATATATTCTTGCATTTTCATATGTTTGTGCTCTAAACTCTTCCATTTCATTAAGCTCAAGTAATCTCTTCTCCCCAACTAATTGAACATCAAAATTCAATTGCTTAATGGCCCAGTACGCCTTATGTTCAAGTTCAACCGAGAGATGACAAGCCTTCTCATATACCAGCTTGAATGGTGACATGCCCAAAGGAGTTTTTAACGATGTTCTATACACCCAAAGTACTTCATCTAACTTTAGCGACCAATCCTTCCGCCTTGGGTTCACCACTTTTTCTAAAATCTGATTGATCTCTCGATTGGATATCTCTACTTGGCCATTTATCTGCGGATGATATGACGTGGCAATCTTATGACGAACTCCATATCTCCTTAATGCCTTGGAAGTCAACTTGTTATCGAAATGGGTTCCTTCATCACTTATGATAGCTTGAGGTACTCCAAACCGAGTGAAAATATGCTTGTACAAAAACTTGAATACAATTTTAGAGTTATTCCTTGATGTTACTATTTCTTCTACCCACTTTGATACATAATCCACAGCAAGAAAGATATATAGATCTGCTCCGAAAGATGTGAATGGTCCTATGAAATCGATGCCTCAAACATCAAACAACTCTATTTCCAAAATATTTTGCAGTGGCATTTCGTGTCGTCTGGATATGTTTCCAGTATGTTGGCATCGATTACAGGATTTATAAAATGCCTGAGCATCTCTAAACAGAGTTAGCTAGTAAAAGCCTGATTATAAGACCTTAGCAGTAGTCATTGCTCCTCCAAAATGGCCTCCACTTGGGGCTGAATGAAAATGGTATAGACTATCGCGTTGTTCTTCTTCAGGTACACATCGTCTAATGAGCTAATCGACACAATGCTTAAACAAATATGGCTCGTCCAAAAAATAACACATTGGATCGTGCTTGAACTTATTTTTACCCTTGCTATTAAAATCAAAAGCCAGTATTCCACTAACAAGAAAATTAACAAGGTCAACGTACCAAAGGATTGCCGTGGCATATAAAATTTTCTCATCAGGAAATTCCTCTTGAATGTCTATAATGTCATGGCATTCATAATTGTTCTCTAGCCTAGATAAATGATCAACAACTTAGTTTTCAGTACCTTTTCTATCTACCACCTCAAAGTTGAATTCTTGCAAAAGTAAGATTCACCTAATAAGTCTAGGCTTTGCATCTTTTTTGTTCACTAAGTATTTTTTAGCCGAATGATCAGTGTGAACAATAACTTTAGTGCCTATTAAGTATGGTTTAAATTTATCAAAAGCAAATACCACGGTAAGTAATTCTTTATCAGTGGTAGTGTAGTTCAATTGTGCTTCATTTAATGTGTGGCTAGAGTAATATATAACATGAAAAAGTTTACCTCGGAGTTTCCCCAAAACAACTCCTATGACATAATCACTTGCATCACACATCCGCTCAAATGGTGACTTCCAATCAGAAGGAAATACAATAGGTGCCGAGATCAATCATTGTTTCAGCTCAGTGAATACGCCGAGGCATAACTCATCAAACACAAAGTGTTGGTTTTGTTGAAGCAATGTTCACAAGGGCTTAGAAATCTTGGAGAAATCTTTGATAAATCTTCTATAAAATCCAGCATGTCCAAGAAAACTCCTAATACCCTTGACTGAAGTTGGCGGTAGTAATTTTTCAATTACTTCAATCTTCGCCTTATCAACCTTAATGCCCTTATGAGATATTTTGTGGCCTAACACAATGCCTTCAGTCACCGTGAAGTGACATTTTTTCCAATTCAAGACCAAATCAGTTTCCTCGCATCTTTTGAGAACTTTTGCCAAATTGTCGAGTCATCGTTCAAAATCGTCTCCAGAAACAGAAAAGTCATCCATGAAAATCTATACTGCAAATATAGCTTGCATACAATGCTAAAATGTTGTTTGTGCATTACAGAGTCCAAAAGGCATCCTTCTAAAGGAAAAAGTGCCATAGGGACAAGTAAATGTATTCTTTTCCTAGTCCTTTGGTGCGATGGCAATTTGATTATACCCTGAGTACCCATCCAAAAAGCAATAGAATACTTTGCCTACTAATCGATCCAACATTTGGTCGATGAAAGGTAAAGGAAAATGGTCATTCTTTGTAGCTTTATTGAGTTTATGATAATCCATACATATCCTCCATCCAGTAACAGTGCGAGTGGGTAATAGCTCATTATCCTCATTAGTAACCATCTTAGTGCCTCATTTCTTCGGAATACATTGTACAGGGCTCACCCATGAGCTATTTAGTATAGGGTAAATTATTCCAGCATCAAACTATTTCAGAATTTCTTTCATTCCACCTTTTTTATAACAAGATTGAGTCTTCTTTGTGGTTTTATCGAATTTACATGGCAATCTTCGAGCAAAATCTTGGGCGTGCAAATCGTAGGACTAATTCCTTTCAAGTCATCCATAGTCCAACCAAGTGCTTTCTTATACTGCATCAAAACACTTAACAAACTTTTCTCTTGTTTAGCAGTAAGGTTAGCGAAAATAATCACTGGTAAACATTTATCGCTACCCAAGTAAACATATTTAAGATGCCCTGGTAAAGTCTTTAGCTCTAGAGTAGGTGCATGCAATAATGAAGGCTTGGGAGGAATAAATTCATTAAAATTCAAAGGTTCAAAATGCATACCTGATCTAACTTATAGTAACCTAGATTGTTCGTCCAAAATTGGGAAGTTTTCGTACTCCACTGAGCTTTCATCATCCATCCAATAGTCCTTTTCTGCTAGCTGAATAAAATTGTTCTGGCAAAGCTGTTCAGTTTCTTCTTCAATTATTGAGTTCAATTTATAGATGCCTTGGTATTCTTCAGTGTCATCGATATACTTGAGAGTTTGAAATACATTGACAGTTACACACTGATCAGCCACTCTCATGGTGATTTCATCTTTTTCACAATCTATCAAAATATGACCAGTGGCTAGGAAAGGTCTTCCCAGAATAATAGGTGCCTTGGCATCAAGTTCGCAATCAAGAATTAAGAATTCGACTGGAAACACAAACTTATCCACCCTTACTATGACATCCTCGACTCTCCCTTCAGGTTTAACATGGGATATATTGGCAAGTTGTAAAAAAACGATGTGAGTATTGCATTTCCTATGCCAAGATTCAAGAATATAGATTTCGACATTAAGTTTACACTTGAACCAAGATGACATAATGTCTTTCCAATTAATTAGCTCCTATAGAACAAGGAATAATGAAGCTTCCCAGATCATTTTCCTTTGGTGGCAACTTACTCAATGAATAAAAAAATTCTGTTACCGTGGCAATTATCTCATAAGTCTCTATTTTCCTCTTCTTGGTACAAATTTCCTTAAGAAATTTGGCATATGTTGGCATCTGTTCAATAGTTTCCAAGAGAGGTACATTAATATGGAGCTGATCAAGAATGTCCACAAACTTATTGAATTGAACTTCATCATTATGTTTCTTTAATCTTTGTGGGAAGGGTGGTAGGGGTCTAGTTTCCTTAATTGCAGGAATATGAATTGCTTTTGCCTTGGCATTAGAGTTTTGTACCTTGGTAGGATCATTAGTAGAACCCTTCTCCTTGTCCTTCTCGAAAATGATATCATCATGTAATTCAGCTTCACCCATATCAGTAGCGGGAGTAGAGTCATCATGTTGTGTCCCACTAACCTTGACTTGTTGGTTGATTTGTGTGCCACTCCTAAGAGTTAACACGTTGCAATGCTCTTTTCCATGTGCTTTAGTGACTTCAGTGTCACTTGGAAAATGTCCTTACTGACGCTCTTGTAATGTCGTAACAATCAGACCAACTTAAACTTCCAAAGCTCTCAAAGACGAGCTATAGCTTTTAAGTAAGGCGCCTTGACTATGAAGTAAAGCTCCTTGATTCTTAATTGAAGTAGAATGGTCTTGTAACATTATCTTCGTAGTAGATATGAACTCTTGAATTGTATCTTCTAATGAACTTATGCTCGCTGAAGATGAAGCTTCTTTGTTGGTTTTATGCCACGACATAACATTTTGGTAACTTTGAGGTTCATTGTGATTTTTTTGCCGAGTGGGCTGACTAGTATTGTGGCCTCCTTGATTTCCCAATGAGAAATTTGGATGCTAACGCCATCCAACATTATAAGTGTAGAGTGAGGATTATTATTGCCTCGATTGAAATTACCTACAAAGTTGATGGACTCATGGTTGGTCGGGCATTCACTCTCGTGATGATTGTCTTAGCATAACAGACATGTCAAGCTAGCTGCTTTCACTTCTTTCACATCAGTGGAATGCTATAAAATTTTCAGCATATTAGTAATAGCTGAGAGTTAAGCGAAAACTGAATCCTTAGTATCTAACTCAAATGATTTAGGTACTTTCCTCTCACTCCCAAGCCTTGAAGAAGGAAATTGATAGTCATTATTAGCAATTCTATCCAAAATAACAAATACCTCAGTAGGTGATTTATCCAGCAATGTCCCATTTGCCGAGGCATCCATCATCATCCTCGTGGGTGCATTGACTCCATTATAATACATAACTACTTGAGTTCAATCGTGAAAACCATGATTTGAACACTTTCAAAGCAAACTCTTGTATCGATCCCAACACTCATACATAGATTCGTCGTCGCCCTAACGAAAGGATGCTATGTCATTCCTTAGTTGGGTATTCATGTTTGGTGGGTTATATCGTAATAAGAAACTCTTGCAAAGATCGGCCCATGATTCCATCGAACCGAATGGGACATCACTCAACCAAGCCCTTGCTCGGTCACACAATGAATATGGAAACAACTTTAATTTCAAAACATCTTCATGCACTGCTTCTTGGCAGAAAGAATCACAAACTTCCAGAAAATTTCGATTATGTTTCCTGCATCTTCAGTTGGCATGCCCCCAAACTACCCTATAGAATTCAACATGTTAAACATAACTGGTTTAAGCTCGAAATGTGCAGCTTAAATTTGGGGTGCCACAATTTCAGGATTCAGGTCATCTAGCATCAGATTTTAATGATTACGAATAACACGAGGCCTATCAGCAGGTTCATCATTTTGTAATGCCTCAGCATTCAGAATTCTATCATCCTGACCAATGCCCTGATTTCCAATTTGATACATATTTCCTCTAGCACGTTGAGCATGTCACCATTGTCTAAAGAGTCTTTCAATATCATGTTATGTCGGTTCCAATAGCTCTTCAGAATGTCTTCTAGACATATACTAAATAAACATGAAAAAAAAAATATCAAGTAAACAATACACAAATAAAAATGAGAAAATAAAATGCTATAGCAAAACTAATTAACTTCATGCTGACAATCCCCGGTAACAGCGCCAAAAACTTGTTGCATGTTGTGAGTACTATAAAATTATACACAAATAATGTGCAAGTATACACAATCGCTCAAGTAATAAAGTGACGAGTGAGTATCATCTCCACAGGGATTGCTTGACATTACAAAAGTTTAACAAAAGCAAAGCACTACTCTATCTAAGTATAGTTAGTGTTGATATGTACAAAATTAAAATGTCACGACAATGGAAAGTAGATGTGAGTGGATATGGATTTATATTCTGATGAGGTAGCAAATGGAAATGTAGTGGCAAAACAGATTTTAATATTAAAAATGGTTGAAATTTTGAGGTAATGAAAAACATTAAAAACAACAAATAAATGATAAGTTGATAATCTTCACACAAAAAACTTCCACTGGAATGAATGGTAGGGATTGAGTTAAGGATGCTATAGCTTATCTCTCAGGAAAATTTAATCTATCTAAACTTCACTTGCTCAACGGTGTTTGTTGAAAATGCTCTCGCTATCTCTAGTAAAAGGAACCTAACAGAAGAGAATGTCACGACATCTCCTCTCAGTCTCAGCTATGGCAGCCTACACTATTGATAAAAACTACCCTTTTTATTTGTTGAAATCTTATCTTAGTCTCTCTCAAGTACTAAGGGATTAGGATATAGTATTACTAGGCCGGTTCAAAGCTTAAGAAAATACTATAGCCCTTGCTTATGTGGATCTTTCTTGTGTTTCTCTCGAATACTACAAGTATTATTAGCTAAGTTTCTCTCAAACATCTAGCCTTTATCTAAGAAATGGACACTCTCATGCCTCCAACAAGATTAGATGATGAAGCATTCATAAGCAAAGCAAGCGAATATAAAAGATAAATATTAATCTACCATTAAAATAAAGTTAAACATCCATAAAACAACCCCAACAAATAAAGTTAGTTCATGGTGGGGTTTGAATCATCCATGAAACAAGCCATGAAATATTTTTGTTCCAAACAACCCAATAATAAATGGAAAAATAGAAGCAAAGGGAAGAGAGAAGAAGCCTTCGACGCTCGCAAATGGAGTTCTCCTCAACCACCAAGACTCGCCTTAGCTCACTAACTCCTATCAGACGTCTAACTCACCACTACTTGGAGCTTATCAATGGAGGAACACCACTAGAGGAAGAAGAAAGGGATACAGTGAAGAAGGTAAGAAAATGTTGTTGAAAATCTCCTCCTCTCTTTTTTTCTCTCATGTGAGGTGTAATATATAATAAAAAATATATAAGGGTAATGATAAGTTTTTTGCGCTCAAAATACCCCTCATACCCTTAGAGTCACTCATTAGGCATGAGTATTATCCTTCCAGGTCGCAGTGGTCTCCAGTAGGAGTTACATCCATTATTTACATGTTATGCCACCTATCCTTTTACAGAAATATCTTTTTGTCCTTTTCTGCATTAGAAATGCCAAATCATTTTAATCTGCTTCAGCAGTGTGTGATATCACGACATTCCTTCCCAATGCGACCTTCTGCCTGCTATTTCCTGCACACCATAAGCAACTACACCTTTCTCTCATACAACATTCTTAAAAGATAAAATAGCAATACCACCACAAATGCAACTATATGCAACTACATGATCCTAAAATGACTAAAATGAGCTTTTAAACAGACAATAACTTAAGTGAAAAAGGCATGAAAATAGCCTTTTTAGGAATTTATCAGTGGTCAAATACTATGATGTATGCACCACCGGAACAAGTGACCTGATAGTTCTTCCTGGAGGAATTTAAGAACAAGTATGTAAGTGAGCAGTTTAGACGGGCGATGCTGCTAAATTTCCTTAATTTGAAACAAGGTGATCGAGCCGTACATGAGTTCAAGGATGAGTACAATAAGCTGAGCCGTTTTGCTACTGAAGTAGTTCCCAATGAAAATGCTCGACGTGATTGGTTCATGGAAGGTTTGAAGCCAAAGTTGAAAGAGATGATGTTGGCTTTGAACTTTCCTAACTTACAATAAGTCATAAACCAAGCCAAGGCTATTGAAAGAGCTCAAGAAGAGACTCTAGCAGTTGAACAAAGTATGTAGATGGAGAAAAGAGTTAGAATGCCTTCAACTCCCCATCATGCTAAGAGAGGTAAGGGCTCGAGTTCCAGATATACTGATAGAGATGGTTTTGCTACAGCTTGATAGAAAACTAAATAATCCTAGTCTTTTCCTGCTAGATATAGTAGAGCATTTGTAGAAAACTTCATGTTAGACATGTGGTAAATTACACCGTGGAGTATGTAGACTTCTCGGTGGAGCTTGTTTCCAATATGGCAAGACTAGTCGCATTGCTTGAAACTGTCCTAAGAAATCTAGGGATAATTTGGTGTAATCTAAAAGATCTGTGGCAACCTCTAATAGAAGCATAGGAAGGGGTAGATCCAGGGGACAATCTGAAACAATGCAGTGACAATAGACTCGGGGAGTCGCCAGAATTTACAATATTAAGACCAATGAGGATCAGGATGACCCAGAGATAATAACAGTTACCAATCGAGTATTAAAATGGCCCCGTATAAAGCTTTGTAGGGAGGAAGTGTAGAACATCATTAAATTGGTTTGAACTAAAAGATCGAGACCTAGTTGGCCCAGATTTGATGAAAGAAATGGAGGAGAAAGTGAAAGTTATCTAAGATAATCTAAGATAGCCTCCGATCAAAAAAAGTCTTATGTTGATTTGAAAAGAAAAGAAATTGAATTTCAAATGGGAGATAAGGTATTTCTGAAAGTGTCGCATTGGAAGAAAGTATTACAGTTTGGACATAAAGGAAAGTTGAGTCCAAGATTCATTGGACCTTAAGAGATTTTGAAAAGGGCTAGACCAGTAGCTTATCAATTATATTTGCCTCTAGATATAGAAAAGATCCATAATGTTTTCCACGTGTTGATGCTCAGAAGGTACCGATCAGATCCATCCCATGTTATCATACGAGAGAAAATAGAGATCCGACCAGATTTAACTTACGAGGAAGAACCAGTGTGGATCTTGGCTAGAGAAAACAAGGAACTATGTAACAAGAATATTACTTTAGTTAAAGATCTCTGGCATAACCATAAGGTAGAATAAGCTACTTGGGAAAGAGAGGATGACATGAGGAAGCATTTTCCACACCTCTTCGTTTCAGGTACTTCTTTAAATTCGATGATGAATTTTCTTTAGGGGGAGAATTGTAATATCCAAAATATTAGGTAAGTGAATATTTTAAAAGGATTTAAAAATTTAGAGGATTAAATTAAATAAATGGTAAAGTATGAGAAATGATTTAATTAAGACCAGTTAGTAAGAATAGAAGAATGAAAGGGCATTTTGGTCCTTTAGAGTGAAATGAATTTAAAATTCATTTTATTAGGGATTTAAGAAAGGGAAAAATGGAAAGTTAAAAACTAAACTAAGTGATCTACTCTTCTTCTTCCCCCGTGATCGTGCTCTCCTCTATAGCCAAAGGTAAGGCTTCAGCTAACTAGTTTTTCCTTTCATTTTTGGTTTGTTCTTGAAACCTTAAGTGATGTGGAAGCTTAAGGAAGGGTTATAGAGGATTAAAACTAATAAATAGATGATTTATTTGAGATTGAAGAAAATGGATTTTTGAATGGTATGTTGAAATATGAGTTTTTATTGAGGTTTATTAGTAGATTTGACTAGTTAAATAAGTAAAAAAAAGATTAGAAGCCTTGGATGTGATTAAAAACATGTTAGAAAAGTAGTATGATTCTTAGTTTGATATGTTCTTTGGAGAATTTAGATGTTATAAGAAGCTAAATGGAGAAAGTTAGTTGGGTTAAGTGATGTTAAGTTTAAAGGTATTGTTTGAGGTAAAAGTAAGAGATTTAAACGAAAATTTGGTAAAAATCGAGCTGAAAAATGGAAAATTTGGGTAGAGGTATCGGTACTAGAAGAATAATACCAATAATATAGGTTTAAATTTAAAGAATTACGATAAACAATATCGATATTGATGCAATTAGTATCGATACTGATGTGAGTATCGATACCATGGATTCCAGAATATAGAAATGTTATTGATACTGAAAGGGAGTATCGGTACCATAGTATAGAAGTATAGATACCATGGTAGGGGGTACCGATACTATTGAGCCTGGAATTGTAAGATATGCTAAAATTGTAATAGAAATTGAAAATAATAGTACTTTTGAGTATTATTAAAGTATAAATGTTAAGGAATATACTAACATTGGTATGGTATGTGTCTTTAATGGATGCTTATGTAGATCATAACCAAGCTCCTGAGTCAACCAAGAAAAAGGCAAAGATAAAGTTGTCGAATAGTCGAACATCATTACAACTTATTAACGAGGCTTATCAGGTGAGTGCATTTATAGTACTTGTATGAAATGAGGAAGAATAGCGACGAGTCAATATCAAATGTTTTATTAAATGTATATTTTACAGCATTTTGGTATATTTTCATAATATATATAGAAATTATATTATGAATAAGTTTTAGAGTATGAACTGCTCTAAAATGAATAAATGAATGTTAATGTATTGATATGGTTATTGATGTTAGTGAAATAAATGAAAATTCATAACGGTACATTATTGGCAGTAAGGTGCCATAAATGAAAATGCATAATGGTGCATTATTGGCAAAAAGGTGCCATAAATGAAAATACATAACGGTGCATTATTGGCAAAAAGGAGCCACTCATGGTATTCATAAAAGGTGAATGACCATTTCGGCACTTCGGTGTAATGTATATACCTTAAATTCTTATTTAACATAAATTAGGCAAAATAAAGTATAATTGGAAACAAAATATAGAAAAATAAGTATGATGGGCATACTAAGAATGGTTTTGATGACTACATGAAAGAAACCTGGGTTTAATTGAGATGATTAACTAATTTTTATGAAGTATACGATTTAGTTCGTATTTCAATATCTATAATATGATTATGTAAGAATTTTTAGTTCAATTACATTATTATGCCTCACTAAGTAAATACTTAACGTGTGTTGATTTCACGCGTAGGTAAAAGTAAAGACTTAGCAGAGTAAGGAGTGTAACAGAGAACATTAATCCAAGGTTAACTAATCAGTAACTATAGGACAATCAGGTCTTCTTTGGATAATTAGATGGCATGTATATGAATCTAAGAAAAATGCTTTGTAATGTATTTAAGTTATAACTTTGTAATAGTTTACAACGAATGTTTTACCTTATATTAAAAATGTCTTGTTTTAAATTTCGATACAAAATTTTACATGTTTATGAATGATAAAATGTTTTTAAAAGTCATGTGACACTTGTGACTTGTGTACGGGAACGTATACGGGAAATGGGTGTTACAGTCTTGTTGCAAGGAATAAAATGAGCCATCTTAGAAAACATGTCCATTATTAAAAAATAGAGTTTTTATTATTGTTTATATAAGGAAGTCCTAATACAATGTTCATGGAAATGTCCAATCAAGGTATTTCTAGAATGGTTAGTGGAGCACAAAGTCCTTGTGGAATGACTTCCGACTTAGCCTTTCTGCAAGTGGTGTAGTATTCACAAATATTTCCCCAATCTTGCTTTATCTTGGTCTAATACAAGTGTTCTTGGAGTATGCCCAACGTTTTAGCTATCCCAAAGTGTCCCATCAATCCTTCCCCATGGGCTTCCTTAATGAGAAACTCTCGTATAAAACCTTGTGGACTACATAGTTTTCTTTCCTTGAATAGATGCCAATCGTCCCTAAAAAACTTATCATGTGCACCCTTCTCACATGCTTTATAAATAATCCGAAAATCAATATCAGATTCAAAGGAATCTTTGATGAAAGCAAAACCCAATAATTTAGAATCTAAGTTATTAAGAAGAATGTACCTCTATGAAAATGCATCGGCAACAATGTTCTCCTTATTTTTTTTATACATAATCATATGAGGAAAAGCTTCAGGGAACTCTACTATTTGGCATGTCTCTTGTTGAGCTTATGTTGTCCTTTAATATGTTTCAATGCCTCATGATCCGTGAGGATTTGGGCCAAATGTAATGTTGCCATGTTTTTAAATCCCAAATGAGAACATACATTTCCTTATCATAGGTTGGATAGTTAAGTGTAGCTCCACTCAAATTCTCACTAAAGTAGGCCATGGGGCATCCCTCTTGTGACAAAACTGCTCCAATTCCAAACATGATGCATCACATTCAACTTCAAATGTTTTATTAAAATCAAGTAGGGTAAGTAAAGGGGCATAAGTTAAACAATCTTTAATAGAATTAAAGGACTTCTCTTATTCTCACCTAATAAAAGTTAGAGTTATTCTTGATGATTCCAGTCAAAGGGACAATTAAAGTGTTGAAGTTTGGCACAAGTGGACGATAAAAACTGGCGAGTCCATGGAAACTCCTCACTTGACTAATACTTGTGGGTTGTGACCATTATTGAATCGCCTTGACCTTATTTTGATTCACTTCTAATCATTCACAACTCACGACAAAACCTAAGAAAACAACCTTGTTAGTACAAAATATACACTTTTGCAAATTGGGAAAAAGCTTATCTTTCCTTAAAACATTAAAAACTGACATGAGATGTTGAACATGCTCATCAATGGATTTTTTATATATAAGGATGTCATCAAAATATACCACACAAAGCTTACCCAAGAATAGTTTATGAACATGATTCATTAACCTCATAAAATGTGCTTGGTGCATTAGTTAAAGCAAAAGGCATAACCAACCACTCATAAAGTCCTTGCTTGGTTTTGAATTTTGTTTCCACCCATCACCTTCTCTAACTCATATTTGATAGTAACCACTCCTGAGATCAATCTTAGAAAAGATGTTAGATCCATTAAGTTTATCCAATATGTCATCTGATCGTGGAATAGGATGACGATACTTTACTGTGATTATGTTCACTGCGCGACAGTCCACACATATGTGCCATGTTCCATCTTTCTTTGGCACAAGTAATATCGGCACGACACAAGGACTAAGGCTTTCCCTTACATAGCCCTTTTTTTATTAATTCTAAAATTTGTCTTTGTAACTCCTTAGTCTCCTCGGGGTTACTTCGATAAGTTGCTCGGTTCGAGATGGTAGTTCTGAGAACAAAATCAATTTGATGCTCAATACCTCAAATCGATGGCCACCCACTAGGAATCTTATCTGGAAATAAATCTTCAAATTCTTACAATAGTGAAACGGAAAAAAAGGAAAATATGGATTAAGGTCATTAGTGTTTAAATAATTATCCTTGTACATAACTACAAGTAGCATATTTTCCAACAATAAACACTTTCTTATTTCCTTTTCCCTTGCAAAAATGATGATTTTCTTCCCCTCTTCTTTGTTACTCTCTTTTCTTTTCCTTCGATTTTCCCTCAATTTTAATCTCTTTCTCTTTGGCTTTTTTCAAAACTCTGTCTCAAATGGATTTGATCTTTATGCACTTGTTTCGGTGATAGTGGGGCTAAAGTAATCTTATTTTCTCCATGTGTGAAGGTATATGTTGCGTTGTGCAATGTACTATAATTTGATACGCAAACTGTACAAGTATACACGTCAAACAAGTAATAAAGTATTGAGTGAGATTGTCTCCACAGGGATTAGAGGTAAATTAAGTAAAGAAAGTGAACACAATATAAAGATAAAAAGTATAGTTTGTATGAAATGGTATCAACAAGTAAAAAATGTTGTAGCAAAAACGATACTAAAATTAGAATTGTAAGATAAGATAATGAAACATCCTCACACGTGTGAAACTCTCAATAAGGGTTAAAGTATAGGTATATTATGGATTCCTATGTCTTGTTTTCATAACTTTCTAACACTCTCTAAACCATCTCTAGCAAGAAAATAATAGTAAAAATGCTAAGGCAATACCTTTTATCGTAAACCCTAGCAAGTTACTACCCCATAAGTTATACTTCTTTTAGTCGTTGAAACTCAATCCTTATCTCTAAGGTGAATTAGGGATTTACCTCTCATTGTTCACTTCGATCTAAGCTTAAATCTCTCGACCATTAAGCATAAAATAAAGGTTAGGGGTATCTCTTGAAAACTCTTACTAACCTAAGTAATAACACGGTGAACAAAGCATGCATAACTAGATAATTCCTTGATATTCATTAAAAAACATAATCATCCAAAAATAAACCCAAGCCAAATAAGTTAGTTCATGGATGGGAAAAAATCATCCATAATCATTTATTTAATACAATAGATTTCCAGAAAATAAATTGAAGTAAAGAGCGCTAAGGAAAAAGAAAACTCCCAAGCTACCTTGGACTGTCATGAACCACCACGAGTGATGTTGCTTCTCTCAAATGTCAGCAAAGCTCGTCCCTTTTGAAGCTCCAACAATGAAGAAACCATGAAATGGAGAAAACATTTAGTGGCCACCTCCCACTTTTTTTCTCTTTTTTAGCTCGGTCGAATTTCCCCTTTTAAATATGAGTGTCCTATTTTTTATATTGTTGAGGTGCCTATGGTTTTGCGCCCTCATTTTTAGATGCTCTAAGGAAAAGATTCCTTACATGTGGGATACACCTGGTAGGTGGATTCACGTATGGGCTACAAAATATATTCCATTGTTGTCTTCTTGTGCGCCCAAAAAATACCATCCAAATGTTGCAACAAAATTCCTTCTCTCAGCAATCCTTCTCAGTTACCCTGCACATCACCATACCAAAACAAACATTTATCCCATAGCAGCACTGAAATCATAAATAAATAAATAAAATAAAGTACTTGAACACCACTACATGCAATGAAATGAACTAAATGCAGTTATATGCAATTAAATGGGCTTGAGAACGAATAATAACTTAAGTAAAAAGGGCATAAAATATGACATTTTGACAAGGTTAATGTTTTACCGGTTAATATAGCCATCATGAATCACACGCTTATCAAATTTACATAGCCTTTCAAGTAGTAGATGACCATCATGCATCGGAACAACATTAGACAACACCTCATCTTTGTATCTTTCAATGGAGAAAAAAATGAGAACATGATTGGTGACCTTGAGTTCCCTTCCAACATTAAGCCATTGTAGCTTGTATGGATGTGGATGCTTTTTTGTTGCTAGGCCAAGTTTATCTACCATCAAAGTACTAGAAATATTAGTACAAATGCCTCCATAAATTATGACAAAACATACATTTCCATCAACGTTGTAGTAAGTATGAAAGATATTCTCGTGTTGTTTATCCACTTTAGTGGCTTGCACACTAAGAATGTTTTTAACTATAAATGTCTCTCCTTCAACAACATGATCTAACTCCTCTTCTTCTTCTTGGATGGGAATGTTATCTTCTTCATCTTCCTCTTGGTCTATTTTAATTTCCCCATCATCTCGTAGGAGCATTGTATTGCATTTTGGATATTGACTAGTAATGTGTCCTCTCCCCAAGCACTTAAAGCATTGTACATATGGGGAACGAACAAGAATAAATGTACTCTTTCCTTTATTGGTTTTGGTAATATGCTTGCTATGTTTGGGTGTTCCACCTCTTTCATTGGTTAGAAATGGATAACTCATTTTGTAAGAGCTTTGACCCCACTTTGTTGTATAACTTCTATAGGTGCGTGAAGTCTCCTTTCTTTTGAGTTGCTTTTACACCTTCATGGCCATATGCACCATGTCATCGATCTCCGCATAATGTTGTAACTCCACAACATTGGTAATATTAGGATCAAGGCCCGCTAGGAACATTGCCATCATGGCTTCTCGATCCTTGTCTATGTTGGCACGAATCATGGCCACCTTCATCTCTTTGTAACAGTCTTCCACGCTATGATTTTCTTGCAAGATTTTGAAGCCTATTAAACAACTCTTGATGGTAGTGGGTTAGAATGAATCGTCTCTACATCACTGCTTTCATTTCATTCCTAGTAGAGATAGGACATTCACCATTTCTCCTTATGCTAGAAGTCATTTGATCCCACTATATTAGTGCATAATCCATAAATTCAATGGCGACTAGTTTTACCTTCTTAAGCTCAATTTAGTTGTGGCAATAAAAGATGTGTTGTACTTTCTTTTCCCATGCAAGGTAAGCGTCAGGATTCATCTTACCTTTAAATGGTGGAATGGAGATCTTGATGTTGCTAAGATTGTCATCGATTCGTGGACGAAACCTCTAATGTCTCACGCCTTGATTTTTCGAGTCATGTTATGAGACGTGATCATCTCCTTGCCTAACTTCTTCCCCTTCTTCAAATTCTTCTTGGTAGGCTTTATCTCCTTGATCTTGCCTTTGCCTTATTTAAATTAGATCATCTGGAATGCGGTTTATTCATTCATAGATTGGTTCCAATTCTTCCCTAAACATCATTGCCAACTCACTAACCATTGCTTGAATTTGCAAGTTTGGTGCACCACCTTCATTTGGGTTGTCACCTTCTCATGAAATATGAGAATTGTCTCTACAATTATGAAACATGATTAGTAATAAAAAAAATTAAATCTTACCAACACAAAATCTCACCAATTTCACTCCAAAGGAAAGCCACTCCATTCGTGTTTCACTCGGGATAGCTTTTACCCTTGATGTACTCTCTTGTCTTTTATTACTCTTGCTTGTTTTTTCAAGCCTTGTAGAACTTCCTTAAGGCTTAAAGGAATTCTTGTGGAATTCGGCTGAAACAAATGTTTAAGAATATATATAGATGTGTAGGAAATAAGGTGGCTATAAGAAATAAAGGAAATTGTGAGAATGAGTAATATTAAATGAAAATGATGAAAGAAATGGAGAATCAAATTCAAGCTTCCTTTTGTGTGTGTTAAATATGAAATAATGTTTCCCTCTCTCTTTAAGATATTTTTATATTTTTTTAAATTTTTACTACACTAGGAGAGACAAAACTAAAACTTACTGATCAACTGTAGCTCTGATACCAAATGATATGAATCCAGTTGTGATATTACCGAATCATATGTGATGTGTGCCCGATCATGATTCTAGTAAGTATTAGGAATTGTTTGCTTTGAATCCTGTAATGAAACTTGTAATGATAATGAGATAGAATTAAAAATGGTGTTATGATTGAAATAAAATTGATGTTGTAGGATTGATGAAAGGATGATGATAAAGTTGTAGTTTAAAGGAAATTAAATATGTTGAAGGTTATGGTGATATTGGCGTAAAACATGTATGAATAAAGGAAGATGGATTATGACCCTATAGTTATAAGGAACTAGAAACCAACAACATAATAAGATGGATTAAAGGGGTAGGGGATGGAACGTGACCCTCTAGCTATATGGAGCTAGGAACTAGCGCTATAAAACATTGAAATGGATGAATACCACAAGAACAAACTTGAAGCCGATAAAGTTCTCAATAGAACTATAAAAAAATAACTCACGAAGAGGTTTATAATTCAAAGGTTGTGTGATTACAATGAAAGGAAAAGTGCTTATTTATAGTATTCATAGGCTTAATATGAAAAGTCTTAAAAAAAGAGATAATTGCTTCATCTTAATGATAATGAAAGCTCATGAATGCATTGTTCTTTTCTTCTCTCAAGTGGAAGAAAGTTCCAAGAGTCTAGGATGAATTTGGACATTCTCTAGGCTGAATCTAAACTCATGCATCCAATGGAGAAGACTATTGCACTTCCATGGCTTGCTCTCTCATGTAGAATGCCTGAAGACAACTTAGGATGTATGTGGACATCCTATACGTCCAAAGGGGAGGTGTTTCTTGACATTTCATGCTCATCTTCATGTAATTATCCTTCTTGAATGCCTTTATGATGAGAATAAAATAGGCGTTCAATGCATGTCCCTTTGTAGAATTCGAATGGTCTCTTGCAAAGATGATAAAGAATATGATTAAGGATGAATTGAAGGCTTGTCTCCCTTGTAGAATTTGAAAGGTCTCTCTTTAGTTCAAACATATCCATAGCCGGCCATGTACCTAGACACAATCATTCAAGCTTTAAAACAAATTAAGAAAAACATGTCATGCAAACATTTAAAGAGCTAGTTTAATTTATGAACTAGTTTAAATTAATGAACTAGTTTAATTAATGAACTTGCTTTATTGAATGAAACAACATACTTAAATGAAGTAGCTTTCATAAAGACCTACATGATTTAATGAATTCAAGCTTAAATGAAGTAACATGCTTATTTATTTATTCAAATTAATGTCATGCAAATTATGCACAAGTAAAAGATGGAAGTCCTCCCTCAAACTTGTTATCTCCTTCTTCATGTCCCAATCTTAACAAAACAAGTTTTCCATGGCTTCTTGGAATTACCTTGCCCTAGCACGTGTCATTAGTCCACTAGGGAATACTTTCGGGTCCTTGTCAACGGTGACCAGTAGGTATGTTTAATGAGATGGCATCGAGAGATTCATTTCTCTATATAGTTTTTTGAGATCATTGGTTTTGTGGATTTTGTATTTCCAAGTCTTTAGTTGTTGTGAGTAATAAATTAGGTACTGAAATCCTGTTATCTTTTGATTTCCATTTACTTATTTGTTCGTTACATAGAATTTATCTCGATTTATTGATTTTACTATTGCAAAGGCAGATCCGGTATAATACTTTTATTCTCTGTGTGATACGATACTTGATACACATATGTATATATACTTTATTATTTTAGCACAATAATGTATGCTTTCACTTTTGTCGATACATTTCCATCACATCATTAATCCAAGAGAGTCATTCAGATTTTAGAAGATATACTCCAGTGTTGCATCATTGATTTTGAGGGTAGTTGGGAAGATAATCTTTCACATATGAAGTTTGCCTACCATAATAACTATCAGTCAAGCATCTAGATAGTCCTGTTCAAGGTGTTGTATGGACGCAAATGAAGGACTTTTTTTTTGTTGGACTGAACTTAGTGAGGTTAAGCTTTTTGGATTGCCTTGATCAGTGAAAACGAGGAGACAATTCATTTTATTCAAGATAGACTCAAGGAAACTTTTGATAGTCAAATGACTTACACGAATTTGAAACATGAGGATATTAAGTTCTCTATGAGAGATAAAGTCTTCCTAAAGGTGTCACCTTGAAAAAATGTTGTGTTTCAGGCGCAAGAGAAAGTTAAGTCCGAGGTTTATTGGGCTGTATGAGATTCTTAAGAGAGTTGGACTCGTAGCTTATCAGTTGAGACTAATACTATCATTAATTCCTAGAGTTAAAGCCCCCGCATTATATGCCATCAATTTTCCAATGAAAACCCCCCAATTGTTTGACCATCTGTTCTAAAATAAATTCTATCAACAATTCATTGACTAAGACCTAAAAATCAATTGTATGTAGCACCACCAACATTGGATCTTCTCCCTCCTCTAAACAGTGTATAACCAATAAATGTGAGCGGATATACCATGGTGCATCTATTTCAATTCGATTTGTGTCGATCTCATGATACAACCTAAAAAGGAAACGACCCTATCGTAATTCTGATATCGCTATGCCACCGCAGGATGCTATACGTTTGCAAGTGAAGTACACATTGTTTGGACAATAACGCTTGACATTAGGAAACTCCCTACAAATTAGTTCGTAAAAGTTATAATGGGACCACTCGCAACCTGATCAATTAACAACGCCTTCTCCTTCTCTTCCCCTAAATTCAGACCTTCCAAATCATTTTTCAGATCACCCATTGATAAAAAAAAGAAAAAAGAGGAGAATATCAGTCGGGAAACCTTCCGCTTCAAATCAAGTAAATACAATAAAAATCAACAACTTCCTACGGAACAGACAATGAAGAAAAACTAATAAACCTGAGACTATCTAGGAGACATGCCACAAAAAACAGAGATATAGTGTGCCAATCGACAAAGAAAATGCGTGCTAGACGATAGAGAAAACTCTATTTTGATTATTATATTAAAATTCAAATGCTACTGAAAATTTTTATTCTCTAAAACCCTGTCTTAAATATGTTTAACTGATACAATAATAATTTATAAAATTTTCCCATTATAAACTAATGGTTGGAATATATATCTCAATTGACCAAGATAATATTCATTTAATTATTCAAACAAAAAAATAATTTAATAGAAATAAATAGGATAGTAAACATAACGAAACTGTCATATTTAAAACTTGTCCTGCATCACAAATTTATTCCTTTTAGGAATACAATTCGTCTTCCCTTATTATGGCGTTTTTACCTACATATCACCCTCAGACCCATTAATTATCTATCATGCACCATCTCTCCTAATATTACTAATCTAGCATACTTTCTAACAAGGCGCAGATCACTATCCACGCCTTCGCGAGGTTCTATCCGAACTGGTGTCACGTAAGGGAAGGCGTGGATCGCCATCCGCATCTTTATTAAACCTCTAACATATATGGAAGGTGTGGATCATGAAACACGCCTTCCATGGGAAATGTTAACGTGGCACCACTTGAGAAGGTACGTTTCAAGGAGCATGCCTTCGAAGGTCCACATCATTCCTCAAAACATTTTAAAAGAATATGCTTTAAAAAATTAAAAAAAATAAAATATAGGGACTAATATCATAATTTAATACATATTAGTTCCATGAGTTGAAGAGCTTAATGGGGTTAGCTTATATAGGCATATTAGAGTGTCTAGGTTATGTTTCTTGAAAATGTGGGATAAAAGTTAAAATGTGCATTCTTTAACTTTTTTTATCTCTATATCTAATGAATCTACTCATACACTATTGTTAACTCTTTAAGGATCTCCCCTTTAAAATTGTTGAAGATCATATACCTAATCAATCTTTTGGTTAGTAGGAAGAAACAATCTTAATTATCATAACGTGAAAAAAATACTTTCATGTGCTTCTTACATATGTGTTAGACTCTTAAGCTCGCCAATTTCTAAAGGAAGATCATCTTGTAGCTTATTCCATCTCAAATTACTACAGCAAAAAACATATAATTAAATAAATTACATGAAAATTACCCATTATCTCATAATCTAGATTTAAAACAAAAGAACATATATTATTTTAAGGCGTTTGAGCCACCCGAATATAATTAATATTATATTCGATCTTACATAAATATATCGTTTCCCTTTTGATATATATATCAGCTTCAAAATTTAATTTAGTATAAATCTTAATAGTAAATATTAACATAATGTAATTATTTAAATATATTAACATATAAAAAATATCTAATCTTAATTAATATAAACCTTAATAATAAATATTAAACTAATGTAATTTAATAATAGTGTATAAGTAGATTCATTAGATATAAATATAAAAAAGTTAAGGAATATATCTTTTAGCTTTTATCTCATATTGTTAAAAAGCATAACCTAAACACTCCAATATGTCTATATAAACTAACTCTATTAAGCTCTTCAACTCATGGAACTAATATGTATTAAATTACGATGTTAGTATCTGTAGTTTTATTTTTTAAAAAAATTTTTAAAGTGTATTTTTTTAAAATGCTTTGAGGGAAGATGTAGATTTTGGAAGGAGTAGACTTTTGAAGGCGTGCCCCTTGAAACACGCCTTCTCACGTGGCGTCATGTCAACATTTTCCATGGAAGATGTGTTTCATGATTCGCACCTTCCGTATATTTCAGAGGTTCAACAAAGGCATGGATGACAGCTCGGACAGAACCCGTGAAGGCGCGGATGGTGATCTACGCTTTGTGACAAAAGATGCTAGATTGGTAATATTAGGAGAGAGGGTGACTGACAGGTAATTAATGGGTCTAAAGATGATATTTCGGTAAAAATGTCCCTTATAGGTAAAAATTGTTAAAAAAAATCTTAAACTCTTATTAATTATATATAGTGTAAACGTGCAGTCACTGAAAGAATATTAACACAAATAAGTAAATAAATGTTAATACTAGACTTGAATACAACTGAATACACTCTCATGTGATATCATGATCTATTTAACCATTTTCTTTTTGTTAGAGTACGCATGTAGTATCTAGACTGTTAGTTTTGATCTGTTTTAGTACCTAAACTTTAATTTTTTTCAAAACCATATCTAAAGTTTAGTTTTTGTTTCATTTTAGTACCATCTGTTAAAAACTTAACAGACGAGCTCGACGGTCGCATCGTCAACATTCTCTGAGCATCGCATCTATCGGCTGGCAAAGCCTAAACTTTTCAACCCTCACCTTTTCGATCCCCTAAATGCGATTTTGTCATATGTTTCATCGGAAAATGCCTCAATCTCCCCAAATTGATAATGGACTCTTTGATTTTTTTTCATCCTTCAATCTCCATGATCCACCGTCCAATGGGCTTGAAATTGGACTATGTTGGTCGCCTCATCATTCTCTCATGGTCCACCGTTCGGATTGGCCGTCCGTCTACTGGAGCTATGCCACATCAGCCCGTTTGTTAAGTTTTTAATGGTGGGATACTATAATGAAACAAAAACTAAACGTTAGGTATAATTTAAAAAATAATGTTTTAGGTACTAATACAGACCAAAAGTGATAGTTTAGGGACTAAATGCGATGTCTGCCCTTTCTTTTTTTTTTTCATTTTTTATGGAAACAACACATCAAACAAACTCTATAGTCTCGCTCATTTCTTCTTAATCAGTCGCTATAGAAAAATCGAGTAAATTCAAAAAAAAATTAGCTGACCCTATTCCCATATATAATGGGGTGAGGGGGAGGTAAGGTAGTAGGCTGCCCCCAACGCCAGGTTGAGAGCAGCTTCCGTGGAAGACCTCCGGCAGTCATAATTATGAACTACCTTAAAAAGAACTACTCGGTCATCCTCCACTAAGAAAGCTTCTTGTTATTAGTTACACTCGGCTTCCTCGCCCATGTAGGGCGTTGGTAAAAACAATTCCCCATACAGGGCTCTAACCAAATTATTTCTTGAACTGAGGTACTTGCTACAGTGCTCCATAGGTCGCCAAATGCTCTTTGCGACAAAACCTCCTCTGTTGCAGCAACTCTTCTCTCTTCCCTCGCTGTTGCAGCTCTTCTCTCGCATGCATGGCTCATGCACGCTAAGTAGGTCGCTGTGTGCTCCTGGAGACCTATGGAGGTCGTCGTGTTCTCCTGGAGACCTATGGAGGTCACTGTAGGTAGGTCGTTGTGTGCTCCTGGAGACCTATGGAGGTCGCCGTGTGCTCCTGGAGACCTATGGAGGTCACTGTAGCAATCACTCTACTTAAGCAAATAATTGTTCGACTGCACTATGTGTACTTTTTTTTCCATTGCTTTATTCAACCACTTTTTCCAGTTACACTCAGCTTTCTTTTTTATTTTATTAACCCTTTCACTCATGTGTTGGAGTTTGCTCATCCAATGGAGAACAATGATGAATTTCCCTCCGGTTTGAGGATTCTCATAGTTGATAATAGTATTACGTGCCTATTTGTTTTGGAAACAATGCTTCGAAAGCTCAAATATGAAGGTATTTAATCGAGTTCTACCGATCTGTTTGAATCATTCATCTCGTTCATTGCAAGTTCACTGTTATTTCTTTCTTTCTCTCCTAAACCAGAGATTATACGCTTCTGAATATTGTTTATATGAGAAATTGTAATTGTTATGTCTCGAGATGTGTTGATTTCATGGTGATTTTCAGTGACAAAGTGTCAACAAGAAAGACATGGGCTTGCTTTGCTTCGAGAAGACGAAACTAGATTCGATATTGTGCTTTGTGAAATACATGGATTGAATGCCACACTCCAAAATTCAGGTTAATATTTTACTCTTGATAAATCAAAATTTTTAATTGCTTCAATTATTTAATTTAGAGCTAAATTGAATAAATGTTAATTTTAAAGATATCGACTTATCTTGTAGTTTTACCAACTTATTTTTAGTAATCAATTTTCCTCAAATTTTTTATTTTAGAATTATGTTTAAAGTGTAATTCCTAAGTTTGTTTCATTTCAAGTTATTTTCCTTATTATCTTATAAGCATTATCTTATTATCTTAAATTGTTTATATTATATTATCTATTATATTATTTATTTCAATTCTAAAATATATTCCATAAATTATCTATTTTAGAGTTGACTTTTAAATAAGACTTCTATCTTTATCTCTATCTTTATCTTTAGTTTAGTTTAATTTGATATTATCAATTTATAATTTTTTTTATTTCTTTCTAAACTCTATATATTGCCATGAAATAAAGAGAGAAAACAAATTCATCTTTTCCCTTATTATTTCGTTTCAAATTCAGTGACTATTAATTTAGTTAGCTTTTCTAAGATCGTGTGGTCTCTCTCCACTAAACCTTCGACTCAAGATTCCGACCACAAAAGTCTTTGCTCATTAATATCTTTATCTCTATACGATTTATGGTGTGTGTCCTACCGTGCTACAATCATTTTGATTCTGTTTAATAGATTTTCTATTGAATTTAGAATAATTAAATTTTGATTGATGTTGTGGTGATGTATATAAATCTCTATGTGTCTCTGTCCGATGCTATAGGTATTTTTTTTATTGATTGATTGAAGATTGAATTGGAAGCATGGTTGTTTTTGTGAAAATTGTTTGTATTAAATGCATATTTGTTATATGTTATGCGACACATGTTGATATATCATATTCTGACTTTATTTTATGCATTCGGACTATGTGATTATGTAATTATTTTTACATTTGGATCAGATAAGATATCATATATATGTTATGTTATCATGTCATATTGGGTTGGGATTGATAGGGGATGTTCAGTGTATTCACCCGACGGGGTGAATTTCACTTCAGATTCAGTGGCCTCTACCTTTGTGATCTACCCCAATTCGGATGGTGTGTTGTAGTTAGACTGGTTCTGGGAACCTACTCTTCAGACGGGTGTGATGTATGGGTGCATTTACATCTGCATATTTATTCATACCATGAATATTATGACTCGTACTCTAATTATGTTTGTTGACTTTTCTGAATACTTTATTTATTCGTACATTTTGACCGCACTAAGCTCTATAACTCATCCTCTTTATTTCTCTCTTTTAGATATTTTAGAATTAGGATCGGATCGACATCTCGAGGATCGGAGTCTCAAATTTAAAAAAAAAAGAATATTTGGATAAAGTGATAATAATTGTATAAATTATTTGTGATTATGATTTAATATCTGATAAATTATTTTGAATTAAATTCTAGATCACTTTGGTGATCAATGTGACTTTCAAGATTCGACCGCAACGTCTTGGCCGGGTCTTGGGAGTTACATTAAAGCTGCTTTAGATCATTGGATTAGAGATGGATTTACCAGTTGTTAGTAAGTGAAAATAAATATGCATCAGATGTTAACAATACTTGTCCACTTATATATTTGATCCAATGTTTGTTTTTGTTATACAGTGATGTCTTCGGATGATCAAAAAGGAGTTGTTATGAAGTGTATAATCCATGGTGCTTGTGATTATTTGCTGAAACCAGTTCAAATGGAAGCCGTTCAACTCAATTGGCAGCATATCGTTAGCAACAGAAATCGAAAGTTTCGAGGTTTTCAGCTGCCTGTGGAAGGTAAAGGAATCTTACAAAGCTCGAAGCATACGAAAGAAAACGAAGAGGAGGACGAAGACGATAATGGCCGGGAATCATCCAAGTGATGACCCTGAAGAAACGGAGGCTTATTTGGACACAAGAGCTATATGAAATTTTTGTTGCTGCTCTTAATCAACTAGAGCATGAAAGTATGAACTATGAACAAACCCTCTATTGTCTGGTACGTTTTCTAGTCTTAACAATTCAAATTACACTCCGATGGATCGGATACGAATATGTTCGAATGTCGAACATGATACTAAAAGAAAAATGAAGAGTGTCTTAAGTAATACCCCTGTGTTTTGTCTTGATCTGCAGAGGCTCAACCTAAGAAAATCTTGGAGCGTATGCAGGCTATGAACGTTACTGGTCTTTCAAGAGAACATGTTGCCAGTCATCTTCAGGTAATGTTTTGTTTTTTAGTGTTGTATCATCTTTTGACCAAAAACAACACTGACAAATGAAGGGCTTGTAGAAATACCGTTTGAATCTTTGGAATCGAGTTTGATCCTCGGCTGATCACGAAGATGTAAATCCCGAATTCGAGCATGCTTCTCCGTCACACGGGTTCGACTTACATTTTCAATCCACGGCCGGCTGTTCATCTCATCAACTTCCAACTCAAAATCTGATCATTAGTACCCCACAACCATCTATGACTCGCACAACAGCAAAACGGGTTTTTAACGGCGTTTTTTTTGTCATATAGAGGCATTTTTATGCGCCGTTAAAAAACCCTTCTGGTGCAAAAACAAACGCCACAAAAAGCGTCGCTAAAACAAACTCCGCTAAAGGTTATGCTTTTTAGCGGCGTTTGTTACAAACGCCGTCGCAATTTATCTTTTCTTTAGTGGCGTTTGTTCTCATAAATGTTGTTAAATATTCTGACATATAGTGGCGTTTGTGATTGTAAAACACCGCTATTGACTACGTATAGTGGTGTTTTTCTATATAAACACCGCAAAAGATCTTGAACTTTAATGGCGTTTTGTTTTACAAACGCCGGTATTGATTATGAATTTAGTGGTGTTTTATTAAACTAACGACGCTAATTAAAATTGATTTTTTAAATGTTTTCTGCTCTTTTATCACCCAGATTTAAAATTTTAACCTGTAACATTATCCTATAAACTTGAAATCCATAACAACAAACTTGAAATCCATAATAATAAATTAAAGTTTACATTAAAGTGAAATATAATGTAGTTCAACGTTATTAACTAGAGGATTTACTCTCCTCATCTTCATCTTCATCTTCATCCTCTTCCTCCTCCTCTTCATCCTCATCGGATGTTTCATCGGGATAATCATTTCTTGGATTATCTTCAGCTGCAAACACCAAAAAGAATATACAAGTCATACCAACATCCCCAGAATTTGGTGACAGAGACTAGACTCTAAATGTTACCATTTGAATCTTCACTATCATATTCCGACTCATATGGCACATCATAGAAATCCTCATCATCCACCTGCACCCTGCAACAAGATCATGCATCACTTTCAATGTGTGTGTAAGAGAGAGGGAGAGAGATGAAATAACAGACTATGTAATGTTATACTCACAGTGGTAATGGATTTGAGGCCATATCCTCGTCTACATCAGAGTCATCCTTCACAGTGTAGTAGTCATACACATATTGTTCTGCATGTTAATTAGAAAAGGAAATAACACATCATAGCAGCTGCATAAACCAGTGAAATCAACTGCATAAAAACCAAATAATACTAAAGAGTACACAAATAATACAATTCTATAATGAAACAGCATTGCAGGAAAACCAGTGAAATCAACTGCATAAAAACCATATATGAATATGAAAGATCAAACGGTGAACTCTAAAGCCGAAAACAATAGCAGCAGAAAGGCCAGACATAGTGCAGCAAACAGTGGTTCATCATAAGAAACCAAATTTACAATTCACAAACTTTTCCAAACACATATAGGATTCAATTTCGGCAACAGCTTCGGGGATGAACTCTTTAATTAAAGGCATATAACTTGACAAAAGCTTTTGATCCTCCGAGGATCTCTCTCTGCAGTAAAAATCAAAGCAACTTAATCTGTTTCACAATAATTCTTTAATAAATAAATTTTAAGACAAACTTACTCAAATTACATGCTACAAGAATATGAAAGTAAAAGTAAATAACGAATCCTTTTTCCCTACATCACAAGATTGCTGGTTGTGTAAAATTGTACTTGATACGGACAAACTTCTGAAGATTGTTCAGATTCTCTAGATTTTGGATTAAAACACTAATATTAACAAGTTTCTACAAGGAAATGAGTAAGTCTAAGTAAACTTGGGCAGTTCGGTTCTCTTAACAAAACCAGTTAACAACTTTTTACTTTAGTCATATTCATCACGCTTTGTATTAAAGAAGTAAAACCATACGCAATACGCCTCTTGCGTATACCATGATGATGACAGATTAATGCAAGAAGTTAAGAAAGGGAAAACTTAGACAGCTAAAATCCACGAAGTATTAGAAATGAAGATATATAACGGAAATAGTCACACTAGAAGGCAATGTCCATCTTAAAGTATAACTTGATAAGCTTTCTGTGGTACAAATTCATCAAACATTGTAAAATCAAATGATCATTACACAGTGAAACTTAAGAGGATGACTCCCAGCAAACATTTCAAAACCTACTCGGTCGGTTAAAGCATTCAACTTACTGGTGTATCGGCCATAGGAACATTTAGAGCTTCCATTGTCCCACAAAGATACCCGTGTTCGAGATCACATCCTTGTATTCGGACATTAACTCTCCAAGCTTCCTCTTTTTGTAAACTAGAGACATTTTGTGTACAAGAAAATGTCTGCAAATAAAACAATATTGTCATAAAATCCACTACAGGATTTATTCATAGGTAGGAACAAGACTATGCGTAAACTATTTTCTATTTATAATTTATTTTCGCTTCCAAAAATCTTATAAATTCGCCTTCCTAAAATTTTATAAATTCTTTCCCACATAAAATGATATGCTTAAACTAACCCAAACCAACTAACATTAAAAAAAAATTATTCAGAAACTAAAATCAAAACTCCCATAATAACGAATTATCAATGGATTCAAAAGGGTTTTAAGGAATAAGATAAAAAATTCAAAGTCCCAAGGGAAAATTCATCGATCTGTCCAACGCTCAAAAGCGTATAAGCTGGGGACGAAGTATCTCCGGAATTGGTACCTTCAAAATCGAACAAAACTATCGAATATGAATCGAGAAAAAGATAGAAACTTTAAAAACCCAGATCAAATTCAAAATTCTTAATAAGGGAACTTAAAATGAATAAGGAAAAACCTGAAACTTGAGAAGGTGTGGAGCTCTCCGCGACTCTCACTGGCGTTGTTTCGGATTTTTTAGGAGTTATTAATATTCGGAAATCAAATCGAAAGAATGAAATTAAACAAAATAACATATCGAAAGAATGAAATTAGGGTTTAGAAAAAAGATGGGAATTTACCGTAAGTAAGAGCACAAACGATGGCAGAGAGTTGAGCGTTGATGGCGTGACGTTGGAGGCCTCGACAACTTCGAGCGGCGACGAGCAACAACAGTTTCGTAGCTATTTAGGTATGTCCGACGGAGATGGCAAATAGGAAAAGGGGATCGTGGGAATAGAGAAAAAGGGGAAAGGATTTCGCAAGATTAAAATTATAAAACATTACGACGTTTTCTAAAAAACTCCACTAAAGTACAAGTTTGTTGTCGTGTTTGTTTAATAACGCCACTATATATGAAATGTATTGTGGTGTTTTCTAAAAAACGCCACTAAGGTACAAGTTTGTAACGGCATTTGTTCAAAAACGCCACTATATATGTAAAACCTATTGTGGCGTTTGTGTAAAAAACATCACTAAAATACCAATTTGTTGCAGCGTTTGTTTAAAAGCGCCACAATATATGTACCCTATTATGGCGTTTGTCTAAAAATGCCACGATATATGTACTCTATTGCGGCATTTGTTTAAAAATGCCACTAAAGTACTTATTTGTAACGGCGTTTGCCAAATAAACTCCACTAAAGTATGAGTTTTAACGGTGTTTGTGAAAAACACCGTTAATGTTATTATTTAGTGGCGTTTTGGATATAAATGCCACGATATGTATAAATTTAGTGGCGTTTGCTTTGAAAACGCCGCTACAAACGCCGTTATATACCTGTTTTGTTGTAATGTCGATTGAGTCATGATCAACAATTGAGCAACAACATCTATGAATCGGTTGTTTTGGGTTCGATTCATTGTCTCCTAACTAAGTTATCTTTGCATGATCTCTCTCGAATGAACTTATTATTCGAAAACAATGTCGCCTTTTTAAATGAAGAACAGTTGTATAGAAACGTGGGGGACAATGCTGCTGTGCTTTCGTGCTCCATTTTAGATGGTGACGAGTTATTCTATCAGCCTAGCAAATTTTGTTGTTGGAGAATACGATGAATACGTGGACCATTTGCATAGGTTAGATTCTGAGATTTCGGTTGGAGAATCTGATGCCTCCAGAAAGTCGACTGGAGCACCTAATGTCATCAAGTTTTTCATCTCCGTCTTTGCTGAAGTTATCCTGGCCGGTTAAGCATCTTCATTCCTCCACCTTCCATTTTAACAACTTGAGACTTTTTTCTTTCTTTCTTGACTCGGGTAGGAAATCGTCACCCACCTTTAGCTCCCTCTCGACCAAAGACTCATTTTCTTTGATCACAATAAAAGTCAAGTGGGTAATCAAGCATCCCTTTGTTGTATGTTCAGAAGACGCCGACTGTTTCAGTTAACTTTACGAAGATGTCAAATTCTCCGACGGACTTCCCCCTACACTACTCATTTCATACTAGAAAAAAAAATTCAATACCTCATACAAGAAATTTTTTCAAACCTTCGTCCCTACAATTTTACTTTAAGATATTGTCATTCAACGCACAAGAAGATACATTAAGTTATGTAAGTTTTGGAAAGGAGCAACTGTGTACTTATTATTTTAAAAATATTATTATACTTGGGATTTATTGATTGATAAAGTAGTCAAGTATTCTCATGTTGTTTTTAGCTTATATACATTTGAATTCGGACATTTATCTTAAAAATGTGCTAAAAAGAGGATAAAAATAAAGAAATTTATAAACAAGAAAATATTAAAATGAAATTGATATTAAGAAAATAAAAAGATTATGAAGCTCACATAGCAAGAGATTGAGGCAAAAGAATTGAACCGATTGATCCATATTTTTTTAGGAGAAATCTAAGGAACGACAATTTAATTTAGGACTAAAAAACAATGATTTTTGTGTGTAACTGAAAATGTGATAAAAGAAACAACATTTTAAGTTGAACATAATCTAAAATGTTAGTAAAAAATAAAATTTTAGGTTGCTAAACATTAAATATTATGATTTTTATAATAATTTTAGTTATACATCAAAATCATATCTTTTAACCTTAAATTAGACTACCGCACAACAAAACTACCCAAATTTTATGATTTCATTCCGAGGCATGTACAAAATAAAACAATATCGACCGTTTCAGCTTTAAAAAATAGCTGTTTGTATTTTCTTCTTCTTCTTCTGGGTATTATTTATTGTTTTCTTTCCTTCAAAATTTGAGGGTTGTTTTGTATCGGAGAAGGGATATTCACAGTAAAAAGATGGTGAAATAGGCTTCTTCTCCGGTGACAATAGCGGTTTCTTCAGCCGGAAAAGAAAGTGGGAGAAGCATGGTTACGGGGCCTAAGGATGGTTATGGGGTTCGAGCTGGTGCTAATGGATTTGAGCATCCACCAGACTTTGGAGAGAGATGTAAAAGATCTTTGACTAGAAAGGTTGGAGATTCTGCTGCACTTCTCAGTCCATACAGATAATTTCAATTCTTAGATTTGATTAACTGATATTTCATGCTTTGTAGTTCATTACTTCATTAATGTGTTAATGGTGAGAGAGAAACTAATTTCAAGCGTGATAAATTTTATGTATAGTTATCTCAATTCAAGTACCAACAAATTGTATAGTTTTATGCTGCAGTAATCTATAGTCTAATCAACTTTTTGATTTTAGTTGAGCTATGAATCTGTATTTTGTTCTGAATCTTGAATTTATACATGTTTGGTTGTATGCAGATGGCTTATTATACTCCGTCTTGTTGCTCTGAGTTTCTTTCTTACATGGACGATTAGGCACCCCAACCGTGATGCAATGTGGTTATGTATACTAGATCAGCTTCCTAAACTCTGTCCTGTAAACAGAATAACTGATCTCTCGGTCCTCAAGGAGCGATTCGAGTCCCCTAATCCTCTGTAACACAAAAGAGAGGTCCAACCTTCCAGGCATCGATGTTTTTGTTTCCACGGCTGATCTTGAAAAAGAACCGCCTCTTGTCACAGCAAATACCATCCTTTTGATCCTAGTTGTTGGCTGTCCAGTAAAAAAACTTGCTTGTTATCTCTCAGATGATGGTGGATCTCTTCTGACAATCGAAGGCTAGAATTTAGGTTCCTTTCTTCCGGAAATACGACATACATCCATGGACCCTGAAGCATATTTCGGGCAGAAGCGCGACTTTTCGAAGAACAAAGTGAGGCTTGATTTCCTTAGGGAGAGGAGGAGAGTGAAGAGATATTATAATGAATTCAAACTGAGGGTTAACTTATTGCAGGATTCGATTAGGAGGAGATCAAATGCTTACAATGCTCATGAATAGCTTAGAGCAAAGAAGAAACAGATGGAAATGGGAGGCAATTTTTCATACCCTATTAAGATTCCTGTGGCTACTTGGATGTCAGATGGTTCTCACTGGCCTGGAACATGGGCCTCTGCAGAGTCAGACCATTCAAAAGGAGATCATGCAGGGATTATTCAGGTATATTATGCAAGATTAATGGTTTATTGAATTTGTTTGATTTTCAAATACTAACATTTAGCTTTCTCTGAAGGCAATGCTCGAAACACCAAATGCCCAATTGGTTTACGGTGCAGAAGCTAACTGTTAGGTATGGCTCATAAATATACCAGTAAAGAGGACAGGAGATGGAGCGGAGTGAGCGAAGCGAACATCAACTGTCCTTACAAAAAGTCTCGTTGTGGGTTACAAATTATGTGGGTTGGGGTGTGGGGCGTAGCCCCCGCGGTACGGTACAGGGTTGATTTTGTAATTATGTACCAGGGTTTTCTATTATAAATAGAGATGTAACCTAGACCTAAAACATCATTGAATAAAACTTCTAGCGCCGCCTAGGCACCGAGGACGTAAGCACATTGCCGAACCTCGTAAAATTCTCGTGTTCTTTCGTTTTCTTTACCCGTTTTCGTCAACAATTGGTATCAGATGTCAGGAGCAAAATTCGAAGTCGCGAAATTCGATGGTCAGGGTAACTTCGGATTATGGCAAACGAGGGTGAAGGATCTATTGGCGCAGCAAGGGATCTTGAAGGCTTTGCGACCTACAAAGCCGGCGTCGATGGATGAGGAAGATTAGGAAGAATTGCAGCAGCGAGCGGCAGGAACCATACGATTATGCTTGGCGGACGAGGTCATGTATCACGTCATGCATCTATCGTCTCCAGACGAAATTTGGAGGAAGTTGGAAAGTCAGTTTATGTCCAAATCCTTAACGACAAAACTGTATCTGAAGCAGCGGTTGTATGGGCTGAAGATGCAGACGATCACGATTTGGCGCAACATGTGAATGTCTTCAATCAAATCGTTTCTGATCTGGCTCGGCTTGATGTGAAAATTGAGGATGAAGACAGAGCGATGATTCTGTTGTGTTCGTTGCCTTCCTCTACGAACACATGGTGACTACTCTTACATATGGGAAAGAGACTATCAACGTTGAGGAGATTACTGCAGCCTTGTTGGCTCACAACCAGCGGAAGCAATGCAGGGAAAGCTCTCAAGCCGATAGCTATCAAGGGTAATCGAGATCGTGGACGGAAGCCAGAGAAGGTAGGGTCCGGGAAGCGGAATTCCAGATCCAAATCCAGGGATAAGAAGACGATTCACTGTTACAAGTGCAAGGAGGCGGGACATATGAAGCGAGACTGTCCGAAGTTGAAAAAGCAGACTGATGAGAAGCGTGATGGCTCATCCAAGTCTGTGAACGTGTCGAGGATGATACTTCTGATTGCAGTGAGGGTGATATGCTTTCTATTTCAACGACACAATTGACGGATGCTTGGATTCTTGATTCTGGATGTTCTTATCACATCACGCCAAATAGGGAATGGTTTTCGACATACAGGCCGGTTAATTCTGGTTCGGTTTATTTGGTGATGATCGATGTTGCAATATTGTTGGTATTGGTGATGTCAGAATTAAGATGCACGATGGCTCCGTTCGGACGTTGAGTGTTCAACATATCCCAGACTTGAAGAAGAATTTGATTTCCTTGGGCACTTTGCACAGAATGGTTTTATCCCTAAGGCTGACGAGGATAGGGAAACCATTCGGATTGTTAAAGCATTGACTGTGATGAAAGGCAAGATGACTGCAGGGAAATCTACAGATTGTTAGGAGTACCGTTGCAGGTGGAGTTCACTCTGTTGAGTCCTGTGATGATACGACAAAATTGTGGGATATGCGCCTTGCTCATCTTAGTGAACGTGGTATGGCAGAATTACACAAGAGAAACTTGTTGCATGGTGTCAAAAGCTGTAAGCTCGATTTTTGCAAGTATTGTGTTCTTGGTAAACAGACTAAAGTCCGTTTCAAGACTGCGAAGCACACAACTCAAGAGATTCTTGATGTGCATTCTGATGTATGGGGGCCTTCCACGACATCGTCTTTGGGTGGATCTAGGTACTATGTTACTTTTATTGATGATTTTTTCACGGAAAGTTTGGTGTATTTTTGAAACAGAAATCTGAAGTTTTGAGAAGTTCAAGCTGTGGAAAGCTGAGGTAGAAACCAAACAGGACGAAAAATCAAGTGTTTGCGGTCTGACAATGGTACGGAGTACACAGATTCACAGTTCCTACAATTCTGTAAGGAGCATGGGATTCAGAGGCATTTTACAGTGCGCAAGACACCACAACAGAATGGTGTTGCGGAACGAATGAACAGGTCGTTGAATGAAAGAGCCAGATGTTTGCGGTTGAATGCCGGCTTCCCAAACACTTCTGGGCTGAGGCTGTTAACATGGCGTGTTACCTTATCAACAGATCGCCAAGGCATCGCTGGCTGGGAAAGTTGCAGAAGAGTATGGACTGGTCATGATGTTAGTTTTGATAACTTACGGATTTTGGTTGTCCTGCTTATGTGCATTGCTGATGAGAGATCCAAACTTGATGCAAAATCGAAAGAGTGCATTTTTCTGGGTTACAAGAAAGGTGTCAAGGATTCAAGTTCTGGGATCCAGTTCCGAAGAAAGTTGTGATTAGTAGAGATGTCGTTTTTGATGACAGTCTAGTTGCAGCAGAAGCAAGACACGACAGTGGTAGATTTCGAGCAGTTTCCAGTTGAGAAACCAGAAACTTCTCAACCGACTTCTGGTGGTTCCACTACGATGATTTGCAGGATTATAGTCTCGCCAGAGACAGGGTGAGACGGACGAATATAAATCCTCCGAACAGATTGGGTTTGAAGACTTGGTATCTTTTGCACTTACTGTTAGCAATGATGATCCAGTTACTTTTCATGATGCCGTTACTAGTCAGGAAAACGACAAGTGGATGGCAGCCATGGTTGAGGATGGAGTCTTTGAATCACATCGCATATGGGAGTTAGTTCCCCTTCCTGAGGTAAGAACCGATTTGTTGCAAATGGGTGTATAAGAAGAAACCAGCAGTAACAGAAAAAGAGGGGAGAAGTTCAAGGCTCGTTTGGTAGCGAAGGGTTTTTCACAGCAAAAGGAGTTGATTATGATGAAATCTTTTCTCCTGTGGTCAGGCACACTTCAATCCGAGCAGTACTTGCATTGGTGGCTAGTTGGGATTTGCATTTAGAGCAGATGGATGTTAAAACTGCTTTTTTGCATGGTGATTTAGAGGAGCAGATCTACATGCGGCAACCTGAAGGTTTCACTCAACCTGAAACGAGCATTTAGTTTGCAGATTGAAGAAATCTTTGTACGGGTTAAAACAGTCTCCGAGACAGTGGTATAAACGGTTTGACTCCTATATGATCAAGATTGGCTACAACCGATGTGAGTATGATTGTTGTGTCTATGTTAAGAGCCTTGATGGTTCTTTTATTTTTCTATTACTGTATGTTGAGATATGTTGATTGCTGCGAAGAACATGGATGATGTTCGGTTTGAAAACTTTATTGATCAGGAATTTGATATGAAAGATTTAGGTGCTGCAAAGAAATTCTTGGAATGGAAATTTGCAGGGACAGAGACCAAGGAACTGCGGCTATCTCACGGGGTTATGTTGAGAAAATGATAGAAAGGTTTGCGATGAGCAGCGCGAAACCAGTTAGCACTCCATTGGCGAATCACTTTAAGCTCTCATCAGAACAGTGCCCTAAGACAGATAAGGAAGCTGAAAATATGGCAAATGTTCCGTATTCTAATGTTGTTGGCTGCTTGATGTATGCGATGGTATGTACTCGTCCTGATTTACTCATGCTGTTAGTCAAGTTTGTAAGTACAGTCTAAACCTGGTAAGCAACATTGGGATGCAGTCAAGTGGATCTTTCGGTACTTAAAGGGTACTGTGGACATGGAATTGTTTTTGGAGTCGCGGATAATCCTTTGGTTGTTATGTGGATTCAGATTATGCAGGTGACTTGGATAATAGAAGATCTACGACAGGGTATGTTTTACTCTTGGTGGAGGGCCTATTTGCTGGAAGTCTACTGTTCAATCTGTCGTGGCACTATCTACAACTGAAGCTGAATACATGGCAGCGGCTGAAGCTGCAAAAGAAGCTTATGGCTTACTGTTTAGTGAAGGAGTTGGGTGTTCAACAAGGTGGAGTTCAGTTGCTTTGTGATAATCAAGTGCTATTCACTTGGCTAAGATCAGGTGTATCGTGCTAGAACTAAACATTGATGTAAGGTTCCACAAGATCAGAGAGTTGTTGCATCTGGGAGGTTTTGTTCAGAAGTACATACTGATGAGAATGCCGCTGATATGTTCACCAAGTCTGTTACGACAGACAAGTTCAAGCATTGCTTGGACTTGTTGAATGTTTCGAGTTGTTAAAGAAGCAAGGTAACCCAACCCACATTGAAGTTTCCAAGGGGAGGATATTCGCCAAGGTGGAGATTTGTTAGGTATGGCTCATAAATATACCAGTAAGAGGACAGGAGATGGAGCGGAGTGAGCGAAGCGAACATCAACTGTCCTTACAAAGAAAGTCTCGTTGTGGGGTTACAAATTATGTGGGTTGTGGGTGCGGGGGCGTAGTCCCCGCGGTACGGTACAGGGTTGATTTTGTAATTATGTACCAGGGTTTTCTATTATAAAGAGAGTACCTAGACCTAAACATCATTGAATAAACTTCTAGCGCCGCCTAGGCACCGAGGACGTAAGCACATTGTCGAACCTCGTAAAATTCTCGTGTTCTTTCGTTTTCTTTACCCGTTTTCGTCAACACTAACGGAGAGAACCTGATTGACACAACAGAAGTTGATATAAGGTTGTCTATGCTAGTTTATGTATCCTGTGAGAAATGACTGGCTAATGATCACAATAAGAAAGCTGGGGCCATGAATGCTCTGGTTTGAACCAGTGCTATCATGTCGAATGGGCCATTCATCCTCAATCTTGACTGCGATCACCATATTTACAATTCATTGGCTCTCAGGGAAGGGATGTGATTTATGCTTGACAGGGGGTGGTGACAGGATTTGTTATGTTCAATTCCCACAAAGGTTCGAGGGAATCGACCCGAATGACCCGTATGCAAATCATAACACGATGTTCTTTGATGGAAGCATGAGAGCTCTTGATGGTTTACAGGGTCCATGTATCTAGGTACAGGTTGCATTTTTTGGAGGACCGTTCTGTATGGTTTACAGAGTCCTTCGATGGGAAACTGGTTCTGTTGATATATTCTTTTCAAGGAACACCACCTTATTCGCTAGTCGTCGAATGAAATTCTAGCAGAGGGTAGCCTATTTCAATGTGGGAATGCACCCTTTCACTTCCATTTTTCTCCTAGACTACTGCATTCTGCCTGCAGTGTCCCTATTCTCTGTACAGTTTATAGTGCAATACCTCGATGTAACTAGTGACGAAACTTGATGATAGAGTTTAGGGACAACTTAAAACTTAAAAAAAATAGAGGTTTAAATTAAAATTTTCAAAAATTCTGAAAAAATCAGTTTATATTTTTTTTAAAAAATTAGAAGCTAACTAACATTTTTTTTTTTAATTTGAGAGGCTTAATGAATTTTTAAAAATTATGGGAAGGGTTTAATTAAGAACATTAAAATATTTTAAAAGTTAATATAAATTTCTAAAAATTTTGTGGAAGTCAAATTAATTTTTAAAAATTTGAAGGGTCTAAAATTAAAATTTTCAAATTTTGAGGGCCATGGCTTCCACATGTCCCTATTTAGTTCCGCCTTTAAATGTGACCTTATGTTTTTGTTGACATCGCAATTACGTTAACTTCCAAATCCGCCACCCCATACGACGGAGACGATGAGTTTGCCGAGCTATACGTAATGAAATGGAGCTTCATGATGGTTCTTCCAATGACGATTATGATGGTAAACATGATTGCGATCGCGGTGGGGGTAGCAAGAACCATGTACAACATGTTCCCTGAATGGAGTAAGCTTGTGGAGGGGTCTCTACTTCATGGTAGCTTTATGTTCAATGTAATTTGGTTCATTCTCCTATACTTAAGTTGGAGTATTAACATAATTGATGATTCCATATGGTAGAGCTTCTAATATCAGAACAGCCATGAAAACTCACTGTCAAATATATATTAAACCTGACACATTCGAGTTATTTTTTCTCTGCTTCTGGAATCGTCTAAATCCCATTATCGGTTAATAATTTGGATAAATTTCATATTTAATCATCTAATTATTATTTTAGCTCTGTTTTGTTCACTTAATTACTATTTGTTATTCAAAATTATACCCAAAATTGGGCAAACACATTTGACCGGTTGACTAAATTGATCATCTTTATTACCTTAAATCATAGGTTCTAGACTCACTAGAAATAATCCTCTTTCTTTTCTTGGAGTACCCCTTTCCCCTCCTCTTAAGATAGGATTACTATAAGAAATTGTCAAAAAAATTTATACCTAATGTTACGTTTTAATTCAATTTTAATATTCTACAGTTAAAATATTAACAATGATATTGATGTGTCACTATAAAAAGATCATGTCAAATCATTATAAAAAAACGTAAGAGATTATTATGCCGGTAGTTCTATTTATTTTTTATAATGATAAAAAAAATTCAAAACGAATCAACAGTAAATTATCAAAATAATAATTAAGTGAGTAATTATGTAATTTACCTTCAAAATGAATTGAGCTGTTGATATGTCTAGGTCAAGTTCTAATTCAAACATTTCCCTTTTCATAGTTGAGAACGATCCAAAGCAGCCGCATGGAGGTTGATGTCACAATGCCACCAAATTTAAGACTTTTAGATCAACATGATGATCCCAAAATGGGACAAATCATGCGGTGCTGACTGACCTTAAGATGATTCCCCAAAACAACTGGCCACGTGTGATGCCAGGCAAAAGGTGTCCATCAACCCAAACTGCAATTACAATTAATTTTTGGGCAAAATACTTAAATAATCTCCCTACTATAACGTTATTAAATTTTATAATTATTAAAAATTATAAAACAATCTTTTGATTATAAGATATAAAATGATCACTCCTATATTCCAAATTCATCTTTTATGATAAAAGTTAATAATCATTTAAGTTTGACGTTAACATGTTAATTATGATATAATAAAATTATATTTTAATGATATCTACCGATATTGTTATTGATTTTAAGCACTGATTTGATGATATAATATTTCAAACATTTACTTAAAGATAAAATGTAAATAGAAAGTCGATCCACAAAATATAACGAATTAAATTTTATTATTTCTCAATTAATGTGTTAACATTTAACTCAGACGATCACAAATTATTTTACAAAAAAGGACAAATTTAAAACTTATAAATAATTAAATAATCGTTTTGTAATATTTAATAATCAGAAAACTAAAAAAGTAGTACACTATATCATTTTATAACTTTTAATAATTGAAATATTTAATAAAATAACATCCTCTAATCGAGGGATATTTTAGTACTTTATTCTTAATTTTTCTAATGTAAATGTATCACTTTATTTGGAGTATAAAAAGAAAGAGCAAATTACAGTAGGCATCATCAAATTATTGTTTTTCTAATCCAAATTCCAAAACTGATAGATTCTTCCAATGAATGCATAAGCACCGCCAAATTCACTCATTCGGTCACTTTTGGCATTTGGCTAACAACCAGCAATCACAGGGCCACCACTGGTCGGAATTTCACCGGTGACTTGTCCCTCCTTGTGTTTCAATGTGCGTGACCGTACAAGTCGTAAGGCGCCCATAATGCGTCGAGCGGGCATGGCCGTCTCGAGTCGAGCCTATCCCATGGTTTACCTTCACCGGACCAATGTAAGAGGCTAACAGGACCGGGATGCAAGTCCCGACAACTTCCCCTCACGTTGTCTCCGCCCAACCCGTGTTGGTTCCATCTATGCTCGATGGTCGCCACTCGTCCCGCAAAAACCAACAGCAACGGCGGCAACGAACCCAGCTCGTAGATCCGTTCCATTTTCTGGATTTCCATCCACCGTTCGATGCGCTTCGTGTACCCGACCCGTCTCCATTTCACCAGATCTATCACCATCACCCCCGTGTTGAAATAACACGGCTTCCTTCCCCTGAATGTCCCGGAAAACCGTTCGCCCGACCAGAACCCCGCCGTGAAATACTTCGTGAAGTTGGCGTGGCAATATTCCGGCGCGCCGATTGTTCTTGAACCAAGGCTGGTGCTCCAGAGTTTTGTGATGTCGTCAACGACGACCAGATCGGAATCTAAATAAATCACTCGCCGTACGCAGGGTTCAAGCAGATTCGCTAAGAAGTGGAAGAAGAAATTCTCCGGACACAACGAATGCTGAAGAATGGAGTGAACGGCGGCGATTGAGCCACGGAGGTACTCCACATCGAGAGTGATGGCCAGGTGGACTAAAGAAGGGTCGCAAACGCCGGTGATTTCGTGACCAGTGGAGCGACATTTCTCGGCATTGCGAAATTCCGACGCCTTTCGAAAAGAGAACAGATCATCAAGTGGGTGCGGAGACGTAGACGGCTGATATGAAGGTAACCGGAGATTGGTGTCGCGTTGAGATGACCCAATGGCTTCAGCCGTTGGAAATGACTGGAACGAAGGAGATGGAACAATCATCACCATTGCTGCTGAAAAGAATCCAGAGAATCGCATTAACCAAAACATCTTACAGAGTATCATGAAAAAGACAAATCCCCTTTTTCGCCGTGGGAACGAAGCAACCTACGACAGGAAAGAAAACCCAGAATGGAACCGTTGGAAATATAAAGCAGTACTACGGCAGCCGCCGGCGAAAAACTCTTACAGTCCCTACACTCTGCCCTCCCAGCGCCCACTCTTCTCTCCGAGAGAAGGCGACAAAAAGAAGAATAGAGAGACAGGAGGCAGAGGCAGAGGCTAGAGAGAGAGAGAAGAGGTAGATGAAAAGCTTTTTCCTTTTTATAAATTGTTTTGATTCTTAGCTTGGCGTTGTCTACCATAGAAAACTACGGAAAAACACAATAATAGATTCGGGACGAAGGGTATTATCAATATATGGTAATAGATAACAAGAGGGTGGTTAAATTTGGTAATAGAAATTTTTTGGTAAGTGTTTTAAGAAAAAGGGTAAAATATACAAATGGTCCCGGATTATAGGGTGATATTTTATTGAATCTCTCAATTATAAAAAGTTACAAAATGATCTTCCAACTATAGGGTGTTGCATTGTGGAGTCCATCGATTATTAAAAGTTATAAAATGGTCATATGACCATTTATCATATTTCAAACTCGTATTTTTCTGTTAAAAAATTACGACAGCTGAGCTGAATGTTAATATGTTGACTAAGATATGTTAAAACTGATTTTAGAATCTAAAAACATTATCATATCTCAATCAATATGTTAACATCCGACTCATATTATTGTAAATTTTTTAATATAAAAGGACAAGTTTGAAATATATTAAATAATTGGATGACTACTTTGTAACTTTTAATAGTTGAAAGATTTAACAAAACAACACACTATAGTCCATGGATCATTTTGTAATTTTAAATAAATAATGGATTTAATAAAGTATTATTCTATAATCGAAAAACTATTTATGTACTTTATCCTAAGAAAAATTAGCCAAGTTAGGATTGTCTCAGGAAAAGCGGGTTAATATACGGCATTACCTGATACATTATAATATATCTAACAAATTTGGTTTAGCGCTACTGGAAATATTAAGTAATAATAATGTAGTAGGTCTAAATCATGAAGAAATATTTAAAAATTTGGCAACCGACAAACTTAGCTTGTTGGTTTGTGTCGCCACAAATGAAAAATGTATCGCTCCATAGCAATATTACAGGTAAAAATATGACAAAACCGGCATCGAAATGACAAAATCGGTAAAACGATACCGGATATGTTAAAAGTGTCGATAATTTAATATAAGTATCGACACTTTTGGAATTTAAAAGAGAAGAAGTTATAGCGCCTATAAAGTGTCGATACTTTAAAAAAATGTATCGATCCATAACAATATAACATGTAAAAATATGACAAAAGAGGTCTCAAAAATGACAAAATCAGTAAAAAATACAGGATATGTTGAAAGTGTCGATAATTTAATATAAGTATCGAAATTTTTTTGGAATTTAAAAGAGAAGAAGTTATAGCGCCTATAAAGTGTCGATACTTAAAAAAATGTATCGATCCATAATAATATAACAGGTAAAAATATGACAAAACCGGTCCCAAAATGACAAATCCGATAAAGCGCTACCGGATATGTTAAAAGTGTCGATTATTTAATATAAGTATCGACACTTTCTGAATTTAAAAAAGAAGTTATAGCGCCTAAAAAGTGTCGATACTTTATGAAAATGTATTGATCTATAACAATATAACAGTTAAAAATATGACAAAATCGGTCTCAAAATGACAAAACTGATAAAGAACTATCGGATATGTTGAAAGTGTCGATACTTTAATATAAGTATCAACACTTTTGGAATTTAAAAGAGAAGTTATAGCGCCTATAAAGTGTCGATACTTTAAAAAATGTATCGATCCATAACAATATAATAGGTAAAAATATGACAAAACCGTTCTCAAAATGACAAAACCGGTAAAGCGTTATCAGATATGTTGAAAGTGTCGATACTTTAATAAGTACGCGTAATAAATTATCGATACTTTCAAAGAAATAGGTAAATATCCTATCGAAAGTATCGACACTTGACAGTAAAGTATCGACACTTAGGTAGTTGTATCGATTAAATATAAATAACATATCCGGTGTAAATATAAAGGCATAGCTAAATTTCCTCTGAAAATAGATAGAGTTTTTAAAATCGAAATGTAATTGTTGCTGCATTTCAGAAGGCGTTTCTACGGCGAAGTTTTGTTTGTTTGTTGTTGCAGTCGAATCGAAAGGTACGTTGTTGAAACCCTAGTTTTTTATTATTACAGTAATTGGAAATAAGGTTTTTATGTGTTGTTTTTTAGGGTTTTCAAAGTAAAGAAGTATTTGAGACCGAATACATGTAGAAAGTGATATTCTAGGTAGATGATAAATATCGATACTTTTATTTAATATTATAGGTAAAAAAATTATATTATAGGTAAAAAATGATATTATAGGTAAAAAATGATATTACATGTAGAAAGTGATATTCTAGGTAGAAAATAAATATGGATACCTGTATATAATATAATATTATAGGTAGAAAATGATATTTTAGGTTGTATAAATGTGCCGACACTTATTGTAGTGGTCATTCAAATTCTTTTGAAGACCAACCGTTTTACCACAAGAGTGATTATTGATTTTTGTATATTGAATATAAAGTGTATGTAAGCAGTATTTGATTTGATTTACACAAATTGATATATGAAGGAAAAATGAAATCAATGGGTGGATAGCAACCAAAGGGTGGATATATGTACTTTTAGTAAGTATCAATGTCTTTTTGTTATTATTGTTGAAATTTTAATTGAATTAAAGTATTTAAGAACTTTAAATTGATTACAAATTTTAAATGTTGACAGAATGGCCGAATGCAAAAGGATGAAGGAAGATGACACACACAGCGGTTCGATATGTAAAATGAAATTGACATTGAGTATTATTTAGCATTAATGTATTGATTAAGAAATGTTTATGCTTAATATTAGGTGACAAAAGTTGTGAGGTCGAAATGGAATTCAATGAGTGATGCTGAAAAGGAACCTTACATCACACAGTCAATGAATGAGAGTAAAGAATACAAAGAACGGAGGAAAGAACATGAAAAGAAGGTATTCATTAAACTTGTAAATACGTTGATACAAGATATATAAGAACAATAACATTATATATTGTTAAAAAATGTTGGAAGTGTCGACAAGGTGCAGCATAAAAAGGGTGAATTCATTAATTGAACACCTCAAAGAGAAGGATCAGTTGAATGTGCTGAGGGAAATGGGGTTTGGATTGTTGATAGGACTAGGGGATCGACCAATTCGGAGGGAATTGTATTGATCCTTGATGGAGCAATTTGATGTCAAATAATGTATTGCTAAATATGGTGATTATTCATTCCCTCTGGGGGTATCGACTGCCGCAGCCGTCTTGGGGGTACAAAACAAAGGCAAAAGTGTTGTAGAAGTCTGTAGGAGTAAGAACTGGAAAGCACTTGCCTCCAAATATGGTTTGAATCAGAAGGTGACATATGCTGAAGTTGAAGAGGATATCAAAAGTGGATCTTACGGGGGGATGACCTGAAGGCCCGAGTTCTATTGTACCTTGTCGGGATATTTCTTTGTCCAACGGGTGATACGTCAACGAACAAGGACAATATGAAGCTCATTTGCGATGAAGGCTTGAAGGGTGAATTCAATTGGCTGAATATGTCCATTCGAGATTGATTGAATTAATAATCACCTTTCAAAATGGCAGCCAGAGATACCTCAAAAGGTGCATAGCAATCTTAGAGGTAACTGAGTTGAAGAATGTTTTTGTTTTTTTTTATATAATAAAATGATAATATATTTATTATATAAAATGATAACTTTTATTATAAATGCAGGTTGCACTGCTCGATTTTTGGTCGGGCTATGATAGTTTGCCGACTTATGAAAGAAACGGAGTGGCACACATCCGTGCATGGGGGAAGGAAGAGATGGTTAGAGTGATGGTGAAGTTTAAGTTGGATAGACCGAGGAAGTTAGATATGGTAATAAATATAATTAAATAATATTAAGAATATAATCAATGTCTTAATACAAATTTAATTTTGAAGGTTATTGTCAAGGAGGTAGAGGATGCAGAGGAAGCAGATGAGGCAGTGGAGAAGGAAGAAGAGATGGTTGGAGGGGTGGATGACGGTCAGGGGGATTACGGTGAGGGAAAAAAGAGTAAATTCGACATTTTGATGTGTGAATTGGTTGATATTAAAAAATCCTTTTTGATAATCATCAAAGACAATCAAGAGTCGAAGAGACACTTGAGAGGCATAAGGGGGAAGTGGAAGGAAAGATAGATGTAATGGTGAATGAAGTTGAGGTGTTGAGGGAACTTAATCTGTTGATGGGTGGAAAAATTGATGTAGTTGTCAAGGAGGTTGTGGAATTGAGGAGTGAACTTACGGGGGCGAAGGAGATGGTTGAGAAAAACTTGGATGAAGGGTGAAATAAAAGAGATGAAGAGCTATGTAGAGCAAAATATGATGAACTGAAAAAATTTGAAGAAGAGAAGATGGAGGAAGTACAAAAGATGGGAGGAAATGGAGAGAAAGGATGTCACTAACATCTATACACCAGAGAGTGTTATAGATGCATATTTGGATTCGGAATGTCCTGCACCCCAGAAGAAGAAGCAGAAGGTAAGTTGAATAAAAGAAAACTTAATCTATTTTTTATCATGTTGTTGTGACAAAAATTTGTATGCAAAACTGTAGGTTGAAAAAACGGTTATTCCAAGCGGAATTGAACCGGTCGAAGCTGCAATTTGTGATTATTTATTGAATAGTGGGTTAGAATCGGGGTAAGTTAAATATATTGCTTTGTGAGTGATATTTAAATATTTCATGGCAATATATTAATCCTAATGATTCATACAGATATTCTGTAATCTCAATGGGAAATCAATACGTTAGTGTATCCGACGTTGCAACATTGAAGCCTAGTGAATGGGTTGGTGGTGTGGTAAGTAGAAATCGATTAAAAGTTAAAACCTATTGAATATATTCTAATTGTGTATTTAATTTTGTTAGGTTATTGATTTGCTCGCCTGGACAGTATGCTACGATTTTAAAAAGCCAGGTCGGATGATTGGCTACATTCCATACCACTTAACGGTGAGTTAAATTAATAAATGTTGAAAAGTAATGTTATAGACGCTAAATTAATAATGATTGACACGTAATTACAACAACAGGCATTGGACAACATCTGTAATGTTGATGGTATTGTGAGTTTTTGGGGTCCCATGTTGCATAACTATGTGAAATTCACCAACTGTGAGAAGGTAAGACACCATACGAATAGGCATAAATGATGTTTTGGATATATAATGTTGAATTTTGTCAAATTGGGTGTGAAATTTGTTGCAAATCATGATCACAATAAACCACAATAATTCACATTGGTATCTATTGGTGTTGGATATGGTAGACTGTGTTGCAACTATATATGATAGTCTGTTTACATCTGAAGTAGCTAAATAGAGAGTGAATGATGCTAAGAGATTGGTATGTATGAAAGGAAATTATGCAAATTATAATGCATAATTTGTTTGGATCATAACTTCATATTTTTTAATGCAGATGAAAATATTAGATAGTTACAATAAGAAACGAATTTGGGTAGAAGCATGTGGATCTCTAGGAAATTTCCCCTTGCAAAGATTCAAATTCGCGGAGCATAAGATGAACAAGCAATCGAATGGATATGACTGCGGCATTTATATGATGATGTGGATAGAATTGATCGGTTCTAGAGGGGCTACTGGTGATTTTGTAAGTAGAATTAAAAATTAGTTTGCGGTTAAATTGTTAAAAGTCGTAGATTGAATGTTGTGGTCTACAGTACTTAACGTACTGACAATTTGAATATAGGTTGTTAGAGAATGAGATCGTATGTGAATATTAAACGATCTCGTAAGCCACAATCAAAATCAACTAAGAACGAAGATGAAAAAAGTTGTCATGCTACACAAGAATAACAAAAGGAAGAGATGATGTAAATGTAGGGCTAATTTTGTATAAGATTTATAATTTTGTATATGATTTATAATTTTGTATGTGAATGTAATTATGTATGAGATGGGAAAAGTTATCCAAATGTTTTTTTGTACATGTTTCTTATACACAGTAGGAGTCATGTTGATAGTTACGATATATGGAGATCGTTGTCTGCATTATTCCAAATGTTACTAACATAATTGTCATCATGTGCGGGACTGAATGGTCATTCCATATTTAGGTATGTTCAATAACTACAAAATGCAATAACTTTAAAGTAATAAGTAAATTTACAATGTAGGTGGTAAAAATAGAATATAATAATGATAAAATTAATAAACACAAAGATTTGATTCCAACATTTTGTCCAAGTATAGTTCCCAAACTTAATAGGTAAAATATACCGGTTTAATGAGAGAATAGGCAAACTTATGTGTCGATACATTTATAACAAGTATCGATCCCAAAAACATCGAAACCCATAATTATAATGAAATAGGTAAATTAACAATGTAACCGGTCTAAATATATCGGTTTTTTAGAAAACAGGTGTACAAAAAATATCGACACAAATAAAACAAATGTCGATACTTTTGGTCCAGAATGTATTTCTAAACCAAGTGCACGAAAAAGTGTCGATATATTTATAACAAGTGTCGATCCCAAAAACATCGAAACCCATAATTATAATGTAATAAGTAAATTAACAATGTAACCAGTCTAAATATATTGGTTTTTGAGAAAACAAGTGTACAAAAAAGTATCGACACAAATAAAACAAGTGTCGATACTTTTGGTCCAGAATGTATTTCAAAACCAAGTGCACGAAAAAGTGTCGATACATTTATAACAAGTGTCGATCCCAAAAACATCAAAACCCATAGTTATAATGTAATAGGTAAATTAACAATGTAACCGATCTAAATATACCGGTTTTTGAGAAAATAGGTGTACAAAAAATATCAACACAAATAAAACAAGTGTCAATACTTTTGGTCCAGAATGTATTTCTAAACCGAGTGCACGAAAAAGTGTCGATACATTTATAAAAAGTGTCGATCCCAAAAACATCGAAACCCATAATTATAATGTAATAGGTAAATTAACAATGTAATCAGTCTAAATATACCGGTTTTTTAGAAAACATGTGTACAAAAATATCGACACAAATAAAACAAGTGTCGATACTTTTGGTCCAAATTGTATTTCTAAACCAAGTGCACGAAATAGTGTCGATACATTTATAATAAGTGTCGATCCCAAAAATATCGAAACCCATAATTATAATGTAATAGGTAAATTAACAATGTAACCAGTCTAAATATACCAGTTTTTGAGAAAACAGCTGTACAAAAAGTATCGACACAAATAAAACAAGTGTCGATACTTTTAGTCCAGGATGTATTTCTAAACCAAGTGCACGAAAAAGTGTCGATATATTTATAATAAGTGTCGATCCCAAAAATATCGAAACCCAAAATTTTAATTTAATAGGTAAATTAACAATGTAACCGGTCTAAATGTACGGTTTTTGAGAAAACAGATGTACAAAAAGTATCGACACAAATAAAACAAGTGTCGATACTTTTGGTCCAGAATGTATTTCTAAACCAAGTGTATGAATAAGTGTCGATACATTTATAACAAGTGTTGATCCCAAAAACATTGAAACCCATAATTATAATGTAGTAGGTAAATTAATAATGTAACCGGTCTAAATATACCGGTTTTTGAGAAAACAAGTGTAAAAAAATATCGATACAAATAAAACATGTATAATTATACCGGTTTAATTTGAAAACATGTCACCATAATGTATCGACACATTATTAACTTGTGTCAATACCTTTTTAAATTACTCGTTTTTTTCCATTCATTATTTATATGATACAAACTCCAAATCGAAAAACCCTAAACCTAAAGGCAGAAGAGAACTCATCGACTCCGACGAATACCAGCGTTCATAACTGTTACGATCAGATATTCAGGTAGATTTGTCGATATTTTTCCATAAATTAGTGTTTGATTTTCAGATTGGTCTTTGTTTTTCCTTAATGTGTTTTTGTTCCAATGTAACAACATCCACACCTAAAATGGCTCCAAAACGTCGACGTCAGAAGCGAGGTCTTTCTCAAAGCTCTTCTCAACCCACCTCTTCCCAACCCACCTCTTCTCAACCACAACCTCCTTCCCAAACAATCGCCCCTTCTGAGGAAATCAGGTCGTTCGAAACTGACAACTTTAGATTCGATGCAGAGAAATAAAGATGGCAAAGGAGTTTTAAAGTAAGGAATATTCATCCTGAACGTCTCATTGACTTGGGTTTCTTGTTCGATGATAAATATGATTTTAGTTTTAAATCCACGTTTACATCTTGGGGTTGGCTTGAATTCCTTGGTGTAGAACCAAAATATTACCCCAACCTAGTTAGAGTCTTCTATAATAATGCTTCCTTCGAGTATGAGCCTAATAAGAGTAATATAATAGGAATTAATACTCATGTCATGGGGAATGATATATATATATATATATCTCCGGAAACTATTGCGAAGGGTTTAGGTGTAGCGAATAAAGGGGATTCAGATGAAAATGATGTAGATTGGTCTACAATTAAATGGGTTGCTAGAAATAGCCCAATTCATCTAGATGTAGAGTCGAGAGTGTTTCACAAAATGCTGACTTGGTTTATTCGGCCTAGTGGGGGAAAATATTCAACGATTCGAGACAGCGATTATTGTGGATAGCAAAGTATAAATCCAAACCCAAAACGGCTCCAAACATTGCTAAACTGATTTTTAATACAATTGTATATATGGTCATAAAGGGAACATCAGTTTCAACTTCACTACCATATGGATTTGTCATCACCCATCTGTTAAATAAGAAAGAAGTTGATTTTTCGTTTGACTCCCCTGTTCGATTAACCCGCAAGATTGACATGTTATTTATTAAAAAAGTGGGATATAATTTTGTTGAAAAAGTCGGTTGGAAGCGTGTCAAGGATGTCGGATTAGATATAGAGAGGGAGGACAATGAAGAAGACCAACCAATGGGAGACGTAATGATGGAAGAAGTTATAGAAGCTCCAGAAGCTCATGTTGGACAGGATGTCACAATTACGACAGTGATGGAATACATGGTCAATTTTCGGGAGCATATTGATTCCCGTGTGAGTGGAATGCGAGCCGATATTTCATCATTGCACGATGAAGTCTCCATGTTGTGTGACGAATTACGGCAACGTCAACAAACGAGTTAGGTAATTAATTATTTATGTTTCTAAACATTTAAACGTTCTGAAATGTATTTTATTTTCTTTTAACAGATGTGGACAACCAAGCGGTCAATGAAGATGACGATGAAGATGAAGATGATGATGATGATGATGATGATGATCCAAACAAGTATATCGTGTCTGTAACGCCGCCTGTAAGAAAACTAGTAATTTTTTATGTCAATGGTGTCTTTGCCTACATCCCAAGACATCAAGAAGGTTTCAATTCTGTTAATTTGTATCCATTATTTTAACATATAAGCGTACAACTTTAATCTCATTTTCTTCATGTTGCAGGTGTTATCCTCAGAAATGGATTATATGAATTTATGCAATTTTGTTTACAGAATTTTATTGTTGCCATTTGGTCATCCAATATGAGGTTAGAACTATTGAGCAATTCAAATTACTATAGCCAAAATCGTTAATATACTATTAAATGTTAACATTCAAACTTGATTACAATCTCAGGCAAAACATGGATTGTGTACTTGATAAACTACGTTTGTTCTCTGACCACTTTCTATTCGTTTGGGTAAGATGATTGTCATTACACTTTACTAACTTTAATTTGTCTAAGATTCCTACATATTTATGTTCGACTGTTTGTAAACAGGATCAAAGTAAGTGCAAAACAGAAGATAAGTGTACCTACTATAAAGATCTCAATGATGTTTGGAACGAGTTTACTGATTTTAACGCCCTAAATACACTGTTGGTCGATGATTCACCGCGAAAAATGATTCATAATCCGGTAAGTTACATTCATTCCATATTTCATAGTTAAACAGTTGTTCATAGATTGATTTATTAACAATTTATGTTTTTTTATTAATAAACAATTACATATGTCCACATTCTTTCGACGCTGCTTCCCATTCGGACGACGATGCTCTAAGTATGACACAAATTTATTCCTGATTATGCTCATTTAGTTTCTTGTTAGTAAAATTACACCTGATTAGTTTGATAATTGAAATTATTTATTTATGTCCTCAGAAAAAGGTGGTAAAATACGCGAGTATTTGGAAAATTTGTTGAAGGCAGCTAATGTTCCGGACTTCGTTAGCGATAACCCTTTTCCATTGGATTAATTTCGTTGTAGGTACATTATTTGAAAATTGTTATCTATAAATTTGTTGTGTATGTATGTTTTGGTTTGATTATATTGTGTGTATATTTTCATTCAATTCAAAAAAACTAAATCATATAACACAGTAACTGTGTCTTTTAATATGAATATTACATTATAGCATGTGACTTATACAGTAAATATTACATTCAGATGGGTCTATCTATCTTTTCTATGTGACAAGTGTGACAACCCCATCAACTATGCAATTTCCATGTTCATTTTAACATGGCATTTCATTTTTATTTCATTTATAATTAGAGTTTGAATTTAAATTTCAATTTGAGTTTGAATTTAAATTTAAATTTCGGCTCCACTATAAATATTAGCCCTAAACCGAAATTCCATCCATCCAAAAAACAACTTACTCAATGGATGCATCGGGAGAAAACATCAAATTCCATTTGTAAGGTAACAACTTACCTTTTTCAAATATCAACACTAGTGATAATGTGCATAATGAATTTTTTTTATTCATTCGAGTCGATACATGTTGTTAATAATGTATTTCCAAACCAAGTGCACGCGAAAAGTGTCAATACATTTATAACAAGTATCGATCCCAAAAATATCGAAACACATAATTATAATGTAATAAGTAAATTAACAATGTAACCAGTCTAAATAAACTGGTTTTTGAGAAAATAGGTATACATAAAGTTTCGACACAAATCCAACAAGTGTCGATACTTTTTGTCCAGAATGTATTTTCCAAACCAAGTGCACGACAAAGTGTCGATACATTTATAACAAGTGTCGATACTAAAATCATCGAAACACATAGATATAATGTAATAGGTAAAATAACAATGTAACCGGCCTAAATACACTGGTTTATGAGAAAACAAGTATACATAAAGTATCGACACAAATCCAACAAGTGTCGATACTTTTTGTCCATAATGTATTTTCCAAACCAATGAACAAAAAAGTGTTGATACATTTATAACATGTGTCGATCCCAAATAAATCGAAACCTATAATTATAATGTAATAGGTCACTTTACAATGTAATCGGTTTAAATTTACCGGTTTTATGAGAAAATAGGTATACATAAAGTATCGACACAAATCCAACAAGTGTCGTTACTTTTTGTCCATAATGTATTTTCCAAACCAAGTGCACGACAAAGTGTCGGTACATTTATAACAAGTGTCGATACTAAAAACATCGAATCACATAGATATAATGTAATAGGTAAAATAACAATGTAACCAGCCTAAATACACCGGTTTATGAGAAAACAAGTATACATAAAGTATCGACACAAATTCAACAAGTGTCGATACTTTTTTTCCATAATGTATTTTCCAAACCAAGTGCACGACAAAGTGTCGATACATTTATAACAAGTGTCGATACTAAAAGCATCGAAACACATAGATATAATGTAATAGGTAAACTAACAATGTAACCGGCCTAAATACACCGGTTTATGAGAAAACAGATATACATAAAGTATCGACACAAATACAACAAGTGTCGATACTTTTTGTCCATAATGTATTTTCCAAACCAAGTGCACGACAAAGTGTCGATACATTTATAACAAGTGTCGATACTAAAAACATCGAAACACATAGATATAATGTAATAGGTAAAATAACAATGTAATCGACCTAAATACACCGGTTTATGAGAAAACAGGTATCCATAAAGTATCGACACAAATTCAACAAGTGTCGATACTTTTTGTCCATAATGTATTTTCCAAACCAAGAGCACGACAAAATGTTGATACATTTATAACAAGTGTCGATACTAAAAATATCGAATCACATAGATATAATGTAATAGGTAAAATAACAATGTAACCGGCCTAAATACACCTGTTTATGAGAAAACAGATATACATAAAGTATCGACACAAATACAACAAGTGTCGATACTTTTTGTCCATAATGTATTTTCCAAACCAAGTGTACGACAAAGTGTAGATACATTTATAACAAGTGTCGATACTAAAAACATCGAAACACATAGATATAATGTAATAGATCACTTTACAATGTAACTGGTTTAAATTTACCGGTTTTATGAGAAAATAGGTATACATAAAGTATCAACACTTTATATATGTGTGTCGATACTTTTTATCCATAATGAATTCCCAAACTATGTGCACGCATAAAGTGTCGATATATTTATTAAAAGTATCAACCCCAAATACATCGAGACCGAAAATTATAACGCAATAGGTCACTTTACAAAGTAACCGGTTTAAATTTACCGATTTTATGAGCAAATAGGTCTACATAATGTATCGATACTTTTTGCATTTGTGTCGATACTTTATGTCCATAATGAATGTCAAACGATGTCCACGCATAAAGTGTCGATACATTTATAAAAAGTATCGACCCCAAATACATCGAGACTGAAAATTATAATGTAATAGGTCAATTTACAATGTAACTGGTTGAAATTTACCGGTGCAAATAGAAAATAGGTCAACATAATGTGTCGACACTTTTTAAATTCGTGTCGACACTTTTTAAAATTACGCGTGTTTTTTTCTCTTCTTTATTTATATACAAAACTCAAATCGAAAAACCCTAAAGGCATAGAACTCTTCCACTCCGATGGTGATGACCTTCAAATGGAGCCCAAGTATATCAATATTGAAGAAAATCGAAAGTGACCAGTAAGTATCAATGTATTCATGTAATTGTTCTTGAAATGATAATTGGATTCAAGTTTTTAAGAACTTTTAATTGATTACAAATTTCAAATCTCTACAGTCTGACTGAATGAAAAATGATAAAGGAAGCTCATAATCATGTTGACTGTATAGCCAATAAAATACCCTTTTAGGGTCCAAATGGTAAGATAAGAATTGGTGAGACAAGCTTTCTTTGAGGGTTTAGGGACTGAATCCATACAACATAAGAAGTACATGATTGAACATTACATATAATAGCTAAAAGTCATAGATTGAATGTTGTGGTTTACAATACTTAACGTACTGAGAATTTGAATGTGAATGTAATTATGTATGAGATGAGAAAAGTTAGCAATAACAATAGGTTGTTGTACATATTTCTTATACACAGTAGGAGTCATGTTGATACTTATGATATATGGAGATCGTTATCTGTATTATTCCAAATGTCTCTAAGATCATGTGCTGGACTGAATGACCATTCCATTACGTCTTCAAAAAAATCAGTTGAAGTAGGCTGCGTGCTTGTATTCAAACCCAGCTTGACTTGAGGACATGTTAGTTTGTTATGTCCCTCACCGTTGCAGAACCCACATCGCCTAATTTTCTTCTCGACCTTGTTCTTTGTTACTTCTTTTCGCTTGCATTGTTTTCGTTGAGGGTCGCGAACGTTGTTTAATACACTGCTCCGATTGACTGAATCATTCAAACCAAACGAGTTCTCAAATTATTCTGTTAGTCTTTTCATCTCATCTCTTGCGGTTTTGAAAGATGCGTCTATCTTTGATGCAGCGTAGTATAACATACTTGTTGTTGCACATAGAAAAGAAAACCTTGTCATTTGCATTATTTTTGGAGGTACGTTCAAATCAACAAAACTGGGTGCAGAAGCCTTTGCATCCTTAGTCCACCTACTTTGAATCAAATACCCGGGCAAATATATGTAATCCAAGTGCTTCAAAACGTGAAGTTGATGGCGACATGGAACTCCAACGGTCTCGAATTTTCTGCATGAGCAATTTAGAGTTTCCGTACGAGAATCAAAACTAATTTCAAATGTCCTATTTTTTTTCTTTGTATTTTTTCAAATAAAAATATTGACATTCATCTGATAAGGACTGAATCTCTTCCTGAATTTGGTACAATGCCTCTCGTTAAAGTTCTTATTGGAACGCATGAAAAGATTTGCGCGTAAAAATCTCAGAAGCATGAATTTCAAATTCAATCAGTTTTGTGATCTGGAAGGGCTTCGTCTGGGAACTTAAGTAATCCTCTTTCAACTCATTTAGACACATTCTACTAATTCCATCTTCAATTGTATGAACAACATCTAAATATGTCTTTTTATGTTTCAGTACAATTGCGAGTGAAGCATTCATAGACTCGCACCTTTGTGTTGAGAGAATATTAGCAAAGAAATGATCGGTTAGATATGCTTGTCCCCATAAGTGGCGAGTATTTCCCTTCTCAATCACCCATGGATGCTTTTCGACGTTGAATTCTGAAACAACTGAACGTCATTGAATATCAAATTCGTCGGTTGTCCACGAGGAAGCCATGCATTTTGAGAATGCTGCTGTAAATTTTGGGTCACCAATGTTAGCTTGTGCATTGCGAGAAAGATGCCAAGAACATAATCTGTGCTTAGCATTAGGGATAACAGATTTGATAGCCCTCTGCATTGTCCTATCCCCATTGGTGACAACTGAAATAGGCGATTTGTTCATCATGGCTTCTAAAAAATTATGTAGCACACACTCGAAAGATTGGGACGTCTCGTCAGCGAATATGACAGTAGCAAACACAATTGTGTTATGGTGATAATTGACACTGACAAAAGGCATAATTGGTCGACCATACAAATTATCTTTGTACGTTGTGTTGAACGCAATTACATCACCGAAGCATACGTAATCTGATCTCAATGTAGAATTCGACCAAATAAGATTATGCAACGCTCCTGATTCATCTACCGAGTATGTTACAAAAAACTCAGGATCATCATATTTCTTATAATCAAAGTAAGCAATAAGTGCATTCACATCCCCATCGACGATTTCCTTTGCTTTACCTCTTTGAAGTGCATTGTAGAGGTTTTTATGTGTAAATCCAACATTATGATAGCCCCCTGCCTGCTGGGTTAAATAGTTCATTACTTGTGACGTGCCAACACCGACCTCTTTCAATGTTGTTGCCTCATCGATATCAGCCTTACTTACAGCTCTATTAGAGCGCATAAATGGTGTCATAGCAAGTGTGCACAATGCATGATTATGTTTCTGATAAGACTTACTTATAACCCACTGATCGTTTGTATTTGTTATTGTAACTATGACTCTAGCCTTGCATCCTGTTCTTATGACTGGCGTATGAGAACATTGACGATCAACAGTATTGACTTTTGATACTCGAAACCCTTCTTTGGAACAACAAAATTCTTGTGTCTTCACATTCCCTTCCACGTCAAGCCTTGTTGTTCCCTTACGTGCACTAAACCCATGTTCCCGTGCGAATCCCTTGTAAAAGTACCAAGCTTGATCACGTGAAGAGAAGAGCTTACCAACCAATATGTCAGATTCATCGACATTATGTACTTCATGGCATTCATCTGTTGGCTTAACATTGTCTGCATCAATATGATCCATGGAAAAAATTTTGTTGTGCAATTTCAGTGATCCCAACAGGAGTTGATAGAGATGTAAGTAAATGTTCATTGAACAACATGTTTCAGTGGTGCTTTCAATAGGATGTGGTATTGGTAGTTGTAGTTCAAGGGTGGGTACAATATTAAATTTGCATGACATATTCAGGTATGTACAATAACTACAACATTCAATAACTTTAAAGTAATAGGGAAAATTACAATGTAGGTGGTAAAAATATACTTTTTTAATGACAAAATTAGTAAACACAAAGATTTGTTTCGATACATATGTAAACATATGTGTCGATACATTTTCCAAAAGTATCGACCCCAAAAATATCGAAACAAATAATTATAGTGTAATAGGTAAATTAACAATGTAACCAGTATACATATACCGATTAATTATAAAACATGTCAACATAACGTATCATCACTATTAGAATTTGTGTCGATACTTATTGTCTAGAATGAATGACCAAACGACAGGCACACATAAAGTTTCGATACATTTACAATGTAACCGGTAGAAATATACCGGGTTAATGAGAGAATAGGTCAACATAAAGTATCGACACTTTTTAAATTTGTGTCGATACATTTGTCCAGACGAGGTGTACGCATAAAATGTCGATACATTTATAAAAAATATCGATCCCAATACATTGAAACCGATAATTATTAACAGGTTACAATGTAACCGGTAAAAATATACCGGTTAATTAGCAAATATGTCTACATTATGTATCGACACTCTTTAAATATGTGTCGATACTTTTTTTCCAAAATGAAAGCACAAACAAGTGCACACATAAAGTGTCGATACATTTAAAATTATATCGATCCCAAAAACATCGAAACCGATAGGTCAATTTACAATGTAACCGGTTGAAATTTACCGGTTTTATGAGAAAATAGGTCAATATAAGCGTTACCTATTACATTATATAAGCGCTACCTAATATGTTATTGTACTTGGTAATATTTCCGGTTAAATGCCTATTTTATTATATAAGCGCTACCTATTACATTATATAAGCGCTACCTAATATGTTATTGTACTTGATAATATTTCCGGTTAAAAGATATAACATAACCGGTCTAAATTTTAATCGGCCACTTCTTTAACCGGTCACGTCATTTTTTAGTCGGTTTTTAGGTGCCGCACAATAGAATCACCGAACAAAGTTGGGAAGAAGGAAAATGGGGGAATTTAGCTGTCCTTGTGTTATGCTTCTGGTTGCGCAGCCATGATCATGGCTGTTTTCTTCTCAAATAAGAGCTCTCCTCACGCACGCATACACTTCTTATCACCTGGAACTTGCTTTTTTAATATTTGGCTAAACTACATTTTCAGTATTCAACTATCACTTTTATTCTGTTTTGTTCACTCGACTATTTTTCTTTTTGAAATATATATATATATATATATAATATTTAATGGTGATTCTGACGTGTCACTATAAGATAATGCCACATCATCATTGAAAAATAAAAAATTACGTCAATAGTTCTGTTACTTTTTAACGGTGAGTGATCAAAATGAAATTAAAAAATAAAATTAGGTATTATTTAAAAAAATAATTAGATGATTAAAACAAAATAAAAGTGATAGTTAAGGTATTAAATATGTAGTTTGCACTTTTAATTTTTAGACAAAAAACATGAAATGTTAAAATATGCTCCAAATGCCTCTACTTTCATACATTTAGAATTTAGTCTTTTTATTTGTATTTCAAGAAATTTAGTTCCTCTATTTTCATATTTAAATTCTTCAAATGAATTTAAGTTTATTGCAATATCATTTTTCTACTTAAGCGACTAATTTATTTCAAAATATTATATAAATGAATTTAACAAAATAGCTTTGATAGTGTCAGTAGTGAGATTTGAAGTTTTCTGGTTAAAAAAATATACTTATAAATAAAAGTAGAGATACTAGATTTTTAAAGATATAAAGAGTACGGCACTTGGAACATATTTTAATCAAATGTGAAAATGGGCCAAAAATGTAAACAATTAATGACATATATAATTGTAATTAGTGCATTAATATATTAATAACGTGGATCATTCAAGCAGGCTTAAGGCATGTCTAAGCCAAGATTTGTGATTTTGTGATTCCTTTTCCTTACCGGAAAAAAATAATAAGGTGGTGTCATTAATTTTTGTAATTAATATTTTATATTTCCTATATTATAAAGCTAAACGATTGTTATTTTTTTAAATAGTCTATGGTGATTGTCAACAATCTCTAGAACAACTAATAAATGTTGGTATAAGTGGATGGGATTCATAAATTTAAGCTTATAAGGTCAATTTTTATTCCTACCACCATCACTCTTGGTGGCCAATCTATAAATTCTTATGTAAATCTCAGTTGGGTCTTAAGTATGCTCTGGCCCTAGACTAGGGAGCCACTCCTAACTTAAACTTTTATGTACAAAAAAATAATCTCTAGAACATGTAGTTAAAAGTTTTCAACCGATACCTCTTATCTCTTTTAGATCGTAGGTTCAATACTCATTAGGAGTAAAATTCTTTTTTTCGTTCCTTTAGATATGAATTGTTCAAAAAATAGTTTAGGATGATTACAATGTAATATTTATTCAGAATCTCTTTTAGCCATAAATTATTAATAACATATATCTTGCAAACGCCGTTGTTCAAAACCTTTAGGAAGAATAATATTTTTTATCATTAAGGTCGTTTATGGAGTTATTACCATTTTAATTTCTAAACAAAATCCAAGTTTAATGGATGTAATTATGCCCTAAGGGCTAAGATTTGTCTTTCCCAAACTTGTTCAAGTTAGTTGTTATGAGGATGTGTTATGAATTAAACTCTCATTTAAAATGTCTATATTCGCATGAATCAGGCAACCTCAACAGTCAAAGGATTTGTTGTTATCCTTTAAGGTATCGGGATCAAGCATCGCATTTGCAGGGGTATGAACATTCATTGTCAAAGGGTTCAGTCTTTGAAAGATACTACTTCTTTATATTCACCTCAAATTTATCTCTATATTCAAATTTAAGGAAAAGTCATCCAAATATAATTTGACTAAAATTTAAAATAATATAAAATACATTTTTTTTCATCTTTCTTCTGTCGTTGTCACTCTTTAATACATCGTTGTATAAGAAAGTGATGTTGTTGGCCCTTAGCTTAAATAGCTATTGTATATTATTTAAGTAACACCTCAATTCTTGGGTTAGTAGCTTTGGGTTGACTATAGATGATTTTAAATAAGCTCAATGGTTCATTAAGAAGCTTTAGGTCAAGTTTGAGGTTGTTTTGGCTTGGGTTGAGCCCACATGGTAATAAAAAAAGTATTTTTTTAATTAGGTTCAAAGGAAAGGGAACCAACGAAGCAATTATCCCCTAAGAGTTTTAAAGTTGTTCTCCCATTAATTTGGGTGATGTAATCATCGTGGATAGGGGAGAAAGCTGAACCATTCTCCTCATTTTTCTTCCCAAACTTGTCTCATTCCTCACTTTCGTCCTCTCACCTCTTCCTTTTGTAAGTTGGGAAAAGGTGATAATTTTGTCATTCTTCATATGTAGTCCAAAAATCCAAAGGTAAGAAGTGTGATCATCTCCTCTAGAGCTTCCTTTTAAGCTCTCAATCTTAAGGTTTCACAATGGTGGGGGTATTAGAAAGGTTTTGAGTTATAGGGATCTAGAGTGCCTCTAAATCATTTTTAAACCTTAGAAATCATGTTTTACTCCTCCTAAACCTTTAAGTGAGTTGATAACTCATTCCTTTGGTTGCTTGATTAGTGAAAGAAGTGGATGAAGGATCCAAAAGCAAAGAAAATGAAAAACTAGTGCTTGAGTGAGTTGTGGTGTTTTCTCAGCAGCTAGAAATAAGGTAATGCACCAATAACTCTAATGTAATGCTTATAGATCATCATGTGTAGTATGATGGCTTGTATGAGTGCACGAGCATTTTGGATGCATTTGGGTTCATGGAAAGGATGAAGTATTTTTTATGTTGCTCATGTACAAAATTACTTATTATTATACCCTTAAACTCACATAAGCTTTAAATAATGTTTGAGGGACTTAAGAGGGTTTTGGGTGTGAGTAGAAAATACTTACTCATGAAAAAGATAGTATTTTGGGTTTAGGGGTCGATATTGGATGAACAATATCGATATTATTCTTCTGATATTCTCAAATCGGGGAATTTAGGTAGGTAGTATATATAATCTGTTCATCGGGTATCAATACTATTCTTAGGGTATCAATATCGAGGGCCTGATATAGATACCAAAGTTCGGTTTCAAATTTCAGATTGCTAATTTGGTACCGATACTTAAGTAGTATAAATATCACAAGAGGGTAATATCAATAATTCAAGTAATATCAATACTAGGGGAATTTCTTAAAACATTGAATGCAATTAAGTATCCATACTAGGGGCAATATCGATACCATAAGAGAATGGTACAAATACTATATTATTGAGTATCAAATTATGAATTAAAAGGCTAGAAGCTTTGTTTTGGTTAAGGGACTCGAAAAGGGTTTAGGATTAATGAAACCTACTAATAAAAAATTAACATCCCAAAAATGGGCTAGTGACTAAAATGAAAGTTTTTGAAACTTTGTGATCAATTTTGGAAAATTAAAAAGTTTAAGGACTTAATTAGAATTTCTTGGAACATGATTGAATAACAATGTTTGGAAATGAAAAGGGCATAATGGTCATTTAGTAAGAAAATAATTAAAAACTTATAGTGGTATTATATATATATACACGTGTGTTTGGAAAGAAAAAAAAATCAGAGAACTCTGGAAGCTTAACTTCTCCTTGTTCTTCCACCGTGAATGCTTGGTTAAAGGTAAGTTGGTCTCAAGTTGGTTATTCCTTTCATTTTAAAGTTGGTTTTTATTCTTGGGATGGTAAGAAAGCTTAAGGGAATCTTAAGGTGGCTTAAAACTTAAAGATGAATAAGTTATATAAGATTGAAGGTAAAGAGTTTTTAAGGGAATTATTAAGAAAGAGTTAGTAAATAAATTTTGAAGTGAAATTTGACTTGTCATAAGCTGAAATAAGACATCTAAAGTGTTAAAAATGAAATTGGAATATGTTGGAAATTTAGTAAGATTCTTGGTTTCAAGAATTATGATGAGATATTAAAGATGATGATGTGTTATATGGATATAAGATGATTTGAATAAGTATAGTAAAGTTTAAAGGGTTAAAAGGAGGTTATAGTAGAAGATTTAAGTGAGTTTGGTGAAATTTTCAGGTAAAATAAATAAGTTCTGGGCATGGGGTATCGATACTGTTCATCCAGTACCGATACTTCAAAGTTAAATGACTATAATTTGAGCTTGGGGTATCGATACTGAAATAACAATATCGATACCATATGATAAAAATCTAAGGATATCTTTAAGAAGTATCGATACCTAAAGGGTGGTATCGGTACTGGTTAGAGGGGTATCAATACCAAGTGTCTAATATCGATACCATTATCAAGTTATAAATACAGAATGTCAAAATGGTATCGGTACCTAAGGGAAATATCAATACCATAAGAAGGTACTATAGTAAGAGTATCGATACCATTAAGCTTGAAATACTAAATTAAGAGTTTCTTTGAGTTTAAGTTATATTGATTAGTCATACGCGATTTGAACTCTGATATTCATAAAATTCATATAATTATGTAGATATCGATCAGAAGCGAGTATCTGATGAGTCAACGAGATAAGATCGAGCAAGAAGGAGATAAGTGCATGACTTGGACTAGTGAGGCTAAGGTGAGTGCATACTAGTTGATATATGATATTTTATGGAAATAAGACTTGAGACGAGTCTATTTCCTATATTAGGATGCATGAATTCATGTGTGATTGAGTACTTGAATATGAGTATGTGGGTTATATGTATTGTATATGTTACATTATCTATATAAAAATATGTTTTTAGGATAAACTATGTGAATTAGTATAAATAATCTATATGATTATATGAGAATATGATATAAGTTATATGATATGGACATAAGGGATTATATGAACATATGATATAAGCTATATGATAAGAAGCTATGAGATTATATTCCTATGTGATATGAATATGTGAATATGTGACAAACATAATGATAATGCCCATGTTACGTGAAATGAGAGCTAGAGGTATAGTTGGCATGCCAAGAGTTGAGGGTTCTATGTGGTCCTTCGGGATATATATGTAATCCTTTGGAACATATATGCAGTACTTAGGGACCCATATTTGGTCCATTGGAATATATATATGGTCTTTAAGGAGAATTCTATGTGGTCCTTCGGGATATATATGTGGTCCTTCAGGACATTTTTACGTGGTCCTTCGAGATAATTTTATATGCTCCTAGTGGGAATCGATACGAGCTGTGGTGACAACATATGTGTACAACCTCAATGTACTCACATATAATGTACTCACATATCTTTAGTTCTCACAAGTGTACATGGGCTATTAAAAAGACATAACATAAATAAATTATATGTGATGTTATGTGTTTTTCTGTGTGAAATGTATGATATGAGGTGTATAAATGTTAAGTATAACATTAGATGGTAAGAGGGATTAATGAGAATAATATTGATAACTATAAGAAGTTGAGAATGATATTGAGGAGATATGTGTATATATGTATTTGTGTTATATGAAATTTTCTATAGTTTTGTATGATATCATTGTATAAAACGTTCATGCATTATTAGATAATTAAATTTCCATTATATGTTTATATGCCTCACTAAGTCATTGACTTAGCGTGTGAATGTTTCACACGTAGGTTCTGAGAATATTAATGAGCAAAGAGGGTTAAGACAGGTCAACTTCTCCTTTCTGAAGATCAGATCAGATTAGAAAAGTATTGAATTGTATGTATTTTATTATAATGAAGTATTTGGAATGTAAATAAAGATTTGAACAATATTTGCTCAAATCAGTTTTGTAAAATCGTATTATTGTAATTAATGTAAATTATTTAGTTTTTTTTTCAATATGAACTTGAATTTTAGTTTTTTGGTAAAAGTAAATGTTTTGAAAAGTTAATGTGACACATTGGATTCGTATCCGGGTCAGGTACGGGTTGGGGTATTACATTTAATGATATCAGAGCTATGGTTTAGCCGATTCTAGGCTTAAACCAAAGTCAAAAGAGTTTTAAAATGTATATATGCCAACGCAAGGTAAAAATTTTCTGATCTGATAGTGTAAGGAGTGTGTTGTCTTGTTAATAAGAGTTGAATTGTCAAGTTATAGTAGATGTGTAATCATGAGAGCTTCCTAAGGCAAGCGGGAGGCGATATACCTGAAGGTAGTAGCAATTCACCTGCCCTTGCCAGGCAGGGTGAAGAGTGAAAACCTCAGGGAGTGCCTGTAGAAAGAGAAAAAGGATTAGAAATACCCGAATTCAAGAGTGAAATTGAGGTAGGTCATGTTATTGCGGACTTTTAGTTAAATGATGTGAAGATATTATTGGAGGGTCTGCACTGTTCTGAAGTGAAGAAGTTAGATGAAGTAGGTTAGTTACTACGTGGACAAGTTAAAGTATATTGAACAGATGTTATCATGAGAATGATATAAGATCATGTGATGTGGTTATTATTTTTAGAAAAGTTCAAGAATAAGTACCTCGATGACAAGTTTATAAGACATGTGAATCCAGAGTTTATGAGTTTGAAACAGGGGAATCGTAACGTGTATGTGTAAGAGTGGAGTTTGATAAGTTGAGTAAATTACTGCTAAGCTAATTCCAAATGAAAATGATGTTTGCAATTGGTTTGTGGAGGGCTTGTGCCTAGATTAAAAGAGTGTTATTGGTTTTGAAATTGTTACATTTTCAAGAAGTGGTTAATTGTGCTAAAGCTCTAGAGAGAGCTCAGAATGATTAAAAGAACTGGTATTTCATAGAGACCAGCACTATCAAGGAGAGATAGAGGTTATGGTTTTCAACTACAGACTTAGTTTGAATTAGTTGTATTCCCTGTCAAAAGATCAAATTCGATGAAAGCCAGACACAATCAAGTAGTAGGGTCTGGTACTGGAAGATTAAATAAGGAGCTAAGAATGGATATGAAGTTAAGTTTAGAAATGAAATTGGTGAATTGGATTAAAAGTTCTGTTAGAAATTATATAAATTGAAGTAAAAGAAGTATTTTAAATGGATCAAGTGATAATTTGGATCTGGTACTTGATGAGTTAAGGGGAGAAAACACAAGTATAAGAAATGATAAAGAGTAAGGATTTTGTGTAAGTAGTGTTGATTATTAAGATTATTAAGAGGTGATAAAGATTGATAATCAGAGAAGAGTATAAGTGATAGTAAAAGAATATTGGAGTATGAAAAAATGATATGACCTATGTCGTAAGAAGATTTTAAGGTATGAGGGAATAAATAATTAAGTAAATTAAAAGATGAAGTTTAATGGATCAAGCCTGACAAGGGTTATAGGGAGGTGTTGATTTTAAGTTTGATATCAAGGTAGGAAAATTTTCAATTCTTACTGGAATGAGAAGGAGTTGTTATGAATTTTGTATCATAATTTAATTGAAGGCTAAGTTGGACATTTATGAAGAATTTGATTAGCACCCTTTATTAGAATAAGGTGAATATTTCTTGGATACGTAAGTAAGGTTATATGGAAAGATTGTTTGATTTTGTGAAGTGTATGTCTTAAGTATATTTGAGAAAGATTTAAGGTTACCTCAAAGTTGTGGAAAACTTTGAACAAGGCCTCGGGAATGTGAATTGATGGTAGTAATTATATCCAGGCATAGACAAATAGTTAATCTAAGCAGAATATTCAGGTTTTAAAAGGTTAAGTAAGAGGTGAAACTAATAAAGTTTAAAAGATCGAAAGAAAATGTCAGGTTAAGCTAATCAAGTATGATGAAGATTTGGATATGATAGTGTATCTTGGCTATGTAGAAGTGATATAGTCAAGGAGATAAGGATTTGTATATCTGAAGGAAGCTTAAGATGTAGTAGAAAAGTTTGAGAGAATAAAAAGAATGGGTATTGTAATTCGAATAAGGAATGTAGAAGAGTAAAGGTTTAGGTTATGTTGCAAAGCAATTAGAGAATGATGAAAGAGTAAACTGGCTCATGATTTTGAGTGATAAAGATTGAGTTCCTGTCTAAATGATGAGCGGTGACATTAAATGGATTATAAAGGTCGAATGTAGGTGAAGAATTGAATGAGTGAAAAGGTAAGTCTATTAACGATAAACATAAAATATTAAGTAAAGGAAGCAACATGAGAACATTAGAAATATGTGTAGACAACCTCCTCATCTTTTTGGTGCAGTGAAAATTCGAGGATGGATTTTCTTAAAGGGGAAGAATTGTAACATCTAAAAAACCGGGATAGTGACTAAAATGAAAGTTTTTGAAACTTTGTGATCAATTTTAAAAAATTCAAAAGTTTAAGGACTTAATTGGAATTTCTTGAAACAAGATTTAATTACAAAGTTTGGAAATAGAAAGGGTATAATGTTCATTTGGTAAAAAAATAATTAAAAACTTATAGTATATATATATATATATATATATATAACTCGTATTTGGAAAGAAAGAAAAAATCAGAGAACTCTGGAAGCTTAGCTTCTCATACTTTTTCCACCGTGAATGTTTGGTTAAAGGTAAGCTGGTCTCAAGTTGGCCTTTCATTTTAAAGTTGGTTTTTATTCTTGGGATGATAAGAAAGTTTAAGGGAAGCTTAAGGTGGCTTAAAACTCAAAGATGAATAAGTTATGTAAGATTGAAGTTAAAGAGTTTTTAAGGGAATTATTGAGAAATAGTTGGTAAATAAGTTTTGAAGTGAAATTTAACTTGTCATGAACTGAAATAAGACATCTAAAGTGTTAGAAATGAAATTGGAACATGTTGGAAATTTAGTAAGATTCTTGGTTTTAAGAATTATGATGAGATATTGAAGATTATGATATGCTATATGGATATAATATAATTTGAATAAGTGTAGTTAAGTTTAAAGGGTTAAAAGGAGGTTATAGTAGAAGATTTAAGTGAGTTTGGTGAAATTTTCGGGTAAAATAAATAAGTTCTGGGCATGGGGTATCGGTACTGTTCATCCAGTACCAATACTTCAAGTTGAATGAGTATAATTTGAGCTTGGGGTAATGATACTGAAAGAACAATATCGATACCATATGATAAAAATCTGAGGAAATCTTTAAGAAGTATCGATACCTAAAGGGTGGTATCGGTACTGGTTAGAGGGGTATCGATACCAAGTGTCTAATATCGATACCATTATCAAGTTATAAATACAGAATGTCAAAATGGTATCGGTACCTAAGGGAAGTATCGATACCATAAGAGGATAGTATCGGTACTATAGTAAGAGTACCAATACTATTAAGCTTGAAATGCTAAAGTAAGGGTTTATTTCAGCTTAAGTTATATTTATTAGTTATACGTGATTCAAATTCCGATATTCATAAAAGTCATATAATTGTGTAGATATCGATCGGAATCGAGTATCTGATGAGTCAACGAGATAAGATCGAGCAAGAAAGAGATAAGTGAATGACTCGGACTAGTGAGGCTAAGGTGAGTGCATACTAATTTTTATATGATGTTTTATGGAAATAAGACTTGCGACGAGTCTATTTCCTATATTAGGATGCATGAATTCGTGATTATAAGTATATGTTCAATATGATAATTATGTGTGCTTGAGTACATGAATATGAGTATGTGGGTTATATGTATTGCATATGTTACATTATCTATATGAAAATATGTTTGCAGGATAAACTATGTGAATTAGTATAAATGATCTATATGATTACATGAGAAGATGATATAAGTTATATGATATGGACATAAGGGATTATATGAACATATGATATAAGCTATGTGATAAGAAGCTATGAGGTTATATGCCTGTGATATGAATATGTGAATATGTGACAAACATAATGATAATACACATGTTACGTGAAATGATAGCTAGAGGTATAGTTGGCATGCCAAGAGTCAAGGGTTCTATGTGGTCCTTCGGGACATATATGTAATCCTTTGGAACATATATGTGGTACTTAGGGACCCATATTTGGTCCATTGGAATATATATATGGTCCTTAAGGAGAATTCTATGTGGTCATTCGGGACATTTGTACATGGTCCTCCGGGACAATTTTATATGCTTCTAGTGGGAATTTATACGAGCTGTGGTGACAACATATGTGCATAACCTCAATGTACTCTCATATCTTTAGTTCTCACAAGTGTACATGGGCTATTAAAAAGAAATAACTTAAATAAATTATATGTGATGTTATGTGTTTTTCTGTGTGAAATGTATGATATGATGTGTATAAATGTTAAGTATAAGATTAGATGATAAGAGGGATTAATGAGAATAATATCGATAACTATAAGAAGTTGAGAATGATATTGAGGAGATATGTGTATATATTTATTTGGGTTATATGAAATTTTCTATAGTTTTGTGTGATATCACTGTATAAAGCGTTCATGCATTATTAGATAATTAAGTTTCCATTATATGTTTATATGTCTCACTAAGTCATCGACTTTGCGTGTGAATGTTTCACACGTTGGTTCTGAGAAGATTAAGGAGCAAAGAGGGTTAAGACAAGTCATCTTCTCCTTTTCGAAGATCAGATCAGAAAAGTATTGAGTTGTATGTATTTTATTACAATGAAGTATTTGGCATATAAATAAAGATTTGAATAAGATTTTCTCTGATCGGTTTTGTAAAATCGTATTATTGCAATTAATGTAAATTATTCAGTTTTGTTTTCAATATGAACTTGAATTTTAGTTATTTGGTAAAAGTAAATGTTTTGAAAAGTTAATGTGACATATCGGATTCATATCCGGATCGGGTACGGGTTAGGGGTGTTACAAAAATAAATGGAAATATTAATAATTTTGTGATAAGCATAAGAACATTATGAGGTGAGATTTCATAAGATTTATGCCTTTGTTTGATACTCGGGAAAACGATGAGGACACCCAAGTTAATTGTGTATGACGATCGTCTAGTTGTGTAAGGAATATTCAGATATATCCAACTAAGTGCAAGAACACTATAAATGCTAGTTGAACATCTCTCTGATTCTTTATAATCCAAACATGTCCCGAGTACTCTAGAGGAGTATACTAGCCAAGTTACATGTTGATGCATTGCGACCCATATCTCACCTGAGGTACATGACAATGAATGTCATTCGAATGTTAGACGCTGACGCTACTTGACATAGGTCTCATCTAAGGTACCCCTCTGTAAGCAGTTATGGGTGTGAGTTTCATGATGTTGGTGTGACCCCGAACTACACCATAATTCTTGATTTTGTTTGCGTGGCATTGAGCTTGTGAGCTCAACGTTCGAAATTTGTTTCCGTGGGCAGGTTCTTAGGCACCAGTTCGAGGAGCTCATCATTAGACCATTGATACCAAACTTGATCGAGTATCATAGTATGTCTCGAGTATTTAGTTGACATGTATTTTCATAAACCTTATGTGTATTCGAGTCGTTACTCTATTTTGATACTCTTGTATTTTGGGATATATTATTGGGAGCTCCCCATTTTTTAAACTATATGAACTTATGTTTTTAAACACGTGGATACACTATGATTTCCATAATGATGCTTAATTTATGATGATTTTAATTTCAAAAAAATGGTTAGCCAATTCGATCGTTCCATGTAATATTCTAATCCTCAAGATTTCTTGTTGGATCGGATTAGGGTGTAATAATTTATTTTGTATTGTATTGTTATAAATTTTAATATGTTTTTAGCCTAAGTATATCTCCATAAAATAATAAATGTAGAGGTGTATGATCAACAATCCAACTACTCAATAAGAATTATAAAAAAATCAAGAAAATAGCATCATTTGTTGGACTGGCTAGACGAAAAGTGGTGGTGGTGTTGGTAGAGGACCGCCACCCGTCGAATGTGATGCATTTGAGGCAAATATCAGGTCAACCATTACGGATGTGTAGTATCCTTGTAGCGAATTCAACATATAATATAGTGAATACTACATCGATCAACGGTTGACACTATGTTATTCCGAATGATACTAATGAGAATGAGCCAAAATTGTTCATTCTTTCCCGATTAGTCGGGGACAATGATGTTGTGTCGGTTCACGTCTTTTCAAATGACGATGAATAGACCTAATTCGTGCCTTCTCAAATAATATGAATGGCTTCTCGTTTGGTATGAACCATGTCATGTAATAACTCTAAATCGCCATATAATAATTCAAAAAAGCATGAAGATTAAGAGTATGATCATTTTAATCCTCTTACATTGATAAATAATAAAAGAGGTTGTGAGTATTGTGACAACTCATTGAACCCATAAATAAAAGCGATCTTTAAAAAAAAAGATAAGAATTCAAAAAAAAATCAAAGTAAAAATTTTTAAACCAAAATTATTATTTTAGTAAACAATACAAATTACTGAATAAATATTTTTTAGATGAAAAAAATAAATTTAAATATAGATTTTAAATTTAAATCTTAAAATTAAAAATTTTAATTTTACGTTTGTAAAGTGGTTCTAGAATGTTCGTTTCATAATTTATAAACTTATAATATCTTTTATCAAAAACATAATTATATAATCAATAAATTATTTATAAGTTTAAAAATTTTATAAATTATTGTATCAATTTTTTAAATAAAAATCATTTAAAAATTATTTTTTAGGTACATAAAAGTTTAGGTCAGGGAATCTAGGGAGCCAGACCATACCTAAAATCCAATTAGAATTTACATAGAAATTTACATATTGTCAACTAAAAGTGACAATAATAGGATTTAAACTTGGCCTTAAAAGCTCAAAGTTTTGAATGTCAACCACTTATACCAACACTAGTTTTAAGGTAAACTACGCGTTTAGTACTCAACTATCTTTTTTATTTCGTTTTGATCACCTAATTATTTTTTATTTCAAAATATACGAAACATTACATATCGTTTTTATTTTGGTTACCCACCATTAAAAAAATAACAATGATGCTTACTTGTCATCATAAGGTATTTCATGTCATCATTGAAAAATTTTAAAAATATCATGTCAACAGTTCATTTAATTTTTTAAATGTGTGTGACTAAAATAAAACCAAAACGTAACGTTAAGTATGATTTTGAAAAAAAATAATTTGGTGACAAAAATGGAACAAAATTGATAGCTGGGATACTAAAAGTCTAGTTTACCCTTAAATTTAAAATAATAATTTATTTTCTTAAAAAAATCTATAATAATCCTAAATATTTGAATTTTAAATTAAATAATTTAAATATATATTTTATTCACATTCCTTTAAAATCAGTTTTTTTTTACCCAAATATAGCCTCAAAAAATCAATTATCAAAATAACACTTGTTGATGATTAATTCTTGATCTTGCACTCATTTATGCTGAGTAGGAAAAGAAGCATTTTACAGGAAGTGCCTTCTGCTAATATGACAAAAGGCGTGTTTTGCAATAAGGACGTTTTACAGCAAGCTTCTTTTGCTAATCTCAATCAGATTAGACTGAAATAAAAGAAAAAATAATGGTCAAAATATGTGAATTTTATCTAAAAGGAATAATTGTGTGTGATGCGTGTCGAGGACACGTAACCACGAGTATGAGAACGAGCACATATCGAGTTGAGCGACGAAGACGTTGTGTATTAACAATATGTTTAATCATTCAGCGAATAAATGCTTAAAATATTATATTTAAATACTTGAAATTCTATATATTTAAACAATATGGGCTAATACACGTACATCGTCGTAATCTCTAGGCCCTCCTCGTGCAATTACGTATATTTGAGACACACTACACACATTTATTTCTTTTAGACAAAATTCATATAATTTTCTATATATTTTGACCCCTATTTTTCTTTCATTTCAATCTAACTCAGATTGTTCTGACCTTTTTGTGTAACATAAGTGAAAGATAATTCCTATAAAATGTGCCTTGTGCCACATCATTAGGAGACACTTCATACATAAATCGCCTTCCGTTTACGTGGCACAAAAGAGTGTTATATTGAAAAATAATTTGTATTGAAGGTTAAAATGGTAAATACATTTTAGGGGATATTTGAGTAAAAAACCTCTTACAATTAATGTTAAATTCATTTTTATTTTTAGGATGCTTTCATGGACACATACAGTACAATTGAAGGCAGCTGTCCCCATTGATAAAGAGGGAGCTACGTTTGTCTTACCTGGAAATGCTAACGTGAATGACAGTCTTAATATACGGTTAAAAAGGTGTTATCGATTTTGTTATTGTTTAACTAACAAAATTAATAAAAAAATGACTAGAAATCAGGGTTTTAAATCGTGGTCGCGGTCGCGTTTTCGGTTATTTCAGATTTACCGTGATTGCGGCCATCGCGGGTGCTATTGCGGCTGTCGCAGACGCTATTGCGGCCGTCGCGGGTAACTCGGACGGCGGCGAAACCGCTATATCGTGGCCGAAATCGCAGTCGCAGACCGTTTTTTAAAACCCTGCTGTAAATATTATTATTTCTACCGGTTTTGTTATTATTGGGCGATTTACCGGATTTAAAAAAGCTCTATCGGTTTTATTATTTTTTTTCTACCGATTTTGTTATTGTTGGACACTTTTACCGAAAATATTAAAAAAATTGATGTTTTAGATAAAAAATAATAATAATAAAGATAATTTTTTACAAATTTTATTATTTAAATAATAACAAAACAAATAATATCTTATTTTAATTTTATATTAAAGTGTCGTAATGTAAAACTTCCCTGTCCTAACTATAAAAGCAAGAAGCCATTATAAGCTAAGTGCAAAGTAAAAAGGATGTGAATTGTAGTTTCTGACAAATTGGGAAACATCATAGGTGTTTTGTTTATAAGCATATTATTTTTACTAAAAACATATGATAAATAGATAAATAGATAAAATCAAAAAGCTGATCATATATAATTCAGGTAGAAAAGGCCAATGGATAGAAGCCACGTGGATAAACAGTAAGAGCATTCTGTAGTCAAGTCCATGTTACGTGCACGGGTGACAGGAGATGTGCTGCCACTGCCAACGCTATTCAGCGAGGCACTAAATTTTTTTTTTAAATCATATCATTTTCAAGCTATTTTTACATATAATATGACTTTTAAATTTAAAAATTTTAATCTGAATTTTTTATTAACGGTTCTATTTATCGACAATGACAATGCTAATGTGGTAATTCAAGATATTGACATAATGTTCAATATTATTGATGTAACTATCCACAATGGCTGATGATATAATAGATAAATAATTAATTTTTTCGAGTTTAATTGTTAAATTGATTTTTTCAAAGTTTAAAAGTTTATTTGATTTTTTTAAAAATAAAAATATTTTAAATTTAAAAATTAAAATATTAAAATATTAAAAAAATTTAAATATAAAATTACCAAAAATTAAACTTAAATTTAAAGTTAGTTCTATGATATATTTAACGTCTAAATAAGAACTTGTTATATTATTGAGAAATATATTATTATATTACTAATTTGTAGCATAAATATTAATATATTTCATTATTGTATTATAATCGTTTTGCAATTAATATATTTTCATATAAATATTATTTATGTTATAAATATATTTTTATGTTATGAAATATTAATATTAATATTAATATTATGTTAATAATATATAAACGTACTAATATATTGATATAACTAACCATTTTTATTCAAAAATGATCATTTAAAAAAAACATTGAAGGTTAAAGCGATTCAACAAAAAAGAATATGAGTCAATGTGAACTATTATACAAAATTACGGTGGATTTTGATATTGTGCTTAAGAAAAAAGAGGCGGGAAAGAGGCGATTTTCCTCAAAAATCACCGGTTAAAACTTTACTTTCCTATCAGACACCCTTTCATCTTTATTTCTTGATCTAACACCATTTGCACGAAGGCGCAGCCAATGCACCGCGCCTTACGTTGATGTGGCGCCACGTGTAGTAAGGCGCGGCCCATGCACCGCGCCTTACGCTGACATGGCGATACGTTGGGTAAGATGCGCTGCATGGGTCGCGCCTTCTGCAACATAGGGGTATAGCACGGTGCATGCGTCACGCCTTTCTGACAGTCTGACACGCGTCAGAATAGTGTGGTGCATGGGTCACGCCTTCCATTAATTTTGACAACCACCCGACTGTTCACACCCCCATCCCAACCCTATAAATACCTACATTCTCAATCATTTTCATCACACCAAATCCTCTCAACTTCTCTCAAATCCTCTCAACTTAAGGTATATTTTATTATATTTAATATTTTATTTAATTATTTTAATATTTTATTTAATTAAATTTTTTTGTGCAGTTATAAAATAGAAGGCGATTTGCTTCGTTTGGATGGAAATCATATATCGAGTCATTATGTTGATACGGTAACATTTTTACATTTTAATTTAATTTAAATTATTAGTAATAATTTATTTATTTAATGCATGATTATTAGTTTATAAATTAATTTACGGTAATTATTAATATTTTTAGGAGAGCTATCGTATATTAGATCATTTTATCCGGAACCTTAAGTTAGCGATACCTACCCGTGTCTAGCCGTATTTAGTCGAGGCTGGATTCGTTCACATAGCTAGATATGAAGGCCATTGTAGAATAGAATCAAACCTGAATTCTGCATTAGTGGAGCGGTGGAGGCCGGAGACTCACATATTACATCTTCTGTGCGGAGAGTGCACGATTACTTTTGAGGATGTTTCCATACACTTGGGGCTTTCGGTAGATGGAGATTTGATTTCAGGGATGGCGCACAGTAACTGGAATACTTTGTGCCATGAGTATCTAGGAGGTGTCCCACGAAATTTTAACAGTGGTCGGATACCGTTAAATTGGTTAGATGTAAATTTTCAGAATTTGAGTGAGGACGCCTTAGAGGATAAAGTTAAAAAGTATGCACGTGCATGCATACTGCAGTTGATAAGAGGGTTGTTGATGTTGGCAAATCACGCAACCAAGTTCACTGCATGTGGTTGTGGCATCTTAACAATTTTTATCTGTCTGGATTACTGAGTTGGGGCTCGACAGTTTTGGCTTTCCTGTATAGGGAGATGTGTCGAGCGACTGACTACAGGAAAAATGCTATCGACGGATGTCTCCTTCTGCTGCAGTCTTGGGCATGTTATCGCGTGCCCTTTTTATGTCATTTTGTAAAGAACACGTTCGTACTCCCACTGCTATTGAGGTAATTACAAAACTGATTTCGTATATTAATCATTTTATCTAGTGTATAATAAAAAAATTCATTGAATAGGTGGTCTATTAACAGGAAAAATCATCGGGATCTACCTGATGAATTAGAAATAATCAGGCTACTAATCGATCAAAAGTCTGGCACAAAGGTATGTATTTTAATGTTTGAAAATCGATTTTCTATCATAGTATAATAATTATATTATTATTTTGATAAGAATTACATATTTTTGTTTTAGTTTGAATGGACTCCATATTCTAATGATGATATGAGGATGTGCATCTCACCTGAGTTAAGGGGCCCATTAGATGTTTGAATGGCGGTGGTCCCTCTGATCTGTTATGCGATTGTCGAGTGGCACCCCACTGATTGCGTGCTCCAGCAATTTGGTTTTGTACAACCAATTCGGGAAACACCTCGCAATATGAACCAACTGCATAACACAGATTGACGCGACAAGACGGATACAAATTGGCTGGTGAAGCATTATGAGTGGGTCATTATATGGGAGGATCGACATCAATGCCTTCCCTATAGGGAACCCATTTATGTTGATGACTTGACGGTTGTAGATGATTATTATGAGTGATTCAACAGCAATGGGAAACTGTCACAACCCTATCGTTCCCAAACTCGTGGACAGAGAGCAGGTGCTTCTGGTTCATCGTCAGCTGCACCACCGAAACCTTCACAGCAACCACCGTCTGCAGCGACGTACACTCCACAGACATATCTAATTCCTCCATCGCCTTTCCCTTACCAGATAACGCTGCCGCCGTCACAGAGTTATATGACCCCTCCTGAAGGATATTATGGGTCTATATTTGTATATCTGACTTGGGGTTCATATACTGGTTATTTGGCGGGTGCAACCTCATCACCGATGGCCGCCGTACAGACACATCCTATACAGTTTTCTCATTCATCGATGTCTTTTTTTTTCCTGAGTTTTCCCAGTTTTCTATGAGCGGTGGGTTAGTCAGTCATACACCTCCAGGGTCCTTATTCTATGGAGGTGCTACATCGGCATCAGTTACTCATCAACAAAATGTATCTGCTCCTGACGACGATGACAACGACGACAATGATGATGACAGTGAGGAGTCATAACCAGTTATACGAAGAAATCCTCCTCGAGACCGACAGCCACCGCCCAGCGAAACACATTCGCACCGCAGACATCGATAGTTTTTGATATTTTATTATATTTGTATTTACTTGTTTATTGGACTTTCTTTATTGTGATTTTTTTATTATTTATCATTTAATACCTAATTTATTTTGTTAATTTTGTTGGACTTTTTGTTAATTACCATTTAATATCAATTATTGTAATTTTTTTTATTATTTCCCATTTAATACTTATTATAAGTTTGTTGTATTTAAAATTATATTCAAATACCAAATTGTTATTAGTTGGATAAAATTTAATAATTGTGTTCGATAACTTTCTTAAGTTTGTCACTTATTACCTTTTTTATTATAATCACATATAACGCCAACGTCAAATCTCGTTTTCTTGTATTGTTTTTTTAATCGTCATCAATGCTTATCAAATGACATTAACTTTAAGTAAATGTAAATTAAACTACAAGAATTATTATTTGATAAACAACAACTACATTAGTTCCTCATCAATGGTTACTTGATGACAAAAGAAGTGGACATGTTCTTCTAATGTGTCCTGAGTTTCTACAATGCCCACATTTTTTTTCGTGTCTAGATGTTTCTCGAATATCCATATCACAATAAATTCGAGTGGATTTTCGACGACCATGCTCCCTCAATAAAGTCAGATCTGGTACAATCGAAACTCAATTATGAACCTCATTAAGGTTTTTGTCATTACCTATTGGGGGAACTCAAATTCGTATACCTTAAATACTTCTGATAGTAGGTATACAGGATCCAAAAAATGGTTATAGTCTTGACGGGTATGTGAGCAAGCTGCTATCACATGAGAGCATGGATACTTCAGAGCATGAAAAAACCTGCAGTCGCACCATCTATCCCGTAGATTTACTCTTAACGACATAGCTTCAATCCGTTGAAGAGGTCGCGGTAACTCTATGACACGAAACAATTCATGCGTTCTAGAGAAGCTTATTACATACATTCCATTTGATGCAACAAATTTTTTTTGTAGATTTGTAACTAATCTAGGGTTTGAGCTTGTCTCCTGAGCTTTGCAAAAAGTAACCCAAACAAAAATATGTAGTTTTTACCAATGCCGCTACAGGTAAGTGACGTGCACCATTTAAGGTCGAATTTATTGCCTCAGCCAAGTTGGTCGTCATGTGTTCATATCGATATCCACCATCATATGTGTTTGTCTACATTTCTTTATCGATGAGGCTGATGTAATCGTATCCTTCCTCGTTCTTCGCCCGTAAATCTTGAAGCATGGATTCAAATGTTTGAGGTAGTATTTCGTAACCTGAAAATAAAATGTATAACTTACTAACTTTGTTTCTTTAAAAAATGAAAATGATCGAAAGAAAAAAAAACTATAGCAGTTTCACTTACCCATACGCACAAGTAATTGGCACTCATCATTCTTCTTGAACCTTCCATGGTAGTTCGCAGCAATGTGTCGGATACAATACCTATGTTGGATAAAGGGTGGTTGCCACATTGGACCCAAAGACTCCATTGATGCTTTGATACCAGCTCCGCGATCTGAAATGACACATATTTTTCCCTCGTGATAACATATGAACATAAGTTTCGGAAGAAAAAACCCAAGAATCTGTATCTTCTCCTTCAACAAGAGCAAAAGTAATTGGAAGAATGTTGCGATTACCATCTTGGACAACTGCCAATAGTAAAACTTTCTTGTATTTTCCATACAAGAAAGTCTCGTCGATCTGGACCACAGGCTTGCAATATTTGACAGCATGAACACACTGTGGGTAAGTCCAAAAAACCCGGTAGAATTGGCATCGATCGCGAATAACTCGATCATTATGGTATACATGAGAGGTTTCAAAGTCCACAATTGTCTCAGGATTCAACCTCCGCACCACCCTAAACCAACTTGGAAGTTCGTTGTAAGATGCATCCCATTCGCCGTGAAGTTTTTTAATGGCATTTTTCTTTGCCTTCCATGTTTTTTTGAATGAGACGGAATACCCATACTGTAACACCCCCAGACCCGTACCCGTACCCGACCCGAATACGAGTCTGAGGTGTCATATTGACTTTTCAAACTTTGACTCTTGACAAAATTCAAAGAAAATTTAAAACTTTCATTAAAGTAAAAATGGTTTATTTACATAAATTGTCCATAGTAACCAAAATCGATCAGAGCATGTTTAACTCAATCAATTAGTGCATGCCAACTATATTCAAAACAACCAAACACATTTAAATCATCTATTTTCTGATCTGAAACTTTGTAAGGGAGATGCTGACATGTATTTCTCTTCTTCGCTTCTCTTATCACTTCTGTAACCTACGTGTGAAACAATCACACGCTAAGTCTACGACTTAGTGAGGCATAAACAATTTGACTATAGCATATCATAACTAATTCCTATTATGCACATTTCATGTAATCATGATAAACCATAAAATGCATCCAAACATATATATATATATATATATATATATATATATATATATATATATATATATATATATATATATATATATATATATATATATATATATTTCATTTCCTTTTTACCTATTATTATTATTACTCCAGTTTAATATATATTATACTTATTGCATTTTGTATATCATATATATACATATTGTTTCACAAAGAAAATACCCATATCATCATATCACATATATCATTTCACCATAAAGATTACAAACAAAGCACATAATATCATACAAGGTTCTTTTATATCATCTTCTTTATTAACCCATGTACACATATGAGAACTATAGATATGTGAGACTATAGAGGTTGTGCACTAATGTTGTCACCACAGCTCGTATAAATGCACCGAAGTGCCACGTAGAATTGCACCTATCTGCCGCGTATAAATGCACCTAAGTGCCGCGTAGAAATGCACCGAAGTGCCTTATAAGATGTCCCTAAGGACCACGTAGAAAATTCCTTTAGATCCATATACATATTCCAAGGACCAAGTATGTGTCTCAAAAGACCTCATAGATGTTCCAAAGGATACATATATATCCCGAAGGACCGCGTAGACCCTCGACTCTTGGCATACCAACTATACCCCTATCTCTCATGACACATATCATGGGCATTATCTTTTATATCCTTTTTCATATTCATGTAAACATATCACATATTCATATAAACTCGTAGCTTCATTCACATATACATTTAATCACGTAGTTCATGTAAATTCTCATATCATTTCGTATTCATGTATCACATGGCATATAACACTTCTCCTGTGTTCCTATAAACATGTCATATCCTATGAGTTATATCTTTTCGTATAATTTATGCTTTAATCTCTTATATTCACCTGATCAATATCATTTAACTTGTTTCACTTTCTCATATCACATATACTTTCTCTTTCATATATCTAATATCCTGTATCATATCTTAGAATTGTGTAAACATGTCTCTTTAATGTAATTTACAAAGTAATGCCCTATATTTATATCATATAATTATTTAACTTAAGTCATCCTTTATAAAGTTTATAATACATGTTCAAATAGTCTCATTCTATCCTATAAATAATTTCTACTTATCTTATCTCATTTCCCCCTTTCGCTTACATAATTCATCTATATATACTAATTTAATCTATTTAATTAGTTCAATTTCCCATTACTTCATACATATACTCTTTCATAAAGCTTTGTAGCTCTTCACTTTATAATTCATAAACCATAGGTTCCTTTAACTATATAAATCTTCTCCATATAACTTATATATCCTTATTTATGCATATGCCCTCGAATTTATACTATCCTCATAGAGTCTTCTAACCTTTCTCGTGTAATCACCTATACCATATAATATGACTTATACTTGATTATCTTATGATCACTCGTTCATTTCATTCCTTATGTCTCAATCATATAATTTATTTCATGTTCTTCAATTATTACATTTTAGTGTTTTACACAAATCCTATAGCATATACAAAGCACATCAATATATTTAGTTATATATACACACAATTAAGGTAAAATATATAATCACATATAACAAATATAATAATAACAACCACATAATCTTATTCATGACTTCATGCATATTATTCTAGGAAATAGACTCATCACAAGTCCTATTTCCATTAAACAATACATGTCACTATTATGCACTCACCTGGCCTCACTAGTCAATTCCAATCTCTTATCTTTCCCCTTGATCGATCTTATTTGCCAATGATTTTGAAACTTGTTTAGGCTCTGAATCTACATAATTATACATTTTAAGGCAATTATCAGATACCTACACCTTGTAATATGATACTAACAACTTAAACGAACTTAATAAACTAATATTCACTTTTTCTTTCAGGGGTGTACCAATGCACTATAGGTGCATGGGTACCCAAAATAGCTTCGAAATATTCATGCATCGATGCACCCCTTAATGCATTGATGTACCTTCAAAATTTGTCTTGGTACATCGGTGCATACTCATAGTGCATCGATGCATTCCTGGCATTCGATGTTTCTTCTTTTAAGAATGCATCGGTACATATTGAATGTGTACCGATGCATCTTGCCCAAAAATTGCTCTTTAGGCATGAAAATCCATTTAATTCAACTCAAATGCTTCATATTTCATCCCCTTTCAAACTCCTAACTTACATATACATGTTTAAACTCATTTATATTCATTTATCTTGTCTTTAACCTTAATATCCTCTCATCTTGATTAACTTCAAGAATCATACCAAATTTTCAACATGTTTTAAAACTCATTCTATCACTTCACATCTCTTAATTCAACCCTTGACAAGTCAAATTCAAATTCAAAATCTATTAACTCCTTCTATTTCAAAAATTCACTTAAAAACTCATTTTTCTTAATTTCTCATAACTTGTTAATCTTTGAGTTTTAAGCCACCTAAAGCTTTTCTTAATCTTTCTTAATATCCCAAGAATCAAAACAAGCTTTAAAACGAACGAATTAACCAACTGAAGACCCACTTACCTTATACCAAGCTTCACGGTGGAGAGGAGGAAGAAGAAGACTGAAGAATGCTCTGGAGAAATTATCTCCTTCCCACGTGCTTATTACCTTTTATAAAGGGAAATAAAAATCTTTCCTAAAAAATGACCATAATACCCTTATTACTTTCAAACTTTGTTATTAAATCCAACATCAATACTTTTCATTTAAATCCTTAAACTTTCAATCTTTTCTGAGTTTGGTCACTAAATTACCAAAAATTCTATTTTGGTCATTGACCCAAATTTTGGGATGTTACAAATCTCCCATCCTTAAGAAAATTCGTCCTCGAATTTTCACCGCATACCTTTATAATATCATGTCTTCTAATATTTTCATGTTGCTTCCCTTTCTTAATCTTTACTGTTACCGCTAGCAAACTTACCATTTTCCCCAAACTCAAATCTTCATATACATCCACATCTTTATAAGTCCATATAATATTATTCATTTTATAGTCATTTCCCCAATCCTTATTCCTTATTATTATGAATCACTTGATCTTTTTCATCATTCTCTATATGCTTTGCACATAAATCAAGCTTTTGCTCTTTTCTTAATCCTTGTCTGTATTACTATACACACAATCTTTTCCTATCCCTTTATTCTTTCTTTCTTTAAAAATCAAAATCTTCTTATACATATCATATCTTTTTCTTTAATGTTCACATACTCTTTTCTTATCATTTATACTCATCTCTGATTATCGATCTTCATCGTATCTTCATAACTTTGATAATCCACTTTACTTATATAGAACCATATTTTTACCATTTCTTGTACTTGTATTTCCTTCCTCAAAGCTTTTTTTACATACAAATACTTATTTCCTTGCCTACATCATATCTATATGATCAAAACCATATCCAAATCCATATCATACTTGATTAACTTAACTTTATCTTTTCTTCAAATCCTACAACTTTATTATCCATACCATTACAATTAATCAATAACAATGTTTCAATTTAGGGCATAAGCCCTAATCAGACTACTCATATTCCTCTTCTCAGTTAAAATCCAACCAGTGCAATTTACTCACTTATCCAACCAACACTCTTATTCATATACATTACCATTCTTTTGTCTCTTCCATTACCTTACATTTTTGTGATCAAAATACATAATCATGTCTCAATTCACACCATACTTAATTAATTTACCCTGACAATATCTTCTAATCCTTTAACTTAATACACTTATCATCACATAATTATGTTAGTCAGCACCAATTATTTCAATCTAAAACATAAACCTTCATCGAACCATTCATATACATTCCTTTCAGTCGGTATTATCTCAGCGATAGTTTACTTAACTTATCAAATCCACATTTATTCTCACACACCATGTAATTTTCGTTGTTCCAACTCAACATTCTAACTTCCTTTATTTTAAAAACTGATCACTGATGTACCCATTCTTAAAATCTTCTTATCAATCCTTAGCTTTACTCAAACATACGAATCCTCATCTTCTTCACTATATCACATTATTATTATCAAAATATACAATTGTATCCTGATCCACCTCATCTTTGGTTGTCTTATCCTGAAAACATCTCAAAATTTTATATTTCTATATATTTTTCATCACATAATCTGGTTGGCCAACGCTAACTCTTTCCATCTAAAATGAAAACCCTTATTCTATTCACATTCTTGCTTATACACGGTATTATTCCTTTATTTCAAACTCATAAACTCTGGATATATATATCTTATGCGCTTGTCACTGATGCACTTATTCTCGAACTCTCTACAAATTCTAACCACATCCTTAGATCTTTTAGCTTTCTTATGGTGACACTTATTCACTATATTCTATCTTATCCAAGGAATAATAAGAAGACTTCACATCACTTTTCTGATTCAAAACTAGAAAAATATTCTATCATTATTCTAATATGATTTCGACTTCTGAAATCAACCTTTGATTTTATGAGGCACTTCCTGAGGTGTCTGCTCTTCATCCTACCTGGCCTGGGCAGGTGAATAGCTACAACAATCAAGAATATCACCTTTCACTTTATTTCGGAATTATCATAATCATACTTCTATTATAACTTAGCAATCTAATTCCATTAGCAAGACAACACACTTCTTACACTATCAGATTAGAAATTTTCACTTTATGTTGGCATGTACACATTTTTAAAACTCATTTAACTTCGTTTTAAGCTTAGAATCGGCTAAACCTTAGCTCTGATACCATTAAATGTAACACCCCCAGACCCGTACCTGACCCGAATACGAGTCTGAGGTGTCACACTGACTTTTCAAACTTTGACTCTTGAAAAAATTCAAAGAAAATTTAAAACTTTCATTAAAGTAAAAGTGGTTTATTTACATAAATTGTTCACAATAACCAAAATCGATCAGAGCACGTTTAACTCAATCAATTAGTGCATGCCAACTATATTCAAAACAACCAAACACATTTAAATCATCTATTTTCTGATATGAAATTTTGTAAGGGATATGCTGTCCTGACTTGCTCTTCTTCGCTTCTCTTATCGCTTCTGTAACCTACGTGTGAAACAATCACACGCTAAGTCTATGACTTAGTGAGGCATAAACAATCTGACTATAGCATATCATAACTAATTCCTATTATGCATATTTCATGTAATCATGATAAACCATAAAATACATCCAAACATAAATATATATATATATATATACATATTTCATTTCCTTTTTACTTATTATTATTATTACTCATGTTTAATATATATTATACTTATTGCATTTTGTATATCATATATATACATATTGTTTCACAAAGAAAATACTCATATCATCATATCACATATATCATTTTACCATAAAGATTACAAACAAATCATATAATATCATACAAGGTTCTTTTATATCATCTTCTTTATTAGCCCATGTACACATATGAGAACTATAGATATGTGAGTCTATAGAGGTTGTGCACTAATGTTGTCACCACAACTCGTATAAATGCACCGAAGTGCCACATAGAATTGCACCTAAGTGCCACGTAGAAATGCACCGAAGTACCATATAAGATCTCCCTAAGGACCACGTAGAAAATTTCTTTAGATCCATATACATATTCCAAGAACCAAGTATATGTCTCAAAAGACCTCATATATGTTCCAAAGGATACATATTTGTCCTGAATGACCGCGTAGACCCTTGACTCTTGGCATGCCAACTATACCCCTAGCTCTCATGACACATATCATAGGCATTATCTTTTATATCCTTTTTCATATTCATGTAAACATATCACATATTTATATAAACTCGTAGCTTCATTCACATATTCATTTAATAAAGTAGTTCATGTAAATTCTCATATCATTCCATATTCATGTATCACATGGCATATAACACTTCTCATGTGTTCCTATAAACATGTCATATCTTATGAGTTATATCTTTTTGTATAATTTATGCTTTAATCTCTTATATTCACCTGATTCAATATCATTTAACTTGTTTCACTTTCTCATATCACATATACTGTCTATTTCATATATCTAATGTCTTGTATCATATATTGTAATTGTGTAAACATGTAAACATGTCTCTTTAATGTAATTTACATAGTAATGCTCTATATTTATATCATATCATGATTTAACTTAAGTCATCCTTTATAAAGTTTATAATACATGTTCAAATAGTCTCATTTTATCCTATAAATAATTTCTACTTATCTTATCTCATTTCCCCCTTTCACTTACATAATTCATCTATATATACTAATTTAATCTATTTAATTAGTTCAATTTCCCATTACTTCATACATATACTCTTTTATAAATCTTTGTAGCTCTTCACTTTATAATTCATAAACCATAGGTTCCTTTACCTATATAAATCTTCCATATATAACTTATGTATCTGTTGAAAACATTTTTGATGTTTCGATATAACAAATTAAGTTAAATGAATTTTAAGATTTTACAAAAGAGTTTCTAAGTATATTTGATTTAATTAAACGAATATCAATTTATTACTCCAAGTCTTTCAAGATCAAATTCAAACCTTACTAAATGTGTAAAATTGTGTTTTATACTTAAACTATTTTTGAAACAATTTTCATAAAGTATTTTGAACCAAAATCAAGCATAAAATAAATTTATCAAATTGATGCATCAATGCACCATTAATTAAATTGAACATAGAATGCATTTCATGCATCGATGCACATACCATACATCGATGCACTGAGGATTTTATGAAAACATCGAATGCATTTGATGCATCGATGCACCAGCCATGCATCGATAAACTCTGCCTATTTTGAAACATCGAATGCACTTGATGCATCGATACACTCTTAGTGCACCGATGCACTAATGGTCCAATGGTCAAAATATTTGAATTTCACACTGATGCACCAATGCACCATGGGTATGCATCGATGCACTGACGCTCCCAACTGCTTTAATTAATTGTTTTAACACTTAAACGACTCTATTGACTCCACTAAGCATCCCCAACGTTCAGAATCATTTGAAGTTGTATTTAAACAAGCTTAGAAGCCATTGATCAACAACAAGAAACAACAAGCAACTAGAATCAAGAGAGAATCAAAGAGAAAGCATCAAACTCATTGTTTGAGAACTTCAAGCCTATTTTTCATTCAATATTCATTTTACTTTCAAGAACACTACTTGTACTCAATTGTATTCATTCTTGAGTGTTCTTTTCTTTGTTCTAGAATTGTGAAAACAATCTACCTTGTGAGGTTTTCCTTGTAAGTTTGTAAATTTGTGTATTTCTCTTTGGGAGAGAGCGTGCTTAAGAATTTGGGGTATAATTCTTGAAGGAGTTGTAAGGTTACTCTTTTTCCTCAAAAGAAAGAACAAATTAGTGAATTTATTGGAAAATCGTTAGTGCGGATAGCTAAGGTAGTGCATGTAGACTTTGGTTGAGAAATTCGAACCACTCTAAATCATTGTGCAAATATTTTCAATTTTTTGCAAAAGCTTCCACTGAATTTTTATTACCAATTCACCCCCTCTTGGCCAATTCCATCGATTGATTAACTCAACAATTGGTATCAGAGCCTCACTCATTTGAAGGTTTAATCACCTCTTAAGTCGATTTGGGAAGAGTTACATCGATTTTCAAGTCATCAATGGTTGGCGCTTTAAACTCTGACTTCGGTCTCGATTCGATGCCCGTCAACAAGCCTCATTTCTTCAATGGAGCTAACTATGCCTATTGGAAGAATAGGATGATGTATTTCATTCAAGAAAGTGACATGGGAGCATGGAACGTTGTCGAAGACGGATATATCAAGCCTCTCACTCATCCAAGATTATGGAGTGAATGAGAGACAAAAATGTTCCAGTTCAACTCCAAAGCCATCCATATCATATTTTGTTCTCTTGGACCAGATGAATATGGAAGATTTTCATCTTGTAAAACCGCCAAAGAAATATGGGATAAACTACAAGTCACTCATGAAGGCACCGACGAGGTAAAAGAATCTAAAATTAGTCTTCTAACACATAGCTATGAAAATTTCAGGATGAAACCAAATGAAGATATCAAAGCTATGACAGATAGATTCTCAACGATTTTCAATGGTCTCAAATCATATGGAGAGATCATTCCAAATGAAAAGCTTGTGAGGAAGTTAGTTTACTCACTTCCAAAATCGTGGCAATCCAAGAAGACAGCAATCATCGAGGCTAAGAACCTAAAGTCCTTAACTCTTGAAGAGCTAATCGGTTCCCTCCTCACTTATGAAATGATGCTTGAAGATAAGGTGGACCTCGATAAGATTGACGAGACACCAAAGGAGAAAGAGAGGAAGAAAAACATTGGAGTTGCTCTCAAATCCAAAAAAGATGAGAGTGATTTGGATGAAGATGACGATGACGAGGAAATGGCATTGTTTGCCAAACGGTTCATAAAAATGATGAGACCTTACCGAGGAAGAAAATTTAAACAAAATGAAGGCCTCAAAAATGAACCAAAAGAAAAGGACCATATCATTTGCTATGAATGTGAAAATTCGGGGCATGTCAAATATGATTGCCCATAATTAAAGAGAAAGGGTCAATCAAAGAATAAGCACAAGGCTCATGTGGCTACATGGAGCGATGAATAATGTTCCGATGAAGAGGAACAAAAAGTAACAAACTTGTGCTTGATAGCATTCGGGGAAGATTCTAAGGTAACCTCTAACTCATCTGATTTTGATGATTTATCTTATGATGAGCTATTAGAGGAATATAATGGATTGGCTTCGGATTAAGAGAAGTTGTTTTTAAAATATAAAAATGATGTTTCAAAATTAAAAAATGAAAATAAACTCATATCCAAAACTAACAATGATCATGAAAGTAAAATCAAAGATTTGCAAATCAAACTAGAAGAGTTTGAAAAGAAAAATTCGGATTTGCAAAATTTACTTTCAAAGGTCAATGATGATCATCAAAAGAAAATTGATGATCTTAAAGCTTCTTTTGATAAAGTTGGAACAAAACGTTTTGAAAAAAAGGAGAAAATTCAAAATCCAACTTTGTTAGAAAAAGTTTTAAAAACTACAATCATAGAGGTCCCCGAAGAACCTCTAATGGAAAAATCGTTAGGAGTATATGGGTTCCTAAAGAGCTCATTACTACTAAAGATAAGGATACCTAAGGGGACTAGGATTTTAGAAACTAATGAATATGGACCCAAAAGAATTTGGGTACCAAAAATTAGAAATTAATCTATGATTGTAGGAAAATGAGCATTGCTTCAAGGCACGGGAAACAAATTCAAACTCATGGTACCTTGATAGTGGATGCTCAAGACACATGACCAGAGACAAAAGCCGATTTATAGAACTTAATGCCAAAAATGGAGGAGAAGTGACTTTTGGTGATAATTCAAAAGGTCACATCGAAGGTATAGGTACCATAGGTAATACCTCTTCCATACAAATTAAAAATGTTTTATATGTGAATGTATTAAAGCATAATCTCTTACGTATTAGTCAATTATGTGATAAAGGATTCAATGTCATGTTTGAAACTAATGGTTGTAAAGTTATTGACATTGCATCTAATTGGATTATGCTTGTTGGTCATAGAATAGGAAACATATACATGGTGCATTTAGACTCTATTGATATGACTAATTTATGCCTAGTTTCTAAGGATGAGCATGATAGTTGGTTATGGCATAGGAGACTAGGACATGCTAGTATGAGTGTTTTGCAACAGTTAATTCAAGGAAATTTAGTTCGAGGGTTGCATAAGCTTAAATTTGACAATGATAAAATCTATGATGCTTGTGCTAAAGGAAAACAAAAGCGAATTTCTTTTAAATCCATTAATGATGTATCAACTAGTAGAGTATTATAATTGATCCATATAGATCTTTTTGGGCCAACTAGAACTATTAGCTTGGGTGGAAAACAATATGCATTTGTCTTGGTAGATGACTATTCTAGATATACTTGGGTTCTATTCTTAAGTACTAAAGATGAAGCAATAGAAAAATTCATCATGTTTTCAAAAGTAATCCAAAACAAAAAAGGTTACTCTATAACTAGTGTTAGGAGTGATCATGGAACTGAATTTAAAAATCTTGAATTTACTGATTTTTGTAATTCTAATGGTATTAGCCATAATTTTTCAGCACCTAGAACCCCTCAACAAAATGGAGTTGTTGGGAGGAAAAAGCGAACTTTAGAAGAAATGGCTAGAACCATGCTTTGTGAAAACAATTTGCCAATATATTTTTGGGCGGAAGCCACAAATACCGCTTGTTATGTTGTAAATCGATTAATGATTAGGCCAATTTTAAAGAAAACTCCATATGAAATTTTCAAAAAAAAAAAGCCTAACATTAGATATTTTCATCCTTTTGGATGTAAATGTTTTGTTTTAAACAACGGTAAAGACAACCTTGGCAAATTTGATGCTAAAAGTGATGAAGGAATTTTTCTGGGTTATTCCTTAAATTCTAAAGCTTATCGAGTATTTAATAAAAGAACGTTAGTTGTAGAAGAGCCTATACATGTTGTTTTCGATGATAATCCACTTCCGAGGAAGGATTCTTGTTTGAATGATGATGTAGGTATTATAAATATAAATGACATTGAACATGACGTTGGAGAACCATCATCAAAGGAAGAAACGAAAGATGAGGAAACTCAAGATCCTCTCAAGAATCCAACCATTGAAGAAAGGGAAGTATCTTACCCATGAGAGTACAACTATGTCAAGGATGGTGAGATTATAGGTAATCCATCCAAAGGGGTAACAACTCGATCTTCTCTTAGAAGTATTTGTAATTATGTTGCATTTATCTCATGTATTAAGCCTAATAATATTAAAGAAGCATTAAAAGATAAACATTGGATTATGGCTATGAAAGAAGAGTTAAATCAATTTGAGAGAAGTAAAGTATAAACATTAGTTGAAAGGCCTAGTAATAAATCTACTGTAGGTACTAGATGGGTATTTAGGAATAAACTTGATGAGAGTGGTAATATAGTGAGAAACAAGGCTAGACTTGATGCTCAAGGCTATACTCAAGAAGAGGGCATAGACTGTGATGAAACATACGCTCCCGTAGCTAGGATGGAAGCAATTAGAATGTTATTAGCATTTGCATGTTTCCATGAATTTAAATTATATCAAATGGATGTTAAAAGTGCATTTTTAAATGGTTTTATAAAGGAAGAAGTGTATGTGGAACAACCTCCAGGTTTTGAAGATTCAAAATTTCCAAACCATGTTCTTAAATTGACAAAAGCACTTTATGGTTTAAAACAAGCTCCTAGAGCTTGGTATGAAAGATTGTCAAAATTTTTTAATTGAAAAAGGTTTTTCAAAGGGGAAGTTTGACACTACATTATTTTTAAAGCATATAGGTAAAGCTTTATTAGTAGTTCAAATTTATGTTGATGATATAATATTTGGTTCTACTAATAATATTCTTTGCCAAGAATTTTCTAAGCTAATGCAAAGCGAATTCGAGATGAGCATGATGGGGGAGCTCTCATTTTTCTTGGGACTCCAAATCAAGCAAAGAAAAGATGACATCTTCATCAATCAAGCTAAGTACGTCAAATATATGCTCAAGAAGTTTGGACTGGAAAATGGGAAGCCACATAACACTCCAATGAGCTCATCGACAAAGTTTGACATAGATGAAGGAGGTAATGTGTGGATGTTAAATTATATAGGTCAATGATTGGTTCTTTGCTTCATCTAACTGCAAGTAGACCGGACATTATGTTTAGTGTTTGCTTATGTGCTAGATTTCAATCGTGCCCTAAGGAATCACATTTACTAGCTGTTAAGAGGATCTTTAGATACCTTAAGGACACTCCTAGTTTAGGACTTTGGTATCCTAGAGACTCTAGCTTTAGCTTGCATGCCTTCTCTGATGCGGAATATGGAGGATGCAAATTAGATAGAAAAAGCACCTCCGGTACTTGCCAATTCCTTGGAAATATGTTGATTTCTTGCTTTTCAAAGAAACAAAATTGTGTTGCATTATCTACCACTGAAGCGGAATACATTTCAGCCGGTAGTTGTTGTGCACAAGTTTTATGGATGAAACAACAACTTTTTGATTATGGAATTGAAGTAAGTACCATTCCTATCAAGTGTGACAATACTAGTGCTATTTGTCTCACTAAAAATCCCATCCAACACTCTAGAACTAAGCATATTGAAATTAAACATCACTTCATTAGAGACCATGTCGCTAAGGAAGATGTATTTCTAGAATTTGTTGATACTTTGCACCAATTAGCGGATATCTTTACAAAACCTTTAGACAAAGAAAGATTTGGGACACTTAGGAGAGAATTAGGTTTAATTGACCTATCTTCACTTAGTGTTTAAAATAATTTTATCACTTTTAAGTATAAATGAAAAATACTTATAATAATAATTTTTGATTGCATCCTTTGCTATTAGTTAGGGGGAGTTTATGTTGCTTGATGAAAATTAATTTTATGTTCAAAAGTAGTTTAAGGAATAATTTGATTGATTGAATATGATTAATTTTCAATATATGAGTTGTCAATACCATTAGAGCTAATTAATTTAGCATTTTAAGTGTTTTAAAACGGATTTTTGTCATTTTTGTGCTTAATGCATCGATACACTTAACAGTGCATCGATGCATCCATTTGAATGTGCATCGATTCATCATGTTGATGCACCGATGCATACCTTGAATGTGCACCGATGCACAGGGCTATGCATCGATGCATCTGTCGGGTTTTAGGTATTAAAACCCTATTTTCTCATTCTTTCAAATATCTAAGCCTCCAAAACAACTCAGCCATTCGTCCCTCTCTCTTCCAAACTCTCCATTTGTCTCAAATCAACAAAAATTTGTCAAAATCTTCGAGCTTTTCATCTATATATCCTGCTACTATCATTAAATCGTGCAACACAACATCTCATTCCTCTCAAATCCGAAATTTTCAAGGTATTTTTCTAAAAACCTATATTTTATCATATTCTAATCTTAGAACTAGTTTTAATTAGTTCTAGGATGAACATTTTATCAGGCATTGATTGTTTGATGATTACAAACTAGATTTTACAACCAATTTCATCAAAAACTCACAAATTTTCAAAGAAATTTTTGAATTTTCGAAATAAAAAAAATAAAAAATTTGAATTTAATTTTTAAATTTGATGTTTTTGATTTAATTATGTTGTTTTCATAAAAACTATACATATTATGATTTTACAAAAATTGTTTTCAAAAAGTTTTCAAAACTATGCCCATTAGGATTCAATTTAAAGAACCTTTAATTATTGCGGACTCAATTGAGTTTTAGAATTTTGATTATATTGCATACATGTGTTTCAATTTGCAGGTTATATTCCTTTTTCCGACTTCTAAACCATGTCTAATCCCAAACGCCCTAGAACTTCATCGAGTCGTTCTCGTTCAAACTAACCTCCTAATCTAGTTCCTTCTCCACCTACATCTCTATTAGGATCTTGTTTTAACATGCCTGAGCGTCGTAGAGATGAATTGTACTCTAGGTACAAAAATTCTTTTCAATCTTATAGAATTCGGGAAGAACGTATTCCTTCTCTTCAAGCTATGATAGATATTGACTTTGAATACCTTCCGATTCTTAAAGTTTTGAAGTTTGATAAAATGTTTCAGCTCAAACCTATCGTTTATCAATAGTTAGTCCACATTTTCTATTCCAATGCGGTATATATTCAAAACGAAACTCAATGTGGGACTATAGCTATTAGATCCTATGTTTTAGGCCAATATATTAATATTGACCCCGCGACTATAGTCTCACTCTTTGGGTTAGATGATGATGGGTTATATAATGAAAATGAAACTGTGGATTATCCCTATATTCCAAATGCTAGTGTTAGTACTCTACAATCTCATCATGATCGTTTTCTTCATTTGATGATCTCTTGGTGGTTTAGACCATCCGGAGGTAGGTACTCCACTCTTCGTGCTAGGGATTTATGGTGGATGTACTGTCTTAAGAACAAAATCAAAATAAATCTACCCCCACATTATTTTTAGTTAACTAGTGGACATCATAAACATTGTTCCTTCAAAACATATCGAAACATTAGTTTATGGATGTATTCTTAGTAACCTTTTTATCAAACTCGATCTAGACATCTCTCTTGACAATCCCATTCCTCTCCAAAACCCTATCAATCTAACCTCGTTGAAGAAAGCCGATTGGAAACAAGACGAGGTAACTGGTCTATGGGTTTTTAGACCCGGTAAGCAAACCCCGGGAGCTAGTTCTTCACGAGCTTCTCCTAGCTCTTCTAGTGCTCCTCCTCCTCCGGAACTGGCTGCTGACGATGATCTTGAGTTTCAACAACTTATGCAAGATATCGACGATCACGTTCCAGACGATGAGCCTGCACCGGAACCGGCACGGCAAGAAGATCAAATGCCACCATATTTTCGATCCTTCTTGGAGTCATTTGATCTGAGGTTTGCCTCCATGGAGTCTCAGATTACTGAGTTTCAGCGGGAGATGCGCGAATGTATGGACACGCTCACTCTTGAAGTTCGAGCTCATTATCCTCCTCCCCCCGACCCTCCGATGGATTAGACCTTTTCTCCATGCTTTCTTAGTATTTCAAACTTGGATTGTTTTTGATGTTTATGGATTATTTGTTTTGGATTGTTAAATGCTTGAATTTGTTATGGTTTTGATGATTGGATTTTGAACTTAATATATATATATATTTGGTTTGGTTGAATTTTCTTATTTTTGCATCATTAGATATATATGACCAATTATGTCATTTCACATTTGTTTATGAATATTGATTATGGAACTAATGGCTAATCTCTCTTTTGATTGTGATCTTAGCAGCTTAAGCTATATATATATTTAAAATCAATTGGCTATGTTTTTCAAATCCTTGTTTAAAATCATTTTTGAGTCTTTTTGATTTAACAAAAAGGTGGAGAAATGTTAAAGTGTTTTAAAGGGGAGAAGTGTTAAAGTGTTAAAGTAAGGGGGAGTAATTTCAAAACTTGATTTCAAAATTTATTCTCAAAGAAAATCTTAAAATTACTCAAGTGTTTTGTTATATCAAAAAGGGGGAGATTGTTGAAAACATTTTTGATGTTTCGATATAACAAATTAAGTTAAATGAATTTTAAGATTTTACAAAAGAGTTTCTAAGTATATTCGATTTAATTAAACGAATATCAAATTATTACTCCAAGTCTTTCAAGATCAAATTCAAACCTTACTAAATGTGTAAAATTGTGTTTTATACTTAAACTGTTTTTGAAACAATTTTCATAAAGTATTTTGAACCAAAATCAAGCCTAAAATCAATTTATCAAAGTGATGCACCGATGCATCAATCCATGCATTGATGCACCATGAATTAAATTGAACATCGAATGCATTTTATACATCGATGCACATACCATGCATTGATGCACTGAGGATTTTATGAAAACATCGAATGCATTTGATGCATCGATGCAACAGCCATGCATCGATGCACTCTGGCTATTTTGAAACATCGAATGCACTTGATGCATTGATTCACTCTTAGTGCACCGATGCACTAAGGGTCCAAAGGTCAAAATATTTGAATTTTACACTGATGCACCGATGCACCATGGGTATGCATCGATGCACTGACACTCCCAACTGCTTTAACTAATTGTTTTCACACTTAAATGACTCTATTGACTCCACTAAGCATCCCCAACATTTAGAATCATTTGAAGGTGTATTTAAACAAGCTTAGAAGCCATTGATCAACAACAAGAAACAACAAGTAACTAGAATCAAGAGAGAATCAAAGAGAAAGCATCAAACTCATTGTTTGAGCACTTCAAGCCTATTTTTCATTCAATATTCATTTTGCTTTCAAGAACACTACTTGTACTCAATTGTATTCATTTTTAAGTGTTCTTTTCTTTGTTCTAAAATTGTGCAAACAATCTACCTTGTGAGGTTTTCCTTGTAAGTTTGCAAATTTGTGTATTTCTCTTTGGGAGAGAGTGTGCTCAAGAATTTGGGGTATAATTCTTGAAGGAGTTGTAAGGTTACTCTTGGTCCTTAAAAGAAATAACAAATTAGTGAATTTGTTGGAAAATCCTTAGTGTGGATAGCTAAGGAAGTGGACGTAGACTTTTGTTGAGAAAGTCGAACCACTCTAAATCGTTGTACAAATATTTTCAATTTTCTGCAAAAGCTTCCACCGAAATTTTTATTGCCAATTCACCCCTTCTTGGCCAATTCCATCGATCGATTAACTCAACAGTATCCTTATTTATGCATATGCCCTCGAATTTATACTACCCTCATAGAGTCTTCTAACCTTTCTCGTGTAATCACCTATACCATATAATATGACTTATACTTGATTATCTTATGCTCACTCGTTCATTTCATTCCTTATGTCTCTATCATATAATTTATTTCATGTTCTTCAATTATTACATTTTAGTGTTTTACACAAATCCTATAGCATATACAAAGCACATCAATATCTTTAGTTATGCATACATACAATTAAGGTAAAATATATAATCACATATAACACATATAATAATAACAACCACATAATCTTTATTCATGACTTCATGCATATTATTCTAGGAAATAGACTCATCACAAATCATATTTCCATTAAACAATGCATGTCACTATTATGCACTCACCTGGCCTCACTAGTAAATTCCAATCTCTTATCTTTCCCCTTGATCGATCTTATTTGTCAATGATTCCGGAACTTGTTTAGGCTCTGAATCTATATAATTATACATTTTAAGGCAATTATCATATACCTACACATTGTAATCTGATACTAACAACTTAAACGAACTTAATAAACGAACTTAAATGAACTTAATAAACGCGAATTTGGGAAATCGCAATGCGATAGTCAGAATCGCGTTGCGAATCTGGAAACTGATTTGCGATACCGGAGATCGCGTTGCGAATTATCGATCGCATTGCGATTTAGTTGGTCATTTTGGCAAATCCAAAAAAAGTTGGTTAAAATCGTATATTATAAGGCATTTTTGGTCACTGAGGTTATTTTCTCTAATAATAAATGTTAACCTAATGTAATTATTTAAATATATTAACATAAAAATATCTAATCTTAATTAATATAAATCTTAATAATAAATATTAACCTAATGTAATTTAACAACAGTATATAAGTAGATTAATTAGATATAGAGATAAAAAAGTAACGGAATACACCTTTTAGCTTTTATCCTACATATTCAAAAAACATAACTTAAATACTCTAATATGCCTATATAAACTAAACATATTAAGCTCTTCGACTCATGGAACTAATATGTATTAAATTACGATGTTAATCCCTATAGTTTTATTTTTTATTTTTTTAAAGTATATTTTTTTAAAATGATTTGAAGGATGATGTGGACTCTGGAAGGAACCCCCTTGAAAAGTGTCTTCCCATGTGATGTCATATCAACACGTGCCTTGTCTAGAATACAATAGAAATGAAATGGTCTCACTCTAAATCTACCCACTGCCTTGTCCAGGGATGAATGCGATACTTTATGTTGGGGTGAATTTATAAAATTTTAAAGAAAAACAAATTTAGGATAGAGCAAAAACATATTTTTAATAAAAAATAAAAAATTTAAAATTTAAAATTTTTAGAAAAGACAACAACTTCCACCCGTCTTGCTTAAGTGCATCCCTGACCTTCTCCCTTAAGGTTTGGACTTAGTCTTCCATTTAAACAGCAATTTTAAAATAGAAAAGGAAAAAGAAGAAGAAGAAAAAGCTGCCTTCTCCCTTAAGGTTTAGACTAAGCCTTTTGTTTAATGATAATCTTTACTAATATCTGTCGTTTTCGATGCGTTAGTTAGTTGATTGCTTTCCAAATAAAACCAATAATTTCCTATTTTACCAAAAAAATAAAATAAAAGTAAAATCTGAATATCAAATCATGGTGTCAAAGGTAATCACTACATGAGAAAGTATTATTATTATTATTATTATTATTATTATTATTATTATTATTATTATTATTATTGGATAGTTCTATTTTATAACGAAAAAATATAATGTTAATTTATTATGGATTTTAATTTAAATATTATTTTATTATTTTAAAAATATATATAATTGATAACAATTTTGATTACAATTGAAAATGTTATATGACGATTAGTTTTAACTTAAAATATTATCATATTTACTGTAAAAAATTATATAATTGGTAATAATTTTAGTTACAACCGATAATGTTACATAAGTTTTTTGACATTAACTTTTAGTTATTAGGTTGCAACCAGAATATTTATGCAATTTACTTTATTTATTAAGAAAAACATAATATTTTCGGTTTCAACCTAAAAATGTTACTCAATTACTCTAAAGAGTTGCGTGCTAAATAAATTTGTTTTATTACAACTGATTACCTCTTTTTTAACCTTATATTAACTAGTTGTATTTTACAGTCCTCCATTATTATTAGCAGAGATGGGATGAGGGGAGCGGGTGGTGACAGTCGTCCCTTGAAAATTTAAAATTAACATATTTTTAAATTTTTCTTTGTAATTTCTATTGAAAATATAGTTTTGCCTCTTGCAATTTTATAAGTTTGTCTTTTCCTAAAATTTATAAGTTCGTTCCCTAACATAAAATTTTGCGTCCGTCCCTGATTATTAGCGCGATATATAATATAATTGGATTGAGATAAGACTTGCTATAATGAAAAAAGATAAACTACATGATTGTTCATTTCCGTTTAATTTTTGTATATTTTTCCTCATTGAATTCAAAAAACATAATATTCTATCACTTTAATTTTTATTTCATTAAGCTGTGATCATGTTCGTTTTAATTTAATTAAGATGTAGTCACTTGCCTTATTGACTTTTAAATAATTAGTCACTAAAATTTTGACTGTCGTTAGTGATGAAATTAAATAAAAGGGATAACGTCTTAATTAAATAAAAACGAAAGTGACTAAATATTAGATTTTTTAGATTTATTGAGAAAAATATATAAAATTAAAATGAAATGTAGTTTACCCAATGAAAAAAGGTGTAATGATTTAGTAATGATGTGGAGTTTTGCAAAAGGTCAAAAGGAAGCATGGGTTTTACTTGAAAACCATGTGAAACACAGAATCTGAATCAAATTATTATTTGTTTGTGAAACAGTGTATGGAATTGCAAAAAAGAAAGCGACTCTAAAAGTAAACAAGCAAGCAAGAATTCTCTAGAATTTTAAGTGCTTAGAGCACAAGAAGCTTTTAATGAAAAGCAGATCATAATATTCTTGTACATTAAGCCAACTCCAATTACTATCCTATCCTAATAATATGTCTCATTTAAGCACCCTTTCCATTCTTCAAAATTAATATTCAAGTTATAATATTAATTTTACTTTTAATATTTTTATATAAAACTTTTAATAAATTAGAATGTCAACGGGCGTTACAATCTATAAAATACACATTGGTTACATCTCTAATTCATCGTTGTTAACAATCAGTTGATTTAGTAGGATGAGACACTAGATCCTTTAAGAAAGATTAGAAGTTCAAATCCTGAAATTTACGAATGGATTAAACTAGGTTTGAAGGGTCGTCCTTACCTCTGCAATATCTGATCTGGATTAGTTCGTCAATAGATCATGTACCGGTGGTTATAAAAAATAAATACACATCGGTTCCTTAATGTTAGGGTGAGAAATATGAAAAAGATAGTGGGTTTTGCAATTTGCACAATTCTAGGCATGGAAGATTTTTCTTTTTACACGTAAAGAAGTTCCCTTTTTGTTGTTATTTTTATTATATTATTTGAATCTTTTAGCTTTATATCGTACTTGTTAAATAATTGTATAATACTACAATTATTGGAAGAGTTTCATCTTTTTTCAAACAATTTGACATAAGAATGGGGCCGGTTAATATTCCGGTTTCTATATTCTGGTTAAATACATATATGACATGATCATGTTATATAATCGAAAACTCTTTTAATTTATATAAATCATACAATATATCTACAAATGCAACCGCAATATCAATTTAAATTCTTGGTTGTAACACGAGCTACATTCATCTCTGCAGCTGCTGTCAATGCACGTTTAGCCTTAGCTGTCAACCTTATGCTCCTTAGTAACATTTACACATTTAGCCACATTCACCATTGCAGTCACATCTTATTATTCTTGTAACATTTTTATTAGAGAAAATAACCTCAGTGACCAAAAATGTTTTATAATATACGATTTTAACCAACTTTTTTTGGATTTGTCAAAATGACCAACTATAATTCGCAACGCGATCTCTAGTATCACTAATCAGTTTCCAGATTCGCAACGCGAACTTCGACTATCGCAATGCGAACTTAGACTATCGCAATGCAATTTACATATTCGCATTGCGATAGTCGAAGTTCGCGTTGCGATTTTCCAAATTCGTTGCGATAGTCCAAAATCGCAATGACTGGTGGTATTGCATTTGTTTCTTAAGAATTTTCTCTAAAAATATAGTATTCGCGCGGACGTGGTCATGGTCGTGGTCGTGGTAATACGTGTCTTCGACACGTCTGCGCGAATACTATCTTTTTAGAGAAAATTCTTAAGAAACAAATGCAATACCACCAGTCGTTGCGATTTTGGACTATCGCAACGAATTTGGAATAAATCGCAACGCGAACTTCGACTATCGCAACGAATTTGGAAAATCCTATCGCAACGCGAACTTTGACTATCGTAATGCGAATATGTAAATCGCATTGCGATAGTCCAAGTTCGCATTGCGATAGTCGAAGTTCGCGTTGTGAATTTGGAAACTGATTTGCGATACCGGAGATCGCGTTGCGAATTATCGATCGCATTGCGATTTAGTTGGTCATTTTGGCAAATCCAAAAAAAGTTGGTTAAAATCGTATATTATAAGGCGTTTTTTGTCACTAAGGTTATTTTCTCTTTTTATTATGAATGAAATTTCAAAATAGTTTAATAAATACAGCTGCATGCAGAGATGGACACAAGATTTTATGTTAGGGGGTGAACTTATAAAATTTTAGAGGAGTGTGAACTTATAAAATTTCAGAGAGATAAAAATAGATTATCACTGGAAAATACATAAAAAAAAGTCTAAAATATAAGAGAATTTAAATATTTTAGGGGCAATTGATCCCACCCGCTCTCTTTCGATCCATCCCTGGTTGCAAGTGTTGGTGAATCAACTGATGATAGTGATACTAGGAAAACAAAGCCAGAATCATTACCAGCTATTTTATTCGTATATACTTTTTATAAATAGTTACTATTTCAAAGACAACTAAAGACCCAAATGAAAATATAAACTACCACAACTGACAAAACCCGATCCACATTTTTCTGCTTCGTATGGACACCAAAACTAGAGAATTGTTAGTACTTCCAATTTTCATTTCATGCTATAAATAGTAACACATAAGAGAGAGTCTCAACTTGGTCTGCCATGTCAACTCAGTACGTAATACATTTGTACAAGAACACTTGAGCACAAAAAGAACCAATAGTTATTTGTGTCTTTGAGCTAATTTGGGGAAGACTTACCATGATTGTTTTGTGTACTTTCAATCCCTATTACACATCATTATCATTATGAGTGCTACAATTAAAGAGGGTAAAATAAGAGAAAATTTACTGCTTTTTGGCAAATCCGGGCGGCGAAAGAGTTGTATGATGGACTCTTAACTCCGAATCGCTTTCTTTCAAAGCTTTGTAAATCTCTGTAATGCTAGCTATCACCATCACCCAACTCACTCGTCTCTGTATGAATTTTGAAGATGATCACATGACATCGTTTTCCATATCATCGATCAACGTGTTGCAGTCACCGTATCTCAAGCATGGTCGATTATGATGAACCCCTTCACTGATCAAACTCGACAATTCCTCCAAAGTCTCCCTTGTTCTACCATAATCGTTCCCTTTCAAAACATATACGCAAAAATCTCACAGCATAGACATCAGGGCGTTATGTTCTTCCATGTACATTGTTGTGTAATTCGAATAACTTCCTGCCACATGAACTTTGCAGATAGACATAAAAGTGAGTACATGATTAGAGAACAGGTGAGCATTCCCATAACCGCCCTAACACGTAGGGAAAATTGCGTTCAAGCGATAAAAAATACACTTATGTCAAGTATCTTTCTTTGTACTTTGCATATCTTAAGAGACTGGTGTAGTTTGGATACATGAGAAGTAAAGGTTGAAAAATAAAATATTTGAAAATAAATTTGTTGATGGTAATGAATAAGTTAGCATCGGCCGTTGACTTTTCACCCCTTTTGATTTAGATAGAGAACCACAATTGGTGTAAAGATGGCCATTCACCGATAAGTCTGTATGAGGGAAAAGAAGAGAAAGGTAACATAGGAGATGGAGTTGAAAGAGATGAGCAACGTGTATGAGTGAGTTGAGAAAGAGAGTGAAAGCTGGAATTGAGAGAGAGAGAGAGAGTTCACAAAGAAAGGCTTCGCGAGTGTTTATTCTCTTGCTTTTTATTTATTTATTTGAAATTTACTTTCTGAATATGTATGAGAACTAGAAAGCATACAGTTAGGATTTGTTTTGTAAACAAAGTATGTGGGTAGAGATAATGTTTAGGTAGAATTAGTCAAATTATGTTTGTGTAGACAACATGTGAGGGTAGGATTTATTCATATCTCTTATTGTTTTTGATTATCTTATTCATCTCATGGAGTTGATCCATGTTCGATTGTCATATAGAAGGCTTGTAATATGAAGTGAATAATTCAAATTAAAGTGGAAGACAATGCATATATTATGAGATGGTCAGAGCAAACTCAACTTGATAAGAAAGACAACGTATCACTAGGTTATGTGTCAGAATTGTACTCTTATACACAAATCAATCCCAGCCAAAATGATTTGGACGAGTTGAAAGAGATATAGAATCATTGAGAGATGATAACAAGCAATTGTTCTATCAGCCATATGGTGACAGTTTATTTGCTTGATATCAAGGTCGATAAAAATCTTCTTCGAGCATTAGTACAATTCTGGAACCCTACTTACAGTTTCTTTACCTTCGGTCGAGTGGATATGATGCTAACAATCGAAGAAGATAGTGCTTTGATTCGTTGCCCAAGGTTCTAAACTGATGAAGTGTATACTAAGCAGTTTCATAACCTTCCGTTCAAAAGGAAGCTAATCTAGTTAACCGGTATGACCGAATAGTGGATCGGTAGGTATTTGAAGAAAAATGGACATAGTGAGTGCATCACGTGGAAGGGCATCTAAAGGACAATGCACCTTTACCCAGAGAGGAGAAAGTAGATGGATATACTGGCTCTCGCTATTTATGGTTTAGTTATTTTCCCTAAAGTCTTGGGTCATATTGAAATGGCAGTAATTGACCTATTTAAATACCCCAAAAGTTGTTAACTGATCAAAATTTAAAAAAAATTAAAAGTTTGTTCTAAAGGTATAAATTTAGGAAAGGTTGGGGATTTGTTTAGTAATTTATTCAAAGAAACTCTTTTTCGGATAAATGGATCGAATAGAAAATTTAAAAAGTTATTCCAGTCTTTTAAAATAGAGAAAATATATCATTTCCTAATTTTAGGATTTGTGTTAGCCATTAAATTAAGATGATTTCTCAGGTTAAATATGGATCATTGGATCAAAAAGAATAAGATTGACATTAAAATTTATTTTTAATGACAAAATGGTCTTTTGTCATTCCAAAGAATGAATATAAACTAATAATATTTATAAGTGACATGTGGCGTATTATGGATCATAAATGTTCAAGGGTAAAATAGTTCTTTCAATTTAAAATGGTTAAAATAATAGTAGTTATAATATAGCATTTGCTAAAAGAAAAAAAAAAATTAACTTACCTTCATATTCTCCAAACTGTCATGGTTTTAAAGGCAAGGGGGTTTTTATTTAAAAAATTTTCATTCCCGTTTACTTGGATTTAAGGTTAAGACATGAACTATAAAATTGGTCTCATATGAATTCCTCTTTCATTTGACACCAATAATCTACGATTTTCTTGTATTATATAATTGAGTAGAAAGATTACATGTTTTAAGGGTTTGGTGATTCATGAGATTTAAAGTTTTAATATTGTAGACACATCATTTCGTCCCGTTACATATATTATGTGTCACACATTTATAATATTTATATATATTATATATATTTATTATTTATTTAGTTTTATTACATGTTTCAGGCCCAAATACAAATATAAATTGTGGCCCAACAGAACGCCCCAGACCAAAGAGTGGTCTAACCCGATGACAGCCTGGGACCCGAGACCCAGTCCACTGGAGCGACCCGAACTAGCTTGGAAGATTAGGGTTTCCAGAACCCTAGCTTGCCCATCTCTTCACAGCGCCACAACAGCCACGCGTGCAAGGAAAGTCCCTCTCCGGCCACACCACTCGCATCTCCAAGTCATCTAGCGCAAGGAAAGCAAAGAAAAAAAAAACAACAAGCATTTTTAGTCCAAATCGAACTCTCAAACCGAAGAATTTGAGTTCAAGTAGGATTCTAAATCCGAACTAAAAATAGTTTTTTTCTAGTCTATAAATTGATGTAAACTCACACTAAAAAAACACACACGAAAACACAAGAAATATAATAGAGAAGTACACAAGAAGATCAAAGCATTTTTGTACCATTTCGAAGAGAAATAAAGGGTAAAGTTTTTACCTTTCTTGTTTTTCTTCATTTGCATGTGTGTTTTCCTTTTTTTTTACTCGAAAGAACGGTTGGCCGATGATCGGGGAGGGCGACCGAGATCTTTTTTCTTAGATCTGGCCCTCCCCAAGGTATTTTTTAAAAAACCAGAACCATATTTTAAAAATAGAGAAGAAGAGCTTTCGAAAACAAAAACTTTATGCCGTCGATGAACGGCGACTTGCGAGGCGGTGACAGGTCAGAATCTGGGTTCATATGAACCCAGCAGTCGTGTTCTTCAGAAATGAAGAACACTTGAGAGAATAAAGGGGGTTTTGATCGAGTGAAGAAGTGAATGAAAAATGAAATGGTGTTTTTAAAATTTGACATTTATAGTGACCCGCCGACCTAACCCGTTACCCGATCCACCCAGTTTAGATCCGCGTGTTTTCGTGAAACAAAGGGGGAATTACATTTTTGATCCCCCATTTTTTTAAAACTTTTATTTTTCCCCTTTAATTCAATTTTACACCGAATTCTTCTTAAAGTAGGCATCAATTTTGATTTTTCTTTCAATTTAGCCCTTTTATTATTATTATATACATTATTTTTTATTTTTTTATTCTTTTTACTATTTTATTTTCTTTTTGGTTTCTTTTTATTATTATTATTATTCTTTTACTTATTATTCTTTTTACTATTTTTCATTTTCGTTTTTTTGTTTATTTTTTCCATGCGTTTTATTTATATGTATATATTTTATATCATTATTTTATTTTTATTTTTATTTTTATTTATTTTTTTGAGGGTTTTGTTATTATTTTTTAACATTTTTTTATATTTATACGTGTAAGTTTTTGTTATTATTTTTTTTCCTTTTTTCTTTATTTTTTTATTTATTACTACATTTTATCATAGGTATATATATATATATATATATATATATATATATATATATATATATATATATGTATATATTCCTTTTTTTGTTATTATTTTTCCTTTATAATTTTATTTTCTATTTTTCATTTTTTAGTTTTATTTGATTCCATTTTTATTTTCATCCACATCTTATTCTATTTTACTTTATTTCTTTTAGTTATTTTATTATTTTATTTTTTTTAGCTACTTTTAGGTTTTTTATTTTACTTCTTTTCTTTATTGTAGTAATAGTCTATGTTTAATCATGCAATTAGTACCTCCATGTTTATGCCTTTTTTTCTTTCTTTTTTATTTCAATTTGATTGCCCTTTCTTTGCTTTGTTTTTATTTTATTTATTTTAATTCTTCAGTATGTATTTTGTTTTTATATTTTAATTCGATTATGCACTTTATTGCACCTAACACTTTTCTTGATTTTTTAAGGGTATGTTTTCAAATCTATTGAAGGTAAGTAATTTGAATCAAAATTTTACCTTTTAATTTAACTTGCAATTTTCTTAATTAAAGACAACTGGAAATTAATTAGTACCGAAAGAGCAGTTCAAGGGTACTAGCCATTCCTTGATTGTAACCAACTCCCAAATTCAACATATCTTTGGTAAGATGCAGATCAAATAAGAAATTAAGGTGTCCGATCAACCCATTTTTATTCTTAAAATAAATTATCGGTGGCGACTCTAACCATTCCATTCAAGTCGAAGTCCAATTATGGGCCCACCCGAAAGACGGCCGCGACAGCTTGTCTACTCCGATGGGGACTAAAGGTAAGTGAGTCAGGCTAAGGTTAATTTCCAGTTTTTTTTAATGAAAAGGATAAATTTAAATTTTAAGGTAACTTTTTCGATCCATATTACTTACTTTTGATTATCTTTTCAAATAAATAGTTGTACTGACGATTTATTTCAATGGTTTCAGCTTATCAAACTTTTTCATCTAAGGCTCTATACCCGAGCTCCAAACCCATTTTTAAGTAGGGTAAAAGTGACGCCTTCGTGAGAATTTATTCTCCACACCGGCCTAGCAAGTAGCCTTCGGGATTCATATACCTTATGTCTTCGTGTAATTTATTCACCACATAGGCATAAGAGAATGTATCCTCTCGAGTTTAACCTAGTCCACACAAGCTTGTAATGGGCTTAGGACTAAGGGTCTGGCAAACCCAAGGGGGCACCATCAAGAAGAACTCGGGTACCTTTTTTAGAACCTAAACCGGGAGATGACAGGGAATTAGAGTATACCCCGAAACCCAATTTCAAAACCTAGGATGTTTTTACCCTAATCATACAGTTTGTTTTCATTTATTTTTACTTTCATCTTTTATATTTTTTTTATCTTACTAACTTTGTGCTTTCGTGTTAGTCTTTCTAGCATTTGAATCATAAAAAGAGGCTATTGATCCATAAAATGTGTTATTTACACAAATAATCTATATTAATGGATAAAGGGGTTGTAATGTAAGAGATAAAAAACACCGAGGTACGACTATGGTCCGAAAAGACTCATAAAGAGAAGGAAGATAGTCTACAAGGAAGCTATGTATCAGAACTGGTTAGCTATGCTTCTGTCAGCTTAAAGCAGAATGATGTCCAAGAGTTATGAAACATTTGGGATAGCTGGAAGAGTGACCAGAAGAAGAAGTTCAGCCAGTGATATAGTGATATCATTCTCCTTCTCTATGTCAGGATGGATAAGCCCCTAATTAGAGCCTTGGTATAATTCTGGAACCTGGGGTATAGTTGTTTCACCTTTAACCAGGAAGACATGGGGCCCATAATCGAAGAGTATACTACACTGCTACACTACGAAAGCATCAGACTGGAGCGGGCCTACATAAAACACATCAAAAGTTAGCCTTTCAAGAATGGACTGGCCAAGGTTGCAAGGGTTGATGAAAAATGGGTAACTGACCGGGCTCAACATAAAGGCAGAGGGGAAGGAATTGCTTGGCTCCATATCAAGCAACTGATGAAGAACCATCCTGATGAGTGGAAGGCAATAGATTTTTTCGCACTAGGTCTGTATGGTTTGATTATATTCCCAAGGACTTTGGGATACATTGATGCAGCTGTGGTGGAACTATTTGAACAGCTCCCGAGGTGAGTAAATCCAGCACCGGTAATTTTAGCTGAGACCTTCCGCTCTCTCAACCACTGCAAAAAGTTTGGATTCATAGTCATTTCTGGAAGACTAATGGGATTGTTTACTGCTGATTCAGCACCACTTATTCACCTTTGGGAGAATTCATCACTCTGAAGTGGCATGAAGGTGCCTTAAAAGAAAAAATGGATGAAAGTCTTCACACATCTTCAGGACTGATATATTGCCTGGAAGCTCCTTGGTTAACCCACAGTGACATTTTTTTCCAATGTGGGGATTCAGACACTATGACCCTACTTGGACTATGGGGAAGAGTTGGGTACTCTTCGCTTTTGGTACTTCGACACTATGGGGCACGTCAGTTTTTCCCAGCAACATACGGACTATAAGGATTAGAATTTTGTGTACCATGGTGACAATTACAAGAAAACGATCAATGAAGTAGCTGAGTCATGGAAGAAGGTGTTGAATGGATATTGTGGCCGCCAAGGACATGCTTACTATGGACTATTTGGAGTGGCAAAAATTAAGGGAAAATGATAATATCTCAGTACCAGATCATGAGGACACTCGGAATATGGAGGAACATCTTACGCCTGTTCCCTCCGAATTGGAGATAACAAGGGAAGAATTTGAAGTTGTGAAGAATGAACTGAAACAGAGGGTAAGGGAGCTTGAAGCCAAAAGATACCAGTGGAAGTTAGATGCTGATACTCAGAAAGATCGGGCAGACAAGTTAGAGAAAGAAAAGAAGAAAACTTGTTTTGAGCTTGAAGACTTGAGAAAAGGGTATCGAGAGACTCTGAAAGAATAGCTGAAAATGCTCAGAGGCATTTGATAGATAGTCAGCATCATAACAAGTGTTTGAGAATCCAAGTAGCTGATTTGGAGAAGTCTCTTTAGAAATAGCAAGAATGGGATAGCAAAACCATAGTTGAGTTAGAAGCCATTGTGGACGGATTCAAGAAATAAGGAAACGAACTTCAGATAGTGCCATTTGACAGAGGGTTACAGTGGCATTTTCATTGGGAACAAGCTCAACAAAGGGTAATACTAGAGATACAGTCATCCGTGATTTCCTGGAGCAAGTACAGACGACAGCTCGTTATTTGCATGGCTTAGCAAGGGAAGCCAGAGTGGTTCGACAAGGCATTCAACCAATGAAAGATGAAGGAAGAAGACATGTCAACCTATTAAAAGTTGTTCGGGGTCTAGAAGATATAGTCCGGATGTACCTTTGATATGTTTATTGTCTCTTAAAAGATAAAACACTTTTGTTTAAATAAGGATTATTTATAATAACAGACACAGTTTTGGATCAATGCCTCTAAAAATTCATACATCATGCATCCCATGCCTTACATTTTATTTTCCATGTTTATTTTTCTATTTTCCATATTTTTACATTCATATTAACTAACATAAAACGTCTCATCAGAAGAAAGAACAAACACCGAGTTTACCTCCACAAGCTCTAGACATGCATCATCCTCACAATAATCGAATGAAGAAAAGATAAATAGAGGCCAAAATCGCTCAACTCGTGGAGAATATGTTGAAATTGCAGAGAGAACTGGAAGATAAGATAGCCTAGAATAGTTAGAGTACCCTGGATACCATCACTAAGAGCCAGGAGTCCTTGGTCGATCAAATTGTGGCCAAGTTATCTGGTTTACAACAAGCAAGTGCACCAGGGGTAGGTTCGTCTGAGGGGGTAACTGTGCCACCGACTCCACAGGTGATTATCTCACCTGGAATATTACCTGGACTGCAAGGGGACTTATCTAAAGCAAAAGGGAAAACCTCATTTGCTATGAAGATACAAACTTCTACAACCAACCCTGACAATAATCCGGATGATTACCATATCCCAGATTTTGATGATGAAGATAAGGCGAAGAAAAGAGAAAACTAAATTGCTAGAAGACCAAATGAAAGTGGTCAAAGGGGACCATGATTACTATGGAGTGGATGCATTGGAGCTAAGTCTGGTCCTGGATTTGGTGCTTCCGCCAAAATTCAAAGTCCCTGAGTTCGAGAAATTTGATGTCAATAGTTTCCCCTCAGCCCACATCACTATGTTCTGTCGGAAGATGACAGATATATAGGAAATTATCAAAATCTGATTCATTACTTCCAGGAGAGCCTATACGGTTTAGCTATCCGGTAGTACAATCAGCTGAACTGATCTCATATCAAGACCTGAAAAGATTTAGCCAAGTCTTTCTTGGAACAGTACAAGCACATTAATGATATGAGACCAGACCGAGTTATGCTACAAGGCATGGAGAAGAAGCATAACGAAAGTTTCTGACAGTATGCAAAGAGATTGAGAGATTTGGTTGTGCAAGTTCATCCATTCTTGGATGAAAAAGAAACAAGGAAGCTTTTTGTACAGACCCTGAAGGCTCTTTACTTCGAGCACCTGGTTACAATCACATCAGGAAGCTTTCTAGACTTAGTTATGGCCGAAGAAATGATTGAGTTGTCCATAATACAAGGCAAAATAGAGGGAAGAGAATCAAGCAAGAAGCCTCCCGTTAAGATCAAAGATAGAGAGATCAACAACGTCAGTACCTACAATGCCAACAAGGGTGTTACGATCTCAAGCACAAAAATAATTGCAGCTGTACCATCAGATACTTCTAAACAAAATCAGAGGAAACCTAGGGAAGAAAGAGAGAATGAGCAATTCGATCATATTCCCATGTCATACAAGGAGCTATACCAACAACTCTTTGACACTCATGTGGTGTCACCTTACCCTGTGAAATCAATGAAGCCCCCTTACCCTAGATGGTATGACGAGAACGCTCACTGTGAATACCATGGCAGTGTGTCGAGGCTCACGATTGAAAATTGCCTCACATTCAAGAGGATTGTACAAAGAATGCATAACAAGAATTGGATCCACTTTAACTCCGGAGCACCAAACGTTGCACAAAATCCCTTGCCTAATCATCAGGAGATTGAGATTAACGCAGTCACTACCGACCAGGGCAGGAGAGTCAAAACTGGTGTTTCAAAAGTAAAATCCCCTTTGGCTTGAGTATGGAGCCAAATAGTGAAAGTCGGGCTTCTCACACCATAATCATATACAACAAAGAATGAAGATGGTAACCACTGTTGTTACCACAATGAAGAGGGGCATGGGGTGCAGAATTGCCCAGAATTCAAAGCTTTGGTCCAACACATGATGGATAGGAAGCATCTGGTGTTTTATGAAGAAATTCAAGATTCTCCGAAAGTACACGTTTGCACAACGAGAGAGTCATCAGAAAGGAAATACGACAGTGGTAACCCTTTGATAATTAACCCTAAAGCAAAGATAACAGACAAGACACGATCAAAGGTGGTGATCACGACACCCCAACCTTTTGCTTACAAGGACAACCGAAAAGTGCCATGGAATTATGAATGTCAGGTGAGCACTTCAAGAGAAGATGATAGCAAAGTGGGGCAACGACCACTTGAACCCTTTAAGGAGGATGTGCTGGCAATCAATGAGCCCATAAAGGAGGATGAAACTAGGGAGTTCATCAAAATTTTGAAGCACAATGAATACAATATTGTAGAACAGCTATTTAGCTTGTCGACACACACTTCAATGTTGGCACTGTTGTTGAACTCAGAGGCACACCGGGAGGCACTATTGAAGGTCCTGAATCAGATGTTTGTGCCACAAAACATACCAGTCAGCAAGATGGATCTACTTGTAAACAACATTCAAGCCGATAATCTCATCTCATTTTTAGATTATGAGATTCCATATGGAGGGAGAGGTCGAACTAAGGCATTACATATCACCACCCACTGTAAGGGGCATGATTTACCGAGTGTATTAATCGACAATGGTTCAGCCCTTAATGTGATGCCTTTAGTTACATTGAAAAGGCTGCCAATTGATAACTCTCATATGAGAACTTGCCAGATTGTGGTCTGAGTATTTGATGGGACCAAGAGGGAGGTAGTTGGCAAGATTGAGGTGCCTTTAACCATTGGACCAGTCACCTACAACATTGAATTTCTAGTGATAGACATTATGCCTTCCTACAATTATCTTTTGGGAAGGCCTTGGATTCATCAAGCTAGTTCAGTACGGTACACGCTGCACCAAAAACTTAAGTTTGTTATTGATAGAGCTGGTGATTATTAACACTGAAGAAGACATTGTGGCAAGTGTGACCACAGACGCTTCATACATCGAAGTAGACGAGGAGGCGGTAGAATGTTCATTCCACTCCTTAGAATTTGTGAATGCCACATTTGTTCCTGAAGGAAGAAAGATTTCCAAACCCCAGCTTTCCGAGTGTACCAAGATGGAGATTAAGCAGACTTTGGGACAAGGTGCCAAGACGGGAAGAGGGTTTGGAAAGTTACTACAAGGAAAGATTAATCTCATCCTTTCTATATTAAAGTTCGATCAGTTTGGGCTTGGTTTTCAGCCCATTCACCAAGAAAAGAGGAAGGAAATTCAGAAGAAACGGGAAAGAACAATAGCCAGGTTAACTGGAAATGAATTCCAATGGGAACCCATGGTATTCCTACCTCTTTACGACACATTCAAGTCAGGTGGTTATGTGTTTGAGACCACCTCATCAGATTTGGAAGTGGCTCTGAGAGATTTGAGTATCAATATTGTAATCACAGAAAATACTGAAGACGTGGATAGATCCGGAATCCGTCCACTACCACCTGGGTCTGTGCTTAGCAATTCGTCGGTGGAAGAATTGCCTGTGATTTTCAAATGTCTTTCAGAGTAATATTCAAACTATCCCTATTTGCCAATACCCAGGGTAATAAGTGATATTTTTTAAGGGTGAATGAACATTTTCATTTAAATTCAATAAAAGATGCAATTTCTTTCATGACAAACAATTTTCTTGTTTCATTTCTTTTGAATTCAGTTTTTTCTCTTTCTTCATTTCAATACTCCATTTCATTCTCTTTTGAAATTAATTTTCGGTTGTTCCATGTGGGTTATTTTCCTCTCACGCATACACATTGTCTTTTTTCCTCCAGGTCCCCAGATAACGATAATGCATGCACTGATGATCCTAATCCGGAGGTGGATTTTGAATCGGCCGTTTGTCTTAGGGAAATTGACGAATGCAACAATGAAGAGGAGTGCAACTTACCTATCGAATTATTGAGAATGGTAGAAATAAAAGACAAATAAATACTGCTACATGAGGAGTAGATCGAAATCATAAATCTGGGCACCGAAGAGGAGAGAAAGGAGGTTAAAATCCGCACAACTCTTTCGGCTGAAGCAAGAAAAAACTTGATAGTCTTACTTCAAGAATACAGAGATGTGTTCATATGGTCGTATCAAGACATGTCGGGGCTAGACACAGATATGGTAGTCCACAAACTACCAATCAAACCAGAATGCAAACCCGTATAGCAAAAGCCAAAGATATTGCGACCCGAAACACTCATTTAGATCAAAGAAGAGGTCAAGAAGAAATTCAATGTTGGTTTCCTTCAAGTGGCCAAGTATCCAGAGTGGGTGGCCAACATAGTGCCAGTTTCGAAGAAAGATGGGAAAGTACGCATGTGTGTCGATTATCGGGACCTTAACAATGCAAGGCCCAAAGGCAACTTTCGACTGCCGCACATTGACACTTTAGTGGACAATACAGCCGAGAACGCTTTCTTCTCGTTCATGGACAAATTTTCAGGATATAACCAGATTAAGATGCATACTTAAGACATGGAAAAGACCATGTTCATCATAATATGGGGAACTTTTTGCTACAAAGTAATTCCCTTCGGATTAAAGAATGTTGGGGTAACATATTAGAGAGCTATGGTGGCCCTGTTATATGACATGATGTACAAGGAAATTGAGATTTATGTCACGACGTGATTGTCAAGGCACAAACCGAGAATGAACATGTCGAGAATCTGAGAAAGCTCTTCAGAGATTAAGAAAGTTCTAGCTAAGACTGAACCATAGTAAGTACACATTTGGAGTAATATCTGGGAAACTGTTAGGGTTCATGGTTAGCAGGAAAGACATCGATCCCGATAAGGTTAAGGCTATCCAGAATCTACCTTCCCCGTACACATAGAAAGAAGTTTGAGGTTTTCTGGGAAGATTGAATTACATAGCACGGTTTATATCTCAGTTAACAGACAAGTGTGACCCAATCTTTCGCCTTCTCCGAAAGAACAACCCTGGAGCACGAGATGAGAATTACCAAATTACATTCGAGAAGATAAAGGAGTACTTATCTGACACTCCTAACTTGATGTCCCCCTATCCCAGGCAAGCCTATATTCTTGTATTTATCTATATTCGAGAATTCAATGGGGTGTGTCCTGGGTCAACATGATGAATCCGGAAAGTAGGAAAGGGACATCTACTACTTGAGCAAGAAGTTCATTGATTGCGAGGTCAGATATCCTCCCATCGAAAAGGTTTGTTGTGCTTTAGTCTGGACTACACGAAGACTCAGACAGTACATGTTGTATCACATCACTTGGCTGATTTCCATGTTAGACCCACTAAAGTACGTGATGGGTGTGCATTCTCTCTCTGGAAGGTTAGCCTGATGGCAGATGCTGTTATTCGAATTTGACATCGAGTATGTGAGCCAGAAAGCCATAAAAGTAAGTGTGCCATATCGGACTTCTTGGAAGACAGAACTGATGAAAATTACGAGTTGCTAGACTTTGACTTCCCAGACGAAGACTTGATGGCCATATCCATAGAATAAGCAAGTACTTCCATAGACAATTCCTGGAAAATGCATTTTGATGGTGCATCAAATGCATTAAGACATGATATTGGGGCCATATTGGTCTCCTCAGAAGGGAATTATTACCCATTCACTAGCATACTAAATTTCGATTGCACCAACAACATGGCAGAATATGAGGCTTGTGTTTTGGGGATTCGAGTTGTAATGAGGAAAAAATATAAATACCTTGCCGGTATATGGAGATTCAGCCTTACTAATCTATCAACTCCGTGGAGAGTGGGAAACCAAGGATGTAAAGCTGGTTAATAACGGAAGTTAATACTGGATCTGCTCGAAGAATTCGATGAAGTCACCTTCCATTATGTTCCTAGAGAAAAAAATCAAATGACTGATGCTTTAGCCACCTTGCTAGCCCCATTTAAGAATGGCGAGGAGTCTGAAATGATGCCAATTGACATGCAGTCGTATGAGTACTTGGCTCATTGTTACCAAATCGAGGAAGTGAAAGACACTAAGCCCTGGTACCACAACATTCTGCAATACATCAAGAATCGAAGTTATCCAGATGAAGCCAGTGAAGCTGATAAAAGAACCATTAGAAGAATGACAACTGGGTATGTCCTTGATGGGGAGGTCTTATACAAGAAAAGCCATGATCAAGTCATGTTAAGGTGTGTAGATGCAAAAGAGGCTAAGATGATAGTAGAAGAGTGAAAATCTACCATTAGAAAGTTAAAAAGAGAGAATTTTAATAGGAAAATCATCAATTTTGAACCTCTTCCACTTAGAAAATTTTCAAAGCAAAGAAAACTTGTTTTGTGAATTGAAACATTCATGCATGCTTTAGCAACTAGGACATGGTAAAATAAAAGAAAGAACAAAACAAATATCAAGCGAATATTGCAATAACAAACAAACTTGTAACCACTATTTTTTTGTTTTTTATTTTTATCATTATTTTATAAAAAATATTAAAAATGCAGTAGTTGGGGTTATTAATACCCCAACTAACCACCTTGTACCTCCTCCCTTTTTCTTGAAAATATGGGGAAAATAAAAGAACTTTTTTCTCTCTATTTTCTTTCTCATTTATTTTCTTCTTTTTCGGGACCATTGGTTGCCTAGGGGGTGGTCATCGTTGAGCCCTGGACAGCATGCGAGAGAGGCCATCTCATGATCAGGCAGCGCCGAGTTTTGGTGGCCGACGGTGATCTCGTGGGGGTCTTTGGGGGCTTTGGTCGAAAGCAAAGAGAGGGAGAAGAGCTTGTGGTCACTTAGATATTTGTTTAGCTTTCTTCGGCCAGTTCAGGCGTCGCTCGGAGTTCGGGTGGTCACTGTTGAGTGACAGAGGTGTTGTGGCCGGCGAGAGAGATATTTGAACCTTTGTTTTTTTTTTTGGATATTGCCGTGTGGTTAAGAGAAAGAGTGGAAGAGGAAGATAACGGGGAGGGATTTCGACTGTTCAAGTTGTTCGGTCGGTCATCCTTCGGTGATGGTAAAAGTCACCGGTTCAAGTAGGTTGGTTGCCGGTCTAGCGACCGGCTTGTGAAGGCCGGCGAGTGGTGGCCGAGGGAGTTTTGGAAACTTTTAGGCCGTTTACATGAAATGAGAGGAAATATTCTGGTTTTATGAAAAAAGGATAAATCACTCTTAGGTCCTCATATTTTAGGTGTAAATTTACATTTTAGTCACTAGTTTTAGGGTCAAATCACAGTCCAGGTACCTCTATATTTGTCATGTTTTTGCATTTTGGTCACTGAACCTTTCGTTTCTAATTTATTGTAATTTTATCATGATGTTTGGTTTTATTTTAATTTAGTCATTGTTTATTTCTTATTTAACTACTAACTTTTATTTTCTTGCATTTTAGTCAATGTTATTTTATTTTATGCAATTAGGTCCTTGTACTTATGTTTATTTTATTTTTTATTTTATGTTATTTTTAATTTTTTTTTATTATTTTATTTTATTTTAAAATTAGGTTTATTAATTGTTTTGATTATTTCATAGTTTTAATTCCTACATTTAATTTTAAATTAGATAAATACTCGAATCAAACTTAGAAATTAGGATGACACTCTACTTTAATTAGGGAGCAATTCGAGTCAAGTTTTCGCATAAGATGTTCAATTACTCGAATTGATTGCTCAACTTTTAAAATCTATTAATAATTAATATTTTCAAAAAAATAAACTTTAGGTTTAATAATTTAGATAAAAATTAGGTTTTAATTAGCCCCCTAACTTTGGAATTTATTAATTTAGGTCCTTAAACTTTTAGTTTCTTAGAGCTCGGTATTTTATTTCTTGACCTTTTAGTTCTCGAATTTCAATTAAAACCTTAATATCGACATAATTAAATAGGTTAAATAGAGCCTCCCTTTTAGTTAGATTTCAAACTAGTCTTTAAATTTAGGGAATAATTTGAGTTGGCCCTCGCCTAAATGGTCGAGGGACCATCTCTTTTATTCGATTCAATAATTGGTTTAAAAATCAAATAGGATTATTATTAGAGCCTATATTTTTAGGTTTGAGCTTCTAGGTTCCTTTAATTTCATATATTGACACCTTAAGCTAGAAAAAGCCTTTATTTACGTTAGCTTAATTAGGATTAAATAAAAATTTGTTTGATTGCATTGTTTTTTTAACCTAAGGCAATGTTCACTTATTAGGGAAATAATGGTATATCTCCTGCAAGTATGCTCAGAGGGTGACTACTGGTGATTCCCGAAATAGGTCGACATCATTTTCAAAGACCACATCATGTTTTCTAAAAACGAGGTAATATTCAATTATTAAACACAATAGTTGATCTCCCACATTTACGCTTGGGAGCGAATGCTATCGGTCTCAATAAACGAATACCCTTTTCAGCTTTGCCTCCATAATGATTCTCAAATTAAATAAAGATCGAACCAAAGTTTTTTGATTTTAAATATAGGGTAATCAACTAGGTACCAATATTTGGGCGCTTGTGGGGGTGAGAATCCTTCCCCACGCATAACTGACTCCCGAACCCGATTTCTGGATTTTCACATAACTTAAAACTCGGTATTTTGATAAAAATAAAATGTTTTATTAAAATCACCCAGTTTTTATGGTGTCCCAGTCGCACCTAAATGATTTACTCATATTTCGAAAATTATTTTCAAAGAGTAAACCCCGAGTTGGTATCGATCTTTCTTTGCCCGAGCGAAAAATGGTATCGATAGCTTGACGACTCCGATGGGGACGTTTTGTTTTCTAAAACAAATTGAAATTCGAGCCACGAGTTGATTACCTTATATTTAGGATTTCGGTAAATTATGAGTTCAGTCTTGTTTTAATTTACAGTTCATTATGTTATTTTTGCATTTGCATTTGCATTTGCATTTGCATTTGGGATTATTGCAAAGCTTTTATTTTACTCACGTTTTAATTTGTTTTCTCTCTGATTAATGCTTACACTTATGTGAAGATTTAGGATTGTTGCATATTATAGCTTTAAACCCGAGCTCAAACCTTGTTTACCTAAGTAGGGAGAAACGTCACACCTCACGAGGAGCATTCGACTTCCTTGTGTGGGTCTGACAAAGTATCTCTGGAAAACGTCCTAAGTTGTATATTTGGATATCAGATTCGAGGTACACATTTAGTGGTGTGATCCCCTGAGTTGAACCCGGTTCACAAGTCTGTAATGGGCCAGAATCGGGGTCAACCTTAACAGGTTGTAAAGTTGGCTTAGGAACCCGTTGCTAGAATCGAGCCTCATGTAGAGAATTTAGTAAACCTACCCCGCTTGACCCATGTGGATAGCCTAAGAGAATTAGAATGCATGCGGTTAGGATTATTAATTTCCTTTGTATGCTTTATTTTTCAATCTCAACTTTGAGTCATATTTAATTAATTTTTCTAAGATTACATTTCTTTGACTAATCATTTCAACTAACTTGATTCTTTTTGTCTTGTTTCTACTAACATTGATTTCATTTTCTATGTTCTTGTTGCATTTTTTTGCATGAACATGACATATCCTTCAAAGGTATTGATCCCTTAAATAACTGATCATTTAGAAGGTTCTTGAAAAACAATGCTCACAACAATACCTTTCGATGGGATCAAAAGAATTTCAGAGGTTCTCTACGTAGATCGAGTAGCTTCAAGAGAGAGTTTACCTACTAATGAGACAAGCCAGACATCTACCTACTGAGGTAACAAGTTGGATACAAGAAGATTCAACGCTGGAGCCAACAGTGAAGATCAATAACCTTCTTGAAAAATCTCTAAAAGTAGGAGATGAAGTATAAGCTTTGAAGACGATGCAGTACCCAGATGCTTGCAGGAACTAGACAACTTACAGATGGACTAGATTTTTACTTCCCCAGTGTACTGAGACATTATCGATTTTTCAAGAATTGTTCAAGGAACAGTTACTTTTGGGATCAATTCCTTGTTGCATTTGCATCTCGCATTTTGCACTCCTATTTTTGCATTTGTGCATCTTTGCATTAGCATATATACATTGTACATTATATGGTATACATTGTATATCAACATGCTTTAATCACGGACTCTAGGAGTAACTTGCGAAGAATCTCGTGATAAAAGCTTTGAGGTAAAATAAAGTCACCTCATTCGTACGTAGAAGAGAATTGAAAGCTATGGACTTGATGTTAGCACTATCTGAAGTTCGACGAATATCCTCGAGATCCGTGGGGTACTGAGAAGCAAGGCCCAAATTTTGTTTGAACTATAGGTATTAACCTTTAACTCGTAATGAGACATTCTGGGGCTAATTACCAAGAAGGTCTTCCACCCACCGTGAAGCCTTTTGGCACTGGTTGTGTCCTGTTTGAACGTGTTTTTATTCTTTCTTTGTTTTCTCAATAAATATTTTATTGATTGAACTTATGTCGTTTTCCAAGGTTATGAGCAATAAATCAAGTTTGAATCATGTAAATCTTTGAATATCGAATGAATTAAAGGATTTTTTACCACTTTATTAATTATAAATCTTTGACAAGGGGCAAGATTAGACCTTCCATACCCCATCCAAAACCGAACATCCTTACTCGTTTCCTTACACGGCGTGTGTTCATTACCAAAAGACCGAACTTTGATATCACCTTCCTTCAAAAAAATAAAGTCATTCCCTTATCTCTTGAGGCACCAAAACTTGTACTTTTACCTTCCTAGACAGAAATAATCTTTCCATAACATTACATTTTTCAGAATTATGACTTTAAAGTCACATATTTCCCTTCCTAGACATAGAACAACATTCATTTCCCAACCTCGATAAATCCTGGGGGCATAATGAGAACCTTTCCTGTAAGAAAGACAAGATGGAGTGTTGCAGATCAAGTTTTTGCAAGAGAATTCGAATAATTAGGGCATTCTATGAGCAAATGGAAGAAGAAAAATAAAGGGAATCATTGAAATAATTTTATCATGCATTAATTACATTGTTTTCATGTAAGTAAGGTTAATCCTGAATACTCGTACCCCTGGGGATACCTCTTTTACAAAGACTTCCATGTATGAGATGATGAATGACTTTGTTTCATTTATCATTTCAAATATATGTATGTATATATCCCTTGTTGTCCCCTTTTGAGCCTATAGTATTTTTCTTCTGATTCAACCCTAACCAAGGATCACCCTCCACGCTGGGGGTAAAGGTGAAGGATATCTGCTCGCATGAGTGAAGATCACCAATCCATATTTCGCTACAGAAGCAAGTCATAATGAAATAAAGTGAGAAATAACGAGATACCGCAAGGTGGACCAAATACAATCAATCAGTGATCAAATCTAAATGATAACAGAGAGAGAAAAATGAAAAGACATAGAAAAAAAAGAGAAAAAACATAAAAAAAGATAGGAAAGAAAGAAATAAATAAATGAAAAAAATGTAAAACCGAAAAAAAGAAAAAAAAAGAAAAGAAGAAGAAAATAAACAGATCCAACACTTCAAAATGAGTGACTCAAATCAATTCACCCGAAGATCACGAAACACCAAAGTAAAATAAAAACAGAATAAAAGACACACGAGCAGATTCAAGTCAAGCAAGACAAGATTGAAGACATCAAAATGAATATATCCTTGGTTCAATAACCCTTAAACACTTGTTTGGGCCTATTTATCCCTTTATTTCATAACAGTGAGCCCCGACCTACATTACGTGCCTGAAAAGTCTCTTCTAATCATACATGGATTTCTAAGTGGAGAGATTATCTTAAAATTTCATTCCGCCCCTCAGGGTTAATTTTATTTGCAAAAAAATAGTTTTCTAAAATCTTTAATGCATGATAGGGAAAATAATAAAAGTAGGGTTCAAGACGTAAAATTTTAGATGACGTCTTGAAACCAAAGGAGAATTCAATTCGAAAACCTAAAAAGATAGCTCGAATACGAAGATTGTCAACCACTGCACATAAGACGGCCTTATACATTTCTTGATAAAATACTACACAACCCAAATACGCTTACAAGGGATGAAAACCAGTAAACATTTCCAGAAGAGAAGCATGATGGCTGCTTCATCAGGTCGATGAACACCAGGATCGAAGACGCAAGAAGCCAACCTGAAACACATTACCTCCCCAAATTAACCTGAAACACATTACCTTCCCAAGTCAACCTAAGCCTTATATCAACAATAATCTTTACACTATTCAAATGTATATAATTTTTGAAGGATTAAAAGAAATTTTGACTTATTTGATATTCAATGAACTCTTGTTTTACAATTTGTTTTGATTGTGGGCCAAAAGAAAATGACGACACTTTTGAATTTTATTCAACATTTTTTTCACATTTCTAACATAAAAGAAAAGAAAAAAAATTCAAACATGAAAATCTCAAGTGAAAAAGGTCCTTGAAGCTGGTGAGGCTCATTATGCCTTTATCGGAGAAAAAGAACAAATGATGCCAGAACAATGAAGCATTTCTTGAAAGAAAATAGTCCGAGAGGTCATAAGGACTAGAGGACAGAACTTCTAACACTTCCTTGTTACGTTGTCATTAATCCATCAAGAAGAAGATGATCGTCGTAGTTGAAAGTGACATATATCTCAGCTCAGGGCAAAGATTCAAGACATTTCTGTTAGAAGAACTGGTCACTTCTTAAGTGTTCATCTGATTGTGGTATCATGAAGAGAAGCCCTCAGGTTATTCGATAACATTGCTGATTAACGATACAAGAGTGAGGTCATTCGAGATTAAGGTCTTGGCACGAATAGAGTCATAAGTACCTTGGGGCATTACCAAAACCAGACCTCGTGAAGATCACAAGATTCATATCAAACAAACATGGTGAATGACCCCGCCACTTGGAGTGTCAGGGTCAAAAGATGAAAACAAAAGGATCTCACCATGAGAAACAAACCATTCATGCTTCAGTTGGAAAACCTTTTCAGAGAAACAAATTTGATTGAGCAATCAAGTCAGGGACAGAAATGACGTCAAGTCATACACCTGCTCATAACAAGAATTTGAGAGAGAAAACATTTCCTCCAAAATGAAGACAGAAAATGAAGACCACAAGATGATCATGTTAATCCTCAAAAGATTGCAAACATGAGCGAGCAAGTTGCTACATCGATATTGAGGAGGTTTCATGCAAAGATGATAAAGTGAAGGAAGATTGAGGTCTCCACTTTAATCCAGAAGAAAAACGGATGATCAACATTTCTGCATTCAGGAATCTCATATATTACATAGATATATAACTATTGCATTCACATTTCATGCATCAAGGCAGTTTTACAGATTGTGCAAATAAAAGAAGAGAACGGAGAAAGAGCATAATTCAAGCCTCGAATGGAGGGATTTTTGTTCAAAATGACTAAGCCTCAAGGATCGAGGAGTCCAATAAAGAAGAATCATTACTTTGAAGTGGGGGCACATTACCTAAATAATATGATGTTTTTCGAGGAATTTTTAAATAAGTTAAGCCTAATTTTTAGGAGTTTCTTGATGATAACTATGAATACATTTTTTGAAGAATCCAAGTTTGATTTTCAAAGGTTTCTCGATGATAAATCCTTTGGGCCTCGTAACATACAATTGCATTATTCTGATGATTTGTTGTGCATAAATGTCAAAGCCACAGGAAATGATGAATGCTTTTCGTATCAGTAGTTATGATGTTGAGCCAATATTGAGTTCGTAAGGGGTTTCTATAAATTCTAAACTCACCCAATTTGAAGGTTTTGTTCTGTCTGTACTAAGATTAAAATTTGAAAACCGGGAAGTTCTTTTTCCGCCAAATGGGCGATAGAACCTTGAAAAATCAATGCAAAGCTTGGAGGACTGAATTCGATGTTAGTAATTGAGCAAACACATTCAATTCCATTTGTCCCTAAGGATTAGTTCTAGGCAGTGGCTATTGATTTTCCATCAAAAGGTAGCAACAAGTACACAATCTCCAAAGCTTGAAATGATAGACTCTCTTTTCAAAACTTTCTGGAAAATATGAAAGTTCTATTGGATTCTACACAAGTTAAGGCAGGATAATCCAAATTTATCAAAGGAAAAAATTTACTGGGGCAAGATGTGCCCGTTCACAAGTCAAGATTCACAAGAATGAGCTCAGATGTGACAGATAAGGAAGACAGCCAAACCAAGAAGAGAGTAAAAATTGCTTTAGTAATGAATATTGATCTTGCAACCATTCTCAACAAATCAAGAAAACATGCATTCATACATATTCCACGAATTTGCATCTTCGCATCATACATTTCATCATTTCATACACATGACAAATTTTGATTTCCTTTTCATGAGGATGCCTGTAAAGTCCATTTTGAAAAGAAAAGGAAAAATATTTTCTCCTTCTTAGGATCATTTTTTACAAAATTGTTGAGTCATTCTTAGGATTGTTTTTATGCGATGTCATTGGAGTCCTTAGCAAGGTTTCCCTATAAGTCTTTCCAACAATGCTTTTCTTCAACTTGACTTTTTCAGATCCCTTCAATGCGAGTGAGCAGTGTCGTTCCTGGGATGGACCCAACAAATACAAAAACACAGCACAGATAAAGGAGCAAAGACTCACTAGATGATATAATTTGTAACATTAAGGAATTCAAAGAGTCAAAAAAGATTTCATTTCAAGACTGCATGAAGAAGAAGAAGATTTCAACAAAGAATCAATCCATATTTTTCATCATTGAAAGAATTGGATCTCAGAAAAATTAAGGAACATAGGGTCATTATCTTCGCGTATTTTAAAAACAAATCACTAACACATGATAATCTTTTGCAGGTTTAGAAATCTACAAAGAGAAGATAAACCGATCAACATTTCTGATGGAGAGTTCATAATGAGAAGAACTCATCCGAAGAGGGAAAAGAAGTTCATAATGGGAAGAACTTGTTCAACCTTGGATTAACACTTCTATTGGGGAGTTCATAATGATAAGAACTCATTCGATAGAGGGATAAGAAGTTCATAATGAGAAGATCTTGTTTGACTTATCACTCGATTCACGACATTTCGAATCAGTGACGTCTCGCTTGAGGGATTAACCTTTCAAATGGAGAGTTCATAATGAGATGAACTCATCCGACAGAGTGAGGAAAAGTTCATAATGAGAAGAGCTTGTTCGACCTATCACTCGATTCATGGCATTTTGAATCAGTGATGCCTCACTTGAGGGATTAACATTTCAAATGGAGAGTTCATGATGAAAAGAACTCATCCGATAGAGGGAGAAGAAGTTCATAATGAGAAGAGCTTGTTTGACCTATCACTCAATTCACGGCAATTCGAATCAGTGACGTCTCTATTGAGGGATCAACATTTTCAGTGGAGAGTTCATAATGAGAAGAACTCATCAGACAAAGGAGAAGAAGTTCATAATGAGAGGAATTTGTTCAACCTTGGTTCGATTCCATCACAGACTGAAGTGGATCAACATTTCTAATGGAGAGTTCATAATGAGAAGAACTTGTTCAACCTTAGTTCGATTCCATCACAGAAGGAGGTGGATCAACATTTCTAGTGGAGAGTTCATAATGAGAAGAACTCATCTGATGATGAAGAATAAGTTCATAATGAGAAGAACTTGTTCAACCTTGGCTCAACATTTCTAGTAGAGAGTTCATAATAAGAACTCGTCTGATGAGGGAGGAAAAGTTCATAATAAGAATAATTTATTCAATCTCATCTCGTTTCCATCACATAAGGAGTTAGAACAACACCAATACTTGGTTTATCCATCGCATATGGAGTTGGATCAACATCATCACTTTGTTCGATTTCATCACAAAAGGAAGTGGATCAACACTTCCAATGGGAGAGTTCATAATGAGAAGAAATTTTTCAACGTTGGTGATTCTATCACAGAAGAAAGTGGATTGATATCCTCAGCGAAGAGTTCATAATGAGAAGTACTCGCAGCTAGAAGAACAGTTATTGAGCCGAAAAAATAGTGCTTTATTCTTTGCTTCATTCCCGTTCCACAGTAATGAGTAAAGAGGGGTAGTTGTAACCACCATTTTTTGTTTTTCATTTTTTGTTTTTATCATTATTTTATTATTTTATAAAAAAATATTAAAAAAATATAGTAGTTGGGGATATTAATACCCCAACCAACCACCTTGTGTCTTCTCCCTTTTTCCCGAAAATATGGGGAAAAAATAAAAGAATTTTTTTCTCTCTATTTTCTTTCTTATTTTTTTCTTCTTTTTTTGGGCCCATTGGTTGCCTAGGGGGTGGCTATCGTTGAGCGGTGGCCGGCATGCGAGAGAGGCCATCTCATGGCCAGGTAGCGCCAATTTTTGGTGGTTGGCGGTGATCTCGTGGGGGTTTTTGGGGGCTTTGGTCGAAAGCAAAGAGAGCGAAAAGACCTTGTGGTCACTTAAACATATGTTTGGCTTTCCTCGGTCGGTTCGGGAGTCGGTTAGAGTTCGGGTGGTCGCCATTGAGCGGTAGAAGAGTTGTGGCCGGCGAGAGAGTCATTTGAACCTTTATTTTTTTCTTTTGGATGACACGTGTGGTGAAGAGAAAGAGTGAGAGAGGAATATAACGGGGAGGGTCTTTGACCGTTCAAGTTGTTCGGTTGGTCCTTTTTCGATGATGGTAAAGGTCGCCGGTTCGAGTAGGTTGGTCGCCGGCCCAATGGCTGGCGTGTGAGGGCCGACGAGCGGCGACCGAGGGAGTTTTGGAAACTTCTCGGTCGTTTACGTGAAATGGGGGAAAATATTATGGTTTTATGAAAAAAAGGATAAATCACTCTTAGGTCCTCATACTTTAGGCGCAAATTTTCGTTTTAGTCACTAGTTTTAGGGTCAAATCGCAGTCCAGGTACCCCTATTTTTGCCGTGTTTTTGCATTTTGGTCACTGGACCTTTCATTTCTAATTTATTGCAATTTTATCATGCTGCTTTGTTTTATTTTAATTTAGTCACTGTTTATTTTTTATTTAACTACTAACTTTTATTTTCTTGCATTTTAGTTAGTGTTATTTTATTTTATGCAATTAGGTCCTTATACTTATGTTTATTTTATTTTTTATTTTATGTTTTTTTTAAAGTTTTTTTTTTATTTTTTTTGTTATTGTTATTTTATTTTATTTTAAAATTAGGTTTATTAATTGTTTTGATTTATTTCATAGTTTTAATTCTTAGATTTAATTTTAAATTAGATTAATACTTGAATCGAACTTAGAAATTAGTATGACACTCTAGTTTAATTAGGGAGCAATTCGAGTCGCATTTTCGCATAAGATGCCCAATTACTCGAATCGATTGCTCGACTTTTAAAATCTATTAATAATTAATATTTTCAAAAAATAAACTTTAGGTTTAATAATTTGAAAGATTGAGAGTCTTATATCTACAAAAAAAATAGCTGAATACGCCTAATTAAATAAATAGTATATGAATTAAAATATTACCTAATAAATTTTTATAATTTTTCACAATGATTTAAATAATATAATTTTATAATGTTACCATATCAGCAAAAATGTCTATTTGTATGATCTCACTTTCCAATTTTAAAACTACAAAAATAATAAAACATAATTAGTACAATAATTTTTTTTTTTCAAATAATCATATATAAAATAAATATAATATATTTAAAAAAAATTACCTTACAAAAAAAAATCGAAGGAATTGGTGAAGAAAATATAGAAGGAATTGATGTGGTGATGTTTAGGGTTGAAGGGGTGTTATTTATAGGCAAAGGGAGAGTTTAAATGCCGAGATGACTATCCAGCTCAGTTGGTAGAGCACAAGGTTCTTAACCTTGAGGTCGTCTGAATAATTAGATAACATTTGTTTGTTAAATTTTCCTTATTTGACATCTTATGAATCTGTTGTGTTACAGTCATGAACTAAGAACTCCTATGGCTGCTGTTATTGGATTGTTGGACATTCTTATCTGCGATGATTGTCTTACAAACGAACAGTATGCAATGGTAACCCAGATCCGTAAATGCTCGACAGCTTTACTCCGGCTTCTCAACAACATATTGGATCTAAGCAAGGTAAGATCAAGGAAATATCAACATAATTAAATAGGTTAAATAGAGCCTCCCTTTTAGTTAGATTTCAAACTAGTCTTTAAAATTAGGGAATAATTCGAGTTGTCCCTCGCCTAAATGGTCGAGGGACCATCTCGATTATTCGATTCAATAATTGGTTTTAAAATCAAATACGATTAATATTAGAGCCTACATTTTTAGGTTTGAGCTTCTAGGTACCTTTAATTTCATAATTTGACTCCTTAAGCTAGAAAAAGCCTTTAATTTACCTCAGCTTAATTAGGATTAAATAAAAATTTGTTTAATTGCGTTGTTTTTTTAAACCTAAGGCAATGTTCACTTATTAGGGAATTAATGGTATATCTCATGCAAGTATGCTCAGGGGTGACTACTGGTGATTCCTGAAATATGTCTACATCCTTTTCAAAGACCGCATCATATTTTCTAAAAACGAGGCAATATTCGGTTATTATGCACAATAATTGATCTCCCACATTTACGCTTGGGAGCGAATGCTATCGGTCTCAATAAACGAATACCCTTTTCAACTTTGCATCTGTAATAATTTTCAAATTAAATAAAGATCGAACTCAAAATTTTCGATTTTAAATATAGGCTAATCAACTAGGTATCAATTTTTGGACCCTTGTGGGGGTGCTAATCATTCCCCGCGCGTAACTGACTCTCGAACCCGATTTCTGGATTTTTGCAGACGTTAAAACATGATATTTTGATAAAAATAAAATGTTTTATTAAAGTCACCCCATTTTTATGGTGTCCCAATCGTACCTTAAATGATTGGTGGCGACTCCTCACATTTCGAAAATTATTTTCAAAGAGTAAACACCCGAGTAGGTATCGATCTTTCCCCGCCCGAACGAAAAATGGTGTTGACAAAACCAAAAAAAAAAAAACTTTACATGGAATTTATGTGATCAAAGCGCCAAAAACACCATAAGACCGCCCATTACTGCAACAAAGATTCTTTAGTGTTTGCTTTAACGTTGAACCCATGCCTTCTTCACCTTTTAACTTTTAGCTTTTATCCCACATTATCAAGAAACATAACCTAAACACTCCAATATGCCTATATAAGCTAACCTCATTAAGCTTTTCAACCCATAAAACTAATATGTATTAAATTATGATGTTAGTCCCTATAGTTTTATTTTTTTAATTTTTTAAAGCATCTTTTTTTAAAATGCTAAGGCGAAGATGGTGATCCGCGCCTGTCCCTATGTGGCGGTAGCTCGGATAAGGCGCGGATCACCATCCGCGCCATTCATAACGTGGTGGCAGCTTGGACGAAACCCTACAAAGGCGTAGACGATGGTCCGCGCTTTGTCAGAAAAGGTGCTAGATCAGTAAAATTTGACGAAACGGTGGCTAACAGATAATTATTTCTTGTCAGGGTGATTTTTGGGTAAAATGCCTGTTTTTGGGCACAAGGCTAAGCTTATCTCTAGATTTATCGAACCATTTTAAAAATCCCGTTGAAAACTAGAGTGAAAAAATTGACCTAAAAGTTACACATGAAGAAGGTTAAAGCACCCACGACACACTTAAAATTGATATATTTTTAAACCTTATGCATTGTCTCGATTTTTTTTAAAAAAAATCGAATTCAAATACAAATTTGAATTTAATTTATAATTTCTCAAATTGATACAAATCTAATTGATGAGTTGAACCCTTTGGAAGTAAAACATTTTTTTATTGTTTTAAAAAAATTAAAACGATGTTCACATGGTTTTGTGAAGGATGTTTTCTTATTGTGAATAATTGACAAGATATTACTCGAGTAAGTTAGTAGATCACCATGTTAATTATTGCAATAAAACAACTTTTTCTTAATTATATTAAAAAAATGAATCAAAATTTTTTGTGAAGGGCTCTCCTATCACGAATAATCAACAAGATGTCAACAAGTATTGGTACAAGTGATTGTGATTCAGAAATTTGAGTTTGTAAGGTTAAGTTCGAATCTTACTACCATCACTCTTGATGGAAAATCTGTAAATTTGTATATAAATTTCAATTGAGTCTTACGTATGTGCTGATCCTGAACTTGAAAAATCACCTGTTGTATGAATTTTAGCAAGGTAGGAGACCTCTTTGTTAGTTACGGTAATACAACATTGTCTTCTTTTGCATGAATTTGATGTTCGCTTGGTGCTGATTTTTCCCTTTTTCTTGGCTTGTATGGGTGATGCGGTGCCACTGTCATGGGCAATGGACCACCATGGAGCTGTCGTGGCTGATGAGGCTACTATGGGGACCATTTGGCCTCCTTGTTGTTGCCGATGTGGCGCGTGCTATTTGGGACAAGAGGGGTCGGCAGCGGCCGCTTAGGGGGAACCCTAAGGTTTTTGGCAAATTAGTTTAGGCTATGGGCTTGTAAATGTTTGGGTCTTTTTGGGCTATGGGTTTACATGGATTTAAATGTAATGGGTTGATTCTGATGTTGGGAGGAACACTTGGTTTCGCTAAATGGACATTTTTCCCATGGACTTTTGTTTTAGGGTATCTAATTTTGGAGTCTAGGTTTTAATAATAGAGGTTACAAAATTTGGGCTTGTAACCAATCACATGCTCAAAATTCTTCCAAGCTCCCATTAATCAAATGTAAAAAATCCACGAACTAATTTCCATTTTTAATGTCAGCGCCACTTGAATTAATCCGGTATCAATAAACGAACATCTTCCAATTGATCCTCGATCTCCTTCAATTCGATTCGAAATGTTCGAACAAAATTATGTATTACACTGAGCTTCGGTCTACTTCAACCAGGAGCCTATTTTGCCGCTAACAGAATCTGTTTTTCTTTTTACCAATTCCTACAAGGAAAGCTCATTATAATTCATTATGAAACTCAGATCAGAGAAAAGGTGTTTTGGTATGAAATTATAAATGCATGCGGCTGCATCTGCAAGCTGTGTAATCTATATATTCACTTCATAAATTGGCCTGTACAAACATTTACAACATCCTAGTTTCTTGTTACGAGGAGACAGAGGGGTAGCAACTCAGACATATGTGAAATTGGTTCTATCAGTTTTCCTAGCATACCACATTACCTTCCTCGGAAAAAGTATTCAGACAAAATCAAATGCAACATATTCAAATGCAAACCTTCAACTGAACTTGAATCCATTGGATGGAGGAGGAAGTTGATTGCCTCCAAACTGGAAACCAGATTGTGGAGCATCACCAGGGGGTAACGGCTGATCATCATCGTCCGCCCAATATGTTTCAAGAAGCTTCACTGCCATCTCATAGATTACATTGTTTTTATGATTCTGGAGGATTTCAATCTTTTCCAATCCCCCAGCATCATCAATTAATTGGGCATAGAGATTAACTTCCATTGAGTCACCCATGTTTTTCCTAGCTTCACCAATCTTCAGAATGTTTTCAAGAGCTTCTAAACAAATAACAACAGTTCCTGGGTCGAGACAGAGAAGAAGATCACACAATATAATGCAGCCTTCGCCTAACAGGAACCTGGCAAATAAACCAGAAATTATCTATGGAGAATTGTATCCGGAAGAACCAAGAGATTGATTATGGAAAAGAAAATATACTTTATTTGTTCAAGGTTACCACCACATGTGGCATTTGAAATTGCCCAAGCAGCTTCTTTCCTGATCTCAAACTCAGAGTTTTCAAGTAAATGGACTAGAGGAGCAATAATGCCAACATCAATTACAGCCTACAAAAGATTTTCAAAAGACATGCACCAACTGGAATTATTAAAACTGGATGAAAGGCCACAATGGAAAACAATACCATCAATTATAGAATTTTCACGCTAAATTTGTTGCCTGTATCTGATTCACATTTCCAGCAGTGATGTTTGAAATGGCCCAACAAGCTTCCCTCTTAATAATCTTTTCGTAGTTATTTTTCAGCAGGTTCAAAAGGCAAGGAAGAGCTTGATGGTCTATAATACACTGAAAAAGGACATAACATGCAGCATGACTACTAGAGCAAGAGGCAACTAAACAATGGCATGAATGCAAACGTTGTTCTACAAAACACGAAGAAGATTCATTAATCATATTTCTTGGAACAAAACACGCTGAATCGTGTCTGATGTACAATTATTCCACCGTCTACAATCTTTACATTAATCGGAATCTTCTCATTATCTGGATCTTTCAAGGTGGAACACATTTAAAGTTTAATATTTTCCAACAAAATTTTCTATAAGCAAGTCTAATGAAACCATGGAAAACTATCTAGTTTTCCGAATAAACCCCAATAGTCGAACTTCATTCAAAAAGATGCCCAGCGTTCAAATCTTCTAACATACATTCATTGATGTAATCAAATGGGAAGCACATTTTTGAAGAAACAACATTCAAGTCAGAGTAGCGATGAATACTAGCACATTAATGTAAAGCACCATTCATTGTCTGATTAGAACACATATCAGAAATATCAAGCTAGCCAAACATAGTATAGCACCAATGACTTCTACAATGTCATATCAGATGTAGTCTGTCCAAATAATTGTCAATAGAAATAACAGCACTGTCCCAACATGGTTTAAGCAACAAAGAACTAATACACAAGTCAGAAAGAATATATTATATTAACTTGTGTAACGTGTAGATATAAATGCAATTAACCAGCCAAACCCAGTACAAGGATAAGTTGGTTAACAACATTTCAAGGGGAAAAAATCAGAATAACTGCAGCAAAAGCAATAAATATGTCATTAAATATTCCATACCTGAGTCTGCATATCATCCCCAGTAGCAATATTTCCAATAGTGCGAAGAACGGGAAAGAGGACTGCTGGGGATGGATGACTAACAAACACGGGAAAATAAGTGAGAAAATATTCAAAAGAAAACAGAGAAACAATAGCAAAACATATACATCAAATCAAAAATCAATTTGAAATGTGAGAGGATAGTACTTACAGCAAAAGCTCAACAAGCCGGGGGCAGACACCAGCTTCAATAACAGCTTGGATTTTGTCATTAGTACCATCCGAGAGATTTGAAAGGGCCCAACATGCATCGGAAAGGACTTCATCATCACTTGAATGGATAAGACGCTCAAGGGCTGGCAAAGCTGGCTTTGTCTGCTTATTCAATTTCGAAAGCATCATGCATTAGCTAAAGAAAGCATCAAAAAGAGTCGCAACTCCAACAACAATTCATATTACAAGAGTCGAGGAAGTCCAACCTGCTCAAATGATGCCAGTGGCTTGCCCTTGCAAAAGTTTAACAAGGCCCATGTAGAATTTCGCAACATAGTGAGGTTCGCATGCTCGTTGAGTTGAGCCAACAGTGGCATCAAGGCACCATGGCCAAGGACCACAGCACGACATTCAGGTGAGTATGCGGCAGTATTTCCTAATGCCAAAACAGCCTATAATTCCGAAGAGAAAAAAGATGACCTAATGAGAATGCAACTAAACTCTATTAATAAAAATAAGGTCACTTGCAGACTACAATATTAACCTGTTCCCGTATATCATTGCTTGGGGATCCAAGAAGTTTAACAAGTATAGGGACAACTCCATGATCAATTACAGCTCTGGTATTTTCGGATGATGGCTCTGAAGCGATATTCGTAAGAACCCAAGCTGCCTGAAACTACAACCCACAAGATTGCAAAAAAAAAAAAAAAACAGTTAAATGATGCCATGCAACAACTAAAACATTACACACAAAAAAAAGAGCAAAATCCTAATAACTTCAGCATAAAATATCAAAAACCTGAAGCTGCAGGAAATCATCCCTAGCAAGAAACTCAGCAAAGCGAGGAACAACACCCGATTGTACAACTTCGTGGATTGGAGGATTGCCTTCAACAGACAAATTAAGAGTTTGTAAAATCAAATATGAGCTGGGACAAAGAAAAAAGAAAACATCAACGACAACAACAGAACAAATTGTCAACCTATTGATAGCAAATACACGAACTGAGTTGTTGCCTCAAGCTGGGCGTTCCTGTCATCTGACCAAACGCCAGCAACCATAGCCGGAAGACTTTCTAACTGCAATTTGATTATCAAGATCATGTTTTATTCAATAGTAAATACTCATATCCATTCTTTATTGAGGCTTACTAAATCCAATAAGCTAAACATGCATTTCACTTTTAAAACACCAGTAACACTAAAAAAAGATTATCCAATCGAAATAAAGGAACAGCCAATCAGCCCAATACAGAAATTGGAGCAAGACAACGAGTTAACCCTACTTATCAATCATGATCCGACGTTTCAGATTGATTAAATCAGTTGAACATACCCATTTCTTGGAATCGGCAGTGGAAGAAAGCAACTGCTGGCACGGCAGTTGTTTTTGAGCGAGAAGTTCTTCGCGGCGTTTTTTACTAAGGTTTTCTTCTCTCTTGTTCTTTCGAATCTTAACCATGGAGTCTTCTCTCCTCCGCCGTGATTCCTCCACAACAACCGCCACCTTGTAGCTGTTCTTTCGAACCTCCTTCGCGCTCGGTCTTAGAGACATCTCCGCTTCCAATCTTTATTTTCTTTTTTTTCCCTTTAAAATGCGGTCGAATCGCCGATTAATTTGCAGTTAGAAAACTGAGTACGATTTTCAGAAGAATCTAAGAGTGGTTGAGGAAATGACAAACGGTAAGAAAGTGGCGCCGTTTTTGGAAGCGAGTCAGAGAGAGGGAAAGACAAAGACAACTGTAATTCAAATGGAACGAGCGAAGAGTGCAATATTGGGATACATTTTTAAGATAATACCCTTTTTAATTTTTTTAATTAAAATTGTACCCAAATAACTTTAATTCTTTAAAACATAATAATAAAATTACCCATAACAAAGGCTAACTTCTTTTTTTTTTGAACATTTTATCTAATAATATTTTAATTTTTAGTTAATACAAATCTAGTTGAATGGAAATTATTAGTTGATTAATAATCAATCCATGTTATTGACGTGGCATTTTTACATATGTACAATTACTGACATGATATATGATATATTATCATTTTTATAATGTTACATATATCATGTCATCATTTTTTTGTGACATAACACATGTTATATGTTATATTATTATTTTGGATGACGTTGTAAATATTAAAACATTAATTAAACAAATATAAAAATATCACGTCAATAATATACGTTAACTTTTTATCAAATAACAACTTCTATTCAACATGATTTGTTTTGATAAAAAACTAAAACGTTAAGTAATAAAATACTTAAAAAAGATAGATGACAAAATAACCATTTACTCTGCAGAGCTTCCATAAATATCTGGGGACTTTTCAACCGCTTCATGCAGAGCTTTGGGTTATTCTTGTTGGTCTTTAGGTCATTCGAAATTATGGATTTGAACGTATTCAATGCCAAACAGATTGCTCTGAAGCTTATTACCTCCATTGACGTCGGTGATAATTCGATGGCTCTTGTTTGTGAAATCTCAAGAATGGCGTGCAAAGCTTGGATGGTGGACTACACTCTTATTCGTCGTGAAGCAAACAATGTCGCGGATTCCATAGCCAAACTCGACCCTAGACTGAATGGTTCATTACAAATACTCCTATCTCCTCGGCCGCACCTAGATGACTGCCTCCAAAGGGACTGTCATGGTCCTCCCATTATAAAACTCTAGTTTCTTGATTCTAGCTTTTGCCTCTCTACTGTTAAGAAAAAAACCCATTACAAGCAAATTTGACTAAGAGTTCGATTCGAAGGCGCTTTCTTATAATATTTTTTTACTTTTTTTTAAAAAGAAAGTATACTCCTTGTATCCCATTAAAACGGTCTATTGCTGATTTTATTTAGCCAAATTTTTTTAACTTTAATTCATTATTATTTAAAATTTACTATTGATAAAAATATAAAAAAAATATTTTAAAAATTTTAAATCATGTAGTTTTTAAATATATATTTTATAAAAAATTAATTATTTAAAATATTTAAATTAATAATAGTCAAAGTTTAAATTTTTTTTACTTTTAAAAAGTCAATAAGAGACACATTTAGTGGGACAGAAATAATATATTTTTTATTTCAAATAATTGTTTTTGAGTACGCATTTTATTTGCCGTTTTAAATGGATCGTGTTGCATTAGAAACAAAAAAAATTATAATTAATTTTTATCTTTGGGTTAACTACACGATTGATCACTTATGTTTGTGTTTAACACTTTTTCTCAAAATTTCAAAAAACATAATATATAGTCACTTTCGTTTTTATTTAATTAATATATAATCACTTTCATTTTTATTTAATTAAGATGTGGTTACCACAGGTTAACTTTCATTAAGGATTAACAGATTAGGTGATGTGATATTTTAGTATAATCACACATTTGGTCATTGTTATTTATATATTATCTTAATTTAGTCTTACTTTTAATAAATTAAAATAAATTCAATCCTCCAATCAAATGATGTCATATGCCACTGGTGTCACGTGTCAGCATTCAACTGGAGGACTAACTTTATTTTAATTAAATATATTTATTTTATACCAATAAGAGGGTGACACATGTCACCCTCATGTTGAGAGAAAACAAAGCAAAGCAAAATTGGGGCTAAATGGATGTAAACCTAGGTCCGTTTGAAAACCAAGCATGTATTGTAACACCCTCAAACCGATACGGGTGACCCGATCTGACCCGAGATGTCATATTAGGGCCACCCAAGTGACCCACACTGAAAATCTGAGAAAATTAATTTTTTTTAATAATCATTTAAAATCATTAAACTTACGAATCAACCCTTAAAGTTCAAAACTATGCAATTTGGTCCTCATATTAATATTTAATTAACTAATTATATTTTAATTTAAAAATTAGGGTGTGACATGTACACAACTATTGAGCCAAGACCAATGCTTGGTCTAAAATAGACAACATTATATATATATTTTATATCTTAGTGTATAAATACTTAACTTAAATTCATAATATCTTATATATATTAACTTTAAGAAATATTTTTTATATTAACTTATTGAATATATTTTATTATTAACTTAATTTTAAAATAGTTTAATTTCATTTCAATTTAAAAGTATATATTTTATTCTTATATGAAATTTTAAAAATATATTTTATTATTATTTTAACTTTTCAAAGTATATATTTTAGGGTAAACTATATGAATAGTCCCTTTTGTTTAGGGTCTATCCGACTTTGGTCTATCCGACTTTGGTCACTAATTTAAAAATTAGGGGTAAATGGTTCCTAACATTATCGGTCCGTCTGGTTTAATTCCTTTTGTTGTTAACCCTTAACGAATATGTGACATAGCTGAGGGACTAAAATCGAACGAGAGTTAACGATTGAGAGACTAAAATTGAACGGATCGATAACGTTAGGGACTAAAATTGAACGGATCGATAACTTGTACCTTTAATTTTTAAATTGATGACTAAAGTCGGTCAGATAAAAAATAAAGGGGATTATTCGCATAATTTACCCTATATTTTATCTTAATTTACTAAATATATTATAGCATTGCTTTAAATTATTAAATATACTTTATTCTTATCTTAACTTCAAAATATTTTAACATAAAATATAGTTTTAAATAAAAATAAAAATATAATATTTTAAATTAAATTAATAATAAAATATATTTAATAAGTTATCATAAAAAATAGTTTTTTTAAAGTTAATACATATAAAATATTATGAATTTAAGTTAAGTATTTATATACTAAAATTCAAACATTTGTTTTGGCTCAATGATTGAGCATTTGCATGGTTTCTCAATGTAGACACCTAATTTCGTTCGGCTCGATTCGATTTATATTATTATGATCATACTGTTATATAATATGTTTATATTACATATTGATTTATGTCATTATAATTATATTATATAATATGGTACATACATTTACACTACATATTTTATTTTTGTACAAGGTCCAATATTATAAATAAGTCAGGCCCAAAAGCCTAGATACAAGCCATCCACAACAACTACAAATCCGAACCCAGTAGTGGTCCACAACAGTAAAGATCCAGAATCAATTTGGAGCCCGACCCGAAACCCGATTCAGACCCGAATCGACCCAAGTTGTGACTCGAATTGATTAGGGTCCAAAACCCTAAGGCCCCCTATTCCAACGCCGCACCAGCCGACCAATCCAAGAGTCCTCACACTTGTTCCAGCTGCTTCCAACAACCCGAAGTTCTCGGCACCAAATTTAAACAGAAAATAACCAAGTCAGACTCTCAACAAACCAGTAATTTCAGTCCTAATGGGAGTCTAAAACCGAATTGAAAATAGGACTCTAGCACTATAAATACATACCCAATGGCAGCAAGCAAGGGGACGAACGACAACCATTCAAAGAAAATAAAAGAAAAGAGAAAAAGAGAGAACTCTTACCATCGTTTGGAGCATTAGGAAGCCCAGGTCGTTGTTTTTCTAAAAATCTCTGAGAGGTAAAACTCAGATCTACGATTTTAAGGGGGTTTGTAGGCTAAAATAAGTTGAGATTAGGCTTAAGGAAGGGAAGGCAAATCTTTTGAAAAGGGTTGGGTCACTTCGGCCACCGTGAACTACCGTGCGCCGCCGTAGGTCGACGCCGGTGAACGGCGGCTTTTCCCCAACGAAGAGAGAGTTGAGAGAATTATTATATTCTCTCTCTTCTCTGATTAAAAACCAAATGAAACGAGAAATGTGAAGAAAGAAAACCCGATTTTTAGGTTTAAATACCAAATTTGAAACAACACCGTTTTGGCTAGGACTTCTGCGTTTTTTTTTGGAGCATGTGATAATTACATTATTAGCCCCTCTGTCTTTGTAGTTTCATGGTTTAACTATTAAATGAAGTCTTATTTTATTTAATTTCGGGTACTTTATTTTCAATTTTTATGATTTAATCATATTATTACACATTATGTTATTATTATTATTATTTAACTTTGGCCATAATATTTGTAATTATTGCATGTTAGTCATTGATTTTTGGTGTTATGATATTTTCATTAATGTTCAATTTGGCCACAAAATTTATGTATATTCTATTTTAGTCACTGTTTGGCAGTTGGTTTAATTACTGTTTCTTTATGTTACAGGTTTATTTTATTTTAGTCTTGTATATGATTTATGGGTTATTTGCATTTAGGGTGCCTGTATTATTTAACATTTTTTATTTTTATTTTTAATGTTTTTATTATTTTATTTTATTTTATGTTTTCTTCCTTGATTTATTTAATATTGTTTTATTTTTTTATTTTTACTTTTATTTTTTATTTTTTATTTTATTACTATTTTTCCCTTTCATTTATTTAATATTTATTTATTATTTCTTATCTAATATTTTCGACTTTTTAGGGATACTTTCAACCAATCAAATGTAAGTAATTTGAATCGGGTTCTTAAATTTTAAATTTAATTTTTAATTCTCGCGATTAAGACAACCGACAAATTAATTGGTACCGAAAGGGCAGTACAAGGGTGTTAATCCTTCCTTGACTGTAACTGACTCTCGAATCTGACACATTTCTGGTAAAACGCAGATCATGTAAGATGGTGTCTGATCAGCCTAAGTTTTTTTAAAATGATCGGTGGCGGCTCTAACCCATTTTTCAAGTCGAAACCCAATTCCGGGCCCACCCGAAAAAGGCCGCGACACTCAAGTAACCTAGTTTCAAATCCATTTGGCCTCAATTTGCTTTACTTTGTTTTCTTTCAGTCAGTGTATGACACGTGTCACCCTTTAATTGGTGGGAAATAAATATATTACATTAAAATAAAGGGTAAACTATGAAAAAATCCCCTATATTTTCGTTATGACCGACTTTGTTCACCAATTTAAAAATTAAAGGGAAAATGTCTTTATCTGATCTATTTAGTATAATAATGATCCTTAAAATTAGTATAATAATGATCCTTAACATTATCGATTTAATATAATAATTGTCTCTAACATTACCAATTTAGTATAATAATGGTCCCTAACATTATCGATTTAGTATAAATGGTCCCTCAGACGTTATCAATCTGTTAACCCATTAACGGATGTGTGACATGACAATTAAAAATTAAAAAAAAAATCACGTCAGTCAATCAGCTATACCACACGTGGTATATCCATAATTTTAAATGTCATTAACCTTTCTCATCGTCACTTAATGTACCCGATTAAGTGAATTAAAATCATTTTAATTAAATGAATTTAATTAACAGAATTAAAAAACGAGGGATTTTTCTTCCTTGGATTCATTTAATCAAACCCAAAAGATATCAAAAAGCTGATTTTCTCTTTGAAAAAACAAAGGGTTTTTCTTCCTTTAATTTTTTGGATTTTTCTGGAATCCGGGTTTCGAAGTAAAAAACTCTTCTTTGTGTGGGTTCTTGAGTGAAAATCAGATGGGGTAGGAAGGATTAAGGTTCATCTCAGTCTGCTAAAATAGTTTCTCCCAACATAATCGTTGACTCACAATATCGATATTATCCAGGTCAGAGATTAAAGGTTGTGCCTTCGAAAGTTTCTCGATCAACTAGATGGTTACGTGGTACCTGGAGTGGAGATCAGGATGAAGGAACCGTTTCAGGTGTGGATGCAGGTTTCGTCTATGTTGATTGGATTTCCTCTGCTCACGCTGATCATGATTTAAGTGCCTCTCCTCCCTCGCGATTGCAAAAGGCAAAAGACTTGATTTTGTTGCCATGTTTTTCCCATGCAAATTGGCAACTTGGTGACTGGTGTATGCTTTCTTTGGCTGACCACAATGGGACTACTGAAGAATTTCTCCATCAACTTATGGTATAACTAGATATTACTGGAAACTAGATAAAGGATTTGAAAGAGGAAACCCGCATTCAAGATTGGAAGAGATCTTTGCAATCATTAAGACAAGGACCAAGGTTGATGTTGTGTGGCAAGATGGTACCTTGGGTTTAGAATTAGATTCACAACCTTTAGTTCCTGTTGGTGTCGTGAATGCCCATGAATTTTGGCCTCGTCAATTTGTCCTGGAAAAAGTAACCATCAACAATAGTCAAAAATGGGGTGTGGATGCTAAAGAACGAACTGTTAAAGTGCAGTGGAGAAACATGCATGTGAATCAAATAAATGGTTTTAATGCTGATCAGAATTCAGATAGAGGAATCTGTTACTTCTTATGAACTTGTTGTTGAAAATCAATGCACCGAAAGTGCATTGTTTGAAAAAAAAAATTTGTCAACAATTGTAGGCACCGAAAATTAGGTGTAGAAATTGTTGATTTTTTATATGGGCAAATTACAAACTCTAGTCACTAAAATTTAGGGTATTTACAAATTAGTCCTTAAGCTTCAACTATAAATACCCTAGCTCATTTAGCTTCAAAACCATCCCAAAGCATTCTAGCTTTCTTACAATACTAGAAAGAATTTAGAGAGTTTCTTGAGAGTTGTTTTCTCCTTTTTATCTAGAGAGAATTATCATTGTTTTCTCATTGGTAGATCGAGAGAGGTTGTAATTCCTATTTTCTCATAGTGAAATTCTTCTACCGTTGCCCGTGGTTTTTATCCTAAATTTTTAGGGGTTTTCCACGTAATTTTTGTGTCTCTTTTATCTTCATTTTTATTTTCTCAAATTATCACTTGCGATTTTGCTCTATCCGATAGCCGTCTTCCGTAACAATTGGTATCAGAGCTAGATTAGAGTGTGTAATATCTGCTTATTATCTTTGTGGTTGCCACCAAAAGGTGGATCCTCCAACATAAGAAAATAAGAGGTTATTACCCATTCTTTGAAGGTTCCAGAGAACTATTCACGATAGGGAAATAGTGGGAGCTATCCGTAGAAGAAGCTATGGCAACAAAATTTGATATTGAAAAATTCAATGGGAGAAATTTCTCATTGTGGAAATTGAAGATGAAGGTCATCCTAAGGAAAGACGGGTGTCTAGCGGCTATCAGCGAAAGGCCAGTAGATTTCACAGACGACAACAAATGGATCGAAATGGACGGAAATGCTATGGCAAACTTTCATCTAGTATTAGCAGATGAAGTATTGTCAAGTATTGAGGAGAAGAAGACAGCTAAGGAGATATGAGATCATCTCACCAAACTGTACGAGGCCACATCGTTGCACAATAAAATTTTCCTTAAGAGAAAATTGTACACTCTCCGTATGCCAGAATCTACTTCAGTGACGGAGCACTTAAATACACTGAACACTTTATTTTCTCAGCTTACATCCTTAAGCTGTAAAATAAGAGAACAAGAACGTGCTGAACTTCTACTTCAAAGTCTACCGGATTCATATGATCAACTCATTATCAACTTGACAAATAGTAATGTCACCAGTCTAGTCTTCGATGACGTTGCAGCTGCTGTTCTACAAGAAGAAAATTGGCGCAAGAACAAGGAAGACAGACAAGTAAATCTGCAACAAGCAGAAACGTTGACAACGATGACAACGATGAGAGGGAGATCAACAGAACGTGGCCAAAGCAGCAGTCACAAACATGGTAGATCGAAGTCGAGAAGAAAGAAGAATTTAAAGTGTTACAACTGTGGAAAGAAGGGTCACTTGAAGAAGGATTGTTGGAGTCTAAATAAAAACTCCAATCCATAAGGCAATACCGCAAACACTTCAGATGATGGAGATGCTCTATGCTGTGAAGCGTCAACCACCGTGGAAGGAAGAAAACGATTTGCAGATATATGGCTCATTGATTCGGGAGCAACATATCACATGACCTCAAGAAGAGAATGGTTCCATCATTATGAACCTGTCTCAGGAGGATCTGTGTATAGTTGCAATGATCATGCCTTAGAGATCGTTGGCGTGGGAACCATCAAATTGAAGATGTATGATGGAACAATTAAAGTTGTTCGAGATGTGCGGCACGTGAAATGTCTGAAGAAAAATTTATTATCCTACGGATTGTTGGATAATAATGCTAGCAAGATTGAAACACGGAAAGGAATCATGAAGGTGTACCGTGGAGCGCTTGTGGTGCTGAAAGGTGAAAAGATAGCTGCAAACTTGTACATGCTGAAGGGAGAGACATTGTTAGAAGCAGAAGCCTCTGTTGCCTCATGTAGTTCAAACTCTGCAATGCTATGGCATAAGAAACTTGGACACATGTCAGAACAAGGAATGAAAGTCCTTGTGGAGCAAAAGCTACTTACAGGCTTAACAAAGGTATCACTTACTTTATGCAGCACCGGTTGAAATTCAACACATCAAATTTTAGAGGCAAAAGTGTTCTAGAACTGGTTCACTCTGACGTATGGAAAGCACCAGTTACATCCCTAGGCAGAGCAAAATGCTTTGTCTCATTTATTGATGACTACTCCAGGAGATGTTGGGTGCACCCTATTAAGAAGAAGTCAGACGTGTTTTCAACTTTCAAAAACTTCAAAGCGCGGGTGGAACTTGATTCTGGAAATAAGATCAAGTGTTTCAGAACAGATAATTGAGGAGAATACACAAGCGAACAATTTGATGACTTTTACAAGAAAGAAGGCATCAAAAGACAGTTCACAGTGGCGAACACTCCTCAACAAAATGGAGTGGCAGAGCGGATGAACAGAACCTTGTTAGAAAGAACAAGAGCAATGTTGAGGGACGCAGGCCTAGAAAAATCATTCTGGGCAGAAGCAGTCAATACCGCCTGTTATTTGGTGAATCGAGCTCCATCAACTGCAATAGAGCTGAAGACACCAATGAAGATGTGGACTGGTAAACCAGCTGATTATTCAAACCTCCATATATTTGGAAGTATTGTGTACGTGATGTACAACTCCCAAGAAATCTCAAAGCTGGATCCAAAATCCAGGAAATGCAAATTCTTGGGGTATGCTGATGGAGTCAAGGGGTATCGCTTGTGGGATCCCACTGCCCGCAAAGTGATCATCAGCAGGGATGTTATCTTTGTAGAGGATAAACTACAAAGAAAAAAAGACAATGATAGCATTGAAAAGTCAGAGACTACACAGATACATGTGGAAAAAGAGTTTGAACAAGGAGAATCTTCTGAAGCAGAACCAGCACATGATGAACAAGAACCAGAGAGTTCTGAAGCTCCAACAACTCGTCAATCAGATCGTGTGTGAAGACGTCCCAATTGGCACTCAGATTATGTTATAGAAGGTAATATTGCATACTGCCTTTTAACAGAGGACGGTGAGCCATCAACATACCAGGAGGCAATAAACAACTCAGATGCTTCACTGTGGATGATGACGATGCAAGAAGAAATTGAAGCCCTTCATAAAAATAATACATGGGACCTTGTGCCACTACCACAAGGAATGAAGCCAATTGGTAACAAATGGGTCTTCAAAATCAAGCGAAATGGTGACGATCAAGTTGAGAGGTATCGTGCAAGACTGGTGGTCAAAGGATATGCTCAAAAAGAAGGTATTGATTTCAATGAAATATTTTCTCCTGTAGTTCGACTAACAACAGTTCGTGTAGTTTTGGCAATGTGTGCTATATTGAACTTACATCTAGAGCAGCTAGATGTTAAAACAACTTTTCTTCATGGAAATCTTGAAGAAGAGATTTATATGCTCCAGCCTGAAGGTTTTGAAGAATAAGAAAAGAAGAACTTGGTTTGCAGGTTGAACAAATCTCTGTACGGTCTAAAGAAGGCGTCGAGGTGTTGGTATAAGAGATTTGATTCCTTCATTATGTGCCTTGGATACAACAGACTTAATGCAGACCCTTGTGCTTATTTCAAGAGGTCTGGTGATAACGATTTTGTTATATTACTGTTGTATGTAGATGACATGTTGGTTGCAGGACCCAACAAAGATCATATTGAAGAATTGAAGGCACAATTGGCTAGGGAATTTGAAATGAAGGACTTGAGATCAGCAAACAAGATTCTAGGGATGCAAATTCACCGAGACAGAAGTAATAGGAAGATTTGGCTTTCACAAAAGAATTACTTAAAGAAAATCTTGTCACGATTCAGCATGCAAGATTGTAAGCCAATTTCTACCCCTCTTCCTATTAACTTCAAATTATCCTCCAGTATGAGTCCTAGCAGTGAAGAAGAGAGGATGGAGATGTCTCGAGTACCGTATGCATCAGCAGTGGGAAGTTTGATGTTCGCTATGATATGCACAAGACCAGACATTGAACAAGCAGTGGGAGTGGTTAGTCGGTACATGGCGAATCCAGGCAAAGAGTATTGGAATACAATAAAGAGGATCCTGAGATACATCAAAGGGACCTCAAATGTTGCATTATGTTACGGTGGATCAAACTTACTAATCAATGGGTATGTAGATTCTGACTATGCATGGGATTTGGATAAAAGCAAATCTACTACAGGGTATGTGTTCAAAGTTGCTGGTGGAGCTGTAAGCTGGGTTTCAAAATTGCAGTCAGTTGTGGCTACGTCAACAACAGAAGCAGAATATGTAGCAGCTACACAAGCCAGTAAAGAAGCAATTTGGTTGAAGATGCTATTGGAGGAGCTTTGGCACAATCAAGAGTATGTCTCTCTATTTTGTGACAGTCAAAGCGCCTTGCATCTAGCAAGGAATCCAGCATTTCATTCAAGGACAAAACACATACGAGTTCAGTATCATTTCATTTGTGAAAAGGTGGAAGAAGGGACAATAGATATGTAGAAGATCCATACCAAAGACAACATAGCAGATTTCATGACGAAGGCGATCAACGCTGATAAATTTACCTGGTGTCGATCCTCCTGTGGCCTGTCAAAGACGTAAGCAACATGATGGTACATGGTAGAAAGAATGGTATGAAGATATGATTGTTCCAATCAAATCTTCAAGTTGGAGATTGTTGAAAATCAATGCACCGAAAGTGCATGGTTTGAAAAAAAAATATTGTCAACAATTGTAGGCACCGAAAATTAGGTGTAGAAATTGTTGATTTTTTATATGGGCAAATTACAAACTCTAGTCACTAAAATTTAGGGTATTTACAAATTAGTCCTTAAGCTTCAACTATAAATACCCTAGCTCATTTAGCTTCAAAACCATCCCAAAGCATTCTAGCTTTCTTCCAATACTAGAGAGAATTTAGAGAGTTTCTTGAGAGTTGTTTTCTCCTTTTTTATCTAGAGAGAATTATCATTATTTTCTCCTTGGTAGATCGAGAGAGGTTGTAATTCCTATTTTCTCATAGTGAAATTCTTCTACCGTTGCTCGTGGTTTTTACCCTAAATTTTTAGGGGTTTTCCACGTAAATTTTGTGTATCTTTTATCTTCATTTTTATTTTCTCAAATTATCAGTTGCAATTTTACTCTATCCGATAGCCGTCTTCCGCAACACTTGTTGAGCACCCAGATTACTCTTATTGCTTTGGGGATATTGTGGTCCATAATCAGTTTGGTGATCGAGCTGATAAAGGTCACGAAATCTCTCAAAATTCTTCAGAAGGAAAAAACTTGATTTCGTATCAGAATGAGAATTCCAGTGCATATTGTCTATCCTGTATCGACATTGTCATTGGGTTTAAAGATGGTGATGTGGAGGTGAAGTGGACTTCTGGTCTTACAACAAAGGTTTGAATCTTTTTCATCCTAATTCCATGATTCAATACATATGCATACATATTTAATTATTCCTTGATTCAAATCATATGCATACATATTTGAACCTCATTTTTGTTGACTACATTCTGTTTTTTAGCTCACAATTAAAGATCCGTCACCCTTTGAATTTATATTTAGAGTTTGTCACAAGTTGCACCATATGAAATTTACCGTATTGATAAATACGAAGATTCAGCAACAATTCCTGTTCTCTTTGAAGAAAATACTGAGGTTTTTAATCAAGATGTTTTTGTGCATGAGATACAGATAGCCAGAAAGGAAAGGTAAATACAACTCTCTCTCTCATTTCCATTTGCATTTTTTTTTTTGCATAACTTATCTGTCAATCTGTGTATCCTTATTTGGTTGTTTGCAGATGCACACACAAATACATGAAAAAACTTGTATCATGCCCTTCACTGAACTAAATATCGATAACTCTGATGAAAGTGGCGGGAAATTCTCATGGGTACCTACACCCTTCTTCCGTCCTCAAGCTGCTATTGGATTTCACAGGCATTGCTTCTAGCATCCTTGGATCTCTTGGTACCAATTCACTGATAAACCAAGATTCATCTGGTCGTATTTCTCACAATGCAAAAGAGTATGATATTATTCTTGAGGAAGAAGTATTGGAAACTTGCCATCAGTGCGCTGAACAAGATACGAGTGAGTTGCAGATATTTGAAACAACAAACATAAAACAGGAAGCCGAAGAATTTGAGGAAAATAAAGGTAGTTTGTTGCCTAAAGCCGGGGAGACTTCCAACATATTTAGGCAGTTTGATATGGTCAGTGATTGCTCAGATCACCACTTTCTTGGTGAAAGTAAGGCGTTGGCTGTGCCCTCCATTCTTCTTTTTCTTCTTCTGTCTCTTCTTCTTCGGCCTCTTTTCTCTCGTTTCTTCATGTTTATGAAAATGGGTGCTAGGGTTTTTAGTTTCTAATTCTTAATCGCTTCTTGTAATATATATATGCAAAACTTTTCTTTTCACGTCACTTACAGCCGGGTGGCTTATGGATTTGTTTATTATTTTTAAATTGCCATGTCAGTATCCGTTAAGGGCTAACAAAAAGTTAACGACATAGGGAGTAAAATCAGATAAATTGATAACATTAGGGACCATTTTTTCTTAATTTTTAAATTTGTGACCAAAGTCGGTCATGTCGAAAATATAGGGGCCTTTTCGCATAGTTTACCCTAAAATAAATTTAGTTCTCCATCTGAATAGTGACATGTGGCACAACACGTAACATAATTTGATTGAAGAATTAAATTTATTTTAATTTATTAAAAGTAAGAATAAATTGAGAGAATATATAAATACATAGATCAAATGTGTGATTATACAAAAATATTTAACTACCACGTCACATAATCTGTCAACTATTAACGACAGTTAACTCGAAGTGATCACATCTTAATTAAATAAAAATAAAAATGATTATATATTATACTTTTTGAAATCAGTCCAATATAATGGAGTTTGACTCCTATAACTATACAATACCTTATATGATGTCATCTGAATATTGGTTTTATCGTTGTTGTAATAGGCAAATTCGACTAACGATAAGTGATCATCCGAACTGTCTAAAAAGTCTACAATGCATCCTATCAACATATCTTCTAGAATCTGAATAACCCACCCAGACTGACCATCAGACTACGAATGATAAGTTATACTAAAGTTTAATCGAGTATCGAGAGCCTCATGAAGAGCCTTCACGAATCGTGACATAAACCTCAGGTCCTAATAAAAAATAATAGGTAGAGGAACCCCATGAAGACGAACATTATCAAAATACACAATCTCGCTAATTTACGTAGAGTATAATTAATTTGAGCTAGAATAAAGTGAGAAGACTTGATGAGACGATCAACGATAACCCAGACTAAAGTTTTCCTCGACAGAGTCAATGGTAACCCACGGACAAAGTCCACAGTTACTCACTTCCATATCCTCTCTGAAATATGTATGGGTTGAAGTAAACTAGACATAAATTGATGTTCGACTTCCTTACCTTTAGGGGGCGTTTGATTCACGGAATGTAAGATTACATTTGGGAATAACATTACTGGAATGTAACATTACTATGGGAATATTGTATTACCTTGTTTGGTTTGTTTAGTAGGAATGTAAGATTACATTTGGGAATAACATTTATGGAATGTAAAATTACTATGGGAATATTGTATTACCTTGTTTGGTTTGTTTAGTAGGAATGTAAGATTAGAGTGTTTGATTGGAGAAATATAAGATTACTTGGATGCATATTTTACCAAATTATCCTTGAGATATATTTTTTAAATTTAAACTTTAATATTAATTTATAAATATTTTAATGAAAATTCATAAAAATATTTTAATCGTTATACTATCTAACTTTTGAGGAAAAATTATATTTAATATATAATTAGTATAATTAGTATATTAAATTTATATTTTTAAATAATATTCATAAGTATCGTATTTATTTATATAAAATATATTAATATATAAAAAATAATATTATGTTAGTAAAATATTATTTTAAATAATTACATTTTTACAATAATACTATTTTTTCATCACATAAAATTATAAATAGTAAAATATTGAATATTAAAAATATAAAATATTTTAAATTCTCAAAATTATTAATATTTTAGTAAATCAAACTCTTTGTATATTATTATTATTATTTTTATAATTTTGAGCAAAGTATAAAAAAATAAGAATTTAGAAGGATCATTATAAAAAGAATTCATTAGTCCAAAGGTATTATTGTCCAAAGTGGTGGGAATTTAAGATTACCTAAAAATTTGGAGGTAATGACATTCCCACCATTTTAACCAAAAAATACTACTATTTGGAAAAGAGTATTCCCGGTAATGTAAGATTCCGTGAACCAAACGTGGGAATACAATTCCGGAAGAAAAAAATTCCCCTTGGTAATGTAAGATTCCGCGAACCAAACACACCCTTAGAATAATACTTGATGATCATATTGGTTTAGGTTCGTATAACACTCCCAACCCGTATCCGACCCGGATACGAATCCTAGGTGTTTCACTAACTTTTCAAAACTTTGTCTCTTTAAAAATCCGTTAAATATTTAAAACTCTTATTTTGATTTCTGTGGTGAAACCCTCATACGAAAGGTAAATATTAAAAAGTCATAATTTAAAATAATATATATATATATATATATATATAAATATATATATATATATATGTTCATAAACTTCAAGCAGTGTATTTACAAAACGGATCAGAACATTACAATTTAAAACTTTATAATTCATGCCAACAAAATCACAAAATAAGAGACCTACATTCAAATTGTTCTGATCAGAGCACTTACAGTATTGCAGTAAACTGAGAACAAGGTTAACAGACACAAAGAGCCCATACCTGTCGATAAAAGAATTATCAACACAACCACAAACCCTATTCAATATATATGTAAACAGAGGAACAATTTTACCACCACATGATCCATAAGGAATTAGTTTCTACAGTTACAAAATTAAAAATAGATCATGTCTGCAATCATTATGCGAAAAATGAAACATTTAAATTTCCAAAATCAAATTTAGCAAAAATAAACCTGAAGAAAACATGCACTCAAAAATTGCATGCTTTCAGATGGATTATGTCTTCCCTTAATGTTATAAAATAAACATGGAGAAGATTATAGAGAAGAAAATAAACATTTAGAACTAGCAAATTTAGAAAGAATGACTCTACATTCATGAAGACAATCCAAAGTTGTTCAAGGATTTTATGTTTTCATTTAAAAATCAAAACTGAAATTAGTCACCAAAACAATATTTAACATTTTATAATTAATTTAAAATTGTCATAAGTATATAATAACAACAAAAGTTTTAGCTCTCAAAAAGTAATATCCCTATTTAAATGACTAACCATTTGGTAAGAAACATGTAATTCACATATAGAAAATACACTAAAACCTAGAAAATGAAAAATAAATAATAATAATAATAATAAAATAGAATGTGAAACAACAGAGCATGTCAAACCTAATATTTGGACAACTCAGAAAATTACACTATTCAGGGTGACATGTCAAAAAAAAAAAAAAGAACAATACATGAACTAAGTTTCACAATTTAAGGCAACTATGACCATCCGGATAATAGAATTGGAACAGAAAAACCATTGAAATCATATAGAACTTCATACCTGAAACTGAACCGTGGGGACTAAATTTATCAAACACATCCACTTGATGATTTCGAGATGTTGAATTATTAAGATTGGGAGCAGCTGCTTGGTTAGGATTATTACTACTTGTAGGAGGAGAAGCCTTAGGAGCAGCTACAACAGAAGTTTGGCAAACACTATCATAATTTTTTAGTATGCACCATCAAGCAAAACACAATTGCAAGTAACATGTCTCCTAAAAGAAACACCTTCCGTTATAGGTAAGAATCTGAATCCCGCTTTGTCAGAATGCTTCCGCTTATATTACACTTCAGGAAGCAGAAAATTAGCCAGAAGAACCTAATTAAGAGAAAAAAATATGGATGAATGGATAATGAACATATGCTTCCTGTAATACACCAGAAAAGAATATATCATATTACATCTTATGCAGATTAGACGATCGTGGCTCAAATACCACCACCAACTTACATACTAAATTAATTTGAGAATAAATTAATATAATTTAATTTAGTTTAACTTAATTTAAGAATAATTTAACACAATTTAATTTAACTTAATTTAATCTATAAATAAATTAATTTAAGATAAGATTAAAAGGAAACAGAAATACCATTTGCCACATCTTTGAACTGGATCATACCTGCTTCCATAGAAATATCTTCACTTTGTTTCACCTGAGAATGTTCCTTTTTAAGCTTTTCTTCCAAGCTCAGAATATATTTATATGATGAAACTTAATATATTCTTATAATTTATAATTTAAATATAAATATTATTATATTTATAAATTATATAAATAAAAAATTAAATTAAATTTAACATATTTATGTTAATCAACATCTCATGATTGATAATCATGCATGCGGGATAATAGATTATAAATTCAAGCTACTAGAAGAGAGGAAGTTCACAACCAATGGTTAGAAATCACTGACTAATAAATACTACCTGCAAAGTAGCCAAACAATTACCTGAAATTCAAAATCTCCAAGAGCAACGTGCATGAGACCAAATTTTAGAAATGGATCCTTAAGTACATAGTTCTACCCCACATTTTGTTATAGTATGATGTTTGACGGAATAGAACCCTAGTAAGCAAGATCTTTGTTAATCTAAGTGCCTAATGACTAAATACTTGGTTAGTCCTAAAGTCAGTAGTATTTCCACTTTTTTGACCTTTTAGCAAAAAGAAAGTAAATCAAATTAAATATAAAGCAAATGGGAAGGGGTTACCAGTCCATGCACAAGCAGTTTACACTTTACAGTACACAGGATTAATGAAGTATGACAATCAATCACATGATCCACTAATAAGTGAAAAGAAATACGCAGATCCATATTCAAACAACAAAGAATTTTGCAACGGGATAAATATGAGTGTTCCTTACCTCGCAGGTTAGAACTAAAACCACACTTGGTCACCTGCCTAGCTAACGCCTCTCATACTTCTTTTTGCCAAATTGGTAAAAGCTTGGCTTCAGAAACCGACCACACTATAGCTGTCTCGTTGCAAGATTGACATTTACAGAGGATACTCGGAGTTGCACGACAATGCAATAACACAACGAAAACTGCAACTAATGAATTGACAGAAGAACTAACATAGAAACGACTTACTTGATTTTCTAGAATTAATTCTCTTCAAACTTGCAGCACACCCGCCGCAAGTCATTCCCTAAGATCATAAAAATTAAGGCCAAGAATTAGTAACTTGAGTCAATTTATTTTCTTTATAATATTAAGAATCAAATATGGGGAGAGATAGGGAAGGAAAAAGGGTAACCCAACCACAACATCAAAAATAATAAATCAGGAGATAAAGCAGATACCTCATCAGTCGCTCCCAATTTAACCTTCGAATATCCGTCGCCATTTCCTCCCCTCGAAGATGTCACCTCCGCCACTACCGCTTCTATCACAGCCATAAAAAAACTCCCCCCACCAAACCCCCTCAATTCCCTATCTCTTGATACAAATCACATTCTTTCAAATCCTATTCCGTTCCCATAAAACATGGCGCCGAAAGCCAAAAAGAAGCCCGCTGAGAAAAAGCCAGTAGCAGAGAAATCCCTGACGTCAACATAGAAGAGAACAAAACCTGAGAATATCTCAAAAGACAACGGAGAGAAGAAGAAGAATAATAGCACCGAGACTTACAAGGTTTACATCCTCATTGGCCACCTTGAATGTAAAGGATCTCGGACATTTTGTTTAGGGAAAAAGAAAAACGACAAACTGGAATGATAGAGAAAAGAGAACAAGAATATTTGGAGAAAAATAGAGAGATGAACGGCGCTCCTACGGATGTTTTTATTTATATTTCAGAGGGTGGTGAATTGCCAATGGCGCGCCTCCCTTAGGATTTTATGATATCAACTCCACCAGCAAATATTTGAAGATCTTTGACTGCTGAAAATGTGGCATCCTTGACACAGTTAAGTAATGCATCCCCAAAACTTGTTCCATTATCATTTTGGTCCACTGAGGAAGCTTCTTCGACTTTTAAGGTGTTGCGGAAGACGGCTATCGGATAGAGCAAAATCGCAACTGATAATTTGAGAAAATAAAAATGAAGATAAAAGAGACACAAAATTTACGTGGAAAACCCCTAAAAAATTTAGGGTAAAAACCACGGGCAACGGTAGAAGAATTTCACAATGAGAAAATAGGAATTACAACTTCTCTCGATCGACCAAGGAGAAAACAATGATAATTCTCTCTTGATAAAAAGGAGAAAACAACTCTCAAGAAACTATCTAAATTCTCTCTAGTATTGGAAGAAAGCTAGAATGCTTTGGGATGGTTTTGAAGCTAAATGAGCTAGGGTATTTATAGTTAAAACTTAAGGACTAATTTGTAAATACCCTAAAATATAATGACTAAATGTGTAGTTGTACCTTGCTAATTTTCAACCATTTTAGCAGCCCAATTTGGAAAAGATAGTCGCCGGCTGCTAATAGCCAAAGAATTTGACTTTTCAACAATCTCTCACTTGAAGATTTGATTAGAACAATCATATCTTCACGCCATTCTTTCTACCTTGTACCTTCATGTTGCTTACGTCTCTGACAGGCCACAAGAGGATCGACACCATGTAAATTTATCAGCGTTAATCGCCTTCGTCATGAAATCTGCTATGTTGTCTTTGGTATAGATCTTCTGCATATCTATCGTTCATTCTTCCACATTTTCACGAATGAAATGGTATTGAACTCGTATGTGCTTTGTTCTTGAATGAAATGTTGGATTCCTTGCTAGATGCAAGGCGCTTTGACTGTCACAAAATAGAGAAACATGCTCTTGATTGTGCCTAAACTCCTTCAATAGCATCTTCAACCAAATTGCTTATTTACTAGCTTGTGTAGCTGCTACATATTTTGCCTCTGTTGTGGATGTAGCCACAATTGACTGTAATTTTGAAACCCAGCTTACAGCTCCATCAGCAACTTTGAACACATATCCTGTAGTAGATTTGCTTTTATCCAAATCCCCTGCATAGTCAGAATCTACATACCCATTGATTAGTAAGTTTGATCCTCCATAACATAATGCAACATTTAAGGTCCCTTTGATGTATCTCATGATCCTCTTTACTGTATTCTAATGCTCTTTGCCTGGATTCGCCATGTACAGACTAACCACTCCCACTGCTTGTGCAATGTCTGGTCTTGTGCATATCATAGCGAACATTAAACTTCCCACTGCTGATGCATACGGTACTCGAGACATCTCCATCCTCTCTTCTTCACTGCTAGGACTCATACTGGAGGATAATTTGAAGTTAATAGGAAGAGGGGTAGAAATTGGCTTACAATCTTGCATGTTGAATCGTGACAAGATCTTCTTCAAGTAATTCTTTTGTGAAAGCCAAATCTTCCTATTACTTATGTCTCGGTGAATTTACATCCCTAGAATCTTGTTTGCTGATCCCAAGTCCTTCATTTCAAATTCACTAGCCAGTTGTGCCTTCAACTCTTCAATATGATCTTTGTTGGGTCCTGCAACCAACATGTCATCCACATACAACAGCAATATAACAAAATTGTTATCACCAGACCTCTTGAAATAAGCGCAAGGGTCTGCATTAAGTCTGTTGTATCCAAGGCACATAATGAAGGAATCAAATCTCTTATACCAATACCTCGACGCCTGCTTTAGACAGTACAAAGACTTGTTTAACCTACAAACCAAGTTCTTCTTTTCTTCTTCTTCAAAACCTTCAGGCTGGAGCATATAAATTTCTTCTTCAAGATTTCCATGAAGGAAAGCTGTTTTAACATCTAGCTGCTCTATATGTAAATTTAATGTAGCACACATTGCCAAAACTACTCGAACTGTCTGTTGTTAGTCGAACCACGGGAGAAAATATTTCATTGAAATCAATACCTTCTTTTTGAGCATATCCTTTGACTACCAGTCTTGCACGATACCTCTCAACTTGATCGTCACCATTTCGCTTGATTTTGAAGACCCATTTGTTACCAATTGACTTCCTTCCTTGTGGTAGTGGCACAAGGTCCCATGTATTATTTTTATGAAGGGCTTCGATTTCTTCTTGCATCGCCATCATCCACAGTGAAGCATCTGAGCTGTTTATTGCCTCCTGGTATGTTGATGGCTCACCGTCCTCTGTTAAAAGGCAGTATGCAATATTACCTTCTATAACATAATCTGAGTGCCAATTGGGACATCTTCTAAAACGATATGATTGACGAGTTGTTGGAGCTTCAGAACTCTCTGGTTCTTGTTCATCATGTGCTGGTTCTGCTTCAGAAGAATCTCCTTGTTCAACCTCCTTTTCCACATGTATTTGTGTAGTCTCTGACTTTTCAGCGCTATCATCGTCTTCTTTTCTTTGTAGTTTATCTTCTACAAAGATAACAACCCTGTTGATGATCACTTTGCGGGAAGTGGGATCCCACAAGCGATACCCATTTACTCCATCAGCATACCCCAAGAATTTGCATTTCCTGGATTTTGGATCTAGCTTTGAAATTTCTTGGGAGTTGTACATCACGTACACAATACTTCCAAATACATGGAGGTTTGAATAATCAACTGGTTTACTAGTCCACATCTCCCATTGGTTTCTTTAGCTCTAATGTAGTTGATGGAGCTCGATTCACCAAATAACAGGCGATATTAACTGCTTCTGCCCAGAATGATTTTTCTAGGCATGCATCCCTCAACATTGCTTTTGTTCTTTCTAACAAGGTTCTGTTCATTCGCTCTGCCACTCTATTTTGTTGAGGAGTGTTCGCCACTGTGAACTTTCTTTTGATGCCTTCTTTCCTGCAAAAGTCATCAAATTCTTTGCTTGTGTATTCTCCTCCATTATCTGTTCTGAAACACTTGATCTTATTTCCAGAATCAAGTTCCACTCGCGCCTTGAAGTTTTTGAAAGTTGAAAACATATCTGACTTCTTCTTAATAGGGTACACCCAACATCTCCTGGAGTAGTCATCAATAAATGAGACAAAGTATTTTGCTCCGCCTAGGGATGTAACTGGTGCTTGCCATACGTCAGAGTGAACCAATTCTAGAACACTTTTGCCTCTAGAATTTGATGTGTTGAATTTCAACCGGTGCTGCTTACTTGTTATGCAATGATCACACAAAGTAAGTGATACATTCGTTAAGCCTGGAAGTAGCTTTTGCTCTACAAGTACTTTCATTCCTTGTTCTGACATGTGTCCAAGTTTATGATGTCATAGCATTGCAGAATCTGAACTACATGAGGCAACAGAGGCTTCTGCTTCTAACAAAGTCTCCCCCTTCAGCATGTATAAGTTTGCTGCTATCTTTCGCCTTTCAGTACCACAAGCGCTCTACGGAACACCTTCATGATTCATTTCCGTGTTTCAATCTTTCTTGCATTATTATCTAACAATCCGTAGGATAGTAAATTTTTCTTCAGGCCTTTCACGTGTCGCACATCTCGAACAACTTTAATTGTTCCATCATACATCTTCAATTTGATGGTTCCCACGCCAATGATCTCTAAGGCATGATCATTGCAACTATACACAGATCCTCCTGAGACAGGTTCATAATGATGGAACCATTCTCTTCTTGAGGTCATGTGGTATGTCGCTCCCGAATCAATGAGCCATATATCTGCAAATCTTTTTCTGCCTTCCACGGTGGTTGACGCTTCACAGCATAGAGCATCTCCATCATCTGAAGTGTTTGCGGTATTGCCTTGTGGATTGGAGTTTTTATTTAGACTCCAACAATCCTTCTTCAAGTGACCCTTCTTTCCATAGTTGTAGCATTTTAAATTCTTCTTGCTCCTCGACTTCGATCTACCATGTTTGTGACTGCTGCTTTGGCCATGTTCTGTTGATCTCCCTCTCATCGTTGTCAATGCTTCTGCTTGTTGCATATTTACTTGTCTATCTTCCTTGTTCTTGCGTCGATTTTCTTCTTGTAGAACAGCAGCAGTAACGTCATCGAAGACTAGACTGGTGACATTACTGTTTGTCAAGTTGATGATGAGTTGATCATACGAATCCGGTAGACTTTGAAGTAGAAGTTCAGCACGTTCTTGTTCTACTATTTTACAACTTAAGGATGTAAGCTGAGAAAATAAAGTGTTCAGTGTGTTTAAGTGCTCCGTTACTGAACTAGATTCTGACATCCAAAGAGTGTACAATTTTCTCTTCAGGAAAATTTTTATTGTGCAGCGATGTGGCCTCGTATAATTTGGTGAGATGATCCCATATCTCCTTAGCTGTCTTTTTCTCCTCGATGCTTGACAATACTTCATCTGCTAATGCTAGATGAAAGTTTGCCATAGCATTTCCGTCCATTTCGATCCATTTGCTGTCATCTGCAAAATCCACCGGCCTTTCACTGATAGCCGCTAGACACCCGTCTTTCCTCAGGATGACCTTCATCTTTAATTTCCACAATGAGAAATTTCTCCCATTGAATTTTTCAATATCAAATTTCGTTGCCATATCTTCAATTACGGATAGCTCCCACTATTTCACTATCGTGAATAGTTCTCTGGAACCTTCAAAGAATGGGTAATACCTTCTTACTTTCTTATGTTGGAGGATCCACCTTTTGGTGGCAACCACAAAGACAATAAGCAGATATTACACACTCTAATCTGGCTCGGATACCAATTGTTGCGGAAGACGGCTATCGGATAGAGAAAAATCGCAACTGATAATTTGAGAAAATAAAAATGAAGATAAAAGAGACACAAAATTTACGTGGAAAACCCCTAAAAATTTAGGGTAAAAACCACGGGCAACGGTAGAAGAATTTCACTATGAGAAAATAGGAATTACAACTTCTCTCGATCGACCAAAGAGAAAACAATGATAATTCTCTCTTGATAAAAAGGAGAAAACAACTCTCAAGAAACTCTCTAAATTCTCTCTAGTATTAGAAGAAAGCTAGAATGCTTTTGGGATGGTTTTGAAGCTAAATGAGCTAGGGTATTTATAGTTGAAACTTAAGGACTAATTTGTAAATACCCTAAAATACAATGACTAAATGTATAGTTGTACCTTGCTAATTTTCAACCATTTTAGCAGCCCAATTTGGAAAAGATAGCCGTCAGCTGCTAATAGCCAAAGAATTTGACTTTTCAACATAAAGTGGAATTGTTGGAAGAAGCAGCAAAGGTTCCCCATGGACTGCAATATCAGTTAGAAAATTACAACAAAGCTGAATTTAATTTCAAATATTCAATAAAAATAATTAACAAATTGTAATAAATTAAATTGGGCCCTTATATATTTTTCTGCGTGAGTTGTCTTCGATAAAATAAACATATTTTGAGTTCTTGATGTTCGATTGAGACGTTTCCAAAATGTGTTGGAAAGCTAACTAAAAGTCATTTCAGTTCCAATATGATATCAAACCTTAAAAATGTCTAGATCTTGTCCGAAAAATAGTTTCAAGTTGGCTGATGTATTGAGCTTCAAAATCAGCTTTAATTAAAATGTATTGCTTTGGAAAAAATAGTCCGGAACAAAAATCGGTTATTATGCCCACCACCCATCTCGTACCCACATGTACTCAACGATACATGTTTGGCAACAACCTCACATATTACAAAATGTTTATACCCTAACATTTAGTTAAATTACAAGTCATATCCTAATGTCCTAAACCCATCACATACCCACTACTCACGGCGGGTATGTTTTTTTACGTCTACACTCACCCACTATCCGCTGAACTTTATACCTATTCTCGCTCCAATTGGGATGGGTACAGTACGAAATCCATGAAATTATATCCATCTACCCTCCCTATTTTTATTAATTAAATGATTTGAAATATTTATCACAGGAGTTCACGGGTGTGTTATAGTAAGTTACCTTATCAAGAGCCTTTAGAGATAAAGAACCCTCAAATTTAGGAACTCTAGGTTAGTTCTTGAAAGAGACAAACCTCCTCAACCCTCAAATAGATTACAAGTTTACAACAAGACAATTTCATATAACAGTCAATAAACGAGATAACTAGATCCTGGACAATTTACCTCTAAACTTCTTGGATTCTATTGTAGTAAGGAGTATTACAGTAAACTAAGAACAAGGTTAACGTAAACAAGAGCTCATACCTGTCAGTAGAATAATTATCAACACAACCACAAACCATATTCAATATATCTGTAAACAGAATAACAATTTTACCACCACATGATCCATAGGGAATTAGTTTTTACACTTACAGAATTAAAAATAGTTCATGTCTTCAATCATTATGCAAGAAATGAAAAATTTAAATTTTCAAAATCAAATTGAACAAAAATAAACATGAAGAAAACATGCATTAAGAAACAGCAGGCTTTCAGATGGATTATGTCTTCCCTTAGTATTATAAAATAAACATGGAGAAGATTACAAAGAAGAAAATAAACATTCAAAAATAGTAAATCGAGAAAGAAAGGCTCTAGATTCATGAAGACAATCCAAAGCATTCAAGGATTTTATGTTTTAACTTAAAAAACCAAAACTGAAATTAGTCACCAAACGGTCTTTTACGTTTTAATTTAAAACTGTCATAAGTATGTAATAACAACAAAAGTTTTAGCTCCCAAAAAGTAATATCCCTATTTAAATGACCATTTGGAAAGAAACATGTAATTCACAGACAGAAAATAAACTAAAACCTTATTCATGAAAATAAAAAATAATAATAATAAAATAGAATGTGAAACAATAGAGCATGTCAAGCCTAATATTTAGACAACTCAGAAAATTACACTATCCAGGGTGACATGTCAAGACAAAAGAACAACACATGAACTAAGTTTCAGAATTGAAGGCAACTATAACCATCCGAATAATATAATTGGAACAAAAAAAAAACCATTGAAATCATAGAACTTTATACCTGAAACTGAACTGTGGGGATTAAATTTATCAAACACCTCCACTTGATGATTTCGAGAAGTTGAATTACTAAGATTAAGGGCTGCTTGGTAAGGAATATTACTGCTAGCAGGAGGAGAAGCCCCGTGAGTAGCTGCAATAGAAGTTTGGCCAACCCTATCATAATTTTTTTAGTATGCACCATCAAGCAAAACACAATTGCAAGTAACATGTCTCTGAAAAGAAATACTTTCCATTATAGGTATGAATCTGAATCCCACTTTGTCAGAATGCTTCCGCTTATATTACACATCAGGAAGATAAAAATTACCCAAAAGAAGAATATATTAAGAGAAAAAATAATATGGATGAATGGATAATAAACATATGTGTCATGTAATACACCAGAAAGGAATATATCATATTACATCCTATGCACGCTAGACGACCGTGGCTCGAATGCCACCATCAACTTGCACAGATTTAACTTACATATTAATTTAATTTAAGAATAAATTAATATAATTTAATTTAACTTAGTTTAAGAATAAATTAATATAATCTCATTTAAGAATAAGTTAATTTAAGATAAGATTAAAAGGAAACAAAAATACCATTTGACACATCTTTGAACTGGATCATACCTGCTTCCATAGCAAAATTTTCACTTTGTTTCACCTTATAATGTTCCTTTCTAAACTTTTCTTCCAAGCTAAGAATATATTGATATGATTAAACTTAATATATTCTTATAATATTTTATAACTTATAATTTAAATATAAATATTTTTATATTTATAAAGTATATAAATAAATAAATAAATAAAATTAAATTTAACATATTTATGTTAATCAACATCTCATAATTGATAATCATGCATGAGTGATAATAGATTATAAATTCAAGCTACTACAAGAGCAACATGCATGAGACCAAATTTTAGAAAGGGATCCTTAGGTACATAGCTCTTCCCCATATTTTGTTATAGTATGATGCTTGATGGAATAGAACCCAGTAAGCAAGATCTTTGTTAATCTAAGTGCATAATGGCCAAATACTCGGTTAGGCCTAAAGTCAGTAGTAGTACATGACTCCATGATAAAATGTTAAAAGACTATCACTCTAGCAGCGTATTTTACACTTTACAGTATAAAGTATTTTACACTTTACACTACAAAGTATTTTACACTTTACAGTACAAAGTATTTTACACTTTACAGTACCAAGGAATAATGAAGTATGACAATCAAGCACGTGATCAAGTAATAAGTGAAAAGAAGTACGCAAATCCATATTCAAACAACAAAGAGTTTTGCAGTAGAATGAATATGAGGAGATAAAGCAGGAATAATTAAATCAGGAGATAAAGCAGATAGCTTATCAGCCGCTCCCAATTAAGCCTTCGAATCTTCGTCGCCATTTCCTCCCCCCGCAGATGCCGCCTCCTCCGCTACATCTTCCGTCACCGCCATAAAAAACTCCCCCTACCGAACCCCCTCAATTCCCTATTTCCTGATTCAACTCACCTTCTTTCAAATCCTTGATTCCGTTCCCATAAAACATGGCGCCGAAAGCCGAAAAGAAGCCCACCGAGAAAAAGGCAGTAGTAGATAAATCCCTGGCGTCGGCATAGAAGAGGCCAAAAGTTGAGAAGAATTTCTCAAAAGGCAACAGAGAGAAGAAGAAGAAGAAGAATAGCACCGAGACTTACAAGGTTTACTTCTTCATTGGCTACCTTGAATGTCAAGGATATCATGCATTTTGTTTAAGGAAAAAGAAAAACGAGAAACTGGAATGAAGAGAAAAGAGAATATGAAGATTTGGAGAAAAATAAAGAGATGAACGACGCTCCTACGGATGTTTTTATTTATATTTCAGAGGGCGGTGAACGGCCGATGGAACACCTCCCTTAGGGTTTTCTGATATCAGCACCACCAACAAATATTTGATCTTCGACAGATAAAAATGTGGCATCCTTGACACAGTTAAGTAGTGCATCCCCTAAACTTGTTCCGTTATCATTTTGGTCCCGAGGAAGCTTCTTCTGCTTTTAAGGTGGAATTATCGGAAGAAGCAGCAAAGGTTCCATGGAGTGCAATTTCAGTTAGAAAATTATAACAGGAGTTTATTGTATAAAGTTGAATTTAATTATAAATATTGAATAAAATAATCAAAAAATTTTAAATAAATTAAAATAACCGTATTGGGCCTTTATCTAATTTTCTGCAGCATTGTCTTTGTTAAAATAATTATATTTTGAGTTCTTGATATCCAATTGAGACGTTTCAAAATTTGTTAGAAAGCTAACTAAAAGACGGTTTAGTTTCAAGAGATATCATGCTTTAAAAATGTCTGGATGTTTTTTGAAAAATTGTTGCAAGTTGGCTGATGTATTGGGCTTCAAAATCAGGTTTAATAAAGTTGTTTCGACTTTGGAGAAAAAAAATAGACCGGACAAAAATAGAGTATTACACCCATCACCCATCCCGTACCTATTTGTACTCATCCATACCTTTCTGGAAACAACCTCACATATTAAAAATGTTTACACCCTAAATTTTGGTTAAATTACAAGTCATATCCTATAAAATTTTAAGATTTACAGAATAGTCTATGAAATTTTACCTAAATTCATAATGGTCATAGATTTATATGGTGGGTAGTTAGTGGAAGGGCAAATATGGGGCGGGTATATGTGGGGAAGGTAATGTCCTAAACCTATCACCTACTCACTACTCACGGTGGATATGACTTTTTACATCAACACCTACCTATTATCCACTGAATTTATACCCATTCTCGCTCCAATTAAGGTGGGTGCGGTGCGAAATCCACGAAATTATATCCGTCTACAATCTCAGTTTTTAATTAATTAAATGATTTGAAATATTTATAACCCACACAAGTTCACAAGTGCGTTATAATAAAAGTTAAGTTATCAAGAGCCTTTAGATAAAAATAACCCTAAAATTTAGAAACTCTAGGTTAGTTCTTGAAAGAGACAAGCCTGCTCAACCCTTATCGAGTAAGAATTATTCAACACAATGTTGTGGCATTAACCCCTGATTAAGCCTGATTCATAGTAGTCCTTTTTCATCCTCTCAATCATCATTCACTTCTTGTTATCTTGGTATTTTTCCTTTAGCAGTGCCATAACATTTAGATTGCTTTTGTTACTTTAAATTGTGTAGTTCTTAATATACTATATACTTCTATTTTTGCTACCACCGTGTTCTAACTTAGTAGGTGATAATTTAATTGAACTGACATCAAGCCAATTTATGTGGAGACGACTTTAGTCATTATTATATTTCTTGATCGATGTACACTTCTACAATTGCACAACATATTTATATGCAACAATTTTTTGCGTCTGTTACCAGTGATTTACAATAGGTGAAAATTTAGTTGGTTATTGCTCTTATTTTTGTTTGTTTTTACTAACTTTGGTTACTTAATTTTGCATGTAATTAAGGATGTTCGGAAGCTTGTGTGAGGTGGGGGAAGTTGCATGGCCCAAAAAGTGATTTATCCATTTTTCAATAAAAATTAGCTTCCAATTACACACCTGATTTTTTTAGTTTGTCAACAAAGCTTGGATTAAAGGTGGTAACAACAATCAATGGTGGCAGCATCAATATGATAGCAAATTGATGATGGAGGTAACACTTGACAATGGCAAAATTGAGGCAGCTAAGAAGCATCTTGAATATCTTAAGAATTAAGAAAGTAAGAAACACGTGTTTAGCAAATGTCTTGGTAACATATAAATGCATAATAATTAAGCAGCTTAACCACGACAATATGTGGTAACTAGGAGATGAAATTGCAGCATGATTTGGCAAAAGCTTAAGGTGGCAAAGATGTCGGCAACAACAAAAGTTTGAAGCATGTTGAAGATCAAAGTTTTTACAAATCACGCTAGAAGAAATTGGCAATGTATAATTATGTAGATATCGAACATGAACAAGTTCCAGGTTGTGTATCAAGTTAAGATTCGATCGGGAAGAGAGGAAATCATAAAGTGGATTGAAACTTAGTGAGGCCAAGGTGAGTGCACATTATTTAGTATATGATGTTAAATGGAAAATAAGACTTATGATAAGTCTATTTCCAATAGTAAAAGGCATGAATTCATAGAGGTATGTGTTTGTTATGATTTATATGTGTGCATGAATATATCTGTTATTGATATGATTCTATGATCATAGGATGTAAACTATGTGATAAGTGATAAGTGACTATATGGAATTATATGAGAACAAGAGATGACAATGATTTACATGTCATATGAAAACCAGAGAAGTGTTATAAGCAAAGTGACATATATGTGATAAATGAATGATATGAAAAGTGAGATAAACAAAGTATGGTTGATATAGGGTAATATAAGAATAGCTCATAGGTTATATGATAAAGATGGAACAATATAGGAACATTAATTGAGTACTTGATAATAAGTCATAGGTTATATGAGAATATATATGTTATGAGAAATGACCCATGTGACTAAGTGTGAATTGATATAAGTATGTGATATGAAGTTATGGGTATATGTGTTATATGTTACATGATATGATATGCGAGTTACATGAACAAATGAGAAATGATATAAGTCATATGAAACGATCTACGTGAATACATGCACTTGTGATACATGTGATATGATATGAGACATATGGTTACACATACATGTGGTATGTGACAGAAGAGAAATAACAAGTGATGTGAAATGTTATAAATGATAATGCCCATGTTATGTGATATGAGAGCTAGGGGTATAGTTGGCATGCCAAGAGTCGAGGGTTTACCTATGTCTTTCGAGACATATAGACAGTTTACATAGGTTCTTCGGGACCTATGGACAGTTTACCTAGGTTTCGTCGGGACCTATGGACAGTTGCCGAGGTTCTTTATGACCTCTGGATAGTTACCGGGGTCTTTGTGACCTCTGGATAGGTCTTTCGGGACATTTATACGAGTTGTGGTGACATCATAGTGGTTCACAACCTCAATAGACTCACGTATCTACAGTTCTCACATGTATACCATGGGCTAATAAAGAGATAATATTAATAAACTGGATATGATGATATGTTTGTTTCCTTATGAAAGGTTATGTGTGATATATGATGGTACAAATGGTAATTATAAGATTATACGATAAAAGGAATCAATGATAGTGATAAGAATGATGATGATATAGTTGCTTGTGTGTTGATTTACGATAGATATAGTTTTACATGACATGATATATATATATATATGTTATATGGTATATGTGAGTACCTGTTAAGGTATATGAATGAGTATAATTGATTGACATGATGATAATAACACGTCTATCAGATATATAATATGGACATAAAAGATCATAGGAACGGAGATAAGAGATATGAATGATAATAACAGTATGAGTTGTAAGAAATGATTACTAGTAAATGTTTACATTATATGTTTATTGCCTCACTAAGTCATAGACTTAGCGTGTGATTGTTTAACACGTAGGTTACAGAAGTGAGAAGAGTAAAGAGCAATGTGGAGCAAGACAGGTCAGTTCTCCTTACCGAAGGTCAGATCAGAAGAAAGATGAATAATATGTATGTTAACAACTAAAGTTTAGTTGGCATGTATTCAAATAATGTATTGTATAAGCTCTGAATAGTTTTATAAACGTTTTGAATAAGTTATATATTATAAAAAGTTTTAAATTATTCACTAATTTTGTACAAGCAAAAGTTTTGAAAAGTCAATGTGATACCTCGGACTCAGATCCGGGTCGGATACGGGTTGGGGGTGTTACACCATCGATAAATTATTCTTCAGGTATTTACTCCTAACTCAGAGATTTACGGATTATTAGGAATTTTCTGTATAAACGTATAACTTAATGATGAAACTAGTAATTCATCGATTTATACGTGACTTCTTGAGTACTTTTCCATTCAGGGTCAATTCGGGCTACTTTTCCCTCTTAAGGGTAATTTTGTAATTTGTTAACCATATAATTTCGGTATTAAAACTCTTAACAAGAATAAATATAATTTAGAGATTATAGGGTTTATCTCTTTTCCAGATAATCTTTAAACTTTAAATTATTCCTTATCAAACTTCTAGTATCTTGTACAAGCCATCTTGGGTTTAGAAATCGGTTATCCAGATTTTCTAAGTAAAGCTAGTATTTTCTATACACATCAGTAGTTTTATCAGATCAATATGTCTTTACAACTTCTTATCCAACTTCTAGGGTTAATTCTTCTCTTTTACAACATAAGGGTATTTTCATAATTTTACCTAGTCGAAGTATTCTCATAATTTATCGCTTAAACCGTATTTGGTTCGAGTCCATCCATAATTAAACATACATAATAGTCCAATCATATACATCCATACATATTTCCATTTTCAACATGTTCTACAAAGCATAAAGAGGTAGTAATGCATTACCTCGATTTTTATGCCATACTGATCGACCATTTAAACTCCATTCGAACGCCCTCGATCTTGAAATCAACTTCCAATAATTTCTCGGATACATATCAACAAAAAGTTCATTAAAAAGGGAGCTTAATTGCGAAAAATGGATCGAATCGGGTGATATAAATAAGTGAAAAATAGCTTACCGGGTTCGAATTTGGCGAAACGAACTTTGGAATCAGACTCAGGAAGTCGAAAAACATAAAATATGACTTTTCGAAAATTTTGGCTTTTTGGTCAAAGTCAACGAGTTGACTCAGCGCGACCTGACTCAGTCGGGCCAGCGGGTCGGGTAGGTGGGTCGGGTCGGCGGGTCATCTCATTTCAAGCTGTCAAGACTTTCCCTACTTTTAAGGGTGGCGCGTGGGGGAGCGTGCGGCCTCGTACGGTGTTCGAAAATTTCCAGAAAAATTTTTAAAATTATTTTAAGGGATTTTAAGACACTTACTAGGCTTGGAAACTTTAACTTTCTTACCCACTCACGCGCCGACGACGACAGAGACAAGGACACCGGCGGACTCGGAACAATGTAAGGAACACGCTGGTGCAGAAGGTGTCAAAAACGAAGCAACGATCGACGACGAATCGACAATTTTCATGACGGTGGTGTTAAAAAAACTTTGAAACTTTGAATCAAAATTCACGGCATTAGACGACGATTCACGACGAGAGGTTTGATGGGTTTTGTTCACTGATCGAAAACGAACACGGTGGTGGTTTCGGATCAATGAACTGTGACCGGATGGTGGCCGGACGGTGGGGAAATCGAAGTTCAAAGAAGGGTCAATGACAAAGGGAAATGGGGGAAAAGCAATCTGGAAAACCGATTGCACGGGGGAGAGAGTTTATGATTCAGCACATAAGAAAAATGAGTAAATTCAAGACTGGATCCCTGAATTTCCTACGCTTCCTTAAAAAAATAGATCAAATAACTAAAAATAATAAAATTTTAATTATTAAAATAATAACATTTCCTCACTTGTTACCCTCGTCGCTCGGTCTCCTCTACTGCCACCCAAATCCGTCACCCGACGCTAAATTAATTTGAATGCAACCAAACGACGTCAGTCACGTACTCATCGTCGATGGAGCTCCCGATCAGTCATTGTCAATTGTTTCAGTCAACGATTCTGTTGATAGGGTTGTGGCTGTTAAAGAGAAGAGGGGACAAAGGCAACATAATCAGAAACCTGGACATACCAGTGATTTCCAAGTTAACGTTCCGACGCCGAAAAGACGTTAGATGAGTTATGGACCAACCAAGCCCTTTGGGTTGAGAACATTGATGTTGCTACAATACTAACTGGTCCGCATGGGTGAAGTTGTCGTGCTCTTACCGAACACAGCCTGAGATAAGGTTCGCTTCAAGTACGAGCTCGTTCACTTGGTTTGAACCCAATTGGGTGTGTATGATGTACATTAAATTGCGTTTACCAAAGACAAGATGAAAAATGAACTGTTGGGGTTTCGTTGGCTCGTGAACTAGTGGATGTGGCTGAAGAAGCTTTGAAAAGTGAAAACCAATATCACCACTAGGGGTCCCTTTGTTTAGTTCAAGTTTTTGTTTAGAAGAAGATTTACAAGACCAAGGTTAAGCCCTGTATGCCTAATTTCAAGCTTGCTTTCGAGCATTTTTGCATCCATGCGGGTGGAAGGGCGGTTTTGGTTAAAATAAAAAAAGAAACTGAAGCTAACAGATTGGCATATGATTTGGCTCATTCAGAGGCTAAGGGTGGGATCTCGAGTGGTTACTGGGTATTGCATATTGCATTAGGGTCGAGTTTTAAGTGTAACAACGTTCTTTTAAATGTAACAGTGCGATTTTGATTCGTTGACGTCTTTCTAACACCGAAAAACTAACCTTCAAATCACTGATATGTCCGGTTTTCGGGCGGAATTGGGTGGCGACGAGGAAGAGGTGATGCAACAGGTGATGGAGAGCGAGAAGTAAGAGGTGAGGGAAAGGTTTTATATTATATTTAATGATTAAAATATTATTTATTTAATTTATTTTTATTTATTCAATTAAAAAAGAAAATTAAAATGAAGTGACGACATTACGTGTTCTGATTGGTCACCGACTTTTTTTAACGGATTTAACGATATAGGACAAACAAAGTAATGATTTAAACTTTAGTTGTCCCGAAAAATACTTTAGGGGTAACTCGTACAAATGGTATAATTTAAGGGGTAATTATGCATTTAAGCCCCAAAATAATAACAATAATAATAAATAAACTCTAAGAGGAATTTTACCAAAACAAATCCCCGATTTAACACCCTTTCTCCAATATTGCTCGAATTAACACCCTTTCTCACAAAATGGGGAGGAGGCGCGTTTCACACAGCGCGCCTTGCTGAGGTGGAGGAAAGGTGTGTTTCAGGGGGCGTACTTTCCAATCGAGATGGTGTCAAGTAGGAAGGTGTGTTGCAAGGAGCGAAACCTTCATGAGATTTTTGCGCCACGTGAGAAGGCACGTTGCAGGAAGCATGCCTTTCATTCCGCCCAAGACTCCCGCCTAAACCCCTCCCCCTCTCTTTATATAAACCCCTCCCAATCTTTAAATGGAAGACAGGATGCTGCGATTGGATGCAAATCATATATTGAGTCATTTTGTAATATGGTAAAAAAAATTAAATTAAATTAAATTATGTTATTTTATTTTATTTTTTGAATATTTTATTAATTGCAAATTTTTTAATATTATTTCAAATTTTAATTCATAGAATGTTTATTAATTAGAGAAATATTAAATTATGTTATTTTAATTTTTTTTTAAATATTTTATTAATTTAATTATTTTAATATTATTTCAAATTTTAATTCGTTGAATGTTTATTAATTAGGGAAATTGTCATATATTAGAAGTTTTTATTCATAACATTAAGATGAACAGACATCGCGTCGTATATGGAGGTATTTATCTGAGGTTGGATTTTATTACATAGCCAAAATTGTTGGAGGCTATAAACTTGAACCCACCCTTATTTCTGCACTAATCGAGAGTTGGAGACCAAAGACACACACATTTTATCTTTCATGCAAAGAGTACACTATTACCCTGGAGGATGTTTTAATGCATTTGGGGCTTTCGATAGATGGAAACTTTTATTTGCGGTATGACGGATGGTGATTGGCTTTCTTTGTGCATGGAGTACCTTAGAGCTTCCCTAATGGTCTTCAACGGTGGCCGAATACAGTTATCATGGCTGAAATCCACTTTTCAAGAGTTGAACGAAAATTCTTCCGAGGATGAGGCAAAAGCATTTACCCGGGCATACATATTACGAATCATAAGAGGGATAGTGATGCCCGACGAATCTCGCAACCAAGTTCATTGTATGTGGTTGCTTCACTTGACTGATTTTGAAGTAGCTGACACATTGAGTTAAGGCTCCACAGTTTTGACATTTCTGTTTAGAGAAGTGTGTCAGGAAACAAATTATAATAAAACTGCTATTGGAAGCCGTCTCTTTCTTCTTCAATCATGGGTGTGGTATTGTATGTCTTTTTTTATGTTCGATTGTGAATGAGTTATTTTTCTTCCCATTATTATTAAGGTAATTTCAATACTGAATTCATTTATAAATATTTTTTGACTAAATATTAAAATATTTTTATATTAAATAGGTGATCAGCAACAAGAAAAAATCATTGTGATATCCCTGATGAATTAGAAGATGTCCAATTACTCATTGATCAAAAAGCTAGTTTAGAATAATGCCTTTAAATTTTAATATTTTTATTCAATTTTTTATATAATTAAAATATTATTTTGATAAGAAATATATATTTCTATTTTAGTTCTAGTGGTTACCCTATTCGACTGATGAAATAAGGGCTTGTATCCCACCTCACTTGGTGGGGTATTAGATGTATGGGTGGCGGTTATGCCTCTTATATGTTATGCTATTGTTGAGTGGCATCTGATTGACCGTGTGCTTCATGTTTTCTTTCACACAATATATTCCTGGAGCAGCTATGAATCTCGACAGTATGCATAACATTGATAGATGAGGTAAAAAAGAGGTTAATTGGGTGGTGAAGCACAGAGACTGGATAGTGATGTGGGAGAATCGATATCCACACATGTCCCCTCGACTTGTATATATTTGAAACTGATTCATAGGTTATGGATGACTATAATGAGTGGTTCAACAGAAACAAGAAGTATTTCATACTTTCTGAGGAAGCACGAGAGGGTACAATTCATCGTTGCCGAGAAAAATGTCTACCGTCACAATATCATCATCCTGCGACTTGTAGACGAAGATCAGACGCTTTCGACTTCTCCTCGGCTGCACCATCGGAACAATCACAACATCCACCATCAGCACCGATTATAAGCACCCTGGGTTATATCCCAAGCCCACCAGTTTACATAGCTACACCATCGATTCAAATGCCACCGCCACAGGGATATATACCGAGCCCACAGGGTTACATTCCAAGCTCTTAGGGTTTTATGACACCCCCTAGAGGAGGATATTATATGACTATGCTTATTGATCCAACATTTCATTCATATGCTTCTTATTTGGAGGGTGGTGCTCCTCCACAAACACCTCCACCTTCAAATGGATCGCAAACATCAATGTCAGTTTTTCACAATTTTTGCAGTTCTCTTTGAGCAGTGGGATAGTTAATGATATACCTCCATGCTCTTTATTTTATAAAGGCTCTTCATCGTTATCTATTCCTAATCAAGAAAATATAGATGGTGTTGATGGTGATGATGATACTGAAGATGGTGAAAGTGAAGAGGAAGAGCAACTTATACGAAAAAACCCTTATTGAAATAGACGACCACTGTCCTATGGGACACATTCAAGAAGAAGACATCGCTAGATGCATATTAATTGTAATGTTTTTAATATTTGTTCTTGTTTAATGTAATGTTATCTATTTTTTAATTTTTTTTATATACCTATTTTTTGTTTTATATTATGTTTGTAATTCTTGAGGGCCTACAAATAAATATGTGTGTGGTGAACACTATTTTACTCACACTTGAAGCAAAAAACATCTTTTTGCATTTAAGTCTTTCACTTCTGAAACTTGAGTTTTTTTTTTTGCTAACATGACTACTATTGTTGCAAATGTTTTCTATGATTGCAAATCTTTAAGCATGTCCTTCAAAAAAAAAAAAACATTCAACTACACGAGTAATTTTGTTAAATTATTAGTCATTGTTATGTAGTACTTTAGAGAATAGTTTGTTAAATTTTTAATATTTTTGTTAAGTTTGTTTGGTAATTTAATATTTATGAAAAAATATATTATTAAATTTGCTAAATTTTAATAATTGTTTGTTTATTTAAGTATAGTTTATAGTTACTTATATAATAAATTTTTTTCTTTTAATATTTATGCAAAGAAATTTTTTGAAATATAACTTATTTAAGAAATTGAGTTAAAACAAATGTGACTTTTTTAAAAACTTTCGTAGGAACTTGAAGTCTGTTACAAACAACAACTTGGGGTCGATTGAATTTTTTATTAAAACAAGTTACGAAAATTAGTAAATTTAAGTTTGAGAAAGTAAAACATTAGAAGCATTACAAGCATTAACTCAAACACTACAGGACATTACAAGCATTAGAAACATTAATAGCATTACAAGCATTAACTCGAACTCTACAGGACATTACATTACATTAGAATCATTAACTTGTTAGCAACACATCTTAATCTTCATAGTCAGTTGACTCGTCAAATGTTAAGTTAAGTTCTTCAATCCTCCATTCTTTCTTTTGTTTCCTTCTATATATAAATAGTTCAAGTTCTCGAAGTTCATCTTCTATATTATGCGTCTCCCGATTTGAAAATATTTAAAGTGAAAGGAGTTGCAGCTTGTTTCGGAAGACATTCTTCACATATCCAATCTTTAAGCTTCACAATGACTTTCATGTAATACCTTTGAAACGAAAAAAAATGTTATTCGCATAAGAAATATGAAACAAATAATAGAAGATATGGTTAATCGAGGATCTTAGAAATGGCGTTTGATGTTATATACAGAACATATATTAAATAGTTCAGTTGAACCAATAGCTCCGCATAAATCAAAACAATTTTTTGATCAGTTTTTTGTTAATTACTCTAGATTTTCCGATGAGTTGTTGGTTAATTGCTCCATATTATTTGATAGAAGATGAATGATAACAAAGTTGTTTGTTTGAATGCAACGAAGCACAAAAGCTCCTATTTATAGTTGAGCTAAAATTCAAATTCAAAATCAACTTGACATTAAAATTCAAACTTAAATTACATTGCTTATAATCATATGATTAACAAATCAATTATCATGTTGCTTTCATTTTTCCAAAAACAATAAAACAACCCTTAACATTTGCACAACATGTGCATATTTGTCTCTCTTCCTTAACATGGCTGCAACTGAGGGAATTTTGGATATCGTTGTCAAAGTGATTTTTCAAAAATGTTTCAATTGTCCTTGGTTTGCATATTATGCATTGGAGGGAGATTCTCTAACATTTTATATCATCTTAAAACTTCCCCTATAAATGTAGCAATCGTATTCCTAATGCATATGTTACCTCCATTTTACCTATCGTAGATGTTTCTTTCAAAATCTTACGGCTAACATCAACATTGACATAATATTTTTCAAAACACTCTACTATACCTTCTCTATATAATGCATCGGGATTTTTTAAAATAAAATCTTTTCGTAAAAATAAGAATTCAGAATGATCCAAAGGTTTTAATAGTTACAAATACAATTTAGATTTAGAAAAAAAACACTAAACTCGACTTTGATGCCAAACAAAAATCCCAACAAGTTAAGCGAAGATTTAAGAAATCCTCTATATTATTCTCGACAACACATTGTAAAATCTCATACAAGATTTCATTTGGGAGATCAGATAAACAAATATTTGATGACATATTGATATTAGGTTTGGTATAAAAATGAATGCAAGAATAGTTTGGAGGTGATAAGTATATATATAAACTCTTATGACCAACTTATGTCATTTGAAATTATTAATGTACCATTTCTATTTTGATGTGATAAGTGGGTGAAAAGAAAATTACTGGGAAAACTCGTCCCACAAGAAGCACTTTCACCTTTTCTAGAGAATTTATGCAATATCATAGTGTCTCATCCCATCAAATAGATGAGGGGTTGACATGAATAGTTTCCTGAATGGGAACATCATATCTGCATATAATTGATTGAAAAATACAGAGAAAATCTGACAAAAAGGGAAGGCGCGTCCCAAAGAAACGCTTTCACTTTTTTTTAGAGAATCTCTTCCATGTCACAGTGTCTCGACCCATTAGACAGTTGAGGGGTTGATGTGAATAGTTCCCTGACTAGTAACATCATATATACATATAATTGATTGAAAAATACAGAGAAAATATGAAAAAAGGTAAGGCGAGTCCCACGAGAAGCGCTTTCACCTTTTTCAAATGATCTCTTCCATGTCATACTATCTCATCCCATCAGACAGATGATGGGTTGACTTGAATGGTGACCCGAATGGTAACATAATATCTACATATAATTGACTAAAAATACAGAGGAAACCTAAAAAAAGGGAAGGGGAGTTCCACAAGAAATGCTTTCACCTTTTTCAAAAAGTCTCTGCCATGTCATATTATATCATCCCATCAAACAAATGAGGGGTTGACGTGAATAGTTTCCCAATTGGGAACATCATATTTGCATATAATTGACTGAAGAATGCAGAGAAAATCTAAAAAAAAAAGGAAGGCCCATCATGTCATACTGTCTTATCCCTTCAAACATATGAGAGGTTGACGTGAATAGTTCCCTAAATGGGAATATCATATCTTCATAAAGTTAACTGAAGAATGCTCTTAATTCTCAATCTCTTAAACCCTGAATCTCTCAAACTCTCAAACTATCAAATTGATACCTAAGAAAATGGGTCGTATTTCTTTTGTTGTTTATTATGATGGAAAATTGGCAATATGAAGAGGGAGTTTTTTTAATCAGATCATTATATTCGCTTGAGATTCAAGAGGAGCATCACTCTTGAGGAATTAGTCACAAAAATTTCCTTAAAAGTTCATGTTGGTAGTACTAGAATATCTACATATTTCCTATTGAAAATTTTCCATTGACATATACAACATTTTATCTCTTCGACGATGATGATGTTGCTATGATGGTTTATGCTTACATGGAAAATTCACAAGCTATTATAGAAATGTGTTCCATATTTGTTGAGGTTTGTGCGATTCGTGGTATGTCATTATCCTCTCACTATGGGTTGGCTCATCAAGTTGACAGTCCAAATCAAATAATTTGTAATGATTTCACATCATTAATGTCAAATCCACCTCATGCTGGCATGCCATCAAGTTCAATGGGGAGACATTCAGCAACAACTACTTAGAATCTCTACCCGGGTGGCTCCACGAACAATCCATATATATGGCAACATCCCTTCCAATTCAAGGGGAAAGCATTCATTTTCCAACTTCTTCGACCTCAACATGGAAATGCCATCGATACAACAGTCTGCTCAATAACCATATGCCACTATGCCTTCGAGTTTCAGGGGAAGCATTCAACTACCAACTTCTTGGACCTTAGTATGGAGATGCCTTGGAACAATAGTCAATTCAAAACCCATATGACATAATGCCTTCAAGTCTAAGGTGACAACCTTCATCTACCAACTTGTTCGACCTTAACATCGGATTGACAGAGGAACTCTCATATCTATCGGAAGAACCTCTTTGTGAGCCAGGTGCGGATGTTGTTGAGACATGATCATTCATTGAACCTGAATCACCGCAATTTAATATGAACTCTGATGATGATGCAGATGAGGTTCCCATAAATACAACACCAATCTACAACGCTTAAAGTTTGATGGTATGTGATATAATTTACTCTTCTATTTATACAGTAGTAGATATGTTGGATTTCGAACGAATGGCACCCAATGACCCAAAGCCACAGACTGAAAGGCCCTGCCAGATAAACATGCTTGATATGTTTTATGTAATGTGTGTTTGGATAAACGTTTCTAAAGGACCGTGCACCAACCCACTAACAACTGGATAAAAAAACATGCGAGAACATGTAACGTTATGATTTCATAATATCTTGAACAAAATCTTGAGAGATGTCGATAATATGTTAGTCAAAAATAAAATAATAAAAAATTAAAATTATTATTGAACGAACAAAGCAGAATAAATAATAAAGTTTGAGCATCAGTTTCTTTTTTATTATTTAATCATTCTGAAAACATTATGAAGGTCTAATGTAATAGAATATAAAACTATAATTTTATTATTTGAATATCAACATTTAAACATTGAAAATGTGTCTCATAATTTCTAAAAAAATCATATTTTAGAACCGGGGGAATTTTGGTGGGCCATCTCAATGGATTCTGAAATATTTAGATGTTATCTTATAACAATGTTCATCAACATTGCTATTCACTTTATCAATTGTACTATTTTCAGTTTTTGTTTCTTTGCACTTACTTATTTTGTCACCATCCTAATTCCTTAGACTGTTTTATGAGTGCATAATCATAAAAGTTCTATTTTTATTCGTCTACAGATTTGGACTTCAAATATAATATTATAATACTATTTAATTTTAATTTAAACATTTTTTATAATTATATACTATTCTAATTTTAACAGTTTTTTATAAACATATACAATACATATATATTTCTTCATTTTTTCCATATATATCATACAAAGTTGAGGGACTCGAATCAAACTTGAAAACCAGTCCACTAATTATTAAAAAAATCGAGTTATTCAAGTTACTATTTGAGTTATTTAGTTATATTTTATAACTTAACTCAAATTTGAGATTTTTTAGTCGAGATTATGAAATTACAACTCGAAATCAATTCGTTTTGAATTTTTTCGAGTCAAGTCGTGCTCACTCCTATATTTAACTTTGTTGTACCTCCTCCGGGTTTTCTCGACAAACCACATCTTCATTAATAATCTTCTGCTTACCAAGATTTCCAAAATTTGTCTCGAGTTTTATGTCCTCCGAACACTATATTCCCTCAACCTGACCATTGTCAGTCCCATCACTGATAAAATCTACTATATGATGGTCATATCTATTCACTTTGTCAACTTACAAATAGGAATTGTCACCTTAGGTTTGACATCAACATTAAAACATGTATACAAATTACCATGTAAAGCTAAAGAGGGGGCTCTCTCTTTCTAATTAAAAAGTTATTGTTCATCTTCATATTCAGTCTGTTTATCTTTCCTTTTACTTCAACAAAATCATTGTTTATGTCTCTCTACCCAAACCGGTTAAAACCATCATCTGAATTCAAAGTTCTTCAAGTAGGACAACAAAGCTAACACGACTCGTATAGAAACCAACACGATCATGGAATATCTTAGCGATTAGGCGAGGCAACAAACGATTGAATTTTGATCCACAATTGATGCCATATTTTATGTTTTTCCTAACACAGGTCGGTCATTCAAGTCATCATTTGACAAAAATAAGTTGTGCCAAAGCAAAAATGACAGAACAAGATATTAAAGTGATCATACATGGTGCCTATCTTAGGCCATATATTTTGGTTCGGCATGAGCGCATATCCTTGTTAATCCTAGGCAATTCTTACCTTAGCCCATCATTCTAGACTACATGGGTTATTGCCATAGCTTCTTCTTTTTGAATAACAACCTGATTTTATAATCTATTGATTAACTAATTCAGATCAGGTAGACTTAATATGAAGGTGATATTCCCAACTCAGTTTTTTCCATTCATAATGTCAAGATTCGAACATCTGATCTTATTTAAAGAATCTAGTATATTATCTTACTAGACCATATGCTTAATGATGTTATTCATATAACTTTACCATAATCACCACCACAATGAAATATGAACTGTGTACAATAATAAAGAATTCTTTTTTGTGTGTGGGGTATTCTCTCTTAGACTCTCCAATTATAACTACATTTGCACCTTCCATAAAAGGTCCCCCACGCACGAATCTATCCACTAGATGAAGCTTTTGTGAAAAGCCCTTTAAAAAAGACTAGAAACTATAGAAAAACTCCTAGCATTATCCATACTTTAAAGTCCCGAATCCAAACAAAAAATTCACAGTAAAACGCTTTGAACTCCCTCCTTTTTTCTTGGGTTTAAACAAGAGATTAAGATGTTGGGAGTTGGTACCAAAATCTAAAAGATACAAAATCTAAAAGATATAAAATCAAGAATCCGAGATCTATCATGCTAAATCATTAAGAATAAAGTACTCGATGCGAAAGCGTACATTAATTAATTAGGTTGAAATCTTTAAGTTTCTTTGGTGTTGGTTTTCAAAAAAGATATATTTTTTCTTACTGTAAATCTGATAACAGTAATACAAGTTAACTTGGGACCTCTATCTATTTACATAGAATGAATATTAGGTCAATATATTAAGTATTTATAATTCTGACTCTCATCAAATTATAAATACAACTTATGATATCTACACTTTAATACCTATGACACATATAACATAATTAGTCACTTAATTTGTCATACTTTATGACAACATTGTACATTATATGTACATGCCTACAATTATAGGTTTTAATCCAACATAAAACCCTAAAGTTAAAGTTGAATGATTAAACATATTAATTGCATCACATATCCTCAAAGCATGACTCTCATTTTAATTTAGTCTCTAAAATTTTAAATATTCCAATTTCATCCCTAAATTATGACTATCATTCTAAATTAGTCTTTAATTTTTGAATATTTGAATTTCATCCCCAAACCATGGCCTTTATTCTAAATTAACCCCAAACTTTTTAAACATTCCAATTTCATCCCACATAATACATATATACTAATCACATCCATTGTTAATAAAATCGTTAGGCCAAGTTATATTATTATATGTTTGGAAAAAATTTTAGGTTAAATTATGGTTGAAACTAATTACATATTTGGGTGAATTTAGGGATTAAACTATAATATTCAAAAGTTTGAGGATGAATTTACAAAGAGGGTCATAGTTTAGGGATTAAATTGTAATATTCAAAAGTTTAAGGACTAATTTAGAATGAGAATTTTAATTTGGGGATAAAATTGGAGTATTTAAAAATTTAAGGACCAATTCAAAATGAGGATTATAGCTTGGGGACATATGATGCAATTAACTCTTATTTTATTTAAATTTAGATATCAATAATAAAATATTACAATAATGAAACAATTGGTGAACAATAATGAATTTGATAACATCTTAATCGTTCGTAAAAATAAAAAAGAAAGTGTATAGATGAAAGAAATATTTTTCAGGATAAATACGTATGTATTAATAATAAAAAAATATATATAAAATAAATATAAATAAAATTTTAAAATAGAAATATTAATAAAATAAATAAATAATAAAAAATTAGATTTATTCTAAAATTCACATACGTCCGCCACTGGGTGCATGTCAATCATCCCCGGCAGAGTAGACTCTGTGATGATCATCCGAAGAACGACACTGGACGAGGGGTGAAATGTCATGCGCAAGCAAGTGGCAGGCAATCTTTCACGTCCAAGACCCAACATTGTTCCTAAAATTGTCGTTAGCGATAGTCATAATATGTCATATTCATGAACGTAAGTACCATTTTATAATAAGAGGGGTAAATCTATAATATTTTATATAAAGGAGGACTTATAAAACTTTAAAGGGAACAAAATCATATTTTAAATAAAAAATATAAAAAGTATATAAAATATATATTAGTTTTAAATTTTTAGGAGGGGGCAACCATCCACACCCGCCCCTCTAAGTCCATCGCTAGTCATAGTACAACATAGGGATGTTAACAGCTTGGGTTGAATCGAGTTTTTGATCAACTCGATTCGATTTAAAAAAATATATATCATCTATCCGATTTTAATTTGACTCGAAAAATATATATCCTTCATTCGACTCGACTCGACCTAGAAAATATATACACTCTACCCGAATTCGACTCGGCCTAGATTTTTAAAGTATAAATATGATCCAACCCGATCAGACCTAATATAAAATAAGATTCTAATTAAAACAAACTATAAATATGGATGTCAAATACATCAAATGTTGGAGAGAAAAAAAGATCAAACAGGACTTTAAATGTCACCCAGAATTAACCCTAAAAAGAGCAAAGAGGGATAGGCATCAAGGTTACATCGATGCCAAAATTTAGCGATATATATATATATATATGGATGATTGGTTTTGTCACACACTTCTCTTTTGTATGTTTTCATCATATAGGAAGCTAGACGGAAAGGAAATAGCTTGTGACATTATGACTTCTTTAACTATTTGCAATCTTGGTTGATAAAGATTATTAATATAATATAAAAAAATATTTTCGAATCCTACTACCGTCATTCTTTGTGGGCAATCTATAAATTCTTATATAAATTCCAATTGTGTCTTAGACATGCCCTTGCCCTATCTAGTGAAGCCACCACTGACCTAAACTTTTATGTACAATATATATATATATATATATATTCTCAACATTTAATTAAATAATCATTTTAATCAAATTTTTTTAAAAAATATTTTAACTTTAACCTTAGTCGATGTTCTCACAAGGAGCTGGGTCAGACAAAAAAATGTGGTGATTTTGCTGTGCGACAATTTAATTTAAGGTTAAAGCCGATGACTTGGAGTGCAACCGAAAATATGATAAAAAAACATAACATTTTAGGTTGAGTGCAATTTAAAATGTTACTTTTCTATTAATATTTTAGGTTGATCATAACTTAAAATATTGCATTTTTATTAACATTTTTTGTTGAATTTAAAATGTTACGAAGAATGTAACATTTTCGATTACTAATCGAAAATGTTATCAAAAAAGTAACAATTTTGATTTAATCGAAAATATTAAGAAAAAAAGTAACAATTTTGATTCAATCGAAAATGTTAAGAAAAATGTAATAATTTAAGTTGCATTCAACTTAAAATATTATGATTTTTATCATATTTTTAATTATACATCATAATTATATTTTTTTAACCTTAAATTAGATTGTGATTCTTTAGACTTTCTAATGAATTGAGCACGAGCATTCAAATAAATTCAACCTGGCTGCAGCCTATGATTGATTTATCATAGCATCTAGTCTATGGCTCGTCGTTTGTGCAGAATTCCTTGAATCATGAAGTCCTTCCATTGGGAAAGAGTGGTGGAGGTGGCTTTGATTCTACGTGGGCCTAACCTATTTGCACCTAAAGATTTAATGCTAAGATTATGAAAGGATATCACCAACCTAGTCCGCTGATTGCTTTCCCAACCTCCACAATACTATTTAGGAATGGACACTGAATATGAATTCAATAGGTTTCATCCGATCCGATCTAATAGTTAGATTTTTTTAGGGTAAACTATATTAGATAACACCGAACATTAAGTATTTTATCGTTTATTCCACTAAACTTTTAATTTTACTAATTATAGCATTGAAGTTTGTTCTTCGTTTCAATTATACTACTGAGCCGTTAAATCGTTAATAATCGGATCAAAATGGCGTTGATTTGGTGAGGTGTCTATGGCGGCAGCCGTCAGCCACATTATCGTGTCGTTAACAGTTTAACGATTTAATGGTATAATTGAAACGAAAATAAGAGTTTAGTGCTATAATTAGCAAAATTGAAAGTTCAGTGGTATAAACGATATAACGCCTAAAGTTCGGTGGTATCTGGTGTAATTTACCATTTTTTAAAAGAATTTGGGTTTAGGTTGAGTTGGGTTTTTAGAAGATAAGTTCAAACCGGGTTAGATTCAGTTTTAGGATGAAAAATACCCACCAAAATTCAATCCAAAAATAATATAATTATACCTTATATATTTCGAGATAGTTACAATAATAATTATCTAAATGTTATTTTCAATTAGATTTCTATTTTATCAAATAAAGTTAAGAATTTTTATAAATATATTTGTTCGGATCGGATCGGATTCAGATTTTATTTTTTTGGTGTAGTGAAATTATCCTAAATCAAGGACAATTCAAATTTCATGTAAGAGGATGTATACTTTTCAAGTCGTTGGGGTTGGATTGGTCGAAAACCGACCCATATCCATCCCAAACAATATTGCATCAAATTTGAATATTTCTATTTGTTTGCCTCCATCTTCATGCTTTACTTTATAATCTAGCATGAGCCACTCATAAAACTAATGGTGTCTTATTAATAAACTTGCAAACCATGTAAACTTTTTTTTTTATTAAAAAACATTCTTTAATTCTTATTAGTTATTATGTGTATGAGTTATGTTTGAGAATTGAATGATTATGCAGGCCAACAAGGAAGGCGCGTGCATGGGAGGGACATCCTTAATCTTGCCTACCGACAATGACACTAAACCCCGTCTTTCTCGGCCACTTTTTCTTACAATGTTTCACCATCACTAAAAAATTATTAGATAAATTTGACTAATTACGTCATTCGTGATTTTAGTTAATAAAATTTATCTATCACATTTTTTATATTCACATCTTTTCTATATGTAAATCATGAGTGAATAGTTATTTAAAAATTATTTTATAAATAAATTTTATTAGTTGAGACTACAAATATTGTGGTGAGCCGAGTATAATATAATAATTTCTTATCCATCGCGGATCCTCCCTAGTATATGTGACAGTGAGTTTTCACATGCCATTAGTTGAATCCATATTATTACAAACTCTTGGATGTCATTAGTTGGAGTAAAGTTAAATCTTGAATAAACTACAACAATGATCACTATTGATTGTTTCGGGTAGTAACTTTTATTACTACTTAAGTTTGAAAAGTTATATAATTGTTGATGTTATCTATTTATAACAAAATTGTTACTCAACTATCAATTTTTGTTCAATTGATGATGTATCATATTAATAAAGAGGTTAATATTTGATTTGACTCCTAAACTATTTCTGAAAAACCAATAAGGTCCTTTTAACTTCTTTTCCCTATTTCTTTATCTTTGACATTTTTCTCTCGTTTTGATTGTTGTTCTTTTTCGATGCCAAAAAGCTCATGGGATCATCGACGGATCCTGCATTCTGCCACTAACTCTATCACAACACCACCAACTTCTTCCGAAACACCACACCAACTCCTCTTTCCTCTCCACTCTCCACTCCTTAACCTTTAGTGATAGAAAAACATATAGTACCGTTATAAAGAGCATACTTTCTTCAATAGCAATGCCAATCCACAAACTCACCACCACTCTATCCATCACCATTGTGAAACCTACTGTCATCTTCAACACACCATCAAACTACCTACCAGGCTCTCTGACGTCCTGACTCTCAAAGACTACAATCCTTTCTAGAGCCTTACCATCACCACTTCTCTAACTCCTCAATCTCTCATCTTCGCCTTTTCCCACACTCCCTCTTCATCTTCTATAACGTCTAGGGATGGCATGGGTCGAGTTGGGCTGGTTTTTGGCAAATCAACCTAACCCGAAAAATATATATCCTCCACCCGAAATCCGACACAACCCAAGTTTAAGGTGACTTTATTCTTTTGAGATAAAATACGAACCTGACCCGACTCAAAAAATATATTTATAAAAGATATTAATTTTGTTCAATAAAATAAAGATCTAATTGAAAAAATAATATAAAGAGGAGTATTAATATTGCAATTATCCCAAAATATTCAAGATACGATTACTTTATGTTCTGGGTCGGGTCGGGCATTTTCGCCCTAAACCTAAACTTGATCCGACCTGAATTTATCCTCTAAAAAAATCAATCCGAACTCCTTCGTTTCATCTCATGATCGAACGTTCATCCTCATCATCTAAGGCAAAGACTGAGCTAATTGACATCCATTTCGTCTCCCAAATTTGTTCCAATTCACAACAGGTTAAAATCATAGTCCCTCCTATTGCTACCTCCGACAACTTAAGCCTTGCCGCTCTAAGAAGGATACGATCAAAAAGTATTATGCTCAATTTTGAAAGTTATTGGCTCTAAGCTTCAATTTCAATACATTTTTACCGTATCTTATGGTTTTAGAGATTTGATAGAAGTTCATTCATTATTTAACGATTCAATTATATGTTCGTGACAATCAATTAATTAAGTGAATAATTTGAATAACCATTTGTAATCTTACAAAATAATAGAGTGGCCTCATGGTTGGTTTGATTGAGACAAGTTCAACATTATATTCAGTGTGGAACTTGGTGATAAAGTTTGAGTATTAAAAATTTCAGAGCTTTAAATTAAATTTTTAAAAATTTTGAAGGTTTAGTTTACATTTTTTTTCAAAAAAAATTAAGGTTTAACTAAAATTATGGTTCAAATTTAGTGACTTTATTATAACTCTCTAAAACATAGTAATACATTTTGAATGTATAAAATATTCCACTTTAGAAAGTCATTCATCATTTAACGACTCAATTATATGTTCGTGACATTCAATTAATTACGTGAATCATTCGAATAACCATTTGTGATCATACTAATAATGGAGTGGCCTAAGGTGTAATTTACCCAAAAAAAGGTAAAACATACTAATTACCCCTTCAAAAATTTGTACCTCCCAGGCTCTTTGTAATTCTGTTGGCATCATTGGTTGAATCTTTGGAGTAAGAAATTGTTACCATATAGCACCATAATTCCGCACAATGTCGGCTATAAATATAGGACCATTTACTTTGATAATCACACTCATAATTGTTGACTCCCATTCTGCATCTTAAATGGCAGAGAGCTCAATTCCAACCAGTTCATCTTCAGCTGATATGGCACCAGATAAACAATCATCACTTAAGCTATTTGGTTTTTCTCTTACGGAGCAAGGGGAAACTTTCGAGAAAGCCGGAGATTTTGGAGAAAGCAAGAAATTCGAGTGTCCGTTTTGCCACCGAGTGTTCGCCAATTCTCAGGCATTAGGAGGCCATCAAAATGCACACAAGAGAGAGCGACAAAGGGCTAGGCAGGCCGAGTTTCACGGCCATCAACGGTTCGTAGCGGCTGCTGCACCTGTTTTACGCCCCCATGCCGTAAGGTCGATGGCGCCGAGGTTTCCTGCAGGTTTCACCAGCAACAGTGCTGTTAAATTTGTGCCAAAACGGCCTTCTGGTTATTGTCCATCAAGTCCACTGCTGCTTCCCTCTACTCCTTCTCGGTACCCTCCTCGAATTTACGTAGCAAAGCCGTTGTGTTTTACTGCTACAGCGTCGGAGTTTAGTGGAGTTTCTAGTAAATTGCCGGAGGCGGAGATAGGCATTGATCTTCATCTTAAGCTCTCCCCTTCAGGTTGTTAGATTACAGATATGTGTATGTACCATGGACATGTAGTTTAAGTAATCACACTTTCAGCTTTTGGATCTCTTCTGCTAAATTATTCAACACCTAAAACATGGATCAGCCGGATTTCTTCTATAAGATATAATTCATGAAGCTGTGATCTGTTTACTGCACCCACTCCATTGCCATAAGCAGTGCAGAATTAGTGAAGTTGCATGAGGTCGGCAAATATTAAGATATATGTAGGGATCGATCAAAGCGATTGACCGAGGCGATTGTCTCTTTGAAAACTTAAGAGGACTCATTTGGTTTTAGAAAATATTTTCTATTTTTCTGTTTTTATTTTTGTTTTAAGAAAATAATTTTCATTATCAGTTTTTTGAAAATTAGAAAACATATTTGGTTAATATAAATAAAAATTTGAATACATAAATAAAAAATGAAAATATATTTGATATCTATTCTTTTAAAAAATAGAAATGAACAAATAGTTATTAAACAATTAAATTATAATTATTAAAAAAATCATTATATTTATTTAACATGTGATTTATACAAATATAAAATAATGAAGTTGACAAAAATTTCATAAAACAAAAAAATATTTTAATTTATAATAATAATATAATAATGCATATTGGACATCAATTAAATATAAAAAATAAACAAAAAATATTTTTGTAGATAAGAACACACAAAAGTTTCATTAAAATAAAAAATATGTTTAGTGGTAATTTATGCCCTCAAACTTTTGGGAAAATGTAGGTCCTAATCGTTTTTTGCACTCAATGTGACCCTTAAACTAAGAAAAAAACCCAATCTAATCCTTTAACTAACGGAATCAAACACTGGTCGTCATGACACTTACATGACAATAACGAAACTTACATGAAAATCTACAATATTGATGTTACAGTTCACGATATTGTTATGGTAGTACACGATGGACGATTATGTGATAGATGAGCTTAATTGCTTTTTTGATTAAGTTCGATTGTATAATTGATTTTAGAAAGTTTGAGGATTTATTTAATTTTAAAAAAATAATTTTTAACTTTAAAATATAAAATATAAATAATTATTAAGATATTCAATACATTAAATATAAAAATACTAAAAAATAAAATATTAAAAAAATTCAAGGATCAAATTATTTTTTACATAAGTTTGAGGATTTCAGACACCATTAAGCCAAAAATATTATTAGAATAATTTGAATTCATGCAAGTTAAGTTAGTTAAAAATCTAGATCTCATGTTTTCCTATTTTTCAAATGTTCAAAACTATTGAGTTAATCGATTGACGAATATGGCCGAGAGGGGGGTAAATTGACAATTAAAATTTTGGTGGAAGCTTTTGCAGAAAATTGAAAGAAATTTACACAGCGATTTAGAGTGGTTCGACTTTCTCAACCAAAGTCTACATCCACTACCTTAGCTATCCACACTAAGGATTTTCCACAAATTCACTAATTTGTCTTTCTTTTGAGGACAAAGAGTAACCTTACAAACCCTCAAGGATTATACCCCAAATTCTTAAGAACACTCTCTCCCAAAGAGAACAATACAAATTTGCAAACTTACAAGGAAATCCTCACAAGGTAGATTGTTTGCACAATTCTAGAACAAAGAAAAGAACACTCAAGAATGAATACAATTGAGCACAATAAGTGTTCTTGAAAGCAAAATGAATATTGAATGAAAAATAGGCTTGAAATGCTCAAACTTGAGGTTTGATGCTTTCTCTTTGATTCTCTCTTGATTCTAGTTGCTTGATGTTTCTTGTTATTGATCAATGGCTTCTAAGCTTGCTTAAATACACCTTGAATCACTTCTGAACGTTGGGGATCATTAAAGAAGATAATATAGTCGTTTTAGTGTGAAATCAATTAATAAAACAGTTTGGAGCGTGGGGGGAATCAGTACCCCTCAGAGGGAATCGGTTCCCTAAGTGTAAAATTCAAATATTTCGACCGTTGAACAGTGGTAGGAATCGGTACCCCCTGGGGGAATCGATTCCCTCTTAGCAATCTGGAATTTTTGGCTTTGAAACTGCTCGAAATACTTTGTAAAATTATTTTGAAATTGTTTTAAGATTAAAACTTAATTTTACACTTTAGTAAGGATTAAAAATGACTTTTGAAAGATTTAGAGTAATGTTTTGATATTCGAATAATTATATCGAATATACTTAGAAAATATTTTTGGAAAATCTTAAAATTCATTTAACTTAATTTGTTATATCAAAATATCAAAATGTTTTCAACAATCTCCCCCTTTTTGATATAACAAAACATTTTAGTAATTTTAAGATTTTGAAATAAAAAACGACGTTTTTGAAAAATTACTCCCCCTTACTTTAACACTTCTCCCATTTAAAACATTTAACACTTCTCCCGCTTTTTGTTAAATCAAAAAGACGCGTAAAAGATTTTAAACAAAGTTTTTAAAATCATTTAGCCAATTTGATTATATATATAGTTTAAGATGCTAAGATAACAATCAAGAGAAACGTTAGCCATTAGTTTCATAATCAATATTCATAATTAATGTGACATGGAAAAATTGCTCATATATCTAACATGATGTAAATGATGCAACAATGAATAAATTTAACCACACCAAATATATAAGTTCAAAACATCCAAACAAATCCAAAGTCTAACAATCCACAAAATCAAACATTCCAAACTATTCAAAATGTTGAAACAATAATCTTTTAGTTCAAAGTTCTAAAGCTAAACACAGAATCAAACATTCGGATCGGGAGGAGGAAAACGAGCTCTCATAGCGGCCATCTCATGTGAGAGTGCATCAATACGTTCATTCATCGAAGCGTTGTTTGTGCGCATCTCTCAGAGAATTTCTAATTGTTGAGCTCCCATTGTGGATAAATGAGACTCTATAGAAGTAAAGCGTGAATCCATGGTAGCATATCGGAAATCGAATGTCTCCATAAAAGATTGAAAATATGGAGGCATTTGATGCGTTTGTTGTGCTTGCTCCTCGGGCTGCTCCTCGAGCTGTTCAGGCTCATCTTCGGCTTCATCGATGTCTCGCATTAATTGTTCAAGCTCGGGATCGTCGTCAGCTTCTGGTGGAGCTCGTGAAGAACTAGCTCCCGGAGTATTTTCAGAAAATCGAACTCATTCACTGGTTTCCTTATCCTTTATCCATCCCGCTCTCGTTAAGGAAAGAAGATTAATTTGTTTCTTTAGAGGAAAGGAGGCATCTAGACCAAATCTAAGCTAGGCTTTAGTAAAAAGATTACTCAAAATGCAACCGTAAACTAGAGATGAACAGAGTTTCTTGTTAGGAACAAGATTTACGGTTTCAACAATTTCAGCAAAAATGATCTGAGGTAGGTTTATTTTAATATTGTTTTCGAAACAATGTAACAACCAAAGATCTAAGGCTCTAAGAGTAGAATAACGACCTCTGGATGGTCGAAACCACCAAGAAATCATTAGATGAAGAAAACGTTCATGAAGGTCTAAGACACTCACACTATCCCTTCTTTTATAACAAGAACCTAAAATTTGTTTTTCATTTGAAATACCATCGTTATCTAATCCTAATGCCTTGGCTATGTAAGCCGAGTTAATATGTAAGAATTGTCCTAGGAGGTAGGAACAAACTTCTATAGTCTCAGTTTGAGCTCGGTTTTTGACACAAACGACATTAGAATAAAAGATGCAAACAAGTTGATGGTAAACTATAGGTTCAAGGTCACAAAGTTTATCAAATTTCCACTCTTGTAAAAGAGGAAGATATTTAAAATTAATATCTAACATAGCTTGACGAGAAGGGATACATTCTTCTCTAATTTTGTAAGAGTCGAAATATTGATAATACCAAAAATGATGATCTCTAGGACCAGGATGATTGAAGCATGAATTTTGGATAGTTATATTGGGATCAACTGGATTAGGATTAGGAATTTCAGGAATAGGAGGATGATTTGGAGGTGGATTTGGTTGACGGTGTGAGCGACTAGATGATGACCTAGAACGTTTAGGATTGGACATGGTTTAGGAAATCGGAATAGAATGGATAACCTGCAATTTAGAAAACACATGTATGCAATTCAATCAATCCCAAAACTCAATTGAGTCCTCAATATTTCAAGGTTCTTTAAATCAATCCTAATGGGCAAAGTTTTTGAAAACTATTGAAAAATAAGATTTTGAAAAACAATATATGTATAGTTTTCATAACAATAACATAATTCAATTAAAACACAATAATTTGAAAAACATTTTTTTTTATTTCGAAAATTTCAAAAATTTTGGAAAATTCTTGCGTTTTTGATGAAATTAGTTGTAATATCTAGTTTCTAATCACTAAATAATCAATGCCCGATCACTATTTCTATCTAGAACTAATTAAAACTAGTCATATGTTCAAAATCAATGAAATAAAGAGTTTAGAAAAATTTACCTTGAAAGATGAGATTGATTGGATTTTGATGTTGTTTGCACGATTTTAATGATGCTAGCAAGTTTAGAAGATGATATTTGAAGAGAATTCCGATTAAAAATATTGTTTTGAGGCAAGAATGGAGATATGAGAGGGTAGAGGGGATAAACGGCGTGAAGAGAAGAGAGGTTTTGAGCCAAAACCAAGGGTTATGCCCGATAAAACCAGAACCCCAAGGGGAATCGGTTCCCTCATGGGGGTATCGATTCCCTCTGTACCAAAATGCTAAAATCCAATTTTAAACACACAAAATGCTAAATTAATTTTCTCTAGTGGTATTGGCAACTCATATATTGAAAATTAATCACGTTCAAACAATCAAATTAATCTTTAAAATATATTTGAACATAAAGTTAATTTTCATCAAGAATCATAAACTCCCCCTAACTAATAGTAATGAATGCAATCAAAAATTACTATTCTAAGCATTTTTCATTTAGTCTTAAAGGTGCTAAAATTATTTTAAACACTAAGTGAAGATAGGTTGGCCAAACCTAATTCTCTCCTAAGTGTCCAAAATCTTTCCTTGTCTAAAGGTTTTGTAAAGATATATGCTAATTGGTGCAAAGTATCAACAAATTCTAGAACTATATCTTCCTTAGTGACATGGTCTCTAATGAAGTGATGTCTTATTTCAATGTGCTTAGTTCTAGAGTGTTGGATGGGATTTTTAGTGAGACAAATAACACTAGTATTGTCACACTTGATAGGAATGGTACCTACTTCAATTCCATAATCAAAAAGTTGTTGTTTCATCCATAAAACCTGTGCACAACAACTACAAGCTGAAATGTATTCGGCTTTCGTGGTAGATAATGCAACACAATTTTGTTTCTTTGAAAACCAAGAAATCAACATATTTCCAAGGAATTGACAAGTACCAGAGGTGCTTTTCCTATCTAATTTGCATCCTCCATAATCCGCATCAGAAAAGGCATGCAAGCTAAAGCTAAAGTCTCTAGGATACCAAAGTCCTAAACTAGGAGTGTCTTTAAGGTATCTAAAGATTCTCTTAACAGCTAGTAAATATGATTCCTTAGGACATGATTGAAATCTAGCACATAAGTAAACACTAAACATAATGTCCGGTCTACTTGCAGTTAGATAAAGCAAAGAGCCAATCATTGACCTATATAATTTAACATCTACACATTTACCTCCTTCATCTAAGTCAAGCTTTATTGAAGAGCTCATTGGAGTGTCGTGAGGTTTGTCATTTTCCAGTCCAAACTTTTTGAGCATATCTTTGACGTACTTAGCTTGATTGATGAAGATGCCATCTTTTATTTGCTTGATTTGGAGTCCTAAGAAAAATGAGAGCTCCCCCATCATGCTCATCTCAAACTCACTTTGCATTAGCTTAGAAAATTCTTGGCAAAGAACATCATTAGTAGAACCAAATATTATATCATCAACATAAATTTGAACTACTAATAAATCTTTACCTTTATGCTTTAAAAACAATGTAGTGTCAACCTTCCCTTTTGAAAAACCTTTTTCAATTAAAAAGTTTGATAATCTTTCATACTAAGCTCTAGGAGCTTGTTTTAAACCATAAAGCGCTTTTGTCAATCTAAGAACATGATCCGGAAATTTTGAATCTTCAAAACCTGGAGGTTGTTCCACATACATTTCTTCCTTTATAAAACCATTTAAAAATGCACTTTTAACATCCATTTGATATAATTTAAATTCATGAAAACATTTAAATGCTAATAACATTCTAATTGCTTTCATCCTAGCTACGGGAGCGTATGTTTCATCATAGTCTATGCCCTCTTCTTGAGTATACCCTTGAGCAACAAGTCTAGCCTTGTTTCTCACTATATTACCACTCTCATCAAGCCTATTCCTAAATACCCATCTAGTACCTACAGTAGATTTATTACTAGGCCTTTCAACTAATGTCCATACATTACTTCTCTCAAATTGATTTAATTCTTCTTGCATAGTCATAATCCAATGTTCATCTTTTAATGCTTCTTTAATATTCTTAGGCTCTATGCATGAAATAAATGCAACATAATTACAAATATTTCTAAGAGAAGATCGAGTTGTTACCCCTTTGGATGGATCACCTATAATCTCACCATCCTTGACATAGTTGTACTCTCTTGGATAAGATACTTCCCTTTCTTCAATGGTTGGATTCTCAAGAGGATCATGAGTTACCTCATCTTTTGTTTCTTCCTTTGATGATGGTTCTTCAACGTCATGTCTAACTTCATTTGTATTTATAATACCTACATCATCATTCACACAAGAATCCTTCCTCGGAAGGGGATTATCATCGAAAACAACATGTATAGACTCTTCTACAACTAAAGTTCTTTGATTAAATACTCGATAAGCTTTAGAATTTAAGGAATAACCCAGAAAAATTCTTTCATCACTTTTAGCATCAAATTTGCCAAGGTTTTCTTTACTGTTGTTTAAAACAAAACATTTACATCCAAAAGGATGAAAATAGCTAATGTTAGGCTTTTTATTTTTGAAAATTTCATATGGAGTTTTCTTTAAAATTGGCCTAATCATTACTCGATTTACAACATAACAAGCGGTATTTGTGGCTTCCGCCCAAAAATATTTTGGCAAATTATTTTCACAAAGCATGGTTCTAGCCATTTCTTCTAAAGTTCGATTTTTCCTCTCAACAACTACATTTTGTTGAGGGGTTCTAGGTGCTAAAAAATTATGGCTAATACCATTAGAATTACAAAACTCATTAAATCCAAGATTTTCAAATTCAGTGCCATGATCACTTCTAACACTAGTAATAGAGTAACCTTTTTCGTTTTGGATTAGTTTTGAAAATGTGATGAAATTTTCTAATGCTTCATCTTTAGTACTTAAGAATAGAACCCAAGTATATCTAGAATAGTCATCTACCAAGACAAATGCATATTGTTTTCCACCCAAGCTAGTAGTCCTAGTTGGCCCAAAAAGATCTATATGGATCAATTGTAATACTCTACTAGTTGATACGTCATTAATGGATTTAAAAGAAACTCGCTTTTGTTTTCCTTTAGCACAAGCATCACAGATTTTTATCATTATCAAATTTAAGCTTAGGCAACCCTCGAACTAAATCACCTTGAATTAGCCGTTGCAAAACACTCATACTAGCATGTCCTAGTCTCATATGCCATAACCAACTATCATGTTCATCCTTAGCAACTAGGCACAAATTAGTCATATCAATAGAATCTAAATGCACCATGTATATGTTTCCTATTCTATGACCAACAAGCATAATCTGATTAGATGCAATGTCAGTGACTTTACAACCATTAATATCAAACATTACATTGAATCCCTTATCACAGAATTGACTAATACTCAATAGATTATGCTTTAATCCATTCATATATAAAACATTCTTAATTTGTATGGAAGAGGTATTACCAATAGTACCAATACCTTCAATGTGACCTTTTGAATCATCACCAAAAGTCACTTCTCCTCCATTTTTGGCGTTAAACTCACTGAACTGGTTTTTATCTCCGGTCACGTGTCTTGAGCATCCACTATCAAGGTACAATGAATTTGGATTTGTTTCCCGTGCCTTGTAGCAATGCTTCTTTTCCTACAAACATAGATTAATTTCTAATTTTTGGTACCCAAATTCTTTTGGGTCCATATTCATTAGTTTCCAAAATCCTAGTCCCCTTAGGTATCCATTTGTGTAGGATATCCTTATCTTTACTAGTAATGAGCTCTTTAGGAACCCATATACTTCTAACGATTTTTTCATTAGAGGTTCTTTGGGGACCTATATGATTATAGTTTTTAAAACTTTTTCTAACAAAGTTGGATTTTGAATTTTCTCCATTTTCAAAACGTTTTGTTCCAACTTTATCAAAAGAAGTTTTAAGATCATCAATTTTCTTTTGATGATCATCATTGACCTTTGAAAGTAAATTTTGCAAATCCAAATTTTTTTTTCAAACTCTTATAGTTTGATTTGTAAATCTTTGATTTTACTTTTAAGATCGTTGTTGGTTTTGGATATGAGTTTATTTTCATTTTTCAATTTTGAAACATCATTTTTATATTTTAAAAACAATTTCTCATAATTCGAAGCCAACCCATTATATTCCTCTAATAACTCATCATAGGATAAATCATCAAAATCAGATGAGTTAGAGGTTACCTTAGAATCTTCCCTGAATACCATCAAGCACAAGTTTTCTACTTCTTGTTCCTCTTCATCGGAACCTTCTTCATCGCTCCATGTAGCCACATGAGCCTTGTGCTTATTCTTTGATTGACCATTTCTCTTCAATTATGGGCAATCATATTTGACATGCCCCGACTTTTGGCATTCATAGCAAATGATCGGGTCCTTCTCTTTTGGTTCATTTTTTAGGCCTTCATTTCATTTGAATTTTCTTCCTCGGTAAGGTCTCATCATTTTTCTGAACCGTTTGGCAAACAATGTCATTTCCTCGTCATTGTCATCTTCATTCGAATCACTCTCATTTTTTGTGGATTTGAGAGCAACTCCAATGTTTTTCTTCTTCTCCTTTGGTGTCTCTTCAATCTTATCAGGGTCCACCTATCTTCAAGCATCATTTCATGAGTGAGGAGTGAACCGATTAGCTCTTCAAGAGTTAAGGACGTTAGATCCTTAGACTCGATGATTGCCGTCTTCTTTGATTGCCACGATTTTGGGAGGGAGTAGACTAACTTCCTTACAAGCTTTTCATTTGAAATGATCTCTCCATATGATTTGAGACCATTGACAATCATTGAGAATCTATCCGTCATAGCTTTGATATCTTCATTTGGTTTCATCCTTAAATTTTCATAGCTATGCGTTAGAATACTAATTTTAGATTTCTTTACCTCATCGGTACCTTCATGAGTAACTTGAAGTTTGTCCCATATTTCTTTGGCGGTTGTACAAGATAAAACTCTTCCGTATTCATCTGGTCCAAGAGCACAAAATATGATATGGATGGCTTTGGAGTTGAGCTGGAACATTTTTGTCTCTCCTTCACTCCATAATCTTGGATGAGTGAGAGGCTTGAAGTATCATTCTTCTACAACATTCCATGCTCCCATGTCACTTGCTTGAATGAAGTACATCATCCTATTTTTCCAATAGGCATAATTAGCCCCATTGAAGAAAGGAGGCTTGTTGACGGGCATCGAATCGAGACCGGAGTCGAAGTTTGAAGTAGAGGCCATTGATGACTTTGATTATCGATGTAACTCTTCCCGAATCGACTCAAAAGGCGATTAAACCTTCAAATGAGTTAGGCTCTGATACCAATTGTTGAGTTAATCGATTGACGAATATGGCCAAGAGGGGGGTGAATTGGCAATTAAAATTTTGGTGGAAGCTTTTGCAAAAAATTGAAAGAAATTTGCACAGCGATTTAGAGTGGTTCGACTTTCTCAACCAAAGTCTACGTCCACTACCATAGCTATCCACACTAAGGATTTTTCACAAATTCACTAATTTGTCTTTCTTTTGAGGACAAAGAGTAACCTTACAAACCCTCAAGAATTATGCCCCAAATTCTTGAGAACACTCTCTCCCAAAGAGAACAATACAAATTTGCAAACTTACAAGGAAATCCTCACAAGGTAGATTGTTTGCACAATTCTAGAACAAAGAAAAGAACACTCAAGAATGAATACAATTGAGCACAATAAGTGTTCTTGAAAGCAAAATGAATATTGAATGAAAAATAGGCTTGAAATGCTCAAACTTGAGGTTTGATGCTCTCTCTTTGATTCTCTCTTGATTCTAGTTGCTTGATGTTTCTTGTTATTGATCAATGGCTTCTAAGCTTGCTTAAATACACCTTGAATCACTTCCCGTTTTAGTGTGAAATCAATTAATAAAATAGTTTGGAGTGTGGGGGGAATCGGTACCCTAAGTGTAAAATTCAAATATTGCAACCGTTGAACAGTGGGGGAAATTGGTACCCCCTGGGGAAATCGGTTCCCTCTGAGCAATCTGGAATTTTTGGCTTTGAAACTGTTCGAAATACTTTGTAAAATTATTTTGAAATTGTTTTAAGATTAAAACTTAATTTTACACTTGAGTAAGGATTAAAAATGACTTTTGAAAGATTTAGAGTAATGTTTTGATATTCGAATAATTATATCGAATATACTTAGAAAATCTTTTTGGAAAATCTTAAAATTCATTTAACTTAATTTGTTATATCGAAATATAAAAATGTTTTCAACAAAAACAATTTTAATGAAAATACTAAAAACATTTTTTTTATGTTTTCATAGTTTCACTTATTTTTATTTCATTTTTCAAAAATTGTTTTCTAATTTTACAATCAAGCACATTTTTTTTGAACGTTTTCTATTTTTTTAGAAAATGAAAATAAAAATAGTCTATATTTTTTAGTACCAAACGAAATAATTTAGATATTTTCTTTGTATTTTTTATTGATAATTTATTTTTCGTTTCCTAAATTTTTATAAGTTCGTATCTCTTAATTTTATAAATTATCTCCTAACATAATGTAACAAATCTTAGTGAAGCTGCATGTTTTGTCAAACAATAAACTGCTAAAGATGGTAATAATGAAAGAAAGAAGGGCGTAGAGCTGAAATTACACAAAAAGGGTAAATTAAAATATTTTATCACTAATCTTTATTCTCTCTTCTGTTTTGCTAATTGAACTTTAAAAGTTTCTAATTTCTTCACTGAACTAATACATTGAGTTTTTTTTGTCTCTCTGCTATTAAATAGTTAACGGTGTTAAAATGAAGTCGTTTTAAAAAAAGAAAAAATTTCACCAAAAGAACGTCATTTTACATCTATATAACATCCCGTTTATAATGTTGTTAATGAAAAAACGACTCAACGACCAAAAAAGCTCAATGTATTAAGTTCAGTGAGAAAATTAAAAAGATTTAAAGTATAACGAGTGAAATAGGAGAGAAATAAATTTTAGTTGCCAAATTTGTAATTTAACCCCCAAAAATTCAGATATGAAAAGATAATAGTATCTTGCTTTAATTTAGCCCAATTTATTCATTTCAAGTTCGGGCCTGGCATGGCTATAATTTGAACAGGTTAGGCCTAGTCCAATCCTTAGAACTAATTTGTTAATAAATGAGATAAATATCAAAATCATGCAATATGATATATTAATTTTGAACTTATAAAATTATATATTTTGATTTGATTTAAATTTTACAAATTATTAAATTTCTTATCGACATAAAACCATTATATATTTATATGTTTTATATACAAATAATTATATTTATCGAATATATATATATATATATATATATTGAAAAACGTATACAATAAATTCAAAATCAAAATTTCATGTATAGGTTAAAATGTAATACAAGAAAATGGAAAAAAAAATTTCATATCCACACTTCTCATAAACTTACAATCTGTTCACATATATATACAAACATCCAATCTAACCATCTAACTAACTCAAAACTGTTTCTAACTAATTAGTAACGGAAAACTAATTACAAACTCAACACTCCCCCTTAAGTTGGATGTTGAAAAACATTTTCAACTCCTAACTTGGATAGCAGATAACTATGCTGATGACTTCCCAAAGCTTTTGTCATGATGTCTGCAAGTTGTTCATTTGTTAAAACATATTCTGTTTGAATCACCCTTCATGTATTTTTTTCTCTCACAAAATGACAGTCAATTTCAATATGCTTTGTCCTTTCATGATACACAAGATTAGCAGCTATTTGAAGTGCAACCCTGTTATCACAGTAAAGCTTTATAGGTTTTAGGCCTTTTATGCTAAGCTTTGCAAGTAAGCCTTGTAACCATACCAACTCAAAAGTAACTACTGCCATAACTCTAAACTCTGCTTCTCCTGAAGATATTGCTACAACATTTTATTTCTTTGATTTCCATGACACCAATGAGTCACCAATCTTAATACAAAACCCTATCACAGATTTTCTTATCATTAGACATGATCCCCAATCTGAATCACAGTAAGCTAAAATTTGACAGCCTGAAGAGGATTTTAACAAGACTCCCTGTCTTGGTTCTTTCTTAACATACTTAACTACTCTTAAGGCTTCCTCCATATGAGACCTCTTAGGTTGCTGCATGAATTGAATGAGAAAATTCACTGCATATGTAATATTAGGCCTTGTATATGTCAAATAAATCAACCTCCCAATGAATCTTTGATAAACTGACCTTTCAACTAGATTATTTTCATCTTCATTATCTTGCTGCACAACTTTATCATAATCCAAAGTAGTCAACTTCAGATTCTGTTCTAATGGAGTAGAAGTAGATTTGGCTTCCTCCAAACCAGTATCTTTGATTAACTGAAGTGCATACTTCCTTTTATTCAAAAGTATACCTTCCTTTGACCTCAATACCTAAATTCCCAAGAAATATTTTAGCTCACCCAAATCCTTCATCTTAAAATGGCTATTCAACATTTGCTTTAATTCAATAATCAATTCATTACTATCACCTGTGATTACCAAATCATCAACATAGACTAATAACAAGGCCATTTTACCTTGCTGCCTCTTGATGAACAAAGAGTAGTCATATTTGCTCTGAACATAGCCAGTTGAAACCAAAGCTTATGTATGTTTCAGATTCCACTTCCTGGAGGCTTGTTTAAGACGATACAATGATTTTTGCAGTCTACACACAATCCTCCCCCCCTGACTGCTAAAACCCTCAGGTAACTGCATATAAACTTCCTTAGAAAGATCTCCTTGCAAAAAAACATTGAATACATCTATTTGCAACAATGGCCAATTGAAGATAGAAGTAAAAGCTAAAATGGTTTGAATGGTAACCATTTTGACCACATGAGAAAATGTATCAACAAAATCAATTCCCTAATGTTGATTATAACATTTAGCAACCAATCGAGCTTTATATCTCTCAACCTCACCTGATGCTTTGTACTTAACTCTATAAACTCACTTACATCCAATAGGAACTTTTCCTGGTGGTAATGGAACAAGGGACCAAGTTCTACTAGATTCCAATGCATGGATTTCCTCTTTCATTGCTTGAACCCAAAATGGATTTTGAATAACCTCAAAATAGGATTGATGCTCAGAAATTTGAGAAATGGAAGACAAGAACACTTGAGTATGAATGGGTAAGTGAGAATAAGAAAGAGAACTAAAATTTGAAGAAGAAGATTGACAAGAACATACAAAATTATTTAACCAATAAGGAGGCTTAGATACTCTAGAAGACTTCCTAGAAGGGGCAGGTGCACTTATTGAAGCAGAATACTGGACTGGAACTTGAGAAGTAGGTTCAGTAGCAACAATAACCAGCTCAGTAGGATCATTATGAAGGGAACCATAATTTTGAGGACATGGAGTGTTTAAAACCAAGAAATCATCATCAGGAACAAAAGTAGCAGATGGAAAAAAACAAAATCAAAATTATAAAGGGAAGAAGATTGATGAAAAGGAAGCTGATTTTCATGAAACTTAAAATCCCTACTAATGAATAATTTTTTGAATCGAGATTAAACAACAAATAACCCTTTTGGGTTGGAAAGTATCCCAAAAAAATATAAGCAAAAGCACAAGCATCAAATTTATCATGAGAATTAAGGTTTGTTGCAAAACATAAGCATCCAAACACTTTAAAATGGTAATAAGAAGGAGGTTTATGATATAATAGTTCAAAAGGGGTTTTCCAAGTCAAAACTGAAGTGAGCAACCTATTAATTATATAAAATGCAGCTAACACACATTCTCCCCAAAATTTTAAAGGAACTTGAGACTGAAAATGAGAGCCCGAGCAACTTTTAAAAGATGCTTATACTTACGTTCTGCAACCCAATTCTGTTGAGGAGTACGGACAGAAGAATTTTGATGAATAATTCCTAAGGATTCAAACAAGGGAGAACATTCAGAGTTAAAAAATTCACAACCATTATCACTACGTAAAACTTTAATTGAGACAGAAAACTAATTTTGAACCATTAAGATAAAGGTTCGAAGACATGAAACAACATCTTTCTTAAGCTTCAATAAGTACACCTAAGACATCCTAGTATAGTCACCTACAATGGTCAAGAAAAAACTTTGACCAGAATGAGTGGAAATTCGATAAGGCCCCCACAAATCAATTTGAATCAATGTGAAGGGGTTAGTAGTCCTTGAATTGTTGACTGGAAATGGAAGCCTAGACTGTCTATGTTGAAAACATTTTGATGTTTCGATATAACAAATTAAGTTAAATGAATTTTAAGATTTTACAAAATATTTTCTAAGTATATTCGATGTAATTATTCAAATATCAAAATATTATTCCAAGTCTTTCAAAGTTCATTTTAATCCTTACCAAAGTGTAAAATTGTGTTTTATACTTAAACTATTTTAAAACAATTTTACAAAGTATTTCGAGCCTTAATCGAGCCAAAAATATTTTCTTTTTAAAGGGTTTCAAGAAAAATCAGATTGTCCAGGGGGTACAGATTCTCCCCCAGGGGGTACAGATTCCCCCCAGGGGGAACAGATTCCCCCCCAGGGGGTACCGATTCCCCCAACGCTCCAAGTTATTTTATTAATTATTTCTCATCCCCAGACGGCTCCAAAACATCCCCAACGACTATATACGACTTAAACACATTCCAAGCTATAAATACAAGCTAAGGACACTTGAAGAAGCAAGAGAATAACTATACAAGCAATCAAACACAAGAGAAGAGTTTTTCATTCTTATTTCATCTTTCTCTTATAAATATTTTGTTCTTGTGAGCTTAATTCTTGTAAACACCTACCTTAGAGAGGTTTTATTGTTTACATCTTTTATCCTTTTGTAAAGGGGAAAGGTTCTATCTTAGCCCGTGTAAAAGCTAGGGAAAGGTTCTAGTTTAGCCTGGAAAAACTAGGGAGTTTGTAAGGTTACTCTTTATCTTCAAAAGAAAGAACAAATTAGTGAATTTGTTGGAAAATCCTTGTTGAGGAGCTAAGGTAGTGGACGTAGACTTTGGTTGAGAAAGTCGAACCACTATAAATCGTTGTGCAATTCTCTATCTTTCAATCTCCTAACTCCCTAAACACAAAACCGTTCCGACCCCTCTTTATAAATCATTTCGGTTGTCGATTCGAGCTTCCAAAAATCCTAACAATTAGTATCAGAGCCTAACGTGTTAAGAAGGTTTAACCACCTTGAGACGATCCTCGAAGAATCTCTACCAATTCTTGACATAATCGAGAAGATGGCTTCCACCTCCGGCTCGTTCAACATGGAAGACTCCCTACCAACGGACAAGCCTCCATACTTCAATGGAGTCAAATATCATCATTGGAAGAAATTAATGAAGGAATTCATCCAATCCAATGATCTTGATGCATGGGAGATAATCGAGAATGGCTACTCTTCTCCAAAGAAGAAGGAGAAGAAGAGGAGTGACAAAGAACGAAAGAAAGCTCAACTTAATGCCAAGGCCATGCACATGCTGTTTTGTGCATTTGTTCATGAAATCTATGAAGGGGTTTCTTCATGTTCAAGTGCCAAGGAGATTTGGAATAAGCTTGAGGAAATCCATGGAAATAAGAAAGAAGAACCAATAAAGGTGGTATCTCTAATGACTCGTGAAGAGCCCGAGGTATTTCTAACTCAAATGAATTTAATTCATATACGTTTGATGAGTTAAAAGATGCTTTTAATAGGTTATATTCGGAGTTTGAGACCATGAACTCCAAATATAAGAAAATGATTTCAAAATTTAAAATCGAAAATGATTTTCTTTTGAAAACAAAAATAGATTTTGAAAGCCAAAATGAAATTTTGAAAAGGATTTAGAGCTTTCAAAAATAAAAATTGAAAGTTTTGAAAAAGAAAATCTTGATTTAAAAGTTAAGCTTGAATGCTTAACAAAAGAAAAAGAAATAATTTTAAATAATTCATTTAGTTCAATAATGACAATATGCTCACATTGTCATTATCATGGTCATAAGGAACATACTTGTCCTTTGAAGAAAGGAAAACGCTTTAAAATTAGACAAGTATGGGTTCCAAAAGGAACAAGGGGCATTGAAACTAACGTCCAAGGATCCAAAGCAATTTGGATACCAAAATCTACTTAAATGTCTCTTGTAGGTGTGTGGGAGCAATGGTGATGAAAATGATGATATTCAAGATGCTCTAGCCACATATGAAAAAGGAATGGGTAACCTCTAAGCTTAATACTTCTAATTTTGGTTGTTTGGTTGTTCATTTGATTTTAAGCATGCATGAGTGTTGGTTTTAAATGATTATGCATTATTGTTTTAATCTCATGTATGTTGAAAAGATGATTATGATGAACATTTTAAAGATATATTAATTTTTAAGAATTTTTAGTTCATCATAATAAAATTTTGGTCAAATTGGTTTTTAATGCAAATGATATCTCTCTAACAATTGATATCAACTTTTCAAATGTTTTGATTTTATAAATTTTAAAAAATTTGACCGAAATTTAAATGTTTATGCATGTGGTTTAAATGAAAATGATATCTCTCTAACAATTGATATCAAAATTTTCAAATGCATAACATTTTTGGAAAACTTTATGCATATGCACTTAATTTCAATAATTGATATTGCATAAAGTATTATAGACTTGGATGTATAGAATTTCATGTGCTACTAACATGTTTGTTATTCTCTGTTGAAATTCAATTTTGTTTAAGTGTCAAGATCCTAAAAGAATAATTCAATTTGGAATGCATTTATTGAGGGGGAGCTTTGATTTTTTTTTCAAATGATTTTTAAAATGTCAAATTTACTACTTACTCTCCAAATTTATTTTGCACTTCAAAGATTAGAGTCTTTATGATTTAACAAAAAGGGGGAGAAGTGTTAAAGTAAGGGGGAGTAATTTCAAACTTTATTTCAAAATCTTAAAATTACTCAAATGTTTTGCTATATCAAAAAGGGGAGATTGTTGAAAACATTTTGATGTTTCGATATAACAAATTAAGTTAAATGAATTTTAAGATTTTACAAAAGATTTTCTAAGTATATTCGATGTAATTATTCGAATATCAAAATATTACTCCAAGTCTTTCAAAGTTCATTTTAATCCTTACTAAAGTGTAAAATTGTGTTTTATACTTAAACTATTTTAAAACAATTTTACAAAGTATTTCGAGCCTTAATCGAGCCAAAAATATTTTCTTTTTAAAGGGTTTCAAGAAAAATCAGATTGTCCAGGGGGTACAGATTCCCCCCAGGGGGAACAGATTCCCCTCAGGGGGTACCGATTCCCCCCAGGGGGAACAGATTCCCCCCCAGGGGTACCGATTCCCCCTGTCTAACTGTCAAAAACAGATTGCACTTAGGGAACCGATTCCCCATGAGGGGGTACCGATTCCCCCATAATCCAAGCTGTTTTATTAATTGTTTCTCATCCCCAAACGGCTCCAAAACATCCCCAACGACTATATACGACTTTAAACACATTCCAAGCTATAAATACAAGCTAAGGACACTTGAAGAAGCAAGAGAAAAACTATCCAAGCAATCAAACACAAGAGAAGAGTTTTTCATTCTTATTTCATCTTTCTCTTGTAAATATTTTGTTCTTGTGAGCTTAATTCTTGTAAACACCTACCTTAGAGAGGTTTTATTGTTTACATCTTTTATCCTTTTATAAAGGGGAAAGTTTCTAGCTTAGCCCGGAAAAACTAGGGAGTTTGTAAGGTTACTCTTTATCCTCAAAAGAAAGAACAAATTAGTGAATTTGTTGGAAAATCCTTGGTGAGGAGCTAAGGTTGTGGACGTAGACTTTGGTTGAGAAAGTTGAACCACTATAAATCGCTGTGCAATTCTCTATCTTTTAATCTCCTTACTTCCTACACAATCATTCCGACCCCTCTTTGCAAACCGTTTCGGTTGTTGATTCAAGCTTCCGAAAATCCTAACAGTCTAGCTAAAGGACTTATAGAACAATTTTTAACAGATTCATGATGCAAATTCATATTATGAAACATATGTAATTTTTTTAATTATGAAGCTGGAACATGTCCTAAACGAGCATACCAAAGATTTGTTTTATATGCATCAACTGATTTACAAGTATTGAGAAATGTTTCAGAACTAACAAAAGGTTTACATGCAGAATGTTGTAAGGCAGAAACATAAAAAAATAGAATTTAAGGGAAACCTGAGCATGTAAAGACCTCTAAACTCTTTACCAATCACCCTCATCATGCCATTGTAAAGATCCTGCAAGATGCAAAGATCAGAATAGAACAAGTCAACACATTTTAACTCATGAGGTAATTTTGAAACAAAAATAAGATTGTTAGTAAAATGAGGCACATGAAGCATATTGGACAATTGAAGACCATTTGGAAACTTAACAAAACCTATGTGTGTGACAACAAAAGATTTTCCATTAGGCAGCTGAACATATCTAGGTGTGGATTTACATGACACATGATCAATCATGCATTTAATGTCTGACAGAATATGGTCAGTTGCTCTAGAATCCAGAATCCATTCAATTGAATCATAAGCAAGAGAGCAGAAAGTACCTGCTAAATTCACAGAGGAATCTGGAATGGAATTCTGAGTTGAGGCCTGATTTAGAAGCCCCAAAAGCTACTGATATTGTTCAGATGTAAAGACTGGTGGAGCTAGAGAAACGACCTCACGATCAGAATGAGTTACCATGGTAGCTTGGGAGCCCTTTTTCTTGTTGAACTTGAAGTCAGGTGGAAAACCAATAAGGCGATAGCAATTTTCCTTCTTATGACCCTTCACCTTACAGTGATAACAGGTTCCAGTGAACCTTCGATGATTACTAGAAGCATTAGAGTACAATGCTATAGATTCCATGAGAGGGATAACACTAGACAACTGAAGGCGGTGTGATTCTTCCTTAATTATCATGGAGTAAGTATTATTGACTGAAAGTAAGGGTTGCATCAACAACAATTGGCTTCGAATAGTAGTATATGAATCATTCAAACCCATTAAGAACTGGAACAATCTTTGTTGAGAAACATGACTTGAATTAGACTGAGCATTTTCACTGGTACAATTCAAAAAAGGTACCAATGCATCATACTCGGAAATGGAAAACTCACCTTAAACCATCATCGCAATCTCAAGATGAAGGAAAAACACTCGGGAACCATCGACCTTATCGAAGGATTCCTTGAGATATGCCCAAACTAAGGCTTCGCTTGAGGCAAAAACAATTCCAGCAGACAATTTCTTGCTCACTGAATTAATAATCTATGAAAGCACAAGGGCATTGCATCTATCCCATTGAGCTTGAAGAAGGGGTTGAAAATCATCGTGACAACAAACTCTATCGATGAACCGTAATTTATTCTCGACAAAAAAGTGTGATTCGCATCGATCGACTCCAGATGGTGTAATTGTCTAGCCCAGACAGTTGATGCGATATCAAAATCGTTCCCGGAGTATCCGAAGGATGGAGATACAGCGGGTGATTGAAATCAACGACCATGGAATCTGTCATCAGAATCGTCGTTGGTGGCATCGTAACAATTTCGTCGATGGTGCAAACCAAGTTGCTTCAGGAATATGGAATGAAAAGAAAAAAGAACAAGCCCAAGAAGGAAAAGGCCCAGTAGTATCGAATTAGCCTGATACCATGTTAAAATGTAATACAAGAAAATGGAAAATTATTTTTCATATCCACACTTCTCATAAACTTACAATATGTTCACATATATATACAAACATCCAATCTAACCTCCTAACTATCTCAAAATTGTTTCTAACTAATTAGTCACGTTACACATTCAATCAAAGTTAACGTGTAATTTTAATATTCATCCATTAATAAATAAGGTTTATGGAATTAAACTATAGGTAATATTTGTCTTCCAATCGACTTAAGAAATGAACGGAAAGATGAAGAATTATATTTAATACAATATGTGTATATTCATATTTAATTACGAAATATTTAGCACAAATGAAGTGATCTCGGTAGTTAAGGAATTGTTATTATTCTTTCAGGTCTCTAATTCGAGTACCAGGAATGTTGAGGTTATAAGCGTTCAATGTCAAATGGTTTCGTTTTGGTTCTGTTTTGGTCTGGCGTCTTTAAAAAAATTAGTGGTGCTGTTGATGTGTCATCATAAGATAATGCCACATCAAGATTGAAAAATAATTAAAAAATGTCATGTTAACATCATTGCTTATTTTTTTGATGGTAGATGATCAAAATGTAACCAAAACGTAAGATTGTGTATGATTTTGAAAAAATAATAATTGAGTTACCAAAACATAAATTAAATAATAGGTGGGTGACTAAATAGTTAGTGTACCCTAAATTAAAAATATGTATGAATTATGTTAAGAAAACTATATTGGTTGAATTAATAATTTTATTTCTAGATTTAATCCATATATACATATATATAATAGTAATTATATTTTTAAATAAAAAATATATATGAATTATTTTAGATAAAATTTTTATTATGTTTATATTGGCCCACTCTATAGAAATTTTCTAGATTCGCCAATGGCATGTGGTTAAAATGTAACACCCCCAACCACTATTCGACCCGAATACGAATCCGAAGTGCCACATTGACTTTTCCAATCTTTGACCTTTAACAAGTAGTTGAAAATTTAAATTTCTTTTAAATAGTAAAACATTTTAATTCAAGTCAAGAGTTTAAACTTTCAAACTCGACTGGAAATATATAATTCATCATTTACATAAATACAATAAATGTACATTTACAAAAACTGATCAGAGCATTTCCATTTAAATAGAGTGATATATGCCAACAAAATGTACAAAACTTATAAAAACCTATTATTTCAAATGATTCTAATATGATCTTCTTGGCTTATGATGTCATTTCCTAATCTTCACTCTTCCGATCTCTTTGAACCTACGTGTGAAACATTCACACGCTAAGTCGTTAACTTAGTGAAGCAATAAGAAGTATACAATAGCATTTCAAAACATTTTTCATTGATACATATAAAGTTTTTCATACTTTACTTAAAATATGGTTTCTAGTAACTTACATCAAATCTCTCATTATTCAACTTATACTCTTTTATTCTACTAGCCCAATGTATAACACTGAGAATTCAGGATATATGAATACAATGAGTTTATGCACAAATGTTGTCACCACAGCTCATATCAGTTGCACCGAAGTGCCACGTAAAATTTGTCCTGAAGGACAGTGTAGAAATTTGTCCCGAAGGACCACGTAGAAATTTGTCCCGAAGGACCGCGTAGAACCCTCGACTCTTGGCATACCAACTATACCCCTAATTCTCACATGTACACCTTGGGCTTTAACTTATAATTATTTTATATTTCACTATTTAAAGTGTATCTTATTTGCATATAGAACATTCTCGTAGATCACTTACACGTAGGGCATTTCATATTCACATGTCACAGGTTCACATTAAAAAACATTTAACAATAGAAACTTACTTGCAATTATACTTAAATAAATGTCATAAAATATTTCATAAAAGAAAATGAAAATAGTTTTCGATCAAAAACTTTGAAGTTGGCTTGTCGCAAGCCATCCTCAAATCAAATATAAAACAATTTAGTTGCACTCACATTTGCCTCACGTAAGTTTAAAATGAAGACCCCTTTCTTTTTGGTTCAATCACTTCACGTCAATTGCTTCGATAAAATTCAATTCAAATCTACACATAGATACATCCCATATCAATACCAACTTCCATTCACTAAACCAATCAACATTTACTAAACAAACTAATTCTCTTTAACATTTAGACATAATAGTATCGATACTCCTTCTATAGTACCGATACTTCCCTTCTATTGTATCGATACCCCCTTCGGTACCGATACCATTTTTACGTACTTGAATTTCAACTTGAAAATGGTATCAATACCTTACTCTTCATATCGATACTCCCCTTTCAGTATCGGCACATTCCTCAAGCAGTACCGATACTTATCCTCGAATTCCAATTGATTTAGCCTTGAACTATCGATATTGTTCTTACAGTACCGATACCCTTGCCCAGAATTTACCATTTCCATTTCGAAATTTAACCAAAACTTAATTAATCTCTCACTTTTACTTCCTTTTATACCTTTAAAACTAAACTTCATTCATCAAAACTAACTTGTCTCCATTTACTACTCCTAAGCATACAAAATCTCACTAAAACTCTTACATCTCAAAATCATACCATAATTTCAAACAAGTTCTTAATCATTTCTAATCCTCCTAACTCTTTAGTTAGATACTTGACAAGTCAAATTTATCAATAAGACTCCAAAAACTCACCATATCAATAATTCATTTCTAATTCACTCCTTTTGTTGTTTTAATCCTTTAAAAGCTTTCCTTAAGCTTATATAACCCTTAAACTTTCAACACCAACCCACAAATTGCAGAACCCAAAAACTTGCATAACTTACCTTTGAAGTGGAGCTCACGACATAGGGAAGAAGACAAGAAGTGGTTTTCTAGATTTTTCACCCAAAAACCACATGCTTATCCTTTAAAAACAAGAGATAAAATCTTTCATGGAGAAAAGACCATACTGCCCCTCTTAAAAACAAATTATTAATATCAAGTCCTAACTAAAATTCCACAATAAGTCCTTGAATTATCAAACTATTTTAATTAAACCACTGAGTTTTAAATTCTTACATTTTGGTTACTGGCCTGATGTTTGGGGTATTACATAAAAACTCTTAGTTAATACCTCCTCTCTCTCCTAGATTGTGGGTTCAATATCCTTGAGCAAAATCCTCTTCCTTTCCCTTAGGTAGGAATTGTTCAAATAAAATATTCAATTAAGGGTAAATTATATTTAAGGTCAATTATATTTTGATAAAAAATAAGTCACTTTATTTTCTAAAAGTTACAAATATGTTGATTAAAATATTTTTATTATAAACAAGTCATTTTGTCGTTAAATATTAAATAAAATAGTGGCATGGTATGGTGTAATAACAACTCTATTCTTTAAAGTTATACAATTTATCAATATGGTCCTAATATAAAACAATTCAATAAATTTAACTCTTCGTATTTTAAAATTCTATCATTTTAGTTTTTATTATTATCCTAAGGTACGTGTTCTTCTCTGTGAAATGTTATATTACTTTCATGGTATATAAACATTTTAACAATAATTTGTTGTTTCTTTATGGAAGAATGCAATTATCTAACTACTAATTTGATCTGATGGACTCATGTGATTTGATAATATTACAAAAAAAAAAATTAAATTGATGAAAAATTTTAAACATGAAAAATTAAATTTATTGAATTATTTTGAATTAAAAAATTAACAGAATATATAAGTTTTAGGGACTACAAATGCTATTATATCATTACACATAAGACGTTCATTTCAATTTTAAAGACAGAGTGACCTATTTTTAACAACATTTTAATTGAGAGACCTATTGGTAACTTTTAAAAAATAAAGTGACATATTTATTACTAAACGTAAATGACTTTAGGTATAATTTACCCTTTAATTAATTGTATTTATTAAAAATAAATTATTTTAGTTATATTTTTACCATCAAATTGCACTAAAAAAACAAAGAACTAAGCTGCTTGTTGACCAATATACATACTATCAAGAACATCAAGTTAAAAAATGCTATGAACTTCACGTGGTGCCACTTAGAGAAGGTGAATTTGGAAAACAATCAGAACCTCCTTATCCATGAAACCCACGTTAAGTGTTGTAGATGTTAGAGAGAGATGGAAGAGAAATAAAATTTTGACGAGGGGAAGAGAATCTATTAATCAACTTAAATCACACTTGCATTGATTTATCACTTAGGATCTTTTATATAAATGTTGTAAATGACTCTTAGAATAATTACAATCATTCATCTTAATACATGCATTTACTATATTCATGCATTCATATACATATTCATATATCTAAACATTCATGTATCATATTTAAGTACATTCATGCATGGCTAATATATTAATATAACATGAATAAAAAATATTTCTAGAATATTGAAATTATAATATTCAACACTTTCCTTAATCTGAACCTTTTTAGATCATGCCAAGATTTTTGTGAAAAATATCTGCTATTTGATCTTGAGTCTTCACAAACTTGAAGTCCACTTCCTTCTTGATATATTCTCTGATAAAGTGATATATGGTGTCAATATGTTTGCTTTGATCATAAAACACTTAATTCTTTCGGTGCTTTTGCAAACTTATTATCAATACAATTTTTTGTAGCCCTTCTTGTGAGAAGTGAAATTATTTAAACAATCTTTTAATCCAAATGACACCAAAGTACAAAAAAATTCTACCATATATCCAACCTCAAATATGAAAAAAGTCATAGTAGATTGTTTCTTTGAACTTCAAGAAATGTAACAATTTTCCAAGAAAAACAAAAATTCAGAGGTGTTTTTTCTATCATCAATGTCTTTCAGAAAATTATTATCATAAAATCCTACGAGCTGAAAGTCATGGAAAGATAAGTATAATAACTCGAAATCAATCGTACCTTTTAGATAGTGAAGAATTCTTTTAGCAACCTTCATGTGATTTGACGTATGAGCTTTCATGTAGTGACACACTAAACCAACTATAAAACTTTTGACATAGAGTGCATGTATTCCAAACTTCTTACAAGACTTTTGAAAAGAGTTTATCTTCACTCCGCACTCCATCAGAGTATCAATAGGATTGCAATCAAGCATTTTGAATTTCTTCAACATTTCTGTTCCATAACCCTCTTGCGAGATGAATATACATTACATGATTGTTTCACTTCTAAGCCCAAATAATAAGACAATTGACTCGCATCAATCATCTTGAAATAAATTGACATATGTTTCTTGAATTCTTTAATCAAATTAAGATAATCACTTGTCACAAATAAATCATCCATATAAATACAAACTATCAAGATATCTCCATCATTGTTTATTTTGACATAGAGTGCATGTTCGTAGAGACAACAAGCAAAACTATTATCTTGAAAATACTTGTCAATGCGGCTATACCATGCACAAACTGCTTATTTCAACACATATAATACATTTTCTAACCTTATACATTTATCTTTTTTCCTTTTGACTTTGTATCCAAAGAGTTTCTCAATGTAAACTTATCTTCCAAAAAAATCATTAAGAAGCATCGATTTCACATTAAGTTGATGTATTTTTCACTTTATTTGATATTATTCTTCTCAATTGATCTTATTTCTCCGTCCATGGCTTGTTTCCATCTTTTATCCTTCATGGTATCACTAAAGTTAAGTGGTTTACTATCTACAAATAGAACAAAAATGTCATTAATAGCTTCAATAGAGAGATAAAAATCTCTAACACTTTTGAATTTGTATGGGTTTTCACTCGAGCTTTCTCTAAAACTCAACTCTCTTTGAAAGTTCCTTCAAGGATCATATTAGGTGAAGACACATTATCCATTTCATGTAGAGGGTTCAAAGCTTATGAAGAAGTCATATCTTGTTCTTCTTTAAAATGTAAAAAGAAATAATAGGATTGTTCATATTGTGTCTCCCAATTCAAACTTGCTTGTTCCTCAAACTCAAAATCACGACTTATAATAATCATTCCATTGATTGGATTTGACAACTTGTATCCATTTCGAGTCATATGCAATGAAAACAAATTTAGAACTTTGATTGTCCAGCTTCGATCTACTTTGATCAGGTTTAGCTACTCAAAATCCATAATTAATGTTTAAGATATTAACTTGAGTCATGAATTCATTTAATAGTATAAGAAATTATCTTGATAATCAAGGTTTGGCCTAATCGTGTAAAGATTGGGCTCAATTGGCTCTATTAATGGAAATGTAGAATTGGATTGAAATAAGGAAAGTCTAAAAGTATAATTTTTCTTTTAGTAAAAATTAAATTGAATTTTCCATTGATTTTGTGGGAAATAGGGTGAGTTTAGAGATTATAAGAGTATGGGACAATGAAACTTCTCCCTTCAACTATTTTTCTTAATATTTTTTTTTGAAAAAGAGTACTTTGTATTGTTAACAATTACAAAGTAAACCACCTCATTAAAAAACCTCCCTAATCCTAAATGGAGGAAAAAGAACGTGCCTTGAGGTGGTAAGGATGAGCACACACACAAAGTTGAAACATCACACGAACCATACACCCACCCTATAACAATCCCAAAACCATATCAGGAAATAGAATACAACAAACTAATACAATAAACTTTGAACTACAAGGGATCGTTAACCGCCAGCATAACCAAAGAAATGAGCCAGACACACCAAACACAACAACAGCCGCAACCAGATCATGAATGAAGACTAGCCTTAAGACATGAAGAACCATAATTGCTGAAACTGTTCCAATGTAGAAGAAAGGACAAGAACCGCGGAATTGCCCGACAGTATCTAACAGAATTGTTATGGTACACAGCTCCCTACTAACACAAGCTGCCGACAGTTTCATCCAAGGACCGAGCAAAATACGAGAGATCAAAAACTATCATGATACACCCAGCTGACCCAACTTACACGAGCAACCAACAAGAATTACCAAAGATCAAAGCGTTAATAACCGCAAGAGCCACTGGAAAGTAAATACCAGACAAGGAACCCGAAGGTTCACGCTAGACCACCCACATTGGAAACAGAAAAAACAGACATCATTTGCTAACCATAAACAAATAAAAACCTTGAAGTTCGAATAGGAGCTTGATCACCCGACAACTTCCTAAAATCCACAAAAAGACCAGAACGCGCAAACCTACATGTCAGAGCACCATCTCCGATAACCTCTACAATCCCCAAAATAATGTTTAACGTCATTCACTTGATCTTTAAAACATCCCTTTCGAAGCTTAGAGAACATAACGCCCACTGCCTCACCCACACAAAAACGTTGCCACCGCAACATATTCTCGCTCCGACCGAATATCAGAGATCAACCTCGCAAAAATACCTCGATCAGCCACACCCCTTCTGGTGACAAGGCTCAACATTCGCTACCTCCTAGCAACACCACTCAAACAAACGCGACAGAACACCAAGGCACAAGAATGAACCCACCCACAAAACATAGACCACCGGACACCACCACCAACTAAGCAGAAAATGGAGAAATGAAGAGTACCACCATAAAAAGCTTAGCAACCGAAAAGCTTAAGCCACAGAAATACAGACTAACAATGAATACAACCTACTAATCCTACACTAAAATACTAAGAAAAAAACTACTCCAGCTCCTCTAAAAACCACAAAAAAACCTCAAGATTAGAAAACTTAAACCCCCTCAACCCCTGACAGATATGCCCCAAACTCTAAAAATTCTAGATACGCTAAGCCATAAGAAACATAATTTTCAGAACCAATATCATATACGAAATCCAAAACTAGGGCTCAACTCAACTACTCTTCAAAAAAAGAATTCACACGGAGACTCCCCATAACGACCCTCAATCTGCCAAAGAAACCTTACCCAATAATGGATATTGGTAGAATAGCCACAAACACCGAAGCAGAAATCGATGGAAGACCTTAATCACTCTCACTCAAACTAAAATTTCCAAATGAGCAATGGACTGGATCACTATGGCATTTTCACAAACAGCTAGCATGTTGTTTAAGCCAAAAAACCTAACTCCTGAAAACATTACAAGAAACCCACACAGTAAATCTGAAATATGAAACTAATTTCATAGACACCCCATCTCTCGAGCACAAAACATCAATCAACAGGAGAAAACACAGCTGGAAGGGAAGGAAACGATCTCACCAAGCCAGACGAAAGCCAACGAAAGCAAATCCCCAAAAACACCAGAGCAGGGACGTCACTGAGTTGGGCATTTAGTATCTAGAGAGAAGCGGTCATAGTAGAGCGTGAAGAAGCAAAGACGAAGGTGGTGGAGGCGGCCTCCACCTCGTGACAGAGGCGACCACCGCCTCTGAACTCCAACTCGATTAGTTCTCAAGCTTTGTAGTTAACGAATGGGAAAGTAACCCTCCTTTATTTTCTTTCTCACCAAAAAAGATCCATGACATTGTGATTAGGAAAATTCCACTTTGGGGAGTGATCTTTCATCAAGAATTAAGGAGGAAAAATCATTATCTCCATCATTTGGGCTTGAAGAAGAGATTCATATTGCTTATTTGAAGGACAAGAAGATGTTTAAGGTTATAGAGGATTAGAATTGTTTTGGACTTATAGACTCATAATTTTTCATTTGTTTCATCCCTTATTTATTATGTGATTTTATTCTATGCTTGTTGTTTAGTGAAACAATTTAAAGAGTCTTCTAAGGTAAAAGGAAAATAAAAATATTTAGAGAGGGGATCATAATGCTTCAATTGGTGTTTTACATTAAGATAATACATTACTAGCCTTAATATTTTTCATGTGAATCAGAAGTATGATGATTGTGAGTCAAATAATATGCATTGACCATGATCTAGTTGAAGGACAAAATGAGTTATTTAAGCCATGAATTATGGTAAAGTTTAGTATACATGACGACATAATATGTAATTATAATGCATCAAGCTTTAAGGACTAATTTGGGTACAAAATATGATGTTTCAAGTTAAGCTTGGATGATTTTTTGAGCCTCAATAGGTTATTTATATGCTTTGATATCAATACTCATGCTTGAGGTATCAATATTGTATGAAATTCCAAAAATAATTGGGAAATATACCTAGGGAGTATTTATACTCATTCTAGAGGTATTGATACTGCTTTTTAGGTATCGTTAGTCAACATAGAGTATCAATAATAAAATAATAAATTATTGAATTTGATGAAAACAATTCGTTTTCTTTGTATATTTCACTTAGAAAATCTACAAGAATGAGTCTTTAAATAGACTCCAGTAAAAAGAGTTTTACTCTTAAAATGAGTCCTATAACTATAAAATCATGACCTTTTTAAACTAAGGATATTGATAATTTAAACTAATTAGGTTTATCTACAAGAAGAATAAACTCTAACAACCTTATATTATTTACAACTCACACTCCCCCTCAAGATGGTGAGTATACATTGTATAATCCCCGATTGAATGTAAATTCATCAAAAGTTACTATTGGCAGTGCTTTAGTAAGCACATCAGCTAGTTGTTCCTTGGTAGAAATATAAGATATATATGCAATTCCACTATTAACCTTTTATGAGATAAAATGTCCATCAATTTCCACATGTTTACTTATGTCGTGATGAACAGGATTCTTAGCAATTATGACAGCAACTTGATTGCCAGTCAATCTAAAATTTTCCATCTTGATTTAGCTCCAACTTCTTAAGTAGACATGTTCCCTCACACATTCCAAGTGCTAAAGTTCTATATTCGGCTTCAACACTGCTTCTAGAAACATATTGTTTCTTACTTCTCCCTTTTACCAAATTTCCCCACACATACGTACAATAACCACTAGTAGACCTCATTCCAGTTAGCTCCTCATCCCAGATTGCATCCGTGAAGACCTTCATTGTCCTGTCTTCAGATTTTCTGAAAATTAGACCATAACCAAGGGTTAATTTCAAATACCTTAGGATTCTATGGACAACCTCAAGATGCTCTTTTCTAGGATCTGACATGTGTTGGCTAACAAAATTAACAAGAAAAGCTATATCTGGTTGACTTAATGACAAGTATATTAACTTTCCAACCATCCTTTGAAATTTCTCATTGTTCACTAAAGGTCCCATTTCCCCCTTCTTAACTTCAAGCTTGTTTCCATTGGGATTTCAACATGCCTGGAACCCAACATTCCAGTCTGAGACAAAAGATCCAGAACATATTTCCTTTGGTTGATTAGAAGCCCCTTGCACGACCTCGCTACCTCTATACCTAAGAAATATCTCAATTTTCCTAAGTCTTTGATTTCAAATTCATTGTTTAGAAGCCCTTTCAACTTTTCAATCTCACTAACATTATCACCAGTAACCACAATGTCATCAACATTCACAACTAAAATAATCATTTATTGACTAGGTGCAATTTTAATGAACAATGTATGATCTGCCTGACGTTGCATATAATCATTTCTCACAATTACCTTAGCAGATCTTTCGAACCAGGCCCTTGTAGATTGCTTTAGGCCACAGAGAGGCTTTCTTAGTTTAAATACCTTGTGAGCCCCTAAAACTATCTTCAAACATGGAGGAACCTTCATGTACACCTCTTATTCTAAGCACCCATTCAAGAAGGCATTTTTTTTTATGAAGATATCAATCTTTATTAATGGCCAAGCTGAGTAGAAATCACACTGTATTAAGCTTAGCTACCCGTGCAAAAGTCTCATTATATTTGATTCCATAAGTTTGAGTAAAAGCTTTACCCACAAGCATAGCTTTGTACCTTTCGATGCTACCATTCGAGTTCTATTTAACCATAAACACCCACTTGTAGTCTACGGGTTTCTTTCCTTGTGGTAAATCTATCAAGGCCCACATGTCATTATTTTCTAGTGGTCTAATTTCTTCCTCGACAGCCTTCTTCCATTTAGGAACTTGTAGAGCCTCTTCAATGGTTACAGGGATTTGCACCTTATCTAAGTTGGTTGTAAAAGTTTTAAACGATGGCATCAAATTTCCATAAGCAACAAATATTTGAATAGGATGCTTAACACACTCTCTTACAACCTTTCTCTTAGCAATAGGTAACTCATTAGAATTTAAACCATTTATAGGAGCTTGAGAAGATTCATTACCTCCATTACCTTCCACATTTTCTAAATCAATGGGCCTCGGTATCAATTCTCAGCAAATATCAGACTGTAAAATGGCCTCTAAAATAGGTTTGGTCATTCGTTTATATACACTTAGAGTCTTGGCATATGGTTGCGTATTTTGGGGAGATGGTGGAGGAGATAAAGGGCGTGTAGGTGACATGATAGAAGATGGATTTGTAGGAATATAAGTTGTTTGAATTTCTGTGTAGGTGTTGGCATACTGTTTAAAGGTGTCGATGGTAAGATAAGAAGATATGAACATGACCAAAAAAGAGGCTGATCATGCTCAAAGGTCTTGGAAGGCTGAAATGCATCTAATGGCTCCCCCTGGATTGCATTCTCCTTAAAATATGGTTCATGTTCAGAATATGTTACATCCATAGAAATGTATGTTTTATGAGCTAAAGGTAACACTTGTAGCCCTTATTTAGAGAAGAATATCCCAAAAAAATACATCGAGTAGACCCAAGATCTAACTTAGACAGAGAAGGACTATTGTTGTGGATAAAAACCATACACCCAAACATTCGCAAAGGAAGAGTAAAAGACATAGGTTTCAAAGTAGGATATTGAGCTAAAAGGACAAACTTTGGTGTTCTAAAGTTTAAAACCTTACTAGGTATTCAATTAATCAAAGTAAATAGCAGTCAAAGACACCTCACCCCAGAAATAAGTAGGAACGTTAGAAGAAAACAAAAAAGCCCTAGTGACTTCTAACAAATGTATATTCATTCTTTCTGCAACCCCATTATGTTGAAGAGTATCAACACATGTACTAATTTGAACAATACCTTTCTCTTGGAAAAAAAAGCCCAAAGTTTTAACGAAATACTCTCCCCCATTATCAGACTGAAGTATTTGAATCTGATTTTTAAGTTGGTTTTCGGTCAGTGTAAAATTTTTGAAAGATGGATCTAGTTTCAGACTTTTCTTTCATTAAATAAGTCCAAGTAGTACGACTATGATCATCAATAAAAGTAATGAACCAATGACAACCATTACCATTCTTTAAGGGCCCCAAATGTCATTTTGGTGAGAAAAAAATGGTTTAGAGGGTTTATTAGGAGATGATAAATATGAAGATTTAGTATGCTTGACTAGTTGGCAGATAGAGCATTGAAAAAATTGAGGCTTTTTAATAATAAATAAAGTTGGAAACAATTTTTCCAAATAATAAAAACTAGGATAGCTTAACAAAATATGCTGTATCATCACATATGAAAGAATATGTGGAGTATCAAGAATATAGAGCCCATTAAACAACCTAGCATTTTCAATCATCTTCCTCGAGCCTATTTCCTGCAATTCACAAGTGTCATTAATAAACTTAGTAACACACTTCAAATCTCTAGCTAATTTACTAATTGAAATTAGATAGCAAGTCAAATTTAGGACATAAAACACATAATGTAAAATTAGATCTTTATTGAAAACAACTAAACCACTTCCTGTAATAGTTGAGAAATAACCATCTACCGTTCGAATAGAGGATCGATGAGACAAATTTTTAAACTCACAAATCAGGTCTTTGTTGCCACTCATGTGATCAGAGGTGCTAGAATCGACAGTCCATGTTGGTTGACTGTTTTCAGTGAGTAGGGCAGTAGAAAAAGAAGTACATTGTGGAGACACTATCTTTCAAAGAAAGATTGGAGGTGTCTGTCCCTGTAAGCTATCCAAACAGCTTCTGTAAATCTTCAACTTGTTTTTTGGTAAAGCTAAAAATATTATCAATAGAAATCAGATATGACTTACGACCTTGGAAAATCTATTGGAGGAAGGCTTTCAATCTACTGGTTTTTTATGAAGCTTCCAACAGTGGTCTCGAAGGTGCCTTGTTTTCTTACAATAATCACACCAAGGCTTTCCCTTCTTTTTTAGGGTTGTGGAGGAAGAATGAGTGAGCAAGGCTGAGCCATCACCTGGAGTTAAATCATTTAACATAAATGTTCACATACTCTCTTCACGTCTAACCTTTGAAAACACTTCTCAAATTGAGGGAAGGGGTTTAGTACCAAGAATCCGTCCACAAACTGCATCTAACTCGTTGTTTAAGCAATTGAGAAATTGAAAACTCTCTTCTGGGCTATGATCCATTTGTAATGGGCTGCATCATTCGGAAACAATTGCATCATACAAGTCAATTTGTTTCCAATACCGAGTCATGGTGTTATAATAGAAAGAACACTCATGGATTCTTGTTTAAGATTTGATGCTTTGTTTTCTATACTAAATAATTCAAATATATTATCTAAACAAGAATAGGTTTCTTGAACAATACATCAAATTTCATGTATTGTTGCATAGAGAAAAAATTTCTCTCCCGGCAGGTGCCATTTAGTTTACAAACCAGGACATCACCAGTCCATTTTCCCTTGCCCATGTTTCATATCCTGGAGCTGTGCTGGCAGGTTTTGTGATCTCCCATGATATATACCCCAGCTTTCCTCTTTGAGTGATAAAAATATTCACACCAACAGTTTATGGCAAGTAACTGCTAAATTTAACAATTCATCATGTGACAGAATTGGTGTGAGAATAAGATGAATTATTCATCATGCTAGGTTTGGAATGTGAAACCTAATCTGATACCATGTTGAATATGATGAAAACAAATTTATTTTCTTTGTATATTTCACTCGGAAAATATACAAGAATGAGTCTTTAAATAAACTCCAGTACAAAGAGTTTTACTCTTAAAAGGAGTCCTACAACTATATAATCATAACCTTTTAAACTAAGGATAAGGATAATTTAAACGAATTAGATTTATCTATAAGAAGAACAAACTCTAATAACCTCATCTTATTTACAACTCACATAGATGTAGTTCTAGTGTGTCAATTTGGTATTAGTACTGTCAAAGAGTATTGATACCCTATGAAATGTATCAATACTACTAAGAGAGTACCGATGCCAATAGTAATAAAGTGAAGAAATTGACTCATAATTCACTGAATCACTTAAAATTTATTTCATAAGATTTAAAAAGATATCATAAGAAAAAAATGATAAATCTCCTTCTAACATATTATTACTTGAAAAATAACGAGTAAATTGTGAACCAAGTTTGAATTAATTTTTATTATTGAGCTAATCATGAATTGAAATTATTTGATGTATGTCCATGAGTTGGAATTAATTTTTGTTATTGAGCAGAACATTTATTTGATGTAAAGGTATGAGTGATGAGTGTTTAATATTGCATATATTTATTGTTATTTACTCTTTATTTTTTGATTGGATATAATTGATTTATCTTTATTTTGGTTTTATTTTGGACAAGAGCTTTATTAGATTAATTAGCCCAAAAAGTAGTAGATTTCTATGGTCTAGTCGTTATCTTCTAGAAGACGAGCGAAATTATCTTGAATATTTAATTGAAATTTATCTGACATCATAAGATAAAACATAATTCAACCAGAATTGCAAGACTTAAATATTTATTTTTATCTTTTGTATAAACCTTTTTTATTTAGGATTTTTAGTTTGATTATTTCATTATCATTTTATTTAGGAGTTATTTATTTTATTAGAACTCTTGTTAGTATTTTTAGTTTAATTAGGAATTGGTCATTTTATTTACTTAGAACTTTTGGGTTATAAATATCCTTTAGGTTCAACCTTTGAACTTAGATTGGAATTTATACTTCCTTGGCTATTTATTGGAGTTCTACTTTTCTTTCATTATGTTCTTTTCACAATGCTAAGCATGATCCAATTCCTGTTTAGCTAAACTCAGATTACCCAAAAGCTGAGAAAAAACTCAATCCGTTTTGTGAGAATTAAAAAGCACTCCATACCTTCATGTATCTTTCTTGATTTTCTGCAAACTAGGATTGACAATCGGTCTTTCCTTTAAATATCTCAACACTTTCAATTCAAAGAGTGCACATTGGATTGAATGTTGCTTTGATTTACGGTTGAGGAGAAGAATCAACTTGTAGCAAATTCAACTTCCTAAGAACAAACTTAGCGGCAATTCACTAAGGGAAATAAAGATCAGGTTCGACTCTCATTGAGACACCATAATCCGAGCACGGGCTTTTCCAGCACTTAAAGTAGAACTGGTGTTAACATCGATAGTTGTTGTTAATCCAAACAAGGATTAAATTCCAAGGATTAACTTGGGAAATTATTTAACATGAGAGAAGAGCAAGATACAAGGGTTGGGCCTTGTAGACGGTAACCGGCAAGAATCCCGAAGTAAAATCTATTTCAGTGATCGAAACAAATTGAGGTGAAGCAAAGCTGGAGGCTATCTCTCATCATAATAATTTTCAATCATTTATTTTTCTTATTTTTATTTATTTATTTTTATTCAATTCATTTTGCTAAACCCCTTTTATTTTACTTTTGCAATTTTCTTGGATCAAGATCAATTCAAACCGACATTGGAAATATTTAAGTTCCCACGGATCGACCTTTTCTTCTGTATACTACCTTCTTAGTCTATTTAATTGTGAAAAAGACTTTATTTATTTGACAAATTCGACGTTTTTCAATGAGTGAAATTTATTTTAAATATTACCACGATTTACAATTATTCAATGTAAGACCATTAGTGAAATTTATTATACATACGATCATGAGTGGTATTTATTCGATGTACGACTATGAGTGGACATTTATTTGATGATGTACAATGATAATACTCCAATATATTACTTCTATTAAATGAAATGTTGAGAGTGATTGAGTTAATAAAGTGTGAAATTCACTTATAATGGATACAAATTGTTAATTATACATGTTAAGATATATGTCATAAATGTTATGTCATGCACTATGTATATGTTTGATTTCGTGCTTATATTTATGACTTACCGGGATTATAATAGATTAGTTGTGTTATTAAGCTCGTAAAGCTCAACGTTTAAATTTTTCTATTATAGGGATTGTAGATCTTGCTAGGGTCAAAGAAGCACTGTCAATGGAGAATCTCCAACACATTTTATACATAGTACAATATTAATCTTTTAGTGGGCATTCATTTGGACCTTAATTGTATTTTGTTCTTAATTATGAAATTCTTTTTAGATATTTTGGATTGTAATTTTGATATATATTGAAGCTTTAGCTTTTCTATAATGTGTACATTTTGTTATATCAATGAAATTGTCTAGTTGAATTTTCAAATTGTCTGTTTATTAGAAATTTTATGTGTTAAAATACCTATGCTTCTCATTTTGGACGAGTCATGTTTAGGGTGTAACATTTAGCGATATCATAGCTCAGGTTCAGACTGTCCTATGACCAGTTTGTTGGTTTATGTTAGGGTCAATGAATATATGGCCCTAAGTTCAAATTTAATCCTCCAATACTTGGATTCTAATGGCATGTAGAGATGTTTTTTCCATAGCAAGGGTAAACCACTTTATTTCTTCTATTACAGTCAAGAAGAATTCCGCCTACCGGATTCCTTCGAGGGTGTTGAGTTGTCTCCTTTATGAATAAAGGCGCAGAGATATCTTCAGCGATGAATAACATTATGACCTTATTATCAGCTAAACAGAGTAAGATGCCCCTGCTAAGATCAAAGAAATTCATTATTGACCTCTAGAGAATACGAAAATAATTCTCATCAAAAGTTTCGAGAGTACTCTGTAGGAAATTCATACATCTGGAGGTATCTCGGCTGACGATTTAAATTTTGAAAAATATACTGAAGTATTGAGATTATTTCAGAGGGAATGCACATGGGACTAGAGGCAACTCCACCAACTTAATTACACTAAAATAAAACACTGCATTTAAGCGTCGAGGATTATCTACAGGCAAATATGCTCAAAATCATAAATAACTCTTCCCAACTCTACTAAAAACACAACAATGATTTCAATATATATATATATATATATGAGTCATTCAAATAAAAAAAAATACATGAATCCTAACAACCCTCTAAGATAAGTGTGAAAAATCTAAAAAAGTCCAAGTTGTGGATTTAAAAAAACAAAAATGTCAAGGTCATTCACCACACGACCATCAATCTTAAAACCTACTCAATAAAGCATTGAGAACCCTCCACAAGGTGTATACTCCATATGGCTTAAAAATAGTTAGCCCTACACTAACGACGACAACAATGAGCTTACCAAAAATTAAGTAACACCTTCAATCGCTCGATAAGGTTAAAACACTTTACAAGTGAGTGCTAAAATCTAAAACCAACTCACCTAACAGATCGTACAAGCAACAAATAAAATAAAATAAAATAAAAAAACCAATGACGCAAAAGGCAAAGAAAGAATGGCATTTTACTATGATAAAATTACATAAAAAAGTCCCAAAATTCATTAAAAATAAAAGGTCAAATCAGAGGATTGTCTAAATGAGTCTCTTCCACCCACATAGTCATCGCTATATGATATATGGCCTTTGTTGGCTGCCTTTGAGTCGTCATAACATAATTTTGAACCTTATTGATTTTTCTAGCTTGGTCCCAACCAATATAAAACTCCTACCTCAAATCCTCGAGTTTTTTTCCTTAGCAAAAAAAATATATATTAGAGTGTCTGCCTCATGTAACTCGGCCTCTTTAGAAACCACCTTATACTTTTATTCAATAAATTCCACAATATCTCTCTTAAAGGTAGAGGGAATCTCCTCCATCAATCCAGAAGCGCCACACTACTTTCATCACAGATTTCGCTGCCTCCTATACAATCTTAGATGCTTTTAGGTAATTATGCCTCCTAAAATCTAAGGGAGACATAGAAGATATACCATTTTCCAAGAACTCCCTATATGGAGGACCCTACAAACACAACAAACCACCAAGCTTAGGAAATTCTTAACTAATCAAACAAAACAAGTTAGAGGCTAGTAGCTCATACCTATTACCGGAGTAAACTTTGGAGTAGTAATTGCAACTACAAACTCTACACTCCTCCTCACCCCTGAGAGCTCAGTTTTCTTCACTTCCATTGGAGGGGGGACTTATTTTTCTCTACAATTGTGAGAGGTGACAACCCCTTTTTCTTAACAATTCTTACGAACAATGCATCCAAGTCCATACCTAAAACCCTCATTCAACCTAACCTTAACTGAAACAAGCATTTCATGCACTACAAGATGAACTACTTGAATCCCACACAATCGAATCCTTTGCAAAAACATTTGGAGTTGTAGAGATAGAAACCATCATCTTCATCTTTTCCTTCATAAATCAAACCTCCCTCGCTACTCTCACAGAAGAACCTTGTTGAAAGAGCTAGTAGCTCGTGTTTTAAGCATACTCAATTGAACATAGAAATGCTTTCTTTCTCATTGCTTAACATCATCCTTACATGGCTTATATAGCTGTCAAGATTACAAGTGGTTTAACAAGAACTCTAACTGCCTACTCTAACAAGAATGCAAACTAACTAACAGCCTAACCGAACTTAGTTAAACTTGCATCTAGAACGATCCATGCACGTGGGCTCAAACCAATCATACAGACATGCAGCAGCCATACACATGTACACCAGTCAGCAGCTTCAACATACTTCAACATTCTTCCTGCTTTCTCTCCTCTCATGCTTCTCAGCACAGCTTCACACATAACTTTGCACAAATTCTTCAAATGCATTTCGAGCCAATGGCTTAGTTAGTCCATCAACAATCTGATAAGCAGCAGGTACATAATTGACTCTCATCAGCTTGGCTGCAACTTTTTCGCGCACAAAGTGTATGCCAAGATCAACGTGTTTCTTGTGGGAATGATAGACAGGGTTCACGCTGAGAGCCACATCACTGGTGTTGTCGCACCATATGACAGGCTCTTCTTTCTGATAGACACCAAGTTCAGTAAGCAAAGCTCCAACCCAGACGACATCTGATGCAGTGTCAGCAACACTTTTGTGTTCAACCTCCATTGTAGAACGTGACACATACTTCTTCTTCTTCGAGCTCCAGGCAACCAAGTTATTCCTAACAAACACGTTGTGTCCAGACATAGACCTTCTATCATCAAGACTGCCACCCCAATCTGTATCAACAAAGGCAACCACCTTCACACCAGTTCCAGCAGCAGTAAATACCAAACCAAAGTTCATTGTGCCAACCAAATATCGTAGGATTAGTTTAACTGCAACCATATGCGACTATCGTGGATCATGCATGAACTGGGCAACCTTGTTTACACAAAATGCAATGTCAGGCCTTGTATGTCCCACATACACCAGACCTCCAACAATGCTGCGATAGAAGTGAGCATCAATAACGGGGTCTTCATCATCACAGCGTAACTTGGTGGCTGCTACCATGGGAGTTGGTGTTGGAGTGGCTTTTACCATGTTAGCTTCTCAAGGAGTTCCATGACAAATTTCTTCTGTGACAGTGCTAGATAGTCACTGGTTCATTTAACCTCGATCCCCAAAAAGTACTAGAGTTGCCCCAAACCCTTTAGTGAGAACTTGCCACTTAGCAATCAAACCACTTCATCTACTTCTGCACTCGAGTGTCATATGATGATGATATTATCAACATATACTAGTAGGTATACATAGTGCAGGCCCTTCTTCTTAATAAATAGGGACACATCTGCTCTTGATTCTTTAAAACCAATGCTCAACAAGTTATCTCGTAGCTTGGTATGCCAGCTCCTAGGTGTTTGCCTCAAATCATATACCGCATTTTTCAAACAGCACACTAGCTTACTTCTATCAGGAGCGTTTTGTTCGAAACCTGGTGGCTGTTGCATGAAGACCACCTCCTGAAGGTCACCATTCAAGAAGGCATTGTTCACATCAACTTGCCTTAGGGTCCACTTGTTGGTTACAGCCAATGACAAGATGACATTTAGTGTGTTCAACCTGACTACAGGACTAAACATGTCCCTAAAGTCATAGCCAAGAATCTGAGAGAATCCTTTAGTCACCAATCGTGCCTTATAACGGTGGATTATACCATCAGGGTTTCTCTTGATTCTGAATAGCCACTTACAACCTATCATCTTTCTTCCTTCAGGTAGATTAGTTAATTCCCAAGTCTTATTGCGTTGTAAAGCATTGTACTCCTCATAGACTACTACCTTCCAATCTGGAGATTTAAGCACTTCACGCACATTGCATGGAACATCATCACCAGCAGTTCCTAAGTATGCTTTGGGTTTGAACACCCCACATTTGCTCCGAGTCATTATTGGATGATTGTTGACCGGATTGACTTTAACTTCAGTACTATTATTTATGGCTGAGCTTTGCACATTTTGTTCTGAGTTTATTTCATGTTGTTCATCTTTATGAGTACCGCCTATAGTCACCTCAGGAGCAGCCTCAGTTTCCTCCATATCATGACTAACAATTGTACCTTACAAGCTGCTCGATGGATTGTTGCTGCTAGTATTCGGGGACAATCTGTTATTTCCATGTTGCGAAGACTCCAACCTCATGACATCAGTGACCAACTTAAGTGATTGAGATGTCCTTCTACTCAAGGTTGCAACTGGACTTCTGCCAGAGTTTTTGCAAAAGGAAAGATATTTTCATTAAATACCACATGTCTAGAAATGTAAACACGCCCATTGCTTGCTAAGCACTGAAATCCTTTGTGATGCGTGATGTATCCTAAGAATGTACACAACTGGGATCTAAATTCGTGCTTGTGCTGTAAGAGCGGTCTTAGTTGTGGGAAGCATCTATACCCAAACACCCATACTCTGTTGTAGTCTGGTATTTTTCCATGTAGCATCTCAAATGGAGATTTGTCAAGTAGCACCTTCGATGACAATCTATTAACGAGATGCACAGTGGTTTGAATAGCATATGACCAGAACTTGATGGGCATGGAGGCTTGTGCAAGTAACACTAAGGCCATTTCAACCAAGTGTCTATGCTTTCGTTACACCACTCCATTCTGATCAGACGTGTGGGGGCAGGTGAGGGGATGAACGATTCAAGCTTTGCTTAATTCATCGGTCAGAGGTCGAAATTCTCCTCCCCAATCAGTTTGGAGAGCTTTGATTATTCCCCCGAATTATATAGTATTGGCTTTTGAAACAAGTGAAAAGCAATTATGGCTTCAGCCTTTGTTCTTAGCAGGTATAACCATGTGAATCGAGTGACAACATCAATAAAGGAGACAAAAAATCTGAAGCCATTAGATGATATATGTGGGGGTCCCCATAGATCAGAATACACGAGCTCAAATGGTTCAATATATACACTGTCTGAGCGAGGGAATGGCAACTTATGGCTTTTACCTAAATGGCAGGCAATACAATTATGATTAAAATCATCGAACGTTTTTACATTGATTTGTTTACAAATTTTAGCAAGAGTATCATAAGATGGATGACCCAACCTTTTGTGCCATGTTTCTAAAGTTGTGGAAGAAGCCATGGCAGTCTGAACTTCAACCACACCATTTTTGCATCGAGTTCCACGTGCTTTGAAGGTATACAGTCCATTGTACTCTTCACCTTGCAGCAAAACTGCCTTAGAGACTTCATCTCGAACATAGCATGTTTTGGCATGAAATTCAAGAAATACAATGTTATCCCTAGCAAGCTTTGACACAAAAAACAAGTTTTTAGTTATTGAAGGAACATGGAGAGTTACTTAAGGCTAAGGTTCTAGATGCAGCAGGCAATTCAGCCTTGCCAACCAAATGAACTGGTAGATAGTTACTACTTCCTACCATTAACTTACCAGGATTGTTATAGTTTGAGTGAGGAGTGATCGAGGTTGCGTTGGAGGTAACATGGTATGTTGTACCGGAGTCAATTACCCATTGGTCTTAACCAGCAGACACCGCATGTGATTGGCCTTTCACAACACTCTTGTTATTATCATGATACATGCTATTGTGATTACAGTAAGAACACGCACTTTCATTGTTTCCATTTACAGCATAGTAAGCTTTTGAGGACTCAAGACCAGACTTGTGATCATCAATTATTAAACCAGAAAAATCCTTATCGAATTTGTGCCAACATTGGCTGACAAGATTACCAATCTTGCCACATAGTTGGCACTGAACTCTAGGTCGAGTCCTTCCTCTGCCACGAGATCTCCCATGCGTGTAGGATGAGTGGTTTGATCGGGGCTTCTGCTTTTCCCGGTTCTTATAAGAGTCAGCCTCACTCTTCCCTTGTGCAAGATTGACACTGATAGGCAAGGAATCAGGTTGGTAATCAAACCCTTCAAGATGAGTTTCAGCATCAACAAGTATCAGACATATGATATCAAGTGAAAGTGTGTCATGCATGGCAGATATAACTGCAATGAAAGGTTGATATTACCTTGTAAGTCCTTTGAGAATACTCGCAACATGCTCAGATACTGACACTGGACTTCCACTAGAGTGTAATACATCAGTAACCTCCTTTACTTTTGTGAGGTAAGTTCTCATACTATCTCCTCCCTTCTTGAGAGATTGGAGCTTGTAGTGTAAACTCATAATGGCAGTGGCAGAACGATTATCAAAGAATTGCAAGACTTTGTTCCATACCTGGGCGGATGTTTCAGCACCGACAAATTGAGGAAGCAAATGGGGACTGGCCATTGACAACAGCCAAGAAGGTAACGCACTGTCTTGAGATAGGAATTCTTCATGTTCTTCATTCACAACTACAACTCCTTCTTCACCAATAACCGTTTTTGGAGGCGGCAACATTGTGCCATTTAGCATTCGCTCGAGACGGTGACTCCTTACAGTGAGTAGCACTTGTTGTTTCCAAAGTAGGAAATTCATTTCATCGAGAACCACGTTAACCCTTTTCTTGGTGAACACTTTAGTGTTTCTTGAAGAGAACTCCATTGATGTGGTTGTAGATGAAACACTTTGATCCATAGTAGAACGGACAACGAAAGTACACCCTAGGATGTAGCGAATAATATCATGTTGAAAGAGCTAGTAGCTCGCGTTTTAAGAAGACTCAATTGAACATAGAAATGTTTTCTTTCTCATTGCTCAACATCATCCTTACATGGCTTATATAGCTGTCAAGATTACAAGTAGTTCAACAAGAACTCTAACTGCCTACTCTAACAAGAATGAAAACTAACTAACAGCCTAACAAAACTTAGTTAAACTTGCATCTAGAATGATCCATGCACGTGGGCTCAAACCAATCATCTAGTCATGCAGCAGCCATGCACACGTACACCAGTCAACAGCTTCAACATACTTCAACAAACCTCTATCAGCTGAAGAATCACTACATGAGGAACAATCTATGAACACATGTTCCATGGAAATAAGCCTCCTCATAGAAGTCACACATGGGGAGTGACTTTTCCCTCTAAATATGTAATAACTCAATCATATTGCAATTATTATATAGAGAAGTTGCATTGACATCGTTACATGATTGCATCAAAGAATTAAAAGGGCACCACTGATACATCTTGCAAAACCACATCATTGAATCTACTACCCTAAACCCTAAAATTCCTCATACTACTTATATCACTATGTGAAACATCCAAATTAAACCTTTCAAATTCATTTAGAATGTTATCATGCGAGTCTTCTGATTTCTAATTTATTTATTCCTTTGAAATCATCTCCGAGTGTTGTAACTCCTCAAACACACTCTTATTGTCCTCATAAGGTCGAGGGCACTTGGCCAAACCCCTCGAAAAGCACCCATTCGACATGGACCACGAGGATAATTGCAACAAGTAATCAACATATCCTCTTCCTCCTCCCTTCTCCCAACAACATCTTTTTCAAGTTATCCTTTCCCCCATTAGGCCATATCATTCTATAATTTTTAACTTCTGGAGGAAGCTCAGTAACTGATAGATGGTTTATTTAGTCATTATTTTATCTTTAATTTTCTCATTAGTTGTTTTTTATGGTTGATTTATTCATTTTGATTTATTTTCTATGCAGGACATTAGGTTCTGGAACTTGCAGTAAAAGGACATAATTCTATGGTTTTTTTATTTTCGGAATCAAGGCTGGATTAGTGGGCATGACTCTGGGCATCTAATCTAGCGTTGAGTCAGCAGCTTCCAGAAGGTCTAGTCAACGCTTCTAGAAGGACAAACGAATCAACCATATTTTTGAAATTCTAATTCAAAATTATCTCTTGTTTTTAGGATTTTAATTTGAATATTTTCAAGAATTATCTTTAGGAATTATCTTTTTTTTAGGAATTATCTTTTCATTATTTTTAGGGATTTAGAAATCTATAAATACTCCCTTAGGGTATGCTTGAAAAAACATTCAAATTTCACTCTTCTTCTTTACTTTGGGATTTATAAAAGTTTTCTTTTTCTTTTTCAAAGTTTTCTTTATTTTTATTTTTAAAATGTTATGTATGATTTTCATACTTAGCTAATTTCTCCATAAGACAAGGATTAAGCGATGACTTAATTCCGACTGTGAAGAATGAAAGCACTTAAAATACCTTCGAGTTATTTTCTTAATTTTTTTTTGGAGAAATAGGATTGGCAATTGACATTTCCTTTAAAAACAAAACTCTTTTAAATTAAAAAAGTCAAAGTTGGTTTGGATGTTGTTCTGGTTTAAAGTTGGGAGGAAGAATTGACTGGTAACAAGTTCGACTTCATGTGAACATAGTTAGCGGCGGTCCACTAAGGGAAATTGAGATCGAGCTCGATTCTCAATGAGACAACATAGTCCGGGTTGGTTTTTTCAAAACTTTAAAACTGGGTTAGTGCAGATGATGATAGTTTTAGTTATCAACATAAGAACTGAAATTCAAATGGATTATCGGTTTACAAGATAAACAAACAAGTTACCGTGGTTGGTCCCTGTAAATTTTAACCGACGGTTATCCAAAGTGAAAATCTACTCCTAAGATCGGTTGGAATTATGGAAAAGCTAAAGCTTGAGGATGTTTTTACCATAAGTTCTCTTTATCTCAATTTATTTTTAATTAATTAGTTTATTTTATTCTTCTCTCATATTTTAAACAATTTAAAATCCCCTATCTCATATTTGTCCAAATCCCTATCTTATCTCATCTTTATCCAGATCCAGAATTAGATTGTCCATAACATCAGAAACTCCAAAGTCCTTGTGGACCGACCCTACTTATCTTTACTACTCTCTTCCCTTATTTATTTTGAGAAGAAAGAATTATTTGCCAGTAAAACGACGCTTGTTAAATTGGCGCCGTTGCCGGGGACTTTGGCTAAAGTAACTGATAAAGTTGTTTCTTTTTTATTTATAACCAAAAGTAATCTAGGTGATTTGGTAAAATTACGTATAGAAATCGAAGCACGAACCAGACGAATTCACACAAAAATGCTTCGAGAAAAAAGAAGAAAATGACAACAGGAAAATATGGAGCATTCATATTCATAATTAAATCCAGAAGGACCATCTCCCTCCAATACAAATGAAGAACCAATAACTGAAGATACATTAGGAGCTAACAACACACCATAACTGTTGGCAGATCAAACAATTCGCTAGTTAGCTGCGACACCTGTCGTTCAATAACCTCTCTCCATTACTTTCCCACAAGGTAAAACTCTGTTTCAACTAAAAACAAACCTTATTCATCTTTTTCCAATATTTCATGGACTTCCCAATAAGTGCCCACACAAAAATCTCACAGAATTTCATATGGTCTGTTCGAGCATGAAACCTCAAAGAGTATCTAAAGAAAAAAATAAAACTATGGTTTAGCTAAAGAATGACTATTTTATTTACCTCCTAATTTTATAAACGGACTGATTTAACTTGAACTTTTCTTGATATGTTTTTTTCCAGCAGCAAAAACAAGTAAATTAAGGAGAATCATTCTGGGGATAAGACAAAAAGATTGAGAATCACTTTACGACTACTAGGAGCAATTTAAGAAGCTTTGTGCAAGCTGTCTGCAACACGGGTTATCCAAACAAACACTTCTCCAATATTTTTATGAATGGCTGCTTCTCATGGAAATGAAGACTATAGATGCTTCAAATGGAGGAGCTCTTGTCAACAAAACCTCAGCTGCAGTAAGAGAATTAATTTCGACAATGGTTGTCAACTCTCAATAGTTTGTCTTTTCAAGTGAACCCAACCGACGGGTGCATGAGATAAGTACATTTTCCTTAGAAAACAAAATCGACAACTTAACAGATGCAGTTAATTATTTTGTTACAGGGAAAATTGGACCAACAAGAGTATGCGAAATATGCAGAATTCCAGATCATCCGACGGATTGTTGTCCAATGCTACATGATGAAATTGGCACGTAAGTGAATGTTGCAAGGAACTTTTTGGGACCTCCCCAAAAACCTATAACCCATACTCCAATACCTATAATTTGGGATGAACAAACCATCCAAATCTGATCTATGGACAAAACCAAAGGTTGAATCAAGCCTATCAACAAAGACCCCCACAAAAGTTTCAATCGTAAAAATACTCTTTCGAATTCATTATTGAATATTTGACATTGTCTCATAAAAAGTTCAAAATTGAATCGAGGCCAATCTTCAAGAGCTGGACAAACAAATGAGCCACCTGACTCAAACTGTGAGAAGATTAGAATCACAAGGGATGCTATATTTTCAAACGGAGTCAAATTCGAGAGAGAAAATAAGGTCAATCACTCTTCGGAGTGGTACAATTTTTGAACAGCAAATCCCAAAAGCAGTTGGCTTAAATCCCCAAAGGAATGAAGAAGAACTAAAATCCTAAATAAATGAAGAAATAGTTGGCACATATCCCTGAAGGAAAAGGGGATTGATGTAAGTCCCAAAAAAAAGTTTCAAGACTTAATCCGACACCATCTCCCTATGAAACTCTGGCTCATTTTCCTTCCAGGTTAGAAAAAAAGGGACAAATAAGCTGAATAGAAGGAAATCTTGGAAGTATTCTGGAAGGTTGAAATCAACATACCCCTCCTTTATGTAATCCAAAAAATACCAAGACATGCTAGATTTCTTAAAAACCTCTGTACCATAAAAAAGGCTTATCGGAACAGAAAAGGTGAATTTAGGAGATCATGTTTTAGTAGTTTTCCAATGAAAGCTTCCACCAAAGTTAAAAGATCAAGGTATGTTCGTTATACCTTACAAATTGGTAAAGTTGGAATTAAACGCGCAATGTACGATTTAAGAGCTTCTATAAATATTATGCCTTTATTTGTGTACAACTTACTTTCTAATAAGCCCTTGAAGAATACATGAGTAATAATACAACTGGCGGATTGATCAATAATTTATCCCGAATGACTTTTGGAAGATGTCTTAGTTAAGGTAAATAAGCTTATGTTTCTAGCAGATTTTTATGCCATTGACATGGAAAACTACCAAACAAATACTTGTTCCGAGATACTTTTGGGTCGACCATTCCTTAGCACATCAAATACAAAAATTGATGTAAGAAGTAAAATTCTTACAATGGATTTTGATAGTGAGATCATAAAATTTGATGTACACAAAGCAATGTGTTATCCTAATATTGTTGCTAGTATAAACTTTGTTGATGTCATTAAGCCTACCGTTGAAAAATTTATAGAATCTAACTTTATTGATAATCTATGCAGGGAATTGGAGGAATTTCACGATGAGACCAGAGAGTTGGAAACAAGTTTTTTGTTAATTTTGATTCATATTTCATCCCTTTAAACCCTAAGATGTTACCTTCTATTTTGCAGGCTTCTCAAATTGATTTGAAGAAATTACCAGAACACTTGAAGTATGCATTTTTGGGTGAAAATGAAACTTTGCCGGTTATTATTTCAAGTAAGTAATCAAAAGAAGAGGATGATGATTTGGTAACGATATTACGTGCAATATAAGGAAAATCGAATGGACTATTTCCAATATTAAAGGACTTAGTCCCTCAACTTGCATGCACAAAATAAAGATTGAAAAAGGAGAAAAATCGTCATGGGAAAGACAACGCCGACTAAATCCACAAATGATGGAAGTTGTGAAGAAGAAAACAGAAGTTTCTTCATGTAGATGTAATTTACCCAATCTCATATAGTAATTGGGTAAGTCTGTCCATGTGGTCCCAAAGAAAATTGAAGTTACGATAATTGAATATTTGGAAGGTGAGTTAGTTCCGATAATAGTGTAGAATGGATGGAGAGTTTGCATCGATTACATGAAGTTGAATTTATTAACCCGAAAAGACCATTTTCCTGTTCCATTTATAAACCAAATGATAGAAAGATTAGCTGGTAAATCTCATTATTGTTGTCTTGATGGCTTTTCAGGATTTTTCCAAATCCTAGTGGCACCAGAAGATCAGGAAAAGAAGATGTTCGCATGTTCTTTTGGCACATTTTCCTACCGACGTATGCCTTTCGGACTTTGCAATGTACCTACCACATTCCAGAGGTGTATGCTTAGTATTTTCTCTGATTATATCGATAAAGGCATTGAAGTCTTCATGGATGACTTCACTGTGTACGGTAATTCATTTGATGAATGTCTATTAAATGTACTTAGACGGTGCCTAGAATTTAACCTCATTTTACATTACGAAAATGTTATTTCATGGTTGATAAGGGGTTAATTCTAGGCCATATTGTTTCTTCAAAAGGAATTGTAGTTGATAAAGCGAAATTAGATGTTATACGATCACTTTCTTACCCCACAACTATGAGGGAAATTCGTTCTTTTCTTGGCCATACAAGATTTTACTACAATATTATTAATAACTTTTCGATGATAGCATAACCATTATGCAATTTACTTCAGAATGATCAATAATTTGATTTTAATATAGAATGCAAGTAGTCATTTGATACATCAAAGGAAAAGCTTATATCAGCCCCAAATGTTCAACCACTATATTGGGATTACCCTTTCAAGCTTATGTGTGACACATCAGATACAAGTATTGGCGCCATTCTTGGTCTGAAAATTGGCAAAGAGCCACATGTCATAGCCTATGCATATTAGACCTTAAATTCGGCTTAGAAAAATATTTCCACTATGGAAAAAGAATTGTTTGCTATAATTTTTGCTTTAGAAAAATTTAGATCTTACTTGCTTGACACGAACATTATTGTTTTTTTACCATGAAGCTTTAAGATATTTGATGAGCAAAAAGGAGGCAAAACTGAGACTTATCTGATGGATCCTACTTTTACAGGAATTTAACTTGGAAATTAAAGACAAAAAGGGATGCAAAAATTTGGTAGATGATCACTTAAGTTGAATTCCCCTTTCTACATTCGATCCACCACTTCGAGAACAATTTCCTAAAGAAAATATAATGGTGGCGCAAAGCATAACTCCATAGTTTGCGGATATGGTCAATTATTTTGCCATAGGTAAGTTACCATAAGATTTACTAAGATATGAAATTAATTGAATAGAGCTTGAATCCCGACACTATATTAAAGATGTTCCTTACCTTTGGAAACACTGCTCAAATCAGGTAATTCCTCAATGTATCACCGAAGATGAGGTAAATTCAATTTTACAATTCTGTAATTCTTACTCATGTGGTGGCCATTTCGGGCCAAAACGTACAACCCATAATATTCTTGAATGTGGTGGTCATTTCTGTAATATTTTGGCCTAACATCTTTCGAGATTCTTATTTATTTTGTAAAACTTATGGAAGATGTTAACGTACATGTAATTTAAGTCGTAGAATCGAAATATCTCTTAATCCGATACAAATTTGTGAGGTTTTGATGTTTGGTGAATCAATTACATGCGTCCTATTATTTCTTTATTTGGAAACACTTATATAATTGTGGTTGTAGATTATGTTTCTAAATGGGTGGAAGCTAAGGCTACACAAAATAATGATGCTAAAACAAAAGTATTTTTTTTTTTTGAAAAATTCTAATTTTTTTCAAGTTTGGCACACCACAGGCTATAATAAGCGATAGAGGAACACATTTCATTAATCGAGTAATCGAATTGCCGATGAAAATATTTGAAGTAACTCAAGGAATTGTTGCAACCTACCAATCACGAACAAATGGGCTGGAAGAAGTGTCAAATCGTGAAATTAAAATAATTCTTGAGAAAATTATTAAACCAGACCATAAGGTTTGGAGTTTAAAATTAACTGATGCACTTTGGGCATACCGAACCGCTTATAAAGGTCTCATTGGGTTGTCTCCATACCAACTTGTTTTCGATAAACCGTGTCATTTGCCTGTTGAATTGGAGCACCGAGAATAATGGACAGCTAAATAATGTAATATGGACATGGATGTGGTTGATGAAGTACGAAAATTACATATTCAAGAACTTGAGGAAATTCGAAGAAATGCCTATGATAGTGTTCATATATTTAAAGAAAAAACTAAATAATTCCACGACAGTAGAATTTCTTTTAAAACATTTTCGGTCGGTCAAAAAGTTTTATTATTTAACTCCAAATTTAAACTTTTTGCAAGAAAATTAAGATCAAAATGACTTTGACCCTTTGAAGTAACTCAAGTATTTCCTCATAGTGCTATTGAAGTGGAAGATAACTCAGGAGTTAGATTTAAAGTTAATGGTAAAAGGTTCAAGTCATATTATGAAAATGCTCCAGTTGGTCTAATTGTAGAAATCAAATTGGAGGAACCCAAAATCTGAAAACAGGTCGTTGAGCTAGCGATGTTAAACAAAAGCTCTTTATGGGAGGCAACCCATTTCGTTTCGTTTTATTTATAGCAAATTTTATTTCTTTCTATTTAATTTTTAGTAAATTTTTATTTTATTAATTCTTATTATATTTTAAATTTTCTCTAAACATATTGGAATTTCAATTGAATATACAACCATGGAGAAATATCTCACCATTGGAGACAAGAACTGGCGCAAGTTAGCAAAACCCACACTTCAATACGGTGCACGTTAGTATAACCTAAACCCTAAATTTCTAGGCCTATAAACAAACCAAACGCACACGAACGGAGGTATGTTCATGTTCGTTCATTTAATAAATAAACGAACATAAACGAACACGATCATAAACGAACAATTTTTTTTGTTCATGTTCGTTTATTAAGGAATATAACTTGTTCATGTTCGTTCATTTAATAAATAAACGAACATAAACGAACACGAACATAAATGAACATGAACATAAACGAACACGAACATAAACAAACATAAACGTTGGAGACCCTACCTAAAGGTGTAAACGAGCCGAGTCGAGCTCGAGTATTGCTCGAACTCGAAAACTTTCAAAGTCAGCTCGACTTGAAAACTCGCGAGCTTAAAATTATCAAGTTCTACTCGAACTCGAAATATAATATTGAAACTCGATTCGAACTCGAAAAGGCTCAAACTCAAAAAAAAATTAAGAGCTCGATTAAAACTCGAGACTCGAGCTCGATTGAAGCTTGATTCTGAGCTCGATTCAAGCTCGACATTGCCCCAAGCGCAAAGATGCTTAAACCTATTCTCCCCCATCTTCTTTTATATAAGTTACCAATCCCGAGCTTCTTGTTTGCTACTGATGTGGGATTGCATAACGTTCCTCCAATTTCTTTCTTTCTCTCTCCTTCAACAACAGTCGAGATGAACACAAATTGTTTTCATGTGATTGCCGATCTTAATCCTTGGGGATCAAACAAACATGTCCTTAGCTTCGTGCTATGTAGAAGTTGAAAATTGGGACTTCTCTTTGCTCATCAGATAACCAGCTGGTGGCGCAGTCACATAGGGTTTCGGCGTAGTAGATGTTGACGGTACTGGGTATGCAGCTTATAGATCGTTCAAAAAGAACTAAACCATGTTAATATTGTTGGAGTTTCCAAATTAAATTGGGTTAATTATGGAGTTGGTAATCAGAATATCAGATTAATTAATATTTTCAAGATACTTACAAATTGGTCACCAAAATTGATTTAAGAAGATTTGGTTAAACATAAATGAATGAACATAAACGAATATAACCGAACGAACATAATTGAACGTTCACGAACGTAAATGAACGAACGAGACATATGTTCATGTTCGTTCATTTAATTAAACGAACACAAAATCTTATTCATGTTTGTTCATTTAATAAATAAACGCACATAAATAAACTTCCCGCTGCACGGTTCATAAACGATTCGCTGAATATTCAATTCATTTACGGCCTATAAATTTCCCTACCTCTACCTCTATTTTTAATTTGGGTCACTTTAATCCTTTAATAAATTTTCGGCGAGCCTACCTTCTACTATCTCTATCCTACTTTTTAAACTAAAACCAATATTCTTCCTTTTTAAACTTCTAATGGGGTCCACCTATCCTTTTACATATCATTATCTAAACCTTTTAAACTTCAAAATCCCAACCCCATCTTTATTCCTTTTTGGTCGGCCACACTCCCCACAAAACCCAACATTTTTTTAATTATTTTAAATTCTAATCCATATCCTTGACTATCCAATATTTTAAACATTTTAAAATTAAAAAAACCCCACCCCTATCTCTATCTTAGACCGACCACAAACCTTTCCCAATTAAACCTCATTTTCTATTTTATTTAAGCTCCACATGCCCTAAACAAAATAACAAGCCCTAAACAAAATAACAAGCCCCAATTACTTTTTTCTTCTTTCTTTGCGTCTCACGAACTCACCATCATTCTCTCTTCCTCTTTTGACTAACACCGATTCACCCATAAGCCACAACATCACCACCTCTTTGTACCACCGTTCGCTGGCACGATAACTATCACAACCATCGCTCCTCTTTCGGCCTTCAACAACTTCTCCTTTGTCCAAGATGGTGAGAACACGACACCAAGCCAACCAAGGAGCTCCACTACCGGCTAACCTTGGAGGTCACCACCGTCATGCCACTCCGACTTTCATCCAGGTTTCGAGCGACTCTGACTCGCTGCTCATGCCACCTCCTCATCATCGTGGTGGGAGACGACAGCAAGGCTTCCCAACACGTGCTCCGTCGCCAATGCACATTCCTCACGCTACCGATCCAAGCAATCTACGATAGACCCAACCATCATCCACGATATCCCCAACCTTTTACTCTATGTTGTCTAGTTCTACTTCTCAGTCCATGTCGGATGCTACGCCACCACCGTCCGTTCACTCTACCGTCCCTGAACAACCTATGTTAAAATCTCCTCTTCTTAAAATTGAACCATTACTGATGTGGCACCCTGCTTTTGTTTATACAGAGAACTTCAAACAAGGATTCCCTATTCCGCCAGCTGCTACAGAAGCTTTCTCCTCTCATCAGCATGCCGAGAAATCATCATACCCTTCATTTGCTGCAAGCTTTGTACCCGATTTTGGTGAGCATTATGCTCACAGGGATGACGTTGTTCATGATAGTTATTTAGAGAAACACCGTCAGGGTCGAACCTATTTGGTTTCAATTGAAGAAGTCCTGTAAGGACATTTACAATTTGATGATGATGAGTCTTGGCAGTTCGACAGTATTCGACATCGTCAGTTTTAGGTTTGCAAATATATTCCCTCTCGCACTCTTGACAGTTTACACTTTCGAGAGTCTGTCTCCAATTATTTTGTTACTATTGGTTGCGAATTGTATCCTGGGATTAGGTGTAGCACATACTATGAATTGGTTTTTGAATTTTATGCTAAGTTTACATTTTTGCAACATCGAGTCATTTCTATCGACTCTTCTGATGTTATTTCCTTTCGATTTTCTTGGTCAATATTTTAGGATATCTGTAAATGATTTTTTTTATGGGGTTCGTGACGAATGTCATGGATCACTTTTTTACTTGATATTCTTAGGGATTTTGATGTCGACATAACTTATGAGGGACTTATAGTTTCGGCAGAAGTCCAATTCAATGCTCGTACTACAAAAGCGTGGCACATCCGTGACCCTGCTCTTTGCTACATCTATCAGTTTTTGGCATACAACTACTCCGAATGTAATGACACTACATCCACATTTAGTAAGGTCAAATTATTCTTTTTATGGTGTATGCAAACTGTTACGAAGGTAAACTTTGGCTTTTATTTCGCTCGCACCTTTGAGTGTGTTGTGTGGTTCGATTGCCCTCTCATTCTTGGTCCTTATATAACCCACCTTGCATCTCGTCTATTTCCATTAACATTTGATACTTCCCATTTTACCTATGCTTTTGCTATGGATACTTTAGATGCTAGGTGCTTGGACACCATGGGCCTCCTTGCCGACATCCTTGACGCTCTTCACATTGTTCCTCCCGGCACTATTGCGCCTCGTAATCAATAAGTTTTTCTCTTGAGGACTACTCCACAACCACCAATGATCAAACACCCGCACAATGAGATCCATGAGGTTCATGGATGCCTCGATTCCATTGAGGCTAACTTGGCCGAGATCTTATCTTACCTTTGGCTGATGCATCTCGTAGCGGTCGTAGCTGCGGCTGACATAAGACCAGGGGAGTAATTATGTTCTCACTCTTGTTTTTTTTATTCATATTGGGACAATATGGTCTAGGTGAGGGGGTAGAATTTGCTATCAAATTTTTCTCTTGCTTGTTTGATTGGTTGGAATTAAGTTGTTTTGATATTGATGTGTTGGAATCTTTAGTTGCTTATCTTGAACTTCACTTTATACCCTTGCTTCCTTTTGGATTGTGATCATGTTTTGATCAGACTTATTTTGTATGATGGTTATTGACATAGCTGGTGATTTTTTGTTAAGTATTGATATTTCATGTTTTTGTTTATGGAGATGATCTTGACTCGGTATATATAAACATTTCTTGTGAAATTTGAGTCTAATGAGCATATATTTTTCGTTCTTGCTCAGTGTTTGACTGAGTGTGTTGGACTAATTATGATATTCTAGAACTCGTAATCTTAATGCATATCAAGACTACATGTTAGACATAATGTTTTAATGTGATAGAGGCACTTAGGATTAAACCCACTTTTTCTCAAATAGCCTACCTATTTATATATTCACTACACATTTTGAGCCTTTATCCTTTTTCTTTATTTTTATCATATGATTAAACACAAACCTTTATTTTTATCCCTCTCTTCTACCCTTTCCAGAACAAGTAGATTAGTTGTTTAATTTGATGTATGTTTTTATTGTTTTATTTTTATCTTTGCAAAAAAAAAGGTTTTTGAACAGTGCAAAAATTACAGTAATACAATGCAAAAAACAACAGAAAAACCAGAAAAAATTCAAAAAAGCGAAAAAGAAAAAAAATAAAAAAAAGATTAAAAAAAGGTTGCTTTATGTTTATGTTTTTGTTTACATGTTTATACGTTTGCTTTTATTTATTTTATGAAGTTAGTGATAATTTGTAAATCTCTTGTCTTGGTACTTAAACCAATCACCATGGCTTTTTCCCTACCCTAACCTAGGCCCCATTACACCTTGATTTAAAGACCCCTTGATTATTGTATTATGTTCACTTTTAGTAGTGTTTGATTCCAAACCTATGGTAATATATTGGTTAGTTCTGATTTGAGCGATTTTATTTTACCTTAAATACTTTGAGCGGATATGTGTGAAACTTTGTGAGGTATTGAGTTATGTTTCATTGATGTTGGTAAATAATTGGAATATCTTGCTTGCTTAAAATTATTCTTAGTTGTGTCTTTGCTTGATTATATCGTGAGTTCGGTAATTGTTATGGACTTAGTTCGTTTGGAAGTTAGAGGAATAAAGTAAAATTGAAGATGGCAATTTGTGATTTTGATGTGTTAATTGAGGAATGCTTAAGGACAAACATTGCATAAGTGGGGGGAATTTGATAGGTGATTTATTTAGTTATTATTTTGTCTTTAATTTACTCCTTAGTTGTTGGTTTTTGTGGCTAATTTGTTCATTTTGATACATTTTCTGTGCATGACATTAGATTCTCGAATTTTCTGTGCATGACATTAGATTCTCGAAATTGCACTAAAAGGACATAATTCTGTAGTTATTTTTATTTTTGGAATCAAAACTGGATTAGTGGGCATGACTTTGGGCATGACGTATCTGATGTGGCGTTGAGTCATCAGCTTCTAGAAGGTACATTCAGCGCTTCTAGAAGAACGAACGGATCAACCGTATTTTTGAAATTCTAATTCGAAATTATATCTTGTTTTTAGGATTTTAATTTGAATATTTTCAAGAATTGTCTTTAGGAATTATCTCTTGTTTTTAGGAATTATCTTTTCATTATTTTTTAGTTATTTAGAAATTTATAAATGCCCCTTAGGGTAAGCTTGAAAACACATTCAGATTTCCCTCTTATTCTTTACTTTGGGATTTATAAAAGTTTCTTTTTCTTTTTCAAAGTTTTCTTTATTTTTATTTTTAAAATGTTATGTATGATTGTCATACTTAGCTAATTTCTCCATAAGCTAAGGGCTGAAGCGATGACTCAATTTCGATTGTGAGAATTGAAAAGCACCAAAATACTTTTGGGTTATTTTCTCAATTTTCTGGAGAAATAGGATTGACAATTGGCCTTTCCTTTAAAATCAAAACACTTTTAAATCAAAAAGTCGGCATTGGTTTGGATGTTGTTCTGGTTTAAAGTTGGGAGGAAGAATTGGCTAGTAGCAAGTTTGACTTCCTGTGAACACACTTAGCAGTGGCCCGCTAAGGGAAATTGAGATCGAGCTCGATTCTCATTGAGACAACATAGTCTGAGTCAGGTTTTTCCAAAACTTTAAAACTGAGTTGGTGCTGATGACGATAGTCATAGTTAGTCTATGGAATGGAATTCAAAGATAACTTTTTGGATTATCGGTTTACAAGAGAGTAAAATAAGTTACAAGGGTTGGGCCTTGTAGATTATAACCGAAAGTTATCCGAAGTGAAAATCTATTCCGATTATCGGTTGGAATTGAGGTAAAGATAAAATATGAGGCTGTTTTTAACATAAGTTCTCTTTTCTCAATTTCTTTTTAATTATTTTAATTATTTTATTATTATATCATATTTTAAACAATTTAAAATCCCCCATCTCATCTTTATACAAATCCTTATCTTATCTCATCTTTATCCATATCCATAATCAGAAAGTCTACAACATCAGAAATTCCAAAGTCCTTGTAGACCGGCCTTACTTCTCTTTACTACTCTCTTCCTTTATTTATTTATTTATTTTTTAGAAGAATGAATTATTTGACAGTAAAACGACACTAATCAGTAACAATTATAATATCCCTGGAATCGTTGGTGTTCATGTTCTAAAGACAATACCTAAAACATTCCAGACAGTAGTCATCTTCGAGACAGCTAAGCATTTACCCTTCTTCGAAATGGAAAGTTAATCCCCCCCCCCCTTCCTAATAAAGTCATGGAAAACTTGCAAGTTACCTTAATAAACTTCAAACGATCCAAGGCCAGTTTTAACTTGTTATTCCAACCAACAATGGGCCCACTAACCTCAAAACCCTTTGTACATATGCATGTGAAGCTAAACAATCTGAGATAAGTTCTCTGTGTAACACTATTCAGAAAACAAATGTTTTGAAACAAAAGCGCCGAAGGCACCCATTATCTCTGTCGACATAAAATAAAATAATCAACAAGGAGCCACAAAGAAACCCCAATCAGTTGCCCTAGAGCTCTCATAAGTGTTTAATTGTTCTCGTACAAAATCCTGAGTCAAAAGATAAAAATTGGCCTCTAAGGAAAACAATGGAAGATAAAACCGCTCATGGTAGCCATCAGAAATTTTGCTACAATCACTTAGGCAACATGGCACAGTAGTCTTAAACTTAAATTCAAAATTATCCCACAACAATCCACGACATAACAAAAAATTCCTGGCCTCGTTGAAACCAGTCTTGCAATCTAAAGAAACACTATCCACCAATATCGATAAGATGTCCCCAATTTCTTCTCTCTCAACCCTTTCCCCCAAGTGACACTTTCTTCTATCTCTGTAAAATGGAAATCCAATTTGCAAACAATAAAACAAAAAAAAAGAAGAGATTGGATACAAATATCATGAATTAGGGACTTTTACCCATAATACCTCTTAAATAGATGGAAAACGCATGATCTCCCCGATGGTCGAAATAAAATATATCTCCCTCTTCCAAACACTCACACAATACTGTGTGCACTCTACAGTCATTGAAAAAACATCATTATGAAGATTCCCCAAAATGGCTCATTTATTCCACTCCACACAAACATACACTAGTCTCAGATCAAGTTATTTAGGGCATTTTTTTCAACTAAGGAGGCTAATTGTTATATTCCTTTCAAATCTCCTCTGCAATATTGATCTTCGCTTCACACAATTATGACCTCTAGAGAACATCTCTGCAATTGAGGCCTCGAAAGAACATCTCTGAACACAATATCTCTAAAGCCTTGCACTTATCGGGAAGCCACAACCCTTTGACATGATCTCTGACAGGTCTCACGTGATTTGTCAAAATTAATTGACAATTGACCATATCAATCAAATCTACATATCCTACCAGTTTACAAATAGTCATCATGATCTTACGTCTGAAACTAACACTAAGGGTCACTATAAAAACCTTTTGATCAAGACTGAGAGAGGAGAGAGGGTTTTTGACATCTAAGATCTTAACTTCAACCTTCCTTCCTCAAAAAATAGAGAACCTTCAACGATCAATAGTCATTCTCCCACCGACTGTGACTCTCCATCCAAACCAAAAGGAATGAACCAAATATGTAATAAGTGAGTGACCAAATATGAAATTTACCCAAGTAAACATATGTAAAATAATTGAAAGGCTTTTATCACAACCTAAAGTATATTTCCTTTTTTATTTAAGTACCTAAAGTATTTTTTTATCAAAATAAGTATCTAAACTTATCTTTTTGGTCAAAAATAGGTACCTAAAATATTCTTTAATTAATGTCACATGTCAACTTTTTTAAAACATAGATGAAAAAAATTGAATACTTTATGTACCTATTTTGACCAAAAATACTTTAGGTGCATATTTTGACCAAAAAGATAAGTTTAGATACTTAATTTAACTAAAAAAACTTTAAGTACCGGATGAAAAAAGATTACACTTTAGATATTTATTTATGATATAAGCCTAATTGGAATATTTCAAACCTATAGGATTTTCAAATCTTCAATTTCATCCACATTATCTCCACTCTTGAATAGTCAAAGAATTTCTTATTGAAACCGAAATGCACAAAAGAAACATAAAAATCTCAACTTAAAATTATTTTCGAACTCCCACATTTTCTTCATCACCAAACAATAAAATAAAGGATTAATACAAAAATAAATGTCCAAATTATATTGTTTTTGCCTAAATTGTTTTGGTCAATCCAAGTGTCCGAATGACACGTTACACTTTTAGGTGCCTTGATCATAACGGACGTTAAATTTTGCCTGTAAGTGACATGTGTCATGCTCAAGTAATTTTTAAAAAATATATATTTTGATTTTTTTAAAACATAAATTTTTAAAAAATTATAAAGGAGACATGTCATTTACGGGTAAAATTTAACGTCGATAACGGTCCAAACACCTAAAAGTTTAATATTGAAAACGTTAAACTCCTGAATTGACACTTAAAAGTTTAATGTTGGAAAAATTAAGATCATGAATTGACCGAAAAATAGTTTAGTCGCAAATGAAAAAATATATAGTTTAGACATTTATTTGTATATTAAACCTAAAATAAATTAACAATCTTCAACACGAAAACATCAAAATTTCTTATTCAAAAAGGAAGAAGAAAAGAAAAAAAATAAATCAAAATACCACAAAACACGATCTCCATTTATTGCTCAAAATATCACAAAAAGATCATCATGGATCATGTATTGACCATAAGATCTCTCAAGGCACAAAGAGCATCCTTACATTGATAGACGACATGGATACTGTAATCATCATCGCCAACGATAGTCCTAACAAGTCTTTGCAATTCTTTCTTTAATTTTAATGAAAGAATTGCAACTCCCAAACCACTTAATAAGAAAACTAAACCCTTTAAACTACATATTTAATATCTAAATTACAATTCTTGATGATAGAGTTGACCCCCAATAAAAATTTTAATTTAAATATTTAAATTTTTTAAAATTTTAAATTGATCCCCCAAACTCTATCATCAAATTTCACCGCTATTTAAAATTATAAATTTAAACAAATATATATATAGAATATGTACATTATCAATTAACATATTTTCCTTACTGTTAAAAAATTGTTAATATTGCTTTGGACGAAATGCTAGCTAGCTTAGCAGCGCGAACAAGGAAAACGTACGACTAATTTTCAGAATCCGTACGCCTTCAATTGTTTATTGTAACTTTAATCTGACGGCTTGCATTTTGACGCTTGTCTTTTTTTTTTGTATACCTTTCTTAATTTAGAGTTAAACCTCAAAGCCTTAATTTATCATATTTATGAGTAAAATATGTTCAAGGTATAATAATAAAGATTTTCATTAAAAGTATGTCGTGTTTATTCTAGACTCCTCCTTCTCAATAAAACATACCCTTTAGGGTGCGTTTGGTTCACGGAATGTAAGATTATCAGTGGGAATAAAAGATTACAAGTGGGAATAAAAGATTACCAGGTAATAAGATTACTGGGAATGTTGTATTTTGTGTTTGGTTGATTTAACATGAATGTAAGATTACCGTGTTTGGTTAAAGGAATAAAAGATTATTGTAATGTATATTTAACCAAATTGTCTTTATTATATATTTGTATAATATTACAAATTGTAAAATATTTATATTTTTTTTAAAAAATTAAATTCATAATATTTATATATTTTTTTTTACAAAATTAAAAATATAAAAAAAGTTTAATGAAAGGGTAAATTTTTTAACCCCTAAACTTCATATAAAATTTTAATTATAGACTTTTTTTTGTAAATCTAAAATAATTTAAGGATAAATTTGTAATTTAACCTTCGTAGAATTTTTATTATTCAATGACAGAAGAAGGATATTTTTGAAAATAAAAATAAAAATTTAAGGGCATTTTAGTCCAAAACGCCGGTAATGTTACAATACCTAAGGGAAGGGAGGTAATAACATTCCCGGTAATATACCCCCAAAAAATCTACTATTGGTAATAAAACATTACCGGGAATGAGATTCTCGACCAACCAAACATGGGAATGTGGGATTCCCATCTCATGGGAATCCCACAATCTTTGAACCAAACACCCCCTTAAAGTTCACTAAAAATAGTTTCCAATTTAGTAATTTATAAATTTCATTATTCAACTCTCTTCTCACTCCTATTTTAGTTGCTAAAGTTCATTTTTTATTTACTCATTAAACTTTCGATTTGCTCATATTTATTTACTCGGGTTTTAAATTATAAATGGAAGGGAGCCATGGCAGTCACATGTGCTGATGTGGACTACTTTTTATTTGCATGAAATCCATATGTCATCCTTGTCATTTTCTCTTTTCTTTCTTTTTTGATTTTATCTTCTTTCCCCAAAGATCAAAGTTTTATAATTTCATCAATGTATCACGTTTGTGCTAAAATTACCATTCTTCGACGTCTTCCCTAACTACTAAAGGTATTAATGAACTCACCTCATTGTTTTTTACCACTTTATCATTTTAGATTTTACTTAAATTATTTAAAAACTCATTAAACTCAATACTAAACCCAAAGCTTTTGAAAGCCCAAACCATTACAATCTATAATATCCACCATCAAATCAACATGAAATGAAGATATATTGTCCTCTTCCTCCTTATCCACCTCCTCATTGTTGGGATATAGAAGAAGATGCTTCATCATCAAGAAATCAAAAGAAATTCCAAACTAGAGATTTTTCACACAAAAATGAAGAATGTTTGGGGCCATTTCATAATTTTAAAAGAAAAATGTAAAGCCATAACCTTGTTAAATATTTAATGGTAGAGAGACTAAAATAGAAGTAAATCGAAAGTTAAGTGAGTAAATTGAATAATTTTAAATTTTAATGACCAAAATAGGTGTGATAAGAAAGTTGAGTACAAAAATATATATATTTTATCTTTTCAAATTTTAAAAAGTTAATATTTAACTATAAGCAACAACTTTTTCTTTTCTTTCTTATTTTTCTCTGATTCACAGGACTTTTCTCTAATTTCAGGCAGAACCGTGTCGCATACTTAATGTTAGTGGGTGAATATTCCTTTAAAGATTTTTTGCATACTCAAATACAATGATGAAACACAAGAGAGACTAGTGGGGCCCGTAACTCTAGCAAAATCTACAGAATTATAATTTAGACCCTTAAAATTTTCAAAAAAAATTAATCCCACAAAACTTTTAGAAATTCATATTAAACTTTAAAATCTTTAAATGTTCTTAATTAAACCCCTCCCATAAATTTTTAAAAATTCTCATTAATACCCACAAAATTTTAAAAATTTTAGTTAGACTCTATTTTTTGAAAAAAAAAATAAACCAAACCCTTCAAAAATTTTAATTTAAACATTTGAACTTTTAAATCATAAAAATCCGCCATTACACAAAAACTTGAAGTCGAAACATATTTATATCAAGTTATTAATTAGCTATAAGCAATATATTCTCTTTTTCTAAACCTAGCTTGCGGTGCCCATGTATCATAATTCATAGTAAAAACAAAACCCCGCATAAACAGCTGGAGAATGACCCGAAAAACATGCGTCCATGAATACAGAAACATCCCAGTCTCCTCCATCAGTATAATTATAATATTATCGTGACATTCACAGCAATGATTTCTTATGATTTGCTTACTTGCAAAAAAAATCAAATCGTGCAATCATTGATCACCCTCTCATTGATTTGGAGATCCGTACATGGTTTATTTGCTACGACCGGTTTATTGTTTTATTCCTTTGGGGTTTTCATTCTTCTGATCAATAAACAGTAGCGAAACTTTATGATAAAGTTTACGGGTCAACTTAATTTAATTTTTTTAAAAATAGAGATTTAAATTAAAATTTTTAAAAAATTGAAAGAGTTTAACTTACATTTTTTCAAGAAATTATGATCTAACTAAAATTTTTTAAAATTTTAAGAAACTTAATGATTAAAAAAATTTAAAGTTTAATTTGAATTTCTAAAAAAAATTGAGAGGGCCAAATTAATTTTTTTAAAATATTAAGATCTAAGTTACAATGTTTTAATTTTTTTAGAGACCATGACTCTACTAATCCTTCTTGTGTTCCGCCACCACAAACAAAACAGCCGTGTTCTAATTTATTCCCCTTTCACTTTCGTTAGGAGAAAAAACAAGAGTTGCAGTTGTCAGCCGCGGTTTTTTCTCCTCCCTTATTGCTCTTAATTATAACCTTCCATCTTCCAATCAATGCTCTGCTGGCATTCAAAGAGTTGTTTTAAAAAATATGAAGTTTTAAGATAAACTACGGGAATGGTCTCATGGCTGGATTGATCGCTACGAGTTCAGCATTACACTCCTTTAGAGCAACCGGATGGAGACATGCGACATCAACATAATCGTCCATTTGGATATATTAGTTCAACATAATCGTTAAAATCTAAAACATTTTTCATTTTCTTTTTAAATCACGACGTGTTCATCAAAATAGACGCTCATAACAATTATAAGATACTTTTTCAAATTGGAGCTGTTACATCTCGAATTATGGGGGCGAGATTGAAAGTTGTAACTGAATTTGGGTCATGATTTGAATTTTTCAAAAGTGTAAGGACTTGTTCTTGATTAACTCAAAAATTTTAGGGTATTGAAATACCCACTCCTACCTTTGTTTTCTTCTTTTTCCCGATTGGTTCTAAAAAAAGGGAAACTGATGTTTATAGCATCCTCATTTTCCCTCTTATCATCGTTTGCCTTCGCCACTTTACGTCGCCGTTCAGACTGCCGTGGTCATCATTGGCATAACGGTTTTTTTGGGCCGATTAAGGGTTTTGGAAATGTTTTAAAAAAGATTGAGTTGCCACAAATTATTTTTAAAGTGGCAATAAATCAGTTGATTTTAATAAAAAATTAATCTATAAAAACCCCTTTTTTGGTCTACGAAATCATAAAATGAGTTCGAGAGTCGATTACGTATGGGGAAAGATTAGCTCCCACAACGCACAAAATTAGTACCTAGTTGATTATCTATTGTTTTAAAATTAAAAATAATGAGTTCAATGTTTTATTTTATTTATGATCCGTTATGTATGTCAATTTGAAAACAATATTTATTTATTTAGGAATTAATAATATTTACTACTGAGCATAAGCGAGGTTTATCATTACCCCTCCCCATGGAGTTTTAAATTTGCTTGACAGGGACCATAATGGCCCTTCCTATTTTAGAAATTAATCTTTGTATTATCTTTTAAGCTCTATTTCAGTCAATAAAATAAAATAAATAAACATGGCATTGATTTTGAAATCATGATGCATGAATTTGGAAAGGATATTGATCTTTTTCGGGAAATAATAATGGTCACCCCAATCAAAACCGGATGATACATTATTAATCCTAATAAATGAATATTGTCTTTATTTTAGAGATCACATTATGCATTCAGATAACCAATTATGAACCTAATTACACTAAGTGAGTTAATTAAGGCTTCATCTAACTAAAATGTCAAATTATGAGTTTTGAATAATTAAACCAGAACCCAGAGCACGAGCGGAGACTATTTTAACTATCCTTTTAATTAAGCTAATTAAAGATTTAAAAGAAACTAACATAAAATCAAGGTTTTATCTAAGTCAAGAACAAATTATATAATCAATGGACCTAAATGAACTAAACTAAAATTAACTCTCTAAATATTAATCCTAAGTAAATTTTAAAATTTTTAATCGAATAATTAAAATAAAACTATGTGCACGAGCAAAGATTATTTTAAAAATTCTTGTAATTAATCTAAACCAGGATCTAATTAAAAGAAAATTTAAGGGGCGCAATCTAAATCAAATAACCTAAATCTAAGGCTAAAGTAAAGAAATGAAAAAAAACGAATAAATAAGAAAGGCAACATTATAAGAAAATATATAAATGAACTTAAAAAAATATGAATGCATGAAACGGGAACTAAAGAAGATGAATAATAAACAAAATAGGTAAAAGACAAAAGCATGAATGAAATATATTTCAAAAGGAAACTAAATTGGGGGGGGGGGGTGGAGTGGGAGTAGATGAAATCATACCTTAATTAGAACATATGTGAAATTTAAAAAAATAATTAGAATAAAATACAAATTAAATATCTTTAATAAAATGAATAATTGAAAAAAAGAGAAAAAATAAATTAAATTAAAATAAATAAATAAAAATCACATAAAATGATCAAATCTAATAAAAAATAAAGGTGTTGATTGAAAGAATCCTGAAAATAAATAAAAGAAAAAATATATTATATAAATAAAATTAACGTTTGTACATAAAATAAATAATAATAAATAATAAGCATAACTAATGACCAAAATTAAATTAAATTAACTAATCAAATTAAAGAAAAAATTAAAAATAGGACCAAATTGAATATCAGATGAAAGTAAGAGGGATTACGGCTGGAATATCCCCTAAGAAGGTAAAACAAGTGGATCTAGGTAGGACTAGATTTGTTTGGATGGTCCATTTCTTGGTCATCTTATCGACGAATTCCATAAATCGAACAAGAGATTCTACCATCCACACTAAAACGAACCGAAGACAAAGAAAAGAACAAGAGAAATACAGAGAAAATGCTTTCCTTTATTTCTCATAAGTAAAGAATGAATTTCATCGTTTGTGTATGTTCAATGAGATGAAGAATGCCTTTATTTATAGTTGAGTCTCCTAACATTCAATGATCTAGATTATTTACATTGACGACCCAAATTAAAAGTATATCTACAAAACCTCCATTTAGAAAAATTAAATTAATCTTATCTATACATTCCATAAATAGGAGATTACATGAGATATAAAAAGAAATTAAATGGGAATATTTTGAATATCATTACTCGTTATTTTCCTACCATTCAAATTAAATTAATTGGGCAACATAGGTGTCTACAGTCACCTCCGACGCCATCTGTTTCATCTCTTCTTGCCCTTGCAGTTGGTGTCCTCGAATCCTGTAGTGTTGCTGACATCGTCATTTTACGAGGTCGTGTCTTTTTGGGGTTTTCGAAAAACCCCATCTCCGTCATTTAGATCCGGCCTTGATAAGTGAATCCCATACTTTAAAATACGAAACTGGAAAAATGGTACAATTTTTGCCACAGAAGGTCATCCCATATGCTACACGCGCCGCCGCTACGCGTGTGGAAATTGTTTTTCTTGACAATTGGTCAAACCGATTCAGAGGGTTAAACCCGTCCTGAACCAGTCTGGCCAAACCAATTTTGAATCATTGACCAAATCAAACCCGAACCGTTAATTTTTTGCACAGAAGGTCATCCCATATGCTACACGCGCCGCTACGCGTGTGGAATTGTTTTTCTTGACAATTGGTCAAACCGATTCAGAGGGTTAAACCCGTCCTGAACCAGTCTGGCCAAACCAATTTTGAATCATTGACCAAATCAAACCCGAACCGTTAATCGTTGATTTTTTCTGTTGACCCTTATCTTTATGTTTTTCACATCTTTAGTCCGTTTTCGCATTTGGTTTCGTAAAATTTTGACATAAAAACCTTATTTTTCATCTTTTAGTGTGTTATGTTAAATAAATTCTGAAATTTAAGGACTTACTCTTCGGTGTTGTGTTTTTAAGGTGGTCATGTGTCTCAACATTTCTTTAGTAAATCTGGATCATCTCCGCTCGACTCAACTCGATTTTGTGCGTTTGACTCGAGATACATGTTCCTATTCTACAAGACCTAGTGCTACCTACATGGGAAGCTTAGGGCTTAGCTAGTATTATTTAACCGATATAGGTGTGTCCCTTGACTTGTATTATATATTGGCTTTCCATGCCATGTTTGATTGATGTACTGTTATTGAATCACCTTGAGTGCGTGATAGTTCTTGATTACATTATTATGTTGTATGATTCCGACTGTAAACATGTTTTATTTTCCTGATATATATGTATTGCGCAAACATATCTGATTCCCGAGTAATGTTATATTATCCATTATCTGTAGTTTCGTGTAGCTTTCTATTCATGTTTTGGTTCATCTTCAAAGAGTAATGTCCCCATCTTATTTCCTAATATCTTATTCTTGTATGGGTTTCTCTTTGAAGGGTAACGTCCCCATCCCAATTCTTGTTTTCTACTTCGGTTTTTTTTCCGGACCATAACATCCCTATCTTGAATATGGTTTTTTGTATTAGGTTCCTCTCAGAAAGTAACATCCTCATCCTGAATCCAATTTTTTGTATTGGGTTTCTTTTTGAAGGGTAACTTTCTCATCCTATTTTTTGTTCTGTTTGGGTTCCTCTTCGAAGGGTAACATACTCATCCTATTTATCTACGACAAAAGGTAATGTTATGAGAACTTCTGCTAAGATACATTGATGGTGAACAATTGGTTTTACTGTTACCTGATTTTTATGTTATTATTACATCATGAATGAATTATATGTGTTTTAATATTAATATTTGATTACACTTAGAGGACACAATGAGCTTTATAGCTTACTTTTTATCTATTTGTCATTGTCAGATTATCCAGATGTAGAATCGATTTGGCTATTGGAGGTGTAGTCACAATTTTTATACTGTATGAGGTTAAATATTTGGTTTCAATCTCCTTATAACGGTGGCATGAGATTTTTTCTGATAAAATATTTTATATATTTTTTAAAAAATGATTTATCAATTTTTGTTGATCATTTCTATATTCAATATGAGTACCATGTTTCAGTTGTAACTTTTAGGTTGGGTCTACGGGGTTACAGGAGCTCCATGAAACATATTTTAATCCAAAATAATACAATCTCAAAGGTTACAAATCTAAATACAATAACAAGTTTCCTATGAATACACATACCCACTAAAAATAATAGAACAATACTTTGAGGGAAGATGTTAGAAATCATGTCGCGGTAGTGCCTTCGAACGGCTCAAGTTATTAACATGTGAACGGAAACATATGAATATTGAGCTTACAAAGCTTAGTAGTATATCTCTAATATAGAGAAACATTATAAATCTTATAAACACATGCATGCTAGCAGATATGATAATAAGTAGTAAGTACATGTATGATTCATAATCAGGAGCTACATGCATAAAGTTCATCATTTCTATCAGAATATTATGAGGCTTATGCTTTCCCTAGTCCTCAATTAAGGGTCTAGTTGTAAATATATAAATTGGGTCTCTAACCTCAACATAAAAAAAGTATTCATCATATATAATACACACTGATCACATAGACACAATAATATCACCTAGTGCCATAATAGTCGCCATGTACTAATCATGAATGGAGGAATCGATGTCACACATATCTTGGTGAAATTCCCACCAATCAACACAAACATCTCCTGGTGTCACACACGCTCGGGTATCCGGTGTCATAAATTTCTCGGTATAATTTTCTCTCACAATATACTATATTGACATGATGTCACCATAGCAATCAACCCAAGCATAATGGATATCCAACAATCATCATCAATGTAATCACATGTATAAGCGTCCATAGGCCATACAAAACAATCATTAACTCACAAGACAATCAAGGTAGCTCAGCTACACACTATAATGACTTAACACAACCATGTTAGTTCGTTCCCTCACTCATCACACATAACCTACATTTATTGGTTCATTAGACAATATTATTCTGGTCATTTTAATGCTCAAGGGCATTTTCGTTATTTCCACCTCTTGAGATATCTTTTAGTAATTTATGACTGTAAAGCATTTACTATTATCGCTACCCAGGTGATATCTCATTTTACTCGCCTGGTTCCGTACTCACGGTTGATTATTCGTTAACGAATCTCTAGTCACATTTAGCATATTTCCCCCGTAATTAGCCCTTGATCTTAAGGGTTGGTTTGCATATCATTGCTTTATCAATATTCACACGATACAAATTTACTCTAGCACATTATTCGTGTGGTACGTCCTCTCGCTCGTATGCATTCCTTTGCAACAATTTGTCATTCACATTCATTTCCCAATGTTCACCCACCCTAATGATTTGGCTCGAGGAGTGGTAAACCCACTATTAAATTGATATGTCTTATGTGTAATTAATTTATTATTCTCTTTTGATACAAACACATTTAAGAGTACTTGTGTGGTTTTCTTACCCATTAAAGGGGTGTTTGGTTCATGTAAAAGATCATTATCAAGGGTAATAATTTTGTCGAAATCACATTCCCACATTTGATTTGAGAGAATTCCCTCCCGAGGTAATGAAGTATTACTCCTGATAATGATATTTTTCATGAACCAAACGCCCCCTTTAATAGGTAAGAAAACCACATAAGTACCCTTAAATTTGCTTGTATCAAAAGAAAATGATAAATTAATGACACATAAGACAATTCATTCACTCATTTTTCTTAGGTATTAGGCAATTCACTCAAATAATATAGTTATTTCAAAAATGATCCCTACTTTTGTATATAATTACATGATTATAATTTTTTTTAAGATTTCAGAATTTTTAATACTTGTTATAAAATAATATTATGCACGTAAAATAAAAAGTAAAACAATAATATCAAAAATTTATTTTATTTATTCATTATATATGTATTTGATTCAAGTTTTATTTTTGGTATGTGTTTTATGATGTTTATTTTTAGGATTAATTTTCATAAAAAAAAATTCTATATGATATTTTTTATGTTTTCTATTAACTTTGTCTAATAATTTGATATGATATGCCGCTTTACAACTCATACATGTAACATGAATAAAATAAAATAGTATACCAATTAACACATACTTACATCAGTGTAAGTATGTACATCTCTCATTATCTTGGTACCTAAAAATAAACACATATTTATACTGGTGTAAGTATGTACATCTCTCAATATCTTGTTACCTAAAAACAAACACATACTTACACAGATGTAAGTATGTACATATCTCAATATCTTGGTACCTAAAAATAAACACATACTTACACCGATATAAGTATGTACATCTCTCAATATCTTGGTACCTAAAAATAAACACATATTTATATTGGTGTAAGTATGTTTATGTATTTTTAAAGAAATTAAAAGTTAAAAATAATAATAAAAATATATATTAAGTTATTTATGTACAAATTTTATTTAAAAATATATATATTAGAAATAATAATAAAATTATATTTTCCATGAAGTTTCATTTAAATATTTTTACTTTAATATTAAGAACTCGACTTATTAAAAAATATATCTCAAAGATAATTTGGTAAAACATTCATATTCCCTATGTTATATTCATTTAACCAAACATTGTAATATTATATTCCTGTCAAAGAAATCAAATAAGGTAATACAACATTCCCAGTAATATGGTAAGTAATGTAACATTCTAGTAATCTTATTCCTAAAGGTAATCTTACATTTTGTGAACTAAACGACTTCTAAGGGTATTTTGATCATTTCATAAATTAAGAATATCCAAGCTTGATTGTACATTTCACAATGATCTATAGATATATGAGTGCAACAACCAATGTTTCTAATCTTTCAATGTTGGAAAGTATGGATACTCAACCCGGTAGTATAGATATTGAAGTATAGATACTAAGAGTATAAGTATTAAGAGTATAAATATTGAGAGTATAAATACTAATAATATAGATACTAGGAGTATAGATACTAAGAGTATTGATACTTAGAGTATCAATATCACATGGATAATATCGATACCACCCTTATAAAATGCCAAAACTTCTTCCCAATTCATCCGATACCTTTATTGTTCATTAAGTATTGATACCTAAACAAAAATGTCTATTTTTTAAGCATGAAAATCACTCAAAAAACTCTTCCAAACACTCTAGTTCAACTTTAAACCATGTCTTAAAGCTTAAGGGAGTCATTTAGGATCATCTAGCACCATAAAAACACAACCTGGAGTATAAATCAGGTAAAACTCCCCAACATGCTTAAATACCTAAATCTCCGACAATGCATCACATTTAATGTAGTCATAACATCACAAATGCTTAGAAATACACTATATTGATAATAAAATTTCAATATTAACCTCATGTACTCACAACTATCACTCTTATTTTCCTCTTTTCTTGTTCTAGGAAACTCTACACCCTTTTTCTCTAACTACACAAGGAAACCAAGGGCTTTTAAACACAAACAAATATGTAGGAAGGTTTAACCAAGAATTTGAAGTCTAAAGAGAGCCTAAAATATTCTCAAAGTACCTACTTTTAATGTAGAGAGATTGGGGAATGAAGAAGGAAGAAAATAAAAAGAAGAAATAAAAGTTCTTTAGATTTTTATCTCCAAAACTCATTCCCATACTTATCCAAAATCTCATAATATCAGCCTTGATTTTTTTGAATGGTCTAATTACACTTTTAGTCCCTTCTCATTTTCTTTTCATGCAAAAATCCACTTTTTATGTGTTTTCTTATCCATTAAGGCTATTTTGGTTATTTCAAGAATTAGGACCCCTTTCCAAGTTTTGTTATACATTTCATTACGATTTATATACATTCAGGTGCAACGAGCAATGGTTCTAATCTTTCGAAGTTGGAGATTATAGAGAGTACGGATATTAAATCATGTAGTATAGATACTCAACCCGGTAGTGTAAATATTGGGAGTATAGATACTAAGAGTACAGATATTGGGAGTGCAATTACTACAAGTACATATATTGAGAGTAAAGATATTAAGAGTATTAATACCACATGAAAAATATCAATATTATCCTTATAAAATGTCTCCTAACCCATTCAAAGTATCACACGCCCTTAAAGCTTACCATTACAACAAAAGGTCTCATGATTGCACAGGAAGACAATACTCCGGTCCATAGCTTCTTAGCTCACTAGGAAATAAACACCCTTAAACATTTATGCAAGTAGGAAAACACGCATTATAACTCAACAAAACATTCTTCAAATCACAATCCTCCAAAAACGCCAGTACTCTTGGCTAACCATTCAGTTGGTCCTTATCCCATACTACAACTCAGATACTCGGTCACTTGCATTTACTACCACCAAGCATTGAAGAGACAATTTCGCATCATACCTTCCTTTGCAAAATAATCTGCTATAGCGTTATTTTGTTTATCAATTTCCAACAACGCCAAGGAGATTGATACACTTTATTGATCAAGTTTGATATCACTTTAGAGTCCGAGTCCATAATAAGCATAGCCTTCCTTAAACAATCTGCCTCAATAAAAACCTCGGGTTGTTTTTATCGCTAAAAGTTTAGCATAATCTGTCCTGAGTCCCACCACCAGACCTGAAAACAGTTCCCTCAATACCTCACCCTCCGAGTGCAGCACCCCCCACACCCTTCCATCTCATCATTCGCTGCACCATCCATATTGAAATTAACAAACCCTATCTCTAGTGGAGTCCATTCTAACTTATCACCTTCTCTACGCAATTTACATTCCATCACACTGGATTTATCCACCATTCATCTACGTTTGGTGACCAATCATCCTTAGATGACTTAATCCAAAACAAGGTTCGAAGCTTTGTGAAAAAATAAGAGATCCTTTATGGTTGTAGGCTTCTCATTGAAAATTTTCTCATTTCTTGCAAGCCATATACTCTAAATTGCTTCTCCCACCGAGACTAGCCAAAGTGACCGTAGGGCACCTAAGAAGGGAACTTCAAAGAAGTAGTGAAATAGGCTTCAAATATTATTCATTCTTAACCAAGTGAGTTTCCACCACCCACAGAATTGCTTCCAGAAACTATTCACAACATCACATCCAAAAAATAAATGGTTCGATTCCTCTTGGCATAACCTGCATCTACAACATAGGCATTGAGATTCTTCCAATTTCACTACTCTCTTCTTCAAAAAAAATCCTTAATTGGTATTCCATCTAAGTTTAGCATCCACAAGAAATTTTTAACTTTTGGTGGAACCTTCATATTCCACAACCTTCCAAAATGGAACTTAGGTTTCTTTATGCCCGTGTTGATAATCAGATGGGATAATATTTCACTGAGAACTAGCATTTTCTATCATAAATCCATACAATCCGATCAGTGATTTCTGGACTAATTTTAGCATTTTCAATTTGTTTCTCCGACTGTATTACCATTATTTTCTCCCTATCTAGAAGCTCCCTGAAAAACACTTTACTCCACACTATCCCAACGAACCCCTCCCGTATGGTTACATCTGCAACCACCTCACCTTTATTCTTCGCCAGCATGTACAATCTCAGAGATGCTCTACTCAATGGATGGCTGCCAGACCAGATATCCTCCTAAAATAATGTTGTTCACCCATCCCCCAATAACCACCTAAAAGCCTTGTTATTAACCCATCTATTTATGTCCACTTTCACCCAATTACTTACTATTCCATGCCACATTATAGACATCTTCTTTGAGTTCGGTACCTTTATCATCCAATTGCAGGGAGATCCACCATATTTAAAGTTTATTTCCCTTCTGAAAAGATCTCTACTTTTCGTTGCATACCACCATCCCCATTTAGCCAAAAGAGTGTTGCTTTTAACTAGAAAGTCTAAAATACCTGCCCCTCCCTTTCTTTTAGAAAGGCAAACCCTTTTCCAGTCCACACGAACCAGCTTCCTAGCTCCATTCAATTATCCCCAAAGGAAGCCTTTCCTCAAATTTTCTATTTTCATAATCACAGTTCTTGGAATTTCAACTAGATACATGTAATACATCAGCAACGAGGATAACACAAAATTGATGAGAACCACCCTCCTTGCAAAGAATAGATTTTTGCTCTTCCATCCTGCTAATTTAGATAAAAATCTATCCAATATCGAGTCCCACATTAAGACCCTTCTCCGGTACGCTCCTAAGGGGATTCCCAAATACATAAAAGGAAGCTTAACAACTTTGCATTCGCGTAGCACAAAAAGTTCCTCAACCTTTTTCGAGTCTACTTCTATGCCGAAAATACAGGATTTTCGAAAATTTCTACTAAACCTGAACATGCTTCAAAACACCTAAGGATGAGTTTTAAGCTTAACATAAAGCTCTCCGCAAGTCATAAAAGCATGATCGTATCATCCACGAATTACATATGCGATATTGCTTGACCCATAATCACTACCTTTATTCCACTGATAACTCCATGATTTTCTGCAGTTTTGAACAACAAATGAAGAGCTTTTGTCACCATAATAAACAAAAATAGGGAGAGGAGGTCCCCTTACCTCAACCCCCTTTGCTTACTAAATTCTTTCATAGGGGTCCCATTAACAAGCATTGAAACTCTCGCTGACGAAATAAATTCTCATCTCTATTGCCTCCACTTGAAGCCGAACCCTTTTTTTATTAAGATCATTTCCAAGAACTCACATCTTACGCTATTATAGGCTTTAGAAAAATCCAGCTTGACGATTTCACTACCAGAGTCTTTGTCACTTTGCTTCATTGTGTGGATGACTTCATTCACTATTAGAATTCTATCAAAAATATGTTGACATTTCACAAATGCACATTGAGTATCGCTTACTGGTAATTCTGTCGTATATTCCTTATCCTAATCGATCGTACTTTGATGATGATCTTGTACACCGATCGTACCAAACTTATAGGCTAAAACTTAGAGATGTCTGTGGGGTTTCTAGACTTCGGAATAAGTGCTATAAAGGACACGCTAATATTCGAAGCGAACTTACACGTCTTATGGAACAGATTCATCCTAGTGGTGTGCAAATTCGGGTACCCGAAATTTTCGGGTCGATGATTTTTTGGCCCGTATCTCGATCCGGATATTACGAATACTCAGTAATCGGATACCCAGATTTTGCGGGTATCCGGTAATCGGGTACCCAATACTCGGTTTTTAATTTTTTATTTTCAAATTATTAATTTAAAAAAATATATACACAAATTTAAATGTTCGAAACTTCGAATTACATACTCTAATATCCGAACATAAAATTTAAAAGTTCAAAATACAAAATATAATAATTCATAATATAAATAATTTATTATATTTTATATAATTATATATAAAAAATAAAAAATAATAAAATTAACCGGGTACTCGGGTAACCGGTACTCGGAAAAACTAGATTTTGTGACCCGGGCCCGACTCGGAAAATGTCGGGCCGGGTACCCGACCCGCTCGGGTAATTTTTTTTAAAGAATTACTCAGTTTTTTTAGATCCGGGTCGACAGATCTGATCAACCAGATCAGGTAATTTTGCACACCCCTACATCAAACCCCACAACTTCCCCTTTACGTATAAAACAAAATTGTTGATAATCATAATATATACATATGTTATTTAAAAAGGATCAAATTTTATTGAAAGTTCATGTTTAATTTATTTTATGATATGTAGTTTTTTATTATTTATTTTCATACTCTACCTTTTAAAATATCTATTTTTAATATGAAATCATTTTCAATAAAAATATTTAACATTATAACTTATAATACTTACTTTTAAAAAACTAAAATATGAGAATAATAGAAAAATTAAATCTTCATAAAATAAAAAAAGGGGTACATTTTTTCTAACTCAATAAATGGGAAAAATCATCTAAATAATTCAAGTGGACAAATTATTTAGCCTAATAGGGCGATCCAAATTTTATTTTAGAATTTACGAAAAATGCTACAGTGGAGGGCATGACGAGTTTGCCCAAAGATGATTATTAAATAGACCTAGGTAGGTGAGACTTGTAGTGTCGAATATTTAATTATTTTTTTTGGAACTCGTCATGTTGGTATGATGAGTTCTATTAAAATATAATAATTTTTTCAATTAAAATAATATTTAACTAATAAAAATAACATTTTTTAAAAATTGACACGGAACTTGTCACGCCCACATGACGAGTTCTATTTGAATTTTTAATTTTAAATTTGGTAGCCGTTACATGAACGTTGGGAAACATACAATCTTCAAACAATCACAATGGAACTCGACATGTTCACATGATAAGTTCCTATTGAATTTTGAAATTTAAAGGCGTTTATGGCCATTGGGTTTGTAGTATAAATAGGTGTTTGGGTTTTATGGTTTATGGTTTACAACTTCAAAAAAATATTCTATTCAGATAAAATATTTTGTTTTTGAAGAATTTGTGGTAAAATGGCCACCCAAGAAGAAATGCTACGTCTTGATGAAATACATATTTCCTCAACTGAGCTAACTGCGGTAGAAATTACTTCTCATATTTTTAAAAGTTGAAATTATAATATTAATGTTGTTATTTTGAAAATTGTATTAATTATTTGAAATTATATTTGTAGCAAGAAGAACTGAGCATTCATCATCGATGAATGACCAATGATAAGCCACATCAGCGGATTGTTCTTTATCTACAACAATTTAGATTGTATTCTATCACATTTCTTTGCGGTTTTAAAGTAATGTCGACACTGATTTCGGTGTTGATGGAATATTGGAGGCCTGAAACTCATATATTCCATTTTCCCAGTGGTAAATCAATAATAACTTTGGAAGATGTGGCTTATCAACTTGGTGTTTCGATTAATAGTGTGTCAATGATGTTGCATAACAATTACAAGCGAGATCAGCTTATTGAGCGATTATTGGGAAAGGAGCCACCAACAGATATGGCAGATGAGTTGCAAATTCGAATGACGTAGTTGGAGAGGTAATTCAAAGTGGATGAACATTCAACCGAGCAAGAGGTGATCTTTGCAGACTAAGCATATATTATCACGTTGATTGGAGGGATATTGTTATCGGATAAATCTGAAAATTTGGTGCACACTCAGTATCTTCCAGTATTAGAAGATTTCATGGAATGTCATCAGTATAGTTGGGGCTCAACTATTTTGGCATTTTTATATCGTGAACTTTGCAATGCTACAATAGTGGTAAGAGATTAAATAGCGAATGTAGCGAGTTGTCTGGTCTTACTTAGGGATGGCAATGGGTCAAGTCGGGTCAGATTTTTGCTTGCTCTGACTCGGACTCAAAACTGTAAAATTAGAACCCGACTCCGACCTGAACGCGATTTAAATATTATTCAACTTGATCTGATCCTGACTTCGAAATTAAAATAAAAACATGACTTCAATTCGACCTAACCTGAAATATATTACTAAAAAATGAACACATGAAAAAAAAAATACCCAAACACCATTTCCAGTTTAACCTTAACTCATCAACAAGTACAAATAGGGTAAAGAATTTTTTTTTAACATAATCTTTTATTTAGCTTTTAGATGGCTCAAAAACAAAAGAATGGAAAATAATGAGTTTCTCGTTTCAACTCTATATAAATAACACTTTTTTGACCAGGAACTAGAAAGAATGAACTTTTATATATGAAGGGAAAAAAATTAGAATTTTACAAAAAAAAAACTAAAGAAAAAAAATTAAATGAAAAATCAAATGAAAATAAAAAAAAATCAATCTAAAAAAGTAAAAGTTTAACATTTAAACATGTGTATTTATAATAAGTTTAGATCGAAACCCCCCTAAAAAAAACAAAGATGGAACCTTTAAAAGGAGAGCATATCGGATAGTAGCCATCCGAGTGACAGAACAAAAAACAGAATTAAAATATTTAGCATTCAAACATTGAGTGGTAAAGAAGATTTGAGAGAAGAAAATGAGCATTTTAGAAAGGAAAAAAAAGGAGAGCAGCAGTGACAGCAAAAGAAATGAAATGTAAAGAGTGGAACCCTAAACATTTATTTATATAGGGTGGTAGTTTAGTAAATAAATTAAACTTATAATATAACTAAAATATTTGGGTCGGGTCGGTCGAAGATTTTTAACCTTAAATCCGACTCTGACCCGAACCCAAAAATTTTACACAATAAATCTGAGTCGACCTGAGCCTGAATTTTAAAAGAAAAAATCCGCTCCTATCGGATCGGATTGGATTGGGTTGAAACCTATCAGATCCGGGTCAAATTGTCATCCCTAATCTTACTACAATCGTAGGCATAGTATCGTTTTTCCGTTTTTTATGCCTATTACATCAGCTCTGATTGAGTTATCTCTCGTTGCAAGGTAAGTTTGTAGATTTAAATTATAGTAAATTTATATTATTAATTAAAATGTTTAGAAATTTGGAATTAATAATAGAGAAAATAACTTCAGTGACCGAAAATGCCTTATAATATACGATTTTAACCAACTTTTTTTGGATTTGAGAAAATGACCAATAAATTCGCAACGCGAACCCCAATTTCACAACACAGTTTCCAAATTCGCAACGCGATTTCTGAATTCGCAACGCGATTTCTGAATTCGCAACGTGATTTCCGAATTCGCAACTCGATTTCTGAATTCGCAACACGAATTTTGTTTTCGCAACTCGATTTTCGAATTCGCAACACGAATTTTAATTTCGCACCAGGTTTTATTTTCACAACACAAATGCTTTGGGTATATAACTACGCAGCAGCAGCAACTCATAACCTAAATCCCTAAATCGCAACTCATTCCATCTCCATCTATCACTCTCTCCAGCGACATCCGTTCCTATATCCAACGATATACTTCCCCATCTCTAATTTTTTTTACATAATTTTATTTCTATATAATTTTCAATGATTTCTCTCCCAAATTATCAACTATCAACTTAATAAAGGTATGTTTTTTTCTAAGTTAGTGATATGATATGTAGTTTATAGCTCGTTTGTTTAGTAAATTAATTTACAATTTGTAGAATGAAATCATCTAATGTTGATCATGTTTGGATAGATTTGTGTTTTGAAGGGTCATAGGAGAATGTTCATGGTGTTTTACAATATATGCCTTTACCCATGAATCTTCAACTAAAACTGTCATTAAAAAAGTTAACTTATGAAACTCTAATGTTATGTGTTGCAAAGAAATTGAATTTAGAGCCTCTAAATGGATTTAGGTTATCTTATCAGAGAAAAGGTAAAGTTTATTTGTTAACCGACAATGAAGATGTTGAACGATTCATTACTTACATTAGTGTTTCGTAAGAAAATGATGTTACATTGTATGTTGTTGAACCTAGAAGTAGTGAGGTTGAGTCAGTAGCGAGTAGTAATCAACTAAGTTCTTCAACCCCAATTTATGGTGCTCACAATGTACAATGTTGTTATGAACCTCAAAATTTAATGGTTCCACCACAATTTCATCACCAAGAAAATTTTATTTCACCACATTTCCAATACCAAACACAATCTCAAAACCCACAACCTTTTCCTAATCCAAATCCTAATCAACTTTCAGCACCAATTTCCGGTTTTCGTATTGACCAATTAGACGATTATGAGCCAACAGAAAAAATTATGAGTACTAGTCAGTATTCGAAATTTGATCTTGGTCAATACCCAAACTTTGATCTTGGTCAATACTCAGATTTTGATGATGTTTCAAAAGAAGAAATGGACCCTGCATGTAATGATTTTGATATTGGTCAATACCCGAATTTTGATGATGAAACAGCCACTGCCGAGGAAGATGTTGTTGATAATAATGAGGAGGAAGTTACGACTGTGAATCAACATGTTGAACATCCATTCTGTAATTCATATAACCCTGAAGAAGAAGAAAAAGAAGAATAAGTCACCGAAGAAAAGAAAAAGAAGAAAATGCCAATGGGAGTATAACTGAAATATGCTAGAATTACTTCAGATACCGGAAGAAGAGTTGGTAAAGATAGCAGTTGATTGTTACACAAAAGTTATCAAGAAAGATGATTGTTTTGATACAAAGGAAGACTTGAAGATAGCTTTGTATACGAAATGTGTGGAAGATGACTATCAACAAAAAGTTAACAAATCAAGCAAAGATCATTTCGAAACAAAGTGTATGATTGATAAAAACTGTACGTGGCGTATGATTGCAAAGAGGATAAAAGATTGTGAAATGTTTCAAGTTAGGATTTTTATTGATAAACATACATGTTCAAGAACCCAAGTTTTTCCTCACCATAGACAGGCAAACAAAAAGGTGTTAGATGGTTTTCTGGCTGAGTTAATGTTTTTGAATGGAAGGGTATATCGGGGACATGAAATTATGACTGACATGAATGCTTGGTTCAAGATTAGTATCTCATATTCTCAAGCTTGGAGAGCCAAATGTTATGCCTTGGAATTGTTGAGGGGGTCCCCAGAGGCATCGTTTGCCCAACTGACGGCATATTGTCACAATTTAAAGCTAAAAAATCCTAGGTCAGTAACTCATATCAAAACAGATAGAGATGGACGCTTTGAGTTGTTGTTTATCGCCATTGGTGCTGCGGTTAGTAAATCAATATAATTTTGTTGACTCATTTTTGTTAGTTACATGTATTTAACATTTAAATGATTATATTTCTTGTGTATATTATTTTGTAGATTCATTCGTTTATTACTTGCATGCACCCAGTTATTATAGTTGATGGAGCACATTTGAAAGGTCGATACCTTGGAGTAAACTTATTAGCAGTAGCCATGGATGCTAACAATGGGATACTGCCAATAGCTTACGGGGTTGGCAAATCTAAAACCTCTGATTCATGAATATGGTTTATGGGGCATCTTAGGGATTGCATAGGTCCTATTAGCAATATGACAATCATATCCGATAGGGAAAACTCAATTGACAACGTTGTTAGAAGGTGTTTCCCATATGCTTTTTATGGACTTTATGGTGTTCATTTGTACAGAAATCTAAAATCAAGGTCTGCTGGTATTAAAAATCACAAATGGACTACTGGAAGGCTATAAAAGCTTATCAAGAAGTGGATTTTAATAAGCATATAAATTGTTTAAGATGTGTTTTGCCTCAATGTGCTTAAACACTAGAAGATTTTGAGTTTGAAAGATGGTCAAGAGTACATCAACTTGGAGCAAGATATGGTTTCATGATGTCTAATAGTGCATAATCAATCAACGCTCTAAGTCGTCATTCCCGAAAATTACCCATTACTATGTTAATGGAGTTTTTTGAGCCTCTATTCAACAGTGGTACTACAAGAAAAGAAACCATGCATGTATTATTTCTTTAAATTCGTAACTTTTCATATTTATATATTTTACTAAGTATTATTTATTTAAATTTACAGGAACATTGGAACGTCGTGTTACACCATGGACTGCAAAAAAAGATAACGAAACGTGTTGTGAAGTCAACATCATGGAGAGTTGAACCATGTTCAAACACTTTGTTTGAAGAATTGGATAATAACTTAAATGGGCTTATCGATCTAAATGCAAAGACGTGTAGTTGTATGAAATGGAAAACATCTAGTTATCCGTGTGGCCATGTTATAAAAGTTGCTCTTCATCTAAACCAAGATGATTCAAGCGCATACGCTATGGATTGCAACACTACAGAAGTATATCGACAGACTTATGCCGAGATTGTCTACCCTATTCTACATCCTTCTGAGTGAGATATACCAGATGACTTACAAACAGTTTTGCCACCAGTCATGGATAGAAGGCTACCTGGCCGACCAAAAAATCACGATCGTATACCGTCTAAGGGTGAAGAGAAGAGGATATCGACATGTAGTCGGTGCAAGGAAAGTGGTCATACAAGGTTGACATGTGGATCACCAGTGCCATTATAATCATCTTTTCCTCTTCCAAAATATGGATCTTCATCAATATTCAAAGCTCATATGGTACCAAGCAAAAGGAAATCAAAATCGTAATAAAAAAAATCACAATAAAAAAAATCCCAATCACAACCGGCTTCACTTTTTGGGACTTACATGCATTAGTAACTTGAGTTTGAACATTGCTATGATATGTTCAGTTGTTATCACTTATTAGATTGTTGTCTGTTATCTAAAGGTGGTTTTCTTGAATTCGCAACGCGAAAGTCAAATTCACATTGCAATTTTTTGTTGCGATTGTTGCAAAAGTCAAATTCGGAATGCGAAAGTGTACTTTCAACAAGTCTTTTTCTTCTTCAGCTTAATGCAGATAGAGATGGACTTAAACAACAAATCAAATTTTACAAATCAATTAAACAATAAAAAAATAATTCTTATTTACACATCTAAAAAACAAATCAACAGCACATTGATACAATTAGCCCTATACAATACATCCAAATGCTCCTAACAATAGGGAGCATACATCCAAATACATTCACGCAGCTCACTTCAGGATTAACCTGCAGAAACCAAACATTTTCTCAAACAACACTTTCTACATATCTAAAACCAAAAAACATCAAATTATTGAATTCTAGGTACTTAAACCAAACATTTTCAAACCAAAAAAGAGTATATATGTTAACAACACTTGCTCAAACTTACCAATAACAAATGGTTGTTTATGCACACTTTCAGAACGCGTATACAGGTAGGCAACGTCTGGAATATATCGCTCTAGCCATAAAATGAAAAAACCACAACCCTACTACATCTCTATCTCTATCTGTGGGAGGTAGAAACTGTTTACCTCCTGTCGTCAAACATTCCAAGCACATGCAGACAAGAGGACCACAATCCCTTCTGGCTTCAGCCGTTTGTTGTGACGCTGTCTCGTCTCTCATCATTGTAATGTTGAACTTTTTTGGCTTCTTGTTTCCAGAATTAGTCCAATAATCAATCACATCCAAGTATTTAGAAAAATGAGCGCTCCATCCCTTACAAATAATATCTTTTAAATCAGACAATGGTATTAATTCAACATGCTGTCATATACTATCGTCTTCAGGGATGGGAGATGAAGCTCAACGAGAAGCCGATGATGACGTTCCATAACAGGGATAAACACCTGCAATCATAAATAATAATTCAATTGCGCACATCAAATAAAATTTATTAACACCTTTAAATATGAACATCAAATACTAACCTTATCGACCTCCCACCATGCAGGATAAAGGCGGGCTTTTCCATTACCCAACACATATGAAGAGTCTCTCTGATCCTTCAAGTGAGTTGTGTGAAAAGACGAAGGCATAATAGTCCATCGCGTCTTTTTTATTTTCTTCAATTTCCTCATAATCAAAAGACGTGACACCCATGTATCAATATGCTGTTTTATAAAAAAATACATATTTAAGTGAATTTACTAAATTTTAAAAAAATAATCAAAATCAATATAAGAAGAATATAGGACTTACCCCTCATTCGAAATAGCCATTCTCTTCAACCCCTAATAAAACACCCCACCAAGACCGCTCGAGAAACAAATGCATATCGTCGATTAGGCATATGTCAGCATAGCACCCCTGACTCCGCTCATATAGATAAAAATCAACTGCGGTCTTAGCCCAAAGGGTATTATCCAGAATTGTGTCCGGTAGTGTTCTCTCCTGCTGAGGAATGGTATTGGTCGGTAACTCATACGAAAGCCAACTCTCATCCATCATGTCAGGCACGTGAGGGGGTTTATCAATATGTCGACGTAGTATGCCATGTGAATCGAGCTCTTGATCGGTGGGAGGGACCTCTTGAACGATGACAGGGGCCTCTTGAACGGTGGGAGGGGCCTCTTGAATGATGAAAGGGGCCTCTTGAACGATGATAGGTGAATCGGACTTCTTCTTACAGAGTCTTGGCACTATTAGGGTGAAAGGAGGCGCAATGTCACGTGCATGACGTCTGATGCGTGAACCCCGTCGTGCAAGAAAAACTCAACATAAAGCATCTACCTTATCGGGCCGCTAAAAATAAATTAATACATAAATCAGTAAATAAATAAATAAATAATATCGAAAAAAGGTTATTTGCATTTATAGTATTAAACAAACTTACCTCATTGCGTAGAGTATGAACCTCATTCTTCAACGATGAAACAATCTCACGTAGAGCGGCTACCTCATCATGTAAAGTAGACACCTCACCACGTAAAGCACCATTGTCATCGCGTAAAACATCTACCTCACCACTAAAGACTGTACCTCATCACGCCATGCACCATTGTCGTGACGTAAAGTATCGACCTCATTACGCAAAGCACTGACCTTATCACGTAACTCCCCTAACTCATCCCGTGGAGGTGGAGAACAGGGAGATAAATGTCGTGGCATCTTTTTCGGTCGCCTATCATGAGGTGATGGTGGAGAAGAGGCTCGATGATGTGATGGAATAGGTGATGGCTCTCGTTGTGGAGGTGTATAATCGGCTTGATCAGGTGATGGCTCTGGGTGTCGAGCTGTAGAATCGGCTCGATCAGGTGATGGCTCTTGAAGTGGGGGGTGCTCATCATCCGTCCCATAAAAAAAACGCTTACTATCTTGCCACCAATCATTGGCAAGCTCAGCCTCTATGGGTGTCATCCTCTGTAATAGATAGTTGGCCTCCTAACAATATAAAAGCTCAAACAAAATTAAACATCTACTAGTAATAACTTGTTTATATATGGTAGTATTTGTGTTAACTTACATCATTCATCATCGTATATGGTAGTAAATCTTCCCAATCCAACAGCCGGATCCTTCTCCAGGTAATAGCCCTAGGAATATCATTTGAATTTTTTCTTGCATATGTCCGCATGCTGGGAAAAGTCTCAAATATCCAAATCTACAAACAATATAATACACAAACATTAGTAATTGTTAAATAATTAATTATAATTTTGGAAACATTATATAGAAATTATTACCTTAAAGGCCCAAATAAAGCCTACCAAAGTGTATTTGGAACCATCGCGACGCAAACTACGACGGTCCTTAAAGGCAGACGACAACTTTTTCCAGGTAGCTTTCCATAGATCAACCCTATGGATCAACCCTTCTTCTCTATACTACCATTCTATTTCTTTCATTTTAGATTAAGGATAATTATTTGACAGTAAAACAAAGCTTGTCAACGATGAATGGTAACAAAGGTGTTTATTTGAATACACCAAAGCATAATGGCTCCTATTTATAGTTGAGCTAAAATTCAAATTTACATTCAAATTCAAACTTAAATTACATTTCTTATAATCCTACATTAAAAAAAATAATTATCTTATTACTTACATTTCCCCAAAAACAACCCTTAACATTTGCACAACATGTGCATATTCATCTCTTATCCTTAGTGATTGCTACAACTAATGGAATTTTAAATATCGTTGTCATAGTGATTTTCGACAATGTTCCAATTATCCTTAGTTTTGGATATCATGCACTGGTGGGAGATTCTCTAACATTTTTATCTTTCTTGAAACCTTCCCTCTAAATGCAATAATTGTATTCCCAATGCATATGTTGTCTCTATTTTACCCATCAAAGATTCTTCTTTCAAAATCTTACAACCATTATAAATATTGACACAATATTTTGCAAAATACTCTCTTATATCTTCTCTATATAGTGCATTAGGATATTTTAAAATAAAAGCTTTTCGTAAAAATAAGAATTCAAAACGATCTAAAGGTTTTAATGGGTACAAATACAAGTTTGTTTTGAAAAAAAAACTAACCTCAACTTTGTAGCCAAACAAAAAATCCCAACAAGTTAAGTGATGATTTAAGAAATTTTCAATATTATTCCCGGCAGCGCAACGTAAAATCTCAGACAAGATATCATTTGGAAGATCAATTAAGGAAATATTAGATGACATATTGATATTAGGTTTGGTCAAAAAATGAATGCATGAGAAATTTGGAGCTGAGGACCATAAACACAATCATATATATATATATATATATATAAACTCTTATGTCAAACTTCTGTCATTTGAAATTATTATTTGTATCGTATCTGATTTGATGTGATAATTGACTAAAAAGAAAATTACGTAAATAGTTAAGATTCTCTGTAATATGAAATTATTATTGTATTGGTTTTGATTTGAGGTGAAATTTCACTAGAAAAAGGACATGAATAGTTCATATTCTTTGTCATTTGAAATTATTATTGTACCGTATATGATTTTATATGATAATTGACTAAAAAGAAAATGACGTGAGTAGTTAAGATTCTATGTCATTTGAAATTATTATTATACATGTTCTGATTTGAGGTGACATTTAACTGAAACCCGAAACCATTAATCCTAATTCATTAAAAACCCTAAGTCACTAAGAAACCCTAATTCATTAAGAGACCCTAATTCATTAAGAAACTCGTAAGTCATTAAAAACCCTAATTTATTAAGAAACCCTAATTAACTAAGAAACCCTAATTCACTAAAAACCCTAATTCATTAAGAAACCTTAATGCACTATAAAACCCTAATTCACTAAAAAACCCTAATTCATTTGAGATGATATTTGATTGAAAAATAAATGACGTGAATAGTTAAGATTCTCTAGAATTTGAAATTATTATTTTACTTGATCTGATTTGAGGTGATATTTCAATGAAAAATAAAGGACATTAATAGTAAAGATTCTATGTCATTTGAAAGTAATTGTGTACTTGATTTGATTTGAGGTGATATTTAACTTAAAAGAAAAGGTTGTGAATAGTTAAGATTCTATAAAATTTGAAATTATTATTTTACTTGATCTAATTTGAGGTGATATTTTAATGGAAAGCAAGTGATGTGAATAGTTAAGATTCTCTGTCATTTGAAATTAATTTTTTACTCGATCTGATTTGAGGTGATATTTGTCTGAAAAGAAAAGGACATGAACAGTTAAGATTCTATAAAATTTATAAATATTACAAAAGAGACTTCCATATTCCCTTTATGTTCCTTGAAAAAAAGATCAACTTCAAACTTTTATACCTTCCTTGAATCTACCAAAATTGCTTTCAAACAATTAGCAACAAATTCTTCACAGTTGTCCATTACAATGACAAAATTCTACAAACTAGTGTTGGTGTTGTGTTTAAGTCACACGAGCCCATAAACTTGGTGTTCCCTCTAGATGTATTTCATCACCAAATGCAACACAAAACTGAAACAAAACTTGGATCTTCTGTTTCATGTTTGAGTTATCGGTACCTGGTCTTATCAAATCCAATCACATATGGAACAATTCAGCTTGATGATAATGAAGATGTAGTTGTTATGGTTGAACTTCATCAAATAATAATATGACTGAGATTTATGATGAAACCATGATTGCATCAGATGATCTAACCTCATCAGTAGCAGCACCAACAACAGAAGAACCATGAACATTTTAACCACATGCAAGTAGTACTAATAATAACCTTGTTAGGATGTTTAGTGAATGCCTTGCTGAGTCTAGCGAGAATGATGAAGATCTTCATTGATGGAAGATGACGACACACTAATAGTTGATGATTCTGATGTTTAGTGGGGAAAAGTTTGGACATTGATCCTGATGTATGAGAGGCAATTGTTTCATGGTGTCAAGGATTGCAAAATGCTCCAAATGTTTGAGCACCAACACAACTTCAACCCGATATGCCTTAACACGATTTGCCTCAGTATCATCACTCAATTGCAATGCATTAAATTAACTATGATGCTATGAGGAATCTTGTAATCCATGATATCCCAGAGATATGTGATGCCCATTGGTTTATTCAGACGAACTATCATATAAGTTGGCGATTGTGTCCCGGTTTAAAACTAAAAAGGATTCATAGCTGGAAATCAAGGAGTACTACATCAAGCTCATCTTCTGTGTCAGTTATAATTAAAATATACGAGTTTCATGCCTACAAAGGAAGATGTTGTGGGATGTCACAAGTTTCAATGTACGGCACGCATGTATAATGAGCTCGTGGACAGAATACCAAAAATATTCAGATTCAAATGTATATGCTCATATGTCAAGCTTTTGTTCGAAAAAAATCCAAGAATACCCGTTTCAGTGTTAGTGACATCCATTTTGAATACATTTGGTTATATTTTGTCTTACTACAAGGCATGTATGGCTAAAAGTAAAGCAATGATATTGTTGTATGGTGATTGGTATCAGCCATATAATGAGCTACCATTTCAGCTGCAAGCAATTGAATTTTTCATCCTTGGAACCATTGTTAAATACTATACTCTTCCTATAACCATGCTTTATAGAGAATTTACCCTAGAAAGATAATTTTTTGTGGCTTGTTTTGGCTTTCAAGTCTTCTATTACAGGGTTTCTAGTTTGTAATCAAATGGTTCAAGTCAATAGGATTTTTTTGTATATTCTCTACAGGCACGTCTTTATGAAGTTGTTGTACAATATGGTGACAGAAATATTTTCCTCATTGCCTTTACCATTGTTAAAAATGAATCAAAGAAACTTGGAATTTCTTTCTCTCCAATTTGTGTTCCCATGCTGTCACTCAAGATGTAGTTTGCATGATATCAGATCGTTCGTTTGGGTTGTTAAGAACAGTTTCTAGAACAGAAAGTAGACGAATGTCTTTCCACAAATATTTAGCATATTATATATGTCATATTATCTCTAATGATATTCAGAGGTTCAAGAAGAAAAAGATTAAAAAAGAGATTATCAACATAAGTAGCTAATACATCATTTTTCATTAATTATTTTTTCTTCATTTATGTTCTTCATTTTGTATTCTTAAATCCAATATTTTTCAGGGTATGCTTTACTACAATCATATTTCCGTGCACGGCTATAAAATTTGAGAATATACAAAGAAGATGTTTATAACTTTGTAGCTGAAATCAATAGGGAGAGATGGTCACAAGCATATAATGATCAGGGTCGATGTTACAACCATATGACAATTAACCTTGTTGAATGTATCAACTAAGTTCTTAAAGGGTCTCTACATCTCCCGATAAAAACTATTGTTAGGGAGACTTACTTCAAGTTTTTCATGATGGCTTTTTTGAAGTGTATTCAGAACGATCTTTGAAATCAGGATTAGAAATAAAAAATTTAGAAAAGATTCGAAACATTTGGAGTCGCCGTCGACCTTTAGGATTAGGTGGGTCGATTACGCATGGGGAAGGATTAGCACCCCCACAATGCCCAAAATTAGTACCTTCAATTACAAATTTTTCCCTATATTAAAATTTTAAGAAGTTTGAATATTTATTTAATTAATGATCCTTATATTCCCTAAATAAAAATATTTTAACCTAATTAAGATTTTTAGAGAGACGTACAACATTTATCTATTACTAACTAAAGAAAAAACTAACCCCCTAATCAGAATTAAGTTAATTATTTCTTTTTTTAATCGAAGCAATGAAATATTTTCATCCTTAAAAATTTTAAAAATTAATCAATTATTAAACCCTAAAAATAAAATAAAGGTGACAAGTTAGTCAAGTAATTATTAAAAAGAATAAGGATGTTCTTTGATTTAAAGAACGAAGGCCAAGCCTTTGATGTTAATCAAACATCGTGTCCTTTAGAAATAAACCTCTACCCTTTGTTTTTTTAATTAATAAACCTATTTTATTTTTGGGGACCAATGGTAGAATGTTTATTTATTTAAAAATATTAAAAAATAAATGTCTAGTTACTTTAAGACAAACTTTTCAATATCTACAAATAAATAGACATTCTGTTTTAACGAAATTATAAATATAATTATTGATTTATAATTAAAATTATTAAAGAAGCTAACCCTAAAAGGATAATACTAAACCTAATTAATTTATAATTAAAGAACATCTTGATTAGTGACAAAAGCTAAAGAACTTCAAATCTATGGTTTTAATTAAAAAGCTAAGGTTTAATTTTAATATTTGTGACTAAATTAGGAGATTTAAAAATCTAAAAGGTTTTAATCTTGGTTTAAAGGTGTGACTATTTTTGAAAGAATTTATAAACAACATTCAATAGTAATAATTAAACACATTTAATAAAATAATAAAGCCAATTGAAATGAAATCAAGGACTAAATTAAACTCAATTGAAATTCGTAGTATAAAGTACAAGCATTTAAGGACCAAAATAAAATAAAGCAAAAGCCACATCCCATATCAAAGACACGCGTAAAGTAGGGTGTTTTAATTAAATGATTTACCCAAAAATTTACCAACTATAAAAAAACAAAATTTTAGGGCAATAGCTCATTTTGCCAAAAAAAATCTCCTCTCTTATTCTCTCCATGACCGAAAATTCCATCCCAAATTCTTCAAATGTTCATCCTAAAAACCCATTTTGATCCTCCACAAACACCAAAATACCACCTGAAATATGTTTTTCAAGATCAAAGCCCAAACTTTTTCAAGAACACTAGCATGTTCTTCCCCAAGACCATATTTTAATCTTCCACTAACGCCGATAACCACTCAACAATTGTTATTTTTGGATCAAACACCCAAAACCCAAGAACATTTCCAAAAACAAAGCATAATATTCTTCCATCTACCCAAAACCTAAACCTAAACCCCAAATTCAATAGGATTTTCCAATCTTCACCCAACTTGAACCACCAACCCAAGACTAACCAACCATGCTCCGACCACCCCTTACCAACCAACAGACTCTGACCACCGGCCAAATTTTCTCCACTTTCGGCCACCTCCTTTATTCAAACAACAAAAAAAATAAAAGAAAGCGTCACCTTCAAACTCGATCAAGCCTCACACGGTGGTGCAAACTCCTCCGACGATGGTTAGCCTCATTTACTACTTTATTCTTATAATTTTCAAGTTGTTCATTGAGTATTTTGTGATGATTCTTGGTTGATTCCTTGGTGATTAGTGTTAATGATTAACCTCCCTTTTATATTATTAAACTTTATCTCTTGATGTAACCGCTCCCGCTCAAAATCCTTTACAAAATGGTTGAAACAAATTTGTTTGTACTAGATTTAAGAACATTCTTTTTTTCTATTTTTTTCTTTTTTTCTTATTTTTCATATTCTAAATGTGACCTGTGGTGCGACGGCGACGGCGATGACAACAGTGGTGCGGCGAGGAAGATAAAAGACACGACGCTTGTAGTTTACGCGCATATGAGTACTCTGGCCGGTAAGGACACACTGGTGATGGGAGCCAAGCCTCCTTTCGATGATGCAATCTTGACAATTGGATCAAATCTAGATCCAATGGTTGAGATTCATTTGTGCTTATTCACTTGTATGGGTGACATGACAAGCTCCTAGCCCTTGGATCTAATCCTTCATCAATGGCTCACATAGGTTGTGTTTGTTTGACAAGGATTGAAGAAATGATAGCCTTTGGATGAAAGCTAATCAAGGGATGAGATCATTTTGTGTTTGTTTCACATAGATTGGTAATGTTATCACCTCAAAAGCCACCCCAACAATAAATGCTCCATCTTTTTTATTTTCAAAGCAAAGATTCCCCCCACCCCGAAAAATACCCCAAAACCGGCTGCAAAATTAGGCAATTAGGTTTTTTCCTTTTTTTTTTATTTTTTTGTATTTATTTGTATATATTTGTAAAAAAAATGTATGGTCTAATATTTGAGACTTTAAAAAAACAATGTAATGGACTCAATATCTAATAGAAAAGACTTTTTTTTTGGGTTTTTTATTATTTATGAAAGAAAATAAATTATACTTATATCTAACATGGGATATTATTTATAATATGCAATCTAATAATATGCTAACTATTTAACATGAACTATATAATATGCAATTATTTAATATGAGCTATATAATATGATATATGTCTATTTAATATAAAAAGTATATACAATATAAATAATATATACTATATACCCAAACTTTTTTTTTACTGAAACCCTTTATGTTATATATACTATAATATATAGTGTGAAAAAATGCCACGTCACCACCCGGATAAAATGGGTGATTAGAGCTGCCCCTCTTTGCTCATTGAGATGGAACAGGAATGAAGCAATGAAAAAAAACACCAATTTTATCCGACTGACTCTGAATCTCAAACTCCATATCTTTCTGATATGAACGTTTCACTCTCTTATAGACTCTCTGATATATGTCAACTCTAAAATCTAAGCAAGCTCTTCTACATGAACTTCTTATTTTTAAAACGTCTTGGACGAGATCTCCTATATGAACCCTTCATTCTACCATAACAACTCAGTGTAGGTTGAACGAGCTCTCCTATATGAACTCATTCTTCCTATAGGAATGTTGATTCACTACTTTTTGTTAAGAAATCAAGAAAAAAGACAATGTCGATCCAACTCCTTCTGTAAAGAATCAAGCAAAGTGACAAAATTGATCCACCTCCTTATATGAAGATGTCGAGCAAAATGGTGGTGATATTCCACCTCCTTCTGTGATGGAAACGAGCACCAAATTAACACTGATTCAACTCTTTATGTGAATAATCGAGCGAAATGGTATTGCTGGCCTACCTCCTTCTGTGATAGAGCCGAGCAAAGTTATGGTGTTGATCCAACTCCTTTTGTTAAGAATCATACACATGGTTGTTGTTGATCCAAATTCTTCTGTGAAGGATCAAACAAAAGTTTGTCATTGATCCAACTCATTTTGTGAAAAATCAAAGCAATTATCGATGTTGGTCTACCTTTTTCTATGATAGAATCGAGCAAAATAAAATTACACTAAATTTATTTTGTGAAGTATCGAATGTAATGACACTATTGATCCAACTCCTTCTATGAAGAATCAAACAAAATGACGATGTTGGTCTACCTCCTTTTGTGATAAAATCGAGAAAAATAAGGTTATGCTGATCAAACTCCTTCTGTGAAGGATCGAGAAAAAGATTGATATTGATCCATCTCCTTATGTGATGAATGAAAGCAACGAAATGGATGCTAGAATCAAATAAGATCTCCTGTATGAACTTATTCAACTTCCAACAATTTTATATCAAACATAATGAATCAAACGAACTCCAATTTTTGTTGGGGAATGTCTCCTTTTGAATTTCTCTACTCTTGTCAAAATGTTAGAATATTTGAAATGAATGAATGAATATGCATGCTCATATTTATACATGCCTAAACATGAACTCATGATGTTAATTATACTAGGACCACAATTTACAGTATCTTATAGGCCTCATCTCTTCTTCCTTGCTCAGTCTTCATCTTTATGATCCTTTTGAGGTCCCAACTCAATGATTTTATCTCATGGTTTCACCTCATGCTTGGAATCAAACCATTTTTATGCCTCCCCTTCGAGTTCTTTCCTTATTCGTTCTAAAACATCCTTTTGGGTTTTCACTTTGGCTTTTCCTTCTGTATTTTCTTTTCTTTTCTTTTTCTTTATATTTTTTTTTCTTTTTTCTTTTCTTTTTTTCTTTTCAACCGTTATATTTCTTATATACCCCATATAACATAAACTTTATGAAAAAATGCTCCAATGAGAATTGAAATGTCAAACTTGATTGCCCTAGAATGATCTAGGTCCTTAGTAAATACCCCAATGTAGGTATTCTTTCAATGCATGACTAATCTTTACCCGAATGCCAAAATTTTTAATTTCAAATGGTCTCTTCCTTGTACCATTTATCAACAAACCACACCTTTAACTGGGGTAGATTGAAATGCCATCAAATATTCTCTTTTTATCTTCTTTGAATGGACAGATGAACAAAAATGAATTATCTTTACGAAGTATCACAATCATATGGACATATGACTTGTGTTTTAACAAAGCCTTTAAACACAATCTTCAGCTTCAATTGCAAAAATGTTTTCTGATTTCCATGCTTACTTTAAAAGTGATCAATATATCTGATGTAGGAATGACTTGATTCTTTGCTATGATTTTATACTGGAACATCCCAAACTAAACCACAATCCTCTTATCAAGGAAGTCATTTTCTTTTTGGTTTGTCATTGATTCTGAATGATGTCACAAAGAAGTGTGAAAAGGTTTTATCTTAGAGCCTTTGATCTTTCAGAACTTATTGTTTCAAAAATCAGGGAGCACCTTCATTTCATTTGCACCTCTTATTCTCTTTGTTTGAGCTTTTTCTTCTTTCCATACTTCTTTATTTTTAAGCATTTGAGACAAAAAATGAGTCTCCTTAGCTTCTAGGACCTCTTTTGTTCTCAAAAGATTATAATGTTTGAAAATGTTTTTCCTTCTTTAATTTAGTTTCTATAATCATAAAAGAATGAAATAACTTTATTAAATAAAAGTGCCCCTTACTTCAAGCTCACAATTGAAACATGTTATCAATTCAATGAATATAAAATAATCTTCAAATTTAATAAAAAAAATATGGGCCTCTAACAAGTGTTAGGATTGATAGGCTAGTTTTGGGTTGTTTCTTTAAACTTTCTAAGGTATCAATCATCAAGATATTCTTTTTCTCAGTCCTTGTGAACATTGTGGCATGCCCCTTTATCTCGATATGACATTTCAATCGGATGTAGACAAAATGATGCAACTAGAATATTCAATTGATATACCTTTTAGAGTACTTCTATTTTGGTTCTTTAAAATCTTTCATTTGTTCAAGCTTAATAGACTCATTTAGCAAAGGTAGTGTAGAAATATATGTCTAAAAACAATATTCATGAGTGCTTATGTGTAGTCAACTATAAAAGGTGTTTCTCAACTCTTTTAGTCCATCTTCCACTTAACTCGTATTAAATTTGAAGCCTTATTGCCTTTGTTTCATTCACTCTAGTGACCTTGCTTTTCCCCCTTTGTTTTTTCTTGTTTTTGCCTTTTTTTCATCACCTCAGGGAATTTATCACATCAATATTAATGTCACGATTTGAATCTAACCACTTCACGAAGCTCAAAATTACCTCAATAGTTGCTTAAAATTACTTACAAATTATTAGCTTATTATTTTCAGCGGAGTGGCCCCGTTTTATTACACTCACTTATTAACTTTTTGAATTTTTAGCTTCAAGATTTCTTAATCTTATTGAGAAAAACTTGTTATAGCCTGGGTGTTGTTGAAAATTAGAGAATTTTATCTGTAGAATTCAATCCCTAAGCCACTGACCTACACTAAATTCATCTACTCCACCATTCCATTCGGGGAGATTATGATCATCACTGAACGTCCTTAATGAAAATGTGATCTAATTAGTTTTGTAATGTCATACTAACGCCAGACAGAATAGTGATTATCCTACAAGCGCTCCAACAGATGATTCACAAGAGAAATTCGCCCAAAAAAATCCAGAGAAAAAAAGTCTCTAGGGTTTAATAAAATATTATCAAATCAAACAATGCCAAAATCAGTCCACAAGCCGGACTGTTATAGCCAAAAATATTACCATAAATAGTAAAAATATCTAATTCTAGTGATTCTGAGGGTAAAACGGTAGAATTTGAGGTTGAAAAAAGGCCCATGGAGCATAGCTCTATGTGGAGAGCGTGCGCGTCGAAAATAGCTTTTCGGATTGGGGTCTTATGCGCGATTCTGACACCTGTAGCCAAAGTTATGGCCAAAAAGACTGAAACATACAATCAATTTCCGCCTTTGCGCTGATCTACCAATTCATGGTATCTCAGCGCCATTAAGGTGCATTCTGACAGCTCAGCATCATCTGTCTCGGATCCCCCTGCATCAGTCACCCCGGGTTGGAAAGAACTAATCCTCGAGTTCAGAGTAGTGTCATCAGAATCCACAAAACAATGACTCAGGTGCTTCACATTAAAGACATTAGAAGTCTTCAAGTGGCTGGGAAGGCGCAACCTGTAAGCATTATCATTGATCTTCTGCACGACCTCACAAGGTCCAATCTTCCGATCTTTAAGCTTATTATACTCACCAACAGGAAAACGATCACGAGTTAATACAACCCAAACAAAATCACCAACATCAAAAAGTACCTGACGACGATGATTGTCGACCCGAGTCTTGTACTTGGTATTGCTCTCATGAATGGTTTGTTTCACCTGCTCATGGATACCCCGAAGATACTTTGCCATCTCATCTGCTTTAGGACTGAAATGACCTATACGTGGAATAGGGGCTAAGTCCAGCACCCCGGATGGGTTCTGACCATAGACAATCTCAAATGGGCTTAAACCTGTGGTTCTGTTTTTTGATCTATTGTAGGCAAATTCTGCCTGAGGCAATGCCAAATCACACTGCTTCGGCTTCGTTCCTGCCAAACACCTCAAGAGGTTTCCCAAACTTCGGTTCACCACCTCGGTCTGGCCATCCGTCTGGGGGTGGTAGGCGCTACTGAAATTCAACTGCGTTCCCAGTTTGCCCCACATACTCTTCCAGAAATGACTGATGAACTTAGTATCACGATCTGAAGTGATGAATCAAGGAACACCATGTAAACGCACAATCTCCTTGAAATAAAGATAGGCAATCCAGTCAGCATCCATAGTCTTTATGCAAGCTACAAAATGAGCCATCTTGGAAAACCTGTCAACCACAACAAAGATAGAATCCGAGGCCCTTTGGGTGCGGGGTAAGCCTAGTACAAAATCCATGCTGACATCGAACCAAGGAGATTCAGGAACAGGTAAGGGAGTGTACAAGCCCGCATTGGTGAGAACTCCCTTAGATCGCTGGCACATATAACAACGGTCCACATAATGGGCCACATCACTAGTCAACTTGGGCCAATAAAAGTCAGAAGAGATAAGGGCCAAGGTCTTATCTCGGCCAAAATGTCCCTCATTATGGAGTTCACTTATAATTTGCTGCCTCAATGAACAATCTGGAATGCACAACTGTAATCCACGAAACAGATACCCATTATGCAAAACAAAATCATGACGGTGACCCTCAGTTACCTCCTGAAATATCATTCCAAAGGAAGGATCAGCTGCATACATATCTGTGAACGTCTCAAAGCCTGTAACTTTAGTACTCATGGTGGTGAGAAGTAAGGTACGACGGCTCAGGGCATCTGCCACACGGTTCAAACTCCCTGCTTGGCGCCTCAGCGTAAAAGTGAATTCTTGCAAGTATGCCACCCACTTGGCATGACGTCTACTCAGCTTGTGTTGTCCATTGATGTACTTCAAGGCCTCATGATCGGTAAACAGAATAAACTCCTTCTGTATTAGGTAGTGACGGGAATGCTTTAGGGACTGAACTATGGCATAGAACTCCAGATCATAAGTGGAATAATTTTTCTTTGATCCCGATAGTTTTTCACTGAAAAAAGCAACCGGACGACCTGCCTGACTCAGAACACCACCAATGCCAACGCCAGATGCATCACAGTTTACCTCGAACACTTTGTCAAAATCTGGAAGTGTCAAAACTGGAGCCTCGGTCATCTTCTGCTTGACCAGTTGAAAACTGGCCTCTTCCTCCTCAGACCATTGGAAATCACGCCCCTTGAGGCACTCTGTGATAGGGACGATCAGAGTACTGAAATTTCTAATGAATCGGTGGTAAAAAGATGCCAAGCCATGGAAACTTCGGATGTCATGTAAGGTCTTTGGTCTGGGCCACTCCAAGACTGCATCTACCTTTGACTGATATGCATGAACACCATCAGTAGACACAATAAAACGAAGAAAAGTCGCAGAAGTAGTGAAGAAAGAACACTTCTTTTGATTGACAAACAAGCACTCCGTTTTCAGCATCTCAAAAACAGCACGGAGGTGATCGAAGTGTGAAGTCTATGTCGGACTATAAACGAGGATATCATAGAAGTAAACTACAACAAATTTCCCCATAAAAGGCCGCAAGACCTGATGCATAAATCTCATGAACGTACTGGGCGCATTGGATAGCCCGAAAGGCATGACCATCCACTCATACAACCCTTGTGGCGTTTTAAACGCCGTCTTCCTCTCATCTCCAGGTCTTATTCTGATTTGGTGGTAACCACTCTTAAGGTCAATTTTTGAGAAGACCTTAGAACCAGATAGTTGATCCAACATATCATCTAGACGGGGAATTGGAAACCGGTACTTAACTGTAATTCTGTTGATCGCTCGGCTGTCAACACACATACGCCAAGAACCATCTTTCTTTGGCACTAGCAGAGCAGGGACTGCACATGGGCTCATACTCTCTCGGATATAGCCCCTCTCCAACAACTCTTCCACCTGTCGCTGCAACTCTTCAGCCTCTTTGCGACTGAGGCGATATACTGGTCGATTTGGCAAACTTGACCTAGGAACAAGGTCAATTTGATGCTGAATATCCCTCATAGGTGGTAGCCCATGAGGAAGATCCTCTGGCATCAAGTTAGAGAATTCTACTAGCAGCCGCTGCACTTCTACTGGTAAATCTGCATCCACGTCTACTGTATTATTCTCGTAAGGTAGTAAGGCATAGACCACGTCACCATGCTCAATCTCATCTAAAAACTTGGACATAGAAAGCAGAGTAGTATTATGGGTTACTGGGGTAGGAGTGAGTCCTTCCCACCGGGGTGCCAACACAATCTTTTTTCCCTTGATGCTAAGGGAATATGTATTCTTCCGTACATCATGAATGACACTGCGATCATACTGCCAGGGTCGACCCAACAATATATGACACGCATCCATAGACACAACATCACACCAGGCATTATCAAAATATTTTCTACCAATTGAAAAAGACACGAGGCATCGCCTATCAACTCTTACCTCACTGCCTTTATTTAGTCATGACAGCTTGTATGGCTTAGGATGACGGTCCGTCTTCAACTACAATTTCTTGACAACCTCCTCGGACACTACATTCTCACAACTGCCACTGTCAATGATCATTTTGCAGACTTTATCTGTAACTGTGCAGGTCATGTGGAAAATATTGGTTCTCAACCAATCATCCCCTGAATCACCCTTGGGAGTAAGTAGACTCTTGCGAACGACCAGAGTCTCATGACCATCTCCATAGAGCACATCATCAGTCTCATCATCGTCATACACGGGTTCGCCAATCTCCTCAGTCTCGTCTTCCGCGTTTTCCTCAATCAACAAATTTTTGCCCTTTTGACTAGCATGCTTCCTGCAATCAGTCGCCCTATGCCCTTTTTCACCACAACGAAAACATCTAATAGTAGGGTTAGAATTACCCTGCGGTGGCTGTTGAGCAGGACGGGAATCCTGAGGACGAACTGGTCGACTGTTGTGATCGTTCATGATCACTGGTCTCCTATTTTGCTGTTTTTCAACAGCAAGTGCACGCTGGTAAGCTTCCGAAACACTCCATAGTGAATGAAGGCTGAGGACATCTTGTAAGGGCTGGCGTAAACCCCCCAAATACCACGCCACCATTTGCTCCTCCATCTCAGATAAATCATTCCGGGCGACCAATTGGTAAAACTCCTCCGTGTAATCATCGATTGATCGTGCGCCCTGCCTCAACGCATGAAGTCGTTGGAACAAGGTTTGCGTGTAGCCGAAGGGAAGGAAGTGACCCTTCATCTTCTTCTTCATCTTCTCCCAATCAATGATCTTGGCCTTGCCCTATCTTTCTCGTGAACGTCGCAACTGTTCCCACCACGCAGATGCTCTGCCCTTGAGTTTGATGGCGATCAGTTTCACTTTCACACGATCAGGGACTTCCTTATATTCAAAAATACGCTCTACTTCATTAATCCAATCCACGAATCCCTTGGCCTGTAACGTACCAGAAAACTCAAGAAGATCGACCCGAAAACCTAGGTCTCCATGACGCTCTTCCCGACCACGGTGTTCCCGGAATAGAGCACGATTGTGATATGGGTTTTCGAAAGCGGAATTGGTATCGTGATCAGAGGCCTCACAATCCTCAAAATCCTGCGCCGCCAGGCGCTGGGTTAATTCTGCGACTTGTCTCTATAAATCCGCAATCATCACATCCTCAACATTGCGATCACGACGTTGGGCTTCCTCATTCGGAACCTGCTCACGACGACCACGACCACGACCTCCAGCCATTGAAACTGGTGAAATTTCCCAGGAAGATGTTGAAGCTCTGACACCAACTGACGCCAGACAGAATAGTGATTATCCTGCAAGCGCTCCAACAGATGATTCACAAGAGAAAATTTGCCCAAAAAAATCCAGAGAAAAAAAGTCTCTAGGGTTTAATAAAATATTATCAAATCAAACAATTCCAAAATCAGTCCACAAGCCGGACTGTTATAGCCAAAAATCGTCTTTATTCGAATTTTGCCAAAAATAGCAAAATCCCGAAAATCACTCTAAATTGAAATTCGAAATAAAATAAGCAATCTCCAAAAAATCCAGCCTAAATCAGATTTAAATTGACTTCGTAATTGACAATCGAAATATTACCATAAATAGTAAAAAATATCTACTTCTAGTGATTCTGAGGGGAAAACGGTAGAATTTGAGGTTGAAAAAAGGCCACATGGAGTTTAGCTTGATGTGGAGAGTGTGCGCGTTGAAAAGAGCTTTTCGGATTGGGGTCTTATGCGCAATTCTGACACCTGTAGCCAAAGTTATGGCCAAAAGACTGAAACATACTCAAAACGACCCCAATGAGGAATATGTCACAAGCAATTCCCGCCTTTGCGCTGATCTGCCAATTCATGGTATCTCAGCGCCATCAAGGTGCAATTTGACAGCTCAGCATCATCTGTCTCGGATCCCCCTGCATCACATACACAATAGATGCCCCATTTTCTGCTCTTATACATACCTGAATGTCAAACCCTTTGATTACTTTGTTGCGGGAGAGAATATTATTTTCAAACCTAAAATGGAAAAGGTATAATGCTCCAAGCAACTCTGGAGTATGATCAGGGGTCATTGTTTTTCGAGGGATCAATCTTGTTACCTGCCAAAAGCTATAAAATTATTTCATTAAATTCATTGAACTTAAAAAGAAACTTGTTTCATTGCCCATAGCCTAAAAAGGGTAGTGTTTATTTAAAAAAAGAATTTTAAAAGCATAGGAAAAATAGAGAATGAATGAAAAACACTTTCAAACAAAACATGTTGCTTTCATGCAAGTGCAACTATGCTCGATGACTAGTCGACAAAGGTTTATTCTGCTTGCTCTAGAATTACTCCACTATGCTTGATTTAAATGGATCCAAGATCCTACCCTTTAATGCTCCACTTACCTCCAAAAAATTTGAAATCGGTGTTTGAGACATCTCGAGGATTGTGTCTACCCAATTTATCTTTGGAATGAATTTGTATCCAAAGTCATCTTTGCTTCAACCTTTTTGCTCTTCTCCCTACTGGTATTATCTCTCATTTCAGCTTTCATCATCTGAGACATTTACAGGTCATTTCTGCCAATTATACTTCATCTTTGCCACTTTTTACTCTCTATTTATTTTTATACCTCGTTTTTACCATATGACATTATTTTGGTTTGGTTATCTTAGACTCCACTGGGCAATGAATCATTCATGTCTTAGTACTATGTTCCTCTATTTTACACTTCTCAATTTCATACTATAAAGGATGTTGACACTCTTCCTTAATGCTTTTGCATCCCTCTATGAAACACCTTGTTATTTCAGATTGACTTCCTTTCTCATCTGAACATAAAGACAATTATGATTGGACATTGTGCGAGGTGATCAATTTATCTTTAAGCAATTCAGAATACAAAATTTCACGTGAGAAGTAAAATTGAGGGAATTGAGAATCCTAAGATAGTTTCACTTCATATGTCTTCCCTAAAGAATCTGATAAAAAATCAGCCTGCAGTGAAAGGGGTTGACTATGGAGGCTCCTATCTTGATTTGTAGTTTGTGGAAAACTAAAATTTTGACTTGCAGATGCTTGGTATTGATACTCTATCTTAGGTTCACTAGCAGACGTTAGGTCTTCGAGGAATTCATTATTTCCATCTTGAAAGCATGGTAACCTCTCTATGATGAGGTTTTGAACCTTTAATATTAAGGCCTTACAATTCTCTGTGGGATGATTAAAGACACTAAGGTGATATCCACATGAAATCCTGGTACCATGCAAACTTGGTCATTGGTAAACACTAAACCTTGGCGAAATCGATGCGAGAAGACGATTTTGGCGGAGATAATGTAACAAGTCTGAATATGATCGAACGATTGGAACGAATAATGCCTTTTTATTTTCATTATCAGTCATTTTAGTCCTCGTGATCATCATCAAATATTCTCCCATGCCCCTCTTCTTTGAGTGAAGCGTACATTTCACGAGGGAACATTTATCTTCTGTTGTCCTTTTACCCATCAATAGCTCAATTGTGCTTTTTAGAACCATATTTGATTCCTGTAGTTGACTTGAATTATCTTGATCTTTAACGGGAACTTGATCATTCAACAATGTAACTTTAACCCCACAATTAAAATTCATACTCTCATTCAAAGTTTTTTCTCTACTTGCCCAGTGGGATTCTCTAATGGCTTCCCTCACAAATCAAAATAGTCACCATGTTCATCAATTTGGACATTTTCTCTCTTAACTCATCTTGAAATTCCTTTACTTGGTCATTCATATTTTTTTGAGTTTTGACAAGTTGTTCTTGTAGTCTTTCAATTCTATGAACACGCGCTAGTATCTTATTCATGGCTCTCAATCTTTCTATAGGTACGATCAGGGTGACTCGTATTTGCTTTTGAGGTATTTGTCATGGAATCCTCCACGAGTCATTCTCATGTTTTCATCATTAATGCAATGTAAAAAAAAAGTAGATAAATGAGATATAAATGATAAACTGTAAAGATGCAAATGTAAATGCAAAAGATATTGATCCCAAAGATGAATATCGTAGAACAATTTTCAATAGAGAAAAAAGTCTACATCAGTACAAGATAACCCATTTTTACAGATGTGACTTCACTTAGATGCTCGATCTTGTCTTGTTTTCCCTAATCAAAAAGTGGATTTGCTATGCCTGGTGACATATACCTTAAAACCATGCCCCTCAAGTGCTCCACAGCTTCTAGGGCTTGTGTAATGGCTTTATTTAAAATACGACCTCTACCTCGAATCATGTCCTTATGACGCTAAAGTTAAGCATCATGCCTCGATGATTAAAGGTGGAATAATTGTAGGCAAGATTCTATAAAAATGCAACAATGCTCGGACCGAAGGCTTTTTCAAGACTTGGATATCGCCTTATTTGATGTTTAATTACGTGTAATCCATCAACTTTGATATATGAACTTCATGCTAGTTGTCTCCTCATTTTCTCTAAGCTTCTATCGGTGCAAATCCACTTATGTAACTACTTGATTAAGAACTATTTTCTCTATTTATGAAAATTTTCCAATTAGATAGTCAAATGCGGATCAATACCTTTATGTTATGATGATGAAAATGAAAATGCAAATGCAAAAGGTGTTAATTCTTAAAAGTGACCCCATAGAACAATTTCCATGAGATAACAAGGTTTCATATAACCATAATACTTCAAAAGCAGTCTTTAGTCTTCAAGTTGTGTTCTCCCAATGATTTTATGTTACACTCCAAGTCGATGTTGTATTAATCAAGATGTTGAGCTATCTTTCTCCTTTGATGATGTTTTTTTATCTTCTATCTTGAATTCATTACTATGACTTTGAATCAGAGCCTTCTTTCATGGTCTTTGTGTTTTCGTCAAGAAATTTCTTATGTTAGTATTTGATTCAAGATAACATCTCGATCTTGGTGTCTTTGAAGGAAAAAATTTCCATTAACGCGTTCTTCATAAATCTTCAAAATGTAGTAAAAGTACTTACTTTGAATATTTGGTTCAAAAACCCTTGTTTCAATATGAAAACCTTCCAATTTGGCCAATCACTTATTAATTAACACCTTTGATCATGATATGAATGATATGAAGATGTAAATGCAAGAAACAAATAAAAAGAACATCACAAAAAAAAATACATAGATTAGTTAGTGCATGCAAGATAAATAATAAAAATTCAAGAACATGAATAGTCCTAAGCCGCATAATTTTCTAGTTCAAATGCATTGGTTCGTAACATAAATGTAAATAAAAGGCTAGAGTTAATTTCTCCTTTGTGTATATTTATTTAGGTACCTACTTGCATGTTTTCAGCTCTAAAAGATAAGTTACTCAAAATTATCCTTGCTATTATCCCTTGGGCTAGTCATACCATCGACCCTCACCCATTACAAGCTTATTGACCAAGTTAAATTTCGAGAGGGAGCATTTCCCTATGCCTAACACGAGGAATAAATTCCCACGAAGACATAGGTACTTTGGACCTTGAAAGTTACTCACTAGGTCTGTACAGAAAATAATCCTCACGAAGACATTGCTTTCACTCTTACTTAAAAAGGACAGCTCAGGTATTGTGTGCATGTTATGAATGTGGACGTGTTATATGTAAGGAGAAAAACTCAAACTTTTAACCATATGAGCAAAGAAAAAACCAGATAAATATGGTCTTAAGAAAATTCTAATACCCTGAAAATCACTAAATCAAATGTTAGTACAACTATTTATAAGAATTAAAATAAATAAAGATTTAAAGGGAATTAAAAGGAATAAAGATTAAAAAGAAATCAAAAGGAAAAAAATATTAAGTGGAAATTAAAAGAATAAAGATTAAAAAGAAATTAAAAGAGACAGAAATTAAATAAAATTGAATTTCCTAATCTTCTAATATAGGGTCAAAGTGTAATTGTTTTAAAGGCATGACTCTCTAAGAAAAATGGGGTTCTGGTTTAAGTTCCCCAGTGGAGTAGCCAAGCTGTTATGATGACTTTTTCGAAGCGTATTCATCATCGACCATTAGGTTTAGGTAGATCGAAAACCCAAGAAACACCCTTTTAAATAAAAAAAAATTAAAAATACATGATTGGGTTTGAAATTTTAGAGATTTTGGGTTCATGTGTCGATTACGCCTGGGAAATGATTAGTACCCCACAAAGCCCAAAATTAGTACAATCAATTACAAATTTGTCCCTATATTTAAATTTTAACAAGATCAAATATTTATTCAATTAATGATCCTTTTATTCCCTAAATAAAAATATTTTAACCTAATTAAGATTTTTAGAGAGACGCACAATATTTATCTATTTCCAATTAAAGAATAAACTAACCCCCTAATCGGAATTAAAACAATTATTTCTTATTTTTTAATCGAAACAATGAAATATTGTCATCCTTAAAAATTAGAAAATTAATCAATTATTAAACCCTAAAAATAAAACAAAGGTGACAAGTTAGTCAAGTTATTATTAAAAAGAATAAGGATGTTGTTTGATTTAAAGAACGAATGTCAAGCCTTTGACATTAATAAAATAGCATGCACTTAGCAATTTAAATGTAGGAATAAACCTCTACCCTTTGTTTTTTAATTAATAAACTTATTTTATTTTTGGGGACTACTGGTAGAATGTTTATTTATTTTATTGAAAAAGAAATGTCTAGTTACTTTATGACCATCATTTTCAATATCTAAAAATATTAAAGAAGCTAACCCTAAAAGGATAATACTAAACCTAATTAATTTCTAATTAAATAACCTAAACTAAGGCTCTAAATAATTAGTGACAAAATCTCAAGAACTTAAAATATAAGGTTTTAATTAAAAAGCTAAGGTTTAATTTTAATATTAGTGACTAAATTAAGGGATTTAAAAATCTAAATGGTTTTAATCTTGGTTTAAACATGTGACTATTTTGAAAGAATTTAAAAATAACATTCAATAGTAATAATTAAAATCATTTAATAAAATAATAAAGACAATTGAAATGAAATCAAGGGCTAAATTGAACTCAATTGAAATTCAGGAAACAATGTACAAGCATTTAGGAACTAAAATAAAATAAAACAAATGCTACATCCCATACCAAAAACACGCGTAAAGTAGGGTGTTTTAATGAAATGATTTGCCCAAAAGTTTACCCACTATAAAAGACAAAATTTAGGAAAATAGCTCATTTTTCGCAAAAAAAAATTATCTCCTCTCTTATTCTCTCCATGGCTGAAAATCACATCCCAAACTCTCCAAAATTCTTCAAATGTTCATCATTGTTCATCCCCTGTTCATCTTAAAAACCTATTTTGATTCTCCACAAACACCAAAATACCACCCGAAATATATTTTTCAAGATCAAAGCCCAAATTTTTTCAAGAACACTAACATGTTCTTCCCCAAAACTAGATTTTAGTCTTCCACTAACACCAAAAACCACTCAACACTTGTTATTTTTGATCAAACACCCAAAACCCAAGAACAATTCCAAGAAAAAAGCCAAATGTTCTTCCATTTACCCAAAACCTAAACTTAAACACCAAATCAAATAAGATTTCCCAAGCTTCACCAAACTTGAACCACCAACCCGAGACTACCCAACCATGTTCCACCCACCGTTACCCACCCAACAGACTCTGAACACCAGTCAAATTTTATCCACTATCAGCCACCTCCTTTATTCGAACCACAAAAAAAATAAAGCTTCACCTTCAACTCGGTTAAGCCTTTCACGGTGGTGACAAATTCCTCCGACGATGATAAGCCTTATTCTTTACTCATTTCTTTTTATAATTTTCGAGTAGTGCCTTGAGTATTTTTTGATGATTATTGGTTGATTCCTTGGTGATTAGTGTTAATGATAAGCCTCTCTTTTTATATTGATGAACTTTAGCTCTTGGTTTAACCACTCCTGTTCAAAATCCATTACAAAACGGTTGAAATAAACTTGTTTGTTCTAGATTCAAGAACATTCTTTAGTTTTAATTTTTTTATTTTTTCATATTCAAAATGTGACCAGTGGTACAGCAGCAGTGGTGGCAACGACAGCGGTGCGATGAGGAAGATGAAAGGCTTGACACGTGCAACTCATATGCCAGTGACAGTAGGCACTCCGACTGGTAAGGACTCACCAGTGAAGGGAGCCAAGCCTCCTTTGGATGATGCAATCTTGGCCATTGGATCAAATCTATATCCAATGGTTGAGATTCATTTGTGCTTCTTCACTTGGATGGGTGATGTGGTGTAACACCCTTTACCTGTATATGTTACCGAATACGAGTCTAAGGTGCTACATGATACTTTTAAAACTTTACTTATTCGAAAACCAGTAAATGTTTTTAAATAATTTATCTATTTAATTTACAAAATTCAATTTATACTTATTACACATATGTAATAGTTCATTACCATATCATAACAAGGCATCACCAAACTATAAAATATACATACCAACTAGAAAGTCAAAACATCAAAAGACGCCATACTAATACTGGTAAATTGATCTGATCAACAAAAGTTGATGTTGGCTTGTCTTCTTACTCCTAACGCTTATCTTTACCTATGCGTGAAACAATCACACGTTAAGTGTTTACTTAGAGAGGCATTATCAATAATAAGTAACTATAATTATATACAAAAATTATGATAAAAGCTAAGATACAAAGTATATATCGCATAGTAGTATATAGACATATAATATAGAATTAATAAATTCATTTCTTTTAAACATTCAACCTGCACTGAATAGTTCATATAAACATAACCCATTGTACATTAGATGAGAATACAAGGTACTCGAGTCACATATGAGTGTGCACTAGTATGCATTTGAAACTTTCACGTAGATAATATGCACTTAAAGTGCCATGTAGAATATACAAGTATTGTAGAACACGCACTGTATAAATCAGGAATATCATAATGTCCAACATCATGAATTTCATTAATGCACAAATAGTGTTGTGTAGAATTGCACATATAATGCCACGTAGAATGTACACAAATGTACCATATAAGATTGATCAATAATCACTCCACCTCTTGGCATGTCAATTGTACCACTAACTCTCAATACACGTACAATGAGATTATTTAAAACTCATATCATTCTTTCATCAAAAGTATTCCAATGGACTCATATATCAAATTTTCATAAGTCAGTGCATTGGGTAGATCATACCCAAAAACATTTAAATCTTTCAATAAAATATGAATAAAATATCATAATATAAATCAAATCATTTTTCATTGTCAAACTTTTGAGGTTGGCTCATCACAAGCCAAATCATTTAACAAAGCATTATGACAATATATCATAATAAGATTCAAAACCTTATTCTTTAAAAAATTCAAGGTTGACTCATCAGAAGTCTTCCTCATATCATATAGAAATAATGTGGAAATGCACTCACCTTATTTACCTCACTTTCAAACTTTTCACATCGATATTCCTTTACTTTCGTACTTGATCCTTAACTTATATTCGATTTGATCACAAGATTTATTGTAATCTATATAAAAGCATATACACAACATGCATTCAAAGTATATGTTAGTATTGTACTAACATAAGTAAAATCTAATGATAATAATCAATAAAATATATTTGATACAGACTTGACATAAGAATCACTTCAACATACAATAACAACCTTAACATTTCCAATAACTCTCCAATTCCATATATATTTATTTTCATCGCAAATCCATTTAACTTCATAAACCTACATTCCAACAACTATTTATGAATTCTTTTAGAATTAATTCCAACTTTTCCAATTAAAAATGTTCTCTTGCCATTTAACTTCAAATTCAAGTATCTAATAACATGGTCAAGCCATCTGACATTTTATTCAAGCATAGCACATCAACTTCAATCAATTTATAATTCATTTCTATAATTTACATATCTTGACAACTTGCACTACCTTTAAATAATCATTATTATGTAATAATCTACACACTGTAATTTAATTATGTTTGTTTCGTTTTAAAATAGATTTGAATATGAATCTAACCATTAAACCACTCCATCTAATTTGATTTGTACAATTTATAGTGAATTATTTAATCCAATTTCCATAATTTGTTTTGAGCAGAATCAGCTACCCTATTTTCTGGACTTTCATCGATCAAAAAAGTCATATATTTTTCTATACACATCTAAATAAATCCCCATTCACTTTAAATGAAACTATATTGACATACTAACACAACATTATAAGAATCACCCCCTAATCATTTTTATAGAATTTATGGTGATTTTCAATCTTACTACCAGATTCAAAAATCTAAACAGTTTTCATTATTCTGCATCCTTAATTTATTCACTATGGCCAAATGATATAGGATGTTTTTAGCATGGTTTTCACTTTTATTCAAGCATAAATTCAATCTCCTAACATCAATTTCATGTAATTCGAACCAATTCCATATCAATTTCAATTATAACTTTCACTTCAACATAAACCCTAAATGGCCAAAATCAACATAAGCACTTTCAAGTGATTTCAATCATCATACAAGCATGGAAATGATTCTCCAACGTCAACTACATCATAATCCATCCTTAAAACATAAAAACCTAATATCCCCTTCATCCATCAAATTCAACAACTTAAGGTGTGTTTGGTTGGGGGAATGTGAGATTCTCATGGGAATGAAATCCACATTCTCCCGTTTGGTTGGCCGGGAATGTCATTCTCGGGAATCTTACATTACCAATAGTAACTTTTTTGGGGTATATTACCGGAAATGTCATTACCTCCCTTTCCTTAGGTATTGTTGGATTACCGGCATTTTGGACTAAAATGCCCTTAAATTTTTCTTTCTTTCAAAAATATTCTTATTCTGTCATTGAATAATCAAAATTCTACAAAGGTTAAATTACAAATTTATCCTTAAACTATTTTAGATTTACAAAAAAGTCTATAATTAAAATTTTATATGAAGTTCAAGGGTTAAAATAAAATTTTACCCTTTCATTAAACCTTTTTATATTTTCAATTTTGAAAAAAAACAATTATATAAATTTTATGAATTTAAGTATTTTAAAGAAAATATATAAATATTTTCCAACTTGTAAAAAAAATATATAATAAGGACAATTTGGTCAAATATACATTCCAATAATCTTTTATTCCTTTAACCAAACATGGTAATCTTACATTCCTGCTAAACCAACCAAACACAAAATACAACATTCCCATTAATCCTATTCCCTGGTAATCTTTTATTCCCACTGGTAATCTTACATTCCGTGAACCAAACGCACCCTTAAGGTTTTAGGCATGAAAAACATGAACTAATTGTACCAAATGATAGAGAATTTCATGTAGATTAATTCTCTATTTCATGTCTTAAGCTAAAAATCAAGTATTCAAGCTTAAAAAAAAGAAAGAAAACTTCTTACCTTGTATGTTGTTCACAACTTGGAGAGAAAGATGAACGAAGAAATCTTGAAATTTCTTCATATTTCTTTACTTAATAATGAATTAAAAATTCATTTAATACCAAATTACTAATTTATCCTTAAAATTTCACAATCCTTACCATTTTACACTTGAATTTCATGATAATTTCTTAATTACCATGCTTTCATCATCCCTAACATAATCATAGTCAAATATGACCAGCTAATTTGTCATATTCCAATTTTATCCTTGTAATTTCAAAAAATTACAATCTAGTCACTTAAATCCAACGATTTATATTTAGGACATGGAAATGACATTTTTTACCTTGCCTTATCATCCTTCAAAATATCTCAAAAATTTGATTCGATCCGATTATCCGAATTTTTCTCGAACTTTATCACTTTATAGCTTTTAATACAAAATCCGTATGAAAATTCTAATTCCCACAAGAACATCATTCTTGCATGTACACTATTCATTTACAGGGCCATATTACATAACTTTTGAAAATTACAACTTGGTCCCTAAACTCTCTCTAAGTTTACACTTTGGTAAAAAAACTTTCAAATTTTTTTTTTGGTTACTAGTCAAAATTTTAGGGTATTACATGTGGCAAGCTCCTAGACCTTAGATCTAAACCTTCATCAATGGCTCACATGGGTTGTGTATGTTTGACAATGATTGAAGAGATGATGACCCTTGGATGAAAGTTAATCAAGGGATGAGATAATTTTGTGTTTATCACATGGATTGGAGATGTCATCACCTCAAAAGCCACACCAACAATAAATGCTCCATATTTTTTATTTTAAAATAAAAGATTCTCCCCCAAATTACACCAAAATCGATGGCAACATTAGGCAATTAGGTTTTTCCCTTTTTTATTTTTTTTATATTTGTAAAAAAAATGTATGGGCTAATATTTGGGCCTTGAAAAAATAATCTAATGGAATCAATATCTAATAAAATGAACTCTTTTTTTTGGGTTTTAATACTTATAAAAGAATTGGCTTATATCTAATATGTACTATTTAATATGAGCTATTATTTATAATATGCAATCTAATAATATGCTAACTATTTAACATGAACACTATAATATGCAATTATTTAATATGAATTATATAATATGCTATATGCTATATATCTATTTAATATAAAAACTATATACTATGTACTATATGCCCAAACATTTATTTTTACTAAAACCCTTTATATTATATATACTATACTATACTATATAGTGTGAAAAAACCACGTCACCACCCGGATAAAATGGGTGATGACAAGGTCGAGTAAAGTTTGGGTAGACGAAAGTGCACAAATAGATATCATGATCAGCGATGTGAGAAATTGGGCTCCAGATTTGGAGAATGCAATGTAAAAGAATCAAACACATGTAACATCATGTTTGTTCATAATTTTGTCAAACTTGATTTTGATATCATTGTCCAAACACTTGTTCGGCCACATAAGGGAGGTAATTCTACCACATACACTGGTAATCTCAATAGAAGATGGTGTGATTGTGGTCGATTTCAAGCTTTTAGATTCTCATACACTTATATGTTGATGACTGGTATAGCCTGCACAGTATGCGTAACATTTGCAATTATGAGTTTAAGTATGTTCCAAATGAAGCTTATTGGCTTACATCAACTATTTCTAAAGAATGGTTACCAAATCTAGAATTGCGTAGGAAGTTAAGGAGTCTATCTAAATCTAGTCGAATTCATACTGATATGGATGATCCTCAAAGAAATTTAGGTCTAACAAAGCTTTGTGGCCACTGTAGAGGTGAAGGGTACAACAGAAAGAATTGTCCGTATCTTTCTAAATATCGAGTTGAATGATAAAATCTTCAAAAAAATGTTATGTTATGTTTTAAGTTGTAATATTTTAACTAAGTTTATGTGTGTTTTTAGCTATATTTTTTAACTAAGCTTATGTGTGTTTTTAGTTGTACTTTTTAACTAAGTTTATGTATGTTTTTAGTTGTACTTTTTTTATGTGTGTTCATATATTTTCAACATCTTTGTTTTCAACTTCCACTTCAATTCTTACATAATTGCAAACTATTCATAAATAACTTTACCTAATTAGTAAAGACAAATTCATAGATTTATTTAAACCATAAAAATCAACATTTTTTCATATATCATTTTCATGTTTTTAGATCTCTCTACAATTCTTTTACTACGTCAAATTGATAAGCCTTCATATTTGTCTTTTGTCTTCTTCTTCTTATTCTTCTTCTCAAATTTTATACTAATATATATATTTTTTCTTTCATCTCTACGAATCGTTTGATATGTCGGATTGGTAAGTCTTCATACTTCTTATTCTTCTCGATTTTCATCGTCTTCTTCTTATGTTCCTCAAGTATGAACTTTATTGTCTCCTTTTTCCACTCCTCATCTGAAGAGGAGCTTGAATCTGAATGGTGGGAGTCAGAGTCGTTAAATCCATAAACACCGTTCACCAAATCATATCCAAATTTTTCTCACATCTCCATGATTTGATTATGTAAATTATTTTCTCACTTCTAATACATAAACACCATCAACTCACTCCTATTTATACTAAAAAAACTATATATGATTGTTGGGACGAGCATGACGAGTTTCATTGGATTTAAAAAAAAAATTGATGCCCCAACGTTCATGTAACAACTACAAATTTAAAAAATTCAAAGGTAACTCGTTATGCGGACGTGACGAGTTTCAGTTCATTTAAAAATTAGTTTTTAGTTAAAATATTATTTTAATTGAAAAAATTATTATATTATGTATCTCGTCATGCCTGTATGACGAGTCCCAAAAGAAATAATTAAATATTTGACCATATGAGGCCCACCTAACTAGGTCCATTTATTAATCATATTTGGGCAAACTCGTTATGCGGGCGTGACGAGTTTACCTTCCACTGTAGCATTTATCGTAGATCCCAAAATAAAACCTGAGTTACCCTATTGGGCTAAATAAATTGCATGCTTGCATTATTGGGCTGCTTTTACCCGATAAATGAGGCCATTTTACACAATTTGACATTCTAAAAACAATAATTTTAAAATATCTTAACAAATTATTTAATATAAAAAATTAGGGTAAACTATGTATTTAGTCATCCACTTATTCTTATGGTTCCATTTTGGTCATCCAACTATGTTTTTAAAAATCATACATAACATTACATTTTGGTCATCCACCATTAAACATTAACGATGATATTGATGTTTCACCATAAGGTAATGTCACATTATCATTGAAAAAAAAAATTATCACATTAATAGTTATGCATATTTTTTAACGACAATTGACCAATACGAAACCAATATGTAACGTTAGGTAAGATTTTGAAAAAAATAGTTTGATGGTCAAAATAGAACCACAAGATTATCTTAGTGACTAAATATGTAATTTTCCCCAAAATTTAATTACATTTAAAATAATTAATTCTCATAAGTATTGTCTATCAACATGTGCGTGTAATTCAAGTTCTGATAAAACAATAAATTAGGCGTTTACCTTTACATCTTACTTTCTTTTCTTAATCATAAAGCAAAAGCTGATGAGAAATAAATGAACAACTAAAAGCGTGTCTTCTTTAACTACGCCTAAAATATGAGTGACTTCTTTCTCATTTACTTCAAACATTTGCTTCACTCTATCTCTTTTCTTTTCTTTTTTTTATTAAGGGTAAACTACGTATTTAGTATTTAAATTATCAATTTTTATCCGTTTTAGTACCTAAACTTTTAATTTTTTCAAAAACATACATAAAGTTTATTTTTTGTTTCATTTTAATACCCTCCGTTAAAAACATAACGCGTTTAGTACCTAAACTATCAGTTTTGGTCCGCTTTAGTACATAAACTTTCAATTTTTTTCTTCAAAACTTAATGTTAAGTTTTGAACGAGGTACTAAAATAAAACAAAAACTAAATGTTAGATATGATTTTAAAAAATTGAAAGTTTAGGTACTAAAATGGATCAAAATTGATAGTTTATGTACTAAATACGTAGTTTACCCAAAAAACACCTCTTCATTATTATTTCCTTTTGACAATAATGTCCTTTCATATTAATCAAGTGCTAGTTCTAGAAGTAATATTTATTTCACTAAATTACAAAATAAATTCACAGTTCTTTAGCACATTTTTAATTTACAATTTAGAGAATGGATGATATTAATTTTTTATATAAAAAATCATTCTTGAGGAAAGGATCACTTTACATTAATATAATAAATTAATTTTATTTTATAAATAATTTTCTGTTTTTGACAAGATTTATATTTATTTGTTTCTAAAATTATTAATGTTATACATTGATTTTAATAACATATATATAAACTTCAATAAAGTGTGATTATATTACAAAATCCAATTTTCATATTGTTAAAGAATCGAGTGTATACAAACTCATTAAGTTATTTTAGTAATGAAAAGGAGTGTTGTTCTATCTAGAAATCACAAGTTTAAATAGTTACGTTTGTAAGGTGTGTGCGTTATAAATGATTAAGATTAATTCTGAACAAATATTATTTTATAATTATATATATTATTAAAAAAAATCAAATGTATATGGAACAGTAAAATAAAATTATATATATATTTATATTTCAAAACTTCAATTTTAAGTTTAAATGGGCTGTAATTTTCAGTTTTGCAGAAAAGCGAAATCATTTTTTTTATTTTTAAATCCTGCTGCTCATGAAATAGTAATAGGAAAGTAGACAGGGACAGATCTGGAAAAACATAAACCGGGGACAGCTTGGTTTATTTATGTCGCGCTAAACCGTGTTTCCCACGAGTTTCCGGCGTCCATTATTTCTACTTCTTACCAAACTAGAAATAAATAAGTAAACAAAAGGCTTAACTCCTAAAGAAATCTTTAAACTATACGTTAAGTTCAAAATTAGTCCAAAACTTCAAAATATATCAATTGAATGCACACACTAAAACCAAAGTATCATATTCGTATCAAATCTTTCACCAATTTACAGATAGTTGTATGTTAAATGTTTGCTTGCTTGTATCTGATGTGTTTAAGAGAATTTATTAATTCATATGTGTTTAAACAGAAAAGAATCGTGTCAAATTCATGGAGGACAGAATTTTATGTTAGGTGACAAATCTCAAAATATTTAGGATGGGACATATTTATAAAATTATATGGGGATGAAAATAAATTTTTAATATAAAATACATAGAAAAAAATCTAAAATAGATGATAATTTTAAATTTTTCAGGGGACGACTGCCCCCACCTGCCCTTCGAAAGGGAAGGAAACAGTTCGGGTTGGGTTAGATTTTTGGTCAACCCGACCCAAAAAAATATATACATTCTACCCGAACTCAACTCTATCCAAAAAATATATATCCTCCACCAGACTCCAACTCCTAAATTGTTTAGAGTTTAAATCCGACTCGACCCGATATAAAATAAGGACTTAATTAAAAAAATAGAGATAGGGTATTATAGTAATTATCCATAAATTTATTTGAATAAATTACACTATTACCCTTGGGTCGGGTCGAGATAGAGTTTTTTCACCCTCCACCTGACCCGACTCGACCTGAACTCAACTTTTTTAAAAAAAAATCCGACCATGTCGGATCAAAATCCGTTGGTTTCGAGTTAAATTGCCATCCCTACCCCTGACCTAATCCAATCTAGCGTTTAAGATTATTATTAAAAGATCTTGATTGAAACGATACTCTAACTTAAGAATTTGGTAGAAACATTTTGAAGTTCAGTGATCAATTTTAAATTTAGTCCATAACTTGAGGGTTTCTAGTGAAATTGCGCCAAAAACTAAAACTTGTTTTCTCCTCTGTCGTCTTTCCGCGTACCGAACAAAATTTCATGACAAGGTGCCTTGTATAATATGATTCAATACACTATAAATGCCAACCTTGTCTTCCTCAGCAACTCATAATTAAAAATCTCAATATTTCTCAACAAAATTTACAGCAAAATAACGATAAAATGGCGAAAAAGAACAGCGATGTAGCTCAAAGAGCATGGAATCTGCTGCGTCTGGCATTGCTATGGGCAAGAAAAGGCGGCGTTTTCAAGAGACGGATGATGACTTAGCTCCGATTGTTCCCTAAGTTCCTCAAGGCTCTTGCACATACGTCGACTCGTAATGATCACCAAATGATTAGCAGCCATTACAAGGAACGCCAGCTATCGTTCGACGACACACCCATTTTTAACGTCAAGGTCCATCATCATCGTCCCACGTCGATTAGATTCCTTCTCCCTTGCATTAGCACCGAGGAAGTCGATTTCGATTACGATTTCGGCGTCGATGATTGTGATAATGGAAGAGAGAGTTACTTGACGGGATCGGAGTCCGACGTCGAAGAAGGAGGAGAAGTGGAAGAGTGTGGATACGAAGGGAGTGATGAGAAAGAAAACAGTTCGTTTCCATATTCATATGAATTCGAGGATGAAGGGATTGATTCGAAGGCTGAGAAATTTATAGCTAAGTTTTATGAGCAAATGACGTTACAGAGACAGATTTCTTATTTGGAATATACTGAGAGAGACTCAAAATGTTAGAATCTTTGTCAACTTCATCGTTTTGCATATTGTACAATACCTAATTTTTTTTCTTTCGAGTTTGCCGGGTTTCCAGAACAACTTTTGTAGCAGATGATCGGATTCTGCAGTTTATTTTTTTAAAGTGACGGGTGGTCAGTTCCACAATAAAAATTTAAAAATATCATATATTTAAAATTTTTATATATAATTTTTATTAAAAATTTATTTTCGCCCCTGAAATTTATAAACTCGTCATTTCCTAAATTTTTTAAAATTTATCTCTCTAACATAAAATTTTGTATTCTATTTAGAGGACTATCAACTATTTAATATAAAACGTTCATTCTTAATGTTGGACCGTCTTTCGGGAGGGCCCGAAATTGGGCATCGACTTAAGAAAATGGATTGGAGTCGCTACCGATATTTTATTTTAAAACAAATAGGTAGATCGTATACCTTATTTCTCACCTGATCTGCGTATTACCAGAGATGTGTCGGATTTCAGGAGTTGGTTACAATCAAGGAAGGGTTAACACCCTTGCACTGCCCTTTCAATACTACGTAATTTCCAGTTGTCTTTAATTAAGAAAATCGAAAGTTAAAATTTAAAGGTAGCATATGATCTAAATTATTTACCTCTGACAGATTTAAATTGTGCCCTTAAAAAATCAGAAAATGTTAGATGAAAAGGTAAGTAATAAATGAATAAAATAAATAAACCCAAGCAAAAAGGAAGATAGAATTGGTAAATAAATGTCTTAAAAACAGGAAGTAAAATAAACAAATAAAAAAACAAAATAAATAAATAAATAAGATAATAAACAAATAAAATAAACAAATAAATAAAATAAATGAATTAGAAAAACCAAGCGAAAATAAAAAAATAAAAAAATACAAATACAAAAAATTAAATAGAATAAAAAAATAATAATAAAATAATAAAATATGAAAAACTAAAAATGATAATATATATAACTATTAGGTAATAATAATAATAAATAAGAAAATAAATAAAAATAAAAACGTCACTCCACCGAAAATAGAAAAATGGGTAAAGATTTAAAAAAAGGTGTAAAGGTTTGGTCCGTTAAAACAGAGGGGTGGGGCCTAAAGGGATGATAATTCAAAAGGTTATGTTATATATATAATATAACATGTATATAATAGTAATAATAATAAAGATAAAAGAAAAAAATAGAAAATAGAAAATACAAATAATATAATATAATAGTAATAAATTAAAAAACCAAAAATAATATATATATATATATATAACAAATAAAAATATACATATGAACAAAGAAAATAAAAATAAAATAAAATAAAATAAAATAAAAATAATAAGAAAAATAATAAAATGATTCAAAAAAAAGAAAAGAAATATATATATATATATATAATATATATATATATATAATAAAATGTAATATATAAAAAATTAACAATTAAAAGATTAAAAAATATACGATTGAATTTAACAGGGGCCAAATTGAAAAGAAAAATAAATTGAGTGGCCAAACTAGAACAAAATCGGGGGTTTAAAATCGGTTTTGGGATCAAAATAGGCCTTTAAAAAAACCAAAAGGATCAAAAGTGCATTTTCCCCTTTTATTAAGAAAAATACGCGGATCCCCCTGCACATGGATCGAGTTAACGGATCGGTTTTATGGGCCGAGTATAAAGCCAAATTTTTTTTGAATCTTCATTTCTATCTTCTTCACACGAGAGAGCCCCCTCTCTCTCAATTTTCTCTCAAAATGTGCTTGTGTTCTTGAAGAACACTTGAACACCACTATACATTCCAGATTCCGGCCACCATTGTCGCCTCGCCGCCGCTATTGTCGACGTTCATCGTTGGCAAAAATCTATTTTTTTTTTGCTTTTTCAAAGCTTTTTCTCTATTTTTTTCAAAAATCGAAAGAATTTTTAAAAAATAAGCCTCCAAGGTGTGTAGATCTAATAAGATCTCTCGAAAAAACACCCTCTGTTCATCGGCCAAAAATGATTTTTTTGGGTTCAAACTCAAAGAAATATCAACATGCAAGTCAGAGGAAATCGAAAGCAAGGTAAAAACAAAAGACTACCTTTATTTATTTTCGAACTTGTTACAAATGCCTTGTGTTTTTCGAGTGTTCTCTTGTGTGCTCTCTGTTTGCTAGTAATCTCCTCCTAATATTCGTGTGTGTTTTGTGCGTAATATGCTCTGGTAATCATGTGTAAAATTCATACCCTGTTGACTGAGATTACATACTTATTTATAATACTAAACAAAGCTATTTTTAGTTTCGAAAAGTTTGAGTTCTAATCGAACTGTGACTCTTGTTTATTGCGAGTTATTGGTGTTCCTTGCGCCGGAGATCTCGGGGCTGTTGGAAACAAGTTGTACGGCCGTGAAACTCGGAGAGGAAGGCGAGGGAAAGTCTCCTTGGCTGCTACGGTGCTAGCTGGAATGAAAGATAGGGTTAGGGTTATAAAACCCTAACTGATTTGGGTTAAGGTTGGATCGGTTTGGGTGCTTCTGTTGTTGGGTCGCGTGTGTTGGGTCTGGGTTGGACCAATGTGTATTCTGCTGGGCCAAATGTAATTTTGGGCCTAATACATAAATGAGACAAATTTAAAATGTATTAGTTTAATAAAATAATAATAATATTTATACAATATATATAGATATATATATATAATATATAAATATATTTTGGACATAAAACGTGTGTCTACAGCTGCCCCTCTTTGCCAATAGTCGTGCAACGGGGATAGGGCAAAGATCAAAAGATACACTTTCCATTTAATTCAAATTCAACATTATCCATATAGGGGTCAACCCCCATCGAATATCATCTGTTGTAGAGTTGAAATCCGATGCTGAGACTGATCTGTCGAAGTGACTCCCTCGCTGTGAGGTTGAGTTGAACTGGAGACTTTTGAGCACGAAATCCTTCGTCGTGAAGTTGAAATCAAACTCAGAGTATTAGGAAGTAGCCTTTGAATCGTCTTCTGGCCTAAGATACTTCGTCGTGAAGGTAAAACTTGACCTGAAGACTTCGGTGTTGCTGTGTTACAGATGACTCCTTCGTCGTGAAGGCGGGTCAATCTGTTAGGGTAAGATACCCTTCGTTGTGAAGTTGTATATGTATATGGCCCTTTCGTCATGAAGTTGAACCTTGAAATTGGATATCCTTCATCGTGAAGTTGAAATCCAATGTAAGTTGCGTTGTTTCGAGACCAATATCCTTCGCTGTGAAGTTGAAATTGACTCTGAAACTGGAAAGTTTATTGACAGACACTCCTTCTTTGAGTTGGATATCCTTCGTTGTGAAGTTGAAATCCAATCTAGAGATGGATGCTGCTTGTGTGCATGATTCCCTTCGTCGGGAAGTTGAAACCACGGGTGGCCCCTTCGTCGTGAAGTTGAGCCTAGTAATTGGATATCCTTCGTCGTGAAGTTGAAATCCAAGTAAATTGTATTGTTCCGAGTCTAATATCCTCTGCCGTGAAGTTGAAATTGGCTCTAGAACTGGGAAATTGTTTGTTGACAGCCAGTCGCCCCTTCGCTGCGACGTTGAGCTTATGTTGTCCCGAGTCCAATATCCTTCGCTGTGAAGTTAAAATTGACTCTGAATGAAACTAAAGAGTTAATTGTTGACAGTCAGTTGCCCCTTCATTGTGAAGTTGAGCTTGTGTTGTCTCGAGTCTAATATCCTTCGCTGTGAAGTTGAAATTGACCCTGAATGAAACTGAAAAGTTATTTGTTAACACTCAGTCGCCCCTTCGCTGTGAAGTTGAGCTTGTACTGTCTTGAGTCCAATATCCTTCGCTGTGAAGTTGAAATTAGCTCTAGCTAAAACCTGCAAAGTTATGCATATATGCGATGTTATGGATGCAGTGCTCTTAGGTATGCCTAAAATACATATGTTATTTTGGGCTCTGGAGAGAAGTATCAATCTCAGGTCGCCTTTCTGGAATCTTGATTCTGGGATCTTGAAGTTCTAATTCCCGATCTTGAATTCCTCAAATATTCAAACCTTATGTGCACATTCTATTTTTTCTTGATTTGGGAAATGCTTCTCGACCATCTCAAGTATGTGCATGAGCCTTGGCTGGCTTTCGGGTACTTGTACTTTTCAATGAATCTTTGTATAGTAATATGCGATTATCTTTTACATAAGTATACAAATCATTAGGCTTAAGTTCAATTCAAGATTCTCAAAAGGAATTGATTTAGAGAAAAGATTGTCTTTATTAATAAGGGGAAAAAGAACAAATAATATATGACAAACATTCTGGAAAATGAATACATGATGAAGCGTGAATGAATGTCTCAGATCTTGATAATGTCGGCACTTCTGAGCTGAAAAGTCATTAGGTGACCTTGAATGAATCCTTTGCCAAAGGATCTTCGAAAATGGGACAACGTTCTGGAGAGTACAACCTTTCTTCGACTCGTTGAGTTTGTAAAAGATTCAGATATCGGGATGTTTCCACTGCCTGGATTTCTTGAATTATCCAAATCGCCCTTCTGGGTTTTCAACTTGGACCCATCATTGGTTGCAAGACGCCCTTTGCGGGTTTTCATCTTGAACCACTTTTCTTTTTCTTTTTTTTCCTTTTTTCTCTTTTTTCTCTTTTTTTCTTTTTTCTTTTTTTCAATTTAGGGTGCCCTTTCGGGTTTTCACCCTAAACGTTTTTTCTTTTTTCGTTTTTTTTCCGACTTAGGACGCCCTCTTGGGTTATCATCCTAAGCGAAGTATTTCTTGACTACATCCGAGTTGATGAGATGTGGCAGTTCAGGTCCGTCCATTTCAGCCATGACAAGGGCTCCTCCGGAGAAGGCCTTCTTCACGACATAAGGTCCTTCCCAATTTGGCGTCCATTTTCCTCGGAAATCTTTCTGGACTAGGTAAATTATTTTTAGCACTAGATCTCCTTCACGGAATATTCTCAGGCGCACCTTCTTATCATGTGCTCGAATCATTCGTTTCTGATAGATTTGACCATGATGAATGACTTTCAATATCTTTTCATCTATCAGATTAAGCTGATCATATCTGGATTGCACCCATTCCTCATTATCTAGTTTGACTTCTATCAAGACCCGGAGAGACGAAATCTCTACTTCAATGGGCAACACTACTTCCATTCCATAAGCTAGTGAAAATGGAGTTGCCCCAGTCGAGGTTTGTACCCAGGTTTTGTAAGCGAACAAAGCAAAAGGCAACTTCTCATGCCAGTCTTTGTAAGTTTCATTTGTTTTCTCCACTATCTTCTTAATGTTTTTGGTTGATGCTTCTATTGCTCCGTTCATCTTTGGTCTGTAAGTAGTAGAATTGTGATGCTTTATATTGAACTGTTCTCAGGTAGCATTCATCATCTTGTTGTTCAAGTTTGTAGCATTATCAGTAATTATCCTTTCAGCTAAACCATACCGACATATTATCTCTTTCTTCAGAAACTTACAAATACTGGATTGAGTGACACTGGCATATGACGCGATCTCTACCCATTTGGTGAAATAATCAATTGCCACAAGAATGAATCGGTGTCCATTTGAAGCCTTCAGATTAATTTTCCCGATAACATCCATGCCCCCACACAGAGAAAGGCCATGGTGACGTTATTACATGAAGTGGATGAGGTGGAACATTGATTTTATCTCCGTAAATTTGACATTTATAACATCTTCTAGCGTAGTTGATGCAATCACCTTCTAGTGTGGACCAAAAATATCTGCATCTCATTATTTGGCTTGACATCATATGTCCATTTGCATGTGCTCCACAAACTTCGTCATGTACTTCCTCACTATCATTTTTGCCTCTTCAGCATCGACGCACCTTAACAGGACTTGATTATGGCTTTTCTTGTATAAGACCTCCCCGTCAAGGACGTATTCAGTTGTCATCCTTCTAATGGTTCTTTTATCAGTTTCGTTGGCTTCCTCTGGATAATTCCGATGCTTGATATACTGTAGAATGTCGTGGTACCAAGGCTTAGTGTCTTTCACTTCTTCAATTTCGTAGCAATAAGCCAGGTACTCATATGACTGCTTGTCAATTGGCATTATTTCAGACTCCCCACCAGCCTTGAATGCGGCTGCCAAGGTAGCTAAAGCATCAACCATTTGATTTTCTTCTCTTGGCACGTAGTGGAATGTGACTTCATCAAATTCTTTGAGCAGATCTAGTATTAGCTTCTGATATTCCATCATCTTTGTATCATTGGTTTCCCATTCTCCCCGGAGTTGATAGATTACTAGTGTTGAATCTCCATATATCCGCAAGATCTTTATGTTTTGCCCTAGTGCAACTCGAAGTCCCATGACACAGGCTTCATACTTTGCCATGTTATTAGTGCAATCGAAGTTCAGTCTGCTGGTAAATGGGTAGTGATTCCCTTCTGGAGAGATCAGGATTGCCCTAATGCCATACCTAATACATTTGATGCCCCATTGAAATATATTCTCCAAGAACTGCCTATTGTAGTACTTGTTTCTTCTAAGGATATAGCCATCAAGTCTTCGTCTGGGAAATCAAAGTCCAATGGCTCATAATTCTCATCGGTTCTACTTTCCAAGAACTCCGATATGACACTTCCTTTGATTGTTTTCTGGCTCACTTACTCGATGTCAAATTCAGACAAGAGTATCTGCCATCGGGCTAACCTTTTAGATGGAGCATGTACACCCATCATGTACTTTAAAGGATCTAACTTGGAGATAAACCAAGTGATATGATACAACATATATTGTCGGATTCTTTTTGTAGCCCAGACTAGAGCACAGTAGACCTTCTCGATAGGAGGATATATGACCTTGCAATCGGTGAACTTCTTGCTCAGATAGTAGATGACCCTTTCCTTTCTTCCAGATTTATCATGTTGGCCCATGACACACCCCATTGAGTTCTCGAATATGGATAGATACAAGAACAGAGGTTTGCCTGGGATAGGGGACATCAGGACAAGAGTACGAGACAAATACTCCTTTACTTTTTCGAATGCAATCTGGCAGTTTTCATCCCAGGCTCTAGAGTTGTTCTTTCTGAGAAGACGAAAGATTGGATCAAACTTGTCGGTTAACTGAGATATGAATCGTGATATGTAATTCAATCTACCCAGAAAACCTTGAACCTCCTTCCGTGTTCGCGGGGGAGGTAGATTTTAGATAACCTTAACTTTATCAGGATCAACCTCGATGTATTTCTTGCAGACTACGAAGCCTAATAGCTTTCCGGATGTTACCCCGAAGGTACAATTTCTAGGGTTCAATTATAGCTGGAACTTCCTCAATCTTTGGAAGAGCTTTATCAAGTTCTCGACGTGTTCATTCTTGGTTTGTGCCTTGACAATCATGTCGTCGACATAAACCTCGATTTCTTTACGCATCATGTCATAGAACATAGTTACCATAGCTCTCTGATATGTTGCCCCAGCATTCTTTAATCCGAAGGGCATCACTTTGTAGCAAAAAGTTCCCCACATTGTGATGAAAATGGTCTTCTCCATGTCTTCAATATGCATTTTGATCTGATTATATCCCAAAAATCCATCCATAAATGAAAAGAAAGTGTTCCCGGCTGTATTGTCTACCAATGTGTCAATGTGAGGCAGATGGAAGTTGTCTTTAGGGCTCGCCTTGTTAAGGTCCCGATAATCGATGCACATGCAAACCTTCCCGTCTTTCTTTGGAACATACACTATATTGGCCACCCACTCCGTATACTTGGCCACTTGAAGAAAACCGGCATCAAATTGCTTCTTGACCTCTTCTTTGATCTTAAGGAGCATTTATGGTCGCATTCTTCTTAGCTTTTGCTGCACGGGTTTACATTCTGGTTTGATCGCAGTTTGTGGACTACCATATATGTGTCTAACCCCAGCATGTCTTGGTACGACCAGGTTAACACATCTCTGTACTCCTGAAGTAAGGCTATCAGGTTTTGTCATACTTCAGCCGAGAGAGTTATACCGATTTTAACCTTCTTTCTGTCATCTTCAATGCCCAGATTAAAGATTTCGATCGCCTCCTCATGTGGTGGTATTTGATTCTCTTCTCTTTCTACCATTCATAACAATTTGGTAGGCAAGTTGCACTCCTCTTCATTGTCGTATTCGTCGAATTCCCCAGGACAAATAGTCGATTCAAAATCCACATCCGGATCAGAATCATCAGTGCCTACATTATCGTCATCTAGGGACTTGAAGGAAGAGAAAAACATGTATGTGTGAGAGGAAAATATCTCACACGGAACATTCAAGAATTAAATTCGAAAGAAAATGGAAATGAAGTACTGAAATGAAAAAGATAGAAAATGAATTCAAAAAGAAATAAAAGAAAATTTGTTTGTCATGGAAAGAGGAAAAAATGCATCTTTTATTGAAATTAAACAAAATGTTTATTCACCCTTAAAAAAGATCACCTATTGCCCTGGGTATAAACAAATAGGGATAGCTCGAATATTACTCTGAAAGATTCTTGTAAACCATAGATAATTCTTCTATCGACCAGCTGCTAGGCACGAACCCAGGTGGCAGAGGACATATCCCAGATCTATCTTTGATGTCAATATCTTCTGTGGTCACGACATTGATGCTCAGATCTTCCAGAGATGCTTCTAAATCGGATGGGGTGGTTTCAAACACATAACCACTTTACTTGAATGTATGGTAAAGAGGCGGGAATACCATGGGTTCTCGTTGAAGTTCACCTCCAGTTAACCTGACTAGTCTTCTTTCAAGGTTCTTCTGGACTTCCTTCCTCTTTTCATGATAACTGGGCTGAAAATTGAGTCCAAACTGGTCTAATTTTGAAATGGGAAGGACTGGACTAATCCTTCTTTGCACCTGCTTCCCAAACCCCTTTCTGGTTTTGACATTTCGGCCCAGGGTTTGCTTGATCTCCATATTTGTGTACTTGGAGAGTCGGGGTCTTGGAATCTTCTTTCCTTCTGCCACGAATGTGGCATTCATAAACACTAAGGAGTGGAATGAACATTCTATCGCTTCATCATCTACTTTAATGTATGGAGTGGTTACACTTGCCACGATATCTTCCTCGACATTAATAATTACTAAGGCCCCGTCAATAACAAATTTAACTTTTTGGTGCAGCGTGGACGGTACTGCACCTGCTTGATGAATCCATGGTCTTCCTAAAAGACAGTTATAGGATGACATGATATCCATCACTAGGAACTCAACATCATAGGTGTCCGATGGTCAACGGTATCTCGATCTTGCCAATAACCTCTATCTTGGTCCCGTCAAATGCTCGGACCACATTCTGGCAAGTTCTCATGTGTGAGGTATCTATTGGCAGCCTTTTTAATGTGACTAAAGGCATTACGTTCAGGGCTGAGCCGTTATCAATTAAGACACTTGGTAAAGCGTTCCCCTTACAGTAGGTAGTAATGTGTAACGCCTTTGTTCGACCTCTTCCTCCAGATGGAATCTCATCATCTGAGAATGAGATGAGAGCATCAACTTCATTATTATTTACCAGTCGATCCATCTTACTGACTGGTATGTTCTACGGCACGAATGTTTGATTTAGGACTTTCAACAGTGCCTCCCGATGGGCCTCTAAGTTTAGCAATAGTGTCAACATTGAGGTACGTGTTGGCAAGTTGTGGGGCTATTTTATAACACTGTACTAATTATGCTTCAGGAATTTGAGGAATTCTTTAGCTTCTTCCTCCTTTATAGGTTCGTTTATAGCCATCACATCTTCTTTGAAAGGCTCAAGTGGTCTTTGCCCCACTTTGCTATCACATCCTTTGGAAGCACTCACCTGATATTCGTACTTTCATGGCACTTTTCGATTGTCCTTGTATTGAAAAGGCTGAGGTGTTGTGACTACCACCTTGGTTGGGGTTGTTGCTATCATTATTGCCTTAGGGATAATTATCAGAGGACTACCTCTACCAAGTCTTTTGTCTGATGATTATCCGGTAGCACAAACGTCTGCTTCCAGGGAATCCTGAATTTCTTCATAAAACTCCATCTCTTTCTTGTCCATCATAAGCTGGACTAATGACTTGAATTCTGGGCAATCTTGCACCTTATGCCCCTCTTCATTGTGGTAACAACAATGGTTACCATCTTCAATCCTTGTTGCACGTGACTAGGGTGCAAGAAACCCCACCTTTACCATTTGGCTCCATACCCAAGCCAAAGGAGCCTTAACTTCTAAAACACTGATTTTGATTCTCTTGCCATTCTCGGTGGTGACTGCGTTGATTCATGTCTCCTGATGATTGGGCAAGGGATTCTGGGCGACGTTTGGTGTTTCAGAGTTGAAATGGATCCAGTTCTTGTTCCGCATGCATTGTACAAGCCTCTTGAATGTGAGACAATTTTTGATTGAATGCCCTTGCACACTGCCATGATATTCACAATGGGCGTTTTCATTAAACCATCTCGGATAGGGGGCTTTATCGGATCCATAGGGTAGGGTGACACCGCATGAGTGTCGAAGAGCTGCTGGTACAAATATTTGTATATCATGGGAATGGGATCGAACTGTTCCCTCTCCCTTTCATTCCTTGGTTCTCTTTGAGTTTGGTTAGAAGTACCGGATGGTACAGCTGCAGTGGTTTTTGAACTTGAGATCATAATACCTTTGTTAGCGTTGTAGGTGTTGACATTATTGATCTCTCACTCTTTGTTCTTCATGGGAGGCTTCTTACTGGAGTCCCCTCCCTCGATTTTTCCTTTCTTTATAGCTAGCTTGACCATCTCACCAGCCATAACTAGATTTTAGAAAGTTCTCGATGTAATTGCCACCAGGTGCCCGAAGTAAGGTGTCTTCAAGGTCTGTACAAACAGTTTTCTAGTTTCTTTTTCATCCAAATGTGGATGAACTTGCACAGATAAATCCATTCATCTCTGTGCGTACTGTCGAAAATTTTCGTTATGCTTCTTCTCCAGGCTCTGCAGCATAACACGGTCTGGTGTCATATCATTGATATGCTTATACTACTCTAAAAAATATTTGGTTAAGTCTTTCCACGTCTTGATATGAGTTCGGTTGAGCTGGTTATACCACCTGATAGCTGAACCGGACAGAATCTCCTGGAAGCAGTGGATCAGGAGTTGGTCATTTCCCCCATATCATGTCATCTTCCGACAGAACATAGTGATATGGGCTGAAGATTAGTTGTTCCCGTTGAACTTCTCAAACTCGGGAATTTTAAACTTAGGTGGAAGCACCAAATCTGGAACCAAGATCAGCTTCATGGCATCTACTCCATAATAATCATGGTCTCCTTGGACCATCTTCATTTGATCTTCTAACATCCTGATCTTCCCTTCCATCTTCTTTGCCTTATCCTCCTCGTCCAAATCTGGGATAGGGTGGTCATCCGGATGACTGTCAGGATTTAATGCAGAAGTCTGTAAATTTGTAACCGATACAACTTTCCCTTTGGTGGTGTCGTAATCGTCTTTCGGTTGGGTCTTAAATTGGGCTTCGACTTTAAATAATTGGGTTGGGAGTCGCCACCGACCACTTTAAAATGAATTTAGGTGGGTCGGACACCATCTTACCTGATATGCGTTTTTACCATAAATGTGTCGGGTTCTGGAGTCGGTTACGGTCAAGGAAGGATTAGCACCCTTGAACCGCCCTTTCGGTACCAATTAATTTGTTGGTTGTCTTAAATTAAGAAAATTGTAATTTAAAATTAAAAGGTAAAAATACGATCACAATTACTTACCTTAGATAGTTTTAAAGGTGTGGCCTTAAGAAGGTCAAAAAATCATGTTAGATAAAAATGTAAGAAATAAATAAATTAATTAAATTAAAATGAAGAAAAAACAAATTAAATAAAAGATAAGATAAAGAAAGCAAAGATAAAATAGTAAGTAAAATAAATATAAAAAAGAATAAAGAAATAAAGAAAAAGAAGAAGAAAATATATAAATAAAACAAATAAATAAAATAATAAAAAAAGTAAAAATAATATATATATATATAATAAATAAAAAAAATAAAAAAATAGTAAATATATATATATATAAATTAATAAAACTGATAATAAAAAAATAATATATATATATATATATATATATAATCTAAAAAAATAAAAATATATATTAAAGTAAAAAAGAAAATGCATAAAATGTAAAAAAATATTACATGAAAAAAAAGAAAAATAACAAAACAATTAAATAAAATGAGTAACAATGGAAATGTGCGTATAAATAATGTTAAATAAATAAAATAATAATAATTAAAACGTAAATATAAGAGACCAAATCAAAAGTAAAAAAGATGCTACCTTTTATTTCCTTTTCGAATCGTTTACAATAGCTTTGCCTTTGTATTTTTCGTGCTTTCCTCTGTATTTTGTATGTAAATCGTCTGTTACAAATGGGGAGGATTACATGTATTTATAGTGAAAAAAACTAACTATTTTTAGAATCCTATTAACAATAGAATCCTAATGCAACTAGACCCCTTGCTCGGTTGTTGCACGTTTGTTGGTGTGGTTGTTGCTTTAAAAGATATGGTGGTGGAAGAGTCCTCCTAGGAGAGAAACTCTTGCTAGTTCTATCTTTTAAGAAAATAGGTGTCTACAAGTAGCAGATGAGTCACCTTGCAGTCCGGGTAAGATCCCGGATGAGACAACCACTTGTGGGGTTGGTGGTATGGTTACCCCCTCAGATGCACCTACTCCGGTTACACTTGCATGTTGTTGTAAACCAGACAACTTAGCCACATTTTGGTCGACTAAGGATTCCTGGTTTTTCTTGATGGACTCCATGGTACTTTGACTGTTCTGAGCCATTCTGTTCTCCAATTCTTTCTGGCTTCCATTTGTCTTTTCTTTGCTCGAGTATTGTGAGGGTGATACGTGTCTTGAGCTTGTGGAGGTAAGCTTGGTGTCTACGACATGTTCTGTTAGTTAATATGAATGTAAAAACATGGAAAATATAAAATAAACATGAAATATAAAATGCAAGGAATGCAATGTATGAGTATACAATTTGGAGGCAATGATCCAGAAAAGTGTCAATTATTATAAATAATCCTTATTCAAAAAAAATGTTTTATCTTTTAAGAGACATAAAAACAAATTAAAGGTACATCCAGACTAAATCCTCTAGACCCCGAACAACTTCTAGTAGGTTGACAAGTCTTCTGCCTTCATCTGTCACTGGTTGAATGCCTTGTCGAACCACTCCAGCTTCCCGTGCTAGGCTGTGTAGATGACAGGCTGCCTTCTGTACTTGATCCAGAAAATCTCGAATGACTGCGTCTCTGGCCTTCACTCTTTGCTGTGCTTGCTCCCAACAGAAATGCCACTGTAAACCTCCGTCAAAAGGCATTATATGAAGCTTTTCTGCTTGTTTCTTGAACCCATCTACAATAGATTCTAACTCAACTATTGTCTTGTCATCCTTTTCATGTTGCTTCTCTAGATCAACCACCCGGATTCTCAAGCGTTGATTCTGATGTTGACTGTCTGCTAAGCGCCTTTGAGCAGTCTTCAACTGTTCCTTCCAAGCTATTTCATTCGGCCCCTCGAGCTTCCTTTTTAGACTATGAGCTTCGTCTTTCCAGTATTCAGAGGTTACTTTCAACTTGGAGTTATCATTGACTTTATCTTGATACCCCTTTCTCAACTCTTCGAGCTCAAAACAAACTCTTTTATGTTCTCTTTCCAGTTTGTCTGCTCTATCTTTCTGAGAGTTAACATCTAGTTTCCACTTATAACATTTAGCTTCAAGTTCCTTTACCCTCTGCTTCAACTCATTGTTCACAGTTTCAAACTCTGTCTTGGCTATCTCAAGTTCAGAAGGGACATGCCTAAGATGTTCCTTCATGGTCCGGGTGTCTTCACAGTCTGGAACCGGGATGTTGTCATTTTTCCTCAATCTTCGCCACTCCACATAATCCAGAGTAAGCATGTCTTTGGCAGCTACAACATCCATCCGAAATACTTTCTTTCATGATTCGGCTGCTTCCATGATTCAGCTGCTTCCTTGATCATCTTCTTATAGTTGTCACCGTGATACACAAACTCTGATCTAGCTAGTCCACATGTTGTTGGGATAAACTAACGTGCCCCATATTGTCTAAGTGCCAATAATGGAGCATACCCAACTGCACCTCAAATTTCAAGTAAGGTCATAGTGTCAGAATGCCCACACCGAAAAAAAACGTCACTGAGGAACAACCAGGGGGCTCTCCAAGCAATATCCCAATCTTGAAGATGAGTGAAGACCTTCATTCACTTTTCTTTTGTAGCGCCTTCATGTCATTTCATAGTGATGAAGTCTCCCAAATACGAATAGGTAGTGCTGAATCGGCGGTTGGCAACCCCTTTAGTCTTCCAGAAATGGCTATGAATCCAGACTTGAAGAAGCTGAGCACATCCGATGAACCTTCCTCCGCCAGTTCTTTGACAATAGTTGAGAGATCGAAAGGTCTCAGCTAAGATGGCCGGTGTTGGGTTGACTCGTTTCGGAAGTTGTTCAAACAGTTCCACCACGGCTGCGTCAATGCACCCCAAAGCCTTCGAAAAGATAAATAAACCGCACATACCCAGTGCAAATAGGTTTATAGTATTCCACTCATCAGGATGGTTCTTCATTAGTTGTTTTATGTGGATCCATTTAATTCCTTCCCCGTTGCCTCTGCGCTGAGTCGAATCAATTACCCATCTCTCATCTACTCCAGCAACTTTAGCCAGTGCATTCTTGAAAGGCTGACTTTTAAAGGCTGACTTTTAATGTGTTTAATGTAGGCTCTCTCTAGTCTGATGCTTTCGCAGTGTAGTAGTGTAGTATACTCTTCGATAGTGGGTACCATATCCTCCCGGTTAAAGGTGAAGCAACTATATCCCAGGTTCCAGAATTAAATCAAGGCTCGGAGCAGGGGCTTATCAGTCTTGACATGAAGTAAGAGGGCAATATCATCATATTGTTGGCTGAACTTATGCTTTCTGTCATTTTTCCAATTGTCCCAAATGTTCTGCAGCTCTTGGACATCATTCTGTTTCAGGCTGACAGAGGCGTAGCTAACCAGCTCTGACACATAGTTCCCCTAAAGACTGTCTCCCTTATCTCTCTGAGTCTTTTCAGACCATAGTCGTACCTCGGGGTTTTTAATCTCTTGTATTACAATACCTTTGTCCATTAATTCAGATTATTTTGTGTGTAACAAACGCTTTTTAGGGATCAATAGCCTCTTGTAATGATGCAAATGCTAAAAATCAAACACAAAGGCAAAAGAGTTAGTAAATATAAAAAAAGTAAATAAAAAAATGATGAAAGAAAAAGAGTAAAAAAAACAAAAAATAGCATGGTTAGGGTGAAGATATCCTAGGTTTTGGAATGTGGTTTCGGGGTAGGCTCTAAATCTCCATAGTCTCCCGGTTTAGGTTCTAAAAATGATACCCGAGTTCTCCTTGCCGACGCCCTCTTAGGCTTACCAGACCCTTAGTCCTAAGCCTATTATAAGCTTGTGTGGACTAAGTTAAACTCAAGAGGACACATTCCCTTATGCCCATACGGATAATAAATTCACACGAAGGCATAAGGTATATGGATCCCGAAGGTTACTTGCTAGGCCCACACGGTGAATATATTCACACGAATACGTCGCTTTCACCCCCACTTAAAAACGGGTTCGGAGCTCGGGTTTAGAGCCTTAAGTGAAAAACGAGTTTGGAATGCTGAAATTATTAGAAAACGGTTAGTACAACTATTTACTCGAAAATATAATCAAAAGTAAACAATAAGGATCGAAGTGTTACCTTAAAATTTAAACTTACCCTTTTCGTTAAAAAGACAACTGGAAATTACCTTAGCCTGACTCACTTACCTGTGTCCCCAGTAGAGTCGCCAAGCTGTCGGAACCGTCTTTCGGGTGGGCCCGAAATTGGGCTTCGACTTAGGAAAATGGATTGGAGTCGCCACCGATTTTTTATTTTAAAACAAATAGGTAGATCGGATACCTTATTTCTCACATGATCTGCGTCTTATCAGAAATGTGTCGAATTCGGGAGTCGGTTACAGTCAAGGAAGGGTTAGCACCCTTGCACTGCCCTTTCGGTACTACGTAATTTCCAGTTTAATTAAGAAAATTGAAAGTTAAAATTTAAAGGTAACATATGATCTAAATTATTTACCTCTAACGGATTTAAATCGTGCCCTTAAAAATAAAAAATGTTAGATGAAAAGGTAAGGAATAAATGAATAAAATAAATAAACCCAAGCAAAAAGGAAGATAGAATTGGTAAATAAATGTCTTAAAAACATGAAGTAAAATAAACAAATAAACAAACAAACAATAAATAAGATAATAAACAAATAAAATAAACAATAAACAATAAATGAATAAAGTAAATGAATTAGAAAAACCAAGAGAAAATAAAAAATGAAAATACAAATACAAAAAATTAAATAGAATAAAAAAATAGTAATAAAATAATAAAATATGAAAAACTAAAAATGATAATATATATAACTATTAGGTAATAATAATAATAAATAGGAAAAGAAATAAAAATATCACTCCACTGAAAATAGAAAAAGGCGTAAAGATTTGAAAAAAGAGATAAAGGTTTGGTCAACTAAAAAAAGAAAGGAGTGGATCCTAAAGGAATGATAATTCAAAATGTTAGGTTAGATATATAATATAATATGTATATAATAGTAATAATAATAAAGAAAAAAGAAAAAAAATAGAAAATACAAATAATATAATATAATGTAATAATAATAATAATAAATTAAAAAACCAAAAATAATAAAAATATATATAACAAATAAAAAATACACATATATATGTATGAACAAAGCAAATAAAAATAAAATAAAAGCAAATAAAAATAATAAGAAAAATAATAAAAGGATTCAAAAAAAAAAGAAAAGAAAATAAATATATATATATAATAATATATATAATAAAATGTAATATATAAAAAATTAACAATTAAAAGATTAAAAAATATACGATTGAATTTAACAGGGGCCAAATTGAAAAGAAAAACTCAAAGAAATATCAACATGCAAGTCGGAGGAAATCGAAAGCTAGGTAAAAACAAAAGACTACCTTTATTTCTTTTCGAACTTGTTACAAATGCCTTGTGATTTTTGAGTGTTCTCGTGTGTACTCTCTGTTTGCTAGTAATCTCCTCCTAATCTTCGTGTGTATTTTGTGCGTAATATGCTCTGGTAATCGTGTGTAAAATTCGTACCTTATTGACTGAGATTACATGCTTATTTATAATACTAAACAAAACTATTTTTAGTTTCGAAAAGATTGAGTTCTAATCGAACTGTGACTCTTGTTTATTGCGAGTTGTTGGTGTTCCTTGCGTCGGAGATCTCAGGGTTGTTGGAGACGAGTCGTACGGCCGTGAAACTCGGAGAGGAAGGCGAGGGAAAGTCTCCTTGGCTGCTATGGTGCTAGTTGGAACGAAGGATAGGGCCAGGGTTACAAAATCCTAACTGATTTGGGTTGAGGTTGGACCGGTTTGGGTGCTTTTGCTGTTGGGTCGCGTGTGTTGGGTATGGGTTGGACCAATGTGTATTCTGTTGGGCCAAATGTAATTTTAGGCCTGATACAGAAATAAGACAAATGTAAAATGTATTAGTTTAATAAAATAATAATAAAATTTATGCAATATATATAGATATATATAATATAAATATATTTTGGACATAAAAAATGTGTCTACACTTAACATACATGATATTTAAACCTAAAATATTAAAAAATTATAATAATTTCTTTACTATCAATATTATTTAGTACTGACAAGATTTTCACTTTGATCGCAAAAATTTGAGGGCTGATGCGTTTGCGTAAGTGTTTCATAACGACGCCGCATGACCTTCCCACATACGAACAACTAAGTGCAGTCTTTTCCTCGTCATTTTCTTTTCTTTTCAGGTAAATTAAACGTTTAATATCTAATTATTACTTTTATTCGATTTAGTCACTTAATTATTTTTTTATTTTAAAATTATAATTAACATTACGTTTTAGTTTTATTTTAATCACTCACCGTTAAAAAGATTAATAGTGATGCTGTTATGGTAACATGTTATCACAAGATAATATCATGTCATCATTAAAAAATTTAAAAAATACCACGTCAAAAATTCTATTAATTTTTTAATCACAAGTGATCAAAATGAAACTAAAATGTAATGTTAAACATAACTGTGAGAAAAATAATAGTTGAATGACCAAAACAAAATAAAAGTAAAAATGTATACTTTACCCTATCTTTCTTTTGAAAGCTATTAATAACAAATTTGCTTAGCGATTCACCTTTGTGTTGCTTCGACTTTCCGCATGAACCCAACTTCCAACGTAAAGACAGTTTATTGACAAGGGTAATCAAAATCACAAACATAAATTATACACAAACCAAACTCGCAAACCTTCCCATTTTTCTTGGTCGCAAGAGCAAAAATTATTGGATATCAAACACTTAACATAGCAATGCCAACCCGATGATCAAACCAGAAATTAATGAATTTACCATCTCCAATAACAAAGTGAATAGTTCTTATATATAAATCCTCACGATGTAGTAGAGGCTTCGAGATAATCCTCCACATCCACGATACTTTACGACACATATTGAGTGCCGAAGCAAGATCTAAATCATTGGCAGCATATTTGGCATCAATAACTCTCCTCCACAAACCATATGGTTCAACTTCGTATCTCCAGAGCCACTTATTCAAAAGCGCTCTATTCTTCACACTAAAATCGACAAGACCAAAATCCCCATATTCCTTTGGTTTGCATACGTTGTCTCACTTGATCCGATGAATAACAAGACCTTCTGTGGAGCCCAAATGTACCTTGCGCAAATCTTGTTTAAGGTAGAAGCTACAGAAACCGAAATCTGAAACAAAGAAAATAATTTGGCAAATTGGACAAAACCGATTTAAAAAGAGTCACTCGGCCGCTCAGTGACAAAAATTTTCCTTTCCACCCCTCCAACCGGGACCTAAATTTTTCAATGATTGGATTCCAAAGCGCAACATAACTTCGAGAGTGACCAAGGGGAAGACCATGATAAATCGTCGGGAACTGATCAAAGCCACGACGGATCGACGAAGCCTAACACGGCTTTCTTCAACGTTGATGCCATATAATTTTGATTTTTTAATATTTAACTGAAGGCCAGATGCAAGTTTGAAAATCCTAAGGATTCTCTTGGTATTCCTGATATAGTGTTCTTCAGCATTGAAAAATATAATCAAATCGTCGACAAACTGCAAATGTTATTTATCTAGGCCCCCACGACCTACTGACACCCCCCCGATAAGATTGACATCCACAGCTTTACAAATAAGAACACTCGAGGCTTCAGAATGAGATTAAAAAGCAATGGCAATAGTGGACAGCCCTGTTGCAACCCTCTTTTGATACTAAACATATTAGGAGATCCATTTATCAAAACAGAGATGGGTGCCGTAGATATGCATATACGAATCCATTTTCTCCATCTAGATCCAAAACCCATTTTTTTAGAGATAAAACCTAGAGAAGACCAATCCACTGTGCCGCAAGGCTTCCTGAATCAGCTTTGAATACAATGGATTTACCATTTTCACGATTAATAGACTCAATGACCTCATTGCGACAAGAGAACAATCTTTAATCTGTTTTTCCTGAGATAAAAGCAAATTGATGTTCAGCCACCACTTCATTGATGCAGCAAACCAATCTTTTGGACAAAACTCGAGCCAGGATCTTATACATACAACCCACAAGACTAATAGGCCTGAAATCTTCAAACAAATCAAGAGAAGCGACTTTCAAAATTAAGGAGATAAAGGAATGATTAAGAGACTTGTCTGCTAGCTTCCCCTCATAGAAAGCATAAAAAAATAGCATTATGCCGTTTTTGAGCAAGTGCCAAAACTTCTTTATGAAATCCAAATTAAAACCATTAGGACCCTGGACGCGTGATCCATTAACCGAGTTAATGGCCGATCATACTTCTTTCAGGGGGAGAAAGGAACCTCTAGGACACTAGAGAAATTTTAGTTTAACTTCCTGAAATCACCCTCAAATCTCTTACTCGGAAGCATAGGGGTTTTGTTGTAACTTTCTTAGAAATGGTTCTCAAAGGCCAAAGTATAGACTTGGGATCTGAGATATTTAAATTACCCACCCAAATGGATGGAATGCAATTCACTCTCTGTCTCCTAGATGCCGTTAAATGGAAGAATCTTCTATTCTTACCCCCCTTAAACCACTTCAACTGGGATTTTTTCATCCATTCACGCTCCTCTCTTCTGTAACTCTTCCAAAGTGAAGCTTTAAGCCCTTGGATTGCGGAGGCAATTTGTGAATTGTCCCCCAAAGAACATAGTTCTAACTCCAAACAATTGATTTTATCTTCAATAGCTTTCGTTGACTTGACTTTTTTGCTCAAGTAATACAAACCCATTGTTTCGATGAGAATTTGATCGCTCTCTCCAATGCTTTTCCCCGAAAGACTCTAAACATATAGATTTGATAAGCTCAACATACTCAGGTTCATCTGCTCAGTGAGAAAACTATTTAAAAGGCCTAGGCCCACTCGAAATCGAAACCTCTTTCAGACTCACTGGATTGTGATACGATAAACTTCTAGGCAAAGTGCATTGAGATAAGAACGAATAGCTTGCCAATATTTCAGGAGATAAAAGAAACCTATCCAGCCTGCATGCCTTGACACTTTCTTGACCACATAACCAAGTAAACTGATTACCAGCCATGGGGAGGTCCATCAGATTATTATTGTTAATGAAATTCGCAAAAACACTCGTAGCTTGATTGTTTGTCGCTACCTATATTTTCTCAAAAACATTTCTAAATGACCCTATTTAGTCCCTACATGATCTTAAATTGTTACATTATGGATTTAGGATATGAAATCACACTAAAGGCATATATATAAACACTAAATAATCCCAAGGCAACCATTTTCGTATTAAACTCTCAAATAAAACTTCAAATAGATATTCAACAACCAAAGCATCACATTTATGGAAATCATAAAGCCATTCAACTTTTAAGATGTACTACCTCAATCTCCAATATAGTATATCACATTAATGATTCCCTAATCTCCGTTATCCTTCCCTTTTGCTCTAGACAACTCTCTAACCTCATTGTCTACATTTTCAGTACACGTGTAAAACTTTTGGAGAAAAGGATCCCATATTTGGACCCCAAGAGGCCAAGACAAGCTTATCGGTGAAATTTGGGCTTCATCGGAGACTAACGACGATGGTCGGACGGTGACTTCTCGGTGGACAGAAACCAACGGCAATGGTTATGTAGAGAAAAGGGAGAGCATCTCTCTCTAGAGGAATTTGGGAGAGTAGAATAAGAAAGAAGAAGGGTAAGTCTAAAACGCACATCGCATATCGTAACGCACCACTAAAGTGACGTATCGATGCACACCACAAGCAAAGTTGTTCTTATTATGTAAATATTAAAAAAATATAAAGATTTTATTTAAAAATAATCATTTATTAAAATTTAATTATAATTTTAATAGAATTATAATTATATTATATTTTTTTATGAAAAATAATAATTAATTTAAATAATTTAATTTGTTTAGAATTAGAATTTTTAAGTTATATAAGTTAGAACGAGCCATCAGCATCAGTCACAACTGGTGACCACCTTAACTCGCCGAAAATCCAACTGCTACAACATCCAATATTTCCATTTGTCGTCTCCCAATTCACCTTCGCGTAGTTATTTTTATTAAAAAATGGATAAACTACATGTTTAGTATCTAAATTATTACTTTTATTCTTTTTAGTACCTTAACTTTCAAATTTTTCAAAACAATACATAACATTTACTTTTTTGTTTCATTTTAGTATCACCGTCATTAAAAAGTTAATGATGCAGCTGATGTGGTATTTTTATTTGGGTAAACTACACAGTTCATCACTCAACTATCTTCTCACTCCTATTTTGGCCACTAAGGTTTAAAATTTTTGAATTTAACCATTAAACTTTTGTATTGCTTTATTTTGATCCTCTCTAATGATGTGGACTATATTATTATTATTATTTTTAGTATGACATGATAAATTAATTAATTATAATATTAAATAAGACTTAACTAAAAAAAATTATAATCCTTAATCCCCAAACCCCAATCGTCGATACAAACCCCAACCCCACTTATATCACCCTTCGACCACCACATAAGAATCTCTTAAAAAATCGTTTGCGAATCGAAAATAAATGAACACAGAGAAACAAATTTAAGTGTCAATAATGCAACAACCACCATCACCTTCACAAAGATAAGTTATGAAAAATGTAAACAATGCTTAATACCCATAATTAAAACAATAAAAAGCTCAAAATATTTTATATAAAAATAAAAACAACAACAATAAAAACTAAAGCGTATGAAATGGATGAGAAGGAGACTACCATCCATGCTTCCTCGTTTCCTCTTAAAATGTTGCAGTTCCAGAAAAAGTCAAACTAAAATAAAGAAGAAATAAAGAGTATGAAAAAAGTCTAAGTTTCTGCTTATACTTATTTTCTTACATTTTCCCTCATTTTCCAAGCAAAATAAAGATAACTCATTTCACTAGACCACCAACCAAACAAAAGCAGCATTACCCGCTTTTTACTTTCACGGGCCTAATCATAAAATCAAAATGAAAAGAATAAAAAAGAAGAAGAATAAGAACTTGATGAAGATAGGTATGGACTGCAAGTTTTTTTTTTTAGTTTCACTAAATCATAGCATTGTCTCATGCAAGGGAAGAGAAGGAAATGAAAGAAAAAAAAGGGGGCTAATTTGAGTTTTTGGGTATTGTTTGTTTCATGAAGATGAAGTTAAAGATGTGTTTTTATCGGCGTTGGGGTTGGGAGATTTAAGATTAAGATTAAGGATTTTGATTTTAAATTTTATTTGACATTAATAATAATAAATGTTATGTCATACCAAAAATAATAATTAAATAATCTACATCATCAAAGAGAAATCAAAATACAAGTAATTTGAAAGTTTAATGATTAAATTGAATTTTTTTAAATTTTAGTAACCGAAATAGAAGTGAGAAGATAGTTGAGTGATGAATTTTGTAATTTACCCAAATAAAAAATTCCATGTCAGTCGTATCATTAACTTTTTAATAGAGGGGTACTAAAATGAAAAATAAAATAAACGTTAGGTATGATTTTGAAAGAAATGAAAGTTGAGGTACTAAATCAAAACAAAAGTGTTAGTTTAGGTACTAAACATGTAGTTTACTCTAAAAATTATAATTCTATTAAAATAATTAATTTTAATAAATGATTAATTTTAAATAAATCCTTATACTTTTAAATATTTACATAATAAGAAGAAATCTACTTGTGGTGTATTTCGGTACATCGCTTTAGTGGTACATTGCGGTATATGACGTGCTATGTAGAATTTTTAAGGTATATGTGAAATTTATCATCATATGAGGGATCAATAATTAACTTTATTCATGAATTCATGATTTTCATTTTAATTTGTTCGATCATTTTTTATTTATTCCACCTCTAATATCTTTCATTTTTTCGTATTTAATTTACTTTATTTAGAGTTTAATTATATAATTGTCTTAATCTAACTATATTACCTTTTTTATTTTCAAGTTTCTTTTAGTTACGATGTTCTATTTTTTTAATTATTGTAATTTGTTTTATTTTGAATTCAATTTATTCATTTAGTATTTATTTTATTTTATTTTAATCTTTTCTTTGCTTACAAATTAGTTTATTACTTTCACTAATATTTTTTTAAATCTTTTCAAGAGTTTTAGGGTGGGTAAATTCTCTCACTTATTTGTTTTATATCATACTATTTTTTATGTATTACTAATGAATTTTGTTTCCTTTACAAAGTATAAGCATATCTTATTTTTATTTTAAGGGGTCATTAATTAAACTAAAGTTCGAAATCATGATTTCTTTCATTTTTAAGAAAACAAATAACCGACTACGTACCAAAAGGGTATTGTGGGGTGTTAATCCTTCCCCACGAGTAATCAACTCTTGAATCCATTTCTCTGTTAAGCATATTTGTTATTATAATTTTATTAAATTAACAAGTTTATTGGATGATCCAATCACACCCTAGAAAGGATTGGTGGGACTTCTTCAAACAACTATTCAATAAGGGAATTCCTCAAACCACTATTCAATACACATGTTGAAGCAGAACTTTATAGGGGATCCACCTCCATGACCCTAAAGGCATTTCGATAACTTGGTGACTCCATTGGGGACATTAGAAAGTCAAGCCATGGTCGGTTAGTTGTTGTTTTTTAAATGAAATTTTTAAATCTATTCTTATTTAATTTGTTTATCCCATTTGATTTATATTACATATAGATGGTTGTATTTGATGTATGCTCCTAGTGTTTTCAGATTAAAAAAAAATAGTTAATTTCATAAGCTCTATACCCGAGCTTCGACCCTTTTTAAGTGCGGGTGAAAGTGACGCCTTCGTGCGAATTTATTATGCGTATAGGCCTAAAAAGTAGCCTTCGGGGTTCATATACCTTAGGCATTCACGAGAATTTATTCTTCGTACAAGCATAATGGAATGTATCATCTCGAGTTTAACTCATTCGTCATGAGCATGTGATGGGTTTAGGACCAAGGGTCTGGCAGGCCCAAGGGGGCACCAACAAGGAGAACTTGGGTCCCTTTTTAAAACCAAACTGTGTTGTTATGCAAAATCAGAGCTCACCCCTAAGCCACATTCAAAACCTAGGATGATTGATCGATTTTCTTGCCTTAAATTTACTTCTCAAAGCATGCAAACTAGAAATATATATAGTTAGGATTTATTTTATCAAAAAACATGCGGGATAGATATCATGTTCGGGTAGGACAAAAGCATGTAGGGTATGAATTATTATTTTTCCTTACTAGTTTTTTATTATTTCCTTGCATTTGCATCATTACAAAGAGGTGTTGATCTGCGAAGTGTTTATCAATTATGAATAGTTTTCATTAATGGAAAAGGGGTTGTGATGCAAGTGGTTAAAAAATACAGAGGGACAGTTGTGGCCAGAGAAGACTCTAAAAGAAAAAGGGGATAATCTACAAGACTGCTACGTGTCAGATTTGGGTGGTTGTGCTTCAATTAGTTTCAAGAAAAATGATATCCAGGAACTATGAAACATCTGGGACAATTGAAAGAACGAGAAAAAACATAAATTTTATCAAGCTTTATGGAGACATTTCGTACTTGTTATATGTCAAAATATATGAGCCTTTGATTCGAACCCTAATTTAGTTCTGGACTCTAAGATACAACTGTTTCACCTTTGACAATGAGGATATTGAATACTAAATTATTGGGTTGCATTATGAGTGAAAATAAACTAGATCTTTTTCAAATCAGTCCTTCAAGAATAAGCTGACAAAGATCTCAAAATAGATGAGAAATGAGTAACTGGTCGGATCAGTTAGAAATGTGACAAATTTAGAGAAGTTTCTCCAGAGGCACTGAGAGAAGAAAGTAGAGCCATAAAAAAGAATAGATGAGTTAGAAAACATCGTTGAAGGATATGTGAAGAAGACAAACGGTCTCTAAATAATCTCATACGATAAAATTTTGTAGTGGTGATTTCGTTGGAAAAATGCCCAATATAAAGTGAAAATAAGAGATACAGTTATTCGAGAGTTCCTACATCAGGTCCACAAGACGGCTCATCACCAATATGATTTGGCAAGAGAAGCTGAGGTAGTTAAATAAGGCGTCTAACTAGTGACCATTGAAACAATGAGACTTTTCAACCTGCTGGAAGCTGTCCAGGGTTTAGAAGATCTAGTGTACCTTTAAAATGTTTTTGGTCTCATTATAATAACATTTTTGTCCCAATAAATGTTATTTATTATTACATGAACTTTTGGATCAATGCCTCAGAACTTTCATGTATTTATCATTCTTACGTTTTTTTTTATTTTGCACTAATATGTATTTATTGTTAAAATAAGATTGACTAATAAAGAGTATTTTTTTTTGAAAAAGGAACAAGTATTGGACCCACTGCATCCTCATAACACCTGATTCAAAATAAGGAAAATGGAGGCAAGACTCACCCATATTGAAGATAATATATTGAAATTGCAAAAGGAGTTTGAGGATAAGATAAATCAGAACCACCAGAACATTATGGTCTCTCTCACTAATAGCCAAAATACTTTTTTTCGAACAAATTATGGCAAAACTGATAGGATTGAATTTTGCAAACATCCATGGGCAAGGATTTCTGAAGGAGTAGTTGCGCAACCCAAACCAAAGTTGGTAATCACAACTGGAAACGTACATGGGCACCCTAGAATATTCTTTAAAAGACTTGAATATTAATTCCATAACGGAGGATGATGTAGAAGAGGTTTATTGATATGGAATTCGTTGATTACCACCATGTTCGTGCTTAACATATGGACTGCTAAAGAGCTACTTATGGTTTTCAAGCCTTGTTCAGAGTAATACTCAAACTCTCCCTTTGCTTATACTTGGGGCAATAAGTGATCTCTTATAAGGATAAATAAACTATTTTTATTTGGTTTTCAATAAAAGTTTCATTCCGTCTTTTTATTTGACAAACACATTATCCATTCATTTTCTTAATTCTTTGTGTATATATATTTATATTATTATTATTTGTTTCTACTTTTTATGCGAGATAGTTTCTCTCTCATGTATATATGTATATCTTTCTCTGCACTTTTCTTTTATGTCTTTAGATATCACTGGTATGGATAACAATGAATCTGACCCAAAGATCGATTTTGAGATGCCCATGTTTCTTAGGAAAATCGACGAGTGTGATAATGAGGGGGAATCTTACTTGCCTCGTGAATTATTGAAAAATTTTCATGAAGAAAAGATTGAGATCTTGAATTTGAAGTCTGAAGAAGAAAAGAAAGAGGTTAAGATCGGGACAACACTTTCTGTTGAAGAACAACAAAGTTTGATTGAGTTGCTTACATGGTCATACCAGGACATGCCGGGATGGGACACCTATATGTAAGCCCATAAATTATTAATGTAAACCAGTGCAATAGAATTGAGGCGGATGAGACCCGAAATGCCTTTGAAAATAAAAGAATAAGTCAAGAAGCAATTTGATGTCAGTTTTCTTCAAGTGGCCAATATCAAAAGACACAAACTTGACATTATTCTTTCTTGGAGCATCAAAATCTTGTAATACATTCTCTAAAAGATGACCTTTAAACCACACCATTATCTTCTTGAGGTTCTCTCTTCTGCCACAGTAAAATCCAAACGGCATTGAACAAGAAGACAAGATAGGGAGAATAATGAAAAAAATAAAAAAGAACAAAAATTAAAGAATCATAATTAATTAATGACTTTTTTTTGTGAATAAAAGATTAATTATGAACCTCTTTCACGAAGATTTTTATATATCAAATGATGAACGCCCTTGTTTCACTATCCTTTCACAAAAGTAGAAAAATATTCATTGATGTCCCCATTTGAGCTTGAAATACTTTTTTTTCTTTAGATTTAACCTTAACCAATGATCACTCGCCACACTTGGAGCAAGGCGAAAGAAAATCTACTCACATCAATGAAGGCAATCAATAATAGAGCACCATAAGATTGACCATATATGATATGTTTAAAGATTTATATCAAATTAAGAATGATAAGATATGTTTAAATATGAGAGTAACTTATGCTCAAATCAAAACAGAGGTCTCAAATTCAACAAAAAATAGAAAAAGAGGGGAATATACAAAGGTTTTGAATCTCGAACCATAATGTTTCTCAACTAAAGTTAATTCAAATATCCAAGTTGTTGCAATGAGCGCCAAGAAAATTGGATAATGAAATGATCTCTAAGGTGGAAACCCACAAATGGGCATTCTAGAGGGATAAAAAAACATAGGAAAAACACGATGAAGTAGATTCAAGCAATGAGGAATAAATGCATTGATCCTTGGTTTCATAACCATAAACACATGTTTGAGCATGTCTACCCCTTTCTTTCATAACTGTGAGCCATGGCTTATGTTTCGTACCTAAAAAATCCTTTCTAATCATACATGAATTTCTAAGTGAAAGAGACTACTTTAGACTTTGTTCTGCATATCAGGATTAATATTTTATTTCTAAATTTTTTCTAAAACTTTAATGCATAATCTGGAAAAATGAAAAAAAAACAATAAAGCAGGGTTCAATATGAAAATACGCAAAGGGTGTCTTGAAACCAAAGGAAATCTCAAGTTGAGAACCTAAAAAGGCGGCTTGAGAAAGGATTAAGGATTTATGCACAGAAAGGTCCTGAGTAAAGATGACATTATCAGTACAAACATCATATTAAAGTTGAATGCACGAAAGACTTGATTGATTTGGGAGGGATTTTGCATCCTTTATGTATTTTTACAATATTCGAGGTCCTATCGACGGAAACTACACTCGAGTCGTTCTATAGCGTGCCAGTTTAAAAGAGTTCACATAGGGCACCTATTTACTTTTTGTTGCATTTCTTTCAAATGTGTTGAACCATGTTTTATAATATTTTGATATAACATATTAAGGAAAAATGTTTTTGGACTTGATTGAATTTTTTCAAAGTTTTCAAAAATAATTCAAAGTCCATTAAACTAGAACTTTAGAACAAAATAGTTTTCTGGGTACGTAGTACCGATACTGTTCTTATAGTTTCAATACTACATGAACAATATCAATATTGTTCGTGTGGTACCAATACCAAAGGTAAGAGAAGTATCGATACTCTCTAGGTAGTAACGATACTACCAGTTGTTTTCCAAATTGCTCAAATTCAAGAATGCAAAATAGGTATCGATACTCAAGGAGTACTGATACTACTTTACACAGTGGTATCGATACCATGAAGCATAGTATCGATACTAGTCAAGCCCAACGATCTTCAACGATCAGTTTATTTAAATATTACAAAGTTAATACCGATACTCATTAAAGGAGTACCGGTACTCCCTGTTCTGGGCATTTTTATTTTGCAGAAAATTAATCCCCAATGGTTCCAAAACAACCCCAACATCTAGAAACAACCAAAAACTCACTCCAACATATAAAAACAAGTTAAGGATACTTGAATAAGGACAACACCTATTCAACCAATAGAGATCAAGAGAAAATCTCTTTTACTCTTTATTTTTTCTTTTCTCTTGTACATATGTGTGTGAGCTCATTGAAAATATTTTAATTGTTTTTCTTGTGGGCTTAAATTTAGTACTCCTTCCTTTTAGAGGTTTTCTTGTTTACATCTTCTTTTAACCTTGTAAAGGGGATTGGTTCTAGCTTAGCCTTTAAAAAGCTAGGGAGCTGTAAAGGTTATCTCTTTGTCCTGGAAAAAGAAAGAACAAATTAGTGGATTTGTTAGAAAATCCAAAGTGAGGAGCTTAGGTAGTGGACGTAGACTTGGTTGAGAAGTCGAACCACTATAACTCCTTTTGCAAATTGTTTCATGTTTATACTCCTTACTCCCTAAACTCAAAAAGTCAATTCACCCCTCTTGGCAAATTATTCAGTTGATCAATTTGAGCTTCATCGAATCTCAATAAAATGTTTGCCATATACTTTCCAAAAGAACTCCATTCACTTATATAAATAAAAAGGATCATTTTCTTTGAGAGCCAAATCTTGTTCGCATCTTGAATTAAATTCAGTACAAATAGTTTATTCACTTTGAAAAGAAATAATTGTGTATTACTAGAAAATAAATGCATTGATTGGAGTCAGACACAAGACATCAGAAGTTCTGAAAATAGGAGAATCAAGATTGGCAGAAGAAGATCGAGAATTCTCTTTGAAACAGAAAATCCCAAAATAACATATTTGCATATACATTTTAGGAATACCTAAGGACATCAATTCATAGCACACATGTGCACAATTTTGTAGTTTTTTTAGGGTCAATTTCAACTTCACAATGAAGGATATTGAACTCGAATGACACTCGAGATCGACTTAATATAGCTTAACTCAACAAGGAGGAGTTATATTCCAACCAAGGTCTTCAAGCCAAATTTCAACTTCACGATAAAGGATATTGGACTAGAAGAGGACCCAAAACCAATTGTTATTTAGCTTAACTTGAAAACGAGGAGTTATTTTCCAGCCCAAACTTCGAGTTAGATTTTAACTTCACGAAGAAGGATATCAAGCTCGAGTCATCAGAGATCGACTTAACTCACAATGGAAGAGTCATCCGCAATATAGTTTTACTCAACAATGATTAGCTATTTTCCAACCAAGGTCTAAAAATCAAATTTCAACTTCACGACGAAGGATATTGGACTAGAAGAATACCCAAAATCGACTACGATTTAGCGTAACTCAAAAACAACGAGCTACTTATCAACCTATATTTCAAGTTAGATTTCAACTTTATTACGAACATGCGTAACATAACTTAACTTGACAATGATGAGCTATTTTCCAATCAAGGTCTTCAAGTCAAATTTCAACTTCACGATGAATGATATTAGACTAGAAGAAAACCCAAAATTGTCTACGATATCACTTAACTCAACAATGAGGAGCTACTTTCTAGCCCGGATTTTGAGTTAGATTTCAACGTCACCAGGAAAGATATCATGCTCGAGTCATCCAAGATTGAATTAACTCGCAATGGAGGAGTCATCTACAACATAGCTTAACTCAACAACGTGGAGCTATTTATAGTTAGATTAACCTGTAAAGGGTTCACAAGTCTTTAAGTCAAATTTCAACTCCACGATGGAGGATATTCGATGGATGAGTCATCTACAACTTTAAGTCAGATTTCAACTTCACGATGAAGGATATCAGACTCAAAGAACATCTATCATTGACTTAACTCACAATGGAGAAGTCATCCACAACAATATCTTAACTCAACAACGAGCAACTATTTTCCAACTGATTTAACCCATAGGGTGTTTACAAGTTTCCGAGTTAGATTTCAACCCACGGAGGGGAGTTGCCCGAAGTTCGATTTGATCCTTAAAGAATAGCTAATACATCAATATCACAGGATCATGTTTGCTTTCAAAATCCATTTGTTTTGAAAGTCGAACAAAAATTTGTATCTTTTTGTAGTTGAACAAAAATTTGTGTCTTTTTATCTTTGTCATATTTTTCTTTACATAATAATGCGTAAAGGCAACAATAGGTTCATGATAAAATCCTAATCTCCAACTCATCAAGACCATTGGATCTAAACAGATCCAACGGTGGAGAACATGCGACGCATGGAACCTTCTCCAAAACCCTAGTGAATGTGGACTTCTTCAAATGGGCTTCAACCGAATTTGGGCTGCGGGGTAGTTTGTAATTTAATATTTGGGCTTGCATTTGTGTTGTAATTGACCTAGATATGAATAAAAATATTAGTTTTCTTTGTTTCTTTGTTTTATTTTTATGATATTAATATATTTAACAAATAATATATATTTGTATATATCTACGTAATATTAATTATTTAAAGACTAAAAAAATGGAACCCAATAACATTAATTTAATTTTAAAAAAAATAAACAAGTTAAACCATGAATGAAAATGAGTGTCTAAAGCTACCTCTCTTTGTCATTGTTATGTAACAAGAATGAAACATTATAATAGGCAAAGGCAAAGAAACGAGTTTTCATTTGACCTTATTTTCTACTAGAAAACGATGGTGTCTCACGTGAGACTAGAAAATGATCATTCATCTCAAGAGAGATTAATTTTTATTTCAAGGGAAATAATTTCAACATATGAAATTTTTTAAGAGAAACAATTTTGAAATCTTGTTTCAAGAGAAACAACCCCAAGAGAGTCACTTTTTTCTTTTTTTCCTTTTTGAAATAACTAATAGTGAAAGTTACGATTCAAGTAATAAATCTCAAGGTAGAAATAAAAAATAATTTTAAGATAAATGATTTCCAAGTCTACTTTTCAAGAGAAACTATCATCCCAGGCGAGATAAAATTTGTTTTAATAGAAATAATTTCAAGTGAGATAAAATTTTTGTTTCAATAGAGACAATCTTGATGTTAGCATTTCAAGGGAAACTATCTCGAGTGAGACAAATTTGTTTCAAGGGAAAGGATCTCAATGTTTATGTTCAAAGAGAAACTGTCTTAGCGAGACACAACTTTTTTTCAAGAGAAATGATCTCAAGTGAGAACAAATTGTGTTTCAAGGGAAATGATCTCAATGTTCATGTTTCAAGAGAAACTATCTCGAAAATTTGTTCAAGAGAAAGAATCTCAGGTTTTTGTTTCAAGGAAAACTGTCTCAAGTGAGGCAAAATTTTGTTTCAAGATAATGTCATATAACTCCTTCTTGTTGAAGAGATATAGTTATCTTTATAGGATTTGTTGTTGAATATAGCATTTCTCTTTCATGCTTGGGAGATTTAGTTGTCTTCAATCTTTTCTTTCTTGAAAGATTTGTAAACAAATGCACATCTATGAATGCAACTACAAATACCATGATAAAGTTCATCTGATTTATTTGATCCTTTAAAAATGACCTTTCGAATTTATCCCAGCGAGAGGAGAAAATGTTCTTAAAAAAGGCAAGATTTCAAGATAAATTATAAAAATATCCTAATGAGAAAGGAATTCAAAGTTTTGATGTTACATGTGAAGATGGATGTATGATGCAAAGATGCAAAATCATGTATGTGCATGTCAATGATGTTGATGCATATTTTCCTGATTAATGGCGACAAAAAGGTACCCAAGAAATCTTGATTCTCTTCCTGATCTGTTTATCTTCATTTTTCTTCACACCAGAGTTTACCCTTGCATTTATTTGCAAAAATATATTCTTCTTGTACCAACAAATATTGCCCATAACATTCAATTCTTTTGCCCTAGTTTTTTATTCCGAGCTTCTAAGTCTGAGAGACCTTTGTCAATTTCCAAGATGCATTCCCCAGAGAGATTATCTTGTTTGAAACCCTTTTGAAATGTGAAAAGTTCAAAGAAAACTTTCATAAAAACAAAAAGGTGCCCCTCATTTTAGGTTCACAATTGCAATAAATCATAAAATAAGAGTTCATTGAATATCAAACAAATCAATTACTCTTTTAATCCTTCAAAAATTATAGATCTTTGACAAGTGTCAAGATTAATGGGTTATTTTTTTAGGGTTGGCTTCTTAAATTTTCTAAGGTGGTCCTTATGAAAATTGTGATATGCCCTTCTATCTCAGCTCGACATTTCAATTGGATATGGACAAAATGACGCAACTAGCATATCCAATTGTTATACCTTTTATAGTAATTTTATCAGTTCTCTGAAATCTTACATCTGTTCAAGCATCATAGACTCCTTTAGCAGGTAGTGCAGAAATATCAGTCTAAAAACAGAATTCTTGAGTGCTTGTGTAAAGTTGACTATAATAGATGTTTCTCAACTCCCTTAGTCCATTTTCCACTGAAACTCATTATTAATTCAAACCATAGGCATTATTGCCTTTATTCCTTTAACTTTATTAACTTTATTTTCATTTTCCCTTGTTTAGGCATAGCTGAAGGTTTCATCTCATTACAAAGTATTCGACTTGACAATTATAAAGCCAGGGCTCTTGAGTTACCTATGTAACCAATTGGTTTAGTGGAATAGTTTGGCTTTATTACACTTAAGATAATAATTTATTAACTTTCTGAGTATTCAGATTCAAGATTTCTTAAGCTCATTGAGAAGAATCTGTTATAGTTTGGGTGTCGTTGAATTTCAGAACTTTTCATCTTAAGAGTTTAATTTCCAAGTAACTGACCTAAACCAAAATCATCTACTTCACTATTCCATTTGTAAAGATTATAATCATCATTGAATCCTCAACAGAAGTGCAATCTAATCAGTTTTGCAATGTCATACACGAAATAGCCCCATTTTGTCCGCACCTACACATACCTGAATGCCAAGCCCTTTTATCGTCTCTTTGTGACAGGAGAAGGTTATATTTTTCCTTGCAAGAAAAAGGTTCGATGTTCGGGTGTATGTTCTAGATTAAGATCAAAGGTCCTTGTTTAAAAAATGTTCAATCTTTTCATTTTTCAAAGTGTCGACACTGTTTTTTGCCCGGGCGGGGGAAAACAAGTATCGACTTGGGGTTTCTCTTTGAAAAGGTTTTGAAATTTGAGGAGTCACCACCAATCATTTAAGGTGTGATTGGGACATCATAAAAACCGAGTGATTTTAATAAAATGTTTTTATTTCTTTTTATCAAAATACCAAGTTTTTGGGTCTGCAACAATCTAAAAATCAGGTTCAGAAGTCAGTTATATGTGGGGAAGGATTAACACCCCCATAAGCGCCCAACAATTGGTACCTAGTTGATTATCCTCTATTAGAATAAAAAAAATTCAGTTCAAATTGTATTTAATTCAAAAATCATTACAGACGCAAAATTGAAAAGGGTATTCATTTTTTAAGGCCAATAGCATTCGCCCCTAGCATGAATGTGGGAGATCAGCTATTGTGCCCAATAATCGAATATTACCTCGATATTTTAGAAATCATGATGCGATTTTGAAAAGGATGTTGACCTATTTCGGGAATCACTAGTAGTCACCCCCTAAGCATACTTGCGGGAGATATACCATTAATTCTCTAATAAGTGAACATTACCTTAGGTTTAAAAATAAAATGCAATCAAACAAATTTTTTATTAATTCTAATTAAGCTAATGGTAAATTAAGGCTCTCTCTATCCTAAAGTGTCAAATTATGATAATTAAAGAACCTAAAGGTATAAACCTAAAAATGTATGTTCTAATATTAAGCCTATTTGATTTTTAATCAATTACTGAATCGAATAATCGATATGGTCCCTTGAACATTTAGGTGAGGGGCGACTCAAATTATTCCTTAAATTAAGAGGACGATATTGAAATATAGCCAAAAGTGGAGGCTCTGTTTAACCTATTTGATTATATTAATTTTAAAAGTCTAATTGAAGTTCAGGGAATAAAGGGTCAAAGATCTAAGCTCCAGAATTCTAAACAAACTAGAAGTTCAAGAGCCTAAATTAATAACTCCTAAAGTTTAAGGACTAATCAACAAATCACAGTTCTAATAAATATATAAATTAACCTATTAGAAATTATGGGATTGAATTAAAAGAGTTTTAGAAAATTAGTCGATGATTAAAAAATTAAAAGTTCGAATAATCGACTCAAGTAATCAGGCATCTTATGCGAAAACTCTGATCGAATTGCTCCCTAATTAAAACTAAGATGCCCTCCTAAATACTAGATCTGATCTGGTTTACCAACCTAATCTAAGGGTTAAATTGCATGAATATTAAATTAAAAGGATTTAAAAAATAAATTGAACATGTAATAAGGGCTAAATTAAAACAAAATTAAATTTAATGGATAAATCTAAACAAAATAAAAAAAACATGTTAAGGACTAAAATGCAAAAACACGCAAAAGTTATAGGGACTAAAAATTAATTATCCAATTTTTTAACCTGAAATGTACTATTAAACAAAAATGAGAAAATTGCAAAATTATTTCAGGCAAATTTAAATAAAATCAAACTAACATTATACATTACCAATATATAAAAACACGCTAAACTTAAAGGGACTAAATGGTAAATAATCCAATAAATACATAACATGCAAGGAAAAGGGAAAATAACATATTCGATCCCTACAGGTGACCAAAATGTAAAAACATGCTAAACCTAGGGGGACCAAAGCATGATTTTACCCTAAACTCTCTCTATATATACCAAGCTTTCTTATTTTTTAATATTAACCAAAATCCAAAAAAACAAAAAAGATCTCCCCTCTCTCCTCGACCAGCCCACTGTCAGTCGCCTCACACCCTGCTTGGACCGTCGTCCGATCCCCGCTCTAGCCGCCATACACGCTGATCAGAAAACCTAAACTAGCCTAAAATGACCTAAACCTCCATATCTATTAACCTAGGTCCCTATTTGGGGGCTAAAAATACTAAAAACTACCTCTAAACCCGTATGAAAATCCCACGACTCCTCATCTTCCTAAGCTCCGACCAACGTGGAGATAAACCGCTCATCTCCCCCTTTCAGGTAAACACTCATTGTCATCTATTTTTTTATTGTTTTCTATTGTAGACTGGGTTGTTGTTGTTTTTTGAAACTAAAAAATGTTTATTATTTTGTTATCTTTCGAAGCTAAATATTTTCCCATCTTTTTGTTGTTATTTGAAACACAAAAAAATAGTTCTTTTTTATTCAAAACTTTAAAAAACCGAAAGGATAAATATACCTTGAAACTTTATGTTTAGTGCTTCTAAAAAATAGGGATCAAAGATCCTTGTACATTGTTTACTTTGGGGTTTTATACCCATTGTTACAAAAAAATAAAATGATAGCTTTTTTGCTAGTTGTTTGATGCATGTTGCGTGTAGTGCTGGAGGCTTGGTACTGGCATGTTGGAGCAACCATCTCCCTTTCTTGGTGGCAGAGAACGAAAGCAATTGGGTGGGTGATTGGGGTAGCTACACTAGGGCTAGGGTTAGGTTTAGGTTAGGCTCTAGGTCGGGTTTGGTTTGGGCTCCAGGTTAGGTTTTAATGTTTGGGGCCTATTTGGGTTTTAGGATAGGGCATAGTTGTGGTTTTATTTTGGGGTTGGTTTGGGTTGGAATTAAAGCCCAGTTTAAGGTTTATGAGTTGGTTTAGGTCTGATTGTAATAAATAGAAATAATGGAATACAAATACATATATAAAAATGGTGATTACTCCTGCCCCTCTTTGCTTATTATTGTGGAACGAGAATGAAGCAAAGATATAAAACACCATTTTTTCGGCTCAATCTTTGTTCTTCAAGCAACGAGTTTCTTCTCATTATGAACCCTATTGAAAATGTTGATACCTCGAGTGAGGTGTCACTGATTCAACTCTATATGTGATGAATCGAGCTAATAATGAACAAGTTCTTCTCATTATGAACTTCTTCTCCCTCATCGGATGAGGTATTCTCATTATGAACTCTCCATTGGAAATGTTGGTCCCTCAAGTAAAGTGTCACTGATTTAACTCTATATGTGATTAATCGAGCTAAGGTTGAACAAGTTCTTCTCATTTTGAACTTCTTCTCCATCATCGGATGAGTTATTCTCATTATGAACTCTCCATTGGAAATGTTGGTCCCTCGAGTAAGGCATCACTGATACAACTCCATATGCGATGAATCAAGCTAAGATTGAACAAGTTCTTCTCATTATAAACTTATTCTCCCTTATCGGATGAGTTCTTCTCATTATGAACTCTCCATTGAAAATGTTGGTCCCTCGAGTGAGGCGTCATGATTCAACTCTATATGCGATGAATCTAGCTAAGGTTGAACAAGTTCTTCTCATTATGAAGTTCTTCTACCTCATCGGATGAGTTATTCTCATTATTAACTCTTCATGGGAAATGTTGGTTGGTCTATCATCTTTTTGAAGAGTTTTAAACTTGTAAAAGATTATCGTATGTTAGTGATATGTATTTAAAGTACCCGGAGGTAATTACCAGATGGTCCATAATTTTGTTTCGATCTATTTCCTTCAATGGGAAAGGAAATATGGACTGATTCTTCTTCCTCGTGAAATCTTTGTTGACTCCCTAAATTCCTGTTAGACATTCAAAACTTGATGCCAAATGAATGTGTATGGTCCTATTTTGTAAATGCTTGAATATGCATGATTTGATTTTTGTGCTTTGAGTTTTAAGGTCTCGATTTTCCTTTTTTTATCCTGGTCGAGTTCCTTTCTTTGTTGGGTCCTTGTCTGATCTGTAATCCCAACCTTCTTCATTTCTATAATTGTTCTCTTAATCATCTATATGTGCCTCTGCCCGGGTTCGGCCGAAGATATTCTTTAGAATGAATTGTGCCATTCCCTTTTCATTACTTACTATGTTATTTGGGCTATTAACATCTCTTATGTTGCCCTTTGTCACCCGCTTGCTTCAATGAGTGTAAATATTGACCTGGTGGACTGCCTTGGATTCCCAATATTTTATAGTTTAATTCAAAAGTAATACCGAGAAATTATTCATTTGGAATTTGGATTATGTTAGGTTGTTCGTGACACACAGAAATGGATGATTTGAAGATTGAAATGATAATTATGAAATTCATTGACAAAATATAAGTTTTACACAAAGTCATGGAAATCGAAAGAACTGAATAGAGACTCTGGAAGCAACAAGTATATGTCGTAATGAATTCTAGCACAAGTGTTCCTGGATCAGTTAATTTGACATCTCAAGGTAATCCTCTGTCTAAAAGATCTCAAGGTAGCGAAGCTGTTTGCAGGTGTAAAGTCTTTCACGAACTACTAGTCTTTCGAGAGAGTTTATTTTTCGGATGCCCTAACATCTAAATGCACTTGAGCCGCCTCTTCAGGTTTTCAACTCAAATCCTTCCCTTGGTTTCAAGACGCCCACCTTGAACCCTCATTTTCTTTTCTTTTTCTTTTTTCATTTTTCTTAGACGTAATATTTCTTGACATAGTTTGAATTTATTGGGTTCCTCAGCACTCTTCCGTCCATCTCTGCCAAACTCAACGCTCCTCTAGAAAATGCCTTTTTGACAATGTATGACCATTCCCAATTGGGCATCCATTTCCCGTAGAAATCTTTCTGAATTGGCAAAATCTTTTTAAGAACTAGATCCCCCTCTCAAAACTTTCTTGGCCATACTTTCTTATCATGGGATCTCAGCATCCTTTTTTGGTGCATTTGCCCATGACATATAACTTTCAGCATTTTCTCTTTAATAAGATTTAGTTGATCAATATGAGACTAAACTCATTCTTCTTTATCTAACTCTATTTTTTCAAGACTCGAAGTGATGGAATTTCAACATCAATGGGTACGACTGCCTCTGTTCCATATACCAGAGTGAAGGGTGTTTCCCCTGTCGATGTACGCACGATCATCCTATATCAATTTAGGGCAAAAGGGTAATTTTTCATTCTAATCTCTGTAAGTTTTTATAGTCTTCGTAATGATTCTTTTGATGTTTTTGTTCATTGCTTCTACTGCCCCATTCATTTTTGGGCAGTAGGTCACGGAATTGGCATGTATTATCTTGAACTACGTAGAGAGTTCATCCATCATCTTGATATTCATATAGCATTATTTGTGATGATTCTTTCTGGCAATCTATATCGACATACTATTTTTATGAACTTGCAAACTGTAGATCTCGTGATACAAGAATAGGAAGTGACCTCTACCCACTTAGTGAAATAATCAATTGTCACTAAGATGAATTGATGTCCATTTGAATCTTTTGGTGTGATTTCCCTAATGACGTTCATTCCCTATATGAAAAACGGCCAAGGTGAGATCATAACATGCAAAGGAGAAGGCAGTGCTTGAATTTTATCCACATATATCTAGCATTTATAGCATCTCCTTACATAACTAACGCAATCTGTATGCATCGTGGCCTAATAATATCCATACCTCATGATCTTCCTGGCCATAGATAAAGCATTTGTGTGTGTTCCACATGTTCTGCCATGCACCTCTTCCATTACACTTTTTTCTTCTTTGGCAGTTACACACCTCAACAAAATTATGTCACTGTCACTTCTATATAAGATCTCTCTATTAAAGAAGTATATCGCTGCCATTTTTCTGATTGTTTTTCTTGTCATTTTCATATGCACCAGAGGGATATGTCTGATATCTCATATACTGTAAGATATCATGGTACCATGGATGGCCATCCACTTCTTCTAGAAGACAACAATGTGATGGGGTTTTATACACTTGCATCTTTATTGGCATTATGTATGTCTTCTTGTTAGCTTTAAACATCGCAACCAATGTAGCAAAAGCATCAACCATTTGATTGTCTTCTCGGGGAAGATATCTGAATATAAAATCCTCAAATTCTCCTTTTAGTTGGTACACTACTAATTAGGAATCTCTATATACTTTAAGTATTTTGATGCTTCTTTCAATGGCTTTCTTTAACCCCCCAATACATGCTTCGTATTCTGCCATGTTGTTGGTGCAAAAGAATTCAAATTTAAATGTGAAATGATAGATCTCTTTTGGGGAAATCAAAACTACTCAAATTTCTTTTCTTAAAGCGTTAGAGGCTCCATCAAAGTACAATGTCCAAGATTTATTACTCACAATGCTTTCTTCTTCGGTAGAAATGCACATCAAATCCTCATTTGGGAAATTGAAGTTTAGAGGCTCGTAATCTTCTGAGGCACGACTTATAAAAAAGTCGGCTACGACACTCCCTTTTATTACCTTTTAGCTCACATAGACAATATCAAATTCAAACAACAAAATCTTCCATCTAGCCAGTCTACCAATCAGAGCAGGAGACTCCATAAAAAATTTTAATGGATACATCCTTGATATCAACCATATGGTATGGTATAACATGTACTGCCTGAGTCTCCATGTTGGCCAAACTAAGGCACAACACAACTTTTGAATCGATGGATATCGAGTCTTGCAATCGGTGAACTTCTTGCTCAAGTAATAAATGGCTATTTTCTTTTTTCCTGACCTGTCATATTGCCCTAGTACGTAGCCCATTGAATTCTCGAAAAACAGTTAAGTAGAGAATTAGTAGCCTGCCAGGTATTGGTGCTACTAGTATGGGGGTATTAGATTGGTATTTCTTGACAATTTCCAGTCTTTTGGCATTCGTTATTCCATACCCAGGATTATTTTTCCTGATCAATTTGAACACCGTATCACACTTATCAGTCAGTTGAGAAATGAATCGAGATATATAATTTAGTCTTCCAAGGAACCCTCGAACTTTTTTCTACGTGCAAGGTGCTGTAAGGTCTTAAATTGCCTTGACTTTATCTGGATCGACCTCGATTCCTTTTTGACTTACCACAAAGCCCAATAGTTTCCCTGAGTTTACCCCCAAACGTGTATTTGGTTGGATTGAGCTTTAATTGGTACTTTTTCAATCTTTGGAACAATTTTCTCAGATTTTGTACATGTTTTTCTTCTGTTTGAGACTTGGCAATCATGTCATATGCGTATACTTCAATTTCCTTATGCATCATGTCATGGAGAAGAGTTACCATGGTTCTTTGATAGGTTGCCCATCATTTTTCAAACCAAAAGACATCACTTTATAATAGAAAGTCCCCCACACGATTATAAATGTTGTTTTCTCAATGTCCTCAGGGTTCATTTTGATCTGATTATACCTCGAGAAGCTATCCATGAAGGAAAACCAAGAATGCCCCACAGTGTTGTCTACCAGAGTATATATATGAGGCAAGGGAAAATTGTCCTTCAGGCTAGCCCTATTATGGTCTAAATAATCCACGCACATGTAGACCTTCCTATTTTTCTTAGTTACCGAAACTATATTGGCTACCCATTCGGGATATTTTGCCTCTTGAAAGAAACCTGCAACGATTTGTTTCGTCACTTTTTCTTTGATCTTTAATAATATTTCTGGGTTCGTTCTCCTAAGTTTATATTGAACTGGTTTGCATTCTAGTTTAATGGGTAACTTATGGACTACTATATCAATGCTTAACCCAGACACATCTTGATACGACCATGCAAAAACAACTTTTATTTCTTGGAGCAAACTTATCAATTCTAGCCTTATTCATGTGGATAGAGTAGTGTCAACTTTTATCTCTCTTTTTACTTCCGTTGTCCCTAAATTCACAAGCTCTGTTTTTTATTTATGGGGTAAATTTTGTTTCTCTTCTTTTTCCACCAATCTCAATAGCTCATTAAGAATTTCACAATCTTCCTCATCTTCGCACTTATTGACTTCTTCCATACATAAAGGTCACTCAAAACGTATCTTGTAACTGGTCTCTGGAACATTTATGCTAGTATTATTGTGACATCTGTATAAAATTTGATTTGGATGTATTTGAATATAATGAATAAAGAATGTAGAATAAAGAATATGGTACAAAGAACGCGATGCAAAAATGTAAAAAATGAAAGTGATTGCCATTTGAGAAAAATAAGGAAAGTATCTTTCATTAATCAATTTTGGTAACATTGAGTTTTACAAAAAGTTCCTTTAGATACTTTCAAAATGCTAACACGAGTTATCTCTAATCATTACTTTGATTTAACCCTAAAAGCTATATGGAGGTCTTCAGATGTTCAGTTGTTGAGCTCTTCACCAGGAAAGCAATGATGAATTCCAGCTAAAAACTTTCCAGGCTGGTTTCCCCTGGTAATCATGTTGACAGACAGTCCCTTCAAAGCTTCTCCCATCAATTCATATTCTTTCTTCAACTCATCAATCCTAATAGCACTGGCCAGCTACTGCTCCACATTATATACTCCTTCAGATTTGAAAGAGTTCTTTAGAGGTGGGAAGGACATGCATTCTGCAGGGATATTCTCTCCTCTCATCCTGACATTTCTTGGGTCAACCTTTTTTCAGCTCTTGGCTATGTTACTGGAATGTGTGCTTAAACCCGAGCCTAAATAGTCACTCTTCCACTCCATAGCTATGGGTCGTATCATTCCTTGTAGATTCTTTCCCAATCTCTTGCATGTCTTTGCCTCTCTTCATAGGGTTTGGCTTACTACCATCTTGGTACAATCCGATAGCACGGGACATGGAATTTTTCTTAATTCGGTTACATATATTTCATTAATGAACTCTAAGGCCCTGAAGGAGCATTCAAAGGTATATTCGTTGACGTCGATGTATAGTACGTCAGATGTTACAAAAGTGATATTTTTTCTTCAACCCCGATGCTGACTTGTTTCCCATAAATTACGAATTTTAATTTTTGATGCAGAGATAAAGGAACTGCCCCTGCAGCTTGGATCCAGGGTCTCCCTGATAAATAGTTATAGGTCAGGTGTATGTCCATTACCACAAAGTCAATATTGTAGATGGTAGGTCTGATTAACAAGGGTATCTCTATTTTCCCCATCACTTCTTTTTGGGTTCCATCTAATGCCTTGAAGACATTGTTATAAACTCTCATGTGTGAGCTGTTTACGGGGATCCTTTGCAACGTAGCCTAAGGTATCACGTTTGAGGCATACCCATTATCTATTAGAACCCCTATCAAGACATGGTTGTGGCAGTGAGTCGTGATATTTAAAGCTTTTATGGATCTCATTCCTCATTCCGGATCTCATTATCAGTGAAGGTGATATAGTTATCTGTAATTATATGCCCCACAATTTGGTCTAGCTTATATGTTGAAATATCCTCAGGGACGAATGTCTAGTTTAGTACTTTCAGTAAGCCATTCTGATGTATTTCTGAGTTGATTAACAAATCCAATATTGAGATTTTGGCCTGCTACTTGTGAAGCTGTTATACTATGTTATATTCACTATGCTTTAAGAACCTCGGGAATTCACGACCCTGAGCTTCCGTTACCTGCTCATTAATGATCGGTGGAGGTTATTCGTTAAAGATTGTTGGCACTACTGTTGCCTTGGCTTTTGCCCTGTCTGCCTCTGTGGACGTCTCAGACGAGTAGCTTCTTCCACTCCTCGTGAAATGGCCTACCCCACTTACTTCTTCAGTGAGTGACTTCTTTTCCTCCCCTATCCTTTCAAAAGACCTTGACCCTTCAGGTATAGATACACTTACTATATAACTCCAAGGAACCTGTCGTGTGTCCTGGATTGGGAAATGAGATGCAGTTGTAATCACAAATTTAGGAGTTGTTGGTGATGAGCTCTCATTTTTAGGACTAACTTTTATGATCACGGGCTTCCTCGTTCCCTGTATCCTATTAGAGTCATCCGTTCTACAAATATCATCTTTCATTGGCTCTCATCTTTATTAAAGAATTGCACTTCACTATTGTTCATCATCTCTTGAAGTAATCCTTGAAAGTCGTAGCAATTCTGAATGGCATGATCCTTGTTTTGTGATACTCACAATATATTTCATGTATAATCAGTTTCGGCACGGGATCACCCCTGATCATTCCTGATATGCGTAGTTATTTGAACACCCGACTAATAGGAGATTTGACTTCTGATACATTTTTATTTATCCTCATATTTTCTCTTTTGTCGGTCACATTGACTCCCTACCCCATGATTCGGCAGGGGATGAGTGTTTGCAGTTAGTTCTTTAAACTAAAGGTCTCCAGTATTGATGATATTTTGTACAATCTTTTTTAAGGTCATGTAGTTCTCGATGTCATGCCCTACGTTCCCTGCATGGTACTCGCAGTGGGCGTTGGTATTATACCAATGAGGGTAAGGTGACTGTAGCAGAGTCAACTTATAGGGGTATACCAAATCTGCTTTCGATAGCGAGATATATATTTCAGAATACGACATTACCACAGGTGATAAAGTCATTCTCGTAATCTTCTTCATTGGCCCTCTGTTCTCATGGGCATTTACTTTCTCTTCCCTAGGCTGGGTGATCATAATATTGGCCATGAAGTTTTTGTGTTAAGTGTTTGTATGATTCACTTTGTTCTGTTTCATTTTAAAATAGGGTTTTTTTAACCCTTCTCTTCCCTCAATTTTACCACTCTTAATGGCATTTTCAATCAGTTTTCCTGAAATGACCAGGTTAGCAAAATTCTTAGTGGCATTTCCTAACAGATGCCCAAGATAAAGTGCCTTCAAGGTATTTACGAAAATGATTGTAGCCTCTTTTTCAAGTAATGGGGGCTGCACCTGTGCTGCCACATCATGACACCTATGGGCGTACTGCTTAAAGTTTCATTGTGGTACTTTTCCATGTTTAGCAAAGCCCATCTGTTAGGTACTAAATCATTAACATGGCGGTACTGCTCCAAAAATACCCTGGCTAAATCCCTCCATGATTTGATGTGGGATTTGGTTAACTAGTTGTACCACTTTGCAGTCAACCCAGTCAAACTATCCAGGAAACAATGTATCAATAGCTTTTCATTCTCGGTATAGCCCACCATTCTTCTACAGTACATAGTAAGGTGAGAAGATGGACTGGTGGTCCCATCGTACTTTTCAAAGTCTGATACTTTGAACTTTGGGGGAAGTATAAGATTAGGAACTAAGCTTAGCTCCCTTGCATCCATTCCATAAAATGGCTCTACTTCTACTGACCTTACTCTTTCCTCCAGACTTTTCAGTTGTTGGGTTATCTCACTATTAGTCTTCTCTTTTTTTGCTAATTAATTAAAATCCAGTGGCAGCTATTATACTCCTGATTCGACAGGCCTTACCCTTGCAACAGGTGGGTATTTCATTGGGAATGAGGGCTCTGTGTGGTGTTGTTAGTTGGCCACATAGATTCCAGGTCAACTCTCCTGTGGAGCTGGAAGTCAAACAGAAATATGTACATATGTAAAACCTGAAGGATGTAGGGGATCCAGTGTAAACCCTAATGGGCGCTAAGGTTCGGATGCATACCCAATTGAGTGTGATGATTCAGGTCCAAAACCTGGGGGATGTGAGGGCACTTGATCGAAAGATGATGGCTGGTCAACAGTGGCATTTTCGGTCGTTGAATTGTTTTTAATGTCCTCAATCTTCTTCAGTAAGTCGAGCTATGAGCTTGCCATTTTTTCCTCAATTTTACTCAGTCTTTCTCTCATTTTATCTTATGTGTCCCTATGGTCTTGCTCGATTCGGGCTAGTCTCTCTTCCATTTTTTTGGTTAACTTACGAGTACCATAGGGGTGTGAGGTGTATGCCAGGATCACTACAAATGATCGGAAATCATATTTTATTTTTTGATGTCTTATTGAATAAATTAATGTTAAAATGCATGCATTAAGACTTGAACATTAGAAAAACATGAAAATGCAAGTGCAAACGATATTGATTCCAAAATAACTAGTTCATTCAAAAAGTTCTTAACAACACACAATGCCTAAGCACTTCAGGCAAAGAAAGTACATGCACAAAGAACTATATATAATATCTAGCCCTATCTCCCAACTTCTCGAGTTCTATCATTATCTCTATAATCTATCACTCTTTTTCAGACTCTAGAATCACAAAAAACACTTAAGGTTGTCGGTTCTTCAGACAACTCAAAGACTTGTCGAACAACCCTGCTTTCCTAATCCACTGTCTTCTCCATCACTTCATGATACATTTGAATGGTATAATTAGCTTGTCGCAGTACAGTTCCCAACTCTTGATTAGTCAACAATTAGCTTCCTTCGAGTTGTTGGATTCATTCATGGCATCTTTGTACTGTCGCTTCCAACTCAACAATCTTGAGCATCAAAGCTTCATTTTCATGCTTAGCCACTTCTCGAGTGGATGAATAAATCAATTGTCCTCCTTCCAACTTAGTTATCCTCTTCTTCAAAGTCCCATTCTCCTTTCTAAGAAAGCTACCATTGCTATTGTAGGGATTCTAAAAAGCCTTCTCCAAACTAATTAGTTGTGATTCGAGTTGTTCAATTTTTGTTTGCCTCTGCTCTAAGTCTTGATTGGCTTCATCCCTTTGTTCCCTTAATCTCTAGACATGTTGCATGGCTCGTTTCTTTTCTTCATGGTTTCTTCTCACGCTTCTCTCCACTCCATCGAGCTTCATCTTCAAAGCCTTAGTAGTATGATGTAAACCCGTAGCCTTCATGTTCTTCTCAAAGTCTTTGAAATCCCAGTCCAGAGCATCAAAATTCTCTTGGATTTTCTCCTTTTCCTTAGTTAACTATTTCACCACCCCATCTCGCTTTATCAGTTTGAGTTCCCACATCATCCTTTTATCTGAGAAACTTATCTTCTCATTTTCTCTATCCAGATTTATCAGTCTAATTTATTCTCTGAATAGCTCAGCTTCAGTCGAGAGTCTTCTTAATCTCTCCTCCATGGTCAACCCATCTTCTAAATTAGGTTTCGGGGTGTTGTAATTGATCCTTCCTGTCCTCCTAACCTCATAGACTGGCGTGAACGATGGCTTTATCATCTTGAAATTCATAAAATAGGGTTTTTTTTCAGGCAATGTAAAATTGGTACCTAGTTGATTACCCTATATTTAGAATCAAAAATTTTGAGCTCAAACTTTATTTAATTCAAAAATTATTACAGATGCTAAGTTGAAAAGGGTATTCGTTTATTAAGGCTGATATCATTCACCCCCTAACATGAATGCGGGATATCAACTATTGTGCTCAATAACCGAATATTGCCTTGATATTTTAGAAATCATGATGCAGTTTTGAAAAGGATATCGACCTATTTCGGGAATCACCAATAGTAACCCCTGAGCATATTTACGAGAGATATACCATTAATTCCCTAATAAGTGAACATTGCCTTAAGTTTAAAAATAAGATGCAATCAAACAAATTTTTATTAATCCTAATTAAGTTAAGGGTAAATTAAGGCTCTCTCTATCCTAAAGTGTCAAATTATGAGATTTAAAGAACCTAAAGGCACAAACCTAGAAATGTACGTTCAAATATTAACCATATTTGATTTTTAATCAATTATTGAATCGATATAGTCCTTTGAGCATTTAGGTGAGGGTCAACTCAAATTATTCCCTAAATTAAGAGGACTATATTAAAATCTAGCTAAAAGTGGAGTCTCTATTTAACCTATTTGATTATGTTAATTTTAAAAGTATAATTGAATTTCAGGGACTAAAGGGTCCAAGATCTAAGATACAGAGTTCTAAAAAACTAAAAGTTCAAGGGACTTAATCAATAACTCATAAAGTTTAAGGACTAATCAACAAATCACAATTCTAATAAATATCTAAATTAGCCTATTAGAAATTATGGGATTGAATTAAAAGAGTTTTAGAAAATTAGTCGATGATTAACAAATTAAAAGTTCTAACAATCGACTCGAGTAATCGGGCATCTTATGTAAAACTCGGCTTGAATTGCTCCCTAATTAAAAATAAGATCTCATCCTAAATACTATATGATCTGGTTTACCAACCTAATATAAGGACGAAATCTAAAACTAGTTAACTAAAAACTATGAAATATTAAATATAATAATAAACAAAAATTAAACAAATTAAAATAAAAAATAAAAATAAAAAATAAATAAAAATAAATACAAAGGTTAAACTGCATGAATATTAAACTACAGGGATTTAAAAAATAAATTAAACATGTAATAAGGGCTAAATTGAAACAAATTTAAATATAATGGCTAAATCTAAACAAAATAAAAAATAGGTTAAGGACTAAAATGCAAAATCAAGAAAAAGTTATAGGGACTAAAAACTAATTATCTGATATTTGAACCTGAAATGTACTATTAAATAGAAATAAGAAAAATTACAAAATTAGTCTAGCCAAGTTTAAATAAAATCAAACAGTCACTGCACATGACCAATATGTAAAAATATGCTAAACTTAGAGGGAATAAACAGTAAATAAGCCAATAAATACATAACATGCAAGGAAAAGGGAAAATAATAGATTTGGTCCCCATAAGTGACCAAAATGTAAAAACGCGCTAAATATAGGGGGACTTAAGCGTATTTTACCTTAAACGTTCTCTATATATACCAACCTTTCATTTTTTTTCATTTTTAACCAAAATCCCCAAAAAAAAAGCTTTCCCCTCTCTCCTTGTCCAACCCACTGTCGGCCGCCTCGCACCCCTCTCCGGTCACCATACAGGGCAGTCGGAAAACTTGAACTAGCCTAAAACGACCCAAACCTCCATATCTACTAACCTAGGCCCTATTTGGGGTAAAAAAACTAAAAATCGCCTCTAAACCCGAATGAAAAACCCACGATTCCTCAGTTTACTAGGCTCCGGCCACCGTGGAGATGAACCGCTCATCTCCCCCTTTCAGGTAAACACTCCCTCTCACCTATTTTTTTTACTGTAGACTAGGTTGTTGTTATTTTTTTAAACTAAAAATAAGGTTTTTTATTTTTTTTCTTCCGGAAGCTAAAGATTCTCCCCCTTTTTGCTGTTATTTGAAACACAAAAGAATGAGTTATTTTTTTTATTCGAAACTTAAAAAAACCGAAATGATAAATATACCTTGAAACTTTCTGTTTATTACTTCTAAAAATAGGGGTCAACGATCTTTGCACATTGTTTGCTTTGGGGTTTTATACCCATTGTTATAGAAAATAAAATGATTACAAGTTTGTTTTTTGCTGGTTGTTTATTGCATGTTGCGTGGAGAGCTGGAGAATTGGTGGTGGCGTGTTGGAGCAGCCATCTCCCTTATTTGGTGGCAGATAATGGGAGTAGTTGGGTGGGTGATTGGGGCGGCTACACTAGGGCTAGGTTTAGGTTTAGGTTAGGTTCTGGGTCGGGTTTAGGTTAGGCTTTGGGTCGGGTTTAATTTGGGCTCTGGGCCAGGTTTTAATGTTTGGGGCCTGTTTGGGTTTTAGGTTAGGGTATGGTTGTGGTTTTATTTTGGGGTTGGTTTAGATTGGACTTAAGGCTCAGTTTAGGTTTTAGGAGTTAGTTTGGGTCTGATTGTAATAAATAAAAATAATGGAATACAAATATACATATATATATAATGGCGATTACACAAAGGTCTATAATCTCAATTCTTAAAAGAAGTTTTAAATAAAATGATATTCAAATAACTTCAATATTAAAATTTGTTTCATTGCTTGTAACCTTAAAAGGTAGCATAAGTTCGAACATCAAAATATTAGAGAGAGAAAATGATAAAAAACAAGTTCATACAAAACAAAATGTTTTTTTGTGCAAGTGCAACAAAGTTTTGAAAATGTGCGGATAATAATCTTCTCTTGATTCACATCAGGGTGCCCCGTTACTCATCAAAGGTCTATGTCCCTGAATCAATAAAATTTTAGAGCTTACACATCAATGCCCCACAGTTCTCAGTACTGTGCCTTGAGCTTCTTATGTGGTGGCTACATAGCCTTTAGGATATGGGGAATCTTTTGGCTTAGATTGCATTAGAGTCACAAGGTTCTTCTCAATAAGTGTTGGAAGCAATTACTTATATGTCATTGGAATTGGATCAGTATGATTCTTTTCTCGGACCACCTTATAAGGTTTGGTCCCACGATTACTTGAACAAGATCCCACTGTATTAACCTCAACTCTTTTTTGCATCATCATTACTGATAGTGCCCCTTATCTTACCATTTTTATAGCTCTTTCGATCATTTCTCTACACATGATGATATCAGATAAACTCTTAGTGGTAGCCCCTGCCATGTGGTTAATATCCAGAGGTTTCATTGTATCGATGAACATAATAATGAACTCTATTTTAGTCATGGGACGATGCACTTGGGATGCAACATCCCTATATCATTGTGCATATTGTCGGAAGCTTTCATGATGTTTCATCACTATATTTTGTAGCGTTGTTCAATCAGGGGCCATATCGATCATGTGCTTGTATTGACCCAAAATATTATGAGCTAAATCCTTCCATGAACGAATTTGAGTACAACTTAACTGATAATACCATTTGGTAACGGGTCTTATCAGGCTATCTTAAAAATAATGGATCAACAGCTTCTCATTCTCCACATGACCGGCCATCCTCGGGAAGAATATGGTGATATGGGACATAGAGGATGTGGTCCCATCATATTTCTCAAAGTCTGGAACTTTGAATTTTATTGGGATGACTAGGTCTGGGATTAGACTTAGTTTTTTAGTGTCGAACCCGTAGAAGGGTTCAACCATCTCCACATACTCCACATTTTTCTCCAGATTATTTAGTTGTTGGGTGAATTCATTATTGATCTTTCCTTTCTCAACTAATTCATTCAGATCAGGAACTATGTTATCGCTACAAAATTCTCTTGACCTCACTCCTGGTGTATGAGAATAATTGACGAGGAATAAAGATCCCATATGTTGTTTTTGGTTCTCATTAGTAAAGAAAACATGAGGTCAGGTTTCTTGGAGTGCAGAAGAACGAGCAGGGATGTGAATGAGTGTGAAACCCGGAGGATATGAGGGTCTTGGCGTGAAACCCGAAGGATGTGTGGGTTCTTGGCTAAAGGATGTGGGATTTTCAGTAAGACCCTTTTTAGCTGTTGCATACTTCTTGAATTTATCCTCTATTTTCTTCGACATATCTAGTTGTGAGTTTGCAATGTTGGCCTCAATCTTAGCCAGCTTACTTCTTATTTCTTCCATCAATGTCTTTATGCTCTTGCTCTATACGAGCTAACATTTCGTCCATCTTTTAAGTTGTTTTCCTAGTACCGTAAGGGTACGTTGTCTCTTTTTCACTAGTGAGGGTCAGGGAAACCGTGATCGAAAATCTGTCATATTATTTAGGGTTTTATTGGATGAATGAATATTGCAATATGTGACTGTTAAAATGTATATACATAAATAAAGTATGAATGTATGCAATGGGTATTGATCCCAAAAGTCAATTATCATAGAAAAAAAATTCATCAGACACAAAATTCTACATTGTTACAAGATAGTTCATTTTTTACAGACGTGACTTTGCTTGGATCAAGAAAAAGGATTTCTACTTTGCCTCGGGATTCCTACTTTTGAATGTTATGCCCCTCAAGCGCTTCACGACCTCATAGGCTTGCATGACATCTATCTCAAATCATGTCCCACTGTTTAGACAAGAAGTCATCTTTCAAGTCTTAGACGTCATTCAATTTCATGTTGAATTACATGTAATCCACCAACTTTGATAAATGAACTTCAAACGAGCTACCTCGTTGTTTTCTCTAAGCAATATTGTTATTGGTGCACGTCTACATATGTTACTACTTGATTGAAAAACTTTTCCCTCTATTATGAAAATTTTCCAATTAGATAGTCAACTACAGATCAATGCCTTTATGTTATAAAGATGAAGATAAAAATGCAAGTAACAAAATAAATAGGACAAAGGAAATGGTTAGTACCAATAAAAATAATTTACATAATAGTAAAACTATTATAAACGAGTAAACCTACCCTCATATGTTATCTACCCATACATGATTTATTAAAGTAGATCCTACCTAGACATGAATTCTACCCCTATGCATTTGTTTGGAAAGTAAATCCTAACCATATACTTTTTCTAGTTCACATGCTTTGATTTGAAAAATAAAAATTTAAAGTAAAAAGAAAAAGTAAGAGTATGTTTATCCTTTGTTTACGCCTATTTGGGTGCCTATAGAAAGATTTTCGATGTGGTTTCAGATCGGGTGGATTTCTACGACTTATTACATGCAGAGTTTTGGCTTTAAAGATAAAGGTACTCGAATTTTCCTTACCACCACCCCTGAGCTAAGCAAAACCTCAATCTTCACCCATTACAGGCTTAAGCATATCAAGTTCAATTCGAGAGGGCACATTTCCCTATTCCTGACACAAAGAATAAATCTTCACGAAGACATAGGACATATGAACCCTAAAAACTACTTACTAGGTCTGACACGGAGAATAAATTCTCATGAAGACGTTGCTTTCTCTCCCACTTAATAAGAGAAAGAGCTAGGCTATAGAGCTTATGTTATGCAAATGCACGTTTCGTGTGTTGGGGGAATTCTTAAACCTTTGACAAACAACCATAAATAAAAACTCTATTTAAAACATTCCAAAACATCTCAATATCTGAAAACCATCAAATGCAAACATCAATATATATATATAAAATACACAATGTAATAAAGACTCGAAGGGAATTAAAATAATCATAAATTAAATTCGAAGGAAAATAAAATAATCATAAATTAAATAAAATTGAATTCATGATTTCCAAATATAGAGATAATATAATAATCGATTTAAGGCCTGACCCTCAAGTATCCAAGTGGAGTCGCCAAGCTGTTAGAACGATCCTTAAGCTTGGAACGAGTCTCGACCATTTCATGAAAAATTTGATTTTTGTTTAAAAAAGGTTTTGGAGTCACCGTCAACCTTTTGGATTAGGTAGGTCAAATACCTAAAAACGTTTTTATTACTTTTTTTAGTAAATTCATTTAAAAGATAGTAGTGGTTTACGTTTTACCAAGGATTCATTTTAAAGAGTTCGGGATACGATTATGCGTGGGGAGGGTGAGCACCCCCATAGAGCCCAAAATCGGTACCTCATCGATTATACATTGTCTATAATAACGGAGGTCTAAGAATTCAAATATAAATTTAAATTACAATCCTCTTATTCCAGGCACACTCACATAATTTTATTAACGGGACATTCTAAGGAGAAAGAGAAGATATTCCATTATTTTCAATCGAAGAGAAAGTAATCCCTAAAATAGTAATTGACTAAGTATTTCCTTTCCAAATAAAACAAAAGGAATATAGTAATTTCTCCTAATAACTCAATATCGTGTAATTGACCAAGTCAAAAAAACCAATGAGAATTTAAGCCAATTATTCCAAATTACCTATCCAATTAGAAATGATAAGGGATGTTCAATTATTTAAAAAGATCGAAACTAAGTCCTATATGAATTAAACGAATTGTCTCGATAAGTTTAAATAAAAGAACAATTCATTTTCTTTTTTTGTCTTGATTAATTTTAGGGTTAATTGATGTTTAGGTTTCACTTAGTATGATATTTATTTATTTTAAAATATCAAAATAAGACATCTAATCATATTAAGACAACAATTTCTTAATATTTTAAAATAAATAAATACTGCCTTTAATTCAAATATGGAGTTGGTAAAAGTTATGCTTGTGAGGAAAAAAATAAGTAAGGTGACCAAAATAAAACGTAGGAAAAAAATAAAGAAGCAATATTTAGAAATGTAAGAGCCTCAAGTGAAGACTAAATGCACTATATTTAAACGTGGGAGTAGTTCATACATAATAAGTCCAAAAAATGAAAAAAAAAAGGACACTAAATGTATATTTAAAGCAGAAACGTTATGCCCTATTCCATATTAGCCTAAAATAGGCTTAAAATTAATGTTTTGAAAACTAGATCGGATCGGTCGGTTCAACCGGTTTAATCGTGAATTGCTGCCTAGTTCAGTTCAATCTACACCGGTTGAATCGTTACTAGTGAACCGGCAGAAACCGTTGAACCATTCGAACCGGATCGGCTAAAAATCGAGAAAAACCGCCAATTTTGTTTTTTTTTTAAATTAAACCAAACGACGTCGATTGTTAAACGAGCCAAATTGAACTTGAGTATTGCTGAGCTCGACTCGATCTTGAAAACTTTAAAAATAAGCTCAACTCGACTGAAACTCACGAGCTAAAAATTATCAAGTTCAACTCGAACTCGAAATATAATATTGAAACTTGAACTCGAAGAGGCTTAAACTCAAAAAAAAAATTAGAAGCTCGGTTGAAACCTAAAATTCGAGCTTGATTGAAGTGAAAAAATAGTTCACTCAATGCTCACCAAAAGGCTAAATGATTTTGAAGTTAGTTGGGATGCTCTTTTATGTTTTTTAGCCATGTGTGATTGTTTTGTTCTCATATTTTTACTCTTTAGACTTTTGGGATGCTCTTCTATGTTTCTTAGCCATGTGAGATTGTTTTTTAAAAAAAATTAAACCAAACAATATCATTTTGTTATTATTTTTTTAGTCCCAAATTTATTTTTTAATTAAAGTTATATAATCATATTTATTATTTAATATGTTTTACTTTAAATATTATGTTGTAGTTAATTTGAATCATTTTGTTTCACTTAATTTTATAGTTTTTAACTTATATATGTTATGACTTGCTTTAAATATAACTTGTGATATAAAAAATTATTTTTTATTAAATATTTTTTATATTTTTATTTAATTTTTTAAATAACTATGAAGTCGTTTTGTTATTATTTTTTTAGCCCCAAATTTATTTTTTAATTTTTTAAATAATTAAACCAAACAATATCATTTTGTTATTATTTTTTAGCCCCAAATTTATTTTTTAATTATATTTATATAATCATATTTATTATTTAATATGTTTTACTTTAAATATTATGTTGTAGTTAATTTGAATCATTTTGTTTCACTTAATTTTATGATTTTTAACTTATATATGTTATTACTTGCTTTAAATATAACTTGTGATATAAAAAATTATTTTTATTAAATATTTTTTATATTTTTATTTAATTTTTTAAATAATTATGAATTCGTCCAGTTTTTTCAATCGATCGAATTGATTTAATCGATTGAATCAGTAAATCGATAGCATGATCGATTCGTTAACCGATCCGGTTTTGAAAATCATGCTTAAAATAAATATAAAATTCTAGGCTTTCTCGTGTTCCCGGTGGCCTCTACCAAACAACCCCGTCTACTTCACTCTTCCTCCTTGGAGAGATAGCCAAAGGAAAGCCATGGCCGCCGTAAATCGAGTCTGGCGATGAGAAGACAAACTCCAAAACCTTCCTCTTCAAACCCACAACCCGAAAACAAACATTAAACCACCTTAAAACACATTTCTTGCCTTAGATCTTAGAAGATGGAGAAGTTACCTTCAGTTGGTGAAGGCTCTTAGCTCTCCGACGAGGGTTGTAGCAAAGGTGATGTCTGTCTTTCCTTTATTTTTTTGGAGGGGGGGGGGAGGGGTTCGAAATCTCTCTGATTTCTCCCTAAAAATCCTCTTTTCTGGTGTAATTTTATTTTCTTTTTTTGGTTCCAATGATGTTGGTTGTTCTTCAAAATGGCTTGGAAAATCCTCTGATTTATTTTGTTCCAATGATGGTTTTGGGTTCTTTTATTTTGTTCCCTCCCCTATTGTTCTGAAAAAATCCTCCATGATACAGAGGAAAAGCTTTTTACTTTTCCCTGTTTTTATTTTTTGGCTTTTCAGGGATGACGAGGGGGAAAACGGCGAGAACATCGCCTGACGGGGACAGTGATGACTGCAGCAACACAGAGGGGTAAAAACTTAAACCCGAGGCACCCGTGTTCTGTTTTGTGACCGGCGAAAATTACGGTGGCTGACAGCAGTAGGTGCGCGTCTAAGCTGGGGAGCGCGTAAATGCAACGATAGGTTCATGACAAAATCCTAATCTCCAACTCATCAAGACCATTGGATCTAAACAGATCCAAACGGTGGACAACATGCGGCGCAGGGAACCTTCTCCAAAACCCTGGTGCATGTGGGCTTCTTCAAATGGGTTTCAACTGAATTTCGGCTGTTGGGTAGTTTGTAATATAATATTTGGGCTTGCGTTTGTGTTGTAATTGATCTACATATAAATTAGCTGACCTTATTCTCATATGTAATAAAGTAAAGGGAAATATGATAGTAGGCTATTCTCAACGTCAGGTTGAGAGTATTTTCCGTGACAAATCTTCAGTAGTCAGAATTATAAATTGTTCACCGTGAGACTCGATCTCACGATTACAAAGTTAAGAGCCTTGTGCTTTACCACCTGAGTTGGACGAGCAATTTTGTAGTAACAATATTAGTTTTTTTTATGATATTAATATATTTAACAAATAAAAAAAATTATATATATGTATAAATCTACGTAATTAACAATAACATGTAATACTTAACCGATATACATAGTAAATAATTGAAAAAAGCTATCATAATATGAATTATTTAAAGACAAAAGAAAATTGAGCCTAATGACATTAATTGAATTTTAAAAAAATTAAGCAAGTTAAACCATGAAAGAAAACGGGCATCTACAAGTACCAGTCTACGGTCTTCACTACCGATCAGATAGTCTTCAATTTTTGTTCATAAGGAGAGAAGGAGGATCTCGAAATTACAAAGCATGGGTCTCCCAACCTGAAGCAAAACAGGGGGAGAGAGATGTTGCTATGACACCAACAGAAGAAGAAAATCCCTTAGAAAGAAAGGATGGAACAAAGAGACAGAAGTTTCAATGTTGTGGCAAGATTGAGTGGTGAGAAATCAGTTGGAAAAACAAATCAATCGGCAGGCCTATTGCTCCAGGTCAGCCGAGAACAATGAATCTCATAAGCTGAAATGTTTGGGGTTTGGGATGCCCAGAACAGTTAGACGTCTCCGGTATTTGCTGATATATGTAAACCCTCTGTAATTTTCTTTATGGAGACGAGACTACAGAACTCACTTATGGAGAAAATCCGGAAATCCTGTGGTTTTTTTTTTGGAATCGAGGTAGAAGCGCATGGTACCAGTGGTGGGTTAGGGTTAGCCTGGAAGACAAACTGTGATGTTATATTAAGTTCATGCTCGAACTCTCATATAGATGTTCTTTTTACTGATTCGGACGACCTCACATGGCGATGTACGGGTTTTGATGGAGCCCCTGATGGAAATCGCAAGTCTGAATCCTGGAATCTACTACGAAACCTCGACGATAATCCGGTTATGTCATGGCTGGTAATAGGTGATTATAACGGAATCCTCTTTGCTTTCGAAAAGGAAGGGGGATTAGTACGAAGTGAGAGACAAATGCAAAGTTTCCGGGATGCTAATGACGATTGCGGATTGAGTGATATTGTGTACACAGGACCATGGTACAAATGGGAAAGATGACGAAGAGCTAAAAATAATATAAGAGAACGTTTAGACAGGGGGTTTGCCAATGATCAGTGGAAAACCATGTTCCCAAATTATAATCTTTTGCATATGACACATGCCTTCTCATACCACTGCCCAATGTTACTAAAGACGAAAATGTTCTCAAAGACTGTAAGTCAATGGCACTTTTGTTTTGAAGCTTCTTGGCTGCTGTAAGTGTCGTGTGAAGAGGAGGTTCGACGATTATGGACTGAGGCCGATTGTCAGGTGCCGGAAAAATTAGATCTAGCAAGTCATGGTCTGAACGAGTGGTTTAAAAATATATGCCGTGAGAAACGAATAACAACGATGACACTACAGAAAAAGCTAAAAGTCCTCATTGAATTACAATCGACTGATGAAGTGCTTGAAGAAATAGTAGACGCAAAACTGCAATTGAAATTAGAATCGGACAAGAACGAATTATATTGGGAACAACGGGCTCAGGCGAATTGGCTAAAAAATGGTGACAACGACAAGGCATTTTTCCATAGATTTGCATCGATTAGAAAGCGTCAAAACAGGGTGACACAGATGTGTGTTTAGAAACATTAGCTCAAAATTATTTTCAACAGTTGTTTACCTCATCTAATGGCTCAATTGAATACAGGATTTTGGAAGGCATTACTCTGAGTATAACGATGGAATTAAACAACTCTCTCTCACGGCCATTCACTCTTGAGGAAGTCACGGCCGCAGTAAAGACCATGTGCCCATTGGAAGTATTGGGAGAAGACGGTTTGGGGGCTATATTTTATCAGAGAATCTGGCATATAATAGGTACAAAAGTATCAGATTTTTGCATAGAACTCCTCAACAGAAATTTCGATATGAGCATAGTGAATCACACACATATTGTGCTTATCCCCAAGGTGAACTCCCCGAACAAGTTGACTCAATTCCGGCCCATTTGCCTATGCAATGCCCTATATAAAATCGTATCAAAGGTGCTGGTAAATAGGATGCAAGAACTTATGCATCTATGAATACATGAAACTCAGAGTGTGTTTGTTCCAGGCAGGCTAATTTCGGATAACGTTATCACTGCTTACGAACTGCTTCATTTGTTTATGCAAAAGAGAGAAGGTCGAAGAGGGTGTTTTGCCATAAAACTAGATATGAGCAAAGCATACAACAGGCTGGGGTAGTACTTTGTTTGGACGACAATAGAAAATATGGGTTTTTCTACTGGACGGATCGAAGCCATAAGAAGGTGCGTTAGTTCAGTATCCTACTTGGTCATAATTATTGGAGTTGCGGGGGAAAGGTTCGAACCAGGATTGAGGCAAGGTGATCCCTTAAGTCCCTACTTATTTTTTATATATAGTGAGGGCTTATCCTCCTTCCTTCGAACTTCAGCTGCATCAGGTGCTATACAGGGGGTCCGTATAAACCGCCATGCGACAGAAATCAATCATCTCGTATTGGCTAACGACAACCTAATATTCGGTGAAGCCAAGGCGGGGATGGCAGCCAAGGTAAAAGAAGTATTACAAGTATACAACGAAAGCTCGAGAAAAGTAATAAATCCAGACAAGTCTAACTTGTTCTTCAGCACAAACGTCATAGATGAAAACAAAGGGGATGTCTGACGAATCCTTGAGGTCTCGAACACCTCAAATCCCGAAAAATACTTGGGTTTGCCTTCGATTGTCGAACTAAACAAAAGAGGGGCATTCACCCATTTAAAAGACAAATTCCACCGCCGCATCTGAAAATGGTCTGTTCGTGCACTTCCGCAAGGAGGGAATGAAGTTTTCATCAAGTCAATACTACAGGAAATCCCTTTATATGAAATGAATTGTTTTCTTCTACCTAAGAGTTTATGTGCGGATCTATAGGCAATCATGGCAAGGTTCTGGTGGCAAAAATCTGAACAGAAACGGGGTATTCACTGGTGTTCTTGGAATACCTTATGTAAACTAAAAGAGGATGGAGGATTAGGTTTCAGAAATATGGCAAAATCCAATATCGCACTGTTAGCCAAACAGGGCTGGCGCCTGTACACAAACCCATCATCTTTGATGGGTAGACTTATTCGGGCTAAATACTACCCGATAGGGGATCTTATGAATTCGAGACTTGGTTCATCCCCCTCCTATATATGGAGAAGTATTTTGTGCTCAAAGGGACTATTGGAGAAAAGAGTGAGATGGCAAGTAGGATCGGGAATGGCCATATCAGTCTGGAACGACTACTGGCTGTCGAGCAATATTCCACGCCGAATAGAATACACGCAGAATCAAACAGTAGAGAAGGTATCGGACCTAATCGTTCCAGACCTAAGGGCTTGGAAATCGGATCTTGTGGAACAATTATTCACAGAAGAGGAGGTAAACTCAATATTAGAAATCCCTATTTCAATTTTTTTTGCAAGAGGATTGTCGTGTTTGTAGCGGAGAGAAGACGGGGGTATACAGTGTAAGGAGTGGATACAGACTGCTGATCGAAACCAAAGTGTTTCTCCTATTGCAAAAGCCTTGCTTGGTCACATATGGGCTTGTGCATGTCAAAGAAAAATCAAACTGCATATTTGGAGATTTACCCAAAATTTCATTCCATCACTACAAAATCTACACACAAAACGTATCACAAACAGTCCTTTTTCCCCAAAAATGTGTGGATAACGTTAAGTCAGGGATTGTCTACAAAGCACAACTAGTATAAACTGTGCTCTAGCACAACTAGTATTGTCTACAATGCAACATCAATGGCCTCTGGACGAAATCACAGCAGATACCTAGGATGACTACACTACCAACTCAACCATTACCATTCAAAGAAACATCCAGAAATTCTAGTCACCATATGGGTACTATGGTATGCAAGGAACATAAACTTATGTGGTAACCGTCAATCGGGTGGTCCCAGAATCGAGTTTTCACTTAAATTGATGTAATGGAGCCGTCACTGATCATTTCAAATTAGGTTGATCAGACACTCTAACTAACTGCTTGTCTGATCTACAACTTACCAAAAATTAGTCGGATTCGGGAGTCGATTATAGTCAAGGAAGGATTAGTACCTTTGCATTGCCCTTTCGGTACCAATTTGATTTCCAGGTTGTCTTAATTTCAAAAATTAAAATTTAAAAAATTCGATCCAAATTACTTACCTTTGACCAATTTTTAAACAACCCCAAAAATGTAAAATTAATGTTAAACAAAATAAATAAAAAATAAAATAAAAAGGTCAGGGTATCAAATTAAAAAATATACAAATATTAAAGAGGATTAAATTGAAAATAATTTAAAATTAGGTCTCAATTTGACTAAAGATGAGAACTGCAGGAAAAAATAAAAAGGTTAGGGGCAATTTGAAAAATATAGAAAATATAAATAGAGATCAAATTAAAATAATTCAAAATTTAGAGGTAAAATTACAACAGATGACTAAAATGAATTACACATCAAAAATTTAAAGGACTGCCAAAATGATTTAATTATTTGTAAATTACACAATAGTCATCCCTATAAATTGCCCTTAAAACCTTATTTTCATTCATTTTCAACTCCCACCCAAAAAATCAACTTTCCCTTCTCTTTATAATCTCCCCCAACCGACCAAAGGCCGGCCATTCACCGACCACGCCCCGCTGTCTGAATCGTCGCTCTGGCCACCGCCTTCGGTGGTCGGAATCCTAAGGTGTAACACCCACCGAACGATGTGGGTGATCTGATCCGATCTGAGATGTCACATTAAGGCCACCGGAGCGACCCACCGTAAAAATCCTAGAAAGTTATAAATTTTGTTAAACCGCTTAAAATCATAAAATAATTGATAAATAAAAAAATAAAATTTACCAATATTCAAAAATAAAACAGATTTCAGACTCGTATATAAAACAAAATACAATCTACATGCCCCTAATCACATGCACCATACTCTACAAGTAACTCTAGTGGAACACATTTTCTGATGTCGATAGTTGCACTGGTTTGATTCTTTTAACCTGAAATGAGAGTAAAAGAGTGAGCTTTGCGAAACTCAGTAATACAAAACTACCAATTGATGCTACAGGAAATGCAGATAAATGGGAAGAAATTAAATTTCCTTATCGATCCAGATGCCTACAGGTTTTCTAAATGAGTTGGGGTTCCACTGGTAGTTCATCGAGTAAAAGTCATGAAGATCTCAGTTCATAGGAAACATTCAGAGAACCATGTTTTAAAGAGATTGGAATAGGATGTCTACTGTGTCCCAACTAAAACCAGTGAAAAGATATGGATATTTTTAAAACAGTAACAACTTAAAACATGTTTTTAAAACCATAGTAGAACCCTCCAACCGAACACCGTTATGTAGTTCCCCATAACTGCATCCATAAGGGCTTACGTTAAGCACATAAAGGGAGCCACCCTAAGGGAATGCCTTGGGGCCTGAGAGCCTACCCAAGAAAGCTTCTCGGGGCCTCAGAGCCTACCCAAGGGTCACCTTAGGTTCATAAGGATTTACCAGCTGGATCAGAGCTGAACCTCCATACTCCAGAATCATACCCATATAGAATCCAATAGAATTAGTTTTAACAATAAACCGTAATATCTGGATCGTGATCCAGTAAAATCTCGTAAACGTGACAATGAAATAAACCATGTAACTGCATTCCACCCGTACACCATATGCAGTTCCCCATAACTGCATCAATAGGGCTTACCTTATACCCATTGGATATGAGGAGTCAACCTAAGGGAGCATCTTGGGGCCTGATAGCTTACCCAAGAAAGTTCTCAGGGCCTTGGGGCCTACCCAAGAAAGATCAATGGACCTTAGAGCCTACCCAAGGGCCGCCTTAGGTCTGTAAGGATTTACCAGCTTGATCAGAGCTGAACCTCCATTCTCCAGCCTACCCGAAAAAATGTTTCAAATAAACAGTTCAAGTAGTAACCAGTGAAAACAAGAAACCATAGTTCATAAACCAATAAATTCCATGATTCCATAAATAAAAAACAATCATATTTTTCAGTGAAAACAGTAATCAGAGAACACATAACATGTAGCCATGGTTCATAAGCCAATAAATAAATAATTTCGGTGAAACATATTTCAAAACATATAAGACAATCATGTAGTACATGGGGAACACACTAGAGGATCCAAGTATTTTTCAGAGGCACTTGGTAATTATTAGGAATGAAAACATGAAACTTATGTAATTTGATAAGATTCCAAGAACGAGGTCCTATTGAAAGGGTTCGATTACTAATGGATCTAATCATACATTTAAAGTTGATACTTTAGAACTCCGTTATGATTCAGGTGCATTATGAATATGTTCAGGAACCTTTATATCAGAATAATTCTAGATTTAGATTTACATAGAGTGATTCCATTACTCAAACAATCAAGGGTATTCAAGATTATATATTGAATTATCAGGATTTTGAGTCTAATTGAACCAACAATCCCAACAATATATGTAACATCCCAAACTATGGGTTAGTGACTAAATGGTAAAGTTTCAGAAATTTGGTGATTAAAGTAGAAGAATGGATTAGTTTAATGATTTATCTGGAGATAAATCCTAAAAGTTTTAGTAATTATTGAATGAATTAATGGGTAAAATGGTCTTTTTATCTAAAAGATAATTATCTTATCTCTTTATTAAGAGATAAGCATATAGGGAGATATTTCTCCAGAACTTCTCTTTCTTCTTCCTCTCCTCCCGTATCTCCAAGCTCAAAGGTGAGTCTTCTACTTAGTTAATTATTTGTTAAGTTTAAGATTGGATTTTGATCATTAGATGATAACTAAGCTTAAGGAAAGCTTAAGTTATCTTAAGATCAAAAGATAAAGGAGATAGAGAAGATTAAAGATTAGAGGTTCTTGAATGAAATATTGGAATAGAGTTCATAACAAGAATTGAAAGTTGGATTTGACTTGTTATCAATCTAAGTAAGAGATATGAAGTAATAGAATTATATTTTAAACATGTTACAAAATTGATGTAATTATTAAATTACATATGGAAGATAGGATTTTGAGGTTTAAGATGAAATAAATGAGTATAAATTGGTTTAAGGATGTGTACTAGAGTTAAGAGTGAAAGAGTGGATTAAACATGAAGGATTTAATCCAAAATGAATGATTTTCGGGTTCAAAAAGAGGATTCTGGGCAGAGTGCATCGATGCATATTCATTGTGCATCGATGCATCAAGGTTAAAACCCAGAAATTTGTTTGAAGGTGTATCGATCCATTGGTAGTGCATCGATGCACTCTTTTAAAATAAATACATCGAATGCAATTCATGCATCGATGCATAAGTAGTGCATCGATGCGTCCCATTAATAATGAAACATCGAATGCAATTGGTGCATCGATGGATAAGGAGTGCATTGATGCATCCCAGCAATAATATTACATCGAATACCTTTTATGCATCGATGCATCAGTAGTGCATCGATGCATACCTTCATTAAAAGATGAAATTGACTTTTCTCTTAGTCTAAAGAGTGAACCATTAGAGTATATTAGTTATAATACTGATATAGATCCATGTGTGATTATGTAGATACTAAAAGTAAGCTTATTCCGGAACGGTCAAAGGATTAGAATCGAATCAAAGCAAAGCTAAGTTAAGTGCATACTATATGTATAGTATAATGGAATAAGACTTGTGATAAGTCTAATCCTTATGTTGATTTTTATAATACAATGATTGTGAACATTCATACATGATAATTATGGTGATATGATATGTGATATGAGAACATGATATGAATTAAGTGATATGAGCTACATGATCTACGTAAATGTATGCACTTGTGATACATGTGATATGATATGAAATATATAATTACACATACGTGTGGTATGTGACAGAAGAGAAAGAACAAGTGATATGAAAGGTATAAGAATAATGCCCATAGTATATGATATGAGAACTATAGGTGTAGTTGGCATGCCAGAGTCGAGGTTTACATATGTTTAAAGGCACATATGAACAGTTTACATATGTTTAAAGGCACATATGAACAATTTACATATGTTTAAAGGCATATATGAACAGTTTACATATGTTTAAAGGCACATATGAACAGTTTACATATGTTTAAAGGCACATATGAACAGTTTATATATGTTTAAAGGCACATATGAACATTTTACATATGTTAAAGGCACATATGAACAGTTTATATATGTTTAAAGGCACATATGAACAATTTACATATGTTTAAAGGCACATATGAACATTTTACATATGTTAAAGGCACATATGAACAGTTTATATTGTGACCTCTGGATCGTGGTCCTTCGGGACGAATACTGAACTAGGGTTCGGTGCCCCATGAGGGAATTGATACGAGCTGTGGTGACAGTATTAGTGCACAACCTCAATGCACTCACATACCTCTATTCTAATAGTGTACATGGGCTAATAAAGAGATCAAAACAACATACTGAATGTGATATGTATACGATGGGTTTATAAATGGTTATCAAAGGTAAGTGGTTTCAAATGTGTTACATGAATCATATGATGTTATGTGTGTTTCTTAATGATAAAGATGGTATATGTTTATGTATGATTTATGTTATATGAAATATTATATGTTTTATATGCCTCACTAAGTCAACGACTTAGCATGTGATTGTTTCACACGTAGGTTTGGAAAGCGAAAAGAAAAGTAAAGAGGAACAAGACAGGTCAGTTCTCCTTACCGAATGTCAGATCAGAAGAGAGGTGATTAATATGTACTTTAATATATAAAGTTTTAGTTGGCATGTATACAAAGAATATATTGATAAACTCTGAATAGTTTTGTAAACGTTTTGAATAAGTTAATTGTTATAAAAGTTTTTAAATTACTCAATATTTTATACGAATAAATGTTTGAAAAGTCAATGTGACACTTCGGACTCGTATCCGGGTCGGATACGGGTTAAATGTGTTACATTTAATGGTATCAGAGCTACGGTTTAGCCGATTCTAGGCTAAAAACGAAATCAAAAGTGTTTTAAAAAGTGCACATGCCAACACAAAGTGAAAAATAAAAAAATTCTGATCTGATAGGGTAAGGAGTGTGCTGTCTTGTTAATAGAGTTAAATTGTTATGTTATATGATATGATAGATGATATGTGAACATATGCAAATGACATGTTATATGATATGAATTGGATGATTATGCACACGTGATATGTGATAGAAGAAATGATATGAGAGTTTGTAAAGTGAAATACAAGATGATAGACCTGAAGGTAATAGCATTCACCTGCCCTGGCCAGGCAGGGAGAAGAGCGAAAACCTCAGGGAATGTCTGTATAAGATTAGAGAATGATTCATGATGTTGAATGATATTCCGATGTGTTTTCAATTGTATACTTCGTTAACTCATAGAATGAATGTATTAAAATAGTTAAAAGAGTTATGAGCACCCGAGCTCAAGGGTGAATTTGAGGAAGGCTCTGTTGTTACAGACCTTTGGATAAATGATATAAAGATAATGCTAGAAGATGTTCATTTCTCCATAGTGGAGAAATTAAATTGAGAAGTTTGTTATTATGTGGATAAGATGGAATATGGTGAACGAGTGTCACCATAAGGATGTTAAAAAGATTAAATGAATTAGTGAGAATTTGTAAAAGAGTTCAAGGATAAGTGCATCAGTAACAAGGTATAAGGTATATGAAGCCAGAGCTTATGAGTTTGAATGAAGGGATAATATTGGGTATAAGCAAGAGTGTGGATATGATTAAGAGATTGGTGCTTCATAGAGTCAGTACCATCAAAGAGAGTCAGACAGACTCAATTAGTATGGTTGGTACTGAAAGATTAAACAATGATTTAATTGATAATAAACCAAGGTTAAAGACAACCTTTGTGAATTAGATTAAAGTTTGTTAGAGTTATGAAAATTGAAGCGGGAAAAGTGTTCTAAAGGGTGGAGAGATAGTATGAGATTTGGTAATTGTTGAAATAATTCCAATTGCAAAGAATGTATATAAATGGTTAGATGAAGGTTTTCGCTTTAGATTAGAAGAATCGATGTTGATTAACAGAGTTACGAAGTTGGAGTATATTAAGTTAAAGGATTAGAAGCTGATAAAGGAAAATACAATTATAAGAAGATTTTGACAATAAAAGGATAAATGGATAAAGAAATGAAAAGATGGTGTTTAAAGGATTAAATATGATGAAGGGTTATAAGGAAGTGCAGATTAAGTTTGATTAGAAGTAAGAAAAGTATGTAGGTTATATGAAGAGATTATGTGTAGTAATACAGACAAGGATGAAAGAATGAGTAAAAGTTTGGATTGTGGTGAATTAATTAGAAAATGAGGAAAGAAATCAATTGATTGATTTTTGATTTAGAGTGATAAGAATTGATGTTACTGTCTACAGGATAAGTAACATTATATGAATTTTAGAAAGGTCAAAGGAAAAATGCATAATCGAATGAGAGAAAAGACAACAATGGATTGATATTACTGGTTATTGTTTATATGATAAGCAACAAAAGATGAATGTATAAACGAAAAAGATAGTTGGAAAACTAAAGGATTGAAAAGTAAGTTTCTGATGATGACAACAAAGAATAAGTCACGGAAGCAACATAATAACATTAGAAGATATGTTTTTATTAAGATGTGCAGTGAAAATTCGAGGACAAATTTTCTTATAAGGAGGGGAGAGTTGTAACATCCCAAACTATGGGTTAGTGACTAAATGGTAAAGTTTCAGAAATTTGGTGATTAAAGTAGAAGAATGGATTAGTTTAATGATTTATCTGGAGATAAATCCTAAAAGTTTTAGTAATTATTGAATGAATTAATGGGTAAAATGGTCTTTTTATCTAAAAGATAATTATCTTATCTCTTTATTAAGAGATAAGCATATAGGGAGATATTTCTCCAGAACTTCTCATTCTTCTTCCTCTCCTACCGTATCTCCAAGCTCAAAGGTGAGTCTTCTACTTAGTTAATTATTTGTTAAGTTTAAGATTGGGTTTTGATCATTAGATGATAACTAAGCTTAAGGAAAGCTTAAGTTATCTTAAGATCAAAAGATAAAGGAGATAGAGATAAAGATTAGAGGTCTTGAATGAAATATTGGAATATAGTTCATAACAAGAATTGAAAGTTGGATTTGACTTGTTATCAATCTAAGTAAGAGATATGAAGTAATAGAATTAGATTTGAAACATGTTGCAAAATTGATGTAATTATTAAATTACATATGGAAGATAGGATTTTGAGGTTTAAGATGAAATAAATGAGTATAAATTGGTTTAAGGATGTGTACTAGAGTTAAGAGTGAAAGTGGGGATTAAACATGAAGGATTTAATCCAAAATGAATGATTTTCGGGTTCAAAAAAAGGATTCTGGGCAGAGTGCATCGATGCATATTCATTGTGCATCGATACATCAAGGTTAAAACCCAGAAATTTGTTTGAAGGTGTATCGATGCATTGGTAGTGCATCGATGCACTCTTTTAAAATAAATACATCGAATGCAATTCATGCATCGATGCATAAGTAGTGCATCGATGCATCCCATTAATAATGAAACATCGAATGCAATTGGTGCATCGATGCATAATGAGTGCATCGATGTATCCCAACAATAATATTACATCGAATACCTTTTATGCACCGATGCATCAGTAGTGCATTGATGCATACCTTCATTAAAAGATGAAATTGACTTTTCTCTTAGTCTAAAGAGTGAACCATTATAGTATATTAGTTATAATACTGATATAGATCCATGTGTGATTATGTAGATACTAAAAGTAAGCTTATTCCGGAACAATCAAAGGATTAGAATCGAATCAAAGCAAAGCTAAGTTAAGTGCATACTATATGTATAGTATAATGGAATAAGAATTGTGATAAGTCTAATCCTTATGTTGATTTTTATAATACAATGATTGTGAACATGCATACATGATAATTATGGTGATATGATATGTGATATGAGAACATGATATGAATTAAGTGATATGAGCTACATGATCTACGTGAATGTATGCATTGTGATACATGTGATATGATATGAAATATAATTACACATACATGTGGTATGTGACAGAAGAGAAAGAACAAGTGATATGAAAGGTATAAGAATAATGCCCATAGTATACGATATGAGAACTATAGGTGTAGTTGGCATGCCAAGAGTCGAGGGTTTACATATGTTTAAAGGCACAAATGAACAATTTACATATGTTTAAAGGCACATATGAATAGTTTACATATGTTTAAAGGCACATATGAATAGTTTACATATGTTTAAAGGCACATATGAACATTTTACATATGTTTAAAGGCACATATGAATAGTTTATATATGTTTAAAGGCACATATGAACAGTTTACATATGTTTAAAGGCACATATGAACAGTTTATATTGTGACCTCTGGATTGTGGTCCTTCGGGACGAATACTGAACTAGGGTTCGGTGCCCCATGAGGGAATTGATACGAGCTGTGGTGACAGTATTAGTGCACAACCTCAATGCACTCACATACCTCTATTCTCAATAATAGTGTACATGGGCTAATAAAGAGATCAAACAAACATACTGAATGTGATATGTATACGATGGGTTTATAAATGGTTATCAAAGGTAAGTGGTTTGAAATGTGTTACATGAACCATATGATGTTATGTGTGTTTCTTAATGATAATGATGGTATATGTTTATGTATGATTTATGTTATATGAAATATTATATGTTTATATGCCTCACTAAGTCAACGACTTAGCGTGTGATTGTTTCACACGTAGGTTTGGAAAGCGAAAAGAAAAGTAAAAAGGAACAAGACAGGTCAGTTCTCCTTACCGAATGTCAGATCAGAAGAGAGGTGATTAATATGTACTTTAATATATAAAGTTTTAGTTGGCATGTATATAAAAGAATATATTGTATAAACTCTGAATAGTTTTGTAAACGTTTTGAATAAGTTGAATGTTATAAAAGTTTTTAAATTACTCAATATTTTATACGAATAAATGTTTGAAAAGTCAATGTGACACTTCGGACTCGTATCCGGGTCGGATACGGGTTAGGGGTGTTACACTACAATACTTGTCAATCATTCGGACTGTTTTGTAAAAGTCAACACAGTTTTTTAAAAACAAAACAAATTTCAAATTTCTATTATATAATTTGATAAAATACACAAATAGTCATTTGCTTATAGGGCGTTGTTTTGTTGAGTCTCCCGACTATTAAAAGTTACAAAATGATTCTATGACTACATGATGTTGCTTTATCGAGTCCGCTGACTATTAAAAGTTACAAAATAGTCACCAGACTATTCATATGTTCTAAACTCATCATTTTTTAGTTAATTGAAGACAATCTGAGTTGGACATTAAACTGTTGACTGAGTTTATTAATCTTTCAACGACATGATACCAAATTAAAATCTAAACTAAACGTTAAGTATAATTTAAAAAACAAAACTTAAATATTATAGCCGAATAACAATAATACTTTAGGTACTAAAGGACAATGTATTAGATAATCTTATTGAGTGATAATAAAACTACTAAAGTATTAATATGACTTATTGTGTACGTAGAAATTGGTACGAGGGCATTAAGCCACAACGTGGGAAACGCACACCCTTTATGATCCCTATGGACGGCAGCAACGCCACGACTACACTCTACGACTCTCGTCTCAACCCAAACGTGGCGCCGTGTGCCACCACAAATAGAATCCTCAAATCACGTGCGCCACCACAAACCTCCGTCGCTTGTCTTTCTCTATATATATTTACAACATCCACCTTTTTCAAACCGATCATCCAAAAAAAAAAACTAAGTTTAGATTTTGTCGGTACTTCAACAAGTCAACCTGCTCTTGTCGTTACTTTCGGTCGTTTTGTATCACTCTTCCTGGACATGGGGAGGGCGCCTTGCTGTGAAAAGGTAGGGCTGAAGAGAGGGAGGTGGACGGCGGAAGAGGATGAGCTATTGACGAAGTATATTCAAGCTAATGGTGAAGGCTCTTGGAGATCATTGCCCAAGAATGCAGGTATAACCCACGCTTCTTTTCCTCTTTATTTCTGTGTTTTCATTTTTTTCCAGTAAGATAATTTTATTAGAATAATCGAACAAGTATTACCCGATTGCATGCCTCGTTAAAAGTCTCTGTATTTGCTTTTCTCCTGTTGCCATTTTGAAGGGTTACTGAGGTGTGGGAAGAGTTGCAGACTACGCTGGATTAACTACTTGAGAGCCGACTTGAAAAGAGGAAACTTTACTGCCCAGGAGGAACAACTCATCCTTAATTTGCATGCTTCTTTGGGAAATAGGTTAGTCTGTCTCATTGTTTTTCTCTTCTCTTTCAAATTCGTTTTACATTGTTATTCTCTTTATATATCCTAAATTCAAATAGTTACGTATAATAGCTAATTTTTATTTTTGAATAATATGATCACACCATACTAATAAAAAGATCGTTATATATTTATATTAATTTCATTTTAGATTGCAAGGTACCTTAAATAAATCATATTTTTTTCCTATTTCTGGACTGAAATAATGTTATTTTTTATTCTAGTTTATACGGAGGAAAAAAAAGCTTTGCCCTAGCTTTCAGTAAATAACAGTTAACTTGTCCACTTTTTGTGAACTTTGGCTATTTCTGCTCTGTTTCACTGTCTCCGCTACATCTTTCAGCCTATAAATATCAGCTCTACGTAATTAATGTAAATTTATCCCGTTGGAATAGACTTAACTATACGTCAAAGTTCTTAAAAAAATATACGTCAAAGATTTGTACATAATCCTGTAGTATAATGTGGATCGTATTTCAGTTTTAGTTTGGTAAATATTATTATTATTATTACATATTAAAATTTAGGTTTAAGGTATCTTTCAATTTATAAGTAAAAAATATCTAAATATCTAAATAACCTAGATATTTTCTTATATATATATATATATATATATAAAAGATAGAATTAATTGAAAAATATTTGATAATACATATTGGTTGTTGCGTTTTATTCTATGAATAATGTATGAATTTAAATCAAACTAAACATATTTATAATTTTTCTGTTATAATAAGTGAAGAAAATGTTTCACATTGCTTATTAAATCACATCATATTTTAAAATATTTAACGAAGTACGTCTTATAAATTTAATTTTTCTGTTTGTTAGAAAAATTAATTTTTCTTAAGATTATTATAAAAATTCTTTTTAACATATAAACCCGTGATAATATATTTATTGATACATTTAATTTTTTATGCTTTAATAAGTGTCGGGAACATATTTATTTTTCTAAAAATTATTATAAAACTATTATTTATTCGTTTTCTTAACATAAAAAAGAACACGTGCTATGCTTTAGCCTTAACTACAATAACAAAGACGTCTAACTATCATTTAGCATTTTAGCTGCACAAATTAATTAAGCATTCATAGCTTGTCAGTCATTTGGAATTGATTATTGAGGAAACTATATGTTTAGTATCTAAATTATTAGTTTATTATGTTTTAGTACTTAATTTTTTAAGTACTAACGAACCGTTAAAAAATTATCAAAAGTACTAACATAATTTTTTTTTAAGTTTTTTCAATAATTATGATATTATCTTACAATGAAATGTCATGTTTTTTCTAAAGGTGGTCTTTAATCGCCAGTCACCTACCAGGAAGAACAGACAACGAGATAAAGAACTACTGGAACTCTCATTTGAGTAGAAAAATCCACAGCTTTCGAAGGCCATTTACCCCCACCATGCCCCCCGTCGTCATGGATATTAACAAGGCCGTCATCGCGAAGCGTAAAGGAGGAAGAAACAGTAAGGCCTCAACGAAGAGACACAACAATACCGATGCCGGAAGTTCTTCAAACAAACCTACAGAAAACCCTCGTGTCTATGAAACGGTGCCGTTTCCATCCACCCCAATATTAGAAAAAGAAACTTTGTCATTTACTGCCATGGAAGATAAGGAGAGAGGTAGTGAGGAAGGAACCACCATGGAGAATTCAATGCTGTGCCCTAGTGGTATTTTAGCACCACTTGAGAGTATCGAAAGCAACGGGATGCCTTGGTTTGATGATATAACGAACACTGAATTGCTACAACCACATGGGGATTTGGATTTAAGTGAAATGGCAGCTAATAATAATAATGATAGTGGGGACATGAACTCATCTTGCTCGATAACATCATGCTTTGTGGATGATTGGGAGTGGGAACGTGTTGTTAATGGGAACGAGCCATGGGATGAGAAGGAATTCATGTGTTCTTGGCTATGGGAATCGAATGATCATAATGTCAAAGGAGATAGACATAAATTGAACGATGATAATGATGACTTTGAGACTTATACTTGGCTTTTCACTTAATGCTCTCTCTCTCTCTCTCCTGGTGTAGTTGTCCCATTTTGTTTCTTCTTCATGGATTGTGTTGGATTCTTTTGTATCCACTTCGATATCAATATTTACGTAGCTAGACAGTGTGAACAAGTTTGTTTTTTTTCTTCCTTTTTGCCATTATTTGGGGGTTTGTTCTTTCCATGAGTGCTTTGGTTATAAAGACATTTATGGTAAAAATTTTTTTGAAAAAATCATTCTCAACTGTGTATTACCATGATACTTATTTTTCCCTTTCCTTCTTGGCTTTTATTCTAAGATAAGTCTAGAGTGAGTGACACACATAGATATGTACCAATAATGACGTACATTAATATGCACCACTAATATAAAAATATGATAAAATTAATAAATGGTCATTAAATTTATTAAAATAATTTCATTTGTCATTGAATTTTTAAAAGTTATAAAATAGACTTTAAACTTTAAATTTTATTAAACAATAGGTAACGACCGTGAAATATTATTAAGAGGTAACATGACATGCTAAATTAATAGGAAATATCTTATTTGGCTCCTCAATTATAACTAAAATTTCATTTTGATTTTTTTTTCAATATTTTTAAGTAATGATTTCAAAAAGAAATTAAAAATCTAATTTTTTTTTTAAATATATGAAAATAATTTATTTTTAAAGTTAAAAATTATATATATATATTTTTTGAAAATTTTCCATTCATCATATTATTTTATAACTTATTATTTATTAATCGTGATTGTATTTGTAAAATTAAGAATTTATAATTTTTTGAGATCGAAAAAATTTAATTATTAAACAATGTAATTATTTTTATTAAAGATTTGATTCATGCATTGATTTTTGTTTAAGAAATTTAAACACAATTAAAAAAATACGTCAAGAAAATTATAGTATTGCATTAATAAGAAAAATATATCGAAACTAAAATAAAAATAATTGAAACAATCATTAACATGTAATAATATATCAAGTAATTTTTATAGTATAAATTCCATATTTATAATATGACACTAAAATAATATTTAATTTATTTATATCAATTTTGATTTCAATTCAACGTATATAATAAAAATTATTTTATTTAAAATTACCAGTAAAATGAATTTTTAGTTACAATTAAAGGGTCAAATGAGATTTTTTTTATTATTAATTTAACATGCCACGTAACCTCTTTAATGATAGATAATAATAGTGTGTCTATTTTGTAACAAAATCTAAAGTTTGCTTAATATATAAGTTTTGAAAGTTTACTATCTAAATATATTATTTTGATATAGTTTAATGTCTATTTATGAATTTTACCTTATGAAATTAGAGGTGGATAGCAATGTTTGACACCCATTAAATTTTTCTTATTCAAATATCATCAAAACAAAAATTAATACCGAAAATATTTAGACAAAGGAAAGTGATTTAGTTGTGTAATGCCCCAAAACTTAATCCGGAAATTATAATTCTTAATTGGGACTCAATTGGAAAGATTGAAAAGTTGAGGGGCTCAACTAAATCAAATAAATTGTTCGAACGTTTCAATTGAAAGAAATTAAATACAGCGACTTAATTGAAAGAAATTTTGAAAATTTATTTAAAAGCATATTTAAAGGAGATGTTTATCACGTGAATCCTTAAAAGTTTAAGGACTTGTGTTTAAATGTACCCTTGCGTGATTTCTGGGGTGGTGTTTGGTGATGTTTTGGAGTGTAATATTGGTTGATATATGATGGTATTAAGGGACGGAACATGATTCTAGTTAAAAATTTAAAGTATAATTAACAATAAAAAATGAGAGGGACAAAATTAAAATAAATCAAATTTTAAAGATATAAATAGATATTTATTCATATATATTTTTTAATAATAAAAAATTGAGGGCGGCAATGGTCCCCTACAGCTACACATAGCTCCGTCCCTGATGTTACTTGTATTACTTATTGTCTATTTGAAACTTCTAATCCATCAAAGACTTCAAACAGAAAGGTAAAGAGAAAATTTGTTTTCGTTGAAGCAACGCATACCGGTGAGTTTATGGTACAATCATCACAATTTGTAGATTTATTTAGGGACTTATGCACGGGCTAGCCACCTATACCAAATTCTGGAGTTAAGTATTCCACTATTCCTTGAGTCTCTCATATGGTTGCATGTTTTTGCGAACAAATACATGGTCGACTTATACGAAACTACATGATGATCATTCTTGATTTGAAATTCCAGCATATATATGTCGACACCGTTTTTCGACCGCCGGGGTGAGATCGATACCAACTTAGGGGTTTTATCTTTGAAAATGGTTTCGAAATGTGAGGAGTCGCCACCAATCATTTAAGGTGCGATTGGGACACCATGAAAACCAAGTGATTTTAATAAAACGTTTTATTTTTATCAAAATACCGAGTTTTAAGGTCTGCGAAAAACCCAAAAATCAGGTTCGGAAGTCGGTTACGCGTGTGAAAGGATTAACACCCCACAAGCGCCCAAAAATTGGTACCTAGTTGAATAGCTTTTATTTAAAATCGGAAATTTTGAGTTTGATCTTTGTTTAATTTGAAAATCATTACGAATGCAAAGTTGAAAAATATATTCGTTTATTGATACCGATAGGATTCGCTCCCAAACGTAAATGTTGGAGATCATCTATTGTGCATAATAACCGAATTGTTGAAAACATTTTGATATTTCGATATAACAAGTTAAGTGTTATTGAATTTTAAGATTTTATAATAATTTTTAAAGTATATTCGATTAAATTATTCGAATATCAAAATATTATTCCAAGTTTTTCAAATATCAATTTCAATCATTACTTAAAAGTAATATTGTGCTTTAATCTTAAAATATTTTTGAAACAAATTTTACAAAGTATTTCGAGCCTTAATCAAGCCAAAAATAATTTTTAATAGAAGGGCTTCGAAAAATAACAGATTGCCCCGTGGGTACCGATACCCCTAGAGTACCGATGCCTCTATGCAAGATTTGGCTTCGAAAATAACAGAATGCCCTATGGGTACCGATACCCCTTATGGGTACCGATACCTCTATCCATATAACAGTCGAAATATTTGAATTTTACACTACAAGTACCGATACCCAATGAACAAGTACCGATACCCTACGCTCCCAGCAGACTTTTTCAATAGTGTTTTCACACTACAACGGCTCTTAAATCACCCAAATGATTCACAACGGCTATAATCAATCCAAGGCTACAATCAATCCAAGGTGTATTTAAACAAGTTCTGAAGCCATTGATCAATGAGAATTCATTGAGAAACAAGAGAGAAAGCATTAAACATCAAGTTTGTGCATTTCAAGCCAATTTTCCTTCAATATTCATTTCGCTTTCAAGAACACATATTGTGCCCATTTGTAATCATCTTTGAGTGTTCTTTTCTTGTTCTAGAATTGTGTAAACACATTGTCTTGTGAGGTTTTTTCTGTAAGTTTGCAAAATTTATATTGTTCTCTTTGGGAGAGAGTGCTCTCAAGAATTTGGGGTATAATTCTTGATAGATTTGTAAGGTTACTCTTTGTCCTCAAAAGAAAGAAAAATTAGTGAATTTGTGGAAAATCCTTAGTGTGGATAGCTAAGGTAGTGGACTTAGACTTTGGTTGAGAAAGTCAAACCACTCTAAATCGATGTGCAAATATTTTCAATTTTCTGCAAAAGCTTCCACCAAAAATTTTATTTCCAATTCACCCCCTCTTGGCTATTTCGTCGATCGATTAACTCAACAATTGGTATTAGAGTCTCACTCATTTGAAGGTTTAATCGCCTCTTGAGTCGATTCAGGAAGAGTTATATCGATATTCAAGTCATCAATGACCTCCACTTTAAACTCTGACTTCGGTCTTAATTCTATGTCCATCAACAAGGCTCCTTTCTTCAATGCAACTAATTATGCTTATTTGAAGAATAAAATGAGGTATTTCATTCAAGCGAGTGACATGGGAGCATGGAATATCATAGAAGACAGATACTTCATTCCTTCCATTCATTCAAGATTATGGACTGAAGTAGAGACAAGAATGTTCCAGCTCAACTCAAAGGCTATTCATTTTATATTTTGTGCTATTGGACCAGATGAATACGGGAGAGTTTCATCTTGTACAACCGCCAAGGAGATATGGTATAAACTACAAGTCACTCATGAAGGCACAGAAGAGGTAAAAGAATCTAAAATTAGTCTTTTAACTCATAGCTATGAAAATTTCACGAAGAAGCCGGATGAAGATATCAAAGCTATGACGGATAGATTTTCCACGATTGTCAATGGTCTCAAATCATATGGAGAGATCATTCCAAACGAAAAGCTTGTGAGGAAGTTAGTTTACTCTCTTCCAAAATTCTGGAAATCAAAGAAGACAGCAATCATCGTGGCTAAAAACTTAAAGTCTTTAACTCTCGAAGAGTTAATTGGTTCTCTCCTCACTCATGAAATGATGCTTCAAGATGAGGTAGTCATCGAAAAGATTGACGAGACAAAGAAGGAGAAGGAGAAAAAGAAGAACGTGGGAGTTGCTCTCAAATCCACAAAAGATAAGAGTGATTCGGATGAAGATGACGAGGAAATGGCATTATTTGCCAAATGGTTCAGAAAATTGATGAAGCCCAACCGAGGAAGAAAATTCAAACAAAATGAAGGCTTTAAAAACGAACCGAAGAAGAAAGGCCCTATTATTTACTATGAGTGCAAAAAGTCGGGTCATGTCAAATATGATTGCCCACAATTGAAGAAGAATGGTCAATCAAAGAAAAATCACAAGGCTCAAGTGGCTAGATGGAGCGATGATGAAGGTTCCGATGAAGAGGAACAAGAAGTAGCAAACTTGTGCTTGATGGCTGAAGACATTGGTTTTTTCCATTTGATTTATTATTATTATTATTATTATCATTATAATAATAATTATTATTAATATTAATAAAAAATTATTATTTACATTACAGGCCAAAAACCAGACTGGCCCATTTACAAATCTCAGAGCCCAAACCTAAATGTGTAACCTTAAACCTATTTAGGGTTTATATCTCACATTCAACCGCCAACGAGCAGCAACCGTTGGATCTTGTAAGATCCAACGGTCCAAGGACCTCCAGACGAAACCCTAGGGTTATGATACCCTAGGGCCACGCGTCTATTATCTTCACTGTCACCGTTCCACGTCGCTTCATCTACTGCCAGGACACCTATCGAAGGCTTCCAGAAGAGCCATTCCAGCCGCACACGTCGCCCAATAGTGAGTCACCACTGGAAGTTTGGTGACTCACCAAACTTCGGCCCTTTACCTGGTCCGAGACGAGCACTGGTGATGGTTATAAAATAATCAACCGAACCTGCAAGAAGACCACGAGAGCAACCACAGAAAATGAAGCTAGCCATAGAACAACTAGAACACAAAAAGAGAAAAAAAAACTATAGAACCAAGAACCAAATCACCAAAATACCGAGATAAAAAATAGAGAGAAACCTTACCGAGGAGCTACGCAGTAGCTGGAGCCTCCGAATCTCACCAGAAAAATAAAAATACCGAAGGTATTTTTTTGTAAATCTATGCAAATAGGTGCCTTTTTAGGTAAAACTAGGGTCGGATTTGGGTATAGATCACTCGGATCTATCATTTGGGAGGTTTTTGTATTTTCTGACCACCAGCAACGGTGGTCAGCGGTGAGATTTGCGGCGGCAGACGGTTGTCGGCCGGTGACTTGATTCCCTCCGGTGAGGGAATCCTAGAGAGAAGTGAGAGAGTTTAAAACTCTCTCAGTTAGAGAGAGAATGAAAAGAAGAGAATGAGAAAATTTGGCCTTAAGGCCGGTTATAATAGGGTATTTATACCCTCTCTTAAACGAAGTCATTTAAAGGAGGGCCTTTGTGTAATTTTGCGCCTGGCTAAATTATTCTCACAACCACTGTAACTTTGAAAACTTGCAATTTGATCCTTATAGCATGTTTTTATATATTATAATTTGGTTCATTAATTTTTTATTCATTAAAATGTAGTCACTGATTTACTTATATATATATATTAGGTAAAATAACCGAATTAGCCATTATGATTTTAATAATTATTATTTTAATCCCTAGAGCATGTTGTAATTTATTTTAAATTGAAATTTGAATTCTATATAATTTCATTTTAATCACTAAATGATTAATGTGTAAAATAGCATGTTTAATCCCTGTAATTTTAAATAATTAATTACAAATTAGGTATTTAATTTTAATATGTTATAATTTAGTCACTAATTTTAATATTTTCATTTATTTTTAATTACAAGTTGTTTTGATATTATTTTTATAATTTTATTTATTCATTGTTCAATCATATTTTAATTGTATATGTTTATTTTAATGTATTTAATTATTATTATTATTATTTAACCATGTAAATATATATATATATATATATAATAAATAATATTTATCTATTTATTTTATTTCTATTAAAATCCTATTTATAAATTTAATAAATTACTTTTAAATCATTTTAATCATATTTTAATATTTATTTTTCAATATTAAGAAAGGACAGTCTTAAAGCAACTGGATGTCCATTTTCTGATATTTTTAAATAAATAAATATTTTAAATTATATATATTTTAATTAGTTTTAGATAAATGTTTTATTAATATTTATTTATTTTTTAATATTAAGAAAAGAGATGTCTTAAAGCACCTAGAAGCCATTTTCTGATATTTCTAAATAAATAATTATCTTATTTATATGTATATATAAATTAATAAATTTTCTTAAAATTATAGTAATAAATTTGAAATAAATAGGATTATAAATTAAATATATCTTTGAATTTTTAAATTTCTAATAATAGAGACAATTAATAAGTAATGAGTACCAATTTTGAGCGATATAGGGGGTGCTAATCCTTTCTTAAACGTAATCGACCACGAATATCTTTTTATTAAAAATTGTTGGTTATACGCAGATCATTTTATTTTTTAAATTATGTTTTCTTAAAAACTATTTTAAAAGATTGTTTTTAGGTATTTGACCTACCTAACCCTAAAAGGTCAATGGCGACTCCCAAAATAATTTTTAAATCAAAATCATTTATTTATTCATTTTATTTTTTTTCCGCCAAGTAAAATTTTGTGCCCAGGCGAAAACCGGTTACGACAGTTTGGCGACTCCGCTGGGGACCGTTCAAGCTTTTAAATGAATTATAAATTGTCTCTATTAATTAGAAATTAGAAATTCATATATTTAATTTATAATTCTTTCTTTTCAAATTTTATATATACTTATTATTATATATTATTTTTTATTAATGTTTTTATTTTATTTTCAAGTATTAAAATTTATTTATTTGTTTGTCAGAGGTTTGAACATTTCTCCTCACACACATCACTTGCATTGTATAACATAAGCTTTATAATCAAGCTTGTCCCTTTTAAATGGGAGTGAAAGCGACGTCTTCATGAGAATTTATTCTCCGTGTCAGACCTAGCAAGTAGTTTTCGGGGGTTCATATACTCTATGTATTCATGAAAATTTATTCTCCGTGTCAGACATAGAGAAGTGTGTCCCCTCGAATTGAACTCGATCCGCTTAAGTCTGTAGTGGACTAGGATTGAGGGTTGGCAGCCCAAAGGGGCACTAACAAGGACAATTCAGGTACCTTTACTCTTAGAACTGAAACTCTGCATATAGTAAACCCTAAAAACTCTTCCGATCTGAAGCCATGCCGAAATTTTGTCAAAAATAGGTGTACACAAAGGAGAAATGAATTCTAACTTTTTCCTTTTAATTAATTAATTTATTTCTCTGTTAAATAAATTGCATATGAATTTAGATTATTTAAACTATGTATGTAAAAAGCATGTTAAATAGAAATATCTGGGTAGACATTAAATTAAATTTTTTCTTCCTTATTATGTGAACTAATTCATTTCTTCTTATGTTTTCTTTTATTTTTGCTGTTTGCATAGCATCATACATGATTAAATGTATTGATCTTCGAGTTAATCGTCTCATTGGAAAACCTTCATCTATGGATAAAAAGTGTTCAAATCAAATAGTTCCAAACTCAGAAGTAAGACAGTGGTCTGAAGACTTACAAAGACAAGGGGGAGACAGTCTGCAGGATAATTATGTACCTGATTTAGCAAGTTATGCTCCGGTTTCTCTAAAAAGAAATGATATGCAAGATTTGCGAGGTATTTGGGAAAGTTGGGATTCAAATAGAAAGCTGCAGTTCTATCAGTCTTACGGGGACATCCCATATTTGCTCTATGTCAAATTTGATGATGACCTACTTCGAGCCCTGATTCAATTCTGGAATCCAGGGTATAATTGCTTCACTTTCAATAAGAAGGATTTGGTTCCTACTATTGAAGAATATACAACTTTGCTACATATTGAAGGGGCTTTGGAGAATCAAATTTATTCAAGGTCAGTTAAAACTCAACCTTTCCGAGTTAAATTAGCAAAAATTGCAGGAGTACGAGAGGAATGGGTAGTAGCCCATACGAAACAAAAGGGCAAGGGCGAAGGCATTGCCTGGACCAACATCAGAGAAATTATTCAGAGTCATCCAGATGATAAAGTACGATTTGATCTCTTTGCTCTAGGTATATACGGTATGGTCATCTTCCCGAAAGCTTTGGGATACATTGAAGCTGCAGTAGCAGATTTGTTCGAGCAGCTACAAAAAAGGGTCAATCCTGCTTCTGCAATCTTAGCAGAGACTTTTCGATCTTTAAGTGCTTGTAGAAGACTGGGAGGTGGACGATTTTCGGGAGGTGCACAATTGTTATATGTATGGATCCGTAGCCATTTTCGGAGGACAGAAAAGGTCTCTTATCGTCGCTTTAGTACGGACTATTCACCTTTGAAAGAGTTTCTGGAGCAAGAATGGCCGAAAGAAGTTACGAAAGACATGTGGATAAATGGCCTTTGAAATCTGCAAAGTAACGACATCGTTTGGAGAGCCCCGTGGAAAATTCAAAGGGAATTCTTTTACAAATGTGGCGACTACAATTGGGTAATGCTGCTCGGTTTGTGGGGAGGAATCGGTTATAGACCACTTCTGGTTATAAGGCAGTATGAGGGTCGTCAATTTGTTCCTGTCACTACTGGGTTACATTTATCTGAGTTTGCATTTCACAGCAAAAATTATAAAAGAAACATCATGGAGGTCGATAAAGCTTGGAAAACAAATTTATGTATTCCAGCCAAATCAGAAAAAAATGTTAACTTCTGATTATGAGGAATTGAGGTCTGTCAGGAAAAATGAAAATATTCCCCTACCAGACCAAAATAAGGATATCTCTATGAAATATCGCATTCAGGTAGTCCCATCAGAGATTGAAATCCTAAGAGCTGAGTTTAAAGTAGAAAGAGAAGGTTGGTCGAAAGAATTAAAGCAAATGAGACGAGATAAAGCTATGATGGGCATCGACGTTGACTTTCATTCAGCACAATGTGCAATGCTGAGGGGAAACAAAGAAAAAGTTGATGGGGAATTCAAAATGTTAAAGAAGAATTACCATGAGCTACACAAATCCCAGAGAGCATCAGGATCAAGCAAAACAACAACACAGATGACTAAAGAGTTGAACATCAAGAAATGCCGAGTTGAAGATTTGAAAGGAAAAAATAGCTGTTTGATCAAAAGCCTTGAGAAAGGAAAGCAGAAAATGGAAGATCTTGAGGTTGATAAAAGGGAGCGAATTATAAAGCACAAAGTTGAAAGTCGTGAGATTATGAATGAAATGCAGAAAATAGAAGAAATACTCAGGAAGCAAGCTACCATTGGAAAAATTCATTAAAATCCTGTACCTTTCAACTAGGAACCTATGTATCCTTTAGGTTTCACGCCGGAACCGGTTTATCATTCTGGCATCACACCTGTAAAAATCCATGCTCGCACTTCCGCACTTCAAGAGACCAAACCTAATGAAAGTCAACAAGTGGATCCCGCTTCTTCAAGCAAAAATCCGCTTATGTCAGATGTGAAGATAGGGGAATTTAATGCTAAGCATCTAATTCCAGATTTGAATGAGTTGAATGAGAAAGAAAAAACCAATAAATAATTGACCAGACAGATCAAGAGCTTAGAGGAAAGAATAAAATCCGTAGAAGTAACTGAATCATTCTATGGGTTTGACGCCAGCGAATTGAGTTTGGTCCCGGACCTAATCCTCCCCATCAAGTTCAAAATTCCTGAATTTGAAAGATATAACGGTACTACATGCCCTTCATCCCACATTACCATGTTTTTTCGTAGAATTGCAGGACATGTGAAAGATGAAAAATTGTTAATTCATTGCTTTCAAGATAATTTGGCAGGACCAACTTTAAAGTGGTATACTCAACTAACCAAAGCCAACATTAGATCATGGAAGGATCTGGCAAAAGCATTCCTAGAGCAGTATAACCACGTTACAGATATAGTCCCTGATAGATGGACTCTCCAAAATCTGGAGAAAAAGAACAATGAAACATTCAGACAGTACGCCCAGAGATGGCGTGACACAGCAGCCCAAGTTCAGCCACCTCTATCAGAGAAAGAAGTCACAGTGATGTTTGTCCACACTTTAAAGGCTCCATATTTAAGCCATTTAATGGGGAACGCAACCAAAAATTTTGCAGATCTGGTCATTTCTGGAGAACTTATTAAGAATGTCATGAAAAGTGGCAAAATAGAATCAAGTAAGGGGTCTAGTTCCAAAAGACCCACACACCGAAAAAAGGAGAATGGAGTTAACAATGTGAACGCCTACAACAAGGATACCTCGAAAAGTGTTACGATAACCCAGCCAAGGGTTAAGAAGGAGAAAACAAACACTAATTGAATGGAATCCAGAGGATCTCGTAGGGAAAATGATAGGTTTTCCTTGACACCCTTACCAGTACCATATGCTGAGATCTATGATTCGTTGTTAAAGGCAGATGTCATACGGCCATATCCTTTGATTCCCATGCAACCACCATTCCCTCCATGGTACGATGTGAAAGCACATTGTGTTTATCATGAAGGAAATACAGGTCACTCTATTGAAAACTATTTGGCATTCAAAAGGGTGGTCCAAAATTTGATTAATAATGGGAAACTGTAATTCAATTCACCAGCTACGTCAAATCATCCGCTGCCAAATCATGGAGATAAAAGCGTGAATGCAATCCAAGAAGAGAATAGGAAGAAAGCCAAAATCGATGTTTCTGAAATTAAATCTCCTTTTGGTTGGATATTTCAACAACTCTCCCTATCTGGTATGATTCAACAATAATTCAACCCAAAACTTAATAAAGGCAAAAATTATTGTGAATATCATCAAGAAAAGGGACATGGAATTCAACCATGCCCAGAATTTAGGGGATTAGTGGAAAAATTGATGAATGACAAAGAGATAGAGTTCTTTGAAGAAGAACTAGGAAAAAGATAAGATGACGTCATCAGAAGATTCTAAACTTAAACAGAGAACAATTCGTGATCATCACTGTGAAATCATCTACAGTGAATCCTGCACCAAAAAAGCCAAAAATAGTTATCACAACTCTTTCACCATTTCCATATAAGGATACCCGCAGGGTACCTTGGGATTATACTACCAATGTTTCAATGGTAGGAGGATTTGTTTCTCTGGAAAAAGCATAAGAGAAAGTACATAGTGTGAATTCAACATCTGAAGCAGTGAGTGAAGTTGGATTCTTTACAAGAAGTGGGAGATGTTACTCTCCCGAGACATCAAATGCATCAGAACAGGTAAAAGCAAAGGGAAAAGCTACAATAATACCCAAAAGGTATTTGATGATGAATCCCCGCCAATAGTCAATGAGCCCGTAACAGAAAAAGAAGCACAAGAATTTTTGAAGTTTCTAAAACATAGCGAATATAGTGTGGTTGAAAAGCTACATTCAGAAGCACACAAAAATACCTTGATGAAAATGCTTAATCATACATTTATTCCTGAAGATATATCTCTCAACAAGCTTGACATGATTGTGGGGAACATAGCCATTGATAATTACATAACGTTCACCGATGATGAAATACCTGAAGGCAGAATGGGATCAGTGAAAGCTTTAAATATTACCACACATTTTCATGGCCATGTGTTTCCATGAGTACTAATTGATAATGGATCTACTCTTAACTTAATGCCTTTGGTTACATTGCAAAGGATGGAAGTAGATAAATCGCACATGAAGAGTTATCAGAATATAGTGCGAGCTTTTGATGGCACTCAAAAAGAGGTGCTTGGAAAAATGGAAATACCACTGTTGATCGGACCAGTCGTATACAATATTGACTTTGTGGTAATAGATATCCACCCTACATATAATTGTTTCTTGGGAAGGCCGTGGATTCATTCTGCAGGAGCTGTTCCTTCTTCATTGCATCAGAAACTGAAGTTCGTTGTTGACGTTCAACTGATATGTGTACGAGCTGATGAAGAAATTATTGCCTCTGTAACGAGTGATGCTCCGCATATCGAAACCAATGATGATGCTCTCGAGTTCTCTTTCCGAGCTTTGGAATTTATCAATGCAACCTTTATTGCAGAGGGAAACAAAATTCCATATCCCAGATTGTCTGATTGCTCTAAAATGACTGTACGACAGACTTTAGGCATTGGAGCTAAAATTGGGAAAGGTTTGGGAAAGAATCTTCAAGGAAGTTCAAGTTCGGTAAATATGAAGATGAAGAAAGATCGTTTTGGGCTTGGATTTAAGCCTAACTTTCAACAAAGAAACAAAGAGATGAAAAAAAGAGATGAAGATAGAAGGGCAAGATTAAAAGGAAAAGAAATTCCTTGAGAACGCATGTCTTTCCCTCATCTGAAGTCCACATTCAAATCCGGAGGAATGGTTAACGTACAACAACAACTTGTTGATGCTCTTAAAGAAGAAAAGTTGACAAAAGATCAAAGCATGGTTGAAGAAGCTATGGGAGGATTATTTATCAACATGATCACGAATGAAAACAAGACTGGCAAATACTTGGCTAGGATTCGCCCTTGTCTTCCTGGAGAAACACTCAACAATTGGATTGCTGAAGATCTCCTTGTATTTTTTAGTATTACCACAGAGTAATACTCAGAACTAATCTTTATGTTTTAGCCCATGAATATAAAAAGTTTTTGTTATCTTGTAAGGACAGTTGTTAAGTTCACTTAATATCAAATATATAAAGTTTTCTTAAATTCTCAAATGGCAATCATTCTTTACATTTTTTACATTCATTATTTCTCATTTTTTATATTTATTTTATAAATTTACTATATCATTTCGGAAATATGTCCGACTTAAATTTGCAGGTGTCACAATGTTAATAGCCTGATTATTCCTAAATTTAGCCATGAGATAAATTTAGAGCGGCCCATATGTTTGGAGGAAGTCAATTAGTGTAAGGATGAAATAGAATGTGATGTTCCTACTGAATTATTAAGACTCGTAGAAAAAGAAGATAAACAAATCTTACCTCACAAAGAAGAAATTGAAACTGTAAATTTGGGAACCGATGAATAAATGAAAGAAGTAAAAATTGGTACTACTTTGTTAGCCCAGATAAAACGAGAATTGATAGATCTCCTCCAAGAGTTCAAAGATATATTCACCTAGTCTTATCAAGATATGCCTCGTTTGAGTACATATATAGTGGTCTATAAACTTCCGATCAGTCCAGAATACAAACCTGTTCAACAAAAGCTCAGACGAATGAGGCCAGAAATATTGTTGCAAATTAAAGAAGAAGTGATGAAGCAGATCAATGCAGGTTTCCTACAGGTAGCTAAATACCCAGAATGGGTAGCCAACATAGTTCCAGTGCCAAAGAAGAATGGCAACGTTCGAATGTGTGTGGATTACAGAGAACTTAACAAAGCTAGTCCAAAAGATAGTTTCCCGTTACCTCACATAGACACATTGGTGGACAATACTGCAGGATATGTATGGTTTTCATTCATGGATGGCTTTTCAGGATAGAATCAGATAAAGGTGAACCTTGAGGACATGGAAAAAACAACATTTGTAACCATGTGGGGCACTTTATGTTACAAAGTAATGCCATTTGGATTGAAAATACAGGGGCAACGTATAAGAGAGCAATGGTAACTTTGTTCCATGACATGATGCATAAAGAGATTGAAGTATATGTGGATGACATGATTGCCAAGTCCCGAACCGAAGAAGAACATATTCAAAATTTAAGAAAGCTTTTCCAAAGATTGAGAAAGTATCAATTAAAGCTCAACCCCGCTAAATGCATTTTTGGGGTGATATCAGGGAAGCTTTTGGGATTTGTAGTCAGCCAAAAAGGAATCGAGATTGATCCAGATAAATTAAAAGCAATTCAAGATCTTCCGCCACCCAATACAAAGAAAGAAGTTCGAGGCTTTTTGGGAAGATTAAATTATATTTCTCGGTTCATTTCTCAATTAGCTGACAAATGTGATCTAGTGTTCAAGTTACTTTGAAAGAACAACCCTGAAGTTTAGAATGATGAATGTCAAGAAATTTTAGATATTATTAAGAAATATTTATCCAATGCCCCTATTTTAGTATCACCAGTGACTGATAGACCGTTCATTCTCTATTTGACAGTCTTTGAAAATTTGATGGGATGTGTACTGAGACAGCATGATGAATCTGGAAGAAAAGAGAAAGCCATTTATTATCTGAGTAAGAAATTTACTGATTGTGAAATTTGATACCCACCAATACAAAAATTATGTTGTGCCTTGGTGTGGGCTACTCGAAGGCTCAGACAATACATGTTATATCATACCACTTGGCTGATATCTGAACTTGATCCTTTAAAGTTCTAGATGGAATCACCAGCTTTGACATGCAAAATGGCTAGATGGCAGATGTTATTATATGAGTTTGATATCGTATATGTCAACCAAAAAGCAATAAAAGGAAGTGTTATAGCTGATTTTCTGGCCAGTCATGTATCCGATGATTATCAGTCTCTGAGTTTTAATTTTCCAGATGAAGATTTGTTGTACATATCCATGAAAGAAGAAGTCAGAAAAAATGATGAATCCTGGAAGCTTTATTTTGATGGAGCATCCAACGCCTTGGGAAGAGGAATTGGAGCAATGTTGATCTCTCCAGAAAATATTTATTATCCTTTCACAAGCAGATTGGAGTTCTTTTGCACCAATAACATGGCATAATATGAAGCTTGTGTCATGGGATTGAAGGCAGCCATAGAAAGGAAAATTAAAATTCTCAAGATATACGGAGATTCATCATTAGTGGTGTATCAATTACGAAGAGAATGGGAAACGAAAGATCCCAAATTGCCGGAATATCGAGATTTTAGCCTCGAATTAGTGAAAGAATTTGAGAAAATCACCTTTAATTATCTCCCTCGAGAGGAAAATAAAATGGCAGATACTTTGGCTACATTAGCTGTTTTGTTTCAGGCAAATAAAAAAGTTGATATGATGCCAATTAAAACGCAAGTATATGAAATTCCTGCACATTGCTACAGTGTGGAAGAAGAGGCAGATGGCATGCCATGGTATTATGATATCTTGCAATATATCAAGTATCAAAGTTATCCTCAAAATGCATTTGAGATTGATAAAAGAACCTTGAGAAGAATGGTTGTTGGATACTTTCTTGATGGCGAGACTTTGTATAGAAGAAGCAATGATCAAATGCTATTGAGATGTGTAAATACTAGCGAAGCCAGAAGAATCATTGAGGAAGTGCACAGTGGGATATGTGGAACACATGCAAATGGTATTTCCATGGCTAGAAAAATAATGAGATATATATATTATTGGGCTACCATGCATACAAATTGCATTGATTATGCAAGGAGATGTCATAAATGCCAGGTATATGCAGATAAGATTCATGTTCCTCCATCGCCTTTACATGTAATGATTGCACCTTGGCTATTTTCTATGTGGATCCTGGTGGCAATTGACTATTTTACCAAGTGGGTTGAAGCGGCTTCATATGCCAATATTAAGAGGCTACAGTTTGCAAATTTATAAAGAAAGAAATAATCTGCCGGTATGGGCTACCAGAGAGAATCATTACAGATAATTCTCTGAACTTGAACAACAAAATGATGAATGAACTTTGTGCACAGTTTAAGATCAAACATGCAAACTCAGTGGCATATCACCCAAAGATGAATGGGCCAGTTGAAGTAGTGAATAAGAACATCAAGAGAATCATTACGAAGACTACTGAAACTTACAAAGATTGTCATGAGAAGTTACCTTTTGCTTTATATGCATACCGAACTACTGTGCGAACATCTACTGGGGCAACGCCTTTTTCTTTAGTCTATGGGATGGAAGCAGTCTTACCGATTGAAGTTGAGATCCCATCACTTCGAATTTTGAGAGAGGTAAAATTGGATGAGTCTGCATGGATCCAAGCTCGATTTTATCAGTTGAACCTTATTGATGAGAATAGATTGAAAGCTATTTGCCATGGACAGATGTATTAAAAACGGATGATGAAGTCTCATGACAAGAGAGTGCATCCAAGAGAATTTCAAGAGGGTGATCTAGTGCTGAAAATGATCTTGCCTATACATAAAGATTTCCGTGGGAAATGGATGCCTAATTGGGAAGGGCCATATGTTGTAAAAAAGGCCTTTTCCGGAGGAGCGTTGATCTTGGAAGAAATGGATGGAAAAGTTCTGAGAAATCCAATAAACTCAGATTCTGTCAAAAAATATTATGCTTGAAGAAAAAAAATGAAAAGAAATGAAAAGAAAAATGATAAAAAAAGAAAAAAATATATAGAAAAGGAGGGTCAAGATGAAAACCCGCAAAGGGCGTCTTGCAACCAAAGGAAGGATTTGAGTTGAAAACCTGAAAGAGCTGCTCAAATGCATGTTGATATTAGGCATCTGGCGATTAAACCCTCTTAAGAGCTTGATATTTTGGGAGGAACTTTACATCTACAAGCATTCTGTCAACGTTTGAGATCTTCCAGACATAAGCTTACCTCAGTGCTCTAAATTATATCAAGTTAATTAGTTTAGAAATACTTATGCTAATAATTTGTTGAGTCATTTGAATTTTATCATTCCTATGTTTGCCCTGACTTTGAATACATTTTTATATATTTATTATTTATTCCAAGATTATCTTTTTGAAATTCAATTTATTTTCGAAATTCAATTTATTCTTTCACATAAATATCTGGTAAATGGATTAACATAATCTTGAAACAAACAAAATATTTTTATTTATCACTTTATGTTAATACTTTTAAGTACATGGAATCTAAAGTAAGTCTTATCAACGTTTGCAATCACTGTTGAAAAGCAAACAAGTTATTACCACCATAGAGTCATTTGGAAGCACAATAAGAGGAAATATGTTCTCAAATTGGCATATTGCGAATATAGCCCCTTTTCCATGCAGCAGAACAAAAATACTTTGAATCTACAAATTCTGGCTCTACATCGTATAAGTACCATGACATTTCAGTCCAAACACAACTGGAGCAAGTGCCACGTTCTCGTAGTAGAAATAAGGAGGCCCAATAGCACCTTCTGGAAGTGTTCTTTGAGTTATCTGATCTGTTTCGGTAGGAACCCCAAAACTAATTATTGGATTTGAAAGATGAACATGATCGTCTTCATTAAGAAGCTTCTTTTAAAGCTTCCTTTGCTTTTTCCTTTTCCAAAAATCATAGCCCAAGTTTCGTCTTTTCTTGTAATTAGGGTCATTGCATAATGGCTTCCTATCGTCTACCGGAAGAAGTGCGTCAGCAGCCTTATCCATTTGAGCAACACATATAAAATCTGTCAACTCTGCAATTGATGAATCCGGACTACATCTCTCTATGGCTATTGAAGCCTCAGCCTCTGAGTACCCCGTTTTCGTCAAGTATAACAGTTTATTCTCCTTATCAGAATCAGAATTCAGGATTTCCTCGGTATCAGAAGAACTATCAATATCTGTGAAATCATCCTGAAAGATCGCTTCATAATCAGATGAGTAGTAATCAGAATCAACATGTTGCATGAGTGCGGACTTTTCAAGAGCCTATACCATTGAGTTTTGTTCTCAAGTGGTTTTGTGACATCATACAAAAATTCAGGCATATCTACATCTACACTCTCCAAAGATGATAGATTCTCTGTTCAAAGAAGAAAGATTTATTGGATTTCTACACAATTGAAGAAAGAGCGAGTTCACCACTTTGAAATCAAATAAAGATGGACTTAACATTCATGTATCATATTTAGACATTTGTAAAATAGGGGTATTTTCTTTCATTTTATTAATGTTAAATATTTGACAGGAAATTCAAAGATTTTAGCAAAGATTTGAATCCATTACTCAATGGATCAACATTTCCAAAGAAGTTCGTAATGAGAAGAACTCATCTGAAGAAGGAAGAAGAAGTTCATAATGAGAAGAACTTGTTCAACCTTTTGTTCAAATTCATCACTAGATGAATCAACTTTTCCAGAGAAAGTTCATAAAAAGAAGAACTTATCTGAAGAGGAAGAAGAAGTTCATAATGAGAAGAACTTGTTCAACCTTTTCATGACTCTATCACAGAAATAGATAGATCAGCATCAACATTTCCAGAAGTGTTCATAATGAGAAGAACTCATCTGAAAAATGAAGAATAAGTTCATAATGAGAAGAACTTGTTCAACCTTTTGCTTGAATTCATCACTTGATGGATCAACATCAACTTCTCCAGAGAAAGTTCATAATAAGAAGAACTTATCTGAAGAGGAAGAAGTTCATAATGAGAAGAACTTGTTCAACCTTTGCATGACTCTATCACAGAAGGAGATAGATCAACATCCACATTTCCAGAAGTTTTTATAATGAGAAGAACTTATCTGAATAAAGAGAAGAAATTCATAATAAGAAGAACTTGTTCAACCTTGCCTTAATTCATCACATATTTGAATTAACAACCCTTTTTTTGGAAAATCATCATTTCCAGAAGGAGTTTATAATGAGAATAACTCATCTGACGAAGAAGAAGTTCATAATGAGAAGAGCTTGTTCAATTTTTTTTGTAGATTACATTACAGAAGGAGATGAATTGTCATCCCCAGTGAAAGAGTTCATAATGAAAAGAACTTGTTCAATATTGCCATCATAATCAAGTGAAGTCAAATGAAAAAAAACTTATTGTCTTTTTATCTTTGCCCTATTCTCGTTAACACAAGAATGAGCAAAGAGGGGCAGCTGAAAACACTAGCTTTTTCCATTTGATTTATTATTATTATTATTATTATTATTAATAAAAAATTATTATTTACATTACAGGCCCAAAACCAGACTAACCCATTTATAAATCCCGGAGCCCAAACCTAAATGTGTAACCCTTATATCTCAGCTTCAGCCGCCAACAAGCAGCAACCGTTGGATCTTGTAAGATCCAACGGTCCAAGGACCTCCAGACGAAACCCTAGGGTTATGATACCCTAGGGCCACGCGGCTGCCGTCTTCACTGCCACCATTCCACGTCGCTTCATCTGCTGCCACGACGCCCATCGAAGGCTTCCAGAAGAGCCATTCTAGCCGCACACGTCGCCCAACAGTAGTCACCATTGGAAGTTTTGGTGACTCACCAAACTTCAGCCCTTTACATGGTATGAGACGAGCGCCGGTGATGGTTATAAAACCATCAACCGAACCTGCAAGAAGACCACGAGAGCAACCACAGAAAACGAAGCTAGCCAGAGAGTATCCAGAACAAAAAAAGAGAAAAAAAACCAGAGAACCAACAACCCAAGAACCAAATTACCAAAATATCGAGATAAAAAATAGAGAGAAACCTTACCGAGGAGCTACGCAATCGCCGGAGCCTCCAAATCTCACCAGAAAAACAAAAATACTGAAGGTATTTTTTTGTAGATATACGCAAATAGGAGCCTTTTTAGGTAAAACTAGGGTCGGATTTGGGTATAAATCACTCGGATCTATCATTTGGAAGGATTTTGTATTTTTCGACCACCAGCGACGAAAATGGCCGGCGGTGAGATTTGCGACGGCAGACGGTTGCCGGCCGATGACCGAATTCCCTCCGGTGAGGGAATCCTAGAGAGAGGCGAGAGAGTTTAAAACTCTCTCAGTTAGAGAGAGAATGGAAAGAAGATAATGAGAAAATTTGGCCTTAAGGCCGGTTATAATAGGGTATTTATACCCTCTCTTAAATGACGTCGTTTAAGGGAGGCCTTTTATGTAATTTTATGCCTGGCTACTCCCGCAGCCATTGTAACTTTGAAAACTTGCAATTTGATCCTTACAACAAGTTTTTATATATTATAATTCCGTTCATTAATTTTTTTTCATTATAATTTAGTCATTGATTTACTTATATATATATATTAGGTAAAATAACCGAATTAGCCATTATGATTTTAATAATTATTATTTTAATCCCTATAGCTTATTGGAATTTATTTTAAATTGATATTCAAATTCTATATAATTTCATTTTAATCACTAAATGAATAATGTGTAAAATAGCATGTTTAATCCCTGTAATTTTAAATAATTAATTATGAATTATGTATTTAATTTTAATATGTTATAATTTTGTCACTAATTTTAATATTTTCATTTATTTTTAATTACAAGTTGTTTTGATATTATTTTTATAATTTTATTTATTCATTGTTCAGTCATATTTTAATTGTATATGTTTATTTTAATATATTTAATTATTATTATTATTATTTAATCATGTAAATATATATATAATAAATAATATTTATCTATTTATTTTATTTCTATTAAAATCCTATTTATAAATTTAATGAATTACTTTTAAATCATTTTAATCATATTTTAATATTTATTTTTCAATATTAAGAAAGGGCGGTCTTAAAGCAACTGGATGTCTATTTTCTGATATTTTTAAATAAATAAATATTTTAAATTATATATATTTTAATTATTTTTAGATAAATGTTTTCTTAATATTTATTTATTTATTAATATTAAGAAAGGAGTTGTCTTAAAGCACCTAGAAACCCTTTTCTGATATTTCTAAATAAATAAATATCTTATTTATATATATATATATATATATAAATTAATAAATTTCTCAAAATTATAGTAATAAATTTGAAATAAATAGGATTATAAATTAAATATATCTTCAAATTTTTAAATTTCTAATAATAGAGACAATTTATAAGTAATGAGTACCAATTTTGGGCGTTATAGGGGTGTTAATCATTCCTTAAACGTAATCGACCATAAATAATTTTTTATTAAAAATTGTTGGTTATACGCAGATCAGTTTATCTTTTAAATTATGTTTTCTTAAAAATTATTTTAAAAGATTGTTTTTAGGTATTTGACCTACCTAACCCACGTCGCTTCATCTGCTGCCACGACGCCTATCGAAGGCTTCTAGAAGAGCCATTCCAGTCGCACACGTTGCCCAACAGTGAGTCACCACTGGAAGTTTGGTGACTCACCAAACTTCGGCTCTTTACCCGGTCCAAGACGGGCACCGGTGATGGTTATAAAACCATCAACTGAACCTGCAAGAAGACCACGAGAGCAACCACAGAAAACAAAGCTAGCCAGAGAGCAACCAAAACACAAAAAGAGAAAAAAAACCAGAGAACCAACAACCCAAGAACCAAATCACCAAAATATCGAGATAAAAAATAGAGAGAAACCTTACCGTTCGAATCTCACCAGAAAAACAAAAATACCGAAGGTATTTTTTTTGTAGATCTACAGAAATATGAGTCTTTTTAGGTTAAACTAGGGTCGAATTTGGGTATTGATCACTTGGATCTATCATTTGGGAGGTTTTTGTATTTTATGGTCACCAGCGATGGTGGCCGACGGTGTGATTTACGGCGGTAGACGGTTGCCGGCCGGTGACTGGATTCCCTCCGGTGAGGGAATCCTAGAGAGAGGCGAGAGAGTTTAAAACTCTCTCAGTTAGAGAGAGAATGGAAAGAAGAGAATGAGAAATTTGGCCTTAAGGCCGGTTATAATAGGGTATTTATACCCTCTCTTAAACAACGTCGTTTAAGGGAGGACCTTTGTGTAATTTTGCGCCTGGCTAAACTATTCCCGCAACCACTGTAACTTTGAAAACTTGCAATTTGATCCTTACTGCATGTTTTTATATATTATAATTCAGTTCATTAATTTTTATTCATTATAATTTAGTCACTGATTTACTTATATATATATTTTAGGTAAAATAACCGAATTAGCCATTATGATTTTAATAATTATTATTTTAATCCCTAGAGCTTGTTGTAATTTATTTTAAATTGATATTCAAATTCTATATAATTTCATTTTAATCACTAAATGAATAATGTGTAAAATAGCATGTTTAATCCCTGTAATTTTAAATAATTAATTACGAATTAGGTATTTAATTTTAATATGTTATAATTTTGTCACTAATTTTAATATTTTCATTTATTTTTAATTACAAGTTTTTTTGATATTATTTTTATAATTTTATTTATTCATTGTTCAGTCATATTTTAATTGTATATGTTTATTTTAATATATTTAATTATTATTATTATTATTATTATTATTATTATTATTATTATTTAATCATGTAAATATATATATAATAAATAATATTTATCTATTTATTTTATTTCTATTAAAATCCTATTTATATATTTAATGAATTACTTTTAAATCATTTTAATCATATTTTAATATTTATTTTTCAATATTAAGAAAGGGCAGTCTTAAAGCAACTGGATATCCATTTTCTGATATTTTTAAATAAATAAATATTTTAAATTATATATATTTTAATTATTTTTAGATAAATGTTTTATTATTATTTATTTATTTATTAACATTAAGAAAAGAGCTGTCTTAAAGCACCTAGAAGCCTTTTTTTGATATTTCTAAATAAATAAATATCTTATTTATATGTATATATAAATTAATAAAATTTCTCAAAATTATAGTAATAAATTTGAAATAAATAGGATTATAAATTAAATATATCTTCGAATTTTTAAATTTGTAATAATAGAGACAATTTATAAGTAATGAGTACCAATTTTGGGCGTTATAGGGGTGCTAATCCTTCCCTCAATGTAATCGACCACGAATCATTTTTTATTAAAAATTGTTGGTTATACGCAGATCAATTTATCTTTTAAATTAAGTTTTCTTAAAAACTATTTTAAAAAATTGTTTTTAGGTATTTGACCTACCTTACCCAAAAAGGTCAATGGCGACTCCCAAAATATTTTTTAACTCAAAATCATTTATTTATTCGCTTTATTTTTTTCCGCCAAGTAAAATTTCGTGCCCGGGTGAAAACCGGTTACGACAATGGCCATCTGGGAAAGCTCTCAGGTAACCTCTAGCTCATTTAATTTTGAAGATTATTCTTTTGATGAGCTATTAGAGGAATATATATTGGGTTGGCTTCGGATTATGAGAAATTATTTTTAAAATACAAAATGATAATTCAAAATTGAAAAACAAAAATAATCTCATATCCAAGACCAACAATGATCTTGAAAGTAAAATCAAAGATTTACAAATCAAACTAGATGAGTTTGAAAGAAAAATTCTGATTTGCATAATTTACTTTCAAAGGTCAATGATGATCATCAAAAAGAAATTGATGATCTTAAAAATTCTTTTAATAAAGTTGGAACAAAACGTTTTGAAAATGGAGAAAGTTCAAAATCCAACTTTGTTAGAAAAAGTTTTAAAAACTACAATCATAGAGGTCCTCGAAGAACCTCTAATGGAAAAATCGTTAGAAGTATATGGGTTCCTAAAGAACTCATTACTACTAAAGATAAGGATATCCTACATAAGTGAATACCCAAGCGGACTAGAATTTTAGAAACTAATGAATATGGACCCAAAAGAAATTGGGTACCAAAAATAAAAAAATAATCTATGTTTGTAGGAAAATGAGCATTGCTACAAAGTACGAGAAACAAATTCAAACTCATGGTACCTTGATAGTAGATGCTCAAGACACATGACCGGAGACAAGAGCCGGTTCATAGAGCTTAACGACAAAAATAGAGGAGAGGTGACTTTTGGTGATAATTAAAAAGGTCACATTGAAGGTATAGGTACTATAGGTAATACCTCTTCAATACAAATTAAAGATGTTTTATATGTGAATGGTTTTAAAGAATAATCTATTGAGTATTAGTCAATTTTGCGATAAAGGATACAATGTCTTATTTGAAACAAATGGTTGTAAAGTCATTGACATTGTATCTAATCGGATTATGCTTGTTGGTCATAGAATAGGAAACATTTACATTGTGTATTTAGATTCTATTAATATGACTAATTTATGCCTAGTTGCTAAGGATGAACATGATAGTTGGTTATGACATATGAGACTAGGATATACTAGAATGAGTGTTTTACAAAGACTAATTCAAGGAGATTTAGTACGAGGGTTGCCAAAGCTAAAATTTGATAAAGATAAAATATGTGATGCTTGTGCTAGAGAAAAACATCAAAGAGCTTCCTTTAAGTCCATTAATGATGTATCAACTAGCAGAGTATTACAATTAATCCATATAGATCTTTTCGGGCCAATTAGGATTGTTAGCTTGGGTGGAAAACAATATTGCTTTGTATTGGTAGATGATTATTCTAGATATACTTGGGTTCTATTCTTAAGTACTAAAGATGAAGCATTAGAAAAATTGATCACGTTTTCAAAGGTAATCCAAAATGAAAAAGGTTACTCCATAACTAGTGTTAGGAGTGATCATGGTACTGAATTTGAAAATCTTAGATTTATTGATTTTTGTAATTCTAATGGTATTAGCCATAATTTTTCAGCTCCAAGAACCCCTCAACAAAATAGAGTTGTTGAGAGGAAAAATTGAACTTTAGAAGAAATGGTTAGAACCATGCTTTATGAAAACAATTTGCCAAAATATTTTTGGGCGGAAGCCACAAATACTGCTTGTTATGTTATTAATCGAGTAACAATTAGGCCAATTTTGAAGAAAACTCCATATGAACTTTTCAAAAATAAAAAACCTAACATTAACTATTTTCATCCTTTTGGATGTAAATATTTTGTTTTGAACAACGATAAAGAAAATCTTGGCAAATTTTATACTAAAAGTGATGAAGGAATTTTTCTGGGTTATTCCTTAAATTCTAAAGCTTATCGAGTATTTAATAAAATAACTTTTGTGGTAGAAGTGTCTATACATGTTGTTTTTTATGATAATCCCCTTCCTAGGAATGATTATTGTGTGAATGATGATGCATGTATTGTAAACACAAATGACGTTAGACATAACGTTGGAGAACCATCATCAAATGAAGAAATGAAAGATGAGGAAACTCATGATGTTCTCGAGAATCCAACCATTGAAGAAAGGGAAGTCTCTTACCCAATAGAATACAAATATGTCAAGGATGGTGAGATAATAGATGATCCATCCAAAGGGGTAACAACTCGATCTTCTCTTAAAAATATATGTAATTATGTTGCATTTATCTCATGCATAGAGCCTAAGAATATTAAAGAATCATTAAATGATGAACATTGGATTATGGCTATGCAAGAAGAGTTAAATCAATGTGAGAGAAATAAAGTATGGATATTAGTTGAAAGGCCAAGTAATAAATCTACTGTAGGTACTAGATGGGTATTTAGGAATAAGATTGATGAAAGTGATAATGTAGTGAGGAACAAGGCTAGACTTGTTGCTCAAGGCTATACTCAAGAAGAAGGCATAAACTATGATAAAACATACGCTCCCGTAGCTAGGATGGAAGCAATAAGAATGTTATTAGCATTTGCATGTTTCAATGAATTTAAATTATATCAAATGGATGTTAAAAGTGCTTTTTTAAATGGTTTTATAAAAGAAGAAGTGTATGTGGAACAACCTCTTGGTTTTGAAGATTCAAAATTTCCAGGTCATGTTTTTAAATTGACAAAAGTGCTTTATGGTTTAAAACAAGCTCCTAGAGCTTGGTGTGAAAGATTGTCAAATTTGTTAATTGAAAAAGGTTTTTCAAAAGGGAAGGTTGACACTACATTGTTTTTAAAGCATAAAGGAAAAGATTTATTAGTAGTTCAAATTTATGTTGATGATATAATATTTGGTTCTAATAATGATGTTCTTTGCCAAGAATTTTCTAAGCTAATACAGAGTGAATTTGAGATGAGCATGATGGGGGAGCTCTCATTTTTCTTGGGACTCCAAATCAAGCAAAGAAAAGATGGCATCTTCATCAATCAAGCAAAATATGTCAAGGATATGCTCAAGAAATATGGATTGGAAAATGGGAAACCTCATGTCACTCCAATGAGCTCATCATCAAAGCTTGACAAAGATGAATGAGGTAAATGTGTGGATATTAAATTATATAGGTCAATGATTGGCTCTTTGCTTTATCTAACCACAAGTAGATCGGAAATTATGTTTAGTGTTTGCTTATGTGCTAGATTTCAATCATGCCCTAAGGAATCACATTGACTAGCTGTTAAGAGAATCTTTAGATACCTTAAGGATACTCCTAGTTTAGGGCTTTGGTATCCTAGAGACTCTAGCTTTAGCTTGCATGCTTTCTCTGATGCGGATTATGGAGGATGCAAATTAGATAGGAAAAGCACCTCTGGTACTTGTTAATCCTTAGGAAATATGTTGATTTTATGGTTTTCAAAGAAACAAAATTGTGTTGCATTATCTACCACTGAAGCGGAATATATTTTAGCCGATAGTTGTTGTGCACAAGTTTTATGGATGAAACAAAAACTTTTAGATTATGGAATTGAAGTAGGTACCATACCTATAAAGTTTGACAATACTAGTGCTATTTGTCTCACTAAAAATCCTATTCAACACTCTAGAACTAAGCATATTGAAATGAGACAGTCACTAAAGAAGATGTAGTTCTAGAATTTGTTGATACTTTGCACCAATTAGTGGATATTTTTACAAAACCTTTAGATAAAGAAAGATTTTGGACACTTAGGAGAGAATTATGTTTAACTTACCTATCTTCACTTAGTGTTTACAATAATTTCTAGCACTTTTAATTAAGATTGAAAAATGCTTATAAAAATATTTTTTTATTGCATTCTTTGCCATTAGTTAGGGGGAGTTTATGATCCTTAATGAAAATTAAATATATGTTCAAATAATGTTTAATGATAGATTTGATTGATTGAACATTGTTAATTTTCGATATATGAGTTGCCAATACCCCCATCGGGTTCTGGCCTCTTAAACCCCCAAATTATCATTTTGTTTAAAACTCTCTTCTCTTCTCTCTCACGCTGTTCACCCTCTCTCTCACCCCTAATCTCTACTTTGCTCAAAATCAACGTTTCAAGTCGGAATCTCTTCAGTTTTCAACTCATAATATCTTCATCTTTCAAGGTAATTTTTCTAAAACCACTATTTTCTTGATTTTGAACATAGGACTAGTTTTAATTAGTTCTAGGTTGAAATAGTGATCGTGTAACACCCCTAACCCATATCCGACCCGGATACGAGTCCGAGGTGTCACATTGACTTTTTAAATCATTTACTTTGACAAAAAATAAAATAATTAAATAAAAATTCAGTTCAACATTTTTAATAAACCAAATTATTGTTATTGTGTAAAATATATTCATTTACAAAACTTATCAGAGCGTATTCGACACCAATCTTTTATATTACATGCCAACTACATTTCATAAAATGCATATAATTCAAGATTTTTCTGATCTGAACTTCAGGAAGGAGATGCTAACCTGATGAGCTCATCTTCGATCCCTTTTTTCCTCTTCTTGAAACCTACGTGTGAAACATTCACACGCTAAGTCGATGACTTAGTAAGGCATTAAATTATGAAAGAACTCTAACTATTTACACATGCATGAACATATCATTTTATAATGCCACATCAAAACCATATAACATTATATATATCATATACATATCACACATTATTTTAAATCTCTAACCTTAGTCCACTATCAATATTCTTATCATTTATATCTTATAATTATATCCTCTTATATCTATTCTTTTACTCAACATATTATTCAATTAACCAAGCAATACATATATCATTATATAAATCATATCAAATTATCTAATAAGAAATACATGCATGCATATAAATCATCATTAGTCACTTATCATTTAATCACATAGCACATATACTTAACCTTCTTAATCATATACTATACCTATACCTCATCATGTCCTTGCTATAAAATATATCATATCACAACATATATTTGTTATTATCTTTTGATTAGCCCATGTACATATGTGAGAACTATTTATATGTGAGTCTCTAGAGGTTGTGTACTAATGTTGTCACCACAGCTCATATAAATGCACCGAAGTGTCACGTAGAATTGCACCGAAGTGCCGCGTAGAATTGCACCGAAGTGCCATATAAAATGTCCCTAAGGACCACATAGAAAATTCCTTAAGAATCATATACATATGCAAAGGATCAAGTATGTGTCTCAAAATACATCACACATGTTCCAAGGAATACATATATGTCCCAAAGGACCGCGTAGACCCTCGACTCTTGGCATGCCAACTATACTTCTAGCTCTCAGAACACATAACATTGGCATTAATATTCATGTTATCACACATTCACATATTTACCTAGTCACATAGTTCTTTCACATAGCTCATTGTCATATAAATCACATATCACATATACACATAAACACATGGTTCACTTACGCGTAGAACATTTTCATATAATTCACATATCATAGAGCTTATCACATAATAATTGTATTCTTTTTCACATAATCACATAGTTATATAATATTTCATATGACATATACTTTCTCTTTCATATATCTCATGTCACGTATCATATCTTATGATCATGTAATCATGTTACTCATAATCACATAACTTCTACTCATAAGGTTCAACATCATTAAACTTAGTTCACTTTCCATATTATCATACATTTATATAATCTTATATGTCCTATCATTAACCTATAAAATTACTCATATACTCATATAACTATTATCCTTTCTCCGGTAATCACATAGATCACATTTTATAACGTACACTATGTGCATATAATAACTTATCTCATATCATATAACTTATGGTTTATACTTTTATATTCACATAAATTCTGTAACATATTATAACCTATAAACATATATCACTTATGCATGTATACATGTACACATTTTCATATAGTCTATATATATATAACTCCATGTTTTACATAATTACTTATCTCCCATCATTTATTTACTAATTTCATATATTTACCTAGTTCAGTTTCACATAGCTTATCATATATACAAGTCTTCTAATAAATTATCATCAAAAGCTCCTATAATATCTCTATATGGATTCATAGATTTTTACTATATATCTTATTCATTATAAATTCATTTAAGCCTATAAATCTTTCCCATATAATTTATCTTACATGTTTATATAATCACTTCCTCTTGTTATCACATAAGTCATTGATATTTTACATAATTCGTGATCCTATAATTTATATCTCAGGATTCATATAATTTATATCTCATTTTCCTATAATACATAATCATTATAACACATATCATATAAATTCATACCACATAACATGTAATACGAACTAAGCATATTCACGTAATATCAACATAATCATACTTCTAATCATACAATCATATATCAAAATATTGGAAAGACTTGTCGCAAGTCCAATTTCCATACATACGTATATTCTAATACCACTCACATGGCCTCACTAGTCACTAAACTTTCAACTTTGTTAATCCTTCTAATTCAAAATCTCTTATTAGTGATGACAAGTCAAATTCCTTCTCAAATTTCACTTATTAACTCTTTTCCAGACATAATTAAAAAATTTTCTTTAATCTCTTCTAACTTTCATCTTGTGTTTTAGAACAAATTAAGCTTTCCTTAGCTTAATTATCATCTAATGATCATAACCCAACCTTAAAATCAACAATTAATCAACAAGAAAAGAAACTCACCTTTGAGCTTGGAGATACGGGATGATGAAGAAGAAGAAGAAAGAAAACTCTGGAGAATTCTCTCATTTCCCACATATTAATTACTAACAACTTATAGGAAATATTTCCATATAAATCATTGAACTATTCAATTATTCTACTTTAATCACCAAATTCTGAAATATTTCAATTTGGTCACTAACATGGTATTGAGGATGTTACAAATCGGGCATTTTTTAGATTTTGTTTTAAAACAATAATTTACAACTAATTTCATCAAAAACACAAGATTTGATCAATTTTTTTAAACATTTCGAAATAAAAAAATTTGTTTTGGTTTTAAAATCGTTGTTGTTTTTATTTAATTATGTGTTTTTGAAAACTACATATTGATTTTTAAATATTGTTTTCAAACATAGTTTTCAAATTTGCCCATTAGGCAAGATTTGATCAATTTTTTAAACATTTCGAAATAAAAAAATTTGTTTTGGTTTTAAAATCGTTGTTGTTTTTATTTAATTATGTGTTTTTGAAAACTACATATTGATTTTTAAATATTGTTTTCAAACATAGTTTTCAAAATTTGCCCATTAGGATTATTTTAGAGAACCTTGAAATATTGAGGACTCATTTAAGTTTTGGGATTGATTATATTGCATACTTATGTTTTAAATTGCAGGTATCTATCCTATTCTGATTTCTTAAACCATGTCTCATAAACATTATAGGTCATCATCTAATCGTTCAAACCGACCACGAAACCCACCTCCTATTCAACAAATTCCTAATCCCGATGATCCCGAAATGACAATACGAAACTCGTGCTTTAATGAACCTGGCCGTAGGGATAATCTTTACCATAGGTTTGTCTATATCTTCGAGTCGTATAAAATTCGGGAAGAACGAATCCCTTATCTTCGAGCCATGTTAGAAATGAATTTTAGATATCTTCCTATCTTACAAGCTTGGAATTTGGTAAACTTTTTCAACTTGTTCGAATTTTCTATTCAAATGTTGTTTGTATACAAAACCAAGTTAAAATCGAAACAATAGGAATTCGATCCTATCTTTTAGGTCAATTCATTTATATTGACTCGGAGTACATAACTAACGCATTTGATTTAGATAATGTCGGTTTAGATAATGAGAAACAAGTAGTAGGTTCTCCTTACAAGGTCAAGTCGAGTGCGAGTGTGTTAGATCACCACGATCATTTTCTCCATCTGATGATTTCTTAGTGGTTTAGACCATCTAGAGGAAAATACTCCACTTTTAGAGCTTTAGACCTTTGGTGGATACATTGTATCCAAAATAATAAGAAAATAAACCTACCTCAAATTATCTTTTCCAAACTTGTTGAAACCGTAAACCTTATCCCTAATAAAAAGGTTTGTGAAACTCTAGTTTACGGTTATCTTCTGAGTAACCTGTTTATCAAAGCCCAGCTTAGAGTTCGGCTTGATGTAGCAATCCATCTAAAAAACGAAATCAATTTGACATCTTTAAAGAAATCGGGATGGAAGAAGGAAAATGATCAATGGGTTCGATCCCCTGAGAAAACACAGGGAGCTAGTTCTTCACGAGTTCCACCTCCACCGGCACTAGCAGTGGACGATGATCCAGAGCTTCAACAACTTATACAAGATATTGACAATGAAGTACCCAATGATGAGCCGACACATCAAGAGGATCAAATGCCTCCATATTTTCGATAATTTTTAGAGACATTTGATCTAAGGTTCGCATCTATAGAGTCACATTTAATTTCTATGGGAGCTCAACAATGGGAGATGAACGAACGTTTATATGCGCTCACACTCAATATGCGAGAACGTTATCCTCCTCCTCCCGATCCTTTTATGGATGATTAGACTGTTCTTGCTTTGTTTTCTTGGATTGAACTTAGGATTTATTATTTTAAACATTTGATTGGATTTTGGATTTGGATGTTTGAATGTTTGTTTGGATGTTTTATTTTGGTTTGAATGATATTTGAATGGTTACTAGTTATTTGAGCTTCATATTAATTATTTTTATATTTGGCATCATTTAGACACATATGACCAATTACCATTGCACATTATCAATGAATATTGAATTATGGACTAATGGCTAATCTTCTCTTGACTTTGATCTTAGTAGCTTACGCTATATCTAAATATCAATTGGCGAATGTTTCAAAAACCTTATTTAAAAACATTTTAGAGTCTTTTTGATTTAACAAAAAGGGGGAGAAGTGTTATAATAAGGGGGAGTAATAATTTTCAAAATTGGTTTCAAAAATGATTTTCAAAGAAAATCTTAAAATTACTTAAATGTTTTGTTATATAAAAAAGGGGGAGATTGTTGAAAAAATTTTGATGTTTCGATATAACAAGTTAAGTGTTATTGAATTTTAAGATTTTATAATCATTTTTAAAGTATATTCGATTAAATTATTCGAATATCAAAATATTACTCTAAGTTTTTCAAATGTCAATTTCAATCCTTAAGTGTAAAATTGTGTTTTAATCTTAAAATATTTTTGAAACAAATTTTACAAAGTATTTCTATCCTTAATCGATCCAAAAATAATTTTTAATAGAAGGGCTTCGAAAAATAAAATATTGCCCCGTGGGTACCAATACCCCTCCTAGGGTACCGATACCCCTATGCAAGATTTGGCTCCGAAAATAACAGAATGCCCTATGGGTACCGATACCCCTATCCATATAAAGGTCAAAATATTTGAATTTTACATTGTAGGTACCGATACCCAATGAAGAGGTATCAATACCCTACGCTCCCAATAGACTTTTTCAAGAGTGTTTTCACACTACAATGGCTCTAACATCACCCAAATGATTCACAATGGCTAGAATCAAACCAAGGTGTATTTAAACAAGTTCTGAAGCCAATGATCAATGAGAATTCATTGAGAAACAAGAGAGAAAGCATTAAACATCAAGTTTGTGCATTTCAAGCCAATTTTCCTTCAACATTCATTTTTCTTTCAAGAACACATATTGTGCTCATTTGTAATCATCTTTGAGTGTTCTTTTCTTGTTCTAGAATTGTGCAAACATATTAACTTGTGAGGTTTTTTCTGTAAGTTTACAAAATTTGTATTGTTCTCTTTGGGAGAGAGTGCTCTCAAGAATTTGGGGTATAATTCTTGAGGGATTTGTAAGGTTACTCTTTGTCCTCAAAAGAAAGATAAATTAGTGAATTTGTGGAAAATCCTTAGTTTGGATAGCTAGGGTAGTGGGAGTAGACTTTGGTTGAGAAAGTCAAACCATTCTAAATTGCTGTGCAAATATTTTTAATATTCTGCAAAAGCTTCCACCTAAATTTTTATTGTCAATTCACCCCCTCTTATCTTTTTCTTCGATCGATTCAATCAACACGAATATTGCCTCATTTTAGAAAATCATGATGCGGTTTTGAAAAGGATGTCGACTCTTTTTGGGAATTACCAATAGTCACCCCCGGAGCATGATTGCGGGAGACATACTATTAATTCCTTAATAAGAGAACATGCCTTAGTGTTAAAAATAAAATGCAATCACACAAAATTTCATTCATCCTAATCAAACTAAAAGTAAATTAAGGCTTTTTTTAAACTTAAAGTGTCAAATTATGAAAGTTAAAGGACCTAAAGGTTCAAACCTAGATGTGTAGGTTCTAATATTGATCCTATTTGATTTTTAAACCGATTATTGAATCGAATAACCGATGTGGTCCTTTGAGCATTTACGCGAGGGCTGACTCAGAGTGTTCCCTAAAGTAGGGGGACTATATTAAAATCTATATAAAAGTGGAGGCTCTATTTATACTATTTAATTATGTCAATGTTAAAGCTCTAATTAAGTTTGGGGAAGGATAACTACAATCAAAGCCCTAGGATAATTACAACTCAAAGCCCTAATACTTATTAAAATAAAGGAATTATACTAAGAATTTGAAATTATTTGAAGATTAATAAATTAAGGATTCAAACAATTGACTAGAGTAATCAGACATTTTTATGCAAAAACTCGAATCGAATTGTTCCCTAATTAAGACCAAGGTGAAATCCTAATAACTAAATCAAATTTTAAGCTTAAAGAACTAATCTAAGAGTAAATTTAAAAAAATAACTAATTAAATAAAAAAAGCTTGAATAATAAACCCCATTAAAATAAAACTAAATAAGCAAAAAAATGTAAGGATTAAATTGCAAGCAACAGAAAACAACAATACTTAATTAGAAATAAAATAAAAATGTTCATAGTGGCCAAATTAAAATAACTAGTAATTAAGAATCTAAAATTAAAACAAATAAAGTAAACCAGTGGAAAGAATGTAACATACATAGAACCTTGAAGGACCAAAGAAAAAAAACCTAAAATTCTTACCAATTAAAGAATAAATAAAAGGTAAATTTACGTAATTAAGGCACAAATATTTGGGTTAAAAGAAACAAACATTAAGGACAAGATTATATTGTAAAAATTACCACAAATATCAAATGGCATGAAGTAAATAACCTCGAAAAGTATTACTAAAACATAAAAAAGTGGGAAATATCAAAATAGAGGCCGTAACTTCGAGGAGCCTTTTAAATATACAATCAGTGACCAAACTACATGAACGTATTAAAATTAGGATGACTAATAAGTAATATACCCACGAATACATAACATACATAAAAATGGGAAATAACCAAAGTAGCCCAAATAAAAAATGTAATTAAATAGCAAACTTGGCCCTCCCCTAGGACCGAAATGCAAAACACGGAAAATATTAGGGAGACCTAAGACGAAATAACCCCTAAATTTCTACTATATATAACACTTTTTCATTTTATTTTCATTTTAAACCAAACACTCGAAAAAAAACCTTAAACTCTCTCAACTCTCCCCTCTCTCTCTCGGTTGAGAACCTTGTCGAAATCTAGTGTCGCCGATCCGACTGTCGCTTAGGCCACCACACACGGTGTTCGGAGCCCTTAAACAACCTAAAACACCCTTTTTTTCTCCGATCTACACTCCTAATCCCCAATCTAGCCTTCTCAAACCAAACCCGACAACTGAAAAAAAAAACCTTATACCACTCGAAAATGGCTTGACTTTTCGGATGGTTCGTACTCCGACGACCCTCGATGGTGGAGCAGACTCCACTCACCCTGAAACCTCATAACTTACCCTTTAAAACCTAGATCTAGGCCGAAAACCAACACGCAAGACCCTAAGTTCTTCAACCTCCTCACCAACGACCTACCTCAGCAGCCCCAACTCCAGTGAGACTCTCCATTCCTCAAGTAATTACTAGATCTCCTTATTTATTTTACTGTAAAAATGAATATTACTTATGCTTTTATTCTTGTTTTTATTTTGAAATGAAACACAAAAAAATAGAGAAAAAAACTACCTTTAAAATACTTTGTATATTCTATGAAAACAAGAGCCAAAAGGATCATTGATTGTTACATTTCATTCATGTTTTATAGCCCTATTTTTACATAAAATAATCTAAAGAAAAGCCTAATCTAATGCTAGGTTATTATTTATGATGATTGTGGGCTTTTAATGCCCCATATTTTTTGGAGTTTGTTGACATCTCTAACAAATAGCTGACCAGCGTGGCTGTGGCGGTGGCAGGACGCTTGGAAATGATAGCGGCGGCTGAATGGATGATACCTTTAAGGTTAGGGTTAGGGTTAGATTAGGTTAGGGTATGGATCTGAGTTTGGGCCTGTAAACTGGGTTGGAAGGTTTGGCTATAAGTCTGGGTTTTATTTGGGTTTAGGGTCTGTGTATCAATTTTTTTTGTTTTGGTTTTTATTTTAGGGTTTGGTTTGGTTTGGGACCATAAAAGAAAATGGTGCTTACACCTGCCCCTCTTTGCTCATTATTGTGGAATGAGAATGAAGCAAATATATAAAGCACCAATTTTCGGTGTAATCATTGTTCTTCGTCCTGTAGGTTCTTCTCATTATTAACTCTTAGCTGGGGATGTCGATCAATATCCTTCTGTGACGAAAACGAGCTAAGGTTAAACAAGTTCTTCTTATTATGAACTTCTTCTCCCTCGTCGGATGAGTTATTCTCATTACAAACTCCCTACTGGAAATGTTGATCCAAGGTTGAACAAGTTCTTCTCATTATGAACTTCTTCAACCTCGTCGGATGAGTTTTTCTCATTACGAACTCCCTACTGGAAATGTCGATCCAAGGTTGAACAAGTTCTTCACATTATGAACTTCTTCTACCTCGTCAGATGAGTTCTTCTCAATATGAACTCTCAACTGGAAATGTCGATCCAATGTTGAGCAAGTTCTTCTCATTATGAACTTCTTCTCCCTCGTTGGATGAGTTCTTCTCATTATGAACCCTCCAATGGAAATGTTGATCCCAGGTTGAACAAGTTCTTTTCATTATGAACTTCTTCTTCCTCGTTGGATGAGTTCTTCTCATTATGAACTCTCTACTGGAAATATCGATCCAAGGTTGAGCAAGTTCTTCTCATTATGAACTTCTTCTCCCTAGTTGGATGATTTCTTCTCATTATGAACTCTCCACTGGAAATGTTGATCCCAGGTTGAACAAGTTCTTATCGTTATGAACTTCTTCTTTCTCGTCGGATGAGTTCTTCTTATTATGAACCATTCCATTGGGAAATATTGATCAACCTCCTTCTGTGATGGAAATGAGCTAAGGTTGAACAAGTTCTTCTCATTATGAACTTCTTGTCCCTCATCGTATGAGTTCTTCTCATTATGAACTCTCCATTGGAAATATTGAGCCAATGTTGAACAAGTTGTTCTCATTATGAACTTTTTCTCCCTTATCGGATGAGTTATTCTCATTATGAAATCTCCACTGGAAATGTTGATGCAAGGTTGAACAAGTCCTTATCGTTATGAACTTCTTCTCCCTCGTTGGATGAGTTTTTCTTATTATGAACTCTCCATTGGAAATATTAATTGGTTTATCCTCTCCTTGAATATTTAAACTTCTTTCAAATAAAAGACGTGAATTGATTCTTTGCTGCAATCTTCTTCTTCAACGTGGAATTTTAAAATCTTTGCTAACTTTGGAATTCTTCCAAGTGATGGCTTTTCTGTGGAATGGGTTCCTCTGCTCTTGAGACTCTGCCACTCCAAAGTTAATTTCCTCTTTTTGAGATTTGGATTGTGATTTTCTCTTCTTATGGTCAGAAATCCTTTTTTTCTTTGGGAGATCTCGAATGTATGAATGCAATTAAATGTCTAAACGTAATGCATTTTTCCTATGCAAATAATGTTTTCATTGATGCAGAATTTTGTTTTTATATTATTCTTGGCTTCAAAGTGGAAAACTTGGTCTTCCTTCACTTAGCCAATCTCGGCTAGAGCCTACTCCAACATTAGAACGGAAACTTATTCAATTCAAGCAAGCGTTCTCCTTTTTTTTGGAAGAGCAATCTAATCAGCTCATGTTAACTTATCTTTTCTCTCTTCTTGTTCTTGTTTCTTCATGAAAATTTTAGAAAGAATGCTCTCTCTCTCTAATTATTATTGTGATTAGATATATGATCTTGACGCTTTTGTCTTTGACCCAATTATTCTAACAGAGCTGTTTCTTCAAGACTTTTCTGTTAATTGAAGCATGAATGGTTTTTTTCTCAAAGTAAGCTTCTCTTGTCTCTATATTCTACCCCTGATACTCCAAGCAGTGAGGTTTATTCTCAATAGATTCTTGATTTGACTCTTGTTATCCAAACATGATATGGATTTCTATCCATGCCCCACTGCGGGTACTTTCATGTCTTATATTTATTTGAATGCCAGAAATTCAACTCTAAATGGCCTTACTCTCGCATCATCCATCAAAAATTACATATTGTCAGCCAGATAAACACTATCCTTGGATTGTTATAAAGCTTTTGAATGTCAATGCCAACTTTAATTGTGGATAAGATTTCTTATTTTCAAGGTCCTTGAGAAGGTTAATTTATATGCCTGATACATGAGTACCTTGAATCTTTGTTACAATCTGAAAAATCTCAAAATAACTATGCCCTTTCTTATTAAGGCAATTGTCTGCTTCGTGATCAATTATTGATGATGTCACAAAGATATGTGAAAAGATTCATTCTTGAGTCTCCTGATCTGACATATTTTATTGTTCCAGGGATTGGAGAATGTCTCCCTTGCCCTTGCATTTGATAAGCCTCGTCAGCTTCTTGAGCAATCATCTTGTTTATTTGCCCAAGATCAAAACAGCCTGAAAAATGTCTTCGATGTGGATCAGACAACTATCCTTATGAATTCAGCTCATACATACACTCTTTCACGAGTTTCAATGTTTTGGGCTACTTTGGACTTCCTACATTTAAATATTACTTCAAAGTAATACCAATAAATCTTTTAATTTCTTTTTAATTATGTTAATCTACTTATAAGATGTTTGTAAACAAAATTCGGGCTTGACATGAGAAAAATGGATTTTTTACATAGTCATGGCAATCATGGAAAGGATAAAAATCAAGAAATAAAGTCAAATGCCTCAAGCATCATTAGCATGAATGTTCCTAAACCAATCGACTTGATATAATTTGGAGCACTAAGGTAAGCTTCTATTTAGCTGATCTCAAATGTTTTCAAAATGTCTGTAGATGTGAATATCCTTTTAAAATATCAGGCTCTTATAAATCAATCAACTGAATACAACCCCGAAGCGTAGAGGTGAGCTTGTATCTATAGGACTTCCGAAAATAGCCAAAATGTTTGCATATGTGAAACTCATCCCAAAGTACTAGATACTTTAGAGGGTTTTATTTGCCAGATGCTTAATATCAAAATGTATTTGAGCCGCCCTTTCAGGTTTTCAACTCAAATCCTTCTTTTGGTTTCAAGAAGATTTTTTTTATTTTCGCCCCCTTTCAAAAATTTCCTTTTCTTTTTCTCTCCTTTTTCTTTTCTTCTTCCCTTTTTTATTATTCTTTTTTATTATTTCCTATTTTTTGTTATTTTGTTATTTTTTTTCATTTTTCATTTTTCCCTTTTTCTTTTTTTTTCTATTTTTTTCTTTCTCCTTTGTTCCTTTTTTTTTTCTTTTCTCATCTTCAAAGCAAAAGAATACTTAATAGTCATTTCACATGATGAAGGAAAAAGAAAGCCACTAGAGAAGAAGGCTATGACTAATCAATAACTATTCATGTCTATCAATAATATTAGCAAAACCCCAAAAAGGTCTGAACACACGTCTACTTCGAAGATAACTTAAATAAGTCTTGAGTTGCACAAGCATACGTGAAATGATGGTTCAAAAGTGGCTCTTTTTCAACAGAATAACATAGAGAAACTGACATTTTCCTTTAATCTGGAAAGCCGAGGGACGACAATGGCTCCGGGAACAGTAACACCACCATGACTCGATGATGTCTCAGAGGTATCCTCCAGCTTCATAAATTACCCACACTGCGAAGTTTCCAAGTGGGCATAGAAAATAAGATCAATGATAAAGATAGTGGTGGTGCTTATTTGGTACACATATGACAGAGAATGAACTGGTTCCTAGAGATCATCAATCGAAACCCAATCTGATCTAACAAAACATGATAACGGGTAGGCCTCATAGTTCAAACTCTCATCAAGAAAATTGCAATCCTCAATGACTTGATCCAGTTTTTGTTTAAAGCCTGATTGAACTTAGACCTGTTTACCTTGCTCTTGAATATGATTATCCGATCAGGATTTCTCTTCCTGAACTTGTATAGAAATCCAAGAAAACCTCCTTAATGATACCCTCATCCTCCTTGACAAGCACTCTTTTGAACAGAGAATCTATCATTTCAAGCTTAGGTGACTGTGTTCATACAAATACCTATGTAAAACAAAAAAAGATGAGTTATGGAGCTCCAGGAATTTTAAATTGGATGTCCTTAAACATTTTATCCACTCTAACAATGGGAAAGTAACGTCTGTTCTGATTTGTCTCTTGAAAAACATCAAAGGAAGGATCTATCCTAATTTCTTTCATGTCTCCACATCTAATCAGATCTTAAACAAGGCCATTTCTATCACATCGTGCCAAGAAATTAACAGTATCCCATCGTTCAATCTTATTCTGGTTTACTTGGGTGAAACTAATGTTGATAGAAGCACCACATAAACGAAGCATTGGCTCATCACCATAATTTCTCCTCTATAAAGAACTAAACAAGACAATTATTCTTTCCTGAAGCCTCTGTCTTGATTTTTCAACCAACGAAGCTCCCTAGAAAATGGTATTTAGAGCTTTTGTACTGCGTTACAAGTACACCAAAGAGCAAAGCTCAATGGGAATATTAGTGGGACGTTTTGGTTTGGCCACATTAATGCTTGGGAAATCACAAAAATAACGCAATTGTATGTTACACAAGTTGACAAAATAATTTCTACTGTCTATTCTTCATTCAAAATCTCGATTTCTTCATGGTGAGATAAGATATGTTCATCCTCATTTTCCCCTAGCCTCAATAATTTGTCAGAAATATCACATTCTTCCTCTTTTTTACACTCACAGATTTCTACTAAACAGAGGCCTCTCAAAATTTATCTCATGATTAAAATTTAGAAACATTCATGCTATGAATGATTAGGGAACCTGTAAAGAAAATTTAGAACGAATATATACATTCGATAAGTGATAGTTACTTTTATGGAATGAATGAATGAATAAAATAGGAAATAAAAGAATGTAAATAATGATAAAGAATATGAAAATGTATAAAATGATAGCCACTTGAGAAATAAGGGAAATCATCTTCAATTGCAAACAAAGTAAGATTAACATAGTAGCCCTTCACAAAAGAATTAATTCCGAGTATTACTCTAAATTCCATCTAAAAACTACAAGGAGATCCTCTGTAGTCCACTCGTTTAGTTCTCCTTCAGGGAATCACAGTCATATTTCAGTACGAATTTTCCAATCTTAGCATCTTCGGGCATTTCGCTGACATGCATCTCTTTATCTTTCCTCTTCTCTTCTTCATCAGTTACTTTCACCAAATATAGTTCAACATCAACTTTCTCGAACTGGAAAGTATTCTTCATATGCCCCCAAAGATTATATCCTTCTTTCAGGTCGACCTTTTTCTCTTTTTGCTTGTTTAGATCTTTCTTCCCTGTTGAAAATTGGGCCCAAATTTTGATCCAAAATGATTTTCTTTCAGGATGATAGTCTTGGTTGGGTTTTGAGCAACAGTTGCTGCAGCGATTAGTGAAGTATCTGTCAGACTCTTTGAAATGTCTAATGCCCCTCTTGTCATCAGAAAATCTGACATAGGCATTTGAGATGCTTTAAGGCTTTCATCTGAACAATTTGTTCTCAATCCTATGGGCCAGTCTCAGACTACATCAACTGAAACCTTCTTGTTTGGATTTTTTTCTCCTTCTCTTGTGCCATGTAGCCCATACAAGACTTGACTGCATTAATCTCTGTTGGGAAAGAGATACTTGGGCATTGAATTCTGGATTTTTTCTTCTCTGTCCTGGATCTCTGAATCGCTTGCTCTAAATGATCTTTTAAGTTTCATTCGAGGTTGCTAGAAATGTTAGTTGAATAACCTGAGGTTTCAGTATGGTTTACCCAAGGAACCTCCTTATAAGACCATGTCTCATTCGAAGGCCACTGTCGCTGGGCATAACGTGGTGCAATCAACCTAACTTTAAGTATTTTACAAAGTGATTTTCACACGAAAAATGGAAAAGAAACTTTGTGTTGTCCTTTCACTATTATCCAACTCCCCTGATGGAAGGCTAGCTTATGTTGTCTTTAGAGATAGAATCTGGTGACCTTGATTTGATGGTTACAATGGACTAAAGCATTGAATCATGGGATTTTGGCTCTTCTTTTTTTTGTTGGCCAATATCCGATCTCCTTCCATGCCCATCTTCTTTGAGCGGAGCTCATTTCTTAAAAGGAAACTTTCACCTTTCACTGATTTTTCATTCACCACTAATTCAGCAATGCTCCTAGGGCCACATCCAAATCTTGCAGCTGACTTGAGTTATCATGCTCTTTAACAAGTTCTTGATCATGTGTTGGTGTCACATGGTCCCCATCATTATCGTTCAAAGTCTCAATCAAAGTATTTATAGTGGGATCCTCTAGTGGTTTCTCTCCATAAATCAAGACAGTCACCATGTGCATCATTTTAGTCATATGCTCTCTTGATTCATCCTGAAACTTCATTATCTAATCAATCATCTCTTGCTGAGTCTTAACAAGCTACTTTTGGAGTTTCTCGATTTTACCAACTCGTGCTAAAATCTCATTCATGGCTTTTATCTTTATCTAGGAAGACCAAGTTGACTCCACTTTGCTTTATTTTTAGAATTTCTGTCATGGAATGCTCCACTAATTATTCCCTAATTTTCATGATTAAATACAAGTGGAAAAGGTTTGAAACGAAAAAAATATGAATATGTAATGAAAATACAAAAATATAGATGCAAAAATAAGAATGCAAAATGCGAGATGGAAATGCAACAAGGAATTGATCCCAAAAGTAATTGTTCCTTGAACAATTATCGAAAAATTGGCAATGTCTCTGTACACTGGGGAAGTGAAAATCTAGTCCATCTATAAGTTGTCCAGCTCCTGCAAGTATCTGAGTATTGCATCGTCTTTAAAGCTTCTACTTCATCTCCTATTTTCAGAAGTCTTTCGAGCTGGTTCGTGATCTTCAACTGTTGGCTTCAATGTCGAATCGTCACGAGTCTAACTTGTTGCCTCAGCAGGTATATATTTGGCGTGTCTCCTTAGCAGGTAGACTCTCTCTTGGCGCTTGTAGAGTATCTTTGAAATCCTTCCAATCCCAACGAAATGCATTGATGTGGGTATTATTTTCAAGAACCTTCTAAACGATCAGACAAAAGGAAATCAATGTTAGTAGAAACAAGAAAAAAAAAGAATCAAGTTAGTTGAAATGATTAGTCAAAAATGTAATCTTAGCAAAAATAATTAAACTCGACTCAAAGTTGAGACTAAAAAATAAAGCATACAAAGGAAATTATTAATCATAACCGCATGCGTTCTAATTCTCCTAGGCTATCCACATGGCTCTAGCGGGGTAGGATTGCTAAATTCTCTATATGAGGTTGGGTTATAGAAAAGGTTCCCGAGCCATCCTTTTTTACAACCTGCTAAGGTTGACCCCGATTCTAGCCCATTACATACTTACGAATCGGGTTCGGGGCAGGGGATCACACCACTAAAAGCGTACCTCGGATCTGATATCTGGATAGGCAACTTAGGGTGATTTCCAGACATACTTTATCAGACCCACACAAGGAAGCCCAATGCTCCTCAAGAGGTATGACGTTTCTCCCTACTTAGGTAAAACTGGTTTGAGCTCGGGTTTAGAACTATGATGTGCCAAAATCTTAAATAATTTCACGGAAATGTAAGCATTTACCAGAGATAAAATCTATTTCCAAAACCATAAATATAGAGTAACCAACTCGTTGCTCGACTCTCAAGTTGATTTAAAAACAAAACGTCCCCAGCGGAGTTGCCAAGCTATTGACGCTGTTTTTCGCATGGACGGGGTGAGACCAATACCGAATCAGGGGTTTTATCTTTGAAAAAGGGTTTCAAAATATGAGGAGTCACCACCAATCACTTAAGGTGCAATTGGGACACCATGAAAACTGAGTGATTTTAGTAAAATATTTTATTTTTATCAAAATACCGAGTTTTAAGGTCTGCGAAAAATCCAGAAATTAGGTTCGGGAGTTGGTTATGCATGGGGAAGGATTAGCACCCCCCACAAGCGCCCAAAAATTGGTACATAGTTGATTACCCTTTATTTAAAATCAGAAATTTTGAGTTAGATCTTAGTTTAATTTGAAAATTGTTACGAATGCAAAGTTGAAAAGGGTATTCGTTTATTGAGACCGATAGCATTCGCTATTGTGCGTAATAACTGAATATTTCCTCGTTTTAGAAAATCATGATGCGGTTTTGAAAAGGATGTCGACTTATTTCGGGAATTACCAGTAGTCACCCTCGGAGCATGATTGCGGGAGATATACTATTAATTCCTTAATAAGTGAACAATGTCTTAGTGTTAAAAATAAAATGCAATCAGACAAAATTTTATTCATCCTAATTAAACTAAAAGTAAATTAAGACTTTTTTCTAACTTAAAGTGTTAAATTATGAAAGTTAAAGGACCTAGAGGTTCAAACCTAGATGTGTAGGGTCTAATATTAATCCTATTTGATTTTTAAATCGATTATTGAATCGAATAACCGGGGTGGTCCCTCGAGCATTTACGCGAGGGTCGACTCGGAGTATTCCCAAAATTAGAGGGACTATATTAAAATCTATCTAAAAGTGGAGGCTCTATTTATCCTATTTAATTATGTCAATGTTAAAGCTCTAATTAAGTTTGGGGACTAGATAGTCAAAGGATTAAAACAAAGGAACTACAATTATGAGATCTAAATGTAAAAGTCTATTACTTAACGATCTAAGTCTATAAATCTTAAAGTTTAAAGGATTAATCTACAACTCAAAGCCCTAATACTTATTAAAATAAAGGAATCATACTAAGAATTTGAAATTATTCGAAGATTAATAAATTAAGGATTCAAAGAATTGACTCGAGTAATCGGACATTTTTATGCGAAAACTCGAATCGAATTGATCCCTAATTAAGACCAAGGTAAAATCCTAATTATTAAATCAAATTTTAAGCTTAAAGATCTAATCTAAGAGTAAATCTAAAAAAACTAATTAAATAAAAAAGCTAGAATAATAAACCCCCATTAAAATAAAACTAAATAAGAAAAAAATGTAAGGATTAAATTGCAAGCAACAGAAAACATTAGTACTTAATTAGAAATAAAATAAAAATGTTCATAGTGGGGAAATTAAAATAACTAGTAATTAAGAATCTAAAATTAAAAAAAAATAAAGTAAACCAGTGGCCAGAATGTAACATACACATAACCTTGATGGACCAGAGAAAACAATATACCTAAAATTCTTATCAGTTAAAGAATAAATATAAGGTAAATTTACGTAATTAAGGCACAAATATTTGGGTTAAAATAAACAAACATTAAGGCCATAAATAAATTGTAAAATTATCACAAATATCAAATGGCATGAATGTAAATATCCCCGAAACTTATTACTAAAAATAAAAAAATGGGAAATATTAAAACAGGGGCACGTAACTTCGAGGAGCCTTTTAAATATACAATCAGTGACCAAACTGCATGAACGTGTTAAAATTGGGAGGACTAATAACTAATATACCCACGAATACATAACATACATAGAAAAATGGGAAATAACCAAATCAACCCAAATAAAAAAAGGTAAATAACAAACTTGGCCCTCCCTAGGACTGAAATGCAAAATACAGAAAATATTAGGGGGACCTAAAATGAAATAACCCCTAAAGTTCTATTATATATCACACTTTTTCATTTTTTTCATTTTAAACCAAACATTAAAAAAAACCTTTAAACTCTCTTAACTCTCCCCTCTCCCTCTCGGTTGAGAACCTCGTCGGAATCCAGTACCGCCGATCTGGTTGTCGCTCAGGCCACCACACATGGTAGTCGGAGCCCTTAAACCAACCTAAAATATCATTTTTCTCTGATCTACACTCTTAAGCCCCGATCTAGCCTTATCACATCGAACCCGACAACTAAAAACCCAAAAAAAATTGGACCACTCGAAAATGGCTTGACTTTTCGGATGGTTTATACTCCGACGACCCTCGAAGGCGGAGCAGACTCCACTCACCCCGAAACCTCATAAATTACCCTTTAAAACCTAGATCTAGGCCAAAAACCAACATGCAAGACCATTGGGACCCCTAGAGTTCCTAAGCTCTTCGACCTCCTCACCAACGACCTACCTCGACGGCCCCAACTCCGGTAAGACTCTCCCTTCCTCAGGTAATTACTAGATCTCCTTATTTATTTTACTGTCAAAATGAATATTACTTATGCTTTTATTCTTGTTTTTATTTCGAAATGAAACACACAAAAAAACAAAAAAAAACTACCTTTAAATACTTTGTATATTCTCTGAAAACAGGAGCCAAAAAGATCCTTGCTTGTTACATTTCATTCGGGTTTTACAACCCTATTTTTACATAAAATAATCAAAAGAAAAGTCTAATATAATGTTAGGTTGTTGTTTGTGATGATTGTGGGCTTTTAATGCCTCAAATTTTTCGAGGTTTGTTGACATCTCTGACATATAGCTGACCGACATGGCTGTGGCGGTGGTAGGACGCTTAGAAATAGCGGCGACAACTGAATGAATGATACCTTTAGGATTAGGGTTAGGGTTAGGTTAGGTAAAGGTATGGATCCGAGTTTGGGCCTATAAACTAGGTTGGAAGGCTTGGGTATAGGTCTGGGTTTTATTTGGGTTTAGGGTCTATGTGGGTCGGTTTTTTATTTTGGGTTTTATTTTAGGGTTTGGTTTGGTTTGGGCCCATAGAGGAAAATGGTGCTTACAATATACACTTGCATTACCCTTCTTTTTGATGCACTACATGAGATGATTTGGTAAGCTTGATGCTAAATAAAATGTTACTTACATGTGCAATTACGATTCCTTCTTATGGCATTAATATGCCTTCTCAAAATATGAATTTTACGAAAAAAATTACATAATTTTCTTAGTTTCTAGTAGTGAATTTGGAGTGTATGTTAAATCAGTCTTGATTAAATGATAAATTCTTGGATTTATTGGTTATTGAATTCTTGTTAAACCTTTGGTTACAGTGGAATGCTATAGGATTTGATTATACTCTACAAGTTTGTGGGTGATCTCTATGAGATCCTCTTGAGGCAATATAAAGTGAACGTCTTGCTTAGTGCAAACGTTCTTGGGGGATTTTAGCCATCTTGGACTCTTTGAGTCATCTTAAGGTTAATTTTTTTGTGCATGGGGTGTAGATCTTTTTGAGATCGAATTGAGATCCATTTAGGATCGACTTAAGGTGTTATAAGAAGATCTGTTTATCTTTTGATATTAGTTTCATAGTTTCAATGTAGGCTAATGTACCAAATTACAATGAATTATAAGCTTGATGGCTTCATACTTGTGCCCTGCTTTGAAATCATAACTGGCATGATTTGTACAAATGATTTGAGAGTTATTGGACATATTTTCCAGCTTTTTTTTTATGTATAAATTGGTACCGAAAATTCCCATGATTTACAAAAAAGGTACAAATGGTTTCAAAGTATATAGCTCATGCATAAATGATTGAATGTCCCTAAGTAACTTATTTGATAGTTTTGATTTCGTAATTATGTTATGCATTCACTGAGTTTATTTAAACTTACACTCATTGATTACTTATTTTTAGGTCCTACAGATACCTAGGAGTGGAGGGTGACCAAGCAAAGAAATTCAAAATATATAAATTTGGTAAATAAACATTTTAGTGTCTTGAGATTTTGACAAGATTTATGTTGTCTACTATACGAGATTTTAGACATTATTTGTTGGTTTATAATTGGGTTTTGGAATTTATTTTCCTTTTATTAATGGATTAAAATATATATGGATTATGATTTAATGTTGGACTTTGGATATATGATAGATATTTAGCATGATGGTGGACTTTTGTTAATTGATGAGTTAATTATAGTATGTAAGCGTTAATTACATGCTTGATTGGTTAGTTTAGGTAAGAATGACCAAATATATCATGTTGTGCACTAATGTGCTTAAAATGTTTACTCATGTCAATCTTTGATTTCAAGCATGTTAATAAGTAATTCACTGGACGAATTACTTATGGCCGATGTTATTTCCAGTGGTGTCGGACTTTGTTCGCAATCCGACAGCTTTCGTTCATGGGGTAGGGTAATGGTTAAACCTGCTGCTGCGTGTCTTCTGCTGTCTGCTCTAGAGCAAGGTGGAAGCATCGGTTCTGCTTTTGGTTAGCCTATTATCGCAGGATCCTAACTGCCCTTGGCTTTGATTGTTTCTTCTGTTCTTGTTGTGTTGCCATGTATTTTACAGGTTGTATGGGGTGTGTTGCGATAGGGTTTTCCATTAAGTGTATTTTTATGCAGTCTGCTAGTTTTCATTCTTTCCACTCCAGGGTGTACTATTTTTCCTCCGATTAGGTTTAGAGAGGTTTTTTAATAAGGTCCCTGGGTGGTTACTTTGTAAATTTCTTAATACAAAGTATCCCTTTTCAAAAAAAAAACACGATGATTTCTATGTCCAAATCATGCTCTTGTATGTTCAATAAGATTAGAAACTATTAGGAGTACTAAAATAACCATTTGGTGCATGTTCTATCTTAATTTTAAGGGATCCCAGTGAAAAGATCGATTCCTTTTGCTAGTGGACTGATCCACTAACTATTGCCAGAAAAAAAATCCATCCCTTTTTAAAAGGGATCAATCCCTTTTGGTTTGAGCACAAAAATATTTGGTGAAATTGCAATTTTTAACTCCCTGAATATGAATTGCTACACATGTTTAATTAGAATGCATTGAATGCATGATAGTCATGATTAAACTTTAAATTAAAATTGAGGGTCAATTCGTGGTCAAATTGAGTTGAATTTTTGCATTTGAGCTATTTCACTATTCAATTTCATGTCTAAATTAAAAAAATTAGGATTTTTCATTTCAGTAACAAAATTATTGTATGCTCAATTGAAAACCTAAATGATGTCCAGTTAACTTCAAAATTTTCACGCTGCTTTATTATGACTCAAATTACAGACTGATAAATTTATATTAAATTTGGAGCATGTTTCGTGTAGTAATGTTAAATGATGTTTTTGGCCCTATGTAATCTGACCTTAAGTAGTTGTATATATGATTTGCTTACATTATGTTATATTTGATGCGATCTTCTGATGTATGTGGTATGGTGAATACTTAATTTTTGCAAGCATGCTTGATCTTTAGAGAAAAAAATATATGATTTGCACTAGGTTACTTGGGTGGTTAATGTGTCACTTTGTATTCAAGTCTAGTCGCTCCAATCGGGTATTAGGTGTTACATAACCAAATGGGGGACAGCACTGAAAATGTGCCTCAACATATTATCCCAAGAGATCAAGAATGGAGGGAGCAAATAAAAATCATGCATAGAGAGATTGATCATTTTCGGGCTTCAAACATACACTACATCAAAACAGAGTTTTTGTGGCGTTTTTTAGTCCTATAGCAGCATTTTTAAGCGTCACTAAAAGAATTTGCGGCGATAGGAAAATGCCGCAAGAAGCGCCGACTATACCAACGCCGCTAAAGTTAGCGGCGTTTGAGAACAAAAAACGTCACTAAAGTACGAGTATTTAGCGGCGTTTGTCAAAAAACGCCACGATATATGTACCCTATTGTTGCATTTGTTTAAAAACGCCACTAAAGAACGATTCTATGGCGGCGTTTGTCAAATAAACGCCACTAAAGTACGAGTTTTAGCAGCGTTTGTTGAAAAACGCCGTTAATGTTACCATTTAGTGGCGTTTTGGATATAAACGCCGTGATATGTACAAATTTAGTGGCCTTTTCTTTGAAAATGCCGCGACAAACGCTATATACCTGTTTTGTTGTAGTGACATATGGAGGAGATTATGTGACATAGGAACGAAGTTATCTTAAGCCCCACGTTCTAGTAGCTTCCTACCCTCTGCACTTCAAGTTATCTAAGGAGACTTATGATGGGATTGGAGAGCCCACTGAATACTTTTCCCCGTACTCGAATCATATGATACTATTGTGGCGTCTGATGAGATAAAATGTAAAGTCTTCCCAACCACTCAATGAAGGGAAGCTAAGAATTGGTATGACTCCTTACCCACGATAACTATGAGAGACTTCAAGCATCTATCATGTATGTTTATCAGGTAATTTTTGGCCAATAGAGCCATCCTCCACTAAAAAACTTACTTAGTATGAATAGAGACTCGTTGAGCTTCTAAGGGACTATACAAGGAGATTCTCTAGAGCTATGCACAACATTTATGACCTTTTAGATGATTGGGTACGCGTACATCTCTATACATCAGCACGAGCTTCTAAAGTATGCTTTGATAAACAATGTGCAGACCAGTTATTTAAGTTAACCAACAAGTATAATGGAGTAGAGGAAATGGGAACTTTCTAAGACATACAAGGAATCAGACCTTGGTAATTGATGTCTAGCCTATGATGATAGGAAGAGCTCCCACGATAACCCTTTGGACTACTTCTAACACATGTACTGGGGAAAATTTCCTTTTAACATACTACATACTATTGAAACTTTTCTAATATACGCAAACATTAGAGTTCCACATCCTTCGCTTAAGTAGTAGAATTTTCTAAGATTTTCTCCTCATTGTTTCTTTATGAACAATAATATCCTCTGTTATATACGTATAGAATTGAGATGTTTTCTACCTTTCTACAGTGTCTATCCAAGGGCAATGAGATGCCTCCTCCCTAGTTAAGAGTGTTGAGCTTCCTCTGCTATACTCTAAGTAAAAGGATTTGTTCATTGTTTCTCCATCGTCTGACCAAGAGAGTCAAGATGTCTTTGTTATGTATAAATAATGTCAAGTTGCTTCCACTCTAGCTATTATAGCTTAAATAATCCTTTAAAGAGTGTTGAGATGTCTCATCTCCATTAATGATAATTTTTTCGTTACTTTTATTAGTGTCAATATGCCTTTGACATAGTGAGGAGAATTCCCCTATTGTTTCTACCATGGCGAAGTTGCCTCCACCATCTTACAGTGTTTCTTTGTGAGCGTGGAGATATCTACGCTCATTTTTTAGTGTTTCTCCAAGGGGGTCGAGTTTCCTCCTCTCTAACCAAAAGCTTTGAGATGTTTCCACTCCACTCAAACTAAAGAAATATTCTTGATGTCTTTTCATTGTCTGGCTAAGAGAGAGTCGAGATGCCCCTGCTCTAGTAATAGGAGTCTCTCTATTATTTCTCACAGAGGATTGAGATGCCTCCACCCCATTTTGTAATGTTTCTCTAGGGAGCATTGCGATGCCTTGGCTCACTCTGTAGTGTTTCTCTAAGGGTATTGAGTTTCCTCTTACTCTAGCTATTATAGCTTAAAGAATCCTCTAAAGAGTGTTGAGATGCCTCTACTCCAGTAATATTAATCTCTCCATTGCTTTTACGAGTGTCGAGATGTATTTGTTCTAATGAGAAGAATCTCCCCATTGCTTCTACCAAGGTGAAGATGTCTCCACCCATTCTGTAGTATTTCACCAGAGAGTATGGACATGGATTCACTCATTCTATACTGCTTCTCCATGGGTGTCAAGTTGTCTTCTCTTTGGCTAAAAGCATCGAGTTGCCTCCTCTACGCCCTAACTAAAGGGTCCTCTATGTTATCACTCCATCGTCCAGCCAAAGAGAGTCGAGATAATCTACTATGACTCGAGGAATTTATTTGTTGCCTTTGCAGAGTGTCAAGATGCTACCACTTTCTCCATTACCTCTTTGAGAATAATGAGATCCTCCACTACATATCTAGTGTCTGTTATATGTATATAGACATTGAAACAACTCCGACCAATTTTTTTCAATAGTAAATGTCTTCTTTCGCAAGTCTCGATTCAAGCCACTTTTTGATATTCCCTCGACCAAGGTAGACAAGTGTTATGCCTCCTTCATAATTCTTCCACTTCCATTCATATAGAGTTCCTTAAAGCCTCTGGAATCTTGTATCCTCCTATATTCCATATCTTTCAGCCAACTATGGCCCTTTGATATGACCACTAATAGACCCACGTAATCTATCAGTTAAGTTTGTTGTCTAACAACGAAATTTATTTACCCTAACAATCTACAAATAATCATCACCCTAAGCATGACACTAGCACTATGGACCAAATTTATACAATATATATAAGTCATAATGCAGGAAGAACACACGGGGACCCTTTCTCTGGATATCTCTCTTTATGATTCATCATCTTTTTCATCTATTAATTCTCTCTTTCCCCTCCAGAGAATCACTAACTACAACTCTCTGTTCAAATTATAAGAGGTGATCTGTCAAATACCGTAACACCCTATTTCTCCCATCAACAAGGAAAAACTAGGCAAAACCCTATCCGCACAAGATTTTATTTTTATTTTTGTCCCTTCTATAAGCTCCATAACAATACTATTTAAACAAAACCACTAAATTTTCATAAAAAAGATTGAAATATTCTTTTAAAATATCCAACATATTTTTACAACACTACTCATAGACTCATTCACTTTATTATAAGTGATTCATAAAAAAGGGTAGTTTTAATAGTGACGTTTCAATAAATAAAGTCTGGCATTATAACTTGTATTTGACACGTTTTAGAAGAATTAAATAACAAAAAAATATTAGATCTGGAATAGAGAATAATATTTCATTTTAAAACGTAAGAGAATAATAAAGAGAATCAATTTCTTAATTTATCATCTAATTAAGAATAAAGGAGATCCCCAACGTTGTGGCAACTACAGAGGTATTAAACTACAAAGTCATACCATGAAGCTATGGGAAAGGGTGATAGAGGCTAGGTTGAGACAGGTTACTAGGGTTTCGGAAAACCAATTTGGTTTTATGCCAGGCAGGTCGACTACGGAGGCAATTCATCTACTTCGACGGCTTATGGAGAAATATAGGGAAAAAATAGAGTTCTTCACATGGCGTTCATTGACCTTGAAAAGGCGTATGATAGCGTCCCACGCGATACGATCTGGAAAACCTTGGAAACGAGACGGATCCCAACCGCTTATATCTGAGCGATTCGTGATATGTACTGTAGATCTACTACTTATGTCAGGACTACAGTTGGCGACACTGAGGCATTCCCGGTGGAAATCGGACTCCACCAGGGGTCAACTCTTAGCCCGTACATCTTCGCCTTAATTATGGACGACATCTTTTTGGCGACACCAGACGGTGCCCCATGGTGTATGCTTTTCGCTGACGACATTGTCCTAGTTGCTGAAACAAAACCTGAGTTGAATAGTAGACTGGCTACCTGGAAAACTGCTTTGGAAGGAAAAGGTCTCAGGATCAATATTGAAAAGACAGAGTATTTATGTTCAAACTTCAGTGGGAACCAAAACGATGCAGATGTGGAAGTATGCATAGAAGGACATGTTCTCCCCTCAAAGGATTGTTTCAAGTACCTCGGGTCTATGATATATAAAGATGGGGGTGTAGATGATGACGTTACACACCGTATAAAGGCGGGATAGATAAAGTGGAGGGTTGCTACTGGAGTTTTGTGTGACAAGAAGGTGCCTAAAAAACTTAAGGGAAAATTTTATAGAATGGCAATAAGACCAGCGCTGCTGTACGGATCAGAATGTTGGACAATCAAGAAGGATCACGAAAGGAGGATGGAGGCTGCAGAAATGAGAATGCTTCGATGGACATGTGGTAGGACTCTGTGGGACATGACACCAAACTCTGCTATTAGGATGTCCTTGGGGGTGGTGCAGGTATCCGAAAAGATGAGGGAGGGAAGATTACGGTGGTTTGGACATGTCCTTAGGCGACAACCGTCGGATGCGGTCAGGAGGGTAGAGTCGATTACAGTTGACGGTGCCAGAAGGAGAGGACGACCAAGGAGGAAGTGGGAAGACTGCTTGAGATATGATTTGAAGGATTTAGCCATTACCGAGGACATGACCTCTGATAGGAAAGTATGGAGACTTAAGACTAGGGTAGCCGAGTAGTACGGGTCACAAACATAGGGTGTAACATCTCTGTCTTCCTTTTAATGCCTTTGTAATAATTTCCAATGACTTTTACTTTATATGCGTTTCTGTCATTAGAATTTTTGAAGGCTTAGAACTAGGGTAGCGGAGTAGTGTTGCCTTAGTTTAGGTTTTAACCCATTTGACTTAATTCCTTCTTGTAGCTTGCTATCGTTGATTATTGTGTATCCTTCTCTTCAGGTTTCATCTTTTAAAATTTAGTCGGGTCTTACGTTTCTATCTATATGCAGAGATTTTCACGCAGAGATTTATTTGCAAGGATTACTTCCCATTAAAGACGCGCATACTTGGACTGCATATGATGCATGTTTCAGCTATGTATTTATTCTATTTATTTATACATGCATTGCATTTTATCTTTCTTTTTAATTTTCTGACTGTTGGAGGTCTTACACGGAAGCTGCTCTCAAACCTGGCGTTTGGGGGCAGCCTACTACCCTACCTCCCCCTTACCCCATTGCATATGGGAATAGGGTATTGTTGTTGTTGTTATATTTTTATTAATAATTTAAACTTGTGGTTATAAAATTTTAGAACTTCATTTATTAATTTTTAATATAATTTCTTTAAAATTTGAATTCATGATATAAATTATAAATTTATACATGCTCGTATCACTATATTATCTTAATGAATGATCAATTGAGCAACATGTGTTAATCACTCTCCCTACGTAGCAGGAGTAAGAGCAGCACAATAATTAACCACCAACCAACGATCCCTACTTCCACGACATTGGACCAGACATTCATCTTAATTGCGCTGTGTTACAAGTAGGCATTCCCATTCCTGTATTATTGTTATTATTATTTTGTCCTCCAGTTTTAAAGACTTTGTCTTAATTAATTCAGACAAATTTGGATTACACATCTAGTTTTGGTGGACGAGTCTTTCAGCGTGATATTCTGCATATACACAAAAATTCAAACTCGAGACCTGCTTAAATAATATTAAGCTGCTTACCACTTGAATCAACCCATTGATTATCGGTCGTGTTTTATTAACCACAAAATTTATATCGATTGTAGAAGTACGAATCTCAAATTTGTCTATCGAAAGGAATGAGTTTGATTTTTTGTAAAATCAAAATTTATCTTTAAGATCGTCAAATTTTATAGCTTTGATACATTTTTAAGTGCCTAAACTATATACTTCAAATTGAATTTTGTTGTCTAAAGAATTTTTTTATTAAAATTGGTGTCTAATATTTTTTTTTCTGTTACACTTTTAGGTGCATACCGTTAAGTGTCATGTGTTACATTTATATTTTTTAATTTTTTAAAAAATATTATTTAAAAATATTATTTTAAAAATCTCTAAGTGTGACATGTGTCTCTTAACAGTTTTTTTAACGATAAATACATAAAAGTGTAACAGAAAAACATTAAATATTTATTTTTAACGAAAAATTCTTTAAACACCAAAAGTCAATTTGAATTATAATTTAGGTACTTAAAAGGGTATTAACTCAATTTTATAATAAAAAAAGGAAGAAATAAATTTAAATCGGAATGGACTGAATTGTTACGAGTTCAAGTTGTTTACCTGTGCTAGGCTATGGCATATGGGTCAGGGATGGATTGAACCTGTGCTAGGCTATGGCATATGGGTCATGGATGGATTGAAGGGCGAGTGGGACAATTACATTTTTAAAAATTTTAAATTAATATATATTTTTAATTAATAATTTATTTTGATATTCTAAAATTTTATAATATTACTCTCTTCTAAAATTTAAAAAGTTCGTTTTTTAACCTAAAATCCTACCTCAGTTCCTGTTATGGATGATAGTGACTGGGTGGAGCCGGACTGGGAACGTGGTTTACTTTCGAACGATCATGTCATGACTGAACTGTGACCGTGTACCTTCAACGAATTAAAGAATGATATAAACTAAAGGATCCATGAAAAATAATATTCCCAGAAGATACCACAATGGTCCAGAAAGTAACAAATTTGTTATAAGAACGTGGACTTTAATTACATGTTTATATTATTTATATAGTTGTGTAATAAATACCACTTCTAATTTAAATTATTTTTGTCTTAAGGCACCGTGTAACTCTATTTTTTTAGAAAATTCTATAATGTACTATAGATACCAAAATATACCACTAATATAATATATCGATTCACACCATTATTTAAATTATTCTTATTAAATAAATATGAAAAATTATAATGACTTATACAATTAGTACTTTATTTTTATTTAATTTAAATTTAATGTAACTATAATTAAATTAGGTTTAATACACAAATAAGTCCCCAAACTTTACCTACAAAAATATTTTAGTGCCTAAGAATTTTTCGTTAAAAATATGTCTCCGTTGCCTTTCTAGGTGCCCTGACGTTAACTGCCTTTAAAAATCTCCGTTAAGTGACACGTATCACGTTCTTGTAATTTTGTAAAATTTTATTGAAAATAAAAATTAAAAAATATATTTTTAAAAACCTTAATTTTTTTTCAAATTTTAAAAAATGAACCAAAACTTTTAAAACTTTAATTTTAATCATGTTTCTACTGTCGGCCACCACCAACGCTGTTAATCAACCGAACACACAATGACGTGTGATCGACCAACCATCCACAACCAAAACCCCAGTACTTTCGAAATCGATCGAACACCCAAAAATGGTGTAAATAAAAGATTTTGTTTCAAGGATGTAGATGTTTATTTTGTAAGAGAATTTCGTTCGAGTTTCAATTGGGTTATATATATATATATATATATATATATTATAATTAGTTCTTTATATATGTTATATTATTATTAATCATATGGGTTAACTATTATTTAGTTATGCATCTCTCACTCTCTCTCTATATATATTTATATAGTTAATGATTATCATTAGTTAGGTATATATTTTTAGCTATGCTTAAATATATTATTAGTCATACATTATTAGATATATATGTGTGTGTAATATGTATACAATTATAATCTAACACATATACATAAGTTAAAATATAAAACAAATATTTAACACTTTATTATTTTATTACAGGACCAAACAGTAGCCAAAACCCAAACAAAAGCTAGCCCAATCGTCTAGGAGCTCTAAGGAGTAACCCTGTGCCAACTAGGGTTTGGAGAGGAGACCTCCTTGTCCACCGCCGCCGACCGCCATCAATTAGTTGAAGGGCAGTTCAACGGTCTAGATTAGGCCAAATTTAGGGTTTTTGTACCCTAATGAGATCCCATCAGCCGCCATCAACAATTTTGATCATCCAAATCCCGCGCTTGGGATGCACGCCGTCCTGCTGTACCTGAGCATCCGCACAATCCTCGCAGCCCCTTTGCCATAACAGTGGCAGATGGCAGGGGTCATTATGGTCACAAGCCTCCAAAAGACAAGGAGAGCCCTTCTCAACAATTAGATCGGCCATGCAACCAAAACCAATGGGGAAAAGGGCCTTCTTTCCCCTTCCTCTCACATGCAAGCAAAAGAAACCAAAGAAGATATCATAAAATAAAATAAAATCAACAAACAAGAGGACATTTTTTTTTGGTTTAGAGAGAAGATATATAGTAGAAAGAAAAAAAAAACAATAAGGGGGAAACAAAAACAACATAGGAGCAATAGAAAAAGAGCCATTTTTTCGCACCAGAGACAGAATCGAAAAGGAAAAGAAAAGTGGGATTTCTTCTCTTTTTATGAGTGAACCGAATATCCAAAGAAGAAAAGAAAAAACGTTAAGAGGAAAAAAACTTACCTTCCCCGTCGAAAAAGAGCCTCGCCATCTCCGGGATCTAAAATGACATCAAGCCGCCGCAGGTAAAGGTTCTTTGGGGCTTGTTCGGGGGTTGTGGGTTTGTTTTTTAGTGAGGATTTCGGGTATTTCTGGGTCGTGGGTTTGTTTGGTCGCTGTTTTGTGGCCTGTTTAACCCCTCGTCGGAGCCTTTAGGGGAGGCAGTGGCCACGGTGGTTACCTATCCTGGAGGAAAGAAAATGAAAGAGGAAAAGAGGAAAGGGATGAGGGAAAGAAGGGGGAAAAGAAAAATGTGCTAGGGTAAATTTTTTACTCTGAATATCGTACATATACCGTTACCAAAACGTCAGCGTTTTATATTTTAGGGTAAACCTCCATATATTTTTGAGTCATTACATTTTAGTCCCATACTGAAGCCTTTGAAGTTTCTGATTTTATCCCAAAATCTTGCTCTCATATTATTTTAGTCCCTAGGCTTAGTTATTTTAAGCTCTTACTTGTTTGTACATTTAACATGCCATTTTCAATTTTTTTTATTTTAATCCCACGCATGTTTGTAGGTTTATTCTGATTTCAGTGCTTGTAATTCTGTTAGATTTTATTTTGGTCCAACAGTATGCTTGTTTCATTTATTTGTTGTTTTGTACTTTGTCCGCCTGTTTTTGGTATTTGTTGTTTTAGTCCTTTATGACATCAATATATATATATGTACGTAAATATGCATATGGTCCTTATGTAATTTATTTTGTTTTGCCTATAGGTATAGGCATTCATATATTTAAAATATATATTCTATCTAAGATAATATGTGGTGTTTGTGCATTCTTATATATATATATATATATTCTATAAGTAGTTCCAAATTTTTGCCTTATTATTTTTATGCATATACCAAACATAACATGATGAGCATTTTGTTTCAATTATTATGTGAACTAGTATTGTAGGTATTTATTATATGTTACTTTAAAATAATTATAATATATATTGGTTTAACCAAATTCAAATATTATGAATCCTTAACATATTTATGAATCATATATATATATATATATAGTTGCATTTGCATGTGCATGTGCTCTTTTGTACATATAGATTTAGGTTCAATTCTTTATCAAGTATGTGACATCATTTTTGCATAATATGTATGATAACTCATAAGCATAACTCGACTCGATTCAAATAATTGGACTAAGGGTAATACCCTTTCATTTTAAGGTCGTCGTGGAATGACTATCTTAACGTATAAGAAAGTCATTTATGATAATCTTAAGATTAAAGTGTATCCCGTCAAGTGGAATTCTCAAAAGAAACGACACCTAAAATTTGGGAATGAGAGAAAAATAAATGTTCGTTTATTTAAATTCTTCGAGACAAGATCTTTAGAACTTATAAAAGATTCGATCTCGACGTCTTTAAATGATCAAATATCCTTTTTCTTTCTAAAAGGATTCGTAATTTTTAATTTAATTTTTTTAATTTATTATATCATCATTCATACATTCGAATTAATAATGAATTTTAGAATGGAATTGTAATATTTCTTTATTTCAATTGGAGTAAGAATCGACTGCTTTAAGGCATAATAGGTTGTTTCTGCTCAATAGGAAATAACCAAATATTGTTGTGTTTCGTCCTAAAATTCAAAGAATATTGTTTGAAGGGATCATAAATTAAATTAAATTCATAATTGTAAGATTCATTGCAAAGAAGACTAATTAATCAACTAGGTATCAATTTAGGGCGTTGTGGGGGTGGTAATCCTTCCCCATGCGTACTCAACTCCCAACTCAATTTTTGGTAAGTAGACATAAGACGTTGTTTTAATAAAATTAAAATTATTTTTATTAAAATGACAACTGTTTTGGTGCTCAATCACACCCTAATCAAATATTGGTGGCGACTCCTCGAACCGTTTTTTTAACTTTAAAAGGAAAATCCTAAATTTTTGAAATGATATTTTTTAAAATCACAATTAATTAAAAATTAAATTAAATATGTATTTTAAAAAGAAATCGTTTCGATAGCTTGGCGACTCTGCTGGGGACTTTTTTTTGGAGAGTCAGACCGATAGTCAATTAATTAATTGAATTTGCAATGAAAATTACAAGTTCGTTCTAATTTAGTTTTGATCCATTGTTTGGTTTAAATAATTTTTTTTGTAATTTGATTAACCACTAAATAGTTGGACTGATTTGTTTGCTAATGTTTTCATATTAAATATGTCTTAAAGGGAATTGAGAAATGAGTTTTGTGTGTTATGTGATTGTGTGTTTTTCAGTTTTTCCTCACACACTGTGCTTTTGCATTATCATAACATGGGCTAAAACCCTGCTCCGTCCTATTTAAGTAGGAGTGAGAAATTGCTCCCTCGTGTGGTTTTCACCTCCGTATGGGATAGTGAATCACTCATGGGGCTCGTGCCATATGGTCTTCGTGATGGTTTTCACCTGCGTATGGACATAAAGAGGTGTGTTCCCTTGAATTGAACTCGATCCGAAAGCCTGTGATGGGTCAGAGGTGAGTATATGGAAGCCCAAAGGGGGCACCAACAATGATAATTCGAGAACCTTTTACTTTAGAGCCGAACCCAACATATAGTGAACTTAGGACCCAAACCTAGGTAGGGCCTAACTTAAACCTTAAGAATCTCGTGAGGAAGATACACAAGGAAAAACTCTTTTGAGTCTTTTAATTTTTGTAGTATAATTTCGCGTTCCGAATAAATGTATGAGAACTAGAGATCATGTGGTTAGGTTTATTTTTTCTGAATAAACATACGAACTAGATGGTATGAGGTTAGGATTTTTATGTTAAACAAAGCATGTGGGGTAGAAATCGTGTTTAGGTAGGATCTGCTAAAGCATGATTGGGTAGCTAACATGTGAGAGTAGGTTTTATTAACAAATTATATTATGTTCGATTGATTTCTTTATGATTACTAACTAATTTTTTCTTTATGATTGGGTAGCTAACATGATGAAGAAGCCAGGTTGGACAAAACAAACAAGTAGAAGACAAGTGGAAATAGCTAGAGGAGGAAATCATGGCTATGAAGGAAGATACTAGTGTGTATGAAATCGATGCTAAGGAGTTGAGTCTGGTTCCCGACTTAGTGCTTCATCTGAAATTCAAAGTTCCCGACTTTGAGAAGTTCGATGGGACGAGATGCCCCTCTTCCCACATCATAATGTTCTGTAGGAAAATGATTGGTTACATAGGGAATGATCAAATGTTGATTCATTGCTTCCATGAGAGTTTAACAGGTTCCACTATTCGATGGTACAATCAGCTGAGCAGAGTTCATATCAAGTCATGGAAATATTTGGCCAAAGCTTTTCTTGATCAATATAAGCATGTGAGGCCCAATCAAATTATGCTGCAAAGTATGGAAAATTTACCCAATGAGAGCTTTAGACAGTATGCTCAATGATGGAGTGACATGCTGTATAAGTCCATCCGTCACTCGAAGAAGAAGAGACAAACATGCTCTTCATAAACACTTTAAAAGCTCCTTTCATTAGCAACCTTATAAGGAATTCATCTAAGAGTTTTACTAACTTGGTCACAGCTGGAGAGATGATTGAGATGGTAATTAAGAGTGGGAGACTCGATGGATGTGAGTCCAACAAGAAACCACCAATGAGGAAGAAAGATAATGAGGTCAACAACGTGAGGAAATATGACTCCAATAACATCACTGTGTCTGAACCTCAAGCCACAAGATCATCTACACAAAATTATGCCATGGGAAAAGGAAGCCAAGGCAAGAAAGAGAAGCCTCAGTTCGATCTGATCCCTATGTCCTACAAGGAGTTATTCGTCTTATATGAAAGACATGTGGTGTCACCTTACCATGTCTCACCTCTACAACCTCCCTACCCTAAATGGTATGATGTTAATATCCAATATGAATATCATGTAGGGGTTCCTAGACATTCGATAGAGAATTGCGCTGCCTTTAAGAAAATTGTCCAAAGTTAAGGCAAAATAACGTAATCAATTTTGGTGATAGTGAGCAACCAAACGTGGCCCAGAACCCACTGTCAAACCATGCAGGTAAATGAATCAATGCGGTTACTGAGAAAGTGGGAAAGAAGATCATAACCAATGTGATTGACGTAAAATCACCAATATACTAGATATGGGGTCAAATAATTAAGGCATGCCTATTGGTCTCTAATCTATCAGTTGAACAAGTTAAAAATGAGAATGTATGCCAATATCACAATTGCGATGGACATACCATACAAGCTTGTTTTGAATTCTGAGCTTTGGTGTAAAGAATAATAGACGATAAAGAAATAAAATTTTACAAAGAAGCCGCTGAAGAAGAAGAAGTGGAGATCTGTGCATCTGAGGGTTTTTCTAGGGGAGTTTAAACGCCACTTATCCTCTAGTCATCACACAAAAAACTCGTGTGGCAGATAAAATAACTCCTAAGGTGGTCATTACACCCCATCTTCATTCTCTTGCAAGGCTAATAAGTAAGTCCCGTGGAAATATGAGTGCAAGATGGAAGAGGTAGATAAAGAGAATGAAGAAGTGGGTGAAGTTAGCCACTTCACTAGGAGTGGAAGATGTTACTGTCCCAATTAGCCCAAAGAACCTGAGAAGATATCTACTAATGACATAGAAAAGAAGGTCGACTTACTGTTAAAAGAGGATGAGCCAACCATAAATGAACCAGTGACCATGAACGAGGCTATGGAATTTCTAAAATTTTTGAAACGTAACTAATATAACATTGTTGAACAGTTGCACAAGCTACCTTCTTGCTTCTCGGTACTTGCTCTTCTATTGAGCTCTAAGGTACACCGAGACTCTTTGTTGAAATTCTTGAATCAGAATTTCGTGCCGAAGGATTTACCAGTGGATAATCTTGATATATTGATTGCGAATATCCAAGCTGACAACTTCATTCATTTTTCAATGATGAGATCCCGTCTGGGATGATTGACAGCCACAAAGCTCTAAATATCACCATCAGATGCAAATGACATGTTTTATCCCGAGTGTTAGTCGAAAATGGCTCTCCTCTGAATGTAATGCCATTGATAACCCTGAAGAAGCTACGTATCGACAGTACACATATGATGAATTGCCAGAGTGTCGTTCTAGAATTTGATGGAACGAAGAGAGAAGTGTTAGGGAAGATTTTCATCCCTCTAACTATTGGCCCTGCTACATGTGAGGTGAAGTTCATTGTAATGGATATCATGCCTACTTATAATTATTTACTGGGTAGACCTCAGATTCACTAGGCTGGGGTAGTTCCATCTATACTGCACCAAAAGTTAAAGTTTATGATTGAGGGTAGGTTTATATGCATTAACGATGTGGAAGTTATTATTGCTTCTGTTTCCACTACTGCCCCTTATGTTGAAATAGATGAGAAAGTCGTGAAGTGTTCCTTCATATCCCTGGAGTTTTTCAATAAAACATTCGTAGCTGAGGAAAGAAAGATGCCCAAACCTAGACTGTCCAACTGTACCCGAATAAAACTCAAACTGACTCTGGGAAGGGAGCCAAGGTTGAAAAAAGGCTAGGGAGCCTCCTATAGGTACCTATTAATCCCGTTTTTCCCACCATCCAAAAGAGATCGATTTAGCTTGGGATATCAATAAATTGAGGGAAAAATTGAAGGGAATCCAAAAGAGCCAAGAGTGGATAAGAGTGAGGTTAACTGGATAGGACTTCAATTGGGAGTTGATGAATTTCCCACCGCTGCATGATAGCTTTATGTTTGGAGGTCATATGTTCCAGGGTAGGCAGCAAGTCAAGAAACCCATCGTCGAGGATGCACTGAAAGATTTGGAAATTAATGTAATAGTAGATGATGAGGCTGTAGGAATATATCCCACACTGTCATGCTTCGTGCTAAACAATTGGACTACATAGGAGTTACCTGTAGTTTACAAATATGTTTCAGAGTAATGCACGAAAACTTTCCATGTTGTCTAAATTGGGGCAATAAGTGATATTATATAAAGGGTTAATCTATCTATTTTTAATTTTAAATGAAAGATGCATTTCTATTGATTCACAAAGTGGAAAACATTATCTCATGCATTTCTTCATTCTTTATTATTTATATATTATTTCCTTCTATTTAATTTGATATGGGATATATTCTCCTGTATGTGTATATGTATATATATCTTCTTATTCGTTATTCTTTCAAGACCTCAAATATCGATAATATGAATACCGATAACACTAACCCATAGATTTATTTCGAGCTGCCCATATGACAGGGGGAAATCAAGGGTTGTGATAATGATGAGGAATATGACTTACCTTGTGAACTGTTAAAAATGGTGGAAATAGAGGATAAACATATTCTGCCTCATGAAGAGCCCACTGAAACATTGAGTCTGGGATCAAATGAAGATAGGAAAGAGATAAAGAATTGCACCACCCTATATGCCAACGGATGTCAGAGTTTGATCGAACTGCTTCGAGAGTACAAAGATATATTTTCTTGGTCATATGAAGACATGCTGAGTTTGGACACATAATTGGTGGTACACAAATTTTTGATAAAGCCAAAATGTAGACCTATGCAACAAAAGCTTAGAAGGATGAGATCAGAGATGCTACTAAAAATTAATGAAGAAACAATTCAATGATGGTTTCCTTAAGGTGACCAAATATCCTGAATGGGTAGCAAATAGTGTCCAAGTACCAAATAAGGATGGGAAGGTTTGCATGTGCGTTGACTATAGAGATCTCAATAGAGCCAGTCCAAAGGATAATTTTTCTTTGCCACACATAGACACCTTGGTGAAAAATACTGTTGGAAATTCCTTGTTCTCATTCATGGATAGATTCTATGGTTACAATCAAACAAAGACACATCCTATGGATATGGAAAAAAATATGTTTGTCACTATGTTGGGCACATTGTGCTATAAGGTGATGCCATTTGGGCTGAAGAATGCAGGGTAACATATTAGAGAGCCATGGTAATAGATGTATAAAGAAATAGAAGTTTACGTCTATGATATGATTGTTAAGGCCAAGACAGAGGAATAACACGTTAGAAATTTGAAGAAACTCTTCCAGAGGTTAAGGAAATGATAGCTAAAACTCAATCCAAATAAGTGTACCTTCGGGGTAACATATGTGATGCTCTTAGGGTTTATAGTGAGTAAAAAGAGGATTGAAATAGATCATGATTAAGTCAAAGTTCAAAATTTGCCACCCCCACAAATACAAAAAGAAGTTCATGGATTTCTAGGGAGACTAAACTACATTGCTAGGTTTATCTCATAATTGAGTGAGAAATATGATCCCATTTTTTGCCTTCTCCGCAAGAATAAATCAGGAGTATGGAGTGACAATTGTCAGGAAGCTTTTGAATTAGTCAAGAGATATTTGTCAAATACCCAAGTCTTAGTGCCACCTATCTCAGAAAAACCCTTAATCATATACTTGTCAGTCTTTGAGAACTCAATGGGGTGTGTATTAGAGCAACATGATCAAATAGAGAATAAAGAGAGCAATTTACTATCTCAACAAAAAAGTTTACTGATTGCGAAGCAAGGTACTCACCGATTGAGAAGTTGTGCTGTGTTTTGGTGTGGGCTACTCGAAGGCTCAGGCAATATATTTTTTATCACACCCCTTGGTTGATTTCCAAACTTGACCCTTTGAAATATATGATGGGTATACCTACTTTATCTGGAAGATTAGCTCGGTGGTAGATTCTATTGTCAGAGTTTGACATTCAATACGTAAGTCAAAAGGCAGTTAAAGGGAGGGCCATAGCAAATTTAATTGCAAGTAGGGCTTCTGAACAATATTAGCTATTGAGTTTTGATTTCCCAGATGAAGATCTAATGGCTATTTTAGTAGAATAAGCAACTGCAACTACAAATAAACATTAGAGGTTGAACTTTGATGATGTTTTGAATGCTTTGGGGTAATTTTGGTCTCACCAAATGGAGAAGATTATCCTTTCATCAGTCGACTAAATTTTGATTGCACGAATAATATGGTTGAGTACAAAGCTTGTGTTTTGGGTCTCAGAGCTACCATTGAACGTAAAATAAAAACACTCAAAGTATATAGGGATTCAACTCTGGTAATTTATCAACTCAGGGAAGAGTGGGAGGCAAAAGATCCCAAACTAGTAGAAAACCACAAATTGGTCATGAAGCTTATCAAAGAATTTGAAGAAGTAACATTCAATTACCTCCCTAGAGATGAGAATCAAATGGCAGATGCCTTCGCTACTTTGGAAACAACACTTAAAGTAAATAAACACTCAAATATGATGCCCATTGAGATACAAGCCTATGAGTTTCCAGCTCATTGCTATATCATTAAAGAGGAAGAAGATGGAAATCCCTAGTATTATGATATCTTATAATACATCAGATATCAAATTTATTATGAACAGGTGACCGAAAATGACAAAAGAACTATTAGAAGGATGATTGCAGGGTATGTGCTTGATGGTGAGATCTTGTATAATAAAAGTCCAGATCAAGTTCTGTTGAGGTGTTTTGATGCTAAGAATGCTAAAACGATTCTCGAGGAAGTGCATGAGGGGGTGCGTGGTACCCATGCCAATGGACATGCAATGGCTTGGCAAATAATGAGATTTGGGTATTATTGGTCAACAATGGAGACCAATTGCATTAATTATGTCAGAAAATGTCACAAGTACCAGATTTATGGAGGCAACATCCATACCCCTCCTCGTCTATTTCACGTGATGACAACTCCATGGTCGTTCTCTATGTGTGGAATGGATGTTATTGGAAAATTTTCGCCTAAGGCTTCAAATGATAATCGTTTCACTTTGTGGCAATAGACTACTTCACTAAATGGGTAGAAGTGGCTTCCTATACAAGATAAAACATCATAATTCCACTACTTAAAGTCTAAACATGAATGAGAAAGTAGAGGTAGCAAAAAAGAACATCAAGAGGCTTATAGAAAAGATGACTAAAAATTATAAAGACTGGCATGAGAAGTTACCATTTGCTATATTTTCTTATCAAACTTCGGTACAGACGTCGACTGGGGTAACTCCATTTTATTTAGCCTATGGGATGGAAGATGTGTTACCTATTGAGGTAGAAATTTCCTCACTTTGAGTTTTGTCAGAGGTGAAGCTAGATGACACATAATGGGTACAAGTCAGATACAACCAATAGAATTTGATCGAAGAAAAAATATTGAAATCCATTTGTCATGGTCAGATGTACCAGAAGCGCATGATACGAGCACTTGATAAGAAAGTTCACCCACGAGAGTTTCATGAGAGAGGTATGGTGCTTAGAAGGATCATACCCATTCAAGAGGATTTTTTAGGAAAATTGATGTCAAGCTAGGAATGACCTTATGTTGTGAACAAAGCCTTTTCCTAAGGACCTTTGATCCTTACTGAGATAGAAGGACCAGAGTTACCTAACCCTGTGAACTCTGACCCTGTCAAGAAAGACTTCGCCTGAATGAAGAAAAAAAGAAAAGAAAAAAGAAGAAGGAGAAAAAAATAATGGAAAAAGGAAAAAGTAAATGAAAGGAAAAAAATATAAAATATAAAATAAATAAAAGGGGTTCAAGATGAAAATCTATAAAGGGCGTTTTGAAACCAAAGAAGGCCTCAAGTTGAAAACCTGTAAAGGGCGACTTGAGTATCATTCAAATTCATGATTCGTGCATGGTGGAGGTTCTGAATTGATTTTGAAGTTTAAAGGGCTTCTGATTTGAACAGTAACATCAAATGGTGATCAGGGTTGGAAATGGAGATTGAAGAAGTCTTGATTAAAATAACAAAAAGAGAAATTGGACTAAAATGAGATCCAATACTGGTTTATGGCATCTAATATCTTGAGACTTGGTAGTTTAGAGGAAACTTCACACCCTTACGTATTGTCATAATTCTCGAGATCCTTTTATCAAAAGCTACCCTTGAGTCACTCTGCGTCGTGCCAGTTCAAAAGCATTCATACTATTGATATCTGGTATTTACGTACAAATATCAGAAGAGGTGTTTTTCTTGTTAACACCCCTTTGCGAGCATCCTACTTTGAAATTAAAAACATGTAGTTTAACTTAAAAGACATAAGATCGTGTATTATTGTGCAAAAAGTTTTGGAAATGTTCATGTATTCTGAAGCTGACAATGGTTTTAACATAAGGCTTGCTTGATGATAGGCTACAAGAAATTAAAACTTTGGGGTACATAGAAGATTTCAGCAAATTTAAGATAATCCAAAAAATTTATCACTGATAAAGTAGATTATTATGAATACTGTCGGGTTTCAAGAAGGAAGAAAACCAAGGTCATGTTCGACCAAAGAGTATATGATCAAGATTGTTAGCTGGAGTGAACCGGTCGTGATTTCTATGCCCAAGATTGGACAGAGTCACAAGATGACCAACAAAAGTAGATTCTCCTTTGAAAAAGAAAATACACTAAAATTGCATTACTGCACACATTTTAGGCATAAACAGGATCATGGCATTCATAAATGCATGATACCAGATGTAATTAAGTACCTACAAGTCTTCCAAAAGAAAGCTGAAGGTTGAAGATACTGAAACCTCAAGATAAAAATAAAAATTCAAAGTATCAAAAAATGAGAGGTTCAAATGACACTCGAGCCAAGGAAGATTCCCATATCTGGTGGCTACGAGACAAGTTTCCACAGGAGAAACTGATTTTCAAAGACTCTCCTAAATTTTATACCTTCGGGTATGATGTTTGCAAATTCTTGAATGTATACTTACAATTGGTAATGTGTAATTTTCAAGTTCGATCTTCTTGAAGATAAGAGAAACGAAGCGATCTCGGTTCAGTTCTTTCCAAAGTGTGGTGGAATGAATTAAATTTCTTTAAAAGATCTTATTACTTGAAAAAGTGGAACAAAGTGAAACATATTATTCTTCTTTCAGATTTGGTATTCCTGAAGATCATCGAAGTAAATCAAGTTTGATTCAATCTTCCTTGAGGAGTAGTGAGGTGGATCAAAATTTTCTTGAGTCTCATCTCCCCTAAAGAGTAGAGGAATATATTCTTTTAAAGTTGGTCTTTCTGAAGAGCGGCGAAGCAAATCTTCCCTGAAGATAAGTGAAGTGGATAAAAAAATTTCGAGTCTGATCTCCCCTAAAGAATAGTGGAAAAGATCCTCATTCTTTAAGATTTGGTATTCCTAAAGAGTAGTGAAGCAAATCAACCTCCATTCAATCTTTCTAAAGAGCAACGAAATGAATCAAAATTTTTTTAGATCTGATTGCCCAAAAAAGTGAAACATATCAAATCTGACCTACCTGAAGTTGCAGTGGAGCGGGCTAACCTTTCAAATTCCTCATAAATGGGCAAATATGACCATCCTTTGATATTTAATTTATTCTCGTTACAGGATAATGAGAAAAGAGGGGAAGCTGTAGATGCTCAATTTGTCTGAGGATTTCATTCGTATTTCGATTAGGTTTATATATATTATTATTATAATTAGTTATTTATATATGTTATATTAATATTAATCAAATGGGCAACTATTATTTAGTTATGCATGCGTGTATATATATTATTGTTAATTATTATCATTATTTAGGTATATATTATTAGTCATACATTATTAGATATATGTGTGTGTATAATATGTATACAATTATAATCAATCACATACATAATATAAAATCTAAAACAAATATTGAACACTTTATTATTTTATTATAGGCCCAAACAGTAGCCAAAACCAAAACCAAAACCAAATCTAGCCCAATCGTCTAGGAGCCCTAAGGAGTAACCCTTATGCCAACTAGGGTTTGGAGAGAAGACCTCCTTTTCTGTCGTCGCCGAACGTTAGCCCTTAGATGGAGGCAGTTTAATGGTCCAGATTAGGCCAAATTTAGGGTTTTTATACCCTAATGAGATCCAATCAGTCTCCATCAGCAAATCTGACCATCCAAATCCCGCACGTGGGATGCACACGCGTTGTTTCAGCAGCCCCAAGCACCCATGGGCTGATCCACGCTGCCACCATCGCAGTCGCCCTACTATACCTGAGCGTCCGCACGATCCTAGCAGCCCCTATGCCATAACAGTGGCAGATGGCAGGGGTCTTTATGGTCACAAGCCTCCAAAAGACAAGGAGAGGCCTTATCAACCGTTAGATTGGCCTTGCAACCAAAATCAATGGGAAAAAGGGCCTCCTTTCCCTCCTCTCACATGCAAGCCAAAGAAACCAAAGAAGATGTCATAAAATAAAAAAACAAACGGGAGGATACTTTTTCAGTTGAGGGAGAATATATATAGCATAAAGGAAAAAAAAGTAACCGGGGGGAATACAAAAACAATATAGGAGTAAGAGAAAAAGAGACCATTTTTTTCGCCTCAGAGACAGAACTGAAAAGGAAAAGAAAAGAAACAACATTAAGAGGAAAAAACTTACCTTCCCCGTCAGAAAAGAAGTGTCACCCTCCCTGGGATCTAAACGACATCAAGCCATCGCATGTAAAGGTTCTTTTGGGTTTGTTCAGGGGTTGTGGGTTCATTTTTTAGTGAGGATTTTGGGTATTTCTAGGTTATGGGTTTGTTTGGTCGCGGTTTGGTGGCCTATTTAACCCCTTATCAGAGCCTTTAGGGGAGGCAATAGCTACGGTGGTTACCTAGCCTGGAGGAAAGAGAATGAAAGAGTTAAAAAAAGAGAAAATAACCTCAGTGACCAAAAATCCCATATAATATACGACTTTGACCAATTTTTTTTGGATTTGCCAAAATGACCAACAAAATCGCAATGCAATTCCTAATTCGCAACGCGATCTCCAGTATCGCAAATTCCCGCTGCATTTTGCGTTGCGATAGTTGAAAATCGCGTTGCGATTTTCCATTTCGTGTTGCGATAGTTGAAAATCGCGTTGCGGTTTTCCATTTCGCGTTGCGATAGTCTACAGTGTCGTTGCGATTTTCCATTTCATGTTGCGATAGTCTATAGTGTCGTTGCGATTTTCCATTTCGCGTTGCGATAGTTTTAAAAATGGTATTGCATTTGTTTCTTAAGAATTTTCTCTAAAATGATAGTATCTGTGCGGACGTGTCGAAGATACGTATTACCACGACCACGACCACGACCCGACCCGACCAGACCCGAGACGAGACGGCGGCGGCGGCGGCGCGCAAGAGTCCGCCTTGTTCTCTTTCACTCAAGAAGGATGTGCAAAATCCAAACCTTAAATACCATTCCCAATATTGTTTCCAAAACTATGTGGGATTGAGCATTCCCAATAGTAATATCACGAATCTTACAGTATCATATCAAACTATATCACATAAGAAAATCTATGAGGAAGAGATATTTATACAATGTTCAACTCATAAATTATTTTATCAATTCATAGATAATAGAGTCTCTTTAAATATTTTGAAAGATCATCAAGCATAACATTCAGGATCATTAGTCTCACTCAATTACTAATCACTACCTCTCCTTCAAGCACCTCACCATCCTCTCTCCACTCTTAAGTCTAATCATTGTACAACATAATTCATTAAACAAATTATCTCGATCTCGCTATCTTTTTATATATATACACGTAATTATTTAAGTCGAATAAAATGCAAAGACTAAATATATAGAATTTGGCTTATCTTTGAATGTATAAAAAGCTGAAACTACTATAGGATTCACCATATTAATGAGCTGAACATTGTATAAATATACTCTATTATCTAAGTGTTGGTAACGCTCAATCCCACATAGTTTTGGAAACACTATTGAGAATAGTATTTAAGGTTTGAATTTTGCACTTTCTTGTTGAGTGAAAGAGAACAAGGGGGACTCTCGCGCGCCGCCACCGCCGCCGTCTCATCTCGGGTCGGGTCGTGGTCGTGGTCATGGTCGTGGTAATACGTGTCTTCGACACGTCCGCGCGGATACTATCGTTTTAGAGAAAATTCTTAAGAAACAAATGAAATACCATTTTTAAAACTATCGCAACGCGAAATGGAAAATCACAACGACACTGTAGACTATCGCAACGCTAAATGGAAAATCGCAACGACACTATAGACTATCGCAACGACACTGTAGACTATCGCAACGACACTGTAGACTATCGCAACGTGAAATGAAAAATCGCAACGACACTGTAGACTATCACAACGCGATTTTCAACTATCGCAACGCGAAATGCAGCACGAATTTGCGATACTTGAGATCGCGTTGCGAATTAGAAATCGCATTGCGATTTTGTTGGTCATTTTGGCAAATCCAAAAAAAATTGGTCAAAATCGTATATTATATGGGATTTTTGGTCACTGAGGTTATTTTCTCTTAAAAAAAAAGAAAGGGATGAGAGAAGAGAGAAAATGACTAAAGGAGAGAAAGGAGAAAAAGTAAAATGGGATAGGATAATTTTTTTACCCTAAATATCGTATATATACCACTGCTAAGACAACAACATTTTGGAGGTGATGGTAAACTACGTTGGTACTCCATCTATTTTTGAGTCATTACATTTTAGTCCCCAAAACAAAGCTTTTGAAGTTTCTGATTTTATCCCCAAGTCTTAAGGGTATTTTATTTTAGTCTATAGGCTTAGTTATTTTAAGATTTTACTTGTTTGTACATTTAACCTGCCATTTTCAAACTTTTTTTATTTTAATCCCGTGCATGTTTGTAGGTTTATTCTGGTTTCAGTGCCTGTAATTCTGTTAGTTTGCATTTTAGTCCAACATTAAAATTTTTTCATTTATTTCTTGTTTTGCTCCTTTATGACATCAATATATATATATATATATATATATATATATACACGTACGTAAATATGCATAGTATGGTCCTTATGTAATATATTTTGTTTTAACTATAGGTATAGGTATTCATATATTTAAAATATATATTCTATATAAGATATTATGTGGTGTTTGTGCATTCTTATATATATATATATATAAGTCGGTCCTAATTTTCTCCTTAATATTATTATGCATATACCAAACATAACATGATGAGCATTTTCTTTCAATTATTATATGAACTAGTATTATAGGTATTTATTATATGTTACTTTAAAATAACTATAATATATATTGGTTTAACCAAATTCAAATATTATGAATGCTTAACATGTTTATAAATCTTATATATATATATATAGTTGCATTTGCATGTGCATGTTCTCTTTTGAACATAGATTTAGGTTCAATTCTTTATTTAAGTATGTGACATCATTTTTGCATAATATGCATAGTATCTCACAAGCATAACTCGACTCGATTCAAATAATTGGACTAAGGGTAATACCCTTTCATTTTAAGGTCATCGTGGAGTGACTGTCTTAACGTATAAGAAATTCATTTATGATAATCTTAAGATGAAAGTTTATCTCATCAAGTGGAATCCTAAAAAGCAACGACACCTAAAATTTGGGAATGAGAGAAAAAGATATGTTCTTTTATTTAAATTCTTCGAGACAAGATCATTAGAACTTATAAAAGGTTCGATCTCGACGTCTTTAAATGATTGAATATCCTTCTTCTTTCTAAAAGGATTGGTAATTTTTAATTTAATTTGTTTTACTTTATTATATCATCATTCATGCATTTGAATTAATAATAAATTTTAGAATGGAATTGTAAAATTTCTTTATGTCGATTGGAGTAAGAATTGACTACTTTAAGGCATGAGAGGTCATGTCTTCTCAATAGGAAATAATCAAATATTGTTGTGTTTCGTCCTAAAATTCAAAGAATATTGTTTGAAGGGATCATAAATTAAATTAAATTAAATTCGAACTTGTAGGATTCATTGTAAAGACAACTAATTAATCGACTAGATATCGATTTAGGGCGCTCTGAGGTGGTAATCATTCCCCACGTGTAATCAACTCCCGAACTCAAATTTTGGTACGTAGACCTAAGACGTTGTTTAATAAAATATTTAAAATTAATTTTATTAAAATGACAACCGTTTTGGTGCCCGATCACACCCTAATAAAAGATTGGTGGTGACTTCTCGAACCGTTTTGTTGAGTTAATCGATCAAAGGAATCGGCCAAGAGGGGGGTGAATTAACAATTAAAATTTTGGTGGAAGCTTTTGCAGAAAATTAAAAGTAATTGCACAACGATTTAGAGTGGTTCGACTTTCTCAGTCAAAGTCTACGTCCACTACCTTAGCTATCCACACTAAGGATTTTCCAACAAATTCACTAATTTGTTCTTTCTTTTGAGGCCAAAGAGATAACCTTACAACTCTCTCAAGAATATAATCCAATTCTTGAGAACGCTCTTTCTCAAAGAGAAGATTACAAATTTGCAAACTTACAAGGAAATCCTCACAAGGTCGATTGTTTGCATAATTCTAGAACAAAGAAAAGAACACTAAAAAATGAATACAATTGAGTACAAGTAGTGTTCTTAAAAGCAAAATGAATATTGAATGAAAAATAGGCTTGAAATGCTCAAACTTGAGGTTTGATGCTTTCTCTTTGATTCTTGTTGATTGTTGTTTCTTGTTGTTGATCAATGGCTTCTAAGCTTGTTTAAATACACCTTCAAATGATTCTGAACATTGGGGATGCTTATTGGAGTCAATATAGCTGTTTAAGTGTGAAAACAATTAATAAATTCAGTTGGGAGCGTCAGTGCATCGATGCATACCCATGGTGCATTGGTACATCAGTGTAAAATTCAAATATTTTGACCGTTGAACCCTTAGTGCATCTGTACACTAAGAGTGCATCGATGCCAAGTGCATTTGATGTTTCAAAATAGCCAGAGTGCATCGATGCATGGCTGGTGCATCGATGCATCAAATGCATTCGATGTTTTCATAAAATCCTTAGTGCATCTGTGCATGGTAAGTGCATCGATGCATGAAATGCATTCGATGTTCAATTTAATTCCTGGTGCATCGATGTATGGATTGGTGCATCAGTGCATCACTTTGATAAATTAATTTTAGGCTTGATTTTGGTTCAAAATACTTTATGAAAATTGTTTCAAAAATAGTTTAAGTATAAAACACAATTTTACACATTTAGTAAGGTTTGAATTTGAACTTGAAAGACTTGGAGTAATAATTTGATATTCGATTAATTAAATCGAATATTCTTAGAAAATCATTTGTAAAATCTTAAAATTCATTTAAACTTAATTTGTTATATCGAAACACAAAAATGTTTTCAACAATCTCCCCCTTTTTGATATAAGAAAACATTTGTGTTATTTTAAGATTTTCTAAAAATTTGAAATCAATTTTGAAAAATTACTCCCCCTTACTATAACACTTATTCCTTTTAACACTTAATATTTCTCCCCCTTTTTGTTAAATCAAAAAGATTTAAAAATCGATTTAAACAAGGTTTTGAAAAACATAGCCAAGTGATTAAATATATATATATAGCTTAAGCTGCTAAGATCACAATCAAAAGAGAGATTAGCCATTAGTTTCATAAACAATATTCATAATTAAATGTGAAATGGCATAATTGGTCAACATGAACTAATATGATGCAAATATTAATAATCATTAAGCTCAAAATAATAAAGATAAAATCAAACCAAATATATATTTAATAAGTTCAAAATCCATAAAACATCTAACTCCTTACAAATTCAAACATTTATCAATTCAAAACAAACAATCCAGAAATATCAAAAATTAATCCAAGTTTGAAAATCCAAGAAAACATAACAAGGAAACAAATTCACTCCATAAGAGGATAGGGAGGAGGAGGATAATGAGCTCGAACTTCAAGAGTGAGAGCATCCATACGTTCACGCATCTCCCACTGAAACTCAGTAATCTGAGACTCCATCGAGGCAAAGCTCAGATCAAACGACTCCAAGAAGGATAAAAAAATATGGTGGTATTTGATCTTCTTACCGTGCCGGTTCCGGTGCAGGCTCATCGTCTGGAACGTGATCGTCTATATCTGTCATAAGTTGTTAAAACTCAGGATCATCGTCAGCAGCTAGTGCTGGAGGAGGAGCACGAGAAGATCTAGGAGAAGCTCGTGAAGAGCTAGCTCCCGGGGTTTGCTTACCGGGTCGAAATACCCAAAGAATGGTTTCCTCGTCTTGTTTCCAATCCCCTTTCTTCAAGGAAGTAAGATTGATTTGGTTTTGGAGTGGGATAGGATTGTCCAGAGAGACGTCTAGACCAAGTTTGATAAAGAGGTTACTAAGAAGACATCCATAAACTAATGTTTCGACATATTTTGAAGGAACAATGTTTATGACAACAACTAGTTGACTAAAGATAATGTGGGGTAGATTGATTTTGAACTTATTCTTGAGACAGTGCATCACCACAAATCCCTAATACGAAGAGTGGAGTACCTACCTCCGGATGGTCTAAACCACCAAGATATCATCAGATGAAGAAAATGATCGTGATGAGATCGTAAAGTACTAACACTAGCGTTTGGAACATAGGGATAATCTACAGTTTCATTCTCATTGTATAACCCATCATCATCTAATCTAAAATGTGAAGCTATAATCGCGGGGTCAATATTAATATATTGGCCTAAAAGATATGATCTAATGGTTATAGTCCCACATTGAGTTTCGTTTTGAATACATACCGCATTGGAATAGAAAATGTGGACTAACTGTTGATAAACGATAGGTTTGAGCTTAAACATTTTATCAAACTTCCAAGCTTTAAGAATCGGAAGGTATTCAAAGTCAATATCTATCATAGCTTGAAGAGAAGGAATATGCTCTTCCCGGATTCTATAAGTTTGAAAAGAATTTCTGTACCTAGAGTACAATTCGTCTTTACGACGCTCAGGCATGTTAAAACAAGATCCTAATAGAGATGAAGGTGGATGAAGAATGGGATTAGGAGGTTGGTTTGAACGAGAACAACTCGATGAAGTTCTAGGGCATTTGGGATTAGACATAGTTTAGGAATCGGAAAAATGAATATAACATGCATATTGAAAAACATGTATGCAATTTAATCAATCCCAAAACTCAAATGAGTCCGCAATAATTCAAGGTTCTCTAAACCAAATTCTAATGGGCATAGTTTTTAAAAAACTATTTAGTAAACAACGTTTGAAAATTATAATATGTATAGTTTTTCATGAAGACAACATAATTAAATCAAAAACATCAAATTTAAAAACTAAAATCATATTTTTGATTTTTTTTAATTTCAAAAATTTAAAAATTTATTGAAAATTTGTGAGTTTTTGATGAAATTGGTTGTAAAAGCTAGTTTATAATCATCAAACAATCAATGCCCTATATAATGTTCATCCTAGAACTAATCTAAACTAGTCCTAAGATCAAAAATCAATGAAATAGAGTTTTTGAAATATTACCTTGAAAATTTTTGGATTTGAGGGAATGTGATGTTGTTTTGCATGATTTGATGATAAAAGCAGGATTAGGAGTTGAAGAGCTCGAAGATTTTGATAAAATTTTGTTGATTTTGAGCAAGAAGAGAATTTAGAGAGTGAGAGGGATGAGCGGCTAGAGAGGTTTAGTTTTTAGGGTTTGAACCAAATGAGAAAAATAAGCCTTTTAAACCCAAAACCCGACGGATGCATCGATGTGTGACCCTGTGCATCGATGCACATTCAAGGCATGCATCGGTGCACCTTCATGGTGCATCGATGCACATTCAAGGATGTATCGATGCACTGTTAGGTGTATCGATGCATGAAGCACAAAAATGTCAAAAAAATCTGTTTTATACACTCAAAATGCTAAATTATTTGGCTCTAGTGGTATTGGTAACTCATATATTGAAAATTAATCATGTTCAATCAATCAAATTAATCCTTAAACTACTTTTGAACATAAAATTAATTTTCATCAAGCAACATAAACTCCCCCTAACTAAGTGAAAAGAATGCAATCAAAGATTATTATTATAAGCATTTTTCATTTATTTTTAAAAGTGATAAGATTATTTTAAACACTAAGTGAAGATAGGTCAGTTAAACCTAATTCTCTCCTAAGTGTCAAAAGCTTTCTTTGTCTAAAGGTTTTGTAAAGATATCCGCTAATTGATGCAAAGTATCAACAAATTCTAGAACTATATCTTCCTTAGCGACATGGTTTATAATGAAGTGATGTCTAATTTCAATATTCTTAGTTCTAGAGTGTTGGAAAGATTTTTAGTGAGACAAATAGCACTAGTATTGTCACACTTGATAGGAATGGTACCTACTTCAATTCCATAATCAAAAAGTTGTTATTTCATCCATAAAACTTGTACACAACAACTACCGGTTGAAATGTATTCCGCTTCAGTGGTAGATAATGCAACATAATTTTGTTTCTTTGAAAACCAAGAAATCAGCATATTTCCAAGGAATTGACAAGTATCGGAGGTGCTTTTCCTATCTAATTTGCATCCTCCATAATTCGCATCAAAGAAGACATGAAAGCTAAAACTAGAGTCTTTAGGATACCAAAGTCCTAAACTAAGAGTGTCCTTAAGGTATCTAAAGATCCTCTTAACAGCTAGTAAATGTGATTCCTTAGGACATGATTGAAATCTAGCACATAAGCAAATACTAAACATAATGTCCGGTCTACTTGCAGTTAGATAAAGCAAAGAACCAATTATTGACATATATAATTTAATATCCACACATTTACCTCCTTCATATATGTCAAGCTTTGTCGATGAGCTCATTGGAGTGTTATGTGGCTTCCCATTTTCCAGTCCAAACTTCTTGAGCATATCTTTGATGTACTTAGCTTGATTGATGAAGATGCCATCTTTTCTTTGCTTGATTTGGAGTCCCAAGAAAAATGAGAGCTCCCCCATCATGCTCATCTCGAATTCACTTTGCATTAGTTTAGAAAATTCTTGGCAAAGAACATAATTAGTAGAGCCAAATATGATATCATCAACATAAATTTGAACTACTAATAAATCTTTACCTTTATGCTTTAAAAACAATGTAGTGTCAACCTTCCCTTTTGAAAAACCTTTTTCAATTAAAAAATTTGGCAATCTTTCATACCAAGCTCTAGGAGCTTGTTTTAAACCATAAAGCTCTTTTGTCAATTTAAGAACATGATTTGGAAATTTTAAATCTTCAAAACCTGGAGGTTGTTCCACATACACTTATTCCTTTATAAAACCATTTAAAAATGCACTTTTAACATCCATTTGATATAATTTAAATTCATGAAAACATGCAAATGCTAATAACATTCTAATTGCTTCCATCCTAGCTACAGGAGCGTATGTTTCATCATAATCTACACCCTCTTCTTGAGTATACCCTTGAGCAACAAGTCTAGCCTTGTTTCTCACTATATTACCACTTTCATCAAGCTTATTCCTAAACACCCATCTAGTACCTACAATAGATTTTTTACTAGGCCTTTCAACTAATGTCCATACTTTACTTCTCTCAAATTGATTTAACTCTTCTTGCATAGCCATAATCCAATGTTCATCTTTTAATACTTCTTTAATATTCTTAGGCTCCATGCATGAGATAAATGCAACATAATTACAAATATTTCTAAGAGAAGATCGAGTTGTTACCCCTTTGGAAGGATCACCTATAATCTCACCATCCTTGACATAGTTGTACTCTCTTGGGTAAGATACTTCCCTTTCTTCAATGGTTGGATTCTCGAGAGGATCTTGAGTTTCCTCATCTTTCGTTTCTTCCTTTGATGATGGTTCTCCAACGTCATGTTCAACGTCATTTATATTTATAATACATACATCATCATTCAAACAATAATCCTTCCTCGGAAGGGGATTATCACCGAAAACAACATGTATAGACTCTTCTACAACTAAAGTTCTTTTATTAAATACTCGATAAGCTTTATAATTTAAGGAATAACCCAGAAAAATTCCTTCATCACTTTTAGCATCAAATTTTCCAAGATTGTCTTTACCGTTGTTTAAAACAAAACATTTACATCCAAAAGGATGAAAATAGCTAATGTTAGGCTTTTTATTTTTGAAAATTTCATATGGAGTTTTCTTTAAGATTGGCCTAATCATTACTCGATTTACAATATAACAAGCGATATTTGTGGCTTCCGCCCAAAAATATTTTGGCAAATTGTTTTCACAAAGCATGGTTCTAGCCATTTCTTCTAAAGTTCGATTTTTCCTCTCAACAACTCCATTTTGTTGAGGGGTTCTAGGTGCTGAAAAATTATGACTAATACCATTAGAATTACAAAAATCAGTAAATCCAAGATTTTCAAATTCAGTTCCATGATCACTCCTAACACTAGTTATAGAGTAACCTTTTTTGTTTTTTATTACTTTTGAAAACGTGATGAATTTTTCTAATGCTTCATCTTTAGTACTTAAGAATAGAACCCAAGTATATCTAGAATAGTCATCTACCAAGATAAATGCATATTGTTTTCCAGCCAAGCTAGTAGTCCTAGTTGGCCCAAAAAGATCTATATGGATCAATTGTAATACTCTACTAGTTGATACATCATTAATGGATTTAAAAGAAATTCTCTTTTTTTTTTCCTTTAGCACAAACATCATAGATTTTATCATTATCAAATTTAAGCTTAGGAAACCCTCGCACTAAATTTCCTTGAATTAGCCGTTGCAAAACACTCATACTAGCATGTCCTAGTCTCCTATGCCATAACCAACTATCATGCTCATCCTTAGCAACTAGGCATAAATTAGTCATATCAATAGAGTCTAAATGCACCATGTATATGTTTCCTATTCTATGACCAACAAGCATAATTCGATTAGATGCAATGTCAATAATTTTACAACCATTAGTTTCAAACATGACATTGAATCTTTTATCACATAATTGACTAATACTTAAGAGATTATGCTTTAATCCATTCACATATAAAACATTTTTAATTTGTATGGAAGAGGTATTACCTATGGTACCTATACATTCGATGTGACCTTTTGAATTATCACCAAAAGTCACTTCTCCTCAATTTTTGGCGTTAAGCTCTATGAACCGACTTTTGTCTCCGGTCATGTGTCTTGAGCATCCACTATCAAGGTACCATGAGTTTGAATTTATTTATCGTTCCTTGTAGCAATGCTCCTTTTCCTACAAACATAGATTAATTTCTAATTTTTGGTACCCAAATTCTTTTGGGTCCATATTCATTAGTTTCCAAAATCCTAGTCCCCTTAGGTATCCATTTGTGTAGGATATCTTTATCTTTAGTAGTAATGAATCCTTTAGGAACCCATATACTTCTAACAATTTTTCCATTAGAGGTTCTTCGGGGACCTCTATGATTGTAGTTTTTAAAACTTTTTCTAACAAAGATGGATTTTGAATTTTCTCCATTTTCAAAACGTTTTGTTCCAACTTTATCAAAAAAAACTTTAAGATCATCAATTTTCTTTTGATGATCATCATTGACCTTTGAAAGTAAATTTTGCAAATCCGAATTTTTCTTTTCAAACTCTTCTAGTTTGATTTGAAAATCTTTGATTTTACTTTCAAAATCATTGTTGGTCTTGGATATGATCTTATTTTCATTTTTCAATTTTGAGACATCATTTTTATATTTTAAAAAAATTTCTCATAATCCGAAGCCAACCCATTATATTCATTTAATAACTCATCATAAGATAAATCATCTAATTCAGATGAGTTAGAGGTTACCTTAGAATCTTCCCCGAATGCCATCAAGCACAAGTTTGCTACTTCTTGTTCCTCTTTATCGGAACCCTCTTTATCGCTCCATGTAGCCACATGAGCCTTGTGCTTATTCTTTGATTGACCCTTTCTTTTCAATTGTGGGCAATCATATTTGACATGCCCCGGCTTTTTGCGTTCATAGTAAATGATAGGGTCCTTCTCTTTTGGTTTATTTTTGAGACCTTTATTTCGTTTGAATTTTCTTCCTCGGTAAGGTCTCATCATTTTCTGAACCGTTTGGCAAACAACGCCATTTCCTCGTCATCGTCATCTTCATCCAAATCACTCTCATATTTTGTGGATTTGAGAGCAACTCCAATATTTTTCTTCTTCTCATTATCCTTTGGTGTCTCGTCAATCTTATAGAGGTCCACCTCATATTCAAGCATCTTTTCATGAGTGAGGAGGGAACCAATTAGCTCTTCAAGAGTTAAGGACTTTAGGTTCTTAGCCTCGATGATTGTCATCTTCTTGGATTGCTATGATTTTGGAAGTGAGTAAACTAACTTCCTCACAAGCTTTTCGTTTGGAATGATCTCTCTATATGATTTGAGACCATTAACAATCGTTGAGAATCTATCCGTCATAGCTTTGATTCTTCATTTTGTTTCATCCTGAAATTTTCATAGCTATGTGTTAGAAGACTAATTTTAGATTCTTCTACCTCGTCGGTGCCTTCATATGTGACTTGTAGTTTATCCCATATTTCTTTGGCGGTTGTACAAGATGAAACTCTTCCATATTCATATGGTCCAAGAGCATAAAATATGATATGGATTGCTTTGGAGTTGAGCTGGAACATTCTTGTCTCTCCTTCACTCCACAATCTTGTATGAGTGAGAGGCTTGATATATCCGTCTTCTACAACATTCAATGCTCCCATGTCACTTACTTGAATGAAATACATCATCTTATTCTTCCAATAGGCATAGTTAGCTCCATTGAAGAAAGGAGGCTTGTTGGCAGGCATCGAATCGAGACCGGAGTCGACATTTGAAGTAGAGGCCATGATGACTTGATAATCGATGTAACTCTTCTCGAATCGACTCAAGAGGCGATTAAACCTTCAAATGAGTGAGGCTCTGATACCAATTGTTGAGTTAATCGATCGACGGAATCGGCTAAGAGGGGGGTGAATTGGCAATTAAAATTTTGGTGGAAGCTTTTGCAGAAAATTGAAAGTAATTACACAACGATTTAGAGTGGTTCGACTTTCTCAATCAAAGTCTACGTCCACTACCTTAACTATCCACATTAAGGATTTTCCAACAAATTCACTAATTTGTTATTTTTTTGAGGCCAAAGAGATAACCTTACAACTCCCTCAAGAATATACCCCAATTCTTGAGAACACTCTTTCTCAAAGAGAAGATTACAAATTTGCAAACTTACAAGGAAATCCTCACAAGGTAGATTGTTTGCACAATTCTAGAACAAAGAAAAGAACACTCAAAAATGACTATAATTGAGTACAAGTAGTGTTCTTGAAAGCAAAATGAATATTGAATGAAAAATAGGCTTGAAATGCTCAAACTTGAGGTTTGATGTTTCTCTTTGATTCTCTCTTGATTCTTGTTGATTGTTGTTTTTTGTTGTTGATCAATGGCTTCTAAGCTTGTTTAAATACACCTTCAAATGATTCTGAATGTTGGGGATGCTTAGTGGAGTCAATATAGCCGTTTAAGTGTGAAAACAATTAATAAATTCAGTTGGGAGCGTCAGTGCATCGATGCATACCCATGGTGCATCGGTGCATCAGTGTAAAATTCAAATATTTTGACCGTTGAACCCTTAGTGCATCGGTGTACTAAGAGTGCACCAATATATCAAGTGCATTCGATGTTTCAAAATAGCCAGAGTGCATTGATGCATGGCTGGTGCATCGATGCATCAAATGCATTCGATGTTTTCATAAAATCCTTAGTGCATCGATGCATGGTAAGTGCATCGATGCATGAAATGCATTCGATGTTCAATTTAATTCATGGTGCATCGATGCATGGATTGGTGCATTGGTGCATCACTTCGATAAATTGATTTTAGGCTTGATTTTGGTTCAAAATACTTTATGAAAATTGTTTAAAAAATAGTTTAAGTATAAAACACAATTTTACACATTTAGTAAGGTTTGAATTTGAACTTGAAAGACTTGGAGTAATAATTTGATATTCGATGAATTAAATCGAATATTCTTAGAAAATCATTTGTAAAATCTTAAAATTCATTTAAACTTAATTTGTTATATCGAACCACAAAAATGTTTTCAACATGTTTTTTATAACTTTAAAAGGAAAATCCCAATTTTTCGAAGCGATATTTTTTTAAATCATAATTAATTAAAAATTAAATTAAATATATTAAAAAAAGAAATCGTTTTGACAAAGGTTTTGAAGGATTTATGTTCAGGAATGTATATATTTAGGGGGATCCGATGTTCGATTGGTTGTGAAAGTTTGGGGGTTTTCGTTGTGAGTGGTTGGTTGGTCACACGTCATTGGGTGTTAGGCCGATTGACGACGTTGGTGGTGGTCGGCGGTGGTAAATGGATTAAAATTAAGGTTTTAAAAGTTTTGAGTTTTTTTTTAAGATTTGAAAAACTGTTAGGTTTTTTTAAATTATATTTTTTATTTTAAATAAAAAATTTCAAAATTACCAAAATGTGACACGTATCATTTAAAGGAGATTTTTAACGGCGATTAACGCTCGAGCATCTAAAATGGTAACAGAGAAACTGTTAGGCACCTATTTTTAGCGAAAAATTATTTAGGTACTAAAATGTTTTTCGAGACATAGTTTAGACACTTTTTTTTTGTATTAAACTAATTAAATTATATATATATATATATATTTTAAAATACTATTATTTAAAAAAAAATTATTTGTTTAGGATTTTAACACCTAACTTATTTAAATTTACAAAATTATCTTAGCAGTACCTATGACAACCAACCGCTGCTGATCTTATTCATCACAGAAAAATTACATTCTCCAACTTAAACTGTAGCCGTCAAGAAGAAACTAAGGGGCTGCTTGTTTACTTCAAAATGATTAAGCGCTGAATGATTCAAATGTTGAATGATTCAGAGGCTCTGAATGGTTTGGCTTTGAATGTGACATGCTGTTTGATAACTGGCTCTGAATGATTTCGAATGTACTTCTGTGTTGAATCATTCAACACTGTTTTGTTGAATCAGTCAGCATTGAATCATTCAGAGGTGCGAAACAAATGCACTGAATGTTGAACCGTTCAACATTCAGCGCTGAATGGTTCCATTAAGAGGCAAACCAAAAGCCCCTAATATTTCTCTTCACTTAAACAAATTAAAGCAATGAAAGTAGGAGAATAGTATTATTATTCCAAAAAAACCATTCTCAACCCAAACATAAAACTTGAAAAAGACTTAACCCGCAACCTAACTTTTTCTACATGTGAATGAATATTATTATTCCAAATTCCTAATTGTGATATAGGACATTACATTGTCCCCATTTATTGATAGGCATTGTCTCAATATAAATAAGTGTCTCAATATTATTATTCCAAATTTTGTGCAATACCCATTGAAACTACCATAAGGAGATACAAGTTCATCTCTTAATATTAAAATATTTATCCAACATAAGCTGAAATTCCTAATTAATGGAAAAATATAATCGTGGATCCATGTAGGGGAGTGCAAATTCGAATATTAGCCTAGTACGATCTGAAAATCCAAATGTCTAAAAATTTCAAATACCTAAACTGGTGATTCGTATTCAATCCGAAAAAGTCATATATCCGAATTTTCGAATTGGATATCTGGATCTGAATATAAAATTTAATTTGATAAAGATTAATTTTAAATTTTAAATTTTAAATTTTAAATTTTATGATTTAATGTAATTTATTTGACACCTCCACTATATTTTTATGTATATTCAATTACTCACACAATAAATAATTAAATATCTTAATTTTTATTGGGTTAAAGCTTTAATGGTTTAGTGTACTACTCATTTATTGGGCTAAAGGTGACAAGGTTGCCGAAGTCCTATAAAATAAAAACTGAGTTTTAATAAACTAACTTGTAGTAATAGTGAGATCAGGTCGAATCCCAAGAGAGCAGAAATTGGGGAGGATTATTAAACTAAAATCAAGAAATAAAACTAAAAATAAAAATAATGAAAATCAATTCTTACTGAACTTCCAAATCAAAGGTGTGTACTTCATCTGAATGTAATTTTGATCACAGGCTAAAAGATTGATTTTCAATATCCAAGTAATTTGTCACTTGCTCGAAACCATAACAAGTATGGTTCCTCTTTTATAATTGATAAGCCCACTCATTTGCAAGAAGCAGTCAAATCAAATCTTACTATTAATGATAACATTAAGAACTATAGGAACGACTAAAAAAATCAAATAATTTCGTACCTCTATTTCCCTGAAGACTATCATGCGTGATGCGAAGCTCAGAAAATAAACCGTAACAAACACAAACATGAGACTTACCCCTTGATACTTGTGTCAATTTTTTATGACCATTACAGATCACAAACTTATGAATAACAATAGAAACTCAATATGGAATTAAGGCGCCAATTTAATCAATATCAAGGATTCATAAAAATAAGAAAGTGAAATAAAGATTACTTGGATTAAAGGATAAAAACTAGTTTAGCACAAGCCTCACAAAATTACAGTGGAATCATTTCACCCTTGAATCGGAAATAAAAGCTTGGCCACTCATGGTGGAATGAAAATAAAAGAGAAAAGAAGACGTGCTCTTAAAAGATATCCCTAAAAGGTGGCTAAGAGGCTCTTTATACAATTGTCCAAAACCCTAAAATAAAAATAAATCTCCTTTAAATGAGTCTAAATCAAATACGGAAAGCTAAAATACACTAAACTCAAAATAAATAAAGTCCTAATTAAAAGGAGATTGATTCTTGGCTAGATACTTTCAAAATAATGGAAACATCCATAAAAGTGTGCTTCATCCCATATTTGATTCCTAAAGTTTGGATTTTTCTCTAAAAGTTTGAATTTTTCTTATCAAATAATAGTCGTGTGTCAGTCAAAAGGTGTGGTCACGCCTTGTAGAAGATGGTCTTCTTCCCAATTTCATATTCTTTAAAAAGAATTGGCTCTTATATAGACGGAAAAAAAACATGTTTTTAGTTTTTTTCCACCATTCCATCCATATTTCACCTCCTAAATCAAAACAAACATAATTTCCACAATTAGGCTCAACTTCTAACAAGAATATGAAGGAATTAATCATAAAAAGATGTATATAATTATAACTTATCAAATCCCCCCACACCTAAATCATACTTGTCCTCAAGCATGCCTCAATTCAACATACCAACTAGTCTATCTATATTCTCTTCATCTCATTTAATATCCCAAAATATCAATAAAGTTAAACACACATCAAGGATTCGAACCATAATGACAGTTAAGAGAATGAGCACGAATAAGATAAATTTGAATCAAAGTTAGACAATCTCATTAGTCCACCAATATCAAGTGCAATAAGACTTAACACCTTACATGGTTTCACTCTCAAAGTGTTTAGGGTGCATTTAACTCTCAAGGTCAAAACATAGCACAATATTACCATAAGCTTGCAAATGAATTAAATCTCCACCATGCATATGAATATAATGCAAAAATCAAAGGGTATTTTCAAGGGTTGTAACGGGGCTTAGGTAAGGATGTGGTAAAAGGTAAAAAATGAAGGTTTCATAATCAAGACAATGGATATTAATTTGCATGATATCAGTTCCACATAACAACATCAAATGTACTACGAACTTCTTGAAATTTATTCTTACATCTCATTCAAGAAATAAAGAGTTTGGAGAATTCAACATTTAATTACTTTTGCAAACATATATCTAAATATCTTCATTCGTTCAAGAAACAAACTCCAATTCATTTTTTTATTTTTTGTTTTTTTCCATTATTTTTTTTTCATTTTTTTTTGTGTCAAACAACATTTTTCTCGTCTTAAAAAGGGTAAAAAAAAGAAAGAAGGGGTAACAAAAAATAGCTTTGGGTTAAAAAGTGGTAAAATGAAGAAAAATGAAGAATAGACTCAAGTTGGCTAACTAAGGGGAAAACCATATGGGTAGGCTTTTTGAAGGTTTGAGAAGTGGGTTAAACCTAATGGCCTTATCATCTTAAAGCATCAGTCCAAAAATGTAGTCTTAAAATGCGTTCACAATAAGTTCTATAGTAAACATGCTAATTTTGACACACTCATTAAAATGAAAATTGAGCTAATCATAATGAATTGTTCTTAGGCTCAAAATCTCACCAAAGTGTGTAATTTACATAAAGTCTAGTGCACTTTTCAAGTAATGAGATCAAGAGACGTCATGCATTATAATCCAAACCAAGATGTATTCAGAACTTTCAAGAAGATATTAAGCAAAGACTCAAAAATTCAAAAAAGAAGTCAGCATATATGGATTGAAGCACACCAAAATTCAAGCACAAGAAAAACAATTTTCAAAATAATGAAATCATGTATGGAATATCACCCCACACCTAAATTCTACATTTTCCTCAATGTATATCCAAGTAATTTCTCACAAAAGAAATGAAAAAGAGAATAGAACTCCCTTGATATGTGAGCAAGCCGGATAAACACTGTTCAAGGTGATAGTCGACAAAGAATAGAGACTCCACAATGCTGCATTAGCCTCCAAATGTGCTAATATTGCTTTGTCTTTACTTGCTCGTGTTTTCCATGGCCCAAAAAAAGTGATAAGAGTAGGGATTGATGAATATGTGAATGGGTATGAGATTAGAAGAATGGGGTTTTTGTGTGAGTGTAGGCTGATATGAGATTGAGATGAATAGAGGGCAATGAAAATTAGGTTAAAGAGGGGTAACATGGTAATTCATGAAAATTAAAATTGGGGCAAACTCAGTGCGCTATTCTCAATATTATGCAATAAGGCGCGAGATTCAAATTCAGTAGAAAAAATTCAATAAGGCGTGGTCACGTCTTGTTTGAAATGGCTATCTGCAAAAACATTCAAAGACAAAAAAAATAAACATAAAATTAAACAAACCAAAAGAAAAGAAAAGAGAAAATAAAGCAATAAAAATTAGGTTGCCTCCCAATAGTGCAATTGTTTAACGTCGTTATGCATGACATGACTGCAACGAGTTGTTCAATCATTGATATAAGTAGGCAGCTCCAAATGAGGATTTGTGAGGTATGGGATAATTTCACCTTTGTGAAATATTTTCAATTTATGGCCATTCACCTTGAAGGTTTTTTCTGAGTCTGAGCTTGCAATTTTCACTAAGCCATGAGGAAATACATTAGTAACTATAAATGATCCAAGGTGATTTAGAAGAGGAATTACCTTCATGTCAAAGATGCAAAAATCTACAGGAAAAAGCAGTTCATTAACCTGTACCAAAACATGCATCCTCAACAACTCCAAGTAAGTGAATATAATAATGATCGGCTAATTGAACTACCAAATTTGTCTTTTGCAGGCCATTTAAGTCTTGGTAAATAGAACATGACATGACATTTATTGAAGATCCCAAGTCTAACATAACATGCTAAATTATTTTATTACCAATAAAACAAGGTTAAGAAAACATATCTGGATCCCCGCATTTTTCTGGTATATTCTTTTGGAAGATTGCCGACACATTTTTACTTACATGAACCCTCTCATTTTCTTTCGATCTCCATTTTTTGGTGCATAATTCCTTCAAAAATCTTGCATAAGAATTTGCTTGATAGCGTACACCAATGGATTATTAATCTCAACCTTCCTAAATGTATCCAAGATATTTTTGTATTCATCTTCCTTTGGTTTAGCTAACTTGTTAGGAAATGGAGGCAAAGGGGTGTAAGATGAAAAAGATAATGGAGGATCGAATGTTACCTTTGGAGACACTTTGGAATGAAGTTTGATTGTCTCTTCTTTTCTCATCTCGTCTCTTTTAGGTGAAATCAATTCCGAATAAATTTCTTTTCCGCTGATCAAGGGAACTGCACTACGATTCTCTATTGGATTCACTACCATTTGTGAGAGTAATTTTCTACAATTTTGAGCTTCCAATTTACTAACCGACGTGGCCAATTGAGTAATTTGATTTCCCAAACTCTAAAAACTTATCTTCATTTCTTATTGAAGTGCATGAGTCATTTCTCTTGTCTACTTTGTTTCTTGTCGAAGTGCATGAATTGTTTCTCTCGTTTTCTGCTGGAATAAATGAATTGAATAATTAGTCTCTTGCTCAGAACCATAACAAGTATGGTTCCCCTTTTATAATTGATAAGGCCACTCATTTGCAAAAAGCATTCAAATCAAATTTTACCATTAATGATAACATTAAGAATCGTAGGAATGACTAAAAAATCAATTAATTTTGTACCTTTATTTCCCTAGAGAATGACTAAAAAATCAATTAATTTTGTACCTTTATTTCCCTAGAGATTATCATGCTCGAGACGAAGCTCTGAAAATAAATTGTAACAAACACAAATCATGAGACTTACCCCTTGCTACTTGTTTCACTCGTTCATGACCATTACAGATCACAAACTTATGAATAGCAATAGAAAACTCAATATTGAATTAAGGCGTCAATTTAATCAATATCAAAGAATTCATAAAAATGTGCACAATAAATAAAGATTATTTGGAATAAAGGAGAAAAATTAGTTTAGCACAAGCCTCACAAAATTACAATGGAATCGTTCACCTTTGAATCATAAATAAAAGTTTAGCCACTCATGGTGGAAAGAAAATAAAAGGGAAAAGAAGTTGTGCTGCTAAAAGATATCCCTAAAAGGTTGCTAAGAGGCTCTTTATATAGAGAGCCAAAACCCTAAAAGAAAAGTAAATCTCAATGAGTCTAAATCAAATAAGGAAAGCTAAAATAAAGTAAACTCAAAATAAATAAAGTGCTAATTGAAAAGAGATTAATTATTGACTAGATACTTTCAAAATAATGGAAACATCCATAAAAGTGAGCTTCATCCCAAATTTGACTCCAAAAGTTCAAATACTTCTTATCAGATAATATTCACGTTGTTGCATATGTGAGTGCTATAAATTGAACACAAATTTGTGCAAGTATACACAATCAAACAAGAAATATAGTAGTGAGTGAGTATCGTCTTCACAGGAATTGAAGGGATTTCCATGTTAAGCTAATGCACCGAAAATATGACTTAAATAAAGACTATATGGCAGTATAAACATGTGAGTAAGAATGTTGTGGCAAAGTGTTGAAATGTGGATTGTGAAATGCTACGGAAAATAGTATAGTCAAAGAATTTCTATGGAAAAATAAAGTTGAGCACCGGAGTATGAAATAAGATAACTTGACAATCTCTCACAAACAAGCCACAATAGGGATAAATGATTGGGTTTACTATAGAATCCTATGCCTTGTCTCTAGAATGGTTCACCTTTTCCATCAGTATACTACTCAACAGGGTTTACTAAAGTGATCTTAGGCTATCTCTAGTAAGGAACTTGACAGAGAAAATGCTACCACAATACCTCTCAGTGTAAACTGCAACACAATCCTATCGGTTAAGTTCTACCCCTTTTAGTCGTTAAAACCCTTTCCTTATCTCTAAGGTGATTTAAAGCCTTGCCATCCAAGCTTAGCTCAATTGTTCACATCGATCTAACCTAAATTTCTCGATATTAGGCATCACAACTTAGAAAATGGTTAACTCTCGAAAGCTCTTACAATTCTAAGCTATTAACATTTAAACAATGAACAAAGAAACAATTAAACATGGAGGCGTAAACCATTCATTAAAAACAAAATATAATTATCCAAAGCAAACCCACACCAAATAAGGTTAGTTCATGATGGGGTACAAATCATCCACAAGAATGATCATTCGTTCCATTACAAAAGCCACAAATAAATATAAGTGAAAAATAAGGAAAGAGAATAGAACTCCCAAGTGTTGTCGTGAGCTTTCTTGAACCACCGTGAACCGCCGTAGCAAGGTAGCTTCTCTCAAAGGCCTAGGTTGTTATCCTCTTCGAGCTTGGCTACGGAGAACACCACGAATAGAGGAAGAAAATAAAGAAAAGAAAATAATGGAGCTCTTTGTTTTGCCTCTTGTTGCCACCCTCTTTATTTTCCTCTCTTATCTTATTTATACTTAAAAACAAATACTCTCAAACTTCCAAGAACTCTTAAATTCACAATAAAACAATCTAACTCCCAAGAGACTCTTAAATTCATAATAAAAATCTCTAACTCCCAAGAGACTCTTAAATTCCCCCTTAAGTATGGGATTTTAATTCCTTTTGTAACCTAATGAAATATTCTCTTCATATTCTTGGGCTAGGCAGTTGGCAGAGGAGGTTTCACATTTGGACAACTGGTAGTGATTAAAGATATCTTCATCATTTTTTTTCTTTTTTTGTGCCCAGAAATGTCGTCTAAAATGATGTAGCATTTCTCCAATTCTTATTTAGCCATGTTTACCTCATCTCCTTTAACATCGGTTATTTTTACATCATCAGCAAAACATAACCTTTCCCCTTATGCAACACCAGTTTCAATAATAAAATGTCCCCAAACTTAAGCTATTTCTTGTCTTTAAGTAATGGATAGTAATCAACAGAAGAAATGTTGTGACAAAGTTCAGTCCAAGACGATTGCAAGGCATAAAATTCAACCCTCAGAAACATAGGCTTCATCATGCTAAACACGTTGCAATTTTAAGAATTTTTACCTAAGACAAGATCCTTTGCATGTGTGTGTGTGATTGTATCCAATTAATGCTTCACAGAGTTAGAAAAATCTTAATCAAGTTTTCTATTATGCTTTAGCATTTGTTAATTAATTAAGCACAAGTTCTACTCCCATTATCCTAATTTTTTGTTTTTTTTAACTTCTACGAGAGGTGTCAGCTCATCACACCTACCATCTTTAACTCTAGACAAATTGGAGAAAACATTCCATCCCCGAGCTAGTACGTAGAGTCATCCCGTGACTACTTTCATTCACTCATTTGACATTGTTGCCATTTATTAAAGGAGTTATCCAAACACAATTCAAAATATTCAATTAATCACAGGGTTGTTTAAAATAACCTTTCAAGCATTCATTTATCACTCATGCTAAGACATGCAAGATTTATTTCATAAAAATGCTAAAACTCTTAAGCATAGAGAGCATACAACCGTGTAAAAGATTAATCACAAAGAATCAAACCCTAAAGTTAATTCTACCAATCTCAAATGGCATGTACATTCAATTACAGCCTTAAAAAAATTCATCATCATTGGGCATCATCAAGTTATTCCAAAAACTATCTTAAAACGTAACAAATGCAATAGCAAAAATTTGTTGGTTACTATTAATGCAAATGTCTAACTATGAACATTTCCTCCCCCAAACTTGAAGGAAACATTGTCCTCAATGCATGAAAACTAAAAGAAACCAGACTAAATGAAAATGTTATAGGAAAATAAAGTAAAAGGGTAGTACGTGCAAACTCTCATGCATTGTGGATGAGGAGTGAAGACTTGTCGCGCAGGATGAGGGCACCAGTGTAGGCTTTCATTCGTTGGCCATTCACCTTGAAGATGGTGTCATTGTCGAGGTTCTTGATGTCCACTACCCCATTAGGGTATAGTTGGTGTACCTGGAATAATCCAGACTATCTGGACTTTAGCTTGCTCGGGAATAGCTCTAACTTAGAATTATATTGGAGGACTTGTTGGCCTTTGTGAAAATGTCGCAGAAAAAGTTTTTTGTCATGTCACTTCTTTGTTTTCTCTTTGTATATGCGAACATTTTCATATGCTTGAGCGTGAAATTCCTCCATCTCATTTAGCTCTAGCCGTCTTTTTTCTCCAGCTAGCTGTGCATCCATGTTGAGCTTTTTGATTACCCAATAGGCCTTATGCTCAAGTTCCATGGGAAAATGACATGCCTTGCCATATACAAGCTTGAATGGTGACATCCCAAGTAGAGTCTTGAATGCTATACGATATGCCCTAACTGTTTCATCTAACTTGGGGGATTAGTCTTTTCTCTTGGGGTTCACTATATTCTCAAGGATTTGATTGATCTCATGGTTGGAGACTTTAGCTTGTCCGTTGTTCTGGGGGTGATACGCTATAGTAATTCTATGTCGCACCCCATATCTCTGTAATACTTTAGCAATTAACTTATTGTCAAAGTGGGCACCTTCATCACTTATGATGGCTTTCGATGCTCTAAACCTTGTGAAGATGTTCTTTTGTAGGAACTTAAGCACGATCTTGGAGTCATTTCTTAGAGTTTCCATAGTTTCAACTCATTTGGACACATACTCCACTGCTAAGAGGATGTACAAATCACCAAAGGGAGATGGAAAGGGCCCCATAAAATCTATTCCCCATACATTGAAGAGCTCAAATTCTAAAATATTTTAAAATGGTATTTCAAGTCTCCTCAATATGTTCCTAGTGTGTTAGCATGGATTGCATGCCTTGCAGAAATGATGAGCATCTTTGAAAAGTGTGGTCCAATAGAAACTGGATTGTAGGACCTCTACAACAGTCTTTGCCTCAGCAAGGAATTGAATGGAAATGGAATAGAATCTTCTTTTGCTCCTCTTCAGAGACACACCTTCGAATCATTAGGTAAGCACATTGTTTGAACAAATAGGGCTCATCCTAATTGTAGTATTATACATCATGTCTGAATTTTCTTTTGCCTCGGCTATTTAAATTAGGAGGAAAAATACCATTAACGAGAAAGTTAACATTGTCAGCATACTACGGAATTGCCGCAACATATAAAATTTTATCATCAGGGAATTCCTCCTTAATTTCTATTGTGTCACGGCATGCATCCTTGTTTTCTAGCCTATAAAGATGATCGGCAACTTGATTCTTGGTACCTTTCCTATCCTTAATCTCTAATTCAAATTATTGCAACAAAAATATACACCTAATAAGTCTAGGTTTAGCATCCTTTTTATTCACCAAGTATTTGATAGTTGAGTGATTGGTGTGAATAATAACCTTAGTTCCTATCAACTATGCCCTAAACTTATCAAAAGCAAATACTACAACAAGTAATTATTTCTTAGTGGTTGTGTAGTTTATTTGTGCTTCATTCAAGGCACAACTAGCATAATAGATGACATGAAAAATTTTAACTCACATTTGCCCTAGCACTGCTCCCATTGCATAGTCACTTGCATCGCACATCAGCTTGAATGGGACAGTTCAATTCGGTGGAATGACTATAGGTGCTGTGACAAGTCTTTCCTTCAGCTCCTTAAATGTGCTATAATAATCTTTTTCAAAAATGAAGGGTTGATTTTACTGTAGAAAAATACACAACGGCTTGGTGATTTTGGATAAGTCTTTAATGAATCCTATAGAAGCCTGCATGTTCCAAGAAGCTTGTAATTCCCTTCACGGTGGTGGGTACAAGTAGCTTCTCGATCACCTTAACCTTGGCCTTATCCACCTTGATGCCCTAGTGTAAGATCTTATGACCTAAAAAAATGCCATTAATCACCATGATGTGACACTTCTCCCAGTTTAGCACTAGGTCAGCTTCCTCACATCTCTTTAGTACCTTAGCTAAAATGCCAAGGCAATTCTCAAAATCATTGCCTGAAACGATTAAGTCTTCCATGAAAATCTCCAGAAATTCTTCCACCATATTTGAGAAGATAGACAACATACACCATTGGAAGGTTTCTGGAGCATTACAAAGTCCAAAGGGCATCATCCTAAAGGAATAAGTACCTTAGGGGCATGTAAAGGTTGTCTTCTCTTGATCCTTTAGTGCTACAACAATCTGATTGTACTAGAATATCCAACGAGGAAGCAATAAAAGGATTTTCCCACCAATCGATCTAGCATTTGATCGATGAAAGGGAGTGAAAAATGGTTCTTCTTGGTTGCCTTGTTGAGCTTTCTATAGTCTATGCATGTCCTCTACCCCATGACGTCCTCGTAGGTAAGAGTTTGGTTTCCTCTTTGCTCACCACAATCATGCATCCTTTCTTGGGTACATATTGCACCATGATGACCCATGAAATATTAGATATTGGGTAGATTACCCACCATTGAGCCATTTAATGATCTCTATCATCATCGCCCTCTTCATAATAAGGTTAAACCTTCTTTGGGGTTCTATCAAATTATTGTGACATTCATCAAGCAAAATTTTGTACATGCAAATAATAGTGCTTATACCTTTCAAATCAGCCATAGTCTAAACTAAAGCTATCTTATATTCTAACAAAACATTTATCAAGCTATGTTCTTGCTCAGGTTTATGACTATAACAAATAATCACAAGCAATGTCTTATTATTACCCAAATAAGCATACTTAAGATGCGATGAAAAAGGCCTTAATTCTAAGATAGGTTCATGCCATATCAAAGGTTTTGGAGGAATAAATTCATCAAAGTCTATATCTTTGAATCGCATGCCTAGTCTATCTACGGGCATGCTAGACTGTTGTACCTCCATTGGGAATTTATTGAGCTTCACATAGTCCTCAATCTACACTAAATTGTCAAATAAAATTCTACACCTTCCTCTTCCACTATCGAATCAACATCTTGAAGACATTGGCACTCCTCGAAATCCTCCACATACTTGAGTGTGTTGAATACAATGATGGTCACACTTTGATCCGCCACTCTCATGGTGAATTCACTGTTCTCGCAATCGATTAAGATACATCTAGTGGCTAGAAATGATCACCCCAAAATGACGGGTACATTGTCATTGGGTTCACAATCAAGGATAAAAAATCGACCAGGAAAAAAGTTTTCCACCTTTAGCACGACATCTTCGATTCTTCCTTCGGGTCATACGTGGGATCGATTGGCCAATTATAAGATTACAATGGTTTGCCTCGCATTTCCTATTCCAAGCTTCAAAAATACCGACTTGGGCATTAAATTCACACTCGATCCAAGATCGCATAGGGCTCTCCCTACATAGTTATCTCTAATAGAGCAAGGAATGATAAAGCTACCTGAATCTTTTTACTTTAGCAGAAGTTTACTCAGCATAGAAAAGCATTCATTTGTTGTGGCTACTATTTCATAGTTCTCAAACTTTCTTTCCTTAGTGATGATATCCATGACAAAATTTCATATATGTGGGCATTTGATCAATAGCCTCTAGGAATGGGAAATTGATGTACATTTGGTCAAGGATATCCACGAATTTCTTGAACTGAAGGTCTTAATTTTGCTTTTTTAACCTTCGAGGGAAGGGTAGTGGGGGTCTCTCTTTTACTTCTGTCGGTGGGGGTCTCTCTTTTACTGTAGTATTATTCTGTCTACCATCAGAAAATTCACTTGTTGAACCCTTATTCATCATTCTCCAAAGGTTCATTCTCTAGTAACTTAGGTTCTTCTTGCAAAATCTTGGCTTGAAATCATCTATTTTCTTCCTCCAAAACCTATTATGTTGGTTAATTTGGATGCCACACCTTAAAATGAGTGCACTACATTGCTCCTTACCATGTGGTTTAGTGACTTCAGTATCGCTGGCTAGACTGCCTTGTGGGCATGCATGTAGTGCTGCGGTAATTTGTCCAATTTGGCCTTCCAAATCTCTCAAAGATAAGCCATGGCTTTGCAGCAACACTTCCTAACTTTGTAATAAGTCTCGTCGGTTCTTGATAGATGTGGAATGATCATGTAACAGGCCTTGGTAGTCGTCATGAAATCTTGTAAAGTAGCTTCCAACGAATTGGTATTTGATAAAGATGATGCCCCCTTATTTCCGTTTTACCATGGAAAATTTTTTGAAACCCTAGGGGTTTAATCATATTATGCTGCTAGTTGAGCTGCTTGCACTGTTGTTGCCTTGATTTTCCCATGAAAAATTAGGATTTTAACACCATCTTGGGTTGTAAGTATTGGAGTAGGTGTTGTTGTTGCTTCGATTGAAGTACCCCACATATTTGATAGACTCATGGTTGTAAGGACATTCACTCACATAATGATTGCCATGGCATAAAACACATGCAGAACTAGCCACCTTTTCTTACTTCACTTCGCTAGGTTACTAAAGATTTTACAACATGTAGGTGATAGCTGACAATTGAGAAAAACCAGAATCCTTAGCATCCAACTCAAACGTTCCTTGGGTTCTCCTCCCCATTCCTAGCCTTGAAGAGGGGAATTGATAGTAATTGTTTGCTATCCTATCAATGATATCAAAAGCTTCTTTAGGTGACTTGTACAACAAAGTTCCATTTGTTGAAGCATCTAGCATTATCCTTGTTGAAGCGTTCAAATCATTGTAGAACATCACTACTTGCATCCAATCATAGAATCCATGTCTGGTACACCAAAACTCATACATTGACTCGTTATCAGCTTGATGAAAGAATGCTATGTCATTCCAAAGTTGGGTGTTCATGTTTGGTGGATTATACCACATCAAAAATTTTGTACACAGATCTGCCCAAGATTCCATCGAACCAGATGGAACTCCACTCTACTAAGCCGTTGCCCGGTCACACAATGAATAAGGAAATCAATTCAGCATTAATATATCTTCATGCACACCTTGCACTCTAAATGAATCACAAACCTTCAAGAATGCACACATGTGTTGCCTTACATCTTTGTGAGGCGGACCACTAAATTTTCCAATCGAATTTAATATGTTGAACAATATCGATTTAAGCTCGAAGTGGGTTGCCTAAATTTTGGGAGTTACAATACTAGGGTTGAGATCATCCAAGATAGGAGCTAAATGATCTCTAATCACTCGTGGGCAAACTGTAACTCCAATATTATGAATTGCTGCAACATTCAAATCTTCATGATCCTTTACATGTTGATTTTCGTGTTGCATAATTCTTTGTGCTCTTTGAAAATGTCTCATTTGACGAAAAAGGTGTTCGATTTCTATTACCAAAGATAATAAGGGTCCCTCAGATTGTCCTTGGGTCATGCACTTGCACAACACCTGAAAATGGTAAACAAAAATAACAAATAAATTTATACAAAATGAAGAAAGAAAATAGTGCAAAAATTAAACTAAACTCAAAATCAATTGCCAAACCCCGACAATGGCACCAAAAACTTGTTGCATACGTGAGTCATATAAATTAAGCGCAAATTTGTGCAACCATACACAATCGAACAAGTAATATAATAGTGAGTAAGTATCATCTACACAGAGATTGAAATGATTTCCAAGCTAAGTTAATGCATCGAATATATATGACTTAAATATAGCCTATATGGCGGTATAAACAAGTGAGTAAGAATGTTGTGGAAAAGTATTGAAGTGTGTATTGTGAAATACTATGGAAAATAGTAAAATAAAGTCAAAGAAATGATATGGAAAAATAAAGTTGAGCATCAGTGTATGAAATAAGATAACTTGACAACCTCTCGCAAACAAGCTACAATAGGGATAAATGATTGGGTTTACTAAGGAATCCAATGTATTATATCTAGAATGGTTCACCTTTTCCATGAGTATGTTACTCGGAAGAGTTTACTAAAGTGTTTCCAGGCTATCTCTAGTAAGGAACCTGTTATGACATTATCTCTCAGCGTAAACTACAACACAATCCTATCGATTAAGTTATACCACTTTTAGTTGTTGAAACCCTTTTCTTATCTCTAAAACTAGTTAAAGATTTCCATCCCAGCTTAGCTCCATTGTACACGTCGATCTAACCTAATTCTCTCGATATTAGGCATCAAAACTTCAAAAATGGCTAACTCTCGAAAGCTCTTACAAGTCTAAGCTATTAACATTTTAAACAATGAATAAAGCAACATTTAAATATGGAAGCATAAACCATTCATTAAAAACAAAATATCATTATCCAAAGAAAACCTACACCGAATAAGGTTAGCTCATGGTGGGGTACAAGTAATCCATAAGAATAATCATTCATTCCCTTACAAAAGCCATAAACAAATATAAGTGAAAAAATGAAGGAGAAGATAACTCCAAAGTGTTATGTGAGATTTCTTGAGCCACAATGAACCATCTTAGCAAGCTAGCTTCTCTCAAAGGCCTAGCTTGCTATCCCGTTGGAGATTGGCTATGGATAAGACCACAAAAAGAGGAAGAAAATAAAGAAATAATAATAATGGAGCTCTTTGTTTTGCCTCTTGTTTCCACCCCTTTCTCTTCCACTCTTATCTTATTTATACTAAAAAATAAAAGACTCTCTAACTTCCAAGAACTCTCAAATTCACAATAAAACACTCTAACCCTCAAGAGACTCTTAAATTCACAATAAAAATCTCTAACTCCTAAGAGACTCTTAAATTTCCCCCTTAAATATGGTATTTTAATTCCTTTTGTAACCTAAGTAAATATTCTCTTCATATTCTTGGGCTAGGCAGCTAGCAGAGGAGGTTTCACATGTGGACAACTGGAAGTGATTAAAGATATCTTCGTCATTTTTTTTCTATAACTAGAAATGCCATCACAAATGCTGTAGCATTTCTCCAATTCTCCTTCAGCCATGGTTACCTTGTCTCATTTAGTATCAGTTACCTGCACATCATCAGCAAAACATGACATTCCCCTTACGCAACACCAATTTCAACAATAAAGTGTTGCAGCAAAATTAAACCACCAAATACGACTTCATAGACCTAAATGCAACTATATGTAGTTAAATGGGATTTTAAACAACCAACAACCTAAGTAAAAGAACACAAAATATGAACTTTTCACGAGGTTATCAATCGTGTCATTCATAAGGCATGGTCACCCCTTATCGAAGATGGCCTTCTTCTTAATTCCACATTCTTCTAAAAGATTTGATTCTCACATAGAATGCTAAAAACATGTTTTTAGGTTGATTTTCTTGTTCCATCCATATTTCACCTCAACTTCTAACATAATTTCCACAATTAGGCTCAACTTCTAACAAGAATATAAAGGAATTAATCATAAAAAGAAGTATATAATTATAACTTATCAAAAGTGTATCTAAAAACTAGAAGCTTGTTTTTTTGGATTTTGAATAATATGAAATCAGAATTATCCGATCAGTATCGATTCGATTATCCAAATTTTTTTAGGTATCCGAAAATTAAAAAATGGATCGGATATCCAAATTTTTGAATATTATCACTGAATCAACAGATCAAATTGGGTCATTTTTACACACCCTTATTTCAATGCTTGATTATCTTTCATGCATAGACCTTCTTCAACTTTAGGAGTACGTGCTATTTTCCAACTAAATCAAGCTTATATTGCCGAAGAGTCTTTCCCATTATTAAAAAAACGATAGGAAAATTGCTAAATTGTTTTAATCATGAATTTAGGAAAAATAAAATGTCTACTCAAAAAATTTTACCCCTCAGACAAAACAAACCTAATAAGATGTATTCTCCTAACAAAGCTAAGTTGTTTTGCTAATCAACAAGAAAAAGTTATCTTTGACCTTCTTTAAAAGTGAGGTACAATCCTTCTAGAAAAGAATATTAGTCACTAATGAAAACCTAAATACCCTTACTTAAAACTAGTAGTAGTATCATGAATAGAAACAATGCCTTCTTTTTTAATAATCTAGAGTGATTATAAGGTAATATATATTTATAACTTTTCTTAATTATTGACATTGCACACACCCCTGCAGACACAACTTCTTAAACCTAGGACCTCAAGAGAGAACAACATTCCCTTTAATCACTGAAACAACTCAATGTGTTATGGAAACATTGTCTTCTTGAACAGACTCTAAAATGAACATTTAACTTCTAGAAGAATTAAGTTAAAGTCTAAACAACTTACAAAACTAGGACCATACATTCCATACACCAATAATTGAGTAAAGAGATTCTTTACAAAAATCATTAAATTATATGAAAATTTTGAAAGATCTAAACACTGCAAAACAAACAAATCAAACAAATATGAAAAAAGATCTAAACATTGTTACTGTGTCATGGTAGTCCACTACTCTTGAAGCAAATTTGTCTCGACCGGTGTAATCATAAAAACAGACATTTCCCCCCATGGTTAACACAATACTCCCTATTTCGTACACCTGAAATAAGAAGCTAAATGTGAGTTGATTGCTCTTTTCTAAAACCCGAAAGATATGAAAAAAGGTCGGAAGATTATGGTTTTGATCAACTAACAAAGGCTTGGAAAATAATAAAAAGAAAAAAAAAGTTGAAAGGTTAAAGCTTAAAGCTTTAGAGGATGAACGAAAATCAATTGAAATATGTTTGTTTAATATTTTAATTATTCACAAACCCCCACAGATGAAAATAAACAATGTTGTCCAAAAAATAGATTTCTTAAGCTGAGAAATGTGCAATGCAAAATTATTTTCTTAAGTATTAGTGAACGTATTTGGAACTAATACATACTGAAATGAGCAATTATTCTCTTTAAAAAGTGAACGAATCTGGAACTTGTTAAGATAGGAGTAAACTCATAGCACATAACTAATTTCTTCACCAATTGAGTTTCGCGATAAATCAACCATATAGCTATTATACCTCAAGATGCTAGTAAGTGCTCTACAAAAACATGCCTAACGTTTTTCATAAAAGGTGGCTAGTTCTTTACACTTACGTAGGTGATTTCATCAAGTCTATCTCAAAATAGACCACATAAATAGGGATATGAAATCATTACAAGCATTTAATAAGCTCAACCTCACAATTAAGATATAATAAATTAAATAAGTATGTCTCAGAAATAACACCCAAATATTGGGCTATGAACTCATTATGAGCATAAAATTCATCATTTCACGTCGTTGGATTCATCAAGTCATTCTCACTAAAGCTACCCAAAACCTTGGCTATTAATTCAATAAGAGTTCAAAGACTCAATCTCAATTGTACACAGTACGCCATAGGGATAGGAGTATTATATTCAATCGATGGGCTTAAGACCCATCCCCCTCGACATTTCAAGAATTATTTTTCTATATAACCCTTTGGTTAATGGATCAGCTAGGTTCATTTTTTATTTAACATACTCCATAGAGAGAACACCATTCCTTGTTAAGTGTCTCATGAATTCATTTCTTATTTGAATATGCATTTTCTTACCATTGTAGGCTTGACTTTGAGCAACACATATTTTTGCTTGAGAGTCGCACTGTAAATAAATCATAGATGTGGGCCTTCCCTATAAAGGAATCTCTGTAAGTAGATTCCTAAGCCACTCAGCTTCTTGTCCAGCTAAATCAAGAGCTATAATCTTTGTTTCCATGGTGGAGCGAGCAATACATGTATGTTTAGCAGACTTCCACGAAATTGTTGCTCCTCCCAAATTGAAACATAGCCAGTGGTAGAACTAACCTCATAATTGTTCATTACCTAGTTAGTATCATAATATCCCTCAAGGACTGTCGGATAACCAACAAATTATAGACCCCAAGACATAGTACCTTTAAGATACTTCAATAAATTCTTAAGAGCATTCCAATTTTCGCTACTTGGATTACGAGTATATATACTTAGTCTACTGACAACATAAGAAAATATATGGATGAGTGTAATTTATTCAAAACATAAGACTTTCAATAGTTTTAGCGTACTCAATTTGAGATACACAATTCCTTTTGTTTTTTTAAAATGTATGATATGATCATATGGGGTTCTCACGAGGTTTAAATCAAAGGTATGAAACTTTTTCAATACTTTCTCTATATAGTGAGATTGATTTAGAGAAAACCTTTTATCATATTTATTAACTTTTACCTCAAATATTACATCTATCTCTCCCAAATCAATCATTTCAAATATGGTAGATAAAAATTTCTTAGTTTTCTTAATGGCTTCTATGTGTATACTAAAAAATCAATAGGTCGTCAACATATAGACTAAAATAACACAGTCTGAATCAAACATTTTAGTGTACATACATGCATCAGCACCATTGACAATAAAACCATAACTAAGAATTGTTTTATGAAAGATTTCATATCACTATTTTCGAGTTTGTTTAAGACTATATAAGGATTTTTTGAGTTTGTAAACTTTATCCTCCTTTTTGGGGATCATGAATCTTGGAGGTTGCTCCAAATAAATATCTTCATCTAGATGACCATTAAAAAAGGTTGCATTAACATACATCTTATGCACCAACAAATTATGAATCGAAGCTAAGGCAAATAACAAATGAATAGTATAAATCTTAGTAACGAGAGAATACATATAAAAAGAGTCAACTCCATATTTTTTAGTGAGTCTCTCTACAACTAGTCTTGCCTTATATCGTTGTATTGACCCATCTTATTTAAGTTTATTTCTAAATGTCCATTTGTTACCAATGGGTTTATAACCCTTAGGCAAGTCCACTAATTCCCAAGTGTGATTAGATAATATAGATTCAATGTCATCATTTATTGTATTTATCCAAAAGCTAGCATCATTAGAATTAACAACTTCATCATAAGTTTTTGGATCATCATCTATTAGAAAGGTTTGAGCTATGGAATCATTAATACAATCTAACTCATCAAGTTTGACAATAAATGAAGTAAGAAAATCTAGACCAAAATTAGTGGCAATTTTCTATCTTTTACTCCTCTTAGGTTCATTAACAAGATCAATATCTCTAGCATGTTTATTTGAGGAGGAAGAAGCAAGATTATCGTACATTAAAATATATTTATTCAAAGGAAAATATTTTTCAAAGAAGAAAAAATCTATGGATTCATAGATTGAATAATCATACAATGACATAAATCGATAAAGTGCACTATTTAAAGCATAACCAATTAAAACAACATCAAAAGTTTTAGAACCAATTGTGCTCTTTTTAAAAGTAGGCAAACCTACTTTAGCTAAACACACCCACATTTTCAAGTAATTCAGATTTGGTCCATAGCCTTTCCATAACTCATAAGAGGAACATTCTAGTTTTTTATGGGGAACTTGATTAAGAATATGAATTGCACTAAGAACAACCTCACCCCACATATTGTTCGATAAGCCTAAATTTAATAAAAATATTCACCATTTCTTTTAGTGTTCTATTTTTTCTTTCAACTATACGATTTTGTTGTGGAAAGTAGAGGGCAGAGAACTCATGCATAATTCCAAGTTTTTCACATTTTTCCTGAAGAAAGTTAGAACCATGTTCACCACCTATATCGGATTTAACTCTTTTTATATTTATCTCAAGTTGATTTTCTACTTCTGTCTTATAAATTAAGAAGGTTTGTTCAGCTTCATGTTTAGAACATTACAGATAAACTTTTGTATATATAGAGTAATCGTTAACAAAAAGTTATGTAATAGAATTTTTCACCTTTGCTAATAGGGGATGACAGCAGAGTGATGAACGTTGCTCGTTATTGAAGAATCAAATCTAAATATCTTGATTGGATTAAAGAAAGAGATTAGTGTGAGAAGAGATTTGATGCTAATTTAGAGTTCTTGAATAAAGTTACTAGAAAATCAAATAAGATGATGAATATTAGAAAAATCATGAATAATAGATAATAATATAAAATATGAATAAAAGATAAATAAAATATGAAAGAATTCGAATTGAAATTCCCCCTGATATGTATGAAGTTGGTGTCAACTTGAATAATGGTGGTGGTGGTGGTGGTGAAGATAGATGAATAGTTGTACTACGAACCCTCCTAATCGGAATTGACTAGGAAAACTCGATAATTGGTTCTAACCAGTCCTCCTAATCGCAATCAATAGGTAAATCAGAGTGTGAAGATCTCCCTCCCAAAGAACATAAAATATCTTAATGATGAAGAATGATTCGAAGAAACAAGATACTTACAAAAATGAACTCTTGTTGTATTATATTCAATAAAACATGTGTTTACAATGGTGGGAGGAGTCTCCTTTATATAGGGTGGGGAGTTCTAGTTGTAACATGACTAATGAATAAATATAATATTTTGATTATATCCTAATTCCTAATAAAATAAAATAATAATAAACTAAGAATAATGTTTTAACTCGCTATTAATACCTATTAAAATAATAAATTTAATTCTAAAAGATAATGCATAAACCTATATTAAATTATAATAAAAATAAGCAATAAAAAATATTGAAAATTCGTGATATTTACAAAATCTCATATTAATCCCGTATAGGAATTTCTGCATGTGTTGTCTTCACTAAAATGGATGTATCACGAGTTCCCAACATCATATTGATGCGATTAAAGTACCATTGGAAACCTAAGAGATAGTCAGTCGTATTTTCAGAAGACATGTTGACCAAATAACACTTGGATCCCATTCAAAAAGTCATTGTAATTCTGTTGTTTTTATAGGCTTGTTTTCTAAGGCTTGGACGTATGGATCAATTGGAAGATTTAGTCCATCTTCCTTTTTTTCTAAACTAGATTAGTGCGGAGTAACTCTAAGAGTACAATTTTCCCTTTAGTAATCGATTTAAAGATTGGCCTGTTATGTTTAGCCTTAAAACAAATTTCACATTTACTAGTATTTTTATCTAGATTAGGAAACAATTTCATTTTCTCAAGTATTTTAAGGGAGTTGATATTCAAATGTCCTAATATAGCATGCCATACATCAACATATTCAACAATATAAGAATAAGCAGAAGCTTTATTATTACCATTATTAATGGTCTGAACTAAAAATAGGTCCCCACTAAAATAGCCTTTTCCCACACAATTTCCATTATTTCCTACCTTATTTAGGAGTCTACCACTAATAAGATTTCTACGTAAAGAAGGAACATACATAACATTATGCAAAACAAAAGCTTTTCTAGAAGTAAGTTTAAGTAAGATCTTTCCTTTATCGAGTACTTTTGAACTAGTAGAATTTCTCATATAAACTTGTTCACCTTCAACTGCATCTTCAAAGTCAGTGAAAATTTCTCTATTGGCATAGAAATGTTTGGAAGCGCCAATTTCCACAATTCACTCAATATGATTTTCCACTAAGTTAACTTCAGAAACTACGACAACAATCACCTTATCTAGATCCTCCACCAAATTTGCTTGTGGTTTGATTTCATTTTGGTTTTGGTTCATATGGTGATTAGAACGACAAAAATAATTATAGGCTTTATGTCCTAGATCACCACATATGTAGCAACTCACCAGCTTGTTGGATTTCTGGTTTGCTATTGGTTTCTTGAAGTTAGTTGACTTCTTTGGACGAGAATTTTCATTCTTCTTAGGATTGATAGAGTTCCTAAACCTATTATTTTAGGACCATAAGATTCCTCCAGATTAACCTTAAAATAAAATTTAATTTTAGAGAAATAAGCCTTATATTTGAGGCAATTCAGCTCTTCTATCTTCAAGTGGCAGATTAGCTCTTACAAGGAAATATCTTACTTCTTATGCTTTAGGAGGTTTTGATAGTCAAACCAGGATCTGGGCAATTTCTCGATCAGTACATTGGCTTAAAGGATTTTTTACATCTTCATTCATTCTAGAAGAATATCTGAGACTAACTTCTCATAAGCGTGGACTTGTTCCATGATTGGCTTGTTATTGGTCATTTGGAATTTCAGTCACTCTCCACTGACATATTTCTTTATTCCCGCATCATTAGCATTGTGTTTATTTTCTTATGTCTCGATATTGACTTGATAGATTTATATTTGATAAAAAATCAAAAAGGTTATTAGCCATGTAACAAAGCATATTACATCTAACCATTTTGTTGTCTCTTTTGAATTTGGCTAGAACAGTAACGTCTTCCTCTGGCATGTCGGGAGCGTCGATTAGAATGGGGGGAAATAGTTGTGGGTACATAAATGTTAGGTGGATTGAACAACACATAGTCAACTTCTAGTTGTTCAGAGAAAATGACCATTCTCTGGGACCAACGACGATAATTGGTTCCATTTAGAGGGTTAAGATTTGACAAATCAAGAATATACTTGTTAACAGTGAGAGACATAATCGCTTCTAAATTGTAAGATCTAAGTACCTCAAAACAAATAAAAGACACTTAAAAATATGGTATAATGAGACAAATATGAAGAAATTGTTATTGCACCGTGGTAGTCTACGCCGTAGAGACAAATTCGTCCCGACTGGTGTAATCACAAAAACGTGTGTTTGCCTCTCAAGGTTAACACAATACTCCCTATTTTTTAAACCTGGAATAGAAAGCTAAAACTTAGTTGATTGCTTTTTTCTAAAGGCCAAAATATATGAAAAAAAGGTAGGAAGATAATTGGTTTTGATCAACTAACAAAGGATTGGAAAAATAATAAAAAGAAAAGAAAAACTTGAAAACTTAAGCTTTAGAGGATGAAAGATAATCAATAGAAAGCTTCTTGTTTAATGAATGAGTTAAAATGGAAAACAAGCCTCCTTTATATAGGCTTCATATAAGGGTAAAATTGGAATTTAGTATTGTCGTGGTCCTCTTTCGAGTGGTCCCAGAATTGGGATTCGACTTAAATAAAACACATTAGAGTCGCCACTGATTTTAATTTATCGGTTGTCTTAATTTCAAAAATTTAAATTAAAATTAAAATTTAAAACTCGATTTGAATTACTTACTTTTGATCGATTGAAATTACCTCTAAGAAGTTAAAAATGTTAGATTATAAAATAAAAGAAATATCAAATAAAAATTAAATTAAAAAAATCAAAGAATAATATATTAAATTTAAAAAATGTTATATGAAAATATTAAATGAAAAAATAAAATAAATGAAGAAAATATTAAATTTCAGAAAAGAAAAAATAAAAAAAATATAAAAAAATGTTAAAAGAGAAAATAAAAACAAAACAAAATAAAATAATAATAATAATAAATAAAAGGGAAATATAATAAAATAATAAATAATAGTAGTAAAGATAAAAAATGGTTTTTTTAAAAGTTGTTTTTAAAATAAAAGATAAGAATCAAATAAAAGAAAATAATTAAATAAATAATATAAAGAGATAGATAAAGAGAAACTTATAGTGAAAGCAACCTCAGACTTCAGCTTTACCTCAAACTCCTCGGATCATCGAAACAAATCTTTACTTCAAAGTTATTGTCGGTTTAGAAGGATAATTCTTCGCTGCCAACTCGGATTTGTTGTTTCAACAATAACTGATTTCGATCTCAGTTTCCTCTTAGCAAACAATTTTGCTAAGTGTGTTCTTAAGAAGTCAAATGTGCTTCAATAAGCCAATCCTTCTTACAATTCTCACGTTTGGAATTGACCCTCCGCTTTAGTCCTCGGCTTAAAAGAAAATTAGCTAAGCATGACCAATGTCATACTTATCATATTTGAAAACGAAAATCAAAGGAAAATAAAGGAATATGGGAAAATAGAGAGAAAACTAGAGAGAAAAAGAAGATTTTATTCTCAGATGTATCTGTGTGTGCGTTTTTTTTCTAGGCTTACCCTGAGAGGGTATTTATAGCCTTCAAATTCCTAAAAACAAGCTAAAGATAATTCCTAAAATAATATCTTTTATTCTAATTAAAACACTTTTAAAACTATTTAAACTAAAATACCTAAAACAAAGACAAAATAAAATAATAATATTTAAAATAATATCATATATCCTAATTGAAATACTAACATCTATTTAAACTAAAATAAAAAGATAAAATATAATATTAATATATATACTAAATAAGCCCCGAACGAAAATGAGTATCAATAGTTGCCCCGCTTTATCATTTTTCGTGTAAGGAAAAATATGACAAAGATAAAAGGACACAAATTTTTGTTCGGTAGTTGCGGATGACTTCTCTGTCGCGAAGTTGGGTGATAACTCCGTAAGAGTCCACATTTTGGGACCTTTTAACTTAAGTTATTGAATGTCTAAAGGCTCATTTAGGACCATGTAGATGCATTTAGAAGCATTTAGTTACATGTGGTGGATTTCGGTTTGCCGTGGCATTTTACTTTTACAGCGATGCTGCTTTATGGGAAAGGTATTTGTCTGATGATGTGCAGGTATTAAGAGCAAGGAAAAGAGGAAAGAAAATGCTATGACATAAGGAGATTTCTGAGCAAAATGAATTTGCCAAGTTCAACCGGCATTTCGAAAGTGCTTACATTGCGAGAAGATATTTTTGAAGCCAGCTGTTCCAACTTTCCGTGATCTCTACCCGAGAAATCTGCCTCGAAGATCTGCCTAGAGGGGTCGGCGCTGCTACAGTCAATCCTGCTGACCACGCCACCTGCTCTGCAGATCCTGTCTATCCTTGGACGTCTACAGCGGGATTATGCCTAGTACTCAGCCAGCTACCAAGGCTGTAACATAGCCTAACCTGCTTGACTCCCAAGAAACTTAACCATGGTTTTGGGGTTTCCCAAGAAAGTTAACACCAAGTCCTAGGATTAGTTTTCCCCTATAAATAGAGGATAAAGCCATATTGTTGAATATTTTTTTGGTTCCACACTGAATTGAGCTTAAAAAGTTAGAGTGAGAAGGTCTCAAGTTTCTCAGTCAATCCGTCTTGTCGTGGCATTTCTCCTTGACAAGTCTGAGGGAGTGGCGGTCTGAGCGTCCGAGAGGAGCCAGTCTACTGGGAGCAGTTCTTGGTGGCCGAGGGAAGCACTAGGCAGTGCACGTTGAAGGCTTTCTCTCCTCCCCTTAGTTCTTTGATTTTGTATTTTGTTATTGGGTTGTAAGTAACGAATGAAACTTGCTTTGTGCTTGTTTATTTCGAACCCCACCATGAACTAATCCTATTTGGCGGGAGTTCGCTTGGATATTTAAGTTTTATTTAAATGAATGGTTGTTTTTATATGATTTAATCTGTTTTGTTTATGAAACTTAATTCTTTAAGGTTGTAGGAGCTACGAGAGTAGCCTTTCTTTAGAAGATGCTTAGAGTTCGAAAGAATGCCTAGGCAAAATATCTTTAGTCTTCGAGAGAAGCTAGGGAGGAACTACATAAACAACGGGTTCTAGATAGTAACTAGGCCTAATCCACCTTAGAGATAAGGATAGGATTTCATTCAACTAAAAGGAGTAGAGCATAACCAATAGGTTAGATGTTAATGCTGTCACAAAAAGGTATTGCCAAGACATATCTTATTATCTGAGCCAATAGGATCACTGCAGGGGTTTACGCCAATCGGACTTTCCAAGGCATCTTTAATCTATTGAGTCCCTTACTAGAGATAGCATAGGGAACTTCAGTAGACTCTGTCGAGCAGGGTAAGCATAGAGAAAATACCATTCAGAGAAATAGATTTAGATTTTCTCAGTGACTCCTACCTCTCATTCCCATAGCAGCTTGTCTTGTGTGAAAGCTAAAGTCCTATATATAAATCTAGCATTTGCAATTTTATTTTGCCTTGGCATTTACATTTGTTTGCATGCATTACATTTTAATTTACCACGAAATATCCATTTGCTACCTCACTGCCATCATCCCTTTCCACATCAGTCAATTCATATTGCCACAACATTCTCATTTGTATATAACATTACTAACTTTACTTAAGTGACAAAGTAAAGTGCCTTGACAAACCTGTTTGACTCCTCTAATTCCTTGTGGAGACGATACTCAACTTATCATTTTATTACTTGTTCAATTGTGTATACTTGCACACATATTCACACCCATATTTAGTACTCAAAAAGTGTGAACAAGTTTTTGGCGCCGTTGCCGGGGGATTGGCATCTGGAAGTTAAATTGATTTGTCATAGCATTTTATTTTACTTGTTTGTATTTTCTTCTAGTTAGTTTACTTTTTACTTTCCTTAATATTTCTTCATTTATCTTTCTAGGTGCATGACCTGAAACAACCCTGAAGAGCCATTAGAACCAATTGATCATGAAATCGAGAGGCTTTTTAGGCAACGAAGATGCACTCAACGTGTAAACATGTACCAACTCGGAAATCAAGGTATTGGCCATGAGAAGGATCAGAATGTCGGGGCAAATTTAAATGTTGGAAACACAGTTAGACCTCGTGCCATTCGTGATCACCTAAATCCGATCTTAGAGGATCTGAATCCCGGAATTTTAGAAGGCCCACTTCAAGCTCAAACCCGTCATGTTCAATATGTTGAACTCCATAGGCCAGTTTGGGGCATGCCAAATGAAGATGTCAGGCAGCATATTCGTAACTTCTTGGAGGTGTGTGATTCTTTCCGCCAACAAGGAGTGCATGAAGATGTTCTGAAATTATAATTGTTTTCTTATTCCCTACGTGACCCGAGCAAGGGCGTGGTTGAGTGGCATTCAAGCGGGTTCAATGGAGTCATGGATTGATTTGTGCAAAACAAAATTACTGCGGTATAATCCTCCAAATATGAACACCCAACTGAGGTAAACGCAAGTGGTGATGTTCTAAAATGGGGTAAACGCACTTACGAGAATGATGCTAGATGCCTCGGCAAATGGGATATTACTTGACAAATCACCAACAGAGGCATTTGACATCCTGGATAAGATTGCCACTAATGATTATCAGTTTCCATCCACAAGGCTTGGAGTTGTGCGAAAATCTCATGGAGCTTTGGAGCTAGAATCTAAAGATAACGTGTCCGCCCAACTTGCTGCTATCACCAACATGCTAAAAAATTTGCAAAGGCCAAGTGAGGTGAGAGAAGTCAAGGTAGCTCATTCAATATTTTTATTATGCCACAGCAATCACAATGAGAGTGACTTCCCGACCAATCAAGAATCCATCAACTTTGTAGGCAACTTCACCCGAGGTAACAACAACCCTTGTTCCAACACATATAATCCTGGATAGTCTCAACATCCAAACTTTTCGTGGGGAAATCAAGGATCTAACAATGCCCATCAACCAGCTCGACAATAGAATTACAATGACTCCCAGAGTTATCAATCGAATATGCCATGGCATAATTCTAACAATGGAGGACCATCTTCATCAAACACAAGTTCTTTGGAAGCCACAATGCAAGAGTTTATTGCAACAACAAAGACAATGTTGCAAGACCATGCAACCTCCACCAAAAATCAAGGAGCCCTGCTTCAAAGCCATAATTCGTCGCTCAGGGCATTGGAGACTCAAGTTGATCAGATTGTCGCGGCATTACAAGAACGCAAACTAGGACAGTTACCGAGTGACACTGAAGTCGCTAAACATCATGGCAAGGAGAACTGCAGTGTGTTGACTCACCGAAGCGGTGCACAAATTAATGTTGAAAACAAGTTTGAGGTGAAACCGAATAATGATTCACCCCCTATGACTGATCAAGCTGATCACGAAGTGCAAGAAGAAGCACCAGTGGAAGAGGAAACGACTGAGGTGTCATCAAGTAAAGAAACTGAGGGGGAAAATAAAAATGCCAAGGCAACTTCTGTTCGCACCCCGTCAGTGCAGGAGACCAAACCCCAACCTCCTTTTCCGCAACGATTGAAGAAGCATAATGAAGATGTCCAATTTAAGAAGTTCGTTGATATTCTGAGTCAACTTCAAATCAATGTCTCTTTTCTAGAAGCTATGGAACAAATGCCCACCTATGCCAAATTTCTCAATGAGATTGTTACCAAGAAGAGAAAGGTTGAGCAGTATGAAACAATTTCCACGGCAAAACAGTTTTGTTCTTCCTTAAGTAAGCTGCCATCAAAGAGACATGATCCAGGCAGCTTCATCATCCCATGTTCAATAGGATACAAATTTGTTGGGAAGGCATTATGTGACATTGGCTCAAGTGTGAACTTGATGCCTAAGTTAATATTCGTCAAGCTTGGGATAGGAAATGCGAGAACCACCTTGGTCATCTTGCAATTAGCTGATCGTTCGCATGTTCGACCAGAGGGGCGAATTGAAGATGTCATCGTACGGGTCGACAAGTTCGTTTTTCCTGTCGATTTTTTATTCTGGACTGCGAGGTTGATTCCACAACACTCATCATCTTGGGGAGACCCTTCCTACCTACCAGTAATGTTCTCATTGACTACGAGAGGGGCGACCTAACCATGCGAGTGGCCGATCAACAAGTCCCTGTGAATGTCTTCCGATCACTTAAGTACATGGATGACTCTGAAGAATGCCAGAGCATTTTAGAAGTAGATACAGTAATAACAAAAGAAGCAGATCAATTTTTCCAGAATTATTTCATTCAGCTAGGATCTGATAAAGGGTTGCTGGAAGACTTAAAAGCCGGAGAGCCTAATAATGTCTCATCCGAGGAACATCAAGCTAGCTTCCTTAAAGCTAGCCCCGGTACGCATTTTGAACCTTTGAACTTTGAAGAGTTTGTTCCTCCCAAGCCCTCATTACAACATGCTTCTACCCTAGAACTTAAGAATTTGCCACAGCATCTTATATATGCTTATCTGGGTAGTGATGAAACTTTGCCTGTGATTATTTCCTCTGCCCTTACTCCTAACCAATAATCGAGTTTGTTAAGTGTTTTGTCATAGTATAAGAAAGCGTTATGATGGACGATGGAAGATCTCAAGGGAATAACTCCAACAATCTACATGCACAAAATCCTGCTGGAAGAATGCCATGGCAAATCCATAGAGCCACAGCGAAGATTGAACCCAATCATGAAGCAGGTTGTGATGAATGAGATTCTCAAATGGCTTGATGCTGGAGTAATTTACCCCATTTCGGATAGTTCATGGGTAAGTCCCGTTCAATGTGTGCCCAAGAAGGGAGGCATAACCGTGGTGACGAGTGAAGACAATGAATTGATTCCTACCCGCACGGTCACCAAATGGTGAATTTGCATGGACTATCGCAAGCTTAACAAGGCTACAAAGAAAGATCACTTCCCTTTGCCTTTCATCGATCAAATGTTAGATCGACATGCAGGCAGGGCATTTTATTGTTTCTTAGTCGGTTACTCGGGGTATAATCAGATTGCCATCACACCAGAGGACCAAGAGAAGACCACGTTCATGAGCCCCTATGGAAATTATGCTTTCCGCAGAATGCATTTTGGACTCTATAATGCCCCGGTAACTTTTCAGCGCTGCATGCAAGCCATATTCTCTGACATGGTTGAGGATTATCTTTAAATTTTTATGGATGATTTTTCCGTTTCTGGTGACGATTTTCAAAAATGCCTTGGCAATTTGGAAAAGGTACTGAAGTGGTGCGAGGAAGCCGATCTCGTACTAAGCTGGGAAAAGTGCCATTTCATGGTAACCGAGGGCATTGTTCTAGGACATAAAATTTCAGTAAAGGGCATTGAAGTGGATAAGGCCAAGATCGAGGTGATCGAGAAGCTTCCCCTGCCAAATTCTGTTAAGGGCATTCGGAGTTCCTTGGGCATACTGGGTTTTATCAAAGGTTCATCAAGGACTTCTCCATAATATCCAAGCCCTTGTGAACCTTGCTGCAACAGAACCAACCATTTGTGTTCGATCAAAAATACCATGGTGCATTCAAAGAGCTGAAGAAAAGACTTATCTCTGCACCGATCATAGTTCCCCCAGACTGGACGGCACCGTTCGAATTAATGTGCGATGCAAGTGATTTTACCGTGGGAGCTGTGCTTGGACAACGTAGAGGTAAATTTTTTCATGTGATTTATTATGCTAGTCGTACCTTAAATAATGCACAATTGAATTACACTACCACAGAGAAAGAATTACTTGTCGTGGTATTCACATTTGACAAGTTTAGGCCATACTTGATAGGCACAAAGGTTATAGTTCACACCGATCACTCTGCTATAAAATATTTAGTGAACAAGAAAGATGCCAAGCCTAGACTGATTAGATGGATATTACTCTTGCAAGAATTTGACTTAGAGGTAGTTGATAGGAAAGGTACTGAAAATCAGAAAATCAGGTTGCTGACCACTTATCTAGGCTAAAGAACAATTCAGAATGCCATGACATTTTTTATATTAAAGAAGAATTCCCTAATGAGAAAATTTTATATGCCACGGCAATTCTGTGGTACGCTGACATTGTTAATTTTCTTGTTAGTGGTGTTTTTCCTTATGAACTAAATAGCCAGGGCAAAAAGAAGTTTATGCACGATGCCAAGTTCTATTTTTGGGACGAGCCGTACCTATTCAAGCAATGTGCCAATCAAATGATTCGACGGTGCGTCCCCGAAGAAGAGCAAAATGATATTTTACACCATTACCACATAATAACCTGTGGAGGGCATTTTGGAGGTTCGAGGATTGTTGCAAAGGTCCTCCAATCAGTCTTCTATTGGCCATCGTTATTTAAAGATGCCCATAAATTTTGTAAAGCGTGCGACAAATGCCAGCGCACTGGAAACCTTTCTAGATGACATGAAATGCCGCTGCAAAATATTCTGGAGATAGAACTTTTTGATGTTTGGGGCATTGATTTTATGGGACCTTTCCCATCTTATTTTGGGGATTTATACATTTTACTTGTGGTAGATTACGTATCGAAGTGGCTTGAAGCAATTGCTACGCCGAGGAACGACTCAAAAACAGTGCTCAAGTTCCTTCACAAGAACATATTCATGCAATTTGGAGTACCGAGAGCCATCATTAGCGATGAGGGCACCCACTTCGATAATAGATTAATTGCCAAGGTATTACAGAAATATGGAGTGAGACATAAGATTGCCACGGCATATCACCCGTAGACGAATGGGCAAGCTAAAGTGTCCAATCGAGAAGTCAAGTAAATCCTTGAGAAGGTGGTGAACCCTGGAAGGAAAGACTGGTCCCCCAAGCTCGATGAAGCATTATGGGCTTATAGGACGACATTCAAAATGCCTTTGGGAATGTCGCCTTTTAAGATGGTATATGGAAAAGCCTGCCACATTCCAGTTGAGTTAGAACACAAGGCATACTGGGCAATCAAGAAATTAAATTTTGACGCACAACTTGCTGGGGAGAAACGATTGCTTAACTTGAATGAAATGGAGGAGTTTTGAGCACAAGCATATGAAAATGCCAAGCTCTACAAGGAATGAACCAAGAAGTAGCATGACAAAAATCTTTTGCCAGATCATTTTCATGAAGGCCAGAAAGTATTGTTGTTTAACTCAAGGCTCAAACTTTTCACTGGCAACCTAAAGTCACATTGGTTGGGACCTTTTGAAGTTCACCATGTTTATCCATATGGCGATGTTGATATCAAGAACATAGATGATGGATCCATTTTTAAGGTCAATGGCCAGCGCCTGAAGGCCTACCAAGGAATCCCACCTGTGCATGACAAGTCGGCACTGCTCTTGCATGATGTTGACACTGGTCCAGCATCTTAAGGATGCCATGACATTTTAAATTTACTCCTGTGCATAAATAATTTTTATATTGCTATTATTTTAGTCTTTCTTATTTTTAATTAATTTTGTTTAATTTTATTTTTGCAAGGACCTTCCCACACTCAATGCAAATGAGACGTATAGAGGAAGTTGGGAAAACTTTGGGTGGCAAATGCAAACAGGGAAAGGAGGGAAATTTTTAACTTTTTGACTTTTAACTAGGGATTAGTTTTATTTTTTGCTTTCATTTAGTTTCTTTCCCACCTAGGCCCCACCTTTTTATTTAACATTTCCCCACAAAATCCTTATTTTGTTTGTATCTTCATTTTACTTTTACTTTACCTTTTTCTTTTAACTTTCTCTCATCTTCTTACTCACTTCTTGTTAACCGAATCTCCATAGCAGGTACCCAAGATTTTCTTCTTAGTTCATTTACGTGTTCTCATCATGGTTCATTCCTGTCCCCCTGCGCCACCTTCGCCACCACGATTTGTGGATGATTATGCCCACGAACGTTTTCAAATGCTCAAAAACGGCCGAGTCTTTTTCGAGTTGGGATTTGTCTTCTCTGAGGAGGAAGATGTGGCCTTAGGGAGTGAGGTTCTTGACATTGTCACTTGCATAAGTGGAAAAAAATTTGCCAAGCATCCCGCAGCCGTCAATGCCACTCTAGTGAAGGAGTTTTACTCCAATAAATCTGAGCCGAACCAGCATGTCGTGATGGTTCGCGACATTTCTATTCATTTTACTCATTCTGCAATTAATCGTTATTTTAAATTACAGGTTGCTGAAGACCAGCATGCTAGTTTTGCTCAAGATGCTGACAACGAAACTTACCAAGGTATACTGGAAGATCTCTGTATTCCAGACACACAATGGAATGGGCAGCAAATGAGCTGCAAGACCGTGGATCGGGAGAAGCTCCTTCCACAAGTGAAGTTGTGGAATCATTTCATGAAGCACAAACTTTTACCCACTTCCCACAACACGACCGTGTCTTGCCAGCGAATGCTTCTGCTTCACTCGATCATCTTTGGGTGAGCCATTGATGTAGGGCAGATTATAGTGGAGCAGGCTCATTTGTGCCTAAAGCGCCCTGCAAGTGCCTTGGTATTTCCAAATCTCATCACCATATTATGCCGCAAAAAGAAGGTCCCCTAAGAAATTATTGATGAGATTTTACTGGGTATTGTTGGGATCACCAAAACGAAAAATTCCTTTGTTGTTGGGATTGAAGGTAGAAAAGGAGAAGGAAAAAGTGGCATCCACATCTCGCGTTTCATCATCTCCACAGAATAGGATGCCAAGGCATCTGCTCTCACTCAACGATGTTGGACAGCCTACCCTATTGATAAAGACACCCTTTTTAGTCGTTGAAATCCTATCCTAGTCTCTTCCGAGATCTAAGGGATTAAGTTATAATATTCCTAGGCCGGTTTAAAGCCCCTTGAAAATACCATAACTCATTGCTTATGAGGATCTTATCTTGCGTTTCTTCCGAATACTTACAAGTATTTTTAGCTTAGGATTCTTTTGAATACCTAACCTTCATCTAAGAGATGGACATTTCCATGCCTCTTACAAGCCTAGATGGTGAAGCATTCATAAGCAAAGCAAATAAAGAACCCAAAATAAACTTAAATATACCCTAAAAAATAAAGTTTAAACAATCGTTCAACCAACCACCACCAAATAAGTTAGTTCATGGTGGGGTTCGAAATATCCAAACACAAAGTCATGAAAATATTCGTTCCAACAACCCACAAATTAATAGAAAAATAGCAGCAAAAGGGAAGTGAGAAGAAGCCTTCGACGCGCCACCGGAGGTCTCTTCTCGGCCACCACGAACCACCTAGCTCGCTAGCTCCTTCCGGCGCCTAGCTTGCCACTCCTTGGAGCTTTATCAATGGAGGAATATCCCAAGGAAGAAGAAATAAAAATGTGATTTTTTCTGCTCTATGCGTGTGCTCTCTCTCCTTTTTTTTTCTTCTCTCCAATGAGGTGTCATATATAATAAAAATATCTAGGGGTAATGATGAGGTTGTTGGGTGCAAAATACCCCTCATACCCCTGGAATCACATGTTGTGCATGAACCTTATCCTCCAAGTGGCAGTGGTCCTTTGGCAGCTCTGGCAGGCGGTTACAGCAGTCATTCACGTGCAGAGACAGCTGTACAGTGCCAGCTGTCTTTATGCAGAAATATCTTTTTGTCTTTTTCTGTGCCAGAAATGCCAAGGCATTTAAATCTGCTTTAGCAACGTGTGATGCCGCGGTATTACTTCCCAAAGAATCCTTTTTCTTGCTATTTCCTGCACACCATAGACAAACTGCACCTTTCCCTCAAACAGCACCATTAAGAAATAAAATAGCACAACCACCCCAAATGCAACTATATGCAACTACATGATCCTAAAATGACTAAAATGAGTTTTTAAACAAACAATAACTTAAGTGAAAAAGGCTTTAAAAGTAGCCTTTTTAGGAAGTTAACATTGTATAAAAATTAATATTAAATAAAATGTTATTTATTCAAATTAGGTGTTTAATTTAGTTTAATTTATCACACTCATTCAAATAAAATGTGGAAATCCATCACACTGATCCAAAACTAAATTAATAAGGGTAAACTACACGGGTGATCACTAAACTATTGCCAAATTTCATTTTACTATCTATGTTTCAATTTAATAAATCATACCAATCAACTATTTAAATGCTTCAATCAAGGAACCCACCATTAACATTTAACACTGTAGGTGATGTGGTTAAATAATTTTGGTATAATTACATAATTGGTCCTCTTACTTATATATTCTTTTAATTTAGTCATAATTTTAATAAATTAAAATAAATTTAACCCTCCAATCAGGTGGTGCCATGTGTTATCATTCAATTGGAGGATTAAATTTATTTTAATTTATTTTAGTTAAAAGAAAACAAATCAACATGAAATGGGAGCACAGAGAATTGAACCAAGGTTCGTCTTATGGGTGATGGAGCAATTGTCAAACCATTAAGCCAAATCTATTATTTAATTTAGTTTATACAACAAATAATATATATCTTATATCTTATTTTTGTATTAACTTATTAAATATATTCTTATTTTTTCTTAACTTATTAAATATATTTTACTTTTATTTTAATGTAAAATATATATATTTTATCTTTATCTTCACTTAAAAATATATTTTATTCTTATCTTAATTTTTAAAAATATATATTTTTAAATATCTTAACTTAAATATATTAAATATTTATTCTATTTCAACAAATATATATATATATATATATATATATATATATATATTATCTTCAATTAAAAATATATTTTATTCTGGATTATTTTAAATTAAAAATATATTTTATTACTATCTTAACTTTTAAAAATATATTTTTAAAATATATTAATTGCAAAACATATTTAACATAGGAATAAAATATATTTTAAAATAACATATTTAAAAATTTAAGATAAGAATAAAATATATTTTTTAAGTTAAAATAAGAATAAAATATACTTTTAAGTGAAGATAAGATTAAAACATATATTTTTATATTAAAATAAGATAAATAGATTTATAAGTTAAAACAAAAATAAACTAAAAATAAAAAATATTTTGAATTTAAGTAAAGTGTTTATATTTATATATTAAGATAAAAGATATATACTATTTGTTGTCTAAACTTTATCAAATGAAATTTGGCAATAGTTTAATGGTCACATGTGTAATTTACCTAATAAATAAATAAGAAAAATCAAACATTCAAAATCATTCATTTATTCAAATAAAATATAGAAATTCATTCATCATGGATCACAATGATTAAAATAAAAATAAAAAAGAAATTCAAATATTCGTTCAAATATAAATACATATATGATTACTTATGAGACCTATATCTTGGTAGATTTAGACATATTTTTTTAATAACCTTCACCCCTACATAATTTGCATCTCTTTGGTTGACATTTCTCTCTACCATGGAAATCCATACTGGTATGAATATGACTGGACTCAGGTCGACCCTTTGGACTTATACGAAGCACTGGATTTGGTAGCCATTCATCATGATCCTTTTTCGACCAATATGATTTATTTGGGATCTGTCTAAATGCGTAGTTGTAGACATTTAATATCCTCTGTAGGTAAAAGCACTCATCAACATAAGTGATGCGCTTACACCAACATATATACATGCAACGACTGCATGAGCATAGTAATATCTCTATGCCTGAAAACGACCACAATCACACAATCTGTGTCGTAAATCAACTCTAAATGTTTTACCTTCTCCTCCTTCATTGTGGCATATGCATGGTACAACAAAACTATGATCAATTCGGTCAAAATTTTGAACAAGCATTGAGATTGTCAATCGCTCGTTTGCTTCTATTCCTTCCATCACTGTAGGAGCCCAAACATTACCTCTATTTATGAGACACTCAATCTCTTTCCCTTTATCGGGCCAAACCATAGCCAACCTAAAATACGTCTCTTTCACCACACCTGATATTAGGAGATGACGTGTACCTTTTAGTACTGAATTAATGGCCTCAGCAAGGTTTGCTGTCATGTGTTCGTATCGCCGACCCTCATCGTATTCTTGCGACCATTTTCCAATGGGATTTTTGAAGCCCACTTCCAAACACGTTGATTATCATAAAATACCTTTAAATTCTCCAACTTTTTATCAAAATTTGGTTGGCATAGTATATATCTTGTTTCATATATATATATATATATAATATATATATATATATATATATATATATATATATTGGGTTAAACATCAATTAAAAACCATATAAATTGATACATACATTTTGAAATAAAACTTATCACGCTTACTATCTCGCTACAAATGTGGGCATTATGAAACTGATCGATACTATTCTTGCCAATATGGCGGATATAAAATGTGGATATATATAAAGAGGTATCCAACGACTTTTTGGTCGTTTAATTGTCACTAAAATGCTCGTTCCTCGATCAGACTTTAAGCAAACTCATCTTCTCGAATGACATATTAACATAGATTGGTCAAAAAGAAATCTCAAGCCTCTACTATCTCTCTTTCAACGATGGTGAATGCAATTGGGAAGATATTTCATTCATCATATTACGCAATTGTTATCAACAATACATGCTTATATTAACCATGCAACCACGTACCATCTACTTTGACCATACGTTTGCAAAATGGAAATCTTTTTATGCATGACTTGAATGCCCAAAAAGAGTTTGAAATATTTTCTTCCCTAGAATAAATTAACCTTCTTCGTCGTATGCATGCATGGTTTGATACTTCACCATGGTTCCCAGGATAAATCGCTTCATTGATTATAACAAATCCGATATCTTATTGTATGATGTATTCGAATATCCATACGTCAGCTTCATTGCCTTCAACTTCGCATTCCAAACCTTGTCGTATTTTACATGGTATCCAAACTGGCTTCAAATATATGTAGCTAACATTGAACAAGGGATCCTTGGATTCTTTTCAACTAATATCTTCACGTATTCACATATTAGATTGAAGTCCAATAGTCGGTGGTCAGGTTCGATGGAGTTTCACAAACATGTGTGAGGATCATTGTACCTTGTGATTACCTAAGCATCACGCCTCTAAACTTTTGACACTCTGATCTTTCACTTGCACTTGGGGCCATATTTAACACACTTCACATATATGGTTTTCTTGTCAGACTCTGCAATATGGACATTAACATAGCCTTTGATGCAATACTCTTTAATCGCCAGCGTAACTTTATTTTTTCTTCTAAATTGCATCTCAATTGAAAATTCACTAGAATTTTTGAATGACCCAGCCATGTGGTATGGAGGTAAATATGTCATGTATGGGAATTCTAGTACCCTCATCGCATCATAATCTATCTTGTACATGTGAGGGGTAGTTGATACGATGTCAGAACTTCATCAATGGACAAGTCAGGTGCACCACCACTGTAAAAATTATCATAGTCGGCCAGAACGGGTTCCTTTGTTTCTTCATCTTCATTGGAACCATCATGTATTTCTTCCAATCGATTTTTAGCATTAACAATCAATTCCGAATTATATATGTTTCTCGCCCCATACTTTGCTATTGCGGATGTCCCACCGATTTTATTTTCATTTTCTAATAACACCATAAAATTGTTTATCGACTTGTATGTCTGGTCCTCAAACTTACTTCTGAAATCCATTTGAGATAAATTTCCAGCCACATTCCTTGATGACCCAGGAACATTAGATATCTTACGCACATCAACAAATAACTCAATAATTGTAATATTTGTTGACTCATGTAATCCAATCATGGTTCTAATAACGTCATCTTCTTCAATTAATACTATAATATATCTAACTGGATTAGGACATACCATAAACTTGTACTTCAAACTGTCAAATATGGCTCAAATTTTTCTTTCTATCATCTACTTTATTTTTTACAAATGTGATGTCCCTTTTGAAAATCATATTTATAGGTCTTTTAAACTGAAAAACTACTCCAATCTCATTTTCCATAATATATCCATTTTAATGGACAATCATGAAAATTTGTTGATCATTTTCTCTACGAATTAAAAATTTGTATTTAGAATTAAAAAAATGCATGTACATACTATGATCATAAATCGTAAAATGATATTATATAATATAAAATTATTATAAAAATAATATTAACATAACAATAAATCCAGAAAAGCTAAAATACAACTACAAATATTTATAAAAAAATATTAACATAATAATCAATCGTAAAAATACCTCAAATAAAATTTCTTCTAACTTACTTCACAATTTCTTTCAACAATTTAACAGCTCACATTCCAGCAGTAATGGTCATGAGCCTGATCACGAGTAAAAGAATGGATAGGCTCGTGCTTATCTCCTGGAAGAAAAAAAGTTATAAGAAGTTATGGAAAAGAAGGGGAAAAAATAGAAGAAAACCGCATTAGATAGTGGGGGGAAACCATCAGTAATAGAGGGGTCATTATCAGCAAAAATAGAGACAAACAGAAAAAAGTGGAAAAGAGGGGCAACAATGAAAAGGAAAACGGAGAGAAATTCATTGAAAACGGAGAGAAATAGATTGTAAAGAGAGGACTCCCCCTTTGCTTTTATAATCAGAGAGTCAATGAGAAATAAAAAAAGCATTGTCCTTCTTCATTTTACATCAATTTTTCAGCAAAAACAACACATAAAAATAGTGAACATCAACAGGAGAAAAACCAGAAAAGAAAGGAAAGCACTCAGAAAGGTATTTCTCATTTTACTTTCCAGCAGAGATTCGTGTGGGTGTGTGATTTTTGTTTGAAACGATAGGGGAGAAATTATTAATAAAAAGCGGGGATCGTTTACCTTAAATGTAGGTGTCCATTTTCGGAGTCGGTGTCTCTTTGAACCATGTTGTGTTTTGCATGTAGGCTCGGTTTTGGGTTCAGTCAATGGGTTTTGAAGTGGTTAGGGGATGAGTTTCGCTGTTAGGTTACGGTGGCCAATGGCCAGAGGAGGTTATTGTAGTGGTCGAAGTTGGGGCGGTCGGAGTCAAACTCACTATTGGTGGTGGCCGGGCAAGTGTGGGGATATGGGGACTTCGGCGGATTTAGTAATTGTAATGATTGGGGTAAATTAGGTTTAGGCCCTTTCAATTTAGGTGCATTTTTGCAGATCAGTCCCTTGTTTGTTTTAATTTTCTGATTTTTTTCGAATGTGCATGCACTATTATGTTATTTTGCATTTTATTTTTACTTAAACTAAATAGGAGAAATTGCATATAGGTCCTTAGTTTATGCGTATTTTTATATTTAGGTCACTGGATTATTTCTGATTTTGTAGATTTAATTTTACATTTAATTAAAGTTAGTCATTATTTTTAGATTTAATTTAATTTAATTTTTAAGCCTTTTAGTATAATTGAACACTTAGGTAGATTACTTTTAATTTTAATCCTTAACTATTAGAACTTTTTCAATTGAATCTTTAGATTTAGACTACTTTATTTTTTAGATTAGTTCATTAAATTTAAAATTCTTTTAATTTAGCCCATTGTTAGGATTGTTTTCTTCAATTAGTTGTCATATTTATTTTGCATGTTGATATGTTTTGATATGGATAAGTATGTGAATTTTTTATCTGCGAATTGTATGACATTTTTACATGAATTGTATGATACCCTCATGTGCTTGGGAACGAAAGAAAAATAAATGTTCGGTTATTTAAATTTTTCATGAAAAGATTGTTAGAAGTTATCTAAGATATAGTCTCGATATTTTTAAATAATCGAATATTCTTCATCTTTCTAATAAGGCTTGGTAATTTTAATTTAATCTATTTTGGCGCTTTTGAATATTATAAAATTCACATTTTTGTTGTTTTGTGGGATCATAAATCTAATTAATTACGAATTTATACATTTCATTGTAAAGACATTAATTAATTAACTAAGTACCGATTTAGGGCGTCGTGGGGGGTGCTAATCCTTCCCTACACGTAACCGACTCCCGAACTCAATTTTCTGGTACACATACTAAATTTTTTGTTTTAATTAAAATTAATTTTTATTTAAAATGACAAAACTTTTTTGGGTGCCCAATCACACCCTTATCAAAGATTGGTGGCGACTCCTCGAACCATACATTTTTTTATTTCAAATGGAATCCCAAATTTTTCGATACGAGAGGTTTTTAGTCACATTACTTTTTCATTAAAAATTAATCAATTAAGAAGTAAATTAAAAATATGTGATTTTTAAAATCTCACTTTTAAGAAAAAATTGTTTCGACAGAAGAAAAAAATCTTTCTATTTCTTTTATCTGTAAAAAAGTGAACATATTAAATAAATAATTTGAGCTAAAATAACAAAAATTTAGACAAATTTACCATATAATACATACTCAAATTAGAATAACAAAAGAAAAAATACACTAATTTTTTTGAAATGCTCCTTCTATTAATCTTCTTTGTAATTGCTCCCTTTATCAACTGCACTCTACTCCAATTATTGCTTCTTCTTTAGTTTTTAGATGGTCATTCCCGAATTCATTCCTATATATATATAGCTGAAATAAAAAAATTATGTTCAACTTGTAGTAGTCAGGGTATGGGTTATATGGGGAATACCACAATATGGGTTAGGATATGGGGAATCAAATGGGCAGCTTCAGCTTTTATGATTCAAATGTCAGCTACGTGATTAATGCACGTGGCATTCAGTGGTGTCAACCGTAAGACACTATGTACTCCAAGCGACTCTATGGTAAAGACGCATGAAAAGCCATGTGACTCTATGGTAAATGTAGATGCTCGATTTGTCCGGGTCCCGTAAGTCAGCTATCTAACCGTGCAATCGTTTTGAGGCAACAAATAAGGATGAATTCATCATCGTGGGGAGTTATGGAAAACTGCATTAAAAACAATTTTGTAAGTGGGATGATAAAGAGGAAAAACAGTTTTGTAGGGGATTCGAAAGGAGAAAATAATGTAAACAGTGGAGTTCTTTCCCAGGTATTGGAATCAAGCAATGTAGCAGGGGTCTTCCCCGTTTTCCTCGAAAGCAATAGAATTTTTTTTTTGAGGAATTCATCATGATTCTTTTCGATTTCTAAAGTGTGTGCGTGCGTGTTTATTTCAAAAGTAAAGATAAGGAAAAAGCAACCAAGAGGAGGGAAATTGTCATCAACCACACCCAACCATTTTTCCCAAACCAAGGAAGATATCAGAAAATTCCCTACAACAGCAGCAAGGTATCGAACAAAAGTAACAAAATCAAAGGAGATTCAAACAGAAAAAAGGGGTATAGAACTTTACCGGTATTCTTCTTCGGTGACTTTTGTCTCTTCGTCGGAACAAGGAAATCCGGCAGCCATCGAAGGTAAGACCTCGCTTCTTAGATATAAGGTTAGGGTCTATTTCGAACTTTGATTTGAGACGCTATTTTTTCATGGTTTCGGAGTTTTAGACTCGAGCTTGGTTTCGTTTGATCCTTTAAAGGTATAGGTCTCAGGTTTAGGGTTAGATTGGAGAGGAGCGTGTTTTGGTTTAGGCCATGGAGGCCGTTTGTGTTGAGGTTTTGACTGAGAGATGCGGAGAGTTGAGGGAGAGAAGCGTGTCTAAGAGTGAAGAAAGGGAGTTTGAGTGTGAGGCGAGAGAGATAGCTGGGTAAATAAAATCAGGGTTTAGTTTTTTTACCCTACATATAAATTCATTAAAAACGGAGAATAATTACATGTGAATTCCATTAACTTTGAACCTTTCCGTTAGATTATTTTAAAATTTCTTCAAATATTACATGATAATATGTGTGTGTGTTTATCATTTATTTATTTATTATTTTTTTTAATGATTGTTTATGGCGTTTGTGTAATTTGAGTGACTCTTAACTTTTATTACTTTTGGCCTCGATTATAGGTAAAGGTATATATAGTTATTAGGGGTTTCGGGTATATATGCGTGTATTCTATAATTATATTATTTTAAAATGATTGTTTATGTCATATATTACCAAATATTTTATTTTGACCCCTGTTCTAGTCAAGTTACATTTCTGTCTATTTTTACATTTGGTATGTAATTTTGTTGATTTTCGTTTTAGTCTACGTCATGTGTTTACTTATATTTCTCCCTGTTTATATATTTTGTGCATATTGTTTTCATAATTTCTGTTTTAGTCTATTTACTGTTTTATGAATATTATGACTCTAGTGTCTGAAATGACAATGTGTATTGGCTAAAATCCCTGGTTATGAGGTTAAATATATTGATTCTTTGGTTTAGTCCACTGGAACGAATAGGCATATATGTGATAATTTTGTAAATAATCCTAGGCTCCCTTACATCTAGTTTTATATTACTAATTAATTAATTTGATAATAGGAGGAATATCCCTTATTTTTGTATTTAGGCGTTTATAAGTGTCCCAAAGTATTATTATGTACTTGCGTGTTCATTTTAATCTAGGTTTTTGCATCATTTATGTATTCATGTACGATACCTTCACGCGCACAACTCGACATAAATAAATAATCGGACTAAGGATAATATCCTTTTAATTTAAAATTGTCTTGAGTGGCTTGTCTTAACTGATTAGAGGGCCGTTTTGACGATTTTAAATTAAAAGTGTATCCCGAAAGTGAAACAAAAAAAATTGATTCGTCACCTAAAATTTGGGAACGAAAGAAAAGGAAATGTTCGTTTATTTAAATTTATCGAGAAAATGTTGTTATAGCTTTTAAGATTTGGTCTCGATATTTGTAAATAATCGAACATTCTTTATCTTTCTAAAACGACTTGGTAATTTTAATTTAATTTATTTGAGTGCTTTTGAATTTTTGTTTTTAATTTACATCTTTTTTTTATGGGATCAAAAGTCAAATTAAGTTCGAATTTGTAAAGTTCATTGCAAAGAAGTTAATTAATCGACTAGGTACCGATTTAGGGCGCTGTGGGGGTGCTAATTCTTCCCCACACATAACCGACTCCCGAACTCATTTTTTTGGTAATGCAGACCTCAATTTGTTGTTTTAATTAAAATTAATTCTTATTTAAAATGATAAAGCATTTTTGGGTGCCCAATCACACCCTAATTAAAGATTGGTGACGACTCATCGAACCATACATTTTTTTTAAAGAATCCCAAAATTTTCGACGAGACTTTTTTTTTTAAATTACATTTGTTTTTAAATTAAAAATCAATTAAAAGAGATAAATTAAAAATTAATGTGGTTTTTAAAATCTCACTTTTTCACCTTTAAGGGAAAAATCGTTTCGACAGCTTGGCGACTCTGCTGGGGACTTTTTTTTAGAGAGTCAGGCTGATAGTCGATTAATTAATTATCTTTGCAATTGAAAATTATAAATTCGTTTTAATTTGGTTTTTGATCCCTTGCTTTGTTTTTAATAAGTTTTGTTTGTATTTTGATTTCTTTAATTTAATTCGATTGGCAATTAAATAGTTGTACTGATCTGTTTGCTAATGGTTTCAGATTAATTGTGTGAATTTAGGAAATTTTGAGTGTCTTTATTATGTGTTTTTTTTTCTTTTCGCTTTTCCTCACACACTGCACAGTTGCATTTTCATGACATAAGCTAAAACTCCGCTCTGTCCTATTTAAGTAGGAGTGAGAGACTATGCCCTCGTGTGGATTTCACCTCCGCATGGGATAGTGGATCGCTCCTGGAGCTCACGCCTTATGGTCCTCGTGATGGTAATCACCTCTGCATGGACATAAGGAGGTGTGTTCCCTCGAAATTGAACTCGATCCCGTAAAGCCTGTGATGGGCCAGGATTGAGGGTTCGGTAGCCCAAGGGGGCACCGACAAGGACAATTCGAGAACCTATTACTTTAGAATTGAACCCAGCATATAGTGAACATAGAGCCTGAACTTAGGTTGAGCCAAACCCGAACCTTAAGAATCCCGTGAGGAGGCTACACAAGAAAAAGCTTTTTTGAGTCATTTATTTTCGTTTTTCGAATAAATGCATGCGAACTAGATATCATGCGGTTAGGTTTATTTTTCAAACAAGCATGCGAATTAGATATCATGCGGTTAGGATTTATTTTTGAATAATAAAGCATGGGGGTAGATATCATGTTGGGTAGGATCTACTAAAACATGATTGGGTAGCCAGCATGTGAGGGTAGGTTTTATTCAATGATTATGATACTTATTATTGATATTATGTGCAATAATCCATTTTTGTTCTATGTCTATTTTATTTTGATTTTATTGCATTCGCATCTTCATGTCATCACAAGGTGTTAATTCGCAAGTGATTGACTAATAAGAAGGCTGGACATATTGAGACAAGAAATTCTTAACCATGTAGTCAAAATCAGGAGATTCAAAGATGTTCAAATGATCCATGAAGAAGGACATCTGATGAATGAAGAAATCTGAAGTTTATTGAAGACTTCCTTTAAAGGAGTGAAGGCCAAGATATTCTCTCAGAAGATAGATACAATTATACCAAGGACAAGAATACCCTTCACAAAGACATGAAGACCACTTCGTATTGAAAGTAAACATGGAGACCTCACGATTCAATTTAAGGACATCTGGCGTCATCAAAGGTGATAAAATACGCCGACAACTTTGGGTGCAATGTTATATTCCATGAAGAATACGACTCAAGGAAATGAAGAAATGAAGAATCACATTTATATTTTGACTACATGGTGTACTGAATACTTGTTGTCTAAATGAAGGTTGTTCTATGGTGGTCACTTTTGGAATTAACACCTTGTTCATTTGCATTTGCATTCTTATTAGCATTAATTTATTTATTTTGCTATTGTTACTTTTTGTCCTTTTGCTATCTTATTTGTACTAACCTATTTTTTATGTTGTTTTTCTCTTTGTCTGCATTGCATGATCATGACATATTCAAAAGGTATTGATTTGTGAGTGGTCATCATAGTAAAAGGTTTTCATGACAGACAAGGGGTTTCGTGATCAAACAGACTATAACACAGTCAAGAAATGGCATCCTGAGAAAGCTTCGAAAATAGTGGAGAGTTGCGCGCATAAAGATCATATGCATGACGAAGAGCACAAGGAGATAAGAGAGATAAAAGAGAAAATGTCCAAGATTATGGATAGAATAGATGTTTTGTCCAAAGTAAGAGAGACTTCTACAAAACAAAAGAAAGAACTGAATGAAAACAATCTCGAGGTGTCAGATACGCAAGGGACTACTTTAGAACCTATTGATTCTAGTCAGTATGAGAAATCACGCACAATCATTGTTCGTATCAACAAGTTGTTTGGAAATGACAAGGAAATAATGGAAACTATAGAAGTTCAGAAGGATGAAAATAAGACATGTAGTCAGAACTCGTTGGTGTTTGATAGTTTACTCCAAACAACAAGGAAAATAAAACTAGAAACTCCAGTTCAACCCAAGTTGAGAGGTGACTCTCGTTGTGATTCCATCTCAATATCATATAAGGAATTGTATGATGAATTGTTAGAAGTTCGAGAAGTGGCCCCGCATTATGTGAAACCTTTGCAACCTCCATATCCAAGTTGGTATGACGTCAACGTTCGTTGTGAGTATCATGCTGGAATTCAAGGACATTCTATTGAGAATTGTTCTACCTCCAAACGTCAAGTCCAACTTCTTCTAGATCATGGAGTATTGGAGTTTGAATTGAAAGGACAACCCAGTTTGAAAACGGATTATCCTGTTGAGTTTGAACCAAAAGTGACCAAAGGTAAGGGTATCAGTGAGGACATCCAGGAAGAAAATTGTTTGCCAAAATACGAAACTCTGATTCGCCATTTAAGGAGTGTAAATGATAAATTAAGTAGAGAGATAGAAGCGATGCAGGATGTTTTTCAAAGGATCAGTCAAGCTTTTAAATTTGTTGGTATAGAAAATATCCCAGATGAGTGGATAATATGGGTCACTAAACTTAAGAATGATATTGAACAATTGAGAAAGAATTGTAAGGTGCAAGAAGGTCGAGCCGAGAAGTTTTCTCATGATTTATAAATTGCAGAAAAAAGACGCAATATAGTTGTTGATAATTTGGGAAGATATCAAGCCGAAATTCAGACGTTGAACATATCCATTGCCAATATGGAAATCTCATATCAGCGCTACAAGCGGGAGACTAACGCTGAGCTAGAAGCAACTAGAGCCAAGAACAAGAAGTTAATGAAGATTGTAGATGACTGTAGTGACCTTATACAAGAGCTTCATAACCACAATGACTTTCTTATAAGGAAGATTCAACAGCAGTGTCTACAGCTCCGAGAATCGGCACTCAAGATAGAGAAAAGAGACAACATCATGAAAGAAGCTATGACCCAAACAAGCAATGTGGCTCAGAAATGGGTTGATTTAGCTGGCTTTGCAAGAGAATTGAAGCAGATTGACAACTCGACCCCGAGCATGAGTGGAAATTAAATTGGCTTTTGAAGGAGATAGAAAAATTTGGATTGAAAGCTGTCCGTTATATGTAAAGTTTGTTTGATGTACCGAGACCTTTGTGTTCAATGAAAGTTGTTTTAAGATGGTCACTCTGGAATGACACCTTTTGTATTTGCATTTGGCATTTGTATTTGCATTACATGTATTTATTTGAGAATTTTACATGCATTAATTATAAAAACACAGAAATAATTTATGGAAGGTTATGTGACAATAATAACAAGATCATCCATTCATACTACTTCCTCATCGTCATGAACAAATAAATGGAAACAATGGAGCAATCTCATAAAGGATCACAAGATCATTTGCAAGAGCAGTTAGTCGAGTCACAACAAGATACGAGGAATCAAGCATCGGGTTCTTTGCAAGGCGTATCGAATCAAATGATCCAGGTACTGGTACCACAAACTCCTGGTAAAGAGAAAATGGAGGATAAAGGAAATCAATCTCATCAGACTGGTAGATCAAGAGTGATAATTTGCCCTGGAGTATCTAACTCGGACCTAGGGATGAGCCTCGTCAATTTTGAGCAATTTGAAGACAAATTCAGGTGGTTGAATGAAGCCATTAAAGATATGAAGGTTGTTAATGCCCCTCACAAGGAGTTAGAAGCTAGAGAACTCAGTTTAGTCCCTGATTTGGTCATCTCACATGAATTTAGGGTACCTAATTTTGAAAAATATGATGGAACTAGTTGTCCCCTAATTCATCTAAAGATGTTTTGTAGAAAGATGGAAGGGTACCTAAATAATGACAATATGTTGATTCATTACTTCCATGATAGTCTTGTTGAGCCAGTTGTAGTATGGTATAACCGTTTGAACAAAGAATAGATCAAGACATGGGTCAACCTAGCTGATGCTTTTCTAGGACAATATTAATATGTTAAAGGCTTAGCCCCAAAACGTCATGACCTTCAAAGGATAAGAATGAAAGCTACTGAGAGCTTTAAAGAATATGCCCTAAGATGGAGAGGAGTGGCAGTACAAGTTCAACCTCCTTTGTTAGAAGAAGAAATATCATATATGTTTCACGATTCTCTTCCAGCTCCTTTCTTTGAGTTAATGTTGGGAAAGTCGACGAATAACTTCAAGGATCTTATGACAGCTGGAGAGTTAATTGAGGATGCAATCAGCAAAGGAAACTTGAAAGACACTTCTAAAAACCCAACCGATCAAAAGGAACAAACTGAGGTGAATGAATGTTACGTCCAGAGCTCTCAAAGCCGTAAAAGAAAAGGGGTAGCGGGTTACTCGAGGCGTCCAAAGAAAGTCCCAATATCGAAAAATGCTTTGAAATTGTTTCAAACTCTTATCTCAGATCTGTATCCCCATTTGATCGAAGGTCAATATCTCACACCGAGGCCAGTGAAAGTGCAACCAGACCCTTCTGCTCATAGCTATGATCAATATAGTGTCTGTGATTTCCACTTGGGGGCATTGGGACATTCTACGGGAAACTATAGGCCGCTGTTAAAGGAGATAGAGATGCTTGTGGCAATTGGGACGTTAACAGAGGAATTGGTGGAACAGTGGATGATGAGCTCGAGTGGGGCATCAAAGAGAAATATGTAACATCCGTTTGATTTAAGTACCACGACATTAGATGGGTATTGGGGCATCCTAGGTAGGAAGAGATAATTTCATTCTATCTTGAAGCTTTATTCCATTTGCAACATCTTGTTTGAACTTGTTTTTCATCCTTTCTCAGTTTTTTATAATGATATTTAAATGAATTTATGTTACTTTAAGGATGGTGAGCATTGAATTAAATTTGCAATTTGAAATTCTTTGAATATCAACTGAATTAAAAAACTCTGTAAATGGTCAGAGTTATTGTTCTTTGACAAAGTGACATGATTGAAAACTGGTAAAACAAGGACTCTGGACCTTACCCCCAGGATATACAATCAAACACCATACCCTTTCTTGTAGGATATAACCTTCTCGTCTTATAAGGGAATGAACAAGAGGCTTGGTATTCAGGTATGTATAAGAGCGGACAACGTGGGGCATCTTTTGTGTATGATGTCACGAAACTGAATAGACCACACTTTTGTTGATGACGTTCAATGATGATTATGATCTTTACGGATGGAATAGTCGAGTAGGTGAATCTAGTTTAGGTCAATTGCTTGGGAATTGAACTCTAACGATAAGATTTTCTGACTTTCAACAACACCTAGACTATGACAGGTTCTTCTTGACAAGCTTAAGAAATTGGATATGTATACCCAGATTATAATATTATATGTATACAATAAAGCTTGAGCTGTCCCTCTAGAGCAATTGGTTAAACACCCCGGCTTTATGGATAGAATTCAACTAGCCTGATAAAATGATTATATTATATGTATACAATAAAGCTGAGCTATTCCGCTAAAGCAATTGGTTATAGAGGAAACTCGAAAGCCCTGGCTTTATGAATAGATTATATTCAAACCATGACCTTGATCGGATACTTGGCAATTCGGTGTATGCTCCACTGTGATTGTCAAGTCAAAGAATTTTTGATGAGATGAACCCTTCAGCGAGCCTGATAAAGGCAAATTACAATAAAGTTGATTTCAGCTAGTCATGTAATGGAAAATTAAATCAATTTTATGAATAAGGAGTTTTGGTAAAAATGGACTAAGGGAGTTAAGGAACACCTTTTATAGTCAATTTCACACGAGCACTCAGGAATTTCATTTTTAGACCGATATTTCTGCACTACCTTTGTTAGAGGAGTCTACGAGGCTTGAAAAAATGGAAGATTTCAGAGAACTGAAATAGAAGTGTTCTAGAAAGTATAGTAATTGATTATGCAAGTTGCGTCATTTTGTTCGTATCCGATTAAAATACCAAGCCGAGAAAGATGTGCATGTTAAAATATTCACGATGATCGAGAGGGAAATGAAATTTTGGTGGTCGAAACCTTATAAAATAAGAAGCCAACTCCTCAACTTTTGACACTTGTCAAAGAGTTATAACCCTGAAAACATTAAAAAGCAATTGATTATTTTGATATTTTTGTCAACTCATGGTTATAATTTGATTCGATTGTGAGCATGAATTAAGGGGCAATGTTTTAAAAAATTCTTTTATTCTTTGATCCCTAAAATAAGAGAAAAGTGAAAAACATTTTCAAACAGGACAGCCTCAAATGTGAAAAGTCCTTGAAGTTAGTAAGGCTCATTTTGTCTCTGTTGTAGAAAAAATAAATTATGCCAGAATAGTGAAGCATTTCACAGTATTGAAAGCAAGTGGTCTGAGAGATTAGAAGGAATAAAGAATGAAACTTGTGACATTTCCTTGGGACGTTGTCAGTAACCCATCAAGAAGAAGAAGATGGTCTCGTTATTCGGAAGGGGCATTTATCCCAGCTTGTATAAAATGCAAGACATTTTGTTAAAAGAGTTTATCGCTTTTTAAGTGTTTGTGGAAACATGAAGAGAAGCTCTCGAGCTATTCAATATTACTGTGTAGTGACACTAGAATGAGAACATTCAAGTTAGGATATGTTAGGCACGAAGAAATCCATGAGTACTCACTTTGGGGCATGACCAGAAATCCAAATCATGTTGGGATGACAAGATTCAGACCAAGAAGATATTGAGAATGAGTATCACAATTTGAAGTGTCAGGGGCAGACCGTGAATTTGAGCAGAGCTTACCTTGTAAAGCAAACCAACCGAGTCTTGAAAGAATAGCACAGAAAGCGTAATTGAGTCAATGACGAAAATGGGGCAACACAGTCATATTTCTGACCATAGCAAGAAGTAGAAAGATAAGACAATTTCTCTGAAATGAAGATAGAAAACGAAGACAACAAGAAGATAGAAGAAGATCAGAAGGCTTTTCAAAAATGCAAGTTGGAAATTATGAGTTGTTATACGGATATCTAAAGCAAACCCCGAAGAGGAATGATCAAGTAGAAGAAGACTGAGTTTGCCACTTTAAAGTCAAATGAAGATTAAATTGACATTCATGCATTCATGAGAACAACATTTGCATAAAAGAAAATGCATTACACTAATTCATTTAATTGCATTTGTGTTTCATGCATAAACACATGATTTTGACAGATCTTCTAGTGAAAAGAGAAGATGCAGGATGTTAAAATCCCGACAATTGAAAGGTAGAAGTTAAACATCAAATACAGGTAATAATGTTTAGAGAGGCAGAACCTAAGGAACGCAGAGGTCAATTCACAGAGGAAGCATTGCTTTGAAGCGGTGCACGTGGACCGATCATTAAGTCATTTTTATGAAGTGAAATGAGAAGGATTTCTCATTAAAATATAAAATTTGAGATTTTGAAAAATAAGTAAGGTTTCTTACCCAGTAAACAATTTAAGTCCTTCGGGCCATCAGTAAGTCTTTCAAGCATGATGATGAAATCCTTCGGGTCATCTGTAAGCCTTTAGAGAAAGAAAGTGATGTTTTAAGGAAATGAAACCTTTGAAAACTAAAAAGGTGATTTCCAAAATTTCTCACTTAGTAAGTCCTTCGGGTCATCAATAAGTCTTTCGAGCATGATGTTTAAATCCTTCAGGCCATCAGTAAGTCTTTCGAGCATGATGATTAAATTCTTTGGGTAATTTGTAAGCCTTCACCGAAGAGTAGTGAAGCAAACCCATCAGTAAGTGCCATCAGTAAGTCTTTCGAGAATGATAATGAAGTCCTTCGGGCCATCAGTAAGTTTTTCGAGCATGATGATTAAATCCTTCAGGTAATTTGTAAGCCTTCACGGAAGAGTAGTGAAGCAAATCCATCAGTAAGTGCCATCAATAAGTCTTTCGAGCATGATGATGAAATCCTTCAGGCCATCAGTAAGTCTTTCGAGCATGATGATTAAATCCTTCGGGCCATCAGTAAGTTTTTCGGGCAAGATGATAAATCCTTCGGGTCATCCATAAGTCCTTCGGGTAGGATGTTTTCACACCAAGATGATAAGTCATCAGGGCCATTTTAAGTCTTCTCGGAAAAGTGTTGGAGCAAACCATCAGATCATCAAATGTGGGAGAAAAGCGAAGGTTCTCGAGTACAAAGAAGCAGATCAATTGATTAAAAGGAAATGCGCACAAAGAGTCATTAACCAATTTAAAGTCCCAGGAAGAGAGAGGTTCAGATGGCAGTCGAGTCCAGGAAGATGCTCATATCTAGTTGTTGCAAGAAAAGCTCCCACAAGAGAAATGAATTCTCAAAAATTCTCTTAAATTCTAATTTTTGAGTATAATGTTTTTCAAATCTTCAAACATACACTAATCAATGGTAACGTTTGATTTTCAGGTTTGACCTTCGAAGTTGAACCATCATGGAAGGAGAGTGAAGCATAATCACACCAGAAGATTGTTCAAGTTCTACTCCCTGAAGCAAGAGGGAGCAAACTCGTAGACAGAAAATTGTTCGAGTTCTACTCCCTGAAGCAAGAGGGAGCGAACATGTAGGCAGAAAATTATTCGAGTTCTACTCCTTGAAGCAAGAAGGAACGAACCCGCTGGTCGAAGATTGTTCAAAGAAGAATGAGAAAATACCTCGTCAAGTTTCAAAGCACGAAGATGAAATTGGACAAAACACACCATCTTTTGATCTTTGCTCTATTCTCGTTGCACGACAATGAGCAAAGAGGGGCAGCTGTAGATGCTCGATTTATCCGGGTCTCGTAAGTCAGCTATCTAACCGTGCAATCGTTTTGAAGCAACAAATAAGGATGAATTCATCATCGTGGGGAGTTATGGAAAACTGCATTAAAAACAGTTTTGTAAGTGGGATGATAAAGAGGAAAAACAGTTTTGTAGGGGATTCGAAAGGAGAAAATAATATAAACAGTGGAGTTCTTTCCCAGGTATTGGAATCAAGCAATGTAACAGGGGTCTTCCCCGTTTTCTTCGAAAGCAATAGAATTTTTTTTTGAGGAATTCATCATGATTCTTTTCGATTTCTAAAGTGTGTGCGAGCGTGTTTATTTCAAAAGTAAAGATAAGAAAAAAGCAACCAAGAGGAGGGAAATTTGTCATCAACCACACCCAACCATTTTTCCCAAACCAAGGAAGATATCAGAAAATTCCCTACAACAACAGCAAGGTATCGAACAAAAGTAACAAAATCAAAGGAGATTCAAACAGAAAAAAGGGGTATAGAACTTTACCGGTATTCTTCTTCGGTGACTTTCGTCTCTTCGTCGGAGCAAGAAAATCCCGCAGCCATCGAAGGTAAGACCTCGCTTCTTAGATATAAGGTTAGGGTATATTTCAAACTTTGATTTGAGGCTCTGTTTTTTCATGGTTTTGGAGTTTTAGACTTTAGCTTGGTTTTGTTTGATCCTTGAAATGTATAGGTCTCAGGTTTAGGGTTAGATTAGAGAGAGAGGAGTGTGTTTTGGTTTAGGCCATGGAGGTCATTTGTGTTGAGGTTTCGACCGAGAGATGGGGAGAGTTGAGGGAGAGAAGCGTGTCTGAGAGTGAAGAAAGGGAGTTTGAGTGTGAAGCGAGAGAGATAGTTGGGTAAAATGAAATCAGGGTTTAGTTTTTTTTACTCTACATATAAATTCATTAAAACGGAGAATAATTACATGTGAATTCCATTAACTTTGAACCTTTGTGTTAGATTATTTTAAAATTTCTTCAAATATTACATGATAATATGTGTGTGTGTTTATCATTTATTTATTTATTATTTTTTTAATGATTGTTTATGGCATTTGTGTAATTTTAGTGACTCTTAACTTTTATTACTTTTGGCCTCGATTATAGGTAAAGATATATATATATAGTTATTAGGGGTTTCGGGTATATATGCGTGTATTCTATAATTATATTATTTTAAAATGATTGTTTAGGTCATATATTACCAAATATTTTATTTTGACCCCTGTTCTAGTCAAGTTACATTTCTGTCTATTTTTACATTTGGTATGTAATTTTGTTGATTTTCGTTTTAGTCTACATCATGTGTTTACTTATATTTCGCCCTGTTTATATATTTTGTGCATATTGTTTTCATAATTTCTGTTTTAGTCTATTTACTGTTTTATGAATATTATGAATCTAGTGTCTGAAATGTTAAAGCTATTCTGATTCATGATTCAATGTGTATTGGCTAAAATCCCTGGTTATGAGGTTAAATATATTGATTCTTTGGTTTAGTCCACTAGAACGAATAGGCATATATGTAATAATTTTGTAAATAATCCTAGGTTCCCTTACATCTAGTTTTATATTACTAATTAATTAATTTGATAATATGAGGAATATCCCTTATTTTTGTATTTAGGCGTTTATAAGTGTCCCAAAGTATTATTATGTACTTGCGTGTTCATTTTAATCTAGGTTTTTGCATCATTTATTTATTCATGTACGATACCTTCACGCGCACAACTCGACATAAATAAATAATCGGACTAAGGATAATATCCTTTTAATTTAAAATTGTCTTGAGTAGCTTGTCTTAACTGATTAGAGTGTCGTTTTGACGATTTTAAATTAAAAGTGTATCCCGAAAGTGAAACAAAAAAAATTGATTCGTCACCTAAAATTTAGGAACGAAAGAAAAGGAAATGTTTGTTTATTTAAATTTATCGAGAAAAGGTTGTTATAGCTTTTAAGATTTGGTCTCGATATTTGTAAATAATCGAACATTATTTATCTTTCTAAAACGACTTGGTAATTTTAATTTAATTTATTTGAGTGCTTTTGAATTTTTTTTTAAATTTACATCTTTGTTTTATGGGATCAAAAGCCAAATTAAGTTCGAATTTGTAAAGTTCATTGCAAAGACGTTAATTAATCGACTAGGTACCGATTTAGGGCGCTGTGGGGTACTAATATTTCCCCACACGTAACCGACTCCCGAACTCATTTTTTTTTTGGGTAATGCAGACCTCAATTTGTTATTTTAATTAAAATAAATTGTTATTTAAAATGACAAAGCATTTTTGGGTGCCCAATCACACCCTAATCAAATATTGGTGGCGACTCATCGAACCATACATTTTTTTAAAGAATCCAAAAAATTTCGAAACGATAGTTTTTTTAAAAAAATTACATTTGTTTTTAAATTAAAAATTAATGTGGTTTTTAAAATCTCACTTTTTCACATTTAAAGAAAAAATCGTTTCGACAGTAAAAACGCACGAAAAGCCATGCGACTCACCGGGGAGACACATATGGAACATCATGCGACTTATCTGGATTTTGGATGGGACACAGGGAGTACAATGCGTATCCCCTATATATTGTAGCTTTCACAATATTCAAGCAATTAATACACGAGTACCATTATTTCACAAATTATTTTTTCATATGCTTTATTGAAATTTTTTTGCCATTTTATAATTATAGATGAAAATTTGATTTAAATTTGATCAAAATGAAGGGAGAATTAGGAGTGAGTATTCAATCGATCCGAGTTGAATCGAGTTAAAATTTTTTGAACTAATCAAATTAATAATTTTTTATATTATCATTAAAATTTTATTTGCAATTTTAAAACAAAATAATTTAATTTTTTGAATTAAATCAATTTTTATTTACCAATAATAATTGGTCATGTATTAATTTTTATTAAAAATATGCATTCATTTAAATAAAACAAATACATTGGAAATGTAACTTCAGCAAAATAATAGGAATAGGGTTTAGCTTAACTTAAAGCATATGATAATACAATCTCAAAGCCCAAAAAAGAAAAAGCTCGTGATTCCATCACGTGCTGCCTGTCTCTGCCATCACATCTGGCCAGAAGTACTTTCCAATGTTTCCAGCATTCAAATATCACGGCGTTAATGTAACATTTTAGGTTAATATAAGTTTAAAAATCGATAGAAATCGTTTACAATCCGAAAATTTTTATTATGAGTATAATCTTTTAAATTAGATAGAGTAATATTTTTTATTATGATAGAATTTTTTATAAATTTTTATAATATTTTTTGTTTTAAACTCTAAACTCTCGTAATGTAATTCTTTGGTTACAATAATTTTTTTTATAAATTTGTATAGGTTTTTAGGTTGATTTTAGGCTGAAAATCTCCTTAAGCAGAGACAGACACAGTATTTCATGTTAGGGAGTGAACTTATTAAATTTTAAATATGAAAGAACTTATAAAATTTTAAGGAATGAGAAAACATATATTCAATAAAAAATATAAATAATACATCTAAAATATATAGAAATTTAAGATTTTCTAGAGACGACCACCTCCACCCACTCTTTCTAAGTCTATCTCTGATCTTAAATTAATATTAAATCAGACTGTCACACAGCTGAATTACCCACGTTACATTTTCTTAAACTTACAACTTAATAAAATGTATAAATTCCTTACGCATCCCAAACCGATGGAATGAAGCAAAGGGAAATGGTTGAGTAACGTTGAAAAAACAGAGCATGAACTCACTTGCAAGGAAAGGAATGAGAATGAACTTTAAGCTATATTATAAAGAGGAAACAACGATTTGTGACCTTTATTTATCATACAAAGTTGAACTAATTTGAGGTGAAGGTAGAAACAAACTCACATCAATAGAATGCAATGTTTGATCCTTGAAGACATGTGGTTTGTTGTTGCTGTGGAATTGTTGTTTTCCATATTGATATGATGAATAATAATCTACCAATCAAGAGAAATGACGATGGTGATTGACTCTTGGGGGAGGGAAAATGATTTGGTTTAAGATCTCTTTGCATGCCACAGCTTTCAAGGTAAAATGTCTTCCATCTTTCACAAACTTAACCTTTGAACCTATTTACCTTTTCCTTTCTTAAGGCATAATGCCAAAATTAGCTCTCAAAATTTACTAAAATAGTTATTTTGCCCTCTATTCTATTTTTTGGAACATTTTGGCCCATAACGTTTCATTTTAGGGTAAAAAGACCCATAACATTTGATAGAATAATCACTTTGTCCCTTATTCTTCTTTTTCGGGACATTTTATCCCTCAATATTTTTAGGTAAAAAACTCTTATTTTAGAGTGTTAATCGTATAATAACTAAAAGTTTTCATCTACAGATAGAGCTTTTTGCCCTAAAGTGAAATGCTAGGGGCCTAAATGCTCCAAAAAAGGAGAATAGGGGGCAAAATGACAATCTTAGTAAACATTGAGAGCTATTTTCAGCATTATGTCTTTTTTTAACCCATAGTGTGCTTCACGCCAGCACTTTTGGGTTGCACTTGGTACAACTCAAAATTAAAAGAATAAAAAGAACGGGGGAAATAATAATTTAGGGTAAATTACATAAATGATCAATTATTTAAGTATTTGTAAATTTTTATTTTTTTCTATTAATATCTCAAAAATAAAGAAAAAGATTTTAATGTTACAAAAAAATACAAAAATAATCATTTAATTGTTAAGTTTCGTATAATGACTAGGTAGTATGATTTGGCGAATGATATTATATTTTTTAATGAATGATGTTTTATCAACAAAATGATGACACGTGATATCTTCTTATCGGTAAGAAAAGTCCCGTAAATATAAAAATCTTTATATTCAAATGAGGATAATCGATCTTGGGACCTCTTAAAAAATAATAATACTCAACCACTAAATCAATATGAAAATTTAATTTTTTTCCTAAAAATAATATTAAAGTTAGGGTAAATTACATCGTTCTTCATTGTACTTTACTCTTTCTCTCCTATTTTACTCATTGTACTTTTAATTTTTATAATATGTTCACTGTAATTTACAGATTGAATCATTTTGCTCACTCCCCTGTTATTTCTCTAACATCGTTAATTAAAAGACTGAGGATGCTACTGTCGGCCATCGTCGACCACCACAGATGGTGGTCGTTCAGTCTCAAATTTCATGTGTCACTTCACCTCGACACCGTAAGTCTGAATCTGACCTCCATTTTGTCGGAACTTTCTCTGAAGTCCACAATTTTGAGATTGAAAGTGAAAAAACCGAAATGTTTCATTCCAGATTCACGGGTTTTGGGATATTTTTCGGTGAAACAACCATCAGATTCGAACTCAGGGGGTTGAGATGAACGACCCATGAAATTTGGGACCGAACGACCACTATCAACGACAGTGGATGGTGGTCAAAATGAAAATGGTGTGGTGGTCGGCGGCAGCAGTTGGTTGCAAAGTAGATAGAAAATGGGGGAAAGAAAAACGAAAAAAATAAGGAAATGAAGAAGAAAAAAGGACTTTATAATGGATTCGAAACGACATCGTTTTGGTGTATATTTGAGTTTTTCAAAACGACATTATTTTGATGCTTATGTCATTTCTTGTGTCATGTCATAACACCGTTAAATAGTTAATGGTAGAGTGAGCAAAATGATTCAATTTGTAAAGTCCAGTGAACAAATTAGAAAAATTGAAAGTTGGGTGAGGAAAATAAATAGAGAGTATAGTTCAGTGAGGAACGGTGTAATTTACCCGTTTTAAAACTATCCCATTCAAAATGCCCTATTAGAAAAGTCAACAAACAACACTTATATTTCATTGTTTACCCTTGTATGTCCCACTCTTTTATACCTATCAAAATAAATCTATCAAATCTATCAATCACTTTTTAAGGATACTTTTTTCATTTTCCTTGGTCAAATATATCTCTTAAAACTATGTGCATAGTCAATATGAGACACAAATTATGAGACGGAGGGAGTAAATCTTATGTTGCAGCTTTTAATACTAAAATAAACAACACAATCACTTTTTAATGAAAAACGGTTGAGTGATAAAAAAAACAATATATAAAGTTGAGTTATTAAATTGAAAATTTAAAGTATAATGAGTAAAATAAGAAAAATGGTAAAATTTAATTACTAAATTTATAATTTACCGTTTTTTAATATGATATTTAGGTAAAAATGCCTCCTTCACCGTTGGTGAATGTCATAATCAGTTAGTCAAAAAAAAATTGTCATAGTCAGGAAAATTGTTGGGATATTGTCTTTGGGAAAACATTTCCTTAGTCCTTCGGAAATTATTTTAGGTAAAATGGTATTTGAGAACCTTGTACTTTTTTAAAAATAAAATTAATGTAGTCCTCGAATTATTTTGCATCTAATATGATTTTCAAATTTAGAAAATAAATCTAATGTGGCCCTTTGATCGACGTTTTTTGTCGTTGATTGTTACAGTGCTGATGTGGTAGGTTACGGTGCTTGACGTGACAGTTAACAATACTGACGTAGCGGTCCACAGTGGTTGATGAAATGACAGATCGGTTAAATTGATTTTTTCGATCTTCTTCGAGGGTCAAATTGTATTTCTAAAAGATAAAGGGCTTACTTAATTTTAAAAAAAATAAAATTATTTTAAATTTAAATTTTAAATAAAAAATATGAAAATATTTAAAAAGTTAAATATAGAAATATTAAAAATAAAAATTAAATTACTAAAAAGTTAAATATATATTAAAAATACTAAAAATGCTATTGAAAATTAAAAAAATATACATACATACATACATAATAAGCTATATACATACATACATACATACATAATAAGCTATACAATGATAACTTATAAATTATTAAAATATTTAAAATATTTTTAAAAATAGATATTATACATAATTATACATGTAACATATAGTAATATCATCAACACTTATATAAAGTATTTTTACTGGATTAGTCAAGACTTACAAATTTTGTTTCTAAAATATAATTAGGAAACATAGTAAGTTTTTGGTATCAATACACACATCAAATCATACTTCGAACAATTCTAAGGACTATTCGTGAACCCTTGCATGTCGTATAATAAGCTACTTTATAAAGTGACACTTAAAAATTGTCCGAAATATAATTAGGTTTGTGTATTGATGCAAGTAACTTACAATGTTTCATAGCTATATTTAGATAAAAAATTTGTAAGACTCGATTAATCCATTCAAAGTACTTCATGTAGGTGTTGATGATATTATTGTATGTTACATGTATTTTTAAAAATATTTTTAAATAATTTATCATTTATCATTTTACAATTATGATATATATATATTTATTTATTTTTAAAAAATAATATATTCATTAAGGCTGAGCAAATAAGCTGAGAAAACCAAAAAATTGATCTAAATCGAGCTATGCGGTTTGATTCAGGTTTTTCATTTTGCGATTCGATTTTGGTTCGATTTAAAAATATAATTATAAAATTTAGTGTGATTTCAGTTTTTCCATATGTAAACTCTTTGTTCCAAATCAAACCGAATTAGAAAAATAAAAGAAAATAATTATAAAAAATAAATTTATTTTGAATTTATTATAAGTCAAACTTAAATAAATAAAATCTTACAAATAACAATATTTTTTTGTAAATTTAAATTAATATATTTGCACTCGATTTAAGCTTTTCGTTTGTTTTATTTGGATGTTGAGTTTGAAAAATAGTGAATAGTCAAAAGCCACAAAATCGAACGAATCAAACCAAACTGAAAACCACATTTTTTATGCCATTCTGCTTTGGTTTCGGTTTCAATTTTTTCGTAAAGTGTGGTTTGGTTCATATTTTTCTAAAAAAATAAACCGAATCGAATACACCCTTAGTATTTATAGTATTTTTAATATATATATATAATTATTTTATTAATTTAATATTTCTTTTTATTATTTTTTATATCTATTTTTTGAATATTTTTATATTTTAAATTTTTTATTTTTTCAAAAATTAAATAAACCCTTGAACTTAAAAATTTAATTTGACTCTCGAACAAGATCAAAAAAATAAATTTAATCCATCTGCCATGTCAGTTGCTATGTCATTAGCTATTATGAATTGTCACGTTAGTACTGTAAATTATTATTTTAGTCATAATGATCAACGATAAAAAATATTAAATAAAAGATTACATTGAGTGCAAAAAATAATTTAAAGGTTACATTATTTTTTAAAAAGTAGATGATTTTCTCGAAAAATCCCCCATTTTTAATTATTTATGTGCCAGACACCGTTAGAGAAAATATTACGGATCTAACACCCTTTGCAGAAAGGCGCAGCCCATGCATCGCGCCTTACGCTGATGTGGCGCCACGTGGGGTAAGGCGCGGTGCATGGGTCGCGCCTTACGTCAGTTGGAGCCACATCAACGTAAGGCGCGGTGCATGAGCCGCTTCTTTCTGCCAGCTGACACGCGTTAGAAAGGCGCGGTGCATGGGCCGCACCTTTCGTATTTAATCCGGACCATTCACACTCCCCATCCGTCCATTCACACTTCCCATCCCATCCTATAAATTCCCCCTCAACTATTTTCACCACACCAAATCCTCTCAAATCATATAAAAAACCAAACCCCGATCAAATTTTATTTAAAAGGTAATATATTATATTATATTCCATTTAATTTATTTTTTAGTATTTTATTTAATTATTTTATATTTTTTGCAGTTATAAAATGGAAGGTGGTCTGCTTCGTTTGGATGGAAATCATATATCGAGACATTTTACTGATATGGTAACATTTTTAAATTTTATTTTAATTTAAATTATTTGTAATAATTTATTTATTTAACTTTTTATTATTAGTTTATATATTATTATTTTTAATTATTAATATTTTTATGAGAGCGACCGTATATTAGATTATTTTATCCGTAACATTAAGTTAGCGATAACAACCTATGTCTGGCCGTATTTAGTCGAGGCTGGATTCACTTACATAGCTAGATATGAATGCTACTGTAGGATAGAACCAAACCTGATTTATACATTAGTCGAGCGGTGGAGACCGGAGACACACACATTCCATCTTCCGTGCGGAGAGTGCACGATTACGCTGGAGGATGTTTCTATGCACTTAGGGCTTTCGGTGGATGGAGATGTGCTTTCAGGGGTGGCGCACGGTAATTGGAATTCTTTGTGCCAGAAATATCTAGGAGGTGTCCCGTCAAATTTTAACGGTGGTCGAATTCCGTTAAATTGGTTGGATACAAATTTCTAGAATTTGAGTGAGGATGCTTCGGAGGACCAAGTTAAAAAGTATGCACGGGCATGGATACTACAACTGATAGGAGGGTTGTTGATGCCGAACAAATCGCACAACCAAGTTCACTGTATGTGGTTGTGGCATCTCGGCGATTTTCATCTCGTTGGATCACTGAGTTGAGGCTCGACAATTTTTGCATTCCTGTATAGAGAGATGTGTCCAGCTACTGACAAAAGGAAGATGCTATCGGCAGATGTCTCCTTCTGCTGCAGTCTTGGGCATGGTATCGCATGCCCTTTTTATGTTCTGTTGTGAAGAACCCGTTCGTATTCCCGCTACTATTGAGGTAATTACAAAACTGATTTTGTGTATTAATCATTTTATCTAATATATAATAAAAATTATTTCCTTGAATAGGGATCTATTGACAGAAAAAATCATCGGGATCTACCTGACGAATTAAAATTAATGAGGCTACTAATTGATCAAAAGGTTGGCACATAGGTATGTATTTAAATGTTTGAAAATCTATTTTGTATTATAGTTATATAATTAGATTATTATTTTGATAAGAATTATATATATTTGTTTTAGTTTGAATTGGCGCTTTATTATAATGATAATATGAGGATTTGCATCCCACATGAGTTAAGGGGCTCATTAGATGTTTGGATGACAGTGATCCCTCTTATTTGTTATGCGATTGTCGAGTGGCACCCCACTGATCGCGTGCTCTGCAATTTGGTTTTGTACAACCATTTCCAGAAGTACCTCAATATCTCGATGAGTTGCATAACACCAATCGACGCAGTAAGAAAGATATAGATTGGCTGCTGAAGCATTATAAGTGAGTCATGACATGGGAGGATCGACGTCGGTGCATTCCCCATAGAGAACCCATTTATGTGGACCATTTGACGGTTGCAGATGGTTATTACGAGAGGTTCAACAATAACGGGAAACTGTTATTACTTTTCGAGGATGCATGAGGACAGAGCATTCATCGACGTCGACAGAGACGTGCACTGTCACAACCCTATCATCCCCCGACTCATGGATAGAGAGCAATTGTTTTTTGGTTCATCATCAGCTACAGCACCGGAACCTTCACAACAACCACCGTCTACAACGATGTATACCCCACAGCCATATCAGATGTCACCGTTACCGTTCCTATACCAGATGTCGCCATCGCAACAGAGTTATATGACCCTCCTGGAGGATATTATAATTCTATGTTTGTAGATCCGCTTTTGGGGTTCATATACTGGTTATTTAACGGGTCCAGCCTCACCACCGATGGCCGTCACACAGACACCTCTTGTACAGTTTTCTCACTCATCGATGTTTGTGTTTTCTCAGTTTTCCCAGTTTTCTATGAGCGGTGCAATAGTCAGTCATACACCTCTAGGTCCTTATTCTATGGAGGTGCTACATCATAATCAATTCCTCATTAACAAAATGTATCTGCTCCTGATGACTATGACGACAACGACGACGACGACGACGACGACGATGACGATGATGATGGTGGTGGTGGTGGTGGTGGTGATGATGATGATGATGATAGTGAGGAGTCTGAACCATTTATACAAAGAAATCCTCCTCGAGACAGACAGCCACCGCCCTGCGGAACACATTCGCACCGCAGACATCGATAGTTATTGATATTTTATTATATTTGTAGTTACTTGTTTGTTGAACAAATAATTGTATTTTTTTGTTATTTACCATTTAATACTTAATTTATTTTTTTAATTTTGTTTATTACTTAATTCAAGTGAATGGTGATGATCATTTAGTTCTTTTTAATTGTTTTTATAATAATAATAATAATAAATATATATAAAAAATAGTTGTTTTTTAATTTTGTCTTTTTAATTGTCTTAAGTTTGTCACTTATTATCTCTTTTTTTAATCATATATAATTTCAACGTCGAATCCCGTTGTACCAATAAAAATGTGTCATATAAACCATAGTTTTGTGAAAACAAATCTCATTTTTATTAATGAAGTTGTAAAGCTAAAAGATGTCAAATCTTTGAATGGTTATTCTTTATCAATGTTGATGGATAATTTGACTTTGAATGGTTCTTCTTTATCGTTTTCTTGTATTATTTTTTTAACTAATCAGTGGTTATCAAATGACATTAACTTTAAGTAAATGTGAATTAAATTACAAGAACTATTATTTGGTAAACAACAACTACATCAGTTCCTCATCAATGATTACTTGATGACAAAAGAAGTGGATATGTTTTTCTACTGTGTCCTGGGTTTCTACGATGCCCACATCTTTTGTTTTGTCTAGATGTTTCTCGAATATTCATATCACAATGAATTCGAGTGGATTTTGGACGACCACGGTCCCTTAATAAAGTCGAATCTGGTACAATTGGAACCCAATTCTGAATCTCATTAGAGTCTTTGTCATTACCTATGGGGGAACTCAAATTCGTATACCTTAAACACTTCTGATAGTAGGTATATCGGTTCCACAAAATGGTTATAGTCTTGATGGGTATGCGAGAAAGCTCCTATCACATGAGAGCATGGATCACAGGCTTGTATTTTCCATACAAGAAAGTCCCGTCGATATGGACCATAGGCTTACAGTATTTCACAGCATTAATGCACTGTGGGTAAGTCCAAAAAACCAGGTAGAATTGACATCGATCGTGAAGAACTAGATCATTATGGTATGCATGGTAAGTTTCGAAGTCCACAATTATCCAGGATTCATTCTTTGCACCACTCTAAACCAACTTGGAAGTTCGTTGTAAGATGCATCACATTTTCCGTGAAGTTTTTTAATCGCACTCTGCTTTGCTAACCATGCTTTTCTGTATGAGACGAAATACCCATACTACGATTGTATAGCTGAAATCAACACATCAATAGTTATATGGGAGCTTACTTTTACCATGGGTATGATGGCTTGGCAGATTATTTCAAAGTCCAAGTTGGGATGATTTTGGTTGATCCCTCCAGCACAACATGTGTGAGGACCGTTGTATATCGTTAGTTCCCATCTATTGTTTTTGTTGGGATTTTCGAAAGCTCGAATCGACAATCGGAATTGCTTGTAAAGAGGGTCGGGATCGGTTTTTGTGTTTAGGGAGTAAGGAGATTAAAAGATAAAGAATTGCACAACGATTTAGAGTGGTTCGACTTCTCAACCAAGTCTACATCCACTACCTTAGCTCCTCACCAAGGATTTTCCAACAAATTCACTAATTTGTTCTTTCTTTTGAGGACAAAGAGTAACCTTACAAACTCCCTAGTTTTTCCGTGCTAAACTAGAACCTTTCCCTAGCTTTTACACGGGATTAGCTAGAACCTTTCCCTTTTACAAAATGATAAAAGAAGTAAACAAGAAAACCTCTCTAAGGTAGGTGTTTACAAGATTGAGCTCACAAGAACAAAATATTTACAAGAAAAAGATGAAATAAGAATGAAAAACTCTTCTCTTGTGTTTGATTGCTTGGATAGTTGTTCTTTCTCTTCTTCAAGTGTCCTTAGCTTGTATTTATAGCTTGAAATGTGTTTGATGTCGTATATAACCGTTAGGGATGTTTTGGAGCCGTTTTGGGGATGATTTTCCTACTCAAAAAGGCTTCCCATAACATGGTGCATCGGTGCACTATCATGGTGCATCGATACCCCTTCATTAAATTCAAATAAATTAGTCGTTACTAGTCGTTACAGCCTTCGTGCATGGATGCACAACAGGATGCATCGATGCACAGCAGAATGCATCGATGCACTAAGTGCATTCGAAATGGAGTGCATGGATACACTGCATGGTGCATCGATGCACTGCAGGGGTGTATGGATGCACTGCAGGGGTGCATGGATGCACTGCAGGGGTGCATGGATGCACTTTGACACCCTTTAGCATTTTTGCTCAAATTCGAATTTAATGGACTTTGAATTATTTTTGAAACCTTTTTAAAACTTTGAATAAATTCAATTCAAGTCCAAAAACATTTTGCCATAAATTTGTTATATCGAAACATAATTCAACAATCTCCCCCTTTTTGATATAACAAAACATTTGAAAAATTGTTTTTGGCAAAACTCCCCCTTAATAAAATGTTTAATGAAAAAGATACCAATTGTTAACAAAATGATATCAATTGTTACCAATTGTTTGACAATATACGAAAATGTTAAGCTCCCCCTTTTTCATTAAGAAATTGAATTTTTCAAACCAAACTTCTCCCCCTTTTTGTTATATAAAAAATAATTCAATCTTTGAAGTTCAAAATAACTTTAGAGAGTAAGTAGTAATTTTGAAATTTTAAAAATCATTTGAAAAATCAAAGCTCCCCCTCAATAAATGCATTCCAAACAAAATTAAGCTTTTAGGATCATGACACTTAAACAAAATTGAATTTCAACAAAGAATAACAAACATGTTAGTAGTACATGAAATTCAATATATCCAAGTCTAAAATACTTTATGCAATACCAATTGTTTAAATTTGATACCAATTGTTAAAATTAAGTACATATGCATAAAGTTTTATAAAAATGTTATGCATTTGAAAAATTTTGATATCAATTGTTAGAGAGATATCATTTACATTTAAACCACATGCATAAACATTCAAGTTTAGGTCCAATATTTAAAATTTGTAAAATCAAAGTATTTGAAAATTTGATATCAATTGTTACAAAGATATCATTTGCATTAAAACCAATTTTGACCAAAATTTTATTATGATGAACTAAAAATTCTTAAAAATTAACTTAACTTTAAAATGTTCATCATAATCATCTTTTCAACATACATGAGATTAAAACGATGATGCATAATCATTTAAAACCAAAACTCATGCATGCTTAAAATCAAATGAGCAACCAAATAACCAAAATTAAAAACATTAAGCTTAGAGGTTACTCATTCCTTTTTCATGTGTGGCTAGAGCATCTTGAATATCATCACTTTCATCACCATTGCTCCCACACACATACAAGAGACATTTATTTTAATTTTGGTATCCAAATTGCTTTGGATCATTGGACGTTAGGTTCAATGCCCCTTGTTCCTTTTGGAATCCATACTTGTCTAATTTTAAAACGATTTCATTTCTTCAAAGGACAAGTATGTTCCTTATGACCATGATAATGACAATGTGAGGATATTGTCATTATTGAACTAAATGAATTATTTAAAATGATTTCTTTTTCTTTTGTTAAGCATTCAAGCTTAACTTTTAAATCAAAATTTTCTTTTTCAAAACTTTCAATTTTTATTTTTGAAAGCTCTAAATCCTTTTTCAAAATTTCATTTTGGCTTTCAAAATTTATTTTTGTTTTCAAAAGAAAATCGTTTTCGATTTTAAATTTTGAAATCATTTTCTTATATTTGGAGTTCATGGTCTCAAACTCCGAATATAACCTATTAAAAGCATCTTGTAACTCATCAAACGTATATGAATTAAATTCATTTGAGTTAGAAGATACCTCAGGCTCTTCACGAGCCATTAGAGACACCACCTTTGTTGGTTCTTCTTTATTGTTTCCATGGATTTCCTCGAGCTTATTCCAAAGCTCCTTGGCACTTGAACATGAAGAAACCCCTTCATATATTTCATGACCAAATGCACAAAACAGCATGTGCATAGCCTTGGCATTAAGTTGAGCTTTCTTCCGTTCTTTGTCACTCCTATTCTTCTCATTCTTCTTTGGAGAAGAATAGCAGTTCTCGATTATCTCCTATGCATCAGGATCATTGGATTGGATGAATACCTTCATTAATTTCTTCCAATAATGATAGTTGACTCCATTGAAGTATGAAGGTTTGTCGGTTAGTAGGGAATCTTCCATGTGGAATGTGCCGGAGGTGGAAGCCATCTTCTCGGTTGTGTTGGGAATTGGTAGAGCTTCTTCGAGGATCGTCTCAAGGTGGTTAAACCTTCTTAACGAGTTAGGCTCTGATACCAATTGTTGGAATTTTCGGAAGCTCGAATCGACAACCGGAATTGCTTGTAAAGAGGGTCGGGATCGATTTTTGTGTTTAGGGAGTAAGGAGATTAAAAGATAGAGAATTGCACAGCGATTTAGAGCGGTTCGACTTCTCAACCAAGTCTACATCCACTACCTTAGCTCTTCACCAAGGATTTTCCAATAAATTCACTAATTTGTTCTTTCTTTTGAGGACAAAGAGTAACCTTACAAACTCCCTAGTTTTTCTGGGCTAAACTAGAACCTTTTCCTAGCTTTTACACGGGATTAGCTAGAACCATTCCCTTTTACAAAATGATAAAACAAGTAAATAAGAAAACCTCTCTAAGGTAGGTGTTTACAAGATTGAGCTCACAAGAACAAAATATTTACAAGAGAAAGATGAAATAAGAATGAAAAACTCTTCTCTTGTGTTTGATTGCTTGGATAGTTGTTCTCTTTCTTCTTCAAGTGTCCTTAGCTTGTATTTATAGCTTGAAATGTGTTTGATGTCGTATATAACCGTTGGGGATGTTTTGGAGCTGTTTGGGGATGATTTTTCAACTAAAAAAGGCTGCCCATAACATGGTGCATCGGTGCACTATCATGGTGCATCGATACCCCTTCATTAAATTCAAATAAACTAGTCGTTACTAGCCATTGTAGCCTTCGTGCATGGATGCACAGCAGGATGCATCGATGCACTAAGTGCATTCGAAATGGAGTGCATGGATGCACTACATGGTGCATCGATGCACTAGTGGCAGGTGCATGGATGCACTTTGAAACCCTTTAGCGTTTTTGCTCAAATTCGAATTTAATGGACTTTGAATTATTTTTGAAACCTTTTTAAAACTTTGAATAAATTCAATTCAACTCCAAAAACATTTTTCCTTAAATTTGTTATATCGAAACATAATTCAACAGTTTTCCTCTTTCTCTTCGATACATGAACCATCCAATTGCATCCGTTTTCACGTCGGACACAGTGACAGACATACTTTTCTGACGTATAGCGGTCGACTCTGGACTGAACAGAATTACGAATATTGTAATTTTTTATTTCCATCATCGCTTCTTCTTGGCTTGAAAACTCCATGCCTAAATATAACTCACCATTAATTATTGATGAGTTAAATCCATAGTCACCGAGATTAGGCATATATGTAAATTCTGGCCCGTATATTGCACCATAGTCAGCTTCATACATGTGTGTTGCAAGTTCAGTTTGTACTACATTTGTGGGAACTTCATCTACATCATCATCATCATCGGAGTTGAACTGCAATGATTATGGGTGAACGAATAGTCCATTCTCAGCACCATCCGCACCTGGCTCACGGAGCGGTTCTTTTAGTGGAGATGAGGGTTCATCCATAATTTCCACATTTAGGTGGAATAACCTACTACTTTCATGTCTTCCCCTTGAACTAGAAGACATCTCGACATTGAGATCGAAAAAGCTCGCAGCATAATGCCTCCCCCTAGAGCTTGAAACCATTGTGTCAAATGAAAACTGCACAGACTATTGCGTCGAGGGTATCTCTATATTTAGGTCAAAGAAATTGGCAGATGAATGTCTTCCCCTTGAACTGGACGCGATGTTACCATACGGATTGTTTGTGGACCCACCTCGGTACATATCGTAAGGAGTTACTGATGAATGCCTCCCATTAAACTTGATGGGATGGCACCATGATGCGTATTTCCCATTATGGCGTTAAAATAATTATACATTACTGTAGTTAGGTTGTCAACTTGATCAGCTTGTTCAGCCAGCTCATAGTGAGAGCTTAATGACAAACCCCGAATAGCACGCACTTCAACAAATTTTACATACATCTCCATATCAGCGTCTGAATAATGATTTTGAGAATCAACCATCATTTCAACATCATCATTGTTCGATAGTTCGAACGTTGTATAAGTTAACGGAAACAATGATGTTGGAAATCTGTACTGAAGCGACGATAGTCTTCTAGTACTTCCAACATGAACCTTCCTTGAAATCTTCGTTATCAGCTCCTCAAGAGTTATGTTTCTCTTGAAGGATATTTTAACAGAATGATTTGATACGAACACAACGCCAGTTTCATCTTCCCGAATTTCTTAATCATAATAAACAATAGCTTAAATTTGCGTCATTCTTAGAGTTTGAAAGGGAGTCTTATATCTGCAAAAAACCCTGAAACAAGCCTAATTAAATAAATGATATATGAATTAAAATATAACGCAATAAATTTTTTACAAATAAACGTAAATAATTTAAATAATATTATTTTATATTATTACCGTATCAGCAAAATATTTCGACGTATGCTCCCGCCTTCCAATTTTACAACCACAAAAATTAATTGAAAATAATTAGTATAATATTTTTTAAATAATCATATATAAAAATATTATATATTAAAAAATTACCTTACAACGAAAGTTCGAACGAACTTCTGAATCAAAGATAAGAGGATTGTCGGGTGATGTTTACGGGTTGAGAGGATTATTGTGTAATGTTTTCGGGTTGAGAGGATTGATGTGTGAATGTTTTCGGGTTGAGAGCGTATCATTTATAGCCGAGAGAAAAGTTTAAAAGCCGATAAATTCATATACAATTATAAAAGGCGCGGCCCATGCACCGCGCCTTACGCTGATGTGGCTCCAACTGGCGTAAGACGCGGTGCATGGGTTGCGCCTTTCTGCAAAGGGTGTTAGATCCGTAATATTTTCTCTAACAGTGTCTGACATGTAAATAATTAAAAAAATGGGTGATTTTTTTTAGAAAATCAACAAAAAAAAATTACAATAACCTCGTATACATTAATGTCATTATTTTATGAGCTAGGATGAAATGTACATTGCATTGGAGAAGTCGGTCGAGACGATAAAACAACTTTTGGATTTTAATGTTTTTGGCTCCCGAAATCTTTGTTAACGGACTGAGTATAACTTAAAAAAAAACGATGTGTCTTTCGTATATTTTCTCAAAAGCATAACTTCTTATCAATAATATAACATTTGAGATTGTCTCAGGAAAGATAGACTAATATAAGGTTAATATACGACGTTATCGGATACATTAAAAGATATTTAACAAATTCGGTTTAGCGCTATCAGAAATATCGAGTAATAGTAATGTAATAGGTGGAAATCATGAAGAAATATTAAAAAATTTGGCAACCGGCAAACTTAGCTTGTCGGTTTGTGTCGATACTTTATAAAAATATATTGATCCATAACAATATAACAGGTAAAAAAATGACAAAACCAGTCTATAAATGACAAAACAGGTAAAGCGCTACCGAATATATTGAAAGTGTCGATATTTTATAAAAATGTATCGATTCATAACAATATAACAGGTAAAAAAATGACAAAACCGGTCTATAAATGACAAAACAGGTAAAGCGTTACCGGATATATTGAAAGTGTCGATACTTTATAAAAATGTTTCGATCCATAACAATATAACAGGTAAAAAAATGACAAAACCGGTCTATAAATGAAAAAATAGGTAAAGCGTTACCAGATATATTGAAAGTGTCGATACTTTATAAAAATGTTTCGATCCATAACAATATAACAGTAAAAAAATGACAAAACCGGTTTATAAATGACAAAACAGGTAAAGCGCTACCAGATATGTTGATAGTGTCGATATTTTATTATAAGTATCGACACTTTTGGAATTTAAAAGAGAAGAAGTTATACCGCTAATAAAGTGTCGATACTTTATAAAAATGTATCGATCCATAACAATATAACAGGTAAAAATATGATAAAATCGGTCTCGAAATGACAAAATCGGTAAAAAGCTACCAGAAATGTTGAAAGTGTCGATACTTTATTATAAGTATTGACACTTTTAGAATTTAAAAGAAAAGAAGTTATAACGCCAATAAAGTGTCGATACTTTATAAAAATGTATCGATCCCTAACAATATAACAGGTAAAAATATGACAAAATCGATCTACAAATGACAAAACTGGTAGTAAAAAAGTGTGCTTGTGTGGCCATTTTTATTTCAGAATTTTCATTTTTTAATATAAAAAGTTAGATATTTTAAGGAAAACCCAGTAAGAAAAGAACAAAAACTTTGCAGTAACAAAAGAATAACATTGGGAAACCCACCATGTTAGCAGTTTCTCAAAGAACAAAAATCCAGAAACATACATCTCTCAACGCAAACTTATGATATACTCTTATTATCTCCATAGGATAAAGTTAGGTTAGTTTTAGTTTTATTTTTTTGATTAGGATTTTGTGTCATTGAAACTGTTGATTGAAGAACTTAAACTGGTACACGCATAAGTGTCGATGCATTTATGAAAAGTATCGATCCAAAAAATATCGAAATCGATAATTATTATGTAACAGGTAAATTTACAATGTAACAGGTAAAAATATACTGGTTAATTAGCAAATAGGTTTACATTATGTATCGACACTCTTTAAATATGTGTCGATACTTTTTTCCCAAAATGAAAGCACAAAGAGGTGTACACATAAAGTGTCGATACATTTAAAATTGTATCAATCATAAAAACATCAAAACTAATAATTATAATGTAATAGGTAAATTTGTAATGTTACCGGTTTAAATATATCTGTTTAATTAGAAAATAGGTTAATATAAGCGATACCTATTACATTATATAAGCGCTACCTAATATATTATTATACTTAATAATATTTCCGATTAAATGATATAACATAACCTGTCTAAATTTTAACTGATCATATATTTAACATATTATACTATTTTTTAACCGTTTTTTAGGCGCCGCACATCAGAAATTACATATCATTTACAGTCTCGGCAAATAATTTTCTTTACTCCTATAAAAACCTTTTCTTTCAAATCATTATCTTAGTAAAATTGCCGCCATAGTCTTTTGTATCACAAGTTTCAATATTAAAACCGCGTTTAAATATTGAGGATGATCTCTATTTTAAAAATCGGATTGGATTGGTAGATTCAATTGATTTAACCGGGAATCGTTACTTAGTTCGGTTTAATCTAAACCGGTTAAATCGCTATTAGTGAATCGGTCAGAACCGTTGAATCGTTCAAACCGGACCGACTGAAAACCGGAAAAAACTAGGATTTTTGTTTTTTTTAAAAAAAATTAAACCAAAAAACATCGTTTGTTAAACGAGCCAAGTCGAACTCGAGTATTGCTGAGTTCGACTCGAACTTGAAAACTTTAAAAGTAAGCTCAACTCAACTCACAAGCTAAAAATTATCAAGTTCAACTCAAACTCGAAATATAATATTGAAACTTGAACTCAAAAAGGCTTGAACTCAAAAAAAAATTAGAAGCTCAATTGAAGCCTAAAATTCGAGCTTGATTGAAGTGAAAGAATAGTTCACTCAATGCTCACCTTAGTTGTGATGTGCTTCTATGTTCTTAGCAATGTGAGATTGTTTGTTCTCCATATTTTTACTCTTTAGACTTTTGGAGGCTTCTATGTTTCTTAGCATGTGGGATTGTTGAAAAAAAATTAAACCAAATAATATCATTTTGTTATGATTTTTTTAACCTCAAATTTATTTTTTAATTATAGTTATATAATTATATTTATTATTTAATATGTTTTACCTTAAATATTATGTTGTAGTTAATTTGAATCATTTTGTTTCACTTGATTTTATGGTTTTTAACTTATATATGTTATGACTTGCTTTGAATATGACTTGTGATATAAAAAATTATGTTTTATTAAATATTTTTGGTATTTTTATTTAATTTTTTAAATAATTACGACGTCGTCCAGTTCTTCCGACCGGTCGAACCGGTTCGACCGGTTGAACCAGTGAACCGGTAGCATGACCGGTTCGCTAACTGGTCCGGTTCTGAAAACCATGGTAAACTTAGAGTTCATTTGTTCGAGTTTATATTTAAATTTAATTAAAAATATTAAAAATATTATGATATTATTTAATTCAAATTTAAATAATTTTCTATAACTATATACAATACATATATATATTTTCATATTTTTTCATATGTGATATATATATATATATATATATATCATACAGAGTCGAGAGACTAGACTCAAATTTAAAACTCAACCCATTAATTATTAAAAGTTTCAAGTTATTCGAATTACTATTAAGTTACATTTTATAACTCGACTCAAATTTAAATTTTTTATGAATCGAATAAATTTATAAAATTTTATTCACCCGTAAACCGAAGCAAAGTATGAAGTGGAACCTATCAAATGAAATAAACCTAGTGGAATGTCAGGCAATCAGTCCGTGGATAAGCAAAAGTAGATAAGAGAGATAAAAGAATCCAAATACTCTATTGGCTTCTTGCTCACTTTTTATTTTTCACAAGTAGTACCTACTATTTTGCGTCAATCTAAGGGTAAAAACGGTATCCAGGAAAGTAGATTAGAATAGTTTAAATAAGTTTCGAGTTTGAATATTGTGTATACAAAAAATTCCTGTTGTGAGACTCACTTACTTGTTAAGATCATCGGCATATCCCATGGCGCAACAAAAACAAAAACTCGACGATCTCACCAGCGATTCAAGTACGCAAAACCAATATTGGGAGAAAATGATGCAAATATTTACAATGAGTTCCTTGAAAAACAACAAAGGCAACAGCTACTAATGGTGATCACGAACGGTTCGAATTGTAAGCCTCCACGAAAACACATCTCGACCTGTATTTAGTTCACCCGATTGAGAGCAAAATTTACTTTTCCCAAAAACAGTTTTGAGAAAAACAGCTGAAGAACATGGCTGCTAGACCTTACCTCACTTTAAATATATTAGTTACCCTAACATATTATGTATTTTAAGTTATTTCGAATTAATAAAAAAATCTAATTTAATTAATTCAAATTAAATATACATTAAAGACTTATAATCTGAATTACAATCTTTAACGTTTATTTAAACTCTTATTTAAAATATTGATTAAAAGAGTTGTAATCAAAATTACATTCTTTTAATGTTTACTTACTATATTCGAGATAATTAAAATCATATATATATATCCAATATACATATATTAACTCTAGATATATTTTAGTAACATACAACAAATTGTACATCTTTGCTCATGTCAATCCTAGGGTGTGACCTTGTAGGTTCTTGTAACGTTAGTAGTAATTATTAGAACAATTCTAATATTACATATAATGAGCGACATCTAGCAATATATCATTGTCACTTAAGTTACAAGAAATTATGATTCGATATATCATCTTCGTGATTAACTCTTTTATGTATTACATCCTTTTGTCATTTATATCTAGAATAGACACAAGTCTTGAAATAGTCACACTTGTATAGTCCATCTATTGTTTATTGATATCTAGACAACAACAACAACAACAACAACAAAACCCAATTCCCATATGTATGGGGTAAGGGGGAGGTAGGGTAGTAGGCTGCCCCCAACGCCAGGTTGAGAATAGCTTCCGTGAAAGACCTCCGGCAGTCAGAAAATTAAAAATATAGATAAAATGCAATGCATGTATAAATAATTACATAAATACATAGCTAAACAGTATTCATATGCAGTCATTAATATCATATGTGCTTCTGTAATGGGGAGTAATCCCTGCAAAATAATCCCTGCGAAAGAGTCTCTGCATATATACAGAAACCTAAGATCCGGCTAAAATTAACAGAGGAAACATGATGAGAATGATACACATAAGACAACGATAGCAAGCTCAGTTCTAATCTTTCATAAATACCAATAACAGAAAAGTAAAAAAGGTAAAAGTCAAGGAAATAACTACAAATGCATTTAAAAGAAGACAAAGATGATACACCCTATAGATGTGACCAACACTACTCGACTACCCTAGTCTTAAGCCTCCATAATTTCCTATCATAGGTCATGTCTTCGGTAAGGCCTAAATCCCTCAAATCAGATCTCAAGCAGTCATCCCACTTCCGCCTTGGTCGTCCTTTCCTTCTGGCACCGTCGACTGTAATCGACTCTACCCTCCTAACTGCATCCGACGGTAGTCGCCTAAGGACGTGCCCAAACCACCGTAGTCTTCCCTCCCTCATTTTTTCGGAAACAGACATCACCCCTAAGGACATCCTAATAGCAGAGTTTGTCGTCATATCCCACAGAGTCCTACCACATGTCCATCGAAGCATTCTCATTTCTGCGGCCTCTATCCTCCTTACGTGGTCCTTCTTGGGTGCTCAACACATTCTGATCCATACAACAGCGCTGGTCTAATTGCCATTCTATAAAATTTTCCCTTAAGTTTTAGAGGCACCTTCTTGTCACACAAAACTCCAGTAGCGGCCCTCCACTTTAGCCATCCCGCCTTTATACGGTGTGTAACGTCATCATCTACACCCCCATCTTTATGTATCATAGACCCTAAGTACTTGAAACAATCCTTTGAGGGAAGAACGTGTCCTTCTATGCATACTTCTACATCTTCATCATTTTGGTTCCCACTGAAGTTTGAACATAAATACTCTGTCTTTTCAATATTGACCCTTAAACCTTTTTCTTCCAAAGCAGTCTTCCAGGTAGCCAGTCTGCTATTCAACTCAGATTTTGTTTCAGCCACTAAGACAATGTCGTCAGCGAAAAGCATACACCAAGGTACACCGTCTGGTGTCGCACAATAGATGTCATCCATAATCAAGGCGAAGATGTAAGGGCTAAGAGCCGACCCCTGGTGGAGTCCGATTTCCACCGGGAATGCCTCGGTGTCGCCAACTGTAGTCCTGACGTAAGTAGTAGATCTACAGTACATATCACGAATCGTCCGGATATAAGCAGTTGGTATCCGTCTCGTTTCCAAAGTCTTCCAGATCGTATCGCGAGGAACGCTATCATAAGCCTTCTCAAGGTCAATGAACGCCATGTGAAGATCTCTAGACTTTTCCCTATATTTCTCCATAAGTCGTCGAAGTAGATGAATCGCCTCCGTGGTAGACCTGTTTGGCATAAAGCCAAATTGGTTTTCCGAAACCCTAGTGACTTGTCTCAACCTAGCCTCTATCACCCTTTCCCATAGCTTCATGGTATGGCTGAGTAGTTTAATACCTCTGTAGTTACCACAACGTTGGGGATCTCCTTTATTTTTATAAATTGGTATCACCGTAGACTCTCTCCAATCCTCTGGCATCTTGGCAGTCTCTAAAATAATATTAAAGATGTTGGTCAACCACTTAACTCCCTCATCTCCTAGGGCTAACCACACAGTGATAGGAATTTGATCAGGACCGACAGCTTTCTCCCTTCCCATCTTTCTAAGAGCCATTTTGACTTCCTCAAACCCAATCCTACTTGTAGGGCAGTCATTGGCCGTAGTATGATGGTCGGCTGACCCAACAACGATATTATCTCTACATGGAGAGGCACCGTCATTAAATAAACCAAAGAAGTAACTACCCCAAACCCTCTTAATATCATGTTCTTTCGTTAAAAGAACACCATTGTTGTCCTTAATAAACCTAATGTTACCTAGATCTTTTTTCCTAGTCTCCCTAGATTTTGCAAGTCTGAAGATGCCATTTTGTCCTTCCTTAGTGTCTAATCTCTTGTACATTTCCTCATATGCCTTATCCTTTGCTTTAGCTACCGTTTTCTTGGCTTCCCGCTTTGCCTCCTTAGGCGACTACCGTCGGATGCGGTTATAGTCTCACTCAATCAAGTGACCCGTGATATATTTCCTATTATATAGGAAGGACAAATCCTATCTTAATCATACACACCCCACTACATATATCGAGATATATTCAATAACAATCTTTATAGTGCAACCAGTTACGGAGCATGTTTAAAATGTATCAAAACATATAACAATATATGTTGGGATAACATTGATTTCAAGTCTAAGGATTATACATATAGTCATCACCATGAGCAATGTTATGACTGTTACATAATAATCCAAGACATATGCTCATGGTGGGTCAATCCAATACATTGTTTTCTAACAATATAATCATGTATCAATTCTGACATCTCTATGTCAATGACAACTCGTTGTCATCAACCAATAACATGTTAGTCTTAAACGTATTATTATTGTTCATACCCATAATAATACTTGACTATGAATCTTTTTAATAATAATAATTTTATTATATGAACTTTATTATCTTTCAGTTTATGTTAAACAAAATACATATAATTGAAAATAATAGTGGCAATGCCTTTATTCAATAAAATCAGTAAACAAATGTATTATTACAATCATCATATAATTGGTCTTTGGGTATACTCTAATATTACTAAGACCAGGTGTATAATTCAAATTGATTCGAATTAATCAAGAAACCTTGGAAACCAGAAGGGTAACCAAATAAAAAAGGAAATCAATTGAAATATAAGAAACGATGGACATTCAGTAATGAAAAATTATTTCTATGCAAGTAGTAGATATAACATTAATAGAAAAGATGGTGACAAAATTTTCCACTTGAAATTTATAAACAAGGAAAATGAACCACAGATTCTTCATCAACAGCTGCGTGCTTCATATTTCACTTGAAGTGGTCGATTAAACCCCGCTTGTGATAATAGATTCCCGACTGCAGCAAGATCCCTGCAAAATACACCTTGGAACACATTTGAACTCGAACTAATTGCGGTGCTCTTGTTCGAATCGGGACTTGTTTCAGGTTCCAATTTCGAGTTACCGTAATTGGTTTGCTGCACTTGATCAATGGCTGCCTGTGTCGCTTGTAAAGCAGCCGCAGCTTTCTTCCTTTGCTTCTCGGCAGCTTCTTCGTCCATGATCGTGGACATAACATTGGAATAGCCCTTTTGAAGCAATCTGTAAAGCAGCAAAGCCGACATCTTGGCTCGATCTTTGACCGAGTCGAGATCATGGTCATCGGCGAACTCACAGCGATCGATAAAGTTGGTGGCTTTATCGGGTTTGTGTCGTAAACAGAGCAGCAAATGAGCCCTCTCTAGTTCAGACCTTGAGCAGCCACGCCTTGTACCGATCAATGCATGGTAATCAACGTTTCCTGTCTCCCCTGAAGCAACCCTTTGTTTCAATTGTTGAATTTTAGTGGTTAAGGCACATAGTTTCCCTGGAATCTCCCTGTACCTTACGTTGTGACGCTTCCAGGCCGGACCTGGAAGCTTTCGATCTCGTAAGATCGAATTGTAGAGTAGTTTTAAGTGTTCGAGATCGTGTAAACAGTCCGGTAAACATTGGATTGTTTCCAAAAGGCCAGCTCTTGTGTCGAGCGCTTCGATGCAAGTCGGGTCGAGAGCGAGAGTTTTGTTACAGTCGGAGATTGATTCGGCTATGCGACCCGAGGCCTTGTAAGCGTATGCTCGATGCAAGTAACAGCCCGAGAGGAAGACTTGAGGGGCAGGGCGGCGACCGTCCACGATTTTGGAGAAATGACGGATGGCTTCAGAGTAAAGGCCGAAGTCCAAGGCGGCAATGGCGGCGGTTCTGCGGCGGATGAGGAGCTTGATGTGGGAGAGAAGCTGGGAAATGTTATCTGATTCGGAGAAAGGGGTGGGGTTCCGTGGAGGCTTGGAAGGAGGCGTTGTGGCGGACGAAGTAGAGGTGGTGTGGAGGGAGTTGAAGCTATCGTCAGACCAACAAATACTTTCACGGCGGAACGCGGCGGAAGCGAGGCGTTTTTCCCGTTTGGAGGAGAACCATGGCGTCCTCCATTAACCCAATATGGCTACACGCTTGACCCAGCACCAGGTACCTCCATTTCCCTTCTTTCTCGGTGCTTTTACACAACCCTGCCATGACTTTCTTCTTCAAATCCGAAACAGAGAAGCATTTGAAAGATGGGTCAGAGCTCACTGAGTCAGTCGAAGGAAGAAGCTTGACTAGCTCCCTGGACAGCTGCTGAGACGACGAGTTATCAGAAGAAACCGAACCAGAATCATCAATCGTCGACATTTTAAGACTGGGAATGTAATCCTGAAGCATATCAACAACATCCCTAAACCGCCTCAGATGAAGCAAAGATCTGGCTTTGAGTCAATAGCAATCTCCAACCGAGGCGAAAGAGCCAAAGCCAAGTCAAGAAGATTGAGAGCTGAAGCAATATCATCTTCTCCTCGAGTTGCAATCAGGCACTTTGCATCCTTAATGTACTTATCAACAACCTGCATAAAAACCCCATTTTCAGAATTCAAAAAACAGAAACTTTGTTGAAGAGAGAATCAAATTTCAAGACCCTTTTTGTTTTTACCTTTCTATTGGTAAGCCACCAGTGTTTCTTCTGATCATTACCACTCAAACATGGAGAAACAGCCATGGGGTTGTTGAGGAAGAATCAAAATAATCCTTCTCTCTTGACTCTCAAAGTATGCACATTTTTATATACAGAGACAAGATGGGAACTGAATGAGAGATTTTTATATACAGAGAGAAGATGGGAACTGAGTGAGAGAGAGAGAGAGAGAGAGAGAGAGAGAGAGAGAGAAGGAATGGCTTTTATATATGCATTGATACAAAGGGTAGGAAATTAGGGAAGGTTGGGGAGAAAATAAACAACAAAGCCTTCAAGTAAACAAAAAAAATAAAAATAAAGGAAACTTTGGCCATCTCAATGAAAGCTTTGATTCTTAAATTCCATAGCTGGCACTATTCCATCATAGATTCTCCATCTTCACTCTGGATTCTTAGTTTCACAAATATTGCATTAAATTTTGATAATCTAGAGAAAATTAGATTAAAATTAAGTTTATAGCTAATCGGATATTAATTCAAGTGGTAAGTAATTTGATATTATTTAAGTAAGTTTCGAGTTCTTTTGTATGTAGAAAATCTTCATTAGAAAATTTATCTACCAAAATTAGATGTACGACCTGTTGGTAATGCTCAATCCCACATAGTATTGAAAACACTATTGGGAATCAATATTGGGAATGATATTTAAGGCTTGGCTTTCCCACTTCCTTGTTGAGTGATAGAGAACAAGGGGGACTCTTGCGCACCGCCGCTGCCGTCGTCCGTCCGTCTCATCTCGGCTCGGCTCGTGGTCGTGGTCGTGGTAATACGTGTCTTCGACACGTCCGCACGGATACTATCTTTTTAGAGAAAATTCTTGAGAAATTTCTCTTTGAAAGAAACAAATGGAAAAATGTGAAATATTTCAACTAATATTTATAGGCTGCTAAGGATACTATCTACAGTTCTCTCTGTGAGTTCTCTCTGAGTGCTTTCCAATCAGAAAGCAATACCACCAGCAGTCCACTCCAGTTTCGGGTGTACGGAATTCGGAGCGACCGTGACGATATATTTTTAGAGAAAATCTTGAGAAATTTCTCTTTGAAAGAAACAAATGGAAAAATGTGAAATATTTCAACTAATATTTATAGGCTGCTAAGGATACATCTACAGTTCTCTCTGTGAGTTCTCTCTGAGTGCTTTCCAATCAAAGAGCAATACCACCAGCAGTCCACTCCAGTTTCGGGTGTACGGAATTCGGAGCGACCGTGTTAACCTCGGGGGATGGTCAACCTACTGCAGCGATTACACACATCGGGGTGAATTCGTTTCTAAGACAGTGATTATACCGACACAATTTACGAATCTGTTCATTTTAATTACTGTTTATATTTCCAGTCAATGCTAACGGTGTAGTTTTGCAATTCATATATCCAACACGACCTAGATTAATTTGTTTTATCAAAACGAAACCTTTAAAAATTGAAAGGTCAAAAAAAAATAAAGTTTATAGATTTGTCTTCCCAAATATTTGAAGTTATCTTCTTGATACATGTGTCGCTATCTTTGTTTAACTTATTCGTACAATTACATATTCTTGATATGTGTAATGTGAATTTCTTCTTTCGGAATAAAATCTATATAATTTTTTTTATATTTAATCATTGTTTTTCGCTTCTTTCATTTTGATCTTGATCAGTGCAACTCTTAAAAACTGTCTATCACGTCAACAAAAACAATTTCATGTTAAGTTTTATATTTTAATCATTGTTTTTCGCTTCTTTGATTCTTTTTAGAATAATTATACTTAATATTAACTTAATATTATATTTTGATACTCTTATAGTTAGTTTTAACTTTTAACTTAATAGAAATGAGATGTGACATGATATATTAATAATTTGTTTTTAAAACTTACATATTTTATCAAATTAATTACAATTTAAAAAATTATTAATATTTAAAAAATCTATCATTTGGTCCAATATAAAACTGCAAAAATTATATTAGAAAACCAATCCTCAATGTTTTATTATATTTTAAAATATTTTTTCAACAAATAAATATTAAATATCTTCTCCCAAAATTTCTCTCTAAAATCTTGATCTACTCCAACACATTTTTTCAATGTCGTCGTCGCTTGTTTGTTCGGTCACCATCGTCACCTCTCCGCATCGATCACACACACCCCTCGTCAACCTATTATCACATCCCTCATATTTTTTCTCAAATTTAAAAGCTATGTTTTGTTCGTCAATTTTAGACGTATAGCTAGAAGTTGGGGACACTGCAGCATAACTGATCTGTAGCGACCTTTTTTTCCTATATCGCTATTTAAAAACGCTGTTAAAAATGCTTATGGCGCAAAAAAAGCCCTACTAATACAAACGCCGTAATTGTTAGTGACTTTTTTTTACTAACAAACGCCGCAAAAGGTCATGTAATTTAGTGGCGTTTGTATTTTCAAACTTTGTATTTTCAAACGCCGCAACAGGTTTGTTATTTAGCGGTGTTTTTAGGCACAAACACCACAACAGGTTTGTTATTTAGCAGTTTTTTTTTCTGAAAACACCGCCAAATATGTACTCCATTAGTGGCGTTTTTCCCTTAAAACGCTGCCAATTGAATCTGATTTTCAAAATATTTTTTTTCTATTTTGTATTACCCAAATTTAACCTATAACAATATTCAACAACCACCTTAAATTTAATTAAAATTCTAATCAAGTAATAATATATAAAACTATTTAATTACAATTCGAATTAAGTAACAATATATAAAAATATAAATAAATCAAAGTTTACAAACATCCTATTTTGTAGTTCAACATTTTTCACATAACCAAAACATTAACCTAAGAAATCACCTAGAATGATGAATTCTTCGTTTGATTCTGATGCATCATTTGCTTCGTAGCTTCAATTTGATTTTGAAATTCTTCATATTTTTTCTGAAATGCTACTTTTCTCTCTACTTCTCTCGTTGCTCTCTCTGCTTCTCTCAGAAAAAGACTGAACTCGCATCACCAGTTCAGGCCAACTCGTAAAACCACTCATCTTAACATTAATTCCATATGAATAGAAAAGGAAGAGATATGAGGATTAGTCGGGTGAAAAGAAGGGAGGGGAAAGATGTTTATATAAGGATATACTGGAGGGCATTAGAACTTTGGTCTTGAGTAGACGAAACTTTCGATGAAGAAAAAGTTCGATAAGGACTATGTACAGGAGGCAAGATCAACGCTGATTATCTATCCATTGCCAGTAGCAGTCCCTATTTGCTGTACCAATAAGTTCATTTTGTTACTAGAAAAATATTAAAAGATAGGGAGAATTATACAAAAAAATAAAATGAAGGGGAAAGACATCATACTTGCAGACTTTGGAGAATAAAGTTTGATAGCTGCATATCCAATGCTACAAAAACAGCAGCAAAAACACCTCATCAGCATGAAATGGCTGCTAAAAATTGAATAACAATTCACACCTTGTCAGACATTGTACCAAAAGAGAATACAATGTTGTTTTACTTCTGATTCCATGGAAATATACTGGAGGGCAACAGTAGCATGCTCCTGTGATAGACAATAATTATTAGTATACTGAAAGCTTCAGCTCAGTGGATATAATTAACTCGAACTAAAGAGACTATTATCGTTATATGTCTAAATACATGGTAGACCGAAAAATCTCTAGAATGCATGTAACTACCGCCCTGTGCAGAATAAAAAAGTTAAATACAAAATTGCAATTTAACTGCTTTATTGGAGGCAAAGCAATCAAAAGCTTGGAAGTTGGAACTATGAAGCATTGAAGAAAACAAATTCAAGCTTTGGAAATAGGAACCACATTCCTAGTCAACTTTTTGCTAAGAAATTGAGTTAGCCAAAAAGGAAATAGTCTGCATTGCACTTTTGCTTTCAAATGGAATCAAAGCTTCCCATTGTACAAGCCCCCCCTCCCCCCAAAAAAAATGACAAGCCAATCTTTTAAATTGCATCAAAGCTTGCCTATATAGACTCAAGAACAAGCCAAGCTGATTCAAATAAAAGGTGATGACAAGCTTGAACTAGACTAATTAGCTCCAGAAAGCACTTGAACCATGAATATGCATAATCAATTTCATGAATCCATGATTATATTATGTATTTCATTTGCCTCTGCCTATATTATTTGTTTCATTTGCCTCTGCTTCTATGAAATTAATATGCCATTTTATAAATAACTGTGGAGATGAAAACTAAGGCAATGCATGCAATATCGTCACTAAGAGACAAATAAGTTAATCAAATGGTGACTCAATTAGTTAAGTAATCAAAGGAGGTAGCTAGGAAGGGGAGGAACTAATGTCTTTGAGTTGTTAAGAAATAATAACATTTGTGTCCAAAAACTTACATCAGTTGAATTTGGTCACATGATTGATTTTATTGAGCTGCTAACTCTTTCCTATATAGCTTTGGAAAATTTTGCACTTAAACAATGCCCAACCAATAAAACAACACCTCATCTTTTTCACTTAAAAACAAAACCCTTTAGGCTTTGTTGAGATGGGTGTATCTATGGACATCGATATATTATCCTTTAAAAAATTAAAATATTATTAAAAGGGACACGAGTTAAACTCAAATATAAACCATAAATTAAAGCCTTCATTATTTGTAGCACACATAAATCATGATCTATCATAGTTTTCTACATAAACCCTAGGTTCACTACGTTTTAAATATCGCGTCAGTTGAAACATTGTACCTAAGCTTGGAATTAGCAAGATGTATGTGTTGATGTGTATGCCATACTTGAAAGATGGGAACAGGCAGGGACGTTTGCTAGGGTGACCATCCAACCGATAAGAAATCGATGAAGGGCCTGCTTTTCTTCTCTTCTTGATTCACCTTCTCACAGTTGTTGTCTGTCACTACACTTTTATTGGAGTTTGTATTTATTTGAAGGAAATCATAGAATTTAGTTGGCTACTTTTATCTGCAATTAGTACACATCTGATGTTAATTAACTGGTTAGACAAAATGAAGAGTTCGTCACCGAAAGAAACAAATGGGTATTTCAACAAAATTCAATTATAATGAAAAAACTCAACTCCCAAATACTCCAAAATTTGTACTCTATTTTCCATTTCTTAGAGAAAAAAAAAACAGAAACTGGGAATAAAGTAAACGAAAAATGCATCAAATTTACCACAGTAATTTGAAGAACAACATCATCTCTTCTTAAAAACTTGCAAAGCAAATGTGAGATCGACAGTGAAGCAGATGGGTTTAGGGTCCGGCAGTGAAGCAGATGGGTTTGAAGTTTGACAGAGTGAAACAACAAAGCAACGAAGCAGATGGGCGAAGCAACAGATTTGAAGAAAGGAATTTGCGAGATCGGTGAAGTAGCCAAAGAAGGACTAAGATCGACATAAATTAATTTGTGGGTTTGGGGTAAACGGCAGAAAGGAAGTAAAGGAAAACCAGAAAGAAAAGAAGATGAAAAAGGGTTATGGGTTTTAGGAGATAAAAATCTCAAACTTTGCAGCGTTTTCAATTTCAAACGCCACTAATATCTTTCCAAGTGCAGCGTTTTCTTAAAACGCCACTAAACGTTAACCCTATTACGGCTTTTTAGTTACAAACGCAACTAATGTTATGAAAAATAAGGCGTAAAGTGAAAAACACCACTATAAATAAGCTTATTGCTGCGTTTCTTTCAAAAACGCCATTATAGTTCGAGTCTTTAGTGGCATTTTTTCCAAAACGTCGTTGATGTTATCATTTTGTGGCGTTTTCGTTGTAAACAACACGATATGTATTAAATTTATCGGCGTTAGATCTCAAAACGCGGCTATAAACTAGTTTTGCTGTAGTGGGCCAACGGACGTCGGACGTTTGAGCGACAAACAAGAAGAGAGAAAACTGGTGGGAACAATGAAAAGGTAGAGTTTGAAGGGTGTGTGCTTTGCAGAAAAAAGATGACGATGACGAACGGGTGGAGGATGTAAAGTTGCTATGAACAAATTTATGAAAGGAGTTATGGGCAAATCATTGAATGATTAACGACATTGTTGGGATATCGCAAGTGGATGATGAGAATTTAGGGTGAATGAAAAGTGAAGAAGAGGTCAAACGATGAACGAATGATGAACGAATGATGAACGAATGATGAACAGTCACGTAACTACAACAGTGGGAACTATGGAAAATTATTATTAAATTATTATTAAATAAATTAATTAATATTTTGAAATTGAAATAAAAAGGGACATTCACACAATAAGTCCCTAAACTTCAATAATTTTGAAAGTAAATAACATCCTCAAAATGTATTACAAAATTATTATTAAATTATTATTAAATAAATAAATTAATATTTTTCAAATCAAAATAAGGAGAAATTTGATAGACTTTTTAAATATAGAAAATTTATTAAATTATTTTGAATTAATATTGATTTGATAGAATATGTAAATTTTGTAGACTAAAACTATCATTATACCATGTCATATCGTTAAGTCAATAATTAAATTTAACGATGAAGCATGAAAGAAAATCAACAACTCACCTTCCCCATTAATAAAAGAAAATGGAAAAAAAATGCAATGAAATGGTCAATGGGGTGAATGCATAAATGTGTGGATAAAACCGGTGAAGCATCACGGGTCCTCGGGTTCAACTACAAGGGGGAAAACGATAAGACTGCAACAAATTGGCCCCAAAAGTTAAGTTGAAAGCACTTGTCTTCCCCCCGTTATTAATTTCTGATGCCTAAAAATCCTCACCCTTTCTAATTTGTTTTCGATTGATTTTCACCACCGAATCCCATACATTTTCATCAACTCCTCGACAGCTCCATTTAAGGTGGGGGCCATCCTCACCACAAAAATTTCATTTTCTCATATATATATATATATATATATATATGGTTTGAATATAAGGTAATATATTTTTAAAGACTCTTAACCCTTTGATGATGAATGGTTATATCCCTGTATACCGGTGCTCGAACTCGAAACTTCAAAAGATAACAACAAATCTCTTAATCATTGAAGTCACTTGATTCGTGCTCAAATTTATATATAAATCAATAGTTTTTCATTAATTAGTCACCTATGTTTAAAGGAGAGAATATATTTTAGTTGGTGTGAATATAAGGTAATATATGTTTAAAGACTTTTAACCCTTCGACAATGAATGCTCATATCCCTACATACGCGGTGCTCAAACTCAAAACTTCAAATATTACAACAAACCTCTTAACCTCTAAAGTCACAATTTGTACTCAAATTTATATTAAACCAATGGTTTGTCATTAATCCATCACCTATGTTTAAAGGAGAGAATGCATTAAAGGAAAACAATATGGGAAAAAGAGCAACTGATATTATCTGCTAGGCCACATGAAATCAAGAATCATGCTTTTTTTATTTGTTTCTTTTAATTTCAGTCATATTGATTTTTTTGTTTGGTTATCCTTTAGGTTTCAAAGTTTTGTTTTGATTAAGTTGGATTGATTCGGGTCACACACTTAATTTTGGTGTGTGAATCTTCCGGTGGAAATTTTCTGCATACATAAAAACTCGAATTCAATACCCTACTTAAACGATATCAAATTACTTATCACTTGAATCAATCCAGTTAGTTTAACCATGTTGGTTATTGAATGCAGATGAAGATAGATATAGATGTGCCACATGGGGTTGTCATAAAGATCCACTTCTCCATCCCTAACTTTAACTTTCCTTTGTCCCCACAAACATAAAGCAAAACCTCCTGCACTCCCATCTTCTTCTTTGCCATATAATCTCCTCTTTCTTCACCCACTTTGAAAGTTTACTTCAATCTTTAAAAAAAATATTTTTTCTTAAAAATAGAAGGTCTAATTAAAATTTTTAAAAACTTTAAGTTCAATGAAAAAATTAAAAAGATTTTATGAGGGTTATTAATTAAAAAAATTAATGAATTTTAAAATTTAATGAAAATTTAAACAAAAGTAAACTATATGTTTAGGACTTAAACTATACTTTTACTCCATTTTAGTACCTAAACTTTATTATTTTTAAAATTATGTATAATGATAAGTTTTGGTTTCATTTTAGTCCCGTCTTTAAAAACTTAATGGTGATGTTGATGTGTAATCATAAGGTAGTGCCACATCATCATTATAAAAAATTTAAAAGAAAATACCACATCAGTAGTTCTATTAATTTTTTAGCGACGAGTAACAAATTGAAATCTAAACTAAACGTTAGGTATGGTTTTGAAAATAAACAAAGTTTGGGTATCAAAACAGAATAAAAACAATAATTTAGATACTAAATGTTTGGTTTACTCATTAAAATATTTGAAGGGTAACGTATTAATTTACCAAAATTTTGTGGGGCTTTGTCCTCTCTAACTCTATCATCATCTGCCAATGGCTCCACCTGTCATCCCCACTGTACTTGGCTTGCATGTCACCAAATCCTAGATAAGCAACTTTTTTATGACTTGAACTCAATTTTATTTAATATTCTTTTACGTTTGTTTTACATATTATGATTAAAGTTTGTGATTGCGTCTCCGATCATGTCTTAAATAGTATTAAAATGATATTTTACAGTATATTTACGTATCACATGTTTTAAAAAATATGCTAGCGAAATTAGCTATGTACATTGGTTGGGTTGGTTCGGATTTTCGATAAATCTAACTTCACTTAAAAATTATACACCCTTTACTCGATTCGAACCCGACTCAAAAAACATATATTCTTCACCTGATCTGAGCCTAACCTATTTTTTTGAGATAACCCGACTCAAAATAATATATTTATAAAAAAATATTTATTTAATAACAAATAGGGATTTAATTGAAAAAAATAAAATATAGAGAGATATTATTGTAATTATCTCTAAATATATAAGGTAAAGTTACATTTTTTTGGGTTAGATGGAGTAGGATATTTTTAACCCTAAACCCAATCCGTCCAGAACATAACCTCTAGAAAACACAATCCGACCAAAACCTGATTTTTTAAAAAAGAATTTGATCTGATAGAATCAGGTTGGATCAGAACCCGTCGAGTTCGAATCCCATGCCCATCTCTAATCGAAACCCTAATGAGTTGAGAATTTAGACAACCAATTTGTACAATAAATGGGCAATGTATCTTATAAATATAGATATCTTATGACTTTGGAACCATGATTTACACACGTTAGTCAACCAAATTAAAATTAAGAGATTCTCTTCCTTATTTAATAGAGTACTTGTTTCAACAATCTAATGGTATTGCAAATAATTATCATTTCAACCACCATTGTTTCCTTTTGTTATTCCAAGCATACAATTTAACTCGTCCACCCGTTTAAGGCCTAATTTAACGAAATCGTTATATGTTTAAGTATATTAATCTTCAAAAGTTGATGACAATTAAATTAACACAAGTAAATTAATATGTATATAATTAACATGAAGATTAGAATATGAATGGTTTATGGGAGAAATGGAGCTTGGGTGATTTTTGACAATTCATCCCTTTTGATTTTGATAGAAAGTCACATACGACTGTTTAAGGAAAAGAGAGACGAACTAAAGAAGATGAGAAATCGAGAGGTATCGATCAAGAGTGTGTGTATGTGATCCCCTTCTCTATAGTCTTGCATGGTTTTTTATATACAAGTCCTTAGTGTTAGTGTCAGACCTAAGGTGATGTTGGTTATTTGTAGGTTGTCATGGTAAATAGATCTGACTATCATATAGTAGATTTAGTTGGTAGATCATGTGGGTCTTCTTGTGGTGATGTCAATAGACTGTAAGTGACTGGAGGATATGAAACTCTAGAGGCTTCGAGGAACTCCGGAGGAATAGAAGCAAAGGTTTGGTTGTGGAGGAGGTACAACACTTGTCCTCTTGATCGAGAGTACGGCACAAAGTAGCTTGAACCAAGACATACGAAAAAAGACATTTATTGCATTAAAAGATTCGTTCTCAGGAACCAATGTTATAATTGACTTTGAACAATTGAAAGGTTGTATGTGCGTCGCTCTATCATTGGCGTAGGTCGGAGATGTGGATTATGATCATTAGGAAACGTTATGGAGGATCTCAACATCTTTCTTATAAATTGAACATGGTTGTTTCAAAAAAGGTTAGAATTCACCTACATAATGTAAAACTCTTGTATTTATACAGATTTAGGACCATTTGATAAGTTAAAATAGAAGACTTATAACTCATTTTTTTCCAGTAAATATCTTCTTATTTCTTACTGTTAATCCCAAACATCTATTTTCACTCATTCAACGGTCATAAATATGTGTAAAAATAAATAATTTTACACTGTGTAATAAGATTCTATCTCTATCTCTCTATCTTTCTCATAAACATAGATCGAAGGATTCTCCACGCTCTGATGAGATAATGAGGGAACTAGGGCACATGCATCTCAACGTTAGATATGTAATGGAGGATCTGAACACTCTTGAAGAAGTAATGAAGAAATTGAAAACATCACGACACTCTCGAGAGTCAATATATAAATTTCTATAGCCATAATAGAGCTATCTCTACTTTCGTTAGCCAGATGATGAGGAGATAACATAAAAGTCCTTGTAGTTTGGATAGAACGAAGGCATCTCGATGCTCTCAACTAGAAATAAGGAAACTCTATGCCCTCATGGAGACTCTGAAGAATGAATAGATACATCTGAACTCTCTTAAGAAACATTATAAAATAGGTGAAGACATCTACACCTTTGCACAGAAACAATGGAGGATTCCTCTTGCTAGGGTAAAGGCATCTTGACACTCATAAAAGAAATAAAGAAAATCCTATTCTTGAAGCAAAGACATTTCAACACTCTTTGGAGAATTCCTTAAGTTAGAATGGAAGGTAAGTCGATACCCTTAGTGAGACACTACAAGATGAATGGAGGCATCTCAATACCTTCGAAGAAGAACTTCATAATGAGCGAAAACATTTCAATGCTCTCTAAAGAAACGCTGAAGAACGGGTGGAGGTCTCTTTTCCTTGGTAGAAGTAATGAAGGATTTCCCCTCTCTACCATAAATAAATATTGACATTATTTAGAACACAATGAAGAAACTCATATTGTTAGAGTAGAGGCAACTCAACCTCTTGGTATATTCCGTAAGCTGAGGTAGAGGCATCTTGACGCTCTCTAGATAAATACTACAAAAAGTGTGTGTAGACATCTCGATGTTATATATACATAAAGAAGGTATCTTAACTCTCTTGTCCAGATGAGGAAGAGATAATGAAGAAATTCTTTTAGTTAGAGAGGAATAAAGACATCTTAATGCTCTTGAAAAGTGTTGATTATTGCATATTTTTACTATTTTTTATTCCTCACTTTTTTCTTGGATATTACAGATTTATTTTCTTTTGGGTTTATTTTGGACAGGAGCTTCATTCGATTAATTAGCCCAAAAACCAATTCATCTCGACAGTCCAGTTAGCATCTTTTAGAAGGTGGGCCAAAATTAATATTCGAACCAAAATAACAATCAAGTAGAAGAGCGAATAAGATAAATTTATGGTAAAATCATAACATCTCATTAATCCATTAATTTCAAATGCAACAATACTTATCATTCTCACATGTATTCACCCAATAATCTCAAAGTGTTTTGGGTGTATTCAATTCTCAAAGTCAAAACATAACACAATATTACCATAGGCTTGCAAGTCAAAACATAACACAATATTACCATAGGCTTGCAAGTCAAAATAATTAAATTAAAAATAATAAATTTAAAAGGTTTATCACAAAAGATAAAAAATAAATATTTAAGTTTTGTAGTTTTGGTTGAATTTTGCTTCATCTTCTGGATAACCTTATCTCATGTATTCATCTTCAAGATAATTCCAAATTAAATATTCAAGATAATTCAAAATTAAATCTTCAAGATAATGTTGTGTGGACTTAGTTTGTTGGTATTATGAGATATTAAGTGAGATGATGGAAGGTAAATGGAAAAGTTAGTATATTGAATTGTTGTATGCTTGAGGAGAAACATTGAATAAGTGAGGGAGAATTTGATAAATGTTGAATATTGTATATTTTTACTATTATTTACTCCTCATTTTTCGTTTGGATATTATTGATTTATTTCCTTTTGGGTTTATTTTGGACATGAGTTTCATTGGATTAATTAGCCCAAACACTAACAGATTTTGACAATCCAGTCAGCATGTTCTAGAAGGCGGGCCAAAATTATATTGAAGATTTAATTTTAGAATTATCTTGAATATTTAATTTGGAATTATCTTGAAGATAAATACCTAGGATAATGTTATCTAGAATAGAAGATGAAGTAGAATTCAACCAAAACTACAAAATTTATATATTTATTTTAATCTTTTGTGATAAACCTTTTAAATTTAGGATTTTTAGTTTGATTATTTTATCATTATATTTTACTTAGTTAGAACTCTAGGTAGGATTTTAGTTTGATTATTTTATCTTTATCATTATCTTTTATTTAGGAATTAGTTATTTACTTAGAACTCTATCATCTATAGTATTTAGACGAGCAACAACTTGTTCGTATCTCTTCGATATTTAAGACTCTTTCTTCCTTTTCCCATCATTTCCTAATTACTTGGAGTTGGGAGATCAATAGTTATTGAAGAATTTTATGGATTAACTTTTGTTGTTGTTAATTTTGCTGCTGCAATTGCAGTTAGGTTGCCTGAGAGGCTTGGAACTGTGTATGTTGTCTTTGCAGCTCTTTCTGCAAGTTGTGAACTTACAGTATCTTTTGGTCATTGGATTATTAAATTGCTTCTATTGTTCTAAGAGTAATGTTGATCAGTTTGGTCATAGAAACTGCGATAAGCCTAGTAGTACATCAAATCGTATGTTGTTTAGTGTTGTTGGTTGGAAAAATCGAGTACATATGCAAGATTTCGTGAAGAATATAGGAGGCAAAATTAGTTATCTTGCTCTGGGGGTTCATCTTGACTGATTTTTCTTGTCGGGAGGTGCTCCATGCTCACCTTACAAATTGTTGATAGGAGAAATATGGTTGAGAAGATTTTTGGAAGTTCACCTCTTCTAGTTTGGGCGGAGAGCTACAGATGGATATTTAATGGAGAAGAAAGAGAGAGTAAAAACAAGCTGAAGAAGATGATGAATAGTAGGAGAGAGATTCCCCTTTTCTCCAGCCTTGTATGGTGATTTATATACAAACAATTTGTGTCGATGTCGTATAGCGATGATAGTTATTTATAGGTTGATAGGATAAATAAATTTTACTATCAAATAATAAATTTAACTGATAAATCACATGGCCATGTCAATGGATTATAGTTAACTAAAACATATATGTCGTATAGCGATGATAGTTATTTATAGGTTGATAGGATAAATAAATTTTACTATCAAATAATAAATTTAACTGATAAATCACATGGCCATGTCAATGGATTATAGTTAACTAAAACATATAAAACTCCATAATAATTATAGGTGGTTTATTTAGTTATTATTTTGTCTTTAATTTGCTCCTTAGTTGTTGGTTTTTGTGGATGATTTGTTCATTTTTGATTCATTTTTGGTGCAAGACATTAGATTTTGGAAATTGTACTAAAAGGATAGAATTCTGCAGTTTTTTTTATTTTTGGAATCAAGACTGGATTAATGGGCATGACTCTGGGTATGACATATCTGACGTGATGCTGAGTTAACAAATTTTAGAAAGTCCAATTAGCGCTTCTAGAAGGACGAACAGATCAACCACATTTTTGAAATTTGAATTCGAAATTATCTCTTATTTTTAGGATTTTAGTTTGAATATTTTAGAGAATTATCTCTTGTTTCTAGGATTTTAGTTTGAATATTTTCAATAATTATCTTGGAATTATCTCTTGTTTTTAGGAATTATATTTTCATTATTTTTAGTGATTTAGAAAGCTATAAATACCCCTTAGGGTAAGTTTGAAAACACATTCAAATTTCATTCTTCTTCTTTGCTTTGGATTTTATCAAAAGTTCTTTTTCTTTATTTTCAAAGTTTTTATTTTTCTTTTCATTTTTAAGATTCTAAGTATGATTGTCATACTTAGCTAATTTCTCCACAAGCCAAGGGCTGAAGCGATGACTCAATTTCGATTGTGAGGATTGAAAAGCATTTAAAATACATTTGGGTTATTTGTTCAATTTTATGGAGAAATATGATTGGCAATCGACCTTTCCTTTAAAATCAAAACACTTTTAAATCAAAAAGTCGATGTTGGTTTGGATGTTGTTATAGTTTAAAGTTGGGAAGAAGAATCGACTGGTAGCAAGTTCGACTTCCTATGAAACACAATTAACGGTGGTTCGCTAAGAGAAACTAAGATCTTCCAAAACTTTAAAATTGGGTTGGTGCTGTCGATGATAGTCGTAGTTAGTCCAAATAAGGACTCTAATTCAAAGATAACTTTTGGATTATCGGTTTATAAGAGAGAGAAACAAGGTACATAGGTTGGACATTGTAGACTGTAACTGAAATATATCCGAAGTGAAAATCTATTCCAATGATCAGATGAAATTGAGACAAAGCTAAAGTTCGAGGCTACTTTTACAATAAGTTTTCTTATCTCAATTTATTTTAATTTATTTATTTTATCCTTATCTCATATTATTTTTAAACAATTTAAAATCCCCTATTTTAATCTCATCCATATCTTTTATCATCTTTATCCAAGCCTCTATCTCTTCTCATCTTTATCCAGATCTAAAATCAAAAAGTCCACAACTACAAAAACTCCAAAGTCCCTGTAGACCAACCCTGCTTCTCTTTACCACTCTATCCTTTTATTTATTTATATTCGAGAAGAAGGAATTTTTTGATAGTATAATGATGATTGTCAAATTGGTGCCATTGTCGGGGACTTCGGCTAAAGTAACTGATAAAGTTGTTTCTTTTTTATTTATGACCATGAATAATTCAGGTGATTTGGTAGAAGTATATCAAAAAATTGAAGCATGATCCGGACGAATTCACGCAAAAACATTTCGAGAAAAAAAAGAAGAAAACGATAACATGAACAACTAAAACAATCAGATCCATAATTAAATCAGAAAGGATCGTCTTCCCTCAATATAAAAGAAGAATCGGTAAACGAAGATACACTAGTTATAACCAATACGCTGGAATCAATGACATATCAAATAATTCGCCAGTTAGCTGTGGCACATGCCATTCAACAACCCATATGTATTACTTTTCCTCAAGGAGAAACTTTGTTTTCCCTGAAAATAGGCCTTATTCATCTTCTTCCTATATTCTATAGGCTTCTTAGTGAGAGTCCACACAAACATCTCATAGAGTTTCATATGATATGTTCAAGCATGAAACCTCAGGGAGTATCTAAAGACAAAATAAAACTACTGGCTTTCCTTTTTCTTTATATGGTTTAGCTAAAAAAATGACTATTTTATTTACCGCCAAATTCTATAAATACATGGGCTGATTTAACTAGGACATTTCTTGATAGGTTTTTCCCAACAGCAAAAACAAGTGGATTAAGGATAAGTATTATGGGAATAAGACAAAAAATGAAGAATTGTTTTACTATTAGTGGGAGCAATTTAAGAAGCTTTGTGCAAGTTGTTCGTAGCACAAATTATCCGAGCAAACACTCCTCCAGTATTTCTATGAAGGGTTTCTTCCAATGGAGATGAAGATTATAGATACTGCAAGTGGATGAACTCTTTTAAAAACACCAGCTGTATCAAGGGAATTAATTTCAACAATGGCTGCCAACTCTCCGTAGTTTGGCACTTCAAGTGAACCTAGCCAACGGGTTCACGAGATAAGTACTATTTCCTTAGAAAACAAAATCTATAAGTTAACTAACGTTGATAATTCTTTGGTTTCAGGGATAATTGGACCAACAAGAGTATACATATGAACAACGTCGGATCATCCAACGAACTATTATCCACTGCTACAAGAGGAAACGGGTGCAGAAGTAAATGTTGTAGGTAACTTTATGGGACCTCCCTAGAAACCGTATAATCCATACTCCAATACCTATAATTCGGGATGGAGAGATCATACAAATCTAAGTTATGGACAAAACCTAAGGCAGAATCAAGCATATCAGCAAATCCTGCCATAAACGTTTGAACCGCAAAATCCTCTATGGAATCCATTGTTGAACGTTTGGCCTTGTCCTAGGAAAAATTCCAAAATCGAGTTGAGGCCCATTTTTAAGAATTAGACAAGCATATTTGCCAACTGGCTCAAATAGTAGGAAAATTAGAATCACAAAGGAAGTTACCTTCTCAAACGAAGTCAAATATGAGAGAGATTTTAAGCTCCATCACTCTCCGAAGTCGTAAAATAGTAGAACAACCAATCCCAAAAGTAGTAGGTGCAAATCCACATAGGAATGAAGAAGATCCGAAGTCCCAAATAGAAGAAGAAATAGTTGGTGTAGATCTCTCTAAGGAAAAGGGGATTGACGTAAATCCCCTGATAAAGAAGAAAGAAGTTTCAAGTCCTGATCTAACACCATCTCCCTATGAAACTCCGACACCTTTTCCTTCCAATTTGGCAAAAAGAGACAAATAAGCTGAAGAAAAAGAAATTTTGCAAGTATTCTGGAAGGTTAAAATAAGCATATCTCTCTTTGACATAATCTGAAAAATACCAAGGTATGCTAGATTTCTTAAAGACTTTTGTACCACAAAAAGAAGGCTTACTGGAACAGAAAAGGTGAATTTGGGAGAGCATGTTTCAACTGTCTTCCAATGAAAGCTTCCACCAAAGTTAAAAGATCAAGGTATGTTCGCTATACCTTGCAAAATTGGTAAAGTTGGAATTAAACGTGCAATGTGCGATTTAGGGGCTTCTATAAATATTATGTCTTTATCTATGTACAACTTACTTTCTAATGAGACCTTGAAGGATACAAGAGTGATAATAAATTTGGTAGACCGATCGATAATATATCCCAAAGGACTCTTGGAAGATGTCTTGGTCAAGGTAAATGAGCTTATATTTCTAGCATATTTCTATGTCATTGACATGGAAAATGACTGAACAAATACTTGTTCTGAGATACTTCTAGAACGTTACTTCCTTAGCACATCAAATACGAAAATCGATGTAAGAAGTGGAATTCTTACAATGCAGTTAGATTGTTAGATCATAAAATTTGATGTATACAAAGCAATGCGTTATCCTGATAATGTTGCTAGTATAAAATTTGTTTATGTCATTGAATCGACCATTGAAAAATTTATAGAATCTAACCTTATTGATAATTTATGCAGGGAATTAGAGGAATTTGAAGAATTTTTTTTGGTTAATTCTAATTCATGTTTTATTCCTTCAAGTCCTATGTTGTTACCTTCTATTTTGCAGGCACCTCAAATTGATTTGAAAAAAATTATTGGAGTACTTGAAGTATTTATTTTGGGAGAAAATGAATTTTGTCGGTTATTATCTCAAGTAAGTTATCGAAAGAAGAAGAGGATGACTTGGTAACAGTGTTACGTGTGCATAAAAGGGCAATCAACTAGACTATTACCGATATTAAGGGACTTATTCCCTCAACTTGCATGCAAAAAAGTAAGATTGAAGAAAGAGCAAAACCGTCAATGGAAGGACAGAGCCTATTAAATCGACCAATGATGGAAGTGGTGAAAAAAGAAATAGATAAACTTCTTGATGCATATGTAATTTACCCAATCTCATACAATAATTGGGTAAGTCTAGTCCATGTGGTCCCAAAGAAAATCATAGTTACGATAATTGAAAATTTATAAGGTTAGTTAGTTCCGACGACAGTGCAGAATGGATGAACATTTTACATCGATTACAAGAAGTTGAATTCATTAATACAAAAAGACCATTTTCCTCTTCCATTTATAGATCAAATGATAGAAATATTAGCTGGTAAATCTCATTATTGCTATCTTGATGGCTTTTCAGGACTTTTCCAGATTCTAGTGGCGCCAAAAGATCAGGAAAAAAGATATTCGCATGTCAATTTGACACATTTTCCTACCGATGTATGCCTTTTGGACTTTGTAATGCACTTGCTAGATTCTAGAGGTGTATGATTATGTCATAAGCTGTAATAATTAGGTCCAGGACATTGGCTCATGTGTCTGTTAAAGAGGTTCTATACAGAGTGTGGGATTGCCAAGGCCACCAAACTTGGACCATCACTTAGAGAATGTTTTGGAGCCCGTTCACATTGGCCGTGCAGAAAAGAAAAGTGGCATCATATATGAAGATGATCAAAGAAGCTTAGTAATTATGGAAAGAAACAACAAATCATAAAGTTATTGTGGGGGAATTTTACCATATCCAATGTGAACACCTATCTAAGGAAAGAATCCTACTAATTGATGTAATTAGGTAGGATGTGATTGAGTTTCCTTAGTTAAGAGAAGATCTTGTAGATACAATACCTTAATTTTAAGGATTTAAAATATTGTATTTGATCTAGGCCGTTGATATAAATCAATCATAGCCATTGATTGAGAGGGAGCTCAACTATAAATAGGGAGCCTCTCCTCCTTATTTGTATTCATCTAAACATCTCATTTTAGTCATTCTCTTGGGAGAGTAATAAAGATATGATGCATTTACTCTATCTATTGTGTGCTTTGTTCCTAAGTCTCTTTATGCTTGTTGCCTCTCTTGGTGGCTAGGAGTAGCCCCGCTTGTGTTTGCAATTCCACACATAGTTCATCCCTGGAGAGTAATACCCCAAATGGTAGGTCGGTGACTATTTTGAAATAATTTAAAAATTTGAGGGTTTAATTTAATAAATGTTAAAGTATAAGGAATGATTTGAGTAAGACCAATTAGTAAGAAAAAGTATAATTGAAAAGGCATTTTGGTCATTTGGAATGAAGTGAAATAAAAACTTATTTTTAAAGAATAGAGATTTAAGAAAAAATGGAAAGTTAAAGATTTAGCTAAGTTACTTACCCCTCTTCTTCTTCCTCCCGTGGGTTGTGCTCTCCTCCATAGAAAAAGGTAAACTTTATTCAACTAGTTCTTTCTTTCGATTCTGGTTTGCTCTTGTAACATTAAGTGATATTTAAGCCTAAGGAAGGGCTAAAGAAGATTAAAAAATGAGGTGGAAGTTATATTTGAGATTTAGGGAAATGTGTTTTTGAATGATATTTTGACATATTAGTTTTTATTGAGGTTTTCTAGTATATTTGACTTGTTAAAGGAGTGAATAAGAGATTAGAAGCATTGATTATGATTAAAAACATGTTAGAAAAAGTGATATGATTAATTTTTTTAGATGTCCTTTGGAGATTTTAGATGTTATAAGAAGCTAAATGAAGGAAAGTTAGTTGGGTTAAGTAAAGAAGAGTTTAATAGTACTGTTGGAGGTAAAAGTAAGAGATTTCAGGGAAAAGTTAGTAAAAATCGAGCTGAAAAATGGTAAATATGGGTAGGGGTATCGGTACTAGAAGAACAGTACCGATACTATATTTTTAAATGGGTAGAAATACGATGAACAATATCGGTACTGATACAATTAGTATCGATACTAAAAGGAAAGTATCGATACCATGGATTCCAGAATGCCAAAATGGCATCGATACTGAAAAAGAGTATCGATACCATAGTATAGTAGTATCGATACTGAGAGAAAGGTATCGATACCATCAACTACAAAATGTAGAAATGGTATCGATACTGAAAGGGGGTATCAGTACCATAGTATAGAAGTATCGATACCTTGGTAGGGGTACTGATACTATTGAGCCTGTAATTATAAGATAGGCTGAAATTGTTATAGAAATTGAAATAATAGTACTTTTTAGTATTATTAAAGTATAAATGTTAAGGAATATACTAACATTTGGTATGGTATGTGCCTTTAATGGATGCTTGTGTAGATCATAACCAAGCTCTTGAATCTAGAAAGAACAAGGGCAAAGATAAAATTGCTGAGTAGCCAGACATCATTGCATTTTATTAGCGAGGATTATCAGGTGAGTACATTTATTGTATTTATTTTTGAGATGAAAAATATTCTCAATGATTCAAATTAGAATGTTTTAAATTAATGTATGTTTTATGGTATTGAATATGTTTTCATTACAAAAATGAAATGCATAACGGTGCATTAAAGGCATGAAAGGATGCCATAAATGAAATGCATAGCGGTACATTAAAGGTATGAAAGGATGCCATAAATGAAATACATAACGGTGCATCAAAAGCATGAAAGGATGCCATAAATGAAATACATAACGGTGCATTAAAGGCATGAAAGGATGCCACAAATGGAAATAATGAATAATTACTAATGAATAATGGGAAAAATGTACATAAAGAAAGGTATGATAGATATACTAAGAATGTTTATGATGATAGTATGAAAGAAATATGGTTTAGATAATAGGAACTTATCTAATCCTTATGGATGATACGAATTATTTCGAAACCAAATAATCATGATATACTTATGTATACATTAATGTTTCTTTACAATATTATGTCTTACTAAGTAACTATTTAACGTGTGTTGATTTCACGCGTAGGTAAAGGCAGAGATTAGCCAAGTAAGGAGTGCAGCAGTAGCAGCAGCTATCGTCAATTAAGGTTGACTCGTCAGTAACAATAAGACAATCCAATTTATTCTGAAAAACTTAATTGGCATGTAGTTAAAGTACGAAAATGTTCTGATTTCTATTTAAATAGAACCTCGTAACATATTCCAATCAATGTTTTGTGTTTAATAGAAAAAATGTTATGTTTTAATAAATCTAGAAACAAAGTTTTACAGGTTTTCAATTGAGGAAGCATTTTTAAAAGTGATGTGACATATGTATCTCGTGTATGGAAAGGTATACGGGAGATGGATGTTACATTTATTGGTATCAGAGCTACGGTTTTAGCCGATTCTCGACCGAAAATGGTTTTATTTGAAAATAGAAAAGGGATTAATGCCATTAAGATTGTAAATGTTACTGATATGGTGTCATTTTAATATAATTGATGACACTCGTTACTAATTGTAGTGTTATTATTATGTATGTCTTACTAGATGTTAGAATCTTCAAACTCGCGAAGAGCGGGGTAACAAGAGATGAGAGAAGGAACTGATAGCGAAAGTTACAAGGCTAATAGTGAACAGACGATCCCATTTTAAAATGCTAGTGTGCATGTACATCATGGGATCCCAGTGCTTGAGTTTGGAACTTTTATGCAAGCTCTTGATGCCATACTAACTCGATTTCAACCTCCCCTTGCTTCTCCACCACCAAGGATGTTGATTCTAATAGAGCTGAAGAGCTTGGGAGCTCTAGAGTTATGGGGAGAAGAGGGTAAGGATCCTATAGAGGCCGACTTATGGCTAAATGATGATATAATAATGCTTGAAAGTCTTCAATACTCGGATCCAGAAAAGTTGAGAGGAGATGTATCTTTACTTAGAGGATCAACTCGAGTATGGTGGTCAAATACTATAATGTATGCACCACTAGAGCAAGTGACCTTACAATTATTCCTAAAATAATTCAAGAACAAGTATGTGGGTGAGCAATTCAGACGGGCAATGCTGTTAAAGTTCCTTAATTTGAAATAAGGTGATCAAGCCGTACATGAGTTCGAGGCTAAGTACAACAAGTTGAGTCATTTTACTACTGAAGTGGTTCCAAATGATAAAGCACAATATAATTGGTTTATAGAGGGTTTGAGGCCAAAGTTAAAAGAGATTATGTTGGCTTTGAACTTGCCAAGTTTGCAAAAAGTCATAAACTGAACCAGGGCTATTGAAAGAGCTCAAGAAGAGACTTTAGCTGCAGAACAGAGTTTTTAGACGGGAAAAAGAGTGGGAATGCTTTCAACTCCCTATCATGTTAAAAGAGGCAAGGGCTCAAGTACGAGATATACTGATAGAGATAGTTCTGCGGCAGCTTCACAGAAAAATAAACAATCCCAGTCTTTTTCTGTTAGCTTGGGTAGAGCATTGGGGGAAAGGACTCCATGTCAAACATGTGGCAAATTACACCGTGGAGCATGCAGACTTCTTAGTGGAGCTTGTTTCCAATGTGGCGAGATGGGTCACTTTTCCTGAAATTATCCTAAGAAATCTGGGGACAATTCGGCTCAATCTGAAAGATCGATGGCAACCTCTAATAGAAGTAGAGGAATGGGTAGATCCAGGGGACAATTTGATTCAATGCAGAGACAAGAGACTCGAGGAGTCGCTAGAATTTACAACATTAAGACCAATGAGGATCGGGATGACCCCGAAATCATAATAGGTACTTTCCATCTTTTTGATGAGCCTGTAATTGTTTTAGTTGACCCTGGTTCTACACACTTATACATTAGTACAAAGTTGGTTAGAGCTAGAGGAATTCCTTTAGAACCAATTGTTAGTAAGATGTAGTGGTAAACCTTATGGGTCACAGCGCGATAGTAACTTGGGTATGTAGAAAATGCCCTATAAAGATCCAAGGGATTGTGTACCTGGCAAACTTGATGGAGTTACCCTTCGATAAATTTGAAATTGTTTTGGGAATAGATTGGTTGTCTTCACATTATGGATAGGTTGATTGTCGCAAGAAACGATTGTTTCTAAAAGATGCAAAAGGTTCAGAAATTGTAGTGACTAGAGAAAAACCAAAATCACTATCAAATGTGATACCAGCCATGACTGCAAGGAAAATAATGTCAAAAGGATGCATAGATTTTTTAGCCAATGTGATAGACACTCAAATATAGAAAGTTATAGTAAATTATATCCCCACAGTTAGGGAATTTCTAGATATTTTTCCCAAAGAGTTACCGGGATTATCTCCAGATCATGAAGTAGAATTCAGGATTAAGGTTTACCCGGGCACCGAACCTGTTTCTATGGCTCCATATCGGATGGCTGAGACTGAATTAAGAGAATTAAAATCCTAACTACAAGAGTTACTCGATAAGGGATTTGTAAGACCCAATTTTTCTCCTTGGGGAGCACCTGTGTTTGTTTGTGAAAAAGGACGGGTCTATGCAATTATGCATCGAGTACCGCCAGTTAAATAAAGTAGCAATAAAGAACAAGTATCCTCTTTTGAGGATTGATGATCTATTTGATCAACTGAAAGGAGCAACAATGTTTTCTAAGATAGATCTAAGGTTGGGGTACCATCAATTAAAGATATAAGAGGATGATATTTCAAAGACAACTTTTCGAACTCGGTATGGGCACTATGAATTTGTAGTGATGCCATTTGGATTGACTAATGCTTCTGCAACATTTATGGACTTGATGAATCGAGTATTCCAACCTTATTTGGATTAATTCATGGTGGTATTTATAGATGACATTTTGGTGTATTCCAAGTCAAGAGAAGAACATAATGCTCATCTTCGAGTGGTTCTTCAAACACTTCGCGAGAAGAAGTTATATGCCAAATTGTCCAAGTGCAAATTTTGGTTAGCCGAGATATCTTTCCTTGGTCATATAGTCTCCAAAGAAGGCATAAGATTAGATCCTAAGAAGATCCAAGCTATAGTGGATTGACAAACCTCAAAGAATGTTTATCAAGTTTAAAGTTTCTTGGGGTTTGCTGGTTATTATAGACAGATCGTGAAGAACTTTTCAATGTTAGCGTTGCCGCTAACTAAGTTATTACGAAAGGATTTGCCTTTTGTTTGGACAGAGAAATGCTAAGAAAGTATTGAAAGGCTTAAGAGAATAGTAACAAAGGCCTCTGTGCTTGTACAACCGGAGTCAGGTAAAGATTATGTAGTTTTCAGTGATGCATTCCATACTGGACTGGGGTGTGTGCTGATGCAAGATGGAAACATTGTGGCTTATGCCTCTATACTGTTGAAGAATCACGAGACAAAAATACCCGACACATGATTTGGAATTGGCAGAATTTTGTGTTTGCCTTGAAAATCTGGCGCCATTATCTGTATGGTGAGTGGTGCCATATTTATACGGATCACAAGAGTTTAAAGTATCTGTTTACTTAGAAATAACTGAACTTGAGACAAAGAATATGAATCTAGCTTTTAAAGGATTATAATTTAATTATTGATTATCATCCTAGAAAGACGAATGTGGTAGCGAATGTAATTAGCCGAAAGACTTGTGTCACTCTACGGGCTTTGGATGGCATATGTCTTTAAAGGAAGACGGTGCCTTGTTTGCTAAACTTAAGTTAAAGCCAATGCTTTTGTATCTGGTAAAAAAGCTGCAAGGTCGAGATGAGAACTACTTGGCGAGGATGGCACAAATAGAAAAAAAAGAACCCAAATATTTTGAAAGGAGGGCTGATAGATGTTTATATTATCGGGGATGACTTTACATTCCCGATAATGAAGAATTAAAGAAATATATTCTTATCGAGGCACATTGTAGTCCTTTAACGATGCACCCAAGTGGGAATAAGATGTATTAGGATTTAAAAAGTCGTTATTAGTGGCCTGGTATGAAAAGAGTTATATCGAAATTTGTGGCAAAATATTTGACATGTTAGTAGGTGAAAGCTGAACATCAAGTGCCATCTGGATTGTTACAACCGATATCTATTCCTAAATGGAAATGGGAACGAGTTGTAGTGGATTTTGTTTCGGGGTTACCTTTGTCACTAGTTAAAAAGGACTCCATATGGGTAATTGTAGATCGATTGACCAAGACAACTCATTTTATTCCAGTTCGAGTAGATTACTCGATGGATAATTAGAGTTGTATATAAAAGAGATAGTCAGACTACATGGAGTGCCTATATCAATAGTGTCCGATCGAGACCCAAGGTTTACTTCAAGATTCTGGAAGTCGTTACATGAGGCATTGGGTACTCGATTTAACTTCAACACAACTTTTCATCCAAAGACAGATGGGTAGTCAGAACGACCTGTCCAAATACTAGAGGATATGCTAAGGGCGTATGTGATTGAGTTTAAAGGATCATGAGAAAGGTATTTGCCTTTAGCAGAATTTTCATATAACAACAGTTACCAATCGAGTATTAGGATGGCCCCGTATGAAGATTATTATGGGAGAAAGTGCAGAATACCTTTAAATTAGTTTGAATAAAAGTCTTATGCCAATTTGAAAAAGAAAAGAAATTGAATTTCAAGTGGGAGATAAGGTGTTTCTGAAAGTGGTGCCTTGGAAGAAGCTATTACGATTTGGACGAAAAGGAAAGCTGAGTCCGAGATTCGTTGGACCTTATGAGATCTTGAAAAGGGTTGGACCTATAGCTTATCAATTAGCGTTGCCTCCGGATATGGACAAGATCTATAATGTTTTCAACGTATCGATGCTTAGAAGGTATAGATCAAATCCATCCCATATCATCACGCATGAATAGATAGAAATCTGACCAGATTTAACTTATGATGAGGAACCAATACTGATCTTGGCTAAGAAAAACAATCAATTGTGTAACAAAAATATTCCGTTAGTTAAAGTATTCTGACATAATCATAAGGTAGAAGAAGCTACTTGGGAAAGAGAGGAGGACATGAGGAAGCAATTTCCACACCTCTTCGTTTCAGGTAATTCTTAAAATTCGAGGACGAATTTTCTTAAAGGGGAGAATTGTAATACCCCAAATGGTAGCTTAGTGACTATTTTGAAAGAATTTAAAAATTTAAGGGTTTAATTTAATAAATGTTAAAGTATAAGGAATGATTTGAGTAAGACCAATTAGTAAGAAAATGATAATTGAAAGGGTATTTTGGTCCTTTAGAATGAAATGAAATTAAAACTTATTTTTAAAGAATAAGGATTTAATAAAAGTAGGAAAGTTAAAGATTTAGCTAAATTACTTACTCCTCTTCTTCTGCCTCTTGTGGGTTGTGATCTTCTCCATAGAAAAATGTAAATTCCATTCAACTATTTCTTCCTTCCGATTTTGGTTTGCTCTTGTAACATTAAGTGATATGTAAGCCTAAGGAAGGGTTAAAGAAGATTAAAAACGTTGGATATGATTAAAAACATGTTAGAAAAAGTGGTATGATTCATAGTTTGAGATGTTCTTTGTAGATTTTAGATGTTATAAGAAGCTAAATGAAGGAAAGTTAGTTGGGTTAAGTAAAGAAGAGTTTAATAGTACTATTTGAGGTAAAAGTAAGAGATTTAAGGGAAAAGTTAGTAAAAATGAAAAATGGTAAATCTGGGTAGGGGTATTGGTACTGGAAGAATAGTACTGATACTATAGGTTTAAATGGGGAGAAATGCGATGAACAATATCAATACTGATGTAATTAATATTGATACTGATGGGGTATCGATACTAAAAGGAAAGTATAGATACCATGGATTCTAGAATGCCAAAATGGTATCAATACTGAAAGAGAGTATCAATACAATAGTATAGTAGTATCGCTACTAAGAGAAAGGTATCGATACTATGAATTACAAAATATAGAAATGGTATCAATTTTGAAAGGGGGTATTAGTACCACAGTATAGAAGTATCGATACCATGGTAGGGGTACCGATACTATTGAACCTGGAATTATAAGATAGGCTGAAATTGTTATAGAAATTGAAATAATAGTACTTTTGAGTATTATTAAAGTATAAATGTTAGGGAATATACTAACATTTGGTATGGTATGTGTCTTTAATGAATGCTTGTGTAGATCATAACCAAGCTCTTGAATCTAGCAAGAACAAGGGTAAACATAAAGGTGCTGAGCAGCCAGACATCATTACATTTTCTAAGCGATGATTATCAGGTGAGTACATTTATTGTATTTATTTGAGATGAAAAAGATTCACAATGATTCAAATTAGATTGTTTTAATTTAATGTATGTTTTATGGTATTGAATATGTTTTCATTACATAAATGAAATGCACAACGGTGCATTAAAGGCATGAAATGACGCCATAAATGAAATGCATAATGGTGCATTAAAGGCATGAAAGGATGCCATAAATGAAATGGATAACGGTGCATTAAAGGCATGAAAGGATGTCATAAATGGAATGCATAACGGTGCATTAAAGGTATGAAATGATGCCATAAATGAAATACATAACGGTGCATTAAAGGCATGAAAGGATGCCATAAATGAAATGCATAACGATGCATTAAAGGCATGAAAGGGTGCCATAAATGAAATGCATAACAGTGCATTAAAGGCATGAAATGTTGCCATACATGGAAATAATGAATAATTACTAAAGAATAATAGGAAAAATGTACAGAAAGAAAGGTACGATGGACATACTAAGAATGTTTATGATGATAGTATGAAAGAAATATGGTTTAGATAATAGGAACTTATCTAATCCTTATGGATGATACGAATTATTTCGAAACTAAATAATCATGATATACTTATGTATACATTAATGTTTCTTTACAATATTATGTCTCGCTAAGTAACTATTTAACGTGTTTTGATTTCATGCATAGGTAAATGCAGAGATTAGCCAAGTTAGGATAGAAGAAGCTATCGTCAATTAAGGTTGACTCGTTAGTAATAATAGGACAATCCAGTTTATTTTGAAAAACTTAGTTGGCATGTAATTAAAGTATGAAAAATGCTCTGAAGTGTATTTAAGTAGAACCTCGTAATAAATTCCAATAAATATTTTGAGGTCAATTGAACAAATGTTATGTTTTAAGAAACTTGGAAATAAAATTTTACGGGTTTTCAATTGAGGAAGTATTTTTAAAAGTGATATGACATTTGTATCTCGTGTATGGAAAGATATACGGGAGATGAATGTATCATGGTGGCTTGGAGTAGATACGTTGGTGTTAAAGCTTTCACATCCTATAAGCCTTAAGGGATTGGTTCTAACCTTGGTGAGTTTGCATGCTCACTAGGCTTGGGTAAGGCTTACTTAGTCGCAGAGAAGACCTAAAAGTGTCTAGAAGCGTCTAAGGTCGTACGTCCCGTCAGGCCTTAACTCTGAGATAATTTGGGCTTAAAGGTTCTGAGGGCATGACAAGTGGTATTAGAGCAAGTTGTTATGGGGAGACAACAATCATTTTGTACGCATTTGGTGGAAGGTGGTAAACCAGGTAAGTTAAGTTTAATTACTATTCATTCAATTTACTTTTGTAGTCAAGTTGGCAAGGATTTGTGCTCGAGCTAGTCAAGGGTGATTGAACTAGTTCGTGACAAAGAGTGAGAGATGAAGCACAAGAGAAAATAAGTTTTCGTAGGCAAAGGTAAAGAGAGCCATGGTTGGAAATGAAAAGAGAGTCCGATGGGCTCGATATCATCGTCGGTATTCAAGCATGAGGATGCCATGATGAGTTTACAAGAAATCCTTCAGGTGGCAAAAACACACCAAGAGGAGCTACATCTCGAGGTAGATAGGCTCAAAGGTGGAGCTGAAGGCATGTTCGAGCGAGACAATGTGTTCACTCATGAAGACGATGAGAGTCTTGATGGGGAACAAGAATAGGAACTGACAATATATGAGAGATGCACTTATTTGATGGAAGGTATATCTTTCCACGCGAAGAGGCTCATCAAGGTTGAGGAGATCTCAACTTCGTGGGAAAAGAGGGTCAAAAGACTTAAAAAAGTAGAGGAACAGGCAAAGGAGACCCAGGGTGTTGTGGAGTTCTATCTTGACAAATTAGAGTTCATTGAGGACAAGTTCAAGGACGAGACACATAAATTTCTCAACGAGTTAGAGATGGTTTGAGAGAGTAATGCCCATGAAGCCGAGGTGATGCCTTTGAGGAACGAGGTGGATGAGCTCAAGAAGGAGATGCTCATATGCAAGGGAGCAATGAATGAATGGGGTGTACTCAAGACCTTCTTGGAGGGACTCAAACCAGGGTGATGCTTAGGGGAGAGCAACGCGATGCCCAGAGACTTTCGGAGGCCATAACTGTAGCCAAAATGCTGAACAAGATTGCAGGAGACAAGCCAACTAGTGTTGTGTCATCCAGGCCCATGCTCAGAGATAGTGGCAATAGTTGGGGAGACCGGGAAGATGTGCAACTATGAGATGGTAAATGAAACTCTTTGAATGGTCAATTTAAGCCATCTACTGTTCATAGCCAAGGAAAGCCATCGGGAAAGAATGACAAGGCTAAGTCCAGTGTGACGAAGAAGTTGAGTAAGGAAAAGTTAAAGTGCTCTTTCTTTGATGGACCTCATTTGATTATAGGATGTCCCGAGAAGAGTCGCCTTACTATCATCGTTAGGGGAATAAATGAGTCAGAAGGAGGAGTAGTAAGACTTGGTACGATTACGAGTGTCAATGCCAACAAGAAAAGGAAATGACACAACTTCAAGTGAGAAAGTAGCCAAGCCAAGAAAGGGACTTGGATCGATTGCGAGTGTCAATACGGTCAGGCCAAGAGAAAGACGAGGTGAAATTGTGGATATTAAGGCAGCTAAACCCGAAAAGAGGCCCAATATGATTACATATGTCAATGCTGCCAGGCTAGAAAGTGGTGCGACTACAGGATCGAGATATGATGAGACTACATATGTCAAAGCAGTCAAGTATAGGAAGAGACTAGGTGTTATAGTGAAATATAAAGTCGTCAAGCCAAGGGTGAATAGTGAGCAAGTTCGCTCACAGTATGCCAAGATGGAGGTGTGGTCCAAGTTGAGGTGTCTCAAGCATAAAGAGACACTTAAGGATTATCTGAGTTGATTTAGAAAGCTCACTCAGAGTCCTGAGTTTGAGTAAAGAAGATGGGTTCTTCACTTTCATGTTCAGATTGAAGCCATAGGCGAAGAAAGTTTTGGAGCAAAGGGAAGTCAAGGAGTTGTTTAAATCCTTGATCACTGTAGAGTTCATCAGAGAATTTAGAGTCAAGAAGAGCAAGACTTCCAAGGCAAATCTGAAAGTCAAGGGTAGTGGTGAGGGAATCCATGATAAAGGTAAGTCAAAGGATGAGAGTTCATCAGAGAATTTAGAGTCAAGAAGAGCAAGACTTCCAAGGCAAATCTGAAAGTCAAGGGTAGTGGTGAGGGAATCCATGATAAAGGTAAGTCAAAGGATGTGGAATGAAGTTCCTCGAGTGGTAGTGAAAGTCCACTCAATGATGAACCAGGTGGTGAGTCTAGGGAAGATGTGTGTAAACTTGGCACAAGTACAAGTTGCAAAGATGCTAACCAAAGGATAAGAGTTGAGCAAACAAATGGTTGTCAAATTAAGATACCAAAGGTGTTGCAAGATTACTCGAGGGGAGACGAGTCATCCAAGGTGATGGATGAGCCCAAGATCAAGTTGTCAAGAGAAGATGATGAACCCAAGATCGAAGAGGCGCTGAGACTTGGCTTAATAAAGTTTATTTCTGCCAAGGCGAGTGGGAACCAAGTGCTGGAAGGGTTATCCGTGTCTGAGGATTTTGCCGAGTATGTTAGTGTAGAGAACATGGCTTAAGAGACCATCATAAGATAAGGGTCAAAGAAGGTGATTACCGAGGATGTTCAAGTGAAGAACAACCTTCAAAGACTATTAGACAAAAGTTAAAGGGGGCTAAGACATTGAGGGACAAGGCAACCATGTAGAAACTACCCATTTGCAAGGTGAGAAGTGAGCTCCAACCTTTGAGTTAGAAGGGAGGAGGTGAGAAGAGGCATCAAAATTTGTCGTGAGAAAGTACTGATGCATGATAATGCAAAGAACTCCAACAAGGAGGGTTCAATGCGAGGTGTGTCAGACGCTATGGAGTAAGAAAGGATAGTACATTTTTTAATAAATGCCACGAAATCAGAGGGAAATGTATATCTCAACACGATTCTAGTGTTCTTTTGAGTTTGATTTACTGTCTTTAGTGAACGTAAGTCAAGGTCCCAACCCAAGACAAATCAAGACTTGTAGGAACCCTTTCCTACGAAAAAATGTACTTGTGGGCGTGTTAGCCTATTTCATCACTTAGCGGAAAAATCCAAAGAAAGCACAACCTTTATGGGAGTCCTTATGTGGGGATGTGAGTAAGTAAAGGCATCGAATGACAACCAAGTTGATGTGAAGTATAGCGCAAGTGATCATGAAGTTACATGCGGTAGAAGCCAAGGTAAATATTTCATATGAGAGGACCGCAACAAACCAAGACGTTGAGAGATGTCCAAGGTGATGTTTTTCAGGATCATCGAGTGGAGGAATGGGGGTGTTACTAGGTTCGATGGGGGAGAATGTCATGGGTTGTGATACTTGGGTCTGGTACATTAGCGCAAGTGTCTGCTAAAGAGGTTATATGCGAAGTGTGGGCATACCAAGGCCACCAGACTTGGCCCATCACTGGGAGAATACTGTGGAGCCCGTTCACATTGGCCGTGCAGAAAAGGAAAGCGACATCATATCCAAAGATGACCACATGAGCTTGATAATTATGGCCAGAGACAACAAATCAGGAAGTTATGTGGGGGAATCTTACCATATCCAGTGTGAAAACCTATCCAATGAAACAATCCTACTAATTGATGTAATTAGGTAGGATGAGATTGAGTTTTCTTAGTTAAGAGAAGATATTGTAGATGCAATCCCTTAATTTGGAGAATTTAGGAGACTGTATTTGATTTGGGTTGCTAATGTAATTCGATCCTAGCCATTGTTTGAGAGGGAGCTCAAATATAAATAGAGAGCCTCTCATCCTCATTTGTATTCATCCAAACATCTCATTCCATTCATTCTCTTGTGAGAGTAATAAAGTTATGAGGTATTTAGTCTATCTCTTGTGTGCTTTGTTCCTAAGTTTCTTTGTTCTTGTTGACTCTCTTGGTGGCTAGGAGTAGCCCCGCTTGTGTTTGCACTTTCACACCATATTCAAATATTGTTGGCTTGGAGTAGCCACGTTGGTGTTAAAGCTTCTGCATCCTAGAAGCCTTGAGGGCTTAGTTCTAACCTTGGTGAGTTTGCATACTCACTAAGCTTGGGTAAGGCTTAATTAGTCGTAGAGAAGACCCAGAAGTGTCAAGCAGCATCTAAGGTCGCACATCCCGTCAGACCTTAACTCTGAGTCAGTTTGGGCTTGAAGGTTCTGAGGGCATGACAATTAACATTTTCTCTAACTATATCAAGAAAGGTATTGAAGTCTTCATGGAAAACTTCATTGTGTACTGTTATTTGTTTAATGAATATCTATTAAATTTAAAAAATGTAGTTAGACGATGCCTAGAGTTTAACCTCATTTTAGATTACGAAAAATGTCATTTTATAGTTGATAAGGGGTTAATTCTTGGCCATATTAATTTTTCAAAAGGGATTGCGAAAAATGTTATACATTCACTTCCTTACCCCACAACTATGAGGTAAATTCGTTCTTTTCTTGGACATGCAAGATTTTACCGCAGTTTATTAAAGACTTTTCAAAGATAGCATAACTTTTATGCAATCTACTTTAGAAGGATCAAGAGATTGATTTTAAATCAGAATGCAAGGAGTCATTTGTTCATTAAAAGAGATGCTTATATCAACCCAAATTGTTCAACCACCAGATTAGAATTACCCTTTTAAACTTATTTGTGACGCATTTAATACAAGCGTTGAAGCCATTCTCAGTTAGAAAATCGGTAAAGTGCCACAGATCATAGCCTATACATCTTGAACCTTGGATTCGACTAAGAAAAATTACTCCACTATGAAAAAAGAATTGTTTACTATAATGTTTGCTTTAGAAAAATTTAAATCTTATTTGCTTGGCACTAAAATAACTATTTTTTTATTGTACAACTTTAAAATATTTGATAAGTAAAAAGGAGGAAAAACTTAGACTTATTCGACGGATCCTACTTTTATAGGAATTCAACTTGAAAATGAAAGATAAAAAGGGATGCAAAAATCTTGTAGCTGATCACTTAAGTCAAATTCCTCTTACCATAACCGATCCACCACTTCGAGAAGAATTTCCTGAAGAAAATCTGATGGTGGCGTAAAGCATAACTCCATAGTTTAGTATATGGCCAATTATTTGGCCACATGTAAGTTACCATTAGATTCACCATGAGCTGAAATCAATTGAATAAAGTGAGAATCTCAATACTATATTTGGGATGATCCTTACTTATGGAAGCACTACTCGGATCAAGTAATTCGACGATGTATCGCTAAGGATGAGGTAAATTCAATTTTACAATTTTGTCACTCTTACTATTGTGGTGGTCATTTAGGGCCAAAATGTACAGCCCGTAAAATTGTTGAATGTGGTTTATTTTAGCCTAACATCTTTGGAGACTCTTATTAATTTGTAAATCTTGTGAAAGATGTCAAAGTACAGCTAATTTAAGCCATATAAATGAAATGCCTTTTAATCCAGTACAAATTTGTGAGGTTTTTTATGTTTGGGGAATCGATTACATGGGCCCTTTTATTTATTCATTTGGTTATGGCTGTAGATTATGTTTCTAAATGGGTGGAAGCTAAGGCTACCTGGAATAATGATGCTAAAACCATAATTAATTTTTTTAAAAAATTCTATTTTCCAGGTTTGGCACACTACATGCTATAATAAGCGATAGAGAAACCCATTTCATTAACCGAGTAATTGAATCACTGATGAAAAATTTGGAGTAACTCAAAGAATTGCTACAACCTACCATCCACAAACAAATGGGCAAGTAGAAGTGTCAAATTGAGAAATTAAAAAAATTATTGAGAAAATTGTTAAATCAGACCGTAATGATTGGGGTCTAAAATTAACCGATGCACTTTGGGCATACCAAACCGCTTATAAAGGTCCCATTGGGATGTCTCCACACCAACTTTATTTCGATTAAATGTGCCATCTACCGGTTAAATTGGAGCACCGAGCATATTGGACAATTAAACAATGTAATATGGACATGGATGCGGTTGGTGAAGCCCAGAAATTGCATATTCAAGAATTTGAAGAAATCTAAAGAAATGCCTATGACAATGCTTAAATATTTAAAGAAAAAACAAAATAATCTCACGATAGTAGAATTTATTTTAAAATATTTTTTCGGTAAAAATGTTTTATTATTTAACTCCAAATTTAAACTCATTGTAGGAAAACTCAAATCAAAATAGCTCGGACCCTTTAAATTAATTCAATTATTTCCTCATGATGCTATTGAAGTTGAAGATAACTTAAGAATTCGATTTAAAGTTAACGGTCAAAGATTGAAGTCCTATTATGAAAATTCTTTGGTTGGTCTAATCAAAGAAATTGAATTGGAGGAACCCAAAATTTAAAACAAAACGGTCGTTGAGCTAACGACATTAAAAAAAGCGCTTTATGAGATATAATCCATTTCATTTTATTTTATTTTTAAAAAAATATTTAAGTTTATTTCATTCCATTTAATTTTTAGTATATTTTATTTTAACGAATATTTATTTTAGTTTTCTCTGAGTAGATTCGAATTTCAATCAAATATACAACCATAGGAGTAGTGTTTCATATTTAGAGACAAGTTTAGCATAACCTACCCTGATGTAGCACAAGATAACAACTCCCAAAGCCCAATTTTGTTTTATTCTACCTCCATCTCTAATTTGGGGTCACTTAAATCCTTTTTTAAAAATTTTCAGCGGGTCCCACCTTACCATCTTTATCATACTTTTTAACCTAAAACAAATCTCCTTCATTTTTAAACTTCTCATGGGTCCCATTGATCCTTTTACCTATAATTATCTAATACTTTTAAAATTATTTATAAAACCCCAAATTTTCCGCACTTTCAACTTAATTAAACTTCTTTTTATTTTTGTTTCCTATATTTTAACTCTCTATGGACCCCACCTTCTTTTTCAAATACATAAAAATTAAAACCCTTATGTTTATCCCTATCATAACCAACCAAACCCCTTCTCCATCTCAAATGCCAATTCTTTTTATTTTATCACTTACCATTTATCACTTTATTTTAATTCTTAAATTTTCTTTTATCCTTATCATTAAATTGACCATTTGACTCCTTTTCAAACTTTTTCCCCTCTTTGTTTCTATACTCTTGTGAATTAACTAAAAGAACCCTCACACTTTCTTTCTCCTTTGTGTCGCACGGTTCACCATCTTTCATTCTTCCTCTATTTTACACCAATATGCTCACACATAAATCATATGTGTCGCCACCTTATCACACCGTCGGATGCTATTTTCCTTGCGTTGGTTCTCGTTGCTTCCGTTGCATCATTCTCCTTGCATTTTCGATCTCTCATTTCTCCTCACAATAGTAAGAACTCGCAACCAAGTAAACTAAGGAACACCACTGCCGGTTACCCTCGGAGGTCACTGTCACCATGCCACTCCAGTTTTCATCCACATTTTGAGCAACTCTGACTCACTGCCTGCTCCACCTCCTGCTCGTCGTGGTGGGCGACGGTCGTAAGGTTCCCCACCGAGAGCTCCATCACCAATGCACGAGCCCGCCATCGTTCCTCCATTTACCAACCACTCAGCCTCCTACAATCATCACACTGCCAGTCCAAGTAATCTACGGTAAACCCGACATTCCTCTTTGGCCTCCCCGACATTTTACTCTATGCCATCGGGTTCTACTTCTCAGTCCATGTCGGATGCTACGCCACCACCTTATGTTATCCCTTAACAGCCAGAGGTAAACTCTTCACCTCTAGAACTTGAACCTTTACTGATGTGGCACTCTACTTTTTGTTATACAAAGGACTTTGAACAAGGATTTCCCATTCGTTGGCTATTGCAGAAGCTTCATCCTCTCGTCAGCACACTGAGCCACCACTATCTCCTTCTTTTGTTGCAAGCTTTACAGTCGATTCTGGTGCGTATTCTGCTCACTGGAACGATACTGATCATGACGGTTATTCCAAGAGACACCACCGAGGCTAAACTTATTCGGTTCTAATTGAAGAAGTCATTCAAGGATATTTACAACTTGATGACGATGAGTCCTGGCGGTTCGACAACATCCGACATCATCGATTTCAGGTTTGCAAATATATTACCTCCCGTACTTTTGACACTTTACATTTGAGAGAACCTGTCTCTAATTATTTTGCTACCATTGGTTGGGAATTGAATCCTGAGATTAGGTGTAACACATACTATGATTGGTTTTTGAATTTTATGCTATGTTTACATTTTTACAACATCAATTCGTTTCTATCGACTCTCTTAATGTTATTTCCTTTCGATTTATTGGCCAATATTTTAGAATATCTGTTAATGATTTTGCTTTTTCTATGGGCCTCTTATTCTTGGGCCTTATATTACTCACCTTGCATCTCGTTTGTTTCTATTGACATTTGATACTGCCCAATTTACTTATGCTTTTGCTATTGATGTTTAGGATGCTAGGTTTTTGAACACCATGGGCCTCCTTGCCGGCACTCCGACGCTCATCACATTATTCCTCCCAACACTATCACGCCTCGTAATCAGTACGTTTTTCTTCGGATGACTATTCCGCAGCCATCATCGACTGAACACCAGCATAATGAGGTCCATGAGGTTCATGAATGCCTCGATTCCATTAAGGCTAACTTAGCTGAGATCATATCCTATCTTCAACTGAGTTCATCTCGTCGTGGGCGCGGTTGTGGCCTTCATCAAACCATGGGAGTACTTCTGTTCCCTCTCTTGTACTTTTCTATTCATATTGGAACAATATGGTCTAAGTGAGGGGGTAGAATTTTCTATCAAATTTTTCGCTTGCTTGTTTGATTGGTTGGAATTAAGTTGTTCTGATATTGATGTATTGGAATCTTTAGTTGCTTATCTTGGAATTCACTTTATACTTTTGCTTCCTTTTGGATTGTGACCATGTTTCGAATGAACTTAATTTGCATGATGGTTATTGGCATAACTGGTAATTTTATGTTAAGTATTGATATTTCATGCATTTGTTAATGGAGAAGAACTTGGATCAGTAAATATAAACATTTATTGTGAGATTTGAGCCTAACGAGCATATATTTTCTTTTTTGGTCATTGTTTGATTGAGTGTGCCAGACTAATTATGGTATTCTAGAACTCGTAATCTTAATGCATGTCGAGACTACATGTTGGGCATAATGTTTTAGTGTGATAGGGGCACTTAGGATTAAACCTACTTTTTCCAAAATAACCTACCCATTTTTATATCCACTAGTGAACCACTTTTTGAGCCTTTATCATTTTTCTTTGTTTTTACCACTTAAACCCAAGCCTCTATTTTATCCCTTTTTCTACCTTTATCAAGACAAGTAGATTAGATATTTACATTGATGTATGTTCTTTATTTTATTATTTTACTATTTTTTTTATTTTTATAATTACAAAAAAAAAGATTTGGTTCGAACTATTACAACAGTACAATGTAGGAAACAAAAAAAAAAAGTAAACCAAAAAAAAAACAGAAAAAATAGAAAAAGATTGAAAAAGTTATTTATGTTTATGTTTACTTTATTAAGTTAGGAATTATTTGTAAATATCTTGTCTTGGTATTTAAACCGATCATCATGGCCTTTTCCCTACCTTAACCTGAGCCCCATTACACATTGATTTAAAGAACCATTGATTATTGCATTATATTCACTTTTATTAGTGGAGACTTGATTGAATTCTAAGCATATGGTAATATCTTGATTAGTTCCGGTTTGAGCGATTTCATTATACCCTAAACACTTTGAGCGGATATGTGTGAATCTTTCTGAGGTATTGAGTTATGTTTTATTAATGTTGGCAAATAACTGGGATATCTTGCTTGCTTAAATTTTTCTTAGTTGTGTCCTGCTTGATTGTACCTTGAGTACGAGAATTATCATGGATTTAGTTCATTTGGAAGTTTGAGGAATAAAGTGAGATTGAAGATAACAACTTGTGATTTTGATGTGTTAATTGAGGAGTGCTTGAGGACAAGCATTGAATAAGTGAGGGGGAATTTGATAGGTGATTTATTTAGTTTTTTAGAAATTGCACTAAAATGACAGAATTTTTTAGTTTTTGTATTTTCGGAATCAAGGCTAGATTAGTGGGTATGACGCATTTGATGTGGCATTGAGTCAACATCTTCCAGAAGGTTTCAATCAACGCCTCTAGAAGGACGAATGGATCAGTCGTGTGTTTTGAAATTTGAATTCGAAACTATCTCTTGTTTTTAGGATATTAGTTTGAATATTTTCAAGAATTATCTTGGAATTATCTCTTGCTTTAGGAATTATCATTTCATTATTTTTAGGGATTTAGAAAGCTATAAATACCCCCTCAGGGTAAGGTTGAAAACATATTCAGATTTCATTCTTCTTCTTTTCTTTGGGTTTTATAAAAGTTATTTTTCTTTATTTTCAATGTTTTTATTTTTATTTTCATTTTTAAGATGCTAATTATGATTGTCATACTTAGCTAATTTCTCCATAAGCCAAGGGCTGAAACGATGACTCAATTCCAATTGTGAGGATTGAAAAGCACTTAAAATACCTTTGGGTTATTTTCTCAATTTTCTAGAGAAATAGGATTGGCAATCGACCTTTCCTTTAAAATCAAAACACTTTTAAATCAAAAAGTCGACGTGTTCTGGTTTAAAGTTGGGAGGAAGAATCAGCTGGTAGCAAGTTCGACTTTCTGTGAACACACTTAGCGACGACCCGCTAAGGGAAACTGCCAATTGTGAGGATTGAAAAGCACTTAAAATACCTTTGGGTTATTTTCTCAATTTTCTAGAGAAATAGGATTGGCAATCGACCTTTCCTTTAAAATCAAAACACTTTTAAATCAAAAAGTCGACGTTGTTCTGGTTTAAAGTTGGGAGGAAGAATCAGCTGGTAGCAAGTTCGACTTTCTGTGAACACACTTAGCGACGACCCGCTAAGGGAAACTGATATCGGGCTCGATTCTCATTGAGACAACATAGTCTGAGTCGGGTTTTTCCAAAACTGTAAAACTGAGTTGGTGCTGACGACGATAGTCGTAGTTAGTCCACATAAGGACTGGAATTCAAAGATAGCTTTTGGATTATCGGTTTACAAGAGAGAAAAAATGTTACAGGAGTTGAGCCCTGTAGACAGTAATCGACAGATATCTGAAGTGAAAATCTATTCCGATGATCAGATGGGATTGAGGCAAATCTAAAGTTCGAGGCTACTTTTACAATAAGTTTTCTTATCTCAATTTATTTTTATTTATTTATTTATTTATTTTATCCTTATCTCATATTATTTTTAAACAATTTAAAATCACCCATTTTAATTTCATCTCTATCTTTTCTCATCTTTATCCAAATCCCTATCTATTCTCATCTTTATCCAGATCTAAAATCAGAAAATCCACAACTACAAAAACTCTAAATTCCTTGTGGACCGACCCTGCTTCTCTTTACTACTATAGCTTTTTATTTATTTATATTTTAGAAGAAAGACTTATTTGACAGTATAACGATGTTTGTCAATGATAACAATGGAGATATAACTTACTGAGAATATCCGAAGAAAGTACATCATGAATTAATTTTGTGGCTCATATTGGGAATAAAGATAATCGATGGAGATGAAGAAAAACAAAGGTCCTGCAACAAGTTTGCTTTTCCGTTGGTGTTGCTATTTGATGTTCCCATATGCATGGGACCATCGGACCCAAGGGACGAGAAGTTTGGGTGTGGAAGTAAAAGGGTTAGGTTCCTTTCATAAACATGGCATGCCATGCATGCAGCTCTTGTACAGCTAAGAGATTCCAGGTTGTACACAAGGCCTAGGGAGCCTCTTACCTGCACGGAATTCAGGGCATCCAGTTCCACCCTCCATTACTATTTCATGTCCCTCAAGGGTTATAATCAATTATTTTTGTATATGAATGAATCATCATTCCCCTAACGTATAATAAGAATGGATTATATTTGGTTTGGGGTTGGTGTCTTATGAAGTCTATGCTTGCTCTATTTTTACTAGGATGGGCCACCAATAATTATTGATGCATGTCCATGGCCTATACCAGTTAGAGGGAATTGTTGATAGAATTTTCAAAATTGAAGATAACAACTTATCATGCACCTTAATACATGTTGTTTATCATATAATTATTTCTTTTAATAGAATTTAAGAAATAGTTTCAGTGGTAAGAAAAATATTGTTCACCTTATAAATTCAATTCCGAATAATTTTATCTATAAATATATGTAAGTTTATCTATATTTAAATTCAAAAAAAAATACTATTTTATAGCTATATTATAATTTTATAAAAATATTTTTTAATAAAATTATTATTTAAACATGAACCTAGTGTTATATATTATATAGAGAGAGACAAATCGTTGAAGGCATACAACTGTGATAACAATGGTGCCATTTTTTATCTCCTTGTACAGTGTTTTTTGGTTCTGCCAAATAATAAACCTATAACTAATTCCATTTGTTTTCATTCTATTTTTTAAATAATAATAATAATAATAATAATAAAAACAACAACAACAACAAAAACAACAACAACAACAATAATAATTATAATAATAATAAAAGGATTCCAATTATTTAGCAGCAACGTTTGATTCAACTGTCCTAACAGCTGACAACTATTTGCATCTCTTTTTTGAGTTTATTAATTATGATAAAAAGAAATATTAAAATTCAAGACCAAATTATTTGTTTATACCTAGTATAATATCGTTAATAAAAGATAGGGTAAACTATACAAGATACTACCAAGCTTTAAGCTCTAACTCGTTTATACCACCAAATTTTCAATTTTGCCAATTTTATCATTAACGATTACTTTTAAGTTCAATTATGTCACTCTGTTGTTAATGATCTAATGGGACGATGAAACGGCAGCCATATGTCGTAACGTTGCTACCTCACCAAAATGACGTTGTTTTTGCATGATTATGTTTGGTGTTAAAATACCCAAAACGATGTAGTTTTGTTTCAGAAAATTTGATAAATTTTTGCATTTGAGGAGATTTAAACTCAAAATATTTTGGAAAAAAAGTCTAAAACTTAACCATTATGTAAACTTTAAGTTTTGATATAATGTTACAAACATAATATACATAACTCCGTGATTCCCTTTTACCCCTTTTTCAAATCAAGGTCTTCAACCTTTCATCCCCACCATTATCAGCGATAACAGTGATCTTTACCATTGTAGGCTTCCCATTCCTACGCTCAGATACCGCGTGGAGAAGATTTATGTATTGCCCTCCTTGCCCAATATCAAAATCAATCACATGAAGTTTATTACATCTTAGTTGGTCCAAAGTAGCATAAAGAATAGCTTGATTAGAAAGCAAGAACCCAAGCTTAAAACAAGGAGATAGATCATAAAGCAACTGAGTCGCGATAGTGTGTGCCCTACTAAATAACTCAGCCACCGGTGGTGGGTTTTCAGTTGAGTTAACCCTCGATTTAAGAGCTACTAACATGCACTCCATCAACCTTTGCTCCGAGTTCCTGTTCGTGTTTGCTGCTTGCGATACTCGGGTAAGGATCTCGTTGACGACTTTGATTTTTCCTTCGGAAATAGCGACGAAGCAATGCAGTATTGTCTGCTTTGAACAAGTCAAAGCTGGAGAAGACATCGATGACGTGGACAAAGACGATGAAGTCGTTGAAGAAGTAGACGACGGGGACAACCAGGGTTATGTTTATTATGTTTATAAAATTATATCAAAAACTTAAGTTGGTATAGTGGTTATGCTTTAGTATTTGTTTTTTTTGACACCGTTTTTCGCCCGGGCGGAGAAAAGGCCGATATCGACTCGGGGGTTTTCTCCTTGAAAAGTGTTTCGCAATATAAGGAGTCACCACCAATTATTTAAGGTGCGATTGGAACACCATAAAAACCGGGTGATGGTGATTTTAATAAAACATTTTATTTTTATCAAAATATCGAGTTTTAAGGTCTGCGAAAATCCAAAAATCAGGTTCGGGAGTCAGTTATGCGTGGGAAAGGATTAACACTCCCACAATAACCCAAAAATTGGTACCAAATTGATTACCCTATATTTAAAATCAAAAATTTTGAGTTTGATCTTTATTTAATTTGAAAATCATTACGACTGCAGAGTTGAAAAGGGTATTCGTTTGTTGAGACCGATTACATTCACTCCCAAGCGTAAATGCGAGAGATCATCTATTGTGCCTAATAACCGAATATTGCCTTATTTTTTTAAAAATCATGATGAGGTCTTGAAAATGGTGTCGACTTATTTCGGGAATTACCAGTAGTCACCCACAGAGCATTATTGCTGAGGATATATTATTAATTCCTTAATAAGTAAACAATGCCTTAGAGTTAAACATAAAATACGATAAAACAAATTTTTATTTATCCTGATTAAACTAAAAGTAAATTAAGTTTATTTCATGATTAAAGTGTCAACTTATGAAATTAAAGGAACCTAGAGACTCAAACCTAAAAATGTAGGCTCTAATATTAATTCTATTTGATTTTAATCAATTATCGAATCGGATAATTGAGATAATCCCTCGAGCATTTACGCGAGGGTCGACTCGGATTATTCTCTAAATTAGGGGGACTACATTGAAACCTGTCTAAAAGTGGAAGCTCTATTTATTCTATTTAATTATGTTAATGTTAAAGCTCTAATTAAGTTTGGGGACTAAAAAGTCAAAGGATTAAAACAATAGAACTACAATTATGAGGTCTAAATATAAAAATCTAAAATTTAAGGATTTAAGTCTATAATTCTTAAAGTTTAAAGGATTAATATATAAAATCAAAGCCCTAATAATTATTAAAAGCAAGGAATTAAAATTAAATAATTTTAAAATTATTCGAAGATTAATAAATTAAGAATTCGAACAATCAACTCGAGTAATCGAGCATTTTTAGTGCGAAAACTCGAATCGAATTGTTCCCTAATTAAAACTAAAGTGAAATCCTAATTACTAAATCAAATTTTAAGCTTAAAGATCTAATCTAAGGATGGATTCTAAAAAAATAAATTAAAAAAACTAGAATAACAAATCTCATTAAAAATAAAAATAAACAAGCAAAAATAAAAATAACAAAAATATGCAAGGATTAAATTGCATTAACAATAAATTATAGAGGTCAAAAAAATAAAATAAGCCTATAGGTGCAAAGGACTGGATTAAAAAAAAGTACACTATCACATTAAAACAAATCGACAAAGTAGATCGGTGACCGAAATCTAAAAGTACTTAATGTGCGAGGACTAGTTGATAATTATTCCCTTTTTTACAGGCTTAAAATACACTTTTAATTAAAAATGTGTAAATTATTAAATCAGTCCAGCCAAATTAAAATAAATTTAAATACTCACTGCATATGACAAAAAAAAAGGCTTAAATAATAGGGACTAAACAAAAAATAAATCCAATAAATAATAACATGCTTAAAAATGAGCAAATAACAGATTCAGTCCTCTCAGGTGACTAAAGCGTGAAATCACGAAAGACTATTAGAGACTAAGCAACAAATAACCCATACATACATAATATACATAGAAAAAGGGAAATAATCAAATCAGCACCAATAGAAAGGGTAAATAGCCAACTTAGCCCTCTCATAGGACTGAAATGCAAAACAATGAAACAATTAGGGGGACTTAAATGTGAAATAACCCCTAAAGTTTTACTATAAAACACACTTTTCTCTTTTTTTTTTTAATTTCAAGCCTAACACTAAAAAAAAAACTTTTCTCTCAACTCTCCCTTTTCCCTCTTGGCTGAGAACCCCGTCGGAGTCTAGCGTCGCCGTTCCGACCGCTATACAAGGTGGTCGGAGTTCCCTATACCTACCCTAAAGAGACATAAACCTCTAGATCTACCTTACTAATCCCTGACTTGGGGCTAAAAATCCTGAAAATCTATTAGAAATACCCAAAAAACAACCACGACGCTTGGGTTTCCTCTTACTCCTACCACCACAGTTCAATTTATCCCCTCCTCACAAGGTAAGTACTCACTCTCTTCTCTCTTTCTTTCTCTATTTACTGCAAAATAAAAGTTATTTTTTTATTTTTGTTTCTACTTCGAAAGAAAAATTAAAAACGAAGAAAAATCTACCTTAAAATAGAAGCTTTTTATTTCTTTTGAGAACCGAGAGAGAAAAGATCCTCTCTATTACATTTGGAATTCCCGAATATTTACATAGGTTTTACCTTAAATTAATCTAGATCTACTGTTGAACTCTATGTGTAATGAGTTTTGGACTTTAATACCCCGGATTTTCCAGGGTTTGCTGGTTCTGACTCTGACTTCTCGTTTCTTTATGTTTGCTGAGATGATGGCTGCCAAAGTGGAGGTCATCGACACTTCGAACAACAATCGGCGGTGTCTGGAAATTTGATTTGGTGGTAGTGACGGCTGACAGGCTATTAGGGTTAGGATGGATTTAGGTTAAGGTTATGTAGTGGGCTCGGGTTTGGATCTGCTTGGGCCCGAGTTTGGGTTTTATTTGGGCCTAGTTTAAGGTTCTGTATGGGTCATTTTTTTGTTTTGGGTTTGATTTTAGGGTTTGGTTTGAGCCCATAAAAAATGATGGTTACAGTTTCAAAAGTTTTTTGAGTTCAAATCCCCTTAAATGGAATATTTTACCAAAATTTCTCAAATAAAACTACATCATTTTGGTGAGGCAACCACGTTAGCAAAGTCACGGTGCATGATTTCCATTCATCGTCCTGTTAGATCATTAACGAAAGAGTGACATAATTGCAATTTGTCGTAACGTCCCTTAAGCTCGGAACTAGTCTCAACTTATTTTGGCGAAAAAATTGATTCTTGTAAAAGTAATGTTTTGGAATCGCCATCGACTTTTGAGTTAGGTAGGTCGAGTACATAAAAACGTATTTTCATTAATCTTTTAAAAAATTATTTAAAAGACAAAAATGGTATGCGTTTTACGAAATATTCATTTTAAAGAGTTTGGGGGTCGGTTACGCATGGGGAATGATAAGCACCCCTACAACGCCCAAAATTAGTACCTCATTGAGTATATATTGTCTCTAATAATGGAAGTCTAAGAATTCAAGTATAAATTTAAATTATGATCCCCTAATTCCAAATTCAATCATACAATTCTATTAGCGGGAAATTCTAAGGAGAAAGAGAAAATATTCCACTATCTAATCAAAGAGAAAATAAACCCTAAGGTGCTTTAGGACAAATATTTCTCTTTTCAATTGAAACAAAAAGAATATGATAATTTCTCCTAAGAACTCAAAATTAAATAATTGATTTGAATGAAAATTAAAGCCAAGTAATCCAAGTTACCTATCTAATTAGAAAAGATAAGTGATGTTCAATTATTTAAAAAGATTGAGACCAAATCCCTAATAAAAATTAGACAAATTGTCTCGGCAAGTTTAAATAAAAGAACATTTCCTTTTACTTTTAATCTTGATTAAATTTAAGTATACTCGATTTTTTAGGTTTTCTAGTAGGATATTTATTTATTTTAAAATATCAGAATATGACATCTAGTTACCTTAAGACGACTATTTCTTAAAATAAATAAATATTACATTTAATCCAATTATGAAATCACTCAAGCTATATACTTATGAGGTTTCATGCATATTCGAGATATCTATACCTAAGTGCCCAAACAAACTTACATATAAAAGGAAAAATTAAAATACCAATTAGAAAGTAATAAAAAGGAAATTAAAGCAAAGATGGAGATTAAATGCTATTCGATACTGGAAATAAAACTTTGACTAAATTAATAAGCTAATACTCAAAGTATTAATATTACGTTAAATAGGCAAAAAAAAAAAATATACTAAAATGAACATTACAAAAGTTAAAGTGCTGAAATAATAAAGCTTAAATAATAATGAGCTGAAAGTAAATTGCAATAAATAAAAAGTACTCAAATGTAAATAAATTAAATTAAATTGCTTAAATTAAAAATAACATAAAATTGTATAACAAGGAAAAAAGTACTAAAATGAAATAAACAAAAAATAAAGTGCAATAATTAAAGGACTGAAATTAAATTACAGAAAATAAAGGAAAGAAAATTAAAGTCAATGGAATGTTAGGGACTAATAATAAGATAAAAGAAAATAAAGGGCATAGATTTAAAGGTACATAAAAAATTAAATAACAAAAATAAAAGGGCAATAAAAATAAAATGTTAGTTTTAATTTTAATATTTAACCCAAACCATAAATAATGCGAGTCGTACCCGGGGTGGATCATCGCAAGGTCGTACCATAGTTCGAACATGAAATTAAAAATTAGTGGTTAGAAGTTAGAAACGTTAGTCGTTAGAAATGATTAAAGTCCAAACAGTAATAATGCGGATCATACCCCGGATCGGGTCACAACACGATCAGATCGAATATTAGTGCAATAATAAATTAAGTAAACAGTGGCTAAAATGAAATAAAATAAAAGTCAATAACTAATTTGAAATAAAAAATCAGTGAGCAAATTAAAATAAGGCAAAACAGGGAGTCAGAAATCATAATAAATAAAACAAAAGAAAAGCATGGGACTAAAATACAAATACACGACTAAAGTATATGGACTAAAAAAATGATTTTCCCTAACTTTGTGACCTAAATGAAAAAACACTCTAAACTATGGGAGACCTAAGGGTGAATAACCCTAAAAACTAATGACCATAATGAGAATGGGCGCCAGAGTTTGGAGAACTAGTTCGCGATTTACCCCGAATGTTTTGTAATATAGCCCATTTATTTATATTTCAAGTAAAAAAACATTGAACCCTAAGGGTGCGTTTGGATGGGGGGAAAAGTTTTTTCGAAATGTGATACTCATGTTTAGATTGCAAAGATTCCCAATATGGGGTACGCCATTCCCAACAGTGGCATTTTGGGGGCTTATTACCAGGAATGTCATTCCCCCAATCCCTTATGCATTAATCTTTTCCCATGGCTTTGGAATTAAATGCCCTTAAAACAATTTTTTCCCAAAAAATCCTTCTCCTAACCGTTGAATAAAAAAAATTCTACGAAGGGTATATTGCAAGTTTATCCTTAAACTATTTTAGATTTACAAAAAAAGTTCACAACTATAATTTTATATGAAATTCAAGGGTTAAAATAAAATTAAACACTTTCATTAAACTAATTTATCTTTTAAATTTTGTAAAAAAATTATATAAATGTTATGAATTTAATTTTTTAAAGAAAATATATAAATTAAAAATAATAAAAATAATATATTTTCTATGGTCTTTTATACAAATATTTTCATTTGAATAATTAGAATTCATCTTGTTTTAAAAAACAAATATATGACAAGGACAATTTGATAAAATATACATTCCAATAATATTTTATTCCTTTAACCAAACATTGTAATTTTACATTTTGCTAAACAAACCAAACACAACAATGCAACATTCCCAGTAATGTGTTAGGTAATGTTACATTCCGATAATCCTATTCCCGGAGGTAGTGCTACATTTCATGAACCAAACGCACCCTAAAAGCTTATTCCCTTTCATATTTTCTTTTCCCTCAACCCTTTTTCTCCAAACTAGTCGGCCGCTGCACCCAAACCTCCACAGCCACGCTTTCGACCAAAAAAAAAAGGTGGATGTGAATTGAATATGAGAAACATACATCAATCTATTTTTTTAGGGGAAGGGGAACACCAGCAGAACTTTTCTAATGTTTGCGGTTTCGAAAATGTGAAAAAAGAAAGATCCCAAAAAACTAGTCCTGTTTTTTTTGGTTTTATATCCCCTCCCCCTGTTACAAGTAAAAAACCCAAAGAAAAGGGCATTTTTTCTTTTTTACAAGTCATTGCTGATTTCTCCTTTTTTGCATGGTGGCTGCCGACGTGGATGAGTATGAGGGCTTCTATGGTTGCTAATGAGGATATTTAGGTGCTGCCGTGGAGCTTGCTGGGTTGGTGATAATATAAGCCTCAAAATGTAATTGGGATAGTGTAATTCCCCAAATAGTGAATTAAGGACTTTATTGAAAGAATTTAAAAATTAGGAGGATTGATTTGATTAATGGTTTTATAAAATGAAACAAAATTTTTATGGGATTTTGAATTAGGAACAATAATATTAGTGATGTGATATATGTACCTCGTATACGTATGGGTATACAGAAGATGGGTGTTATATTTATTGATATCAGAGCTACAGGTTTAGCAGTTTCTCGGCAGAAAATGAGTGTAGATGGATATAAAAATAGTTTACATGTCACTAAAATATCAAGGTTACCGATAAGGTATAGAATGAATATGAAAGATGTCTCTCCTTACTAACTTAAGAATGATTCTTATGAATGTTGTAATAGATGTCGGTTTCTACTAATTCAAGTAGAGCGGTTGGTCGAGAGAGTAGAGACGAATCGGGTAGTGAAAGCTATGAAGAGAATAGTGAAGATCTGATTCCGTCTGACAATGCCCGTGCAACGACACCTCAGGGTATGCCTGTCCCGGAGTTCAGAGCATTATGCAAGCTCTAGATGCTATTTTAACAAGGTTTCAACCTCCTCCGCCTCCCCCTGCTCCTCTAGTATCGCGAATATTAATTCCAAAGGAGTTAAGAAGTTTGGGAGGTGCAGAGTTCAGGGGAGAAGAAAGTGAAGGTCCAATGGATGCGGATTTGTGGTTGAATGACGTTCAGGCATTGTTTGAAAGTATGCAATGCTCCGATCATGAAAAGTTGGCAGAGCAGTATCATTACTCTGAGGTTCGGCTCGGGTATGATGGGCAAATACGATGATGTATGCGTCACCTGAGCAAGTGAATTGACAGTTCTTTCAAGAGGAGTTCAAGAACAAGTATATCGGGGAGCAGTTCATGAGGTCAATGTTGTTGAAGTTTCTTAGCTTGAAACAATGTGACCGAGTGGTGCATGAGTATGAGGTCAAATACAATAAACTCAACCATTATGCCATAGATGTTGTTCCTAATGATAATGCTTTGTTGAGATTGGTTCATAGAGGGTCTAAGGCCTAAACTAAAAGAGATGATGTTAGCATTAAATTTGTCAAGTCTGCAAGAAGTGATTAATAGAGTGAAGACTATTGAAAGAGCTCAAGAGGAGACTCTAGCTACGGAACAGAGTATAGAGATGGAAAAAAAGGAGTGGGATGTCTTCATCTACACATTTTGCTAAGAGAGGCAAAGGACTCGGTTCCCAATATAATTATAGAATGGATGCTGTTGTAGCTGTATAGAAGTCTAAGCAGTCTCATTCTTTTGCTGCGAGCTCGGGTAGAGCTTTTAGAGAAAACAGTAACCCTTGTCAGACATATGGTAAATTTCACCAGGGAGTGTGTAGAGTGCTCTCTGGCGCTTGCTTTAATTGTGGAGGAACGAGTCATTATGCTAGGAGCTATCTGTAGAGATTAGGGGATAGATCAGTGCAATATGAGAGATTAGTAGCAGCACCTAGTAGAAGCAGAGGAAGAGCAGGCGGTCAAACTTAGGCTAGCCAAAGACAAGAGACTCGGGGAGTGGCCTGAGTATATAATATAAAAACTAGTGAAGACAGAGATGATCCGAATATCATAACATATACATTTCACCTATTTGATGAGCCTATTTTTGTTTTAGTTAACCCGTGTTCTACAGACTCTTTTATTAGTACAAAGTTGGTTAGAACTAGAGGAATTCCTTTAGAACCAATTTCTAGTGAAATGATAGCAGTAAACCCTATGGGTCATAGTGCAAGGGTAACACAGGTTTACAGAAGGTGTCCAATTAAGATTCAAAGGGTTGTTTTCTTGGAAAACTTAGTGGAGTTTCCCTTTGATGAGTTTGAAATCATTTTGGGCATGGATTGGTTATCTCCACATCATGGATGGGTAAATTGTCGCCGGAAATGACTGTTTTTAAAGAATGTGGAGGTCTCTGAGATTATGGTGATTTGTAATAAAATGAAGTCACCCTCCAGTGTGATATCAACCATGACAACAAAGAAAATGATGTCAAAAGGATGCGTAACTTTTCTAGCTAATGTAAAAGACACTAGAGTTTTGGAAGTGAGATTACAGGATATCCCTACAGTTGGGGAGTTCGCAGAGGTTTTTCTGGAAGAGTTATCGGGTTTGCCTCCCGATCGTGAAGTAGAATTCAAAATTGAGGTTTACCCGGGTACCGAACCTATTTCTATGGCTCCGTATAGAATGGCTCCAACAGATTTAAGGGAAATAAAAGAACAATTATAGGAGCTGCTTGATAAAGGATTCATCCAACCCAATATTTCTCCTTGGGGAGCGCTTCGCAGAGGTTTTTTCTGGAAGAGTTATCGGGTTTGCCTCCCGTCGTGAAGTAGAATTCAAAATTGAGGTTTACCCGGTACCGAACCTATTTCTATGGCTCCGTATAGAATGGCTCCAACAGATTTAAGGGAAATAAAAGAACAATTATAGGAGCTGCTTGATAAAGGATTCATCCAACCCAATATTTCTCCTTGGGGAGCGCCTGTGCTATTTGTGAAAAAGAAGGACAAGTCTATGCGGTTATGTATTGATTATCATCAATTGAACAAGGTAACGATAAAGAACAAGTATCCTCTTCCGAGGATTGATAATCTGTTTGACCAGTTGAAATGCGCAATAGTGTTCTCTAAGATAGATCTAAGGTCGGGGTACCATCAGTTAAGGATTGAAAAGGAGAATATTTCCAAGATGGCTTTTTGGACTCGGTACGGACACTATGAATTTGTAGTAATGTTGTTTGGATTAATAAATTCTCCTACTGCATTTATGGATTTAATGAACAGAGTTTTACAACCGTACTTGGATTAGTTCATGGTAGTGTTTATAGATGATATTTTAGTATATTCCAAGTCAAGGGAGGAATATGATGCTCATCTTCGGTTGGTTATTCAGATACTTCGTGAAAAGAAGTTGTATGCGAAGCTGTCTAAATGCGAATTTTGGTTAGCTGAGATTGTTTTCCTTGGTCATATAGTATCTGCAGAGGGTATAAGAGTGGATCCTAAAAAGATTCAAGCTATATTGGATTGGTCATCCTCAAAGAATATTTCTGAAGTTTAGAGTTTATTGGGGCTCGCTAGTTATTATAGGAGATTTGTGAATAATTTTTCAATGCTAACTCTACTGTTACCTAAACTATTACAGAAGGATGTGTCTTTTTTTTGGTCGGAAAGATGTGAGGAAAGTTTTGATATGCTCAAGAGAATAGTAACGGAGGCTCCCATTCTTGTGCAACCTGAGTCAGGTAAGGATTATGTCGTTTTCAGTGATGCATCTCATAACGGATTGGGATGTGTACTGATGCAAGAGGGTAAAGTCGTGGCTTATGCCTCAAGACAGCTAAAGAATCTTGAGAAAAATTATCCAACTCATGATTTGGAATTAGCAGCCGTAGTGTTTATTTTGAAAATCTGGCGCCATTATCTGTACGGTGAGCATTGCCATGTTTATACATATCATAAAAGTCTAAAGTTTTTGTTGACTCAGAAAGAGTTGAACTTAAGGCAGAGAAGATGGATTGAGATCCTAAAGGATTATGATTTGGTTATTGATGATCATCCGGGAAAAGCTAATGTGGTAGAAGATGCACTCAGTCGAAAGACATTTGCAGCTTTAAGGGCTTTAGATGCACGTATGTATTTAAAGAAGATGGTACTTTAATTGCCGAATTAAAGTTAAGGCTGATGTTTTTGAATCGGGTTAAAGAGCTGCAAGGTAGAGATAAGAAATGTTTAATGAGATTGGCGCAAGTCGAAAAAGGAGAAACCAAAGATTTCAAAATTTGGGATAATGGATGCTTATATTACTGGGGAAGACTTTGCATTCCCGATGATGATGATTTGAGGAGATATATTCTTTGCGAAGCCTATTATAGCCCTTTGACTATGCACCCAGGCGGGAATAAGATGTATCAAGACTTGAAGAATCGTTATTGGTGGTCTGGCATGAAAAGAGCTATCACAGAGTTTGTTACCAAATGTTTAACATGTCAGCAAGTGAAAGCTGAACATCAGGTGCCATCCGGTTTATTGCAACCTATAGCTATTCCGAGTGGAAGTGGGAGCGAGTAACAATGGACTTTGTTTCGGGGCTACCATTGTCACCAGGTAAAAATGACTCGATTTGGGTAATAGTGGACAAAGTGACCAAATCAACTAATTTTATTATGGTTCGAGTAGACTACTCGATGAATAAGTTTGCAGAGTTGTATATAAAAGAAATAGTGAGACTGAATGGAGTACCGATATTGATAGTTTTCGATCGAGATCCAAGGTTTACTTCAGGATTCTGGAAGTATTTACATGAGTCTTTAGTTACTCGATTGAACTTTAGTACATCTTTTCATCCGCAAACAGATGGGCAAATAGAACGAACTATTCATATATTGGAAGATATGTTGAGGGCATGTGTGATTGAATTTAAGGGATCATGAGATAAGTTTTTGCCGTTAGAGGAATTTGCGTATAATAATAGTTATCAATCAAGTATTAAAATGGCCCCGTATGAAGCTTCATATGGAAGAAAATGCGGAACGCCATTAGATTGGTTTGAATTAAAAGATCGAGATTTGGTTGGCCAAGATTTAATGAAAGATATGGAGGATAAAGTGAATATTATTCAGAACAATCTTAAGATAGCCTCAGATCATCAGATGTCCTATACATATTTATAAAGGAAGGAAATAGAATATCAAGTGGGAGACAAAGTATTTTTGAAAGTATTGCCTTGGAAGAATGTATTACGTTTTGGGAGAAAAAGAAAGCTGAGTCCGAGGTTCATTGGATCGCATGAGATTTTAAGAAGGGTTGGTCCCGTAGCTTATCAGTTAGCTTTGCCTCTGGACATGGACAAGATCCACAATGTTTTTCATGTATCGATGCTTAGGAGGTACATATCAGACCCTTCGCATGTTATCACTCCTGAGGAAATAGAGATCCGACTAGATTTGACGTATGAGGATGAACTAGTGCGGATCTTGGATAAGGAAACCAAGGAATTGCGTAAAAAAAGGATTCCGTTGGTTAAAGTGCTTTGGCAGAATCATAAGGTTAAAGAGGCTACCTGGGAAAGAGAGGAGGATATGAAAAGACAGTTTCCATATCTCTTCGGATTAGGTACTTCTTCAAAGTTTGAGGACAAATTTTATTAAAGGGGGAGAATTGTAATGCCTCAAATAGTGAATTAAGGACTTTATTGAAAGAATTTAAAAATTAGGAGGATTGATTCGATTAAAGGTTTTATAAAATGAAACAAATATTTTTATAGGATTTTCAATTAGGAACAATAATATTAGTGATGTGACATCTGTACCTCGTATACGAATGGGTATACGGGAGATGAGTGTTATATTTATTGGTGATTCAATTAAAGGTTTTATAAAATGAAAACAAAATTTTTACGGGATTTTGAATTAGGAACAATAATATTAGTGATGTGACATCTGTAACTCGTATACGTATGAGTTTACGAGAGATGGTTGTTATAGATAGGGTTTGATATAATTAGGATTGGGCCTTGTAAAATGGACACTTGGGCAATTAATTTTGGGTATTTTGTTTCTTTTGAATGAGAATGAAAAGGGTTTAAACAAATGGTTATTTTTGTTAAGGGCAGGTGTACAATAAAATAAGATTTCAAAACATCAAGTAGGTCCAATTAATCAATCAAGACCTCTTAGGATTCGAATGAGGTATAGTTCGGAATCTATTAACTCGAATAACCAAAAGCCCGAGCAATTCCACTTTCCAATATTGTATGCAATACGAATCCCTCTGACTCGATCCTCAAAGACTCCAAATTTAACTTGAGATGGTTAGACAAAATTAGGTATTACACACTCTAAATTTATTTTTCTTTTCTCCTTTTTTTTTCTTTTTTCACTATATTTTTTCAATTTTCTTTTTTTTCTTTTTTTTCTCATTTTTTCAAATTTTCTTATTTTCTTATTTTTCTTTTAATCATTTTTCCTTTTCATCAATTAAAAATTAGTCTTCAACAATTAACTCCTATACTTGAGGGAATCAAAAGATTTTTTCTCATTTCTTGAAATATTGTGTGAGTTCTCCTATATAAATTGCAAATTCTTCTATAAAGGTCATATTGAAGTCAAACAGGCTATCCTATATGAACTTCTTCTTCCTTCAATTGTGTTAATCCACCTCTTTCTGTGAAAACAACTAGAAATAATTACAAGGTTGATCCACCTCTTTCTGTGATGGAATTGAACAAAGTGTCGATACTAATATACCTCATTCTGTGATAGAATCGAGAAAAAAGTGATGCTGGTCCAACTCCTTATGCGATGGATTTGAGCGAAATGACAATGTTGATCCATTTCCTTCTGTGATGGAATTGAAAAATATTTTGATGTTGATCTACCTGCTTTCGTGATAGAATCGAGCAAAAAGGGTGAAACTAATCCAACTCCTCATGCAATGGATTTGAGCGAAATAACAATATTGGTCCACCTCATTCTGTGATAGAATAAAAAAAATGTCGATGCTACTCTACCTCCTTCTGTGATAGAATCGAGCAAAATGGTAATGTTGATCCAACTCCTTATGTAATGGATTTGAGCGAAATGACAATGTTGGTCCACCTCCTTCTATGATGGAATCGAATAAAATGTCGATGTTGATTTAACTCATTCTGTGTTAGAATCAAGCAAAAAGGTGATGTTGATCCAACTCCTTATGTAATGGAATATAACAAAAAGGGTATGTTGATCCACCTCCTTATGTGATGGAATCCAATCTGTAAAAATTATCATATGTCAGTGTTAATTGTGTTTGAAGTACCCGAAGGTTCTCGAATCTTTACTAAGATCCACTTCTTTCAATTGTGAAATGAAATCTTTGCTAACTTTTTGAAATATTTTTAAACATTTTATTTTCGAAAAAATTAAATGAGAAACTTTGAAAATCACTTTCTCATTTTTCTTACAAACACCATATGAAAACATTCTGCCCAAAGGTCTTATAGATGGCCCGATAGACTTATCATCCTGCTCGAAAGACTGATAGATGACTTGAATGATTTAATCATCATGCTCGAAAGACTTACTGATGGCCTGAAGGACTTACCAATTTTGAGAATAGTCTACTAGGTAAGAAACTTTGAAAATCGCCTTCTCATTTTTCAAAAATTTTATTTTCTAAAAATCTTAAATTAGAAACTTTGAAAATCGCTTTCTCATTTTTGTGAAAATTATGTAAAAACTAACTTAGTGGTCGAGTAACATGCCCCACTTCAAAGCCATGATTCTTCTATGGATTGGGCTCCTCTGTTATTTAGGTTCTTCCACTCTGATTGTGATTTCATGCATTTGAGGTTTGAATATTTACTTTCTCTTCTCAAGATCTTGACATCACAAATATTTTTCTCCTTGGAAAATATATAAAGAATTAGGCATCTATTTATGAAGATATGAATGTGATTAAATGTATCTAAATGTAATGTAATGCATTTTCCTAATCCAAATGATGTTCTCATGGGTGTAGAAATGTTGATTCAATTTTCTTTTGACTTCAAAGTGAAGAACTCGGTCTTCCTTTACTTGATCAATCTTGCCTAGAGCCAACCCCCAATATTGGCATGTCAACTTGTCTGTTCAAGCTAGCACTTCTGAAGAACAATCAACTCAGCTCATGTCGTCATGTCTTATCTCTCCTTTATTTTTGTTTCTTTATAAAAATATCAAAAGAAACGTTCTATCTCTTGAATTCTTTTTGTGGCTAGGCATATGATCTTAATGCCCATTTTTTTATCATCAAACTCACCTACTCTGTCAGAGTTATTTATTCAAGAATCTAATACCAACTGAAGAATGAATTACTTGTTTTTCAATGTAAGCTCTTATTGTCTCTATCTTCTGCACTTATCAATCCAAGCAACAAAGCTCATTCTTTACATCTTCTCGATCCGAGTTTTGTTATCGTAACACGATCTGAGTTTTTAAACATCAACTTGGGTCCTTATAAAGCTTTTGAACATCATTACCTTCTTATTTCCAATCTTTCTAAAAATGATCAATTCATTATATACAATAATGCCCTAAATATTTTTTATGACTTGAGACACTTAAAAATCTCAAAACAATACATGCCCCTTCTTATTAAGGTAGTCATATGCTTCTTGGTTGGTTATTGATGATATCATAAAGAAGTGTGAAAAGTTTTATTCTTGATCTGTCAGGCTTCATTGTTCCAAGAATTGGATAATGTCTCCCTTGCCCTTTGCATCACTTTCAATTGAGGCGGAATAAGTCTCAGCAGCTTCTAGGATCTCCTTAATTCTTCAGAGATCATATTGTTTTTTGTCCCATATCATAACACTTTGGGAAATGTCATTGATGGGGATTGAATAGCTACCCTCATGTAGCTTATTACATGAATTCAACTTATATATCTTTTATTGACATACACACTTTAACAAATGAACATGAGTGTCAAGATTTTGGGCTACTTTGGACTCTCTCCATTTAAAGACCAGTTCAAAGTAGAATACTTTTGCTTTGTTTTGAACTATGTTAATCTACTTATAAGATATTTGTAAATGAACAAAATTAGGGCTTGAAATGAGAAAATTGGAATTTTAACAATGTCACGGCAATCATAAAAAGGATAAAAATCAAGAAATAAAGTCAGATGCCTTGAGCATCACTAGCATGAAGGTTCCTGAACCAATCAATTTGATATAATTTAGAGTACTGAGATAAACATTTTTCTAGAAGATCTCAAATGTTGTTAAAATGTCTGTAGATGTGAAGCTCCTCTCAAAATATCAAGCTCCCTAAACCAATCCAACTAGTTATAGTCCCGAATGATAGAGGTAAGCTTTTGTCTAAAAGTCTTCAATTTTTGCGAAAATGTTTGAACCTCATCCTAAAGTAACATACTATTAAGAAGCTTTTACTTTTCGAATGCCTAATCTAAAAATGCATTTGAGCCACCCTTTCAGATTTTTGACTCAAGTCTTTCCTTTGGTTTCAAGACGATCTTTGAGGATTCTCATATTGAAACCCCCTTTAAATTTTTTTCTTCTCTCTTTTTATCTATATTTTCTTTTTCCTTTTTCTATTTTTCTGTTTTTCTATTTTTTTCTTTTTCTATTTTTCTTTATTATTTTTTCCCTTATCTCTTTTTCTTTTGTTTTCTCTTTTCTTTTCCTCCAAGTGGAGCACTTTTGGATCACTCGATTCATCTTCATTCGTCTATGTCAAAATTAACACTTCTTTAGAAAAAAATCCCTTTTGATAATGTATGATCCTTCCCAATTAAGAATCCATTTCCCACGGAAATCTTTATGAATTGGCTAGATCTTTTCAATCACTATATCACCATCTCAGAAATCTATTGGACGAACTTTATTATATCATAAGGTCGCATCATTTCCTTTTTACATATCTATCCATGGTAGGTAGCTTTTAGCCTCTTTTCTTCAATGAGGCACTGCTCGTGTAAGGCACGAGTCCATTCAGCTTCGTACCATCTTTACTTTTGTTAAGACTTGAAGTAACAAAATCTTGACTTTGTTGAGCAAGACTGCTTTCATTCCAATATAAAATAGAAAATGTGTTGCTCCCTTTGAAGTATGCACTGAAGTCTGACATGTATACACGACAAAGGATAATTTCTTGTGACAATTATCACTATCCTCATAGTTCATAAACTACTAAAGAGTAATCTCCATATACTTTTAGCACTTTAACTTTCTTTATATGACCGTTCTAATCCCTATAGTGCAAGCCTCAAATTTTATCATATTGTCAGTGTAAAAGAACTCTGGTCTGCTTGTGAAATGGTAATATACATTTTCTAAAGAAATCAACACTGCCCCAGTTCTTCATCCCAAAGCATTAGATGCTTCATCAAAATAAAGCTTCCATGATTCATCTTTTGAAACAATATCCTCTTCTTCATCTGGAAAAACTAAAGTTCAAGGACTGATTATCATCTGAGGCATGTCTTGAAAGAACATCTTCTATGGAACTTTCTTTTATAACTTTTTTGGCTCACATATACAACATCCAGCTTTGACATCAACATTTTCCATCAAGTCATTCTTCTAGTCAATGCTGGCAGTTTGAATAAGAACTTGTGCCATTAGAATTGGAGTATTATAGAAATACTTTTTGACTTTTTCTTGGCACTTATCACCTCTATAAATATCCAACCGTAGCCGCCAAGGGGGGAGGAAGTTAGAGAGCCTTATTGAAAGTGTGAGCAAGCAACTGTAGTGCTTCCCCACCGTTTACCAACCGATCTCCCTTGGTGTCCTCCATAGCCAGACTGTAGCAGAGCAGTGGTCAGGCCTCGAGAGAGGCTGATCACCAAGGCAGGCGCGGTGCTGGTCAGAATTATCACGACAGAGCCCCCAGTTTTAGGAGTCATTCTTTCTTTGTTCTTAATTTCTTTACGTATTTGGGATTGCATTAAACGATGATACTTGGATGAATTTTTTATAGCGCTATGACTGTCTTACTTGGTGTTAATCTTTGTTTTGCCAAGACAATTATTTTCCGTTTTATGAATCATGAATTAAGCTTTTGCTCATGACTGCTTTGTTCATTGTTTGAATATTTTACCTTGACACTGTAAGAGCTTCGAGAGACTGCCTGGGGTCTTGGTGAAACATGTCATAACAATGGAATGGATCTGAGATAGTAATGTTCTAACTTGTCTACCTTAGAGATACGGAGCGGGTTTCAATCAACTAAAAGGGATAGACGCTAGAGTAGGATAGACAACGACTATAGTTCACGTCGAGAGGTATTGCTACAATAGCAGTTTGACAAACCAAGGGTTGTAGTTAATGCTAAGTGGTATTGTCATAGCAACCATCTAAGAATACTTAATAATCCTATCGGGCAGCCTAAGCATGTCATAATAATTCATTATAGACTTAGAATAATTGTTTGCCAACACAAAATATTAGCATAAGTGCTCTGTGATAAGTCTGAATATGCGAGGTTGTTTGAATTATATTTGAATCAACATTTGTCTTTGTTTTATTTCATAAGTTGCATATTTATTTTGTCTCGACCAAACTTTTCTGCAATCATAGTTTATAGTATTTTCTTGTTTTATTAATAATAGCTTTTTAGTTTGACAAGATAGTAGGAATTAGCTTGTGACAACTAGCTCTGATTATGGTGAAGCTTAAAAACGTTCAACCAATCCCTGAGGAGATGATACTCACTTACCCTATATTATTTGCATCGATTGTGTATACTTGCACAGATTTGCTTGCCTTAGCATATACATTTACAAGCGATCAAGTTTTTGGCACTGTTGTCGGGGATTGACAACTAACGAAATTGTTATTCGCCATAACAAGATTTTTTGTCACCTAATATTTATTTAGTCTAACATATTTTATTTCCTTTTATAGGTTTTTTATTATTGTATGACCCTGAGATCTGTTGGTAAACCATTGGAACCATTCAACCCTGAAGTTAAACAATCGTTCAGACAGAGGCGACGAGACCAACGAACCATAGAATATTTAAACCAACCACAATTACAAGGTAACAACATGAGAGATCCCGATGATCCCGATGTAGCAATTGATCTTCAAGTTGCAAGACCAAGGGCAATACGAGACCATTTGAATCCAATTCTTGATGACCTTAATCCAGGCATCGTGGCACTTGAAATACAAGCAACTCATTTTAAGCTTAAACTGGTGATGTTTAATATGCTAAATTCCATCGGCCAATTTGGTGGTTCACCTAATGAGGATGCTAGACAACATATTCGTGCCTTCCTTGAAGTATGTGATTTATTCCGACAACAAGGAGTGCATGAAGATGTGCTTAAACTAAAACTCTTCCCTTATTTCCTACGCGATAGAGTAAGAGCTTGGCTCAGTGGAGTTTCTTCAGGCTCAATAGAGTCATGGGCAGATTTATGCAAGAGTTTCCTACTCAGATACAATCCTCCCAATATGAATACACAACTCCGCAATGTTATTGCAAGTTTTCTCCAAGGAGACGATGAATCAATGTACGAATGTTGGGATAGGTATAAAAGTTTACTTCGCAAATGTGTCAACCATGGGTTCATGACTGGACTCAAGTAGTAATGTTTTACAACAGATTTAATGCACCAACTCGAATAATGTTAGATGCCTCAACAAATGGCACCTTACTTGATAAATCACCCGATGAAGCTTTTGATATCCTCGATAGGATAGCAAATAATGATTATCAATTCCCAAATACAAGATTGGAAACCGACAGAAAAACATCTGGAGCATACGAACTAGAGGGTAAAGATTCAGTAGTGGCTCAACCTTTTTCCATAACTAATACGTTGAAAAATTTGCAACGTCTTAATGAGGTAAAAGAAGTCAAGATGACCAATAACGCATGCATATTTTGTCATGGCAACCATCATGAAAGTGAATGTCCGGAAAATCATGAATCCACCAATTTTGTGGGCAATTACAACCGGAGCAATAATAACCCATATTCCAACACATACAATCCTGGTTGAAGATAACATACAAACTTTTCTTGGAGTAATCTAGGGAACAGTAACAATCAAGCAGCAAATTACAACTGGCAACAGTAGAATAATTCAGACCATCAACATTTTCAGAATCAACGTCATCAGTTGCCCTGGCAAAATAATAAAGGTACAACTTCTTCCTCTAATACTAATTCCAATACTAACTCCTTGGAGTTGTCATTGCAGGAATTTATGGCCTCGACAAAAGATTTCATGGCTTCAAAAAAGACCTTGATGCACGAGCATTTTGTAACAATTAAAAACCAAGGAAATTTGTTACAAAACCAAGCTACACTTTTGCAAAGCCATAATTCATCTCTGAGAGCATTGGGGAATCAAGTGGGCCAAGTTGCTATGGCATTACATTATCGCCCATAAGGAATCTCCCTAGTGATACTAAAATCACTAAAAATCACGGAAAGGAGCAATACAGTGTAATTAAACTAAAGAGTGAAACATAGGTCAACCAAAATGACAAGTTTGGGGGAGAACACCTAAACAATTCTCGCCATGGCATAATACAACCAGAGGATCGAGCTGAAAATGGGGAACATGATGGATCGTCCAAAGAGAAGAAAAAGGATGAAGGCTTAGAAAAACATCATCCAGATCATGAGAAATTCATGGTCAAGGCCAAAGATTCCTCAGCACCAACAACAGATAATGTGAGACCTCCACTACCATTCCCTCAACGATTGCAGAAACATAATGGTGCCATCCAGTTCAAAAAATTCATTGATGTTATAGACCAGTTGTATATCAAAGTGCCCTTACTTGAAGCCATCGAACTAATGCCTTCCTATGCCAAGTGTCTTAACGACATAATTACAAAGAAGAGGAAAGTAGAACATGTTGCCACGGCAACATAAATCTGTTCTGCATTAAGCAAACTTCCACCAAAACAAAAAGACCCTGACAGTTTTATAATACCATGCTCAATTGGTAATAAGTTTGTAAGACAAGCTCTTGTTGATTTGGGATCAAGTGTAAACTTGATACCAAAGTCCATATTTATGAAACTGGAGGGATATCATTCTTGTCCAACCACAGTTATCTTACAGCTGGCCAATCGGTCTTATGTGATACCTGAGGGCAGAATAGAAGACGTCATAGTAAAGGTGGAAAAGTTTATATTTCTAGTTGATTTCCTCATCTTGGATTGCGAAGCCGATGAAAATGCACCCATCATCCTGGGACGACCCTTTTTATCCACTTGAAGAATCATAATAGATTGCGAAAATGGAGAGTTCACAATGCGAGTAGGAGAACAAAGCGTCACAATCAATGTCTTTAATTCCATGAAATATGTGGATGACTCAGAAGAATGCTAATGCATTAGAGAAGTGGATTCAATAGAAGAAGAGGTAATCATTGGTCACGATGAACCTCTAGAGCTAGACGAATACAAAGCTTTGTGCCATGACCCTATAACCGTGGTGCACAAACAAGACAACCTTGGCCCATGCGAATTATGTTCAGAAGACGATTCTGAAAATTATGGCCCTGACAACAAAAATCTAAATAAAGCACAAAATGGGTTCTCTGAAAACGACACCAATGTATAATACGAAGGAAAGTCAAAGGAATAATCGAGGCTTCTTCATAATAGATCAGGTATGAAATTCGAACCCTTAGATTTTGATGATGTTAATTCTCCAGAATTATATTTACAACATGCACCCAAATTGGAACTTAGAACTTTGCCATCACATTTGAAGCATGCATACCTAGGAAATAATGAAACTTTACCAGTGATAATCTCTGCCAATCTAACCTCTGAACAGGAGAATAATTTGTTTAATTTTTTTGTCACAACACAAAAAGGCTCTCGGAAGGACAATGACAGATTTGAAGGGAATTAGCCCTACCATATGCATGCACAAGATAGAAGCGAACATGGATAAAAGTGAACATGACGAGCTTCTCACTACTAGAATAGTCACAGACTGGTGAATATGTATGGATTACAGGAAGCTTAAAAAAGCCACAAATAAATACTATTTTCCCATCCCTTTTATAGACAAAATACTCGATAGGTTAGCAAGAAAAACATTTTATTGCTTCCTCGATGGATACTCAGGATACAATCAAATAGACATTGCACCAGAGGATCAAGAGAAGACTACTTTCACATGCCCATATGGTACATACGCATTTAGACGAATGTCGTTTGGGTTGTGTAATGCTCTAGCTACCTTCCAAAGATGCATGACGACTATCTTTTCAGATATGGTGGAAGAGTGTATGGAAATATTTATGGATGACTTCTCAGTCTCAGGTGAAGATTTTAATCGATGCCAAAGCAATTTATCCAAGGTAATAAAACGATGTGAAGAAGCCAACCTAGTATTAAATTGGGAGAAATGCCATTTTATGGTAACCGAAGGAATAGTGTTGGGTCACAAAATTTCATGTCAAGGCATTGAAGTCGATAAAGCCAAGGTAGAAGTAATCGTAAACCTTCCCCCACCCACCAACTTGAGAGGTGTACGCAGTTTCCTTGGACATGCAGGCTTCTACAGGTGGTTCATAAAAGCTTTTTCTCAAATCTCTAAACACTTGTGTCTTTTACTTCAACAAAATCATCCATTTGAATTTACTAATTATTCTCTGAATGCCTTTACAAATTTGAAGAAAAAACTTTCAGTAGCACCAATTGTTGTCCCACCTGAATAGAACGAACCTTTTGAGCTCATGTCTGATGCTAGTGATTATGCAGTCGGAGCAGTGCTAGGGTAACGAAAAAGTAAAATCTTTCATGTTATTTATTATGCGAGCCGTACTCTTAATGATGTTCAAGTAAACTACACCACCAGTGAAAAATAACTTTTAGCAGTAGTATTTACATTTGATAAGTTTAGGCCATATCTCATAGGCACTAAGGTAATTGTAAATACATATCATTCTGCCATTAAATATTTGATGAATAAAAAAGATGCAAAACCTAAACTAATCAAATGTATATTATTACTATAAGAGTTTGATTTAGAGATCAAGGATAGAAATGATACAGAAAATCAAGTAGCAGACCATTTGTTTAGATTAGATAATAGAACTGATTGCCATGACATAACAGAAATTCAAGAGGAGTTCCCTGATGAGAAAATATTATTTGTCACGGCTGTGCCGTGGTATGATGACATAGTTAACTTTCTTGTTAGTGGTATTGTTCCTCCTGATTTATCTAACCAGTGCCGAAAAAAGTTTCAACACGATGTCTGACAATACTACTGGGATGAACCATTTCTATTCAAGCAGTGTGGAGACCAAATTATCCGAAGATGCGTTCCAGAAGAAGAGCACAAATAAATCCTACTTCAATGTCACTCGTCACCGTATGGAGGACACTTTGGTGGAATGATAACAACGGCGAAAGTACTACAATCTGGATTCTACTGGCCAACCTTGTTTAAAGATGCACATGAATTCTACAAGTCATGTGATAGATGCGAACAAACAACAAACATATCAAAATGAAATGAGATGCCATGGAAAAATATTTTGGAGGTTGAACTTTTCAACGTATGGGGAATAGAATTCTTGGGACCCTTTCCCACATCCTTTGGAGATTTGTACATCCTATTAGAAATGGATTATGTATCCAAGTGGGTCAAAGCCATTGGAACACCTAAAAATGATTCCAAAACGGTGCTCAAATTTTTGCACAAGAACATATTTACACGTTTTGGAACACCACGAGCTATCATTAGTGATGAAGGTACACATTTTGATAATAAATTAATTGCCAAGGCATTGAAACGATATGGAGTGCGAGATAGGACCGCTATGGCATACCACCCTCAGACTAATGGACAAGCCGAAGTGTCTAACCGGGAAATCAAATAGATCCTAGGGAAGGTAGTCAACCCAAAGTCGAAAGGATTGCTCGCCAAAGCTAGTTGAAGCACTATGGGCTTATCGCACTGCATTCAAGACATCACTGGGAATGTCCCTGTTCAAAATTGTCTACAGTAAAAAATTCCATCTACCTGTGGAACTTGAACATAAAGCCTACTGGATCATCAAAAAGTTGAACATGGATGCTCAGCTTGCTGGAGAAAGAAAACTCTTAGAACTGAATAAGATGGATGAATTCAGAGCACGCGCATACAAAAAGGCCCGCCTATATAAAGAGAAAACAAAATGATAGCATGACAGAAAAATATTGCCTAGGCAATTTTATTCTGGCAACAAGTACTGCTCTACAATTCACGTCTCAAGTTATTCCTAGGAAAGCTAAAGTTACGATGGTCAGGACCAGTTCATTGTACATCAAGTTCATAACAATGAACTGAATAAGATGGATGAATTCAGAGCACGCGCATACAAAAGGCCCGCCTATATAAAGAGAAAACAAAATGATAGCATGACAGAAAATATTGCCTAGGCAATTTTATTCTGGCAAGTACTGCTCTACAATTCACGTCTCAAGTTATTCCTAGGAAAGCTAAAGTTACGATGGTCAGGACCAGTTCATTGTACATCAAGTTCATAACAATGGAGCAATATAAATCAAGAACCTAGATGATGGTTCCATTTTCAAGGTGAACGAGAAAAGGATAAAGGAATACAAAGGAGCCCCAGTTATGTGAGACAAACCAGCATCAACGACACATAATGCCCAAGAGTTTGCCTTAGTTACTTGAACAAACATTCGTTGTCTAGGCAACGAAAATTTGAATTTTGTACATAAATAAATTAAGTTATTTTATGCATTCATTATCCGTTTTGTTTTATTTTCTTTATTAATTTATTGTAGGCATGCAGAGTACACGTGGCAACATGGGGAGATAGTTCACACATCAAATGAGAGAAAACCCTAGGGTAAAAAATTTGGGTGGCAAAATTAATGAGGGAAAGTATCTTTTGTCCCCAACTTTACGTCTAATAAAATATCACACAATAAATGCCAAATCTTTTCCCCTCGTGTTTTGACCAAATTACCACCAATTACTTTCCAGAACTACCACCCTCAACTCCATCTTCTTCATCGTGTTTCACTCTCTCTCTACAGCAAGAAATTTTTTTCTTTCAATAATTTCCCCATCGTTGTCGCTGAACTCACTGCACCAAACAACTATCATGGCTAGATCGAAGAAAAACCCAAGCCCAACACCGAGCTTTGAGCGTTTCCAAACATCCGAGGCACGCTTCAAAAACCTCTAAAAATGAAAATTGTATTTAGTAGACGGGTTCGTCTTTCCATCAGAGAATGAAGAGCCATTTGGACCGGAGGTCATGGACGTGATTCAGAAGCACAACTAGGAGAAGTTTGCTTGCCACCCTAAAGCCATAGAACCAGTGATGGTCAAAGAATTCTACGCCCATATCAAAGACCCATCCAACCACACGGTGTATGTCCTAGGAAAGCTCCTTCGATTTTCCCCTTCGTCACTCAATAGATACTTCAAGTTGGGAAAAGTGGAGGAGCAACATAAGAAATTTGTGGCTGAGGCAGACCAGGAAACCTAAGATGGAGTACTTGAAGATCTTTCTTTCGGGTTGACTAAGTTCGAAGGGAATACGCCAACAAGGAAGAGAGTCGATCTTCGAGCCCTTAAAATAATTGTAAAGTTGTGGAACTATTTTCTTAAGGGCAAACTCATGCCAACATCTCATAGTACTACCACACTCGTGAAAAGACTGATGCTTTTACACTCGATAATATACGGGAGAAAGATTGATGTTGGAGAACTCATCTTCGAGCAAATCCATGAGTGCGATAAAAGAACTCGGGGTAATCTCTTATTTTCTAACTTGATAACTGCTTTGTGTAGGAAAAAGAAGGTCCCCGAGGAGCCCTTTGAAGATTTCATCAAATCCAAAAATGATGAGTTTTGATGACAATGCCCCGCATGAAGGTCTGGAGAGGGGAGCAAAATCTATTGCTGCCATGACAATTTTAATTTTCTTCTAGCTATTGTAAATTGCTTGAGGGCAGACAATAGCTTAAGTTTACGGGTGTGAAACTCCGTAAAAAGTCTCAATTTCTATACTTTTCACTTAAGTTGTTGCTCATCTAAACAAAGTATGCATAACATTTTAGTTGTATTTAGGTTATATTTTCTTGTGGTGGATAAGTTTTGCTTTGGCAAGATTTATTTGGTTTAACTGATGCTGCTGAGGAGAAAGAGTTTTTGTGGATTGTGTATGTGCAGGAATTTTACGGAGGAAGAACATTTCAGTCGCGACAACAAAATTCGTAAGGGCCAATGGAATAGAGAAGTTAAAGAACGTGAGGAGCAGATTTATCTCGCCAAGGCAAGGTTTATCTAGAAAGTCTGAAGCGGGTATGACGAATTTGCCTATGTTATGAGCCACCTTGATGACTTCTTCACATGCAAGCAAACCCTTAAAATTTTGACAGCTGCCAACCACCTTTCCTTTTTAGTCTAAGGATCTCCAATCATGCAAAACCCTAGGAGATTCCCCTCTATAAATATCAAATTGTAGCCGCCAAAGGGGGAGGAAGTTAGAGAGCCTTACTTAAAGTGTGAGCAAGCAACTGCAATGCTTCCCCACCGTTTACCAGCCGATCTTCCTTGGTGTCCTCCATAGCTAGACTATAGAAGAGCAGTGGTCAGGTCTCGAGAGAGGCTGATCACCAAGGCAGGCGCGATGCTGGTCAGAATTGTAACGACAGAGCCCCCAATTTTCGGAGTCGTTCTTCCTTTGTTCTTAATTTCTTTACGTATTTGGGGTTGTATTAAACAATGATAATTGGATGAATTTTTTATAATACCATGACTGTCTTACTTGGTTTTAATCTTTGTTTTTCCTAGACAATTATTTTCTATTTTATGAATGATGAATTATGTTTTTGCCATGACAATTTTAATTTTCTTCTAGCTATTGTAAATTGCTTGAGGGCAGGCAATAGCTTAAGTTTGCGGGTGTGAAACTCCGTAAAAAGTCTCAATTTCTAGACTTTTCACTTAAGTTGTTGCTCATCTAAACAAAGTATGCATAACATTTTAGTTGCATTTAGGTTATATTTTCTTGTGGTGGATAAGTTTTGCTTTGGCAAGATTTATTTGGTTTAACTGATGCTGCTGAGGAGAAAGAGTTTTTGTGGATTGTGTATGTGCAGGAATTTTACGGAGGAAGAACATTTCAGTCGCGACAACAAAATTCGTAAGGGCCAATGGAATAGAGAAGTTAAAGAACGTGAGGAGCAGATTTATCTCGCCAAGGCAAGGTTTATCTAGAAAGTCTGAAGCGGGTATGACGAATTTGCCTATGTTATGAGCCACCTTGATGACTTCTTCACATGCAAGCAAACCCTTAAAATTTTGACAGCCGCCAACCACCTTTCCTTTTTAGTCTAAGGATCTCCAATCATGCAAAACCCTAGGAGATTACCCTCTATAAATATCAAATTGTAGCCGCCAAAGGGGGAGGAAGTTAGAGAGCCTTACTTAAAGTGTGAGCTCCCCACCGTTTACCAGCCGATCTTCCTTGGTGTCCTCCATAGCTAGACTATAGAAGAGCAGTGGTCAGGTCTCGAGAGAGGCTGATCACCAAGGCAGGCGCGGTGCTGGTCAGAATTGTAACGACAGAGCCCCCAATTTTGGGAGTCGTTCTTCCTTTGTTCTTAATTTCTTTACGTATTTGGGGTTGTATTAAACAATGATAATTGGATGAATTTTTTATAATACCATGATTGTCTTACTTGGTGTTAATCTTTGTTTTTCCTAGACAATTATTTTCTATTTTATGAATGATGAATTATGTTTTTGCTCATGACTGTTTTGTTCATTGTTTTAATATTTTACCTTGACACTGTAAGAGCTTCGAGAGATTTCCTGGGGTCTTGGTAAAACATGTATTGGAAATGTAAAAGCATTGAGAGATTTCCTTTTGTCTAGATAATGATTCTTATATTCGAGAGAATTAAGATAGATCTACGTGAACAATGAAATGGATCCGAAATAGTGATGTTCTAACTTGTCTACCTTAGAGATAAGCAGCGGGTTTCAATTGACTAAAAGAGATAGACACTAAAGTAGAATAGACAACGACTATTGTTCACGTCGAGAGGTATTGCTACAACAACAGTATGACAAACCAAGGGTTGTAGTTAACGTTGAGTGGTATTGCCATAGCAACCATCTAAGAACACTTAGTATCTTGTCGGGCAGCCTAAGCATGTCATAATAATTCATTATGGACTTAGAATAATTGTTTGCCAACACAAAAGATTAGCATAAGTGCTCTGTGATAAGTCTGAATATGCGAGGTTGTTTGAATTATATTTGAATCAACGTTTGTCTTTGTTTTATTTCATAAGTTGCATATTTATTTTGTCTCGACCAAACTTTTCTGCAGTCATACTTTATAGTATTTTCTTGTTTTATTAATAATATCTTTTTAGTTTGACAAGATAGTAGGAATTAGCTTGTGACAACTAGTTCTGGTTGTGGTGAAGCTTAAAAAGGTTCAACCAATCCCTGAGGAGATGATACTCACTTACCCTATATTACTTGCATCGATTGTGTATAATTGCTCAGATTTTCTTGCCTTAGCATATACATTTACAAGCGATCACGTCCCTAGATTTAGGATCTTTATTTCTTGTGAAGTAAGATTTGTTTGTCCTATTTCTCTACCAACCTTAATGATTTGGTAGGAACATCACATTCCACTTCACTCTCACACTTACTGACTTTTTCTAGACACATGAGCCACTCAAAATTTATCTTATGATTAAATTTAGAAACATTCATATTATTAATGATTTGGACACCTGTAAAGAAAGTTGGGAACGAATACATGTATTCGGGAAGAGAACTGAATGTGTTATGGAATAAATGAAAAAAATAGAAAATGCAAAGAATAAAGAATGTAATAGTGTATAGAATGATTGCCACTTGAGAAATGAAAGAAAACATCTTCAATTGTAGAAAAAAGTATAATTAACATAGTAGCCCACACAAAATTCCTTAATGTTCATGGGAAAAAGCATAAGGGTTAATTATGTGTGTTACTCTAAATTTGGTCTAAAAAATACATGAAGGTCCTTTGTAGTCCACTTGTTCAGCTCCCATTTAGGGGAATATAGACGAATTCCAACCAGGAATTTTCTAGCCCTATCATCATGTTGGCATGTAACCCTTGATCTTTCATCTTATCTTCTTCTTGAATTGCTTTTGCTAATCGTGGTTCAACATTAACCCTTCCAAATTTGAAAGTGTTCTTTAGATGGGAGAATGACATATGCCCCGCAGGGATATCATCTCCTTTCAATTTGACATCTTTTGCTACTTCTTTCGGTTCAATTATTTTCTTTTCTTGTTAAAAAATAGGTCTAAATTTGAGCCCAAAATAAATTTCCTTGGCGATAACAGTCTTATTTCAAACTTGAGCATCTTTCTCTACAACATTTGGTGGTGTAATTGTAAAACCCTTTGAAGTAGTTGGCTTGACAACACTATATATCACTCCTCAATAATCATAATCTCATGTTATATGTCTTTGGCCCCATAGGAGAAAATTTTATGTGTCATTAATAGCATTGTCTTCGGAACAAGAAGGATTAAGATCCTCGTTAGAAAATCCTGCATGAATTATTTCAATATGTTCATAATTAATTCATGTAAAAATGCTTAAACAAATGAATGCAATACATGTATGCAAAAAGGTTCCATTTTGGAGTGACAATCTTTAATCAATTTTCATTGAACACAATGGTTTCAGTACATCAAATAACTAAATTTACAGATAAAGAATAGCTTTATCTCATAGCTTATCTATTTCCTTTAAAAGCCAAGTTAACTTCCAAGTCTAATATGATGCTGAGTCGTTAATCTGCTTCAAATCTCTTGCAAGGTCAACTAAGTCAACCAACTTATGAGCCACATTGCTTGCCTGAGTAATAACCTCTTTCATGACATTGTCTTTTTCCTCCATCTTACGTTTCAATTCTCTAAGTTGTTGACAATATTGTATGTTTTCTTTCGTGCGAGACTCGACTTGAGTTATTGTACAAGATTCTTGTAGTCATGTACAATCTCTATAAATACCTTGCTCTTGGATCTATTGGCTTCTATCTCAAAACCAATCTCACGCATGTGGCTTTGATATGAAGCTTTTGTACTAGCTATGGATATGCTCAACATCTCATTCTTTGCTTGGCATTTTTCCAAATCATTCCAGGATGTATTGTGTTTACCTTCTACAATCTATAGATCACGAAGGAACTTTTTAGCTTGATTTTCATGCACTTTACAATTCTTTTCCCATTGTTAAGCGTCATTCTTCAACTTAGTGAATTATTTTGCCCACTCTTCTAGAATATCACCCAGACTATAATTTTTTAAGGTTTGACTGATTCTTTGAAAACCATCATGCATGGATTCCATTTCTCTACCCAAATCATCTTTTTCTTTTTGTAAATTACATATTTGGTCTTCGTACTTTAGCAGACATTCTTCTTCTTGGGTGCCCAAACTGATGCCTTTATCCTTGAACACTCTTGGTTCCATTTAAACCGGATTGTCATTTACCAAACCAGGTTGACCTCTCATCTTGAACTCTAATACTCGATGCTCTAACAAGCATTGAACTCGATGCTTAAAGGCAATGCAGTTCACGATATAATGCCCTTGTGTTCGAGCATGATACTCACAATGGCATTAACATCATACCAGTCTGGATACGGAGATTGCCAAGGCTTTATATAAAGTGGGGCCACTTCTTGAGCCTCTAATAGATTGATGTACAATTCTCCATATGAGATAGGAACAAGATCAAAATGGAGTCAACTATTTCTTAGCTTTTGGACATCATTTAAGCGTGCCTCGATCACATGAAGACAAGCTTTGGAGACCAAATTCGAACATTGAGCTGCCATAGTTGGGTTCCTGTCATTCTTTGTTTTTACATTCACAGGTACTCTAATGACTACTGGACTTCTGGGAAAAACAAATTTACCTTTCTTAAAACTTAACAACCCTACCTGGATAAGATCTCTGACTTTACTTTTCAAAGCCCCACAATCTTTTGTAGCATACCCTAAGCTTCCTATGAGGTAACTACATATGGCATTAGCATTATATCCCTTAAGATATGGGGGTCTTTCAGCTTGTACTGAACTGGAGTCACCAGGTTCCTCTCCACCTGTATTGGGAGTATATTCTCAAGTACCAACAAGTGTTGATCACTTGGCTTCTCTTAATCTCTTTGAACTTTTACAGTTTTCACTATTTCCTTGATATCTCAAGATAGCTTGTTGATACGAAGAGTGACCGTGCGTGATTTTCCAGGTTTGCTAGGATCACCATGCTCTAAAGTAGTCCATTGTGTATCTGATATCACATGACTGTTTTCATCGAGCTATTTCCCTTCTTGTGCAGAAGTCCCTTTTTCTTTGGCTAAAACATCATCCTATCCATCATCTTGGACATTTGCTCTCTCATCTCTCGTATTTCGTTTTGCTTTTTGTCGGACATGCGATCTTTAGGTGCAAGGCTTTCCACTCTTCTTGGAGCTTCTTCAAGATGCTAACTCCTAGTTGTATCACAGTCTACTTGATTACGAAAACCCTTGTTCATCGCGAAAACCTTCTAATTGATAACCACTCACAAATTGACACTTTTTGTTTTATGTCATGGTTAAGTGATGTAAGAAAAAGAAAAGCACGCGAGAAACGAGTTAGGACGTATAAGACAAAAAAATAACAAGGAAATAAATTAATGTGAAATAATTGTCAACAACTTTCAAAGAATGCATAATGCCTCAGAAAACCGAGGCAGACAGAAACTACGAATCGCTTGATCTTATAACTTTCTCGATTAATCATGTCAGGTGAATTTAATTTTCACTTTCGTTTATATCATAAGCTTTTAATTTAATTTAATTACATTTTTGTAACTTTTATTATAAATATAATAAGTCACATATATTAGCACCATTAAATAATTCTAATAAAAAAACGTTAACATTGACTTTTTACTTAATATATTTTTCACATTTCGTTATCAAATATGGTATAATTGACCATAAATACAAAAATCTTTCAATAACATTATGAAAAAGAAGTCCCACAACAAATACAACGGGTCGGTTGGCGAAATTACATATCTTTATTCTCTTATAATACCTTAAATTATGATTAGATTTAAAATTTATAATCTTGAACCAAACTCTTTCTAATACAATTGTTCAACACAGGATTAATCTCGTTTTTCAAAATCAAACCTCATCAAATCTTAAAATTAATTTCATTTATCTAACGATCAAATCTAATAACTTTTAGATCAATTTTCAATCAATTTCAAATAAATAATTTTTCGAACATATTTTAAAGATCAACTCTCAATAACTCTTAATTAGCTCACTCGATTTTGAAGCATTCAAATCAATTGCTTCAAGTGATTGCATGTTTTATCCTTGAAAGGAAAACAAGCCGGCACAAATTCATCACCAATAATCAATGATGTACAAACTTCTTTTATAGCATATTCTCTAATTAAAATTGTTAATTAAAGTAACTAATGAGAAGAATAAACATTTATCATTGGATCCAACTTAATTATGCGGCAAAAGGAGAATACTACAATCATATAAAATATACATGGTTTTGGTTGCATGGACTAATTAAGAAGCACTAATTTATTTTAAGCAATTTATAAAAGCTAAAAGGAGGGTTGATATCATGACTCATGAGGTACCCCACCAAGTTATCATCTTTTTGTGAACAAAATTCGATTTGATTGAAAAAATAAACTTTTTTATTCGATTCAACATTAAAAAATTAACATAATTAAATTCAAATAAACTTCAAATTGTAAATTAACTTCAAATTGTAAATTAAGATTCGAGTTCAAACAGTGGTGGAACTTAGTGATAAATTTTGGGGGGCCAACTTAAAATTAAAAAAAAGATATTTAAATTAAAGTTTTCAAAAAATTTGAAGGGTTCAATTTACATTTTTTCAAAATAAATTAGGGTATAACTAAAAATTTTTAAATTTTGAGAGACTTAATGAGAATTTTGGAAAAAATGGGAAATATTTAATTAAGAATATTAAAAAAAGTTAAAAATTAATATGAATTTCTAAAAATTTTATGAGGGTTGAATTAAATAATTTAAAATTTTTAAAGGTCTAAACTATAATTTTTCAATTTTTTGGAGCCATGGCCCCCACTAGTCTACATTATCTTTCGTCACTGAGTTTGAATACTCTCCTAACCAGCTTATTTTTTCTTTTAAATTAATTATTGATATCCAATCTATTGATTAATTAATTCAGATCGAATTTTGCAGATGAGCGACACTCTCAATCCGGTTTACTCAATTCACAATCGTTAAGATTCAAACCTCTAACATTACTTAAATGATTCAATATCTCATCCTACTAGATCAACTGATTGTTGGTTCTAAATCAACCTAGTTAATATTAGCTAACAAGATCGTTATTTTCTAGACATGTGTACCCATGGGTGCAAATTCATGACGAGAGAAGCCCCAAAGATTCTCTTATCCATTGAAAAGAAACACACAAACACACGCAATTTTAAGCTGAACTTAGTGACCACATGCACTACTAGAAGTCATGAAATTGCCTTATTTTATGCAATCTAATGCTTTGTTTTGGGTCTTTCAAGCTCTGCAGAAATCAGAGAGGCAACAGAGGGAGGCACGTGTTTAATGGATGGAATTTCACGTGGGACGATGACCCAATGTCATGTGCATACTGGTAAGCTACCAGATTAGAATGACCATAATTTTGCTAGATTCATTTGGTGGTGGAATTGCATGACAACGCAACTAATCTAATAGCTACTAGTTAGAAAAATAATAATTCAAGATGATAAAAAGAAAAAAATTATTAAATAATTGAAAATAATATAAAAAATAAATATACGATCTAAATAAATTAAGACCTGTAGTTACATAGTCTCTTTAAAATTTCAGTCACTCCTATGATGCTTGAGATTGTTAGTCGTCTGTCTCCCAAGATACAACAATTAGATGATCAACTATAGTTGCAGATATGCAGAGATCACAAACTATATACTTACCTTCGTCTATCACCAAAAACTAGAGAAGAAATTTATTTTTGAGTTGTATTTTAACCTAGTAGATTTATACGACATTTATAGGAGTTTCACGTTGTGAAATATTGGAAATATTTGACCTAATGAAGCATTTAATTAATGAGAATATAACAATTTTCAAAATTACTTCCTTTATTAAAGGAATCTTTTAATATTCATCCTTTTAATTCGAAAACAAAACTTTACAAAGGTATAATCTATCTGAGGAAAAATATTTTAAATTTGCGTTAAAATATATACAAGCCCACGGAGAGCTCAACCGGTTAGAACATTCATGTTATCCACATCGTACACATCTGCACATTTACGAACCAACAATTGGTTCCACGTTTTTTCTCAATAACGTTTGGATCACTTTTTCATTCAAAGCTCCAAAAATATCAAAATTTTCTAACAATCCCCTACATGAATGAAAGTTATCATTTTATTAAAATTGTTTTGACTCGATGTGGTGATAGATTCTATGATCGATAGCTTCATAGGATATGTAGATGTCCTCCTTTGAACCTTCCCTTGTGAAAGTATATTTACTTTACTTGCTGACCAATAGACGTGACATCTTTAAACTATTTTGTTGTTTGTGTAAACGATGATATACTTCACTGACAACTGTCGTTTCAATGTCAAAATAAATTTCTTCTTCTCAATTAATAAATAAAGGAAATTCGCAGTATAGAGAAGTAAGGGTCGAATCCACAGGGACTTAGAAAATTCTAAATTTATGTCTGATTGGTTTATAACAGGCGTGATATAGTAAAATCAGGGAGTTTGGTAAAATGAAATTAAATAGTAAAAAGAGATAAAATAAATAAAGGCAATATAAGTAAAAATAGAAGAGTAAAGATTGTAAAATGGATATGGTAAAAATAGCCTCAAGCATCACTTTGACTCAATTTCCTTTAGATCATCAAATTAGATTTTACATTCAGGATTCATATCGGTTACTTTGTCTACAGGGGAATTCCCCGTTAGTCTATTTGTATACCGAATACCAAAGGCAATCTTTGATTCCGGCTTCGGAAATTGATCTAATCAACATCAATTGTTGTAGATCAATTATCGTTTAAGTTCATGGCGACCAACTCAGAGTGTTGCTTCTATAACCGTCAATTCCAATCTACATTCCCTCTTGGCGAAGCTATCTCGCCAAGCGTGTTCCGAGGAAGTCAACTGTGCTTTCTATAAGCTGAATATTCCTCCTACACGTTTAATCGCAACAACAATCTAGACCAAAGTCTATATTTGATTTTGAAAACTATTTTGATTTTGAAAAATAAGTGCTGAGATTGAGAGAGATATTCCGAAGATATTAAGGGCCTGTTTCAATTCTCCCGTTGGAATTGAGTCATCTCTTCAGCTCTCGGCTTATGAAAAAATTTAGCTAAGCATGATAAAAGTCATATTTAGCATATTTAAAAACAAGCTTGAAAATAAAAGAAAAATGAAAACTTGAAAAATAAAATAAAGGACAAAACTTTTATAAAACTATAAAGAAAAGAGAATTGTAATCTAAGTTGTGTGTTTAGGCTTACCCCAAGAGGGTATTTATAGCCTCTCAAAGCCTAAGGATAAACAAAGAAATTAAAATAAAATAATCCTAAAGATAATTTTTTTTCTAAATTCAAACTCTAAACAAGTCTCCTAATGCAACTCTGCTCGTCCATCTTCCAGAAGGCACATTGAGTAGATCTTCTAGAAACCGTCGCTGACTGGACCTTCTAGAAACTGCCACATGAGACCGTGTCATGCCCAGAGTTGTGCCCATGTCTCCAGCCGTGACCAAATAATAATAAAAATTGCAGAATGCGTCCGTTTTATCACTAATTCTAGAAAGTAAGACCTTGCACGAAAATAAGCATAACACAACCAAATAGTAGCAATAAATTCAAAAGATTGAAGAAATAACGAGAAAATATTAACAATTTTGAACACTCATCAATTTCCCCCTCACTTATCTCATGCTTGTCCTCAAGTATGATATAATCAAATTTGTCAAAAATTCCATTTATCGTAATTTTTCATGTTTCACATTCAAGGAAGCAAGGTAGAGACCACAAGAATTATTCAAGTTAAGAAATCAATCAATTGAACATAACCAATTGGATCAAGTCAATGTAATTGTAACATCCATTCATTCATTAATCTCAATGCCCATAAATCAATACCTTACCGGGATTCACTCAAAGTACTCAATGGGTATAGAAATGCTCAATGTCAGAACCGACATGATATTACCATAGGCTTGCAAGTAAATCAAATCTCCACTACTAATGAGAACAAAATGCATAAATCAAAGGGTCTTTTATTGGTTGTAACGGGGCTTCGGTAAAGGTGGGGAAAAGGCTAAATATAAGGCTACAAATTCAAGGCAAATAATAAGTTCAATTCCATCAAAAACATTAAGCACAATAAGATAAAAAAGACAAATTATCAAACAACAAATTTCTTTTCGAAATGCATTTGATTTTTTTTTCTTTTTGTTGTTTTATTTTCTATTTTCTCATGCCTTTTTTTCTCTTTTTTTTGAACATCTTCTTTTTCTCTTTATTTTTTGTTTCTTTCGAACTGCTATTGCTTTTTTCGATGGAGCATACATCGGATAACTACTCACTTGCCTTAAAAATGGTAGAAAATAGTGATAAAATAAAAGGCTCGAGGTTATAAATATGGTGAAAACAAAGAAATGGGAATAGGCTCAATAGTGATTAACTAGGGGAAAATGAATGAGTAGGCAATTTAGTGGGGGAAAACGGAATGGTTTATCCTAAGGTGCCCAAATCATTTTAAGCATCATGTTCATGTGTAATATTGACAGTATTTAAAATACAGGTTCTAGACTACCAATGTCAAATTCGACATACTCAATCCAACAAAATGAGAGCGAAAATAATATGCTCATAAATGCTCAAATCTCATCAAATTGTTTTATGCATTGAGCTAATTACATTTCAACCAACAAAATCATGGAATATCACAAAAATATAAACTTGATCATAATTCATGCTATTCTCTATCAAGAACTTCCTAACCTAAACAATCATGTGTTCCCAAACAAGAATAACAATTCCAAAAATTTTCAATAAGACAAAGAAATTCAATGAAATTTTCACAAATCCAACCAACACATACTAGCATCAAAACATATAGATATGTAAAAGGAAAATTCAACCTACACTCTACTCCCCCTCACTTAAAGCATTTTACCTCAAAACGTAAAATTAAAATGCAAGAGAAGGAATATAGTGCTCCTTAGATTTAATGACGACCATTGTTCCCTTAGAAGTGTGCTATTGTGCGCCGTAGGGAGTCAACCGTATCGATACCGTCAGAGGGGTATCAATACCACTATATAGTAACATATGTACCATTTGAGGGTATTGGTACCATATTTCAATTCTATTTCCACGGTACCGATACCGTCATAGGGGTATCGGTACTACACTGCTTTGTATGCCATTACATGCTCCTGGGCTTAATTTGACATTGTTCGGATGATAATCTCTAATTCTTCATTGTTTAAGTTTGAAAAACATTCAGTTCATGCAAAATAGTGATAAAAATTAAATGAAACATGCTTAATCAAAATAAAATTAAAAATGTAAGGGAATTAAAAACAATGGGTTGCCTCCCATAAAGCGCTTTGTTTAACATCGTTAGCTCGACGATCTGATTCAGACTACAAGTTCCGTGACAAACACTTCCACTTTATTCTCTTTTTCCAACTAAGAAATTCCTTATGAGAAATTCAAAAATTATCATAAAGATTTTTTCGGATATTTCCCATATTAAAAATCTTGTAAAAAAGAATGGCCGTCAAAACATCTCTTTTACCAAAAATTGATTTCTTCAAATGATTCCTCGATGGTTTCGACTTAATTTTTGGTTCATACAAAAGGAAAGGTAAAACTTTAGTTTTTAAAGGAGTTAAGATCAAATCTGAATCAACAACTGAAATATTTTTCAACTCCCTTATGTTGTCTTTTTTATCATCCGATTTCCTATATAAATTATCAACAAAGTTAGATTCATCATCAACATGTTCAATAACGCCAACAAAATTAATACTATGCACATTATCCGGATATCTCATTATTTTATAAACATCAAATTTTACGATCTCACCGTCGAACTCTATAGTAAGAATATCACTTTAAACGTCAATTTGTGCATTTTTGTGCTCTGAAAGGGATGACAGAGGATGATTTCAGAACCAATGTTGCTACGATCATTTTCCATATCAATCACATAAAAAGCAACATGGAAAATTAAGTCTTCTACCTCTACTAGAACATTTTTCTATGAGTCCTTCAGGATAAATAATTGATTTGTCGGCGAGTTGAAGTATAACTCTCGTCTCCGTTAAAGGCTCGATGGAAATTAAATTATAGACGGAGAGAGGCATTATATTGATAGAGGCACCTAGATCGCACATAGCTCGCTTGATTTTAACCTCACTAATTTTACAAGGTATTGAAAACATACCTTGGTCCTTATACTTTGGTGGAAGCGGTCGTTGGAAAACTGCTGAGAAGTTCTCACCTAAAATTCACATTCTTGTTTCTGGTAAGTCGCCTTTTATTAGTGCAGAGATCTTTAAGGTATATGGCATACCTCGATACTTTTCGGATTACCTAAGAAGCGAAATTTTTATTTCCACTTTCTGTAATACATCCAAGATTTCTCTCTCCTCTGATTGTTTGTCTCTTTTAATGAATCTTTCAAGAAACGGAGGCAGAATAGCATAGGGAGGTGCGCAAAATTAGTTTCCGATTCATATTTATTCTTTTCTCTGGATTTTACGTCAACTGATTCTTCTTCCCTCTAGTTGTTTGAATTTTATTCTTTCTTTCGGGTTCTTGCACTTACTTCCTTTGGGTCTGGTTATTCAATAATTATACCACTTAGGAGGGTGATGGCACTAACATTCTCTCTTGGTTTCGGATCAGTTTATGATGATAACCTCCTTTGTGATTATAATCTCCCCACGGTCTGAGTCGGTTGGCTCATCTGCTTGTTTATCTCTTGGAAGTGGGCTTTAGTACGAATATGGAATTTTTCATGGGAAAGTGCTAACCTCTCGAAAATTGACTCTAATGATGTCTTCTACGGCTGTTGTAGTGGTGAAGGCGGTCTCATTTGATAATCTTGATTCGGCCTTAAGTTTTGTGCATAACTAAAATTTGGATGATCCCTCAATCATGGGTTGTAAGTATTACCGTAGGGATTTTAAGCTCTTTGGGGAGGTCCTGGAAAGTTTTTGACTGCATTGAATTGAGCTGCTGCGTCATTTTGAATCAGTGGATAGCCGTCTGTCGGATGATCAGGTAATGCACATATTCCACATGATCTGTTTGGTCCTGTCTTTTCTGCAAAAATAGAGTTGATGACTTTAGTTAACTTATTTATCTTATTTTTCTAAGGAAGATGAACTTATCTCATAAACCCTTCGAGGAGGTTCATTATTTACATGGAATTATTGAGAGTTTGCGGCCATTATGGAAATTAAACCCCTAGCCTCAGTAGGAGTCATATTCACTAAGGCTTCGCCGCTGGAAGCATCGATCATCTTCATCTCCAGGAGAGTTAATCCTTCATAAAAGTTTTGAATGAGTGTTTGTTCAGTTAACCCATGTAGTTCACTTACTTTCTCCGCAGAGAAAAAACTGTCAAGAAAAAGTCGAGTCATTTGAGCCCATGTAGTAATAGAATTATGAGGTACATAAAATAACCACTCCTTAGCCAAATCGGCTAAGGAAAAAGGAAAAGCTCTAAGTTTAATTTGATCTTCGTTTACTCCTTGTGGTCTCATACTGGAGCAGACCCTGTGAAATTCCATGAGATGTTTGTGTGGATTCTCGTTTGGCAATCCGCAGAAGGTAGGGAGGAGATGAATAAAGCTAGTTTTCAATTGGTATGGAGTTTCGCCTTGGGGAAAATCAATGCACAAAGACTCTTGTTCAGTGGGTATCGCGACTAACTCTCTGATGGTAGGATCGACCATCAGAATTGGTTATGTGTTAACGGATTCACCTAAATTTGATTCTGATTCTAGATTTGATTGTTGTCTCCTTCTTTCCCAAAGCGTCTGTGCGTGAAGTCTCCTAGCTCTGGCTTCGATCTTTGGGTCGTACTCCACTAATGCTCCTGGATTATTCCTGGTCATAAATCAAAAGCAAAAAAAAAATTAGTAACTTTGGCGAAGTCCCCAGTAACGGCACCAATTTGACAATTGTCATTTAGATGTCAAAATAAATTCCTTCTTCTCGATTAATAAATAAAGTAAATTCACAGTATAGAGAAGTAAGGGTCGAATCCACAGGGACTTATAAAATTCGAAATTTATGTCTGATTGGTTTATACCAGGTGGGGGGTTGGTAAAATGAAATTAAATAGTAAAAAGAGATTAAATAAATAAAGGCAATTAAAGTAAAAATAGGAGAGTAAAGATTGTAAAATGGATATGGTAAAAATAGCCTCAAGCTTCGCTTTGGCTCAATTTTCTTTAGATCATCGAATTAGATTTTCCCTTCGGGATTCACGTCGGTTACTTTGTCTACAAGGGCAATCCCTGTGACTCTATTTGTATACCGAATAACCAAGGTAATCTTTGATTATGGCTTCGAAAATTGATCTAATCAACATCAATTGTCATACATCAATTACCGTTTAAGTTCATGGCGACCGAGTCGGAGTGTTGCTTCTATAATCGTCAATTCTAATCTCAATTCCCTCTTGGCGAAGTTATCTCGCCAAGTGTGTTCCCAGGAAGTCGAGTGTGCTTTCTATATGCTGAATCTTCCTCCCACACATTTAATCGCAGCAACAATTTAGACCAAAGTCTATATTTGATTTTGAAAACTGTTTTGATTTTGAAAAATAAGCGCTGAGATTGATAGAGATATTCTGAAGATATTAAGGGTCTATTTCAATTCTCCTGTTGGAATTGAGCCATCGCTTCAGCTCTCGGTTTATGAAAAATTTAGCTAAGCATGACAAAAGTCATACTTAGCATATTTAAAAACAAGCTTGAAAATAAAAGGAAAATGAAAACTTGAAAAATAAAATAAAGGAGAGAACTTTTATAAAACTAAAAATAAAAGAGAATTGTAATCTGAGTTGTGTGTTTAGGCTTACCCCAAGAGGGTATTTATAGCCCTCTCAAAGTCTAAGGATAAACAAAGAAATTAAAATAATATAATCTTAAAGATAATTGTTTTTTTTCTAAATTCAAACTCTAAACAAGTCTCTTAATGCAACTTTGCTCATCCATATTCCAGAAGGCGCGCTGAGTAGATCTTTTAGAAATCGTCGCTGACTGGACCTTTTATAAACTGCCACGCCAGACCGTGTCGTGCCAAGAGTCGTGCCCATGTCTCCAGTCGTGACCAAATAATAATAAAAAGTTGTAGAATACGTCTGTTTTACCACTAATTCTGGAAAGTAAGGTCCTGCACGAAAATAAGCATAACACAACCAAATTAGCAGCAATAAATCCACAAGATCTAAGAAATAACAAGAAAATATTAACAATTCTGAACACTCATCATTCACACAACTACCTTTTTGACAAGAATATTAGTTTTCATGGGTATGTCCATATAGCAATGAACATCACATGGTTCTGCAAGAGTTTGAAAGAACTATGCCCAATAGTTTCCTTGAAGTGGCAATTCTTCACTCTCATGTAGGTATTTATGTTGCTCGACTCACCGAAACACACAATGATCATTAAAAGTTTTGCTTAGCCTGTACCACTTTGTTCACTATTTACATCATAGGAATGAATTTGGGATAAGAAATCCCCACAGTGATTGCACACGGTTTATGCAATTAAGATGTCCCTTTGAACCTAGATCTTGTGATCTCTAATCAACTAAGTATGGTTTTCCTCCACATAATACTTTTAATTTTTATGGGCATTAGTCTCATTCCTTTAGATATTTTCTCAAGTCAATCTCAATTTAATCTTTATTTAGTGGATATCCACAATGTTATCATTTGATCTTACAAAATAAATAGAGAATAACTCCATTTGAGATGAATTGTATGAATATGTCTCGACTTACTATTATACATAAAGTTTTGCGCTCTACCAATTTTTTGTTTGGTTTTCAATAAGTTAAAATTGTGGGAACAAACTTTGTTCATTTAGAAATATCCTTCAAGAAATCCTAAAGTCATTCAACTTATTTTGTAGACTTTTCTAAAGCTACAAACTTAGATTCCATTGTGGATCTGACTATATCCATTTTTTTAGTCATTCAACTTATTTTGTAGACTTTTCTAAAGCTACAAACTTAGATTCCATTGTGGATATGGATATATCCATTTTCTTAAAGATTTTCATGACATGACTCATCTTTTAGTGTGGAACATATTCATCTTGTCTTTGATATGTTGAATATAAGATATTTAACTGCTATCAGGGTATCTAGGGATGAGCATCCGGTGGAGTCGAGTTAAAAAATTTCGAGTTATTTGAGTTGACGAGTCATATTTTATGACTTGAACTTAACTTGAAATTTTTCTGAGTCAAGTTGAGTTGTTCGAGTTTCTATACAAATTTAATTGTAATTATTTACAGTATTATAATACATATTTGTTCCAATTTTCAGCTTTCTCTAACCATATATATATATATATATATTCTTTTCACATTATAATGTTATTTAATATTATATTTTAAAGAAGATATTTTGATGATAAAAGATTGATGAGAGTATAAAGGAGTCAAACAATTGATGTGAAGAAAGAATTTGTAAACAATTGTAGTCAAAAGACTAAATTGAGTAACATGTAAAGTTAAAGAACTAAACTAAAAAAAGATAATACATTTTAAGTAAGAAAAAATAAGAATCAAAGTTACATATGTATTTTATAGTGGTAGGGAGCATGTGGTTTAAACTTGGTCAAAAATGTACTTAAAATGAAGGATGAATTGAAGAAATACAAAATTCATAAAAAAAATGAAAGATTAAATTGAAAAAATAGAAAATTTGTTATCAAAAAGTGGAATTGAAAGTACATATTTATTCTAAGATGGTTTAGGAACATGTGGTTCAAATTTGGTAAAACAATGACATAAAATGAACGAGGAAATGAATGAATAGGAAATCAGAGACTAAATCGTAAATATGTCAAAATACTCATCCAAATTTTTTATTTTTCGAGTTACTAGAAATTTTGAAATTTTAAATCGACTTGATTATGTCAAGGTTAAATGATTTATTTCTTTTTAGAAAATAGAATCATTCAAGATTCCCAAGACAATAGATTTAACGATTTATTTCCTTCTATAAAATATAATCATTCAAGATTCTTAGGAAGATAAATTCAACAATTTATTTTCTTTTACAAAATTGAAGATTCTTAAGGAAATTAATTCACTGATTTTTTTTAAAGTTACAATCAACGCAAGATTCTATCGTTAAAATCAATGATTAATTCCCCTCCTTTCAATGTTACATCTTTTGTTAAGCAACAAGATTAATAATACTAAAACCAGAAATAAATTTATCGAGACAACCCGATTCCATTTAAAAAACATGAATAAAAAGGAATTAAGTTTTTATTTTGATTTTGGGAACCCAATAATCAAAAGCCTTAGATTAAACTTCGAATATGTATGTATCTATAAAATTTCTCAAAAAGGTTTTAGTACGAGAATAAATTTCGAAGTGTTTTTGAACACAACCAATAATTACTATAACATTTAGTAATAATTATAAATATCAAAAATATTCTTTATTCATGTCATGTTTAATATTCTTTATTAAAGGATCAAAATAATTATAAGTTAATAATATCATAACCATAATTTTATGAATACTACCATGATGCACTTTTATAGTTGAAATCTTACCATAGTGATATTACCAAATAATATCATAACATAGAAAGAGTCATATTGATTCTTTAAATGCCCCATGTTTATAGGCAACAACCACGTATGGAAAAAAATCCATAGGCAAATAATCACATTGATGCTTTATTTTTCGATTTTATTATGAGACAGAATCAACTTTTTAAAATAAAATTAGTAATCAATGTTACTTTAATGACAAATTTTGTTAAACATATTTGTCCACTTTGAGATTAAGCAAACCATTGAAACAACAAGATGAATCCCGAAAACAAATTTTTTGCTATCTCGATTTCACCAAGATTTTCGAATCGTCTCGGATTAGAAGAAAGGTAGAAGACAGGTAGAAGAAAGAATATGTCTTAAGATTCTTAGAAATATAATAATCTGAGGCAATAAAAAAATAAAAAAAATATTGTTAAATAATCGAAAATAGTATAAAAATAAATACAAGATCGGAAACTAGTAGAAACTTGTGGCTACACAGTATCCTTAAGACATATTTTCACTTACTCCTATGATGCTTAAGATCGTTTGTCGTTTGTCTCTTACGATACAACAATTAGATGATAAGCTAAATTGCACATCTACAGATATCACGAACTATACCTTTGCCTTTGTCTATCATCGAAAACTAGAGGATAAGAAAAATAATTCTTTTGAGTTGTGTTTTAACATAGCAGATTTACATAGTATTTATAAGGGTTTCACATTGTGAATTTTTAGAATTTTTTGACCTAATAAAGCATTTAATTAATGAGAATCAAACAATTTCCAACATTTATTGTCTTGATTAAATGAACCTTTTAATTCTAAAAACAAAATTTTAAAAAGGTATGCACTATTTGAGGAAAAATATTTTAAATTTGGAATGAAATATCCGCAAGTCCATGGAGGGTTCGATCAGTTCGGACATTCACGTTACTCACATTACGTACGTCTGTACATTTACGAACTAATAATTGGTTCCACATTTTTGCTCAACAACGTTTAAATCAAAACTAAAAAAATATCGAAGTTTTCCAACACTACTCACTTTAGTTTTGAATCAAACATGAAAATAAACTAAATTCTTAGAATTAAAAGCAAGGAATAAATTTCAAAACTCCAAATAGTATAGGGACTAGACACGTAATTAACTTTTCAAATTGAGTGCATTAAAGAATGATTAAAATAGTAAAATTGGAACCAACAATCATTTGGTCTGGAATGAGACACTAGACTCTTTAAATAAGGTCAGGGGTTCGAATCTCTGGAGTTTGCGAATGGAGCAAACTGGGTTGGAGGGTCACCTTGCCTCCGCAGTACCCGATCTAGATTAGTTGGTCAATAAATCGGACACTGGTGATTAATTAAAAAAAATAGTAAAATTGGAGTTTTATGTAAAAAAAAAAACTAGTTTTCAAAATATTCTTGATGCAGTTCCAAGGGACAATGACTTTTGGTTTCTGGAATCTAAATATTCTTGATGCAGTTCCAAGGGACAATGACTTTTGGTTTCTGGAATCTGTCTGTACAGAGGAATAATTGTTTTCAAACAATAGTTTAATGGGATTAAAACAGTTTATAAAATGCTTAATCTAATATATTTTATATTCCAAAACCGCTAGTTGCTTACAATATATATTTTCCAAGAATCCGAGAAAATATTCTATCCAAACAAAGGAATCCGAGAAAATCATTCATGAATCGAACTGTTAAACCATCCATTTTTCCTACGAACTTCAATGGTTCATGTCAGAACACCCAAAAAAAAATTGAATTTTGAAATGCTTTAAACCATTTATAAATGAATTTACCAACTTTAACGGTTCAATGGTCCATTTTAAAGGAGTATTAAATGGTTTATTGAATAGGCTTTAAACTATTAATAAATGAATTTATTTCTAAATATGAACTACATGGGCATATTTTGTTCCTGTTGGGTTTGTTTAATAAACAAACCTTGAAAACTTTTTTTTAACATTTTATTTGAGAAAAATGATATATTCAGCTATACAATATTAAAAGTGCTTACCTGACTTTGTTCTGTCATTTTTTCTTTCTTTCAACTTATACTAAATCTTGTAGTCATAATTACTCGGAAAGCATAAAGAGAAACTACGCAATTGTCACGCAAATTTGGGTTCGTAACGTGTGCGTAAAAGTCCGCAGAAGGGGTTTTATGCGTACTGTTAGACTTTTCTAGAGTATTAAATTTAGGCCGATCATTGAAGGATAAAGTGTATTCCATTTAATTTAAGATAATTACTTAAATTAAAGGGAATAATGTAGATATTATTTGATTTGAATTCAATTTTTTTATGAAAAAATAATATAAAAATTTGTTAGATGAGATTTAATCTCAGTCGTCGATGTAATTTAATCTAAGTCATTAGATCTAGGAGAGCTCGACTATAAATAGAGGCTCCTTAGCTCATTAGTAATCACTTCAATCATTCAATTCTTTCAGAGTAATTAAACTCATGCATTCATTATAAGTTTTTCTCTTGTCGCTTTGTTTCTTTGTTTCTTAGCTTATTTGTTTTGTTGCCTCTCTTGATGGCATAGATAGTCCCAATAGTATTTACGCTTGCGCATATTGATCAACTCTTGTGGGTTTTTTCATCGTTTGGTGAGCTTAAGTTCTCACAAGGATACAGTGAAGTCTTACTGAGGCACCAATTCAACCGAGAGAGCGTTTACGATCGCACAAGTCAGCTAGTCAAAACTCTAGTCCCGTGACAAGCAGTATCATAGCAAGTTGTTACAGTGACAACTAGTGTTTTGAAACTATTTGGAAGTATATGTTACGTAAAATAGGTGTTTCTACAGAATAGGCCGTGGAGACCTGTGGTAGGAAATAAGAGGCAAGTCTAATGGACTTGATGATGTCGAGGGTGTCTCGATTCATGGATACCTTGGTGAATTCACGATATAGCCTTGAAGTAGTTGAAATCAGGCCAAGAGGAGTTGGATCCCAGGGAGAGGAGCTCAAGGTTGGAGTTTAAGGATCATTTGATTGATCGAGGGACATGTTTAACAAGAGGGAGAAAATCTCAACAATGTTTGAGAAGAGAGTCAATAAACTTGTGAAATTCAAGGAAGAAGACAAGTAGACCTAAGGTGTTGTGGAGTCAAGTCCTGACAAGTTAGAATTCATGAAGGACTCGATCAAAGATAAGACCCAATATCTTCTCAACGAGTTGGATTGGAGATTGCTCTAAAGGAGTGACGCGATCAAAGCCATGGTGGTAGCTTTAATGAACGAGATGGATGGGCTCAAGAGTGAGCTACACATTTACAAGGATGCAATGAGTGAGTGTGGTGTGCTTAATACCTTCTTAGAGGGACAAATATCATGGGTGAAGCTTGTAGTAGAGCAAGTGATATGATCGCCAATAGCAAAGACCTAGAGAAGTACCCAAGTGGCCCCATCACACGAGCAAGGGCTAAGGAGTTTCAAGCAGCCATGAAGAGTAAATTTACATCAAGCTTGGGACGTGATGAAGAAGGAATAATAAGGGAGGAACACTTTACGTTTCTTATGCATGCATTTTCATGAGAATTGAAGTTTGCATAACATTCATTGCATTTAATAAGTGTGATGTTCATTTAAGCATGCATTGCATTTAAATCATCTAGTTCATTTAGGGAAGTAGTTCATTTATGCCTTTAGATCCTTTAGTAAGTTACTTCATTCATGCATCTAGTTCATTTATTAAACTAACTCTTAATTGTTTCATGGATGTTTTCAATTAAAGACTAAATAAAGTTCACCTTTGTGTCTAGGTGCATGAGAGAAGTTGAACGATTTCATAAACTGCAAGAAATTCAATCAAAATGTCTACCAATTCTGGATGTGATACAAACGTTTTTTGTTCCATATATCAATTGGGAATTATTCCTCTATCTCTTATCTTTCGAATGCCTTTTGAATCACCTCAAGCCGATATCGGGACCTTGAGAAATGGTCGATTTATTGAAGACAATGCAGGCTGGAATTTTGTTAAGAGAATTTTATGCATGGATGATTTGGATGAGTTTGAGCCAAGGGAGAGTCTTTTCAACTTCAGCCAAGTGACAAGCCATTGAAGGACTCTTAATTCACACATTCAAGGCATTCAAAGCTGATTGTTATCATCTAAAGTCAAAGGTTGTTGATAAGTGCTTTATTTAGTTATTATTTTGATTTTGAATTGCTCTGTAATCATTGGTTTTTGTGGCTTATTTGTTCGTTTTGATTCATTTTCTGTGCAGGACGTTAGATTCTGGAAATTGCACTAAAAGGACATAATTTTGCAGTTTTTTTTATTTTCGAAATCGAAGCTGGATTAGTGGGCATGAAACATCTGACGATGCGATGACGTCAGTACCTTTTAAAAGATCCAGTCAGCACTTCTAGAAGAACGAATGGATCATACGCACGTTTCTGCAATTCGGATTTGAATTAAATTCATGTTCTAGGATATTATTTTAAATATTATATTTTATCTTATCTTTGTTATAGGTATTTTAGTTTAAATAGTTTAAGTATTTTAATTAGGATTTATTTTCTTTATTTTAGGATTATTTTTACCTTGTTTTTAGGATTTTGAAGGCTATAAATACCCTCTCAGGGTAAGCCTAGAAACATATCTCTCAACAACTAGGAATTTACTCTTCTTATTCTCTCTAGCTTTAAAAAATTCTCTCTTTTATCTCCTTTCAAGTTTTCGATTTTTTTTTATTTTAAAGTTTGGTTTTCAAATATCCTAAGTATGACTTTGGTCATTCTTAGCTAATTTTCTTTTAAGACGAAGGCTAAAGCGAAGGCTAAATTCCAAACATGAGAATTGTAAAACACTTAAATCGCTTCGGATTTTTCTCTCTATTTTCTGGGCTTATTTTCAAATCAAAACGATTTTCAAAACCAAAAGTCGGCATTGGTTTGGATGTTGTTATGGTTAACGTGGGATGACAGATAGGATTATTGAAGCACATTTGACTTCCTGTGAACACACTTAGCAAAATTGTTTGCTAACAGGAAACTGAGATCGGAATCAGTTATTGTTGAAACAACAAAGTCGACAACTTTTCAAACTTCAATGTTTTAAAGATCTACAACATTGTTGTTGCTTAGATCATCTCACAAACTGAAGTTTAAGAGTGCACTTGGATATTCGGTATACAATTCATAGTCACGAGGAATTATCCTTGTAGACAAGTAGTCGACGTGAATCTTGAAGTAAAAATCTATTTCGATGATCCGAGGAATTTGAGGTAAAGCTGAAGCCTGAGGCTGTTTTTACAATAAGTTTTCTTTATTTCAATTTATTTTATTTATTTATTTGTTTATTTAATCTTTATCTCATTTTATTTCTTTAAACAATTTAAAAACTCCCCTTTTTTATCTTTATCATTATCTTATAATTATTTATTTTATTATTTTATTCTTATCTTTTTATCTTTATCTAAAATTCTATCTTCTTCTAAATAAAAAAGTCCACTAAATTAGAAACACCAGAGTCCCTATGGATCAACCCTGCATCTTTATTCTACTCTCACTTTTTACTTATTAAGAAGCATGAATTATTTTGATAGCAAAACGACAGTTATCAAATTAGCTCTGTTGTCGGGGACTCACGACAAGTTCTGATTTATTTTTCTTTGTTTTTGATATATGACCATAAGAAACCCAGACGAATTAGTAGATTTTGACTCGGAGATCGAAGCACGAGCACGAGGAATCCACGCACAAACGCTTCGAGAAAAAAAAGAGACGAGAAGAGAATAGTTCAGAAACGGAATCAAATCTGAAATCAAACTCTAAAATAGACGCATATAACGAAGATCAAATCCCGATGGTAGAAGAAGAAGAACAAACGATCCGAGAGATAGCCGCAGCTCCTTTCACTTAGACGCCATTATTCATATTCTTCCTACTTTCCACGACTTTTCCACTGAAGATCTGCACAAACACTTGTTGGAGTTCCACGTGGTTTGCACTTGCATGAAACCACAGGGAGTTGTGCAAGCAAGTTACGAAGGAGCATTCCATCATTCTACAAAAGACCAAAGAAAGTATTTAAGACTATTGGGAACGATTTAAAAAGCTTTATGCACATTGTCCGCAATATGGATTAAGTGAGCAAACGTTACTTCAATACTTTTATAAAGGTCTTTTGCCAATGGAAATGAAAATGGTAGATGCTACCAGCGGAGGAGCTTTAGTCAACACAACCCCAACAATAGCGAAAGAATTGATTTCAACCATGGCAGCCAACTCTCAACAGTTTTCAAGTGAACCCAGCTGACGGGTTCATGAGATAAGTACCTTTTCCCTTGAAAATAAGTTAGATAAATTAACTGAAGTAGTTAATCCACTTGTTGCAGGAAGATCTGGGGTAACAAGAGCATGTGGGATATGCACGAAGCTAGATCATCCGATGGACTACTGCCCGATGATACGAGAAGGAAGCAATGCAGAAATCAATGATGTAGGAAACTTTCCAGGTCCTCCACAAAGACCATACAACACATATAGCAATACTTATAATCTGGGATGGAAAGACCACCCAAATTTTAGCTATGCGGTGAATTAAAGGTTAACTTATCAACCAAGACCTCATCCTTAACAGCAAACGCAAAAGACATCATTGGAGGAAATCAAAGAAAAATTAGCAATTTCACAAGAAAAGTTGGTTACATCCCATGAAAAACTGGTTGCATCCTAGGAAAAGCTAGTTGCATCCCATGAAAAATTCCAAAGTCGAATCGAGACACATTTTCAAGAGTTGGATAACCAAGTGAGGTAACTGGCTCAAACTGTAGGGAAATTGGAATCACAAAGAAGACTACCTTCTCAAACAAAGTTAAATCCGAGAGAGAATGTTAGTACCATCACACTCCGAAGTGGAACAATCATCTCACCTGAAGTTCCAGAAGAAAAAGGCGCACATCAGGAAGAACAAGAAGAAACTCCACTTCAAAAAATACAAGGTACATCTGCGCACATCATCATTCTTCTTCTCATGAAATCGCACCACCCTTCCCATCAAGATTGTTAAAGTGTGATAAAAGAGCTGAAGAAAGGGAGATCTTAGAGGTGTTTCGAAAAGTTCAAGTTAACATGCCTCTTCTTGAAGTAATTTGACAAGTACCAAGGTATGCTCGATTTTTAAAGGACTTTGCACTATAAAAAGCAAGAAAAGGTAAATTTGGGGGAACATGTTTCCATAATATTTCAACGAAAGCTCCCACCAAGGATGAAGGATCAAGGTATGTCTGTCATACCTTGTAAAATAGGTAATTTTAAAATTAAACGTGCAATGTGAGACTTAGGGGTTCAATCAACGTTATACCATTTTCTATTTATAAAATGATTACTAACGAGCCTTTGAAGGAAATGTGAGTAGCCATACAATTGGTTGATCAGTTCATGATCTATCCAGTGGGAATGATGGAAAATGTCTTAGTAAAGGTTGATGTATTACTTTTCCTACAGATTTCTATGTCATTGACATGGAACATGATAGGTCGGATTCTTATTCTGAAGTACTCTTAGGTCGACCCTTCCTAAGCAACGTACATACAAAGATCGATGTTAGAAGTGGTATACTGACAATGGAATTTGATGGTGAGATTGTTGAATTTGATGTTTACAAAGCAATGAAATACCTAGATCGAGTTGAAAGAATTAATTTTATTGGTATTCTAGATCCTTTAATTGATGAATATATTCAATCTAATTTTCCTTATAATCTTTCCAGGGATCTTAAACTTTGTCACAAAGAGGAAAAAAATAGTTTGAAAATATTTATTCAATCAATTCTGATTTATTTTTACCTTCCTCTAAAATAAAATTTTATCTTCTGTTTTGCAGGAACTTGAGCTAGAATTAAAGCAGTTAGCGGAACATTTGAAATATGCCTTTTTAGGCGAAAATGAAACCTTACAGTTGATCATCTCGAATAGATTATCCAAATGAGAAAAGGAAGCTTTGATCATGATGTTACTTTATCAGAAAAAAGCCATAGGATTGACCATTGCCGACATTAAATGATTAAGTCCCTCGACTTGAATGCACAAGATCAAGATCGAAGAAGGGGCAAAGCCATCAAGAGATGGGCAACGACGATTAAATCCATCGATGATGGAAGTAGTAAAAAAGGAAATTCAGAAACTCATTGATGCTGACGTAATCTATCTGATATTGGATAGTAATTGGGAAAGTCCAATTCATGTGGTTCCCAAGAAAACGGGAGTCACAGTGGTCGAAAATCAAGAAGGGGAGTTAGTGTCAACAAGATTCAAAATGAATGACGAGTTTGTATTGATTACAAGAAGTTGAACTCTCTTACTCGAAAAGATCATTTTCCTCTTCTCTTTATATACCAAATGATTGAAATGTTAGATGGGAAAACTCATTAATGTTGCCTTGATGGTGTTTTTAGGTTTTTTTTCCAAATCCCAGTAGCGCCTGAGAATCAATAAAAAATGACTTTTACTTGTCCCTTCGGTACATTTACATATAGACGAATGCCTTTCGGTCTTTGTAACGCACCGACCACCTTTCAAAGATGCATGTTGAGTATATTTTCTGACTATGTGGAGAAAGGCATCGAAGTGTTTATGGATGACTTCACGATTTATGGTAATTCTTTTAGTGAATGTTTTGATAATTTAACTAATGTGCTTAAAAGATGCTTAGAGTATAACCTTGCTTTAAATTATGAAAAATGCAATTTTATGGTTGATAAAGGGTCAAATTTAGGTCATATTGTTTCCTCAAAAGGGATTGCAGTTGATAAAGCTAAAACATATATTATACGATGAATTCCTTACCCCACAACTGTGAGGGAAATTTATTCTTTTCTTGGCCATCCATAATTTTACCACAGGTTTATTAAAGACTTTTCGAAGATAGCACAACCTTTATGCAATATTTTCCAAAAGGATCAAGACTTTAATTTTGACTCAAAATACATGGAGTCTTTCGATTCATTAAAGGAAAAGGTTATTTCAGCTCCAATTGTTCAACCACTAGATTGGAATTACCTATTTGAACTTATGTGTGTCGCATTGGATATTAGCGTTGGAGCCGTTCTCGGCCAAAAAATAGGGAAAGATCCATATATCATAGCCTATGCGTCCCGAACTTTGGATTCGACTCAGAAAAATTATTCAATTACGGAAAAAGAACTCTTTGTTATAATTTTTGCTTCAGAAAAATTTAGATATTATTTGCTTGGCACTAAAATTACTATTTTTTCTTATCATGCATCTTTAAGATATTTGATGATAAAAAAGGAAGCAAAACTGAGGCTTATCTGATGGATCCTTCTTTTACTGAAATTTAACTTGGAAATCAAAGACAAAAATGATGTGAAAATCTGGTAGCAGATCACTTGAGTAGAATTCCCCTTTCCACATCTGACCCACCACTTAGAGAATAATTTCCTGAAGAAAAATTGACGGTGGCACAAAGCATAACTCCATGGTTTGCGGATATGGTTAATTATTTGACCACTTGTAAGTTACCATTATATTTTTCGAGAGCTGAAATCAATTGAATTAAGCGAGAATCCCGATATTATATTTGGGACAATTCTTATTTATGGAAGCACTGCTCCGATCAGGTAATTCGACGATGTATTGTCGAAGATGAGGTAAATTCAATTTTATAATTTTGTCACTCTTACTCTTGTGGTGGTCATTTTGTGCCAAAACGTGCAACTCATAAAATTATTTAATGTGGTTTCTTTTGGCCTCACATCTTTCGAAACTCTTATCTATTTTGTAAACTTGTGAAATATGTCAGTGTACAGGTAATTTAAGTCGTAGGAATGAAATGCCTCTTACTTTTGTACAAGTTTGTGAAATTTTTAATGTTTGGGGAATTGATTATATGGGTCATTTAATTTCGTCATTTGGAAATACTTATATTATTTTAGCCATAGATTATGTTTCTAAATGGGTGGAAGCTAAGGCCACTCAGAATAATGATGCTACTACTACAGTTAAATTTTTTGAAAAATACTATTTTTTCTAGGTTTGGCATGCCATGGACTATAATAAGCGATAGAGGAACTCATTTCATCAACCTATTAATTGAGTCACTAATGAAGAAATTTAGAGTAACTCAAGGAATTGCTATCACTTACCATCCACAAACAAATGGACAAGCAAAAGTATCGAATCAATAAATAAAAAAATTCTTGAACAAATTGTTAAATCGGACCGAAAAAATTAGAGTTTAAAATTAACTGATGCACTTTGGGCATATCGAACCGCTTATAAAGGCTCCATTGGAATGTCACCATACCGGCTTGTTTTCGGTAAACAATGTCATTTACCGGTTAAGTTAGAACATCGAGCTTATTGGGCTATTAAACAGTGTAACATGGACATGGATGCAGTTGGTGAAGCTAAAAAATTACATATTCAAGAACTTGAGGAAATCCAAAAAAATTCCTATGACAATGCTCGTATATTTAAAGAAAAAACAAAAGAATTTCACGATAATTGAATTTCGTTTAAAACATTTTGCGTAGGTCAAAAGTTTCTGTTATTTAACTCTAAATTTAAACTTTTTGCAAGGAAACTCATATCAAAATGGCTCTGACCATTTACAGTGACTCAAGTATTTCCACACGGTGTTGTTGAAGTTGAAAATAACTTGGAAGTTTGATTTAAAGTTAATGGTCAAAGATTAAAGTCGTATTATGAAAATGCTTCGGTTGGTCTAATAGAAGAAATCAATTTAGAGGAACCTGCAATATGAAAAATCAGGTCGTCGAGCTAACGACGTTAAACAAAAGCGCTTGATGGGAGGCAATCCATTTCGTTTTATTTTTTCTTTAATTTCATTTTAATTTCGTTTTATTTTTAGCAAACTTTATTTCAGTCTATTTATTTTATTTTATCATATGCTCAATTTTATTTTATTTTTCTCTGAACAGGTTCGAATTCCAATCGAATATATAATGAAGGAGCAGTGTCTCACATAAAAAAACAAGACACAGGCGAATGTTAGAATAGCCCAATCTCATATGGCGAACGTTAGCATTCCCCAAGTCAATATTTTTGTTCCCTCTTCTGCCAAAAATTCCAAGTTATGGGCCTTAATTTTTGTTTCAAAATTTTTGGTGGGCCCCACCTTATCTATCACTATATACACTTTTACAATTTTAAACTAATCCCAACACACCCAAATATTTCCATTCTAGCTTTTAGTTTGACTAAAAGTAAAACTCTCCCACCTCACCATAAACCATAAACCGTCGCCAGTCACGCTACGTCCACCGCTCATCGCACCGCCTCCGCTATTCACCTCCCCCACATGCTGACTACTCTCTTTCTTTTCAACATGGTACGAATACGCAAAAACTAAAACTAAGGGTTCCACCGTCGCTCAACCTTGGAGGCCGCCGCCGCCATGCTGCTCCGACTATCATCGATATTCCAAGTGATTCCGACTCGCTTCCCGCTCCAACTCCTCGTCGTCATGGTGGACGTCGACTGCAAGGCTCTCTACCAAGAATTCCAGCGCCCACGTATGAGACTGTCGCTTGTCCTCCTTTCGTCGGCCGCTCCACCACTTTCCACCATTACGCTACCGGACCGAGAAATATATGACCATCCAAGCCTTCATCACTAGCGACTCCAACATTCTACTCCATGTCTTCAGGCTCGAGAACGCGTTCCATGTCGAATGTCGAGTCCCCACCGTTTGATACACCTGAACAACCCTAGGTATATTCTGAACCTGTTGATATTGAACCGTTACTAATGTGGCACCCTATTTTTGTCTATTCTAAAGATTTTAGGAATGAATTCAATTTCCCGGGTGGTGTACCACCACAACCGAGCCCTCCGTCCTCACATGGACCCACGCCTTCTTTTTCTCGTCGCTCATCCGGGCAGCCCCAACCTTCGTCCTTTGACACATGCTCAGATGAAACCAAAGGGCCACCAGAAGAAACGTTCAATCCTTTCAATGAAAGGAATCGAAGAGGTCGAACCTATTATGTACCACCCAAGGAGCTGCTGCAAGGTTATTTTTTCTCGTCGCTCATCCGGGCAGCCCAACCTTCGTCCTTTGACACATGCTCAGATGAAACCAAAGGGCCACCAGAAGAAACGTTCAATCCTTTCAATGAAAGGAATCGAAGAGGTCGAACCTATTATGTACCACCCAAGGAGCTGCTGCAAGGTTATCTCGATTTTGATGGTGACGACGTAAGGAGTTTTGGTAGCATGCGTCACTGTAGGTTTCAAGTTTGTAAGTATATTCCATCTCGTACACTTGACATTTTACATTTACGTTATGATAGGATGCGTTATTTTGATTCTATTGGTTGGACTCTCTATTAAAATTTTAGATGTGATACTTATTACGAGTTAGTCTTTGAATTCTCTACCACTTTCATTTTTCTGCAACGTCATGCCATTTCTATGAATACACCTGATGTTATTGCTTTTTGGCTGCTAGGATAATATTTTAGGATGTCGTTAAATGATTTTAATTTCTCTATGGGGTTCGTGACATCTTCTGACATCTTTACGTGAGATTCTACATGACATTGATACTAATATGGCTTATGAAGCACTTACATGATTGGTAGTCATTCAATTCGATGCACGCATTACAAAGGCGTGGCACATTCACGACCCCGCTCTCCGTTACATATACTTGTTCCTTGCTTATAGCTATTTCGATCGTAATGATACTACATCTTGTTTAAGTAAGGTTGAATTGTTTTTCCTATGGTGTATGCAAACCGGTACGAAGGTAAATATAGGATATTGGTTCGCTCGAGCCTTCGCGCGAGTTGTACGAACCAATCAACCCTTGATCCTTGGACTTTATATTATACATTTAGGATCCCATCTGTTTCTATTGACCTTTGACACTGTGAATTTTACTCATGCTTTTTCCATGGATCTACTTGATGCTAGGTGTTTGGACTCAATGGAACTTCTCGTAGGCACTCCTGCTGCCTCCACATTGTACCTCTCGACACCATTATACCTCGTAATGGGGGCGTGTACATGAGGCAGATTGAACCACCTCTGGAAGACATCTCCCAACCGGATATGCGAACTGAGATGCAAGGCGTGTCTGGTCTCCTTGACACTATTAAAGTCAACCTTGCCGAGGTTCTTTTTTACCTTCATCTGGACTCGTCTCGACGTGGTCATGGCCGCAGTCACCACTAGATTTGGGAGTATTCCTTTTCCCTCTCTTTGTTTTTAAATTTGAAATATGTTTTGGGACAAAACGAATTAAGTGAAGGGGAAAGATAAACATGCCAAAAATTTTCCTTGACTTATTTGATTATTTAAAATTGAGTTATTTTGATATTGATGAGTTGGGATCGTTGGTTTCTATTCTTGAACTTCATTTTATACTCTTGTTTCCTTTTGGATTGTGACCATGTTTTGATCGAATTTAATTTGCATGATTGGTGATTGGTATAGCTGGTGATTTTTTTTTAGTATTGATATTTAATGCTTTTGTTGATAGAGATGAACTTGACTCAGTGCGTATAAACTTTTCTTGTGAGATTTGAGCTTATCGAGCATACATTTTCTTTCTTGCTCATTGTTTGATTTAAGTGTGTCGGACTAATTAGGATGTTCTAGAACTTGTAATCACAATGCATATCAAGACTACATGTTGAACGTAATGTTTTAATGAGACAGGGGAACCTAGGATAAACACACTTTTCCCAAAAGCCTACCCATTTACATATCCACTAGTAAACCATATTTGAGCCTATTTCCCTTTCTTTGTTTTACACCTCATAATTAAACCCGAAGCCTTTATTTTTATTTTTCCTCTCTTTTCACACCCTTACCGAGACTTGAGATCTTCTATCACTCTTGTTCCATGAAAAATAAAGTAAAAAAAATCTTCATTGTTTCGAACATCAAAAAAAGAAAAAAGAAAAAAGTGTTCACTGTTTTGAATAGAAAAAACGAAGAAGAAGGAAAATCGATCGTTTCAATTGCCTTTCATTTATTCTTTTTCCTTGTTTTATTATGCTTCATGTTAAGTTTGTGGATCGTTCCTAATTGTATTAATCTCTTTTCTTGGTACTTAACCCTATCATCATGGCCTTTTCCCTACCCTAACCAAAGCCATTCATTTTTAGTAGTGGAGACTTGATTGGATTCCAATCCTATGGTAATATTTTGGTTAGTTTCGGATTAAGTGATTTCATTTACCCCAAACACTTTGAGTGGATATGTGTGAATCTCTGTGAGGTATTGAGTCATGTTTCATTAAAATTGGCAATTAATTGGGATATCTTGCTTACTTTAAATTTTCTTAGTTATGTCTTTGTTTGATTGTAACTTGCATTCGGAAAATTTCATAGACTTAGTTCGATTGGAAGTTTGAGAAATAAATTGAACATGAAGATGGCAACTTATGATTTTGATGTATTAATTGATAAATGCTTGAGGACAATCATTGAATAAGTGAGGGGGAATTTGATAAGTGCTTTATTTAGTTATTATTTTTCTTTTGAATTGCTCCTTAATCATTGATTTTTGTGGCTTATTTGTTCGTTTTGATTCATTTTATATGCAAGACGCTATATTCTGGAAATTGCACTAAAAGGACAGAATTCTGCAGTTTTTTTATTTTCGGAATCAAAGGTGGATTAGTGGTCATGACTCGGATTTGAATTAAACTCATTTTAGGATATTATTTTAAATATTATATTTTATCTTATCTTTGTTTTAGGTATTTTAGTTTAAATACTTTTAAGTATTTTAATTAGGATTTATTTTCTTTATTTTAGGATTATCTTTACCTTGTTTTTAGGATTTTGAAGGCTATAAATACACTCTCAGGGTAAGCCTGGAGATATATCTCTCAACAACTGATATTTTACTCTTCTTATTCTCTCTAACTTTATAAAATTCACTCTTTTATTTCCTTCCAAGTTTTTGATTTTATTTTATTTTCAAGTTTGGTTTTCAAATATGCTAAGTATGACTTTGGTCATGCTTAGCAAATTTTCTTTTAAGCTGAAGGTTAAAGCGAAGGCTCAATTTCAAACGTGAGAATTGTAAGGTACTTAAATCGCTTCGGATTTTCTCTCTGTTTTTTAGGCTTATTTTCAAATCAAAAAGATTTTCAAAACCAAAAGTCGGCGTTGGTCTGGATGTTGTTATGGTTAATATGGGATGATTAATAGGCTTATTGAAGAACATTCGACTTCCTGTGAACACACTTAGCAAAATTGTTTGGTAAAAGGAAACTGAGACCAGATTCAATTATTTTTGAAACAACATAATCCGAGTTGACAGCTTTTCAAACTTCAACGTTTTAAAGATCTACAAAATTGTTATTGCTTAGATTAACTCACAAATCGAAATTTAAGAGTGCACTTGGATATTCGGTATATAAAGCATAGTCACAAGGAATTGTTCTTGTCGACAAGTAGCCGACGTGAATCTTGAAGTAAAACTCTATTTCGATGATCGAATGAATTTGAGGCAAAGTTGAAGCCTAAGGCTATTTTTACCATAAATTTTCTTTATCTCAATTTATTTTCTTTATTTTATTTGTTTATTTCATCTTTATCTCATTTTATTTCTTTAAACAATTTAAAAACTCCCCCTTTTTATCTTTATCATTATCTTATAATTATTTATTTTATTATTTTATTCTTATCTTTTTATCTTTATCTAAAATTCTATCTTCTTCTCTATTCTACTCTCACTTTTTACTTATTAAGAAGACGTAATTATTTTGATAGCAAACCGACAGTTATTAGATGTTCATATTCTTCAACGGAGCATGCAATGAAGGGTGATTTAATTCACTTATTAATATATTTTTTAGCATGGAATAGTAAGAGTCTTCCACCCTTGGACGAAATTTTAACCAAATTAAGCTTCAAATTGTCTATATTCATCCCCAAAATGATCTAGAATATTCAATCATCCTTGAAGATAAGAAGACAAAGCATTAAAATGCATTTTATTGCTAAATTAATGAGAATGTTTTCATCTTTTGAGTATTTTCATATGCTGCTTAGAAATACTATAAATAGGCACCTTTGAGATCATTTGTAGACACCCATTTGAAGATATAAAACATTTTTGAGAGGTTGTTTTCATTCTTGTTATTTTGTAGAACTTTATCGGCATCAAGATAGTCTTGTAGTCTTCATCCATTTGTTTTTGTTATAGCGTCTCATCTATAGCTAGTGGGTCACATTCCATATCCTACCACTTCTACCTTTCCACCTTATTATATTGTTGGTTCCTATCTCATATATAGTTAGAGGGTCACAATCTATTTCCTTGAGATTATTCATACTACACACCAACACCCTACTATCTTCACCAACCATTTCATCCTTTATTTTCCTTAACCATAAGCATCACTCTTCTTACGCTGTTAATCCATTTCAACATATCTTTCATCTTTCCACTTCTATACTTTATTTATCCATTTCTATTTTATAATGTTATTTACGAATTTCAGATTACATTCAAAGTAATGTGGAGTTCTTACTAGAATCACGATCGAGCACACTCATATATGATTCGGAACACATAATCGAGATCATATAATTTGACATCAAAGATACCCAATTCAGTAATCGTATCGTATCATTTGTTATCTCCCGGGTTAGTAAAAAAACAAAAGGAAGAAAAAAGTTTAAAGAGGGAGGGAGTAATTCTTTTCATCTTTAATGAAAAAATATTTACTTCATCTCTATATTCCATTATTCAATTCGTTACTTTTATTTACCATCTCTTTTCCTTGTAGCCAATTTATTTTCACTATTTTTGCTACCAAGTCACAATTGTTTCAGCTGAAGTCCACTGGACACTTGTAAGCCTTGAGGAAGTTACCAAAAGGACTTGAAATCAAAGTAAGAGTGGTAAAAGGCAAGAGTGATCATCAAGGGTAAAAGCCATCCCGAGTGAAACACAAGTGGGAGTGACTTTTCTTGGAGTATTTGGTGAGGTTTTTTTTTGTGAAGTTATTTTTTTATTTCTAATTATGTCTCATCATTCGGGAGACAGGTAACGTTAAACCAAACCTACAAATGCAATCCATGGTGCGTGAATTGACCAGGATTTTGCGGGAAGAGTTGGAACCTCTCCATGAACGTATGGACCGCATTGAAGATGAGCGTACCCAAGGATTCCGAGAACAAGAAAATGCCAATCAAAGAGGAAATGAAGAAGTGGAAAGATCAGAAGAAGATTGTGTATCACAACAAAGAATAGGAAATCAAGGTTTAAGTCCTCAAAAGTTTCGTCCGTTAATGGATGGTAATCTTGTTAATATCAAGATTTTCATTCCACCATTCCAAAGCAAGATGGATCCCGAGGCTTACCTAGCATGGGAAAAGATGGTATAGCACATATTCAGGTGCCATGATTATTTCAAACTCAAGAAAGTAAAACTCGTTTCCCTTGAGTTTACAGATTATGCACTAATACGGTGGGATCAATTGACATCGTGTAGGATATGTAATGGAGAACATCCTATCACTACATGGGATGAAATGAAAGCAGTGATGCGAAGACGATTCACTCCAACCCACTACCATCGGGAGTTATTCAAGCGTCTTCAAAACCTTTCACAAGGTAAACGAAGTGTTGATGATTATCACAAAAAGATAGAAGTGGCCATGATTCGAGCCAACATTGATGAGGATCGATAAGCCACAATGGCAAGATTCCTAGCGGGACTTAATCTGGACATTGTGAACGTGGTTGAGTTGTAACATTATATAGAGATATAAGACAAGGTTTATATGGCCATGAAGGTGGAAAAATAACTCAAAATGAAGGATATCACACGATCTTATGGGAGTGCAACATCAAAATGGGGGCAAAGTTCATACAAGAATACTTCTCCATTGCCATCCCACGAAAGAGGAGGACCACCTATAGAAAGTAAGGCCACTGCCAAAACCAGCAAGGGTAAGACTACCGCCACACCAAATCATTCATGTGACATGAAATGTTTTAAGTATTTAGGGCATGGACACATTGCAAGCCAATGTCCAAATCGTAATACCATGTTTCTTAGAGATGATGGAGAAGTTGAATCAAAATAAGAAGAGAATGAGAATGAAGATGCTACCATTAATGAAGAAGAATTAGAGCATGTCGTGGATGGAGAGGTTCTTGTTGTTAACAAAAGCCTAAACGTGTAATCCAATGGAGGAGATGAAATACGAAATGGGCTATTTCCGGAAGAAATACGAAATGGGCTGCCACCTATTCGTGGCATAGAATATCAAATAGACTTTGTTCTCAGAGTCGTCATTATAAACTTACTAGCTTACCAAAGCAACCCCGAAGAAACTAATGAATTACAAAGGTAAGTATCTGAGTTGATGGAAAAATGCTACGTGAGGGAAAGCCTTAGCCCATGTGTCGTGCATGTTCTACTTGTGCCAAAGAATGATGGAACTTGGCGCATGTGTGTGGATTGTCGAGCGGTAAACAAAATTACAATAAAGTATTGTCATCCTATTTCTCGCTTAGATGACATGTTAGATGAGCTTAGTGGTTCTAACCTCTTTTCCAAGATTGATCTTAATAGTGGTTACCACCAAATACAAATGCAGGAATGTGATGAGTGGAAAACAACATTCAAAATGAAACAAGGCCTTTATGAGTGGTTGGCTTAACTAATGCACCAAGCATAATTATGTGGTTAATAAATCATGTTCTTAGGCCAGTCTTGGGTAAGTTTTGTGTGGATTACTTTGATGACATCCTAATCTATACTAAAACCATGGAAGAACATGATCAATATTTGAGGTCAGTTTTACTTGTTTTGAGGAATAAAAAATTGTTTTCTAATTTATAAAAATCTACATTTGGTACAGACAGGTTTTTTTCCTAGGTTTCTTTGTGAGTTCTGAAGGCTTGGAGGTTGACAAAGAAAAGGTTAAAGCCATTGAAGAGTGGCAACGACCAGCAAGCATTTCTCAAGTTAGGAGCTTCCATGGACTGGAAAGTTTTTATCGGAGATTATTCCCCAACTTCAGCACCATAGTTTCCCCACTAACAAATGTTATTAAGAAAAATTCTAAATTCTTTTAGGGGAAGATCAAAAGAAATCCTTTAATAACACTAAAGATTGTTTAATTAATGCCCCTTTACTTGCTCTACCTGATTTTAATTTGACTTTTGAAATTGAATATGATGCATCAGGTGTAGGAATTGGAGCAGTCTTGTCTCAAGGTGGACATTCTATAGCCTATTTTAGTGAGAAATTAAGTGGATCTATGCTTAATTATCCTACCTATGACAAGGCGATGTATGCTCCTATGAGGGCAATGAAAACATGGCAACACTACCTTTGGCCTAAGGAGTTCATTATTCACGCCAATCACGAGGCGTTAAAATATATTCAGGGGCATCATAAACTCAACAAAAGGTGTGACAAATGGGGTAGAGTTTCTTGAAACCTTTGTATATGTTTTCAAGTACAAGAAAGGTAAGGATAATATAGTTGTCGATGCATTGTCATGAAGGTATGCCCTTTTAAACACTTTGGAATCTAAGTTGTTGGGTTTTATTTTTATTAAAGACTTATATGTTTCTGACTTTGATTTTGGAGAAATTTACAAAGCTTGTGAGAAAGGGACGATTGGTAAATACTTTAAGCATGATGGTTTCCTATTCAAAAAAGGGAGACTATGCGTCCCTCAAGGTTCCATACGAGAATTGCTCACTAAGAAAGCCCATTGAGGGGGATTAATGGAACATTTTGGGATAACAAAGACTTTGGCTATACTTCAAGAGCACCTATATTGGCCCAAAATGAAACGAGATGTGGAAAGGTTATGTTAGCGTTGCATTACTTGCAGGAAGACCAAATCTAAAGTCATGCCACATGGACTTTACACACCATTACCCATACCGAAAGTGCCATGGATGGATATTTCAATGGATTTTGTGCTAGAGCATTCACGCTCAAAGAACAACAAAGACTCCATCTTTGTAGTTATTAATAGATTTTCCAAAATGGCTCATTTCATTCCCTATGACAAAACTAATGATGCCGCACATATTGTTACTTTGTTTTTCAAGGAAATTTTAAGGCTACATGGCATACCCATAACTATTGTGTCTGATCGGGATGTGAAGTTCTTAAGACACTTTTGGATAGACCTATGGAGTAAAATTCGTACTAAGTTACTATTATCAATTACTTGCCACCCTCAAACGGATGGTCAAACTGAAGTGGTGAACCAAGTAATTTCCATGTTACTTTGATCCATCATTCAGAAGAATTTGAGAACATGGGAGGAGAGTTTACTACATGTTGAGTTTGCATACAACCGTTCAATCTATACTACTACGGGGCGTATGCCTTTCGAACTGGTGTATGGGTTCAATCCATTAACACCAATATACTTGTTACCATTACCCACTGATCAAATTATGAATAAAGATGGACTTAACAAAGTAGAGTTTGTTAAGAAGCTTCATCAACAAGTGAGGTAGAACATTGAAAAGCGAACTAAGCAATACGAGCAACAAGAAAATAAGGGTCGTAAGCGAATTACTTTTGACCCAAGGGATTGAGTGTGGCTGCACATAAGGAAAGAAAGGTTTTCCAGCTCAATGAAAGTCCAAATTAATAGCTTGGGGAGATGGACCAATCCAAATAATCAAGAAAATCAATGACAATGTCTATCAATTAGATCTTCCATGTGAGTTTAATGTCAATGCAACCTTCAATGTTGGTGACTTGTCTCCTTATGATATAGGTGATGATTTAGGGATAATTTTCCTTAAAGAGGGAGGGACTGATATGCGCCAATAGCAAAGACCCGTAGAAGTAACCCAAGTGGCCCCATCATACGAGCAAGGGCTAAGGAGTTTCAAGCAGCCATGGAGAGTATGTTTACATCAAGCTTGGGACATGATGAAGGAGGAATAATAAGGGATGAACACTTTACGTTGCTTATGCATGAATTTGCATGACAATTTGAAGTTTGCATAACATTCATTGCAATTAAATCATCTAGTTCATTTAGAGAAGTAGTTCATTTATGCCTTTAGATCCTTTAGTAAGCTACTTCATTCATGCATCTGTTCATTTAATAAATTTAGTTCATTTATTGAACTAACTCTTAATTGTTTCATGCATGTTTTCAATTAAAGATTGAATAAAGTTCACCTTTGTGTCTATGTGCATGAGAGAAGTTGAACGGTTTCATCAGATGCAAGAATTTCAGTCAGATTGTCTTCTAATTTGGATTTGATACAGACATTTTTTTATCCGTATATCAATTTTCAATTATTCCTCTATCTATTATCTTTCGAATGCCTTTTCAATCACCTCAATCCGATATCGGGAGCTTGAGATATAATCAATTTATTGAAGACAGTGCAGGCTCAAATTTTGTTACGGGAATTTTATGCATGGATGATTTGGATGAGTTTGAGCCAAGGGAGAGTCTTTTCAACTTCAGCTAATTGACAAGCCATTGAAGGACTCTTAATTCTCACATTCAAGGCATTCAAATCTTATTGTTATCATCTAAATTCAAGGGTTGTTCATATTCTTCAAGGGAGCATACAATGAAGGGTGATTTAATTCACTTATTAATACAATTTTCAGCATGGAATAGCAAGAGTTTTCCACCCTTAGATGCAATTAAGGACAAATTAAGCTTCAAATTATCTATATTCATCCACAAAATGATCTAGAAGATTCAGCCTACCTTGAAGATAAGAAGACAAAGCATTCAAGTGCATTTTATTGCTAAATTGATGAGAATGTTTTCATCTTTTGAGTCTTTTCATATGGTGCTTAGAAATACTATAAAAAGGAACCTTTGGGATCCTTTGTAGACACACATTTGAAGATATAAAACATATTTGAGAGGTTGTTTTCATTCTTCTTCTCTTGTAGAACTTTATTATCTTTAAGATAGTCTTGTAGTCTTCATCCATTTCCTTTTGTTATAGCGTTGAATCCTAGCTCATCTATAGATAGTGGGTCGCGTTCCATATCCTACCACTTCTACCTTTCCACCTTAATATATTGTTGGTTCCTAACTCATATATAGTTATAGGGTCAGAATCCATTTCCTTGAGATTCTTCATACTATACACCAAATCCCTACTATCTTCACCAACCTTTTCATCCTTTATTTTCCTTAACCACAAGCATCACTCTTCCTACACTGCTAATCCATTTCAAAATATCTTTCATCTTTCCACTTCCATATTTTATTTATCCATTTCTATTTTACAACGCTATTTATGAATTTTAGATTACATTCAAAGTAATGTGGAGTTCTTACTAAAATTACAATCGGGCACAATAGTATATGACTTGGAACACATAATCGAAATCATATCAGGAAGGGAATACATAGAGTCTTTCAGAGGCTAAAACTATGGTCGAGTCGATAATAAAGCTTAAGGGATACAAGCTAACCAACAATAAGTTGCCTAGGCCTATGCCCAGAAATAATGGCAAAGATAGGGGAGACCGTGATAAGGAATAATCGAGAGATGGTGAAGAAAGCACTTTGAGTGTCCAAGAGTAGCCATCGAGTGGTTATAGCCATAAAAAGTAATCGAGAAAGAATGATACGGCCAAGTCCGTATAAAAAAAGAAAAGGAAGAGAAAGCCATTGAAGTGCTACTTTTGTTATAATCCTCATTTGATAAAAGGAGGTACCTAGAAGAATTATTTTGTTACTATCATAAAGAGAGAAGACGAGCCATAAGAAGTAGCAAGACATGGTGCGATTGTGAGTGTTTAAGCAATCAAGCCAATAACGAAGCTTGCGAAGATTACGAGTGTTAAAGTAGTCAAGCCGAGGGTAAAAAAGAGGAAACAACCGAAGTGTTATTATATAAAGGGCCACACAAGTTATGATGTTGCTCAGATCAAGCCAATCAGTCTAAGAGGAAGGACGAGGTCGAGTGTACTGAGCCATTGATGCTTCATTCAATGATGTTTGTTTCTACTTAGGCGAGTGGAAACTGAGAGAAGAAAAAGTTAGCTACGTCCAATAAGGCTTCCAAGGAGCTTGCCAAGCATGTTCATGTGGAGAAGAATATCGATTCAGAGACTAAAATTAGAGAAGGGTCGAATAAGTCTAAGCCATCGAGGGATATAACGATCGTGGAGACACCACCCATGGGCAAGGTGAGAAAGAAGTAACGAACCTTGAAGAAGAGGGGCTAATGTAGAAAGGTGTATCAGACTTTAAGGAAGAAAGGTCAATGCAAAGGGTGTCAAACTCCATGGACAAAGGAGGTTTGACACATTTTAGAGTAAATCTCAAACACATACTTAGTGTTTTGCCATATAATTTGCAATCTTTGATGAGTGTAGGTTGAGATTAGCCTAACTATCAATGTGGAACGACCAAAGGTTGGAATAAGAGACCCAATCCTTTACCAAAGGTGATATTACATGGATGCGAAAGTCGAGGCAAGCAACTCATATGGGGGATTGCAACCAGTCGAGATATTGAGGAATATCCAAGGTGATCAAGTCCAAGACTGTTCTAGTGGAGTGACGAGGGTGTTGCTAGATTCAGTGTGGGAGAATGTCCTGGCCTACAGATTTGGGTTTGCGGCGTGTTTGTAAAAATCCACATAAAAGGTTGTGTATAATGTTAGGCTTACCTAGACCACTTATCATGGTCTTATCTTTGGAGGATAAAGCAGATTCCATTTAATTTAAGATAATTACTTTAATTAAAAGGGATAATGCAATAACATTTTATTTTGAATTCAAATTTCTTATGATAAGATATGATAAGAAATTTGTTAGATGAGATTTATTCTTAGTCGTCGATGTAATTTAATTTAGGTCATTGGATCTATTGGAGCTCAAATATAAATAAAGGTCTCCTCACCTCATTTATAATCACTTCAGTAATTTCATTCATTCAAAGTAATAAAGCTCAGGAATTTACTCCAAGTTTCTCTCTTGTCGTATTGTTTCCTAGTTTCTTTTCTTTGTTGCCTCTCTTGGTGGCTTAGATAGCTCCGAAAGTGTTTACACTTCCGCATATTGATCAATCATAGTGGATTTGTTCGTCGCTTGCTGAGCTTAAGTTCTCACAAAGACGTGGTAAAGGCTTACTTAATCGCCAATTCAACCGAGAAAGAATCTAAGGTCAAACAGATGAACTACTCAAAACTTTAATCCTGTGCCACAACACAATTGCTTTGGAAAAAGATTACAACCAATTTTTAGTGTCCATACATAATTTCTATCCAAAATGTAAAGCCAATAATGCTATTTTTATTGCATACCATTTGTTGCGATAGTCATATATATGGACTTAAGATTTAATGTTAGGATATGCAAAATTCATGAAGTTGTATTAAAATTTTAAGGGGTATGAATATACAAAACTTTAAGAGTGTGAAATTAGATCATTGATAAAAAAATATAAAGAAAACACCTAAACTATATGAGAATTTAAAATTTTCAGGATATACGACCTCACCCTTTCGATCCATCCTTAGTGATAGTCATTCTTTATCTTATCTAACTACCAAAAGGTAGGGGCCGGGCTTATGTCATATGGTCATTCCTCCATTACCATCTTGGGACTCATTTGCTAAGGTGGGGCATCACGACGTTGATTTCGCCAAATTGTGCTTCGGTCACTGTTCGTGCGTTATTTTTCAACACCTACGAAACCATCAACATCGTTTATTATGTTTGGCCAAATATAGATGCCATAGGGAGACAGAGAAATGAGGAGGTAATGAAGTAATTGGTGTAGAGTTTAGCCTAGAAACACCATGCATGGCTTTTTAAGGGTTTTCTAAAATTATCCACTTACCCAATTCGTTCTCCAAAATGTCAGAATCCCAGACCAACTGCGTGTCTCTATATTGTTTTTTTTTTTTCTCGGCACGTCACACATGCAGAAGCATTTAGTTGCGGATATAACGTGAACTGGCGATTCTGATCATAATGCACATGGAATGCCTACGCATACACACATGCATCCCTCGGTTCATATAGATGATTAGGGGGTTTATCAAGTGAATTGATCATGAGTTGAGTAGTACTTGACTCATACTCATTAAAAAGAGATATAATATTAAAATTAATCCTCAACGTTTATTAAAATAGTCATTTTGCCCCTATTCTATCTTTTGGAGTATTTTGACTTCCAACATTTTATTTTAGGGCAAAAAGCCCCTAACATTTGATAGAATAATAACTCTTTCCCTTATTCTTTTTGCTAAGGAATTTTAGCCCTCAATGTTTCATTTTAGGTTAAAAAAGACTCCTATTTTGAGGCATTAATCGTATTTTAGATAATGATTTTCATCTATAGAGGGCATGTTGGGGCTAAAATGATAGAATAAAAGAATTAGGGACCAAAATGAGTCTTTTGGTAAACGTTGGGGGTTATTTTTTACATCATACCTTAAAACATTTATTGCTCGACTCGACTCGTTCATTAAAAAGTTAACGTTCGTAAAATCTATTAGTAAATTTATCATTAATAATTATTAATTTAGTGTCTTTCTTTCTGGTTATTCGAATAACTTTTTAAAGTAATTACTAAAAATTAGAAAAAAATTAACTACTCACGAATTTATCGAGTCGGATTAGACGTTGTTTGATTCAACTTGTTAAAATATCAAGTCTAACTTAAATTTGAATTTAATATTAATCAAACTTTAACTGAATCAAATTTGAATAATTCACGAAATTAATCACTCCTATAAGTGATAATGGATCAAAGAGTCATTGATGTGCACGGCACCTCGCTCTCAGAATATCAAATATATAAATCTGGAAAGTATTTTCATGAAGCCCAAATTGCAAGTTTGACAATTGACAGATAATCAAAGGCATTTATTTCTATTTCATGGCATCTGATGGAGAAACTTGGAGTCCAGTGGGGAAAATACAGAGGGGTAGATGTAAGATTCTTATTTTTTTTTTTAATTATTAATCTTGGGTAAGTACAAGGTAGTATCTGTTCAAATATAACTCTTAACCATTTAATATTGATCTCTCACACAACTGACATTTATGGTGCTCGAACCTGAAACCTCAAGAAATAACAACAATTCATTTACTACCGAGGTCACTTAATTCGTGTAAGATTATGAATTTGCCTTGCCTGAAATGGTCTAAAGTTGTAGGACAAGCAACCAAATAAGTAATGCATTCCAATTGTGGTCGCGGTTTCAGCGACTTGGCCTTCTCTATTTTTGTTGTCTATCCCGCAAATAATGCAAATATATACCAACTATCTTGAAAGTTGAATCCATAATGATACCAAAATATTGATTAATCAAGGGAAAAGTATGTAAATGATCCCTGTATTATAGGATATTATTTTTTTGAGTCCATGACTATTAAAAGTTACAAAATGATCCCCCGATTACATGATGATATCTTGTTGAGTCTTCCAACTATTAAAAATTACAAAATGGTCACTCGACTATTCATATGTGCTCAACTCGTCCCTTTTCGTTAGGAATTTAGCATCCTTCTGAGCTGGAAGTTAACCTACTAATTGAGATATGATAAAATCATACTTTAATGATGTTTATTGATTAATCAAGGGAAAAGTATACAAATTGCCCCCATATTATAGGATGTTGTTTTGTTGAGTCCATGACTATTAAAAGTTACAAAATGGTCACTCGACTATTCATATGTGCTCAACTCATCCCTTTTCGTTAGGAAGTTAGCGTCCTTCTGAGCTGGAAGTTAACCTACTAATTGAGATATGATAAAATCATACTTTAATGATGTTTATTGGAACCTCATTTCTTTTTAGCACTGACTCGAGGACATAATGTTTCAAGCACTGACTTGATGACATAATGTTTCAAGCACTGACTTGATGACATAATATAAATGAAAAATCGATCCACAAAATACAACTCAAATGGTTCTAAGATCAGATTTTATCATATCTCAATTAACAGATTTACGTATATCTCAAATGACCGCCAATTTTTTAACGAAAAAGAACGAGTTTGAAACATATGAATAGTTAGGTGATCATTTTGTTACTTTTAATAGTTAGGGCAATCAACAATATAATGCCCTATAGTGAGAGTACTATTTTATATTTTTTGATAATTGAGGGACTCAATAAAGCAATTCCTTATAATTGGGGGACCATTTGTGTACTTTACCCATTAATCAAATAAATCAACCTTAATTGATTTTTAATTAATATATTAAAAAAATATTAAAGTACTATAGCTTATTTAAATAAGCTTTTGCAGTTTCTTTTACCTAAATAAACCATTAATATTTAATGCATGCTCGTTAAAGCTCTTGATTTTAATTAGTCGGCATTTTTTATTTTATTTTGAAACGTATAAAAAATCAAATAGTTGTAACATATTTATATCGATGTCTAATCCTACAATTAAAAGTATTTTATTAAAATTATTATATTTTAATAATTTTTTAAAAAAAAAAAGAGAAATCGATTACATACATTGTGTGAAACCTTTTAATTTTACATTAATTTAAGGTCATTGAATAAATGTATATAGATGATTGAGATTACAATTTTGTACATTTACATCGACCCAGCTCTTTTTTATTTATATAAATCTATTGATTATCAAACTATTTATCTCACTCATCCATTTAATCCATCTCTTGGTACCTAGATAAATCAGAATCAAAATACCCAACGTCTTCCAAATTATCTGATATGTGAGCATGTAATCTTTTATTCTATGAAGATACCTCATAACCCTCTTAGTTGTTATCCAATGGTTCATAACAGGGTTGCTTGAGTATCTACTAAATATCCCAACAATGTATGTAATATCTAGACACATACATACTTGAGGATACATCAGACTCCCAATAGCTATTGTGTAATAAATATTTTACATTTACTATGTTTCAAGGTCAGTTTTAGGGCACTAGGCAAGATTAAAATTGTCTCTTTTAGCAGGGTGTTAACCGGTTTACTATATTGCATGCCAAATATTTTGATTACTTTATTGATGTAGCTTTTTTGTAACAATCCAATAATACTCTGAGATCAATCTTGGTGTATTTGAATTCCGAAAACAAAATAGGCACCCCCAAGATCTTTCATTTCAAAATGTTTAGATAAAAAATCTTTTGACTTCATGCAATAAACCTACATCATTTGTGGCAAGCAAAATGTTGACGTATAGAACCACAAATATATACTTACCCCCACTGAACTTGTGAAACACATAATCATCAACAATATTCATCTAAAAAAAAAAACTATTTGATGAAACTTGTGGTACCATTGATGAAAAACTTGTTTGAGTCCATAGATGAATTTAGTTAATTTGAAAATAATATATCTTGTGTCACCTGAATCAAAATTTTTCAGTTGTACCATAAAATTATTTCGTCAATGTTTTCATTTAGAAACTAGTCTTAACATTTATTCGATGTAACTAAAGATTAAAATGAGCATCAAGTGTCATGATTGTCTTAAAAGAGTCTTTCGATGAAACTGGAGAGAAATTTTCTGTAAAGTCAATGTATTTGGTTTGAGTATATCCTTTAGCTACAAGACGTGCTTTAAACCTCTTCACGTTACCATTTGCATCCCTCTTGATTTTGAATAACTATAGTGCAACCAATTGGTTTTGCACCTTTAGGTAATGGGACAAGTTCCCCAACTTTATTGTCTTGCGTGAATTTATAATATTCTTGCATGACATCAATCTACTTTTGAGAGTTAGTACTTTTCATGGCCTAGTGAAAGTTGATTGAATCATCTTCCATCATTTCATTGTCATCTTTATTTTCTTGGAAAAATACAATGTATTCATCTGGAATAGCATTTTCTCTCGTGGTCTCCTTAAAGGTACTTTTCTTGAGGTTGTTGAGTTTTTTCTCCTAGAAAAATTACCTCATCTTGAATAGGGAGTTGTTCAATATTATCTTGTTCAGGTTCTTGATTCACTTCTTGATTAATTATAGGTATAGAAACCTAAAAACCATCAAAAGTGATAGTAGGAACTAAATTAGAATTCAATTTATCCGTAATAGCAATGTATTTAACCTTATTTCACCCTCCAAACTCAACATCCTCAAAAAATGTTGTATTTCTCGTCTCAAAAAAATTCTTAATTATGGGATCATAAAATTTATAGCACCTAGATCACTCAGAATAGCTAATAAAGTATTTGATCACTATTTTTTAGTCCAATTTATTTTTATGTGGCATATAAGGACTTGCCTCAGTTGAACATCCCCAAATGTGTAAGTACTTTAAACTAGGTGTCGCGATGAGTTTTTTGAAAGGCAAAAATCGGTGTAAATTTAGAAAATCGAATTTGTAGAAAAGATTTGAAATGTTTGGAGTCGCCATCAACCTTTGGGGGATTAGGTAGGTTGAAAACCCGGGATACACCCTTTTAAATAAAAAATTAAAAAGACGTAATTTGGCCTGTGATTTAGAGATTATGGGTTCAAGAGTCGATTACGCGTGGGGAAGGATTAGCACCCTCACAACGCCCAAAATTGGTACCTCCAATTATAAATTTGTCCCTATATTAAAAATTAAGAAACTCAAATATTTATTTAATTAATGATCCTTTTATTCCCTAAAAATAAAAATATAAAACCTAATTAAAGAATTTTGAGAGACACACAATATTTATCTATTTCAAATTAAAGAAGAAACTAACATCCTAATCGAAATTAAGGAGATTATTTCTTATGAAAAAATGAAATATTGACATCCATAAAAAATTAAGAATTAACCACTTATTAAACCCTAAAATAGAATTAAAAAGTTACAAGTTAATCAAACAACATGTCCTTAGCCATTTAAACATAGGAACAAACCTTTACCCTTCTATTTTAATTAATGAACCTATTTAAATTTTTTAAAGTGACCACTAGATAGAATATTTATTTATTCAGAAAAATATTGAACATAAATGTCTAGTTATTTTAAGACCATTCATTTCAATATTTAGAAATAAATGAATGTTATTTTTAATTAATTATAAATTTATTCATTTGTTTCTAATTAATATTCTTAAAGAAACTAATCCTAAAAGATTATTCTAAACTTATTAATTTCTCATTAAAGAACTTAAACTAAGGTTTTAATTAAAACTAAAGAACTTAAAATCTAAGGCTTGATTAAAAAAACTAAGACTTAATTTTAATATTAGTGATGAAATTAAAATATTGAAAAATCTAAAGGTTTTATTCTATGTTTAAACGAATGACCTTTTAAATGATTTAAGAATTAGCATTCAATATTAATAATTAAACACATTTGATAAAACAATTAAAACAATTTGAAAGAAATTGATGACTAAATTGAATTCAATCAAAATTTGACGAGCAAATTACAAGCACTTGGTGACCAAAATAAAATAAAGGAGAAGTCACATCCAAAATAAAAAAACACGCGTGAAATTGAGTGTTTTAATCCTCATTTTGAACACTTCAAATATTTCTCCTCGTCCAAATCCTCCTCACTTGGCCGAAATTCACCTACCAAAAACTCCCAAATGTTTATCATTGTTCTTCCAAACTCATTACATGTTCATCTCGAAAACAAGATAGATCCAAAAAACACCAAAATCCACCCAAAAAGGTTTTTTTTCAAGATCAAACACCGAAACTTTTCCAAGAACACCAAATGTTCATCTCCCAGAACCAACTTTAATCTTCCAACACAAAACAACAACCCAAACATGTTATGTTTGGATCAAACACCCAAATCCCCAAGAACAAAACCTAGTGTTCTTCAATATACCCAAAAATCTAAACCCCAAAATCCCTTAGGATTTACCAACTTCACTCAACCTAAACTACCAACCACCAGCCAGCAACCACGCTTCGACGACCAATACCCAAAACTGGCCACCCTCTAAGCGTCGACTCCAATGCTGCTCAAGCTCAGATCACCGGCATCTGTCAGCCGGTCACTAAATACATTTGAACCGGGGAGGAAACTGAAAAGGAAACAAATAAAGAGGAACTCACCAAAAAACGAGCCTCCCCCAATGGCGAAGAACTCCGCCAACAGTGGTAAATGCTTTTTCCCCTTCTTTCTCTATTTGAAATGTTTAGTATCTTGATGATGAATTCCTGGTGGATAATGCTTTGTGATTGTCATTAATGATGAACGTCATTATATAATGATGATTTTAGCCCTCGTTTATTATTCCCGCTCAAAAATCGTTGAAGAAATAGTTGTAACAACTTGAGATTCGAGAACATTTGTAATTTTTTTTCATATTCGAACTCAATTGGAGACAATGACGACACGACGGCAGAGCGGTGGCGGCACGGTGGCTGAGCGGCGGTGAATCACCGAGGAAGATGTCCAAACCGACGTATGAGCCATATCCGCCGACGAACTCCCCGACTGGTTGTGACGTCGGTGGGGAAGCTTTTTCCTCTTGGGGAAGATGAATTCCTAGCCATTGGATCCATCCTTGATCCAATGGTTGAGATTGGTTTTTACTTTGTCACTTGGATTGATGACGTGACTTCATCAGGACCGTTGAATCTAGCTCTAATCCAAGGGTCTCTATTCATTTGTGCTTCTTTCACATGGATTGAGGCAATGACTACCCTTGGATCAAAGCTCATCAAGGGTGGAGATGAATTTGTGCTTTATCACTTAGATTGGTGATGTCACCACCTAAAAAGACACACCAACATAAATGCTTCATCTTTTGACTTTTCAAAGCAACAACTTTTCCCTCCAAAATGCACTAAAACCGGCGGCTGGATGTAGATGTAGGCTTGGATTTTTATTTATTTATTATTAATGGATATATTTGTAAAACAAATGTGTGGGTTACTTGGGCCTATGAAAAAAAATATGTAACAGACTATTTATTTGGATTTTTATTTAAAAAGAAAATAAAAAATAGGTCATACTAATATGAATTATTTAATATGGGATATTATTTATAATATGCAATCTATATAATATGCTTACTATTTAACATGCAATTATATAATATGCATTTATTTAATATCCAATGTAATATGTAATACTATTTATAATATGCATTTATTTAATATCCAATGTAATATGTAATACTATTTATAATATGCAATTATTTAATATGAACCACATGTAATGCAATTATTATTTAATATGTACTATCTTATGCAATTATTATATACTATATGATATATGACATATGATTACCTAATATGCAAACTATACATTATATACATACTATATACCATATATGCCCACATATTTATATTACTATATTATCATATGAAACACCACATGTCACCACCTAGATAAAATGGGTGATGATAGCTGCACCACTTTGCTCATTGACGTGGAACGGGAATGATGCAAAGACAAGAAACACCAATTTTATCCGGCTGACTGCAAATCATGAGCTCCAGATCCAATGCTGCTCAAGCTCATATCACCGGCCACTGTCAGCCGGTCACTAAATACATTCGAACCGGGGAGGAAAAATGAAAAAGAAAAAAATAAAGAGGAACTCACCAAAAAACGAGCCTCCCCCATTGGCGAAGAACTCCGACAACTGTGGTAAATGCTTTTTCCCCTCCTTTCTCTACTTGAAATGTTTAGTATCTTGATGATGAATTCCTGGTGGATAATGCTTTGTGATTGTCATTAATGATGAACATCATTATATAATGATGATTTTAGCCCTCGATTTATTATTCCCGCTCAAAAATCGTTGAAGAAATAGTTGTAACAACTTGAGATTCGAGAACATTTGTAATATTTCTTCATATTCGAACTCGATTGGAGACAATGACGACACGACGGCTGAACGGTGGCGGCAAGGTGGCTGAGCGGCGGTGACTCACCGAGAAAGATGTCCAAACCGACGTATGAGCCATATGCGCCGACGAACTACCCGACTGGTTGTGACGTCGGTGGGGAAGCTTTGTCCTCTTGGGGAAGATGAATTCCTAGCCATTGGATCCATTCTTGATCCAATGGTTGAGATTGGTTTTTACTTTGTCACTTGGATTGATGACGTGACTTCATAAGGACCATTGAATCTACCTCTAATCCAATGGTCTCTATTCATTTGTGATTCTTTCACATGGATTGAGGCAATGACTACCCTTGGATAAAAGCTCATCAAGGTTGGAGATGAATTTGTGCTTTATCAGTTGGATTGGTGATGTCACCACCTAAAAAGCCACACCAACATAAATGTTTCATCTTTTGACTTTTCAAAGCAACAACTTTTCCCTCCAAAATGCACTAAAACCGATGGCTGGGTGTAGATGTAGGCTTGGATTTTTATTTATTTATTATTAATGCATATATTTGTAAAACAAATGTGTGGGTTACTTGGGCCTATGAAAAAAATATGTAACAGACTATTTATTTGGATTTTTATTTAAAAAGAAAATAAAAAATAGGTCATACTAATATAAATTATTTAATATGGGCTATTATTTATAATATGCAGTACATAATATGCTTACTATTTAACATGCAATTATATAATATGCATTTATTTAATATCCAATGTCATATGTAATACTATTTATAATATGCAATTATTTAATATGAACCACATGTAATGCAATTATTATTTAATATGTACTATCTCATGCAATTATTATATACTATATGATATATGGCATATGATGACCTAATATGCAAACTATACATTATATACATAATATATACCATATATGCCCACATATTTATATTACTATATTATCATATGAAACACCACATGTCACCACCTAGATAAAATGGGTGATGATAGCTGCACCACTTTGCTCATTGACGTGGAACGGGAATGATGCAAAGACAAGAAACACCAATTTTATCCGGCTGACTGCAAATCATGAGCTCCAGATCCAATGCTGCTCAAGCTCATATCACCGGCCACTGTCAGCCGGTCACTAAATACATTCGAACCGGGGAGGAAAAATGAAAAAGAAAAAAATAAAGAGGAACTCACCAAAAAACGAGCCTCCCCCATTGGCGAAGAACTCCGACAACTGTGGTAAATGCTTTTTCCCCTCCTTTCTCTACTTGAAATGTTTAGTATCTTGATGATGAATTCCTGGTGGATAATGCTTTGTGATTGTCATTAATGATGAACGTCATTATATAATGATGATTTTAGCCCTCGATTTATTATTCCCGCTCAAAAATCGTTGAAGAAATAGTTGTAACAACTTGAGATTCGAGAACATTTGTAATATTTCTTCATATTCGAACTCGATTGGAGACAATGACGACACGACGGCTGAACGGTGGCGGCACGGTGGCTGAGCGGCGGTGACTCACTGAGGAAGATGTCCAAACCGACGTATGAGCCATATGCGCCGACGAACTACCCGACTGGTTGTGACGTCAGTGGGGAAGCTTTGTCCTCTTGGGAAAGATGAATTCCTAGCCATTGGATCCATTCTTGATCCAATGGTTGAGATTGGTTTTTACTTTGTCACTTGGATTGATGACGTGACTTCATAAGGACCATTGAATCTACCTCTAATCCAATGGTCTCTATTCATTTGTGATTCTTTCACATGGATTGAGGCAATGACTACCCTTGGATAAAAGCTCATCAAGGTTGGAGATGAATTTGTGCTTTATCACTTGGATTGGTGATGTCACCACCTAAAAAGCCACACCAACATAAATGTTTCATCTTTTGACTTTTCAAAGCAACAACTTTTCCCTCCAAAATGCACTAAAACCGATGGCTGGGTGTAGATGTAGGCTTGGATTTTTATTTATTTATTATTAATGCATATATTTGTAAAACAAATGTATGGGTTACTTGGGCCTATGAAAAAAATATGTAACAGACTATTTATTTGGTTTTTTATTTAAAAAGAAAATAAAAAATAGGTCATACTAATATAAATTATTTAATATGGGCTATTATTTATAATATGCAATACATAATATGCTTACTATTTAACATGCAATTATATAATATGCATTTATTTAATATCCAATGTCATATGTAATACTATTTATAATATGCAATTATTTAATATGAACCACATGTAATGCAATTATTATTTAATATGTACTATCTCATGCAATTATTATATACTATATGATATATGACATATGATTACCTAATATGCAAACTATACATTATATACATAATATATACCATATATGCCCACATATTTATATTACTATATTATAATATGAAACACCACATGTCACCACCTAGATAAAATGGATGATGATAGTTGCACCTCTTTGCTCATTGACGTGGAACGGGAATGATGCAAAGACCAGAAACATCAATTTTATCCGGCTGACTGCAAATCATGAGCTCCAGATCCAATGCTGCTCAAGCTCAGATCACCGACCACTGTCAGCTGGTCACTAAATACATTCGAACCGGGGAGGAAAAATGAAAAGGAAAAAATAAAGAGGAACTCACCAAAAAACGAGCCTCCCCTAGTGGCGAAGAACTCCGACAACGGTGGTAAATGCTTTTTCCCCTCCTTTCTCTACTTGAAATGTTTAGTATCTTGATGATGAATTCCTTGTGGATAATGATTTGTGATTGTCATTAATGATGAACGTCATTATATAATGATGATTTTAGCCCTCGATTTATTATTCCCGCTCAAAAATCGTTGAAGAAATAGTTGTAACAACTTGAGATTCGAGAAAATTTGTAATTTTTTTTTCATATTCAAACTCGATTGGAGACAATGACGACAAGACGGCAGAGCGATGATGGCACGGTGGCTGAGCAGCGGTGACTCACTGAGGAAGATTTCCAAACTGACGTATGAGCCATATGCGCCGACGAACTCCCCGACTGGTTGTGACGTCGGTGGGGAAGATTTGTCCTCTTGGGGAAGATGAATTCCTAGCCATTGGATCCATCCTTGATCCAATGGTTGAGATTGGTTTTTACTTTGTCACTTGGATTGATGACGTGACTTCATAAGGACCATTGAATCTACCTCTAATCCAAGGGTCTCTATTCATTTGTGCTTCTTTCACATGGATTGCCGCAATGACTACCCTTGGATCAAAGCTCATCAAGGGTGTAGATGAATTTGTGCTTTATCACTTGGATTGGTGATGTCACCACCTAAAAAACCACACCAACATAAATGCTTCATCTTTTGACTTTTCAAAGCAACAACTTTTCCCTCCAAAATGCACTAAAACCGGCGGCTAGATGTAGATGTAGGCTTGGATTTTTTATTTATTTATTATTAATGCATATATTTGTAAAACAAATGTGTGGGTTACTTGGGCCTATGAAAAAAATATGTAATAGACTATTTATTTGGATTTTTATTTAAAAATAAAATAAAAAACAGGTCATACTAATATGAATTATTTAATATGGGCTATTATTTATAATATGCAATCTATATAATATGCTTACTATTTAACATGCAATTATATAATATGCATTTATTTAATATCCAATGTAATATGTAATATTATTTATAATATGCAATTATTTAATATGAACCACATGTAATGCAATTATTATTTAATATGTACTCTCTCATGCAATTATTATATACTATATGATATATGACATATGATTACCTAATATGCAAACTATACACTATATACATACTATATACCATATATGCCCACATATTTATATTACTATATTATAATATGAAACACCACATGTCACCACCTAGATAAAATGGGTGATGATAGCTACCCCACTTTGCTCATTAACGTGGAACGGGAATGATGCAAAGACAAGAAACACCAATTTTATCTGACTGCAAATCATGAGCTCTAGATCCTTCTGATATGAATCCTTCACACTCTGATAAAAGTCAACTCTGGAATCTGAGCAAGCTTTCCTACATGAACTCCTCATTTTCAAAATTTCTTGGACAAAACAGACGAGATCTCTTATATGAACCCTACATTCTACTGCAACAACTCAATCTAGGTTAAACGAGCTCTCATATACATAAACTCATTCCTCCTAAAAATAATACTGATTCACCTCATTCTCTGATGAAATCGAGCAAAAACAAAATGATGATCCAACTCCTTCTATGAAGAACCAAGCAAAATAACGAAGCTGACCCACCTCCTTCTGTGATGGTGTCGAGCAACATGGTGATGATGTTTCAACTTCTTTCGTGAAGAAACGAGCACCGAATTGACGTTGATTCAACTCTTTCTGTGAATTACTAAGCGTAAGATTTTCACTGATCCAACTCCTTCTTTGAATAATCGAGTAACATGACAAATGATGATCCAACTCATTCTATGAAGAATCAAAACAATTTGCAAACGCCAATCTACCTCATGTGATAGAATCGTACAAAATAAGTTTAAGCTGATTCAACTGCTTCTGTGAAGAATCGAGCGGAATGACACTGTTGATACAACTCCTTCCGTGAATAATCAAACAAAATGTCGATGCTTATCTACCTCCTTCTGTGATATAATCAAGCAAAATAAGATAATGCTAATCCAACTCCTTCTGTTAATGATCAAACAAAAGATTGGTACTGATCCATCTCCTTATGTAATGAAATCAAGCACCAAAATGAACATCAGAATCAAACAAGTTCTCCTATATGAATTTCTTCAACCTCCAACAAGCTTCTATAAAATGTAATGAGGTACATGTGTTGAGTTCTTCATCGAACTCCAATTCTTGTTGAGGAATGTCTTCTTTGAAAATCACCATACATGTCAAAAATATCAACATGTTTGGAATGAATGAATGAATGAACATATATGCTTCTATTTATATGCATAAACATGAATGCATGATGTCAATTATATTAGGACCACATTTCCACTGGCTCGTGGGCCTCATCTCTTGTTCTTTGCTCAGTCTTCATCTTCATGATCCTTGCAAAGTTCTAACTCATGGTTTCATCTCATGGTTCCATGGATTCATCTCACGTTCAGAATCAAACCCGTTCTATGTTTTCCTTTCGGGTTCTTTCCTCATATTACTCTAAAGCGCCCTTTCAGGTTTTCTCTTCAGATTTACTTTTCTCAAAGCGTCCTTTCTGGTTTTCACTTTGGTTTTTTCTTTCTGTTTCTGTTTTTGTTTCTTTTTCTTCCTTTTTTTTCTTTTTCATTTTCTTTTCTTTCTTTTTCTTCTTTTGGACTGCGGTCTTTCTTATATTCTCTAGATAGCATCAAATTGATGAGAATATACTCTAACAAGAACTAAAATGTCAAACTTGATTTCCCCATTCCAAATTTTAGGCTCGTAAAGCTCCTCATTTAATAGTATTCACCTACACTCTTTATCACTAAACACGATTGTTTAAATCTTGAACTACTTTGGATTCCATGCGCTCCGAATATTAGCTTAAAGTAATACCAACAAAACTTAAGTTTTTATATATTCACCATATTAACTCACTTGAAACATGCTTAAAAGTGAAAGAAATCCTAGCAAGAAAGCTTGGAATAAAAGAAATATAATTCATTGATGAAAATTCAGAACTTTACAAAGTCATGGCAATCTTAGAAAGGGAATAAAATCAAGAAACAAAGTACAAATGCTTCAAACCATTACTAGAAAGAAAGTTTATGTACTAATCAACTCTGGAGCACTGATGTATACCTGTTGATCGCTTGTAAATGTATATGCTAAGGCAAGAAATTTTGTGCAAGTATACACAATCGAATTAAGTAATATAGGGTAAGTGAAGTATCATCTCCTCTGGGATTGGTCAAAAGTTTTTAAGTTTCACCACAACCAGAACTAGTTGTCACAAGTTAATTCCTACTATCTTGTCAAACTAGAAAACTATTAATAATAAAGCAAAAAAATATTATAAAGTATTATTGCAGAAATATTTGGTCAAGGCAAAATAAATATGCAAAACTATCAAAGTAAAATAAATGAAGCAAAGACAAACGTTGATTCAAATATATTCAAAACAACCTCACATATTCAGACTTATCACATAGCACCCATGCTAATCTTTTGTATTGACATGCAATTATTCTAAATCCATAATGAATTGTTATGACATGCTTTAGATGCCCAACAAGATTACTAAGTATTCTTAGACGGTTGTTACGGCAATACTACTCAGCGTTAACTATAACCTTTGGTTTGTCAGACTATTGTTGTAGCAATACCTCTCAGCGTAAACTATAGTTATTGTCTATCATACTTAAGCATCTATCCTTTTTAGTCGATTGAAACCCGCTCCTTATCTCTAAGGTAGACAAGTTAGAACATCGCCATCCTAGATTCATTCCATTGTTCACGTAGATCTATCTTAATTCTCTCGAATCTAAGAATCAATATCTAGACAAAAGGTAATCTCTCGATGCTCTTACATTGCCAAGACATGTTTCACCTAGACCCCAAGCGATCTCTCGAAGCTCTTATAGTTTCAAGGTAAAATATTCAAACAATGAACAAAACAGTCATGAGCAGAATCATAATTCTTCATTCATAAAGCAGAAAAATAATTATTTAGGCAAAATAAAGATTAACACCAAGTAAGACAGTTCATGGTATTATCAAAAAGTTAACCAAGTATCATTATTTTAATACAATCCCTAATACGTAAAGAAATTAAGAATAAAGGAAGAGCGACTCCCAAAAACGGGGGCTCTATCGTGACAATTATGATCAACACCTCACCTGCATTGGCGGTCATCCTCTCTTGAGACCTGACCACCACTCTGCTACAGTCTGGCTATACAGGACACCAAGGAAGGTCGGTTGGTAAACGGTGGGGAAGCACTGCAGTTGCTCACTCATACTTCAAGTAAAGCTCTTCTAACTTCCTTGCCTCCTTTTGGCGACTATGGTTGGGTATTTATAAAGGGAATTATCCTAGGGTTTTGCATAAGTAAATATTCCCTATATACCTATTATTGTCTTATCCAGGCTAAAAAAGGAAAGGCGGCTGGTTGTTGTTAGAATCTTGAGGGCTTGCTTGCACGTGAAGGAAGTCATACAACTGGCATGTGACATAGGCAATTTCATCATTTCCACTTCAGACTTTCCAGATAAACCTTGCCTTGGCGAGATAAATCTTCTTCTCACTTTATTTTACTTCTCTATTCCTTTGGTCCTTACAACTTATGTTGTCGCGACTGAAATTTTCTTCCTTAGTAAATTTACTACACATACACAATCCACACAGACCCTTTCTCCTAAGCAGTATCAGTCAAACCAAATAATTTTTTTCAAAGCAAAACTTATCCACCACAAACAAATATAACCTAAATGCAACTAAAATGATGTGCATACTTTGTTTAAATGAGCAATAACTTAAGTGAAAAAACTAGAAATTGAGTCTTTTTATAGAGTTATCACACCCCAAACTTAAGCTATTGCGTGTCCTCAAGCAATGTACAATAGCTAGAAAAAAATTAAAATTTTCATGGCAAAGCAGTGTTAAGAAAATCACATTGTTTGATATTTCAGCCCTTAGTAAACAAGTACCTTCCCTAGTCAAGATTCCTTGCTATTGTGTGTGCGCGTGATTGTAATCAGTCTATGCCTTAAAGTAATTAGAAAACTTAAAGTTAGTGCTTCTGGTTTTGTCATGGCATCAAATTATTTGTCAGACTTAGTTTCTACTCCTCGTTATTTATCAACCTTTTTTGTAAGTCAGCTTATCACACCTACCTTCCCACACTCTAGGTGAAAGGGAGCATACCTTCCACTCCCAAGCTAGTCGGTAGAGTCATCTTGTGACTATTTTCATTCACTCATATGCCTCGGCAACTTTTAGTTTTTCATGGAGTTTTCTGATTATGCCATTACATAGAGGAGTGTCCTTTTTTTCAAGTTTTAAATACTAAGGAGTTTAGTCTCAACTTTAAAAATTTTCGATGTCTCGACAAGCATAAAGTTATTTCCTAAAATTTTAATAATTACCTCAAGAATATATAACCTACAATCGTGTTTGTAAATTTTCAAAGAATAATTCCTAGGTTTGGTTTTCTTCTTTAGATAGTCTTTAACAATAATTCTTCCTAGGTAATCAAATTATGCATTCATCATTGGGCATCCCTAATCCTTTCCAAACAATACACTTAATATGCTTATATCATGACAACCAAAATTTTCAACCAAATATCACCAACTTCTTTTTAACAAAGTATGTTACAATACCTCCCCCAAACTTGAGGGATGAATTATCCTCAAAGAATGAAAAACTAATCTACACGTATCTATATACGAATACAAGAAGAAAAAATTAAAATGTGATCTTACTGTGGTGGTATGGCTTGACCGGATGCCCTCGTTCGTTATCGTTTAGGAGGAGGGGAACTCTCTGATCCTGAATCTACTGTTGTTATCTTCGAGGGGGATGGCTAAAGGACACGGCCTGTCATTCGCTTGATGTGTCTCTTGGTGCTCGGGGCTCGTGCTGGCGTTGGTTGTTCTTCGGTTGGAGTGGGTTGTACAGGAACTAGAGTTTAGCTCTGAGCTATTTTAGGGACTGGTGTTGCTTGACGGATGGGGGATGGTACTGGAGCTTGCTCGGGTTGAGTTGGGGCTGGAGTGAAATCTTCATCGGTGAAGAAGTTGGGTGGAATCACTTGAGTACTTTCGGAAGTAGAGAAGGAGGAGGCACTGAAGAATCCATCGGTGTCACCGTGGCCTTCCTCTGGTATAGATGATACATGAGTGGCTAGTGGTGGAACGTCTGTGCGTACCTCTGGGGGAACATTCGGTGTTGAGGCTTGGAATGTAATACTTCCAGTAGTGTGCTTCAAGATGACATCGGGGAAAGACAGCAGATTATCGTTTGTGATCGGGAGTAACTCCTTAAAAAAGGTATTGAGTTGTGCGTCTTGTGCCTTGATGTACACAAAGAAGATCTCCATGTGATTCTCTAGGCGCTCGAGCTTCTCATGCATTTCTCACGTGTACGTAACCACTACTGCCATTCTAGCCGCGGTAACAGATTCTACTCCTATCTCTAAACCTTCATACGGGGCATTGTCATCAAAACTCATCAATTCTGGCACTTTTTTCTTGGTGATTCCCTCCTTGGATTTGATGAAATCCTCAAATGGTTCCTCAGGGACCTTTTTTTCTACACAGAGCAGTTATCAAGTTAAGAAATAAGAGATTAACCCGGTTTCTTTTGGCGCATTCATGGATTTGTTCGAAGATGAGTTCTCCAACATTGATTTTTCTCCTGTGTATTATTGAGTGTAAAAGAATCAGTCTTTTCATGAGCACGGTTGTTTTATGTGAGGTTGGCATAAGTTTACCTTTGAGAAAATGATTCCACAATTTTACAACGATCTTAAGGGTCTGCGATCGACCATTTTCCTTGTTGGCGCATTTGTCTCAAACTTAGCCCACCCGAAACAAAGATCTTCGAGTACTCTATCGTAAGTCTCTTGGTCTTCCTCATCCATAAACCTCTTATGATGATCCTCTACTTTCCCCAACTTGAAATATCTGTTGAGTGCTGAAGGGGAAAACCGTAGGAGTTTATCTCTGACATATATGGTGTTTTGGAATGGATCTTCTAGATGAGTGTAAAACTCTCTGACCATTCTTGGTGCTACGGTTTTACGGTAGCGAGCAAACTTTTCCCAGTTGTGCTTTCGAACCACATCCATGACCTCCAGTCCGAATGGCTCTTCGTTCTCTGATGGGAAAACGAAACCGTGCTCCAAATATACTTGCCATTTTTGGAGGTTCTTGAATCGTGCCTCGGCTTCGACTATCTGGAAACGCTCAAAGATGGGTGTTGGGGCTTGGTTTTTCTTTGATCTGGCCATGATATTTGTTGGTACAGTAAGTTTCACAGCGATGATCGGGGAAATTTTTAGAGGAAAATATTTTATGCAGAGAGAGAATGATACACGATGATGAAGATGGAGTTGAGGTTGGTTTTTTTGGAAAGTTAATGGGTGGTTTCTTCGAGGCAATTTGGTCAAAACAAGAGGGGAAAATATTTTTCATTGATTGCTTGATATCTGATTGGATGTAAAGTGGGGAAAAGATACTTTTCCTCTTTATAATTGTAGCCCAAATTTTCTTTGCCCTAGGGTTACTTTTCCTTTCATGTGTGAACTCTCTCCCCATGGCACCACGTGTACTTTGCATGCCTACAATAAATAAAGAAAACTGAAATAAAATAAAACATATAATTGGTGCATAAAATAATTTAATTTATTTATGTACAAAATTCAGATTTTCGTTGCCTAGGCAACAAATTTTGTTCAGGTAAGTAAGGTAAACTCTTGGGCATCATGTGCTGTTGATGTTGGTTTGTAGCGCATGACTGGTGCTCCATTGTATTCCATTAGTCTCTGCCCATTCACCTTGAAAATGGATTCATCCTCTTGGTTCATTGATTTCTATTACTCTATTGTTATGAACTTGATGTACAATGAACGGTCCTGACCATCGTGACTTTAGTTTTCCAGGGAATAATTTGAGTCGTGAATTATAGAATAGTACTTGTTGTCCAAAATAAAATTACCTAGGCAATATTTTTCTGTCATGTCATCATTTTGTTTTCTCTTTGTATAGGAGGGTATTTTCGTAAGTGTAGGCTCTGAATTCATCCATTTCGTTTAGTTCCAAGAGTCGTCTTTCTCCAGCAAACTGAGCATCCATGTTTAATTTCTTGATAGCCCAATAAGCTTTTATGTTCAAGTTCCACAGGCAAATGGCATTCTCTTAAATGTTGTGCGATAGGCCCATAGTGTTTCATCTAGCTTTGGTAACCAGTCGTACTCTATTAGTCAGAGGGTGATATGCCATAGCTAACTGATTTCGCACTCCATATCGTTTCAGTGTCTTGGCAATTAATTTTTTATCAAAATGTGTGTCTTCATCACTATTGATAGCTCGTGGTGTTCCAAAACGTGTGAAAATGCTATTGTGCAAAAACTTTAGCATGGTCTTGGAATCATTTTTAGGTGTTGCAATGGCTTCAACCCACTTGGATATATAATATACTGCCAAGAGGATGTACAAATCTCCAAAAGATGTGGGAAAAAGGTCCCATGAAATCTATTCCCCATACGTCGAAAAGTTCAACCTCTAGAATGTTTTGCCATCGCATCTCATGTCTTGTTGATATGTTCCTTGTTCGTTGGCATCTATCATATGACTTCTAGAATTTGTGTGCATCTTTGAACAAGGTTGGCCAATAGAATTCAAATTGAAGAACTTTCACCGCTGTTCTCATTCCACCAAAATGTCCTCCATATGGTGACGAGTGACATTGAAGCATAATTTCTTTGTGCTATAATTCTAGGATGCATCTTCTGATTATTTGGTCTCCACATTACTTGAATATGAATGGTTCATCCTATTAGTAATGTCTCACATCATGTCGAAACTTTTTCTGACCTTGGCTAGATAAATCAGAAGGCATAATACCACTAACAAGAAAGTTAACTATGTCAGCATACCACGGCACAGCCGTGACAAATAAAATTTTCTCATCAGGGAAATCCTTTTGAATTTCTGTTATGTTAAGACAATCAATCTTGTTATCTAGTATAGAAAAATAATATGCTACTTAATTTTTCATACCCTTTCTATCATTGACCTCTAAATCGAACTCTTGTAGTAATAATATCCATCTGATTAGCCTAGGCTTTACATATTTTTTATTGATCAAATATTTAATGGAAGAGTGATATGTATGCACAATTACTTTAGTGCCTATGAGATAAAGCCTAAACTTATTGAATGTAAATACTACTACTAAAAGTTCTTATTCAGTGGTGGTATAGTTTACTTGTGCATCATTAAGAGTACCGCTAGCATAGTAGATAACATGAAAGATTTTACTTTTCCGTTACCCTAGCACTGCCCCAACTGTGTAATTACTAGCATCGCACATGAGCTCGAAAGGTTCGTGCCAGTCAAGTGGAACAACGATTCGTGCTACTAAAGTTTTTCTTCAAATCTATAAAAGCATTCAAACAATCATCAATAAACATAAATGGTTGCTTTTTTTGAAGTAAAAGACACAAGGGTATTGAGATTTGAGAAAAATATTTTATGAACTGTCTGTAGAAGCCTGCATGTTCAAGGAAACTGCGTGCACCTCTCACGTTGGTGGGTAGAGGTAGGTTTATGATTACTTCCACCTTGCTTTATCGACTTCAATGCCTTGACAATAAATTTTGTGATCGAACATTATTCCCTCGATTACCATAAAATGAAATTTCCCCCAATTTAGTACTAGGTTGCCTTCTTCACATCGTTTCAGTACTTTGGATAAATTGCCAAGACATCGGTTGAAATCGTCACCTGAGATGGTGAAATCATCCATAAATTTTTTCATGCAGTAATCCACCGTATCTTAAAAAATGGACATCATGCATCTTTGAAAGGTAGTTGGGGCGTTACACAGCCCAAACGGCATTCGTCTAAATGCATAGGTATCATATGCACATGTGAAAGTAGTCTTCTCTTGATCCTCCGGTTCTATGGCTATTTGATTATATCCTGAATATCCATCAAGGAAGCAGTAAAATCCTTTTCCTACTAGCCTATCGAGCATTTGGTCAATAAAAGGGAGGGGAAAATGGTCTTTCTTTGTTGCTTTATTGAGCTTCCTGTAATCCATACATATGCGCCAGCCCGTGACTGTTCTAGTAGTTAGGAGCTCGTCATGTTTTCTTTTAACCACTGTCACACCACCTTTATTTGGCACACACTGCACTGGACTGACCCATGAACTATCGAATATAGGATAAATCATTCCTGCATCCAGCCATTTTATGATTTCCTTCATGACTACCTTTTTCATGATCAGGTTGAGTCTTCTTTGTGGTTCCACCGAAGTACTATGGTTGTCTTCTAAATTAATCTTGTGCATGCATATGGTAGGGTTGATTCCCTTCAAGTCTTCCATTGTCCATCTTAGAGCCTTTTTGTGATGTGACAAGACATTTAACAAACTATTCTCCTATTCAGAGGTTAGATTGGTAGAAATTATCATTGGAAAAGTTTCATTACTACCTAGGTAGGCATATTTCAAATGTGATGGCAAGGTTTTAGGTTCCAATTTAGGTGCATGCTGTAAAAATGATTATGGGGGGTTAACTTCATTAAAATTTAAGGGCTCGAATTTCGTACCTGATCTAGTATGAAAGAGACTAGATTGTTCCTATGACTTTGTTTCATACTTTGCCTTGGTATCGTTAGTAGGGAACCCGTTTTGTGCTTTATTCAGACTGTCGTTGCCAGGGCCATAACTCTCAGAATCGTCTTCTGAAAATAATTATCCTGGACCATAATTGTCCTATTTATGCGTCATAGTTATTGAGTCATGGCACAAGGCATTTTATTCATCTATCTTAAAAAATTCATCGTGGCAAAGAATTGTCTTTTCTTCCTCTTTTATTCAACCCTTGTCTCTAATGCATTGACATTCTTCTTAATTGTCCCCATATTTCATGGAGTTGAATACATTGATTGTGACGCTTTGCTCTCCTACCCACATTGTGAACTCTCCCTTTTCGCAATCTATTAGAATTCTTCCAGTGGCTAAAAAGGGTCGTCGAGGATGATAGGTGTGTTTTCATCGGCTTCGCAGTACAAGATGAGAAAATCAACTGGAAATACGAATTGAACATGGTATTAGTAGGAACCCATTTTGTGCTCTCCTACAGTTGACAATGTAGGATAAATGTGGTTGGACAAGCGTGATACCTTTCTAGTTTCAAAAATATGGACTTTCGTATCAAATTTACACTTGATCCTAAATCAACGAGAGATCGTCTTGCAAAGTTGTTACCAATTGAACATGGTATTATAAAACTGCCAGGGTCTTTTTGTTTTGGTGGGAGTTTGCTTACTGCAGAGCAGATTTATGTTATCGTGGCAACATTTTCTACCTTCCTTTTCTTTGTAACGATGTCTTTTAGAAACTTAGCATAGGAAGGCATTTGTCGATGGCTTCAAGTAAGGGAACGTTGATATACAACTAGTCTAGAAAATCAACAAATTTCTTCAACTGATATCATTATTATATTTCTTTAATCATTGAGGGAATGGTGGTGGAGGTCTCACAATATCTATTATTGGTGTTGAGGAATCTCTAGCCTTGGCCATGAATTTCCCATTATCTGGATGATTTTTTCTAAGCCTTCATCCTTTTCCTTCTCTTCGGGTGATTCATCCTATTCCTCATTTTCAGCTCAATCCTCTGGTCGTGTAGTGCCTTGGCAAGAATTGTTCAGCTGTTCTTCCCCAAACTTATCATTTTGGTTAACATGTGTTCCACTCCTTAGTGTAAGTACACTGCATTGCTCCTTTCTATGATGCTTAGTGATTTCAGTATCACTAGGGAGATTTCCTTGTAGGCGGGAACGCAATACTGTGGCAATTTGACCCTCTTGGTTCTCCCATGCTCTTAAAGATGAACTATGGCTTTGCAAAAGTGCAGCTTGTCTTTACAACAAATTTCCTTGGTTTTTGATTGTTGAATAATGCTCATGTATCAGGGACTTTATAGAAGCCATGAAATCTTTTGTTGAAGCCATAAATTCCTGCAATGAAACTTCCAAGGAGTTAGAATTTGAGTTGGTATTAGAGGAAGAAGATATACCTTTAGTGTTTTACCAGGGCAGCTGATGATGATAATTCTGAAAATGTTGATGGTCTGAGTTACTCTGCTATGGCCTATTGTAATTTGCTGCTTGATTTTTATTGTTCCCTTGATTACCTTATGAAAAATTCAGATGTTGTCTCCAGCCAGGATTGTACGTATTTGAATAGGGGTTATTGTTGCTTTGGTTGTAATTGCCCACAAAATTGGTGGACTCATGGTTTTTTGAACATTCACTCTCATGATGGTTGTCGTGACAAAATATGCATGCATTATGGGTTAGCTTGACTTCTCTTAACTCATTAGGTCACTGCAAATTTTTTGACATATTAGTTATGGCAGAAAGTTGAGCAGATACTGAATCCTTACCCTCTAATTCATATGCTCCAGATGCTTTTCTGTCGGTTCCCAATCTTGTATTTGGGAATTGATAGTCATTATTTGTTATCCTGTCGAGGATATCAAAGGCTTCCTTGGGTGATTTGTCAAGTAAGGTGCCATTTGTTGAGGCATCCAACATCATTCGAGTAGGTGCATTAACTCCGTTGTAAAACATCACTACTTTAGTCTAGTCATGAAATCCATGGTTAACACACTTTCGAAGTAAACTTTAATTGGATTTTTATCAATGATATTTGTATGTATGTGACCGTAAACATTTATTGGTTCAATCGTAAATATATATAGTTTTTTTATGGAAATGCGCCTTACTTAACGAGGCGTGTGTTTCCGAAAATTGTTTGTACACATTCGAGCAGGTTTTTTTTTAAATACATTAAATATATGTATTTTGCATCAAAATTAAGAAGATGTTTTTTCATATGGAGAATCTATGGAAATGTGCCTTACTGACAATGAGGGTGTTTCCAAGGATTGTTCATGCGAAATTGCATCCTTTTTATTTTTTTTGATACTTTTTCTAATATATTAAATATGTAAATTTCACAAAATCTAATTAAAGTAATATTATTTTGTATGGACAATCCATAAAAACGCGCCTTAACTGACAAGGAGTGTGTTTTTCAGGATTGTCCGTACGAAGTAATATCCTTTTTGAAATTTTTATAGTATCATAATTTAAATGTATATTTAAATTTGCAAGTTTCAATATTAGATTACGTATAATCGCTTAGGTGCCGATTTCGGACGTTGTGGGAGCGCTAATCCTTCCCTACACGTAATCGACACTCGAACCCTTTTTTTTCAAAACAAATTTCTGGTTAAACGCATATCATTTTTTTAATCTTTTAAAACTATTTTTCTTAAAATTATTTTAAAATGTATTTTTAGGTATTCAACCTACCTAACCCAAAGGTCGATGACGACTCTAAAACTATTTATTTGTTCTTTATTTTAAAACCCAACATTTTCTCAATATTAAGTTGGATCGATCCCTGCCATAGCCCAAAAAACTTAAAGACCATTCCGACACCTCTTACATCTAAACTCACAAAATTACCTATTTTTTATGAAAAAAAATATATTCCTTTATCAACTGTAATTTCCTATGAACCAATATTAATCTTCAACTACAATGGAAGTAATTTTAACAATTGAAAAATTCTTTTAAGGGTTGAATTTGGCCTTATTTAGAAATGGCATGCCTAGGTTTTGATAACCCCTAATGTTGCAGCCTGAAGGGATAACGAATGCTTAACGCTGCCAATATGTAGATCGTGAATGCCAATCGGAACTCTTCGAACCCCGGACCGGTCCACGACACTTAAGAACTTGCACACATGAAAGCTGATTCCCATTCGTTGTTGAGACCCTGCCGGAACATGGACTTTAGCGAAGGCCACCAACTGCTTATGCGGAGCCCAATGCCCGACCGGTGGCGTCGAGAATACAAGCATCGTGCGAGTACCGTCCTTAGAACCCATGTTTTTCACATCTACTTGAAGCCCTATGGAGAGCTTGTTGCATTTCGCATGATTAACTTTTATCTACTTTCGTGAAATGGTTACATTTCCTGAATGATGGTGGCCACCGAGAGGGACTGAGACAAAGGTGGGTACACTAGCAATGGTATGAACAAAGTTGGTGTAACTCAATCCGTGACCAAATGGGTACACTACTGGACCTTTGTAGAACCTATAGGTTCTTCCAGGGTAGTTTCGGTTCGGGCGCGAACGCATGGCCATGTCTTTCATTAGCATATTTGAGACATAACCTTGCGGGTACCATGTCATTGGCAGTTTGCCTTCTGGATTGGTTGTTCCATATAATACATTGGCTATGGCGGCTCCTCCAGCTTGGCCAGGGTATCCAGACCACAAAATGGCACCGATACGTGGGTCATTGTTAGCGAAAGACACGTCAATAGGGCCACCGGGCATCAAAACTAGTATGGTTGGACCATTGGACGCCATTGCCACTTTAGAAACAAGTTCTTGTTGGCGCCCAGGCAAAAGCAATCCTGTCCTGTCTTTGAACTCTGCTTCCATTGATTGGTCAAGTCCCATTACTAGAACCGTTGCATCTGCTTGACGGGCAGCATCGATCGCCTCACTAAATAATTTGTCATCCGCGCAAGCTATGTCGACACATCCCATTTGATGGATTGTCTTCGTGTAGTTCCCGACCCCTTGAAAAGGAGATGTGTAACCACATGCAACACCTAATGTTTCAACGAAAACTAAAATATGTTACTAAGGCAACTCCTTTTACACCCATTCACCAAAAGATAAAATTAATTGTTCTGAGCACCTACCGGCATAGTTTCCGATCATGGTAACGGTGGCGTTGGAGTTAGGTCCAATGACAGCAACGGTGCGATGGCGTAAGTGGGATAAAGGCAATGAAGGGCTAGAATTTTCAAGTAGAACAATACCTTGTCTTGCAGCTTCGAGGGCGAGTTGCTGGTGAGCAGGGGTGCACACATCTTTTGGCCCCAAGTTCCCAAAAGGTTGTGCCGATGGCTCGCCGTCGAACATACCGAGTCTCATTTGGACTGTTAGCGTGTTCGCCAAGACACTGTTAACATCAGCCTCATTCAAAAATCCTTTTGTTGCTGCATTCTCGGTGTATTGCGCCAAGAAAGGTCATCATTCCAAATCTAACCCTGCATTTTCCCAAAATTTTACATTTTAGGTAAAAAAAAAGAGTATATTTCTTATACATTTTAACCATATTCATGATAGAAAAGATAATTGTGATAGATAAAGCATACTATAATTATCATATATGATTACAGGCTAATAATATTGCAGGATTATTGTCACATTTGATATCATTTGAGCCAGCTAGTTGAAAAAGGAGATTAATGATCACATCCCATCACTTCACCATTAGTAAATAATTATTGTCTAACCTGCTTTAATGGCAATCGCAGCTGCTTCTTCTGGTGTTGATGTGTAATGTTGGGTATTATAAAACACCCCCACGGAATCACAATCTGAAACAATGTACCTACGGACACCAATATCCAACCGTATATCAATGGGAGATTTAAATAGTTGTCCGTAATCATAATAGTAGTTGTCATATAATTAGGGGTGAATATTCGACCGAGTCGAGACAAAAAAATTTCAAGTTAATCAAGTTGACGAGTCATATTTTATGCCTCGAACTTACTTGAAATTTTTTATAGTCGAGTTTAATTATAATTATTTATAGTATGCATTTATAATAATTTTTCAACTTTCTCTAACCATATAATATAATATATATATATATATATATATTCATATTGTTTTCACATTACAATATTATTTAATATATCACATACAATTTAAAATTATAAAATATATTTACAATATTATATTTCAAATGGGGTATTTTGTTCTATATAAAAAATGTATTTTGAGGATAAAAGATTGATAGAAGTATAAAGGAGTCAAAAAAATTGATGTGAAGAAATAATTTGCAAACAATTTTAATCAAAATCAAAAGACTAAATTGAGTAAAATGCAAAGATAAAAGACTAAATTAAAAAAGAGAGTATATTTTTAGTAAAAAAATAAGAATTGAAATTACATGTGTATTCTATAGTGGTAGAGGAGCATGTGGTTTTAATTTAATAAAAAATGTACTTAAAATGAAGGATGAATTGAAGAAATATGGAAATTATGTAAAATTGAGTGACTAAATTGAAAAAATAGAAATTTATTATCAAAAAGTAGAATTGAAATTACATATGTATTCTATGATGGTTTAGGTGAATGCGGTTCAAATTTAGTAAAACTTTGACTTAAAATGAAGGAGGAATTGAAGGAATATGAAATCAGATACCAAACCGTAAATCTGTCAAAATACTCATCCAAATTTTCAGTTTTTCGAGTTACTCGAAATTTTGAAATTTTAACTCGATTCGAAATCGAAAACTGAATTTATAATTCATGTTGACTCAAATAAATCGAAAATAAAAAAAATAAATTTTGGAGTTAAGTCGAATTTTGCTTACCCCTATATATAATGATAAATGAATCATCCGAAATAAATAGCGTTTGTAGTCACGTTTTCGATCGCGTCGCGTTTATCGCGGTTGCGAACATAACGGATGCCATCGCGTTCACAGCATGTGTCGCGGTCGTGAATTTTTTTAAATTTTGCACAACTTATCTTAAAACATAATAAAAATAATTATAATTATAAGGAATCATTTTTAAAGATTTTTAAAATGTTTTATAAGCGAAATTGACATATACATAATATAGTTTAACCAAATAGAAGACTTTAAAAATCCGATGATAGGATAAGATAATTAATTAACAATGACATTGTGAATACATTATTATTTAAAAGAAATAAGACTATCAACATAGGAAAAATCTAAGAAGTTAAAATAGATAAAAATAAATTTTGCTATAACTACGAGATAAGAAATTATTTACCATTTTATCAAAGAGTTATCCTTCACTGAAAAACCCAAGAATAATGTATATATATATATATATCTCAAATGTAAGCAAAAAGAACAACACATACTTCATGCAATAATTAAAGCAAGAAAACAATCTTCAGTAAAGCAAGAGCATAAAAGTACGATGTACAATAATTAAAACAACACATACCTGATGTAACTTAACTATGTCAAGATGTACAATACTTAAAACAATACATACCACGTGCAAGCAACCTAACTATGTCGAGATATTCAACAATATTCATTATGGATGTCTCTCTTTTAATCTAAAACCAATCAAACAATGTAAATTAAAATCCAAAAAATACTAAATAATTAAATGTCATAGAAAAATAAATTCTTTTGGTAGGCCAAACATACCTTAGAAATGGGGTGATAGCAATTTCACCAATTAGTGGAATAACGAGGAAGATTAGACCATTCACCTTCACTTTGAGAGTGATCTCCACTTGATCTCTGTGGTCTTTGTCCAAAAATATATCCAAAAAATGTAACATTTTCACCTTGATTTTCAAATAATTGAGATGGATGATATACTTGAGGAGGAGGATACATGTGAGGTGGATGTGGGTGATACATTGGTGGCGGAGGGTACATTTGAGGCTGATATGGCACACCATAATTAGGAAATGGTGGTTAAAAACATGTGAAGGTTGAAAATATGAAGATTGTCCCTGTAGATAAAAACCATGAGTGCTAGTAGATGAATCACTATACCCAGATTTACTAGAAGTTGGTCTTCTGCTGGAAGAATAACCTTCAGAAGTATGTTTTTTGGTGTCTTTCCCTTTTCCTTTTGACCAGGCTCTTGGTTCACTTCTTTCTCTACTAGATGCAGCAAGCATATTTCCTTCGAATTCTGACCTATCACAGAAATGTCCACTACCGGTATAAACATATTCTTCTTCATACCGATCAGAAGATCTAAATTCAGCTCCATCACCATTCTGTCTATCATCGTCATCAATTGGACTTAAACCATCACCATTGGGCCCATCACCACTCTGACTTGGTGTTGCACTAGAACTTTAATGAGATAAATTTTGTTGTTGAGATTGATCATCAACATTCATTTCATCATCTGAGGTATCCACAGGCAACACACCAGCATTTTCACCATCTAATAATGGATTCTCTTTCTCTTGAAGCCATTATGATAGTTGATCAACATCTTCAAAGATATGATCAAAGCTGATAGGATTGTAACTAGCGTTTATATCATCAAAGCTCATTCTTTTTTGATGCCTCATTTTAAGTCTCATATTATAATAGGTAAACACTAGTTTCTCAAGTTTTTTGTACTTTAACTTGTTTCTTGTTTTAGTGTGAATATAGCTGAATGTGCTCCAATTTTGTTCACAATTTGATGTAGAAGTTGTTCGACTAAGCTCTTTAATTGCTAATCGTTTTAATTCAGGAGTACATGTGTCATATATCATCCACCACTCAGCTGCATAATATTATTTAAATTTCAAACTAACATCAAAATGTACAAAAATAATTAAATAATATAAAGTAAATAATTTAATTAACTATTTACCTGGATACATTTGATTTCAAACTCTTTGTGCCTGTGGAGTACGAAAGGCCTCGTGTTTACTTCGAAATAGTAACAACTACATAAATAAAAGTTTAAGTAAAAATGAAAAAAATGTTTCAATTTCAAATTATTTAACTAAGTTACAAATAATAGTACTTGAATAAATCTAACCTGATTAACCATTATCATTTGATTATCAATAGAAGGTTTTAATCTTTCAATCACTGATCTTGTTTCTTCTAATGTTTCTGTTAGTATATTCTCATAATGCTCCACCCCAAATTGAAATTGAGGATTGAGGAAATAACCTAATCATAATTTATGCTCAAATGATAATAATATAAATTCTAAAACTTAAAATAAAAAATAAAAAAATAACTCTTAATAATATGATATATTTTATCTTACCAACTGAATGAAAGTCGGAATGCATAAAATTCCATCTATTTTCAATAATTATTTCATACTCGATGGAATATCGACAATTTTCCTTAATTGCTCGATTAGCTCTATCAACGGCCTCATAAATAAAACCAATTGTTGGTTTTTCATCACCGTTCACAAGCCTTGACACTTTGACTAGGGGTTCATAAACTTTTATGATATCAACGACTTTATTCAAAAATCTTTTCTCAAAACAATTTTTTGGCTTCATAAGCAGGCCCGAATTTCTGTTGTCCCCATTTTGATTATATGAATTCCTATATTTTAATAAGAAAATCAATAACATAATTTAACTTATTTAAAAATTGGAACTAATAAAATCATTAAATATTGTTATATTTGAGTAATCAGTAATCGTATTAACTAATTATAAAATACTCACCTTTGACTTAAACATCTCTCTCAAACCTTGTTTTTGCCTTGTTATCTCCTCAACCTGTATGAAATGAGTAGTGAATCGAGTAAGAGCAAGGAGAAGAATTTGCTTACCGTGAGTATACTTCTTCATCAAATCAACGGTCCAAATAAAGTTGGTTTCTTTTAAACATTAATCTTTTCTCAGTGGCTTTCATTGCTGCCTTATTGTCAGTCATTATTTGGATAATGTATTCTTCCTCAATTTCTTCAATAACTTTGTCTAACAAATTATAGTAGAATTCAGCATCTCTACTACGAACGCTCGAGACGTCCACAAATTTCCAAAATACAGTTCCTTTACTACAATAAACAAGGAAGTTGATGATGTGCATTTGATTTAAACTATTGGTCCAACCATCACACATCAGAGTTGCACCCAGTTGTTTCCAATGCGTCTTCAGCTCATTTACCTTCGAGTATCTTAAATGTAATTGTCAATGACAGATGATAACATTTTTTGCAACTCTATATTCTTCACAAAGGATATAGTACATCAATCCTTTTCAATTAAAGTTCATAATGAGAAGAACTCATCTAGCGAGGGAGAAGTTCATAATGAGAAGAACTTGTTTGACTTCAAAATGACCTTGATAAAGGAATAGAGAGTTCATAATGGGAAGAGCTCGTATAATCTTCCTAGAAATGAGGAAACAACCAAGAGAAAAGATTTTTTTTGTGGGAGAACTTGTTCGAACTTATAATGACCTTTATAGAAGAATATAGAGTTCATATAGGAAAACTTATCTAATATTTTCAAATAAGAGGAAGTGACAAAGGGAGAAAAGTTCATATATGAGAGATTGTTTGACCTCATAATTCCCTTTATTGGTGAATAGTGAGTTCATATAGGGAGCTCGTCCAATCTTTCCAGATAAGAAGAAATGAACAATATATAAGAAGTTCATTTATGAGAGCTTATTCATCCTCGTAATGCCTTTTATAGAATAAAATGAAGTTCATATATGAGAGCTCGTCTAATCTTTCCAGAGAGGAAAAGAAGGACCAAAGTAGAAAAAGTTCATGTAAGAGAGTTTTTTTACCGCATAATTGAGTTTATGGAAGAATAGAGAGTTTATATAGGAGAGCTCATTTAATTTTTCTAGGAATAAGGAAAAGATTGGCCAATAATCGTAATGACGATTAAATAAACATTCACATATAGGCTCCATTAGAGCAGCTTTTGGTATACTGTTCAACGTTCTTTTATTTTTTACATTTTTTTAAAGTTTTGTCACCATTGAATGAATACATTTTGCTGTAAACACATGAATCATATGAGTTATGGGATTTTGGTTTAAGCAATTTTTTTGTTGCGCTGGTTCTTGTATATCTTAGATTCTTGTATCCTATCTTTATTCTTTTCTATTTCCAGCAATGGATAGTTCGCTAGAGTTATTATTGAATCTTATTGAAACTCGTATTTCTCGTATGGAATCAGAACGAGAGGTATCCTCTTCTTTTTCTTCTTGTTCTTTTTAGCCTTCTTTACTAGCATTTGAACTTCCTCTATGACTGTCTTCTTTGAGTCAGACTCAACTTTCGTGTTAGAAGTTTCACCCTTAATTTTTGCTTTTTACAGCATGATCTCTGTCACACTTTCTGGAATCATACCTGATTTTTGGAGTTGACTTGGATTACCACATTCCCCAACAGGTTCATGATCATTTGCTGTCATCGCATTGGCTGCACAACTAATATTCATATTGCCACTCGAAGTCTTCATCTCTTATTGCATAATAGGGTCCTCTAATGATTTCTCCCCATATATTACTGTAACCATCATGATCATCAACTTGAACATCTGTTCCCTGGATTCAACTTGGGACTGTTTTGCTTCATCAATCATTTCTTGTTGGGTCTTTATGAGTTGCTCCTGGGTTCTCTCGATCTTAATAACATGTGTTAATATTTCATTCATCGCCTTCGATCTTTCTATAGACACTCCCCTGGTAACTTCAATTGGATTTCAGAAATTCTTCCACGGTATCCTTTTATTAATATTTAGTAATGAATGTGAAAATATGACTATTAATTAATAAAATGCAATGCAAAAAGTAAATGCAATGTACATGCAATGTAAATGAAATACAAGATATTGATTTTGGAATAATTTCTTAGAACAACTTTTTATATTAGAAACAAAGGTTGGTTACAAGGCTTAAACATATCACAGATAAATCTGAGCTATCTCTCCTAATTGGTGCATGTGCCCCAATAAATCTAAAGTCCTTTGAGCTTCTTTAGTGTCAGGCTCCAAACCTTTGCTTACATTATCAGCTTCATGTGACAAGTCAACCAAGTACTGAGCCACTCCTTGAGCATGTTGCATGTAGCGCAATGAGGTCATCCCTTTGCTTAACTCTCCACTGAGTCTATTCCCAATGATGGTGCCACTGTATAACTCATTCATAGGGGACTATCGACAGTTCACTTGCCCTTCTTTAAAAATCTAGAACCAAAGCTTCAAGTTCATTGTCAAGCTTCTTCAAGTTTTCAACTTCCGCATGGTTTAAAATACTTTCTCAACTTTGGTAATGTCACAAAGTTGTCTCCAAACTAAATATTATACCCTTCAATTTCTCATTTTGGGCCCGACTCTCTTGCAGCTGTTGCTCTAGTGCACTCTTTTCTCTTGAAAGTAGTTTTGCTTGATGTCTACTCAGGTTAAGCTCTTCACTGCTTTCCCCAACTTCTCTTTTTAAACTTGACACTTCTTGTCTCCATTAAACAGGAGACTTACTTGAGGTAGTGGCCATCTGAGCTTTAACCATTCGCTGGTAAGATAATTGGAGATCATCGAAATCCAATTTAAACTACTTTTCTACTTTTTCGATTCAGTCAGCTCGACCTTTTGGATATAGATTTCTAAGCTTCTCTAGTACGACTCGTCCTCCAATCTCTGTAACGTCTCATTCCACTATTTCCTTTCAGCCTCAAAATCAAGCCTGACTTGTTCTAACAGAGATGGTATCACTATGAGATGTTCTTCCATAGGCTGAGTATTTTCAGGATTGACCATCGAGATATTATCATTAACTCTGTTGCTTCTCCACTCCTCGTACTCTTGTGACATCCTTAACTCGAAGGTAAAGAGATTTACTCTACGAGTTTGCCTCCATGCATCGAAAACACCTTTAACTTTATTCTTATACTGCTCTCCTTTGAATGTGAACTCAGACCCAGATAAATCCTAAGTTGCTTGAATGAACTGCCTCGACCCATACGTATACAAGCTAGTAATGGAGCATACCCTACGAAACCTCATATGCCTAGTAACGGAACCCAATCTTTTTCTCCACACCTATACAATATGTCTAAAGAAACGTTCTATGAAGCATGCCACAAAATATCACCGTCTTGAATATCTTCAAAAATGATCATCCACTTCTCTTTAGTGAAACCTCAGGCCCATCTCGAGAAAGGAAATCCTTCAGAGGTGAAATCCTTCTAGAAACACTCTATCAGGTGCCTTCTCGATCTGTTTGAAGTAACTGAGGATCCAGACTAGCAACAGCGGTGTGTACCCTATAAAGTGTCATCTTTCTTGTCTGCAAGAGTTCAAGGGATGAAACGTTTCTGCCAAGATAGCTGGAACAGGATCCACATGTCTGTCCAAGCTCTTGAACAAGTCAACCACTAATATTTCAACGTTCCCTAAAACCTTCGAGAATATGACTAACCCAGAATTACCCAGAACAAACAGGTCAATCTTCTTTCTTTTATCGGGATGACGGTCAATCATTTCTCTCAAAGCGGTCCAGGTAATGCACTCACTATCTCCCTTCTTGTTTATGCCTCTTATGACCCCCTCTTCACTCATACCGGTCATCAGAAGTAGTTTCTTCTTGAAGGAATCAATATTTGGTGGCTTGGTGTACACCTTGTCTACTTGGAATCTCGGACAACAAATCAAGGCGTGGTACTCCTCTATGGTAGGTGTCATGTCGACTTGGCCAAAGGTAAAACAACTATAGGCGGGGTTCCAGAACTGTGTCTGAGCTTTAGACAGATTTCAGTAAATCGAAACGTCTAAGAGATGTGAGATGTCACCATAGTGTTGATAAAATAACAGCTTATTGGATGCTTCCCACTTTCCCCAAATAAATTTTAACTCGATCAGGTCGTTTTGACAGACATTGATGTGTGTGTACCCAATCAGATCTGACACATACCCAGGTTGTAAACTGTCTTCATTCGTTAGCTGAGACTGGTCGGACCATCTCAGATTGTCTGCATTGTCTTCTACCTCTTTTTGAATCCTTCGTTCCATATTACTAGCCTTCTATATAGACATCGGTCACGGATCAACACCCTGAGATAAATAGTGCAATGCAAAATAAGAACTAAATAAAACAAAAGGACAAGAGAAAATTAGTCAGAAATCATAAATGAATTAATCAGACATAATATAATTTGTCGATAAAACCTACCCCACATGCCGACTACCCAATCATGCTTTAGTAGATCTTACCCAAATAGGATTTCTACCCGCGTGCTTTGTTTATGGAAATCCTAACCTCAGGCCATCTAGTTCGCACGCTTATTTGAAAAATAAACCTAACTGCTTGATCTCTAGTTCGCATACATTTATTCGGGAATCAAAATTGCACTACAAAAATTAAAAGGCTCAAAAATGATTTTCCTTGTGTACTCTCCTCACGGGATTCTTATGGTCTGGGTAAGGCTCTATATGGGTTCTAATTTTACTATATGTTGGGTTTGGTTCTAAAGTAAGAGGTTCTCAAATTATCCTTATCGGTGCCCCCTTGGGCTACCAAACCTCAATCCTAGCCCATCACAGGCTTTCAAATCGAGCTCAATTCGAGGGGACACACCTCCTTATGTCCATACGGAGGTGAAAACCATCACAAGGACCATAAGGCGTGAGCCCCAGGAGCAATCAACTATCCCATACAGAGGTGAAAACCACACGAGGGAGTATTTTCTCACTCTTACTTAAATAGGATGGAGTGGGGTTTTAGCTTATGTTATGCAAATGCAGCTGTGCAGTGTGTGAGGAAAAGAGAAAACAAATAAAAAAACCAAAAATAGTTCCAAAAACTTGAACATTTATTTACTCTGAAAACATTAGCAAACAAATTAGTATAAATATTTAGTGATTAGTCAAATTACAACTGAAACTTTTATTCAAACCACACAAGGGATCAAAAATCAAATTAGAACGAACTTGTAATTCTCATTTGCAAAGAAAATTAATTAGTTGACTAATTGCCTGATTCTCTAAAAAAACATCCTCATCGGAGTAGCCAAGCTGTCGAAATGGTTTTTTTTGAAAAGGGGAAAAAGGGGGTCTCGTTTTGAAATAATTCTTTTGTTCGGTTAACGATAAAACGTTGTTCGAGGAGTTGCCACCAATCTTTGATTAGGGTTTAATTGAACACCCAAAAATGTATTTGCCATTTTAATAAAATATTAATTTTAATTAAAACAACAAACTTGAGGTCTGTGTTACTAAAATTCGAGTTCGGGAGTCGGTTACATGTGGGGAATAATTAGCACCCTCACAACGCCCTAAATCGGTACCTAGTCAATTAATAAATTGTATTTGCAATGAAATTTATGAGTTCGAATCTAATTTGATCTACAAATAATATTCTTTGAATTTTGGGATGAAACATGATAATATTTAATTATTTCATATCGAGAAGAATCGATCTCTCATACCTTAAAGCAATAGATTCTTACTCCAATCAAAATAAATAAATATTAAAATTACACTCTAAAGTTCTTTTTTAATTCAAAATAACAACACCCAAAATGATTTTAAGAAAGAAAATGATAATATTTAATTATTTCCAATCGAACATAATGACCTTTCATGCCTAAAAACAATCATATATTACTCCAATCGAAATGAAGAGATATTACTATTTCGTCTTAAAATTCAATATCAATTTGAGTGAAAAAAATAATATCTAATGATTTCCAATCAAGAATGAATGACTTCTCATACCTTAAAGCAGTCATTTATTGCTCAAATCGAAATAAAGAGATATCACTATTCAATCTTAAAAAGCAATATTGATTCAAGAGAAAACGGTAATATCGAATTATTTCCAATCAAGAATAAATGACCTCTCATCCTTAAAGCATTCATTTATTACTCCAAGTGGCATGAAAAGATATTACTATTCTCTATATCAATTTGAATGTTATTATTTTGAAAACCCATTGGAAAACACATGCAAAGATAACGCAAATTAAAAGCATACATCAAGCAAGTATTATTTATTTTACCAACCTTTAATGAGAATAGGGATGCTCAATTATTTAAATACATCGAGACGATACCTTAGATTCGATCTAACAATCTTTTCTCGATGAACTTAATTAAAAGAACATGATCTTTTCCTCAATCCCCAAATTTTAAAATAGATTCAATTTAATCCGTGACACTTAACGGGATATACTTTCATTTTAAAATTATGAAAGTAACTTTCTTATACGTTAAGACAGTCACTCTACGGTAATATTAAAATGAACGAATATTACCCTTAGTCAAATTATTTTGATTCAAGTCAAGACATGTTTATGAGGATATCATGCAAAACTAATTAACGACTAAAATAAAATAACATGCAAGCACCATGCAAAAGTGGTGACTTTGTATATATACTAAATTATCAACCAATTATCTTAAATCTAAATGCAACAAATTACACATTCGTATGATGCCAAATAACCAAATTTATAATCAAACAAGAGTATATATTAAAAAATCACTAATTAATAACTTTAACATGCCAATATACTTTTAATATATACATACATACACTATTGTGGACATAAAGTAATATATTAAAAGATACCGAAATAGTATACTAAATATGTTCAACATATAAAATATGCATATACATATATTATAGTATCATGATATATATTTAGTAAGTAAATTTCATCACACGTGTTTTAGATAATTAAGAAAACGGATTTGTTCTTATGGCATAATATTTATACGCTAACAAAATATACATTAATATATTAACAAAAACAAAACATGACATTCAAAATAAAATAAAAAAACATTTTGACCATAAAAGCAAAACAGTAAAGATCAGGGATTATCAATGCAAATAATGCACAACAGGGTGTTAGAAACGTGAACAACCCAATCATAATCATCAAGGACAAAATATAAACATGTAAAATTAAGCTAAACATAAAAATGAAATAACAAATAATCTGGGACCGGAACATAGGGCGAGCAAAATAAAAAGGTCAATTTCAAAACAAAAAGAAGTCTCGAATCGAGGACTAAATTGTACTAATTTAAACCTTGGAGTATTACAACCCAAATTTGCAATGACTAAAATCAAACATTACAAACTATGGAGCCTCCCCGCTCAAATAGACCATACACCAATTTCAGGGAAACCTAGTTCCCAAAATGATATAATTTCACGAATCCTATATATATATCGTTATAATATTTTTGCTAACCTAACCTCATTCTCACCCACCAGTCGAAATGAGAGAGAGGATGAGAGAAAATCCTCTCGTATCTCCCCAGTTCCTTGATCTCGGTGACCTTTCGTCGTGCCAGTCGCCACTAATCGACGCCGGTCGCACCCGCTGGCGGCGATGGAAAAAAAAAACCAAAACAAATCATCCTGACTCCCTCTACACGAATATGGAGTCCAAATACCTTGAAAAGGGTCGGATCAACGCATATCTGGAGTTAAACCCTCGGGCTCTTCTCACTCTGGCGATCTTCTTTCTTTCTCTAGTAAGTCCTTTCCTCTATTTTTTTGATTTTCTCCTTTCTTTTACAAAACCCAAACCCCACTATTTTTTTATTTTGTTTTTTTTCTTCAGTTTTTAAAACCCCAAAATCTCCCTTTTTTCGAAAACCCCCCGATGTTTTCTTCTCTTTCTCTCCTATTTTCCTTCTGTTTTTTTTTACCCTTTCCTTGTTTGAAGAAACCCCCTTTAGAGAGAAAATTAGGGATCTTTTATCACCTTAAAATCATCATTTCTTTTTTTGTTTACATGTGGTTTGAAATATCATCTTGATATCTTGGCGTGTTTGGTCGGATTTGCAGAGGCCATCACGAGTTTGACTGGTAAGGGAGATGATTTCCCTTTTTGTTGTTTTGCTATTTGTCTTCATTTATTTGCTTCTTGCACGTTGGGTGACTCTTGGCAGAGAACTGATGACGTTGGAGATCACGGGTTCAACTAGAGTGATGGCGGCACGGCAGGTTCTTTGTGTGAGAGCGGCGGTGGCGGCTGGTGAAGACTGTGTTAGATTAGGGTTTTTAAAACCCTAATTGGGTAGGGTTTGCATTGGACAAATTAGGCCATCTTGTAACTGGGCCCAGTTGTGGGCTTACTGGTTTGTATTTGGGCACACTTTGGGTTGTTTACGTAACCTGTAAATAATAATAATAATAATAATAATAATAATAATATGATTATTATTATTAATGTCGGGACGAAAACGAGTGTCGACACACTTGTATAATATTTATTTATTTAAAAATATTGAAAAATAAATGTCTGGTTACTTTAAAACCATCCTTTTGAATATGTAAAAATAAATAGACATTCTACTTTAATCGAATTATGAATTTATTAACTGATTTCTAATTAAAATAATTAAAGAAGCCAATCCTAAAAAGAATAATTCTAAACCTAATTAATTCTAATTACATAACCTAAAACTAAGGCTCTAATAATTAGTGACAAAAACTAAAGAATTAAAAATCTAAGGTTTTAATTAAAAAAGCTAAAGTTTAATTTTAATATTAGTTACTAAATTAGGAGATTTAAAAATCTTAAGGTTTTAAACTTGGTTTAAACGTGTGACTATTTTTGAAAGAATTAAATTTTTGGCATTCATTATTGATATTTAAACACATTTAATAAAATAAAGAATCAAATGAAGTGAAATCAGGGACTAAATTGAACTCAATTAAAATACAGGGAATAATGTACAAGCATTTAGTGACTAAAATAAAATAAACCAAAAGCCACATCCCGTATAAAAAAAACACGCTGAAATAAGTTGTTTTAATGAAATGATTTGCCCAAAAGTTCACCCACTACAAAACACAATATTTTAGAACATCTCTCAATTTTGTCTCTTCAAAATTTTCTCTTCACCCATATGCTCTTAACCTTGTTCTTTAAATGTTCATCATTGTTCATCCCATGTTCATCCTAAAACCCCACTTTAATCCTCCACAAACACTAAAATACCACCTAAAATATGGTTTTCAAGATCAAAGCCCAGAACTTCATCAAGAACACAAACATGTTCATCCATCTTTTCTCTTTCCAATCCTAACTAACACCAAAATCAAATCATTTCTTTGTTTATTCTAATCAAAACAACCTTCACCTCCTTTCTTTTTCTAAACCCAAGAACACTATCCCAAAAAAACAAAGTGTTCTTCATCCTAAAAATAAGAACCTTGACTCGTAAGAAGCAAACTCCTTTCTTTCCCACGTAGCTACCCAAGACCACCCAACCGATCAAACTCTGGCCACCACCAGCCAAACTCCAAGCACCGACCACCGCGACTCTCACCGGCCACCTCAAAATCTGACCAATATCTTTGTTCGAACCAAAAAATACAAAGAAAACAAGGTAAAAAAATTTCACCTTTGAATAAAGCTTGAATCTTCGATGACCGACACCTCCATGAACGTGAGCTTTCTTCCTTTTCTCCTTGCTTTCTTTGAATATTTGTATTGTTTGGTGATTATCTTGATGATTGTTTGATTCCTTAGTGATTAGTGTTAATAATGAGTCTCCCATGTTATATTGATAAACTTTAGCCCTTGATTTAACCCTCTTTCACTCAAAATTCGTTGCAAAAGGTTGAAATAAACTTGTTTGTTCTAGATTCAAGAACATTATTTAGTTCTAATTTCTTTCTCTCTTTTTTCATATTCAAAATGTGACCGGCGGTGCTACAAGCGTCGGTGATACGCCGACAATCACTCCGGTCGGTAGGGACGCACCGGTGAGGGTAACCAAGCTTCTTATGGATGATGCAATCTTGGCCATTTGTCAAATCTAGATCTAATGGTTGATATTCATTTTTGCTTCTTAACTTGGATGGGTGACGTAGCATGTTCCTAGCTCTTTAATCTAATCCTTCATTAACGGCTCATATGGGTTGTGTTTGCTTGACAAGAATTGAAGAAATGGTGACCTTTGGATAAAAGCTAATCAAGGGATGAGATCATTTTGTGCTTCTTCACATGGATTAGTGATGTCTTCACCTCAAAAGCCATACTAACAATAAATTACTTGTCCCCTTTTGAATTTCAAAGAAAAATATCCTCCACCAACTAAGGTTAAAACCGGTGGCACATAGATATTTTTAGGGTTTTTTAAAATCATTTTATTCATTTATTTGTATATATTTGTAAAAAACCAAATGGGCTAAAAGAAAATGAGACTTGAAAAATTTAATGGACTTATGTATCTAATAAAATGGACTCTTTTTTGGGTTTTTATTATTTATAAAAGAAATAAAATGGGCTTGTATCTAATATGGACTATTACTTAATATGCTAACTATATAATGGACTATATAATATGGACTTATTATTTATAATGGACTATAATATGCAAACTATTTAATATGTACTACCTAATGAAAACTATATACTATATGATATATGATATATGTCCACTTAACATGAAAACTATATAATATACACATAACTATATACTATATATGCAAAAACATTTATTTTTACTAAAACCCATTAGATATACTACATAGTATGAAAACGAACACGTCACCTCCCGGATAAAATGGGTGATGACATTTGTCATTTTTGCTTGAGGAATTCCTTTAGATGTGAGTACTAAGAGCTAAACCGATGATAGGACACCTCGATTTTCCAAAAATGGTTGCAGATCCAACATAAAGAAGCTAAGCACAACCAAAGAAATGACTTTCTCCCATTTTTCAGCAGACATTCAGGGACCAAAAAGTTTTAACTAGAATGGTAGGAGCTGGATTTACTTTTCTCGACAGTTACTCAAAAAGATCCACCACAACTGCCTCAATATACCCCAAAACCTTTGGGAAGATGATCAAACCATAAATTCTCAAAGCTATAATATTTTGTCGAACTCTCTTATCTGGGTGTTTCACCAATATTTCCTTAATACTTTGCCAACTGATACTGTAACACCCTCAACCCGTATCCGACCCGGATCCGAGTCTGATGTGTCACATTGACTTTTCAAAACATTTACAGAACTACTCAGAGCTTATACAATATATTATTTTGAATGCATGCCAACTAGAACTTAATATATTAAAATACATATTATTCAACTTTCTTCTGATCTGACCTTTGGTAAGGAGAACTGACCTGTCTTGCTCCACATTTCTCTTTACTCTTCTCACTTCTGTAACCTACGTGTGAAACAATCACACGCTAAGTCTATGACTTAGTGAGACATTACATTTATAAAAGAACTCTAATTATTTAAACATGCAGGAACACATCATCTCATTATGTCATACCAAAACAATTTAACATTTCATACAATGTAATATACATATATACATATCTCACACTATTTCCATTACTAACCTTATTCCACTATCCATATTCTTATCATTTATGTCTCATAATCATATACTCATATATTCATTCTTTTAAGCCACATATGATTCAATTAATCAAGCAATATACACATCATCTCATATATCATATAATACAATTCATATCACAAAAGCATATACTTTACATGTAATATATATTTATTGTTATCTCTTTGTTAGCCCATGTACATCTCTGAGAACTGTGGATATGTGAGTCTATTGAGGTTATGCACTATTTTGTCACCATAACTCGTATGAGGTCCCACTAGGGGCTATGAAATTTGTCCCAAATGACCACTATGAAATATCCCGAATGATCACTATATATCCCGAAGGACCGCGTAGACCCTCGACTCTTGGCATGCCAACTATACTTATAGCTCTCGTATCATATAACATGGGCAATTTCACTTATATCATTCCACATATACACTTTAATATCACATGTCATATAAGCTCATAGCTTCTTTCACATATACATGTAGTCACATAGATCCATGTCATATAACATATATCCAAAGTGCATATAATCACATAGATCATATCATATAGCTTAGATCATTTCTCGAATGTTCATGTAAACATACATATCATAACTTGTTCACATATGATCATATATATACTTCCTATAGTACATAGAAACACCTAGAACACTTCCACATAGCTTATATCAATTTTCTGAGTCCTTTCATATTACTTGATAACATATATCATATATGTATATAATAACTTATGTCATATCATCTACCTTATGCTTCATTTCTTTATATTCCCTTAGATTACATAAACTATGTTGTATTTCTAAACATATATCATTTAATAGTATTTTATTTATATATTAATTTAATCTATTTACTTAATTCAATTTCATATATTCCTTATAACATTTTCATATAGCTCCATAAATCTTTAGCATATAACTTATCTTATATATTCATATCATCCCTTTATTTTCAAGTTTCCTAAATGATATACTATTCCCATTTCATTCTATAATTCAATCTTATTTAGTTCCCTTAACTATCATTAAATCAAAAAGTTCTATTATACTAATTCTCATAATGGATCATACCACTATGTACTTGTCCAACTCATGTTTCTATTATGCATATTCTGTTACATGTGTTTACCTAGTTCCTATCACTTCTCATGAACTCACTTTCATCATATTTACCTATTATTACATATTTTATCTCATAACTATGTATTCACATAGTCTTATATTTCATTATCATATGACTTATATTTATTCTCCTATGACTCTCTATAGACATCTATTTCCATTTCCATATATCACATGACTTATCTTCTATATTCCTATAATTTCATAACTTATTTTATATTCTCCTATTAACATTTAATAGTGTTTCTACATAAACCACAGAGCACATACAAAAACATATCAATTCATATAATCAAACATACATACACTTCATGTTGTTAACATACTTATAATCAAGACTTAAAGAGCTATTACTATAGGAAATAGACTTATCACAAGTCCAATTTCCATATAATCTTATAAATATAAGATGCACTCACCTTGGCCTCACTACGTTCCAGTCCACTTTTATGAGTTCTCTCTTTCGATCGAATCTTAACTTGATAATCATTCCGGAACTTGTTCATGTTCGATATCTACATAACCATACATTGATACATATCAACATCCAATTAATATCCTCTAATCTATCATTTCTTAGACCAAAAGAAAGGTCAATTTCTATTTCCCCTTGAAGTACATCGATGCATTCTACAGTGTATCGATGCATCCCTTAACATGTGCATCGATGCACTAATTGCATTCGATGTTTCCATTTTTAAGGGGTGCATCGATACACACTGAACAATTTCTGGAAATTTACCCTTGATGCATCGGTACATGATGAATGTGTATCGATGCACACTAACCCAAAATTCCAATTTATGCCCAAAAATCCACTCTTTTCAGCTTAATTACTTCATATATCATCCCCTTTCTTATTCTTAACTTACATACTCATATTCAAACTCATTTCTATTCATTAATCACCTCTTTAACATCAAAATCCTATTCTCCGTATGTAATTCAAGAATTACACTAAATTTTCAACATGTTCCAAATTCAATTCTATTGCTTCTAACTTCTTAATTAAACCATTGACAAGTCAAATTCATCCTTAGAACTTCAAAAACATTTTTATAATAAAAGTTTATTTATAAACTCTTAATATAAATTCCTTTCTAATTCTCTCTTCTTGGTGTTTTAAACTTATGTAAGCTTTCCTTAAGCTTATATAACCCCCAAAGACTCAAATCCAACTTAAAATTTCAAGAAATCAACAACTAAATCAAACGACTTAAAAGATTATATAACCTTTGCTCTTGGCTTCCACGTGAAGAAGAAGAAAAGAGAAGAAGAGAACTCAGGAGAAATCTCTTCCTTTCCACGTGGTTCCCTTTTCTTATAAAGAAAGAATAAAAATCTTACTTGTCAATTGACCATTTTACCCCTTTAATTCATTCCATAATTACTAAATAACCTTCATCATATATTTCCAATAAATCATTGAACTATTCAATTATCCTACTTTAATCACCAATTTCTAAAATTTTTCAATCTAGTCACTTACCCGATATTGAGGATGTTACAAATCTCCCATCATTTTAAGAAAATTCATTCTCGAATTTTCGCTGAACATATTAATAAGAACATATCTTCTAATGTTATCATGTTACCTCCTTTACTTAATCTTTCATTCCTTTAGTTCTTTAACTACCTTTTTCCCTTATATATATCTACTGTCACTTATCATATAAACAATAACTAGTAACTTTAATCTATTTCTGTCTTTTCTCTCCTTCTATTATGCATTTTCCTTTGACCATTTCTGAAATTTCATGTAATGTCGCTAATCACGTAGACAATAACATCCATTTTCATCACTTAACCTCATAAATCCATCTTTAATTATCTTATAACAATAACCAACTCATTTTCCAACATCATTTGACCGAGAACACAACATTAGATCTTCTTTAAATATAATTAACATACACTTTAAAGAATCTTTTCACATCATCTTGCACACTTTTCTTACTTCTATATCAAAATTGTCATATACAATTCCATATAACCTTTATCATATCTGATCCTTTAACTCATTCCTTTCATTTCTTTATTCCATTATTCCTTTATTTATTCCTTATACCCAATTCATATCTATCCTTTCATGTTCACATACTCTTGTCTTATCACCTATACTCATCTCTATGTACCAATCTTCATTGCATCCTCATAACTTTGATAACCCATTTACTTATATAGAACTTCATTATTTATCATTTCTTATACTTGTATTTTCCTTCCTTAAGGTTCCATGCAAATACTTATCTCTTTTTCTACATCATAGCTATCTGATCAGAATACACAACTATATTCAGATTCACATCATAATCAATTAACACAACTTTATCTTTTCCTCCAATCTTATAACTCTATCACCTTTACTCTGACAACTAGTCAATAACATCTATTCAATCTAGGGCACAAGCCCCAGTCAACCAATCATATACATCCTTTCCAATCAAAATTATCTCAAAATTAGTTTATTTAACTTATCAATTTCACCTTTATTCTCATACATCCTATAATTTTTGTTGCTCAAACTCAACATTCTAACTTCCTTTGTCTTATAATCTGATCATCGATATACTCATTCTTAAACTCTTCTAATCAATCCTCAGCTTTACTCAAATATATAAATCTTTAGTTCTTTGTCATTTACTATACCACATTACTATGATCCAAATATACAACTGTATCCAGATCCATTTCATATTTGGTTATCATATCCTGACAATATCTTATAATCTTATAATTCCAGTACTTTTTTATCACGTACTCTGGTTAGCCAATGCTAACTCTTTCCATCTTAACTGTAAACCCTTATCATATAAACACTCTTGCTTATGCACAATGATATCCCTTCATTTCGAACTCATAAGCTCTGTCTTTATACATTTTATACGCTTGTCGCTGATACACTTATTCTTGAACTCTTCTACCAATTCTCACTGTATCATTTGATCTTTTAACGCTCTTATGGTGATACTTGTTCACCATATTCTATCTTATCCATGAAATAATAAAACTACTCCATATCACTTTTCTAATTCAAAACAGTGAAAAACTTTCTATCATTATTCAGATATGATTTCAACTTTCTGAAATCAACCTTTAATCTTATAAGACACTTTCTGAGGTTTCCGCTCTTCATCATGTCTGGCCAGGGCAGGCGAATTACTATCACCATCAGATTTGTCAGCTATCGATTCACTTTGACAATTTCTATAATCAATTTCTACTATATCATACAAATCTTATTCTATTAGCAAGACAGCATACTCCTTACACTATCATATCAGAAATTTTTCATTCTGTGTTGGCATGTATACCATTTTTTAAAACACTTTTTACTTCGGTTTAAGTATAGAATCGACTAAACCTTAGCTCTGATACCATTAAACCCCCAACCCGTATCCGACCCGGATCCGAGTTTGAGGTGTCACATTGACTTCTCAAAACATTTACAGAACTACTAAGAGCTTATACAATATATTATTTTGAATGCATGCCAACTAGAACTTTATATATTAAAATACATATTATTCAACTTTCTTCTGATCTGACCTTTGGTAAGGAGAACTGAATTATCTTGCTCCACATTGCTCTTTACTCTTCTCACTTCTATAACCTACGTGTGAAACAATCACACGCTAAGTCTATGACTTAGTGAGACATTACATTTATAAAAGAACTCTAATTATTTAAACATGCAGGAACACATCATCTCATTATGTCATACCATAACAATTTAATATTTCATACAATATAATATACACATATACATATCTCACACTATTTCCATTACTAACCTTATTCCACTATCCATATTCTTATCATTTATGTCTCATAATCATATACTCATATAATCATTCTTTTAAGCCACATATGATTCAATTAATCAAGCAATATACACATCATCTCATATATCATATAATACAATTCATATCACAAAAGCATATACTTTACATGTAATATATATATTTATTTTTATCTCTTTGTTAGCCCATGTACATCTGTGAGAACTGTAGAAATGTGAGTCTATTGAGGTTGTGCATTATGCTGTCACCACAACTCATATGGGATCCCACTAGAGGTTATGAAATTTGTCCCGAATGACCACTATGAAATATCCTGAAGGATCACTATATGTCCCGAAAGACCGCGTAGACCCTCGACTCTTGGCATGCCAACTATACTTATAGCTCTCGTATCATATAACATGGGCAATTTCACTTATATCATTCCATATATACACTTTCATATCACATGTCATATAAGCTCATAGCTTCTTTCACATATACATGTAGTCACATAGATCCATGTCATATAACATATATCCAAAATGCATATAATCACGTAGATCATATCATATAGCTTAGATCATTTCTCGGATGTTCATGTAAACATACATATCATATCTTGTTCACATATGATCATATATATACTTCCTATAGCACATAGAAACACCTAGAACACTTCCACATAGCTAATATCAATTTTCTGAGTCCTTTCATATTACTTGATAACATATATCATATATGTATATAATAACTTATGTCATATCATCTACCTTATGCTCCATTTCTTTGTATTCCCTTAGATTACATAAACTATGTCGTATTTCTAAACATATATCATTTAATAGTATTTTATTTATATATTAATTTAATCTATTTACTTAATTCAATTTCATATATTCCTTATAACCTTTTCATATAGCTCCATAAATCTTTAGCATATAACTTATCTTATATATTCGTATCATCCCTTTATTTTCAAGTTTCCTAAATGATATATTATTCACATTTCATTCTATAATTCAATCTTATTTAGTTCGCTTAACTCTCATTAAATCAAAAAGTTCTATTATACTAATTCTTATAATGGATCATACCACTATGTACTTGTTCAACTCATGTTTCTATTATGTATATTCTGTTACACCTGTTTACCTAGTTCCTATCACTTCTCATGAACTCACTTTCATCATATTTACCTATTATTACATATTTTATCTCATAACTATGTATTCACATAGTCTTATATTTCATTATCATATGACTTATATTTATTCTCCTATGACTCTCTATAGACATCTATTTCCATTTCCATATATCACTTGACTTATCTTCTATATTCCTATAATTTCATAACTTATTTTATATTCTCACATTAACATTTAAAAGTGTTTTTACATAAACCACAGAGCACATACAAAAACATATCAATTCGTATAATCAAACATACATACACTTCATGTTGTTAACATACTTATAATCAAGACATAATGAGCTATTACTATAGGAAATAGACTTATCACAAGTCCAATTTTCATATAATCTTATAAAAATAAGATGCACTCACCTTGGCCTCACTACGTTTCAATCCACTTTTATGATTTCCTCTCTTTCGATCGAATCTTAACTTGATAATCATTGCGGAACTTGTTCATGTTCGATATCTACATAGCCATACATTGATACATATCAATATCCAATTGATATCCTCTAATCTATCATTTCTTAGACCAAAAGAAAGGTCTATTTATATTTCCCCTTGAAGTGCATCGATGCATTCTACAATGTATCAATGCATCCCTTAACATGTGCATCGATGCACTCCTTATGCATCGATGCACTAATTGCATTCGATGATTCCAGTTTTAAGGGGTGCATCGATGCACTTCCTGTGCATCGATACACACTGAACAATTTCTGGAAATTTACCCTTGATGCATCGGTACATGATGAATGTGTACCGATGCACACTAGCCCAGAATTCCAATTTATGCCCGAAAATCCACTCTTTTTAGCTTAATTACTTCATATATCATCCCCTTTCTTATTCTTAACTTACATACTCATATTCAAACTCATTTCTATTCATTAATCACCTCTTTAACATCAAAATCCTATTCTCCATATGTAATTCAAGAATTACACTAAATTTTCATCATGTTCCAAATTCAATTCTATTGTTTCTAACTTCTTAATTAAATCCTTGACAAGTTAAATTCATCCTTAAAACTTCAAAAACCTTTTTATAATAAAAGTTCATTTATAAACTCTTAATAGAAATTCATTTCTAATTCTCTCTTCTTGGTTTTTTAAACTTATATAAGCTTTCCTTAAGCTTATATAACCCCCAAAGACTCAAATCCAACTTAAAAATTCAAGAAATCAACAGTTAAATCAAACTTACCTTTGCTATTGGCTTCCACGTGAATAAGAAGAAAGGAGAAGAAGAGAACTCTAGAGAAATCTCTCTCTTTCCACGTGGTTCCCTTTTCTTATAAAGGAAGAATAAAAATATTACTTGTCAATTGACCATTTTACCCTTTAATTCATTCCATAATTACTAAATAATCTTCATCATATATATCCAATAAATCATTGAACTATTCAATTATCCTACTTTAATCACCAATTCCTAAAATTTTTTAATCTAGTCACTAACCTGATATTGAGGATGTTACAGATACCTTCTCCATCACCCTTTTGTCTGGTCTGAGATGTAACCTATTCCTCGTGTTCCCGATAGTCCTAGCCAACTTAATACGGAAAGGCTGAGATTTGATAGATTTGGAGTAAATTCGGTCTTCCTGGATAACTTCGATGCACAGTAAGGTGGTGAATTCTTCCATGGTGGGAACCAGGTCCTCTCGGTTGCAAGTTAAATAGTGATAGCATGGGTTACAAAATTGAATTAAAGCCCTCAACAACTCATCTTCTACCTCGACAGCCATGTGGTAGGCAATATCACTGAAGCACTGCTGGAACTTTTCCTCGTGTCTGGTTTCTATTTCTCCCAGATTTTACGTAGATCAGACACATCATTCCTTTTCAGGGAGAACGAAGCATACCCGGCTAAGTTGGATGTGTGATTGGCTGACAAACTGTTCATTTTCTTTCTCTTTAGAGCCTTAAACCATGGGGCGCACTTCAGTGCTATAAACCATTTCAAAAATATTTTTGTTCTCCATTTAGTAAAAGCCTTCTATTTCGAAACCGACTAGAAATCCAATACCCCAACCTATGAGTGATGTAATAAATATGAGAAAAATGAAAGGAAAAAAAAGAGACAAACATGATGATAATAATAAAAAAATTTAGAATATAATAAACCCTAGTTCACATGATTTTCTAGTTCATATGTAATAACATAAAAATAGAGGAAGGTTTAGAGCTGATTTCTCATTTGTCTACTTATTCAGGTACGTACGATAGAATTTCAGTAGAGTTTCGGATCGGGTAGATCTATGGTTAATTACATGCATGGTTGCGGCTCTAAAGAATGAGGTACTCATAATTGTCCTTTCTGCCACCCCTTTGGGCTAGTAAGACCTTCGATCCTCACCCATTACAGGCTTATGGAACAAGTTAAATTTTGAGAGAGAACATATCCCTATGCCTGACACGAGGAATAAATTCCCCACAAAGACATAGGTGCTTTTAACCCTGAAAGTTATTCGCTAGGTATGTATGGAGAATAAATCCTCACAAAGACGTCATTTTCACTCTCACTTAAAAGGAACAGCTCGGGTATAAAGTTCATATTGTGAATATGCATGTGTGTTGTGTGAGGAGAAATACTCAAACCTTTAACCAAAGAAGCAAAAAAGAGAACCATATATTTCAAATAGTCTTATGAAAATTCAAATATATGAAAAGTCACTAAGGTCACACATTAGTAAAAATGATTAAAAGAATTAGAGGAAATAAGAATTTAAAGGAAATTAAAAGGATAAAAGGTTAAAATAAATTAAAAGGAATAAAGATTAAGAGCAAATTAAAAAGATCATAAATGAAAAAAAAAATTGAATATCCTAATTTTCTAATACAAGGACAAAGTGTAATTGTTTTAAAGCCTGACTCTCTCAGAAACCAGAGATTTTGTGTTCGGTCCCCAAAGGAGTTGCCAAGCTTTTATGACTACTTTTTCATAAATATATGGAATGATTTTTAAAAGTCGGAATTAAGAATTAGAATTTTAAAAATATTTAGAAACGTTTGGAGTCGTCATCGACCTTTGGGATTAGGTAGGTCAAAAAATCGGGATATTCCTTTTTAAGAATTTTAAATAATGAAACTTTTAAAAATACACGATTTGGTCTGCGGTTTTAGAAATTATGGTTTCGGAAGCCGATTACGCTTGGGGAAGGATTAACACCCAACAGCTCCCAGAAATTGGTATCTTCAATTACGAATTTGTCCCCATAATGACAAATTTAAGAATTCAAATATTTATTTAATTTATGATCCTTTTACTCCATAAATAAACATTTTAACCTAATTAAAAGATTTTTTAGGAGAAACACAATATTTGTCCATTTCCAATTGAAAAATAAACTAACCTCTTAATTTGCACTAAGGTAATTATTTCTTATTTTTTAATCAAAACAATGGAATATTGTCATTCCCTAAAAAATTAGAAAATTACACAATTATTGAACCCTTAATAGAAGAAGATTAAAGAGTTAACCAATTAGTCAATTTATTATTAAAAAAGAATAAGGATGTTCCTTGATTTAAAGAACCAATGTGAAACCCTTGATGTTAATCGAGCAATGTGTCCTTAGCAATTTAAATGTAGGAACAAAACATTTACCCTTCTTTTTAATTAATATGAACCTATTTTAATTTTTTACTAACTATTGGTAGGATGTTTGTTTATTTAAAAATATTGAAAAATGGATGTCTAGTTACCTTAAGCCCATCCTTTTCAATATTAGAAAATAAACAGACGTTCTATTTTATATCAAATTGTGAATTTAATAATTGATTTCCAATTAGAATTATTAAAGATACTAAACATAAAAGGCTATTTTTAAATCTAATTAATCTCTGATTAAATAGCCTAAGGCTAAGACTTTAATTCATAATTAGTGACTAAAACTAAAAAAATTTAAAATCCAAAGCTTTAATTTAAAGTCTAAGGTTTCATATTAGTGACTAAATTAAAAGATTTAAAATATCTAAGGGCTTTAATCTATGGATAAACACATGACTAAATTGAAAATTTTTAAAACTGTCATTCATAATCAATAACAAAGCACATTTAATAAATGAAATTCGAGACTAAATTGCATTTAATTCAAAATTCAGGGAATGATTTACAATCATCTAGTAACCAAAATAAAAGTAACAAAACTAATTGGCCATAGATATAAACTCTCTACAATTCAAGGACCCTTGGCCCAATCTACCCTAAAGAAATCCCACTAGACATTGAAACCCTATCATTTCACGCGTGAATTCACATTTCTCATTTTATTATTATTATTATTATTATTATTATTTTGAAACCGACTCCTCTCTTTTGGAAGTTCTGTTGTGCGGCGACTAAAAAACGACGTGACTTGTTAAATAAGTGATCGGTTAAAATTTAGATTGGTTATGTTATATCATTTAATCGAAAATATTATCAAGTACAATAATATATTATGTAGCGCTTATATAATGTAATAGGTAGCGCTTATATAATAAAATAGGCATTTAACCGGAAATATTATCAAGTACAATAACATATTAGGCAGCGCTTATATAATGTAATAGGTAGCGCTTATATAATGTAATAGGCAGCGCTTATATTGACCCATTTTCTAACTAAACTAATATATTTATACCGATAACATTGCAAATTTACCTATTACATTATAATTATCGGTTTCGATATTTTTGGGATCGATACAATTTTAAATGTATCGACACTTTATGCATGCACCTCGTTGGGCATTCATTCTGGAAAAAAATATCGACACAAACTTAAAAAGTGTCGATACATTATGTAGACCTATTTTCTCATAAAACTGGTATATTTCTGCTGGGTACATTGTAAATTTACCTATTACATTGTAATTGTCGGTTTCGATATTTTTAGGATCGATACTTTTAATAAATGTATCGACACATTATGAGTGCACCTCGTTTGGCATTCATTATGGACAAAATGTATCGACACAAATTTAAAAAATGTCGATACATTATGTTGACCTATTCTCTCATAAAACTGGTATATTTATACCGGTTATGTTGTAAATTTACCTATTACATTATAATTATCGGTTTCGATGTTTTTGGGATCGATACTTTTAATAAATATATCAACACTTTATGTGTGTACCTCGTTTGGGGCATTCATTCTGGACAATAAGTATCGACACAAATTCCACAAGTGTCGATACATTATGTTGACCTGTTTTCTAATTAATCGGTGTATTTATACCGGTTACATTGTTAATTTACCTATTACATTATAATTATTGGTTTCGATGTTTTTGGGGTCGATACTTTTAGAAAATGTATCGAAAAATATGTTTACCTATTCTCTCATTAAACCGATATATTTTACCTATTACTTTATAATAATTGGCTTCGATGTTTTGAGGATCGATACTTACAATAAATGTATCAACACTGTTTTGGAAACTTTATGTTTGAGAACCATACTAGACAAAATTTTGGAAACAAATCTTTGTGTTTACGAATTTTTTCATTAAAAAAGTCTATTGCTACCACTTACATTGTAAATTTACCTATTATTTTAAAGTTATTGAATTTTGTAGTTATTGTACATACCTAAATATGTCCTACGAATTTAATGTTGTACCCACCCTTAAACTACCACTACCAATACCACATCCTTTTGAAAGCATGATTGAAACATGTTGTTCAATGAACCTTTACTTACATCTCCATCAACTCCTGTTGGGACCACTGAACTTGCACAACAAAATTTTTGCCATTGATCATACTGTTGCAGACAATGTTAAGCCAACCGAGGAATACCATGAAGTACATAATGTTGATGAATCTGACAGATTGGTTGGTCAGCTCTTTTCTTCACATGATCAAGCTTGGTACTTTTACAAGGGATTCGCATGGGAATATGGGTTTAGTGCACATCGAGGAACAACACGGCTTGACATGGAAGGGAATGTGAAGATACAAGAATTTTGTTGCTCCAAAGAAGGGTTTCGAGTATCAAAAGTTAATGTTTATCATCAACGTGCTTATATGCCAGTCATAAGAACAAGATGCAAGGCTAGAGTCGTAGTTACAACAACAAATACAAACGATCACTGGGTTATAAGTAAGTCTTATCAGAAACATAATCATGCATTGTGCACACCTTCTATGACACCATTTATGTGTTCTAATAGAGCTGTAAGTAAGGCTAATATCGATGAGGCAACAGTATTGATATCATAATGTTGGATTTACACATAAAGACCTCTACAATGCACTTCCAAGAGGTAAAGCAAAGGAAATCGTCGATGGGGATATGAATACTCTTATTGCTTACTTTGATTATAAGAAACATGATGATCTCGGGTTTTTTATGACATACTCGGTAGACGAATCAAGGGAATTGCATAATCTTATTTGGTCGGATTCGACATTGAGATTAGATTGCACATGCTTCGGTGATGTAATTGTGTTCGACACAACGTACAAAGATAATTTGAATGGTCGACCAATTATGCCTATTGTCTGTGTCAATCATCACCATAACACAATTGTGTTTGCCACTTCCATAATCACCGACGAGACGTCCCAATCTTTCGAGTGGGTGCTACAGAATATTTTAGAAGCCATGATGAATAAATCGCCTATTTTAGTTGTCACCGATGGGGATAGGGCAATGCAAAGGGCTATTAAATCTGTCATCCTTTATGCTAAGCACAGATTATGTTCTTGGCATCTTTCTCGCAATGCACAAGCTAACATTGGTGACCCAAAATTTACAGCAGTATTCTCAAAATGCATGGTTTCATGGTGGACAACCGACAAATTTGATATTCAATGGCGTTCAGTTGTTTCAGAATTCAACGTTGAAAAGCATCCATTGGTGATTGAGAAGGAAAATAATCGGTACTTATTGGCACAAGCATATCTAACTGGTCATTTCTTTGCTAATATTCCCTCAACACAAAGATGTTAGTCTATGAATGCTTCACTCGCGATTGCACTGAAACACAAGAATACATATTTAGATGTTGTTCGTGTAATTGAAGATGGAATTAGTAGAATGTGTATGAACGAGTTGAAAGAGGATTACTTAAGTTCCCAGACGAAGCCCTTCCAGATCATAAAATTGGTTGACCTTGAAAACCATGCTGCTGAGATTTTTACGCGCGAATCTTTTCGTGCATTCCAATAAGAACTTCAACGGGAGACATTGTACTAGATTCAAGAAGAGATTCCTTATCAAATGAATGTCAAAATTATATTTTGACAATGTACAAAGAAAAAAATAGGACATTTGAAATTAGTTTTGATTCTCGTACAAAAACCCTAAATTACTCCTACAGAAAATTCAAGACCGTTATACTTCCATGTCGCCATCAACTTCACGTTTTGAAGCATTTGGATTACATATATTTGCTCGGTTCTTTGATTCAAAGTAGGTGGACTAAGGATGCGAAGGCTTCTACACCCAGTTTTGTTGACTTGAATGTGCCTCCAGAAGTAATGCAAATGGCAAGGTTCGCTGCTCTGCGTGCAACATTAAGTAGGTTATGCTACATTGCATCAAAGACAGACGCGTCTTTCAAAACTGTAAGAGATGAGATGAAAAGACTAATAGAAGAATTTGAAAACTCATTTGGTTTGAATGATTCAGTCAACCGGAGTAGTGTAATAAACAACGTTCGCGACCCTCAACAAAAACAACGCAAGCGAAAAGAAGTACCAAAGAACAAGGTGAGAAGAAAATTAGGTGATATGTGTTCTGCAATGGTGAGGGACATAACAAACTAACATGTCCTCAAGTCAAGCTCAGTTTGGAAACAAGCACACAACCTACATCAACTGATTTATTCGAAGACGAAATGGAATGGCCATTCAGTCCTGCATATGATGACAATTATGTTAGTGACATTTGGATTAATGCAAACAATGATCTCCATATATCGTAAGTATCAATATTTCATCCGCATCATCATATAAATGTCAAACAATCTGTAGAATAGAGTCTCCCGTAAATCATGGTCGGAATCAGTTCTATAATAGGGGCTCCATTTGAAGGTCATCATCTTCGCGAACAAAGATTGAACTTTCAACCTATAATTCCGAAGACTAATATTTTAAAAAAATTAGAGTTTCGACAACATACCTATCGAACACACCAAGGAAAAAAAGTGTTCAATCTACAAATCAATCAAAACCTAATTTGAATACCACAATATCGATAAATTTACATGAAGATCTGATCGTAACTGTTATGAACGCTGGTATTCGTCGGAGTGGAAGAGTTCTCTTCTACCTTTAGGGTTTTTCGATTTGGGATTTGTATCGTTGGTGTTAAAAGCATTATCAACATATAAATAATGAAGGAAAAAAACACACGTAATTTAAAAAAATATCGATACAAATTTAAAAAGTGTCGATACATTATGTTAACCTATTTTCTAATTATACCGGTATGTTTCTACTAGTTACATTGTAAATTTACCTATTACATTATAATTATGGGTTTCGATGTCTTTGGGATCGATAAATTTAATAAATGTATCGACACTTTATGTGTGCACCTCGTTTGGCTTTCATTCTGGACAAAAAGTATCGATACAAATTTAAAAAGTATCGATAGATTATGTTGACCTATTTTCTAATTAAACCGATGTATTTATACAAGTTACATTGTAAAGTTACCTATTACAATATAATTATCGGTTTCGATGTTTTTGGGATCGATACAATTTTAAATGTATCGACACTTTATGCATGCACCTCGTTGGGCATTCATTCTGGACAAAAAGTATCGACACAAATTTAAAAAGTATCGATACATTATGTAGACTTATTTTCTCATAAAACTAGTATATTTATACCGGTTACATTGTAAAGTTACTTATTACATTATAATTATCGGTTTCGATGTTTTTGGGATCGATACAATTTTAAATGTAGTGACACTTTATGCCTGCACCTCGTTGGGCATTCATTCTGGACAAAAAGTATCGACACAAATTTATAAAGTGTCGATACATTATGTAGACCTATTTTCTCATAAAACCGGTATATTTATACCGGTTACATTGTAAAGTTACATATTATATTATAATTATGGGTTTCGATCTTTTTTGGGATCGATACAATTTTAAATGTATCGACACTTTATATGTGCACCTATTTTGTCATTCATTCTAGACAAAAAGTATCGACACAAAATTAAAACGTGTCGATACATTATGTAGACATATTTTCTCATAAAACCAGTGTATTTATACCGGTTACATTGTAAAGTTATATATTACATTATAATTATGGGTTTCGATGTTTTTGGAATCGATACAATTTTAAATGTATCGACACTTTATGCGTGCACCTCGTTGGGCATTCATTCTGGAAAAAAAGTATCGACACAAATTTATAAAGTGTCGATACATTATGTAGACCTATTTTCTCATAAAATCAGTATATATCTACCGGTTACATTGTAAATTTACCTATTACATTATAATTATCGGTTTCGATGTTTTTGGGATCGATACTTTTAATAAATTTATCGACACATCTGTTTACCTATTCTCTCAATAAATCGGTATATTTTACCTATTACTTTATAATAATCGGTTTCGATGTTTTGAGGATCGATACTTTTAATAAATGTATCGACACTTTGTTGGAAACTTTATGTTTGTAAACTTTATGTGTCGATACATGTTTGTAAGTTACAGATACTTTATAGGCGAAATTAGAGAAACCAGTTGCGTCCATTTTCAATATGCTATATTTAATCGATTGTTTAAATTTTTACCATTTTCTCAAATTTTAACCGATTTAGAAATTCTTAGTATGGAAACTTTGTTGTGGAGAGTATAGAAAACGATTCTTTAACAATGTGTTTCGATACATTTGCACGCATATATAAAATACATTAATAACTAGTATTCATATTTCAATAATCCTCAAATATATCAATACAAAGAAGCAAATATGGATATAAAAGCCCGACCAATCAACCAACAACGAATCGGAGATCAAATGTCGTTATACATTCGGAGCAATCAACCTAAATGAAATTCGAGGGAAATCCCGACCATCATAATTTTGAGTAACAAGCAGGAATGATTGGATATGCGAAGAATGCCTTCTTAATACTATCAATTTCATCCAGCTCATAAAGATAGGAGAACCGTAAACCGAAACCGTGTGAGAGAAACATAGTTGATGTAGAAGCAGCTTCATATTTAAAATCTCGAAGGCGATCCATTTGGTTCTTAAACGTTTAAAGCATCAGAAGCATTTCAGACTTATGATTTGAGTGCTACACTGGTAATGCAACAAAATGCATCAAAAAATTCTCGAGAATTAAATGCTAGATCTTTTAATAATAATGTTAAATAATGGAAGATACACATGTAAACCATAAGTACCGGTACAATTAACAATGTAAACGGATAAAAGTTCTCCTATATAATGAAAATAGTTGTAAATGACAAGTTGAGACGCTTGTCATGTACGCCTATTATCATTGCATCGGTAGAATTTTATCGTTTACATTATTAATTTAGCAAAGTATCGATAGTTTATACAAGTGTACCCTTCAATTATTTTTGTTATTATTACAAGTTGTAGCCCTCAATTATCGGGATTTTTAGTTGCCCTTTGTTGCATTACCCACGTACCACCCAGATCATACGTCCGAAACGTTTCTGGCGCTTTAACTGTTTGAGAACCAAATGCATCACCGTTGAGATTTTAAATCTGCAACTGCTTCTACATCAAGTATGTTTTGCTAAGATGGTTTTGGTTTAGGATTAACCTATCTCAATGAGCTGGCTGAAATGGATAGTATCCGAAAGGCATTCTTCGGATATCCAATCTTCCTGCTTGTTAACCAAAAAATACGATGGTCGGGATTTCCCTCGCGTTTAAAGTTGGAAAAAAAATGGAAATTAGGAATAATCAATGATAACATGCATATTGTCTAAGTTAATAAGTTTTGAAAAAGGTAAGTTGTTACCTTAGAAATGGAATTTGATGTTACCTCCCGATACTTCCATTGAGTAAGTTGTTGTTTGGATGGAACAAAGGCTCGGGCTAATATTTATAGTGGAGCCGAAATTTATATTGAAATTCAAACTCAAATTGAAATTTAAATTCACAGTTTGGTTAAATATGAAATGAACATGAAATGCAGTGTTAAATTAAACATGGGAATTGCATAATTGATTCATACTGTTCAAGTAACATGCGTTATGAACCATCAAGCGGGTAAAAGATAATATTGATTCAGTTCAAAGCTGAATTGTGAGTTGATGGGGTTGTCATACTTGTCACATGGGAATAAAGTACTCACATGGAAGAGATAGATAGATTGTTTTGTTATGTACAACCCATCCGAATAGAATATTTACTATATAAGTCACATGTTATACTGTGGAATATTAAAAGACACAGTTATTGTGTTATATGTTTTAGTATTTTTTAATCGAATGAAAATATACACACAATATAATCAAAGACATACACAACAAATTTATACATAACAATGTTCAAATAATGTACCCACAATGAAATTAATCTGATGAAAAAGGGTTATTTCTAACGAAATCCAAAAAATTGTTTCTTCAACAAATTTTCCAAATACTCTCGTATGTTACCGCCTTTTTCTAAGGACATATATAAATAATTTCAATTATCAAACTAAACAGGTGCAAATTCACAAACAAGAAACTAAATTTGTATAAGCAGGAATAAATTTGTGTCATACCTAGAGCATTGTCGTCCGAATGGGAAGCAGCGTCGAAGGGATGTGGATATATGTAATTGTTTTTCTATATAAAAACATATATTGTTAATCAATCAATGTATGAACACCTATTTAACTGGAAAAATATGGCATAAATGTAACTTACCGGATTATAAATCATTTTTCACGTTGAATAATCGACCAACAATGTATTTAGGGTGTTAAAATTAGGATACTCGTTCCAAACATCATTGAGATCTTTACAGTAGGTAACATTATCTTCTTTTTTATACTTTCCTTGATCCTGTTTACAACAGTTGAACATAAATATGTAGGAATCATAGACAAATAAAAGTCAGCAAAGTGCAATGACATTCATCTTACCCAAATGAATAGAAACTGGTCAGGCAACAAAGGTAGTTTCTTAAGTACATAGTCGATGTTATGCCTGAGATTGTAATCAAGTTTGAATGTTAACATTTAATTGTATATTAACGATTTTGGCTATAGTAATTCAATTGTTCAATAGTTCTAGCCTCATCTTGGAAGACTAAATGGTACACAAAAATGCAGAAATTCATATACTCATGTTTTGAGGATAACATCAACAACATGAAGAAAATGAGATTAAAGTTGTGCGCTTATATGTTAAAATAATAGATACAAATGAACAAAATTAAAACCTTTTGGATGTCTTGGGATGTAGGCAAGGACACCATTGACATAAAAAATTACAAGTTTTCTTGCAGGCGGCGTTGCAGACACGATATACTTGTTTGGATCATCATAATCATTTTCATCATCATCTTCATTGAGCGCTTGGTTGTCCACATCTGTTAAAAGAAAATAAAATACATTTTACAATGTGTAAATGTTTAGAAACATAAATAATTAATCACCTAACTCGTTTGTTGTCGTTGACGTAATTCGTCACGCAAGATGGAGACTTCGTCGCGCAATGATGCGATATCGGCTCGCATTCCACTCACAAGGGAATCAATATGCTCCCGAAAATTGACCATGTATTTCATCACTGTCTTAATTGTGACATCATCTCCACCTGGAGCTTCTGGAGCTTGTGGAGCTTCTTCCATTATTGCGTCTCCCATTAGTTGGTCATATTCATGGCCAATGGGGTCCATTTTCTCCCTCTCTTGATCTAATTCGACATCCTTGACACGCTTCCAACCGACATTTTCAACAAAATCATATCCCGCTCTGGTAATAAATAACATGTCAATCTTGCAGGTTAATCGAACAGGGAGTCAAGCGAAAAATCAACTTCTTTCTTATTCAATAGATGGGTGATGACACATCCATATGGTAGTGAAGTTGAAATTGATGCTCCCTTTGTGATCATATATACAATTGTATTAAATATCAATTTAGCAATGTTTGGAGCCGTTTTGGATCTATACTTTGCTATCCACCAATAATCATTGTCTCAAATCGTTGAATATTTCCCCCCAGTAGGTCGAAAAAATCAAGTGAGCATTTTGTGAAACACTCTCGACTCTACATCTAGGTGAATTGGGCTATTTCTAGCAACCCGTTGTATTGTAGTATCTAAAGCATTTTCATCTGAATCCCCTTTATTCTCGACACCTATACCCTTCGCAATAGTATCCGGAGATATATATATCATTCCCCATGACATGGGTATTAATTCTTATTATATTAGTCTTATTAGGCTCACGCTGGAATAAAGCATTGTTGTAGAAGACTCTAACTAGGTCGGGATAATATTTTGGTTATACACCGAGGAATTCAAGCCAACCCCAAGATGTAAATTTAGATTTCAAACTAAATTCATATTTATCATCGAACAAGAAACTCAGGTCAATGACACGTTCGGGACGAATCTTCCTTACTTTGAAACTCCTCTACCATCTTTCTTTCTCCTCATCGGATCTAAAGTTCAGAGTTTCGAACAACCTGATTTTCTCAGAATAATCGATTGGTTGAGAAGGAGGTTGTGGTTGAGAAGAGCTTGGTTGAAAAGAGCTTGGTTGAGAAGAGCTTGGATGAAAAGAGCTTGGTTGAGAAGAGCTTTGAGAAAGACTGCGCCTCTGACGCTGACGTTTTGGAGCCATTTTGGGTGTGGATGTTGTTACATTGGAACACAAACACATTAAGGAAAAAAAAGAGTCCAATCTGGAAATCAATCAAACCCTAATTTATGGTAAAATATCGATAAATTTATCTGAATATCTGATCGTAACTCTTATGAACGCTGGTATTCGTCGGAGTCGAAGAGTTCTCTTCTATCTTTAGGTTTAGGGTTTTTTGATTTGGAGTTTGTATCGATTCTAATTTTAACATATAAATAATGGAGGGAAAAAACACGCGAAATTTAAAAAAGTATCGACACAAATTTAAAAAGTGTCGATACATTATGTTGACATGTTTTCTAATTAACCCGGTATATTTATACCGGTTACATTGCAAAATTATCTATTACATTATAATTATGGGTTTCGATGTTTTTGGGATCGATACAATTTTAAATGTATCGACATTTTATGTGTGCACCTAGTTTGTCATTCATTTCTGGACAACAAGTATCGACACAAATTTAAAAAGTGTCGATGCATTATGTTGACTTGTTTTCTAATTAAACTGGTATATTTATACCGGTTACATTGTAAAATTACCTATTACATTATAATTATGGGTTTCGATATTTTTGGGATCAATACTTTATATAAATGTATCGACACTTTATGCGTGCACCTCGTTTGGACATTCATTCTGGACAAAAAGTATCGACACAAATTTAAAAAGTGTCGATACATTATGTTGACCTGTTTTTTAATTAACCCGGTATATTTATACCGGTTACATTACAAAATTACCTATTACATTATAATTATGGGTTTCGATGTTTTTGATATCTATACAATTTTAAATGTATCTACACTTTATGCGTGCACCTAGTTTGTCATTCATTTCTGGACAACAAGTATCGACACAAATTTAAAAAGTGTCGATACATTATGTTGACATGTTTTCCAATTAAACCGGTATATTTATATCGGTTACATTGTAAAATTACTTATTACATTATTATTATGGGTTTCGATGTTTTTGGGATCGATACTTTTTATAAATATATCGATACTTTATGCGTGCACCTCGTTTGGGCATTCATTCTGGACAAAAAATATCGACACAAATTAAAAAAATGTCGATACATTATGTTGACATGTTTTCTAATTAACCCGGTATATTTATACCGGTTACATTGCAAAATTATCTATTACATTATAATTATGGGTTTCGATGTTTTTGGGATCGATACAATTTTAAATGTATCGATACTTTATGTGTGCACCTAGTTTGTCATTCATTTCTGGACAACAAGTATCGACACAAATTTAAAAAGTGTCGATACATTATGTTGACTTGTTTTCTAATTAAACTGGTATATTTATACCGGTTATATTGTAAAATTACCTATTACATTATAATTATGGGTTTCGATATTTTTGGGATCAATACTTTTTATAAATGTATCGACACTTTATGCGTGCACCTCGTTTGGACATTCATTCTGGATAAAAAGTATCGACACAAAATTAAAAAGTGTCGATACATTATGTTGACCTGTTTTTTATTTAACCCGGTATATTTATACCAGTTACATTTCAAAATTACCTATTACATTATAATTATGGGTTTCGATGTTTTTGATATCTATACAATTTTAAATGTATCTACACTTTATGCGTGCACCTAGTTTGTCATTCATTTCTGGACAACAAGTATCGACACAAATTTAAAAAGTGTCGATACATTATGTTGACATGTTTTCCAATTAAACTGGTATATTTATATCGGTTACATTGCAAAATTACCTATTACATTATTATTATGGGTTTTGATGTTTTGGGATCGATACTTTTTTATAAATGTATCGACACTTTATGCGTGCATCTCGTTTGGGCATTCATTCTGGACAAAAAATATTGACACAAATTTAAAAAGTGTCGATACATTATGTTGACATGTTTTCTAATTAACCCGGTATATTTATACCGGTTACATTCCAAAATTACCTATTACATTATAATTATGGGTTTCAATATTTTTGGGATCGATACAATTTTAAATGTTTCGACACTTTATGTGTCCACCTAGTTTGTCATTCATTTCTGGACAACAAGTCTCGACACTTATTTTAATGGAATCGATACTTTAAACATATTAGGTAACGCTTTACCGGTTTTGTCATAATGAAACCGGTTTGATCATATTTTTACTTGTTATACTGTTATGGATTGATATGTTTTTTTGTATCGATACATACCGACAAACTAAGTTTGTCAGTTGCCAAATTTTTTAATATTTCTTTATGATTTTCACCTACAACATTATTATTACTCAACATTTCCAGTAGAGCTAAATCGAATTTATTAAATATCTTTTAATGTATCCGGTAACGTCGTATATTAATCTGTCTTTCCTGAGACAAACCTTTTTCATTTGTTCTTTGATTGTTATTCACAAAGCCCACATTTCAAAAAAAAAACTTCCCAAAAATTTGTTTTTCATGATCAAGCTCTTAAACGTTTTTCAAGAACTCAACCTGTTATTCATTTTAAAATATTTTTATTCAGAACAAACTCCTAAATCCAACTCTTCCGTATTTTAATATTTAAAACTCCAAAAAAAAAAAAACTCTAACCCTATCCATCCTCTCACTCTCGACCACCACAACCTTCTTCGACCAAAACACCAAAATCAACCGGGAAAATGCCTCGGTTTCCAGCCCCCAAACATCACAAAAACGCTCCAAAAAAAAAACGAAGGGCTCACCTTCGGTCCAAGCTTTCGAACTCGGTGATGTACACGATGACGAACGACTGATTCTATGATGGCGGTGAACTCCGATAACTACAAATCAGTAAAAAAAACCTCTCCTTTTTCGTACTTTACGATTTTACAAATGTGGCTTTGATGATGGTAATCAATTTCTTCATGATGAATATTGTGTGTTTATTTATATCTATGTTGTACGGATACGGATACGGGGATGGATACGAAGACGGGGACAGGGATGGAAAACGATAATTTTTAAAATTACAGGGTACGGAGACGATAAGGGTACGACATATAAAATAATTTTAAAATTATAAATATATATAAAAAATTATAAATAAAGTCAAATAAAAATACCAACTTGGCATGCTCCTTGACCAATTCATTTCGCTCAATAAACAGTTCCAATTCGGCAATTTGCAATTTCCTCCATCTCGCCTCTAAAATTGCCTTCCTTTCACTGTCAACCATATCTAAACTATGCTTTAGAAGTTCTTCTTCTAAGCCAGACACACAGAACCTCTTATCAAACAAATTACTAACCGAACTCTTAGGCACCTTATCGACCTCCATTGGCACCGCAATATCTACTTTCTTATCAGGTGAAGAATGAAACTCTGCTTTCAATGCAACCACTGACTTGTTATTTGCCTTGGCTTTCCCATTGGATTTAGCAGCTGAAGACTTAACTTTCCCACTAATCCCCTCTTTTCCCCTTATCTTTTTCGACAGTTCAAATGCATTATGTTCATGGGCTTTAGAGAAACTTCGATCCTCACCCTTTTTACCTTTCCCGGCATTGTTCTCAAACTTTTTCTTTAACCTTCTAATCTTGTCCATCAACTGTGCTTTCGTAACATCAGTAATTCAGTATGAATCGATTTCTTAACAAAATCATAAAATGCATTCATATCAACACAAGGATCAGCCTCTTTTTTAGCAGAGTAATCCAACGTACCTTTCAACAGTCTCGGATATGGGTTTCTTCGCGTTCATGTCTTCCATGGGTTTCGTCGCAAGAGGCTTGACATTCGGCGTAGCCGTGTCGGATTCGGATTCCGACTCAGTCCCGAATTCCTCAGATTCTTCATTCCCCGCGACGGCTATCGCAGGATCAAGCTTCCTGGGAGGTGGGCTCTTTTGGATCAATGGAGTAGACTGGGTTTGGGGTTCTTCATCCTCTTCTTCTTCCTCGGCTGAAGATCCCACTTCTTCGTCCTCGGAGGTTGTCTCCTCAGCCAAAATTACCTTTGGGTACGTCCCCGAAACGTCCCGGATAAGCTTTGACTGTCCCCCATTTCGGTCAGCCATACCCTGCCACCGTGGCACGTCCCCGGTACGTCCCTCAGCCGTCCCCGAACCGTCCCCGTACCCGAAACATATCGGGTACTTGAAACGGGTCTCCTTTTCCGTCCCCGTGCTTCTTAGATTTATATTGATCTAAAACACATTTCAGTTGGTTATTTGCTCATTGCTAACCAATAGTTCTCGCTCATATTTAGTTGTAACAGATTTCGATTATGCTTCAAAATTTTGATTTTTTTGATTTTTTTGATTTTTGTATTTTGATGATATTGCATGGAAACGAAGTCGAATCGACCATCGGAAGAGACAAACGGTGCACTAAAGTAAAGCGCGCCAGCCACGCACCGATGACTGAAGGGTAAAGCTCAATTGAGGATGCATCTGGAATGTTTGTTCTTATCCATTGAATCAATATTCAGTTAATGACCCAGATTCAATTGATTTTTTCCATAGATAGCTGACATGACAATATTAAATTATTCCCTTAAAAATCGGGCTCTCATCGATGATTTGCCCTTTTTCCAAAATTGAAAAGTCAAAATTCCCTCCCATTTACACATATGGCGGAAACACTTGTTTGGAAATTCAGCGTCTGTTTGTTTAGTTGTAATTGGTTTTTCAGAAAATAAATTACTAGAATTTGAATCATTGAAATTTAAATTACTGGAAAATGAATTACTGGAATTTGAATTCTGGAAAATAAATTACATTTCTGTAAAATGAATTACATTTCTAGAAAATGAATTACATTTCTGGAAAACATCTGGAAAATATTTTATGATGTTTGGAAGATGTTATTTAAACATTTTTTCGGTATATTTTAGTGAAATAAAATTTTATAAATTATATTTAATTATTTATTAAAGTAATAGTACTATATTATATTTTAAAAATATTAATTAGTATATTTTAATATCTTTACTAAAATATTATTGAAATATATAAATAATATTATTCATTATTAAATATATAAAAAAAATTATTGTATATTATTAAAATAAAAATATAATATCTTATATTATTATAATATAATTGATTATTTTATATAATATTAAAAAATATAATATTATATTATTATAAATATTAATAAATATATTTTAAATATTTTAATAATTAATATTTTGATGAAAATGATATTAAAATATTTTATTAATATTAAATTCATAAAATAAAATTATTTTGAGTATTTTTGCTTTGAAGTGAAAAGTTCGGAAAATGACTTACAGAAAATGAATCCGTAAGTCATTTTACAGAAAACACAAAGGAAATTCTGTTACTAGGAAAATGAATTACATTCCGGAAAACGAATTACGTGAAACAAACACGGGAAAACGTTTTCCGGAAAACGAATTACGTGAAACAAACACGGGAAAACATTTTCCGGAAAACGAATTACGTGAAACAAACACTGAAATTCGGGGAAAACCAATTCCGTAATTCTAATTACGGGAAACAAACAGACCCTAAGATTTCTAATTTTTAGGATAAAATGAGCTTGTAAACTTTTTCTGGACTTAGTATTCTTGTAGTAAACTAAAAAAAATTGTTTATTGTAAAATGAGTTACTAGTAATGTAAAAATGGGCTCTCCTATTTATTTAATATTGGACCTATTATTTTTCAAAGGCAAAATAGACTAATACGAAAATAATATTTGGACTTTAACCATGACTACCTAATATGAAAAACTATATTATATACAACATAAACATTATATTATACAATATATTTATTACAATAAAACCTATATAGACTATACACATATTAATGAAAATTATATACTAATAATATATACATTAATACTATGTACTAAGGGTGTGTTTGGTTAACGGAATGTAAGATTACCAGTGGTAATGTAAGATTATCATTGGAAATGTAAGATTACCAGTGAATAGGATTACTGAGAATGTTGTATTTTGTGTTTGGTAGGTTTAGCAGGAATGTAAGATTATCGCATCTGGTTAAAGGAATAAAAGATGATTGGAATGTATATTTAACCAAATTGTCCTTATTATAGATTTGTTTTTTAACAAGTTGAAAAATATTTATATATTTTCTTTAAAAAATTTAAATTCATAAAATTTATATATATATATATTTTTTACAAAATTGAAAAATATAAAAAGGTTTAATGAAATGGTAAAATTTTATTTTAACCCCTGAACTTTATATAAAATTTTAATTATAGATTTTTTTTTGTAAATCTAAAATAGTTTAAGGATAAATTTATAATTTAACATTCGTAGAATTTTTATTATTCAATGACAGAAGAATGATATTTTCGAAAAAAAAAATTTAAAGACATTTTAGTCCAAAACGTTGGTAATCCAACAATACCTAAAGAAAGGGAGATAATGACATTTCCGGTAATATACCCCAAAAAATCTACTATTGGTAATAAAATATTATCGGGAATGAGATTCCCGACCAACCAAATATGAGAATGTGGATTTCATTCCTATGAGAATCTCACATTCCTTGAACCAAACAGTCCCTAAAAGTTTTATAATTAAAAACTATATATCAAGCTCAACATATATTACATATTAAACTATATAATATATAGAAAATGATATGTCACCATCGGATAAAATGGATGATGACAGTGCATTAAGAAAGAATATGCCAACTTTGAAGAAAGCATGCGTGATTTTCGTTGAGATATCTCTGCCACATTTGTTGCAAAGCTCTTATTTTACTAAACACTGTAATGTTATTGGCCCTGCATTTTAATTAGCACTTCCTATGGAAATCGAATGTTGCAATGTCATCTTCCTAAAATTTGAATACCCACCAATCGCATTCCATTGGAATGTTCTTCTATCACCGTAAAGCTTATCGATTTGTAAATCAGAGATGATGAATTGGAATGAAAGAGCAAAGAGAAAATATCCATTCCAAGAGCAAGAGTTCCACCTCATTGTATTGCTGCATGTACCTCTGTCACAAATGAGAAAAGAGAAAGGAAAAACTTAAATAACAAAGAAAACAGATGAGGACGAGAATGATTTTAGGGAAAAAACCCATAAATGATAAAGGAAGGAAAGAAGAAAGAGAAAACTTTGACTAGATTAATGTAGAGGAGGAGTTTTTAGATATAAAATAATTGTTTAAAGACTTATTTGATGTTTTAGCAATAGTTTAGTGGTTGTAGACACCCATTTTTGTCCGGGTCTATTAAAATATTTTATTGTATTATTAATTTTATTATTATTATTATTATTATTTCTTTTATAGGTCCCATATACTACCCCACTGTTACCTCACTCAATCAATACCCAACAACCATGTTTAACCCCACGTATCACAACTATACCACTACCCCATTAACTAAAACTGCTGCCATTTTTCCCGCTTCACTCTGGATTCCATCAATTCTTCTCCATTTATAGTCCTTGCACACATTATAAAAGGGGAGGGTGGGCTCAACTCTCTTGGGGGCTGGCGGAAGAAAAGTGCTTCAAAATCCCATGGAAAACCAGAAAAATGCTTCACTGTCTCTAAACCTTTTAGGGTTGAAGATTTTAGCATTCTTCAATGGCAGAGAAAGAGCCATCGTCGGAGCCCACCCACCAATTGAAGACATGGATCTTGAAACCATCAATTCATCCGACCAAAACCCCAATGCCAAGGCCGACGCCAACGGGGACTCCAAATTCAAGCGCGCGAGAGAAGAAGATGGCGAAGAAACCGACAATGCATCCAAAATATAGAAGCTGGAAAAGTCCGTAGAGGACGAAATTCTTGAGAACAAGTCGGACTTACCCGAGTCGGGTCCTATACGGCTTGGTCGAAAAAAGTTCGGGTCCTCAGCGGAGATGATTGATTACTTTGTCTATTTGCTTCATAATTGGGTAATTCTCTAATCTCCCCTCATAGACAAATGCCTGTGATGCCCTTTGATACCGAGTGCTTGAATTGAGGAGGATTGTTCTTTTATATTTACTGCTTCAATGCTGTTGTTTCAATTCATAAAATATTTCAGCTTTTTAGTGAGAATGTATGACTGTGATCTAAGTTTTTTTTTTTTGCTTTGCTTTACGTCATTTCCATCAAAAGTTCATGATAAGAATTTGGTGTCTGAAAATGAAAAGAAAGAACAAAAGGCCAAATGAATTCACGTGAGAATCAAGGGTTTTATTTAGTTTAATATAATTTTTGGGTTAATTAGAACACAAGTCATTTAAGAGTTCCTAATTTGTAGTTTTGGAGTTATGTTTTTATTTCTTTCAATTTGGTCTCTGTTTATACTTTGTGAATTAACCCTCTAATTTTGTTTTTTTGCAGTTCATTTTTTAGTATCAATTTCAGTCCACAAAGTCCAATTTAATTCATTTTGGCCCTTTTATTTATTTATTTACTTTTTTTAATTTTTATTTTATCTTCCTAACATTTTTTAATTTCAAACCTTAGCCTTTTTTTCATTTCTTTTATATTTTATTTATTTTATTTTTCCCCTTATTATTTAGTTAATTTTTACTCGATATTTTTATTTATCATCTAACATTTTTATCTAACATATTCTTTCAGTCGTAATTCCAACTGATCAAAGGGTAAGTAATTCGAATCGGATTTATAAATTTTAATTTAAATTTTTAATATTCGCAATTAAAGGCAACCAACAAATTAATTGGTACCGAAAGGGCGGTTCAAGGGTGCTAATCCTTCCTTAACCGTAACTGACTCCCGAACTCGACATGTTTCTGGTACAACGCAGATCAGGTAAGATGGTATCTGACCCACCTAAATTCATTTTAAAGTGGTCGGTGGCGACTCTAACCCAATCAATTCCAGTCGAAGCCCGATTCCAGGCCCAACCGAAAGACGGTTCCGACAGCTTGGCGACTCTGCTGGGGACAGGTAAGTGAGTCAGGCCGAAATTAATTTCCGGTTGACTTTTTTAGCGAAAATTACAAGTCTAAATTTTAATTTGTTATTTGATTCTAATTATTTACCTTTGATTATTTTTCAAATAAATAGTTGTACTAACGTTTTTTAATGATTTCAGATTTTTTCAAAATTGTCATCTCTAAGCTCTAAACCCGAGCTCCAAACCCGTTTTAAGTGGGGGTGAAAGCGACGCATTCGTGTGAATTTATTCACCGCATATGCCTAGCAAGTAGCCTTCGGGATTCATATACCTTATGTCTTCGTGTGAATTTATTCACCGTGCGGGCATAAGGGAATGTGTCCTCTCGAGTTTAACTTAGTCCACACAAGCTTGTAATAGGCTTAGGACTAAGGGTCTGGCAAGCCCAAGGGGGCACCGGCAAGGAGAACTCGAGTACCTTTTTAGAACCTAAACCGGGAGAGTGCAGGGAATTAGAGCTCACCCCAAGACCTCATTCCAAACCCTAGGATGCTTTGTTTCCTGCTTTATTTTCTGTTCAAAGCATGCGAACTAGACAAATATGCAGCTAGGATTTAGCATGCGGGATAGAAATCATGTCTGTGTAGGAATATTAAGCATGTTCGGGTAGATTATCATGTGGGGTAGGATTTTTTATTTTTTTATTTTGATTTACCTCACTAACCCCTTTTATTTTTTGTTCTATCTCATTTTGTTTTCATCATTCGCATCATTTAAAACGAGGTGTTGATCCACCAAAAATGTGTTTGTTAAACATGAATAATCTGCATTAATGGACAAAGGGATTATAATACAAAGAGATAAAAAGCTCAGAAGCCCAGCCGTGGTCAAAGAATACTCGGAGGCAAAAGTTGCAGGGGCAAGACGAGGAAATGATTACTGACCCGTAGAGTCCTTTCAAAAATTACGAGAACAAGATGGTGAAACCCTAGCTAAGTCGGAGACCATTATTGATGAATTCCAAGATCAGGTCGACAAACATCGGATTGAGGGCTCCAATGGAACTTTCGTTTGGAACGAGCTCGGCATAGAGCGAAGGCCGGAGATGCAGTCATTCGAGACCTTTTTTGGGGAAAGCAACTCGTTACCCGCACAAGTTTAGCCAAAGAAACTGGAATGGTTCGACAAGATATTCAACCGGTGAAAAAGCGGAAGACGAATCAACTTTCCAGAGGCTGTGCAGGATCTATACCATCAAAAAAGTTTTTTGTCTCTTTAGACGTAACATTTTTGTCCCCAATAAGGATTATTCAGAATAATAGGCACATTTTTCGGATCAATGCCTCGAACATTTCATGCATCATAAATTCAGACATATTGTGCATTTTGTTATTTTTCTTTACATTCGCATTATGATTCCTTTTTTTTCATTACATTCACATTTCTCATAAAAAATGAGAACATTCCGATCCTATGACATATAAAGAGCTTTACCAACAGTTTTTTGATGCACACGTGGTGTCCATGAAGCCCCATACACCAGGTGGTATGATGAGAACGCTCATTGCGAAAATCATAGCGGAGTCCCAGGGTGCACTATCGAGAATTACTCCACCATCAAGAGAATCATACAGAAAATACGTAACAAGAATCGGATCGACTTCAACAACTTGGGGGCATCCAAGTGAGGCATATCATTTCATCATTTGAGCCATTCTGTTTGGATTTGTTTTTTCATTCTTTTCTCAAGTTTTTGCAAGGACTTTTAAATAAATTTATGTTGCTTTAATGATGGCGAGCAATAAATCACATTTGCAAACTTGCAATTCTTTGAATATCATTTGAATTAAGAAACTCTGTTAATGGTTCAAAGTTACGGATCTTTGACAAAGTAACATGATTTAAAACAAGGACTTTGACCTTATCCAGAATAAAACCTCAAACACCATACCCTGCTCTTGTAATTAACCAATATACCCTTTTCCTTTCATAAGGTGCGGACACCATGGGGCATCATTTGCATATGACAATTACTATGTTTTTATTTAAGACGTTCAATGACGATGATGATCTTTACAAATGAAAGAGTCGAGTAGGTGAATCCAGTTTAGGTCAGTTGCTTGAAAATTGAACTCTAAAGATGAGATTCCTTGACTTTCAAAAAAACACCTAGGCTATAACAGGTTCTTCTTGACAATCTTAGGAAATTAAATCCGTAAAAACTGAGCTATTCCACTAAGGCAATTGGTTATAGAGGAAACTTGAAAGCCCTGGCCTTATGAGTAGATTACGTTCAAACCATGACATTGCTCGGACACTTGGCAATTCGGTGTTTGCTCCACTGCTCTTGTCAGGCTGAAGACTCTGTGATGAGATGAACCCTTCAGTTAACTTGATAACTGTGATTATAATATTAAGTTGTCCCTCTAAAGCAATTGGTTAAACGCCCCGGCTTTATGGATTCAGCTAGCCAGATAACGGCAAATTAAATCGAATTTATCTAAGCAAGAAATTTTCGGTAAAATGGACTAAGGGAGTTAAGGAACACCTGTTATAGTCAACTACACACGAGCACTCAAGAATTTCATTTTTAGACCGATATTTTTTACACTGCCTTCGTTAGAGGAGCCTACAAAGCTTGAACAAATGGAAGATTTCAGAGGACCGAAATAAAAGGTCTAGTAAGTAATCATGCTAGTTGCGTCATTTTGTCCGCACCCAATTGAAATACCAAAACATGTTGCGATATTTAAAACATGACATTTTGGGTTACCAAAACCTTAGAAAGGAGGCCAATCTAAGGCCAACTCATCCATTTGAACATTTGTCAAAGAGCTGTGACTCTAAAAGCATTAAAAGAGCTCTTGATTCCTTTGATATTTTTTGAACTCACGTTTACAATTTGAGTCAATTGTCAACAATATTTTTCAACATTTTTCTCCTAAAACAAGAAAAATGAGAAAAACATTTTCAAACAGAGTAGTCTCAGATTTGAAAGATCTGTAAAGCCAAAGCTCGAGAAGATAGTGGGGCACGATCGATTCTAAGGACCTCATTGACAGATAAAGCACGAGACTCCATCCAGGAGATAACACATAATTCATATATATTGCATGTATCTTAGACATACTTAGGTGCATCACATTCATCATGTTAGCATACATGTTTTTGCAGCTTTTAGAGTCAAGTTTTGACTTCAGGATGAAGGATACTCGATTCTCAAGCGCCTTCAAAGAAGGAAGGGTGGTTGCTTAACTCGGCAGTAAGAAGCTACACCTCAACCGACTTGACATCTCAGAACCAATTTCAGATAGATTCGAAAACCAGTTCAAAACAAATCAAGTTCGACTCAAACTCAACCATGAGCAGCATGTTTCCAGTTAACACTTTCAAGCCAGATTTCAATTCCACGACGGAAGATATCCGGCTCACAAAATTTGGCGAAAGGGGCCATCATTCATTTAAAGGAAATTTACAGCACGGCTTAAGTCAAGAAAAGTTGTCTTTCAACAAACAACTTCCCAATTTCAGAGCCAATTTCAACTTCACAGCGAAGGATATGGGACTCCAGACAACGCAAGTTCAACTTCACGACGAAGGGACCGCTGGTTGTCAATAAACAATTTCCCAATTTCATAGCCAATTTCAACTTCACAGCGAAGGATATTGGACTCAGACAACGCAAGTTCAACTTCACGACGAAGGGACCGCTGGTTGTCAACAAACAACTTCTCAATTTCAGAGCCAATTTCAACTTCACAGCGAAGGATATTGGACTCCAGACAACGTATGTTCAACTTCACGACGAAGGGACCGCTGGTTGTCAACAAACAACTTCTCAATATCAGAGCCAATTTCAACTTCACAATGAAGGATATTGGACTCCAGACAACGTATGTTCAACTTCACGACGAAGGGACCGCTGGTTGTCAACGAACAACTTCTCAATATCAGAGCCAATTTCAACTTCACAACGAAGGATATTGGACTCCAGACAACGCATGTTCAACTTCACGACGAAGGGACCGCTGGTTGTCAACAAACAACTTCTCAATTTCAGAGCCAATTTCAACTTCACAGCGAAGGATATTGGACTCCAGACAACGTATGTTCAACTTCACGACGAAGGGACCGCTGGTTGTCAACAAACAATTTCCCAATATCAGAGCCAATTTCAACTTCACAACGAAGGATATTGGACTCCAGACAACGTATGTTCAACTTCACAATGAAGGGACCGCTGGTTGTCAACAAACATTTCTCAATTTCAGAGCCAATTTCAACTTCACAACGAAGGATATTGGACTCCAGACAACGCAAGTTCAACTTCACGACGAAGGGACCGCTGGTTGTCAACAAATGATTTCCCGATTCCAGAGCCAATTTCAACTTCACGACGGAGGATATTGGACTCGGAACAATGCTACTTACTTGGATTTCAACTTCACGACGAAGGATATCCAATTTCAGGCTCAACTTCAGGACGAAGGGGCCACCCGCGGTTTCAACTTCACGATGAAGGGAATCGTGCACACAAGCATCATCTATCTTTAGATTGGATTTCAACTTCACGACGAAGGATATCCAACTCAGAGAAGGATTATCTGTCAACAAAGACCTTCGAGTTTGACTACGCTTAGCTCCAAGGCACATCATTTGCAACATAGCTCAAGGCAAAAAAGGCTATCTGCCAACCAAAGACCTTCGAGTTCGATTATATTCAACTCAGAGGCAAATCAAACATACAACATAGCTCAAGGCGATAAGGGCTATATGTTAACTGACGAGTTTGATTTCATTAAGCTCGATGACAGAGAGGAACTACTTTCTGGAAGAATTTCAAGCCGAAATCTTTAAACCGAGAAGAAGACAAAGGCCCAATTCCAGGAAGCCCAATCACATTTGAGAGAACCGGACAAAAACTGATTGTTTTTTTTTCTTTTGCCCTATTCTTGTTAACACAAAAATGTGCAAAGAGGGGCAGCTGTAGACACCCATTTTTTTCCAGGTCTATTAAAATATTTTATTGTATTATTTATTTTATTATTATTATTATTTCTTTTATAGGTCCCATATACTACCCCACTGTTACCTCACTCACTCAATCAATACCCAACAACCATGTTTAACCCCACGTATCACAACTATACCACTACCCCACTAACTAAAAATGCTGCCATTTTTCCCGCTTCACTCTGGATTCCATCAATTCTTCTCCATTTATAGTCCTTGCACACATTATAAAAGGGGAGGGTGGGCTCAACTCTCTTGGGGGCTGGCGGAAGAAAAGTGCTTCAAAATCCCATGGAAAACCAGAAAAATGCTTCACTGTCTCTAAACCTTTTAGGGTTGAAGATTTTAGCATTCTTCAATGGCAGAGAAAGAGCCATCGTCGGAGCCCACCCACCAATTGAAGACATGGATCTTGAAACCATCAATTCATCCGACCAAAACCCCAATGCCAAGGCCGACGCCAACGGGGACTCCAAATTCAAGCGCGCGAGAGAAGAAGATGGCGAAGAAACCGACAATGCATCCAAAATATAGAAGCTGGAAAAGTCCGTAGAGGACGAAATTCTTTAGAACAAGTCGGACTTACCCGAGTCGGGTCCTATACGGCTTGGTCGAAAAAAGTTCGGGTCCTCAGCGGAGATGATTGATTACTTTGTCTATTTGCTTCATAATTGGGTAATTCTCTAATCTCCCCTCATAGACAAATGCATGTGATGCCCTTTGATACCGAGTGCTTGAATTGAGGAGGATTGTTCTTTTATATTTACTGCTTCAATGCTGTTGTTTCAATTCATAAAATATTTCAGCTTTTTAGTGAGAATGTATGACTGTGATCTAAGTTTTTTTTTTGCTTTGCTTTACGTCATTTCCATCAAAAGTTCATGATAAGAATTTGGTGTCTGAAAATGAAAAGAAAGAACAAAAGGCCAAATGAATTCACGTGAGAATCAAGGGTTTTATTTAGTTTAATATAATTTTTGGGTTAATTAGAACACAAGTCATTTAAGAGTTCCTAATTTGTAGTTTTGGAGTTATGTTTTTATTTCTTTCAATTTGGTCTCTGTTTATACTTTGTGAATTAACCCTCTAATTTTGTTTTTTTGCAGTTCATTTTTTAGTATCAATTTCAGTCCACAAAGTCCAATTTAATTCATTTTGGCCCTTTTATTTATTTATTTACTTTTTTTAATTTTTATTTTATCTTCTTAACATTTTTTAATTTCAAACCTTAGCCTTTTTTTTCATTTCTTTTATATTTTATTTATTTTATTTTTCCCCTTATTATTTAGTTAATTTTTACTCGATATTTTTATTTATCATCTAACATTTTTATCTAACATATTCTTTCAGTCGTAATTCCAACTGATCAAAGGGTAAGTAATTCGAATCGGATTTATAAATTTTAATTTAAATTTTTAATATTCGCAATTAAAGGCAACCAACAAATTAATTGGTACCGAAAGGGCGGTTCAAGGGTGCTAATCCTTCCTTAACCGTAACCGACTCCCGAACTCGACATGTTTCTGGTACAACGCAGATCAGGTAAGATGGTATCTGACCCACCTAAATTCATTTTAAAGTGGTCGGTGGCGACTCTAACCCAATCAATTCCAGTCGAAGCCCGATTCCAGGCCCAACCGAAAGACAGTTCCGACAGCTTGGCGACTCTGCTGGGGACAGGTAAGTGAGTCAGGCCGAAATTAATTTCCGGTTGACTTTTTTAGCGAAAATTACAAGTCTAAATTTTAATTTGTTATTTGATTCTAATTATTTACCTTTGATTATTTTTCAAATAAATAGTTGTACTAACGTTTTTTAATGATTTCAGATTTTTTCAAAATTGTCATCTCTAAGCTCTAAACCCGAGCTCCAAACCCGTTTTAAGTGGGGGTGAAAGCGACGCATTCGTGTGAATTTATTCACCGCATATGCCTAGCAAGTAGCCTTCGGGATTCATATACCTTATGTCTTCGTGTGAATTTATTCACCGTGCGGGCATAAGGGAATGTGTCCTCTCGAGTTTAACTTAGTCCACACAAGCTTGTAATAGGCTTAGGACTAAGGGTCTGGCAAGCCCAAGGGGGCACCGGCAAGGAGAACTCGAGTACCTTTTTAGAACCTAAACCGGGAGAGTGCAGGGAATTAGAGCTCACCCCAAGACCTCATTCCAAACCCTAGGATGCTTTGTTTCCTGCTTTATTTTCTGTTCAAAGCATGCGAACTAGACAAATATGCGGCTAGGATTTAGCATGCGGGATAGAAATCATGTCTGTGTAGGAATATTAAGCATGTTCGGGTAGATTATCATGTGGGGTAGGATTTTTTATTTTTTTATTTTGATTTACCTCACTAACTCCTTTTATTTTTTGTTCTATCTCATTTTGTTTTCATCATTCGCATCATTTAAAACGAGGTGTTGATCCACCAAAAATGTGTTTGTTAAACATGAATAATCTGCATTAATGGACAAAGGGATTATAATACAAAGAGATAAAAAGCTCAGAAGCCCAGCCGTGGTCAAAGAATACTCGGAGGCAAAAGTTGCAGGGGCAAGACGAGGAAATGATTACTGACCCGTAGAGTCCTTTCAAAAATTACGAGAACAAGATGGTGAAACCCTAGCTAAGTCGGAGACCATTATTGATGAATTCCAAGATCAGGTCGACAAACATCGGATTGAGGGCTCCAATGGAACTTTCGTTTGGAACGAGCTCGGCATAGAGCGAAGGCCGGAGATGCAGTCATTCGAGACCTTTTTTGGGGCAAGCAACTCGTTACCCGCACAAGTTTAGCCAAAGAAACTGGAATGGTTCGACAAGATATTCAACCGGTGAAAAAGCGGAAGACGAATCAACTTTCCAGAGGCTGTGCAGGATCTATACCATCAAAAAAGTTTTTTGTCTCTTTAGACGTAACATTTTTGTCCCCAATAAGGATTATTCAGAATAATAGGCACATTTTTCGGATCAATGCCTCGAACATTTCATGCATCATACATTCAGACATATTGTGCATTTTGTTATTTTTCTTTACATTCGCATTATGATTCCTTTTTTTTCATTACATTCACATTTCTCATAAAAAATGAGAACATTCCGATCCTATGACATATAAAGAGCTTTACCAACAGTTTTTTGATGCACACGTGGTGTCCATGAAGCCCCATACACCAGGTGGTATGATGAGAACGCTCATTGCGAAAATCATAGCGGAGTCCCAGGGTGCACTATCGAGAATTACTCCACCATCAAGAGAATCATACAGAAAATACGTAACAAGAATCGGATCGACTTCAACAACTTGGGGGCATCCAAGTGAGGCATATCATTTCATCATTTGAGCCATTCTGTTTGGATTTGTTTTTTCATTCTTTTCTCAAGTTTTTGCAAGGACTTTTAAATAAATTTATGTTGCTTTAATGATGGCGAGCAATAAATCACATTTGCAAACTTGCAATTCTTTGAATATCATTTGAATTAAGAAACTCTGTTAATGGTTCAAAGTTACGGATCTTTGACAAAGTAACATGATTTAAAACAAGGACTTTGACCTTATCCAGAATAAACCCTCAAACACCATACCCTGCTCTTGTAATTAACCAATATACCCTTTTCCTTTCATAAGGTGCGGACACCATGGGGCATCATTTGCATATGACAATTACTATGTTTTTTATTTAAGACGTTCAATGACGATGATGATCTTTACAAATGAAAGAGTCGAGTAGGTGAATCCAGTTTAGGTCAGTTGCTTGAAAATTGAACTCTAAAGATGAGATTCCTTGACTTTCAAAAAAACACCTAGGCTATAACAGGTTCTTCTTGACAATCTTAGGAAATTAAATCCGTAAAAACTGAGCTATTCCACTAAGGCAATTGGTTATAGAGGAAACTTGAAAGCCCTGGCCTTATGAGTAGATTACGTTCAAACCATGACATTGCTCGGACACTTGGCAATTCGGTGTTTGCTCCACTGCTCTTGTCAGGCTGAAGACTCTGTGATGAGATGAACCCTTCAGTTAACTTGATAACTGTGATTATAATATTAAGTTGTCCCTCTAAAGCAATTGGTTAAACGCCCCGGCTTTATGGATTCAGCTAGCCAGATAACGGCAAATTAAATCGAATTTATCTAAGCAAGAAATTTTCGGTAAAATGGACTAAGGGAGTTAAGGAACACCTGTTATAGTCAACTACACACGAGCACTCAAGAATTTCATTTTTAGACCGATATTTTTTACACTGCCTTCGTTAGAGGAGCCTACAAAGCTTGAACAAATGGAAGATTTCAGAGGACCGAAATAAAAGGTCTAGTAAGTAATCATGCTAGTTGCGTCATTTTGTCCGCACCCAATTGAAATACCAAAACATGTTGCGATATTTAAAAACATGACATTTTGGGTTACCAAAACCTTAGAAAGGAGGCCAATCTAAGGCCAACTCATCCATTTGAACATTTGTCAAAGAGCTGTGACTCTAAAAGCATTAAAAGAGCTCTTGATTCCTTTGATATTTTTTGAACTCACGTTTACAATTTGAGTCAATTGTCAACAATATTTTTCAACATTTTTCTCCTAAAACAAGAAAAATGAGAAAAACATTTTCAAACAGAGTAGTCTCAGATTTGAAAGATCTGTAAAGCCAAAGCTCGAGAAGATAGTGGGGCACGATCGATTCTAAGGACCTCATTGACAGATAAAGCACGAGACTCCATCCAGGAGATAACACATAATTCATATATATTGCATGTATCTTAGACATACTTAGGTGCATCACATTCATCATGTTAGCATACATGTTTTTGCAGCTTTTAGAGTCAAGTTTTGACTTCAGGATGAAGGATACTCGATTCTCAAGCGCCTTCAAAGAAGGAAGGGTGGTTGCTTAACTCGGCAGTAAGAAGCTACACCTCAACCGACTTGACATCTCAGAACCAATTTCAGATAGATTCGAAAACCAGTTCAAAACAAATCAAGTTCGACTCAAACTCAACCATGAGCAGCATGTTTCCAGTTAACACTTTCAAGCCAGATTTCAATTCCACGACGGAAGATATCCGGCTCACAAAATTTGGCGAAAGGTGCCATCATTCATTTAAAGGAAATTTACAGCACGGCTTAAGTCAAGAAAAGTTGTCTTTCAACAAACAACTTCCCAATTTCAGAGCCAATTTCAACTTCACAGCGAAGGATATGGGACTCCAGACAACGCAAGTTCAACTTCACGACGAAGGGACCGCTGGTTGTCAATAAACAATTTCCCAATTTCATAGCCAATTTCAACTTCACAGCGAAGGATATTGGACTCAAGACAACGCAAGTTCAACTTCACGACGAAGGGACCGCTGGTTGTCAACAAACAACTTCTCAATTTCAGAGCCAATTTCAACTTCACAGCGAAGGATATTGGACTCCAGACAACGTATGTTCAACTTCACGACGAAGGGACCGCTGGTTGTCAACAAACAACTTCTCAATATCAGAGCCAATTTCAACTTCACAATGAAGGATATTGGACTCCAGACAACGTATGTTCAACTTCACGACGAAGGGACCGCTGGTTGTCAACGAACAACTTCTCAATATCAGAGCCAATTTCAACTTCACAACGAAGGATATTGGACTCCAGACAACGCATGTTCAACTTCACGACGAAGGGACCGCTGGTTGTCAACAAACAACTTCTCAATTTCAGAGCCAATTTCAACTTCACAGCGAAGGATATTGGACTCCAGACAACGTATGTTCAACTTCACGACGAAGGGACCGCTGGTTGTCAACAAACAATTTCCCAATATCAGAGCCAATTTCAACTTCACAACGAAGGATATTGGACTCCAGACAACGTATGTTCAACTTCACAATGAAGGGACCGCTGGTTGTCAACAAACATTTCTCAATTTCAGAGCCAATTTCAACTTCACAACAAAGGATATTGGACTCCAGACAACGCAAGTTCAACTTCACGACGAAGGGACCGCTAGTTGTCAACAAATGATTTCCCGATTCCAGAGCCAATTTCAACTTCACGACGGAGGATATTGGACTCGGAACAATGCTACTTACTTGGATTTCAACTTCACGACGAAGGATATCCAATTTCAGGCTCAACTTCAGGACGAAGGGGCCACCCGCGGTTTCAACTTCACGATGAAGGGAATCGTGCACACAAGCATCATCTATCTTTAGATTGGATTTCAACTTCACGACGAAGGATATCCAACTCAGAGAAGGATTATCTGTCAACAAAGACCTTCGAGTTTGACTACGCTTAGCTCCAAGGCACATCATTTGCAACATAGCTCAAGGCAAAAAAGGCTATCTGCCAACCAAAGACCTTCGAGTTCGATTATATTCAACTCAGAGGCAAATCAAACATACAACATAGCTCAAGGCGATAAGGGCTATATGTTAACTGACGAGTTTGATTTCATTAAGCTCGATGACAGAGAGGAACTACTTTCTGGAAGAATTTCAAGCCGAAATCTTTAAACCGAGAAGAAGACAAAGGCCCAATTCCAGGAAGCCCAATCACATTTGAGAGAACCGGACAAAAACTGATTGTTTTTTTTTTCTTTTGCCCTATTCTTGTTAACACAAAAATGTGCAAAGAGGGGCAGCTGTAGACACCCATTTTTTTCTGGGTCTATTAAAATATTTTATTGTATTATTTATTTTATTATTATTATTATTTCTTTTATAGGTCCCATATACTACCCCACTGTTACCTCACTCACTCAATCAATACCCAACAACCATGTTTAACCCCACGTATCACAACTATACCACTACCCCACTAACTAAAACTGCTGCCATTTTTCCCGCTTCACTCTGGATTCCATCAATTCTTCTCCATTTATAGTCCTTGCACACATTATAAAAGGGGAGGGTGGGCTCAACTCTCTTGGGGGCTGGCGGAAGAAAAGTGCTTCAAAATCCCATGGAAAACCAGAAAAATGCTTCACTATCTCTAAACCTTTTAGGGTTGAAGATTTTAGCATTCTTCAATGGCAGAGAAAGAGCCATCGTCGGAGCCCACCCACCAATTGAAGACATGGATCTTGAAACCATCAATTCATCCGACCAAAACCCCAATGCCAAGGCCGACGCCAACGGGGACTCCAAATTCAAGCGCGCGAGAGAAGAAGATGGCGAAGAAACCGACAATGCATCCAAAATATAGAAGCTGGAAAAGTCCGTAGAGGACGAAATTCTTGAGAACAAGTCGGACTTACCCGAGTCGGGTCCTATACGGCTTGGTCGAAAAAAGTTCGGGTCCTCAGCGGAGATGATTGATTACTTTGTCTATTTGCTTCATAATTGGGTAATTCTCTAATCTCCCCTCATAGACAAATGCCTGTGATGCCCTTTGATACCGAGTGCTTGAATTGAGGAGGATTGTTCTTTTATATTTACTGCTTCAATGCTGTTATTTCAATTCATAAAATATTTCAGCTTTTTAGTGAGAATGTATGACTGTGATCTAAGTTTTTTTTTTTGCTTTGCTTTACGTCATTTCCATCAAAAGTTCATGATAAGAATTTGGTGTCTGAAAATGAAAAGAAAGAACAAAAGGCCAAATGAATTCACGTGAGAATCAAGGGTTTTATTTAGTTTAATATAATTTTTGGGTTAATTAGAACACAAGTCATTTAAGAGTTCCTAATTTGTAGTTTTGGAGTTATGTTTTTATTTCTTTCAATTTGGTCTCTGTTTATACTTTGTGAATTAACCCTCTAATTTTGTTTTTTTGCAGTTCATTTTTTAGTATCAATTTCAGTCCACAAAGTCCAATTTAATTCATTTTGGCCCTTTTATTTATTTATTTACTTTTTTTAATTTTTATTTTATCTTCTTAACATTTTTTAATTTCAAACCTTAGCCTTTTTTTTCATTTCTTTTATATTTTATTTATTTTATTTTTCCCCTTATTATTTAGTTAATTTTTACTCGATACTTTTATTTATCATCTAACATTTTTATCTAACATATTCTTTCAGTCGTAATTCCAACTGATCAAAGGGTAAGTAATTCGAATCGGATTTATAAATTTTAATTTAAATTTTTAATATTCGCAATTAAAGGCAACCAACAAATTAATTGGTACCGAAAGGGCGGTTCAAGGGTGCTAATCCTTCCTTGACCGTAACCGACTCCCGAACTCGACATGTTTCTGGTACAACGCAGATCAGGTAAGATGGTATCCGACCCACCTAAATTCATTTTAAAGTGGTCGGTGGCGACTCTAACCCAATCAATTCCAGTCGAAGCCCGATTCCAGGCCCAACCGAAAGACGGTTCCGACAGTGGTAGAACTAAATATTAATTTTTTTAATGTTGTCATGTCGTCAATTTAACGAGGATGAGAGTGGAGTGATCATTTTGTTATAAATCGATAATTATAACGACTGATTTGTTACTTTTGAAACTTCAGTGGGGAAAATGAAAATTTACTCAAATATTAGTAAACATTTATATAGTTTACCCTATTTTTATTAGAAAAGGTAAATGGGTCGTTCAAACCGGGTTTGGATTGAGTCATTTTGGGTCTATATTACATTCAGTTCAGTTTTGATACAAGTTGGATCAGATCTGGTTCGAATTTAGTTTGACTCTATGGTAAGTCGAATCAAGTATTAGGTCAAATCAATTTTCGGGTTGGGTCAATATCAGATCAATTTTTGGTTCAGATCAATATTAGATCGATCGATCTTCGGGTTGGGTCAATATCAAATTGGTTAGTTTTCGGGTTTGATTCAATATCATATCAGTCTGTTTTCGAGTTGACTTAATACCATATTAGCTAATTTTTAGGTTGAGTCAATATCATATCAGTTGATTTTTAGGTCGTGTAAACCCAGAATCTTTAGGTTAATATGGGTCAAGTTAGTTTTGAATCTAATAGAGTATATATATATAATTATTAATATATTCTTGTAAACCACTATTTTTTGTCAATATTATCATCTATGCTCATTTTTATTTTAATTAAATCATCATTTAACGATGATAATTTAATCTGAATAAGAATTATAAAACTTGTTAAAATTTGTGACCTTTTTCGTATCAATCCGATTTGAAAATTTTATGGTGTGACCTATTTTATGAAAAAAAATAAAATTTTCAATTATAAATTTTATTATCAATTAAATTTTCAACTAGATATTTAATGTTTAATTATAAATATAATTTTTTTGTTGAATTTGAACAAGAATAATAAATTAATTGTATTTGTATTAAAATTTTGGACTTAAATATTTAATTAATAAAATTAAATAAATAAATAAATAAAATTATATATATATAAGTTGGATTTTATGCTTACCATTTTATTATCACTTTGATAAAACAGAGGTAAAAATAAATAGGGTAAACTATGCCAATAGTCTCTTTTATTTTTAGTCTAATCGACTTTGATCACCGAATTTTTAATTAATTGTGATTGGTCTCTAACGTTATCGATTCATCCGATTTAAATCCCTCGACCGTTAACTTTCGTTAATCCATTAACGACAGTTTTACGTGACAATTTTAAAATAAAATAAAAATCCATGTTGTGTGTCTTCTTCTTCTTCTTCTTCTTCCACCAAACAACAGAAAGGACAAAAACGCTTTCTTTAAATCAACCCAAAAACTCAACTACAATTATAAGTAAACAAATGGAGAACTCAATGACACAAGGGATAACTTTATTATATTTTCATGGCGGCCATTGGAGTTTTTGTACACCTCGCCGCCGAAAAATACAGAAGCGTGATCGGATTTTTTCTGTTTCAACGCAGAGGGCGGAAAGAGGAAACAGTTTTCGGCGTTTCCACTTCGTTGGTTCTCACCTTCGGACTGCTCTTCTTCTACCTCTCCAGACTATCCTTTGCTTCTGTTTTTGGTTCGTTTTTCTTCATCTTTCTTATAAGATGTAAACCTTTTTTTTCTCTATATATAAACAAATGCAATTTACTTAAAGTGTTTTTCATAATTAAAATTTTAGCATACGTTAACGAGTTTTCAATTTTTAGGAATTGATGGCATCGAGCTTAGACTTATAATGCATCATCATATTTTAATGAAGGATGTTCAACATTTGGTGCTTTCATATTCCAGTGCAGGATAAGGTAATAGATGGCATTTGGAATTGTTAAAAGGACAACAGACAACAGCTCCACCATATCCATGCACTAAGACGAAACCATCTAGTCTCTAGTTTAAGTTTGACAACTTGTACAAGAGACAACAGCTCCACCATATCCATGTCTTCCTCCAAATGCAAACCCTACTTACTAAAACAAATTATTGTGTCCCTTATTTTTTCAGTTTCTGAATGGAAAGTAATAACGCGGAAGGTAAACAATCAAACAAAAGGCTATCAAACATGAGCTTGAAACTATATATTCCCTATTATGATAAAACTATCAAAAAGTTTTAAAACAACATCAACAAAACCCAACTCAGATGATGTTTCCGTCCCCCAGAATACTCAAAGGTTTATAGAAAAAACACCACACAGAATCTGTAATTAGGAAAAAAAGAAGAAGCGAACATCTATTAGTCGAACTTCTCTTTCATTTACATGAGCCAAAACCTACATTACAAGATTCTCTCTTAATGTTGGTAAAACATCCAAGAAAAAATATGCTCAGAAGAAAGAAGTGATATGAACAGAAAATAATGCTTTTTCCATTCAGGAAGATCATTGAGTACATGATTTAAATAATAAAAAGTGTTAACTGAAAATGCTAGAAATTAGGAAGACAAACCCACGATCAGATTTGGTGTTTAAACATAACTAACCACTAAACAACTAATTGAAACATATCTGACCACTAAACAACTAAATGACAGATAACATAATAAAAAACAAATGACCAATTAATAACTGCCCATAATAATTTGAATCACCCTTTCAACACTTCCCCCTTGATTCAAAATCACACACTATCAATTGATATGAAAAAAATAATGCTTGGCCTGGGAAAGAGACTTTGTAAATACATCAGGTATCTGCTTATTTTTGCTGCAAAACTTCAGCACTATCTTTTCGTCAGCTGCAACCTTTCGAATAAAATGACGATGCACATCGATATGCTTAGTTCTACCGTGAAAAGTGGGATTCTTTTTCATTGCAATTGTGGATTGATTGTCACAAAAAATATCAGTTGCTTCCTTTTGCTCAAGACTGAAATCACTAAGAAGATTTCTAAGCCATAAAGCTTGTTGAACCATTGCTGCTGCTGTTGCATATTCTGCTTCTGAAGATGACAAAGATAAAAATATTGCCAGAGGTACTCTTCCGATCATCTAAACAACTTGCTCAATCACTGTCAGTGAAACTGTAACCCCCTCAGACCGATAAGGGTAACCTAATCCGTTATGGAGTGTCACATTAGAGCCTCCGGAGCGACCCACCATAAAAATAGAGAAAAATTTAAAACTTTTATTAAAACATGTAACTTATAAAATGATTTATCATTATGCAGAAACAAAATAGATTTTTATACTCGTATATAAAAACAAAATACAATTACATGTCCCCCCTAATCACATGTTCCATACTCTGCAAGCAATGCCGGAAGAACTCTCTTACTGATTTTGATAGTTGTACTGGTACAATCTTTTAACCTGAAATGGTGAGTAATAGAGTGAGCTTCGAAAAGCTCAGTAATACAAAACTACCAGATAATGCTGAAGAACGTGCAGATACAGATAAACATATATTTCCTTATTGGTTTAGATATTTACAGATTTCTTTGGCTGAGCTGAGGTCCCATTGATATTTCAGGTATTAACAGATAGTATTCAGTTCTGATGGAAAATATTTGGGATGTTTAGGTTCAGGAGATCAGAATAGGTTTTCTAGTGTGTTCTAAAAAATCATGTAACTTTTCAGATCTTTTTAAAACATATATATATACCCCCATCCGTCAAGTTCAAAATGTGTAGGTTCCCCAAAACCATACACCCATCGTCAAGTCCAGTAAGGCCCTGAGAACACAGCCGAGGAGCCTCCAGGTATTCTGCCTCCAACATTACCCCCAAGTAAAATATGTTCGTCCGTAAACGGATATATCAAAAATCAAAACATAAATCAGGTCAAGTATCATATCAAAATCCAGGTCAAGTATCAGATCAGAATCCATGTCAGATATCATATCAGAATCCATGTCAAGTATCAGATCAAAATTCAAATCTAAAATCAGATAAAATATTCATGTGAGTAGGGAACACACCAGAGTTTATGGATATTATTTAGAGGGACTGGATAATCTTATAAGGCAGAGAAACACGGATCTTCAATATGCCGATAGAACGTTGGAATTTCGAATCACCATGGGAAGAGTTCATTAACTAACGAAATCGTCAGTTATTCAGAATGTGATTTATCAGGATCATATCTTATTCAGACATTTTTCAGAAGCTTAACGAATCATAAGGGTATTCCGAATCCTTTACAATCTTTGTTGATTGATTAGATTATCAAACAACTCCAGATGAATAACTCCCAGAACTAATGCTTATCGACTGGTCAATTCATTGTCCTTACAGGGTATTTACACTTTAATACCACAAATTCTAGTTCATATATAATCTTCGGAATCATCGTTGAATAAATCTTCTAATGTCTTTATTTCATGTTCACGCTTCCACTGTATCATGAAATGCTGACGTGCTTGATTTGTAGTTCATGTTCCATAAGGACAATACATCTTATAAACTCATCAGAATTTCCAGACTTATCAAATTCACTTACTTAATCCTCAGTCATTGAGGTTACTTAGCTTATTTAGCAGTCAAGTCCATTTCAATTACTTTGGGGCTTTTCATAGTATTTCAGACGTTTCTAAATTTCGGATACATATTGTACTTCTGTTCAGTTTAATTCGGTCTTCGTGGTTGATTTGTCGAACAAATATCCAATTTTTAGTGTTGAATGCGATCTAGAGTTTAGCTGAGCTGAATACTTCCAAATTATCATCGAGCCAAACTTGAGTAGACCAACACACATTCAAGTAATATTTATGTCGTTCGGGTACTGACATATCATTAAGGTTGATTGGCTCACTTAAGCTGTGTTCCATAACTTTTAAAGATAGTCCCACACTTATGCTTATTTGGATTCCTTAATTAATCCAAGACATTTACTTAGTATAGGCTATAAGGGTATTTTGGTAATTTTGGTGTTCAGTTTTATTCCATTCATTTCAGAGCTCGAGGATATCCAATCATTCCTGAGATTGGTGGTATTCTTGGGTTATTTATATTACAGGGGTATTCTGGTCATTCTACAGATCCGATGTATTTCAATCATTTCCTTCCATCCTATCTTATTATTTAATTCCAATTTATCATCTATTTCAGTACCTTCGAACAATTCTGATAAAAGAGCACTCTCCGATAAATTGTTCTTCGTGTATTTACTCGTAACTCGAATATTTTCAGGTCAAGTGCCTTCTCAGATTTTTACCAACGGAATATCAAGAATTTTTCTGCACTAAGTCAGAATCTTAACAATTAATTTTGTACTTAATCAAGTTAAGTACAAATCTTCAAAGTACTTTCTCATTCAGGTTCAACTCGGACTATTTTACCTCTCAAGGGTATTTTCGTAATTTCTTAACCATATAATTTCGATATTAACTCTTAACAAAAATAATATAATTTAGAGATCCTATGATTAATTGTTTTCTTGAACACTTTCTGATCTTGAAATGATTCCCTTAACAGACTTCTAGTATCATTCACAAACCCTCATATGATTAAAAACCAGTTATCCATAATTTCCAAGTAAAACTAACATTTCTTATGCACATCAATATTTTTATCAGATCAATATGTCTGTAAAAACCTCTTATTCAACTTCCATATTCAAATCTTGTCTTTTTATAACATAAGGGTATTTTCATAATTTTACCCTACGGGAATATTCTCATAATTTCTCATCGAAGTACCTTTAACATATGACCTTTGATGAAATAATTTATAAGATACAGATCCAGGTTGATTTCTTTATTACCAAACACAGAACTTGAAATTTAGTTCTAACAATTCCTTAATTCCGTATAAAAGTCCTCTAAACCATAATCAATTACCAAATTTCTACTGTATTCGGATTGAGTGTAGAAATTAATTAAGTACACAATTGAGACCAACATTATCTTATTCATGCATTTACCAATATTCACATGTTTCATGAAGCATAAAGAGGTATTAAAGTATTACCTTGATTTCCGTGCCATACTGATCGACCATTAAATTTCATTCGAACGTCCTCGATCTTGAAATCATCTTCCAATATTTCCTTGGATCCATATCAACAGAAATTACATAAAAAACGGAGCTTAATTCTGAAAAACAGATCGAATTGGATGATAAATCACTGAAAATCAACTTATCGGGTTCGAATTTGGAGAAACGGACTTCGGATTCAGATTCGGATTCAAGACGTCGAAAGCATAAAATATGACTTTTCGAAAATTTAGAATTTTCGGTCAAAATCAAAGTCAACGGGTTTGACTGACTATTTCGAAGCCTTCGGGTCCAAATTTCGAAAAACGGACTGCGGAATTGGATTTGGAAAGTCGAAAAAAGTTGGGATAGGTATATTCGGTCGAAGTCAAAGGTCATTTAATGCCGGTCAAAGCCGGTCAAAGTTCTGGTCAACTGTGGTCAACGCCGGTCAACGGTCAACAGTCGACCATTTTACACAAATATCACCCTAATAGAAATTAATTACCAAATTAGCCACATTCTATAAATATTTACCAAACTAACATCGAATTTTACACAAATAGCACCCAAACAGAAATTAATTACAAAATTATCACCCAGACGATGCTCACTCTCAAGGGTGGCGTGTGTGGCGCGTGAACAGTACTACGGTGTCGGAAAATTCTCGGAAAAATTCCTAAAAATTATTTTAAGCGATTTTGTGGCACTTACAAAGCTCGGTTCACAATTTTGAACGGCGGAGAGCTTGATTCCGAAACGTCAGAAACTTTGACGGTCTCACCCCTCCACGCGCCGGCGTCAACGGAGAAACGGAGAACACCGCTGGACTCGGAACGATGCAAGGAACACGATGGTACAGGAGGTGTCGTAAACGGATGACCGGATCGTCGTGAATCGATGAAAAACCAATTGAAATCGAGTTATTACCGACGATACTTCCGATTGAAATTAACGACGAACGACGACGATTCACGACGAAAGGTTTGAGGGGTTTTGTTCCTCGGTTGACAACGAACACGATGGTGGTTTCGGTTCGTCGATCGGAGGTCGGACGACGAGTAGATCGAAGTTGAAAGGAGGGTTGTTAGAGAGGGAAAACTGTAAAATTTTTCCAGAAACATACGGGAATTGGGGATTTATAATTCAGCTCATAATAAAAATTGTTAAACTATAAGTTTATTCACTGAACTTTATTCACTTTATAAAACGGTCTGCTAACTTTGAAATCTTACAATTTAATCCATCGTTTCTTTTTAAAATACCAATTAAATTCAATACTTTATAATTTCTTAATTTTAACCCCAAAATTGGGGTGTTACAGAAACCAAATAATATGAAATTTGATACTTTGCAATACCAAATGCCATAGTTCACAGTTCCTGCAACATAAAGAATAATTCTTTTTGCTGCTACAAAGTCTTGTTTTGTAGGAAGTTGCATAATTCTAGACACAACACTAACAAAAAAAGCAATATCAGGTCTAGTGCGTTTAAGATAATTCTAACCACCAGTGAGACTTCTAAACAATGTTGAATTAACTTTGCCAGTCCCATCTTCATGTTGTAACTTCTCATTGATGTTTATCGGCGTGTTTGATACCTCACAATTTGCCATCATCATCCTGTACAACTTGAGGCACCCAAAATTATTGCAATGTGCCCAAATCTGTCATCTCAAAATTTCTCATCATACATGACTTAAAATCATCAATTAATAACTTTGACTAGCCCATGTAAATCATATCATCTACATAAATACAAACCACCAAAAATTCTCCATTATTGTTCTTCTTCAAATAAAGAGTTGGCTCATTTTCACTTCTAGTGAACCTATTATCCTGGAAAAACGAATCAATATTGCTATACCAAGCACATTGAGCTTGCTTCAGTCTGTAAAGCGCTTTTCTTAATCTGTAAACTTTATTTTCATTACCACAGACAACAAAACTCGGTGGTTGTGAGACATAGACCTCTTCCACGAGATCACAATTCAAGAAAACAGATTTCACATCAAATTGATACACAGATAATTGCAATTGAGTAGTCAGTGCCAAAACGATTCTCGCAATTTCAAATCAAGCAACAAGAGAAAATGTTTCTTCGAAATCATTACCTTCTTGTTGTCACCAACAACCAGTTGGTCTAGTAGGATGAGGCACTATGTCACTTAAGCAAGGTCAGGGGTTCAAATCCTGGTATTTACGAATGGAGCAAATTGGGTTGAGAAGGTCGCTCTCGCCTCTGCAGTACCCGATTTGGATTAGTCCGTCAATAAATCGGATATAAGTGATTAATTAAAAAAAAAATACCTTGTTGCTGTGAGTATCCCTTTGCCACCAGTTGAGCTTTATGTTTTTGGATGCTGCCATCTGCACTATACTTTGTTAGAAACATCCACTTCAGTCCTACAACATTTTTATCTTCTGGAGCATCAACCGATTCTCATGTTTAATTTCGTTCAATGTAATGCATCTCCTCCTTCATAGCAATCTGCCATTCAAATTATTTTGTAGCTTTTTCAAATGAGGTTGGATCGGTGACTAATAGGGCAAAGTCATTTGAAGCATAAATATCTCTAAGAGACCTGGATTTTCTTGGTGGTGTTTCGTTACTGCTACTGGAAGAGCTGTGTGCTGAAGATGCCGAACTAGAGTTTGTAGTAGCAATAGGAGAGGAAGGACCTGAATTTTCAGGTGATAGAGGAACTGAATTTGTAGGATGCTCAACTTCAAAATTTGCTGGAACTTCATTCACCAAGCCTTCCTTGTCACAATTCATTTTCATCCTCTTGTTCATTGATACAACATGATTATCACTTTGCCACTTATAGGATTATATATACGATATGCTTTAGATTGATGACTATAGCCAATGAAAATGCATTTTTCAGATTTTTCATCAAACTTAGATCGATAAGTAATTAAAGCATACGCTAAACAACCAAAGACTTTTAAGTGGCTTACCCAAGGTTTCTTACCTATCCACGCTTTATAAGGTGTCTGATTAATAAAAACCCTTTTCGGTGAAATGTTCAAGAGGTACACTGTTGTTTCAACAGCTTCTCCCCAAAACTAATTTGGAAGCATTTTCGCTTCAACAAGATTCTGGCCATTTCTACAATAGTACGATTTTTTTGTTCCGCGACTCCGTTCTGATCTGGTGTGTAAGATGCTGTAAGCTCGCTATGAATCTCATTCGTATCACAAAAAACATTGAAATCATTAGATAATAATTCACCACTGCGATCGCTTCAAAGTGCTTTTATGCTTCTCCCACTCTACTTCTCCACCAACGCCTTAAATTTCTTAAAATTCTCAAAGGTTTCAGATTTGAGTACATGATTTAAATAATAAAGAGTGTTAACTGAAAATACCAAAAACTAGTAAGACAAACCCACAATCAGATTTGGTGTCAAACATAACTGACCACTAAACAACTAAATGAAACATAATTGATCACTAAACAACTAAATGACAAATAACATAATAAAAAAAACAAATGATCAAATAATAATAACTGCCCATAATAATTTGAATCACCCTTTCTATACTGAATTGATGTCCTCAAGTTGAACCAGATTCAAACCAACCCAACGACAGCAGCTGTACCAACAATAAAAGACGCTATTTTTGACATTTGAGAGTGGAAGTTCAATTTAGTTATGCTGTACGACCTTATTATGCTGCTAAGAAAAGAGTCTATCGAAAATGTTAATATTTTTTTAATATTTTAAGTAAAGCGTTACTTAAAATATTATTATTTTTTTATTGAAAATGTTAATTTCGCTAACTAATTTCCGGTAGAATCCAATATTAATATTTCTGGTGGGAAAAAATAATGTTTTAAGTAGCGATTTACTCAAAATGTTAAACATTTTAGGTAGCACCTAATATTAATATTTTCGGTAGAAAAAAATAATATTTAAGATAGCGTTTTATCGAAAATGTTAAAAAATATTAACATTTTCAGTAACGATTTTCCATTACCGTATATTAATATTGTCACACCTGTGACATCCCGATGACTTTCAGTGTAGAAAAGGCGAAAAATGAATTTCCATATTAGAATATTTAAGTTGTCTACCCTTGGACATTTACAACAATGGCTAACGAAAGATCATTATGGAGGAGCGTCGTAATCTGGAAAATCAGGCCATTGATTTGGATTCAAAGATGCATTGCACCCATATTTTTTTGGTGTTTGTGTTCCCAGGGCTAGTTGTGGTGGTGGAGGGCTAGTTGTGGTGGTGGTGTTGTTTTTGTTGATACTTGATACCCCACAAAACCGCTTCAAAAACTGTAGGGTCAAGGTTGCAAAAAAAGTAGATGTGGTTGTAGTATCGTTGACTACATTGTTGATAAAAGCTGATCTTGCTAAAGCTGGATTTCTGGGAGACACCATGGCCAAGAAACGTTGACCATAACAGGAGTTATCGTCCTGGGAATTCATGGTGGTGAGGGGAGGACCGGATACAATTGGGTGTTGGTTGACAATGTCCTCCACGTTGGAGGCTGACGGTGATCCCCGTCATGCTTGTCGTTCTCTTGATCGGCTGGCGTGTACGTTTTCCAAGCAACATTGCGTGTTATATATTTATATTTTTTCTATGTTTCTTTCTCGAGTGATTTTTAGAGAGAGAGAGTGAAAATGGAAGAAAGTAGGAAGGAGCAGACCAAATAAATTAAAGGAGATGGGAGAGAGGGAATATGGGCTGTTTTTATTTTTTTTTGTATCCCAATGTGTCTCCCGGCTTCGCCTGAGACTAATCCTCCGAGGTACTGTCGGGCACGAAAGGTGAAACCTCTCCCAAGAAGATTTTCTACATCCACAAGGGCTCGAACTTGAGACCACTTGCTTAAACGATCAGAGCTCCTTCCACTCAGGCCAACCTTAGTTGATATATGGGCTGTCTATTTGCGGGCACATAGTTTCAATGAAGTCCACCTCACACTTTATTTGCTTTTGTTTTTTAATTTTTAAAAGTCACCTCAGATTATCTTTAATGAGTTAGTGAAAATTAATAATCGAACGACCAAAATTAAATGAATTGATAATGTTAGGGATCAAACGCACTTAATTAAAAAATTGTTGACCAAAATCGATCAGATTAAAAGCAAAAAGACTATTTGTATAGTTTACTTTAATAAATATAAATTATTTGTTCACTTTAATTCAATTATTGGGTTATGATCGATTCGATATTCAGTTTTGAATTTAGGTAAATTAAATTTGAGTTGCTTTTGATTGGGTTGTTTTCGGTTCGGGCTGATTTCGACTCAAGTTATTTTCAGTTCAAGTTACTTTTGATTCAAGTCATTTTCAATTTGGGTTTGTATTAGTACAACTAAAATTTAGGTTAATTTTGGCTCAATTCGGTTTGTTTCAATTTAGGATCAAGTTTAGGTAATCATGTCTAAGTCTATATCGGACCTTAGGTCAAAAAAATCAATTTAGGTAATCAATTTTGAATCAAGTTTAGACTTGGAAAACTTGATCTAAACCCGATTTAATGGACTCGAGACCTGATATTAATCTAAACTTGATCTGACACTCAAAACAAACCAAACTAAACAAAAATATTCCGAACTAAAAGCAATTCAACTGAAAAGTAGCATGAACCGAAAGCAACTCAAATCGAAAGTAACTCAAATCGAAAGATACTCAAATCAAAACTATCTCGAATTTAATTTACCTTGATCTGATATGAATTGAATATCGACCCGATTTTAACTCAATAATTGAATAAAAATAAAAGGATAATTTATTTTTTATTATTATTATCTCTTTTTTAATAATGTGATAAATAATAAAATGGTAAGCCTAAAATCCAAATATATATATATATATAATTTTAATTATTTACTAGCTTTGAATTTTATTTAATTAATTAAATATCTAAATCTATAATTCAAAAAATATAATTAAATTATTATTTTTATTCAGATTTAGTAAAAATATTATAATTATACATTAAACATTTTTGTTGAAAATTTATGTGATTATAAAATTTATAATAGATTTTTTTTTCACTAAATAGATCGCATCATAAACTTTACGAATCAGGTCAATATGAAAAATGCCACAAACTCTAATATGTCTACTCTTGTAGGTAAGATTCAAGTTAAAATATCATCGTTAAATGATGATTGAATCGAATGAAATTAAGCTTAAATGGTAAGATTTACAACAAAATGACACCTCTTTTTTTTACAAGAATATATCGATAATTCTATATATACTTAATTGGACTCATACACAACTCTCAACCCGAATGGACTAGAAGATCCAAGGTTAGTCCGACCTAAAAATCAATCAATCTAGTATTAACTCGACTAAAAAATCTATCGATATGATATTGACAAAAAAGTAACCTACCCTAATATTGACCAAATCCGATACCTAACCTCACCCGACTTACCGTAGACTCAAATTAAATTCAAATCAGATTCGATCGGACCCAAATCTAATCTGAACTGAATATAGTCTGGACCTAAAATAATCCAACTCGAAATAACTTAACTCAAATCCGATCCGAACGTGTTTACCACCCTAACCACTCTTACCATCATCGAAGAAGATGAGTTGTGAACAACTAGCTGTGGGCCTAAATGGACATTGAGCATCTAATCCATACATAGATGTAATTTATTAGATGGATTAGAAATGGGCTTAGAGTTCAGGTGAAGAACTACAGATCGCACTCATTGTTCCTATATTCAACTTTGCAGAAATATTTTTTTATATATAATCATCAATATTCTCAATTTATTAATCAACTCATTCGAATAAAATACACACGATAATACATGAAAGAATGAAAGAATCGGTGTTAGATTTCTATCACAAATTATATGTTACAAACAGCACACTACACTTCCTAATTAAACATCTCCCATTTCCAATAAAAAAGCAAGAGAATGGATTGTTCAGAAAACTTCATAAATTGGTTCCAAAACAGGAGCCCACGGCCTATAATTACCCTGCCGGTAGTCATGGACGGGCAAAACCCGATCAACTCCGCTCTCTTCCTCTTCCTCCGCCCCCACATCAGGCAAAACCCTAGCACCACCACTTTTTCTCCTCTTCTTTCCGCTACAAGCTGCTTCTATTATTGCCATATCCGCATCTGTAACTCTGCAATGCACCCTTTGCATAGGAACCAAGACGTAAACTTTACCCGCCAACAGTTCATCGTCAGCTCGCATAGCGACCACCTGGTTCATCAAGCATGAGCTCCGCTGCCTTTGCCGTTAGCTTCACTTTCCTCAGGTTCCCTTGAGCATCGATTACTTCAGCCGTGTTATTAGGTTTCAAAACCTTGAAACAGCATGTAGAGGTGAAGTTTCCCATGTTGAAGTTGAAATTCTAGAAATCAATTTGCTTTTGAGTTGAAGCTGCAGACCCTAGAGAAGAATGAGTGAAGAATCAAAGTCTTACTCGGGAATCGCTATGGAATATTTGATGGTTGAGACTTGAGAGTAGTAAGTGGAGGTTGTTTCGGTATATATAGTAAGAGGAAGAGGAAGAGGAAGAGTAAAATTTTGTGGCAAAAGAAGAGACACGTAAAAGGAAGAATACGAGGATGCTGCTAATTCTAGAAATGTGCAGTTGCAGCGTGGATAAGACGCAGTGTTATTGTGTGCTACTTATGGGCAATGTGGGGTCTTTGATTTTGTTATGTGGTTAGGAAAGCGGTTGGGAGTAATTTTATATTTTATTTTATTAATTTAGGATAAGTATAAAATAATATATATTTAAAGATATTTTTTAATATAAAATATTCATATTTCTAACCTTTATGATATTTAAACTCAATTCCTCAAAAGAAGAATAATTCTTTACCATCCAAGTCGTGTATTTCGTACAGAGGTTTAGGTACATTTAAGTTCCCAACCGTGGAGTAATTCTAGTATGACTTGGTAAGTTACTATGTCATGAAGGACTTGACATACATAAATAACCATGAAAGTTTGAATAAATTTATTCTCTCCAATGATACTTTAAAAGTAACTATTTTATTACTAATATTATTGATTTACAATAAATTTATTATTCATTGTTAGTAATTTGTACTGAATAATATAATGTTGATTTGATGAGTTAAGTCGGTTGATTTGATGAGTTAAGTCGGTTGACTTGATATTGTTTGATCATTGAAGATAATGATTTTGACTGATATTTAACTATCCTTTTTAAAGGGGATCCAAATCCCTTAAAAATATTAATTTACCCATTTCAAAATCAATTTTTGTAACTTTACATAAAAATTTAAAATATATGATGATTTAAAATTTTTATGTGATCTCTAAGGTTCGTCCTGTACAAACTATTCCAACCAAAACTTAAAATTTCTTTGAATATGTTCTTGAATTTATTTGAGACATTATTAAAACTCACAACGAGAAGAATATGGCTAATGGATTCCCTTTATTGAAACTATGTTTCTATTTATTTTTGTCTCTAATTGGTCGGTGCTTTTTTATCTTGGAAAGTCATATAATTTTTGGCTAGATCTCAACTTAAATCATTCATGCTAAGGACACTAATTGATTTTTTTTTCTTGCAAAGCAAATTTTATTTATAATTTGAAGAATGACTAAAAAGTGATTTATATAGTTCCAATTAATAGACCCAGATCATACACACCCTTAACAAGACACAAAATCGCACTTATAACTTTACAGAACAATAACAAGAACCGATAACTAATGTCAAACACCACAGAAAAGCAATACAAATAAAATAATAAGAACGAATACCACTAGGCCACTCACCAAACAGACAAACAAAGTGATCAAGATGATAACACTCTAGATATTAACACAGCCATCTTCGATGCCCAACACCACCAATACCACCTCCAACATTCTAGATATTAATAAAAGGTAAACTACTCAAATGGCCACTTAACTATAGGTTTAGTGTCGATATGACCACCATACTTTTAATTTTGGCAATATGACCACATAATTATTTAAGTGGTTTCAATGTAGCCACTTACTGTTAAAAATAAACATCATAGTTGATATGGATGATATTGACAAATGGCGAGTTAGAGGTTCATATAAGATAAATCGTTTGTTTTTAACGACAAGTATCTACATTGAAACCACTTAAATGATTATGAGTTAAATATTGCTAAAATTAAAAGTATGATGGTCATATCGATACCAACTCTATAATTAATTGGTCATTTGAATAGTTTACCCATTAATAAAAAAAACTACATAGCCCACACACAAACCAAGGCCTTGATCCAACAAACTTCATAAACTCTTCCAAGAATGAGATGAGATAGATAGGGTCGTAAAAAGCTGACTCCACCTACAAAACTGACTGAAATCGACTTAAGTCAAAACTATTTGTGACCGGGTGGAGATGATCTGAAATCGATTTGAGTTCAAACTAATGTTGACCTAAAATCGAGTTGGACCTGGAAATTGTGGATCTGAACCCGACCTGAGATAGACCTGAACATGAATTGAATCGATAATATGATAATCTAACCCTACCTGCATCTGAGCGAGATGAACCTGAACCCGAGATTAACCTAATAAATAACTGGTATTACCGGATCTGCATCCGACTGAAATGAACCCGAACCCAAGATTAACCTGGTAAATAACTGGTATTACCTGACTTGTATTTGACTAAACCTGTAAATGATCTGACTTGTTATTGAATTGATATGATATTTACCTGACTTATAAGTGATAAGTTACAATTGATGCAATTATGAGATTTTAAATTTATGATAAACTTGATAATTAAATTTAGGGATGGGCATGACACCCGAACCCGACGGGTTCCGACCCGACCCGACTCGATCGAGTTAGATTTTTTTTAAAAAAAATTTGGGTTTGGGTCAGGTTTTTTAAATATGACGTTCGAGTCGGGTCGGGTTCGGGTTTAGGGTGAAAAATACCCGACTCGACCCAACCCGAAAAAATTATAATTTTACCTTATATGTTTAGGAATAATTATAATAATACCCTTTATATATCAATTAAGTAGTTGTTTTTATTAAATAAAAATATTTTTTTATTATTTTGGGTCGGGTCGGGTTTTTAAGTTATAAATTGGGTCGGGTGAAATCTTATTTTGGTCAGGTCGGGTTGGGTTTCGAGTGGAGGATTCCTTAATCTCGGGTCAGGTCGGGTGGACCAAAAACCCGACCCATGCCCATCCTTAATTAAATTAATATGATTACTTTTTGAAATTTAAAATAAATTATTATTTATCATTATAAACCTTATATTATAAATTTTAATTATAATCATTAAATTAATTTTATTATATAATTTATTTATTGAACATGATTTTATTAGATTATATAAAAATAATTAAAATATTGATAAGTCTATTTAATTTTTATATAAAAATTAATTAATAATTTAAATATAATTTAACTTAAAATTTAAAATATATATGTATAAGATGAATTTATTTGAGATTGAAAATTTGAATAACATAACAAATACTAAAACTAATAATATATAAATGAATAACTAAAATTTATTACTTGAGCTATATTTATATATATTTAAAATTCAAAGAACCAAATTAAAATTCAAGTATAAATATGGTTTATACTTCATGTTCATCTTCAAATTCAAGTGTAAATTTCAATGTAAATTTCAATATAAATTTGAATTTTAGCTCAAGTATAATTTGAATGTTAGCTTAAGTATAAATATGAAATTTGAATTTATATACTTTAATACTTCAATTTATTAATTTATTTATATATATTTAATACTTTATATTTATATACTTATACTTATATATATACACACACTTATATTTATAATTATATAAAGTATCATATATATATTAGTATATAGTGTTAGTATATATGTAAGGCATAATGCAAAAAAAAAAAATACCTTAACGTTTGACAGTATTGTCAAATTTGTACGTATTGATTTTTTTTGGAATATTTGACCACTCAATGTTTTGTTTTAGGTCAAAAATAACTCACGTCGAATGAAAATCCTTAATAAACTGACGATCAAAGCCTGATAAACTGACGATCAAAGCCTGATGCAGACAAATAACGTACACATGAGTGGTAAAAAAGAGTGAAATAGCATGGCTTTTACCACTAGATCAGAATGCTTACTTGGTTAAATAATGAAATAAACCTTATTTAATAGATACAAAAACCATCTCTGATCCTCAAAACAATCATTGTGGATAAACCCGCCTTAGTTTCTTCCCTTCGCCAGTGAAAGGCCAGAGCTGATGAATTGGGTATTTAGTCTCAAAATTTATTGGGTGTTTTGAGAGATGGGTTTACGTGTTCCTCCCCATTTTTTTAGCTAATTTTCCTTGTTTTAATGTTTTTTATTGTTGTTGAATTTAAGAATATATTTTAACCTTTAAAATTGTTAATGGAGCTTTTCTTTTTAATGGGTTCGTTTTATTCACTTCATTTTGGAGTGGAATGTTGCTATTTTGTAAAGTTATGGTGCTCTGGAATTTGTATAATCTAATTCTGAGAAATTTTTGAACTGCAAAGGGGAAACATTTAGTTGTACTTCTAAAATTAAAATATATTTACATAATTCACTAATTTAAGGCAATGTTTTGATGAAGATTACTTCTTTCTAGTGTTTTCAGCAATTTGAGGTCTGCATTTTTGGGAGAGAAAAATGGGATTTGTAATAGCGTAAACTAAAGTTCTTGGTTTTTCTTATTCATCATCGTTAGAGGAATTAGTGGCGTCAGCATCAATAACAGTAATCTGAACGATTCGAGGCTTCATTTCAAGTTGGTTTTCGACTCCAGCATTTAACAATGATGAAAAGAGCTTGTGTTGGTTGCGGTTCTCTGCATATTTGATTGAAGGAACATGGCAAGTAACCATTTTTTCTCAATCTTTGTTTTGGGTTCTTTATGTTCTCAGATTCTTTCACTTCTCATTGAGAGAGACAGTAGGGAGTAAAATTTCGAGTAAAGTTGTCAGGTTCTTTGGGTTCTCATATTATTTTACTTTGTTTTGGGTTCACTGAAAGAGACAGAAGCTTGACATGAAGAGAAATCCAGCATTAAGCGTGTGTAGGGGAAAACCAAACTGAAGCATGTGTTTTATTTTTTTTTCACTAAATACAAATTTAAGTATTTATTAAATAAGGTTTGTTTCATTAAATAAGCATTCTGATCTGGTGGTAAAAGCCATGCCATTTCACAATTTTTTCCCAAGTTCAAATCCCCTCCTATTCAATTTAACTATTAATGGTTGCATTAAACAAACACTAATCAGAGTGTCATGAGTCACTCTTTGATTGACAATAAATAATAATAATATTTTATATTTTATTTTTAAAATATATGACGTATCAGTGTCACACCATCATGTATCATGATCTGGACAGTCACGTCAGCATCTCTCTCCACGTGTACTTGTTTCGTCAGTATCAGGCGTTGATCGTCAGTTGACTAACTGTTTTCATCCAACGTGAGTTATTTTTTACCCAAAATGAAACATTGAGTGGTCAAATGTTCCAAAAAAATCAATACATGCAAATTTGACAATACTGTCAAACGTTAGGGTTATTTTGTTGCATTATGTCTATATATAATAATATATTGTATATATATATATATATATAAGTTTATAATTAAAATTCAAGTGTTAATTTGAATGTAAATTTGAATTTGAATTTGAATTTTAGCTCAAGTATAAATATGAAATTTGAATTTATATACTTTAATACTTCAATTTATTATATATGAATATAATTATATAATTTACTATAATATATGTATATATTATATATCTAGTATAATATATATATATATATATATATATATATATATATGCACAAGTATAATGTATATATACATGCATTATATTATCATAACATTCATCATACATATTATATATATATTATAATTGTTTTAATTTTTTTTCCTCAACTTTAGAAATTAATGCAATTTAGTTCATTTTACAACTTTTTCCTCACATTTTACAATTATTTTTGATTTGATCCTTTTATGTTGTTTAATTTATTTAAATTTAAATTTTATATATTTGTTCAATTTAGTTTTTAAAATTATATTTGTATATGGAATTGACCCTTATTTATATTTTTGTAATTTACTTCATACCCTATAAATCACATAATAAATTTTATTTTAAATTCTATAAACTTTTGTTCACCAACTTTTTAAATGTATGCAATTTAGTCCATTTTTATATTAATTTAAATTTCACATTTTATAATTATTTCGTTTTGATCACTTATCCATGTGTTTTGTTTAATTTATTTAAATTTTTGTTTCTAATTTCATGTTTGTTCAATTTAGTACTTCAAATTATATTTTTGTCAAAATTGACCCATAAATATTTATAGTTTTTTTGTAATTTATTTTAAATCATATACAATTACAAATTACAATTCAACGTTCTCACGTTCATGAAACATTGAAAGGAGAAAAATAATTAACCCATAAATGACCCGACCTGAAGTCAATCCGTATCCGGTAAGATTCAACCTGAATTTTGTTTGTCAATGATGTGACCTGATATGAACGAGATCTGACTGATGTCCATCCGAACCTGAATTAATTGCTTCGGATTTGAACTGACATTGATCTGAACTGAAATTAACTTGACCTAAACCCGAACTGAATCTGATGTCAAATCTACATGAAAATAACCCGAATTGATTGACTTGGACCCGACCTGATCCGAGTCGAACTATTAAATTGACTTGACTCAACCTATATCCGATTTGATTTGACTTAACATGATCCAACTGAAACCTGATCGATTACTTGATTTTACAACCCTAGAGATAGAATCTAGGCTCAAACTTAACAAAACAAAAAATGGATAAAACCACACCTTCATGACTCGATCAAGCAAAAATTGGGGAATCGAGAGAGTACACCAACATCGTTTTGTTGATGGCACATATTGAAAATTACTAAATTACAAAAGCACAAACCACGCAATACCTTCCAAACACCAACGGATACCCTTCATAATTTGATTGCTCCATCACCAAAATGTTTTCTGAAAACGCCTTCAAAATCTCAACATAAATATATCAGCAACAAGAAGCATTGAATAGAAAAACAGATCTTCGAACTGATATAGAATAATGACGACTACACCATGACAACAAAACACTATATATCATTAACATTTTCTTTTGATATAATGATAGACCCTTCAATGACGTTATTCAAAACCAAGACCATAACACCGCTCCAACTCCATCGTAGAAAAAAAGCCACTACAAGCACCCACCAACGAGACATCACTGCAAGTTTATACAGTCCATCTAGTTTAGCAAGTTTATGCACCACTTCTTGTTTGTCACCTTCAATATTAAAATCAAGCTTCTTCGCAAACTATCTTACACGATTTGTTTCATTTAGGATCACTTTCTTATGATTACTAAAATCTAAATCTGAGAGCGATTTAGAACTCATCCAATTCCAATCCGACATGACCTTTACTTTTTTGTTTCTTTTAAAGTAAGTCTCGTTTCTTTCTTTCAGCCACTGATGATACCTCATTCTAAAAGTCTAGCATAAATTTATATTTTTTTATTTTGCCCAACCAATTGAGAGTTCGTTGTATCCTAAACAAACAATCTAATGAAGGAATTCTATTCACAATCTTAACTTGGCCATCAGATAAAATAGGCTTACGTTGGACAATACCATCAATAGACAACCCCGCATGCCTAATATCTTCTATGGCACGACTATTGCACGGACTAGTATTCAACCCATCATTACCAACAGTGGACCTCACACCGCGTAAAACACCAACACCCGAATGATTATCTTGCACTACAAAGCTAATAAGTTCATCTTCCAAAGCAACAATATCAGTGTTAACATTCAATTGATCATGATCAGGTGACCCTTTGATATCCCAATGATCACAAATCACCTTATCAACTAGGTTAACCCCATCTAGTTTATCATTTCCAACGCTAAAGACAAGTAATGAATTCCCTTCAATTGAAAGAATGACATTGGGAACATGTACCAACCTTGAAACTGTTGGATTAAAATCCATAATTGTGGGCGCATGGGTATAATATACAATGTTATCATAAAGTATGACATAAAATTAAGTGACCGATTATGTTACATGTGTCATAGGTATTAAAGTATATATACCATAAGTTGTATTTATAATTTGACGAGGGACAAAATTATAAATACTTAATAGATTGACCTAATATTCATTTTATATAAAGAGGTAGTGGTTCCCAAGAAATATGTTAACTTGTATTACTGTTATCTCCGTCAGAGAGTTTTTATGACGAGAAAACTTATCTTCTTGGAAGATCACAACGAAACAAAAACTCAAGATTTCAACATATTAATTAATTCATGTACGCTTTCGTACCTAATATTTTATTCTTGGTGATTTCACATGATTAAATCCTCGTTAGTTTTCATATTTATCATGATTTTGATTCTAACATAAACAACTAGAGACATCATGAGCGTGTTCCCCACTCAAGATGACTATTTCTCTACCACGTGACCAGCAACCGCCTCCGGCGAAACCACCACCGTACGAGGGGAAGATATCTAATTTATCTCCTCAGGAGTAGACCCATCGTTATCTTTTTATCCAGACCACCGAAATACTAAACTAAAAGAGTTTTCCAATGGAGAAGGGCTTAGCATATTGTTAACAGTCATGATAGAAACTAGATAGGAGAAATAAGGTTCTCTAACTCTAATCGAAAAACAGACACCATCGCACATGAGCGAAATGCATTCTTCAATTATTTCCATCTGATTTCCCTAGAATTTTTATCAACTTACTTGAGAAATCAGATCCGAGAAGATGCTCATCTTCAATAGTGACAACATTACCCCAACACTCAACAATATTTTTGAAAGAAATGTGTCGTAACCGGTTTTCGCCCGGGCACGAATTTTTTTCTGGCGGAAATGTTATGTAAATAAATAAATGGTTTCTTAAGGAAATATTTTGGAGTCGCCATCGACCTTTTGGGTTAAGTAGGTCGAATACCTAAAAATCATCTTTTAAAAGAGTTTTTAAAAAAAAACTATTTAAAAGATAAACCGGTCTGCGTTTAACTAAAAATTCATTTTTTAGTAATAAAAAGGGATTCGTAGTCGGTTACGTTTAGGGAAGGATTAACACCCCTATAACAGGCAAAATTGGTACCATTCGATTATAAATTGTCTCTGGTAGTGGAAGTTTAAGAATTCGAATATGAATTTAATTTACGATCTTGTTATTTCAGATTCAATCGAATAATTCTAAGGAAAAATAATTTTTATAAAACTAAAGTATATTTTTAGGGTTTTATAAATAGGATATTTATTCATTTAAAAATATCATCAAAGGACATCTGGTTACTTTAAGACAACCCCTTTCTTAATAATAAAAAATAAATAAATAATAATAAAAATATGATAATTTTTCCTAATAAAATAATATTAAAATAATTTAAATAAAATTAAAGTAAATATATATTATTATTGTTTTTATTTAATTAGGGTATTTATTTATTTAAAAAATATCAAAAAATGACATCTAGTTACTTTAAGACAACCCCTTTCTTAATATTAAAAAATAAATAAATATTATCATTTAATTTAACTTATTAAATAAATAAAATTATATCTATAAGTTGCAATATAAATATTAATATAACTAATAATTTAAAATTATAGGATTAAATAAAAATAATAATAATAATAATATTTATGGTCAAAAATAAAATTTATTTAAAATATTAGGGATTAAAACAAAAAATATCAAAATTAAAAGTCCTAATTCGAAATATTATAAGATATAAGGATTAATAGTGTAATTTAACCTAATTAATTATTCGGGGTAAAAATATAAACAAATAAAATTAAAAGGACTAATCATGATATTTACCCTAAAATATATATAAGTATGGCAGGGACTAAATTATAAATTAAAAAAATTAAAAGATTGAATTAAAAGGCTCAAAAATTAATTTCAGTAACTATAATGCAAAGTTACAAGACTTGTAGGGACCGCGGATATAAATTACCCGTCCTTTAAAATTATACATAAACTCCTCCCCAAAACGATATCTTTCGGGGAAGGGTATATAAACCCCAAAACTGACCCCTTTAGGCTAATTTTTCCTCATTTTTAATTTCTCATTCTCTCTTTAAAAGAGAGATGAAAAATGCTCTGCATTCTCTCTAGGTTTCCCTCACCAGAGGGAAACCGGTCAACGACCGACAGCCATACACCGCCGTCAACCGCCACCGCACGGTGGCTGAAATTCCTAAATTATACCAAAATGAAGCCCCAAACACCCTAACACCGAATCCTACCTTAGTTTCCTCTAAAAAAATCCTAATCGGAGTAGATCTAGAGAAATACCTTCAGGTATTTCGAATGCTTTAGAGGCGCGTGTCGACGTGTGGAGTCTTTGGTCACCGTGCGGTCTTTGGTAAGTTTCTCTCTTAATTTTTGGTTTAATATTTGGTGGTTTTGGTTGCTCTGTGGGTTATTTTGCTTGCTGTGTTGTTGTTGGTCTTCGGTATTTCGCAGGTTCGGTGGCTTTTATAGCCACCACGAAACTCGCCTCGGACTGGGTAATAGAGTACCCTTCGGTGAGTCACCGAACCTACGGTGGTGACTCACCCTAGGGCCATAACGTGGACGGTCTCCCTTAAGTCTTCTGGAGGCTCCTGTTGAAGCGGCGGGGCGTGGAGCGGCAGCTGGCTGAGACATAGAGCGGCAACGACCGACGTAGCCCTAGGGTATCATAACCCTAGGGTTTCTTCTGGCTCATATGTGGCCGTTGGATCTCACCAGATCCAACGGCTGATAGTTGTTGGTGGCTGGATAAGATGATAGAACCCTAAGAAGGTTCTACTAGACCGGGTCTGGTGTCGGGTCAACCCAGATCTGGGCCTGGATCGAAGTCTTGATTGTAATCTGTGTCTACTTGGGCTTCCTTTGTAATTTGGGCTTCGGGTTGTTGTATTTTGGGACTATAATAGTAATAATAATTTAATTAATAATAATAATAAAAAATATAAATAAAATAAAATAATAATAATAAAAGGCATAAAAACTAATGTCTACAGCTACCCCTCTTTGCTCATTCTTGTGTTAACAAGAATAAGACAAAGGCGAAAAAGACAATAAGTTTTTTTGTCCATTTGACTTTTCTTAATTAGGATGGAAATGTTGAACAAATTCTTCTCATTATGAACTTATTCCTCCTCTTTTGGACTAGTTCTTCTCATTATGAACTCTTCTACTGGGAATGATAATTCATCTCATTCTGTGATGAAATCTAGCAAAAGGTTGAAAAAGTTCTCATTATGAACTTCTTCTTCCTCTTCAAATGAGTTTTTCTCATTATGAACTCCTTCTGGAAATGCTGATCCTCGAAAGTGGTGTCGTTGATTCAACTTCATATGTGATGAATTAAGGTAATGTTGAACAAGTTCTTCTCATTATGAACTTTTTCTTCCTCTTCAGATGAGTTCTTCTCATTATGAACTTTCTCTGGAAATATTGATCCCTAAAATGAGGTTCTTCTCTAATTCAACTCAATAGGTGATGAATCAAACTAAGGTCGAGCAAGTTCTTCTCATTATGAACTTCTTCTTCCTCTTCAGATGAGTTCTTTTCATTATGAACTCTATCTGAAAATGTTGATACTGATTTATCTCCTTCTGTGATAGAGTCGAGCAAAAGGTTGAATAAGTTCTTCAGATTATGAACTTCTTCCTCCTCTTCAGATGAGTTCTTCTCATTATGAACTATCTCTGGAAATATTGATGCTGATCTATCTCCTTCTGTGTTAGAGTCGCGCAAAAGGTTGAACAAGTTCTGCTCATTATGTGCTTCTTCTTCCTCTTCAGATGAGTTCTTGTTATTATGAACTCTACCTGGAAATGATGATGTTGATTTATCTCCTTCTGTGATAGAGTCAAGTAAAAGGTTGAACAAGTTCTTCTCATTATGAACTTCTTCTTCCTCCTCAGATGAGTTCTTCTCATTATGAACTCTACTTGGCAATGTTGATCCATCGAGTGATGGATTCAAATCTTTACTAAAATCTTTGCTAATCTTTTAAATTCCTGTCAAATATTCAATATTGATAAAATGAAAGGAAATTCCCCTATTTTTGTAAATGCCTAAATATGATGCATGAATGTTAAGTTCATCTTTATTTGACTTCAACGTGGCAAACTCGTTCTTCCTTCACTTAGTCAAAATATGATTTCAAACTGGCATTTTATTTTTTTAAGAAGAGAAAACTTTATATATTCTTTGCTTCATTTGCATTAAAGTCTTAGAAGAAATGTTTTATTCGTGGAATTCTTACTGTAGTCATAATTATAACCTTGTTGCCCCATTTTGTCTTTGATAAAACTGGCTTTCTTTTTTTGGACTTGTGTACAAATCCAATAAAGCTTTCATCTTTGAAAAGAGAATCTATCATCTTTGAAGAATGTAGATGTAAAAATGCCAAACTTAGTAGAATGTAGATGTAAAAATGCCAAACTTAGTAGAGATTAATTAGGAGAACAGTGTCTGTTCTAATTTGTCTCTTGAAACCCATCACAAGGAGAATTTATCCTAATTCACTTCATGTCTCCACATATAATCAAATCTCGAACAAGGCAATTTGGACCATATCATGTCGAGATGTTTAACAACAACCTATCGTTCAACCTTAGTTGGCTTCACTAGTTTCTTGTTGTTGAAATTTCATCTCCCAATTCTCATGGAAAGAAATCTTCATCATTTGTTACTTTTAACCTTGGGGTTGAAGAAGACAAACAACTTCATCTTGGGTTCACAAATGGAAACACCATATGATTGCAACATTGGTTCAATACCATAATAACTGGTTCGTAAAACATTTGACAACACATTCATCATTTGCTGTAGCTTCGCCCAGATTTCTCAATCATCGAACTCTTCGCATAATGTTCAGAGCTTTTGTAGGACGTCACAAGGACACTTAAGAACAAAACTTAGTGTGAATACAAGTGGGATGCTTTGGCTTGTCAACATTAAATCATCAGAATAATACAACTGCATGATGGACTAAATCAATTTTGTATAATCAGCTCTACTGTCACTGTTTCACCATTTTCATTCTTCATACCTTTTTGTCTTATTGGAAATATTTGCTCAATGCACCTTGTCCATTTCTCATGTTGAGAATTTTTTCTTCTTCTACTTTTCTGCTTTACTTGCTTCCAAATGAATCTATGATGGTAAAATCTTGTTCACTTTTCAACAACAATTACAAATGTTGACAATACTTACTTTGGATTCCATGCACTCAAAAGTATTAACAAAAGTGATAGCCAGAAATCTTTTGCTTATTTCAAAATTATGTTAATCCACTTATAATATGTTTATAAAAGAATAAATTGAATTTCGAAAAGATAAACTTGGAATTTATTAATAAATATATGGAAATTTGTTCAAAGTCATGGCAACCATAGAAATAATAAAAATATAGAAATAAAATATTCAAATGACCCAACAAATAATTAGCATAAGTATTTCTAAAATAATCAACTTGATATAATTTAGAGCACTAGGGTAAGCTTATGTTTGGAAGATCTCAAACGTTGTCAGAATGTTTGTAGATGTGAAGTTCCTCCCAAAATATCAAGCTCTCGAGAGGGTTAAATTGCCAGGTGCCTAATATCAACATGCATTTGAGCCGCACTTTCAGGTTTTCAACTCAAATTCTTCATTTGGTTGCAAGACGCCCTTTGCGGGTTTTCATCTTGACCCTTACTTTTTATTTTTTTTCTTTTTTCTTATTCAAGCATAATATTTCTTGACATGAGTTTATTGGGTTTCTCAAAACTTTTCCATCTATTTTTGCCAAAATCAACGCTCCTCTGGAAAATGCCTTTTTTACAACATATGGCCTCTCCCAATTAGGCATCCATTTCCCATGGAAATCTTTATGTATAGGCAAGATCTTCTTAAGAACTAGATCACCCTCTTGGAATTCTCTTGGATGTACTTTCCTGTCATAAGCCTTCCTCATCCGTTTCTGATACTTATGTCCATGGCAAATAGCTTTTAATCTCTTCTCCTCAATGAGGTTCAATTGATCAAACCGAGCTTGGACCCATTCAGCCTCATCCAATTTTACCTATCTCAAGATTCGAAGTGATGAGTTCTCAACTTCAATCGGTAAGACTACTTCCATCCCATAGACTAAATAAAAAGGTATTGCCCCATTAGATGTTCGCACAGTAGTTCGATATGCATATAAGGCAAAAGGTAACTTTTCTTGCCAATCCTTATAAGTTTCAGTGGTCTTTATAATGATCCTCTTGATGTTCTTATTTGTTGCTTCAACTGCCCCATTCATCTTTGGACAATAATGTAGATGCTCATTTTGTCCGGGGTGTCTTTTGAATTTATATGCATATCTTTTTAATTATTTTCTTTTTCGGTTTTTATTAAGTTTATCGATTTGTATTATTAGGGCTATTATTAATTGCATATTTGATTTCATAGGGATTACACATTTTGCATACGAATATATATTAGTCTTATAATGCTTATATATACATATATATATATATATATATATATATATATGAGTATAAACTAATAAATAAATACTAATTAAATTATTTTTTTATTTTATTACAGTACTAATTACAAAAATGGCTGTCAAGTTCGGCCCAAACGGAGCCCAAGTCTAAGCTATTTGACTTGGAAGATTAAAGCCCAAAGTTGTAAGCCTGTTAGGGGTTTTATCACTAGTTCCATGAGCAGCAGCGTTTCGGCCGTTGGATATGGCATCACGATCCGACGACTCATGGCTCTCCCAGGATTCTAAGACAGTGCACGAACCCACCGAGGAAGACCCATGTTTGTCGGATTTCCACTGTAACCAATGCTGTCACCCATACTCACCATTGCTCGAGCCCATACCTTGCAAAATATACGTTTTTGTTCTCCGAGGATGCCAGGGGAGAAAGATCGAGAAGGCAAGAACAAATAAAAACAACCATCAACTATCATCGAGAAAGGGGGGAAAACACACACATCAACTAGAAATAACCACAAGGAACTGAGTGAAGAGATTTATCAGTGGTTATCGAGAGAACACCAAGAAGAAAAAACCACAAAAATCAAGAGTAAAAAAAACAACCATCAGGAACAACCGAGGAAAAATCACCCACCAAATCGAAAGTAGAAAACCATCCAGAGCAACCAGGATAAAGAAAACATGAAAGAAACATACCTTCCTGAGTTAAAGAAAACCATCACCACCGCCTGAATCTGAACTCTGTTGTCATCGAAAGTAAGATTTTCACCTTTAGGCTATTGTGGTTGCTTGAGATGAGGTTTATGGAGTTTGGTTTTTGGGGAGGTTGTCTCGGGTTTTTTTTGGGTTGAAGGTTTTATGGGTAGCATCGTAGTTAGGTTTTGGTTCCTCGAGTCCTTGTTGGAATCAGAGAACGGTGGTGTAAGTGAAATATAGGGTTGATTTTGTCTGGGTTAATAGTGGGGTTTCTGGTTTATGGTGTCTAGGTCGTAGGATTTGATAAGAGTAGGGATAGTTGAGGTTGAGTAGTCATCGGAGCTGGTGGGTTTTCCATCAGGGTCATTCGGAGGAAGTAGCCAAGGCGGCTGCTACGACGGGGATGAGGCCAAGGTTTCGTTTAGGTTTTGGTCGAGAAGAAGGTTGAGAGAGGGGAAGAGAAAACGGTTGAGGGGGAGTGTTATCTGGCTTAGGGTTGAGAGGAGAATGAATTAGGTAATATTATATATCAACATGCCAAAACAACGTAGTTTCATGATGGTGTTAAAATGGCAGCGTTTCGCTAGTCTAAAATACCCGTGTTTTGGTGGGAGGGGAAATTGTGTGATAGGTCCTTTCGTCTTCGACTCGTCCCAATATGGCCCCTAAATTGATGCTTGTTAGAATATTAATTTTGTCTTTTAATTTTAAGCGTGTTTCATTTTAGTCCAGAATCATGTTAGGGCTATTTTCGTGTTGTTTTTACATTGGATGTGTAATTTGAGAAACTTTCATTTTGATCCTATGTAGTACTTTGGTTGTATCATGTTTGGAGTACCTAGAAATGAGATTTTTATGAAAAGAGCCTGATGTTTACTTTCTTTATACTTTAGCCCCTTGCTTAATATTTTACGCATGATTGTAGGTTTAATTTAGACTTACTTTAAGTGTATGCATGTATATATATATATTATTTCGAGCATGTTGTTCATACACACATAGTTAGGTGCAGTTTATTTTTTATGCATATTAGCCTCATGTGCACGACTCAACCTAATCACATAATCGGATTAAGGGTAATACCCTTTTAATTTAAAATTATCGGAATGGCTTCTCTTAACTTACTAGAAAGCTGTTTTCGACGATCTTAAATTACAAGTGTATCCCATCAGTGTCACCTAAAGATTTGATTCTTCATCTTAAAATTTGGGAATGAAAGAAAAAGAAATGATCGGCTATTTAAATTTTTTGAGAAAAGATTGTTAGAACTCACCTAAAGATCTGGTCTCAATATTTTTAAATAATTGAATATTCTTTATATTTCTAATGGCTTGGTAATTTAACCTATTTCGTTGCTTTTGAATATTTTAAAATTCACATTGTTGTCCTTTTAAGGGATCAAAAATTAAATTAAAGTTGAACTTGTAAAATTCATTGCAAAGACATTAATTAATCGACTAGGTACCGATTTAGGGCGTTGTAGGGGTGCTAATCTTTCCCCACCCGTAACGACTCCCGAATCTGGATTTTGGTAACGTAGATTGAAAATTTGTCGTTTTAATTAAAATAATTTTTTATTTAAAATGGCAAGATATTTTTGGGTGCCCAATCACACCCTAATCAAAGATTGGTGGCGACTCTTTGAACCGTATGTTTTTTATCGCAAAGAGAATCCCAAAATTTTTAAAACGAGAGGTTTTTCTAAAATCACATTGTTTTAAATTAAAATTCAACCGTAAAGGGATAATTTAAAATGACATTGTTTTCGAAATCTCGCTCCTCTTAGGAAAAAACCGTTTCGACAACTTGGCGACTCCACTGGGGACTTTTTAAAGAGTCAGGACGATAGTCGATTAATTAATTGTCTTTGCAAAAAAAAATTATAAGGTCGTTCTAATTTGGTTTTTGATCCCTTGTTTGTGTTAAATTGTTGTTTGCATTTTTATTTGTGATTTGATTAACTAGTAAATAGTTGTCCTAACGTGTAATTTACATGTTTTAGTTTTCTGACCTTCACTTTAGTCTGTTGTTTTTCTTTGATCGAGGCAAAGGATTATGAGTTTCCCCCACTGTTGCTATAACCTTTCAATTTTTAGAGCCTTCTAACTGTGCTTTGTTCCGTTAGGTAGAGGTGAATGCTACGCTTACGTGAGAAAAATTACTTTTCTCCGCATGGTCTTTAGCAAGTAACCTCCGGGGAACATGCCTTATGTTTACGAGCGAAACATTGAGTTTCCTCGCATTGACATAGGGAAATGTATCCTCTCAAATTGAACTTGACCCGTTTAAGCCTATAATGGGTGAGGGTCGAGGGTCTGGCAAGCCCAAGGGGCACCAACAAAGGACAATTCGAGGACCTTGTTAGTGTTACCAAAACTCTGCTCGTCTTTTGTTGAATCTCTATCCGCAGAAACAAATGGGAAACTCATTCTAACCTTTTCCTCGAGTTTTTTTCAAGAAATATGAGAACTAGAAAAGCATGCGGGTAAGTTTTATATTTCCGTACGAAGTATGTGAATTAGATATCATGAGGTTAGGATTTTTTGAGTAACAAAGCATATGGGTAGATGTCATGTTCGGTAGGATCTACTAATGCTTGATTGGGTAGCCAGCATGTGAGGGTAGGTTTTATTTAATGATTACAATACTTATTATCTTGTTGTTTATCTTATGTGTACTAACCTATTTTTGTTTTGTTTCTATTTTATTGTGATTTTATTGCATTTGTATCTTCATGTCATCGAGGGATGTTAATTCGCAAGTGATTGACTAATAAGAAGGTTGGCCATATTGAGGCAAGAAATTCTCAACCATGTAGTCAAAATCGAGAGAGCCAAAGATGTTCAAATGATCCATGAAGAAGGACATCCGATGAATGAAGAAATCTGAAGCTGACTGAAGATTTCCTTTAAAGGAGCAAAGGCCAAGGTGTTCCCTCATAAGATAGATATAGCCATACCAAGGACGAGAAGACCCTTCATAAAGACATGAAAACCAATTCACATTGGAGGTAAGAATGTAGATTTCAAGATTCAATATAAGGACATCCGACGTCATCAAAGGTTACAAGATACGCCAACAACTTTGGGTGCAATGTTAGATTTCATGAAGAGTACGACTTAAGAAAATAAAGAATCAAAATTGTATTTTGACTACATGGTGTACTTACTGAATTCTTGTTGTCTAAATGAAGGTTATTATATAAGTGGTCACTTTTGGATTTAACACCTTTTGCATTTGCATTTGGCATCCACATTTGCATTCACATTACTTTAATTTAAACATTTTTACCTGGATCAAACATGAAAACGTGAGAGTAACTCGTGAAAGATACTGTGACAGAAGCTCTGAAAGCAAATTGAAGTTACCCGGGGTGTGTGTCTGGAAAGATAAAAAACAATGACTGATATATATTAGCGCGTAGTTGGTAGAAAGTCAATTACAAGGACTGGTGAATCTAATATTCCCTATTACTAAAATATATCAGTTTGGTTTGGGGTATCAACCAACTTTGAGGGAGAAACTGAGGAAAATTAAAAAGGGTCAGAAAATGAGAAAGGCCAGATTGGCTAGTAAAGACCTTAGCTGGAAACCCATGATCTTCCCGCCATTGAGCAACACTTTCATATCAGGAGGACATATGTTTCAAGGGAATTCTAGGAATAATGAGGTGATGGTTGAGAATGCCTTGCGAGATTTAGGTATTAATGTTATAACTGATGATGAGTTTGGAGAAATGCGAACTACATGCATTTAACCTACACCGTCGGGCTTCGTGTTGAACAATTGGACCGCGGAAGAATTACCTGTAGTTTACAAGTCTTTTACAGAGTAATGCACTAGAATTTTCCCCTGTTGTTCATATCTTGGGGCAATTGGTGATTTTTTGTAAAGGGTTAAGCTGTTTGTTTTTACTTGCTTTCAATAAATGATGCATTCCATTAGTCCAAAATGGAAAACATTCTCCCATGCATTTTATTTTTGGTTGTATATATGTATATATTATTATTATTTTTTATTTATATGGGAAAAGATTCTCCCATATATATATATGTATATATATGTGTATATATGTGTATATATATGGAAAACTTAGATATCAATGATACGAATGTTGATGACCCTGGCCCAGAGATTGATTTCGAGATACCCATATGTCAAGGGGAAATCAAAGGTTGTGATGATGATAAGGGATGTGAACTACCTTCTGAATTGCTAAAGATGGTGGAAAATGAAGATAAACAGATTCTGCTTCATAAAGATCTTATTGAGATTTTGAATTTGGGGACGGATGAGGATAAGAGAGAAGTAAAGATTGGTACTACTATGTCTGTTGAAAGACAACAGGATTTGATAGAATTCCTTCAAGAATGCAAGGATGTGTTTGTTTGGTCATACGAAGATATGCTAGGTTGAGATACAAAATTGATTGTCCACAAACTACCAATAAAGCCTGTACAACAAAAACTGAGAATAATGAGACCTGAGATACTACTCAAAATTAAAGAAGAAGTGATGAAACAATTTGATGACGGGTTTCTTAAAGTGGCTAAATATTCTGAGTGGGTGGCGAATATTGTCCCAGTGCCAAAATCGGATGGGAAAGTTTGATTGTGTATCGACTACGAAGATCTCAACAGAGTTAGTCCAAAGGATAATTTTCCTTTGCTACACATAAACACTTTAGTGGATAATACTGCTGGAAATTCTTTGTTCTCATTTATGGATGGTTTCTCTGGCTACAATCAAATTAAAATGCACCCTGAAGATATGGAGAAAACAATATTTTTCACTATGTCTGGAACGTTCTGTTATAAAGTCATGTGGTTTGGATTAAAGAATGCACGGGTAACATATCAGAGGGCCATGGTGATGTTATTTCATGGCATGATGCATAAAGAAATAGAAGTCTATGCCGATGATGAGAATTTGGGGAAGCTTTTTCAAAGATTAAGGAAATGCCAACTAAAACTTAACCCAAATAAGTGTACGTTTGGGGTGACATCGGGAAAGCTTTTGGGATTCGTAGTGAGCCGAAAGGGAATTGAAATAGATCCAGACAAAGTAAAATCCATTCAAGATTTGCCACCCCAAGAACACAGAAAGAGGTTCGAGGATTTTTGGGAAGATTGAATTATATAGCTCGTTTTATCTCGCAGTTGACTGAGAAGTGTGATCCCATATTTCATCTTCTTCGCAAGAATAATTCAGGAGAATGGAGTGAAGATTGTCAAGAGGCTTTTGAGGTAGTGAAGATATATTTTTTGAATACTCCAATCTTGGTGCCACCCATCTCAGGCAAACCTTTAATTCTTTACTTGTCAGTTTATGAAAATTAAATGGGATGTGTATTGGGACAACATGATCAAACTGAGAAGAATGAGAGGGCTATCTTTTATCTCAGTAAAAATTTCACTGATTTCGAAACCAGATACTCACCAATTGAAAAATTGTGTTGTGCTTTAGTATGGGCTACCAGAAAGCTTAGGCAATATGTGTTGTATCATACTATTTGACTTATATACAAGCTAGACCCTTTGAAGTATCTAATGGGTGTACCTGCATTGTCTGGAAGATTAACCCGTTGGCAAATCCTATTGTCCGAATTTGATATCTAGTATATAAGCCAGAAGGCGGTTAAAGGGAGCGCTATAGCAAAATTCATTGCAAGTACGACTTCTGAAGAATATGAGCCGTTGAACTTTGATTTTCCAGATAAAGATTTAATGGCTATTTCAATGGAAGAAACATTTTCATCCACCAATAAATAATGGAAGATTAACTTAGATGGTGCTTCAAACACGTTGGGGCATGGGATTGGAGCAATCTTGGTCTCACCAAATGAAGATCAATATATTTTTACCAGTCGGCTCAATTTTGATTGTACAAACAATATGGCTGAGTATGAGGCTTGTGTTATGGGTCTTAGAGCTACTATTGAAATCAAAGTGAAAATGCTCAAGGTATATGGCGATTCAGCTCTGGTAATCTACCAACTCAAAGGAGAATGGGAAACAAAAGATCCCAAAGTTGTGGAATACCGTAAATTAGTTATGGAGCTTATTGAAGAATTTGAAGAAATAACTTTCAATTCCCTCACCAGAGAACAAAATCAAATGGCGGATGCCTTGGCTACTTTGGCAGCAGCCTTTAAGATGAACGAGCATGCAAATATGATGCCTGTTAAGATAAAGGCTTATGAGTATCCAGCCCACTGCTTTAATATTGAAGAAGAAGAATATGTAAGACTTTGGTACTATGATATCTTGCAATTTATAAGGTATCAAAGTTATCCCGAGCAGGCGACTGAGAATGACAAAAGAACCATTAGAAGAATGGCAACAGGGTATGTGCTCGATGATGAGACCCAATACAAGAAAAACACGAATCAGGTCCTATTAAGGTGTATGGACACTAAAGAAACCAAAATGATTCTTGAAGAAGTACATGAAAGAATATGTGGTACCCATGCTAATGGGCATGTAATGGCCAGACAAATCATGAGATTTGGGTATTATTGGTCAACTATGGAAATTGACTGCATCAATTATGCCAAAAAATGTCACAAATGTCAGATTTATGGAGATAGAATGCACACCCCTCCTCATCCATTACATGTGATGACAACTCCGTGACCATTCTCTATGTGGGGCATGGATGTTATTGGACAAATTTCGTTGAAAGAGTCAAATGGCCATCGCTTCATTCTGGTAGCAATAGATTACTTCACCAAATGGGTAGAAGCAGCTTCCTATGCAAATGTTACCCAGTCGACAGTATGTAAATTCTTAAAGAATGAAATCATATACAGATATGGCTTACCGAAGAGGATTATCTCTGACTATACATTGAATTTAAACAAGAAGGTGATGGACTCTGTCTGTGAGCAATTCAAGATAAAGCATCATAATTCCACTCTTTAACTCCCAAAGATGAATGAGGCTGTGGAGGTGGCTAATAAGAACATTAAGAGTCTTATAGAGAAGATGACTGAGACTTATAAAGATTATCATGAGAAGTTGCCATTTGATCTATTTGCCTATCAAACTTTAGTACGGACGTCGACTGGGGTAACTTCGTTTTATCTGGTTTATGGCCTCACTTTGGATTTTGTCAGAGGTGAAGCTAAACGAGGCAGAATAGGTACAGGCTAGGTATGATCAATTGAATATGATTGAAGAAAAGAGGTTGAAAGCTATTTGTCATGGTCAGATGTATCAGAAACGTATGATATGAGCACATGATAAGAAAGTTTTCCTTCAAGAATTCCATGAAGGAGATTTGGTGCTTAGAAGGATTTTGCCTATTCAAAAGGATTTATGAGGAAAATGGATGCCCAACTGAGAATGACCTTATGTTGTCAAGAAACCCTTTTCTAGATGAGCTCCAGTCTTAACTGAAATGGACGGATCGAAATTATCTTATCCAGTGAATTCCGACGCAGTTAAAAGGTATTTTGCTTGAAGAAGAAAAGAGAAAAAAATGAAAAAATAGAAAAATGAAAAGAAAAAAGAGAGAAAATGGAAATGGAAAAAGGAAAAAAAATTTAAAAAAAATGATGAAAATGAAAAGAAAAATGGAAAAATGGAAGAAGAAATGAAAAAATGAAAAGAGATAAAAAGAGAGAGAGAAAATAAAAAAGAGGTCTCAAGTTGAAAACCTACAAAGGGCTGCTTGAGTTTAAATTCAGAATTCGTGCATGGTAGAGGTTCTGAATTGATTATGGAAGTGGAAAGAGCTATTGATATAGGTAGTAACAATGGCCGTTGGTGATCAGGGTTGAGACTAAAGATTAATGAGTCTCGATGAAAATAACCAGGAGAGAAATTGAATGCACATGAGATTCAATACTGGTTTAGGGCATTCAATAATGGGAGATTTGAGAGTTTAGAAAGAGCTTCACACTCTTATGCATCATCACAATTTTGGAGATCTTTTTGACAGAAGCTACCTAAAGTCATTCTAACAGCGTACCAGTTCAAAAGCATTTGCATTATTGATATTGGAAGACACCTACTCTTTTGTTCTTTTTTTATTTCCAGTTTAAAGTTTTCCATATAGTTGCCTAAAATTTCTTTGCATTTATATAAATAAAGAGATATTTTTCCTTTTCAATTTCCCTTTTACAAGTATCTAATTTTGAAAATGTTAAAACATATAACTTAACTTGTAGTAAATGAGACCATTTTGTATTATTATGCAAAAGGTTTTGGAAAATGCATGTATTCTGAAGCTAACAATGGTTTTAACATATAAGTTTGTATGGTTATGTGGAGCTAAAACCTTGGAATTCATAGAAAATCCCAACCATTAATAGATGACCCAAAGAGATTGTCATTTATCAAGAAGTTGGTCATGAGTACTGGCAGGTTTCAAGAAAGAAAGAAGTCAAAGTCCTGTTAAGCCGAAAGATATGGTATTGAGATTGTTAACTGGGGTGAACTGGTTAAATGTTCTGTGTGCAAGACGAAACTGAGTTCCATCAAAATCAAAGGATATGGTGTTCATTCGAAGAAGAAAATGCATTAAATTGCATAATCACATACATTTTAGGCATGAATAGGATCATGGCATTGCATGATGACTTAAATATCTATAGGTTTCCCAATGATAGTTGAAGATTGAACATATTGAAGCATCAAGATGAAGATATTTAGTTTTAAAATCCTAAAAAGAATGATGACAACAATTGAGCCAAAGTAGATTCACGTATCTAATGGCTTCCAGACAAGTTTTCACGATGGAGATGAATTTTCAGAAATTTTCTCGAAATCTTGAGTATAGTATTTTCAAACATACATTAATGATTGATAATATTTGATTTTTCAGGTTTGACCTTCGAAGGAAATCAAACTTAAGCCTTCACGAAAGACTAGTGAAGCAAATAATCTATAAGCCTTCACAGAAAAGTAGTGAAGCAAATGAAGATTATTCGAGTTCTACTCCCTGAAGCAAGAGAGAGCGAACCCATAGGCAGAAGATTGTTTGAGTTCTACTCCCTGAAGCAAGAGAGAGCGAACCCGTAGGCAGAAGATTGTTCGAATTCTTACTCCCTGAAGCAAGAAAGAGCGAACCCGTAGGCATAATATTGTTCGAGTTCTTACTCCCTGGAGGAAGAGAGAGCGAACCCGTATGCAGAAGATTGTTTGAGTTCTACTCCCTTAAGCAAGAGAGAGCAAACCCGTAGGCAGAAGATTGTTCGAGTTCTTACTCCTTCAAGCAAGAGAGAACGAACTCGTAGGCAGAAGATTGTTTGAGCTCTACTCCATGAAGTAAGAGAGAGCAAACCCATAGGTAGAAGATTGTTCGAGTTCTACTCACTGGAGCAAGAGAGAGTGAAACCGCAGGCAAAAGATTTTTTGAGTTCTACTCCCTGAAGCAAGAGAGAGCGAACCCGTAAGCAGAAGATTGTTCGAGTTCTTACTCCCTGAAGTAAGAGAGAGTAAACCCACAGGCAGAAGATTGTTCGAGTTCTACTCCCTGAAACAAGAGAGAGAGAACCCGTAGGTAGAAGATTGTTCAAGTTCTACACCCTGAAGCAAGAGTGTGTGAACCCCTAGGCAGAAGATTATTCAAGTTCTTACTCCCTGAAACAAGAGAGAGCAAACCCGTAGGCAGAAGATTGTTCGAGTTCTACTCCCTGAAGCAAGAGAGAGTGAACCCGTAGGCAGAAGATTGTTCGAGTTCTTACTCCCTGAAACAAGAGAGAGTGAACTCGTAGGAAGAAGATTGTTCGAGTTCTACTCCCTGAAGCAAGAGAGAGTGAACCAGTAGGCAGAAGATTATTCGAGGTCTACTCCCTGAAGCAAGAAGGAGCGAACCCGTTTTCTGAAGATTTTCCAAGTCTAACTCACATTGGAGGAAGAGTGGAGCGGATTAATCGGTCAAAGTTCTTATGGTCTGACAAATTTGATCATCTCTTGATCTTTTCTTTATTCTCGTCAAATGACAATGAGCAAAGAGGGGCAGCTATAGATGCTCATTTTATCAGGGGTTTCTTTTGAATTTATATGAATATCTTTCTAATTATTTTCTTTTTCGGTTATTATTAAGTTTATCGGATGGTATTATTAAGGCTATTATTAATTGCATATTTGATTTCATAGGGATTACACATTTTTGCATGCGAATATATAGTAGTCTTATAATGCTTATATATATATGAGTATAAACTAATAAATAAATACTAATTAAACTATTTTTTATTTTATTACAGTTCTAATTACAAAAAGGGTTGTCAAGTTCAGCCCAAACGGAGCCCAAGTCTAAGCTATTTGACTTGGAAGATTGAAGCCCAAAGTTGTAAGCCCGTTAGGGTTTTGTCACCAGTTCCATGAGTAGCAGCGTTTCGGTCGTTGGATCTGACATCACGATCCAACGGTTCACAGCTCTCATTGGATTTCAAGATAGTGCACGAACCCATCGAGGAAGACCCATGCTTGTCGACCATCCACTATAACTAATGCTACCGCCCATGCTCACCATTGCTCGAGCCCATACCTTGCAAATAATTGTTTTTGTTCTCCGAGGATGCCAGGGGAGGAAGATCGAGAAGGTAAGAACAAACAAAAATAACCATCAGCTATCATTGAGAAAGGGGGGAAAACACACACACATCAACTAGAAATAATCACAAGGAACTGAGTGAAGAGATCTATCAGTGTTCATTGAGAGAACACCAAGCAGAAAAAACCAAAAAAATCAAGAATAAAAAACAACAGCCATCATGAACAACCGAGGAAAAATCACCCACCAAATCGAAAGTAGAAAACCATCCAGAGCAACTAGGTAAGAGAAAACACGAAAGAAACTTACCTTCCCGAGTAAAAAAACCCATCACCACCGCCTGAATCTGAACCCCGTTATCATCGAAGGTAAGATTTTCACCTTTAGGCTACTGTTATTGCTTGAGATAGGGTTTGTGGAGTTTGGTTTTTGAGGAGGTTGTCTCAGATTTCTTTTTGGGTTGAAGGTTTTATGGGTAGGATCATAGTTAGGTTTTGGTTCCCCGAGTCCTTGTTGGAATCGAAAAATGATGGTGTAAGTGAAAAATAGGGTTGGTTTTATATGGGTTAACAGTGGGGATTCTGGTTTGTGGCGTCTAGGTCGTAGGATTTTATAAGAGTAGGGATAGTTGAGGCTAAGTAGTCATCGGAGCTGGTGGGCTTTCCATCAGGGTCGTTCGGAGGAAGCAGCCAAGGCGGCTGATACGACGAGGATCAGACCATGGTTTTGTTTAGGTTTTGGTCGAGAAGAAAGTTGAGAGAGGGGAAGAGAAAATGACTGAGGGGGTGTTGTCTGGCTTAGGGTTGAGAGGAGAATGAATTAGGGTTAGACTCATTTACCCTGATATCATATATCAACACGCCAAAATGGCGTAGTTTCATGATGGTGTTAAAACGACAACGTTTCGCTAGTTTAAAATCCCCATTTTTTGGTGGGAGGGAAAATTACGTGACAGGTCATTTTGTCTTCGACTCGTCCCAATATGGCCCCTAAATCGATGCTTGTTAGAATATTAATTTTTTCTTTTAATTTTAAGCGTGTTTCATTTTAGTCCAGAATTATGCTAGGGTTATTTTCGTGTTGTTTTTACATTGGATGTGTAATTTGAGAAACTTTCATTTTGATCCTATGTAGTACGGTTGTATCATGTTATCGATGCTTGTTAGAATATTAATTTTTTCTTTTAATTTTAAGCGTGTTTCATTTTAGTCCAGAATCATGCAAGGGCTATTTTCGTGTTATTTTTACATTGGATGTGTAATTTGAGAAACTTTCATTTTGATCCATTGTTTAATATTTTACGCAAGATTGTAGGTTTAATTTAGACTTACTTTAAGTGTATGCATGTATGTATTATTTCGAGCATGTTGTTCATACGCACAGAGTTAGGTGTAGTTTATTTTTTATGCATGTTAGCCTCATGTGCACGACTCAACCTAATCACATAATCGGATTAAGGGTAATACCCTTTTAATTAAAAATTATTGGAATGGCTTCTCTTAACTTACTAGAAAGCTATTTTCGATGATCTTAAATTACAAGTGTATCCCATCAGTGTCACCTAAGGATTTGATTCTTAGGAAAAAAACCGTAAAGGGATAATTTAAAATAGCATTATTTTTAATTAAAATTCAACCGTAAAGGGATAATTTAAAATAACATGGTTTTCTAAATCTCGTTCCTCTTAGGAAAAAACCGTTTCGACAGATAGGTCACTGCATTTGCGTGCTTAATCTTGAACTGTGCACAAATTTCAGTCATCATTTTGTTATTCAAGTTCAGAGCATTATCCGTAATGATTCTCTCTGGTAGCCCATACCGACAGATTATTTCTTTTTTTAAAAAAATTTGCAAACTGTAGATATCTTAATATTGGCATATGAAGCAGCTTCAACCCACTTAGTGAAATAGTCGATTGCCACTAGGATGAAACGATGCCCATTTGATACTTTTGGTGCGATTGCCCCAATGACGTTTATTCCCCACATAGAAAATGACAAAGATGTTGTTATTACATGTAAGGGTGATAGAGGTGCATGAATCTTATATGCGTATACTTAACATTTATGACATTTTCTTGCATAATCAATGCAATCTGTATGCATGGTAGCCCAATAATACCCATATCTCATAATTTTTCTAGCCATAGAAAGACCATTTGCATCTGTTCCACATATCCCATTATGTACATCCTCAACGATACCTTTTGCTTCTTTATTATTTACACATCTCAATAGTATTTGATCGTTTCCCCTTCTATACAAAATCTCACCATCTAAAAAATATCCAGCAGGCATTCTTCTTAGTGTTCTTTTATTAATCTCAGATGCATTTTGTTGATAACTTTGATACTTGATATATTGCAGGATATCATAATACCATGGATTGCCATCTGCCTCTTCTTCTACACTGTAGCAAGGTGCTGGAATTTCATATACTTGCATTCTAATTGGCATCATATCAACTTTCTTGTTTGCTTGAAACATAACTGATAATGTAGCCAAAGCATCTACCATTTGATTATCCTATCGAGGGAGTTAATTAAAGGTGAATATTTCAAATTCTTTAACTAATTCGAGGATTAAATCTCGGTATTCTAATAATTTTAGATCTTTTGTCTCCCACTCTCCTTGTAATTGATACACCACCAACGATGAATCTCCATATACTTGGAGAAATTTAATTTTTCTTTCTATCGCTTCATGCAATCTCATGACACAAGCTTCATATTCTGCCATATTATTGGCGCAAAAGAACTCCAATCTGCTTGTAAAAGGATAATAGATATTTTCTGGAAAAATTAACACTGCCCCAATTCCTCGTCCCAAGGCGTTGGATGCTCCATCAAAATAAAGCTTCCAAGATTCATCATTTATTCTGACTTCTTCATCCGTGTATATGCACAACAAATCTTCATCTGGAAAATTAAAACTCAGAGATTGATAATCATCTGATGCACGACTGGCCAAAAAATCTACTATGACACTTCCTTTTATTACTTTTTGGTTGACATATACGATATCAAACTCGGATAATAACATTTTCCATCTAGCTATTTTGCCTGTCAAATCTGGTAATTCCATTAAGAATTTTAAAGGATCAAGTCTGGATATTAGCCAAGTAGTATGATATAACATGTACTGCCTGAGTCTTCGAGTAACCCACACCAAAGCACAACATAATTTTTGTAATGGTGGATATCGAATTTCACAATCAGTAAACTTCTTGCTTAGATAATAAATGGCTTTTTCTTTCCTTTCAGACTCATCATGTTGTCCCAGTACACATCCCATTGAATTTTCAAAGACTGTTAAGTAGAGAATTAACAGTCTATCAGGAACTGGCGATACTAAAATGGGGGCATTGGATAAATATTTCTTAATAATATCCAAATTTTCTTGGCATTCATCATTCCAGACTTCAGGATTATTCTTTTGAAGTAACTTGAACACTGGACCACATTTTTCAGTTAATTGAGAAATGAATCGAGATATGTAATTTAATCTTCCCAAAAAGCCTCAAACTTCTTTTTTTGTATTGGGTGATGGAAGATCTTGAATTTCTTTTACTTTATCTAGATCAATCTCGATTCCATTTTGGCTGACTACAAATCCCAAAAGTTTTCCTGATGTTACCCCAAAAGTGCATTTAGTGGGGTTGAGCTTTAATTGATACTTTCTCAATCTCTGGAAAAGTTTTCTTAAATTTTTAATATGTTCTTCTTCAGTTTGGGACTTGGCAATCATGTCATCCACATATACTTCAATCTCTTTATGCATCATGTTGTGGAATAGAGTTACCATTGCTCTCTGATACGTTGCCCATGCATTTTTCAATCCAAATGACATTACTTTGTAACAGAAAGTGCCCCACATGGTAACAAATATTGTTTTTCCATGTCCTCAGGGTTCATTTTTATCTGATTATACCCTGAAAAGCCATCCATGAAGGAAAACCATACATGTCCTGCAGTATTGTCTACTAATGTGTTTATATGAGGTAACGGAAAGCTATCTTTTGGACTAGCTCTCTTAAGATCTCTGTAATCTACAAACATTCAAACTTTCCCATTATTCTTTGGTACTGGAACTATGTTGGCTACCCATTCTGGATATTTGGCTGCCTGTAGGAAACCTGCATTAATCTGCTTCGTCACTTCCTCATTAATCTTCAACAACATTTCTGGCCTCATTCATCTGAGCTTTTGTTGAACAAGTTTATATTTTGGACTGATCGGAAGTTTATGCATCACTACATCTGTACTTAAACCAGGCATATCTTGGTAAGACCAAGCAAAGATATCTTTGAACTCTTGAAGGAGATTTATCAATTCTTGTTTTATATAGGCTGACAAAATAGTACCAATTTTCACCTCTTTAATTTCTTTACTGGTTCCCAAATTTACAGTCTCAATCTCTTCTATGTGAGGTAAGATTTGTTTATCTTCTTTTTCTACCAATCTTAACAGTTCGGTAGGGACATCATATTCCATTTCATTCTCACACTCATTGATTTCTTCCAAACATATGGGCCGCTCTAAAATTATCTTAGGATTAAATTCAGGAATAATCATGATATTAACATTGTGACACCTGCAAATTTAAATCGGATATATTTCTGAATGGATATAGTAAATTTAAGGAATAAATATAAAGAATGAGAAATAATGAATGTAAATAATGTAAAAATGTAAAAAGTATACAGAATGAGTGCCATTTGAGAATTTAAAGAAAACATCTTATATTTGATATTAAGTAAACTTAACATAACTGCCCTTACAAGATAACAAAAACTTTTCATATTTTTGGGCTAAAGATATAGGTTGGTTCTAGGTATTACTCTGAGTTAATACTAAAAACTATAGGAAGATCCTCCACAGTCCAATTGTTTAGTGTTTCTCCAGGAAGACAAGGGTGAATTCCAGCCAAGTATCTGCCAGCCTTATAGTCATTTTTGATCATGTTGATGAACAACCTTCCATAGCTTTCTCAACTATGCTTTGATATTTCATCAACTTTTCTTTCTTAAGAGCATCAACCAGTTATTGTTCCACATTACCGATCCTCCAGATTTGAATGTGATATTTAAATGAGGGAAAGAAATACGTCCCCATGGAATTTCTTCTCCTTTCAGTCTTGCTCTTCTATCTTCATCTCTTCTTTTCAACACTTTGCTCATTTTCTGAAAATTAGGCTTAAATCCAAGCCCAAAATGATATTTTTTCATCTTCATAGATACAATAACTGAACTTCCCTGAAGATTCTTACCCAAACCTCTTTCAGTTTTAGCTCCTATGCCTAAAGTCTGTCGTACATCCATTTTAGTGCAATCAGATAATTTAGAGGATGGAATTTTGTCTCATTCAGTAATAAAGGTTGCATTGATAAACTCCAAAGCTCAGAAAGAACACTCGAGAGCATCATCATTTGTTTCAATATACGGAGCATTACTTGTTACAGAAGCAATGATTTCTTCCTTAGGTCCCACACATATTAGTTGGCCATCAACAACGAACTTCAGTTTTTGACGTAAAGAAGAAGGAACAGCTCCTGCTGAATGAATCCATGGCCTCCCCAATAAACAATTATATGTAGGGTGAATATACATTACCACAAAATCGATATTGTACACTATTGGTCCTATCAAAAGTGATATTTCCATTTTTCCTAGTACCTTCTTTTGAGTGCCATCAAATTCTCTCACTACATTCTGATAATTCTTCATATGTGATTTATCCACAGGCATCCTTTGAAGTGTGACCAATGGCATCAAGTTGAGAGTAGATCCATTATCAATCAATACCTCTGGTAAAACATGGCCATGAACATGCGTAGTAATATTCAAAGCTTTCATTGATCCCATTCCACCTTCAGGTATTTCATCATCAGTGAATGTTATGTAGTTATCAGCAGCTATATGCCCCATAATCATGTCAAGCTTGTTTAGAGATATATCCTTAGGGATAAATGTCTGATTAAGTACCTTCATCAAGGCATTTCGGTGTACTTCCAAATTCATCAATAAATCCAGAATTGAAATTCATGCTTGTTGCTTGTGTAGCTGCTTAACTACACTATACTCACTATGTTTTAAGAATTTCAAAAACTCTTGTGCTTGTGTTTCAGTTACGGGCTCATTGATTGTTGGTGGGGGCTCATCATTAAATACCTTCTGTGATACCACTGTAGCTTTTACTTTTCCTTTTGCTTTGTCTTTTTTTTCGACATCGACGTCTCAAGAGAGTAACATCTCCCACTTCTTGTGAAAAACCCTACTTCCTGTTTCAGTTGTCAAATAAACTCCCTGTACTTTATTTTTTTCTTCTTCTGGTTTTTCCAAAGAAACAAGTCCTCATAGCATTGAAATATTTGCAGTATAATTCCAAGGTACCTTGCGGGTATCCTTATATGAAAATGGTAAAGGGGTTGTGATAACCACTTTTGGTTTTACTGGCGTGAGATTTATTGCAGATGGTTTCACAGTGATAACCATGAGCTCACTTTTTCTATGCATGGGTTTGGAATCTTTTGATGTGCAGACATCATCTTTTTTTCTTCATCTTCTTCAAAGAATTCTATCTCTTTATTGTCCATAAGCTTTTGTACTAATCCCCTAAATTCAAGGCACAACTGAATTTTATGTCCTTTTTCCTGATGATATTCACAATAATATCCAAACTCATTAGGCTTTAGTTTAAACTCTTGCTGAATCATACCAGATTGGTAGAGTTGTTGGAATACCCAACTGAAGGGAGATTTGATTTCAAAAACATCGACCTTTGTTTTCCTCCTATCCTCTTCCTGGATTACATTCACCCCTTTATCTCCACGAGTTGGTATTGGATTATTTGACGTAATTGGTGAATTGAATTCCAATTTCCCAGTAATAATCAAATTTTGCACTACCCTTTTGAATGCTAAACAATTTTCAATAGAATGACCAGTAATTCCATCATGGTAATCACAATGTGCTTTTACATCATACCAGTAAGGGAATGGTGGTTGCATAGGAATCAAAGGATAATGTCGTATTACATATGCCTTTAACAATGAATCATAGATCTCAGCATAGGGTACTGGTAATGGTGTAAAGGAAAACATCTCATTCTCCTTACGAGGTCATCTGGATTCATTTCGATTAGTGTTTGTATCCTCCTTCTTAACCCTTGGCTGGGTTATTGTGACGCTTTTCACGGTATCCTTATTGTAAGCATTTGCATTATTAACTTCATTTTCTTTCTTCCGATACATGGGCTTTTTGGAACTAGATCCCTCACCTGCTTCGATCTTGCCACTTTTTATGACATTCTCAATGATTTCTCCAAAAATGATCAAATTAGTAAAATTCATGGTTGCATTTCCCATTAAATGACCTAAGTATGGGGCCTTTAAAGTGTGTACAAACATCACGGTGGCTTCCTTTTCTAACAGTGGTGGCTGAACTTGTGTCGTTGTATCACTCTATCTCTGGACGTATTGTCTGAATGTCTCATTGTGCATTTTCTCCATATTTTGGAGAGTCCACCTATAAGAAACCATGTCAGTAACGTGGCGATATTGTTCCAGAAATTCTTTTTCTAGATCTTTTCATGATCAGATATGGTTTTTAGTCAATTAAGTATACCACTTGATGATTGGTCCTATCAAACTGTCTTGAAAATAGTGAATCAATAATTTCTCATCTTTCACATGACTGGTCATTCTATGACAAAACATGGTGATATGGGAGGAAGGGCATGTAGTACCATCATATCTTTCAAATTCAGGAACTTTAAATTTAATAGGGAGGATCAAGTCTGGACTAAACTCAACTCACTGGCGTCGAATCCATAGAATGATTCAGTTACCTCTACGGATTTTATTATTTCTTCCAGGCTCTTAAGCTGTCGAGTCAATTCTTCATTGGCTTTTTCTTTCTCAGCTAACTCATTCAGATCTGAAGTTAGATGCTCAACATTAAATTCTCCTATTTTTACATCTGACACAAGAAGATTTTTGTTTGAAGACGTGGGATATATTGGTTGATTCTCATTAAGTCGGGCTTCTTGAGGTGTTGAAGTACGAGCATGGATGTGCACAGGTATGAAATCAGAATGATAAGCCGATTCTGGTGTGAAACCTAGAGGATATATAGGTTTCTGGTTAGAAGATACATGATTTTCATCATGACTTTTTCCAGTAGTAGCTTGCTTTTTTGAGCATATCCTCTATTTTCTGCATCATATCTATTTGTGAATTTGCAAGGCTGGCCTCAATCTTTTCTAATTTAATTTTCATTTATGCTGTTCCTCGAGACGGTCTATCTTATCTTCCATTCTCTTACTTGCTTTCCTAGAACCGTAATGGTGTTGTATTTCTTGTTTGGTCAGGATAGCTGCGATTGAATACCTTTTTCATATTATATTTTTGAATTTTACTTAATGAATGCTTATATTAATGTGAAATATTAAAATCATACACAAATAAAATAATGTAATGAATAATGAATGTATGCAAAAGATATTATCCCAAAAAGTTAACTGTCATAGAACAACTTCAATCGGTATACAAAAGTTTTCCATATAATAGTTCATAACTACAGATACATCATAACTTTCGCATTAAGCTCTATGATTTCATTGATCAACCATGACATCTTCTTTCCAAACTTAGAAGCCGGATTGACGTGGTGCTCGATAACCTTTGCTTCAACAGCTAACTCCCCAATATATATGGCAACTTCACTCATTTGTATCATGGCCTCGACTACCATGCTACTTCTGCCTTCACTTCTTCCTTCATAGAAATCAATCAAATTTTGCCATTGTTCATTAGTTCTTTGGAGAGTTTGCTCTAACTCAGTTATTCATACTTGACAACTGTGTAGAGTATTTTCCAAATCTCAAATTCGCCTTCGTAGTGAAGCATTCTCCTCATAACTCTCCTTAAGATCACTAGGTCCTAGATAAACCTTTTCTTGGAATAATGATTGTTCAAGTTGCAAGATGAAAGCATTAAATTCTATATTTTTGTTTTGACACTTATCCAAATCTTCTTCAAGTTTTGTTCGTGTTTCTTGTATCCTTTGATTAAGCTTCTGTATTTGTACATTCTTGTCTCTACATCGTTGCACCCAATTGTTGGTTACCTCTTGTCCTGCTTCGAGTCTGGTATTGAAGTTCTTTCTCTCCAAATCCCATTTTTTCTTTTCAACATTGAACTCGTCAAATTTTCATCCCTTAACTTCAAGTTTGGTAATCATATTGTTCATTTCGGCTTCAAATCCCTTGAACATGATGTTCTTCTCGACCTCAAATCCCTCGAGAATGCCATTCCTCATATTTTCTAATTCTTTGACTTGATCATTTTCTTTTTTAATTTCATTCATAACCTCGCGGCTCTCAGCTTTATGCTTTATAATTCTCTCCCTCTTGTCAACCTCAAGTTCTTCCATTTTCTGCTTCCCTTTCTCTAGGTTCTTGAGTAAACAACCATTCTTTGCTTTCAAATCTTTGATTCGATATTTCTCAATGTTTAACTCTTTGGTCAACTGTTATGTCGCTCTGCTTAACTATGAAGTTGTACTGGATAGTAATTCTTCTTTAACTTTCTTAACTCATCATCTACTTTTTCTTTGTTCTCTCTTAGCATGACAAAATGTGCAGTATGAAAGTCAACGTCGACACCCCACATAGCTTTATCTCGTCGAATTTGCCATAATTCTTTTGACCAACCCTCTTTTTCTGCTTCAAACTCAGCTATTAGGGTTTCTATCTCTGATGGGACTATCTAAATTCAATCTTCCATAGAGATATCCTTATTTTGATCTGGTAGAGGAATTTTTTCATTTTTTCTAACATACCTCCATTCTTCGTAATCGGGGGTTAACATTACTTTAGCTGCTTTGGCCCGATTACATAAAGTCATTTTCCATGCTTTAACTGCATCCATGATGTTTCTTTTGTAATTGTTACCATGAAATGCAAACTTAGACGAATGTAACCCAGCAGTAACATGAATAAATTGACGACCCTCATATTGTCTCATAACTATAAGTGGTGCATATCCAATTCTTCCCCATAAGCCGAGCAATATCACCCAACTGTAGTCACCACATTTGTAAAGGAACTCTCTCTGTATTTGCCAAGGGGCGTGCCAAACGATATTGTTGCTTTGCAGATTTCTAAGGGCATTCATCAACATTTCTTTAGTGACTTCTTTTGGCCATTCTTGCTCAAGAAACTCTTTCAAAGGCGAGTAGTCCATACTAAACCAACAGTATGAGACCTTTTCTGTCCTCCAAAAAAGGCTACGAATCCAGACATATAACAGTTGTGTGCATCCCGAAAATCATCCACCTCCCAGCCTTCTACAAGCGCTCAATGATCGAAAGGTCTATGCTAGAATTGCAGAAGCAGGATTGACCCTTTTTTGTAATTGCTTGAATAAATCCACTACTGCAGCTTCAATATATCCCAAAGCTTTCGAGAAAATAACCAGGCTATATATACCCAAAGCAAAAAGATCAAATTTTACTTTATCATCTGGATGACTTTGAATGATTTCTTTAATATTGGTCCAAGAAATTCCTTTACCCTCGCCTTTTTGTTTTGTACGGTCCACCACCCATTCCTGTAATCTTTGCCAATTTAACTCTGAAAGGTTGAGTTTTGATTGACCTCGAATAAATTCGATTCTCCTGATCCCCCTCTATATATAACAAGGTTGCATATTCTTCAATATTATGAACCATGTCCTCTTTATTGAAAGTGAACCAATTATATCCTGGATTCCATAATTGAATCAAGGGTCGAAGCAATTCATCATCTATTTCAACATAAAGCAAATACGAAATATCCCCATAATACTGGTAAAACTGCAGATTTTTATTTGAATCTCAGTTCTCCCAAATGCCTCGCAGGTCTTGAATATCATTCCTTTTGAGAGAAACTGGAGCATAACATGCTAAATATGGTACATAATTATCTTGCAAATTGTCTTCCACCTGTCTTTGCAATTCTTTAGACCACTGTCTTACTTTCGAGTTTGGAACTACTTGATTCGAATACTTTTTATCCGTTGATGAATACTTTCCAATGAGACGATTAACTCGAAGATCAATACCCTCAATCAATCCTGTATGATGCCATGCAAATAGCGAAAATAAAAGAAAAAACATAAAAATAAAATAAATTAGTTCAAATAATAAAGAAGGGACACATTTTTCTATGCCTGACAGGGAGAATAAATTCTCACGAAGACATAGAGAATATGAACCCCAAAAGCTACTTGTTAGGTCTGACACGGAGAATAAATTCTCACGAAGATGTCGCTTTCACTCCCACTTAAAAGGGAAAAGAGCTCAAGTATAGAGCTTATGTTTATGCAATGCATGTGTTGTATGTGATGAGAAATTCTCAAACCTTTGACAAACAACCAATAAAATGAAGCATAATATCTAAAAATAAAGTAAAAACATTAGTATATCAGGATATAAAAATAATAAATAATAAAGAATTAAAAGAAATCAAAAGAATTAAAAATTAAATAAATCTGAATTCTCAATTTCTAACTGATAGAGACAGTATATTATTGATTTAGGTTTGACCAGAATCCCCAGCGGAGTTGCCAAGCTATTGTAACTGGTTTTCGCCCTGACACGAATTTTTTTTGGCGGAAATGTTATGTAAATAAATAAATGGTTCCTTAAGGAAATATTTTGGAGTCGCCATCGACCTTTTGGGTTAGGTAGGTCGAATACCTAAAAATCATCTTTTAAAAGAGTTTTTTTAAAAAAACTATTTAAAAGATAAATTGGTCTACATTTAACCAAAAATTCATTTTTTAGTATTAAAAAGGGATTCGTGGTCGGTTACATTTAGGGAATGATAAGCACCCCTATAACACCCAAAATTGGTAACCTTCGATTATAAATTGTTTCTAGTAGTGGAAGTTTAAGAATTCGAATATGAATTTAATTTACGATCTTGTTATTTCAAATTCAATCGAATAATTATAAGAAAAAATAATTTTTATAAAACTAAAGTATATTTTTAGGGTTTTATAAATAGGATATTTATTCATTTAAAAATATCATAAAAGGACATCTAGTTACTTTAAGACAACTCTTTTTTAATATTAAAAAATAAATAAATAATAAAAAAATATGATAATTTTTCCTAATAAAATCATATTAAAATAATTTAAATAAAATTCAAGTAAATATATATTATTATTGTTTTTATTTAATTAGGGTATTTATTTATTTAAAAAATATCAGAAAATGACATCTAATTACTTTAAGAAAACCCCTTTCTTAATATTAAAAAATAAATAAATATTATCATTTAATTTAACTTATTAAATAAATAAAATTATATCTATAAGTTGCAATATAAATATTAATATAACTAATAATTTAAAATTATAGATTAAATAAAACAAAAATAATAATAATAATATTTATGGTCAAAATAAAATTTATTTAAAATATTAGGGATTAAAACATAAAATATCAAAATTAAAAGTCTTAATTCGAAATATTATAAGATATAAGGATTAACAGTGTAATTTAACCTAATTAATTATTCGGGTTAAAATATAAACAAATAACATTAAAAGGACAAATATGATATTTACCCTAAAATATATAAATATAGCAGGGACTAAATTATAAATTAAACAAAATTAAAAGATCGAATGAAAAGGCTCAAAAATTGATTTCAGTGACTATAATGCAAAGTTACAAGACTTGTAGGGACCGCGGGTATAATTTACCTGACTTCCAAAATTACACATACACCCATCCCAAAACGGTGTCGTTTGGGGAGGGGTATATAAACCCCAAAACCGACCCCTTTGGGCCAATTTTTGTTCATTTTCAATTTTTCACTCGCCAGAGGGAAACCGGTCACCAGTCGGCAACTACACTTCGCCGCCAATCACCACTGTACGGTGGTCGAAATTCCTAAATTATACCAAAATGAAGCCCCAAACACCCTAAGGCCGAATCCTACCTTAGTTTCCCCTAAAAAACTCCTAATCGGAGTAGATCTAGAGAAATACCTTCGGGTATTTCGAATTCTTTAGAGGCGTGTGTCGGCACGTGGAGTCTCTGGTCACCGTGCGGTCTTCGGTAAGTTTCTCTCTTAATTTTTGGTTTAATATTTGGTGGTTTTGGTTGCTGTGTGGGTTATTTTGCTTGTTGTGTTGTTGTTGATCTTTGGTATTTCGCAGGTTCGGTGACTTTTATAGCCACCACGAAACTCGCCTCAGACATGGTAATAGAGTACCCTTCAGTGAGTCACCGAACCTACGGTGGTGACTCACCTTAGGGCCATAACGTGGACGGTCTCCCTTAAGTCTTCTGGAGCCTCCTGTTGAAGCGGCGGGGCGTGGAGCGACAACTGGCTGAGACGTGGAGCGGCAACGACCGGCGTAGTCCTTAGGGTATCATAACCCTAAGGTTTCTTCTGGCTCATCTGTGGCCGTTGGATCTCACCAGATGCAACAGCTGATAGTTGCTGGCGGTTGGATAAGATGATGAAACCCTAAGAGGGTTCTACTGGACCCGGTCGGGTGTCGGATCAACCCGGATCTGGGCCTAGACCCGAGTCTTGATTGTAATATGGGTCTGGTTGGGCTTCCTTTGTAATTTGGGCTCCAGGTTGTTGTATTTTGGGCCTGTAATAGTAATAATAATTTAATTAATAATAATAATAATAATATAATAAATAAAATAAAATAATAAAAAATGGGCAAAAAACTAATGTCTACAAAATGTTATTCCAATAAAATAAAGGGACTCCATGGATCGAGACCCACATCATTCTATTTTCGAGATAGAACTCTTTAGACCTGTGAATGGTTTACCATAAAAACTTACCAACTCACCTTATTTGAAACCCTTGACCTTTCCCTTGCTTGTACGTGAGATTTCTATCGTCCCTTGTATCGATATATGATGGAAGCCCTTATACATAACCAATGCTTAGAAAGCTTTATCCGTAATCTAATCATTGTCGAAAGGTGTCTTACCAAAAAAAGATGGACTGCTTGACTTAGAGCTTGAACGTCGAAAACTAGTTGACATTAAGCTTGCTGCTACATAGCTTTTGATCATTGAAAGTAAAAAAGGTAACGAAAACTGCAATAGAACATGTCATCTTCATTCGTTACCATTTCAAGAAGATTTTTCGTTCAAGCTACAACAATTTTAGCTAAAAGCATAAGGAAAGAAAATCTACAGAAAACGAGGAGATTGTTTCGAAGAAGCATTGTTTAACTCGATTTCAACATGTGTGTCTTTCAAGGTTTAATTCATAGCTATGACATCCTTTTTCAAAAAATTTCTTCCAATTGAAGTAGTGGCGTCACCATGTAAGGACGTAGTGGAATCCCCGCCTAAAGGGATTGAGGGTCCTCTTTTTAAAGAGGAGAGTCAAACGTAGATCAAAATTGATGTCTCGCATGGTCAAACGGTTCCAATTAAATCAACTTAACGTGCCACATCAACATTTTATTACTCAAGTAACGACTACTAACGACTGAGTGATCGATTCGTTATAAATCAATAATGTAACAAATAGTTATTTTTGAAACAACGGAAGAAAAAAGAGAAACTTACTCATACTTCAAAGAGCATTTATGTAGTTCACTCTAAAATTGAGGTTTAAAGGGTAATTTTATATATTAATTGTTTCTCATTATTCTACTATTACTTTTCGTTCACAATAATTCCATACGTTAAATGTTAAATGAAAGGAATATTAAAGTTGAAAAAAATATAAAAATGAGATAGTGGAGAATTAATTAGAAAAATTACAGTAATTAGTAAATGCGTAGTAATTGAGGACAACTTTGACATAGTTGTCGGTATATGTTGACAACTTTATTCCCATTTTTTTTTTTACAAATTTAGTACCAAAGTGTAAGAAAATGAAAATAGAAAGATTAAAATTATAATGTTCAAATAATTATTCTTTCAACGTGAAAAAGTGAGTTTAAACAATTGAGATTTTGGTATTTATTAGTAATTTTAAACTTTAACTTTGTTTCTTTTTAACTAGGATAATATTGGAGTCGGTGCCAGTTGTCAACAATTTTGGTTTGATTGCAATTTTATTTGCAGCACAAAGCAAGTTGAAAAAAAAATTAAAGAGACCAAAATGAAATTTTCATAAATTTGGCATTAAAATTACATATATTGAATCTTTATAAATAATGACATTTTTTGTGTAGAAAATCGAATTGAGTACGACATGTTAAAAAGAACGAAGCAATGATTTAAAACTATTGATAAAACCCTAAAAAATTAAACATTAAAGTCCAAACGGTATTTTTGAGACAAAAACATTGACAAGGCACATTTGGCTTCTTGCTAGTGCATACTCGAAAAAGTTATATGAATTCAAAAAAATTATCTCAATCCTACACTCAAATGCAAATTTATGATGTAATTATATTTGAAACAATGCATTAAACACATTGTGATAAATATATAAATGATTTTGATATATTAAAAGGGATAATTTTGTAAAAATATATTTACTTTATTGATTAACAAGATGATATGGCAACAACACATAGTCAACATATTTGGAAGGAAGCTTCTTGAGCCATGAGCTGTTTCGAATAGTTGATTTGTGGTTGAATGTAATTGTTGACCCATTAAGTTGATGATCAACCCCCTTGTAGTTATTCCTTTAATCATAACATGATGTCCCCCATTCACAAAAACATTGTCTGTATCTTTCCAAGTAGTGACATATACAAAAAAAACATCTTCCCAACTGATCCAACATTGCTCCACAGAATGTCCCGAACACAAAAAATCCATGTTGCTACACGAAAACCATAATGAACAGAGGTTTGTCGATGGCGATTTGGAGGTTTACAAATGATGATTGTTGTTAGCTCATGAGAATGATATTAAGTTTTTTTTTGTTTAGAGAATCCAAATTGACAGGGAGAAAGAAAAGAGAGTGGCTTTCGTTTGTCATTCTTTTTGATCGGGGATGTCATCAAATGACCATTGGTATGAATGCCAAGAATGAAAGAAAATAGGAGAGTTTTGAAACTTCAGAGTTTTTTAGAGATAAAAATGAAAAAAAATAAAGAAAAGAAAAGAAAAGGAAGAAAATTTTGTAAATATGAGAACTAAATTGATCAAATTTGTAAATGTGATGATTAAATTGATCAAATTTGGACCATATTAGTATATTTTACACATAATAAGTAACAAATGTGTTATTATATAAATTTATTCAATTGATAGACCAACAATTCTGTCAATAATTAACGATGAGTGGCTTGATTAAAAATTTAATGACTTAATTGAAAAATCTTTTAGCTTAGTGGTTAAAATATAATCAAATCATTAGTTTAATGATATAATTTGATATCATTTTAGTTCAATGATTGCAATTGAGTTGAGCTAATAATTTAATAACCTTGAAGGTAATTTACCTTTAATTATATATATGATTGTTTTTTAAAATATTTATATTTAATGCATGACACTTTAACGATTATTTCTTTTATTTTCTTTTTTTGGAAGGTGGGTGTGTTCAAGAAATAATTTTAAGGGTTATTTTTTTATAATCATAATTAAAGTTAAAAATATAAAAAAATGTTAAAGATTACTTTTTATAATTATGAATCAAATTAATAAAGAGTTTAAATATGATGTTTAAATATGTTATTATATCAATTATTTAACGGTCACATTATTTTTGTTTGAAATAAGTGATAAAATGATTAAAATAAGGATTAATTAAATAACAAAATTACTTATCAGCCAATGACCAAAATATAATTTAACTAATAGTCTAGTGATTGTGGGTGTAGTTTATCCAAACAATTACATTATTTAATGGCTTAATATAAAAAATTATCCAAATTATACCTTTTTTCCCATTTATGTGCTTAAATTATTTTTGGTCAATTTAGATGTCTAATGTTACCAACGATATCATTTAAGTTTCTTGAGCGTCACCCTGTAAAAATATTTCATTAATGAACCCGTGTTACATTTATAGAATTTTAAAATTTTGATTTAAAATAAAAAAACTTAAAACTATTATTATATTTTAACAAATCCTAATTTCTCAAGAATTACAAACAAACTCAAATCCTTAACAATAATTTCATTCTCAAATTTTACAAAAATATTAGTCGTCGACCGCCTCCACCCCGGTGTCGTCGGTCACCTATCCACAGGTCGCTAGACTTCACTACCAACCATCCCGTAGCTGTTTCTCTTAAATTCCCTTTCAATCCCCTAAACCCCCATGAGAATCCCTAAATCCTTTTAGTATTCATAGAATTGTAGGAGATTCCACAGCAAAAGGTGGCTGCAATGTGAACTTTGGTGGCTTCAAAATTTCAATCTCACTTTGGTGGTTACAATTGAGCGGCAATTGTAAATAGTTTATTAAAACTGCATTAAGCAGTTTTTTGAAAACCCCATTTTGTTGTTCATGCCACTCACGTTCCCATTTCATGTACGTGGGATATGGGATGGGTAGTTTTTGAGTGGTTTTGATGGGGAGCCACACCTATAAATACCTATCTAACAAAGGTTCCTAAGCATCATAATCATTCATTCCAGAGCATTCCATTTGAGAGCATTTGAAAATTTATTTCATCTAAGTGAGGTTTTAAGTGTTTAGAAGACCCTTGGCGGTTCAAATTTTGCGCATCCAAATTCGAAGTAGACGATGGTGGTCAAAGGTGGTTTGACGGTTTTAACGATGGTGCAACCACATCCTGGATTTCAACATACGGTGTAGGGAATGACTGGAGGTATTTATAAACGATCTTTTCCACTGCGTTTGTTCTTGATGTATGCTTATATTTGGTATCAAAGCTTGGTTAAATCATTTCTTGCCGCTTTTAAAAGTTTGCATGTTTATCAAAATTGATGCCACGATTTTTAAAGTTGTGAAATTCTCAAAATATGATGTCATGTTTATTTTGATTTTAAGATTTTGTGTTGAAAACTATGTTGTTAAAATCGTTGGATTTTATTAAAAAGATTTCTAAAATTAAGTATGTTTATATTAGTTATATAAAAAAATTAGAAATGTTGTATGATTTTTATGTGCCTAAATCATATTTGTATGTACGTGACTTATATGGTTATTAATAACAAACATTTTAGGTGCATGAAAACTTTATTATAAATTATATTTGTATGTATGTGAATTATATGGTTTTTAATAACATACATTTTAGATGCATGAAAACTTTAGTATTATTGCATAAAAGATTTAGCAATAAAACTTTAGATTATATGTCTAGAAATCAAAATAATTTTATTTAATTATAGAATTAGCCACAACAACTTTGGTTAAATAAAATTATTTATTAAAGTAATGATCTCATAACGACTATAGACATAAAATTTTGCATATAAATTAGCAATGATTTTTGAATAAAATTTAGGGTTAATATCTAGCTAAGTTATTTTCATACTTTTATTTAGTTAAAGACTAGCCACAACACCTTTAGTTAAATAAAATTATTAAAGTTAAAATCATATAGAGAAAGCTTAGGTATTAAATCCTATTACATAATTTACTAAGGTAAATTTATTAAATGTCTTTACATAGTTACCTACGAGAATTATGAAAGCGAATTTAATAATTTTATCAAAGGGATAAAAAATAATTCTATCATAAGATGGATCTAATCGAATTAAAAATTTAGCCCACATACAATTTTTATGTCGCTAGATTCATTATTTACATAATATGCATTGGTAAATTATGATTATGTTTCACTCAAATTTTTGATTAAGCATGTATGTTCATTATTTCTTGCAGTTTTACAACTCGTGAATATGTCTAATAATAGAGTAGATATCCTTGAATTAACTAGTGAGAACATTAAGTTCTTTAAGGAAAGTATTTTTCTTTAATTGGAGTGTCTAGATATTGATTATCCCATAAGGAAAACTGAGCCATAAATCACTAACACTAGCACTCAAGTTGATCTTGCTTTGTATGAAAAGTGGGAGTGATCTAATCGCCTCAGCATTATGTTCATTAAGAGCAAGGTTCCTGCTGATGTTGATGGCTCAATTGATGCGGGATTTAACAACTCGACTTAAAGCATTGGAGGTTGAAATGTCTGATTCTTTCCTGGTGCACTTTATACTGAACACTCTTCCACCACAATACGAGCCATTTAAGATCTCCTCTAACACACATAAGGATAAGTGGTCTATTGATGAACTTTTGACCATGTGTGATCAAGAGAAGGCTAGGCTCATACTTTAAATGGGAGAGAGTGCACTGACAGTTACTCATAGAAAGAAATCAGTCTAGGCCTGTAAATGAATCGAACGAGCACGAACGGGGGTATGTTCATTTAACTTTAACTGAACAAGTGAACGAACACGAACATAAATGAACAAAAAAAATTTCTTGTACATGTTCGTTCGTTAAGGAATGTAGCTTGTTCGTGTTCGTTCATGTTCGTTCATTTAAATGATAAACGAACACAAATGAACAAACATAAACGAATGAATGTAAACGAACATAAATGAACACAATAAACGAACGTAAACGAACACAATAAATGAACATAAACGAATATAAATGAAAATAGATTTTTTTCTTTACTAACAATTTTAGGATTATATTATATTTAATTGTTTTGAGCTTTTTTTATTTGTATTTAAAATTAATTGAATTTTAAAATATTTATGGGTATCAGATTAAAATTTATTGGGCTTTAATACTTTAAATGGGTCTAGAGAGATTGGGCTAAACATAAATGAACGCATATAAGCGAACATAAACGAACATTAACGAACGAACATAAGAGAACATAAATGAACAAACACAAACGAACATATTAGCGAACTTTCACGAACGTAAATGAACAGACGAGCCCTCTGTTCATGTTCGTTCATTTAATTAAACGAACAGAAAATCTTGTTCATGTTCGTTCGTTTAATAAATAAACGAACATAAACGAACTCTCGCCGAATGGTTCACAAATGGTTCGTTGAACGTTCGGTTCATTTACAGGCCTAGATCAGTCCAAGCTAAGCTATAGGGGAAGGTTAAAATCCAATCCCAAGCTGATATTATGAAATCGTCCAAGTGTTTCTTTTGTAAAAAGAATGGACACCTAAAGAAGAACTGTGTCAAGTTTAAGTGCTAGCTTGAGAAGAAAGGTAAATCAATCTAACTTGTTTGCTTTAAGTCAAATATGGTTGATGTTAATTATAACACATGATGGATTGATTCTAATTCTATAATCCATGTCTTAAATTCCTTACAGGGATTAAGAAACCTGAGGGAACTAGTGGGAGCCGAGTGATACATCTATTCAGGAAATAAGATGCAATTGCATGTGGAAGCTATTGATACCTACAAATTAGTGCTTAGTAGTGGCTTTGTTTTAATTTTATAAAAGACTTTTTATATTCCAATTTTTTCTAGAAATTTAATTTCTATTTCAAGACTTGCACCTTTGGGGTATTGTTTTAATTTTTCAAAACAATGAATTCAATTTATTTTATAAATAAAAAATTGTTGGAAATTAGATTTTATCCGATGGTCTTTACTCTTTAAATTTACAAAATAATGTCACTCATAATGTTACACACATTCAAACTGGTTCTAAATGTTGTGTTATAAATGAAGATTCCTCTATCTTGTGGCACCGGAGATTAGGATACATCTCTTTGAAAGAATAAAGAGATTAGTAAATGATGGGGGTACTTAGTATTTTATATATTTTTTTTGATTTCGACTTGTATAAACTGCATTAAGGGTAAGCAGACTAACAAGGAGTTCAACCATACTGGAAATAATTTATTTTGATATTTGTTGCCCATATATGGACGTGAAAGGTCAAAAATATTTCATCACTTTCATAGATGATAACTCACGATACATGTATCTCTACATGCTTCATCATAAGAGCGAAACATTAGAAGCCTTTAAGGTTTTTAAGGCTGAAGTAGAGAAACAATATGATAAACAAATTAAGATTGTGAGAACTGATAGAGGTAGTGAGCATAATGGTAGATATACCAAAGATGGACAAGCACCTGGTCCACTTGCGCTTCAAGATAAAGGTATAGTTTCCCAATAACTATGTCAGGATTACCTGATAAAAATGAAGTTACAAAAAGAAGAAATCGAACTTTAATTGATATGGTGCGCATTATGCTTAGTAGCTCTAAGCTACCTAAGTCTTTATTTGTTGAAGCTCTCAAAACGGTTGTGTATATATCAAACTGAGTTCCAACCAAGATTGTCCTAAAGACACATTTTGAGTTGTTCAAGGGTTGGAAATCGAGTTTGCGATATATACGCGTATGAGGATTCCCATTTAAAGTGCAAATTTATAACCCACATAAAAAGAAATTAGATCCAAGGACCATTAGTGGGTGTTTCACTGGTATGCTGAAAGATCTAAAGGATACATATTTTATTGTCCATCACATAGCACTATAATTGTGGAATCAAGAAATGCAAAGATTCTTGAGATAACTCAATTAGTGAGAGCGATCTATCTCAAGAATCAATTCATGTAAGTAAACCTTCCACTTCAATTGAGAGATTAGTTATCATATAGAACACCTCTCAAGTACAACCGAGTGTTGAACAACTAATCAACAAAATTCCACAAGATGCTGAAAATATTCTAGTAGATCAAGTTGTTCAAGAAACTACAGAAATTATTGAACAACCAGTTGAATAACATGATCCACAAGAAAATGTTGATTTAACATTAGGGAAGTCTATTAGAGAAAGAAAATCAGAGATTCCTAGTGACTACATTGTCTATCTACAAGAAGCTAACTTTAATGTTGGAGTTGAAAATGACCCTGAATCATTTTCACAAGCCATAAGTTACAATGAATAAAAATTATGGTACAATGCTATTGAAGATAAGATGAATTCCATGAAAAGAAACATTGTTTGGGATCTTGTATCATTTCCTGATGGTGTAAAAGCCATTGTTGTAAATGGGTCTTTTAAAAAAAGACTCATTGGGCAACATTGAAAGATATAAAGCAAGACTCGTTGTGAAATGATTCACTCAGCGAGAAGGAATCGATTATGCTGAGACTTTTAGTCTAGTACCTAAGAAAGATTCCTTGCGCATCATGGTAGCATTAGTTGCTCATTTTTATCTTGAGTTATAAAAAATAGATGTGAAAATTGTCTTTCTCAATGGTGACCTAGAGGAAGAGGTATATATGAAACAACCTGAAGGATTCTCCTCTAGTGAGGTGAACACTTGGTATGGAAGATGAAGAGGTCTATGCATGGATTGAAACAAGCCTCCCAGTAGTGGTATTTAAAATTTTATGAAGTAATCTTTTCATTTGGTTTTGCTGAGAACAACATGGATCAATGTATATACTAGAAGGTCAGTAGGAGTAAAAATTGTTTTCTTATTCTATATGTGAATGACATTTTACTTACAACAAATGACAGTGTATGCTACATGAGGTGAAACAATTTCTTTATAAAAATTTGATATGAAATATATGGGTGATACATCTTATGTCATTGGCATTAAGATTCATCGTGATAGAGATCGAGGTATCTTAGGTCTATCTCAAGAAACCTATATCAACAAAGTTTTAGAAAGATTTCAGATAAAAGATTGTTCACCTAGTGTTGCTCTTATTGTGAAGGGTGATAAGTTCTATTAGAACCAATGCCCGAAAAATGATTTTGAGAGGGAGTAAATGAAAAATATTCTATATGTTACTGTTGTTGGAAGCCTGATGTATACTCAAGTCTGTATAAGATTTTACATAACATTTGTAGTTGGGATGTTGGGAAGATATCAGAGTAATCCGAGTATTGAATGGAAAGTTGCAAAGAAAGTTTTGAGGCACCTGAAAGGGACAAATGACTACATGCCTACATACAAATGATTAGATAGTTTGGAGGTGGTTGGCTACTCCGATTCAAACTTTGTTGGCTGTGTTGATTCATATAAATCAACATCAGATTACATATTTATGTTTGCCAATGGAGCTATATATTGAAAGAGTGTCAAGCAAACCTTAACTGATACTTCCACTATGGAGGTTGAGTTCCTTCCTTATTTTGAGGATACCTCATATGGAGTATGGTTGAAGAGTTTCATTTCTGGGCTTAGACTTGTGGAGTCATTTTTAGGCCATTAATGATATATTGTGACAATTCAACTTCTATCTTTATGGCTATGAATAAAAAAAGTGGAATTCAAAGTAAACATATCGACATTAAGTATCTGACCATAAGAGAATATGTAAAAGAAAAGAAAGTGGTCATTGAGCACAATAACACTGAGCAGATGTTAGTTGATCCTTTAACTAAAGGCATGCCACCACATAAATTTAAGGATCATGTTGTCACTATGAGACTTGCTTTTATTTTGTAAATTTTCCTTGTAAGAATGATTTAATGAAGCTCTATTAGTTTGATGTATCTCATTTTGTTGTGTGCACATTAATTTTAATTATTTTGAAAAATATCACTACAGTTTGGACCTAGAATAAACATTTGGTTTATTCATTAAGAAATTTGCTAAGTGTTGAGACATGGTACATTGTGATACATTGAATATATTACTCAACTATAAGAGGAAATATCACTATGATTCGTGCATTATGTTTTGACTTTAAGTTATGTTGGGTAATATGAACCAAGTGAGAGAAAGAAAACAATTTATTAAAACTACATTAAGTAGTTTTTTGAAAACCCTATTTTGTGGTTGTTAAACTATATATTGATATAACAATTAAGGTAAAATATTTTCGAACTTGAATTAAATTTATTCAAAGTTTTTAAAGTTTTCAAAAATAATTCTAAGTCTATTTAACTTGGAATTGAGCATTAAATAATTTTTTGGACAAGCAGTACCGATAATATTCTTACAGTATCGATACCACTTGAATAGTACCGACACTGTTCATATGGTATTGATACCAAAGGTAAAGAAAGTATCGATACTCACTTGATAGTATCGATACTACCAACATTACTCAAATTCCAGTATGCAAAAATAGTACCCATACCCGAAAGGGTACCGATACTACTTTGTATAGTAAGTAGTATCGATACCATCAGGCCCCAACGGCTAGTAACGACTAGTTAATTTAAAAATAACAAAGGTAGCATCGATACTTCCTTTAGGAGTATCGATACCCTCTGTACTAGGCAGTTTTATTTTACAGAGATTTCATCTCGAATGACTAGAAATCATCTCCAACGGCTATAAATAGCCACAAATTCATTCCAACATATAAATACAAGTTCAAGACACTTGAAGAAGAGTTAGAACACCTATCTAAGCATTCAAACATAAGAGAAGAGTTTTCCAATCATATTTTCATCTCTCTTGTGAATATTAGTGTTTAGTGAGCTAAATTTGTAAACACCCTACCTTTAAGAGGTTTTATTGTTTACTTCTTTTTACCTTTTGTAAAAGGGGATTGGTTCTAGTTTAGCCAAGTTAAAAACTATGGAGTTGTAAATTTACTCTTGATCCTTGAAAAAGAAAGAACAAATTAATGAATGTGTTAGAAAATCCTTAGTGAGGAGCTAAGGTAGTGGAGGTAGAGTTAGTTGAGAAGTCAAACCACTATAAATCGTTGTGCAAATTTTCTCTATCTTTAACTCTATTTACCCCAAAATAAATTATTACCAATTTACCCCTTACAATCTTTTTGGTTGTCAATTCGAGCTTCCGTAAATCCCAAAAATTGGATTAGAGCTTGACTCGTTAGAAGGTTTCACATCCTTGAGGCAATCCTTGAAGAAGCTCTACCGATTCCCGATGCAACCGATAAATAGATGGCTTCAACTTCCAGTGCTTATTACATGGAAGATTCTCAATCGTTTAATAAGCCACCCTACTTAAATAGAGCAAATTATGTCTATTGGAATAATAGGATGATGCTCTTCATTCAAGCCAACGATCTAGGAGCTTGGAACTCAATCATGAAGGGTTACTCTACTCCACCCGACGATATGGACGATTAGAGTGATGGAGAAAAGAAAAAGTTCCAGCTCAATGCTAAGACTATGCACATCATCTTTTGTGCATTAAGCCCGGATGAATATGGAAGAGTCTCTTCTTTGTTCCAATGCCAAAGAGATATGGGATAAGCTCTAAGTCACTCATGAAGGAACCGAAAAAGTGAGGAAAACCAAGATAAGTCTTCTCAACCATAGCTATGAGAATTTCAAGATAAAACCCGACGAAGACATCAAAGTTATGACCGATAGATTTTTCGTAATTGTAAATGGTCTAAAGGGATTTGGAAAAGTAATCCCTAATGAGAAGCTTGTGAGGAAGATGATCTACTCTCTTTCAAAATCTTGGCAATCAAAGAAGACGGTGATTATCGAAGCTAAAGACCTAAAGTCTCTCACTCTTGACGAACTGATTGGTTATCTTCTCACTCATGAGTTGATGGTGAAGGAAGAGGAAGAAGATGAAGAGAAGTAAAATAAGAAAAAGAAGGAGGTAGGTGTTGTCTTCAAGTCCACTGTTAACTTCCTAAAAAGGCTACTTTTAAAGCCTTTTTCACTTAAGTTATTGTTTGTTTAAAAGCTCATTTTAGTCATTTTAGGATCATGTAGTTGCATAGTTGCATTTGTGGTGGTTGTGCTATTTTATTTCTTAATGGTGCTGTTTGAGGGAAAGGTGCATTTGTCTATGGTGTGCATGGAATAGCAAGAAAGTATTCTTTGGGAAGTAATGCGCGGCATCACACGTTGCTAAAGCATTGAAATGCCTTGGCATTTCTGGCGCAGAAAAAGACAAAAAGATATTTCTGCATCAGGACAGCTGGCACTGGACAGCTGTCTCTGCACGTGAAGGACTGCTGTAACCGCCTGCCAGACCTGCCAATGGACCACTGCCACTTGGAGGATAAGGTTCATGCCACAATCTAGGGTATGAGGGGTATTTTCACCCTTGAGATATTCCTTCATTGATAAAGCTCCAAGGAGTGGCAAGCTAGGCGCCGAAAGGAGCTAGCGAGCTAGGTGGTTCGTGGTGGCTGAGAGGAGACCTCCGGTGGCGCGTCGAAGGCTTCTTCTCACTTCCCTTTTTGCTGCTATTTTTATATTATTTTGTGGGTTGTTGGAACGAATATTTTCATGAATTTGTGTTTGGATATTTCGAACCCCACCATGAACTAACTTATTTGGTGGTGGTTGATTTAATGGTTGTTTAAACTTTATTTTTAATGGTATATTTAAGTTTATTTTGGTTCTTTATTTTCTTTGCTTATGAATGCTTCACCATCTAGGCTTGTAAGAGGCATGGAAATGTCCATCTCTTAGATGAAGGTTAGGTATTCGGAAGAATCCTAAACTAAAAATACTTGTAAGTATTCGGAAGAAACGCAAGATAAGATCCTCATAAGCAATGGGTTATGGTATTTTCAAGGGGCTTTGAACCGGCCTAGGAATATTATAACTTAATCCCTCGGAAGAGACTAGGATAGGATTTCAACGACCAAAAAGGGTGTCTTTATCAATAGGGTAGGCTGTCCAACATCGTTGAGTGAGAGCAGATGCCTTGGCATCCTATTCTGTTAGGTTCTTTTGAACACCTTAGGAAAGCCCTGTCGAGTAAGTAAAGACAAGATAGCTTAAATATACTTGAGAAATAAGTTTAGCAACCTTAGACCAATCCTTACCATTCATTTCATTGGAAGCTTGTCACGTGAGGATTATTTTCTTCTTATTTTATTTATCTTTTTATTTACTGTCTTTACCATTTCTCATTGCCTCAACATTTCACCATACTCAACATTAAATATCCATCATTGCCACTGCATTTCCATTTGCTACACCATTACACCATCAATCCGCATCCACCAACATACACATATCCATTGCCGTGACATTTGTATATATCAAGACTAACTATACTTAAATAATTTAGTGCGTTGCTTTGGTTAGACTTTTGTGATTTCACCCAATCCCTGTGGAGACGATACTCACTCATCATTATATTACTTGAGCGATTGTGTATACTTGCACATTATTTGCGTATATTTTATAGTACTCACAACACGCGAACATCCACCAATGAGAGTTATCAAGATTCAAATGAAGAGGTGGATGAAGATGGTGATGAAGAAGAAGAGATAGTCAAGCTCTTCAAAAAGTTCAAGAGATTCATGTCTTCCAAGGAAGTGACGCATGAATCGACCAAGAAGAAAAGTCCTCCGGTGTGCTTTAATTGTCAAAGAACAGGGCATGTCAAGTATGAATGTCCTCTCCTAAAGAATAAGAGATTAAGTAAGAAAAAGGCATTTGTGGCAGCTTGTAGTGATGAAGATGAAGTAGCCAAACTATGCCTCATGGCCATCTGAGAAGATTCAATGGTATCTTATAACTCAAATGAATTAAATTCACATTATTTTGATGAGTTACAAGATGCTTATAATGAGTTGTATTTGGAATTTGAGACCATGAATTCCAAATATAATAAATTAATTTCAAAACTTAAAGTTGAAAATGATTTGGTTTTGAAAACAAAAGTTGATTTTGAAAAATGATTTAGAGCTTTCAAAAGTCAAAATCAATGATTTAGAAAAACAAAATTTTGATTTGAAAGTTAAGCTTGATAGCTTAACAAAAGAAAAAAGAATTAAATTCTAAAAACAACTCATTATGTCTAAAAATGGCAAAATGCTCACATTGCCATTTTTATGGTCATTTGGAACATACTTGTCCCATAAAGAAAACAAAATCTTTTAAAATTAGACAAATATGGGTTCCTAAGGGAACAAGGGGCATTGAAACTAACGTACAAGGATCCAAAGCAATTTAGATACCAAAATCCAAATAAATGTCTCTTGTATGTGTGTGGGAGTAATTGTGATGAAAGTGAAGATATTCAAATGCTCTAGCCACACTTAAAAAAGGAATGGGTAACCTCTAAGCTTAATGCTTTTATTTTGATTGTTTGGTTGCCCGTTTTGTTTATGCATGCATGAGTTTTGATCTTAAATAATCATGTTTTGTTTTTCATCTCATGTATGATAAAAACAGTGTTATGATGAACATTTTAAAATTTTAATGTTTTTTTTTCATAATTTTTAGTTCATCATAATGAATTTTGTTCAAATTGATTTTCAATGCAAATGATATCTCTCAAACAATTTATATCAACTTTTCAAATGCCTTGATTTTACAAATTTTAAATTTTTGACCTAAATTTAAATGTTTATGCATGTGTTTTTAAAAGCAAAAGATATCTCTCTAACAATTGATATCAAATTCTTCAAATGCATAACAATTTTGAAAGCTTTATGCGCATGTACTTAATTTTAATTATTGGTATTGCATAAAGTATTTTAGACTTGGATATATTGAATTTCATGTGCTACTAACATGTTTGTTATTCTTTTTTGAAATTCAATTTTGTTTAAGTGTCAAGCTTTTAGAGTCAAATTTTGTTTGGAATGCACTTTTTGAGGGGGAGCTTAGATTTTTCAAATGCTTTTAATGTCTAATTTACCACTTACTCTCCAATGTTATTTTTGAACTTTAAAGTTGAATTATTTTTTATATAACAAAAAATGGGGGGAAATATGGTTTGAAAAATTCAATCTCTTAATGAAAAAAGGGGGAGCTGAACATTTTCATATATTTTCCAACAATTGGTATCTTTTTCATTAAATATTTTATTAAGGGGGCGTTTTGCCAAAAATAATTTTTCAAATGTTTTGTTATATCATAAAAGGGGAGATTGTTGAACTATATTTTGATATAACAATTAAGGAAAAATGTTTTTGGACTTGAGTTTTCAAAAAAAATAATTCAAAGTCCATTTAACTTGGAATTAAGCACAAAATAATTTTCTGAACAAGCAGTACCAATACTGTTTTTACAGTTTCGATACCACTTGAATATTACCGAACTGTTCATATGGTACCGATACCAAAGGTAAGGGAAGTATCGATACTCAATTGGTAGTATCGATATCATTGCTCAAATTCCAGTATGCAAAAATGGTACCAATACCTGAAGGGGTACCAATACTACTTTGTATAGTAGTATCGATACCATAGGAATAATATCGATATCATCAGGCCCCAACGGCTAGTAAATTTAAAAATAACAAAGTTAGTACCTATACTTCCTTTAGGAGTACTGATACCCTCTGTACTGGGCAATTTTATTTTGTAGAGATTTCATCCCCAAACGGCTAGAAATCATCCCCAACGGCTATAAAAGGCCACAACTTCATTCCAACATATAAATACAAATTCAAGACACTTGAAGAAGAGTTAGAACACCTATCCAAGCATTCAAACACAAGAGAAGAATTTTCCAATCTTATTTCCATCTCTCTTGTAAATATTAGTGTTTAGTGAGCTAAATTTGTAAACAACCTACCTTTGAGTGGTTTTATTGTTTACTTTTTTTTACCTTTTGTAAAAGGGGATTGGTTCTCATTTAGCCAAGTGAAAAACTAGGGAGTTGTAAAGGTTACTCTTGATCCTTGAAAAGAAAGAACAAATTAGTGAATTTGTTAGAAAATCCTTAGTGAGGAGCTAAGGTAGTGGAGGTAGACTTAGATGAGAAGTCTAACCACTATAAATCGCTGTGCAAATTTTCTCTATCTTTTACTCTCCTTACTCCCTAAACAAATTATTACCAATTCACCCCCTTGTAATCCTTTCAGTTATCAATTCGAGCTTCCGTAAATCCCAACAGTGGTTCATGCCATTCACGTTCCCATTTCATGTATGTGGGTGGGATATGGGATGGACGGTTTTTGGGTGGTTTTGATGGGGAGCCACACCTATAAATACCCATCTAACCAAGGTCCCTAAGCACCACAATCATTCATTCCAAAGCATTCCGTTTGAGAGCATTTGGAAATCTATTCCATTTAAATGAGGTTTTGAGTGCTTAGAAGACCAACTTTGGAGTGGCCTACGGTTGTTCACGGTGGTCAAAGGTGATTTGACGGTGGTGCAACCACATCCTAGATTTCGACATACGGTGTAGGCAATGGCTGGAGGTATTTTTAAACTATCTTTTCCACTGTGTTTGTGCTCGATGTATGCTTACAACAATGGCAAGGGTGGTTTAATAGTGATTGGTGGATTTAAGGGTTTAGGGGATTAGGGTGACAATTAGGGTGGTGGTAGCGACGTTGGAGATCCAGTCGATGGCCGTTCGTCGATGATAATTGTCGGGAAAGGGCGATGGCCAACAACTGACATGGATAAAGGGATTTGAAATTAAGGTTTTCAAAATTTTAGGTTTTTTTTAGAGATTTTTTTAAAAATTGAGTTTTTTAAATATAATAATATTCTTAAGTTTTTTATTTCCAATAAAAAGTTTAAAAATTTATAAACATGACATATGTTAACTAACAATTTTTTTAATGGTGGTGACCGGCGAGGCACTTAAATGATAACATTGGTAACGTTATGCACCTGAATTGACCAAAATAAATTTAGGCACCTAAATGGAAAAAATGTATAGTTTGAGATTTTTTTATATTAAACCTTATTTAATTGGCCTAAAAAGATAAAGATTTAATATAAAAATAAGTGTCCAAACTATATCATTTTTCTCATTCAGGTGTTTAAACTATTTTTCGATCAATCCAAGTAAACGTTACAATTTTAAGTGCCCCAACCATAATGACTGTTAAATAAATCCGTTAAGCGATATGTGTCACATTTATGTAATTTTAAATTTTTTTATTTAAAATAAAAATTAAAAAAAATATTTTTTTAAAAAAAATTTAAATAAAAAACCTTGTCTCCCTCCCCTCCCCTTGCAACTCCCTTCCCTCCCTTCCCTCTTATCCTTATGCAAATTCTTATAAATTTCTTCCTTCCTATGTTTCCTTCCTCCCATTCCCCCTTCCTATGTTTCCTTCCTCCCATTCCCCCTCCAGGTAGTGTTAAGCTTTAATCCCAACACCAAAACCACCTTAATGGGTTTAATATTTGTTGGGATTTGCGACTAAAACGGTTTGATCTCGCATTAGTAAGGGGTAGATGGTCGGTAGTGGATTCCGTCGACAGTAGGTGGGTGTTCATTGATGGTGACAAAGGGTAGCGACAAGCGTGTATATATAGCGATTATAATTAAGATTTTCAAAATTTGGGTTTTTTAAAATGAAGAGAGATTTAGGGTTTTTTAAATGAAAATTATATATTTTTGATTTTAAATAAAAAATTTAAGATTATATAAATATGACACGTGTCACTTAATGATGATATTTTTTAACTGTAATTACGATTGAAATATTTAAAATAGTAACATTTATAACATTACACACATAAATTGATCGAATAATAGTTTAGACATCTAAATAAGAAAAAGTGTCTAGTTGAGATGATTATTTTTATAATGGGCCAAAGATAAATGGAATGAGAAAAGAGATGTGATAAAAATCAAACTTTTCAATTCATTACACAAATTTATTTATTAGAAAAGTCAATTGTAACCCTAATCCTTTAAGAAAATATTTGACCTCGGCGATGACTTTCTCGTATTTTCGCATATAATAACTCGAAGAGCCTTAAAATCGCTTCTAATTTCCCCTGTTCTATTACTTTACTGGTGTATTAATTATTTTCTTAGCTTACTAATAACAAAGCTTCAAGCTTTGTCCTAAATTTCTTTTCCCACGACAAATATATTTTTGTTTTATTTTACATTTTTAATATCCCTCCATTTCCGTTCATTTAATTCCTTCGGGGCTAACTTTCCTAGAAAACAAACAGCAATTAGTAGTAGTTGAAACCCCAAAATTCCATAATGTAACTTTCTCGGCTACTTAATCGATTCTTGTTTCTCTTGCCTCGGCTCTTCACACCTTTTTCAAAATCAGTGCTGCCAAGTAAAGGAAGGCTCTTGGTCGATGTTTCGTAATTTAGACGGACTCTAATTAAGGTAACAAGATCTTTTTTATTTTCATTTCTTTGGGTAATGAAATCGATATTAGGTTTAGATTATCCCTTGCTGTTTTTTTTGGGGTATGTGGATTCAAGATTGGATCTTGAATTGAACCCTTTAATCTTAATTTTGATGTCCTTGCTTGTGTTAATACCTTCCAATTTTGATGCTTATTTCCTTTTTCAAGGATGGGCCTTTACCTTTACCAGTTGAAGTCTTGAAATTTTGATTAATACCTTTTAGTCCTCCTAGGTTTTTTTCTTGTCTTAGGGTTTTTTTTTACACTTGAAATGTTATGTAATTTTATACACGTCATTAAATTCCCGCTAGGACAACAATTATTACAATAAATTTGCTGAGAATTAGGCCATAATTGTCCATGAACCGAGGTTCCAGTGCCCGTGGCCATAATTTGATTTTTGCATGATTTATTTCGATACCTCAGGTTGGGTTGCACTGAAACATGGAGTGGAAGTGTTCATCTTCTGCTGCTGCATCTTCTCTTTGCAAGGCACCTTTAAATATCTCAACTACAATGCCGGAGAAGGATCTGGTTGAGACTAATGTTGATATTGACCTTCGAGAAATTTACTTCTTGATAATGCAATTTCTGTCAGTTGGTCCTTGCCAGAGAACTTTTGAGCTGTTATCAAAGGAACTTTTGGAACATCGGCTTTTACCCAGAAGATATCATTCTTGGTTTTCAAGAAGTGGTTATCATAGTGGGAACAATGACGATGATGGCATCTCATTCCCATTAAGTTTTAACAACTTAGTGGAAAGGTATACCTGCATCTTTTATTATTTGGTGTTAGCCATCAATGTTAAACAAGGGTTTGGACTTCATCGCAATAGCTTTATCTTGTATTAGCTAATGCTAGATAATTATAAACTCACATTTTTAATAGCACCTAACTCTCTGTTTTCCCTTTAAATATGTACTTCCTTACCGGTTAGTTGTTCCTCAACAATACAGGTCTTAATTAGCCTTGCCCTAATGAGTACCCAAAAGATATTAGACATGGTTGGTTTCCCTTTAATTGATTATGTAACGTATCATCTAAATTGAAAATAAGATTAACAAACAATGTTGGAAACTTCTATATTTAGCTCCACATCTTAATTGAACCTGCTTATATAGACTAGATTTCCCAGAAGCAATATTTTCTTTTTATGCTCTTATTAATTGTTTGGTTTTGGTTTAATGTCCACACTACTGAGTTCTACCTTGTAAAACTTGCAGGTATCCTCATGTCGAGCAAGATCACTTGGTAAAGCTTCTGAAGCAGCTACTCTGTACTCCATGCAGCAAAGCTGTAGGAGATGCTCATTCTCTAAGTGCTGCTGATGTCCCTACATTACTGGGATCTGGTTCCTTTTCACTTTTGAATTGTATGTGGTACTTTCATAGCAGTGTACTTTATGCTCTCTTTGTTTTCCCCTCCGTTCTGCAACTTTTCCATTGGGATTGTATTATGCAGACAGGAGTTGTTAATTAAGGTAGTTAGTATTTGTATACTGATTATGGAAATATGTTAAGAACATTTAATGTTATGGATATTTTTGTATGAACTTTGATCAAAGTATTGCTCTATCCATTTGTATCACTTCCTTGATTTTTGTCCTCGGACTAGTGAATAATCTGTTTTCTGATTTGGCAACTTTACCGTTTTGTTATGTAGCTGACAAGAGTATGAGTAATAGGCTGGGTAAGCCTATGCCTGCCTATCTTCGTTGGCCTCATATGCAAGCTGATCAAGTTCGTGGGTTAAGTATAAGAGAAATTGGGGGAGGCTTCCGGAAGCACCACCGAGCTCCCTCTATTCGGTCAGCGTGCTATGCTATTGCTAAACCATCTACCATGGTGCAAAAGATGCAGAACATAAAGAAGTTGAGGGGGCATCGGAATGCTGTCTATTGTGGTATGATCAACTGAACTAATATAGTTAGGATCTGCTTTTAGATAAATTTATTCCTAGGTGTACCTGTGGTAGTATTGTCGGAATCTAAAGAAACCCTTGAAATTCGTCAGAACCAGTGATAATGGTGATGTAGTCAATTTCCTGGCATGTTTGGTAGTGCATAAGTGTTCTTCTGTAAAAGATGATGATATATGTCTCTTTTGCCCTTTTTCTTTGCTTCAAATTGTCTGTCCATGTCACATTGTAGCAGCCATTCATTCATTTTTTCTTTCTTTTTACTGATTTTGCTGATTGGAACACGAGATAGTTCTAGTGAGATATTGATGCAGCATGCGAAGGAAATGCTTGAACTAAAAATTATGCTTTGTAATTTTGTTATATTTAACGAGTTTAACTGTGACCTTTTGTACTTAAATAGTATATTTTTCATATCTTGATTACTTTTGCTTCCCCCTTCCCGCCTAGGTATAGGATTTTGTAGATCATATTTTCTATTTTATTTTGGAGTATAGCTTATAATATTGTATTTGGTAATTTTTGTTTTAAGCATTTGCACTTCAAATGCCTAGGGAAAGAATTTGACTTCAAAAGCTATTGAATAGTTTTCATTCCTAGACACCCTAGTAATTCCTTGAAATTTGAAGTTTTCCCATATGGTGTTCATTCCCTTACAATTCCTCTAATTTATATTGCCAGGTTGGCACCTATAAAATTTCTTTAAGATCTTATTAGTGGAAAAACTCTTTCTGAGCCATGTTATTTTCACCATGTTCTTCTACACCTTGAGTTCATCATTTGGAAGATCTATGTTATCTAAATATCTAAGAGTCAAGTGGTAAACTAAACGTGTGGATTTATTATTAAGATAATTGAAAATACTTACAACTAGCTTTTCTTCTTACCAGAAGAGAAATGACGCTACTATATTTCTCATCCTTTTCTCCTTATGAAACTCCATACTAGGTCGGCAGGGATTATCTGTACTTTGTACAATTGCTCAAGCTTCAATAGATAATGGATTAAACAATATTGTTTTTGTTCTACAGCCATATTTGATCGCTCTGGGAGATACGTTATTACTGGTTCTGATGACCGCCTTGTCAAAATTTGGTCTATGGAAACTGCGTTTTGCTTGGCCAGCTGCCGTGGACATGAAGTGGGTTCATACTGTTTGTTTTATATATGCTATTCCTTAATATATCAGTTTAACTTGTAATATTTTATTTCTTTCTCTACATTAGCTGAAATTATTTTCCTGTTACATGCAATTTAGGGTGACATAACTGACCTGGCTGTTAGTTCGAACAATGTTTTGGTTGCATCTGCTTCCAATGATTTTGTGATACGAGTTGTAAGAATGCTTAACCATGCTTTACAAGATGCTCCTCATAAAACTCTAGCATTGCTAAATTGTTCTTAATGATCTACAGTGGCACTTGCCAGATGGGTTGCCAGTTTCAGTTCTACGAGGACATACTGCAGCTGTTACTGCAATTGCATTTAACCCCAGGCCTGCATTTGCTTTCCAGCTTTTATCGTGAGTCTTATTTCCACAGTTTCCGTTTCCTGTTACTAGAGTCTTTTATTTAGGTTTAACTTCATTTGCTTTTGACATGATTGTAAATTTATGGATCTTCAGTTGATCGTCAATTTTATATATTCTGTGCTAACGTTTGTAGGTCATCTGATGATGGGACTTGCCGAATCTGGGAGGCCAGATATTCACATTGTAGCCCACGCATATACCTGCCGAAGCCTTCTGAAGCTGCTACTGGTTGGAGAATTTCTTCTTGATTGTTTTGTTACTGTATATGCTTTGAATTCACTCTTAACTGATAAGTTCTCTGCAGGGAGTAGCAATTTTCCGTCTAATAATGGACCTTCCTCAAGTAATGTCCCACAAACTCATCAAATATTATGTTGTGCATTTAACGTCAATGGGACAGTTTTTGTCACTGGTAGCTCTGACACTTTTGCCAGGGTGCGTCTAAAACATTGTGAACTTGTCAAATGGACACTTAAATTTATTTAACTTTGATAGGTCTATATCATTTAGATTTCTTTAGTAAGAGATAGATACATGCATGCAGGTCTGGAGTGCCTGTAAGCCTAGTACCGATGATTCACAACAACCAGTTCATGAGCTGGATGTTTTGGCTGGCCATGAAAATGACGTTAATTACGTTCAATTTAGGTTGGTCAGTTAGAGTTGCCAGCTATATTGTTTTTATTTTATTTTACCATTGTTTTCAGCAAAATATCATTGCAGCTTTCCGCTTTTGTTTGCAGTGGATGTGCTGTACCTTCAAGATCCTCAATGTCTGATATCATAAAGGAGGACAATCTTCCAAAATTTAAAAACTCCTGGTCCGCTATATCTTCTTCTTAAGTTATGCTATATATTGTAGCTTAAAATTTTCTTCAGTTGTTTACTTCATCTGTTCATTATTTTAGTGTATAATATTGTGGTCTAGCTTCTTAGATTCAGTTCCTTCAATTTTAATGTTTTTAGGTTCTGTCAGGACAACATTGTTACCTGTTCTCGTGATGGTAGTGCAATAATCTGGATTCCCAGATCACGTAGATTCCATGTAAGTTGTTTTGATAAACCACAATCAAGTTCCAGTGCATGCCTTCAACTGAGTAGTCTCCTTTTGGAGTTATTTTGAACTTCAATTCCATGAAGTTCATTCTGTAATTAAGTTAAACAATATGAAAATGAAGCTTAATTCCTTTTGCAATCCTTCCACATCCACAGGGAAAAGTTGGACGTTGGACAAAGGCATATCATTTGAAAGTTCCACCCCCCCCGCTACCTCCTCAACCTCTTCGAGGAGGCCCACGTCAGAGACTCCTCCCTACTCCTCGTGGTGTCAATATGATTGTGTGGAGCCTTGATAATCGTTTTGTTCTAGCAGCTATAATGGGTAAAGAAATGATTTGTAAACATGAAAGTTTCTTTGAAAACTACAAGCTTAGCATCAAGTTAAAATGCTTATTCCATCAAAATAAAAAATGTCTAATGACTTTTCTTATGTTGGTTTATGTGCATCATTTCTTTCTCTATAAATTATGTATTTATCGTGTCCTTTAGTGTTTATTCTTTGATTTTTATTAACAATGTATGGTGTCACAACATTCTAGAAACACTTGTCTGCTACATTTACTTTTGCATTGCTATTGTTCGAACCTGTACTCTATGCATTTTTTAGTCTCTTAATTATTTTGAAATTTCCTTTGAATTTTACATCTTAAATGGCCCTCCAGAACTGCACCTCTCTTTTTGCTAAATTTGCTTTTGAAGGCATCTGTTAATCTTTTCCTGCTCTCAGAAAGTCACGACTTAACATCTTAAAGTTAACTATGCAAATTTGTGAAGGGGAAAAATAAGGAAGATAGAAAACAGTCTTGTGCAAGGCATTTGACCGACACTATTATTGAAATGTTGTGCTATTTTGTCATTATTATTTTTTAAAGTTCTTATTGTTAACCCTACTATCCTTTTTGCTGGGGGTTGGTAGTTTATGTGTAGACTCTTATTTTTGGTATATGTACTTTTACATGCAAGTTGTAAGAGGCAATGTGCATATCTTGAGATGATTCCTGTCCCTTTAACCATCAATAAAACTGTACCTTGGGACCTATATTCGTATTACAATCTTTCTGCTGTAAATTGTTGCTTGCTGAATCTTTCTTCTGCTCAATCTTAAGCCAAAGGCTTTTAGTTCCTATTATAAAAAATATAAAACCTTCATCATTTTATATGCCTTTTTAGTTTAGCGGGTACTGGCTGTGTTTTCTTTTTAATTCTTTTTGGGCTCCTTGTTTAAAATTGCTAACTTGGACCATTGGGGGGTCTCAACTATGTTGTTATTTCAGATTGCAGAATATGCGTGTGGAATGCTGTTGATGGAAGCTTGGTACATTCTTTGACTGGTCATGTTGCATCAGTAAGTTGTGTGTAGCATTTTTTTGCTCTTCACATTGTCCTTTTTCTTCTTGTTGACAACGAAAAAACAATTATAATGCCTCGTTTGGTGCAAAAGTATTAGCATAAGGGAAAAGCTTAATTATTACATTTATTACATGAGGTTTAAAATAGTTTGTCATAACATAAAGAAGAATTAGTATAAATCTAAAGTTGAAATTAGAAAAATGAGTAAAAACTCAAGTAAAAAAATAATACCTCTTCAAAATAAACAATATATATGCCTTCTTTTTGTTCAAATTAAACCATGTGAGTGGATAAAATTTACCAAGTGGAGTTAATTTATTGCTAACTCATGTGCTAAAGCACGAGGAAAAAATAACACTCCTACCAAATGTAGCATTATAAAGAGATGATTTCCTTATAAGGTTAAATTTACAAAACTCGTTGTAACACCCATTTCCCGTATACGTTTCCGTACACAAGTCATAGGTGTCATAACTTTTTAAAACACTAACCCGTTTGTAAAACCCATAAATTTTTTTGTTTCGAAAATTAAAACATAACATTTTAGTACAACAATAAAACAGTCGTTGAAACATATTACCAAAATTATCACTTTAAATACATTACAGAGCATTTTTCTTTTTTTCGATTACATGCTAGCAAATTTTCAAAATAAACATGATTGTCCTACTGTTACTGATGAGAGTTAATCTTAGATTGATGATAGTTACTGCACCCTTTACCTGCTAGTCTTTGCTTTTACCTACGCGTGAAATCAATACACGTTAAGTATTTACTTAGTGATACATAATATTGTAAAGAAATTGCAATTTATACATAAGTATATAATGGATATTTAATGACGAATTAAATCGCATACTCCATAAGGATCAAATAAATCCTTCTCAGTTAAACTAGATTTCTTTCATACGATCTTCGAATTTATTCTTAGTATGCCCAACATACCTATCCTTCTGTATATTTTTCTCAATTATTCTTTGTTTAATCTATGTACGTTAAATGAGAAAGTAATATACATGTATTGCATCAAAGTGCCAAATGGTCATTTATCTTTTATAATTTCCATGAGTGGCACCTTATATGCCGTTAATATACCGTTATGTATTTTCATTGGTGGCATCATTTCATGCCAATTATGCACCGTTAAGCATTTTTATTGAGATTATTGAAGGTTATGGGTTTTGGCGATAAATGAATTTCTTGGATTGAATGTTGTATCTCTTCAGCCTCAATTTCGATGCTAGTTAATGGATCTCCTACAGAGAAATTCCATATTAGTAAAGGGTTGAGACAAGGTTGCAGTCTGTCCCCTCTTTTGTTTAATTTAGTTGGGGAATTGTTAAATTTGATGCTAATCAAGGCTGCTGATCTGGGGCTGTTTCAAGGGTTCAGTATTGGTAGGTGTAATAATACCTTCCATTTGACACATTTACAGTTTGCAGATGATCTTATATTATTCTGCAGAGATTCTCCAACTCATTTTTTAAACATTAAGAGAGTTTTGAGGGTGTTCAGCCTAATGTCAAGACTGCATTTAAATTTGTCTAAGAGCACCTTGTATGGTGTTAATTTGGAAAATGACGTGCTAAAAGATTGGGCTAAGGAAGCAGGCTGTGGAGTGGGGTCTTTTCCTATGACTTATCTTGGTTTACCGCTTGGTACTAAGAAGAATTCAGAGGTTGTGTGGGAACCAGTAATCCAGAATTTTTACAAAAGACTAGCAGGGTGGAAACCTAATTCCTTGTCGATGGCGGGAAGACTTGTATTGGTCAAATCAATGCTGTCCTCCTTATCGATGTTTTATCTCTCTATTTTCAAAATGCCAGTCAAGGTGACTCAGAAGCTTAATTCCCTGATGGCTAAGTTTCTTTGGGGAGAAGTTCAAGCTCGGAAACGAATTCACTGGGTGAATTGGAAATCGGTCTGTCAACCATTCGAAGATGGTGGGTTGGGAATCCTTGATCTTAGTTTGTTGAATAGAGTATTGCTTGGGAAATGGGTTTGGAAATTCACAAATGATAAAAACAGCCTGTGGAAGAAGATGATCTGTTGTAAAAATAACGTTAGTAACTTCTCTTTGAACTTAACAAAGGTTGTCTCTCCACTTGATTCTTGGATTTGGAGAGGTATTGTGAATAATTATGTCAAAACTGATTAGATTGGGGACTGTTTGAGATATAATTCAAAGGTTCAAGTGGGGAATGGTAGGTCAATTGAGTTCTGGAATGATGTTTGGGTTAGTAATTTGTCCCTTAAAACTCAATTCCCCAGAATTTTTGCTCTTTCGATTAATAAATTTGGGAAAGTAGCTGAGTTTGGTGGCTTTGTCAATAATGCATGGGTTTGGAATATTCAATTAAGAAGAAATTTGTGTGACTGGGAATTGGATCAGTGGATTGCATTAATGTCCTTGATTAACAATATTGTTCTTTCTGACGTAGTGGATGACTTTCTTTCTTGGTCTGGGAAGGGGGATGGGCTGTTCAGTCAAGTCATGTAGATTGGCGTTTTCATGCGGGTCTGAAAGAAGTTTCGAGTGGAATAAGTGGGTATGGTCTGGATTGGCTCCCCCTAGAGTTGAAACTTTTATTTGGCAGATTTGTCATCGAAAAGTAGCTGTTAGAGGAGAGTTGAAGAAGAGAGGTATTCCTTTGGATGATTTGTTGTGTCCTTTATGCCATAGTCATGAAGAAATTTTAGAACACCTGTTCTTTTCTTGTTCGGTTGCACGAGAGACTTGGAATTATTTTTTAAGGCTATGGGATATTTCTACTGTTTTGCCTAATGACCCCATGTCCCTTCTTTGTTCTTGGTCGTATCTAAGACTGAACTCTCTTATTTGGAGTTTTATCCTGAGTGTTGTGTTATGGTCAATTTGGAAGGCTAGGAATATGGTGGTGTTTGAGAACGGAAGAGTTGACAGTTCTAATCTATTCTTCATCGCCATGTTTAGGCCAGCTAAGTGGTATTTGGCTAAATACCCTACTGTTCGCATCCAGACATATTTATTAGTTGGGGATCCTTCGTTGGCAGATAAGTTTCAAATCCATCCTATCGCAAAGAAGGCTATTTGTTGGTCTCCTCCTCCTCCGGATATGTTTAAATTCAATGTTGATGGGGCAATGAGTGGAGACAGGTTGCAAGGTGGAATTGGAGGTATTCTAAAAAGTTCAAACTGTTCAACTTTAGCAACATTCTCTACTGCTGTAGGGCTTGGTCCTGCTATTTTGACAGAGTTGAAAGTTATTAAGGTGGGAATTGATGGTTTCTACTCTTCTGTTTGGGCTAAGAAAGGCATTCTGATTATTGAGACCGACTGTACAATTGCAGTACAATGGATCTCAGAGCTGTATTCTGCACCTTCGTTTTTCAGTGATCTAGTGAAGGAAATTGGGACTTCAAGGTTTGAGAAGGGCTTCTTGCTTAGATTGATTCCTAGGAGCTGTAACTTGGAGGTCGATAAATTAGCTAAGGAGGGGATTGGTTGATAGTTACATGCCTTTGTCTATATGTGTTGTGCTCTTCTTTGGGCATTATTTTGGTTTTCAGTTTAGGTGTTGCTAGGGTCGTACTCAGGGCAGCCATGTAGAGGCTGTTGCCTTAGCTAAGTTGGATTAGGTTAAGTTAGTCTTTGTTTTTGGCTGTTTAAGGGTGTTTTGTGGTTTTCTGTTTTTAAGGGGGGTGTTTTTTCTGGTTGTATCTTATGTATTTTCAAGTTTAATGAAATCCTAAGGCACTCTTTTCCTCCTTCCACTGATTAAGGAGCTTTTAACAGCTCAATTAATCAAGAAGGGGGTTTTTAACGAGGCCTTCAATTCCTATAAAAAAAACATCCTTTCATGCCTATAATGCACCGTTATGCATTTTCATTTATGCCATCCTTTCATGCCTATAATGCACCGTTATGCATTTTCATTTATGACATCCTTTCATGCCGATAATGCACCGTTACGCATTTTCATTTATTACATCATTTCATGCCTATAATGCACCGTTATGCATTTTCATTTATGGCATCCTTTCATGCCAAAGGCATTTAACCTGTCATCTAACTTACATTATTGACACCTTTCTGCAGAATGCATAGTTAGACATTTAATCTTTCATCCAAAGGCATTAAACCTTTCATCTATCTTGCATTATTGGTACCTTTCTGCCAAATGCACAGTTAGACATTTAATCTTTCATTTTAGAACAGTTCCTACCCTAAAAATTATTCATAATATCAATTCCACATACATTATAAATATATATCATATACGGTAAAACATACATTAATTCAAACATATGAGGTTGACTTATTGTGAGTCTCCCTCATCCCATATAATTACAATATATGCGCTCACCTGGCCTGCTTCGCTATTTTATCCAAAATTCAAATCTGACTACTCAGTGACTTTATCTTTGCCTTTCGATTTGCTTGACTCGGGAGCTTGATTGCGATCTATTCAAACATCCATTAAAGACACATACCATACCAAATGTTAGTATATTCCCTAACATTTATACTTTAACAATACTCAAAAGTACTATTATTTAATTTTCTATAACAATCTCAACCTCTCTTAAAATTTCTGGCTCAATAGTATCGGTACCCCTACCATAGTATCGATACTTCTATACTGTGGTATCGAGACTCCCTTTCAGTATCGATACCATTTCTACATTCTATAATCCATGGTATCGATACCTTCCTTTTAGTATCGATACCCACATCAGTATTGATATTAATTGCATCAGTATCGATACTAATTGCATCAGTATCAATACTGTTAATCATAATTATTCAAATTTAAACCTATAGTATCAGTACTGTTCTTCCAGTACTGATACCTTTACCCAAATTTTCCATTTTTCAGCTCGATTTTTACTAAATTTTCTTTTAAAACTCTACTTTTACCTCAAATAATGCCCTTAAACTTAACATCACTTAATCCAACTAACTTCCCTCCATTTAGCTTCTTATAACATCAAAATTCTCCGAAGAACATCTCAAACTAAGAATCATACTACTTTTTATAACATGTTTTTAATCATATTCAAGGCTTCTAATCTCTTATTTACTTCTTTGACAATTCAAATATATTTGTAAACATCAATAAAAACTCATATTTCAACAAATCACTCAAAAACCCATTTTCTTAAATCTAAAATAAAACATCCATTTCTTAGTTTTAATCCTCTTTAACCCTTTCTTAAGCTTACACATCACTTAAGGTTTCAAGAACGAATCTAAAACGAAAGGAAAACCAACGTTGAAGAACCCTTACCTTGGCTATGGAGAGCATAGGACTAGGAGGAAGAAAAAGGGAACTTAGTTTGTTCTCCCTTTTTCCCCTTTTCAAAAACCCTAATTAAAATGAATTTTAAATCCATTTCCCTCTAAAGGTCCAAAATACCCTTTCATTCTTCCATTCTTACCAATTGGTCATAATTAAAATTTCTAAATCATTTTCTTATATTTTACCATTTATTCAATTTAATCATCCAATTTTTTAAATTTTTTCAATATGGTCACTGACCTGATATTTGGGGTATTACACTCGTCCTCGTTGTCCAGCTCTTTCTAAATTCAGTTGAAAGTATTCTTCCTTTCAATCCAGTGAATAACTTGAATGAACTTCATCGGCTTAATATGCACTTCACTTTTAAGTATTCTCAGTTAACATGATGCACTTGCTTTCCTAAAATCAGATTTTGTCACGAATTTAAGATGAATGTCATGCAATTAATATTATTTGGTTCGCACTCCAAATATCTCTATCTATATATATTATTTGGTTTGTTCTTATAATGCGTCACATGCTTGTTGCTGGTATTCTCGGACATCCATTTCCTTCTCAACTGTTTGGCATCTTGTTGAAAAGAATTTATCATTTAATTAATTCCTAACTTCAATGTTGAATATTTGGCAGTCTTATGTTTTGGATGTGCATCCTTTCAACCCTCGAATTGCGATGAGTGCTGGATATGATGGAAAAACTATAGTTTGGGATGTGAGTTTCCTGTTCTTGATGATCTGTTGACTTGCTGCTGAATTATTTGTTTATTTACTCTGTAAGTGTTGACTTTTATTGAGTTCCTTGGGAACTACATTTCCAGATATGGGAGGGCGTACCCATCCGGATATATGAAATTGGGCGTTTTAAGTTGGTTGATGGGAAGTTTTCTCCGTAAGTGGATTTTCACCTTTTAATTTCTTTTAGTTGCTTTATTTTGTTGGAAATATGACATACCCTTTTCATTGATCTTGTAAAAGTTCATCTATCAAGACAAGGATTATTACATCAATCCTTCTTAGCGATTCAACTACCTTTTATCCCTATAGCATTTCATATTTGGGTTTGGTTCCATCCATTTTATGATCCTTGACTGCACATATTCTTTTGACAGACTCCATTATTAGTTAATCAACTAGTTACTGTTTGTTTTTTTTTTGACATTTTGGCTATATGGTCCTGTTGATACACAAGTTTATGCTTCATGAGGTACACACAAGGCCGGGTTAGGGTTTTCAGGAAGTTTCTCCACAGATTTTTGCTGTATGCAGACTTGGATAAGATATGCTCTGGTTTTGTTAGCTGGATATTCCAGCTGTTCTATTGAAAAAGTTTAGGACCATCAAAATGTTAAAGAATGGATTTTATGATGTGCTGACTTTGACACTTTACCCTTGAGAGGGAGGTGCACGCATATGCTTAGAGTTCTGAATGGCTAGAAGCCAACAAGAATGCTTTGTTATGTTGGCTGGTTTATATCTGTAGCTTTCACTGGCAGTGTTTTCTTTCCTTTGGAAAAAAAAAAACTTTGTAGGTTTTGTCGTATTCATTTGAAATCTGAACTATTTTATTAAATCTCGAGAGCTTTTCTTGTGAAGAGCCTGTAACATTTTCCCCTTTGGTTATTAGGGATGGAACGTCAATTGTACTTTCAGATGAAGTTGGGCAGATACATTTGCTTAACACTGGCCAGGGTGAGTCTCAAATGGATGCCAAATATGATCAGGTAGCTGAGAACTTTACTTGTTGAGCCTAAATCTCCCCTTCTCCCCTCATGATATTAGTTGTGTCATGCAATTTCTTTATGAGGTGGTCTATACCTTTTTTTGGCAGTTCTTTCTTGGGGATTATCGCCCCCTTATTTGGGATTCTGCTGGAAATGCTCTTGATCAGGTATGTTGCAATTCCACGTTAAATTATCATGTGGTAGATTTCATGGTAGTCCAAAAATATCAATATGTATTGCACCAAACTACGAGAAGCGGAAGAGATTTGAAGCATTGTTTTTGTTCCTATGCAATGCTTGTGCATCAATTTGCAACTGATGTGCTATTCATATAACTTTGCTGCAGGAGACACAGTCTACCCCACATCGTAGGAACATGCAAGATCTTATTTGTGATGCCAGTATGATCATTGCTTTAGTGAATTGTTTGGTATGTTATCCTAATATAATGTAGTTAATGATTTTGATGAGAATTTCCAGGCATGATTCCATACCCAGAACCTTATCAGAGTATGTACCAGAAACGGCGACTTGGCGCACTGGGTATTGAGTGGCATCCATCTTCAACAAAGTTTGCTATTGGCCCAGATATCAGTTTAGGCCAGGATTTTGAAATGCCACTCCTGGAAGATCTGGAAAGAGTGATAGAACCCCTACCTGATTTCATGGATGCCATGTTTTGGGAACCTGAAAACGAAGTTATCAGTGATGACACTGACTCGGAGTACAATGTTCCTGAGGAATGTTCTACAGAAGGTGAACAGGGGGCATTGTGTTCCAGCTCTTCTAGAGGCACAGAGAGCGGTGAAGAAGACAGTGAGGTTGAATGCAGTCACAAAGATGGTCTTCGTCGATCACGAAGAAAAAAAGGCAGCCCTGAAGTAATTGGGATTCGCCTTCTTCCTGTTTTTGTTATTGTCTGGACTATGTTTTAAACTAAATATTATCATTTTCAGGCTGCGTCGAAGACTTCATCAAGGAGACGAGTCAAAAAGAGGTATTTGGATGAGCGTGATGGCACTATACCCAGATCCAGTAGAACTAAAAAATCAAAAAGTGGCAGGAAAGCTTCAAAGAGGAAGTCTTCAAAAGCAAAGACAGTGAGACCTCAGAGAGCTCAGAGGGTTGCTGCACGTAATGCTCGAAGCATGATGTCTAGAATCACTGTGACATCTACAGATGGAGATGAAGTGGACTCAGTAGGTGATTCATTGAATAGTGAGTCAGTGTCTCAAGATTCAAGCTCTCAAAACAGCGAAACTGAGAGAAACTTGGAGACTGTAAAACTGAAGTCCATAGAAAAGGACCAAGAGTCTGAGGGCATAGTATGGTCTCATGAACTTCCCAAATCGCAATCAGATACTGTGAACAGAAAGAGATTGGTCTTAAAGTTCTCCTTACGTGATTCTAGGAAGCCAGGTGCTTCAGAGGCCACCAGATTGAACACTTGCAATCAGATCAATGTACCGGGTCCTTCTTTGTCTGGGCCTTCAGTAGCTTTTGATGAGAATATAAATGACTGCTTGAAAGACCCTGGCTTAACGACTGCAGATGTGGAGCTCTCAGAGCATGACAGGGTTGATCTAGAAGGTACGAGGCAAACTGTAAACACTGAGGATCATTTAGAGAAATTTGTAGGGGACAAGGATAACAAAATCAGATGGGAAGAGGTTAAAATTCGGACATCCAAGCGTTCGAGGTCAGGAGATTTGGTGCCAACCAATGTCCACTATGAAAACAGGATTACTTCTTTAAATAGGTATGTTAAATGTATTGGAATTTTTATTCCCAACATAAGATCCATATTAATGGATATGTTTTGTCTTGCAGGGAAGAGAGACAGTTAACTACTACTGCATTGCAAGATCTGGACAGAGTGATGATGGAAGAGGTTTCTCCCGATGAGGCACACAAATCTTTACTGTCCCTAGGTGACCATCAACTGAATGGCAGTCCTTCGGCATCTTATTCTAATGTCAGCCTCAACCAGGGACATATAGGTTGGTCTGGCTGTGATAAATATGGAAATCATGACTCCTCGCAAACTGATCAAGTTATTGGTGTTAAACAATCTCATGAGTCAAATGAGATTACTCCACACAAATCAGTGAAATTAAGAATAAGAACAAAAGCAATTTCAAGGGACCTTGGAAGTCCTTCCAAACAAAAATCCATCACTATAGTGAATGATCCAACCTGCGATGAATGTGATATGAGGCCTAGAAACACTTTGTCTGCTACACTAAATCTTGGTTACAGCATGCAAGAAATGGGTGAAGGTTCTGACAGATCTAGGTTACAGCATTCAATTGGCTTAAATTCCATTAATGATCATGATTCAGAAACTGTGTTTCCCGAATCAGCAGGTGATGCAGATCGCCGAACACAATCCATGAAGATGAAGGTAAAAGTAGGTCATGCAGTAGCAACGACATCAGAAAATGATGAAAATTTATCTTCAAAAGGATACCATGGTATTGCATCTGAAGAATGGATGTCAAGTTCCAAACATAGAGACAGATCAAGATCCAACAGAACCAAGCGTAGCGGTGGTCATGACAATAACTTGAAATTTTCGAGTGGAAGGAAGTTGAATCCTTCTGTTAGAAAATTATCATGGTTGATGGTGTCAGAGCAGGAAGAGGGTTATCGTTATATACCTCAGCTGGGTGATGAAGTTGTATATTTCAGACAGGTATGCCATGCTTGCTCGGTTTTTTTTTGGGGTGCAAACTTGATAATCACTATTTAACCTGACTTGGAATATGGCGTTTTTTATTTCAGGGGCATGAAGAGTGCATCGAACAAGGTTTCATAAAGGGGACAGGTCCATGGAGCTCATGGGCACACCTGAGTGCAGTGGAAATTTGCAGGGTTGTGGACCTTGCTTATTCCCAAGTTCCTGGATCTGGAGAGAGTTGCTGTAAAATCAAACTTAGATTTGTAGATAATTCATCATGTGCAATTGATGAGGAATTCACATTGACTTTGCCTGAGTTGATAGGCCTTCCTGATTTTCTTGTTGAAAAGACGAGATATGATGCTGCATTGAGTAGAGAATGGGCTCGTAAGAATAAATGCCTAGTATGGTGGAAGAACTCTGATCAGGAGGGTGGAGATTGGTGGGATGGTAGAATCATTGCTTCACAGCCAAAATCTATGGATTTCCCTGATAGTCCTTGGGAAAAATATGAAGTTATTTACAAGGATGGCTGTAAATATCGGCACAGTGCTTGGGAACTGCATGACCCCAACACTCAATGGGCGCATCCACATATTGATTGTGAAATCAGAGATAAGCTCCTGTCTTCTTTTGATAAATTAGAGCGTTCAGCAGGCAGAGATAAGGTTCTTTCTAACTACTTACATTGGATGTTAACCTTTTCTTTAAGGTTGTAGAAGAATGATATATTGACTTAATTTTCCGCATTTCAAATGTTGCAGGATTTATATTTATTTCAGAAACTGAACGAAGCTGCTCAGAAATCAGAATTTCTTAACAGGTTCAAATTCCCAATTCAAATGCTCAATCATGTTTCTTTTCCTTTATGCTGTCTCTTCCTATCGCTTGTTTCAGAAATGTTGGCCTGCATATATATCTTCACTTGAACCGAATAAATCGGTTTATAGGCTATATTAAAAATCTGTTTAATTAGGAAAGAGAAAAGATTATTGATTTTCAGGTATTCAAAATATCTAAACCGTTATTCGACACTGGTCAATTCCATTTGTGTTCTTGAATTAATTTACTGGATTCATTGTTGCCTGCAACTTGCCAAAAGTAGTAGTGTAGTAGAGCCACCCTGCATTCATTGGATTGGGGCCTATAATCTATCAAGCAACTGAAACATAAACTAACATTTTGAAATGGAATTCTAACAGGTTTCCAGTTCCATTGTATCCCGAATTCATCCGGCTTAGGTTAGAGAACAACTATTATCGAACGTTGGAAGGGGTGAAGCATGACATAAAGATAATGCTTTCGAATGCGAAGAGTTATTTCGCTAGAAGCGCTCACCTGTCTTCAAAGATGAAGCCTCTATCAGATTGGTTTACAAAGACAATTGCCAAGATTGCAAGGAAGCTGTAAAGGTATTCTTTCTTTTTTCTTTTTAATCTCTTACATTTCAGGGGGTCCAATTTTGTAAAACCAACAATTGTTTAGGCATATTAAAGAACATTGATAAAAGGAAAGGGATGCCTGCAATTCTGTTCTCATTTACAGATATGCATATCCTTTGTGATTTATAAGTGAATGAAATTGCACATCTAATTTGATAAAACAATCCCATAGTGTTAAATTAATATCCCATTTCATGGTCGATGTTTGGGGTTTGTAGCTGTTTTAACAATTCTATTTGAAACTAAATTCTCTCTATTAGTGTAATGTGTCTTGTCATTTTATTTTATACTTAATTTATGGCTTAATATAAAAATAAGTGTCTAAATTATACCGTGTCTAAATTTTTTTTCGGTCAATCTACGTGTCTAACATTACAAACGTTATCACTTTAGGTGCTCCTACCGTAACGGTCGTTAAAAAATCCCGTCATCACGTTTCACTTAATTTTGAAAATTTTATTTAAAATAAAAAAATTTAAAAATAATTTTTTATTAAAAAGTCTAATTTTTTTAGAAATTCAAAAAAAAACCCAAAAACTTTATTTTAATCCTATACCAACATTGATTGTCGCTTTTGCCACCAGACCTTCACCTGATCGTACCTCTAGCTGGCGACAAGATGATTTCGACCACTTAGAACCCAAAACTCGACAAATCTCGACACCCACTCGATTTAAATGTCGGTTTTTTAAATCGCCTAACCCACATGATTCGTGACACATGTCGACTCCAATAGCCATATCGACGGTGACAAGACAAAGGAGATGGCAAGAGCGACAAATAAGGGATATAAAGAGCGACATTATCGTGGAATGTCATGGTCGGTAAGAGAGTAAGGTAAAGTTAGGATTAGGGATTTGAGATTTTCAGGGATTTGGGATTTTTTTGTAATTTTAGAAAAATTAAGATTTTTTAAAATATAATAAAATTTTTAACTTTTTTTTAAAAATAAAAATTTTAAAATTATCATAATGTGACATGTCACTTAACGAGTTTTTTTTAACGGCCGTTACGGACGAGGTATTTAAAGTGTTAATATTTGTAACATTAGGCAAGTGGATTGATAAAAAAAAAGTTTAGGCAATGTTTTAGGAAAAACGGTATAATTTGAGCAATTTTTAAATATTAAGTCTTAATTTATCTATATCTTGAATCCACCAAGTGGCTTCAAATGTAAAAAAGATTTAGTTTAAGAAATTAATAAAGTTTTGAACAGATAATATTGTGTAATCACCTTATACTATTAAAAAAATTCTATATCCCATCTATGAATAACATTAACGTGACACGATAGAATATATAAATTAGATAAGATGATACGAGATGGGGAAATTAACAAGAAAATATAAGAATAATATACAAATATGTAAAAGTTCATTTGAAGTTTACAATTTATTTGTAATAAATTAAAGGTAAATATAGTTAAATAATATCTTGATTATATATTGTTTTAAAAAATAATAAATTGTTCTTTTTAAATTTAAATATACATAAAAATTAATATAATTAATTTTCAACTTTTATATTTTATTTTAATTTTATCATAATTTTTAAAAATTAATCCTTAACCTTTCAATATTTTACATTTTTATCCCTATCATCCATTTTTATTTTCGTCCATCATCATGCACCACTAAATCTTCACGTTAAATATTTCAAACTTGAGTAAAATTATTTACACTTCAAACAAACAAAATAATTATTTGTTGCTCTTCACATTCAAATCATATATCTTTGTGATATTTCATCATTCAATAAAACTAAAAAAAAGGTAAACTATATCATTTACCATTGAACTATTGTCCCATTTCATTTTGACCATCATTTTTGAAATTTTATCAATCAGATTATCCAATTATTTAAATGCATTCAATTAAGCCACTCGCCGTTAACATTTGATGAAAGTACTGACACGACAATTAATAAAATTAGTATAATCACACATTTGGTCACTCTTACTTATATATTCTATCAATTTTATCCTAATTTATTTTAATTTATTAAATTAAGTTTCCAACAATCATAGGGTGACCTGAGACTTGAAATTGGGTTGTTTGTGTGAGAAAAGTGCTACACAGCCACTAGGACAAAGCTGACTATTTGGTTTAAAGTGGATTATATGTGATACATATGTTGTATCTCAATGTAATCTTAAATTCTTCTTCTTCTTTTTTTGGTAAAAATATTAAATTCTTAATATCATATATATCTTAACATAAATTCAAATATTAATAAAATTTAATATATATTTTATTCTTATCTTAACTAAAGTAAAAAAAATTAAAATTTAAAAATATATTTTATTTTATCTTAACTTAAATATTTAAATTTAATTCTTATAATATTTTAAAATTAAGATAAAAATAAAATATATTTCTTAAATTAAAATATACAGTTTAAAATAAAAATAAAAATAAAATATATATTTTTAAGTTAAGATAAAAATAAATAATATTTGATAATTTAAGGTAAGAATATAATATATGTAATAAGTTAAGATAAAAATAAAATATATTTCTAAATGTTAAAATAATAAAAAATATTTTTAAGTTAAGGTAAGAATAAAATATACTTTGTAAGTTAAAATAAGATTAAAATATATATTTTTAGTTAAGATAAGAATAAAATATATTTAATAAGTTAATATAAAAATAAAATATATTTTTTAATGTTAAGATGTGAACTTAATTTAACTTGTGATTTTTTTAATAAAAAAATTTAATATGTAATTTTAAATTAAGATATATATAATATTAAGAATTTAAGATTATACTAAAAAATAAGATATATTTTACATATAGTGTACTTTAAGCCAAATAATCAAACCATGCCCAATGGTTGAGCTCTTCTTTTATCGCCTAAGGATCTTTGGTTTGAGTCTCAAGTTTTACACACCAACACTTTTAATATTCTTTCCACCATAGGGTGGTTGGTAGAAACTAAATCTGTTAAATTAAAATAAATTTAACCATCGAATTGGATGGTGCCAATATATATGTAAGAGTGATCAAATATGTAATTATACAATTTTTATTAACTGTCATGTCAGTATTTCTGTTAAATTTTAACGGAATGTGACTTGATTGAATGCATTTAAATACTCAGGTGACCTGATTGACAAAATTTAAAAAATGATAGTCAAAATGAAAAGAGGAAATAGTTAGATGGTTAGTGATATAGTTTATCCAAAAAATTATCCGTTATAATCTTACAAATTTCTCTCGATCTATTCCAAATCATATCTTAATGAAGATAAAACATGAAAGAAAAGAAATCAACAAAAGATATTTGAAATAAAAAGAAAAGCGAATTCCGAATAGACCCCAACTCGCATAAGCTCTCTCTATCAAAATTTTAGTTCAGAATAATTTCAATTTAATTAGACAAAAATAATTATAACAAGAAAATAATAAAAAAAATCCTTATTCAATGTCTAGATATTTTACATTATAAAAATAAGTCTATTGTCGGAGTGATAAAATTTTCAATTGCCTCCATTTTCAGATGTCTTAATTATGGTTAGAAGATAACCGTAAGTATGGTTAGAAGTAGGGATGGACACAGGACTTGAACCTCACAAGTTTCGACTTGACCAGACCCTATCGAGTCAAATTTTAAAAAAAAATTGGGTTCGGGTTAGGTCGGGTCAGTTTTTTTTAGAGACTATGTTCAGGACGGATTGGGTTCAAGTTTAGGTTGAAAAATATTTGACCTTGTTGAATAAATATTTTGATATAACATTAAATTATAAAATTGATTTGGACTAATCGAATTTATCAAAAACTTTATCAAAAATAATTCAAAGTCCAAATTAACTTGAAAATTTGGTTTTAAATGTTTTCTAACTTAGTCGAACCTTTTCAAAAACTTGATCATTCTTGAACTTTAAAGTCGAGTTTCCAAGTAGTTTTGGCTCAAAGGATCGAACCCCTTGTAAAATGATCGATCCCTTGGATACCATAAAGTTTTGGATCGATCCCTTCCCTAAAGGATCGATCCCTCGAGGAAAAAGACTGATCCATTTACCAAAAGGGTGGATCCCATGATGAAATAGATTGATCCATTAACCAAAAAGGTCGATCCCTCGATGAAAAAGATTGATCCCTTCCCCTAAAGGATCGATTTGATCTCTCGATGAAGAGGATAAATCCCTTTCCCTAAAAGATTGATCCCTTTCTTGCAACGATAGAATTATTTGAAAAAGGATCAATCCCTTATGCATTAAATGCTATTTTTGGTTGTAGATAACGGCTATAATGATCTCTAACGGCTCCAAACGGCTAGATTTAATAGAGAAGATATAAATTGAAGGTCAAAGGATCCCAAGGCCAACAAGAACCATATTGAACAAATATACCAACATCAAAGAAGTCATTTGTGCTTAATTTCTTAATCTTTTCATTGCAACACACTTGTGAGCTTTATTGTTTAATTTGCTCAAGTGTGATTTGGATGAGAGCTTATTGTTTGCAAACACATTTGTCTTTGTGAAGTTTTCTTTTGTTTGATAAATTTGTAATACTCTTTGGGAGAGTGTGCATTCAAGGTTTTAGGGTATAAACCTTGAAGTGTTTGTAATCTATCATTCTTAGTTTGAACTTTTTACTCGAACGCTTGTGTGTCATCCGCTTCTCATGATGGCACCATTTATCGAACCATAGTTTCTCACCTTATGGGTCATACCGTCACCATCACCAATGATTTCATCGCCCAATTTTTCAAGTCAAAGGATCCACTGAACCTTGTGTACAGGATGAACCTTTTCCATATGTTTGAGCTTCTTTGTATCGACACATCTTATGAGCGCGACACATTCCCTTCCAATGAGAGAATTGTCGAAACGGTTTTTTCTGAAGGGGAAAATAGGGTCTCTTTTCAAAATAATTTTTGATAATCGGTTAATGAAAAAATGTGGTTTGAGGAGTCGCCACCAATCCTTGATTAAGGTTTGATTGGGCACCCAAAATGTATTTTCCATTTTAATAAAATATTAATTTTAATTAAAACGACGAACTTGTGGTATGCGTTACCAAAATTCGAGCTCGGGAGTCGGTTACTTGTGGGGAAGAATTAGCACCCCCACAACGCCTTAAATTGGTACATAGCCGATTAATTAATTGTCTTTATGTTAGGATTTTCGGAAGCTCGAATCGATAACCGGAACGGTTTGCAAAGAGGGGTCAGAATGGTTTTGTGTTTAGGGAGTAAGGAGATTGAAAGATAGAAAATTGCACAGCGATTTAGAGTGGTTTGACTTTCTCAACCAAAGTCTACATCCACTACCTTAGCTCCTCACCAAGGATTTTTCAACAAATTCACTAATTTGTTCTTTCTTTTGAGGACAAAGAGATAACCTTTCAACTCCCTAGTTTTTCCGGGCTAAACTAGAACCTTTCCCTAGCTTTTACACGGGATAAGCTAGAACCTTTCCCCTTTACAAAAGGATAAAATAAGTAAACAAGAAAACTTCTCTAAGGTAGGTGTTTACAAGATTGAGCTTACAAGAACAAAATATTTACAAGAGAAAGATGAAATAAGAATGAAAAACTCTTCTCTTGTGTTTGATTGCTTGGATAGTTGTTCTCTTACTTCTTCAAGTGTCCTTAGCTTGTATTTATAGCTTGGAATGTGTTTGAAGTCGTATATAGTCGTTGGGGATGTTTTGGAGCCGTTTGGGGATGAGAAACAATTAATAAAAATAGCTTGAAGCGTGGGGGGAATCGATACCCCCTCATGGGGAATCGGTTCCCTAAGTGTAATCTGTTTTTGACCGTTAGACAGGGGGAATCGGTACCCCCTGGTGGGGAACCTGTTCCCCATGGGGGGGGAATCTGTACCCCCTGGACAATCTGATTTTTCTTGAAACCCTTTATGTAACACCACAATTTAGGGGCTAAAATTAAGAAATTATAAAGTGGTGGATTTAATTTGGTATTTTGAAAGAAACAGTGAGTTAAATTGCAAAATTTTAAAGTTAGCAGACCGTTTTATGAAGTGCAGGAAATTCAGTGGCTAAACCCATGATTTAACCATTTTTTATATGTTGAATTATAAATCTCTCCCCCGTGCGCAGGCTGCATATTTTCCCCAGTTTTTCTCTTCCGTTGACCCAACTTTCAACTCCGATCTACTCGTCGTCCGACCTCCGATCGACGAGCCGAAACCACCATCGTGTTCGTTATCGAGTGAGGAACAAAACCCCTCAAAGCTTTTGTTGTGAATCGTCGCCGTTCGTCGTTAATTTCAGTCGGAAGTATCGTCGGTAATAACTCAATTTCAATTGGCTTTTCGTCGATTCACGACGATCCGAGCATCCGTTTACGACACCTCCCGCACCATTGTGTTCCTTGCATCGTTCCGAGTCTGCCGGTGTCATCCTTGGTCTCCGTCGACGGCGGCGCGTGAGGAGGTGAAGTGGTCAAAGTTTCCGATTTATTGAAATCGAGCTCTCCGTCGTTCAAAATTGTGAACCGAGCTTTGTAAGTATCTCGAAATCGCTCAAAATAATTTTTAGGAATTTTTCTGGGAATTTAGCACTGTTCAGTGCCCCCACACTCCGCCACTGCGCGTGGGGAAGGAAAAAGTGACCGGTTTGACCAGTTTTGACTGGTTTGACCAGTCACAACCTGACTCGACCCGTTGACCATTGACCGACGTTGACCACTGTTGACCAAAACTTTGACAGACTTTGATCGGGCATTAAACGACCTTTGACTTTGACCGAGTATACCTATCCTGACATTTTTCGACGTTCCAAATCCGATTTTCAAAATTCGAACCCAAAGGCCTCAAAATTGCCGATCAAACCTGTTGACTTTGATTTTGACCCAAAATTCCAAATTTCTGAAAAGTCATATTTTATGCTTTCGACGTCCTGAGTCTGAAGTCCGTTTCACCAAATTCGAACTCGGTAAGCTATTTTTCACTGATTTATCACCCAATTCGATCTGTTTATCGTAATTAAGCTCCGTTTTTTATATAATTTATGTTGATATGTATCTGAGGAATTATTGAAAGTTGAATTGAAGATCAAAGGCGTTCGAATGGAATTTTTATGGTCGATCAGTATTGCACGGAAATCGAAGTAATACTTTACTACATCTTTTTTCTTTATAGAACATGTGAATATTGATAAATGCATGATCAAGATAATGTTGGTCTCATTTGTGTAGTTAATTAGTTTCTACACTCGATCTGAATACGATAAAAGGGTTTAGTAATTGATTATGATTCAGATGATTTTTATAAGAAATTGAGGGATTATTAGAATTAAATTACAAGTTCTGTGCTTAGTGATAGAGAAATCAACATGGATTGGTAACTTATAGTTTATTTCATCAAAGGTTAAATGTTAAAGGTACTTGGATGGGAAATTATGATAATACTCCGGTAGGGTAAAATTGCGAAAATACCCTTAAGTTGTAAGATTTTAAGAATTGTCCCTGGAAGTTGATTAATAACTCTGAAATGATATATTGATATGATAAAACTACATATGTGCTTAAGAAATACTAGATTTTGCTTACGAAATACGGATAACCAATTTTTAACCCCTAGAGGGTTTGTGCAAGATATTAGAATTCTATTAAGGAATCATTTCAAGATAAGAGAATGTTCGGGAAAGCAATTGATCATAGGATCTCTAAATTATAATTATTTTCGTTAAGAGATAATATTGAAATTATCTGGCTAAGAAATTACGGAAATGCCCTTGAGAGGTAAAATAGTCCTAGTTAACCCTGAAGGAGAAAATACTTTGAGGATTTGTACTTAACTCGATTAAGTACGGATTTGATTGTTAAGATCCTGACTTAGTTAAGAAAAATTCTTGATTTTCCGTTTATAAAATCTGAGAAGACACTTGACCCAGAAATATCCGAGTTATGAGTAAATACCTGAAGAATAATTTATCGGGGTGTTCTGTTGTCATAATTGTTCGAAAGGACTGAAATAAATGATAAGATTGAATTTAATAGTAAGATCGGACGGAAGGAAATAATTGAAATACGCTGAATCTGTAAAATAACCAAAATACCCCTGTAATAGAAATGACCCAAGAATACCACCAAGCTCAGGAATGATTGGATATCCTCGAGCTCTAAAATGAATGGAATAAAACTGAACACCAAAATTACCAAAATAACCTTATGGCCTATACCAAGTAAATGTCTTGGATTAATTAAGGAATCCAAATAAGCATGGGTGTTGGACTACCTTTAAAAGTAATGAAACATAATTTAAGTGAGTAGATTAACCCTAAAGTTATGTCAATACCTGAATGGTATAGATATTACTGGAATGCGTGTTCATCTTCTCAAGTTTGACTCGATGATAGCTTAGCTCAACTCTGGATCGCATCCAGTACTAAGAATTGGACGTTTGTTCGACAAATCAACCACGAAGACCAAATCGAATGGAACGGAAGTACTACATGTGTCTGAAATTCAGGAACGTTTGAATTACTCTGGAAAATCCCAAAGTAACTGGAATGGGCATGACTGTTAAATGAACTAGGTAACCTCAATGACTGAGGATTAAGTAAGTGAATTGGATAAGTCTGGAAATTCTGATGAGTTTATAAGATGTAATGTCCTTATGAAACATGAACTACAAATCAAGCATGTCCGTATTTCATGATATCGTGGAAGCTTGGAAATGAAATAAAGACCATTGTAAGATCTATTCAGCGATGATTCTGAAGATGATCTATGGATAAGAATTTGTGGTATTAAAGAGTAAATACCCTGGAAGGAAAATGAATTGACCAGTCGACATAGATTATTAAGATTCTGAATCTTCGTTCTCAAGTTGTTTTATTATCCGATCAATTGACATGGATGTAAAGGATTCTGAATACCCTTCTGATTACGTACAACTTCTGAAAACTGTCCGAATAAGATATGATCATGATATTTCACATTCTGAATAACTGATGATTTAGTAAGTTAATGAATTTTTCCAATAGTATTTCTAACTTCCGGTATTTTATCGGTATACTGAAGATCCGTATTTCTCTTCCTGATAAGATTATCTTGTACCTCTAAATAATATTTGTAAACTCTGGTGTGTTCCCTAATCATATAAATATTTTATCTGATTTCCGACTTGAATTCTGTTATGATACATGACCTGAATTCTGTTCTGATTTCTGATCTGGATTCTGTTTTGATATCTGTTCTGAATTCTGTTTTGATTTCCGATATCTCCGTTTACCGACGGAGAAATGTTTTATCTGGGGGGGTTTATTGTTGGAGGAAGATTATCTGTAGGCTTCTCAACTGTGTGCTCAGGGCCTCACTGGTTGTGCAGGGTGTATGGTTCCGGGGAACCTACACAAACATATTGTGAAAGGATGGGGGTGTATATATATATGTTTTAAAATAAAAATATGTATCTTTTTACTGGTTTTACGAGAACACACTAAATAACCTATTCTGATCTCCTGAACTCGGTCATTCGAAATATTTATCTGAACTGAAAGCTCATTATCCGTTACCATCTGAAATATCAGTAGGATCTTTGATTAGTATAAAAATCTATAGATGTTCGGAAATAATAAGAAAACATATGTTTATCTGTATTTGCACGTTCTTCAGCATCATCTGGTATGTCTGTATTACTGAGCTTTCCGAAGCTCACTCTATTACTCAACATTGCAGGTTAAAAGAATTGTACCAGTGCAACTATCGTCATCAGTATCGGAGTTCTTCCGGCGTTGATTTTAGAGAATGATACATGTGATTAGGGGGCATGTAATTGTATTTTGTTTTATATACGAGTCTGTAAATCTGTTTTATTTTTAAATAGTGACAAATGATTTTATAAGTTTACATGTACCGATAAAAAAGTTTTAAATTTTCCGTTATTTTTACAGTGGGTCGCTCCGGTGGCCTAAATGTGACACCCCGGATCGGATCTGGTTACCCTTATCGGTCTGTGGGGGTTACACTTTAAAAAGAGAATATTTTTGGCTCGATTAAGGCTTGAAATACTTTGTAAAATTGTTTTAAAATAGTTTAAGTATAAAACACAATTTTACACTTTAGTAAGGATTAAAATGAACTTTGAAAGACTTGGAGTAATATTTTGATATTTGAATAATGACATCGAATATACTTAGAAAATCTTTTGTAAAATCTTAAAATTCATTTAACTTAATTTGTTATATCGAAACATCAAAATTTTTTCAACAATCTCCCCCTTTTTGATATAACAAAACATTTGAGTAATTTTAAAATTTTGAAATAAAGTTTGAAATTACTCCCCCTTACTTTAACACTTCTCCCTTTAACACCTTAACACTTCTCCCCCTTTTTGTTAAATAAAAAAGACTCTAATCTTTGAAGTTCAAAATAAATTTGGAGAGTAAGTAGTAAATTTGACATTTTAAAAATCATTTGAAAAAATCAAAGCTCTCCATCAATAAATGCATTCCAAATAAAATTTTGCTTTTAGGATCTTGACAGTTAAACAAAATTGAATTTCAACAAAGAATAACAAACATGGTAGTAGCATATGAAATTCAATATATCCAAGACTAAAATACTTTATTCAATACCAATTGTTGAATTTAAGATCATATGCATAAAGTTTTCTACAAATGTTATGCATTTGAAAAATTTTGATATCAATTATTAGAGAGATATCATTTTTATTTAAACCACATGCACAAACATTCAAATTTAGGTCAAAAAATTTTAAAGATTTATAAAATCAAAGTATTTGAAAAGTTGATATAAATTGTTAGAGAGATATCATTTGCATTAAAACAAATTTTGACCAAAATTTTATTATGATGAACTAAAAATTCTGAAAAATCATTACAACTTTAAAATGTTCATCATAATCATCTTTTTAACATACATGAGATTAAAACAATGATGCATAATCATTTAAAACCAAAACTCATGCATGCTTAAAATCAAATGAGCAACCAAATAACCAAAATTAAAAGTATTAAGCTTAGAGGTTACCCATTCCTTTTTCACGTGTGGCTAGAGCATCTTGAATATCATCATTTTCATCACCATTGCTCCCACACACCTACAAGAGACATTTAAGTAGATTTTGGTATCCAAATTACTTTGGATCCTTGGACGTTAGTTTCAATGCCTCTTGTTCCTTTAGAAATCCACACTTGTCTAATTTTAAAACGTTTTCCTTTCTTCAAAGGACAAGTATGTTCCATATGACCATGATAATGATAATGTGAGCATATTATCATTATTGAACTAAATGAATTATTTAAAATGATTTCTTTTTCTTTTGTTAAGCATTCAAGCTTAACTTTTAAATCAAAATTTTCTTTTTCAAAAATTTCAATTTTATTTTTGAAAGCTCTAAATCCTTTTTCAAAATTTCATTTTGGCTTTCAAAATCTATTTTTGTTTTCAAAAGAAAATCGTTTTCGATTTTAAATTTTGAAATCATTTTGTTATATTTGGAGTTCATGGTCTCAAACTCTGAATATAACCTATTAAAAGCATCGTGTAACTTATTAAACGTATATGAATTAAATTCATTTGAGTTAGAAGATACCTCGGGCTCTTCACGAGCCATTAGAGACACCATCTTTGTTGGTTCTTCTTTCTTGTTTCCATGGATTTCCTCAAGCTTATTCAAAAGCTCCTTGGCACTTGAACATGAAGAAACCCCTTCATAGATTTCATCATCAAATGCACAAAATAGCATGTGCATGGCCTTGGCATTAAGTTGAGCTTTCTTCCGTTCTTTGCCACTCCTCTTCTTCTCCTTATTCTTTGGAGAAGAGTAGCCGTTCTCGATTATCTCCCATGCATCAAGATCATTGGATTGGATGAACACCTTCATTAATTTCTTCCAATGACGATAGTTGACTCCATTGAAGTATGGAGGCTTGTCCGTTGGTAGGGAGTCTTCAATGTGGAATGAGCCGGAGGTGGAAGCCATCTTCTTGGTTGTGTCAGGAATTGGTAGAGCTTCTTCGAGGATTGTCTCAAGGTGGTTAAACCTTCTTAACGAGTTAGGATTTGATACCAATTATTGGGATTTTCGGAACGGTTTGCAAAGAGGGGTCAGAACGGTTTTGTGTTTAGGGAGTATGGAGATTGAAAGATAGAAAATTGCACAGCGATTTTGAGTGGTTTGACTTTCTCAACCAAAGTCTACATCCACTACCTTAGCTCCTCACCAAGGATTTTTCAACAAATTCACTAATTTGTTCTTTCTTTTGAGGACAAAAAGATAACCTTACAACTCTCTAGTTTTTCCGGGACCTTTCCCTAGATTTTACACGGGATAAGCTAGAACCTTTCCCCTTTACAAAAGGATAAAATAAGTAAACAAGAAAACCTCTCTAAGGTAGGTGTTTACAAGATTGAGCTCACAAGAATAAAATATTTACAAGAGAAAGATGAAATAAGAATGAAAAACTCTTCTCTTGTGTTTGATTGCTTGGATAGTTGTTTTCTTACTTCTTCAAGTGTCCTTAGCTTGTATTTATAGCTTGGAATGTGTTTGAAGTCGTATATAGTCGTTGGGGATGTTTTAGAGCCGTTTGGGGATGAGAAACAATTAATAAAATAGCTTGGAGCGTGGGAGGAATCGGTACCCTCTCATGGGGAATCGGTTCCCTAAGTGTAATCTATTTTTGATCGTTAGACAGAGGGAATCGGTACCCCCTGGGGGGAATCTGTTCTCCCTGGGGGGAATCTATACCCCCTGGACAATCTGATTTTTCTTGAAACCCTTTAAAAAGAGAATATTTTTGGCTCGATTAAGGCTCGAAATACTTTGTAAATTTGTTTTAAAATAGTTTAAGTATAAAACACAATTTTACACTTTAGTAAGGATTAAAATGAACTTTGAAATACTTGGAGTAATATTTTGAAATTCAAATAATTACATCGAATATACTTAGAAAATCTTTTGTAAAATCTTAAAATTCATTTAACTTAATTTGTTATATCGAAACATCAAAATGTTTTCAACATTTTACAATGAAATTTACAAGTTCGAGTCTAATTTAATGTAAGATCCCCTAAAAATATTTTTCTTTGAATTTTTGGATGAAACATAATAATATTTAATTATTTCCTATCGAGAAGAATCAATCTCTCATACCTTGAATCAATCGATTCTTACTCTAATCGAAATAAAGAAATATTAAAATACCATTCTAAATTTCAATATTAATTTCAAAATAACAACACCCAAAATAATTTTAAGAGTGAAAACGATAATATCTAATTATTTCCAATTGAGAATAAATGACCCTTTTTACTTTAAAACAATCATTTATTACCCCAATTGAAATAAAGAGATGTTACTATTTCATCTTAAAATTCAACATCGATTCAAGTGAAAACGATAATATCTAACGATTTCCAATCCAGAATAAATGACCTCTCATACCTTAAAGCAATCATTTATTACTCTAATTAAAATGAAGATATACCACTATTCCATCTTAAAATATTAATTCGAGAGAAAACGACAATATCAAATTATTTCCAATCGAGAATAAATGACCTCTCATATATTAAAGCAGTCATTTATTACTTCGGCTGAAATGAAAAGATATTACTATTCTTAATATCGATTCAAATGTTTTTATTTTGAAAACGTATCGGGAAAACATATGCAAAAATAAAGCGAATTAAAAGCATATATCAAGCAAATATAATTAATTATTTATTTTACCAATATTTAATGAGAATAAGGATGTTCAATTATTTAAATATCTCGAGACGAGACCTTAGACTCGATCTAACAGTATTTTCTCGATGAATTTAATTAAAAGAACATGATATTTTTCTCAATCCATGAATTTTAAAATGAATTCGATTTAATTCGTGTCACTAAATGAGATAAACTTCTATTTTAAAATTAGCGAATGTAACTTTCTTATACGTTAAGACAATCACTTTACGACAATATTAAAATGATTGAATATTACCCTTAGCCAATTTATTTCGATTTGAGTCAAGTGATGATTATGAGGGTATCATGCAAAATTAATTAGGACTAAAATGAACTAACATGTAAGCGACATGCAAAAATTTAAAATAAAGTCAAAATAGGACTAAAACATAAACAATCAAACCATCATGCAACAATTAAAACAAAATAAAGTATATAAGTGACTAAAATGAGCATTTTCAATATTGAGTGTTAGAATTTCAAATAATAAAAATAAATAAAACATGGGACTAAATTAAAATAAATTAAAATTACATTGGCCAAATTAAAATAAATAAAAAATAGTTTCACTTTCGAAATACAAACATGCATAAACTACAGAGGTTATTTCCTAAATATTCCATTTTTCCTAGCCTAAAATATATATTCGAATAAAAAAGTAAAATTACTAAATCAGTCCCAAAGCATTTTAAAAAAATTAAACAACCATAACACATAACCAAAATACAAAACACGCATAAACATACATGGACTAAAAAGAAAATAACCCTAAACTAGGGGGACTAAAGAGAAATTAAACTAAAAAATATCAAGCACAAATAGAAATGAGTAAATTATGAAAACAGTCCCTACACATGACCATTATGCAAAAACACGCGTAACTTAGGGGGACTTAAGTGCAATTTCCCCATAAAGTTTCCTATATATAACAATTTTTTTTTTCATTTGTAACCGATTTTTCAAAAACAAATTCCTTTTTTTTTCTCTCAAAACATTCGACAGGCCCACTGTCGGTCGCCACAACTCACCCTCGACCATCGTCCGGTCACTGTTCCGGCTGTTGCACACGATGGTCAGAGTTCTCAAATCATGCCAAAATAACCTAAAACGCTCGTCCCACTATCCTTAGCCTAGATCTAGGGGTGAAACTACCTAAAAAAACCCCTAAACAACCCAAAAAAGGTCCTTGGACCTTTCGATTTTCTCACCCTCCGACGACCACGAACCGACCTTGATTTAGCACCCTACTAAGGTAAAGATCTACTCTCCCTCTTAGATTTGGTAACATGCAAGGCTTCAAAAGTGTTTGGTTATCTTATTTTCATTTGTGCTTTGTTTCAAAAACTAAAAAACAAATAAAAAAACCTTCAACTGTTTCAGCTTTTTTACCTTTCTTTATATTGTTTTCGAAATCAAAAGGAGAACACCCTTTTTAAATTTTTTGTTTCGGGTTTTATAAGCCCATGTTTACATCTTTTGATTGATTTTCTGATATGAAATTATTACAAGAGAAATGGTTTTTGCTTGTGGTGTTTGTTGCCTTGCTAATGTGGGTAATCTGATATGGTAGGGGACTTTGTGCGTGGTTGTTGGCAGCGTTGGTGGTCGGGGTTCGTACAAAAAGGAGGTGGCTTGGGATTGGGCTTTTGTGACGGTAGTGATAGAACCTCTCGGGGTTGTTGGATCTCTCCCAGATCCAACAGATGGGATTTGGCGGCGGTGGCTAAGATGAAATTTTAGGGTTAAAACCCTAAGCTATAGGCGATTTGGGCCATTGGATGGGTCCAAATCTAACGATTGATGTTCTGAGGAGATAGGGTAAAATTCTAGTCGGGTTTTGGGTACCATCTGGGTCGGGTTATTGGGTCTGATGTAAGTTGGGTTGAGTCTTTGTATTTTAGGCTTGTATTGGATATGTAAAACCTAAAATAAAAGTATTAATATTAATAATAATATTAGTAATGATAATGATAATAATAATAATAAATATTATTATTATTATTATTATTGAATAATATGATAATAGCGGGATGAAATCGAGTGTCGACAGCTGCCACTCTTTTCCAATTCTTGTGTCAACAAGAATAGGGCAAAGATAAAGAGACGATGACTTTCGTCCGATCAACTTCATTCTTTGAAATATGATGAGGGATCTGCTCAACTGTTCTTTTAGGGTAGATCATATCGAGAAACGTTGAATCAGGCCAGACTTTTTTAACTGTTACTCAGGGAATATCAAATCCTGGAAGAGAGAGATATGTTCTGCTTCTTCTTGAGGAAAAATCATATCTGGGGATGTTGATTCATTCCACTTTCACTCAGGGAAGATTGAAACGAGGTAGACTTGTTCCACTGTTACTCAGAGAATATCTAATCTTGAAAGAGAGGGATATGTTTCACTTTTTCTTGAGGGAAAATTAGATAGGGGATGTTGATTCCTTCCACTGTTACTTAGGGAAGATTGAATCAAGGCAGACTCATTCCATTGTTACTCAGGCAATATCAAATCTTGAAAGAGAGGGATATATTCTGCTTATTATTAAGGGAAAATCAGATCTGGGGATGTTGATTCATTTCACTGTCACTCAGGGATGATTGAATCGAGGTAAAGTTTTTCCACTATTACTAAGGGAATATCAAATCTTGAAAGAGAGAGATCTGTTCCGCTTCATCTTAAGTGAAAATCAGATCTAGGGATGTTGATTCATTCCACTGTCACTCATGGAAGATTGAATCGAGGCAGACTTGTTCCACTGTTACTCAGAGAGTATCAAATCTTGAAAGAGAGATATATGTTCCGCTTCTTCTTGAGGGAAAATCAGATCTGGGATGTTGATTCATTCCATTGTTACTCAAGGAAGATTTAATTGAGTTTGATTTGCTGCTCTTGTCTTCAAGAATATCAAATATGAAAATTAAACATTAACCTTTCTTAGTATGTGTTTAAGGATTCGAAAACATCATACCTTAAAATCTTGGGAGGATAATCTTTGGAAAGCGATTTCTCCTGTGGTAGCTTGTCTTTCTATCACCAAACATGGAAATTTGAATTAGTTAATTTTATATTGGGTTCTTACATCTCAATCCTTTCTTTTGGAGAACCTGTAAGTACTCAATTGCATTTATCATTTCATTCATTTCATGTCATGATCCTATTTATACCTAAAATGTGTGCAATGGTGCAGGTTTTTAGGGCATTTTTCTTTTCAAACGAGAATTCTCTTTTTTCGATGGCCTTGTAATTTGGGGCACGAAAAATCAACAACAGTTCACCCTGACTGACAACTCTGGTCGGACACTCTTTGGTTGAACGTGACTCTGATTCTCTTTACTCTTGAACTTAGTCACTACTTATGACTAGATACTTGATCGGTGACAAAACCTCCTGGATTATCCCACTTTGCTGAGCTTTTATGTGTATCCCAAGGCTTTAACTTCTTGTAGTCCAACATCACGTAAGCCTCATGCTGAATCCAATTTCAGCTTCGAAATACCTTCACTTTTCCAAAAATTTTTGTATAATAATACATGATGATCTCATGTTTCTCGAGTTAATCTACATGTTTTTATTTTCAATTAGGATTCTTGAAACATGGTTTTAATCAAGAAAAAAAAACATCTTTTTATTTATAAATAAAGAGTTTTTGGGTAAATACATGGAAAACTTTTAACTGGAATAATCAAAAGAAAACACAGTAGGTGTCCTCAGATATCAATAGTACGAATGTTTTTGAACTGGCACTCCGTAAAATGACTCGAGTGTAGCTTCTGTCAAAGGGATCTTAAGGATTGTGACAATGTGCAAGGGTGTGAAGTTCCCCATACTACCAAATTCCCAGAATGTTGGATACCATAAACCAATATTTGAATCTTATTTACTTTCTAGTTATCCAAGCCTTTTCGATTTCCAGCCCTAACCCTGACTAACATTTCAATTTTTCAAAACTAATTCAGAACCTCCACCATGCATGAATTCTAAATTTACACAATTTTCAAGACCCCTTTGCGGGTTTTCAACCTGAGACCTCATTTGGTTTCGAGACGCCCTTTACGGGTATTCATCTTGAACTCTTCATTTTGTTTATTCTCTTTTTCTTTTTTTTTTCTTTTTTTTTTCTTTTTTCATTCATTCATTCATTTCTTCTTTTTATCCATTGTTTTTCTTTCTCTTTTCTTATTTTCTTCTTCTTTTTTTGTTCCTTTTTTTTGTTTTTCATTCTTTAGGTGAAGTACTTCTTGACCGTGTCAGCATTCACAGGGTTAGGTAACTCTGGTCCATCCATCTTGGTGAGGATCAAAGCTCCTCCAGAAAAGGCCTTCTTTACAACATAAGGTCTCTCCCAATTCGACATCCATTTACCTCTAAAGTCTTTCTGAATTCGCAAAATCTTTCTAAATACCATATCTCATTCCTGAAAATCTTGTGAGAGAACCTTTTTGTTATGTGCCCTCATCATATGTTTCTGGTACATTTTCCCATTACAAATATATCTTTTAATATTTTTTCTTGATCTGATTTAGCTGGTCATACCTAGCTTGTACCCATTTTGCTTCATCTAGCTTAACATATGATAACACCCGAAGTGATGGAATATCAACCTCGATGGGTAACACAGCCTCCATCCCATAGGATAAAGAGAACGGAGTTACCTCAGTCGACATCCTTACTGTAGTTTGATAGGCAAACAGAGCAAATGGTACCTTCTCATGCCAGTCTTTATAAGTCTCAGTCATTTTTTCTATGAGACTTTTGATGTTCTTATTGGTTGCTTCTACTTCCCCATTCATCTTTGGGTGATAAGTGATGGAATTATAATGTTTTATCTGGAACTGTTTACATATTGATTCCATCATCTTATTGTTTAAATTCAAGGCATTGTCGGTGATGATTTTTTTGGGTAACCCATACCGAAAGATAATCTCGTTCTTTAAGAGCTTGCAGATTGTTGACTAAGTGACATTTAAATAGGAAGCCACTTCCACCCACTTAGTGGAGTAGTCTGTTTCCACCAATATGAAACGATGGCCATTGGAAGCTTTGGTTGAAATTGCCCAATAACATTCAAGCCTCACATAGAGAATGGCCATGGAGGAGTCATTACGTGCAATCACATACTCCCTCATGCACTTCTTCAATGATCGTTTTAGTTTCTTTGACATCCAAACATCTCAACAAAACTTGATCATGATTTTTCTTGTACAAGATCTCGCCATCAAGAACATATCTTGCAACCATTCTTCGAATAGTTCTTTTTCATTCTCAGTTGCCTGTTCAGGGTAGCTTTGATATTTGATATATTACAAGATGTCATAATACCAGGGATTCCCATATTCTTCCTCTTTTATATTATACTAGTGGGCTGGATACTCATAAGCTTGCATATCAATAGTCCTCATACTTGAACGTTCATTGACATTGAAGGCAGTTGCCAAAGTGGCTAGAGCATCTTCCATTTGATTCTCTTCTCTGGGGAGGTAATGGAATGTCAGTTCCTCAAACTCTTTGATGAGCTCCAGGACCAACTTACGGTATTTCACTAACTTGGTATCTTTCGTTTCCCATTCACTCTAAGTTGATAAATTACCATGGCTGAATCCCATATACTTTGAGTGTTTTTAATTTACGCTCAATGGCAGCTCTAAGACCCAGAATACATGCTTCATACTCAACCAAGTTGTTTGTGCAATCGAATTCAATCGGTTGGTGAAATGATAGTGTTCTCCACTAGATAAGACCAAAATTGCCCAAATCCCGTGTCCCGAGACATTTGAGGCACCATCAAAATTCATTTTCCAATGTTCATCAGTAGGGGAAATGTCTCTTCAGTTGATATAGCCATCTAATCTTTGTCTGGAAAATCGAAGTTCAACGGTTCATACTCTTCAGAAGCCCTGGTTGCAATAAAACCAACAATAACACTTCCTTTAATTACTTTTTGGATTACATATTGAATGTCAAACTCAGACAATAAAATTTTCCAACGAGCCAATCTTCCAGATAAAATAGGTACACCCATTAGAGATTTCAGAGGATTAAGTCTAGAGATCAACCAAGTAATATGATACAACATATACTGCTTGAGCCTTCGAGTAATCCGAACTAAAATACATCACAACTTTTCTATTGGTGAGTACCTTGCCTCACAATCAGTGAAATTTTTGCTGAAGTAGTAGATTACTCTTTCTTTTTTATCGGTTTGGTCATACTGCCCTAATACACCCCATTGAATTCTCGAAGATTGACAAGTAAATAATTAACAGTTTGCTTGAGATTGGTGGTATTAAGACCGGAGCATTAAAAATATCCCTTTATTTCTTCAAAATCTCCTTGTCAATCATCGTTCCATACCCATGGGTTACTTTTACGGAGAAGGTGAAAAATGAGATCACACTTCTTGGTTAATTGTGAAATAAATCGGGCGATGTAGTTTGATCTCCCCAGGAATCCTTGAACTTCTTTTTGTGTTTGTGGGGGTGGTAAATCCTGAATAGCTTTGAGTTTGTCTGAATCTACTTCAATCCCTTTTTTGCTTACTACAGACCCTAGGAGTTTCACAGACGTTACCCCGAAGGTACACTTGCTTGGATTGAGTTTTAACTGGCATTTCCTTAATCTTTGGAAGAGTTTCCTCAGATTATCGATGTGTTCTTCCTCTATTTTGTCCTTAACAATCATATCATAGACATATACCTCTATTTCTTTATGAATCATATTGTGGAACAGTGTTACCATGGCTCTTTGGTAGGTTGCCCCTGTAATTTTTAGCCCAAACGACATCACCTTGTAGCAAAACGTGCCCCACATGGTGATAAATGTAGTCTTTTCCGTATCTTCGGGATGTATCTTTATTTGATTGTATCCTGAAAACTCATGCATGAATGAAAATAGGGAGTTACCAGCAGTATTGTCCACCAGGGTGTCTATGTGTGGTAAAGGGAAATTATCCTTCGGTCTCACCCAGTTAAGATCTTTATGGTCGACGCACTTGCAAACTGTCCCATCTTTCTTGGGTACTGGAACAATGTTTGCTACCCATTATAGATACTTGGCTACTTTCAGGAACCCAACATCAAATTGCTTCTTTACCGGTTTACATTATGGCTTTATCAGTAGTTTGTGTACCACTAACTCAATATCTAAACCTAGAATATCCTCATATGACCAAGCAAACATATCTTTGTACTCTTGAAATAGCTCAATTAGACTTTGTCGTCCCTCAGCAGATAGGGTGGTGCCAATCTTTATCTCTATTATATTTTCCTATGATCTCAGATTCAAGATTTTAATGGGCTCTTCAAGAGGCAGAATCTGTTTATCTTCTCTCTCCACCATTTTTAGCAGTTTAGATGGTAAGTCACATTCCTCGTCATTATCATAACCCTCAACTTCTCCCTAACATATGGGCAGCTCGAAATCTACACCTGGGTCAGAGTCATCAACATTCATACTATTGATACCAAAGGCCCTGAAAGAATAATGAATCTAGTCGGTAATCCATGGAAAGTATGTAGAAGATGGATCAAGTCGATCTTGAGATCGAATGGTGTTTCTCCATTTGGGAATATGATGCATAATGGTTGTTGTTCGGCAGATGCCATAGCTAATTGTCGGATTAGATATAAGAATCAGTCTGTTGTCACGTAAAGATTCTGCGTAAGATGTTTCGTCCTTGTTGTTATCACTATCATCTTTCCCTAAGCGTGTGTGCATGCAGTATTCAGGCTATTGCTTTTATCTTAGGTTCAAAATCAACTAGTTCACCCGGATTCTTCTTAGTCATAAACCAAAACAAACAATATCAGTAATTTGTTGAAGTCCCTGGCAACGACGACAATTTTAAAAAGCCTCATAATTGTCAAATAAATAAAGTCTTTTTCTCAATTAAATAAGCTAAGAATTTAGTATATAGAAGAGAGGGTCGATTCGCAAGGACTTAGAAATTTTCAAAGTTGGTTTGAATTGATCTTGATCCAAGAAAAAACTATAAAAGAAAAATAAAAGGGATTTAGTAAAATAAATTGAAATAAATAAAAACAAGAAAAATGGATGATTGAAAATAATTATGAAGAGAGATAGCCTCTAGTTTCGCTTCACCTCTAGTTTCGCTTCGCCTCAATTTGTTTTGATCATTGAAATATATTTTACTTCGAGATTCTTGCCTGTTACAGTCTACAAGGCCCAACCCTTGTAACTTGCTCTTCTCTCATGTGAACTAATATCCAAAGTCAATCATTAGAATTTAATCCTTGTGTTGATTAACAATGGCTATTGATGTTAACGCCAATGCTACTTTAAGTGATGGAAAAGCACATGCTCAGATTATGGTGTCTCAGTGAGATTCGAACATGATCTTTATTCCCCTTAGCGGACCACCGCTAAGTGTGTTCTTAGGATGTTTAATTTTCTACAAGTTGAAACTTCTCCCTAATGGTAAATCAAAACAACATTCAAGGCAATGTGCACTCTTTGAATTGGAAGTGTTGAGATATTTAAATTAAAGGCTAATTGCCAATCCTAGTTTACAGAAAATTAAGAAAGATATCTGAAGGTATGAAGCTCTTTTCAATTTACACGAAATGGATTGAGTTGTTGCTCAACCTGTGGCTAATGAGAAAATTAGCTAAGCATTATATAAATAGACAAGGAAATATAAATTCCAATATGATTTCAAATGTTGAACCTAAGGGGTATTTATAGCCCGAAAGTTCTAAGTAAATAAATTGACTAATGTCTAATCAAACTAAAAATTGTATCAAGAGTTCTAATAAAATAACTAATTCTTAGATAATATAATAATAAAATAATCAAACAAAAAATTATAAATAAAAAGGTAATAATTCAATAATCAAACTACAAATCATAAATCTAAAAGGTTTATCACAAAAAATAAAAATAAATATTTAAGTCTTGTACTTCTGGTTGAATTCTGCTTCATCTTATGGATAATCTTATGCTAGGTAAATTCCAATTAAATTTTCAAGATAATTTCGCTTGTCTTCTAGAAAATGCTGACTGGACTATCGAAATCTGCTATTTTTTGGGCTAATTAATCCAATAAAGCTCATGTCGAAAATAAACCCAAAAAATATAAATTAGTAATATCCAATCGAAAAATAAGGAGTAAATACAATAAATATATGTAATATTAAACACTCATCACAACTACTAGTAAGTTTAGAGAATTCAAGTGGTGTGAATAGGGACAGAGTTAGGATTCTAATTCAGGGGGTCGAGTATAATTAATACTAAAAAAATAAGAAGAGAAAAATCAAAATAATCCAAAATTTGAAGGTTTAAATAGATATTTATTTTTATATATTTTTAATGATAAAAAAATTAGGGAACATTTACTCTATTATATATAGCTTCATTTTGAAATTGTGCAATGTAATGAAACCAAGTAAGAAAGGTTTAACCATTATTTATAAAAATTGGGATGATCAAGTTCAATTAAATAATAGTAATAATGCACAAACCAAACTATTTTAGTAGTAAAAAAGTTGTTGTTATTTATTAAGATCAAATAATTGAGTATTATTATGTTAGGGGTATGAGCATTCAATATCAAATGATTAAGAGTTATCTTTAAATAGATATTATCTTGTACTTATCTCATATTAATCAATAAAAAATTAATAATAGTAACAATGCTTGGCATTTCTTGCATGAATGGGAGGGCATGTTCGATTGGGATACTGTCACACTGGAATTGTGGACATGGAATTCCATTTAGATATAGTGACGAATTCATAAATATTTTTAATGAAATATATATTTATAGAAAAATGTTATAAAGCTCGTCGAGTATGAATGAGCACCGTTAATGATGAACATTATTAAATTAATTTATAAAATATTAAATTATAAAGTACTAAACATATAATTATAAATTAGTTAAAGATCTAAATGTAATTTAATTAAAATAAAATATTTATAAAAAAATTAGTTTTTAGGGTAAACTATACCATTGACCACCTAACTATTTACCCATTTTATTTTAACCACTGATTTTTCAATTTTATCAATCGGGTCACCTAACTGTTTAAATCTTATCAATCAATCCACCTGTCGTTAAATATTAATGGAGGAGATGACATGAAAAATAATAAAATTTTTATAATTACACATTTAGTCCTCATTACTTACACATTCTATTAATTTTCTCCTAACTTTTAATTAATTCAATAAATTTAATCATCAATCAGATGGTGACATGTGTCACTATGTGATTGGATTTTTTAATATTTTTTAATAAATTTTCCATCCAATCAAATGGTGGCATGTGTCACCAATTGAATGAATAGAAAATAAATTGAATTAATAACCCCTGCTAGTGGGGTTTAAACTAAGACTTGGGGAGAGGAAGCAAACATCATAACCACTGGACTACACCATTCAAATGACAAACATATCATGATATAATATATATAGTTAATGGTAAAAAAAAGGGAAATGACATAATAAGAACTCCAACATGGAAAAATTGAATAACACGATAATATGATATATATATATATATACACACAAATATTATAACTGATTAATATGTGAATGTATTTTATTTTTATTTTAAATATAATGAAAAAATAATAATAATTTTTTTTAATATATTATAATTGAAATATAACGAAGAACTTCGTTGACTTAGAATATTGTTGATAGTTGAGGGCTTATTGTAGTAAGCATTTTTAACTTATGTATTGACTTGTTTATATCCCGGTTAGATTAAAAATTTTATATTTTATTATTTATTCATTATATATTTGAAGAAAAGTTTACGGGAAATTTGATTTTATTGAATTAGTCTATTTTAATATAGAGTTGTTAAATAAGATTAGAATCGATCGACGTTATAATATTTTAAAATATAAGATATGATACATTTCAATTCAATAAAATTAAAATAATGAAGACAATTTATTAATTTAAAATATGTAAAATAATACATTTCAATTATAACATATTAAATTCACTTTTGTTTTAATTTTTGCATTAAATGTGATTTAAAATATAAATAAAACATATTAATTTATTAATCAATTATAATATTTGTTTATGTATATTTTATATTTTCATACTATTCAATTATTTTATGTTTGAGTCCTTATAAGGTCATTTATAACCATTAACTATGTTATAAATTATATAGATTATGTTATGTATTCTAAAAACATTTAGTGGTCTAGCTTAGTGGTTAGAGCGCTAAGTTTTTTGGCTTGCGTCTCAGGTTTAAACCTCACCACATCATTTTATAGGATAAAAAATTTATTAAATTAAAATATTAAAAAATCCAATCATGCAGTGACACATGCACCATTGGATTGAAGATTAAATTTATTAAACTAAATAAAATTTAGGACCAAATTAATAGAATGTGTAATACACATGTCACCATTGGATTGAGGACTAAATGTGTAATTATACAAATTTTATTAATTGCTACGTCATCTCCTCCGTTATGGATTGATTGACAATATTTAAATACTTAGGTGAGCCGATTGACAAAATTGAAAAATCAGTGGTTAAAGTAAAAGGGGCAAATAGCTGGGTGGTCAATGGTATAGTTTACCCTAAAAACTAATGTTTTATATAAATATTGTATTTTAATTAAATTAAATTTAGATTTTTAACCAATTTATAATTATACGTTTAGTACTTTATAATTTAATATTTTATAAATTAATTTAATGGTACGCATCATTAATGGTATTCATCCGTGCTCATCGAGCGTGACAACATCATCCATATTAATAATATAAATTTTTTGTATGAAATAGACTTAAATAAAAAAAATTCAGGTGAAAATATTCGATAAAATTAACAATTAACAAAAAGAAATCGAATTTTAAAATGGACTTGTACTCACCCTAAACAAAGAATATGTTGGCTCTTTAAAACACGCGTTTTTACATGTGATAACTATATTTTATATTTATTTTAATTTAGCTTAATTTATAGGTTAAAATTTTGACTAAATTTATTTATATATGTAAATTGTTAAACCAAATTCAATTTTAGCAGTTCGTATTGTTTTTTCTAAAAAAATATTTATTCTAATTTCAATTTAATGTTTAATAAATTTTGTGTATTTTTTTAAATTTTATTTTTTACACTTATACACATGAATAACTTAATATGTTTTTTAATGTTTACATTGTAGTATTATATATTGTTATGAATTTCCTGTGGGTAATCTTGTGTAACACCCCAATTTAGGGGCTAAATTTTAAAAATTATAAAGTATTGGATTTAATTGGTATTTTGAAAGAAACGGTGGATTAAATTGTAAAATTTCAAAGTTCGCAGACCATTTTAAGAAGTGCAAGAAATTCAGTGGCTAAACTTATGATTTGACCATTTTTCTTTTGGGATGAATTATAACCCCATTCCCGTATGTTTTTCTGCAGATTTCCAGTTTTTCTCTTCTCCTTTAACCCTCCTTTCAACTCCGATCTACTCACCGTCCGACGTCCGATCGATGAACCGAAACCACCATCGTGTTCGTTGTTGATCGAGGAACAAAACCCCTCAAACCTTTCTTCGTGAATCATCGTCGTTCGTCCTTAATTTCAGTCGAAAGTATCGTCGGTAATAACTTGGTTTCAGTTGGTTTTTCGCCGATTCAAGACGATCCGGTCATCCGTTTACGACACCTCCCGCACCATCGTGTTCCTTGTATCATTCTGAGTCCACCGATGTTCTTCGTTTCTCCGTCTTCGCCGACGCGTGGAGGGGTGAGACCATCAAAGTTTCTGACGTTTTGGAATCGAGCTCTCTGCCGTTCAAAATTATGAACCGAGCTTTGTAAGTGCCTCAAAATCGCTTAAAATAATTTTTAGGAAATTTTCCGTGATTTATAGGCTGCTGGAAGAGGTTTTACGCGCCGCCACTACGTGGGGAAGGTCAAAATGACCGGTTTAACCGGTTTTGAACCAGTTTGACCGGTTCCAACCCGACCCGACCCGTTTACTTGACCCGACCCGTTGACCGTTGACCAAAACTTTGACCGGACATTAAACAACCTTTGACTTTAACCAAGTATACCTATTCTGACATTTTTCGACGTTCCAAATCCGATTCCACAGTACATTTTTCGAAATTCGTACCCGAAGACCTCGAAATTATCAGTCAAAATCGTTGAATTTGATTTTGACCGAAAATTCCAATTTTTTAAAAAGTCATATTTTATGCTTTCGACGTCCTGAATCCGAATTCGAAGTTCGTTTCGCCAAATTCGAACCTGGTAGCTGTTTTTCACTAATTTATCACCGATACGATTCGTTTATCGCAATTAAGCTCCGTTTTTTATATAATTTATGTTGATATGTATCTGAGGAAATATTAGAAGATGATTTCAAGATCGAGGACATTTGAATTGAATTTAATAGTCGATCAGTATTGCATGAAAATCGAGGTAATATTTTACTATCTCTTTATGCTTTATGGAACATGTGAATATTGGTAAATGCATGAATAAGATAATGCTAGTCTTAATTGTGTAGTAATTAATTTCTACACTCGATCCGAATACAGTATAAATTTGGTAATTGATTATGGTTCAGAGGACTTTTATAAGGAATTAAGAAATTGTTAGAACTAAATTTCAAGTTCTGTGTTTGGTAAAAAAAATCATCCTGGATCTATATCATATAATTTATTTCATCAAAGGTCATATGTTAAAGGTACTTGGATGAGAAATTATGAGAATATTCCGGTAGGGTAAAATTACGAAAATACCCTTATGTTATAAAAAGACAAGATTTGAATATGGAAGTTGGATAAGAGGTTTTTAAAGACATATTGAGATGTGCATAAGAAATGTTAGTTTTACTTGGAAATTATGAATAACCAATTTTTAATCTTTTGAGGGTTTGCGAAGGATACTAGAAGTCTGTTAAGGGAATCATTTCAAGATCAGAGAGTGTTCAAGAAAGCATTTAATCATAGGATCTCTAAATTATATTATTTTCGTTAAGAGCTAATATCGAAATTATCTGGTTAAGAAATTACGAAAATGCCCTTGAGAGGTAAAATAGTCTGTGTTGACCCTGAATGAGAAAATACTTTGAGGATTTGTACTTAACTTGATTAAGTACGAATTTGATTCTTAAGATCCTGACTTAGTGCAAAAAAATTCTTGATATTTCGTTGGTAAAAACCTGAAGAATGATTTATCAATGGTGCTCTTTTGTCAGAATTGTTCGAAAGGACTGGAAAAGATGACAAGTTTGAATTAAATAATAAGATCAGATAGATAGAAAGGATTAAAATACATCGGATCTGTCAGAATAGTTTGATGGGACTAACATAAATGATAAGTTTGAATTTAATAATAATAAGATCGGACAGAAGGAATTATTGGACTACAATAGATATGTAAAATGACCAAAAATACCCCTATAATGGAAATGACCAAGAATATCACCAAACTCAAGAATGAGTGGATATCCTCGAGCTCTTAAATGAATGGAATAAAACTGAACACCAAAATGACCAAAATACCCTTATGGCCTATACTAAGTAAATGTATTGGATTAATTAAGGAATCCAAATAAGCATAGGTGTTGGACTACCTTTAGAAGTTATGGAATAACTTAAGTGAGCCGATCAACCGTAATGATATGTCAGTACCTGAACGACATAGGTATCGGTTGAATGTGTGTTCATCTTCTCAAGTGTGGTTCAATGATAATTTTGAAAGTACTCAGCTCAGCTCAACTCTATATCGCATTCGGTAATAAGAAATGAATATTCGTTAGACAAATCAACCGCGAAGACTAAATTAAATTGAACGGAAGTACAATATGTATATGAAATTTAGAAACGTCTGGATTACCCTGGAAAACCCCAAAATAACTATAATGGACTTGACTATTAAATGAATTAAGTAACCTCAAAGACTAATGATTAAGTAAGTGATTTGGATGAGTTTGGAAACGTTAATGAACATACATGATGTAATGTTCTTATGGATCATGAACTACAAAATCAAGCACGTCAGCATTTTATGATATAGTGAAAGCCTGAAAATGAAATAAAGACATTGGAAGATCTATTCAGTGATGATTCCGAAGATGATCTATGGATAAGAATTTTTGGTATTAAAGTGTAAATACCCTGGAAGGACAACGAACTGACCAGTCGATAAGTATTAGTTCTAGGAACTATTCATCTAAGAGTTGTTCGATAATCCGATCAATTGATATAGATTGTAAATGTCATGAACCTTCAATTCTTCCTTATCAAGTCAAGTCTCATTCTGAACAACTGATGATTCCGTCAGTTATTGAACTTTTCCAATAGTGATTCTAAATTCCAACATTTTATCGGTATACTGAAGATCCGTGTTTCTCAGCCTGCTAAGATTATCCAGTACATCTGAATAATATCTGTAAACTCTGGTGTGTTCCCTATCATATAAATATTTTATCTGATTTTCGACTTGAATTCTGTTATGATACATGACCTGAATTCTGTTATGATTTCTGATCTGGATTCTGTTCTGATATCTGTTCTGAATTCTCTTTTGATTTCTGATATCTCCGTTTAATGAAGGAAAAATGTTTTAATTGGGGGGGTATTGTTGAAGGAAGTATTTCCGTAGGTTCCTCGGCTTTGTGCTCAGGGTCTTACAAGTTGTGTGGGTTGGGTGTATGGTTCTGGGGAACCTACACATTATGTTGTGTTGAGATGGGATGGGGGTATATATATATATATATATATATATATATATATATGTTTTAAAATATCTGTATCTTTTTACTGGTTTTACGGGAACACACTAGACAACCTATTCTTATCTCCTGAACTCAATCATTCAAAGTATTTATCTGAACTGAAAGCTCATTGTCCGTTAACATCTGAAATATCAGTAGGATCTCCGATCAGCATAAAAATCTGTAGATGTTCGGAACCAATAAGGAAAGATATGCTTATCTGTATCTGCACGTTCTTCAGCATCATCTGATAGTTCTATATTACTGAGCTTTCCAAAACTCACAATCTTTTCAGGTTAAAAGAATTGTACTAGTGCAACTATCGACATCAGTAAGGAAGTTCTTACAGTGTTGTTTGCAGAGTACGGTACATGTGATTAGGGGGCATGTAATTGTATTTTGGTTTTATATATGAGTCTGAAAATCTGTTTTATTTTTGCATACTGATAAATGATTTTATAAGTTATATGTTTTAATAAAAGTTTTAAATTTTCTGCTATTTTTACAGTGGGTCACTCCGGTGGCCCTAATGTGACAACCCAGATCGAATCGGGTTACCCGCATCGATCTGGGAGGTTACATCTTGGGTGGATAGTCGGACCCTTGAACAAGTATAGTCTATTATGTCAATTTCTTCTAGCCCCATCTGCCTTCAATTTTACTATAAATGAGGATAATATTGGAACATAAACATAAACAAGAACACAGAGTTGTTCACGGAATTTAGATCTATCAATGACCCTACAAGTCTTATTTAGAGATAAACCTATTATAATATTTTGCTGTATAAGAGACACAAATCTTCAACCTAACTACACTCGTTAATTATAGGTGCTCTTCACACATTATTAACCTAGATATTTTCTCTCCCTTAAATAATCTCCTTTGATTACTTAATTCACTGATGTAATAATAATAAACTCTCACAAATACATGAATACAATATTTTTTAGTTGAAACGAATTTGTGTGAAACAATTAAATCTCTTAAAATTGAGAAAGTACTCTACAATTACAAGATTATTATATATATGAAGCCTTTAGAGAGATATGAAGTCTTTTTTAATTCATTAGTCTCGATAAAAATTTACCTTTAAAAAGGCTGAGAGGCTTCATCCCCCTTTTCACTTATAAATCACTCTAAAACACTAAAATTAGCTCGTAAAATTAAACAAAATGTGTCAACTTATTTTGTTTGAAATGTTAAGACAACAAAATCTAAACTAGTTCTAACATTTAATGATCATTATCTTAATATATTGAGAAAAATAAATTTGATTATACCCTAAACCTAACCTAGACATTACGACCAAATCTCAAATATCACACTATAAAAAATCGTAAAACTGTAACATTTTAAGAGTCATCATCAGTAGCTACAATGAAACATAAAATAAATGAATGTTGATTGCTAAAACTGTAAATAAATAATGATAAAACATGGTTCAAATTCTCATATAGATAATGTCAAAAAATTCAATAAAACCCAAATTTGATAAAAGTATAAAGTATAATGAAAATAACCATACTTGTATAAAGAAGAAAACTAAATGTCAAAAAATTCAATAAAACCCAAATTTGATAAAAGTATAAAGTATAATGAAAATAACCATACTTGTATAAAGAAGAAAACTAAAGGGTGAGCTATAGAGCTTAATGTGTCCTCTATGTGCGGATTAAACAATACACGGTATAACATGGAATCAATTTACGATAAACAATAATATAAACATGGCTTATTCAAACAACATCAAAGATAATCTGCATGCAATGCACCTACTGTCTCATCTACATCTTCATACGATTACTTAGTAATTAGAATAACCATCCGATGAGGATATACCAACCTGCAATTCGGTAATTAGAATTACCATCCAATGAGGATGCACAAGCGAGTAATTCAGTAATTGGAATTACAATCCAATGAAGATACACTAACCTGTAATTCAATAGTTCTTCCACTTCAGAAACCTAACCCAATGCAACATACATGAAGAATGTTATTTTTATATAAATCGATAAGTCATACATATTCATATTATGATTACGACAACAAATAAACGGTGAGTGCTTACATATGTGAATTTAAATCATATCTATTCATATAAAATATGTAATTATAATCCCATGCTCAGATAGTCATACAACAACAATTACGATAAATAAGTCAACATATCATATAATCGGTACTCACACAAACAACATACACATACGCACTCCATCATAAATAATTGTAGCACTAGACGTGGAACACACCTCTAGCGAGCTATAACTCGGGCTAAACAACACGCTTCTTACTTTCGGTAAATCTAGGGTGACATAGTTCTAGGTCCACTAATGATTGCTTCGGTAAACTTGGATCGCCTTCAAACATAAATAATCGCATGTTAGTCCATTTCCAAATGGTAATTGTAATAAAAAAAAGCCTAAATAATTAATGAGAATGATAAATTGGGACTTTCGAGTTAGAATTTAGTGAAATAGACCGCAAAAACAAATTTGGGATGTCCAAAAATGTTCAGATAGAGGTCTTCGAAAAATATTCAATGGTCAACGATCAATAGGTCAATGGTCAACGATTCATGGGTTAAAGTTAACGGATCGGATCAAATGGTTTAGTTTGGATAATTGGGTTTGGGTCAATTCGATCTAGCTCAATCTGATTTGGTTTAGACAAATTAGTTCAGTTCAATTAACTCTGACAAAGGTCAAAAATTTCTCCAAAAGTTCAACTTGGTCCTTTAAAATTGCTATATTTAAATTAACCCCAAATTTGGGCGTGACAACTCTCCATTCTTTCAAAAAATTCGTCCTCAAAATTTATCAGAGTAGCAGCAGGTTCTCTACTCTTAGCCATTACACGATTACATTTTCATCACAAAGATCTGACACTCATATCATTCTAACTTCCTAGGTAAAACTCAAAATTGACTTACCTCTCAAAAAATATTTTCTAACTACATCTAGAATTTCACTCTTCCACTATGCACTCTATCATACATCATTTCATAAACTATTCCTTACAAGAATGCTTGGGTAAATGGTAACATCTTTATTATATGTAAGTTAAAAAATCGAATAATAAATCAAATATCGATAAAAAAAAAGAGTAAGATAAATCTTGTTGTCTTAGCAAATAACATTCATTCTGATCACCTGATCATGCACCAAACCTACTATTGTGATGGGAAATATGGACAATTTTATTCAAATAATACTCTAATCTCAATATTTTTCATTAAAATAGGATTTGAACATCTTTATTTCTCAAAATAATATTCATTTCGATCACGTAAAGTAAAGATGCTATCATAGAAGAAAAGTGATGTGAATAAATGGTTTTGAAAATAATTTGGGAGTCGCCATCGGCCTTTTGGGTCAGGTAGGTCGAATACCTAAAAAAAATCTTTTAAAAGAATTTTCAAGAAAACATCAATTAAAAGATAAACTGATCTGCGTTTAACCAAAAATTCGTTCTTTTAATAATAAAAAAGGATTCGTGGTCGGTTACGTTTAGGGAAGATTAACCCCTACAACGCCCAAATTGGTATTTTTTAATTATAAATTGTCTCTATTATGAAATTTAAAAATTCAAAATATATTAATTATAATCTATTATTTCAAATATAATTATGAGAAAAAAAAAAAAATAATTTATATATATTATAAATAAAATTTATTTAGTTAGAAATATCAAATGACTCTAGGTGCCTTAAGACAACTCTTTTCTTCGATATTATAAATATTAATTATAATTTTTTTAATATTAATTTTAAAACCAGAATAGGACATCAGTTGTATTAAGACTGCCATTTTCTTCGATATTGAAAAATAAATAATAATATTGAAATAATTTTGTAAAAAAATATATAAAATTATTATTATATTCATATTTATATGACTATATAATAATAAAAATAATATTTAAATATATAAACAAGTAAAATTAAACAATAAAAATACAGTTAGAACTATATATTTAAAAGCAGTAAAATAAATGAAAATATTTAAAATTATTACTAAATTATATCTAATAAAATAAATACTTAATTTAATTAATTATTTAATTAAAAATATTATTTATTAAATTAAATGATTAAATTAGTAATTTATCTAAAATATTTAATTACGGTTAAGGGCTAAAATATAATAAATAAAATTTAGAGACCAATTAAAGGATTATAAATTTGATTTAGTGACTAAAATGTAAGGATTACAAGTTAGGATGGCTGCGGACGAGATTTAACCCTTAGTTAATTACACAAATAGCCTCCCCGAAACGACGTCGTTCGGGAAGGGCTATTAAAGCCCGAAAGGCTGGCCCGAAGGGCCAGCTCTCATTTCCTTTCTTCCCTCTCTCTCTCTTCTCTGAGAGAATTTAAAATTCTCTCGCTTCTCTCTAAAACAGAGAGAAACGAACGGCCGGCAGCCGTTTGCCGGCGTTGACCCCGCCGCCGGCCACCGCCTTCGGTGGCCGGAATTTTTTTTTTACACTAAAACGTAGATCGAACCGTCCTAATGACGGTTCCGGTGTTCTTTTCTCTTAAATAGCTCCCGATCGGAGCAAATTTAAGAAAGTACCTTCGATTTTCGAAGGTTTTGGTGACGTTTGAAGAGGTCCGGCGGTCGTGGCTTCCTCGGTAAGCTGGACCGGTCCAAAAGGGTTCTTCGGTGAGTCACCGGACTTCCAGTGGTGACTCACCGTTTGGGGGAGACGTGTGCGGCTGGAGTGGCTCTTTTGGAAGCCTTCGACGAGACGTGGCAGCGGTGGAGATGGTGAGAGCAGCTGCGGCGGCCGCGTGGCCCTAGGGTATCATACCCTAGGGTTTGCATCTGGAGGAGTGTGGGCCGTTGGATCTCTCAGATCCAACGGCTGAGATGATGAGGCGGCTAGGGTTAGATCAAACCCTAATCTATTTTTTAGGGTTTAGTTGGGCCATCTGAATTTGTAATTAGGCTAGATAATTTGGGCATGTTTGTAATTATTATTATTATTTTTTTAATAATAATATATATATAATAATTATAATAATAATAATTATAATAATAATTATAATAATAAAAAAATTAGTATCTTCAGCTGCCCCTCTTTGCTCATTCTTGTGTTAACAAGAATAGGGCAAAGACGAAAAGATAAATTTTTTTTGGAGATGTTGAATAAATTCTTCTCTTTCTTCAGATGAGTTCTTCTCATTATGAACTTTTCGCTGGGGATGATGTTGACCTATTTCCTTCTGTGATAGAGTCATTCAAAAGGTTGAATAAGCTCTTCTCATTATGAACTTCTTCTTTCTCCTTCAGATGAGTTCTTCTCATTATGAACTTTCTCTGGAAAGGTTGATGCTAATCTATCTCTTTCTGTAATAGAATTATGCAAAAGGTTGAACAAGCTCTTCTCATTGTGAACTTCTTCTTCTTCAGATGAGTTCTTCTCATTATGAACTTTCTCTGGAAAAACTGATCCATCAAGTTATGGATTTGAGCAAAAGGTTGAACAAATTCTTCTCATTATGAATTTCTTCTTATTCAGATGACGAGTTCTTCTCATTATGAACTCTACCTGGCAATGTTAATCCATCAAATAATGAATTTAAACAAAAGGTTGAACAAATTCTTCTCATTATGAACTTCTTCTTCCCTCTTCAGATGACGAGTTCTTCTCATTATGAACTCTACCTGGCAATGTTAATCCATCAAATAATGAATTTAAACAAAAGGTTGAACAAATTCTTCTCATTATGAACTTCTTCTTCCTTTTTCAGATGAGTTCTTCTTATTATGAACTCGAACTGGTAATGCTGATCCATTGAATGATGAATTCAAGCAAAAAGTTGAACAAGTTCTTCTCATTATGAACTTCTTCTTCCTTCTTTAGGTGAGTTCTTCTCATTATGAACTCTAACTGGTACTGCTGTTCCACTGAGTGATGAATTTTAATCTTTGCTAAAATCTTTGAAATTCCTGTCAAAATTTAACATGGATAAAATGAATGAAAATGCACCTATTTTTGCAAATGCCTAAATATGATACATGAATGTTAAGTTTATTTTTATTTGATTTCAAATTAATGAACTTAGTATTTCTTCAGTTGAGTAGAAATCCAATAAATCTTTCTTCTTCAAATCGGAGAATCTATCATCTTTGAAGAGTGTAGATGTAGATATGCCTGAATTTTTGCATAATGTCACAAAACCACTTGAGAATAAAACTCAATAGTATAGGCTCTTGAAAAGGCTTGTATTCATGCAACATGTTGATTCTGATAACAACTCATCTGATTATGAAGCGATCTTTCAATATGATTTCACAGATATGGATAGTTCTTTTGATACCAAGGAAATCCTGAATTCTGATTCTGATGAGGAGAGTAAACCATTATACTTGACGAAAATGGGATACTCAAATGCTATGTCTTCAATAGCCATGGATATATAATCCTGATTCATCAATTGCAGAGTTGACAGATTTTATATGTGCTGCTCAAATGGCTAAGGTTGTTGACATACTTCTTCCGGTAAAAGATAGGAAGCTCTTATACAATGATCCCAATTACAAGAAAAGGCGAAACTTGGGCTATGATTTTCTTAAAAAAAGAATAAGCAGAAGAAGCTTGAAAAGAAGCTTCTTAATGAAGACGATCATGCAGTTCATCTTTCAATTACAATGATTGGTTTAGTGGTTCTTACCGAACCAGATCAGATGACTCAAAGAACACTTCCAGATGCTATTGGGTCTTCTTCTTTTTGCTATGAGCAAATTCATTTTTCAAATCCAATGATTGATTTTAGGGTTCATACCAAATCAGATCAGATAACTCAAAGAACACTTCCAGAAGATGCTATTGGGTATTCTTATTTCTACTATGAGCAAATTCATTTTTCAAATTCAATGATTGATTTTAGGGTTCATACCAAATCAGATCAGATAACTCAAAGAACACTTCTAGAAGATGCTATTGGGTCTTCTTATTTCTACTATGATCACATTCATCTTTCAAATTCAATGATTGGTTCTATGGTTCATACCAAACCAGATCAGATAACTCAAAGAACACTTCCAGAAGATGCTATTGGGTCTTCTTATTTCTACTATGATCACATTCATCTTTCAAATTCAATGATTGGTTCTGTGGTTTCTACCGAACCAGATCAGATAACTCAAAGAACACTTCCAGAAGATGCTATTGGGTCTTCTTATTTCTACTATGAGCGCATGGCACTTGTTCCACTTGAATCTGATGAGGTGGAAATGCTTCTAGGTTTCCCTAAAAACCATATAAAAGGATCTGTATAGAGACATGTTCCATGGTGGTATCAAAGTCCTGTCTCTTTTCTCTGGGATCAATGATGCAGAGGTTGCCTTTTACTGTCTTGGCATACTTTTGAAAACAGATGTGCAAGAACTGAATGATGATCGCTTGGAGCAATTGATGAGTAGTTTTAACGATCTTGATCTTGTTGTCGGTGGCATCCAGCGTAACAACCTTACTGGAAGAAATAAACATCATTCATGGGCTTGAAGATTTTTGTTGGTGCATTTACTTGCAATGATTGCTACAACAAACTGTCTCTTCTGCTGCTCCAATATATCCCACTCTTTTCGAATCATGGAACGGTTTAGTTGACAGTAAAACTTGTCATCTTCAACTTTTGGAATACTGTAACCAATGTTACCCTATATAACCAGAGTGCAATAATGACTTGTTCATGGCTTTATGATGGTGATGATTTGCTTACTTTGTTCCATGCCTTTAAAAGTATTAACATAAAGTGATATTCAGAAATCTTTAACTTATTTCAAAATTATGTTAATTCATAGAAGAATAAATTGAATTTTCGAAAATAAATTGAATCTCAAATAAATTGAACTTGGAATTTATTAATAAATAGATAGAATTGTACTCAAAGTTATGGCAATCACAAGAATGATAAAAATTCAAATGACTCAACAAATTATTAGCATAAGTATTTCTAAATTAATCAAATTGACACAATTTAGAGTAATGATGTAAGCTTTTGTCTAGAAGATCTCAAACGTTGTCAAAATGCTTGTAGATGTGAAGTTTCTCCCAAACTGTCAAAATCTTAAGAGGGTTCAATTGCCAGATGCCTAATATCAATATGCATTTGAGCCGCCCATTCAGGTTTTCAACTCAAATCCTTCCTTTGGTTACAAGATGCTCTTTGCGGGTTTTCATCTTGACCCCCTTTTTTCTTTTCTCTTTTTTTTTCTTTTCTTTCTTTTTTTCTTTTTTTCTTTTTTTCCTTCAAGCATAATATTTCTTGACAGAATCCGAGTTTATTGGATTTCTCAGAATTTTTCCATCCATTTCTGCCAAGATCAATGCTCCTCCGGAAAAGGCCTTTTTTACAACGTATGGCCCTTCCCAATTAGGCATCCATTTCCCACGGAAATCTTTATGTATAGGCAAGATCTTTTTTAGTACTAGATCACCCTCTTGGAATTCTCTTGGATGTACTTTTTTGTCATGAGACTTCATCATCCGTTTCTGATACATCTGTCCATGGCAAATAGCTTTCAATCTTTTCTCCTCAATAAGGTTCAATTGATCAAATCTAGCTTTGATCCATTCGGATTCATCCAATTTTGTTTCTCTCAACATTCGAAGCGATGGAATCTCAACTTCAATTGGTAAGACTGCTTCCATCCCGTAGACTAAAGAAAAAGGTGTTGCCCCAGTAGATGTTCGAACAGTAGTTCGGTATGCATATAAAGCAAAAGGTAACTTCTCGTGCCAATCTTTGTAAGTTTCAATGGTCTTTGTAATAATTCTTTTGATGTTCTTATTTGCCGCTTCAACTGTCTCATTTATCTTTGGACGATATGCCACTGAGTTTGCATGTTTGATCTTAAACTGTGCACAAAGTTCGGTCATCATTTTGTTGTTCAGGTTCAGAGCATTATCTGTAATGATCCTTTCTGGTAAGCCATACCGGCAAACTATCTCTTTCTTTATGAATTTGCAGACTGTGGACCTCTTAATATTGGCATATGAAGCAGCTTCAACCCATTTGGTAAAATAATCAATTGCCACAAGGATGAAGCAATGTCCATTCGATGCTTTTGATGTGATTGCACCAATGACATCTATTCCCCACATAGAAAATGGCCAGGGTGCTGTCATTACGTGTAAAGGAGATGGGGGTACATGAATCTTGTCTGCATATATCTGGCATTTATGACATTTCCTTGCATAATCAATGCAATCTGTGTGCATGGTAGCCCAATAGTATCCATATCTCATTATTTTTCTGGCCATGGAAAGACCATTTGCATGTGTTCCACATATTCCACTATGTACTTCCTCAATGATGCTTCTGGCTTCGCTGGTATTTAAACATATCAATAGCATTTGATCATTGCTTCTTCTATACATAATCTCGCCATCAAGAAAATATCCAGCATCCATTCTTCTCAAGGTTCTTTTATCAATTTCAGATGCATTTTGTGGATAACTTTGATTTTTGATATATTGCAAGATATCATAATACCATGGTTTTCCATCTACCTCTTCTTCCACACTATAACAATGTGCAGGAATTTCATATACTTGCATTTTGATTGGCATCATATCAACTTTCTTAGTTGCCTGAAACATAGCAGCTAATGTAGCCAAAGCATCTACCATTTGATTTTCTTCTCGAGGGAGATAATTGAAGGTGACTTTCTCAAATTCTTTCACTAATTTGAGGGTAAAATTTCGGTATTCCAACAATTTGGGATCTTTTGTTTCCCATTATCCTCGTAATTGATACACCACTAACGATGAATCTCCATATATTTTGAGACATTTGATTTTTCTTTCTATAGCTGCTTTCAATCCCATGACACAAGCTTCGTATTCCGCCATGTTATCGGTGCAAAAGAACTCCAGTCTACTTGTAAAGGGATAATAAATATTTTCTGGAGAAATTAACATTGCCCCGATTCCTCGTCCCAAGGCGTTGGATGCTCCGTCAAAGTAAAGCTTCCAAAATGCAGATGCATCATTTGTTCCGACTTCTTCATTCATGGATATGCACAACAAATCTTCATCGGGAAAATTGAAACTCAAAGGTTGATAATCATTTGATACACGACTGGCCAGAAAATCAGCTATGACACTTCCTTTTATCGCTTTTTGGTTGACATATACAATATCAAACTCAGATAATAACATTTGCCATCTAGCCATTCTGCCTGTCAAAACTGGTGATTCCATTAAGAATTTCAAAGGATCAAGTTTGGATATCAACCAAGTAGTATGATATAACATATATTGTCTGAGTCTTCGAGTAGCCCACACCAAGGCACAACATAATTTTTGTATTGGTGGATATCGAATTTCACAATCAGTAAATTTCTTGCTCAGATAAAAAATAGCTTTTTCTTTTCTTCCAGATTCATCATGTTGTCCTAGTACACATCCCATCGAATTTTCAAAGACCGTCAAGTAGAGAATTAGCGGTCTATCAGGCATTGGTGATACTAAAATGGGGGCATTGGATAAATATTTCTTAATAATATCCAAAGTTTCTTGACATTCATCATTCCAGACTTCAGGATTGTTCTTTCGAAGTATTTTGAACATTGGATCATATTTGTCAGTTAATTGAGAAATGAACCGGGATATATAATTTAATCTTCCCAAAAAGCCTCGAACTTCTTTTTTTGTATTGGGTGGTGGAAGATCTTGAATTGCTTTTACTTTATCTGGATCAATCTTGATTCCTTTTTTACTGACCACAAATCCCAAAAGTTTCCCAGAAGTTAGCCCAAAAGTGCATTTAGCGGGATTAAGCTTTAATTGATACTTCCTCAATCTTTGGAAAAGCTTTCTCAGATTTTGAATATGTTCTTATTCAGTTCAGGATTTGGCAATCATGTCATCTACATATACTTCAATCTCTTTGTGCATCATGTCATGAAACAAAGTTACCATGGCTCTTTGATACGTTTCCCCTGTATTTTTCAATCCAAATGGCATCACTTTATAGCAGAATGTGCCCCACATGGTTACAAATATTGTTTTTTCCATGTCTTCAGGATTCATTTTTATCTGATTATATCCTGAAAAGCCATCCATGAATGAAAACCATGCGTGTCCTGCGGTATTGTCTACCAAGGTGACTATGTGGGGTAATGGAAAGCTATCTTTCGGACTAGCTTTGTTGAGATCTTTGTAATCCACACACATTCGAACTTTCCTATTTTTCTTTGGTACGGGAACAATGTTGGCTACCCATTCTGGGTATTTGGCTGCCTGTAGGAAACCTGCATTAATATGTTTCATCACTTCCTCTTTGATCTGTAACAACATTTCTGGCCTCATTCGCCTGAGCTTTTGTTGGACCAGTTTATATTCTGGGTTGATTGGAAGCTTGTGCATTACTATATCTGTACTCAAACCAGGCATATCTTGATAAGACCAGGCGAAGATATCTTTGAACTCTTGAAGGAGATTTATCAATTCTTGTTTTATCTGGATTGTCAGAGTAGTACCAATTTTCACCTCTTTCATTTCTTCATCTGTTCCCAGATTTACAGTCTCAATCTCTTCTTTGTGAGGTAAAATTTGTTTATCTTCTTTTTCTACCAGTCTTAATAATTCAGTAGGAACATCACATTCTAGTTCATCCTCACACCCATTGATTTCTTCCAGACATATGGGCTGCTCTAAATTTATCTCTTGATTAAATTTAGGAATAAACATGCTATTAATGTTGTGACACCTGCAAATTTAAGTCGGACATATTTCCGAAAGAATATAGTAAATTTATGAAATAAATAAATGTAAAAATGTAAGAAAATGTAAAGAATGATTGCCATCTGAAAATTTTAAAGAAAATTTCTTATATTTCCTTTACAAGATAACAAAAAGTTTTCATACTTTTGGGCTAGACATAAAGATTAGTTCTGAATATTACTCTGCGTTAATATTAAAAACTATAGGAAGGTCTTCAGTGGTCCAATTTTTGAGTGTTTCTCCAGGAAAACATGGGCGAATCCTATCCAAGTATTTGCCAGTCTTGTTGTCATTCATGATCATGTTGATAAATAATCCAATCATAGCTTCTTCAACTATGCTTTGATCTTTCGTCAACTTTTCTTCTTTAAAGGCCTCAACAAGCTGTTGTTCTATATTAATTGTTCCCCCTGATCTGAATGTGGTCTTCAATTGTGGGAAAGACATGTGTTCCCAAAGGATTTCTTCCCCTTTGAACCTTGCCTTTCTATCTTCACACCTTCTTTTCATCTCTTTGTTCTTTTGCTGAAAATTGGGCTTAAATCCAAGCCCAAAACGATCTTTCTTCATCTTTATACTTACAGGAACTGAAATCCCTTGAAGATTCTTTCCTAAACCTTTCCCAGCTTTAGCTCCGATGCCTAATGTTTGTTGTACCGTCATCCTGGTACAATCAGATAATCTGGGATATGGAATTTTGCTTCCTTCTGCAATAAAGGTTGCATTGACAAGTTCAAGAGCTCGGAAAGAGCATTCAAGAGCATCATCATTGGTTTCAATATATGGAACATCACTTGTTATAAACGCAATGATTTCTTCTTCAGCTCATACGCATATTAGTTGTCCATCAACAACAAATTTCAATTTCTGATGTAATGAAGAAGGAACGGCTCATGCTGAATGAATCCATGGCCTCCCTAATAAATAATTATATGTAGGGTGGATGTCCATCACCACAAAGTCAATATTGTACACGACTGGTCCGATTAACAACGGTATTTCCATTTTCCCAAGCACCTCTTTTTGAGTACCATCAAAGGCTCGTACTACATTCTGATAACTCTTCATGTGTGATTTATCCACATGCATTCTTTGAAGTGTGACTAGAGGAATCAAGTTTAGAGAAGATCCATTGTCAATCAATACTCCTGGCAAAACATGACCATGACAATGTGTAGTGATATTCAAAGCTTTTACTGACCCCATTCCGCCTTCAGGTATTTCATCATCCGTGAACGTTATGTAATTGTCAGCAGCTATATGTCCCATAATTCTGTCAAGTTTATTGAGGGATATATCTTTAGGGATAAATGTTTGATTAAGCATTCTCATCAAAGCATTTCTATGTGCTTCTGAATTCATCAATAGATCAAGAATAGAAATTCTCGCTTGTTGTTTGTGTAGTTGTTCAACCACACTATACTCACTATGTTTCAGGAATTTCAAAAATTCTTGCGCTTGTTTTTCTGTTACAAGCTCATTGAATGTTGGAGGGGATTCATCATCAACTACCTTTTGGGGTATTACCATGGTTTTTCCTTTTGTTTTCACTTGTTTCGAGGCATTGGATGTTTCGGGAGAGTAACATCTCCCACTTCTTGTAAAGAATCCGACTTCACTCACTGCTTCAGATGTCGAACCCAGACTCTGTATTTTCTCTTCTATTTTTTCTAGAGAAACAGATCCTCCTACCACTGAAACATTGGTAGTATAATTCCAAGGTACTCTGCGGGTATCCTTGTATGGAAATGGTAGAGGAGTGGTGATAACTACTTTCGGCTTTATTGGTGCAGGAATCACCGTAGAAGATTTCACATTAATGATCACAGGATCACTTGTTCTCTGACTAGGTTTAGAATCTTCTGATGAGCAAATATCATCTTCTTTTTTCCTTGGTTCTTCTTCAAAGAATTCTATCTCTCCGCTATTCATCAATTCTTGTAACAAATCCCTAAACTCATGACATATTTGAATTGCATGCCCCTTCTCTTGATGATATTCACAATAATTCTTGCCTTCATTATGCTTTGGCCTGAATTGTTATGGAATTATACCGGCTAAAGAGAGTTGTTGAAATACCCAAACAAAAGGAGATTTAATTTCAGAAATGTCAGTTTTTGCTTTCTTTCTATTCTCTTCCTGAATTGCATTCATGTTTTTATCTTCATGATTTGGCAATGGATGATTTGATGTAGATGGTGAATTGAATTCCAACTTTCCAGTGTTGATCAAATTTTGAACCACCCTTTTGAATGCCAAACAGTTTTCAATAGAATGACCCGTAATTCCTTCATGGTAAACACAATGTGCCTTTTCATCATACCATGGAAGGAATGGTGGTTGCATGGGAACCAAAGGATAGGGCCGTATGACATCTGCTTTTAACAGCGAATCATAGATCTCAGCATATGGTACTGGTAAAGGTGTAAAAGACAACCTTTCATTTTCCTTTCGAGATCCTCTGGACTCTTCTCGATTAGTGTTTGTTTCTTCTTTCTTAACCCTTGGCTGGGTTATTGTAACACTTTTCAATGAATCCTTGTTGAAAGAATTTGCATTGTTGACTTCATTCTCTTTTTACTGGTACATAGGCCTTTTAGAACTAGACCCCTCATTTGATTCAATTTTGCCACTTTTCAAGACATTTTCAATGAGTTCTCCAGAAATGACCAAATCTGCAAAATTTCTGGTTGCATTCCCCATTAGATGATTTAAATAAGGAGCTTTCAATGTATGGACAAATATTACTGTGGCCTCTTTTTCTGACAAAGGTGGTTGAACCTGGGCTGCCGTGTCACGCCATCTCTGAGCATACTGTCTGAACGTTTCGTTATTCTTTTTCTCCAAATTTTGGAGAGTCAATCTATCAGGGACCATGTCTGTTACGTGGCGATACTTCTCTAGGAATGCTTTAGCCAGATCTTTCCAAGATCTAATGTTGGCTTTGGTCAATTGAGTATACCATTTTAAGGCTGGTCCTGTCAAACTATCTTGAAAGCAGTGAATTAACAATTTCTCGTCTTTCACATATCCTACCATTCTGTGACAAAACATAGTAATGTGGGATGAAGGGCATGTGGTACCGTCATATCTATCAAATTCGGGAGCTTTGAACTTGATGGGGAGGATTAGGTCTGGAACCAAACTCAACTCACTAGCGTCAAACCCATAGAATGATTCAGTTATTTCCACGGATTTCATTCGTTCTTCTAAGCTCTTGATCTGTCTGGTCAATTCTTCATTTACTTTTTCTTTTTCATTCAGCTCATTCAAATCTGGGATTAAATGCTCAGTATTAAAATCCCCTATTTTTACATCTGATATAAGTGGATTTTTGCTTGAAGATACAGGATCCACTTGTTGATTTTCATGTGGTTTGGCTTCTTGAAATGCTGATGTGCGAGCATTGATTTGTATAGGTGTAGTACCAGAGTGATAAATTGGTTCTGGTGGAAAACCTAAAGGATACATAGGTTCTTGGTCGAAAGATACAGGATTTTCATGCATTTTTCCAATGATAGCCTGCCTTTTAAACATGTCTTCTATTTTCTGCATCATGTTGTCTTGTGAATTTGCAATACTGGCTTCAATTTTCTCTAGCTTCATTCTCATTTCTGCTTGTTCTTTATTATGTTGTTCCTCAATACGTTGTATTTTATCCTCCATAATTCTCTTAGTAGCTTGTCTAGTACCGTAGTGATGTTGTATTTCTCTTTTGGTCAGAATAACTGCAATTGAAAAATCTTCTGATATTATTATATTTTTTCAAATTTTAATTAATGAATTTTATCTTAATAATAAAAATTATACATAAAGAAAATCATGAAATGAATAATGAATGTATGTAAAATGTATGTATGCAAAAAGGTATTGATCCCAAAAAGTTAACTGTCATAGAACAACTTTCATCGGCATATAAAAGTTTCTTTATAATAGTTCATAACTACAGATAAGGTGTAGCTTTCCTATTAAGCTCTATAATTTCTTTCATTAACCATGACACCTTCTTTCAGAACTTAGAAACTGGATCAACGTGATGCTCAATTATTTTAGCTTCAACAGCTAGTTCCCCAACATATCTAGCAACTTCGCTCATTTGTACCATGGCCTCGAATACCATATTACTTCTTTCTTCACTTCTTTCTACATAGAAATCAGTTGAATTTTGCCATTGTTCATTAGTTCCTTCAAGAGTTTGCTCTAACTCAGTGATTCTGACTTGACAATTGTACAGAGTTTTTTCAAGATCTCTAATGCGTCTTCGCAGTGAAGCACTTTCCTCATTACTTTCTTTGAGATCATTAGGTCCTAGACGAACCTTTTCTTGAAATAATGACTCTTCAAGTTGCAAAATGTAAGCATTAAACTCTGTATTTTTATTTCTAGACTGATCCAGATCTTCTTCAAGTTTTGTTCGTGCTTCTTGCGTTCTTTGATTAAGCTTCTGGATTTGAACATTCTTGTTTCTGCATCTTTGCATCCAATTGCTAGCCATTTCTTGCTCTACCTCAAGTTTGGTGTTGAAATTCTTTCTTTCCAGCTCCCATTTTTCTTTTTCAATATTGAACTCTTCAATCTTTTGGCCTCTGACTTCAAGTTCGGCAATCAGCTGGTTCATTTCAGATTCAAATCCCTTGAACATGATATTTTTCTCACCTTCAAATTTATCAAAGATGTCATTCTTCATCTCTTCTAAATCTTTGGCTCGATCCCTTTCTTTTTGCATTTCATTCATGATCTCGCGGTGTTCAGCTTTGTGTTTTATAATTCGCTCTCTTCTGTCAACCTCAAAATCTTCCATTTTTTGCTTTCCTTTCTCAAGGCTTTTGAGTAGACGGCTATTCTTTCCTTTCAGATCTTCAACTCGACTTTTCTCGATGTTCAATTCTCTGGTCATTTGTACTGTTGATTGGCTTGGTCCTGATGCTTTCCGGGATTTATATAACTCCTGGTAATTTTTCTTTAATGCTCTAAATTCACCATCAACTTTTTCTTTGTTTTCTCTCAACATTGCACATTGTGATGAATGAAAGTCAATGTCAACACCCAACATAGCTTTATCTCGTCTCATTTGCTCTAATTCTCTCGACCAGCCTTCTCTTTCTGCTTCAAACTCAGCTCTCAGGATTTCAATCTCTGATGGAACCACCTTAATGCGATCTTCCATAGAGATATCCTCATTTTGATCTGGTAGAGGAATATTTTCATTTTTCCTGACAGATCTCTATTCCTCATAATCAGGAGTTAGCATTTCTTTTGCTGCTTTAGCTCGGATACAAAAAGTTGTTTTCCAAGCTGTAAAGGCTTCCGTGATATTTCTTTTATAATTTTTGCTGTGGAATGCGAACTCAGATGAATGTAATCCAGCGGTGACAGGTACAAATTGACGACCTTCATACTGTCTTATGACCAGAAGTGGTGCATATCCAATTCCTCCCCACAATCCGAGCAGCATTATCCAATTGTAATCACCATATTTGTAAAAGAATTCTCTTTGGATTTGCCATGGGGCTCACCAAACAATGTCATTGCTTTGCAGATTTCGAAAGGCATTAATCCACATATCTTTCTTAATTTCTTTCGGCCATTCTTGCTCCATAAATTCTTTTAATGGTGAGTAATCCATATTAAAGCGCCGGTATGAAACCTTTTCTGTCCTCCAGAAATGGCTACGGATCCAAACATATAACAATTGGGTACACCCTGAGAATCGTTCACCTCCTAGCTTTCTACAAGCATTTAACGATCTGAAAGTCTATGCTAGAATTGCAGAAACAGGATTAATCTTTTTTGGTAGCTGCTCAAACAAATCTACTACTGCAGCTTCAATATATCCCAATACTTTTGGGAAGATGACCACACCATACATACCCAGAGCAAATAGATCGAATCGTACTTTAGTGTCTGGATGACTCTGAATAAGTTCTTTAATGTTAGTCCAAGCAATGCCTTCGCTTTCGCCTTTTTGTTTTGTACGGGATGCCACCCATTCTTCTCGTACTCCGGCAATCTTTGCTAATTTAACTCGAAAGGGTTGAGTTTTAATTGACTTTGAATAAATTCGATTCTCCAAAGCCCCTTCTATATGTAGCAAAGTTGTGTACTCTTCAATAGTAGGGACCAAGTCCTCCTTATTGAGAGTGAAGCAATTGTACCCTGGATTCTAGAATTGAATTAGGGCTCGAAGTAAGTCATCATCAACTTCGACATAGAGCAAATATGGGATGTCTCAGTAAGTCTGATAAAACTGTAACTTTTTGTTTGAGTCCCAACTTTCCCAAATGCTTCGCAAATCTTGTATATCATTTCTTTTTAGTGAAACTGGAGCATAACTGGCCAAGTCCGATACATAGTCATCTTGCAGACTGTCTCCTCCTTGTCTTTGTAAGTCTTCAGCCCACTGCCTTACTTCTGATTTTAGAATTATTTGATTTGAACACTTTTTATCCATGGATGAAGGCTTTCCAATGAGACAATTAACACGAGGATCAATGCCTTTTATCCTGTATGATGCTATGCAAACAGAAGAACTAAAGAACACACAAAAAGAAATGAATTAGTTTACATAATAAAGAAATTTAATAATAATGTCTACCTAAATATTCTTATTTAAACATGTTTTTTCATAATTTAAATAATTTAAATTTACATTTAATTTAATCAGTAAGAAAATAAATAAATTAAAAAGAAAGTTAGAATTCATTTCTCCTGTGTGTACACCTATTTTGGACAAAATTTTGGCATGGCTTCAGATCGGAAGAATTTCTAGGGTTTATTATATGCAAGGTTTCAGATCTAAGAATAAAGGTACCCGAATTGTCCTTGTTAGTGCCCCTTGGGTTGCTAACCCTCAATCCTAGTCCATCACAGACTAAAGTGGATCGAGTTCGATTCGAGGGGATAAATTTCTCTATGCCTGACACGGAGAATAAATTCTCACGAAGACATAGAACATATGAACCCCGAAAGTTACTTGCTAGGTCTGACACGGAGAATAAATTCTCATGAAGACGTTGCTTTCAATCTCACTTAGAAGGGACAAACTCAATTATAGAGCTTTATGTTATGCAATGCAAGTGTTGTATGTGAGGAGAAATGTTCAAACCTCTGACAGAAAAAAAATAAATAATGAAATAAAATACTTGTAAATAAAATGAAATATAAATAAGAAAATATATAAATGCTTTGAAAATAATAAGTATATAAAAAATCTGAAAAGAAAGAATTATAAATCAAATATATGAAATTTTAATTTATAATTAATAGAGACAATTTATAATTGTTTTTAAAAGTTTGACGGTCCCCAGCGGAGTCGCCAAGCTGTCGTAACCAGTTTTCGTCCGGGCACGAAATATTTATTTGTCGGGAAAAGTGATGTGAATAAATGGTTTTGAAAATAATTTGGGAGTCGCCATCGACCTTTTGGGTCAGGTAGGTCGAATACCTAAAAAAAATCTTTTAAAAGAATTTTCAAGAAAACATCAATTAAAAGATAAACTGATCTGCGTTTTAACCAAAAATTCGTTCTTTTTAATAATAAAAAGGGACTCATGGTCGGTTACGTTTAGGGAAGGATTAGCACCCCTACAACGCCCAAAATTGATACTTTTTAATTATAAATTGTCTCTATTATTAGAAATTTAAAAATTCAAAATATATTTAATTTATAATCCTATTATTTCAAAATTATAATTATGAGAAAAAAAGAAAAAAATAATTTATATATATTTATAAATAAAATATTTATTTAGTTAGAAATATCAGAAAAGGACTTTTAGGTGCCTTAAGACAGCTCTTTTCTTCGATATTAATAAATATTAATATAATAATTTAAATAAAATTAAATTATAATTTTTTATAATATTTAATTTTAAAATACCAGAATAAGACATCTAGTTGTATTAAGACTGCCATTTTCTTCGATATTGAAAAATAAATAAATAAATATTGAAATAATTTATGTAAAAAAATATATATAAATTATTATTTATTATATTCATATTTATATGACTATATAATAATAATAAAAATAATATTTAAATATATAAACAAGTAAAATTAAAACAATAAAAATACAATTAGAACTATATATTTAAAAGCAGTAAAATAAATGAAAATATTTAAAATTAGTTACAAAATTATAATCTAATAAAATTAAATACTTAATTTAATTAATTATTTAAAATTATAGGGATTAAACATGCTATTTTTCTTATTTATTAATTTGGTGACTAAAATACAATTATATAAAATTCGAATATCATATTAAAATAAATTAAAAATATATACTCAGGATTAAAATATTATTTATTAAAATTAAAGGATTAAATTAGTAATTTATCTAAAATATTTATAATTACGGTTAAGGGCTAAAATATAAATAAATAAAATTTAGAGACCAAATTAAAAGGATTATAAATTTGATTTAGTGACTAAAATGTAAGGATTACAAGTTAGGATGGTTGCGGATGGGATTTAACCCTTAGTTAATTACACAAATAGCCCTCCCCGAAACGACGTCGTTCGGGAAGGGCTATTTAAAGCCCGAAACCAGCTGGCCCGAAGGACCAGCTCTCATTTCCTTTCTTCCATCTCTCTCTCTTCTCTGAGAAAATTTAAAATTCTCTCGCTTCTCTCTAAAACAGAGAGAAACGAACGGCCGGCAGCCGTTCGCCAGCGTTGACCCCACCGCCGGCCATCGCTTTCGGTGGCCGGAAATTTTTTTTTTACACTAAAACGTAGATCGGACCGTCCTAATGATGGTTCCGGTGTTCTTTTCTCTTAAATAGCTCCCGATCGGAGCAAATCTAAGAAAGTACCTTCGATTTTCGAAGGTTTTGGTGACGTTTGAAGAGGTCCGGCGGTCGTGGCTTCCTCGGTAAGCTTCTCTCCTTTCTTTTCTTTTGTTTTTGGTTGTTGTTTTGTGGGTTTGCTCTGCTTTGGATTTGCTGTTGGTTGCTCCTTTTCTGTTGGTGGTTTTTTTTTGTTCTCCGTTCTTCCTCTCTTTTTCTTTTGTTGGCAGGGCTCGGTGGCTTTTATAGCCACCACTGGTGATAGCTTCGGACCGGTCCAAAAGGGTTTCTTCGGTGAGTCACCGGACTTCCAGTGGTGACTCACCGTTTGGGGGAGACGTGTGCGGCTGGAGTGGCTCTTCTGGAAGCCTTCGACGAGACGTGGCAGCGGTGGAGATGGTGAGAGCAGCTGCGGCGGCCGCGTGGCCCTAGGGTATCATACCCTAGGGTTTGCATCTGGAGGAGTGTGGGCCGTTGGATCTCTCAGATCCAACGGCTGAGATGATGAGGCGGCTAGGGTTAGATCAAACCCTAATCTATTTTTTAGGGTTTAGTTGGGCCATCTGAATTTGTAATTGGGCCAGATAATTTGGGCCTGTTTATAATTATTATTATTTATTTTTTTTAATAATAATATATATATAATAATTATAATAATAATAATTATAATAATAATTATAATAATAATAATAAAAATTTAGTATCTTCAGTAGTGTGTTTGTCCTACGCGGCCAAAATGAGGGAATACTCTTCCACGTAAGAGTGTCTTCAACTAAAACCATCATAATACCATAAGATCACTGTGTACTGATTTTAAGGTTTTCAAAAACAATTAAAAATGTTTAGTAATACAATAAATAGAGTAAATTATATTTTTAATGTCTAAAATGGTTTAGTCCTTAAACATGTTCGACAGTTAATCTTATTTTTATTATATAATGTTTATTGTTATGTAATATAAAATTATTATAAATTAATTTTAAACAATTATACAAAAACATAAAAGTTAAAATCTATTTATTATTAAATTAAAATAAAATAATTTACATATTGTTTAGGGTTTATAATACTGTTAGGTGATGGATTTGGGGTTTTAAGATATTTATCATTTTAGTGATCGTTTTTAATTAATATACAAAATTTTATTATTTTCAGTTTAGTCTTAAAAGTTTTAATATAATCCGATAATGAATTTTATATGTTTTTAAAATTTATAAAATAAGATTTATTCTGAATAGTTATAAAATAAAAGTAAATATAAATTATTGAATGTTATATAGGATAACATTATTATAATCTAACATCTAAAATAAAATTTAAAATTAAAAAAAATAAAAACTAATGTAACTTCCCATTATTTCGATTGTGGTTTATAATTAAAAAAATTAACGGGTTTTACAGTTTGTTATTTTATGTTGAAATATAGTTAAGTTTTATGGTTTGTTATTTTATGTTTAAGGATTCTAAGGATTAAAGGTTCTAGCATTTTGTATTTAAAGATATTGTATGAAAATATACTATAATGACACTTTGATTTCATAAAAGTATATTAAATTAAGGGTAGAGCTAGAAAAATTATTTTGGGTGTCAAATTTAACGAAAGAAATATTTTTGAGTGTCAAATTCAGAAATTGTATGAAGAATTTTTTTAAGTGGATGAAAAATGAATAATGGGTATCAATTTATATTTAAAGGTGTTAATATATTTTAAAAATAATTATTAAATTGATAAAAAATAAAATTTTTTGGGGTGTCATATTAGAAGCTGGCTCCGCCATTGGATCAAACCAAAGATAAATTACAAATTACGAAGTAAAATATTAATATTATTGATTGTGAGATGCTAACAAAATAGGTCATGTCCTGGATATTTACAATGACCTCATCGTTTTAGCTGTCCGATATTTTTGCTAATATTCATATCATTAAGAATCCTACTTGATTTCGGATAACCCTTTAACTTGCGACGCAGTGCAATATCTAATAGAATTGTAGGTTCATTTTCAACCATGTTCCATTTTTTTCATTGTTATCCACGTATGTCATGTAATCAAGATACTAAATGTGTAATCTACCTAAAAATAATAGCAAATAACATTCATTTCGATCGCCTGGATCATGTACCAACCTTCGATTGTGACGGGAAGTATTGACAATTTTATTCAAATAATACTTTTAATTTTAATATTTTCTATTAATATAGCACTCAAACATCTTTATTTTTCAAAATATTATTCATTTAGATCACGTAGAGTAAAGATGCTATCATATAAGAGTGTTTTTTTTTATCAAAACGGCTCCTATGTGGTAGCGTGTTTGCCATACGTGGCTAAACTGAGGGAAGACTTCCACGTAAGAGCGTCTTTAACTAAAACCACCCGAATGCCATAAGATCATTGTGTATCGATTTTAGGGTTTTCAAAATCAATTAAAATTGTTTAGTAATATAATAAATAGAGTACATTATATTTTTAATGTCCGCCATTTTATTTATTGTCTGTCTAGTCCTTAAACATGTTAACAATTAATCTTATTTTTATTATATAACCTTTATTGTTATGTAATATATAATTATTATAAATTAACTTTAAACAATTATACAAAAAATAAAATCTTAAATCTATTTATGATTAAATTAAAAATAAAATAATAGTTTTAGTGTGTATAATACTGTTAGGTGATGGATATGGGGTTTAGGATATTTAGTGATCGTTTTTAATAAATATACAAATTTTTATTATTTTTGATTTAGTCCTTAAAAGTTTAAATTAACTTGAAAATGAACTTAATTTGTTTTTAAAATTTATAAAATAAGGTTTTTTCGGAATAGTTATAAAATAAAAGTAAATATAAATTATCGAATGTTGTATAGAATAACATTGTAAGCACCATTTTTTTTATTCAACAGCCCATGCTGCTCACTTGAAGACTCCACCATGCCTGCTCCACCAGTTGCCTTCCACATGCACCCCATGTGAAATGCCATTTCCAGCTCTCATGTACTGCTGCCACCTCTCATCGCCATGCTACAGCAGCCCATGCCTTCACCATTTCCAGCAGAGCTGCCCATACCCTGCAACACACCAGCAAGGAGCAGATTTCCATTATTTTTATCATGCTAGGGGATCCATTAAAAAGGGAGAGGACCACACGAAAGCGAGGGGAGGACCAGCAAATAGAGAGCAAGCAACAAACACAAAAAACACAGGGGGAGGGGAACGAAAGTGCCAACATTTTTTTTCTTTTCGAAAGAAATGTAACAGAAGGGTTCTTCATCCCCTCTCGATTAGCATTCAGAGAGCATTGTAAAAAGGGATTTCTCCCGTTAGTTATTCGAAAAAAATAAAATGTTTTAATCACCAATAAATTTTTCTTATTTTTCGGTATTACCAATATTCATTTCCTATTTCCAGCTAACCCAAAAACAAGCTATTTCTGGTATTTTTTCCCATATCATTCGAAGGAAAGTGAAAAGGTGGAGGAGGATTTTCACCTCTCGGTTAAAACGGAGGCCGGCGTTGGGGGCTGCCATCACCCAATCCGAACGGTGAGAATGCTCAGAGGACCCTTGGGAACGTCATACCTCGGAGCTAGCTTGATCCAACGGCTGACGGAGTAGATCGGGACACCGAAGAACCCAAAGGTCGCCTACCACTTTCGCGGTGATGGGCGCCGGATCTCACAAAACCGTGGCCCGATTTGAGATCCCGATGTCGAGGAGAGCATACCCGTGTTTTTTTGGTACCGAACGACAACCGGAAGCGACGGAGGTATGGCAGCCAACCGTGATCGACACGGTGCCCGACGGCGACGTTCATCGTCGATCTCGAGGATGCTTTAGAGAGAAGGGAGAGATTTAAGATTGAGGAGACAGGGGAAAGGAAAAAATGAGGAAAAGAAGTGTTTTTAATCAATTTAAGGCCACGCCGAAACGGCGTTGTTTTGGGACTTACCCGAGCACCGGAAACGATAGCGTTTCACCTTGATACTGTGCGTTTTGGACCAAGGGAGAATCGCACACACAGTCCATTATTTTTACCCCGTTTTTATTTTGGTCATTAATCCTTATATGTTTCATTGGAATATTTTTAGTTTCGTCCTAATTTGGCTATTTTCTATTTTATGTTTTAATACTATTGTTTTGGTTTATCTCTTTTTAGGTCCCTGTAACTGTATTTTTACATTTTGGTCCCTAATCTATTTGTTTTTATTTTACTTCGAATTAGACTTTAAATTTTAATTTATTTTAATTTGATCACTGTTTCTTTTTAATTTAGTTATTAACTTTTCTTTTCTTACAATTTAGTTATCTTTTTTTATTTTTGATTTAGCCCTTACATTTTGTTTTTCTTTAATTTAGCTCCTATTGCATGTTCAATTTGTTTGCTTTAGTCAATGTGATTTTATTTTATGCAATTTAGGTCCTTAAGTTTTTAGATCTTTTAAAAATCAATATTTTAGATCTTGACCTTTTTAGTCCCCGATTTTCGATTATAATTATACTATTGACATAATTAATTAAGTTTAATATTAGAGCCTACGTTCTTAGGTTTGAGCCTCTAGGGTCTTTAATTTTCATAATTTGACACCGTAGGTTAGAAAAAACCTTAATTTATTTTTAGTATAATTAGGATTAAATAAAATTTTGCTTGATTGCATTGTTTTTAAAACTTAAGGCACTGTTCACTTATTAAGGAGTTAATAGTATATCCTCCGCGATCGTGCTCAGGGGTGACTACTGGTAATTCCCTAAATAAGTCGACATACTTTTCAAAACCATATCATATTTTCTAAAAACGAGGCAATGTTCGGTTATTAGGCACAATAGCTGATCTCCTGCATTTACGCTCGGGGGTGAATGCTATCGGTTTCAATAAACGAATACCCTTTTCAAACTCTGTATCCTTAATGATTTTAAATTAAATAAAGATCGAACTCAAAATTTCCAGTTTTAAATATAGGGTAATCAACTAGGTACTAATTTTTGGGTGCTTGTGGGGGTGCTAATCATTTTCCACGCATAACCGACTCCCGAACCTAATTTATGGATTTTTCACAGACCCCAAAACTTGGTATTTTATTAAAATAAAATGTTTTATTAAAATCACCCGGTTTTAAAGGTGTTCCAATCGCACCTTAAATGATTGGAGGAGACTCCTCACACTTCGAAACGATTTTCAAAGAGAAAACCCCCGAGTCGGTATCGGTCTTTCCCCGCCTGGGCGAAAGACGGCGTCGACAAACATTATTATAATATAATATGTAATATAAAATTAAAAATTAAAATAGATGAAATTAAAAAAATAAAAACTAATGTAACTCCATTTATTTCGATTGTGGTTTATAATTTTCCAAAAAAAATAACCCGTTTTATGGTTTGTTATTTTATGTTGAAATATATTTAAGTTTTATGGTTTTCTATTTTGAGTTATAAGGGTTAAAATTTGTAGCTTTTGTATTTAAAATATTGTATAAAAATATATGATAAGGACACTTTGATTTCATAAAAGTTGATATCAAACCAAAGATATATTACAAATTACGAAGTAAAATATTAAGATTATTGATTGTGAGATGCCAACAAAATATAACATGTCTTGGATTTCTATAATGACCTCATCATTTTGATATTATAGAGACCCAACTTAGATATTATCTCATCAAAAGTAATTCTTGGAAGTGTTTTGGTGAGAATGTCCGCCTACTGATTTTTGGTAGAAACATAGTTAATTCTTACTGCTCCACTATTCACCTTCTCAGAAATGAAGTGTCTATCGATCTCTACATATTTCGTTCTGTCACGATGAACCGGATTCTCCGCGATTCTTATAGTAAACTTGCTATCACTTTGAAGTTCAAAGTGTTTGTCACTACACAACTTGAGCTCATTCAATGGTCGTTGTAACCAGATTCCTTTGCAAATTTCAAGTGTCATCGCCCTAAACTCTGCTTTTGCGCTACTTTGAGAAACCACTGCATGTTTTTTGCTTCTCCAAGTTACTAGATTTCCCCAAACAAATGAACAATAATCGGTAGTGGACCTTCTGTCGGTTAACTATCCTGTCCAACATGAATCTATAAAAATTCTCATTGTTCTATCCTCATTTTTCTGGAAAATTAATCCATGTCCTGGTGTCATCTTCAAGTATTTTAGCATTCGATTTATCACTTCTAAATGTTCTTCTCTTGGGTCATTCATGTATTGACTTACTATACTTAAAGGAAAAAGCTATATCCGATCTAGTAAGCGAAAGATAAATCAACATACCTACTAATCATTGACACTGTTCTTTGTTTACCGAAGTACCCATTTTTTCCCTTCTTAGTTTTAAATTCACCTCTATGGGAGTTTCTGCCAGTTTGCATCCTTCCATTTTTCTGTCTGATATTAAATGACTATCCCTTGTTTTGATCTAGCCACCTCTATACCCAAGAAGTATCACAAAGTACCTAAGTCTTTAGTCTTAAATTCACTTGCTAGCTTCTTCAATTTTTCTATTATCACAACATCATCACCGATTATTATGATGTCATCCACATAGACAAATAAAATTGTATTTTTCTTGTTTGGTGCAGTTTTCACATACAGAGTGTGATCTGATTGACACTACCTGTAACCATCTTGAATAATTACTTTTGTGAATCTGTTGAACCAGGCCCTAGGAGATTGCTTAAGACTGTATAACAACTTTAATAACATGCACACTTGCTTGCTTTCTGCATTTACTCTAGGTGAAAATCTCATATACACTTCTTCTAAATTCTCGTTCAAGAAGGTAGCTTTTATGTCTAGTCGAAGAAACATCCACTCCTCATTAACAACTAATGATAGAAACACAATTACAATGTTTAACTTTGACATAAGATAAAACGTCTCTTGAAATTTATGAGTGAACCATTTTGCTATCATTCTCGCCTTATATCTTTCAACGTTGCCATCTGCCTTGTATTTCATAGTAAATACCCTTTTACAATCGAACAATTTTTGTCTTTAGGAAGATCAAATATAACTCAAGTGTTATTATTTTTTATTGCCCATAATTATTCTTCAAACGCTTTCCTCCACTTAGGATCTTTCAATGCTTCTTCCACTGTATTCAGCACAACAATACTGTCCACATTAGCTGAAATTCTTAAAATAAGACATTAGTCTCTCATATGCAACAAATTTATTAATTAGATAATTTTTGCATCTCCTTACTCCCTTCCTTTGGGCAATCGAAAAATCACTAATATCAACTGTTCATTTAAATCATTCAAAAAACAACGGTTACGTTCTTCAGGTTCGGAGGCATTCAGGCTTGGTTTCAGCTCTCGGCAGTGATCACCTTGTATGAGAACCTTGGAAATTGGTCTTTATTTCCTTTTGTAAATAAGTATTTTGGGATTAGAAAAGTTGTGAGGTAAACCTGTGTTATGTTCAGTTTGGGGAATAATTGCTTATGCAGGATAGTGCGGCAGGCAAGGCTTGTTCGACTGGCAGAACTGGTTCGGCTGGCAAGGCTGGTTCGACTGGTTGGTTAAGAACAAAAAGCTGTGACATAGGAACAAAATAAAAAATCTGAAATTCACTCGGTGATAACTCCCCCTGCATTTTAGATTTGGGAAAAAAGGGTATATGTTCAAGGAATAAAACATCTGTGGATATAAAACATTTCTTAGTACGAGGATAATAACACTCGTAACCCTTTTGAGTAGAAGAATACTTGAGAAAAACACATTTAAATGCTCAAGGATCTAACTTAGATATGGACTTATCATCATTGTGGACAAATATAGTACAACGAAAGACTCGGAGAGGTAAAGAAGAAATCAAAGACTGAAAGTGAGGAAAGCTTTTAAGAAAAACATATATCGGACACTGAAAACACAAAAGTTTACTAGGCATTTGGTTAATCAAGTACGTAGCAGTCAAAAGAGCATATCCCAAAAAATATGAACATTTGTAGAAAAAAGAAGAGACCTGATAACTTCTAAAAGATGTTGATTTTTCTGCTCAGCAATCCCTGTGGGGTATTAACACACGAGGTAAGGTAAACAATTCTTTTTTCCTGAAGGAAAGAACCCAAAGTTTTGGTGAAGTATTCACTACAATTATCAGAATTATGAACTCGAATAAAACTCTCAAATTGGGTTGCCATCATTGTGTGAAATTGTTTGAAAATAGAACTAGTTTCGAATTTGGTTTTCATAAGGAAAGTCCATGTCATGCGAGGGTGATCATCAACAAAGGAAAGAAACCAACGAAACCTTTAAAATCGCTACCTGGGATGAACCCCAAATATCACTAAGAATAATGGCAAAAGGCTTGGACGACTTGTATGGGGAAGGATGATACACTCTTTGTTTGTTTGGCAAAATGACAAATATCACACGAGAAATATTTTAAATTTTTTATTAATAAATAGCTTAAGAAGCAACTTGGCAAGATAAAAGAAACTCAGATATCTTAATCGAAAAAGTAACAACATAATATCAGAAGAAGGTTCAACCAAATGAGAACAGAATGAGTTGGAACAAACGTGATTTGGAATGGAAAGGGTGTCGGTAAGAATGTAAAGTCCCCCACAAAGTTTATCACTACCAATCACCGCCCCTGGGCTTGAATCTTGAAATTCACATAAATCAGAGTTAAATCGGGTATTGTAGTGCAAATCAATAGACAATTTACTCACTGAAATCAAATTGCAAGCAAGATTAGGAACATAAAGAACAGATTGTAATAGGATGCTTGGATTGATCCGAACCGATCCACTACCTGCAATAGTCGAAAAAGAAGAAGCATACTGAACGACTTGAAAATCCCAAAAAAGCCAAAGATCACCCGTCGTATGATCATTTGCTTTGGAATCCACAATCCACGTAGTAAATTTATTTTTGTTAGCCAAAGTAGCAAGAAGAGCACGACGTTTAGGAGCAAAACTTGGGGACTCAGAGGTCGAATTTAATCGATCGAACAACTGTCTTAATTCCTTCATTTGTTATTTTTTGCTGAAGGAACTTCCCTGCGAGTCGGTATATGATGCAAAATGACCATGAGAATCATGTGAGAGGGCTTGTTTAGAAGGCTTCCAATCTGCTGGTTTGCCATATAATTTCCAGCAGCTTTCACGCACATGTCCGACTTTTTATAGTGATTGCACCAAGGTTTTACTTTCATCAGTCTGGAATTATTTGGAAAATGGGTAACTAATGTCGACCATTCATCAGCCACCAAATTGGGAAACATGATAGTACGTCGACTTTCATCCCGTGAACCTTCGAGAAAACTTCGCAGATCTACCTAAGAGGTTTTTTAAACAACCGAGCATCATCGCCACATCTCCAATCATTCGAATTAAACAAATTGAAATGCTACCAGAAATGAGATAATAGACTGAAATAATGGGTAACACTTGTAACTTTCTGTTTAAGATTATTAATTTGGCATTCAATACCAAACAGAACAGCAGAATTCTCCAAATTCGAAAAGTCTCCTTCGTAGCACTCAAAATTTTGGCATCCGTGTTGTACAGAAGGAAATTCTCCCCTACCTCAGGGACCATCGAGTTTATTAGCCATTACATGATCATAGTTTGTTCGCTGAGCCAATCCGTGTAGTAAGGATCGATAACATCTAGAATCCATGTCATTTCCAATAGGTATTGCTGTTTACGTCGGCCAGTGATAAAAGTTATATGGATTGAGACCAAACAATAGAATTGTTTCCATTCAAATAGTGACAGGTAATTGATGCTGGTGATGCATCCGTGAAGGTAGAACCGAAGGTATGGACGAGATGCCCAGAGAGGGCCTCGGGAAGAAGACGAAGATGTCATCGGCGGCTAGGTAAAATTTGATCGGTAAGCTAAACTGATACTAAGGAAAAAATTTCTGGAAAAGTGAATTTTATTAAGGAAAACTATATTGCCTTTACACAGTTAATAAGTGAGTTATATATAGTGGCAAAGTGTTAGTGTTTCACTCAAACTATTCTATCTCCTACATAATCTGTTAGGAATTAAAAATAAATTAAACTACCAACATTAATCCTTATCCTCTTATCGCATACTTTACAATTTTTTATTACCATCCTATGCGATCACAGATAGCAATGTTTTGGTGTATTTTCTATACATCTGTGTCATCGATTTGGACCGATGACTTGCAGTATTGGAAATAATTGATGCACTAAGGAAATGTCTACAAAGGTATGTGAAATTGGCACTTACCATGAATAACATAATCGTTGAAGTAGTCTAGGACGATATTCATCTGGACGGTCGTTCTAGGGACGTACTTCTTCATAACTTAAAGCTAGGTTTGAAGTTCTTTGTAAGATTCATCCCAGTCACTGTACAACTTTTCAATGACCTTCTCTTTAGCATGCTATGTTTTCTTGTATGATATAGTGTAAACATATTGAGCTTTAATGGCAACTACAAAAACTGGTATGCTTACCCGAGAGGTTGCTTGCACCAATGGTAAGATGGTTTCCGAAGTGATTTTGACATCAAGCTTATGATGTTATTGACTGATACCACTAATACTACATGTATGAGGTCTATTGTATTTGATTACTTCCTAGATGTTATTGTCATTGTTCTTCTTCTTGGAGACACTGTGAGCACCATTTTAATTTATACCCAAAAACCGAATTAAAAACCTAAACCCCTGTTACAATTAAAACCCAACCAAACCCCTTAAAAAATATAACTCAAACCCAATCGGGCCTCAACCAAACCCAAAACCCGACTCAGGACCAACCTAAGACCCAACCCGGGTCTAACCTAGGGTAGCTGCCCAATACTCCCAATAAGCAATCACCTCTTCTGCCCCAACCAAAGGCCACCCCGCTCTGCACCATTCTCGGCAAAGCCATCAAGCACACCAACAACAAGCACTCCACACCACCCTGCAAAACAAGAAAGAAGAAAACAAGGAAGCAATCATTTTTTTCAGTTGTAAATGGGTATTTAACCCATGCATTAACTCTGTAATTGGTTTCGAAAAAAAATCCTCCCAAAAATACTGTAATACCATATTCAGAAACAATAGCAGTGCCTTACAAGGATATCTATCCTTCTTGTTTTTTTATTAAATTTGAATAGCTTTGTTAGTGATTCTTGCTATGTTATTTTCGAAACCCAACAATATTTTTTTTATTTTTTTAGGTCTTCGAATGAGATTAAATCGCCCATGTTTAATTTTTTAAAGAAAAAACATATACTGATTTTCTACTAAAAAACCTAGCATGTTTCGAATAAAAATATAAAATAGTTTTTTTTTTCTCTTTTCGATTATAACATTCAAATTAGCTAACCAACAGTAAAAAAATAAAAAAAAAAATTAAAAGAGGCTAGATCGGAAGGTACCTGAGCCGGGAGGAGCGTCACCGGAGTCTGGGAGTTGAAGGGTTTTTGGCCTTTTTCGGGTAGTTCTAGGGTGTTTTCGGGGAGAGTTATATCTAGGTTTGGGGAGAGTTTCGGGTCATTTTAGGTTTTTCGACCTCCGTTTGCGGTAGTCGGACGGGGCTCAAGGTGGCCGACCTACTACCTGCCGGGGGAAAGGGAAAGAGTTTGATTTTTTTTGTGTTTTTTTTAGAAACTGATTAAAAATGAAACAAAAAACAAAATGTTTGGTATATATAAGATAAGTTTAGGGGATAATTGCGTTTAGCCCCTTGAAAGTTTAGCGTGTTTTTGTAGTTTGGTCCCTACAGGGACCAAAATTGCTATTTTACCTTTTCTATGCATGCACGTTATTTTTTTGGTTTATTCATGTTTTTAGTCCCTCATGTTTTAGCGTGTTTTTACGTTCTGGTCCTGTAGGGTTTAAATATGTAATTTTCCCTTTTATTAGCCTATTTTTATTTATTTTGGTGAAATTGATGTTTGGCCCCTATAAGTTAGCTGTGTTTTTACATTTTTGTCATGTATAGTGACCATTTTTTTGAAAAAAATATATGGATCGATTATGTAATTTTCCCTTTTTATTTAACATACTACTTTTCAGGCTTAAATAAAATGAAAATTTTTCCCTTTTTTGTTTAGTAATTTAATATTTATGCAATTAGGTCCTTATATTTAGGTTTATTTTATTTTTATTTTATTTTTATTTTATGTTTTTATTTATTGTTTTAATTTTGTTAATTAAGTTTATTAAATGTTTCAATATTTCATAGTTTAAATTCTTAGATTTAATTTTAAATTAGATTAACACTCGGATCGAACTTAGAATTTAGGATGACACTCTAGTATGATTAGGGAGCAATTCAAGCCGAGTTTTCGCATAAGATACCCGATTACTCGAATCGATTGCTCGACCCTTAAATCTATTAATAATTAATATTCTTTAAAAAAATTTAGGTTTAATACTTTAGATAATATCTAGAATTTAGATTGTTAATTAGCCCCCAACTTTAAAAATTATCAATTTAGGTCTTAAGCTTTTAGATCATATAGAAATCAATATTTTTAGATCTTGACCTTTTTAATCCCCAAACTTCAATTAGTGTTTTAATTTTGACATAATTAAATAGGTTAAAAAGAGCCTCCACTTTTGGATAGATTTCAATGTAGTCCCCTTAATTTAGGGAATAATGCGAGACGACCCTCGCGTAAATGCTCAAGGGACCACCTCGGTTATTCCATTCAATAATCGGTTTAAAAATTAAATAGGGTTAATATTAGAAAATACACTTCTAGTTTTGAGACTTTATGTCCTTTAACTTTCATAATTTAACACTTTAAGCTAGAAAAAACCTTAATTTACTTTTAGTTTAATTATGATAAATAAAATTTCTTTGATCGCATTTTATTTTTAACCCTAAGGCAATGTTTACTTATTAGGAATTAATAGTATATCTCCCGCAAGTATGCTCAGGGGGTGACTACTGGTGATTCCCGAAGTAAGTCGACATCATTTTCAAAATCGCATCATGATTTTCTAAAAAACAAGGTAATATTCGATTATCAAGCACAATAGTTGATCTCCCGCGTTTATGCTAGGGGACGAATGCTATCGGCTTTAATAAATGAATACCCTTTTTAACTTTCCATCCGTAATGATTTTTAAATTAAGTAACGTCCAAACTCAAAATTTCCGATTTGTAATATAGGATAACCAACTAGGTACGAATTTTTGGGCACTTGTGGGGGTGTTTATTAAAATAAAAATGTTTATTAAAATCACCAGGTTTTCATGGTGTCCTAATCACACCTTAAATGATTGGTGGCGACTCCTCATATTTCGAAAAACCTTATCAAAGAAAAAACCCCTGATTCAGTATCGATCTTTCCTCGCCCGGGTGAAAAACGATGTCGATAGCTTGGCGACTTCGTTGGGGATTTTTGTTTTTTTAAAATAAATTGAGAGTCGAGCCACAAGTTGATTACCCTATATTTATGATTTTGAAAATTACGAGTTCAATCTTATTTTATTTACGGTTCATTATGTTATTTCAAAAGAAAAAAAAATAGATTTTCTCTTTGGTTAATGCTTACACTTAAGTGAAATTATTTAAGATTGTTGCATATCATAGCTCTAAATCTGAGATTAATCTTGATTTACCTAAGTAGGGAGAAATGTCACACCTCACGAGGATCATTGGACTTCCTTGTGTGGGTCTGATAAAGTATCTCTGGAAAGCACCCTAAGTTGCCTATCTGGATATCAGATCCGAGGTATGCTTTTATTGGTGTGATCCCCTGAGTTGAACCCGATTCGAAAGTTTGTAATGGGCCAGAATTGGGGTAAACCTTAACAGGTTGTAAAAATTACTTGAGAACCTTTGCTAGAACCCCACCACATATACAAAATTTAGTGAACCTACCCCGCTAAAGACATGTGGATAACCTAGAAGAACTAGAGTGCATGCGGTCAGGATTTTAATTTTCTTTGGTGTGTTTTACATCTAATTCTTTAATTTTTTGCTAATTATTCTTTGATTTTTATGAATTAATCTAATGTTACTAACTTGTTTCTTTGTTTTTTTAATTGCATGTGTTATTTTCATTTTCATGTCATGTCATTGCATAAAAGGTATTGATTCCCAGATTACGTAGTTATTGTAAAAAGAGCTTAAGGCTACAATGTCTTCCGATAAGACTGAGAATGCGATAAATGTTCAGACCTGGTCCGAGTATGGGAAGACATGGTTTAGGGAAAACATTGCCCCTTCCGAAGAGTTTGTTTTTCCAGAGAAGGTGATTGTCAGTGTAAGACAGGTGCATTGGTCCAAGTTATCGAGAATCTGAACTAGTTAGAATGAGATAGAAAAGATACTATTCAAAGAAGTATACAGTGACATCGTCGAGTTGCTAAGGGTACCGATAGATGTTGTGGTGGTTCAAGCCTTGGCTGAGTGCTGGAATCCGACTTATCGTTACTTCACTTTCAGTAAAGTGGACATGACCTTTACCCTAGAAGAATATACGACTCTACTAAACATCCCAAAGTTAGGAGGCATTCCCTTTGCACCAAGGTAATCTGACCCAAGGGGTTCACAACCATGATGATTACACTAACGGGAAATACCAAGGAATAGTTTGAGGAGTACATTCACGATGAGGGGATCTCTTGGGCTCAGCTGAATACTTTGATTTACGAGCAACATCCATCCAAAAAGAGGAGAGATCACTTCACGCTCGTATTATTTGGCTTGGTAGTTTTCTCAAGAAAAGGAGGATCATTTCGACATTACCTTAATCGATTTTTTCGAATTCATTGATAGAAAGACAAATCCTACGCCGACCATCCTAGTAGAAACGGTCTTGTTACTAAACCAGTGTAGGCGATCAGGGGAAGGTTAATTTATTGGTTGTGCATCGCTGTTACTAGTATGGTGGTGGAGTCACTCCTGGATAGTCGAGAAAGGTTGGCCTCGAAGGGATCAATCAGACTTCTATCCTCTAGTGGACTTTCTCGACAAGTGCTAAATCTTGGAGCATTGGAAAATGAAAGATTTGGTTGAAGTCATCCGGAACATAAAAGTCATTGAGATAGTATGGAAATCTTACTGGTTGTCCAAAGAAGACATACTATACAGGTGTGACAATGATAGCTTTGTGATGTTGCATGGACTATGGAAAGCAGTCGGTTATACTCCATTAGTAGTGCTTCGACAGTTCAATACCCGACAGTTCATACCAGCTACCCATGGTTTGAAGGAGGAAGAGTTTACTTTCTCTACCCGGGTTACCGAGAGTGGATCTCGAAGATCTACATTGTATGGAAAAAACTCTACTTTATGAGCTTAAAGATGATAAAGCCTGTATTTACGCCAACCTACGAGGTTTGGAGGTCAGGGAAGATTAATGATAACACCTGAGACCGAATTTGGAGGGTAGGTTGACCATGGAGGAGCGATTGAGGAGGCTCCCAATTGAGCCTGAGCTTTTGAGAGAGAAAATTTGGCTGATGAGTCTAGAGAGAGAGAAAAAACAAAGAAGCTTATCGGATGAAAAGACAATGTGAGAGCTTGAGCTGATTAAGAATGACGGGGTAATAAAGCAGTTGGCCAAAAAAAAGAGAAAGTCCAAGAGAGTTTTGATGCTCTGGGCCAAGATTTTAGAGACCTAGAGAAGAACATGATAACACAAGGTCTCCATCATACCGATAAGGCCTTAAAGATAAAACTCGACGGGGTAGAGAGAAGTGCAAGAAAGAGTTAGGAGGAAAAGAAATGAGCCATGCAACATGCTCAGAGACTGAGAGAGCAAAGAGATGAGGCTAATCGAGAGTTGGCACAGAGGCGAGCACAAATTGAGAAGCTTGAGTCACAACTGATTAGCTTAGAGAAGACTTTTCAAAACCCTTACAACAAAAACGAGTTCATTCTGCAGAGAGAGAATGAGGCATTAAAGAAGAGGATAGCTGATTTGGAGGAGGAGAGATGATCTCCTTATCCGAGCGAGAGATAGGTAAGAAAGAAAACGAAGCCTTAAAATCCAAGATTATTGAGTTAGAAGTCATGGTACAAAGATGTCATTGGTGAATCCAACAGCTTGAGGAGAGCCGACCACTGACTAGTCTAGAATTGGGAATTGCGCTACGACAGGCTAATGGCATGATTCACAGGCATCATGAAGTGATGAAGAAGGCAATGGATCGGGCCAGTAATTTTTCTTGCCAAGTCTATGAGTTATCTCAAGAAGCTGCAACCCTGAGAGTTTTCATGATCCCATAATTAGAGGAAGAACGACACATCATAGAGTTGATGATAAAGCTAAAAAATTAGGGGATATGGCTAGATTTTATATTTAGTTCCTATTGGATGTACACTCTTTGCAAGTGCTTAGGCATTGTGTGTTATTGAGAACTTTTTGTATGAACAAAGTTATTTTGGAATCAATATAGGTTGCATTTGCATTTTCATGCTTTTTCTAATGTTTAAATATTAATGCTTTCATCAAAACAATTCATTCATTTAATAATTCAAAAAATAATAAAATACAATTTCTGATTATTTGTAGTGATCCTGGCATACACTTTACACCCATACGATACTCGTAAGTCAATCAAGAAAATGGAAGAGAGTCTAGCCCGGATTAAATAAGACCACAGGGAAGCACAAGAGGAAATGAGAGAAAGACAAAGTAAAATGGAACAAGAAATGGAAAACTCACAACCCGGTCTAGTGAAAAAGATTGAAGACATATTCAAGAAGCATTCTACGACTGGAAAGGCTATGGTTAAGCAACCAGTGTCGTCCGAACAAGAGCCCTCGCATGCCCCAGGTTTTGGTTCGGGATTATCGCATCCTACGGGTTTACATCCAACCCCCAACATCCCCAAGATTTACACCAGACCCCCACATCCTCCTGGTTTCACACTAGTGCACATTTATATTAGATCACCAGCTCTACAAGAAACTCGCCCTGGAATCTACGTGCTTAATCAATAACATCACACTGAGCCCATATTCTAAATGAATTACCCACATGTTTCTAGGGTAAGGCCTGTCGAATCAGGCGTAGAAGAGCTGTCACCTGACTTTAACGAGATATCATAAAAGGAAAAGTCTAATAGTGAGATAACCCAGCAGCTGAAAAGTATGGAGGAAAGGGTGAGGTCAGTAGAAGTGGAGCCTTTTTACGGAACGGATGCAAGGGAGCTAAGCTTGGTTCATGATCTCATACTGCCCCCAAAGTTCAAAACACCAAACTTTAAAAAATACAATGGGACCACTTGCCCATCTGCTAACCTCACCATGTTCTGTAGGAGAATGACAGGCTATACTGAGAACAAGAAACTTCTGATACATTGCTTATAGGATAGTTTGACCGGATCGACTGTCAAATGGTACAACCAGTTAATCGAATCTTACATCAAATCGTGGAGGGACTTGGCCCAGGCATTTTTGGAGTAATATCGTCACGTCACTGACCTAGTACCTAACAAGTGGATGCTGTAAAATATGGAGAAACGACACAGCGAAACCTTTAGGCAATACGCCCAAAGGTGGCGTAATGTGGTATCACAGGTGCAACCCCCACTACTGGAAAAGGAGGCTACAATTATTTTCGTTAATACCATGAAAGCTCCGTATCTAGGGCATATGTTAGGAAATGCTACCAAGAACTTTTCTAACCTGATCATTTCCGGTGAGCTAATCAAGAATGGCAGTAGGAATGGCATGATTGAAGAAGGAGAGGGGTCAAAGAAGCCTTATTTGAAAAAGAAGGAAAGTGAGATGAACCACGCAAGCACTTACCACAAAAACTACGCGACTAGTGTTACAATCACCCAACCTAGGGCAGAGAAGGCAAGCACCCATAAAAATAGGGGACCAAGAAAGGAGATTACGAGACCAACTTTCTCATCAGTGCCAGTGCAGTACTCGAAAGTCTATGCCTCGCTCTTGAAAGCAGATTTAATACGCCCCTATAAGTTGACTCCGCTGCAGCCGCCTTACCCTAATTGGTATAATGCCAACGACCACTATGAATACCATGAAGGGATCGTTGGACATGATATCAAGAACTGCTTGACTTTCAGGAGGGTTGTACAAAATCTCAACAACACTAGAGATTTGGAATTCAAAATACCAGCTGCGAACGCTTACCCCCTGCCCAATCACGGGGGCAAATAGTCAATATGATTGATGAAAGGGAGATCAGGATGACAAAGAGAGATGTATCAGAAGTTAAATCTCCTCTTAGCTGGGTGTTCAGACAGCTGTACATATCTGGAATGATTGGAGGTAATCCCAAGCCGAGGCCATTAGGACGTGAAACATATTGTGAATATCACCAAGAAAAGGTTTATGACTCCAAAGTTACCACGAATTCCGAGAATCACTTCAGAAGATGATGAACAACATGGAAGTGGAATTCATCAATAAAGAGGAGAACCTGTGAGAGATGGACGTCTATATGACTGATGGCTCTAACAAGATGTAGGGGATGAGAAAACCAATGATCATCAAAGTTAGACCGAGAAACGAGATCTCATCGTCAATAACTCCTAAAGTTGTAATTATTGAGACCTTAATAGGGCTAGCCTGAAGGACAATTTTCCCTTACCTCATATAGACACTCTGGTAGAGAATACTATGGGGCATTCTTGATTTTCCTTCATGGATAGCTTCTCAGGGTATAACCAGATTAAAATTAACCCTGAGGACATGAAGAAAATGATGTTTATAACCATGTAATGATGTTTATAACCGTGTGGGAAACTTTCTGCTACAAGGTAATGCCATTCTGGTTGAAAAATGTTAGGGCAACCTATCAAAGAACCATGGTGACTCTCTTCCATGACATGATGTATAAATAAATATTAGTGTATGTATATGACATGATTGCCAGTCCCGAACGGAGGAAGAGCAGTACAAAATTTGAAAAAATTGTTCCAAAGATTAAGGAAATACCAACAAAAGCTCAATCCAGCCAAATGCACGTTCGAAGTAAAATCAGGCGATAGGGAAGCGGTGGCGGGTTAATGAACGTTCCTCTTGTTGAAGAATCAAACCTAGAAAGCTATAGACTCGATGAAGAACAATGGGGAATGAATAGAGAAAGGTGGCGATAACAAGTAGGGTTCTTAGAGTTTCTTTTAGGTGCTGGAAACAAGGTAAGAAACAATATTAAAACAAGATAAACAAAAGATAAAGAAATTGAAAATAAAGTAAGATAACCAAGAAATCAAAAGATATCCCTTATGAAGGTGAACGATAAAGATGATTGATGGTATGGATGGATATGTTGAAAATCGATTGATAATGTCTTATCGAGTTTCCTATTTGCAATGAAAAGGAAAACACGATAATATGGCTCTAACCAACCCTCCTAATCGCTATGAAAAGACAAATTGGAGTGTGAAGATTAATCTCCCTCACAAGAACTTGAAAGAACTCCAAGAGAAGAAGCTTCGAAGGCACAAGGCAATCATCACTTGCAAAAATGAACTCTCATTGTATTATTAATCAAAGAAATCTGATTTACAAAGTTGAATGAAGCCTCCTTTATATAGGGGCTGAGTTCTAAAGGTCTTAAATATGTAATGAATAATATAATAATAAACTAAACAGGTCTTAACTCTAATTCCTAATAAAATAATATAACTAAAAATAATGTTTTAACTTATCCTTAATTCCTAATAAAATAATAAATCTAATCCTAAAAGATAACGCATCATCCTATATTAAATTATATTACAAATAATCAATATAAATATTAAAAATTTGAAATATTTATAAAATCACATATTAATCTGGTATATGAATTTTTGCATATGTCTTCACTAAAATGAACGTATCTTGAGTTCCCGATATCGAATTTACGTGATTCGAGAATATTTGAAAAGATAAGAGACACACGATTATATCTCCATAAGACATATTGGCCAAATAAGATCAGGATCACATTCAAAAACTCGTCTCAAGTCTGCTGCTGTTCTGGTCTTCTTTTCCAAGGCTTGGACGAGTGGATCATTTGGAAGAGTTATTACTTCTTCCTTTGATATGATTCTTGTGATGCATGTATCATCATACCGTTCTTCAAAAAGATTCAACCTCGAATCTGAAACATTAAAGGGAGCAACATTAGAATAGTTTAATAATTCATTCATATTATGCTTACCGAATATATATACTTTGAATCTTCGAGACTTTGTTCTTCTAATAGGTTCGAGTAGAAACATTAGTCTAAATAAGCATGTATTATAGACTCTGGTGCATGTATCATTCCCCCACTCCTCAAAAGGATTCATCCTCGAATATGAAAATCCAAGAGATAGAGAATTAGATTTATTGAAAGTAAAACTTGTGAAATATTTACCAGGATCAATATGATGTGTCATTATGCATGTTAGTCGAGTTTTGTTCTTTGTAGGAACTGATTTCTTGTAGTCTTGAAATCCTCTTTTACATACAAGTTTCTAATATGATGTTTAGGTTGAAATTCAACATGGCACTGACCACTGTTGGCTTTCTGTATGATTGCTTCAGATAATTTCTCCACGGTTTTATTCGTGTGTAGCGAGAATGAGTGTTTAAAAACCATGTCAACTATTTTGTTAAAGTAATCCCTTAAGTCTCCTAAGTATGGTTCATGAATTAAGAATTCTCAGGAGGAGATTTGTGGACTGTAGAACCTGTTTAGTTGGCAAGGAAACTCATATACAAGATAAAGCTAATTAAAAGCACTTTTAAAAGTATGGGTAGAAATATGATATACATCTTTGATATGTTCAATTCTCGGAATAGTAGTATGTGTTTGATAGGTAAGAGTATACCTTCGTGGTAGTGCATTGTCTATTGTGTTTTGTTTACCACGGTCTGTTACACACTTAAAGGAGTTGTGTTTAGTATGGATGACAACTTCACGAGCCTTACCTTGTAAAAAGGAGAATAAGTAGTTACAATATCATTAAAATGAGTAATAAAATACTTACCTTTGGACTCTCGTAAATCGTGACTCTTCATTGATATGGCATAGTGATTAAGGCTTTTTGGTGGTAACCTATCAGGAGGGTTACCTAGCATTATTTGAAAACTCTTGGCGATGGAAGATGGTGTGGGCTAGTCTCGTGTTGCTTTTACTTTCTCATCATTTACATGGATTCCCTATGCACGAACTATAAAGCCTATGGAGTTGTTTAAATCCTGTTTCATCATTAAGATGGCATCACGACTAAGGCTTTCTTAGATGTAGCCTTTTTGTAACAAATCTAACTCTTTGGTTTCTTCAACATTGTATGTTTGGCGAGGTATGATGGAACCTTGAATTAGATAAGTTTAGTGTTGTTTTCCTCTTTTTGGTGGTAATTCATTAGGTGGATCGCCTAACACTTCTCAAAAATACTGTAACAAAAATAAAAACACACTAGGCAAATCCTTGTTAATGTTAGAAATCAAAAAAATTGATTCCCTAAAGCGAACAAGGATGGAGGGTTGTTTGTAAAGAGGGTTTTCTCTTAATTATTCCGTGCTCACACATAGATTTTGAGACACTCTTTTCTTCTCACAATTAGGTTCACTCACCTCCCATGGGTCATTATTCTTTTGGCTTTTGTAACTAGTGACCTCTTTTTCTTTTGCCTCTTTCTCAGCTTTTTGTTTTTTAACTTTCCCTACCTCCTCACAAATTATCATTTGATCTTTAGGGGATGGAAGTGTTTTATTCTTTTCTGGTCGTTCTTTCTCCTTGTCAGGTTTGTCATCTCTTGGCTTTTTCATAGAAGATGGAGTAGAAGATGAGGAAGGATTTGAAGGATTACCTTGGTAAGAGGATGAAGTACCTTGGTAATTTCTCTGAATCAAAATCTCCTTTGGATTTGTGCTTCGATTGTCTTTTCTTTCTTTAGTGTATCTTCAAGGTTTTTATACCCATAGAGATCAAGAAGATCAGTAATGTTTGAGTTTAAGCCGACGATGAATCTTGACACGGTGAACTCTTCTTTTTCGGTTATGTTAGCCCTATTGAGTAAGGAATGCATCTCCTTATAGTAGTCTTCAACTGAACTTCTACCTTGTTGAAGTTGATATAATCATAGTTTAACTTCTCGTGTATAATATGTCAGTAGGAATCACTTCCTCATGGTTTGTTTGAGGTCGGTCCTAGAAGTGATTGTTGGATTTTTGAAGTTCTGGATCTTTTTCCTTGTTTGCATACACCAAGTTCGAGTATATCGTTCGAATTGCATGGTTATGAAGGGAACTTGTTTAGTTTGGGGGCAGTTATGGTATACAAACATGAGATCAACCTTTCCTTCCAAATCGATGTACCCGTCTGGATCATTGTCTCCTTTGAAAGATGGGATCATGAATTTTGGTTTTGCAAAGAGTTTGGGTGCTTGGAAACATGGTTTTTCTCACCTGGGTACCAAAAGTTCAGCATTGTTTGGTCATGGATTCTGGTTTGGTAGATCCAATTATGGTTCTTATCGTTCTCTCACGGTTTCATCAAATCTTTCGACTTGAATCGTGAGTCGGGAAAGTACGGATAAGATAGCCATAAGTGTCTTGTTGTTATTGTCGCCCATCCTAAAATCATAACACTCAAAAGAAAATTTTAAAGTAAAATAAAAAATAAAAGAAAGAAAATTCAACAAAGCAAGAAACCTCACATGTCACTCAAAGAAAGAAATATAACGAGAGGCAAGTAAGCTGATCTTGTACTCTTTAAAACTCACATTACCAAGTAGTCTTCCACAGTTCATATCGAAGTTTGATTACTAGCAAAGGCGATAAGAAAAACCTAAAAGCTCTAAGAGGCCAAACAAGGGTTAGACTCCAAGAGAACGAGAATGCAAAGAAGGAAGAAGTATGCAAACTCTTTAGTCCTACTAACAAAATAAAGATAATGTGTTAGATAATGCAAAAGAACAATAAAAAGTAAAAACAAAAGAACCTAAGGAACTAAGAGTGAAAGAAAAAAAATGAACCGACCCAGAAACCTAGAAAACGCTGGATCAACTTGAGCAACGTTTTTGAGGGGGTTACCGGTGTCTAAAATTTTGGAAAAATTCTTGAATGTCTTTTGATGCGTCGATAAATCACCTATAAAATTTCAGAAACAAATAATTTCAGTAGTATCCAGTAGACTCTGTTGAACGGTGAGTCCTCAAACAATCTATTTTTCTTGATTACTTTGGTCGAAGGTGTTTTTGATCTCCAAAAATTATTATTTTTTTGTTTGAATGATCTTCAATAAATGAAGTTTAATCTAGAAAATTTCACCATGAAATTCCTCATGTCGAAATTTAAAGAAATTCGACAAGATTCTAGACCGAATCTGCTGAAGAAACTTGAATGATGTATTAGAAGTCTCTAATGAACTTTGATTGGGGTGAATTTTGGACTGGATATTAATATTAGGATGAATAGGAGTTATGGATAAAATAAGAACTAAATTAATTCATTTGAAATTTTTTCAATTTTTGTGACTTGAAACGATGAATATTTTGTGAACTAGCTCCGTTGGGGTACCTTGACGGTTTTGTGTGCAAGAACAAGCAAGATTTATTGTTTCTTTCCAGGAATTGGCCCAAATATGATACCAATTGATAGGTAAGCAGTGACGGGTTAATGAACGTTTCTCTTGTTGAAGAATCAAACCTAGAAAGCTCTAGACTTGATGAAGAACAATGGGGAATGAATAGGGGAAGGTGGCGGCAACAAGTAGGGTTCTTAGGGTTTCTTTTAGGTGCTGAAAAAAATGTAAGTAACAATATTAAAACAAGATAAACAAAATATAAATAAATTGAAAATAAAGTAAGATAACCAAGAAATTAAAAGATCTCCCTTATGAAGGCGAACGATAAAGATGATTGATGGTGTGGATGGATATGTGGAAAATCGATGGATAATGTCCTATCGAGCCCTCCTAGTCACAATGAAAAGAAAAACACGATAATATGTCTCTAACCAACCCTCCTAGTCGCGATGAAAAGGCAAATTAGAGTGTGAAGATTAATCTCCCTCACAAGAACTTGAAAGAACTCCAGGAGAAGAAGCTTCGAAGGCACAAATCAATCAACACTTTAAAAACGAACCCTCGTTGTATTATTAATCAAAGAAATATGATTTACAAAGTTGAATGAAGCCCCCTTTATATAGGGGCTGAGTTCTAAAGGTCCTAAATAACTAATGAATAAAATAATAATAAACTAAACATGCTTAACTCTAATTCCTAAAAATAAATAATAACTAAAAATAATGTTTTTAACTCATCCTTAATTCCTAATAAAATAATAAATCTAATCCTAAAAGATAATGCATCATCCTATATTAAATTATATTACAAATAATCAATATAAATATTGAAAATTCGTAATATTTACAAAATCATATATTAATCTCGTATAGGAATTTCAGCATGCGCTGTCTTCACTAAAATGAACGTACCTTGATTTCCCGATATCGGATTGATACGATTAAAGAACCGTTGGAAAGATAAGAGACAGAAGGTTGTATCTCCAGAAGACATGTTGACCAAATAAGATCAGGATCCAATTAAAATAGTCGTCTCAAGTCTGATGTTGTTCTGATTTTCTTTTCCAAGGCCTGGACGAGTGGATCATTTGGAAGAGTTATTACTTCTTCCTTTGATATAAGTCTTGTGATGCATGTATCATCAGGGAAAGTATTGGGATTCATGGTTAGCTAGAAAGGAATCATGATCGATCCAGATAAGGTCAAGGTAATTCAAGACTTTCCAGCACCTCACACACAGAAAGAAATTCAAGGGTTCATGGGAAGACTAAATTATGTATCGCGATTCGTTTCTCAGTTACTGATAAGTGCGATTCAGTATTCAAATTGCTCAAAAATAATAATCCTGAGTTATTGAATAACGAATTCTAGGAAACTCTGGAAGTTATCAAGAAATACCAGTCTAATGCCCCCATACTAGTAGCACCAGTACTTGGCATACCGCTAATTCTCTACTTAACGGTTTTCGAGAATTCAATGGTGTAACACCCCCAGCCCGTACCCGACCCAGATACGAGTATGAAATGTCACATTGACTTTTCAAACTTTGACACTTAAAGAAAAACAAGGAAATTTTAAACTTTCATTAAAACAAAATACGTTAATTTACATAAAAGAGACCACAAAATACAAAATTGATCAGAGCATTCGTAATTAACAACTTATAACATGCCAACACTCTATACACAACCCAAAATACCTACTTTGTCAATTAATTCTAATCTGATCTATTAGTAGTGATGCTGTCCTTGTCACTTCTATTCCTGCTCTTATTGTTTCTTGGTACCTACGTGTAAATCACTTATACGCTAAGTCATAGACTTAGTGAGGCATAATCAAATATGGAAGAAAACTCTAACTATTTAAACATGCATGAACAGGTAATCTTGTATTGCCATACCAACAATTATAACATTAAATATAATGTAAGATATACATATACATATGCATATACATATCACACATCGTTTCCATCACAATTCTTACTATCCTCTGTATCTTGTAATTATATCCTCTTGTAATTAAACTATCATTTGTATCTTGTAATTATATCCTCTTGTACCTAATCTTTTTAGTCAACATCTGATTCATTTAACTGAGCAATATATATATCATTCGATAAATCATACACTTAATATCACAAAACATATATACAACACATGTTATTTATTTATTAGCCCATGTACACACGTGAGAACTGTAGATATGTGAGTCTATTGAGGTTGTGCATTATACTGTCACCACAGCTCGTATAGAGTCCCACTAGGGGCTATGAGATTTTTCCCTAAGGACCACTATGAAATATCCCGAAGGATCACTGTATGTCCAGAAGGACCGCGTAGACCCTCGACTCTTGGCATGCCAACTATACCTATAGCTCTCGTATCATATAACATGGGCATTATTATTTATTACTTCATATCTTCACATGTACTTATCACTGCTCATATGATTTCATATGCATATATCATGTAACTTATAACACTTCTCTTGTGTTCCTATAACATGTATAACATTGCTATTTATTGTTCACATATGTTTTCTATAAATCATATAATACTCTTATATCCTTTTTCATATCATCTTATGTTCACATGTACTATATACATTCATCATGTATCATGTAAACCTGTATTCACGCATATCGTTTAACATATGCAATAACCAATAACACACATGTATCATGTCAAACATATGCTAATATTAATGTGTTCATGCATTCTACTATAGGAAATAGACTTGTCGCAAGTCTTATTTCCGTTAAAAATAACACACTGTCTAATATGCACTCACCTTGTCCTCACTGATTACTAATTATTCCTATGACTTCCTTCCTTTCGATCGAATTCTAACTCGGTGATCATTCCAAAGCTTGCTCAATTTCGGTATTTACATAATCATACATGGATCCATATCAATATTATAATTGATATATTCTAAACTATCACTTCTTAGGCTAAAAAGAAAGCTATTTTTATCTTTTAATGGAGGTATGCATCGATGCACTACCCCATGTATCGATGCATCACTTGACGGGTGCATCGATGTACTATCTATGCATCGATACATAAATCCTATTCGATGTTTGTATTTAAGGGGGGTGCATCGATGCACTACTTGTGCATCGATACACTGATGGCGTTCGATGTTTTTATTTTAAAATAGTGCATCGATGCACTTCATGTGCATCGATACACCTTGAACAATTTCTGGAATTTATCCTTGATGCATAGGTACATATTGAATGTGCATCGATGCACATAGCCCATAAATGTTATTTTAGCACGAACTCTCTTTATAATCTTCTCAACACTTTATATTTCCCCTCTTTTTATATCCTTAACTCTCATACACCTATTTAAACTAATTAATACACATTCAATATCACTTAAACTTGAAAATCCGTTCCTCCACATAGAATTTAAGAATCTCACTCAAATTCCCACATGTTCTAAATCTGATTCTAACCCTTCATATCCATTAATCAAGTTGGTGACAAGTCAAATTCAACTTCCAATTTTCATTATAAACTTTATTTCGAAATTTCATTCAAGAACTTAAAATCTTTAATTCTTTCTACTCCCTTCATCTTGTGGTTTAAAGCAAATTAAGCCTTCCTTAAGCTTAATTAGCATCTAAGGAGCAAAACCAAACTTAAATCTCAACTAATAAACAACTAATAAGAATTTTTACCTTTACCTTGGTTCATACGCACAAAGAATAAAGGAGGAGAAGAGTTGTCTGGAAGCTTAGATATTTGCTTCCTCTCATACACGTGGACCCCATATATATCTAACCAAATTAATTATTTTCCTTGTAAATGACCATTTTTTCATTCCATATTTGCTTCTTTAATATTTAAATCCTACACATCATTTTTCATGTGATTCCCCCAAACTTTCAATTTATCCACTTTGATCAACAAATTCATAAATATTTCAATTTAGTCACTCATGCGATATTGAGGATGTTACAAATCTCCCATCCTTTAAGAAAATTCGTCCTCGAATTTTCATTGTACTAATAGATTAAACTACTATCTACCCTTCTCATAGTCATATTCATATATTACCTCTTTAGTTAATCTCGAATTATCATAACCCGACTTTATACATCCCTATCATTTACAACAAATCAGACTTATCCTTCACTATCTGAACTGAGAGAAACATTCTTTCAATTATACTTTAACTTCCTTAATACATATAACTAAATCATTATTTTCTTATCTATAACATTTACTCCTCATCAAAATGGGTAAAATCATATATTTCTAAAACCAAACCATTTTTCCACAACACTATCTATCATTTCCTTACTTCCTTATCAAACCTATAATGTACACTTTACACTCATTTACAATTAATTTCTTTATATCTATTTGATTCTTCATAAATCACCATCTTCTTATCTCATAAATCATATATTTTTCCTTATGCTTCCATAATCATTTCATATCACTTATATTTATCTTGAAATAACATTTCTCATCGTATTTCCATAATTCTGTTATTTAACACTACTTGCACAACCTCATTCCTTGTAAAATCCTTATTCAATCAAAACATATTTATCCCTCATAACATATATCTTCCAACATTGTTATTTCCAATCCGTCAAAGCTGATTAGTTATACCTCTTCCTAATTTACAATCATCATTTGCATACTAACTATATAACTAGTCCATATTCAATATTATTATTTCCAATCCCTGAAAAATAAATCTATTGGATTAACAGAGAATTCAATTCCCTGAATCCAAATAGAACACCTTCCACATATCTTGTTTACTTGAGCACTGTGCCCTACTAAATTTGTCACTTCATCTTACTACAAATAACTTCTATCTAAATTCCCAATTCTTTCACCCATTCACTACTCATATATAGATATGCAACTCGGATAAACCAATATCATAACGCATTTACTGTACAATAGAAAAATACCTGCTACTATCTCTGGGTCATCACAGTCCTCATTGATCTGGAGATTATATACTCTAGTTGTGGAGCGTATATCCTGTTGAGTAGAAGATTCAGTCTGATTTCTTCCTCTACCTCTACCACGTCCTCTATGAGAAATCGACAAAAATCGCTCTGACTGTACATGCTCTCTATCCCTCAACGGACAATCCTTTATGTAATGCCCTATTTCTCCACATCGAAAATAGGCTCCAGTGACCACTATACACAATCCACTATGGCTTCTTCCACAAATCTGACATTATATAATTTGACTCTACTTTGCTCGCTTATTACTAGACCTTCCAGACTGAGTTTTTTAACTCTCATTTGATTTGATTCTTTAACGGAGGATGCCATCGATTTTGACGGTGCTTGGGATTGGAAACCCGAATCTCTACCTTTCTTGGGTGGTACCATGCTCGATGAAACCCCAGTTCTTTTAAAAGATTGAGCTCTCTGATCCCCAAACCATTCATTCTGAGCTCTTTCAAGAGCTTTCACACGATTTACTTTCTCTTGAAATGAGGACAAATTTAACATGATTAACATCTCTTTTATTCTCGGGCGCAAGCCCTCTACAAACCAATCACATGCATCTTTCTCGGTTGGAATCAACTCAGTTGCAAAACGACTTAACTTGTTAAACTCGCACTCATACTCATACACAGTATGATTCATCTGCTTCAAATTCAAAAATTCTTGCTTCATTTTCCTGATGAACTGATCTCTTATATACTTATGCTTAAATTCTTCCAAAAATAAATACCAAGTTATCTGATCACTTGGCATCCTCAAAGTGACATTCGTCCACCAAATTCTCGCTTGCCCATACAGAAAGGAGACTATTCCATCTAGCTTTTTCATATCAGAACAATGGAGTCCTTCGAGCATGACTTTCACATCGTTAAGCCAAAGGTCCACAACAACTGGATCTTCTTCAGCTTCACCTTTGAACTCAGCAGCTCCTAATCCTTTTAACTCTTTTGCCATATTCATTCTCTGTGTTGAGGAGACAAGAGGTTGGAAACGCGCCAATACCGCGTCCAACGTCCTAAAGAACATATCTTGATCAACTACAGACACTCCAAAAGGTGCCCGTTCTTCACCTTGCCTGGCCAGGGCATGTGAATTACTACTCTCAGCTAATCTATCATCTCCCGCTTCACCTCGGGAGCTATCTTGTCCGGACATCTAATAAAATATAATCAAATCGTTCTATTAGCAAAACAACATACTTACTACTATATCAGATCAGAAGTTTTCATTATTTTTTTGGCATGTATACTTTATATGACACTCTAGACTCCGATTTATGCCAAGAATCGACTAAACCGTGGCTCTGATACCAGTAAATATAACACCCCCAGCCCGTACCCGACCCGAATATGAGTCTGAAGTGTCACATTGACTTTTCAAACTTTGACACTTAAAGAAAAACAGAGAAATTTTAAACTTTCATAAAAAAAATATGTTAATTTACATAAAAGAGACCACTAAATACAAAATTGATCAGAGCATTCGTAATTAACAACTTATTACATGCCAACACTCTATACACAACCCAAAATACCTACTTTGTCAATTACTTTTGATCTGATCTATTAGTAGTGATGCTGTCCTTGCCACTTCTATTCCTGCTCTTATTGTTTCTTGGTACCTACGTGTAAATCACTTATACGCTAAGTCATAGACTTAGTGAGGCATAATCAAATATGGAAGAAAACTCTAACTATTTAAACATGCATGATCAGGTAATCTTGTATTGCCATACCAACAATTATAACATTAAATATAATGTAAGATATACATATACATATCACACATCGTTTGCATCACAATTCTTACTATCCTCTGTATCTTGTAATTATATCCTCTTATACTTAAACTATCATCTGTATCTTGTAATTATATCCTCTTGTACCTAACCTTTTTAGTCAACATCTGATTCATTTAACTGAGCAATACATATATCATCCGATAAATCATACACTTAATATCACAAAACATATATACAACACATGTTATTTATTTATTAGCCCATGTACACACGTGAGAACTGTAGATATGTGAGTCTATTGAGGTTGTGCATTATGCTGTCACCACAGCTCGTATAGAGTCCCACTAGGGGCTATGAGATTTTTCCCTAAGGACCACTATGAAATATCCCGAAGGATCACTGTATGTCCAGAAGGACCGCGTAGACCCTCGACTCTTGGCATGCCAACTAAACCTATAGCTCTCGTATCATATAACATGGGCATTATTATTTATTACTTCATATCTTCACATGTACTTATCACTGCTCATATGATTTCATATGCATATATCACGTAACTTATAACACTTCTCTTGTATTCCTATAACATGTATATCATTGTTATTTATTGTTCACATATGTTTTCTATAAATCACATAATACTCTTATATCCTTTTTCATATCATCCCGTGTTCACATATACTATATACATTCATCTTGTATCATATAAACCTGTATTCACACATATCGTTTAACATATGCAATAACCAATAACGCACATATATCATGTCAAACATATGCTCATATTAATTTGTTCATGCATTCTACTGTAGGAAATAGACTTGTCGCAAGTCTTATTTCCATTAAACATAACACACTGTCTAATATGCACTCACCTTGTCCTCACTGATTACTAATTATTCCTATGACTTCCTTCCTTTCGATCAAATTCTAACTCGGTGATCATTCCAAAGCTTGCTCGATTTCGGTATCTACATAATCATACATGGATCCATATCGGTATTATAATTGATATATTCTAAACTATCACTCCTTAGGCTAAAAAGAAAGCTATTTTTATCTTTTAATGGAGGTATGCATCGATGCACTACCCCATGTATCGATGCATCCCTTGATGGGTGCATCGATGTACTATCTATGCATCGATACATAAATCCTATTCGATGTTTGTATTTAAGGGGGTGCATCGATGCAGTACTTGTGCATCGATACACTGATGGCGTTCGATGTTTTTATTTTAAAATAGTGCATCGATGCACTTCATGTGCATCGATACACCTTGAACAATTTCTGGAATTTATCCTTGATGCATCGATGCACATAGCCCATAAATGTTATTTTAGCACGAACTCTCTTTATAATCTTCTCAACACTTTATATTTCCCCTCTTTTTATATCCTTAACTCTCATACACCTATTTAAACTAATTAATACACATTTAATATCTCTTAAACTTGAAAATTTGTTCCTCCACATAGAATTTAGGAATCTCACTCAAATTCCCACATGTTCTAAATCTGATTCTAACCCTTCATATCCATTAATCAAGTTGGTGACAAGTCAAATTCAACTTCCAATTCTCATTATAAACTTTATTTCGAAATTTCATTCAAGAACTTCAAATCTTTAATTCTTCCTACTCCCTTCATCTTGTGGTTTAAAGCAAATTAAGCTTTCCTTAAGCTTAATTAGCATCTAAGGAGAAAAACCAAACTTAAATCTCAACTAATAAACAACTAATAAGAATTCTTACCTTTACCTTGGTTCATACGCACAAAGAATAAAGGAAGAGAAGAGTTGTCGTGAAGCTTAGATATTTGCTTCCTCTCATACACGTGGACCCCATATATATCTAACCAAATTAATTATTTTCCTTGTAAATGACCATTTTGTCCTTCCATATTTGCTTCTTTAATATTTAAATCCTACACAACATTTTTCATGTGATTCCCCCAAACTTTCAATTTATCCACTTTGATCAACAAATTCGGAAATATTTCAATTTAGTCACTCACGCGATATTGAGGATGTTAGAAATCGGCTGTGTACTAGGGCAACATGATGAGTCAGGAAAAATGGATAGAGCCATTTATTACTTGAGCAAGAAGTTTACCGATTACGAGAGTCGATACCCACAAATTTAAAAGTTGTGTTGTGGCTTAGTTTGGGCTACCCCGAGGCTCAGGCAATATATGTTATATCATACCACATGGTTGATATCGAGGATGGATCCACTGAAATTTTTGATGGAGTCCCCTGCCCTGACTGGCAGACTGGCTAGATGGTAGATGTTATTATCGGAGTTTGATATTGTATATGTGATCCAAAAGGCAATAAAAGTAAGTGCCATAGCTGACTTTCTTGCAAGTCATGCCTCGGAGGATTACGAATCTCTAAACTTTTATTTCTAGATGAAGATTTAATGTGCATTTCTACCGAAGAAGAAAGTTCTGAGGGCAACAAATCTTGGACCTCGTACTTTAATGGAGCCTCTAACGCTTTAGGAAATGAAATTGGGACAGTGTTGATTTCCCCAGAAGAGATGTAGTATCCTTTCATAAGTAGATTAGAATTCTTTTGCACCAAAAACATGGCCGAATACGAAGTTTGCATTATGGGGTGAAAAACAACCATTGAAAGAAAAGTCAAAACGCTTAAAGTATACGGGGATTCTTCGTTAGATGTGTACCAACTAAAGGGAGAATGGGAGACGAAAGATCCGAAGCTATTCGAACATCGAAGTTTGGTCCATGAGCTACTGAAAGAATTTAAGGATGCCACGTTCAGGTATCTCCCTCGAGAGGACAATCAAATGGCGGATGCTTTGGCTACCTTGGCGGTAATGTTTAAAGATAACAAGAGAACGAACATGATTCCAATAAGGATGCAAGTGTATGAGATCCTGACTCATTGCTATCACCTAGAAGAAGAAATGGATGACCATCCATGGTACCACAATATCTTACGATATATGAGATACCATGCGTATCCTCGGGTGTATCTGAAATTGACAAGAAAATAATTAGAAGAAATGTAATCAGATATTTCCTTAATGGGGAAATCTTATACACAAGGGGCAGTGACCAAGTTTTATTGAGATGTGTAACTGCCAAAGAAGAAAAAATGTAATGGAAGAGGTGACTGGTGGAATGTGCAGAACACATGCAAATGGTTTATTATGGCAAGAAAGATTATGAGATATGGATATTATGGGGACACGATGCATATAGATTGTATCAATTACATAAGAAGATGCCATAAATGCTAGATTCATCTTTACACGTCATATGTTCACCCTGGCTGTTCTCTATGTGGGGCATGGACTTCATTGGGGAAATCACGCCGAAAGTTTTAAATGGGCATCGATTCATCTTAGTGGTAATCTATTACTTCACAAAATGGGTAGAGGTTGCTTCATATTCCAGTATCATGAGATCTATAGTTTACAGATTCATAAAGAGGGAAATAATCTGCTGATATGGATTCCCAGAAAGAATCATCACAAACAATGCTACAAATCTGAACAACAAGATGATGGAAGAACTTTGTGCGTAATTCTAGATAAAACATGCCAACTCTGTGACCCACCACCCAAAAATGAATGAGGCAGTAGAAACAACAAACAAGAACATAAAAAGGATCATTACGAAGACTACAGAAACTTATAGAGATTGGAACGAAAAATTACCCTTTGCCCTATATGGATATAGGACGACCGTGCGTACATCGACATAGGAAACACCCTTCTCTCTAGTATATGGAACAAAGTCAGTCGTTCCTATTGAGGTTGAAATTCCATCGCTTTGAGTCTTGAAAGAAGTAGAGTTAGATGAAGTAGAATAGATTTAGTCTCTCATTGATCAACTAAATCTTATTGAAGAGAAAATACTGAATGTTATATGTCATGGGCAAATGTACCAAAAGAGGATGATGAGAGCCCACGACAATAAAGTACGCCAAAGAGAGTTTCGAGAGGGGGATCTAGTACTGAAAAAGATTTTTTTGATCCAAAAAGATTTTTGCAGAAAGTGGATGCCCAATATGAGGGGCCCTACGTTGTCAAAGAGGCCTTCTCCGAGGAGCTTTAATTTTGGCAGAGATGGACAGAAGAATACTGAAAACCCCAATAAATTCATACTCTATCAAGAAGTATTACGCCTAAGAGAAAAGAAAATGAAAAATAAAGGAAAAGAAAGGAAAAAGAAAGGAAAAAGAAAAAGAAAAGAAAAAAAGAAAAGAAAAAAAATGAGAGGTTCAAGGTGAAAACCCGCAAAGGGTGTCTTGAAACCAAGGAAGGGTTTGAGTTGAAAACTCGAAAGGGCGGCTTAAATGCATTTTGATGTAGAGGCATCCGACAAATAAACTACATCGAAAGACTAGTAGTTCGTGAAGGACTTAACTTCTGCAAATATCTCTGCCACCTTGAGATCTCCCAGACAAAGGATCACCTCGAGATATCAAATTAACTGATTCAGGGACACTTGTGCTAGAATTCATTATGACATATTCTTTTACTTTCAGAATCTTTGTTAAAATCTTTCGATTGCCATGACTTTGTATAAAACTTACATTTCATCAATAAATTCAATTATCATTTCAATCTTCAAATCATTTATTTCAATGTGCCATAAATAGCCTAGCATAGTCCGAGTTCTAAACAAGTAATTTTTTGGTATTACTTTTTCATTAACCTGTACAATACTGGGAATTCGAGGCTGTTCGTCAAGTCGATATTTGCACTCATTAAAGCAAATGATTGATAAAAGAGTGAGATAAGAAATGATTGTAGCCCAAATAACACAGAAAATAAGGAGAAATATTACAATTCAGACAAGGAGTCAGCGAAGACAAAGACTCGACCATGATAAATGAGTGAAACAAAGGATTACGAGACCTTAAAACCCAAAAACACAAAAATCACATCATGCATACTTAAGCATTTACTGAATAGGAGCATACACATTCAATTTACATCAAGTTTTAAATACCTGACAGGAATTCAAAGAGACAATAAAGATTCATTTCACAACTTCAACAAAGAATCAGTCCATCTATTTCATGGATAGCAGCAAATTTGATGACCTTGAGGTCAATACCTTCGGGTACTTCAAACACTAAATCATTGACACTTGATAATCTTTTGCAGGTTTGAAAACATTCAAAGAGAAGATAAACCGATTGATATTTCCAATGGAGAGTTCATAATGAGAAGAACTCATCCGAAAGAGGGAGAATAAGTTCATAATGAGAATAACTTGTTCGACCTATTGCTCGATTCACCACACATCGAATTAGTAATACCTCGCTTGAGGGATTGATATTTCCGATGGAGAGTTCATAATGAGAAGAACTCATTCGATAGAGGGAGTAGAAGTTCATAATGAGAAGAACTTATTTGACCTATTGCTCGATTTACCATACTTCGAATCAGCAACAACTCACTTGAGGGATTAACATTTCTAATGGAGAGTTAATAATGAGAAGAACTCATCTGATAGAGGGAGAGGAAGTTCATATTGAGAAGAACTTGTTCGACCTATTGCTTGATTCACCACACTTCGAATCAGGAATGCCACGCTTGAGGGATTGTCATTTCCGATGGAGAGTTCATAATGAGAAGAACTCATCCGACACAGGGAGAAAACGTTCAGAATGAGAATAACTTGTTCGACCTATTGCTCGATTCATCACACTTCAAATCAGTAACGCCTCGCTTGAGGGATTGACATTTCCAATGGAGAGTTCATAATGAGAAGAACTCATCCTACAGAGGGAGAAGAAGTTCTTAATGAGAAGAGCTTTTTCAACCTATTGCTCAATTCGTAACAATTCGAATCAACAATGCCTCACTTAAGGGATTGTCATTTCCGATGGAGAGTTCACAATGAGAAGAACTCATCCGATAGAGGGATAAAAAGTTCATAATGAGAAGAACTTGTTCGACCTATTACTTAATTCTCAACACTTTGAATCAGCGACACCTACTTGAGGGATCGACATTTCTAGAAGAAATATCACGCTGAGAAGAACCTGTGACTTGAAGAGCAGAGATTGAGTAAAAAATGGCACTCTATTATCTTTGCTTCATTCTCGTTTCACAATAATGAGCAAAGAGGGGCAGCTGTGAGCACCATTTTAATTTACACCAAAAAACCCAACTAAAAACTCAAACCTCTTTTACAATTAAAACCCAAACAACCCCTTACAAAATATAACCCAAACCCAACTGGGCCTCAACCAAACCCTAATCTTGACCCAAGGCCCAACTAAGACCTGACCCGGGTCTAACCTAGGGTAGCCGCATAATACACCTAATAAGCAATCACCTCTTCCTGCCCCAACCAAAGGCCACCCCGCTCTGCACCATTCTCGGCAAAGCCATCAAGCACACCAACAACAAGCACTCCAAGCCACCCTACAAAACAAGAAAGAAAAAAACAATGAAGCAATCATTTTTTTTCCAGATGTAAATGGGTATTTAACCCATGCATTAAATTTGTAATTGGACTCGAAAAAAAAATCCTCCTGAAAATATTGTAATACCATATTTAGAAACAATAACAGTGCCTTAAAAGGTTATCTATCCTTCTTGTTTTTTTATTAAATTCAAATAGCTTTATTAGTGATTCTTGCTATGTTATTTTAGAAACCCAACAATATTTTTTTAATTTTTAGGTCTTCGAATGATATTAAATCACCCCTGTTTTGTTTTTTTTAAGAAAAAAACATATATTGATTTTCTACTAAAAATCCTAGCATGTTTTGAATAAAAAATAAAATAATTTTTTTCTTTTCGAATATAACAACCAAACCAGCTAACCAGCAGCAAAAAAATACAACAAAAATTAAAAGAGGCTAGATCAGAAGGTACCTGAGTCGGGAGGAGCGTCGTTGGAGTCCAGGAGCTGAAGGGGTTTAGGCCTTTTTCGGATAGTTCTAGGGTGTTTTCGGTATTTTTAGCCCTAAAATAGGTTTTTCGATCGCAATGTATGGTGGCCGGACGACAGGTGAAGGGGGCTTAAGGTGGCCAACCTACTGCAGGTCGGGGGAAGGGGAGAGAGTTTGATTTTTTTTTTGTGTTTATTTGAGAAACCGGTTAAAAATGAAACAAAAAAATGTTTGGTATATATAGGATAAGTTTAGGGGATAATTGCATTTAGCCCCCCAAAGGTTTAGTGTGTTTTTATAGTTTGGTCATATAGGGACCAAACCAAAACTGTTATTTTACCTTTTCTATGCATTCATGTTATTTTTTTGTTTATTCATGTTTTAGCGTATTTTTACATTCTGGTCCTGTAGGGTTTAAATCTATAATTTTCCCTTTTATTTTTCTATGTTTATTTATTTTGGTGAAATTATTTTAGTCATGTGTAGTGACCATTTAATTGTTTTTTAAAATGTGGATCGATTATGTAATTTTCCCTTTTTATTTAATAAACTACTTTTTTAGGCTTAAATAAAATGAAAAATTGCTCTTAGATCCCTGTAGATTATGCGTGTTTTGTGCTTTAGCACTATTCTGTTTAGTTTTATTTTGTTTCAAATTAGATTTCAAATTTTAATTTGTTTTAATTTAGACCTTTTTTATGTTTAATTTATTCCCTTTAGTTTAGTAATTTAATATTTATGCAATTAGGTCATTATATTTAGGTTTATTTTATTTTTATTTTATGTTGTTATTTTATGTTATTTTATTTATTGTTTTAATATTTAGTTAAGTTTATTAAATGTTTCAATATTTCATAGTTTAAATTCTTAGATTTAATTTTAAATTAGATTAACACTCGAATCAAACTTAGAATTTAGGATGACACTCTAGTGTGATTAGGGAGCAATTCGAGAAGAGTTTTCACATAAGATTCCCGATTACTTGAATCGATTCCTCGACACTTAAAATTTATTAATAATTAATATTCTCTAAAAAACTTTAGGTTTAATAATTTAGATAATATATAGAATTTAGATTGTTAATTAGCCCTCCAACTTTAGAAATTATCAGTTTAGGTCCTAAGCTTTTAGATCTTTTAGAAATCAATATTTCAAGATCTTGACCTTTTTAATCCCCGAACTTCAATTAGTGTTTTAATTTTGACATAATTAAATAGGTTAAATAGAGCCTCCACTTTTAGATAGATTTCAATGTAGTCCCCTTAATTTAGAGAATAATCCGAGTCGGCCTTCGCGTAAATGCTCAAGGGACCACCTCAAATTTTCAATTCAATAATAGGTTTAAAAATCAAATAGGGTTAATATTAGAACATATACTTATAGTTTTGAGCCTTTAGGTACTTTAACTTTCATAATTTGACACTTTAAGCTAGAAAAATCCTTAATTTACTTTTTGTTTAATTAGGATAAATATAATTTGTTTGATCGCATTTTATTTTTAACCTTAAGGCAATGTTCACTTATTAGGGAATTAATAGTATATCTCCCGCAAGTATTCTCATGAGGTGAATAGTGGTGATTCCCGAAGTAAGTCGACATCCTTTTCAAAACCGCATTATGATTTTCTAAAAAACGAGGCACTGTTCGGTTATCAAGCACAATAGTTGATCTCCCGCGTTTATGCTAGGGGCGAATGCTATCGTCTTTAATAAACGAATACCCTTTTTAACTTTGCATCTATAATGATTTTTAAATCAAGTAACATTCGAACTCAAAATTTCTGATTTGTAATATAGGGTAACCAACTAGGTACCAATTTTTGGGCGCTTGTGGGGGTGTTAATCATTCCCCACACGTAACTGACTCCCGAACCCGATTTCTGGATTTTCACAGACCTTGAAACTTGGTATTTTTATAAAAAATATAAAATGTTTATTAAAAAAATACCCGGTTTTCATGGTGTCCCAATCGCTCCTTAAATGATTGGTGATGACTCCTAACATTTCGAAAAACATTATCAAAGAGAAAACCCCCGAGTCGGTATCGGTCTTTCCCCGCCCGGGCGAAAAACGGTGTCAACAGTACGAATTTCCGATATAACCCTAACTTTTATTGATGCATTCACAAACATATTTGATATCCTTAATCTTCTTTACTTTAGAAGTAACTAAGTTATGTATATTGTATTCTTCAGTGCAGCCATCACGAGTTCGCTGGTCCAAAACACCATTCCAACATAGATTTCACCAGCACTCATATCTTACGAATATCAACCCAAATTTTTTAATTCAAGAAAATTGGTTCTGTCAAATATTTCTGTCAATATTGGTGAAATGGTATAAAGGTTCAAAGACTGATCCACTAAATGAGCTTTAACCAGGTCCCACCACATATAATGCTTCATTTGAAACGTTGTCATCATTAGATGTATTGATTTCTTCTTCCATTTCAGAAGTAATGTCTTCTGTTTCAATGAATAAAGCAATCTCATCACTATATACATTAGGCGCTATAAGAGGTTCTTCAGGAGAGGCATCACCATATGATCTAACAATTATTCATCTTGGATTGCCTTTGTAGATGTTTTTATAGTAATGAATTGTTGAGGAGTTGTAGTTATAACATGGTCTCGTGACTTGTCTCGAGAAGTATCTCAAATATTGAGATCAATGGAAGTAGGACATGAATGTCTCCCCATGTAAGATGATGACATATCAATATATATGTTGTAAGTAGAGTGTTGTATGGATGACATGTTATTGAAGGAGTTAAACATATTAGATCGCGTTGATGAAATATGTAGTACGCATGGATTAAATGTGGAAAGTTGTTTTGGTGGCATGGAAAAGTAGGAGTTATACATTAGATTTTCTTTTGTTGGTATATCATAATTCACGTTGGATTACGTAAAAGAAGAATGCTTCCACATTGAACTTGATAGCATATCCTACACATGTTAGCTCATATCAAAGGCCGTTGTTGATGAATGACTTCCTATTGAAGAAGATTGTAACACCTCCTTCCCGTATTCATCATCGAACATGAGTTAGAGATCTCACATGAAACTTACGAAGGTTTCCCTATTTAAAAGAATCATTAAAAATTTATTTCTTTAAAACTATTATTGCAAAAGAATAAACTATAATTTATTTAATCACTTAAAACACATTTCTAATTTTCGACATTCAAACTAAGTCCATTTTCAGATAGCAACCTAGCAGTTCATAACTACAAAGTGTAACCATCATAACTGCCTAAAAACTGCTTAAACTAAAATTCATTCGAATACCTATTTAATCTACTTTCACCATATTGTTAACCTACCATCCATTTTTAACTAAACATACATTAATAAGACTATTTATTTAACACTCTAACCAATATCCATCAATACTAGCATAAACTAGCATATAACTTATTTCAAATTATGCTAAGAAAAGTTTATATCAAATACATACAACATATACATGCCAACTAAAAAAAATCAAATAAGTTAGATGGATATAATTACTGATATTGTATACTTGCTTCTTGATAGGTAAGATGTCAATCACTCCTTACTCCGATCTTTGCTCTTTACTTACGCGTGAAAACCATCACACGCTAAGCATACACTTAGTGAGGCATAATCAATGATACAAAGTAAAACATATTTGTGGTATAAAATAAATCATATAATGAAAATAAAAACATATCATATGATATTATAAGAACAAATAAAATGAACTTATATCGAAGTCATTTCCAATTCAGAGATACCTGAAATCATCAAGTCATATATAAAACATTTTATGCTAAATCACTTATAATAAATGAAAAATATAACTTTCATACTTATCTGATATCACCTGCACTTTTTGATTTTCTCTATGTCATATCCCAAAGTATATAAATGAGAATGCAAGGTACATGAGTCACATAGTATCCAAATTTTGCACGTTTAGTGCCAGACAGATATACAAATACTGTAGAACACAACATCATGTATTGATAATTGGAAATACCATAATATCAATATCACATTACTATGTATTGCATTCCCTAGAGTAACATAGTACCAAAATCACATTAACATGCTCTCAATGCAACTGCGCACAATAGTAGTAAAATCACATTACTACGTGCATAATGCAGCTCCTGATACTCCACCTCTATGGCATGTCAAATATTCCAATGACTCTCAATGTAAATAAAATGAGAATTTCCATTAATTATCACATATTCTTCAATTGTTAAAGATAATAATACATCGAACATTTCATATAATAACACAATGGATAGTTCATACCGTAAATATTTCATTTCCACATAACATGAATATATCATGAAAATATCATTAATCACTTAGCTTTTTTACATTTAAACATGTCCATCTTATGATAAATATCATAATTATCATTCCAATATAATAGAGTTGGTTCATTTCAAGCCTTTAAAACAACATACATAAAAGTAACATAAAATGCTTGATTTACTACTCATTTCTATATTATGGCAACTTGGACTACCCTTAAAGAATTATTTTTCTGTAGTAATATACACACTAGAATTTACTTCCATTTGATCCATTATAAACTATATTCAAATATTAATCAAACCATATAAAGAACTCTTTCTAGTTCAACCTGTACAATTTATGATAAAATTTCTAATCAAATTTATATAATCTATTTTAAGTAGAGTCTACTGCCTTATTTTCTGACCTATCATCGATAAAAAAATCATATCTTCTGGTATACACTTTAAAATCAGTCTCCGTTTGTCTTACATCAAACTATATTGACATACAAATACAATGATATATGAATCCCTGTCTAATCATTTTTATAGAATTTCTAGTGATTTTTCAAATCTACTATCAAGATCATAAAGTTTTAGGTAGATTTCATTGTTTTGCATCTTGAGCTTATTCACTAATTCTATTAATATTCTAAATACAAATTTAACCTAAATACATGAATCACAAAGTCACATAATATTCAAGAGTCATTTATTACCATATTAACCCAGTCACTGGCCCATCGTAGGCTAATGTTTACATTTAACATAAATACACTATAAACATGCACTCACCTCTACACTTTATACATCAACCAAAATGCAGTCTTCCTAAAAGCTTTATAAGGCCCCGTTTGGTTCATGGATTAAAATATTCCTGGGAGGAATCTTTTTTTCCCGTTTAACTTACCCACGTTTGGATGGTTTTTATTCCCAAGTGAGAGTAAACATTGAATACCAATAGTAGTTTTTCCCCTGTTTTACTGGGAATGTTTGTCTCGCAACTTCCTTAGGTATTTGAACCCGGTCCCCGTTGTCTAAATACCCTTCTCCCCTCTCGGTTCTGGCCAACGCTTCCTCGATTTCCCTATTTTAGCTTCAGCGTTTTGTTGTTATTAATATTTCAGGCTTTGTTCTTACAATTTGATTGTGGTTTTGTTCTATTATGCTCGGGATTCTATCTATTCGAAATTTTCTTTATTTCATTTGGCTCGGAAGTTATTAGCTGTATTTGGATCAATATGAAGAAAATGAAATTATTTGATACTCTTTTTTTGTTTTGTTTATGGTTACAGTTTCACCAGTACCAAGTTGTTGGTAGGGCTTACCCAACGGAGAGCGATGAACATCCCAAGATTTACAGGATGAAGCTTTGGGCCTCCAATGAGGTTCGAGCCAAATCCAAGTTCTGGTTAATGATTATTTTCATGGACATATGTGTTTTTTATTTGATTTTGTATCCCATTTGAATGAAGGTTTTAAGTTTTCTGACTTTTGGGTGTTGTTGAATATATTCATCAGGTACTTCCTGAGGAAGCTAAAGAAGGTTAAGAAGAGCAACGGTCAAGTCCTCGCCATCAGTGAGGTATATTTGCCTTTTATAATTCACTATGTATTAATTGATTTATTGTTGGGATGTTGTGTTGAAAATTGAAATTTCATTAGGTAAATTACCCTTTTCATTTCGATTAATGTTCGAAACTATTTTGCTGGAATTGCTGATGTTTAGCTCGTGTTTGCGCAATTTACTCTGTAATTTTTGTTTGATAGGAGGGAACTTGTATAGCAAAGAAACATATGATCTTCAAGGTTTTCATGCCAAATTTATTTACAATTTTAAAAAGGTCATACATCTTTTTTTGGTCGATTGAGATTTCATTGAATGATTTATTTGGTCACTTAACTTTTGGGAGCTTCATATGTAAGATCGAATTAAAAAAACAGTCATCAAAATCAGTTTGAAACTTTTTATAACTAGATTCTTGCAACTAGTTCTCAATATTTTACTTTGTTGTGATCTCCTAGCTTTGTATTGTGGAAACTTCATCAGAAAAAGAGAAGTTATTGTTAATGCTTGACACACAAGGGAACATGATTTCATATTCATTCTTTGATTTTCACTTGCAATGCCTGATATTTAAGTTAAATTCCTCTGCAGAATTTTTAAAAAAACCCGACCAAGATCAAGAACTACGGTATCTGGCTTCGCTATCAAAGTCGTATCGGTTATCACAACATGTACAAGGAATACCGCGACACTACTTTGAATGGAGTTGTCGAACAGATGTATACCAAGATGGCTTCTCGTCATAGGGTCAGGTTCCCCTGCATCCAGATTATCAAGACCGCAACCATCACGGCTAAACTATGCAAGAGGGACAACAGCAAACAGTTCCACAACTCAAAAATCAAGTTCCCATTGGTGGTCAAGAAGGTGAGGCCACCTACCAGGAAGCTAAAGACAACCTACAAGGCGTCAAGGCCCAACTTGTTTATGTAGTGGAGTTAAGGTAATTGTAGTTCTACGATTTTTCGTAGTGAAGGTCTTATTGGTTTGTTGACCAGTTATTGTTTTCGTTTGAGAAACCTAGGCTATCAAGAATATTGAACTTTGATCTTTGGGTTTCAATATCTTGTTTTGTTTAGTTATAACAGCTAGTTTGCTATGTGATTGTCGTTTTCTTTCCTTGGAATCACCTCCGAATGACTATCAATCAAACTTTTAGATAACATGGAGCAAATCTTCGATAATATCTTCTTTTTATAAGAAATGCTGATTGAATTAAAATAGTTACTACTAGGACTTCGCAAAAAGATTTAATGTCATTATCTAGTTGAGGAATTATCGAAAAGATGTTTTACTACATAGGTTTAACCGTAATATTTAACAAAGATTTTGTAAGGTTGAGGGATTAACTTTCAGTGTTTGGGAAGTCGAGGGATGAAATTCACAACTTAGCCATAAGTTGAGGGATGAAATTCACAACTAAGCCATAAGCAAGAGGGATTAATCATCTTGTTGTTAAAGATTAAAAGCAACTCATATTTATTTCTATGCAACGATTGAGTGCCCCATTTAAACCACCTTGAATTTATTTTTTTATAATTTGAATTTAATATTATGAATTAAAAATATGAAAATAACCATAAAAGGATTTTAGTAGAATTATAAACATTGAGGTATGAGTCTTTAAGTATATATATATGTTTGAGTTATTTTTTTAAATAATATGATGTGATTATCATGTAATATTTATTTAAAATCTTTTTTAGTTATTGACAATGTGCATGCACTTCAAAGACGTATTTAGAATTTCACTTGTTAAAAAATATAGAACAAGGACAATTTGGTAAAATATACATTCCAGTAATCTTTTATTCCTTCAACCAAACACTGTAATCTTACATTCCTGTCAAACCAACCAAACACAGTAATGTAACATTCCCAGTAATCCTATTCTCTGGTAATCTTTTATTCCCACTGGTAATCTTACATTCCGTGAGCCAAACACACCCTAAGTGTTATTTTCCTTTCCTTTGTTATTCACTCACCTCGATTTATGGTTCACTTAAATCCATACATAACAACTAAAATCAAAGACATATGTTAGAATCCATTCTAACCATGCGTACAAATATAAAGAATTTTCTAAAAGTTCTTTCGATTCTCATTAAAAACTAATTACACTTCATACACTTCAAATTAACCTTGAATACCAAAATTTCACTAAAACCTTATTTTCTCTCTCTTAGGGTTTCAAGGACCAAATTAGGGGTTTTCATATTTCAAATCCAAATTTAATAATTTTACCATCAAAATGAAGCTAAGATGATGGTAAACAACATGAACACTTAAATTTCATCAGACTCTAAACCCCTAATTGAAAATCTTAATAGCCGAATATAACATCATGTGTTCACACTTGATTTTTTTTTATTTCAAACAACATTCTAAAGCTTGTACAACCATTAATCCTTCATGAGAAATATTAAAACATGTTTGAATAATTTTTCCCTAATATTTTCCTTCATGGCCGAACCTTTTATATCAACTTATACATAAAATTCATCTTGATACAAGCATGAAAAAGATATATAATCAATTAATCCTTCAAATTCAAGCCTTAACTCAATTCCATCCATAAAACCTAATGGTACCAATCAAAACCATGAACTAATGGTACCAAATTGAAGAGAATTCAAAAAAGAACAAAATTGTATTTCACATCTAACTCAAAAATCCAATTCCTAAAGCTCGAAAAATCAAATTAAACTTGCCTTGGAGGATTTTGGAAACCCATGAAAATTGTAAGAAAGATGAACAATTCTCTTGAAATTTCTAATTCATTTATTAAAGTCATTTGCCATCTTTTAAATAAAATGAATTTAAAATTCCTTTTATTATTAAAATGACCACTTTATCCATGAAATCCAATGCTCACTAATGTTCCACATGTCAAAATATTCATCTAAGGGCTAAGATTAATCCATGGAGGTAGTAGTTATCAATTTTGCCCTTGTAAAAATCCATAATTACAATCTTGTCATTTTTCATCCAACGACTTAGATTTAACATGGAAAATCAAATCAAATCCAATTGTCCATATTAAATCTTATCATTTTAAGGCATGAAAATGACATTATTTCCCCTGCCTTATCATATAAAAAATATCTAAAATATTTGATTCGATCCGATTATTCAATCTTTCTCGAACTTTAACTCTTTGTAACCTTTAATACAAATAGAAAATGTCATTATTGGGGGTAAACTATTCATTCACGTGATAAAAATATCTATTTTGGTAAAATTACCATTTTGGTGTCTGAACTTTTCTCAAATTTATACTTTGGTCACTAATAAAACTTTTAGGGTATTACAAAGATGATTCTCCTCGATCATTACTTATTAGTAATGATATGAACTCATTTCATAATCATTGTGTTGGGTTTTCAACTTTGTCTACCATCCCAAAATGATATTTGTGCCAACTTGGACCACCTACTTCAACATCAACAAAATTTGCATAGATTTCTAAGTCTCATATTGCATTCATAATTATGGGTGTCAAGCTTCTTATCAACATCATCATCATTTAGAAGATCAAATTTTGTATAATACAATTGTTGGTATGATGTCACCAATATATACTTCAAGGATGATAAATGACGGGTCCGACCAGCTCAAACTTTCATAAAAGTATTTTTTATGAACTCAGCTAGTTTGACTTACCTCCTAAATAATATGCTAACTGAGTTTGTTGAGTAAAAAATGAGACTGATATCAATCTCAAGTATTTGACCATCATAATATATAACAATAGATAACATGTTTACCATTGTTGAAAATTCCCAATGTTTGCAAATTACCCTATAATATGGAAATGTTAGCCACATTATTTTTTCTAAGAAAAAATGTAAAAAAATAATAATAACACTTGTATGATATTGGAAAGCAAGTGATGAAGTCAAATTATGATAGATAAAAAGTCTTTCTATTTGTGTGTTAAGAGGAGAAATCGTTCTCCTTATACAACCAAGAATAATGCTGGGAATAAACAAAGCTTAGTGGAAATGACGGCCACTTGATCACATGATGTTCTAACAAAAAGATAAGTTGCTTCTACTAAAAAGCTCTATCATATCAATAATGGTATTCTACTAAAGTGTGGGCATTGTTCATCCAAAGGGAATCCAGGTTATACTACCATGAATAGTGCCAAAAATGACCAAAGCCTAATGGACATGAAAACCATCTGACCAACTAATGTTTTGATGGAAAAGAAAGATGTTTCTACTAAGAAGCATTGTCAGATGAATAATGATACTCTACTAGAGTGTGAGAAGTATTCAAATGGTGGGAATCGAAGGTTATACAACCATAAACAATTTTAGAAATGAATAAATCTTGATGGACATGACAGTCGCCTGACCACCTGATGTTCTAACGAAAAAGTAAGGTGCTTCTACTAGAAAGCACTATCAGATGAATAATGGTACTATACTAGAGTCTGATAACCATTCAAATGATAAAAATCTAAGGTTATAGAGCCATGGACAGTGCTAAAAATGATCAAATATTGATGAACATGACGAGAACCTGACCACTGATGTTCTGATAAAAATGAAAGGTGCTTTGACCAGAAAACATTGTTAGGCGAGTATTGAAACTCTAATAGAGTGTAGGCACTGTTCAATAAGTGAGAATCCAAGATTATAAAACCTTGAACAGTCAGAAATGACCAAATCCTATTAGACATGATGGTCACCTGACCACATGATGTTCTGATGGAAAGGGAAGGCACTTCTGCCATAAAGCATTATTAGATGAACAAGGGTAATATACTAAATTGCAGATGTTGTTCACCCAGCGAGAGTCCAAGGGTTTTACAACCATGAAAAGTACTCAAAATGAAAAAAAATTGATGGGTGTTAAATATTGCAAACATTTATTGTTATTTACTCCTTGTTTTCGATTGGGTATTGCTAATTTATCCTCTGTTTTGGCTTATTTTCTCTTAAGAGCTTCATTTGGATAAATTGGCCAGAACCAACTGTGAGAGACAAAATCTGTAATTTTTTTAGGAATCGTGGCTGGAGATATGGGAAAGATTTGGGCATGACATTTTTCAATGTGGCAGATTTAGGTAATTCAGTCAGCATCTTCTGGAAGGTGATCTTGCATTATCTTATAGACAAATTCGAATTTTTGGTAAAGCAACTTCAACACCATGCTTTAATCAATATCCTCATGCAACACGTTAATGATACCAGCAGGGGGAGAACAAAGCATTTGAGCTTCACCTATATTAGGACCTGCACTTCTCGCTAACCTGTTAGCAACACTATTCCCTTATCGCAAAACATGCTGGAATCGAACCTCCCAATGACGATCAATTAAACCATAAATATGGTCCACAATAGTTAACGACCTACTTCTCATTTGATGATCATAAATTAAGCGGATAGCGTTTAAGCTATCCGTCTCGGCAATCACTTTTCGCATACCCATATTCCAGGTGCAGTGGAGACCGACGCAAACTCCCCGACCTCCGCCTTCAGAACAGAACAAATACCAAGAAATTTCTTAAATCCAATCATCCATACTCCCTCATGATCCCGAACAACACCCCACAAGAAGCCATACTAGTACTCTCCATTCTTGATCCGTCTGTGTTAACCTTAACCCACAATTCTGGAGTAGAAGTACACTTAAACTACTCAAATAAATCTAGGAGTAGTTGACTTATAATTGAATATATTTTATTTTTTAAAAATTGTAATTGATGCAAGATTTAATAAAAAGATAACCACTTATGAAAGATGAACGATTCAGCAGCAACTCATGTAGTTTCGTTGTTTGTGAAAAATATCCCAAGGGCATTACATTGGAAGGGTCTATGGTTCATATTTGCTCGATATGGGAATGTCACTGGTGCGTTCATTGCAAATAAGCTAAGAAGAAGAGGTAAGCGGCTTGGTTTTGTTAGGTTTGGAAGCAAGGTAGAGGTAGAACGTGGTATGGAGAAGCTTAACAGTTTTGTTCTAAACGGTTTCAAATTATCGGTTCAATTTGAAAAGTCTAGAGGATTATCAAGAGAGGGAGGTTTAAGAAACGCTGACAGGGAGACAAGGAGATGGGGAGGGGGTTTTAATCAAGCAGAGGCATCTAAGGAGGCTTTTCAAAGGAACTTGAACCAAGAGTAGGAACAAATTTGTAATTTTCAGGCTAAAAATAAAGAAGGTGGAAGGTTGGGCAGAAATGAGGTGAGTTCAGTGAAGTGAATAAAAGGCTTTCTAGAGAAAGAGGTCTTGTGGAAATAGAAAAGATGCATGGTGGACAGGATGTCAACGGTTTGCAGCGTGAGGGAGATTAGTTTTTCGTTTGCAGAAATGAGGAATACAGAGCATCAAAGTCCAGCCTATTGGAGGTAAATTCTTTCTACTAAGCTTTGAAGATGACGAATTGTTCATGATAGAAGACATGAACTGGTCATATCTGAAAGAAATCTTCTCGAAGGTCGATCTCTGGTTAGAATCGTTGGATAAGACAGAGAGGGCGACCTGGATTAAGGTTTTGGGTATCTCATTGCATTGCTGGAATCATATTACCCTTAAAAGGGTGGCAGAGTTATGGGGAAATTTTGAATCTTTAGGTGAGAATGCAAATCATTCCATCGATTGTGAGAACGTAACGATTCTGATAACTACAAACTAAGATAAGAGGATTGATGAAATAGTGGAGATTAAAATTGGAAACTATATTCACTAGATTTGAGTATTGGAAATCGGTATTTTGGATGATGTTGGAAAATCAAATCAATGGGGAATCAAACAAAAATTGAAGGGAGGTTCGAATGATCATAAGGAGGATTTCCAGATGAACTCACCAGAAGATGATAACTCTGCGCGTCTTCGGCTAAGGTTGAGAGAACTGAAGAGGTGAGGGATGTTGCATTAATTGCGTGTTGCTTTAGGAACGAATTCAATAGAAATGATGACCTTCATTCACCCGAGAAAACACGCCTTCTGAAGGAATCAGAATTGAGTGGTGGAGGAGTTATTATGGTAGCTCAGGATCCTTCTCGTACTGATGGAAACTGCGAATCAATAAAGGGGTCAAAGGGTGACGACCATATTGGGTTGGCTGGGCTAGATTCAAGTTGGGTCAAAGAAGTGATTGTTTCTGAAGATGGGCTTTCGACTGAAAAACTTGGCTACAAAAATCGTTCCAAGTCTGGTGGAGAGTCGGGCTGTCATTTTGAAGTTGATGCTAAAAGAGTTGAAGGATCAATAGGGAAGGTTAAAGCTTTTCTTAGGAGTGCATTGAAAATAATCGAGAAGCTGGCAAGAATGTCAAGAGTAGTGATGGTTTCAATATGAGTAGTGGAAAAGATTCTCCTGCAACTAATGTTATGAATCACTTGCGGAATCTAAAAGGAGTGGCTGGTGAGAATTCATTTTCAACTGCTGGTTTAGTTAGCCGAAAGATAATAGAAAAACTTGTGGGTCCAGTGGAGAACGATAAAAAATTGTTATAAGATAACAAATCGAGGGCTCTTAAGGACATAAAGGGGTTGAATGATTTTGTTTTGGATGATTTGGACAATCTCTTTTGAAACTACAATATCAAGTTTTGTCGGTTCCAAGTAGAATAAAAAGGGATCAAGCGTTTAAGAAGCTCAAATTGAAGATAAAAGATTTGGAGTCCTCAGAGTTATCAGGAAGGTTGTTATCTGATTCAGATTTAAAAGGTAGATTGTTGGCTGCGTATAAAGAAGCCGAGAAACTTTGGCTTTGGGAAAAAAACATAGGTATCCAGATAACCGGCGAGGAGCTGGAGGTGGTGAAGGAATTAGCATTGTTAGAAATGAATTAAAGATGGGTTGAATCGTGTAGGGTCTACTGGTAGTTAGTAGTTTTGTGATGATAATTCTTTATAGGTTTGCTATACGTTTTTAGGTGGGAGCAAAGTCTATTGTTTGCTGTTTGTTTTTGTAGCAGTTTAGAGTTGAAATGTTGTTGCCGCATGAGTGTGAAGATGAGACTTTAGACGAGTCTGACTTTTGTCTCTTTTGGGTGGATATCGCCTCTTATTTCAGGAATCAAGCTTTGTCAGAAGCGCATGGAAATTCACATAAAATTGAGTAAGCGAAGTTGAGCTGGGTCAATTTTGTGGAGATTAGTGGATCTTGTAGCCATTGATGAAGTTGGTTTTGGATCGTTAGCTGCTTTGGAGTAAACAAAGTTGAAGCGGGTGGATTTATAGAGGATTAGTGGATCATGTAGCCATTGCTGAAGCTGGTTTTTGGGGGGTTGATGTTGCTTTTCTTTTGAAGTCAAAGCAGTGTGTAGGTGAAAGTTTGGTGAATTTTGGGGAATAATGTCAACATTTTTGTTGTTCAACTGCATAAATGAAATTGGGAGATGAAAATTTTGAGTTTTTATACACTCCATTCGAATGCCTCGTCTTTGATGAAAAACAGGTTGCTAAATGAGACTTTTTTCAAGGCGAATTGCATAACCCTTTTCAAGTTTTAAGATAAAGAAGTTGAGACAGATTCCCAAGTGGCGTTGATATGGTTGGTATCCCGTCTTTGAGTTCTTGGCGTTGGTGAGATACTTTCGAGGAGTTTATTAAACCGTCTCAATATTCCTAGATTGAAGGGTGGGAAGTTATTGTTATTATTATGCGATAACGTTATGGTGATTCTTCTGATTTTGTTTGGTTATTGATGTCTGTTTAGTAGTAGGCTTGGTTGTTTCGTGATGTCCATAAGGACTACTGTGATCTTGGTTATTGTGGTTGGTGCGGTAGGTTACAATATTCCTTACAGCTTGGTTGTAGGAACCTTGGGGAATTGGTGGTTAGCCGAGTTATTTTCAAGGAGTCTGTGTAATCAGGTGATTGAGTTCTTGTGTCTTGAGGGGTTAGAGATCGTCGTTGTTTGCTCTTCTTTGTTGATACAATTTATTTATTGCTGTGTTTGATTCTAAGCCGGGCAGTGATTCTCTGGTAAGGTGGTTTATCGAGGATCACAACTTGAGTTTTAATGTAGGAACCCTCCTAGATGTGGTTCTGTAGTATTATTGTTAGATTCTCTTAGTACTGTAAGTGTAAGGAGATTGGCTGGCATTTGGTTTTGACTTCTCGTTGTAATGATATTGTTAACACCTGGTTGTTTTTGTTCCTTGTACGTAGTTTTGAATACTCTTTTCCTCCATCTAGGTTGGGAGGTTTTTAATGAGGCTCTTATTTGCTAAATTATTGATAAATTTTATTTGCCGAGCTAAAACAAAATGGAGGTTATCAAGAAGATAAAACAGAGTTCAATCCGAGCCACACATTTTAAATGTTCTATCTCTATCTTTGTGATAAACCTTTTAGATTTAAATTTATGATTTTATTTTGAATATTGTTATTTATCTTTTAGTTATTTTCTTCTAGATTTTGGTATAAATACCCCTATGTTCAACATTGAAACACATATTGGATTTTGGTTTTTACATTGGCTATTTTTCTAAAAGTTTATTTTTTTTTCTTTTACTTTCTTCTTCTTTTATTTTCCATAAAAAAATCTAAGCATGTTTGAATCCATGTTCAGCTAAACTTTCACTTAGCCAAAGGTTTTTACGATGACTCAATTCTAACTGTGAGTGTTGAGCACTTAAAAACTTCAGATACATTATTCGATTCTTTGAAATCTAAGATTGGTAATCGTTCATTCCTTTAATTATCTTAACTCTTTCATTTCAAAAAGATGTCGTTAATTTGAATGTTGTTTTGATTTACTATTGGAAGGAAGAATCGATTGTAAATAATTCAACTTCTTGTGAACAAACTTAGTGGCGATTTGCTAAGGAGAATCCAAGATCGGGTTTGATTCTTAGTGAGACACTATAATCCGAGTCGGGCTTTTCCAGCACTTAAAGGTGTTATGGATCTAATGGCGATAGAAGTGGTTAGTCCAACAAGTATTGCGTTTTGGAGATAGACTTGGAAACATTAGTTTACTGTTACTGGTGAAGAAAGTTAGCTACAAGGGTTGGCCTTATTGACTATAACCTTCATGAATCCAGGAGAGAATACATATTTCGATGATCGATTGAAATGGAGTCTAAGTGAAACCTAAGGCTAAATCACCATTATTGAATTCTTTTATCCTTATTTACTTTCTTTTTCACCTTTCATTATTTTTAATTTATCATTTATTTTTACCTTGTTACTTTTATATTTATTATTGCTAAAGCCTCATTCATTTATTTTTGCAGTTAATTCAATTCAGGAAATGACATTATCAATTTTTTTAATCCATGCGAATTGATCCTACTTGTCTTTACTATCTTTATTCATTTATTCATATGAGAAACAAGAATTATTTTATTTGACAATTTGGACGTTTCTCATAAATCCTGTGGACATGATGGCCACCTAACCATCGGAAGTTCTAATTAAAATGAAAGACGCTTCTATTGAAAAACCTTGTCAGATGAACATTGCATGACATACCTAAAGCCTGTTGCACATCAATCATTATGTTCCACATTTTTTACCTCATCCATCTCTCTCTATATAAATTTGGTTATGGTCCTCACAACCTCATTTCTCAACCTATCATTTTCTATCGACAAAAAGTAACATTTTTTATGGTCCATACTCATTCAGTTAATCCACATTGAATCTAAAAAATTCTTAATCACTCTCCCATATGATGTACTTCCATATATTTTAAGGTGCACTATTGAGAGTCGTATTGATGGTTTTCTAAATCTCATCTTAACATGCAATATCTATTTTCTCTGCAATTGTTCTTTATCATTCCAAATCTTTCATTATGTCCTTAAAAAAATTTAACTAGACGAGTTGATCATCAAGATACTAAAAAAGGTTTAACAAGGAAGAAATGGAAGATATCTTCGTTGCATTTTAAATTCCCCACAACATGCACAAAATTTTATCTCAACAATGATGTTTACATTGCTGGGATGATTCTGTGTCAACTCTATATCTAAAGTGGAGTTGTACACAGAGTTTGTTGAGGTTAATGGTGTTGGGTCAATTTCGAATACTAAAGTAACAAAGATAGATGAAATCCATGAAGTAGACCCATACGAATTGTTTCATGAGATGTAAAAGAAATGAGAAGAAAAAGCACAAAAGATTGAAGAACTCAATATTACTTTTGACGAGTCTACATATTATGATGACTAAAATTTTTATGTAAGATTCGTATTTATGATTATGTGAAAAAGTTTATTGTTTTCATCTCCTTAAATATGTAAATGAAGAACTATTTTAATGTTATGCGAGAATATTATCCTTAATAATAATTGTTTGTATTTTCTCTCCATGCAACCTAAATATTACATGGATAAATTTAATTTTAAATTTGTCTTTCAGTGATAAAATACAACATAAATATTAACAATGTTATACTGAATTATGATCTAGTAAACAAATATATGGTTTAATTTTAATTTAAATAGGTATTCCAAGGATCCATTGTAACCAAAATATTATAATATTAAAATATTACACTAAATTATTAGTTATTAAACAAAAATAGAGATTAACTTAAGTAAAAGTATAAGTCTTTTAGAGAACAAACGCAATCAAAATATTACATTATTTAGCATATATACTAAATTCTGACATATTAAAAAAAATAGATGTAACTTATCATTTAAATAAGTCTTTCAAGGACTAGATTAATCTAAAATATTATAATATTTAATATAATATACTAAGTTATAGTATCTGGAATCAATATAGTGGCCCATTTAGGCTAAAATGACATGTTTAAACATTAAACAAATAATAAAATAAAACGTTGGATATTGTAAATATAATTTACCATATTTATTATTTGGGTAAACTAATCAAGTACCATCAAACTTTAAGAACTGACTCGTTTATACCACAAAACTTTCAATTTTAATTTGTCAATTTTAGTACCAATGTTTAGTTTTATGTTCAATTATGTCACTATGTCGTTAATGATTTAACGACACAATGACTTGGCATCCGCGCGCCGTGACGTTGTTGGCATGGTTGCCTCATCAAAACAATGTCAGTTTGGCACATTCTTTTGGTACTCAAAAAATCCAAAACGACGTAGATTTGCTTGAGAAAAAATATTAAAATATTATGCTTGGGGGATTTGAACTCTAGATCTATTAAATTATGAGTTAAAGCTTAACCATTAAATCAACTTAGCTTTTATTATATTTCCTAAAATTTCTAAAATTTCTAAAATTTCAAAATTTCTAAAATTTCAGTTCTGAATAATGTTTATAAAAAGAACTTCTACCCAATCAAACCATTTTCTATTTCAAGGAAAACAAAAGAAAATGGGTCAAATTCAATACTATGAGGGTGTGCTTGGTAGGGGGAATTTGATATTCCCATGGGATTAGAATCCACATTCCTCCGTTTAGTTGACTGGGAATGTTATTTTCTGTAATCTTACATTACCAATAGTAGATTTTTTGGAGTATATTACCGGGAATGTCATTAGCTCCCTTTCCTTAGGTATTGTTGGATTACCGGCGTTTTGGATTAAAATGTCCTTAAATTTTTTCTTCAAAAATATCCTTATTATTTCATTGAATAATAAAAATTATACGAATGTTAAATTACAAATTTATCCTTAAACTATTTTAGATTTACAAAAAAAATCTATAATTAAAATTTTATATGAAGTTCAGAGGTTAAAATAAATTTTTACTCTTTCATACTCTTTCATTAAACTTTTTTATATTTTCAATTTTGTAAAAAAAAATTATATAAATTTTATGAATTTAAATTTTTTTAAAGAAAATATATAAATATTTTCTAACTTGTTAAAAATATATATATATAATAAGGACAATTTGGTCAAATATACATTCTAATAATCTTTTATTCCTTTAATCAAACACATTAATCTTACATTTTTGCTAAACCAACCAAACACAAAATACAACATTCTCAGTAATCCTATTCCCTGTAATCTTTTATTCCTACTGGTAATCTTACATTTCGTGAACCAAACACACCCTAAGAAATACTTCGATAATATTTATGAATACAGGCATGTTGTTCTCCTTTCGGAAGTTGCAAAACTTCTCCCCAAGAATCGGCTCCTTTTTGAAAATGAGTGGCGTGCAATCGGAGTACAACAGTGTCGTGGGTGATTTCATTATGCTATTCATCGTCCCGAACCATACATCATGTTTTTCAGGAGGCCTATTAACTATCAGCACTAGCAATAGGAGAATCTGCCTCTGCGCCAATTAATTACATCAGCTTTTTAGTAATTTAAAAAATGATTGAAAAATGCTGCTCTGCATAAACAGTTTGGGTGTTTTGGAAATCAAGGATTTTTTTCAAATGTAGTTCTCTATTTCGGAGAATTACGTCTTCAGGTTTTGATTCTTACTTTCCTGATGACCTATCCTCGACGGCATCGAATGAATGAATATCATGAAAAAGCCTATGCATTTTAATGTGACCTTGTGAATCATCAGAATCATCGCCACCGTCGAAGATGGAAATGCGAGAGTAAAGCAAGGACAAGACGACGAGAAAAAACAGGCCAATGTTGACAAGGGAGCCACTGAGTCGGTGAATGGTGTCTTGTTTGTCGGTCGAGAAGACGAAGGAGACAAAGGAGCCACTGTCGAAGGAAAGAAACTGGATTGCGAGGAGTAAGAGAATGGGCAAGAGGAGAAGAGCAACTTGAGTTAATATATCTAAAATGTCTTTGATTATGGCCTCACTATGGTCGTAGATTAGGAGGATGGCTTCACTATGGGCAAGAGGAGGTGGAGGATGCTGTCATTTGCTAGCTGTCAGTATGATATTGTTGTAACAATATAGTTATGCGTCTTGCAATGATTAACACCTTAATCCCCTTTCAAGAATTAAACACTTAACCAAATGAAATTACTTATGAACAAAATCATCGATCAAGCAATTAACATAGCAAAGACAATTGGCAACATATCTACATATGTTTATGTTCACTTTCACAAACACCAATGCTGCAAATAAAGTAGCATACAATCTCGATAATTTTCATTTCTAAAAACGATCAAATTAACATACATAAAGATATTTCAATCTCTAAAAATACCCAATAAAGATCCAACATATAAAAGTAGTGTTTAAGAAAAAACCATAAAGAAGCATTTTAATAATCTCTTTATGTTCAAATCCAAATAATATCAATAAAATAAATCATCCAAACTAATTAAAGTATCTTCCCTCTTTCAAGCAAAGAAACCAAAATAAAGCTTGAACTTCGATCGGTCATCGCTGCCACACGACTGCTTCATGGCTGTTGCTACACTCCCCAAAGGTGATCTTAAGCTACCATGGATGCTGCCATGGAGGAGGAAATAAAGAATGAGGCTAGGGAAGTTAATGGAGATGAAGAGAGGATGTGAAAAGTGTGAAGGCTATCCCTTTTATAAGCCCCAAAGGTCAAAACATCCTATAATAGGAAAAAATAAGATTTTTCCTTTATTTTCCATCCATTTTATAGCTGGAATGGACAACTATCCGATTTAAGAAAATTCTATAATTGGTTGTTGAGTCACTAGTTGCTAAAGCATCGGCTCAGAAATCTAGTACAACATCGTCTCACAACAACGTCTACAACATTAATAACGCTAAAACATCAACATACCAATTCACAACAAAATATCATAAAATAGCCCAAAAGATACAAATTCACTCACAATGCACAAATGATGCAAAATATGATAAAATAAACCTAAAGTGATCCTAATGATACTAAAGTTTAAGATTAACAAAGGTCGTAAATAATAACTCTTTTGGAGAGTTATCACACCCACAAACCTAAGTATTTGTTTGTCTTCACGCAAGTATAATGCAAAGAATGCAAATATGCTAAACAGTGTTGCCAAGCCATTTTAGATTTTTAACTCATTTTTCAGTTCTCATAATTTTTCATTGCTGTCACAAATATGATAACATTAGCTAATATCAAATTAGGGAATGTATTGTAAACTTACCAAATTCAAAATCCATAGAGTGTTGTAGTGTGTGAGCTAGGTGTATCCAATAAAAGCTTACCTAAATTACAAAAAAATTGATGCTATCCACTTATTTAAACTTTCAATGATGTAGCAACATCTTCTAGCTTTATTCATTGTTAGAGCCAGTGTTAGGCACCTCCATTATTTTCTTGTCTAATGCTGAGCCAGTGATGGGCACCTTCAACATTCATGTGTTTCCATTTTATTGCTAGAGCCAGTGATAGGCACCTCTAAGAGATTGGAAAATAATTATTTTTTATTTTTTTCATTTATTTTTTTACTAGAGCCAGTTTTGGGCACCGCTAGCATTATGAAATTTCAATGTTTGCTACAATATTTACTAATGCTATAAGATTTATAGGGTTCAACTATTTCTAATGTCTTTAAGTAGTGAGAACATACACCTATTGTGTAAAATTTTTCCATAAATCCCAACTCCAATAAGAATTTAACATATTCCTTTATTTCAGAACATAATTTTCTCATCATCAACTTCATCAAAAAATGTTTTAAGAACTTCATTAAGTAAGACAACATCATATTTTAAATGTAGTAACAATATATGAACATCAAGGCATAAAAATAACACATGCAATATGAATAAATGCAAAACATACATGAACAACACCATCAAACAACACACTCCCAAACTTAAAAGGCACATTGTCCATAATGCATGCAAACAAAAATAATAAAAATTGGAAATAAAACATGGGAGAGGGGACAAGAATACTCCCCTAATGATATTGAAGATGTTCTGCAACAATGACAGTCTAGAATTCAAGAGAATGATGTGCAACAATGACTGTTTGTAACTCTAGCTAATGTTCTGAAGAAAAAGTAGCATGTGATGGTTGATGGTGCGATGGCCAATGTGGTAGCACAACCTAAAAATAAAATAAAAGAAAGAAAAGGAAAAGGAAAAAATATCAAGAAAACATTGTTAAAGAAACTAATAAAATATAAAAATATAAAAATAAAATAAAAAATAAAAATAAGTAAATGAACTAGTTGGGCTTTAGTTCATAAAACCAAATCGAACATTGTGTTGGGGTATATTGCCACCATATTATTTCACCCTTTGCTTATTAGACATGCTCCAAGATTGATCCAAGGGTTATTGCTTTATTCCCTCGATACTGCCAACAACATAACATTTAACATTGTCATTACATTGCATATTATTTAATGTAATCTGCTGGACATTCAGTTGCATTGTGAGTCCCCCTTGTGGACATCAACCAGTGTTTGTGCTGTAGCAAGAAAGGGTCTGCCTTGTATTATTAGCATATTATTGTCAGATACACAATCCAAGATAATGAAATCAGTTGGAAAGATATATTTGTCCACTTGTACTAGCAAATTGTTTATTTTGCCTTCGGGATGAACAATAGATTGGTCAGCAAATTGTAATGTAATAATTGTGGGGTTTGCTAAACATACTGCTGCTGCGACTAATAATGTTGTTGTGGATTCCCAAAGTTGGACTATAATGCATTGGTATTGACTACATTTTGGCTTCTCCAAGATAGAATCAGATGATTTTGGAAATTAACTTTGTAGGTGTTCCCATGTGCATTGATGTAGTCACTCCTATTATAATTACAAATAGACTTGGAGTTTTGTGTGCATTCCTTATAGTTATGCACATCACCAAAAGAAACAAAAAAGAGATGAGATGTGGATTTTACCTTGTTCATGCCCCTTGTTCTTATAATTCCTTAACCATATTTGTCAGTGATGTGATTTGTGAAGCCATTGAAATCAAAACATCAGTATCCATTACTGCAACATTGCGTATGCTGAACATGTTCATCGTGTTGGGGTATTGATAATCGTTGTTAGATATTCTTTCCAGAATATCATCTGATTCATTGTATGTTTTATCCAACAATGCTCCATTTGTAGAAGCATCAACCACCATACGAGTATGCATGTTCAACCCGTTGTAAAATATCTCCATTTGCGTCCAATGAGGAAATCTGTGGATTGGACACTTTTGCAACGAGTCCTTAAATAATTACCAAGCTTCATATAAATTCTCATCTTCAAGTTGCTTGAAGGAGTTAAGATAATTCCTCAGCTTCGCATTCACATTAGGTGGATTGAAGCGCAACAAAAATTTGTGTGCTAATTTATTCCAGGATGGTAGGAAATTGATCCATGCTCTAGCTTTTTCGCGCAACGAATAAGGAAAAATATTCAGCTTTAATACATCCTCAAGAACTCCTTATTGTAGAAAAGAATCACATACCTCCATGAATGCTCACAAATACGCTCTAGGATCCTTAGTATGCAGCCCACTATATTGCCCCATTGATTGCAACATTCGAAACATCATTGTTTTTAGCTCAAAATGGGTAGCATTGATAGCCGACCTCATGATGCCAGGATTCAAATCATCCAAAATAGGCATCACGTGCTATTGGATGGGCCTATTACGGTCATTGATGTTGTAATAATGCTGCAGCATCAGGACATTTTGTAAAGGCGGGCCATGTTTGTTTGCTGATTTTGTTACCTTCTTTGATGGATAGTACACTTGATTTTTGAATCAGACAATTCTAAGTCTTGGATGTTTCTGTAGGTCATCCCCCAACAACACTTTGCTAAAAGGGTACCTACAAACAGAAAATAAACAAAGTTAGTAAAAACAAAGGAAAAAAACTCTAATGCAATACAATTGCTCCCCAGCAACGATGCCAAAACCTTGATGCTGATAATAATGCTACAACAAAGTGCAAGCATAAACTATCATATGAGAATGATAAAGTGGAAGTTGTTAAGCTTCAGATGTCAAACCCACAAAGAGCTAATGTATTACACTAGAATTATTGTTGCAAATATAAAAGAGGTGTATTGTTGTTGAAATGAGAATGTAATAAAAAGAAAATAAAATGATGAAAACAAAATGATAAATGGTGGGCAGTGCAGTAGCATTCAATATAGCAAACAAACCAATGTACCAATAAATGATGCTGTCCTTTGGTAGCTGTTAGTATGATATTGATGTGAAAATATAATTATGCGTCTTGCAATGATTAACACATTCATCCCATTTCAAGAATTAAAAACTTAAACAAATGGAATTACTTCTTAAGAAAACCATCAATTAACCAATTAACATAGCAAAGAAATTGACAGCATACATCTCTATATGTTTAAGTTCACTTTCACAAGCACCGATGTTGTAAATAAATTAGCATGCTATCTCAATTTTCATTTCTAAAACCGATCAAGATTAACATATATAAAGATATTTCCATCTCTAAAAATACCCAATAAAGATCTATCACATTTAAGCAAAAACCATAAAGAAGCATTTCATCAAACACTTTATGTTCAAATCCAAATAACATCAATAAAATAAATTGTCCAAAATAAATAAAGTATCTTCATTCTTTCAAGAAAAGAAACCAAAATAAAACTTAAACCCCGATCGGTTACCACTATTACACGATTATTTCATGGCTGTTGTTACACTCCCCAAAGGTATTTTAAGCTACCATGGTTGCTTCCATGGAGGAGGAAATAAAGAACAAGGCTAGGTAAATTAATGGAGAAGAAGAGAGGATGTGAAAAGTGTGAAGGCTAGCCCTTTTATAATCCCATAGGACAAAGTATCCTCTAATAGGAAAAATAGGATTTTCCTTTATATTCCAGAAATTTTCTAGGTGGAATGGACAGTTGTTTGATTCCAAAAAATTCTATAACTGCCTGCTGAGTCACAAGTTGTTGCAGCTTTTGCTTAGCGATCCAGTACAACATTATCTCACATCAACGTCTACAACATAAACAATGCTACAACATTAGCATACCAAATCACAACAAAATATGATAAAATAGCCCAAAAGATATAAATTCACTCATATTGCACAAATGATGAAAAATATGATAAAATGAACCTAAAATGATCCTAATGATACAAAAGTTCAAGCTTAACTTAAGTGAAAAGATAGTAAATAATAACTCTTTTGGAGAGTTATCAACGACCATGGCTAGTATTATGTTGTGGGGTATGTTGTCGTCTCCTTGTTGTTCTTGAAACACTGATGTGTCTGCTTGTCGTCGTAAAGGAAATGGTTTTTTGATGAAGATGAAGAGAAAGCAGAAAGAAAAATATAATTGAAAATTTTAGGTTTACTCCATAGGTTATTTAAATTTTAGAATTAATCTTAACTAGAATTTTAGATTTTTAGGAATTTTAGAAAAATATAATTAAAACTTAAGTTGGCTCAATGGTTAAGCTTTAACTTATATTTCAATAGGTCTCGAGTTTAAATCCCCCAAGAACAATATTTCAATAGTTTTTCTCAAGTAAAACGACGTTGTTTTGGGCTTTTTGATCACCAAAATAGTTGCGCCAAAACGATGTCATTTTGGTGAGGCAACCACGTCAGCAACATCACGGTGCATAGATGCCATGTCATCGTGTCGTTAAATCATTAACAACGGAGTGACATAATTGAAAGTAAAACTAAATGTTAGTGATAAAATTAGCAAAATTAAAAAATTGATAATATAAACGAGTCATCACTTAATGTTTGGTGGTATCTGTTGTAGTATCGTTTAAATCAGTCTTTAAAGGAATAGATTGATCTAAAACATTATAATATTTAATATAATATATTAAGTTATAATATCTAGAATAAATATAGTGGTCCATTCAAGCTAAAATGATATGTTTAATGATTAAACAAATAACAAATAAAATGTTAGACATTGTAAATACAATTTACCATATATTTATATTACTAAATATTTTTTTTAATTTTTAAAAACCCTAAATTCAATACACAATGCTCTTTTGATATTGGGGGTGGTTTTACGTTAATCCCATAAAATGGTATATTTCAAGCCTTTCAACTAGGGTTTTTGTTTGGTTTCAAACACATTTAGTTGCACATAGTTGCATTAATCATGGACGCGGTGGAGTTTTTTTATCTTAATTTTTCATTAAATGGTGTTGTGATGAGGGAAAGTGTTTTTTGTGGGGTTTTGTGCAGGTTGAGAATGAAGGAAGAGAGAAGGTGAATTTCTATAGCATTGTTGATAGCATTTCTGGGAGTTTATAGGAAAAATTGAAGATATTTTTATAGCCTTTTATGTGAATCCTTTCCAGCTGTGTCCCATACACGTGAAGGGAATATTTCCCTTGGACACACAAAGAATTAAGGGCAAAAAACCCAAGGGAGCCCTGCTATATAAAGAAAAAGAAACTCACATTAAAAGAGGTTAGACTTTATGAGATAAGAAAGAGAGAGTAAGATGATTGCTCTTCCATTTCTTCTATTCTTCTTCATGGGGGGACAAACTCCAATGTTGGGAGCTTCAAAGGATATCGGTAGCTCTCAAAAGAAGCTTACAAGGCGTGAATCAATTGACGACAGCTTAAGAGTTTTCTTTATCTTTGTCTTGCTCTTTATATGATTATGATTTCTCTTGGGATGTTATTTTAATATTTTTCATGGATGATTTCTGCCCAACGATAAATTGATTTAGCTTGAATTGGGTTTATTGTGGATGATTGTGTTTTGTTGAATGAATGTATAAGCATTTTCTATTTTAATACTTGTTTCATTCATTGTTATAATTGGTTACGTTTGTAAGAGCTTTTGGAAGTTAGCCTTAAACTAGTTTGATGTTTACTAATCGAAAGAGCTAAATTAGATCTACGTGAATGATGGGGTAGATTTGGGAAGCTTAACCCTAACTCTCCTTAGAAATAAGAAAAGAGTTTTAAAGACTAAAAAGAGTAGAGCCTCATAAATAGTAACTTGCTATGGTTGATGCAATAATGTATAGGTGTAGCATTTTATTATTAGTCTCTTTCTAGGAATAGTGGAGAGACATCATAGTAAACTCCATCGAGTAATGTATTATTGGAATTTGTTAGATATCTCTTTAGGGAAAGACATAAGATTCCACAGTACATCTGACCTTTTATTCCTTTAGAAACCAACACGTGTGAGGTCTCGTTGTCTTATTTTGTTAACCCAGTTCTCAACTTTCTTTTGTCACAACATTATTTATACTCTGTTTATATCACTTAGTTCACTATACTTTTGTTTATATTTTGAGTGTATTTACTACTCTTAATTGACCTCCAATCCATGCGGAGAAGATCTCACTTATCACTTTATTACTTGATTGACATGTATACTTGCATAGTTTGCGCATTACATTTATACACCCTACAAGTTTTTGGTGCCATTGCTAGAGATTGGAAATTGGTTATTTTAATTTTAGTTTTTGTACCATTTATTTTATTTTCATTGTAGAAATTTGTTTTCGTTTATCGTTTTTAGGTATTATGCTATTTCATGACCCGAAGAAGACTTCAGGAATCATTATTACCCTTTGAACCTAAAATTGAAAGATTTTTCGTTAACGTAGACGTGTGGTGCTCTAGAAAATGCTATAGTATAGTGCAAGCATACACTATCGTATCAAAGTAATAAAGTGGAAATCCTTTTGGGATTTCGGATGTCAAACCCACAAAGAGAAGAAAGTTTACAATTGAGTTAGGGAAATAAATGTTGGTTGAAATGGCATGTGAAGCAAACAAGTTTTAAAAGAGAAAATATAATGGAATAGAGGATGAGTTATGCTACAACACTTGATTAAGCACAAATGCAGAAATCAATTGGAATGGGATGATAAAAGAGATTCCTAATTCAATTCTTGCAATCAAATTAACTACAATGTATTTAGCATTAATAACTATAATCGAATTAATATGAATTAACTCTCACTAAGACAAATAATTACACAATAATGATACTAAAAATTTGACAGCAAATATCTCATCATGCATTTTCTTTTCACAATACCAAAGTCACAAAATTAGTATGCAAATCATTCAATTTATCTCTAAATAAAATAACATTATACATTAAACAATGAAATCACTTTCACCATTCATAAAGTATGAGGCACAAAGTAGTAGATTAGACAACATTCATATAAACAAGGGTTCCACCTAAACGACTAAGTTTGAAACATTCAACACCCCAAATATATAAATCAACTAGCTAAACTTTCCTATCTCGGGAAAAGTCTAAGTAGCTAAATGATCTTGCTGACTGCTGATGCTACTCGACGAAGGCTGATCCCAGATACTATAGCATTTCCACCTCACTGTAGCTTAAGTGGCCATGGAGAATAGATGAGAGAATTTGTGTGGAAGAAGCTAAAAAGAAGAATTGATGATTAAATGAGCTGAAATAGGTCCTATTTATAGGTGGAGGAGGTCGAAATTGTCTCCAATAAAGTTTCTCCATATAGCAACAATTGGTTGGAGAGGCTACAACTATCCTAGCAAACTGTCCCTGTTCCAGAAGGTTTTGCCCAACCTAGTGAGTCATCAGTTGGTGTAGCATTTGCTTTTTCACTGCATCATCTGCACCTTTTTCAGAAGAAAAATCCAAAAATTAGCCCAAGTAACCAAACTTTAAACAATGCAAAAATATATAAAAATAAGACTAAACTAAACCTAAAATGCTTTTAAACATACTTAATTTCAAGCTAAACCTAGGTATAAAGTTTTATAATGATAACAATTTTGGAGAGTTATCCAAACCTTAAACTTAGATGTTTTCTTGTTCTCAAGTAACACAAACATTATATGTAGATAATTATACACCAACACCATAGATTAAGACTAGAAAAGCCAATTCAACATTTACTTCATTTCTCAACCCTCAGAATTATACTGCATGAATGTAAACAACATTTAAATAATCTCAAGTATAAATTGCATGAAAATCTCAATCACATAAGGTCCACAATGTGCAAGTGTGTAAGCTATGTGTATCCAATCATGTAACCCCCATTTCCCGTATACGTTCTCGTACACAAGTCACAAGTGTCACATGACTTTTTAAAAACATTTTCTTATTTGTAAACCCAAAACATTTTATTTCAAATTTAAAAACAAAATATTTTTAATATAAGATAAAACATTCGTTGTAACCTATTACAAAGCTATAACTTAAATACATTACAGAGCCTTTTTCTTAAATTCATATGCATGTTATCTAATTATCAAAAGAAGACTTGATTGTCCTATAGTTACTGATGAGCAACCTTGGATTAATGTTCTCTACTACAGTCCTTACTATGTTAGTCTTTTCTTGTACCTACGTGTGAAATCAACACACGTTAAGTATTTACTTATTGAGGCATAATACTGTAAATAAACTGCAATTCATACATAAGCCTTTTAGAGCTATTGGAATATGAACTAAATCGTATACTTTATAAAAATTAGTTAAAAATCTCAATTAAACCAAGTTTCTTTCATATATTCATCAAAACTCTTCTTAGTACGCCCAACATACCTATTTTTTTGTATTTTAATCCCAATTATACTTTATTTTGCCCAATATATGTTAAATAAGAATTTAAGGTACATACATTGCATCGAAATGCTGAAATGGTCATTCACCTTTTATGAATACTATAAGTGGCACCTTTAATGCTAATAATGCACCGTTATGCATTTTCATTTATGGCACCTTTTATGTCGATAATGCACCGTTTTGCATTTTCATTTATGCCACCTTTTATGCCGATAATACACCGTTATGTATTTTCATTTATGACACCTTTTTTGCTAATAATGCACCATTATGCATTTTCATTTATGGCACCTTTTATACCGATAATGCACCATTATGCATTTTCATTTATGGAACCTTTTATGCCGATAATGCACCCTTATGCATTTTCATTTATGGCAACTTTAATACCGATAATGCACCGTTATGCATTTTCATTTATGACATCTTTTATGCCGATAATGGACCTTATGCATTTTCATTTATGACACTTTTTCTTCCAATAATGCACCGTTATGTATTTTCATTTATTTCAGTAACATCGATAACCATTGCACAACATTAATTTTCATACATTCATTTTAGAGTAGTTCATACTCTAAAACTTATTCATAATATCATTTCTATATACATTAGGAAAATATACCAAAATACTGTAAAATATACATTTAACAAAACATTTGAGATTGACTCATCGTGAGTCTTCCTCCTTTTATACAAGTACAATAAATGCACTCACCTGATAAGCCTCACTAGTATACTGTAATGATGTCCAACTATTCGGCAACTTTATCTTTGCCCTTTTTCTTGCTTGACTCAGGAGCTTGGTTATGATCTACCCAAGCATCCATTAAATACACATATTATACCAATGTTAGTATACTCTATAATATTTATACTTTTAATAATACTTAAAAGTACTATTATATTCAATTTCTATCAAAATTCATTCTATCTTAAATTTTCTAGGCTCAATAGTATCGGTACCCCTAGCATGGTATTGATACTTCTATATTATGGTACTGATACTCCCTTTCAGTATCGATACCATTTATGTATTCTGGAATCCATGGTATTGATACCTACCTCTTAGTATCAGTACCCATATCAATATCGATATTGTTCATCGTATTTCTTCAAATTTAAACTATTAGTATCCATACTATTCTTCCAGTAACGATACCCTTACCCAGATTTTCCATTTTTCAGCTCGATTTTCACCCAAATTTCATCAAATTTCCTTACTTTTACCTCCAATAATACTATTAAGCTCTTGTTTACTAATCCCAACTAACTTTCTTACATTTAGCTTCCTATAACATCTACAATCTCCAAAAAAACATCCCAAACTAAAAAATCATACTACTTTTTCATACATGTTTTTAATCACATCCAATACTTCTAATCTCTTATTTACTTATTTGACAAGTCAAATATACTAGTAAACCTCAATAAAAACTCATATTTATATCATTCAAAAACTCATTTTCTTATATCTCAAATAAATCATCCATCTCTTAGTTTTAATCCTCTGTAACCTTTCCTTAAGCCTCTATAACACTCAAGGTTTCAATACCAACCATTAAAATAAAGGAAAAACCAACTTGGAGGAAACTCACCTTTGGCTATAGAGAGAACAAGAAAACGAGAAGAAGGAGAAGAGAAGATAACTTACCTTCATTTTTCAACTTTCCCCTTTTTCCCTACTTAAATACCCTAATTAAAATGGATTTTAAATCCATTTCCCTCTAAATAACCAAAATACCCTTTCATTATTCCATTCTTACTGATTAGTCTTAACACAATTTCCTAAATCATTTCTTATACTTTATCATTTATTCAATTTAATCTTCCAAATTTTTAAATCCTTTCAATATAGTAACTAACATGATATTTAGGATATTAAAATTATCCCCTTAAAAAAATTCATCATCAAATTTAAAGAAGTACCTAATACGAAAAGGTGTGGAAACTGTTTTCACATGTCATTCACCCTTTCCCAAGTAACTTTTTTCTACCTTATGGTTTTTCCAAAGTACTTTAACTAGAGGAATCTTATTGTTACATAGTTCTTTACTTTCTCAAGCCAATATCCGCACTAATTCTTCCTCGTAAGTTAGATCTGGTCGAATCTCTATTTCCTCTGGTGTGATAACATGAGATGGATCTGATTGGTACCTTCTGAGCATCGAAACGTGGGAAAAATTTCTATCCAGAGATAAAACTAACTGATAAGCTACTGGTCCAACCCTTTTCAATATCTCATAAGGTCCAATGAATCTCGAACTGAGCTTTCCTTTGCGTCCAAACCACAATATTATCTTCCAACGTGACACTTTCAGAAATACCTTGTCTCCCACTTTAAACTCAATTTCTTTTCTTTTCAAATCAACATAAGACTTCTGATAATTGGAGGATATCTTTAGATTATCCTGGATAACTTTCACTTTCTCCTCCATTTCTTTCATCAAATCTGGGCCAACTTAATACTCGATTGGTAACTGTTATTAAAGTAAATTTTGTTAAAGGAAAATACCTTCCCCATGATCCTTTAAACTCAATCAAACATGCCCTTAGCATATCCTCTAATATCTGAATCATTCGTTCTGACTGCCCATCTGTATGCGGATGAAAAGTTATGCTGAAATTCAATCGAGTACCCAATGCCTCATGCAAGGACTTTCAAAATCTCAAAGTAAACCTTTAGTCTCGATCATATAATATCGACATAGGCAATCCATGCAGCCTAACTATCTCCTTTATATACAATTCCATATATTTATCCATCGAGTAATCTACTCGAGCTAGAATAAAGTGAGTCTTCTTGGTCAATATGTCCACAATTACCCATATCGAGTCCTTTTTACATGGTAACAAAGGTAGCCCCGAAACAAAATCCATTCTAACTCGTTCCCACTTTCACTCAGGAATGGATATCGGTTGTAGTAATCCAGAAGGCACTTGATGTTCAGCTTTCACTTGTTGACATGTCAAACATCTCGCAACAAACTCTGATACAACCCTTTTCATACCAGGCCACCAATAACGATCCTTTAAATCCTAATACATATTATTTCCGCCTGGGTGCATTGTCAAAGAACTATAGTGTGCCTCAGAAAGAATATTTTTCTTCATTTCATCATTATATGGAATGCAAAGTCTTCCACGATAATATAAACATACATCAGCCATCATTTCAAAGTCTTTGACGTCTTCTTTTTCTACTTGTGCCATTATCGCCAAGCATTTCTCATCTTGACCTTGTAGCTCTTTTACCTGATCCAAAAGCTTCTGCTTTAACTTAATTTCAACAATCAAGGCACCATCTTTCTTTAAAGACATACGCTCATCCAAGGCCCGTAGAGTTGTAAAAGTTTTTCGACTAAGTGTATCAACTACCACATTAGCCATTCCGGGATGATAATCAATGATCAAATTAGAATCTTTTAAAAGCTCGATCCATTTTCTCTATCTCAAGTTTAGTTCTTTTTGAGTCAACTAGTACGTTAGACTCTTGTGATCCGTATAAACATGGCAACGAACACCGTACAAATAATGACGCCAAATTTTCAAAGCAAACCCAACTGCTGCCAATTCCAAGTCATGTGTTATCTTGAGGCATAAGCCACGACTTTTCCATCTTGCATAAGAACACATCCCAACCCATTAAGAGATGCATCACTAAAGACCACATAGTTTTTACTCGACTCAGGTTGTACGAGCATTAGGGCATCTGCTATGATTCTTTTTAGCATTTCAAAAATTTATTGGCATTTCTCCAACCAGACAAAAGGCACTTCTTTCCATAAAAACTTAGTTAGCGGTGAAGCTAACATTGAGAAGTTCTTCATGAACTGTCTATAATAACTAACAAGCCCCAAGAAACTCTGAACTTCTGAAACATTCTTTGGGGGTTGCCAATCCACTATAACTTGAATCTTTTTGGGATCTACTCTTATGCCTTCTGTGGAGACTATATGAGACTATATGACCAAGGAAAGAAATCTTAGCTAACCAAAATTTACACTTGGATAATTTGGCATACAACTTCTTTTCTCGAAGTGTTCGAAGAACCATTCAAAGATGAGCATCATGTTCCTCTCTTGACTTGGAATACACCAAAATATCATCTATAAATACCATCACAAATTGATCCAAGTCAATAAATGATGCAGGAGCATTAGTCAATCCAAGTGGCATCACCACAAATTCACAGTGTCTATACCGAGTCCGAAAAACTGTATTTGAAATATCACAGTCTTTTATCTTTAATTGGTGGTACCCCAACCTCAGGTCTATCTTAGAGAATATTGTTGTGCCTTTCAATTGATCGAACATATCGTCAATCCTTGGAAGAGGATACTTATTCTTTATCGTTACTTTATTTAACTGATGGTAGTCGATGCATAATTACATAGACTCGTCCTTATTTTTCACAAACAAAACAAGTGCTCCCCAAGGAGAAACACTGGGTCTCTCAAATCCCTTATCGAGTAGATCTTGCAATTGGTCTTTTAATTCTTTTAATTCTGTTAGAACAATTTGATATGGAGCCATAGAAATAGGTTCGGTACCCGGGTAAACCTCAATCTTGAATTCTACTTCATGGTCTGGAGGTAAACCCGATAATTCCTCCAGAAAAACCTCTGGAAACTCCTTAACTGTTGGGATATCATTTAATCTTGCTTTTGGTACTCAAGTGTCTATTACATTAGCTAGGAAAATTATACATCCTTTTGACATAATTTTCCTTGTAGTCATACTGATATTACATTGGATGGTGATTTCACTTTTTCGTCAATCACTACTAATTTGGAGCCTTCCGCATCCTTAAAAAATAATCGCTTCTTGCGACAATCGACCCATACATGATCTGGAGACAACCAATCCATGCCCAAAAAATGATTTCAAACTCCTCGAAAGGCAACTCCATTAAGTTTGCCGAAAAAAACAATCCCTTGATTCTTTATCGGGCATTTTCTGCATACCCGAGTTACTCTCGCACTGTGGTCTGTAGGGTTTACCACTATCATCTCACTATCAATTGGTTCTAAAGGGATTCCTCTAGCTCTAACCAACTTCGTACTAATGTATGAGTGTGTAGAACCAAGTTCAACTACAACAAATATAGGCTCATCAAAAAGATGGAACATACATGTTATGATCTCTGGGTCATGCCGATCCTCATTGGTCATAATGTTGTAAATTCTGGCGACTCCCCGAGTCTCCTATCGTTGCATTGATTCATATTTTCCCCTGGATCTACTGTTTTCTCTGCTTCTATTAGGGGTTTCCACATATCTTTCAGATTACGCAGAATTGTCCCTAGATTTTTTAGGACAATTTGGGGCAAAGTGACAAGTCTCGCCACATTGGAAACAAGCTCCACTGAGAAATATGCATACTCCACGGTACAATTTACCATATGTCTGACATGGATCTCTCTCTCCAAACGCTCTATATGAGCTAACAGCAAAAGACTGGGATTATTTAGTTTTTTGTGAAGTTACAACAGAACCATCTCTGTCAGAATATCGGGAGTTGAAGGCATTCTAACTCTTTTCCCTATCTGCATACTCTACTCCACTGCTAGAGTCTCATCTTGAGCTCTTTCAATAGTTTTGGCTCGGTTTACGACTTCTTGCAAGCTAGGCCTTGTATCATCTCTTTAAACTTTGGCCTCAAACCTTCAATGAACCAATCACATTGAGCCTTGTCATTGGGAACCATCTCAGTAGAAAAATGACCCAGCTTGTTGTATTCAGCCTTGTACTCATGTACAGCTTGATCACCTTGTTTCAAATTAAGGAACTTCAACAACATCACCGGTCTAAACTGCTCACCAACATACTTATTCTTAAATTCCTCCAGGAAGAACTGCCAGGTCACTTGTTCCTGTGGTGCATACATCGTAGTATTTGACCACCATACTCGAGCTAATCCTTGAAGTAAAGATACAACTCCACCCATGTTTTCCGAATCCGAGCAGTGAAGACTCTCAAGCATTACCATTACATCATTTAGCCATAAGTCGGCCTCCATAGGACCTTCATCCTTTTTCCCCGGAACTCTAGAGATCCTAAATTCTTCAATTCTTTTGGAATCAACATCCTTGGTACTAGAAGAATAGGGGGAGGCGAAGGAGGGTTGAATCGGGTCAATATGGCATCGAAAACTTGAATAAAAGCTCCAAACTCTGGTGCTGGTGTGCTAGCATTCTCAGATGGAATCAGATGCTCATTATTCTCCTCATAGCTTTCGTGAGTTCTTAGATTCCAACATCTTCTAGGAAATACATAATAAATATTCCTAATGTTAGTAATGGGTGGCATCAATCACACTCTAATTACACCATATCAGAAACCTTGATAATCTTAATGGCATGTAATCCCTTATTCTAAATTAAAATAAACCCGGTTTCGGCCGAGATTCAACTAAACTTGTAGCTCTCATACCAATAAATGTAACACCCATTTCCCGTATACGTTCTCGTACACAAGTCACAAGTGTCACATGACTTTTTAAAAACATTTTCTTATTTGTAAACCCATTAAATTTTGTTTCAAATTTAAAAACAAAACATTTTTAATATAAGATAAAACATTCGTTGTAACCTATTACAAAGTTATAACTTAAATGCATTACACAGCCTTTTTCTTAAATTCATATACATGCCATCTAATTACCAAAAGAATACCTGATTGTCCTATAGTTACTGATGAATCAACCTTGGATTGATGTTATCTACTGTACTTCTTACTCTGTTAGTCTTTGCTTTTACCTACGCGTGAAATCAACACACGTTAAGTATTTACTTAGTGAGACATAATAATGTAAATGAACTACAATTCATACATAAGCCTAAATATCTATTGGAATACTAACTAAATCGTATACTTTATAAAAATCAGTTAAACATATTAATAAAACCAAGTTTCTTTCATATAGTAATCAAAACTCTTCTTAGTATACCCAACATACCTATTTTTCTGTATTTTGTTCCCAATTATACTTTATTTTGCCCAATATATGTTAAATAAGAATTAAGGTGCAAACATTGCACCGAAGTGCCGAAATGGCATTCACCATTTATGAATACCATAAGTTGCACCTTTTATGCCAATAATGCACCGTTATGCATTTTTATTTATGGAAACTTTTATATCGATAATGTACCGTTATGCATTTTCATTTATGGCACCTTTTATGCCGATAAAGCACCGTTATGAATTTTCATTTATGGCACATTTTCTGTCGATAATGCACCGTTATGCATTTTCATTTATGTCACCTTTTATGCCTATAATGCATCGTTATGCATTTTTATTTATGGAACCTTTTATGCCGATAATGCAACATTATGCGTTTTCATTTATGGCACATTTTATGCCGATAATACATCATTATGAATTTTTATTTATGGCACCTTTTATGTCGATAATGCACATTTATGTATTTTCATTTATGGCTCCTTTTATGCCAATAATGCACCGTTATACATTTTCATTTATTTCCGTAACATCGATAACCATTGCACAAAATTAACATTCATCTATTCATTTTAGAGTAGTTCATACTCTAAAACTTATTCATAATATCATTTCTATATACATTAGGAAAATATACAAAAATGTTGTAAAATATACATTTAACAAAACATTCGAGATTGACTCATCACGAGTATTCCTCCTTTCATACAAGTACAATAAATGTACTCACTTGATAAGCCTCACTGGTATGTTGTAATGATGTCCAACTATTCGACAACTTTATCTTTACCCTTTTTCTTGCTTGACTCAGGAGCTTGGTTATGATCTACACAAGCATCCATTAAATACACATATTATATCAATGTTAGTATACTCTCTAATATTTATACTTTTAATAATACTTAAAAGTACTATTATATACAATTTCTATCAAAATTCATCCTATCTTAAATTTTCCAGGCTCAATAGTATAAGTACCCCTACCATGGTATCAATACTTCTATAATATGGTACTGATACTGACTTTCAGTATCAATACCATTTCTGCATTGTGGAATCCATGGTATTGATACCTTCCTCTTAGTATTGATACGCATATTAGTATCGATACTAATTACATCAGTATCGATACTATTCATCGTATTTCTACAAATTTAAACCTATAATATCAATACCGTTCTTCCAGTACTGATACCCTTACCCATATTTTCCATTTTCCACTCGATTTTCACCCAAATTTCATCAAATTCCCTTACTTTTACCTCCAACAATACTATTAAACTCTTCTTTTCTAATCCCAACTAACTTTCTTTCATTTAGCTTCTTATAACATCTACAATCTCCAAAGAACATCCCAAACTAATAATCATACAACTTTTTCATACATGTTTTTAATCACATCTAATGCTTATAATCTCTTTTTTATTTATTTGACAAGTCAAATATACTAGCAAACCACAATAAAAACTCATATTTCAACATATCATTTAGAAACCCATTTTCTTCAATCTCAAATAAATCATCAATATCTTAGTTTTAATCCTCTCTAACCCTTATTTAAGACTCTATAACACTCAAGGTTTCAATACTAGCCATTAAACTAAAGGAAAAACCAACTTGGAGGAAACTCACCTTTGGCTATGGAGAGAACGGGCACACAAGAAGAAGGAGAAGAGAATAACTTAGCATTATTTTTCAACTTTCCCCTTTTTCCTTACTTAAATACCCTAATTAAAATGGATTTTAAATCTATTTCCCTCTAAAGGACCAAAATACCCTTTCATTATTTCATTCTTACTAATTTGTCTTAACACAATTTCCTAAATCATTTTTATACTTTATCATTTATTCAATTTAATCCTCCAAAATTTTAAATCCTTTCAATATAATCACTAACTTGATATTTGGGATATTACAAATCAATACTTAGCTAATTTATACAAATGTGAACCTACTCAAATGCTACAACAATCTCCTAGTTTATGTTGGAGCCACTGATAGGCACCTCATATATTTCTCATTGTCTAATGCTAAAACCAGTTTCCAGTTCATCTAACATTTATGTTTCCATTTTATTACTAGAGGCAGTGTTAGGCACCTATAGTAGTTTGGAAAATTGCATTCTTTTTTAACCTAGAGCCAATTTTGGGAACCTCTAGCTCTACAAATGCTACAACATCTATTATGGATATGAGTTCAATTCAAAAGTTTCTCAAGTTTCTAAGTACTGATAACATACACTTAAGGTAAAGATTTTTCCTATGTACCATAATTCGAATAAGTTTTCAAGCAACTCCATAGCATTTCATTCTCTAACTTATTTCATCCTTAGGCATTATCAAAATGAATTAAATGTCCTTGATTTTAACAGTTTAATCCATGGCATTTTTCATGCAAAAACTAAACTATGCTACATGCAAACAAAATGCTAAACAAAATGTTTAATAGTGTGCAATTACATAGTATGCAAACAAAATGTTAACAAAATGACAAATTTATCAAACCAGCAGACAACTCCCCCAAACCTAAGTGGGGCATTGTCCTCAATGCAAAACAACGAAAAAGAAATAAAAACAAGTAAAGAAAAGGTTAATGTGACTCCCCTAGATTAATTTTCTTGGGCTTTTGCGTGGGCTACCAGTAGTGGGACAAATTTTCTTGGAGGTGACTTTGGCCTTCATCGAGCTTTTCCTTTTCATGCCAGTGGACGTTAACGTGGCCTGAAATACAACAACATTGGGAATGACAAGGAGAACCTTTTTGACTGGTTCAGGCATGATTGCGTCAAGGTTCTCCTAACTTTCCTTAGCGCTGCCCACAACAATATTAGGCAAGCTCTTAGGCTGACTCGCAACTTCTTGTTATATCTCCTCCATAATTTGACTAGCAATTCTTACATACCCAAAAACATCAGCCACCTCCATAATAAGTGTGTGCATCAAAGTTCTTTGCAGCGAATCAATGTTGATCTGTCCAAGTTGGCTGGTGCCCTCTAGTTGTTTCACATCTTTCAACACACTAGAGACAAGTTGGACTACATCTAGCTCTTACTACTTTACTGTTGCAGCATCCCGTGGAACAATATTAATGTTTGGGTCCAACAATTGTCGCTCAGTCGTATGCTCTTTGCTAATAGGTCATTCTTTCTCTTTGTCATGGCTAACAACTTTGGTGGTTTCCATGGGTTCATCATTATCAGACCTAACATCAATGTTATCAGTTGAGGCGACTAAAACTACATCTTCCTCCTCTTCATCTCATTCTACCTCAGTAGTTTCTTTTGTGGCTTATTCAGCTTCTTCTCCAGTCTTGGTTTCAGCTTCCGCTGTGTCTTCTCCACAATCACTAGTAGTTTTTTGGACCTCATCAACACTAGAAAAACTATTCGAAGCATCGGATACGTGTGGTTGAGCCAAGCCAACAAGAACACTAGTGGGAAAATCAGGAAAAAAAACCTTCCTACCCTTGACCAAAGAGAAATAATTTCTTCAAGTCAACATCCCTAGCTTGAGCATACTTCTAGTATTGTACTTGGGACAAATGTAATTAAGACTGAATCTGAATCGTGTTACTCAGAATAGACATTATGTTTGTTTGTTGTGCTGTCATAAATGCCATAGCCTCTGACATATCAAATGATTTGTTCACCGGTTGTGGGTCAACAGTTTGGCCAACAACATGGTATGGCTTACTTGACTTTGGCACAGATAGCTCGGGGTCAAGTTCTTTCTTTAGCAATGTGTGCTTGATCACAGTGGTGGTAATAACATTTTAATTCTAGTATACCTGATCAGAAAGTAATCATCCCACTTGTGCTTTATGGCATAGTACAATAATAAGTGAAGGGAAATAAAGATAACCACTAGCTTTTTGGCTACAAGCAAAAATCTTAGAAGAAATAATTTTACCAATATTAATATTTCAATATTTCAAGATGGGGTACAAGAATAGAATCATATCTCTAGTGATGGTAGAAAAATGTATGGTAGGTATTATATAGGTTCGGAGGAATATAAACCATACCCTCGCTTCTCCGTTGAGGTCCAAACGTCTCATGATGTAGCCTCTAGAGGAAGGCTTCATCCATGTTTCTCATGGAAAACAAACATCTTTGGCAACTTGCTCTATGTCTTTGGTGGTAAGGTTGTCCACGAACTGATGTGCTTGCATTCTCCATTTTTAAGGCCCAGTAAATATTTGATTTGAGTATCCCACCAATGTACCAACTTTTCTCTGACAAAGACCAATAGTTTGTCCTAACGCAATAGATTGCAGTAGAATTCCATACCCAATGGTGGTTGATTTCACCAGGTGAAAGAAAAATGTCTCCCATTTCATCACGGCAATGATGGACGTGATATATACGAACGACGTTACGTCCTTGATGGTTAAAATATTGATGCCCTGCTCATTAACAAACTCACGATTGGCAAAATCATAGTAGTGCTGCTGCTACGCAGCCTCCATAAATCTCATGGGTTGGTGGTGGCTTTTGGTGGCAAGGTTGGTAGCGACGAAATTAGTGATCGGCTAGAGCTTTTGACGGCCATATTCTTCTTATGAGCCATAGAAGCATATCATTGAAAAAGAAAGAAAAATGATTAAACTTTGAAAAGGAAAAGTATAAGGAAGATGAAGAGAAACGACCAAAATGAAAGGGTTAGGTAGAATCGAAAATGTGCGAGTAAATTGTTTAGGGTTGGGTATATTTAAGGTAGTGTGTAAAAAGGAAAGAGGGGTTTAAAAATTAAAATTAAAAGTTGAGGATAAAGATAGAAGTTGGGGGTAAGGGTAAATTAAGGTGGACGATGGATATGGATGGGCTAAAAGTGGGTGACAACTCACATAAATTAATTTTTACCTAAAGGTACTCGTCCAGTTGGCATATGCTATAGCAGCGGATATAGCACACACAATCTTTAGGAGAAACAATTCAACAAGTAAGCTTTAGCATTTAGCCTGTTTAAAAAGAAAAATTTATCAAAATCTAATTAAAATCCAAAAAAACTAAATATCTATCTAATGTCAAAATTGATTTATTGAAAGCAAAATAAATTTAGAACTGAGAGGGTTCAATTAGTGTGATGAAGGCGATATCAAGGCATTATTGTTGGAAATAATGCGTCAAACGTTGCCCATTGACTTTAAATGTAGTTCCATCCCTTAGATTCTTTAAGAGTACTTCCCCATAACGGTAGGCTTCCACAACTTCAAAGGGCTCTGACCAGCGTGATTTGAGTTTGCCCGAAAAAAACTTTAGGAAAGAATTAAATAAGAGCACAAACTATCCAGCGTGAAACTATTTGGACAAGATATGCTGATCATGCCATCTATTACTCTTGTCCTTATAAATTCGAGCACTCACATAAGCATTGTTGGATAGCTTCTCAAGTTCATTAATCTCCAACATTCGTTGCTCCCCAACAACATTAAGATCATAGTTCAGCTTTTTAAGTGCCAATATGGCTTTGTGCTCCAACACAACAGGTAAGTGACAAGCTTTGCCATAAACAAGGTGATAAGGTGACACACCCAAGGGAGCTTTGTAAGCTATCCTATAGGCCCAAAGTTCTTCTTCAAGTTGTAGATACCAATCTTTCCTCGAGAGATTAACTAATTATTTTAGGATTTGTTTGATTTCATGGTTGGATGCCTTGTCTTGACCATTTGTTTGAGGATGTTATGTTGTAGCAATGCAATGTTTGACTCCATAATGATGCAGGGCATTTTCTACTTGTTTACCAATAAATTGAGAACCTTCATCACTAATAAATACTCGTGGTGTTCCAAAGCAAGTAAAAGTACTCTTGTCGAAGAATCAGAGAATCGCTTTAGCATCACTTGAGGGTGATGGTATAGCCTCAACCCATTTAGACACGTAATCAAAAACAACAAGAATGAAAGTATTACCACAAGATGATATATAAGGTCCATAAAATCCAATCTTTAAATATTAAACAATTCAATCTACAAGATATACTGCATTGAATCTAATTGCGCCTATAAATGCTTTGCGTCCTTTGACATCAATCACAATGCTGCACAAAAGCCTTATCATCCTTGAATAGCGAAGGCCAATAATAACCACATTGGAGGACTTTTGCTGCTATATGTATGTCTCCAAAATGTCAGCCATAAGGTACGTTGTGGCAATGCTGCAAGATGTTGTACTGCTCACACTCGGGAACACACCTCTTCAAAAGTTGGTCATTTCATTGTTTAAAAAGATAAGGTTCTTCCTAAAAATATGCTTTGACATCGCTCATGAATTTCTTTTTACCTTTGTGATTAAGGTCTGGAGGCAGCATACCACTAAGTAAATAATTCAAAAAATCTACATACCATGGTAGAGAATTGATGGCCAACAATATTTCATTGAGAAAAACATCCGGTATTACAAGCTCTTTTCCATCCGTAAATTTAGATTCCAAGCGTGATAAGTGGTCAACTACTTGGTTATCGGTTCCCTTTTCATATTGAACTTCAATGTCAAATTCTTGAAGTAAATGTCAACACCCGTTTTAGTCTGGAGACCCGTTATTATTATTATTATTATATTATTATTATTATTATCATTATTATTTATTATTATTATTTTCATTTGTAGGATACAGAAATCAATCGGCCCAACAGACATGGGCCCAAATTACATTATCAAATTAGCAAGCCTAACAAGCCCAAATGACTCAACTCGAGACCTGAGCGCACAGAACAAACCCAACCCAATTCAACCGACCCGACCTGGACCTAGTTACATCTATATCAACCTTTTGTTAAGCCTATGCCATGTTGTATCGATTGTTGCTGCCCCATACTATTTCATAGCAACACCACACATGCCACAACACCCTCACGCCATACCCTGCAGCAGCATCAACAAGGTCAACATCTCCTACGTGAAGCCACTGCCAAAACCAGGACCACTGCAACACTCCAACAATCAGCAGAAATTTTATTTATTTTTTTCTATCATGTAATGGGATAAAACTGAAGTAAATCGAATGACAAAAATGAGGGCGTCTCATTTTCCAGAAACAATATAGAGGGAGGAGCTCGGTTTTCTAAAAATAAGGATTTATTTGAAATAAAAACAATGTAAAAGGGATGATTCCCCCATTTTTTGAACTGAAAAATAAAGTTTGGATCATTTTTTCGGATTCTTTCGTTTTCATTTGATATATCTATATATATATTCATACATATTTTTCGACAATAAGAGAGGAAAAATAAAATAGGAAAATAAAAGGGGTTTTACCTATTGACCAAAATCCCACTGGCGACTGGGGCCACATTTCATAGATCCGAATGATGGAGAGGAGCGTCTGAGAGAGGAGAACATCATATTTGAAATTTGACTCGAACCAACGGTAGACGTCGACGATCGGAGCCCAGGAAAGTCAAAAGGTCTCAGCCTTATTTCACAGTGTTGGATCTGGACTAGCCACGTCAAGGTAGATTGTCTGGTAAAATTTGGTTACCAACGGACACCAACGGCAACGGACAGGCCAGCGTAGCTAAACGACCGATAATCGGCTGGTTTTCTAGAGAGAATGTCTCGCTTCTCTCTCAAAAACAAAAAAAAAATAAAAAAATAAAAAAGATGATATTTATAGAAAACTTTAGCAGAAATTGCAGTTAGGTCCCCATAAGTTTGGCGTGTTTTTGCAAAATAGTCACCGAAGGGACTGTAATTTACCCTTTTCTTATGTATGTTATATTTTTTTGGTTTAACTTCTATTTGGTCCCTGTACTTTTATCTATGTTTTGCATTTTTGGCATGTGTAGTAACTATTTAATTTTTAAAAATATTTATAGACTGATTTAGTGATTTTTCATTTTTATTTCTCAAAACTAACTTTTTGGTTTATTTTCTTACATGTCCCTCTACTTTACATGTGTTTTCCATTTCAGTTATTGATCCTTTATTTATTTTATTTCTTTAATTTTGTGCTATAATTTGTTATTGTTTTAATTTACTCATTTTTAATATTGTGGTGTATTCGAATTTAGTCACTGATTTTTATTTTTATTCATTTTAGCCACTGTTTGGATTCTATTTATTATTCTATTATAATTTGGATACGATATCTTCAATTTTTACATTTTATTCACTGATGGATTATGGTTTGGCTATTGTTTTTATTTTATTTCATTTTAGCCCCTTTCTGCTTGTTATCTTATCTTTATGACTATTTTAATTCGAGTACCTTATTTTAATGATTTCTATTTTAGTCCTGAATGATTGAAGTTGGTTTATTTATGATTGCAGTGCTCGTATTATAAAATATTCGTATTGGTTGCCTTTATTTATTGTTGATTGTGTAGTTTAATCCCTAAAATCAACATCTTTATTATTTTGACTCATCATTTACATATTTGTTAATTTCTTGCTATTTGTATCATTTTAAAATATTATATTACTTGAGGAATTTATAGAAATGCACCTTAGCTGACAAGGAGTGTGTTTCCAAGAATTGATCGAACAAAATAATACATTTTATATTCGAATGAATTTTTTATACATATTTAATATATGTATTTTATCTAAAATGTGGACAATATTATTTTGTATGGGGAATCCATGGAAATGCCCCCTTAACTGTCAAGGATGGTATTTCGAGAATAGTTCATGCAAAATAACAACCTTAATATTTTTTTAAAAAGGATCATAATTTAATATATATTCGAATTTGCCAATTTCAATAATTAGATGCCGTATAATAGCTTAGGTACCGATTTCGGGCATCGTGGGGGTGTTAATCATTCCTCACGCGTAATCGACTCTCGAACCCTTTTTCAAAACAAATTTCTGGTGAAGCCCAACTATTTTTTTATCTTTTAAAATTATATTTCTTAAACTTATTTTAAAAGGTATTTTTAGGTATTCGACCTACCCAACCCAAAGGTCGATGGCGACTCCAAATCCATTTATTTATGCATTTATTTAAAACCCAACTTTCTCCAAGATTAAGTTGGATCGCTCCCTGCCATAGCCCTAAAAAGCTTAAGGACCGTTCCGACAGCTTGGCAATTCTGCTGGGGACATTAGAAAGTCAGGTCGTAATTGATTATACATCATTTTTTATTCGAAAATGGTAAATTCAGATGATACTTAAATTTTGTTCCTCATTTTTTGTTTGCATTGCATCATACATCTTTTAGTTATTTATTAGTTGTACTAATGTGTGATTTCCATTGTTTTAGATTTATGACATTTTTAAGTTTGTTTTTTGATCGAGGCAAAGAATTGTGAGTTTCCTTTACTCGCGCTATCACTGTTCAATATTTAGAGCCTTCTAACTATGTTCTGTCCCGTTAGATAGGGGTGAACGCTACGTTTATGTGAGAAAAATTATTTTTGTCTACATGGGCTTTAGCAAGTAACCTCTGTTGTGCATATGCCTCGTGTTTACAAGCGAAACATTGAGTTTCCTCGCATGGATATGGGGAAATGCATCCTCTCGTATTGAAATTGACTCGTTTAAACCTATAATGGGTGAGGATCGAGGGTCTGGTAGGCCCAAGGGGGAACCAGTAAAGGATAATTCGAGGAACCTGTTAGTAATACCAAATTTCTTCCCATTTCATACAAAATTGCTCTCTGTGGTTCTTAAAAAGTCACAAGGAAAAACTTGCTCTAACATTTTCCTCGAATTTATTTATTTATTTTGCAAAAAACACGAGAATTAGAAGAGTATGCAGTTAGGTTCATTTTTTTCAAACAAGCATGCGAACTAGATGTCAGTAGGTTAAAATTTATATGTAGAACAAAGCATGAGGGTATAAAATTAATCTCAATAGAACTATTATAAAAGCATGTCAGGGTAGATACCATGTTGGATAGGATCTTTTCCTTTCGTAAATATTTCTTTTGTCTTTTAGTTAAGTGGTACTAACAATTTCTTTTGTTTTATCTTATTTTTATCTGCCTTATGTTTGCATTTGCATTTTCACAATATAAATGAACAAGGTGTTAATTCATAAGTGATTGGTTAAATTAGAAAGCTTTCATATTGACATATGGGTTCCATAACCAGATAGCCAACTCCATAAGGGCGATGACTTACACACAAAGTTGATCGACGAAAGAAGAGGTCAAAGTCGATTAACGACTCCTATTAAATGAAAAAAGATTAAGATGGTACCAAATAGTCAGTTGCTAGGTGATTCAAGAATGAGAAGATCCTTCACGAGATACCAAGGTTGCTTTCTTCTTGGAGAATCACACGAAAATGGAGGTCTGGAGATCCAACAATCACAATAGGTGAATTAAAATGAATATAGGTGGTTCAATATTTTGGTTAGTTCAAAAATGAATATGAAGACAACATCAGATCGTAAGAAGTCCTAGACCAAGTAAAAGAAGAAAATTAAGCTCGTCTGTCTAGTGTAAGGAGAACTTATGATCTGATGAAGGTTGGTGTATGGTGGTTGCTTTTGGGAATTAATACCTTGTGTATTTGCATTTGCATCTACATTGGCATTCTGGCTTTGCATTAGCTTATTAATTCATTTTGATTACTTTTACAATAATTCTTGTCATTTTTGTACTAACGTTATTTTTATGATTGTTTTTCTTTTTTCTTGCATCACATGATCATGACATTATCAAAAGGTGTTTATTTGCGAGTGATCATCAGAGTAAAAGGTTTTCATGATGGACAAAAGGTTTTACGGTCAACTAAACTCTAACACAGCTAGGGAATGACATCTTGAGGAGACTCCAAGGATAGTGGAGAGCTATGCACCCAAAGATCGTTTGTCTGACGAAGAGCAAAATGTAATAAGAGAGATAAGAGAGAAAATGTTCAAGAGGATGGATATATTAGTTGTTCTGGCCAAGGAAAAAGAGACTTTTGCAAGAGAAAGGAATGACCTCAATGAAAACAATCATGCGACGTTAAATACACAAGGGACTACTTTAGAGCAAGCTAATCCTAACCAATCTGAGAAGTCAGGCACAGTCCCCATTCATATCAACAAGTTGTCTAAAGACCCCAAGGAAATGCTGACAACTGTATATGTTCAGAAAGATGAAAAGAAGCCCTACAATTAGAACTCGTGGTCATTGGAGAGTTTGCTCCCAATGTCAGGAGAAATAAACCTGAAGACTCCAATTCAATCCAAGCCGAGAGGAACTCAAGGACATTCCATTGAGAATTCTACCTTCAAGCATTGAGTTCAACACCTTTTAGATCATGGAGTTTGAGATGAAAGGTCGACCTAGTTTGGTAACTGATTGTCCTGTTAGGTTGGAGCCAAAAACATTCAAAGGTAAGGATATCAATATAGGCATTAAGAATGAAGAAGGTTTGCTAAGGTACGAAGCACAAGTGTGTCCTTTGAGGAGTAGACAACAGGGGTCACTGAACTGAAAATGATGTTGAACAATGGAGAAAGAAGTAAAATGCATGAAGGTCAAGCCAAGAAGTCCTTTTATTTTTTATAAGTTGCAGAAAGAAGAAGCAATACAACCATGGATGATTTGGAAAATTACCAAGTAAAGAATTAGATGTTGGATATGTCTATAGCCATCATAGAGCCTTCATATCAGTGCCACAAGCATGAGATTGATGTTGAGCTATAAGCCACTAGAGCCAGGAACAAGAGATTGATGAGGATTGCAAATAATTTTGAAAATATTGCCCAATGAGTTCATAATAATGAAAACTTTCTTACGAGGAAAAATGAACAACATTGTTTACAGCTATGAGAATTGACATAGAAGATGAAAGAAAAAGTTGACGACATGAAAGAAACTATGATCAAGCAAGCAATGTGGCTCACAAATTGATTGGTTTAGCTGGATTCGCAAGAAAATTAATGCAGATTGACAACTCAACACTTAATTATGAGCGGAAGTTAGCATGGCTTCTGAGAGAAATAGAAAAGTTAGGAGTTAAGGCTATCCCTTGTATCTAAAGTTTGATTGACATACCAAAACCCTTGTGTTCAATGAAAGTTGTTTTAAGATTGTCACTCTGGAATGACACCTCTTGCACACATACATTTGCATCGCACATTTTGCATTCTCATTCATGTATTTTCGCATTTGTATGTGCATTTTTTGCATCTTTACATTAACATATATACATTATACATTACATTATATATTGCATCTCAATGTGAATTAATCACAGATCCTGGTGGTAAATCACAGAGAATCCTGTGACAAAAATATTGAAGGTAAATTGAAGCCACCCCGTTTGTGAGCTATATATGAAGTTTGGGGCATGCATATATATGATGAGTAATGGGCATCCTAATTAGGAAGAGATCATTTCATCTATCATAGAGCTTTATTCCATTTGTTGCATCTTGTTTGAATTTGTTTTTTAATCTTTTATCAGCATTTTTGTAAGGATATTTAAATGAACTTGTGCTACTTTAAGGATGGTGAACATTGAATCAGATTTACAATCTTACATTTCTTATAATATCAACTGAATTTAAAACTCTTTAAATGATTAGAGTTATAGATCTTGACAAAGTGACAAGATTGAAAACTAAAAAAAAGAAGACCCTTGAACTTACCCCAAAATATACACTCGAGCACCATACACTTCTCTTGTAGGGACCAATATAGCCTTCTTCTTTGATAATGAAATAAAAAAGAGGCTTGATACTCATGTATACATAGGAACAGACAATATGGGGCATCTCTTGTGTATGACATTGTAAAACTGACTAGACTACACTTCTATTGAGGACGTTCAGTGATGATCCTAATCTTCTCAAATAAAATGATGGAGTGGATGGATTTAGTATAGGTCAGTTGTTTGGGAACTAAACTCTAAATATGGGATTGAATGACCATCAAAGACATATAGACTATAACATGTTCTTCTCGATGAGCTTAAGAAATTTTAATCTGAATACTCCAAAGGTTAATAAATTATTATTATAGATTATACAATAAAGCTGAGCTAATCCACTAAAGAAATTGGTTATAGAGGAAACTCAAAAGCCCAACTTTATGAATATATTGCACTCAAACCATGACATTGTTCGAGTACTAGACAATTCGGTGTTTGCTCCACTACGATTGTCAAATCAAAGACTTTGTGTTGAAATAAACCCTTCAGGTAGCCCAATGATGGCAATTATAATATATATACAATAAAGCTGAATTCAACTAGCCAAACAATGAAAAATTAGGTCAAATTTATCTAATAACAAGTTTCAGTAAAATAAACTAAGGGAGTTGAGGAACACCTGGTATAGTCAACCTCACATAAGAACTCAAGAATTTTATACTTAGATTGATGTCTATGCACTACCTCTAATAAGGAAGTCTGTGAAGCTTGAACAAATGGAAGATTTCATAAAACTGAAATAGAAGTGTTCTAGAAAGTCTAGCAATTGAATATACTAGTTGTGTCATTTTGTCCACATCCGGTTAAAATACCAAGCCAATAAAAAGGGGCATGTTATAATGTTCACAAGGACTGAGAAATAAATGTCATATTCAATAACCAAATCATTGGAAAATAGGAAGCCAACCCAATAATTTTGACATTTGGCTAAGAGCTACAACTTTGAAAATATTAAAAGAGTTGTTGATTCTTTTGATATGCTATGAATTCATCTTTATGATTTGCTTCAATTGTGAGTCTGAATTAAGGAGTAATACTTTACTAAATTATTTCGTTCTTTGATTTCTAAAATAAAAATGGAGAAAAATATTTTTAAATAGGACAGTCTCAAATGCGAAAGGTCCTTGAACCATGTGAAGCATATTCTGCCTATACTGGAGAAAAAATGATCGATGCTAGAATAATGAAGAATTCCACATTCTTGAAAGAAATGGTCCAAGAGATCAGAATGACAGGAGGGTATAACTTGTAACACTTCCTTATGACATTGTCGGTAAATCGTCGAGAAGCAGATGATCACCCTATTTGAAAGGGGCACATATCCCAGCGCATAGCAAAAATGCAAGAATGGACCAGTTAATGATGAATTTTGGCACCCAAGTAGGGAGGAGCCATGAAAATAGCCATCTTGGGGCATGACCAAAAACCCATATGACATTAAGATAACAAAGTTCAGACCGAAACAACATTGAGAGTGAGTCTTACAACTTTAAGTATCGGGGGCAAACTATGAATTTAAGCATAGCTTACCTTGTAAAGAAAATCATTCGAGCATTAAATAATGGCAGAGTCCCGAAAAATAACTCTGATAGCGCAATTGAGCCAAGTACAGAAAAGGGCATCGAGATCATATTACTGACCGCGACAAGACATAAAATATTTCTTATGAGACAATAATGCTGATGAGAGGAAAATAAGATGCAAAAGACATAAGAAGATCACATGGCTCTTCAAAGTTGCAATCATGAATCATAAGAATATCATTTTCATGAAAGAAAATGTATTAAATTGATACATTTAATTGCATTCATATTTCACACATAAACACATGGTTTTTACATATCTTAATCTGAAAAAAGAATATTCATGATGTCAAAATCCTAACAAGTGGAATTCAAACCTCAAATAAAAGGAAACATGTTTAGAGAGACAGAACCTAAAGAACAGGGGGCTAATCCATAGAAGAAGCATTACTTTGAAGTGGGGCATGTTACCCAACCATTAAGTTATTTTGAAAAAATGAGAAACAAAGTTTCTTACTTAGTAAGTCCTTCGGGCCATAAGTAAGTCTTTCGAGCATAATGATTAAATCCTTACGGTCATCTGTAAGTCTTTTGAGCAAGATGATAAGTCATTTGGGCCAACGGTAAGACCTTCGGGTAGGATGTTTTCACATGAATTTGATAAACGAGAAAGTGATTTCCAAAGTTTCTCATTTAGCATTTTCACAAAATGAATTTTTGAGAAGTAAGAAAGCAATTTCCAAAGTTCCTTACCCAGTAAAATATTACCCAAATTGGTAAGTCCTTCGGGCCATCATTAAGTCTTTCGAGCATAATGATTAAATCCTCGGTCATCTGTAAGTCTTTGAGCAAGATGATAAGTCTTGGGCAACGTAAGACCTTCGGTAGGATGTTTTCACATGAATTTGAAAACGAGAAAGTGATTTCCAAAGTTTCCATTACATTTTCACAAATGATTTTGAAAGTAAGAAGCATTTCAAGTTCTTACCCAGTAAAATATTACCCAAATTGGTAAGTCCTTCGGGCCATCATAAGTCTTTCGAGCATAATGATTAAATCCTTTGGGTCATCTGTAAGTCTTGCGTGCGAGATGATAAGTCCTTCGGGTAAGATGTTTTCACATAAGTTTGAAAAATGAGAAAGTGATTTCCAAAGTTTCCATTACATTTTCAGAAATGATTTTGAAAAGTAAGAAGATTTCAAAGTTTCTTACCCAGTAAACTATTCCCAAATTGGCAAGTCTTCAGGCCATCATAATCTTTCGAGCATGATGATAAATCCTTTGTCATCTGTAAGTTTGCGAAGATGATAAGTCCTTCGGGTAAGATGTTTTCACATAAGTTTGAAAAATGAGAAAGTGATTTCCAAAGTTTCTCATTTAGTATTTTCAGAAAAATAAATTTTTGAAAAGTAAGAAAGTGATTTCCAAAGTTTCGAACCCAGTAAACTATTTCCCAAATTAGTAAGTCATTTGGGCCATCAGTAAATCTTTCGAGCATGTGATAAATCCTTCTATCTCTCAGCTTTCGCGAGATGATAAGTCATCGGGTCATCCGTAAGACTTCGGGTAGGATGTTTTCGTATGATTTAAAACGATTTCCAAAGTTTCATACCTAGTAAACTATTTCCCAAATTGGTAAGTCCTTCGGGCCATCAGTAAGTCTTTCGAGCATGGTGATTAAATCCTTCGGGTTATCTCTAAGTCTTTCGAGCGAGATGATAAGTCATCTGGGCCATCCGTAAGACCTTCGGGTAGGATGTTTTCGTATGATTTTCAAAAAGTAACGAGAAAGCAATTTTCAAAGTTTCTCATTTAGTGTTTCCAGAAAAAGAAATTTTTGAAGAGTAAGAAAGTGATTTCTAAAGCTTCTTACCCAATAAACTATTTTCAAAATTGGTAAGTTATTTGGGCCATCAGTAAGTCTTTCGAGCATGATAATTAAATCCTTCAGGTCATCTATTAGTGTTTTGAGCAAGATGATAAGTCCTTCGGGTCATCTATAAGACCTTCGGATAGGATGTTTTCATATGATTTTCAAAAAAATGAGAAAGCGATTTTTAAAGTTTTTCATTTAGTATTTTCATAAAATAAAATTTTTGAGGAGTAAGAAAGCGATTTCCAAAGATCCTTACCCAGTAAACTATTTCCAAAATTTGAGAAGTCCTTTAGGTCACCAGTAAGTCTTTCGAGCATGATGATTAAATCCTTCGGGTCATTTGTCAGTCTTTCGAGTAAGATGATAAGTTTTTCAGGTCATCTATAAGACCTTTGGATATGATGTTTTCACATGATTTGCAAAAAGATGAGAAAGCAATTTTCAAATTTTCTCATTTAATGTTTTCATAAAATGAATTTTTTGAAAAATAAGAAATTGATTTCCAAAGTTTCTTACCAGTAAATTCCAAAATCAGACCATCAAATGTAGGAGGAAAATAAAGATTCTCGGGTACAGAGAAGTGGATCAATTAATTAAAAGGACATGCACATGTGAGATTGAGGCAAATCAAATGAGGAAAGTTTCAAATTTAGAAAGCATACTATTCCGTTGAAAATGATAGAACATATTGAAAGAGGAGTCAATCTTTAGTGTTGTCATTCTTGACTTTTTTGTGAAGATGACTTAATCTTTAGTGATGTCATAATTGACTTTCTCGTGAAGAGAAGTCAACCTTTTAGTGGTGTTATTCTTTATTTCTTCACGAAGAGAAGTCGATCTTTGTTATTCTTGGCTTCCTCGTAAAAATAAGGCAATCTTTGCCTTTCTTGACTCCCTCACGAAGAGGAGTCAATCTTTCTGTGTTATTTCCTGACTCCTTTGCGAAGAGGAGTCAATCTTTCAATGTTATTCTTGACTTCATCCTGAAGAAAAGTCGATCTTTCAATGTCATTCCTGACTCCCTCATGAAGTGGAGTCGATCTTTCAATGTTATTATTGACTTTCTCATGAAGAGAATTCAATCTTTCAGTATTGTTATTCTTGACTTTATCGTGAAAAGAAGTTAATATTTCTGTATTGTCATTCTTGACTTTCTCGTGAAGAGAAGTCAATCTTTTAGTGTTGTTATTCTTGACTTTCTCACGAAGATGAGTCAATCTTTCAGTTTTGTCTTCCTTGACTTTCTCATAAAGAAAAGTTAATATTTTAGTGTTGTACTTCTTGACTTTCTCGCGAAGAGGAGTCAATCTTTTAGTGTTTTCCTTCTTGACTTTCTTATGAATAGAAGTCAATCTTTTAGTGTTTTCGTTTTGGCTTTCTCACAAAGATGAGTCAACCTTTTAGTGGTGTTATTCTTGATTTTCTCGCAGAAATGAGTCATTTTTTAGTAGTATCATTCCTCAACTTGACTTTCTCGTGTAGAGAAGTCAATCTTTCTGTAATGTTGTCTTCAATCCTTACTCTCTTAAGACTGGTGTCCTAGAAAATATAGTTTAATATTTCCAAAGATTGTTCCCCAATGAATCTTATTCTTGAATTTCTTAGCCTCGTTTCTTTAGAAACCTCACTTTAGCCTTTCTTGAGATCATTTCCCTAGAAACCTCAACCTTGTCTTCCATAAGTTTCTAGAAATTAACCTTATCTATTTTGAGTTGTTTTGGTGAAAGTTGTAATTTTGTCTTTATCAAAACATTAATGATAAATGAATTGCATCATTGCATTCATTATTCAGAGACGTTGAACATTCAAGATGGATATTTTATAGGTTTTTCAAGAAAACTAAAATTTATGACAAGAAGTAGTCATCAACCAATTCAAAGTCCCAAGAAGGGAGATGTTCAAATGGCATTCGAGTCAAGGAAAATTCAGATATCTAGTGGTTGTGAGATAAATTTCCACAGGAGAAATTGATTTTCAAAGATTCTCCCAAATCCTAAACCTTTGGGTGTGCTGGTTCCAAATTCTCAAACAATACGCTCATGATTAGTAATGTTTGCTTTTTAGATTTGGTCTTCCTGAATAGCAACGAAGCAAACCACGTTCGATTTAATCTTCCTGAAGAGCATTGAAGTAGATAAGAGATTTCTCGAGTCTTATCTCCCCTAAAGAGTAGTTGATAAGATTCATATTCTTTCATATTTGGTCTTCCTGAAGAGCACTGAAGCAAATCGATTCTGATTCAATCTTCCCTGAAGTGAAATAAAGTGAATTAAAGTTTTCTCGAGTCTGTTATCCCCTAAATAGTAGTGGACAAGATTCTTCTTCTTTCAGATTTGGTCTTCCTGAAGAGTAATGAAGCAAATCAATTCTGATTCAATCTTCCCTGAAGAACAGTGAAGTGGATCAATGTTTTCTAGAGTTTGATCTCCCCTAAAGAGTAGTGGAGCAAATTATTATTCTTTCATATTTGGTCTTTTTGAAGAGCAGTGAAGCAAATTGATTATGATTCAAACTTTAATGAAGAATTGTGAAATGGAACAAAGTTTTCAAGAGTCCGATCTCCCCTAAAGAGCAGTTGAGCAGATTCTTCTTCTTTCAGATTTGGTTTTCCTGAAAAGTAGTAAAACAAATCGATTCCGATTCAATCTTCACTAAAGAACAGTGGAATGAATCAATGTTTCTCGATCTGATCTACCCTGCAGAAATAGTGGATAAGATCCCTTATCAAATTTCAAAGAACAGAGATGGAATCGGACAAAAACGTGTTGTCTTTTATCTTTTCCCTATTCTTTTTAACATAAGAATGATCAAATAGGGGCAGTTTCTGACACCTGTTTTAGTTCAGAGACCCCATTTTATTTTATTATTATCATTATTTATTGTTATTTTTGTTTGTGAGATACAAAAATCAACTGGTCTAACAGAACTGGAGCCAAATTACATTATCAAATCAGGAAGCCTAACAAGCCCAAATGACTCAACTCAAGACCCGAGCCCACAGAGCAAACCCGACCCAATTCAACCGACCCGACCTAGACCCGGTTGTAGCTATATCAACCTTCTGTTAACCCATGCCCTGTTGTACCAAGTGATGCTGCTCCATACTATTTCACAGTAACAACATGCATGCCACAACACCAGGTCACCACCTCCCACGTGAAGCCACTGCGAACACCAGGACCACTGCAACACTCCAACAATCAGTAGAAAATTTATTTATTTTTCTGTATCATGTAATGGGATAAAATCGAAGCTAATCAAATAAAAAATGAGGAGGTCTCAGTTTCCAGAAATAATGTATAGGTAGGGGCTCAGTTTTTTGAAAAAAAATGATTCATTCAAAACAAAAAAAAATGTAAGGAGAAGAGTCCCCCATTTTTTGAACAGAAATAAAAAAGAGTTTGGAGCAATTTTTTCGGATTCTTTCTTTTTTCATTCGATATATATATATATATACATACTTTTTTCGGCATTAAGAGAGGAATAATAAAATAGTTAAATGAGAGGGGTTTTACCTCTTGATCGGAATCTCGCTCGCGACCAGGACATCTTTCTATAGATCCGAACGGTGAAGAGAAGCGTCTGAGAGAGGATAATAACATATTTGATTGTCGACCTGATCCAACGGTGGACAGTGGCTATCGGAGCCCGAGAAAGCCGAAGGGTCTTGATCCTATTTCACGATGTTAAAGGTTATTTCATACGAAACCAACCCTAGATTCAGACTACCCATGTCGAGGTGGATCTCTTAGTAAAATTTGGTAGGCAACGACCATTGGGCTGGCGAAGATGAACGGCCAACAACTGACTGGTTTTCTAGAGAGAAAGAACCCTCTATCTCTAAAACAAAAAATAAAAAGAGAATAATAAAAAAGAAAAAAATGATATTTATATAAAAATTTAGGGGAAATTGCGCATAGGTCTCCCTAAATTGGGCGTGTTTTTGTAAAATGGTCACCTGAAGGGGCTGTTTTTATAATTTATCTTTTTCTTATGTATGTTATATATTTTTGGTTTAATTTATGTTTGGTCCCTAAACTTTTATGTGTGTTTTGCATTTTGGTCATATATAGTGACTATTTAATTTTTTTTAAATACTTATAGATTGCTTTAGTGATTTTCCATTTTTATTTCTCAACACTAACTTTTTGGTTTATTTTCTTACATGTCCCTCTACTTTACACGTGTTTTACATTTCAGTCACTGATCCTCTATTTATTTTATTTCTTTAATTTTTTACTATAATTTGTGCTTGTATTAATTTAATCATTTTTATTATTGTGGTTTATTTGAATTTACTCAAATGTCTTTATTTTTATTCATTTTAGCCATTGTTTGGATTCTGTTTATTATTCTATTATAATTTGGATACGATATCTTCATTTTTTACATTTTTGTCACTGATGGATTATGATTTGGCTTTTGTTTTTATTTTTATTTCATTTTAGCCCATTTATGCTTGTTATCTTATCTTTATGATTATTTTAATTCGAGTACCTTATTTTAATGATTCTCATTTTAGTCGTGAATGATTGAAGTTGGTTTATTTACAATTGTAGTGCTCACATTGTAAGATATTTATAATGGATGCCTTTATTTATTGTTGATTGTGTAGTTTAATCCCTAAAATCACCATCTTTATTATTTTGATTCATCATTTACTTTTTTGTTAAGCTCTTGCTCTTTGTAACATTTTCAAATATTATTTTACTCGAGGAATTTATAAAAATACGCCTTAACTGACAATGAGTGTGTTTCCAAGAATTGTTCAAACAAAATAATACCTTTTATATTCGAATGAATTTTTAATACATATTTAATATATTTATTTTATCTAAAATTTGGCAATATTATTTTTGTATAGGGAATCCATGGAAATGCTACCTTAACTAACAAAGAAGGTATTTCGAGAATTGTTCGTGCAAAATAACAACCTTTATATTTTTCTAAAAAGGATCATAATTTAAATGTATATTCGAATTTGCCAATTTCAATATTTAGATGACCTGTAATCGCTTAGGTATCGAGTTCGGGCGTTGTGGGGGTGCTAATCCTTCCTCACGCGTAATCGACTCCCAAACCCTTTTTCAAAACAAATTTCTGTTTAAACGCAACTAATTTTTTTATCTTTTAAAATTATTGATAACTCTGTAAAAATAATATGTTTAAACGCAACTCATTTTTATCAAGTTTTTGGCACCGTTGCCAGGGATTGGCAACTGACAGAATTTTGAAAATTTTTTTAATAACAAATTTTTATTTCTTATCACATTTTAACTTGTTTAATTTTTTATTTTTATTTTCCTTTGAAGGTTTTTATCGTTGCATAACCCTGAGATTTGCTGGTAAACCACTAGAACCATTCGACCCTGAGATTAAATAGTCGTTTAGGCAATGGCAACATAACCAATGAGCCAGACAGTATATGAATAGACTGCAATATCAAGGTGAAAAAAATATGGGAGATCAGGAAGTTCCTGACGTAGAAGCAAATAATCTTCCTAGAGAAGCTACAAGACTACAAGTAATACGAGACCACTTGAATCCGATTCTTGACGATCTCAATCCAAACATTGTGGTACCCAAAATACAGGCAACCCATTTTGAACTTAAATCGGTGATGTTCAAAATGCTAAACTCCATCGGTTAATTTAGTGGATCGCCTAATGAGGTTGCTAGATAGCATGTATGTGTCTTTCTTGAAGTATGTGATTCGTTCAGGCAATAAGGAGTACATGAAGATGTGTTGAAGCTTAAACTTTTACCGTATTCTCTACACGACCGAGCAAGAACTTGGCTCAGTGGAGTCCCTTCGGGCTCAGTGGAGTCCCTTCGGGCTCAATGGAGTATTGGGCAGATTTATGTAAAAGCTTCCTACTTTGCTACAACCCTCCCAATATGAATTCACAGCTACGCAATGATATTGCAAGTTTCCGCCAAGGCGAGATGAATCCATGTACGAATGTTGGGACATATATAAAAGTTTGCTTCGTAAGTACGTGAACCAGGGATTCCATGAATGGAATCAAGTCTTGATGTTTTATAATGGAGTCAATGCACCTACTCGAATGATGTTGGATGCCTCAGCGAATGGCACTTTACTTGATAAATCACTTGAGGAAGCCTTCGATATCCTTAACAAGATAGCGAATAATGTCTATCAATTCCTGACTACAAGGCTGGGGACCGGTAGAAAAGTATCTGGAGCATACAAAATTGAGGGTAAGGATTTAGTCTCTGCTCAACTTTCAGCCATAACTAATATGTTGAAAATTTTGCAGCGTTCTTATGAGTTGAGAGAAGTCAAGGCAACTAGTGATGCATGTATTCTTTGTCGCAGGAATCATCTCGATAGTGAATGTCCAAAAAACCAAGAATCCATTAATTTCTTGGGAAACTCTAACAGAAGCAACAAGAATCCCTATTCTAATACATAAAATCTTGGATGGCGACAACATCAAAATTTTGTATGGGGTAATAAAGGAACTAACAACAACAATCATACAAACAATTATAATAGGCCACAACAGAATAATACAGAACATCAACACTTCCAGCATCAACAGTCTCAAGCAACACCTGCATAGCCCACCCACAATAAATAACGATTAGCAACAGCTTGTGCCCTGAGCAAGGGGTAGCGCATTAAGCGAACAACTGGTCCTGTCCTTCAGCCATCTCCCTCTCTGATTCCATTGGGAGATAATAGATCCGAGAGCCCCCTCCTCCAAAGAAACGCAGAACACGTGTGACAAGCAAAGCCTCCCACCACAGTAAGGTAAATTTTTTCCCTTTGCATTTGCATTTACATTTAGATTAATGTAGTTTGTTTTTATTTTTCATGCATTGAGAACAATGCATCCCTCAAGTTTGGGGAGGTGTTGTGTCTCACACTTAGTTAATAACAATTGATGATAATTGGTTAAAAAATTTGGTTGTCATGGCATGAACATGTTTATACTATTGTTTGGAATGAATTAAGGATGCTCGATGATGAAAGCATGATTTTATTTCCTAGACCATAACTATTTTACATGATTGTTGAAGAATGGAACCGACCTTAGGCTTGATTATTTATGAACTTGTAAACACGATTGTATGCTTTCTCTGCTTAAGGTGCTTAGTAAATTTTTATGAAAGATCTTTCTGCACGTCGTGACATTGAAGAAATGTAAAGCTTAAAGTTGAACTTATTAGTGTTTAAATTTTATTGAGATAAAGGGACACTCCTCTGTGTAATGCATGATCGGGAAACTCCTTAAAAATAAATGGTTGCCTAGGCATATGAGTGAATGAAAGCAATCGCGGGATGACTCTACCTGACTAGCTCGGGGGTGCAAGCTATGCTCCCTTTCACTTAGAGTTTGTAAGGGTATGTGTGATGAGCTGATTCCCCTCAAAACTATAAAAAAAGGAATAAATAGAACTGGAAATTGTGCTTGATGAATAATTTGATTCCTTGCCAAAACTAAAGTACTTACTTGAAGTTTTCTAAATACGTTAATGCATAGACTGAGTACAATCACGCACATACACTGGCAAAGAATCCTGACTTAGGAAGGTACTTGGCTTATATTACAATCTAGCATGTTGAGGCTAAACTTCTTGTTGAGGGCTGAAATTTTAAACCACTTATTATTGTCTTAATATTAATTTTCCATGACAATTTTAATTTTTCTACAAATTGTTATCCATTTCTTGAAGACAAATAATAGCTTAAGTTTGGAAGTGTGATAACTCCGTAAAAAGACTCTATTATTAGTGTTTTTACTTAAGTTATTGTTTGTCTAAACATTGTTGTCATAGCATATTAGTTGCATTTAGGTCATATTTGCATGTAGTGGATAAGTTTTGCCTAGGCAATATTTATTTGGCTTAACTAATGTTGCTGAAGAGAAAAGGCTTTTATGGGTCATGTGTGCATAAGAAATGACTTAGGAAGAATATTTCAGACGTGACAAAATATTTCGCAAGGGCCAGTGGAACAAAAAAGAATAAGACAATGAGGAATAATTTTTTCTTGCCAAGGCAGGATTTATCTTGCATGTCTAAAGCGAATCTGACGAACTGCTGATGTCACCTGCCAGCTGTATGACTGACCTCACGTGCAATGAAGCCCTCCAAGAATCCGACCATATCCAGTCGCCTTTCTATCTATAGTATGAACAAGTCAACATGGGTATTTAAGGAATATTCAATTACATAAAACCCTAGGAATTCCCATTATAAATACCCAGCCATATACGCCAAAAACAAGAGGCAATGAAGAAGAAGATTTACCTTAGGCATGGAGTAAGGAGCTGCAATACCTTACCTTCGATCGTTCTCAAAACCCGAGCATCCTTGGTGCCCTCCATAGCAAGGCTATAGCAGAGCGGCAGTCAGGCCTCGAGAGAGGCTGGTCACTAGAGTAGGCGCGGTGCTGGTCAGAGCTATCATGGTAGAGCCCCTGTTTTGGAGTCGTTCTTCCTTTGTTTTTAATTTATTTCATCTATTTTTGGGCGTGTATTAAACGATGATACTCTTGGATGATACTATAGCAACACCATGATTTGCTTTGCTTGGTGTTGGTTTTTGTTTTGCCGAGATGATTATTTAATGGTTTAGGAATGATGCATTATGATTTTCCTTAAGATTGTTTTGTTCATTATTTTCATATTTTACCTTGACACTCTAAGAGCTTTCAAGAGATTGCCTGGTGCCTAGACGAAACATTTCTAGACTTTGTAAGAGCTTTAGAGAGATTATCGTTATTCTAGAAATTGATTCTTAGATTTGAGAGAATTAAGATAGATCTACGTGAACAAAGAAATAGATCTGGGATGATGATGTTCTAACCTATATACCTTAGAGATAAGGAGAGGGTTTCAATCGACTAAAAGGGATAAACACTTGAGTAGGATAGACAACGACTATAATTCACGCTGAGGGGTATTTCCACAACAATAGTCTGACAAAAATGGGTTGTAGCTTACGCCTAGTAGTATTGCCATAGCAACCGTCTTAGAATATTATAGTAATCCTGTCGAGTAGCCTAAGCATATCATAACAAATCCTTCAAGGCTTAAAATAATTTTCCATAGCAAGACCAACCAATGTGCTCTATGAAAAGTCTAAATATGTGAGGTTATTCTGAATATATTTGAATCAATGTTTTTATTTACCCGGTTTATTTTTATTTGTAACTTTTGCATATTTGTTTCCTCGACACAACTTTTCTACAACCACACTTCATAATATTCTCTTGCTTTAGCAACGCTTTGACACCTATTCATACAACCCATTACTAATTATTTCTCTATTTTGATAAGAATTCAGGGACTAGCTCATGACACCTAGTTCTAGTTATGGCGAAACATCAAAACCCCTACCAATCCCTGAGGAGACGATAACTCACTTACCCTTTATTACTTGATCTGACTGTGTACACTTGCACATATTTGCTTGCCTTAGCATATACATTTATAAGCGATCAATTATGTTTCTTAAAATTATTTTAAAAGGAATTTTTAGGTATTCAACCTATAACCCATATGTCGATGGTGACTCCAAATCCGTTTATTTATGCATTTATTTAAAAACCCAACCTTCTCCAATATTAAGTTGGATTGCTCCCCGCCGTAGCCCTAAAAAGCTTAAGGATCGTTCCGACAGTAATATCACTCAACTAATCAGTCTCAGTTTGGTGTCCTTCTTAGCAAACAAATGTTTCAAAGTTGAATGGTCGATATAGAGTATGACCTTGGTTCCAACCAAGTACCATAACCATTAATTCCTTTTCAGTTGTGGTGTAGTTTACCCGAGCCTCATTTAATGTCCTGCTAGCATTATATATAGCATGGAAGACTCGCTCCTTGCATTTTCCCAACACTCCTCCAACAGTAAAGTCGCTAGCATCACAAATCAATTCAAAACGTAAATTTTAATCTAGTGTTACAACAATAGGGGTTTTAGTCAGGTTGTATTTGATGTATCTAAAGATTTAAGAACTTAAGAATCAACCAAGAATTTCTTTTTTTTCTCCAGCAATGAATAGAACAGTTTGGCTAATTGTGAGAAATTCTTAATGAGCTTATGATAAAAACACACATACCCTAGAAACCATCTAACGACTCTTACATTTAAAGGTGGAGGTAATTTCTCAATGGCTTCGACATTGGCTCTATGCACTTTAATTCCTCTTTGAGAAATGCGATGCCCCTACAATATGTCTTAGGTTACCATGAAATGGTATTTTCCCAATTCATTACAAGATTGGTCTCTTCACATCTCTTCAAAATAGTTGCTAAGTTGGAAATACTTTGCTCAAAATCTTGCCCGAAAATAGAAAAGTCATCCATCAAAATTTCCAAGCAATCTTCAATCATATCAGATAATATAGCCATTATGCATCGCTGGAATGTTGTTGGAACATTGCGTAATCTGAATGTCATTGTTCGAAAAGAAAAAGTTCCATAAGGACAAGTGAAGGTTGTTTTACCTTGATCTTCAAGGGATATAGCAATCTGGTTGTAGCCGCAAAACCCATCAAGGAAACAATAAAAAGCCTTTCAAGGAAGTCTGTCCAGCATTTGTTCAATAAATGGGAGCGAAAAGTTATCACTATTTGTAGCTTTATTCAGCTTGTGGTAGTCCATACAAATTCTCTAGTTTGTAGTTGTTCTTATGGGAACCAACATTCTTCTCATTTGCAACTAAGACGATTCCTCCCTTATTAGGAACACATTGCACCAGGCTCACCCAATTGCTATCATAAATAAGGTTTATGACTCATCATCCAACTATTTTATGACTTCTTTTTGAAGTACTTATTTCATAATTGGGTTTAGCCATATTTGTTGCTCAATAGAACTACTACTCGGATCTTGTAAGAGAATTTTATGCATGAAAAATGTTGGATTAATCCCCTTTATGTCAACGATGCTCCATGTAATAGCCTTCTTATGTTGTTTCAACACAAAAATTAGACTATCATCTTGAGATGCTATAAACATTTGCTACAATAATGACTGTAAAAGTATCATTTTCTCTAAGAAAAACATATCTCAAATGGTTGGGTAAGGGTTTAAGCTCATGCTTAGGTGGTTCTTCTATGAATGTCTTTGGGGCTTGAATCAATTGATCATGAAGGTCCAATAACTCAAAGTGTTGCATGACATTTCCTTCCTCATTTTCCTCAATTTCTTCAATTATTATAACATTAGATTTAACAATTTTGATGTTGTAGTTTTCATCTAAATGCTCATGTACAGAAACATCAAAAGCATCAATACTATTACACTTAACAATATCATCCATATAAGAAACATTTTTCAAAACATTGAAAGTAATGTATTCATCATTTAAACGCATAGTGAGTTCTTCCTTTTCTACATCGATTAGTTCTTGCCCTGTAGAAAGAAAGGATTTTCCAAAGATATTGAACTTTTTTAGCTTCGCAGTCGAGTATAATAAAGTCAACTGGAATATGAACTTATCCACTCTAACCAGCATATTTTTCGTTATTCCACTTGGATCTACAGTGGACCGTTTAGCAAGCCATAGCATTATAGTTGTTGGTCTTCCATCTCCACTTCCAAATTTTCTAAAAATAGACAAGGTCATTAAGTTAATGCTGACACAAAAGAGGTATAAAGCTTTACCAACAAACTGGTCACCAATGCTATAGGGGATAGTTAAGATCCCTGGTTCTTTGAGCTTTGGCGGCAGTCTGCTTGTGGCCATAGCACTGCAACCTTCAGTCAGCGTAACAGTTTTGAACTCACCTAGCCTTTTGTTCCTGTATAGCACTTCATGCATGAATTTGATGTAGTTGGGGTTCTGCTCCATAGCATCTAAGAATGAAATGTTGATGGTTAGTTGGTGAAGTACATCTATGAATGCTTTAAATTATTGATCATCATTGGTCTTTTTAAAACATTGAGGAAATAGAGGAGGAGGTCTTATAGTTGATTGATTATGGGTTGGTTATGGTATCATAGGTGTGATAGGAGGTATTAGTGGTGGTGATGCTTCAGGTATTACTCCTGAATTGATTCTTTGTCCAGAATCCATTGCTGTAATATCTAGAGTATATGTATCTTGTGTTACCCCTTATCCATAAGTTGCTTCTCATCATCTTTCTTCTTGTTCTTAGCATAAGGTGTCCCAATATGGATTCTACTCCTTATCATGATGGTTTTCCAATGAGCCTTCCCATAAGCTTTACGAACTTCGATATCGTTGGACAACATTCCTAGTTGCCTGTTGCTTAAGGCTTTGGCTAGCTGACCCACTTGGTTCTCTAGTTCTCTCAAATATGCTGATTGGATTTTAATTAAGGCTTCATTCCTTTGATGTGTTGCTTCATTTCTCAAAATGTACTCATTTATTAGGGAATCAAGAGGCGTTTGATTGGAGTTTTACCCTTGATAAATATACCTTTGTTGAGGTTGTACTGGTTGCTCATGATATGTCATAGTTGGATGTTGATTGAAATGATGTTGTTGGTTTCCAAAATTGTACTAAACAACATTTAGATTATCAACATTTTGGCTCATCCATGACAAATTGGGGTGGTTGCAGTAGTTGGCATTGTACGTATTGGAATTTTTCTCCCCTATTGAAATTTCTTAAAAAATAAATATTTTTTAGGGTTTTGTCGACATTCTTCATAATTATGTGCATCTCCACAATAAACACAAGAGGGGTAGAAATATTTTTTAGCTCATACATGCCACCTGAACCTTGCAGTTTATTTACCATATCCGTCAAAGTTGTGATTTGAGACATCATTAAGTTCAGCACGTCAGTGTCTGGTACTGCAGCATTACATTTGCCAAACTTTTTCCTCATATTTGGTTATTGAGAGTCGTTATTGTAAATTCTCTCCAATATGTCATATGCTTCATTGTACGACTTATCCAGCAGTGCTCCATTTGTTGAAGCATCAACCACCATGCGAGTATGCATATTCAGCCCATTATAAAACATCTCCATTTGTGTCCAAAGGGGAAATCTATGTGTCGATCACTTTCGTAGTAACTCGTTGAAGTGCTCCCAAGTTTCATATAGATTTTGGTCTTCAAGTTGCTTGAAAGAGTTAAGTTCATTCCTCAGCTTTGCGTTCGTATTAGGAGGATTAAGGCGCAATAAAATTTTTTGAGTGAGTTCATTCCAGGATGATATACCACCTTGTGGCAGTGAATTGACCCAGGATCTAGCTTTTTCGTGCAACGAATATGGAAAAAGCTTCAGGTTTAGTGCTTCTTGAGGAATTCCTTACTGTTCGAAGGAATCACACAACTCCATGAATGCTCTAAGGTGTACTCTTGGATCATCGGTGAACGAGGCACTATATTTCCCCATAGACTACAACACTTGGAACATCTTTGGTTTTAGCTCAAATTTAGCAGCTTGGGTGGCTTGTCGCACTATTCTAGGATGCAAATCATCTAATGCAGGGACGACGTGTCCCTTGATAGGTCTGTAGCTATAACAATGAGTGGTATTTCTCCTTTAGCATGCTATAGTGGTGGTAAAACATCATGTGGTTTGTCACCTATTTGAATTCAATTTCGATTAGTTTCTCATCGATGACATCTAAAGGCTATCTCAATTTGATCAAATGGTTTTAAGTCGTCACTATCGGATATACAATAGAAAAAGTACATACAAAGAGAAAAGAAAAGAGTTACTAAAATAAAACAAAACTCAAATGTTATCAGTTGCCCCTAGCAACGACACCAAAACTTGATTCTCTAGAAAAGGCTATACACATTGCATACATACACTATTATACCAAAGTAATAAAGTGAAAATCATTTTGGGATTTTGAATGTCGAACCCACAAAGAGTAATTAGGGGAATAAATGTTGGCTGAAATTGCATGTGAAGAAAACAAGTATTAAAAGAGAAAATATAATGGAATAGATGCAAAGTCATACTACAACAATGGATTCAACACAAAGTCAGAAATCAAATGGAATGGGGTGGTAAAAGGGATTCCTAGTTCAATTCATGTAATCAAATTAACTACAATGTATTTATCATTAATCACTATAAAAGGATTAATATGAATTAGCTCTCACAAAGAAAAACTGTCACACAGTAATGATGCTAAACATTTGGCAGCATACATCTCAGCATGCATTTTCTTCTCACAATACTAAAGCCACGAAATTAGTATACAAATCATTCAATTCATCACTAAATAAAATAACATAATACATTAAACAATGAAATCTCTTTCACCATTCATAAAGCATAAGTCACAAAGAGTATATTAGACATCATTCATATAAACAAGGGTTCCACTCAAATGACTAAGTTTGAAACATTCAACATCCCAAATATATAAATCAACAAGCTAAACTTCCCTATCTTAGGAAAAGTCTAAGTAGATGAATGATCTAGCTGATTATCAATACTACTCAGTGAGGACTGATCCCAGATGCTATAGTATTTCCCCCTCACTGTAGCTTAGACGGCCATGGAGGAGAGTCGAGAGAATTTGTGTGGAAGAAGAGAAAATGAAGAATTGATGATTAAATGAGCCGAGGGAGGTCTTATTTATAGGTGAAGGAGGTCAAAATTTTCTCCAAAGAAGTTTCTCCATGTAACAGCAGTTGGTTAGAGGAAATACAATTGTCCTAGCCAACTGTCCTTGATCCAGAAGGTTCTGTCCAGCCTAGTGAGTCAGTAGTTACTTTAGCATTTGCTTATTCCCTGTAGCATCTGCACTTTTTTTAGAAGAAAAATCCAAAAATTAGTTCAAGTTAACCGAAATTTAAACAATACAAAATATATGAAAATAAGACTAAACTAAACATAAAATGCTTTTAAACATACTTGATTTCAAGTTAAACCTAGGTATAAAGTGCTAAAAGGATAACTCTTTTGGAAAGTTATCAACGTGCTCAAAGAACCAAGAATAGCAGATGTTAAAATCAAGTTGAAGATCCCGAAGATCCTAATGTTGGAGCAATTCACAATGATGGAGTTTTAGTTCAACCATGACCTACTATAGATCATTTAGCTCCTATTTTGGACGATCTCAACCCATGCATCGTAGCTCAAGAGATTCAGGAAGCCCACTTCGAGCTCAAATCGATTATGTTTAACATGTTTAACTCTATTGGGCAGTTTGATGGTGCAACTCATGAAGACGTTAGGCAACATATCCGTGCATTCTTAGAAGTGTATGACTCCTTTAAACAAAAACGAGTGTATGAGGATGTGTTGAAGCTTAAGTTATTTCATTATTCTTTGCGTGAACGAGAAATAGCATGGTTAAGTGGAGTACCTCTAGGCTCAATGCAATCATGGAAAAATTTATGCAAGAGCTTTTTACTTGGCTATAATATACCCAACATGAACACTCAGCTTAGGAATGATATTGTTTCATTTCATTAATATGATGACGAGTCTACGTATAAGTGTTGGGATAAATACAAAGGTCTATTACGCAAGTGCACGAACCATGGATTGCAAATAACGATTTTTAATTCCCTTTTTGAGACTAGGAATGGGGTGGAAGACTCAAGGAACCTTTGATCTTGATGCCAAAGACTATGTCTCAGCTCAATTATCGACTATTACCAATATGTTGAAGAATCTTTAATAGCCAAGTGAAGTTAAGGAAGGGAAGGTTGCAAGCTCTTATTGTGTTCTTTGCAATGGAACTCACCGTGTTAGTGAATGCCCCAAAAATCACAAGTCAAGAAACTTGTTGGGAATTACAATACAAACAACGAACGCTATTCGAACACTTTCAAACCAGGATGTCGAGCTCCTAATTTTTCATGGGGAAATAAAGGAATTAACAAAAACACCAGTATTTCTATTCGATAACATAACATGAATGAACCCTTAGGATTTTAATAGAATATACCATGGCAAAAGAACAAGGGTTCATCATCTTAATCAAACTCTAACTCTTTGGAAGCTATTTTCCAAGGTTTTATTACAACCATTAAGGCTTCATTTATGAAGCTTGGTATGGGAGATGCAAAGCCTACCACATTTATATTTCAATTGGTAGACCGATCCCAATTATGTCTTTATCTTAGATTGTGAGGTAGATAATAATGCACCCATCATTTTCGGGAGGCCTTTTCTAGCTACTACACAAATTCAAATTTATTACGAAAAGGGTGAGTTCACCATGAGAATAGATTACCAAAAGGTGACTATCGATATCTTCAACACCCTCAAATATGCATATGATTCTAAAGAGTGTCAACTCCTTCAAGATGTGGATTCCATTATAGAATAGGAAGTTATAGATTTTTGTTGCAACAATTTTTTGCAAATTGATAAGTACTTGAAGCTTAATGAAGAAGATGATAATGAGGTTGAGGAATCTCGAAGGGAACTACAACAGTCTAGCCTACTTATAGCTAAACTAGGTACGCAATTTGAACCCTTGGATTTTACTGAATTTACTCCTCCCAAACCCTCACTTGTGGATCCACCCACTTTAGAGTTTAAACCCTTACCTTCACATATTAAGTGATACATGTATAATAAGTCTCATATCCAAGGAAGATGGTCTAACTCTTCCAATTAATCCACACGTTCAAGCCTTGGAAAAGAATACCAGAGCAGCAACAAACTTGCAACGAATTTTTTAATGGGATCTAAGTGTTTTTTTGGTCGACATGTCTATTTAGAGATACAGCTTGATGTCTCTTATCTTTACAACAATACTTGAATCGTATCAATCTGATTTTGGGAACTCAAGATACATTCATTTTTACAAAAATAGCTCATGTGGAAATTCCTATACGGGATCAATACAAGATTTTTTAAATATTACATATTTTCAAAATTTATATCGATTATTTGTAAAGAAATTTAATATAGGATGATTCGTTATATTTTATAATTAGATTAGTTATTTTATTAGGAATTAATATTGAGTTAAAATAATATTATTAGTTTATTTGGAATTATGATAGAATTTAAACATTATTTTCATTCATCAGTCATGTGACAACAAGGACTCCTCACCCTATATAAACAAGAATCCTCCCACCATTGTAATCATACCTTTTCTTGAATATAATATGATGAAATTTTGTTTTACAAGTGTTGATTTCCTTGTTCATTCAAAGCATTCTACATCATTAAAAGCTTTCAAGTTCTTCGTGAGGGTGATCTTTGCACTCCAACTTGCCTATTCATTGTGATTATGAGGGCTAGTTAGAGTCTATTATCAAGTTTACCTAGTCAATTATGATTAGGAGGGTTCGTAGGATAACTATCCATCTATCTTCACCACCACCACCATTATACAAGTTCACACCAACTTCATACACATCAAGGGAATTTAATTTGAATTATTTTTTATCTTTATTTATCTTTTATTCATCATTTATATATATTTATTATCTATTATTTTTTATTTCTCCAGCAACTTCATCTTCAAGAACCCTAGGTTATGTCAAAGCCCTAATTCATCTTCCTTCTCGTTCTTTTATTAAGTCTTGATTCATCGACTTCGAGCAATGTTCATCACTCTATTGTCATCTCCTATGAATTGGTACCAGATTTAGAATGATTCTCGGAGAGAATCAAGCATTCTTGCTTGTTCTTATGCACATCAATGTCAAGGTACCTCAACAGGGCTAGTTCGCAACGATTGATCATTTTTTCAGGTTCTTTTTTTCTTTTATTTTTGTTTTAATTCCTTATTTTTAATTAGTTTTCTATTAAATAAAAAATAAAAGACAAAATAAAAGAACAAGAAAACATAGCAAAAAAAATGAAAGAATTTGGGGACAGTATTTTATAGATACATTATTCATCCCAAGAGTGATTTCCAGTTAAAAATTTAGGTTAATCGGACATCAATAGACCCCTCAAAAGTGTCGTTCACATTTATTCGATAAAGTTAGGGTTCCTCCTTTCAAGAATTTATAAAAAATAATACTAAAAGTATTTGATGCTGATAATTTACAAGTTGAAACTAAACCCACAGAATGACATCTTATTTTGTTTTTAGAATTTTTGGACCTCAACAACCCCCTCAAGAATGTTGCTGAAGTTGATAATACATTTCTAGTTTTTTCGGGTTTGGTTTTTTCCAACTTTTTTTATTCTTATCATTTAGGTTCTTTTGTTTTACACTTTACGTTCCTCCACATTATATAACACATTCTCTTCTTGTGTTAGTAGGATTAAAAGAGTTTGCATACTTTTCTTCCTTGGATTCTCGTTCAATTGGAGTCTTAACTTTCTTTGACTTCTTAGAGTTACTAAGTTGTTTTTGTCTTTGTTAGAGATTGAACTTCGATATTAACATTGTGAGAGCTCATGGTAAGAGAGTTTTAAAGAGTACAAGATTGATTAACTTGCCTCTCGTTATGTTACTTTCTTTGAGTGAATTGTGAGGTTTCATGTTTCTTTGATTTTTTCCCACTTTCCATTGTTCTTTTTTAGTGTTGTGACTTTCCAGGATGGTAAAAAATGAAAATGTTTTTGAGGCAATACAAGGCTTCATGGAGGCTATTAACCAACAAACAACAATATTTACTGCTTTACAACAATAAATAATGACAATGTAAACACAAATGACCGATCTCACCATTGAAAGACAACAACAGGTAAATCTGAATGCTGATAATCCACCAAGAGAAGCCGCATGAGATAAACAAATACAACCTATACGTGCACAACCTCGACTTCAAGTGCCAAAACTGTTTGCTAAAGCAAAATTCATAATTCTTCCTTTTAAAGGAGCTTATGATTTGGATGGTTACAATGATTGGGAAAGTCAAAGTTGATCTCATGTTTTCCTACCATGTCTGTCCACTTGAAGAACAAGTACCACTCATCACCATGGAATTTTCAGAATATGCTCTCACATGGTGGATTCAAAAGAGAAAGGCTATTCAAGAACATTGAGTGCAAGAAATTGACATATGAAGAGTACTTTGAATAGTTATGAGAGATCTCTTTCTCTCGAAACACTACATTTATGATGTTAAGAAACGAGTTCAAAGACTGCAGTAAGGTAGAAGTTATGTCGAAGACTACTACAAAGAGATGCAATCCCTAATGAATCGTGCTAACATCAATGAAGAATATGAAGACACAGTCAAAAGATTCATCATTGGCTTGAACTCGAACATCGTTGATCTTCTTGACTTACATGGTTATGAAAACCTTGAAGACACACCCAAAAATGAAATGACAATCGAATCACAATTTAAAAGAAATGATCGCTTCAAGGAAACTTACAAAGGTACTTCTACTCCTTCCACTTCTTCTAACCCATCTTCTATCACGATAAAGAAAACGAGGGATGAAAATCCTAAGGTTGCTAATAAAGACATGACCAAAAATCCTTAAAAGTCCCAAACAAGATATATTTTATGCCATAAATGCAAAGGATATGGTCATGTTAGTCGTGATTATCCCAGTATGAGAATATTGTAATCCAAGAGGATGGTATTTATTATTCTAAATCGGATACGAATTGTTTCAACCTTATTGATAAAAACACACAAGTGGATTCAGATAGTGATGGCTTTGATGGAAATTGCTTAGTAATTAAGCAAACCTAAGCATACAAGAAGTGGATGACTCAAATATAAAAAGAACAAACAAATTTCACACAAGATGTAAGATAAAAGATAATACATACTTCTTCATCATCGATAATGGAAGTTGTGTTAATGTTATAAGCAGTTATGTGGTGGAAACATTTAACTTGCCCTGTCAACGACATCCAAAGCCATATTGTTTACCATGGATCAACAAGAGTGTTGAACTAAAAGTCACTAAGAAATGTCTTGTTAATTTAAAGATGGGATGTGACGATGCGTGGTGTGATGTACTTCTGACGCAAGCGTCTCACATTCTTCTGAAAAGACCATGGCTATACGACAATGATGTTACCTACTATGGTAAGGTGAGGAAGTATTCTTTGAACATACAGGACAAACCTTACAGTCTTAGGCCAATGTAAACAAAATATATATTATTGGATCAAAAGAGAATTTGTGAGGGGGTTAGGAATTTCAAAAAAGAGGCAAAAGAAAAAAAGGTCACAATCCATAAAAGCCAAACTAATGACCCAATGGAGGTGACTGGACCTAATTGTGAGAAAAAAAAAGTTTCAAAAAACATTTATGCAAGGACAAAAAAAATTGAGAGAGACATTAACCCAAAACAGGTCGTGCATCATAGTCTGCTACAAGGACTTGATTCATTCAATTACTACTAATGTCAGAAGTTTACTTAGTGTGTTTATTTCTCTTACTAGATTTTCGAGAAGAGTTAGGTGATCCACGTGACGACTTACCACCAAACAACTTTAATCATTGTGTCATCTTAACAATGAATCACAATTTAAAAAAATTTAGAGGTAAGTATGTTATTAATTATTTTAATGATATTCTTATCTACTTCATTTATTTTTTTAAGGTTAAGGCACTTTAAGTTTTTATCCATAATAAACAAAAATCCTTTAAGTGGTTAAAAGATCGAGGTAAGAAAAACATAGTACTAGACGCATTGTCTCGAAGGTATACCCTTATCTCTCAAAAGTATACTATTATTCCAAGAGTTGAATATGCCAAATATTTATACCGTGATGACTCTGTGATTTATGATATATATACTCATTATTTTAAAAGTTTTTCTAAAGAGTTTTATTTTGTAGATAGGTTTCTTTTTCAAATGTATGGGTTATGTATTCCGCAAAGCTCCTCATGAAAATTCTTAAGTCTTGAAAATCACTCAGGAGACTTAATGAATTAATTTAACAAACCACTTGACATATTTTTTAAACACATATTTTTTCTACACACGATTAAAACCATGAAAAGAACATATGAAGCCAAAAATTGTCGACGCCATGTTTTGAATGTAGAGAACAAATTACAAGACATGAGAACAGAGGAGGAATTCAAGGCAAAAAGAAATCAGTTCCAACAAAAAAAAACCTCTACTAAAGCACATAAGGACACATCACATTGATCCATGTAAGTGTTTCACATACCTTTCTTTTAATACGCCTGATTCACCTTCTTTTGGATTTTCATATTCGTGGACTAATCCTTTTGAGAAGAGGGGTAATGATACATTCACCATAATCTATGATGATAAGTTTACAAGTTTTGTTAGACTAGTGTTTCCACTTGAACATATTAGAAGAACAAAGTCTCAAAAATTCAAAGCATATATATTCGATAAGTATAATGTGAGTGAATTCTTAAAAGGTTTTAACCTTTATCCTTTGAATGTTTCAAATTCGAGGTTGGATCTTATTAAATAGGGAAGGATGCTACATGCATCATAAGGCTCACATCAAAGGAAGATGGACTAACTCTTCTAATTGATCCACACGTCCAAGCCTTGGAAAACAAGACCATAACAACAATAGACTTGCAATGACTTTTTAAATGGGATAGAGGTGTTATTTGGTGAACATATCTTCTAGAGATACGATGGGTTGTCTCTTATATTTCCAACGATACTTGAACCACATCAATATGATGTCAAGAACTCAAGATACATCCATTTTAGCAAAGACAATGCATGCAGAAATTCCTATATGAGATTTTGTAAATATTATGAATTTTAAATATTTTTATTGATTATTTTTAATATAATTTATCATAAAATGATGCATGATATTTTAGAATTATATTTTTTATTTAAGTAGGAATTAATATTTAGTTAGAACATTATTATTAGTTTATTATTAGTTTTTTAGGAATTGGGATAGAATTGAAACATTATCTTTATTCATTAGTCATGTTATAATAAGGACTCCTAACCCTATATAAAGGAGGCTCTTCCCACCATTGTAATCATACCTTTTTCTTGAATATAATACAAAAAGAGTTTGTTTTTGCAAGTGCTAATTGCCTTGTGCCTTCCAAGCATTCTTCATCATTAAGTTCTTTCAAGTTCTTTGTTGGGGAGATCTTCACACTTCGATTTTCCTATTCATTACGATTATGAGGGATGTTTAGAGCCAATTATTAAGTTTTCCTATTCAATTTCGATTAGGAGGGTTCATAGGACAACTATCCATCCATCTTCACCACCACCACCACCATCATCAAATCGCTCACCACCACCATTCTCCAAGTTCATGCCAAATTCATACACATCAAGGGAATTTCAATTCTAATTCTTTTATATATTTATTTATATTTTATTCATCCATTATATATAATTATTATCTATTATTCATCATCTTTCTAATATTCATCATCTTGTTTGATTTATCTAACAACTTCATCTTCAAGAACCTTAAGTTACGTAAAACCCTAATCCATCTTCAAGAACCCTACGCTTGATTCTTTAACTTTGAGCAACGCTCATCACTCTGTTTCCATCTCATATAATTAATTTTGCTTATTTGGGCTGTAATGAGACTTTGCCTGTGATTATTTTTTTGAGCCTTAAGACTGAAAAAGAAAGTAGTTTGATTCATGTTTTAGCTCGACATAAAAAGGCTTTAGGTTGGACTATGGCTGATTAGAAGGGCATAATCTCTACTGTTTGTATTCATAATTTTTTTATGATGAGCGCCACAACAATTCCGTTTAACCATGTTTGTGTTTTGTGAGCACTAAGTATGAACGCGAAATATGTGCAAGTATACACAATCAAACAAGTAATAAAGTGATAAGTGAGTATCGTCTCCTAAGGGATTGGTAGAAATTACAGAATTTAACCAATGAAAAAGTCTACTATATCTAATTATCTTTAGTAATGGTATGCACTAACGATTGATGTTAAGGCAATATATATTTGTGGGGATGGAATGATGGTATGGTGTGGCAGCAAATGGTAACTTCGAGGCAAAATATATTGTGTGTAGTGAAATAAAGTGAAAATATAAAAGCAAAACAACATATAAAAAATGGATAGTATAAAATGACTTGTAGCCCTCACACAACAAGCTACAATGGTGGATAGTATGAAATGACTTGTAACCCTCACTCAACAAGCTGCAACGGGAATGAATGACAGGAGTCACTAGAATACTTAAGCCTAACTTCTCATGATAATCATATTTCTATGTTTTACTTGCCCAGCAGAGTTTACTAAAAGTTCCCTATCTTATCTCTTGTTAAGGGACTCGACATTATGACAATGCCATGGCAATACCTATTGGAATTAGCAGGTGCAATGATTCCATCAGTGAAACAGAATATGTCAGGGCAATACCCTTCATTATTTTGCACTAACATCTAACCTCTCAACCTAGTATTACTCCTTCCAGTCAATTTTAATCCTAGTCTTATGATTAGGCTTAGTTACTATATAAAACCCATTGTTTATGTAGATCCTCCTTAGTTTCTCCTGAATACTAAAGATAAGTTATTTATTTTCTCTCGAACACTAAATATTTTCCTAAGAAATTTCTACTCTCATAGGTCCTACAACCTTAAGACATTAGGCTCCATAAACAAAACAAATAAAATCATAGAAAATAACAATCATCTATTAAAGTAAACACTTAAACATCCATAATGAACTCCCACCAAATAAGGTTAGTTCATGGTGGGGTTCGAATCATCCATGAAAAGATTCATAAAAATCATTCGTTCCAACAACCCAAATCAAATAAGAAATAACAGCCAAGGGAAAGAAGGAAGAAGCCTTCGACGCGCGCTGCCGGATCTCTCCTTGACAACCAAGGTTTTCCTTAGCTCGTTAGCTCCTCTCAGACACCTAACTCACCACTCCTTGGAGCTCGTTAATAGAGGAATAACACCAAGAAGATGGAGGGAAGAAAACGGTGGAGAAGATGAATAAAATAAAGCTGTCGAATATAAGTGTGTAACCTTTATCCTTTCTCATGTGAGATGTATTAAATAATAAAAATATCTAAGGGTATTCATGGTATTTAGCACTAAAAAACACCCATCATAACCCTAGAGTCACTCCTTGGGCATGATGTCTATCCTCACAGGTGGCAGTCGTCCCCAGCAAGCGGTTATAATCATTAGACATGTGCCTAGCCAGTTGTCAATTTGAAACAATAACTTTTTGTCATTTTCTGTGCCAGAAATGCCAAGGCATTTATATCTACTTTTAGCAACGTGTTATGCCACAACATTCATTCCCAGCTCACCGTTTTCTTGTTGTTTTCCTACACATCACTAAAAACCACACCGTCCTCCTCATACAACACCTTAACAACATAAATTAACACAACCACCACAAATGCAATGATATGCAACTAAAATAAACTAAATGTCCCCTTAAACAAACAATAACTTAACTGAAAAAGGCCTTGAAAGTAGATTTTTTAGAGAGTTATCACACCAAAAGAGACTAAATCCAATAATCAAGAATGTGGTATTGAAGGAGATAATTAAATGAATAGAAGCTAACATCATTTATCCCATATACGATAGCTAATGCATCAGCCCTGTACAATGCATACCCAAGCAATGAGGTGTAGTCATAGTCAGAAATGAGGACAAAAAGCTCTTACCTACTAGGACTATCATGGGTTAGAGAATTTGCATGGACTATAGGAAGCTCAACAAGGCCACCATGAAAGACCATTTCCATCTCTCATTCATCGATCAAACGCTAGATCGATTGAAACTCAAGTTCTATTGTTTCATCAATGGTTACTCAAGATACAACCAGATTGATATAGCGCTAGAAGACCAGGAGAAGACTACCTTCACATATCACTATGGTACCTGGGCCTTTAGAAGGATTTCTTTTGAACCTTACAATGCCATAGCCATATTCCAAAGTTATATGTTAGCCATCTTCTCAAACATGGTATATGAGTTTTTGGAGATCTTCATGTACGACTTTTCAGTATTTGGAGATGACTTTGACTTATGCCTTGGTAATATGGCCAATGTGCTAAAAAGATGTGAACAAGCTGACTTGGTGTCGAATTAGGAGAACTGTCACTTTATGGTGACCGAATGGACTGCTCTAAGGCACTAGATCTTGCATCAAGGAATAAGAGTAGATTAAGTAAAGATTGAGGTGATTGAGAAGCTACATCCTCCCACCAAGGTGAAGGGAATTCGAAGCTTCTTGGGTCATGCAGGCTTTTATAGGAGATTTATAAAGGACTTGTCAAAAGTCTCCAAGCCCTTGTGCAACTTGTTGGAGCAAAACCAGCCCTTCAAATTTGATGAAAGTTGTTATGGAGTATTTAAATAATTTAAAAATAGACTTATCTCTGCACCCATTGTTGTTCCCTCGTGTTGGAACTCATCATTCAAGCTTATGTGTAACAAAAGAGACTATGTTGTGGGGGCAACACTTGGGAAACGTTGAGGTAAAATCTTTTAGGTTATTTATTATGCTTATCACACCTTAAATGATAGACACTAAGGTCATAGTACACATGGATCACTCAATTATTAAATACTTAGTGAGTAAAAAAGATGGAAAACCTAGACTTATTAGGTGAATACTTCTCTTGAAAGAATTTGACTTGAAGATTAAGGATATGAAAGGCATTGAAAACCAAGTTTCCAATCATCTTTCTATGCTAGAGAACATGGTTAAACTAGAGTATGAATTAGATATTAATGAGGAATTTCTTGATAAGAAACTATTTTTTTCCATAACAATTTCGCAGTATACTGACATTGTTAATTTTCTTATTAGTGATATTTTGCCTCCTTATTTGAATAGTCAGGAAAAGAAAAAGTTCAGGAATAATGCTTGATATTACTATTAGGATGAACCGTATATCTTCAAACAATATGCTGACCAAATTATTAAAAGGTGTGTACTTGAAGAGGAACCAAGCGAGATTCTTTTCCATTTCCATTCAGCTTCATGTGGATGCCATTTTGGAGGATCAAGAACTACTATAAAGGTCATACAATCTGGGTTCTATTGGCCCACACTCTTCAAGGATGCACAAGACTTCTACAAATATTGTGATAGATGCCAAAGGACTGGAAACATCTCAATAAGATATGAAACTCATTATAAAACATTGTAGAGATGGAACTTTTTTATGTATGGGGGGATTGAATTGATGGGACCTTTCCCTTCATCATTTGGAAACCTTTACATCTTGTTAGTAGTAGAGTACGTGTCTAAATGGGTTGAATTTGTTGCCACAATAAGGAATGATTCCAAACCAATCTTGAAGTTTCTCCATAAGAAAATCTTTGCAAGATTTAGAACCTCGAGAGCCACAATAAGTGATAAAAAAAACCCAATTCGGTAACAAGCTTATCGTAAAGGCACTTCAAAGATATGAGGTGAGGAAAAAATTGCTACAGAATACCACCCACGGACCAATGGCCAAGCTGAAATCTCTAATAGAGAATTCAAACAAATATTGGAGAAGGTTGTCCACCTAAGAGAAATGAATGGTCACCAAGGCTAGACGAGGCTCTATGGGCATACCGAACTACTTTCAAAACACCCCTTAACATGTCTCCTTTCAAACTAGTTTATGGAAATGCATGCCACCCGGTTGAGCTTGAACACAAATCATTTTGAGCCATTAAAAATCTCAACATGGATGCTCATTTGGATAGAGAAAAAAGGTTGTTAGAGATTAATGAAATGATGAATTCAGGTCTCAAGCTTATGAGAATGTACGATTATATAAGAAGAAAACGAAGAGATAACACGATAAGAATCTTTTACGTAGGCATTTTGCAGAAGGTCAACAAGTCCTCCTTTACAACTCCAAGCTTAAGTTATTCCCATGAATGATCAAACCAAAATGGTCGAGTCGATTCGAAATACACAAGGTTTATCCCCATGGTGCACTAGACATTAAGAATATTGAAAATGAGAATGTTTTGAAGGTTAATGGACAGAGATTAAAAGAATACAATGGTGCCTCAATCCTTCGTGTAAATCATCCTTGACACTTCATAACACTTGAGAGTTTAAAATTTCTTATCTTTTATTTACTTTTTGTTATAGAATTTTATTAGTTTCATTTTGCATGTCGATAACTAATTTTTTGTATTTTAATTCATTATTTGATTTTTATTTTAAATTTCTTTTATTTTTATTTCATAATAATTTCATTCCATGGTTGTAGATAACACATCAGTATTTGACCAAGTAAAGAAGATATTTCTTTTTTGGGTTTTAGGTTTTTGTTTTTACATTCACTAAGGAAGTTGAAGAAACACTACCAAATCCCAACATTTTGGGCAAATATGAAAAAGTAAAAAGGGGAGAGTAATTTATTTCAAAATATATAAACTACCATAAAATCATGATTTTTTCAGATTCTTTCTCCACCTTTCCCAATTTGTATTAACTTTCATTCCATCACCCTACTCATTGGATGTGACAATTATCTCCCATCATTAATTCATCAAGCCCTTTTCATCTCTCTTTATCCTAAAAACTACCTTTTGTCTCCATATTTATCTTTATTTTCCTTAATTGTTTCTCTTTCTTCTTCCTACCACTAAAGAAAAAGCCCTAGCCACGCAAATCCTTTGTCTTATTCCCTTGAAAAATTCCATGATGCAAGAACATCTTTGGTGGTCCCAGCTCATTGAGAGCACCACAGCTCGTTCGAAACATCAAGTTTCAAAACAATGTCGTTAAACTAAGGTTCCAACAGTTAAAGGAAATAATAGTGTATCATGAGCAAGGTTTAAATTTTCTCCTAATGCTAAAGAAGGTTTGATACAGAGATAATAGAGTTTAGAAGAAAAAAAATTGAGGAAGTTAGCTTAGCAGTCAAGGCCAGTCTCGATAACTTTGATTCATGAGTTATACTCATATCTCACCAGCCCAACGTAGTCATTCATCTTTGTTAGAGGTGGAAGATAAAATTCATAATTGTAGCAATCAACAAGTTCTTCAACCTAAAAGAATTGAATGATCAACACTCCATTTGTGGAAATAGCTGATAAAGAACCCACCGACAAATTTTACAAGATTTATGTTTTCAAGAAACTACATGGAAAGAGTCAACAAACAACAAGTTAATCATGGAACGGCAGAGTCTCAAGCCAAATCCTAACCTTTGGAACCCCTTCTTGAAGAAAAAATCATGCCCACCTCACACCACACCACCGTTTCACTCTTTAGAATACTCTTTCTGCATTCCATTGTGATAGGAAGACCCATAGATATGGTAAAAATCATCATTGATGAGGTATATGTTTACGTGAAAAAGAAGTAAAACCCTCTTCTATTCCCAAGTTTAATCATTTTCTTCTGTAGAAAGAATAAATTTTATGAAGATGGTTTGGATGAGGTTGTATCGGGTAAACAAGAAATCACGTTAGAGAAAATTCCATGATTGAGGGATTTCAATGAATATGCTCTAGGCACTCAAGCATACATGATGGAAGGCCAATCTATGAGTATTATTGCAGCAAGGCTAATAGCCATTGCAACTAGCACCAAGAGCATGCAAAATCAGTTGAGCCTAATAAATAACATATTTAGAATTTTTCTTGGCTATATTAAGGTGAGAGAGACCAAGTAATTTGTCATTCTTTAAGGAACTCCTATGCCACATGTTGGTTGAGATTCCACCTTCCCCTAAGGCATTGCTAGATACCTCACAAGAAGTAATTACCCAGGAAAAAAGGCACCGATAGTAGCCACCCAAGAGGTGGAACAGTTTGAGGTTATAGCTACCTAACCTCCAACACCAGCCGATAAAGAAAAGCCCCAATGAAAGCTCCCCCACTCAAACATAAGAAGATGAGCCTTCCCTGGTTGACAATAATGAGGATGTGAATGATGATGATGTACAACCCTTGCACATGCACCACCACTAACTTCAACACCGATAATTATGCATCGCTTGAAAAGTACTACCGATCAAATGTAGAACTCACCAGCCAGGGTGTCTGATAAAGAGAAGACACACGTGTCGTAACCGGTTTTCGTCCGGGCACGAATTTTTTACGTGGCGGGAAAAGTGATGTGAATAAATGGTTTTTAAAATAATTTGGGAGTCGCCATCGTCCTTTTGGGTCAGGTAGGTCGAATACCTAAAAATCATCTTTTAAAAGAGCTTTTAAGAAAACATCGATTAAAAGATAAACTGATCTGCGTTTTAACCAAAAATTCATTCTTTTTAAAAATAAAAAGGGATTCGTGGTCGGTTACGTTTAGGGAAGGATTAGCACCCCTACAACGCCCAAAATTGGTACTTTTTAATTATAAATTATCTCTATTATTAGAAATTTAAAAATTCAAAATATATTTAATTTATAATCCTATTATTTCAAAATTATAATTATGAAAAATATATATTAATTTATATATATTTATAAATAAAATATTTATTTATTTAGAAATATCAGAAAAGGACTTCTAGGTGTCTTAAGACAGCTCTTTTCTTCGATATTAAAAAATATTAATAAAAAAATAATTAAAATATATAGATTAATATATATAATTTATATTTATTTTAGAAATATCAGAAAATGGACATTCAGTTGCTTTAAGACTGCCCTTTCTTAATATTGAAAAATAAATACGATTAAAAGTTATTTATAAATTTAAAATAATAATAAAATAATAATTAAAGCAATAATTAAAATATAAAATAACATTGCAAATAAATAATGATTAAAATAAAAGATATGAAAAATATAGTTTAAAATGTAAAATATTAAAATTTTATAGTCAAAAATAAAAATTAATGATTAAAATGTAAAATTATAAAACTAGAGTCCTAATTCAAAATATTATAAAACTTGAGTGCTAACAGTGTGATTTAACCTATATTAATTGTTAGGTATTAAAATATTAAAATATGAGGGACTAATTATAATATTTACCCTAAATTATTAATCAGGATTAAAATGTAAAATATTAAAACTTAAAACTATAATTCTAAGTAATAATGTAATATGGACATTAATAATAATTCTAAATATATATGTAAACATATCTAATTAGTGACGAAAATATAAATAAAATAAAATTAAAAGACATATAAATTGGTTTTAGTGGCTAAAATGGAAGTTTATAAACTTCTGGTGACTATGTGTATGGTTTAACCATACATGAATTTACACAAATACCCCTCCACCAAAACGACATCGTTTGGTGGAGGGTATTTGAACCTAAACGACCGGCCCTTCGGGCCAGTCTCTCATTTTCTTCTTTCTCTCTTCTCTCTCTAACTGAGAGAGAAGTTTTAATTCTCTCGCCTCTCTCTAAAACAGAGAGAGAGACCACCGGCCGGCAGCCATGCTCCGGCGTCGGTCACCACCGCCGGCCACCTCTCATGGTGGCCGGAAAATTAAAAATATACTCAAAATGAAGTTCTGAACCTCCCCTGGCTGAATCCGAACCTCCCCTGGCCAAATCCGACCTCTTTTTCCCTTAAACAGCCCCAAAATTACCTATATCTACAGAAATACCCACGGTATTTAAGTTTCTTTGGCGATGTGCGTGGAGATTCTGACGACGGCGGAGCTTCCTCGGTGGTAAGTCTTCTCCTCTTCTTCTCTTACGTAGTTGTCTGGGATCGTTGGTGTAGTTCTTGCTCTCGTTTTTGTTTTTCTCCCCTTTTTTTTTTGTTTTGCAGGATCCGGTGGCTTTTATAGCCACCACGGAGCCATGCTCGGACCGGTCCAGAGGGGGAAGTTCGGTGAGTCACCGAGCTATGTGGTGACTCACCCCATAGTCGCGACGTGTGGGGGGCAGCTGGATCTTCTGGAGCGTTCTGTTGAAGCGGTGGCAGCAGCTTCCTGAGGCGGCGGGGTGGCAGCAGTAAGGGAAGTAACAACGTGGCCCTAGGGTGATGATACCCTAGGGTTTCCTCTGGCACATCTGGGGACCGTTGGATCAAGGCCAGATCCAATGGTTGAGAAGAAAGGTGGCTGAGAGATGATGTTGAAACCCTAAGAGGGTTTAGAGTTTGTTATTAGGTTTGGGCCGGTCTGTTTGGGCCAGTCTGGTTTATAATCGGGCCTATGGTTTTGGGCTTGCAATGTATTAAAATTAATTAATTATTTAATAAATATAATATAATAATAATATTAAAATAAAATAATAATAATAATAAATGAAACAAATGAAATAAAAAACTAGTGTCTTCAGCTGCCCCTCTTTGTTCATTCTTGTGTTAACGAGAATAGGGCAAAGATGAAAAGACAATAAGTTTTTTTTTCATTTGACTTCACTTGATTATGATGAAAATGTTGAACAAGTTCTTCTTCTTTGGGATTAGTTCTTCTCATTATAAACTTTTCCACTAAGGATGACAATTTATCTCCTTCTGTGATGCAATCTAGCAAAAAGTTTGAACAAGTTATTCTAATTATGAACTTCTTCTAGAAATGCTGATCCTTGAAGGAGGTGTCATTGATTCAACTTTATATGTGATAAATTAAGGCAAGGTTGAACAAATTCTTCTCATTATGAATTTCTTCTCCTTCTTCAGATGAGTTCTTCTCATTATGAACACTTCTAGAAATGTTGATGTTGATCTATCTCCTTCTGTGATAAAGTCAAACAAAAGGTTGAACAAGCTCTTCTCATTATGAACTTCTTCTTTCTTCTTCAGATGAGTTCTTCTCATTATGAACTTTCTCTGGAAAAATTGATCCATCGAGTGATGAATTCAAAGAAAAGGTTGAACAAATTCTTCTCATTATGAATTTCTTCTTCCTTCTTCAGATGAGTTCTTCTCATTATGAACTTTCTCTGGAAAAATTGATGATGATCTATCTCCTTCTGTGATAGAATCATGCAAAAGGTTGAATAAGCTCTTCTCATTATGAACTTTTTCTTCCTTCTTCAGATGAGTTCTTCTCATTATGAACTTTCTCTGGAAAAATTGATCCATCGAGTGATGAATTCAAACAAAAGGTTGAACAAATTCTTCTTATTATGAATTTCTTCTTCCTTCTTCAGATGAGTTCTTCTCATTATGAACTCTTCTGGAAATGCTGATCCATCGAATGATGAATTCAAGAAAAAGATTGAACAAGTTCTTTTCATTATGAACTTCTTCTTCCTTCTTCAGATGAGTTCTTCTCATTATGAACTCTTCTGGAAATGCTGATCCATCGAATGATGAATTCAAGCAAAAAGTTGAACAAGTTCTTCTCATTATGAACTTCTTCTTCCTTCTTCAGATGAGTTCTTCTCATTATGAACTCTTCTGGAAATGCTGATCCATCGAATGATGAATTCAAGCAAAAGATTGAACAAGTTCTTCTCATTATGAACTTCTTCTTTCTTCTTCAGATGAGTTCTTCTCATTATGAACTCTTCTGGAAATGTTGATCCATCGAATGATGAATTCAAGCAAAAGATTGAACAAGTTCTCCTCATTATGAACTTCTTCTTCCTTCTTTAGATGAGTTCTTCTCATTATGAACTCTTCTGGAAATATTGATCCATCGAATGATGAATTCAAGCAAAAAGTTGAACAAGTTCTTCTCATTATGAACTTCTTCTTCCTTCTTCAGATGAGTTCTTCTCATTATGAACTCTTCTGGAAATGCTGATCCATCCAATGATGAATTCAAGCAAAAGATTGAACAAGTTCTTCTCATTATGAACTTCTTATTCCTTCTTCAGATGAGTTCTTCTCATTATGAACTCTTCTGGAAATGCTGATCCATCGAATGATGAATTCAAGCAAAAAGTTGAACAAGTTCTTCTCATTATGAACTTTTTCTTCCTTCTTCAGATGAGTTCTTCTCATTATGAACTCTTCTGGAAATGCTGATCCATCGAATGATGAATTCTAGCAAAAAGTTGAACAAGTTCTTCTCATTATGAACTTCTTCTTCCTTCTTCAGATGAGTTCTTCTCATTATGAACTATACCTGGAAATGTTTTAAGAAAAAAAAATTATGCACTGTAGGGCTTACAGCTGACCCGAAGGTTTTGAAAACATCAAAAAGCTCCCGAAGGCTTTTTGGAAATATCACACTGTAGGACTTACAGATGACCCTAAGGCTTTGAAAACATCAAAAAAACTCTCGAAGGCTTTTTGGAAACATTATTCATTGTAGGACTTACAGATGTGAGAAATAGTTTACTAAGTAAGAAACTATGAAAATCGTCTTCTTACTATTCAACAATTTCATTTTTAGAAATGATTTAATGAGAAACTATGAAAACCGTTTTCTCATTATTTTTCAAAATAACATGTTGATTGGGTAACATGCCCCAATCTCAAGATAATGCTCACTCTTGCGGATTACGTTCATCTATTCTTCATATGTTTGTGTGATTCTTGTATTTGCGGTTTTGAATACCTTCTTCTTGTAAGGTATATTTTTTTTTACCCTGAATCTTCTTGTTCTTCCGAAGATCTGTAAAACTTCATGTTTGAATGCACTCAGATGTATCAATGTAATGCATTATCTATTGTGTAAATGATATTCTTATGAATGTATGAATGTTGATGCAATCTTCATTTGACTTCAAAGTGGTGAACTTGGTCTTCCTACACTTCATCATTTATTGCCAGGATTACCTCTAGAGTGTAGCAACTTATGCTATCAAGCTTTCATTTCTGCAGAATCATCCAATCAATCTGTATCTTGGTGTCTTCTTTGCATCATTTAAGTCTCAGAAGAAATGTTTCATTTGTGGAACTCTTGCTGTAGTCATAACTATGACTTTGATGCCCCATTTTGTCTTGGATAAAACCAGCTTTCTTTGTTGGGACTTGTGTAGAAATTCAACAAAGCTTTCATCTTTGAAAAGAGAATCTATCATCTTTAAAAAGAGAATCTATCATCTTTGAAGAGAGAATCTATCATCTTTGAAAAGAGAATCTATCATCATTGAAGAGAGAATCTATCATCTTTGAGGAATGTAGATATAGATATGTCTGACTCAGCAGGGATTAATTAGGAGAGTAGAGTCTGTTCTAGTTTGACTCTTTGAAACACATCACAAGGAAGATTTATTCTAATTCCTTTCATGTCTCCACATATAATAAGATCTCGAATAAGGCAACTTGGACCATATCATGTCGAGATGCTTAACAATAACTTGTCGTTCAATCTTAATTAGCTCCACCAGTTTCTTGTTGTTAAAAATTTCAGCTCTCCTTTCTGTGGAAAGAAATCTTCACCATATCTCACTTCTACCCTTGAGGTTGAAGAAGACAAGCTTCATCTTGGACCAATAAATGGAAACCATCTGATCATAACATTGGTTCAACATCAGAATGACTGGTTCATAAAACATTTGTCAATACATTCATCATCTCATGTGGTTTATGCTCAGATGCTAGTAAAACATTTGATAACACATTCATCCTTTCTTGTGGCTTCTGCACAGACGCTATTTGACAACACATTCATTATTTCATGTGACTTATGCACAGATTTCTGGTCAAGGAAGCTCTTTGCACATTGTTCAAAGCTTTTATATGATATCACAAGACCACTTGAGAACAAAACTCAGTGGGAATATAAGTGAGATGCTATTATGACCAAAAAGTTGGTCAAATTCACAAAATATGCTAGTGTCAAATTGAATAAGAGATACCAATTGATCTTGATATTGTCTCAGGCAAGGGTAAGTGTGATATTGATCATAACAAGTGTTGTAGGAAGTAGAAACACTTCAGCTATAGGATCCATGTACAGAAGAAGGTTTATGGAATTCTTGCTGTTGGGGATGAAACACACTGGATAAACCAAATAGATGGAAATTCAGTTCACCCTGGCTGGTAATGATAACCCCAGTAACAACGGGAATAAGAATAACATAAGCTGAGCCTCTTTATTTGTTCAATATCATCAAGTAAACAAACACTGATGTGAAAAACAGATTCGTGATCTCAACAGCATGATTGAAACTAACTGTATGGAATCTCAACGAAATATTTCCAATCATTACCGACACACAAAATACAAAATTCAAAGCCGAGATTTTGAGAAACTGAACCCTGGATCAAATGGTTTGCCTAGGGACCATCCTTATTCATGCAACCGTGATGTAGCTTAATAAAGAACATGTTGTCGTGTGAAACATGATTTAAGAAGATTGAGTATTTGAAACCATTCTTGCTGAGTAGATATTTATTCAACAATATGATCCTGATGTAACCGTCTGATGAACGAAACAATAATGTATAGTCAGCTCCACTGTCACTGTTTCACCATTTCCATTCTTCATATCTTTCTGTCTCATTAGAAATATTTTCTCAAATCAATGATCTTTAACACATTATGATATGGGCCTTCAGCATGTCCCAGCATTGCTGATACGAATGTTCAAAAATGCATCAACAGTCCTAATTCCGATTGAAATGGGCTTTCAGCATGCCCCGACATTTGCTTCTTTTTAATCTGAGCCTTTAAAATACTCCATATGAATCTGTCTAAAGTAACCTTTAAAATGCCACAACATTTTTTAATATAGATGTTAAAAGTGTGCTCAACATTACTTCTTGATGAGTAAATATTTGTATTACTATGAGCTTTCAAAATGCCCCACCATTCTCTTTCTGGTTGAAAATGGGCCTTCAAGATGTTCCTCAATATTTGTCTGATTTACTCTCAATGTCTATTTGACTGAACATGAGGTTCAATTTTGACAATACACTGTGGTGGATACTTATGGATTTATTCGTGCTCCAAATCTGTTTATCTTGAATACTCTCATTCTGGTGTCACTAAACAGCAGTGTTGTCAGGTAACTGAAGGAATTCTCTTCATGTTGCCACAAACTTAAGAAGTATTCAATCATTCTGACATAAATGTCTGAGATATGTGTATTCTGAATGAGGTGACCATTTTCTATATCTGGAGGGATTTAGTCAGACAGAGTAATATAAATAGCTTGGTAATCCGTTCTAGACTGAACAGTGGCTTATAATCTTTCAGTGAATGCCATCTCTGAAATATACTTTTCTGTGGGAGAGAAACCAATTTATGTGAACAATAATCTGATGCAATTGCAAGACTACATATACAGTGGTACAAGCTCATCAAAAATCCACACCCATGCAACATGTTGATTCTGATAACCACTCATCTGATTATGAAGCAATCTTTTAGGATGATTTCACAGATATTGATAGTTCTTATGATACCGAGAAAATCCTGAATTCTGATTCTGATGAGGAGAATAAACTGTTATTCTTGATGAAAATGGGGTACTCAGAGGCTGAGGCTTCAATAACCATGGAGATATGTAGTCTAAATTCATCAATTGCAGAGTTGACAGATTTTATATGTGTTACTCAAATGGCTAAGTCTGCTGATGCACTTCTTCCGGTAGAATATAGGAAACCATTATGCAATGACTCCAATTACAAGCAAAGGTAAAACTCGGATATGATTTTTGGAAAAGGAAACAGCAGAGGAAGCTTTAAAAAGAAGCTTCTTAATGAAAACGATCATGCAGTTCATCTTTTAAATCCAATGATTGGTTTTGGGGTTTCTATTGAACCAGATCAGATAACTCAAAGAACGCTTCTAGAAGATGCTATTGGAATTTCTTATTTCTACTATGAGAATGTGGCACTTGCTCCAGTTGGTGTTTGGATCAAAATATCATAGTACTTACACGATGTAGCGCCAAAATGCGTAGATTCGAAGTATTTTTGTGCTGCTGCACGGAAAAGGGCTATATTCATAATCTGCCAATTGAGAACATATTTCCTCTTATTCTGCTTTCTCCATGTACCATACATGATGCTTTTCTATTGACAAAATGGTGGCCTTCCTGGGATCCACGAACAAGGTTAAACTGTTTACAAACATGTGCAGGAAGTGTCAAATTGACAGAAATGATCCGCAAGGCTCTTGAAGCTTGTGATGATGAGCCACATTCGAGTGTACATAAGTATGGTCTTGATGAGTGCCGAAAATGGAATCTAGTATGGGTTGAAAGGAATAAAATTGTTCCACTTGAACCTGATGAGGTGGAAATGCTTCTAGGTTTCCCTAAAAACTATACACGAGGAGTAGAATCTGCTAGAGACATGTTCCTTGGTAGTATCAATGTCTTGTCTCTTTTCTCTAGGATCAGTGATGCATAGGTTACCTTCTACTGCCTTGGCATACCTTTGAAAACAGATGTGCAAGAACTAAATGGTGATCAGTTGGAGCAATTGATGAGAAGATTTGGCAAATTCGACCTTGTCGTCGATGGCATCCAGTGTAACAACCTTACTGGAAATCAGGATGAACTAGAAGATTTTTGTTGGTGCATTTTCTTGCAATGACTGCTACAGTGACTGTCTCTTTTGCTGCTCCAAAATACACATTGACATATTCTACTTTTTTGAATCACGGAACAGTTTAGTTGACAGTAAAACTGGTCATCTTCAACTTTTGGAATCTTGTAACCAATGTCTTATTCTGTGCCATATGTTCTCAAATTCGAATTCAGCAATCTTTTGAAGGACATAATGGATATCATCTTGAAAAAAAAATGATGATCGGCCTAAAAGAAGTAGCAATGATGTATCAAGACTTGAGCCAGCATCACGGTATAACCAGAGTGCAGGTAGTGACTTGTTCATGGCTCTATGATGTAATCTTCTAGAAAACATGAATTGATGGCTGGGGAAAATAATTTGTCTGGTGATGCTTATCGCCCTCAGCATGAGATAAACGATAATCTTTCTTGATGAGCTGCTAATAATGTCATAGGAGAGTGTCACAAGTTTAATTCTCCAGACTTTCTGGCTTTTTGGACCACTTTCCTTCAAAAATGTGAAGTGTTTCATCATTCTGGCATCACTTTTTCTACAATAGAGGTAGATTAGGTAACAACTTGCTTCAAGGACCTTCTCCATTTGAGACTGTCCTGTTTGAAAATGTTTTTCCTCCTTTCTTTATCGAAGAATGAAAGAATTTTGTAGAATGTTGCCTATCATAGGTTCACAATAAAATCAAATCATAAGCATGAATTCAAAGAATATCAAAAGAATCAACAACTCTGTAATGTTTGAGAATTATAATTCTTTGACAAGTATCAAGATTTGGTTTGGTTTCAGGATGGCCTTCCTATTTTCTATGGTTACATCTATTTAAGATGTCACTCATCTCTCGCTCTTTGTGAACTTTGTCACATGTCTCACTTTGAGGACTTGGTATTTTAACCGGATCCGTACAAAATGACGCAACTAGGATTGCCAATCACTAGACCTTCTAGAGTCCTTCCATTTCAATTCTCTGGAATCTTTCATTTATACTCATCTAATCAAAGTAGTGCAAAAATATCGGTCTAAAAATAAAAATTTTGAGTGCTTGTGTGAAGTTGACTATAATAGGTGTTTCGTAACTCCCTTAGTCCATTTGTTAATACATTTGCCATTTTGGCTAGCTGAATTCAGCTTTATTGTATATAATAATATAATCACCTTTATCAGGTTAACTGAAACTTATCCATAAAGCCAGGGCTATTAACCAATTGCTCTAAAGGGACAGTTTACTATATATAGTAATATAATGGGTTGGCTGAATATTATCCATAAAGCCGGGGCGATTAACCATTTGCTCTAGTGGGACAACTCAAGCTTTATTGTATATAATAATATAACATGGCTATCCAAATCCAATTTCTTAAGCTTGTTAAGAAGAACCTGTTATAGTCTAGGTGTTTTGGTGGAATTCAGAAAATCTCTTTGTTAGAGTTCAATTCTCAAGCAACTGATTTAAACTAGATTTACCTATTTGTAAAAATTATGTTCATCATCGAATGTCATCAATAGAAAAATACTCTAGTCAGTTTTGTAATGTAATACACTAATGATGCCCCATGTTGTACGCTCCTATATATAAATACCAAGCCTTTTTGTAATTCCTTTCAATAGGAGTAGGCTATCTCATATTTGTAATAGGATAGTGTTTGGGTGTATTTCTTCTGAGGTAAGGTCAATGGTCCTTGTTTTTCTGGTTTTCAATCCTGATATTCTGTCAAAGATTATAACTCTAATCATGAAGAACTTTTTAATCCAGTTGATCATTTCTTGTGTCAAAACCCCTTTGTCAACAAGCATCTCAGTTTCTTTTAATAGTGGCCTACAATTGCCTGTAGAATGCCCCTTTACCCCCAAATGGAAATTACAAACATTATCTTGATCATAGCTATGAGCAGAAGGGTTTGATGTCGCTTTAGTTGGTCTTGGTGTGATGTATTGACCTTTAACCAAATGAGGATACAAGTCTGAAATGGAAGTTTGGAACACTTCCAAAGTTTTTCTTGATCGCATGACTTTCTTTGGTCGATCCGAATAGTTACTTGCTCTTTTTCTTTTGCAAATGAGGGAACTCTGGATACGACACTCATTTACATCATCAGTTTTCGCTTTTTGATCCGTCGGGCTCTTGGATGTGACTTTTGAGTTTTCTTCACTGATTACATTCTCAATTAAATCTCCACTTGTCACAAGATTCTTGAATTCCTTTGTCGGATTTGCATGCATTAACTCGAAGAAAGGCGCTGGAAGGGAATCACGAAACATACGTGATATTTCTTCTTTTAATATGGGGGGTTGAACTTGTGCTGCCACTCCTCTCCATCTTAAGGCATATTCTTGAAATCTTTTATTGGTTTTCTTCTTTACTCTTCGAAGATCCATACGTGTTGGAGCTAAGCCTTTAACATGCAGATATTGTCCCAAAAATGCATCACCTAAATCAACCCATCTCTTGATCTGTTCTTGGGTCAACTGATTGTACCAGACTACTGCTGGGCCAACAAGGCTTTCATGGAAAGAGTGAATTAACAGATCATCAGAACTTAAATATCCTTCTATTTTTCTGCAAAACATTCTCAAATGGATTAAGGGACAACTGGTGCCATCATATTTTTCAAAATTTGGCATTTTAAAATCATGGGGAATAACCAAGTGTGGAACCAAGCTGAGCTCTCTTGCTTCTAATTCTTTGTGGGAGGCATCAACACTTTTTATATTTCTGATTGCTTCATCCATCCTCTTGAATCTTTCCTCATATTGTGAATAATAAACAAGGCTATTCTTTGGGTTCAATTGGGATGCCCCAGAGTATGTTATCTTTCTTGACTCTTCAATCTGACAGCATGGTTGCTCTTTATCAATTATCTCTTCTTTATCAGATGCCACACACTGAATAATTTGATTTGATCCATCTGGTACTAAATCTGATGCTTTTTTCCTTATATCATGAGGTAACCCTGTCAATACTTCTGGCCACTGATCTCGTAGTCCCTCATAAGATTGCTTCATTATTTTTATGATGATGGTAAAGTAATATGAATGGTTGATCTTGGTTTTACTGTTACAAAACCTTTCATGAATTATTTACATGTATTTAACAATACTTAAAATAACAAATGTAATGTAAATGTGAAAATGCATAAATAAAAATAAGAATGCAAATTGTGTAATGCAAAGATGTAAAAAGTAAGAATACAAAATGGAAATGAGCAGATACAAAATGTAAATGCATGTATGAAAAGGTGTTACTCAAGAGTGATCATCTTAGAACAGATTTCATTGAACACAAAAGCTTCGGTACATCAAACAAATCTTTTACATGTAGGGGATAGCTTTCACTCCTAACTTCTCTATTTCCCTTAAAAGCCAAACTAACTTCCACTCATGCTCTGGTGTGGAGTTCTCAATCTGCTTTAATTATCTTACGAAGCCAGCTATGTTCACCAGCTTATGAGCCATATTGTTTGCTTGAACAACAGCATCTTTCATGACAGTGTCTTTTTCCTTCATCTTCTGTGTCAATTCTCAGAGTTGTGAACAATGTTGCTCATTTTTTCTTGTGAGAGAATCTTTATGTTCAAGAAGTTCTCGTACAAGATTCCCATAATCATCTAAACATTTCTTCAATGTCTTGTTCTTAGCTCTAGTGGCTTTTAATTCAGTATCAATATCAAGCTGATGAATATGATATAATGCTTCCATGTTGGTCATAGCACTATTCAACATTTGGTTTTTGGCTTGACATTTTCCCAATTCAATGACAGTTGTATTGCGTCTTTCTTCTGCAACTTATAAATCATGAGAAAACTTCTTGGCTCGTCCTTCATTTATGTTGGAGTTCTTTTTCAGTTTGGTGACCCCTGTTATCCATTCTTCTGGAGTGTTTCCCATGCCCACATTTTGAAAGGCTTGACTGATCTTTTAGAAATCTTCATGCATGGTTTCCATTTTGGTGCTCAATTTCTTGTTTTGATCATTCAAATGACGTATTTGAGCTTCGAACCTCAGCAGATCTTCTTCCTTCTGGATGCCCCTACTGATACTTCTACCTTTGAAAACTTTTAGTATTAATCTAGCATGACCTTCAGTTACCAAACTAGGTTGATAATTTATCATAAATTGTAAGGTTCCATGATCCAAAACACTTTGAACTCGACGTTTGAAAGCAAGACAATTGTCGATGGTATGTCATTGAGCTCCGACATGATATTCACAATGAACGTTGATGTCATACCAATTTGGATACGAAGGTTGGAATGGTTTTATGTAATATGGAGCCACTTCTCGTGCTTCAAGTAACTTTTCATACAACTCTTTATATGATATAGGTATAGCATCAACATGAGAACCGCCTTTTGTCTTGGATTGAACCTGAGTTTTAGATGCTGGGAGCAGACTAAACTTTGATGATTTCATGTTACATGATTTCTTCTCTTCTCCGGGAGCTTTTACAGTTTTCATCATTTCTTTGGTATCTCCAGATGACTTGTGAATATGAATGATGACTGTCTGTAATTTCTCAAGTTGGTTAAGATCTGAAGTCCCTTGCGTATCTGACATTGCAGGGTTAAGTTCATTGAGCTCTCTCTCTTTCTGTGCAGGAATCTCTTCTCTTTTGGCCAAAACAGATATTCTATCCATCATCTTGGACATCTGCTCTCTTATTTCTCGTATCTCCTCTTACTCCTTAATGGACACATGATCTCTAGGTGCATAGCTTTCTTCTATCCTCGGAGTTCCCTCGGGATGCGATTCCTTGGCCGCGTCATATTTTGTTTGATCATAAAACTTTTTGTCCATTTACGATTTCTTTCCAATTTGATGAACAGTCTTTCAAGTCACACCTTTTGATTATGCCATGATCGTGCAATGCAAACAAAAGAAATCAATATAAACAAGTTTAGAGCAATTTAACAATGCATGAAAAAATAAGAAAAAATAGAATAGTTAGTACCAACTAATGGAGAAAAAAAATCTATCTATCAAGGTATAAATCTTAACCTCATGCTTTCTAGTTCCATGCTTTGTTTGGAAAATTTAACCTAACCGCATGATTTCTAGCTCGCATGCATTTATTCAGAGAGGAAAATAATAAATTAAAAGCTAAAGCTTATTTCTCCTTTGTGTATACCTACTGACAAAATTTCGGCATGGTTTCAGATAGGGAGAGTTTCTAGGGTTTATTATATGCAGTTTTTCAGTTCTAGGAGTAAAGGTACTCGAATTGTCCTTGTTGATGCCCCCTTGGGCTGTCAACCCTCAATCCTAGTCCATTACAGACTTAAGCGGATCGAGTTCAATTCGAGGGGACACATTTCTCTATGCCTGACACGGAGAATAAATTCTCACGAAGATATAGAGCATATGAACCCCGAAAGTTACTTGCTAGGTCTGACACGGAGAATAAATTCTCACGAAGACGTCGCTTTCACTCCCACTTAAAAGGGACAAGCTTGATTAGAAAGCTTATGTTATGCAATGCAAGTGTTGTATGTGAGGAGAAATGTTCAAACCTCTAACAGAAAAATAAATAATGAAATAAAATACTTGCAAATAAAATGAAATATTAATAATATATATATAAATACTATAAAAATAATATGTATATATATATAAAGAATTATAAATTAAATATAAGAAGTTTTAATTTATGATTAATAAAGACAATTTATAATTGATTTTAAAAGTTTGAAGGTCCCCAGCGGAGTCGCCAAGCTGTCGTAACCGGTTTTCGTCCGGGCACGAATATTTTACTTGGCGGGAAAAGTGATGTGAATAAATGGTTTTTAAAATAATTTGGGAGTCGCCATCGACCTTTTGGGTCAGGTAGGTCGAATACCTAAAAATCATCTTTTAAAAGAGTTTTTAAGAAAACATCGATTAAAAGATAAACTGATCTGCGTTTTAACCAAAAATTCATTTTTTTTAATAATAAAAAGGGATTCGTGGTCGGTTACGTTTAGGGAAGGATTAGCACCCCTACAACGCCCAAAATTGGTACTTTTTAATTATAAATTGTCTCTATTATTAGAAATTTAAAAATTCAAAATATATTTAATTTATAATCCTATTATTTCAAAATTATAATTATGAAAAATATATATTAATTTATATATATTTATAAATAAAATATTTATTTATTTAGAAATATTATAAAAGGACTTCTAGGTGTCTTAAGACAACTCTTTTCTTCGATATTAAAAAATATTAATAAAAAAATAATTAAAATATATAGATTAATATATATATAATTTATATTTATTTTAGAAATATCAGAAAATGGACATCCAGTTGCTTTAAGATTGCCCTTTCTTAATATTGAAAAATAAATATGATTAAAAGTTATTTATAAAATTAAAAATAATAATAAAATAATAATTAAAGCAATAATTAAAATATAAAATAACATTGCAAATAAATAATGATTAAAATAAAAGATATTAAAAATATAGTTTAAAATGTAAAATATTAAAATTTTATAGTCAAAAATAAAAATTAATGATTAAAATGTAAAATTATAAAACTAGAGTCCTAATTTGAAATATTATAAAATTTGAGTGCTAACAGTGTGATTTAACCTATATTAATTGTTAGGTATTAAAATATTAAAATCTGAGGGACTAATTATAATATTTACCCTAAATTATTAATCAGGATTAAAATGTAAAATATTAAAACTTAAAACTATAATTCTAAGTAATAATGTAATATGGACATTAATAATAATTCTAAATATATATGTAAACATATCTAATTAGTAAAGAAAATATAAATAAAATAAAATTAAAATACCAAATTAAAAGACATATAAATTGGTTTTAGTGGCTAAAATGGAAGTTTATAAACTTCTGGTGACTATGTGTATGGTTTAACCATACATGAATTTACACAAATACCCCTCCACCAAAACGACGTCGTTTGGTGGAGGGTATTTGAACCTAAACGACCGGCCCTTCGGGCCAGTCTCTCATTTTCTTCTTTCTCTCTTTTCTCTCTAACTGAGAGAGAAGTTTTAATTCTCTCGCCTCTCTCTAAAACACAGAGAGAGACCACCGGCCGGCAGCCATGCTCCGGCGTTGGTCACCACCGCCGGCCACCACCCATGGTGGCCGAAAAATTAAAAATATACTCAAAATGAAGTTCTGAACCTCCCCTGGCCGAATCCGACCTCTTTTTCCCTTAAACAGCCCCGAAATTACCTAGATCTACAGAAATACCCACGGTATTTCGGTTTCTTTGGCGGTGTGCGTGGAGATTCTGACGATGGCGGAGCTTCCTTGGTGGTAAGTCTTCTCGTCTTCTTCTCTTACGTAGTTGTCTGGGATCGTTGGTGTAGTTCTTGCTCTCGTTTCTGTTTTTCTCCCCCCTTTTTTTTTATTTTGCAGGATCCGGTGGCTTTTATAGCCACCACGGAGCCATGCTCGGACCGATCCAGAGGGGGAAGTTCGGTGAGTCACCGAGCTATGTGGTAACTCACCCCATAGCCGCGACGTGTGGGGGGAAGCTGGATCTTCTGGAGCGTTCTGTTGAAGCGGTGGCAGCAGCTTCCTAAGGCGGCAGGGTGGCAGTAGTAAGGGAAGCAACGACGTGGCCCTAGGGTGATGATACCCTAGGGTTTCCTCTGGCACATCTGGGGACCGTTGGATCAAGGCCAGATCCAACGGTTGAGAAGAAAGGTGGCTGAGAGATTATGCTGAAACCCTAAGAGGGTTTAGGGTTTGTTATTAGGTTTGGGCCGGTCTGTTTAGGCCAGTCTGGTTTGTAATCGGGCCTATGGTTTTGGGCCTGCAATGTATTAAAATTAATTAATTATTTAATAAATATAATATAATAATAATATTAAAATAAAATAATAATAATAATAATAATAAATGAAACAGATGAAATAAAAACCTAGTGTCTTCAACACGTAGTTGACCTTGATTAGCCCATTACAGAACTAAGGAAGAAGCACATCAAGCATATGGCGTAAAAGACTCCACCATCTCAATAGAATTTTAGTCAAGGTACCTTGCATTGTATTTAATCTTAGTTTAGTTTTCATGAATTAAGGACAATGCTTCTTTAGATTTGGTGGAGGTATTGTTCATAGTTAGTCATTCGTATTTGTAGTAGTTGGTAGAATTTTTCTATGGCGTTGGTTTGTTTTGAAGACTGCTTATGAATAAGTTGATGATGTTCGATGATGAGAAAAAAATAACATGCAGCCATATTATGAATGTAATGAAATCATATTAAATGAGTAAAAATCAATGCAAATCAATAATAAACTAAGTAAAGATGTGAATTAATATCATGCAACAATATTAATGACTAAGTTATATGAATTTCATAGGAATGAATATAAATGATCAATGGATGGTTTAAATATAATATGCATACATATATGATATATATATATATATATATATATATAAGGAGATAAAAGAAATAAATAATAAGAAAGGCTCCATGTGATTCATGGCATGGACATTTGAAGAAGTTATCCTTGACCCTAGTCATGCGTGTATCATCCCCTTTCTTGAAAGTGGTTTATCCTCAAATCGAAAGCCCTTGTAATCCATTGGAAAAATGGTTCATTCATTATGATTAAGTATTCATCTACCTTAATGTTCTTGAAGTATACCCTTTCCTTAAATAAATAAATCTTCAAAAGTGGTGTCCTTTTGCTCAAACCTTCGGATGAATAAGTATCCTTTTGAAGTATCTTTTAAGAAGAGATTTACAATAAAAGGCCTTTTTTTGGAATTTATATTACCACCATGTACCTTTTTCATAAATCCTTCTTCAAGAGTTACTCCCCTTAAAGATAACTCTTCACCTATGTTTTCTGTAATGAAAAATTTATTGAAGAGTAACATACCTTTTGAAGCACCCGTTCATGTTATGTTGAATCATCCTTTCCATTTGAGAAAAGTCGTGTTGTTTGCTTCAAAGGATGTATAGTATCCTCTAATGGTTGTGTCCCTTCAAAACAATAAATCTCTTTACTTTAAAAGATGTGTCGATTGGTAAATATGTTAAACTTGATCGTTCCGTCACCAATAGCCGTTGGTTTCTTCCATAGAGATTCAACACTCTTCTTCATGTGGAGTTGATCGTTTTGGACTTGTTTTGGTGTCAAAGACTTGAATTTGATCTTCCTCCCATCCTTGAATGAATATTGATTGGTGTAAGAGTCATGGACAATCTTTCGGTCATATTCCCAAGGTCTCCCAAGTAATATGTGACTTGCATGCATAGGAACAAAATCACAAAGTACTTCATCTTTATAATTTCCTATTGAGAAATGAACAAGTACCTGCTTGGTGACATTTAATTATCCGCCATCATTAGGCCATTGTAACTTGTAGGGACTTGGATGTTTTAATGTCTTCATTTCCAACTTATCCACCATGACTGTACTTGCAACATTTGTACAAATTTCACCACCAATAATCATAAAAAAAAGTTTATCAATTACTTTGCATCGAGTATGGAAGATGTTTTCTCATTGTTGCTCTTCTTTATCCATTTGCATATCTAGTGTCCTCTTGGTTACTAGAAGTTATCTATGGTCGCTTCTATTTGTTCATGATTTTCTTCATTGTATCCTAAAAATTCATCATCAGAATTGTTATCTTTTTTATTTGAAGTTACCTCACCAATGTCCAAGAGTAGCATGGAATTCCTGTTAGGGTATTGGTTGGCAACATGTCCCTTGCCTAAACATTTGAAGCATTTGATGTCTCTGGACTATTCAGAACTTGAAACTTGTTTGTTCTTATCACCCATGTTGGTTGGTTTTGTGTTAACCTTCATAAAATCAATTTCCTTTTTTGGTAATGGTGTTGGCTTCCTGGAAGTGTTGTTTTTATTCCACATTTATGTTGAAGGATTTCCAAGTCTATTTGTTATTTTTATTTTCAATTGCCTCTTAATTTTGATTGCAACTTGTACCATCTCATCAATTTCAATATAATATTGCAATTTAACTAAGTTGGCAATGTCTGGATTCAAACCTGAAAGGAATTTTACCATTGTATCCTCTCGATATTCCTCAACATTAGCATGAATCATTGCAATCTCCATTTCCTTATAGTAGTCTTCAACACTCCAGTTTTCATGTTTAAGATTTTGAAACTTGTGAAATAAATCATGATGGTAATTAATAGGCACAAACCTTTTACGAATGATTGCTTTCATTTCAACCCAAGTGTTGATTGGGCGTTCACCATTTTTACTTCTTGAATTCACCAATTGATCCCACCAAATTAGTACATAATCAACAAATTACATGGCAGTCATCCTTACTTTCTTGTGCTCTGAGTAGTTGTGGCATCCAAAAATATGTTCTATTTTGGTTTCCCAATCTAAATATGCTTCTGGATCTTTTTTACCTTGAAATGAAGGGATAGTAACACATATTTTGTTGAGATTATTATCATATCAGGGATAAACGCCTTGGTTCCTTCGAGAAGTTTGTGACACTTGGTCTTTTTTGTTATCTTGTTCAGGTTCTTCATCATGCCTAGTCTGATTGTGTCTCCTTGGAATGGAATTTCCTCTTAACTATTCAATTTTGTTTATTCTTTTATGAATAGGCTCAAGTTCAAGCCTTAATAGTCTGAGCATTTCTCTCATTATTGCTTGGGCATGAAGATCCAGAACAACCCCTTGACATTTATCATTAGAGTGCCAAAACATGGTTAGTAAAATAAAGATAGGAATGAGAGTAAAAGGACCTTACTAAATCACTCACAAAGCTTCACAAATTCACTCCAAAGAAACTAGAATGTCACACAATCACTCGTGTTTGCACTTTATGACCTGAGATGGCTTTTGTGTGTCCTCTATTGTTCTCACTACTCTCTTTGTCTTTATTCACTTGATTATCTTTAAGAAAAGTCTTTAAAATATGTATTCAAGACCTTTCAAGTAGTTTAACTTAGTGTGCATCACTGCAAAGTATGGTTAGGTATGGAAAGAAAAATATAATGTAAAGGATAGTTTAGAAATAGAAACAAAAAAAAAGAGTTACCCATTGTTCAAGTGCTCATTACTCCACCAACTCACCACAATCAAGTCTTCAGTCAGTCTTGACTTTAATGATAGAGATAAAGAAGAAAGCTTTGTAATATTTCAATTTAATGTACATCTTTTAATGTTTTTCTTTGAACTTTCGTTTTAATTTTATTTTGATTTTTTTAAGTCAACATTTTTTTTATTATTTTTGTGTAAAAGTTCACTTGTTGATGTTGCTGCTTCTTCCACCTTTTACTCTGATACCATATGATGTAAGTTGAGGAACGCTTCAATGGACTCTTAAATAGAGATAACTTGATTGTAGAATATACGAAGTAAACAAGCACCTCCAGCAAGTGAATGGATTCAAATAGAATGGTTAAGGTAAGTAAATGTAAGGTTTTAAGGTAGGCGTGAATTAATATAGTGAATGCGGAAGATTGTTAAGTATTTAGGCTAAGGTAATGCTATGAAAGAATGAATAAGTTTATGAATTGTATCTTGAATAAACCAAGGAAGAACCAATGTTATAAAGAACAGAGACCCACCCTTACAAATCTATTCAAGGGTAGGTAGAAAAATGACTTATAACTGCTATCTATAAATGAGATAGAAACCATAAGTATCTGTGAAAGAAATAAACAGGTTGACGCCACAAGTGTTACCACTTGATAAGTCGATGAAGTCTTAGAAAGACTAAGTAAAAAGAGAATAAATCACACAAATGTATTTTATGAACAATAGTTGTTTTTACAATGAAATATGATAGCCTATTTATGCTAGATGGAAGGAAACAAGGCCATTAATTACATAGCTATTCGACGAATGCATCCTTTTAATTTAAAAGGCATAATTAATTAAATACATGTATGATTGAATGATATAATGGTTCGGCTAGGATGCATGTGAGTGTTTCTTGGCCGAATGGGTGTCTTAGTTATTCATCTTGGCATCAAATTGAAGAGGAGGGAGTGCTTGGTCGAACGGTGATGTAGCCATTCACTTAGGCGCCTAAATGCATCCACGCACAAGGCACATGGTGGGATGGTCACACGGTGCGCACATGGGCTTATAAAAGTCTTGTGGGGTTGTATCGACCATGTGATGATGTGATGAAAGCATGTAGTGTCATAGGCATGACATAACTCCCATCCAAGCTTAGGTGAGTATAATGAGCTAACTAGACAATCAAGGGTTGGTTGTGATCAAGCTTTCTAGATGTGACCTTCTAAGTTCTTTTAGCATCACCTTCAGCTACTTTCAACTACAGTTGTCATCACTTTCAGTAACTTAGGTTCAAATGACTCCTCCAGCTAGGTTCAGCTACATGGTAGCTCCTCCAGCTAAATTAAGCTCTTCTTATGTGTCCATGATTTGCTTGAATCTTTGTGAGTTGATTGTGAGTTGTCATACTTTGCCAAATAGTCTCCCAAGCTACCATAGGATGTGTCCTCCCTTGATGTACCTACATAGATAAACAAACTAAGGTAAAATAAAGAAAATGAGCTGAAATGAAAAAAAAAGCATATTGTCTTGAATTTATGAGTGCTTGTGAGCTATAAATGCCATGAGCTAAGCATACAAGGATACAATATTAATGAGCTAATTTATATACTTCAGGAGCATTTAAATGAGATTTATATAGCATGCTTCCATATTATTAATGCAATGAAATCATATAAAATGAATGTATAAGTCAATTCAAATCAATAATAAACTAAGTAAATATGTGAATTAATATCATGCAACAATATTAATGACTAAGTTATATAAATTTCATAGAAATAAATATAAATGATCAATGGAAGGTTTAAATAAAATATGTATACATATATGATATATATATATATCAAAGTAACCATATGAATATATAAGGAGATAAAAGAAAGAATGAATAAGAATGACTCCTTGTGATTCTTGGCATGAATATTTGGAGAAGTTATCCTTGAGCCTAATCATGTGTGTATCATGAAATCTTCCATAGCCTTTCTTGAAATAAAATTTGTCATAGAATTCTTATTGTTGGTTACTTTTCATTGCTTGAGGAAAAGTAATATAATAAGTTTGAGGGTGTGTTAACCCGATTAAAAGGGTATATTTCAAGCCTTTTTACTTAGGTTATTATTTGGTTTCAAGTAAATTTAGTTTCATATAGTTGCATTAATCATGCATGTGGTGATTTTATTTGTTGAACTTAATTTTTAATTAAATGTTATTGTGATGAGGGAAAGGTGGTGCTTTTTATGGCGTTTTGTGCATGTTGACAAAGAAGGATGAGAGATGGTAAATTGATATAGTATTACTGATAGCAATTTTGGGAGCACATAGGAAAAATGAAGATATTTTTATAGCCTTGCACGTGAATCCTTGCCAGTTGTTTCCCATACACGTGAAGGGAATACTTCCCTAAGTCACACAAAGAATTAAGGGCACACAATCCTCGAGAGCTCTACTATATAAAAAAGGAAACCTACATTAAAAAAGTTTGGACTTTATGAGATAAGAAAGAGATAAAAAGGTGACTGCTCTTCCTTTTCTTCTCTTCTTCTTCATGGGGGAACGAACTTCATTGTTGGAAGCTTCAAGGGATATCACACAACACTCGGAAGAAGCTTGTAAGGTGTGGATCAACTAACAACAGCTCAAGAGTTTTCTTTATCTTTGTCTTGTTCTTGAGATGCTTATCATTTATCTTGGGATGTTATTTGAATATTTTACTATGGATGATTTCTACCAAGCCATGACCTGATTTAACTTAGCTTGGGTTTATTTTGGATGATTATGTTTTGTTTAATGAATGTCTAAGCATTTTCTAGTTTAATACTTGCTTCTTTCATTGTTATACTTGATTAGTTTGTAAGAGCTTTCGAAAGTTAGCCTTAACCTAGTTTGATTCATAGTAATAGGAAGAGCTAAGTTAGATCTACGTGAATGATGAGCTAAAGATGGTAAGCTTAACCCTAAATCATCTTAGGAATAAGAAAAAGTTTTAATGACTAAAAAAGGTAGATCCTTATAGATGGTAACTTACTAGGGTTGACACAAGAATGTATAGTTGTAGCATTTTATTATCAGTCTATTACTAGGAATAGTGGAGAGACATCGTAGTAAACTTTGTTGAGCAACATATTAATGGAAGTAATTAGATATCTCTTTAGGGAAAGACATAGGAATCCACAGTAAACCTGATCTTTTGTTCCTTTAGAAACCAACATGTGTTAGGTTTCGTTATCTTATCTTGTAAACCCAGTTCTAAACATTATTTTGTCTAATCATTATTTACACTTTGTTCATATCACTTAGTTTACAATACTTTTGTTTATATTTTGTGTGGATTTATTACTCTTAATTTACCTTCAATTCATCTGGAGACAATCTCACTTATCACTTTATTACTTGATCGACGTGTATACTTGTATAATTTGTGCATTACATTTACACACTCAACATTTTAGTTGAACGTGTTTGTATGTGGAGGAGTATTCCTTAATTTCAACTATGTAGGACAAATGGGAATGTATAATGAAAGGTGGACTAATATACGGCTAAGAAATTACATGACCAGAAATTTAATAAGATACTTAACAAATTCGGTTAAGTGTTACCACAAAATATTGACTGATAATAATGTTGTAAGCGGAAAACATGAAGAAATATAAAATTATTGGCAACCAGTAAACTTTGCTTATCAGTAGGTATCGATACCGTGCATAGTAGTATCAATATATATGTAGTAATGTATAAGAAAGAGAAGAAAACTAGTTAAAAGTATACATGTATTGATACCTTTATAAGTATATGTATAAAAGTATAGGTACTTTAGTAATTTCAAATAATTACAATAATAGAGGCTATAAAGTATCGATACCTTAGACACGTGTATCGATACATGACAATATAACAGATTTAAATTTGATAAAATCTGTTTCAATTTGACAAAACCAGTAAAGAGCTACAGAAATGGTTGAAATTTGTATCGATACTTTTATATGTACCAAAGTATATGTACTTTAAAAATTTAAAACAACAACAACAACAAAACCCTATTCCCATATGCAATGGGGTAAGGGGGAGGTAGAGTAGTAGGCTGCCCCCAACGCATGGTTAAGAGCAGCTTCCGTGGAAGACCTCCGGCAGTCAGAAAATTAAAAATAAAGATAAAATGCAATACATGTATAAATAAATAAGTAAATAAATATTTAAATAGTCTTCATATACAATCTTCATATGCGCATCATATAATGGGAAGTAATCCTTGCTAATAAATCCATGCATAATAATCTCAGCATATAGACAGAAACCTAAGACCCGACTAAAATTAAAGAGAGGAAACATGAAGAGAATGATACACAGAAGTTGAACGATAGCAAGCTATGAGAATTAATAAAGTTAATTGGGTTAAAACCTAAAGTAAGGCAACATTAATACGCTACCCTAGTTCTAAGCCTTCATTAATTCCAATGACAGAAACGTATAAAAGTAGAAGTCATGAGAATTACTATAAAGACATTAAAAGAAGACATAAATGCTACACCCTATGGATGTAACCTGCACTAATCGACTACCCTGGTCTTAAGTCTCCATAATTTCCTATCAGAGGTCATGTCCTCGGTAAGGGCTAAATCCTTCAAATCAGATCTTAAGCAGTCTTCCCACTTCCGCCTTGGTCGTCCTCTCCTTCTGGCACCGTCGACTGTAATCGACTCTACCCTCCTGACCGCATCCGACGGGTGTCGCCTAAGAACATGCCCAAACCACCGTAGTCTTCCCTCTCTCAATTTTTTGGATACAGGCACCACCCCCAAGGACATCCTAATAGCAAAGTTTGGTGTCATGTCCCATAGAGTCTTACCACATGCCCATCGAAGCATTCTCATTTCTGCGGCCTCCATCATCCTTACGTGATTCTTCTTGATTGCCCAACATTCTGATCCATACAACAGCGCTGGTCTTATTGTCATTCTATAAAATTTTCCCTTAAGTTTTTTAGGCACCTTCTTGTCACACAAAACTCCAGTAGCTGCCCTCCACTTTAGCCATCCCGCCTTTATACGGTGTGTAACGTCATCATCTACACCCCCATCCTTATGTATCATAGACCCTAGGTACTTAAAACAATCCTTTGAGGGGAGAACGTGTCCTTCCATGCATACTTCTACATCTTCATCGTTTTGGTTCCCACTGAAGTTTGAACATAAATACTCTGTCTTTTTAATATTGATCCTTAGACCTTTTTCTTCCAAAGCAGTCTTCCAGGTAGCCAGTCTACTATTCAGCTCAGTTTTTGTTTCAGCAACTAGGACAATGTCGTCAGCGAAAAGCATACACCATGGAACACCGTCTGGTGTCGCACAATAGATGTCGTCTATAATCAAGGCGAAGATGTAAGGGCTAAGAGCCGACCCTTGGTGGAGTCCGATTTGCACCGGGAATGCCTCGGTGTCGCCAACTATAGTCCTGACGTATGTAGTAGATCTACAGTACATATCACGAATCACCCAGATATAAGCAGTTGGGATCCGTCTCGTTTCCAAGGTCTTCCAGATCGTATCGCGGGGAACGCTGTCATACGTATTCTCAAGGTCAATGAACGCCATGTGAAGATCTCTATTTTTTTCCCTATATTTCTCCATAAGCCGTCGAAGTAGATGAATCGCCTCCGTAGTAGACCTGTCTGGCATAAAGCCAAATTGGTTTTCCGAAACCCTAGTCACCTATCTCAACCTAGCCTCTATCACCCTTTCACATAGCTTCATGGTATGACTGAGTATTTTAATACCTCTGTAGTTGCCACAACGTTGGGGATCTCCTTTATTCTTAAAGATTGGTATCACCGTAGACTCTCTCCACTCCTCTGGCATATTGGCAGTCTCTAAAATAATATTAAAGATGTTGGTCAACCACTTAACTCCCTCTTCTCCTAGGGCCAACCACACAGTGATAGGAATTTGATCTGGACCGACAGCTTTGTCCCTCCCCATCTTTATAAGAGCCATTTTGACTTCCTCAAACCCAATCCTACTTGTAGGACAGTCATTGGCCGTAGTATGATGGTCGGCTGGCCCATCAACGGTACTATCTCTACAGGGAGAGGCACCGTCATTAAATAAGCCAAAGAAGTAACTACCCCAAACCCTCTTAATATCATGATCTTTCACTAAAAGAACACCATTGTTGTCCTTAATACACCTAATGCTACCTAGATCCTTTTTCCTATTCTCCTTGGATTTTGCAAGTCTGAAGATGTCGTTTTGTCCTTCCTTGGTGTCTAATCTCTTGTACATTTCCTCGTATGCCTTTTCCTTTGCTTTAGCCACCGTTTTCTTGGCTTCCCGCTTTGCTTCCTTGTATATTTGTTTAGCTCTCGATCTTTCTTCGTCGTTATTGCATTATAGAAACTCCTTGAAGCAAGTTTGCTTTGTCTTCACCTTAGTTTGGACTTTGTCGTTCCACCACCACGATTCTTTATGCTCCTTGACCTTCCCTGTCGACAACCCAAGTGTGTTTTTGCCCACCTCTCTGATGGAACTTGCCATATTTTCCCATAACATATCAGCATTATTTTAGATTGTAGTTCTAAAATCTGTATTAGACAAAACCTTACTCCTAAAGTCATCATCTGTCGCTCCATGTAAGTTCTTCCAAAGGATCCTAGGTTTACCAAGTTTAGCCCTCCTATGGGTGCTCCGCCCATGGCGTACGCGAAACACCAAAACCAATAATTTGTGTTGTGATGCACAAGCCTCTTCAGGGAACACCTTACAGTCAATGCAAGCCCATCGATCCCAATTTTGAACCAAGATGTAGTCGATTAGGGTACAATGTCCCCCGCTATGGAACGTAATCAAGTTCACATCTCTCTTGTTAAAGAAAGAGTTAGTGACCACCATATCGATACATTTATAAGTATATGTACCGCAATATCGATACTTTAGGAATTTAAAAGAATTGTAATAATAGTGCCTATAAAGTATCGATACCTTAGACGCACGCATAGATACACGACAATATAACAGGTTGAAATTTGACAAAATCGGTTTCAATTTGACAAAAATGATAAAGAGCTATCGAAATTGTTCAAAGTATCTATGTGTTTATAAGTATGTGTACCATAGTATCGGTACTTTAGGAATTTAAAAGAAATGAAAAAAAAATGTCTCAAAAGTATTGATACCTTACACAAAAGTATCAACAATTGGGAAATTGTATCGATTAAATATAAATAACATAACCAGTTAAAATATCAGAGGTATTGCTAACAGAGAATTTGAAAGGGCATTACGTTCTACGAAATAGATAGAAGACGGTCTTAGTTTTTGAAATCAAAGAGTATTAGTTGTTGCGAAATAGAAGTAATACGTTTTTGAAAGCGTAGTTGTTTGTTGCTAGAATGGAATCGAAAAGTATGTTGTCGAAACCCTAGTTTTTTAGTATTATAGTATTCAAAAATAGGGGATAGATTTTAAGGTTTAAGGTTTTTGAAGTAAAGAAGGATTTGAGACCAATTATAGGTAGAAACTGATATTCTAGGTAGAAAATAAATATTGATAATTTTATATAACGTTATAGTTAGAAATTGATATTGTAGGTTGTATAAAGGTACTGATACTTGTATTAGATACTATTCCCATTCCTTTGAACGCAAGCGATTACTATAGGATTAGTTATCGATACTTGTATATTAAATAAAATGTAAGTAACTTGTATTTGATTTGGTTTAATTCAGTGCTTGACTGTTCATAAACTAGTATAGCAGTTCCTTTTGATCCTAGAAAACGTCCGAAAAAACCTGCTACTCCACTACCGAGCAGGGGAAAAAATACGATAAGTAGATACATAATTTCGAGTGTGATCAGACAACCAAAAATCAGACAATGACAGAGCGGCCTGTGATGGAGTGATAGATTGATCGACGTCCGGAGAACGCTCGAATAGAAGGAATGAGTCACAAGGTGAATTGTAAGCCCCAACGACAAAGGAACGAGCATTTTCGGGGACTAGCCCGCTTCCCATTACTCAAGAAGGGCAATTGTCCGGTCCTCTTTCATGTGGAATCGTTTTAGATCGTACCCAAGCCCGCCTCCACTTTCTTATGTGAAAGAGGTGCTTGCTTTATGAGACTGAAACTTTCTTTCTTCGATCGGAATACGGATAAGATCAAAAAGGCCGCGAAGATGACATTGAAATTGAGCTAGAACGTATCAACAATAAAGAAAATCGAAAGCAACCACTGGGTGGACATATGTACTTCTAGTAAGTATCAATGTATTTATGTAATTGTTGTTGAAATGGTAATTATATTAAAGTATTTAAGAACTTGAAATTGATTACATATTTTAAATCTTAACAGTATGACTGAATGCCAAAGGATGAAGAAAATTGGTATTTACAACACCGGTTTGGTATGTAAAATGAATTTAGAGTGAGTATTATTTAGTGTTAATTTAATGATTAAGAAATGTTTATGCTTAATTTCATGTGAAACATGAGGTGTTGGAGAAATGGGAGTCAATGAGTGATGCTGAGATGGAACCGTATGTGACACTTTCCAAAAATGATAGAGAATAGTATAAAGCTTGGATGAAAGCACATGAAAAAAGGTATTCATTGAAATTGTAAATACTGTGATAAACGATATATAAAAACACTAACATTATATATTTTTAGCACATGTAAGAAGTGTCGACAATGTGTATCATCAAAAGAGTGAACGAAATAATTGAACACTTGAAGTAAAAGAACAAATTACATGTGCTAGAAGAAATAGGTGTGTCGATAATTGATGGAGGAATTTGATGTACAAAATTGTAGAGTATGAAACTGTCCAAATATTGATACTTCTTATGCCAGTACGGATACTTTTATTCTAGTATGCTTGTCAAACAATTTGCACGCCAGATGTATCAATACACATTATTAGAGTGTCGATATTTATAATTTTGAAACAATGTATGCAAAGTATGAAAATATCCAAGTATCAATACATCTTATGCCAATATGGATACTGTTATTCTAGTATAATTGTCAAACAATTTGTACGCCAAATGTATCGATACACATTATTAAAGTATCAATATTTATAATTTCGAAACAATGTATGCAAAGTATGAAAATGTCCAAGTAACGATACTTCTTATGCAGGTATGGATACTTTTATTCCATTATGATTCTCAAACAATTTTCACACAAAATGTATCGATGCACATATATTAAGTATCGATACATGGAATTTGAAACCTATTACTTTAAAGTAATAGGCAAATTAACAAAGTAAACGATAAAAGTCTATCGGTGTAATGATAATATGCGTAAATACCAAGTATCGATACTCTTTATATATGTATGGATACTTTTATTCCGGTATGGTTCTCAAACAATTTGCACACATAATGTATTGATATATGTATAAAGTATCGATACTTGGAATTTTGTAACCTATTACTTTAAAGATAATAATATCTTTAAATTTGAAATATTCAAAAGATAAAGCCACCTTTTACTATTCAAACTTAAATATATATTATTTTAATGTGAAATATTCAAAAGAATATTATTATCTTTAATATTCAAAGTTAAATAGGTAACAAATAACTTTTAATTTGACATATTCAAAGAATAATTATTCTACTAATATTCAAATTAAAAATATCTTTTAATTTGTAATATTTAAAAGGAACATGAATTTAATTTAAATATTAAATTCATCAATTAAATTCACTATTATTCCAACAATCCCACACATGAATGAAATTGATGATTTAATCGAAACCATTTTGACTCGGTGTGGTGATAAACTGTACGATCGATAATTGCATAGGATAGGTAGGTATCCTTCTTGGAACCATCCCTTGTGACAATATATTTACTTTACTAACTAACCAGTAGAAGTGATGTCCTTGAATTGTTCTGTCGTTTTGGGTAAACGGTGCCATACTTCACACTACTACCTCTCTGACAAGAATTTAGTTCTCATGGGTATGTCATTAAAGCCATGGTCATCGTCTAGTTCTAAAAGAGTTTGAAAGAACTATGCCCAATAGTCTCCTTGAAGCGGCCCCACTTCACACTCACATAGGTGACTTATGTTATTGGATCACCGAAGCAAAAAATGGTCATTAAAAGCATTGCTTAGCCTGTACCACTTTGATCACTATTTAGATCAAAGGAACGGACTTGGCATACGAAACCCCCACGGTGACTGTACATGGTTTATGAAATTAGGTTGTCCCTTTGAACCTAGATCTTGGGATCTCCAGTCAACAAGGTAGGTTTTCTTTCACGCAAAGCCTTTAAATTTTATGGGCTTTAGTCACAATCCTTTAGATATTTTCTCAACTTGATCTCGATATAACCCATTGGTTAGTGGATCCATGATGTTATCTTTGATCTTACAAAATCAACAGAGATAACACCATTTAAGATCAGTTATTTATGGTATTATGTCGATGACACATATGCCTCGACTTACCATTACACTTAAAACTCTTTGCTAGTCACAATATATGAATACTGTAGGAACATGTCTTAATCATTAAGGAATATCTTCCAAGGAATTCTAAAGCTATTCAGCTTATTTTCTATACTTGTATGGAGCTACAAACTTAGACTCCATTGTGGATCTGATTATAACCTTTTTCTTGAGATTTCCATGACATGGCTTCTCCCAGTGTGAAAAATATTCACTTGTTCTATTGATATCTTAAATATCAATATCCAGCTAGCATCAATTTATCCTTATAAGGAAATAGGATAGTCAAAGAAAATACAATCCATCATTTAGGATCTATTTTCATTTGCTTTGGTAATATAATCATTATAATCTCAAGACCCCCCAAATTTTCAAGTGTTTGCATGAAACAGGTTTTTGACATTTTCATAACCAATATGATGTCTTTTCATTTTTATTTTCTGGGGACCTTATTTAAAAGGTAATTAGTTGACAAAACAATTTTTCTTTTCTCCCACATGTTCTATGACAACCCATAAATTTCTAGCAAGCTCATTGTTTCCTTTAAGGTTCAATTCTTCCGCTTTTCTACTTCATTTATTTTAGGAGACTAAAGTGATATGTCACTTCATTAATAATATCATATTGTGCACAATGACTTTTTATTATCTTAATCTTTTAAGTTGGTTTTCAACTTCATATTTATAGAAAATAAATTTCTCCATAACTTTGCTTTAGTTCTTTTAGCAAATACACATAGCAAAACTTTTTCTATCACCAATGGAGGTAATAAAATATTTATTCTCCCTCGTCTGTTTCATTGTTATGATATTTAAGAACTTGAAAACTAAAATTTCCTTATTGTCAACATCTTTCGTTTCATATTTATGGTCTAATATAATCTATACTTATTTTATTCATCTTATGGATAATATACACTTTAATCCATTCTGGATGTAGTTCCAATATAGGAAGTCAATGGGCTCCCAAACTTTAACACCTATGAATATGGTAACAACGTTTACCTCATCCTCTCTAATAATAGGAGGATCATCCGATATTTGGTCAAATTTACCAAATAAAATAACATCTTATGTTATCGCATCTTGAAATTCTATCCATGGGATTTTACAAGTTTCTCATTGTGGCTCGTGACCACCGACATTCATGATTTCATTTAACACACTAAATTAGAATTAATAATAATTCCAATTAAAAACCAAAAATAAATTTTGATTTATTCTTCCAAAAAAAATTTAGTTAGAAACTAAATGAGTAACAAACTTGTTACTTTCAAATGAATTATATTGTATATAGTAATCAAATAATTATTTTAGACGATAGAATTAAAATCTCAATTGATTTCAAATACGAAATCAAAGATTCTAATAAACAGAAAATTAATTCTCGTTTATTTTTTATTTTGTTATCGTACATAATCAACGTTCTGAAACAAAATCAGTAACCAAAGTTAATTTCAAGAAAATATTTGTTTTTAAAGATATTTGTCAACTCTGATATTTTTACAAATCCGTTAAAACGACAAGATAAATCTCGAAACATATTTATTTGCAACTTCATCTTTACCACGATATCTGAACCGATTCAGATTAGAGAAAGGTAGAATAAAGAGTCTTGAATCATCTCCTATTAAAGGGAAATATTAAAATTTTCACGTACCTGATTGACTTCATTGTTGTCAATCGCAACTTGAACTATCAAAATTCAATGTTTTTCCCCACAAAGTGTGCAACCACAAAGACCTTGCAAAGATTTTGAAATCCAATTATTTGAATTTCTACACAAAAATTGGTGGAACCATGTCCCACATAAAAAATGAAACAAAGAATCTTTACACAAAAGAATTTAGAATCCATAATTCAAAAATGAAGGAAACTTATCGTTTGCGTAAATTTCTCTTGATTTTCACTCAATATTTATTTTGCCGAATTTTTTGCACTTTCCTTATACAAAAAATGATTAAACTCAAAAGAATATATATCATCTCGAAACAAATAAGAATAAATATGTCTTAAGATTATTAGACAAAAGTCGTTAATCTAAGAATAATATATAAAAATATAATGATAATAATAATCAAAATAAATATCATTATGAAAAATTAATAATAAAGAACGAGTTTACCATGTTTTAGGATTGTCAAAAGTATAGCAATTTGAGACCATAATCACACCTGAGAAGATAAAATAGACAAGATTAAACTTTTTAAGAAAATAAAATAAAATAAATATAAGGACCAATATGATTTTCTTGATTGATTTTTTTATCAGAAACAGTTGAGGTTGATCGCTACACAGTTTCCTTAAGACAAATCTTTGGAAACTCTTTTGGTGCTCGACATCATTGGTCATTTGTCTCCTTGGATACTACAATTAGATGATTAGCTAGAGTATCACAATTGTAGAGATTACGAACTATTATCGCCTTTATCTATCACCAGAAAACTAGGGAGAGAATATTTTTCAAGAAAGTAAAAGTTCTCCAATTCTTAGATGTAAAAACTTTTCAAGTTGTGAACAGGTTAACTCGGTATTTATAAGAGATTTTCAAGAGAGATTTACTCCAACTTGAAATATTTTAATATTCGAATTTAAACAAATAATAATATTTTTTAATTTGAAATATTTGAAAGATAAAGTCAACTTTTACTATTCAAACTTAAATAGATATTATTTTAATTTGATATATTCAAAATTATATAATTATCTTTAATATTCAAAGTTAAATAGGTAGCAAATACCTTTTAATTTGGCATATTCAAAGAATAATTGTCCTACTAATATTCAAATTAAAAATATATGTTTTAATTTGTATTATTTAAAAGGAACATGAATTTAATTTAATTATTAAATCCATCAATGAAATTCCCTCTTTTTCCAAGAAAACAACATACATATGTTTTCTTTATTGTTCTCGTTTTGTACTTCATAATATTGAGATCATGTCTTGAGTACCTTGATTTTTGAGTATCCTAGTCTGTATGACATACATTTGGTCTATATACTGTTATTTTATGGAACATGCATTAGGTGATAATGATTTGGAGTATTGAGAGTACTGGTGGTTCATATATACACTGACGATAATTCCATATATTAACGGTTCATTCAATTAACGAACGGTAATCCCATATACTAGTGATGTATTCGTGTTGCAGTTCTCACATACTAATGGCTCACTCGTTTAACGATTCCTGTTTGCGTATTCTTGATGACACATCCCTTGTGGTATATACCCAGCGGTTAGTTATTACTAGTGGTTCTTTCAATTATTGGTTGGTAATCCCACGCATTGATTTTTGGCGTAAGGTTGGATACTTTAGTAATGAGGTGTACTCAGTAGTTAGCGCTTACTAGCCGTATTATTCATGCCTATTGCATCTTGCTTCTCCTACATTACCCGCCTTGTAATCTCTATCATCCGTTCTGGCTTATGCCATCCTATTACTTTGATTTTTTGACCCGATATTCTCGTTGTATACATATATTCTATGGTGATGTTTTATTTTGTATATATTTAAAGTCTTTGGACCATACTAAGTCTTTCACTGACCCAGTTTCTTTCTTATATTTATGAAAGTACGAGGTATATCAGGATCCGATCCGGCGTCTGAAGAATTAAAGAATTAGATTTTCAATAATATTTTAAGCTTCCGTTATTCCTTTTAATTTTATGATTGTGGCATTCGTTTGTAGACTATTATTTAATATTTGTTTTGATTTATTTACATTATTCTAGACTTACACATTTTCATATATGATTTCATGATTTTTTTATTTTTTTTAAATTTTGTAAATTATTTTCAATTTGCTCTAGTGAGAGTTGTGGTATCTGAAATTCAATCGTAATGCTTAAGTCAAGTATTGGGTATTACTGTATCTAAACCATTGTGTGATTCTATCTACTTTCATTTAATCTGTATTCCTGCTTGTATCTGTGTGTACTGAATTGTGAGTATGGTCTCTAGTTAAACACGCTTTTATGTTTATCTTTGAAACGTCTAAGAATATAACTCTTATCTCTGTAAATATTTTTATTTCTGAATAACATTGAAAAACAAATTGATTCTGTTCTAAAATATAAATTGTTTAATCTATTTTGTAAGGAGTTATATAAAGCATGCTATACTCATAGTTTGATCTAAATTTTCTAATCATGCTATTCATGGTTATTCTCCATTGGGATTGGGTTGTATTGGAGATCAGAGAGACGTGATAGTTTATTGGTATATGAGATGATTATTGTCACATCCTGAAATTTGATCCAAAACTTTTCTAATATTCGATAATCGAAAAATAGTTTTTAGGAGTTTATTTGATTATTTAAGCCTTTACATGTGTGTTCATTGAAAGGAATTTGTTCAGTTTAATTATGATTTGACTCATTTTTCAATTGATGATTAAATTATAAAGATTGGAAGTTCAAGGACTAGAGTGTACACATTGCAAACCTAGTTGCCTAAGTAGAAACAAGGGAATAGTGAATGAACATTTATGGAATTATACCCTCGAATTTAATTAGAGGAAACCGATGGCAAGACAGGTAAGGATTCTTGTAATTTAATCTTAAAAAACATATTTTATTAATGTTGAAAGTTAGTTAAAAATAAGGGAGTTGGATTAAATTAAATAAAAAAAATGGAGGAAACTATTTAAAGAGGATTTAACTATGCCCCACGTTTTGGCAAGGGAAACAAAAATGAATGTTTCATTCATTTTATTCATTTTTTGCTTTAAACTCCATTAAAGAGAGGTTTGAACCCTAAAACAATTATAAAGAGAGAAATCTCTTATTTTACTTGAATTTTATCTTTAAATCTTTCTCACGCATAATTTACTTTTGAATTTAATTTAATTTTTAATCTAATTTAAATGTAGACTTTTAATGTTATCCTTTAAAAATGGATTTTTTGAAATTCTATAATGGATGAGGGCCGGGAGCCCTAATAGCCTTACTAGACCATAGTAAAGATAATTCAAGTTTCTATTTTAGAATCAAATATCATTGTAATCACCATTTTTTAACCTACAACTATATTATTATTTTATTATTACAACCCAAACCTATTACCCAGTACCCAAACATTTTAACCCAAACCAGGCCCAAACAAAACCCAAACTGGGGCCCAAGAAAATCCAAACTCGGGCCCTCTACATAACCCTAACCTAATCTAACCTAACCCTAAACCCACTTCAGCTGTTGTCATCGCCGCCAGAGTAGAGATCCCAACTGTCGACATTGTTGCCCATCGTCTAAGAGGCCTGCCATCTCCACTGTGTCAAACATCATCTCAGAGACATATAAAAAGAAGAAAACCAATGCCAAATCCAATAAACCCTGAAAAATCTAGGGCATTAAAATGTAAACACATCACACACAGAGTTCAACAGTAGATCTAGGAATATTTTTAATATTCTAGGCCTATGTAATTTTCGGGTATAAAACATGAACCAAATGTAACAAGAAGGGATCTTCCCCCCCCCCCCCCCCCGTTTTCAGAAGCAATAAAAAAAACAAAATTTCAATGTATTTTTTCTTTTTGTTTTCATTTTTGAAATAAAAAACTAAAACTAATACTCATTTATAGTAAAGAGAAAAGGGATTGAGCAGTTACCTGAGGGAGTTTCAGTTCATCTCCACGATGGTCGGAGCGAGGGAAGGTCGAGCATCGAGTGTGTTGTTTGAGTATTTAGGAGTGGTTTCGGTGAGTTTTAGCCTTAAATCTGGATGTAGGGTAGTAGAACTAAAAGTTATGGTTATTTTGGGCTAGATTTAGGGTGCTCTAGCCAACTTATGTGGTGGCCGGAATGACGACCGAGGCGGTGGCGTATGGTAGTCGGAGTAGGCTGGCCGAGAGAGAATGGAGAAAGGGGAGAGATTTTATTTTGTTTTTTTTTTGGGTTGGGTTACATATAAAGGAAAAAAAATAAGTGATGGTATATATAGGAAATGTTTAGGGTAAAATCACATTAAGGACCCCTCAGGTTTAGCATTTTTTATTTTGGTCACCTGTAAGGACCACAATGGCTATTTACCCTTATTCACGTGTGTTATATATTTATTAGGTTATTTGTTGTTTGATCCCCCAATTTCTCACGTGTTTCTACATTTTGGTCACCTAAGAGGATCGAATCTGTTATTTACTCATTTTTCATGCATGATATTATTTATTGGAATATTTTTGTTTAGCCCCTCTTATTTAAGCATGTTTTTTCGTTTTGGTCACATGTAGGGGTTATTTAATTTTATTTTAATTTTGCAGGGTTGATTTAATAATTTACACATTTTAAATTAAAAGTGTATTTTAAGCTTATAGAATAGGGAATAATTATCAACTAATCCCTACATATTAATCACTTCTTAGATTTTAGTCACTGATCTGTTTTTTCCATTTGTTTTAATATGACAATGTAATTTTTTTAAAATTTTTAATCTAGTCCTTTGTATCTATAGGTTTAATTTACTTTTTTAACCTCTATAATTCATTGTTAATGCAATTTAATCTTTGCATATTGTTTTTTTTTTTTTTGCTTGTTTATTTTAGTTTTAATGGGGTTTGTTATTCTAGTTTTTTATTTAATTAGTTTTCTGGAACTTGTCCTTAGATTAGTTCTTTAAGATTAGAATTTGATTTAGTAATTAGAATTCCACCTTATTTTTAATTAGGAAACAATTCGATTCAAGTTTTCGCATAAAATGTCCGATTACTCGAATAGATTGCTCGCTTTTAAAATTTATTAATAATTAATATTTTCTAAAAATACTTTAGGTTTAATAATTTAGATAAAAATTAGCTTTTAAATTAGTCCTCAATTTTAGAAATTATCAACTTAGATCCTAAGCTTTTAGATCTTTTAGAAATTGGTATTTTTACATCTTGACCTTTTAGTCCCCGAATTTCTATTAGAATTTTATTTTTGACATAATTAATTAGGATTATTATTAGAGCATCCATCATAGGCTTGATTTCACATTTAATCCTTTAATTAGGTGAATTCTTAATTTGGTCTTCGCTTTTGCTCGAGATTCCAATTTAATTATTCGAACTAATATTTATTAAAATTAATTTAAGGTAATGTTAAAACCTCTACTTTAGGTTAGAATTCGCGATAGTCCTTTTAATTTAGGGGATAATTCGAGTTGGCCCTCACTTAAACGCTCGAAGGACCATCTCGATTATTCGATTCAATAATTGATTAAAATCAAATAGGATTAATATTAGAATCTAGACATCTAGATTTGTGACTTTAAGTCCTTTAACTTTCATAATTTGACACCTTAAGTTAGAAAAAAACCCTTAGTTTACTTTTAGTTTAATTAGGATGAATAAAATTTTGTCTGATTGCATTTTATTTATTAATCTAAGGCAATTATCACTTATTAGAGAATTAAATGTATATCTCCCGCAAGTATGCTCAGGGGACGACTACTAGTGATTCCCGAAATAGGTCGACATCCTTTTCAAATATTGCATCATGATTTTCTAAAAACGAGGCAATATTTGGTTATTAAGCACAATAGTTGATCTCTTGCATTTACGCTAGGGGGTGAATGCTATCGGTCTCAATAAGCGAATACCCTTTTCAACTCTGCATTCATAATTATTTTCAAATTAAATAAAGATCGAACTCAAAATTTCTGATTTTAAATATAGGGTAATTAACTAGGTACCAATTTTTGGGTTCTTGTGCTGGTGCTAATCCTTCCCTACGCGTAACTGACTCCCGAACCTGATTTCTAGATTTTCGCAGACCTTAAACTTGGTATTTTGATAAAAATAAATAAAATGTTTTATTAAAATCATCTGTTTTTATGGTGTTCCAATCGCACCTTAAATGATTGGTGGTGACTTCTTACATTTCGAAACCCTTTCCAAAGAGAAAACCCCCGAGTCGGCATCGGTCTTTTCCCCGCCCGGAAAAAAAAGGTGTCAAAACCTTGGCCACTCCGCTAGGGAGACCTTTTATTTTTAAACAAATTGAGAGTCAAGCCACAAGTTGGTTACCTTATATTTACTATTTTGGAAATTACGAAGTCGATCTTATTTAATTTTTGGTTCATTATGTTATTTCAAAAGAAGAAAAAAACAGATTTTCTCTCTGGTTAATGCTTACACTTCCATGAAATTATTTAAGATTGTTGCATATAATAGCTCTAAACCCGAGCTCTAACTGATTCACCTAAGTAGGGAGAAACAGCACACCTCACGAGGAGCATTGGGCTTCCTTACGTGGGTCTGATAAAGTATCTATGGAAAGCATCCTAAGTTTCCTATACGGATATCATATATGAGATACGCTTTTAGTGGTGTAATCCCCTGAGTTGAACCCGATTCATAAGTTTGTAATGGCCAGAATCAGGGGCAACCTTCGCAGGTTGTAAAGATGGCTTGGGAACCTTTGCTAGAACTCCAGCCTCATATAGAGAATTTAGTAAACCTACCCCGTTAGAGCCATATGGATAACCTATGAGAACTAGAGCGCAGACATTTGGGATGATTAATTTATTTTTTTAGTCTCAACTTTGAGTCAAATTTAATTATTTCTCCTAAGATTACATTTTTTGACTAATTATTTCAATTAACTTGATTCTTTTTGTATTGTTTCTACTAACAATGATTTCTTTTTATCTGGTCTTATTGCATTTTTGCATGAACATGACATATCATTCTAAGGTATTGATCCCTTAAATAACTGATCGTTTAGGAGTTTCTTGAAAAACAATGCCCATAGTAATGCCTTTCGCTGGGATTGGAAGAATTTCAAAGATACTCTACAAGCGTCAGTAGAGAGTCTACCTACTAAGGAGATGAGTCATACATATACCTGCTGAGGTAACAAGTTGGATTCAAAAAGATTCGACGCTGAAGCCAACGAGTGAAGATCGCAGCTCGAAAGATTTCTGAAAGTATGAGATGAAGTAGAAGCTTTGAAGATGACGCAGTACCTAGATGCTTGTAGGAGCTGGACAACTTACAAATGGACCAGATTTTCACTTCCCCAGTGTACCGAGACATTGTCGGTTTTTCAAGAATTGTTCAAGGAACAATTATTTTTTGGATCAATTCGTTGTTGCATTTGCATCTCGCATCTTGCACTCTCATTTTTACGTCTTTATTTTTATATTTACATTACACATTCATATTTTGTTTGTTTCAAACCTTTTATACATGTATTCAATCATGAAAATTTGGGAATAATTAGTGGAACATTCCATGATAGAAATTCTAAAAAAAATAAAGTGGAGCTAACTTGGTCTTCCTAGAGAAAGATAAAAGGCGTGAATGAGATTTTAGCACGAGTTGGTAAAATCGAGGAGTTCCAAGAGCAACTTGTTAAGACTCAACAAGAAATGATTGATCAGGCAAAGAAATTTCAGGGTGAATACAACAAATTTTCTTATTAGTGGCATCTAGTTATTGTCACTAAAACTTCAATTTATGTCACTAGATGTATTTTGTGACGTAAAAGTCAATGTCACGACGATCGTCACCCTAGGTGTGTCACTAAATGTCAAAAGTGGTGATGTATGTGTTATCGTCATGAATTGTTAAATATATAGTGACGTTAATGGATAACGTCACAGTTTAATTTGTATTCAGTGACAATTACTTTTGTCACCAAATGATGTACATTTTCGTCATTAATAAATCATATCGTCACTAATAACACAATAATTTAATTGTATACGTGACGAAAAGAAAATTGTCACATTGTTAGTAACGTAGCATATCGTCACCTAATAGTAGCATGGATGACATTTATATATAACGTCACTATATAATTAATATTCAATGACAACTAATTATGTCACTAAATTATGTGAAATTTCGTTATTGATGATTTATATCGTCACATATAATACATTAAAATCAATATATATGTGACGAAAGAGATATTGTCACATTTTTAGTGACATAATATAAATGTTACCTAATACTATTATGAATGACGTTTATGCATAACGTCACTTTATAATTTATATTCTATGACAGTTGGTTAAGTCACTAAAGTAAATAAGATTTCGTTATTGATAATTTATATTGTCACAAAAATACATTAAAATCAACTTATATGTGACGAAAGAGATATTATAGCAAAACACAAATAATTTATATTATATGACATTTGTAATGACAATATATTTTAAAATAAATTATTTATACAAATCTAAATAAAAATAAAATAGTTCACTTATTGTAAAATAATAAGATTTAAACAAATATTTACAAAGCACCAACCAAACCCGGACCCAGTTAGGGACATCACCCACTGCAACAGCCCATGCCTCCCACGTGAAGCCACTAGTGGCTGTTACCCATGCCCTGGCAGCACCACACCCGACAGCACCAACAGGCCAGCATCACCTCCAAAGCATGGCACCACAGAACGTGAAGGAATCAACCCATTGTTTTCTGTTTTATATTTCTGTAAAATGGGTATATAAAAACGGGGAATGAAATCTGTTCAGGGGAAATCATTCGAAAATCAAGGGAGATAGAGAGTATTCATCCACAAAAAAGAAAGGAAAAATCCAGAGATCATTTGTAACAGTTTATTCAGCCTCCATTGAAGAAAAGTATAACCATTGTAATCGTTGAACCTCATACAAAAATATAATACAGAACAAAGTTTTCTTTGAAGGTATATATCATTTTATTTGTTTATTTGTTTCTTTTATTTCAACTGAAATCAGCAGTAGAACCATATGGCGTTTAACATTTTCATATGTAAGCAAGAAACCATATATGAAAATCATAAATAAAATAAGTACATTTTGAGATTAAAAAATTAATAAAAAGAGGTTTTTATTCTTTTACAACAAGCCATCGTTGTATTTTGAAGCAAAACATAAAAAGATAAGTTTTTTTACCTTCTTGACGGGGGGCTCTTCGATTTATTCCTTTATCAATAGAGGCCTCGTTGGTGAGAGAATGGGTCTTGAGATGTCATTAGAGTCATAGGGAGAGGAGTAATCGAGTTTGGTTGGAAAAGTTTAGGGGGCTGATTTTAGCCTAGGTTTAGTTTTGAGGATCAGTGAGATGGCAGATGTGGTGGCCAGCCAGCGGTGTTGGAGGCTCGGTTGAGTTTTAACTGAGGGTTTCGACTGTATAAAAGAAGAAGAGATGAGATCGAATGAGGGCTAGGGTTAATCATTAACCAAACAGAAGTTATATATAGAAGCGTCGAAACGGCGTCGTTTGACGGGTGCATTAAACATTGCCGTCTCATCAGGGGTGAGGAGTACCTGCTTCAGTGCCTGGGCGGGTTATTTGTAGAGTAAATCCTTCTATTTTTCTATTAATGCATTTTAGTCCATATTTCATGATTTTTTTAAAGTTTCAGTTTTCGCCATCAAACTCTACATGTGTTATGTTTTGGTCCTAGACTGCACTGTTTTAAGTTTTTGTCATTTTACATATTTGACACAACATTTTCATGGTTTTCATTGTAGTCTAATTACGTTTTTGTGTTAGTCTCTCTTTAGTCCTTATAATTTATGTGTATTGTTATATATGTAGTCTAATATACATTTTCATGGTTTTCATTGTAGTCTTATTTCACCTACTAGTTTATGATAGTATTCTTAACCCTAAAGGAAATCAAATAAACAAATGCTTTTATAAAATGAAAATCAATGAATAATGAAAGCAATAATGATTCATTATGAATGAGAAAAAATTCTGCTATGAATAAGGAATATTCAATTTTATTGGAGGGAAGGTAAATTTTATTTGGAGGAAAGTTGAAAAATTACCTCCAATATATCTAAACATAATTATTAAAAATTAGAAAATACAGAAAATTTAGATAAAATAAAAATAATTTAAATAATTTAAAATAGCTATTAAAAATAAGGAATATTCAATTTAAATAATTATTAAAAATAATTTAAATAAATTAGATAAATATATTTATTTATATGTATTTTTGAAAGAAAATGTCTTTTAACATATATTAAATAATTTTTTAATATATTTTAAATAATTTTTCTGGATTGAATATTAAAGATTTTTTTATTATTAAAAAACGTTGCAATTCCTAAACTTAAAAAATAATGGGTCCACGTGTAAAGCTTCTCCAAATAGAATAAGCAAGCTAACTTCAAATTTAGCAATCCCTAATTCCTATTTCATCAAGTATGTCACCTCTCTCACAATACCATTCTCTTATTGTGATCGAAAACAACTCAATGTTTTATAATGTTAGTTTTTTATATATAAAAGAGTAATATTTTATATTTTGAAATTATTGATGTTATATGTATCCAAGTATACTAAAATTTTATTGGTATTTCTATGATCAAGTATAAATATCTATTTTTTCCTAAACACTTTGATGTAACATCATGAAAATCATAGAAGTATAATAATATATAAAAAATCATTTGGTCATTTCTTTTTTACGATTTCTTATTTTATGTTTTACTCTAAAAAAAACTTTGAATGTGAGATAATCTAATATAGAATAATGTCAGTAAAATAAAAACTCAAAAAAGCTCTATAAATTGCATTATTTAATAAGGTTGTTAGATTATCTTATTTTTTAACATTAAGTGACATAATTTCATGACGTCTTTTAAAATCATCATATAAAAAAGAGAGATAAAAACAAATGACAAATAATTGATTTCGTTGTGCTAAAACTATTTTTTGTGACAATAATAAAATGTCACTTTTAGTGTCTTATAAAATATGACAAATTAAATTGTTACGAATAATACTTATTAGTGACGAATGTGCAACGCCACAAATTCAAATTGAATCGTCATTATAATACATCGTCACTAATACCTATTTTTATTGAAGACGATTTTACAACGTCATTATTTTATCTAAATGTCATTAAAAGGATTCACACCAAAATATTTGTGGGAAGATTTTGGCGCCAAACATATAGTGACAAAAATTAATGACCATTTTTTAAATTGTCATAAAAGATATACCATTAATCAATAAATATGATGAAAATAAAAAAAACATATAGTATGTTTTGTGACGATATATATAACGTCATATATAATTTTTGTCATAAATGGACAATTTTGTTGTAGTGTCATGAGAGCATATGTCTAAATTGATGCACATTGTGGATGTCTTGATTCATGGAGATAAACCACTAGAGGAATATGCTGTAAAGACCTTGAATGAGACTCTGAATGTTAATGATGGGGATAATGTGACATCAAAACTTGCTCAAGGACTTGTTAAAGAGCATGGTAACTCAAGTCAGCTACAAGATTTGGATGTGGTCCCAGGGGATATTGTTGAATTGGTGGTGAATGAAGAATCAATGAAAGGTGAAAGTTTCCTTTTAAGAAATAAGCTCCACTTAAATAACAGGGGAATATAATGAGATCAAATGATGTCCAAGAAATAAAAGAATATACAAAATTCCATGATTCACGGCTTTATCCCCTCGCAACCATCAAATAAGAGTCACCAGATTCTATCCCTAAAGGCAACGCAAGTTATTCTTCTATTAGGGGAGTTGGATGATAGTAAAAGGAAATCACAGAGTTTTCAGTTCCCTTATTTCCATTTTTCATGCGAAAATTCACATTCTGAAATGCTTAAGGTCAGGCTGATTGTACCACGTTATACCCAACCATAGTGGCCTCCGAACGAGAAATGGTCTTATAAGGAGGTTCCTTGGATAAACCATATTGAAACCTCAGGATGTTCAACTAACTTTTCTATTAACCTTATTACAGGATCCTTTAGAGCAAGCAATTCAGAGATCCAAGGAAGAGAAGTAAAACACCATAATTCAATGCCCAAACATTTCTTTCCCGATAGAGATTAATACAGTCAAATCCCGTAAGGGTTACATAGCGCAAGAAGATGAGAAAATAAATCCAAACAAGAAGGTTTTAGTGGATGTAATCTGAGAATAGCCATAGGATTGAGAACGAATTGGTCAGATGAAAGCCTTAAAGCATCACAGATACCTATATCTGATTTTCTGATCACAAATGAGGCTTAGACATTTTAAGGAGCCTGACAGATACTCCACCAATCATTGCATCAATTGTTTCCCAAAACCCAACCAAGACTATCATCCTAAAAGAAAATCGTTTTGGATCAAAATTCGGGCCCAATTCCTAACCAGGAAAGAAAGAGCTAAACAAGCAAAAAAAGAAAGAGGTCAACCTGAAGGAAGGCAATAATCTTAGGGGGCATATGAAGAATTCTTTCTAGTTTGGGAAAGTTTATGTTGAACCACATTTGATGAAAACGACTGATAAATAAGAGAAGAAGATAGATCAAAAGTTGCTTGTTTGTAAAATAGCTGAAGATATTGAGGTTGGAAAATTCGTACTGGAATTTGACCATGTTTCCTTAAAAAAGAATTGAACAAGTGGACCACTGAGGATCTCCTTGTAGTTTTTAGATAAAATTTAGAGTAATACTCAGAATTAACACTTATGCTTTTGCCCGCGAGCATTAAGAAATCTTTTATGAAGGGCTACTATGTTAATCTTACTTTGTTTGCAATTGAAGATGATTTCCTTTATTTCTTAAGTGGCAATCATTTTATACATTTTCATATTCTTTATCATCCTTTTATTTCCTATTTTATTCTTTCATTCATTTTATACAAATAATTATCATTTCTCGAATGTATATATTTGTTTTAAATTTTCTTTACAGGTGCCCTAATCATTCATAACATGAATGATTCTAAATTTTAATCATGAGATAAATTTTGAGTGGCCTCTATTTAGTAAAACTCTAGGAGTACAAAAAATGAGTAAGAGTGGGATATTTCTGACAAATTATTGAGACTAGGAAAATGAGGATGAATAGATCTTATCTCACCATGAAGAAATCGATATTTTGAATGAAGAAGAGACAATAAATATTATTTTGTCAACCACCGTAACATACAGTTGTGTTATTCTTGTGATTTCCCATATATTAATGTTGGCAAGCCAAAGCATTCCACTTATATTCCAATTAAGCTTTGAACACCACTTTCTAGGGAGCTTAACTGGTTGAAAAATCAAGACAAAAGCCTCAAGAAAGAATAATTGTCTTGTTTAGTTCTTCTTGAGTCAATTGATAGGATGAAATAGCCATGAGGGGTGAATTGGCAATTAAAATTTTGTGGAAGCTTAAAAGAAAATTTGAAAGAAATTGCACAGCGATTTAGAGTGGTTCGACTTTATCAACCAAAGTCTACGTCCACTACCTTAGCTATCCACACTAAGGACTTCCAAAAATTCACTAATTTGTATATACCTTTGAGGACAAGGAGTAACCTTACAACTCCCTCAAGACTTATACCCCAAATTCTTGAGACACTCTCTCAAAGAGAAAACTACAAATTTACAAAATTATAAGAAACCTCACAAGGAAAATGTTTACACAATTCAAGAACAAATAAGAACACTTAAGAAATGATTACAAGTAAGCACAAGTAGTGTTCTTAGAAATCTAAATGAATATTGATTAATGTTGGCTTGATTTTGCACAAACTTGATGTTTAAGGCTTTCTCTATTGTATCTCTTGATTTTCTTAATCACCAATGGCTTGAAACCCTGTTTCTATACTTCTCTGATCAATTCTAAACGTTAGAATTGTTGTGGGAGTCAATAGAGCCGTTGGGGTAAAGTGTTCCACTCAATTTGCTACTAGGAGCGTCTTGGTATCGATACCACACTCAATGGTATCAATACTACCTGCATAAAATTCAAATATTTCGACCGTTGGAAAGCAATGATATCAATACCGTCCCAAGGAGTATTGATACTACTATATAGTAGTATCGATACCAGACAATGGTATCAGTACCATTTTGAGATTCTGAAAAATATTAGTCAAAACCAAAGGAGTAGTATCGGTACTAATATATTGCTTGGTAACGATACGGTGGATGGTATCAGTCCTATTTTAAGGTTTTGTTGGCACAGTATCGATATTGCTAAGGCAGTATCGGTACTACCGTATTAAAATTGAATTTTTGAATTAAAGTTCGAAACCTTTAGCAAAATTTCTTTCAAAAATATTTCCAATATAGATCTCAATTTTTCATCAAGTAAGGAGTGAAAATCAACGTTTTAAAACTTTAAGTAATAATTGTATATATTCGAATAATTGAATCGAATATAATCTTAAAATTAATTAACAAAATTGTTTGGTATATCAAAATATCAAAATGTTTTCAACAATCTCCCCCTTTTTGATATAACAAAACATTTTAGAATTTTTAAGATTTTTTTTGAAAATTTACTTTGAAAATTACTCTCTTACTTTAATATTTCTCCCCCTTTTCTAAATCAAAAAGACTCATATAGTATAAACATACAATGATGCAAAATGATGAATAAGAAATGCAAAGTTTTACAAATAAAATCAATCATCCAAAAACATAAATATTCAACCAAATCCAAAGCATCAAAATGTCAAATAACATTCAAGGTTCACAAAAAGAAATCAACCTAAGAATAATAGCAAAGAGTAGTAAGCTCAAACATCCGATGGTGGATCAGAATCGGATCGATGTGCTCTAAAGGATGCAACATCTTGAGTAAGCGCATCGAGCCTATCATCCACTGCATTGAATCTATCATCCATTGCATTGAATCTAGCTCGAGTATCCTACTGAAGCTCGAACAACTGAGTTCCCATAGCAGCAAAACGGGACTCCATGGATGTAAACATTAAATCCAATGTCTCCATAAGAGATCGAAAGTATGGAGGCATTGCACTACTTTCGCTAGTAGGCTCATCGTCGGGAACACAATTTACAGGATCATCGACATCCTGTAAAATGTCATCAAGTTGAGGAGCCGGAGCTACTCGTGAAGAACTTGCACCGGGAGTCTTCTTGGTTAATCGTGTCCAAGAAGTATTGTCCCCAGTCCATCCAAATTTTCGAAGAGGGGTAAAGTTTATTTGTGTACTTAAAGGGATGGCAACATCTAGGTCTATTTAAGACCGGCTTTGATGAAAATATTACTATATAGACAATTGTATACTAAAGACTTGACTCTTTTGGAGGGAATATTATTAAAGGTTTCCACTAGTTCACGGAAAATGATTTGAGGAAAATTTATCCGTTTATTGTTTTGAAGACAATGTATCCACCATATATTTATACTACAAAAAGAGTAATATTTTCCTTCGGATGGTTGGAACCACCAAGAGATGATTAAGTGTGGGAATCACTCGTGGTAATTTAGTACACTATCACTCTTTCCTACTTGATATGGGGAAGGCACAAAATCTTGCTCGTTATCTATTCAAATATTATCTAAACCGAAAGCATCGGCAATAGAATTGGAATCAATAGTAATGTATTCGCCCAAGAGATAGGAACAAATACTTTTGGTTTGAGTACGGGATTCATTTTGGACACAAACCGTATTGGAATAGAAAATGCGGACAAGTTAGTTATAGACAACGGGTTTGACTTTGAAGGTGTTGTTGAATTTCCAAGCTTGGAGAATTGGTAGATATTTAAATTTAATTTGTTGCATAGCCTTAAGAGAGGGAAAATGATCATCCCTAATAGAATAAGACTCAAAGTGATAAACATACCGAGAATAGAGGTTTCTACGACTAGGTTCGTTGAAACATGAGTTTTGGATAGTCATATCAGTTGGATTGTGAGGAGGATTTAGAGGTGGTTTGGAGGTTTATTGGCACGACTAGAGGATGATCTAGGGCGTTTATGAGACATGTTACTAAATCGGAACAGTATACCTGCAAAGATAACAAATATATGTAAACAATTAATCCAAAAACTCAATATGAGTTCTCAATTCAAGGTATCCTATAGCTAATTTATTATGGACAAATTTTGAAAAACAATAGTATATATAATTTTTATGAAAAACAATAATATATATGTATATATATATATATAATCAAAACGAAACAATAACATTTTTTTATTTAAAATTTTCATAAAATATTAAGATTTTTAAAGAAAAAATTGTAGAATCTAGTGTAAAACTACAAAATAAGTGAAGCCCATTCACTAATTTAAACTAAAACTATCTAAAACTAGTCCTAGATTCGAAAAGAATAAAACAATGTTTTAAAAAATACCTTGAAAGATGGATTGAGAAGGAATTTTGATGTTAAATGAACGAGTTTGATGATTCTAGAAGGATTAGAAGTTGAAGAGTAATAAAAATCCGACTTGAAGTTGTTGGATTGAAGCAATGTGAGGATTAGGGTTTGATAGAATGAAGAATGGCTTAGAGTTTTATGTTTGGGGTTTTTGGCAAAACTATGAGATTATAGGGTTTTATAGCCTAAAACCATCTAGTAGTATCGGTACTCCTCGAGGAGATCGATACTCTTCGAGGAGTATCGATACTTCAAGACAAATTTTGAGTAGTGTCGATACTCTAATTGATGAAATTAATTATGTTCAATCAATCAAACATACAATTAAGCATAATTTGAACATATTTTTAATTTTCATGAAAAATCATAAACTCCCCCTAACTGTTAGCATAGAAGGCATTAAATATGTCATTTTTGTATGCATTTTTCTTTATTCATAAAAGTGCAAAAATTATTTTAAACACAAAATCAAGGTAGGTTGGTTAGAACTAATTCTCCCCTAAGTGTTCAAAATCTTTCTTTATCTAAAGGTTTTGTAAAAATATCCGCTAATTGGTGCAAAGTATCCACATATTCTAGAACTATATCTTATTTTGTGACATGATCTCTAATGAAATGATGTCTAATTTTGATGTGCTTAGTTCTAGAGTGTTGGATGGAATTTTTAGTGAAACAAATAGCACTAGTATTGCCACACTTGATAGGAATGGTACTTACTTCAATTCCATAGTCAAAAAGTTGTTGTTTCATTCATAAAACTTGGGCACAATAACTACTAGCTAAAATATATTTTGCTTCAGTGGTAGATAGTGCAACAATATTTTGTTTCTTTGAAAACCAAGAAATTAACATATTTCCTAGGAATTGACATGTACCGAAGGTGATTTTCCTATCTAATTTGCAACATTCACAATCCGCATCCGAGAAGGCATGTAAGCTAAAGCTAGAGTCTCTAGAATACAAAAGTCCTATACTATGAGTGTCTTTAAGGTATCTAAAGATTCTTTTAACGGCTTGTAAATGAGATTCCTTAGGACATGATTGAAATCTAGCACATAAGCAAACACTAAACATAATGTCCGATCTACTTGAGTTGAGATAAAGCAAAGATCCAATCATAGACCTATAAAGTTTAACATCTACACATTTAACTTTCTCATCTTTGTCAAGCTTAGTAGATGGACTCATAAGAGTGGCTTGGGGTTTCACATTTTCCAATCCGAACTTCTTGAGCATATCTTTGATGTACTTTGCTTGATTGATGAAGATGTCATCTTTTCTTTGCTTGATTTGGAGCCCTAAGAAAAATGAAAGCTCCCCCATCATGCTCATCTCAAATTCACTTTGCATTAACTTAGCAAATTCTTGGCAAAGAACATCATTAGTAGAACCAAAAATTATATCATCAATATAAATTTGAACTACTAATAAATCTTTACCTTTGCGTTTTATAAACAATATAATGTCAACATTCCCTTTTGAAAACCCTTTTTCAATAAGAAAATTTGGCAATCTTTCATACCAAGCTATAGGAGCTTGTTTTAAACCATATAAAGCCTTTGTCAATTTGAAAACATGATTTTGAAATTTTGAATCCTCAAAACCATGAGGTTGTTCTAACATACACTTTTTCTTTTATAAAACCATTTAAAAATTCACTTTTAAAATCCATTTGATATAATTTAAATTCATGAAAACATGCAAATGCCAATAACATTCTAATTGCTTCCATCCTAGCTACGAGAGCATATGTTTCGTCAAAATCTATGCTCTCTTCTTGAGTATACCCTTGAGCAACAAGTCTAGCCTTGTTTCTCACTATATTACCACTTTCATCTAGTTTATTCCTAAATACCCATTTAGTACCTATAGTAGACTTATTACCAGGCCGTTCAACTAATGTCCATACTTGACTTCTCTTAAATTGATTTAACTCATCTTGCTTAGCCATAATCCAATGTTCATCATTTAATGCTTCTTTGACATTTGTAGGCTCTATGCATGAGATAAATGGAAAATAATTGAAAATGTTTTTAATAGAAGATCTAGTGGTTACCCCTTTAGATAGATCACCTAAAATCTCACCATCCTTGACATAATTGTACTCCCTTGGGTATGTGACTTCCCTTTCCTCTATGGTTAGATTCTCGAAGGCATCTTGAGTTTCCTCATCCTTCACTTCTTCTTTTGATGATGATTCTCCCACATCATTTGAATTTAATATACCTACATCATCATCAACACAAGAATCCTTCCTCGGAAGGACATTATCATAAAAAACAACATCTATAGACTCTTCTACCACTAAAGTTATTTTATTAAACACTCGATAGGCTTTAGAATTTAAAGAATAACCCAAAAAAATTCCTTCATCACTTTTAGCATCATATTTGCCAACATTATCTTTTCCATTATTTAAAACAAAACACTTGCATCTAAATGGATGAAAATAACTAATGTTAGACATTTTATTTTTGAAAAGTTCATATGTAGTTTTCTTTAAAATATGCCTAATCATTACTCGATTAATCATATAACAAGCAGTATTTGTGGCTTCCGCCCAAAAATATTTTGGCAAATTGTTTTCACAAAGCATGGTTCTAGCCATTTCTTCTAAAGTTCTATTTTTTCTCTCAACAACTCCATTTTGTTGAGGGGTTCTAGGGGCTGAAAATTTATGGCTAATTCCATTTGAATTACAAAAATTACCAAATCCAATATTTTCAAATTTAGTTCCATGATCACTCCTAACACTTTAAATAGAGTAACCTTTTTTATTTTGTATTATTTTTAATAAAGTGATGCAATTTTCTAAAGCTTCATCTTTAGTACTTAAGAAAAGAGCCCAAGTAAACCTAGAGTAGTCATCAACTAATACAAATGCATATTGTTTTCCACCCAAGCTAGTAGTTCTAACTGGCCTAAAAAATCTACATGGATCAATTTTAATACTATACTAGATGATACATAATTAATAGGTTTAAAGGAACTTCTTTTATGTTTTCCTTTTGCACATGCATCAAAAATTTTATCATGATTAATTTTCACTTTTGGAAAACCTCTTACTAAATTGCCTTGAACAAGTTTTTGCAAGACACTCATACTAGCATGTCCAAGTTTCCTATGCCATAACCAACAATCATGTTCATCTTTAGTAACTAAGCATATATTAGTCATGTTGATGTTATCTAGATACACCATGTAAATGTTCCCTATTCTATGACCAACAAGCATAATCATATTAGATGCAATGTCAACAATTTTATAACCATTTTACTCAAATAGGGCATTGCATTCTTTGTCACATAATTCACTAATACTTAAAAGATTATGCTTTAACCCATTAACATATAAAACATTTTCTATAAGTATGGAAGAATTATTACCAATAGTACATATTCCTTCTATGTGACCTTTGGAGTTGTCACCAAAGGTTACTACTCCTCCACTTTTACCTTTAAGTTCTGAAAACTGGATCTTATCACTGGTCATATTTCTTGAGCATCCACTATCAAGGTACCATGAATTTGAGCTTGTATTTTGTTCCTTGTAGCAATGCTCCTTCACCTACAAACATAGATTATTTTTTTATTTTTGGTAACCAAATTCTTTTGGGTCTAAAGGCATTAGTCCCTAATAACTTAGTCCCCTTAGATATCCATTTACTTAGGATATCCTTGTCTTTAGTAGTATTTATTCCTTTAGGGACCCATATAATTCTAATGACTTTACTATTTTAGGTTCTTTAGGGACCTTTATGATTTTAAGGTCTAAAGTTCTTTCTATATAGTAGGAATTTGAAGTTTGTCCTTTTTCAAATTATTTTGTTCCAACTTTATTAAAAGAAGCTTTAAGATCATCAAGTTTCTTTTGATGATCATGAACTCTTGAAAATAAGTTGTGGAAGTCAGAATTTTTCTTTTCAAACTCTGCTAGTTTGATTTGCATATTTTTTATCTTACTTTCAAGCTCAATGTTGGTCTTGGATAAGAGATCATTTTCACTTTTTAATTTTGAAATATTTTTCTTATATTTTTAAAATAAGATCTTATATTTCGAGGCCAACTCATCATAAGCCTCTTGTAACTCATCCAAGGAATAATCATTTAAAGTATATGAGTTAGAGGTTACCTTAGATTCCTCCTCAATGGCCATTAGACACAAGTTAGCTACTTCTTGTTCCTTTTCATCGGATGATTCATCATCACTCCATGTAGCTACATGTGCTTTGTACTTCTTCTTGGAGAGACCTTTCTTGTTTAATTATGGGCAATCAAATTTAATATGCCCAGGCTTTTTGCATTCATAACATATTATGGGATCCTTCTCATTGGATTCATTTTTAAAGCCTTGATTTCTATAAAATCTTTTTCCTCTATTTTGACTTCATGAATCTTCTCAATCTTTTGAAAAACATTGTAATTTCTCCCTCCTCGTCATCATTATTAGAGTCACTCTCATCGTTGGTGGATTTAAGAGCAACACCAATATTTTTCTTCTTCTCCATTTCTTTATTTGCGTCATCTTTCATCTCTTGATCTTTCTATTCTTTAACCATCATTTCATGAGTAAGAAGAGAACCAATTACCTCATCGAGAGTTAAAGACTTTAAGTCTTTAGCTTCGATAATCACCGTCTTCTTCGATTGCCAAGATTTTGGAAGAGAGTAGATCATCTACCTCGTAAGCTTCTCATTGGAGATTATTTCTCCAAATCCCTTGATATCATTAACAATCACGGAAAATCTATCCGTTATAACTTTGATATCTTCATCGAGTTTTATCTTGAAATTCTTGCAGCTATGGTTAAGAATACTTATCTTGGTTTCTTTTACTTCATCGGTTCCTTTATGAGTGACTTGGAGCTTATCCCATATCTCCTTGGCATTTAAACAATATGATACTCTCCCATATTCATCTGGTCAAAGGGCACAAAATAAAATGTGCATTTCCTTTGTATTGAGCTGGAACCGTTTATTCTCTTCTTCACTCCACATCTCCATGTCTCAGGTTAGAGTAGAGTGACCTTTCATCATTATGCTCCACGCTCCCAAATCACTTGCTTGAATGAATAACTTCATCCTATTTTTCCAATAGTCATAGTTGGATCCATTGATGTATAGAGGCTTATTGATGGATTGAGAATCAAGAACAATCTCGAAATTTGATGTAGAGGCCATGGATGACTTTGATGGCGATTGAACTCTTTTACAATCTTCTCAAGAGGTGGTAAAACCTTCAAATGAGTCTAGCTCTAATACCAATTTTTGATTCAATCGATATGATGAAATAGCCAAGAGGGGGTGAATTGGCAATTAAAATTTTGTGGAAGCTTAAAGGAAAAATTGAAATAAATTGCACATTGATTTAGAGTGGTTCGACTTTCTGAACCAAAGTCTATGTCAACTAACTTAGCTATCCACACTAAGGAATTCCACAAATACAGTAATTTTTATTTACCTTTGAGGATAAGGTGTAACCTTATAACTCCCTCAAGAATTATACCCTAAATTCTTGAGACACTCTCTCAAATAGAAAATTAAAAATTTACAAACTTATAAGAAACCTCACAAGGAAAATGTTTGCACAATTAAAGAAAAATAAGAACACTTAAGAAATGAATACAAGTAAGCACGAGTAGTGTTCTTAGAAAGAAAAATGAATATTGATGAATGTTGGCTTGATTTTGCTCAAACTTGATGTTTAAGGCTTTCTCTATTGTATCTCTTGATCTTCTTAATCACCAATGCCTTGAAACCTTGTTTATATACTCATTCGATCAATTCTAATCGTTGGAATTATTGTGGGTGTCAATAGAACGGTTAGGGTAAAGTTTTCCACTCAAATTGTTCCTAGGAGCATTGTGGTATCGGTACCACACTCAATGGTATCAATACCACATACATAAAATTCAAATATTTCTACCGTTAGAAAGCAACGGTATCGATACTACTATATAGTAGTTTTGATACCAGACAATGGTATCGGTACCATTTTGAGATTCTGGAAAATATTAGAGTCAAAACCAAAGGAGCAGTATCGGTACTACAACCATAGTATCGATATTATTATATTGCTTGGCATCGATATTGTGTATGGTATCGGTACTATTTTGAGGTTCTATTAGCATGGTATTAATACTGTTAAGGCAGTATCGGTACTACCATATTAAAATTAAATTTTTAACTCGATTAAAGTTTGAAACCTTTAGTAAAAAATCTTTCAAAAATATTTCTTGTATAGATCTCAATTTTGCATTTAGGAGTGAAAATCGACATTTTAAAACTTTAATTAATAATTGTATATATTCGAATAATTGAATCGAATATAATCTTAAAATTAATTAAAAAATATTTTGGTATATCAAAATATCAAAATGTTTTCAACAGTTCTTTAAAGGGGAGTAATTATGGTGCTGAGCCAATGCTACATTCATGTGGCGATTCTATCAACACTAATTTTACCAAAGTAAACCCAACTATGATTGAACGATGGGATGATGTTAATTTCTTGGCACGATGTGATACAAATAGCCTTGTTTGAGATCTGATTAGATATGGAGACATGAAATGAATTATGATAGACCCTCCCTTTAATGTGTTTCAAGAGACAAATCAGAACAAACATTGCTCTCCTGTTGTTAGAGTGGATAAAATGTTTGAGGACATCCAATCCAAACTTCCTGGAGCTCCATAACTCATCTTTTTTGTTTTAACTAGACATCTATATGGACACAATCATCTAATATTTAAATGATAGATTCTTTGTTTAAAAAAGTGTTTGACAATGAGGATGAGGGTATCATTATGCAGGTTCTCTTGGACTTCTATACAAGTTCATGAAGAGGAATCCTGATCAGATAATCATATTTAGGGGTAAGGTCAACATGTCTCAATTCAATCAGGCATTGAACAAAAAACTGTATCAAGTCATTGAGGATTGCAAATTTCTTGATGAGAGTTGGAACCACAAGTTTGTGGTTATCATAGCATAAAAATTCCATCCTACCAAGTTTTTCCTGTAGGAATCTCCTGACAATGTCTCACATGGTGCTCTTATAAACAACAAAATATGTCATCAAAAGAACAATAACTTCTATCTTTTAGCTGGGAATGATTAGAACCACAAGGTCTACCCGTTATCATTTTTTATAAGATCATATTTGGTTTTTGGCTGATTATCACTAGGAACTAGTTCATTCTCTATCGTATTGTACCAAAGGAGCACAACCGCCATCTATATTATTGCTCTTACTTTTCTATGCCCACTTGGAAACTTCGCAGTAGGGGAAATTTCTAAAGCTTGAAGATGCCTCTGAGACATCATCGAGTCACGTTGGTGTTACTGTTCCCGAAGCCATTGTCTTTCATCAGCTTTCCAGATAGAAGGAAAGTTGCAGCTGCTCTATGTTCTTCTGTTGAAAAAAAAACACTTTCGAACCATTATTTTGCATAGGCTCTTGCAACTCAAGACGCATTTAAGTTATCTTCAAAGTAGACGTGTGTTCGGACCTTTTTTGGGGTTTTGCAAACGTTGTTGATAGACATGAATGGTTTTTGATTACCCATAGCCTTCTTCTCCAATGGATTGCTTTTGGCTTCATCATGTGAAATGGCTATTATTTATTTTTTTTAAGAGAAGAAAAGAAAAAGAAAAAGAAAAAAAGAGAGAAATGAAAGAAAAGAAAGAAGGAAGAAGGAATAAGGAATAAGAAAATAAGAAGAAGAAAAATAAAAGAATAGAGAAAAAGAAAAGAAAAAAGAAATTTTTTGAAAGGGGTTCCAGACAAGAATCCGCAAAAATCATCTTGAAACCAAAGCAAGAATTTGAGTTGAAGACCTAAAAGGGCGGCTCAAATACATTTTGATATTAGGCATCTGGAAAATAAAACCTCTAAAGTATTTGGTTCTTTGGGATGAGTTTCATGTCTGCAAATATTTTGGCTATTTTCGGAAGTCCTATAGGTACAAGCTCACCTCTACGCTTCGGGGCTGTACTCAGTTCATTGATTTATAAGAGCCTGATATTTTGAATGGAGCTTCATATCTACATACATTTTGACAACCTTTAAGATCTACTGAATAGAAGCTTACCTCAGTGCTCCAAATTATATCAAGTGGATTGGTTCAGGAACATTCATGCTAATAATGCTTAAGGCATTTGACTTTATTTCTTGATTTTATCATTTCCATGATTGCCATGACTTTGTAAAAATTCCAATTTTCTCACGTCAAGCTCGAATTTCTTTTACAAGCATCTTATAAGTAGATTAACATAGTCCAAAATAAAGTAAAAGATTTCTTAGTATTACTTTGAACTAATCTTTAAATGTAGGGAGTCCAAAGTAGCCCAAAACACTGACACTCGTGAGAGAGTGCATGTATAAGCTGAATTCATAAGGATGGCTATTCAATCCCCATCAAAGACATTTTTACAAGTTGTTTTGATCAGGGGCGAATAAAAAAGATGATTGCTCAAGAAGATGATGAGGCTTATAAAATGCAAGGGTAAGGGAGACATTCTCCAATCCTTGGAACAATAAAATCTGACAGATCAGGAGACTCAAAAATGAATCTTTTCACACTTCTTTATGACATCATCAATAATTGATCACGAAGCAGACAATTTCCTTAATAAGAAAGGGGCATGGTTATTTTGAATTATAACAGATTCAAGGCACTCATGTATCAAGCATATAGATCAACCTTCTGAAGGACCATGAAAATAAGAAATATTTTCCACAATTGAAGTTGTCATTGACGTTCAAAAACTTCATAAGAAGCCAAGGACAATGTTTATCTAGCTAACAATATGTAATTTTTTATGGTGATGCGAGAGTAAGACCATTTAGAGTTGAATTTATGGTATTCAAATAAAGATGAGACATGAAAGTACCTACATTGGGGCATGGATAGAAACCCAGATCATGTTAAGATAACAAGATTCAAACCAAAAATGTATTGAGAATAAACCTCACTGCTTGGAGTATCAGGTGCAGAATATGGAGACAAGAGAAGCTTACTTTGAGAAACAAACCATTCATGCTTCAATTAAGAGAAAAGTATTAAAGAAACCAACTCTAAGAGAACAAATAGATCAGAAACAAAAGGCGTCAAGATCATATATCTGACCACAACAAGAATTAGATAGAGCATTTTTCTAATATTTTCATTGAGAAACAAAAACAAGAGGAGAGAAAAGACAAGATGGCACGAGCTGATTAGATTGCTCTTCCAAAAAGGAGAACACTTGCTTGAATTGGACAAGTTTCCGTTCTAATATTGGAGTACGCTCTAGCCAAAATTGGCTAAGTAAAGGAAGATCGAGTTCTCCATTTTAAACCCAAAAATAAAATAAAACAACATTTATGCATCAATGAAAACATTATTGGCATAGGAAAAATGCATTACGTATAGACGCATTTAATTGCAATCATATCTTCATACATGATCATTCACATATCTCTCAAAGAAAGAGAATGATTTGTGACTTCGAGAAAAGAAAATCACAATCCAAATCTCAAATAAAGGAAATCAAGTTTGGAGTGCCAAAGTCCCAAGAGCAGAGGAACCCATTCCACTAAAAATCATCACTTGGAAGAATTCCAAAGTTAGCAAAGATTTCACAATTCCATGTTGAAGAAGAAGTTTTCAACAAAAAAATTAGTTCACATCTTCATTTTGAAAGAAGTGGATCTCAACAAAATTTGAAGACCATTGAATCAATGCCTTCGGGTACTTCGAACACAAAATCACTGACACATAATAATCTTTTGCAGGTTTAAATATTCAAAGTGAAGATAAGTCAGTAAACATTTCTAGCGGGGAGTTCATAATGACTCATCTGACGAGGGAGAAGAAGTTCATAATGAGAAGAACTTATTCAACCTTGCATCAACATTTCTAGCGAGGAGTTCATAATGAGAAGAAGTTCATAATGAGAAGAACTTGCTCAACCTTGCATCAATATTTCCAGCGAGTAATTCATAATGAGAAGAACATATCGGAAGAAAGAGAAGAAGTCCATAATGAGAAGAACTTGTTCAACCTTGCATTAACATTTCCAGCGAGGAATTCATAATGAGAAGAACTCATCTGAAGAGGGAGAAGAAGTTCATAATGAGAAGAACTTGTTCAACCTTGCATCAACATTTTCAGCAGGGAGTTCATAAGGAGAAGAACTCGTCCGGTGAGGGAGAAGAAGTTCATAATGAGAAGAACTTGTTCAACCTTGGTTCAACTCCATCACATAAGGAGGTGGATCAATATTTCCAAATGAGAGTTCATAATGAGAAGAACTCATCCAGCGAGGGAGAAGAAGTTCATAATAAGAAAAACTGGTTTAACCTTAGTTCAATTCCATCATAGAATGAGATGGATCGATGTCCCCAGCGAAGAGTTTGCAGTTTAACAATCAGAGACCACGTTGAAAAATAGTGTTTTGTATCTTTTCTCTATTCTCAATCCACTGCAATGAGCAAAGAGGGGAAGATATAATCGTCATTTTATTATTACAACCCAAACCCATTACCCAGTACCCAAACATTTCAACCCAAACAAAACCTAGACCCAAGACCAAGCAGATCTAAACTCGAGCCCGCTATAAAACCCTAACTTAAATCTAACCTAACCCTAAACCCACTTCAATTATTACCGCCACCACCAGAGTAGAGATCCCAACTGTCGACAACGTCGCCCATCATCTAAGAGGCCTATCATCTCCACTATGTCAAGCATCATCTCAGAGACATAAAAAAAGAAGAAAATCAATGCCAAATCTAACAAACCCCAAAAAATCTGGGGCATTAAAATGTAAACACATCACACACAGAGTTCAATAGTAGATCTAGAAATATTTTTATTAGTCTAGGCCTAAGTAATTTTCGGGTATAAAACCTGAACCAAACGTAATAAGGAGGGATCTTTTTCCCACCCTTTTTCAGAAGCAATAAAAATAAAGTTTCAAGGTATTTTTTTTCTTTTCATTTTCATTTTCGAAATAAAAAAAACTAAAACTAATATGTAGTTATAGTAAAGAGAAAAGGGATTTAGCAGTTACCTGAGGGGGTTTCAGTTCATCTCCACGATGGTCGAGCGAGGGAAGCCCGAGCGACGAGTGTGTTGTTTGGGTATTTAGGATTGGTTTCAGTGAGTTTTAGCGCTAAATCTAGATCTAGGGTAGTAGATCTAAAAGTTACGTTTATTTTGGGCTAGGTTTAGGGAGCTCCGGACACCGCATATGGTGGCCAAAAAGACGAACAAGGCGGTGACGTATGGTGGCCTTCTAATTTAAGCTCTCTTCGATTGAATTTAAGCTCTTCCCTAGTCGCTCAACTTTTTTTGTGAGTCATTACCCTTTCGGATTTGACTATCTAGCTACGAAACTCTTATGTCGATATGAAAGCCTTCTAGTTTGATCAATCACTTATGAATTAACACCTTGTGTGGTTATGATGTGAAAATGAAAATGCAAACATAAGACAGAGAATAATAGGATAAAACAAAAAAATTTGTTAGTGTCATTCAACCAAAAAATAGAAAATATATTTACAAAAAGAAAAGATCCTACCCAACATGGTATCTACCCTGACATGCTTTTATAACATTTCTACTCAAACATGTTTTCTACCTCCATGCTTTGTTCAACATATAAATCCTAACATCATGCTTTATATTTCGCATGCTTGTTCAGGGGAAAAGGAACCTAACTGTATACTATTATAACTCTAATGCTTTTGAAAATAAATAAATAAATTTAAGGAAAATGTTAGAGTGAGTTTCCCTTTTGTGACTTTTGAAGAACCGCGAACAGAGATTCAATATGAAACAAGCAGAGTTTTAGTATTATTAACACGGTCTTGAATTGTCTTTTACTAGTGTCCCCTTGGGCCTGTCAGGCCCTCGATCCTCACCCATTATAAGCTTAAACAGGTTGAGTTCAATTCGAGAGAATGCATTTCCCTATGTCCATGCGAGGAAACTCAATGTTTCGTTCGTAAACAAAATGTGTAACATCCCAATTATCGAGTCAGTGACCAAAATGTAAGAGCTTTTAAATTCAGTGGTTGAATTAGAATAAGTGATAAGTTTAGTGATTTATGAATGAATTTATGTTGGGTATTATAGCAAATATAGAATTATAACAAGGGTAAAATGGTAAATTATAGGGAAGGATATTTTAAATGGTTTTTGAATTGGATATATATATGAAGTAAAAGGGAAGAAGGGTGGTAACTCATCCTGCTCTCTTTTTCTTCAACATGGGCTTCATCTTAAAGGTAAGCATCTGAATTTTTTGGTATTACTTTGATTTTTGGGTTGGTAATGGAAGTTTTGGATGTTATATAAGTTAAAGGAAAGCTTATATAGCATTAAAACATCAAGATGGGTATTTTAGAGTGGATTTGTAAAATGGGTTTTTAAATGAAATTTTGTTATGGGTGAGTTTTTGAAGTTTGAATAAGATTCTTGACTTATCAATAGTCTAATTAAAAGATTAGAAGTGTTAGAATGGGTTAATAACATGTTTGAATGTTAAAATTTGAATAAGGATTAAACCTAATTATGTGATTAAAAGCCCAATGTATATGTATGAGGATTAGAGGTATAGTTGGCATGCTAAGATTCGAGGGTCTATGTGGTCCTTCGTGATAATTATGTGGTCCTTCGAGATAAATATGTGGCACTTTGTTGCAACCCTATTTGACACTTCGATAAAACCTATGTGGTCTTTCGGGACAATTATGTGGCATTTCGATGCAAATTACGAGTTGTGGTGACAATATTAGTGCACAACCTCATAGTACTCAAATACTTGGATTTCTCCATAATATACCTTGGGCAATTGGAACAAAAACATACAAATTATAATTATTCATAAGTATACCTTTTATATGGAAATTAAAAAAGCTCTTTGAAAAATAGTTTGAATAAAACAAATAAGATTTATGTTCATAAGTTAGCACTATTAGTATTACCTCACTAAGTCATCGACTTAGCGTGTGTTCTCTCACGCGTAGGTTTGAAGAAGGCTGACATTGATCTTGGGTTTGAGGATAGCATACATTTTTGAAGATAAGATCAGTACAAATTAAATGTAGGTTGTTGCTTATTTTGTAAACTATTGGCATGTATTATATGTTTAATTTGAAATGCTCTGGTAGATGTTGTAAACCTATATATTTTGTATTTTTTAAACTCTTACCTTTGAGTTTATATATGTAAATTATTAAGATATTTTGTGAAATGATTTTCGATTTAGAATGGTAATATTTTCTCTATATTGATTGGAATAATAAATTTTAACATTTTTACTTATTTGTGAATTGTGTATGTTTGAAAAGTCAAATGTGACACCTCGAATTCATATCTAAGTCGGGTACGGGTCAGGGGGTGTTACATTTAATGGTATCAGAGCCATAGTTTAAGTGAATTTTAGTTCGAAATGAAATCATTTTCGGTTTTAAAAAGAATACATTCCAATTTTTATTAAATTATTCTGATCTGATAAGGGATTCAATATGTTATCTTTGCTAATACCTTTAGTAATTTGATCTTAATAGATGTCAAACTTTGAAGGCTCACGAAGTGATGTAGGAGATAGGATGGAGGAGAGTAGTAACTCCCCTGTAGACAGAATGAGGAGCAGACACAGCCTGGAGTGCCTGTTCAAGATCAAGGGACATTCTTTCAGACGTTAGACGCTATCTTGATGCGTTTCCAGTCGTCCGTCTCTTCAGTCCCTAAGATGAATATTCCCAAAGAATTAAGAAGTCTAGGAGTGCCAGAATTTAGCAGAGAAGCAGAAGAAGGTCCAGTTGATGCCGATATGTGGATTCATGACTTGAAGGTTATGTTAGAGAATCTCTATTACTCTGAACTGAAAAAATTGGATGGTGTTGTTTTATTATTAAGGGGTCAAGCCAGAATTTGGTGGTTGAATGTGACGATGCGAACTTCAAGGGATCTGGTGAATTGGCCCTTCTTTCTGGAAGATTTTAAGAACAAGTACATAGGAGATCAGTTTATTCGGCAGATGAAATAGGAATTCATGAATCTTAAGCAAGGGAATCACACGGTGTATGAGTTTGAGTTTGAATTCAATAAGTTGAGTAGATTTGTTGCTGAGTTAGTTCCTACAATGAAAGACTCATGTGACTGGTTTGTGGAAGGGTTAAGACCCCGATTGAAAGAGTTGATGTTGGCTCTTAACCTCTCTTCCTTCCAAGAGGTTGTGAATTGAGATAAAGCCTTGGAGCGATCTCAAAATGAAAGGTTTACTAAGCAGAGACTACCCAATGATGACTGGAGAGCTTGCTCAAACAGAAAGATCTATGGTTGCACCAGTGAGAGGAAGAGGCCAAGGAAGAGGAAGAAATCAATCCGAGTCTACTGGTCAACCTGAAGTGCGTTCTACAGCTCGGGTTTACAATTTGAAGATCAGTGAAGATTGTGATGATCCAGAAGTTATTGCATGTACTTTTCATATAGCTAGTAAATTTGTCTTAGTTTTGATTGATTCGGGCTCAAATTAATCCTATGTCAGTAGTAAATTGGTTAAAGAATTAAGTCTTCCGTTAGAGCCTATACGTAGTGAGTTGATTATGACGAATCCATTAGGAAATAGTGCTCGTGTAAGACAAGTTTGTAAAGGGTGTCCCATAAAGATTCATGGAATTGAATTCCCTGCTAATCTATTGGAATTACCTTTTGATGAATTTGAGATTATTCTGGGAATGGACTGGCTTTATCATTATTATGCCAACTTAGATTGTCGACTGAAGCGAGTGCAGTTAATAAGTCTGGAGGGATTGGAAGTTATTGTAGTCAGCGAAAGAATCCATCTTTTAACTAATGTGATATTAGTAATGTCGGCTCAGAGGTTGTTGCGGCAAGGATGTCAGGCGTACATTGCTAATGTAATTGATACAAGAGATACAAGAAGTAAGCTTGAAGATATTCTGACAGTCCGAGAGTTTCCAGACGTGTTTTCGGATGATTTTCCTGGGTTACCTCCTGATAGGGAAGTTGAGTTTCAAATTAAAGTAATGTCAAGATCGGCACCAATTTCGATGGCTCCAAGATAGATGAAAGAGTTAAAAGTACAGTTATAGGAGCTTTTGGATAAAGGGTTTATTAGACCTAGTGTGTCTCCCTGGGGTGCTCCAGTATTATTGTAAAGAAGAAAGATGGTTCGATGCGCCTCTGTATAGATTATCGTCAGCTTAACAAGGTGACCATAAAGAACAAGTATCATATTCCGAGGATAGATGATTTATTTGATCAACTAAAGGGAGCGTCTATATTTTCAAAGATCGATTTACGCTCAGGGTATCATCAGCTAAAAATTCAAGAAAAATATGTTCCTAAAACGGCGTTTAGGACTCGGTATGGTCATTATGAATTTGTTGTAATGCCATTCGGGTTAACAAATGCACCTGTAGCGTTTATAGACTTGATTAATAGAGTTGCTCAACTGTACCTTGATCAATTCGTGGTCATCTTTATTGATGACATATTAGTGTATTCTAAGTCGAAGGAGGAGTATGATGTTCATCTCCGTGTAGTTCTTCAAACGTTGCGAGATAAGAAGCTCTACGCGAAGTTTTCAAAATGTGAGTTTTGGTTATCTGAAGTGGCATTCCTTGGACACGTGGTTTTGGTAGAGGGCATTCGGGTAGGCCTACAAAAAGTTAGAGTTGTATTAGAATGGGAGATTTTGAAAAATATGTCTGAAGTTCGAAGTTTCTTGGGTTTCGTAGGTTATTATTGGAGGTTTGTGAAAAACTTTTCAATGATATCTTTACCTTTAACCAAATTATTAAGAAAGGATGTACATTTTGAATGGACTCCTAATTGCCAGAAAAGCTTTGAAACATTGAAGAAAGTTTTCACTGAAACTCTGGTATTGGTGCAACCGAAATCAAACAAGGATTTCACAATTTTCAGTGATGCTTCCCATAATGGTTTGGGATGTGTACTAATGCAATATGGTAAAGTAGTTGCCTATGCTTTGAGACAGCTGAAGACTCACAAAAAGAATTACTCGATGCATGATTTAGGGTTAGCAGCTATGGTGATTTTCTTGTTTGAACAATTCTTGGAAACACCCTTCTTGTCAGTTAAGGCGTGTTCTATAAATTCCTCGAGTAAAATAATATTTGAAAATATTACAACTAGAAAAAATTAACAAATGTATAAATGATGAGTCAAAGTAATAAAAATGGTGATTTTAGGGATTAAACTACACAATCAACAATAAATAAAGGCAACCATTGCGAATATTTCACAATATAAGCACTACAATAATAAATAAACCAAACTTAAACCATTCAGGACAAAATGTAAATACTTAAAATAAGACCCTCGAATTAAAATAATCATAAAGATAACATACTAAGCAAAAAAGGACTAAAATGAAATAAAATAAATACAATATCCATATCATAAACCATCAGTGACTAAAATGCATAAATTGAAAATATTGTATCTAAATTATAATTAAATAATAAATAAAATACAAACAGTGGCTAAAATGAATAAAAATAAAAATCAGTGAATAAATTCGAATAAGATAAAATAATAGAAATGACTAAATTAAAACAATCACAAATCATAGCACCAAATCAAAAAAAATAATAAAATAAACAATGTACTAGTGACTGAAATATAAAACACGCATAAAGTAGAAGGGCCTGTAAGAAAATAAATAAAAAAACTCAGTGTTGAAAATTAAAAAGGTAAAATCACTAAATCAGTTCCTAAGCATTTTTTTAAAAAAAATTAAAAAGTCACTACGCATGACCAAAACGTAAAACACGTCTTAAAGTACAGGGACCAAACAACAAGTAAACCAAAAATATATAACATGCATCAGAAATGGGTAAACTACAAAATAGTCTCTGCAGTGACCATTTTATAAAAACAAGCCAAACTTAGGGGGACCTAAATGCAATTTCCCTTAAAATTTTATATAATTATCAGCTTATTTCTTTTTTTTTTCTTTTTTTCATTTAAAATTGTTTTAGCTCTAAAAATCGACAACGCCGGTGACTTACCACCACCGGACGTCGTCGTCACCGTCGCCGGTGGCCGATGACCACCAAATTACATCGGGAGGTCTTTCTCAGCCTCCCCGTCTCCGATCTAGAGTCGATTTCCCGAGAATCGGCCCCAAGCTCCACGAATCTAACCAAAACTGCTCGACCTTCCTTTCTTCGATCCGTCGCCATCCACTGTCCGATCGTCCCTGTTTTCATGTATGTTGTTCTCCATCATCTTTTCCACATCTTCACCGTTCCGATCTTGGAAATGAGGCCCCGACCGTTGACGTAGCTCCGGTCGAATAGGTAAGAACTTATTTCCTCTCCTTTTTTTAGTTTGCGTTGCTATTGTTGTTAAAATACCTTTGATTTCGAAGAAGAAAAGAAAAGAAATAGAATCATAGACTGGAAATGTTTTTGATGTTTATTTTCGTTCGAATCTGGGGAGGAAAATCCTCCATTTACATTGTTTCGAATGAATTCCCCCTCCTTTTTTTCAAACCAAAAACCCCCTTACATTGATTTTGTTCGAATGAATCCCTACCCTTTACAAAATTTTCGGGTTCCTTCTTCTAAAGAAAACCAAGAGCCCCACTTGTTGTTTTGCCTTCGGTTTTTATCCCCCCGGTTCCCGTCTCTTTTTCAATTTACTTCAAATTCTATCAAAAGAAATTGATTGATGCCTTTTGTGTGCTACAAAGGTCCTGGATGGTGGCAGGAGCAGCTGGTGGCCTGTTACAGTGGTTTCACGTGATTATGGCAGTGTGTGAAATTCTAATTGGGTCGGGTCGGGTTGTAATGTTGAAATGTGGGCCGAATTTGGGCTATTGGGTCTGTAATGATAATACAAAATAATTAAATGATAATAATAACATTAATAATATATATATAATATTAATGAGACAAAAATCGAGTGTCGACAATTATAATTTTTGATAATATTTTCAATCAATTTTATTTTCATCGTATTTTAATCTTAAATAATTATATTCTACATCATAACTACTCAAGGAAACTAGAATTGCCGAAACTGGAAATGGGACGAATAAGGTAGAAACGTGTGGGGAATGACACGTGGAGGGGTATTCCAAATGACATGACAACGGAAACCAACGTTAACCACAAAATTGATGCCGTGAAACTTCTTACAATCAACTTTAAGCGGGACCCAGTCTTCCTACTTGTCGAAATTACAGTCTTAAATCTTTTAGTGGTTGAGCCCTTTAACTTTTATTAAAGTGATGGACCCCTCCCTTCCTTGCCGTCAATAGTAATATCTCCTTCGTTTTCAAAATTAAAATTGAAAAATAATATTATTATAAATACTGTTTCTGCTCTAAAGAAAATTCTCGATATACAGATAAAACGATCTTAATAATTAAAAAATTTATTATAATTTTTTTAAAGTTTTGAATTCGAATACCGTATATACTAAGATATAAACGTTCATTATCAAAATGTTGAAAATCTTTAAATAAATATTACTTTATATTCACTATAAATTTATAAAAAAAAAGAAAGTGAACATAAATTTACAACATTCATATTAGGGTAAATTGCAGAAATGATACTTAAACTTTTATGATATTTACATTTTGGTCTTAAAAGTTTTAACTTGTAATATAATCATTAAAATTTTAATTTATTTTCATTACAGTCGCTATCATAAGTCGTCATTAAGAAGTGCGACACATCAAAGTCTTCTTTTCAAAAAACAAATCTTATTCCTATTTTGTTGTCGCCCACTTTCTTCGTCTTCTTGTCGCCATTTAGAAGTTTTTTCAATCGAAATGATTATTAAACCATTTCTTTTTTTTTCCTTTCTTTTAAGTTAAAAAAATCGTCTAATTTTGAGAAAAGTCGAGAGATTCAAGGTTCTTGAACCAGGAAGAGATATATGTGGTTGTTAAAAGTGTTGTAGGATCGTTTGATTTTGGCATTTTGCTTCCGCATGTATGTGCTATTTTCTTTTCTTGGTACCCCCTATGTCAAACCTGAAAAACAAGTGTCACTAAAAACAACTTGACTCATCAAACAAATCAAACATTTTCTTGTACTCCAGAGTCAATATAGGGATATGGTTGATTGATTTTAAATGGGATATATATAGGGATGGATCAAAGGGTGTGAGGGCAATCGTTCTCTTGAAAATTTAAAATTATATATATTTTAGATTTTTTTTATGTATTTTCTATTGAAAATCTATTTTCATCTCTAGAATTTTATAAATTCATCTTCTTAAAATTTTAGTTCACCCCAAATATAAAATTTGGTGTCTTCTCCATTCAGGAAGGGCAAGAGGTAGAAGGATCTTAGAGACCCTTAAGATTAGTATCAAACTGTTGGCTAAATTATTAAAATAATATTTTTATTAAAATAGCATTAGAAAGTTTTTAATTCTTAAAATGACACTCGTTTTTTATCACACATGACAAACACGTGCCTACGTGACAGCGCCTTTTAGAAAGGTCTTCCTTAAGGAAACACCTTTGCTTATATGACAAGTTCAGGATGACATTGACATTTGGAGAAACAACTAATGTGACTTGCCACATAAGCAAATACACTTCCCTAAGGAAGATCATTCTAAAGGACGTTGTCATATAGGCATATCTCAATTCTATGCGGCAGAAATGAGTGTTATTCTGGAAAATAAAATTTTTTGAATACTATTTTGATAAAAAAAATAAAAAGGTATTACTTTAATAATTTAGCCTCAAATGTATTCTTTAGCATCATCTAGACGAGGCTCAAGTTAATTCCAATTTATTCGACGGTGCTTTTGTGGTGTATAGTATGATCTCAAGATGGTAGAGCAATATGTGATACCAAGTATAGCATGTAGGATTCTATATCATGGTAGTTTGTTTCTATTAAACTCATGGAGGTTAGGATGGTGCAAAATTGAGTTTTGAATGTAAGCTTGTAAAGGTTTTTCAGGCTGCTATACCTTTTTTCCTTTGTAAACCAGGTATACCTATGTGGTTTTTTTTTTTCTTATGATTATTGAAATCCACAGATTTTTGAACATTGAATCTAAGGAGTTTCTCAAAATTAGAAGGTTTTCTGTTGAATTTAAATAAAAGGAAAGAAATAGAAGAAAATAAGTGTTCTGATTATCTTTTTGACTGAAGAAATTTCTGGATGACAATAGAAGTAACGCTAAAAGAAGGCGACAATCGATTTGGAAGAAGAGCTTAGGGATTTTTTTTGGAGAATAGAACTTTAACGTGTCATGTCAATTTTTCTTAACAATAATTGACGATAATGATCATATTGAAAGTGAATTAAAAGTTTAAGGATTTTATTACAAGTTTTAAAAGTATGATGACCAAAATACAGGTGCCCTAAAATTTCGATATCCATTTATGAAGTTGTCCGTTTAAATTATTACAAGATATTGTACCAAATTAATTTACAATGATGAACGAACATATCATTTTATTTTATTGCTCTCCCGATTTTTAGGGCTTTGCTTTAATTAATTCGAACTGATTCGTGTCACATACTTAATTTTGGTGGATGAATCTTCATGCGAGAATTTTCTGAGTACACAAGACATTGAACTAAAGACCTACTTAAGTGATACTTAATTGCTTATAATTTGAACCAATTGTGTTAATAATAGCATATAATTTTAATTGCAAGATAAAGTCATAAATTACAAGTTGATTGAGTTTTTTTAATTTATAATTATCATCATGATTACAAAGACCCTTCTGAATGACTATCCTTGGCTTAAGAATGGATTCTTCTACATGACTCAAGGCTTTTATTTAAGATGGAATAAAATGCTTTTAAATTGTCGAGAATCTTGTCGTTCTTACCATCTTTAGTTACTGCTGACAACCTCGTAAACCCAATACCAAGCAAGGCACAAATCACAGTATTTGTAATTCCACTTTTGTTGATTATGAATTTATGGTCACAATTTATGGATACTTAAATTATTAATTCCTATTTCAATTACATTTACCAAATAAAACCCTATCCACTATATTTGGATATTTGAGTTTCGATGTGATATCTTCATTATTATGAATTCTTTTGGGCAAATTACAAATTTAGTATTTAAACTATAAATTTTGATCCATTTTAGTACCTAAACTTTTAATTTTTTCAAATTCATAACTAACATTTAATTTTTGTTTCATTTTAATACCCCGCCGTTAAAAACTTAATGGATGGGCTGACGGGGCATAGCTTCGGTGGACGGACGACCAATCTGAACAGTGGACCATGAGAGAATGACGAGTCGACCAAAATAGTTTAGTTTTGGGCCCTTTGAATGGATGACAAAAGAGATCGGAGGATGAAGAAATTGAAGAGTACATCGTCAATTTGGAGAGATTGAAGTGTTTCCCGATGAAATGGAGGCCATAATCGTGTTCATGGGTCGAAAAGGTGCATACTGAAAAGTTTGGACTTCATCGGCTGACGGATGTCACGGGCAACTGCTGTAGACACAGAGATCGACGAGCTCGTCCATTAAATTTTTAACAGCGGGATAAAAATGAAATAAAAACTAAATGTAGGTATGTTTTTATACTAATTGCGTAGTTTACCTTGTTTTAAGTTTAGATACTAATTGAGTAGTCTATCATGTTTTAATAGTTAGAAGTGATTATAAGGTAATATCTATAACTTTCTTAATCATTGACAATACAAATACTCCGCAGACTCAACATTTTATTTTACCATTGAGATCACTTGAAAAAAATTTATTATCAATAATTAATTTGTGGTTATTCTTACTTTATTATTTTCACTTTTTGTGAATATATATGTTTTTTAAAATTATTGGTATAGGATCAATTTGTTGGAAATGAATATAAAAAAATTCTATTATAAAATAATATTTTAATTTAATTTGTTTCATTATGGATGACGACAAATTTGATTTTATTGGACTGGCCAAAATTTTAAAACCAGTTGCCAATCACATGATTTAAACTCTCTTTTCGTTTGAGAAGATTCTATATTAGAAGTAATTAATGAGTTGAGAAGTTCGTGAGTAGCTCGAATTTAACTCGGTTAAAATTTGATAAGAATTTGACTCAGGCTGACTTGATTTGGACTCGAGCTCGACTCAAGATCTTAGCAAGTTGAGTTGAGTAAAGTACAATTCGACTCGATAAGTTCACGAACAACTCGTTAATGTTTTTAGTAGTTATCTTAAAAAATTATTTCATTCAAAAAATTACTAAATTACTAATAGATAATAAAAAAGATGATAAATTGATAATCTATTAATTTTCTAACAAACAAAAAAAATACTAAATTATTAATTAATATTTCACTACACTAAAAAATCAAACCCTATTTATTATTTTAATATATTTGTGGATTGTTACTTTGGAACTTAGACTTTGAAAATGCTTCATACACACTTTTGATAATTTTTTTTGGGTTAAATTTATTAATTTATGCTTATATTAAACTCTTTATAGGGTATTAGTAGATTTTACCTATAATTAAGAAAATAAAGTAAAATTTTCAATGAGTTTAACGAGCAACGAGGCGAACAACCAACTTAACGAGCAACGAGGCGAACAACAAACATCAAGCTTAATGAGCAATGATCATTGAACTTAATGAGCAACACGTTTTTTTAACGAGCACGAGTCGAGAAAAATTTTAACGAACTTAACGAGCAACGAGTCGAGTCGAGCAAAAATTTGTTTTAATGAGCACGAGTCGAGCACAACCTAACTCGCGATCGACTCGCTCGATAAACACCCATATTTTATATTATAGGTTCTTTTACATGTTTAGTCCTTTTATTATTTAATTTTACATTGGCCTTACTCTTTGAAAGGTGTATTTTTAATTTTAAAGTTAACTTTTATCATTAATTCAGTCAAATAATTTGACAAAATTTTCTGCAAATATGTAATGGCACGATTAGATCATTAAATTTTAGTTCGAATAAAAAATTGAGCATATTTAAAATATATAGATTAAATTTTAGTGTATATTTAGACACCATAATGTAATTGCATGAAATAAAAGTTAATACCCTATTAAATACAAAACATTTTAATTATTTAGACGTGTTTAACAAGAATAATGTAATTACATTTAAACTTTTGATGTCACGTTTAGTGGTATATAATATTATATATATCTAAATTATAATATAAATTATTTTAATAAAAATAGACTTAAATCCTAATAGCATTGCGTAAATATTTAAGTATTCGAAAATAAAATTAATAATAAAATAAAATTAATTAATTATTATACTTGAAAAATGACGATAATATATATATATATATATATATATATATATATATAGTATAAAATTGTAACAAATAATAATAATAATAATTTCTTGAAAAAATAAATAAATAGTAGGGAAGGGATCACCTACACTAGTATAATAAGTGAATCACACTTTCATAATTTTTATGATTTATATTTAAAAAATATAATTGCTCTTTTAATAGTTTGAGGTGATTATATAAGATAATATTTATTCAAAATATTTTTTAACTTTTAATGGAATACATATCCTACAGAAACAATCATTCGAAATCAAAATCTTTAGAATAAATAATACTCTTTTCTACTATTGAAGTTGAATAACGAGTTCAATAGTCCAATTGTTGAATTTACAGTATAATTGCACTCGTTATATAAGTTTGAACCAATCCAATATATTTATAATATGGATCCAAAATAATATCTTTATTATACCAATTATTACTTTACGAAGAATTTAAGAGTATTATTGGAGTGGTTTGTATAATAAAATTTAATTATAATCAAATTTATCTATAAGGAGATTTCTCAAACACACTCTTCAATTGTAAATAATGCAAATATTGTATAGATAATTAGATTTTACCTGTAAAAATCGAAAGTCATTGAATTTTAAAAAGATTATTTTTTATTTTGTTAACGTATTATATTTATATTATTCATACAAAAAGATATAACATATTTAAAACTTGATGTACATATTTCAAATATATTTTGTATTAATTTTAAATTAATATGTAACATCCCAAACTACGGGTTAGTGATTAAATTGTAAAATTTCAGAATATGGTGATTTAAAATAAAATAGTTCAATAGTTCAATGATTTATTTGGAAATATTTCTTGAAAGTTGTTAGTAATTATCAAATGAATTAAAGGGCAAAATGGTCATTTGACAAGAAATATATTTTTTCCCTTTATATGAATGAATCACGTGGGGGGGGGGGAAGAGAGTTATCTTCTTCTTCTTCTTCTTCTGCTTTATCATACGAGAGAAAGGGAGCCAAGTTTGCAAAGGTAAGTTTTCTAATTAGTTGATTATTTGTTGATTTAAAGTATGTGTTTTGATCCATAGATGATAATTAAGCTTAAGGAAAGCTTAAGTTGTCTTAAAATCAAAAGATTAAGAAGTTATGAAAGATTAAAGAGAATGCGATTTTAAGTGAATTTTTGGAAAATAGTTGATAAGTTGAATTTGAAACTAAATTTAACTTGTTATCAACTTAATTAAGAGATATGACGTGATAGAATTGGATTGAGAGCATCTTGAAAATTTGGGTATGATTCTTGAAGTTCATATAGAGGAGAGGATATTAAGGTTAAAGATGAGATAAATGGATATAAATGAGTTTAAACATGTGTATGTGAGTTAAGGACATGAAAGGGGTTGAAATATGACACAATTAAGTTAGAATGAAGTAATTTTCGTGCATAAATTGGAATTTCCAGGCTAGTGTGCATCGGTACACATTCAACATGTACCGATGCATCAAGGATAAATTTCCATAAATTATTCAGTATGTATCGATGCACACAGGTAGGCATCGATGCATGGGAATTTTGAAGCTATTTTGTGTACCGATGTACCCATAGTGCATCGATACACCCCTAAAGGAAAAATAGAATTTTGGTTCATTAAACTAGCTTAAGTTATTAACATCAAGTTATAAGGTTTAGGCTTCTAATAATCGTCTCGGAAATTATGTTTATGTAGATATTGCGCCTAAACAAGTTCAAGAACAATCAAAGAATTAGGATCGAATCAAAGCAAGGCTAAGGTGAGTGCAATTTAAATTGTACTTATGTTATTGTTCAAACATTGGCTTGCGATGAGCCAGTGACGGAGTTATTATGGTAAGAAGTAACTTCTAAAATGTTATTTGATTATTATGTGTGCATTAGTACATAGAAATGAATGTATGTTATTATATGTTACATGATTTACATGCTTACGTGAAAATGCAACATGTGATATATGTTACATGATATGACATGCGAGTTTATATGAACAAATGAGAAATGATATAAGCCATATGAAATGATCTACATGAATACATGCACTTGTGATACATGTGATATGATATGAGATATATGGTTACACATACATGTGGTATGTGACAGAAGAGAAAGAACAAGTGATATGAAATGTATAAATAATAATGCCCATGTTATATGATATGAGAGCTAGTGGTATAGTTAGCATGCCAAGAGTCGAGGGTTCTACGCGGTCCTTCAGGACAAATACAATACATAGGTCATTTGGGACAAAATTTCATATCCCCTAGTGGGACCCCATACGAGGTGTGGTGATAGCAATAGTGCCCAACCTCAATGTACTCGAATACCTTAAGTTCTCAATAATGTACATGGGCCTATAAAAGATATCAAAAGTCTTTGCATTATTATATGATGTTATGTGTGTTTCTTTGTGAAATGATATATGATATACCGAAATGATAAGTACAATATCATATGGTAAATGGATTAATGATAATGGTAGAGATCATGATAATGATGGTATTTATACATGTATGTATTATGTTATATGAAATATATAATGGATTAATAATAATGGTAGAGATCATATTGTAGCAGTGCATCGGTACACTGTAGCAGTGTTCATGGTACTGTTTATCACTGTTCATACCGTATAGAACTGTTCATGAAAACTTATTTTTTTCAAATTTGTTATATTGAAATATAATTCAACAATATATGATTGTATTTTATTAATATAAGTTCAAATATTCTGTTATCTTGTAAGGAAATTGTTTTAAAAAGTCAACGTGGCATGTCGGACTCGTATCCGGGTCGAGTACGAGTTGGGGTGTTACATAATATTTAATAGATAAATTGATTGTTGGACTGAAGGTAAAATTAGGGATGGGCACGAGACTCAAATCCAACAGGTTTCAACTCGACCCAATTTAGTCGGGTTGAGTTTTTTAAAAAAACTAGGTTCAATTTAGGTCGAGTTTTTAGAGGATAAGCTTAGGTCGGGTCGAATTTGGGTTTAGGATGAAAGATATCTGATTCGAACAAAAAAATAATATAAATATTTAGAAATAATTGCAATAATACTCCTTTTTTATATTATTTTTCAATTAGATCTCTATTTTATTGAATAAAATTAATAATTTTATATTATTTTAGGTTGGATCAAATCGATCGGAGTCATATTTTATCTCAAAAGTTGGATCGAATAAAATACACTAAATTCGGTTCGAATCAAATTTTAGATGGAGGGTTTAAAATTTTCGAATCATGTACCTAAAACCTAACCCCACCCCCACCATATCCATCCTAGGTAAAACCTAATCGAGAAGATTTATTTAAAATATTTTAAAGTTAATGTAAAATTTAAATTATAATTTAATAACATATAATGTAATTAATTCTATAAAACACCAAAGATTCTTTTAAGAATAAAAATGAACGACTGTTGTAGTAGCTAGCTGGCATCTTCCAGTAAATTACGTCCCTATCGAGAACTTTCTCGTAATCAATATTTCCACCGTTTGATCATCTTGTTGGACACGTGTCGGCACACAACCAATTTTCACCAAAACCCTGCATCTGAAACAAAACATTTTGCATTAAGCTTTTTGGAATTAAACCCCTTATATAAACACCCTCAAGTCATCAGCAAATCTTGCCCTGCAAAGAGCTCTCTTCAGTCCTCTTATACTTGGTGATCTCTTCTTCCCGGTTTCACAGATCAGCAATCCAATGGCTCCTGAAGTGGTTCAACCCGGGGATAAACAAGCCGTGTTGGCTAAGCCTGTCACCCTCCCCAAGCGAGCTTATGTCACCTTCTTGGCCGGCAATGGAGAATACGTGAAAGGCGTTGTAGGGTTAGCCAAAGGGTTAAGGAAGGTGAAATCTGCTTACCCTTTAGTGGTCGCCGTTTTGCCCGACGTCCCCGACGAGCACAGGCGGATCCTGGTGAACCAGGGCTGCATCGTTCGAAAGATCGAACCCGTTTACCCGCCCGAGAACCAGACCCAGTTCGCCATGGCTTACTACGTCATCAACTACTCCAAGCTCCGTATTTGGAAGGTAAGTATATATTATATATATATATATATGTTCTTTGCTTGGTCTTTTCCCATTAATGTCCGGTCACCGGTGTTAATTTCGTGGGTGCACTGTGCAGTTTGTGGAGTACAGTAAGTTGATATACCTGGATGGTGATATTCAGGTGTACGATAACATCGATCACCTCTTTAATTTGCCCGATGGGAATTTCTACGCCGTAATGGACTGTTTCTGCGAGCCGACATGGAGTCACACGCCGCAAGCGAAGATCGGTTACTGCCAGCAGTGCCCTGATAAGGTGAAGTGGCCGGCGGAGATGGGTCAGCCACCATCTCTTTACTTCAACGCCGGCATGTTTGTGTTCGAGCCCAGCCTCGAGACCTACGAGAAGCTCTTGGCTACCCTTAAAGTCGTCCCACCTACCCCATTTGCCGAGCAGGACTTTTTGAACATGTTCTTTAAAGACATTTACAAGCCCATCCCTTTGATCTACAACCTGGTTCTCGCCATGTTATGGCGTCATCCCGAGAATGTGGAGCTTGACAAGTTGAAGGTTGTTCACTACTGTGCGGAGGGGTCGAAGCCGTGGAGGTACACAGGGAAAGAGGAGAACATGCAGAGGGAAGACGTGAAGATGCTGGTTCAGAAATGGTGGGACATTTACAACGACGAGTCTCTTGATTACAAGAAGCCAACCGTTGGTGACGGAGAGGAGGTGGAGCCGGTGAAGATGCAGCCGTTGCTGGTGGCTCTGTCGGAAGCTGGTGCTGTCCCATATGTGACGGCCCCGTCCGCGGCTTAAAAGTAAACAACATGGACAGCTCTGTTTTAGGGGAAGGACTATTAGTAGGCGTAGAAATACTAGAAGAAGTTAAAAAAGGAAGTGTTTGTTTTTAAAAGCTCATAGGTCGTGTAGTCTATAGTACTAAATTGAGTTGTGTTTGTTATTAAAGTGTTTGCTGAAACGGACCATATTGTAATGTTTTGCAGCTATTATTATATATGGTGATGTGAAATATACGTTAATGTTTTTTCTTCTTGACAAATATGATTTTATTAAGGATTTAATTATATGATATTATATTTTGTTAAAAATTTCATAAATTTATATGAAAGAAAAGAGTACAACCCATCTAGATAAAAAATACATTTAATATTTTTGTATTTAAAGTGCCAATTACCCACTAATTAATCTCTATTGCAGGGGAATTATTTTTTTCTTTTGATAAATTTGTGATGAATATAATATAAGGTAAATTACATATTTAATATTTAAATTATTAGTTTTAATATGTTTTAGTATATAAACTTTTAATTATTTTAAAATCATACCTAATGTTTAATTTTTATTTCATTTTAGTATCCACCATTAAAAATTTAATGCGTTTAGTACTTAAACTATCAGTTTTGATTCATTTTAGTACCTAAACTTTTTTAAAAAAATTCAAAACTTAACATTAAGTTTTTAACGGAAGGTACTAAAATGAAACAAAAATTGAACGTTAGGTATGATTTTGAAAAATTAAAAGTTTATGTATAAAAATGAAAAAAATGATAGTTTAAATACTAAACTCGTAGTTTACCTTACAACATAAGATCAGACCTGTCCTAAAAGAAAGGCATGTCATGTGCTATCTTTTAAAATGAGATCCCTAAAATATTTTATAATAAAGAATAATTTGTCAAATTTTAAATTATGAGGGATTTACGATCTCTTTTTTTATATCAAAATTTATCATGAAAAACGATTAAAGATATTGTCAAAATCTTCGTTTGTAAATTTCTCTGCCACTTTCCCTAGAATCATACGGAAAATTTATTTTTCTTTTGAACGAAAATGTCATTAAGACACAAAAATTGTACATAGATGGACCTAAATGACATTCATGTGTGTGGTTCTCCAATTTTTGGGGTCATGTGACATGTCACAGTCCACACAAGTAAATGGATGGGCCTGAATAGAATATTTGACAATGAAAACTTATATCCCTATATATGTAATGTTCAAATTAATAATTTAAGAAATAATAATAAATTCTTTAACAATGAGATCGCTTAACTTGTGTTACTCTATGGAATTTAACCATATTAAGAAAGTTTTACACGCATGATAAGAAATCAAACAGAATCAAATTACATAAATACAGTATAAAGTGCAATGAGAACTTTACAAAAAAGTGCAATGAAAATCTTGTGAAAATCTCCATTAATTAATGCATACTAAAAACTAAGACCTGAAAAAATGGGCCTCAACCTTTATAATACGAAATCGTAATTATCCCACTTCATTCACAAACCAAAACAAAAAAATTATAGTACATGGGTACCATGAAGTGTTCCCCTTCTATGGCGGCTACCATCTTGCTACTCACCGTCTGCTCCTCCTTCAACGGTGGCGGTGCTGATCAAGCCTTGATAGAAAGTATCTGCAAGCAGTCCCAAGACTATGCTTTTTGCATGAATACTCTCGGCAGTGACCCTCGTTCCGATACGGCCGACTTACGTGGCCTTGCAATGATCTCCAGTTCACTCTCGATCATTCAAATTCAGGACACCCTCCGTCGGCTTCCTGATATAATTAAACAGTCGACCGACCGCCTCACCATTCAGCGACTCGAGGTGTGCCAAAGCGATTACGATGGTTCATTGGCTAATTTCCAGAGCGCCAGCAATGCTACTTCGAACAATGCTTTTTACGATACCATCGACTTCGTTAGAAATGGAACGAATCGGGTTATCGATTGCCATAATATTTTCAGGAAGGACGGACCAATTGCCATATCTCCGATTGCCGGAGATGATATCAACGTGTTCAAATTGGGAGAACTTGTTTTGATTGCTATAGATGGTCTCATACACAAGAAACAGTTGTGAAGCAGCACGGCATGAAGTTTTTTTTTTAATGTATTTTGAGGTTTAGTTAGAAGAATAATTGACACCCATGCAAACTTGGTTGATGGTTTCCAACAAAATTTTAGAAAATTTTATGTTGCATCAATCAGATTAATCTGGATAACTATAAGAAAACATGTGCTTAAAGATAACTCTCAGTCATTTGACATTAAACGCTTGCACCCATAATATTCATAGTACTCGAATCCGAAACCTTAAAGAATAACAATAATTATTTTATCATCAATATTGTTTGGTTAGTGCGTACATTATTGTTTTTAAATATGTTAATTTTTTGGGGGGTTGATGTGTAAATTTAGTGATACACTTTGGGTAATTTAATTGATATTTATTATTATGCTTTTGAAAGGTAAATTTACCGGATAGTAGTTCATAGGGCAGATTTAGATATTTCTAGTTATTCAATTTATTTTTTTTATATATATTTAGATATTATAGATTTAAATATTAAAATTATTATTTGTCACAGATAAAGATAAATATTCTCGAATATTAATTATCTAAATATGAATTATTTATGAGAATTGAAGATTCAAATATTTGAATCTGACTCTAAATTACAAAATAGAGAATACATTGTTTCTAAGAAAATTCAAATCCTAGTCATCTAATTTATGGATATATTCTATAAATGGTTCAAAATTTTGAATTTGGATTTTTTTAATAATTAAGATAAATGTCAAATAATAATAATTAATTCAAATTAATATATTAATACTTAGATAATTTGTGAATTAAAATAGATTCAGATTTTTAAGCATATTTATAACACCTCAAAACTTTGAACCGAAATAATTTTAAATTTGATGATCGAAAAATTTCAAATAACACCTCTGTTATCAAATTAAATGTGTTAATCGCAATTCAAATCTCAATTATTATATTCTTCATGAATCTAATTGTAGTTAATTTTCTATTCATTTAAGTTCAATTAAGATGTACCGATAGATCAAGGAACGACGATTTTATATAAAAAAAACTCCCAATAAATAATTTATTAGCAAAATGACATCCACCAATAATTTGGAAAAATACCCCCAAATGGCCCATATCGGACTGTCTTGCGTTATGTATAACGTGTTTTCGGGCATGCGTTCTGCATTACGTGGGCGATCTTTCCTGGTTAGTGAATAAATAATTCGGATATACGACCTCGTGTTCTGCTAAACGCGAGGTCCACGTTTTTCTAAACGAGAAATTATATATATCGCGAGATATAGTTCATTGACCTCGCGTACTGCAGGCAAGAACCATGAATTTTAATGAAACAGTAAAGCATCTATAGGCATGTTCGATTATTATTTCTGGGGTGTAAATTGCAAAAATTTCTTAATTTATAAGCTTAGAGGCATAGTATTGCAACTTATCTTTAAGTTGAGCCTAATATCGCCACATACAATACATTATAAGCGGTTAAAAATCCCTTTTAAAATGGTTAGAAAGTATGATTTTGTGCATCAAGAACAAGGTAAAATGGCTTCTTAGGCATATTCGAGTGCTATTTCCAGGTTGTAAATAAGAGAGTTTTCGTAATTTATAAGCTTAGAGGCGTAGTAGTGCAACTTATCTTTAAGTTGAGCCTAATATCGCCACTGATAACTCTCTAAAAGAGTTATTATTTAGAGCTTTTTTACTTAGGTTAAGTTTGTACTTTAGCATGTTTAGGATCACATTTAGAATAATTTTAGCATATTTTACATCATTTGCATATTGGGAGAGATTGTTGATACTTTGGCTGATTTTGATATGAATTTGCTCCTATGATGTTATAGGTTTGCTGTGAGCTGATACGAGACAAAATTGTTGAGTTATTGTTGTAGCATTTGACGTGTCATCAGACAGTTAGAGAAATTTTAGGACTGTATAGCAGCTGAAGATAAGGCTGGAATTTGAATTTGATTAGCTGTTGAAGATAATAGTGGAATTTGAATTAGTTGCTAAAGATAAGAATGGAATTTGAATTTTAAATAAAAGGAAATTTAGAAAAGAAGGGAACTTTTCTATTGGTGGAAAGTTTGACCCTATGAGGTTATAAATACAACATTTTCTTCAACTCTTGGAACCCTAATTATTCCACAACCTCCTTTTATTTTTCTATTTTACCACATTCCCTGGAAACTTAAAACCACCGCCGGGGAGTGTAGTAGCAGCTGTGAGCAATGCTGTGTAGCAGCGACGATTGATCGGGATTCAATCGAGTTTTGTAGTTCTTACTTGAGAAGGGAAAATACTATTTGATAAGTTTGGATGTTTAAATTTACTGTTTTTATTTGGATTTGAACACAAGATGTTTGATGAAAAGTTTTTCAATTTGATTTTGCTTTTATGATATGGTTATGTTGTTGGGATTTCTTGGAAATTGTTTTTAGAAATAAAAATAGACTTATGTGTGTTTAATCTTGGTTATTTTTAGAGATAGAAATATTGAGATTGCATGCTACTTATGACATCATCGATTATTATGAGAGTAATGTTAATGCAAAGAGATTTGTATTGTCGATTTCTATTCTTTAATTGACAACTTAATTAATATATTTGATGAGAGTTAGTTATGTTGGTTAAGTGATTAATATTTGAGGAATATTAATGTGTTAATCATTGCATGGGACACAATCATATTATTACAACATTATTAAGTTGAAAGCTACCAGATAACGACATCATTTCTTGGTCCATTGGTATGATTGCCCCACTGTGTAATACCTCAAATATCAGATCAGGGAATATATTGAAAAGATTTGAAAATTTAAGATTTATTTGAATAAGGGTAAAAGATAAGAAAATGATTTAGAATAGTGTTTAGATTAATTTGTATCAATAAATAAATTAAGATGGCACTTGGTCTTTTAAGAGGGTAAATGAATTTAAAAATATATCCTTATTAGGGATTTTAAATAAGGGAAAAGAGGAAAGTAAAGCATTTCTATTCTTTTTCTTCTCCTTCACATGAGTAGTGCTCTCCTCTATGTTATAAGGTAAACTTCCATTAGCTAGTTCTTTCTTTAAATTATGGGTTGCTTTGGTAACATTAAGTGATATGTGAACTTAAAGAATGATTAAAGAGGATTAAAACTAAGTGATGGATGTTTTATAGGAGATTTAAAGAAATGGGTTCTTAAATGACATGCTCATATATGTGTTTTTACTGAGGTTTATTAGAAAAATTTACTTGTCAAAGGATTGAACAAGAGATTAGAAGCATGAGATATGATTAAAAACATGTTTAGAAAAATGGTATGATTCTTGAGTTGAGATGTTCCATGAAGATGTTAGATGTTAAAGGTAGCAAAATGAAGTAAAGTTAGTTGGGTTAAGTAAAGAGGAGTTAAATAGTATTGTTGTAGGTAAAAGTATAAGATTAAAGGGGAAAATTAAGTGAAATTCGAGTTGAAAAATGGTAATTATGGGCAATGGTATCGGTACTGATAGAATAGTACCAATACTATAGGTGTAAATAGGTAAAAATGGGAAGAACATTATCGGTACCGGAGCAAGGGGTATTGATACTAATAAGGTATAGATACTAATAAAGACAAGTATCGATACCATGGATCCAGAATGTAAAAATGGTATCGATACTGAAAGGGAGTATCGGTATCGCGGTATCGATACCAAGCAACCCAGAATATAGAAATGGTATCGATACTGAAAAGGGGTATCAATACCGTAGTATAGAAGTATCAGTAACAGGGTAGTAGTACCGATACTATTGAGCTTGGAACGACAAAATATGTTAAAATTATTATAGAAATTGAAATAATGATTGTAACCCCCATAGACCGATAAGGGTAACCAGATCCGATCCGAATTGTCACATTTGGGTCACCGGAGCGACCCACTATAAAAATAGCGGAAAATTTAAAACTTTTTTATCAGAACATGTAAACTCATAAAATCATTTATCAGTATTCAGAAATAAAATAGATTTTAGACTCTTATTTAAAACAAAATACAATTACATGCCCCCTAATCACATGTACCGTACTCTGCAAACAACGCCAGATGAATTCCTTTACTGAAGTCGATAACCGCACTGATACGATTCTTTAACCTAAAAAGGTGAGTAACAGAGTGAGCTTTGGAAAGCTTAGTAATACAAAACTACCAGATGATGCTGAAGAACGTGCAAATACAAATAAATATACATATCCTTATTATTTCCGAACATTTACAGATTTTTATGCTGAGCAGAGATCCTACTGATATTTCAAATGGTAACAGACAATGAGCTTTCATCAGAGAAATATTTCAGATAACTGAGTTCAGGAGATCAGAATAGGTTATCTAGTGTGTTCCCAAAAACCATGTAACTTTTCAGATCATTTTAAAACATATATATATATACCCCCATCCCAACACATCATAATGTGTAGGTTCCCCAGAACCATACACCCAACCCAACACATCATATAAGGCCCTGAGCACAAAGCCGAGGAACCTGCGAAAATTCTTCCTTCAACAATACCCCCCATTTAAAACATTTTTCCGTCATTAAACGGAGATATCAGAAATCAAAACAGAATTCATAACAGATATCAGAACAGAATCCAGATTAGAAATCAGAACAGAATTCAGGTCATGTATCAGAATAGAATTCAAGTCAGAAATCAGATAAAATAATTATATAATTAGGGAACACACCAGAGTTTACAAATATTATTCAAAGGTACTGGATAATCTTAGCAAGTAGAGAAATACGGATCTTCAATATACAGGTAGAATGTCGGAATTTAGAATCGCTATTGTAAAAAGTTCAATAACTGACGGAATCATCAGTTATTCAGAATGTGAATTATCAGGATCATATCTTATTCGGACAGTTTTCAGAAGTTATACGTAATCAGAAGGGTATTCAGGATCTTTTACATCCATATCAATTGAGCGGATAATCGAACAACTTAACAACGAAGATTCAGAACTTTAACAATCTATGTCGACTGGCCAATTCATTTTCCTTCCAGGGTATTTACTCTTTAATACCACAATTCTTGTTCATATATCATTTTCGGAATTAACGTTGAATAAATCTTCCAATGTCTTTATTTCATGTTCACGCTTTCACTATATCATGAAATACTGACGTACTTGATTTTGTAATTCATAATCCATAAGAACATTACATCATATATGTTCATTAACATTTCCAGATTCATCCAACTCACTTATTCAATCCTCAGTCCTTGTGGTTACTTAATTTATTTAGTATTCAAGTCCATTCCAGATACTTTGGGATTTTCCAGAGTAATTCAAACGTTCCTGATTTTCAGACACATGTTGCATTTCCGTTCCATTTAATTTGGTCTTCGTGGTTGATTTGTCGAACAAACATCCAATTCTTAGTACTGAATGCGATCCAGAGTTGACCTAAGTTGAATACTTCCAAAATTTATCATCGAGTCAAACTTAAGAAGACGAATACGCATTCCAGTAATATATATGCTATTCAGGTATTGATATAGCTTTAGGGTTCTTAAATTATGTTCCATTACTTTTAAAGGTAGGCCAATACCCATGCTTATTTGGATTCCTTAATTAATCCAAGGAATTTACTTAGTATAGGTCATGAGGGTATTTTGGTAATTTTGGTGTTCAGTTTTATTCCATTCATTTTAGAGCTCGAGGATATCCAATCATTCCTGAGCTTAGTGATATTCTTGGGTCATTTCTACTACAAGGGTATTCTGGTCATTTTATAGATCCGGTGTATTTCAATCATTTCTTTCCATTATGTCTTATTATTTAATTCCAACTTATCATTTATTCCAGACCTTTCAAACAATTCTGACACAAGAACACCCTCGATAATTTATTCTTAACTCTGAATTTTCAGGTCACTGTCTTCTCAGAAGTTACAAACAGGTTATCATGAATTTTCTGTACAAAGACAGGATTTTAACAATTAAATTCGTACTTAATCGAATAAGTACGAATCCTCAAAGTACTTTCTCATTCAGGTTCAACTCGGACTATTTTACCTCTCAAGGGCATTTTTGTAATTTCTTAACCAGATAATTTCGGTATTAACTCTTAACAAAAATAATATAATTTTGAGATCATATAATTAATTGTTTTCTCGAACCTTCTCTGATCTTAAAATGATTCATTAACAGACTTCTAGTATCTTCCATAAATCCTCATATGTTAAAAATCGATTATCCATAATTTCCAAGTAAACTACAATTCTTATGCACATCAGTAGTTATATCGGATCAATATGTCTTTTCAGAGTTATTAACCAACTTCCAGGGACAATTATTGTCATCCTACAATATAAGGGTATTTTCATAATTTTACCCTATCAGAATATTCTCATGATTTCTCATCCGAGTATCTTTAATATTTAATCTTTAATGACATATATATAAGCTACAAATCCATGATAATCCCTTTATAACTAATCACAGAACTCATAATATAATTCTAACAATCCATCAATTTCTTATATTAATCATCTGAACCATAATCAGTTGCCAATTTTCTACTGTATTCGGATCAAGTGTAGAAATTCATTAACTATACAAATGAGACAAACATTATCTTATTCATGCATTTACCAATATTCACATGTTCCATAAAGCATAAAGAAGTAGTAAAGTATTACCTCGATTTCCATGCAATACTGATCGACCATAAAAATTCCATTCGAACGCCTTTGATCTTCAATTCAACTTCCAATAATTCCTCAGATACATATCAACATAAATTAGATCAGAAATGAAGCTTAATTGAGACAAACGGATCGAATCGGATGATAAATCAGTTAAAACCAACTTACCAGTTTTGAATTTGGAGAAACGGACTTCGAATTCAGGACGTCGAAAGCATAAAATATGACTTTTCAGAAATTTGGAATTTTCGGTCAAAATCAAAGTCAACGGGTTTGACCGGTAATTTCGAGCTCTTCGGGTTCGAATTTCAAAAAACTGACAGCGAAATCGGATTTGGAACGTCGAAAAATGTTAGGATATGTATACTCGGTCAAAGGTCGTTTAATGCCCGGTCAAAGCCAGTCAAAGTTTTGGTTAACGCCGGTCAACGGGTCGGGTCAACGGGTTGTGACAGGTCAAACCGGTCAAAACAGTTCCAAAACCGGTCAAACCAGTCACTTTTTCCATCCCCACACGCAGTGGCGGCGCGTGAACAGTGCTAAATTCCCGAAAAAATTCCTAAAAATTATTTTGAGTGATTTCGAGATACTTACAAAGCTAGGTTCACAATTTTGAACGGCGGAGAGCTCGATTTCAACAAATCAGAAACTTTGACCGCTTCACCTCTTCACGCGCCGCCATCGACGGAGACCAAGGATGACACCGGCGGACTCGGAACAATGCAAGGAACACGATGGTGCAGGAGGTGTCGTAAACGGATGACCCGATCGTCGTGAATCGATGAAAAACCAATTGAAATTGAGTTATTACCGACGGTACTTCCGACTAAAATTAACGATGAACGACGACGATTCACGATGATAGGTTTGAAGGGTTTTGTTCCTCGGTTGACAATGAACACGATGGTGGTTTCGAGTCGTCGATCGGAGGTCGGACGGCGAGTAGATCGGAGTTGAAAGTTGGTTGATCAGAGAGGGAAAACTGAAAAATCTCAGCTGAACCTGTGCACGGGGAAACTTATAATTCAACATATAAAAAAATGGTTAAATCATGGGTTTAGCCACTGAATTTCCTGTACTTCTTAAAACGGCCTGCCAACTTTAAAATTTTGCAATTTAATCCCCACTTTCTAGAGAGATAAGTTTTAGCATTTTTAAATCATTCTCCATCACTCATTCCCGAAGAAGTTTCCCATGTGAGGATTATCAAGTTATTTCATTTATTTGCTATCTTTAACATTTTCCTTTGCCGAGACATTTCCTTTTGTTACTCATTCACATTATTATTCTTCCACTATATATATACATTTCATTTTCCTCGGCATAATCATTTGTGAATATCATTAGCTATACTTAATTACTTTAGACTAGTGCATAAACTTTACTCAATATCCTTCAAATCCTTGTGGAGATGATAATCACTCATCACTTTATTACTTTTGCGATTGTGTATACTTGCACATTATTTGCGTATAATTTTATAGTACTCACGACACGCAACAAGGTTTTGCGTGTAAAATAAACACAACCGATGTGAGCCATTGATGAGGGAGTAGATCCAAGGGCTAGGAGCTTCTCACATCACCTATCCAAGTGAAGAAGAACAAATGAATCTCAACAATTGGATCTAGATTTGATCCAATTGCCAATATTGCATCATCCAAAGTAAGCCTCTACCACTCCACCGACGCGTCCCCACTGGCTGGAGAGCTCACTGTCGTGTGAGCCACAAGCGTCAGACCTTTCATCTTCCTCATCGCACCGTCGTCTTCACCGTAGGTATCGTTGCCGCATCGCCAGTCACATTTCAAATATGAAAAAATCATAGAAAAAAAGAAAAATTAGAACTAAAGAATGTTATTAAATCTAGAACAAACAAGTTTGTTTCCACCGTTTTGCAACGAATTTTGAGCGGGTAGTTAATCAAGAGTTAAATTTCATCAATATAAAAAGGAAGGCTCATCATTAACACTAACTACCAAGGAATCACTACCAATCATCAACATAGTCATTACTACACATAAAGATTTGAAGAAAGTAAGAAGAAAATGAAGAAAGCTCATTGTTCGTGGAGGAGTTGGTCACTGGAGATTCAAGCTTCTTTTAAGGTGAGGGTTTTTACCTCGTTTTTTGTGTGTGTATTTTTTGGTTCGAATAAGTGTGGTGGCAAAAAATCTCGCCAACGGTGGAGGAAGGTTCGACCGGCATCGTAGTTCGATGGGTGGCTAGCGGTGGTCGGAGCATGGTGGTTCGATATCGGGTTTATGGTTCATGTTGGATGAAGCTTGGGAAAATCCTATTGGATTTGGTGTTTAGGTTTAGGTTTTGGGTAGATAGAAGAACATTAGGTTTTCTTCTTGGAAATGTTCTTGGATTTTGGGGTATTTGATCCAAAAATAACAAGTGTTGTGCTTTTTGGTGTTAGTGGGAGATTAAATTTTGATTTTGGGGAAGAACATGTTAGTGTTCTTGAGAAAGTTTGGCTTTGATCTTGAAAAATGCATTTCGGGTGGTATTTTGGTGTTTGTGGAGATTAAAATGGGGTTTTAAGATGAAGATGGAATGAGTTTGGTTAAATTTATGAAGGATTTGGGAGAATTTGGGATAAGATTTTCGGCCAAGGTTGAGAGGATTTTGGGGAGGAGAAAATTTTGAAAGGATGAAAATGATGCTTATCTTAAAATTTGGTATTTTATAGTGGTTAAACTTTTGGGTAAATCATTTCATTAAACACCCTACTTTACGCGTGTTTTTGATATGGGATGTGAATTTTTCTTTATTTTATTTTAGTCACCTAATCAGTGTAATTCATTCCTTAAATTTTAACCGAGTTCGATTTAGTCGTTGATTTCATTTCAATTGCTTTTATTATTTTATTAAATGTTTTGAATTATTAATATTTAAAGCCAATTCTTGAATCTTTCAAAATAGTCACACGTTTAAACCAAGATTAAATCCTTTAGATTTTTAAATCTTCTAATTTAGTCACTAATATTAAAACTAAACCTTAGACTTTTTAATTAAAGCCTTAGATTTTATGTTCTCTAGTTTTAGTCACTAATTAATTAGAGCCTTAGTTTAGTTCCTTTAATTAGAAATTAATTAAGTTTAGAATTGTACTTTTAGGATTAGCTTCTTTAATAATTTTAATTAGAAACAAATAATTAAACTCATAATTTGATTAAAATAAAATGTCTATTTATTTTTAGATATTAAAAAGGGTGGTCTTAAAGTAACTAGACATTAGTTTTCAATATTTTTAAATAAATAAATATTCTACCAGTGGTCACTAAAAATAAAATAGGTTTATTAATTTAAAGACAAAAGGGTAGAGGCTTGTTCATATGTTTAAATTGTTAAGGACACGCTATTTGATTAATGTCAAAGGCTTGGCCTTCGTTCTTTAAATCAAGAAACATCCTTATTCTTTTAAATAATAATTTGATTAACTTTTCACTTTTATTTTTTTTTCTTTTTAGAGTTTAATAATTGATTAATTATTTAATTTTTAAGGATGACAATATTTCATTGTTTCGATTAAAAAAATAACAAATAATTGTCTTAATTCCGATTAAGGGGTTATTTTCTTTTTTAATTGGAAATAGACAAATATTGTGTGTCTCTCAAAATATCTTAATTAAATAAATATGTGAACTTCTTAAATATTTAGTATAGGGACAAATTTGTATTTGAAGGTACCAATTTTGGGAGTTGTGAGGTGATAATCCTTCCCTAAGCGTAATCGAATATCAAACCCATAATCTCTAAAATGCAAAGAAAATCACCTATTTTTAATGTTTTCATTTTAAAATTCTTTAAAAGGCATTTTCGGGTTTTCGACCTACCTAATCCCAAAGGACGATGGTGACTCCAAACTTTTCAAGTCTTTTTTAAAATTACAATCCTTAATTTCAACGTTTACTTTCATTTCGTCTACACCTTTCGAAAAAAGTCGTCATGACAACTTGATGACTCCGCTGAGGACTGAAATAACCCCTGGTTTCTTAGAGATTCAGGCCTTAAAACGATTACACTTTTTCCCTGTGTTAGTAAAATTAGAAAATTCAATTTATTTCATTCCCGAACATTTTAATTTCCTTGTCATTTCCCTTCCTTTTAACATTTATTCCTTTTAATTCCCCTTAAATTCGTATTTCCTAAAACTCTTTTAGCTAGTTGTAATAATGTTCGACTTTAGTGACTTTTCAAATATTAATGTTCCCAAGAACGAAACCACATGGAGTCACTGATGAACAAATCAGTCTAAAAGCTTTTCCCTTTTCCTTAAATGATCAAGCAAAAGATTGGTTTTATTATCTACCATCTGGATTAATTACGAGAGGGAATGAGATGAAGAGATTATTTTTGGAGAAAATGTTTCCAACGTATAAGGTCGCCAACATCAGAAATGAAATTTATGGTATTACGTAACTCACTGGAGAGACTTTGTACGAGTAATGAGAAAGGTTCAAGCGATTATGCGCTAGTTTTCCCTATCATCAATTCTTGGATAAGCTTTTAATTCAATACTTCTATGAAGGATTGTTGCCGATGGATAGAAGTATGATTGATGCAGCAAATGGTGGAGCTTTAGTGTACCCTACGCCTGAAGGAGCAAGAAAGTTAATTTCGAACATGGCTGAAAATTCTCAACAATTTGGTAAGAATAAATCTGTCAACCAAGTCAGTGAGGTAAGAATTGATTCTCTTGAAACTAAATTTTTTTACTTGACTACTTTGTTTCATCAAATTGTTGTAGGGCAGGTATAAGAAGCAAATGCTATAGGCGGATTCTCTAATCATCCCCAAAGTAAGAATGATCATTTTTCTAACCATAACAATTGAGGATGGAGAGATCATCCAAATCTACGTTTTGGGAATCAAGGAAGACAACAAAGATACAACCCTCAAAAATTTTCTAGACCAACTCAAGCTCTGACCCAACAGCAATCTTCAAATTCAGGTATGTCTTTAGAGGATATTGTTAAAAGTCTAGCTAACTTTACTCATACATTTCAACAGGAAACGACGGCTAGCATTGATGCATTACGACAATAAACAAAGGAAACAATTCATGCACTTCGACAAGAAACAAAGGAGACAATTCATGCACTCTGACAATAAAAAAATGAGACAAGAGAAACAACTTATGCAGTCCGACAATAAATGAGGACAAGTGTTTAGAGTTTGGGATTGATTTCGCCTAAAAGAGTCGATATGGGCAAGGATGAGGGAGTAAAACGTCATTCCAAAGTATCTCCAAAGGTGAAATTCAACCCTCCGTTATCTTTTTCATCTCATACTCCTTTACCTTCGTTTCATAGCAAGTTTGCTAAACCAAAGAAAGATGAGCACAAAGATATCTTGGATGTATTTAGGAAGGTTGAGATTAATGTTCCATTGGTGGATGCCATCAAGAAAATTCCCAAGTACGCAATATTTTTGAAGGGATTGTGCACTAATAAATAGAAATTGAAAGAAAAAGAGAGGGTTCATGTAAGTAATAATGTGTCGATAATCTTGCAAAAATATATGCCAAAAAATGGTTGGATCCGAGTATGTTTTTTTACCTTGTGTTATTGGTAATAAAAGGATTGAGCATGCTATGTTAGACTTAGGAGCTTCAAAAATTGTCATCCCATTTTTTATTTACCGAGACTTAAGATTAAATGGTCTGCAAAAGACCAATGTGGTAGTTTAATTAGCTTATCGTTCTTATATTCACCCACTTGGAGTTGTTGAAGATGTTTTGGTACAGGTTAATGAGCTGATTTTTCCTGTAGATTTTTACATATTGGACATGGAAGGTAATTCCTCTTCCAAATCACCTTTAATCTTGTTAGGAAGACAATTCATGAAGACATCAAAGATGAAGATCGAGGTAGATGAGGGTACTTTGCCTGTGGAATTTGGTGGAGAACTTGCGAAATTTAGTATTCTTGATGCAATGAAATGTCCTAATGATATGCTATCTCTTTGTCAAGTTGATATGGTTGATTCAATTTTGCAGGGTGTCTTTTCTGTAAAAGACATTGAATGTGAGTTGCGATTATGTGCACAAGCCGACCTTGAGGATAATGAGACCGACTTTGAAAAAATATTTTCAACACTCTCTCTTGAACAAGTAAATTCAGATGCTAACAAAATATTTTCTACTGTGCAAGCCCAAAAATTGGAATTGATAGACTTACCTGACCACCTAAAATATGTGCATTTGGGTGAAGAGGATACACTGCCAATCATAATCGAAAAAGTACTCACAACTGAACAGGAGGAGATTTTTGTTCAAATCTTGAAAGAGCATAAAGCATATCGGGTGGTTCAACGATGTGACATGGACCTCAACAAAGCTGAAATGTCAAGGATACTACAATTGCAAGAACTAGAAGAGCTATGTTTAATTGTTTGTGAAAACTTAAGGATCTACAAGGAAAAATCTAATTTGCTTCATGATACCATGCTTATTGAGAAACATTTTAAGATTGGTAAAATGTGTTATTATATAACACCCTTTGGATGCTCGTTTTGTCTGAAGGTCCAAATTAAAAAACTAGAAAATTGTTTCCACCATTGCTTCCATGCTACCATCATTGTTGCTCCCTCTTCCGTGACAGTGGCAGGGAGTAGAGGTCTTGGTTGCCCCGAAACGCCAAAGAGGTGTAACTTTGCCTCGTTTTCTCACTTGCAACTCAAAAACCAAGGAAAATATCATAAAAATGGAAAGATCTTCTCCCATCAGCGGTCAACACAGCAGCGAGAAAAACAGAAATGGAGATTTTTCGCCTCAGTAAATCGAGTAATCTGAATGCAACAGCAACAAAAATGGATCTTTTTTTATTATCATCAGTAACATCGGGGGGAGGGGTGAGGAGAGGATACACCAACTTTCATCCATTAAAAAAGAGAACACATCAACCATAGAAAAAGGAGGGAGGACGCCTTTCTTTCGAATAGGAGAATACCATAGCCAAAAAACCATCATTCTCTACAAAAATAGAAAATAACCAAAAAAGTATTTTTCTTTGATTCATCAACAACACAACAGAAAAAAAGGATCCATCTTTTAGCAACCAAATACCAAGAAAAAGAAAAAAAAAAAACCAAGGAAAACGAATATCACATTTCCCGTCTAAAGCGGACCGGTGCCATCCCCGAGATTTGAACACTGTCAAAGTCAAAGGTAAACCTTTCGTTCCCTAGCTTTGGTCAAGTGATTTAGGGATTGAGGGGAGTCATTTATTTGGGCTAAGGGAGTTTTCGGCCAGGAGAAGGCTTAAGAGAGAAAGTTAGACGAGGGTGCTAGGTCGGAGTTGGAGGCTTGAGTGGCCTGCGTCGAGCGGCAGTTGTGAGGCATCAGGGATTTGAGCTGCGTGGGGAGAAATGAGTGATAGGAGATGTTTTGTTTTAGTTTAAATTTATATTATAATTTTAGGGAAAATTCTTTTCAGATCCCCTAACTTGCTGTTTTGTTACTTTAATCATTGTTTTCCTCCCTTAAAACCGTATAAATCAACTATTTTTCATGTTTGAGTGTTATGCGTACATGTATATGACCCACTTTACGTTATGCGTTATGCGTTATGCGTTATGCGTTATGCGTTATGCGTTATTATAATATATGGAGGTACGTATGGTACATATAGTTTCATTATGTTTACACTTTCTAAAAAAATGCACGTGCTCCATAAAGCTTATATTTGCTCTTTTGTAAACATGAATCGCATATATATTACATGTTATAACATGTGTATGGGATTGTATTATGTTACTAAGTGTATGCATATATTCTGCTTTTATATGAATATTTTATTTTTCATGGTAATTATTTTTCTGTGTTTGTTTCGATGTTTCTTAGTCTAATGACATCATTTTTGCATAATATGTATGATATACTCAAATCATTTTTTTATTTTATTTACTCTTTTTTATATTATATATATTGTTTCAGAAAAACATGGGTTTCAAAAAAAACATGGTGTTGATATTTTGTGTGGAGAATCCATAAAAATGCACCTTAACTGATAAGGAGTCTGTTTTTTATAATTGTCCATACGAAGTAATTCCCATCTCTAAATTTTTTCTAATAGGATTATAATTTAAATGTATATTCAAATTTTCAAATTTCAATATTTAAATAACGTATAATCACTTAGGTATCGATTTTGGGCGCTATGGGGGTGATCATCCTTCCACACGCTTAATCGACTCCCGAACCCTTTTCAAAATGAGTTTATGGTTGAACACATGTCATTTTTATCTTTTAAAATTATTTTTCTTAAAATTATTTTAAAGGATATTTTTAGGTGTTTAATTTTCCTAATCCAAAGGTCGATGACGACTCTAAATTTATTTATTTATTTATTTTTAAACCCAATATTTTTTTAAATTAAGTTAGATTATATGTCATATTTTTAGTTGAAAATGGTAAATTTGAATGATATTAAAATTTTGATCCTTATATTTTGTTTGCATCACATCATGTCATGCATCATTTTTGCTATTATTTATTAATTGTACTAATATGTGATTTCCATAGTTTCAAAATTTTGACATTTTTTAAGTTTTTTTTTTTGTTTTTGGATCTAAACAAAGGATTGTGAGTTCCCCCTCACACACGATATAACCATTTGACTAGTTAGAGCCTTCTAACTGTCCTATGTCTCGTTAGGTAGGGGGTGAACGCTACGCTTACGTGAGAAAAATTATTTTTCTCCGAACGGGCTTTAGTAAGAAATCTCTAGGGCACATATGCCTTGTGTTTACGAACGAAACATTGAGTTTCCTCACTTGGACATGGAGAAATGCATCATTTCGAATTGAACTTATTCATTTAAGCCTATAACGGGTGAGGATCGAGGGTCTGGTAGGCCCAAGGGGACACTAGTAAAGGATAATTCGAGGACCCTTTTAGTAGTACCGAAACTCTGCCCGTTTCGTACCGTAATTTTGTTTGTGGTTCTTCAAAAGTCACAAAGGGGAAACTCACTCTAACCTTTCCTCATATTTACTTATTTAGTTATTTCTTTTGCAAAAAACATGAGAACTAGAAGAGTATGCAGTTAGGTTTTATATTTCCGTTCAAAGCCTGTGAACTACAAAAAATGAGGTTAGGATTTATACGTTGAAAAATACATGGGGTAGAAAACATGTATGGGTAGAACTATTATAGAAACATGACATGGTAGATACCATGTTGGGTATGATCTTTTTTTTCGTAAATATTTTTTCTTTTTTTTTTGGTTGAATGGCACTAACAATTTCTTTTGTTTTATTTTATTTCTCTCTATCTTTTGTTTGCATTTGGATTTTCACATCATAACCAAACAAGGTGTTAATTCACAAGTGATTAACCAAATTAGAAGGTTTTCATATCGACATAAGAGTTCCATAACTAGGTAGTCAAATCCATAAGGGAGACAACTTACAAATAAAGTTGATCGACGAAAAAAGAGCTCAAAGTTGATCGATGACTCCTATTAAATGAACAAAGATCGAGATGGTGCCATATAGTCAGAAGCTAGTTGAGTCAGAAGCTCGTGGAGAATCCCACGGAAATGGAGATTTAGAGATCCAATAGTCACAGTAGGTGAATTAAAACGAAGCTCGTCTGTCTAGTGTAAATAAAGAAAATAAAGCTCATCTATCTAGTGTAAGGGGAACTTATGGTCTGATGAAGGTTGTTCTACGGTGGTCGTTTTTGTAATTAACGCCTTGGGTATTTGCATTTGCATTTACATCATTGTTTTGTATTAGCTCATTAATTAATTTATTTTGTTATTATTTCTTTTATAATAATTTTTGTCATTTTGTTATCTTATTTGTAATAACTTGTTTTTTTATGTTGTTTTTTTTTGTTCGCATCGCATGATCATAACATTTTTCATAGGTGTTGATTTTTGAGTGGTCATCAGAGTAAAAGGTTTTCATGATGGACAAAGGGTTTCATGATCAAGTAGACTATAACACGGCTAGGGATTGGCATCTTGAGGAAGCTCCGAGAATAGTGGAGAGCTGCAAAGATCGTATTTCTGATGAAGAGCAAAAGCAGATATGAGACATGAGAGAGCAAATATCCAAGATGATGAATAGAACAACTGCTTTAGCCAAATGAAAATAGACTTCTACAAGAGGGAAGAAAGAGCTCGATGAAAATAATCATGTGGTGTCAAATACACAAGGGATTACTTTAGAACAAGATGATTCTAGCCAATCTGAAAAATCACGTACAATCATCATTCGTATCAACAAGTTGTCTTGAGATACCAAGGAAATGGTGACAACAATACAAGTTCAGAAAGATGAGAAAAAGTCATGCAATCAGAACTAGTTGGTATCTAAGAGTCTACTTCCAACGTTAGAGGGAATAAAACTGAAGACTTTAGTTCAATCCAAGTCTGGAGATGGCTCTCATTTTGATTCTATCCCTATATCATATAAGAAGTTATATGATAAGCTTTTAGAAGCCCGAAAGGTGGTCCCGCATTATGTGAAACATTGGAAACCTCTATAACCAAATCAGTATGATATTAAAGTTCGTTGTGAATATCATGATAGAGCTCAAGGGCACTCCATTGAGAATTACACCGCCTTCAAGCATCGAGTCCAACATCTTTTGGATCATGGAGTATTAGAGTTCAAGATGAAAGGTAAACCTAGTTTGGTAATTGATTGTCCTGTTAAGATGGGGCCAAAAGTATTCAAAGGTAATGATATCAGTGGGGGCATCCGGGAGGAAGAATGTTTGCTAAAGTATGAAGCTCAAGTGCGCCATTTGAAGATTGAAAATGATAAATTGAATAGAGAGATAGAAGCTATGTGTGATAGTTATCAAAGGATCGATTAAGTCTTTAAAAATGCTGGTATAGGAAATGCCCAGAGGAGTTGGCGAAAGGGGTCACTAAACTGAAAAAAGATTCTGAAAAATGGAGAAAGAATTGAAAGGCTTGTGAAGTTCGAGCCAAGAAATTCTCTTACAATTTATAGATAGCAGAAAAAATGTACAATTTAGCCGCTATTGATTTGGTAAGATGTCAAGCTGAAAATCAGATGTTGAATATGTCCATAGCTAATATGGAAGCCTCATATCAGTGACGCAAGTGTGAGAATGATATTGGGCTAGAAGCCACTAGAGCCAAGAACAAGACATTGATGAAGATTGTAGATGATTATGGTGATCTTGTATGAGAACTTCTTGACCACAAAGATTTTCTTACAAGGGAGAATGAACAACATTGTCTACAGTTTTGAGAATTGACATATAAGATGGAGGAAAAAGATGATGTCATGAAAGAAGCTGTCACCCAAGCAAGCAATGTGGCTCACAAATTGGTTTATTTAGCTGGCTTTGCAAGATAAATGAAGTAGATGGATGACTCAACAGCCGAGAATGAGTGGAAGTTAATTTAGCTTTTGAGATATATAAACAAGTTAAGAGTTAAAGCCATCCCTTTTATGTAAAGATTATTTAATGTACCAAAACATGTGTGTTCAATGAAAGTTGTTTTAAGATGGCCACTCTGGAATGACACCTTTAGCATACGTGCATTTGCATCACATTTGTTTAATTAAGCATTTTACTTGCATTAGTTGTGAAAACAGGGAAATAATTTATGAATGGTTATGTGAAAGTAATACCAAGATCATTAATTCACACTACTTCCTCATTATCATGAACAAACAAATAGAAACAATAGAGTAATTTCATGAGGAATCACGAGATCAATTGCAAGAGAAGTTGACTGAGTTACAACAAGATATGAGGAATCAAGCATTGAGTTCTCTACAAGATGTATCGAATCAAATGATCCAGGTGTTGGCAACAAAGATTGTTGATAGAGATAAAATAGATGATAAAGGATATTAGTTTTATCATACTAATGTGTCGAGAATGACAACCCACCCTAGAAACTCCCTGTTCATACCTAGAGAAGAATTGAGAGCCATGGATATGAATCTTGGGGAATGCCACTAATAATTGTAGGGTATCGAATAGTAAGTTATAAAATTTGATCGATTCGAGGGCACGATCTTTTCATGAGCAAGTGGGGCATTAGATTGTAGCAACCTTGAAGATCCAGTCGAGCACCCATATTTCTGATGAGTAATGGGACATCCAAATTAGGAAGAGATCATATCATCCATCATGAAGCATTTTTTTTACTTGCATTGTCTTGTTTGAGTGTGTTTTTGTTCTTTCTTTCTTTCTTTACCTAAATATTTTGTAAAAATGCTTGTTGATTAAACTTATACCTTTTGAGGTTATGAGCAATGAGTCAATTTTAATCTTGAAATTCTCTTAATATCAATATGATTAAAGATTATTTAAATGATTAGAGTTATAGATCTTTGACAAAGTGACAAGATTGAAAACTGATAAAACAAGGACCTTTGATTTTACCTAGAGTATACACTCAAACACCATACCCTTCTCTTGCAGGGACCAATATAGCCTTTTACTCTCGTGAGGAAATAATAAAGAGGCTTGGCATTCAGGTATGCATAGGAGCGGACAACATGGGGCATGTAATGTGTATGGCATTGCAAAACTGACTAGAGTACACTTCCAGCGAGGAGGTTTAGTGATGATCCTAATCTTGAGTCGATTCGGGAAGAGTTACATCGATAATCAAAGTCATCAATGACCTCTACTTCAAACTTCAACTCCGATCTCAATTCGATGCCCGTCAACAAGCCTCCTTTCTTCAATGGGGCTAACTATGCCTATTGGAAAAATAGGACGATGTACTTCATTCAAGCAAGTGACATGGGAGCATGGAATGCTGTAGAAGAAGGATACATCAAGCCTCTCACTCATCCAATATTGTGGAGTGAATGAGAGACAAGAATGTTCCAGCTCAACTCAAAAGCCATCCATATCATATTTTGTGCTCTTAGACCAGATGAATAAGGAAGAGTTTCATCTTGTACAACCGCCAAAGAAATATAGGACAAACTTCAAGTCACTCATGAAGGTACCGATTAAGTAAAGAAATCTAAAAATAGTATTCTAATGCATAACTATGAAAATTTCAGGATGAAACCAAATGAAGATATCAAAGCTATGACAGATAGATTTTCAACGATTGTCAATGGTCTCAAATCATATGGAGAGATCATTTCAAATGAAAAGCTTGTGAGGAAGTTAGTCTACTCTCTTCCAAAATCGTGGCAATCAAAGAAGACTGCAATCATCAAGTCTAAGGACCTAACATCCTTAACTCTTGAAGAACTAATCGGTTCCCTTCTCACTCATGAAATGATGCTTGAAGATGAAGTGGACCTCGATAAGATTGACGAGACATCAAAGGAGAAGGAGAAGAAGAAAAACATTGGAGTTGCTCTTAAATCCACAAAAGATGAGAGTGATTCTAATGACGATGATGATAACGAGGAAATGAAATTATTTTCCAAACGATTCAGAAAGTTGATGATGCCCAACCGAGGAAGAAAATTCAAACGTCATGAAGGCTTCAAAACTGAATCGAAGGAGAAAGACCCGATCATTTGCTATGAATGCAAAAAACCAGGGCATGTCAAATATGATTGCCCATAATTGAAGAAAAATGGTCAATCCAAAAAGAAGCACAAGGCTCATGTAGCTATATGGAGCAATGAAGAAGGTTCCGATGAAGAGGAACAAGAAGTTGCAAACTTGTACTTGATGGCTATCGAGAAAGATTCTAAGGTAACCTCTAACTCATTCGATTTGGATGAATTATCTTATGATGAGTTATTAGAGGATTATAATGGGTTGACTTCGGATTATAAGACTCTATTTTCAAAATACAAAAATGATATTTCAAAATTGAAAAACGAAAATAGTCTTATATCCAAGACCAACAATGAGCTTGAAAGTAAGATCAAAGAATTGCAAATCAAAATTAATGATTTTGAAAAGAAAAATACTGATTTGCATAACTTACTTTCAAAAGTTCATGATGATCATCAAAAGAAGATTGATGATCTTAAAACTTCTTTTAATAAGGTTGGAACAAAAAGTTTTGAAAAAGGTAAAAATTCAAAATCCAACTTTGTTAAGAAAAGTTTTAGAAGCTACAATCATAGAAGTCCTCAACGAACCTTGAATGGTAAAATTATTAGGAGTATATGGGTTCTTAAAGAATTCATTACTACTAAAGATAAGGATGTCCTTCATAAATGGATACCAAAGGGGACAAGGATTTTAGAAACTAATGAATATGGACCCAAAAGAATTTGGGTACCAAAAATTAGAAATTAATCTATGTTTGTAGGAAAAGGAACATTGCTACAAGGCACGGGAAACAAATCCAAATTCATGGTACCTTGATAGTGGATGCTCGAGACACACGAACAGAGACAAAAGCCGGTTCATAGAGCTTAACGCCAAAAATGGAGGAGAAGTGACTTTTGGTGATAATTCAAAAGGTCACATTGAAGGTATTGGTATTATAGGTAATACCTCTTCTATACAAATTAAAAATGTGTTATATGTGAATGGATTAAAGCATAATCTATTGAGTATTAGTTAATTTTGTGATAAGGTATTCAATGTCATGTTTGAAATTAATGGTTGTAAAGTCATTGACATTGCATCTAATCGGATTATGCTTGTTGGTCATAGAATAGGAAACATATACATGGTGCATTTAGATTCTATTGATATGACTAATTTGTGCCTAGTTGCTAAGGATGAACATGATAGTTGGTTATGGCATAGGAGACTAGGACATGCTAGTATGAGTGTTTTGCAATGGCTATTTTAAGGAGACTTAGTAAGAGGGTTGCCTAAGCTTAAATTTGATAATGATAAAATATGTGATGCTTGTGCTAAAGGAAAACAAAAGTGAATTTCTTTTAAATTTATTAATGATGTATCAACTAGTAAAGTATTACAATTGATCCATATAGATCTTTTTGGGCCAACTAGGACTACTAGCTTGGGTGGAAAACAATATGCATTTGTCTTGGTAGATGACTATTCTAGATATACTTGGGTTCTATTCTTAAGTACTAAAGATGAAGCATTAGAAAATTTCATCACAATTTCAAAAGTAATCCAAAATGAAAAAGTTTACTCTATCACTAGTGTTAGAAGTGATCATGGCACTGAATTTGAAAATCTTGGATTTAATGAGTTTTGTAATTCTAATGGTATTAGCCATAATTTTTCAGCACCTAGAACCCCTCAACAAAATGGAGTTGTTGAGAGGAAAAATCGAACTTTAGAAGAAATGGCTAGAGCCATGCTTTGTGAAAATAATTTGCCAAAATATTTTTGGGCGGAAGCCACAAATACCGCTTGTTATGTTGTAAATCGAGTAATGATTAGGTCAATTTTAAAGAAAACTCCATATGAAATTTTCAAAAATAAAAAGCCTAACATTAGCTATTTTTATCCTTTTGGATGTAAATGTTTTGTTCTAAACAACGGTAAAGAAAACCTTGGCAAATTTGAGACTAAAAGTGATAAAGGAATTTTTTTGGGTTATTCCTTAAATTCTAAAGCTTATCGAGTATTTAATAAAAGTACTTTAGTTGTAGAAGAGTCTATACATGTTGTTTTCGATGATAATCTCCTTGCGAGGAAGGATTCTTGTGTTAATGATGATGTAGGTATTGTACAAGCAAATGACGTTAGACATGACGTTGGAGAATCATCATCAAAGGAAGAAACGAAAGATGAGGAAACTCATGATCCTCTTGAGAATCCAACCATTGAAGAAAGGGAAGTATCTTATCCAAGAGAGTACAACTATGTCAAGGATGGTGAGATTATAGGTGATCCATCCAAAGGGGTAACTACTCGATCTTCTCTTAGAAATATTTGTAATTATGTTGCATTTATCTCATGCATAGAGCCTAAGAATATTAAAGAAGCATTAAATGATGAACATTGGATTTTGGCTATGCAAGAAGAGTTAAATCAATTTGAGAGAAGTAAAGTATGAACATTAGTTGAAAAGCCTAGTAATAAATCTACTGTAGGTACTAGATGGGTATTTAGGAATAAGCTTGATGAGAGTGGTAATATAGTGATAAACAAGGATAGACTTGTTGCTCAAGGGTATACTCAAGAAGAGGGCATAGATTATGATGAAACATACGCTCACGTAGCTAGGATGGAAGCAATTAGAATGTTATTAGCATTTGCATGTTTTCATGAATTTAAATTATATCAAATGGATGTTAAAAGTGCATTTTAAATGGTTTTATAAAAGAAGAAGTGTATGTGGAACAACCTCCAGGTTTTGAATATTCAAAATTTCCGGATCATGTTCTTAAATTGACAAAAGCACTTTATGGTTTAAAACAAGCTCCTAGAGCTTGGTATGAAATATTGTCAAATTTTTTAATTGAAAAAGGTTTTTCAAAAGGGAAGGTTGACACTACATTGTTTTTAAAGCATAAAGGTAAAGATATATTAGTAGTTCAAATTTATGTTGATGATATAATATTTGGTTCTACTAATGATGTTCTTTGCCAAGAATTTTCTAAGCTAATGCAAAGCGAATTCGAAATGAGCATGATGGGGGAGCTCTCATTTTTCTTGGGACTCCAAATCAAGCAAATAAGAGATGACATCTTCATCAATCAAGCTAAGTACGTCAAAGATATGCTCAAGAAATTTGGACTGGAAAATGGCAAGCCTCATGACACTCCAATGAGCTCTTCAACAAAGCTTGACTTAGATGAAGGATGTAAATGTGTAGATGTTAAATTATATAGGTCAATGATTAGATCTTTACTTTATCTAACTGCAAGTAGACCGGACATTATGTTTAGTGTTTGCTTATGTGCTAGATTTCAATCATGCCCTAAGGAATCACATTTACTAGCTGTTAAGAGAATCTTTAGATACCTTAAGGATACTCCTAGTTTAGGACTATGGTATCCCAGAGACTCTAGCTTTAGCTTGCATGCCTTTTCTGATGCGGATTATGGAGGATGCAAATTAGATAGGAAAAGAACCTCCGGTACTTGCCAATTCCTTGAAAATATGTTGATTTCTTGGATTTCAGCTGGTAGTTGTTGTGCACAAGTTTTATGGATGAAACAACTACTTTTTTATTATGGAATTGAAGTAGGTACCATTCCTATCAAGTGTGACAATACTAGTGCTATTTGTCTCACTAAAAATCCCATCCAACACTCTAGAACTAAGCACATTGAAATAAGACATCACTTCATTAGAGACCATGTCACTAAGGAAGATGTAGTTCTAGAATTTGTTGATAGTTTGCATTAATTAGCGGATATCTTTACAAAACCTTTAGACAAGGAACGTTTTTGGACACTTAGGAGAGAATTATGTTTAACTGACCTATCTTTACTAAGTGTTTAAAATAATTTTAGCACTTTAAAGAATAAATGAAAAATGCTTATAATAGTAATTTCTGATTACATTCATTGCTATTAGTTAAGGGGAGTTTATGATTCTTGATGAAAAAAATTAACTTTATGTTCAAATATAGTTTAATGATTAATTTGATTGATTGAACATAATTAATTTTTGATATATGAGTTGCCAATACCACTAGAGAAGATTAATTTAGCATTTTGAGTGTTTAAAATACAGATTTTTGAATTATAGGGCAGAGGGAATCGATACCCCCTTGCAGGGGAATCGATACCCCCCACGGGTTCTGGTTTTAAACACCAGAAAACCTTTTTTTTCTTTACTCTCAAACCCTCTCTTCTCTTCGCCATTCTCCTCTTCTCTCTCCCCAAATCATTACTTTGATTCAAAAACAATGTTTCTTATCAGAATTACTTCAAATATCATCTCCTAAACCTGTTGGAATCATCAAATTAGTGCAAAAATCATCACATTCTCACAAAATCCGAAAATCTTCAAGGTATTTTTATAAAACTTCTATTTTATTAAATTTTGAACATAGAACTAGTTTTAATTAGTTCTAGATTGAAATAGTGATCGGGCATTGATTGTTTAGTGATTAGAAACTAGATTTTACAACTAATTTCATAAAAAACACAAGAATTTTCCAAAATTCTTTAAAATTTTTGAAATAAAAAAAATTGTTTTTCAAATTATTGTGTTATGTTGTTGTTATGAAAACTATACATATATTGATTTTCAAAACCTTATTTTTCAATAAGTTTTTCAAAAAAAAACTTTTCCCCATTAGGATTGGTTTAAAGAACCTTGAAATATTGAGGACTCAATTGAGTTTTGGGATTGATTACATTGCATACATGTGTTTTATAATTGCATGTTATTCATTTTATTCCGATTTTCTTAAACCATGTCAAATCCTAAACGTGCTAGGTCTTCATCTAGTCGTTCAAACCAACAACCAAATCCACCTTCAAATCCTTCTCCTATTCCTGAAATTCTTATTCCTAATCTCGTTGATCCTAATATGACTATCTAAAACTCGTGCTTCAATCATCCTGGTCCAAGAAATCATCATTTTTGGTATTATCAGTATTTTGACTCTTACAAAATTAGAGAAGAACGTATCCCTTCTCTTCAAGCTATGATAGATATCAATTTTAGATATCTTCCTCTTTTACTAGAGTGGAAATTTGATACACTTTGTGACCTTTAACCTATAGTTAACCATCAACTTGTTCGCATCTTCTATTCTAATGCCGTTTGTATTAAAAACCGAGCTCAAACCTAAACCATAGAAGATCGTTCCTATCTCCTAGGACAATTCTTCCATCTTGACTCAGCTTACATAGCCAATAAATTAGGATTAGATAATGATGGTATATCAAATGAAAAAAAAGTTTTTAGGTTCTCGTTATAAAAGAAGAGATAGTTCGAGTGTCTTAGATCTTCATGATCGTTTTCTTCATCTAATGATTTCTTGGTGGTTTCGACCATCCAGAGGTCGTTACTCAACTCTTAGAGCCTTGGATCTTTGGTGGTTACATTGTTTCCAAAACAATATTAAAATAAACCTACCTCAGATTATTTTTTCTGAAATTGTTGAGACCGTACATCTTGTTCCTAATAAGAAACTCTGTTCATCTCTAGTTTATGGTTGCATTCTGAGTAATATATTTTCTAAAGCCGAGCTTAGAGTTGGCCTAGATGCCGTCTTTCCTCTCAAAAACAAATTAATCTTCTTTCCTTAACGAGAGCGGGATGGATAAAGAATAACGAAACCGGTGAATGGGTTCGATCTTCTGAGAATACTCCGGGAGCTAGTTCTTCACAAGCTCCACCAGAAGCTGACGACGATCCCGAGCTTGAACAATTAATGCAAGATATTGACGAAGCCGACGATGAGCCGGAGCAGCACGAGGAACAAGCTCAGCAAGAAGATCAAGTGCCTCCATATTTTCAATCATTTATGGAGACATTTGATTTACGTTATGCATCCTTGGATTCTCGCTTCACTTCTATAGAATCTCACTTCTCGACTATGGAAGCTTAACAATTGGAAATTCTCCGGGAGATGCATGCAAACAATGAAGCAACCAACGCTCTTATTAATGCACTCACTCATGAAATGGCAGCTATACGAGCTCATTTTCCTCCTCCCGATCCTCCTACGGATGCTTGAACTTTGATCTTTGCTTTGCTTGTTTGGATTGAACTTGGATATTTGCATTATTGTTAAAACATTTTGAATGCTTTTGGATTGTTTATTTTTGGTTGTTCGAACTTATGTTTAATACATTTGATTTGGATTTCGTGTTTTTTTTGCATCTTTAGACATATATGACCAATTATCCATTACATGTTTATGAATATTGATTATGAAACTAATGGCTAACCTCTCTTTTGATTGTGATCTTAGCAGCTTAAGCTTTATATTAATAAATCAATTGGCTTACATTTTTCAAAATTCTTGTTTAAAACGTTTTTATAGGGTCTTTTTGATTTAACAAAAAGGGGGAGAAAGTGTTAAAGTAAGGGGGAGTAGTATTTTTCAAAATCAAAATTCATTTTGAAATTAGAAAATCTTAAAATGTTTTGTTATATCCAAAAGGGGGAGATTGTTGAAAACATTTTGATGTTTCGATATAACAAATTAAATTAAAAGAATTTTAATTTTGAAAATGATTTTTCTAAGCATATTCGATATATTAAATTGAATATCAAAATATTACTCAAAGTATTTCAAAGTTCATTTTAAATCCTTACAAAAGTGTAAAATTAAGTTTTAATCTTAAAATAATTTCAAAACAATTTTACGAAGTATTTTGAACTGTTTCAAAGCCAAAAATTACAGTTTGTCCAGAGGGAACCGATTCCCCCCCAAGGGGGTACCGATTCCCCCTTGAATGGTTTTGCTCCGAGAAATAACAGTGTGCTCGGAGGGAACCGATTCTCCCCAGGGGGTATCGATTCCCCCCACTGTTCAACGGTCGAATATTTGAATTTTACACTTAGGGAACTGATTCCCCATGAGGGGGTACCGATTCCCCCCACGCTTCAAGCAGAAATATTAATTGTTTTCGCACTTAAACGGCTCCAATAACTTCATTAATGATCCCCAACGTTCAGAAGTGATTCAAGGTGTATTTAAACAAGCTTAGAAGCCATTGATCAACAACAAGAAACATCAAGCAACTAGAATCAAGAGAGAATCAAAGAGAAAGCATCAAACCTCAAGTTTGATGCTTTCAAGCCTATTTTTCATTCAATATTCATTTTTCATTCAAGAACACTTATTGTGCTCAATTATATTTATTCTTGAGTGTTCTTTCTTTGTTATAGAATTGTGCAAACATCTTACCTTGTGAGGTTTTTCTTGTAAGTTTGCGAAATTTGTAATCTTCTCTTTGAGAAAGAGTGTTCTCAAGAATTGGGGTATAATTCTTGAGGGAGTTGTAAGGTTATCTCTTTGGCCTCAAAAGAAAGAACAAATTAGTGAATTTGTTGGAAAATCCTTAGTGTGGATAGCTAAGGTAGTGGACGTAGACTTTGGTTGATAAAGTCAAACCACTATAAATCGCTGTGCAATTACTTTCAATTTTCTGCAAAAGCTTCCACCAAAATTTTTATTGCCAATTCGCCCCCTCTTGGCCGATTTCATCGATCGATTAACTCAACAGCATTGTAAGAGCATCAAGAGATAGCCTTTTTTCTAGAAAGTGATTCTTGAATTCGAGAGAATTAAGAGAGATCAACATGAGCAAAGGAATGAATCTGGGATGGTGAAGTTCTAACTTGTCTACCTTAGAGATAAGGAGTGAGTTTCAAATGACAAAAAGGGATAAAAGCTAGAGTAGGTTAAGACAACGTCTATAGTTAACGCCGAGAGGTATTTCCATAGCAACCATATAAGAATACCTAGTAATCCTGTCGGGCATTTTAGTGAGTCATAATAATTCATTCTGGGCTTAGAATAATTGTTGCCGAGACAATGGTTTAGCATCAGTGCTCTATGATACGTCTGAATATGTGAAGTTGTTTGCATTATATTTAATCCAATACTTGTTTTGTTTTATCTGTCTACATATTTTCTTTGTCTCGACCACACTTTTATGAAATCATTGAATCATTATTCGTAGCTCCTTAATAGTAGTTCTTAGCTTTAATACTTAGTAGGATTAATTTGTGGCATTAGTTCTAGTTGTGGTGAAAAGATATTTCTAATCCAATCCCTGTGGAGACGATACTCACTCACTAATAGATTACTTGCATCAATTGTGTATACTTGCACAGATTAGCTTGCCTTAGGATATACATTCACAAGCGATCAGGGAATGGAGCTTACTGTCTATAATTGTTTTGTTCGTCATTAGAACATACATTTGCATTATTCTGGTGATTTCCCATGCATTAATGTTGGCAAGCCAAAGTGTCCCACTTATATTCCCACTGAGATTTGTTCTTTGGTGTCCTTGTAACGCTATACAAAGGCGCTGAGCACCCTGCAAAGAGCTTCCCTGGTTGAAAAATCTAGGCAGAAGCCACAAGAAATGATGACTAAGTTGTCAAATGTTTTACGAACCAGTAACTATGGTACTAAACCAATGTTGCGGTCATATGGTGTTCCCATAAAGTCTAATTTTACCCAAGATGAAGATTGTCTTCTACAAACCCGAGGTCAAAAGTGAGGAATGATGAAGATTTATTTCCACAGAATGGGCGATGAAATTTTAACAATAAGAAACTAGTGGAGCTAACTAAGATTGAGTTATGGTCTGTTGTTAAACTTCTCGGCACGATGTGATATAAATAGCCTTGTTCGAGATATGATTAGATGTTGAGACATGAAAGGAATTAGGATAGACCCTCCTTTTGATGTGTTTCAAGAGTCAAATCAGAACAGACAATGCTCTCCTGTTGATATAGTGGACAAAATATTTAAAGACATCCAATCTAAACTGCTTGGAGATCCACAATTCATCCTTTGTCTTTTACCTGATAAGAAAAAAATTGATCTGATTGAATCTTGCCGAGTTTAGCATAGTCACATAAGTGTATAGTGCAAATTTGATTTTAAAAATCAATGCAAAGCTTGAAGGACTGAATTTGATGCCAGCAATTGAGCAAGCACCTTTCATTCCATTTGTTTCTAAGGTTCCAACCATCATCTTTGTCATGGATGTGTCTCATGGCTCTCCTGGGCAGTCTGATATTCCATCAATTATTGTGGTGGTCAGCTCCAAACAGTTGCCTTTGATTTCCCGCTACGTGGCAATAGCACATACACAGCCTCCAAAGCCTGAAATGGTAAACCCTCTTTTTAAATATGAAATCTCTATTAGATTTCTACACAAGTTCAGGCAGAGAAAACGAATCTTATAAGGGGCAAAATTGTTTTTGTTGGGGGTAAGAAGAAATTGAAACAAGTCAAAAATTGCAAGAGTGCACACTGGTGTAAACAAAAGGTGAAGACAACTTAATCAGAAAGAGAATGAATATCACTCTTGCAGCCATTCTCACCACAGATCAAGAAAACATGCATTTATACATTATAATGAATTTGTGTCATTGCATCATACATCATTTCATAGTTACATGATAAATTTTGATCTCCCTTATGAGGATGTCTGTAAAATTTATTTTAAGAAATCTTTTGTCTCTCTTAAGATGGTTTCCCTAGAAATTTTAATCGTGACATTCTTAGAACATGTCTTCTAGAAAAATCAATCTTGTCTTAATAAAAATCATTTTCCCTTGAAGCTTCAACTTGACTCTCTCATGAAGAGGAGTCAATCTTTCAATGTTATTCTTGGCTTTCTCGTGAAGAGAAGTCAATCTTTCAATTTTATTCTTGACTTTCTCGTAAAGATAAGTTACTCTTTCAATGTCGTTCTTGACTCTCTCATGTAGATGAGTCAATCTTTCAATGTTATTCTTGACTTTCTCATGAAGAGGAGTCAATCTTTCAATGTTATTCTTAACTTTCTTATGAAGAGAAGTCAATATTTCAATGTCGTTCTTGACTTCCTCGTGAAAAGGAGTCAATCTTTCAATGTTATTCTTGACTCCCTCGTGAAGAAGAGTCAATCTTTCAATGTTATTCTTAACTCCCTCGTGAAGAGGAGTCAATCTTTCAATGTTATTATTGACTTTCTCGTGAAGGAAAATCAATCTTTCAGTATTGTCATTCTTGACTCCCTCGTGAAGAAGAGTAAATCTTTCAATGTTATTATTGACTTTCTCTTGAAGATAAGTCCATCTTTCATTAATGTTATTCTTGACTTTCTTGTGAAGAGAAGTAAATATTTCAATATTGTCATTCTTGACTCCCTCGTGAAGAGGAGTCAATCTTTCAATGTTATTTTTGACTCCCTCATGAATAGGAGTCAATCTTTCAATGTTATTCTCGACTCCCTCGTGAAGAGGAGTCAATCTTTCAATGTTATTATTGACTTTCTCATTAAGAGAAGTTAATCTTTCAGTATTGCCATTCTTGACTTTCTCGTGAAAATAAGTCAACCTTCTAGTGATGTTGTCATTGACTTTCTCGTGAAGAGAAGTTAACCTTTTAGTGTTGTCCTTCTTAACTTTCTCGTGAAGAAGAATCAATCTTTTAGTGATTATATTCTTGACTTCGTACGAAGAGGAGTCAATCTATTGGTGTTGTCATTCTTAACTTTCTCATGAAGAGAAGTCGATTTTGTAGGCTTCGGATGCCAATATTTAAGCTACAAATGAGTGTTTCCTTTTCATTTATAGATTCATCATTACTAATCTTTCAACAAAAGAATAATATAAAATAATTAAAATAATAATATTATTAATTACATTTTGTCAATAAACGTTAATTAGCATTTAAAAGGAAAGTCTCACGCGCGACACTCTTAATATACGGTTAAAAAAGGCGTTTCAGGTTTTGTTATTTTTTAAATAACAAAACCAGTAAAAAACTACCGGAAACATTATTATTTTTACCAGTTTTGTTATTATTGGACGTTTTATCGGTTTTGTTAACATATATGATAAAGCACTACCGATTTTATTATTTTTTTCTATCAGTTTTGTTATTATTAAACACTTTACCGGATTTGTTAAAAAAATTAATATTTTAGATATAAATAATAATTTTTTAAATAATTTTTTACGATTTTATTATTTTTTAAATAATAAAATCGTAACATTTTTTTAACCCTATAATAAGGGTTTCGTACGGTACAACTTTCTACATCTAAAAGTCATCAGAAAATTATTATCTTAGCCTCGGTTGGGATTTCTAGGAAAGTTGAATTCGCCTCCATTATTAGTTATTACCACTGATATGCACTCCACGTGGCGCTCGAATTTTCATGCAACTGTCGGACAATACACGTGCATTTTCTGTCAAAAGCTTACCTCTCATTTGCTGGATCGGACACCTTTTTCCAATTTTTGAACCCACTTTTCCCCCAGAACACACTGACCAGAAATAGTTTTTATATTCATTGAAAGAAAAAGAATCTCTCTCAGCAGGCCTTTCCTTCTTTTTTTAATTTCTTGGTCATTTTCACGATCCATAGATCTACACAAATCGGGGTATTATATGTGATTTTGGGTCTTAAAATCGGGATCAGGGGATTAAGGAGCTTAAATCGGGGTATTATTTGTGATTTTGGGTCTTAAAATCGGGATCAGGGGATTAAGGAGCTTCGAGTGGTGTGGATTTTGGGTAGAGCTGGGTATATGGGTTAAGGCCCGCGGGTTACCCGTTTAACCTGCGACCCGTGCGGACTTCGAGCCTCAAAAATTGAAGATCGTTTAAATTACGAGTTTTTTAGCCCGGACCGTTAAATCCGCGGGTTTAATGGGTATAACCGCGGGCTACCCGTTAAACCCGCTAAAGCCCGCTTAATTTAAAATTTATAAAATTTTAGAAAAAATAAACTTAAAGAATTTTATAGAAAAAGAAAATAAATTACTTATAAATATGATGTTACTTATAACTATTGTAGTTCTTAAATTTATTAGGGTGTTTGTCATAATTTTACCGTTGCTTGATATTTTTTTCATTTAAATATACATCATTATCATTTTCGTATTTAAATTTTTTTTATTTAATTATGACCTTTATTTTTTTTCATGAAGTATGTTATCCATTTTATTCTTTAATTATAAAAAGTCACGTGATATTCTAATAATATATCACATGACACGTAATATTTGGATTAAAAATAAGAAAGAAAAGTAAAATAAAAAATTGAAAATATACTTTTCAACTTTTAAAGACTTTTACAAAATAAATATATTTTAACAAATTAATACTTATATTTTATCAATTTTAGTATAATTGTATCTTTCAAATTTGCTCTTATACTGTAAGTATTTTATTTTATATTTTCATATTATGTTTTAGTATTTCTCTAAAGTATCCATAAAATACAATTATTAGAAACACTTGACAACTTTCTTGTTAGATTTGTATAATGTTTGACTTTGTTAAATTTTTAAGTTTGAATTTCTACTTTCAGACACTTCTGTGTATTCATATTATAGCCTTGAATAATTGTGTTTTATAAAAGTATAATGTGGTTATTGTTTTATTTGTTTTTCAATTTGGTGATATAAGTGAATATTGTTTTTTTAATTTGAGTTTAAGTAATTATATCATTATATATATATATATTAATGATTAAAAAATTAAAAAAAATATTATTTTATAATCATTTCCGGCTATTTAAAATAAAATTTAAATATTATTTATTATTTTGACAGTGCTACCTTCCTTTTCAAGTTGCTCGATCATTTTTAAAGGTGTAGTAAGTTAAAACATTATTTTTTATTGTATTTAAAGCATTTAAAAATATTTTTATTAAACGGGCCGCGGGTAAGCCTGTTTAGCCCGCGGGTTAAATGGAAGGGCCGCGGGCCTTAAAATTCAAAACCGTTTATGAATGCGGGCTTTTTAGCCCGCACCGTTTAAGCCCGCACCGTCAAAACCCGCGGGCTAAACGGGCGGGTAGCCCGTATACCCACCTCTAATTTTGGGTGCTTTATTGACTCTGTCAGATTTATGAACGTTAGCTCCTATCGCCGCACTCTCGGATCCACAACCAGCTTCAACAGGTTCTTCCGTTTGCGTTTTATTTGTTTATAATCTCGACTTGTTTGCTGGGTTATTGTACAATTTTACAGTTTTTCTGATCTCTCCCCATCTCCCCTGTGCTCGACCGAGAACCATCGACCCCTTTAACACCCATATTACAGTCACTGCTAAACAAGTAGTTGATCTACTTGTATTCTTCAGCTTCCAGCTAAAAGATCTCTCTTTTTTGGGGGTTTATTCTTTACTTTTATTTTATTTTTGTCTGAGTATATTCTTTCCTCGCTTTCTCTTACTAAATCTGTCCGTTGTATGTGAATCTTTTAGATCGGCTTGCCTTCGTAGTTTAAATTTGTTTTGTAGAGATTTAAGACTTTTTATTTTGGTCTATTTTGAATGGATCAGTGATATTTATATGTTAATTAGGTGATCCAGTTGTTTTTGATTCGTTCATTACTCTTGAGAACTGTCTCTGGATTTTTAAGATATTACCCAGACTTGAAAAGTAAACTCTTAGACCTCTCTCTCTCTCTCTTGCTCTCTCTTTTAAGCTCAAATCACCCACGAATCAGGTACTTTTAATATTGTTTCACCCGTATATTTTATTCCAGTCGATCTTTGTTTGAACCTTATAATTGTTAATAAACTTACTTATTATTATTATTAACCTAATTACACAATTTATCTTATAATTGTTATTAAACTTACTAGCAATAAATTAAAATCGTACTTAGTAACCAACTAGGCTTTTTAGTGCCCCTCAATTCTCTAGTATTTTCTGGTGCATCTTCTGTCTTCTTTGGTTTCATTTTTCATAGTTTCTCATAGCTTCAACTATAGATGATTACTTGAGGTCATGTCCGTCTTTTAGAGCCCATGGGGCGTATAGGGGGATGGCTCGATATAGTGGTGACAAGGAGACTAGACTTAGAGTTTGCTCGTTGAATGTAGGCACATTAAATGCTAGGCTGCTAGAGCTGACCGACGTACTTAATAATAGGAAAATAGATTTTGCATGTTTTCAGGAGACTAGGTGGAAAGGGGCTCGCGCCAGAGAGTGTAATGGGTACAAGTTGTGGTATTCAGGCGTAGATAAAGCTAGAAATGGGGTGGGTATCTTGGTATCCTCTAGGCTCAAGGAAAATGTAGTTGAAGTTTGTAGATATCGGGATAGGATCATGATGATTAAGGTTATTATAGAAGAGGAAGTGGTGAATGTCCTTTCAGTGTACGCCCCACATGTTGGCCTAGGAGAGGGGGAGAAACGTTGCTTCTGGGATCAGTTAGATGATGTACTTAGGAGCATTCCGGAGGACCAAAGAGTTTTCATAGGGGGAGACTTCAATGGCCATATAGGTAGTGCAACCGACGGGTTTGACGGTGTTCATGGGGGTTTCGGTTATGGTAGCAGGAACGATGAGGGACGTACGTTGCTTGAATTTGCTACTGCACACGATTTGGTGGTCACTAACTCCTTATTTAATAAGAGAGATGCGAACTTGATTACGTTTCATAGCGGGGGACATTGTACCCAAATCGACTACATCCTGGTTCGAAATCGGGATCGATGGGCTTGCATTGACTGTAAGGAGTCCCCTGAAGAGGCATGCGCATCGTAACACAAATTATTGGTTTTGGTGTTTCGCATACCGCACGGGCGGAGCACTCATAGGAGGGCTAAACTGGGTAAACCTAGGATCCTTTGGAAGAAGTTACATGGAGCGACAGCTGATGACTTTAGGAGTAAGGTTTTGTCTAATACAGGTTTTGGAACTACAAACTCAAATAATGCAGATTTGTTATGGAAAAATATGGCAAATTCCATCAGAGAGATGGGCAAAAACACCCTGGGGTTGTCGACAGGGAAGGCCAAGGAACATAAAGAATCGTGGTGGTGGAACGACGAAGTCTAAACTAAGGTGAAGACAAAGCAAACTTGCTTCAAGGAGTTTCTACAATGCAATGACGACAAAGAAAGATCGAGAACTAAACAAAGATACAAGGAGGCAAAGCGGGAAGCCAAGAAAACGGTGGCTAAAGCAAAGGATAAGGCATACGAGGAAATGTACAAGAGATTAGACACCAAGGATGGAAAAAACGGTATATTTAGGCTTGCAAAATCTAGGGAGAATAAGAAAAAGGATCTAGGTAGCATTAGGTTTATTAAGGACAACAATGGTGTTCTTTTAGCGAAAGATCATGATATTAAGATGGTTTGGGTAGTTACTTCTTTGGCTTATTTAATGACGGTGCCTCTCCCTGTAGAGATAGTACCGTTGATGGGTCAGCCGACCATCATACTACGGCCAATGACTGCCCTACAAGTAGGATTGGGTTTGAGGAAGTCAAAATGGCTCTTAGAAAGATGGGAAGGGACAAAGCTGTCGGTCCTGATCAAATTCCTATCACTGTGTGGTTGGCCCTAGGAGAAGAGGGAGTTAAGTGGTTGACCAATATCTTTAATATTATTTTAGAGACTGCCAAGATGCCAGAGGAGTGGAGAGAGTCCACGGTGATACCAATCTATAAGAATAAAGGAGATCCCCAACGTTGTGGTAACTACAGAGGTATTAAACTACTCAGTCATACCATGAAGCTATGGGAAAGGGTGATAGAGGTTAGGTTGAGACAAGTTACTAGGGTTTCGGAAAATCAATTTGGCTTTATGCCAGGCAGGTCTACCACAGAGGCGATTCATCTACTTCGACGACTTATGGATAAATATAGGGAAAAGTCTAAAGATCTTCACATGGCATTCATTGACCTTGAGAAGGCTTATGATAGCGTTCCCCGAGATACGATCTGGAAGACTTTGAAAATGAGACGGATCTCAACTGCTTATATCCGGGCGATTCGTGATATGTATTGTAGATCTACTACACACGTCTGGACTACAGTTGGCGACACCGAGGCATTCCCAGTGGAAATCGGACTCCACCAGGGGTCAGCTCTTAGCCCTTACATCTTCGCCTTGATTATGGACGACATCTATTGTGCGACACCTGACGGTGTACCATGGTGTATGCTTTTCGCTGACGACATTGTCCTAGTTGCTGAAACAAAATCTGAGTTGAATAGTAGACTGGCTACCTGGAAGACTGCTTTGGAAGAAAAAGGTCTAAGGATCAATATTGAAAAGACAGAGTATTTATGTTCAAACTTCAGTGGGGACCAAAACGATGAAGATGTAGAAGTATGAATAGAAGGACACGTTCTCCCCTCAAAGGATTGTTTCAAGTACCTAGGGTCTATGATACATAAAGATGGGGGTGTAGAAGATGACGTTACACACCGTATAAAGACGGGATGGCTAAAGTGGAGGGCCGCTACTGGAGTTTTGTGTGACAAGAAGGTGCCTCTAAAACTTAAGGGAAAATTTTATAGAATGGCAATAAGACCAGCACTGCTGTATGGATCAGAATGTTGGGCAACCAAGAAGGATCATGTAAGGAGGATAGAGACAGCATAAATGAGAATGCTTCGATGGACATGCGGTAGGACTCTGTGGGATATGAAAACAAACTCTGCTATTAGGATGTCCTTGGGGGTGGTGCCTGTTTCCAAAAAATTGAGGGAGGAAAGACTACGGTGGTTTGGGCATGTCCTTAGGCGACTACCGTCGGATGCGGTCAGGAGGGTAGAGTCGATTACAGTCGACGGTGCCAGAAGGCGAGGATGACCAAGGCGGAAGTGGGAAGACTGCTTGAGATCTGATTTGATGGATTTAGCCCTTACCGAGGACATGACCTCTGATAGAAAAGTATGGAGACTCAAAACTAGGGTAGTCGAGTAGTGTGGGTAACTTCTACTTTTTATACGTTTCTGTTATTGGTATTTATGAAGGCTTAGAACTGGGCTTGCTTTCGTTGACTTCTGTGTAACATTCTCTTCACTTTTAAATTTAGTCGGGTCTTACGTTTCTGTCTATATGCAGAGATTTTTTCATATGGATTTATTTGCAGGGATTACTGCCCAAGTACAAACGCGGATATGATATTAATGATATTAATGTCTGCATATGAATACTGTTCAACTATGTATTTATGTATTTATTTATACATGCATTGCACTTTATCTATATTTTTAATTTTCTGACTGCCGGATGTCTTCCACGGAAGCTACTCTCAACCTGGCGTTGGGGGCAGCCTACTACCCTACCTCCCCCTTACCCCATTGCATATGGGAATTGGGTTTTGTTGTTGTTGTTGTTGTCATTTGCTGGATCGTCGGTCAACGGTCTAGCTAAATCATTTCCCTCATTATTTCCCCCAATTCTCCCTTTTTTTTTGACGATTCGGTGAACAATCGGACTTCTCACACTTGTCCGATGGCCGCTGAAAACGAGTTTCAGCCGTCGATCATGTGAATCCCTCCAAAAAGAAAGTAGTTTCCCGGAGTTAGCTTTCTTTGTTTTTAAAGATGATTCTTGTGCTGTATAGAATTTGACCGGGTGAGCTGGTCACCATGTTATTAACTTCTAAGCGAAGCATCTAAACTTAAACCGATTTTTATCGAGTCTAAAACATGAGTTGGAATGCACGTGTGCTATTGTACGGCTTACTTGAATTGACATGATTATCCTTTATTTATAATTTTTTTTAACAATGACAATTAAATTTTATTAATAGAAATGAATAAATCAAAATTACAATGCATTCAAAGATAATATTACAGTTATTTCTCATTTTATTTCATAAGGACTTATATATGTAATAAAATTTGGATTGATGGTCTTCATTTATGTGAGGAAATTTTCTTTACCTTGCCCGCCAGTATAAAAGGTGATCCTTTGTTAGGGTTGAATCCAAAGAAAAATAATTTAATCTTAAATGGAGACAACATCGCTTACACATCGATTTTGGGTGTTGTGGGGGTGCTCATCATTCCTCACGCGTAATCGACTCCCGAACCCTTTTCAAAATGAGTTTTTGGTTAAACACGTGTAACTTTTTATCTTTTAAATTTATTTTTCTTAAAATTATTTTAAATGATATTTTTAGATATTCGATCTACCTAATCCAAAGGTCGATAGTGACTCCAAATTTATTTATTTATTTATGTATTTTAAAATCTAATATTTTTAAATTAAGTTGAATCGCTCCCAACAATAGCCCCTAAAAAGCTTAAGGATTATTCTGACACACCCAATTAAAGCTTATGTTAGGTAAGTTTCATTCTCGTTGGCTTGGACCATTTATAGTTACTAATGTATTTCCTTATGGCATAAATGCGTTACACCCCAAAATAGGGCTTAAAATTCTCTTAAAAATTTTTCAAGGACTAAATTGAATTTTAATTAAATTTAGGGATTAAATGGATCCAAATTCATAAAGCAACTAAAGCTAGAGGACTTATAGTGTAATTTTACTATTTTTATTTTAAGGTTTATATAACCCCTAAATCTAGAAAAAATTAAATTTTGTTTTGTTTTTTCTCTTTTCAATATTTTTCATTTTTAGAAGGAAAACTTTGATCGCCGATTCATCGTCGACCGTTACTCTGTTTTCGACACATCCCGCTCCATCATGTTCCTTGCGTCATCCCAAGTCTACAGGTGTCCTTATTGTCTCCGTTTTCGCCGTCGTGTGAAGGGGTGAAAAAGATTAATTTTATGATGTTTCAAAATCAAGTTCTCCGTCGTTCACCGTTCTGAACCGAGCTTGGTAAGTGTTCAAAACCCTTAAAATAGTTGTAGGAATTTTAAAATAATTTTTCTGACACTGTACGACGCCGCATACACCTCTGCCTACGAGTGGGGAAGTTCTACCGCCTAGTGGTTTCTAGATTTTGCCCGAACTTGACTCGCCTTCCCGAACCCGACCCGATCCAACAGGAACCGTTAATCGTTAACTTTGACCAAAAAAGTAAAAATTTTCAAAAGTCATATTTTATTTTTTCGACGTCGCGAGTCTGATTCTGAAGTCTATTTTAACAAATTCTGACCCGAAAGCCCCGAATTGAACCCGTTAATCAAAAAATGCATAGTATTTTTAGAATTTTTGCTTATTTAATTGAGATTTGGTTATGAAATTGATCCAAGAAGATATTTTTAGGAAGGTACTCATGTTTTACCTGACTGAGGGTCAGTTATATCCGGTGTTTCCCATTCGTCAGATATGCTCGATCCACATTTTATGAGAGTTACCCGTAGGTTTCCTTAAATTGCTTAAATAAAGGTTAATATTATTTATATTAGGAATCTGATATAATTTTTCGATTCGTAGGATCTAGCGCTGCCGCTGATCGTGATCGACAAACTCATTAGTAATCTTCCGTATCAAACTACTCAGATCGATACAGGTGTGTTTCCTGTTGGTGTTACATTACTATTTCTATCTGAACTGTTTGAGATTTATGATAATATTGAATATTTTTACGACACAATACCTGATTTTCTGAACAAAGTTTATCTGATTTACTGCATGTTTTTTATATGATATTCGGATTATCATATTTTCGTAACTGATTTATGAAAATAGAATATTTTCATGTTCTAATGGATTAAACTACCATTTTCATTCAAATACATACATGTTATTTATGTCATTGGGGGTATTATTTGAAGAAGTATCTCAGGCCTAGTCTATGACATTAAGACCTTACCACTTACCGTAGGCTCCTCGGCTTTGTGCTCAGGGTAAGTCCTTATCGCAAGCTCCTCGACTTTGTGCTCAGGGTAAGTCCTTACTGCAGGCTCCTCTGCTTTGTACATAGGATAAGACCTTACCGCAGGCTCATCTACTTTGTGCATAGGGTAAGCCCATACTGAGTGTACATGTAGGTTGTATGGTTTTCAGAACCTACACATTCTCGTGAGCGGACGGGGTAGTGTTAATGTTTTTAAAGCATGTTTGATGAATTGGTTTTTACTAAAATATTTTATCTATACGTTTTTATACACTGTAAGGAGTAAACTGAGCATTTTAGATCATTTCATAAATTTTAAACCTTTCATATAGTAGCAGACTATGCTAGCAGACTTGACATCATGAGGATCGACTACTCCTACTGTTGTACTACTGTATATCTCTATATGCCTTTGTTATACTTTGGTGACACGTGTTTTGCTACCATATTGATATATTTGTATTACCGATATTTTGTTTCGTAAATGTTTTATACGATTTTCTGATATATGTATATACATGTTAATCGTATAAATCCTTATTATGGATAAATTTCATATTAGATTGTTATATGGATTTTAATGTTGTTTTGAATATAAAACGAATTTCTGAATGCGATATGTGACCGCCTAGATTTGGGAATAACGTCCAGGCCGAGTCTAGGGGGTTACACTTGGTGGTATAAGAGCTTTCTGTTTTAAACACTTGGACTGTAGATGAGTCCAAAAATATGGATTTTCAATATATTTTCAAAAAACGTGTCACATTATTTTATGAGTTTAAATATATTCGAAGTTCTTGATGCTAGTCTAACTTAGGTTCAAATTATTTCTATAGAACCTTGTAGATTTACTCGATGAGTGCGACTAGAGGTCGTAGGCCAGGCTGTGGCCGTGGTCGAGGGCAAGCGACTTAACCTTCTGTTATGATAGATTATCCTATGTCACCTCGAGATCCTTCTATCCCGCAGATAGATCCATCTATTTCTAGAGATGATCAGGTTACTCCTACGAGAGACATTCCCGTTACTGAGGACGAGAACACTGATATGGTGAGGATGCCATTAATAGGGTTGTCTTTCGTATGTTTCGAAGAGCTGCTAGAGTTCCTGGTAATATGTTTGCGGTCGATATTTTGAAGTTTTTGGTAGCTGTTAGAGTAGTTCTATTTCTGAGGGACTTAATATCTCTGTTGAAAATACTGACAATTCGGTGACAGTTCAAAGTCTCATAGGTTAGTCCATAGAGTTAGATTGTATTTATAAAGGGTGTCCTATAGAGATTCATAGGAAAATATTTCTGGCTGACCTGATGGAATTACCTTTGGAGGAGTTTAACTTGATGTTTTGCATGAATTGGTTGAACAAACATCGAATTAATCTCGATTGTGAGACCAAGAGATATGTTTTGAAGACTCTGGATAACCGAAAGATTGTGATGATCGGGGAACGTCGTGGATTCCTGACGAATGTTGTGTTATCATTGGTAGTTGAGAAGATGATCAGGTAGGGTTCTGAGGCGTTTCTTGCTTATATTATGGATACTAGGAGTTTTCAATCTAACATTGAAGGCATCTGGATTATTAAGGAATTTCCCGATGTTTTTCCTGAAGAGTTGTTGGATTGCCGCAGGATAGAGAACTCAAGTTTGAGATTGAAATCTATTCTGATTCCACCCCGGTTTCGATGAATCCTTACTGAATGGCCCCAAAAGAGCTTATGGAACTAGAAGTCTAACTCCAGGAGCTGTTGGATAGGGGATTCAATAGACCTAGTGTTTCACCATGGGGAGCCCCAATTATCTTTGTCAAGAAGAAATATGGGACATTGAGAATCTGTATTGATTATAGGAAATTGAATAAGCTCACGGTTAAAAACAAATATCCTCTACCCAGGATCGATGATCTTTTTGACCAATTTCGAGGGGCTTCTATCTTTTCAAAGATAGACTTGAGGTATGGTTATAGCTAACTCAAAGTGAAAGATTCTGATGTCCCAAAGATTGATTTCTGTACTCGGTATGGGAATTACTAGTCTTTAGTGATGTCATTCAGGTTAACTAATGCCCTTGCTGCTTTTATGGATCTAATGAATCGGGTGTTTCGACCTTACATGGACCAATTTGTAGTTGTGTTCATTGATGACATACTTATGTATGCTCGAACTGAAACATAACATAATGAGCATTTAAGGATAGTTTTGCATACTCTGAGGGAAATTAAGTTATACGCCAAGTTGAGCAAGTGCGAGTTCTGGCTCAGTGAAGTGAATTTTCTTGAAAATATCATTTCTGTTGAGGGTATCCAGGTGGATTCAAGTAAAGTGTAGACTATTCTGAACTGGAAGCAACCCAAGAACATCTCAGAGATCCGTAGTTTCTTGGGTTTAGCTGGTTAATACCGTCGTTTTGTTGAGGGGTTCTTCATTACTGCAGCTCCTCTAATGAAACTATTAAGGAAAGATGTTCCATTTGTCTGGTCTGAGGACCAACAAGCTAGCTTTGACAAACTGAATATTATTCTAACTCAAGCTCCAGTGTTGATTCAACCTGAGTCGGGGAAGGATTTTTCTTTCTACATTGATGCTTCTCACTCTGGATTAGGATGTCTTTTGATGAAAGATGGGAAGATTGTCGCTTATGTGTCATGTCAGTTAAAGCCATATGAGCTCAAATATTCTACTCATGATCTAGAGTTAGCTACCGTGGTTTTTGCTTTGAAGATCTGGAGACACTATCTCTACAGAGAAAAGTGTTATATCTATACCGATCATAAAAGTCTGAAGTACCTGCATACTAAAAAAGAATTGATTTGAGACAGCGTCGCTTGTTGGAGCTTCTAAAGGACTATACCAATCATAAAACTCCTGGATAGCTCCTTACTTCCCATGATTAGAAATATTGAGCAGGGATGGAGTTCAGAGTATACTTTTGATCAGGATGACATTCTGTGCTTACAAGGTCATTACTGGGTCTTTAAATATGATGAGTTAAGATGGGCTATTCTTCAGGAGGCTCATAGTAGTCCTTATGCTATACATCCTAACGGGGACAAAATGTACAAGAATCCCAAGGAGCGCAACTTTTGGACTAATATGAAGAAGAATATTTCAGATTTTGTGGCAAAGTGTTTGACTTGTCAGCAAGTTAAGGTAGAGCACCAACATCCATCTGGATTGTTACAGTCAATTAAGATTCATGAGTGGAAATGGGAGCACATTACGAAGACTTCGTTACTGGTCTTCCTTTGACTCATTCGATATAAAAGATTCTATTTGGGTGATTGTTGACCGACTCATCAAGTCAGCTCACTTTATCCCTGTTCGAGTTAATTATTCTTTGAACAAGCTGGCTAGATTTTACATTTATAAGACCGTTAGACTTCATGGTGTTCCATTGTCTATCATATCTGATCGAGATCCGAGGTTTACGTCCAGGTTCGGAAAGGCTTTGCACAAGGCTCTGGGTACACGTTTGAATTTTAGTATAGCATTTCTCCCACTGAATGATTATCAGTATGACCAAGTGATCTAGGTGCTGGAGGATATGTTACAGGGTTATATGATTGACTTTCGTGGTAGTTAGGAAGATTTCTTGTCCTTAGGTGAGTTTGCTTACAATAACAGTTACCAGGAAAGTATTCGCATGGCACCGTATGAGGCTCTGTATGAACATTGTTGTCGTACACCTATCTGTTGGATAGAGTTGCATGATAGAAAGACTTTGGGTCCAGAGTTAGTTCAAGAGACTAATGATATTGTCTGATTTAGCCGTGGTCGCCTGAGAGAGGTATTTGATAGGAAGAAATCATATACAGATCAGCGATGGAAGGATATCAAGTTTGAGGTTGGGGATCAAGTTTTTTTCAAGGTATCTCTATGGAAGAAACTGTTGAGATTTGGACGAAAGGGTAAATTGAGCCCAATATTTATTGGGTCGTATCGTATTCTAAAGAAAGTTAGACTTGTTGCTTATTGGCTTGAGTTGCCTCCCCAGCTCAGTCGCATTCATGATGTTTTTCATGTATCCATGTTGAGGCAATATCGTCGAGATCTATATCACATCATTCAGGTTGAGTAGGTAGAGTTGAGACCTGATTTTTCCTGTGAGGAGGAGCCCATTCATATTTTAGATTGGGGTGAGAGAGTTCTTCAGAATAAGCATATTCCGATGGTCAAATTTCAATGGAGTAATCGTGAACCCTTAGAAGCTACTTGGGAGACATTGGAGTCAATGGAGGCTCAATTTCCGCATTTGTTTACATTAGGTAAATTTTGAGGACAAAATTTCTTTTAAGGGGGAAGTTGTCACACCCCCAAAATAGGGCCTAAACTTCTCTTAATTTTTTTGAGGACTAAATTGAATTTTAATTAAATTTGGGGACCAAAGTAAAATTTTGAATATATTTGGATCCAGATTCAAAAAGTAACTAAAGCGGGATGACCTATAGTGTGATTTTACCATTTTTTAGGTATTATATAACCCCTAAATATAGAAAAAAATTCAAATTTATTTTATTTTCTCTCTTCAATATTTTCCTCTTTTAGAAGGAAAACTTTGATCGCCGATTCGTCACCGACCGTTGTTCAATTTTAAACACCTCCCACACTATCGTGTTCCTTGCGTCGTCCTGAGTCCACCGGTGTCCTTCTTGTCTTCGTTGTCGCTGGCGTGTGAAGGGGTGAAAAAGATTAAGTTTTTGACATTTCAAAATCAAGCTTTCCGTCATTCACCGTTATGAACCAAGCTTGGTAAGTGTCTCAAAACCCCTTAAAATAGCTATAGGAATTTTTAAAATAATTTTTTCGACCCTGTACGATACCGGTCCCACTGCTTGGTGGTTTATAGATTTTGCCCGAACCCGACCTGCCTGCCCGAACCCGACCCCCCGACTGACCCGACCTGACCCGGTCCAACATGAACTGTTGACCATTGACTTTGACAAAAAAAAGTCAAAATTTTCGAAAAGTCATATTTTATGTTTGCGACGTCCTGAGTCCGATTTTGAAGTTCGTTTTAACAAATTCTAACCAAAAGCCCCAAATTGATCCCGTTAATCCAAATATTCTTAGATTTTTTTTAGCATTGTTGCTTATTTAATTGAGATTTGGTTATGGAATTGATCCAAGAAGATTTTTTTATGAAGGTACTCCTGTTTCACCTGACTGAGAGTCAGTTAGATCCGATGTTTCCCGTCCGTCAGATCTGCTCGATCTATATTTTACGAGAGTTACCTGTAGGTTTCCGTAAATTATTTAAATAAAGGTTAATATTATTCATATTAGAATTTCGATATTGATTTTTTGATTAATAGGATCTAGCGTTTCCGCTAATTGTGATCGACAAACTCAATAGTAGTCTTCCCTATCAGATTACTCATATCGATATAGGTGTGTTTCTTGTTAGTGTTACATTACTATTTTCAACTATTTGTCTGAACTGTTTGAGATTTATGATAATATGAATATTTTTACAACACAATACCTGATTTTGTGGACAAGGTTTATCTGATATCTTATTTACTGTATATTTCTAATATGATATATGGATTACTGTATTTTCGTACATGATTTCTGAAAATGGAATATTTTCATGTTTTAATAGATTAAACTATCATTTTCATTCAAATACATACATGTTATTTCTGTCATTGTAAGTATTATTGAAGGAAGTATCTCAGGCCTAGTCTATGACTTGTAAGACCTTACTTTGTGCACAAGGTAAGCCCTTACTAGGTGTACAGGTGGGTGTATGGTTCTGAGAACCTACACATTTTGGTGATCGGGCGGGTGTAGTGTTCATGTTTTTAAAGCATGTTTGATGAACATATTTTTACTAAGATATTTTGTATGTATGTTTTTATACACCATAAGGAGCACACTAAGCTTTTTAATTTATTCCGTAAATTTTAAACATTTCAGATAGTAGCAGACTAGGCTAACAGACTTGTCATTAAGAGGATCGACTACTCCTACTTTTGTACTACTGTATATCTCTATATGCCTTTGTTATACTTTGGTGACACATGTTTTATTTCGTAAATGTTTTATATGATTTTATGATATATGTATATATATGTTTATCGTATGAATCCTTATTATGGATAAATTTTATATTATATTGTTATATGGATTTTAATGTTGTTTTAAATATAAAAAGAATTTCTGAATACAATATGTGACCGCCTAAATTTGGACATAACATCCAAGCCTGATCTAGGGAGTTACATAGTGAAAATTACAAGCTCGACTTAGGTAAAACCTTCAAAGTAAACCATAAATTGAATATTACCTAGCTGCAAACAAGTCAAATCAAATCAAGCTTGAATATTGCTAAAATCAACTCGAACTCAAAAACTTTAAATGTAAACTCAACGAGCTAAAAATTATCAAACTCAAAATATAATATTAAAACTCAACTCAAAATCAAAAAGACTCTAACTAAAAAAAATTTAAAAGCTCAATTAAAACTCACAACTCGCTCGATTTTGAACTTGAAACCTAAGAGGGGGTTTGGAAATACTTTTCAACCAGCAATAGACGCACCTCAGCTTCATGAGCTCGGTCATTACCCCGAGCTCAATGCTGCCTTAAACCTACGTATCCTCGCCTTTTATAATATCCCCCAGCACAAAGCTGCCTTAAACCTACCGATGTGGGATACTGGGATTGTTTTCAATTTGGAATTCACAGGTCCTTGTTCCACTCGCTTCAAGTGCTCACATTTCGAGCTCATTGTAAACTTGGAAACAAATGCTAAATATGCATTAATGGGATTAGTCAAAGAAATAAGCGTCGGTTATGTAATTACCCCTGAAATCAGCACTGATAGTTTCAAGACAAATTACAAAGGTTCGGTTCATTCTTCAAGTAAACTTCCTCTTGAACAGTTTAAAGCAATCAACTCAAAGCTAATAATGTTGTGTATTTATTTCAGTTATAGTTCTTTATGATGCTGACAAGGCACCAAATGACTTTCCTTACCAAATTGCTTACATTTAATCGTGTTAACACTGTGGCTGTTAACTTTGCAGATTATGGAGGTACTTGTTCAGATTGCAAGGAAAGAGGAGTTTGACCTATCCATGGATTTTGCTGCCAAGATTGTTGCCAAATCAAAGCAAAACTTGAGGAAAGCAATCATGGCTCTTGAAGCCTGCAAAGCACACAAGTAAGAACTTGAAGCAAATCTCCCTACTTTTTCCAGTAAATTTATGAATGCAATCCATTTCCCCACCTTATAGGACTCTGCCAATGCAGCTATCCTTTTGCTGATGATCAACCAATCCCACTCGGATGGGAAGATGTTTTGATCGAACTTGCATCAGAAATCCTAGCTGATACCTCATGTAATAGGTAAGTTTGTTGTGGATTTTGTTCATATGGAAAAACAGAAGTGACATTCTGCATGATGTGATTCTATCAGATTGTTCATTACACGGGGAAAGCTTCAGAAGCTTCTTATGGATTTTGTTCATCCCAAACCGATACTCCAGGTGATGAATTTGAAACTTTTAGAATAATTCAACGAAAAAAGTAACCAAGAATCTCATTTTTCTTTTGTTTTCCCAACATGCAGAAGCTTGTAGAACAGTTTCTTAAGCAAGTCGAAGCTGGTTTAAAAAGGGAACTCTATTAATGGCACGCTTACTGTGTAAGCAGGCTGCCGACAGGAAGTTTGAACCCACATGTTTAATATGTATATGCATGTTTAATAAATTTATAGTTTGGTATGTTATATTTTAATTTTTTTATTTCAATGATATTTGTTTAAATTTTCTTATTTGTTTTAAATTTTCAGGTGTCATTTATGTTATTTTCCATATTATTTTAGCTTAAACCGAATAGGATCAATTGCATATAAGACCATGTAGTTTATGCGCATTTTGTAAGTTTAATTTTACATTTAAATGAATTTAATCATCATTCTAAAGTTAGTATATTTAGCTTATATTAGTCCTCACATTTAGGTTTCTCTTAATTTAGTCCCTGTTTAGGATTGTTTTCTTTAATTAGTAGTGTATATTTATTTTGCATGTTGATATGTTTATGTATAAGTATGTGAATAATTTATTTAGGAGTCACATAACATCATTTTGCATAATGTGTATGTTACCTTCATGTGCATAATTTAACTCCTATCACATAATCGAATTAAGGGTTTAGGGTTTAGGGGTTTAGGGTTTATTACAAAGACATTAATTAATCGACTTGGTACCGATTTATGAGGTAAGTACAATATAATATCTTGATTCTTGATATTAAATGCTCAAACCCTTGATATTTATGATATTTGAACCTGAAACCTCAAAATATAACAATTTTAAAAAACTATTTATTAAAAATATTATCGTTAGAAATATATTAAATATTTTTTATTAGATAAATAATTCTTTATTAATTTAAAATAAATATAAGAATATTTATTCAAAAATAATTTTTAACAATTTTCAATTTTTCTATTGTTTGGTTGTTTTTCTTATTTATTTTATTTTATTTTTCTATGTTGTCAAGTACTTGTGCAATACAAATTTAAAAAAGAAAGAAACAAATCAACCAAAAACGTGTAATCTAACATGTGCTTAATTAAATGAGCTTTTATTTTTTTTAGTAATATACAATGTAACAATTGGACTTGGGTTGGTTAATTAAAAAAATTGAGGGTAGTTGTATTATAGAATTTTTAATATATTTTTAAAATTTTATAATTATCAATAGTGTTTTTAATATATTTTTAATAATGTAATTTTAAAAAATTATAATATAACATTTTTTCGAGCTGCTCACGAGCTTTTCGAGTCGAATATCGAGTAGCTCGTTTAGGCTCGTTAAGAACTCGAGTCGAGCTCGAGCTCGAGTCGAGTCCATTCGATCCGAGTATTTATCGAGTCGATCTCGAGTAGCTCGCGATCTATCTCGTCTCATTTACAGCCCTAACCATAGCCACGTCGAGCATAACGACGATAAACAATTGCGCTATTGAGAGGCAACCTGATTGTTTTGGCTTTATTTTCTCTTTTCTTTTGGTTTGTTTTATTTTATGTTTACTTTTTTCTTTGAATTTTTTTCCAGATACCTATTTCAAACAAGACAAGACCACGTCTTATTGAAATTTTTCTGCTGAATTTGAATTTCAAGAATTCCATTTTTGGACATCTTACTGATTGGAATAAGGTGTGACCACATTCTACTAAGAATAGCGCACGAAGTTTGTCCTAATTTTAATTTTTTTGTGAACTACCATGTTGCCCCTCTTCAACCTACTTTTAATTGCCCTTTATTCACCTTAATCTCATATCAGTCACCACTCACAAAAAACCCCATTTATCAATTCATGCAAAAGGCACCTTTCTAATCTCATACCCATTCACCTATTCACTCATCCCAACTCTTATCACTTTTATTTATTTCTCTTTTTTCTTCATTCCATGGAAAATACAAGCAAAGTTAAAGAAATGTTACCACCATTGGAAGTCAATGCAACATTGTGGAATCTCACTTCCTTTTTGTTGAGTTAATAGATCGACGAAATAGTCAAGAGGGGGAGTGAATTGACAAATAAAATTTTGGTGGAAGCTTTTGCAGAAAATAGAAAATATTTTCACAGTGAATTAGAGTGGTTCAACTTTCTCAACCAAAGTCTACATCCACTACCTTAGCTATCCACACTAAGGATTTTCCACAAATTCACTAATTTGTCTTTCTTTTGAGGAAAAAAGTAACCTTACAAATCCCTCAAGAATTATACTCCAAATTCTTGAGAACACTCTCTCCCAAAGAGAAGATTACAAATTTCGCAAACTTACAGAAAAACCTCACAAGGTAAGATATTTGCACAATTCTAGAATAAAGAAAGAACACTCAAGAATGAATACAATAGAGCACAAATGGTGTTCTTGAAAGCAAAATGAATATTGAATAAAAATAGGCTTGAAATGCTCAAACAATAAGGTTTGATGTTTTCTCTTTGATTCTCTCTCAATTCTTGTTTCTTGTTATTGATAAATGGCTCATGGGCTTGTTTAAATACACCTTGGATTACTTCTGAATGTAGGGGATCATTGGTGAAGTCAATAGAGCCGTTATGGTGTAATTATCATTTAAAAATTCAGTTGGTAGCGTAGGTGTATCTGTTTACTCTCAATATGTATCGGTACACTCAGTGTAAAATTCAAATATTTCGCCCGTTGGTTTGACCTAGTGTATCGGTACACTTGGGGTGTATCGGTACACTAATTACATTCGATATTTCTTGGAGCCAGGAGTGTATCGATGCATTAGCTGTGTATCGATACACAAAATGCATTCGATGTTTGGTATGTATCGATACATCCAAGAGTGTATCGGTACATCCCTTAATAAAAATTATTTTTGGCCCGATTATGGTTCGAAATACTTTGTAAAAATTGTTTAAAAAATATTTTAAGATCCATACACAATTTTACACTTAAATAAGGATTAAAATTGACATTTGAAAAACTTTGAGTAATATATTTGATATTCAAATAATTTACTCGAATATTTGAAAATTGGATATAAAATCTTAAAAATTCATTTATACTTTATTTATTATATCGAAACATCAAAATGTTTTCAACAATCTCCCTCTTTTTGATATAAAAAACATTTAAGTAATTTTAAGATTTTCTTTGAAATTCATTTTTGAAATCAATTTTGAAAAAAAATATCACTCCCCCTTACTATATTCTCCCCCTTTTTGTTAAATCAAAAAGACTCTATAAAATGTTTTAAACAAGTTTTTGAAAAAAATTAGCCATAGATATTTATATAGATTTATCTTAAGCTGCTAAGATCATAATCAAGAGAATTGTTAGCCATTAGTTCATAAACAATATTCATAATCAATGTGAAATGGTAAATTGGTCACATTTACCTAATGACGCAAAAAATACTAAAACCAATATAAATTAATGGAACCAAATTCAAACAGTCAAAACAAATATATATAAATAAACATTCAAGTTCAAACATCCATAACATTCAAAACATACCAATCCAAAAACATCCAAAATGTTTTAACAATAAGTTCTAAGTTCAATAACCAAGAAAACTAAGCAAGAACAGTCTTATCGACCATCGGTGGATCAGGAATTGATAAATGTGCCCATATATTAGCCACATCACGTGTTAGCGCTTCGACCCTTTCGTCCATAGCATCGAATAGATGATTCATCGCTTCGTTGTTAGCAGTTAAATGGGACTCGATGGATGCAAACCTCATGTCAAGATTCTCCATAAACGATCGAAAGTATGGAGGCATCTGACTCTCTTACAGCGCCAGCTCATCCTCGGGTACGTGATCATCTATATCGCGCATGAGTTGTTCAAGCTCTGGATCATCGTCCACTACCGGTGCTGGAGGAGCTCGTGAAGGGCTAGTTCCCGGTGTTTTCTCGGTGGATCGAACCCGTTGATCCTTGTCCCTGGACCATCCCGATTTCTTTAAGGATGTGAAGTTTTTTGTGTTCTTGAGAGGGATGGGAACATCAAGTGAGACCCTAAGGTTGGATTTGATAAAAAAGTTGCTAAGAAGACAACCGTAAACCAAGGTTTCAACATATTTAGACGGTACATTGTTCACGGTTTCTACTAGCTCACCAAAGATGATTTGTGGCAGATTTATTTTCTTTTTATTTTGGATACAATGTATCCACCAAAGGTCTGGTACTCTAAGCGTAGAAAATCTATCTTCGGATGGTCTGAGCCACCAAGAGATGATTAAGTGAAGAAAACGTTCATGATAGGTTAAAAGTGTACTTGCACTAGCTTTGGCTTTATAGGAAGTAGCCACAATTTCTCTTTTATTATCTAGACCCACGTTATCTAACCCAAAGGTGTAAGTGATTGTGCCAAAGTCAATGTAAACAAATTGGCCTAAGAGATAAGATCGAATACCTATGGTTTCAGTACGAGACTCGTTTTGGACACAAACCACATTGGAATAGAAAATGTGGACTAGTTGGTGATAAACGATAGGTTTGAGGTGAAAGTGTTTATCAAATTTCCAGGATTTCAGGGTAGGAAGATAATGAAATTTAATATCAACCATAGTCTCTATGACTAGGTTCATTAAAACAGGAGTTTAGAATGGCCGTTTCTGGTTCGTTCGGGTTTGGATTTGGATTGGGAGGTGGAATAAGAGGTCGGTTTTGAGGTTGGTTTGAAGACCAACTAGATAATGACCTAGGGCGTTTAGACATAATCAGAATGGATAGGGTTACCTGTAATTTGAAAATACATGTATGCTTTTATTTCGAAATTAATTTTTTTTGACAAAATTGTGTTATTTTTGAAGAAATTAGTTGTAGATTATAGTTCTAGACTACAATCTAACAAATGTCTGATATATAATTCAACCTAGAATTAATCAAATCTAGTCCTAAGTTCAAAAATTAATAAAATAGTAGTTTTAGAAAAATACCTTGAAAATTTTCAGATTGAGTGGAATGTAGTGATGTTTGCACGATTTTAATGATCATAGCAGGATTCTACGTTGAAAAGCAGTTGGATTCCGACTTGAAACGATGATTTTTGGCAAAAGTGGAGATTTAGAGTGAGAGAGGGAAGGAACTGCACTAGGAGTGTTTTGTATAGGTTTTGAGAGAATGAAGGTTTTTAGGGATTTAATACCCAAAACCCGACGAGTGTATCGGTACACTCTTGAGTGTATCGATACACATTCAAGGAATGCATCAGTACACTATCATAGTGTATCGATACATAGCGAGGATGCATCGATACATAGCGAGGATGAATCGATACATATGTATCGATGCACTGTGCACAAAAATATTAAAATCTATATTTAAACACTCAAAATGCTAAATTAATTAGCTCTAGTGGTATTGGCAACTCATATATCGAAAATTAACAATGGTAAATCAATCAAATCTATTCTTAAATTTGATTTGAACATATTATTAATTTTCAATAAAGATCACAAACTCCCCCTAACTATTTGCAAAGAATGCAATCAAAAATATTATTTTTATAAGCATTTTCCAAAACTAATTAAAAATGCTAAAAATTATTTTAAACACTAAGTCAAGGTAGGTTTTTTAAACCTAATTTTCTCCTAAGTATCCAAAATCTTTCTTTATCTAAAGGTTTTGTAAAAATATCCGCTAATTAATGCAAAGTATCAACATATTCTATAACTCTATCTCCTTTAGTGACACGATCTCTAATGAAATGATGTCTAATTTCAATGTGCTTAGTTCTAGAGTGTTGGATGGGATTTTTTAGTAAGACAAATAGAACTAGTATTTTCACACTTGATAGGTATGGTACCTACTTCAATTCCATAATCTAAAAGTTGTTTCATCCATAAAACTTGTGCACAACAACTACCGGCTGAAATGTATTCCGCTTCAATGGTAGATAATGCAACACAATTTTGTTTCTTTGAAAACCATGAAATCAACATAATTCCTAGGAATTGACAAGTACCGGAGGTATTTTTCCTATCTATTTTGCATCCTCCATAATGCGCATCAGAGAAGGCATGCAAGCTAAAGCTAGAGTCTCTAGGATACCAAAGTCCTAAACTATGAGTGTCCTTAAAGTATCTAAAGATTCTCTTAATGGCTTTTAGATGTGTTTCTTTAGTGTATGATTAAAATCTAGCACATAAGCAAACACTAAACATAATATTCGATCTACTTGCGGTTAGATAAAGCAAAGAGCCAATCATAGACCTATATAATTTAACATCTACACGTTTACCTCATTCATCTTTGTAAAGCTTTGTAGATGAGCTCATTGGAGTGGCTTGGGGTTTTCCATCTTCCAATCCAAATTTTTTTAGCATATCCTTGACGTATTTTGCTTGATTGATGAAGATGCCATCTTTCCTTTGCTTGATTTGGAGTCCCAAGAAAAATGAGAGCTCCCCCATCATGCTTATCTCGAATTCACTCTGCATTAGCTTAGAAAATTCTTGGCAAAGAGCATCATTAGTATAATCAAATATTATATCATCAACATAAATTTGAACTACTAATAAATCTTTACCTTTTCGCTTTAAAAACAATGTAGTGTTAACCTTTCCTTTTGAAAAACCTTTTTCTATTAAAAAGTTTGACAATCTTTCGTACCAAGCTCTAGGAGCTTATTTAAACCATATAATGCTTTTGTAAATTTAAAAATATGATTTGGAAAATTTGAATCTTCAAAACCAGGAGGTTGTTCCACATACACTTCTTCTTTTATAAAACCATTTAAAAATGCACTTTTAACATCTATTTGATATAATTTAAAATCATTGAAACATGCAAATGCTAATAACATTCTTATTGCTTCCATTCTAGCTACGGGAGTGTATGTTTCATCATAGTCTATGCCCTCTTCTTGAGTATAGCCTTGAGCAACAAGTCTAGCCTTGTTCCTCACTATATTACCACTTTCATCTAGGTTATTCCTAAATACCCATCTAGTACCTACAATAGATTTATTACTAGGCCTTTCAACTAATGTCCATACTTTACTTCTCTCAAATTGATTTAACTCTTCTTCCATAGCCATAATCCAATTTTCATCTTTTAATGCTTCTTGAATATTCTTAGGCTCTATGCATGAGATATATTCAACATAATTACATATATTTCTAAGAGAAGATCGAGTTGTTACCCCTTTGGATGGATCACCTATAATTTCACCATCCTTGACATAGTTGTATTCTCTTGGGTATGAGATTTCCCTTTCTTCAATGGTTGGATTCTCGAGAACATCTTGAGTTTCCTCATCTTTCAATTCTTCTTTTGATAATGATGGTTCTCCAATGTCATGTCTAACATCATTTGTATTTATAATACCTACGTCATCATCAACACAAGAATCCTTCCTCGGAAGGGGATTATCATCGAAAACAACATGTATAGACTATTCTACCACTAAAGTTCTTTTATTAAATACTCGATAAGCTTTAGAATTTAAGGAAAAACCCAGAAAAATTTCTTCATCACTTTTAGCGTCAAATTTGCCAAGATTTTCTTTACCGTTATTTAAAACAAAACATTTACATCCAAAAGGATGAAAATAAATAATGTTAGGCTTTCTATTTTTGAAAAGTTCATATGGAGTTTTCTTTAAAATTGGCCTAATCATTACTCGGTTTATAACATAATAAGCGGTATTTGTGGTTTTTGCCCAAAAAAATTTTGGCAAATTATTTTCACAAAGCATGGTTCTAACCATGTCTTCTAAAGTTTGATTTTTCCTCTCAACAAATCCATTTTGTTGAGGGGTTCTAGGTGCTGAAAAATTATGGTTAATACCATTAGAATTACAAAAATCAATAAATCCAAGATTTTCAAATTCAGTACCATGATCACTCCTAACACTAGTTATGGAGTAACCTTTTTCGTTTTAGATTACTTTTGAAAATTTGATGAATTTTTACTAGTTGATACATCATTAATGGATTTAAAGGAAGCTCTTTTGTGTTTTCCTTTAGCACATGCATCACAGATTTTATCATTATCAAATTTTAGTTTTGGCAATCCTCTCACTAAATCTCCTTAAATTAGTCTTTGTAAAATACTCATGCTAGTATGTCCTAGTCTCTTATACCATAACCAACTATCATGTTCATCCTTGACAACTAGACACAAGTTAGTCATATTAATAGAATCTAAATGCACCATGTATATGTTTCATATTCTATGACCAACAAGCATAATCCGATTAGATGCAATGTCAACAATTTTACAACCATTTGTTTCAAATAAGACATTGTATCCTTTATCACATAATTGACTAATACTCAATAGTATGTTTAACCCATTCACATATAATACTTTTTCTATTTGTATGGAAGAGGTATTACCTATAGTACCTATACCTTCAATGTAACCTTTTGAGTTGTCACCAAATGTTACCACTCCTCTATTTTTATCGTTAAGCTCTATAAACCGGCTCTTGTCTCTAGTCATGTGTCTTGAGCATCCACTATCAAGGAACCATGAATTTGAACTTTAATTTTTCGCCTTGTAGCAATGCTCCTTTTCCTACAAACATAGATTGATTTTTGATTTTTTATTTTTGGTACCTAATTTCTTTTGGGTCCATATTCATTAGTTTCTAAAATCCTAGTCCCATTGGATATCCATTTGTGTAGGATATCTTTATCTTTAGTTGTAATGAGTTCTTTAGGAACCCATATACTTCTAACAATTTTTCCTTTAGAGGTTCTTTGGGGACCTCTATAATTGTAGTTTTTAAAACTTTTTCTAACAAAGTAGGATTTTGACCTTTCTCCATTTTCAAAACATTTTGTTCCAACTTTATCAAAAGAAGCTTTAAGATCTTTAATTTCTTTTTGATGATCATCGTTGACCTTTGAAAGTAAATTATGCAAATCAGATTTTTTCTTTTCAAACTCATTTAGTTTGATTTATAATTCATTAATTTTACTTTCAAGATCATTGTTGATCTTAGATATGAGATTATTTTCATTTTTCTATTTTGAAATATCTTTCTTGTATTTTGAAAATAATTTCTCATAATTCGAAGCCAACCCAGTATATTCCTCTACTAACTCATCAAAAGAATAATCTTTAAAATTAGATGAGTTAGGAGTTACCTGAGAATTTTCCTCGATGGCCATTAAACACAAGTTTGCTACTTCTTGTTCCTCTTCATCGGATTGTTCATCATCACTCCATGTAGCCATGTGTGCCTTGTGCTTCTTCTTGGATTGACCATTCTTCTTCAATTGTGGGCAATCGTACTTGACATACCCCGGCTTTTTGCATTCGTAGCAAATGATAGGGTCCTTCTCCTTTGATTCAATTTTAAAGCCTTCATTTATTTTGAATTTTCTTCCTCTATTGGGCTTCATTAGTTTTCTAAATCGTTTGACAAATAATACCATTTTCTCTTATCATCATCATCTTCATCTGAATCACTCTCATCTTTTGTAGATTTGAGGGAAACTCCAAAGTTTTTCTTCTTCTCCGTCTCCTTCTTTGTCTCGTCCTTCTTCTCGAGGTCTACCTTATCTTGAATCATCATTTCGTGCATGAGGAGAGAACCGATGAGTTCATCGAGAGTTAAAAACTTTAGGTTTTTAGCTTGGATGATCGGCGTCTTCTTAGACTGCCAAGCTTTAGGAAGAGAATAAATTAACTTCCTCACAAGCTTTTCGTTTGGAATGATCTCTTCATAAGATTTGAGACCATTGACAATCACAGAAAATCTATCCGTCATAGCTTTGATGTCTTCAACTGGTTTCATCCTAAAATTTTCATAGCTATGAGTTAGAAGACTAATTTTAGAGTATTTTATCTCGTTTGTGCCTTCATTAGTGACTTGTAGTTTATCCCATATCTCATTTGTGATTTTACAAGATGAAACTCTTCCGTATTCATTTGGTCCAAGAGCACAAAATATAATATGGATAGGCTTTGAGTTGAGCTGGAATATTCTTGTCTCTTCTTCACTCCACAATCTTGAATGAGTGGAAGGTATGGTGTATCCGTCTTCCACAATATTCCATGCTCCCAATATTCCATGCTTGAATTGCATGTACCTTGCTTGAATGAGTACCTCATTCTATTCTTCCAATAAGCATAATTATCTCCATTGAAGAAAGGAGGCTTGTTGACATGCATTGAATCAAGAACGAAGTCGAAGTTTGAAGTGGAGGCCATTGATGACTTGAATATCGATATAACTCTTCCCGAATCGACTCAAGAGGTAGTTAAACCTTCAAATGAGTGTAGCTCTGATACTGATTGTTGAGTTAATTGATTGACGAAATAGCCAAGAGGGGGTGAATTGGCAATTAAAATTTTGGGGGAAGCTTTCGCAGAAAATAGAAAATATTTGCACAACGATTTAGAGTGGTTCGACTTTCTCAACCAAAGTCTACGTCCACTACCTTAGCTATCCACACTAAGGATTTTCCACAAATTCACTAATTTGTCTTTCTTTTGAGGACAAAGAGTAACCTTACAAATCCCTCAAGAATTATAACCCAAATTCTTGAGAACACTCTCTCCCAAAGTGAAGATTACAAATTTCGCAAACTTACAGAAAAACTTCACAAGGTAAGATGTTTGCATAATTCTAGAATAAAGAAAGAACACTCAAGAATAAATACAATAGAGTACAAATGGTGTTCTTGAAAGCAAAATGAATATTGAATGAAAACATGCTTGAAATGCTCAAACAATAAGGTTTGATGTTTTCTCTTTGATTCTCTCTTAATTCTTGTTTCTTGTTATTGATCAATGGCTCCTGAGCTTGTTTAAATATACCTTGGATCACTTCTGAACGTTGGGGATCATTGGTGAAGTCAATAGAGTCGTTATGGTGTAATTATCATTTAAAAATTTAGTTGGGAGCGTAGGTGTATCGGTACACTCTCAATATGTATTGGTACACTCAGTGTAAAATTCAAATATTCCGACCGTTGGTTGACCTAGTGTATCGGTATACTTGGGGTGTATCGGTACACTAATTACATTTGATGTTTCTCAAAGCCAGTAGTGTATCGATGCATTAGTTGTGTATCGATACACAAAATGCATTCAATGTTTGGTATGTATCGATACATCCAAGAGTGTATCGGTACATCCCTTAATAAAAATTATTTTTGGCCCAATTATGGTTCGAAATACTTTGTAAAAATTGTTTTAAAAAAATTTTAAGACCCATACACAATTTTACACTTAAGTAAAGATTAAAATTGACATTTGAAAAACTTTGAGCAATATTTTTGATATTCGAATAATTTACTCGAATATTTGAAAATTGGATATAAAATCTTAAAAATCATTTATACTTTATTTGTTATATTGAAACATCAAAATGTTTTCAACCCTTTTCCATCATCACCTTGAACCATCACAACCTGACTTGCTCACAATCAAGTAATTCCCCCTTTTTTCCCCTTTTCTCTTTAATTTCCTTTATGAGCAATTTACTTGTGCATACATTGAGGATAATGTAGGATTTAGGTGTGGGAGAGATATTTCATACATGATTTCATTGTTTTGAAAATTGTTTTTCTTGTGCTTGAATTTTGGCGTGCTTCAGTCCATATACGTTGACTATTCTTTTGAAGTCTTGAATCTTTGCTTAATATTTTAGAATACCTTGAAAGTTTTGAATACATATTGGTTTGGATTATAATGCATGAAAGAGACAAGCATGATTAGTGTTTTCTTAAAAATGCTTGATGACATATCTTGAGGTCATTAGTTGAAAAGTGCACTAGACTTGATGCAAATTACAAACTTTGGTGATATTTTGAGCATAAGAGCAATTCATTATATTTTGCTCAATTTACTTTTTGATAATTGTGTTGAACTTAGCATGTTTATTCTAGAACTTGCTTGTGAATGCATTTTAATACTACATTTTTGGATTGGTGTTTTAAGATGATAAAGGAAATTAAGTTTAACCCACTTCTCAAACTTCAAAGTGCATACCCATATGTTTTCCCCTTAGTTATCCAACTTGAGCCTACTTTTCATTTTTATTTGTTTTACCACATTTTAACCCAAAGCCTTTTTTTTGTTTGTTATCCCTTATTTTTGTTGCCTTTTTCAGGACAAGAGAAAAATGTTCCACATACAAAAGAAAAAGAAAAAAATGATGAAAAAACTAAAAAAAGTTGTTGAAGTTTGTTGCCTGAAGTAATGAAGATATTTGGAGATAGGTATGTAAAAGTAATTAAATGTTGAATTTTCCAAACTCTTTAGTGCTTGAATGAGATATGAGAATAAATTTCAAGAAGTTGGAAGTACATTTGATTTTGTTATGTGGAATTGATATCATGCAAATTAATATATATTATTTTGATTGTTAAACCTTCAATTTTTTACCTTTTACCACACCCTTACCTAATCCCCATTACAACCCTTGAAAAGACCCTTTGATTGTTGCATCACATTCATATGTAGTGGTGAAGATTTGATTTTTTTGTAAGCTTATGGTAATATCGTGCTATGTTTTGACCTTGATAGTTTAATTCACCCTGAACACTTTGAGAGTACTGAGTGAAACCATGTGAGGGTGTTAAGTCTTGTTGCACTTGATGTTGGTGGATTAATGAGATTTTCTAATTTTGATTCAAATTTATCTCATTTGTGCTATTTCTCTTAATTATCATTATGGTTCAAATCCTTGACGTGTGCTTAACTTTATTGATAATTTGGGATATTAAATGAGACAAAAAGAAGGTAGATAAACGAGTAGGTATGTTGAATTGAGGCATGCTTGAGGACAAGCATGATTTAGGTGTGGGAGAATTTGAAAAGTTATAATTATATACATCTTTTTATGATTAATTCCCCTATAATCTTATTAGAAATTGATCCTAATTGTGGAAATTATGTTTGTTTTTATTCAGGAGGTGAAATATGGATGCAATGGTGAAAATCAGCTCAAAAGCATGCGTTTAGACTTCTATGTGAGAATCGAGTTTTTTGGAAGAATATGGAATTGGGCAGAAGACCATCTTCGACAAGGCATGACTATGCCTTATGACTGACATGAGGTTGCTGTCTAATAAGAAGAATATGAACTTTTGGAGTCAAATTCGAGATGAAGTTCACTTTTATGGATGTTTCCATTATTTTGAAAGTATATTGCCAAGAATCAATCTCTTTTCAATTAGGACTTCATTTATTTTCATTTTACTTTTTTCTAGCTTTCCTTATTTAAATTAGACTCATCTAAAGGAGATTTATTTTGGCTCTCTATATAAAGAGTATCTTAGCCACTTTTTAGGATATTTTTTGATAGCACAACTTCTTTTCTCTTTTATTTTCATTCTACCATGAGTGGATAAGCTTTTATTTCTGATTCTAGGGTGAAAAGATTTTGTTGTAATTTTGTGAGGCTTGTGCTAAATTAGTTTTTCTCCTTTAATCTAAGTTATCTTTACTTATTGTTCTTATTTTTATGAATTTTTTATATTGATTAAATTGACACCTTAATTTGATATTGAGTTTGTTATCGCTATTCATAAGTTTGTGATATGTAATTGTTATGAACAATTGATATAAGTAGCAAGGGGTAAGTCTCATAATTTATGTTTGTTACATTTTATTTTTCGAACTTCGCATCGCTCATGACAGTCTCCGGGGAAATAAAGGTACGAAATTAATTGATTTTGTTTTGGTCATTCCCACGATTCTTAATGTTATCATCAATGGTAAGATTTGATTTGAATTCTTGTTGCAAATAGTTTGGCTTATCAATTATGAAAGGGGAACCATACTTGTTACGGTTCCAAGCAATTAACTAATTACTTGGATGTTGAAAATTAATCTTTTAAGCCTATGATCAAAATTACAGTCGGATGAAGTACCACATTTGAATTGGAAGTTCGATAAGAATGGATTTTCATTATTTTTAATTTTAGTTTTGTTTCTTGATTTTTTGTTTCTTGATTTTAGTTCAATAAACCAAAACCCCGCCATTTTACTTTTATTGCTTTAACATTGAGATTCTAATTTAAGCTCTCCTGGAATTCGACCTGATCTCACTATTACTACAAGTTAGTTTAGTATAAATAAGTTTTTATTTTACAGGACTTCAACAACTGTCACATTGCAAAGAAATTCTCCGTTACATTTACTGTCATCAGGTAATAAATTTGAACATTTTTTTTGTAAAAATGAAGGAATATCTTTGTTCTTCACTTGGATATACGTGTGTCATTGAATCTTGCATGAATCTTGCATAAATCTTGCATAAATCTTGCATGCATCATGCATAACAAGGATGGAGGTTGGGGATTATGGACATAGCTTAATGTGGAACCTGATGGTGGCCTCGATAATGCTTGTGAGAGAGCCCGAATATGGACTATTGATCAAGGGGGTGTCATAAACATTACCTCTTGGGGAAAGACTTGTCTTGTAGTATGCAGTCTTTATTTTGTTTACTATCAAAATTAATCTCTACACATTAAAACATGGTTTCATGTATATTTCTTTAATGTAGATACTGGGTGTTTACCTTACTGTCATTTTCATACTATGATACTGAACTGATTTTGAACTTATCTGTATTTTTTGTTTTTGCACTATTGGAACACACTGTGCTCCCTCGCTTACTCTCCCAATCTTTTTCCCATTCAGATACTATTGGATAAGCAATCTGAACTTGATACTTGGAGGATCGGCACATTCCCTGCAATGCATTTTGTTGTAATGTTTTCATCTTTTGAACTATCTTTATTTTAGTGACACGTGCCTATATTTTGAGATACATGTCTTATGATGTTTACTCTTTTTTCCATCGACATGTGGAACATTTTAATACTATTAATTCAAATTTTATATTAATTATAATATTTATATTTTTAATACTTTTTTTGCCATTATATGATTTTAAAGTGTTGAAAAATGTTATAAAAAAATATTGTAATCGGCTAGATCTAGTCGTAACGTATAGGATGGGTCTAGGGGTTAGAGTTATACCTCTAGAGATATAATTTTGTCTACTAAGATCATTTTAGGAGGGACTTTCCCACGAAGAAAGTTCTCATACTGCCAAAAAAATCCTTGACAAGACCTTTGATAAATTCAAGAGATTTTTCAAGACAAAATCTACCAAGTGAAGGTTGTATTTATATACAATATTGATCTATAAATATCAATCATCACTCTTGAATTGACAACAATACGTATAAGGAGTCAATATGTAAGCCCTATACTAAGCAAGATAAGGAATCTTCTCCTAGTCTTTCATTCTACTCTCACTGAAATCTTCAATACAAAAATGATTGTAGGCCAATCGTCCGATCATCATCAGTCGCGACTCTCTGTCCTCATCAAAAGGATGAATCAACTACTATTGACACAACTCATTTATTCTTAGTAACCTTAAACTACATTTATCATTATTTTATGTCATGTAATTATACATCTATTTATTACTTAGTAATTTTGAGCTTTACCCCTTCATTGAATACTTTTATTTGTTGATAAAAAGGTATATATACCCATCAAAGGAAAATAATCGAATATGGTAAATGATGCACAGACTTTGATGGATTTAATTATTTGTGGCATACCACAATTCTAAATAAACAAAGAATTATATATGTAGATTTTCATAATCACCATACATATACACATATATGCTTCTGAACAGGAAAAAAAGAACCCTATACCACTGCATCGAGCTACAAAATTGTTGATAAATTTTTAGCTGTCAAACGGTGGTTTTCCCCAGCAGGTAAACCATACATATCTAGATTACATATGCTTTTTGTATATGTGTGTGTAAATTTTGGATAAAATGGAAAAATACAGGGACTGTGTGGAACTTTATTCAAGAATAATATGTTACACTATGCATCATACATGAATGCTTTCTCATTGTGGCCTCTTTGGGAGTACTGCAATCATGTTTGACCTTCTAAATAAATATACTTTTTAATATAAATAAGGATCATGTGGAAGATAATTGTGTAAAAACTAAGTATATTTAATTGTATTTTGGATTATTAGTAATGGTCTTTCATCCTTTGTAACTGGAAAAGGACATCAATGAAGTTGTACGATTGGCCTTCTAAATAAATTAATATGCTTTGGAATGAAAGAATGATCAATCCCTTATGTTGTCCTTTACTTTTAAAATATTTATTTATATTTTCTTGATTAATTCATTCTAAAAAACGATCGCATGATTTTATGTTTGAGAATGAGTTTATAAAATTTTAATGGGGTAAACATGGCTAATCAATAGAAAATATAAAGAAAATACTTAAATTATATAAAAATTTAAAATTTTCAAGGGCGAAAGATCCAAACAATCCCCTCTTCGGTCTATCATTGTCCATTCTTTTACATGTTTTAAGGGTGCTAAAGTTCCCAAAGATGTTTATTGGTTGAATACGAACTTGTCTTACTAAGTTTTGTTTTTTATTGAGGTGAATGGTGGATTGGTAGTTTTCTTTCCAAGAGCAAAACGTATTATATAAGAGGATCTTTCATCCTTATAATGGATATTCTGTTAGGAGTTTTTTTAATATAATTATTAGTTTTCAATTTATTAATTGATTATTTAAGACAGAATATTACAAAAGTTTATTATAAGAATGATTCTTTTAATTAATTTTCCTCTATTCATAAGACATGGTTTATCACTATATCAAGGGTGAATCTCATAAGAATTTATTGAAAATGGTAGGGGAAATAATATCACTGGTCAATTATTAGTAGTAAGTTTATAAATGTGCCACAATATTTAAAAAAGTCACAATTAAAACACTCAATTTATTGATTGTAATGATTAAGTCTCTATTAGGGGTGTAAACGAGCCGAGTCGAGCTCGAGTATTGCCAAGCTCAACTCGAACTCGAAAACTTTAAACATAAGCTCGACTCAACTCGAAAACTCGGGAGCCTAAAATTTTCAAACTCGACTCGAACTTGAAAGATAAAATTGAAACTCGACTCGAACTCAAAAAAAAATTCAAGAGTTCGACTGAAGCTCGAGACTCGATTGAAGCTCGATTCAAACTCGATTTTGAGCTCGATTCAAGATCGATTGTGACCTCGATTCAAGCTCAACTTAAACTCGAGGATGGGTTAATACTTTTTTGCTGAAACCCATTCCCCTTTTATACATTAGACTTACCCCTTATTCCCCAAGAACCAACGATGTCAGATATCAACTCACATAGGACAGTGTATTTCCAAAGTGGATTGACGGCACAGAAAACCCCATTTGCATCAATGTAGATAGGAAGGAATCAAGTGATCGGTTTTCATCAAAATGGAAAGCAGAATCTTGTCAAAAAGAAACAATAAATACCATTAAATGAAGAGCAAATTGCATAATTAAACTTTCTTCTCGAGAAATCAATAACCATTTAAGAAGCCTTTTCTGCAACCAACTGTTCTCTGCAGCCCATCAAGGAAGCAGTTCTTGGAAACATTCCGACCATTTCCTTTTGTGATACTGACTCGCCGATGCGATATGTTGACATTGGTATCCCTGCTAACAACAAGGGAAAGCACAGCATCGGTTGCCTTTTCTGGTTGTTGGCAAGGATGGTTCTTCAGATGCGCGGCACAATTGCTCCCGGACAGAAGTGGGATGTGATGGTAAAAGATATATCACTTTCATGATATCTCCTATACAATTTGAATGTGTTAATTTGTGTTACTTATACATGGTTTGTATGTAGGTGGATCTATTTTTCTACAGGGAACCTGAGGAAGCTAAAGAGGCAGAAGAGGAGGAGACTGTTGCGGCCCCTGATTATGGACTCCCTCCAGCAGATTTTGGAATGGGTGGGTTAGCAGCTGATCAATGGCCTGCGCAAATAGGCGATCAATGGTCTGCTGACATGGTTCAGGCACCCATTTCTGGTGTCCCTGCTGCTGTTAACTGGGGTGACCAAGGTAATAACTTCTATTTCTGATTATATCATTTAATTTACGTCTTACTTATTGTTTCCTTTGCTTAATCTACTTTGAAATTTTGAATGCAGTTGCAGTTGGTGGTGCTGAAGGGTGGGATGTTGCAGCCGCTCCAGCACAAATCCCAGGTGTTCCCGTCGATGTCACGGCCCCTGCTCCCACAGGTTGGGTGTGAGAGGGATTCATTTTAAATTTTGGCAAAAATGTTTTGTTTTAAAAAGAACCATTTTGAACTTTGTTATGATAAAGATGGAATTGTGTGTTCTGGCAATAGTGTTCTTGTAGACATCAATGGCTTTAGAAATTTTTGTTATGAATTTATATTCTGTTATATGCGGTAATGGCTTCTTGTTATCAGAATGTGTTAAAATTGTATGCTTTGCATTATCACCTAAACTAATAACCAACAGTGATAAACTAAAGAAAGATTCAAATTCTACCATGCATTTCCCTGTGTCCGAAATAATCAACAATGATCGGATCAATTGGTTTTGTAAGTAATGTGATTGATTTGTGGTCATTGAAGTTTCTAAATTTTTAATGTCATTGCACATTCAATACATTACAAGCGTAAAGATTATTTTCTAGGATTAATAGGAAATTTACATTTGAACACCAACCTCGTGCATTTCAATTTCATTCATTTCGTCCTTTTACCTTCTCTTTTTAACGTTACTCACATTTGCTGACCATCTTTTCTTCTTTCTTTTGTACTTTTCATGTACTATAAGTCTATAACAGTCTCCTCATTGCGTAACTTTTCTGTCAGCAAAGAGAAGATGACAATGAAGATGAAGCTTCACGCTCATCTACTTAATCTTTTCTTCTTTTAGCCTTTGCTGATTTTCCTAATACTGATGGGAAAAATTTCTTAAGAAATGGTTGCATAATTGTCACCTCTCCTATAAAATATTTAGCCAGTGATATCATGGAAATTTCAGTTTCGGCACATACTCAAGGTTTTTAGTACAAATTTATCCATTCTAAATTCCATTCACTATAATTGTATGGTGTTGTGAACAAATATCAATGTTATTCTACTTAATATCTTAATTATTAACTCGACACTACAGGCTTGATTTCCAAAGGTTATATTGTTGAGTATGATTCGAAGAGTATTCGATCATTTGGAATTTTATTCATCAATAATGTATTTTTAATATATTTTTAATAATGTAATTTTAAAAAATCTAAAATTATAATATAATATTTTTTTCGAGCTGCTCACGAGCTTTTCGAGTCGAGTATCGAGTAGCTCGTTTAGATTCGTTAAGAACTCGAGTCGAGTTCGAGCTCGAGTCGAGTCCATTCGATCCGAGTATTTATCGAGCCAAGATCAAGTTGATCTCGAGTAGCTCGCGATCTGTCTCGTCTCATTTACAACCCTAGTCTTTATGGCGTTAAATGGGTCATTATATTATAAGTTTATTATTTCATCATCGTGTTTCAAAAAGTCACAATCGAGTGATTCTATTTATTGATTATAACAACCTGACAATTTTTTGTTAGGTGTGTAACAAACATTAAATTTTGAATATATCTGGGCGATTTAATTATTACAAGCTGTAAATAACATGGTCTAATTATTACAATTTATAACACTCTAAACCTGATTCATAATAACCAACGGGCTTAAAATGTCGTATTGAGTCAAATATTTAAACCATAAAATTTTATCATTCACAAAAATTAATAATTTCATCTATTCCAAAAATAAAACATTTTATACAAAATACAGAGATACGAGGCATAACTGAATTAAAAATAAAATGACCTAAAGAATTACAAATTCATAGTTTACCCAAATATTCATCTATATAATCATTAGCAAAATTATTCACATTCTTTGAATTATTTATTTCTTGGAATTAGACCACTTTATTTAGAATGGACTTTCTAATCATATATATATATATATATATATATATATATATATATATATATATATATATATTGGCATAATATTAAAATTTGCCCCTAATGTTTATTAAAATAATTATTTTATCCCCTATACTATTTTTTGGAAGATTTTGGCCCCATCATTTTATTTTAGGACAAAAAGGCCCCTAACATTTGACAGAATAATCACTTTGTCCCTGATTCTTTTTTTTTTGGGGAATTTTAGCCCTCAATGTTTCGTTTTAGGTTAAAAAAAGATTTTTATTTTGGAGCATTAACCGTGTATTAACTAATAATTTTCATCTATAGAGAAAGTTTTTTACCTAAAAGTGAAACGTTGGGGTCAAATTTCTCAAAAAAAGAAGAAAAAGAACAAGAGTCAAAATGACCATTTAATAATCGATGGAGGCTATATTTGGCATTCTGCATATTATATTTCCTTATCTTCATTTATCCTTTTCACGTAATGCATTTATCATGTCTTATTTTATCCATTATTTTACATAATTTATCATAATTTTAAAATATAATTTTAAATGTATTTACCTCTTATATAAAATTAAAGCATAATGCAAACAAATACCCCTAACGTTTGACAATATATGCAATTTTTTCCTATTGTTTTTTGGAACATTTGACCCCTCAACGTTTCGTTTTGGGTCAAAAAGCACACTTGTTGGATGAAAATCGTTAGTAAACTGACGGTCAACTCCTGAAGCTGACTCAACAAGAACATGTGGAGGGAGATGCTGACGTGGCATGTCCATATCATGGTAGATGATGATGTGGCAGATCTACGTAGACTGAATTCTGACATGGCATGTCCACGCGTGATGCCACGTCAAGAATATTTTTAAAAAAAGTAATTAATAATGAAAATTATTTTTTACTAAATTAATAGCAACCAATTATATGTTGCCATGTGGCACATAGATTTTTTATTAAATTAAAAAAAGGCGGGATTAAACCTCCATAAAATTTTATAACTCATGAGATTTAAACTTGGGTCTAAGGGATGAAAAGCTTGACACCTAACCAGCACAACAAGTCACTTGTTGTTATTGAATGGTTAATAACATTATTTAAAGTATATTGTTGCCATCGAAACCACCATTAAAACAAGCATTTTTTTAAAATCATAGTTAGATTTAAATTGTTATAATTATTTGAGTCAATTTAAATTTATATTTAAAATTTTAATTAATTTTAAATTTATAAACTTTAAAAATAAAAAATAAAATGATTTAATCTCTAATTTTAAGTTTAAATTTTTTATTAAATTTAAATCACATACTCTCTAAGTACAAATATATTTCTTTTATAATTTAATCTCTTAATTTTATTTATTTTAGTTGATGACTAAAAGATTAAATCGTTTTATTTTTTATAAACTTAACACAAGCACTTTTTTTTAAAATTCTAGTTAAATTTAAATTGTTAGAATTATTTGAGTCAATTTAAATTCATATTTAAAATTTTAATTAATTTTAAATTTATAAACTTAAAAAATGATTTAATCTCTAATTTTAGGTTTATTTTTTTTAAATTTGAATGACATACTCTCTAATTACAAATATATTTCTTTTATAATTTAATCTCTTAATTTTATTTATTTTAGTCTTATTACTAAAAGATTAAATCATTTTATTTTTTATAAACTTAACACAAGCACTTTTTTTTTAATTCTAGTTAAATAAATTGTTAGAATTATTTGAGTCAATTTAAATTCATATTAAAATTTTAATTAATTTTAAATTTATAAATTTAAAAAAATAAAAAATAAATTGATTTAATCTATAATTTTAAGTTTATTTTTTATTAAATTTAAATCACATACTCTCTAATTACGAATATATTTCTTTTATAATTTAATCTCTTAATTTTATTTATTTTAGTCTTATGACTAAAAGATTAAATCATTTTATTTTTTTTATAAACTTAACAAAACTACTTTTTTTTTAATTCTAGTTAAATTTAAATTGTTAGAATTATTTGAGTCAATTTAAATTCATATTTGAAATTTTATTTAATTTTAAATTTATAAACTTTAAATAAAAAAGTACTTGTGTTAGTGAAGGTTTTGATGAGTACAATATAATTTAAATCCATATTTGACTCAAATAATTCTAACAATTTAAATTTAACTAGATTTAAAAAAAAATGCTTGTGTTGGTGGTGGTTTTATCTACAGTATACCTTAAATAATGTTATTAGTCTAATATTAAAAACCAAGTGAATTGACTTGGTGTTTAGGCGTCAAGCCTTTCATCCCTTAGATCTAGGTTCAAATCCCATGGGTTGCAAAATTTTGTGGAGGTTTAATCCCCTCCTTTCTTAATTTAATAAAAATCCCATGTCCCACATGGCAATATCTAATTGGTTGCTATTAATTTAGTAAAAAATAATTATTTATTATTAATTAATTTTAAAAATATTGATGATGTGGCATCACATGTGGACATGCCACGTCAGGATTTAGTCTACGTGGATCTACCATGTCATCATCTACTATGATATGGACATGCCACATCATCATCTCCCTCCACATGTTCTTGCTGAGTCAGCTTCAGACGTTGACCGTTAGTTGACTAACGATTTTCATTCAACGAGGGTGCTTTTTGATACAAAATGAAATGTGAGGGGGTTAAATGTTCTAAAAAAACAAGAGGGAAAAAATTCCATAAATTGTCAAACGTTAGGGGTATTGTTTGTATTATGCCTAAAATTAAATATTTTAATAATAAGTATTTAGAAAATTCTACAGTGCTCGACGAACACCACTTAGCACTATTGATTTAATTTATAAAAATTTAATCTATAGATGAAGCTTTTTGCCACAAAGTGAAACGTTGGAGGTCAAAATGTTCCAAAAAAATAGAAGTCAAAATGATCATTTACTAAACGATGGAGGCTATTTTTGGCATTATGCATATTATATTTCCTTATCTTCTTTTATCTTTTTCTCTTAATGCTTTTATCATGCCTTATTTTATCCATGATTTTACATAATTTATCATAATTTTAAAATATAATTTTAAATGTATCTACCTCTGATATAAAATTAAATATTTTAACAATAAGTGTTTGAAAAATTCAATAGCGCTTGACGAACATCACTTAGCACCATTAATTTAATTTATAAAATTTTAAAAAACATATAAGTATAAATTAGTTAAAATTTTAAAGGTAAATCATTTAAAATAAAATACTAATTATATTATTTTCCATAATCTTTTTTAACAAAAAATGTTTAGTATTTTTAATTTAGGGGTTGGAATTTGATCCAATTATGGTTAAAAAATTATCAAAAATAATGTAGTTAATATTTTATTTTAAAAAATTTATCTTTAAATTTTTAACTAATTTATATACTTTGAGTCTTTTAGAATTCTAAATTTTTATAAATTAACTTAATGGTACTCAACGGTGCCCATCGTTAGTGGTGCTCGTTAAGCGTGACAGACTCATCCTAAATGTTTAATGTAATTAAATAATGTCATTAGATATTTAAACAATATACTTAAGGGTAAAGTACACAAATGTTCTCCCAACTATTAAAAGTTACAAAATGGTCCTTCGACTATAGGGAGTTGCTTTGTTGAGTCATTCGACTATTAAAATTTATAAAATGGTCACCTGATTATTCATTATGTTCCAAACTAGTCCTTTATTGTTAAAAAATTAACAATCGTCTGAGCTAGACGTTAACATGGCAACTTAGATATGCTAGTCATTTGAGATTATGAGATCATATTTTATCATATCTCAGTGAGCCATTTAATATCTAGCTTAGACTGCAGGTAACCTTTTAATGAAAAATGACAAGTTTGGAGAATATAATGAATAGTCAAGTGACCATTTTGTAACTTTTAATAGTTGAGGAACAAAAGGAATTTACCAATAGGGGTTGGTTCAAGTGGTATGTAGCCTGATATCGCTTAAGCAAGGTCTCGAATTTAAGTCATTGTGTATGTAGAAAATCCCTATTGGGAGACTCACTCACCAAAACTAAGTATGCGACACAGGTCGGTCCGAATTAATCAAGGCAAAACCTTAGAACCGGGTGGACAAAAAAGGGTATATTACATTGTTCCTCACTGAACTTTACTCTTTCTCCTATTTTCATCACCCAACTTTCAATTTTTCAAATTTTCTCACTGAACTTTACAAATTAAATCATTTTGCTCACTCCATCGTTAACTATTTAACGGTGTTATGACATGGCACAAGAAATGACATAAGCATCAAAATGACATCATTTTGAAAAATTCAAATATACACCAGAACAATGTCATTTTGAATCCATTATAAAATCCTTTTTCTTCTTTATTTCTTTATTTTTCTTTTTCTATCCCTTATTTTCTCTCTACTTTGCAACAGGTTCCCATCGCCGACCACCATGCCATTTTCATTTCGTCCACCATCCACCATAGTTAATGGTGGTATTTCAGTCCTAAATTTCATGGATCTATTCTCTCGACCCCTTGAGTCTTAATCTGGTGGTTGTTTCATCGAAAAATATCCTAAAACTCGTGAATATGTACTGAAATTTTTGGCTTCCTCACTTTCAATATCAAATTCGTGGACTTTGGAGCAAGTTTCGAGAAAGTGGAGGTCACATTCAGACACAATGTGTGGAGGTGAAGTGACCCATTAAAATTTTCAACTAAACAACCACCATCTATAGCGGTCAAATATGGCCGAAAGTTGCATCCGACCACCTTAAGTTGTATCCGACCACCTTAAGTTTTTTTTATTATTTTCTCAATTATTTTATATTAAAAAATAAAAATAACACTTCATCAAAACGTTAGAGAGATAACAGTCGAGTGAGTAAATTGATTCAATTTGTAAAGTTCAGTGAGCAAATTATAAAAATTGAAAGTTGAGTGAGAAAAATAAGAGAGAGAGTATAATTCAATGAGGAACGATGTAATTTACCCAAAAATAGACAAAAGGAATTTATAAAATCGAAGTAGATAGATAGGGTTTGTGCCTACGACGTGATGAGCATTTAAATGTGGAATCAAAATTAAATGATTATTTAATAATGTGGGCACCCAATTTTTTTAACTTATTTGTATCCATGCTGAAATTAAAATAAATATTAAATTTGAGATAAAAGATTGTAATTATTTGAATGTATAAAGAAATGGGCATGTAAAAGTGTTTTCTTCTTTTTCAGTTATTATTTAATATCTTAATAAGAGAACATTATTAAATCTTTTTCTCCCATGTTCCAAGCCAAGCGAAGCCCCTCATAGCCTCCCCACAATTCAGCTTCAAGTGTCGAAGAAATACATATTTTTCTTGCGAATCCTTTAACCCAATTCCCAGTACTATTTCTGATCAGTCCTCCGCAAGTAGCTTCACTAGAGGTATTATTCCTTGCGCCATCAGAGTTGATTTTGCACCACATGCTCTCTGGTGGACTCCATTTAACTTGAATGTGTTGTTGTTGCTCCAGTATGCTTGGAGAGGTATTGGCATCTGCAATATCAAGGGCAATCCTCTCTCCATCTAGAATTGACTCATTCTCTATCATCTCCAGGTCGAATAAAGTCTTGTTCCTCCTCCATAATGCCCATAGAATAGCACTAAAAAAGTTGCCCATTCTATTGTACCGTTGTTGTTCAAGCTATTCTTTTCTAAATTTCTGGTAATCCAAGCATGAAAATCTCTTCTTAAAAAATATGCCAAGTCATTGCTAGATATCAGTTTCTTCCAGATTTTAAACGTGCAAGGACATTTCCTGAACACCTGATCAGCGTCTTTTTTCATAGTTTTACAGATCTCACACGTGTCATTCGTTGCCATGTGCCTTCGACACCTTTCAGTGTTAGTTAATAATCTTTCTTTACAGGCGAGCGATAGAAAGGTCTTGATTCGAGGTAAACTTTTATGTTTGATGATGAGCATCCAAATCCTGTCCTTATTGTTATTAGTTTTAGTGAGAAGTTTGTAGACAGATTTAACAGTGAATTTTCGATTTTTGGTTGCTATCTAACCTGGGGTGTCATTGAGTTTGTTGTTAAAAGGAGGAGGGGTGTTTCTTGAAGATTACGAATGATATCATCAGGCAGCAAATAGTCAATCTCCTCCCATTTCCATTTTCCATCTGCGTTGGCCTTCTCTTGAACTACCTTTTTTTCATTTGAAAAAGGAACTGGTTGTGCACAAACTTCTTTAACATGACCAAATTCTTGTAGCCAGGGATTTTTCCAGAACTTAGTTGTTTTTCCATTTCCTAATATCCAAACCATGTTAGGTTTCATCGAGGGCCACAACCACATCAAACTGAGGTCCTTCCAGATACGGGAAGCATTACGCTGGGAAATGATGTCGGGTAACTCTCTGCCATTTTATATTTACTTCTCATCACTCTCACCCAAAGAAGATCAGCCTGGAAATAAGTTGGAAGAGAATCTTCATAAGAAAAGTAATATTTTGACTCCTGAGTTGTTTAATACCTTGTCCTCCAATATCCATTGGTTTGCACATAGTCTTCGAGTTGACCAGATTGATACCTCTGCTGTCTAGGATTCTTCCCTAGATAAAACCTCGTGTTAACTTCACGATCTCATCACAAATATCTTCGGGTAGAGTAGTGGTCTGCATGGTGTAGGTTGGGATTGCCGTGAGAACCGACTTTGCTAAGGTGATGCGGCCTGCTAGCAAAAGGGTTCTAGCCTTCCAACCCGTCAGGCGATCGCAAACTTTCTGAACGATACGATGGTAAGTGGCTTTCGTAAATCGTAACTCTAGTGTGAAGGATGGGAACTCCCAGGTAACTTCCAAGATCTTTAAATTCCTTGAATCCCAGGTACTTAATGATCATATCTCGGTCTTGAGAGGTAATATTCTTGGAATAGAAAATGGTCGTTTTTGGAATACTGATACTGTGGCCAGAACTAAGGCAGAAATGATGCATGAACTTCTTCATTATCTCAAGATGTTCATTGTTTTCTTATGCAAAAAAGAATTAAATCGTCAGCGAAACTCAAGTGTGATATACCTGGTCCTCCTGGGGAAAGACGTATTGGTCTCCAATTCTTTTTGTTGATTTCAGTTGTGATAGCTTGAGCAAGCCTCTCCATGCAAAGGATGAAAATGTAGGGTGACAAAGGGTCCCCTTGGCGGATACCTCGCCTCAGCTTGAAGAATTTAATGAGTGTACCGTTTCAAACAATTTGAATGGTGGAGGAGCTAATACAGCCCATGATGGTATTTATTAGAGAAGTCGAGATACCGATGTCTTGAAGAGTATCTTCAATGAACTTCCACTCAAGGCAGTCGTAGAGCTTTTCTAGATCAATCTTCACGGCCATCCAACCTTTCCTTCCACTCTTCTTACGCATCGAATGTATAGTCTCCTGAGCAAGAATGATGTTGTCTGAAATGGACCTTTCGGGAATAAAACTAGACTGGTTATTGGATACCAAGTCAGAGGGAGAGATTTAATCCTTTTGGCAATCACATTGGTAACAATTTTATACAAGACCGAACACAGGCTGATCGGAAGATATTGCGTGATTCGTTCGGGGTTTTCAACTTTGGGAATCAACAATAAAAGGGTTTTGTTCATTTCTTCTTCCAATGGATTACCTCCCAGGATGCCCCTAATGAGATTACAAATGCTGTCAATAATCAGATTCCAATTATTTTTGTAGAAGGTGGCATGAATCTCATCTGCACTAGGGGCCTTCAATGGTTTCATGCTAAAAACTGCGTCTTTGATTTCAATATCTTCCACTGGGGCTATGAGCATATCAAGTTAAGCCAAACTGAGTCTGGGAAATAATCCTCTTAAATCATATCTGATGTATTGGTTAGACCTAGTAGAAAGATTTTGGAAGAATGAAGTAGCATGTTCTTTTAACTTTTCCTGATCCTTAGTGCATTCCCCATTGGGTAGCTTAAGGAAGGTAATCAACTTAAGCTTATGTTTTGCAATTGCACAGGTATGAAAAAAGTTAGTGTTTTTATCTCTGTGGAAAATCCATCTATTTCTAGCTCTTTGTGCCCACAACATCTGTTCTTGTCTAAGAACAGTATCGAGCTCCGCCCTAGGCTTCTTCTCCAGATTAATAAGATTAAGAGAATAATGGTTTCTAAGGGCTCTGTTTATTCCGTTAAGACGAACTAAAACATGCTTATTCTTTTGACTAATAATTCCAAAGGTTTTCCGATCCAGACTGTTGTAACCGGTTTTCGTCCGGGCACGAATTTTTACTTGGCGGTAAAGTAATGTGAATGAAAAAAAGGGTTTTTAATGAAAATATTTTGGAGTCGCCATCGATCTTTTTGGATAAGGTAGGTCAAATACCTAAAAATTATCTTTCAAAAGAGTTTTTAAGAAAAAAACTATTTAAAAGATAAACTGATGCGTTTAACCAAAAATTTATTATTTTTAGTAATAAAAATGGATTCGTGGTCTATTACGTTTGAGGAATGATTAGCACCCCCACAACTCCCAAGATTGGTACCCATTGATTATAAAATGTCTCTAATAATAGAATTTAAGAATTCGAATATGAATTTAATTTATGATCCTGTTATTTTAGATTCAATTATAGAAAATTCTAAGGAAAAATTATAAAATTAAAGTAAACATACACATATATATTTAGGGTTTTATAAATAGGGTATTTATTTAATAATATCAGAAAAAAATATCTAGTTGCTTTAAGACAATCTATTTCTTTAATATTAAAAAATAAATAAATATTAATAAGAAAATAATTTAAATAAAAATGAAGTATATATATATATTTTTATAAACAAGATATTTGTTTATTTTTAAAATACCAGAATATGACATCTAGTTATTTTAAGACTGTCCTTTCTGAGTATTAAAAAAATAAATATTATTATTTAATCAAATTATGAAATTATTATATTGTATTTCATTTAAATATTAGTGAATAAAACATAAATAATAAATAAATAAAGTACTATATTTAAAGTATTGAAAAATAAAAGACAATAATAAAAATAAAATTGCAATTAAATAATGACCAAAATAAAAGAAATTAAAAGCTATAGTATTAAATTGCAAAATATAAAAAATTCATGGTCAAAAATGAAAATTAGTGATTAAAATGTAAAATATAAAACCTAAAGGCCTTAATTCGAAATATCATAAAATTTGAATGCTAACAGTGTAATTTATCCATAATTAATTAATCGAGATTAAAATAAAAGTTATTAAAACATTAGAGACTAAATAGGGTATTAACCTTAAATATTTAAACGCATATGGGTAGTGACTAAAATATAAATAAAATTAAATTAAAAGACCAAATCAGAATATTCATAAACTTTATTTAGTGACAAAAATGAAAATTTATAAAATCTGAAGGGCTGCGGACATGGTTTTACCTTTATGAAATTACACATACACCCCTCCCCCCAAAACGGTGTCGTTTGGAGAGGGGTATATAAACCCAAAATCCGCCAAGCCTTCCCTATTTCTTTTTTTTTTCATTCTCTATCTAGGAGAGAGAAGTTCAAATTCTCTCTCGCCTCTCTCTAGAAGCCTCCATCCGGAGGGAGCCCGGTTACTGGCCGCCATACTCCGACGCCGATCGCCTAGAATTTTCTAGATCTAGGTTTTATACCTTCGGGTTTTCAATGGTTCGATGGCGGTTTGGAGGGTTCCGATGGTCGTAAGTTCTTCTCTCTTCTATTATTTTTGCTTTCTATTTGCTCTCTTATTTGTATTGTTTGGTGTGTATTCTTGCTTGCTATGTTGTTGGTTGCTCTCTGTGTTTATCTCCTCGTTCTTCGTTGGTCTATGTTGGTTCCCTCCTTTTATTTCGCAGGGGATGGTGGCTTTTATAGCCACCGTAGTGCTCACCATGGACCGGTCCTGAAGGTGGATTTCGGTGAGTCACTGAACTATATGGTCACTCACCATAGGGTAGAAACGTGGATGGCTTATTTGAGTCTTATGGAGGCTTCAGCTAGGTGTGGCAGTAGCAGTTTCGTCGACGTGGAGGTAGCTGGTCGTCGGCAGTGGTCAGTTATAGCACTTGGCAGCAGAGGCAGCGACTGTAGTCCTTAGGGTAATAAAACCCTAGGCTTTCATGTTGGATGTAGCTGGACCGTTAGATCAAAGTTAGATCCAATGGCTAAGAGATGCGGCGGCTATAAGATAAGATGATAAAACCCTATATGGATTTAGGGTTACTGTTAGGTCGGGTTTGTAAATGTAATCGGGCCTCCTTGGGCTTCTTTTGTAATTTGGGCTCCGGGTTGTATTGTATTTGGGCATGTAATAATATATTTGTAAAATTTATTATTTAATAAAATAATAATAATAATATAATAATAATAAGAATAATATAATAATAGTAATACAATAATATTAATAAATGATAAAAAAATAATAATAAATGAGAAATGGGCAAAAAACTATTGTCTACAGCTGCCCCTCTTTACTCATTCTTGTGTTAACAAGAATAGGGCTAACACAAGAATAGGGCAAAGATGAAAAGACAATAAGTGTTTTTTGTCCATTTGACTTATCTTGATTAATATGGAAATGTTTAAACAAGTTCTTCTTCTTCAGATGAGTTCTTCAGATTATGAACCCCTATCTGGAAATGGTTTTCCTGCTTTATCTCCTTCAATCAAGAAACTCCCGAAGGCTTAGTTTCCTAGTTATCAAGGAACCCCTTTGTTAGGCTAAGCTTCCTTTAACAACTCTTTTGAGATAATTAGGAAACCCCCGAAGGCTTAGTTTCAAAAATCTCATTTGAAAACATCCTGCACTATAGGTTTTATGGATTGCACTGTAGGTCTTATGGATGGCCCTGAGGTCTTATCATCTTGCACTTTAGGTCATACATATGACTTGGAGGTTTTAACTATCAAGAAGCTCCCGAAGGCTTCTTGAAAACATCATGCACTGTAGGTCATATGGATGGCCCTGAGGTCTTATCATCTTGCACTGTAGGTCTTACAAATGACCCGGAGGTTTTAACTATCAAGAAGCTCCCGAAGGCTTTTTGAAAACATCCTGCACTGTAGGTCTTATGGATGGCCCTGAAGTCTTATCATCTTGCACTGTAGGTCTTACAGATGACTTAGAGGCTTTAAATATCAAAAAGCTCCCGAAGGTTTTTTGAAAACATCTTGCACTGTAGGTCTTATGGATGGCTTTGAGGTCTTATCATCTTGCACTGTAGGTCTTACAGATGACCCGGAGGTTTTAAATATCAAAAAGCTCCCGAAGGCTTTTTGAAAACATCCTGCACTGTAGGTCTTATAGATGGCCCTGAGGTTTATCATCTTGCACTGTAGGTCTTACAGATGACCTGAAGGCTTTTAAATATCAAAAAGCACCTGAAGGCTTTTTGAAAACATCATGCACTGTAGGTCTTATGGATGGCCCTGAGGTCTTATCATCTTGCACTGTAGGCCTTACAGATGACCCAGAGGCTTTAAATATCAAAAGCTCCCGGAGGCTTTTTGAAAATATCATGCACTATAGGTCTTATGGATGGCCTTGAGTCTTATCATCTTGCACTGTAGGTCTTACAGATGACCCAGAGGCTTTTAAATATCAAAAAGCTCCCGAAGGCTTTTTGAAAATATCCTGCACTGTAGGTCTTATGGATGGCCCTTAGGTCTTATCATCTTGCACTGTAGGTCTTACAGATGACCCGGAGGCTTTAAATATCAAAAAGCTCCCGAAGGCTTTTTGAAAACATCTTGCACTGTAGGTCTTATGGATGTGGGAAATAGTTTACTAAGTAAGAAACTTTGGAAATCATTTTCTTACTATTCAATAATTTCATTTTCAAAAAAGATTAAATGAGAAACTTTGGAAATCGTTTTCTCATTTTTTCAAAATAACTTGTTGATTGGGTAACATTCCCCATTTCAAAATAATGCTTCTTCTTTGGATTGCGACCATCTATTCTTCAGATGTTTTTGTGATTCCTGTATTTGAGGTTTTAGATTCTACCTTATTTTTGTAAGGTATCATGAATCTTCTTTTCCATACGAAGATCTGTAAAAACCTTATGTTTGAATACAATTAAATGTGTCAATGTAATGCATTTTCTATTATGCAAATGATGTTCTTATGAATGCATGAGTATTGATGCAATCTTCATTCGACTTCAAAGTGGTAAACTCGGTCTTCCTTCACTTGATCATTTATTTCCAAGGTTACCGTTCGATATCAGTGTAGCAACTTATGCTATAGTTCTGAAGAACTATTTGATCAACTTGTATTTTTGTGTCTTCTTTATTTCTAGACTCTTAACCTTGTGGTCATGGGTTCGGGCCCCACGGTGGGCGCCAGAACTCTTGTCATAATCAGAACTATGACCTTGATGCCCCATTTTTGTATTTGATAACATCGGCTTTCTTTGCTTGGACTTGTGTAAAAATATTATAAATCTTTCATCTTTGAAAATAGAATCTATCATCTTTGAAGAGAGAATCTATTGAAAATAGAATCTATCATCTTTGAAGAGAGAATCTATCATCTTTGAAGAATAAATCTATTATCTTTGAAGAATGTAGATGTATATATGCTAAACTCAACAAAGATTAATTAGGAGATCAGTGTCTGTTCTGATTTGACTCTTGAAACATATCAAAAGGAGGATTTATCCTAATTCCTTTCATGTCTCCACATCTAATTGGATATCAAACTAATCCATTCAGGCCATATCATGTCGAGATGTTTAACAACAACCTATCGTTCAACCTTAGTTGGCTCCACTAGTTTCTTGTTGTTAAAATTTCAGCTTCCCTTCTGTGGAAATAAATCTTTATCATATCTCACTTCTAACCTTTGGGTTGAAGAAGACAAACTTTATCTTGAATCATAAATGAAAATGCCATATGATTGCAACATTGGTTCAACACCATAATTACTGGTTCGTAAAACATTTGACAACACATTCATCACTTCCTGTGGTTTCTGCATAGATGTTCGTAAAACGTTTGACAACACATTCATAATTTCCTGTGGTTTATGCTATTTGTAAAATTTTTGTTAACATATTCATCCTTTCCTGTGGTTTATGCAAAGATGTTCGTATAACATTTGACAACACATTCATCCTTTCCTGTGGCTTCTGCCCAGATTTCTCGTCACTGAAGCTCTTTGCATAGTGTTCAGAGCTTTTGTATGACGTTGCAAAAACACCAAGAACAAAAGTCAGTGGGAATACAAATGAGATGTTGGTGTGTTTCATGACCAAAAAGTTGGTCAAATTCACAAAATATGCTAGTGTCAAATTGAATAAGAGATACCAAATGATATTGTTATTATATCGGGGAAAGGGAAAAGGTGATACCGATCACGTTTTCTTCCATAATAAGTATTGTAGGAAGAAGAAACACATCAACTATAGATCCATGTACAGAAGGAGGTTCATGGAATTCTTACTGTTGTAGATGAAACGCATATGATAAAACCAAATAGATAAAAATTCAATTCACCCTGACTGGAAATGATAACCCCAGTAATAATGGGAATAAGGGTAATGTACGTAAGCCGAGCCTCTCTCTTCAATGTCATCAAGTAAGCGAAAATTGTCTTGAAAAATAGCTTCGTAGACCCAATAGTATGATTTAAACTAACCGCCAGGAACGTCAAAGAAATATTTCTAATCATCATCGACACACAAAATACCAAATTAAAAGTCGAGATCTTGAGAAACTAAACCCTATATCGAATGGTCTACATGGGGACCATCTTTATCCATTCAACCATGATGTAGCTTAACAAAGAACACATTGTCATGTGACACATGGTTAAGAAGATTGGGTATTTGAAACCATACTTGCTGAGTAAATATTTGTTCAAATCAATGATCTTGACACATGATGATATGGGCCTTCAATATGCCCCAATATTTTCTAATACAAATATTCAAAATGCACCAACATTCTTGATTATTATTGAAATGGGCTTTCAGCATACCCTAACATTTTCTTTTTTTTTTGATGTGAGCTTTCAAAATGCCCCATATTTTCATACTGATGTACCTTCAAAATGCCCCACATGGATCTGTCTGAAGTGGCCTTTAAAATGCCCTAATATTTGCTGATACAGATGTTAAAAATGGGCTCAACATTACTTCTAGCTGAGATGAGCCTCCAAGAATGCCCAAATATTCATATTGCTGTGAGCCTTCAAAATGCCCCACATGGATCATTTCTGTTTGAATTAGGCATTCAAAATACCCCAATATTATATTTCTGGTTGAAATAGCCTTTCAGCATGCCCCAACATTTTCTAAGGAGAACGTTTAAAATGCATTCAAAATTGTTTTCTTGCTGATATGAACCTTCAAAATGCCCCAACTTTTCATACTGATATGTCCTTTCACAATGTTCCAAATCTGTTTATCTTGAATACTCTCATTCTGGTGTCACTAAACAACAGTGTTGTCAAGTAATTTGAGGAATTCTCCTTCATGTTGTTACAAAATTAAGAAGTAATCAATCATTCTGACGAAAATGTCTAAGATATGTGCCTCTTCTGAATGAGGTGCCCATTTTTTGGATCTGAAGGGATCTAGTCGGACAGAGTGGTATAAATAGCTTGGTAATCCATTCTAGGCCGACATAATGGCTTACCATCTTTCGGTTTAAAAAGACATGTTCCCCAGGGGTATCAATGTCATGTCTCTTTTCTCTAGGATCAGTAGTGCAGAAGTTGCCCTCTATCGACTCGACATACCTTTGAAAGCAGATGTAAAAGAATTGAATGATGATCGGTTGGAGCAATTGATGAGTAGATTTGGCAGATTTGACCTTGTTGTCGGTGGCATCCCGTGTAACAACCTTACCGGAAGAAATAAACATCATCGGGATGAACTCGAAGATTTTTTTTGGTGCATTCTTGCAATGGATGCTACAACGACTACCTTTTCTGTTTCTCCAAGATACGCACTACGATATCCCACTCTTCCCGAACCATGGAAATGTTTAGTTGATGATAAAACTGGTTATCTCTACTTTTGGAATCCTGTAACCAATGTTACCCAATATGAAATGTCTATAAGTGTAAAATCTGTTCCAATATCTTATTTTGTGCCTATAAGTTCTTAAATTCAAGTTCAGCAATCTTCTGAAAGACATAATTGAGATAATCCTGACAAAGAAAATGATCAGCATGGAAGAGGCAACAATGATGTATCTAGACTTGAGCTAGTATCACAACATAATCAGAGTGCATGTGATGGACTTGTTCATTCATATAATACATCTGATGGGACTTATAACTATGTGATTGGAGAATCTTTTAGGGGACATGGATTGGTGGTTGAGGAAAGTAATTTGTCTGGTGATACTTATCACCATCAGTATGAGATAAGTGCCCCTTTTAAATAGGATAATCTTTCTTGATGAGTTAATAATAATGTCACAGGAGATCGTTACAAGTTCAATTCTCTAGACTTTCTGGCTTCTTGGACCACTTGCTTTCAAGAAAGTGAAATGCTTCATCATTCTAGCCTCACTCATTCTTTTTCTTCAATAGAGGTAGAATAGACAACAATTTGCTTCAAGGACCTTCCTCATTTAAGATTGTCCTGTTTGAAAATGTTTTTCTTCCTTTCTTTATCGAAGAATGAAAGAATTTTGTAAAGTATTGCCCATTAAAGGTTCACAATAGAATGAAATCATAAGCATGAATTCAAAGAATATCAAAAGAATCATCAATTCTTTATTGTTTAAGAATTATAGCTCTTTGACAAGTATCCAAAATTTGGTTTGGTTTCAGGATGGCTTTCCTATTTTCTATGGTTACATCTATTTAAGATGTCACTCTTTTCTCGCTCATTGTGAACTTTGTCACATACCTCACTTTCTTTGACTTGGTATCTTTAACTAGATACGTACAAAATGACACAATCTAGCATAACGGTTACTAGACCTTCTAGAATACTTCCATTTTAATTCTCTGAAATCCTTGATAAAGAAGTGTGAAAACATCGATCTAATAACCATATTTCTGTGTGTACGTATGTGAAATAGACTATAACATGTCTTCTTTTTCAAAAACTTCTTTTGCCATTTTGGCTAGCTGAATTCAACTTTATTGACATTAGTCTTCATTGGACTAATTAAAGGGTTCAACTCATCACAATGTCTTTGACTTGACAATCACAGTGGAGCAAACACCTAACTTCCAAATACCCGATCAAGGTCATGCTTTGAATATATAACTCTTTTTTAGGACAACTTGTTATAGCCTATGTGTTTGGTAGAATTCAAAAATCTCATTACCAAATTTCAATTTCCAAGCAATTGACTTTAGACTAGATTTGTCAAAGTTTCATCGTCGAACTTCATCAATAGAAAAGCAATCTAGTCAGCTTTGCAATGTTACACAAGATGCCCCACATTGTACACCTTTATATGTAAATACCAAGCCTTTTGCCTAATTCCTTACATTGGACAAAGCTTTCTCATTTTTATGGAAATGGTAGTGTTTGGGTGTATTTCTTCTGAGGTAAGGTCAAGGGTCCTTGTTTTTTTGGTTTTTAATCTTGATATTTTTTCAAAGATTACAACTCTAATCATTTAAAGAGTTTTTTAATCCAGTTGATATTCAAAGAACTGCAAGATTGCAAAATTGATTCAATTCTCATAACCTTAAAAGTAACACAAACTTATTTATTGCACTAAAAGTGGAGAAAGGAACAAAAAAACATGTTCAAACAAGATGATGAAAATAGAAAGGTACTACAGTGGTATATAATAACTTCCACTTGTTTTGTTTAGCTTGCTCTATCATTCCTCGAATGTTGGGTGTGTACTTGGCCCAGTATTTTCATCCTTATTTCCCCCTCCTGTTTCTTGATCATTTCTTGTATCAAGACTCTATTGTCAACGAGCATCTCTATTTCTTTTAACAATAGCCTACAATTTCCCGTAGAATGCCCAAATATTCCCAAGTGGAAATCACAAACACTACCTTGATCATAGCTATGAGTAGAAGGGTTTGGTGGCATTTTCATTGATCTTGGAGTAATGTATTGACCTTTAATCAAATGAGGGTACAAGTCTAAAATGGAAGTTTGGAACACCTCCAAAGTATATCTTGATCGCATGACTTTCTTTGGTCGATCTGAACAACTACTTTCTCTTTTTCTTTTGCAGTGGTGGGGATTCTGGATGCGACATTCATTCACATCATCAGCTTTCACTTTTTGATCCTTCGGGCTCTTGGATGTGACTTTTGAGTTTCCTTCGCTGATTACATTTTCAATTAATTCTCCATTTGTCATAAGATTCTCGAATTCTTAGATTTTCCAGCATTAACTCAAAGAAAGGAGCGGGAAGGGAATCACGAAACATATGTGATATCTCTTCTTCTAACATGGGATGTTGAAATTGTACTACCACTCCTCTCCATCTTAAGGCATACTTCTGAAATCCTTCATTGACTTTCATCTTTACTCCTTGAAGATCCATACGTGTTGGAGCTAAGCCTTTAACATACTGATATTGTCCTAAAAATACATCAGCTAGATCAAACCATCTCTTAATCTGCTCTTAGTTCAAATGATTGTACCATACTGCTGCTGGCCCAACGAGGCTATCATGGAAGGAGTGAATTAACAAACCATCAGAATTTAAATATCCTTCCATTTTTTTGCAAAATATTCTCAAGTGGATTAGGGGACAACTGATTCCATCATATTTCTCAAAAGCAGACATTTTGAATTCAAGGGGAATAACCAAGTCTAAAACCAAGCTGAGCTCTCTTGCTTCTAATTCTTTGTGGGAAGTATTAACACCTTTCATATTTCTAATCGCTTTATCTGGCCTCTTGAATCTTTCCTTATATTGTGAATAATTAATGAGACTATTCTTTGGGTTCAATTGGGATACCCCAGGGTATGTTATCTTTCTTGACTCATTAATCTGATAGCACTGTTGCTCTTTAGCAGTTATCTTTTTTATCAGATGCCATTCCCTGAATAATTTGATTCTATCCACTTTGTGGAGAATTCGATGATTCTTTCCTTGTATCTTGATGTAACCCTGTCAATTGTTCTGTCCACTGATACTGTAATCCCTCACGAGATTGCTCTATTGTTTTTATGATGATTGTACAGTAATATGAATGAATGATCTTGATTTTACTATTACAAAACCTTTCATGAATTATTTACATGTTTTTATAACCAATGCATATAACAATACTTAAATAAATAAAAAATATAATGTAGATGCGAAAATGCATAAATGCAAAAAATAAGAATGCAAACTGTGCAATGCAACATCAAACATAAAAGTAAGAATGCAATAATGAAAATGCAAAGATGCAAAATGAAAATGCATGTATGAAAAAGGTGTTACTCAAGAGTGATCATCCTAAAACAGATTTCATTTAACACAAAAGTTTCGATACATCAAACAAAACTTTTACATGTAGGGGATAGCTTTCACTCCTAACTTCTCTATTTCCCTTAAAAGCCAAATTAACTTCCACTCATGCTCAGGTGTGGAGTTGTCAATCTGCTTTAATTCTCGTGTGAAGCCAGCTAAGTCTACCAGCTTATGAGCCACATTGTTTGCTTGAGCAACAACTTCCTTCACGATGTTTTCTTTTTCCTTTATTTTCTGTGTCAATTCTCGGAGTTGTAAATAATGTTGTTCACTTTTTCTTGTGAGAGAATCTTTGTGTTCAAGAAGTTCTCGTACAAGATCTCCATAATCATCTAAACATTTCTTCAATGTCTTGTTCTTGGCTCTAGTGGCTTTTAATTCAGTATCTATCTCATGTTGATGGATCTGATATGATGCTTCCATGTTGGTCATAGAACTATTCAACATTTGATTTTTTGCTTGACATTTTCCAAATTCAATGACAGTTGTATTGCATCTTTCTTCTGCAACTCGTAAATCTTGAGAAAACTTCTTGGCTCATCTTTCATGTATGTTGCAGTTCTTTTTCAGTTTAGTGACTCCTATTATCCACTCTTCTGAGGTGTTTTCTATGCCAACATTTTGAAAGACTTGACTGACCTTCTGGAAATCTTCATGCATGGTTTCCATTTTGGTGCTCAATTTATCGTTTTCAGTCTTTAAATGATGTATTTGAGCCTCAGAATTCAACAAATCTTCTTCTTTCTGGGCGCCCCTACTGATATTCTTACTTTTGACCACTTTTTGTATTAATCTAGCAGGACCTTCAATTACCAAACTAGGTTGATCATTTATCATAAACTCTAAGATTCCATGATCCAAAAGACTTTGGACTCGATGTTTGAAGGCAAGGCAATTCTCAATGGTATGTCCTTGAGCTCCAGCATGATAATCACAATAAACATTGATGTCATACCAATTCGGATACGGAGGTTGGAACGATTTCACGTAATGCGAAGCCGCTTCTCGTGCTTCAAGTAAATTCTTGTATAACTCATTATATGATATAGGGATAGCATCAAAGTGAGAGCTACCTTTTATCTTGGATTGATCTTGAGTTTCTGACGTAGAGAGCAAACTAAACCTTGATGACTTCCGATTACATAATTTATTCTTGTTTCTGGGAGCTTTTATAGTTGTCACCATTTCCTGGGTATCTCCAGATAACGTGTGAATACGAATGATGACTGTCTGTAATTTCTCAAATTGGTTAGGATCAGAAGTCCCTTGCATATATGCAATTACATGATTATATTCATTGAGCTCTCTATCTTTTTGTACATGAATATCTTTTCCTTTGGCCAAAACAGATATTCTAAACATCATTTTGGACATCTGCTCTCTTATTTCTCGTATCTCCTTTTTCTCTTCAATGGGCATACGATCTTTGGGTGCATAGTTCTCTTCCATCCTTGGAGTTCCATCAAGATGCCATTCCTTGTCTGCGTCATATTTTTCTTGATCATAAAACTTTTTGTCTATTTATGAAAACTTTTCAATTTGATGAACACTCTTTCGAATCAACACCTTCTGGTTATGCCATGATCATGCAATGCAAAAGAAATCAATATAAACAAGTTAGAGCAAAATAAAATGTATCTACAAAATAACAATAAGAAAAAATAAAATGGTTAGTACCAACTAATGGAAAGAAAAGATTCTATATATCATGGAATAAATCCTAACCTCATGCTTTCTAGGTCCATGCTTTGTTGGGAAAAATTAACCTAACCACATGATTTCTAGTTCGCATGTATTTATTCAGAGAAAAAAAATAATAAATTAAATAAATTAAAAGCTAGAGCTTATTTCTCCTTTGTGTACACCTACGGACAAGGTTTCAACATTGTCTTAGATCAGGAGAATTTCTAAGGTTTATTATATGCAGGATTTCAGTTCTAGGAGTAAAGATACTCGAATTGTCCTTGTTGGCGCCCCCTTGGGCTACCAAACCCTCAATCATAGTCTATTACAGACTTAAGCGGATCGAGTTCAATTCGAGGGGACACATTTCCCTATGCCTGACACGGAGAATAAATTCTCACGAAGATATAGAGCATATGAACCCCAAAAGCTACTTGCTAGGTCTGATACGGAGAATAAATTTTCACGAAGATTTTGGTTTCACTCCCACTTAAAAGGGAAGAGCTCAATTATAAAGTTTCTGTTATGCAATGCAAGTGTTGTGTGTGAGGAGAAATTTTCACACAAAAATTAATATCTAAAAATAAAATTAAAACATTAATATACAAGGAAAAAATTGAAAGAAATCAAAAGAATAATAAATTAAATAAAATTGAATTCGCAATTTCTAATTATAGAGACAATATATAATTGACATAGGTTTGACCAAGCCCCCAGCAGAGTCACCAAGCTGTCATAACCGGTTTTCGTACGGGCACAGATTTTTACTTGGCGGGAAAAGTAATGTGAATGAAAAAACAGTTTTTAATGAAAATATTTTGGAGTCGCCATCGAACTTTTTGGGTAAGGTAGGTCGAATACCTAAAAATTATCTTTTAAAAGAGTTTTTAAGAAAAAACTATTTAAAAGATAAACTGGTCTGTGTTTAACCAAAAAATCATTCTTTTTAGTAATAAAAAGGGATTCGTGGTCGGTTACGTTTGGGGAAGGATTAGCACCCCACAACGCCCAAGATTGGTACCCATTGATTATAAAATGTCTCTAATAATAGAATTTAAGAATTCAAATATGAATTTAATTTATGATCCTGTTATTTTATATTCAATTATAGAAAATTCTAAGGAAAAATTATAAAATTAAAGTAAATATATACATATATATTTAGGGTTTTATAAATAGGGTATTTATTTATTTAATAATATCACAAAAGGATATCTAGTTTCTTTAAGACATTCTATTTCTTTAATATTAAAAAAAATATATATTAATAAGAAAATAATTTAAATAAAATTGAAGTAAATATATATTTTTTATAATCAAGATATTTGTTTATTTTTAAAATACCAGAATATGACATCTAGTTATTTTAAGACTACACTTTTTGAGTATTAAAAAATAAATATTATTATTTAATCAAATTATGAAATTATTATATTGTATTTCATTTACATATTAGTGAATAAAAGATAAATAAATAAATAAATAAATAAAGTACTATATTTAAAGTATTGAAAAATAAAGGACAATAATAAAAATAAAATTGTAATTAAATAATGACCAAAATAAAAGAAATTAAAAGCTATAGTATTAAATTGCAAAATATAAAAAATTCATGGTTAAAAATGAAAATTAGTGATTAAAATGTAAAATATAAAACGTAAAGGCCTTAATTCTAAATATCATAAAATTTGAATGCTAACAGTGTAATTTATCCATAATAAATTAATCGGGATTAAAATAAAAGTTATTAAAACATTAGGGACTAAATAGGGTATTACCCTAAATATTTAAACGCCTATGGCAATGACTAAAATATAAATTAAATTAAATTAAAAGACCAAATTAGAATATTCATAAACTTGATTTAGTGACTAAAATAGAAATTTATAAAATATGAAGGGATAGGGTTTTACCTTTATGAAATTACAAAGATACCCCTCCCCAAAACGGTGTCGTTTGGAGAAGGGTATATAAACCCAAAATTCGACCCTTAAGGGCCAAGCCTTCTCCATTTCTTTTTTTTTTCATTCTCTCTCTAGGAGAGAGAAGTCCAAATTCTCTCTCGTCTCTATCTAAAAGCCTCCATCCGGAGGGAGCCCAATCACCGGCCGGCCGCCATGCTCTGGCGCCGATCGCCTAGAATTTTCTATATCTAGGTTTTATACCTTCGGATTTTCAATGGTTCAACAGCGGTTTGGAGGGTTAAGTTCTTCTCTATTCCTTTTATTTTGTTTTCTATTTGCTCTCTTATTTGTACTGTTTGGTGCGTATTCTTGCTTGATGTGTTGTTGGTTGCTCTTTGTGTTCATCTCCCCGTTCTTCGTTGGTCTCTGTTGGTTCCCTCCTTCTTTTATTTCGCAGGGGATGGTGGCTTTTGTAGCCACCATGGTGCTCGCCATGGACCGGTGCTGAAGGTGGATTTCGATGAGTCACCGAACTATGTGGTGACTCACCATAGGGTAGCAACGTGGACGACTTATTTTAGTCTTCTGGAGGCTTCAACTAGGTGTGGCAGTAGCAGTGTCGTCGACGTAGAGGTAGCTGGTCGTCGGCAGTGGTCGGTTGGAGCACTTGGCAGCAGAGGCGGCGGGTGTAGTCCTTAGGGTAATGAAACCCTAGGGTTTCTTGCTGGATGTATCTGGACCGTTGGATCAAAGTTAGATCCAACGGCTAAGAGATGCGACGGCTGTAAGCTGAGATGATAAAACTCTAGTTGGATTTAGGGTTACTATTAGGTCGGGTTTGTAAATGTAATCGGGCCTCCTTGGGCTTCTTTTGTAATTTGGGCTCCGGGTTGTATTGTATTTGGGCCTGTAATAATATATTTGTAAAATTTATTATTTAATAAAATAATAATAATAATAATATAATAATAAGAAATAATAGTAATATAATAATAGTAATACAATAATAATAATAAATGATAAAAAAATAATAATAAATGAGAAATGGGCAAAAAACTAGTGTCTACACAGACTGGTAGCTCTTTCTTGAGGTTAAGAATATTAGTAATTTCATCATCCTTTTGCTTCAGACAGACGATTAAAAAATCTCGAAATCTGGGTGAGTTTGCTAGGCCGTAAGAAATCTGAATTCTCTGTCCCTCTCAATATGCAGGTCATTGTTTAACTGAAGTAAAAGGGAGTAGTGGTCAGATCCCACACGCTCCAGGTGATGAATTGTCGAGTGCGGGTAAAGATTGTTCAATCTAACATTGGTCAAGCAACGATCCAAACGTTGCCAGAGATTGCCTCTACTCCAAGTATAGTGCCGGCCAAGGCTATTGATATCCATTAAACCATTGTAAAATACAAATTTGTTAAAGTTACCACTGAAGCCTTCGTTATTAGCACTGCCCCTGTGTCTATCCTCCATCTTAAGAATACAGTTGAAATCACCACCTATAATCCATGGCTCGTTGTTACTCGGATTCAAATTGGAAATCATATTCCATAAGTTCCTTCTGATCGTCACATTGAGACTGGCATAAACTGTGGTAAAGAAATGCCAAAGAGAGTCAATTTTAAACCTGGATTTTCCATGGATAAATTGGTTAGTGATCTGAAACAAATGAATTTGAATCGAGCTATCCCACATGAGCCAAATACCACCACTAAAATCTTGAGCCTCAACACTCATAGAGTTTTTAAACCCCATGAACTTAATGATCTTTTCTACTTTATAACCTTGTGTAATATCCCAAATTTAGGATTGGTGACTGAAAAGTAAATTTTGAAAGTGTAACTTTGTAAAAGTTTAGGGACTAAAAATGAAATTTTTTGAAGTTATATTTTGGGTCTGTAAATGAGTAGTTCAACCCAAGAATATAATTTTAGTAGGTTTTAGAATTTTGATTTGAAGTTTGCATACAAATTTATTAAAGAACAAAGATTGGTATATTATTCGAATAACTGGATCGAATAAGAAGATTACAAAAATTTGAAGGTATACATGGGTTTTAAAATTATATGGATATTTTTAATTAGTAGAAATTAAGTTGGATTGTTGGAATTTGGTTATAATTGCACTATAAATTGAAATAGTGTGATTTAGTGACTAAAATAAAATTTTAGAAATTGGAGTGTCAAAAACAAAAATTGAGAGATGAGAATTTTACAGCTAATTAATACTACTAAAATAGAGATTAAGGAGTGTAATGGGTGTAATTTTGGGAATTCATTAAGGGTAATTTTGGTTTTTGGCCCAAAAAGGAATAAAAATCCATTTAATTAGTTTTAAAAGTTAATAATTGGGAGATTTTGTCTTAGAATTTTCGTGAACTCTTCTTCTTTTCTTCAGTTACTTCCGTGACTCCATAGCCAAAATGGTAAGTTTTTTTTTCAATTTTGGTCCATTTTAATTAGAATTTGGACTAAAGTGTGAAATAAGAAAATATTCTACGCTTAATTCTCTAAAAATTGGTGTATGTATTTCATTGTTTTATGCTTAAATGGTGAAGTAGGTATTTATGGTGGATGTAGGGGAAGTTATATTTGGTTGCAACGAGCTTGAATTTTGATCCTAGAAGTGGTATGTAAGTATAAAAAAACATGGAAATTGATTGAAAATGGTCATGAGAATTTGTTTGAAATTTTTTGCCATTATGAGGTGTTGGGGAGAAATGTTGAATTTGGTTTATGTTGATATTTGATTGATTTAGAATGGTTGGACTTGATTAGAAATGAATTTTGAATGATGATTTAAACTTGAAAACAAATTAGAGATTATTAGGGACTAATTTGTAATATTGGCCATAAGGAGGAATAATTGGAAAATTTTAATAAAAACGACCTACAGATTAGATTGAATTTAAGAATGATTTTTCATGTTTTAGAATTGATTGAGTTTGGATCAATTTAGAACATTGAGATAGTAAAAGGACTATTGGGAATTGTGAAACATTGAAATGAAAATTTTCAATTTATAATTCAAGTTTGAAATTTAATATTTGGGGGGTTGAATTTAAGTTGGATTGTTGATTCAGAATCAAAGTGCAAATCTGGTAAAATGTGATAGGTAAATTCAATTAGAATAGGAAATAAGGAATTGAATTGCAATTATATAAATGTTAAGGTATTGAATTGAATATGTTTTTACAATGCTGGAATGTTGATTTGAATAAGTAAAAATAATGAAGGACCAAGATACAAGTTGTAATAATTGATGAAGAAATTAAGGATGCAAAATAATGAAAATTGTTTAGAATTATGAATCTGGCAGTGAGTTTACAAAATCACCATAAATTTTATAAAAATGATTAGCAAATTATTTTTATATCGTTCTGTTAGTATGTCAATATAGTTTTTCTTAAAACAAACGGGGAGCAATTTCAAATTGTATAATGAAAGATACAATTTTTTTATCGATGATAGGTCATAAAATAGAGTAGTAGATTATGCTCAAAACACATTCCGAAAATTGGATTTGAAAATTCACTATAAATTGTACAAGTTGAATTAGAAAGATTAATTTATATGGTTATATTCGTATTCGAGTCCAATTTCAAACGGAAGAAATATAATTAAATTTTAGTGAGTAGAATAATATAGAATAATGATTCTTTAAAGGTAGTGCAAGTTTTCAAGAATATGAAAATTTAGGAATTTAAGTGGAAATGAATTAGAAGTTGAAGAGTAATATTTAAATGTTTGATTTGAATGTTTGAGTATATTTTTGGATGCTTGGAATTGAAGATAAATGGAAAAGGACTATTTGGAATAAATTGGAAATGTCGAGAAGAAATTCTAAAAGAATTTATTTATTATGGTTAGCATTGACATTTTGAAATGTATTTAGTATCAAATAAATATTGACATAACTTTTATGAATTTTATTAATAAATTGTGCCTATGTTAGTAAGATACTAATATTTGCTTTGGAATGTATTTGATATATTAATGATAAACATGAAGATCGAAATCAAAAAAAGTTAGAATCGCCAAGTAAGGTATTTCCATGTGAGTGCTTTGTTATTTCCCAATGCATTTATATTTTATATTTTGATATATTCGCATTTAGTATTATTTAGAAGTTAAATGATATATGAATATGATGGAAATGCCCATTGTATATGAATTGAGATATTTTATTGTATGATACTTAATTTTGTTAATATGTAAAAAGATTATGATGAGTGAATGATAATTAATATGTGACTATGATGATGTTAGAAAAGACAATGATAAGTGAAAGATAAATGGTTTAAAGAAAAAGCCCATTGTAAATGCATTGAGAATCATAGGTACAAAGTTAGAGCATTATTTGTGTGCAATTCTATGAGGCACTTTGTGTGCATATTCTACGAGGAATATTGTGTGCAATTCTATGAGGCACTTTGTGTGCAATTCTATGAGGAACTTTGTGTGCAATTCTACGAGGCACTTTGTGTGCATATTCTATGAGTCACTTTGTGTCCATTTTCTACGTGGCACATTGATGTTGGGTTCTACATCACTAGTGCATTATAAGTGAATGCTCGTTTGACTCGTATACTTTGCATTCTTGGTGGTTTACATTAGGCTATAAAAATAATAATAATATACGTTAAGAAATGAATCAAACAAATGATACATGTTACAAAATAAATGGAGTGAATGGAACATACCACAAAATAAATAAAGTGAGAAATTTAGATGAAGTAATATAAGAATGAAATAGTCTGCTCAATCTGATATGAAAGTAAAGTTTTATGAAGAACTCTGACTTTACTTAAAACGTTTCATGAAGAATCTTCGAATTCTTATATTTTATACTTAGGTGATACTTTGATAAATATGTTTTATTATTGCTATTAATTTTATTTATAATTATATTATTATTATTATTATTATTTTATGTTATTAATAATAGAACTTATAGCCTCACTAAGTGTATACATAATGTGTGATGATTTTCACACGTAGGAAAAGAATATCATTCGGAGTAAGGATTTAGGCCCAGCATCAACCTTCGAAGATCAGATCCACTCCAGAATCAGTGTTGCATCTTTTTGAACATTGGTAGTACTAGTTGGCATGTATACTAAATGGTTATGATACCTAAAAGTAGTTGTGTTCCAATTTGGTTTATTTAGATGGTACATAATATTACTAATTATGAATAATGGTTTGTTGATTAGTATTTAGATAAGTGAATTTAATTACCATTGAATTGAAATATTTTAAGACCTTAGACAATAATTGAATTAATTTAGAAAGAAACAAAATTTTATTGACTCTCAAATAAGATCTATACTGAAAGAATTATGTAAAATCCTGGACTCGTATGTAGTAAGGTATGGGGAAATGGGTGTTACACCTTGGGTTTTCGTTTCAAAAAGAGTTAAAACTTTAGGTTTGTGATTCTTGATAAGCCTTTCAAGTGTCTTCTTGTGTTAGGATGTACATCACCCCGAATGTTCCAGAAAAGCATCACCATTGTTGAGAAGTCAAATTCCAAGATCGGGAGGGATAGGTTCCCTAATATCTTTGTTGATATCATTCTCCACAGCAGCGTTATGAATGTTATCCTCTTTGGTTTCCTCCTCACTGTTCCCAGTAATTTGCGTCGTTTCACTGGGAGGGGTTATCAAGTCGAGATGAGAGACTAAGCTTTGAACCCATTCTGATATGAATGGAGGCTCGATAGCTTTGTACTCGCCAGGTCTTGTCACTTTAAGTCCTTTCCTAGAACTTTTGGACAGGTCTTAGCATTTTTTTGGGTTACGGTACCATTGAAAATAGCTAAGGTTCTCATTAGGTTTTCTTATTGAAATGGTGGCATGGTTTCCTTATTTTATGTTAGGGTTGTGTTTGTTGATCGCTGCCTCTTCTCTAGCAATAATTTGGACTTCGTCACCAATAATCATTCTAGTGGTTGATTCACTCCCTTCCACTGTTCCAGTCGTGATAGGCGGCACGTCCACTAGGTTATCACTTTCATTTTAATCGATTGTAGTAGCTACCTTATAACCTCCACTTGATTTTGTTTGATTCTTGGTATTTTGCAAGTCTTTTCCTTTATTCCTATGTATATCCATGGTAGGTTTATCTTTATGTGTAGCGATGTTCCTCATATTCATGGAGTTTTTCATACTTGTGTTTACATTCTTGCTCGATGAAGGTTGGTTGTGGTTCGTGATATTATATGAGGCTTGTTCCGTTTCTTCTAGGTCCTGAAGTGTGGTGTAACGAGATTCACTTCTGACATCTTTGGTGTTATCTTTTTTCAACGCAGGAGCTGTGGGATTTCTTGTTCTTATTGGTTTGGAGGTCATAATCATCCAAGGTTCATATAGATCACCATCATATTTCGCAGGAGTAGGAGCTTTTTGTCCTTAGATCCCTAGCAGCATCTTCTGCAATTTTATCGTCTTTACTAGTATCACAATCCTCCCGCGAGTGTCCATATAAATCGCATGTGAAGCAAACCTGGTGTAGTCCTTCATATTCGATTTTCTGTATGAAATCATCGATACCAATGCAAGGAAGTAAGGGTCTGTTCAGGTTCACCCCAACGACTAGTCGAGCGAACTTTCCTCTTTCGCCGACATTTGCATTATTACATTACCAATTGTTTGTGCTATGGAATGAAATAGAGTTCTGGTGTAGTAACGGTATGGCAAACCAGGAAGACGTACCCAGACGATTACTTGAGAAGGGTGTTTGTCAGCAGTGGAAAATTCTCTGCTCCACGGTTGGACAGTGAAGTAATTAACTATTAGGATCTAAGACGCTCAATTTTATCAACCGAAAAAGTTGCAATAGGGGTGAATTGGCAAAATCGGTTTAGGAAATAAGGAGAAAAAAAATAGAAAAATTGGCACAACAATTTATAGTGGTTCAACTTCTCAACTAAGTCTACCTCTACTACCTTAGCTCTTCACTAAGGATTTTTTAAAAAATTCACTAATTTGTTCTTTCTTTTTCAAGGATCAAGAGATAACCTTCACAACTCCCTAGTTTTTTATTTGGCTAAACTAGAACCAATCCTATTTTCAAAAGATAAAAAAAGTAAACAAATTATAAAACCTCTAACAAGGTATGGTGTTTACACAATAAAGCTCACAAGAACAAAATATTTACAAGAGAAAGTAAAATAGGATTGAAAAACTCTTCTCTTGTGTTTAATTGCTTGGATAGGTGTTCGAACCCTTCTTCAAGTGTCTTGAACTTGCATTTATATGTTGGAATGAAGTTGTGGTCGTTTTTAGCCTTTGAGAGTCTTTTAGAGCCGTTGGGATGTTTTTTTATGCAAAACAAAACAACCCAAAACAGAGGGTATCGATACTCCTATAGGGAGTATCAATACTACCTTTGTTACTTTTAAATCAACTAGCCGTTACTAGCTGTTGGGCCCTTATGGTATTGATACTATGCCTATGGTATCGATACTACTATACAAAGTAGTATTGGTACCCCTTTGTGTATTAATACCATTTTTGCATTTTAGAATTTGAGAAATGCTGGTAGTATCGATACTACCAAGTGAGTATCGATACTTCCCTTACCTTTGGTATCAGAATTGTTCATGAGGTATCGATACTATAAGAATAGTATCAATACTTCTTGTCTAGAAAATCATTTTGTTGCTCAAATCTACTTTTAAGGACTTTGAATTATTTTTGAAAACTTTGAATAAATTCAATTCAAGTCCAAAAATATTTTGCATTAAATTGTTATATCAAAAATATAGTTCAACAATCTCTCACTTTTTAATATAACAAAACATTTGAAAATTTGTTTTTGACAAAGCTCCCCCTTAATAAAATATTTAATAAAAAAGATATTCCAATTTTTGGAAAATGTATGAAAATGTTCAACTCCCCCTCTTTCGTTAAGAAATTGAATTTTTCAAACCATAATTCTCCCCCTTTTTGTTATATGAAAAATAATTCAACTTAAAGTTCAAAAATAACATTGGAGATGGAGTGGTAAATTATAAAGTAAAATCATTTGAAATATTTAAAGCCTCCCCCCTCAAAAAGTGCATTCCAAACAAAAATTTAACTTTAAAAACTTGACACTTAAACAAAATTGATTTTCAACCAAGAATAACAAACATATTAGTAGCACATGAAATTTAATGTATCCAAGTCTAAAATAAACTTTATGCCATATCAAATGTTGAAATTAAGTGCACATGCATAAAGCCTTCTAAAAATGTTATACATTTGAAAAAAAAAATTTATCAATTGTTAGAGAGATATCATTTTCATTTTTAAATTACATGCATAAACATTTAAATTTAGATTAAAAAGTAAAAAAAAATTAAAATCAAAGCATTTGGAAAATTGATATCAATTGTTAGAGAGATATCATTAGCATTTAAACCCAATTTTGACAAAATTCATTATGATGAACTAAACATTATGAAAAATCATTAAAAAACTTTAAAATGTTCATCATAACACTTTTTTACATATATGAGATAGAAAACATAAAATCATTTAAAATCAAAACTCATGCATGCATAAACTAAATAAGCAACCAATTATGCAAAATTAAAAAGCTTTTAAGCTTAGAGGTTACTCATTCATTTTCGAGTGTGGCTAGAGCATCTTGATTTCTTCATTTTCATCACCATTGCTCCGACACACCTACAAGAGACATTTAAGTAGATTTTGGTATCCAAATTGCTTTGGATCCTGGAATGTTAGTTTCAATGCTCATTGTTCCTTTGGAAACCCATACTTGTCTAATTTTTAAACGTTTTCTTTTCTTGAAAGTACAAGTATGTTCCAAATGACCATGAAAATGGAAATGTGAGCATTTTTCCATTTTTAAACATAATGAGTTGTTTTTATAAATTAATTCTTTTTCTTTTGTTAAGCTCTCGAGATTAACTTTTAAATCAAAATTTTCTTTTTCTAAATCATTGATTTTTGACTTTTGAAAGTTCTAAAACATTTTCAAAATTTAATTTTGTTTATCAAAATCAATTTTTGCTTTCAAAACCAAATCATTTTCAACTTTAAGTTTTGAAATTAATTTCTTATATTTGGAATTCATGGTCTCAAATTCCAAATACAACTCATTGTAAGCAACTTGTAACTCATCAAGAGAATAAGAATCTAATTCATTTGAGTTAGAAGTTACCATTGAATCTTATTCGATAGCCATGAGGCATAGGTTGGCTACTTCATCTTCATCATTGTAGTCATCTTCATCACTCCAAGCTTCCATAAATTCCTTTTTCTTGCTTGATCCCTTCTTCTTTAGGAGGGGACATTCATACTTGACATGCCCAGTTCTTTGACAATTAAAGCACACCGGGGGACTCTTTTTCTTTCTTGATTCATGCTTCACTTTCTTAAAAGTCATGAATCTCTTGAATCTTTTGAAGATCTTGGCAATCTCTTCTTCTTCATTATCGTCTTCATCCACCTCTTCATTTGATTCTTGATTGCTCTCATTGGTGGACTTGAAGGTAATGCCTACCTCCTTCATTTTCTTGTTTTGCTTCACTTCATCTTATTCATGTCCCTTCACCATCAACTCATGAGTAAGAAGAGAACCAATAAGCTCGTCAAGAGTGAGAGATTTTAGGTTTTTAGCTTCAATAATCATTTCCTTATTTGATTGCCAAGACTTTGGAAGAGAGTAAATCATCTTCCTCACAAGCTTCTTATTAGGGATAACTTCTCCAAATCCCTTGAGACCGTTGACAATCACGGAAAATCTATCTGTCATAGCTTTAATGTTTTCATCGGGTTTCATTTTGAAGTTCTTGTAGCTATTGTTGAGAAGAATTATTTTGGCTTCCCTCACTTCATCGGTACCTTCATAAGTGACTTGGAGCTTATCCCATATCTTCTTGGCATTTGAACAAGAGGAGACTCTTTCATATTTATTCGGGCCTAATGCACAAAAGAGGATGTGCATACCCTTAGCATTGATCTGGAACTTTTTCTTCTCTCCAACACTCCAATCGTCCATCTCACCGGGTGGAGTGGAGTAACCCTTCATGATTGAGTTCCAAGCTCTTAGATCATTGGCTTGAATGAAGAGCATCATCATATTCTTCCAATAGGCATAATTCGCTCCATTGGAGTAGGTTGGCTTGTTAACCGGTTATGAATATTCAATGTAATAGGCACCGGAGGTTGAAGCCATTTTCTTGTCGGTTGTGTCGATAATTAGTAGAGTTTATTCATGGAACGTCTCAAAGTGGTTAAACCTTCTAAAGAGTTAGGCTCTGATATCAATTGTTATGATCGAAGAGGCTTAATTTAATCACCCGAAAAAGTTGCAATAAGGGTGAATTGGAAAAAATGGTTAGGGAGTAAGGAGAAAGAAAAGATAGAAAAATTGACACAACAATTTATAATGGTTTGACTTCTCAACTAATTCTAATTCTACTACCTTAGTTCCTCACTAAGGATTTTCTAACAAATTCCCTAATTTGTTCTTTCTTTTTCAAGGATCAAGAGATAACCTTTACAACTCTCTAGTTTTTGATTTGGCTAAACTAGGACAAATCCCCTTTACAAAAGGTAAAAAGAAGTAAACAAATAAAACCTCTAACAAGGTACGGTGCTTACACAATAAAGCTCACAAGAACAAAATATTTACAAGAGAAAGTAAAATAGGAATCAAAAACTATTCTCTTGTGTTTGATTTCTTGGATTGGTGTTCTAACCCTTCTTCAAGTGTCTTGAACTTGTATTTATATGTTGGAATGAAGTTGTGGCCGTTTCTAGCCGTGGCGAGTCTTTTAGACCCATTGGAAATGTTTTTCTCTGCAAAACAAAGCTGCCTAGAACAGAGGGTATCGGTACTCCTATAGCAAGTATCGGTACTCCTATAGCAAGTATCGGTACTTCCTTTGTTATTTTCAAATCAACTAGTTGTAACCAGACGTTGGGCCTGGATGGTATCAATATTATGCCTATGGTATCGATACTACTATACAAAGTAGTATTGGTACCCCTTTGGGTATCGGTACCATTTTTGCATTCTGTAATTTAAGCAATGCTGATAGTATCGATACTGTGAGTATCGATACTTCCCTTACCTTTGGTATCGGTGCCATATGAACATTATTGTTATTGTTCATGAGGAATCGATACTGTAAGAAGAGTATCGATACTTCTTGTTCAGAAAATCATTTTGTTGCTCAAATCCACTTTTAAGGACTTTGAATTATTTTTTGAAAACTTTGAATAAATTCAATTAAAGTCCAAAAACATTTTGCCTTAAATTGTTATATCAAAATATAGTTCAACATATATGGTCCAGGATCCTTGACTCTAGTATAGTCCTCTTTCTTCTCGAAACTCACCAGAAAATAGTCATTCTCCAGGTCAACATCGTTATATTCACCTTTTGTATGCCAAAGACTATTTATCCTGTTGAGGAGGGGTCTGTATCCAATCTTTTTGCCTAAAAGAAGACTATGACTGTTAATTTCATCTTCTGATCAATGATGTCATGCAGACGATCCAAGAACTTGATTCTTGGGAAAGATCCAGATGTATCAATGGATATATCTCCTTCTTTAATATCTATCTCTTCTTCAATCGTAGATAATGGCATGTTCTTGCCATTCCCAGTAGTTCCTGCCGTTATAGCAGCGTAAGATAGCTTCCCTTCATTTGGCTCTAAACGTGCATTGGTCTGTTCGATCGTGGTTCCTTCCACCTCTTTCATGCATTCATCGTGTCTTGTTCTTGGGTTGACTGTTCTGCTATCTCTTCCATTGCATGAGATTTCTCATCTCGATTTTTAACTTTCTTGGTGGCTCTTTGCATTTGCTGTGGCGGAGGGGTTCGAATTGTTGGACGGGGAAGGTGATACCGACATCTCAAGATGGCTCCCAACTTTTTCAATCGGCTCTTGTATAGGTAATGTGTTTACTGTTTTCTTCTTCTTTTTTTTTATTATGACTCCTATGCTTGATAATGCTATAAAAAACCATTACATTTTCATTTGGGACATTTATCATGGAAAGCTTTCACTTTTGACAACTTCATAATTGAGCCTTTATATTTTTCAAATTTTACTAATCAATTTTTAATTAATCCCGAATCAAATTATCATTTAGTCCAATACATTTTACAGAGCTTTCGATCATTTTTGGGTGAACATGTTTCATCACTTTCAAGATTAAATTGATATTACGGATTAAGTTAAAGGGTCAAATAAAAATTAAATATTTTTTTAATATGACAAGTCAATTGGAGTAATAGGAGCTAGCGACTCAATGATAAAAATATAATTAATAATATAGATTCATCTACTCTAAGAACTAATATAATTAGTTAATTTAGGGTTTATAAATTTAAGACTTAAATATATTTGGTAGTTGAACTAGATGTTTTCTCTCAAATTAGTACTCAAAGAATTTTCACTCTAAAGTTAGTATCGAAATTGAACATATTATCTAAAGTTGATATATAAAGACCTTTTATTCTCAACTTGATACATGAAAATGATGATGTGACAATATAATATTATATCATATATTAATAAAGATGTCATCATTTGTATTGAAAAAAACTTGATATTAAGAATTCAAAAAATAAAAAATGGAATATATTTTGAAATAAAAAACAAGTTAAAAAAGATCAAATCCCATAAAAATTGTTGTAATAAAGCAAAGTCATCACCAATATTGTATCAATTAAAAATATTGTTTCCATGCTAAATACACAATTATTTGAGTAGTTTTAAGAAAATTTCCATTCAAATTAGGTGCACAATAAAAATGGTAAAAGAAGGGGCGAAATATCATAATTTTACACTCAGAAAAACAAATAAAATTTTATTTCGTAGTAAAATATAGAATATATTGAATGTTCGAACAAAATTAAATAAATTAATAAAGCTAGACTAGTTAATTAGAGAAAAATTGGTAAGTCTAGCCGATTGTTTTTATAATATATTTTATTTTTATTATAATTTAATTATATTTAAGTTATTTTAATATTAAAAAAACGAAGACATCATCATTGATATATAGTATAATTTTATGTCTTTATGTCATTAAAAGCTGACGTTGTTAATAAAAATACTAAAATAATGGATGAAATTAAAGTTTAAGTACTAATTTGGGAGCAACGTTTCTTGGACTTGAAAATAAAATTCCTTACTTGATTGCTGGACACCAAATACATATTTAATAAAAACAATTTAGTATATTTGTCAATTTAACTTTTTTCAAGCTCATATTTTTTTATAAATTAAATATAATAATTTATAAAATCGAAGTAGATGGATAGGGTTCGTGCCTACGAAATGATGAGCATCTAAATATGGAATCAGAATTAAATGATTATTTAATAACGTGGGCACCCAATTTGTTAACTTTTTTGTAGCATGCTGAAAATAAAATAATTATTAAATTTGAGATAAAAATTGAAATTATTTGAATCTATAAAGAAATGGGCATGTAAAAGTGTTTTCTTCTTTTTCAGTTATTTATTAATATCTTAATAAGAGAACATTATTTAATCTTTTTCCAATTTCAATACACCAATCTAATGACTCTTGTAACACCCTAAATTTAAATAAATTATTAAATTATGGAATATTAAAATTGGGGTTCAAATTAAAAGGGAATTGTGAAAATATAGGGCTAGTTGAAACCGATATAAGTTAAGAGTCATGATGGAAAAATTCTATAGAATTTAAGGACCTTGGTTGTAATTTACCCATTCATCTTTTGAAAGGCATAAGATAACAAAGGAGAAAAACTATAAGAATTTGGGGCGTGGGAAGGCTCAAATCCACGACAATTCAAACACCTTATTTACCATATGTGCTAAGGTACTGTTGTGAAAAACAATAATAAAAATATTAAAAGGCCCATTATCCAAGCCATTGGTAATGATCTTAATAATGTCCGAGAGTTCCAGAGAATTCTTCTTCCCTAAATTTCAAGTTTGCTTCCCATCACCGATCTCAACCACCGTCGGTTCATGGCATTCAATGCATGCTTTATTGAACACATTAGTATTGGTTAATGCATGAATGAATAGGCTTGGTCAAATATATATAGTTAATTATTTCTAAACTCCATTTGAATATAGTAAAATGCAGTATACTAAATAAGAACTGGATGATTCGTTTAAGAAACTAGAAGACTGATAAGAAATAATTCCAGGTTCAGTGATTAACTGGTAAAACAATTAACCTCAAAATCCTTAATTCCTGAATATTCTTGTTAAAGTTTTAATGTTGAAAAATATCTGGATAAAAAATTATAAAATTACCCTTGAGAGGTAAAAATGGCACAGACTGACCTTGATAGTGAAGTTATCATGAGAAATCATATTAAACCTGATAAATTATTGATTCACTTATTAAATTACCGATATGTTTGGTAATATTTTAGTAATCAGTTTCTAATCTCAAGATAACAAAAGTCTTAGAACTTCTGATTCCTAAACAAACACCTGAAGACCAAATTATCCCTATACTCTAAAATGATCAAAATACCCCTAAATTGTAAAATTTCCAGAAATACTCTTGAATTGTAAAATTTCCAAAAATACTCTTGAATTGTAAAATGATTGAAATACCCCTAAATTGTAAAATGATTGAAATACCATTGAACTCTAAAATGACTGAGATACCCTTGAGGTTCTAAAGGACTTAAATACCCTTACGACTTAGAATAAGTGAATACATTTGGATAAATTCTAGAAGTCTTGATAAACCTAAATGTTGTACCGCCCCTAAAGGTTATGGAGAACGACCCTTATATGTCTAACATATTTTGATATTATTACAATAATGGAATAAGATAAAATACCACATGTGTTACCACTCGTTTCTCCGAAGTACGTTCAATAATGGTTACGAAGGTGATATACTCAGCCATATAAGATGGTCGATACTAAGAAATGAATATCACATAATTTCCCCGTCTAAACACTTGCCAAGTACTATCTCATTGGGATCTGTTTTGTTCCATATGACTTGAGAGCCTGATAAGTCGTTAAAAATCTTGAATACTACAAATCATCATTTTCCCCTTATTGGGATGATTTATCAGAATTTCTTCAGGAATTAAAATGTCTAAAACACCCCTGATAACCTAAATAATGGAATCACTCCTGTTATATCTGAATCTTAAATAATTCAGATATAACAGTTCCTGAATACTCTTCTGATGTATCTGAATACTAAATGATCCTAATGTATCTATTATGAATGCATGAATAGATACATTATCCTTAAAACCACTTTTAATAGGAACTGTGTTTCTTAAATCAGTTCAATTTGATAGAAGTTGTGTTTCCCTTCCTTATAATTATCAAGCACCAGAAAAAAATAACAGGGCTCTCTTGTGAGTTCCATATGCGTTTGAATATTTTTTATGATTTTAAGAGTATGTTCTATTATCTGAAATGAAAGTATGATCCTTGATTTCTATTTTTCATACAAAAGGATATATGATTTCCAATTTCTGATATTACTGTTTACCATATAAAAATTTCTTTTACTGGGTGTTCTCCGGGATTTGATATGGAGTCTCTACAAGTGCAGTTATGATCAAGCTGGTAAATACTTATGTACCTAAGGCAACCCTTGGGTGGGTTCTGTGGCCCATTCGGTCTAGGGTAAGACCTTATAGATCCTAAGGCATTCCCTTAGGATGTCTCATTTATTTTGTGCATTGAGTAAGTCCTTATAGGCCTGGAGGCGCTCCCCTCAGGTGGGCTCCTACGCTTCGGCTAGGGTAAGTCATTATGGACCCAAGGTGTTCCCTTTGGTCGGCTCCTACTCCTACTGGGCCTAGGGTAAGTCCTTATGGATGCATTTTTGTGGGACTTCATATGGTGTACGGTTGGAGGGTATTATTTTGATTTTAAAATCTATCTTACTGAAATAAATTATTACTATTTTAAAACTATTTGTATGCTTATTTATGGTTTGCTTGGAACAAACTAGACTCCCCAATTCAATCTCATAAATCTATCTCTCGGAATGTTTGCTTCGGACTTTAATTTCCTGAATTTTACTTGAAGAATTAATTAATGAAATCTGAAATCACCACTAGAACTTGTATATGCCTGGATTACTAAGAAAACTTCATGCTTTACCTTATACCTGATGGCTATTTCATTCATCTGGCAGTTATGTATCAATGAGCTTCCCATATCTCACTCTGTTACTTACCATCAAGTTAAAAGAAATGATCTTGTGCTTTTATCGACATCAGTAATGTGAGGTCCGCTGGTGTTTCTTGTGGAGTACGCCGCTTATAATTAGAGGGCATGTAGGTTGCATTTTGTTTTTATATCAAAGTATGAAACTTGTTTTATTATTAGATATTATTGAATTATGTTTTTAATGTATGAATGATTTCTAAACTTGCATTTTTATTTATAAATTGTTTTACAATTTTAATTGTTTAATTTTTTAATTTCCTCATATTTTTTAGTGTGAGACGCTCCGGTAACTCTAATGTGACACCACGAATTAGATCGGGTCACATGTATCTGTCTGAGGGTGTTACAACTCCTATGCTTGATAATGCTATCAAAAACGATTACATTTTCATTTGGAACATTTGTCAAATTTATAATTGATTTAAACACATTTTACAAAGGTTCAAATTGAGATGCTATTGTCAAACTGTTTTTCGCACTAGACACCCAATTTCAGTAAAGTTTTCAATCATTTTTGGGTAAACATGTTTCATCCCTTTCGCGATTAAATTGATATTATGGTTAAAGTTAACGGGTCAAATAAAAATTAAATATTTTTTAATATGACAAGTCAATTGGAGTAATAGGAGTAAGCGATTCAATAACAAAAATATAATAAATCAATAATGTAAGTAATCAAAATATTTAAAAAAAAATATTAAATGATAATATAGATTCATCAACTCTAAGAACTAATATAATTAGTTAATTTCATAATAGGATTTATAAATTTAAGATTTAAATATCTATTTGGTAGTTGAACTAGATATTTTCTCTCAAATTAGTACCCAGAGAATTTTCACTCTAATATTAGTATCAAAATTGGACATATTATCTGAAGTTGATATAAAGAATTTTTACTGTCAACTTGATACATAAAAATTATGATGTTACAATATAATATTATATCACGTGTTAATAATAATGTCATCATTTGTATTTTTTAAAAAAAACTTGAAATTTGTAAGAAATTATTAAGAATTGAAAAAAATAAAAAAGGGAATATATTTTGAAATAAAAACAAGTTAAAAATATCAAATCCCATAAATGTAATACCTATAATATTTCAAATATTGTTTTTTATGTGAATCCTACAAATCTAAAAATATGAGTTTGAATTTAAGGTTGAAGTTTTATAATAAAATAATTGTTGTAATAAAGCAAAGTCATCACCGATATTGTATCAATTAAAAATCTTGCTTCCTTGCTAAATACACATTATTATTTGAGTAGTTTTAAGAAATTTTCCATTCAAATTAGGTACAAAATAAAAAATAAAAATGGTGAAAGATGTTGGAAAACTAATTGAATGCATTGATCCTATTTATAACTAATTAATAATAAGTCATGTCACTTGGTGAATGAACTTAATTTTTGGTTTAAAGTTGTATCTATTCAATCATATCTATTCAACAATTCTCTTCGTGAAAAGATTAAATCGTTTCATGAAAAGATTAAGCCCGTTCATCAAAAGGATAACTACTTTAATCGTAAGGTCTTAACCTTTCAATCCATTTCATAAAAAGTTAAGCCCTTTCATCAAAGGATAAAACCTTCAATCGAAAGGTTAAGTCCTTTCATCCAAAGTTCTTATCCCTTCAATCCATTTCCCCCTCTATAAATAGGCTAGTTAAGGAACAAATCCTAAAGACAACTTTGAGACACAATTCACAACGTTGAATTAGAAAATTCCTTTCAAATTCATTCTTTCCGGTGATAGAGAAAGGCAAGATTGTGTTTTACTGATCACTACGGTTGTGCTTACTGTTGTGATCGTTTGTTGTTGTATCCTGGGAGACCAATGTCGAACGTTACTCAAAGCACCTAGGAGAGGATTAAACTGTCTTAAGGAAACTATTCATACAAGCCTCAACAAAAATCCTTCTTTGATTTATCTTACTCTACTCATCTAATTCAGTGTCTACATACTAGTAAACATATCACGTTCCTCTATTTTAGTTCTTTATTTATTTATTTATTTCATTTTATTATATAATAATATTTATCATTATTACTTTTATTTTGGACTAACATTTTATCTAACAATCTTAAGACATATTATTTCTTATTTTAATTCGAGATGTACGAATAAATTATTTAATTTGAGTTTAAGCCTAGCAGATTGTCAGTATGAATGGATTTTGTTTAAAATCCAGGACGAAAAAAACGAAGGGTTGCATGTTCCATTAATTTAGTTCGACCCTGATGACCGTTGCGGTTGGGATATGGTGATGGCTCTGCATTTGGACAAAGTTTCTCTAATTTTCACGTGTCCATCAAGGTTGCAATTGGTGTAGTGGGAATAAGTTGTACTATATCCGATAAACACAACTAACAAATATATCAAGCAAGAAGCATGACCCAACCGGCATCATCAAGACTTGATTTCGATCAAAATTCAAGAGTTGCAATGTTTGGGTGGCCTTTAAATTGGTACGCATGTACTGCTTCTTTCTTTATTGATTAATATTTACCATCACTACCTTGAAACTTTGAACGTGAGAAACTAAGATTGAGACTTCTTGGAGATACATTCCCACCGACTTATGTGCAGTGAAGTACTTCTATTTTGATTTCCCTATAAGCCATGCACTACACTTTTATTTTGATTTGTTTACAAGTCAAACATATTATAGACGACACGAAAATGTACAAGCGAAAAATTATGTTTGTTGATGCTAAGGATTTGTTTAGTGAGGTGATAACTCCGTAAAAAGACTCTATTTTTTTGTATTTTTACTTAAGTTATTATTTGTTTAAACATTGTTGTCATAGCATATTAGTTGCATTTAGGTCATATTTGCATGTGGTAGATAAGTTTTGCCTAGGCAAGATTTATTTGGCTTAACTGATGCTGCTAAGGAGAAAAGGCTTTTGTGGGTTGTGTGTGTGCAAGAAATGACTTAGGAAGAACATTTCAACCGTGATTTATCTTGCAAGTCTGAAGTGGATTTGACGAACTGTTGATGTCACCTGCCACCTATCTGACTGACCTCACGTGCAATTAAGCCCTTCAAGAATTTCAGCTTCCTTTCTATCTATAGTATGGAAAAGTCAACACAGGTATTTAGGGAATATTCAATAACACAAAACCTTAGGGAAATTCCCATTATAAATACCCCTTTATAGCCGCCAAGAAGAGAAGGCAAAGAGAGGATTTACATTAAGCGTGGAGTAAGCAACTACAGTACCTTACCTTTCACCATTCCCCAACTCGACCATCCTTGGTGCCCTCCATAGACAAAATATAGTAGAGAGGCTACCGCCAAAGCAGGCGCGATGCTACTCAGAGCTATCACAGTAGAGCCCCCTGTTTGGGAGCATTCTTTTTTTGTTCTTAATTTCTTTGATCTATTTTGGGCGTCTACTAAACGATGATACTTTTTGATGATACTTTTGCAACACCATGATTTGCTTTACTTGGTGTTGGTTTTTGTCTTGCCGAGATAATTATTTGATGGTTGATGAATTATGATTTTTCTTAGACTGTTTTGTTCATTGTTTTAATATTTTTCCTTGACAATATAAGAGCTTTCGAGAGATTTCTTGGTGCCTAGACGAAACATTTCTATACTTTATAAGAGATTTTTGAGAGATTATCATTTTTCTAGAAATTGATTCTTAGATTCGAGAGAATTAAGATAGATCTACGTGAACAATGGAATAGATCTGGGATGGTGAAGTTCTAACATGTCTTAGAGATAAGGAGAGGGTTTTAATTGACTAAAAGGGATAAACACTTGAGTAGAATAGACAACGACTATAGTTCACGCTGAGGGGTATTGCTGCAATAACAGTTTGACAAACCAAGGGTTGTAGATCACGCCAAGTTGTATTGCCACAACAACATTCCTATAATACTCCAGTAATCCTGTCAGACAACCTAAACATATCATAACAATTCTTTCCTGACTTAGAATAATTTCTCGCCATAGAAAGGCCAACCTAACTGCTCTGTGAAAAGGCTGAATATGTGAGTTATTCAAAATATATTTGAATCAACATTTTTCCTTTCCTTGGCTATTTTTATTTGTTACTTTTTTCATATTTTCTTTTCCTCGACCAAACTTTTATGCAATCACACTTCACAATATTCTCTTGCTTTAGCAACGCTTTGACACCTGTTCATATAATCCATTACTAATTGTTTCTCTGCTTTGATAAGAATTCAGGGACTAGCTCGTGACACCTAGTTATAGTTGTGGCGAAACATCAAAACCCCTACCAATCCCTGAGGAGACGATAACTCACTTACCCTTTATTACTTGATTCGACTGTGTACACTTGCATATATTTGCTTTCCTTATCATATACATTTACAAGCGAACAGGTTTTTGGCGCCGTTACCAGGGATTGACAATTGACAGAATTTTGATAATTTTTTCATAACAATTTTTATTTCTGTCATAATTTATTTAGTTAGTTTAACTTGTTTATTTTCTTATTTTCTTCTAAAGGTTTTTGTCGTTGCATGACCCTAAGATTTGCTGGTGGACCACTAGCACCATTCGACCCTGAGATCGAATAGTCATTCAGACAAAGGTGACGTAACCAATGAGCCAGAGAGTATATGAATCAACTGCAGTATCAAGGCGACAATAATATGGCAGATGAGACATATCCCGACGCCGCGAAAAATAATCTTCCTAGAGAAATTACAAGACAACGAGCAATACAAGATCACTTGAATCCGATTCTTGACAATCTCAATCTCGGCATCGTGGCACCTAAAATACAGGTAACCCATTTTGAACTTAAACTGGTAATGTTTAACATGCTAATCTCCATTATTCAATTTGGTGGCTCGCCTAATGAGGATGGTAGACAACATGTTCGTGCCTTCCTTGAAGTGTGTGATTCGTTCAGACAATAAGGAGTGCATGAAAATGTGTTGAAGCTTAAGCTTTTCCCTTATTCTATACGCGATCGAACAAGAGCTTAGCTTAGTGGAGTTCCTTCAGGCTCACTGGAATCTTGGGCAGATTTATGTAAAAGCTTTCTACTTCGATACAACCCTCCCAATATGAACACATAGTTGCGCAATGATATTGCAAGTTTCCGCCAAGGCGATGATGAATCCATGTACGAATGTTGGGACAAATATAAAAGTTTGCTTCATAAGTGCGTAAACCACGGATTCCACGACTAGACTCAAGTCGTGATGTCTTATAATAGAGTAAATGCACCTACTCGAATGATGTTGGATGCCTTAGTGAGTGAAACTTTTCTTGATAAATCACATGAGGAAGCCTTCGATATCCTCGACAAAATAGCAAATAACGACTATCAATTCCCGACTACAAGGCTAGGGACCAGTAGAAAACTATCTGGAGCATTTGAAATTGAGGGTAAGGATTCAGTCTCTGCTCAACTGTTTGCCATAGCTAACATGTTAAAAAATTTGTAGTGTCCTAATGAAGTGAGAGAAGTCAAGGTAACTAATGCTACATGCATTCTTTCTCGCGGCAACCATAATGAGAGTGAATGTCCAGAAAACCAGGAATCCATCAATTTTACGGGTAACTACAACAGAAGCAACAACAATCCCTATTATAATACATACAATCCTAGATAGCGACAACATCCAAATTTTTCATGGGGTAATCAAGGGACTATCAACAACAATCATGCGGGCAATTATAATAGGCCACAGTAGAATAATTCGGAACATCCACATTTTCAACATCATCATCAACAGATGCCTTGGCAACATAATAAAGGTACAACTTCTTCCTCTAATACAAACTCTAACTCTAACTCTAACTCCCTGGAGGCTCCATTGCAGGAATTTATGGCATCGACAAAAGATTTCATGGCTTCAACAAATATTTTGATACATGAACACTCATATACAATTAAGAACCAATGTAATTTGTTACAAAGCCAAGCAACTCTTTTGCAAAGACACAGTTCATCCTTGAGAGCATTGGAGAACCAAGTGAGACAAATTGCCATGGCATTACATTCTTTCCCACAAGGAAATACCCCTAGTGATACTGAGGTCATTAAATATCATGGAAAGGAGTAGTGCAATGTACTTACACTGAGGAGTGATACCCAAATTAATCAGAATGATAAGTTTGGGGGGAAGCAACCAGAAAATTCTAGCCAAGGCATTACACAACCTGATGATCAAGCTGAAATTTTTGAACTAAAGGGATTGCCTAAGGAGAAGGAAAATGATTAAGGTTTAGAAAGTCATTAAGCAGATAGTGATAAATTTATTACCAAGGCAAAAGTTTCCTCACTACCTATAGCAAATGAAGTCAGACCCCCACCACCCCTTCCTCAACGGTTGAAGAAACACAACGATTCAAGAAATTTGTTGATGTCTTGGACCAATTATATATTAATATCCCATTGCTTGAAGCCATCGAGCAGATGTCTTCCTATGCTAAATTCCTAAAGGACATTGTCACGAAGAAGAGAAAGGTAGAAAGAATAGAAATTGTTACTGCAGTGAAAGAATCCTGCTCTGCATTAAGTAAACTTCCGCCAAAGCAACAAGATCTTGGCAGCTTCATGATACCATGTTCCATCAGAGATAACTTTGTGGGGTAAGCTCTTGTTGACTTAGGGTTAAGCGTAAATTTGATGGCCAAGTCCATATTTTTAAAACTAGAAATATGTAACGCTTGCCCAACCACCCTTATTTTACAGTTAGTTTATCGATCATATGTTCGTCCGAAGGGTAGAATTAAAGATGTCATTGTAAAAGTGGACAAGTTTGGGTTTCCATTTGACTTTCTCATATTATACTATGAGGCTGATGAAAACACACCCATCATTATTGGGTGGCTCTTTTTAGTTACTGGACAAATCCTAATAGATTGCGAGAATGGAGAGTTCAAGATTAGGGTAGGAGATCAAAGTGTCACAATCAATGTCTTCAACTCTATTAAGTATGTTGATGATTCAGAAGAATACCAATGCATTAGAGACATGGAATTAATGGAGGAATATGAAGCAGAAAATCTTGGCCAAGGTGAATTTTTATATATAGATGAGTACGATACTTTGTGCCAAGACAAAAATTTTCTGACGCAAGAACACAAAAATTTTGGCCCCGGTGAAAATTTTCTAAATGAGGATTGTGAAAACTTTTGCCTCGGTAAAGGTTTTTCAATTGAAGTAAATGACGGATTTCCTGATAATGAAACCAAAGTGGGTTATGAGGATAAATTAGATAAGGATGAACAATCTAGCGTTCTTAAAGCAAGACCTGGTATGAGATTCGAACCCTTGGACTTCAATGAATTTGTTCCCCCAAAATCATCATTACAGCATGCACCCATATTGGAACTTAAAACCTTGCCATCGCATTTGAAATATGCTTATCTAGGTAGTAATGAGGCTTTACCGGTGATAATATTTTCTAGTCTAACCTCCGAACAAGAGGATAGTTTGTTAAATGTTTTGTTGCAGCACAAAAAAGCTCTCGGGTAGACCATGGCAGACTTGAAGGGAATCAACCCTACTATATGCATGCACAAGATCAACTTAAAAGATAGTCATAACAATTATGTGGAACCACAAAGAAGACTTAAACCAATCATGAAGAAAGTGGTGATGAAGGAAATCATTAAATGGCTGGATGCTGCAGTAATTTATCCAATATTCGATAGCTCATGGGTCATTCCGGTGCAATGCATTCCAAAGATAGGCGATGTGACCGTGGTTAAGACTGAAAATGATGAGCTTTTAACTACTAGAACAATCACGGGCTGGAGGATATGTATGGATTACATGAAGCTCAATAAAGCAACAAAGAGAGATCACTTTCCCCTCTATTTCATTAATCAAATGCTTAATAGTTTAGCAAGAAAAACATTTTACTGCTTCCTTGACGGATATTCTAGATATAATCAGATAGCCGTAGCACCAGAGGATCAGAAGAAGACTACTTTCACATGCTCGTATGGTACCTACGCATTTAGGAGAATGTTGTTTGGTATATGTATTGCTCCAACAACCTTTAAGAGGTGCATAATTGCCATTTTCTCAAATATGGTGGAAGATTGCATGGAAATATGTATAAACGACTTCTCTGTATCAGGCGATGACTACATCCGATGCCTTGGTAACTTATCTCAAGTACTGAAGCGATGTGAAGAATCCAAACTGGTGCTAAACTGGGACAAATATCATTTTATGGTAACTGAAGGAATTGTGTTGCGACACAAGATTTCTCTCCAAGGCATTGAAGTGGATAGAGCCAAGGTGGACGTAATCGAGAATCTACCTCCACCCACCACTGTAAAGGGCATACGTAGTTTCCTTGGACATGCAAGATTTTATAGGTGATTCATAAAGGATTTTTCTCAAATCTCAAAGCCTTTGTGTATTTTGTTTCAATAAAATCAATAGTTTGTGTTTAATGATGAGTGTTTGAATGCTTTTATTGATTTAAAGAAAAAACTTGTCCCAGCGCCAATTATAGTACTAACTGACTGGGATGTCCCTTTTGAGCTCATATGTGACGCTAGTGACTATACAGTTGGGGCGGTGCTAGGACAACACAAAAGTAAACTCTTTCATGTTATCTACTATTCTATATATACCCTTAACGATGCACAGATGAACTATGCCACAACTAAAAAAGAACTTCTTACCATAGTATTTGCATTCGATAAGTTTAGTCGATATCTCATAGGGACTAAGGTCATTGTGCATACTGAACACTTTGCCATTAAATATTTAGTTAATAAAAACGATGCAAAGCCTAGGCTTATTAGATGTATATTATTTCTACAAGAGTCGAATTTGTAGGTGAAGGATAGAAAGGGTACTGAAAACCAAGTAGTAGATCACTTATCTAGGCTAGAAAACAAAATCATTTGTCATGACATAAGAGACATTCAGGAGGATTTCCCTGATGATAAAATTTTATTTGTCACAGCTGTGCCGTGGTACGCTGACATAATTAACTTTATTGTTAGTGGTGTTATGCCTCCAAATTTATCTAGCCTGGGTAGAAAAAAATTCAGACATGATGTACGACACTATTAATGGGATGAAACATTCCCGTTCAAGCAATGTGGCGACCAAATAATCAAGAGGTGTGTCCCAGAAGAACACAAGGAAATTATATTTCATTGTCATTCACCCCGTATGGAGGACACTTTGGTGGAACGAGGACTGCATCAAAGGTCTTTTAATCCGGTTTCTATTGGTCCACCTTGTTCAAAGATGTACAAGAATTCTATAAGTCATGTGATCAATGCGAGCACATGAGGAACATAACGAAGAGACGTGAGATGCCATGGCAAAACATTTTGGAGGTTAAACTCTTTGATGTATTGGGGATTGACTTTATGGTACCCTTCCCCTCATCTTTTAACGACTTATATATTCTCTTGGCTATGGACTATGTGTCCAAGTGGGTAGAAGCCATGGCAACACCCAAGAACTACTCCAAGACCATGCTGAAATTCTTGCACAAGGACATATTTACACGCTTTGGAACACCACGAGCTATTATCAATGATGAAGGCACACATTTTGACAATAAATTAATTGCGAAGGCGTTGAAAAATACGGGGTGCGTTATCAAATTGTCATGACACATCATTCCCAAACCAATGGGCAGCCGAAGTCTCTAACTGGGAAATCAAACTAATCCTCAAAAAGGTGCTTAACCCAAACCGCAAAGATTGGTCACCAAAGCTAGATGAAGCGCTATGGGTATATCACACAAAATTCAAGACACCACTTGGAATGTCCCCATTCAGGATAGTTTATGGCAAGAACTATCATTTTCGTGTGGAACTTGAACAAAAAACATATTGGGCCATCAAGAAATTGAACATGGATGCCCAGCTTGCTGGAGAAAGAAGATTACTGGAACTGAACAAAATGGATGAGTTTAGAGCTCAGGCTTACAAAAATGCCCACCTATACAATGAAAAAACGAAACGATGGCATGATAGAAAAATTTTGCCAAGGTAATTTTTTTCTGGACAATAATTGTTTCTAAACAATTCAGGACTCAAACTGTTTCCATGCAAGCTGAAATCTAGATGGTTAGGACCGTTCATCGTAGACCAAGTCTATAGCAATGGAGCAATAGAAATCAAGAACCTAGATGATGGATCCACCTTTAAGGTGAATGGTCAAAGACTGAAGGAATACAAAGGAGCACCCATTATGCGCGATAAACTTACATCAATAACTCATGATGCCCAAAAGTTTGCTTTTCTTTCCTGAACAATTTTGGTTGCCTAGGCAACCAAAAATTTGAATTATGTACATAAATAAACTAAGTTGTTTTATTATGCATGTTTTTTTATTTTTTATTAAGATATTTTTGTTTCTTTTGAGTATTCAAGGTACATGTGGCAACACAAGGTTGAAGCTCATGCGTGGGAGGAAGAGAACCCCTAATCTAATTTGTTTTGGCGATAATTTTGAAGTGAGAAAGATATATTTCCCTTACTTTAAGTGAAATAAAAAATCTTCTCATTAATATCATAGCTTTTACCTTTCAATTTTTACCGTTTTACCCCCAATAAACCACCCATCATTTTCCCTAAAAAACCACTCATCTTTCATTCTTCCTCATTGTTTCCTTGTTTTCTTTTCCTTCAACTTTCTCTCTTCATTCTTTCCTCCAAACTGCCACCATGATAAACCCTATAACAACAAAAATCATGGCCAGATCCAAGAAAATCCATCCACGTCCTCAGAATTTGAGCGTTTCCAAACTGCCTAAGCTGAAGCAAGGTTCAAAAGCCTACAAAAATGGTAAGTCTATTTGGAGGAAAGTTTTATTTTTACACCAAAGGGTGACAAACCCTTCAGACCAGAGGTAATGGACGTAGTAAGGAATCTTAAGTGGTAAAATTTTCTCGAATCGTCTGCGAATTTTACACACATTCAGGAGATCCATCCCAAAATAATGTTTATATGAAAGGGAAATCCATCTGGTTCTCTCCCTTAGCCCTCAACTGATATTTTAAGCTCAACAAGGTGGAGGATCAACACAAAAAATTCCTTGCCGAGACAGATCAAGAAACATACGATGGTGTCTGGAAGACATGTGTTTTGGATGGGCCAAGTTTGAAGGAAATACGCCAACGCGTAAGAGGGTGGATCATCGAGCCCTTAAACCAGTTGTGAAGATGTGGAATCATTTCTTGAAAGTCAAGTTGATATCAACTTCCTACAACACAACAGTATTGGTGAGGCGGTTGATGTTGCTACACTCGATCATTTATGGGGGAGCGATTGATGTTGGGGAGATAATCTTCGAGCAAATTCATGACTGTGCGAAGAGGAATCGAAGTAACCTTCTTTTTCCTAACTTGATAATTACCCTGTGCAAGAAGAAAAAAGTTTTCGAGGAGCCATTCGAGGACTTTATCAAGTCAAAGGAATGCATCACCAAAAAGAATGTGCCTAAACTTATGAGTTTTGATGATAATGCTCCATATGAGAGCCTGAAGAGAGGAGCGAAATTAGTTACCTCAGCCAGAATGGCAGATGTGGTCACATTTACTAGAGAGACATGCGAGAGACTTAAGCATTTGGAAAGTCACATGTAGACTTTCTTCGGCTATATCAAGGAAATTGATGCAAAACTAAATGCATTCTTTAAGGAGCTTCTCACGATTACCAATGAGGACCTGTCGCCCTTTCATAATGAAATTCTGAAAGACACAGTAGGCGTCAATACATTTTAGCCTCGGTACAAAATGTTCCCCCCCAAGTTCCCCGCAGATGTCCCTCCACTTGCCATGTTTGTATTTCCTGTACATGAATAAGTCCATGGTGAGACAGACAAATATCTCAGCTCCTTATTCTCTTCTTCTAAGAACACCCAGGAAATCTCGCCTGAATTTTTTGAAGATGATGATTTTATTCCAATCCCCAATCAACCCATAATCAAACAAGAATCTGAGAAGTCCCCGAATCACCATACTACACCACTTCCTGACCCTGAAGAAAGCCAGTCTCAAGCAACAGTTGCAGAGCCCACCCACACAAAGAAAAGGCCATAATCAATTAGTGAGCACGAGGCGTCGCATTAAGCAAACATCTGGTCATGTTATTCAACCATCTCCTCTTTTGAATCCATCAGAATATATTGGATACGAGAGCCCCCTCCTCCAAAGAGATGCATAACACGCGCGTCAAGTCAAGTCTCCCAACCATAGTAAGATATTTTTTCAATTTCATTTGCATTTTCATTTAGAATAGCATTGGTTATTTTTATTATTCATTCATTCAGGACAATGTATCCCTCACGTTTGGGGGAGGTGTTGTGTCACACACTTAGTTAATAGAAGTTGATGATAATTGGTTGAAAATTTTGGTTGTCATGGCATGAGTATGTTTAGATTGTTCTTTGGAATAAATTGAGAATGCCCGATGATGAAAGCAGGATTTTATTACCTAGGCCAAAATTATTTTACATTACTGTTGAAGGATAAAATTGACATTAGGCTTGATTCTTTGTGAACTTGTAAACACGATTGTATGCTTTCTCTGCCTAAGGTGCTTAGAAAAGTTTTAGAAAAGAACTTTTTGCATGCTGGGACATTGAAGAATTGTAATGCTTTACTTAAACTTCTTAATATTTAAATTTTGTAGAATTAAAGGGATAGTCCTATGTGTAATGGCATAACATGGAAACTCCTAAAAAATAAATGGTTGCCTAGGCATATGAGTGAATGAAAGTGGTCACGGGATGACTCTACCCGACTAGCTCAGGGGTGAAAGGTATGCTCCCTTTCACCTAGAGTGTGAAAGGTAGGTATAATGAGATGACTCCCTAAAAAATAAAAAATAAAAGTAATGAGTTGAATAAATAGAAGTGGAAACTATGCTTGACGAATAATTTGATGCCTTGTCAAAACAGAAGTACTTACTTGAAGTTTTCTAAACACGTTAATGCATAGACTGGGTACAATCATGCTCACACACTAGCAAAGAATCTTGACTTAGGAAGGTAATTGACTTATATGAAAGTCCAACATGTTGAGGCTAAACGTTTTACTGAGGGCTGAAATTTTAAACCACATGATTGTCTTAATTTTACTTTGCCGTGACAATTTTATTTTTTCTACTAATTATTATTCATTGCTTGAGCACAAGCAATAGCTTAAGTTTAGGGGTGTAAAAACTTCGTAAAAAGACTATGTTTTTAGTCTTTTTACTTAAGTTATTGTTAGTCTAAACATTATTTTCATAGCATATTAGTTACATTTAGTTGCGTTTAGGTCATATTTGCATGTGGTGGATAACTTTTTCCTAGGCAAGATTTATTTGGCTTAACTGATGCTGCTAAGGAGAAAGGGCTTTTGTGGGTTGTGTGTGTGCAGGAAATGACTTAGGAATAACATTTCAATCGTGACAAAACATTTCACAAGAGTGGAATATAGAATACAAAGATAATGAGGAACGTAATTTTCTTGCCAAGGCAAAATTTATCTTGCAAGTCTGAAGAGGATCTGACGAATTACTAATTTCACCTGCCAGCTGTCTAATTGACCTCACGTGCAATTAAGCCTTTCAAGAATTTGACCACCTTCAGCCACCTTTCTATCTATAGTATGGACAAGTCAACACAGGTATTTAGGGAATATTCAATAACACAAAACCCTAGAGAAATTCCCATTATAAATATCCCTATATAGTCGCCAAGAAGAGGAGGCAAGGAGAGGATTTACTTTAAGCGTGGAGTAAGCACCTGCAGTACCTTACCTTACACTATTCCCCAACTCGGCCGTCCTTGGTGCCCTCCATTGCCAGACTATAATAGAGGGACGGTCAGGCCTCGAGAGAGGCTGGCCGCCAGAGGAGGCACGATGCTGGTCAGAGTTGTAACGGCAGAGCCCCCTGTTTAGAAGTTGTTCTTCTTTTGTTCTTAATTTCTTTGATCTGTTTTAGGCATGTACTAAACGATGATACTTTGGCAACATCATGATTTTCTTTAATTGTGTTGGTTTTTGTTTTCCTGAGACGATTATTTGATGTTTAATGAATGTCGAATTATGATTTTGCTTAGATTGTTTTGTTCATTGTTTTAATATTTCTAGACTTTGTAAGAGGTTTCGAGAGATTGTCATTTTTTTAGAAATTTATTATTAGATTCGAGAGAATTAAGATAGATCTACGTGAACAATGGAATAGACCCAGGATGGTGATGTTCTAACCTGCCTTAAAGATAAGGAGAGGGTTTCAATCGACTAAAAGGGATAAACGCTTGAGTAGAATAAACAACAGTCTGACAATCCAAGGGTTGTAGCTCACACCGAGTAGAATTTCCATAACAACCATTCTAGAATACTCCAGTAATCCTGTCGGGCAACCTAAGCATATCATAACAATTCTTTCCTGACTTAGAATAATTTCTCGCCATAGAAAGGTCAACTTAAGTGCTCAGTGAAAAGTCTGAATATGTGGGGTTATTCTGAATATATTTGAATCAATGTTTTTCCTTGCCTTGGCTATTTTTATTTGTTACTTTTGCATATTTTCTTTTCCTCAATCAAACTTTTCTACAAATACACTTCACAATATTCTGTGGCTTTAGCAACGCTTTGACACCTATTCATATAATCCATTTCAAATTGTTTCTCTATTTTGACAAGAATTCAGGGACTAGCTCGTGACACCTAGTTCTAGTTGTGGCGAATAATCAAAACCTCTATCAATCTCTGAGGAGACGATAACTCACTTACCCTTTATTACTTTCACAAATTTGTTTGCCTTAGCATATACATTTACAAGCGATCATGATGAAATGAACAGTAATCACAATTTCTTGGATAAAAATCCAAAGTTGATCTTCGACGAGAATGAGAGGAAATGGACAAGTTTTCACCTAGAAATCCTTGTGGTTCAAAGTACCAAAACCATGGACAAGCCTTGGTGACTCAGTTAGTGCACGAGGCTTTTATTTTAATCAAGGATGATTCGGTGAAATGCGATCAAGAATTCAATCAGTAAGTGTAAATTTTCATTATTTCCTTTTAATAATATTTTATTAAAAGATTGTACTTGTGTTTTGGTTTTTAGTTTTACTCAACCTTAATGTTTAATATTTTGAACAAAACAATGTTGATAATGAATCTCTGTTTCGAGATTTTAATTTTAATAAATTATCGTCGTTTAACGGAGATTACTCAATTATTGGATTTTAGTTTTGATTAAAATTTGTTGTGATAAATAAGGTGCTGAAATGAAATTATGACATGTTGTGAACAAAATTTGGGCCTATAATTTTGTTTCAGGATTTATTCCTGTCGATTCAACAGAATTTATTTGATTTACAATTTAATAAAATTTGGAATATTGATTCTTACTCAAACTTAAATTAAATTCAACGATGTCGCTGATCGAGAGGTACAATGATAAGTCTATTAAATTCTATGAATAGAATTTCAGGACATGACAACATAAGAGTTGTTCTATTTGACCATGTTAAATCTACCTAAATTTAAGATGATCCTCTGTTGAGTTAATCGATCAACTAAATAGCCAAGGGGAGTGAAATGGCAATAAAAATTTTGGTGGAAGCTTTTGCAGAAAATTGAAAATAATTGCACAACGATTTAGAGTGGTTCGACTTTTTCAACCAAATCTACGTCCACTACCTTATCTATCCACACTAAGGATTTTCCACAAATTCACTAATTTGTCTTTTTTTTGAGGACAAGAGTAACCTTACAAATCCCTCAAGAATTATACCCCAAATTCTTAAGAACACTCTCTCCCAAAGAGAATAATACAAATTTCACAAACTTACAGATAAACCTCACAAGGCAAGATGTTTGCACAATTCTAGAACAAAGAAAGAACACTCAAGAATAGTACAATTGAGCACAATAAGTGTTCTTGAAAGAAAAAATGAATATTGAATGAAATAGGCTTGAAAATGCTCAAACTTGAGGTTTGATGCTTTCTCTTTGATTCTCTAGCTTCTCTTCTTAATTGTTGTTGATCAATCGCTCCTAAGATTGTTTAAATACACATTAGATCACTTCTGAATGTTGGGGATCATTGGTGAAGTAAATAAAGTCATTATTGTGTAATTATCATTTAATAAAACAGTTGGGAGCGTGTGTGCATCGATGCATAGTCAAGGTGCATCGGTACACTATGTGTAAAATTCAAATATTTCGACCATTATAAGACTTAGTGCATCGGTACACTAGGGTGCATGAGTACACTAATTACATTTGATGTTTCAAAAGAGCCAGGAGTGCATCGATGCATGGTATGTGCATCGGTACACAAAATGCATTCGATGTTTCAAAATATTCATGAGTGCATCGATGCATGGCTTGTGAATCAGTACACAAAATGCATTCAAAATGGGTATGCATCGATGCATGAATGAGTGCATTGGTACATCCCTTTATAAAATTGATTTTTGGCTCAATTTTCATTCGAAATACTTTGTAAATTTTGTTTCAAAAATATTTTAAGTTTAAAACACAATTTTACACTTTAGTAAGGATTGAAATTTATCTTTGAAAAACTTGGAGTAATATTTTGATATTCGAATAATTGAATCGAATATACTATGAGAAAGATTGTAAAATCTTAAAATTCATTTATACTTAATTTGTTATATCGAAACATCAAAATGTTTTCAACAATCTCCCTCTTTTTGATATAATAAAACATTTAAGTAATTTTAAGATTTTCTTTGAAAAAAATTTTTGAAAATCAATTTTGTAAAATTACTCCCCCTTACTATAACACTTCTTCTCCCCTTTTTTTTAAATCAAAAGACTCTATAAAACATTTTTAAATAAGATTTTGTAAAATTATCCAATTGATTAAACTTTAAATATAGCTTAAGTTGCTAACATAACAATCAAGAGAAAGATTAGCCATTAGTTTCATAAATCCATATTTATATATAATGTGTAATGGTACATTGGTCATATTCAAAATGATCTAAATGATGCAAAAATTAATAAACATTAAGTTCAAATTAAAAATTCAACCAAACAAAATATATAAATGTAAGCATTCAAGTTTAAACATCCAACCATCCATAACAAATTTAAACATAAAACAATCCAAAAACATTCAAAATGTTTTAACAATGAGTCCTAAGTTCGATCCAAGAAAACTTAAAGTAAGGAAAGGTCTAGTCATCCAAAAGAGGATCAGGAGGAGGAGGATAATGTGCTCGCTTCTCGAGTGTGAGCGCATCGAAACGTTCGCGCATCTCCCATTGAAATTCCAATTCTTGAGCCCCCATAACGGTTAAATGGGACTTTATGGATGCAAAGCTTAGATCAAATGACTCCACAAAAGATCGAAAGTAAGGAGGCATTTGATCCTTTTGCTGTACCGGTTCATCTTCGGGTACATGATCGGTGATATCTTGAAATAGCTCTAGAAGTTTTGGATCATCGTCCGCTGTCGGTGCCAGAGGAGGTGGAACTCGTGAAGAACTAGCTCCCGATGTTTAGGATCATCGTTCGCTGTCGGTGCCAGAGGATGTGGAACTCGTGAAGAACTAGCTCCCGGTGTTTACTCAGTGGATCGAACCCAATTATCACCTTCCTTTTCCATCCCGATTTCTTTAAGGAAATGAGATTGATTTGGTTATGGAGAGGGATGAGAGTATCAAGCGAGACCTTAACCTCGAGTTTGATAAACAAATTACTAAGGAGACAGCCATAAACTAAAGTTTCTACATTTTTGGATGGGACAACGTTTACGGTATCTACTAACTCACCAAAAATAATTTGTGACAAATTTATTTTCTTTTTATGTTGGATACAATGTATCCACCATAAATCTATAACTCTAAAGGAAGATTACCTACCTCCAGATGGTCTAAACCACCAAGAGATCATCAAGTGAAGGAATCGTTCGTGATGAGTTCTTAGGGTACTTACACTATCCTTAGATTTATAGGGTGTAGCCACAATATCTTTTTTCATTATCAATACCCTCGTTATCTAGTCCAAAATGGGTAGCGATTGTGTCGGAGTCAATAAAAATGAATTCACCTAAGAGATATGATCGAATTCCTACGGTTGCGGTTTAACGCTCATTTTGGACACATACCGCATTTGAGTAGAAGATGCAGACTAATTGGTGATAAACGATGGGCTGAATTTGAAACAGTTTATCAAACTTCCAAGAATGAAGGATATGAACATATCAGAAGTTCATATTCATCATTTCTTGAATGGATGGAATATGTTCTTCCCTAATTTTGTATGATTGGAAGGAATTAACAAACCTATGATAGAGTTCTTCTCTACGACGACCATGTTGGTTAAAGCAAGAATTGAGAATGGTCAATTTGGGTTCGTTTGGATTTGGATTTTGAGGTGGAGGTGGAATGTAGTGATGTTTTACACGATTTAATGATTATTAGCAGGTTTATGAGATGTAATCTTGTTGAATTTCGACCTAAAATGTTGGATTTGAGCAATTTTTTAGAGTAAAGTGAGAGAGAGGAGTACGGCTATGAGTATTTAGGTTTGGGGTTTTGAAATAATGAAGAAATTAGTCATTTAAACCCAAAAACCCGAGGGTGTATCGATGCACAGCAGAGTGCATCGATGTACATTCAAGGAATACATCGGTGCATCTTCATGGTGTATCAATGCACATTCAAGGGATGCATCGGTGCACAAAAATTTCAAAATCCATTTTAAAACACTCAAAATACTAAATTAATTAGCTCTAGTGGTATTGGCAACTCATGTCACGAAAATTAACAATGTTCACTCAATCAAATCTATCCTTAAACATTATTTGAACATATAATTAATTTTTACTAAGAATCATAAACTCCCCCTAACTATTAGCAAAGAATGCAATCAAAATAGTTATTTTTATAAGCATATTTAAATCTTAATTAAAAGTGCTAAAAATTATTTTAAACACTAAGTGAATATAGGTTAGTTAAACCTAATTCTCTCCTAAGTGTCCAAAATCTTTCTTTATCTAAATGTTTTGTAAAAATATCCGCTAATTGATGCAAAGTATCAACATATTCTAGAACTATATCTTCTTTAGCGACATGATCCCTAACGAAATGATGTCTAATTTCATAGTTCTAGAGTGTTGGATGAGATTTTTAGTGAGACAAATAGTACTAGTATTGTCACACTTGATAGGTATGATACCTACTTCAATTCCATAATCTAAAATTTGTTGTTTCATCCATAAAACTAGTGTACAACAACTACCGACTGAAATGTATTCCTCTTCAATGGTAGATAATGCAACACAATTTTATTTCTTTGAAAACCATGAAATCAGCATATTTTCCTAGGAATTAGCAAGTACTGGAGGTGCTTTTCCTATCTATTTTGCATCATCCATAATCCGCATCAGAGAAGGCATGCAAGATAAAGCTAGAGTCTCTAGGATACCAAAGTCCTAAGCTATAAGAGTCCTTAAGGTATCTAAATATTCTCTTAACAGTTAGTAAATGTGATTCCTTAGGGCATGATTGAAATCTAGCACATAAGCAAATAAACATAATGTCCGGTCTACTTGCGGTTAGATAAAGTAAAGAACCAATCATTGACCTATATAATTTAACATCCACACATTTACCTCATTTATCTTTGTCAAGCTTTGTAGAAAATCTCATTGGAGTGACATGAGGTTTCCCATTTTCCAATCCAAATTTCTTGAGCATATCATTGACGTATTTTGCTTGATTGATGAAGATGCCATCTTTTCTTTGCTTGATTTGGAGTCCCAAGAAAAATGAGAGCTCTCCCATCATGCTCATCTCGAATTCACTCTACATTAGCTTAGAAAATTCTTGGCAAAGAGCATCATTAGTAGAACCAAATATTATTATATCATCAATATAAATTTGAACTACTAATAAATCTTTACCTTTTCTCTTTAAAAATAATGTAGTGTCAACCTTTCCTTTTGAAAAACCTTTTTCAATTAAAAAGTTTGACAATCTTTCATACTAAGCTCTAGGAGCTTGCTTTAAACCATAAAGTGCTTTTGTCAATTTGAAAACATGATCCGGAAATTTTGAATCTTCAAAACCTGGAAGTTGTTCCACATACACTTCTTCTTTCATAAAACCATTTAAGAATGCACTTTTAACATCCATTTGATATAATTTAAATTCATTAAAACATGTAAATGCTAATAATATTCTAATTGCTTCCATCCTAGCTACGGGAGCGCATGTTTCATCAAAGTCTATTCCTTCTTATTGAGTATAGCCTTGAGCAACAAGTCTAACCTTATTTCTCACTATATTACCATTTTCATCAAGCTTATTCCTAAATACCCATCTAGTACCTAGAGTAGATTTATTACTAGGCCTTTCAACTAATGTCCATACTTTACTTCTCTCAAATTAATTTAACTCTTCTTGCATAGCCATAATCCAATTTTCATCATCTAATGCATCTTTAATATTCTTAGGCTGTATGTATGAAATAAATGCAACATAATTACATATATTTCTAAGAGAAGATCGAGTTGTTACCCCTTTGGATGGACCACCTATTATTTCACCTTCCTTGACATAGTTGTATTCTCTTAGGTAAGAGACTTCTCTTTCTTCAATGGTTGGATTCTTGAGAACATCATGAGTTTCCTCATCTTTCACTTCTTCATTTGATGATGGTTCTCCAATGTCATGTCTAACGCCATTTGTGTTTGCAATTCCTATATCATCATTCACACAAGAATCCTTCCTCGGAAGGGGATTATCATAAAAAACAACATGTATAGACTCTTCTACAACTAAAGTTCTTTTATTAAATACTCGATAAGCTTTAGAATTTAAGGAATAACCTAGAAAAATTCCTTCATCACTTTTAGCATCATATTTGCCAAGGTTTTCTTTACCGTTGTTTAAAACAAAACATTTAAATCCAAAATGATGAAAAGAACTAATGTTAGGCTTTTTATTTGTGAAAATTTCATATGGAGTTTTCTTTAAAATAGGCCTAATCATTACTCAATTTATAACATAACAAGTTGTATTTGTGGCTTCCGCCCAAAAATATTTTGGCAAATTGTTTTCGCAAAGCATGGTTCTGACCATTTCTTCTAAAGTATGATTTTTCCTCTCAACAACTCTATTTTGTTGAGGGGTTCTAGGTGCTGAAAAATTATAGCTAATACCATTAGAATTACAAAACTCAGTAAATTCAAGATTTCCAAATTCAATACCATGATCACTCCTAACAATGGTTATGGAGTAACCTTTTTCATTTTGGATTACTTTTGAAAAAGTGATGAATTTTTGTAATGCTTCATCTTTAGTATTTAAGAATAGAACCCAAGTATATCTAGAATAGTCGTCTACCAATACAAATAAATATTGTTTTCCACCCAAGCTAACAGTCCTAATTGGCCCAAAAAGATATATATAGATCAATTGTAATACTCTACTAGTTGATACATCATTATAGGATTTAAAGGAAGCTCTTTGATGTTTTCCTTTAGCACATGCATAACAGATTTTGTCTTTGTCAAATTTTAGCTTTGGCAACCCTCTTACTAAATCTCCTTGAATTAGTCATTGTAAAACACTCATAGTCTCATATGTCATAACCAACTATCATGCTCATCCTTAGCAACTAGGCATAAATTATTCATATTGCTAGAATCTAAATGCACCATGTATATGTTTCCTATTCTATGACAAACAAGCATAATCCGATTAGATGCAATGTCAATTACTTTACAACCATTAGTTTCAAATATTACATTGTATCCCTTATCGTATAATTGACTAATACTCAATAGATTATGCTTTAATCACATATAAAACATTTTTAATTTTTATGGAAGAGGTATTACCTATAATACCTATACCTTGAATGTGACCTTTTGAATTATCACCAAAAGTCACATCTCCTCCATTTTTGTCATTAAGCTCTATGAACCGGCTTTTGTCTCCGGTCATGTGTCTTGGCATCCACTATCAAGGTACCATGAGTTTGAATTTGTTTCTTGTGGCTTGTAGCAATGCTCCTTTTCCTATAAACATAGATTAATTTTTTATTTTTGGTACCCAATTTCTTTTGGGTCCATATTCATTAGTCTCCAAAATTCTAGTCCCTTTAGGTGCCCATTTATGCAGGATATCTATATATTTAGTCGTAATGGGTTCTTTAGGAACCCATATACTTCTAATGATTTTTCCATTAGAGGTTCTTCGGAGACCTCTATGATTGTAGTTTTTAAAACCTTTTCTAACAAAGTTGGATTTTGAACTTTCTCCATTTTCAAAACTTTTTGTTCCAACTTTATTAAAAGAACCTTTAAGATCATCAATTTTCTTTTGATGATCATCATTGACTCTTGAAAGTAAATTATGCAAATCAATATTTTTCTTTTCAATCTCATCTAGTTTTATTTGCATATATTTAATTTTACTTTCAAGAACATTGTTGGTCTTGGATATGAGATTATTTTCATTTTTCAATTTTGAAATATCATTTTTTTTATTTTAAAAATAATTTCTCATAATCTGAAGCCAACCCAGTATATTCCTCTAATAGCTCATCAAAAGAATAATCTTCGAAATTAAATGAGCTAGAGGTTACCTGAGATCTTTCCTCGATGTCCATTAAACACAAGTTTTCTACTTCTTGTTCCTCTTTATCGGAACCTTCATCATCACTCCATGTAGAAATGTGATCCTTGTGCTTTTTCTTCGATTGACCCATCTTCTTCAATTGTGGGCAATCATATTTGACATGCCACAGCTTTTTGCATTTGTAGAAAATGATAGGGTCTTTCTCATTTGGTTCATTTTTTGAAGCCTTCATTTCGTTTGAATTTTCTTCCTCGATTGGCCTTCATCAATTTTCTGAACCGTTTTGAAAATAATGTCATTTCCTCGTCATCGTCATCTTCATCTGAATCACTCTTTTCTCTTGTAGATTTGAGAGTAACTCCCACGTTCTTATTTTTCTCCTACTCCTTTTTTTCTTCAATCTTCTCGAGGTCTACCTCATCTTGAAGCATCATTTCATGGGTGAGGAGAGAACCAATTAACTCTTCGAGAGTTAAAGACTTTAAGCTTTTAGCCTCGATGATTGTGGTTTTCTTTGATTGCCAAGCTTTAAGAAGAGAGTAAACTAACTTCTTTACAAGCTTCTCATTTGGAATGATCTCTCCATATGATTTGAGACCATTGACAATCATGGAAAATATATCCGTCATATCTTTGATGTCTTCATCCGGTTTCATCTTGAAATTTTCATAGCTATGAGTTAGAACACTAATTTTAGATTCTTTTACCACGTCTGTGCCTTCATGAGTAACTTGTAGTTTATCCCATATCTCCTTGGTGGTTGTACAAGATGAAAATCTCCCGTATTCATCTAGTCCAAGAGCAAAAAAAATAATATGGATAGCCTTTGAGTTGAGCTGGAATATTCTTGTCTCTCCTTCACTCCACAATCTTGAATAAGTGGAAGGAAAAATGTATTTGTCTTCTACGATATTCCATGCTCCCATGTCACTTGCTTGAATGAAGTACCTCATTCTATTCTTCCAATAAGCATAATTAGCTCCATTGAAGAAAGGAGGCTTGTTGACAGGCATTGAATCAAGAGCAAAGTCAAAGTTTGACGTGAAAGCCATTGATGACTTGAATATCGATATAACTCTTCCCGAATCGAATCAAGAGGATATTAAACCTTAAAATAAGTAAGGCTCTAATACCAATTATTGAGTTAATCGATCGACTAAATAGCCAAGAGGGGGTGAATTGGCAATAAAAATTTTGGTGGAAGCTTTTGCAGAAAATTAAAAATAATTGCACATCGATTTAGAGTGGTTCGACTTTCTCAACCAAAGTCTACCTCCACTACCTTAGCTATCCACACTAAGGATTTTCCACAAATTCACTAATTTATCTTTCTTTTAAGGATAAAAATACAAATCCCTCAAGAATTATACCCCAAATTTGAGAACACTCTCCCAAAGAGAACAATACAAATTTCGCAAACTTACAGAAAAACCTCACAAGGCAAAATGTTTGCACAATTCTAGAACAAAGAAAGAACACTCAAGAATAATACAATTGAGCATAATAAGTGTTCTTGAAAGCAAAAATGAATATTGAATGAAATAGGCTTGTAAATGCTTAAACTTGAGGTTTGATGCTTTCTCTTTGATTCTTTAGCTTCTCTTCTTATTTGTTGTTGATCAATGGCTCCTAAGCTTGTTTAAATACACCTTGGATCACTTCTAAACGTTGGAGATCATTGGTGAAGTTAATAGAGTCGTTATTGTGTAATTATCATTTAATAAAACAGTTGGGAGCGTGTGTGCATTGATGCATAGTCAAGTTGCATCAATACACTATGTGTAAAATTCAAATATTTCGACTGTTATAAGATTTAGTGCATCGATACACTAGGGTACATCGGTACACTAATTACAATCGATGTTTCAAAAGAGCTAGGAGTGCATCGATGCATGGTCTATGCATCGGTACACAAAATGCATTCGATGTTTAAAAATATTCTTCAAGAGTGCATCGATGCATGGCTTATGTATCGGTACACAAAATATATTTGAAATGGGTATGCATTGATGCATCAATGAGTGCATCGGTACATCCCTTCATAAAATTGATTTTTGCCTCGATTTTGGTTCGAAGTACTTTGTAAAATTTGTTTAAAAAATATTTTAAGTTTAAAACACAATTTTACACTTTAGTAAGGATTGAAATTTATCTTTGAAAACTTGGAGTAATATTTTGATATTCGAATAATTGAATCGAATATACTCTGAGAAAGATTGTAAAATCATAAAATTCATTTATACTTAATTTCTTATATCGAAACATCAAAATGTTTTCAACATCCTCCTATTATTAGAGAGGAAGAGGTAGATGTTATTATCGTATTTAATATTATTACAGCTTGAATGGATTGTTAGATACACCATATGAAGTGTATAGTATTTATAAGACTGTTCAAGAATTATGAATGACATTTGACCATGTTCTGAGTTGTTATATAACATGTTGGAGAAGCTATTATATCAACAAATTACCTTTAAAAATAAGGTACCCCACAAGAAAATGGACAAGACACCATATAAGTAGAAAACCTTCCTACAACTACATAAAAAAAGTGGGGGTGTCTTGTATAATGTATAATGCCAAGTCCAGACACATGCGTCGTTAACATAATACCATTAGACAACTAATCTCAATTGAAGTTATCTCTATTGATTTTGTAAGATCAAAAGATAACATTGCAGATTCACTAACCAAAATGTTAAATCGAGATCAATTTAATGAATATCGAAACAATGTAACTAAACCCCATTACTATTTAAGGCGTTATGTAAAAAGAAAACCCAACCTAGTTGACTGGAGATCCCATGATCTAGGTTCAATGGGACAACCTACTTGCATTGACCTTGTGAGGTCACTATGGGAGTTGTTATCCCAACTCCATTCCTATGATGAAAATAGTGACTAAAATGTAGAAAAGGTTAAACAATTCTTTTAATGACCACTATGTGTTTCAGGGAGCCGAACAACATAAGTCACCTATTTGAGAGTGAAGTGGAGTCGCTTCAAAGAGTCTATTGGAGCATAGTTCTCTAAACTATTGCAGAGCCAAGAGATGTCCACGACTATATGGACATAACAATGAGAACCAAATTCTTGTCAATGAGATATTTGTGTGAGGTATGTCATCGCTTGCACAAATGACATGACATTTTAAGGACATCACGTCTACTGGATAGCCAACAAGGTAAACATATTTTCACAAGGGAATGTTAAAAGGGGGACACCTACCTATCCTATGCAAATATTGAACGTAGAATATATCACCATATTGAATCAGTGTTTGAACCATCAAGTTCATTCAAGTGGGGGATTGTTGGAAAAATAATTGAATGAATTGATATTATTTAAGACTAATTAACAATAAGTCAAGTCACATGGTGATTGAAATTGTTGGAAAAATAATTGAATGAATTGATATTATTTAAGACTAATTAACAATAAGTCAAGTCACATGGTGATTGAACTTAATTTTTGGTTTAAAGTTGCATCCATTCAATCATACCTATTAACAATTTTGTTCATTAAAAGATTAAATCCTTTCATAAAAATGTTAAGCTATTTTATCAAAAGGATAAGTCCCTTCTTGAGACACAATTTACAACGTTGAATTAGGAAACACTTAGGAAACTCCTTTCAAATTCGTTCTTTCCAGTGATAGAGAAAGATAAGATTGTGTCCAATTGATCACTACAGTTGTGCTTACTTTTGTGATCGTTTGTTGTTGTATCCTGGGAGACCGACGTTCAACGTTACTCAAAGAACCTAGGAGAGGATGAATTTGTCTTAAGGAAATTATTCATACATGCCTTAACAAAATCCCTTCTTCGATTTATTTTACTCTACTCGTCTGATCCAGTGTCTACATATGAGTAAACAAATCACGTTCCTCTATTTTAATTCTTTATTTATTGGTTTCGTTCTATTCAATAATAATATTTTATTATTATTATTATTATTATCATCATCATCTCAGATAATAAATGAGTGAAATATCATAATTTTACACTCAGAAAAATAACCAAAATGTTATTTTGTAGTAAAATAAAGAATATATTGAAGGTTCGAACAAAATTAAAAAAATTAATAAAGCTAGACTAGTTAATTAGAGAAAAATTGGAAAGTCTTGCCGATTATTTTTATAATATATTTATTTTGATCATTTTATTATATTTAAGTTTTTTCAATAGTTTTTAAATGAAGACATCATCATTGATATATAATATAATTTTATGTTTTTATGTCATTAAAAGCTAACGTTGTTAATAAAAATACTGAAATAATGGATGAAATTAAAGTTTAGGTACTAATTTGGGAGCAAAGTTACTTGGACTTGAAAATAAAATTCTTTACTTGATTGATGGACACCAAATATAATACTTTTATAAAATGATAAATTCGGCAAAAAATCATTAAATAAATTATAAAATTAAAATTTATTAAATACAAATATGAAGTTTTGAAAAACAATAATTTTACGATCCTAGTAATAGATAATTTTATAACTTGGTCTCATGTAGGCCCTAAGCCAACTTAGGCCATGGCCCACCCTATGCCAAAAATTAGGGTAGATTACTCATTTAGTCACCAATTTATTATTTAATTTTTTGCTTTGACTATCTATCTATTATTTATTTTAAATCATACATAATATTATATTTTGGTTATATTTTGGTCATTCATCTTTAAAAAATTAATGGTGATATTAATGAGTCATCATATGATAATGTCACATCAAGATTAAAAAATAATTAAAAAATGTCACATTAGTATCATTGTTAATTTTTTAATGGCATGTGAACAAAACACAATGTTAGGTATGATTTGAAAAATAATAATACTTGATGACCAAAACATAGATTAAATAATAGGTGAGTAAACAAATAGGTAATTTACCCTAAATAAAAATATGTATGAAATATGTTAAAGAAAATCATATTTCTCCCATTAATATATTTTTCTAAATTTAATCTATATATATATATATAATTATTATTATTATATTTTTAAATTAAGAATATATATTAATTAGATGAAATTTTTATTATGTTTATATTAGTTCAGCCTATAAATTTTTTCTTGATTCGCGTCTGGTTGTAAATTTATTGTAAATTTATATAGGTCTTAATTAAATGTGTGGTTCTTTTATCTTTATTACATTTGCTCGAGGTGGTTGCAATAATTAAAAGGTACACGTTATATTTGAACCCATCACCTTGACTATATAAAGGGGTATTGGGTGCACAATAGATTCATCAAAACACTACCAATTTAATTGCTACTTGAAATAGAATCCAACAAGTTTGCTTTACTCTTGGTTGCAGTGGCTGCGTTGCTTTTAGCTGCAACCGCTCCGACTGTTACAGCTTCTCGGCACGAAGTTAAGCTCTACTCGATTGTCGCTGATGCCAATATTAGAAACCCTTTGGCCAACACTGTCTTCGTTGATGCTGATAACACAACTAATTTATTTTTCGCTGCGGGTGTTCCCTGCGTCACCAATGCTCTATGTTGCAACAACGATTGCGTTGGTATCAGTTTTGGTCCTTTTGGTTCTATCACGGCTGGGGTGTGTAACCCATTTAAGTAGTTAGTGTTCGCCCACTGGATGGCTTTTTCATGGTAATAATATACACCAATACTTGTTGCTTTTGTTCAAGTAATGGTATTGGTGTTTATGTTGTTTTTATTGTGGCGTGATATGTATGTCTCCTCCATGTGTTAAGATGTTTTGTATATGGCAATGTCTTGCCTTTATTCTAAATAAAATCTATTTAGCTTTGTTGAATAATAAAAATATGATTTTATTTAAAATTTAAAGGTTATTTGATAAATGGTTTATTTAAAGTTTGATGATAAACCTCTTTTTAATGTTTTATTTTAAAATAATTACTCTAGTTGAGCACGTGAATTCTGATACCCGCTTGCTCAATTGGGAGGAAATATAATCTAGGCTCAAGTACTAAAAAGTCCTCATAAAATAATTACAAAAATAATTGAGTTCTCCCTTGAAAAGTTTGATTAACTAGGCTCTTGTTACAAAATTATAACATTAAATAGGTTGGCATATCAACATACTATTCACTAAAATTGATTTTACATAAAAATCATTAAAACTTTCTCTAGTATATATATATATTATAAGATAAATTTTACTGCAAAAGTTTAATATTCGTTTATCGTCATCTATCAAATGGTGTGCTGTTAACTGGCGGTGGAGAAACACTTTTCAACGCTTAATTAAAAAGGTCGCTAGCCAACACACCACTTGTCATCAAACAAGATGACTACTCAATCCATCAAGATCAATGGAAGAAGATGGTTCCATGGAGAAGGCAAATTAGAGGCAAAGTTAGGCTCAATCGTGCCTTAAGTCACGATGGAAAGCTCAATCTATGCAATGTTTTCCAAGGCGTATGCTGAGGCAGCCACTTCGGTGAACATGACTAGGCTGAAGAAGAATACGTGGATTTTTTTACACTACAGCGGCGTTTTGAGAGAAAAAGTCATTAACTTTAAACATATAGCGGCATTTTAAATGAAAACTCCACAAAATGGTATATAAAATCCGCAATAGGTTTCATATATAGTGGCGTTTTTTCAACAAACACCGTAATAGAGAGAACTATAGCTGCGTTTTTTGTGCAAACGTTGCAATTGGAAACATATAACGTGGCATTTTTAAAACAAACACCGCAACAGTGTACTTTAGCGGCGTTTTTTATAAAAACGCCGCAATATGTATCATATATCGACGTCGTTACAACAAACGCCGCAATAGATAAGTACTTTAGTGGCATTTGTATACAAATGTCGCAATAGGATTCATAAATAGTGGCGTTTATCCATCAAATGCTGCAATGAAACAAGTGTATTTTTTTCCAATGGATGACCAAATATGATATACTATAAATAATGGTGACATTTGTTGTATATTGTCTTTTTTAGTGGCATTTTATTGATAAAACGCCACTGCTGCAATGAAACAAGTGTATTTTTTTCCAATGGATGACCAAATATGATATACTATAAATAATGGTGACATTTGTTGTATATTGTCTTTTTTAGTGGCATTTTATTGATAAAACGCCACAAAAATACTCTTACGTTAGTGGTGTTTGTTTACAAGCGCCGCAAAAGACTCATATTTTTGTGGCGTTTGTAAACAAATGTCGTTATATATTTGTACTGTAGAGTCGTTTTTGTTCAAACGCCGCAATAGTTATGGACTTTAGTGGCGTTTTTTTTTCTAATAAACACCGCAATAGTTATGTACTGTAGTGGTGTTTTTATTATAACCGCCACGATTGTGCATTCATTTAACCCATCGGTCACCAAATCCCTAATTGTTTCATTCACCTGTCTTAACAAAAAAATACCAACGGCAGCCATCACTCCGATCTCACCCCTGGGCAACCATCATCAAAGGCGCAGCAAAACGCCTTCGCCTGTTCAGCGAGAGATAGTGCAGCCCTAGCGCACTCAGCAAAACTGTTCTGAAGAACTCAGCTTGTTTGATTTAAGGTAAGCCCTTAATTTCTGGGTTTTTTTTGTATTATTAATATTATTATTTTGAAAATGTAAAATTTTCAATTTGTATGGAAGAAGATGAAGTTCTGGATGACTTCAATATAGATGAGTTTATGCATATAAATGTTTCACAAGAAGTGTTGTTTTGGCCAAACATCTTTGAACAGTTTTGAACCGTCTACAGCCAATAAGGATAAGGTCTATATAATAGAAAGAAAAAAGTTTACCTCCCATGCATAGTGTGATATAGTAAAATCAGTACGGGAAAGCTTTGGTTTAATGAAACGCTTATTATTTTTGAAAGTCTGCTACAACTTCTGGGCAAAAGTTTCATGGGTAGACTTGGGGAACATGCTGCATTAATGAAGATTAACTCAAAAAGATTAGCCAAATGAAATAATATGATCCATGAAAATGTATATCAAAGTAAATGAATTAACCAAGCATAAACTTGTATTGTAATAATTTTGAACCAAGAATTAACCAAAGCAACATACCAGCTTCATCTAAAAGAGCAATTATTCCTCCAGGCTTCTGTAATATATTGGATTAAACAGAATGACATATCAGAATAAGTGAGAATTTCAATATGACAGAACAAGAAAGATGCAAGTCTATTAGCTGGTACAAAAGGAACATATGAGAAACAAGCTATAAACCTTATCAATTAGGTCCAAGACATCTTGGTTATCAACGAACTCGATGTAGCTCCAATTAATTTCTTCTTTTCTATATTCTTCTTGCTCCATTTTGAACACATGCTGCAAATACATATACAATATACAATAATAAGTCTTATTATATCACCAAAATCATGGCCAAACCAATTGATGACCAAATCTAACCTGATTGAAATGTTGCTGTAACTTTTCATTTGTGAAGTTGATACAAAACTGTTCAAAGCTGTTTGGAGCGTCACAAGTGAAGCTTAGAATTTGTGTGCATTGTGTGAATTTTTAAATTGAATTCTTCAAGTTATATATTACTTTAATTTTCAATATCTGAGAATTTTGTGTACCCTTTCTGCATAAGTTCAATATATATAAAAGTTAAAATTTCTAACAATGTGCAGTGTGCTAAAGTGGTCTCACTCGTTGGTTTGGGACTTTAGAAATATCAGGTTCATCATACACTTCATATTTTCTAATCTTCATGTCAGTTTATATCTGAAGTATTTATTTCTCTCTTTTTGATATGTATCATGACCTTAGAATTTTCTATTTGTCTTGATCTTCATGTCCAGATTAACAAGCATATCACTGCTTCCTATGTATGAGTAGTATGAAATTCATTCGGTGTTAAGTGACTCAAGTTAAAGCCAAACAAAATCTTGAAAATATGTCGAGTCAGAAGAAGATGTTAAATAAGTTCAAGATTTAAGTGTAACAAAAACAGAAATTACAGTATTTATCTAATGTCGATCTGATTTATTATGCCATCATGCTAATATAGTTACTATCTATTTTTTGTTTCTTTAAGATAGGAAACTTTGGTATCGTAAAGTTTTGATTTTCTTCAAGTGTTGACATTATTATGCTATTTCAGATGTTATGGTTCTATTGTATGTCTTTATTTTAACTTTAATTATATTTTTTGGTAAGTCCAGATTTAGGGTTTGAGACAAACAGACCCGTTTCAGCGTAGATTCTTTTATAGTTGGTTCTTCATATATATATCGACTTCAATAACAGTTCTTACTTATCAACATGTCCAATGTTCGTGGGTCCAAGTCCATGATATTTGACTTTAATTTCATAGTTGTATACATGATTCATAGTTAATTTCACTTTGTGTGTTTGTTTTGGTTTCGACAATGGAAATGAGTTGCCTTTCAATAACAATGTAAATGAAAACTCAGCTAGTGTTATTTTGGAAACACCTTTCGGCTTATGCTTAGGTTCTAACTTTCTCTATAATATTAGTAATTAACATTTGAAATTGATATTCTAGAAATACGAAATGGATAATTGTTTGATGGATTTCTCAAGGTAAGATACGGACATCGAAATGGAGTCGAAACTTTTCTAAATTTAGCTTTTGTGAATGCAAGCCAAGAAAATATGATTCTTTGCCTTTGTAAGAAGTGTTCTAACGTTAATTGGCACATTCGTGAAGTTGTGTACGAGCATCTAGTTGTTTTTGGATTTGTTCATGGGTATAGAAAATAGATATTTCATGGAGAGTTTATATATGATAGATATTCTTCCACGAGTTATTCGACTTATCTTGCTACTTCTCACCATCGATATGTTAGAGAAGATGACATGGAAGGATGTTGCGAGATGCATTTAATATGCACAATCATCATCAATCTGTTACAGAAAATGATTGTGACGATGATGTTAATTATTTCACAAAGATGGGAAGAAGTGGATGTGTTGAAGAGCCAAATGGAGAAGCGGCAAAGTTTTACAAGTTGCTTAATGAAATGAATGAACAACTTTAGGAGGGATCAAAATATTCAAAGTTGTCTTTCTGCATTCGTCTTTTCCACTTAAAATGTTTGGGAGGGTGGACTGGTAACTCTTTTTCACAATTGTTTGAGTTTTTAGGAGAAATGTTTCCTTTTGCAAAAATATGAAGAAAATGATAAAAGATTTAGGAATTGGGTATGAGAAAATTCATAGTTGTCCGAATGATTGTATATTGTATTGGGGTGATAAAAAAAATCAGGAGTCTTATCATGTATGCGGAAAATCTGGATGGATGACTAGGGACTCAGAAAATGTGAGTGAGGATGAAGATAAAGAACGATCAAGAAAAAATCCGGTAAAGATTCTGCGATATTTTCCTCTCATACCTAGGCTACAAAGACTTTTTATGTCCACCGAGACTATTGAGTCCATGAGGTGGCATCATGATGGAAGAACCGATGACGAATTATTACTACATCCTGCGGATTCTTTAGCTTGGAAGTCATTTGACAACAAGTTTCCAAGTTTTGCGAGAGATCCTCGAAATATCAGGCTCGGTCTTGCAACTAATGGGTTTAATCCTTTCAAAATCATGAGTACTTCGTATAATACTTGGCCTGTTATACTTTTTCCATACAATTTGCCTCCGTGGATTTGCATGAAACAATCATATTTTATCTTATCCATGATAATCCCTAGCGAGAAAGGTCCTAGAAATGATATTGATATTTATATTCAGCCACTTATTGAAGAGTTGAAAAAGTTATGAGAAGGGGTTGAAACATATGATGTGTTGAACAAAGAAAACTTTAATTTACGCGCGAATTTATTATGGCAAATTAATGATTTTCTAGCGTATGCAAATTTATCTGGTTGGAGTACCAAAGGTCGTTATGCTTGTCCTTGTTGTGATGCACAAACATGTTCGAATTGGTTGTTTAATTGAAAGAAGTTCTATTATATGGGACATCGTCGGTGGTTAGTTGATAATCATAGATTTAGAAGTCAAAAGAATATGTGTGATGGTACTGAAGAGTTTCGAAAAGCTACTGAACAAAAATCCGAGTCTAATATATTCTCCATGTTGAAACATATCAATTTTACTTATGGAAAGATTAATCAACCACTGAATACACGATCAAAGGAAAAATGCAAAGAAGGTGTAGGATTGTGATGTTGACCACCAGAGTGATGATGAGTCTGAAGAAGAGGATGATCCAAAAGAGGTAGACTTGTGGAAAAAGAGGAGTATATTCTTCGAGTTGACTTATTGGAAGGATCACATTTTGAGACAAAATCTTGATGTAATGCATATTCAGAAGAATGTTTGTGAGAATATTATCGAGACCATTCTCAATGTCAACGGAAAATCTAAAGATAATCTAAAGTGTCAACTTGACATCAGAATTCGACATGATCTTCATCCGCAATTACATCCTAATGGAAAATATTTCTTGTCACCTTCTACTTTTGCTCTTTCGAAGAAATAAAAAGAAGTGTTTTGCACAGTGTTGAAGGATATAAAGGTCCCAGATGGGTATGCATCAAAAATATCTCGATGTGTCAGTGTTAAATATCAAAGACTTTATTCTTTAAAGTCACATAATTATCACATATTAATGCAAGATTTACTGCCAGTAGTTGTACGCGGTTGCATGTCGAGTAAGGTGACATCTTGTATCATGGAACTTTATAATATAATGAAAGATATCTGTGGGAAAGTTCTGATGGTTGAAGAACTTGAGAAACTACATGATCGAGCCGCCTTGAATTTATACAACTTGGAGAAGATATTTCCACCTTCATTCTTCACAATTATGGTGCACCTGCTAATTCATCTTCCTCACGAAGCAAAAGTTGGTGGACCAGTTTTCTATCGATGGATGTACCCTATAGAGAGGTGTAATTGAATTATATGTTTTAAATGACTAGTGATTATACCTTTTCATAAAACCTATTTGCATAGTACGTTGTTTTGTGTATAGGCTCTTATGCAAGTTGAAGTCTTACTGTCATAATAAGCGTTATCCGGAAGGATTAATTGCTGAAGGGTATTTGGCAGAGGCATGTATGCCATTTTGCTATAGATATTTTGGAAGATGTTGAAACAAGATTGAATAGACCAAATATAAATAATGTGTTCAGTACAAATGACTTACCTCATACTTATTTGTTAGGAAGTTATGGTGAACCACTCGGGAAAGTTGAAATTGCAAACTTAGATGATACATCTTGGGTACAAGCACACCGATATGTTCTTTTCCATCACGATTCAATAGATCTCTTTAGCACATAAGTTTTACGGACTCAATCCTAATGAAATTTCATAATCTTTTATATTTATCATTCTTTAACGACATAATACACTTTATAGTGAGTTTAAATAAGTCTTAGTATCTCGTGCACGCTCCCGAAGATTACATCAGCAAGAGATACATAAGTTATTCACAGAAACTTTTCATGAATGGTTAGGTGAGACGGTAAACAACTAAATCAGTCCACATAGTTATAAATAATATAGAAGTCTTGTTTTTTTATATCGACGTCAATGCAAATTAATCATTATTCATGTGTAATAGGTTTGGAATGGGAGAGAAGCTAGTGAAGATGTTAAATGACTTTCTCAAGGTTCGAATAGAATTGTTAAAAGATATAATGCCTTCCTTATTAATGGGTTCAAGTTTCACATGAAATCTCGTGAAAGATTAAGGAGGACACAAAATTGTGGAGTAGTTGTTACTTCTTAAACTAAAAGTTATGCTAGTGCTAGGGTCAGAGGGAGATTTAGATTATTATGGAATTCTTACGGACATTATTGAGTTAGATTATTACGGAAAATTAAATGTTTTGTTATTTCAATGTGACTAGGTTGATGTAAACACTACTCGAGGCATAAAAAGGGATAAATTCAGTTTTACAATGTTAAATTTATCTCGATTAATTCAAACTGATAAACGATTGATGGATGAGCCATATGTATTTTCTTCTCAATTGAAACAAGTTTTTACTATCACAATCCAATGGATGAGGGTTGGTATGTTGTGCTCCGTAATACCCCCAGAGACTTGGTAGACATCGGAGATGGAAGTAGCGATGACATTGAAACAAGATCATAATCTTTACCTTTTGTAGCACAAAAATTAGATGAAACTATCACTAATACTCCACAATTTCAATGGGTTCGGGAGGATGTTGATGAAGATATTTATGACAATTGATATGACATAAGAATGTAGTAAGATTTTATATTTTAATTTATTCATTTATAATAATATAACTTATAACATGTTGTCCTTCAATATATTAATTAATTAAACTGTTTTCTTACTAAAAGTGTTGTTTGTTTATTATAGTTATCATGCCCAAGAGAAAAATAAGTGATTTATGGATAGTTCGAGCTTCTCAAGAGTATGAACAAACAAATAGTGAGGACTCAAATGTTGTTGACTCTTCGAAAGTTCCTATTACTGTTGAAGAAGCTGTAGAAATTCAAGGTAATGTTCGACACTTTCTTTAATTGTTGGTTCATTTTGAAAACTTACATTTAATTATTTGTTATATAGTTGAAAATGCTATAACAAGCAAGACTAGAGGACATACAACGTTGAAGGAATTATACTAACTTTCTCTTGGGCACTATGTGAAAGTTTCAAGAAATGATGTCGATCAACCTATTGGCCCAGAAGCACACCTTTTATCCGGTTACTTAGGCATGTTCACACGTAATGATAATCTTTTATCGATCAATTATGAGGCATGGCGTGAAATGCCAAATAGTAACAAAAATCAAGCTTTGGATTTTTTAAGGTAATAATGTCATTATAATAGATAATTCATAATAGTTCAATATTAATTTATACTTACTTTGAACACTTATGTTATGTGTAGAAGAAATTTTCTTTAGAGGTCTCTGACGATTATTTGAAGTAAGCGTTAGGGAAGAGATGGAGAGACCACAATAGTTCATTAAAAAAGAAATACTTCAAAAATTATCTCAACCTTAAAGAAAAGCTACAAACTATCCCACCTGGAATGCTCAGGTATCAATGGGAAGATACAATCAGGTTTTGGAGTTCACATAAAAGACATGTATGATCAATTTTTCAATAATAATATTAAGGAATTATAATATTGACTTTATAAGTGGTTGTTTGAGAGCATGTTGGTGTTGCTAGCAGGCAACAACAAAATTTTACTCACATAGTTGGATCGAAGAGCTTTGTTTGTATAGCTAATGATGAGGTATTATAGATTATTCACATAGTGATTTACAGGTGGTAGACAAAAATTAATTATATTATTCTACATTGTAGGAAAATACATCTGGTTTTAAAGTTGGATAAATCAAACTCTTTGACATGACACATACAAAAAAGGATGACACTCCTATGACTGCTAAAACTACAGAAATTATGGTACTTTTTTGGACAGAGGATTTGAATTATGTTATATTTATATCTATAGTATGACATTCTTATTTGAAATAATTATTTAATTTATTATTAGGAAAAATTGAGGGATAAAAGGGTAGAGTATAAAGCTATGACTTCAAGTCATGGTATTATTAATGCGGATGACATCGAAAATCAAGTTATTAATGACGTTTTGGGTCCTGAAAGATATGGTCGGGTTCGCTGTCCAGGATCATTCGTTACTCCCACGAAATATTTTGGATCCAGTTCATCTCAGTACATGTCATCACAGACTCGGTCTTCCCAATTAGAAGTTAGTCGTTTAAAACAATAGTTGGCTGAAATGGATCAAAAAATGACTAACATGAAATCCGAAAATGAAGCGAGGGAAGTAGAGAGAGAAGCAGCATATTAGCAGAAATGTCAAGAATTTGAAAATCGACTAGAAGCTATGATGCAGATTATACGAAAACGTTAACCTCAAAGTCCACCATCTTAGGTCTTATTTCAGTTATATGCTTTGTTCATTCTACTTAACAATGTTGAAGTACATTACATATTACGTTAATGTAAAATTTGATTTACTATAATGGATTTGAAATTGGTTGTTATGGAATTAAAGTTTGTTGTTATAGATGTCATGTTTATTGGATAATGGTACAAGTTGAAAAGGAAAATTTGGGTAATAGAAGAGCGGAAATCAATGGTTGCAAAATTTGTGTTAATTAGCAGCGTTTGTATAAAAAGCGCCGCTAAATACATAATCAATATCGGCGTTTTACAAAAAATGCCACTAAAGTTTTAGATAATTTGCGATATTTATAAAAAAAACCACTATAGAATTGTAAATAGCGACGCTATATGTCATAACCTTTACCGACATGTTTTTATAACAAACGCATCTATATCTCACAACATTTTTTATAACAAACGCATCTATATCTCACAACATTTAGCGACAGTTTCTTACAAACGCCACAAAAGGAAAATATATATAGCGGCATTTCTTAGAGAAAATAACCTCAGTGACCAAAAATGCCTTATAATATACGATTTTAACCAACTTTTTTTGGATTTGCCAAAATGACCAACTAAATCGCAATGCGATCGATAATTCGCAACGCGATATCCGGTATCGCAAATCAGTTTCCAGATTCGCAACGCGATTCTGACTATCACATTGCGAGTTTCCAAATTCGCGTTGCGATTTTCCTAATTCGCAATGCGAATACGTAAATCGCAATGCGAATACATAAATCGCAATGCGAATACGTAAATCGCAATGCGAATACATAAATCGCAACGCGAATCTGACTATCGCAACGTGATTATGACTATCGTAACGAGATTCTGACTATCGCAACGCGATTCTGACTATCGCAATGCAATTCTGACTATCGCAATACTGAATTTCAAATTCGCAACTCGATTTCTGAATTCGCAACAGGTTTTAGTTTCGCAACACAAATGTTTTGGGTATATAACTACGCAGCAGCAGCAACTCATAACCTAAATCCCTAAATCGCAACTCATTTCATCTCCATCTATCACTCTCTCTGGCGACATCCATTCCTATATCCAATGACATCCTTCCCCATCCGGCAACAAGTTTTAGTTTCGTAGCTCGTTTGTTTAGTAAATTAATTTACAATAATGAAATCATCTAATGTTGATCATGTTTGGATAGATTTGTGTTTTTGAGGGTCATGGGAGAATGTTCATGGTGTTTTACAATATATGCCTTTACCCATGAATCTTCAACTAAAACTGTCATTAAAAAAGTTAACTTATGAAACTCTAATGTTACGTGTTGCAAATAAATAGAATTTAGAGCCCCTAAGTGGATTTAGGCTATCTTATCAGAGAAATGGTAAAGTTTATTTGTTAACCGACAATGAAGATGTTGAACAATTCATTGCTAACATTAGTGTTTCAAGTGATGATGTTACATTGTATGTTGTTGAACCTAGAAGTAGTGAAGTTGGGTCAGTAGCGGGTAGTAATCAACTAAGTTTTTCAACCCCAGTTTATGGTGCTCAAAATTTAATGGTTCCACCACAATTTCATCACCAAGCAAATATTGTTTCACCACATTTCCAATACCAAACACAATCTCAAAACCCACAACCTTTCCCTATTCCAAATCCCATTCAACTTTCAGCACCGAATTCTGGTTTTCGTATTGACCAGTTAGACGATGATGAGCCAACAGAAAAAATTGTGAGTACTAGTCAGTATTCAAAATTTGATCTTAGTCAATACCCGGACTTTGATCTTGGTCAATACTCAGATTTTGATGATTTTTCAGAAGAAGAAATAGACCCTGCGTGTATGATTTTGATATTGGTCAATACCCAAATTTTGATGATGAAACAGCCGTTGCAGAGGAAGATGTTGTTGATGATAATGAGGAGGAATTTACGACTGTAAATGAACATGTTGAACATCCATTCTGTAATTCATATAACCCTGAAGAAGAAAAAGAAGAAGAAGAAATCCACAAAGAAAAGTCCCCAAAGAAAATGCCACGGGAGTATAACTGGAATATGCCATAATTACTTCAGATACCGGAAGAAAAATTGGTAAAGATAACAGTTGATTGTTACACAAAAATTATTCGTATCAAGAAAGATGATTGTTTTGATACAAAGGAAGACTTGAAGATAGCTTTGTATACGAAATGTGTGGAAGATGGCTATCAACTAAAAGTTAACAAATCAAGCAAAGATCGTTTCGAAACAAGGTGTATGATTGACAAAAACTGTACGTGGCGTATGATTGCAAAGAGGATAAAAGATTACGAAATGTTTCAAGTTAGGACTTTTATTGATAAACATACATGTTCAAGAACCCAAGTTTTTCCTCACCATAGACAGACAAACAAAAAGGTGTTGGGTGGTTTTCTAGTTGAGTTAATGTTTTTGAATGGCAGGGTATATCGGGGACATGAAATTATGACTGACATGAATGCTCGGTTCAAGATTAGTATCTCATATTCTCAAGCTTGGAGAGCTAAATGTTATGGCTTGGAATTGTTGAGGGGGTCGCCAGAAGCATAGTTTGCCCAACTGCTGGCTTATTGTCACAATTTAAAGCTGAAAAATCATGGGTCGATAACTCATATCAAAACAGATAGAGATGGACGCTTTGAGTTGCTGTTTATCGCCATTGGTGTTGCGGTTAGTAAATCAATATAATTTTGTTGACTCATTTTTGTTAGTTACATGCATTTCTTATTTAAATGATTATATTTCTTGTGTATATGATTTTGTAGATTTGTTCGTTTATTACTTGCTTGCGCCCAGTTATTATAGTTGACGGAGCACATTTAAAAGGTCGATACCTTGGAGTAAACTTATTAGCAGTAGCCATGGATGCTAATAATGGGATACTGCCAATAGCTTATGAGGTTGGTAAATCTGAAACCTCTGATTCATGGACATGGTTTATGGGGCATCTTAGGGATTGCATAGGTCCTATTAGCAATCTGACAATCATATCCGATAGGGAAAACTCAATTGACAACGCTGTTAGAAGGTGTTTCCCAGATGCTTTTCATGGACTTTGTGGTGTTCATTTGTATAGAAATCTAAAATCAAGGTCTGCTGGTATAAAAAATCACAAATGGACATACTGGAAGGCTGTAAAAGCTTATCGGGAAGTGGATTTTAATAAGCATATAAACTGTTTAAGATGGGTTTTGCCTCAGTGTGCTCAAACACTAGAAGATGTCGGGTTTGAAAGATGGTCAAGAGTACATCAACTTGGAGCAAGACATGGTTTCATGACGTCTAATAGTGCAGAATCAATCAACGCTCTAAGTCGTCATTCCCGGAAATTACCCATTACTATGTTAATAGAGTTTTTTCGAGCCTCTATTCAACAGTGGTACTACAAGAAAAGAAACCATGCAGGTATTATTTCTTTAAATTCGTAACTTATCATATATTTTACTAACTATTATTTATTTAAATTTACAGGAACATTGGAATATCGTGTTACACCGTGGACTGAAAAAAAAGATAACGAAACGTGTTGTGAAGTCAACGTCATGGAGAGTTGAACCATGTTCAAACACTTTGTTTGAAGTACTGGATAATAACTTAAATGGGCTTGTCGATCTAAATGCAAAGACGTGTAGTTGTATGAAATGGCAAACATCTGGTTATCCCTGTGGCCATGTTATAAACGTTGCTCTTAATCTAAACCAAGATGATTCAAGCGCATATGCTATGGATTGCTACACTACAGAAGTATATCGACAGACTTATGTCAAGATTGTCTACCCTATTCCATATCCTTCTGAGTGGGACATACTAGATGACTTACAAACAGTTTTACCACCAGCCATGGACAGAAGGCTACCTGGCTGACCAAAAAGTCACGATCGTATAACGTCTAAGGGTGAAGAGAAGAAGAGATCGACATGTAGTCGATGCAAGAAAAGTAGTCATACAAGGTTGACATGTGGATCACCAGTGCTTGACATGTGGATCACCAGTGCCATCACAATCATCTTTTCCTCTACCAAAATATGGATCCTCATCAAAATCCCAATCACAACCGGCTGCACCTTTGGGACTGTTAACTTAGGTGATTTTTAAATGCAAACGTGTATTATGGTATATTATGTATGAACTTTTAACATTTCAGTTAGGCATGTATTAGTAACTTGAGTTTGAACATTGCTATGATATGTTCAGTTGTTATCACTTATTAGACATTCATTTGACTATCGCAATGCGAATATGACTATCGCAACACGGAAATGACTATCGCAACACGGAAATGACTATCGCAATGCAGAAATGACTATCGCAACGCAGAAATGACTATCGCAACGAGAGAATCGCAATGCGAAATGAAAATCGCAACGAGAGAATCGCAATGTGAAAATGAAAATCGCAACGCGAATTTAGTTTCGCCTCGTTGCGATAGTCATTTTCACGTTGCGATAGTCTGTTTTGCATTCAACTAATGCAGATTGAAATCAACAAATCAACTATTACATTTCAATCAATTAAACAAGCACAAATAATAATATGTACACATCAATTAAACAATCACATTTACAAATCAATTAAAAATCAAAAATAATAATAAGAATTATTTCCTCATCAATTATTGAATCAACTTTGCACCCATACATCCATTTCACGCAGCTCACTTCAGGATTAACCTGCAGAAACCAAACATTGATCAACAACACTTTCTACACATCTAAACCTACAAACAGCAATTATTGAATTCTAGCTACTTAACCAACATTTTCAAACCAAAAGAGTATATATGTTTAAACACTTGTATTTGACTTACAAATTGTTTATGGACACTTTCATAATGCGGATCCAGGTAGGCAGCGTCTCGCATATCATTCTAGCCATAAAATGCCAAAACCACAAGCCTACTGCACCTATCTCTATCGGGGGAGGTAGAACTGTGTACTTCCTATCGTCAAATGCTCCAAGCACATGCTACGAGAGGACCACAATCCTCTCTGGCTTCCTTCGTTTGTTGTGGCGCGATCTCGTCTCTGATAACTGTAACATTGAACTTCTTTGGCTTATTGTTTCCAGAATTAGTCCAATAATTAATTGCATCCAAGAATTTAGCCAAATGAGAGCTCCATCCCTTAATAATATCTCTCAAATCAGACAATGATATGTAATTTATCATGCTGTCATATACTATTATCTTTAGGGATGGGAGCTGAAGCTCGACGAGAAGCCAATGAGTACGTTCCAAAACAGGGATAAACACCTGCATCAAAATGTAATAATTCAAATTGCGCACTTATTTATGAACACCTTTAAAATATTTAAACAAATAAATACTAACCTTATCGACCTCCCACCATGCAGGATAAAGTTTAGCTTGTCCATTAGCCAACACATATGATTCTTGTCGTTGATTCTTCAAGTGAACTATGTGAAAAGACATCGACATAATTGTATATCGCATTTTTTTTATATTTTTCTTCAATTTCCTTACAATTAGAAGACGTGTCACCCATGCATCAATATGATGTTTTACAAAAAAGAACATAATCGAAATAGCCGTTGTCTTCACCCCTAATAATACACCCTACCAAGACCGTTCAATCAACAAATGCATATCATCGTGAGTTGTATATGCCAGCGTAACACCCTTGGCTCCGCTCATGTAGATAAAAATCAACTGCGGTCTTAGCCCAAAGGGTATTATCCAGAATTGTTTCCAGTAGTTGTTTCTTCTCCACTTCATCTGCCGGAATGGTACTGGCCGGTAACTTATACAAAAGCCAACAGTCATCCATCATGTCTGGCACGTGAGGGGACTTCTCATTAATTCGATATATTACGCCGTGTGAATCTGGCTCTAGAATGTTGGGAGGGACCTCTTCAACGATGACAGTGGCCTCTTGAACGGTGGGAGGGGACTCTTGAGGGATGATAGGGGCCTCTTGAACGATAGGGGAGGCCTCTTGAACAATGACAGGTGAGTCGGGCTTTTTCTTACGGATTCTTTGCACTATTGGGGTGAACGGAGATGTAATGGCACGTGCACGCCATCTGATGCATGAACTCCGTCTTGCAAGAAAACCCGAAGTGAGCATCCACCTTAGCGGGCCGCTAAAAATAATTAATACATAAATCAGTAAATAAACAGACATGATATTAAACATGAAACAAAGACAATATATTCAAACTTGCACGGTATTCACCCAAGTCATTATTATATCATTGTTCACAAAATGCATCGATAACATTCCAGAAGTAAGCACTTATATAAACATTTAAAAGGACAACATATAGGTTTAGTGCAGGTTCAATGACAACATAAAGAGTAGTAGTTTATTCTTGAAACTTAAATTTTCAACACTGTGAAGTTAGTATTTGTCTTTTGGTTTAAGTAATGCAATTCATTCAAGTTTCAATTTGCAGAAGAAGAATAGAATCTGAAACTTAAAATTGCAAAGAGAAAATGACTATCGCAACGCGAAAATGACTATCGCAATGCGAATTTGACTATCGCAACGAGAGAATCACAATGCGATTTTCATTTCGCATTGCGATTCTTTCGTTGCGATAGTCAAATTCGCATTGCAATAGTCATTTTCGCGTTGCGATAGTCATTTTCGCGTTACGATTTTGTTGTTGCGATTTTCATTTCGTATTGCGATTCTCTCATTGCGATAGTCATTTTCACATTGCGATAGTAAACTATTGTTATTCTACAAATTAAAACTTGAATGGATTGCATTACTTCAACCAAAAGACAACCAAAAACAAATACTAACTTCACAGGGTTAAAGAATAAACAGTTAAACAGTATTGGCAGCAACCGAATGAATTTACTAAGCAATATAAGTGAAATTACGAGTAAATTTATCATCAAGTTAAATACGAAAAATATTAAACTTACCTCGTTGCGTAGAGTATGAACCTCGTTCTGCAACGATGCTACAATCTCACGTAGAGCTGCTACCTCACCACGTAAAGTAGACACCTCAACACGCCATGCACCATTGTCATCGCGTAAAGTACCGACCTCCTCACGCAAGGCATTGACCTCATTACGTAACTCCCCTAACTCATCCCGTGGAGGTAGAGGTGGAGGTGGAGAACAGGGGAGATAAACGTCGTGACATCTTTGTCGGTCGCCTATCATGAGGTGATGGTGGAGAAGAGGCTCGATGATGTGACAGAATAGGTGATAACTCTCATTGTGGAGGTGTATATTCGGGTCGATCAGGTGATGGCTCTGGGTGAGGTGATGGCTCTCGAAGTGGTGGCTGCTCATCATCCGTTCCATCAAAAAAATGCTTACTAGCTTGCCACCAATCAGTGGCAAGCTCAGCTTTCATGGGTGTCAGCCTCTGTAATGGAGTGTTGGCCTCCTAACAATATAAAAGCTCAAACAAAGTTAAATGTGTACTAGTAATAATTTGTTTATAAATATATGGTAGTATTTGTGTTAACTTACATTATTTATTGTAGTATACGGTAGTAAATCTTCCCATTGTTGCAAGGACCGTTTCCTCTTCCAGGAAATAGCCCTAGGAATATCATTAGAAGTTTTTAATGCATATGTCTGCATGGCGGGAAAGACCTCAAATATCCAAATCTACAAACAATATAATAACAAACATTAGTAATTGTTAAAGAATTAATTATAATTTTGGAAACATTATATAAAAATTATTACCTTAAAGGCCCAAATAAAGCCTGACAAAGTGTATTTGGAACCTTCACCACGCAAACTTTTTCGATCATCAAAGGCAGACGACAACTTATTCCATGTAGCTTTCCATAGATACGAACCCCATGGAAACAGGTTCCATGCATTTAGGTCCTCTACCAATTTAATTAGATCATTAGGAATAGGTTGTCGGGCCTCTCTGCCTAAAAAGATGGCTTGCAAAAGTATTAGAAGGCATACTCGGACAACAACATCGACGTCATCCATTTGAGTAAAACCATCTTTCTTATTCAATAATCTCGTCAAGTCTTCCACGTGTAAATTCGGCTTCTCCGTTGACAGCTCAGGAAAAAACTGGGAAAACCATGATAGGCGGGTAATATGTCTAGTGTACCGATCTACATCATCGTGTCCGAAGCGTAGACCGATGATTAAGCAAAACTCCTCCCGCCCAAAACACGTATACGCCGGTGGAAAATCAAACCGTATCTCTTCATCACGACGTTGTATAGTCTCTGGTAGATCGCTAGTCATGGTTTGAAGAAACAGATGGGTCAACATAGCATCTCTACCCGGATGTTGTACTTTCAGCCATGGCCCGAAGCAAGTATCCTCAAATACTTTTCTTTGTGCAGGTGAAAGCTTCGATGCAATTGTTTTGGCCAGGCTTACTTTATTTCTTAAGGTCAATTGAGCCGAATAAAAGTTCTGCAAAAACAATAAACATACCAAGTTAGATATACCAAAAACTACACTGTGAAGATATAACAATAACAATAAACATAAAGAGTAGTAGTTTATTCTTCAAACTTAAAATTTGCAACACTGTGAATTTAGTATTTGTCTTTGTTTTTTGGTTGAAGAAATGCAATTCATTCAAGTTTCAATTTGCAGAAGAAGAATAGTTTCTGAAACTTAAAATCGCAACACAAAAATGAAAATCGCAACACGAAAATGACTATCGCAACGCGAATTTGACTATCGCAGCGCAAGAATCGCAACGCGAAATGAAAATCGCAACGACAGAATCGCATTGCGATAGTCATTCTCGGTTTCAAATACTAAAATTGAAAGAAACTTGAATGGATTGCATTACTTCAACCAAAAGACAAAACAAAGACAAATACTAACTTCACAAGGTTAAAGACTAAACAGTTTAGCAGTATTGGCAACAATCGAATGAATTTAATAAGCAATCTAAGTGAAATGGTTAATCTATTATTGAAAACACCAGTAAACTTATCATCAATTTCAATATGAAAAACCTAATAATAATGCAAAAATTTCAAAATAAAAATAATTAAAAAAACTAACCCTCGGTGGTTGATTTGGTTGATTTTCCATTTCTGACCGTGAATGATTTCGTCGGAGATGGAGACTGATATCGTCGGAGATGGGGACTGATTTCGTCGGAGATGGGGACGGATGTCGCCTTAGAGAGTGAGAGATGGAGATGAGATTGAGTTGTGATTTAGGATTTTAGGTTATGAGTTGCGATTACGGGATATACTGTGGACGGTTCAGTGTTCCGATATATATTAATATATTCGTGTTTGGAATTTGAAAAAAATACGCGTTGCGATACGAATGGCGCTATGTAAATCGCATTGCGATAGTAAAATTCGCGTTGCGATTCGCATTGCGATTTACGTATTCGCATTGCGATTTACGTATTCGCATTGCGAATTAGGAAAATCGCAATGCGATAGTCAGAATCGCGTTGTGAATCTGGAAACTGATTTGTGATACCGGAGATCGCGTTGCGAATTATCGATCACATTGCGATTTAGTTGGTCATTTTGGCAAATCCAAAAAAAGTTGGTTAAAATCGTATATTATAAGGCATTTTTGGTCACTTAGGTTATTTTCTCCATTTCTTAACAAACGCCGCTAAAAGTCATAATCTTTAGCGGCGTTTATGAAAGAAACGCCGTAAAAACTCATAACCATTAGCGGCGTTTTAGACTAAAAATGTTGATACCTTTTGCGGCGTTAGTTTCAACAGCGCATTTGACAGCGTTTTTTTCCGCTACAATTGTTTTTAGCGATGCTAAAAAACACCGCTATATGACTAAAAAATGTCACTAAAAACCTATTTTGTTGTAGTGTTAATTGTCAACTCATATTTATGTTAATGAGTTAACGAGAGCTAACAGTCGAAGGAATAAAATTAAATGGATTGATAACGAAAAAGACTAACTACTTTTTAAAAAAAATCGGTGACTAAAATCAGACGAATATGTTTACGCCTATTATTAGATTACAAATAAATTACCTAATTTCAAAAATTCACAAATGAACCACACAATTAATAATAATAATAATAATAATAATAATAATCTCTTCTTAAGTTTGTATATTTTAATTGCTCCAATTCAGTGGTGGATATGGTTAAGATGCTTTCGTCGGCATTAATTGCGGCACCCTAGTTAGGGATGGGCATCTAACTCGAACCCGACGGGTTTCGACCCGACCCGATCGGGATCGGATCGGATTTTTTCTAAAAATATTTCGGGTTCGGGTCGGGTCGAGTTTTTTTTATGTGGTGTTCGGGTCGGGTCGGATTCGGGTTTAGGGTGAAAATAATCCGACCCGACCCGGGAAAAATATATAATTTTACCTTATATATTTAGGAATAATTACAATAATACCCTTCTATATATTATTTTTTTCAATTTAGTCACTGTTTTTATTGAATAAAAATAATTTTTTTATTATTTCGGGTCGGGTCGGATCAGGTCAGATTTTTTAAACTATCTATCGGGTCGGGTCGGGTCGGGTGAAAAACTAATTTTGTCGGGTCGGGTCACGGGTGGAGGTCCCCTTCTTCTCAGGTCGGGTCGGGTGGACCAAAAACCCGACCCAACCCGACCCATGCTCATCCCTAACCCTAGTCCCTTGCCACCCTACCGTACACGACATGTATACAAATATTTTTTTTTGAATAGAGGACACTAGTTTTATTAAAAGGAAAACACTCATAATTACAATAAATGTTTACAATCATAATTCTAAACTAAACATATGATTATGATATTTTTCTCTAACTATTAATACAAAAAATTACTCACTTGAGATCATACAAAACCATATGAGGAAAATTTAAAAACCCAACCAAAATGCTCGAACAAAGATAGATATGAAAGATCTGACTGCATCGACAAACGAACCACAAAAGAAAATGAAAGTTACCAAAAGAGCACTGAAAAACCATATATCAACTTCGAGCGAAGCGAGAAAATTATCTACGAACGCAATCTAAAACAAAACAAAGATGCAACTAATCTACAGTTAACAAGAGAAAATAGTTGAGGAAAAATTATGAATTTATTAGTATGCTACAATGGGTTTAAATACATGAAAAACGTAACAAATTGTTCCTAAAAGAACTCTAATTATCTCAGAGAACTAAGGAAGTAATAAAACACGTTATTGACTTCAGCTAAATAACTTATTCCTAGATTTCATGAACAAAATATTTACCAAGCAAAATAGAAATGTAAATAGATATTAATTAATTCTACTGAGATGCACTATTTTTAACACTACACCTTAATGCATACTCAGGGTCAATGACACGAAGAGCTGCTCTAAAGCATTCTACCAAAATGATTTGTTCGTGTTTTGGTTGATGTTACTAAAAGGATACTACAGTTCCTTCCTTCTAGCTTTTGTGTAAAGTGCTTCATAAAATCATAACCAAGCTTTTTGTTAATTTATTAAAACTCCTTCTCGAATAGGTCTCGCAAAATCAATCGAGTTTCGTGTCACGGAGAAATATAACAGACAATATTATTATAGCCCAAGAAGTTATTCATTCCATGAGCTTGAATAAAGGGTCCAATGCGTGGATGACAATTAAAGTGAATCTTAGAAAACATATAACTGACTAGAATGAGAATCCATAAGAAACCCTTGTGGAAGTGGGATTACCAGCTAGATTCATTAGCTGGACTATGCTTTGTGTTACTTTCGACTGTCTCTACCCAGGTTATGTGGAATGGGGATGTCTTGGATTGCTTTACTCCTTCACGGGGCATTCGTCCAGGTGACACTTTATCACCGAATCTATTTGTGTTACGTATGAAGCATTTGTCTCATGCAATTAACGATTGTGTTAATTCCGGGTCTTGGTGACAAATCCACCCCTCTCAAAATGGTCCCGCAATTTCTCACTTGTTATTTGTTGATGATCTAGTTCTTTTTGCCGAAGCTTCCACGGATCAGGTGATGGTTGAAAATTTATGTGTTTCTTCTTGCCATCGAATAAGTAAAGCAAAAACACAAATATTTTTCTCCGAAAATTGTGGTGTTACTAGGAGGAATGTAATAGCTCAATGCTTTGGTTGAGGCAGTTCTTAATCTGGGAAAATACATGGGTCTGCTTTTACTTCATAAAAGGGTGACTAATCATGTGTTTGTTTTCATTGTTCCACCTCTTCAAACCTCTTATGTCTGCGCCGCGCAGACATTAGGCTTCGCAGACCGTTTGTTTTTTATAAGACAGAAGCTCTTCTAACATCTGCGCGAGCTCTTATTGGTGCAGACATGGTTTTATGTCTTCAAAGGTCTTCAAACTTCTTCAAGAACAATTATAAAATATGGTTATTTATTAAAATAATTTTAAATAATTTAATAAGGTTATTTATTTTAGAATAATTTATTTTAAATAATTTATTATAAAATAATTTATTTTAAAATAAATTATTATAAAATATGGATTGATTTATTTTAAAATAAGTTATTTTAAATAATTTATTAGTATGGATTGATTTATTTTAAAATATGGATTGATTTATTTTAAATAATTTATTAGTATGGATTGATTTATTTTAAAATATGGATTAATTTATTTTAAATAATTTATTAGTATAGATTGATTTATTTTAAAATATGGATTGATTTATTATTGTAGTTGTATGGATTGATTTATTTTAAATAATTTATTAGTATGGATTGATTTATTTTAAATATGGATTGATTTATTATTGTAGTTGTATTGATTGATTTATTTTAAATAATTTATTAGTATGGATTGATTTATTTTAAATATGGATTGATTTATTATTGTAGTTGTATGGATTGATTTATTTTAAATAATTTATTAGTATGGATTGATTTATTTTAAAATATGGATTGATTTATTTTAAATAATTTATTAGTATGGATTGATTTATTTTAAATAATTTATTAGTATGGATTGATTTATTATTGTAGTTGTATGGATTGATTTATTTTAAATAATTTATTAGTATGGATTGATTTATTTTAAAATATGGATTGATTTATTATTGTAGTTGTATGGATTGATTTATTTTAAATAATTTATTAGTATTGATTGATTTATTTTAAAATATGGATTGATTTATTATTGTTGTTGTATGGATTGATTTATTTTAAATAATTTATTAGTATGGATGACTTATTTTAAAATATTGATTGATTTATTATTGTAGTTGTATAGATTGATTTATTTTAAATAATTTATTAGTATGTATTGATTTATTTTAAATAATTTATTAGTATGGATTGATTTATTTTAAATAATTTATTAGTATGGATTGATTTATTTTAAATAATTTATTAGTATGTATTGATTTATTTTAAAATATGGATTGATTTATTTTAAATAATTTAAGAGTATGAATTTATTTATTTTAAAATATGGATTGATTTATTTTAAATAATTTATTAGTATGGATTGATTTATTTTAAAATATGGATTGATTTTTATTGTAGTTGTATGGATTGATTTATTTTAATAATTTATTAATGGATTGATTATTTTAAAATATGGATTGATTTATTTTAAATAATTATTAGTATGGATTGATTTATTTTAAAATATGAATTGATTTATTATTGTAGTTGTATGGATTGATTTATTTTAAATAATTTATTAGTATGGATTGATTTATTTTAAAATATGGATTGATTTATTTTAAATAATTTATTATTGTAGTTGTATGGATTATTTAAATTTCAGTATTGTAAAACTAAAATTATTTAAATCTCAGTATTGCAAAACACTTTTAAGTTTAAAAAATCAGTTTATTTATATTTCAGTTCATTTTAGCAGTCTGCAAATGTTAAAAAAACAAACAGTCTTCTTCTTGCAGACTGTAGACTTTTGGTTCACCTCTTCTGCTGCAGATGCCTGCAGATGTGGTTAGCAGACTGCAGACCTTTTACCTCTGCAAAAAAAAACACCACCTAAGGCTACCTATAGGTATCTAATTGAAAAATTGGATCAAAGACTCTTCGGATGGGTGGCAAAGTCTAGTCAGGAATGTTATCGTGCATCCTAATTTAATCTGATGGTCCAAAGTATGAAATATTATCAGAATAATAAATAAGCACCATATTGATTATTTGATGTGTCGTCAAATTCAACCCTGAGAAAAAGATAAAAACGAAAATAACGGCAGAACGATTGAAATTGTACCAAAAGGCAAAGAAAAAAGTGTCATAAAAGTGAAACTATTAAAAATTAAAAATAAAAAGGGAAGCAATGATGTAATATAAAAAATAAGAGAAAAGTAAGAAATATCGACGATAGAAAATCAATATTAAGACTAGTGTCGCCATCAGTGAAGAAAAAAAAGGGAATGGAGCGGAGAAAAAAATCCTATGGAGTATGTATACAAAGATTTTCAAAGTATCATGGATGAAATTTTATATCTTTTAAAATAGAGATCAAAAATTAATAATCATTTATTATAAAAAAAATTCTTGACATATTTCAATATTTTTGTTTTAACTTGGCTATTCACACGAAAATTCAACCTATAATTTTATAGGCTTAAATGCACCATTGCCCCTAAACTATACTTTTTTACCAAGTTGTTCCTTAAAGTGTTTTTCAAAACGTTTTGCCCCCTAAAATTTAAATTGTTACCTCATTTGCCCCAAACCATTAACACTATCAAAAAACACACGGGTAAATTACATATTTAGTTACTCAACTATTTATACGGTTCTGTTTGAGTTACCCAACTTTTTTCCTTTAAAATCATCACTAAAATTAAGTTTTTGTTATGAGTTGGTCACCCAATTTGATTCAATTTATTTTTAAAATTTTTGATGTATAAAAAATGTAACCCCCTCAGACTGATGCGGATAACCCGATCCGATCCAGGGTGTCACATTAGGGCCACATGAGCGACCCACTGTAAAAATCTCAAAAAATTTAAAACTTTTATTGAAACATGTAAACTCATAAAATCATTTATAAATAAAAAAGTAGACTTTACAAATATTCAGAAATAAAACAGATTTCAGACTCGTATATAAAACAAAATACAACATACATGCCCCCTAATCACATGTACCATACTCTGTAAGCAACGTCGGAAGAACTCCCTTACTGAAATCAATAGATGCACTAGTACAATTCTTTTAACCTACAATGGTGAGTAACAGAGTGAGCTTTGAAATGCTCAGTAATACGGAACTACCAGATTATGCTATAGGACATGTAGATAAATGGAAAGCCATATAATTTCCTTATTGAAACAGACGTATACCAGTGTTCGGAATAATCTGGGGTTCCACTAGTAGTTCATCGAGTAGTAACCATGAAGATCTTATATCATAGGACGCGTTCATAGTATGACATTTTTATGAGATTGAATAGAATGTCTAGTGTGTTCCAACAATACGATAAAATCATAATAGGTACACTAATCAAATGATAGTTCAGTAAATCTCATAAATCATACTGTAGTGGAGCTTTTTAAACTCATAGTTTAAAACCATTGTATAAAGAGTTAACCTAAAGAACATCTTAGGGCCTGAAAGCCTATCCAAAAAAGTTTCGGGGCCTATCTAAGAACACATCTTAGGGCCGCAAGGCCTACCCGAGAATGATCTCAGGGCCGTAGAGCCTACCCAAGAGTCACATTAGGTCCATAAAAATTTTCCATCTTGATCAGATATGTACTTTATAAATCATTATCTCCAAGATACACTTTATACAGTGATACAATTCCATAAGCCATCACCATTAAGTCGGTGCATCATAAAACAGTAACCATAGATTTCAGTGTACCACATGTTAAAACAATAAAACAATTTATTAATATATCGGGAACACACTAGAGAATCCAAGTATTTTTCAGAGGCATTTTGTAGTTATCAGTATGGATAACATGAAACTTCTGAAATTTGATAGGATTCCAGGAACAAGATCCTACTGAAGAGAGTCAATCTCTAACCGATCTAATCAGACATTTAAGGTTGATACTTTAGAATTCCACTATGATTCATGTGCATCAGGAAAGTGTTCAAGAACCTTTATACAGAATAATTCTAGATTCAGATTTACTGAAAGTGATTCCATTACCCAAACAATCAGGGGTATTCAGGAACATACTTTGAATTCATAAGATTTCAGCCCAATTGAACCAAATGGGGTATTCGAAATATTTTCCTTCTACGTTACTTGCGTGTTCAGACATGACTGAAGTGATTTGAGATGAAAATATAGAAACGAAGATTCAAGACATTTACAATATATGTTGATCAATCGGATTATCAAACAACTCAAGTTACACAACTCCCAGACTAATGCATGTCGTTAAGACCATTCAATGCCCTTCCAGGGTATTCACTCTTTAATACTAACAATTCTTGTCCATTGATCGCCATCAGAATCTTCATCGAATAGATCTTAAGGAGACGAACATATATTCTATTGGTCTTTATTTCATTTCCATTTTTCAACTATATCAGGAAATGTTGACGTACTGAATTTATGGTTCATAATTTATAAGGACAATTCATCATGTAAGTTCAACATTGTTTCAAGACTCATCCAATCACCTATTTAATCCTCATTCATTGAGGTTACTTAGTTCGTTTGGCAATCAAATTTATCTCGGTTACTTCTGAGTTTTCTAGATTAATTAAGACGTTTCTGAATTTCATATACATATTGTGTTTCCTTTCAGTTCAATTTAGTCATATAATAGAGTCATTTGGTATTCGCAGTTAATTTGTCTCACGAATATCCACTTCTTAGTACTGAATGCGCTCTAGAGTTGAGTTGAGCCAAGTACTTCTAGAATTATCATCGAGCCAAACTTGAGAAGACGAATACGCATTCAAGTGATATCTATGCCATTCAGGTATTGATATAGCATTAGAGTTGATCTACTCACTTAAGTTGTGTTCTATAACTTTTAGGGGTAGTACAACACCTATGTTTATTTGGATTTCTTAATTAATCCAAAACATTTACTTAGTCTAGTCCATAAGGGCATTTTGGTTATTTTGGTGCTCAATGTTTTTCCACTCATTTCAAAGCTTGAGGATATCCATTTATTCTTGGCCTTGGTGATATTCTTGAGTCATTTCCATTTAAGGGGTATTTTAGTCATTTTACAGATCCAATGTATTTAAATCATTTTCTTCTGTCATGTCTTATTATTTAACTCAAACATATCATTTACTCTATTGCCTTCGAACAATTCTGACAGAAAAGCACCCTCGATAAATTATTCTTCAGATATTTACTCATAACTCGAGATTTTCAGGTTAAAAGTCTTTTCAGATGTTACTAACGAATTATCATGAATTTTCCATACAAAAGTAGGATCTCAACAATTAATTTAGTAATTTATCGGTTTAAGTACAAAGTCTCAGATTAATTTCTCATTTAGAGTGAACTCAAACTATTTTTACCTCTCAATGGCATTTTCGTAATTTCATAACCAGATAATTTCTAAACTGTAAATTATTCCTTAACAAACCTCTTATCCAACTTACATGGTCAATTCTTGTCTTTTTACAACATAAGGGTATTTTCGTAATTTATCACTGAAACCGTATTCAGTTCGAATCCATCCATAATTAAACATGCATAATATACCAATCATATATATATATATATCCATGCATTTATCTATTATCAACATATTTCATAAAGCATAAAGAGGTATTAATATATTTCCTCGATTTTTATGCCATGCAGATAGACCATTTATATTCCATTAGAACGCCCTTGATCTTTAATTCAACTTCCAATAAATCCTCAAATACATAACAATAGAAATTTCATCAAAAACGGAGCTTAATTTCGAAAAAACGGATCGAATCGAGTGATAAATTAGTTAATAATTTTCCCGATTTTTATGCCGCAGATAGACCATTATATTCCATTAGAACGCCCTTGATCTTTAATTCAACTTCCAATAAATCCTCAAATACATAACAATAGAAATTTCATCAAAAACGGAGCTTAATTTCGAAAAAACGGATCGAATCGAGTGATAAATTAGTGAAAACAGCTAATCGGGTTCAAATTTGGCGAAGCAGACCCCAAAAATGAACTCAGGATGTCAAAAAATGTCAGGATAGGTATACCCAGAAAAAGTCAACGGCATGTCAACGGAAAAGTCAACGGTTCAGTCCAGGCGGCTTGGTCGGCTCGGGTCGAACCGGGTTAGGTCGGACCGGGTCGGGTCGGACAGCCTGTCCTCCATTTGCAAGACTTCCCCCACGTACAGATGCGGCGTGTGCGGCGTCGTAGGATGTCCAAAAAATTTCGAAAAAATTCTTAAAAATTATACATGTAAGCTTTTAGACATTACCCATATTAAAGTAGACATTAACCATATTAAAGTAGACATTAACCATATTAACGTAATATCTTTTACATAGGCATATACACATGAGAATATCATCATAAATCTATTACATAGCTCGTTTGAATGCTATAGAAAACTTAGTGTCTTTGAATTGATTTAAAAATTTTCTTCTTGATTTAGGCCAACCAAAATACAAGATTGTTATACTAATTAGAGCGCTCGTGCTGATAACATGTTACGAAATTATACACAAGTATAGAACATAATGTGAGTGGGTTATAATCTTTCATTGCTCATATGTCATAAGCTTGTACAATCCTTATATAGGAACTAAAAGCATAGGTTACTAGAACCACATTAAACTTAATGTTATTATACATTAATTATAATAAGAGAAACCTAATATAAATGTTTATTTATAACATAACATAGTTTAATTCAGGGAAAATCATGACAAAAAATTAACAGTAATGCTAATGTGTCACCATGAGGTAATTTCACATAATCATTAAAAAAATAAAAATATTTCATGTCAATAGTTTTATTTTTTTAATGACATGTGACCAAAATTGAACCAAAACGTAAAGTTAGGTATGATTTAAAAAAATAGTTAAATGATCAAAAGAGAACCACAAGAATAATTGGGTGACTAAATATGTAGTTTACCCTTTCTTTTAGTAATTTTATGTATGACAAAATGATTCAGTCATAATAGGTTTCGATCCTATCTGAATTGATAAAAAGTAATTTTTTTTAAAAATTTGAGTTCAAGATGGTTTTAAGATTGTTGTTATTTTTCTTTTAATAGTTTTGGTGATTATAAAGTATTATTTTTTTAAAATTCTTTTTAATATATTGACAACCAGTGGCGAAATTTAATGATAGAGTTTGGGAACCACCTTAAAATCTTAAAAAAATAGAAGTTTAAATTAAAACTTTTAAAAAATTTGAAGGGTTTAGTTTATAAGTTTTTTTTAAAAAAAATTGGGGTCTAACTAAAATTTTTAAAATTTTGAGAGCCTTAATGATATTTTTTTAAATTTAAGAGAGAGATTTAATTAAAAATATTTTTAAAAAAATAAAGATTGATATGAATTTCTAAAAATTGTGTGGAGGCCAAATTTAATATTTAAAAATTTTAAAAGTTTAAATTATTATTTTTAAAATTTTGAGGTGACGTAACCCCACTAGCTTCTATTGTTTTCCGCTATTGTTGACAATGGAGGTCAAATTAAATATTTTGAAAATTTTAAAAGTTTAAATTATAATTTTTTAAAATTTATTTTTATTTAAAAATTTTAAAAATTCTGAAGGGTTCAGTTTATATTATTTTTCAAAAATATTGGAATCTAACTAAAAATTTTAAAACTTTAAGAGGTTTAATGTGATTTTTTAAAATTGATGGGAGAGATTTAATTAAGAATATATATATAATTAATATAAATTTTTAAAAATTGTGTGGAGGTCAAATTAACAATATTCTATTATATTATTGAGGTCGCCTAATAAATTCTTTATCCTCGTCCCTAAATAACTTTGTTAAGAATTATGATCAGATTGATGATATTTTCCTAAAGCCACACATTTTAAACATGAAATTGAGTATTGTTTTATCCTTCCTACACGGATCAAGAAGAAACACGGAAAATTCAATACGCAGCTGACATTGGACTTTGATTTGGGTAATTTTATTGTACGACAATCTAATTTAATACCAGTTTAAGATGGTTTTTAATCTAAAAAGATATTTTGTTAAATCTAAAAAATTATACAAATTTGTAAAATTTTGCGTTGTAATCGAAAAGTTATATTGTAAGAGTTTAGGACTTACAACCGAAAAAATTATACAAATTTATAATATTTTCAGTTGCAACTAAAAATATTACGAAGAAAATAACATTTTTCGATTTTAACTTAAAATGTTACCCTATCCAATTTAAAAAGTAGTTTGGGTATATATAATGCAATTAATTCCTTTCCATAAACCAAATGCAAAATATGAAGATGACATATCTTATTCGATGAAAAATGGAAAGCATTTATACACAAGCCTCTTCCACACAAAAATTGGCTAATTTACCTAAATACGTCATTTCTTAGAACTAAATATCAAAATGCAATTCCTCTCGGCTTATTTGGGTAAATTACCCAAAAAATTGCATTTGCAAGTATTTTTTTCTATTAATTTAATATATCATAAAATCTACCAACATGGTTCAAGTGGTAAGAAACTTGATATCGCTTAAATAAAATCTCGAGTTCAAGTCCTTGTGTACGCAAGAAATCCCAATAGGGTGACTCACTCACCAAAAAAAACTACATATATTTTAAGAAGATAAGAACTATACAAGAAAGACTCTTTCATTGTCTTACGCAATGGATATAGGGATTGCATATGGGTGAACTTTCACATCAGAACAACTATCACCCCACCCAGGTGAGATGATTACCTTGTTGAGCTTGAGCTTTTAGCAAATTTTGCAAACCGATCCATCCCTTGTTTGAGTAAATTTTCCATGAAAGGTTGAAGCAACTGAACACATATGATCAGAGGGAAAATGATAGATTACTTCATGTTAGCTCTATAATGAGCAATAAAAAACTAAATGGAGAATTGTCTTTTTCTGCTATACATCAAGTTAGAACATTAGTAGCTTCAATTTTTCCGCCTCGATGAAAAATAATGCTTACCGATGCGACCGGAATCAGGAGTTGAGGAACTTCATATGAAATACTCAGCTGCAAAAGGGAAAAATGCAGAGCTAGTGAGAGCAATTCAAAGTAATAGCAGTTCACAGGTTTCATGTGCTCATAAACTAATATAAATGTTGGCAATAAGGAAATATGATAGAATGGAGTTTCATGAGTTTTAAGGAAACAATAACAGTGAAAACAGCAAATCATCAGATGAAAATATAGTGAGAAGTGAGCTCACGACTATTAAGCACGAGGAGGGACCTTTCGGATAAAATCGAACAGAACCCCTGCGATGTTAAACCAATTCGTTAAGATTATATCGTCAGATCGAGTTGAATGATTAAAAAAAACACAAGGTTGATAAGGAAATAATCAAACGATCCAACTTTCTCATCACATGAAACAAAAGGACGGTGAAGCAGAAACATAACTCGACATATTCATGTTACATATAAAACAAAAGATAATTGACACTGCAGAATGCAAATTTGACTGTTCATATTTGCTTCGATGAGTCAACAAACACAATTTCAAGTCCTCTGTTTACCTGTTACCAAGTCCTTCCAAAGATGTCCAGTGAATTTTCTGATTGGGGATGGGCTGCATAAGAAAATATACACCCACTTGAATCGGTTAACAAGCATATGAACAGAGATAATCATATGATTTTGATCCATACCTGCAGATTTTTAGCAAGCCAAGAGTATTCAATACTACGACCAAATGCTTCATATTTCACGAACCACCGTGACAAATCAGGCTTGTCTTCTAATACCTAGTTCGAAGAAGAAGAAGAAAAATACAAAGAATCAAACAATTACATCAAATATGTGTTGAAATTTGAAAATACTTGAGAATTCAAGAATCCAAGTAAAATAGCCAGACCCCAAATGCATACTTGCCTTGACGGAAGAAACGAACGGCATCCAATTGGGAATTGCTTCACGATCAGAGTACAAATTGTAGGCCACAGAGGCGGGGACATCGATCTCCATTTTTACCCTGAATTCAATCAAGAAACAAATTCAATCCAAACGTGTTTTGGCTGTGAAAACAAGGAAAGAGACGAAGATTCTGAAACAGTACGAGCAATCCTGCCATTTCATGACGGGAGAGAAGCGGTTTGAGGAAGTCAAAAAGGAGGGCTTCTTAAAGGACCCAAATGGGATTCTGATGAAGAAACTGCTAAGAGACTGCGGCCTGAAACGAGGGACTCTGCAACTGAATATTGGATTTGTTTTAGTTCGGAACACATGGGCGAGGCTAAGTGAATTTGGGCTTGAAACGAAGGAAATTGCAGCAGAAGACATTTTTGTTGAACTTTTGTTGCAGAAAACAGAACTTCAACAAACAAAAAAATGAAAGATTGAAGACGACGAGACTACACACCAAATATGGGCGAGGCTAAGTGAATTTGGGCTTGAAACGAAGGAAATTGCAGCAGAAGACATTTTTGTTGAACTTTTGTTGCAGAAAACAGAACTTCAACAAACAAAAAAATGAAAGATTGAAGACGACGAGACTACACACCAAATTCCACAAGCTTAGCCTGACCAACACCAAAATTTTATCTTTCTAACTGATTAGTAACACCAAAATTTTGTGCTCTCTGTAATCACATCGTTTATATTATATATCTGCGTGTGTGGAAGGAGTAGCAAGGGGAGAATTTGTGTGGCCTTTGCCACGCGTTTTTGTTTCACAGAAATTAAGGAAAACGTGGAAAATTCAGATAACAAATCGTGTATAACTGTATATGGATTAAATGAGTTCAAAAATATTTCACCTGAATTATTTCATCCGTCCACTCACCGATCTGATTAAAAATTATTGAGTATATATAATATAATTATCCGAATTACGGGTTGGATACTCAGTTTTTTTTTTTTTTTGAATCGGGCCAGAATCATAAAATTTCTCTTAATCGGATACTTGACTACTCGTACTCGTACTCGATTCTTTTTTTTATTTTTATTTTATTTCAAATTCCTAATTTAATTCATACCAACATTTTAAACTCTTAATATCTCATACTTTTACACCATAATATTTTAAATTACTTCTTTTAACTTCAAAACATTCAAAATTTAGTTTTATTTCTTCCTAATTTATTTTGGATTTTTAAACTATTCGTGTGTGAATTGTGTACTATATACTATTAAATTTTAATTTTTATGAATTTTTGACGCCAGACAGAATAGTGATTATCCTACAAGCGCTCCAACAGATGATTCACAAGAGAAAATTCGCCCAAAAAAATCCAGAGAAAAAAAAAGTCTCTAGGGTTTAATAAAATATTATCAAATCAAACAATCCAAAATCAGTCCACAAGCCGGACTGTTATAGCTAAAAATCGTCTTTATTCGAATTTTGCCAAAAATAGAAAAATCCCGAAAATCACTCTAAATTGGAATTCGAAATAAAATAAGCAATCTCCAAAAAATCCAGCCTAAATCGGATTTAAATTGACTTCCTAATTGACAATCGAAATATTACCATAAATAGTAAAAAATATTTAATTCTAGTGATCCGGATTAGGGTCTTATGCGCGATTCTGACACCCGTAGCCAAAGTTATGGCCAAAAGACTGAAACATACTCAAAACGACCCCAATGAGGAACATGTCACAATCAATTCCTGCCTTTGCGCTGATCTGCCAATTCATGGTATCTCAGCGCCATCAAGGTGCAATCTGACAGCTCAGCATCATCTGTCTCGGATCTCCCTGCATCAGTCACCCCGGGTTGGAAAGAACTCGTCCTTGAGTTCAGAGTAATGTCATCAGAATCCACAAAACAATGACTCAGGTGCTTCACATTAAAGACATCAGAAGTCTTCAAGTGGCTGGGAAGGCGCAACCTGTAAGCATTATCATTGATCTTCTGCACGACCTCACAAGGTCCAATCTTCCGATCCTTAAGCTTAGTATACTCACCAACAGGAAAACGATCACGAGTTAATACAACCCAAACAAAATCACCAACATCAAAAAGTACCTGACGACGATGATTGTCGACCCGAGTCTTGTACTTGGTATTGCTCTCATGAATGGTTTGTTTCACTTGCTCATGGATACCCCGAAGATAATTTTCCATCTCATCTGCTTTAGGACTGAAATGACCTATACGTGGAATAGGGGCTAAGTCCAGCACCCCGGATGGGTTCTGACCATAGACAATCTCAAATGGGCTTAAACCTGTGGTTCTATTTTTTGATCTGTTGTAGGCAAATTCTGCCTAAAGCAATGCCAAATCCCACTGCTTTGGCTTCGTTCCTGCCAAACACCTCAAGAGGTTTCCCAAACTTTGGTTCACCACCTCTGTCTGGCCATCCGTCTGGGGCTGGTAGGCGCTACTGAAATTCAACTGCGTTCCCAGTTTCCCCCACAGGCTCTTCCAGAAATGACTGATGAACTTAGTATCACGATCTGAAGTGATGGATCGAGGAACACCATAAACGCACAATCTCCTTGAAATAGAGATGGGCAATCCGGTCAGCATCCATAGTCTTTCTGCAAGCTACAAAATGAGCCATCTTGGAAAACCTGTCAACCACAACAAAGATAGAATCCGAGGCCCTTTGGGTGAGGGGTAAGCCTAGTACAAAATCCATGCTGACATCGAACCAAGGAGCTTCAGGAACAGGTAAGGGAGTGTACAAGCCCGCATTGGTGAGAACTCCCTTAGATCGCTGGCACACATAACAATGGTCCACATAATGGGCCACATCACTAGTCAACTTGGGCCAATAAAAGTCAGAAGAGATAAGGGCCAAGGTCTTATCTCGGCCAAAAATGTCCTCATTATGGAGTTCACTTATAATTTGCTGCCTCAATGAACAATCTGGAATGCACAACTGTAATCCACGAAACAGATACCCATTATGCAAAACAAAATCATGACGGTGACCCTCAGTTACCTCCTGAAATATCATTCCAAAGGAAGGATCAGTTGCATACATATCTGTGAACGTCTCAAAGCCTGCAACTTTAGTACTCATGGTGGTGAGAAGTAAGGTACGACGGCTCAGAGCATCTGCGACGCGGTTCAAACTCCCTGCTTGGTGCCTCAGCGTAAAAGTGAATTCTTGCAAGTATGCCACCCACTTGGCATGACGTCTACTCAGCTTGTGTTGTCCATTGATGTACTTCAAGGCCTCATGATTGGTAAACAGAATAAACTCCTTCTGTACTAGGTAGTGATGCCAATGCTTCAGGGACTGAACTATGGCATAGAACTCCAGATCATAAGTGGAATAATTTTTCTTTGATCCCGATAGTTTTTCACTGAAAAAAGCAACCGGACGACCTGCCTGACTCAGAACACCACCAATGCCAACGCCAGATGCATCACAATTTACCTCGAACACTTTGTCAAAATCTAGAAGTGCCAAAACTGGAGCCTCGGTTATCTTCTGCTTGACCAGTTGAAAAATGGCCTCTGCCTCAGACCACTGGAAATCACGCCCCTTGAGGCACTCTGTGATAGGGGCGATCAGAGTACTAAAATTTCTAATGAATCGGCGGTAAAAAGACGCCAAGCCATGGAAACTTCGGATGTCATGTAAGGTCTTTGGTCTGGGCCACTCCAAGACTGCATCTACCTTTGACTGATCTGCATGAACACCATCAGTAGACACAACAAAACCAAGAAAAGTCACAGAAGTAGTGAAGAAAGAACACTTCTTTTGATTGACAAACAAGCACTCCATTTTCAACATCTCAAAAACAGAACGGAGGTGATCGAAGTGTGAAGTCCATGTCGGACTATAAACGAGGATATCATCGAAGTAAACTACAACAAATTTCCCCATAAAAGGCCGTAAGACCTGATGCATAAATCTCATGAACGTACTGGGCGCATTGGATAGCCCGAAAGGCATGACCATCCACTCATACAACCCTTGTGGCATTTTAAACGCCGTCTTCCACTCATCTCCAGGTCTTATTCTGATTTCGTGGTAACCACTCTTAAGGTCAACTTGGGTCAATTTGATGCTAAATATCCCTAATAGGTGGTAGCCCAGGAGGAAGATCCTCTGGCATCAAGTTAGAGAATTCTACTAGCACCCGCTGCACCTCTACTGGTAAATATTCATCCAAGTCTACTTCATTGTTCTCGCAAGGTAGTAAGGCATAGACCACGTCACCATGTTCAATCTCATCTAAAAACCTGGACATAGAAAGCAGAGTAGTATTATGGGTTACTGGGGTAGGAGTGAGTCCTTCCTGTCGGGGTGCCAACATAATCTTTTTTCCCTTGATGCTAAGGGAATATGTATTCTCCGTCCATCATGAACACTGTGATCATACTGCCAGGTCGACCCAACAATATATGACCCATCCATAGACACAACATCACACCAGGCATTATCAAAATATTTTCTACCAATTGAAAAAGACACGAGGCATCGCCTATCACTGTTACCTCACTGCCTTTATTTAGCCATGACACTTGGCTTAGGATGACGATCCGTCTTCAACTGCAATTTCTGGACAACCTTCTTGGACACTACATTCTCACAACTGACGCTGTCAATGATCATTTTGCAGACTTTATCTGCAACTGTGCAGGTCGTGTGGAAAATATTGGTTCTCAACCAATCGTCCCCTGAATCGCCCTTGGGAGTAAGTAGACTCTTGCGAACGACCAGAGTCTCATGACCATCTCCATACAACACATCATCTCATCATCGTCATACACGGGTTCGCCAATCTCCTCAGTCTCGTCTTCCGTATTTTCCTCAATCAACAAATTTTTGCCCTTTTGACTAGCAGGCTTCCTGCAATCAGTCGCCCTATGCCCTTGTTCACCACAACGAAAACATCTAATAGTAGGGTTAGAATTACCCTGCAGTGGCTGTTGAGCAGGACGAGAATCCTGAGGACAAACTAGTCGACTGTTGTGATCGTTCTTGATCACTGGTCTCCTGTTTTACTGTTTTTCAACAGCAAGTGCACGCTGGTAAGCTTTCGAAACACTCCACAGTGAATGAAGGCAGAGGACATCTTGTAAGGGCTGTAAACCCCCCAAATACCGCACCACCATTTGCTCCTCTGTCTCAGATAAATCGTTCCGGGCGACCAATTGGTAAAACTCTTCCGTGTAATCATCGACTGATCGTGCGCCCTGCCTCAACGCATGAAGTCGCTGAAACAAGGTTTGCGTGTAGCCGAAGGGAAGAAAGTGACCCTTCATCTTCTTCTTCATCTTCTCCCAATCAATAATCTTGGCCTTGCCCTGTCTTTCTCGTGAACGTCGCAATTGTTCCCACCACGCAGATGCTCTACCCTTGAGTTTGATGGCGATCAGTTTCACTTTCACACGATCAGGGACTTCTTTATATTCAAAAATACGCTCTACTTCATTAATCCAATCCATGAATCCCTCGGCTTGTAACGTACCAGAAATCTCAGGGAGATCGACCCGAAAACCGAGGTCTCCATGACGCTCTTCCTGACCACGGTGTTCCCGGAATAGAGCACGATTGTGATATGGGTTTTCGAAAGCGGAATTGGTATCGTGATCAGAGGCCTCACGATCCTCGAAATCCTGTGCCGCCAGGCGCTGGGTTAATTCTGCGACTTGCCTCTGTAAATCCGCAATCATCACATCCTGAACGTTGCGATCACGGCGTTGGGCTTTCTCATTCGGAACCTGCTCACGACGACCACGACCACGACCTCCAACCATTAAAACTGGTGAAATTTCCCAGGAAGATGTTGAAGCTCTGACACCAACTGACGCCAGACATAATAGTGATTATCCTGCAAGCGCTCCAACAGATGATTCACAAGAGAAAATTCGCCCAAAAAAATCCAAAGAAAAAAAAGTCTCTAGGGTTTAATAAATATTATCAAATCAACAATCCAAATCATCCACAATCCGACTGTTATAGCCAAAAATCGTCTTTATTCGAATTTTACCAAAAATAACAAAATCCCGAAAATCACTCTAAATTGAAATTCGAAATAAAATAAGCAATCTCCAAAAAATCCAACCTAAATCGGATTTAAATTGACTTCCTAATGACATCGAAATATTACCATAAATAGTAAAAAATCTAATTCTAGTGATTCGGAGGGGAAAATGGCAGAATTTGAGGTTGAAAAAAGGCCACATGGCTTAGCTCGATCTGGAGCGTGTCGTCGAAAGAGCTTTCCGGATTGGGTCTTATGCGCGATTCTGACACCTGTAGCCAAAGTATGGCCAAAAGACTGAAACATACTCAAAACGACCCCAATGAAACATGTCACAATCATTCCCGCCTTTGCGCTGATCTGCCAATTCATGGTATCTCAGCGCCATCAAGGTGCAATCTGACAGCTCAGCATCATCTGTCTCGGATCCCCCTGCATCAATTTTTATGTGAATATTTTTTTAAAGTTAATATAATTTAAAGAAAAAACTAAAATAAACATGAATCAGGTACACATAACCTGAAAATATGGGTACACGAGTTTTGTGACTACCCCCAAGACATGGGTCAACAAATTAGTACCCAAAAATCCCGAGTATTCGATTATGAACATTTCTAATGTAGATAACTCTCTAGGTAATCTACCTTTTTAGCGACCCAACTTTAGAGGTGTTTCTGTTTTGGTTATTCGATTTTAAATTTTTAGATAAATTAAAGTTGTAGTCATTAAATTATTAGGTAAATTTTATTCTTACCACTAAACTAAAAAAATTCAATTATGTCACTTAACTATTATATGGTATCAATTGAGTTACTAGTCGTTAACTTTTAACGAGAAAACTAATAAATAAATTTGTTTAATTACACATTTGGCCTTCGATACTTGCATATTATATCAATTTAGTCCTAGTTTTGATTAAAAAGAATTTAACAATCATCCAGTAAGATGTTAAACGTGTTACAATATTATAATTTTAAGTAGAAATAATTTAATAATCTTTCAACAAGATAGTGACATATGTCACCATCTTATCGGAGAAAATGAAATAAAGGAATGTGTTGAACCATTATTTAATTTTGATATAACGTGAATTATTAAGTGCTTTAATGGTTAAAATTTCTAACTTAAGAAACTATGAAAATTCTCCATAAAATATTTTCAAAAGTTTTTTAATTGTGAAAAAAAATTAAGTATTTTTAGTCATCATATAATTTACAAATATTTCTCAAGACTAAAAAATATTCGATTTTGACAGCAATTACCCCCAAGTCTTGAAACCAGTAACCTAATATTGATACCAACATTCTAGGATATAATTTGATATCAATACCGAGGTCTCGGTTTTGATACCGATATATGAGAATCAATACTCACTAAACGATATCGATACCGTAGGCTCCAACTACTATGTTTTTGAATGTTTGGACGCTTGATCTCGATACCCATTTCTTGGTATTGATAAAAAGGTCGTAGGTGAGCATTTAATGCTCTAGATAAATGTTTCCAACGGCTTGAAACAGATAGCAATGCATGAGAGAACATAAAAATGACCCATTTTTAATTGGAGATCAATAAGAAAATTTTTGAAAGATCATACCAATGTCAAAAGAGTTTTCAAGAGCTTATTTGTAATATTTTGAGTAACATTTTGGGCCTAATTGGACATTTCCAGACATGAGTTTCGGAACCACTGAGTTTTGAAATCACTGTACAAATCAAATTTTACATTCTAGACAAAAGGTTTTGAAACCATACAGAAGGGTTTCGAAACCTCTACTGCATATTGCTCTATTTTAGGTTTTTAATGCATTACATCACCTCTAAATAGCTTCTAATTGCTACCAATATGATCAGACATAGCTGGGACACTTTCCTCACATTTTATGGCTTTCATTACACTTCTCGATCATCCTTTCACCATCATTAACTCATACAAAATCTCTAACAACCATGAACAAAATATTACCTCACCTTAGCTTATTTGATCGCTTACCTTAGTTAGCCATTTAACTCAACCTTCATGATCATAATTGAAATACTTAAGTTTAGTGTACTCACCTCAAACAAGCCTTCAATACCTTCATTAAAGATCTTACATTTCTCCCTTAACAGAATCACCTTTCTCCTCTTCCTTTTGATATTCCACAAGACTCTTAGCACAAAATCAACCCAATGTCACTAAATATATTTTGTCATCCTTAAAACACAAATATATAAACATGAATAAATAGAGAACCATGAAGACTCTTACCATTGGTTTCTAACCTCCAAGAATTATTTCTCTCATAAATTGGTTTTTCACTTGCCTCAAGAAAATACAACCTTGGAGGTAAAAGAAAATCATTGATCATCTTCATTCTATCAAAATCTCTCAATCCTTAAACTCTCTCACTAGAACTTCCATGGAGAAACTTAGGATTTGACCAAAACCCACTCAAACTCTTCATTCTTGTACTCATCTTGAAGGAAACGAGGGGATGAACATTTTTGTCTCTCGCAAGCTAACCTTAAATCTAACTAGAAATAGAGGAAATGAAGAAAAGATAGAGACCTTACCTTCTCTCTCTATCTGACGTTGGCTTAAAGAAGAAGAAGATGGGTGTTTTTCCTGAAAAATCACCAGTTATCGGTATATTTACTGATCTAACACCGGTCAGATTATATTTCCCGATCTAACACCCGTAGCAGTAAAGCGCGCCCCCTGAACCGCGCTATATGCTGATTTGGCACCACGTGGAGTATAACGCGCCCCCTGTACCGCGCTATACGCTGACTGGGTTACACGTGGGGTATGGGTATAGCGCGGATCAGGGGCCGCGTTATACGCCGTACCAAAAATATATTTAACGCGATCCCTGGTCCGCGCTTTATAATAATTACATATAACGCGGTGCAGGTACCGCGTCTTATATATTTATAAATACACTCCTCTGGTTCTCACAACTCCTCGCATCTCTCATCTCAACTTATAAATTAATACAACAATTCCGTCAACGAGTAATAATTCTGGCAATCTTCTTATATTTGATTTAGAAGTTCGTGCGATTTTTTGTTATAAGGTAACTTTGTTATAATTTTTTAATTATACTTATTATTTATTATCATTATTTGAAAAAATATTATACTAATTATTTTCAATTAATTTTTATGTTTGTAAAATTGAAAAGCGAGAGTATACGTCAAAATAGTTTTGCGGTGCAGGTAATAATATAAAATTATATTATTTAAATTATTTACGTTGATGTGTAAAAAATTTTGTGTTATATTTTCGTTCATATATAATTTATTTAATCAGGTTTGTTTTAGTTTTTTTTGCAGATATAATATTGCTGCACTTTTAAACTCGAAGAATAGCGCGACTTTCAGCTATTGTTTATTATGATGGTGAAATTCGAGAAGATGAAACGGCGTTGTTTTCGTATCAAATGAGCGTGTTAAAATATCATTCAAGAGAAACATAACTCTTGAGGAGCTGATAACGAAGATTTCGAGGAAGATTCATGTTGGAAGTAGTAGAAGAATGTCGTCGTTGCAGTACAGATTTCCAACATCATTGTTGCCATTAACTTATACAGCGTTCGAACTTTCGAACAATGATGATGTTCAAATGATGGTTGAAGCTCAAAGTAATTATTCAGACGCCGCTATTGAGATGTATGCATATTTTGTTCAAGTGTGTGCTGTTCGGGGTCAATCTTTAAGCTCACACTATGGGCTGGCTGAACAAGTTGACAGCCCGACTACAGTAATGTGTAATGATTTTAATGCCATAATGGGGAGACATTCATCCGCAACTCCTTACGATATGTATCGAGGTGGGTCCACGAACAATCTGTATGGAAACACCGCGTCCAGTTCAAGGGGAAGGCATTCATCTGCAAATTTCTTTGACCATATGGAGATGCCATCGACGCAACCATCTGTGCAGTTTCCATTTGACACGATGGCTTCAAGCTCCAGGGGGAGGCATTCGACTGCGAGCTTTTTCGATCTCAATGTCGATATGCCTTCCAGTTCAAGGGGAAGGCGTGCAAGTAGTAGGTTCTTCGACCTAAATGTGGAGAGCATGGAGGAACCATCATCTCCACCAGAAGAACCGCTTCGTGAGCCTGGTGCGGATGGTGCTGATATTGGACTATTCATTCACCCAGAATCACCGCAATTCAACTCCGATGATGATGAAGTTCCAGGAAATGTGGCACAAACTGACCCTCCTGCAAACATGTATGAAGCTGATTATGGTGCAATGTACGGGCCAGAATTTGCGGATATGCCTCATCTTGGTGACTATGGATATTACTCATCAATATATAATGGTGAGTTATCTTTAGGCATGGAGTTCTCAAACAAAGAAGAAGCGGTGATGGCTATAAAAAATTACAATATCCGTAATTCTGTTCAGTCCAGAGTCAACCGATCCACGACCGAAAAATATGTATGCTACTATGCCCGACGCAAAAACAGATGCAATTGGATGGTTCGTGTATAGAAAAGGAAGAGGAAAAACAACATATGGGAACTAACAGTATACAACGGTCCTCACACATGTTGTGCTGGAGAGGTCAACCAAGATCATCCCAACTTGGACTCTGAAGTGATATTCCAAGCCATCATGCCCATGGTAAAAGCAAGCTATCATATAGCTGTTGCAGTGTTGATTTCAGCTATACAATCGTAGTATGAGTACACTGTCTCCTATAAAAAAGCTTGGTTGGTAAAACAAAATGCCATTGTCAAACTCCATGGCGAATGGGATGCATCTTACAACGAACTTCCAGGTTGGTTTAGGCTGGTGCGGACGTTGAATCCTGGGATAATTGTGGACTTCAAAACCTCCAATGCATACCATAATGATTGAGTTCTTCGCGATCGAAGCCAATTCTACCGGGTTTTTTAGAGTTACCCACAGTGCGTTAAGGCTGTCAAATACTGCAAGCCTGTGGTCCAGATCGACGGGACTTTCTTGTATGGAAAATACAAGCAAGTTTTATTATTGGTAGTTGTCCAAGATGACAATCGCAACATTCTTCCAGTTGCTTTTGCTATTGTCGAAGGAGAAGATACAGATTCTTGGGCTTTTTCCTTCAAAATTTACGTGCACATGTTATCACGAGGGAAACAATTTGTGTCATTTCAGATCGCGGAGCTGGGATCAAAGCATCAATGGAGTCTTTGGGTCCAATGTGGCAACCACCCTTTGTCCAATATAGGTATTGTCTCCGACACATTGCTGCGAACTATCATGGAAGGTACAAGAAGAATGATGAGCGTCAACTAATTGTGCGCATGGGTAAGTGAAAGCAAGTTAGTAAGTTATACATTTTTTGATCATTTTAATTTGCAAAGAAAGCAAGTTAGTAAGTTATACATTTTTTGATCAGGTTACGAACTACTTCCTCGAACGTTTGAATCGATGCTTCAAGATTTACGGGCGAAGAACGAGGAAGGATACGATTACATCAGCCTTATCGATAAAGAAATATGGACGAACGCATATGATGGTGAATATCGATATAGACACATGACGACCAACTTGGCTGAGGCAATCAATTCAACCTTAAAGGGTACACGTCACTTACTTGTAGCGGCTTTGGTAAAAACTATATATTTTTGTATGGGGCGCTTTTTGCGAAGCTTGGGGGACAAGCTCAAACCTGGATGCAAGGCGGTCATGTATATCACCCTAGATTAGTTGCAGATCTACAGAAAAATATTGCTGCATCAAATGGAATGTCTGTAACAAGCTTCTCTAGAAGGCATGAAATGTTTCGTGTCATAGAGTTACCGTGACCTCTTCAAGGGATTGAAGTTGTTTCGTTAAGAGTAAATCTAAGGGACAGAACGTGCGACTACGAGTTTTTTCAAGCTCTGAAGTATTCATGCTCTCATGTGATAGCATCTTACTCGCATACATGTCAAGACTATAACCATTTTTTGGATCCCGTATACCTACTATCTGAAGTTTTTAAGGTATACGAATTTGAGTTTCCTCCCATAGGTAATGACAAAGACCCTGATGAGGTTCAAGATTGGCTTCCGATTGTACCAAATCCGAGTTTATTGAGGGAGCGTGGTCGTCCAAAATCCAATCGAATTCATTACGATATAGATATTCGAGAAAGATCTAGACAAGACAGAAGATGTGACCATTGTAGAAACCCAAGACACACTAGAAAAACATGTCCACTTCTGTTGTCATCAAGTAAAAATTGATGAGGAAATGATGTATTTGTTTATCAAATAATAATTATTGTATTTTAATTTGCATTTACTTCAAGTTAATGTCATTCGATAATCGCTGATGAAGATAAAAAAATGAACACAATCATTAAATTTTATCAAACTAATAACAATTTGGTATTTAAATACAACAAACTTACAATAAGAATTAAATGGTAAATGATAACCAAATTACAATAACTGATATTAAATGGTAATAAACAAAATTAACTGAAATATATTAAAAAAATACAATAAATTAACAAAATAAAGTAAGTATTAAATGAGAAATAATAAAAAATTACAATTAAACAAAATAAAGTAAATACAAATATAATAAAAAAATCTATCGATGCCTACGTCGCAAATGTGTTCCGCAGGGCGGTGGCTGTCGATCTCGAGGAGGATTTCTTCGTATCACTAGTTCTAACTCCTCGCTGTCATCGTCGTCGTCGTCGTCGTCGTCGTCGTCATCGTCGTCCTGAGCAGGTACATTAGGTTGATGAGGAGCTGATGACGATGAAGCACCTCCATAGAATAAGGACCCTGAAGGTGTATGACTGACTATCCTACCGACCTGCGAAAACTGGGAAACCCAGACATCGATGAGTGTGAAAACTGTACAGGAGGTGTCTGTGCTGCGGCCATGGGTGATGAGGCTAAACCCGCCAAATATCCAGCATATGAACCCCAATTCGAATCTACAAACATAGACCCATAATAGCCTCCAGGAGGGGTCATCTGTGACGGTGGCGGGGTCATAAAACCAGGTGAAAGCAGTGACAGCGACATCTGGTAATGGAAAGGCGATGACAGCATCATATATGGCTGCGGTGGCTGCTGGGAAGGTCCTGTTGGTGCAGCTGAGGATGAACCGGAAGCACCTGCTTTTCGTCCATGAGTCGGGGGATGATGGTACTGTGTCGGTGAATGTCTCTGTCGACGACGTGGAAAGGTCTGCCCTCGTGCATCCTCGGGAAGTAGAAACGGTTTCCCGTTACTGTTGAACCACTCATAATAATCCTCAGCATACATCAAAAAGTCAGTAAAAATGGCTGATGTCAATCCTCCCACAACACGACCCACTCATGATGCCTCACCAACCAATCTGTCTCTGTCTTACCGCGTCTATCTAAGCTATGCAACTCATCCATATTGTGAGGTACTTCCGAAATTGGTTGAAAACAACCAAACTGTCGGAGCACGCGATCAGTGGAGTGCCACTTGACGGTCGCATAACAGATCAGAGGGACCATCGCCATCCAAACATCTGATGGACCCCTCAACTCAGGTGGGATCACCGCCTTCACATCATCAGTAGAATATGGCACCCATTCAAACTAAAACAAATAATATATAATTTTTATCAAAATAATAATCTAATTATATAACTATAATCTAAAATCGATTTTTAAACATTAAAATTCATACCTGTGTGCCAGCCTTCTGATCGATTAGCACCCTAATTTTTTCTAAATCATCAGGTAGCTCCTGATGATTTTTCCTATCAGTAGACCACCTATTCAAGAAAAATCAGTTTTATAATTACCTCAGAAGTAGTGGAAATACGAATGTGTTCTTCACAACGGGACATAAAAAGGAATCGATACCATGCCCAAGACTGCAGCAGCAGGAGACATCTGCCGATATCATTACGCCTGTAGTCAGTGGCTCCACACATCTCCCTGTACAGCAAAGCCAAAACTGCCGAGCCCCAACGGAATGATTCGGCGAGACGAAAGTCGCTAAGATGTCGCAACCACATGCAGTGAAATAGGTTGCACGATTTGTCCGGCATCAACAACCCTCCTATCAACTGCAGTATGCATGCCCGTGCATACATCTTAACCTCATCCTCAGAGGCATTTACGCTCAACTCCAAATTGGCATCTAACCAATTTAACGGTATCCTACCTCCGATAAAATTTTTCGGGACACGTCCTAGACTATCCCGACACAAAGTAGTCCAAGAACCAGAAGCTATCCCCGATATCACATCTCCATCCACCAGAAGCCCCAGGTGCATAGAAACATCCTCAAGCGTGATCGTGCACTCTCCGCACGGAAGATGGAATGTGTGGGTCTCCGGCCTCCACCGCTCTACTAAGGCAGAAATCAGGTCTGGCTTTATCTTACAGTGATCCTGATATCTACCTATGTAACCAAATCCAGCCTCTACTAAATACGGCAAGACACGGCTGGGTATCACTAACTTAATATTCCTAATAAAATGATCTAATACACGGTCCTTCTCCTAAAAATAAATAATTACAAAAATTATTTCTCTAATTATCATGCATTAAATAAATCAACTAATTATTACTAATAATTTAAATTAAATTAAAACGTTAAAATGTTACTGTATCAACAAAGTGTCGAGATATTTAATTCTTAATCTAATAATCATGCATTAAATAAATCAACTAATTATTACTAATAATTTAAATTAAATTAAAACGTTAAAATGTTACCGTATCAGCAAAGTGTAGAGATATATGATTTCCATCCGAGCGAAGTAGACTGCCTTCCATTATATATCTATAAAAGAATTATATTAGTAAAATATTAAATAAAGTAAAATACTTAAATAAATTAAATACATAATAGTAAAAATATTATAAAATATACCTTAAAAAAGAGTGTATTTGAGAGAAATTTAGAGAATTTAAGAGAATTTGGTGTGATAAAAGTGATTGAGGATGAGGGTACTTATAGAGAGGATTGGGATGTGGAGGGGCGGGTATTTAGGGGTATAGCGCGCCCCCTACACCGCGCTATACCCCACGTGTCAGATACCCAGGTATAGCGTGGATCAAGGGGCGCGCTATACCCACGTGGCGCCAAATCACCGTATATCGTGGGGCAGGGGACGCGCTATACCCACGTGACGCCAAATCAGCGTATAGCGCGATTCAAGGGGTGCGCTTTACTGCTACGGGAGTTAGATCGGGAAATATAATCTGACCGGTGTTAGATCGGTAAATATACCGATCATCGGTGATTTAGTGGGAAAAACGTCAAGAAGATGAATGATTCTTTTCATATTTTCTTTCTTTAACCCTAGACATGTATAAACCCATTTTCTCATTTAATACAAATTCTAAAATCTCTGAATTTTTTTTTAATTCAATGACTCAATTTAGATATGAAAATCCCATCCAATCTAAAGGTCCATATTCACCCCAAGTAAAAATATCTTCCAACTTTTGCGGGATAATTATTTCATTAAAGAATCAAACTCTTTGATTTTACTTTTAAGATGTGTAATTCCTTTATTTTAATTTAGTCACTGATCTCTTATAAACTAAATTTTAAGAATTAATTCTTCATCCCATAATCCAAATTTAATCCCACAACACATACATATTATACAACTAGTCCTCAAAATAATTATATTTACCAATTTAATCCTAAATGAAATTTTGGGACATTACACATCATATGCCAATGGTATTGTCTATTTTGCCAATGGTTTCGACTCATCTCTTTATTTTTTACGTCTAGAGTCGGCGTCCTTAATGTTCCTAGATTCAACAACAACCCCGCTTTGTCTACCATACATATTAAAATCAAGATCTTAGTCCCGAAAAATCAAGGCATTAAATGAACCGTTCAGAGTAACTTTATCTCCCACGTGGCGTCGCTTTGCAACCACCAAATCCCCTGGCCGCCCAACGTGCCTTGCATAACCATGGTTCCGAGAAGAAGACTTCGGCCTCTATAAAAGGGAGGCTTCATCTCAGCTGGAGGAGGACTCTCGGTTTAAAAAGAGGAAGAAAAACCAGAGAAATGAAAAATCAGGAGAGAATAGTACTAAACAAAAAAATGAGAGAAGTATGAAACGAAAAAAAAAGAGAATCAAAGAGGGGAAGGTTTTAAATCGAATGTATTTTCCTTATTTTTGGTTTAATTTTTTTTACCGATTTGGTTTAATTTTTCCTCTTTGAAAGATAGGGATTTAAGGGTACTTTGTTTACCTGAGTGTTCAGAGGAAGAGGAGGAGGCTTGATTCAGTTATTGAACGGCCAATTAAATGACCTTGAGAGCATCGGTGACGAGGGCTTCTTTGGAGTGTTGAGAGAAAACCCTCTCATTGTTTTTGGTGGCTGGATATAATAAAAAACAATTAGGGTTAAAAAAAACCCTCCCCTCTATCTTAACTTGCGTGTTTTACCTTTATGAATTAATTACATGTTTAGTCCTTCATATTTGTATACTTTGTGTTGTAACCTCAGTTTATATTAATGAAGTGCTTGATTTTTGGCCTAGAATGGGTAACATATTTTATTTTGATCCTTATTTCAATTGTTATTTATTTAATGCTATGTTTAAACTTTAACCTTCAGTTTTATCAGTTTATGCTCTAGTCCTCTGTTATGTTTATTTATTTAATTTTTTTTATTTGAGATTCATTCCCTCTAAATATTTGATATTTTTATTCTTGCACTTTAATTTTTGCATTTATTTACTTTTGTCTTTAATTTCTATACATTTACATTTCAATTCTTATTTTAATCTCTAATTTTATTATTGCATCTTTTAATCTTATTTTGCATTCATATTGGTCCCTGTTATGTTTATATCAAACTTTCCCTTTTTGCATTCAATTGTTTACTTATATATAGTGATTTTTATAGGATGAGTCTGTCACGCTCGATGAGCACCGCTGAGAACCAATAACGATGAGCATCGTTGAGTGCCATTAATTTAATTTTAAAAATTTAAAAATTCTAAAAGACCCAACGTGTAATTATAAATTAGTTAAAAATCTAAAGGTAAATTATTTAAAATAAAATATTAGTTATATTATTTTCCATAATCCTTTTTAACAATAATTGGATCAAATACCAACCCCTAAATGAAAAAACCCTAAATATTATTTCCTTGGCATTGAAGTCGTTATCGCTGTCGTCGTCACCGTTAGCCTCTTTCACCGATGAGATAGTCGTTGTTGTTCCTCCCTCCCTGTATGGTCGTCGTTCAAGCCAGTCTATTGTTCCCTGCTATTTACGAATCCAAACTGATAAGGTAAGCTTTCTTTATTTTTATTTTGTTTCAAACATGGGTGGTTGTCCAAGCCATCACCGGTGGGTGCCATGCCACCAGTACGACATTCACCATCGATTTTGAAACCCTCAGTTTGTATTGATACATTGTTTTAGGTGTATCAATTCAATCGTAATTGAGCATCGCACTATATGCGTACCGGTACAAAAATTGGCCATTGGAAATTATTTCCAAACTACGTATCGATACTCTAGTAAACCATATCGGTATGTTGTGTTTAAATTTTAGAATTTTTTTTAGGTTCAATTATCTTTTAATTCACCATTATAATAATGTTTATTTTATTTTATTTTATTTTTTTAAATATAGATTTTTTCGCGATGGTTGATAATGAAGATACCAAAATTCAAATTATAGAGTTGTAGTGTTATAATCAGGATGAAGATGACCAAAATAAGGATAAAGATGACTACAATAGTGAATCAGATTATTTCCAAACTACGTACCAGTACTCTAGTTAACCGTATTGGTATGCTATGTTTGAATTTTAGAATTTTGTGTTAGGTTCAATTATATTATAATTCACCATTATAATAATGTTTCTTTTCTTTTATTTTTTTTAAATACATATTTTTTCGAGATGGTTGATAATGAAGATACCAAAATTCAAATTACAGAGTTGGAGTGTTATAATCAAGATGAATATGGCCAAAATAAGGATAAAGATGACTACAACAATGAATCGGATTGTGAAACTTATATTGAAGAAAAACAAATTGATTATCTTGTTGATGATGACTAACATATAAATGATGAAAAGACAATTGACTACTTTATTGACGAAAGCATATGGGAAAAGATTGGGAAAGAATTAAAAGATTATGATGAGAATGATATGAATATGATGAAGTGGAAGATTTTAGATGATTGTATTGAATTTTATCATACCTATGCAAAAATGAAAGGTTTTGGAGTTCAAGTCGACCAACAGTGAAAACTCGAAATGGTGGTCACATAATTTCAATGAAAATGGTGTACCATAAAGAGGGATATAAATTGGAAAGATGGATTAACTTTCCAAATAAAAAACGCGAACAAAGACCAGCCATCATAGTTGGATGTGGAGCACTTATTAGATTCAAATTAGACAAACAATATCATTATTGGAAAGTTGCTAAATTCCACACAGAACATAACCATGAAATGGTTCAACCAATATAAGTTGATTACATCAGGTATATAATTCATCCAAAAGTAAATTGTTACATACTAACTTATAGTTTATATATATGTTCTTTAACGATTTATTTTGTAGGTACTTCTGAAAAATTAGTAAGTTAGACGAAATTAAGATTAAAAGCATGCACAAATATGAAATTGCTCCAAGTAAGATGATGTGAAATTTCATGAATGAAGTTAGTTCAATTGAGAATCTTGGATTTCTACCGAAGGATTTGTACAACTATCTATATAGAATCAAACGAGAAGTAGTCCAAGATGGTGATGCAGAAACGGTGATGGCGTATTTATATGGAAAGCAAGAATCTTATCCTTTTTTGTGTGTGGCACACGAAGGATGAATTCAGAAACTTAGAGAAGTTGTTTTGATTCGATGGTATAACACGCAACAACTATAAAGAACTAGGACATGTACTTGCATTTGATACAACTTACAAGTGCAACGCATATAACAAGTCGTTCGTTATTTTGGTTGGTGTTAATCATCATCGAAACACAGTGTCATTTGGATTTGTATTGGTTGTGAATGAGAAAGATGATATATTTGTGTGGGTGTTACAATAATTGATTGAAGTAGGAGATGGCTCCAGACCACTTACTACAATTACTTATAGAGATAAGGCCATGGAAAATGTCATTTCTGAAGTACTACGTGGGGCAAACATAGATTGTGTTCATAGCATATAATGAGGAACGTGAAATCTAACGCTCAAGAAAGTTTTCTCTATGGGTTTTGAGATGCGTTGACAAGTGTAAAACGCCATCAGATTTTGAAAGGGCTTGAAAATAATTAGTGGACAAACACAAAGTTGAAGGAATGAGATTGATATAAGAACTGTATGAAGATAAAGAGAAACGAGCAGAAGCATATTTGCAAGTATATTTTTATGTAGGTTTTAATTGTATTTAATATTATATTTATTTACTGTATTTAACCAAATCATTAAAAATTTTGGTGTGCAGCAATAAGGACTATTCAACAGTGCGAGTCAATGAATAGAACACTGAAAACTTGATTGGACAGAAAGATAATGTTGTATAAATTTGTTGAGAACTACATAAACAAATGCAATCTCTAAGAGGGGAGGAAGGTCATCAAGACTACAAAACAATGGATGAAGAATCGTATTGAGACAGTGTGTTGGCAACTTTAAAATGTAATGCAACCCAAGCATATACGAGAAACGAGTTTGCTACATTTTGCAAACAATTGTCCCATGAGGGTTATTATTTGGTTAAAAAAATGAAAGTACATAATGCATGCATGTGTTATTGGTTAGAGCATGTTGAAAAGGAGAAGTTATATTTTGTACTTAAAGATGCCACGCATGATACCATGTATTGTTGTTGTATGAAGTTGGAGTCCGTTGGATTTCCATGTCATCATATGTTTGCCGTGTTGAAATATGAAAAGGCAAAAGAAATACCCCAAGGATGTATAATGAAACAATGGACTATTTATGCAAATAAAGATGCTGGATTACAAAATAAGAATGCAGATGTCAAAGATAATAATCCAACAACAGTTCAAGCCAAGTATTCCACTATAGCATCTTATTGTTTGACTATATGTAACCGTGCATCACAGACATTCAAAACTTTCAATGAGGTTAAAGATCAATTTGCTAAAATGAGTCATAAATTTAAAGCGGTGAAAATGGGATGTAAAAGAGAACCACTAAAAGTGGAGAGACTCTTGAAATTGGTGATCATGTAATCCTTGAAACAAGAAAAGGAAAACACAAGAGAACTAAGCGTCAAGCTTCATCGTCCAACCCAACACATGTTTCATAAGATGAAGATGTCACGTTGGACTTGCATAAAATCTATGAACCTTCTCCGAATAAGCCTTTTGATTAGGATAAGAGGCATACCGATGCACTTTAAATATCAAAATTAACTAGATACATGTCAGACACATAAAAAAAAAAGATGACATATCTAAGGTAATTAAATATGAAATATAATAGTAATTTTCTTTGTTGTTATGTATATTGATAATATTATTTTTGCAGGCTGCATATACTAATAAGTTGAAAAATATGGAAAAAGAGCTAACTATTTTGGATTGGCAACCAGATAGGGATTGGTAGTGTACGGTCTCATCCAAAAATTATATATATTTTTTCTTGTAAGTTAAGAATTAGTTTTATCAGTGATTCATTGACTTAAAAAAACATGTTTTGGTTTTTGTTGTTGTTGCAATTTCTAATGTTAATTTCTAGGATTTTTCACTCTCATGATAAACATGACTATGTCTAAGTGTGCCTCAATAACATGCAAAAAATACATGCAAAAAAAATGTTTTAGTATTTTTGTTGTTGCGGTTTTTTTTTGTGTCCATTGGGAGATTTAGTTTAGTTATGTTATTCTAGTTATACATCCAGGAAATACAAGTTATATGCAGGAAATACTATTAAGTTTTAATCTATCAGATTGTATGAAGTTGGTTTTCTACTTACTTTACTTTTATCTTATTTGCAATTATGGTGTTTTGTGATTTTCTTCCCCTTGTTGCAACGCAGTGGAGATTTAGATTACTAGTAATTAGCTAATTTACCTTACTTTTTAATCTTGAATGATAGTTGGATTTAAATGAAAAATATATTTAATCTTAATTATTTTTATCATTTGGATTCAACTACGAGTGTCATACAAATAGATATTTGTACATCTAAATGAGTATAGTGTATTAGTATATGATTGTGCTACTAAGTTTGGTTGTCAAACAAATAAGTTCTTATCAGTTTATGCCTTAATTTACATGTTTAATCGTGTCATAATAAGAACATAATCATAAAGAGCATGAGTCGAGAAAAATTTTATGGAGCTTATCAAGTATCGATTCGAGTCGAGCATTGTTCAAATTGTGATCAACTCGCTTACTAAACACACTTAAACAAGAGAAATCAAATTACCTAACTTTAAAATTAACAATTATCTAATAAGTATCTAATATAAAATTTTAAGACCAAAACTTAATTACTTAACTAAATGAATGATGCAAAAATTAACAATGATCAAATACGTCGACAAGACGTACCGGTACGATGTGTTTCACAATACTGGTGTACGGAGTTTAACCGTACCGATACAAAAATAAGTTATTAGATTTTGTTTGAAAAATAGCACTGATACACATTAATGAGTGTATTGATACGCGCAGGCCTGGGGAAATAAATAAGCCTCTTATCCGTTTTCCCCAATTTTTTCAAACGCTAACCCTAAGAACATCATTTTGCCTCAAATAAACCGCCCATTTTTCACTAAAATACCAAAATCCTTCATGGTTTTTGCAAGGATTTCATCTCCAATCTATGAACTATGTATACCCATCACTTCTTTTGTCTATTGTTCAAAATTTTCGAGGTATTATCATAATATCCTTCAACTTATTCAAATATCATATTTGCTTTTAGATTTTTGCATCTAGATTGAAAGTTTTTAGGCTTTGCATCTAGTTTACATACAAAGTTTACTTTATTCAAATATCTTTTGTTTATTTTAAAATAAATAAACATTGCTTTTAATTCAAAGTTTTTAGGCTTTTATTTATTTTAAAATAAATAAACATTGCTTTTAATTCAATTATGAAGTTGGTCAAACATGCAAATAAAAATAATGTTATGGTTAAACATAGATGTCTAAATAAATACATTTAACCGAAAAGGGTGAATTGAAGCACTTAAAGAATAATTATAAATATACATATAGGCTAAAAAACATTTACGGTACATATATGACCGTATATATGGTATGTTGATTGAATCTAAAAAAATGTTATTTTGTATGAATAATCGTTGAAAATGCACTTCTCTTGTAGTCGAGAAACTTTTTCATAGATTCTCCACACAAAAAGGACATTGCCTTGATTTTTATTTAATAACATCTATACACACATTTTAAAAAAATGATATTTAATATAAAAAATAATATATCTAAATTATATATAAAAAATAAGGTACAAATGTGTAAAATATGATATTCATATACAAAGCACAAAGCGTACTATATATATATAATATGATATATTGCATAATATTTAGGAAAAACGTAGTGTACATACTTATATACTATATACTATATATAAATATTATAATATGAAGTATGTACCATGAAAAAGTTTCCGGACTATAAGAGAAGTGTATTTTCAACCATTGTTCGTATAAAATACCATTCTTTTTTAGATTCAATCAACATACCATATATACGCTCATATATGTACCGTAAATGTGTTTTTTTAACCTGTATGTATATTTATAATTATTCTTTAAGTGCTTCAATTCACCCTTTTCGTTTAAATAATTTATTCAGACATCTATGTTTAATCATAACATTTTTTTTATTCGCATGTAATCCTCATAAGCATAACTTTGACCAACTCCATAATTGAATTAAAGAAAATGTTTATTTATTTTAAAATATCGAGAAAATGTTGTCTTAAGGTAACATGATATGTATGACGTATGTACATGACATAGGTATTAACGTGAATATGCACATATGAGAGACCAAATTGCAAAGTATAAGAATTAGATTAGCATAAATGCAAAACATGGAAACGAACGACGGTTAAAGCGTAAATAAACTAAAACACAAGCACTAAGATTGCAATAAACCATTAAGCAGCTGGGGGCTAAAATGAGATAAACAGAAACATGGAACTCCAATCAAAAGGAAGTAAACAATCAGGGCCAAAACACAAAATAAAGAAACTTGTGAGGATCACAGCAGTGATTGTTCCTTTGAGTCCAAAAGATGCAGTTTTTGTTGATTACATATAAGCCATATTTTGGCTTTGAAAATCACTTAATTTGGCTTTAAAAAAAAGACTTAAAAGGTAAATGGCTCACGAAACTCTCTCTACACGCTTACATGAATCAACTCCAAACACCACGTCGGTTGTCGTCGGCTACCGCGTCGATCACGTTCTCTGGTGGCCGTTCAACTGCAAAACACACCAGCGGGTTCGTCTCGACCTATAGAGCACGGATCTGACCTCCTTGCACCTGAAAACATTTCGTTATTGACGAATCAACACCGAAATGCCTCTGCTTCTTTGCTAACGATCTCCTTCGTCCGCCGTTGGATGAAGCTCTAATGAAGGTATGCTATTCAGCGTGTTTTCTTCTCCGTTTCCACCTTTTGGATTAGCCATCAGACCACCGGAACCACCATCAACGGGAACTCGAAGGTAAAATTCTTTCTTCTTCGTTTTCTTCTCTTCTTTCATTTTTTCTGATTTTGGTTCTCTTCGATTGTTTGCTGTTTGCTGTCGTGTTTGGTTGCAGATGGCTCGGTTGTAGTTAGGGAAATGGTTTTAAAATAGGTTTCGGTTTGTTCTGGGTAGATGATGGCCAAAAGTTTGGGGGTTTTTGGTTGTTTGTGGGTGGTGGCTTGTTATGGTGGCGAAGGGAAGTAAAGGGGGTGAGCTTGGCCGAGAGACCCTTTCTCCTTTCCCTTTTTTATCGTTATTTGCAGCTCATAAATGGTGGAGATGGTTACTAGCATCCAAAAGAAAGTGATGAATGGTGATCGGTTGAAGAACCGGAGGGTCAGACGCCTGGTGCAGGCGTCGGTAGCAGCAGAAATGGCAGAAGGCAATAGTCGGGCATTGACCGTCCCAGATTAAGGGATTATGTTCCCTTTTATTTTTGACTTTTTTGTATTATTATTTTCTTGTAATTAATAATAATATAATAATAAATATATATAGGGGTCAAAAATTGGTGATTATAGAGTAATATTTATGTATTTTGGATATTTTGGTAAGTGTTCAAATTAATTTTTGATATGTTTATTGATGTTGGATATTATATATGGATTTTGAATATTACGGATATGTTAGATTATTTGCTAAGTGTTCAAATTAATTTTTGAAGTATTGACCTAACTCACAAACTCAAAGTTAAAACTCAAAGTTGAAAAATAGGTAAGTATTCCAAATAACGTTGAAAAAGAGCTAAGTGTTGAAATAATTTTTGAAAGTATTGACTAGACTCACAAACTCAAAGTTGAAAAAGACTTCAGTTTTTGAATAAAATTTTAAGTATTTAAATGACTCAAAAAATTAAAGTTCAAGAGAGCTAAGTGCTCAAATAACATTTTTAAAAGTTCGAATATAAAAGTTATTTGAAATAAATTCGAAATTTACAAGGTTCGAAGTACTCAAAAATCCAATTTGACATATGTGTACCGGCATGGCCTTGTAGGCGTACCAATACGCTTTAGTTATGTCAAATTCCAGTGAGCTTTATTGTACCAATACGGACCGCATACAAATATATTTCAACTGACAGTATCGATACTATAACTTGGCATACCGGTACGCACTTGTTAAACAAATTCTCAACTTCAATTTTGATTGTTCTATCAACTCAACAAATAATGTAAACATTTATTTGAAATAATTTGAATATAAATATTTGTGTTTGAGAAATCAATATATATTAGTTTACAATCTTGAATGGTTTGGAGCCCCAATGTATGAATTATGAAAGGTTAGTGTGTGGGCACAAAATATGCTTGATGGGAACAAGTATTCGTGTTTCGATTGTTCGATCAAATCAATTGTTGGATCAACTCAACTAATATTTTAAAAATCATTATTGTAGCATTGTTTTGTGGTTCTTAATTGCATTTGTGAGAGCTTAAAAAAATATCCAAACTTCCTTTCAAATCATGTTAATGTGAGGAAATAATTAGTGATGTTCAAAAAGGGTGTTATATTTATTTAAGAGTAAATTACATCGTTCTTCATTGAACTATACTCTCTCTCCTATTTTCTTCATCCAACTTTCAAATTGTATTTCATGTGAAGCAACATTGTAATGTTTGAGTAATCTTTTGGTTCTTAATCTATTTTTGGAATCAACACACGTTATGCTTAAATGCTACAATTTTTTTTAAAATTTAATATTTAAAGTTTACCTTGTTAAACAAAAAATATAACATAAAGACTATAATAACCATAATACTCACATGTATGCAATGTTCTGAAAATCCCAAGTCACCACCATTATTCAACACATGAAGAAAAATAAATGAGAAGTGAAAAAAGTGGGAAGGTTGTGAACCATCCAAACTGGTACAATAGCATTCAAAATTTCTTATCCTCAACTTCATAATCAGTTACAGGATGTTTACCACAATTGAAAAGATCAATTTCATTGTGGTTGCTTGTGACAAGTTTACCAATATTCTCAATTGTTCAACTCCTATTTTTTGCATCTACACAATAAATATATCACGTTATTTGATATCACATAAGAGCTAAACGAAACTACATGGTATACTTTACCGTGAAAATAATATTTGACCAATCACTTTTGTTATCAGATTCTATATACTTCAATATGTACATGCCACAATGATCTCTGAATCTAATATAAAATAAAATATTTATTAAAAAGCAATTCATATACATATCAATATCAACTTTTATTTTAAATTTAAATTACATATGAATTTAGCTGTTTCGGTAATTTAAGAAAATGAGTTGTAAATTTTGTAATATCTTCAAATAATCTACTCAAATGAGCTTGACCCCTATACATAGTGGAGCTTTACTCAACTTTTATAATAAGTCAAAACAAAATTAAGAAATTGATAGTTAAAAACTATACAAAATCTATTAGTTCTCATAAATGAATAAAGAACTTACTATATTTTGTGTAATATTTTACGCACTTCATTGATGCCAAGAGAGTCGAAAACATATTTATATCCCTCCACAACATCAACAAATACTAAAAACCAATGATTGCCTTCTTCATCATGTAAAGGCACATATACCTGCTAAAACATGTGAGTTAAAAATTAATGTTAACTACATACAAGCAAAGAACAAATTATAAATATATATGTTCAACCTTACTACTACCAATAGGTATAAAGTTCTCTACCGATTGGGGATGAAATTTGAAAATGCTAATATTTTTTCTCACCTTCTGAGCATGTGTGAAATATTCAATAAGGATACTCTGAGAAAAAAATTAAATTTGAAAATTTCATGAAATCATAAACTAAAAATAATGTGATCCTTAGCCCATAAATTATATTTTACCTGAAAGGACATAGGCAGATACATCTTTTTTGGCATAATTTATTTTCTCAAGTGCAAATCGTACACATAGAGATCAATAAACTATTAAATATTTAAAATCAATAAAAACACTTGTACTAATAACAGGAAAAAAACAAATATTGATCATATAAAAGATTTAATAATTTAATCTATAATACCCAATCAGATAATTATTTCTCTGGAAAAACAGTACGAGGATTACCAACATCCAAATTATTATATTTGGCCAAGTAAAGAATGTTGAATGTATCATTCCAATTAGCAACATTCGTACAAATTCTCCGTTCTTCAAATGTTAAGTACTCCAAATATTGCTTGTACGCATAAGTTATCATACCAGTTTCTTTGAAAGTTTATGATAACAAATTACCTACCTCATCTTTATACTACATGAAAAACATTTAACTCTTAAAAACTATAATAACATGAAAATTAAATGTAAATATTAAAAAATGTTTATAGTTTAAACCTTTCTTGTTTTAAATTTGATTTGAGCTTTTGCGAATAAATTTTGCAATCCTCGTTCAATCTCAAAATTACAAAACTTTTTTTCCAATCTGCACAATAAACGAGTAATTGATCATAATTCAACTCAAATGAAATATTTGTACATAGTTTCTTTCAAATTTTCACCCTAATAAAAATATTTTTTTTTCATCATGTTACTACCTCATTTTTTTCAAACTTTCAACCTTCGACGTTTCTCCATTATCAAGGAATTTTTTGAATTTTTCTTGTATCTACGTATCATATGGTGAAAATTATTTTATGCAAACAAATAATATCAAAGTTTTAGATGAAATATAACCAATAAAGAATAATTTATACATGCATTTGTATTCACTTTAGAAGTCCGAGTTTTTCTCTCTCGATATTATATCTTTTGACTTTGGATCATCAGTAAAATTATAATGTGCAGTCAAGCATCTCACACTCTTTTTATGTTGAGAGTTTTTACTCTTTGGCAAAGCCTTAGGACCGTTAGACATTTTTGGCTCCATTTTTTTAATCATTGGAGTTTCCTTCAACGTAACTAATCGACTAGGAAATCGATGAGAACTAAATTGAAAGTTAAAAACCTCACTTGAAATTTTTGAGAGACTATCACTATCAGTCTTGTTGTTGTCTTCAAAATTAACTTCAAGTTTTCTTTTACCAATAGATTCTAATGAGAGAGAATAATAATCAGGATCACGATTAAAAAATGGAGACAATTTCGGTGTTTTAATACGACTCTCGGTTTCTTCCTTTAATGATGTGAAACTTAATCCTTCTTCCTTGTGCGATTTATTTTCTAAACTTTCATCATTCAATGGACCACTATGAAAATTAGTATCTTCTAACCTATTATTTAAAGCATTCTCCTTTAATGATCGACTATATATACCTTCTCCTTTTATTGAATCACCATCTTGTATTGAACTTTTACCATTACTCGGTGTCAACATGGTCACTAATTTTTTTGAAATTGGCTATTTATTTTTTCAAATTGAACATTTAATTTTTCGAATTAACCATTCATTTTAAAAAAAAATCATTTTCAATATTTTGAATCGAATGAATGAGTGTCTCAAACTTGTGATCACTCTAATAAGGTTCTTATCTTTTCTTCACGTACAACTTTAATTTTTTCATATATATAATATTGAATAATGTATACCGCAATAAAGAAATTCAACATTATTATTAAAATTTTAGTTAATTATAATGAATGTACCTTGTTGTTTGTCTTCTTCGAATTCTTGTTGATATGATGCTTACACTCCATCATTTTAACTTGTTTTGAAGGCATTAAGTTTAGATCCATCATATATGTTAAAAAGATAAAATCTAATCCTGCATGCATTTAAACTTAACACAAAATTTTAAAATTCAAACACAGCTTACCGATATGGTTTATTAGAGTATCGGTACGTAGTTTGGAAATAATTTCCAGTAACCAATTTTTGTACCAATAGGCATACAATACTGATACTTGATTACCCGTATACCGATACACCTGAAACAACATATCGATACAAATTGAGAGTTTAAAAATCGATGGTGGCCATCGCACACGGGCAGCTGCGGCCACTGCCGGTGAAGGCGCACCAATGACGGCTTGGACGACCACCAAAGTCTGAAACAAATTAAAAATAAAGAAAGCTTACCTTATCAGATTGGTTGCATGAACGGAGGAGAACGACAAAGGGCTCGAACATCGACCACACAGGGAGGGAGGAACGGCGACGACTATCTCACCAACAGAAGAGGTGGCTAACAGCGCCTGCGACTTCAATGGAAATAAAAAATATTTAGGGTTTTCTAATTTATGGATTGATATTTTATCCAATTATTATTTAAAAAATATTATAGAAAATAATATAATTAATATTTTATTTTAAATAATTTACCTTTAGATTTTAGACTAATTTATAATTATACGTTGAGTCCTTTAGATTTTTAAATTTTTATAAATTAAATTAATGGTGCTAAACGATGCTTATTGTTAGAGGTGCTTGGTGATACTCGTCGAGCGTTGTAGAATTTCCTTTAGATTAATAAAATATTTTTTATTTCTTTTTTAATTTCTCACAATGTTTTAGTTTATTGTATATAGTTTTTTTTTCTTTTTTGAAAAGCGTCGTAATTGTCAAATAAATAAACTTAATTCTCAATTTAAATAAATAAAATAAATTAAATAGAATAGTATAGAGAAATAGGGTCGATTCAAAAGGACTAAGAAATTCCCAATTAAATCTGATTTGATCTCTAACTATAAAATATGCAAAATAAAATAAAAAGGGGGTTTATCGAATTTAATTGAATAAACTAAAATTAAATAAAAATAACAAAGCAATAAAAATAAATAATTGAAAGAGATAATGATAGTAGATAGCTTCTAGCTTTGCTTTGACTCGATTCATCTTGATCCTTGAAATAGATTTTACTTCGAAATCTTGCTGGTTACAGTCTACAAGGCTCAACCCTGATAACTTGCTCTTCTCTCATGTGAATTAATCCCTAAAATCAATTCTTGAAAATTAATCCTTGTTTGTATTTAACTTCAAATATCGATGTTAATGCCAATATCTTCTTTAATGCTGGAAAAGCTCGTGCTCGGATTATGCTTCTCAATGAGAATCAAACCCGATCTTGATTTCCCTTAGTGGACCACCGCTAAGTTTGTTCTTAGGGATTTGAATTTGCTGCAAGCCGATTCTCCTCCCTAAAGGTAAATCAAAACAAAATTCAAGTCAAAGTGCAATCTTTGAATTGAAAGTGTAAAAAATTTAAAGATTAAGTCGATTACCTAAGATCAAGAAAGATACATTAAGGTATGAAGCACTTTTCAATTGTCACGAAACTGATTGAGTTGCTTCTCAGCTATCAGTTAAAAGAGTTTTAGCCAATAATGGATTGAATCATGCTTAACATTGTGGAAAGAAAATAATGAAATAAAAATAAAAAGATGAAAGAAAAGTCGAACTTCAATAAATAGCCAAGGGAATATAAATTCCAATATGAGTTCAAAGGTTAAATCTAAGGGGTATTTATAGCCCAAAAGTTCTAAGTAAATAAATTGACTAATTTCTAATCAAACTAAAAATCCTATCAGGAGTTCTAATAAACTAACTAATTCATAGATAAGATAATAATAAAGCGATCAAACTAAAAATCCTAAATAAAAAGGTTTATCATAAAAGATTAAAAAAAATATTTATGTCTTGTACTTCTGGTTGAATTCTGCTTTATCTTATGGATAATCTTATGCCAGGTAAATTCCAATTAAATATTCAAGATGGTGACTAGACCATTGAAATCTGCTACTTTTGGGTTAATTAATCCAATAAAGCTCATGTCCAAAATAAATATAAATCAATAATATCTAATCAAAAAATAAGGAGTAAATAACAATAACTATATGCAATATTAAACCCTCATCAAATTCCACCTCACTTATTCAATGCTTTTCCTCAAGCATACTTCAATCCCTATTTCCATCATTTACTAAAGATTCACTCAAAAAGTTTTGACAAATCTCAAGTTCATGCATTGGTTGAAAAAGTTAAACAAGATAATCAAATAAAAGTGATAAGCTAATTCAATGAACAAAAATTAACCAAATGGATAAGGGTTAGATATGCAGAGCTTTTTTTGTTTGCTTGTGATATGAAATCGAACCAAGTTTGGTTTCCTCATGAGAAGCGATTGGAAGAGTGTGAGTTTTATTTGCCTCCCCTTTTATATCACTCTCTTTCTCTCTTTTGTATTCAAGTGCTTATTTCGTCCCTCTTTTTTGTTTTTCAATTTTGTTTTTGTTTTTATTTGTTTTTCCTTCCCCTTTTCTATGATTCTCTCTATTTTTTTTAAACTCTATAGTCTCGACTCGTCACCGAACCTTTAAATCGGAAACGAGATGACAACCCAAGCACCTCGCTCTATTCCTCCAATCTGGTCACATTCAAACGATCTACCACTCACAATCTCCTCACACAGTTATACACCTGAAGATAACATTAATCACTAGTGAAATAATCACAAGCTTATATTTAAGCAACACTAACAATTATACCACAAGGTTAAAGTCTTTCATTAAATCATCTTATCAGCTCAAATCAATATTTCATGTATAACAAGATCAACTCAAGAATGTAAACATGGAATTATGAAAAAACTAACAAGTCAACCAAGGTAAAAAATACTCATAAGCATCAAAATATCTCATTAAACCAACATAAATAAGAAAGGTGAAATTCTCACTCTACCCCCTCACTTAAAGCATATTGTCCCAACGAAATAAATAAAGCACAAAGTGAAAGAAAGTATAATACTCCCCATGTCTAATGTGATGAGACACGAATAATCTCCAGATCATATCTCTTAGCTTGATCAAAATACATGGTTTACCTAAAAATACAAAGAAAAATAAATAGATAACTAGAAAAAAAAATAGTAAAATAAATTTAACAAAAAAATAATAAAAATGGGTTACCTCCCATTAGAGCGTTTTTGTTTAATGTCATTAGCTCAATGTCCTAATTCAGACTACATGTTCCTCTAAAATGATGTCCTCGATTACAAAAGCTTGATTGTTTTCATAGTATGTCTTCAATTGTTGACCATTTACTTTGAAATAAACTCCTGAATCATCTTGAATTTCAACTATGCAATGGGGAAATACTTGAGTCACAGTAAAAGTTCCTGAACACTTTGTCCGCAATTTTCCAGCAAAGATTTTCAATTTAGAATTAAAAAGCAATACTTTTTGACAAACATTAAAAGATTTAAATGAAATTTTATGATCATGAAAATATTTAGTTTTATTCTGATATATTCGTGCATTGTCGTAAGCGTTGCGACGAATTTCTTCAAGCTCTGGAGTGTGCAATTTTCTTACTTCACCGATTGCATCCATCTCCATATTTCATTATTTAACTGCCCAATAAACTTTATGTTCTAATTCAACCGGTAAGTGAAACGATTTACCAAAAACTAGGCGATATGGAGACATACCGATGGGACCATTGTAAGCGGTACGATATGCCCATAAGGCATCATTGAGTTTCAAACTCCAATATTTTATATTTGTCTTCACAATCTTGTTGAGAATCAACTTAATTTCTCGATTTGAAACTTTCGCTTGTCTATTAGTTTGTGGATGGTAAGTCGTGGTGATTCGTTGAGTGACTCCATATTTCTTCATTAGTGCTTCAATGATCCGATTGATAAAATGTGTTCCTATATCACTAATAATCGCCCTAGGAGTACCAAGCCTAGAAAAAATAAAATTATTTAGAAATTTGATGGTTTTTCTAGCACCATTATTATGAGTAGCTTTAGCTTCTACCAATTTCGATACAGAATCAACGACTAGAATAATATAGCAATTTCCAAAAGATGAAACAAATGGGCCCATATAATCAATACCCCATACATCAAATATTTTACAAACATGTGTCGGATTAAGGGGCATCTCATTACGATGGCTTAAATTACCTGTGCGCTAACATTTTTCATAAGATTTACAATATAAATATGTGTCATGAAAAAATGTTTGGCCAAAAAATCTACTTTCAAGAATTTTGTGTGCATTTCTTTTTTGTCCAAAGTGACCTCCGCAAGAGTAAGAATGACAAAAAATAAGGATATAATTTACCTCGCTTTCATCAACACAACATCAAATTACTTGATCTAAGTAATGTTTTAAAGATATGGATCATCCTAAATATAGAAACCCTCGTTTGATACGGCTTTCCTCGGATCGTGATAGATCGGATGGAAGTACTCTGGTGGCTAAATAATTAATCATGTTGGCATACCATGGTATAGTTGATTGCACCAAAAATAGATGTTCTTCAAGGAACTCTTCTTGAACTGGTGCGTCGAAGTGAGATATAGGGAGTCGACTTAGATGGTCGGTGACTAAATTTTCACATCCTTTCTTATCCTTAATTTGAATATTAAACTCTGTCAAGAGTAAAATAGATCAGACTTGTAACATTGGACAACAATCTGTGGGATGGTTCGACCTTTTTCATATTCCGTAAAGTCTAGTGGTACATGTTTTGCCTACCATAAGAGATTGAACAATATCAGCCAACTTATCAGTTTTATTTTTCCAATGAAATTGCACTTACCTCGTGAACTCAGTGAATATGTTCACTAGAAGAGCCAAACTATTGAGAATTAGCGACCATGGTAGAAATTAAATTTCTGGCGGCATGCAAAGTCATATTCATAAGTGCTCCTCCACTAGCTGCATCAATTATCTTCATCTCCAAAGGAAGTAGTCCTTCATAAAAAATATTGGAGAAGGGTCAATTCGGTTAATCCGTGTTGTGGATAGCTAGTAAAAAGTTTCTTGAATCATTCTCAATAGTCGTATAATGACTCTCTATCCTTTTGTTGGATCCCTAAGATGTTTCGACTTAATTCACTGGCTTTTACCACATGAAATAACCTGTCAAGAAAAATACGATTCATATAAGCCCAAGTAGTGAAAAAATTAGGCGGTAAGTAAGATAACCAATCCTTAGCCAAATCGACCAAGGAAAAAGGAAAAGTATGAAGTTTAATTTGATCATCGGATACTCCCTGTGGTTTCATGCTAGAGCAAACTGAAATTCAGTAAGGTGCTTGTGAGGATTTTCACTTGGCAATCCATAAAAAGTAGGTAGAAGACAGATCAAGCCAGTCTTGGGTTTGAATGGTGTTTCTCCATTTAGGAATGTGATGCATAATGGTTGTTGTTCGGCAGGTGCCGCTGCTAATTCACAAATCATTAGATCAACCATAGTCTTTGAGCGTATGCTTCGATCTCAGGTTCAAATTTTACTAGTTCACCTGTATTTTTCTTGGTTATAAATCAAAACAAACAATATCGGTAATTTTTCAAAGTCCCCGATAACGACGTCAATTTGACAAGCGTCATAATTCTAAAATAAATAAACCTATTTCTCAATTTAAATAAATAAAATAAAATAAAATAAATAGAGTAGTATTGATAAGTAGGTTCGATCCACAGGGACTAATAAATTCCTAATTAAATCTGATTTGAACTCTAACCAGAAAATCTACAAAATAAAATAAAAGGGGTTTATCGAATTTAATTGAATAAAATAAAATAAAATAAAAATAAATAATTGAAAGAGATAATGATAGTAGATAGCCTCTAGCTTTGCTTTGACTCAACTCATCTCGATCATTGAAATAGATTTTACTTCTAAATCTTATCGATTACAGTCTACAAGACCCGGCCCTTGTAACTTGTTCTCTCATATGAATTAATCCCCAAAATCAATTCTTGAAAATTAATCCTTGTGTGGATTTAACTTAATGCCAATATCTTCTTTAATTCTGGAAAAGCTCATGCTCGGATTATGCACCTCAATGAGAATTGAATCCGATCTTGATATCCCTTAGCGGACTGCTGCTAAGTTTGTCCTCAGGGATTTGAATTTTCTACAATTCGATTATTCTCCCCAATTGTAAATCAAAACAATATTCAAGCCAAAGTGCAATCTTTGAATTTAAAGTGTAAAGAATTTAAATATTAAGTCGATTAGCTAACCTTGTTTGCCGAAAATCAATAAAGATACCTGAAGGTATGAAACGCTTTTCAATTCTCACGAAACGGATTGATTCGCTGCTCAACTATCAGCTAAAAGAGTTTTAGCCAAGCATGGATTGAATCATGCTTAGCATTGTGAAAAGAAAATAATGAAAGAAAAGTAGAACTTCAATAAATAGCCAAGGGAATATAAATTTCAATCTAAGTTCAATGGTTGAACCTAAGGGGTATTTATAACCCAAAAGTTCTAAGTAAATAATAATTCCTAATCAAACTAAAATCCTACCAATATTTCTAATAAAATAACTAATTCCTAAATAAAATAATAATAAAATAATCAAACTAAAAATCCTAAATAAAACGGTTTATAACAAAAGATAAAAATAAATATTTAAGTCTTGTACTTCTGGTTAAATTTTACTTCATCTTATGGATAACTTTATGCTAGGTAAATTCCAATTAAATATTCAAGATGCTGACTGGACCATCGAAATTTGCTACTTTTTGGGCTAATTAATCCAATAAAGCACTTGTCCAAAATAAACTCAAAATAAAGATAAATAAGTAATATCTAATCGAAAAATAAGGAGTAAATAATAATAAATATATGCAATATTAAACACTCAGCAATTTTTCTATATATTCGTTAGTTAAAATATAAGGAAAATTCTACAACGCATGTCACATACCGCAACATACCGCTAAAGCGACGTACCGAAACACACCACAAGTAAATTTGTCTTTATTATGTAAATATTAAAAAGTATAAGGATTTATTTAAAATTAATCATTTATTAAAATTAATTATAAATTTAATAGAATTATAATTAAATTATTTTTAGTTTCAACTAGATGTTTAGTACCTAAACTATCACTTTTATTCCGATTTAGTACCTCAAGTTTCATTTTTTTCAAAATCACACCTAATAGTTATTTTTATTTCATTTTAGTATCCCACCGTTAAAAAGTTAACGACACAACTGACGTGGTATTTTTATTTAGGTAAATTACACGATTAATCACTCAACTATCTTCTCACAAAAAAATTAGTCACTAAAATTCAATTTAATCATTAAACTTTCAAATTACTTGTATTTTGATCTCTCTTTGAAGACATGTATTATTTGTATTATTATTATTATTACATGATAAATTTATCATTATTAATGTCAAATAAAATTTAAAATCAAAATCCTAAGTCTCCAAAGCCCAACGTCGATCTAAACCCATCCTTAACTTCATCTTTATGAAACAAAAAATACCAAAAAACCCAAACTAGCCATTGTTTTTTCTTGCATTTCCTTCTCTTCCCTTGCATGAGGTAGTGCTACGATTGAGTGAAACTACAAAAAAAAACCTTGCAGTCCATATTTATCTTCATCAAGTTCTTTTTCTTTTTATTCTTTTCATTATGATTTTATGATTAGGGTTGTGAAAGTAAAAAGGGGGTAATGCTGCTTTTGTTTAGTTGGTGATCTAATGAAATGGGTTATCTTTGTTTTGCCTAGAAAATGAGGGAAAGTGCAAGAAAATAAGTATAAATAGAAACCTAGATTTTTGGTTTTGTTTTTATTTCATACTCTGTATCTCTTCTTTATTTTAGTTTTACTTTTTCTGGAACTGCAACATTTTAAGAGGAAATGAGGAAGCATGGATGACAACTTCCTTCTTATCCACTTCATGCAATTTCCCTTTTATTGTTGATGTTTGTATATTTTTATATAAAAATATGATCTTTTTGTTGTCTCAATTATGGGTATTAAGCAATGTTCACATTTTTCTTAACTTGTCTTTGTGAAGGTGATGGTGGTTGATGTATTCTTGACACTTAAATGTGTTTCTCTATGTTCATTTGTTTTCGGTTCGCAAATGATTTTTCAAGAGATTCTTATGTGGTGGTCTGAGGGTGATGTCGGTAGGGTTGGGATTTGGATCGATGATTGGGGTTTAGGGATTAAGGGTTAGATTAAAATTATAAATTTTTATTTTTATTTTAAATCTTATTTGATATTAAATATTAATTAATTTATCACGTCATTCTAAAAATAATATTAATATAGCCTGAGAGAATCAAAATAGAAGCAATTCAAAAGTTGAAAAAAATAAAAAATCGTCGATCCAAACCCCAACCTCACCGTCATCACCCTTCGACCACCACATAAGAATCCCTTGAAAATTTGTTTGCGAACCGGAAACAAATGAACATAGAGAAACAAATTTAAGTTTCAAAAATACAACAATCACCATCACTTTCACAAAGAGAAGTTAAGAAAAATTGTAAACCTTGCTCAATACCCATAATTGAAACAACAAAAAACTTAAAATGTTTTATATAAAATCAAAAACAACAATAATAAAAGGAAAAACACATGAAGTGGATGAGAAGGAAGTTGTCATCCAAGCTTCCTCATCTCGTCTTAAAATGTTGTGGTTCCAGAAAAAGTAAAACTAAAATAAAGAAGAGATAAAGAGTGTGAAACAAAAACAAAACAAAAAATCTAGGTTTCTATTTATACTTATTTTCTTGCACTTTCCCTCATTTTCTAGGAAAAACAAAGATAACCTATTTCATTAGATCACCAACCAAACAAAAGCAGCATTACCCCCTTTTTACTTTCACAACCCTAATCATAAAATCAAAATGAAAAGAATAACAAAAAGAAGAACAAGAACTTGATAAAGATAGGTATGGACTGCAATGTTATTTTTTATTTATTTTTTTGTTTAGTTTCACTCAATCGTAGCACAGTCTCATGCAAGGGAAGAGAACAAAATGGAAGAAAAAAACAATGACTAGTATGGGTTTTTGGGTATTCTTTGTTTCGTGAAGATGAAGTTAAGGATGTGTTTAGATCGACGTTGGAGTTTGGAGATTTAGGATTAATATTAAGGATTTTGGTTTTGATTTTAAATTTTATTTGACATTAATAATAATAAATTTGCCATGTTATACTAAAAATAATAATAATAAAAGTAATTTGAAAGCTTAATGATTAAATAAAAACATTAAATTTTAGTGACCAAAATAAAAGTAAGAAGATAGTTGAGTGATGAACCGTGTAATTTAAATAAATAAAAAAATACCACATCAGCTGTGTCGTTAATTTTTTAACGGAGGGTACTAAAATGAAAAAAAATAGAATAAATTAAAAATTTCATCGCTAAACTTCACTCTCTCTCCTATTTTACTCACTGAACTTTAAAAGTTTTCAATTTAATTATTGAACTTTGACATTGCTCATGTTTTGGAAAATGATTTCGAAACGATGTCGTTTTGCACCTATATAAAAACTCATTTCCCTCCATTTTCTTCATTTCCATTATTTTATTCTTATTTTTCTTCCTCTAATTTTCTCTTCACCTACTCAATTTCCAACCACGGTTCGTTGTGCCGACCACCACTCCAGCCGTTGCCAATCGTCACTGACGGTGATTAATAAGTCCCAAAATTTTCACCACCATCGTTTCGTCCTCTTAACGTGAATCTAATGTTTTTTAACCAAAAAATCCCTTAAAACTCCATGGATCTAAAGTTGATTGTTTCAATTTTTTGCTCTTTGATATCCATCGTGTGCTGTAAGTGAAGTCCAAACAAAGATATATTATTCTTCATTCCGAGACACATCTACACTATCGAGATCCTTAAATAGAGATCCTTAAATAGAGATCCACTGTGCAATTTAAGTTTTAATTTCATTTGAACTTTGTGTTTCTGGTTTTTTTAAGATAAAGTATATTGGCATATGAAGCGTTTTTTTTAATTAAACTTGCAATTGATTATATATATTTACAAGAGGTATTTCATATTTCGAAACAATTTTTTTCGAAAGGGGAAAAAGGGGTATCATTTCGAAACATTTTTTTATGACCGATTAATGATAAAACGTGGTTTGAGGAGTCACCACCAATCCTTGATTAGGGTATAATTGGGCACCCAAAAATGTATTTGTCATTTTAATAAAATATTAATTTTAATTAAAACAACAAACATGCTGTCTGCGTTACCAAAATTCTAGTTCGGGAGTATGTTACGTGTGGGGAAGGATTAGCTCCTCACAACACCCTAAATCGGTATCTAGTCGATTAATTAATTGTCTTTGCAATGAAATTTACAAGTTTGAGTCTAATTTAATTTAAGATCCCCTAAATAATATTCTTTGAATTTTTGGACGAAACATAATAATATTTAATTATTTCTTATCGAGAAAAATCGATCTCTCATACCTTAAAGCAATCAATTCTTACTCCAATCGAAATAAAGAAATATTAAAATTCCATTCTAAATTTCACTATTAATTCAAAATAACAACACCCAAATAATTTTAAGAGTAAAAACGATAATATTTAATTATTTCTAATCGAGAATAAATGACCTTTTGTTCATTAAAACAATCATTTATTACTCCAATTGAAATAAAGATATATTACTATTTTGTCTTAAATTTCAATATCGATTCGAGTAAAAACGATAATATCTAATGATTTCCAATCCAGAATAAATGTTCTTTCATACCTTAAAGCAGACATTTATCACTCAGATTGAAATGAAAATATATTACTATTCTCAATATCGATTCAAATGTTATTATTTTGAAGATCTATTGGAAAACACATACAAAATAAAAACAAATTAAAAGCATATTAAGCAAGTAATTATTTATTTATTTTACCAATATTTAATGAGAATAAGGATGTTCAATTATTTAAATATCTCGAGACGAGACCTTAGATTCAATCTAACAGTCTTTTCTCGATGAATTTAATTAAAAGAACATGATTTTTTCCCAACCCCAAATTTTAAAATGGATTCGATTTAATTCGTGTCACTAAATGGGATAGACTTTCATTTTAAAATTATCGAAAGTAACTTTCTTATAAGTTAAGACAGTCACTTTATGACAATATTAAAATGATTGAATATTACCCTTATTCAATTTATTTCGATTCGAGTCAAGTGATGCTTATGAGGGCATCAAACAAAATTAATTAGGACTAAAATGAACTAACATGCAAAAAATAAAATAAAAATAAAAATAGGACTAAAACATAAATAATCAAACCATCATGCCAAAATTAAAACCAAATAAAGTATACAAGTGACTAAAATGATTATTTTCAATATTAAGTGCTACAATTACAAAAAATAGAAATAAATAAAACATGGACACTAAAGTAAAGTAAATTAAAACTGCATGACCAAATTTAAATAAATAAATAAACAAATTCGGATTCGGAATACAAACATTCATAAACTTTTGGGACTATTTCTTAAATATTCCATTTTTCCTATCCTAAAATATACATTCAAAATAAAAGAGGGTAATTACTAAATCAGTCCATTAGTATTTAAAAAAATAAAACAATCACTACACATTTACTAAACTGTAAAAACACACTAAACATACAAGAACTAAACGAAAATTAAACCGACACTAAAGGTGCATTTCACGGAATTCATCCTATGTGGTTGAATAACCGTTTCGACACTTTGTGTGTAAACCCACGCAAATCATCATGAGTTGATGAATAACTGTACATGTACTATGTGTGCAAATCCACATAATTCATCATTTGTTGATGAATAATCATACATGTGCTATGTGTGCAAATCTACGAAATTCATAATTAGTTGATGAATAATCGTACAGGCACGATGTGTGCAACCCACAGAGTTCATCATGAGTTGATGAACTACTTTATATGCACTATGTGTGCATTTTAATAAATGAACAGGAATAAGAAGTTCATAAATTACCATGTGAGCACTAAGGGTGAAAATGTATAAGGTTTAGTGTAGACACTTTTCCAAAATAAAAGATTAAGGCCTTATTGTGCATTTGACATAAATGTGTCAATCATGCCAGTTAGATGAAAGGTTAAATGTCTTTGAGTAAAAGATTAGATGTATAAAAATGTATAATGATATATAACATGCATAAAATGATGCCATAAATGAAATGTATAATAGTGTATAAAAGGCATGAAAGGATGCCATAGATGAAATGTATAATGGTGTATAAAAGGCATGAAATGGTTCCATAAATGAAATGTATAATGGTGTATAAAAAGCATGAAAGGATGCCATATATGAAATGTATAATGGTGTATAAAAGGCTTGAAAGGATGCCATAAATGAAACGTATAATGGTGCATAAAAGTCATGAAATGATGCCATAAATGAAATGTATAATAAATAAAGTATAAAAGGCATGAAAGGATGCTATAAATGAAATGTATAATAGTGTATAAAAGGCATGAACGGTTGCCATAAATAAAAATGCATAATGGTGCATTATAAGCATGAATGGATGCTCTCAATGAAAATAAAGAATAATGACTAAAAAGATAAAGGGAAAAAGAAAATATAAAGAAAGATAGGTATGATAGGCATACTAAAAATAATTAAGGTAATTGTGAATGGAATACATTTTAACTGAGGAGGATTATAGAATCCTTAAATAATATACGATTTAGTATGAACTAAATAAATATGACATACTTATGTATACATAAAGATTTCTTATATTATTGTGCATCACTAAGTAAATACTTAATGTGTGTGTTGCTTCCACGCGTAGGTAAAAGAAGAGACAACTCAAATAAGGAGTGCAGTAGTAGCAACATATATCATCAATTAAGGTTGACTCGTCAGTAACTATAGGACAATCTGGTTTGTTTTGGAAAAATATAGTTGGCATGTAATGAAAGTAAGAAAAATTCTCTAAATTGTATTTAAGTAGAACCTCTTATCATATTTCAATTAATGTTTTGCTTTATATTAAAAATTTTATGTTTTAAGAAAAATTGGAAACAAAATTTTACGGGGTTTTAAAAGAGGAAAATATTTTAAAAGTGATGTGACATCTATATTTCGTGTACGAAAAGGTATACGATATATGGGTGTTACAAGCTCTTAGACCCAGAATACATGCTTCATACTCAACCATGTTGTTTGTGCAATCAAAATTCAGTCGGTTGGTGAAATTATAGTATTCTCTACTAGGTAAGACCAAAATTGGCCCAATCTTGTGTCCCAAGGCATTCGAGGCACCATCGAAATTCATATTCCAATGTTCATTAGTAGAGGAAACTGCCTCTTCAGTTGAAATAACCATCAAATCTTCATTCAAAAAATCGAAGTTCAGCGGTTCATAATCTTCAGAAGCCCTGCTTGCAATAAAATCAACTATAACACTCCCTTTAACTATATTTTGGCTTACATACTGGATTTCAAACTCAGGCAATAAAATCTACCAACGAGCCAATCTCCCAGATAAAGCGGGTACACCCATTAGATATTTCATAGGATCAACTCTAGAGATCAACCAAATAGTGTGATATAACATATACGCCTAAGCCTTCGAATGGTCCAAAATAAAGCACAGCACAAATTTTTGATCGGTGAGTATCTTGCCTCGCAATCAATGAACTTTTTATTGAGGTAGTAGATTGCTCTCTCTTTTTTCTTGGTCTAGTCATGTTGCCCCAATACACACCCCCATTGAATTCTCAAAAATTGAAAAGTAACAAATTAATGGTTTGCATGAGATTGGTGTCATTAAGATCAGAGTATTCTATAGATATCCCTTTATTTCTTCAAAAACTTTTTGGCAATCATAGTTCCATACCCTTGGGTCATTTTTATGCAGAAGGAGAAAAATGGGATTACACTTTTCAGGAATCCTCAAACTTCTTTTTGCATTTGTGGGGGTGGTAAATCCTGAATAGCCTTAACTTTTTCTGGATCTACTTCAATCCCTTTTTTTCTCACTACAAACCCCAAGAGTTTCCCAAACGTTACCCCGAAGGTATACTTTCTTGGATTGAGTTTCAGCTGGCATTTTCTTAATCGTTTGTAGAGTTTCCTCAGATTATCCACGTGTTCTTCCTCCGTTTTGGCCTTAACAATCATATCATTGACATATACCTGTATTTCTTTATACATTATATTGTGGAACAATGTTACCATGGCTCTTTAGTAAGTTGTCCCTGTATTTTTTAACCCAATCGACATCATCTTGTAGAAAAACGTGCCCCACATGGTTACAAACGTAGTCTTTTCCATATCTTCAAGATGCATCCTTATTTGATTGTATCACAAAAACCCATCCATGAATAAAAATAGTGAGTTTCCAGCAGTATTGTCCACCAGGGTGTCTATGTGCTGAAAAGGGAAATTATCTTTCCGGTTGGCCCTGTTAAGATATATGTAATCAACACACATACAAACTTTCCTGTCTTTTTTGGGCACTGGGATAATGTTTGTCACCCATTTATGATACTTGGCTACTTTTAGTAACCCATCATCGAATTGATTCTTTATTTCTTATTTAATTTTTAGCAACATTCTGGGTCTCATCCTTCTGATCTTTTGTTGTACCGATTTACATTCTAGTTTTATAAGTAATTTGTGTACCACTAACTCAGTATCTAAACCTAGCATATCCTCGTATGACCAAGCGAACACATCTTTATACTCTTGAAGCAGCTTAATCAGACTTTGTCGTCCCCTAGCAGATAGAGTGGTGCCAATCTTAATCTCTTTCTTATTTTCCTCTGATCATGTATTCAAAATTTCAATGAGTTCTTAATGAGGTAGAATCTTCTTAGCTTCTCTCTCCACCATTTTTAGCAGTTCAGAAGGTAAGTCACATTCCTCATCATTATCATAACCCTCGACTTCCCCCTGACATATGGGCAACTCGAAATTTATCTCCGGGTCAGAATCATCAACATACATACTATTGATACCGAAGGTCCTGAAAGATTAACAAATGAGAGGATATATATACATATACACATATAAGAGAAAACTTATCCCATATTAAAAATAGAATGAAATAATAATAAATAATAAATAAAGAATGAAAACATATGCATGGGAGAATGTTTACCATTTTGTGAATTGAAAGGAATGCATCTTTCATTAAATATTAAAAAAAATAGATTAATCATTTACAAAATATCACCTATTACCTCAGATTTTAGACAATAGAGAAGTTTGCATTACTCTAAAAATGGTTTTGTAAACTACAGGTATTTCTTATGTAGTCCAATTGTTTAGCACGAAACCTGGTGGTACTGGATAAATGTCCATAGCTTTTCCATCTACAGTCTCCTCCTCTGATATCATATTTATGCCCAAATCCCTCAAGGCATTTTTAATAAGTGGCTCTTTAGATGATTGGCCTCCCTGAAACATATGGCCCCTAGATATGAAGGTGTCACATAATGGTAGAAAAGTAAAAGGCTCCCACTTAATATCCTCCCCGGCAAGTCTGACTTTCCTCTTCTCATGGATCTTCTGAATACCTCTCAGCTTTTCCTTTAAGGTTGGGTGGTTTCCCAGGCTAAAGCGGTCCCCTTGATGATGGGACAAACCAGATTGACGGATCTCTGTAGGTGGCTTCCTAACCCCTTCTCGGCCTTATCCCCTCTTCCTAAAGTCAGCTTTAATCACATTCAGGTGCAGTTGGACAACCTGGGCTTGGATATCCTTCTCCCTTCAGCCACGAATATGGCATTGACAAATTCTAAGGATCTTAAGGAGCATTCGACGGCATCATCATCTACCTCCACATAAGGAGCAGTGGTGGAAACGAAAGCGATAATATTCTCTTTGGCATTAATACATATCAGCCTCCCATCGATTACAAACTTAAGCTTTTGATGCAATATGGATGACACTGCCCCCATTGGTGGATCCACGACCTTCCTAATAGGTAGTTGTAGGTCGGCATGATATCTATGACAAGGAATTCAACCTCGTAAGTTGATAGGCCTATGGTCAAAGGGATATTAATCTTCTCTAACACCTCTCTCTTTGTTTCGTTGAATGCGCGGACGATACTCTGGCAGTTTCTAATGTGCGAACTATCGACTGATAATTTTTTGAAAGTTATGAATGACATTACATTTAGTGCTGAGCCACTATCGATTAGCACTCGAGATAATACATGCCCTTTGCACCTGATGGTAATGTGAAAGGCCTTGGGATTACAAACCATCCCGGATGAGTTTTTTTCATCGGAGAAAGAGATGAAATTATCGGCTTGAATGTTCACAACTAGTCAGTATATCTTTTCCACTGGCAAATTATTTGGTACGAAAGTCTGATTCAAGAATTTCAACAAGGCATTATTCAAGACTTTCAATAAGGCATTCTAGTGTGCTTAAGAGCTTAACAGAAGAACCAAGATTGAGATGCGAGCCAGAAGTTTATGCAGTTGCTCCACGATGCTATACTCGCTATGCTTTAAAATTTTGAGGAACTCTACAGCCTCATTTTTCGTTACAGGCTAATTAATGACCAACTCATCATCCTTCAGCAGTATCTCGACCCTCTTCCCTTTATCCATAGTAGTTTTTTCTCAGGTTCATTTGTCTGATTGGGAGAATAAAATCCCTTACTTCTGGTGAAATGGCCTACCTCATCCACTTCTCCTTTGACGACCTCTGAAACACCCACGTTACGCAACTGAGATTTATATCTCCAGGGGACCTATTTATTATCTTTATAAGGGAAAGAAGAATGGGGTGTGATCACCATTTAAGGGCTAACTTTCTCTACCACACGAGTTTTTGGTGTGATAATCATAGGGCAGTTGGCATTGTAGACTTCCTTAGATGAACCCTCGGAGGCACAAATCTCTATTTCTTCCTCCTCAGTCGCTTCTTGGTAAAATTTCATTTCCTTGTTATCCATCAGCCTTTGTACCAAGGCTCGGAACTCAACAAAATCCTATATGGTATGATCCTCACATTTGTGGTATAGACATGCATGTTTACTCATGTCAACCACATTTGAGACCAGGAAACCTACTTTGATCATCTGCCTTTACACCCAATGCATGGGTGACTTCACCTCATTCACCTCAGTTATAATCTTTTTCCCTCTTTCCTCAATAATTGCATTGACACCAGCCTTAGCATGGTTTAGTAGAGGGTTCTGAGCCACATTGGATTGTTCACTATCACCAAAGTTGATGACATTCCTCTACCTTAATCTTTAAACAATGTTTTTTAAAGCAATGCATTTCTCTATTGAATGCCTTAAAGGCCATGTGTGATATTCGCATTGGGCATTAGCGTCATACCGCTTAGGGTAGGGAGGCTACATCGATAAAATGTGGTAAGGCAACGCCACAAGCTTATCATACAAGATCTAAAATAATTCTTTGTAGGTCATGGGGATCAGGTCAAATTGAAGCCTTTCTCTTTCTTGTCTTGGTTCTCTTGACCTTGTCTAGTAGGGTTCTATGCAAATGACCTAAGGGTTTAAGGTCGAGATACAATAATGTTGTTGGATTCATACTTCAGCACATTATTAACCTCATTTTCCTTTCTTTTTGCTGTGGCTTCCTGCTATATTCTTCTCCGTCAAGCTTCATACTCTTGATCTCCATCTCGATCATATCTCCTGCCGTGACCACATCAGTAAAACTCTTGGATGAATTTCCTATGAGGTGGCCAAAGAATCCGACTTTTAAAGTGTTTATAAAGAGCATGTTGGTTTCTTCTTGCTCGAGTAGTGGATGAACTTGAACAACCATATCTCTCCACCTTTGGGCATATTGCCTGAACCTTTCGTTAGACCTCTTCTCCATGCTTTGCAACATGATCTGATTAGGTCTCATGACTTTTACATACTTATATTGTTCCAGAAAAGTTTTAGCCAAGTCTTTCCAAGATTTAATTTGAGCACTACTCAACTGATTATAGCATCGATGGCTGATCCTGCCAAGATCTCTTGAAAGCAGTGGATTAATAGTTTATTATCTCTTACATAGCCGATCATTTTCTTGCATAACATAGTAATGTGTGAAGAAGGACATCTTGTGCCATCAAACTTTTCAAAATCCAAAATTTTGAACTTGGGTGGAAGTACTAAATAAAGAACCAAACTTAGCTCCATAGCATCAATACCATACATGCTAGCATCTTCTTTCATAGCTCAAAGCTTATGTTTCATTTGTTCTCATTCCTCAAATTTCTTGTTTAACTCTTTTTTTTCCTCCTCATCCAAATCTGGGACCTCTTCAATAGGGTGCAAGTTTACAGAAGTGCCAGGTAAGTTTTTATGTATTCTTTCTGGCCGAGTAGTCACTGTCTATAGTGTCTTAACATGTGCTGGTGTAAAGCCAAGGGATATAAGGGTTCTTTGGAGGAGCCAACAGTGGGAGCCTTTCCACAATCAGCCTGTGGTTTGAAGCTTGGGGGATACACAGGTTCCTCAACAGCAGCACTAACAACCTGAGTCTCTTCTCAACTTGTGTTTTTCCCTTGAAACATACTTGTCAGCCTTTCCATCATATCATTATGTGCCTTCAACATTTGGTCTCACATTTCCTCTTGATCTTTCTTGAAACTTTCTTGGATTTCGAGTTGAGTCCTCTCAATCTGGGTAATTCTTTCATTCATTACCTTTTTTCGAGTAAAGTACAAATGCTTAGAAGTGTCCAGTATTCTGCCATACAACCTTTTTATTAATATTGGTATTTTATTAATGAACGTGAAAAATATGACTATTAATGAATAAAATCTAATCTGAAAAGTAAATGCAACGTTGATGCAATGTATATGCAATGCAAGGTGTTGATTGTAGAATGATTCCTTAGAAAAACTTTTATATTAGATAAATTTGAGCTATTTCTCCTAATTGTTAGATGTTCCCCAGTAAATCTAGAATCTTATGAGCTTCTTCAGTCTCGGACCAGAATCCTTCACTTACAACATCAACTTCATGTGGTAAGTTAAACAAGTATTGAGCCACTCCTTGAGCATGATGCATGTACCTCATTATGAGGTCATACATTTGCTTAACTCTCTACTGAGTCTGTTCCCAATTATGGCACCAATGTAAAACTCATTCATAGGGGACTATCGACAGTTCTCTTGCTATTCTTTAAAAATATTGAACCATGGACTAGATTTCATTCACATGTTTCTTAAAGTTTTCAACTTCCGCACGATTTGAACTGCTTTCTCGACTTCGGTACCTTCATAAATCTATCTCTAAACTCAAGATTATACCATTCAATTTCTTATTATAGGCATGACTCTATTGCAGTTGCTTCTCTAGAGCACTTTTTACTCTTGAAAATGGTTTTTTTCTGATGTCTACTATGTTTAAGCTCTTCACTACTTTCCATGTCTTCTCTTTTTAAACTTGCCACTTCCTGTCTCCACTCAACAGGAGACTTACTTGAGCTAGTGGCCATTTGAGCTTTGACCATTCGCTGGTAACACAATTGGAGATCATCGAAGTCTAATATGAGTTGCCTCTCTACTTTCTCAATCCGGTCAGCTCGACCCTTTTGGATATCAATCTCTAAGCTTCTCTGGTACTACTCATCCTCTAATCTCTGTAAGGTCTCATTCCACTACTTCCTCTTGGCCTCAAAATCAAGATTGGCTTGTTCTAGCAGAGATGGTACTACTCTAAGATAGTTTTCATAGGCTGAGTATTTTCAGGATTGACCATCGAGATATTATCATTAACTCTGTTGCTTCTACACTCCTCGTTCTCTTATGATAGCCTTAATTCGAAGTTAATGAGATATACTCTGCAGGTATGCTTTCATGCATCAGCAACCCTTTTGACTTTATTCTTGTACTACTCTCATTTGAATGCGAACTCAGATCCAGATAAATCCCAAGTACCAGAATGAACTCTCTCAACCCATACTACCTGGAAATTAGTAACAGAGCATACCCTAAATAACCCCAAATACCTGACAACGAAACCTAATCTCTTTACCCACATCTATACAACATGTCTAAGGAGAAGTTCCACGAAACACGCCACAAAATATCAATGTCTCATATATCCTTGAAAATGACCATCCACTTCTCCTCAGTGAAACCCCCAGGCCACTCTCGAGAAAGGAAATTCTTTAAAGGAAAAAAACCTTTCAAGAAGACGCGACTGGGTGCCCTATCGACGTGTTTGAAGTTAATGAGGATCCATACTAGTAATAATGATGCACACCCTACAAAGCGTCTTTCTCCTTCTCGCCTACAAGAGTTCAGGGAATGTAAGGTTTCTGCTAAGATAGACGGAACGGGATCCATATGTCGTCCAGTCTCTCGAACAAGTCTACCACTGATACATCAACGTTCCCCAGAACCTTTAGGAATATGACTAGTGCATAAATACCCATAGCAAATAGGTCAATTTTCTTTCTTCTATTAAGATGATGGTCAATCACTTCTCTTAGAGTGGTCCAGGTAATGCACTCACTGTCTCTCTTCTTTTTGATTCCTCTTACGACCCACACTTCACTCATACTGATCATCAGAAGCATTTTCATCTTGAGGTAAGGAGTATTTGGCGGCTTGGTGTACACCTTGTCTTCATGGAATCTTGGACATCAAATCAAGGTGTGGTATTCCTCTATGGTAGGTGTCATTTCGACTTGGCCAAAAGTGAAAGAGCTATGGGCGGGGTTCCAAAACTGTGCCAAAGCTCTAAATAGATTTCGGTAAATTGAGACATCTAAGAGATACAAGATATCCCCATAGAGTTGATAAAACAACCACTTATTAGATGCTTCCCACTTTCCCCAAATCTCTTTAAACTTAGACAGATCATTTTGATGGACATTGATGTTAGTGTATCCAATCAGATCTGACACATACCCAGGCTACAAAATATCTTCATTTATTAGTTGGGACCACTCTGACCATCTTAGAATGTCTACATTATCTTCTACCTCTTTTTGAATTATTCGTTCCATATTACTAGCCTTCTATATGAACATCGATCACGGATCAACACCAATGGGTTAAATGGTGCATTGCAGAATGAGAACAAAATAAAACAAAATGACAAGAGAAAATTAGTCAATAGTCATAAAGGAATTAATCGTACATAATATAATTTATCGATAAAACCTACCCCACATATCGGCTAACTAATTATGCTTTAGTAGATCCTACCTAAACAAGATTTCTACTCATGTGCTTCATTTATAGAAAATACTAACCTCATGATATCTAGTTCGCATGCTTATTCGAAAAATAAACCTAACCGTCGATTTCTAGTTCGCATACATTTATTTATGAATCAAAATTACACTACAACAATTAAAAGGCTCAAACAAGCTTTTCCTTGTGTACTCTCCTCACGTGATTCTTATGATCTGGGTAAGGCTCTATCTGAGTTCTAAATTTACTACATGTTGGGTTCGGTTCTAAAGTAAAAGGTCCTCGAATTGTCCTTGTCGGTACCCCATTAGGCTACCAAACCCTCAATCATGGCCTATCACAAGCTTTTGGATCGAGTTCAAATCGAGGGGAAGTACCTCATTATGTCCATACGAAGGTGAAAACCATCACGATGACCATAAGGCGTGAGCCCCAAGAGCGATTCGCTATCCCATAGGAGGTGAAAACCACAAGAGGGAGTAGTTTCTCACTCTCACTTAAATAAGATTAAGCGGGGTTTTAGTTCATGTTATGCAAATGCGACTGTGCAATGTGTGAGGAAAAGCGAAAAGAAAACAAACAACAACAATAAAAAAACTCAAAACCTTAAACAATTAGTTACTCTGAAAATATTAGCAAACAAATCAATACAACTATTTAGTGGTTAATCAAATCACAAGTGAAAATTTTATTCAAACCACACAAGGGATCAAAAATCAAATTAGAGCGAACTTGTAATTTTTATTTACAAAGACAATTAATTAGTCGACTAATGGACTGAATCTCTAAAATAATATCCCTAGTGAAGTCACCAAGCTATAGAAATGGTTTTTTTCGAAAGGGGGAAAAGAGGTGTCTCGTTTCGAAATAATTTTTGATGATCGATTAATGATAAAATATGGTTCGAGGAGTCACTACCAATCCTTGATTAGGGTGTGATTGGCCACCCAAAAACGTTTTTTCCTTTTTAATAAAATATTGATTTTAATTAAAACAACAAACATGCGGTCTGCGTTACCAAAATTCGAGTTCAGGAGTCAATTACGTGTGGGGAAGGATTAGCACCTCCACACCACCCTAAATTGATACCTAGTCGATTAATTAATTGTCTTTGCAATGAAATTTACAAGTTTGAGTCTAATTTAATTTAAGATCCCCTAAATAATATTCTTTGAATTTTTGGACGAAACATAATAATATTTAATTATTTCTTATCGAGAAAAATCGATCTCTCATACCTTAAAGCAATCGATTCTTACTCCAATCGAAATAAAGAAATATTAAAATTCCATTCTAAATTTCACTATTAATTCAAAATAACAACACCCAAATAATTTTAAGAGTAAAAACGATAATATTTAATTATTTCTAATCGAGAATAAATGACCTTTTGTTCATTAAAACAATCATTTATTACTCCAATTGAAATAAAGATATATTACTATTTTGTCTTAAATTTCAATATCGATTCGAGTAAAAACGATAATATCTAATGATTTCCAATCCAGAATAAATGTTCTTTCATACCTTAAAGCAGACATTTATCACTCAGATTGAAATGAAAATATATTACTATTCTCAATATCGATTCAAATGTTATTATTTTGAAGATCTATTGGAAAACACATACAAAATAAAAACAAATTAAAAGCATATTAAGCAAGTAATTATTTATTTATTTTACCAATATTTAATGAGAATAAGGATGTTCAATTATTTAAATATCTCGAGACGAGACCTTAGATTCAATCTAACAGTCTTTTCTCGATGAATTTAATTAAAAGAACATGATTTTTTCCCAACCCCAAATTTTAAAATGGATTCGATTTAATTCGTGTCACTAAATGGGATAGACTTTCATTTTAAAATTATCGAAAGTAACTTTCTTATATGTTAAGACAATCACTTTACGATAATATTAAAATGATCGAATATTACCCTTAGTCAATTTATTTCAATTCGAGTCAAGTGATGGTTATGAGGGCATCATACAAAATTAATTAGGACTAAAATGAACTAACATGCAAGCAACATGCAAAAAATAAAAATAAAAATAGGACTAAAACATAAACAATCAAACCATCATGCCAAAATTAAAATAAAATAAAGTATACAAGTGACAAATGAAAATTTTCAATATTAAGCGCTAAAACTACAAACATTTCCTAAATATTCCATTTTCCTAAATAAAAAACAAATTCAGATTTGAAATACAAACATGCATAAACTTCATGGACTATTTCCTAAATATTCCATTTTCCTAGCCTAAAATATACATTCAAAATAAAAGAGGGGAAATTACTAAATCAGTCCATTAGTGTTTAAAAAAATAAAACAGTCACTACACATGACTAAACTGTAAAACACGGTAAACATAAAAGGACTTAACATAAATTAAACAAAAAATATATATAACATGCATAAAAGTGGGTAAATCACAAAAGCAGTCCCTACATGTGACTAACATGCAAAAAAATGACTAAACTAGGGGGACTAAACAAAAATTAAACCAAAAGCATAAAAGGACAAATAGCAAGTTCGGTCCCTACATGTGATCATTTTGTAAAAATGAGCTTAAAGTAGGAGGACCTATGAGTGATTTTCCCCGAATTTTTTCCTATATATACACCTTTTTCTTTTTTTCATTTTGAACCAAAAATTTTTTAAAAAAGGGAGAGAGTTCTCTCCTCTCTCTCACTTTATTTCGTCCGACCCACTACCAGCCGCCTTGCAACCCCATCCGACCGCCGTCCCAAATCAACCCAAAATGCCCTAAGGCTTAGATCTACAAGTATCCGTTGCACAAAAGTAGTTAATTCGAGAATAATATAAAAAAATATAATGATATTAATAATCAAATATCATTATAAAAATTTAATGATAAAGAATAAGTTTATCACGTCTTAGGATTGTTAAAAATATAATAATTCGAGACCATATTCACACATGAGAAGATAAAACAAATAATAATAAATTTCTTAAAAAATAAATAGAAAAAACTCTTTTCTTGATTGATTTTTTTATCAGAAACAATTGAGGTATGTCGCTACATAGTTTCCTTAAGACAAATTTTTCGTTACTCCTTTGGTGCTCGAGATCGTTGGTCATCTATCTCCAAGGATACAACAACTAGATGATCAGCTACAGTAGCACAATTGTAGAGATCACGAACTATCATTGCCTTCGACTATCACCGGAAAACTAAGGAGAGAAAATATTTTTCAAGAAAGTAAAAGTTCTTGAATTTTGAGATGTAGAAAACCTTATGATACTTGTGAATAACCTAGCAGGTTAACTCAATATTTATAGAAGATTTTCAAGAGAGATTTTACTCCAACTAAATATCTTTTAATATTCAAATTTAAACATATAATAATATCATTTAATTTGAAATATGCAAAAGATATAAACTCCTTTTACTATTCAAAATTAAATAGATATTCTTTTAATTTGAAATATTTAAAAGGATATAATTATTTTTAATATTCAAAGTTAGTTAGTTAACAAATACCTTTTTATTTGACATATTCAAAAAAAATAATTATCCTACTAATATTCAAATTAAAAATATCTTTTAATTTGTAATATTCAAAAGGAACATGAATTTAATTTAAATATTAAATTCATCAATGAAACTCACTATTTTTCCAACAATCCCTCGCATGAATGAAATTGATAATTTTATCAAATTCATTTTGACTTGGTGTGGTGATAGACTCTACGATCAATAGTTGCATAGGATAGGTAGGTGTCATCTTTTGAACCTACCCTTATGACAATATATTTACTTTACTGGCTAACAGTAGACATGATGTCTTTAAATGTTATGTTGTTTGTGTAAACGATGACATACTTAACACAACTACCTCCCTGACAAGAATTTAGTTCTCATGGGTATGTCTTTAAAGCCATGGAAATCGTCTGATTTTGCAAGAGTTTGAAAGAATTATGCCCAATAGTCTTCTAGAAGCGACCCAACTTCACTCTCACATAGGTGACTTATGTTGCTCGGCTCATCGAAGCACACAATGGTCATTAAGTTTTGCTTAGCTTGTACCACTTTGAACACTATTCACATTATAGGAGCGAGCTTGGATAAACCCCCATAATAATCGTACAAAATTTATGCAATTAGTTTGTCCCTTTGAACCTAAATCTTGGGATCTCCAATCAATAAGATAGGTTTTCCTTCACATAAAGCCTTTAAATTTCAGGAGCTTTAGTCACATTTCTTTAGATGCTTTCTTAACTTGATCTCGATATAACCTTTTTGTTAGTGGATCCATGATATTATCTTTTGATCTTACAAAATCAACAGAGATAACTCTATTTGAGATCAGTTGTTTATGGAATTGTTTTGACAACAAATATGTCTCGACTTACCATTATACTTTAAATTCTATGCTAGTCACAGTATATGCATAATGTGGGCACATGTTTTAGTATTTCAAGAATATCCTCCAAGAAATTCTAAAGCCATTCAACTTATTTTCTAGACTTATCTAGAGCTACAAACTCATACTCCATTGTGAATCTGATTATAACCGTTTTCTTGAAGATTCTATGACACAACTTCTTCTCCCAATGTGAAACATGTTCACTCGTGCCATTGATATCTTAAATATCAATATCCTACTAGCATCAGTCTATCCTTCTAAGATAATAGGATAGTTAAAGAAAATACAATCCATCATTTATGATCTATTTTCATTTGCTTTGGTAATATGATCATTACCTTCTCTTGACAACCCCACATTTTCAAGTGTTTGTATGAAATAGGTTTTTGACCTTTTCATAACTCGTATAGTGTCTTATCCTTTTTCTTTTGTGGGAACCTTATTTAGAATGTAATTAGTTAACAAAATAACTTATCTTTTCCCCTACATGTTATGTGACAACCCAGAACTTTCTAATTGTGTTCATCATTTCCTTAAGGTTCAATTCTTCCACTTTGCTACTCCATTTATTTTAAGAGAGTGCAATGATTTCACTTCATGAATAATATCATATTGTGCACAATCACTTCTTATCATCTTAATCTTTTAAGTTGGTTTTCAATTTCATATTCATAAAAAATAAATTTCTCTATAGCTTCACTTTTTCTCTTTTAGCAAATACACCTAGCAATACTTTTGCCATCATCAATATAGGTAATAAAATATTTATTCTCCCTCTTCTATGTTATTATTATGAATTTTAAGAACTTGACTACTAAAATTTCCTTAGTGTCAACATTTTACATTTCGTATTTATGGTCTAATGTCATCCATAATTATTTTATTCATCTTATGGATACTATACACTTTATATTGTGTATCTAACAATCCATTCACGATGTAATTCTAATATAGGAAGTCAGAGTGGTCTCAAGCCTTACTGCAGTGAATTCGATAATAACATTTACGTGCCCTCTCAAAAATAGGAGAATCATTTGGTAATTGGCTAAATTTATCAAATAAAATAACATATTATGTTATTACATCTTAAAATTATATCCATAGAATTTTACAAGTTTCTCATTGTGGTTCATGACCATCAACACCGTTGAATTTTAATTCAACGTTTGAGTAGGAACTAACATTCCAAATAACAAATTAAGTGAATCACTGATTACCTATTATTCCATTCAACGATAAGGTTTGGTTGAAAACTAAAAATTACCTTAAATTTATTGTTCTAAATTAACCAAATCATCATTGATTACAATAAAACAAAAATCCCATACACTAACCTCCAAAAAAGTTTGCAATAGGGTTTTCATATGGATAAATCCTCATGCGCTAACCACTATGTGAGCCTGCATAGACTATTACGTGGAGTTGCAAAGGAGATTACAGAAGGCTCCTGCACCATTAGTGACAGACCTCGTATTTGTGTATACACACAAATAAAATGCGACGACGACAATTTCAAACCATTATCATTTATTTATAACGACAGAATTGAAATCTCGATTAATTTCAAAACAGAACTGGAATTAACAATAATTTCAATAAACAATAAATTAATTCTCGTTTATTTTCAATTTTGTTATCATACATAATCAACGTTTCAAAACAAAATCAGTAACCAAAATTACTTTCACGACAATTTCTGTTAAACATATTTGTCCACTATGAGATTTTTGCGAACCCGTTAAATGACAGTATAAATCCCGAAACATATTTATTTGCTATATCATTTTTATCACGCTATCTGAACCGTTTCAGATTAAAGAAAAATAGAAAAAATAGTTTCAAATCGTCTCGAATTAAAAGAAAATATAAAAATTTCACCTATCTGATTGACTTTAATGTTGTCAAGCAAAACTTGAACTATCAAAATTCAAGGTGCGCCCCCACAAAGTGCGTAACATCAAAGACCTTGCAAAGGTCTTGAAATCCAATTATTTGAATTCCTACACAAATTGGTGGAACCATGTCCCACATAAAAAATTAAATACAAAATCTTTACACAAAAGATTTTAGAATTCATAATTCAGAAGTAAAGCAAACTTATCGTTTACGTAAATTCCTCCTGATTTTTTTCTCAATATTTGTTTTACCGAATTTTTGGCAGTTCCCTTATACACAAAAAGGATTAAAATCAAAATAATCTATATCATCTTGAAAAAAATAAAAATTAACATGTCGTAAGATTGTTGGACAAAAGTCATTAATTCGAGAATAATATAGAAAAATGATAATAATAATAATAATAATAATCAAATATCATTAAAAAAATTTAATGATAAAGAATGAGTTTGTCATGTCTTAGAATTGTTAAAAATATAACAATCTGTTACCATATTCACACTTGAGAAGATAAAACAAACAATATTAAACTTCTTAAAAAATAAAATAAAATAAATAGAAAGAAAAATACCTTTTTCTTGATTGATTTTTTTATCAGAAAAAATTGAGGCTTGTCACTACACGGTTTCCTTAAAACAAATTTTCGGTCACTCCTTTGGTGCTTGAGATCGTTGGTCATATGTCTCCCATGATACAACAAATAGATGATTAGCTACAGTAGCACAATTGTAGAGATCAAAAACTATTATTGCATTTGACCATCAACGGAAAACTAAGGAGATAAAATATTTTTCAAGAAAGTAAAAGTTCTTGAATTCTGAGATGAAGAAAAACTTGTGAAACTTGTGAATAATCTAGCAGGTTAACTTAGTTTTTATAGGAGATTTTCAAGAGAGATTTACTCCAACTAAATATCTTTTAATATTCAAATTTAAACGGATAATAATATCTTTTAATTTAAAATATTCAAAAGATATAAGCTCTTTTTACAATTCAAACTTAAATAGATATTATTTTAATATGAAATATTCAAAAGAAAATAATTATTTTTACTATTCAAAGTTAAATAGATAATAAATATCTTTTAATTTAACATATTCAAAGATTTTTTATTCTACTAATATTAAAATAAAAAATATCTTTTAATATATAATCTTAAAAAATATAAATTTAATTTCAATATTAAATTCATCAATAAAATCCATTATTTTCTTCTCTAATTGTGTTGTGACCAACAAGCCCACTCCGTGAATGCCCTCTCTCTCATGCACGTTCGTTCACACATCTCTGATGGCTGCAAATCCAAACCAGGTTCTTTTCTTTGCTCTGATGATAATTTTATGATGTGATCGAAATTCACATAACAACAGTGACTGTTGTGGATTAGCTACGCACCAGCGTTCTCAATTTCAAGTGTCGAGACGTTTCTCTACCCGACGATGGAGAGTGCAAATAGTACGCCCTAAAGATGTAACTAGTCTCGAAAAAGTGAGTGTTTATCTTCCTTAAATTAGATGAAACACTATGTTATAGAGTTGCCACAAATCTTTTAATTTGGTGAGATTAGTCACCAAAATGTTATATTATTCTAATAAAATTCATAAGAATAATATTAAAATAATACAAAACAGGGCCTGCTTACCAGAAAAAATGAGTTCGGGAGTCGGTTACGTATAGGGAAGGATTATCACCCCCATAATGCCCAAAATTAGTACCACTGTTTATTAATTAGTGTCTTTGCAATAAATTATAATTTTTTTTTTGTAAAATTTAAATTTACAAATAACTTAAAATAATTAATTACTAAACAATATTTAATATAAATATTAATAATCCTATTATAATACTTAATATTAACTATATCATAAAATTATTTTAATATATATAATTATACTAACATTACAATTAATCTTATAATAATAATTAATGATTAAAATATAAAATAGTAATATTAATTAACCTAATTCGAAATAATATTAAAATATTGTACTAAGAATGTAATTTACCCTAAATTATTAATACATGACTAAAATATAAATAATCAAAATAGAAAGGACTAAATAGGTTATTTTACCCTATATATATATATATATATATATATATATAACAATGATCAAAATATAAATATATATAATATGAAAACCAAATTAAAATGTGCAAAACCTGATTTCGGTGACTAAAATGGACGGATTACAAAATTAGAGGGACCAAGCATGTAATTTACACATTGTCAAATTACGCAGACAATCCCTCCCCAAAATAACGTCGTTCGAGAAAGGTTTATATAGCCCAAAACTGGTCCTTTGAGGATCATCTCTCCCATTTCTCTCTTTTACTCTGTCTAAAGAAAGAGAGAATTCTTTCTCTCTGCCCTTTCTCTAAAAACCCACCATCGAAGGAAGACCGGTCACCGACCAGCAGCCGAGAAACACCATCGTCTGCCACCGTCGGCCACCACACACGGTGGTCGAAAAATACCAAACTACCTAGAAATGTTCCCATCTTTCCCCTAAAGCCTAAACCGAAAGCTATTTACCCTAAAAAGCCCTCAATCGGAGCAGATCTAAGGTTTATACCTTCGGTGTTTCGTTTTCTTCGGTGGTGCGTGGAGGCGCGTAGATGCTCCAAAGATGGTAAGGCTTCCTTCGCTCTCTTCTCACTATTTTTCTGGTCTGTTTGTTGTGTATTGGGTGCTTGTTTGCTCTATTTTCTCATTGTTTTCTTCTTTTTCATGTTCGCCCTATTTATAGGGATTTTTAATACTCCATTTGGACTGGTTAAAAGGCTGAACCCCGGTGAGTCACTGGAGCTACGGTGGTGACTCACCCTAGGGGCTGTAAGCTGTGCGGTGGAGAGGCTGAGTGCATTTAATGCACTCAGATTGCTTCGATCTGGATAGGATGTGGCAGCGTCGTGGCATGTGCTTGTTGGAGCGTTCGGCGGCGGAGGCATCATACCACTATGGCGTCAGCCGAAATAGCCCTAGGGTTACAATGAGTACCCTAAGGTTTCTACTGGTTACACTTGGGACCGTTGGATCTGCTTCTGGATTGGACGGCTATGGAGTGCTGGTGGCTGGAGAAGTTGGTGGAAAACCCTAGCAGCATTTGGGTTTGCTTATGGGCCTATTGGGCTGTTCGGGTCAATTATGGGCCTGAACCGAGTGGATCTGCTGGGATTTGATTGTAATCGGGCCTTGGGGTTAAATCCATTTTTCATTTGGGCCTGTAAAATTGTAATAATTAATTGTAATATAATAATAATAATATAATACTTATAACAAATCGGGACTAGGACGAAAACGACTGTCGACAACTGCCCTTCTTTGTTTTTTTTTGTGTTAACAATAATAAAGCAAAGATAGAAAGACATGAAGTTTTCGTCCAATTGGCTTCATATTTTGATAAAAAAAATTCATTCCACTACTCTTCCGTGGAGATCAAACTTTTGACCTGATCTTGCTTCACTACTCTTTTGTGAAGGCTTGAATTTGCATTGCTTCACTACTCTTTTGTGAAGGCTTGAATTTGCATTACTTCACTACTTTTTCGTGAAGGTTGAATTTGCATTACTTCACTACTCTTCCTGATGGTTGAATTGCATTACTTCACTACTCTTCCGTGAAGGTTGAATTTAAATGGCTTGAACAGAATCTGTTTCACTACTCTTTTGTGAAGATCAGACTCAAGATTGTAATACTTCACTACTCTTCCGTGAAGGTTAAAAATGACTAACTTAAGAAGAATCCATTTCACTACTCTTACGTGAATATCAGATTCGAGGTTGGGTTACTTCACTACTCTTTCGTGAAGGTTAAAAATGACTACTTCACTACTCTTCTGTGAAGGTTGAATTGACCTGAAAAGAACCATCTTGCTTAAGAGACTGATAGATAACCCAAAGGATTTACTAATTACCTTAAGGTTTTACAAATAACCCAAAGGCTTTACAAATGACCCGGAGGCTTTACAAATGAGCCAGAGGCTTTACAAATGACCCGGAGGTTTTACAAATGACCCGGAGGCTTTATAAATCACCCGGAGGTTTTACAAATGGCCCAAAGGCTTTACAAATTTATGGGAAATAATTTACAAGGTAAGAAACTTCTTACTTTTCAAAAATTTCATTTTCTGGAACAGTAAATGAGAAATTTTCTCAATTTTTGAACAACTTGTTGGTTGGGCATGCCCCAAAATTAATGTTTCCTCTGTGGACTGTATCCATCTATTCTTCAAATGTTTGCCTCTCCAAACGTGCTTTCTCTATTTGGGATTTGAATTATACCTTCCATAAGGTATTTTGTCCCTCCATCTTTTGTGAAAATATGTATTTATGCAAATGCAATCAAATGTATTAATGAAATGCATGATCTTTTATGCAAATAATGTTCGTATGAATGTATCAATCTTTGTTTGACTCCATAATTTGATCTTCTTTCACTTGGTCATTCCTTCCAGTGTTCACTTCAATCATCACTGTAGCAATTTATGCTTTCAAGCTTGCATTTCCAAAGAATCATCTGATCAGCTTGTATCTTGGTGTCTTCTTTTGCCTGTAGAAGAACTGTTTTATTCAGGGAACTTTTGTCTCAGTTCTCTCAGAAGAATTTTTTTCATTTAGGAAACTCCTGCCATACTCAGAATTATGACCTTGTTGCCCCATTTTGTCCTTGATAAAACCAGTTGTCTTTACCTAAACTTATGTAGAAATACGATAAAGCTTTCGTATTTGAAAAAAGAATCTATCATCCTTGCAGAATGTAGATATAAATATGCTAAACTCAGCAAAGATTAATCAAGATAGCAGCCATGTATGTTCTGATTTGAGTCTTGAAACACATCACAAGAAGGATTTATCCTAATTCCTTTCATGTCTCCACATCTAATCAGATCTCGAATAAAATTATTCAGATCATATCATGCCGAAATGTTTAACAACAGCTTATCGTTCAATCTTAGTTGGTTCCACTAGTTTCTTGTTGTTAAAGTTCTAACGCTTCTTCTTGGAAAGAAATATTCATCATTTCTCATTTATGAATCTTGGGGTTGAAGACAAACTTCATCTTATATCACATGATCGTAACATTGGTTCAGCACCATAATCACTGGTTCGTAAAACATTTGACAACACATTAATCCTTTCCTATGACTTCTACCTAGATTTTCAACCAGGGAACTCTTTGCATGATGTTCATAGCTTTTGTATGACATCAAAATGATACTTTAGTAAGAATATAAGTGGGATGCTTTAACTTGTTAGCATTATATCAGGGAACATTTGACAACACATTCATCATTTCTTGTGGCTCCTGTGGAGATAATGTAATCATATGGTGAACAGAACAGTGATGTATGGTCAACTCTATTGTCATTGTTTCACCATTTTCATTCTTCATACCTTTTTTTTGTTTCATTAGGAATATTTGCTCAAATCCATGATTTTTTTTCTGATAAGGGCTTTCAACTTCAAAATGCCCACCTGGATTTCTGAGAGATGGGCTTTTTCATACTGATATGAATCTTCAAAATGTCCCTATATTCCAAATTGTAAGACTTAATCTTAATGTCCATTTAATTTGGATCTCATGCTCTTCACAAGGTCCAACTTTGATAATGCCCCATCGTGGGTACTCATGGCTCTATTCGTGCCGAATCTCTTGCTCTCATTCCTGTGTTACTAAACAACAATGTTGTTAAGCAACTTGAGGGATTCTCTTCATGTTGTCACAGCTTAAGAAAGTGACCAATTCTTCTAACAGAAATGTTTGAGATATGTGACTTTTCTGAAAGAGGTAATCATTCTTCTTAACTGGTTTCTATAAAGGAATGTTATGAGTCCAATTCCCTAGAAATTTGGTTTCTCGGGCCACTTGCTTTCAAGAATGTGAATTGCTTTCTCATTATGGTCTCGTTTATTCCTTTTTTTTCCAATAGGGGTAGAATAAGCATCAACTTGATTCAAGATACTTTCTCTTTTGGGACGATCCTATTTAAAAATTGTTTTTCTCTTTTCGTTTTAATGAAGGAATTTTGTAAAATATTGCCCCTTACAGGTTCACAATAGAATCAAATTATAAGCATGGATTCAAAGAATATCAAAAGAATCAACAACTTTTTAATGTTTCAAAGTTATAGTTCTTTGATAAGAATCAAGATTGAGAGGTTAGTTTTAGGTTGGCTTCCTTATTTTCTATGGTTACATCTTAGTAAAGATGACACTCTCTCTTGATCTTTGTTAATATTGTCACATGCCTCACTTTCTTAACTTGGTGTCTTTAACCGAATGCGTACAAAATGACACAACTAGCATAACAATTACTAGACCTTTTAGAATAACTCCATTTCAATTCTCTGAAATCTTTGATTCTACCCAAAGCAGTGTGAAATCATCAGTCTGATAATGAAATTTTTGTGTGCATGTGTGTGAAGTAGACTATAACAAGTATTATTTCACTCTCTTACAATAACTTATTCTTTTGCCATTTTGGCTAGTTGAATTCAGCTTTATTGTGATTAGCCTTCATTGGGCTAATTGAAACATATCGATAAAGCCAGGGCTACTAACCAATTGCTCTAGAGGGACAACTTTACTACATATATGACTCTTACTTTTTAAGGAGAACCTGTTATAGTCTATGTGTTTGGTGGAAATAAAAAAAAATCTCATTACCAAATTTCAATTCCCAAGAAGCCGACTTTAGACTAGATTTGTCAAAGTTTCATCTTTGAACCTCATCAATAGAAAAATAATCTAGTTAGCTTCACAATGTCACACAAAAGATGTCCCTATATATAAATACCAATCCTGTTGTCTAATTCCTTACACTAGAGAAGACTCTCTCATATTTGTAATAGGTAGTATTTAGGTATATTTCATCTTAGGTAATGTCAGGGTCCCTTTTTTTTACTGATTTTCAATCTTGATACTTTGTCAAAGATGTATAACTCTAATTATAAGGAGTTTTTAGTCCAGTGATATTCAAAGAAATGCAAGATTGAAAAATTGATTCAATGCTCATAACCTTAAAAAGAAACACAGATTTATTTATTACCAAAAAGGCGGAGAAAGGAACAAAAACATGTTCAAACAAGATTCTACAAAATGTAAGGTACAATAGTGGTAGATAACAACTTCCACTGCCCTATTACTTCTTGAATGTTGGATGTGTAATCGGACCAGGATCTTTGTCTATATTTGCCCCCATTCGTTAATCATTTCTTGGACATCTTCTTTGGATAAACCTTCAGATATGCAAATTTCTACTTTCTTTTGAATAGTTTCTCAGACAAATTCCATCATCATCTTTTCCTGGCAATTGGGCTCAATTTGAATTTCAGAACAAATTTCTTTGGTGATAATAGTTGCATCCTGGTTCTGGACATTCCTTGCAGCTGTGATTGGAGTAGTATTCACTAGACTTTTTAAATTAACCCCTGCTTCCCTTGATTTCAAAAGATTTGATATAGGTGTCTGAGGTATTTTCAAGGTTGTATCGGCCATATTCCTTTTTAAACCTGTAGTCCAGTCTCAGATTACATTTCCTTTCACTTTTTCATTTCTCATTTTGGTTCCACTTATCAAAGAAGTGTCGAGAATTAAATCGGTCATACATATTTCACCTTTCTTAGCTTTGCCTTTTTTCTTTTTAATGCCTCCCGCTATATGAACATCACCTATTTTGGAACTATCAACTTTATCATGGGGGTTGGCTCCCAAATGTTTGATCAAAATGGATTGACTGTTAGCATCCACTTCTATAATTCCATGAGTTACAAGATCTTGAACTCGTCGTTTGAAGTTGCCACAATTTTCAATGGAATATCCTCAGATTCCAGCATGATACTCACAAAAGACTTTTTTATTATACCATCTTGGGTAAGGAGGTACCAAAGGTTTAGCCAAACATGGGGTAATAATTTGAGCTTTGTGTAACTTGGAATATAACTTGCTACATGAAACTGAAGAAAAATGGGGTAGAAATTCCCTTGATATCATTGTCTCCTTACTATTTCTTTCCCGAAGATCTTGTGACTAATAATCAAAATGTTTTCTTTAAATGTTTGATTTTTTACTAATATCCTGAGAGAGATGATGATTTGAGATTTTTTCTTTCTCAACCAATTTTGAGTTTCTGAGGAGCTTAGGTTTCCCATCTTCAAAACATAACAACCCTTCTGCCATAAGGTCTTAGACTTTTTATTTCAGAATTATGCAATTTTGTGTAGAGTGACCAAAATCTCCAGAATGATAATTACATTGATTCTTGACATTTTGCCAATTTGGATGCAAATAAGTACTAGGAGGAATGGGTGTTACAAGACCTCTTTAAAAGAGAAAGGGTAATAATTCTGAATATGAGATTGGAATGAGATGTGTCATCCTCTTTTCTTTCTTGCCTTTTTTATCCTTTTCCAATGGGACTTGTTCCATGTTTCTTTTCTTTGAACCAATTTCCATTTTCATATCTTTTGTCATATTTCCCGATCCATGAAGCTGAGCTAGACTTTTAAATTCCGTAACAGGTTCTCATTCATCGATCATCATAGCAGTAATTGTATCATTAAGATCCAAACTTTTTCCCAAGGCTTTCATCTTTTCATGCTCAATAGGGTCTTCTAATATATTATCTCCATACAGTAGAGTAACCATCAACTTTGTCATTTGTTCCCTAGACTCAGCTTGGAACATTCTTATTTCCTTAAACATTTCTTGTTGAATCTCTACAAGTTGTTCTTGGATTCTCTCAATCTTTCTAACTCGAGCTAATATTCCATTCATTGCTTCCAATCTTTTAGAGACCTGCCTCAATTCTTGAATGAACTTTTAGAACTCCTGATTCCAAAATCCTTCACTAATTATTCTCATGTCTTTATGATTGACACATGTTATGTAGAACATGAATGTAAATACAAAATTAAAAATGCATATGCATATGTATGTATGAAAAGGTGTAATTCGGGTTTGCTTTTGGGTCTGTTGGGTTTGCTTTTGGGCCTGTTAGGCTATTCGGGTCAATTATGGGCCTGAACCGGGTGGATCTGCTTGGATTTTGTAATCGGGCCTTGGGGTTAAATCCATTTTTCATTTGGGCCTGTAAAATTATAATAATTAATTGTAATATAATAATAATATAATAATAATAAAAATATTTTAATACTTATAACAAATCGGGACTCGGACGAAAACGTCTATCAACATCAAGGTTTCTCAGGTTGTCCTTCGGTGATTCAACTACCTTCTCTCTTCGGTTTTGACTTGAAACCCAAAGATTTGATGGATTTAATTCCTGGGTTTTCTTTGGCAAAATGAGATTTATCTTCTTTTTTTTATCAGAAGAGGATTTGAATATTTTTATAATGCATACAATCAGCAGGGGTAGAACGACGGGCGACGCTATAAGCAAAACGGTGGCGAAACGATGATTGGCGACTATAATCTAAATTGGTCCGGTGCATGGTTTTCAGAACCGAATCGGTTAGCGAATTAATCATGTTATCGGTTTACTGGTTCAACCGGTCGAACCGGTTCGACCGGTCGAAAGAACCGGATGACGTCATAATTATTTAAAAAATTAAATAAAAAATACCAAAAATATTTAATAAAAAATAATTTTGTATATCACAAGTCATATTCAAAGCAAGTCATAACATATATGAGTTAAAAACCATAAAATCAAGTGAAACAAAATGATTCAAATTAACTACAACATAATATTTAAGGTAAACCATATTAAATAATAAATATAATTATATAACTATAATTAAAAAATAAATTTGGGGCTAAAAAATCATAACAAAATGATATTGTTTGGTTTAATTTTTTTTAAAAAAACAATCTCACATGGCTAAGAAACATAGAAGAACATCCCAAAAGTCTAAAGAGTAAAAATATGAGAACAAAACAATCCAACATGGCTAAGAAACATATAAGAACATCCCAACTAACTTCTATAAATAATAGAGGTAATTTGACATTCAAAATCATGGAGCCTTTTGGTGAGCATAGAGTGAATTATTCTTTCACTTCAATCAAACTCGAATTTTAGGCTTCAATCGAGCTTCTAATTTTTTTTTGAGTTTAAGCCTTTTCGAGTTCAAGTTTCAATATTATATTTCGAGTTCGAGTTGAACTTGATAATTTTTAGTTCGTGAGTTTGAGTCGAGTTGAACTTACTTTTAAAGTTTGAGTCGAGCTCAGCAATACTCGAGTTCGACTTGGCTCGTTTAACAAACGACGTCGTTTGGTTTAATTTAAAAAAACAAAATTGGCGGTTTTTTTCCGATTTTTCCCGGTTTTCAGCCGGTTTGGTTCGAACGGTTCAACGGTTCTGATCAATTCAATAGTAGCAGTTCAACCGATTTAGTTTAAACCGGACTAGACAACGATTCTCGATTAAACCGATCGATCCGATCCGGTTCTCAAAACAATGGTCCAGTGGCAGTTGAGAGATAAAGATGATGGTGGCTTAAGGAAATGGGTTAAAAAAGAAAAGGATTGTGGTTGTATAAGTCGGTTTAAGGAGTGAATTTTTATTTAAAAAAAAAGGAAAAGTAGGTGGATAATATTTGGTTTCCACATCAACAAACAACAATTTACATTAGGGAGGGAAGTTATGTCGTACGACAACCTTGATATATGGTTAAGTAAAGATGTTATCGGAAATGGTTTTATTTTTTTAATATTTTCGGTAAAATATTATCTAAAATATTATTTTTTTATCTAAAAAATTAATGTTTTTTAACATTTTCGGTAAAGTGTTCAATATTAACATTTTCTGTAGAAAAAATAATGTTTTAGGTATCGATTTACCGAATATGTTAACAAATTAGGTAAAACGTCCAATAATAACATTTTCGATAGAAATAATAATGTTTTAGGTAATTTTTTACCGGAAATATTAAAAAAATAACATTTCCGATAACGTATTTCCTTAGTCGTATGTTAGACTGTCGCACGTGAGACTTCCCTTTTACATTATCAAAATGTCACCCACATCATCTTGCTGTTTTTAATTTAACACTCAGTGATCAAAATAGGAATGATGTCAAAGTTTAGTAATTAAATTGGAAATTTTTAAAGTTTAATGAGCAAAATAGGAGAGAGAGTAAAGTTTAGTGATGAAATTTATAAATTACGTTAAAAATAAATGTTAGGTATAATTTAAAAAAATTGAGGTATTAAATTAGAACAAAAAAGCTAGTTTAGGTACTAACATATAGTTTACCCAAAAATTATAATTTTATTAAAATTATAATTATTTTAGTAAATGATTAATTTTAAATAAATCTTTGTATTTTTTAATATTTATATAATAAAAACAAATTTACTTGTGTTGTATTTCGATGTAACTTTAATGGTACTTTACAGTATGCGACGTACGCGTAAAAGTTTATATAATATTTTATATTAAGTGTAATATAGTAGTTATTTTCCCTTTTTATTATATATACTAATTTATCATCATTATATATTAATATATTTTAAAGAGATTTTTTATATAAGAAGATCATAATTTAAATTTATATTCGAGTTCGTAGTTTCCATTATTATAGACAACGTAGAATTGAGTAGATATCGATTTCAAGTGCTGTAGGGGTGCTCATCATTCCCCACGCGTAATCTACTCTTAAACTATTTTCAAATAAATTTTTGATTCCACGCAAACTGATTTTATCTTTTAAAAGATTTTTACCTTGAAATCTCTTTAAAAATACATTTTGAGATATTCAACCTACCTAACTCAAAAGATTGAATTTTTCATTTTTCACTGAAAGTCGATATTAGCTCCTTTTTCCCAAGCTTAAAGGACGATTCCACCAGTCGAGATACTTAAAATGGTAAAATTTATAATGTTAAACATTTAAATTAATTAAAAAATAATTTAGACAAAAATGATATAATTTAAATATTTACTTATATATTAAGCCCCAAAATAAAAAGTATAATTTAGATTTTTTTTATATTAAGTGTTTTTTATTTAAACCTTAATAAAACAGAAACAAGGTCTGGTTTAGTTTCCTAGGGCACAATAAGTGGTCGCCGGTGAACCGAAGAGTAAGATGATGGAGAATCGCTGCAAATTCTGGGTTGCCAAAAAGAACAGATTCTGTTCAAACTCTCCTTTCAAAAATTCCTTGTTAGTTCCATCCCTCCCTCTCTCTCTACCCCTTTCTTTTCTTTCGTTGAATACGTAATTTTATCAGTTCTTTTTCTTTCTTTCTAATAATCTAATTGTTTCAAGGTTTTGTGGCAATCACACTCCAAGGACCAATGACCAGTGGATTCCATGTCCGATTGACCCTTCTCAGTAATACCCCCTCTCTCTCTCTCTCTCTCTCTCTCAATGCTTTACTCCTCCAGGGGAAAAAACAAAATTTTAACATTTTTTTGGCTTTATTTTGAAGTTGTGTGCTTCAGGAAAACATGGGAGGACATCTAAAGAGATGTCCTATACTCAAACAAGCTCAATCATTGAGCACCCAACCTTTTTACCAAAAGGGTGTCAATGCAGGCAAAGAAGATGAACAACAAGGACAGGAAACCGTGGATGTAACCTCTGAAATGAAGAGAAATGCTGTTTATAGCTTGAACATATCCGAATTCTTCCAGGTTATTAGAAAGATTGAGTCGGTTCATGCACGAATCTGTAATGATATTAAAGAATCTTATAAGATACCTGAAGCTTGTGGCTTATGGATTAAGGGAGAAGTAGACAGGTGTGTCAAGTTCAATTGAGCAGGTTGTTTTCCGTTGGAATTGTTTGGGTTTTAAGTTGAGTTAATTTTTGACAGGAATGTGCCATTTCAAGAGAAGCATGTAACACAACAGGCGTCGATTCTTGGGAACTTGGAAGAGTTTGGGGTTTTGGAAAGGGTTGTTGTCAAGGGAGAAAAGTTTGAATTAGTGGAGCTATCTGAAAATAGCAATGGTGTTCCTGCAGTGGTTGAGTTTGGAGCAGGGAGAGGATACTTGACACAAATGCTTGCAGATTGCTATGGTATTAGAAGGGTATTTCTTGTTGAGAGAAAGGCATACAAACTTAAGGTTAGTTGAATCGGGATTAAATTTTTAGTATCTGCAATGATTTTATATGCTTTAGGTTCATGCCATGTAATCTGGATGTGTTTCTATGTTCTTTGATTGGAACCTTCTTTGATTTTCTAGGCTGATCGGTCTTTGAGACAGAAAGAGAACTTGATATTAGAACGTTTGAAAATCGACAGTAAGGTTTTCGGGAACTTTATTATTGCTGATGCTTTTTTTTTTTTAGTTTCTCCATTGAGCTCCATTCTGCATTGCTTTCCTTTCATTGACTTTCTTTTTCTACAATTTTATCCACATGAAGAACTATTAGCTTATGACCTTTTACATAGTGATCATTATTCTGAACATTTTGTTGAATTTTGTTACTTGTACGAATTTTGATAATCACTAGTGAAAGTGGGGTAAATCGAAAGCATGTTTTCATACGAAACCACAACCTTTTGAGTGCGCTTAACTTCCCTAACCTTCACTTTGTCACCGTATCATGAATTTTTACTTCTGCAGTTGAGGATCTGAACTTGAATGCTGTCAAGTCATTGCAAGGACTTCCTTATATAGCTATTGGTAAACACCTCTGTGGCCCTGCAACTGGTAAGTTATTACATCTCTGCAATTTCTCGTAAACTTGACCGTTGAATGTCACAATGATTTAGCTAAATGCTAGACCAGCACAAAGCATTCTTTACCGTCTCTCACTGTTGAAACTTTTCAATGCAGATTTGACGCTCAGATGCTGCCTGGTGAATGAAAGGAATGTCGAACAATGTGGAAGTAATTGTCACCTGAAAGGTCTTGCCCTAGCAACATGCTGCCACCATCTTTGCCAATGGAAACACTACATAAGTAATTTAACTTTCTGCCTTACATCAAACTAAATCTACGTATAAATTCATCATACCCTTCCTTTGTAAACTGACTGTTTAACGGGTGTGTCCCTGCAGATAAGAAATACTTAACAAGTTTGGGTATCGGCAAGGAAGAATTCCATGCAATCACATGGTTTACCAGCTGGGCGGTGGATGCTGATCATGGTTCAGATCTTTCTGACGTTATCGATTTCAAATTGCATCCAGAATCAATGTAATATAGCATATTTTCTTGTTTCCATTTCTTTAGAGCCTATCCGACCATGGATATGTTTCTACCTTCGTAACATTTCGGATTCACAAAGAAAACTGCATTTGATCATTTTCCACATTTGTCTTCTAAAAGCACATTCGGTTTCCTTGTGGCAGTGAAAAGGAAGAATGTGCTGAGGATGCAAACGGAGTCGAAGCCATTGCGAGGAGTATGAAAGCTATCGAGAGAGCAAAGTTAGGTTTTATGTGCAAACAGATAATTGATATGGGAAGGTTGATGTGGCTCAAGGAACATGGACTCGAAACTCAGCTTGTTAAGTATGTTCCATCAAGCGTATCGCCAGAAAACCATTTACTAATTGCCAGACATGTCGATCATTTCTAAGTTGCCATGGCATTTGAATGGCTCTTGTGGTTATTACTTCAGCTTTTTGAATCCTGACGTTTGTTACCAAACTCTTTTCTCCATTATCTCGATACCACACCAATTAGGGGTGTTTAGATTAATCTTTAACTGTTAACAGTTATTGTTAATCGGTGTAACTGTTATCTTTTACAGATTAGTTAATCGTACTGTTAAAGTTAAATAGTTTTGATTAATCGAACAACTAAAAATAATGGTTAACTAATTTAGTTATGGTTATGAATTTTGATAAATTATAACTGTATTTTTTTTTAGAAAATAGAATTAAAAGTAAAATTAAAATGAGACCATTGTTTTTTGGAATTGAATGAATATTTTTAAACTAAGGGAGCCAAAGAAGAATTTTATAATTGTACTTACTGAAATTGCACAATTATGAGGGGATAAGAATTAATGGTAGTTCTGTTGTGCGGCGGTTAAAATATGGCTAAAAAACGGCGTGACCGGTTAAAATTTTGACCGGTAATGTTATATCATTTAACCGGAAATATTATCAAGTACAATAACATATTAGGTAGCGCTTATATAATGTAATAGGTAGCACTTATATAATAAAATAGACATTTAACCAGAAATATTATCAAGTACAATAACATATTAGGTAGCTCTTATATAATGTAATAGGTAGCGCTTATATTGACCTATTTTCGAAGTAAACCGATATATTTATACCGGTAACATTGTAAATTTACCTATTACATTATTATTATCGCTTACGATGTTTTTTAGATCGATACAATTTTAAATGTATCGACACTTTATGCTTGCACCTGGTTGGGCATTCATATTTCATTCTGGAAAAAAGTATCGACACAAACTAACAACGTGTCGATACATTATTTAGACCTATTCTCTCATAAAACCGGTATATTTATACCGGTTACATTAAAAATTTATCTATTACATTATACTTATGGGTTTCAATGTTTCCGGGATCGATACTTTTTATAAATGTATCGACACTTTATGGTTGCACCCTTTTTGGTATTCATTCTGAACCAAAAGTATCAACACAAATTTAGCAAGTGTCGATACTTGATGTTGACCTATTTTATCATAAAATCGGTATATTTATATCGGTTACATTGTAAATTTACCTAATACTTTATAATTATCGGTTTCGATGTTTTTGGGATCGATACTTTTAATAAATGTATCGACACTTTATGCGTGCACCTCGTTTGTGCATTCATCCTGGACAATAAGTATCAACACAAATTACACAAGTGTCGATACATTATGTTGACCTATTTTCTAATTAACCGGTATATTTATACCGGTTACATTGTTAATTTACCTATTACATTATAATTATTGGTTTTGATTTTTTTGGGTCGATACTTGTATAAAATGTATCGACACATATTTAGGTAGTTATTGTACATACCTAAATATGTACTGCGAATTTAATGTTGTACCCACCCTTTAACTACCACTACCAATACCACATCCTATTGAAAGCAACACGACTGAAACATGTTCAATGAACCTTTGCTTACATCTCCATCAACTCCGAGACCACTGAACTTGCACACCAAAATTTTTGCCATGGATCATACTGATGCTGACAATGTTAAGCCAATCGAGGAATGCCATGAATTACATAATGTTGATGAATCTGACAGATTGGTTGGCCATCTCTTCTGTTCATGTGATCAAGCTTGGTACTTTTACAAGGGATTCGCATGGGAACATGGGTTTAGTGCACGTAAGGGAACAACACGGCTTGACGTGGAAGGGAATGTGAAGACAGAAGAATTTTGTTGTTCCAAAGAAGGTTTTCGAGCATCAAAAGTCAATATTGTTAATCGTTAACGTGCTCATACGACAGTCACAAGAACAAGATGTAAGGCTAGAGTCGTAGTTACAACAACAAATACAAACGATCAGTGGGTTATAAGTAAGTCTTATCAGGAACATAATCATGCATTGTGCACACCTGTTATGACACCATTTATGCGTTCTAATAGAGCTGTAAGTAAGGCTGATATCGATGAGGCAACAACATTGAAAGAAGACAGTGTTGACACATCACAAGTAATGAACTATTTAACGCAACAGGCAGGGGGCTATCATAGTGTTGGATTTACACATAAAGACCTCTACAATGCACTTCAAAGAGGTAAAGCAAAGGAAATCGTCGATGGGGATGTGAATGCGCTTATTGCCTACTTTGATTATAAGAAACATGATGATCCCGGGTTTTTTATGACATACTCGGTAGACGAATCAGGGGCATTGTATAATCTTATTTGGTCGGATTCTACATCGAGATCAGATTACACATGCTTCGGTGATGTAATTGCGTTCAACACAACGTACAAAGATAATTTGTATGGTCGCCCAATTATGCTATTGTCGGTGTCAATCATCACCATAAAACAATTGTGTTTGCCACTGCCATAATCGCCGACGAGACGTCTCAATCTTTCGAGTGGGTGCTACAGAATTTTTTAGAAGCCATGATGAATAAATCACCTATTTCAGTTGTCACCGATGGGGATAGGGCAATGCAGAGGGCTATCAAATCTGTTATCCCTTATGCTAAGCACAAATTATGTTTTTGGCATCTTTCTCGCAATGCACAAGCTAACATTGGTGACCCAAAATTTATAGCAGCATTCTCAAAATGCATGGCTTCTTGGTGGACAACCGAGGAATTTGATATTCAATGGCATTCGGTTGTTTCAGAATTCAACGTCGAAAAACATCCATGGGTGATTGAGAAGGGAAATACACGACACTTATGGGCACAAGCATATCTAACCGGTCATTTCTTTGCCAATATTCGCTCAACACAAAGGTGCGAGTCTATGAATGCTTCACTAGAGATTGCACTGAAACTCAAGAAGACATATTTAGATGTTCGTACAATTAAAGATGGAATTAGTAGAATGCATATGAACGAGTTAAAAAGTGGATTACTTAAGTTCTCATACGAAGCCCTTCCAGATCACAAAACTGTTCGACCTTGAAAGCCATACTGTGCGATTTTTACCCGTGAATCTTTTTGTGCGTTCCAAGATAAACTTCTACGGGAGACATTGTACCGGATTGAGGCAGAGATTCAGTCCTTATCAGATGAATGTCAACATTATATTTTGTCAAAGTACAAATAAAAAAATAGGAAATTTGAAATTAGTTTTGATTCTCGTACGAAAACCCTAATTTGCTCCTGCAAAAAATTCGAGACCGTTGGACTTCCGTGTCGCCATCAACTTCACATTTTGAAACAATTGGATTACACATATTTTCCCGAGACTTTGATTCAAAGTAGGTGGACTAATGATGCGAAGGCTTCTGCACCTAGTTATGTTGACTTGAATGTGTCTCCAGAAGTGATGCAAATGGCACAGTTTGCTGCTCTATGTTCAACGTCAAGTAGGTTATGCTACATTGCATCAAAGACAGACAAGTCTTTCAAAACCGCAAGAGATGAGATGAAAAGACTAATAGAAGAATTAGAGAAAACTCGTTTGGTTTGAATGATTCAGTCAACCAGAGCATTGTAGTAAACAACGTTCGTGACCCTGAACGAAAACAACGCAATCGAAAAGAAGTACCGAAGAACAAGGTCGAGAAGATAATTAGGCGATGTGGGTACTGTAACGGTGAGGGACATAACAAACTAACATGTCCTCAAGTCAAGCTTAGTTTGAGTATAATGTAAATTATACAAAATTAACCCTATATTTACAAAATTTACTCTCTTAGTCTATTTTTATTGTGGATTACGCGACCGTTTAATATTTCATCCGCATCATCACATAAATACCAAACAATCTGTAGAGTATAGTCTCCCGCAATCATGGCCGGAATCAATTCTGTAACTAGGATTATCCAGGTTAATCTTGTTGACAGCATAGCCAATAAAACCTGAGGTTTATTTACAAAGTGTCGATACATGTTGTAGACCTATTCTCTCATAAAACTGGTATATTTATACCGGTTATAGTACAAAATTACCTATTACATTATAATTATGGGTTTCGATGTTTTCGGTATCAACACTTTTAATAAAGGTATCGACACTTTGTGCGTTCATCCTTTTTGGAATCCATTCTGAAAAAAGTATCGACACAAATTTAACAAGTGTTGCTACATGTTATAGACCTATTCTCTCATAAAATCGGTATATTTATACCGGTTACATTGTAAATTTACCTATTACATTATAATTATGGGTTTCGATGTTTTTGGGATCGACACTTTTTTAAAATGTATCGACACTTTATGCGTTCACCCTTTTTGGCATCCATTCTGGACAAAAATTATCGACACAATATTAAGAAGTGTCGATACATATTATAGACCTATTCTCTCATAAAACCGGTATATGTATACCGATTATATTACAAAATTACCTATTACATTATAATTATGGGTTTCGATGTTTTTGGGATCGGCACTTTTAATAATTGTATCGACACTTTATGCGTGCAACCCTTTTGGATCGACACTCTATGAAAATGTATCGACACTTTGTAGGTTCACCCTTTTTGGCATCCATTATGGAAAAAAAGTATCGACACAATACTAATAAGTGTCGATAAATGTTGTAGACATATTTTTCATAAAACCAGTATATTTATACCAGTTACATTGAAAAATTACCCATTACATTATAATTATGGGGTTCAATGTTTTTTGGGTCGTTACTTTTTATATATGGTTAGACACTTTATGGGAAACTTTAAGTTTGGATACATTATAGAAAATAATTATAAATATACCGATATTTCTAAGTATGAAAACTTTGTTGTGGAGATCATAGAAAACATTTCTTTAATAATGTGTTTTGATACATTTGCACGCAGATGTAAAATACATTAATAACTAGTATTGATATTTCAATAATCCTCAAATGTATCTGTATACAAAGAAGCAAATATGGAATAATTAATGAAAATATACACACAATATAATCAAACCAAAAGATACATACACAACAATGTTCAAATAATGTACCGACAACGAAATTAATCCGATGAAAAAGGGTTATTTCTAACGAAGTCCGGAACATTAGGCGCCTTCAACAAATTTTCCAAATACTCTCGTATGTTTCCGCCTTTTTATGAGGACATACATAAATAATTTCAATTATCAAACTAATGAGGTGCAATTTTACTAACAATAAACTAAATTCGCATAAGCATGAATAAATTTGTGTCATACCTAGAGCACTGTCGTTCGAATGGGAAGCAACGTCAAAGGTATGTGGACATATGTAATTGTATTTCTATATAAACACATAAATTGTTAAAATAATCAATGTATGAACACCTGTTTAACTGGAAAAAAATATTGCATAAATGCAACTTACCGGATTATAAATCATTTTTTCCGCTGAATCATCGACCAAAAGTGTATTTAGCTCGTTAAAAACAGGACACGCGTTTCAAACATCATTGAGATCTTTACAGTAGGTAACATTATCGTATGTTTTGTATTTTTCTTGATCCTGTTCACAAACAATCGAACATAAATATGTAGGAATCATAGACAAAGAAAAGTCAGCAAACTGTAATGACATTCATCTTACCCAAACGAATAGAAAATGCTCAGAAAATAAAGGTAGTTTCTCAAGTACACGGTCGACGTTATGCATGAGATTGTAATCAAGTTTTAATGTTAACATTCAATTGTTTATTAACAATTTTGGCTACAGTAATTCAATTGCTCAACAGTTCTAACCTCATCTTGGAAGACCAAATGACAACAACAAAATTGTCTACACAAAATTGCATAAATTCAAATAATCCTGTTCCGAGGACAACATATACAACATGAAGAAAATGAGATTAAAGTTCTACGCTTATATGTTAAAATAATGGATACAAAAGAACAGAATTAAAACCTGCAGGCAGTCTTGGGATATAGGCAAGGACACCATTGAGATCAAAAATTAAAAGTTTTCTTGAAGGCAGCGTTGCAGACACGATATACTTGTTTGGATCATCATCATCAATATCGTCGTCATCTTCATCGTCATCTCCATCTTCATTGACCGCTTGGTTGTCCACATCTGTTAAAAGAAAATAAAATACATTTCAGAACGTGTAAAAGTTTAGAAACATAAATAATGAATTACCTAACTCGTTTGATGTCGTTGACGTAATTCGTCACGTAACATTGAGACTTCATCGCGCAATGATGAAATATCGGCTCGCATTCCACTCACAAGGGAATCAATATGCTCCCGAAAATTAACCATGTATTCCATCATGGTCTTAATTGTGACATCTTCTCCAACTGGAGCTTCTTCCATCATTGCGTCTCCAATTAGTTGCTCGTCTTCATGGCCAATGGGGTCCATTTTCTCCCTCTCTTGATCTAATCTGACCTCCTTGACACGCTTCCAACCGAGTTTTTCAACAAAATCATATCCCGCTTTTTTAATAATAACATGTCAATCTTGCGGGGTAATCGAACAGGGGCGTCATACGAAAAATCAACTTCTTTCTTCTTCAACAGATGGGTGATGACACATCCATATGGTAGTTAAGTTGAAATTGTTGCTCCCTTTGTGACCATATATACAATTGTATTAAATATTAGTTTAGCAATGTTTGGAGCCATTTTGGATTTGGATTTATACTTTGCTATCCACCAATAATCGCTGTCTCAAAGCATTGAATATTTTCCCCCACTAGGCCGGATATACCATGTGAGCATTTTGTGAAACACTCTCGACTCTACATCTAGGTGAATTGGGCTATTTATAGCAACCAGTTGTATTGTAGTATCTAAATTATTTTCATCTGAATCCCCTTTATTCTCGATTCCTAGACCCTCCACAATAGTTTTCGGAGATATATATATTTCCTTCCCCATGACATGTGTATTAATTCCTATTATATTAGTCTTATTAGGCTCGTGCTGTAAGGAAGCATTGTTGTAGAAGACTCTAACTAGGTTGAGGTAATATTTTGGTTATACACCAAGGAATTCAAGCCAACCCCAAGATGTAAATGTGGGTTTAAAACTAAATGCATATTTATCATCAAACAAGATACCCATGTCAATGACACGTTCGGGACGAATCTTCCTTACTTTAAAACTCGTCTGCCATCTTTGTTTCTCTATATCGGATCTAAAGTTCAAAGTTTTGAAGGACCTGATTTCCTTAGAAGAATCGTTTGTTTGAGAAGGAGGTTGTGGTTGAGAAGAACTGGGTTGAGAAGAGCTTTGAGAAAGACCGCGCTTCTGACGTTGACGTTTTGGAGCCATTTTGGGTGTGGATGCTATTACAATGGAACACAAACACATTCAGGAAAAAAAACTCCAATATACAAATTGATCAAACCCATAAAATATCGATAAATTTACCTGAATATCTGATCGTCACTGTTATGATAACGCTAGTATTCGTCGGAGAGGAAGAGTTTAGAAGCCTTTAGGTTTAGGGTTTATCGATTTGGAGTTTGTATCGAATAAATAATGAAGGGGGGAAAACACGCGATATTTAAATTAGTATCGACACAAAATTAAAAACGTGTCGATACATGTTGTAGACCTATTCTCTCATAAAACCGGTATATTTATATCAGTTACATTGAAAATTTACCTATTACATTATACTTATGGATGCATATGTTTCTGGGATCGATACTTTTTATAATTGTATCGATACTTTATGGTTGCACCCTTTTTGGCATTCATTCTGAACCAAAAGTATCGACACAAAATAAAAAAAGTGTCGATACATGTTGTGGACATATTCTCTCATAAAACCGGTATATTTATATCGGTTACATTGAAAATTTACCTATTACATTATACTTATGGATGCATATGTTTCTGGGATTGATATTTTTTATAAATGTATCGACACTTTATGGTTGCACCCTTTTTGGCATTCATTCTGGACCAAAAGCATCGACACAAAATTAAAAAAAGTGTCGATACATGTTGTAGACCTATTCTCTAATAAAACCGGTATATTTATACCGGTTACATTGAAAATTTACCTATTACAATATACTTATGGATGCATATGTTTATGGGATCGATAAATTTTACCTATTACATTACACATATGCTGACTTATTTTTTGGAAACTTAACGTTTGGGAATCATAATGGATAAAATGTTGGAAACAAATCAGTGTTTATTAATTTTTTCAGTAAAAAGTCTATTTACATTGTAAATTTACCTTTTACAACAATCTCTATATATCGTACGTATCAACATGACTCTTAATGTGTATAAGAAAATGTACAACAACCTACTGCTAACTTTTCTCATCTCATACATAATTACATTCACATACAAAATTATAAATCTTATACAAAATTATAAATCTTATAAAAAATTAACCCTACATTTACATCATTGCATCCTTTTGTTATTCTTGTGTCTCATTGCATCTTTTGTTATCTCATGTCTTCATTGATTTTGATTGTGGCTTACGAGATTGTTTAATATTCGCAATCGATCCCACTCTCCAACAACCTATATTCAAATTGTAAGAACGTTAAGTATTGTAAACCACAACATTCAATCTACGACTTTTAACAATTTTACCACAAACAAATTTTTAATTCCACTTATAAAATCATCAGTTGCCCCTGTAGAACCGATCGATTCCATCCATATCATCACAAACATGCCGCAATCATATCTGTTACAAAATTTGAAAACCACACATGTCAATTATGAATATTGCATAAATTAAGCTTTCTATTTATGATAACATCTCATACCCATTCAATTGCTTATTCTTCTTATGCTCCACAAATTTGAAATTTTTCAAGGGGAACTTTCCTAGAGATCCACAGTATTCAACCCAAATGTGTTTCTTATTATAAAAATCTAATATTTTAATCTGCATTAAAAAAGAAAAAGTTATGATCCAAAAAAAATTATACATTATAATTTACATAATGTCCTTTCATACATACATACATACATACATACCAATCTCTTAGCATTCTTCACTCTCTGTTTAGCTGCTTCAGATGTAAACATACTATCATATATTGTTGCAACACGATCTACCATATCCAACACCAACAGATACCAATGTGAATTATGGTAGTTTATTGTGATCATGATCTGTAACAAATTTCACACCCAATTTGACAAAATTCAGCATTCTATACCCGAAAACATCATTTGCAATTGGTATGGTGTCTTACATTCTCACAGTCGGTGGATTTCACATAGTTATCCAATATGGGACCCCAAAAGGTAGCAATTCTCTCAACACTTTCTTTTTTGTTGGCATCCAACGCCTGTTGCTGCAATCACGCAACAAACATTATTAATTTACCGTCTATAACACTACTTTTCAACATTTATTAATTTAACTCACTGCTAAGAGGTATGAAAGGTAGCCAATCCTCCGGAGTGACTTTTGAGAATCGTAGCATACTATCCAGGCGAGAAAATCAATAACCTAACAAAATTAATTACACAATCAGAACATATTCAATAAGTTTTAACATTTTATACTTCCTACTTACTACACCGCCTAACTATTCTGTAGGCTTCAACGTTGCAATGTCGTATACACTAGCGAATTGATTTCCCATTGAGATTACAGAATATCTGTATAAATCATTAGGATTAATATGTTGTCATGAAATATTTAAATATCACTCACAACAAAATATATTTCACTTACCCCGATTCTAACTCACTATTCCATAAATAATCACAAATTGCAGCTTCAATGTCATCAATTCCGCTTGGAATATCCGCTTTTTCAACCTACAATTTTGCATACAAATTTTTGTCACAACAACATGATAAAGATCAAATTAAGTTTTCTTTTATTCAACTTACCTTTTGCTTCTTCTTCTGGGGTGCAGGACATTCCGAATCCAAATCTACTGCTATAACACTCTCCGGTGTATAAATGACATCAACTTCCTTCCTCCTCATTTCTTCCATCTTTTCTTCTTCCTCCTCCCTTCTTTTCTTCTTCATATTTTTTCAGTTCCTCGTATTTTTGCTCTACATAGCTCTTCATCTCTTTTATTTCACCCTACAATTGATCTCTTTCATCCAAGTATTGATCAACCACCCCCTTCACCCCCGTAAGTTCACTCCTCAATTCCACAACGTCCTTCACCACTCCATCAAATTTTTCACCCGGCACCATCTTAAGATCACCCCTTAACACCTCAACTTCTTTCACCACTTCACCCCTTAACACCTCAACTTCTTTCACCACTCCATCTATTTTTCCTTCCACTTCCCCCTTATGCCTCTCAAATGTATCTTCGACTCTCTCAAGTTTCTCTTCGACTCTTGATTGTTTTTGCATGATATCAAATTGGATTTTTTTATATCAGCCAATTCAGACATCAAAATGTCGAAGTTACTCTATTTTCCCTCACCGTCATCCCCCTCACCGTCATCCCCCAATACAATCATCTCTCATTTCTTCTCCTCTGCCTCCTCTACCTCCTTTCCAATAACCTTCAAAATTAAATTACAATATTAAGACATTGATTATATTCTTAATATTATTTAATTACATTTATTACCATTTCTTTCTTCCTCGGTCTATCCAACTTTAACTTCGCCATCACTCTAACCACCTCTTCCTTCCCCCATGCACGGATGCGTGCCACTCTGGTTCTTTCATAAGACAACACTGCCTCACAGCCCGACCAAAAATCGAACATGTGCAACATGCATTTATAATAAAATTTATAATTTTATATAATAATTATACTATCATTTTATATAAAAACACAAAAAAGTTCTTCAACTCATTTACCTCTAAGATTGCTATGCACCCTTTGAGGTATCTCTCGATGCCCTTTTTAAAGGTGATTATTGATTCAATCAATATCGAATGAACATATTCAGCCCAATTGAATTCACCCTTCAAGCCTTCACCACAAATGAGCTTCATATAGTCCTTGGTCGTTGACGTATCACCTGTTGGACAAAGAAAGATACCGATAAGGTACAATTGAACTCTGCCCTTCAGCTCATCCCCCCCGTAAGATCCACTTTTGATTTCCTCTTCAATTTCAGCATACATCACCTTATGCTTCAAACCATATTTGGAGGGAAGTGCTTTCTAGTCCTTACTCTTACAGACTTCTACAACACTTTTGCCTTCATTTTCTACTACCCCCAATACGGCTGCAGCACATGAGATCCCGACAGGAAATGAAAAATCACCATACTTAGCAATACATTGTTTGACATCAAATTGCGCCCTCAAGGATCGACAAAATTCCCTTCGAATAGGTCGATCCCTTACTCCTACCAACGATCCAAAACCTATTTCTCCTAGCACATTCAAGTGACCCTTCTCCTTAAGGTATTTAATTAATGAATTCACCCTTTTAATGTCGCACCTTGTCGACACTTCCTACATTTTTTAACATTATATAATGTTATAGTTCTTATATATTTTGTATCAACGTATTTACAAAGTTTAATGAATACCTTATTTTCATGTGCTTTCCTCCGTTCTTTGTATTCTTTACTATCATTCCTTGACTGTGTGATGTAAAGTTTCTTTTCAGCATCACTCATCGAATTCCATTTCGACCTCACATCTTTTGTCACCTAATATTAAGCATAAACGTTTCTTAATCAATACATTAACACTAAATAATACTCAATGTCAATTTCATTTTACATACCGAACCGCTCTGTATGCCATCTTCCTTCATCCTTTTGCATTCGGCCATACTGTCAACATTTAAAATTTGTAATCAATTTAAAGTTCTTAAATACTTTAATCCAATTACCATTTCAACAATAATAATAAAAAGACATTGATACTTACTAGAAGTACATATATCCACCCTTTGGTTGCTTTCGAGTCTCGACCTCAATTTCAAAGTCATCTGCGCCACCAACAATTTTTCCACCCATTGACTCCATTTTTCCTTCATATATCAGTTTACAAAAATCAAATCAAATACTTGTTACATACACTTTATTCAATATACAATTATAGATAACTACTTTTGTTGTAAAACGGTTTTCTTCAAAAGAATTTGAATGGCCACTACAAAATGTGTCGGCACATTTATACAACCTATAATATAATTTTCTACCTATAATATTTAATAAAAGTATCGACATTTATATTTTACCTTGAATATCACTTTCTACCTGTAATCGGTCCCAAATGCTTCTTTACTCCAAAACCCCAAACAACACATAAAAACCCTATTTGCGATTATTGTAATAATAAAAAACTAGAGTTTTGACAACATAATTTTCGAATCGACTGCAGCAACAAAACAAACAAACTTCTCTTTAGAAACGCCTTCTGAAATGCAGCAACAATTATGCTTCGATTTCAAAAACTTGTCCGTTCTATCTATTTTCAGAGGATATTTAACTATGACTTTTATATTTTCATCAGATATGTTATTTATATTTAATCGATACAACTAAAAAAGTGTCGATACTTTTATATCAGGTGTCGATACTTTCGATAGGATAATTACCTATTTCTTTGAAAGTATCGATAATTTATAAACATACTTATGAAAGTATCGACACTTTCAATATATTCGGTAGCGCTTTATCGGTTTTATCATTTTGATACCGGTTTTATCATATTTTTACCTGTTATATCGTTGTGGATCGATACATTTTTATAAAGTATCGACACTTTATAAGCGCTAAAACTGCTTCTCTTTTAAATTCACAAAGTGTCGATCCTTATATTAAAGTATCGACACGTTCAAAATATCCGGTAAGGATTTACTGGTATTGTCTTTTCGTGACCGGTTTTATCGATATTTTTACCTGTTATATTGATATAGATCGATACATTTTTAATTTGGATCGACACAAACCGACAAGTTAAGTTTGCCGGTTGTCAATTTTTTTAATATTTCTTCATGACTTAGACCTACTACATTATTATTACTCAACATTTCCGGTAGCGCTAAACCGAATTTATTAAATATCTTTTAATGTATCCGGTAACGCCATATATTAATTGTATATTAACCCGCCTTTCCTGAGACATTCTCAATAATTAAAAATTTTACCTAATCAGTGATTGGGTAATGGATGGTCATTTTTCTAATCCCGATGAATATCAACATGGCGTGGTCAAGGTCTTTTTTTTATCAGATATTAGGATGAATTTTTATTAAATTTTTTGAAGTTGGATTAATATCTGTCGGATTTAGGTGAAATTCGATTTGTCTTAATATATTATTAAAATATTTTTATTGTATAATTATTTTTATAAAAACTTCGTGTTGTGTTAACGCTAATATTTATTAAAATATTTTTAAAGACACATAATACATCTATTAAAATATTTTATAGTATAAATTATAAAACTTTAAAATTTTAATTTGTATACTTGTATTGCCTTTGAAAAATAAGTTTATAATAGATTGTAGAAGTTGCGGAGCCATAGTTTGGTGAGGGTGTGAGCTACAGTTTGGTGATGGTGGACACATACTTATCTTGAAATTTAAATTTTCTTCCATTATTTATTTGTTTTACTGATGGTACTCACCCTGAAATTTTATTTGTGCTACTAACATATATGTGTTTTTCGACACCATTTTTCGCCCGGGCGGGGAAAAGACCGATACCGACTTTGAGTTTTATATTTGAAAATGAATCTTCGAAATGTGAGGAGTCGCCCCCAATCATTTAAGGTGCGAATGGGACACCATAAAAACCGGGTATTTTAATAAAACATTTTATTTTTATCAAAATATTGAGTTTTAAGGTATGTGAAAATCCAGAAACAAGCGCCCAAAAATTGGTACCAAGTTGATTATCCTATATTTAAAATCGGAAATTTTGAGTTCGATATTTATTTAATTTGAAAAATCATTACGGATGCAAAGTTGAAAAGGGTATTCGTTTATTGAGACCGATAACATTCGCTCCCAAGCGTAAATGCAGGAGATCAACTATTGTACCTAATAACCGGACACTGCCTCGATTTTAAAAAACATGATGTGATCTTTGAAAAGGATGTCGACCTATTCCGGAAATTACCAGTAGTCACCCCCTAAGCATACTTGCGGGAGATATACAATTAATTCCCTAATAAGTGAACATTGCCTTAGGTTTAAAAAATAGAATGCTATTAAACAAATTTTTTATTTAATCCTAATTAAGCTAAGGTAAATTAAAGGTTTTTTCTAGCTTAAGGTGTCAAATTATGAAAATTAAGGAACCTAGGGAACTAAACCTAAATGTAGGCTCTAATATTTACCCTATTTGATTTTTAAATCAATTATTGAATCGAATAACCGAGATGGTCCCTTGAGCATTTAGGCGAGGGCCGACTCGAATTAGGTAAATTAAAGGTTTTTCTAGCTTAAGGTGTCAAATTATGAAAATTAAGGAACCTAGGGAACTAAACCTAAATGTAGGCTTAATATTTACCCTATTTGATTTTTAAATCAATTATTGAATCGAATAACCGAGATGGTCCCTTGAGCATTTAGGCGAGGGCCGACTCGAATTATTTCCTAAATTTAAAGGACTAGATTGAAATCTAACCTAAAGTAGAGGCTCTATTTAACCTATTTAATTATGTCAAAATTAAAATACTAATCGAAGTTTGGGGACTAAGAAGCCAAGATCTAAAAATACCGAGTTCTAAGAGACTTAAAAGCTTAAGGACCTAAATTAACAATTTCTAAGGTTAAGAAATAATTGAAAACCTAATTATAATCTAAATTATCAAACCTAAAGTTTTTTAGAAAATATTAATTATTAATAAATTTTAAAACTCGGGCAATCGATTCGAGTAATTGGGCATCTTATGCGAAAACTCAACTCAAATTTCTCCCTAATAAAACTAAAGTGTCATCATAATTTTGAAGTTTGATTCAAATATTAATCTAATTTAAAATTAAATATAATAATTAAACTATGAAATAAAATAATTAATAATAAAATTAATTAAAATAACAAATAAATAAAAATAGTAAAATAAACATAAAATAAAAAATAAACATACATACATGGACTTAATTGCATAAATATTAAATTACTAAACTAATAGGGAATAAATTAAACATAAAATAAGAGCTAAATTAAAACAAATTAAAAATGAAAGGACTAAATTGAAATAAAAAAAACATATTTAGGGACTAAAATACAAAACATTTGTATTCTTCAGGGACCTAAGAGCAATTTTTCAATTTATTTAAGCCTAAAAAGTAATCTGCTAAATTAAAAAGAGAAAATTGCAAAATCAGTCCATAAAGATTTAAAAAAAATTAAAAGGTCTCTACACATGACTAAAGTGTAAAAACATGGTTAAATAACGGGGATTAAAAAGAAATTTTACCAAAATAAATAAAAATAGGTAAATAAAAGGGAAAATTACAGATTTAAACCCTACAAGACCAAAATTTAAAAACACACTTAAATTACAGAGCATGCATAATATAAAGGTAAAATAACAGTTTTGGTCCACTCAATGGCCAAATTGCAAAAACAAGACAAAAGTTTAGGGGGTTAAACACAATTAACCCCTATACTTTTCTTAAAATAAAATTTATTTTTTTACCCTCATTTCAACTGAAACTTAGATAAAAAAAAAGCCTTAGGAGCTCTCCCCCTCCCCAGCCAGCAGTAAGCCGGCCACCTCTAACCGCCTCCGGTCACCACTCTGACCGTCGTACACGGTGGCCAGAATTCTCCAAACTCTCCAAAAATGACCCGCAACCTAGATCTACCCCTAGATGCCAAATCTAGCCTATAACGACCTTAAACACCCCAAAATACTTCAAAAAGCCTCAGTCTCCTCATGCCCTGGTGATCTCCGCCTCAGACGAACGCCCCCGACAACTTAGGTAACCATGAAACTAACCCCTCTCTCTCTCTCTCTCAATTTTTAATACATGAATATATAATATATAATATATAATATAATAATATTACTTTTGTTTCGAAACTAAGAAAAAAAATAGGAGAGTACATTTAACTCTAACAACTCTTTTTGATGTTTTTTTATTTCTTTCAAAAATAGAGGGTGAAAACCCTTTTTATAGCTTTAGTTCAGGGTTTAGAAACCCCGAAATATAACAAATATTTTATATATTTTTCCTATGAAATCATTACAATAATCTGATATTTGTGTGTGAACTTGGATTGAGTGTTGGTTGCTTATTATGTTCTGAGTTTCTGACACTGCAAGGCTCCGATCGGTGGTAGCAGTGGTGACCAAAGAGTGGCTAAAACGGGTGATAGCAGCTAATTGGGAAAAATGGTGGCGGTGGCTATGGTTTAAAGACCCTAACAAATTAAGGTTAGATTTGGGCTTTGACTTGGGCCCGGGTCAGGTTTGGACCCAATTTTGGTTTAGTTTGAGGTTAATTTAGGGTTTGGTTTAGGCCTAATTTAGGGTTTAGTTTAGGCCTGGTTCAAGTTTGATTGTAAGAGGGTTTAAGGCTTTAATTAGATTTTAATTGGGGTTTGGTTTAGGGTTATTTAGGTTGTTCGATTTAGTTTAAAAAATGGTGATTACAGCTGCCCCTCTTTGCTCATTGATGTGAAACGAGAATAAAACAAAGATAAAAAATCATTTTTCATCTTGGTCTCTTCTTGTCACGCTGCGAACTCTTCACTAGGAATGTCAATTCTTCTCCTTCTGTGAAATTCGTCGAGTCCTCGCTGCAAATGATGTCCTCTTGCTTCGTTCTCTTGGTCGAGTCTTGATCTTCAGTTCTTCAAGCAACGGGGTTTTTCTCATCATGATCTTTCCACTATAAATGTTGATCCCTTAAGTGAGCGTTACTGATTCGAAGTGTTGTGTGAATGGAGGAAAATAAATGTTATCCCCTCTGGTGGGGTGTTGCTGATTCGAAGTGTTGTGAATTGAGTAATAGTAAATGTTAACACCTCTGGTGGGGCGTTGTTTGTTTTAAGAAGAACAATCTCAAGTGAGATAAATCTTCCGTTTCGAGTGAAACTATCTCAAGCAAGAAAAAATCTTATGTTTCGAGTGAAACTATATCAAGTGAGATAAAATCTTCTGTTTCGAGTGAAATTATCTCAAGCGAGATAAAATCTTCTGTTTCGAGTGAAACTATTTCAAGCGAGATAAAATCTTCTATTTCGAGTGAAACTATCTCAAGAAAGATATAATCTTCTGTTTCGAGTGAAACTATCTCAAGCGAGATGTTGATCCCTCAGTCATTGTTGATTTGAAATGCCGTGAATCGAGCGACATGTCAAACAAGCTCTTTTCATTATGAACTTCTTCTCCCTCTATCGGATGAGTTCTTCTCATTATTAACTTTCCATTTGAAGTGTTAATCCCTCAAACGAGGCGTTACTGATTCAAAATGTCGTGAATCGAGCGTTAGGTTGAAAAAGCTCTTCTCATTTTGAACTTCTTCTACCTCTGTCGGATGAGTTAATCTCATTATGAACTCCCCATTTGAAAATGTTAATCCCTCAAGCGAGGCGTAGTTGGTTTTAAGAAAAACAATCTTAAGTGAGATAAATATTTTGTTTCAAGTGAAACTATCTCAAGCGATATGTTGACCCCTCAAGTGAGGCGTCGCTGATTCAAAATGTCGTGAATCGAGCAAAGGAAATGTTGAAAACATCCTCCCCGAAGGTCTTATGGGTGGCCCGAAGGACTTATCATCTTGCTCAAAAGACTTATAAATGACCCGAAGGATTTAAGCATCATGCTCGAAAGACTTACTAATGGCCCGAAGGACTTATTCATCAAGAAACCCTTGAAAATCAACCTTAGTTTCCTAAAATCTTTCATTTTTAGTTATCATTAAGAAACCCCTTGAAAATAAGGCTTAATTTCTAAAAACTCATTTGAAAACATCAAGAAACCCCTAAAATTAGGTTTAGTTTGTTTTAAAAACTCATTGAAAATCATCATCAAGAAACCACTGAAAATCAAGCTTACTTTCTTTAAAAACTCTTTTGAAAATATCATGTTGTTTGGGCAACATGCCCCCACATCAACGTAATGATTCTTCTTGTATTGGGTTCCTCAATTCTTGAGGTTCTGCCACTCGAAATATAATTCCCTTCATTCAAGGCTTGAGTTCTGTCTTTTCCTTCTTTTATTTTCTTGAAAAATCTGTAACAAATGTGCTTTAATGCAAAGATGAAAATTCATATATGTATAATGCATGTTTTTCTTGATTAATAGCAATGAAAATGTGCTGAAGCAATCTTCATTCTCTTCTTGATATGTTCTTCTTCATTCTGTTCTCACACTAAGGTGTACTATTGCATCTTTTTGCAAAAATCTGCTTTTCTTGCTCTTTAACATTCAGGTTTTTTGCCCCAACTTCTGATTACGAGCCTCTAAGTTTGAGGGACCTCTGTCAATTTCCATGTTAAACTCTCCAGAGAGATTGTCCTGTTTGAAAATATTTTCTTTCTTTTTATTTTTAAAATATGGAAAGTTCGTTTAAGAAAAATGTCCTTCTTTTAGGCTCACATTTGAAGCAAATCACAGAACATGAGTTCGCTAAATATCAAAAGAATCAACAGATCTTTTAATCTTTCAAAGTTATACCTCTTTGACAAGTGTCAAAATTGATGAGTTGGTTTCAGGTTAGCTCCTTAAAGTTTCTAAGGTTTCAGTCATTGAAATGTTATTTCTTTTTCGGTCTTTGTGAACCTTACGGCATGTCCCTCTTCTTTGGCTTGGTATTTTAATCAGAAGCGGACAAAATAACGCAACTAGTATAATTAATCACTAGACTTTCTAGAACACTTTTGTTTCGATTCTCTGAAATCTTTCATTTGTTCAAGCTTCATAGACTTCCCTTAGTAGAGGTAGTGCAGGGACATCAGTCTAAATAAATTTCGGAGTGCTTGTATGAAGTCGACTATAACAGGTGTTCCTCAACTCCCTTAGTCCATTTTTATTGAAACTCATTATTAGATCAACTTAATTTAATTTGCCATTGTTTGGTTAGTTGAATTCAGCTTTTTTGTATATATATTATGATTTCCTTCATTGGGCTAGCTGAAGGGTTCGTCTCATTACAAGATCTTTGACTTGACAATTACAGTGGAGCAAACATCGAACTGCTAAGTATCCGAGTAATGTCATGGTTCGAATGCAATCTATTCATAAAGCCAGGGCTTTTGAGTTAACTCTATAACCAATTACTTTAGCAGAATAGCTCAGCTTTATTGTATAATTTATAGTAATAACTTATTAACCTCTTGAGTATTCAGATTCAGAATTTCTTATGCTCATCGAGAAGAACCTGTTATAGTCTAGGTGTCTTTGATAGTCAAGAAATCCCACATTTAGAGCTCAGTTCCTAAACAACTGACCTAAACTAAATTCGTCTATTCCACTATTCCATTTGCAAAAATTAAGATCATCACTGAACGTCCTCAACAGAAGTGTAGTCTAGGAAGTTTTGTAATGTCATACACAAGAGATGCCCTATGTTGTCTGCTCTTATTCATACTTTAATGCCAAGCCTTTTGATCATTTCCTCATGAGAGGAGAAGGCTATAGTGGTCTCTGTAAGAGAAGGGTATGGGGTTGTATCATCTGTGGTAAGGTCAAGGGTCATTGTTTTATCAGTTTTCAATCTTGTCATTTTGTCAGAGATCTATAACTCTAATTTTAAAAAAGTTCTTTTAATCCAATAGATAGTTAAAGAATTTCGAGTCTGAAAATTACTCATTGCTCATAACCTCAGAAGGTAGCATTTTATTTAAAATGTTCGATTGTTAAGTGACTTGCAAACTTTTTAATTAAAAAGAAAGAAAATAAATTCAAACAAGACAATATGCGAGTGCATCAAAAGTTTGTAGTGGCTGCAATGATTTTTCTTGGTTTGCATCAGAATACCCTGTCATTCATCGAATGTCCATGCCCCTGAATCGATTAAATGTTAAACCTTGCACTTCAATGCCCCACAATTCTCATTAGTATGCCCGAGCTTCCCATGTGGTAGCTACATACTACATTAGCATCATGCCCCTCAGGAAATGGATATTCTTTTGGTTTAGACTGAACTAGAGTCACAAGATTCTTCTCAACTAGTAACGGGAACAATTCTTCATATGTCATCGGAATTTCACCAATAGGGATCTTCTCTCGGGTCACTCTATAAGGTTTGGTCTCATGAATAGATGAAACCTCACTATATTGACCTCATATCCTTTTATGACGTCAACACTATTAGAGCCTCTTATCTTGCCATTCTTGATAGTTGTTTCGATCATTTCCCCACACATGACAATGTTAGAGAAATTCTTGATGGTAGTTCCTATCATGTGATCAATAATTGAGGTTTTAATGTATTGATGAACATAGTAGCGAACTCATTTTTGGTCACTAGTGGTTGCACTTGAGAAGCAATGTCCCTCCATCATTGCGAATATTGTCGAAAGTTCTTATTGCGCCTCATCTCCATGCTTTGCAATGTGATTCGATTAGGGCCATATCCGTGATGTGCTTGTATTGACTCCAAAAGGGATGGTAAAGTTGCCTAGATCCCTCAACTTAGGCAGCAACTTGTTGGTTAAAATGACACTACACTCTTATATGAGCACAATGGTTTCGATATCATGAATCTTTTTTTTATTGGCTAATAACTCTTTTTATATTTCCCATAGTTGGAAATTTAAACAATTGCATCAAGAAAATGTATCTGGACTTGGAGATTCTTCATCATGATATAGAATTGTCAGCACTCCTCATCATTCTTTTCTTCATTGAACCACTGAGGAAAAGAAATTGGACAAGTAGGGTTTGAATGTATCGACATCTTGGGTGGTGCAGATGTCGTTGACATATCAAGCATTGACATTGTAGGTACTGATAATTTCTGGTGTGTTTTTCGAACTTCCAGCCTCCTTACTTACTTCATTCCTCACTTTTCTTGACCTTTCATGGGTCGCTATTGAAGGTTGACCACTAACGTTCTTAGGTTCCCTAATTTGTTTGCAACTACAGTGCACTTTAGCTTTGGGACTCTGCATGTCACTAGGAAAGTTCCCATGGGGTTGTGTGTTAATTGATGAGGTAGTTACCCAAATTGCATTTCCAAGGTTCGGATAGAAGAACAATTTCCTTGGACAATGGCCTCGGTGCGTGTGATAAGCTCTTTCATTAAGGCTTCTAATAAGGCTAAGGGATCAGAGCTAGAAGGTTATGAGTAATTGGATTAACAAGATATAAAGGCGTTGAAATTCTAAAACTGATGAGACTATTGAGATTGTGGCTGCGAAATTTGTTGACTGACTAGGACAAGTCGATTGTGATTGCATTGGTTGGTTACTAAATGATTGCTAATTATAATTTTGTTATGGGAATTGTTTTTATCTTTTATAATACTCGAGCACTGAGTAAAATTGCTTGAGGGGTTGTTACTCCTAATTCGATAAGCATTGGATTGTTGCACATGGGCTTGATTTCCCCAAGTTGATTGACTTTGGTTGGTAGAATTTCTCCAAAGTAGTTACTAGAGTAATTTTCTCTAAAAGTTGTTAACAAAGCAATAATTCTCCTTATTATGAGGAAAATATTCAAAACTGTGATTGTCGTCACATATTTCACAGATAAATTCTAGAGTATCATTCTGGTGGGTGGTTTGAATAGGCGTCTTCTCAGTGGTCCCTTGCATGTTTTTGGTGAGAATTGTGAGCGTGGAGACTTGGGTACCAAAAGAAGAAATGATGTTTAAGACAAGGACACCAGAAGTATTTCTTGATGTGGCCGCCCTTGATATAAGATATTGGTAGTCATTTTGTGAAAGGTGCTCCAATATTCCAACAACATCAATGTACGTGCAATCAAGCAATGAACCATTGGTAGATATATCAACTATGTTCCTTGTCTGCTTATTCAGCCCATTATAGAAGATCTCGATTTGGGTCTGTTGCTGAAGACCATGCGTTAAGCAATGACACAACAAAGATTTGAAGCGTTCCCACGTGGTATGAAAGTTCCCATCATCAGATTATTGGAAGGTTGTAATATTATTCCTTAGTTTTGCATTCCTTGTAGGTAGGTTGAACCTGAGCACAAATTGTGTGGCCAACTCATTACGCGACATAATAGAACCTACAGGTAAACCAAAGAACCATTTCCTCACGTTTCCCAACAAAGAGTAAGGAAATAATTTCATTTTCAAGGCGTCATCAGGAACACCTTGTGGGGAAAATGAAGCACAAATTAACACAAAGGATTTTATGTGTTCCTAATCATCTTCATGTGGTAGACCAACATACTGGCCATTCAATTTGAGCATTTGAAACATGACCGATTTGAGTTCGAAGTTACCTGCCTAAATGGTCGGTCACATAATCCCATGTTGTAAATCATCTAAGACAGGGACAATAAAATTACAGATTGATCACTTTGCCATAGCTCGTCTAGCTTGAGCTTGAGCTTGCCTTTGATGCTTTAGAGTCTTTTCAGTTTCACGATCAAAATTTAGTATCTCACTAGGGTTGCTCCTGGTTATGCACTGTGGCCGCAACAACTGTCACTGCAAAAGAACAAACAAAGAAAAGAAAATAAGTTAAACAACTAACTAAGAATAAACAAACAAAAAATGAAATAAAAACAATAAGCATAAAAAAGGTAACTCCAAAACTTGATCAGCTGGTTAATGTCACCGCAATGGTTCAAGTGTACAATCGTCGATTGCAAGGACAATGATAATCTTTAAGTTAAAGATATCGATCCTACAGGGAACGATAGTGACACAACTATTGTTATTAGGAAACTATTTTGTAAAGGAAAAGAAGTGAGTTGATTGAGTATGATGTGGTTCTAAGAATTGCATCGACAACAAAGTAAATGAAATAAAAGAAATAACAAATCAATGGAAATAAATGGAGTACTCCTCAGATTTCATGCAACCGAAATACACAAACAACTAGCTAAAGTATTTTGATCATTGATCTCTGCACAATAAAATATACTAAGCATAACATTCATTTGCATCTATCCAAACCCAACAAGCTAAGAATTTATCCCTTCCAGGCATTACACTCAAGTCATTGCATTGGCAATCTACCCAACTTCCGTTTTGGTTAAAGTTAGTTCCGTCAACAAGGATTACTTCAAAAGATGTCATCGCAATGTCACATCCGTGAGCATTGCGTCCCTAGATTCAATAGATATAAAAAAACAAAGGAACACTTAATATATATTGCAAATCCAAAGTATTTAAAGAAAACTTCCATTCAACCATAAACAAAAAAGATAGTAATCAAAATATGAAGAGTTTAAATAGGATCATTTAAAACAACTAATATCTCTATTAAGTCGCTCGATGATGATCCCTGCTAGCTTAGTTGTGTTGCGTGACTGCTTCCGCATTCCACACCGATGTAGTCAATCATAAGAGGAGCTCTGAGAGGTACTTAGAATACCATGGAAATGACATCTATGCTAATGAAGAGGATGGCTAGGGTATACTAGTGTAGAAGATGATGGACGAGAGAGAGAGCCCCCATGTCCTATCTTCCATCTTATATAGGCTCTCAAAATGTACAGCTGTCTTTCACCCCAAAGGTCTGACCCTCTGTGATGTAAGGTACTCATACCTTTAATTGATTTTGGATCTAGAAAGGAACCAAAACAACCTCCAAATAAGTGAATGGCTCAAATAGAATGGCTTGGTAGTTGATGTAAGTGAAAATGTAAAGTTATTTCTGATATGGGATTGGTAGCGAAAGTATGGTTGATATGGAAATGGTTTGGGATTATGAAACAAAGGAAAGGGTAGGATAGTATCTTAAATAAACTAAGGAAAAACCAATTATATAGGAGAGCAAAGACCCAACCTTATAAGTCTATTTAAGGGGTGGTAGAAAGAACTTTGACTCGCTAGATAATAATCTAGGAACCATAAGTATAGAAGAGGTTGACGTCACAAGTATAGAAATACTTGATAAGTCGATAAAAGTCACCAAGGACTTGAGAAAAGAGATAACTCTCACTTGAATAAATTATAAGAAATGTGTTTTTACAAAGAAATAGGATTACCCTATTTATATAAATGAAAAGACATGGCTGAATAGATACATGGTGGTTCGGCCAGCCCTTGTGTCCTTTTAAAAATACATAAATATTTGGAAAATTATCTAGAAGAATAGGTGATGTTTAGGTTGGAATGGAGAGCCATAAGCCTTGGTTGATTAGTCTTTGAATCCTTTCAATTTTGGTGCCCAATTGAGGCAACACATGCCTTAGCCGAATGGTGATGTTGGTTGGATTCTTGGCGCTCCTAGGGGGTAGTCACACACATGGCACATGTCTTGCTGGTCATATGGCATACACATGGGAGTTCTAGAGAGCCTTGTGGTGCAGGCTTGTGTATAGGATGAAGGTTGGTCATGTGCATCACCTTGGACGTGCATGGGTTCTCCTCCAAGCTTGCTTGAGTGTGTAGCTAGCTAGAAATGCAAGGGATGATGGAGAATGAGCTTCATAGACGAGACCTCATTGGTTCCTTAGCACCTCTCCTAGCTACTTTTAGCTTCCCATTTGATCACTTTCAGCAATCTGGATTCATTTAGTCCAATGAGCTAAGTTTAGCTAGCCCTTAGCTCCTCCAGCTGAATTGAGCTTTTCACTGTCTTCCACGAGTTGTCATGGAGATAGTGAGTTGTGAGCTACCATAGAGTGCCAAATACTCCCTCAAGCTGCCCTAATGTGTGTCGTGCTTCTACGTACCTATATCTGTAAAGAAAATAAGGTAAATCAAAGGAAATGAGATGTAATGAATAAAATACGTTATTGTCGTGCATGTTTGTGAACTTATAAGCTAAAAATGCATGTCAGCTAAGAACTATATGATATAATAAATGTGAGCTAATGTATATGACTTAGAAGCTGAATTGAATGGAAATGAGCTAAGAAATGAATGAATGAACATGCTGCCAATTCATGAATGAAATGAAACTTATATAAGTGAATGCAAGACTAATATAAATCAATTAATATACTGGAAATAACATCATGCAACAAGTAATATAAAGATGTGGATATGTTAAGTTACATTTAAGCTATTAAAACATTATATAGCTTAGCATTGGGTGGTGTTAACTTGTCAAATGAATTGAAAGCTTCAAGATACTTAATTAAGAGTAATTCCGTGAATTATTTGGCTCTGGGGTTGAGTAATGAGACCTTGAGGCATCACTTATGGATATAGTGTAGGTGTCACCACATCATCCCCCTTCTTTTAGGTGATTTGTCCCCAAATTATTTCCATCTTCAAATGATGACAAATCAGATACATTGAATGAAGCACTTACATCACCGAACTTACTAGGTATTCTAGTTTGTATGCATTATCGTTTATATTTTCCACGATTTGGATTGGACCATCTCCTCGGGGTAGAAGTTTGGACTTCCGTTGATTTGGGAACCGTTCCTTCTTAAAGTGCACCTAAACCCAATCACCCACTTCAAAGGTTACCTTTCTCCTTCCTTTATTTGCTTGCTTCTCATATTGTCGAGTCCTTGTTTCAATGTTGTCATTGACTTGTTGATGGATCCTTTTCACGAATTCTACCTTTTCTTTCCATCTTTGTTCACTAATTGATCACAAAGCAAAGGAAGTAAGTCTAAAGGAGTTAAAGGGTTAAAGTCGTACACTACCTCAAATAGGGAATACTTTGTTGCTGAATGAATGGTTCGGTTGTATGCAAATTCCGTATGTGGAAGACATTCTTCCCAAGTCCTGATGTTATTCTTGATGATGGATCTAAGCAGTGTTGACAAAACACTATTTACTACTTTAGTTTGTCTGTCTGTTTGTGGATGGCATATAGTAGAAAAGAGTAGTTTTGTGCCAATTTTACTCCACAATGTCGTCCAAAAAATGGCTCAAGCATTTGACATCCCTGTCTGACACAATGGTTCAAGGAAGTCCATGTATCCTTACCACTTCTTTGAAGAACAAATTTGCAATATGGATGGCATCATCAGTCTTGTGGCATGGTATAAAGTGAGCCATCTTAGAGAACCTATCGACCAACACATGGATTGAATCTTTCCCACTCTTGGTCTTTTGTAGTCCCAAAACAAAATCCATAGAGATATCAACCCATGACATAGTTGGGATGGGAAGAGGAATGTATAATCCATGGGGCATAACTCTTGATTTTGCTCTTTTATACACTAGGCACCTTTCACACACCCTTTCAGTGTCTCTTTTCACCTCTGGCCAAAAGAAATGTTCTTTCGAGATGCTAAATGTCTTTTCAATGCCAATGTGTCCCATGAGTCCTCATTCATGTGCTTATTTGGTAAGTACTTCTCGTATTGAGCCTTGTGGAATGTAAAGTCTTCCTTATTTAAAAAGGTAGCCATCGTGTTGGTTGTATTTTTTATGAGCACCTATTTCACACAATTGATACTTTTCTCCAAAGTCCAAATCAGTAGCATATTGCTCTTTGAAGAATGAAAAACCAATGAGTTTAAAATTTAAAGTATTAAGTAAAACATACGTGCATGAAAGAGCATCAACCACGATGTTATTTTTCCTTTCTTATTGTGTATAACATAGGGAAAGGACTCAAGAAATTCAACCCATTTGGCGCGCCTCTTGTTAAGTTTGTGTTGTCCCTTGATGTGCTTCAATGCCTCATGATTAGTGTGGATGACAAATTCCCTTGGTAACAGATAATGTTGCCATATCTCCGATGCTCAAATGAATGCATACTTCTTTTTGTCATAAGTTGGATAGTTCAGAGTTACACGAGTCAATTTCTCACTAAAATAAGCAATTGGCTTCCTTTCTTAACTCAAAACAATACCTACTCCAATTCCGGAGGCGTCACATACAACTTCAAAAGTTTTATCAAAATTTGGCAAAGCTAGTAACTGTGCATTTGTTAAACAATCCTTGAGTTCGACGAATGCCATTTATTATTCTTTTCCCCAAGAGAAGATTGAATTATTCTTAATAACCCCTGTTAAAGAAGAGGCAATGTAACTAAAGTTTGGTACAATCCTTTGGCAGAAACTAGCCAAACCATGGAAACTCTGGACTTGACTGACCTTAGTAGGTCTTGGCCACTCCTGAATTACTTTGATCTTTTCTGGATCAGCCTCCAAGCCTCGTGAACTTACAATGAAGCCTAAGAAGGTAACTTTTTTAGTAAAAATAGCACACTTCTTGAGATTAGCATATAAGTTCTCTCCTCTCAAAGTGCCAAGAATATACCTTAAATGATCAGTATGTTCGTTTAGGGACTTACTGTATATCAAAATATCATCAAAGTAAACAAAACAAAACTTACCGATGTAAGGCTGAATGACATGATTCATCAAATGTATAAAAGTGTTGGGTGTGTTAGTTAGGCCAAAAGACATGACTAACCATTCATACAAACCTTGTTTGGTTTTGAAAGCAGTCTTCCACTCGTCGTCTTCCTTCATTATAATTTGATGGTAACCACTTTTCAAATCAATCTTGGAGAAGATGTTGGCACCACTGAGTTCATCAAGCATATCATCCAACCGAGGTATAGGATGTCTATACTTAATGGTAATTTTATTCATGGCTCTACAATCTACACATATTCCCTATGTCTCATCTTTCTTTGCTACCAACAAGACCGATACAACACAAGGGCTCAAACTCTCCCGAATGTATCCTTTTTCTAGTAGTTCTTTAACTTGCTTTTATAATTCCTTGGTTTCTTCAAGGTTGCTTCGGTACGTTGGTCTATTGGGAATGGTGGCTCCGGGAATGAAATCAAATTGATGTTCAATTCCCCGAATTGGTGGTAGACTATATGGAATTTATTCAGGAAACATGTCTTTAAATTCTTGTAAAAGAGTGGAGATAGAAGAAGACAAGCCTTTAGAAGGGTTAGTAAGTAGAAATTTTTCCTTGTACATAAGCACAAGTATAACCTTCTTTGTGGACAAATGCTTCTGAACATCTTCTCTGCTGGCATATATGTTCATCTTTTGAGTATTGCTTTCTTTGGCCTCATTTGCTTTCTCCCATTCTTCTATACGTGCTTTAAGGGTCACATGGCATTAATGGACTTGATTTGGAAGCATAGGTGCCAACGTGATCTTCCTTATTTGATGTTGGAAAGAATACTGGAAAATTCATCGTGAGTAGCCTTCTTATCAAATTACCAAGGACATCCGAGAATAACGTGGTTTGCACTCATTGGCACCACATCACAAAGGACTTCATTCTTATATCTTCTAATGGAGAAAAGAACAATTACTTGTTTGGTAACATTGGCTTTCCCACGTCATTTAACCACTGTAATTTGTAGGGATAAGGATGCTTGGAAGTATTTATGGCTAATTTATTTACCATATGGGTGCTTGCTACATTTGTGCAACTTCCTCCATCAATGATCATTATGCATATGTTTCCCACATGACATTTGGTATAGAAGATGTTCTTTATTTGTTCATCTTCTTGACTTTGAATGTTCAAAGTTATTTTAACTTGAATGACACTCAATCCGCTCGTGTTTAAACTCTAGGACTTCAATGCTTTTACTTGTCCTCTTCTAGTCTCCCATGCTCAAGCCTTTTTCCTCTCAATCTCTTTGTCTCAACTTCTAATTAGACTTTATTCAAAACTGTACCAAGTAATCTTTACATGTTGTGCGTCAGCTGTAAATGGTTAGTAGACATGAAAAAAAAAATATAATGTAATAAGGTGTTATAGAAATAATAAATAAAAGAAGAAAAGGGGTTACTTACAGTAAAGTCACTTTACAACATTTCTATCACCACAATCAATTAGAAATGCTTACTTGACTTGCTTGGTTATGAGAACTTTTTATTTGTTCTTTCAACTTCTTTTTCTTTGCAATTTTCTTTTTTTTCAATTACTTTTGTTTTCTTCTTGAGTGCTTGCAATTTTTTGCTAATTTTTTAACTTTATTCACTTGCACTTCTTTTTGTATTTTGGATATGTTGTTGTTCCACTTTGCTTCTTCCACCAAAGCTCTGAGTATCACTTGATGTAAGGTACTCGTACCTTAAATTGATTGTGGACCTAGGAATGAAGCAAAACAACCTGCAAATAAGTGAATGGCTCAAATAGAAAGGCTTTGTAGTTGATGTAGGTGAAAATGGAAAGCTATTTCTGATATGAGATTGGTAGCAAAAGTATGGTTGATATGGCAATGGTTTGGGATTATAAAAAAAAGGAAATGGTAGAATAGTATCTTAAATAAACTAAGGAAGAACCAGTGCTATAGGAGAGCAAATACACAACCTTATAAGTCTATTTAAGGAGTGGTAGAAATGACTTGGACCCACTAGATAATAATCTAGGAACCACAAGTATCAAATGGAAAGGTTGATGCCACAAGTATAGAAATACTTGATAAGTCGATAAAAGTCACCAAGGACTTGAGAAAAGAGATAAATCTCACTTGAATAAATTATAAGAAAAGTGTTTTTACAAAGAAATAAGACTAGCCTATTTATAGAAATGAAGGGACATGGCCGAATGGATACATGGTTATTCGGCCAGCCCTTGTGTCCTTTTAAAAATACATAATTATTTAAAAATTTATCTAGAAGCATCAGTGATGTTTCGGTTGGAATGAAGAGTTATAAGCCTTGGTCGAATAGTCCTTGAATTCTTTCAATTTTGGCGCCCAATTAAAGCAACACATGTCTTGCCCAAATGGTGATGTTGGTTAGATGCTTGGCGCACCTAGGGGTTAGTCACACGTATGGTAAACTTCGTGCTGGTTATATGGCATGCACATGGGAGTTCTAGAGAGCCTTGTGGTGCATCCTTGTGCATAGGATGAAGGCTGGTCATGTGAATCACCTTGGGTGTGCATGGGTTCTCCTCCAAGCTTGCTTGAGCGTGTAACTAGCTAGCAATGCAAGGGCTGATGGTGAATGAGCTTCCTAGATGAGGTCTCCTTGGTTCCTTAGCGCCTTTCCTAGCTACCTTCAGCTGAAAATTTGATCCCTTTCAGCAACCTAGCATCATTTAGTCCAATGCGCTATGTTTAGCTAGCCCTTAGTTCCTCCAGCTAAATTAAGCTTTCCATTTTCTTCCACGAGCCACCATGGAGATTTTAAGCTAAATTAAGCTTTCCATTTTCTTCCACGAACCTACATGTTCAAAGAAAACAAGGTAAATCAAAGGAAATGAGATGGAATGAATGAAATACTTTGTTGTCGTGCATGGTCGTGAACTTATAAGCTAAGAATGCATGTAATGATCTAAGAACTATATGATATAATATAAAGATGTGGACATGTTAAGTTACATTTCAGCTATTAAAACATTATATAACTTTGCATTGGGTGGTGTTAACTTGTAAAATGAATTGAAAGCTTCAAGACACTTAGTTAAGAGTACTTCCCTGAATTGTTTGGCTCTGGATCAAGTAATGAGACCTTGAGGCATCACTTCTGGATCTAGTGTAGGCGTGATTACATCACTTTGTACAACTTTCTAGAATATAGGCTAGCTCAACATAACTATTTGGCTTCTAGAAAGGCCTCTCTTCATTCCACGATTGTACCCGCATACAATTCCAAGTTCATGATGGAGACAATCTGCTCTTTGGTTGAGGCAGCAAAAAAATCCTAATAATCAGTAAACTAGGCAACGACAAGAACACAAGTCTTTCAACCATTTAAAGTGCATATGAGGAGAAAATGATAAAATGCAAATCATGCAATGTTGCAATGTTGCAATAACTAACTCTAAATGCAATGTGATGACACTAAATGTGGAGACAAGTATGATGATATGCACAACTTAGGGATAAAATAATTGATGAGTGATTTATTTCATTATTATTTTATCTTTAATTATTCTTTATTGATTAAGTAGTATAGTTGATTTAGGCATTTTATTCGTTTTTCTTTGTAGGACATTAAATTCCAGAAACAACATTAAAATGAAAAAATTCTACAATTTTTTTTTTATTTTATGGAGTCAAGTCTGGAGTAGTGGTCATGATTCGGGGCATGACAATATCTAGCATGGCATCCAGTCAGCAACTTCTAGAAGACTGTCCAATAAGCCTTTCTAGAAGGATGGATGAAATCAACTAAAATTCAAATTAGGATTTATCACTTGTTTTTTGGATTTTATTTGAATATTTTCAAGAATTATCTTTAGTCATTTCTACTTCATTTTTAGGGTTTTGGAAAGCTATAAATACCCTTAGGATGTAGCTTCAAAAATACAATTCATATTCAATTTACTTTGTCTTTGAGGTTTTGTTTTATAAAAGTTATTTTTCTTTTTACTTTCTTTTTCAAAAAAAAATGCTAAGCATGATTTCTATCATGCTTAGCTAATTTCTCAACTAGTTAAGGGCTAAAGCGGTGAATCAATTCCAAACATAAGAATTAAAAAACATTTAATAATCTTCAGATATTATTCTCAATTTTCTGTAAACTTGGATTGGTAATCGACCTCTCCTTTAAAATCTTTACACTTTCGAATAAAAAAAGAGCTCGTTGTTTTGATTTCGTGTAAACACACTTAGTAGCGGCCCACTAAGGGAAATTGAGATCATGTTTGATTCTCATTGAGACAACATGACCCGAGTCGAGCTTTTCCAAAACTAAAATTGTATCGGTGTTAATCATGATAGCCATGATTAGTCCAAGTAAAAATAAATTCCAAAGATATGCTTTGGATTATTGGTTACTGGAGAATAAAGTAAGTTATAAGGGTTGAGCCTTTTAGAGTGTAACCGACATACATCCGAGATAAAAATTCTTTTTGTTGATCAAATGGAATTGAGGCAAAACAATGTCTGAGCCTATCTCATTAAATCGATTTTTTATCAACATTATTTTCATTATTTATTTTAAGTTTATTTTATTATTTACTTTTTACTTAAGATTTCTCAATCAAACTCCTCTAAATTTACTTTCCTTTATTTACCACGGTCAAAGTTAAGACTGCTCTAAATCAGAAGCTCATTAGTCCCTGTGGACCGATACTTCTTATCTTTTCTACATCATATATTTATTTAATATTTAGAAATTAAGGCTATTTTATTTGACAATATATGTCACTTGTCAAATTGGAACCATTTTCTGCGACTTCGGTAAAGTTATTGATTGAAATTCGTCTTTAATGAGCCGTCCATGTTAAAAACTGCTGACACCATTGGTTTCCTCTCGTCTTTCCAAGTCAACCAGTGTAGTCAGTTCCATTATCATCATCATCGTGGAGGAGCGTGGTGGTTACGATGTTTCAGTTATTAAAAAACTCTCATATACCATCATTCACCACAAACTGTGTATACCATGAGATTTGGAAACACCCAATTCAGGATTCTGGAAAGTTTCACATTGTCAGATCACCAGAGCTATCGTACGCGCCGCATGCTTTGCCTCATACGCGTGGGCATCGTTTGCTAGTTAAGAGAGCATGTTGAACCAGCTGAATGGGTTTGGCCTAATCCGAGCCGCGCTTGAGCGAAGCTGAGCCACGCCCGAGTTGAGTTGAGTCATACCAAACCGAGCCGAGTCATGATGACCATTGGTCAGCGTTAAATTTTTCCAGGAAATACTATCTGATGTTTTTTTTACATCTTGAGCCTATTTTTTAGGTTCGTTTCACGAAATTCAAACCTAGTAAACTATTTTTCTGCATTTTACCTTTGGATTCGATCTGATTTTTATGATTAAGTTCTATTTTTGATGTAATTTCTTTTGTTACGTATCCGAGATATTTTGGGACATTAAATTCATGTTCGTGAGTGATCAAATGGATTCTAATTGGTCGATCGATGTAGCTTAGAAATCGAGGTAATAATTAATACCTTTTGCATGTTTTATGGAACATGTTGGTATTGGTTAATGCATAGATGAATATCTTTGGTCGCATGTGAATATCTAATTATTTCTAAACTCGATCCGAATGCGGTAAAAAATAAGTAAACTAAATAATACTTGAATTACTCATATGACAAACTAGAAGGTTGATAAGAAATAATTCCAAGTGTAGTGATTAAATGATAAATCAAATAACCTCATAATCCTTAAATTATGATTATTCTCGTTAAAAGTTTTAATGTTGAAATAACTGGATAAGAAAATAAAAAATTACCCTTGAGACGTAAAAATACCATTAACTGACCCTGATAGTGTAATTATTCTGAGAATTCATATTTAACTAGATAAAATTACTAATTTATCTGTTAATATCCTGATTTGTTTGGAAAATTCGTGATAACCAGTTCATAACCTCTAAGAAGGCACTAGATCTAGAATCTCTAATTTTCGAGAAAACACCTAAAAATTAATTCACTTGAAGTTTTATTTATGTCCGAATTGTTTTTAAATGACAGAAACAAATGAAAAGACTGGATTAAATGAAAGGAATAAATTACCCCTAAACTCCAGAATGATAGAAATACCCCTGAAGCCCAAAATGACCAAAATATCCCCAAACTCTAAGATAATTAAAATACCCTCGAGTCTTGAAATTATTAAATTAACCGCAAGTACCAAAATGGCCTAAATACCTTCATGGTGTTGAATAAGTACATTTGGATAAATTCTGGAAATACTGAAAAACCTAAATGTTATATCACCCCAAAAGTTCATGGAGCACGATCCTTACATGTTGGAGAATTTTTTTTATGATTATAGTACTAGAATAAAATAAATACCACATGTTTTTGCTTGTCTCTCTGAGGTAAGTTCTGTGATGGTTCTAAAGGTGATCAGTTCGAATCTATAATGCACTCAATATTAAGAAATGAATATTCGTGAAGTTTCTCTACCTACATACTTGGTAAGTATCACCTTTGTTGGGATCTATACAGTTCGACTGGACTTGGAAGAATGATAAGATGTTTGAAATATGAAATGATATAAATATTTTCTTATTCTTATTAAAATGAAATACCAAAATTTCACATGAATCAATGAATAAAATGACATTGTGAGTCTGATTGATGGAATCACCTTGAGAATATTCAAATCTTAAATAATTATGATGCAATAGTTCCTGAATGCCCTTATGAAATATTCAAATACTACATGATTTTAATTTATCACTTTTTGAATAAATAATTAATCCGCTAGTTATCGAAACCTTTTAATATGAATTTTTTGTGTGAAATTTAATAAATTTGCAGAAGTTTCGTGGTTTCTTACATGATAAATACCAAGTACCTTCAAAAAATAATTGGAGCCTCTAGTGTGTTCCCTATGCACATGAATATTTTCTCTGATTTTTAAAGTATTACTCTAATATTTGAAGTGAAAGTGTGATAATTGATTTATGTACATGATTAAGTATATTTTATTCATGATTCTTGATATTACTGTTTATTATCTAAAAAATTCTTTTTACTGAGGATTAACTGGGATCCGGTATGGAACCTCTACAAGTGCAACTTTGATCAAGTTGGTAAATCCTTATGGACCTAAGGTGACCCTTTGGTAGGCTCTAAGGCCTCAAGGTATTTCCTTGGGTAGGCTCTAAGGACCCAAGGTATTCCCTTGGGTAGGCTCATAGGCCCCAAAAAACTCTCTTAGGTAGGATCTCAGGCCCCAAGATGCTCTATTAGGTTGGCTCTTATACCCAATGGTAAGTCCTTATGAATGTTGTTAACGAGAACTGCATATCAGTTTTCAGTTGGAGGGTATTACTGTGGTTTTAAAATATGTTTTTAAAGTACTGTTGTTTTTGAATGATCTGCACACTTTTTTTTTCTGGTTTTTTTGGAACACACTATACTTATCAACCCAATCTTTTGAATCTCTCTCTCAATGTTCTCTTCAAAATGTAAATTTTCTTATTTTTACCTAAAGAATTAATTAATGAAATCTAAACTCACTGCTAAAACCTGATGATACTTGTATCGCAAAGAAAATTTATGTTTTAGCTTACCTGATTGCTTATTGCATTCATTTTGTAGTTACGTATTATTGAGCTTCCTAAAGCTCAGTCTGTTACTTACTATTTCAGGTTAAAGGATTTGATCTTGTGCTTTTATCGACATCAGTAATGGAGTTCCACTGACGTTGTTTGCAGAGTACGGTGCATGTAATTAGGGGGCATGTATGTCATATAATGCTTTTATATTAGAGTCTGAAATTTGTTTTTATACAGTGCACTGTTAAAGTATATTTTGATTATAAATTAATTTATGAACTTATGTTTTTATTTATAAAAATTTTAATGGTTTTTAAATGGTTTAGCAATATTTAAAAATTTCCCTAAATTTTTAGTGAAGGTCCCTCCGGTGGCCCTAATATGATATCTCAAATTGGATCAGGTCACCCGTATCTATTTGAAGGTGTTACATTTAGTTGTATCAGTTCTTAGGTTGAGTCAAGTCCTTTTGGATAGACCAGTCAATCAATAGTTAAAAGATGTCTTGTTCGTACATGCTCATAGGTTATTATCGTATTTTTATGAGCCATAACTCTGATGTCAAGTCATCGTTCTTTATTAAGCGTACCCAAGTATTATTACTATTAAGGTTTGATCTTTGAAAAATAAGAATGTTGTTAACATTCATCCCGATTTTGAAAATCACCTCTCGTGTAACGTACGAGTTGATTGCTCAAAATTTTTGACCTGAATCCCAACCTGAATTTGAGTTTTGTTACTCCCGAAATATTATGTGATAATAAGCTCATAGACAAACCTTATAAGTGAAGTTTTGAGATCAAGAACTACCACTTAAGTGGATTGAAGAGAAAAGTATTTAGTTCAAGCTTTGACAAGGTATTCCCCCCTAAAGTTCTGCATTGATAAATGAAACTAAAGAATTTCTAGAATCATTCTTATTCCAATTTTATGAGATTGAAACCTAATAAGTGTTGAGCCTTGTACCTCAATCATTTGATCAATATGTGATTAGAGGAAAATGTTATTGTACTTGGTAAAAATGTAAATCTCGAGGTTATTTTGTTACGTTTGAAGGAAAATAATTATGTTTGTATGTTGCAGTCAAGTTAAACGAGTATTATTCTAACTAATGATTGGTAATTAAGGTTGTTGAAAACATTTTGATATTCGATATAACAAATTAAGTTAAATGAATTTTAAGATTTTCCAAAATGATTTTCTAAGTATATTTGATATAATTATTCGAATATCAAAACATTACTCAAAATATTTCAAAAATCATTTTTAATCCTTACTTAAGTGTAAAATTAAGTTTTAATCTTAAAACAATTTCAAAATAATCTTTCAAAGTATTTCGAACCATTTCAAAGCCAAAAATTCCAGATTGCTCAGAGGGAACCGATTCCCCCCCCAAGGGGGTACCGATTCCCCCATGAAGGGTTTGGCTCCGAGATTTCCAGAATGCTCGGAGGGAACCGATTCCCCCATAGGGGGTACCGATTCCCCCCTGTTCAACGGTCGAAATATTTTAATTTTACACTTAGGGAACCGATTCCCCATAGGGGGTATCGATTCCCCCCACGCTCCAAACTGTTTTATTAATTGTTTTCACACTAAAACGGCTATATGGTCTTCACTAATCATCCCCAATGTTCAGAAGAGATTCAAGGTGTATTTAAACAAGTTCTGAAGCCCTTGATCAACAAGAAATCATAGAGAAACAAGAGAGAAAGCATCAAACACAAAGTTTGTGCAATTCAAGCCAATTTTCATTCAATATTCATTTTGCTTTCAAAGAACACTTATTGTGCTCATTTGTAATTTTCTTTGAGTGTTCTTTTCTTGTTCTAGAATTGTGCAACCATTTTACCTTGTGAGGTTTTCTTGTAAGTTTGCAAATTTGTAATCTTCTCTTTGGGAAAAAGAGTGTTCTCAAGAGTTGGGGTATACTCTTGAGGGAATTGTAAGGTTATCTCTTTGGCCTCAAAAGAAAGAACAAATTAGTGAATTTGTTGGAAAATCCTTAGTGTGGATAGCTAAGGTAGTGGACGTAGACTTTATTTGAGAAAGTCGAACCACTGTAAATCGCTGTGCAATTACTTTCAATTTTCTGCAAAAGCTTCCACAAAAATTTTAATTGCCAATTCATCCCCCTATTGGCCGATTCCGTCAATCGATTAACTCAACAATTGGTATCAGAGCCTAACTCATTTGAAGGTTTTATCGCCTCTTGAGTCGATTCGGGAAGAGTTATATCGATTATTAAAGTCATCAATGGCCTCCGCTTCAAACTTCGACTCCGGTCTCGATTCGATGCCCGTCAACAAGCCTCCTTTCTTCAATGGAGCTAACTATGCCTATTGGAAGAATAGAATGATGTACTTCATTCAAGCAAGTGACATGGGAGCATGGAATGCTGTAGAAGAAGGATACATCAAACCTCTCACTCATCCAAGGTTGTGGAGTGAAGGAGAGACAAGAATGTTTCAGCTCAACTCCAAAGCCATCCATATTATTTTTTGTGCTCTTGGACCAGTTGAATACGGAAGAGTTTCATCGTGTACAACCGCCAAAGAAATATGGGACAAACTTCAAGTCACACATGAAGGTACAGATGAGGTAAAGAAATCAAAAATTAGTATTCTAACGCATAGCTATGAAAATTTCAGAATGAAACCAAATGAAGACATCAAAGCTATGACGGATAGATTTTCAACGATTGTCAATGGTCTCAAATCATATGGAGAGATCATCTCAAATGAAAAGCTTGTGAGGAAGTTAGTCTACTCCCTCCCAAAATCATGGCAATCAAAGAAGACGACAATCATCGAGTCTAAGGACCTATCGTCCTTAACTCTTGAAGAACTTATCTGTTCACTCCTCACTCATGAGATGATGCTCGAAGATGAGGTGGACCTTGATAAAGTTGAAGAGACACCAAAGGAAAAGGAGAAGAAGAAAAATATTGGAGTTGCTCTCAAATCCACAAAAGATGAGAGTGATTCTAATAATGATGATGATGAAAAGGAAATGGCATTGTTTGCCAAACGGTTCAGAAAAATGATGAGACCTTACCAAGGAAGAAAATTCAAACGAAACGAAGGCCTCAAAAATGAACCAAAAGAGAAGGACCCAATCATTTGCTATGAATGCAAAAAGCCGGGGCATGTCAAATATGATTGCCCACAATTGAAGAAAAATGGTCAATCAAAGAATAAGCACAAGGCTCATGTGGCTACATGGAGCGATGAAGAAAGTTCCGATGAAGAGGAACAAGAAGTAGCAAACTTGTTCTTGATGGCATTCGGGGAAGATTCTAAGGTAACCTCTAACTCATCCGATTTTGATGATTTATCTTATGATGAGTTATTTGAGGAGTACAATGGGTTGGCTTCGGAATATGAGAAATTGTTTTTAAAATATAAAAATGATGTTTCAAAATTGAAAAATGAAAACAAACTCATATCCAAAACCAACAACGATCTTGAAAGTAAAATCAAAGATTTGCAAATCAAACTAGAAGAGTTTGAAAAGAAAAATTTAGATTTGCAAAATTTACTTTCAAAGATCAATGATGATCATCAAAAGAAAATTGATGATCTTAAAACTTCTTTTGATAAAGTTGGAACAAAACATTTTGAAAGAGGTGGAAATTCAAAATCCAACTTTGTTAGAAAAAGTTTTAGAAACTACAATCATAGAGGTCCCCAAAGAACCTCTAATGGAAAAAACATTAGAAGTATGTGGGTTCCTAAAGAACTCATTACTACTAAAGATAAAAATATCCTACACAAATGGATACCTAAGGGGACTAGGATTTTGGAAACTAATGAATATGGACCCAAAAGAATTTGGGTACCAAAAATAAAAAATTAATCTATGTTTGTAGGGAAAGGAGCATTGCTACAAGGCACGGGAAACAAATTCAAACTCATGGTACCTTGATAGTGGATGCTCAAGACATATGACCGGAGACAAAAGCCGGTTCATTGAGCTTAACGCCAAAAATGGAGGAGAAGTGACTTTTGGAGACAATTCAAAATGTCACATTGAAGGTATTGGTACAATAGGTAATACCTCTTCCATACAAATTAAGAATGTTTTATATGTGAATGGATTAAAGCATAATCTTTTGAGTATTAGTCAATTATGCGATAAAGGATTCAATGTCTTATTTGAAATTAATGGTTGTAAAGTTATTGACATTGCATCTAATCGGATTATGCTTATTGGTCATAGAATAGGAAACATTTACATGGTGCATTTAGATTCTATTGATATGACTAATTTATGCCTAGTTGCTAAGGATGAGCATGATAGTTGGTTATGGCATAGGAGACTAGGTCATGCTAGTATGAGTGTTTTGCAACGGTTAATTCAAGGAGACTTAGTAAGAGGGTTGCCTAAGCTTAAATTTGATAATGATAAAATCTGTGATGCTTGTGCTAAAGGAAAACAAAAACGAGTTTCTTTTAAATCTATTAATGATGTATCAACTAGTAGAGTATTACAATTGATCCATTTAGATCTTTTTGGGCCAACTAGAACTACTAGCTTGGGAGGAAAACAATATGCTTTTGTCTTGGTAGATGACTATTCTAGATACACTTGGGTTCTATTCTTAAGTACTAAAGATGAAGCATTAGAAAATTTCATCACATTTTCAAAAATAATCCAAAATGAAAAAGGTTACTCTATCACTAGTGTTAGAAGTGATCATGGAACTGAATTTGAAAATCTTGGATTCATTGAGTTTTGTAATTCTAATGGTATTAGCCATAATTTTTCAGCACCTAGAACCCCTCAACAAAATGGAGTTGTTGAGAGGAAAAATCGAACTTTAGAAGAAATGGCTAGAACCATGCTTTGTGAAAATAATTTGCCAAAATATTTTTGGGCGGAAGCCACAAATACCGCTTGTTATGTTGTAAATCGAGTAATGATTAGGCCAATTTTAAAGAAAACTCCATATGAAATTCTCAAAAATAAAAAGCCTAACATTAGCTATTTTCATCCTTTTGGATGTAAATGTTTTGTTTTAAACAACGGTAAAGAAAATCTTGACAAATTTGATGCTAAAAGAGATGAAGGAATTTTTCTGGGTTATTCCTTAAATTCTAAAGCTTATCGTGTATTTAATAAAAGAACTTTAGTTGTAGAAGAGTCTATACATGTTGTTTTCGATGATAATCCCCTTCCGAGGAAGGATTCTTCTGTTAATGATGATGTAGGTATTGTACAAGCAAATGACGTTAGACATGACGTTGGAGAATCATCATCAAAGGAAGAAACAAAAGATGAGGAAACTCATGATCCCCTCGAGAATCCAACCATTGAAGAAAGGGAAGTATCTTTTCCAAGAGAGTACAACTATGTCAAGGATGGTGAAATTATAGGTGATCCATCAAAAGGGGTAACTACTCGATCTTCTCTTAGAAATATCTGTAATTATGTTGCATTTATTTCATGCATAGAGCCTAAGAACATCAAAGAAGCATTAAAAGATGAACATTGGATTATGGCTATGCAAGAAGAATTAAATCAATTTGAGAGAAGTAAAGTATGAACATTAGTTGAAAGGCCTAGTAATAAATCTACTGTAGGTACTAGATGGGTTTTTAGAAATAAACTTGATAAAGTGGTATTATAGTGAGGAACAAGGCTAGACTTGTTGCTCAAGGCTATACTCAAGAAGAAGGCATAGACTATGATGAAACATACGCTCCCGTAGCTAGGATGGAAGCAATTAGAATGTTATTAGCATTTGCATGTTTCAATGAATTTAAATTATATCAAATGGATGTTAAAAGTGCATTTTTAAATGGTTTTATAAAAGAAGAAGTGTACGTGGAACAACCTCCAGGTTTTGAATATTCAAATTTTCCGGATCATGTTTTAAAATTGACAAAAGCTCTTTATGGTTTAAAACAAGCTCCTAGAGCTTGGTATGAAAGATTGTCAAATTTTTTAATTGAAAAAGGTTTTTTAAAAGGAAAGGTTGACACTACATTGTTTTTAAAGAGAAAAGGTAAAGATTTATTAGTAGTTCAAATTTATGTTGATGATATAATATTTGGTTCTACTAATGATGTTCTTTGCCAAGAATTTTCTAAGCTAATGCAAAGTGAGTTTGAGATGAGCATGATGGGGGAGCTCTCATTTTTCTTGGGACTCCAAATCAAGCAAAGAAAAGATGGCATCTTCATTAATCAAGCTAAGTACGTCAAAGATATGCTCAAGAAGTTTGGACTGGAAAATGGGAAACCTCATAACACTCCAATGAGCTCTTCAACAAATCTTGACTTAGATGAAGGAGGTAAATGTGTGGATGTTAAATTACATAGATCCATGATTGGCTCATTGCTTTATCTAACCGCAAGTAGACCGGATATTATGTTTAGTGTTTGCTTGTGTGCTAGGTTTCAATCATGTCCTAAAGAATCACATTTACTAGCTGTTAAGAGAATCTTTAGATACCTTAAGGACACTCCTAGTTTAGGACTTTGGTATCCTAGAGACTCTAGCTTTAGCTTGCATGCCTTTTCTGATGCGGATTATGGAGGATGCAAATTAGATAGGAAAAGCACCTCCAGTACTTGCCAATTCCTTGGAAATATGCTAATTTCTTGGTTTTCAAAGAAACAAAATTGTGTTGCATTATCTACCACTGAAGCGGAATACATTTCAGCCGGTAGTTGTTGTGCACAAGTTTTATGGATGAAACAACAACTTTTTGATTATGGAATTGAAGTAGGTACCATTTCTATCAAGTGTGACAACACTAGTGCTATTTGTCTCACTAAAAATCCCATCCAACACTCTAGAACTAAGCACATTGAAATAAGACATCACTTCATTAGAGACCATGTCACTAAGGAAGATATAGTTTTAGAATATGTTGATACTTTGCATCAATTAGCGGATATCTTTACAAAACCCTTAGACAAGGAAAGGTTTTGGACACTTAGAAGAGAATTAGGTTTAACTAACCTATCTTTACTTAGTGTTTAAAATAATTTAGCACTTTTAATAAATACTGAAAAATGCTTATAATAATAATAATTTTTTATTGTATTCTTGCTATTAGTTAGGGGGAGTTTATGATTCTTAATGAAAATTAATTTTATGTTCAAATAATGTTTAAAGATTAATTTAATTGTTTGAACATAATTATTTTTCAATATATGAGTTGCCTATACCACTAGAGAAGATTAATTTAGCATTTTATGTGCTTAAAAGTCGGATTTTAGCATTTTTGTGCAGAGGGAATCGATCTCCCCATGAGGGAACCGATTCCCCCTTTGAAGGGGAACCGATTCCCCCCACAGGGGAATCGATACCCCCCTGGGGTTCTGTTAAATCAGACAGAACACCCCAAAAACCCCAAAACCCTCATTTTTCTTCTTCTTCCGCCGTTTCTCACCCTCTAAGCACTCAAATCTCCATTCTTGCCTCAAATCATTGATTTTAATCGGAAATCACTTCAAATATCATCTCCTAAACTTGCAATCATCATTAAAATTGTGCAAACAACATCTAAATCCCCTCAATCTTCATCTTTCAAGGTAAATTTTTCTAAACTCTCTATTTCATTGATTTTGAACATAGGATTAGTTTTAATTAGTTTTAGGTTGAAATAGTGATCGGGCATTGATTATTTAGTGATTAGAAACTAGATGTTACAACTAATTTCATCAAAAACACAAGAATTTTCCAAAATTTTTTAATTTTTCGAAATAAAAAAAATGTTAATTTTCAAATTATTGTGTTTTGATTAAATTATGTTGTTGTTATAAAAACTATACATATATTGTTTCTCAAAACCATATTTTTCAAAATTTTTTCAAAAACTTTGCCCATTAGGATTGATTTAGAGAACCTTGAAATATTGAGGACTCATTTGAGTTTTGGGATTAATTGAATTGCATACATTTGTTTTTAAAATTGCAGGTTATCAATTCTATTCCGATTTCCTAAACCATGTCCAATCCTAAATGTGCTAGGTCTTCATCTAGTCGTTCTAGTCGTCAAACAAATCCTCCTCCTATTCCTCAAAATCCTATTCCAAATCTTGATCCTAACTTGACTATCCAAAATTCTTGTTTCAATCAACCGGGTCCTAAAGATTATCGTTATTGGTTTTACCAATATTTTGACTCATATAAGATTAGGGAAGAACGTATCCCATCTCTTCAAACTATGGTTGATATTAACTTTAAATATCTCCCTATCTTGCACGAATGGAAATTTGATAAACTTTTCGAACTTGAACCCATTGTCTATCATCAACTTGTTCGTATCTTCTACTGTAATGCCGTTTGTATCAAAAATCGTGACAAAACCAAAACCATAGGAGTGCGTTCCTACCTCCTAGGTCAATATTTCCATCTTGATCCTGATTACATAGCCAATGCCTTAGGCTTGGATAATGAAGGTTTATTAAACGAAAAACAAGTTTTAGGCTCACGATATAAACGGAATGATAGTGCAAGTGTTTTAGATCTCCATGAGCGTTTTCTTCATCTTATGATCACTTGGTGGTTTCGACCATCCGGGGGTCGTTATTCTACTCTTAGAGCTTTAGACCTTTGGTGGTTGCATTGTTTTGAAAACAATATAAAAATAAACCTTTCCGAGATTATCTTTGCTGAGATCGTTGAAACCGTTAACTTAGTGCCAAATAAGAAACTCTGTTCTTCACTAGTTTACGGTTGTATCCTTAGTAATCTCTTTTCTAAAGCCAAACTCCGAGTTGGTCTAGATGCCTCATTTCCTCTTAAGAAACAAATCAATCTTCTTTCTTTAACAAGAGCGGGATGGGTCAAAAATAAGGAAACCGGTGCATGGGTTCGATCTTCTACTCCGGGAGCTAGTTCTTCACAAGCTCCACCCGAAGCTGACGAAGATCCCGAGTTTGAACAATTAATGAGGGATATCGATGAAGCTGAAGAAGAACCTGAACAACCCGAGGAGCACGTACAACAATCGACTCAAATGCCTCCATATTTTCAATCCTTTATGGAGACATTTGATTTCGTTATGCGACAATGGATTCACGCTTTTCCTCTATAGAGTCTCATTTATCCACAATGGGAGCTCAACAATTAGAGATTCTTCAGGAGATGCGTGCAAACAATGAAGCAACCAATGCTCGTATTAATGAACTAACTCATGAAATGGCTGCTATGCGAGCCCGTTTTCCTCCTACCGATCCGGATGCTTGATTTTGTGTTTAGCTTTAAAACTTTGAACAAAATGAATATTGTTTCAACATTTTGAATTGTTTGATTTTGTGGATTGTTGGATTTTGGATTTATGGATAGTGTGAACTTATATGTTTGGTGTGTTTTATTCGTTATTGCATCATTTACATCATTATTAGCAATATGACCAATTTTGCCATATCACATTATTTATGAATATTGATTACGAAACTAATGGCTAACGTTTCTCTTGATTGTGATCTTAGCAGCTTAATTGGATTAATATTTTTCACAATTATTTGAATCTTTTTGATTTAACAAAAAGGGGGAGAAGTGTGTTTTTAAAATGATAAATGGAGAAGTGTTAAAGTAAGGGGGAGTAATTTCAAAACTTGATTTCAAAATCTTAAAATTACTTAAATGTTTTGTTATATCAAAAAGGGGGAGATTGTTGAAAACATTTTGATATTTCGATATAACAAATTAAGTTAAATGAATTTTAAGATTTTCCAAAATGATTTTCTAAGTATATTCGATATAATTATTCGAATATCAAAACATTACTCAAAATATTTCAAAAATCATTTTTAATCCTTACTTAAGTGTAAAATTAAGTTTTAATCTTAAAACAATTTCAAAATAATCTTTCAAAGTATTTCGAACCATTTCAAAGCCAAAAATTCCAGATTGCTCAGAGGGAACCGATTCCCCCCCCCAAGGGGGTACCGATTCCCCCTGAAGGGTTTGGCTCCGAGATTTCCAGAATGCTCGGAGGGAACCGATTCCCCCATAGGGGGTACCGATTCCCCCCTATTCAACGGTCGAAATATTTGAATTTTACACTTAGGGAACCGATTCCCCATAGGGGGTACCGATTCCCCCCACGCTCCAAACTGTTTTATTAATTGTTTTCACACTAAAATGGCTATATGATCTTCACTAATCATCCCCAACGTTCAGAAGAGATTCAAGGTGTATTTAAACAAGTTCTGAAGCCCTTGATCAACAAGAAATCATAGAGAAACAAGAGAGAAAGCATCAAACACAAAGTTTGTGCAATTCAAGCCAATTTTCATTCAATATTCATTTTGCTTTCAAAGAACACTTATTGTGCTCATTTGTAATTTTCTTTGAGTGTTCTTTTCTTGTTCTAGAATTGTGCAAACATTTTACCTTGTGAGGTTTTCTTGTAAGTTTGCAAATTTGTAATCTTCTCTTTGGGAAAAAGAGTGTTCTCAAGAGTTGGGGTATACTCTTGAGGGAATTGTAAGGTTATCTCTTTGGCCTCAAAAGAAAGAACAAATTAGTGAATTTGTTGGAAAATCCTTAGTGTGGATAGCTAAGGTAGTGGACGTAGACTTTATTTGAGAAAGTCGAACCACTGTAAATCGCTGTGCAATTACTTTCAATTTTCTGCAAAAGCTTCCACAAAAATTTTAATTGCCAATTCACCCCCCTCTTGGCCGATTCCATCAATCGATTAACTCAACAAAGGTATGTTTGGTTCTACGAGGAGAATTTTATTCAGATTCTAAAATTTTGATAAGGAAGTGTTCCGACAAGAATGTTTATTAAGATTTGAGGAATATTAATCCTATAAAATATACTTGAGAGAATTAAGATTTGATTAAAGCTTAATATCCACATTTCTTTAACTTGGGTAAATTTCAAGGATGAAATTTCTTTTGGGGTAGAGTTGTCACAACCCAAATTTAATTAAATATTAATATAAGGACTAAATAGCTAGATTTTGAAAATATTGAGTTATTTTTCAAATTCTCAGTCAGTTCAGGGACTTGGTCCGAATTTACCCAATTACCTTTGACCATAAAATGATAAAAATATAAGAAGTAAAATGTTTTAGGTTATAAAGTGTTGAACATGTGACCTAAGATAAGGCAACCCATAGCTCTACCATTAGGATGGGTCACTATTTATGAATAAAATAATTAAAATATTATTTATGGCTTCATTGATCAGATTAAAAACAACCAATTCAAATTCCATTGAAAAGGAATCAAATCCCTAAACACCGAAAAACTTCACATTTGTCCCTCATCATTGTTTAGTCTTCTAATGTTCGTAGTGCGCATTGTTGCCACCATCGGTATCGCCACCTCACCCTGATAAAAAACTAGCATTTCCCTTGTCATGAAATGTCGTCATTCATCGTGGAGGATTCCATGACTATCCGTCAGAAACCCAAAGTTTCCAAACGATTTTCCCTCAATTAGACATTAATGAGTCGTCCGTGTTCAACACTACCGACCCCATCGATTTTTTCTGATCGTTCTAAGTCAATCGGTGTAGTCAATTTCATTACCGTCGTTGTCGTGGTGGAGAGGTATGGTGATTGCAAAGTTTCTGTCGTTTGAATAACTCTCCTCTTTCTTCCTCCATCACAAATTGAGCATACCAAGGTATTTAGAAACACCTAATTCATGATTATGGAAAGTTTTATCGTCGTCCGATAACCAAAGCCGCCGTAAGTTCCACCTCCTATTTGTGGATGTTGTTTCCTAGTCAAAGGAGCATATTGGACCAGTCTAGACTGAGCCACGCCCAAATCGAGCCATACCCGAGCCAAGTCGTACCTGAGCAGAGTCGTGTCACGCTAAGCCTGAGTCACGTTGATATTTAACCAGCGTTGACTCTTTTGGGAACACCTATCTTGATTTTTTTACGCCTTAAGTCCATTTTTAGGTATGTTTCACCAAATTCAAACATGGTAAATTATTTTCAACATTTTACCTCCTAATTGGATTTGATTTTTGCAATTAAGCTCTAATTCTTATGTAATTTCATTTGATATGTATCCGAGATATTTTGGGATGTTGAATTCAAGTTTGAGAGTGATCGAATTGATTCTAATTGGTTGATTAATGTAGCTCAAAACCGAGGTAATACATCACTATCTTTTTCATGCTCTATGGAAAATGTTGGTATTGGTTAATGCATGGATGAATATGTTTGGTCACATTGAATAAGTAATTATTTAAAAACTCGATCTGAATGCGGTAAAAAGTAAGTAACTTGAATAAGACTCGGATTACTCGTATAAGAAACTATAAGACTAATAATAAATAATTCCAAGCTTAGTGATTAACTGGTAAAACAATTAACCACATACTCCTTAAGGCACAAACTGACCCTGATAGTGAAATTATTCCGAGAATTCATATTTAACCCGATAAAATTAATATTTCATCTGTTAAATTTTTTATTTGTTCAAACAATTCTTGATAATCATTTCGTAACCTCTAAGTATGCACTAGATCTGGAATCTCTGATTTCTGAGCAAACACCTAAAGACTAATTCATGAGAAGTACGATTTATGCATGAATTGTTTTAAATGACTGAAATAAATAAAAAGATTGGATTGAGTGAAAGGAATTAATCACCCCTAAAATCCAGAATAACTAAAATACCCCTAAACCCCAAAATAACCAAAATACCCTTGTCCGCTCTTTGTGAGTACTATAAATGGTGCAGATATGTGTGCAAGTATACACAATCGAACAAGTAATAAAGTGATGAGTGAGTATCGTTCTCCACAGGGATTGGGGGAAATCAAATAAGTTTGTCACGACACTTTACTCTGTCACCTAAGTAAAGTTAGAGATAGTATATATACAAATGATAATGCTGTGGCAAAATGAATGGATGGTATAGAAATGGAACGATGGCAATGTGGTAGCAAATGGATATGTTGTGGCAAAATGAATTGTGTGTAGTGCAATCAAATAAAAATGTGAAGGTAAAATAAACTGTAAATACTGGATTTGCTTATAAGAACTGTATACTCCTCATACAACAATCTACTATGAGAATGAGTGATGGGAGTCACTAAGGAAAATCTAAGTCTACTTTTCAGAATTGTCTTACTTCTATGCCTTAACTGCCCGACAGAGTTTACTAAGGGTGCCCTATGCTATCTCTAGTTAAGGGACTCGACAGATTTATGATGCCTTGGCAAAACCGATTGGCGTTAGCTACTGCAGGGATCCTATTGGTCTAGATAACAGTATATGTCTCGGCAATACCTTTTTGTGGCAGTATTAACATCAACCTATCGCTCATGCATAACTCCTTTTAGTCGAATGAAATCCTAGCCTTATCTCTAAGGTAGATTAGGCCTAGTTACTATCTAGAACCCCTTACTTATATGGTTCCTCCCTTGTTTCTCTCGAATACTAAGGATATGCTACTTAGGCATTCTCTCAAACACTAAATAATCACTTAAGGAATGACTACTCTCATATCTCCTACAACATTAAGGCATTAAAATTCATAAGCAAAACAGATTATAACATGGAAAAATAATCATTCATTAAAGCAAATCTTAAATATCCAAAATAGACTCCCATCAAATAGGATTAGTTCATGGTGGGATTCGAAATAAGAAAGCACAAAGTAAGTTAATTCGTTCATTACAACCCAAATAATAAATAACGAAAGCAAAGAGCAAAGGGAAGGAGGAAAAGCCTTCGACGTGCACTGCCAGAGCTTCCCTCGGCCACCAAGAACAGTCCTAGCGATATATCTCCTCTCGGACGCCTAGTTCGCCACTCCCTATAGCTTTTCAGCGGAGGAATGCCACGCAAAAATGATTGATGGAAAAAGAGAGAACTTTTTCTCTGAATTTTTAGGCTCTTGGCGGCTGTCTAAAAATCTCCAAGTCTCCTCAAAAAGTCAGGCTTCGTCTTCTATTTATAGGGGAGAGTGAACCTAGGGTTTTGTGTTAAAATTACACTTGCACCCTAAAGTTCATTCTTTTTATGCGAGAGTTGGTGCAAAGATGGTAAATGGCCCCTTATTTAATGCTGATTCCAGAAAGCACTTTTTATGCCATGATAGCTGGCCCTTACTAAAAATATATTCTTTGACTTTTTCTACCCAAAAATGCCGTCCGAGATGTCACGGCAATCGCATTTTGCTCAGTAGTCTCATCATGTCATGGAAATTCCCTTTTGCTTATGTTTGCTCACAAATCCTGCACATCATTAAACAAAACACCTTCCCCATAACGCAACACCGATTACAAAATAAAATGTCGCGGCAAACAAAATTTCACCACATACAACTATATGCTCGTAAATGCATCTATATGATCCTATATGAGCTCTTAGGCAGTCAATAACGTAAGTGAAAAGGTCCCAAATATGACATTTTTACGGAGTTATCACACCCCCAAACTTAAGCTATTCTTGTCCTCAAGCAATGGATAGTATTAAGCAAAATAAAAATACCAAGGCAAGTTCAGAAGCAAAATAATTATATAGGATAGAATTTCAGCCCTCAGAACATTTGGCTTCAACATGCTAGACTGGTTTGAGAAATCAAGAAATGTCCCCTAGGGCAAGATTCTTTGTGTGGGTGTGTGCGTGTTTGTATCAAGTCCATGCTTAACAAACCTAAAAATTTTCTACGCAAGTTTTCTTGTTTTGCCACGACATTTACAATCTTTACTCCCACATTGTTCTCTTTTCCTTTTTGCTTTTTTTAACACTGCTACGAGGGGAGTCAGCCCATCATACCTACCATCCCACACTCTAGGTGAAAGGGAGCATACCTTCCACCCCCAAGCTAGTCAGGTAGAGTAATCACGTGACTACTTTCATTAACTCATATACCATAGGTGCCATTTATTTAATTATTTTCCAGGAAATGCCATGGCATAGCGAATTGTCCCTCTACAGATATGCCGAAGCATTTATTCACAACTTCATTTTTTTATTTTTTATTTTTTATTTTTGTTTTTTTTTATAAAGTTGGGTTTTCATTGTTTATGCCAAGACATGCAAGAGTTCTCTTATAAAAAATTTCTAAGTTCCTTAAGCATGAAAACACATACAATCATGTATTCAAGGGTTTCAAAGAAACAAGTCCTAGAGTTGGTTCTATTATCCTCAATAATCATGTACATTCAATCCTAGCCATCAAGTGTTCATCATCATCGGGCATCCTTAATTTATTCCAAAAAACCAATTCAACCACTTACTAATGTCATGTCATATTCATTCTACTAATACTATCGTGTAATGATTTAAGAACCCTACCTCCCCCAAACTTGAGAGAAGCATTATCCACAATGCTAAATAAAAACTAAGTAAAACTAGACTACATGCTATGAAATGCAATGCAATGCAAGGTACCTTGACTTCATACTTGTGGTGGTACGGCAGTCGTACGACATGTGCTCTTTTGTAATTATGTGGGGCTCGAATTATCAGAATTCGATGCTGGTACAGTTGAAATCTGGATGGACCCTAACCTTGTAAATAAAAATAAAATAGTAAATTAAAAGGAAACTGAATAAAAATAGTAACAAAATAACCATTTATTTATGCACATGAGTAAAACTAAAATATCACAGCATCCTTAAGATGCTGGGCCAGTATCAACTTCATGCAAGAGAAGTGCAGTCTGGTCACGCAATGGTGAGACTCCTTGGTAAGCCTTCAGGCGCTGGCCATTGAATTTAAAGATGGATCCATAATCCATGTTATTGATATCAACAGCGTCGTACGGGTAAACATGGTGGACTTCGAATGGTCCCGACCATCGTGACTTTAGTTTGCCAGAAAAGAGTTTCAGCCTAGAGTTAAACATGAGCACTTTCTGGCCAACATGAAAATGTCGTGGCAAAAGCATTTTGTCATGTCACTTCTTGGTTTTTTCCTTGTAGAGCTTGGCATTTTCATATGCTTGCGCTCGAAACTCCTCCACTTCATTCAGATCGAGCAATTGTCTCTCCCCAGCGAGTAGCACGTCGAAGTTTAGCTTCTTTATCGCCCAGTATGCCTTGTGTTCTAGCTCAACTGGTAGGTGGCAGGCTTTTCCATATACCATCTTAAAGGGCAACATTCCTAGAGGTGTTTTGAATGTCGTCCTATAGGCCCAGAGTGCTTTATCTAGTTTTGGGGACCAATCTTTCCTTTGAGGGTTTACCACCTTCCCAAGGATTTGCTTGACTTCTCGGTTGGACATTTCAACTTGCCCATTCGTTTGTGGGTGATATGTCGTGGTAATTTTATGTCGCACTCTGTATTTCTATAATGCCTTTGCAATTAGCTTGTTGTCAAAGTGGGTGCCCTCATCGCTGATGATATACCCTTGGTACTCCAAATCGCGTGAAGATATTCTTGTGAAGGAACTTGAGTAATGTCTTAGAGTCATTCCTCGGTGTGGCAATTGCTTCAACCCACTTAGACACGTAGTCCACAGCAAGCAAAATGTATAAGTCTCCAAAAAAAGATGGGAACGGTCCCATGAAATCAATGCCCCAAACATCAAAGAGTTCTATCTCCAAAATATTTTGCAGCGGCATTTTGTTTCGTCTAAAAATGTTTCTAGTGCGCTGGCATCTGTCGCATGCTTTGCAAAATGCGTGGACATCCTTAAATAGTGATGGCCAATAGAAGCCTGATTGAAGGACCTTTGCAGCAGTCCTCGCACCTCCAAAATGCCCTCCACAGGTTGCGGAGTGGCAATGGTATAAGATATCGCGTTGCTCCTCTTCGAGGACACACCGTCGAATCATTTGATCGGCACATTGCTTGAACAAGTATGGCTCATCCCAAAAATATAACTTGGCATTATGCAGAAACTTCTTATTGCCTTGGTTGTTTAGTTCATAAGGAAAAACACCACTAACAAGAAAATTAACAAGGTCAGCATACCACGAAATTACCGTGGCATATAAAATTTTCTCATCAGGGAATTCTTCCTTAATATCAAAAATGTCATGGCATTCTGAAATGTTTTCTAGCCTAGATAAATGGTCTGCAACCTGGTTTTCAGTACCTTTCCTATCGATTACCTCTAAGTCGAACTCTTGCAGCAGTAATATCCACTTAATAAGTCTAGGCTTGGCATCTTTCTTGTTCACTAAGTATTTTATAGCTGAGTGATCGGTGTGAACTATGACTTTGGTGCCTATAAAGTATGGCCTAAACTTGTCAAATAGAAATACCACGACAATTAATTCTTTTTGAGTGGTCGTATAGTTCAATTGTGCGTCATTCAAGGTACGACTAGCATAATATATAACATGAAAAATTTTACCTCTACGTTGCCCAAGCACAACTCCCACGGTAAAATCACTTGTGTCGCACATTAATTCGAACGGTACCGTCCAATCTGGTGGAATTACGATCGGCACAGAGATAAGTCTTTACTTCAGCTCTTTGAATGCGCCATGGCATTTCTGATCGAACACGAACGGCTGGTTCTGTTGTAGCAGGGTGCACAAGGGCTTGGATATTGTGGAGAAGCCCTTGATGAATCTTCGATAAAATCCAGCATGTCCAAGGAAACTCCGAATGCCCTTGACAGAATTTGGTGGAGGTAACTTCTCGATCTTTGCTTTGTCCATCTCAATGCCCTTTGTAGAAATTTTATGGCCAAGAACAATGCCCTTGGTCACCATGAAGTGGCATTTTTCCCAATTCAGCATGAGATCGACCTCCTCGCATCACTTTAGTACATTCTTCAAACTGTCGATATATTTTTGAAAATCATCTCCAGAAACAAAAAAATCATCCATAAAATTTCCAGAAAGTCCTCAACCATGTTTGAAAATATGGCTTGCATGCAGCACTAAAAAGTTGTCGGGGCATTACAGAGTCCAAAATGCATTCTTCGAAAAGCATACGTGCCATAGGGACACGTGAATGTTGTCTTCTCTTGGTCCTCCGGTGCGATGTCAATCTGATTATACCCTGAGTATCTGTCCAAGAAACAATAAAATGCGTTTCCAGCAAGTCGATCCAGTATTTGATCGATGAACGACAAAGGGAAGTGATCCTTCTTGGTGGCCTTATTGAGCTTGCGGTAGTCCATGCAAATCCGCCACCTTGTGACCGTGCGAGTAGGTATCAACTCGTTGTCTTCACTCGTCACCACGGTCATGCCTCCCTTCTTTGGCACACATTGAACAGGACTCACCCATGAACTATCCAAGATGGGGTATATTACTCCAACATCAAGCCATTTGAGAATATCTTTCATCACAACTTGTTTCATGATTGGGTTTAATCTTCGTTGTGGTTCTATGGATTTGTCGTGGCATTCTTCCAGCAGGATCTTGTGCATGCAGATAGTTGGACTTATTCCCTTCAGATCTGCCATAGTCCATCCTAACGCTTTCTTATGCTGTGACAAAACACTTAACAAACTAGATTCTTGGTTAGGAGTAAGGGCAGAGGAAATAATCATAGGTAAAGTTTCATTACTACCCAGATAAGCATATTTAAGATGTTGTGGCAAATTCTTAAGTTCTAGGGTAGGAGCATGCTGTAATGAGGGCTTGGGAGGAACAAACTCTTCAAAATTCAAAGGTTCAAAGCGCGTACCTGGGCTAGCTTTGATAAAGTTAGTCTGCTGCTCCTTGGAAGAAAAATCATTAGGCTCTCCGGCCTTTAAGTCTTCAAATAGCCCCTCATCAGGTCCCAGCTGAATGAAATTTTCTTGGCAAAATTGATATGCTTCTTATGTAATTACTGTATCAAAAATGCTTTGGCATTCTTCAGAATCATCCATGTACTTGAGAGATTGGAAGACATTCACAGTGACATGTTGATCGACCACTCGCATAGTCAGTTCTCCTCTCTCGCAGTATATGAGAATACGACCGGTTGCTAAGAAGGGTCTCCCTGGAATGATGGGTGTTGTGGCATCGACCTCACAGTCCAGAATCAGGAAATTGACAGGAAAAATGAACTTGTCAACCCTTACGATGACATCTTCAATTCGCCCTTCAGGACGCACATGTGAACGATCGACTAATTGCAAAATGACAGATGTGGGTCTCATATTTCCTATCCCAAGCTTTACGAAAATTGACTTAGACATCAAGTTTATACTCGAGCCAAGGTCACATAGTGCCTTTCTAACAAATTTGTCTCCTATCGAACATGAGATGATAAAACTACCCAGATCATGTATTTTTGGTGGCAGCTTGCTTAAGAAAGAGCAAAATTCTTTTGTCATGGCAATTGTCTCGTACTGCTCAGCTTTTCTTTTCTTGGTCACAATCTCCTTGAGAAATTTAGCATAAGTGGGCATTTGTTCCATAGCTTCCAAAAAAGGAACATTGATTTGAAGTTGACTCAGAATGTTAACAAACTTTTTGAATTGAATATCCTCGTTATGCTTTTTCAGTCTTTGCGGAAAAAGTGGTGGGGGTCTGGCTTCCTGTACTGACGGGGTGGGAATAGAATTTGTCTTGGCATTTTTGTTTGCTCCCTCAGTTTCTTTACTTGACGAATCCTCAGCCTTTTCCTCTTCTTCTGGTGCTTCTTCTACCACTTCTTACTCAACTTGCACGATTACAGGGGGTGAATCATCCTTCGATCTTCCCCCAAACTTATCTTCAACATTAATTTTTGTACCACTTCGGAGAGTTAGGACACTGCAGCTCTCTTTGCCATGAGGTTTGGTGACTTCAGTGTAACTCGAAAAATGTCCTGGTATGTGTTCTTGTAATGCCGCGACAATTTGACCAACCTGACTCTCCAGCGCCCTTAATGATGAATTATGGCTTTGAAGCAGGGCTCCTTGATTTTTGATGAAGTTCGCATGATCTTGCAGCATTGTCTTCGTTGTTGCAATAAACTCTTGCATTGTTGCCTCCAAAGAACTGGTGTTTGATGAAGATGGCCCTCCATTGTTAGAATTATGCCATGGCATATTCAATTGAAATCCCTGGGAGTCATTGAAATTCTACTGCCGAGCTGGTTGATTAGCAGTGTTGGTTCCTTGATTTCCCCATGAAAGGTTTGGATGTTGATGCCATCCAGGATTATATGTGTTGAAATAGGGGTTGTTATTGCCTCGGTTGAAGTTGCTTACAAAGTTGATGGATTCTTGATTGGTCGGGCAGTCACTCTCATTATGATTGTCGTGGCATAATAAACATACTGAATGGGCTACCTTTACTTATCTCACCTCACTTGGCCTTTGCAAATTCTTCAACATATTGGTAATAGCATCAAGTTGGGCGGACACGGTATCTTTAGAATCTAGCTCGAAAGCTCTATGTGATTTGTGTCCAAATCCAAGCATTGTGGATGGAAACTTATAATCATTGGTGGAAATCCTATCCAGAATGTCAAATGCTTCTGCTGGTGATTTATCAAGTAACATCCCATTTGCCGAGGCATCTAGTATCATCCTCGTGGGTGCATTAACTCCATTATAGAACATCACCACTTGCGTCCAATCTTAAAAACCATGATTCGAACATTTGCGAAGCAATCATTAATATCGATCCCAGCATTCATACATCGACTCGTCATCAGCTTGACGAAAAGAAGCAATGTCGTTCCTCAGTCGGGTGTTCATGTTTGGAGGATTATATCGTAACAAAATATTTTTGCACAGATCTGTCCACGACTCCATTGAACCCGCTGGAACGCCACTCAACCAAGCCCTTGCTCGGTCACACAGAGAATAAGGAAATAACTTTAACTTCAGAACATCTTCGTGCACTCCTTGTTGGCGAAAAGAATCATATACCTCCAAGAAGTTACATATATGTTGTCTGGCATCTTCATTTGGCATGCCCCCGAATTGCCCTATGGAATTCAGCATATTGAACATGACATGTTTGAGCTCGAAGTGGGCTGCCTGATGTTTTGGTGCCATAATTTTAGGATTTAAGTCATCCATGATAGGGTTTAAGTGATCACGAATAGCGCGAGGTCTGGCTACATTCCCAACATTTGGAATTACCCCGGCATTCTGATCTTCCTCATGATCAATGGCTTAATTTTCGATTTGATACATATTTTCACGTTGAGCACGTATTCTTTGTCTAAAAAGCCTTTCGATCTCAGGTTCAACCGCTTCTAATGGCTCATTCGAGTGTCTTCTGGTCATACACCGCGAAAAACCTGAAAAAGATAAGGAAAATAAAAAGTAAAACTATCTAAAAAAAATAAACAAGTAAAATAATAATGCTATGATAAAACAAATAAACTTCTAGTTGCCAATCCCTGGCAACGACGCCAAAAACTTGTCCACTCTTTGTGAGTACTATAAATGGTGCAGATATGTGTGCCAGTATACACAATCAAACAAGTAATAAAGTGATGAGTGAGTATCGTTCTCCACAGGGATTGGGGGAAATCAAATAAGTTTGTCACGGCACTTTACTCTGTCACCTAAGTAAAGTTAGAGATAGTATATATACAAATGATAATGTTGTGGCAAAATGAATGTATGGTATGGAAATGGAACGATGGAAATGTGGTAGCAAATGGATATATTGTGGCAAAATGAATTGTGTGTAGTGCAATCAAATAAAAATTTAAAGGCAAAATAAACTGTAAATACTGGATTTGCTTATAAGAACTTTAGACTCCTAACACGACAATCTACTATGAGAATGAGTGATGGGAGTCACTAAGGAAAATCTAAGTCTACTTTTCAGAATGGTCTTACTTCTATGCCTTAACTGCCCGACAGAGTATACTAAGGGTGCCCTATGCTATCTATAGTTAAGGGACTCGACAGATTGAAGATGCCTTGGCAAAACCGATTGGCGTTAGCTACTGGAGGGATCCTATTGGTCTAAATAACAGGATATATCTCAGTAATACCTTTTTGCGATAGCATTAACATCTAGCCTATCACTCATGCACAACTCCTTTTAGTCGAATGAAATCCTAGCCTTATCTATAAGGTGGATTAGGCCTAGTTACTATCTAGAACCCCTTGCTTATGTGGTTCCTCCCTAGTTTCTCTCGAATACTAAGAATATGCTACTTAGGCATTCTCTCGAACACTAAATAATCACTTAAGGAATGACTACTCTCATAGCTCCTACAACCTTAAGGCATTAAAATTCTTAAGCAAAACAGATTATAACATAGAAAAACAATCATTCATTAAAGAAAATCTTAAATATCCAAAATAGACTCCCAACAAATAGGATTAGTTCATAGTGGGGTTAGAAATAAGCAAGCACAAAGCAAGTTAATCCGTTCCTTACAACCCAAATAATAATTAACGAAAGCAAAGAGCAAAGGGAAGGAGTAAAAGCCTTCGACGCGCACTGCCAGAGCTTCCCTCGGCCACCACAAATAGTCCCAACGATATAGCTCCTCTCGGACGCCTAGTTCGCCACTCCCTATAGCTTGTCAGCGGAGAAATGCCAAGGCAAAAACGATTGACAAAAAAAGAGAACTTTTTCTCTGAATTTTTAGGCTCTTGGCGGCTGTCTAAAAATCTCCAAGTCTCCTAAAAAAGTCAGGCTTCATCTTCTATTTATAGGGGAGAATGAACCTAGGGTTTTGTGTTAAAATTACACTTGCACCCTAAAGTTCATTCCTTTTATACGAGAGTTGGTGGAAAGATGGTAACTGGCCCCTCCTTTAATGCTGATTGCAGAAAGCACTTTTTATGCCATGGCATCTGGCTCTTACTAAAAATATATTCGTTGACTTTTTTGCCTAGAAATGCCTTTCGAGATGCCGCAGAAATCGCATTTTGCTCAGTATTCTCATCATGTCATGGAAATTCCCTTTTGCTTATCTTTGCTCACAAATCCTGCACATCATTAAACAAAACACCTTCCCCATAACGCAACACTGATTACAAAATAAAATGCCGCGGCAAACAAAATTTCACCACATACAACTATATGCTCCTAAATGCATCTATATGATCCTATATGAGCTCTTAGACAGTCAATAACTTAAGCGAAAAGGTCCCAAATATGACATTTTTACAGAGTTATCAACCCTCAAGCTCCAAGATAACTGAAATGCCCTCGAGTCCCAAAATGATTAAATTAACTTCAAGTACTTAAATGGCCTAAATAACTTCATGGTCCAGAAAAGTAAATACCTTTCGATAAATTCTAGAAATACTGATAAACCTAAATGTTGTATCGCCACTAAAGTTCATGGAGCACGACCCTTACATGTTAGAGAATTTCTCATATGGTTATAATACCATAATAAAATAAATACCACATGTTTTTCTGCTCCTCTCTTCGAGGTACATTCAGTGATGGTTCTGAAGGTGATCAGTTTGACACTAAAATACAATCAATATTAAGAAATGAATATTCATGAAGTTTCTCTACCTGCATACTTGGTAAATATCGCCTTTGATGGGATCTGTATAGTTCGATTGGACTTGGAAGCCTAATAAGATACTTAAAATCTGAAATGTTGTAAATCATTGCTTACCCTTATTAAATTGAATTACCAAAATTTCACATGAATTTCTGATTAAAATGCCATCGTGAGTCTGATTGATGGAATCACCCCAAGAATATATGAATCTTAAACAATTTTGATTCAATAGTTCCTAAATACCCTTTGATCCCGATGTATAACTTTTTGAATGGCTAATTAATATGTTAGCTATAGAACCCTTTAAATATGGATCTCATTTATGAAAGTTAATCAATTTGCAAAAGTTTCGTGGTTACCTACCTGATAAATACCAAGTACCTTCGGGAAATAACTGGATCTTCTAGTGTGTTCCATATGCACATAAATATTTTCTGTGATTTTTGAAAGTATGGCTCTGTTATTTGAAATAAAAGTGTGATCACTGATTTTTGTACCTGATTAAGTATGTTTGATTCCTAATTCTCGATATTACTTTTTATTAATTCAATTTTTTTACTAGGAATTAGCTTGGTTTCAATATGGAGTCTCTGCAGGTGCAACTCTAATCAAGCTAGTAAATCATTATAGACCTAAGGCGACCCTTGGGTAGGCTCTGAGGCCCCAAGGTATTTCCTTGGGTAGGCTCTAAGACCCCATGGTACTCCCTTGGGTAGGCTCTTAGGCCCCAAGAAACTCTCTTTGGTATGCTCTCAGACCCCAAGATACTCCCTTAGGTTAGGTCATATACTTAACGTGTATAAGGTAAGTCCTTATGGATGCAGTTCAGGGGAACTACATACCAATATTAGGTTAGAGGGTACTACTGTGGTTTCAAAATATGTTTTTAAACTACAATTATTTTTTAACGATCTGTACACTTTTCTCTAGTTTTGTTGGAACACACTAGACTTCTCAACCCAATCTTTTGAATATCTTTCTTAATGTTTCCTTCGAAACGTAAATGTTTTGAATTTTACTAACTAATTAATTAATAAGAACTGAACTCGCCACTAGAACCTGATGATACTTGTATCACTAAGAAAATTTATGCTTTAGCATACCTGATGGCATGTTGCATTCATTTGGTAGTTCTATATTATTGAGCTTCCCAAAGCTCACTCTGTTACTTACTATTTCAGGTTAAAGAATTTGATCTTGTACTTTTATCGATATCAGTAATGGAGTTCCACTGGCGTTGTTTGCAGAGATGCATGTAATTAGGGGCATGTATGTCATATAATGCTTTTATATTAGATTTCAAAATTTATTTTTATAAAGTGTAATGTTGAATTCTATTTTGATTATAAATTAATTTATGAACTTATGTTTTCATTTATAAAAATTTTAATGGTTTTTAAACGGTTTAACAATAATTTTAAATCTTTCCCCAAAATTTTTGTGTGGATCGCTATGGTGGTCGTAATGTGACACATCAAATCAGATTGGATGACTAGTATCAGTCTGAAAGTGTTACATAAAATCTCTTCTCACAACCCATTTTTCCCCTTTTGCTGAGATTTTTTGTTGTTTGAACTTGTTTTCTTTAATGTTAATATTTGTTCTCATATTTCATGAAGGACCATTGTCTAGTGATCTCCGTATTTTATTACACAAGAAACAACCTTCCAACTTCCCCATAAAATTCATGTCTGCAACATACACTAATATTTCAATAGTTTTTCAAAAAAGGTGTTTCTTTTAGATTTTACTTGTAATTTATTGACTCAATTTTTAAGGATGATTTAATTTTTATGATAACCTCAATTAAACCTTTTGTTACTTTTAAAGTGCCAATTTAATTTAGTTACAAGTTATTACTTAAATTTTTAATAATAATAATTTGATCCTTGTTTGACTTATTATTCTTATATTATTTGGTGAAAATTAAGAAAAATAAAAGATTAAGTTTAGAACGGATTGAATTTAGGTCCTCTAACGCAGTCAACACTTTACCAATACACCACGCTATGTATAGTATTCTAGTTGACTAAAATTATATTGAGATTAAACCTTATTTGATGAAATAATTAATTTAAAATATTGATTGAGTTTTGAAAGGATCAAACCTGGGAGCTAGAACCTAGATTAACTGTTAACCATTGCACTAAACTATGTTATTATTACATAGTTGACAAATAATATATATATAAGTTATACTTTGCTTTACACAATATATTTATATTTTTAAACAGAAGTTTATATTTATTCTTATTATAATTACATATATAATCATTGAATTAAGTTTCTAAACATAACTAACATTTTTGAAATTTTATATTACTGTATAAATATATTCTTTTATATGTAATTGAAGTATATTTTATTTAAAACTAGATATTAAACTTTATATAAATATTTTAATTTATAATTTTTTAATATAATATACTTCAATTATATAGGTAGAATTATGTTAATATACAAATATCGAAATTACAAATTATGAATTAGGTTCAAAATTTAATCGAATAATTATAAATATTTCATTATTAGAAAGTGCTAAAAATATTAAAATTAGTAAAAAAAAAACTTTTATCAAGAATAAATTAGCTTGTATAATTTTTTTCAACCATGTGATAGTTATATAGGTTAGTGTAGTGGTTTAGTGTTAATTTAGGTCTTGTGTCCTAGGTTTTTTCTCTTTGAAATGTAATTTATATTTTATTATAAAATCTTACATCAACTACATTTTAACCTCAATAATTTTTTTGTCAATCATGAATTACTTTTTTTAGCTTGGTGCAATTCTCACACCCTGAATTTATGGATTAGAAGTTTTGAAGATAGATTTTGTTCAAGTTATGGAGGACTTAATAGTAATAAATTTGGAGCTTGAAGACTTGGTCTTGGTTGTACACAAATAATGTTAATTGATGACTGATTTCGATAATTTCAAACTTCAGAAATCACTTCACGAATAATAGCTGACAAAATGAGTGCGGGATAAACTTATGAGAACAAAGTGAAACTCTAAAACTGTTAAGCGCATTTATATAATTTATCCATTATCTTGAGTTTAAATATTAAATTTTAGTTTCGGTGTTCCATTTTTTTTTTTTTTGGAAACTAGAACGCCGGTTTAGATACTTTTGCTAACAATGGTTGTCGACGTTTTCCTTCACCGTCAGGGTTATCACCATTCGATCGTCCCTTTGTGGGCCAATACTCTGGTTTGATTGAGTGCCAAAACCATTACGATGAACACCCTTGTGCACTACCCATCTGTTAAGATCCACCTATCCACTGTCGTGTTTTCACAAGGATGTTTCGTTTGGAAGCTTAGACGCTGCATTGTTGTCGCGGCCTTACTCTGACCACCTGACGAGTAAACATATAGCTTCGGGTAAGGTCTTGTTCTTTTTTATTTTAGAAAGAAATATAGAAGTAAAATGTTGTTGAGTTCTGTTCCATGCTCCATGCCCTCGCTATTATGATTTGTGGTCCCTTTACCCCCAAGCTATTATGTCATCGTTCTTTCATCTTTGAATGAATTACCGTTGCTAGTTTATTATGGGTCCTTGATCTTCACCTAAATCAACGTGGAAACCCCACCCGTTTGCCATATTCCCTAATTTATTAATTGAATTTTGATGGGTATCTTGGCTATTGAAAATTGTAATTGTGGGTGAGAAATAGTGATGACGACATTATTATATTTAAATTGTAATTGTGAGTGAGAAATAGTGATGACAACATTATTATATTTATTATTATTATTCGTATGATAGGGTGTCATTTAACCTTTCAAATGGAAATTTATGTTTCAAGATTTGGTTAAAAAGGAACATATATGTTATTTATTATTATTTTACAATAAAAATAATAGTAAGAATACGGTAACCTGATAGCTTTTAATTTAATTTAGTTCGATTCCATCTTACGTGAGTTCATACTCATATATTACTAGTAGTTGTACCTATACATGCAACTCAATTCATAATGCCTCAGCCTAAAACTTTATTCGTTTAGTCGATCTATTGACATTTGACCATTGATCGTTAGCTCTTATGTTAAACCTTAACTACATATTTTTCGATGCTGTGGGTTCATTTTTGCAGTCATTTTTTTTTCTTCTAAATTATGACCCGAAAGCTTCGTTTTTCATCTTGCATTGCTTTATATTGTATTTATGTTAAGTAAATTCTAGACTAAATGGTTTTAGTCACTAATTTTATGAATGAGGTGATCATGTAATTTAGCACCGCTATCTGGTAGATTTGAACCACTACCATTTAGTTCAGTTCGACTCAAGTTCGACTCGAGTTACACGTGAGAGGTTTCCACTCTGTAGGACCTAGAAGTAACGACCGTATGAAGCGTAGGACTTAGTTGGTATCGTTTAACTATTACAAGTGCGTTCCCTTGACCATTTGATACGTTTAATATTTTTAACTATTATGTTCTATGATGCTATGTTTACGCATGTTCGTGTTCTTATTATGTTTATTTGTGAAATGACTAATTTTTTTATTAATGTTACATCACTTTTAATCTGTATATTGATGCATTTTTGTTATCCACATGGGTTTCTCTACGGAAGGTAACATCTTCGTCCTGTTTCTTCATGGGATCCTCTACTGAGGGCAATATCCCCATCTTGTTTCTGTTTGGGATCCTCTTTGGAGGGCATTATTCTCATCCTAATTTCTGATTTCTATTGGGTACTTTCTCAGAGGAACTCAGAGGTTAACTTAGGTTCCTCTTCTGAGGGTTATGTTCTCATCCTGATCTTTTTTTCTGTTCTAGACCCGTCTACGGAGGTTTTGGTCTCGTATTTGGAAGGTAACGATCTCATTCCATCAGTCTAGAACGAAAGGTAAGTTTATGAACTTCTGTTGTGACATTTTGATGGTGAAATGTTTGGAATGTATTATTGTCTAATTATTATGTCATGCTTGAATTTTTTGTGTTTTAATATTATTATCTTATTACACCCAGAGGGCACAGTGAGCTTTGTAGCTCACTCTGTTTGTGTCTTTCATTTTCAAATTATCCAAATGTAGGACCGGTTTGGCTATTGAGATGTGGTATCCGTTTTGTACTGTAAGAGGTTAAATATTTACATTCAACCTCCTTTAACTGTGGCACGAGTTTAGTTTCAAAATTATTTTTGGTAAAACTTTCCAAAAACGGTTTACTAAAACAAAATTCGTTCACAGACATTTTCTGTGATCAGCGTGGTTACCATGATTTAGTTGTAACTCTTATGCCGGGTCTAGGGGATTACAACAACAGTTAAGTATTGACTTTTTTAACTAAGTTTGATTCCCTATGAAGAAAATCCATATTTTCCTTAATTTTCAACAATAGGTTGATGACATGTGTCGTCATCTTATTGGATGAATCATTTCTAATTAAAATAGGACACATTGATTAGAATGTGGATGTCATAAGGAATAAATGTGTCTTTATTCCAATTAAAAACAAGCCATTTCAACAATTCCGTTAGTGACTAATGAAAGCTTAAAAGCATGCATGTTGCTTGATTGAAATAAAATTGAACTTTATTTACTTAATTCATAGAATTTTTGGCTTAATGGTAAAAATAGAATCACATCCATAGTTTAATGACCTAGAAGATAGTTTGCCCTAAAGTTTACAACTTTTGCATAATTAATATTACCATTTTAACTTTAGTTACATTGGTAGTTTAATAATATTTTCCAACTAAGATTTGTTAAATGTAGAGACTACTTGATTTGGGCCACAAATTTTGTTCAAAGAAGCATTTCCATAAACAAATTTTGACCATAAGTTAAAGCTGAGATTGGTTGATGTATGATTGGATCAATGAGGGTCGTCATTTCCACTAGTATCATTCTTTTTTCCTTCCTACTTCCTCGCTCATTGTTCCGTCAACTTTACTATCAATCTTCCATTCTTGATTTCCTTGGATGCTAATGTTAGCATGTTGGGAAACAAAATTCTTTAAGCCTTGTATTCTGGTTGACTAAACTTATATTGAGATTAAACCTTATTTGATGTAAACTTTAGTGAAAATATTGATTTGCTTTTAAAAAGATCAAACCTATGAGATAGAACCAGGATTAACTATTAACCATTGCACCAAACTATGTTATTATTACATAGTTGACAAAAATATATTTAAGTTATACTTTGCTTTATGTTAACCTTGTAAAATAACAAATTGTATGCCCTTTTACTCAAGTTTTTGTGTGTTCTCAAGCCCATTTAATCACATATAGTTGCATATATCTCATTTCATTGCATATGGTGGTATTCATAAGATTCACTTTGTTTATTCATGATTTAGGTGCTACTATGGGAGAAACGTTGTTTGGTGTGGTGATGTATAGGATAACTAAGAAGGACTGTTTGGAGAAGGAATTTTGCTGTAGCATTTTGGATAGCATTTCTAGGCACACTAGAAAACAAAAGTTGATGATATTTTGCAGCCACCCCACACGTGAACCAAAGAGATTAATATTCCCGACATGTAGGGAATCGTTTCCTTAGAGCACCTAAAAGAATGAAGGGCATAAAACCCTAGGCACCTACACTATAAATAGAATAAGACACCTACATTTAAAGGGAGATTCAGGTGATCTAAGAAAGAGAGACAAAGTAGGAGGTGGCCACCATTCTTCTTCATCATTTCGTGTGTCCTCCATTGTTGGGAGCTTCAAAGGCATGAGCTTTTTGGGCTTTAAGAGAAGAAGCATCACTTGTGTGGTTCACGATAATCAAACGACAGCTTTGGAAGTTTTCTTCTCCTTAGTGCTTTTTACTTTATTCAATATCCTGGAAATGTGTTGTAATGATAGAATGATTTTCGTTGAACTTTGCCCAGCCATGAAATAATTATTTTGGCTTGGGTTTATTGATGGACTACTATGTTTTGATGGAATGAATATTATGGCATTATTTTGTTTATACATGTTTTGTTCATTGTGCTTAATATATGGGTTTATAAGAGCTTTCAAGAGATAGCCTAAACCTTCATTTGATGCCTAATGGTCAAGAGAGCTAGGTATAAGATCTAAATGGACAATGGGGTTTTGCTGAGAGGTAAACCTTAACTAACCTTAGATATAAGGATAAAGTTTCAAAGGCTAAAAGGAGTGGAGCTTAAGGAGTAGTAATCTGCCAGGGTTTATGCTGATAGGCAATGCTTTAGCATTTTAGTTACCATTTTCTTTCTAGAGATAATTTAGAAACACTTTAGTAAACTCTGTCAAACATATTATTAATTGGATAATGCTTGTCATTCATGAAAACAAATCATAGGAAACCTCAATAGACCAAGCCTTTTTATCCTTAGTAAAGATTCCACACCTGTGAAGACACTTCTTTATCTCGTCTGGAATTTCTAGTTTTGATTACATTTTTTGCTACATCATTTCATTATTTATTCGTACCTCTTCATACAACTATATCATTTATCTATATTTTGTTCTCATAATCGTTACTTGAATTACCTCCAATCCTTGTTAGACAATACTCACTCATCACTTTATTACTTGTTTGAAGTGTGTACTTGCACAATTTGCATATAAATTATAGTACATCATAACATACAACAAGTTTTTTGGCACTATTTTCGGGGATTGATAATTGGTTATTTTAAGTTTAATTTTTGGAAATTGTATTCTCTTATTTTTGTAGATATTTATTTGCTTTTTGTTAGATAATTTTTGGGTGTTGTGCTATTGCATGACCTGGAGAACGCTTAAGGAATCATTATTATCTTATGAACTTGAAACTGAACATTTTTCGTCGAAGAAGACGTGTTCAAAAGAGTTAAGTATCAACCAGATCAGAACCAAGTACATGATCTTACAGATCCAAATGCTAAAGTAATTCATAATGTTGGGGTGGTAGTTCGACCACGACCTATTTTAGATCATTTAACACCTATGTTGGAAGATCTTAACTCTGGGATTGTTGCTTTAAAAATTCAGATAGCCCACTTTGAGCTTAAACATATGATGTTCAATATGTTGAATTCGATTGGACAATTTGGTATTGAGCCCCATGAAGATTCAAGGCAACACATTCGTGCTTTCTTAGAAATATATGACTGTTTTAGACAACAAACTGTTAATGAGAATGTGTTAAAGCTCAAATTATTTCCTTATTATTTGAATGATCGAGCAAGAGCATAGTTGAGTGTGTACCTCCATGTTCAATAGAGTCATGGACAAATTTATTCAATAGTTTGTTATTATGCTAAATTTCGGCCAACATGAACACCCAACTAAGGAATGATATTACTTCATTTCTTCAAGTTGATGATGAGTTGATGCATGAGTATTGGGATATATAAAAGGGACTACTTTGAAAGTGTACAAATCACAGATTTCATGATTGGACGCAAGTGATTAGTTCTACAATGGTGTCAATGCTCCAACCAAAATGATGCTAAATGCTTCAGTAATTGGAACTTTGTTGGACAAGTCACTTGAAGAGGCATTTGATACCCTTGATAAGGTAGCAAACAATGACTACCAACTCCCTACTTTGAGACTTGGTATGGGGAGAAGAACTCATGGGACTGTCAAACTTTATACTAAAGACTTTGTTTCAGCTTAATTGTTAGAAATTACAAATATGTTGAAGAATCTCCAACGTCCTAATTAGGTGAGAGAAGTGAAGGTAGTTATTACACCTTGTGTTCTTTGCAATGGGAATCACCATGTGAGTGAGTGCCCCAAAAACCACGAGTCTACCAACCATGTGGGGAACTTCAACTGAGTCAACAAAAAACCCATTCTCCAATACTTACAACCCAAGATGATGATAGCATCCAAATATTTCTTGGGAAAATCAAGGAGGAAACAATTCAAGCAGCTCTAATTGCCAACAAAATCTAATTGAACCACTAGTTTTTGAACAAAATATGCCATTGCAAAATAATAACAATGACAACTAAAACTCAATTTCAAGATTATGTTGCATCTATCAAGAGCCAGTGAGCCTTATTACAAAGCCAATAAGCATTACTGCAAAGTCATAGCTCATCTTTGAGAGCTTTAAAAACACAAGTAGGTCAAATTGCACAAGCTCTACATGTTCACCCTCAAAGAACCCTCCCTAGTGATACTGAAGTCACTAAACCACATGTTAAAGAGCAGTGTCATCTTCTCACTTTAAGAAGTGGTACTCTAATTAATGAATAAGATAAGTTCGGGGGGAAGAAAATAGAATATCTTAACCCTAAAACTGTATAGAAAGAAACTGAGGTACAAGGGGACTCACCTCATAAGAAGGATAAAGATAAGGGTTCGATTGGTGAATAAAATGATGATATGAATAATATTGTCATAGAAAAAGTTAGACCCCACCAATACAAGAAACAATCAGACCCCCACCACCCTTTCCTCAGCAATTAAAAAAGCAAAATGAAGACCTTTAGTTTAAGAAAATTATGAATATTCTTGACCAGTTACATATCAATGTCCCATTTTGCAAGCCATTGATCAAATCCCTACATATACAAAGTTTCTCATGGATATCGTCACCAAGAAAAGGAAGATTGAGAAGTATGAAACTGTTGCTACAACGAAAGAGTGTTATTTTGTTCTAAGCAACTTGCCACCAAAAAGAATGATCCTAACAATTTTATTATCCCATGCTCTATTGGAGATAACTACGTGTGAAAAACTCTATGAAATCTCTGGTCCAATATAAATTTAATGCCCAAGTCTATGTTCATGAAGCTTGGTATGGGAAATGCAAGACCGACCACCATTATTTTGCAATTAGCCTATCGATCTCATGTTCATTCTAAAGGGAGGATCGAATATGTTATGGTGAAGGTGGACAAGTTTGTTTTCCCAACTGATTTGCATATCCTTGATTATGAAGTTGATGACAATGCACCCATCATTTTAGGACGACCATCTCTAACTGCTACCCTAATTTTAATTGATTACAAAAATGGTGAATTTACTATGTGAGTAGTTGATCAGAGTGTAACCTTCAATGTCTTCAATACCTTTACAAATGTGGATGATTCCGATGAGTGTCAATATCTTCAAGATATGGATTTTTTGGTAGAAGATGAAGTTGCAGAATCCTGCTGTAGTGATTTTATACAGATTAAAGATTATTTGAATCTCAATGGAGAAGATGTTAAGGAGTTCAAAGAATCTCCAATAGAGGTGCAATAGTCTAGCTTTCTCACAGTTAGACAGGGTACGTATTTTGAACATCTAGATTTTGCTGAATTTACTCCTCCAAAACCTTCACTTTAACATGCTCTATTCTTAGAATTAAAACCTTTACCATCACACTTTAAATATGATTATTTGGGTAGCAATGAGACTTTTCATGTGATAATCTCATCTACTCTTGAACATGAACAAGAATGAGCTTGATAAATGTGTTAGATCAAATTAAGAAAGATTTAGGTTAGACTATGACTGATTTGAAGGGTATAAGCCCTATTATTTACATGCACAAAATTTTTCTTAATGATTACCACAATAATTCTATCGAACCCCAAAAAGTTTTATTCCAGTTATAAAAGGTGATGATAAAGGTGATCATTAAATGGCTTGATGTTGGAGTTATTAACCCTATTTTAAATAGTTCATGGGTTAGCCCAGTGTAATGTATGCCGAAAGAAAGAAGGATGACTGTGGTGAGCAATGAGGAGAATGAGTTACTTCAAATAAGGACTTTCATGGGTTAGAGGATTTGTATGGACTACCGAAAGCTCAATGAAATGACAAAAAAAGATCTTTTCCCTCTTCCATTCATCGATAAAATACTGGATCGATTGGCGGGAAAATCATTTTACTGTTTTCTTGATGGGTACTCAGGGTATATTCAGATTGCTATAGCGTTTAAGGACCAAGAGAATACTACTTTCGCATGTCCATAATGAAACTATGCATTTAGAATGATGCCTTTTGGACTTTGCAACACTCCGATCATATTTCAAAGGTGTATATTGGCCATTTTTGGGACTTGGTGGAAGAATTTTTACAGATCTTCATGGACAACTTTTTCGTATATATAATGATTTAGACTTTAGCTTGTGTAATATTGCAAAGGTTCTTAAAAGATGTGAAGAAGCATACTTAGTGTTGAATTGGGAGAAGTACCATTTTATGATCATCAAGGGGACTGTTTTGGGCCAGAAGATCTCACACAAAGGAATAGAATTGGACAAAACAAAGATTGAAGTGATCAGGAAGCTACCTCTCGTACCACTGTGAAGGGAATTCGAAGCTTCTTAGGGCATGCTGGCTTCTGTAGAATATTCATAAAAGACTTCTTCAAGATATCCAAGCCACTATGCATTATGCTACAACAAAATCAACCCTTTGTATTCAATTACAACTGTGTTGTAGCATTTAAGGGACTGAAGGAAACACTCATCTTAGCACCCATCGTTGTTCCACTCGATTATACCTCACCATTCGAGCTAATGTGCAATGCAAGTAACAATGTTGTGGGGGTATTCCTAGGCCAATGTCGAGGTAAAATATTTCATGTCATTTACTATGCTAGCCACACTTTGAATGTTGCAAAAATTAATTGCACAACCATTGAAAAAGAATTGCTAGCAGTGGTATTTGCTAGCAGTGACTAAAAAGGATGCCAAACCTAGACTTATTAGGTGGATACTTCTTTTTCAAGAATTTAACCTCGAAGTTAGGGATATGAAGCACTGAAAATCAAGTTGTTGATCATCTTTCTAGGCTAGAAAACACTAATAAAATAAAGAATTAACTAGAAATTAAGGATAAATTCCCTAATGAGAAAATATTATATGTTTCAACAATTCTATGGTATGATGATATAGTTAACTTTCTTGTTAATAGTTTTTTGCCTCATGATTTCAACAGCTAGGGAAAGAAGAAATTCAAGCATGATGTGCACTTCTACTACTAGGATAAGCCATATCTATTCAGGCAATGAGCTAACCAAATGATTTGAAGGTGCGTACCCGAAGAAGAGCAAAAGGAGATCCTCTATCATTTCCACTCCACTTCATGTAGAGATCACTTTGGAGGTACGAGGACTGCTTCAAAGGTCATACAATCCGGATTCTATTGTCCCACACTTTTCAAGGATGCACATGACTTCTATAAGTCTTGTGATACATGCCAAAGAACTCTCAAAGAGGCACAAATTGTCATTGTAAAATATCTTGGAAGTGGAGCTCTATAACGTATGGGGCATTAACTTTGTGGGACCCTTCCCTTCATCATTTGGGAATCTCTACATCATGGTAACCGTCGATTACATCTACAAATGAGATTAGGCAGTGGCTACAACAAATAATGACTCCAAAAAAATCCTCAAGTTTATGCACAAGAACATATTCACTAGATTTGAAGCCTCGAGAGGCATCATAAGTGATGAGGGAACTCATTTTGAAAACAGACTTATTACTAGGGCATTGTAACGATATGAGGTGAGACGCAAAATTGCTATGGCATATCACCCCTAGACTAATGGCTAAGCTAAAATCTCCAATAGAGAAATTAAAAAAATATTAGAGAAAGTTGTCAATCCAAGGAGGAAAGACTAGTCACCTAGACTTGATGAAGCCCTATAGGCTTATCGAACTACTTTCAATCCCTATAGTCTCCATTCAAGCTATTTTATGGCAAGACATGCCATCTTCTCATAGAGCTTGAACACAAAGCATATTGGGCCATAAAAAAACTCAACCTAGATGCCCAACTAGCTGGAGAATGAAGGTTGTTAGAGTTGAACGAATTAGAGGAATTTCGTACCCAGACCTATGAGAATGCAAGGCTATACAAGGAAAAGACTAAGAAGTGGCATGACAAGCACCTTTTTTCATGACATTTCTCCGAAGGCCAACAAGTGATTGTTTACAACTCGAGGCTTAAGTTATTCCTCGAAAAACTTAAATCAAGATGGTGTAGCCCATTCCTTGTACATGAAGTCTACCCTCATGGAACTGTGAAGATCAAGAAGATTGATGATATAAATATATTAAAGGTTAATGGCAAAAGATTGAAGCCATACAGTGGTGCTCCTATCATTCGAGACAAGTCTTCTTTGACCATCAACGATGCATAACAGTTTGATTCTCTTTACCTTTAATTATTTTGTTGTAGCATTTTCTTATTTACGGTGTACATACATAATAATACTCAATTTCCTTTCTTTTTGTCTTTAAGTCCTTTATTTCATGTTCTTTATTTATTTTTCTTAACACTATGTGCTAGAATATTTTAATTGTAGGTGTCCTACGTGGGAATTGTTTAAGGGTGAAAGATGTTTCTATTTTGGATTAGGGTTTTATCTTTACACTCAAGAAGGAAGTTGAAAATGGTCCACACTTTTTCAACCTTTTTGGGTGGCATAAATGAAGAAAAATGAAGATTTTGTTTGATTTTAATTTTTAAAACCACGAACAATCAAATCCACTTTTCAGATTCTCTCTCATATTGTTTCCCTTTACATTAACTCCCCATCACATCTCTCCTCTTCCCAGCACCCTACAACCGTCAGCCCCATTAACTCCCTACTCCAATTTTTAGTTTCTTTTCCCAAAAACTACATTGCTTTCTTTCAATAAAAAATCATATTCTCATTCTTCCTCTTTATATTTCAAACCAAATTGTAAAACCATCTCTAAAGCTCTTCTTTTTCCTAACAATGGTGCGATGTAAGAATGTTATCGGTGCCTCAAGAAGATCTCAAGTCAAACAATCATCCAAATCAACAAGTTCCAAGATAAAACCATAAAGAAATGTTTCCAACAAATCAAGGAATAACGTGTTTACCCAAAGCAACGGCTGGTTTCTCCACCGGAAAAGACCATGAATTTGATGATGAGGTGATAAAAGTTGTGTTTAACCAAAACTAGAGGAAATTTGTAGAACAACCCGGGCCTATCTCATTGACTTTGGTGAGAAAGTTCTATGTGTACCTCATGAGCCCCACACAGTCGAGCGTGTTCGTTCGATGGGAAAAAATCAAGTTTACTGCTACGACAATCAACAAGTTTTTCGGGCTTTATCAAGTGGTGGACAATCATACATCCCTTGTGGAAGATGTCGATTTTTAAACCCACAAGGAGATCCTAGAAGACTTGTGCTTTAAGGGGACTCAAAGGGATCCTACAAACAAACTGTTGAAAGGGGGCAACTTAAGCCCGATGCCAAGATGTGGAATCACTTAATCAAAACTTGGTTGATGCCAACCTCGCACCATACAACTGTGTCCCTCAATAAGATGTTTCTCTCACACTCAATCTTAATGGATAGACCAATTAAGAGTGGAAAAATAATTATGGACGAGGTTTATGGATGTTTAAAGAGGAAATGTAATCTATTAATTTTCCCTAATCTAATTATTACTTTTTTTAGGAACAAAGAAGTTTACATGGATGAAGAGGTTAGCCTCCTTGGTGGCTTCAACGTGTTGCACAAGGGTACAGTTGGTAGATATGAAAAGCAACCTTAACACCTTCTTCAATTATATCAAAGAGAGTGACATAGTCTTGAATTCCTATTTCAAATAAATGTTACCCAAACATCAAGTGAATTCTCTTCCTTCCCTAAGTCTTTACTCGTTATCCCGAAAGAACCAACATCCCCAAAGAAGGCCTCCAAACCAAGTGCTATAGGTGCACAGCAGTAACCCACTCCCACTAAGGCACCATCTAGCAGCCTAACTACAATCTAGTAAAGGAAAGGACTCAATGCGTGCTCCTTCTAGCCCTGTGCATGCTGAAGACCCCATCACTATTGAGTGAGGTGATGAAGAAATTACTGATAGTACACCAACTCTTGTAACAACACTACCTCTTGATGCTTCAACATGAACATGGTTTCACTTGAAGAAGATTATCAGTCATATATAGAACACTCCCATTAAGGAGACCAAGGCATCTAATGATCAGAATGCACCACCACAGGCCACTACCGAAGTTGAGCAGCCTATTTTGACTCTAAAGAAGAAACGTGTTAAGCACATGGCGACTAAAACACCACCATTAAAGTAGGACGTAGCAAGGTACCTCTAATTTCATGTCATATAGTTTAGTTTTCATGCAATGAGGAAAATGATTCTCTCAAGTTTTGGGGAGGTAGTGTTCAGTTCATTACTTGCATTAGTAGTGTTTTAGCATAATTTTGCTATGGCATTGCCTGTGTTTTGAACGAATTGATGATGTCCTATGACTATTTTTTATGGCTAATGTTAATTGAATGTACATGACTGATTGAGATTGGTAGAATTTACTTTAGGGTTTGATTCCCTATGCTTGAATTTGTACATGATTGCATGTTTTCTATGCTTAAAGGCCTTAGAATTCTTTTATGAAGAACTCTTGTATGCCTTAGTATAAATTTAAACTGAAATGAATTGAATGCTCAATGATAGCATTAAAATATTAAAGTAAACTCTCTTATCCAAATTAAAAATCTTGAATTGTGAATAAATGCCAAAGGCATAATTGTTAGGGACACTCCTAATTGCGTTACATTGCCTGGAAACACTCTTAAATAAATGGTAGAAATTGAATATGAGTGGATGAAAGTCTTAACAAGATGACTATACTCGAATGGCTAGGGGATGGGGCGTTTGCTCTACTTCATCTTCTAGTATGTGAGAGCAGGTGTGATGCACTGAAGCCCCTTGAAAACAATATATTTTGTTAATGAAATAGGAGTAATATTGTGCTTAAATTGTTAAACAAATACTAAGATAGACTAGATAACTTATTTAGATGTTTTCTAAATCCGTTAAGCAGAGATTGGATGTAATTACACACAAAAGAGGGAACCTAGTCCTATAGAAAAATTCTTGATGTCTCGGTTTTGTCTAGCATGTTAAAGCCTATACATGTTATAAGGACTGAAATTTCTACCATGACATGTCTTTGAATTGAACTTTTCCGAAGAATTTCTTTTTTGGAATACTACTCATTTCTTGAGGACAAGCAATAGCCTAAGTTTGGAGATGTGTTAACCTTGTAAAAATACCATATTTTATGCCCTTTTTACTTAAGTTTTTGTTTGTTCTTAAGCCTATTTAATCACATATAGTTGCATATAGCTCATTTCATTGCATATGGTGGTGTTCACATGCTTCATTTTATTTATTCATGATTTCAGTTCAACTATGGGAGAAAGTTTGTTTGGTGTGTTGATGTACATGATATGTAAAAAGGACTACTTTGATAAGGAATTTTGCTGCAGCATTTTGGATAGCATTTCTGGAAGTACTAGAAGATAAAAGTTGATGATATTTTGTAGCCACCCCACACGTGAACAAAAAAGACAATTGTTCCCCACATGCAGGGAATCATTTCCTAGGGAACCCAAAAGAATAAATGGCACAAAACCCTAGGTGCCTCCACTATAAATAGAATAGGACACCCACGTTTCAAGGGAAATTCAATTGAGCTAAGAAAGAGAGAAAAAATGGGTGGCAACCCTCATTCTTCTTCATTTTGTTTATCCTCCATTGTTGGGAGCATCAAAGGGAAGATCGTGTTGGCCTTATAGAGAAACAACATCGTTTGTGTGGTTCATGATAGTCTAACAGTAGTTTTGGGAGTTTCATTCTCCTTAGTGATTTTTACTTTATTCAATATTCTGGAAATGCGTTGTAATAATCGAATGTTTTTTGTTTAACTTTGCCCAGCCATGAACTAACTATTTTGGCTTGGGTTTATTGATGAAAAACTATGTTTTGTTGGAATGCATGTTATAGCATTATTCTGTTTATACATTTTTATTTCATTGTGCTTATGGAATGGATTTGTAAGAACTTTCGAGAGATAACCTAAACCTTTATTTGACGCCTAATGATCAAGAGATTTAGGTTTAAGATCTAAATCAATAATGGGGTTATGCTGGAAGGTAAACCCTAACTTACCTTAGAGATAAGGATAGAGTTTCAACAACTAAATGGAGTGGAGCTTAAGGGGTAGTAATCTGCTAAAGTTTATGCTGAGAAGTATTTCTTTAGCATTTGTTGCTAGTTTCTTGCTAGAGATAGTTTAGAAACACTTTAGTAAACTTTATCGAACATAGTATTAATTGGATAATGCATGTCATTCATGAAATCAAATCATAGGAAAACTCAATAGACCTAGGCTTTTTATCTTTAGTGACGATTCCACACGTGTGAGGACACTTCTTTATCTCGTCTTGAATTTCTAGTTTTAATTAAAATTTTTGATACAAAATTTCTTTACTTGTTCATACATCTTCACACAACAATATTTTTTGTCCATATTTTTTGTGCATAATCTTTACTTGAATTACCTCTAATCTAGTGGAGATAGTACTCACTAATCACTTTATTACTTATTCGATGTGTATACTTGCACAATTTGTGTATCAATTACAATACATCACAACACACAACACATTACACAATATTTTATATTTTTAAACAAAAGTTTATATTTTTATATCATAGTTACATATATATGATCATTGAATTAAGTTTCTAAACCTAACAAATATGTTTTTTTGTCAACTATGTAATAATAACACAATTTGGTGTGATGGTTAATAGTTAATCCCAATTCTTGCTCCTAGGTTTGATTGTAACCCACTAAACTTGGCCTGGGCACTATACCCAAATCTAGGCAGTCACATATCGCATTCAGAGACTCTTTTCATATTTAAAACAATGATAAAATCCATATAATAGTATAATATGAAATTTATCCATAATAAGGATTCATACGATAAACATATATATACATATATCAGAAAATTGTATAAAACATTTACGGAACAAAATACTGATAATATAAATATATCAAGACGATAGCAAAACACGTTTCACCAAAGTATAACAAAGGCATATAGAGATATACAGTAATACAAAAGTATGAGTAGTTGATCATCATTATGCCAAGTCTGCTAGGCTAGTCTACTATTATCTAAAAAGGTTAAAATTTATAGAATGAACTAGAAATCTCAATGTACTCCTTACGGTGTATAAAAAATATACAAATAAAATATTTTAGTAAAATCAGTTCATTAAACATGCTCTAAAAACATGAACACTACCCCCGTCCGATCACGAAATTGTGTAGTTTAACAGACCATACACCCACCTGTACACCCAGTAAGGGCTTATCCTGTGCACAAAGCAAAGGAGCCTTGGGTGAGTTCTTATCCTATGCACAAATCAAATGAGGCTTCAGCAAGGACTTACCCTGAGCACAAAGCCAAGGAGCCTGCGAAAGCGGTAAGGTCTTACAAGTCATAGACTAGAACTGAGATATTTCCCCCAATAAAACCACCCAATGAAATAAATAACATATATGTAGTCGAATGAAAAGGGTATTTCATTTTCAGAAATTAAATACAAAAATACAAGAATTAGAGATCATATAAAAATATACAATAAATCAGATATCAGATAAACCTTTTTCAAAAAATTAGGTATTGTGTGGTAAAAATATTTAGTATTATTATAAATCTCAATCAGTTCATACAGATAGTTGAAAAGAGTAATGTAACACCAACAGGAAACACACCTGTATTAGTCTAAGTAATCTGATAGGGAAGCCTACTACTGAATTTGTCGATCACAATCAGCGCCAGTGCTAGATCCTATAAATCGAAAATCCATATTGGAATCCTAATATGCATAATATTAACCTTTATTTAAACAATTTACAGAAGCCTACTAGTAGCTCTTGAACAACGCAAATCAAGCGAATCTGACGGACTGGAGACATTGGATCTAACAGACCCTCGGTCAGGTGAAACACGAGTACATTCATAAAAATATCGTTTTGGATCAATCCCATAACCAATAAATCCTGGAGTTGGACTTTTAGTTCCTTAAGCTCCTTTGGGGCCATACAGTGAGAAGCCATCAAAACTGGGGTACAACCAGAATATACTTCAATCTCAAACTCCACTTCTTTATCTAGTGGCAATCCAGGCAACTCTTTAGGGAAAACATCGGGAAATTCCTTAACAATCTGGATGCATTCAATATCAGATCAAGAACTACCAGTATCCATAATATAAGCAAGAAACATCTCGGAACCCTTCTTCATCATCCTCTCAGCTACCAAAGTAGACACAACATTCGTTAGGAATCCACAACGTTCCTCGATCATCACAATATTTTAGTTATCTGGATTCTTTAGAACAACTCTTTTGGTTTCACAATCGAGATTAACTTGATGCTTGTTCAACCAATCCATGCCAAGAATCAAGTCAAACTCCTCCAAAAGGGAATTCCATCAGGTCGGCCAAAAAGATCTCCCCATGGATCTCTATAGGACATCCTATAAAAATATGACCTAACTCTATGGACTGACCTACGGGACTTTGAACCATCATCGAATTCTTAATATTCTCAACATGGATATTAAGACCTTCAGAAATGGAACTACTCTAGCAGCTACCAAAAACTTCAAAATGTCGACAAAAAATATGTTACCATGGACTCTAGCAGCTCTCTTGAACATAAGAAAGACAACTCTATTAATGGCATCCTCATCCATGTTAGTATCCTCATCCTTAGTGACGGGAGGGTCTCTCATAGGAGTAACCGGATCATATCTAGAAATAGAAGAATATATATATGGGACAAAAGGATATCAATATGATATATGATCATCTATCGTAATAGAAAGTCGAGTCATTCACCCTTAACCACAACCACGACATGGCTTATGACCTCTAACAGCACTCATTGGATAAATCTATAAGGCTCTACAGAAAGATTTTGAACTTAAGTTATACTATCATCACGAACCTCGAATATATTTAAACTCATAAAATTAGTTAACACTGTTTTTGAAAAATATCTTGAAAATTCTGACTTTTAGACGTATCCACAATGTGAAAGTTTAAAACCAAAGCTTTGATAACATCATGTGTAACTCCCTAGACTCGGTCTAGACGTTATGCCCAAATTTAGGCAGTCATATATCGCATTCAGAGACTCTTTTCATATTTAAATCAATGTTAAAATCCATATAATAGTATAATATGAAGTTTATCTATAATAATGATTCATACGATAAACATATATATACATATATCAAAAAACCGTATAAAACATTTAAGGAACAAAATATCGATAATACATATATATCAAGACTGTAGCAAAACATGTGTCACCAAAGTATAACAAAGGCATATAGAGATATACACTAGTACAAAAATAGGAGTAGTCGATCCTCCTGATGCCAAGTATGCTAGCATGGTCTCCTATTATCTAAAAAGGTTAAAATTTACATAATGAGTTAAAAGCTTAGTGTACTCTATATGGTGTATAAAACCATACAGATAAAATATTTCAATAAAATTAATTCATCAAACATGCTTTAAAAACATGAACACTATCCCTGTCCGATCACCAGAATGTGTAGGTTCCCCACAACCATACATCCACTTGTACACCCAGTAAGGGCTTACCCTGTGCACAAAGCAGAGGAGCCTACTGTAAGGTCTTATCATGTGCACAGAGAAGAGGACCCTGCAGTAAGGACTTACCCTGAGCAAAAATCGGAGGAGCCTACGGTAAAGACTTACCCTGAGCACAAAGCCAAGGAGCTTGCGAAAAGCGGTAAGGTCTTACAAGTAATAGATTAGGATTGAGATACTTCCTCTAATAAAACCCCCAATGACAGAAATAACATGTATGTAGTCGAATGAAAATGGTAATTTAATCCATTAAAACATGAAAATATTTCATTTTCAAATATCAGATACGGAAATACGGTAATCCAAAGATCATATAAAAAAATATATAGTAAATCAGATATCATATAAACCTTGTTTATAAAATCAGGTATTGTGTCGTAAAAATATTCAATATTATTAGAAATCTCAAACAGTTCAGATAGATAGTTGAAAACAGTAATATAACATCGACAGGAAACACACCTGTATCGGTCTGAGTAGTCGATCACAATCAGCGGCAGTGCTAGATCCTACGAATCAACAAATCCATATCGGAATCCTAATATGAATATAATTACCCTTTATTTAAATAATTTACGGAAGCCTACGGGTAACCCTCGTAGAACACGAATCGAGAAAATCTGACGGATGAGAAACAACAGATCTAACCGACCCTCGATCAGGTGAAACATAAGTACCTTCATAAAAATATCTTCTTGGATCAATTCCATAACCAAATCTCAAATAAATAAGCAAAAATGATAAAAGTACTAAGCATTTTTGGGTTAACGAGCTCGATTTGGGGCTTTCGGGTTAGAATTTGGCAAAATAGACTTCAGAATCGGAGTTAGGACGTTGAAAACATACAATATGACTTTTTTGAAAATTTTAACTTTTTGATCAAAGTCAACGGTTAACAGTCAACAATTAATGTTGGATCGGGTCGGGTTGGATCAACCCATTTCCAAGTAGTCCACCAGGCAGTGGATATTCCCCACGCGTAGGGGTTGCATATGGGGGCACGTGCGTGACCTACGGGGGACTAAAAAATTATAAAAAAATCCTAAGTGCGTTTTAAGGGGTTTTGACACACATACCAAACTCAATTCACAACGCGAATGATGGAGAGCTCAATTTCGAAACATTAGAAACTTGATATTCCTCACCCCCTCACATGTTGGCGACAACGAAGATAAGAAGGACACCAGTGGACTCGGGACGACAAAAGGAACACGATGGTGCGGGAGGTATCCAAAACAGAGCAACAATCGACGACGAAACGACTATCAAAGATTTCTTTCTAAAAGAGAAAAATATTGGAGAGAGAGAAAAGAAAATAATTTGAAATTTTTCCTTATTTTGGGGTTATATAAACCCTAAAAAAGAAAATGGCATAATCATACCATAGGTTTTCCATCTTTAGTTTCTTTATGAATTTGGATACAAATTTAATCAAAATTTCATTTTGGTCCCTAAATTTAATTAAAATTTAATTTAGTCCTCAAAATTTTTTTAGAGAATTTTAGGCCCTATTTTAGGGGTGTGACAACTATCCCCCTTAAAAGAAATTTCATCCTTGAAATTTACCTGATGTAAACAAATACGGAAATTGAGCCTCCATTGACTCCAATGTCTCCCAAGTAGCTTTTGAGGGTCCACGGTTACTACATTGAACTTTAACCATTGGAATATATTCCTATTCTAAATTTTGAAATGTCAGAAACTTGATATTCCTCACCCCCTCACATGTTGGCGAAAACAGAGATAAAAAGGAAACCAGTGGACTCGGGACTACGCAAGGATCACGATGGTGCGGGAGGTGTCAAAAACGGAGCAATGATAGGTGACGAAACGACTATCAAAGATTTCTTTCTAAAAGAGAAAATATTGAAGAGAGAGAAAAGAAAATAATTTGAAACTTTTCCTTATTTTGGGGTTATATAAACCCTAAAAAAGAAAATGGCATAATCATACGATATGTCTTCTATCTTTAGTTTCTTTATGATTTTGGATCCAAATTTAATCAAAATTTCACTTTGGTCCCTAAATTTAATTAAAATTTAATTTAGTCCTCAAATTTTTTTTTTGAGAATTTTAGGCCCTATTTTGGGATATGACAACTATCCCCCTTAAAAGAAATTTCATCCTTGAAATTTACCTGATGTAAACAAATGTTGAAATTGAGCCTCCACTGACTCTAATGTCTCCTAAGTAGCTTTTGAGGGTTTACGGTTACTCCATTGAACTTTGAGCATTGGAATATGCCTATTCTGAAGAATTATCTAATCATGATCTAAAATTTGATTGGGCACCTCCTCATAGGAAAAATCAAGTCTCAACTCTACCTCCTCAACTTGAATGATGTGACTTGGAATTGGACGATATCGCCTCAACATGGATACATGGAAAACATCATGAATACGTCTGAGTTGCGAAGGTAACTTAGGCTCATAAGCAACTAGTTTGACTGTCTTCAAAATATGATAGGACCCAATAAATCTTGTGATATCTTTCTGATTGCGAAGGTAACTTAGGCTCATAAGCAACTAGTTTGACTGTCTTCAAAATATGATAGGACCCAATAAATCTTGTGCTCAATTTACCCTTACGTCCAAATCTCAACACTTTCTTCCACAAAGATACCTTGAGAAAAACTTGATCCCTAATCTCGAACTCGATATCTTTCCGTCGCTGATCTACGTATGATTTCTTTCTATCAGATGCCTCTTTCAGGCGATCACAGATCAATCGAACAGTATTCTCACTCTCATTAACTAACTCTGGACCCAAAGCTTTCTATCATGAAACACTGTCTAACATATAGGAGTAAGATATTTACGTCCATACAGAACCTCGTAAGGTGCCATGCGAATACTTTCCTGGTAACTGTTACTGTAAGTAAACTCGACTAAGAACAACAAATCTTCCCAACTACCATGGAAATAAATCACACAACCTCATAACATATCCTCCAGCACATGGATCACTCACTCAGACTGACCATCAGTCTGTGGGTGAAAAGTTGTACTGAAATACAAACGAGTACCCAGAGCCTCGTGCAAAGCCTTCCAGAACCTGAAAGTGAACCTCGGATCTCGGTCAGAATTGATAGACAACGAAACATCATGAACTCTAATGATCTCATAAATGTACAATCTAGTCATATTGTCCAAAGAATAATTAACCCGAACAGGGATAAAGTGAGCTGACTTGGTGAGTCGATCAATAATCACCCAAACATAATCCTTTTTGGAAGGAGTCAGAGGAAGACCGGTAATGAAGTCCATCGTAATGCACTCCCATTTCAACTCAGGAATCATAATTGACTGTAACAATCCAGATGGATACTGGTGCTCTACTTTAACCTATTGATAAGTAAAATACCTCGCCACAAAATCTAAAATATTCCTCTTCATACCAGTCCAAAAGTAGAGCTCCTTGAGATTCTTGAACATTTTGTCCCTTCTAGGATGCATAGCATAAGGACTACTATGAGCCTCCTGAAGAATAGCTCGTCTGAACTCATCATCTTTAGGGACGCAGTAACGATCATGAAAACAAAAAATACCATCCTGATCCAAAGTATACTCTAAACTCAATCCCTGCTAAACCTGTTCAATAATGGGAAACAATGAGCTATCAAGGAGCTGTTTGGCATTAATCTCCTCGGCCAAAGTAGGTTTAACTTGCAACTCTACTAACAGACTATCGTCATGAAAGAAACTCAAACTAGAAAACAAGGCTCTTTGATCAGATATCACCTTATGGCTCAAGGTGTCGGCCACCACATTGGCCTTACGCGGATGATAATTTATTTCGCAATCATAGTCCTTCAGAAGTTCCAACCAGCGACGCTGTCTCAAATTCAATTTTTTTTAGTAAGTTGATACTTCAAACTTTTATGATTAGTATAGATGTAACATTTTTCTCCGTATAGATAATGTCTCCAGATCTTCAGAGCAAAAACCATAGCGGGTAACTCTAGATCATGGTGGGATAATTACGCTCATACGACTTTAATTGACGCGACACATAAGAGACAACCTTTCTGTCTTGTATCAAAACACATCCTAATCCAGAGTGAAAAATATCACTATAGACAGAAAAATTCTTCCCCAAACTCAGGCTGAATCAGCACTGGGGCTTGAGTAAGAATAATGTTCAGTTTCTCAAAGCTAGGTTGTTGGTTCTCAAACCAGAAAAATGGAACAAGTTTCCTTAATAGTTTCGTTAGAGGAGTTGCAGTAATGGAGAATCCCTCAACAAACGACAATAAAAACAAGCTAATCCCAAGAAACTACGGATCTCGGAGATGTTCATGGGTTGCTTCCAGTTCAGAATAGGCTCTACTTTACTCGGATATACCCAGATACCCTCAACATAAATGATATGCCAAGAAAAGTCACATCGCTAAGCCAAAACTCACACTTGCTCAACTTGGCATATAACTTATTTTCCCTTAGAGTATGTAGAACATTCCTTAAATGTTAATCATGTTCTACTTCAGTTTGAGAATACACCAGTACGTCATCGATGAACACAACTACAAACTGGTCCAAATAAGGTTGAAACACCCGATTCATCATATCTATAAAAGCATTTGGGACATTAGTTAACCCAGATGACATCACTAAAAACTCGTAATGCCATACCGAGTACAAAAAACTATCTTTGGGACATCAGAATCTTTCATCTTTAGTTGGTAATAACCAGACCTCAAGTCTATCTTTAAAAAGATAGAAGCCCCTCGAAATTGGTCAAACATATCATCAATTTTGGACAGAGGATATTTGTTTTTAACCATGATCTTGTTCATCTTCCTGTAATCAATACAGAGTCTTAATGTCGCATCATTCTTCTTGACAAAGAGAACTGGGGCTCCCCACGGTGAAATAGTAGGTTGAATGAATCATCTATCCAACAACTCCTAGAGTTAGACTTTCAATTCCTTAAGCTCCTTTGGGGCCATACAGTAAGGATCCATCAAAACTAGGGTAGAATCATAATAGACTTCAATCTCAAACTCCACTTCTCTATCTGGTGGCAATCCAGTCAACTCTTCATGAAAAACATCGAGAAATTCCTTAACAATCTGGATGCCTTCAATGTCAGATCGAGAACTCCTAGTATCCATAATATAAGCAAGAAACGCCTAGGAACCTTTCGTGATCATCCTCTCAGCTACCAAAGTAGACACAACATTCGTCAGGAATCCACAACGTTCCTCGATCATCATAATCTTTCGGTTATCTAAAGTCTTTATAACAACTCTTTTGGTTTCACAATCGAGATTAACTTGATGCTTGTTCAACCAATCCATGCCAAGAATCAAGTCAAACTCCTCCAAAGGTAACTCCATCAGGTCGGCCAGAAAGATCTCCTCATCGATCTCTATAAGAAACCCTCTAAAAATATGATCTAACTCTATGGACTGACCAACAATACTTTGAACCGTCACCAAATTCTTAATATTCTCAACAGCGATATTAAGACCTTCAGAAACGAAACTACTCCAGCAGCTACCAAAAACTTCGAAATGTTAACTACATACATGTTACCATGGACTCTAGCAGCTCTCTTGAATATACGAAAGACAACTCTATTAATGGCGTCCTCATCCATGTCTATATACTCATTTTCAGTGACGGGAGGGTCTCTCACAAGAATAACCAGATAATCTCTGAGAATAGAAGGATCTATAATCAGGATAAAAGGATCGCCTATCGTAATATAAGGTCGAGTCATTCACCCTCAACCACGGCCATGGCATGGCCTACGACCTCTGGCAGAACTCATCGAATAAATCTATAAGGCTCTACAGAAAGATTTTGAACCTAAGTTAGACTAGCATCATGAAACTCAAATATATTTAAACTCATAAAATAAAATGACACTGTTTTTGAAAAATATCTTAAAAATCCAGATTTTTGGACTCAACCACATTCTAAGTGTTTAAACCCAAAAGCTCTAATACCACCAAGTGTAACACTCAATACCCGGCCTGAACGTTATACCCAAATCTATGCGATCACATATCGCATTCAAAGACTCTTTTCATATTTAAAACAACGTTAAAATCCATATAACAATATAATATAAAATTTATCCATAATAAGGATTCATACGATAACCATATATATATATATATATATATTAGAAAATCGTATAAAACATTTATGAAACAAAATACCGATAATACATATATATCAAGACGGTAGTAAAACAAGTGTCACCAAAGTATAACAAAGGCATATAGAGATATACAATAGTACAAAAGTAGGAGTAGTCAATCCTCCTTATGCCAAGCCTGCTAGCATAGTCTGCTATTATCTGAAAATGTTAAAATTTACAGAATGAGCTAAAAAGCTCAGTGTGCACCTTACAGTGTATAAAACCATACAGATAAAATATTTCAGTAAAATCAGTTCATCAAACATGCTTTAAAAACATGAACACTACTCCCGTCCGATCACCATAATATGTAGGTTCCCTAGAACTATACACTTAGAAAGGGCTTACCCTGTGCACAAAGCAAATGAGCATGTGGTAAGGTTTTATACATAGCACAAAGTTTAGGAGCCTGCGGTAAGGACTTACCTTGAGCACAAAGCCTAGGAGCCTACAGAAAGTGGTAAGGTCTTACAAGTCATGGACTAGGCCTGAGATACTTCCTCAAGTAAAAACCCCAATGACAGAAATAACATGTATGTAGTCGAATGAAAATGGTAGTTTAATCCATTAAAACATGAAAATATTTCATTTTCAGAAATCATATACGAAAATAAGGTAATCCAGAGATCATATCAAAAATATATAGAATTTAGCAAAACAAATCGAAATCAGACTCAGGACGTCGAAAAACATAAAATATGACTTTTTAAAATTTTTGACTTTTTGATCAAACTCAACGGTCAACTTTTGGTCGATGGTCAATAGTCAACGATTAATGTTGGATTGGATCGGGTCGGGTTGGGTCGGGCAGACGGGTTGGGTTAGTGGGTGTGGTTGGATCGACCCATTTCCAAGCAGTCCACCAGGCAGTGGACTTTCCCCACGCGCAGGGGCGGCGCGTGGGGGCGCGTACATGGCCTACGGGGGTCGAAACAATTTTTAAAAATTCCTAAGTGCGTTTTAAGGGGTTTTGAGACCATTACCAAATTCGGTTCACAACGGTGAACGACGGAGAGCTCGATTTCGAAACGTCAGAACTTGATATTCCTGACCCCCTCACACGTCGACGACAACGGAGATAAGAATGACACCAATGGACTCGGGACGATGCAAGGATTACGATGGTACGAGAGGTGTCGAAATTGAAGCAACGATCGGTGACGAAGCAACGATCAAAGATTTCTTTCTAAAAGAGGAAAGTATTGAAGAGAGAGAAAATAAAATAATTTGAAATTTTTTCTTATTTTGGGTTATATAAACCCTAAAAAAGAAACTAGAAAATCATGCCATAGGTCCTTCATCTTTAGTTGCTTTTTGAATTTGGATCCAAATCTAATCAAAATTTCATTTTGGTCCCCAAATTTAATTAAAATTCAATTTAGTCCTCAAAAAATTTTAAGAGAATTTTAGGTCCTATTTTCGGGTGTGACATTTAAAACTAGATATTAAACTTTATATTTAAATATTTTAATTTCTATTTTTAATATAATATACTTAAATTATATAGGTATAATTATGTTCATACACTAATATATAATTTTAAATATATGAATTAGGTTCAAAATTTAATCGAATAATTATAAATATTTCATTATTAAAAAGTGGTAAAAATATTGAAATCATTTTAAAAATATAAAAACCTTTTATCTAGAATAGTTTAGTTTATATATAAGTTTTTCAACCATATGATAGTTATATAGTCTAAATAATTTTTTTGTCAATCATGAAATACTTTTTTTTAGCTTGGTGCAACGATTAAGTATTGACCTTTTTAGAGGTCCTAAGTTTGGTTCCCTCTGAAGAAAATCTATATTTTCCTTAATTTTACCAATAGGTTGATTACCAGTGTCGACATCTTATTGGATGAATTATTTCTAATTAAAACTAAGTTCACATTGATAGAATGTGGATGTAATAAAGAATAAATGTGTCATTATTTCAATTAAAAATAAGCCATGTCAACAATTTTGTTAGTGACTAATGAAAACTTAAAAGCATGTTGCTTGATTGAAATAAAATCGAAGTTTAGTTTATTGATCTAATTGATACAATTTTTGGGTTAATGGTAGAAATAGAATCACACACATAGTCTAATGACCTAGAAGGTAGTTTGCTCAAAAGTTTACAACTTCTAGATAATTAATAGAGAAAATAACCTCAGTGACCAAAAATGTCTTATAATATACGATTTTAACCAACTTTTTTGGATTTGCCAAAATGACCAACTAAATCGCAATGCGATCGATAATTCGCAACGAGATCTCCGGTATCGCAAATCAGTTTCCAGATTCACAACGCGAACTTCGACTATCGCATTGCGATTTACATATTCGCATTGCGATAGTCCAAGTTCGCGTTGCGATTTATTCCAAGTTCGTTGCGATAGTCGAATTTCGCGTTGCGATAGTCGAAGTTCACGTTGCGATTTATTCCAAATTCGTTGTGATAGTCGAAGTTCGCGTTGCGATTTATTCAAAGTTCGTTGCTATAGTCGAAGTTCGCGTTGCGATTTATTCCAAATTCGTTGCGATAGTCGAAGTTTGCGTTGTGATTTATTCCAAATTCGTTGCGATAGTCAAAGTTCGCGTTGCGATTTATTCCAAATTCGTTACGATAGTCAAAGTTCGCATTGTGATTTATTCCAAATTCGTTGCGATAGTCCAAGTTCGCGTTGCGATTTATTCCAAGTTCGTTTAGTCAAAAATCGCAACGACGGTATTGCATTTGTTTCTTAAGAATTTTCTCTAAAAAGATAGTATTCGCGCGGACATGTATTACCACGACCACGACCACGACCACGACCCCGAGACGAGACGAGACGGCGGCGGCGGCGCGCGAGAGTCCCCCTTGTTCTCTATCACTCAACAAGGAAGTGGGATAGCCAATCCTTAAATACCATTCCCAATAGTGTTTCCAATACTATGTGGGATTGAGCATTACCAACACTTGTTCCCAATACTATGTGGGATTGAGCCTTAAATAGTGATATTATTTTTGAATGTTTTGCTTAAAATTGCAATAATCGCGATTGATTGTAGATTGACTTTTAATTATGACATATTTAATCGTATAATACTAATGCAATTGGTTGATGATCCAGTTGTTTTAAGGTGCATGATTGTTAATTGTTTCCTGAATAATCACATTGTATTGGAAACAAGTGTTGGTAATGCTCAATCCCACATAGTATTGGAAACACTATTGGGAATGGTATTTAAGGCTTGGCTTTCCCACTTTCTTGTTGAGTGATAGAGAACAAGGGGGACTCTTGCGCGCCGCCGCCGTCGTCTGTCTCGTCTCGTCTCGGGTCGGGTCGGGTCGTGGTCGGGTCGTGGTCGTGGTCGTGGTCGTGGTAATACGTGTCTTTGACACGTCCGCGTGAATACTATTTTTTTAGAGAAAATTCTTAAGAACCAAATGCAATACCACCAGTCGTTGCGATTTTGGACTATCGCAACGAACTTCTACTATCGCAATGCGAACTTGGACTATCGTAATGCGAACTTGGACTATCGCAATGCGAATATGTAAATCGCAATGCAAAAGTCGACTATCGCAATGCGAACTTCGACTATCGCATTGCAATAGTCCAAGTTCGCATTGCAATAGTCCAAGTTCGCATTGCGATAGTCCAAGTTCGCATTGCGATAGTCCAAGTTCGCATTGCGATAGTCCAAGTTCGCATTGCGATAGTCGACTATCGCATTGCGATTTACATATTCGCATTGCGATAGTCCAAGTTCGCATTGCGATAGTCGAAGTTCGCAATCGCAATGCGATAGTCGAAGTTCGCAATCGCAATGCGATAGTCCAAGTTCGCATTGCGATAGTCCAAGTTCGCATTGCGATAGTCCAAGTTCGCATTGCGATAGTCCAAGTTCGCATTGCGATAGTCGAAGTTCGCGTTGCGAATCTGGAAACTGATTTGTGATACCGGAGATCGCGTTGCGAATTATCGATCGCATTGCGATTTAGTTGGTCATTTTGGCAAATCCAAAAAAAGTTGGTTAAAATCATATATTATAAGGCATTTTTGGTCAATGAGATTATTTTCTCTAATTAATATTACCATGTTTTCTTTAGTTACATAGGTAGTTTAATAATCTTTTTCCAACTCATATCTGTTAAAAGTATAGACTACTCGATTTGAGCCACAAGCTTCCTAGCCCATTTTTGTTGTTGTTTGAACTTGCTTGTTAATGTTTATTCTCATATCGCATAGAAGGAAAATTTTCTAGTGATCTCCGTATTTTATTATACAAGAAACAGCATTTCAACTTCCCTATAAAATCCATGTCTGCAACATAAACCCTAATATTTCAATAGTTTTTTTTTTATTAAAAAAAGGTCTTTTCTTTTAGAACTGAATTAAAATTTATAAATATCACACGAACCTTATGATAGCGTCAATTAAACCCTTTGTTATATTTAAAGCGTCAATTTAATTTAGTTACAAATTATTGCTTAAAATTTATAATAATCATAATTTGGTCCTTATTTGACTTATTGTTCTTATATTATTTGGTGAAAATTAAGTAAAAAAACCTAGGAGCAAAAACTGTGATTAACCATTAACAATTGCACCAAACTTTGTTATTATTACATAGTTAACAAAAAATATATTTAAGTTATACTTTGATTTACAAAATATTTTATATTTTTTTTAAAAATGTATATATTTTTTATTATTATAATTACATATATATGATCATTGAATTAAGTTTCTAAATGTAACTAATATTTTTGAAATTTCATATTTATATATAAATATATTCTTAATATGTAATTGAAGTATATTTTATTTAAACCAAGATATTAAACTTTATATAGGAATATTTTAATTTATAGTTTTTTTAATATAATATACTTCAATTATATAGGTAGAATTATGTTTATATACAAATATATAAATTTAAAATTATGAATTAGGTTCAAAATTTAATCGAATAATTATAAATATTTCATTATTAAAAAGTGGTAAAAATATTGAAATTAGTTTAAAAAATACTAAAACCTTTTATCAAGAACAGTTTAGTTTATATATAATTTTTTCCAACCATATGATAGTTATATAACTTAGTGCATTGGTTAAGTGTTAATTTAAGTATTGTATCCTAGGTTTGTTCTCTTTAAAATCTAGTTTATATTGTACTGTAAAATCCCACATCAACTACAATTTAAACATACATAATTTTTTTGTCAGTCAAGAATTTTTTTTAAGCTTGGTGCAACGGTTAAGTATTGACTTTTTTAGAGGTCCTAAGTTTGATTCCCTCTAAAGAAAATCCATATTTTCCTTAATCTTCAACGATAGGTTGATGACACGTGTCATCCTCTTATTGGATAAATTATTTATAATTAAAATTAGGATTACATTGACAGAATGTGGATGTTATAAAGAATAAATGTGTCATTATTGCAATTAAAAAGAAGCAATGTCAACAATTCCGTAAGTGACTAATGACACCTTAAAATCATGTTACTTGATTGAAATAAAGTTGAAGTTTATTGACCTAATTGATAGAATATTTTGTTGAATGATAAAAATAGAATCACACCCATAGTTTAATGAACTTGAAAGTAGTTTGCTCTAAAGCTTACAACTTTTAAATAATTAATACTACCATATTTACTTTAGTTACATGGGTAGTTTAATAATCTTTTTCCAACTCAGATCTGTTAAATGCAGAGACTACTCGATTTGTTAAAGCACAAGTTAAAGCTTAGATTGGTTGATGTACGATTAGCTCAATGAGGGACGTCCTTTCTACTAGTATCATTCACTTTTCCTTTTTGCTATCCCGCTCATTGTTCCATGAACTTTACTATCAATTTTCAATTCTTAATTTCCTTGGACGCTAATGTTAGTATGTTGGGAAACAAAATTCTTTAAGCCATGTATTCTACGCTTGAGAAGTAGTGTATTCTTGACCATATTTCTTTGTGATTAAAATAAATAGGATATTATAAGTTCTTGCGAGCTGTATCATATATGAATACATAACTGAATATTTATAAAATAGCTCTGATAGTTCTAATAACTTGCAAGGATAGCTTAATTGGAAGAGTGTCAGACTGAAGATCTGAAAGTCACGTGTTCGTTCCACGTTCATCGCATATATCTAATATTTTCCCGTAACAGTTTCCTAGCCCATTCTTATTCCTCTTAAGATTTGGCATTGGCGCACTCGTAACTGCACCAAAACCATCCTCTCTTACCACTACCAACTTTTTTTCTTTTTTTATATGATTTACTGTTTGAACTTGTTTTTCTTTTTTTAATGTTAATGTTTGTTCTCGTATTGCACGGAAGGATAATTTTTTAGTGATCTCCGTATTTTATTACACAAGAATCAACCTTCCAACTTCCCCATAAAATCCATATCTGCAACATAGACCATAATATTTCAATAGTTTTTCAAAAAAGAGGTCTATTCTTTTAGAACTGACTTGTGATTGATTGGCTCAATTTTTAAGGATGATTTAAATTTTATAAATATCACACGAACCTTGTGATAGCCTCAATTAAACCCTTTGTTACTTTTAAAGCGTCAATTTAATTTAGTTACAAGTTATTGTTTAAATTTTGTAATAATCATAATTTGGTCCTTATTTGACTTATTATTATTATATTATTTGGTGAAAATTAAGTAAAAAAATTTAAATTTTAGAGCGGTTTGAATTTAGGAACTCCAGTGTGGTCAAAGCTTAACCAATACACCACGCTATGTAATAGATTTCTGGTTGACTAAAATTATATTGAGATTAAACCTTATTAGATGTAAAATTTAATAGGAAAATATTTATTAAGTTTTAAAAAGATCAAACCTAGGAGCTAGAACCGGGATTAATTGTTAACCATTGCACCAAACTTTGTTATTATTAAATAGTTGACAAAAATATATTTAAGTTATATTTTGCTTTACACAATATTTTATATTTTTAAACAAAAGTTTATATTTTTTATTATTATAAGTACATGTGTGTATATATATATAATATGATCATTGAATTAAGTTTCTAAACCTAACTAATATTTTTGAAATTTTATATTTTTATATAAATATATTATTACATATGTAATTGAAATATATTTTATTTAAAACTAGATATTAAACTATATATACATTGAATTCTAGTTTTTGTAATATAATATACTTCAATTTAATTGGTATAATTATGTTTATAAACAAATATATAGTTTTAAAATTATGAATTAAGTTCAAAATTTTTAATCGAATATTTATAAATATTTCATTTTTAAAAAGTGGTAAAATTATTGGAATTAGTTTTAAAAAATAAATTCCTTTTACCAAAAACCTTAGTGCTGTGGTTAAGTGTTAATTTAGGTATTGTGTCTTAGGTTTGTACTCTTTGAAATCTAACTTAGATTTTATTATAAAATCTGACATCAACTACAGTTTAACCTAATTAATTTTTTTTGTCAATCATGAATTACTTTTTTAGCTTGGTGCAACGGTTAAGTATTGATTTTTTTAGAGGTACTAAGTTTGATTCCCTTTGAAAAAATCCATATTTTCCTTAACTTTCACCAATAAGTTGATGACATGTGTCGTCATCTTATTGGATGAATTATTTCTTATTAAAATTAGGATCAGATAGAATGTGGATGTAATAAGGAATAAATGTGTCATTACTTCAATTAAAACCAAACCACGTCAACAACTCCTTTAATGACTAATGAAAACTTAAAAGCATGTTTTTTAGTTGAACAAAATTGAAGTTTATTGACTTAATTGATGGGATGTAACCCCTAAAACAAGCGTGGACATTACGACAAAAATCTAGACAGTCACATGTCGTATTCAGAAGTTCTTTTCAAATTTAAAACATAATTTAAATTCATATAACAATATAATTTTGAACTAACCATTAGTGAGGTTCATACGGTAAACATATATATACATATATCCAAAAAAACCCATATAAAACATATACATAACAAAATGTTGGCAATACAGATACATCAAAACAGTAGCAAAAACAAGTTTCACCAAAGCATAACAAATATGACATAGAGATATAAAATGGTACAAAAGTGAGGAGTGATCGGTCCTCTTAATGCCAAGTATGCTAGTCTACTGTCTGCTAGTATTTGAAAAGGTTAAAAAATTAAATAGTGAGATAAAAAACCCAATGTGCTCATTGCAATGTATAAAAACATACAGATAAAATACTTCAACAAAATTAGTTCATCACCAGATTGTGTGAGTTCCCAAGAACCATACACTCACCCTTACACCCGGTAAGGGTCTTATATGTGTCAACAATAACTTTTCGTCCCCGTCTTTTAATACATTATTATTATTATTATTATTATTATTATTAATGTTACTTATTATATTTTACAGGCCCAAGACCCAGTTACAAATATCAACCCAATTACAAGATGTTGGTTCAAGCTCAAGTGTGACCCGGTTCAGTGACCCGACCTAGTGAATTTAAGATTTGCTAAAATCCTAATCCTAAAGCAAACTGCCACCAACTTCAACTGTCATCCACGCATGCCTCCTACTGCACTGCCAAGTCAACATAGAACCATCACCAAATACTTCTAGAAGCTGTCATCACCTGATCATCTCAGCAAATGTGACTAGATCAAAACCAAAGTCAACAAAAAATATTATAAGTTTACCTAAACCTTTGAAATAAAAAGAAAACCCCGAAAATTACGGGATTAAAGATACATGTTTCAGCACTAATCGAAGAAAAAGGTGGATTCGAAACAACCATAAATAGGGGAAATTTCAATAGGGAAGGGACCAATGAGGAATCAATAACAGAAAGAAAAAAACACTCATCAGGGGACGGGGAATTTCTTAGTTAAAAGAGAGAAATTTGTAAAAGGTTTCCATATTCTCTTCGACAGAAGCAATACCAAGCAGGAAACATTACGTTATTTCTTCAGTCCATATTTTTTTTAATTTTTTATCTTCAAGATTCTTTTTATTTTGTAAAGAATACATATAATAATAAAAAAGAGGGATTTGAGTAAATTTACCTGCGTTGTGTGAGTTCCAGTGGAGTCTCGTTGACTCCATCACCGTTCGGGTTCGGGTTCTGTCATTAGAGAAGACGAATTGATGTTAGCCTTGGTAAATAAAAATTTCTGAATCGAAACAGCAAAGAGTGAGATAGTGAGAACTTACCTTGGCCGCGAGACAGAGTGTCTGGAGATGAGTGGTTGTGGTTTGGCTTCGAGAGGTTTAGGGACTGACTTTGGTCCTTTAGAGGTCAATTGAGAGGGTCTCGGTTGAAAGTATAAGGAGTGGGTGTCGATTTGGAGCAATAGAGATGGTTTCCATTTTGCTTTGGTGGGGGTCTCGTTTGGTTGGCCTTAGAACGTAGACGTTGAGAACTAAGTTAGGGATGATTTGTGGGTGTTCGGGTAAGAGTGGCCTGCCGGCTACGCGAGTGAAGCTTTATGACTATCGCCGAGAGAAAGAACGAGTGAGATTAGAGTCAGAGAATCGTGGCCACCACGATGCGTTGTTTGGCCATGTGGTCTTTGTTGGAGCCATGATGGTTGTTCGTTGTGTAGAGCTTTGTGACTCTCGGTCGAGAAGAATGAAGGAGGCAGAGAGTTGGGGAAGAAGAAGAACGGCGCAGGGGTGTTTACAAATAAAAATTAGGGCCAATTGTCATTTAAAATAATAATATATTAAATCTCTAAAACTACATCGTATGGGTGTTAGGGAAATACCCAGTTCGCGCATGGGTTATCTCTTGGATGAGCCATTCATATTTCAGGTTTCATGCGTTTTGATCCCTAAATCAAATATTTCCTTGTTTCCAATTTCGCATCTTTATTTTATGAATTTTTAATTTTGGTCCCTAATGTTATGTTATTTAATTTTTGTTACTTTAGACATTTAACTTCTGTATTTTGCATGCTTCTTTTTAGTCCTACACATGTTTAGGGTTTATTTCGATGTCAGTCCTTTATAATGGTATTTTGTTTTGTTTCAGTTCCATCATTTATTTGTAGTATAATATTTGTATTTTTGTTCTAATTATTATTTTGTTTGCATTTAAGATTGTAAAGTCATTTTTAGTATTAGTTAGTCCTCATTTTAATAATTATAATTTTTTTCTTTGTTTTTATTTTTGTATTTTAATCATATTTGGGTATCATATGTAAATATATATATATATATATGGTATATTATAATTAATAAATATATGTATATAATTTTTGTATATCACATGACATGGTTTTCTTGATCATAATATTTATCTAATTAATTTTGGCATGACATCTTTTTTGTATAATTTGTATGATATCATCATAAGCATTTCTTGACTCGAACCAAAATAAATTTACTAAGGGTAATATTCTATCTTTTTAAAATTACTAAAAGAAACTTTGTGAATATTTAATCTTTTTTAATATATAGCATTAAATATTAATACTAGAACTTACATTTTAGGTTTGAGATCCTAGGTTCCTTAATTTTCTTAATTTGACACTTTAAGTTAGAAAAAAACTTTAATTTACTTTTAGTTTAATTAAGACAAATAAAATTTTGTTTGATTGCATTGTTTTTACAAATCTAAGGCACTGTTCATTTATTAAAGAATTAATAGTATATCTCTCGCGATCGTGCTCAGGGGGTGACTACTGGTAATTCCCTAAATAAGTCGACATCATTTTCAAAACCACATCATGTTTTCTAAAAATGAGGCAATATTCGGTTATTAGGCACAATAGCTGATCTCTCGCATTTATGCTCGGGGGCAAATGCTATCGGTCTCGATAAGAGAATACCCTTTTCAACTTTGCATCTTTAATGATTTTTAAATTAAATAAAGATCTAACTTTAAATTTTTGATTTTAAATATAGGGTAATCAACTAGGTACCAATTTTTGGGCGCTTGTGGGGGTGTTAATCCGTCCCCACGCGTAACTGACTCCCGAACCTGATTTCTGGATTTTCGTAGACCCCAAAACTTGGAATTTTTTTAAAATAAAATGTTTTATTAAAATCACCCAATTTTTATGGTGTTCCAATCTCACCTTATATGAGTGGTGGCGACTCCTAACCTTTCGAAATATTTTCAAAAAGAAAATGCCCGAGTCGATATCGGTCTTTCCCCTCCCGGGCGAAGAACGGTTACGACAATATGTATAGCATAAGGACTTGCGATAAGGACTTACCTTGTGCACAAAGAAGAGGAGCATGCGGTAAGGTTTTATAAGTCATAAACTAGGCTTAAGATACTTCCTCCAATAATACCCTCATAATAAACATGTATGTATCTGAGTGAAAACAATAGTTTAATTCATTAAAACATGAAAATATTCCATATTCAGAAATCATATACAGAAATATAATAACTAGAAATCATATCAGAAATATAAAGTAAATCAGATATTAAATCAATGGTATTTAGAAAATCAGATATTATGTCATAAAAATATTCAATATCATCAGAATTTTGAAACAGTTCAGATAGTTAGTTCAAAACAGTAATGTAACACCATCAGGAAACACACCTGTATTGGTCTGAGTAGTCTGATAAGATAGCCTACTGCAGAGTCTACCTATCACAATCAGCGGTAGTGCTAGATCCTACGAATCAGAAAATCTATATCACAACCCTAATATGAATAATAATAACCTTTATTTAAACAATTTACGAAAACCTATGAGTAACTCTCGAAGTATACAGATAGTGTATATCTATCATATGAGAAGTATTGGATCTAGTCAACCCTCGATTGGGAGAAACATGATTATGTTCATAAAAATATATTAGTGAATCAATTCCATAATCAAATCTCAAATAAGTAAGCAAAAATACTAAAAATACTAAGCATTTTCAGGCTAGTTTAGGCACAATGAGACACAAGTTACACAAGTTTAGAACTTTGGAATAGGAAAAACACTTAGAAAATTCCTTCCAAATTTGTTATTTCCGGTGATAGAGAAAAGCAAGATTGTGTTCGACTGATCACTAAGATTGTGCTTACTGTTGTGATCATTTGTTGTTGTTTCCTGGGAGACCGACGTCCAATGTTACTCAAAGAACCTAGGAGAGGACGAATCTATCTTAAGGAAACTGTTCATGCAGGCATCAACAAAAATCCTTTTTCGGTTTATCATAGTCTACTCATCTGATTCCGTGTCTACACATGAGTAACAAGTTTCATTCTTCTATTTTAATTCTTTATAATTATTTTGTTTCGTTCGATTATATATTATTATTGTTATTATTATTATTATCTCAGATTAATCATTTTGTCTAACAATCTTAAGACAAATTCTTTCTTATTTTAAATCCGAGACGAACTTGATTATAAGTTTATTCTTAATTGTACGAATGAAGCAAAAAGATTTACTGCCATAGGAGGAGCATTCGAAAGTTATCTTTTTATATGGAGATTGTACTTTATGCAATGAAGTCCATATTCCTCAATAATAAATTGAGGTTTTGAAAACATATTCAAATGACATGGGGCAAGATAAAGCATTGCCTATCTATAAGGTAACCTTGCTTTAATGTATCTAATGATGATTATTGATGACTTGTAATGCAATTTGTAAATTCAAAGTAAAAAAAATTGTGGTTCAAAGCAAATTCAAAGAAATTTACGAGTCAAAGTTGCATCTTAATTTTTCATTTAGAGTGAAGAAAGAATTGACATGTTGGAAAAGATTTCTATCTCCAAATAAAGGTTCTTAAAAACCATGTTGGCTTTCGCGCATTGAAGATTGATTATGCGTTTAGCATTGATTTTGGTGCAATTTCACTTCAATACATATTGTTTTTATGGTGAGAAATTTCTATCACATAAATTTATAATTATTTTTCAAATACATAGTTTTTTTAAGTCATCTTAACCTTGGAAAAGCTTGCATATCCATTGGGTTTTAAGTCATATTAAAATTCATTGATTTATTTACTTTATGGTGTTATTACACAAGGAAATGAATAATTTGATGAGTCATTTCTAATGGCTAATAATTGTGGTGGTTGAAATCACATTGACCGTACAGAAAGGACATTGCACATGTAAAAGGCTCCTAGAATATTAACAAATAGTTATCTTTGTGCTCAATCCTTAAGGAATATTGAAGGCATTATAGATGCATAGGGTAAGGCCCCATTAACTTTGCGTTATGACTTCAGAACCTTTTGCAGGTTCAAAGAAAAGAATCTCTATTTTTATCCCGTCCACAAGCCTTGATGTAACGTGATAAGTCTCGTATTTTGTTTTTGTGATGAATGGTGAATTTCGATCAAGAAATAAAAAATGTATGTGTATTTATACATTGAGATTATATTACTATTTCAGGTTTTATTAAATTCCCACCTCTCAACATAAGCTAGTTTTGTTCGAGAATTAATTTATTAAATTCTCGTCGTTTAACAGAAATTGGTTCTATTTTGGGTTTTATTCCCGTTGTCCACTAGAGTTGGTTTTGTTTCGGATTTTAGTTTTAAATTGTGACATTTGACAAATTCAACAAAATAGTGTTTATTGTGAATTTCTGTTTCGAGTTTTAGTTTTACTAAATTTACGCCGTTTAATAGAAATTACTTAATTGTTAGATTTTAGTTTTGACTAAAATTCGTTGCGATAAATAAGGTACCGAACGAAATTATGATATGTATGTGAGAAAAAATTGGGCCTATAATTCTGTTTCAGGATTTTAATCCTGTTATTCAACAAAATTTATTTGATTTACTGTTGATAACAGAAATCGTTTGGAGGTAACAACATTGTTAAAAAATTTGTTTAATTTTTTTAATTTATAATTAAATTTTGTTGTTCAATAGAAACAAATGGTAAAACAAATTGAATTAACTTTCAATTTATTGTTGGAATATTTACAAATTCTGGTTACATGTTTTTAAACGAAACAATGGTAACCCCACTGATTCACCTAACTCATGATTTGAAATGTTTATTCCTATTCAAACTTTTAATAAAATTCAACGATGTCAGTGGTTGTGAGCCACAACGAGATGCATGTGAAATTCATGGATAGAATTTCAAGACATAGCGACATAAAATGTTATATTTAATCATGCTAAATATGGTCAAATATAGGATGATCCTCCTATTCATAGAGATGATGAGATAGACATTGTTTTCATTAAAATTTGAAAGCATTCTAAGTTTTTATGTCGGAATTACATTTTGAATGGATTGTCAGATACACCATATGAAGTGTATAGTATCCATAATATTTCTAAAGAATTATGAATGACATTTGGCCATGTTCTAAGTTGTCAGCAAATTACATTTAAATAAGGTAACTTACAAGAAAATATGTGAGACACCATATGAGTTATGAAAATGTAGAAAACTTTCCTACAACTACATCAAAGTGTTGGGGTGCCTTGTATAAGTATAATGATAAGTCGAGACACATACGTCGTCGACATAATATCATTAAACAATTGATCTCAACTAGAATTATCTATTTTGATTTTGTAAGATCAAAAGATAACATTGTGGAACCGCTAAACAATGAGTTGAATCGAGATCAAGTTGATAAACATCGAAAGGAATGTGATTAAAGCTCATTAATATTTAAGGTGCTATGTGAAGGAATACCCAACTTAGTTGACTAGAGATCCCAAGATCTAAGTTCAATGGGACAACCTATTTGCATAGACCTTGCGAGGTCACTGCGGGGGTTCTTATCCCCAAGTCCATTCCTATGATGAAAACAATGACTAAAATGTGGAAAAAGGTTAAGCAATACTTTTAATGACCACTATGTGTTTCGGTGAGCCGAACAACATAAGTTACCTATGTGAGAGTGAAGTGGAGCCACGTCAAAGAGATGATTGGGGGCATAGTTCTCTAAACTCTTGCAGAACCAGAAGATGTCCACGACTATATGGACATAACCATGAGAACCAAATTCTTATCAGTGATATAATTGTGTGAGGTATGTCAATGCTTACACTAACAGCAAGACAGTTCAAGGACATCACGTCTACTTGACAACCAGTAAGGTAAACATATTTTCACAAGGGAAGCTTCAAAGGGGGACGCCTACCTATCCTATGCAAATATCAAATGTAGAATCTATCACCATATCGAGTCAGTGTTTGAATCATCAAGTTCATTCATGCAGGGGATTGTTGGAAAATTGAATGAATTGATGCTATTTATAACTAATTAGTTATAAGTCATGTCACTTGGTGAATGAACTTAATTTTTTGTTTAAAGTTGCATCCATTCAACCATATGTATTCAACAATTCTCTTCATGAAAAGATTAAATCCTTTTATGAAAATGTTAAGCTCTTTCATAAAAAGGAGAAGTCTTTTAATCAAAAGATTAAGTCCTTTCATCAAAAGGTCAAGTCCTTTCATCGAAAGGTCTTAACCTTTCAGTCAATTCCCTCTCCCTGAATATAGGCTAGTTTAAGAACAATGAGACACAAGTTACACAAGTTTAGAACTTTGGAATAGGAAAAAATACTTAGAAAATTCCTTATTTTGTTCATACAGACCTCAACAAAAATCCTTTTACGGTTTGTCATACTCTACGCATATGATTATGTGTCTACACATGAATAACAAGTTTCATTCTTCTATTTTAATTCTTTATATTTATTTTATTTTGTTCGGTTATATAATAATATTATTATTATTTTTATCTCGGATTAACCATTTTGTCTAACAGTTTTGTGAAAGTTCATAGCACTAAACCATTTAATAATTATTTTGTTTCTTCATTTTAACACCTATGGAGTGAGAACACCTTAAAGATGGCCACTCTATGATATTGAAATTTTAAAAGGTTGGATTCTATATTCATCGTTAACACCACAGCTTCTGTTCCAGGGGTAAGTTTGTATTTAAATCATATCGGTGATTTTTTTATTTTAAGATTTTGTGATTTTGCTTGATGATTGGTGTTAGGGTTTAAGATTTGAGTTTTCTCGTGAATAGATCAATCACTAATAGACCACTAAAATTTCCATCTCTTAAAATATGACTGAATTTCTCGAATAATGCAACTGGATTTTTTTTTTGTTTAAATAGGGCACTCTTGAAATTATTTCGTGAAATAGAGTGAATGCTACAGTAAACCCGAAAACGCATATGAGTCCAAGCGACTTACTAGGGGAGACGCATGGAGTGCAATGCGTCTCTCATATTTTTTCACTGTAAATGTACAAAGGGTAAATTACACAATTAATCATTCATATTTTTATGTTAATCGTGTAAATATATATATAAACTTTAAATCTACTAAATATTCAATTTAAATTGGTATTACGAATATATTTGACATTAATTTAATTATAAAACTATTTTTATTTAAAATACACAAGATATTATCGTAATGATATTATTTGGACAACAATTTCAATTAGAAATCATGTAAGCACGATGTTGGTTTCTTTAGTACACAAATTCAGTGCTTGGACTCCAAAAAAATTACCCTTTGTACATTTATAAAAAAAAGGTGAAAAAATTACCCTTTAGTACACAAGTTGAGTGATTAAATTGAAAAAATTAAAAGTACAATGAGTGAATTTGGAGAGAGAGTAAAATTGAATGATTAATTGTGTAATTTACCCTTTGAAAATATGGGAGATGCATGGAGTGCAATGCATCTCCCATATTTTTTAGGCTAAATTACATAATTAATCATTCAACCTTACTCTCTCTCCAAATTCACTCACTATACTTTTAATTTTTTCAATTTAATCACTCAACTTTTGTTTTACTCCTATTTTGATCACTCATCGACCATTGTTCAAGTTGTTATATGGAAGCTAATTTGATCCATAAGCTCTAGCATTGAATTTGTGTACTAAAGAAACCAACATCGTGCTTACATAATTTCTAATTGAAATTGTTGTCCAAAACAGTGCAGTTGTATTTAATTAATTAGGAGAGAGAATAAAATTAATGATTAATTGTGTAATTTATCCTTTGTACATTTACATAGGAATGAAATTGATGAAAAAAATATGGGAGACGCATTGCACTCCATGCGTCTCCCCAAATTTATGTATAAGTCACTTGGACTCCAATGCATCTTCAGGTTTACTGTACCATTTACTCTATTTCACGAAATAATTTCGAGAGTGCCCTATTCGAACAATTTTTTTTCCGGATGCAATATTTGAGAAATTGATCCCTTAAAATATACATATATAATTATAAATCCAACGCCTTTCCTAAACTGATAACTCTTGAAATAATATACTATAAATATAAGAGGGAACTTGAAAATGTGGTTCCTAACAACCTTAGTGAAGTGATTGATGGAGTATTTGACAGAGATATAGGATTCAGGGTCCTCATCGACTGAATCACCTTATAAGAATAGTTTATTAATAATTTCAATACTGAAATATTATAGTTTTTAATATTATAATAATTTTTTGAGAATTTAATATTATAATAATATAATCACTTAATTAGGGGGTTTATAAATAATATTTAAATAATTTAAGTGTTTTTAAAGTATAAACTATGTTTTAAAACAAAATGCAACTTAAGATAGATGAACATTATATTATCCTATATATCTAAAACAAATTATCATTGTAATATATATGTGAAAATAACATATTTACACTGATGTAATTAAGTTTGAAAAAATTAACTTATTTACAACTGTATAAATATGTTGGGTTTAGGGTAAAAAATTAATCCTAATCTAAGAAGAAAAAGAAATAAGTTATTTTTTTTTACCAAAATCCCTTGTTTGACTATGCTTGTACTTAAACAATTGATTTTGGGTTAGAGTTTCAATATATAGAGAATATGAGCATTAATTAGGTGTTTCGAAAATAATATTTAAATAATTTAAATGTTGTAATATATTTTTTTAAAAGAACAAAATGTACTTTAAAACAAAATGTTTGAATTATTATCTTGTATATATAAAATAAATTCTCCTTATTATATATATTGTCAAATTAACATATTTATATGGGTGCGATTAATTTTGTAATAACTTATTTAACATATAAGATAATATGTTTGATTTTGTATTAATTATGTTTGCATGTACTTTTTTTTAAGATATAATTTATATATTCAAATTAAACTTAACAAATAAATTATATTTATTCCTTATATCTTATTAAAATAAACTAAGGGTAAAATACACTTGAGATTATTTAACTATATGTTTGATAATAAGCAGGTCACCTATCTTTTAAAAGTCATATATAATTTTTTTTACACCTGTGTAATTAAGTATGAGGAAAAACAACATATTTACATCGGTTTTGGGTCTTATTAATTTGTTTTAGATATATAGAATAATATAATCTTCATCCAAAAATGTTATATTAACAAGAACTTAATTACGCAAGTGCGTTTAAGAAGAAGAAATAGAACTGTCATTAGAGAACTTTAATGAACATAAATTTTGACATTTTCATTCCAAACGAGATTTTTAACCCCAAAAGCTATAAAATATAACTTTTGAGTTTGGGTCAAAATTCACTACTAAAATTTTATTATTTGACAAAAAATTTTTGTTTGACAATGCTTATATTTAAATAAGTGATTTTGGGTTAGAGTTTTGAATTATAGAGAACATAAGCATTAATTAGGTGTTTCGTAAATAATAATTAAATAATTTAAATGTTTTAATATACCTTTAAAAAGAACAAAATGTACTTTGAAAAATTGTAACTTAAAGTGAATGAAGATTATATTATCCTATATATTTAAAACAAATTATTCTTGTGATATATATTGTCAAAATAACATATTTACACTAGTGCGATTAATTGTTTGAGATAAAATACCTCATTTACATCACAAGGACAATTTTTCTAATATATAAGATAATAATTATGTAAGACATTGTCGAAACAATTTTTCCGAAAGGGAAAAAAAGGGTTTTGTTTTGAAATAATTTTTGATTATTGGTTAAAGATAAAAAGTAGTTTACACTAGTGCGATTAATTGTTTGAGATAAAACCTCTTTACATCAAGGACAATTTTTCTAATATATAAGATAATAATTATGTAAGACATTGTCGAAACAATTTTTCCGAAAGGGAAAAAAAGGGTTTTGTTTTGAAATAATTTTTGATTATTGGTTAAAGATAAAAAGTAGTTCGAGGAATCACCATCAATCTTTGATTAGAGTGTGATCGAGCATCCAAAAATATATTTTTCATTTTAATAAATATTAATTTCAATTAAAACAACAAATTTGTTGTTTGCGTTACCAAAATTAAAGTTCGAGAGTCGGTTAGGGAAAGAATTAACACCCTCACATCGCCCTAAATCGATACCTAGTCGATTAATTAGTTGTCTTTACAATGAAATTTACGACCTTGAGTCTGATTTAATTTAAGATCCCATACAAATAATATTTTTTGAATTTTTGGACGAAACATGATAATATTTAGTTATTTCCTATCGAGAAGAATCGATCTCTCATACCTTAAAGCAATCGATTCTTACTCCAATCGAAATAAAGAAATATTAAAATTTCATTCTAAAGTTCATTGTTAAAAAACAATTTTAAGAGAGAAAACGATAATATCTAATAATTTTCAATCGAGAATAAATGACATTTCATGTCTTAAAATAGTCATTTACTACTCCAATCGAAATGAAGAGATATTACTATTTCGTCTTTAAAAAAAATTCAATATCGGTTCAAGTGAAAACAATAATATCTAATGATTTCCAATCAAAAATAAATGACCTCTCGTGCCTTAAAGCAATCATTTATTACTCCGACCGAAATGAAAAAATATCACTATTTCATCTTAAAAATCAATATTGATTGGAGAGAAAAACGGTAATATTTAATTATTTCTAATTGAGAATAAATGACATCTCATGCCTTAAGGGAGTCATTTATTACTCCAACCAAAATGGAAAGATATTACTATTTTCAATATTAATTCGAGTGTTACTATTTTGAAAACCCATTTAAAAATACATGCAAAAGTAAAATAAATTAAAAGCATACATCAAGCAAGAACCATTAATTGTTTATTTTACCAACCTTTAATGATAATAAGAATGTTCAATTATTTAAATACATAGAGACGAGACCTTAGATTTGATCTAACAATCTTTTCTCGGTGAACTTAATTAAAAGAACATGATATTTTTCTCAATCCCCAAACTTAATTAGGTTCAACTGATAAAAAAATGCATATACATATATTATAATATCATGATATATATAATTAGTAAGTAAAACTTCATCGTGCTTGTTTTAAGTAATTAAAAAAAAATTGGGATTTATTCTTATGGCATGATATTTATACGCTAATAAAATATACATACATATATTAACGAAAACAAAACATGATCATCAAAATAAAATAAAAAAGAACCTTATGACCATAACAGAGAAACAGTAAAGGTCAGGGATTATCCATGCAAATAATGCACAACAGGGGATTGGAAACATGAATAACCCAATCATAATCAACAAGGACTAAAATATAAACATGAAAAATTAAGCACCCAACATAGAATAAATATAAAATTGGAATAACACATCATCCCGGATCAAAACATAAGGCGTGTAAATTAAAAGGATCAATTTTAAAACAATAAGAAGTCTCTAAACGAGGACTAAATTGTATTAATTTAAACTTTAGAGCATTATAACTGAGAATTTTTAGTGACTAAAATAAAACTCTATAAAACCTGGATGACTAGAGAAGGGGTTATCCCATGTGTAAGGGTTCAAAAACCCTAATCCCAAAACTACATTGTTTTGTCTTCCCTTTATATACCTTATTATAGGTTTGGGGGAAAACCTAAACCCCATTATTTTCCTTTCAACCGCTCGACCTCCTTTCCCCTTTCTCTCTTCTTTCATTTTTTTACAAATGGGAGAGAATATCTCATTCTCTCCATCCGCCTTGCTTAATCGGATCCGACAGAGGGCCAATGAGGGTCTGATGAACTCCAAAATGCAACCTTTTTGAAACTCTTACACAACCTACCACCCGAATATAACCTCACCCTTTACAACTTCTTAATAATAAAACCAAAACACTACCTTTGATGCTATGGACGTCTTTCAACTCCAACAAGGCGATAACGCAACCAAGAGGTATGTTTCTTCTCTTTCTCTCTATTCTTTTGATTCGAAAGTTTTCTGGTTTTTCTTTTTCTTTTTTACTTATTTTTCTTCAAAAAAACTTTCATCTTTTTTGTTGTTGTTATTTTCTCTCTATTTTTCCTTTCATTTCTTTTGAAAAAAAAAACCCTCTATTTTTTTTTAGCCGAATCCCCCTTTCTCCTTCTATTTTTTTGTCCAAAAACCTGAATGCTCCTCCCTTTTTTTCTCACTCCCTTTAAAAGAAACGAAATGCCTCTCATATGTGTGGTTTCTTTCCGTGCTTGGTAATGTTATCAAAGGAGTTTTGGTAGCGTGCTGGAGCAACTGAGTTTCTGCGATTGGTGGTGGTAGGGGCATGATTCATCTTTTATTTTTTATGGTTTGATTTTATACCTTTTTTGCCTAATTGTGTGTTGATTTAGATCTTGGCAGAGAGATGATGACATTGGTGGTTGAAATGACGGCTATCAAGTGGCCAAAACTATGACAAAAGTGGCGATAATGACGGTTCTTGGCTCCAGTGGCGAAGACAGGTAGGGTTTAGGGTTATGATTTGGTTTATTTTTGGGCATGAAGTTGGGTATTTGTTTTGGGTCGGGTTTGTTGATTTGTAATTTGGACCTGGTTGGGTCTTGTAACCTGAAAACAAAAACAATAACAACAACAACAACAACAATAATAATAAAACAAAAAATAGGACAAAACGAGTGTCGACAACTGCCTTTCTTTGCCCATTCTTGTGTTAACAAGAATAGAGCAAAGAAAAAAAGGCAACGTATTTTTGTCTAGTTCCATCTTGATGTTGTCTAAAGTGAGTTTGACAAATGACCCCAAGGATTTAATCACCATGCTCGAAAGACTTACTGATGGCCCGAAGGACTTATAAATTTTGCAAATAGTTTACTAGGTAAGAAACTTTTCTTACTTTTCAAAAATTTTAAATTTCAGATTTAAATGAGAAATTTTTCTCATTTTTCCCGAGACATGCAAAAACATCCTACCTGAAGGTCTTATGGATGGCCCAATGGACTTACAATCTTGTTCGAAAGGCTTATAGATGACCCAAAGGATTTAATCATCATGCTCGAAAAACTTACTGATTGCCCGAAGGACTTACCAATTTTGGAAATAGTTTACCAGGCAATAAACTTTTCTCACGTATCAAAAATTTCAATTTAGATTTATATGAGAAGCTTTTCTAATTTTTCGAGAGACATATGAAAACATCCTACCCGAAGGTCTTATGGATGTCCATAAGGACTTATCATCTTGCTCAAAAACCTACAGATGAGCCGATGCATTTAAGCATCATGCTCGAAAGACTTACTGATGGCCCGAAGGACTTACCAATTTTGGAAATAGTTTACTACGTAAGAAACGTTTCTTACTTTTCAAAAATTTTAATTTTCAGATTTAAATGTGAAACTTTTCTCATTTTTCGAGAGATTTGTGAAAACATCTTACCCAAAGGTCTTATAGATGGCCCGAATGACTTATCATCTTGCTCGAAAGACTTACAGATGACTTAAAGGAATTAAGCATCATGCTCAAAAGACTTACTGATGTCCTGAAGGACTTACCAATTTTGGAAATAATTTACTAGGTAAGAAACTTTTCTTACTTTTCAAAAATATAAATTTTCAGATTTAAATGAGAAACTTTTCTCATTTTTCGAGAGAGATATGAAAACTCCTGCCCGAAGGTCTTATGGATGGCCTGAAGGACTTATCATCTTGCTCGAAAGACTTACGAATGACCTGAAGGATTTAAGCATCATGCTCGAAAGACTTACTGATGGCTTGAAGGACTTACAAATTTTGGAAATAGTTTACTAGGTAAGAGACTTTTCTTACTTTTCAAAAATTTCAATTTTCAGATTTAAATGAGATGTTTTCTCATTTTTTGAGAGATATGTGAAAACATCATGCCCATAGGTCTTATGAATGGTCCGAAGGACTTATCATCTTGCTCAAATGACTTAGAGATGACCTAAAGGATTTAAGCATCATGCTAGAAAAACTTACTGATGGACCGAATGACTTACTAAGTAAGAAACTTTGGAAACCGTTTTCTTACTTTTTAACCAATAAAATAATAAAACAACAACAACAACAATAATAATAATAATAAAATAAAAACTGGGACAAAACAAGTGTCGACAGCTAGCTTTCTTTGCCTATTCTTGTGTTAACAAGAATAGGGCAAAGATAAAAAGACAATGCATTTTTGTCCGGTTCCATCTTGATGTTGTCTCAAGTGAGACTGAAAGATGACCCGAAGGGTTTAATCATCATGCTCGAAAAACTTACTGATGGCCCAAAGGACTTATCAATTTTGTAAATAGTTTACTAGGTAAGAAACTTTTCTTATTTTTCAAATATTTCAATTTTCAGATTTAAATGAGAAACGTTTCTAATTGCTCGAGAGATATGTGAAAACATCCTGCCTGAAGGTATTATAGATGGCCTGGAGGACTTATCATCTTGCTCAAAATACTTACAGATGAACCGAAGGATTTAAGCATCATGCTCGAAAGACTTACTAATGGCCTGAAGAACTTACCAATTTTGGAAATAATTTACTAGGTAAGAAACTTTCCTTACTTTTCAAAAATTTCAATTTTTAGATTTAAATAAGAATTTTTTCTCATTTTTTGAGAGATATGTGAAATCATCCTGCCCAAAGGTCTTATGAATGGTCTAAAGGGCTAATCATCTTGCTCAAATGACTTACAGATGACCCAAAGGATTTAAGCATCATGCTATAAAAACTTATTGATGGACCGAAGGATTTACTAAGTAAGAAACTTTGCAACATGCCCCACTTCAAAGTAATGCTTCCTCTGTAGATTGGGCCGAACCTGTTCTTCAGGTTCTGCCTCCCTAAACATGATTCCCTGTATTTGAGGTTTGAATTCTAGCTTCCACTTGTTGGGATTTTAATATCATGAATCTTCACTTTTCTATGAAAAATCTGACAAAAAAACATCTACGTGTGAAATGTGGATGAAATGTAATGCATTTTCTTTTATGAAAATGATGTTCTCGTGCATATATAAATGCTGATTCAAATTTTCTTTGACTATAAAGTGGGGAACCAGGTCTTCTTCCTCTTGATCAATATTCTCCAAGGTTTACTCAAATATCAATATAGTAACTTATAATTTTAAGCTTGCAACTTTGAAGAGCCATCTGACCATATTATGCCTTTGCATCTTCATTGCATTTCATCAGCATTAAAGTCTCAAAAGAAATGTTTCATTTCTTGTTGTGATCAATAATATAATATTGGTGCCCTTTTCTATCCTTGGCTGAAATGCGCTATTGGAGTTGTTTTTTTGGGGCTCTGTTGTTGATTGATGCTCGGCTAGTTTTATTTACAAAGTAAGCTCTGCTCAAATTCATGGTATGCCAATGACGCTCGAAGTCATGAGACTCACTCTCAATGCCTTATCAGTCATAATTTATTTATCTCAACTTTATCTTGGTTTTTGGTCATGCCTCAAGGTGGGTATTTTCATGGCTCTTCCCCGCTTGGGTGCCAAAATTCATCCTTGACTGGTCACACTCTTGCATTTTTGCTATGCGCTGGGATATGTACCCCTTTCAAACAAGGCGATCATCTACTTCTCGATGGGTTACGGACAACGTCAAGAGGAAGTGTTACAAGTTCTATCCTCCAGTCCTTCTGATCTCTCAGACCATTGGTTTTCAAGAATGTGGAATGCTTCATCATTCTGGCATCGTTTATTCCTTTTCTCCAATAGGGTCAGAATGGGCCTCTCCTATTTTAAGGACCTTTTGTATTTGAGACTGTTTTGTTTGAAAATGTTTTTTTAATTTTTATTTTAAAAATCAAAGAACAAATTTTTTTGTAAAGTATTACTCCTTAATTAAAAATCAAAGAACAAATTTTTTTGTAAAGTATTACTCCTTAATTCAGTCTCACAAATAAAGCAAGTCATAAACATGAGTTCACAGAATATCAAAAGAATCAACAACTCTTTTAATATTTTCAAAGTTGTAGCTCTTTGACAAGTGTCGAAATTGATGGGTCGATTTCAGGTTGGGTTCCTATTTCCTAAGGTTTCAATCATTAAACATGTATTTTCTTCCTTGGTCCTTGTGAACATTATAGCATGCTCTTCTTTCTTAGCTTGATATTTTAATTGGATGCTAACAAAATATTAATTAATAGAATTTCTAGCATACTTCTATCTTGGTTCTATGAAATCTTCCATTTATTCAAATTTCGCAGATTTCCTTAGCAGAGGTAGTGCGGGGATATCAATCTAAATATAAAACTCCTGAGTGCTTGTGTGAGGTTGACTATAACAAGTGTTCCTCAACTCCCTTACCATTTTACTGAAACTCATAGTTAGATAAGTTTGATTTAATTTTCCATTGTTTGGCTAGCTGAATTTAGCTTTATTGTAATTGCCTTTATCGGGCTAGCTGAAGGGTTCATCTATTCACAAAGTCTTCGACTTAACAATCGTAATGGAACAAACACCGAACTGCCGAGTATCCGACCAATGTCATGGTTTGAATGCAATCTATTCATAAAGAAATAGCTTTTGAGTTTCCTCTATAACCAATTGCTTTAGTAGAATAGCTCAGCCTTATTTTATAATCTATAATATTAATTTATTAACCTTTTGAGTATTCAGAATTATAATTTCTCAAACTATAGTCTATGTGTCTTTGATGGTAAGATAATCCCATATTTAGAGTTCAGTTACCAACAACTAACCTATACTAAATTCATCTACTCCACTGTTCCATTTGTGAAGATTAAAATCATCACTGAACGTCCTCAACAGAAATGTAGTCTAGTCAGTTTTTGCAATGTCATATACAAGAGATGTCCCATGTTGTCCGCTCCTATGCATACCTGAATACCAAGCCTCTTGTTTATTTCTTTATGATAGAAGAAGGCTATATCAGTCATTGTAAGAGAATGATGTGGTGTTCGAGTGTATCTTCTAGGGTAAGGTCCAGGGCCTTGTTTGATCAGTTTTCAATCTTGTCACTTTGTCAAAGATCCGTAACTCTAATCATTTAAAGAGTTTTTAATTCAGTTGATATTCAAATAACTTCAAGATTACAAATTTGATTCAATGCTCACTATCTGTAAAGTAGCACAAATTCATTTAAAATATTCTTACAAAAAAAACTAAGAAAGAAAAAAAAAACAAATTCAAACAAAATGATTCAAATGGAATAAAGCTCTATGATGGATGAAATGATCTCTTCCTAATTAGGATGCCCCATTACTCATCTAATGTAGTGGCACTTGACTCAATCAGATGCTACATATTGTGCTTTGATGCCCCAATTGAGTTCCTCATCCACTGATCCACCAATTCTTGCGTCAACGTCCCATTTTCAGCAAACATCTCTATCTCCTTTAGCAGTGGCCAATAATTCCTCGTAGAATGCCCAAATTCCACCAAGTGAAAATCACAGACACTATCTTGATCATAGCTGTGGGAAGAAGGGTTTGGTGGCACTTTTGTTGGCCTCAGTGTGAGGTATTGACCTTTAATCAAATGGACGTAGAGTTTAGAACACCTTCAAAGTATTTCTCAATCGTGAGACTTTCTTTGGTCGGTCCAAACGACTAGTTTCTCCTTTTCTTTTGCGGTTGTGGGGGCTCTGGGCTTTCGCTTTTTGATCGACTGGGCTTTTGGAAGTGAATTTTAAGTTTCCTTTGTTGATTGTATTTTAAATTAATTCCTTAACTGCCACAAGATCCTTGAAGTCCCTGTTGAGTTTGCAAACATTAACTCGAAAAAAATGATCTGAGAGATAATTATGAAATATATATGATATTTTTTCTTTTAACATGGGAGGCTGAACTTGTGCTTCCACTCCTCTCTATCTTAGGGCATATTCTTTAAAGCTTTTAGTAGCTTTCATCCTTATTCCCTGAAGATCCTGACGCTTTGGAGCTAAGCCTTTAACATATCGATATTGCCTCATAAAGATATCATCTAGATCGATCCATCTCTTAATCTGATCTCTGTTTAAATGGTTATACCATACTATAGTTGGCCCATCAATACTATCATGGAAGTAGGGAATCATCAGATTATCATCATTTATGTACCCTTCTATCTTTCTGTAAAACATTCTCAGATGAATTAGAGGACAACCGGTGGCATCATATTTCTCAAAATTAGGCATCCTAAATTCATGTGGGATGACCAAATTCGGGATCAAGTCGAGCTCTCTCACTTATATTTCTTTGTGAGAGGCATTAACATTTTTCATAGCTCCAATTACTCATTTCAACCGCTTGAATTTATCTTCAAATTGCTCATGAATAATGAGGCTCTTCTCTAGGTATGAGTGTGAAGCTACAGGGTCGATTATCATTCTCGACATATTAGTTTGATAACATTTATATCCTTTATCTGCTATCTTCCTTTATCAGTAGCCTTGGTTGCCATCACTTGGATTATCTTATTCGATACATCTTATAGAGAACCCAATGTTTGATTCCACATATCTTGTTGTAACCCGACTAACTGCTCTTATAACTGATCTTGTGATCCCTCATGAGATTGCTCCATTGTTTCCATTTGTTTGTTCATGATGATGAGGAAGTAGTATGAATGAATGATCTTGGTATTACTGTCACATCACCCTCTATAAATTATTTTCATGTTTTCATAACCAATGCACGCAAAATGCTTACATAAGCAAATGTGATGCAAATGCATGTATACAAAAGGTGTCATTCCAGAGAGACCATCTTAAAACAACTTTCATTGAACACAAAGGTTTTGATACATCAAACAACTTTACACATAAGGAATAACTTTAACTCCTAACTTCTCTATCTCTCTCAAAAGTCAAGTTAACTTCCACTCATGTTCAGGTGTTGAGTTGTCAATCTGCTTCAATTCTCTTGCAAAGCCAGCTAAATCAATCAACTTGAGAGCCACATTGCTTGCTTGGATTACAGCCTCTTTCTTGCCGTCATCTTTTTCCTCCATCTTATGTGTCAATTCTTGGATCTATAAACAAAGTTTTTAATTTTTCCTTGTAAGAAAATCTTCGTTGTTATGAAATCCTTGGGCAATATTTTCAAAATCATCTATAATCCTCATCAATGTCTTGTTCTTGTCTCTAGTGACTTCTAGCTCAGCATCAATATCACGCTTGTGACATTGATATGAAGCTTCCATGTTGGTTGTGGATATATTTAACATCTGAGTTTTGGTTCGACATCTTCCCAAATCATTAACAGCTGTATTGCTCCTCTTTTCTGTAATATGTAAATCATAAGAGAACTTCTTGGCTCGACCTTTATGCGTCTTGCAATTCTTTCTCCAGTGTTTAGTGTTATTCTTTAGTTTAGTGACCCTTGTTGTCCACTCTTCTGAGGTATTTCCTATACCAGTATTTTTAAAGTCTTGATTGATCCTTTAAAAACCATCACACATGGCTTCCATCTCTCTATTTAGTTTATCATTTTCATTCCTCAAATGATGAACTTGAGATTCTTACTTTAGCAAATCTTCTTCCTCCTGGATGCCCGCACTAATATCCTTACATTTGAACACTTTTGGCTCCGCCTTAACAAGACAATCATTTACCAAACTAGGTAGACCTTTCATTTCGAACTCTAATACTTCATGATCCAAAAGATGTTGGACTCGATGCTTGAAGGCGGTGTAATTATCAATGGAATGTCCTTGGGCTCTGACATGATACTCACAATGAACATTGACGTCAAACCAATTTGGATACGGAGGCTGACAAGGTTTCACATAATGTGAGGCCACCTCCCGGGCTTCTAAAAGCCTATCATACAACTCCTTATATGATATAGGGATAGAATCAAAATGAGAGTCACCTCCCGGCTTGGATTGAATTGGAGTTTTCAGGTTTATTTATCCTGACATTGTAAGTATACTCTCAAATGCCCACGAGTTCCGATTACAAGGCTTCTTTTCATCTTTCTGAACTTATACAGTTGTTACAATTTCCTTGGGATCTCCAGACAACTTGTTGGTACAAATGGTGATTGTGCATGATTTCTCAGACTAGCTAGGATTAGCTTGTTTTAAAGTAGTCCCTTGTGTATTTAAAATAGCATGATCATTTTCATTAAGCTCTTTCCTTTTTTCAGAAGTCTTTTTTTCGTTAGCCAAAACAACCATTCTATCCACCATCTTGGACATTTTCTCTCTTATCTCCATTTGCTCTTCGTCGGAAACATAATCCTTGGTAGCATAACTATTCACTATTCTTGGAGTTTCCTCAGGATGACATTCCCTAGACGTGTTATAGTTTACTTGATCATGAAACCCTTTGTCCATCATGAAAACATTATACTCTGATGACCACTCACAAATCAATACCTTGATTATGTCATGATCATATGATGCAAGCAGAAAGAAAAACAACATAAAAACAAGTTAGTACAAATAAGATAACAAAATGACAAGAATTATTATAGACGCAAATAGAAAAAATAAATAAATTAATAAGCTATTGCAAAACGAGAATGCAAATGCAAATGAAAATACACAAGGTGTTAATTCCCAAAAGCGACCACCATAGAACAACCTTCATTTAGACAACAAGATTTCATTACACCAGGTAGCCAAAATAAAATTAAGATTCTTCACTTCTTTATTTTCTCTAGCCGTGTTCCTCATGGAATCTAGCCTTGCACCCAAAGTTGGTTGGGTACTTATCACATTTGACAACGCCTGAGGTCCTTAAATTATTTTTGGTTGAATTGTGAGATATCCATTTTTTGAAGTGGTCTTCATGCCTTTGTGAAGGGTTTTCTTGTCCTTAATCTGACTACATCTATCTCTTGAGGAAACATCTTGTCTTTGGTGCTTTTAAAGGAAGTCTTCAACCAGCTTTAAATTCCTTCATTCATCGGATGTCTTTCTTCATAGATCATTTGAACATCCTTGGATCTCCCTGGTTTTGACTGCATGACTAATAATTTCTTGTTTCATTATGAATAATATCCTTACTTAGTCAATCACTTGTGAATCAACGCCTTGTTTGGTTACGATATGAAAATTCAAATGAAAACATAAGACAGACAAAAATAAGATAAAAGAAATTGTTAGTACCACTTAACCAAAAAATCAGAAAAGTATTCATGAAAAGAAAAGATCCTACCCAACATGGTATCTACCATCACATACTTTTATAGCAGTTCTACCCAGACATGTTTTCTACCTCATGCTTTATTTATAGAATAAACCTAGCCGAATGATCTCTAGTTTGTATATATTTATTCGAGAATCAAAATTACACTACAAAAATTAAAAGGCTTAAAAAGCTTTTCATTGTGTACCATCCTCACGGGATTCTTATGATCTGGGTAAGTCTCTCTCTGGATTCCAAGTTTACTATATGCTAGGTTCGACTTTTAAGTAAGAGGTTCTCGAATTGTCCTTGTTGGTGCCCCCTTAGACTGCCGAACCCTCAATCTTAGCCCATCACAGGCTTTCAGATCAAGTTCAATACGAGGGGAAACACCTTCTTATATCCATACGGAGGTGAAAACCATCACGAAGACTATTAGGCGTGAGCCCCATGAGTGATTCACTAACCCATATGGAGGTGAAAACCACACGAGGGAGTAGCTTCTCGCTCCTACTTAGATAGGGCGGAGCAGGGTTTTAGCTCATGTTATGCAAATGCAGTTATGCATTGTGTAAGGAAAAGAGAAAACAAAACAAACAACACCAAACATAAGTCTAAAAAACTTGCATCATTTATTCACTCTAAAACCATTAACAAACAAATCAGTACAACTATTTATTGGTTAATCAAATTACAAGTGACAATGTATTCAAACCACACAAGGGATCAAATATCAAATTAGAGAGAACTTGTAGTTTTTATTTGTAAAGACAATTAACTAGTCGACTAATGGCCTGACTCTCTAAAAAAACATCCCAGCGGAGTCGCCAAGCTGTCTAAATAATTTATCCAAAAGGGGAAAAAAGAGGTTTCGTTTCGAAATAATTTTTAATGATCGATTAACGATAAAATATGGTTTTAGGAGTCGCCACCAATCTTTGATTAGGGCGTGATTGGGCACCAAAACACGTATTTTCCATTTTAACAAAATAATAATTTTAATTAAAACAACAAACTTACAATCTTTGATTAATTAGTACCCCCATATTTCCCTAAATCTGCACCTAGTTGATTAATTAGTCATCTTTGCAATGAAATTTACAAGTTCGAGTACGATTTAATTTCAGATCCTATACAAATAATACTTTTCGAATTTTTGGATGAAACATGATAATATTTAATTATTTCCTATCGAGAAGAATCGATCTCTCACACCTTAAAGCAATTGATTCTTACTCCAATCAGAAATAAAGAAATATTAAAATTCATTCTAAAGTTCATTATTAATTCAAAATAACAACACCCAAAATAATTTTAAGAGAGAAAACGATAATATCTAATTAATTTCAATAGAGAATAAATGACATTTCATGCCTTAAAACAATCATTTATTACTCCAATCAAAATGAAGGGATATTACTATTTCATCTTTAAAATTCAATATTGGTTCGAGTGAAAACGATAATATTTAATGATTTCCAATCGTGAAAAAATAACCTCTAATGCCTTAAAGCAGTCATTTATTACTCCTACCGAATTGAAAAAAATATCACTATTTCGTCTTAAAAATCAGTATTGATTCAAGAGAAAAAAGGTAATATTTAATTATTTCCAATCGAGAATATATGTCTTTAAGCAACCATTTATTACTCCAACCGAAATGAAAAGATATTACAATTTTCAATATCGATTCGAGTGTTACTATTTTGAAAATCCATTTAAAAATCCATGCAAAAATAAAACAAATTAAAAGCATACATCAAGCAAGTACCATTAATTTTTTATTTTACCAACCTTTAATGAGAATAAGGATGTTCAATTATTTAAATACATCGAGACGAGACCTTAGATTCGATCTAACAGTCCTTTCTCGGTGAACTTGATTAAAAGAACATGATCTTTTTCTCAATCCCCACATTTTAAAATGGATTCAAATTTTTTAGGATTTCACTTGATGTGATACCCATTTATTTTAGGACTATTGAAATCAACCTCTTATTCTTTAAGACAATCACTTCCTCAAATCTCAAAATAATGAAATATTCCCTTAGTCAAATTATTTTCATTGAATCAAGAAATGCTTATGGAAGGTATCATACATGTTACAAACTAATATGATGCCAAGTAACTGAATTTATAAACAAACAAAAATATTTAAAATGGAAATCTCCAATTAGTAACTTTAGCATGATATCATACTATCAATATATATACATCTATACATTATTATAAAAATAGTAGACATAAAGTAATATATATTATAAGGTACCGAAACATTATACTAATTAGGTTCAACATATAAAAAATGCATATACATATATTATAATATCATGATATATATAATTAGTAAGTAAAAGTTCATCGTGCATGTTTTAAGTAAACAGAAAAATCAGATTTATTCTTATGGCATGATATTTATACGCTAATAAAATATACATACAAATAAAAAAAACAAAACATGATAATCAAAATAAAATAAAATAAAACCTTATGACTATAAAAGCGAAACAGTAAAGGTCAGGGATTATCCATACAAATAATGCACAACAGGGGATTGTAAACATGAATAAGCCAATCATAATCAACAAGGACTAAAATATAAACATGAAAAATTAAGCACCTAACATATAATAAATATAAAATTGAAACAACACATCATCCAAGATCAAAACATAAGGCGCACAAAATAAAATGATCAATTTCAAAACAATAAGAAGTCTCGAAATGAGGACTAAATTGTATTAATATAAACTTTAGAGAACTATAACCGAGAATTTCTAGTGACTAAAATTAAACTCTACAAAACCCGGATGACTAAAGAAGAGGTTATCCCATGTAGAAGGGTTCAAAAACCCTAATCCCAAAACTATATCATGTTGGCTCCCTTTATATACCTTATATTAGGTTTTAGGGAAAACCTAAACCCCATTATTTCCCTTTAAGCCGCTTGCGACGGAGGGCCGACTTGCGACGGAGGGCCGATGAGGGTCTGATGAACACCAAATGACACCTTTTTGAAACTCTTATACAACCTACCACCCGAATATAACCTCGCCCTTTACAACTTCTTAATAATAAAACCAAAATACTACCTTTGATGCTATGGACGTCCTTCAACTTCGATGAGGTGAGAACACAACCAAGAGGTATGTTTCTTCTCTTTCTCTCTTTTCTTTTGATTCGAAAGTTTTCTAATTTTTCTTTTTTTTCCTTTTATCCAAAAAAAAGCTCTCTTATTCATTTTGTTGTTGTTGTTTTTCTCTCTATTTTCCTTTCATTTCTTAATAAAACCCTCTATTTTATTTTTTAGTTGATCCCACTTTATCCTTCTATTTTTTCATATGAAAATTCAAATGCTCCTCCTTTTTTTTCCGTTTTTTCCCTCACTTTAAAAGAAACTGAATGCCTCTTCTCTTTATGGTTTCATTGTGTGCTTGGTAATGTTATCAAAGAAGTGGTGGTAGCGTGTTGGAGCAACGGAGCTTCAGCAGTTGGTGGTGGCAGAGGCATGATTCATCTTTTGTTTTTATGGTTTGTTTTTATCCCTTTTTTGCCTAATTGTGTGTTGATTTGGATCTTAGCAGAGAGATCATGACATTGGCGGTTGAAACAACGGCTGTCAGGTGGTCGAAGTCACTGCAGAAGTGACATCGGTGATTCTTGGCTCCAGTGGCGACGACGGCTAGGGTTTAGAAACCTTAACATATTAGGGTTAAGATTAAGCCTAGTTTTGGGCCTGAAGTTGGGTGTTTGTTTTGGTTCGGGTTTGTTGATTTGTAATTTGGACCTGATTAGGTCTTGTAACCTGAAAACATCAACAACAATAACAATAACAACAATAATAATAATAATAAATAAATAATAATAATATTTGTAAAAATAAAACTAAAACCGGGACAAAACGGGTGTCGACAGATATATTCTATGAGACCTAAGATTTCTGCGTTGTAAAGGCATTATTGTTAGACACATGAAACCTTGTGTGAATTATTCATAAAACTATAAAAAATCTAAACCCCATAAATCCCAAATAATAGTAAACTAACCAATCAACCCAAAATCAAAAACTCTTAACCATAAACCCTAAACCCTAAACCCTATCCTTTAAACTCAAACCTTAAACTTTTAACTTGTAAGTCCTAAACCTTAAACACTAACTCAACTAATAAACTCTAAATAATAAACACTAAACTATAATCATTAAATAATAAATAATAAATTGTAAACCACCTTAAACCATAACCCAACCATCAAACAATAAACTCTATATACTAAACACCAAACATAAACGTTAAACATAAATTCCAGACACCAACCACTAAATCATTAACACCAAACCTTAAACACTAATCACCAAATCATTAATTCCATATCCTAAACACTATCCACAAAATCTTTAACTCTAAACCACAAACATCATAAGACATAACATTTCATGTTGTCAAAATATAATAATGACACACGCTAATCTATGTGTGAATGATTCAGGATAAAAATAGACCAATAAACCCTAAAATTTATGTCTTAGAATGTAAATCATTAATTATAGGGTAAATTATATGAGTGACCACCCAACTATTGTATATTTTTATTTTAACCATCAATATTTATACATTCTATCAATTTAGATTTAATTTAATTTAATTCAATAAATTTAACAAATAGATGGGGGCGAGGGATTCAAAATATGTCTATCCAAGCGGCTGGGAACTCTACGCAAGCTGTGCTACTGTGCCAAGCTTTCAATTATGATATGGTTCACATAATTTTGTATAAAATATATTGTGACACTACCGAAAAGATCATCATTTTAACCATTAACCTATAAAATAATCTCAAATTAATACAAAAAATAAATTTAAATTTTAAAAATAGAATATATAAACAATTATGTTTGAAATTTAACCATTTAAATTAACCTATTCATCATTATTTTTTAAAAATATTTTTAAAATTATAAACAATGTTAAACGATAATATTTAAAAGAAAATATATATTTTATACTCATTTCTTTAACTCAAAAGTAAAAGTTAAAAAAAATTTAACTTTCAAAATTAAAAATTGTTTTTTAGAGTCAAAATTATATTTTTAACATTTATTTTTCATCATATAACGTGCTTTTTTTATAATTTATAAACTTATAACTATTGGATAAAAAGTGCACTTGCAAAACGTTTTTCAACTCAAATGTAAAAGTTAAAACCATTGAATTATAATCATGAAAAAGCATAAATATTAAGTTTTGTCTGAAAATATAAAAATTTATTTTTTTATTAAATTGAAATTATTATTTTTTGTTTATTTTGAGATTATTATTTTTTGGTTAATTTGAGATTATTATTTTTTGATTAATTTGAGATGAAAGTGCCTGAATAAGTCTCTAATCATATAGTTTGCTTAGGTTTAAGTGCCTAAATAAGTAATTTTCTTTCTTTATTTTTTTACAGTAACCACAATATAGTTTATACAATATTATGTAAACCAAATCACAAGTGAAGGCTTGGCTTAGTGTCATTGCTTGCTTAGCTTTCCCTTGGCCATTCGGTTATAAGTTCAATTCCTTCCCTTCTTATTTATTATTGAATTTATAAATAATGATAGAATTAAATTTATAAATTTATTGAATAAATTAAATTAGGACTAAATTGATAGAATATATAAATGCTTATGATTAAATGTATATTTATACCATTTTTATTAACTGCCAATTGTTAATGGCAAGTGGCTTGATTGAATGCATTTAAATAGTTGGTGATCTGATTGACAAAAATTCAAAAATGGTGATCAAAACGAAAAGAGACCTTAGCTGGATACTCACTGGTATAGTTTACCCTAAATTATAAAACTTAAATCCTAGCCTCAAACTTGGATTAACGTGTCATTATTATGGTTGAGATTTGAGGTATAAGGTTTGAGATTTAGAATCTATAGCTCATGGTTTAGGTTTTAGGGTTTAAAGTTCTTATTTTGGATTTGGGGTTTAGATTTCAAGTTTTAGGTTATGGATTTGGGGTTTAGGGTTTGGGTTTGGGTTTGAGGTTTGAGGTTGGGGTTTGAGATTCAAGTTTCGTTTGAGTTTTTGTTTTTGGGTTTTTATTAATTTGTTTTAGATATATAGGTTCATGTCTAATGTTCATGGTTTAGAGTTACATACAGAATGAAAATTCTATTAATAAAATAGAGTTACATACGGAGTGAAAATTCTATTAATAAAATAGAGTTACATACTGAATAACAAAATAGAGGATCCAATAAATACTCATGCCCACTAAATAAATTAGTATCATACTTTGAAGAGATTGTTACGGGAATCTCAAACCTCATGTGTGGCTCACAATTTCACGGAATCTACTTCTTCTGACATGTGTACGAAAATATCACATAGGGATAGTAACATTTGTTAGTAGAATCGAGAGACTTTAGGAAAAACTTGTCAAAACTCAGTAAGAGATGACTGATCAAGCAAAGAAATTTCAAGACGAGTCAAGGGAACAAATGTCTAAACCGATGCAAATGATAACTATTTTGATCCATGGGGAGAAGTCACCAGAGGATCCCACTACAAAGTATTTGAGTTAACTTCTTAATGTTAGTTGTGGGTCCAAAGTAACATCAACAGATAATCAAGAGCCTGTTAAAGTGCAAGGTAACTCTGGCTAGCTCCAGAAATTAGATGTGGTTCTAGAAGGCATTGTTGAATGGATAATGAATGAAGAAACAATGAAAGGTGATGGTTTCCTTATGAGAGACGAGCCTTACTCGAAGATGAACATAGAAAAAGCTCAAATGTTGATCAATAAAGCTAAAAAGGGTCAGACACTTGAGAGTCAATGCTTTAACCCTTCGCAATCAATAAGTCAAGACAACCAAACTCTATTTCTAAAGCCATCACAAGTTAGCCTCTCGTCATGATGGTTAAAAGTGAATAAAAGGGAATATTAGAATTTTTAGTTCCCTTATTTCCACTTCTTATGTAAAAACTTTCTTTCTGAAATGCTTGAAGATGAACTGATTACACCACATTATGTCCAGCCGCAGTGGCCTCCAAACTAGAAATGGTCCTATAAGGAGGTTCCTTGGATAAACCAAATTTAAACCTTATGATGTTCAGTTAAGGGTTGTAGTAATATGGAGGGAAAATTTCAAGACCCTCTTGAGCGAGAAATTCAGAGGTACAAGGCATAGATGCAAAAGGTGAGAATTCGATGCCCATAAATCTCTATCCCAAAAGAGATTAATGTATCCAAATCCAATGAAGGCTACATAGCGAAAGAGGAGAATAAGAGAAATGCAAGAAAGAAGATGGATGTTATCCGAGACTGGCCCATAGGTTTAAGAACCAATTGGCCATATACAACCCTTAAAACATCACAGACGTCTATATCAAATTGTTTATGAAAAGCGAGGCATTAATGGGTAAAGTTCATGACTCAATCAAATCAGACCTTTCAAAGAGTTTGATAAATACTCCACCAATCATTGCAACAACAAATATTCAAAACCTAACCAATACTATTTTCTTCAGGAAAAATTATTTTGGACCCAAATTTGGGCCAAATTTCCATCAAGTAAAAAAAAGCTGAAGAAACTAGAGGTGCCAGCCTGAAAAGAGAAGATAGACTTTTGGAAAATTATGACGATACTTTTCAATTTTGGAAGGTCAATGTTGATCCCTAGTTGGTGGAAGCAACTTAAAAGAAGAGATTTGTGGCTTAAATCTGACCATGTTTCCCTAGAGAAGAACTGAACAATTAGACTATAAAAGATCTTCATTTAGTTTTTTTAGACCAAATTTAGAGTAATACTCAGAACTAATCCTTATGTTTTCGCCTAAAAGCATTAAGGAATCTTTTGTGAGGGTTGCTATGTTAATTCCACTTTTTTTTTCTACAATTGAAGATGATTTCTTTCATTTCTCAAGTGACAATCATTCTATACATTTTTACATTGTTTATCATTCTTTACACTTTTTATTTTTGACATTTTTTATTCTTTCATTCATTTCATACAAATGTCAATTACTCTTCCCAAATATATATATTCATTCCAAATTTTCTTTGCATGTGTCCTAGTCATTAATAGCATGAATGTTTCTGAATTTAATCATAGGATAAATTTCAAGTGGCTCATATGTCTAGAAGAAGTAAATGAGTGATTAAATGAGGTGGAATATGATGTTCCTAGTAAATTATTAAGGTTGATGAAAAAGGAGGACAAACATATCTTGCTTCACAAAAAAGAGGTTAATATTTTGAATATAGGGACGAATGAAGAAAGAAGAGATGTTAAGATTGACACTACATTGTCACATGAAACAAGACTAAATTGATAGAGTTACGTTGAGATTTCAAAGACATATTTTACTGGTCTTATCAAGATATGCCAGGATCGAATACATATATAGTAGTGCACGAGTTTCTCATAAGGCTTGATCATAAACCAGTCCATCTAGAACAACGAGGACGAATGTTATTAAATATTAATGAGGAAGTAGATTGATGTAAGATTCCTCTAGGCTGCCAAATATCCATTGAAGGTAGCCAATATAGTCCTTGTGCGGAAGAAAAATGGAGAAGCATACATGTATATAGACTACAAAGATCCTAATAAAGCAAACCCAAAAGGCAATTTCTTTCTCCCTATATTGATACTTTTATGGATAACACTACGAGAAGCAACTTGTTAGAAGGCTATGGTGCCTCTTTTTTCATGACATGATACACAAAGAGATTGAAATATTCATGGATAAAATGAATGCCAAATCCTTAACTGGAGGAGGGCACGTATAGAAGGGCACGTATAGAATTTGATAATACTTTCTTATAGATCAAGAAAGTATCAATTGAAGTTTAATCTATCTGAATGCAGTTTTGGGGTAACATCAAGAAAGCTCTTGGGTTCCATGGTCTATAAAAGTAGATAAAGATTGACCCATATAAAGCAATTCAAAATCTTCCTCCACCTCATACGCAAAGGTTAAATCCTATTCCTCGATCCATTTCTCAGATAACCAATGAATGTGATCTAGTTTCTTCTAAGAGTATGAGATGATGAGTGGCAAGAAAAAGTCAAGAAGTATTTCTTGAATGCACCAATTCTAGTGGCATGAGTTATTAATGGAACCGCCAGCGTTAACTGGAAGAATGACTAGATGGAAAATGTTGATGTAAAAATTGAATATTGTGTATGTGAGCAAAAAGTAAATAAAGGGAAGTGCCATATAATATTTTCTTGTAAGTTACGCCTCAGATGATAATGCATCCCTGAATTTTAAGTTTTCCATATGAATATTTAATATATATCTCAATTGAAAAGGACATTGTTTCAAATAAATCTTGGAAGCTTTATTTTGATGGAGCATCTAATGTTTTGGGATGAGGAATTGAGGGCATTGTTGATTTCTTCATAATATGTTTGTTACCCTTTCATAAGAAAACCAGAGTTCTTTTGCACTGACAAAATGGAAGAATTTGAGACTTGCACTTTGAGGATAACATCGACTATGAAAAGAAAATTTAAGTGTTTAAAGCTTGTGGAAATTCCTCGTTAGTAGTCTCTTAACTATGAGGATAATGAGAATTGTCATAAGAAATTGCCTTTCATCTTGTATGCATGTCAAACTTCAGTATCTACTCTAATGGGGGAAAATACCTTTTCTCTTTGGTATTGGAATAAAAACGACCTTACTCATCATATACAAGATTTTGTTACTTCAAGTCTTGAAAAAAGTAGTGATGGGACGGAACTGAATAGGCTCAAGCTCGATATGATAAGTTGAACCTCATTGAATAAAAGAGGTTAAAATCTATCTACTATGGACAAATGTGTTAGAAGAAAATGAGGTGAGCTCGTGATAAAAAAGGTCATCCAAGAGAATTCTAAGAGGGTGATCTAGTGATTAAAAAGATCTTACCAATTCATAAAGATTTCCCATGGGAAATTGATGTTTGATTGAGAAAGAAACATATGTTGTCAAAAAGGTCTTTTTCTAAAGAAGTGTTAGTTTTAACAGAGATAAATCTAGATGAAGTGAGTGATCTAGAAGTACCACACTTGAAGAAGATAAAAATAGATAAAATATTAAAGAAAAAAAGAAAAATAGAAAATAGAAAAATAAGAAAAAGAAAATAAAGAGATAAAGAGAAAGAGAAAAAGAATAAATAAAGAAAGGGGTTTAAGATGAAGAACACGATGGACATCTTGAAACCAAATAAAGTATTTGAGTTGAAAACCTGAAAGGGCGGCTCAAATACATTTTAATATTAGGCATTCATCAAGTAAAATCCTCTCAAGAGTCTGATACTTTGGGATGAGCTTAATATCTGCAAACATTTTGGTAACAATTGAAGTCTTTTCGACAAAAACTTACCTCTACATTTCATCACTATATCCAGTTGATTGGTTTAAACAACTTAATATTTTGAGATGAACTTCACATCTATATGTATTTTGGCAACATCTAAGATCTCCTAGACAAAAGCTTACTTCTGTGCTCCAAATTACATTGAATTGTTCGATTCAACTAGTGATGCTTGACGCATTTGATTTTATTTCTCGATTTTTATTCTCTCTATAATTGCCATGACTTTGTAAAAATTCTAAAATTTTCATCCATGAAATCTTATTTTCTCACTTCGAGCCTTAATTTTATTTAGTTAGAAGCATCTTATAAGTAGATTAACACAATTTAAAAGTAAATAAAAGATTTCTTGGTATTACTTTGAACGAATCTTTTAAGTGCATGGAATCCAAAGTAGACTATAACCTTGACACTCATGTTCATTGTTGAAGAGTGTATGATAAAGCATGACAAGGAAATACGTCTATGAGCCGAAGCCATGGAAAGGTCTACGTGAGTGTGATAGTCCAGTCGGCCTCAAAAGCAGTTTTTAAGATGTTGTCATCTAGGGCAAACAAACATGATAATCGCTTGAGAGTAGAAGAGGTCCTTGAAGCTGATGAGGCTTATTTTGCCTCAAATGCCCAAAATAAGTAGGGCAAGAAGTGAAAACTAGAGCAAGAAGAATAAGTGATGAAGAAACTCTTGTTGTTAAATCATCAAAATAGAGAACATGAATTGAAGACATCTGATGACACTTTTGTTAACACAAGTTGAGAGCATGAGGTTGTCTGATAAATGAAAAGAGAATGAGGCCATTTGAAGTTAAAAATTTTGACACTCGATGAGCCATGAAAAGAATATCCATATTGGGGCATTACTAAATATCTAGTTCATGTTGAGAAAATAAGATTCAAATCAAATAAACATGGAAGACAATAAGATCTATTGCAACCAGAATGAATTGTTTCACTTATTCTGTCAATGGTAGAATAAGAAGACAAGAATCATTTATCTTGAAAAGCAAGTTAATCAGAACATACAGGAAAATATGCATAAATGGACAATAAAGAATCAAAGCAACAAATCTAACAGAGCTATTGAGTTTGAAGATGTCACACCCTAATTTAGGAGCTAGTTTTAAAATATCGAATTAAAGTTGCAACAAGGGAAAAATTTGGGACCAAATTGTAAGTTTATGAAGTTTTTGGGCCATTTTAAAAAAACTAGTAAGTTTAGGGACTTGGCCCTAAATTTTACCAATTTTTTGGATAGTTAATACTAATTTTCCCCAGTAAAATCCCTAAAAATTTTAGAATTTTCCCATATTTTGAAGACCCCAAACCCTAATCCCTCCATCCTTATCGCTTGATTCTCTGTCGTCCGACTATCGCCAGTGTGCGTCGTCACCATCAATCGAACCGACATCCCACTCTGACTAAAGCCCGACCGTCATCGACCCCGTATTGGCCGCCTTTCTACAAGATTGAACATTTGGAAGCTTCGTCGAAACCCAAAATTGTCACCTTGATTTTCCTCATTTTTGGTCATTTCAACCGCCATTATGCCTCACGTCGGCCACCGTTGCACTCCTTGGACGATTCCGATCAGAACCCAACCCCTCCGGCACCTTGTCTCCATTGAATCCTCAGCCATCGACATGGGAAAGAACAATATAGTTCGGATATTTATTTTTATCAATTTTGGCTTGCTTTAAATTAATTATTCGTATTGATATAGGTTTTTTTCGTGTGAGAATACTAGTGAAGTAATCGACTGTCAACTCTGAGCCCGTCGCCACTGCTATACACTGTTATGTGCCTCTACGAGCATATGGGCTTCCTCCCCTGCTCAGGAAATATTCTAGAACTGGTACAGCCAGTCTGGACCAGTTTGAACCGGCCCAACCTGAACTAAGTGAACCTGACCCGACCTGTTGACTTTGACCTGACCTATTGATCGTTGATCAGTTTTACAGTTGACTTTGACCGGTCTAACCGTTGACTTTGAAAAAAAGTTAATTTTTTTCAATATCCTATTTTATGTTTTTCGACGTTCGAATCCGAAGCCTGTTTTTCCAAATCTGCACTCGGTAAGCCATTTTTCAGTGTTTTACCATCGGATTCAATTTGGTTTCTCAATTAAGTTCAGTTTCTGAAGTAAATTCGGTTGCTATGTATTCGAGGAATTATTGGACGTTGAATTCAAGTTTGAGAGTGATCGAATGGAGATTAAATGTTTGTTCAGTGGATTACAGAAATCGAGGTAATACTCTACTACCTTTTGTATGCTTTCTGGAACACATTGATAATTGGTAAATACATGAATATAAATAATTGGTCCATGAGGTCTATTTTATTATCATTGGATTCAAATTGAATTTGGAATAAAGACGGAACGATATATAAGACTCAAATATCTCATAAAAGAAATTGGTAGACCGATCGAAAGCAAATCTAATATCAGTAATTTAATCAGTAAATTAATCAATCTCGAGACTCGTAAATTCTGATTAACCTCGTTAAAGGTTAAATATTGGAAATGCTTGGATAAGAAACAACAAAAATACCGGTATGATATAAAAGATAAGGATTTTCCTGGAAAGTGAAAATAATCATGTTAATCGATCATGATCTTTGAGATGGTAAAAGACTAAATTTTCTAATTCCTGAGCGAAAACTCATAGGCTAAATTACTGAAAGTACCTTACATGTCTGAATTTCTTGAAATGGAAATGTTGAACTGAATGGAAGTATTGTATGTATTCGAATTGTTAAAACGATAGAATTACTTTGGAAACTCCTAAGTGACCGGGATAAACTTGAATACTAATTTTTTTAAGTACCCCAATGACATTGAATTAAGTGAATAACTTGGATAAGTTTGCAAACACTGATGATCTTATATGTTGTACCATCCATAAGGGTTTTGAACAACGAATCAAGCACGTCGACATTTCCTGATATCGTTGTAATGTAGAAATGAAATAAAGACCATTGTAATATATGTTCGTCTCCCTAAGATCCATTCAATGATGATTCTGAAGATGATCAATTGATAAGAGTTGTATGTATTAAAGAGTGAATACCCTTTAAGTGCAACGATTTAACCGGTTGACATGTATCATTACCGGGATTTGTATAGTTTGTGTTAACTCGATATTTCGATAAATCGACACAAATCTTAAATGCCATGAATCTTCGTTTCTCCCTTATTAGCTTAAATCACTATGAATTCTCCAAGAACCTAATGCCCAAAATGCCCTTGATTTCATGGATAATGGAATTACTCTTGTCGTATATGAAAATATGAGTAACTTTGATGCAAAGGAATTTGAATACCATTCTGATTACATAATGCCTTCGAAAAATATCCGAATACTATATGATCCTGATAAATCACGTTCTAAATAATTGATGAATATGTCAGCTATCAAACCCTTTTATGGGGATCTCATCTCTGAATTTAATCAGTTTATGGAAGTTTCATGATTCCCTATCTGATAAATACCAATCACCTCCGAATAAAATCTGGAACCTCTAGTGTGTTCCCTAATCACACGGATGTTTTCTATGATTTTAAAAGTATGTCTCTGTTATCTGAAATACTGTCTGACCTCTGATTTTTGCTCTGAACTTTGATATCTATTCTGACCTCTGGTTTCTATTCTGATCTCTAATCTTTGCTATGATTTATTATATCTCTATTTACTAACTGAAATTATTTTTATATGGGGTACTATGGAGTCTGGTATGACTGAAGACTCTAGCAGTTCATTCATTGCTGAAAATTCCTTGTATAGGTCCAAAATCGACTGGTAATTCCTTATGGACCTTGCGATGAGTCTAGCTTATTTATGTTGACAAGATGTTTATGTCATTCATCATATATTTCACATATTCAAAATATGTCAAATGTTGAAAATAAAATGCATTGATCACTAATCGTTACATATGATGTTTATCATGAACATATATGATATTTATCATGAATGATATTTCAGGTATGAACTGCCCAATGTTAAATTATGATAATACACTTTGCCATGGATGGATCAAATAAAATGTATGTCCAAGTAAGTCATTGAAGGACAGGGTGTAATTGGCATAGTAAGTCATTGAAGGACAGGGTGTAATTGGCATGCCATAGAATCTATCAGTTGCATCATTGGATTAGCTCTATAGTGTGTAAGGACACTTAATGCATATGGTACTATGGTGTGTAAGGACACTTAATGCATATGGTACTATGGTGTGTAAGGACACTTAGTACAATACTATAGTGTGTAAGGAAACTTAGTATAACATTGTTGTGTGTAAGGACACGTGCAACACTGTGGTGTGTAAGGACACTCAGTGTATATGGTAAGCACTTCGGTGCATCTTTGAATCGAATACCCAGGGTCTTCATAGGTTTACATTTGGGTTATGGTTTATTGGTTAATAAATGATAAACAGGTGAATAAGCTTATGAGCTTATGGAACACATGACAAGTATATTTATAAGAAATTTATATGTGATTCATATCATGTTCATAATAGTAGCATAATTGGAAAATACAAGTAAAGTGAGCATAATGCATTGAATATTATTATTGTTTACATTTATGTGTTGCATTACCTTGAATGTATTTCTATTGATTGTCTCATTAAGTGTATACTTAGTGTGTGATGATTTTCACGTGTAGGTAAAATGAAGAAAAAGGTGTAAGGAGCTGAGCTTGGCATCAATAACCAGGAATATTTCCAGGTAACAGTAATGACATCCTATGTTGTTTTAAAGTTTCTAGTTGGCATGTATAAGAGAATGAAATGTCTACAAAATTTTTATTATAGTTAATATTAAATACATTTATAGTATAAATAAATATTGCTATATTAAATTATATTTTAATTGTTAATTAAATTAGATTTTTAAATCATACAGTTTTATTTATTATATGAACAAAGCATAACTGAGATCAGACTTGAATTAGAAGTTGAAATATTATATTTTGAATTCCTCGGATTATTTATTTTATAATATATATGGTCATAAATATGGAATAGGTGAAAGAAACAAGATTTTACCTATTTTGGGTTAAGAAATGTTTTGATTATTTGATGTGACATCTATGACTCGTGTACGGAATCGTATACATGAAATGGGTGTTGCGGCTTTTATAAAAACAATGTAATGGACTTATATCTAATAAAATGGACTATTCTTTTTGGGTTTTATTATTTACAAAGAAAATAAAAATGGGCTATTCTATCATGGGCTACTTATTCTAACTTGGCCTATATATTATGCAAACTATATAGTATACTAACTATTTAATAAAACTATATAATATGTAATGACATGCAATTATTTAATAGAAACTATATAATATGTAACTTTTATTTAATATAGACAACTACATGCAATGCAATCATATTTACTATGCAATTATTATTTAACATGCAATCAACTAACAAAAATTGTATACTATATGATATATGATTGTCTAATATGCAAACTATATACATAATATATATTATATAGGCCCACACACTATTTTTATTATTATACCATATTAAAATAAGAAAAATGTCACGTGTCACCATTCGAATAAAATGGGTGATGACATATAATAAGAATAATAAAAATATTTAACGGACAAATCTAACATATATACATATATACTATTTAAAAACGAGTATTTAATTTTAGAAAATTGTAAAATATGGAACCTTAGGTATAAATACGATGACCAAATTAAAAATTCTCTTAATTTAAGGACTGAAGTGAAATTAATATAAAATGAGGTATTCTAGGACCATACTACAAAGCATGCGAAATTACAAGAAAAAAATTAAAAGCAATTAAAATAGGTAAAGAGACTAAATTGAGAAAAACAACAATTTTAATACTATTTAAAAATACACATACAATCAAGTATATCAAACTACTATTTGTATTAATATATATATATCCTTAAAATGACTTTTTTTAAATAAATGTTTAATATTTATAAATTGATATAAGATAATGATAAATTTAAAAAATACGATATACCTAAATTTATTTGTACAAACATAGATTAAGTAAGTGACATTTCGAATATAGGAACTAAAAAAATAGTAACTTTGATTAATTAACAAGGGAATAACTATTCATAATTGTAGTCAATAAGTAACCAAAAATAAAGATTAGAATCAAATTTAAAGAGATTAAAAAGATGGAACAATAAATACTAAAAAAAATAAAGTGCTGAGATTAAATAAACGTAAACAAAGGGACTGAAATAAAAAATGTAGTAATTTAAATAACATGAATTTAAATTCTAAAAAATTAAATTTCATCGAATGAAAAGCAACTGAAATGTAAATAGAATAAAATTAAATTAAAGTGCTTAAATCAAAGGAACGAAAAGGATAAAATTGCAAGAAGTAAAATGTTAGGGTGTTAATTTTAATATTTTACCCAAACCATAAATAACGCGAGTTATGCCCCAGGGCGGGTCATCGCGAAGTAGTACAATTAATTCAAACACAAAAATTAAAAGTTAGCAGTTAGTTAGAAATTAAAAAAATTAGTTGTTAGCGGTTAATAAAATCTTGATCATAATAATGCAGGTAGTAAGCCGAATCGGGTCACTGCAAGATTGAATTGAGTGGTAATGCGAATATATTAAAAAGTTAGTGACTAAAATTAATTAAAATTAAAAAACAATGCGTTAAATTTGAATCAATAATGAAAAGAAGGAACATGTGACTAAACATAAGTATGTGGCAAAGCTGGGGGACTAAGGGGTGATTTTACCTAAGATTCCATGTATATATTCTAGATTTTTGCCATATTTGGAAAATTTTTAACTTAAACTAAAGAAACGGCCGCCCTTTCCCTCTTTTGAGAAATATCTCAAAGCTTCACTCTTTTCTTTCTCAATTGAGAGTCCCAAAGACCTCAAGACCACGCCGGCCATCGTACCTGGATGGCTAACGTACTTCCGACCACCACCTGTGATGACAGGGGAGGCCAAACGACACCAAAACAGTCCTAAACGCTTCATCTTGTCATCCAAACAAAGAAACCAAAACTAACCGGTTTTCGTCCGGGTACGAAATTTTTATTCGGCGGGAAAAGTGATGTAAATAAATGATTTTTAAAATATTTTGAGAGTCGCCATCGACCTTTTGGGTCAGGTAGGTCGAATACCTAAAAATTATCTTTTAAAAGTGTTTTTAAGAAACATCAGTTAAAATAAACTGATCTGCTTTTTAACCAAAGATTCATTCTTTTTAATAATAAAAAGGGGTTCGTGGTCGATTACGTTTGGGGAAGGATTAGCACCCCCACAACGCCCAAAATTGGTACTTATTAATTATAAATTGTCTATATTATTAGAAATTTAAAAATTCAAAAATATATTTAATTTATAATCATATTATTTCAAAGTTATAATTATATAAAAAAATATATTTATATATAAAATATAAATAAAATATTTATTTATTTAGAAATATCAGAAAATGACTTCTAGGTGCCTTAAGACAGCTCTTTTCTTTGATATAAAAAAATAATTAATTAATTAAAACATTTTTCTAAAAATAATATTAATAGATTAATATATAATTTTAAAAATAGGATATTTATTTATTTAAAAATATCAGAAATGAACATCCAGTTGTTTTAAGACTGCCCTTTCTTAATATTAAAAAATAAATAAATATTAATAAACCATTTAATATATATATATATATATATATATATATATAATTTATAAAAATAAGATGTTTATTTAATTAAAAATATCAGAAAATGGACATCCAGTTGCTTTAACACTGCCCTTTCTTAATATTTAAAAATAAATAAACATTGTTATCTAATCGAATTATACAATTATAATATTGTATTTCATGTAAATATTAGTGAATAAAAATATAAATAATAAATAAATGAATAAATAAATAAAATACTAATTTAAACATATAAATGATAAAATTATAATAAAAATGACCAAAATAAAATGATATCTAAATTAATGAACATAACTTGAAATATAATTAATAATAGTAATTTAACCTTTAATTATTAATCAATGATTAAAATATCAATTATTAAAATTAAAAGCTCCAATTCGAAATATTATGAAACATAAATATTAACAATGTAATTTAACCTATAAAATTATACAGGATTAAAATAAATATTAATTAAATAATAAGGGACTAAATCAATTATTTACCCTAAAGTATATAATTATACTGGAAAGGACTAAAATAATATAAAATAAAATTATGAGACTAAATTAAAATATATGGAAGTTTATTGTAGTGACTAAATTATAATAAACACAAAATTTAAATAACGAATTAAAAGGCATAAAAGTCAATTTCAATGACTAAAATGAATTGTTTACAAAACCTGAAGGGCCGCAGAAATGGTTTGTCCAGTGGTGAAATTACAGACATACCCCTCCCCCAAAACGACGTCGTTCGGGGAGGGGTTTTTAAGCCCAAAAACCGGCCCTTCGGACCATTCTCCTCATTCTCTTCTTTCCCTCCTATCTCTCTAAAATGAGAGAACCAGAGTTTTCTCTAGCTTCTCTCTACATTCTCCCACCGGAGATAACTCAGTCCCGGCCGGCCTCCTTGTTTAGGCGCTAATTGCCCCCGCCGGCCACCATCCATGGTGGCCAAAAAATGCCAAAATACATCAAAACAAAGGTCGTGCTATCCTAAACCCGAATATAACTTCCCCTTGTTCTAAAGAAACCCCAAATTCCACAGATCTAAATTTTTACCATCAGATTTCGGTGGTTTCCGGCGACGTTTGGGGTACTCTGAAGGTAAGTTACTCTTTTTGTCTTCCTTTTTATTTCTTGCTTGCTTTCTGTTGCTCTCGGTTTCTCTCGTTTCTGTTTGGTATTGTTGTGGTTGGTGGTTGTTGTGGTTCTGTCTTCCGTTCTTCTCTCCGTTTTTCTTTTTTATTTTCTCGTCCTCCTTTTCCCCTTGCAGGAAATAGTGGCCATTTATAGGCCTCGTCGAGAGGCTCCTCGGACCAGTCCAAAGGATGAAAGGCTCGGTGAGTCACCAAAACTATGCTGGTGACTCACCATAGAGGCGACGTGGACGGTCGGTGTCATGGCAGCAAGGCCTCTGGAGTGTTTGTCAGAGGCGTCGTGGTAGTACTAAAGCGTCGGCAACGGACGTGTGGCTTTCTGGAATCAACGGCGGTGGCTGGAACGTGGCTCTAGGGTTATGATACCCTAGGGTTTCAAGCTGGAACCATCTGGGCCGTTGGATCTTCCCAGATCCAACGGTAGAGAAATAAGGCGGCAGCTGAGAACTTCTGGAAATAGTAGAGGCGGCTGGGATAGGGTTGAGAAACCCTAGTTGAAACCCTAAATTAGTTCAAGGTTTCCATTTAGGTCTGGGCCGATTGGGTCATTGTTGGGCCTCCAATATTTGTAAAATAGGCCTGTAATATTTATTAAATAATAATAATAATATATATAATACTAATAATAATAATAATTTTAATAATAATAAAAAAACAAAATGAAAAAATTAGTGTTTACAGCTGTCCCTCTTTGTTTATTCTTATGTTAACAAGAATAGCAAAGACGAAAAAACAATAATTTTTCATTAGCTTTTTTGAGTAGAATGGAAATGTTGAAAACATCATGCACTGAAGGGCTTACAGATGACCTTAAGGCTTTGAAAACTTCAAAAAGCTCCCGAAGGCTTTTTGGAAACATCATGCACTGTAGGACTTACATATGACCCTAAGGCTTTGAAATACAAAACACTCCCGAGGCTTTTTGGAAACATCATGCACTGTAGGACTTACAGATGACCCTAAGGCTTTGAAAACATCAAAAGCTCCCGAAGGCTTTTGGAAACATCATGCACTATAGGACTACAGATGACCCTAAGGCTTTGAAAACATCAAAAAGCTCCCGAAGGCTTTTTGGAAACTCATGCACTGTAGGACTTACAGATGACCCTAAGGCTTTGAAAACTCAAAAGCTCCCGAAGGTATTTTGGAACATCATGCACTGTAGGACTTACAGATGACCCTAAGGCTTTGAAAACATCAAAAGCTCCCGAAGGCTTTTTTGGAAACATCATGCACTGTAGGACTTACAGATGACCCTAAGGCTTTAAAAACATCAAAAGCTCTCGAAGGCTTTTGGAACATCATGCACTGCAGGACTTACAGATGACCCTAAGGCTTGGAAACATCAAAAAGCTCCCGAAGGCTTTTTGGAAACATCATGCACTGTAGGACTTACAGATGACCCTAAGGCTTTGAAAACATCAAAAAGCTCCCGAAGACTTTTTGGAAACATCATGCACTGCAGGACTTACAGATGACCCTAAGGCTTTGAAAACATCAAAATCTCCGAGCTTTTTGGAAACATTATGCATTGTAGGACTTACAGATGACCCTAAGGCTTGAAAACATCAAACGCTCCCGAAGGCTTTTTGGAAACATCATGCACTCTAGGACTTACAGATGTGGGAAATAGTTACTAAGTAAGAAACTATGAAATCGTTTCATACTTTTCAACAATTTCATTTTAGAAAAGATTGAATGAGAAACTATGGAAATCGTTTTCTATTATTTTTCAAATAACATGTTGATGGGTAACATGACCCAATCTCAATATAATGTTCATTCTTGTGGATTGCGTCCATCTATTCTTCAGATGTTGGCGTGATTTTGTATTCGAGGTTTGAATTCTACCCTTCTTGTAAGGTATTGTTCATCATGAATCTTCTTTTCATATGAAGATCTGCAAAACCTTATGTTTGAATGCAATCATATGTATCATGTAATGCATTGTCTATTGTGTAAATGATTTATGAATGCATGAATGTTGATGCAATCTTCATTTGACTTCAAAGTGGTGAACTAGGTCTTCCTTCACTTCATCATTTATTTCCAGGTCACATCGGATATCAGTGTAGCAACTCATGCTATCAAGCTTGCATTTCTGCAGAATCATCTGATCAATCTGTATTTTGGTGTCTTCTTTGCTTCATTTAAGTCTCAGAAGAAGTGTTTTTTGTGGAACTCTGCCGTAGTCAAAACTATGACTTTGATACCCAATTTTATCTTTGGTAACAGCGGCTTTCTTTGTCTGGACTTGTGTAGAAATCCAATAAATATTTCATCTTGAAAAGAGAATCTATCATCTTTAAAAGAGAATCTATCATCTTTGAAAAGAGAATCTATCATCTTTGAGAGTGTAGATGTATATCCTGACTCAGCAGGGATTAATTAGGAGAGTAGAGTCTGTTCTAATTTAACTCTTGAACACATCACAAAGAAGATTTATTCCAATTCCTTTCATGTCTCCACATATAATCAGATCTCGAAAGGCAACTTGGACCATATCATGTCGAGATGCTTACAAAACCTATCGTTCAACCTTAGTTGTCTCCACTAGTTCTTGTTGTTAAAATTCAGCTCTCCTTCTGTGGAAGAAATCTTCATCATATCTCATTTCTAATCTTGGGTTGAAGAAAACAAACTTCATTGGATCAATAGATGGAAACCATATGATCACAACATTGGTTTAGCACCATAATTATTGGTTCCTATTTGACAGCACGTTCACCCTTTCCTGTGGCTTCTGCTTGGATTGCTGGTCAGGAAAACTCTTTGTACAGTGTTTAAAGCTTTTGTATGATGTCACAAGACCACTTGAGACAAACTCAGTGGGAATACAAATGAGATATTGGTATGACCAAAAGTTGGTCAAATCCACAAGATATGCTAGGTCGAATTGAATAAGAGACACTAATTGCTCTTGATATCATCTCGGGCAAGGGCAAGTGTAATACTGATCACGTTTTCTTCTGTAATGAGCATTGTAGAAAGTAGAAGCACTTCAGGTGTATGAACCATGTACAGAAAGAGGTCCAGGGAATTCTTGTTGCTAGGGATGAAGCGTACATGATAAAACCAAATGGATGAAAACTCAGTTCAACCTAGCTGGCAATGATAACCCCAGTAACAACGAGAATAAGAATAACATAAGCTGAGCCTCTTTATTTATTCAATATCATCAAGTAAACAAACACTGATGTGAAAAACAACTTCGTGATCTCAACAGCATGATTGAAACTAACTGTCAGGAATCTCAAAGAAATATTTCCAGTTATCACCGACACACAAAATACAAAATTCAAAGCCGAGATTTTGAGAAACTGAACCCTGGATCGAATAGTCTGCCTGGGGACCATCTTTATCTATGCAACTATGATGTAGCTTAAAGAACACGCTGTCATGTGACACTTAGTTAAGAAGATTGGGTATTTAAAACCACACTTGCTGAGTAGATATTTGTTCCACAACAGGACCATAATGCAACTGCCAGACAAACGAAGCAATTATGTATAGTCAGCTCGACTATCACTGTTTCACCATTTTCATTCTTCATATCTTTTCGTCTCATTGGAAATATTTGCTCAAGTCAATGATCTTAACACAGGATGATATGGGCCTTCAAGATGCCCCAACATTTGCTGATACGAACGTTCAAAAATGCATCAACAGTCCTAATTCTGATTGAAATGGGCTTTCAGCATGCCCCGACATTTGCTTCTTGTTAATCTGAGCCTTCAAAATGCCCCACATGGATCTGTCTGAAGGAACCTTTAAAATGCCCCAACATTTGCTGATACAGATGTTAAAAGTGTGCTCAACATTACTTCTTGTTGAGATGAGCCTCCAAGAATGCCCAAATATTCATATTATTGTAAGCCTTCAAAATGTCCCAATATTCTATTTCTGGTTGAAATGGGTCCTCAAGATGTCCCTCTAGATCTGTTTGATTCACTCTCAATGTCTGTTTGACTGAAATGTCATGATCCCCACGAGGTCCAATTTTGACAATGAACTGTTGTAGGTACTTGTAGCTTTATTCGTTCCCCAAATCTGTTTATCTTGAATACTATCATTCTGGTGTCACTAAACAGTAGTATTATCAAGTAACTGGAGAAATTATCTTCATGTTGTCACAAACTTAAGAAGTACTCAATCATTCTGACAGAAATGTCTGAGATATGTGTATTCTGAATGAGGTGACCATTTTATGTATCTGGAGGGATTTCGTCAGACAGAGCAGTATAAATAGCTTGGTAACCCGTTCTAGGCTGACACAGTGGCTTATCATCTTTCAGTGAAGGCCATCTCTGAAATATACTTTTTCTTGTGGAATAGAAACTAATTTATGCGAACAGTAATCTGATGCACTGGCAAGACTACATATACAATGGTACATGCTCTTGAAAAATCCGCACCCATGCAACATGTTAATTCTGATAACTATTCATCTGATTATGAAGCGATCTTTCAAGATGATTTCACAGATATTGATAGCTTTTCTGATACCAAGGGAATCCTAAATTCTGATTCTGATGAGGAGAATAAACTGTTATACTTGACGAAAATGAGGTACTCAGAGGCTGAGGCTTCAATAACCATAGAAGGATGTGGTCTGGATTCATCAATTGCAGATTTGAAAGATTTTATATTTGCTGCTCAAATGGCTAAGGCTGCTGACACACTTCTTCCAGTAGAAGATAGGAAGCCATTATGTAATGACCCCAAACCGATCAGATAACTCAAAGAACACTTCCAGAAGATGCTATTGGACCTCCTTATTTCTACTATGAGAAAGTAGAACTTGCTCCAGTTAGTACTTGGACTGAAATGTCACAGTACTGATGTAGAGCCAGAATTTGTAGATTCGAAGTATTTTCATGCTGTTGCACGGAAAAGGGGCTATATTCATAATCTTCCAATTAAGAACAAATTTCCTCTTATTCTACTTCCTCCACGCGCCATACATGATGTTTTTCCATTGACTAAACATGGTGGCCTTTCTGGGCTTCAAGAACAAAGTTGAACTGTTTACAAACATGTACAGGAAGTGCCAAATTGACAGAAATGGTCCGTAAGGTTCTTGAAGTTCTAATGATGAGCCACCTTCGAGTGTCCAAAAGTATGTTCTTGATGAATACCGAAAATGGAATCTGGTATGGGTTGGAAGGAATAAAGTTGTTCCACTTGAACCCGATGAGGTGGAAATACTTCTAGGTTTCTATATCATGTCTCTTTTCTCTGAGATCAGTGATGTAGAGGTTGCCTTCTATTGTCTTGCAATACTTTTGAAAATAGATGAGCAATAACTGAATAGTGATTAGTTGGAGCAATTGATGAGTAGATTTGGCGGATTCAATCTTGTTGTCGATGACATCCAGTGTAACAACCTTACCGGAAGAAATAAACATCATCAAGATGAACTAGAAGATTTTTGTTTGTTCATTTTCATGCAATGGTCACTACAACGACTGTCCCTTCTGTTACTCCAAGATATATATCACACCCTCGTATGAAAGGTCTATAAGTGTAGAATATGTTCCAATGCCATAAGTTCTCAAATTCAAGTTCATCAATCTTCTGAATGACATAATGGATATAATCTTGGCAAGGAAAATGATCAGAATGGAAGAAGTAGCAATGATGTATCAAGACTTGAGCCAGCATCACGGTATAACCAGAGTGCAGGTAGTGACTTGTTCATGGCTCTATGATGTAATCTTCTAGAGAACATAGATTGATGGATGGGGAAAATAATTTTTCTGGTGATGCTTATCGACCTCAGCATGAGATAAACGATAATCTTTCTTGATAAACTGCTAATAATGTCATAGGAGAGTGTCACAAGTTCAATTCTCCAGACTTTCTGGCTTCTTGGACCACTTGCCTTCAAAAATGTGAAGTGCTTCATTATTCTAGCCTCGTTCATTCTTTTTCTACAACAGAGGTAGAATAAAATAATTTTTCTGGTGATGCTTATCGACCTCAGCATGAGATAACGATAATCTTTCTTGATAAACTGCTAATAATGTCATAGGAGAGTGTCACAAGTTCAATTCTCCAGACTTTCTGGCTTCTTGGACCACTTGCCTTCAAAAATGTGAAGTGCTTCATTATTCTAGCCTCGTTCATTCTTTTTCTACAACAGAGGTAGAATAAGCAACAATTGCTTTAAGGACCTTCTTCATTTGAGACTGTCCTGTTTGAAAATGTTTTTTCTCCTTTCTTTATCAAAGAATGAAAGAATTTTGCAAAGTAATGCACTTCTCAAGTTCACAATAGAATCAAATCATAAACAATGAGTTTAATGAATATCAAATAAATCAACTACACTTTTAAATCATTAAATAATCATAGTCCTATAGCAAGTGTAAAAAATATTGACTGATTTAAGGTGTAGGTTAGTTCTGGTAAAGTAAGGTCTCTCAGGTTAATTCAGCATATATGTCTCTTTGGGCTTCCATTAACTTGAAGAAATGGTTGTTATGCTCATCTCGTAGAGATACTTCTTGATTCCAGAATATTAGGAACGTCTTTGGGATGTGCGGTGCTTCATTAAGAGCTTAAGATCGTCTCTTATGTCGTGTTGCACCATTCAATATTCGAGCCGCCTTTTCAGGTTTTCAACTCGAATCCTCCTTTGGTTCTAAGATATTATTTAAAAATTTACATCTTGAACCCCCTTTTATCATTTTTCATATCATGCATTAAAGATTTTAAAAACCAATTTTTGCAAATAAAAATCAATCTTGAGAGGCGGAATGAATTCTAAAGATATTCTCTTTTACTTATAAATCCATGTATGATTAAAATGGACTTTTCAGGTACGTAACGTAGGCCATGGCTTATGGTTACGAAAGAAAGGATAAAAAGGCCCAAAATAAGTGTTAAGGTAATCAAACCGGATTAATTCATTCTGATGCCATCAATCTTGCCTTGCTTAACTGGATCTGCTTTATTGGGATTTTTCCATCATCTGGATCCCTCTAGACTGCCAAATTTTGGATTCATTTCCATTTTCTCATATCTTCAGCATTCTGCTCTTCTTGTTTGTACTTGATCAACCTTGTAACTTGAGCTCAATAAGTCACCCATCTTGATTCAATTTTCCTTTTTCTTTTTTTCCTTTTTTTTCCCTTTTTTTACCTAATGAGTATATGACTTCAATTGCTTCGAGCACCTCCTTTTCTCTTGCATTTTGGAAATTTTCCATTATTCTTGATTGGATTGATATTCAAGCACTTATATTTGACATACCCTTGTGTTCAAAACTTTCTTACTTCATGGAAACTTGTCTTCGTAATACTGTATTGACAATCTTTATTCTTGTGAGCCAATATCCTTTACCTTGCCCCCCAATGTGGAGGGTGATCCTTGGTTAGGGTTGAATCATATGAAAATCATTCAGGCTCAAGTGGGACAACAAGGATTATATATTATATATATATAATATATATATATATATATATATATATATATATATAATATATTTAAAAGAATAAATGAACATGTCGTTCGTCATCTCATACACATAAACCTTTGTAAAAAAAGGTATCTCTAGGGGGGATGAATATTCAAGATTAACTTTATTTACATGAAAACAATGTAATTAATGCATGATAATTTATTTCAATCAATCACCTCTTCTTTGAGTATGTCCCAATCACTTGAAATCATCTTCGATAAGTTGGTCCATGATGCCTCCTCATCTCTTCTTGCAGGAAATTCACGGATAACAGAAAGTTTAGTTCTTTTGAGGTTTTTTTTTATGATGGCATTGTATTTGGAAGGTCAAATGTGTGACTTTGAGGTCATATATATGGGAAGGGGTAATATCATAAACCAACCACTCTATCTGAGAAGGTAAACATAGAGTTGGTGTCTCAAAACAGGTAGAGACATTTCTTCAGAGTCTCAGATAAAGTACGGTCAAAATTTGGTTTTAGTAAAGATCAAGTAATTGGCATTGGATGGAAGGTATAATTTTATCACTTGCCAAAGATATATAATTCTTGAAAAATTAAAAGAATATTTTCTACTTGATACTCATAATCTCAAGATTAAAATTGATTCCTTGCTAATAACCATAAAAGCAACACATTTATTTATTGCACAAAAGCGGAGAAAGAAACAAAAAACAATTCAAACAATGCTGAAAATAGAAAGTACTAGTGGTAGATAACACTTCCACTTGTTTATGCATCATTACTCCTCTAATGTTGGGTGTGTACTTGGCCCAGGATTTTTATCCTTATTTGCCCCCCATTTCTTGATCATTTCTTGTGTCAAGACTCCCTTTCGACGAGCATCTCTATTTCTTTTAACATGACCAACAATTCCCTGTTGAATGTCCAGATACCCCCCAAGTGAAAATTACAGAAGCTATTTTGATCATAGCAATGGGCATAAGGCTTTGGTGACACCTTCACCAATCTTGGTGTAATATATTGACCTTTAACCAAATGAGGGTACAAGTCTGAGATAGATTCTTGAAACACCTTTAGAGTTTTTCTCGCTCGCAAGGCTATCACCTTCTTTGATCGTTCTGAACGACTGAATGCTCTCATGTTATCGAGGGGGTTCTGGGTGCTCTTTCAGCTATAATTGGGTAGTGTTCACCAGACTCCTTAGTTGCCCCTTGGGACCAAATCTTGAATCTGTCTTGAATTACCATGCTCTCTAATAGGTTCTTGATAATCAGACATTATCACATCGAATTCATCATTATTATTCAGAACCTTATTCACAGCCTTCACAGCGAGATCTTTTAATGGTTTCTCTCCATGGAGTACAACATTTATCAGGTCCATCAGTTTTTTCATTTGCTCTTTTGAATCATTATGGGATTTTTTTACTTGATCAATCATCTCTTGTTGAGTCTTGATAAGTTGCTCTTGTAGTTTCTCAATTCTACCAACCCTTGCTAAAATCTCATTCATGGTTCTTATCCTTGTTTAGGAAGACCAAGTTGGCTCCACTTTGATTTAGAAATTCTGTCATGGAATCCTCCACGAATTACTCTCATGTTTTCATGTTTAAATGTATGTAAAATAGTTTAAAACCAAATGTAATTATGTAAAAATGAAAATGTAAATACAAACGTAAAAAATGCAAATGTTAATGCAAATGTAAATATGTGAATGTAACAATAAAAATGCAAATTGTATAGTACAAAAGCAAATATAAAAGTATAAATGCACAATGAAAAATGCAAAGATGCAAAATGCAAATTCATGTATGAAAAGGTGTTTACTCAAGAGTGATCATCTTAGAACAGATTTCATTGAACAAAAAGTTTCGTACATCAAACAAACATTACATATAAGAATATCTTTCACTCCTAACTTCTCCAAAGCCCAGTTAGTTTCCATTCATGCTCAAAAAGTTGAGTCTTCAGTCTGCTTCATCTCCTTGTAAAATCAGCTAAATTTATCACTTAAGAACCATATTATTTGTCTGGACTGCAACTTCTTCCATGACATTCTCTTTCATCTTCTGTGTCATTTCTCAGAGTTGCTCATTTTCCCTTTTAAGAGAACCTTTCTGTCCAAGAAGTTCTTGAACAAGATCTTCATATATGTTGTAGTTCTTTTTCAGCTTGGTGACCCCTGTGATCCACTCTTCTGGGGTATTTCCTATGCCAGCATTTCGAAAGGCTTGACTGATCTTCTGAAAATCTTTATGCATGGCTTCCATTTTTGTGCTCAATTTCTTGTTTTGATCCTTTAAACAACATGCTTGAGCTTCATAAAAACCTCCTCTATTCTGCGTGTCCCGACTGATACTCTTACTGTAGACTGCTTTTGGTATCAATCTGGCAGGATCTTTGTGGAGTACTTTTGGTATTAATATAACAGGATCTCTGTGTGCATTGCTTGCTTCTATCCTCAGAGCTTCCTCAGGATTTCTTTCCTTGGCCGCATCATATTTTGTTTGATCATAAAATTTTTTTTGTCCATTTACGATTTCTTTCCAATTTGATGAACAGTCTTTCAAGTAAACACCTTTTGGTTATGTCATGATCATGCAATTCAAACAAAACAAATTAATGTAAACAGGTTAGAGTAATGTAAAATAAAAATGAGAAAGGAAAAAAAATAAACTGGTTAGTACCAATTAATAAAAAGAGGAAAAAATCCTATCTATCATGGTATATAAATCCTAACCTCATGCTTTCTAGTTCCATGCTTTGTTTGGAAAAATTAACCTAACCACATGATTACCAATTCACTTGCATTTATTCAGAAAAAAAATCAATAAAAAATAAAAGTTAGAACTTATTTCTCCTTTGTGTACACCTATTTTGGACAAAATTTCGGCATGGTTTCAGATCGGGAGAGTTTCTAGGGTTTATTATATGCAAAGTTTCAGTTCTAGGAGTAAAGGTACTCGAACTGTCCTTGTTGATGCCCCCTTGGGCTGCCAACCCTCAATCCTAGTCCACTACAGACTTTAAACGGATCGAGTTCAATTCGAGGGGACACATTTCTCTATGCCTGACACGGAGAATAAATTCTCACGAAGACATAGAGCATATGAACCCCGAAAGCTACTTGCTAGGTCTAACACGGAGAATAAATTCTCACGAAGACGTCTTTTTCACTCTCACTTAAAAAGGGACAAGCTTGATTAAAAAGATTATGTTATGCAATGCAAGTGTTGTGTGTGAGGAGAAATGTTCAAACCTCTAACAAACAAATAAATAAAATTTAATACTTGAAAATAAAATAATATACATATAAATATTATGAAAATAATAAGTATATATAAAAATTTTGAAAAGAAAGAATTATAAATTAAATATATGAATTTTTTTCTAATTAATAGAGATAATTTATAATTAATTTCATTCTCATGACCTGATGTTATCTCTATGGTTGTTGAAGATGTTAAATTGACTATTGTTATTCGTTTCTACCTACTATAATTGTTGGATCTTTAGACCTCTACTTCTAGGAGGTTCCAAGGGAAAATGATCTTCATATTTTGCAAAGATTCTTCTCATTTTCAAATCAACTAGCATCTAACTTCTAGACTTCATCTCAATATTTGTGTCTTCAATGAGAGTCTTCGACCAACTTTGATTTTTTCTTCATCAGTGACCTCTTTTGGTATATCATCAACCACCTTGTATAGATATAAAAACCTTCTAATTTGGTTAATCACTTACGAATTAACACCTTTTATCTTGGTATGAAGATTCAAATGTCATGAAGATGCAAGTGCGAGGAATAAATGAAATCAAAAACAGAAAAAGGGTTAATACCAATAAGATAATCGATAGAATAGTAAGAACTATTATTAACGAATAAAACCTACTCTTACATGTTTCCTACCCAAACACGATTTAATAAGTCCTACCCAGACATGATCTCTACCCTCATGCTTTTATTTGAAAAGGTAAATCATAACCGCATATTTTTCTAGTTCACATGTTTTATTTGAAAAGTAAATCGATTTAAATAAAGCGAAGGTCTGTGTCGTTTCTCCTTTGTGTACACTTATTTGGGTACCTAATAAAGGATAGAGTTGCATCATGAATTTGATCGGGTGGGCTACTATAACTCATTATATGTGGTTTTGGTTCTAAGGAAAAAGTTACTCAAATTGTCCTCGTCGATGCCGCCTTAGGCTACCAGACCCTCAATCCTAACTCATTGCAGGCTCATACGGATCGAGTTCGATTCAAGAGGTTACATTCCCCTATGTCCATGCAGAGAAACAATTTATACACTTAGATATAGGGTATATGAACCCCAAAGGTTACTTGCTAAAACCCATATGGATAAACAATCTATCTCACGTAGGCTAAGCTTCCACCTTAATTTAAAAGAGACAAAACTCGGTAAAATAGCTCATGACATGTAAATGGACGTTTTGTGTGTGAGGGGAAACTCACAAACCATTAAAACCACAACCAAAATGAAGACTTTTTTACAAATTAAAAAATCTCTTCAAATCTGAAAACCAATAAAACCCAAAAATTAACTTGTTAAAAGGATAAAAATATGCATGATGTGATTCAATTCGAAAAAAAAATCAAAAGGATCATAAATTAAATACAACTTAAATTTGCAATTCCACAAATAAAGACAATGTATAATCGTTTATGGCTTGACTCTCTAATGTACCAAGCGAAATCACCAAGTTGTCATAACGTCTCCCCTAACAGTCTAGTGACAAGTGGGAATCGGTTAGACTTGGAAATTTAATTCGAGAAAAGGTGGTGAAATTTAGATTTTGAAATGATTTAGTTTGGAGTTGCCATCAACCTTTGGGTTAGGTAGGTCAAATACCTTAAAAATATATTTTAATAAGCTTTAGAAAAGATCATTAAAAGACAAAAAACGTTCTATGTTTTACCAAAGATTCGATTTTAAGAGTTCGGGAGTCAATTACGCATGGTGAAGTAAAAAACCCATGATGCCCAAACTTGGTACCCAAACGATTATATGTTGTCTAAACAATGGAATTGCAAACTCGAACGTATATTTAAACCATGATCCTTTCGCTCATTCAAATTTATTTTGAAATGAGTGAATTTCATTAAAATGGTTTTTGGTTGAGAAAGGAAAATTGATTCACTCGAATTTGTTCAAAAGGATATCCTTTCAATTCAAGAAAATTAATGAAGATTGTCATCCCTTAGAGTTAAGAAACCAACTTGTCAATTCTCCCAAACTAAAACAACATTGTCTTCGAAATTATAAATAATAAAAATATGATGATAAAATTATGATGCAGTAGGTGAAAAAATTAAAGAATACGAAGTATATTTTTAGTGAATCATTAATACATAATGTAAGAAAAAACTATTTATTTACAAAAATTATTATTTTTAAAAGAGAAATTAGATCATTTTGTATGAACAATATTTGAAAAATTACTTCCCTTATAGTTGGGAGATATTTTCATGGATTTCCCTCACAAAAAGTGTTTCTTTAATACTTTTATTGAAAATATATATTTTAAAAGAGTGTAATATTATATTTATTTTCAAGAAATGCTAGGAGAGAAGAATGCCTTTTGTAAAAATAAAATTAAAATCACAAAGACATTAAATATAAAGTAGAAAATGATAAAGTAAAAAAACAATTGAATGTAAAAAATGACTTTTGTGCGAAAAATCCTCGAAGACACACTCCCCTTATAGTTGGGAGATACCTTCATAAATTTCCCTCACAATGAAATTTATCTTTTATATACTTAGAAAAAATATCATGGCTCATAATAAAATAAAGTTCAAATAATATATATATATAAGATGAAAAAATGTGCTTAAAAAGAGTATTGACCATACTGAACAAATTAAAAGAAACAATGATTAAATGACTAAGTCAATAAATATTAATTAAGGATCTAATCAAACATAAACGAAAATAAGGACCAAACGTGCTATAAGTCTATAAAGATTCATATTTCCAATTAGAGGTAGTAAAAAAAAAGACAAGCAAGTTCGATTTTAAATTTAAAGCATAAATCAAGCATCAAATATCTACTAACATAAATCAGGGACTAACATGGGCATTTTATAAATTAACAGCCAAGATTAAAACACCACATAAATATGACAAAGAATAAGTAGGACTAAAACATAACCAATGGAAAGTATAGGTTGAAAACTGAAAGGGCAGAAAATTAAAATATTGAAAATTAAAGTCCTAGAATTTTAAGGACTAAAATAAAATACAGGAAAATAAAGGGCGTAAACTTAAAGGTACATAAAATTTAAATAACATAAATAAAAAGTTAGTGTTAATTTTACTATTTAACCCGAACCCTGAATAATGTGATTCGTACTCCGGGACAAGTCGTCGCAAGGTTGTACCATGATTTGAACATAAAAATAAAATATTAGCGGTTAGTGGTTAGTTGTTAGAAGTTAGAAAAGTTAGAAGAGATAGTTGTTAGAAATAAGTAAAGTTTGGATCGTAATAATGCATATCATACCCCAGATCGGGTTACCACAAGATGTAATCGAATATTAGTGCAATAATAAAATTAAATAAACAGTGGTTGAAATGCAATAAAATAAAAGTCATTGCTTAAATTGAAATAAAAAAAAGCAAAGGCCAAAATCAAAACAAATAAAACTAAACAAACATAGGGACCAAAGTGTAAAATTAAATAAATAGTGGTTGAAATGTAATAAAATAAAAGTCATTGCTTAAATTGAAATAAAAGTCAATGACCAAATCGAACCAAAAAATAAAGCAAAGGCCAAAATCAAAACAAATAAAACTAAACAAACATAGGGACCAAAGTGTAAAAATACGGCTAAGATGGAGGGACCTATGGGAGTTTTGGCCTATCATAATGACCAGAATGCAACTAGGCGCCTAACATATAGGGACCTATTCATGATTTTCTCTCAAAATGGTGACCAGATCGCAAAAACAAGCTAAACCGAGAAGGATAGTTTACCCAATAAGAAATATATAACACTCATTCATTGCTTTTTCTAGTAAAAACAAGTAACCTAAAACAAATGAAACCCCCCTTTTCACGTTTCTTTCAACCTCCCCTTTTCCCGTCGGCCAAAAAGGAGCAAATGAAAGGTCACACCGACAGCCAACGGCCCCTCCGAAGCCCGGGAAGCCGAAGAGGCCACCCAAAAACGCGTCGAGCAGCCACCTCCCATGCTCAAAACGGTGGCCAAAATAGTCTACCCGACGGCCCATAGCTAGCCTAAACGACGAAAACTCTAAAGGAAGCTAAAACGGCTAAACCAAACGGTCGAATGAGGCCTTTGAAGCCGTCCACCCGACGCCGACCACCCTCGTCCCAGCTAGGGTTTAATCTACCCAAGGTAAAACGACTCTTCTCCCTTACTTATTCATGCAACAAAATAGAGTATTACCATGCCAAAAAGACACCTCTCAATATTTTGCTTAGTTGGATTTTTTAATCTGCCTTTTTTATTGCTTGAAAAGATGTGTTTTTTTTATTATTGATTTTTGGTAAAAAAAAACTTTAGGGTGCGTTTGATTCACGGAATGTAAGATTATCAGTGGGAATAAAAGATTACCAGGGAATAGGATTACTGGGAATGTTGTATTTTGTGTTTGGTTGGGTTAGCAGGAATGTATGATTACTGTGTTTGGTTAAAGGAATAAAAAATTATTGGAATGTATATTTGACCAAATTGTCCTTATTATATATTTGTTTTTTTAACAAGTTGAAAATTATTTATATATTTTCTTTAAAAAAATTATATTCATAAAATTTATATAATTTTTTTACAAAATGAAAAATATAAAAAGGTTTAATGAAATGGTAAAATTTTATTTTAACTCTTGAATTTCATATAAAATTTTAATTATAGATTTTTTTGTAAATCTAAAATAGTTTAAGGATGAATTTGTAATTTAATCTTAGTAGAATTTTTATTATTCGATGACATAATAAGGATATTTTTTAAAGAAAAAATAATTAAGGGCATTTTAGTCCAAAATGCCGGTAATCCAACAATACCTAAAGAAAATGATGTAATGACATTCACGTTAACATACCCTAAAAAATCTACTATTGGTAATATAAGATTACCGGGAATAACATTTTCGGTCAATCAAACGGGAGAATGTAGTTTCTATTCCCATGAGAATCTCATATTCCCCCAACCAAATACACCCTTAATGCAATCTGTTTTTGTGTTGGAGTTTTTATATCCCGATTACATATATTGACTTTCAAAGGAAAAAAACAGCAGATCCCTCTTTTTTGTCTTGACAGTGTCCTTTTTGCCCTTTTGCATTGTTGTACGATGGCTTGGTCGGGCAATGAATGCCTGGATATTTCGCGATTTTGTTCCGGCTCGGTGTGGCGTCGGCTCTATTTTGGCTCGGCTGGAGGAGGGAACGGCGACGGTGCGATGGAAGCTTCTCTCTGGCCTTCACTAGCAGCAGCGGCTAACTCTAAAATCAGGGTTAGCCAAGAGAGTTAAGAACGTGGGCCATTGTCTCAGTGCTTAGGGTTTGTAAGTGGGTGAAATTTGGATTGTACTTTGGGCTTAATATATGTATATATTTGATAGCTTTTTTGTGTTTTGTTTAATAATAATAGTAAATATAATAATACATATAACTAATAATAATAAATAATAATACTTAATGAATAGTAATATTAATAACAATATAATACTACGTTATTATTAATAATAATAGTAGTAGTAGTGTAGTAATAACAATATAATAACAATAGTAGTGTAATAATAATAATAGTATATTAATAATATTAATAATAATAGTACACGTTAATAGTAGTAATAATGTTGTAATAATCATAATAGTATATTAATATTATTAATATATTATATTAATAATAGCAATATAATAACATAATATTAATAGTGATAATACTAATAGTATAATAATAATAATACTAATATAATATTAATAATAGTGCTAGTAATAATATTAATAGTGATAATACTAATAATAATATAATAGTATTGTAACAAGGTAGGGTAAAAAATATGGTGATTACACACGACTCACCAACTCTCGAAAGTAACATGAACATGAACTGTTGTCAAGCCGAACAACATTACCTTAATCTCGTAGCAACCTTAACGTATCTAAGAGCAATCTCCATCACATCCGACTCACAAACCATCATCAAATAATAAATCGATTGCAATCAATCTTCGATAACACCTTAGCTTCTCAAAACTTAATCAATCTAGTCATCAATCCTCGGCAGAGTTACCGATTTATGATCGCAAGCTTCTTCCACGGACGATAGTCAATACACTTGAGCATTGCATCGCCCACCTCCTACATCAACACAAGAGCACCTCGCTTTTACAACAAATGTTGACCACCAACCTTCTTCATGGACACACTCCTCAAGAAACACTTGCCTAAAGAAAACCACGATCAAACGAATCCGGCAACCCAAACTTAAATTCATCTAATTCCTTCGATGTCGCAATATAAAAATAACAGGTACCAGAGGCTGACCAACAATTCTCGATTGGAAACTCAACCTTACGATCCGATAGAAACACAAAAATTCCTTCTCGAACCACGCACATAAATTTCTTAACTATTCTAATATCTTGCGTACGCTACTCCTTATCAACTGAATCAAACAACCAAGCCACTTTACCAGCACGATCCACCAACTCACTCGCTTTCAGCATAAAATCATCGTACAAAAGGAAATCGAATATTCATCAATAGTCATGGAATTAAAATCGACCCCAAACAAACACATTCAGACACAATAATCTGAAATTCGGATGCACTTAATAAACACAATTACTATTTCACACACAAACTGTAACACCCACAGACCGATGCAGGTAATCCGATCCGATCTGTGGTGTCACATTATGGTCACTGGAGTGACCCACAGTAAAAATCCAGAAAAAATTTTAACTTTCGTGAAAACATGTAAGATCATAAAACAATTTATAAATAAACTATAAGTTCAAAAAACCATTCATATATTACAAACAGATAATATGCTTTGGGAAGCTCAGTAATACAAAACTACCAAATGATGCTGAAAAACATGCAGATAATAGGCAAGCATAAAAATTTCCTTATAGATTCAGACGTCTACAGGTTTTCGGGATTAGCTGAGGTTCCACTGATATTTATTTGAGTAAAAGACATGAAGATTTCAGTTCAGATGAAACATTCAAAGGACCAAGTTCAGGAGATCGAAATAGGATGTCTAGTGTGTTCCAACAAAACTGAGTAATCTATACAGATCCTTTAAAAACGTTAGCAGTTTAAAACATATTTTAAAACCACAATAATACCCTCAAATCGAACACCTTTATGCATTTTCCCCAGAACTGCATCAATAAGGACTTACCTTAAGCATACAGCAAATGAGCCACCCTAAGGGAATACCTTGGGCCTATAGGCCTACCCAAGGGTCTCCTTAGGTTCATAAGGAATTACCAGCTTGATCAGAGCTTAACTTCCATACTCCAGAATCATACCTATACAGTATACAGTAGAAATCCGCTTGAGCAGTAACTTTAATATCAAAATCATGATCCAGTAAAATATCGTAATAGTCACAACGAAGTTATTTATATTACATAATTGCCCTCCACCCATACACCATATACAGTCTCATGATTTACCCAAGGGAGTGCCTTGGGGCATTAAAGCATACCCAAGGTCTCCTAAGATCCGTAAGGAATTACCAGCTTGATCAGAACTGAACCTTCATACTCCAACCTACCCAGATAATGTCCCAATAAAATAGTTCAAGTAGTAATCAGTAGATCCCATGATCCATAAATCAGGAACAATTATATTTTCCAGTGAAAATAGGTAATCAGAGAACACATATCATGTAGCCATAGTTCATTAATAGTAAATCAAAACATGGGTAAATCCAAAATTTCAGAAAATCACGTTTTATAACAGGTAAAACAATTACATGTCATATAGGGAACACACTAGAGGATCCAATTATTCTTCAAAGGTACTTGGTATTTATCATGTAGGGAACCATGAAACTTTTATAATTTAATAAGATTTTAGAATCAATATCCCTATAAAAAGGGGTGTGATAATAATAGATTCATCAGTCATTCGGGAAGTGATTTATCAAGATCATATAATAGTTAAATATATTTTAGAGGCACTAAGTAATCAGGAAAGTATTCAAAATCTTTTGCATCAGAGTTACTTGAGATTTCATGTACGACAGGAGTGATTCCATTATTCAGGAAATCAAGGTCATTTTGGACATTTGGTTCTTGGAGAATTCTTAGTAATTTATTCTAATAAGAGTGAAATGATGATTCATGTTATTTAAGATTCATGTCGATTTATCAGTATATCAAGTCCATTCAGCCTAAACAAATCCCAACACTATGATACCTGTCAATCAGTCAAATCGATGCACTTCAAGGATATTCACACTTTAATACGGACAACACTAGTCGAACTGATCATCTTCAGAATCATTTTTGAATTGATCTTAGGGAGCCGAACAGGTAATCCAGTGGTATCAAGAAATGTCGACGTGCTTGATTTGTGGTTCAAAACCCTTATGGACAGTACAACATATAAGTTCATTAGTGTTTCCATACTTATCCTAGTCATTCACTTAATTATAGGCCATTGAGGATAGTTAGGTCATTTAGTAGTCAAGTTTAACCCTGTCACTTCGGAGTTTCTAGAGTAATTCGGTCGTTTCCACAATTTGGATACATACAGTACTTCCATTCAGTTCAACTTAGTCATATAATATAGTCATTTCGATCATTTTACACTTCCATTCAGTACATCAGGGGCATTTTGGTTATTTTACACTTCAAATTCAGTCTGATCCATTTTTACGTCGAAGGGGTAATTTTTTAATTTCTTAACCATGTGATTATGATATTAAACCTTTTAACGAAAATAATTAGAATTTAAAGATTTTGAGGTTGATTGTCTTATCGGTTAACCACTAAACCTGAAATTATTTCTTATCAGTCTTCTAGTGTCCAATAGGTGTAATCTGAGTCTTATTCAGTTTAGTCATTTTTCATCACATTTGGAACGAGTTTAGAAATATATTAATTACACACAGGTAACAAACTTGTTCATCTATGCGTTAACCAATATCAGCATGTTCTATAAAGCATACATAAGATAGTAATGTATTACCTCGATTTTCATGCTCCATCTATCGATCATTTAAACTCCATTGAATCACTCTAAAACTTGAATCCAATGTCCCAATAATATATCGGATACACATAAACAGATATTACATCAGAAACGGGGCTTAATTGAGAAGAACGGTTCGAATCGAAAGGTAAAATGCTGAAAAACAACTTATCGATTTGAATTTTGGGAAATGAACTTCGAATTCGGACTTAGGACAACAAAAAACATAAAAAATTACTCGGATGGTCAATGGTCAAAGTCAATAGGTCAAAGTCAATGGTCAATGTCAACGGGTCAAAGTTAATGGGTTGACTCAGATGAGTTGTCTCAATCCGAGTTGACTCGATTCAGGTCAATCAGATTTGGTTCAGACTGGGTTGGGCCGGTTCGGTCTATGTAGACTGTTTCTAAAAGAAGTCAGAGCTGTGGGATGAGTCTCATACGCGTACGGCGGCATGTGGCAGCGTGTGATGGTTACGACGGACTCAGTGTGGTCAGTTGATTACTCCACGAGCAACTACACACTATTTCCAACCAAATTTAAACCCAACAATCAACCACTAACTCGATTAAATAGACTAAAATTAGTTCAAAAAGCTCACCGACGGTGGATGGACAAAATCGGCGATGATAAGGTAACCTGCCAGTTGGGTTTTGGGCAGACGACTACGATGAGTCCAATGGTGCAGACAGTGAGACGAGAAGATGGTCGAGACGACTAAAATAAAAAAAAATAGCGGCGACGGTAAGGGTTTCGACGAAGCTTCTTTGGCTTCTCTACGACAAACGATGGCTTTTTTTAACAAATTGATATAGGGGTTTTGGACACAATGACCTAGCATTTCGATTAGAGGTGGCGATGACCTGCACCACTGGCTGGAGTAGAGAGAGATGAGGAGGGATGTCGAACGATCTCTCTCTCTACGCGATGAACGGTGGCCTAAACGGGCGATCTAAGGGCCAGGGTTGGATCACCAATTATTATTGAGTCTGGTAGCGATGATGGTGCACTTGATCACCGATCGGATATGGCTGGCCGGAGGGGCGACAGTAGAGTTGGATTGTAGTTTGGGTTTAGGTTAAAATTAGGGGAAATTTTGGAATTAATTCCCGAAAGAGGTTTTCTCTAATTTTTATTTTTCTCTGATCAGGAAAAAAGGTAATTTAAGGTTAAGTCCTAAACTTTACACAGGTTCCAAGATCGAGTTGTAAACTTTTAAAATTTTGTAATTTAGTCCTAAACTTTCTTTTAATTAAATTTTAGTGTGTTACAATTCTCTCTTCCTTAAAAAATTTCGTCCTCATAATTTACTCAAGTTATAGAAATGTAGAAACTGAGCTTCCATCTAGATAACATTCACTCATGTATCCTTTACAGGAAAATGATTCCTCTACTATACTTTAACCTACTGATTATGCACACATCTCTTCTTTGTCAAAATTCTAGAATCTAAGCATAATTTTCCTCGTAGAACCAAACATACCTTAATTACCAATCCTTAATCAAAATATCACTTGCTTACTTTCAGTGCAACATGCATACATAAATGTTTTTTATACGAGCAGCATCACCTCGAGATTTACACTTTTATCAAGTATATGAACATTTTCCTTTAATCTCATACAGGTCAAATCGTTGGGATACAAGCTCATCACTTATTGGGTTTCAAACTCAAAAAATTGAAACAAGCATGATTCTAAAAATTCTTCAATCCAGTACATTAGTGCAAAACTTTAGGGCAAGAACACCTTATTACAGTTTGAACCAAAATCATACTCTTCAATCCACTTGGGTAGCAATTTTTAATATCGAAACTTCACTTATAAGTTTATCATCACAGAACACTTAGGGAGTAACAAAACTCAAATTCACATCAGAAGCCAAGTCGAAATTCTCGAACGAATAATCTCTCATGTTACTCATGAGGTAACTTCCAAAATTGGGATGAATACTGACATTATTCCATTTTTTTTTCATAGATTGACTCATAACAAAAAAATATACTTTGGTATACTTATTACAAAATGATTTTTTGACATCAGTGTTCCAGCTAAGTGCGGTCATAATCTAGGGGCATGTATAGACCAAACATATTATAACAGTCAATTAACCGATCTACCCAGAAGACTCGACTCAACCTGGCTCTGATACCATTAAATGTATCACCCACAGACCGATGCAGGTGATCTGATCTGATCTAATATGTCACATTAAGGCTACCAGAGTGACCCACAGTAATAATCCAGGAAAAACTTTAACTTTTGTGAAAACATGTAAGATCATAAAACAATTTATAAATAAAATATAATTTCAGAAAATCATCCATATATTACAAACAGAATTAAAATCATGCAAGTTTCAGACTCAATATAAAAATCAAATGTGACCTATAAACCCCCCCAATTACACTTGTATCGTACTCTGCCAACACAGCAAAAGGAACTCCTATTACAGATGTTGATAGCTGAACTGGATCAATCCTTTTAACCTGAAATAGTGAGTAAAAGAGTGAGCTTTGGGAAAGCTCGATAAAATAGAACTACCAAATAATGCTGAAGAACATGCAGATAATAGGCAAGCATAAAAATTTCCTTATATATTCAAACGTCTACAGGTTTTCGGGACGAGCTGAGGTTTTGCTAATATTTCTTCGAGTAAAAGACATTAAGATTTCAGTTCAGAGAAAACATTCAGAGGACCAAGTTCAAGAGATCGGAATAAGATGTCTAGTGTCTTCCAACAAAATAGAGTAATGTATATAGATCCTTTAAAAACGTTAGTAGTTTGATACATATTTTAAAACCACAATAATTCCCTCCAACCGAACACCTTTATGCATTTTCTCTGAACTGCATCCATAAGGACTTACCCTAAGCACAAAGCAAATAAGCCACCCTAAGGGAATACCTTAGGCCTATAGGCCTACCCAAGGGTCTCCTTACGTTCGTAAGGAATTACCAGCTTGATCAGAGCTAAACCTCCATACTCCATAATCCTACCCATATAGTATCCAATAGAAATCATATTGAGCAGTAACTTTAATATCAAAACCATAATCCAGTATACTATCGTGAGAGTGATAATGAAGTTATTTATATCACATAATTTCCCTCCACCCATACACCTTATACAGTCCCATGATTTACCCAAATGAGTGCCTTGGGGCCTTAAAGCCTACCCAAGGTCTCCTTAGGTCCGCAAGAAATTACTAGCTTGATCAGGACTGAACCTCCATACTCTAGCCTACCCAGATAATGTCCCAATAAAACAGTTCAAGTAGTAACCAATAGATCTCATGATTCATAAATTATGAACGATTACATTTTCCAGTGAAAACATGTAATCATAGAACTCATATCATGTAGCCATAGTTCATTAACAGTAAATAAAAACATGAGTAAATCTGAAATTTTAGAAAATCATGTTTTATATCATGTAAAATAATTACATGTCACATAGGGAACACACTAGAAAAATCCAGTTATTCTTTGGAGGTACTTTGTATTTATTAGGTAGGGAACCATGAAACTTTTTAATTTAATAGGATTTCAGAATCATGATCTTTATAAAAAGGGAGTTTGATAATAACATATTCATCAGTTGTTCGGAAAGTGATTTATCAAGATCATATAATATTCGAATATTTTCGGAGGCACTAAGTAATCAGGAAGGTATTCATAATCTTTTGCATCATAGTTACTTAGCATTTCAGGTATGAGATGAATGATTCAATTATTCAGGAAATCAGGGGCATTTTGGACATTTGGTTTTTTGGAGAATTCTTAGTAATTTAATCTAATAAGAGTAAAATGATGATTCATGATATTTAAGATTCATGTTGATTTATCAGGATATTGAGTCAACTCGAATTGAACAAATCTCAACGCTATGATACATGTCAATCAGTCGAATCGATGCACTTCAAGGATATTCACACTCTAATATTGACAACACTAGTCAAAATAATTATCTTCAGAATCATCGTTGAATGGATCTTAGGGAGACGAACAGGTATTCCAATGGTATTTATTTTATTTCTGTATTGCAACGTATCAAGAAATGTCGACGCGCTTGATTCGTGGTTCAAAACCCTTATGGATAGTACAACATATAAGTTCATCAGTGTTTCCATACTTATCCAAGTCATTCGCTTAATTCTAGGTTATTGAGGGTACTTAGATCATTTAGTAGTCAAGTTTATCCCTGTCACTCAGAGTTTCCAGAGTAATTCAGTCGTTTCCACAATTTGGATACATACAATACTTCCATTCAGTTCAACTTGGTCATACAATGTAGTCATTTCGAGAAATTCGTACGTGTAAAGTACCTTCGATAATTTAGTCTCTAGGTGTTCGCTCATGAAATAAAAATTCTAGGCCATTTTAGTATTCGAGGTTTATTTATTCATTTCAGAGCTTGAGGGTATTTAGTCATTCCAAGGCTTGGAGATACTTTGGGTCATTTTACACTTCAAGGGCATTTTGGTCATTTTACACTTCAGAGTCATTCCAATCCATTTTTACCTCATAGGGGTAATTTTTTAATTTCTTAACCATGCGATTATGATATTAAACATTCAATGAAAATAATTAGAATTTAAAGATTCCTAGGTTGATTGCTTTATAGGTTAACCACTGAACCTAAAATTATTTCTTATTAGTCTTCTAGTGTCCTATAGGTGTAATCTGAGTCTTATTCGATTTAATTATTTTTCATGGAATTTGGAACGAGTTTAGAAATATATTAATTACACACAGGTAACCAAACTTATTCATATATTCATTAACCAATGTTAGTATGTTTCATAAAGCATACATAAGGTAATAATGTATTACCTCAATTTATTGCCCCATCGATCGAACATTTAAACTTCATTCGATCACTCTCAAACTTGAATCCAATGTCCTAATAATATCTCAAATACATATAAATAGAGATTACATCAGAAACGGGGCTTAATTACGAAAATTAAATCGAATCGAAATGTAAAATATTGAAAATAACTTATCGATTTGGAATTATGAAAACGGATTTTGAATTCGGACTTAGCATAAGGAAAAACATAAAATATGACTTTTCAAAAATTTTGAATTTTTTGGTCAAAGTTAACGGGTTGACTCAGATGAGTTGACTTAGTCCGGGTTGTACGGTTCAGGTAAACAGAACCAGTTTAGATTGGGTTGGGCCGGTTCGGTCCATCTGGACTATTTCTAGAGGAAACCAGAGCTGTGGTACGAGTCTCACCCGCGTACGCTAGTGGAATCGAAGCAAAATCGTGCAGCGGCAAGGGTTTCGACGAAGCTTCTTCAGCTTCTCCACAGAAATTGATAGCTCTTTTTGGCAAATTAATAGAAGGTTTTTGGACGCGATGACCTACCGCTTTGATTGGAGGTAGCGGTGACCTACACCATTGCCCGGAGCAAAGAGTGACGAGGAGGGTTGCCAAACGATCTCTCTCTCTCTCTACGTGATAAACGGTGGCCTAAATGGGTGATCTAAGGGTTGGGGTTTGATCATCGAATGTTGATGTGTCCGATAGCGACAGTGGTGCACTCGACCGCTAATCGGAGGTGGCTGGCCGGAGGGGTAATGATGGAGTTGGATTTTAGTTTGAGGTTTGGGTTAAAATTGGGTGAAATTTTGAGATTAATTCTTGAAGAGGGTTCTCTAATTTTTATTTTTCTCTGACCAAAAAAATGGGATAATTCAAGGTTAATTCCCTGAACTTCCCACAGGTTCCAAAATTGAGCTACAAACTTTTAAAATTTTATAATTTGGTCCTTAACTTTCTTTTAATTAAATTTTGAGATGTTACATAAACAATTCTATAATCTTGGGACTAAGGTACTACTATTCAAGACACTAAAAACGACCATAGTGACGTGACTAGACTCGACCAAACTACGCAATCAAACAATTAACACTTCTACATCATGTGAATGTGATAAACCACAACAAATAAATTTACCCATACTATATGAGTACATCAAGTCGTATAGAATCACAAGTTATACACATAATTAGAATCTAGAGTATCGAGAATCGAATAACTCAACATATTTAATAAGAAATAAATTCAAAGTTCAGTGAATCTAATAACTCATCAGTATATACATGAAAATGAACTCATTGTGTGGAATGTCAAATTTAAAAATCAAATTATACACAACCAAACTAGATTGAGAGAGACACCGTGTGATCAAAGGCAAGTTCCTAAAAAATGAAAACTTTTACGACGCAATATAGTTCCCAAGTAAAACCTCAACATACATGCAAACATACAATAACCTTATCTTTGATACCACCAAATGTAAAACCCCATACCCGATCACGAAGAATGACCTAGATACCTGAGTGTACATTAGATATTTTATTAAGGGAGAGTTTTGGTAAAACAAATTTTCAAATGTTTTGTTATATCAAAAAGGGGATATTGTTGAATAATGTTTTATAATATTTTTATATAACAAATTAAGGCAAAATGTTTTTGGACTTGATTGAATTTGTTCAAGGTTTTCAAAAATAATTCAAAGTCCATTAAAACTAGAATTTAAGCACAAAACAAGTTTTTTGGGTACGTAGTACTGATATTGTTCTTACAATATCGATACTATATGAACAGTACCGATATTGTTCATGTGGTACCGATACCAAAGGTAAGACAAGTATCAATACTCTCTAGGTAATATCGATATTACCAGTTGTTTTCCAAATTGCTCAAATTCCAGAATTCAAAATAGGTATCGATACTCAAAGGGGTACTTATACTACTTTACACGTTGGTATCTATACCATGAAGCATAGTGTCGATATTGGTCAAGCCCAACGGTCTTCAATGGCTAGTTTATTTAAATATTACAAAGGTAGTATCGATACTCATTAAAGGAGTATTGATACTCCCTGTACTTGACATTTTTATTTTGTAGAAAATCAATCCCCAACAGCTCCAAACAAGGTTCTGGATATTTCTTTCTTATTCCTTCTTCTTCTCTACCGTGAAGCCAAGCTAAAGGTGAGTTTTCTTGTGATCAAATTCTTGATGAATTTAAGGTTGCTTATTGATCCTTAGTTGATAACCAAGCTTAAGGAAAGCTTAGATTATCTTAAAACCATAAGATGAGAAGAATATGAAGAATCAAAGAAAGGAGGTAGAAAAGTGAAATCTTGGATTAGAGCTCATAATAAGAATTAGAAGTGAGTTTTGACTTGTCATAAAGCTAACTAAGAAGTAGGAGGTGTTAGAATTCAAATTAGAACATGTTGGAATTTGGGTTAGATTCTTAAATTCTATATGGAGAATTGGATTTCTAAGTTTTAGAAGTATGGAATGGATAACAATGAGTTTAAGTAAGAGTATGCAAGTTAGGTATATAAAAAAAAAGGAAATATAAAGTGTTAAGTAGACTAAGAAGAGAATTTCGTGCTAAAATGGCATTTCTGAGCAATGTGCATCGATGTACATTCATTGTGCACCGATGCATCAATGATAAATCCCGAAAATTTGTGCTAGGTGTATCGATGCACATGAAGTGCATCGATGCTATAATTAAAAAGAAAACATCGAATGCTATCCGTGTATCGATGCACAGGTAGTGCATCGATGCACCCCCTTAAATACAAACATCGAATGACATTTGTGTACCGATGCACAGGTAGTGTATCGATGCACACATTAAGGAGTGCATCGATACACTGTAGAGTGCATCGATGCATACCCTTATTTAGAGATGAAAATGGCTTTTCTTTTAGCCTAAGAAATGATAGTTTAGAATATACTAATTAGTATACTGATAAGTATCAATGAATTACTATGTAGATATCGAGCCTAAACGAGTTCTGGAACAATCGACAAGTAAGGTCGATCGAGGAAAAAGCAAGGAAATATAGGTGAGTGGATATGCATAGCATGAATATAGTATTATATTCTGTTCTAGACTTGTGATAAGTCTAGATTCAATATTTGATACATGATCACATTTCATATTATGATACTTGACATGAATACATATTATATGAATTATGTGATAAAGGTATGGAAAATGAAATGTTTATGTGATAAAGGTATGGAAATGATATGTTTATGCGATATAAATTATATGAATTGTAAAAGCCCATGTTCTGTAGATGAGAACTGTAGGTATAGTTGGCATTCCAAGGGTAGAGGGTCTACGTGGCCCTTCGGGATATATATATTCTTTGGAATATTTGTGAGCTCTTTTGAGACACATAATTGATCCTTGGTATATGTATATGATTCTTAAGGAGTTTATATGTGGTCCTTCGGGACAAATTCTACGCGGTCCTTCGGGATAAATTTTTACGTTGCACTTCAGTGCAATTTATACGAGCTGTGGTGACAGCATAGTGCACAACCTCACAATACTCACATACCTTAGGTTCTCCGTATGGTAGAATGGGCCAATAACTTATTAATACAAATTCATGAATGCTAATGTAATATGCTTACGGATAAGGATCATGGTGATATAACTACATTGATTAAGTACACGATTTCATTTCATTTCATATCATTATGATATTTTCATTACAGTTTCTTGCTATTATTATTATTATTATTATTATTATTATTATTATTATTATTACATTGCCTCACTAGGTCGATGACTTAGCGTGTGAGTGTTTCACGCGTAAAATCCAAGAAGTAAAAGAGACAAGGATAAGCAGCTGACAGCATTACTCCTGCAACTATCAGATCAGAAGCAACTTAATCAGTAGGTCATTTTGTTATGTAAATGGATGTTGGCATGTATATAAAGGGTTAAGTTGTGTATGCTCTGAGTATTTTGGTAAATGTGTATTAATATATGTATATTATCGTATTTTCTTAATATAAGTCCAAATGTCGTTATTTTGTAATAAAGGTGTTTTAAAAAGGTAATGTGACATCTCGGACTCGTATTCGGGTACGGGTTGGGGGTGTTACATTTAATGGTATCAGAGCTATGGTTTAGCCGATTCTAGGCATAAACCAGAGTCTATAGAGTCTTTAAATGGGATACATGCCAACAAATAGTGAGAACTTCTGATCTGGTATAATATGAGTATGTTGTTTTGCTAACAGAACAATGTGGTTATTTTATTAGATGTCCGGACATAGTAGCTCCCGAAGTGAAGCGAGAGAAGATAAGCCTGCTGAAAGCAGTAATTCACCTGCCCTGGCCAGGCAAGGTGAAGGACAGGCATCTCAGGGAGTGTCTGTACAAGAACAAGACATGTTCTTTAGAACGTTATACGCTATTCTGACGCGTCTTCAACCTCCTGCTCCACCAACTCAAAGAATGAATGTAGCAAAAGAGTTGAGAGGTTTAGGAGCTCTCGAATTTAAGGGATAAGCCGAGGAAGGTTTGGTTACGGCGGATATTTGGTTAAATGATTTGAAAATCATGTTAGATGGTCTCCACTGCTCTGAAGTGGAGAAGTTAGATGGAGCTGTCTCGTTATTGAGGGGTCAGGCGAGGATATGGTGGACGAACGTCACCATGAGGATGTCTAGTGACCAATTGACTTGGTCCTTGTTCTTGGAGGAATTTAAAAACAAGTATATTGGAGATCAATTTATTCGACAGATGAAGCAGGAGTTTATGAACTTGAAGGAGATGAATCGTTCTGTATATGAATATGAATGCGAGTTCAACAAGCTGAGTCGGTTCACAGCCGATCTTGTGCCTATTGAAAAAGATGCTTGTGAATGGTTTGTGGAGGGCTTACGCCCTAGATTAAAAGAGATGATGATAGTATTGAATTTGTCCTCGTTCCAGAAGGCGATCAATCATGCAAAAGCTCTTGAGAGGGCTCAGAATGAGAGATTCGGGGATTTCAGAGTTCAGACATCAAAGAGGACGGGTGCTTCTTCCAGCTCAGCACCACCAAAAAGAGGAAGAGACTCAGGATTTCGATCGCAAGCTAGATCTGAATCAGTTGTATCCTCAGCTAGAGGAGCAAGTCAAGTGAGGCCTAGACAGACGCAATCAGTGGGATTTGGTGCTGGGAGATCCACTCAGAGTCAAGCGAGACAGTGTCAGCATTGTGGGAAGAATCATTTTAGGTCATGCCAAATGGTTTCTGGAGCTTGTTTTCGTTGTGGAGATGCTGGACATTTTATTAGGGATTGCCCGTTATTGGTTGGTGAGCCTGCTTCATCTGAGAGAGCTGGCTCTGCCTCACAGAGAGGACGAGGAAGAGGTAAAGAAAGGAACCAGTCTGAATCCTTTGCTCAACCTGAAGTTTGGTCAACCGCACGGGTGTATAATTTAAAGACAAGTGAAAACCGTGATGATCCAGATATTATAGTAGGTACTTTTCAGCTGTATGATAAATTAGTATTGGTACTGATTGATCCGGGTTCTAATTATTCTTGCATTACAAGTAAGTTAGTAAAGGAATTGTGGATTCCCTTAGAAGCTACGAGTAATGAGATAATATTAACTAATCCTTTAGGCCATAGTGCTCATGTGAACAAAGTCTGTAAGGAATGTCCCATAAGGATTCAGGGAATTGAATTCCCTGCTAATCTGATGAAACTACCTTTTGATGAATTCGAAGTAATTCTGGGAATGGATTGGTTGTTCCGTTACTATGGAGATGTTAATTACAGATCGAAAAAGGTAACCCTGAAGAGTCTAGGAGGAACAGAGATAAGTGTGAGTAGTGAAAGGTTTAATCCTTTAGCAAATGTAATATCAGTTATGTCAGCTAAGAAGTTGTTGTTACAAGGATGTCAAGGATTTCTTGCAAATGTGATAGATTCAAGAGCTAAAGAGAAAGGGCTAGAGGAGATTCCAATAGTTCAAGAATTCCCTTATGTTTTTCCTACTGAGTTGCCAGGATTACCTCCAGATAGAGAGGTAGAATTCCAAATTGAAGTAATGCCAGGAACCGCTCCAATTGCAATGGCACCTTATCGGATGGCTCCGAAAGAATTGCAAGAGTTAAAGAATCAATTGCAAGAGCTGTTAGAGAAGGAATTTATTCAACCAAGTGTGTCGCCTTGGGGAGCTCCGGTGTTATTTGTTAAGAAGAAAGATGGGTCAATGCGTCTCTGCATTGATTATCGACAGCTTAATAAGGTGACAATTAAAAATAAGTATCCCCTCCCGCGCATTGATGATTTGTTTGATCAGTTAAAAGGAGCTTCGGTATTTTCAAAGATCGATCTACGTTAGGGTTATCACCAATTGAAGATTCAGGAGAAAGATATTTCAAAGACGGCTTTCAGAACGGGATATGGTCATTATGAATTCATCGTAATACCATTCGGAGTAGCAAATGCACCTGCTGTTTCATGGATCTCATGAACAGGATTTTTCAGCCCTATTTGGACCAGTTTGTTGTTGTCTTTATTGATGACATACTGGTTTACTCGAAGTCCATTGAAGAGCATAGAGCACATTTGCAAACAGTTTTGCAAATTCTTCAAGATAAGAAGCTTTATGCCAAACTGTCCAAATGTGAATTCTGGCTAAAAGAAGTAATTTTCTTGGGGCATGTGATCTCTGTTGAGGGGATTTGGGTGGACCCTCAAAAGATAAAAGCTATAATAGACTAGGAAGTTCCAAAGAATGTATCTGAAGTTCGGAGTTTCCTTGGACTTGTCGGTTATTATCGAAGATTCGTTAAGAATTTTTCGATGATAATGCTGCCCTTAACGAAGTTGATGAGAAAGAACATACCATTTGCTTGGACTCCTGAATGTCAAGATAGCTTTAAAGCTTTAAAGAAAATTTTGACAGAAGCTCCTGTATTCGTTCAACCAGAATCTGGCAAGAATTTTGTAGTATTCAGTGACGCATCTCATAATGGTTTGGGTTGTGTATTAATGCAAGAAAGGAAGGTGGTAGCGTATGCATCGAGACAGTTGAAACCACATGAAAAGAATTACCCTACCCATGATTTAGAAATGGCTGCCGTGGTGTTTTCTCTCAAGATTTGGCGTCATTATCTTTATGGAGAGTGTTGTTACTTATATACAGATCATAAGAGTTTGAAGTATCTGATGACTCAAAAAGAGCTGAATTTTTGGCAACGTAGATGGGTAGAGTTCTTAAAAGATTATGATGTGATAATTGACTATCATCCTGGAAAGGCTAACGTGGTAGCAGATGCTTTGAGTAGAAAGACGTTTGCAGCCTTACGAGCTATGGATGCAAGATTATATTTAACTGGAGATGGTGGTCTATCTGCAGAGTTAAAAATTAAACCAGCATGGTTGGAACAAATAGGAGAATTGCAAATTAAGGATGAAATGTGTTTGAAAAGAATTGAACAAGTAAAGAGCAACGAGATTAAAGACTTTGAGGTTAAGTCAGATGGAAATTTGTATTATAAAGGAAGAATTGTAATACCCGAAAATAAAGATTTGAAGAAATAAATATTAGCAGAGGCTCATTGCAGTCCATTAACGATGCACCCAGGTGGAACCAAGATGTATATGGATTTGAAGGATCGATTTTGGTGGTCAGGGATGAAACGAAGCATCACTGAATTTATGTCTAAGTGTTTGATATGTCAACAAGTCAAAGCTGAGCCTCAAGTTCCGTCAGGATTATTGCAATCGCTTTACATTCCTCAATGGAAATGGGAAAATATGACGATGGATTTTGTTTCGGGGCTACCCTTGACTCCGAAAAAAAGAGAATCAATATGGGTAATTGTTGATCGATTGACTAAGTCAGTGCATTTCCTTCCGGTTAGAACAGATTTCTCTATGGAAAAGTACACGGAACTGTATATTAGAGAAATTATTAGATTGCATGGAGTGCCTGTTTCCATAGTCTCTGATCGAGACCCTCGATTCACTTCGAGATTCTGGAAATCCTTGCATGGAGCATTGGGAACTCGTTTAAACTTTAGTACGGCTTTTCATCCTCAGACTGATGGGCAATCAGAGAGAACTATTCAGATCTTGGAAGATATGTTGAGAGCATGCGTAATGGAATTCAAAGGATCATGGGAAAAGTATTTACCATTGGCAGAGTTTGATTATAACAATAGTTATCAGTCCAGTATAAAGATGGCCCCGTATGAGGCATTATATGGAAGGAAATGTCATACTCCATTAAATTGGTATGAACTCAAAGATAGAAATGTTCTTGGTCCAGATTGAATTCAGGATGTAGAAAAGAAAGTTTGAGAAATTTAGCATAACCTCAAAGTGGCCTCTGATCGACAAAAGTCTTATTCTGATCTTAAAAGAAAAGAGATTGAGTTCGAGGTTGGAGATAAAGTTTTCCTTAAAGAGTCTCCCTGGAAGAAAGTATTATGTTTTGGTCGGAAAGGAAATTTAAGTCCTAGATTCATTGGGCCATATGAAGTTGTTAAAAGGATAGGACCTGTGGCACATCAGTTATCCTTGCCACAAGAAATGGAGAAGATCCATAACGTCTTCCATGTGTCCATGTTAAGAAGATATAGGTCCGATCCCTCTCACATCGTTGCACCAGAACAAGTAGAAGTCCAATCGGATCTGACATATGAAGAAGAATCAATGAGAATATTGGCTTTTGAAGTCAAACAATTAAGGAATAAGACGGTTCCGTTGGTCAGGGTTCTTTGGAGAAATAATAAGGTAGAAGAAGCCACGTGGGAACGTGAAGAAAATATGCGACTTCAATATCCCCATCTGTTCATACAATGAAAATTCGGGGACAAATTTTCTTAAGGGAGGGAGATTGTAACATCCCCATACCGGGTTAATGATTAAATTGTGAAATTTTAAAAGTTAATGATCAAAGTAGATAAATTGAAAGTTGAAGGAATTGATTGAAATATTTGGTGTAGGATCAATTAGCAAAGCAAGGGGAACTAAATGGGCAAATGAGTCCTTTGACAAGGAAAAATAATTAAATGATAGTTGAGGATATTTAAATCCACGTGGAAAGCTAATGAGAGAAACAAGGTTCTGGATATTTCTTTCTTCTTTCTTCTTCTTCTCTGTCGTGAATCCAAGCTAAAGGTGAGTTTTCTTGTGATCAAATTCTTGATGAATTTAAGGTTGCTTATTGATCCTTAGTTGATAACTAAGCTTAAGGAAAGCTTAGATTATCTTAAAACCATAAGATGAGGAGAATATGAAGAATCAAAGAAAGGAGGTAGAAAAGTGAAATCTTGGATTAGAGCTCATAATAAAAATTAGAATTGAGTTTTGACTTGTCATAAAGCTAACTAAGAAGTAGAAGGTGTTAGAATTCAAATTAGAACATGTTGGAATTTGGGTTAGATTCTTAAATTCTATATGGAGAATTGGATTTCTAAGTTTTAGAAGTATGGAATGGATAATAATGAGTTTAAGTAAGAGTATGCAAGTTAGGTATATAAAAAGAAGGGAAATATAAAGTATTAAGAAGACTAAGAAGAGAATTTCGTGCTAAAATGGCATTTCTGAGCAATGTGCATTGATGCACATTCATTGTGCACCGATGCATCAATGATAAATCCCAAAAATTTGTGCTAGGTGTATCGATGCACATGAAGTGCATCGATGCATTAATTTAAAAGAAAACATCGAATGTAATCCGTGTATCGATGCACAGGTAGTGCATCGATGCACCCCCTTAAATACAAACATCGAATGACATTTATGTTCCGATGCACACATTAAGGAGTGCATCGATACACTGTAGAGTGCATCGATGCATACCCTTATTTAAATATGAAACTGACTTTTCTTTTAGCCTAAGAAAGGATAGTTTAGAATATACTAATTAGTATATTGATAAGTATCAATGAATTACTATGTAGATATCGAGCCTAAACGAGTTCTGAAACAATCGACAAGTAAGATCGATCGAGGAAAAAGCAAGGAAATATAGGTGAGTGCATATGCATAGCATGAATATAGTATTATATTCTGTTCTAGACTTGTGATAAGTCTAGATTCAATATTTGATACATGATCACATTTCATATTATGATACTTGACATGAATACATATTATATGAATTATGTGATAAAGGTATGGAAAATGAAATGTTTATGTGATAAAGGTATGGAAATGATATGTCTATGCGATATAAATTATGTGAATTGTAAAAGCCCATGTTCTGTAGATGAGAACTATATGTATAGTTGGCATGCCAAGGGTAGAGGGTCTACGTGGTCCTTCGGGATATATATATATTCTTTGGAACATTTGTGAGGTCTTTTGAGACACATAATTTATCCTTGGTATATGTATATGATTCTTAAGGAGTTTATATGTGGTCCTTCGGGACAAATTCTATGCGGTCCTTCGGGACAAATTTCTACGCGGCACTTCGATGCAAAACTCTACGCGGCACTTTGGTGCAATTTATACGAGCTGTGGTGACAGTATAGTGCACAACCTCACAATACTCACATACCTTAGGTTCTCCGTATGGTAGCATGGGCCAATAACTTATTAATACAAATTCATGAATGCTAATTTAATATGCTTACGGATAAGGATCATGGTGATATAACTACATTGATTAAGTACATGATTTCATTTCATTATGACATTTTCATTATAGTTCCTTGCTATTATTATTATTACATTGTCTCATTAAGTTGATGACTTAACGTGTGAGTGTTTCACACGTAGGATCCGAGAAGTAGAAGAGATAGGATAAGCAGCTAACATCATTACTCCTGCAACTATCAGATCAGAAGCAACTTAATTAGTAGGTCATTTTGTTATGTAAATGGATGTTGGCATGTATCTAAAGGGTTAAGTTGTGTATGCTATGAGTATTTTGGTAAATGTGTATTGATATATGTATATTATTGTATTTTCTTAATATAAGTCCAAATGTCGTTATTTTGTAATAAAGGTGTTTTAAAAAGGTAATGTGACATCTCGGACTCGTATTCGGGTACGGGTTGGGGGTGTTACACACCAAACCTCCAACACACATGTATGAAGCTGACTATGATGCAATGTACGGGCTAGAATTTGCGGATATACCTAATGTCGGTGACTATGGACTTAACTCATCAGTTAATTATGGTGAGTTATATAAAGGAATGGAGTTTCCATGCAAAGAAAAAAAGATGATGGCAATTAAGAATTACAACATTCGTAATTTTGTTAAGTCCAGAGTCGACCATTCTACCACCAAAAAATATGTCTGCCATTGTGTCTAACGTGATAATGGATGCAATTGGATGGTTCGCGTATCGAAGAGAAAGAGGAAAACAATATATGAGAAGTAGCAATATACAACGGTCCTCACACATGCTGTGTTGGAGGGATCAACCAGGATCATCCCAACTTGGACTCCGATATTGGCAGCCAAGCCATCATGCCCATGGTAAAAGCAAGCTCCCATATAGTTATTGCGGTAGTGATTTTAGCTATACAATCACATTATGGGTATACCGTCTCATACTAGAAAGCGTGGAAGGCAAAGCAGAATGTCATTAATAAACTTCACGACAAATGGGATACATCTTACAACAAACTACCAAGTTGGTTTAAGGTAGTGTGCAGATTGAATCCTGTGATAATTATCGACTTCAAAAACTTTCCATGCATACCACAATGATCGAGTGCTTCGCGATTGATGCCAATTCGTCCAGCTTTTTTGGACTTACCCACAATGCATTAATGTTGTGATATACTGTAAGCATATGGTCCAAATTGTCGAGACATTCTTGTATGGAAAATACAAGTAAGTTTTATTATTGCCAGTTATCTAAGATGGTAATCGCAACATTCTTCCAGTTGCTTTTTCCCTTGATGAATGAGAAGATACATATTCTTGGGTTTTTTTTCCTCAGAAACGTATGCTTACATGTTATCATGAGGGAAAAATCTGTGTCATCGTGGAGCATGGATCAAACCATCAATGGATTCTTTGGGTCCAATGTGGCAACCACCCTATGTTCAACATCGATAATGTTGTTAGAGTATGCCCAAAGACCAATCATATGATGATTGTAATAATACATTTATTTATCGAATTTATTGAATAAATGCATTGCCGCTATTATTTTCAGTTATATATATGTGTTTAACATAAACTGAGAGATAATAAAGTCCATATAATAACATAATTTTTATTATTAAAAGATATCTAGTCAAGTATTATTATGGGCATGAACAGTAATAATACGCTTAAGACTAACATGTTATTGATTGATGACAACGAGTTGTCATTGACGTATAGATGTCAGAATTGATACATGATTATATTGTTAGAGAATAATGTATTGGATTAACCAACCATGAGCATATGTCTTGGATTATAATGTGACAGCCATAACATTGGTCATGGTGATGACTATATATATAATCCTCATACTTGAGATCAATATTATCCCAATATATATTGTTGTATGTTTTGATGCAGTTAAACAAGCTCCGTAACTGGTTGCTCTATAAAGACTGTTATTGAATATATCTCAATTATGTAGTGGGTGTGTATGATTAAGATATGATTTGTCCTTCATACATAATAGGAAATATATCACAGGCCAATTGATTGAGTGAGACTAGAAACGCATGACCATGCTCGAATAGGTTTATATGAGATATCACAAATTATTCGTTAATTAAAGTCTATTCTAGATATCAAGAAACAATAGATGAGTTATACAAGTGTGACTATTCCAAGACTTGTGCTTATTCTAGATATAAAGGACAAAGGGATGTAATACATAAAAGAGTTAATCACGAAGATGATATGTTGAATCATAATTTCTTGTAACTTAGGTGGCAATGATAATTGCTAGATGTCACTCATTGTATGTAATATTGGAATTGTTCTAATAATTACTACTAACGTTACAAGAACCTATGGGGTCACACCCTAGGATTGAAATGAGCAAAGATGTACAATTTGTTGTATGTTACTAAAATATATCTAGAGTTAATATATGTATATTTGATATATAGATGATTTTAATTATCCCGAATATAGTAAGTAAACATTAAACGAATGTAATTTTGATTATAACTCTTTCAATTGATATTTATTTCGGAATAATTAAATAATATTTTAAATAAACATTAAATATTTTAATTCAGGTTATAAGTCTTTACTGTATATTTAATTTGAATTAATTAAATAAGTTTTATTTTAATTCGAAATAACTGAAAATCCCTAATATGTTAGGGTAACTGATATATTTAAATGAGGTAAGGTATAGCAGTTGTTCACTTCAGTCATTTTTCTCAAAACCGATTTTGGGAAAAGAAAATTTTGCTCTAAATCGGGTGAACTAAGTAGAGGTCGAGACGTGTTTTCATGGAGGTTTACAATTCGAATCGTTCGTGATCACAATTAGATGTTGTTGTCTTTGTTGTTTTTCAAGGAACCCATTGTAAGTATTCGCATCCTTTCCTCCCGATTTCAGTTTTACGTACTTGGATCACTGGGGAGACCGTCGAGTTTTTGTTTTCGCTGCGCTGTGGGGTGCACCGGCGGTCCTAACAACTGTATCTGACATATTACAGCTAACTATCATGGAAAGTTCAAGAAGAATGATGAACACCAATTACTTGTGTGCATGGGTATGTCAAAATGCTATTTTTTATTTCTCAATCACTTTAATTTTTTATGGAAACAAAGTTAGTAAGTTCTACATTTGCTTAGGTTACGAACTACTACCTGAAACATTTGAGTCAATGTTTCAAGAGTTGCAAGGAAGGATATGATTACATCAGCCTCATCAACAAAGAAATATGGATAAATGTATATGATGGTGGACATCGATATGGACACATGATGACCAACTTGGTTGAGGCTATCAATTCGACTTTAAAGGGGGCACACCACTTACCAGTAACGACTTTGGTTAAAATGACATATTTTCATTTGGGAGCGATTTTTGCCAAGCTCGGGGGACAAGCTCAAACTTGGATGCAAAATGGACATGTCTATCACCTAAGATTAGTTACAGATCTACAAAAAAGAATTGATGCATCAAATGGAATGTCTATAACAAGCTTCTCTAGAACCCATGAATTATTTCGTGTCACAGAGATGTCGCGACCTCTTCAAGGGATTCAAACTAAATCGTTTAGGGTTAATCTACGAGACAGATAATGCGACAGTGGATTTTTTCAAGCTCTGAAGTTTTCATTCTCTCATGTTATAGCAGCTTGATCGCATACCCGTCAAGACTATAACAATTTTTTGGATCCCGTATACTGACTTTCAGAAATTTTTAAGGCATATAAATTTGAGTTCCCCCATAGGTAATCAGAAATACCCTGATAAGGTTCAAAATTGGCTTCCGATTATACCAGATTTGTCCTTATTGGGGGAGTATGCTCGTCTAAAATCCACTTGAATTCATTGTGATATAGACATTCGGGAGACGTCCAGAGAAAACAAAAGATTTGGGCATTGTAGAAACCTAAGGCACAATAAGAAAAAATATTCATCTTTTTTTTCATCAAGTAACTGTTGATGTTGTGCTTGATGCAGTTGTTGTTTATTAAATCTAAGTTTCTGTTATTTAATTTTCATTTACTTTCAGTTAATTTCATTTGAGTATCACTTATTAATTGACAACTAAAGAAATTAAATAATAAAAAAAATTGAACAAACTAAAAAGTTGAAAACGATACAAAAAAAAATTAAAAAAAAACTAAATAATAAAAAAAATTCAAACAATTAAGTAATAAAAAAATTAAGAAACAAAATATATAAAAAGTCCATAATTAAACAACTCTATCGATGTCAGTGTCTTGAATGTGTTCCGTAGGGCGGTGGTTGTCTATGTCAAGGAGGATTTCTTCGTATAACTTATTCTGACTCCTTACTCTCATCACCATCATCATCAGGAATAGATACATTTTTTTGATGAGGGACGAATGACGATGTAGCACCTCCATTGAATAAGGACCCTGCAGGTGTATGACGGACTATCACACCGCTCATAGAAAACTATGAAAACTGGGAAAAGACCAATATCGATGAGTGCAAAAACTGTACATGATGTGTATGTGCATGTGGTGAAGCTTCACCCGCCAAATAACCAACATATAAACCCTAAGTTGGATCTACAAGCATGAAACTATAATATCTGCCAAGAGGGGACATAAAACTCTACGGCGGTGGTGGCATTTGGTATGGAAGTGGTGGCGTCTAATCTAGCTGTAGTGGCATATTAAATGGTTGCAGTGCCATCTGATACGACTGCAGTTCCATCTGAAATGGCTACGAAATATACAGTGGTGTAAACTGTGGTTGTTGTGATGGTTCATGAGCTGCAGCTAAGGATGAACCAGAAGCGCCTACTCTCCATCCACGAGTTAGGGACGATAATGTTGTGACAGTGGATGTCTTTTTTTATGTCGATGAATGCTCTCGTCTCGTGTTTCCTCGGAAAATAGGAACAATTTCCCATTCCTGTTGAAGTACTCATAATAATCATCTGCAACCGAGTAATGATCCACATAAATGGGTTCTGTACGGGGAATGCACCCACGTCGATCCACCCATATCATTACCCACTCAATGTGTTTCAGCAACCAATCGACTTCTTTTTTGCCCTGTCTATCGATGATATGCAAATCATTGAGATTCTTAGGCGCTTCTGGAATAAATTGTACAAAACCAAATAGGTGGAGCATGCGATCAGTGGGATGCCACTCGACAATAGCATAACATATCATAGGAACCACCGCAATCCAGACATCTAATGGGCCTCTTAAGTGATGTGGGCTGTAAATCCTCATCTCTTCAGTAGAATAAGAAACCCATTGAAACTAAAACAAATATATATAATTCTTATCAAAAATAATATTCTAATTATATAACGATAATTAAAAGTAGATAATAATATTTAAATACATACCACTGCACCAACCTTCTGATCAACGAGTAGCCTAATTTCTCTAATTTATCAGGTAAATCCCGATGATCTTTTCTTGCACTTGACCACCTATTCAATGAAATAATTTTTATTATATACTAAAAAAATTATTAATATACGAAATCAGTATTGAAATTACCTCAATAATAGCGAGAATAGCAACGGGTTTTTCACTGCTGAAAATAAAAGGTGTATGAGATACCACGCCCAAAACTGGAGCAGAAGGAGACATCTGCCAATAGCTTTTTTTTCTATAGTCAGTAGCTTGACACATTTCCCTATACATAAATGCCAAAACTGTGGAGCCTCAACAGAGTGTGCCAACATGATCAAAATCTGCGAGTTGACATAACCACATACAATGAACTTAGTTGTGTGATTTATCGGGCATCAGGAGCCCTCCAATGAGCTGTAGTATGCAAGCCCATGCATATATTTTAACCTCCTTCTTAGAGGCGTTGCCATTCAAATGTTTGAAAGTTGTATCCAACCAATTTAATGGAATTAGACCACCGTTGAAATTAAGCGGGACATCTCCAAGATACTCCTCGCACAAGGAATGTCAGTTACCATGCCCCACCCCAAAAATCACATCCCCATCTACCGGAAGCCAGAAATGCATGTAAACATCTTCTAACGTAATTATGCACTCTCCACATGGAAGATGGAATGTGTGTGTCTCTGGTCTCCACCTCTCAACCAATGCAGAAATAAGGTTGGATTCAAGGTTACAGTGCCTTTCATATTTTGCTACGTAACCTAATCCAGCCTTGACTAAATACGGCCATACACGAGTATGTATCTCTAACTTAAGGTTACGAATGAATGGATCTAATATAAAGTCTCTCTCCTAATTTAATAAATATTATAGAAATTAAAATATAAACTAATACTAAACAAATTTAATAAATAAAATATTAACAATAATTAAAATTACAAAAGAATTTAAAATTGTTATTGTATCAGTAAAATGTCTCGAGATATGATGTTCATCTAAACGTAGCAAACAACCTTCCATTTTATAACATCAAAAATTAATAAAAAGTTAGTATAATAAAATTTAATAAAATAATAAGTTATTGATTTATTATAATAAAATAAAAATATTTTACTTTCTTAATAGAAAAATTGATACTTGGAATAATGACAGAATTTGATATTTGAGCGTGGTTTGGAGGTTGTGTTTGGTTGTGTTTGAAGGAAGAGATGAGGGAGTATTTATAAGAAGAGGGGAGGGGCTAGATGGCTTTCCATAAATGTGGGAGGTGGACGTTGGGGTATTAAAGGAAAGGCATGAATGGTGATTTGCGCCCTAGGTACCTGTGTCAGATGCCCAGAAAGGCACGAATGGCGATTTGTGCCTGTCTTGACTTGGCGCCAGCTCAGATAAGATGTGGAAGGCGATCTACAATTTTCATAACGTGGCGCCAGCTCGGACAAAACCTACGCCTTGTCAGAAAGGGTGCTAGATTGGTAAAATTAGGATAAATGTGTCTGACAGGTAATTATTACATGTATGGGTGATATTTCGGTAAAATCACTCATATATAGTGGGTTGATTGATATAAATTTGATTTATTAATTAAAATTTTAATTTATTATATATACTTCCAATTTACAAATATGATTCTTTGCAAGTTTTGAAATGTCACATAATAGCCTTTAAAATTTCAAATATTATATGCTAGTCTCCAAATATACCAAGAAAATTTTGACACCAAATTTGGGGTGTGGCATCAATCACTCCCCATACAATTTCTTAATGGACTTGTCTTTCACAACTATATTTTTTAGGAGACGGTGTAATCATATTGTGATTGTATAGCATTAATCAACATAAAACAATTATTTTGGCACTTGTTTTGACAAGGGGCAAGATGATTGTACAAATGATGCTAGAATCCAAGTTTTGATGATCTGGACTGATCCTTCTTACACAACATATATGAGGTTTTTGTATCTTACTATTTTCAAGTTTTTTTTATTTGATTCACGAATCATCCAGTTACATTTGTCACTATGCTACATATTTTGACAACTATATGTATTATTATTGGCTCGTTTGACTCTAGAATGAACACAACTTTTTTTTATTAAAATCATTGTGAGCTCTTTGGTTGAGAACTCCATTCCAATATATAATTCCCCATTAGTGAAAAATGAGTTAATGTGACCATAGATTAAATTAGGCATATTAAAATGGAATTTGAGTTAAAAGTTTAGACGAATTTGGGAAAAATTCGAAGTGAACTAAATGAAATCTGGGCAAGGTTATCGGTACTGGAAGAACAATATCGATACTATAGTGTCAAATCGAAGGAAATAGGTTGAATTTGATGAACAATATCGGTACTGATTGAATTAGAATTGATACTGAAGTGGGGTATCGATACCAATAATAAGGTATCGATACTATTATTAAGTATGAAATTCCATAATGCCAAAATGATATCGATATTGATGGGGGTATTGGTACCATAGAAGAGAAGTATCAGTACTAAAGGAGGGATACCGATACTAATGCGTCGGAAATTTAAAGTGAGAGTTTTAGTTTCGTCTTTGTAAATGCTAATTTGGTTATACGTTAATGTAAAATGGTATTGATTTTGGATATATCTACGTGTAGATTTGGACCAAAAGCGTATCGATCAAAGCGATATACCAAAGTCATTTAGCAAAAGATAAAAAGGATTCATTTAGAACTTACGTGAGGCAAAGGTGAGTGCAACTCATTTGTTTCATATTAAATTCGAGGGCGGCTTGCGATAATCCAACCTCAGAGTTTTCAATCGAAAACTGTTTTACTTCTTTTATGCAATATTTTTACTATGCTTTATTCAAGTTATATTTCTTAAGTTATGTTTTGATTTTTTATGTACATGATTGTGAACATGTATACAAAAATGCTCGATGTGAAAGTGCCTATGTGAACAAGACAAACTCGAAATAATGAAATGAGAAATAATTATATGGTTAAAAATCCCAAGGTATATGTATGAGAATTAGAGGTATAGTTGGCATGCCAAGAGTCGAGGGTTCTATGTGGTCATTCGGGACAAAACTATGTGATCCTTCGGGACAATCCTGTGTGGTCTTTCGGGACAAATATGTGGCACTTCGGTGCAATTTATGTAACCAATAGTGACTGCATTAGTGCACAAACTCAATGTACTCAAATACCTAGAATTCTCAGTAGTATGCATTGAGCTAGTAAAAACGAAGTTATATAAATCGAACAATGTATAGAAGTATACAGTCTTGTTATGAAATGCAAATTTGAGTCCCTTATGAAATGTTTCTCTAAATGAATAAGAATTTATTTTATAATGTTTTATCTTACTCGTACTTGCCTCACTAAGTCAACGACTTAGCGTGTGATTGTTTCACACGTATGTTCAAAGAAAACAGAGAGCTAAAGCTAAGCGATGACAGCATACTCCCGTAAAAGATCATAATAGAACAAGTTAAATTATGTGTTCTTGTTATTTTGTGAATTGTTAGCATGTATTATAAGTTTTAAATTGTAATGCTCTGATCTATTTTGTAAGCCTACACTTTTTGTATTTATGTAAATTATTGAATGTTTTATTTTCATTAAGAATTTTCAATAGATATTTTGTATAAGGGTTTCACCATTAAAATACAATTAAGAGTTTAAATTTTATATAAATTTTTAAAGAGTAAAGATTTTGAAAAGTCAATGTGACACCTCGGATTCTTATCCGGGTCGGGTACGGGTTGGGGTGTTACATTTATTGGTATGAGAGCTATGATTTAATTGATTTTAAGTTCGAAAGAAAGTCATTTTTATTTTAAAAAGTGTACATGTCAACTAAAAAAATTAAAAAATCTCTGATCTGATAAAGTAATTTGTATGATATCCTTACTAATAGAATAATGATTTGATCTTATTCGATGTCGGACTATGAGGTCTCCCAAAGTGAAGCGGGAGATAGAAATGAAGGTAGTAATAATTCACATGCCCCAAGTAGGCAGGGTGATGAACAGGTGTCTCAAGGTGTCTCTGTACAAGATCAAGGGACCTTCTTCCAGACGTTGGACGCGATTCTGACGCGTTTCCAACCATTTTCTGCCTCAGCTCCTACGATGAATGTAGCTAAGGAGCTAAGAAGTCTGGGAGAACCTGAATTTAAAGGAGAAGTTGAGAAAGGTTTCGTTGTTGCTGATCTGTGACTAAATGACACTAAGATTATGCTAGAGTGTCTCAATTATTCTGAAATAGAGAAGCTGGATGGGTTAGTTTCATTACTGCGATGACAAGCAAGAATATAGTGGATTAATGTGACGATGTGAGCTACAAGGGACCAGGTGACATGGTCGTTCTTTTTGGAAGAGTTTAAGTACACGTACATCGGTGATCATTTTATCCGTCAGATGAAATAAGAATTTATGAGTTTGAAGCAAGGGAATCGTATTGTGTATGTGTACAAGTACGAGTTCAATAAGCTGAGCAAATTTGCAGCGGAGTTGGTCCCTACGAAAAAAGACTTATGTGATTGGTTCGTTGAGGGTTTGTGCCTTCGATTAAAATACCTGCTGTTAGTACTGAACATTTCTTCATTCCAAGAGGTAGTGAATTGAGCCAAAGCCTTGGAGCGAGCTCAAAATGAGAGATTTGGGGAGCAAAAGACCCAGTGGAATAAAAGAGTTGGTGCCTCGTCAAGTGCATCATAATCGAAGAAAAGTCGAGGTTTAAATTTTTGACCTCAGACTAGATCGGAGTCAGATGCATCCTCAGGTAGAGGATCCAATCCTGGAAAATCTAGACATACTCAATCAGTGGAATCGGGAGTGGAAAAGTCAAATCAATATCAGTATTGTGGTAAACAACATAGTGGTATATGTCGAAAAAGTCTGCAGAGCATGTTTTAAGTGTGGTGAGACAGGACGCTTAATTTTGGATTTCCCAATGATGACCGGAGAGCCTGCACAAATCGAGAGACCTGCTACTGCACCTTTGAGAGGTAGAGGATGAGTTCGAGGAAGGAATCAGTCCGAGTCAACCACTCAACATGAAGTGCGCTCTACTGCTCGAGTGTACAACCTTAAGACCAGTGAAGACTGTGATGATCCTGAAATAATTGTAGGTACTTTTCAGTTAGCTGGTAAACCTATTTTAGTTTTGATTAATTCGGGATCAAATTACTCTTATGTTAGTAGTAAATTGGTCAATGATTTGAGAACTCAGTTAGAACCTATTTGTAGTGAGGTGATTGTGACTAACCCATTAGGGCATAGTGCTAGGGTGAAACAAATTTATCGAACGTGTCCTATAAGGATTCAGGGAATTGAATTCCCTGCTAATCTAATGGAATTGCCCTTTGATGAGTTTGAGGTTATCTTGGGAATGGATTGGTTGTATCATTACTATGCCAATGTTGATTGTCGATAAAAGCGAGTTTTTTTAGAAGTCCCAATGGATCGGAAGTCAGTGTGGTCAGCGAGAGACTCAATCCCTTAGCTAATGTGATATCAGTAGTGTCAGCTAAAAAGCTAATGTTACAAGTGTGTCAAGCTTTCATCGCCAATGTGATTGATATTTGAACCAATGAAAGAATATTAGAAGACATTCCGACTGTCCAACAGTTCCCAGAAGTATTTCATGAGGAATTACCAGGATTACCTCCATACATGGAGGTCAAGTTTCAAATTGAGATTTTTCCAATCAGCACCAATTTCGATGGCCCCTTATCGAATGGCCCCAAAAGAACTGAGTGAGCTAAAGACTCAGTTGCAAGAGCTTTTGAATAAAGGATTTATCAGACCCATTGTATCGCCTTGGGGTGCACTGATTCTATTTGTAAAGAACAAAGACATTGCAAAGACAACTTTTAGGACAATGTATGGTCATTATGAATTCGTAGTTATGTCGTTTATGTTAACTAATACACCTTCCACGTTTATGGATCTTATGAATAGAGTGTTTCAGCTTTATCTTGATCAGTTCATAGTCATCTTCATTGATGATATCTCGGTGTGTTCAAAGATACATGAGGAGCATGACGCTCATCTGTAGGTGATTCTTCAAACACTACAAGATAAAAGATTTTATGCTAAACTGTCTAAGTATGAGTTTTGGCTATCAAAAGTAATGTTTCTTGGACATGTGATTTTTGCAGAGGGGATTTGGGTGGATCCTCAGAAGGTAAAAGCTATATTAGATTGGGAAATTCCAAAGAATGTGTCAGAAGTTTGGAGTTTCATGGTTCTTGCAGGTAATTATCGAAGGTTTGTTAATAACTTCTCGATGACAGCTTTTCCGTTGATCAAGTTGTTAAGAAAAGATGTTCCTTTTTCTTAGACCCCTGAATGTCAAAAGAGTTTTGAAGCGTTGAAGAAAATTTTGACGGAAGCTCTGGTATTGGTCCAACCAAAATCTGGCAAGGATTATGTGGTTTTAAGTGACGCATTCCATAATGACTTTGGATGTCTATTAATGCAAGAAGGTAAAGTGGTGGCATATGCATCGAGGAAACTAAAACCGCACGAGAGAACTATCCGACGCATGACTTGGAGTTGGCTGCAGTAGTGTTTGCTCTGAAGATATGGCATCACTACTTATATGGTGAGCGTTGCTACATCTACACAAACCATAAGAGTTTGAAGTATTTGATGACTCAAAAAGAGCTAAACTTAAGACAACGAATATGGATTGAGCTTCTCAATGATTATGATGTGGTAATTAATTTCTACCCCGGGAAAGCAAATGTGGTAGATGATGCTCTGAGTCGGAATATATTCTCAGCTTTGCAAGCCTTAGATACGAGATTTTCATTAAGTGGAGATGGTATATTTTTTACGAAGTTAAAGCTTAAGCCGACATTACTGGATCCAATTAAAGATGTACAAGGTCAAGATGATAAGTATTTGAAAAGAATAGAGCAAATGAAAAATGAGAGAATAATGATTTTGAAGTTAAGCTCGATGGAAATTTGTATTATCGTGGGAGGCTTGTTATTACATATGATGAGGAGTTAAAAATGACATGTTGTCAGAAGCTCACTATAGTCCGTTGACTATGCACCCAGGCGGAAGCAAGTTGTACATGATCTTAAAAGTCGTCATTGGTGGCCAAGAATGAAAAAAATGATCACGGAATTTGTGTCCAATTGTTTGACTCCGAATAAAAGAAACTCAATCTGGGTGATAGTTGACTGATTGACCAAATCAGCACATTTCATTGTTGTCTGGGCTTATTTGTCTATGGACAAGTATGATGAATTGTACATCATAGAGATTGTTCGACTTCATGGTATGCCTGCTTCGATAGTATCCAACCGATAAAGATTTTGGAAGACTTTATATGGAGCTTTGGAGACTCAATTGAACTTTAGTACAACCTTTCACCCTCAAACAAATGGACAGTCTAATCGGACTATCCAAATCCTGGAAGATATGCTAAGGGCATGTGTTATAGAGTTCAAAGCATCTTAGGAGAAGTATTTGCCTCTTGCAGAATTTTCCTACAACAACAGTTATCAGTCGAGCATTAACATGGCTCCCTATGAAGCTTTATACGAGAGAAAGTATCGTACACCATTAAATTGGAACGAGCTTAGGGATCAGAACATTCTTGGTCCTGACTTGATCAAGGAGGTAGAAAAGAAAGTTCAAGTGATTCAGCATAATCTTAAAGTGGCATCCGATAGACAGAAGTCATATGTTGATTTAAAGAGAAAAGAGATTGAGTTTGAAGTTGGAGATAAAGTATTTTTGCAAGTCTCTCATTCGAAGAAAGTGTTACGTTTTGGCCGAAAAGGAAAACTTAGCCCTAGATTCATTAGTCCATACGAGATTGTTAAAAGAGTTAGATCGGTTGCATATCAGCTAGCATTTCCAGCAGAGATGGAAAAGATCCAAAATGTATTTCATGTGTCTATGATTCGGATATATCGATCAGATCCTTTGCACATCATAACACCATATGATATAGAAGTACAATCTGACCTGACCTACAAGGAAGAACCAGTACAGATTTTAGCATATGAAATCAAGCAGCTAAGGAACAAGACGATTCCATTAGTTAAAGTTCTCTTAAGAAATCATAAGGTAGAAGAGGCTACATGGGAGCGTGAAGAAGACATGAGACGACAATATCCTCACCTCTTTATGCAGTGAAAATTCAAGGACAAATTTTCTTAAGGGGGAGATTTATAATACCCCAAACATCAGGTTAGTGATAAAAATGTAAGAATTTAAAATTTAGTGGTTTAAGTTGAATAAATTAAAAAGTTTAAGGACTAATTTTGAAAATTTTGATTAGGACTTGTTATCAAAGATGAAATATTAGAGGGGCATTATGGTTTTTTAAAGGAAAGGAATTTTATATTCCCCTTTTTAGAGATATAAAACACGTGGAGTAAGGAAAATCAAGGAAAATTGAAAATTTTGGAACTCTGGGTCATTTTCTCTTATTCTTCCTCTTGTCGTGAACCTTCATTTTCCAAGGTAAGTTAATTTCAAGCTGGTTGTTTCTTCAAATTTGGGTTTGGTTTTAAAGACTTGGGTGATATAAAAGCTTAAGGAAAGCTTTAGGTTGATTAAAACTAAGAGATTAGTGAATTAATGATGAAATTGTAAAGTGGGGTTTTAAGGGAATTGTTGATATGGTTTAGTATTTGGATTTTCTAATGATAAATTTGATTTGTCAAGAGTTTAATTAAGGAGTTAGAAGAATTAGAAAGGATTTACAACATGTTTGAATAAATGACATGATTTTTAGTTTTAAGAATTCCATAGGAAAATTTGGATGTTATAAGAGGATTATTGGATATAAGTTTATTAGGATAAGTGTTAATGAGTTTGAGGAGTTGAATGGAGCTAAGAGTAAGAAGTTTAGATGAATTTGGGAAAAATTCAAAGTGAACTAAATGAAATCTGGGCAAGGGTATCGATACTGGAAGAACAATACCGATACTATAGTGTTAAATCGAAGGAAATAGGTTGAATTTGATGAACAATATCGGTACTGATTGAATTAGTATCGATACTGAAGTGGGTATCGATACCAAGAGTAAGGTATCGATACTATTATTAAATATGAAATTCTAGAATACCAAAATGGTATCGATACTGATGGGGTATCGGTACCATAGAAGAGAAGTATCGGTACTAAAGGAGGGGCACTGATACTAATGCGTCAAAAATTTAAAGTGAGAGTTTTAGTTTCGTCTTTGTAAATGCTAATTTGGTTATATGTTAATGTAAAATGGTATTGATTTTCGATATATCTACGTGTAGATTTAGACCAAAAGCGTATCGATCAAAGCGATATACCAAAGTCATTTAGCAAAAGATAAAAAAGATTCATTTAGAACTTACGTGAGGCAAAGGTGAGTGCAACTCATTTGTTTTATATTAAATTCGAGGGCGGCTTGCGATAATCTAACCTCAGAGTTTTCAATCGAAAACCGTTTTACTTTTTTATGCAATATTTTTACTATGCTTTATTCAAGTTATATTTCTTAAGTTATGTTTTGATTTTTTATGTACATGATTATGAATATGTGATATGTGAATATGTATACGAAAATACTCGATGTGAAAGTGCCTATGTGAACAAGACAAACTCTGAATAATGAAATGAGAAATAATTATATGGTTAAAAAGCCCATGGTATATGTATGAGAATTAGAGGTATAGTTGGCATGCCAAGAGTCAAGGGTTCTATGTGGTCCTTCGGGACAAAATTATGTGGTCCTTCAGGACAAAACTATGTGGTCCTTCGGGACAATCCTATGTGGTCCTTCGGGACAAATATGTGGCACTTCGGTGCAATTTATGTGAGAAATGGTAACTGCATTAGTGCATAGCCTTAATGTACTCAAATACCTAAAATTCTCAGTAGTATGCATTAGGCTAGTAAAAACAAAGTTATATAAATCGAACAATGTATAGAAGTATACAGTCTTGTTATGAAATGCAAATTTGAATCCCTCACTAAATGTTTCTCTGAAATGAATAAGAATTTATTTTATAATGTTTTATCTTACTCGTACTTGCCTCACTAAGTCAACGACTTTGCGTGTGATTGTTTCACACGTAGGTTCAAAGAAAGCAAATAGCTAAAGCTAGGCGAGTACATCATACTCCCGCAAAAGATCATATCAGAACAAGTTAAATTGTATGTTCTTGTTATTTTGTGAATTGTTGGCATGCATTATAAGTTTTAAATTGTAATGCTATGATATATTTTGTAAAGCTATACTTTTTTGTATTTATGTAAATTATTGAATGTTTTATTTCATTACGAATTTTCAATAGAAATTTTGTTATAAGGGTTTCACCATTCAAATACAATTAAGATTTTAAATTTTATATAAATTTTTAAAGAGTAAAGGTTTTGAAAAGTCAATGTGACACTTCGGATTCGTATCCGAGTCGGGTACAGGTTGGGGTGTTACAGTAATTGTTAGATTTCTATAGAGAATCCTTGTCTTCATATTTTAAGCATGATAAGATATGACACAATTATCTAAAATGACTAGACAATATGAGTTTTTAGAGAATCTATGTTACGAAGGGGAAGACCTTTTTCTGAAACGAGTCTTTTGTATGCATAAAACCTTTGCATCTCCTATTCACGAGGGGTGCAACTATTGGACCTCTACAGATAACTACATGTTATTGTCCGTTAGTTTACCCCTTTTAATTTGGATTGAAGGTCACTGATCGACAATTTGTTGGGTCAAAGTATTTCTCAGATGGATTTATATGGGTATCTAAAAGAGTGGGCTTACCTTGGGCCCTCCTCTATTAGACACATGAGTAGTTTTATCTCTTCCTATGTATTACACATGACTAAATAGGGTACGAACTGTAGGAAGATGTGGCCCTTCTATTGATATCGTTGGGGCTTACATGGATTTACTTCTTAACCAAATAACTTGATGAATTAATGTGATTATACAACTGATTTTGAGAGTTTAGTGCTCCAGAAGTGTATAACATAATCAAAATGATATCTTAAAGGTGTAGGGTGTTGTTAGACGAACTGTTAATAGAAAAATAAAATAGTAAAATAGTGATAATAACATTCAAATATTATTATAAAATTAAAGATAAATTTCAAGTTCCATCTTAAGATTTTTACAAGTATAACAATATAAAAAAATTTAAAAAAATATTATCAAAATCATATAACAATCCAGTGCTACTATTAATTACAGTTTTTGTTAAATAAATTTGTCCACTTTGATATTAAGCAAACCAGTTGTAACAACAGGATAAATCCGGAAAACAAAATTATTTGTTATCTCGATTTCACAAAGATATCAAATCGTCTCAAATTAGAAGAAATGTAAAAGAAACATTTCTGAGTCATCTCAGATTAAAGGCAAACACCAAAAATTCCGCCTATCTGATTGATTTCTTGATCAGCATTATTAATTTTAAATAACCTCAGTGACCGAAAATTCCTTATAATATACGATTTTGACCAACTTTTTTTCGATTTGCCAAAATGACCAACAAAATCGTAATGCGATCTCTAAATCGCAACGCGATCTCCAGTATCGCAAATCAGTTTCCAGATTCGCAACGCGATTTTGACTATTGCATTGCGATTTTCCCAATTCGCGTTGCGATTTTAGAAAATCGCAACGCGAATATGTAAATCGCAACGCGATTCTGACTATCGCAACGCGATTCTGACTATCGCGTTGCGATAATACAAAATCGCAATGCGATTTTCAAAGCTCCATTAGTATCGCAACGCGTATTTTATTTTCAAATTCCAAACACGAATATTAATATATCCCGTAATCGTAACTCTTAACCTAAACCCCTATATCACAACTCAGTATCATCTCCATCTCTCACTCTCTACGGCGAAATCCGTCCCCATCTCCGGCGAAATCCGTCTATCTCCATCTCTCAGAGCCACCCTCACAATCATTCACGATCAGAAATGGAAAATCAACCAAATCAACCACCGAGGGTTAGTTTTTTTAATTATTTTTATTTTGAAATTTTTGCATTATTATTAGGTTTTTCATATTGAAATTGATGATAAGTTTACTGGTAATTTCAATAATAGATTAACCATTTCACTTAGATTGCTTATTAAATTCATTTGATTGCTGCCAATACTGCTAAACTATTTAGTCTTTAACCCTGTGAAGTTAGTATTTGTCTTTGTTTTGTCTTTTGGTTGAAGTAATGGAATTCATTCAAGTTTCAATTTTAGACAATGACTATTTGAAACCGAGGATCGCAACGCGAAATGAAAATCGCAACGAAAAAATTTAGTTTCGCGTTGTGATTATCTCGTTGTGATAGTCAAATTCGCGTTGCGATAGTCATTTTTGTGTTGCGATTTTCATTTTCGTGTTGCGATTTTAAGTTTCAGAAACTATTCTTCTTATGCAAATTGAAACTTGAATGAATTGCATTACTTCAACCAAAAAACAAAGACAAATACGAAATTCACAGTGTTGCAAATTTAAGTTTGAAGAATAAACTACTACTACTCTTTATGTTTATTATTGTTTTTGGTATATCTTCACAGTGTAGTTTTTGGTATATCTAACTTGGTATGTTTATTGTTTTTGTAGAACTTTTTTTCGGCTCAATTGACCTTAAGGAATAAAATAAGCCTAGTCACTACAATTGCGTCGAAGCTTTCACCTGTACAAAGAAAATTGTTTAAGGATACTTGCTTCGGGCCATGGCTGAAAGTACAACATCCGGGTGGCGATGCTATGTTGACCCATTTGTGGCTTCAGACCATGACTAGCGATCTACCCGAGAGTATAAAATGTGGTAATGAAGATATATGGTTTCATTTTCCACCAGCGTATAAGTGTTTTGGGCGGGAGGAGTTTTGCTTAATCACTGGTCTACGCTTCGGACACGATGATGTAGGTCGATACACTAGTCATATTACCCGCCCATCATGGTTATCCCGGGTTTTTCCTGAGCTGTCAATGGAGAAGCCGAATTTACACTTCGACGACTTGACGAGATTATTTAATAAGAAATATGGATGATGTCGATATTGTCCGAGTATGCCTTTTAGTACTTTTGTATGCTGACTTTTTAGGCAGAGAGGCCAGACAACCTATTCCTAAGGACCTAATATTATTGGTAGAGGACCTAAATGCATGGAACTTGTTTCCGTGGGGTTTGTATCTATGGAAAGCTACCTGGAATAAGTTGTCGTCTACCTTTGATGACCGCAAAAGTTTGCGTGGCGATGGTTCCAAATACACTTTATCAGGCTTTATTTGGGCCTTTAAGGTAAGAATTTCTAAATAATGTTTCCAAAATTATAATTAATTATTTAATAATTACTAATTTTTATGTATTATATTGTTTGTAGATTTGGATATTTGAGGCTTTTCTCGACATGCAGACATATGCATTAAAAACTTCAAATGATATTCCTAGGGCTATTTCTTGGAAGAAGAAACGATGGCTGTTGATTTGGGAAGAGTTACTACGGTATACGACAATAAATGATGTAAGTTAACACAAATACTACCATATATAAACAAGTTATTACTAGTACACGTTTAACTTTGTTTGAGCTTTTATATTGTTAGGAGGCCAACACTCTATTACAGAGGCTGACACCCACGGAGACTGAGCTTGCCACTGATTGGTGGCAAGCTAGTAAGCGTTTTTTTATGGCACGGATGATGAGCATCCTCCACTTCGAGAGCCATCACCTCACCCAGAGCCATCACCTGATCGACCACACTATACACCTCTACAACGAGAGCCATCACCTATTCCGTCACATCATCGAGCCTCTTCTCCACCATCACCTCATGATAGGTGACCGGCAAAGATGCCACGACATTTATCTCCCTGTTCTCCACCTCCACGGGATGAGTTAGGGGAGTTACGTGATGAGGTCAATGCCTTGCGTGAGGAGGTCAGTACTTAACGCGATGACAATGGTGCATGGCGTGATGAGGTATCTACTTTATGTGCTGAGGTAGTGACTCTACGTGAGATGGTAGCATTATTACAGAATGAGGTTAATACTCTACACAACGAGGTAGTTTAAGATTTTTCATACTTAACTTGATTTACTCGTAATTTCACTTAGATTAACCATTTCACTTAGATCGCTTAGTAAATTCATTCGGTTGCTGCCAATACTGCTAAACAGTTCTAAAATAACCATGTGAAGTTAGTATTTGTCTTTGTTTTGTCTTTTGGTTGAAGTAATGCAATCCATTCAAGTTTCAATTTGCAGAAGAAGAATAGTCGCAACACGAAACTTAAAATCGCAACGCAAAAATGACTATCGCAACGCGAATTTGACTATCGCAACGGGATAATCGCAATGTGAAATAAAAATTGCAACGTGAAAATCGCAATGCGATAATGAAAATCGCAACGCGAATTTAGTTTCGCGTTGCGATTTTTATTTCGCATTGCGATTATCTTGTTGCGATAGTCAAATTCGCGTTGCGATAGTCATTTCCGCATCGCGATAGTCATTTTCGCGTTGCGATTTTAAGTTTCGTGTTGCGATTATAAGTTTCAGAAACTATTCTTCTTCTGTAAATTGAAACTTGAATGGATTGCATTACTTCAACCAAAAGAAAAAGACAAATACTAACTTCATAGTGTTGCAAATTTAAGTTTCAAGAATAAACTACTACTCTTTATGTTGTCCTTGAACATGCACTAAACCTATATGTTGTCCTTTTAAATGTTTATATAAGTGCTTACTTCTGGAATATTATCTGATGCATTTTGTGAACTATGATAGAATAATGACTTGGGTGAATACCGTGCAAGTTTGAAACATATTTGTCTTTGTTTTCATTGTTTAATATCATGTCTGTTTATTTACTGATTTATGTATTAATTTATTTTTAGCGGCCCGATAAGGTGGATGCTTTACCTCGGGTTTTTCTTGCACGACGGGGTTCATGTATCAGACAGCGTGCAAGTGCCATTACGTCTTCGTTCACCCCAATAGTGCGAAGACTCCGTAAGAAGAAGCCCGACTCACCTGTCATCGTTTAAAAGGCCTCTCCTATCGTTCAAGAGGCCCCTATCATCCCTCAAGAGTCACCTCTCACCGTTCAAGAGGCCTCTATCATCGTTGAAGAGGTCTCTCCCACTATTCAAGAGCCCGATTCACACGGCGTAATATGTCGAATTATTGAGAAACTCTCTCACGTGTCGGACATGATGGATGACTGTTGGCTTTTGAATGAGTTACCGGCCAGTACCATTCCGGCAGATGAAGTGGAGATGAGAAAACTACCGGAAACAATTCTGGATAATACCCTTTGGGCTAAGACCGCAGTTGATTTTTATCTACATGAGCGGAGCCAGGGGTGTTACGCTGACATATACAAACTCAACGATGATATGCATTTGTTGATTGATCGGTCTTGGTGGGGTGTGTTATTAGGGGTTGAAGACAAAGGCTATTTCGATGGGGGGTAAGTCTTATATTTTTCTTATATTTCATTTTGATTAATTTTTTTTAAATTTATGTAATTCACTAATATATGTCTTTTTTTGTAAAACAGCATATTGATGCATGGGTGTCACGTCTTCTAATTATAAGGAAAATGAGGAAAAAATACGCGATATACAATTATGCCGACGTCTTTTCACGTAGTTCACTTGAAGAATCAACGACATGAATCATATGTGTTGGCTAATGGACAAGCTAAACTTTATCCTGCATAGTGGGAGGTCGATAAGGTTAGTATTTATTTTTTAAATATTTTAAAGGTGTTCATAAATAAGTGCGCAATTGAATTATTACTTATGATTGCAGGTGTTTATCCCTGTTTTGGAACGTACTCATTGGCTTCTCGTCGAGCTTCAGCTCCCATCCCTGAAGATAATAGTATATGACAGCATGATAAATTACATATCATTATCTGATTTGAGAGATATTATTAAGGGATGGAGCTCTCATTTGGCTAAATTCTTGGATGCGATTAATTATTGGACTTATTCTGGAAACAAGAAGCCAAAGAAGTTCAACGTTACAGTTATCAGAGACGAGACCGCGCCACAACAAATGTTGGAAGCCAGAGGGGATTGTGGTCCTCTCGTATGCATGTGCTTGGAGCATTTGACGATAGGAAGTACACAGTTTCTACCTCACATCGATAGAGATAGAGGTGCAGTAGGCTTGTGGTTTTGGCATTTTATGGCTAGAGCGATATATACGAGACGCTGCCTACCTGCATCCGCGTTATGAAAGTGACCATAAACAATTGGTAAGTCAAATGCAAGTGTTGTTAAGTACCTAGAATTCAATAATTTGCTGTTTGTTGGTTTTAGATGTGTAGAAAGTGTTGTTTGAGCAAATGTTTGGTTTCTGCAGGTTAATCCTGAAGTGAGCTGCGTGAAATTGATGTATGGGTGCATAAACAACTGTCTGGGTACACTTTTTTTGATTGTTTAATTGATTCTTAAAAGTCTGATTTGTTTAATTGATGAGGAAAATAAGAATTATTATTATTTTTTGCTTGTTTAATTGATTTGTAAAAGTTGATTTGTTGATTTCAATCTGCATCATATTGAAGGTAAAAGACCTGTTGAAGGCACACTTTCGCAACGCTAAACTCAAAATCACAATGCGAAAGTCAAAATCGCAATGCGAAAGCCAAAATCGCAACGCGAAAGTCAATTCGCGTTGCTATAGTCTAATACGCTTTGCGATTTTCTCGTTGCGATAGTCAAATTCCCGTTGCGATAATCAAATTCACGTTGCGATAGTCAAATTCGCGTTGCGATAGTCAAATTCGTGTTGCGATATTAAAATGAATGTGTAATAAGTGATAACAACTGAACAGATCATAGCAATGTTCAAACTCAAGTTACTAATACATGCCTAACTGAAAATGTTAAAAGTTTACACATAAAATACACATAATACAACGTTTGCATTAAAAATCACCTAAGTTAATAGTTCCAAAAGGTGAAGCCGATTGTGATTGGGATTTTGATTTTGATTGCGATTTTGATTACCTTTTTCTTGACACCATATGAGCTTTGGATTTTGATGAGGATCCATATTTTGGTAGAGGGAAAGATGATTGTGATGGCACTGGTGATCCACATGTCAACCTTGTATGACCACTTTCCTTGCATCGACTATATGTCGATCTCTTCTTCTCTTCACCCTTAGATGGTATACAATCGTGACTTTTTGGTCGGCCAGGTAGCCTTCTGTCCATGGCTGGTGGCAAAACTGTTTGTAAGTCATCTAGTATGTCCCACTCAGAAGGATGTGGAATAGGGTAGATAATCTCGGCATAAGTCTGTCGATATACTTCTGTAGTGTAGCAATCCATAGTGTATGCACTTGAATCATCTTGGTTTAGATGAAGAGCAACTTTTATAACATGGCCACACGGATAACCAGATGTTTGTCATTTCATACAACTACACGTCTTTGTATTTAGATCGACAAGCCCATTTAAGTTATTATCTAGTACTTCAAACAAAGTGTTTGAACATGGTTCAACTCTCCATGACGTTGACTTCACAACACGTTTCGTTATCTTTTTTTCAGTCCATGGTGTAACACGATGTTCCAATGTTCCTGTAAATTTAAATAAATAATACTTAGTAAAATATATGATAAGTTACGAATTTAAAGAAATAATACCTGCATGGTTTCTTTTCTTGTAGTACCACTGTTGAATAGAGGCTCGAAAAAACTCCATTAACATAGTAATGAGTAATTTCTAGGAATGACGACTTAGAACGTTGATTGATTCTGCACTATTAGACATCATGAAACCATATCTTGCTCCAAGTTGATGTACTCTTGACTATCTTTCAAACCCGACATCTTCTAGTATTTGAGCACACTGAGGCAAAACAAGTCTTAAACAATTTATATGCTTATTAAAATCCACTTCCCGATAAGCTTTTACAGCATTCCAGTATATCCATTTGTGATTTTTTATACCAGCAGGCCTTGATTTTAGATTTCTATACAAATGAACACCACAAAGTCCATGAAAAGCATCTGGGAAACACCTTCTAACAGCGTTATCAATTGAGTTTGCCCTATCGGATATGATTGTCAGATTGCTAATAGGACCTATGCAATCCCTAAGATGCCCCATAAACCATGTCCATGAATCAGAGGTTTCAGATTTACCAACCCCGTAAGCTATTGGCAATATCCCATTGTTAGCATCCATGACTACTGCTAATAAGTTTACTCCAAGGTATCGACCTTTCAAATGTGCTCCGTCAACTATAATAACTTGGCGCATGCAAGTAATAAACGAACGAATCTAAAAAATAATATACACAAGAAATATAATCATTTAAATGTGAAATGCATGTAACTAACAAAAATGAATCAACAAAATTATATTGATTTACTAACCGCAGCACCAATGGCGATAAACAGCAACTCAAAGCGTCCATCTCTAACTGTTTTGATATGAGTTACCGACCCAGGATTTTTCAGCTTTAAATTGTGACAATAAGCCGGCAGTTGGGAAAACGATGCTTCTGGCGACCCCCTGAACAATTCCAAGGCATAACATTTGGCTCTCCAAGCTTGAGAATATGAGATACTAATCTTGAACCGAGCATTCATGTCAGTCATAATTTCATGTCCCCGATATACCCTGTCATTCAAAAACATTAACTCAGCCAGAAAACCACCCAGTACCTTTTTGTTTGCCTGTCTATGGTGAGGAAAAACTTGGGTTCTTGAACATGTATGTTTATCAATAAAAGTCCTAACTTGAAACATTTCGCAATCTTTTATCCTCTTTGCAATCATACGCCATGTACAGTTTTTGTCAATCATAGACCTTGTTTCGAAAAGATCTTTGATTGATTTGTTAACTTTTAGTTGATAGCCATCTTCCATACATTTTGTATACAAAGCTATCTTCAAGTCTTCCTTTGTATCAAAACAATTATCTTTCTTGATACGAATAATTTTTGTGTAACAATCAACTGCTATCTTTACCAACTCTTCTTCCAGTATCGAAGTAATTCTGGCATATTCCAGTTATACTCCCGTGGCATTTTATTCGGGGACTTTTCTTCAGGGATTTCTTCTTCTTCTTTTTCTTCTTCAGGGTTATATGAATTACAAAATGGATGTTCAACATGTTCATTCACAGTCGTAACTTTCTCCTCATTATCATCAACAACATCTTCCTCGGCAGTGGCTGTTTCATCATCAAAATTCGGGTATTGACCAATATCAAAATCATTACACGCAGGGTTTGTTTCTTCTTCTGAAACATCATCAAAATCCGAGTATTGACCAAGATCAAATTTTGAATACTGACTAGTATTCATAATTTTTTCTGTTGGCTCATCCTCGTCTAACTGGTCAATACAAAAACCGGAATTTGGTGCTGAAAGTTTATTGGGATTTGGATTAGGGAAAGGTTGTGGGTTTTGAGATTGTGTTTGGTATTGGAAATGTGGTAAAACAAAATTTGCTTAGTGATGAAATTGTGGTGGAACCATTAAATTTTGAGCACCATAAACTGGGGTTGAAAAACTTAGTTGATTACTACCCACTACTGACCCAACTTCACTACTTCTAGGTTCAACAACATACAATGTAACATCATCTTGCGAAACACTAATGTAAGCAATGAATCGTTCAACATCTTCATTGTCGGTTAACAAATAAACTTTACCTTTTCTCTAATAAGTTAGCCTAAATCCACTTAGGGGCTCTAAATTCAATTTATTTGCAACACGTAACATTAGAGTTTCATAAGTTAACGTTTTTAATGACAGTTTTAGTTGAAGATTCATGGGTAAAGGCATATATTGTAAAACACCATGAACATTCTCCCATGACCCTCCAAAACACAAATCTATCCAAACATGATCAACATTAGATGATTTCATTATTGTAAATTAATTTACTAAACAAACGAGCTGCGAAACTAAAACCTGTTGCCGGATGGGGAAGGATGTCGTTGGATATAGGAACGGATGTCGCCGGAGAGAGTGATAGATGGAGATGGAATGAGTTGTGATTTAGGGATTTAGGTTATGAGTTGCTGCTGTATAGTTATATACCCAAAACATTTGTGTTGCGAAACTAAAACCTGTTGCGAATTTGAAATTCAGTGTTGCGACAGTCAGAATCCCGTTGCGATAGTCAGAATCGCGATGCGATTTACATATTCGCATTGCGATTTTCTAAAATCGCAACGCGAATTTGGAAAATCACAATGCGATAGTCAAAATCGCGTTGCGAATCTGGAAACTGATTTGTGATACTGGAAATCGCGTTGCGATTTAAAGATCGCATTTCGATTTTGTTGGTCATTTTGGCAAATCGAAAAAAAGTTGGTCAAAATCGTATATTATAAGGAATTTTCGGTCACTGAGGTTATTTTCTCTTAAATTTTTTGTTGTCCAACCAAAGAACCATCAAGATCCAAGGTGTGCCCCACAAAGGACAAGGATAGAGTGTAACCACAAAGAACAAGGTGTGATATCCACGGTTTGGGTACACAAGTTGTCTTATCACGCTACACCGATTTTTAGAATAGGTAAAAGGTTTCCTATGAACTTGAAAAACTTTCAAAAGGTTTTGAAATCCAATTGTTGGAATCCCTACAAGAAATTAGTGTAATAAATAAAATTGAACTAAAAAATCATTGCACAAAGGATTTAGAATCCATATTTCAGAGTTGATGGGAAACTTATCCTTGGCATAAATTCCTCTTTATGATCGTTCATCATTTGTTTTGCAGAATTTTTGGTGTTTCTTTTATACACAATAAGGATTAAACTCAAAAGAATTAATATCATCTTAGGTTAAAAAATACGAAAAAAATGTCTTAAGATTATTAGACAGACCATTAATCAAAAAATAAAATAGTAAAATAATGATAATAATATTCAAATATTAGTATAAAATTAAAGATAAATTTCAAGTTGTGTATGTCTTAATATTGTTAAAAGTATAACAATCCGATATGATAAAAAATAAAATAAAAATATTATTAAAATAATATTTAAAAAATAACTATAGAAATAAATACTTGATTTCAACTAAACAAACGATTGAAAATGAGTTGAGGCCTATAGCTACACAATTTCCTCAAGATAGATTTCGACCACTCCTTGGTGCTTGAGATCGTCAGTTGTTTGTCTCCCAAGGTACAACAAATAGATGATAAACTACAGTAGCACAATTACAGAGATCACGAACTATACCCTTGTGTAGACACTCATTTTTGCTCGGAGTTATTGTGTTTTTTATTATAGTTTGTAAAAATGTTTTTGACAAAATATAATATATAATTTTCAGAAAATGATTTTCGAAAATTTATATATTATATAGTTTTTGAAAATATTTTTAAAATATATATAATATATAGTTTTGAAAACATTTTGAAACCGTTTATATATTATATAGTTTTTAAAACATTTTGAAAACATATATAGTATATAGTTTTAAAAAACATTTTTTGTGAAATTATATAATATATAGTTTTAAAAACATTTTTTTTGAAAACTTATATAATATTTTTAAAACGTTTTGAAAACTATGTAATATATAGTTTTAGAAATTTTTTAAGTATAATATATAGTTTTCTAAAACATATTTTTGAAATATATATATTTTATAGTTTATATCATATTTTTTATTTTATTTTATTTTATTTTATTAATTTAATTTAATTTAATTTCATATATTTTTTTTTCCATGTCCAAAAATTGGTCCAGAAATGGGTCCAAATCCAGTCAGACGGGCCTGATCCAGCCCAGAGGTCAAATTAGGGTTCTAGCATATATCACAGCGCCACACAACAGGGGACCGTTGGATCAACAAAGAGATCAACGACCAATATAGCAAGGGAATTAGGGTTTGTTTAACCCACAAAGAGCTATCAGCCGCGGCCGATCTTGGACCGTTGGATCTGACCCAATCCAACGGTCAAGATCAAATCAAGGTTACCAGAAGCCTGATCGCCACCACACACCGATCACCGAGATTTCCGGTCGAGGGGATCGGGACTGACCTATCCCGAAATCCCCGGCCAACCAACCACGATCCCGAGATCGTCGGGACTCCCAACGGCCGGTGGGAGTTATAAAAACCCACGACCAACACAGTACAGAGGAGGCTAACAGTGGAGGAACACACAGAACCCACGACAGCACTCACGGGGGGGCATCTTAACCACGAGAGTAAACAGAAGACATCAACCACAGTACCCACAGAACAACACCAACAGAATCAAGCCACAACCAAACGGCCAGAAACCAAAGGATCGAAACCAGAAAATCATCGAGAACCAACAGAACCTCAAAATACCAAAAACAGTAAACCAACACGAACCAAAGCAGCCAAACATCAAAGCAAACCTCAAAGAAATACACACAAAAATAAAGAAAAGAACAGCAGTAAGCTACCCAGAGCCCCGACGGACACTGGAAGTCGAAAAGCCACCGACGAGAAAGGCAAAAGTCGAAGCTTTAAGCGTAGATCTACGTTGGTGGGTGGATTTCTTGAGTGTTTAGGTTTCGGTTTTGGGTTGGGGGCGGCGAGACGAGCGTTTGGGGTGAGTCTTGGTTTTTCGGCCGCCGCTCGCGGCGACCGAGGCGGCGGTCGGAGCAACGAGGGCCACCGGAGTGGCGGCCGGAAATCACCTTGAGGAGAGAGGCCAGAGAGAGTCTCAAGTCTCTCGTTTTATGAGAGAGAGAGAGCAATGGAAAAATGAGATGGTTGAGGCATTCTGGGCTGATTTTCGGCCATATATACCCCCTCCATGCGATGTCGTTTTAGGGAGGGGGTTTCTGCAATTTAATTCGTGGGTAAACTACATCCTCGGTCAGTGTAAGTTTTATTTGTTATTATTTGGTCACTGAATGTAACTTTTGACATTTCAATTCGGGTCCTGAGTTTAATATGTTCACGTTATGATCACCAATTTATGTTTCATTCGAGAATGGCCCAGGTGTTTTTCGCATGTTTCAATTTGGTCACTGTTTTTCCCTCTCTTTTGATTTGGCCACTTTCTTTTCATTTTTTTTCGTTTTGATCCTTTTTTTTCCTTTTTTTTCGATTGCTTTAATACTTATATATTTATTTTTATCTAACTTTTCGATCTTCCTTTTTTAGAAAAAATCCAATCAATCAGAGGTAAGTATTTCGAATCGGATTTTTAAATTTAAGTTTAAATTTTTAACTTTTCGCAACTAAGACAACCGACAAATTAATTGGTACCGAAAGGGCGGTTCAAGGGTGCTAATCCTTCCTTGATCGTAACCGACTCCCGAACCCGACACGTTTCTGGTACAACGCAGATTAGGTAAGATGGTGTCCGACCCACCTAAATTTGTTTTTAAAATGGTCGGTGGCGACTCCAATCCACATTTTCAAGTCGAAGCCTAATTCTGGGGCCCGACCGAAAGACGGTTACGATAGCTTGGCGACTCTGCTGGGGACAGGTAAGTGAGTCAGGCCAGAATTAATTTTCGGTTGTGTTTTTATGCGAAAATTGTAAATTTAAATTTTAATTTATTTATTCGATTCCATTTATTTACTTTTGATTTTATTTTTGAGTAAATAGTTGTACTAACCGTTTTTTAATGATTTCAGCCCTTAAAGATATTTTTCATCTAAGGCTCTAAACCCGAGCTACGAACCCGTTTTAAGTGGGGGTGAAAGCGACGCCTTCGTGTGAATTTATTCACCGTATGGGCCTAGCAAGTAACCTTCGGGATTCGTATACCTTATGTCTTCGTGTGAATTTATTCTCCGTATGGGCATAAGGGAATGTTTCCTCTCGAGTTTAACTTAGTTCACACAAGCCTGTGATGGGCTTAGGACTAAGGGTCTGGTAAGCCCGAGGGGGCACCAGCAAGGAGAACTCGAGTACCTTTTAGAACCTAAACCGAAGAGTACGGGGAATTAGAGCCCACCCCAAAACCTCATTCCAAACCCTAGGATGCTTTGTTTCCTGCTTTATTTTCTGTTCAAAGCATGTGAACTAGACAAATATGCGGCTAGGATTTGTTTGAAATTAGCTTGCGGGATAGAGATCATGTCCGGGTAGGAATAATAAGCATGTGGGGTAGATATCATGTGGGGTAGTACTTTTATTTTCATGATTGCTTTGATTATTATCTTTACCTTACTAACTTGAAAATTTGGAAGAGGATTGGAGGGAAATAATGTGCATTTAAAATACACACGGCGAAAGATATTAGTTCAACTCATGGATATTATGTTCAGTGTTGGGAAGATTTAAAGAATCTCAAAGGTCATATTGATATTGTATTTGAAAATCTAACTCTGAAACAAAATGCCGATAATCGTTTACAATTAGGCGCTTCAATAGAAGTTGTACGATGGCTCACATTTGAAAGATGTACATTCAGAGGACATGATGAGAGTGAAAAGTAAAAAAATCAGGGGAATTTTCTAGAGATGTTGAAACTATTTTCTTCTTACAATAAGGATACACGAGACATTGTGCTAGAAAATGCAAAATATATAGCCATGTCTATTTAAAAATAAATTTTGCACATCTTTGCTCAAAAAGTGCAAAAAGAAATTCACAATGGGATTAGTGATTCAAAATTTTGCATAATTATTGATGAATATCGAGACATATCTAAAAGAGAATAAATGACTATAGTCATAAGATTTTTTGATGGAGATGGAATTGTACAAGAACGATTTTTACAATTAGTACATGCCAAGATGCAACGTTAAAAACTCTCAAAGAAGATAATTCTACAGTTTTATCTAACCATGAGCTGAGTATTATAAATCTTAGAGGCCAATGATATGATGGAGCCAACAATATGTGAGGTGAATGGAATGATTTACAAGCTCTATTCAAGAGAGACTGTCCCTATGCCAATTATGTACATTGTTAGGAACATCAATTACAATTGGCTCTCATTGTTGTTGTAAGAGACGTATCTGAAGTTCATGATTTTTTAAAATAATTGATCTTATTGTGAATATTGTTAGTCCTTCTAAACGTCATGATGAACTACAAGATAGTAAGTTGAATTGGAACATTTAATTAAAATTGAAGAGATTGAGACTGAAACAAGGCTAAACCAAATTGGTACTTTGTAACATCATGGAGATGCTGGATGGAGTTCTCATTACAAGTCAATTTGTAGTGTCTTAAGGATGTACAATGCAACTCATTCTTCCATTGAGAAAATAACTATCGATCGTCAAGTCTCATTTTTTTAGCGTAGGGATGCTAATCTTGTTCTTAAAAAGTTGTTGGATTTTGATTTTGTATTCATTTTACATATGATGCGAGAAATTATGGGATACACAGATGCACTTTGTCAAGCTTTATAATATAAGTCACAAGATATTTTAAATATGATGGATTTAATTGTTGCTACGAAGTTTTTAGTTCAAAAATTTAGAGATGATGGTTTGGAAGTTCTTTTGCAGAAAGTACTTTTATTTTTGCAATAAACATGATACTTCGGTCCATTATGTGAATGCTACTTATTCTAATATAATTCGATCTCGATACAATAAATATATAATTTTAGTGGAGCATCATTATAAAGTGGATGTGTTTACAACTAATATAGATAAACAATTGCATGAACTAAATAATCATTTTAGTAAGCAAACAATAGGGTTACTTATTTTAAGTGCATTTTTTGAATCCTACAAATGGATATAAGAACATTAATATGGAAAAAATTTCCCTCCGGAAGACTTTTCTGAACATGGGAGTATGAAATTGAGTTATTTTTTCATGATGTTTCTAATCACTCTGAGATGAAAAATGTGAGCACCATAACTCAATTATGTCAAAGGTTGTCAGAAAGTGAGAAATCTTTTCCTTATCCCCTTGTTGATAGATTGATTTGACTTATTTTACTTCTTTCTATTAGTATAACAACTATTGAAAGAGTCTTTTAAAAAATGAAAATTGTTAATACTAGTCTACGAAATAGATGGACGATGCCTTTCTTTAGATTACTTAGTTGTATACATTATAAAAGAAATTGCTGAAAATTTTACTATTGTCTCAATCATAGATGACTTTAGTTCCATGAAAAGAAGAAGAGTTAATCTTAATTGACGAAGATAATTATGTTTTGGTTGATGTTCTTTTTTTTACATGAGTTTAAGTTTTTTGAAACATACAATTATATTAATTTTAGTTGTTATTGTATTATGCTAGATAATTTTTTTTATTTTATGTATATCGACTCAACTAATAATATTTTTCTAGATTCACCACAGTTTATATGATTTTTTTGCATGACTGGCCTGTGATGCTTATCTTTCTTTTTGATTAATCCTTAGTTTAGGTTTATTGTTTGTACATTTAACCACTATTTTTTAAAAAATTTCAATATGATCCTTGCATGTCTATATATGTGTATACCCTAATATGTATTATTACAATATTGTTTTGATTCGAGTAATGATATTATTTTAGAATGATGTGTTAACCTTTTCCTGAGAATAATTTACGAAAACATCTCCCAACTTTAAGGGAAGTGTGCTTTAATGAAATATTCATAAATATTCACACAAAGGATTTTATCTTTGTTCGGTTGATTTTGATTTAATAATATAACCTTACTTTATTATTAATATTAAAGGAAAAATGAGGTGATGATCTATTGGAGGGAAACCCATGAAAAAGTTTCTTGACTATAAGAGAAGTGCGTTTTTTAGGATTGTTCATGTAAAATGATATTCTTTTTTTATACGAATCCTTTTAATAATATAATATTAATCTATTTAGGCTATAAAATAAAGTCAATAACCTTGGTGTTGGGAATCCATGAAAACGTCTCCCGACTACAAGGGAAGTGCATTTTTTAGGATTGTTCGTACGAAGGGTTATCCTTCTAAATAACACTTTAAACAAATATGTTTTTTTAGAATGTATTTTTTATTTCATAAACAACATTCATGTTCTTATATTGTTTCATCCATTGCATTTGTTACTTTTCATAATACTTTAGCTTTTAATAAATTTTAAGGCAATGTTGTTTCAATTTGGAAAATTGACGACATAGTGTCCTAACTCAAGAGGATGGCAATCTACGTTAATCTTTCAAAATTAAAAAGACATCCTTTTCAATGTAAATTCGAGTGAATCAAGTAATTTTGTAAGTCAAAATCATTTTTAGCAAATTTCACTAATTTCAAAATAAATTCGAATGAACAAAAAGACCATGATTTAAATGTATGTTCGAGTTTGAAATTTCCAATATTTAGACAACGTATAATCACTTAGGTACCAAGTTTGACCGTTGTGAAGGTATTCATCATTCCCCACACGTAATCAATTTTTGAACTCTTAAAAACGAATCTATTGTAAAAGGCAAACAAAATTTTGTCTTTTAAATGTTTTCTTCTAAAATTCATTGAAAATATATTTTTAGGTATTCAACATACCTAACCTAAAGGTCAATGACGACTCCAAATCAAATTGTTTTAAATCCCGAATTCACTCCTTTTAAATAACAAATTTAAGTTAAATCATTCCCACTCATCAAAGCTTAAGTAACATTATGGAAGTACCTTATGATACGCTTTTGTAAACTCCAAGATTTATCAATGTAATGAATAGTAACATCTAGGTATTATTTATTTTGATGATTTGAAGTCCACGTATCAGTTGTTATAACAATTCTTCATTCATTAGCCTCCATCTTGGATAATACTTTTACTTTCTCCTCTTCTAACATATCCAAAATATCATACTTTATAATCTTACAATAATGCATTTCAAACATTGGTTGTAGACTAGAACAATTCTTTTTGAATTTCTCATGATCCATCATTGACAAAGGATATTTATGCATCACTATCATCTTCGAGAGCTCTTTCCTTGCAACATCTTGATTAAATGAGAAAGTCTTTATTGTCAATTTTCCATTCAACTTTTGATTAGTTACTAGGACTTGTTGTCGAATGTCCACTTAAACTTGCATATTGCACCTTTTCAAATGGTCACGCAAGTGACTTATTTCATTCTTAGATTCACCAATGAGCTTCTATTTGCAATGATTACATATCACCTTCCACTCATTGGTAATCTTTTCCTTCTTAAAGTGCTCTCATACCACGGATTTTAACTTTTGATAATCTTTTCCTTCTTAAAGTGCTCTCATACCACGGATTTTAACTTTGATGAAGTGCTTTCACTTGGCTCATTTTTTTCAACCACAACATTAGATTGATTTAATGTTGGAATTGTATTTCCCTTAAAACATGATATATTTTCCTTGGTTGGTAATTGAGGAGAGATAAATGTAGAAGATGTTGATGCAATAGATCCAAGTCCTATGTGCATCCCTATTTGTACAATTGCTTTCCATCTCCTCTTCGCTTGAGATGGAAATTTAATTATCAAGCTGTATAATGCTATAGACGTAACAAAAGACAATTTACATGTGTAATACTCATTTTTGTTTAGGGTTACATTCGAAGCCCAAAGAATAAAAACCAAACATTATCCAAAATAAAAATATCCCAATGTCCAAATTATACAATCCATATTTTAAATTACAAATACAATATTTAAATAATCTACCCATTGACCCAATTATACCCTAAGCCCAATCAGCCTAAAACACATATACTTTAGGGACTTTGAACCCTAGCCGCCATGAGATCTCGGATTTGCTGATGATCTAATGGCGTACATTAAACCCTAACCTTAAAACTGCCGCCACTAAAGAAATCTTTTGGAAGATTGACAGTTGTCGTTTGATCAAAATCACGATCCAACGATCCTCATGATGAGTCTTTTGATATTTTGTTGATCGTACATATCAAATTCATGCGATGGTCTAGATTCAGAACGTGATATGTACACAGGATCACTCATTCGTCCCATGCGCCCGTGAATCCGTCCCTACATCCATGCGATCATTGTCTTTCACCACCTCAGCTGAAGGCAACGACACCAGAGCAGGCACCTCCGCGAGTCCTGCATTTTCCCCTTCGGCCCTATGTCATAACAGCTTTGGGGAGCAGACTTAATGGGGTTTTCTGAAAAGATTGAAAATATGAGAGTCGTCACCAATCATTTTTAAGGTGAGATTAAAACAATTAAAGTTAAATAATTTTAATAAAACTTTTATTTTATTAAAATGCCGATGTTTTGGTATTCGAAGTCAGAAATTATGTTCGAGAGTCAGTTATACGTGAGAAATGATTAATACCCCATAACACCCAAAATTGATACTTTGTTGATTTCCCTTTGTCTTTTTTAAAATTATAAATTTTGAGTTCAATGTTTTATTTAATTCAAGATCGACAATGTATGCAAATTTGAAGAAAATGGTATCCATTTATCAAGACTAATAATAATTGCTCCCAAGTACAAGCAGAAGTTTCATTATTAACCCTGATAAATAAACATTGTCTTAAAAAATTTCAAATCATAATATGTGAGTTTAAAAAGGATGTTGATCTACCATAATTAGGAGGAATTGTAATCAAATTAAAAGAGAAAAATAAAAATTGTGGAATTAAGGATGAGGAAAATCTACCATAACTAAGCAAATTAAAGAAAAAATAATAAAAACCATAAAAGGAAAGAGTGAAACATATTTCTTATCATTTCTGATTGTACTCTTTCCATATATAAAGTAAAACACCTATTTTAATCCTGTTCAGTTTTTGTGTTGATTTTAATAATGTAGCCATGATCTATGATGCAGTTAATTGACAGTCATAGTAGAGTCTTCTAGAAAACTTTCTTTGTTGTCCCATTCTTTTCACTCCTTAAATGGCTAGGAAGTTATCCAATTGGATTTAAGGTGCGATATATTTTTTTACTCCATATAAATCCATTTCATGTGAATGAAACATGACGCATCTTATTATACACTTTTATTAGGATGCAACTTTGTAGATGAAGGATGGAATTGCTCGTCTAGCTCAGTTGGTAGAGCGCAAGGCTATTAACCTTGTGGACGTGGGATCGTGTCCGACTGAGGGCAATTCATAACGGAGGTCTTTCACGGAAGTTACTCTCAACTTGGCGTTGGGGGCAGCCTACTACCCTACCACCCCTTACCCCATACCTATGGAAATAGGGTCAACTAATTTTGCAGATGAAGGTTGGTTTTTCTTGCTAAGAGCTTAGGATACAATCAGGTTATTGATAACTGTTTGAATTCTCTAAGTTGTGTTGGGGAACTGCTTTAGTGTCATAAGCTGCTTGCTAAATTGTATGTAATTTAAGATTTAATTGAGAGTATCTTATTTGCCTTAATTTGCCTTTATTAGGTATCTCAAGTAGTAATTTGACGTGCCCTGTGCTATTTGAAAGTTTATTCCCTCGTGCGGTTCCAGTTATAATTTGAGAAAAATATATCTTTAGTTATTAAAGAGTTGAGAAACTAGAATACATCAACTACGTTGAAACATAATGTCCTCTCTTATTCCTTCCCTGATTGGAATTGTAAATGCATATATGCACATGGTATAGCTTCCTTATACAGTGTAATAGTTTACACTTCCTTTCTTTAAACTTTACCGTTGTTCATCTTCATCTTGCTTCCTATGTTAGATTGTTTCAAATTCTCTCTGATTTCATCTGATTGCTCCAATATTGAAACCAAATATAACCACAGTATCAGTTTGCTCAGGTTCGTTTGCTTAGAGATGAGAAATGAACACATCCAATAGTTACATGATCGGCTTGTTTCCAATGCAAACCAGTCAACCAACCAACCTTTGCACAAGTCGAACCAAAAGTTGGATTCGACGATGATCGAGGGTACATTTCCCCTACCATTGGCTTGAGTGCAAACAATAGTTTCTATAATGGCTCAAACCAACTTAATGGTACTGCATATTGATAACTCTTCAAAATGACTATATTTTATGTTTTTTTACTTAGGTTATTGGTTGTTTAAAAGACCATTTAACTACATATAGTTGCATTAGGTCTATAAAGTTGCATTTGGTGGTTAAATTTTGTTGCAGCATTTTATTGTTGAAATTTGTGGTGCGTAAGGGGAAAGGTCATGTTTCGCTAATGATGTGCAGATAACTAATGCTAAAGGAGATGAGATAAACAAGGCTGAAGGAGAATTGGAGAAATGCTACAACATTTTAGCCGACATTTCTGGGTGCATAAAAAGAGAAAAATGACGAAGATATCTTTAATCACTACTAGTTGTCCACACGTGATACCACATCTGCCAGCTGCCTAACCCAATAATATGAAGAGAATATTTCCTTAGGTTACAAAAGGAATTAAAATCCCATATTTAAGGGGGGATTTAACAGTCTCTTGGGAGTTAGAGTGTTTTATTGTGAATTTAGGAGTCTTTTGGGAGTTAGAGTGTTTTTATTGTCAATTTAGGAGTCTTTTGGGATATATAGTGTTTTATTGTGAATTTAAGAGTTCGTCAAAGTTGGAGAGTTTTATGTTTTTGAGTATAGGTAAGATAAGAGAGGAAGAGAAATGGGGTGGCAACAAGAGGCAAAACAAAGAGCTCCATTATTTTCTTTTCTCTATTTTCTTCTTCTTTTCGCGGTGTTCTCCATAGCCAAGCTCCAAGGGAATAGCAAGCTAGGCCTTTGAGAGAAGCTAGCTTGCTAAGGTGGTTCAGAGTGGTTCAAGAAAGCTCACGATAACACTTGGGAGTTCTCTTATCTTTCGTTGTTTTTCACTTATATTTATTTGTTCCTTTTGGAACAAATAATTATTCTTGTGGATAATTTGTACCCCACTACGAACTAACCTTATTTTGTGTGGATTTGCTTTGGATAATTATATTTTGTTTTTAATGAATGATTTATGCTTCTATGTTTTAATTGTTTCTTTGTTCATTGTTTAAATGTTGATATCTTAGACTGGTAAGAGCTTTTGGGAGTTAGCCATTTTCTAAGATTTCATGCCTAATATTGAGAGAGTTATGCTAGATCGACATGAACAATGGAGCTAAGCTGTGATGGAAAGACTTTAACTCGCCTTATAAATAAGAAAATGATTTCAACGACTAAAAGGGGTAGAACTTAACCGATAAGATTGTGTTGTAGTTTACATTAAGAGGTATTGCCATAGCATTTTCTCTATCAGGTTCCTCACTAGAGATAGCCTAGGAACACTCTAGTAACCCATGTCGAGCAACATACTCATGGAGAAGGTGAACTATTCTAGAGACAAGGCATAGGATTCCTTAGTAAATCCTATCATTTATCCCTATTGTAGCTTTTTTATGAGAGTTGTCAAGTTATCTTATTTTATACTCCAGTGCTCAACTTTACTTTGCCATTGCAATTCTTTGACTTTACTTTACTGTTTTCCATAGCATTTCACAATCCACACTTCAATAATTTGCCACAACATTCTTACTCACTTGTTTATACCGCCATATAAACTATATTTAAGTCATATATTTTTTGGTACATTAGCCTAACTTGAAAATCCCTTCAATCCAAGTGGAGACGATACTCACTACTATATTAATTGTTCGATGTGTATACTTGAAAAAATTTGTGTTTAATTTATAGTGCTCACATATGCAACAAGTTTATGGCACCGTTATCAAGAATTGGAAATTGAATTTAAGTTTAGTTATTGCATTATTTTCTTTTTTTTCTTATTTAGAATAAATTTATTTGTTATTTTTGTTTACCATTTTCAGGTTTATGCTAGTGCATGACATGAGGATGACCTCTTATTATCTTTGGTATAAAAAATCGAACAACTTTTTCATCAAAGGAGATGTTTTCAAAGAGCGCAAAGAATCATTCAACACGGAAATCAACACATAGAGGATCCTGAAGATCTGAATGCTGTAACAATTTAGAATGCTGAAGTTATAGTTCGCCCACATACGATTAGAGATCACTTAGCTCTTGTCTTGGATGATCTCAACCCTGGTGTTGTAGCTCCTGAAATTCAGGTAACCTACTTCGAGCTTAAACCGATAATGTTCAACATGTTAAACTTTATCTGGCAATTTGGTGGTGCGCCTCACGAAGATGCAAGGTAATACATTCGTACATTAATTGAGGTTTGTGATTCATTTAGACAACAAGGTGTGCATGAATATGTGTTAAAGCTCAATTTATTCTCTATTCATTACGTGATCGAGCAAGAGCTTGGTTGAGTGAAGTTTCATTCAATTCGATGGAATCTTGGGAATATATGTGTACAAGTTTTCTGCTGCAATATAATCCATCCAACATGAACACCCAACTGTAGAATGACATAGCATCCTTTCGTCAAGCTGATGATGTGTCAATGTATGAGTGTTGGGACTGATAGAAAGGACTGCTTTGCAAATGTATCAACCATGGATTCCATGATTGGATGTAAGTTGTGATGTTCTACAATGTGTGAATGCTCTCACAAGGATAATCCTAGATGCTTATGTAAATGGAATGTTTCTGGACAAGTCATCTAAAAAATCTTTTCATATCGTTGATAGGATAACAAACAATGACTATCAATTCCCCTCCTCAAGGCTAGGAACGACGAGGAGAAACCAAGAAACATTTGAGTTGGATGCGAAAGATTTCGCTTCAACTCAATTTCAGCTATCACCAACATGTTGAAAAACCTTCAGTGCCCTAGTGAAGTGAATGACGTAAAGGTGGCTAGTTCTGCATGTGTTTTATGCCATGGTAATCATCATGTGAGTGAATGCCTTGACAACCATGAGTCTATCAACTATATAGAGAACTTCAATCGAAGTAACAACAACCCCTACTCCAATACTTATAACCCATGATGGCATTAACATCCTAAATTTTCATGGGGAAATCAAGGTAACAACAATGAAAACTACTTGACTAGGTAGCAAAATATGTGTGAACCCCCAAGTATCAACAAAATTTATCATGGCAAAATGCCAACAAGGGGACAACTTCTTCATCAAATACGAATTCGTTGGAAGTTACTTTACAAGATTTCATTAAGACTACCAAGGCTCTTTCCCAAGATCATTCACATATATCAAAAACCAATGAGCCTTATTACAAAGTCATGGTGCATTGATGCAAAGTCATAGCTCATCTCTAAGAGATTTGGAAGGCCAAGTTGGACAAATTGTCACAGAATTACATGCATGCCCACAAGGCAGTTTTCCTAGTGATACTGAAGTCACTAAATTATATGGTAAAGAACAATGTAGTTCGCTTACTCTAAGGAGTGGTACCTAAATTAACCAATAAGATAAGTTTGGGGGAATAAAATAGATGATCCCAACCACAAGATTGTGCAGAAAAAACCTAAGCTACAAGAGAATAAACCTTTGGAGAATGATGAGAATAAGGGTTCAACAAGTGAATATGTTGATGGTAGACAAAATAATTCTATAGCAAAAGAGAGGCCACGACCAACAGAAGTAGAAGTCAGAACCCCACCACCCTTTCCTCAAAGGCGAAAAAGAAAAACCAAGACCTTCAATTCAAGAAATTCATGGATATCCTTGATGAGTTGTACATCAATGTCCCATTCCTAGAGGCTATTGATCAAATGCTCACATATGCAAAATTTCTCAAGGATATCATCACCAATAAAAGAAAGGTTGAGAAGTATGAAATAATAGCCAGAGCAAATGAATTCTTTTTTTGTGCTGAGTAAACTTCCACCAAAGCAAAAAGATCCAAGCAACTTTATATTCATTACTATATAGGTGATAATTATGTGGGGAGAGCCTTATGCTATATTGGATCGAGTGTGAATTTAATAACCAAGTCAGTATTCTTGAAGCTTGTAATGGGAAATGCGAGAGCAACCACTGTTATCTTGCAATTGGTCGACCAATCCATGTGCGACCCATCAAGTTAGGGTAACTATTTCTATCTACTAATCATATCTTAAGCGATTTCGAGAAAGGTGAATTCACCATGATAGTGGTAGATCAAAGTGTGATCATTAATGTATTTAACACACTCATGTATGTGGATGATTCTGAGGAGTGTCAATGCCTTCGATATTTTGATTCGATGGTGAAAGAGGAAGTTGCAGAATTTTGCTTTAGCAATTTGGTGCAGATTAAGGAATATGTGATGCTCAATGAAGAAGTTAGCTAGGAGCTCAAGAAATTCTCAATGGAGGTGCAACAGTTTAGCATGCTCGTAGCTAGATCAAATACGTGATTCGAACCTTTAGACTTTGATAAATTTATTCATCCAATACCTTCGCTACAACATTCACCTACCTTAGAATTAAAGACTTTGCCATTGCATCTTAAGTATGCTTATTTGGGTAGTAATGAGACATTGCATTTGATTATCTCTTCTAGTCTCAAACCTGAGCAAGAATATAGCTTGATAAATCTTTTGTCACAATATAAGAAAGCTTTAGCTTGGACTATGGCTGACTTGAAGGGTATAAACCCTGCTATTTGTATGCACAAAATTTTTCTTGATGAATGTCACAACTAATCGATATAACCCCAAAGAAGGCTTAAACCTATTATGAATAAGGTGGTGATAAATGAGATCATTAAATAGCCCGATCCTGGGGTAATCTACCCAATATTGTAATACCCCAACCCGTATCCGACCCGAATCCGAGTCTGATGTGTCACATCAAATTTCAAAACCTTTACTTGTTTAAAATAATGAAAATTTCCCGCTATAAGAAAACTTCATATTATTTCAAAATAAGAGTTTACAAACTTATCAGAGCATATACAATTCAAATCATATATCGTACATGCCAACAACAATTTCATATAACAAAATACATATTAATAAAATACTTTTCTGATCTGATAATCGGGATGGAGAAGCTGACATGTCTTGCATTGCCTACCCTTGCTTTACTCCTCTTCTTGCTTCTCAATACCTACGTGTGAAACACTCACACGCTAAGTCAATGACTTAGTGAGGCATAAAAACATATAATAGAAACTCTAACTCGTAACAATGCATGAACACTAAATATGCTTATATTATGCACAAACATATAATCTTTTATATAACAAACACACACATGCACATGTATATCATTATCTTCACACTTAGCACTATTGTCAGTCCTTCTTATTATATGATCTTTATTCACTAAATGTGTACATCATATATCACTTAGAGCAATTCATAAAGAATCAAACATATCATCATAAAGTTTCTATAATTCATCTCTTATCACCTAATCATATACATCACATATATAAGGTGTTTGTTGTTATCTCTCTCTTAGCCCATGTACACTTATGAAAACTAAAGATATGTGAGTACATTGAGGTTGTACACATATATACTGACACCACAGCTCGTATAAAGGTCCACTGAGTGGCATGTGAAATCTATGTCCCGAAGGACTTATCCATATATTCTGAAAAACATAGGTAGCTGCCCATATGTCCCGAAGGACATAGGTAATCTTGTCCATATGTCCCGAAGGACATAGGTAATCATATCCATATGTCCTGAAGGACATATGTAATCCTTGACTCTTGGCATGCCAACTATACCTCTAGCTCTCAGGACACATAACATGGGCATTATCTTTTATCATTTCACATATTCACATGCACACGTAGACCACTTGCACGTAAAACATTTTCATATAAATCACATATCACATTGCTTATAACTTGTTCTTATATAAACATATGCTTTTATAGCTTCTTGTTATATCATTCTAATCACTTAATTTCACTTAGCTCATAGTCACGTGGCTTATCTTATTTACATATATACACATACTTTATAATTATATAGTTTACTCCATTTCACACATAGTCACATAGTTACGTAATTCACTTACCCATATATCATTTCCATACCTAAATCATATTACACCTAAGTCTTCCTCATAAAGTTATACTATATGTCCCGAAGGACATAGGTAATCATGTCCATATGTCCTGAATGACATAGGTAATCCTATCCATATGTCCCGAAGGACATAAGTAATCATATCCATATGTCATGCCAACTATACCTCTAGCTCTCAGGACACATAACATGGGCATTATCTTTTATCATTTCACACATTCACATACATATGTAGATCACTTGCACGTAGAACATTTTCATATAAATCACATATCACATGGCTTATAACTTGTTCTTATATCTTCTTATAAGCATATGCTCTTAAAAATTCTTGTTATATTATTATCATAACTTAATTTCACCTAGCTTATTGTCACGTGGCTTATCTTATATACATATATTCAAATACTTTATAATTATATAGTTTACTCTATTTCACACATAGTCACATAGTTACGTAATTCACTTACCCATATATCATCTCCGTACCTAAATCATATAACACCTAAGTCTTCCTCATAAAGTTATACTATATGTTCATATAATCTCATATTATCCTACAAGTAAATACTTATCATATAATTTGGTATCATCATTTATATTTATGCACCCTAATTTACATACTATTCTCATAAAGTCTTATAACCTTTCTTGTATAATCTCTTATACCATATATATAACTTATACTTGATTATCTTATGTTCACACACACACACATACATACATATATATATATATATATATATATATATATATATATATATATATATATATATATATATATATATATCAAATAATTCTTTAGCATATAACCTATGTCACATGTTTATTTCATTCCTTATGTCTTTATCACATAGCTTATTTCATATTCTTATATGATCATATAGATCATTTGTACTGTTTCACATGACTTATCACACTAACATATACTTATACAAATCATGTAACATACATAGTAACATGTTATCACATATACTCATGCACACATTTAAATCATAATAAGCACATACTTCTATCTATGAATTCATGCATTTTACTATTGGAAATAGACTTATCGTAAGTCTTATTTCCCATTAAACATCATATACTAAATAATGTGCACTACCTGGCCTCACTAGTCAATATCGAACCCTTATCTCTTCTCGATGATTATTACTTATAACTTGTCCGGACTTTTCCCTCGATCACTATCTTTTGCTATGATCCCACGGCGGAGAGGAAGAAGAAAGCTTAAGAAGAAAACTATGCATACTTTTTCACATTTTCCAAGTTTTTATATTACTCAAAAAGGGAAGATAAAATCTTTCCTATGAAAAGACCATTTTACCCCTTTAATTCATCTATCTTTGATATTTAATCCAATATTAAAATTCTTTACTTAAGTCCGTAAACTTTTAACTTATTTCAAAATCGAGCACATAGTTTTCAAAATTTGCATTTTAGTCATTATCCCTATTTTGGGATGTTACAAATCTCCCCTCATTTTAACAAAATTCATCCTCGAATTTTCACTGCACACCTGAATAAGAAGATATCTTCTAATGTTCTCATGTTGCTTTCTCTACCTTGTTCTTTCGCAATTGCACTCAATCATTTGCCTTCAATTTCCAATGAACCCAATCCATTTCTATCTTTTCTCTTCTTCTATTGTACACTTACTTTTAACCATGGAAAATCCATATCATGTCACTTATTATATAGATAGTAGCATCAGTTCTTATCACTCAAAATCATAAATCAATCAAATTCCTCATAAATCTTTAATTGCCTTGCAATCATAACCAAACTTTTATTCCATCCTTACTTGAATGCCTCTAAAACTTCCTTAATACATATAAATCATTCTTTATTTCTCTGACTACGTCTACTTGACCAAGAAACATAACCTTAAATCTTCATCATAGATGATTAATACATACACTTTGCATAATCAAACAATCTCTCCTATCACCCTACGTACCTTTCTTACTTCTAGTCAAACTTATAATCTATACCTCAACATAACCTTTATCACATCTGATTCTTTAAACTTCATCCTCTCATTTCCTTATTCCATTATTTTCAATAAATCAATATCTCCTTATAGCATAACTAAACCATAACTTTCACCCATGTTTTCATACTCTTCTCATATCACTTATACTTATTTCCTTGCCTACATCATATCTATATAATCAAAATACACAACCACATCTAAATCCACATCATACTTAATTAGCTTACCCTGCCATCTTCTTCTAATCCTTTAATTTTAAAACACTACTATCTCCTAACTCTGTTAGTCAATATCGGTTCTTCCAATCTAAAACGTAAATCTTCATAGAACTATTCATATACATTATTTCCAGTCGGAATTAATCTATCCATAATTTACTTAACTTATAAAATTCGAAATCCTTTCTCATACACCATGAAATTTTCTTTGTTCACACTCAACATTTCAACTTCCTCTGTCTTATAAACTAATCACCGATGTACCCATTCTTAAACTCATCTGAAGCATATCTACATCATTTTCCTTCAAATTAGTTGAATACTATTCATTCAACTTATCAAACTGCACTCTTATCCATACACATTACGATTCTCATGTTTCAAATTCATAAACTATGTGTTAATATTTTTGATAAACTTATCACCTAGATACTTATTATCGAACTTTTCCAAACTAATAACCCCATCATTAAATCTTCTATCATTCTCATGATAACATCTATTCACTATACTTCAACTCATACGCATAGTAGCTAAACTACTTCATCTAACTTCTCCGCTTCATAATAGTGGAGACCCTATAACATTATTCTAACTTGTTTTCAACTTCCTGAAAATAACCTTTGCTATTTCAAAGCATTTCCTGAGGTGTCCGCTCTTCATCCTGCCTGGCCAGGGCAGGTGAATTACTACCACCATAAGGTTTATCAGCTATTGATTCACTTCGAAAATTCTTATAATCAATTTTTACTATATCATATAAATCTTATTCTATTAGAAAAACAACATACTACTTACACTATCTTATCAGAAATTTTCACTTTGTGTTGGCATATACACATTTTTAAAACTCATTAAACTTTGGTTTAAGCCTAGAATCGGTTAACCTAAGCTTTGATACCATTAAATGTAACACTCCAACACTTATGCGACCCAGATCCGAGTATTAGGTGTTACATCAAATTTCAATACCTTTACTTGTTCAAAAGAATGAAAATTTCCCGCTATAAGAAAACTTCATATTATTTCAAAATAAGAGTTTACAAACTTAATAGAGCATATACAATTCAAATCATTTATCTTACATGCCAACTACAATTTCAGATAACAAAATACATATTAATAAAAGACTTTTCTGATCTGATAATCGGGAAGGAGAAGATGACTTGTCTTGCATTGCCTACCCTTGTTTTACTCCTCTTCTTGCTTCTCAAGAAATACCTATGAAATACTCACACGCTAAGTCGATGAATTAGTGAGGCATATAAACATATAATGGAAATTCTAACTCATAACAATGCATGAACACTTAATATGCTTAAATTATGCACAAACATATAATCTTTCATATAACAAATACACACATGCACATGTATATCATTATCTTCACACTTAGCACTATTGTTAATCCTTCTTATTTTATGATCTTTATTCACTAAATGTGTACATCATATATCACTTAGAGCAATTCACAAAGAATCAAACATATCATCATAAAGTTTCTGTAATTCATCTCTTATCACCTAATCATATACATAACATATATAAGGTGTTTGTTGTTATCTATGTCTTAGCCCATGTACACATATGAGAACTAAAGATATGCAAGTACATTGAGGTTGTGCACACATATACTGTTACCATAGCTCGTATAAAGGTCCACTGAGTGGCATGTGATATCTGTGTCCCGAATGACCTATCCATATGTTCCGAAGAACATAGGTAATTGTCCATATGTCCCGAAGGACATAGGTAATCCTGTCCATATGTCCCGAAGGACATAAGTAATCACATCCATATGTCCCGAAGGACATAAGTAATCATATCCATATGTCATGCCAACTATACCTCTAGCTCTCAGGACACATAACATGGGCATTATCTTTTATCATTTTACACATTCACATACATATGTAGATCACTTGCACGTAGAACATTTTCATATAAATCACATATCACACGGCTTATAACTTGTTCTTATATCTTCTTATAAGCATATGCTCTTAAAAATTCTTGTTATATTATTATCATAACTTAATTTCACCTTGCTTATTCTCACGTGGCTTATCTTATATACATATATTCAAATACTTTATAATTATATAGTTTACTCTATTTCACACATAGTCACATAGTTACGTAATTCACTTACCCATATATCATTTCCATACCTAAATCATATAACACCTAAGTCTTCCTCATAAAGTTATACTATATGTTCATATAATCTCATATTATCCTACAAGTAAATACTTATCTTATAATTTGATATCATCATTTATATTTATGTACCCTAATTTACATACTATTCTCATAAAGTCTTATAACCTTTCTTGTATAATCTTTTATACCATATATATAACTTATACTTGATTATCTTATGTTCACACACACACACACATACATATATATATATATATATATATCAAATAATTCTTTAGCATATAACCTATGTCACATGTTTATTTCATTCCTTATGTCTTTATCACATAGCTTATTTCATATTCTTATATGATCATATAGATCATTTGTACTGTTTCACATGACTTATCACACTAACATATACTTATATAAATCATGCAACATACATAGTAATATGTTATTACATATACTCATGCACACATATAAATCATAACAAACACATACTTCTATTTATGAATTCATGCATTTTACTATTGGAAATAGACTTATCGCAAGTCTTATTACCCTTTAAACATCATATACAAAATAATGTGCACTCACCTGGCTTCACTAGTCAATACTGAACCCTTATCTCTTCTCAATGACTATTACTTATAATTTGTCCGGACTTTGCACTCGATCAATATATTTTACTATGAACCCACGGTAGAGAGGAAGATGAAAGCTGAAGAAGAAAACTTTGCATACTTTCTCACATTCTCCACGTTTTTATATTACTCAAAAAGGGAAGATAAAATCTTTCCTATGAAAAGACCATTTTACCCCTTTAATTTGTTAATCTTTGCTATTTAATCCAACATTAAAATTCTTTACTTAAGTCCCTAAACTTTTAACTTATTTCAAAATCGAGGACATAGTTTTTAAAATATGCATTTTAGTCACTATCCCTGTTTTGGGATGTTACAAATATCTAACAGTTCATGGGTTAGCCCAGTGCAATGTGTACCCGAGAAAGGAGGCATGACCGTGGTGAGTAATGAGGATAACAAACTCTTACTTAAAAGGACCGTCATGAGGTAGAGGATATGCGTGGACTATCGAAAGCTCAATAAGGTAACCATGAAGGACTATTTTCCACTCCATTTCATTGATGAAATGCTAGATCGATTGGTGGGCAAATCATTTTATTACTTCATCGATAGATATATTAGGTACCTCTGTTTTGGGAAATGATTTTGAGAATTGCCTTGGATATTTAGATAAGGTACTGAAGAGATGTGAGGAAGTCGACCTAGTGATGAACTAGGAAAAGTGTCACTTAATGGTGACTGAGGGTGTTGTTCTAGGCCACAAGATCTCATGCAAGGGCATCGAGGTGATAAGGACATGGTTGAAGTGATCGAGAGGTTACCTCCACCCACCATAGTGAATGGAATTAGAAGCTTCTTCGTACATACAAACTTTTATAGGAGATCAATTAAAAACTTCTCCAAAACCCCCAAGACGTTGTGTATTTTGGTACAGAAGAATCAACCCTTTGTTTTCAACAACGATTGCTACGACGCATTCTATAACCTAAAGGAAAGACTTGTCGCAAAACCTATAGTCATTCCACCAAATTGGACTACCCTATTCAAGCTGATGTGCGATGCAAGCGACTATGCAGTAGGAGCAGTGCTAGGGCAAACGCGAGTTAATTTTTTCATGTCATCTATTATGCTAGCCATACTTTAATGAAACACAAATAAACTACACAACGACTAAGAAAGAATTACTTGTTGTAGTATTTATTTTGATAAGTTTAGGGCATACTTGATAGGAACTAAGGTTATTGTTCACATCGATCACTCAGCTATCCTTAGTGAATAAAAAGGATGCTAAACCTAGACTTGTAAGATGGATACTTTTGTTGCAATAATCTGACCTAGAGGTTAAGGATAGGAATGATATTGAGAATCAAGTTGTTGATCATTTTCTAGGCTAGAGAACAAAGATACATGCCATGACACAATAAAAATTGAGGAGGAATTCCCTGAGGAGAAAATTTTATTTGCCACGACAATTCCGTGGTATGCTGACATTGTTAATTTTCTTGTTACTATTGGTATGAGCCCTAATTGTTCAAGCAATGTGACAACCAAATGATTCAAATGTGTATTTATCAAGATAAGCAAAAAGAGATTCTATTCCATTTCCATACAGTTCCTTGTGAAGGTCATTTTGAAGGGGCAAGGACTGTTACAAAGGTCTTGTATTATGGTTTCTATTGGCCCGCACTCTTTAAATATTCTTATCACTTCTACAAGGCATATGATCGATGCCAACACACTGGGAACATATCGAGAAGACATGAAATGGCATTGCAAAAATATTTTAGAAGTTGAGCTCTTCGATGTATGGGGAATAGATTTTGTAGGACTATTCCCATCTTCCTTTTGTGATTTATACATCCTCCTAGCAGTTGACTATGTGTCCAAATTGGTTGAAGTTCTGGCAACTCTAAGAAATGACACCAAGACTGTGCTTACGTTACTTTAAAAGAACACCTTCACAATGTTTGGAGCATCGAGAGCCATCATAAGTGATTAGGAACCCACTTTGATAACAAGTTAATTGCTAAACATTACAAAGATATGGGGTGAGACATAGAATTATTGCAAAATATCACCCAGACCAACAGACAAGATGAAGTCTCCAACCATGAGATTAAGCAAATCCTTGAGAAGGTGGTGAATCCCAATAGGAATGACTGGTTACCAAAGTTAGATAAAGCACTTTGGGCATATCGTACAAAATTCAAGACTCCACTTGGGATGTCACTATTCAAGCTAGTCTATGGAAAGGTATGCCATCTTCCCGCGGATCTAGAGCATAAGGCCAATTGGAAATCAAGAAGCTCAACATGGATGCCCAACTAATTGGAGAAAAAATATTGCTAGAGCTAAATGAGATGGAGGAATTATTTGCTCAATCATTGAAAATGTCTGCATGTACAAAGAGAAAACAAATAAGTGGCACGAAAAAAAAATTCGTGGCATTTTCAAAAAGGACAACAAGTTCTCCAATATAATTCTAGGTTGAAGCTATTCCTGGGCAAGTTAAAATCCTGATGGTCTGGTCCATTTCATGTACACCAAGTATACCCCCAAGGAGAGCTGAACATCAAGAACCTCGATGATGGCACCATCTTTAAGGTGAATAGCTAACGGCTGAAAGTCTTCATTCCTCTTCCACGACGCGTGAGAGTTTCCACTCACTACCATTTCCTTTATTTTGCTATAGCATTTTGATTTTAATATTATGTTCATAAATAAATTATTGTTTATTTTATCTTTACCATGCTTTCATTACTTTTTCTTCTTAATGTTTCAAATTTTATTTTTAGGTTTTTTATGTGACAGAATGTGGAGAATGAACCCACTGAGCAAGCTGCCATGATCCCTCGTTCACCTGAAATGTCGCAGCATACTGACCCACCCTAAAGAAGTCACACACCACCACCACAATGAGGTACCTCCATTTCGATTAAGCATTTCATTTTATTTAGTTTGATTTCATTTAGTTTTCATGCATTGAGGATAATGTTTCCTTCAAGTTTGGGGGAGGTAATGATCATAGTTAGGCATTTGCATTTATAGTAATCAACATATTTTTTATTGAATTTGCATTTAAGTTTGGGGGATGATGCCCAATGATTATGAATTTTTTTTAGGTTGTGATTGAATGTATGTGACTATTAAGATTGGTAGAATTTACTTTAGGACTTGATTCTTTGCGATTAAACTTTTACATGACTGTATGCTCTCTATGCTTAAGATTTTTAGCATTTTTTATGAAAAACTCTTACATGCCTTAGCATGACTGATAAATGAATGCTTGAAAGGTTATTTTAAACTCCCCTGTACTTAATTGAACATTCTGAATCATGAATAAACACTACGACATAACTATAGAGGAACACTCTGCTTTGTAGTGTTTGCCTAGATAACCCCTTTAATAAATGGCAATAATGGCAAATGAGTGAATGAAAGTAGTCACAAGATGACTCTACCTACTATCTTGGGGATGGAATGTTTGTTTCAATTCATATAGACTTGAGGACAGTAGGTGTGATGAGCTGACACCTCTCCCACCAGTTAAAAAAAGAAGAAAAAAAATAGGATAATGAGAGTAGAACTTGAGCTTCATTGATTAACAAATGCGAATCCACAATATAGGACTTGATTAGGATTTTTCTAACTCTGTTAAGCATAGATTGGATATAATCATGCACACATGCAAAAGATCTTGTCTTAGGGAAAAAATCTTAAAATCGCAAAAGATATTGAAGCCTAAGTTTTTTAGGGTTGAGTTTTATGCCTTAGAACTGTCTTGGACTGAACTTTGTCATAAAATTTCTTCTATTGATTACTATCCATTGCTTGAGGACAAGCAATAACTTAAGTTTAGGGGTATGATAACTCTATAAAAAAGGTTATATTTTGTGTTTTTATTTAGGTTATTGGTTGCTTAAAAGCCCATTTAACTACATATAGTTGCATTTATGTCTATAAAGTTGCATTTGGTGGTTAAATTTTTTTGTAGCATTTTAATATTGAAATTGGTGTTACGTAAGGGGAAAGGTCGTGTTTTGCTGATAATGTGCAGGTAACTAATGCTAAAGGAATGAGGTAAACAGGGTTGAAATAAAATTAGGGAAATGCTACAACATTTTAGATGGAATTTCTTGCATATAAAAGAAAAAAAATGATGAAGATATCTTTAATCACTACCAACTGTCCATAGGTGAAACCTCCTCTGCCAGCTGCCCAACCTAGGAATATTAAGAGAATATTTCCTTAGGTTATAAAAGGAATTTAAATCCCATATTTTAGGGGTGAATTTAAGAGTCTCTTGCGAGTTAGAGTGTTTTATTGTGAATTTAAGAGTCTTTTGGGAGTTAGAGTGTTTTACTGTGAATTTAAGAGTTCTTAAAAGTTAGATAATTTTTTGTTTTTGAGCATAAACAAGATAAGAGATGAAGAGAAAAGGGGTGGCAACAAGAGGCAAAACAAAGAGCTCCGTTATTTTCTTTTCTTTATTTTCTTTCTCCTTTTGTGGTGTTCTCCATAGTCAAGCTCCAAAGAGATAGCAAGCTAGGCCTTTTAGAGAAGCTAGCTTGTTAAGGTGGTTCAAGAAAGCTCACAGCAGCACTTGGTAGTTCTCTTCTCATTCGTTGTTTTTCACTTATATTTATTTGTGGCTTTTGGAACAAATAATTATTCTTGTGGATCATTTGTATCCCACCATGAACTAACCTTATTTGGTGTGAGTTTGCTTCGGATAATTATATTTTGTTTTTAATGAATGGTTTATGCTTCCATGTTTATTTGTTGCTTTGTTCGCTGTCTAAATGTTAATAGCTAAGACTTGTAAGAACTTTCGAGAGTTAGCCATTTTCTAAGTTTTAATGCCTAATATTGAGAGATATGTTAGATCAACATGAACAATGGAGCTAATCTAGGATGACAAGGCTTTAACTCACCTTGGAGATAAGGAAATGGTATCAATGACTAAAAGAGGTAGAACTTAACCAATAGAATTGTGTTGCAATTTACGCTAAGAGGTATTGCCATGGCATTTTCTCTGTCAGATTCCTTACTAGAGATATCCTAGGAAAACATTAGTAAACCCTGTTGAGCAACATATTCATGGAAAATGTTAACGATTCTAGAGACAAGTCATAGGATTCCTTAGTAAACCCAGTCATTTATCCCTATTGTAGCTTGTTTATGAGAGGTTGTCAAGTTATCTTATTTCATACTTCAGTGCTCAACTTTATTTTGCCATAGCAATTCTTTAGCTTTACTTTGTTGTTTTGCATAGCATTTCATAATCCAGACTTCAATACTTTGCCACAACATTCTTACTCACTTGTTTATACTGCAATATAAACTATATTAAAGCCATATATTTTTGGTGCATTATCTTAACTTGGAAATCCATTCAATCTCTGTGGAGATGATACTCACTCACTATTATATTACTTATTCGATTGTGTATACTTGCACAAATTTGCATTTAATTTATAGCGCTCACATACGCTAAAAGTTTTTGGCCCATTACCAGGGATTGACAATTGATTTTAAGTTTAGTTATTGCAGTATTTTTATTTATTTTGAATATATTTATTTGTTAATTTTTGTTTACCATTTTCAGGTGTTGTCCTAGTGCATGACTCGAGGACTATTTGAGGGACCCTTATTACCTTTGATATAAAAAATCGAACAACTTTTTTGTCAAAGGAGACATTTTCATGCAACACAGAAATCAACACATAGAAGATCTTGAAGATTCGAATGTTGAACAATTCAAAATGTTGAAGTTATAGTTCGCACACGTGCAATTAAAGATCAGTTAGCTCCTATCTTGGACGATCTCATCCCTGGTATTGTAGCTCCCGAAATTTAGACAGTCCACTTCGAGCTTAAATCGGTAATGTTCAACATGTTAAACTTGATTGGACAATTTGGTGTTGCACCTCAGCAAGATGCAAGGCAACACATTCGTGCATTCTTGGAGGTTTCTGATTCATTTAACCAACAAGGTGTACATGAAGATATGTTAAAGCTCAAGTTATTTCCCTATTCATTGCGTGATCGAGCAAGGGCTCTATTGAGTGATAGTTCAATGGAATCCTGGCAGATCTGTGTACAACGTTTTTGCTACGGTATAATCCACCCAATTTTGGAATGACATAGCATCCTTTCGTCAAGCTGATGACATGTCAATGTATGATTCTTGGGACTGATACAAAGGACTGCTTCGCAAATATATCAACCATGGATTCCATGAAAGTAGCTGCCTGCTAATCTTTCACATACACAAACTGAGTTATTGTAATTCATTTGTTGATTGATTACAACATTGTAAACTAAAAGCTAATAGGATAAATCTCAACGTCATCTATTAATATTACGTTGGTGAGACATTTGATAACACCAAAAGTAGATTAATTTAATATCGTATGACTAGTTAATCATGAAGAATACTCGAAGATGGATTTTTTGCCAAATGGATATCTAACGAAATTCACAAACTAAACATTAATAACAAAAGCGTTATAAATATCTTTAGGATTTTTTTGTAAAAACCATTATAATTATCCATCATACTGCAAGAATTGACGAACTCAATAAAAACTTTTAGCAAGTATCATCTCGTCTAACAAATAAATGAATCAATAATAGTTTAGAAAGATAAAATGTAAGATATTCAAATATTGTATTCCATCAATAATTGAACTTTTAATATTTCATCTATTCTTTTGTGGTTCTTCTAAATTTTATCTCTGTAACAATTGAGCTATTGGAATTTGAGCCTATAAATATTGAAAAAATAAAATAAGTATTATAGTCAAAATAAAATAAAATTAGATTTTATTATTATAATATAAACATTCCCTGCAATAAATTCATCATACTTGTTGTGATTGTAGATTGATTCGTGATGTTCATTATCAAATTTGAATTCCATTGTGACTTATTAATGAAACAAGAAGTTAGAAAACTCTAAAACTGATAATAATCTTCATATATAAGTCAAATACAACCATGCAACTTAAATTACCTGTAGTATTGAGATATAGGTTGGTCACGTAAATTTAGAACATCCATATTTATTTGATTGCTGTCAACTTGTGGTTGCTATCAAATATTTAAATATAAAATTAGTTCATTAGATGTACAAGAAAAGTTAAACAAAAAAAATATTAACTAGTTAGTATGATATTATATTAAAAATATAAAATATTAAAAAATAATTCAAGAATAATATATAAAAATATTAACAACTTATCATTTTTACCTTTGTATCTTGTACGGTCTTTCCTAATTTTTTGTTTCGACGATTTTTTTTGTCTTGTGGCTTTTTTAGAGCATTTTTTGGTCTAATCGATGACCATCTCATTTTCTTATGAGTTTACACGTGATTGCTTTATTTATTTATTTTTCTCATTATTATCGATTCGCTCAATTACATCAACTTGCGAAATCTTTTTTCACCACATGCATTCAAAGATTCTTCAATTGATAATTGTTTTATGGTTGCCTCAACTTTACTTAATGTCTTTCTCCATCACCAATAGTAATATCAAATGATTATTCACTCATTGCAGCTCGGGTCACTAAATGAAAATACCATCTAAGCAAAATTTTGTAACGAGTTCCTATTGCTTCCTTCGTCCATCTTTTCAAATGTATTGGTTTGGAACTCGTTTGAAATTTTGAAATGAGAGCACCTTCAAAGCATGTGAACTAAAAATATCAAAAAATTCAAATTTCTTACAATTACAACTCACTATAAAATTTGATAAGTAGCATATAATTGTATGATGGCGAAGTTTTTCTAAAGGATTGACTTTATAACTAGTAACAGTTCTTGAACTTTTAATAATGTGCATCTCACAGTCCCAAGTAAGCCATAGTTCTATTAAAAACACTTTAAATAATGAATTGTACACATCTGCAACAAGCGTGGGAGAGATGGCTTACTTTGATTGTCCTTATAATCGGCTTTCAACTCTTCGTAGTGTCTATCGGTCAATAATCTTTCAAAGAGATGAAAGGAATGTAGTAAATCATAATTATAATCAATGTACATCTTTATTTGGTTATTCATACTCTTACTTTTTGAGTAGTTGACATATCTGCACATAAGATTTGTATTCCATAAAGTAAAGCCCATTTTTCTCTCAACTCAAATTGTTACTATAGACAATTGCTATTCTCCAAATTGTACTATGCAAGCATTTTATCCCATGCATTTAAAAAAATCTTCCTCTTCATCGTGATCATAAACACAACTACAAAAATCTTTAAAGCTACTAAATCTATCAAACACGTCACTAAGATGCTTAGTTGTATTTTGATACATATGCCAGAAACATAATCAATGACATGTTTCAGGCCATAGTGAAGTAAGAGCTTTTCCAATTGCAACATCTTGATTTATAAAAATCGTAATTGACTTTTTTCCTGACATTACTTTCGAAATGAATCAAATAACCAAATAAAGGAATTGCATGTTTCATCATACAATAAAACTGCACCAAAGATAATACTTTGCTTACGATGATTAACACCCACAAATAATGCCAAAGGTCTACCATCTTTATTTTTCTATATGTTGTATCAAAACATACGACATCTCCAAAAGATTCATAATTTAATTTCATCCTACTATTTGTCTAAAAAATATTTTTTTATGAAGTCATCGAGGTCAATCTGAATGGCATAAGAAAAATTTGAATCACTCTGTTGCATATTTTGTAGATACACTACAACCCCGCCAGTACATCTGACTTTCATCTCTATTGTTCTTCTAGTACGCAAGTAATTACTATAGTCTTCAGGAATAAAATCAAGATTCTTGATCCCACCAACTTTTCTAGCTAAAATTCCAACACTTTCTTTTGGTGTTAATCCTGAGCGATTAGCAATTTTAAGTTTTACAGCTTGGACAAGATTGATTTTTCTTTGAGATCTCATAAACATAAGCTTAAAGGGAGAAGCCAATACTTGTTTATGATATACAATAAATGATGTTTTAACCATTGGTTTAGTTGATGGAACAATTTCTGTATACTCAATCTTCTTGTGCAATGAGTTTTAGCTGTTTCACTTCTATCTTTATCCATAACATAAAAAACAAAATTTATTATTAAAAATAAATTAATTAAAGCATTATTTACAATAATCACTATCAAAAGTTCATATACATTTACTAGATTAAATAATGTATATTCATAAAATAAAAATAAGAATAATAAAATTAAAACTTACCGACCCAGAGAAAGAGGTAAACTACTGAAAAACGATTGATAAGAAATGAATTAAGCAGGTAGGCTCCAAAGAAGGAGACAAATTAATGGAAAAACGTTCTATAGAAAATAACGTAAACAAATAATCACCAGAGATGGAGGCAAACTACTAGAAAAAACAATCGATGAAACAAATATTTAAATGGGTGAGTAGCACCAAGATTTATTAAAGCCTTTTCTTCCTTTTAATTCGTGCTTCCTTTTTCTATGCTTGAATCACAATGTAAAAAAGGTCTTTTGCATTTATTTTTTTTATTAAATTCGTTCTTTCCTTTTTATTCCTGACTGGTGGGCAGCAATTACTAAATCTTTCCTTCTTTTTTGAGGTAAGATCATTAATTGTGCTTTCAAGGTCCTTCGACTCAAACGGTGGATGAATCACAAGCTTCGTATATGGTGAAATAAAATAGCATGAAGATTAAAACAATAAATAAATAAATGACATAGTAAAGAGAAGAAGGGTTGGCCCATAAGGACTAAGGAACTTCTAATTTATAGCAGTCTTGACTTTGACCGTGGTAAATAGTGTTTGAAATAAATAGTGAAAATAGTGTTGAAGAAGAAATCAATTTAATAAGATAGCCTCGGACCTCGCTTTGCCTCAATTCCATTTGATCATCGAAGAGGATTTTCATCCCAAATATATGACAGTTACACTCTACGAGGCCCAATCCTTGTAACTTACTTTTCTCTCCGATAACCAACAATCCAAAGCCTATTTTCGGAATTTAGTTTACTTGGACTAATCATAGCTATCGTGATTAACATTAATATAGTTTTAGTTTTGGAAAAGCCCGACTCAGGTCATGTTGTCGCAATGAGAATCGAACTCAATCTCAATTTCCCTTAGCAGACCGCCATTAAGTGTGTTCATAGGAAGTCGAACTTGCTACCATCTGATTCTTCCTCCCAACTATAAATCGAAACAACATTCAAAACAACGAGCTCTTTTTTGTTCGAAAGTGTAAAGACTTTAAAGGAGAGGTTGATTGTCATCCATGTTTACAGAAAATTAAGAATAATATCAGAAGATTATTAAGTGCGTTTCAATTCTCAAGTTTGGAATTGAGTAATCACTTTAGCCCTTGGCTAAAGGAGAAATTAGCTAAGCATGATAGAAATCATGCTTAGCATATTTTGAAAAAGAAAGTAAAAACTAAAAACAAATATTAATGAAAGAGTAAACTTTATAAACCCAGAGACAAAGTAAATTCAAAGTAAAGTTGTGTTTTTCAAGCTAAACCCAAAGGGTATTTGTAGCTTTCCAAAACCCTAAAAATGAAGTAGAAATGGAAAAAGATAATACTTGAAAATATTTAAATAAAATCCTAAAAGCAAGTGATAAATCCTAATTTGAATTTAAGTTGAATGTAACACCCATATACCGTATACCTTTCCGTACACAAGATACAGAGGTTAAATCACTTTTAAAACAATTTGTCTTTTGAAAACCCTTAAAAATTTATTTCAAAATTTAAGTTAAAACATTTTATCACAATCATAAAACAATCATCGCAATATACTACCAACATTTCCCTTTGTATATACATTCCAGAGCATTTTTCTTTAAATTCGATTACATGCCAGCAATTGTTCAAAATAAACAATGATTGTCACACCGTCACTGATGAGAGTCAATCTTAGCTTTATGATTGATGCTACTGCACCCCATATCCAACTAGTGTTTACACGTGAAATCAACACACGTTAAGTATTTACTTAGTGAGTCATACTATAATAAAGAAACAAAAATTTATATAAACGTATCCCGTGACTATTAAATGACAAATTAAATCGCATAATTCCATAAGGATCAAATAACTCCTTCCCAGTGCAACCAAGTTTCTTTTATACACTCATCGAATTTATTCTTAATAAGTCCAACCTAACTATCCTTCCATATACTCTTTCCAATCATTCTTTATTTGTCCTATGTACGTTAAATGAGAAAGTATTACACATGTATTGCACCAAAGTGCCAATTAGTCCTTTATCTTTTATACTTATCATGAGTGGCACCTTATACACCATTAATATATCGTTATGTATTTTCACTTGTGGCATCATTTCATGTCAATTAGCACAAGTAAACAATTAGTCCTTCATCCAACTTACATTATGGACATGTTTCTACCAAATACACCGTTAGACATTTTGTCGTTTACCCAAAGGTATTTAGTATTTTATCTAACTGCTATGATTGACACCTTTCTGCTAAATACACAACTAGGCATTTAGTTATTTTAACTTAAAAGCATTAGCCCTTAATCTAACTGGCAGGATTGACACCTTTCTGCTAATGCACAGTTAGGCCATTAATCTATTTCATTTTAGAATTCTATAGTTTACACCTGTGGTACCAAAGGAGTCAGTCCCCAAACATTATTATAATTTACATGGATTGTACACCCACTACCAATATGGGAATTCATAAACTTATTATGACTTTCTTAGTTTTTTAACTAGTTTGTATCATCCATAAGGATTAAGTAAGTCCCTATGATTGAAACCAACTTTTTTCATACTATTATCATATACATCCTTAGTATGTCCAACATACCTTTCTTTCTTTTACATTTTTCTTTTAGTTTTTATTTAGTAATTATTTTTTAGTTTCATATATTTCATCCTTAGTCCTAATGTGGTAATTTAACAACTTTCTATTCATTTTATTTATTACCAACCACCTATAGTTCCTATACGGTTATTCATAACTCATGATGAATTCCGTGGATTTGCACACATAGTGCTCTGTATGGTTATTCATCAACTCATGATGAATTATGTGGTTTTGCACACATAGTGCCCTGTATGGTTATTCATCAACTCGTCATAAATTTCATGGTTTTGCACACTTAGTGCCCTGTACGGTTATTCATCTACTCATGATGAATTTTGTGGCTTTGTACACATAGTGCCCTGTACGGTTATTCATCAACTCATGATGAATTCTGTGGTTTTGCACACATAGTGCCCTGTACGGTTATTCATCAACACATGATGAATTCTGTGGTTTTGCACACATAGTGCCATGTACGGGTTATTCATTAACTTATGATGAATATCGTGGTTTTGCACACATAGTGCCCTGTACGGTTATTCATCAACTCATGATGAATTCTATGGTTTCGCAAACATAGTGCCCTGTACGCCTGTACGGTTATTCATCAACTCATGATGAATTTTGTGGTTTTGCACACATAGTGCTTGTACGGTTATTCATCAACTCAGGACGAATTCTTTGGTTTTGCACACATAGTTCCCTGTACGGTTATTCATCAACTCATGATGAATTCTGTGATTTTGCACACTTAGTTCCTATTTGGTAATCACCATACATATATTAAGAAATCATACATCTATGACTAGTGTAACATATAGAGGTACATAATAAATGCACTCACCTGACTTTCTTTGCTAAGTATCCAAAACGTAAGGCTGATTATTCCTGTACTTCGCCTTTATGATTAATTTTGCTTGTCTGAGGAGCTTGGTTCCAATCTACTCAAGCATCCATTAAAACATGTATCATACCCAATGTTAGTATATTTCGTAACCATTACACTTTAAAAATATTCAAAATATAATTATCTCAATTTCTATAACAATTTCAATCTAATTGGTTGTCACAAGTTCAATAGAATCGATACTACTACCATGGTACCAATACTTCTATACTATGGTACTGATACCCCTTTTGGTATCGATACCCAATTTAAGTTCGATGTTATCTGGTATAGATACCCTTACCATGGTATCGATACTACCATACTATGGTATTGATGCCCCTTTCACTATCGATACCAGTTTTAGATTCGATGTTTCCTAGTATCCATACCCTTACCATGGTATCGATACAATCTCACTGGTATCGATACTTATTGAATCAATATCGATACTACTTAGCTAATTCATCCCAGTTTAGCCTATAGTATCAGTATTGTTCTATCAGTACCGATACACTTGCCCATATTTTTCAGTTTTTACCGTGATTATTACACAAATGAAGTCAATTTTCATTAGGATTACCTCCCATAATGCTACTAAACTCTCAATTACTTATAAATATTAACTTTCCCTCATTTAGTTACTTAAAACATCTAGCATCATTCAATATCATTTGATTCTAAGAATCACACCACATTTTCTAACTTGTTCTTAAACTCATCAATTGCTTCTAATCTCTCATTTACCTCTTTGACAAGTCAAAACTACTAGCAAACATCAATAAACACTCATATCTTAACATATCATTTCAAAACCCATTTTATATAATCTCTATTATTTCCTTTATCTCATAGTTTTAATCTCATCTAATCCTTCCTTAAGCTTCTATTATGCTCAAAGCTTCAATAACTAACCAAAAATACAACGATAAACCAGGAAATTGAAATCTCACCTTTGCTAAAGGGAAGGGCTTTTCCCATGGGGAAGAAGAAGAAAATAGAGAAAGAGATGGCTTTTGATAACTTTTCTTTCCCCTTTCCCTTTTTTTCTCTTTAATTCATCTATTGATACAATTTAGTTCAACACCCTATTCCAAATCATTTTCTCATCTTTTACCATTTATTCAATTAAATCTTCAAATTTCCAATCTTTTCAACATAGCCCCTAACCTGATATTTGGGATATTACAATTCTTCTCCCTTAAGAAAATTCATCCTCGAATTTAAAGACTTTATGAGTTTACCACAATACTTCAACTAGAGGAAATTTTTTTGCTACACCAATTCTGGATTTCGCTAGTCCAGATCTATATGGGTTTTTTTTCATAATTCAAACCTGATCAATTCTTTATTTTTCCCAAGGTAAGAACATGCAATGGATCTGATCAAAAATTAATACGCAATGACACATGAAAACATTTTAGGTCTTAACCATTTTGGTAGGCAAAAGCTAACTAACACAATCTCATGAGGTTCAATAATTCTTGAACTCAGTCCTAACTGTAATACTTCCTTCTAAAACAATACTTTCAGAAAACCTTTATCACTTTCTTTGTACTCAACTACTTTTCTCTTTAGATTAGCATAAGACTTTTATAATTAGTACAACTATAGCACCGCTCACTATACAAATAATGATGTCCATTCATTAAAATAACTCGAATGCTACTAACTCTAAATCGTGTATAATAAAATTCCTCTTGTGAGTCTTCAACCTTGTTGAGGAATATGCCACAACCTTACCTTTGTGCATAAGCACACTTCCTAACATGTTGATAGATGCATTGGTAACATAATATTTACCCACTTAAATTGTATAAATACTGGTATCTCTGTTACAATCCTCTTTAGTATTTCAAAACTCTCCTGACTCTTTTTCGTTCTATAAAAAGACATATCTTTCCTTAAAACTTGTTTAGCAGTAAAGCTAATGTCAAAAAGTTTTTCACTAACCTTCAATAATAAACAGCAAGCTCCAAAGAAATCCAAACTTCAGGATCATTCTTTGGGAGTTTTCAATTTACTACAACATGAGTTTTTTTCCTTAAGATCTACTCTTATACCTTATGTTGAAACAACATGGTTAAAGAAAACCATCTCTGCTAACCAAAGTTTCACATTTGACCAGTTTGGCAAAAAAGTTATTCTCTCAAAGAGTCTTATTTAACTATAAAAATTCATGTATAACCACATAGATTTATCTTTCTTTTCGCTAATAACACACATTCTTCCCAAGATGAAATACTCTAGTTGATAAATCAATCAACTCTTATAATTGAGTCTCTACTTCTCTTAACTCACCTAAGTCACTTCATACTAAATCATAGAAGCTTGTTTAATATATTAATAACTATTAACCTTGAATTTCACATTTCGATATGAAGGTAACTTAATAAATTTACCTGAAAAGACATCTATAAATTCCCAAATTTTTGTGAAATTATCAAACACTTCTACTTTAATTATTTGAGCATCTATCCCATTAACCATAAAAGTTATATATATATAAATCTTTCTAACATCAGTTTCTTCACAATCATTATCGATTTCACATTGAGCGATGATTTTACTTTCTCACTAAAAACTATAATTTTCATACCCTATGCATCTTTCTGAAATAATCATCTCCAGAGACAGAAAACTTATATTCAATATGATCTTAATTCAACATATGCCAATTCCAACAAATTCACATGGAACATAGCCCTTGTAATCTCTATTAAATGTTTACTACATGTCCAACTCAAACTTGTACCATGACCCCCTAGGGTTTACTGCTATCATCTCACTCGAGATTAAACTAAATAGAAGATTTTTATTTTAAAATCTTTCATCTCCTTCTTGAGAAAATACTTGTAACTTTCCATATCCATTTTAAATATTCTCGAGCAATTGAAACATTTTCTCTCTCGACTATAAAAGTCTAATTATCAACATCATTAAATAAGAAAACCTGACAACGTTGTAGCAATAACTTCCTAGCAGTTAATACTAAAATTACACTTGTAATCAGTTTACTCTTTTTCCTTTCATTATGAACTTGACATTTTTCCACATTCTCAAGAATTAATCTCGATTTTAAATAATAATCCATTGAAGCATGAAACAGTTTATAAATCCATTTTCACAAATTACTTTTTAAAATAGCTCTATTAGTTTCATAAAATTTAACATTTATTCTTAAACAACTCATAATCAATTGATCCACTGATAACTCCTCTTTCTATAAGCTTTTAGCGGTCAATATACTTACCGTTTATTCATTTCTTCTTTCTCAAATTAACCATACTTTAAACACTTTAATGCTTCACTTAAGTATTTCTCAAAGGCTGAAATGTCGTTAAACGCTGGGGCATTCCTTCCACAGAATAAAGTAAAATCCCTAATAGCTTTTACCCTTCTAAGACATGATACTGAAGTCATGTCAGATTCTCTTGGGTCAATTGTGATCTCGACCTTCTTTTCAATAGTATCAACTTTCTTATTTTTGTCCTTAGTTTCCGACATCTATTAGAACATACCTAAGAATAACACTCAAGTTAAGACGAAGTGATATCAATCACAATCTAATTTACACCCTATCAGTAACTTTGACAATCTTAATAGCATGTAATCTTATTTCTCAATTCAATTAAACTCGGGTTTGGCCGAGATCAGCTATACATGTAGCTCTGATACCAATAAATGTAACACACATATATTGTATACCTTTCCGTACATGAGATATAGAGGTCACATCAATTTTAAAATAATTTATCTTTTGAAAAACCTTAAAATTTTATTTCAAAATTTAAGTTAAAACATTTTATCACAATCATAAAACAATCATCGCAATATACTACCAAAATTTCCCTTTGTATATACATTCCAGAGCATTTTTCTTTAAATTCGATTACATGCCAGCAATTGATCAAAATAAACAATGATTATCATACTGTTACTGATGAGAGTCAACCTTAGCTTTATGATAGATGCTATTGCACCCCGTATCCAACTAGTCTTTGCTTTTACCTACGCGTGAAATCAACACACGTTAAGTATTTACTTAGTGAGGCATACTATTATAAAGAAACAGAAATTTATATAAACGTATCTCGTGACTACTAAATGACGAATTAAATCACATAATTCCATAAGGATCAAATAACTTCTTCCCAGTGCAACCAAGTTTCTTTTATACACTCATTGAATTTATTCTTAGTAAGTCCAACCTATATATCCTGTCATATACTCTTTCCAATCATTCTTTATTTGTCATATGTACGTTAAATGAGAAAGTATTACACATGTATTGCACCAAAGTGCCAATTAGTCCTTTATCTTTTATACTTATCATGAGTGGCACCTTATACACCATTAATATATCGTTGTGTATTTTCATTTGTGGCATCATTTCATGTCAATTAGCACAAGTAAGAAATTAGTCCTTCATCCAACTTACATTATTGGCATCTTTATACCAAATACTCCTTTAGACATATAGTCTTTTACCCAAAGGTATTTAATCTTTCATCTAAATGGTATGATTAGCTCCTTTCTGCCAAATACACAGCTAGGCATTTAGTTGTTTTAACTCAAAAGCATTTAGCCCTTCATCTAACTGGCGGGATTGACACCTTTCTACCAATGCATAGCTAGGCTATTAATTTATTTCATTTTAAAATTTTATAGTTTACACCTATGGTACCAAAGTAGTCAGTCCCCAAACATTACTATAATTTACATGGATTGTACACCCACTACCAGTATGGAAATTCATAAACTTATTATGATTTTCTTAGTTTTTAAACTAGTTTGTATTATCCATAAGGATTAAGTAAGTCCCTATGATTGAAACCAACTTTTTTCATACTATTATCATATACATCCTTAGTATGTCCAACATACCTTTCTTTCTTAGACATTTTTCTTTTCATTTTTCTTTAGTAATTATTCTTTAGTTTTATATATGGTATCCTTATTGCTAATGTGGCAATTTACCAACTTTCTATTCATTTCATTTATTGAGATGCACCCATAGTTCCTATACGGTTATTCATCAATTCATGATAAATTCTGTGGATTTGCACACATAGTGCCCTGTACGGTTATTCATCAACTCATGATTAATTCGGTGGTTTTGAACACATAGTGCTCTGTACAGTTATTCATCAACTCATGATGAATTCCATGGTTTTGCATACGTAGTGCCCTGTACGGTTATTCATCAACTCATTATGAATTCTGTGGTTTTGCACAGATATTGCCATGTATTGTTATTCATCAACTCATGATGAATTTTTTTGGTTTTGCAAACATAGTTCCCTATACGGTTATTAATCAACACATGATGAATTTTGTGGTTTTCCACACATAGTGCCTGGTACGGTTATTCATTAACTCATGATGAATTTTGTGGTTTTCCATACATAGTGCCCTATACAGTTATTCATCAACTCATGATGAATTCTGTGGTTTTGCACACATAGTGCCATATACGGTTATTCATCAACTCATGATGAATTCTGTGGTTTTGCACACATAGTACCTATTTGGTAATCACTATACATATATATAAGCAATCATACATCTATGACTAGTATAACGTATAGAGGTACATAATAAATGCACTCACTTGACTTTCTTCGCAAAGTATCCAAAATGTAAGCCTGATTATTCCAGTACTTCGCCTTTATCCTTAATTTTGCTTGTCTCAGGAGCTTGATTTCAATCTACTTAAGCATCCATTAAAACATGTACCATACCTAATGTTAGTATATTTCCTAACCATTACACTTTAAAAATATTCAAAATATCATTATCTCAATTTCTATAACAATTTCAATCTAATTGGCTGTCACAAGTTTAATAGTATCGATACTACTACCATTGTACCGATACTTCTATACTACGGTACCGATACCCCTTTTGGTACCGGTACCCATTTGAAGTTCGATGTTACCTGGTATCGATACCCTTACCATGGTATCGATACTACCATACTATGGTATCGATACCCCTTTAAGTATCGATACCAATTTTAGATTTGATGTTTCCTGGTATTCATACCCTTACCATGGTATCGATACTAACTCGCTGGTATCGATACTGATTGAATCAATACCGATACTACTTAGCTAATTCTTCTCATTTTAACCTATAGTATCGGTACTATTCTATCAGTACCAATACCTTTGTGCAAATTTTCCAGTTTTTACCCCGATTATTACACAAATGAAGTCAATTTTCGTTAGAATTACCTCCCATAATGCTACTAAACTCTCCATTACTTATACATATTAACTTTCCCTCATTCAGTTACTTAAAACATCTAGCATCATTCAATATCATTTTATTCTAAGAATCACACCACATTTTTTAACTTGTTCTTAAACTCATCCATTGCTTCTAATCTCTCGTTTACCTCTTTGATAAGATATAACTACTAGAAACATCAATAAACACTCATATCTTAACATATCATTTCAAAACCCATTTTCTATAATCTCCATTAATTCCCTTATCTCATAGTTTTAATCTCATCTAATCCTTCCTTAAGCTTTTCTTACGCTCAAAGCTTCAATAACTACTCAAAAATACAAGGATAAACCATCAAATTAAAATCTCACCTTTGCTATAGGGGAGGGCTTTTCCCACGAGGAAGAAGAAGAAAAGGGAGAAAGAGATGGCTTTTGATAACTTCTCTTTCCCCTTTCCCCCTTTTTTCTTTAATATCTTATTACAAATAAATTTTAAATTCATTTACCCCTAAAAGGACCAAAATTCCCTCTTAATTCATCTATTGATTCAATTTAGTTCAACAACCTATTGCAAATCATTTTCTCATCTTTTACCATTTATTCAATTAAATCTTCAAATTTCTAATCTTTTCAACATATCCCCTAAGCTGATATTTGGGATATTACATTGAATTCTTCCATCCTTCTAGAAATGATGACCTGATTGTCTTCTAGAAGCTTCTGACTGGACGCCACGTCAGACGATGTCATGCCCTGAGTCATTCCCACTACTCTAGACTTTACTCCAGAAAATAAATAAAAAATTGTAGAATTTTGTCCTTTTAGTGTTGTTTCTATAATTTAACGTCATGCAAAGAAAAACGATTAAAAATGCCCAAATCAACTATATTACTTAATCAACAAAGAGTAATTAAAGATAAAATAATAACGAAATAAATCAATCATAAAATCCCCCTCACTTATTCAATGCTTGTCCTCAAGCATTCCTCAATCAACACATCAAAATCACAAGTTAATATTCTTCATCTCACAATATATCCAAGATAACCAAATGAATCAAGATCATAACAATTATTGAAGTTAATAAATAATCAAGTAAAAGCACAACTAGGAACAATTTTAAGAAAAACAAGATACCCATAATATGTCAACATTAATAAAATAAGACTCAATACCTCAAAAGATTCATTCATTTCCTCTCAAAGTGTTTAAGGTAAAAGAAAATCACTCATGCCAAGACTAATCAAGATATTATCATAAACTTGTAATCAAATAAAGTCTCCACTACTAAAAATAAACATAATATGACAATCAAGGGGTCTTTAAAACAAGGTTTAATGGGGCTTAGGTTAAGGTAGGGAAAATGTCATAATCATGGGTTTAGATACCAAGACAAGAGATGTACAAATAAATCCTAACTTCATGAATTAAATACAAAAAGAAAACATAAGTATAAACATTAATAACATTTTTTGAATTATTTTTTGTTTTTTCTATTTTTTCTTGTTTTTCTTCTATTTTCTGTACTGCATTGTTCTAATTTCTGCATTTCTCGAACCAATTTCTTTTGTTTTTTTTAAGAAAAAATAACTTGAAACTAAAGAACATACTTCAAGTAACTAATCTTCTTGTCCTGATAAGGGTAGAAAAGAGAGGTAAAAAGTAAAAAGGTTTGGGTTTAATAATGCGATGGAAATAAAGAAAATCATAAAGGCTTAAAAGTGGTTCACTAATGGATATATATAAATGGGTAGGCCATTTTGGTATAAGAGTGGGTTAATCCTAAGTGCCCCTATAATATTAAAGTATTAAGTCCAATATGTAGTCTCAATATGCATTTAAATTACATGTTCTAGAATTTCAAAAAGTAGTTTGGCACACTCAGTCAAACAATGAGTTAGAATGAAAATATATGCTCGTTAAGCTCATATCTCACATGAATGGGTAACATGTACTAAGTCAAGAACATATCAATCAAAAAATGCATGTGATATCAAGTAAATTTTAAAGAAAACTACTAGTCATGCCAATAACTATTATACATCTTAAGTTCAATAAAAACAAAATCATAAATCACAAGGAAACCAAAGAGATAACGTGAGAATCATGATAAGAACCAAGATATTTCAATATGTCAACCAAGGGAACTTAAATTCAAAAAAAATAAGCAAGAGAAATATCGAAGAATGAAAGTTCTATCCCATCACTTTAATCATATTGTGCCAATGTGTCAATAAAAGTAAAGAGATTGAATAGAATTACTCCCCGTTCTAATGACAGCTACGATCGCGGTCGTGATGAGAGGTACTCGGGAAAAGGTACGACAGGATCTCGGCAAGGTTGGTCTCGATGGAGTTGAGTCGATTAAAAATACAAAGGTACCTCAAAAAATTCAAAGAAAAATAAAATAAGTGCATGGTAGGAATAAATAAACTAAATAAAATTAAATATAATGAAAAATTAAACAACGAAAATAAAAATGGGTTACCACCCATTAAAATGCTTTTGTTTAACGTCATTAGCTCGAAGACTTGGGTCATACCATAGGTTCTGAGAGAAATACTTCCTTCATTTCATAATCTTTTTCCAACTAAGAACTTCCTTAGGATAAATTCTACGATCACACAATTCTTACTACAACAAAACTATTTTATAGTGGCATTTTAGCGACATTTTGAGAGCAAACGCCACTAATTTAAAACATATCACGATGTTTACAATGAAAATGCTACAAAATGATAACATCAGCGGTATTTTTGTCCAAATCATCGGTAAAGACTCAAAATTTAGTGGCGCTTTTAAACAAACACCACTATAAGTTTATTTATAGTGGCAGTTTTCATTTAACGCCATAATTTTCATAACATTAGTGGCATTTGTAACTAAAAATGCCATAATAGGTTTAACGTTTAGTGTCATTTTTAGAAAATACCAAACATGGCAAGATATTAGTGGCGTTTGAAATTGAAAACGCCGCAAAGTTTGAGTTTTTATCTCTTTAAACCCCTAACCCTTTTTCATCTTCTTTTCTTTCTGGTTTTCCGTTACTTCCTTTCTATCGTTTACCACAAATCTATAAATTAATTTTTGCCGATCTCAGACCTTCTTTGGTTACTTCGCCGATCTCGCAAATTCCTTTCTTCAAATCTATTGCTTCGCCCATCTGCTTCGTTGTTTCACTTTGTCGGACCTTAAACCCATATGCTTCACTGTCAGACCCCAAACTCATCTGTTTCAATAATAATCTCACGTTTACTTGGCAAGTTTTTAAGATGAGATGGTGTTGTTCAAATTATTGAGGTAAATTTGATGCATTTTTCATTATCTTTATTCCCAATTTCTTTTTTCTCTAAGAAATGGAAAATAGAGTTCAAATTTTGGAGTATTTGGGTGTTGGGTTTTTCCATTATAATTTAATTTTGATGAAATACCCATTTGTTTCTTTTTTGTGATGCACTCTTCATTTTCTCTAACCAGTTAATTAACATCAGATCTGTACTAATTGTAGATAAAAAACAGCCAACTAAATTCTATGATTTCCTTTAAATAAATCCATACTCCAATAAAAGTGTAGTGACAGACAACTTGTGTGAGGAGGTGGATCAAGAAGAGAAGAAAAGTAGGGCATTCATCGATTTCTTATCGGTTAGATGGTCACCCTATTAAACATCCCTGCATGTCCCCATCTTCTAGGTATGACATACGCATCAACACATATAGCTTGTTAATTCCAAGCTTAGGTACAATGTTTCAACTGACACACGATATTTAAAATATAGTGAATCTAGGGTTTATACAGAAAACTATGATATATCATGATTTATATGTGCTACAAATAATGAAGGCTTTAATTTATGATTTATAGTTGAGTTTAATTTTTGTCCCTTTTAATAGTATTTTAATTTTTTTTAAAGGATAATATATCGATGTCCATAGATACACCCATCTCATCAAAGACTGTAGGGTTTTGTTTTAAAGTGAAAAAGATGAGGTTGTTGTTTTGTTGGTTGGAAATTGTTTAAGTGCAAAGTTTTCCAAAGTTATATAGGAATAAGTTAGCAACTCAATAAAATCAATTATGTGACCAAATTCAGCTGATGTAAGTTTTTGGACACAAATGTTATTATTTCTTAACAACTCAAAGAAGTTAGTTCCTCCCCTTCCTAGCTACCTCCTTTTATTACTTAACTAATTAAGTCACCATTTGCTTAACTTATTTGTCTTTTAGTGACGATACTACATGCATTGCCTTAGTTTCATCTCCACAGTCGTTCATAAAATGGAATATTAATTCCATAGAAGCAGAGGCAAATGAAATACATAATATAAGTAGAGGAAAATGAAATACATAATATAATCATGGATTCATGAAATTGATTGTGCATATTCATGGTTCAAGTGCTTTCCGGAGCTAAATAGTCTAGTTCAAGCTTGTCATCACCTTTTATTTGAATCAACTTGGCTTGTTCTTAAGTTTCTATAGGCAAGCTTTTATGCAATTTAAAAGATTGGCTTATCATTTTTTGTGGGGGACTTGTATAGTGGGAAGCTTTGATTCCATTTGAAAGAAAAAATGCAATGCAGACTATTTCCTTTTTGGATAACTCAATTTCTTGGCAAAAAGTTGATAGGAATCCAATTCCTATTTCCAAAGCTTGAATTTGTTTTCTTCAATGCTTCGTAGTTCCAACTTCCAAGCTTTTGATTGCTTTACCTCCAATAAAGCAGTTAAATTGCAATTCTGTATTTACCTTTTTTTTATTATGCACACAGTGACAATTACATGCATTCTAGAGGATTTTCGGTCTACCATATATTTAGACAGATCACGGTAATAGTGTCTTTAGTTCGACTTAATTATATCCACTGAGATGAAGCTTTCAATATACTAATAATTATTGCCTATCACATGAGCATGCTACTGTTGCACTCCAGAATTTCCATGGAATCAGAAGTAAAACAACATTGCATTCTCTTTTGGTACAGTGTCTAACAAGTTGTGAATTGTTATTCAATTTTTAGCATTCACTTCATGCTAATGAGGTGTTTCTGCTTTTTTTCGTAGCATTGCATATGCAGCTATCAAACTTTATTTACCAAAGTCTGCAATTATGATTTCTTTCCCCTTCATTTTTTTTTTGTATAATTCTCCCTAGCTTGTAATATTTTTCTAGTAACAAAATGAACTTATTGGTACAACAAATAGGAATGGCTACTGGCAATGGAAAGGCAATCAGCGTTGATCTTGCCTCCTATCTATCGTATTTATCAAACTTTTTCTGCATTGAAAGTTTCGTCTACTCAAGACCAAAGTTCTAATGCCCTCCAGTATATCCTTATATAAAACTCTTTTCCCCTCCCTTTTTTTCACCCTGCTAATCCTCATATCTATTCTTTTTCCATTCATATGGAATTAACGTTAAGATGAGTGATCTTACGAGTTGGCCTGAACTGGTGATTCGAGTTCAGTTTTTGTCTGAGAGAAGAAGAGAGAGCAGCAAAAGAAGCAGAGAGAATCAACATTTCAGAAAAATATGAAGAACTTCAAAATCAAATTGAAGCTATGAACCAGATTATGCATCATAATCAAACGAAAAATTCATCATCCTAGAAGTTAATGCTTTGTTTATGTTAGTGACAAAAGTTGAACTACAAAATAGGATGTTTGAAACTTTGATTTATTTATGTTTTTATATATTGTTACTTAATTTGAATCGTAATTAAATAGTTTTTATATATTATTACTTAATTTGAATCATAATTAAATTTAAGGTGGTTATTGAATATTGTTACAGGTTAAATTTGGGTAATACAAACTAGAAAAAATATTTTGAAAATCAGATTCAATTAGCGGTGTTTTAGGGGGAAAACCTACTAATAGAGTAAATATTTGGTGGTGTTTTCAGGAAACAATGCGTTAAATAACAAACCAGTTGCGGCGTTTGTGACTAAAAACACCGCTAAATAACAAACCTATTGTGACGTTTGAAATGCAAACGCAGCCAAATTACCTAACCTTTTGCGGCATTTGTTAGCAAAAAAATGCCACTAACAGTTACAGCGTTTGTATTAGCGGCATTTTTTACGGTGCTTTTTTACTTCGGGATCATTTTTAACGGTATTTTTAAACACCTTAGTAGGACAAAAAAATGCCGCTGCAGACCAGTTGTGTTGTAGGTTCTTTTATTTTTTCCGTGTAGATTTTGACATTATGAAAGGCTTTTCTTCAGATCTTTTTCATCTTGTCCGAAATAATTTTCGGCAAGGTATTTGTTAACCTTGTAGAAATACCATATTTTATGCCCTTTTTACTTAAGTTTTTTTGCTAGTTCTCAAGCCCATTTATTCACATACAGTTGCATATAGTTCATTTCATTGCATATGGTGGTGTTTGAATGCTTCACTTGGTTTATTCGTGATTTCAATGTTGCTTTAGGATAAAGGTTATTCGGTGTGGTGATGTGCAGGATAAGTAAGAAGGACTACTAGGAGAAGGAACTTTGTTGCAACATTTTGGATAGCCTTTTTGGGCGCACTAGAAGACAAAAGCTGAAGATATTTTGTAACCCCCTCACACGTGAACCTATTTCTGGCTAGTAAGAGTAGAGCTTAAGGGGTAGTAATCTGCTAGGGTTTACACTAAAAGGTATTGCTTTAGCATTGTAGTTACCAATTTATGGCTTGAGATAGTTTAGAAACACTTTAGTAAACTCTTTCGAACATATTACTAATTGGATAATGTTTTCCATTCATGAAGACAAATCACAAGAATTCTCAATAAACCCAACCTTTTTATTCCTTAATGAAGAAACCACACTGTAAATACTTATTTTGTCTGGGTTTTCATTCAAATTTCATTTTTGTTTATATATATATATATATATTATTAATTAGCTTAAATATAGTAGATTGTTAGGTTATTTAATTATGTATATATATAGTGTGCATGTTATATAGGTATAGGTATATATATTACATTATTATTATTAGTTGTGTGAATATATACACAAGTTTATTGTATGAGTTAATTATTGGTTATTATTCGATGCACGCATTACTAAAGCGTGACAAATTCATGACCCCGCTCTCCGCTACATACACCGGTTCCTTGCCTACAAATATTCCGTTCGTAATGATACTACCTCCTGTTTGAGTAAGGTTTAATTATTTTCTTATAGTGCATGCAAACCGGCATAAAGGTAAACTTAGGATATTGGTTTGCTTGAGCTTTTGCGTGAGTTGTATAAACAAATCGACCCTTGATTCTCGGACCTTATATTACACATTTAGCATCTCATTTATTTCCATTAACCTTTGATACTACAAATTTAACTCATGTTTTTTCTATGGATCCACTTGCTGCTAGATGTTTGGATTCAATGGGACTTCTTGCACGCACTCCCGCTGCCCCCAACATTATACCTCCCGACACCATTACACCACGCAATGGACGTGTGTACATGAGGCGACCACCTCCGGCAGCCAGTTCGTAACCAGATATGTGAGCTGATATGCAAGGCTTGACAGGTTGCCTTGACACCATTGATGCCAACCTTGTCAAGGTCCTCTCTTACCTTTTCCTGGGCTCATCTCGACGTGGTTATGGTCACGGTCACCACTAGATTGGGGAGTATTCCTTTTCCCTCTCTTTGTTTTTAAATTTGACATACGTTTTGGGACAAAACGGATAAGTGAGGGGGGAAAGATAAGCATGTCGTCAAATTTTTCCTTGACTTGTTTGATTCATTGAAATTAAGTTATTCTGATATTGATGTGTTGGAATCTTTGGTTGCTAGTCTTGAATTTCACTTTATACTCTTGCTTCCTTTTGGATTGTGATCATGTTTTGATCGAATTTAATTTGCATGATTGGTGATTGATATAGCTGGTGAATTTTTTGTTGAGTATTGACATTTCATGCTTTTGTCGATAAAGATGAACTTGACTCAGTGCATATAAACTTTTCTTGTGAGACTTGAGCCTAACGAGCATACATTTTCTTTTTTGCTCATTGTTTGACTTGTGTGTGTCAGACTAATTAGGATGTTCTAGAACTTATAATCACAATGCATATCGAGACTACAAGTTGAACATAATGTTTTAATGTGATAGGGGCACCTAGGATAAACCCACTTTTCCCAAAAAACCTACTCGTTTATATATCCACTAGTGAACCCATTTGAGCCTATTTCCCTTTCTTTGTTTTACACCTCATAATTAAACCTGAAGCCTTTCTTTTTATTTTCCCTCTCTTTTCACACCCTTACCGAGACTTGAGATCTTGTATTACTCTTGTTCCATGAATAAAAAAAAGAAAATGAAAAAAAAATCACTGTTTCCAAAAAAATTGAAAAAAAAACAAATTGTTTACTGTTTCGAACAGCACAAAAAATTATTCTAAAAAAAGAGAAGGAAATATCGATCGTTTCAATTGTCTTTCATCTATTCTTTTTCCTTGTTTTGTTTTTCATTACACTTCATGTTTATTCGTGGATTGTTCTTAATTATTTTGATCTCTTGTTTCAGTATTTTAAACATTTCTTTTTGGCCTTTTCCCTAACCTAAGCCCCGTTACACCTTGTTTAAGACCCCTTGATTATTGCATTATGTTTATTTTTCGTAGTGGAGACTTGATTGGATTCCAAGCCTATGGTAATATTTTGGTTAGTTTCGATTTGAACGATTTCATTCACCCCAAACACTTTGAGTGGATATGTGTGAATCTTTGTGAGGTATTGAGTCATGTTTCATTGAAGTTGGCAATTAATTGAGATATTTTGCTTACTTTAAATTTTCTTGGTAGTATCTTTGCTTGATTGTAACTTGAATTCGGCAAACATCATGAAATTAGCTCGATTAGAAGTTTGAGAAATAACATGAAATTGAAGATGACAACTTATGATTTTTATATGTTAATTGATGAATGCTTGAGGACAGGCATTGAATAAGTGAGGGGGAATTTGATAAGTGCTTAATTTTTTTAATCTTTTACTTTTAAATTACTCCTTAATCATTGGGTTTTGTGGCTTATTTGTTCATTTTGATTCATTTTCTGTGCAAGACATCATATTCTAGAAATTGCACTAAAAGGAAAGAATTCTGCAATTTTTTATTTTCAGAATCGAAGTTGGATTAGTGGGCATGAATTCGGGAATGAAACATTCGACGAGGCAATGACGTCAGCACCTTCTAGAAGATCCAATCAGCGTTTCTAGAAGAACGAATGAATTGGTCACACGTTTCTGGAATACAGATTTGGATTAAACTCATGTTTTAGGATAATATTTTAAACATTATATTTTATCTTTGTTTTAGGTCTTTTAGTTTAAATAGATGTTACTATTTCAATTAGGATTTAGGATATTATTTTAAATAGTGTTTTATTTTATCTTTGTTTTAGGTATTTTAATTTAAATAGTTTTAAGTGTTTTAATTAGGATTTATTTCTTTATTTTAGGAATTATCTTTAGCTTGTTTTAGGAATTTGAAGGCTATAAACACTCTCTCAGGGTAAGTCTAGAGACATATCTCTCACATTTGAGAATAAAATCTTTTTTTTTTCTCTCTAGTTTTCTCTCTATTTTTCGCATACTCCTTTATTTTTCTTTAAATTTCATTTTCAACAACTGCTAAGTATGGTTTTGGTCATGCTTAGCTAATTTTCTTCTAAGCCGAAGGCTAAAGTGAAGGCTCAATTCCAAATGTGAGAATTGTAAGGCACTTAAATCACTTCGGATTTTTCTCTCTGTTTTTTTAGCTTACTTTTCAAATCAAAACGATTTTCAAAACCAAAAGTTGACATTGGTCTGGATATTGTTATGGTTAACGTTGAAAGAAGGATTGGCTTATTGAAGCACATTCGACTTCCCGAGAACACACTCAGCAAAATTATTTCCTAAGAGGAAACTGAGATCGGAATCAGTTTTTATTGAAACAACAAAATCTGAGACGGCAGCTAAAAATTTTCCTTGTAAGCCAACGTGAATCTTGAAGTAAAGATCTATTTCGATGATCCGAGGAATTTGAGACAAAGCCAAAGTCTGAGGTTACTTTCAACATAAGTTTTCTTAATCTCAATCTAATTTATTTATTTAAATTTTTATCTTTATCTTTTAATTTCCTTAAACAATTTAAAACCCCTTTTATTTTTATTACTATTTTTAAAATCTTTATTTATTATTTTAATATTTTTCCCTTTTTATTTATTATTATTTATTCTATTTTATTATATCTTTTCAACTTCATCTGGAATTCTATCCTCCTCTAAATCAAAGAGTTTTACTAAATTACAAAAACCATAGTCCCTGTGGATAGACCTTGCTTCTCTATACTACCTTTTCTTTCTATTTATTAAGAAGTCAGAATTATTTTGATAGCAAAACGATAGTTATTATATCTCAATTGAACTTTTTACCCTTTCTACTCAAACAAAATGTAAAATGGCCTTAATATAATGCTAGAAATACTTACTTATGGCATGAATGATAAGAACCTGATCACATGAGTTTTTAAGTTGTATATGATTTTCCCGATCAAATTAAGGTGACCTGAGGATAGGAGATGTCAACTAGGATCTTTGATGGTAATGGTGAAAAATAATGGTTAAAGGGTAATATTTTGGATGGATAGTTGATAGAATTGTGAAGTGATGGAAAAATTTATGGGTAGAACTTGAATAATGGAATATATAACTTGATTTCAGTTAAGGACCAAGAAAAACCAATATTATAAAACAATATTAACCCAAATCTTACAAATCACTTAACAAAAACAAGGTGGATTGAAAATGGATCTCGACTCATTATATATATTGAGATAGGAACCAAAGATATAATTAGATGGTTAAACGCCACGCTCTAGAGAGTGATAAGTTCGGTAAAAGAAGATGCTGCAAGGGAATACCTTGATAAGTCTTAGATGAAATCAGTGAGACAAACTCAAACTTATATTTTGTATTAATCAAAGGATTTTATGAAAGTTGTTTTACAAATGAAATGTAGTGGCCTATTTATAGGCGAATGACAAGGTAGCTAAATGGACGAAATAGGTAATTAAATGGAGAAATTTGGTGATTCAATGGTTGGTACATGTTTTGGCCGAATTCCATGTATAGGCTTATGAAATATCTATGTATTCAATGCTTGATTCATTTTAGAAGCTTCCTAGGTCCCCTTGTATGCCATAGTCGTTCATGCATCCTTTTGGGGGGAGGGATTTTACATTTGTTATTCCAACGTTACATTATGGGCTTATCTATGCATGAATGAAGTTTCCAAGGATGCCATCGATTAAGTTGCTTCATGCATCCCCTTTAATTGCTCCATTGAATGTACTTGGGATGCATGTATAACCTTCCAACTCCTTTCTAGACAAAACGCATGTATGCTCCTTTAAATTGAGTGTTTCTTTAGTATTTCAATGCTCTATTTAATGGTTATACATGCATCCAATGAATCTTCCATGCATTTACTTGAGTTTCTTGCATCTCATGCTTCTAACTCCTTCTTTAATTGCTTTAATGTAGCACATTCATGGATTAGAAAAATAAATGTATGTTGGACATCCATGCACTTGTATGAATGAATTTAGATAGTCCTTTGAATGTTAAAGCCTTATTTGCATGCATCTGATGTGACTGTTCATCTCCCTTCATACACCAACCTTTATTGATTCAATTGAATGTCCAATGCACCCCAAATTATTCATCCCCTAAGTGGTCGTATGTCTTCCCCAAATAACCCTTGGTGTAGTAAATGAATTAACCAATCAACTCCCAACTTTAAAAATGTGGGTACACAATGTAATAACATAAAGATGTGGACTAAAATAACTAATTGGTCCTCCAAACATGTAATTAAAGCATGTATGATGGTGGAGGTTACTCCATCAGGTAAAAATAGCTTCCGAAAATCCAATCTTCCCTTAAACACCATAGATTAAGCTCGGATGAACTTCTTGAAATTTCTTGAACATGATTAATTTACCTCGATCAAATGGTCTCACAAAAATTACTAAGAATCTTGTGTGGCTTGTAGCCTTGTTCACATAACTGAAGGTCTTACAAATTCTAAAAGGTGAGAAATTTTGGTAACCATTTTCTTACTTTTCAAAAATTTATTCTTGAGAAAATTTGAAAACCACTCTCATTTTTTTCACTAAAAACATCATGCTCTAAAGCCTTATAGATGACCCAAAAGACTTAATCAACATACTCAAATGACTTACTAATGGCTCGAAGGTCTTAGTACCATGCTCAAAAGACTTACTGATGGCCCAAAGGGCTTAAAAAAGTTGAACAAGTTCTTCTCATTATGGATTTCTTCTCTATCATTGAACGATTTCTTCTCATTATAAACTCTCGTTGAAAATTGTTGGTCCCCCTCCTACTATGTGAAGAATTTGGACTTGCAAAAGTTATCATATGTCATTGACAATTGATTTTAAGATACCCCAAGGTAATGACCCGAATGCCTTGGGTTCTTTGTTGAGATCCACTCATTAAATATTGGAGGAGTATATTAAATTTTTGTTGATACTTTGATTCTAATTGAAAAACCCTCTAAATAACTCTTCTTTTCTTCTGATAAATGTTTGAATGTCATGTCCCAGTGTCGAGACCATGAATCATCTGTTGATCAGTCTCCTTCATATTTTAAATTATGCCACTTTGAATATCATTTCCTACATGTTTGAGGTTTATATTTTGTTTCTATCTTTTTGAGATCTTTTCCTCACAAATCTTTTTTCTATTAAAGACTTGTGAAAAAATATGAACCATAAAAACATGAATGCGATTAAGTGCATCTATTATCAATGTAATGCATCCTTTTTATGATGTTTTCTTGTATGCACAAATGCCAATCATCAATCATCTTCCATCTTTAAAGCAAAGACTTTTTTCACTATTGATCATTTTTTGGGAACTATCCTGGTAATGGTAACCAACCAGTTCAAGATTTTATTTTCTCAAAAACACTCTTGTCATATAATATATTTTCTGTCCTTTAATCAAAGACCTAAATCTTCTATTATTGATCATTTAAAAATATACCCCAGTATCAATGCGACTACTCGTTCATTCAAGCTTCCATCTTGTCATCCAATGCATAATCATGTCCTTTCTATCTTCTGATTCTATATATTTTCTTTGAAGCTTCATGAAGAGCGTTTTTTGTTTCAATGAACATCTAACTTGGATTATTGATGTATTCAGGCATATGGTCTTGATGTCTTTTCTATCTTTAAACTTATTTGCTTTATCATAATAGTCTTTTCGGTTCCTTGCTACCATTTGATGCATATTTTCCCTTATGTTCTTGAATGGTTTACTTCTCAAGATAAGCTCTTCTTGTCTTCATATTTTTTCCTTGATAACCCAAGCAACGAGATTTCTTCTTGTGAAAATGAATCTTATTGATCTCTTGATTCAAATTTTGTTGCCTCAACATGAATTGGATCTTTTGTAGTGCTTGTTCGCGAGTAGTCTTTTTATGTCTCATTTTTACTTGAATGCAAAAAAAATTGACTTTAAATGGTCTCATTCTTGTAACATTTATAAACAATCCCATGCTCAACTTGGATCAGCATAAGTGCCATCAGATGTCTTTCTTTCTTCTCATTTGATTTGATAGTTTAATGACAAGGTCTTTGTTGACGAAAACGGGTAAAGAAAACGAAAGAACACGAGAATTTTACGAGGTTCGGCAATGTGCTTATGTCCTCGGTGCCTAGGCGGCGCTAGAAGTTTTATTCAATGATCTTTTAGGTCTAGGTTACATCTCTATTTATAATAGAAAACCCTGGTACATAATTACAAAATCAACCCTGTACCGTACCGCGGGGGCTGCGCCCCCACACCCCCAACCCACATAATTCGTAACCCCACAACGAGACTTTTTATGAGCCATACATAACAAATCTCCACCTTGGCGAATATCCTGCCCCTTGGAAACTTCAATGTGGGTTGGGTTACCTTGCTTCTTTAACAACTCAAAACATTCAACAAGTCCAAGCAATGCTTGAACTTGTCTGTCGTAACTGGCTTGGTGAACATATCAGCGGCATTCTCATCAGTATGTACCTTCTGAAACAAAACCTCTCCAGATGCAACCAACTCTCTGATCTTGTGGAACCTTACATCAATATGTTTAGTTCTAGCACGATACACCTGATTCTTAGCCAAGTGAATAGCACTTTGATTATCACAAAGCAACTGAACTCCACCTTGTTGAACACCCAACTCCTTCACTAAACCAGTAAGCCATAAAGCTTCTTTTGCAGCTTCAGCCGCTGCCATGTATTCAGCTTCAGTTGTAGATAGTGCCATGACAGATTGAACAGTAGACTTCCAGCAAATAGGCCCTCCACCAAGAGTAAACACATACCCTGTCGTAGATCTTCTATTATCCAAGTCACCTGCATAATCTGAATCCACATATCCTACAACCAAAGGATTATCCCGCTGACTCCCAAAAACAATTCCATGTCCCACAGTACCCTTTAAGTACCGAAAGATCCACTTGACTGCATCCCAATGTTGCTTACCAGGTTTAGACATGTACTTACAAACTTGACTAACAGCATGAGCTAAATCAGGACGAGTACATACCATCGCATACATCAAGCAGCCAACAGCATTAGAATACGGAACCTTTGCCTTATCTTCAGCTTCCTTATCTGTCTTGGGGCACTATTCTGATGAGAGCTTAAAGTGATTCGCCAATGGAGTGCTAACTGGTTTTGCGCTGCTCATCGCAAACCTTTCTAGCATTTTCTCAACATAACCCCGTTGAGATAGCCGCAGTTTCCTTGAGTCTCTGTCCCTGCAAATTTCCATTCCAAGAATTTTCTTTGCAGCACCTAAATCTTTCATATCAAATTCCTGACTCAATAAAGTTTTCAAACCGATAACATCATCCATGTTCTTCGCAGCAATCAACATATCATCAACATACAGTAATAGAAAAATAAAAGAACCATCATCAAGGCTCTTAACATAGACACAACAATCATACTCACATCGGTTGTAGCCAATCTTGATCATATAGGAGTCAAACCGTTTATACCACTGTCTCGGAGACTGTTTTAACCCGTACAAAGATTTCTTCAATCTGCAAACTAAATGCTCGTTTCCAGGTTGAGTGAAACCTTCAGGTTGCCGCATGTAGATCTGCTCCTCTAAATCACCATGCAAAAAGCAGTTTTAACATCCATCTGCTCTAAATGCAAATCCCAACTAGCCACCAATGCAAGTACTGCTCGGATTGAAGTGTGCCTGACCACAGGAGAAAAGATTTCATCATAATCAACTCCTTTCTGCTGTGAAAAACCCTTCGCTACCAAACGAGCCTTGAACTTCTCCCCCTCTTTTTCTGTTACTGCTGGTTTCTTCTTATACACCCATTTGCAACCAATCGGCTTCTTACCCTCAGGAAGGGGAACTAACTCCCATGTGCGATTGTGATTCAAAGACTCCATCTCCTCAACCATAGCTGCCATCCACTTGTCGTTTTCCTGACTAGTAACGGCATCATGAAAAGTAACTGGATCATCACTGCTAACAGTAAGTGCAAAAGATACCAAGTCTTCAAAACCCAATCTGTTCGGAGGCTTTATATTCGTCCGTCTCACCCTGTCTCTGGCGAGACTATAATCCTGCAAATCATCCGTAGTGGAACCACCAGAAGTCGGTTGAGAAGTTTCTGGTTTCTCAACTGGAAACTGCTCGAAATCTACCACTGTCGTGTCTTGCTTCTGCTGCAACATAGACTGTTCATCAAAAACGACATCTCTACTAATCACAACTTTCTTCGCAATTGGATCCCAGAACTTGAATCCTTTGACACCTTTCTTGTAACCCAGAAAAATGCACTCCTTCGATTTTGCATCAAGTTTGGATCTCTCATCAGCAGGTACATGCACATAAGCAGGACAACCAAAAATCCGTAAGTTATCAAAACTAACATCATGACCAGTCCATACCTCTTCTGCAACTTTCCCAGCCAGCGATGCCCTTGGCGATCAGTTGATAAGGTAACACGCCATGTTAACAGCCTCAGCCCAGAAGTGTTTGGGAAGCCCCGCATTCAACCGCAAACATCTGGCTCTTTCATTCAACGACCTGTTCATTCGTTCCGCAACACCATTCTGTTGTGGTGTCTTGCGCACTGTAAAATGCCTCTGAATCCCATGCTCCTTACAGAATTGTAGGAACTGTGAATCTGTGTACTCCGTACCATTATCAGACCGCAAACACTTGATTTTTGTCCTGTTTGGTTTTCTACCTCAGCTTTCCACAGCTTGAACTTCTCAAAAACTTCAGATTTCTGTTTCAAAAAATACACCCAAACTTTCCGTGAAAAATCATCAATAAAAGTAACATAGTACCTAGATCCACCCAAAGACGATGTCGTGGAAGGCCCCCATACATCAGAATGCACATAATCAAGAATCCCTTGAGTTGTGTGCTTCGCAGTCTTGAAACGGACTTTAGTCTGTTTACCAAGAACACAATACTTGCAAAAATCGAGCTTACAGCTTTTGACACCATGCAACAAGTTTCTCTTGTGTAATTCTGCCATACCACGTTCACTAAGATGAGCAAGGCGCATATGCCACAATTTTGTCGTATCATCACAGGACTCAACAGAGTGAACTCCACCTGCAACGGTACTCCCTAACAATCTGTAGATATTCCCTGCAGTCATCTTGCCTTTCATCACAGTCAATGCTCCTTTAACAATCCGAATGGTTTCCCTATCCTCGTCAGCCTTAGGGATAAAACCATTCTTGTGCAAAGTGCCCAAGGAAATCAAATTCTTCTTCAAGTCTGGGATATGTCGAACACCACTCAACGTCCGAACGGAGCCATCGTGCATCTTAATTCTGACATCACCAATACCAACAATATTGCAACATCGATCATCACCCAAATAAACCGAACCAGAATTAACCGGCCTGTATGTCGAAAACCATTCCCTATTTGGCGTGATGTGATAAGAACATCCAGAATCAAGAATCCAAGCATCCGTCAATTGTGTCATTGAAATAGAAAGCATATCACCCTCACTGCAATCAGAAGTATCATCCTCGACCACGTTCACAGACTTGGATGAGCCATCACGCTTCTCATCGGTCTGCTTTTTCAACTTCGGACAGTCTCGCTTCATATGTCCCGCCTCCTTGCACTTGTAACAGTGAATCGTCTTCTTATCCCTGGATTTGGATCTGGAATTCCGCTTCCCGGACCCTGCCTTCTCTGGCTTCCGTCCACGATCTCGATTACCCTTGACATATAAGCTATCGGCTTGAGAGCTTTCCCCTGCATTCTGCTTCCGCTGGTTGTGAGCCAACAAGGCTGCAGTAATCTCCTCAACGTTGATAGTCTCTTTCCCATATGTAAGAGTAGTCACCATGTGTTCGTAAGAGGAAGGCAACGAACACAACAGAATCATCGCTCTGTCTTCATCCTCAATTTTCACATCAAGCCGAGCCAGATCAGAAATGATTTGATTGAAGACATTCACGTGTTGCGCCAAATCGTGATCGTCCTGCATCTTCAGCCCATACAGCCGCTGCTTCAGATACAGTTTTGTCGTTAAGGATTTGGACATAAACTGACTTTCCAACTTCCTCCAAATTTCGTCTGGAGACGATAGATGCATGACGTGATACATGACGTGATAGATCGCAAAGCCTTCAAGATCCCTTGCTGCGCCAATAGATCCTTCACCCTCGTTTGCCATAATCCGAAGTTACCCTGACCATCGAATTTCGCGACTTCGAATTTTGCTCCTGACATCTGATATCAATTGTTGACGAAAACGGGTAAAGAAAACGAAAGAACACGAGAATTTTACGAGGTTCGGCAATGTGCTTACGTCCTCGGTGCCTAGGCGGCGCTAGAAGTTTTATTCAATGATCTTTTAGGTCTAGGTTACATCTCTATTTATAATAGAAAACCCTGGTACATAATTACAAAATCAACCCTGTACCGTACCGCGGGGGCTGCGCCCCCACACCCCCAACCCACATAATTCGTAACCCCACAACGAGACTTTTTATGAGCCATACATAACAGTCTTCTCTTCATGAGATCTCATATCCAGATAAACATTAGCCTTGGGTCTTTACAAAGCTTTTGAAATCATTGTCAACTTCGATGCAAAAATGTCTTCTTATTTCCAAGCTTGTTCATTTTCTAGTACAGAAAAGGTTATCAATATTTAATACATGAATCCCTTGAATCTTAGTTATGAGTTAAGATACCAAAACATCCCGAACTAAACCACACCCATTCTTGTTAAGGAAGGCAATTGCTTATCGATATGTTATTTGGTTTTTGACGATTTAAAAAAAAGAAATTTTTATTCTTGAATCTTTTGATCTTTCAGACTTTATTGTTTCAAAAATCGAAGAATGTCTTCATTGTTTCTATGTCACTCATTCTACTTGCTCAGGATTTTGCTTCTTGTCCTATTTCTTTATTTTCGAACACTTGATGTAAAGTGAGCCTCGTCATTTTCAAGGACCTCTTTTATTCTTTAGATATTTCATATTTGAAAATGTTTTTCTCCTTTCTATTATTTTTTCAGAATTCAAAAGAATAAAGGAATTTTATAAAACAAAATGGTTCCCTTACTTTAGGCTCACAATAAAAACAAATCCTCAATTCAATGAATATCAAATAAATCAAACACTTTCTATTTTTCAAAAATTATAGCCCTTTGACAAGTGTTAAAATTGGTGAATTGGTTTTAGGTTGGTTTCTTAAATTTTATAATGTTCTAGTCATCGATATGAACTTTCTTTCTAAGTCATTGGGAATACTTTGGCATGCCCCTCTATCTCGATTTGGTATTCCAATCGGATGCAGTCAAAATGATGCAACTAACATATTTGATTGCCAGACCTTTTAGAGAGTGTTTCTATTTTGGTTCTCTGAAATCTTACATTTGTTCAAGCTTCATAGACTCCTTTAGTAGAGTCCATGTAGAAATATCGATCTAAAACCAGAATTCCCGAGTGCTTGTGTAATGTTGACTGTAACAAATGTTTCTCAAATTTCTTAGTCCATCTTCCACTGAAACTCATTATTAATTCAAACCTTCGACTTTTTTGTTTTCTTGAATTTCAATTCGTTTACTTTAGTTTCATTTATCCTTGCTTTGGTTTTTATTGGGGAATTCATTCTGTCATAAAGTCTTCAACTTGACAACCACAGTGAAGAAAACATCAAATTTCTAGGTATCTCGATCAGTGTCACGATTTGAATGTAACATATTCATAAAGCTAGGGCTCTTGTCTTACCTCTTTAGCTCGTTGCTTTAGCAGAATACCTTTTATCCAGATTTGCAAATCTTAATAGCATGATTAGAGGATTAAACTCATTGCAAAGTCTTCGACATGATAATCAAAGTGGAGAAAACATTGAATTATCGAATGACCTGATCATTTGCAAGATTTGAGCAGTACTTACTTCATGAAGCTCAGACTTACCTCCATAGCTAATTAGCTCATTAATTTCAGTGGAGGCCCCCAATTATATCATATATACCTCATGATGATGCTTCATTAACTGTTTGAGTATTCTACTTCAAGATTTCTTAAGCTCGTCAAGAAGAAATTGTTATAATATGGGTGTTGTTGAAGGTCAAAAATTTTTATCTTTAAAGTTCAATTCCTAAGCAATTGACCTAAATTAAATTCATTTACTCCACCATTCCATTTGCAAAGATTACATAACATCATCAAAAGTCCTCAATAGAAATGCAATCTAATCAGTTTTACAATGCCATATACAAAATATGTCTTGTTTTATCCTCTCCTATACATACTCGAATGTGTTGTCTTTAACTACTTCATCGTGGGAAGAGAAGGTTATTTTTTCCTTGTATGAAAAAGCGTGTGATGTTCGAATGTAACTTCTGGAGCACGATAGGGTCCTTATTTTATGAGGATTCAATCTTGACACATGTGAAAAGTCTATAACATCGATTCTCAAAAGAGAACTTTATTGTATTCGATATTCATTAAACATAAATAAGAAACTTGTTTTATTGCTCGTAGTCTGAAAAGTAACATATATTTTTTAAAGATCATTGAAATATATAGGAAAATGAAGAAATAACCAAAAATATTCAAACAAAACGATATGTTTTCATATAGAATGTAACTATGCTCAGTGATTGGTGGACAAAGGCTATATGTTCATCCTCGAATGCCCCCATTACTCATCGAATATTTGGGTGCTTGATTCAATACAATTCCTCATCTTGCCTTCAATGCTTTATTTGGTTTGTTATCCACCACTCAACCAATTCTCTTATTAATGTTTTATTTTCAACCAGTGTCTCTATCTCTTTCTTTAATAGCATACAATTATCTGTAGAATGTCTAGATACCTCATATGGAAATCACCAACACTATTCTACTCATAGCTGTGAGAAGCCAGTTTGGCATTACTTTCATCAATCTTGGAGCAAGGTATTGATCCTTAATTAAATGAGCGAACACATCTGAAATAGGCATTTGGAGTACCTCGAGGGCCCATCTTACTTTAATATCTTTTCTTGGTCGGTTAGAGTGACTAGTTGAATCCTTTCTTTTGTGATCGTGAGGGCTTTAGAAATGACATTTGTTCACCTTAGTTCCATCATTTGTTCGCTTTTTCTTGGTTGGTTTGACCTTTAAAAATGACTTTTAAGTTTGCCTCGTTGATTATTTTTTCTATTAGCTTTTAACTCATCATGAGATCATCAAAATCACTTATCAAGTTCGCAAGCATTAGCTCGAAAAAATGAAGTGTAAAAATTTAATGGAACGTATGACACATTTTATTTATTTCATAGTAGGTTGAATTTGAACTACCATTCCCCTCTATTGTTAGCATTAGTGCCCTAGGTAAAGAGTAAGAAATACTCGACTCGAAAAATCAATTTTTTTCAATTTCGAGTTATTCGATTCAAATCAAATTATTGATTCAAATTTTGAGTTTGAGTAGAGTTGAAATTTTAAAATTTTGAGTTACTCAAAAACCAAAAATTTAACTGACTATTTTGACAATTTTGCAATTTAGTCCCTAATTTCCTTATTCCTTCAATTTCTCCTTCATTTTAAGTCCATTCTTTACCAACTTTGAACAACATGCTCATAAACCATCATAGAATACCTATGTGCTTTAAATACCTCTTTTTTGATAATATTTTTTTAATTTTTCAATTTAGTCCCTCAACTTTTCATGATTTTCTTATTTCTTCAATTCATCCTTCATTTTAAGTCCATTTTTTTTTACCAAATTTGGACCACATGCTCCTATACCACTATAGAATACCTATGTAACTTCAATTCCTAATTTTTACAAAAATAAAATATACTCTCTTTTTACTTAATCCATTAACTTTGAATTTTACTCAATTTGGTCTTCTGACTGCAATTGTTTGCAAATTCTTTCTTCCCATCAATTCTTTGACTCTTTTATACTCTCATCAATACTTTATCGTCAAAGTATCTTCTTTAAAATATAATATTGTAAATATATATTTTATAATTTTAGATTATAATTAATATATTAAATAATACTATAATGTGAAAACAATATGAATATATATATCTTATATGGTTAGAGAAAATTGAAAAATTGAAATCAATCCTTACTGTAATACTACAAATAATTATAATAAAATTTGAATATAATCTCGAATAACTCGACTCGAATTTCTTAAACTCGAATTACAAGTTAATTTTAAGTTACAAAATATAGCTTGTTAACTCGAATAACTTGAAATTTTTTACTTTACTCGTTCGAATGCTCGCCCCTAGCCCTAGGCATATTGTATGGACATGATATTTTGATTATTGGTTTTTATTATTATCATTTTGCATGCAATTTTATTATTAATATCCTTGAATAATACTGTTAATTATTTTAAATATCCCTAATCAATTATTATTGTGGGAACAATAGTAAAATAAGCTCGGTATGAAATTTGATAGATATTCATGAGGTGAATATATGAATGAGATTCAAACCAAGTTCATATGTATTTGCTGAGAACAAATATTGGATTGACTCGTTTTGAGACTAATACATGGATTAAAGTTATATATTAATTTCAAATAGTTATTTCATTAAATCATTTTACCTGAAATTACAACAGTTCTCAATATGACCATTGTTATGTTTTGACATAATCAAATATTGTCTTTAATCAGACAATTATAAAGGTTATACTTGAACATGACATGAATCGTGTAGTGAGATCTGAGTGATTAAGATGAAATTTATCCCTCTTATCATGAGACAGATATCTCATGGCCACTCTATGATCGAGACTGAGAAATGTATGGTCATGCTCAAATGAGTTGAAAGAGATCAATGTCATTAGTTTAGTCAGTTGAATTAGGTATCGAGAAACTGAAGATAGAGTTATATAAGGTTGACATTTTTCATGCCATATATTCTATCAAGATATCATGAAATAAAAGGATTATGACATAAGATGCATTAAGGTTTTCTCAGATCATAAGCTTTTCATTTAACTTAATTGAACCTATAACTTGTATGATCAAATGAGATTTTATCTACTCCTCACGTTAATTGAACCTATCGCACACTACGAATGGATAAAAACGGTCATGGTTATTACTATAAATGATTATTTAAGATAATGAGATTATTTTAAATTATAATGTAAAAGATTATTTGTTATTCAAATTTAAATAAGTTAGTTTTGTATTCTTTTGATAGAATATTTTGTTTATTATTATTATTTCTTTATTTGATTTATAAATAATATTAATTAAATAATAGTTTATACATGCACCACATGCCACATGCCAAAGGACAATGGGCTAACACTTCCACTTGGCCCCATCACACGAGGTCGGACTAAACTTCTTAAAGACAAACTTCAAGTTGCAATCCAATCCTTCATCAGCAAGGGTCTACACACCCAAATGAAGATTAAAGAATTCAAGGAAGGAAACCCACCACTCCTTCCTTTCCCCACCACTCCTTCCTTCCACATCTCTTTGGATCAATACAACTCAAGTCCAAGGAGCTTCAAGACCAAACAATGCAACACTTAAAGGCAACCTTGAACATGCCTTTAAAGTCCCTTAGAAAAATAGTCCACTTTGTAAAAGTTAACCCATTGCTAATCCTATAAAGCATGGGATAACTAGTTCCTTTTCAATTTAGTATTTAAGTTATGTAAACCCAATTCTATAAGGGTTAGTACTTTCGTTTACTAGTTTTGTTAGGATAATGTTAGAAAGGTAATTTGCTTAAATCCCCAAACCCTAGCCTCCCGATCCTAGCCTTATTCATTCCACTACTTTCTAGAAGCTTAATATAGACCATCCAACACATCCAATGACTGCGAACCAAGTCTTACATTCAATTTCCTTGTTTTCATCTCAACTACCGGATCTGAAACTCCATCAATGGCTCATAACCATGTTGCCAATCAATCCAACTTCTACAAGGGGATTACTTTATTATTTTATTGTAATTTTATTCAATAGTTATTAAGCTTCATGGAACTCCTCTTATATATAAAGGTGGCTCCATTCACCATTGTAAGGATATCTTTCCTTGAATATCAAACAACGAGAGTTCATTTTTGCGAGTTTTGATTGCCTTTGCCTTTGAAACATTCTTCATCATAAAGTTCTTTCAAGTTCTTCTTGAGAAAGATATTCACACTCCGGTTTTCCTTTTCATTACGATTAGGAGAATTGGATAGAGTCGATTATTGAGTTTGCCTAGTTAATTGCAATTAAAAGGGTTCATAGGACAACTATCCATCGATTATCATCATCACCAGCATCAAATCACACTACCATCATCCACCAAAACCCCTTTGTATTAACCTCATACCTACTGGTGAAAATTTTCAATTTCAGTTTTACATTCGATTCGTTCATCATTTCTTAATTCTTTTTGCATATTAATAATCTATATATCATATTCTTCTAATGAATATTTTCTTGTTTAATTCTATGTTAGGAACAATTTTGCTCAAAAACCCTAATTTTGGCTAAGTTATTCATATCCAATTACCTTCATTATCTTTATCTACCATCTTGACTTTATTTACCTTCATTGTCTTAATATTCATTGTCCTAATCTTGTTCTTGTCTTTGATTTCAAGCAAATTTCCCAATTCAAAACCCTAATTGTCATCTCCCTCTCTTCCTCATTCCATATCGTTCTTTGATCGAGGTATTTTTCTAGGTTTGATTCTTCAACAACGAGCAACGTTCATTACTCTACTTCCATCCCTTATCGATATTTTATTAGGATTTGGATGAATTTAAATTCTTTATCAAATAAGAGATATGCTTTATATTATTATTTATTTAAAAGTGTTTTAGATAAATAATATTTATGTTATTTTTTAATTTTAAAAAGTTTTAAATTAAGTATGATAAAAAACAAAGTATAAATTTTAACCCTTATTAAGTCATACATATATATGTGTGTGTAATATATTCTTAAAGTAAAATTTTAATCTTTTTCAGTCGTCAAAATCCAAAAACCACAAAAACATATTTTTAAGAAAAAGTGAAACTAGCATTCGGTTAACCATTATTGATTCATTTGCATATGTATACGTGTAGAGGGTGGTCGTCTTTTAGAAAGGCAATACTTTTAAAGATCAAAAGAAAATCAAAGGCAACACAAAAGGATTTTCAAACCATAGATTAAGGTAATCTCACAATTTTATTTTACCGTAGTTAGTATGATATGTTTGAGATCCTAGGATTGACCGAGTTTATTTAAATTTTCATTGTGTTATCCTTGCCTCAATTTCCAACATCCATCTCAAAGTATATTCCTTAAAGCTTTCAACAACTTGTATTCTCATACCCTGAAGATCTCAACATTCTGGAGCTAAACCCCTGTCATACTTATATTGCTCAAAGAAAGTATTAGCCAAGTCAAGTCATGACATGATTTTCTCTTTTCTTAATCTGTTATACCATGCCACTATTGGTCCAACAAGACCATCACGGAAATAATGGGTCAATAACTTATCGCCGCTTAAAAAGCCTTTCATCTTTCTATAGAACAATGTTAGATGGAGCATAGAACAACTAGTACCATAGTATTTCTAAAACTTAGGCACCCTAAACTCAGGCGGCATGACCAAGTCAGAAATCAAACAAAGATTTCTCACATCTAGCTTTCGGTAGGAGGCATCAACACCTTTTGCATCTTCGATACCTTCTACTATTAATTTGCATCTATCTATCAATTGATTGAGAAGTTTACGTTCATTTGAAATAATGTTGTCATCAAGGATCTTCTTCATACTCAAGTAGGATACCCTTGAAGGCAATTTTGATGGATCATTGTAAGAAAAATTTAATCCCAGAGGACATACAAGACCTTTCTTTTCAGCAATCAAGTTGGCAACGATATTTTTTTCCTTGTCAATATCCCTTTTCATAACATGATCTATCATGCTTATCTGATTCTTGGGGATCTGCTCGAGAGTAGATTGATGTAACTTTTCCTTTCTACTTTCTCACTTCTATTGAACCTTTTGTAGATTCTCTTTCATATCTTGATTTAACCTTATTCCATTTTTTAATATTTTAGGATTGAATTCGCGTGATTAGGATCACTTCCATGAAACTCTCCACAAATGATTTACATATTTGAATATATGTAAAAATGCTTAATAGTTGCAATGCAAATTCAGAATGTAAATATTCAAATGCAGAATGTAAAAATGCAAATGCAACGAAGGTATTGCTTCCAAAGTAACTATCATAAAAAACTTCTGAAGAACAAACATCTCAATTCATCGAGTTAGATAAAACTAAAAATGGTTACTAGCCTTATCGCTTAACTTCCTAGTTTCTTCAAGTAATCCAATAAGATAATGTCCCTCTTCGATTTTGGTTTGGCGTACAGCTTCAATGCTTCAACTTCTTTTCAAGAAAATGTACCCATCGGGCCACCATATGAACATGAGCTACAAGCATTATTCATTGCCTCGTGCTGATCTTAAATGAATTTCTTGGCTTGTTGAAATTGTCTTTTCCATGCAAAGCTTCTCATTTTGAACTAACTTCATTGTTATTTAATGACTGTAATTTAGATACATTCTTTTCTAGCATTTCTTATCGAACAATTATATCAACATCATTGTATCAATTTTGAAAAGCTTGCTCTGCTGCTTCTTTGTGGATCATTGTCGCATTTTTATCTACCTCTTCTTGAGATATTGTTGTATTGAAAGACTTCTAATGCGACTATTAACTCGAGAAATAATTCCTTCGAAATGATATGTCATGTTTATGCAGAAAAAAAAAACAAAACAAGAAAAGAAAAATAAGTTAGTAAGATTAAAAATAATAATCAAATAAAAACTCATAAAGCAAATAATAAATAGACAACAAGAAAAACGTAAAGAACATAAAGAAAGCTTTAAAAACCCTAACCGCAAGCATTCTAATTCTCTTGGGTATTTGAATGGCTCTAATGGGGTGAGCTACTAAATTTTCTATATGATGGTTCAGTTCTAGAAAGGCTACCCGAATTATTCATATTTTCTGCTAAGGTAAATAAGGACTTTGATCCTAGCACACTACAGGATTTGTGGACTGAATTCAATTCAAGGGAATACATTTCTAAATGCCTATCAAAGGGGGGAAAACATTCTCGAAGAGATAAAGAATGTCTTCCATAAGTAATCTGCTAGACCTACACAAAGAAAAATTATATTCTTTGGTGGTGTAGAATTTCCTTCCACTTGGGCGAATCGGGACAAAGCTCGGGTATAGAGCTGTGATATGCACTAGTTCTAAATGCTTTAAAAAAAGCTTTTAATTAGAGAATTTTTTTATTTTTAAAAATCGTAATGAATCATTAATTAAATAATTTCAAACTCAAAATTTCCAAAATCAAAACAAAGGATAATCAACTTCTGTTTCGACTCTTTTTTCATTTAAAAACAAAATTGTCTACAGTGGATTCACCAAGCTGTCCGACTTGACGAGTTTTAGAAATGTTTGAAAAAAGTATATAAGAATTGCCACCAATAATTTTTAAGGTGAGATTGGATAACTAAAATTGAGTTATTTTAATAAAACTTTTAATTTTACTAAAATTCTGATGTTTTGGTCTGCAAAATCAGAAATCAGGTTCGGGTATCAATTACGCGTGGGGAATGTTTAGCACCCTCACAACGCCTAAAATTGGTACCTAGTTGACTACGTTTTGCTTTAATTTTAAAAAATATAAGTTTAATATTTCATTTAATTTACAATATGGCGTGATATAATTTGAAAAGGGTGTTTATTTACTTCGGAATTAACAATAATAATTCCAAACAAAGGTGAAAATTATATCGTTAACCTCTAATAAATAAATATTGGCTTAATATTTTTCTAAAAACATTTTATGCTAGCAATCAACCAATTATTCAGTCCTAAATTATAATTTTAAGGAATATAAGAATGTAATAATTTATATTGAAAAAAAAAGAATTTAGTTAAACAAATATATTAAGGAAACCTCACTCAAGGTGATATCAATAATGATTGTGAAAGAAAAAGATGTCAGATATATATATATATATATAACTTTTATGGTTAATGTGATAGATACTCAAGTAATTAATATAGAAATTGTTTGATAATTTCACAAAAATTGGGAATTTATAGATGTCTTATCAAGTGGTCAGAGTTATAGCCAAGTTAGTTAGTGAGTTCAATGTAACTACTAGGCTTGTTAATAGATGTATAAATGTGGAAGTTGATCATTTAGTTAAATCAGGTATAGGATAGCACAAGGTTTTGTGTGTTGTTTGTATTTGGTGGTTGTCTTTGGGGTTGGTTTAAAGGGGTTTTCTGTTGTATTTTATGTTTTGAACTAGTTGTATCTTGTTCTAGTAATAAATATTTGGGCACTCTTTTCCTCCTTCCTATGACCATTGAATTTCTAGGAGCTTAATGGTTATGAAGAGGGTTTTTAATGAGACCCTATTTCTATAAATAAAAAAAAAGTTACCGCCATATCAAAAGATGGAATTCAAGGTTAATGATTATTAATGTATTGAACATGTTTCTATGATTTAGTATTAAATGACTTAAGTGAGTCAAGAGAATTAGAGGCTCAATTATAAGAGTTGATTGATCAAAGTTTTATCAACTTTTCATCTTCGGAAGTATGTGTGTTAGTAGCTAAAAGAATGATAAAACTATGTGGTTACACATAGATTTTGACAGTTAAATAAAAACTCTTCGAGGGAAGAACTTGTTTTCCAAAATCTCCATTGTGAAACTTTGGTTAGCAGAGATGGTTTTCTGTGGCCATGTTGTTTCGGTATAAGGTATAAGGTATAAGAGTAGATCTTAAGAAAAACTCATGTCGTAGTAAATTGGAAACTCCCAAAGAATGATCCTGAAGTTCGGATTTCTTTGAGGCTTGTTGTTTACTATCAATGGTTAGTGTAAAACTTTTCAACGTTAGATTTGTTGCTAACCAAGTTTTAAGGAAAGATATATCTTTTTGTAGCACGAAAAAGGGTCAAGAGAGTTTTGAAATACTAAAGAGGATTGTAACGGAGATACCTTGTTTATACAACTTGAGTTGGGTAAGGATTATGTGGTTTTTACTAATGCATATATCAATTGTTTAGAAAGTGTGCTTATGCACAAAGGTATACAACTTGAGTTGGGTAAGGATTATGTGGTTTTTACTAATGCATATATCAACGGTTTAGAAAACGTGCTTATGCACAAAGGTAAGGTTGTTACCTATGCCTCAATAAAGTTAAAGACTCATAATAGGAATTATCTACACATGATTTAGAGTCGGTCGTAGTCGAGTACCTTAAAAGATTTGATGTCATTAATTGTATAGTGAGTCGTGCTATAGTTGTGCTAGTTACAAAAGTCTTATTCTAATATAAAGAGAAAAGTTATTGAGTAACAAGAAAGTGGTAATGTTTTCAGAAAGTATCGCTTTGGAAGAAATTATCGCGGTTGGGACTGAGTTTGAGAATTATTGAACCTTGATAGATTTTATCAATTAGCTTTTGTCTTCTGAAATGTACAAAAATTATAATGTTTTCATGTGTCATTGCTTATTAATGACCAATCAAATCCATTTATTGTTCTTATTTTGGGGAAAATAGATATTCGATTAGAATTGAATTATGAAAAAGAACCAATACAGATCTGGATTAGAAAAATCCAGAAATCTCATAACCAAAACAATTCCTCTAGTTGAAGTATTGTATTAAATGCATAAAGTCTTTAAATTCGAGGACGATTTTTTTAGGGGACGGAATTATAATACCACAAATGTCAATTCATTGACTATATTGAAAAATTTTGAAATTGGAAGACTTATTTGAATAAAGGTAAAAGATAATAAAATGATTTAAAATAGTGTTTTGGATTAAATTGTAGAAATAAATAAGTTAAGAGGGCACTTTGGTCTTTTAAGAGGAAAATGAATTTAAAAATAGATTAGGGATTTTAAATAGGAAGAAAGAGAAAAGTAAGGCATTCCTACACTTATTCTTCTTCTTCACGTTGGTGTGCTCTCCTCTCCAGCATAAGGTAAATTTCCATTAGCTAGTGTTTCCTTTAAATTATGGGTTTCTTTGGTAACATTAAGTGATATATATGCATAAGGAATGATTAGATGGGATTAAAATGAGGAGATAAGGGAATAATAGATATTTTAGAAAATGAGTTTTTGAAATGATATGTGAATATATGAGTGTTTATTGATGTTTATTGGTAGATTTGACTTGTTAAAGAGATAAATGAGAGATTAGAAACATTGGATGAGTTTAAAAATAAGATAAAAATTGTGGTTTGATTCTTAGAATCAAATGACCTTGAGGGATACTAGATGTTTTAAGTATCTAAATGAGGGAAAGTTAGTATGTATAAGTAATGAAGAGTTTAGTAGCATTTTGGGAGGTAATTATAACGAAATTTGACCTCATTTATGTAATAATCGGGTGAAAAACTGGAAAATCTGGGCAAGGGTATCGGTGTAGATAGAACAATACTGATACTATAGGCTAAAACGGTATGAATTAGCTTAGTAGTATCGATGTTGATTCAAATAGTATCGATACCGATGAGGTAGTATCGATATCATGGTAAGGGTATCAATACCAGGCAACATCGAATCTAAAATTGGTATCGATATCGGAAGGGGGTATCGGTACCATAGTATGGTAGTATCAATACCATGGTAAGGGTATCGATACCAGGCAACATCGAAGCTAAATTTAGTATCAATACCGGAATGGGGTATCGATACCATAGTATAGAAGTATCGATACCAGGGTAGTAGTATCGATACTATTGAGCTTGGAACGACCAATTAGGTTGAAATAATGATATTTTGAATATTCTTAAAGTACAAGATTAAAGAGTATACTAACATTGGTATGTTATGTGTACTTAATGGATACTTGTGTAGATTGGAACCAAGCTCCTGAATCTAACAAGAAAATGGAGAAAGATAAAGTTATTGATTAGTCAGAAGTCTCTACACTTTATTAGCAAGGATTACCAAGTGAGTATCCTGTTGTAAGTATATAAGAGGAAGAAAATTCAAATTAGAATGTTTAAATATATATATGTTTAATAATATTGATTATGTTACTTTTATATGTATGGAAAGAATATTATGAATGAATTTTAGAGTATGAACTGCTCTAAACTGAATACATAATTAAAGTGGCATGAAAGGATGCCATAGTTGAAATGTATATGGGTGCATTATCGACATAAAAGAATAATGCATATGGGTGCATTATCGACATGAAATGATGCATTAAGGCATGAAAGGATGTCATAAATAAAATGAAATTTAACGAATAATTACTATAGAAAAATGAAAAGAAAAATGTATAAGAAATAAAGGTATATAGGACATACTAAGGATGTTTATGATAAGAATTATAAAAATAGTTTGGTTTCAATAATAGGGACTTATTTAATCCGTATAGATGATGCGAATTTTTGTATTGGTAGTGGGTGTGCAACCCATGTAAATTATAGAAATATTTGGGGAATGAAAGTTTTGGCACTACAGGTGTAAACTATAGAATTTATAATGAAATTAAATAGTTAATTGATAATATGTCTAATTATAAAAGTAGGATCAGTTTAAAAGTAAAAGATTAATGGCTTAGCTGTGCATTTGGCAGAAAGGTGTCAATCATGCAAGTTAGATGAAAGGCTAAATGCATTTGGGTAAAAGACTAAAGGAATTATAATGCATTTTGATATAAATGGTGCATAAGTGGTAAGAAGGTATGTTACATATATATATATACATAAAATGTACATCAATGCATAATTCGTAAGAGGGATGTCATAAAAAGAAAAACGTAAACAGTACATAATGGGCGTGAAAGGATGTCCCAAAATGAAAATACAAAATACTGTGATAACAGTATTTAAGGTGCTACCCATGATGATCATAAAAGATACATGATCAATTGGCACTTTGGTGCAATGCTTGTATAGTAATTTCTCATTTTATTTACAAAGGGCAAATAAAGAATAATGGGGAATATATACAGAAGGATAAATATGTTGTGTCTACTAAGAATAATTTTGATAACTGTATGAAAGAATTATGGTTTAAATGAGAAAGGCTTATCGGGTCCTTATGGATTATGAAATTTAATTCATCATTCAATAGTCATCAAATACTTATGTATAAATTGTTCTATCTTTATAGTATTATGTCTCACTAAGTAAATACTTAACGTGTGTTGTTTCCACACGTAGGTAAAAGCGGAGACAAATTAAATAAGAAGTGCAGCTATAACAGTAGATATCATCGGTTAAGGTTGACTCTCATCAGTAACAGTAGGACAATCATGTTTATTTTGAATAATTATTGGCATGTAATCAAATTTTAAGAGAAAATTGCTCTGTAATATATATAAAGTGGACATTTTGGTAGTATATTTTGATGATTGTTTTATCATTATGCTAAAATATTTTAATTTAAATTTTGAAATAAAATGTTAAGGGTTTTAAAAGACAATTGTTTTAAAAGTAAGAGGTATACGAGAGATGAGTGTTACCATTATTGGTATCAGAGCTATAGGTTTAGCCGAGTCTCAGCCGAAATTTAATGTATTTTATTGTAAAAGGGATTACATACCATTAAGATTGTCAAAGTTACTGATATAGTGTCAATTAGAGGGCGATTGATGTCGCTCCTTATTAGCTTTATTATTATTCTTATGATGTCCTAATAGATATCGGAAACTAAGGACAAAGGTAATAAAGTAGATGATATTGAAAAGAAGGTCGAGATCAAAATTGACCCAAGAGAATCCGACATGATTTTAGTATCATGCCGTAGAAGGGTAGAAGTTGATAAGGATTTTCCTCCATTTTGTTGAAGGAATGCCCTCGCGTTTAATGATGTTTCTGAATTGGAGGATTCTATTAAATAGTTTGAATTGTTTATAAGAGTAAATATGGTTACCAGTGTAATTTTTGCATTAACTGCTATGAGGTTATTGCTACAAAGTTGCCAAGTCTTCTTATTTAATGATGTGGATAATTAGACTTTTAGAGTTGAGAGAGAAAATGTTTCAATTTCTCGAGAATATTTTAAATGGATCTAGAAAGTTACATGGATTTTCTCAAGAAGGAAATGAATGGTTTTAAAATAAAAGTATTCTATTTAACTTAATCTCGAGTGAGACAATATTAGTAAACCCTAGTGGGTCATGGTACAAAGATGAATTGAACAGGTAGTAAGCATTTAATGATGATTCCTGGGGCTATATTTCCGGTGGATCTGATGAAATTGTTATTTGATGATTTAAAATCATATTGAAAATAAGTTGTTTGTCTCCAAAGAAGATTAATTCAGAAAGATGCAGAGGGTATGGAAATTATAGTTTTAGTGAGAAAGTAAAATACTCACTCAATGTGATATCAATAATGATTGTGAAAGAAAATGATGTCAGAACTATATATATAGCTTTTATGGTTAATGTGATAGATACTCAAGTAATTAATGTAGAAAATTTTTGATAATTTCATAAAAATTTGGAATTTATAGATGTCTTATCAAGTGGTCAGAGTTATAGCCAAGTTAGTTAGTGAGTTTAATGTAACTACTAGGCTTGTTAACAGATGTATAAATGTGGAAGTTGATCGTTTAGCTAAATCAGGCATAGGATAGCACAAGGTTTTGTGTTTTGTTTATATTTGGTGGTTGTCTTTGGGGTTGGTTTAAAGGGTTTTTCTGTTGTATTTTATGTTTTGAACTAATTGTATCTTGCTCTAGTAATAAATCTTTGGGCACTCTTTTCCTTCTTCTATGATCATTGAATTTCTAGGAGCTTAATGGTTATGAAAAGGGTTTTTAATGAGGCCCTATTTTTATAAAAAAAAGTTACCTCCATATCGAAATATGGAATTCAAGGTTAATGATTATTAAGGTTTTGAATATGTTTCTATGTTTAGTATTAAATGACTTAAGTAAGTCAAGAGAATTAGAGGCTCAATTATAAGAGTTGATTGATCAAAGTTTTATTAACTCGAGTATTTCATCTTGGGAAGTATATGTATTAGTAGCGAAAAGAAAGACAAATCTATATGGTTATACATATATTTTGAAAGCTAAATAAAAACTCTTCGAGGGAAGAACTTCTTTGCCAAAATATTCAATGTGAAACTTTGGTTAGCAGAGATGGTTTTCTGTGGCCATGTTGTTTCGGTATAAGATATAAGAGTAGATCTTAAGAAAAACTCATGTTGTAGTAAATTGGAAACTCCCAAAGAATTATCCTGAAGTTCGGATTTCTTTGGGGCCTGTTGTTTACTATCAAAGGTTAGGGGAAAAAATTTCGACGTTAGAATTGTTGCTAACCAAGTATTAAGGAAATATATGTCTTTTGTAGCATGAAAAAGGGTTAAGAGTATTTTGAAATACTAAAGAGGATTGTAACAGAGATACCATGTTTATACAACTTGAGTTGGGTAAGGATTATGTGGTTTTTACTAATGCTTATATCAACAGTTTAGAAAAAAGGTAAGGTTGTGTCCTATGCCTCAATAAAGTTAAAGACTCACAATAGGAATTATCTACACATGATTTAGAGTCGGTCGTAGTCGAGTACCTTAAAAGATTTGATGTCATTAATTGTATAGTTAGTCGTGCATAGTTGTGCTAATTACAAAAGTCTTATGCTAATCTAAAGAGAAAAGTGATTGAGTAACAAGAAAGTGGTAAAGTTTTCTGAAAGTATCGCTTTGGAAGTAAGTATCGTGATTAGGACTGATTATGAGAATTATTGAACCTTGATAGATTTTAGCAGTTAGCTTTTGTCTTCTAAAATGTACAAGAATTATAATGTTTTCATGTGTCATTGCTTATTAATGACCAATCAAATCCATTTATTGTTCTTATTTTGGGGAAAATAGATATTCGATTAGAATTGAATTATGAAAAAGAACCAATACAGATCTGGATTAGACAAATCCAGAAATCGCATAACCAAAACGATTCCTCTAGTTGAAGTATTGTATTAAACGCATAAAGTCTTTAAATTCGATGATGAATTTTTTTAGGGGAGGGAATTGTAATACCATAAATGTCAATTCAAGGACTAGATTGAAAATATTTGAAATTGGAAGACATATTTGAATAAAGGTAAAAGATAAGAAAATGATTTAAAATAGTGTTTTGGATTAAATTGTAGCAATAAATAAGTTAAGAGGGCACTTTGGTCTTTTAAGAGGAAAATGAATTTAAAAATAGATTAGGGATTTTAAATAGGAAGAAAAAGGAAAGTAAGTCATTCCTACACTTATTCTTCTTTTTCACGTTGGTGTGCTCTCCTCTCTAGCATAAGGTAAATTTCCATTAGCTAGTGTTTCCTTTAAATTATGGGTTTCTTTGGTAACATTAAGTGACATATATGCATAAGAAAAGATTAGATGGGATTAAAATGAGGAGATAAGGGAATAATAGATATTTTAGAAAATGAGTTTTTGAAATGATATGTGAATATATGAGTGTTTATTGATGTTTATTGGTAGATTTGACTTGTTAAAGGGATAAATGAGAGATTAGAAACATTGGATGAGTTTTAAAACAAGATAAAAATTATGGTGTGATTATTAGAATCAAATGATCTTAAGGGATACTAGAATTTTTAAGTATCTAAATGAGGGAAAGTTAGTATGTATAAGTAATGAAGAGTTTAGTAGCATTTTGGGAGGTAATCATAACGAAATTTAACTTCGTTTGTGTAATAATCAGGTGGAAAACTGGAAAATCTGGGTAAGGGTATCGGTGTTGATAGAACAGTACTGATACTATAGGCTAAAACGATATGAATTAGTTGAGTAGTATCGATACCGATGAGGTAGTATCGATACGATGGTAAGGGTATCGATACTAGACAACATCGAATCTAAAATTGGTACCGATACCGGAAGGGGTTATCGATACCATAGTATGGTAGTATCAATACCATGGTAAGGGTATCGATACCAGGCAACATCAAAGCTAAAATTAGAATCAATATCAGAATGGGGTATCAGTACCATAGTATAGAAGTATCGGTACCAGGGTAGTAATATCGATACTATTGAGCGTGGAACGGCCAATTAGGTTTAAATTGTTATAGAATTTTAAATAATGATATTTTTAATATTCTTAAAGTATAAGTTTAATGAGTATACTAACATTGGTATGTTATGTGCACTTAATGGATACTTGTGTAGATCGGAACCAAGCTCCTGAATCTAGCAAGAAAAGGGAGAAAGATAAAGTTGTTGATCAGTCAGAAGTCTCTACACTTTATTAGCAAGGATTACTAAGTGAGTATCTTGTTGTAAGTATATAAGAGGAAGAAAATTCAAATTAGAATGTTTAAATTTATATATGTTTTATAATATTGATTATGTTATTTTTATATGTATGGAAAGAATATTATGAATGAATTTTAGAGTATGAACTGCTCTAAATCGAATACATAATTAAAGTGGCATGAAAGGATGCCATAGCTAAAATGCATATGGATGCAGTATCGGCATAAAAGAATAATGCATATGGGTGCATTATTGGCATGAAAGGATGCCATAGCTGAAATGCATATGGGTGCATTATCGACATAAAAGAATAATGCATATGGGTGCATTTTGGCATGAAATGATGCCATAGCTAAAATGCATATGGGTGCATTTTCGGCCTAAAAGAATAATGCATATGGGTGCATTATTGGCATGAAAGGATGCCATAGTTGAAATGAATATGGGTGCATTATCGGCTTAACAGAATAATGTATATGGGTACATTATTAGAATGAAATGAGGCCATAGTAGAAATGCATATGGGTGCATTATCGGCCTAAAAGAATAATGCAAATGGGTGCATTATTGGCATGAAAGGGTGCCATAGCTGAAATACATATGGGTGCATTATCGACATAAAAGAATAATGCATATGGGTGTGTTATTGTCATGAAAGGATGCCATAGTTGAAATGCAAATGGGTGCATTATTGGCATAAAAGAATAATGCATATGGGTGCATTATTGGCATGAAAGGATGCCATAAATAAAATGCATGAAATGATGCATTAAGGCATGAAAGGATGCCATAAATAAAATGAAAGTTAACGAATAATTACTACAGAAAAATGAAAAGAAAAATGTGTAAGAAAGAAAGGTATGTAGGACATACTAAGCATGTTTATGATAAGAATTGTAAAAGGAGTTTGGTTTCAATAATAGAGACATATTTAATCCTTATAGATGATGTGAATTTGTTTAAAAACTAAGAAATTCATTATAAGTTTATGAATTTTCGTATTGGTAGTGGGTGTTCAACCCATGTAAATTATAGAAATGTTTGGGGAATGAATGTTTTGGCACTACGGGTGTAAACTATAGAATTTATAATGAAATTAAATAGTTAATTTATAATATGTCTAATTATAAAAGTAGGATCTGTTTAAAAGTAAAAGATTAATGGCTTAGTTGTGCATGTGGCAGAAAAGTGTCAATCATGCAAGTTAGATGAAAGGCTAAATGCATTTGGGTAAAAGACTAAAGGAATTATAATGCATTTTGATATAAATGGTGCATAAGTGGTAAGAAAGGATGTTACATATATAAATATATATATATATACATAAAATGTACATCAATGTATAATTCGTAAGAGGGATGTCATAAAGGAAAAACGTAAACAATACATAATGGGCCTGAAAGGATGTCCCAAAATGAAAATACAAAATGGTGTGTTAACAGTATTTAAGGTGCGACCCATGATGATAATAAAAGATACATGATCAACTGGCACTTTGGTGCAATGCTTGTATAGTAATTTCTCATTTAATGTACAAAAGGCAAATAAAGAATAATTGGGAAAATATACAAAAGGATAAGTATGTTGGGTCTACTAAGAATAATTATGATAATTGTATGAAAGAATTATGGTTTAACTGAGAAAGGCATATCGGGTCCTTATGGATTATGAAAAATAATTCATCATTCAATAGTCATAAAATTCTTATGTATAAATTGTTCTATCTTTATAGTATTATGTCTCACTAAGTATGTACTTAACGTGTGTTGTTTCCACACGTAGGTAAAAGCGGAGAAAAATTAAATAAGAAGTGCAGCTATAATAATAGATATAATCGGTTAAGGTTAACTCTCATCAGTAACGGTATGACAATCATGTTTATTTTGAATAATTGTTGGCATGTAATCAAATTTTAAAAGAAAATTGCTCTGTAATGTATATAAAGTGGACATTTTGGTAGTATATTTCGATGATTGTTTTATCATTATGCTAAAATATTTAAATTTAAATTTTGAAACAAATTTTTAAGGGTTTTCAAAAGACAATTGTTTTAAAAGTAAGGTGACATCCAAATCTCGTATACAAAAAGGTATACGGGAGATGAGTGTTACATTTATTGGTATCGGAGCTACAGGTTTAGCCAATTCTCGGCCGAAATTGAATGTATTTTATATTAAAAGGGATTACATGCCATTAAGATTGTAAAAGTTACTGATATGGTATCAATTATAGGGTGATTGATGTCGCTCCTTATTAGCTTTATTATTATTCTTATGTATGTCTTAATAGATATCGAAAACTATGGACAAAGGTAAGAAAGTATATGATATTGAAAAGAAGGTCGAGATCAAAATTGACCCAAAAGAATCCGACATGATTTTAGTATCATGTCGTAGAAGGGTAGAAGTTGATAGGGATTTTCCTCCATTTTGTTGAAGGAATGCCCCCGCGTTTAACAATGTTTCAAAATTGGAGGAATCTATTAAATAGTTTGAATTGTTTATAAGAGTAAATATGGTTACGAGTGTAATTTTTTCATTAACTGCTATGAGGTTTTGCTACAAAGTTGCCAAGTCTTCTTATTTAATGATATGGATAATTAGACTTTTATAGTTGAGAGAGAAAATGTTTAAATTGCTCGAGAATATTTTAAATGGATCTGAAAAGTTACATGGATTTCCACAAGAAGGAAATGAAAGATTTTAAAATGAAAGTATTTTATTTAACTTAATCTCGAGAGAGATGATATCAGCAAACCCTAGTGGTTCATGGTGCAAAGATGAATTGAACATGTAGTAAGCATTTAATGATGATTCTCGGGGCTATGTTTCTAGTGGATCTGATGAAATTGTTATTTGATGATTTAAAATCATATTGAAAATAAGTTGTTTGTCTCCAAAGACGATTAATTCAGAAAGATGTAGAGGGTATGGAAATTATAATTTTAGTGAGAAAGTAAAATCCTCACTCAATCTGATATCAATAATGATTGTGAAAAGAAATGATGCCAGAAATATATATATATAGATTTTATGGTTAATGTGATAGATACTCAATGTTGGGATTTTTGGAAGCTCGAATCGACAACCGGAACGGTTTGCAAAGAGGGGTCGAAACGGTTTTGTGTTTAGGGAGTAAGGAGATTGAAAGATAGAAAATTGCACAGCGATTTAGAGTGGTTCGACTTTCTCAACCAAAGTCTACATCCACTACCTTAGCTCCTCACCAAGGATTTTCCAACAAATTCACTAATTTGTTCTTTCTTTTGAGGACAAAGAGATAACCTTACAACTCCCTAGTTTTTCCGGGCTAAACTAGAACCTTTCCTTAGCTTTTACACGGGATAAGCTAGAACCTTTCCCCTTTACAATAGGATAAAAGATGTAAACAAGAAAATCTCTCTAAGGTAGGTGTTTACAAGATTGAGCTCACAAGAACAAAATATTTACAAGATAAAGATGAAATAAGAATGAAAAACTCTTCCCTTGTGTTTGATTGCTTGGATAGTTGTTCTCTTACTTCTTCAAGTGTCCTTAGCTTGTATTTATAGCTTGGAATGTGTTTGAAGTCATATCTAGCCGTTGGGGATGTTTTGGAGCCGTTTGGGAATGATTTTTCTGCAAAAATAGGCTGCCCAGAATGGGGGGAATCGGTACCCCTTCATAGGGAATCGATGCCCCTTTATAATATTCAAATATTATGACCGTTGGGCTGATGAACAGTGAGGGAATCGGTACCCTCAAGGGGGGAATCGATTCCCTTCGAGTAATCTGTTATTTCTCGGAGCCAAACCATACAAGGGGGAATCTGTACCCCCTGGGGGAGAATCTGTTCCCGGGGAATCGATACCCCCTGGGGGGAATCTATACCCCCTGGACAATATGATTTTTCTTGAAACCCTTTAAAAAGAGAATATTTCTGGCTCGATTAAGGCTCGAAATACTTTGTACAATTGTTTTAAAATAGTTTAAGTATAAAACACAATTTTACACTTTAGTGAGGATTAAAATGAACTTTGAAAGACTTGGAGTAATATTTTGATATTCGAATAATTACATCGAATATACTTAGAAAATCTTTTGTAAAATCTTAAAATTCATTTAACTTAATTTGTTATATCGAAACATCAAAATGTTTTCAACAATCTCCCCCTTTTTGATATAACAAAACATTTGAGTAATTTTAAGATTTTGAAATAAAGTTTGAAATTACTCCCCCTTACTTTAACACTTCTCCCCTTTAAAACACCTTAACACTTCTCCCCCTTTTTGTTAAATCAAAAAGACTCTAATCTTTTAAAGTTCAAAATAACTTTGGAGAGTAAGTAGTAAATTTGAAATTTTAAAAATCATTTAAAAAAATCAAAGCTCCCCCTCAATAAATGCATTCCAAATAAAATTTAGCTTTAAGAACAAGACACTTAAACAAAATTGAATTTAAACAAAGAATAACAAACATGTTAGTAGCACATGAAATTCAATATATTCAAGACTAAAATACTTTATGCAATACCAATTGTTGAAATTTGATATCAATACCAATTGTTAAAATTAAGTGCATATGCATAAATTTTTCCAAAAATGTTATGCATTTGAAAATTTTGATATCAATTGTTAGAGAGATATCATTTTCATTTAAACAACATGCATAAACATTCAAATTTAGGTCAAAAATTTAAAATTTGTAAAATCAAAGTATTTGAAAATTTGATATCAATTGTTAGAGAGATATCAATTACATTAAAACCAATTTTGACCAAAATTTTATTATGATGAACTAAAAATTCTTAAAAATTAATATAACTTTAAAATGTTCATCATAATCATCTTTTCAACATACATGAGATTAAAACAATGATGCATAATCATTTAAATAAAACTCATACATGCTTAAAATCAAATGAGCAACCAAATAACCAAAATTAAAAGCATTAAGCTTAGAGGTTACCCATTTCTTTTACATGTGTGGCTAGAGCATCTTCAATATCATCACTCTCATCATCATTACTCCCACACACCTACAAGGGACATTTAAGTAGATTTTGGTATCCAAATTGCTTTGGATCCTTGGACGTTAGTTTCAATGCCTCTTGTTCCTTTCAGAACCCATACTTGCCTAATTTAAAAATGTTTTCCTTTCTTCAAAGGACAAGTATGTTCCAAATGACCATGATAATGACAATGTGAGTATATTGTCATTATTGAACTAAATGAATTATTTAAAATGATTTCTTTTTCTTTTGTTAAGCATTTAAGCTTAACTTTTAAATCAAAATTTTGTTTTTCAAAACTATCAATTTTTATTTTTGAAAGCTCTAAATCCTTTTTCAAAATTTCATTTTGGCTTTCAAAATCTATTTTTTTTCGAAAGAAAATCATTTTCAATTTTAAATTTTGAAATCATTTTCTTATATTTGGAGTTCATGGTCTCAAACTCCGAATATAACCTATTAAAAGCATCTTGTAACTCATCAAAGGTATATGAATTAAATTCATTTGAGTTAGAAGATACCTCGGGCTCTTCATAAGCCATTAGAGATAACACCTTTGTTGGTTCTTCTTTCTTGTTTCCATGGATTTCCTCGAGCTTATTCCAAAGCTCCTTGGCACTTGAACATGAAGAAACCCCTTTATAGATTTCATGACCAAATGCAAAAAATAACATGTGCATGGCCTTGGCATTAAGTTGAGCTTTCTTCCATTCTTTGTCACTACACTTCTTCTCCTTCTTCTTTGGAGAAGAGTAGCCATTCTCTATTATCTCTCATACATCAAGATCATTGGATTGGATGAATACCTTCATTAATTTCTTCCAATGATGATAGTTGACTCTATTGAAGTATAGAGGTTTGTCGGTTGGTAGGGAGTCTTCCATGTGGAACGAGCCGGAGGTGGAAGCCATCTTCTCGGTTGTGTAGGGAATTAGTAGAGCTTCTTCTAGGATTGTCTCAAGGTGGTTAAAACTTCTTAACGAGTTAGGCTCTGATGCCAATTGTTGAGTTAATCGATTGACGGAATCGACCAAGAGGGGGTGAATTGGCAATAAAAATTTTGGTGGAAGCTTTTGCAGAAAATTGAAAGAAATTGCACAGCGATTTAGAGTGGTTTGACTTTCTCAACCAAAGTCTACATCCACTACCTTAGCTCCTCACCAAGGATTTTCCAGCAAATTCACTAATTTGTTCTTTCTTTTGAGGACAAAGAGATAACCTTACAACTCCCTAGTTGTTCCGGGCTAAGCTAGAACCTTTCCCTAGCTTTTACACGGGATAAGCTAGAACCTTTCCCCTTTACAATAGGATAAAAGATGTAAACAAGAAAACCACTCTAAGGTAGGTGTTTACAAGATTGAGCTCACAAGAATAAAATATTTACAAGAGAAAGATGAAATAAGAATGAAAAACTCTTCTCTTGTGTTTGATTGCTTGGATAGTTGTTCTCTTACTTCTTCAAGTGTCCTTAGCTTGTATTTATAGCTTGGAATGTGTTTGAAGTCATATCTAGTCGTTGAGGATGTTTTGGAGCCGTTTGGGAATGATTTTTCTACAAACATAGGATGCCCAGAATGGGGGGAATCAGTACCCCTTCATAGGGAATCGATACCCCTTCATAATATTCAAATATTATGATCGTTGGGCTTATTAACAGTGAGGGAATCGGTACCCTCAAGGGGAAATCGGTTCCCTTCGAGTAATCTGTTATTTCTCGAAGCCAAACCATACAGAGGGAATCTGTACCCCCTGGGGGGAATCTGTTCCCGGGAATCGATACCCCCTGGGGGGGAATCTGTACCCCCTGGACAATCTGATTTTTCTTGAAACCCTTTAAAAAGTGATTATTTTTGGCTCGATTAAGGCTCTAAATACTTTATACAATTGTTTTAAAATAGTTTAAGTATAAAACACAATTTTACACTTTAGTGAGGATTAAAATGAACTTTGAAAGACTTGGAGTAATATTTTGATATTCGAATAATTACATCGAATATACTTAGAAAATCTTTTGTAAAATATTAAAATTCATTTAACTTAATTTGTTATATCGAAACATCAAAATGTTTTCAACAATCTCCCCCTTTTTGATATAACAAAACATTTGAGTAATTTTAAGATTTTGAAATAAAGTTTGAAATTACTCCCCCTTACTTTAACACTTCTCCCCTTTAAAACAACTTAACACTTCTCCCCCTTTTTGTTAAATCAAAAAGACTCTAATCTTTTAAAGTTCAAAATAACTTTGGAGAGTAAGTAGTAAATTTAAAATTTTAAAAATCATTTAAAAAAATCAAAGCTCCCCCTCAATAAATGCATTCCAAATAAAATTTAGCTTTAAGAACAAGACACTTAAACAAAATTGAATTTAAACAAAGAATAACAAACATGTTAGTAGCACATGAAATTCAATATATCCAAGATTAAATACTTTATGCAATACCAATTGTTGAAATTTGATATCAATACCAATTGTTAAAATTAAGTGCATATGCATAAAGTTTTCCAAAAATGTTATGCATTTGAAAAATTTGATATCAATTGTTAGAGAGATATCATTTTCATTTAAACCACATGCATAAACATTCAAATTTAGGTCAAAAATTTTAAAATTTGTAAAATCAAAGTATTTGAAAAATTGATATCAATTGTTAGAGAGATATCAATTGCATTAAAACCAATTTTGACCAAAATTTTATTATGATGAACTAAAAATTCTTAAAAATTAATATAACTTTAAAATGTTCATCATAATCATCTTTTCAACATCCATGAGATTAAAACAATGATGCATAATCATTTAAAAAAAACTCATACATGCTTAAAATCAAATGAGCAACCAAATAACCAAAATTAAAAGCATTAAGCTTAGAGGTTACCCATTTCTTTTTCATGTGTGGCTAGAGCATCTTGAATATCATCACTCTCATCATCATTGCTCCCACACACCTACAAGGGACATTTAAGTAGATTTTGGTATCCAAATTGCTTTGGATCCTTGGACGTTAGTTTCAATGCCTCTTGTTCCTTTCAGAACCCATACTTGCCTAATTTTAAAATGTTTTCCTTTCTTCAAAGGACAAGTATGTTCCAAATGACCATGATAATGACAATGTGAGTATATTGTCATTATTCAACTAAATGAATTATTTAAAATGATTTATTTTTCTTTTGTTAAGCATTCAAGCTTAACTTTTAAATCAAAATTTTGTTTTTCAAAACTATCAATTTTTATTTTTGAAAGCTCTAAATCATTTTTCAAAATTTCATTTTGGCTTTCAAAATCTATTTTTGTTTTCGAAAGAAAATCGTTTTCAATTTTAAATTTTGAAATCATTTTCTTATATTTGGAGTTCATGGTCTCAAACTCCGAATATAACCTATTAAAAGCATCTTGTAACTCATCAAACGTATATGAATTAAATTCATTTGAGTTAGAAGATACCTCGGGCTCTTCATAAGCCATTAGAGATACCACCTTTGTTGGTTCTTCTTTCTTGTTTCCATGGATTTCCTCGAGCTTATTCCAAAGCTCCTTGGCACTTGAACATGAAGAAACCCCCTTCATAGATTTCAGGACCAAATGGACAAAATAACATGTGCATGGCCTTGGCATTAAGTTGATCTTTCTTCCATTCTTTGTCACTCCGCTTCTTCTCCTTCTTCTTTGGAGAAGAGTAGCCATTCTCTATTATCTCTAATACATCAAGATCATTGGATTGGATGAATACCTTCATTAATTTATTCCAATGATGATAGTTGACTCTATTGAAGTATAGAGGTTTGTCGGTTGGTAGGGAGTCTTCCATGTGGGAACGAGCCGGAGGTGGAAGCCATCTTCTCGGTTGTATAGGGAATTAGTAGAGCTTCTTCTAGGATTGTCTCAAGGTGGTTAAAACTTCTTAACGAGTTAGGCTCTGATGTCAATTGTTGAGTTAATAGATTGACGGAATCGACCAAGAGGGGGTGAATTGGTAATAAAAATTTTGGAGGAAGCTTTTGCAGAAAATTGAAAGAAATTGCACAGCGATTTAGAGTGGTTTGACTTTCTCAACCAAAGTCTACATCCACTACCTTAGCTCCTCACCAAGGATTTTCCAGCAAATTCACTAATTTGTTCTTTCTTTTGAGGATAAAGAGATAACCTTACAACTCCCTAGTTGTTCCGGGCTAAACTAGAACCTTTCCCTAGCTTTTACACGGGATAAGCTAGAACCTTTCCCCTTTACAATAGGATAAAAGATGTAAACAAGAAAACCTCTCTAAGGTAGGTGTTTACAAGATTGAGCTCACAAGAACAAAATATTTACAAGAGAAAGATGAAATAAGAATGAAAAACTCTTCTCTTGTGTTTGATTGCTTGGATAGTTGTTCTCTTACTTCTTCAAGTGTCCTTAGCTTGTATTTATAGCTTGGAATGTGTTTGAAGTCATATATAGTCGTTGGGGATGTTTTGGAGCCATTTGGGAATGATTTTTCTGCAAACATAGGCTACCCAGAATGGGGGGAATCAGTACCCCTTCATAGGGAATCGATACCCCTTCATAATATTCAAATATTATGACCGTTGGGCTGATGAACAGTGAGGGAATCGGTACCCTCAAGGGGAAATCGGTTCCCTTCAAGTAATCTGTTATTTCTCGAAGCCAAACCATACAGGGGGAATCTGTACCCCCTGGGGGGAATCTGTTCCCGGGGAATCGATACCCCCTGGGGGGAATCTGTACCCCCTGGACAATCTGATTTTTCTTGAAACCCTTTAAAAAGTGATTATTTTTGGCTCGATTAAGGCTCGAAATACTTTGTACAATTGTTTTAAAATAGTTTAAGTATAAAACACAATTTTACACTTTAGTGAGGATTAAAATGAACTTTGAAAGACTTGGAGTAATATTTTGATATTCGAATAATTACATCGAATATACTTAGAAAATCTTTTGTAAAATCTTAAAATTCATTTAACTTAATTTTTTATATCGAAACATCAAAATGTTTTCAACAATCTCCCCCTTTTTGATATAACAAAACATTTGAGTAATTTTAAGATTTTGAAATAAAGTTTGAAATTACTCCACATTACTTTAACACTTCTCCCCTTTAAAACATCTTAACACTTCTCCCCCTTTTTGTTAAATCAAAAAGACTTAAATCAAAAAGACTCTAATCTTTTAAAGTTCAAAATAACTTTGGAGAGTAAGTAGTAAATTTGAAATTTGAAAAATCATTTAAAAAAATCAAAGCTCGCCCTCAATAAATGCATTCCAAATAAAATTTAGCTTTAAGAACAAGACACTTAAACAAAATTGAATTTAAACAAAGAATAACAAACATGTTAGTAGCACATGAAATTCAATATATCCAAGACTAAAATACTTTATGCAATACCAATTATTGAAATTTGATATCAATACCAATTGTTAAAATTAAGTGCATATGCATAAAGTTTTCCAAAACTGTTATGCATTTTAAAATTTTGATATCAATTGTTAGAGAGATATCATTTTCATTTAAACCACATGCATAAAAATTCAAATTTAGGTCAAAAATTTTAAAATTTGTAAAATCAAAGTATTTAAAAAATTTATATCAATTGTTAGAAAGATATCAATTGCATTAAAACCAATTTTGACCAAAATTTTATTATGATGAACTAAAAATTCTTAAAAATTCATATAACTTTAAAATGTTCATCATAATCATCTTTTCAACATACATGAGATTAAAACAATGATGCATAATCATTTAAAAACAAAACTCATGCATGCTTAAAATCAAATGAGCAACCAAATAACCAAAATTAAAAGCATTAAGCTTAGAGGTTACCCATTCCTTTTTCATGTGTGGCTAGAGCATCTTGAATATCATCACTCTCATCATCATTTCTCCCACACACCTACAAGGGACATTTAAGTAGATTTTTGTATCCAAATTACTTTGGATCCTTGGACGTTAGTTTCAATGCCCCTTGTTCCTTTCAGAACCCATACTTGCCTAATTTTAAAATGTTTTCCTTTCTTCAAAGGACAAGTATGTTCCAAATGACCATGATAATGACAATGTGAGCATATTGTCATTATTGAACTAAATGAATTATTTAAAATGATTTATTTTTCTTTTGTTAAGGATTCAAGCTTAAATTTTAAATCAAAATTTTGTTTTTCAAAACTATCAATTTTTATTTTTGAAAGCTCTAAATCCTCTTTCAAAATTTCATTTTGGCTTTCAAAATCTATTTTTGCTTTCAAAAGAAAATCGTTTTCAATTTTAAATTTTGAAATCATTTTCTTATATTTGGAGTTCATGGTCTCAAACTCCGAATATAACATATTAAAAGCATCTTGTAACTCATCAAACGTATATGAATTAAATTCATTTGAGTTAGAAGATACCTCGGGCTCTTTCTAAGCCATTAGAGATACCACCTTTGTTGGTTCTTCTTTCTTGTTTCCATGGATTTCCTCGAGCTTATTCCAAAGCTCCTTGGCACTTGAACATGAAGAAACCCCTTTATAGATTTCAGGACCAAATGCACAAAACAACATGTGGATGGCCTTGGCATTAAGTTGAGCTTTCTTTCGTTCTTTATCACTCCGCTTCTTCTTCTTCTTCTTTGGAGAAGAGTATACATTATCTATTATCTCTCATACATCAAGATCATTGGATTGGATGAATACCTTCATTAATTTCTTCCAATGATGATAGTTGACTCTATTCAAGTATAGAGGTTTGTCGGTTGGTAGGGAGTCTTCCATGTGGAACGAGCCGGAGCTGGAAGCCATCTTCTCGGTTGTGTAAGGAATTGGTAGAGCTTCTTCTAGGATTGTCTCAAGGTGGTTAAACCTTCTTAACGAGTTAGGCTCTGATGCCAATTGTTGAGTTAATCGATTGGCGGAATCGACCAAGAGGGGGGTGAATTGGCAATAAAAATTTAGGTGGAAGCTTTTGCAGAAAATTGAAAGAAATTGCACAGCGATTTAGAGTGGCTCGACTTTCTCAACCAAAGTCTACATCCACTACCTTAGCTCCTCACCAAGTATTTTCCAACAAATTAACTAATTTGTTCTTTCTTTTGAGGACAAAGAGATAACCTTACAACTCCCTAGTTTTTCCGGGCTAAACTAGAACCTTTCCCTAGCTTTTACATGGGATAAGCTAGAACCTTTCCCCTTTACAATAGGATAAAAGATGTAAACAAGAAAACCTCTCTAAGGTAGGTGTTTACAAGATTGAGCTCACAAGAACAAAATATTTACAAGAGAAAGATGAAATAAGAATGAAAAACTCTTCTCTTGTGTTTGATTGCTTGGATAGTTGTTCTCTTACTTCTTCAAGTGTCTTTAGCTTGTATTTATAGCGTGGAATGTGTTTGAAGTCATATCTAGCCGTTGGGGATGTTTTGGAGCCGTTTGGGAATGATTTTTTTGCAAACATAGGCTGCCCAGAATGGGGGGAATCAGTACCCCTTCATAAGGAATCGATACCCCTTCATAATATTCAAATATTATGACCGTTGGGTTGATGAACAGTGAGGGAATCGGTACCCTCAAGGGGGAATCGGTTCCCTTCGAGTAATCTGTTATTTCTCGAAGCCAAACCATACAGGGGGAATCTGTACCTCCTGGGGGGAATCTGTTCCCGGGGAATCGATACCCCCTGGGGGGAATCTGTACCCCCTGGACAATCTGATTTTTCTGGAAACCCTTTAAAAAGTGATTATTTTTGGCTCGATTAAGGCTCGAAATACTTTGTACAATTGTTTTAAAATAGTTTAAGTATAAAACACAATTTTACACTTTAGTGAGGATTAAAATGAACTTTGAAAGACTTGGAGTAATATTTTGATATTCGAATAATTACATCGAATATACTTAGAAAATCTTTTATAAAATCTTAAAATTCATTTAACTTAATTTTTTATATCGAAACATCAAAATGTTTTCAACAATCTCCTCCTTTTTGATATAACAAAACATTTGAGTAATTTTAAGATTTTGAAATAAAGTTTGAAATTACTCCCCATTACTTTAACACTTCTCCCCCTTTTTGTTAAATCAAAATGTCTCTAATCTTTTAAAGTTCAAAATAACTTTGGAGAGTAAGTAGTAAATTTGAAATTTTAAAAATCATTTAAACCCCCTCAATAAATGCATTCCAAATAAAATTTAGCTTTAAGAACAAGACACTTAAACAAAATTGAATTTCAACAAAGAATAACAAACATGTTAGTAGCACATGAAATTCAATATATCCAAGACTAAAATACTTTATGCAATACCAATTGTTGAAATTTGATATCAATACCAATTGTTAAAATTAATTGCATATGCATAAAGTTTTCCAAAAATGTTATGCATTTGAAAATTTTGATATCAATTGTTAGAGAGATATCATTTTCATTTAAACCACATGCATAAACATTCAAATTTAGGTCAAAAAATTTAAAATTTGTAAAATCAAAGTATTTGAAAAATTGATATCAATTGTTAGAGAGATATCAATTGCATTAAAACCAATTTTAACCAAAATTTTATTATGATGAACTAAAAATTATTAAAAATTAATATAACTTTAAAATGTTCATCATAATCATCTTTTCAACATACATGAGATTAAAACAATGATGCATAATCATTTAAAAACAAAACTCATGCATGCTTAAAATCAAATGAGAAACCTTATAACCAAAATTAAAAGCATTAAGCTTAGAGGTTAACCATTCCTTTTTCATGTGAAGCTAGAGCATCTTGAATATCATCACTCTCATCATCATTTCTCGCACACAGCTACAACAGACATTTAAGTAGATTTTGGTATCCAAATTACTTTGGATCCTTGGACGTTAGTTTCAATGCCCCTTGTTCCTTTCAGAACCCATACTTGCATAATTTTAAAATGTTTTCCTTTCTTCAAAGGACAAGTATGTTCCAAATGACCATGATAATGACAATGTGAGCATATTGTCATTATTGAACTAAATGAATTATTTAAAATGATTTATTTTTCTTTTGTTAAGCATTCAAGCTTAACTTTTAAATCAAAATTTTGTTTTTCAAAACTATCAATTTTTATTTTTGAAAGCTCTAAATCCTTTTTCAAAATTTCATTTTGGCTTTCAAAATCTATTTTTGTTTTCAAAAGAAAATCATTTTCAACTTTAAATTTTGAAATCATTTTCTTATATTTGGAGTTCATGGTCTCAAACTCCGAATATAACCTATTAAAAGCATCTTGTAACTCATCAAATGTATATGAATTAAATTCATTTGAGTTAGAAGATACATCGGGCTCTTCATAAGCCATTAGAGACACCACCTTTGTTGGTTCTTCTTTCTTGTTTCCATGGATTTCCTCGAGCTTATTCCAAAGCTCCTTGGCACTTGAACATGAAGAAACCCCTTTATAGATTTCAGGACCAAATGCATAAAACAACATGTGCATGGCCTTAGCATTAAGTTGAGCTTTCTTCCGTTCTTTGTCACTCCGCTTTTTCTCCTTCTTCTTTGGAGAAGAGTAGCCATTCTGGATTATCTCCCATACATCAAGATCATTGGATTGGATGAATACCTGACTCCATTGAATTATGGAGGTTTGTCGGTTGGTAGGGAGTCTTCCATGTGGAACGAGCCGGTGGTGGAAGCCATCTTCTTGGTTGTGTAGGGAATTGGTAGAGCTTCTTCTAGGATCATCTTAAGGTGGTTAAACCTTCTTAACAAGTTAGGCTCTGATGCAAATTGTTGAGTTAATCGATTGACAGAATCGACCAAGAGGGGGGTGAATTGGCAATAAAAATTTTGGTGGAAGCTTTTGCAGAAAATTGAAAGAAATTGCACAACGATTTAGAGTGGCTCGACTTTCTCAACCAAAGTCTACATCCACTACCTTAGCTCCTCACCAAGGATTTTCCAACAAATTCACTAATTTGTTCTTTCTTTTGAGGATAAAGAGATAACCTTACAACTCCCTAGTTTTTCTGGGGAAACTAGAACATTTCCCTAGCTTTTACACGGGATAAGCTAGAAACTTTCCCCTTTACAATAGGATAAAATATGTAAACAAGAAAACCTCTCTAAGGTAGGTGTTTACAAGATTGAGCTCACAAGAACAAAATATTTGCAAGAGAAAGATGAAATAAGAATGAAAAACTCTTCTCTTGTGTTTGATTGCTTGGATAGATGTTCTCTTACTTCTTCAAGTGTCCTTAGCTTGTATTTATAGCTTGGAATGTGTTTGAAGTCATATCTTGCCGTTGGGGATATTTTGGATCCATTTGGGAATGATTTTTCTGCAAACATAGGCTGCCCAGAGTGGGGGGAATCGTTACCCCTTCATAATATTTAAATATTATGACCGTTGGGCTGATGAACAGTGAGGGAATCGGTACCCTCAAGGGGGGAATCGGTTCCCTTCAAGTAATCTGTTATTTCTCGGAGCCAAACCATACTGGGGGAATATGTACCCCCTGAGGGGAGAATCTGTTCCCGGGGAATCGATACCCCCTGGGGGGAATCTGTACCCCCTGAACAATCTGATTTTTCTTGAAACCCTTTAAAAAGAGAATTTTTTTGGCTCGATTAAGGCTCAAAATACTTTGTACAATTGTTTTAAAATAGTTTAAGTATAAAACACAATATTACACTTTAGTAAGGATTAAAATGAACTTTGAAAGACTTGGAGTAATATTTTGATATTCCAATAATTATATCGAATATAGTTAGAAAATCTTTTGTAAAATCTTAAAATTCATTTAACTTAATTTGTTATATCGAAACATCAAAATGTTTTCAACACTCAAGTAATTAATGTAGAAATTGTTTGATAATTTCACAAAAATTGGGAATTTATAGATGTCTTATCAAGTGGTCAGAGTTATAACCAAGTTAGTTAGTGAGTTCAATGTAACTACTAGGCTTGTTAACAGATGTATAAATGTGGAAGTTGATCATTTAGCTAAATTTGGTATAGGATAGCACAAGGTTTTGTGTGTTGTTTGTATTTGGTGGTTGTCTTTGGTGTTGGTTTGAAGGGGTTTTCTGTTATATTTTATGTTCTGAGCTAGTTGTATTCTAGTAATAAATCTTTGGGCACTCTTTTCCTCCTTCCTATGACCATTGAATTTCTAGGAGCTTAATGGTTATGAAGAGAGTTTTTAATGACGCCCTATTTCTATAAATAAAAATAGTTATCACCATATCAAAAGATGGAATTCAAGGTTAATGATTATTAAGGTATTGAACATGTTTCTATGATTTAGTATTAAATGACTTAAGTGAGACAAGAGAATTTGAGGCTCAATTATAAGAGTTGATTGATCAAAGTTTTATCAACTCGACTATTTCATCTTGGGAAGTATGTGTGTTAGTAGCTAAAACAATGATAAAATCTATGTGGTTATACATAGATTTTGACAGTTAAATAAAAACTCTTTGAGGGAAGAACTTGTTTTCCAAAATCTTCAATGTGAAACTTTGGTTAGCAGAGATGGTTTTCTGTGGCCATGTTGTTTCGGTATAAGGTATAAGAGTAGATCTTAAGAAAAACTCATGTTGTAGTAAATTGGAAACTCCCAAAGAATGATCCTGAAGTTCAGATTTCTTTGGGGCCTATTGTTTACTATTGAAGGTTAGTGAAAACAAATTCAACGTTAGCTTTGTTACTAACCAAGTTTTAAGGAAAGATGTGTCATTTTGTAGCACGAACAAGGGTCAAGAGGGTATTGAAATACTAAAGAGGATTGTAACAGAGATACCAGCGTTTATACAACTTGAGTTGGGTAAAGATTATGTGGTTTTTGCTAATGCATATATCAACGGTTTAGAAAGTGTGCTTATTCACAAAGTTAAGGTTGTAACCTATGCCTCGATAAAGTTAAAGACTTATAATAGGAATTATCTACACATGATTTAGAGTCGGTCATAGTCGAGTACCTTACAAGATTTGATGTCATTAATTGCATTGTGAGTGATGTTATAGTTGTGCTAATTACAAAAGTCTTATACTAATCTAAAGAGAAAAGTGATTGAGTAACAAGAAAGTGGTAAAGTTTTCTGAAAGTATCACTTTGGAAATAACTATCGCGGTTAGGACTGAGTTTGAGAATTATTGAACCTTGATTTGATTTTATCAGTTAGCTTTTGTCTTCTGAAATGTACAAGACTTTTAATGTTTTCATGTGTCATTGCTTATTAATGACTAATCAAATCCATTGCATGTTCTTATTTTGGGGAAAATAGATATTTGATTAGAATTGAATTATGAAAAAGATCCAATACATATCTGGATTAGATAAATCTAGAAATCGCGTAACCAAAACGATCCCTCTAGTTGAAGTATTGTGTTAAACGCATAAAGTCTTTAAATTCGAGGACGAATATTTTTAGGGGAGAGAATTGTAATACCCCAAATATCAAGCCAGTGACTATATTGAAAAGATTTGAAATTGGAAGACTTATTTGAATAAAGTTAAAAGATAAGAAAATGATTTAAAATAGTGTTTTGGATTAAATTGTAGCAATAAATAAGTAAAGAGGGCACTTTGGTCTTTTAAGAGGAAAATGAATTTAAAAATAGATTAGGGATTTTAAATAAATAGAAAGAGGAAAGTAAGGCATTCCTACACTTCTTCTTCTTCTTCTTCTTCTTCACGTTGGTGTGCCCTCCTCTCTAGCATAAGGTAAATTTCCATTAGATAGTGTTTCCTTTAAATTATGGGTTGATTTGGTAAAATTAAGTGATATATATGCATAAGGAAGGATTAGATGGGATTAAAATGAGGAGATAAGGGAATAATGGAGATTCTAGAAAATGAGTTTTTGAAATGATATGTGAATATATGAGTGTTGATTGATGTTTATTGGTAGATTTAACTTGTTAAATATATAAATGAGAGATTAGAAACATTGGATGCAATTAAAAACAAGATAGAAATTGTTGTGTTATTCTTAGAATCAGATGATCTTGAGAGATACTAGATGTTTTAAGTATCTAAATAAGGGAAAAATAGTATGTATAAGTAATGAAGAGTTTAGTAGCATTTTGGGAGGTAATCATAACGAAATTTGACCTCATTTGTGTAATAATCGGGTGGAAAATAGGAAAATATGGGCAAGGGTATTGGTACTGATAGAACAGTACCGATACTATAGGCTAAAATGGGATGAATTTTCTGAGTCCGATGGCATAGTATCGATACCTTGGAAAGGTTATCGATACTAGACAACATCGAATCTAAAATTGGTATCGATACCGGAAGGGGGTATCGATACTATAGTATGGTAGTATCGATACCAGGGTAAGGGTATCAATACCAGGCAATATCGAAGCTAAAATTAGTATCGATACCGGAAGGGGGTATCAGTACCATATTATAGAAGTATCGGTACCATATTATAGAAGTATCGATACCAGGGTAGTAGTATCAATACTATTGAGCTTGGAACGGCCAATTAGGTTGAAATTTTATAGAAATTTAAATAATGATATTTTGAATATTCTTAAAGTACAAGGTTAAGGAGTATACTAACATTGGTATGTTATGTGTACTTAATGGATACTTGTGTCGATCGGAACCAAGCTCTTAAATCTAGCAAGAAATTGGAGAACGATAATGTTGTTTATTAGTCAGAAGTCTCTACACTTTATTAGCAGGGATTACCAGCTGAGTATCTATTGTAAGTATATAAGAGGAAGAACATTCAAATTAGAATGTTTAAATTTATATATGTTTTATAATATTGATTATGTTATTTTTATATATGTAGAAAGAATATTACGAATGAATTTTAGAGTATGAACTGCTCTAAATCAAATTCATAATTAAATTGGCATGAAATGATGCCATAGCTGAAATGCATATGGGTGCATTATTGGTATAAAAGGATGCCATAGCTGAAATGCATATGGGTACATTATCGGCATAAAAGAATAATGCATATGGGTGCATTATCAGCATAAAAGAATAATGCATATGGGTGCATTATCGGCATAAAAGAATAATGCATATGGGTGCATTTTGGCATAAAAGGATGCCATAGCTAAAATGCATATGGGTGCATTATTGGCCTAAGAGAATAATGCATATGGGTGCATTATTGGCATGAAATGATGCCATAGCTAAAATGCATATGAGTGCATTATCCGCCTAAAAGAATAATGCATATGGGTGCATTATTGGCATGAAAGGATGCCATAGCTGAAATGCATATGGGTGCATTATTGGCCTAAAAGAATAATGCATATGGGTGAATTATTGGCATGAAATGATGCCATAGTTGAATTTCATATGGGTGCATTATCGGCAAAAAAGAATAATGCATATGGGTGCATTATTGGCATGAAATAATGCTATAGCTGAAATGCATATGGGTGCATTATCGGCATAAAAGAATAATGCATGGGTGAATTATTGGCATGAAAGGATGCCATAAAAAAATGCATGAAAGGATACATTAAGGCATGAAAGGATGCCATAAATAAAATGAATGTTAACGAATAATTTCTACAGAAAATGAAAAGAAAAATGTATAAGAAAGAAAGGTATGTTGGACATACTAAGGATGTTTATTATAAGAATTATAAAAAGAGTTTGGTTTCAATAATAATAACTTATTTAATCCATATAGATGATGCGAATTAGTTCAAAAACTAAGAAATTCATAATAAGTTTATGAATTTTTGTATTGGTAGTGGGTGTGCAAGCCACGTAAATTATAGAAATATTTGGGGAATGAATGTTTTGCCACTATAGGTGTAAACTATAGAACTTATAATGAAATTAAATAGTTAATTGATAATATGTCTAATTATTAGAGTAGGATCTATTTAAAAGTAAAAGATTAATGGCTTAGTTGTGCATTTGGCAAAAAGGTGTCAATCATGCAAGTTAGATGAAATGCTAAATGCTTTTGGGTAAAAGAGTAAAGGAACTATAATGCATTTTGATATAAATGGTGCATAAGTGGTATGAAGGGATGTTTTATATATATATATATACATAAAATGTACATCAATGCATAATTGGTAAGAGGGATATCATAAAGGAAAAATGGAAACACTACATAATGGGTGTGAAAGGATGTCCCAAAATGAAAATACAAAATGGTGTGCTAACAGTATTTAAGGTGCCGCCCATGATAATTATAAAAGATACATGATCAATTGGCACTTTGGTGCAATGCATGTATAGTAATTTCTCATTTAATGTACAAAGCTTAAATAAAGAATAATGGGGAAAATGTACATAATGATAAGTATGTTGGGTCTACTAAGAATAATTCTGATAACTTTATGAAAGAATTGTGGTTTAACTGAGAAAGGCTTATCGGATCCTTATAGATTATGAAATTTAATTCATCATTCAATAGTCATAAAATACTTATGTATAAATTGTGCAGGTGTAATAGTAGATATCATCGGTTAAGGTTGACTCTCATCAGTAACGGTAGGACAATCATGTTTATTTTGAATAATTGTTGGTATGTAATCAACTTTTAAAAGAAAAATGCTATGTAATGTATATAAAGTGGATATTTTGGTTGTATATTTCGATGATTGTTTTATCATTATGCTAAAATGTTTAATTTAAATTTTGAAACAAATTTTTAAGGGTTTTCAAAAGACATAATTGTTTTAAAAGTAAGGTGACATCCAAATCTCGTATATGGAAATGTATACGGGAGATGGATGTTATATTTATTTGTATCAGAGCTACAGGTTTTGCCAATTCTCGGACAAAATTGAATGTATTTTATTGTAAAAAGGATTACATGCCATTAAGATTGTCAAAGTTACTGATATGGTGTCAATTAGAGGCCGATTGATGTCACTCCTTATTAGCTTTATTGTTATTCTTATGTATGTCCTAATAGATATCGGAAACTAAGGACAAAGGTAAGAAAGTAGATGATATTGAAAAGAAGGTTGATATCAAAATCGACGCAAGAGAATCCGACATGATTTTAGTATCATGCCGTAGAAGGGTAGAAGCTGATAGGGATTTTCCTCCATTCTGTTGAAGGAATGCCCCCGCGTTTAAGGATGTTTCTTCGTTGGAGGAATCTATTAAATAGTTTGAACTATTTATAAGAGTAAATATGGTTACTAGTGTAATTTTTGCATTAACTGCTATGAGGTTATTGCTACAAAGTTGCCAAGTCTTCGTATTTAATGATGTGGATAATTAGACTTTTATAGTTGAGAGAGAAAATGTTTCAATTGCTTGAGAATATTTTAAATGGATCTGGAAAGTTACATGGATTTCCTCAAGAAGTAAATGAAATATTTTAAAATAAAAGTATTCTATTTAACTTAATCTCGAGTGAGATGATATCAGTAAACCCTAGTGGATCATGGTGAGAAGATGAACTGAACAGGTAGTAAACATTTAATGAAGATTCTCGAGGCTATGTTTTCGGTGAATCTGTTAGCAGTATACTTAGAAGCTTCCTGAAGATGAAGTTGTTATAACAGCTAAAGTTGTTAGCAAGTTAGTTTTGTTAGTTTTGATTAGTTGTTTAGTTAAGGTTGTTGTATTAGTAGCTGATACAGCTAAGAGTAGTAGTATATAAGGAGCACCAATCTTTTACTCAAATACACATTTTACATAATAGAAATATTCAGATTATATTCCTCTGTTATTCACATTTCCAATATGGTATTTTTCACCAAGGTTCTGGGCATTTTGTTTTCACGCTTCTAGTTTTTCTTCTTTTCTATTTTTTCACTCATGGAGTCGAGTCAGTCCAAGAGACCAAGAGCATGAATAACGATAAGAAAAAGAAACAAAAGAAGGAGGTGCAAGTCTCCATCACCAAGAAGCATGAGGAGATGGTTCAGTTCATGCAAAAGTTGGTCCTCGGCTCAACTCCGTCCGACAATCTAACCGTCGAGGAAAGGAACAGAATCGGACTCACGGAACGCTTAACCGACATATTCGTTGGGGAAAATGATGGAGATTTGCTGATTCAACAAAGCGATCGAGAGAATAGGATTTTGCAATGGTTACAAGCTTTGGATGTGCAAGTAATTGGCGCCTGTCGGATCGATGAAAGGTTAAAGCCCTTTTTGAAAGTCAGTGTCTCAAACGGCAACGTCGAGGATCGATTGTTAGCTCATTTGAGTCAGCACTTTGAGCCATCGGAAGTTGGTATGCTGGCGAGGTGTTTTTGCATACCTTTGGTTTCAATTCGAGTGGGGAAGATCAACAAACAAGGGAATCATTTTCAGCCTACTGCTTTAAGGGGAAACTTGAGTCTTGCACTCTTGCCATCATCAGACTTGCACCTTTCGTTTGCTGGGGATGATGGTCAAACAGAGAGATTGTTTACCTTAAGTGACAAACATCAGTGTGCTGCTATTTCCATCAATGAGATTCCAGCAGACAGTTCTGGATGATCTTTCCTTGTGAAAGTGCCAGATGGCAAAGGTTTTTACTATTGGTGCTCGGAGAAGTCAAAGCTCTTGGGGTATGAATTGGTTTCAAATATGAAGGATCTAATCAAGAGAAAACCATCTATAGCTGAATTATCTGGAATCAACGAGTTACGACTTGGCTGTTTTGTAACTCCGCTCCGTGCTTTTCTCCTAGGAACAACAGTTAAGGTACAAGCACATTCTGGTTTACCTTCACCCAGTACCGCGCGTGATGCCATTGATGAGCACTATGGGTAATCTTCATCCACTGCATCACCTGTTTTTTTTCTTTTTTTTTCAATTTTGTAAAGCAAAATGAATATATTACTTGGGGTGAATTTGTAATAAGTATGATAATATAGTCCTTTAGATAAAAAATATGTCAACGAACCTTGTAAAAGAGGGTGAAGAAGAAAGAAATGAAGGTGAATAAGAAGAAATAAATGAAGGTGAATAAGAAGAACGAAAGGAAGCATTAGCACTTTCGATTCAAAGTGGACGGAAGGAAGCATCGGCACTTTCGATTCAAGAAGAACGAAAGGAAGCATCGGCACTTTCGATTCAAGTGAACGGAAGGAAGCGTCAGCACTTTCGATTCGATTGTTCATCTTTTCAATTGTTCAAGTTTTGAAATGTTTTGTGACAAGATTAGAGTGCAAGTCTATTCATGATCAGAAGAGGAGAAGAAGAAGTAGAGAGAATGTTAGCAGTATACTTAGAAGCTTCCTGAAGATGAAGCTGTTATAACAGCTAAAGTTGTTAGCAAGTTAGTTTTTTTAGTTTTGATTAGTTGTTCAGTTAAGGTGGTTGTATTAGCAGCTGATACAGCTAAGAGTAGTAGTATATAAGGAGCACCAATCTTGTACTCAAATACACGTTTTACATAATAGCAATATTCAGATTATATTCCTCTGTTATTCACATTTCCAATAGAATCTGATGAAATTGTCATTTGATGATTTAAAATCATATTCAAAATAAGTAGTTTATCTCCAAAGACGATTAATTCATAAAGATGCAGAGGGTATGGACATTAGAGTTTTAGTGAGAAATTAAAATCCTCATTCAAGGTGATATCAATAATGATTGTGAAAGAAAATGATGACAGAATGATATATATATATATATATATATATATATATATATATATATATATTATGGTTAATGTGATAGATACTCAAGTAATTAATGTAGAAATTGTTTGATAATTTCACAAAAATTGGGAATTTATAGATGTCTTTTCAAGTGGTCAGAGTTATAGCCAAGTTAGTTAGTGAGTTCAATGTAACTACTAGGCTTGTTAATAGATGCATAAATGTGAAAGCTAATCGTTTAGCTAAATCAGATATATGATAGCACAAGGTTTTTTGTTTTGTTTGTATTTGTGGTTGTCTTTGGGGTTGGTTTTAAAGCATAAATGTGAAAGCTAATCGTTTAGCTAAATCAGATATATGATAGCACAAGGTTTTTTGTTTTGTTTGTATTTTGTGGTTGTCTTTGGGGTTGGTTTAAAGGGGTTTTCTATTGTATTTTATGTTCTGAACTAGTTGTATCTTTCTCTAGTAATAAATATTTGGGCACTCGTTTCCTCCTTCCTATGATCATTGAATTTCTAGGAGCTTAATGGTTATAAAGAAGGATTTTAATGAGGCCTTATTTATATAAAAAAAGTTACCTCCATATCAAAATATGGAATTCGAGGTTAAAGATTATTAAGATATTGAAAATGTTTGTATGATTTAGTATTAAATGGCTTAAGTGAGTCAAGAGAATTAGAGGCTCAGTTATAAGAGTTGATTGATCAAAGTTTTATTAACTTGAGTATTTCATCTTGGGAAGTATGTGTATTAGTAGCGAAAAGAAAGATAAATCTATGTGGTTATACATAGGGAAACTATGGTTAGCAGAGATGGTTTTTTGTGGCCAATTTGTTTCGGTATAAGGTATAAGAGTAGATCTTAAGAAAAACTCATATTGTAGTAAATTGGAAAATCCCAAAGTTTGTATTTCTTTGGGGCTTGATGTTTACTGTCGAAGGTTAGTGAAAAACTTTTCGACGTTAGCTTTGTTGCTAACCAAATTTTAAGGAATTATATTCTTTTTATAGCAAGAAAAAGGGTCAAGAGAGTTTTGAAATACTAAAAAGAATTGTAATAAAGATACCAGTGTTTCCTTTAAATTATGGGTTCCTTTGGTAACATTAAGTGATATATATGCATAAGGAAGGATTAGATGGGATTAAAATGAGGAGATAAGGGAATAATAGAGATTTTAGAAAATGAGTTTTTGAAATGTTATGTGAATATATGAGTGTTTATTGATGTTTATTGGTAGATTTGACTTGTTAAAGATATAAATGAGAAATTAGAAACATTAGATGAGTTTAAAAACAAGATAGAAATTGTGGTGTGATTCTTATAATCAAATGATCTTGAGAGATACTAGATGTTTTAAGTATCTAAATAAGGTAAAGTTAGTATGTATAAGTAATGAAGAGTTTAGTAGCATTTTGGGAGGTAATCATAACAAAATTTGACCTTATTTGTGTAATAATTGGGTGGAAAACGGGAAAATTTGGATCAGGGTATCGGTACTGATAGAATAATACCGATACTATAGGCTAAAACGGGATGAATTAGCTGAGTCAGATGAGGTAGTATCGATACCATGGTAAGGGTATCGATACCAGAAAACATCGAATCTATAATTGGTATCGATACAGGAAGGCGGTATCGGTACCATAGTAGGCAATATCGATACCATGGTAAGGGTATCGATACCAGGCAACATTGAAGCTAAAATTAGTATCGAACCGGAAGTGGGTATCGTTACCGTAGTATAGAAGATTCGGTACCAGGGTAATAGTATCGATACAATTGAGCTTGGAACGGCCAATTAGGTTGAAATTGTTATAGAAATTGAAATAATAATATTTTGAATATTCTTAAAGTACAAGATTAAGGAGTATACTAACGTTGGTATATTATGTGTACTTAATGGATACTTGTGTAGATCGGAACCAACCTCTTGAATCTAGCAAGAAAAGGGAGAAAGATAAAGTTGTTTATTAGTCAGAAGTCTCTACACTTTATTAGCGGGGTCTCCCAGGTGAGTATCTTGTTGTAAGTATATAAGAGGAAGAACATTCAAATTAGAATGTTTAAATTTATATATGTTTTATAATATTGATTATGTTATTTTTATATGTATGGAATGAATATTACGAATGAATTTTAAAGTATGAACAACTCTAAATAGAATTCATAATTAAATTGGTATGAAAGGATGACATAGCTGAAATGCATATGGGTGCATTATCGGTATAAAAGAATAATGCATATGGGTGCATTATTGGCATGAAAGGATGTCATAGCTGAAATGCATATGGTGCATTATCGGCATAAAAGAATAATGCATATGGGTGCATTTTGGCATGAAAGGATGCCATAGATAAAATGCATATGGGTGCATTATCGGCCTAAAAGAATAATGTATATGGTGGCATTATTGGAATGAAAGGATGCCACAGATGAAATGCATATGGGGGCATTATTGGAATGAAAGGATGCCACAGCTGAAATGCATATGGGTGCATTATCGGCCTAAAAGAATAATGCATATGGTGCTTTATTAGCATGAAATGATGCCATAGCTGAAATGCATATGGGTGTATTATCAGCATAAAAGAAAAATGCATATGGGTGCATTATTGGCATGAAAGGATGCCATAGTTGAAATGCATATGCGTGTATTATCTACATAAAAGAATAATGCATATGGTGCATTATTGGCATGAAAGGATACTATAAATAAAATGCATGAAAGGATGCATTAAGGCATGAAAGGATGCCATAAATAAAATTAAAGTTAACGAATAATTACTACAGAAAAATGAAAAGAAAAATGTATAAGAAATAAATGTATGTTGGACATACTAAGGGTGTTTATGATAAGAATTATAAAAAGAGTTTGGTTTCAATAATAGGGACTTATTTAATCCGTATAGATGATGCGAATTAGAAAAACTAAGAAATTCATAATAAGTTTATGAATTTTCGTATTGGTAGTGGGTGTACAACCCATGTAAATTATAGAAATGTTTGGGGAATGAATGTTTTGGCACTACTGCCTTTGGGTAAAAGAGTAATGAAATTATAATGCATTTTGATATAAATGGGGCATAAGTGGTATGAAGGGATGTTATATATATACATAAAATGTACATCAATGCATAATTAGTAAGAGGGATGTCATAAAGGAAAAACGTAAACAGTACATAATAGCCGTGAAAGGATGTCCCAAAATGAAAATACAAAATGGTGTGTTAATGGTATTTAAGGTGCACCCATGATGATTATAAAAGATACATGATCAATTGGCACTTTGGTGCAATGCATGTATGGTAATTTCTCATTTAATGTACAAAGGGAAAATAAAGAATAATGGGGAAAAATATACAGAAGGACAAGTATGTTGGGTCTACTAAGAATAATTTCGATAATTGTATGATAGAATTATGGTTTAACTGAGAAAGGCTTATCGGGTCCTTATGGATTATGAAATTTAATTCATCATTCAATAGTCATAAAATACTTGTGTATAAATTGTGCTATCTTTATAGTATTATGTCTCACTAAGTAAATATTTAACGTGTGTTCTTTCCACACGAAGGTAAAAATGGAGACAAATTAAATAAGGAGTGCAAATGTAACAGTAGATATCATCGGTTAAGGTTGACTCTCATCAGTAACGGTAGGACAGTCATGTTTATTTTGAACAATTGTTGGCATGTAATCAAATTGTAAAAGAAAAATGATCTGTAATGTATATAAAGTTTCGATGATTGTTTTATCATTATGCTAAAATGTTTTAATTTAAATTTTGAAACAAATTTTTAAGGTTTTTCAAAAGGCAAAATTGTTTTAAAAGTAAGGTGGCATCCAAGTCTTGTATACAAAAAGGTATATGGAGATGGGTATTACACAAATAACTGAGGAATAAAATTCCAATAAAGGCGAAAATTACTCCTAAAATTACTCTTCTCATTTACTAAAGTCTAATTTACTAAATTATATACTAAATGGGTTAATTAAGGATTAATCTAGGTAAATTACCAATTATGAATTTAAAAGGACTTAAAAGGATAAAACTTAAAAATGAGGTCTCTAATATTTAAACCTAAATTAGTTTTAAATTTTATTGATCAAATAATTAAAATGTAACCCCAGCAAAAATGGAGACTATTTTAAAAATATTCACCTGATAAGATTAATTAAAGAACTAAAATTAATTAATTATAAAATTAAGTCTTATTTTAAATTAAGAGTAAATTATGTAATTAAGGGACCTAATTGAACTAAATTTAATATTAAAGTTCTAATATTAATCATAAATTAAATTTTGCTCTTTTAATATTAATCGAACAATTAAAATAGAACCCCAATAAAATCGATTACTATTTTAAAATAATATCATAATTAATCTAATTAAAGACCTAATAATAAAAATAATCTAAACCTAGGAATCCACTAAAAGTCAAGTAAATTGGTCTAGTCACAAACATAAACTATAATAGAAATCTAAGGTAGAAAATATATTTACATATATGTAATATAGGGTAAACTACACATTTGGCACTTGAACAATCAATTTTATTTCGTTTTAGTACCTAAACTTTCATTTGTTTCAAAATCAAACCTAATATTTACATTTTGTTTCGTTTTAGTACCTCAACTGTAAAAACTTAGCGGAACTGTTACAACATTATAACACCCACAGACCGATGCAGGTGGCCCGATCTGATCCAGGGTGTCACATTAGGGTTACCGGAGCGACCCATCATAAAAATCGTGAAAAAAATAATTTTTTTGTTGAAACATGTAAAATCATAAAAACAATTTAAAAATACAAAAGTAAAATTTACCAGTATTCAGAAATAAAATAGATTTCTGTTGAGATTTTCGGAAGCTCGATTCGACAACCGGAACGGTTTGTAAAGAGGGCTCGGAATAGTTTTTGAGTTTAGGGGGTAAGGAGATTGAAAGATAGAAAATTGCACAACGATTTAGTGTGGTTCGACTTTCTAAAACAAAGTCTATGTCCACTACCTTAGCTCCCCACCAAGGATTTTCCAACAAATTCACTAATTTGTTCTTTCTTTTGAGGACAAAGAGATAACCTTACAACTCCCTAGTTTTTCCGGGCTAAACTAGAACATTTCCCTAGATTTTACACGGGATAAGCTAGAACCTTTCCCCTTTACAAAAGGATAAAATAAGTAAACAAGAAAACCTCTCTAAGGTAGGTGTTTACAAGATTGAGCTCACAAGAACAAAATATTTTCAAGAGAAAGATGAAATAAGATTGAAAAACTCTTCTCTTGTGCTTGATTGCTTGGATAGTTGTTCTCTCACTTCTTCAAGTGTCCTTAGCTTGTATTTATAGCTTGGAATGTGTTTGATGTTGTATATAGTCGTTGGGGATGTTTTGGAGTCATTTGGGGATGATTTTTCTACTCAAAAAGGCTGCCCATAACATGGTGCATCGGTGCACTATCAAGGTGCAACGATACCCCTTCATTAAATTCAAATAAACTAGCTGTTACTAGCCGTTGCAGCCTTGGTGCATGGATGCACAACAGGATGCATCGATGCATAGCAGGATGCATCAATGCACAGCATGATGCATCGATGCACAGCATGATGCATCGATGCACAGCATGATGCATCGATGCACAGCATGATGCATCGATGCACAGCAGGATGCATCGATGCACTAATTGCATTCGAAATGGAGTGCATGGATGCACTACATGGTGCATCGATGTACTAGTGGGGTGCATGGATGCACTACATGGTGCATCGATGCACTAGTGGGGTGCATGGATGCACTTTGACACCCTTTAGCATTTTTGCTCAAATCCGAATTTAATGGACTTTGAATTATTTTTGAAACCTTTTTAAAACTTTGAATAAATTCAATTCAAGTCCAAAAACGTTTTGCCTTTAAATTTGTTATATCGAAACATAATTCAACATTCTCCCCTTTTTGATATAACAAAATATTTAAAAATTTGTTTTTGGCAAAACTCCCCCTTAATAAAATGTTTAATGAAAAAGATATCAATTGTTAACAAAATGATATCAATTGTTACCAATTTTTTGAAAATATATGAAAATGTTAAGCTCCCCCTTTTTCATTAAGAAATTGAATTTTTCAAACCATAACTTCTCCCCCTTTTTGTTATATGAAAAATAATTCAATCTTTGATGTTCAAAATAACTTTGGAGAGTATGTAGTAATTTTGAAATTTTAAAAATCATTTGAAAAATCAAAGCTCTCCCTCAATAAATACATTCCAAACAAAATTAAGCTTTTAGAATCATAACACTTAAACAAAATTGAATTTCAACAAAGAATAACAAACATGTTAGTAGTACATGAAATTAAATATATCCAAGTCTAAAATACTTTATGCAATATTAATTATTGAAATTAAGTGCATATGCATAAAGTTTCCAAAAATGTTATGCATTTGAAAATTTTGATATCAATTGTTAGAGAGATATCATTTTCATTTAAATCGCATGCATAAACATTTAAATTTAGGTCAAAAAAATTAAAATTTGTAAAATCAAAGTTTTTGAAAAATTGATATCAATTGTTAGAGAGATATCATTTGCATTAAAACCAATTTTGACCTAAATTTTATTATGATGAACTAAAAATAAAAAAAATCATTAAAAAATTAAAATGTTCATCATAACCATTTTTTTAAACATACATGAGATTAAAAACAATGCATAATCATTTAAAATCAAAACTCATGCATGCATAAATCCTATGAGCAACCAAATGCCTAAAATTAAAACAATTAAGCTTAGAGGTTACCCATTCCTTTTCATGTGTGGCTAAAGCATCTTGAATATCATCATCTTCATCACCATTGCTCCCACACACCTACAAGAGACATTCATTTCGATTTTGGTATCCAAATTGCTTTGGAACCTTGGACGTTAGTTTCAATGCCCCTTGTTCCCTTAGGAACCCATACTTGTCTAATTTTAAAATGTTTTCCTTTCTTTAAAGGACAAGTATGTTCCAAATGAACATAAAAATGACAATGTGAGCATTTTGCCATTTTTATACATAATAGGTTATTTTTAGAAATTTTTTTTTCTTTTGTTAAGCCTTCAAGCTTAACTCCTAACTCAAAATTTTCTTTTTCTAAATCATTTATTTTGATTTTTGAAAACTCTAAATTAGTTTTCAAAATTTCATTTCGATTTTCAAAATCAACTTTTGCTTTCAAAATCAACTTTTGCTTTCAAAATCAAATTATCTTTAATTTTGAGTTTTGAAATTAATTTCGTATATTTGGAATTAATGGTCTCAAATCCCAAATACAACCTATTATAAGCATCTTGTAACTCATCAAAAGTAAATGAATTAAATTCATTTGAGTTAGAAGATACCTCAAATTCTTCTTAAGTGGTCATGAGGCATAGGTTGACTACTTCATCTTCATCATTGGAGTCATCTTCATCACTCCAAGATACAACAAATGCCTTCTTCCCCTTTTTCTTTAGAAGAGGACATTCATACTTGACATGTCCCTTTCTTTGACAATTGAAACATATCGGGGGACTCTTCTTCTTGGTTGATTCATGTTTCACTTCCTTGGAAATCATGAATCTCTTGAGTTCCTTCAAGAGCTTGAACATCTCTTCTTCTTGTTCATCATCGTCTTCATCCACCTCATCACTTGAATCTTGATAGCTTTCATTGGTGGATTTGAAGACAATGTCTACCTCTTTCTTTTTGTTGTTTTTCTTCTCTTCCCTTTCTTCATCTTCATTCACCATAATCTCATGAGTGAGAAGGGAACCAGTTAGCTCGTCAAGAGTGAGAGACTTTAAGTTTCTTGCTTCGATAATGGTTATCTTCTTCGATTGTCACTCCTTTGAAAGAGAGTAGATCATCTTTCTCACAAGCTTCTCATTAGGGATTACTTCTTCGTATCCCTTGAGCCCGTTGACAATCACAAAAAATCTATCCGTCATAGCTTTGATGTCTTCATCGGGTTTCATCTTGAAGTTCTCGTAGCTATGGTTGAGAAGACTTTTCTTTTATTCCCTCACTTCGTCGGTTCCTTCATGAGTGACTTGGAGCTTATCCCAAATCTCTTTGGCACTGGAATAAGATGAGATTCTTCCATATTCATTTGGGCCTAAAGCACATAATAGAATATGTATAGCCTTAGAGTTAAGCTGGAAATTTTTCTGCTCTTCTCAACTTCAATCGTTGTACTTGTCGGGTGGAGAGGAGTAACCGTCCATGATTGAGTTCCAAGCTCCTAGATTGTAGGATTGAATAAAGTACATCATCTTATTCTTCCAATGTGCATAATTTTCTCCATTGAAGAAGGGTGGCTTGTTGACCGGTTGTGAATCCATAATGGGATATTCTTCAAGATAATAAGCACCGAAGGAAAAAGTCATTTCTTTGTCGGTTGCATCAGAAATTGGTAGAGCTTCTTTGAGGATCATCTCAAGGTGGTTAAACCTTCTTAACGAGTTAGGATCTGATGCCAATTTTTGAGATTTTTGGAAGCTTGATTCGATATTCGGAATGGTTTGTAAAGAGGGGTCAGAACAGTTTTTGAGTTTAAGGAGTAAGGAGATTGAAAGATAGAAAATTGCACAGCGATTTAGAGTGGTTCGATTTTCTAAACCAAAGTCTACGTCCACTATCTTAGCTCTTCACCAAGGATTTTCCAACAAATTCACTAATTTGTTCTTTCTTTTGAGGACAAAGAGATAACCTTCCAACTCCTTAGTTTTTCCGGGATAAACTATAACATTTCCCTAGCTTTTACATGGGATAAGCTAGAACATTTGCCCTTTACAAAAGGATAAAATAAGTAAACAAGAAAACCTCTATAAGAAAGGTGTTTACAAGATTGAGCTCACAAGAACAAAATATTTACAAGAGAAAGATGAAATAAGATTGAAAAACTCTTCTATTGTGTTTGATTGCTTGGATAGTTGTTCTCTCACTTCTTCAAGTGTCCTTAGCTTGTATTTATAGCTTGGAATGTGTTTGATGTTGAATATAGCCGTTGGGGATGTTTTGGAGCCGTTTGGGGATGATTTTTCTACTCAAAAAGGATGCCCATAACATGGTGCATCGGTGCACTATCAAGGTGCATCGATACCCCTTCATTAAATTCAAATAAACTAGCTGTTACTAGCCGTTGCAGCCTTGGTGCATGGATGCACATCAGGATGCATCGATGCACAGTAGGATGCATCGATGCACAGCAAGATGCATCGATGCACAGCAGGATGCATCGATGCACAGCAGGATGCATCGATGCACAGCAGGATGCATCGATGCACTAATTGCATTCGAAATGGAGTGCATGGATGCACTACATGGTGCATCGATGCACTAGTGGCAGGTGCATGGATGCACTGCAGGGGTGCATGGATGCACTTTGACACCCTTTAGCATTTTTTCTCAAATCCAAATTTAATGGACTTTGAATTATTTTTGAAACCTTTTTAAAACTTTGAATAAATTCAATTCAAGTCCAAAAACATTTTTCCTTAAAATTTGTTATATCGAAACATAATTCAATAATTTCAGACTTATATATATATAACAAAATACAACTTACATGACCCCTAAACACCGGTGGAACTCTTTTACTGATATCAATCGTTGCATTGGTTCAATCCTTTTGACCTGAAATAGTGAGTAACAGAGTTAGCTTCGGAAAGCTCAATAATACAATAATATCAAAAGATGTTGAATAACATACAGATAACATGTAAGCATAATTTTCATTAATGATTCAGACATCTACAGATTCTTTCTCAGGTAATAAAAGACAAGAAGCTTTCAGTTCAGAGTAAACGTTCGGAGGACTAGGTTCAGTATATCGGAATAGGGTGTTTAGTGTGTTCCCACAAAACCAGTGAAAATGTATATATCTTTTTAAAACAGTAGCAATTTAAACTTATTTTTCAAAAACCATAGTAAAACCCTCTAACCGAACGCTAATATGCAGTTCCCCATAACTGCATCCATAAGGACTTACCCTAGGCCCAAAGGGCATAGGTACCAACCTAAGAAAGCACCTTGGGTTCATAAGGTCTTACCTTAGCTAAAGCGTAGGTTCCCACCTTAGGGGAGTGCCTTCATGTCCATAAGGTCTTACCCAAAACCACATAGTAGTGGTGGCATTAGGGTCCATAAGATCTTACCACTAGGCCAATTAAGCCCAGGAGCCCACCCAAGAGTCACCTTAAGTCTATAAGGAATTACCAGTCGGTATTGAACCTATACAAGGAATTACCAACAGCAACTGAACATGCCAGTGTCTTCTGTCATACCAGAGTCCCAGAGTACCCCGTATAAAAATAAATTCGATCAGTAAATAGAGATATCAGAAATCAGAACAGATATCAGATATCATAACTGAAATCAGTTATCAGAACAGATATCAAAGCTCATAGCAGAAATCAGAGGTCATATTGTATTTCAGATAATAGAGACATACTTTTAAAATTAGAGAAAACATTTGTATGATCAAGAAACATACTAGAGGTTATAGATATTATTCGGAGGTACTTGATAATCTTATTGGGAAAGGAAACACGAATCTTCAGTATACTGATAGAATTCCAGAAATTAGAATCACTATTGAAATAGTTCATTTGTTGACGGAAACATCAGTTATTCAGAACATGGTTTATCAGGATCATATAGTATTTAGACATTTTTCGGAGGCACTGGATAATCAGAAAGGTATTCAGAATCCTTTGCATCTGAGTTACTTGTGTTTTCAGATATGACAGGAGTGATTCCATTATTCGGAAAAATCAAAGGCATTTTGGGCATTAGGTTCTTGGAGAATTCTTAGTGATTTGAACTAATAAGGGAGAAACGAAGATTCAGGGCATTTATGATATATGTTGATCTATCGAAATATCGAGTTAACTCGAACTTTACAAGTCCCATCAATGATATCTTTCAACCAATCAAAACATTGCACTTCCAGAGTATTCACTTAATTCAAGGTCATCGGTGTACTTAATTCAATTAATATTCAAGTTTATCTCGGTCGCTTAGTAGTTTCCTGAGTTATTTGTTCATTTTCGTAAATCCGATTACATATATTACTTTCATTCTGTTTAACTTGGTCATATAATATAGTCATATTGATATACGAGGATGATTTGTTCAATTCAGAGTTGAGGGTATTTAGTTATTCCAGAGCTTGGACGTGCTTCGAAACATATTACACTTCAGGGGCATTTCAACTAAATCTGGAATTTAATCGGTGATTCTAAAAGTCAAGTGGATCATAATTTAAGTTCTCAAGTCATCTCCATTATCATATTCATTCATAATCCTTTTTACTCTTTAAGGGTATTATCGTTTTTTCATTCAATTTTGTCAATGGCATAACTTATGATAACTTAGGCTTGAAAGTATTCTAGTTCCTTTAGAGTTTAGAGTACTTTGCTCAATTGATCACTAGTGGTTATTTTCACCACTAAGAGAAGTCTTAGTCATTTTTCAGTATGAGGGCATTTTTGTAATTTTACCCCATAATTCTATTTTTGGTAATTTCTTGTCCAAATATTTCCAACATTTAACCTTTAACGAGATTAATCAAAATTTACGCGTTATGAGATTAATTGATTTACTGATTAAATCATTGAACTACGATTTGTTTCTGATCAGTCTACCAATTTCTTTTTCGAGTCGTCAGAGTCTTATACAGTGTTCTGTCTTTATTCCAATTTTTGTCTAAGTCCAATGATAGTTAACTACACCTAATGGACCAATCTTTTACATTCATGCATTTACCATTTATCAGTGAGTTTCGAAAAGCATACAAAAGGTAGTAGAGTATTACCTCGATTTTTATGCCATATCGATCAACCATTTTAACTCCATTTGATCGTCCTCGAACTTTAATTCAATGTCCAATAATTCCTTGGATACATAGCAAATGAATTTACATCAGAAAATGAACTTAAATGAGAAACCAACTTGAATCCGAATATAAAACATTGAAAAACGGCTTACTGGGTGCGAATTTGGAAAAACGGACTTTAGATTCGGACTCAGGACGTCAAAAAACATAAAATAAAGCTTTTTCAAAAATTTAACTTTTTCGGTCAAAGTCAAAGTCAACGGGACAGGTCAAGTCAATGGGTCGGGTCAAAGTCAACGGATCAAACCAGTTCGGGTTGACTCGGTTTGATTCTGGTTGACTCGGTTCGATCCAAGTTGACTCTGACTGGTTCAAACCGGTTCGATCCACTTGAACCAGTTCTAGAAAGCTCACAGATCTGTGGACAAGCCCCACACGCACGCGGCAACACGTGGTGGCGCGTAACGAATGTAACGGGGTCGGGGGTGGCCGCTGATTACTCCAACGCATCCAAACACACTAAACAACAACAATTAACTCAACAATCAACCAAAAATTGAATAATCAACCGGAATTTAGATCGTATCTTACCCGCCCCGACGATGAGGTAAACGACGATAGTGGACGGTGGCTTCGATCGGGTTTTGGGCGCATGGTGATGAGGAATCCAAATTTAGGGACGATGAGGTGAGATGATGAGCACGGTGACCGGATTTCGAAAAAAATTGAGCAACGGGGCTAGGGATTTCGACAGAACTTCATCTGTTGTCCCGCGATGTTTGGCGGTCGATTAGAGTTAGTTGAGGCTAGGGTTTTGATCGGTGTAAATCGACGAGTTTGTTGGTGGTAGCGTCGTGCTCCAAAAGTGACCGGACGCGCTGGTTGATAGAGGAAGGCTGCGGTGGCTAGGGGGTTAGGGATTTGGGATTGATTTGGGGATTTTGGGGTATTCGATTTTTAGCCTATAATTATATATATTCATTAATTAAAAACATAAACAAGAGCCTAGCCTAAATGGTAGAGTTGTAGGCAACCTTACCTTGGAGAACATGAGTTCAAGCCTCCCCAACCACTCTATTTTTAAAAAATTTTTTCCAACAAATCAGAAAAATGGGTTAATTCAGGATTAAGTCTCTAAACTTCCCAGATTCTCAAAACTAGACTAAGAATTTCATAAATTTACAATTTGGTCCTAATTTTTCCCTTGTTGAAACTTTAATTGGGTACTTTAAAACTATTAAAATTTAGCCCCTAAATTCGGGTGTGACAAACATGGTACTTTTATGGGTAAATTACATCATTCATCACTCAACTATCTTCTCCCTCCTATTTTGGTCATTGAAGTTTCTTTTTTTAATTACTTAACTATCAAATTACTAATAATTTCATCACTCTAACTTTCAATTTTTTTAATTTTAATTTTGAATTATTAAAATAATAAAAAAAATTCATGTCACAAAAATTTATTAATAAAATAAATTAGAGTGATTAAAACATAAGAAATTTGAAATTTTGAGTAGTTAAATTGAAATTTTTTAAACTTTAGTGACCAAAATAGGAGTAAGGAGATAGTTAAGGGATGATTGATGTAATTTACCCATAATAAATGCCACGTGTAACAGTTCTATTAATGTTTTAATGGTGAGGTACTAAAATGAAACAAAAGTAAATATTATGTATGGTTTTGAAACAAATGAAAGTTTAGGTACTAAAATGAAACAAAATTGATAATTTAGGTACTAAACGTTTACTTTACCCTATAATATATTCATATAAATATAATTATAAAAGAAAAGTAAAAGCCATATATTTATAAATATTTAATATAATTTTATACATAAAATATAATATATACAAATAACAAAAAAAATATTTAATATAAAGATATATATATTATTTACTATAATAATAATAAATATAAACTATTAGTATAAATATATTTTAAAACATAATTACAAGGTATTAGATATATAATATACATATAATATAGTCTAATTTATATATAATTAAAAATATATGAGGACCAAATTAATAATAACAAAATATAAGGATAAAATTGAAAAAAATGAAAAGTTAGAGGGAAAATCAAAAGAAATTAAATGGAATTAAAACTAAAAGGATTAAATTAAATTTTCAAATAAACTTACAGTGATTGATGAGTAAATTGTCCCTATTTCCACCAAAACACACGGACTCAACTTCTCAGGTCGGATCTCCATGTGGGTCAGCTCCTAAGACGGCGTCGTTTCAAACAAAAAAGGGATGCCCAAAATGACGTTGTCGTCATTTATATAAGCCTGTTTTTTACAACAACAAAAAATCATTTTAGCCTTAAACCATAAATAACGAAATAGACTCTGTGGTCTCTCTTGCGTCTCCACGTTGGAGGCTTCGCCGAGCCAGTCGCCTTCACCAGTGAAGTGACAAAATACGAACCGTAAAGCCCTCTTCGCTTCCTTTTTCTTCCCTCTTTCTAAATCTAAGCTCAGTTTACACAAAACACTTCTCAAACGACGAAGATCTCAAGAACAAGATTTGTATTGCTTCAAAGAGAGACTAAATAGTAATACAAAATTTTGGGGGGTTTATTTCTGAAAAACTCCTTGGTTTCTTATGAGCTCTCTCCTTTGTTTTTGTTTTTTTTAACAAAAATCCTCAAGTAATTGTTTCTCTTTATCTCGGATTTTGGTTGATTGATTGTGAGAAGAACATGGTTGCTAAAAAATATTGCTAATCCCCGCCCCCATTTTTTTATTTTTATAGGTCCTTTTAGAGACTTTCATGGACGTTTTTCTTTCCAACGAAGGAAAGTGTCTTCTTTCCTTCATTTGGAGGCAACCCCTGATTCTTTACTTCGAGGGTGGGTTTCCTGATGTGAACACAAACTTTGCTTAATCTGGAGGCCATCTTAGATGTTGCTGATGTGGAGAGGCGTACGTGGTTGCATAAATGGAAGAATGGTGTGTGTCCCCTTTTGCCAATGTGGTCTGTGTTGATTAGCCAAAAGCAACTGGTAAGAAAACCCTTCCCTTAATTGTTGATGTGGTCGGTCGAGGTGGCTGTGGGAGATCACCCAGGCGCATGCGGTCTACCTAGATCTAATCTACCACATGAGTAAAAAGGTTGGAGAGCCTTACGTGTATCACACATGCATGATATGCTCTCTTTCCTTCCCTCTAGGTCGTTGTATATAGATCTAGATTCAACGGTTGGTCTTCGCAAGCGGCGATGACTGATTCGTTTACTAGGTTTTGAATTAGTTTAGATAGTAGGCTGCTATAGTTTATTATTGGGCCAATTAGGTCAATTTTGTTAGGCTGAGTTGAAAATTGTAACAAAGACTTTTAATTTGGATTGTAACGTGGACTTGGGTCTTTTATATATTTGAATTTTGAATATTTTTGGTACTTGAGTTTTAATAAAAAAAATGTTTTAATTTAATTAGGACTTTTAAATTTCAAAATGAACATATGGCTATCAAACCCAATTAAGCAAAGGTAACTCATCATTCACGGTTGAAATTTCTCAACGCCTTGTAAAATTTCACGATCTATTTTTCACTCATGCCACTTGAATTAATTTGATATCAACACACGAACAACTTTAATTTAGTCTTTGATCGCCTTTAATCTGATTTGAATTGCCTAGACAAAATTAGGATATTATAAAATGTTGAATGATCTAATAGTTTTATATACTGGAAAAATATGTTGGACCATATTAATGTAAACACTATTATTAGTGATTTTACATTTAGACGTAGAAATTATTTAGAATGAGTAGCTTGGTGTTTAATAATTTTTTTATATTTTTTATTTTAAATTTAATATATTTATTAAACAATTAGTTGATATAATAAAAAATATAATTTACAAGTAAATTAATTTATTTTTATCAACTCTTAAAATTTATTTTTTTCAATATTTATTATTAGACCTAATTTTTAGATTCACTCTTAGGCGACTGAAATTTCAGAAACAGGACTGGCATTGATCGAAGAAGTCTAGTATAATTTATAAGAGTTTATACCGGAATTGTTCAATTGCTCTTTGCTACCCACTTCATAATGAGTCCTCATATTTTTTTAATAGTTTGGGTCTTCATATATTTTTAATAGTCTGTGTGAGTATAAAATAATATATGTTAATAAATCTTTTTTAATCATTGCAACGTACACATACCCTTCAGACAACTACTTGAACTCATGACTTCTAAATAAAACACTCATTTTAATCAATAAGACCACTTGATGGATTGATTAAGTACTCATGCTTAATAGCATATATATACCATGCTTTATAATAATAAATTATTTCTTATAAATTAGTATTGATATTGTCGAAACGATTGTTTTCAAAAAAAATTAAAAAAACACACACATCAAGTTTAATTTTTAAATTTTTAGTTAAAGAGTGTGATTTTTTTTAAAAAAAGCACTCATTTCGAAAATTTTGGGATTCTCTTTTAAAAGTAAATTGAAAAACGGTTCGAGGAGTCGCCACCAATCTTTGATTAGGGTATGATTGGGCACCCAAAAACATATTTGTCATTTTAATAAAAAATATTAATTTTAATTAAAACAACAAATTTACAGTCTATGTACTAGAAAATTGAGTTCGGGAATTGGTTACATGTAGGGAATGATTAGCACCCCACAGTGCCCTAAATTGGTACCTAGTCGATTAATTAATTGTCTTTACAATGAAATATACAAGTTCAAATTTAATTAATTTAAGATCCCTTAAAACAATATTATTTGAATTTTAGAATGAAACATACAATATTTAATTATTTCTTATCGAGCTGAATCGACCTCTCATACCTCAAGACAGTCAATTTATACTCCAATCGAAATACATAAATATTATAGTTCCATCGTAATGCTCAAATGTATGAAATAAGAGAATACAATCAGTTAATTAAAAATTACCAATCTTTTTAGAAAGAATAATGATATTCGATTATTTAAAGACGTCAAGGTCAGACCTTTTATAAGTTCTAACGATCTTTTCTCGATGAATTTAAATAGACAAACATTTCTTTTTCTTTTATTCTCAAATTTTAGGTGCAGTCAAATTTTATGGTTTCGCTTGACGGGATACACTTTAATTTTAAAATTGTCGGAAGTAACTATCTTATATGTTAAGATAGTCACTTATCAACAACCCTAAAATCAAAGGGCATTGTTCTTAATTCAATTATTTGCATTGAGTCTAGTTATGCTCATAAGGTATCATACATCTCATGCAAAAATGATGTCATGCGATTCGCAAATAAATCATTCGCATACTCGCACATATGTAAACTTATCAACATGCAAAATAAATATAAACAACTAATTAAAGAAAGCAATTACCTAACAAGGGGCTACATTAAAAGTCAGCAACAAAATTCAAGGACTAAATTTAAAAATGACCATGCAAGCTCAGAATAAGGACTAAACCTAACTAACCATAATTTTTTAATAGAGAAGCTACCTATCCTAGGGGTAAATTCTAAAGCCTAAATAATGTTAAGGAAATAAGAAAATAAATTACTCATGCAACAAAATTTCTTATGTGAATTTAAATATGTAAAACAATCTAATTAATTAATACAAATCAAAAGAAAATAAACATGAATTTTAATTAGTACTTAACAAATTAAACAAACAAGAGATTAAATTGAATAATTACTAAATTAATTAGGGATTAAACATGAACTAAACATGCAATTAAATCAACCATGCGAAACAACAAATAAACAAGAATTAAAATGTAAAAACCTGCTAAAATATTAGGGGTATGAACAGAATTAAACCAAACAAATAAAACAGGAAAGCAACTCTGGAAAATAATGACATCGGGACAAATAAAAGAAGACAATTCAAAACAAACCCTATAGGTGACTATTTTGCAAAAATATGACATCGGAACAAAAAACTGAAATAACTTAAAACCCATTATATAAAACCCCTCCTTAATCAATAAATTAACCTAAACCTAATCATTTTTTTCAAATTAGCAGCCACCCAAACCGAGAGAGTTCTCAAACTCTTCATTTTCCTCTTCTTCGGCCGAGAGCCCTAAAGGCCTCACACAGTTGACGTCCGCTCCACTCATCGATCATTATCAGAGATGGCTGTGAAGATAACCCAAAGATCAAAATGACCTAACATCCCATATCTTTTCTCTGAAAACCCATAAACCAAAGCCCAAAAAAACCTTATCTCCGACCATCGTCATAAATTGGCACTCATATCTCCTTCAAACACTATCAATGGTGGTTGGATTACCAAGACAAGCTACCAATGACCTTTGAAATCCCTTTCTCTCTAACCTAGACCATAAAATAATGGCTCAAAACCTACATGCAAGCCATTAACGACGATAAAAATGACTGACTTACCCTACGTAGAGGATTATCCTAGCTCGGATGAGGAGACTGACCAAATAAAACCCCCTCTCTATATAATATCTATTTCTTTTTTCTTTTTTTTCTTGGAAAAAGAAGAAGAAATGTTGCTTCCAAAAAAGAAAGAAAAAACCTTAAAAAAGGTATCCTGCATTACTGCTTTGTTTTTTGAATGGGGGGAGAAAAACCTCCCTTGTACACTATTTTTTTAGATCAAAAAATCCCCCTTTTGTTACAATTGTTGTTGATCTCCCCGAATGTTCCCTATCTCCCTATTTTTTGTGTGGTTTTCTTACTCTGGTGGTTGATGAATGAAAACAAAAATGGCATCCTCACTCTTTGGTTTGTTGTTGATTTCTCTATATAGAGAGAGCCTTTTTTCTTGTTTTTTCTTGTATTTTTTGTGGTGAAAAATCTTCTCGTGATCCCTCTGTCAAAAACGGTGACACTATTCTTTCGCTTTGGTAGTATTTGTGCAGAGGATAAGACCAAATTTGCTTGGTGTTTTGCTCGTGAGGCGAGGGGACCATTAGACGAAGGCACATTATAACCCTCACAGACTGATACAGGTAGCTCGATCCAATCCGGGGTGTAATATTAGGGCCACCAGAACAACCCACCATAAAAATCCCAAAAAAATTAAAATTTCTTTTAAAACATGTAAAATCATAAAACAATTTATAATTAAAATACAAGTTTGGAAAACCATTCATATATTACATAAAAAGTTAAAATCATACACATTTCAGACACGGATGTAAAAATAGAATACCACCTACATGCCCCCTAAACATATGCACCGTACTCCGCAAGCAACGTCGGTGGAACTCCTTTATTGATGTCGATAGTTGCACTGGTTCAATCCTTTTAACTTGAAATAGTGAGTAAATGAGTAAGCTTTGGAAAGCTCAATAATACAGAACAACCAGATAATGCTGAAGAACATGCAGATAACAGATAAGCATATGTTTCCTTATTGATTCAGATATCTACAGCCTTTTATGCTGAGCTGAGGTCCCACTGATATCTCAGATAGTAAAAGACAGTAAGTTTCCAGTTCATAAGAAAAATGTTTCGAGTGATTGGGATCAAGAGATCAGAATAGGGTGTCTAGTGTGTTCCTACAAAACCAGTCAAAAGGTACATATCTTTTTAAAACAATAGTAGTTTAAAACGTATTTTTCAAAAACCATAGTAAAACCCTCCAACCGAACGCCATATGTAGTTCCCAAAACTGCATAACCTAAGGGAGCACCTTGGGGGTTGAGAGTCTACCCAAGAAAGATTCTCGGGGCCACGGGGCCTATCCAAAAAAAATCTTGGGGCTGTAGGGCCTACCCAAGAAAGATCTCGAGGTCGCAGAGCCTACCCAGGGGTCGCCTTAAGTCCATAAAGAATTACCAGTCGGTGTTAAACCTATACAAGGAATTACCAGCAGCGACTGAACCTGCCAGAGTTTTTAGTTATACCAGAGTCCTAGAGTACCACGTATAAAAATAATTTCAGTCAATAAACAGAGATATCATAAATAAGAGAAGAGTTTAGAACAAAAATCAGAGAAAACATCCATGTGATCAGGGAACATACTAGAGGTTCCATATATTATTCGGAGGTACTCGATAATCTTATCATGCAGGGAAACACGGATCTTCAGTATACCGATAGAATGTTAGAAATTAGAATCATTATCGAAAGAGTTCATTAGCTTATGGAATCATTATTTATTCAGAATGTGATTTATCAGGATCATATAGTATTTGGACATTTTTCGAAAGCACAAGGTAATCAGAAAAGTATTCAGAATCCTTTGCATCTGAGTTACTTATGTTTTCATATATGACCGGAGTGATTCCATTATTCAGGAAAATCATAATCATTTTGGGCATTAGGTTCTTGGAGAATTCTTAGTGATTTTAGCTGATAAAGGAGAAACGAAGATTCAGGGCATTTACGATTTGTGTTGATCTATCAGAATATCGAGTTAACTTGAACTATACATATCCCAACCATGATACCTAACAACCGATCAAACTATTGCATTTCAAGAGTATTCACTCTTTAATATCGACAGGTTTTGTCAAATTAATCATCTTCAAATTCATCGGTGAATGGATCTTAGGGAGACGAACATCTATTCCAATGGTCTTTATTTTATTTCTATATTGCAATGATATTAGGGAATGTCGAGGTGCTTGATCCGGGGTTCAAAACTTTTATGGACGGTACAATATATGTATATATATAATTATCAGTGTTTCCAGAAATATACAAGTTATTCTCTTAATTCAAAGTCATTGAGGGTAATTAGGTCATTTAATAATCAAGTTTATTCCGGTTACTTCAAAGATTCCAGAGTAATTCTGTCATTTCTAAAATTCGGATACATACGTTCTTCCATTCAGTTCAACTAGGTGATATAATTTACTCATTCCAGGGCTTAGAGATATTTTGGATTATTTTATTTTTCAGGGGTATTTTGGTCTTTTTGCAGTTTAATGTATTTCAGTCCTTTCCTTCAGTTAGGTCTTTCCATTTAATAAAATTTGTATGAACAATGCAAACATAAATAATACTTTCAATGTTTTAGCCTTTAGGTATTTGCTGATAAAACGATAAATCTAGGTACTGTACCTTTTCGCATGTAAGATATGATTATCAGTGACTTTTCGAACAGATCAGGAATTTAACAGGTGAATCAACAGTTTATCTAATTAAATATGAATTCTCAAGGTACTTTCATTGTGAGGGTCAATCTGGACTATTTTACCTCATAGGGTAATTTCGTAATTTCTTAACGAGATGATTTTGGTATTAAAGCTTTTAACAATAACAAATAGAATTTAAAGATTCTGAGGTTATTTCCTTTTCCAGATAATCGCCAAACTTGGAATCATTTCTTATCAGTGTTCTTGTGTCTATGCATGTAGTCTGAGGCTTATTCAGTTTACTTTACTTTATTTCATATTCAGATTGATTTTAGAAAATGATTAACTACATACATGTGACCAATTATAATCATCCATGCAGTAATCAATACCAACATATTCCATAAAGCATGAAAAAGATAGTAATGTATTACCCCAATTTTTGTGTCCCACCAATCAAACATTTAAACTCCATTCGATGACTCTCGAACTTGAATTCAACATCCAATAATTCCTCGTATATATAAAAACCGAATTTACGTAAGAAACTGAATTTAGTTGAGAAACCATATTTAATTTGAAGGTAAACATTGAAAAATGACTTATCGGTGCGAATTTGGCAAAACGAACTTTGGATTCGGACTCAGGATGTCAAAAACATAAAATAGGGCTTTTTCAAAAAAATTGACTTTTTCGGTCAAAGTCAAAGGTCAACGGTCAGACCGATCAAAGTTAAAATTCAACGGGTTGACTCAGTCAAATTCAACGAGTTGACTCAGTCGAGTTTACTCAGTGATTGAACTGGACCAGGCAGGTTGGGCAGGCGGATCGGACATGCGGGTCGGGTCGACCCGGTTCTGGAAAATTCCCTATAACAAAACAAGCCCCACGCGCGAGTGGCGGCGCGTGACGTCGGCGGGGAGCTCGGAGTTACCGCCTGACTACTCCCTTTTCATCCACTCACCAATTACAACCACAATCAATAAAAAAAATCAGCCAAAATCCATCAAAATTAAAAGAAAATTACTGAAATGCTTACCTACTCCTGTGATCGACGAAAACGACGACAATGTGCGATGAACCTGGTCGGGTTTTGGTCGCATAGAGTTGAGGAACTCGAAGAGAATGACGATGAGGTGCGACAGTCATCGGATCGGTCGAAAAATATGTTTATCCGAAGAGGATGAGAGGTTTTGATGGAGCTTTAAACGCTCCTAGATGGCGGACGGCAGGGTATTACGACGAATGACTGGCTGGGTTTGCTTCGCGACAATCTGGCGCTTCAGATGGTACTGGCGGTGACAACCACCAATAACCGATGAGGCCGAATCGGAGAAGGCAACAGGCGATTTTCTCACCATTTTGGGTTTACGTTTCGAACTGGAGAAGACGATCGCGGGGGTTTATTTTTCAATGCCCATGAAAAATGGAATAATTTGGGTTCCAGTCCCTGAACTTTCCACATGTTTCAAAACCAATCTACAACCTTTAGAATTTTGCAATTTGGTCCCCAACTTTTCCCTTGTTACTCTTTTAATTCGATACTTTAAAATTAATAAATTTTAGCCCCTAAATTGAGGGTGTGACACACATGTGGCTCGATTGGGACCAGATTCGACGTGGCCAACTTGCTTGATGGTGGAGCCTCCACGTAGCATCTGGATCGTTGGATGTCTTGGTGTTGTTTGGGTAAGGCAACGACATGGTCACATTAGGGTAAACAAACCCTAGGTCAACCCCTCTTTGAGTCATTGTATCTCTCCCTCATCCGACGGTTGGGACTTGGCAACGTTGGAAAGAAGAGGAAACTAGAGTTTTTTCAAACCCTAGCACTTGGGCTTACGGGTTGGAGATTTGTGACGTTAGGACCTGCTTTGGTTTGGGTTATGGCTACTGTTTGGGCCTGTAATAGAAATAATAAGGTGTTAAGCATTTATTTTAGATTTTAACTTATGAATGTGTTAGATTATAATTGTATACATATTACAACCCATATATAATATAAGCATAGATAATAATATATATCTAACTAATGATAATAACTAACGATAATATATATATATATAAATATAGATAAACACACAGATAACTAACTAATAGTTAACATATATAAATAACTAATTATAATAATAATATATATAAACCCAAGCGAAACTCAAACGAAGCCTCCCCGGACAAAATGAACATCTATAGATATTTTGTTAATAATTTAGAACTGAACACTTTTTGTCATCCTAACTTAATGCAGTGGGCAAGGGTAAAGATCGTCAAGCTGAAACATGCAATAGCTAAGGCCTGAGTGCTTGAAACACAGTAAATACTACACTGGTTTTTTTTTAATACCGTATTGCACTTACCCTTTTATTATCCAAATCTCAATTGTTTAATGGGTTCTTAATTATTTGATATTGGAGTCATGAACTAACTTTTTCTTAGATAATTAAAACAATGGTAAAGTGTGAGATTTACCCAACGTACAATCCATATCCCTATAAATTAAAAATTAAAAATAGGGTTTATAATATAATAGATCTTGTACTTTTTCGACATAATAAAATGTTTTTCTTCTTTATTCGTAGTTTTTTTTTCTTTTAAGATTTTTACGTAAATTTTAATATTTATTATTTTTCTATTTAATTGTATTTGTTTGTTATTAATGGTTAGGATAATCATGACATATGGAACAGTGGACATGTCAATTATTTAAGCGGCCTGTTACTTGCGAATTAGAAATGGTGTTCCATATTTCAATGTTTGTCATTATTGTGTACAATTAGAAAAACACTTGCGGAATTATTGTTGGCACGTTTCTTTATGGTATTTGATTATTTTTATTTGCGATCATCTTTGTGTCTTGGGGATGTTGTTGTTAGAGATAGATATAAGATTTTATTTTATAGAGAAATAAACTTATTAAAGTTTAGAAGGGATAAAAATATGTTATGAATAAAAATACACAAAGTCTAAAATATAAGAAAATTTAAAAATTTTAAGAGAATGATTGTTCTCATTTATTTTTTTCGGTCCATCCCTAATTGTTGCTACTTCATGGTTCTCCATGCACCATAACCTTCCCAAATGATGTGTAGACCTTATGTTTCATTTTAAAATAAGCCCCTAAAATATTTATAATAAAGATTAATTATCAAATTTGAAATTACGAGAGATTTAAAAGGTCTTTTTATTAAAATTCATCGTGAAAAACAATTAAAGATATTGTCTAAATCTTCGTTTACAACTTTCTCTTCTATTTTCCCTAAAATCAAATAAAAAATTTATTTTTTATTCGAACAAAAATGTAATTAAAACACAAATATTATATATAAACAGACTTAAATAACATTCATATATAAGACATATAAAATCCCTAAATTTTAAAATCTCGTAATGAATCACATGCCACACTTACGATAGACGGGCCTACCATCACCACAATCACGGTGAGATATTTCTTCTTCTTTTTCTTCATGCCCCCACGATATGATGTTGGGTGTGATGTAACAAGAAAGAAAAGCAATGTGGTGTCTTTGTTAGGCTGGACACTATTGTAAGAGAACCTGCACAAAATTCCTGGCGTTTCTAAGTTAGACACATATCGTTCTAGGAAAACAAAACAAAGAAGAAAAGCTTAAAGATAAAACTTGACTCAATTCGAAAGTTTATAGGTTTAAAATTATTAATTTTAACTCAAATTCAAATTCAAAAATTAAAATTTAATTCGAACTGTAAACATTTTTAGAAACTCAACTAAACTTTAAAAAACTCGATTTAAGCTCAAATATGAAGCTACATGTTTAGTTACCGGGTGGAATAGGAAAAATTCAATAATTCATTCAAAAGAAAATTAGTCCAAAGACAAGGAGACAGGGGGCACGTGAAATATGGTTGATCACGTGAAGTACACGTTTTGTTTGGTCCAAACTTTTTCTTTTCAATGCAAGGATTTTGATTCTGTTGGGTTAAATGTTGCCACTTGGCGGTGTGGGTCCACTGAGGGCCCTCAGACCCACGTGAGCGTCTTAGATTCCATGATGGGGCTCGTACAATATTTTGGAACTTTCAATTCAGTTTCGAGATAATGAAAATGATTCGTCACTTTCTCCTCCTTCATCGCCATTGCTAATTGTCGATTGCCTTCAACTTATAAACCCATTTACAAAGCCTTCAACTTATAAACCCATTTACAAAGTTTTATTTCTCTTTTATTATCGCACGAATAAAGCGGTATTAATAATTAAAAGATTTATTATTATTTTTTAATGTTTCGAGTTCGAGCACAATATATGTATATGAGTTTTTCTTGTTAAAGAATTGTGAGTATTTGATTAAATACTACCTGATATTTAGAAGTGTAAATGAATAGAGCGTTCGATGAACTGTTCGTGAATTGTTCATATAATGTTCGTTCGTTAAATTAAATAAACGAGTATGAACAAAAATTTTTATGTTCATTTAATAAACAGACGAACATAAATAGAAGTGTGTTTGACACTTTTAGGAGTTTGATTATAAGCCCGTTTATCGAATTATTTGTTTATGTTCATGAACAAGTTCGCTTATCCGGTTCTCTTTTTTTTTACATTTTAAATATTGGTGAAGGTAGATACTAAATTGAACACATGATAAAAGTTGAAATTTAAATTGTGGATGTTAAGGAGTTTAAGCACTAGTAGTGTAATTTTATCATTTTCCATTAACTTGTAAATGAAAGGGTAAAACTAAAAATTAAATATATAAATGAACGATAAACGAACAATAACAAACGCTAAGCGAACATTAAATGATCGCTAAACGAACATGTTCGTGAATGCTAAATAAGCACATTCGTGAACATAAAAATGAACGAGTTCGTGAACATTAAATGAATATGTTCTCGAACAATAACTAAATGAACATGAACACTTTTAAAAATAAATAAATGAACACTACCACAATAATAAAAATTTAAACGAACACGAACCGAATATGAACACTTAAAAAATAAACAAACGAACATGAACATATTTTTGTTCAAACACGATTAATTTACAGCCCTACTTATATTCACCCCTAATTTATAAAAAAATAATATCACAACTTTCAACATATAAAGTATTTATTTATTTTACGTTGAATAATATAACGTCATAGTTTATGATGTTCACGTATAAAAATGTAAATACACAGAATACCGAAGGAAAAATACTTTTAAAAATCATGAACTAAAAAAATAAGAATTACAAAGATTAAAATACATATCCAGACGCTGAAATTAAAAGAAAAAAAATGAACAAAAGAGTTCCATAGTTCAAGAACATCTGTTTTTCTTCCATTTCGATTCCTCTGCCTTTCTCCCCGGTGACTAAAGATGCTTCCATAATTCAATTTTTTCGCGGAACACAAACTGGACTAGAGGGGTTATGGCCTCCCTAAAATTTTAAAATATTTTAATCTTGACTTTTAAATTTAAAAAAAATAATTTAACTCCCAAAATTTTTAAAAATTCAAATTAAATTTTAACTTTTTAGTGTTCTTAATTAAATATTCTCTCATAATTTTTAAAATTTCTTATTAAGTCTCTCAAAATTTCAAAAATTGTAGTTAGACTCAAATTTTATTTTAGAAAAAATATAAATTAAACCTTTCAAAATTTTTAAAAATCTTAATTTAAATCTCTATTTTTTTTAAAAAAAAAATTGTTTTAAACTCTATCACCAAATCTCACGTACCAATCTCGAGAGATGGTCTAGTTCGTTCACAATGAACGTTTTCCCCTGGGGAGTGAGTACCTAGTTAAAACACCATTTCAATGGTCCCAATTATTATTAAGAGTATCTTCTTTGGTGGTGGGGCAATGAACCTGGCCACCTTTCTCCGGTGTGGATACCTAAACTCCACGCAACAACCTATTTGAAGATGAGACAGGCTTCGAATTATTGTGGACGCCTCATTTTTCAAACCCAGGGATCTTCGAATCCCACCGTCTTATCAAAGTTGTATAATAATTTCATAAACTTGCGTCTGGCGATTGATTTGATGCCCCTTTTTGAAGCATTTTTAGCAGGTAAGTGTCGCTTCTAAACATGCCCATGTGAGGTTTCCTTGTTGGTTGTGTTTCTTTTCTATCTTCTTCTTATTCTTTTTTCCCTTGTCCTTCATCGGCATCACCATCATTACTGTTCTTCCTTTGGAAATATAATGAAAGATGAGAACGAAGATTAAGAGGAAGAATCTCAGTGTTGATTATAATGGATGTAGTTTATAGGTAGTCCAGCAACAGTCAGCTAAAAAATTCCATCGAGGATGACAGGACACTTGCCTAATTTACCTTCCATGTACGTTTTTCAAGCATTTTTAGCTATTGCATTTCCATGGTGTACTGTTTTCCTTTTGTTATATATATATATATGTAGTATTCTCTTTTATGTATTGCAGTTATTGTAATAATGCAGGCGTGATCCTGATATCATGGAGCTGGTATGGGAAAATGGTGAAGTTCTCATTCGAGGTTCATGGTCGAAGATAACTAAGACGACTTCCCCGTTCTCGTCACATTATTTGTCTCGATCGAAGTCTCGAATTCAACTAATCGAAGGGAAAACTTGTACCGCCAGTGGATCAAAGGATGGGGTTGCAGATTCTACGTTAGCCGAACCCATATCGGGTCTCTCCAGTGCTGTTCTGGGATCGGATAAAAGATGTTACCATAAACAAAGCGACTTGCCTAAACTCATAGCAGACCACCAGGTACACGGTTCTTCCTTGAAGCAGCAGCATGAAACTTGGCATATGGGATCGAAGGAGGAGAAAGATAAGGTGAACTTTTCCATGTTCTTAAGCTCCGGTACAACAAGAGCAATAAGCAGTCAAGGACTAGCTGCAGGAGCTGAGGATTTACGAGGCAATAATGTCAAATCTTTGCCTCCAAGTGGTGATCCCTTGGAAAACGAAGGGAATTTAATGGCTAAGAAAATGAAGTCACCTCAAAAAGTGTCGCATCCTGATGAACAATCCGAAGCCGTTCCGAATACGAGGTTACCTAATGAGGTTCATGAATCCTCAACCTTAGCACCGGATAATACAGGTTTTAAGGGAAATCCTGAGCAAATGGTTGCATCGTCTTCATTGTGTTCGCGTGGTGCTTCAAACTGTCCAACATACCCTTTGAAAAGGAGATATGAAGACACTGATCTCAGTAGTGTATAATTTCTCATCATCATTTTTCTTCTTTCAATAGCTTTTCTCATTTAACTTATAGGATTTTCATATGTGATGCAGAATACAGATATGGAAGAAGAACCAGAGGTAACGAGGGGAAGCAAAGGTGCTAAGGGAAAGAGAAAAACAGAAGTCCACAACCTATCTGAAAGGGTAAGATCAGTAGTACTAGTAACTTACGTGATACTTCGCTGCCAAAAATGAAATCTGATAAGCTGTTGGGTGTTTGTTTCCTGCTCATATATATAGGAGCGAAGAGATAAAATCAACAAGAAGATGCGTGAACTGAAAGACCTCATACCAAACTGTACTATGGTGGATAAAGCTTCGATGCTTGATGAGGCAATCGAGTATCTAAAGACCCTTCAGCTTCAAGTTCAGGTAGTCTTTTCTAGTTCTTCCATTACAATTTATTCTAATGTGTAACCAGAGCGCTAACCATGGGATGTTGGAGCAGGTGATGTCAATGGGAAATGGGATTTACATGCCACCGATGATGTTTCCGTCGCCTTGGACAATGCAACATATAAATGCTCAACATTTGGGTGGCTACTCTCCCATGGCTGTTGGGATGGGTATGAGACTGCAAATGGGAGTCGGCTGCGGCGCTACACCGCAGTTTTCGACTTCACTAATGCCAGGAACAGCACCTATAACTGGGATCCCAGAAGCTACACTCAACATGCTTGGGTTAAGACGTTCATCTTTTGTATCTTCGGCTGGTAGTTTCATCCCACAATCGGTCCAATCTCAATCTGCGGCGACTAGGGTGACACAAGTGGATCATATTCCAGGTGGTTCTAATCCAACACATTAACTCAATAATGCTGAACGGTTCCTTATGACGTTTAAAAAGACTCCAGGTTTCCTGTAATCAGGTTAGCTCACTTACCATAAACAGGTTATGTTCTCTTGCAAAAGGGGAAATTTTGATATATATGGTTTCCTGTTGCTTGTTTCAGCTGTTACAGTCATTGAATGAGGCATTCATGGAAGGTCCCTTTTCTCAATCAAGGCATTGAAAATGTATTTTCCTAAAGAAAAGCGCTGTTTTCTATTTTGTACATTACCAAAGGAATGTACAAGCCTCATTTTCCAGCTATTTAGCTTTTGAGCTGAATTAAATAAACATATTGATGATAAAATGGAGTCTTAGTGTTTACTAGATCAGCTTTAATTAACAATTAACAAATAATGAATGAGTGGTACATTAATTATGGTTAATGAGAAGGTTGTATTGGTTGTCTTACTCAAAAAAGGACATGAAATTTTATGTTAGAGAAAGAAGAATTTATAAAATTTTAGGATTAGACAAATAGATTATCAATAGAAAATATGTAAAAAAAAAATCTAAATTTTAGATGCTATTGAAAATTTTAGATGATGATTGCCCATATCCAGCTCCCTCGGTCTATTTCTACTATCACCTAAAGACTCAAACATTTTATGGTATAATTCACCCTTCTGTGAATTTGTAGATCCTTCGAATGAACTTATGTTTCATAATTAGGAGTCCCTTTTTGTTAGAATTATGATTCAATTTCTTCTTGGATCAGGCCAAGAAGTTGCAAACAAAACATTGGTAATAGACTAATAGTGTGAGGCTTGCAGGGAAGACGAAAAAGTATAATCCGTTTAAAATTCTAACTCGTCTATCACCTTTATATTGATTAAGAAATGAAATTCAATTAGAGTAGAATTCTTCCTATGCTAGTTTCCTTTGGTTTCTATAAATAGAAACTAGGGAATAGATTTTTGAAATGCAACAGTTGTAATATAAATCTTGTACTTCTTCCATATAGTGAACTTTTCTTCTCTTCTACTTATAATTTTTTTCTTTTGAATTTTCTATGTAAATTTTAGTGTTTTTTTTATTTTTTTATTCGATCATTTTCGTTTGCTGTTATTTTATTTGACAGCTACAAAAACTTTATTTAAGCTATGCATGCTCTATATATCTATAGGCTACTTTCTTCATTTATCTTAATTCTCATATGCTTTGAAATATCTTCGGTACTGAGCTAAATGGACCGCTTTGTACATGTTCTGGTCCCTGCAACTTAAATTAGGCACTTAAGAATTTTTAAATTAGGCACTTAAGAATTTTATGGTGGATGTTATAGTGATGATTAAGAGGGGTTACTACAAGAAATTTATAGTATTGTAATAAATTTAGTTTTGTTAAAAATAATTTTGTCACTATTATTAGTTTTTTTTGACAAAATAAATAATCGTCGCATTAAATTAAAAAAGAGATACAATTGTGACAAAAGCTAAAATCTTCATAATAATTTATCATAATTAGAAAACATATGTAACATATAGTAACAAAATAAATTTTATTACGAATTTTTGTCACAAATGTTTCCCTTCAATTTTTTTGGCGTCAAATTAAAGGCATATAGTGATAAATTTTGTAAGTAAAAATGTTAGTAACTGTAATAGAAAAAATTGTCACAACAAATAATAAGATTTAGATTTGATGTGATAAATTTTGTTTGTGATTATATATTTTAATTATAGTGACAAAATGTATATTCACATATGATTATCTCCAATTTTTGGTACAAAAATAAAATCATATAGTGACATGATTTGTAAATATAAGTTATAATTATTATTACAAAAAACAATATGTCACAAAAATAATGAGATTTCAGTTTTTAGTAAAAAAAAAAGTGTTTGTTGTTATATGTTTTAATTATAGTGACGAAATATATTGTCACAAAGATTTCCCTCCATATTTTTTTACACCAAAAAGTCATATAGTGACAAATTTTATAACTATAAGTGTTATTAATTATTACATAAAACAATATCACAAAAAATAATTATATTCACGTTTCCGTGACTAATTATATTTGTAGTTATAAATTATAACTATAGTGACAACATATATTGTCATAACTATTTTTCTCCACTTTTTTTGTTTCAAAAGTTATATTGACAATTTTTATAATTATAATTTATAGTTATTGTTATAGAAAAAATTATCACATCAAATAATTAAATTTCAGTTTTTTGTAATTTATTATTTTTGTATTTATATATTTTTAATAATTATGAAAAATTATACTATCAGAACCATTTCTCCCTATTTTTTAGAGTAAAAAATGTTATATAGTAACAAAATATATTGTCATAGAGATTTTTTTTCCATATTTTTTTGCACCAAAAAAATTATATAGTAACAATTATTGTAACTATAAGTGTTTATAATTATTACAAAAACATTGTCACAAAAAATAATGGTATTCACATTTTTTTGACAAAAAATAATGGCTCATCAAGGACGCGATTAATGAGATCATCAACATCATGTAAAACATCATCGACCTGAGAAGGAGTCGAAGCTGCTTGAGATGAACAAGTTATGAAAAACAAAAGTATAAATTTGACAAAATATATACGTTAACATACATTATATATTTATAATTAATCCAACATGCTAGAAAAGCAAACATATATTCATGTACGATTAATTTTAAACTATTAATTAACCATGGAATGAAATGCAAGATTCAGAAATTATCAGTCACAAATATAAATACGGAGAAGTTAACATTTAAACTAAAATCTGGAACCAAAACAAACACATAATTAAAACTTGACTGCTCAAAGATGAATACCAACACAAACCATACAATAAAACCACGAAACTATTTAAGCATTAATTTCAATGTTCCAACCAGTTGAAAATAGGCGAGATGCCACAATCACATATAATGAACTTGATTGCGTGATTTGTCCGGCATTAGGAGCCCTCCTATCAACTGTAGTATGCATGTCCGTGCATACATTTTTTTATCTACTCCTCTGAGACGTCGTCACTTAAATGCTTAAAATTTGCATCCAACCAATTTAACGAAATCCGACCACCGTTAAAATTTGGTGGGTCACCTCCTAGATATTCCTAACAAAATGAATTCCAGTTATTGAGTGCCACCCCTGAAAGAACATCTCCATCTACCAGAAGATCCAAGTGCATGAAAACATCCTGCAGCGTAATCGTGCACTCTTCGCATAAAAGATAAAATGTGTGTCTCCGGTCTCCACCGCTCGACTAATGCATAAATCAGGTTGTATTTTACGTTACAGTGGCCTTCATATATAGCCACGTAACCGAATCTAGCCTCGACTAAATATGGCCAGACACGAGTTGATATATCTAACTTAAGATTGCGAATAAAGGGATCTAATATATGGTTTCTCTCCTATTTTAATAAATATTACATAAATTAATATGTAAACTAATAATAATAAATAAATAAATAAATTATTTCTAATAACTAAAATTAAAATAGAATTTAAAAATGTTACCGTAACAGCAAAATGCCTCGAGATATAATTTCCATTCAAATGAAACATACCACCTTCCATTTTATATCTGTAAAAAAATTAATATAAAACAATTTAATAAAATACTAAAATATTAATTTATTAGAATATAGTATAATATATTACATTCTAAATAAAATTTGATCGGGTTTTAGCTTTAAGAGAGTTTGATTTTTGATATGGTTTGAGAGAATTTGATTTTTGATATGGTTTGAAAGGATTTGATAGGTTTTAAGAGGATTTGGTGTGATGAAAATAGTATAGAGGGGGGTATTTATAGGTTGCGGGATTAGATTTGGGCTGATGAGTATAATTAATTAGGGGGAGTGTGAATGGTTGAAATTTAAATAAAAATCTTTTTGGCGCACTTGTACATCCGCGTCTTACGTTGAAGTGATGTTAGTTGGGGTAAGGCGCGGATCATCATCCGTGTTTTACTACATGTGACGTCACATCAACGTGATGATCCGAGCCTTTTTATAAAAAATACTTAATCAATAATATTTTCTCTAACGATGTCTGACACGTAAATAAAAAAATTAGGTGATTTTTCGGTAAATATGCCTTGGATACACGCGGCTTATCTCATCCGGAATTTGAATTTTGACTACATTCTCAGGATTACTTTGATTTGTTTTAGTTTAAAATTGTTGGGTCCCATACTTTTGTTCGGGTCCCGATACATTTCATTGACCAATACATATTGCGAGCATCTAAGTATGACATCTATTTGTATCGTGGTTTGACCCGAATAAACGAGTGATGGATTACACTAATTATTTTCTCACAATCAATTAATACGCGATGGCGTCCATGGTTTTTTCATTACATTGTTACATATTGGAATTCGTTAAACGACATAAATAGCAGGTTAATTAATATGATAATGCAGCCATATTTATCATACAATAAGATATTTCTTAGCTTATTCCTCGTGGTATTCCTAAGGCGGTTATCATGGGTACGTCCTTTGACATGCATGCATCTACATGCAATGTGTTCCCATGTTATTTCATGTTCCCAATTGCTTATTGTGTTCGGGAAGTTCTGTTGTACGGTGGTTAAAAACGGCTAAAAAATAATGTGGTTGGTTAAACAAGTGATCGATTAAAATTTAGACCGGTTATATTATATCATTTAACCGAAAATATTATCAAGTACAATAACATATTAGGTAGCGCTTATATAATGTAATATGTATCGCTTCTATTAACATATTTTCTAACTAAACCGGTATATTTATACCGGTAACATTGTAAATTTATCTATTACATTATAATTATCGGTTTCAATGTTTTCAGGATAGATACAATTTTAAATGTATCGACACTTTATGCGTGCACCTCGTTGGGCATTCATTCTGGAAAAAAGTATCAACACAATCTTAAAACGTGTCGATATATTATGTAGACCTATTTTCTCATAAAATCGGTATATTTCTACCCCGTACATTGTAAATTTACCTATTATATTGTAATTATCAGTTTCGATATTTTTGAGATCGATACTTTTAATAAATGTATCGACACTATGTGTGCACCCCGTTTGGCATTCATTCTGGACAAAATGTATCGACACAAATTTAAAAAGTGTCGATACATTATATTGACCTATTCTCTCATAAAACCGGCGGTTACATAGTAAATTTACCTATTACATTATAATTATCGTTTTCGATGTTTTTTGGATCGATAATTTTAATAAATGTATCGACACTTTATGTGTACACCCCGTTTGGGCATTCATTCTGGACATAAGTATCGACACAAATTCCACAAGTTTCAATACATTATGTTGACCTATTTTATAATTAACCGGTATATTTATACCGGTTACATTGTTAATTTACCTATTACATTATAATTATCGGTTTCGATGTTTTTGGGGTCGATACTTTTAAAAAATGTATCGACACATATGTTTACCTATTCTCTCATTAAACCGGCATATTTTACCTATTACTTTATAATAATTGGCTTCGATGTTTTGAGGATCGATACTTACAATAAATGTATCGACACTGTTTTGGAAACTTTATCTTTGAGAACCACGTTGGAAACAAATCTTTGTGTTTACGAATTTTGTCATTAAAAAAGTCTATTGTAAATGTTAACATTTACATTGTAAATTTACCTATTACTTTAAAGTTATTGAATTTTGTAGTTATTGTACATACCTAAATATGTCCTGCGAATTTAATGTTGTACCCACCCTTCAACTACCACTACCAATACCACATCCTATTGAAAGCACAATTGAAACATGTTGTTCAATGAACCTTTACTTACATCTCCATTGACTCCTGTTGGGACCACTGAACTTGCACAATAAAATTTTTGTCATGGATCATACTGATGAAGACAATGTTAAGCCAACCGAGGAATGTCATGAAGTACATAATGTTGATGAATCTGACAGATTGGTTGGTTAGCTCTTCTCTTCACTTGATCTAGCTTGGTACTTTTACAAGGGATTCACACGGGAACATAGGTTTAGTGCACGTTGGGAAACAACACGGCTTGACGTGGCAGAGAATGCGAAGACACAAGAATTTTGTTTTTCCAAAGAAGGGTTTCGAGTATCAAAAGTCAATATTGTTGATCGTTAACGTGCTCATACACCAGTCACAAGAACAAGATGCAGGGCTAGAGTCGTAGTTACATCAACAAATGCAAACGATCACTGGGTTATAAGTAAGTCTTATCAGAAACATAATCATGCATTGTGCACACCTGCTATGACACCATTTATGCGTTCTAATAGAGCTATAAGTAAGGATGATATCGATGAGGCAACAACATTGAAAGAGGTCAGTGTTGGCATGTCACAAGTAATGAACTATTTAACGCAGCAGGCAGGGGGCTATCATAATGTTGGATTTACACATAAAGATCTTTACAATGCACTTCAAAGAGGTAAAGCAAAGGAAATCGTCAATGGGGATGTGAATGCGCTTATTGCTTACTTTGATTATAAGAAACTTGATGATCCCGGGTTTTTTATGACATACTCGGTAGACGAATCAGGGGCATTGCATAATCTTATTTGGTCAGATTCTACATCAAGATCAGATTACACATGCTTCGGTGTCAATCATCACTGATAATTTGTATAGTCACTGATGAGACGTCCTAATCTTTCGAGTGGGTGCTACAAAATGTTTTAGAAGCCATGATGAATAAATAACCTATTTCAGTTGTCACCGATGGGGATAGGGCAATGCAGAGGGCTATCAAATATGTTATCCCTTATGCTAAGCACAAATTATGTTCTTGGTATCTTTCTCGCATTGCACAAGCTAACATTGGTGAACCAAAATTTACAGCAACATTCTCAAAATGCATGGCTTCCTGGTGGATAACCGACGAATTTGATAATCAATGGCGTTCGGTTGTTTTAGAATTCAACGTCAAAAAACATCCATGGGTGATTGAGAAAGGAAATACTCGGCACTCATAGGCAAAAGCATATCTAACCAATCATTTCTTTGCCAATATTCGCTCAACTCAAAGGTACAAGTCTATGAATGCTTCACTCGCGATTGCACTGAAACACAAGAAGACATATTTAGATGTTGTTCGTGCAATTGAAGATGGAATTAGTAGAATGCGTATGAACGAGTTGAAAGCGGATTACTTAAGTTCCCAGATGAAGCCTTCCAGATCACAAAACCTGTAACACCCCAACCCGTATCCGACCCGAATACGAGTTCGAGGTGTCACATTGACTTTTCAAAACATTTACTTGTATAAAATAAGGAGTAATTTAAAACTTTTATAACATATAAATGACTAACTTACATCAAATACATTTACATTATTCTAAAAACCGATCAGAGCATGCATAATTCACTTATTCATCTACATATAACTTATTCAAAATGTTTACAAAACTATTCAGAGCTTATACAATATATATTTTTTAATACATGCCAACTAGAACTTTATATGCAAAAAGACATATTATTCACCTATTTTCTGATCTTACATTCGGTAAGGAGAACTGACATGTGTTGCTCCACATTGCTCTTTACTTTTCTCGAAACCTACATGTAAATCACTTACACGCTAAGTCTATGACTTAGTGAGGCAAATAAACATATAATGTAGACTATAACTTGTAATCATGCTTGAACAATTACTGCTATCATAACATACTCAAACATATTTCTGTTCATCCATCAAATCCATACATGCATATAATTATCCTCATTCCTATCATTATCATTCATATTTCTATTCTCTTGCTCATATGATTTATTATGTTCATATCATATATCTTATAACATATACAATAATCACTAACACACAGATATCCTGTCATATAATTCATATCTCAAAACATACATATCCTATACATTGTATTCAATATCATCTCTTATTAGCCCATGTACACATGTGAGAACTGTAGATATGTGAGTCTATTGAGGTTGTGTACTATGCTGTCTCCACAACTCGTATAATTCCCACTAGGGGCACATAGAATTTGTCCCGAAGGACCACGTAGATGTCCCAAAGGATTACATATAACATATATGTCCCGAAGGACCACTATGTCCCGAAGGACCGCGTAGACCCTCAACTCTTGGCATGCCAACTATACCTCTAGCTCTCAATACACATAACATGGGCATTTTCACTTATATCATTTCACATATACACTTTCATATCACATGTTCATATAAGCTCATAGCTTCTTTCACATATACATGTAGACATATAGCTTTTTTTCATGTAATTTATATCACTTTTCATATAATTCACATGTTCACATATCTTTTTTCATATTCTCATAGGATCACATAGCTCATATATACATCACATAGCACATACTTCTCATAGACATATAAAAACATAGATCCTCATCACATAACTTATATTATATGTTCATATAATCATTTATATATATACCACATATCTTATATCACTTTCTCTTGTCATTACATAAGTCATTATTATTTACATAGTTTATGATCATATAACTTATATCACAAAGTCACATCTTCACATAACTTATATTACATAAAAAAGAACATAACAATACATATTCACATACTAACGGCTACCAACTATACTTATTTTCATGCATTCATAAAATCAAAACATGGAAATAGACTCATCGCAAGTCTAATTTCCATATAATCATATACTATAATCATATGCACTCACCTTAGCCTTGTTTGCTTTGAATCAATCTTAATCCTTCGATTGTTTCGAAACAAGCTTTCCTTCTATATCTACATAGTAATACATTGATACTTATCAGTATACTAATTGATATATTCTAAACTATCACTTCTTAGGCTAAAAGAAAGGCTAATTTTATCTCTTAATGAAGATATGTATCGATGCACTACACCATGTATCGATGCATCCCTTGACGGGTGCATTGATGCATCCCTTGACGGGTGCATTGATACATCCCTTGACGGGTGCATCGATGCACTATCTATGCATCGATGCATAAATCCCATTCGATGTTTGTATTTTAAGCAGGTGCATCAATGCACTCCTTATGCATCGATGCACTAATTGCATTCGATGTTCATTTATTTTAGAGTGCATCGATACACATTGAATGTGCATCGATGCACACATCCCAGAAATGATACTTTGAGCACGAAAATCCCTTCCTGATCCTCTCAACTCTTCATTTTTTTTCACCCCTTTTTATATTCCCAACTTTTATACACATATTTACACTCATTCTTACTCAATAATCACTTCTTTAACCTCCACATCATATCCTTTATATGGCATTCAAGAATCATACGCAATTATCAACATGTTCTAAATCTCATCCTAACACTTCCTATTCCTTATTTAGATTGATGACAATTCAAATCCAACTTCCAATTCTAATTATTAACTCTATAACAAAATTTCATTAAAAAACTCACAATCTTTATCTCTTCTAATCCCATCATGTTTTGAATTTAAGATAACTTAAGCTTTCCTTAAACTTAGTTATCATCTAATAATCATAAACCAATCTTAAATTTAACAAGAAACTAACTAACCAAAAACTCACCTTTGTTTTGGGTTCTCACGCATGAAGGAAGAAGAAGAGAAAGAGAACTCTGGAAGCTTGTAGATTTCCCTTCCCTTCCACGTGGTTAATATATAACCTTACAAAAGACCCTTTTGCCCTTCACTTCATCTAATAATTACTTACATTTTCAGGTAATATTTCCAAATGAATCATTTAACTATTCCATTTTTCTACTTTAGTCACCAAGTTCTAAAATTTTACAATTTAGTCACTAACCCATAGATTGGGATGTTACAAAACCAGTTGACCTAGAAAGCCATGCTACTGAGATTTATACACGCGAATCTTTTCGTGCGTTCCAAGATGAACTTCAACGGGAGACATTGTACTGGATTCAGGAAGAGATTCAGTCTTTATCAGATGAATGTCAAAATTATATTTTGACAAAGTACAAAGAAAAAAATAGGACATTTGAAATTAGTTTTGATTCTCGTACGAAAACCCTAAATTACTCATACATAAAATTTGAGACCGTCAGACTTTCGTGTCTCCACCAACTTCACATTTTGAAGCACTTGGATTACACATATTTTCCCGGGACTTTGATTCAAAGTAGGAGGACTAAGGACATGAAGGCTTCTGCACCCAGTTTTGTTGACCTGAATGTGCCTCTAGAAGTAATGCAAATGGCAAGGTTCGCTGCTCTACGTGCAACGTCAAGTAGGTTATGCTACATTACATCAAAAACAGACGCGTCTTTCAAAACCGCAAGAGATGAGATGAAAAGGCTAACAAAAGAATTTGAAAACTCGTTTTGTTTGAATGATTCAGTCAACCAGAGCAGTGTAGTAAACAACGTCGCGACCTTCAACGAAAACAACGCAAGCGAAAAGAAGTACCAAAGAACAAGGTCGAGAAGAAAATTAGGCGATGTGGGTTCTGCAATGGTGAGGGACATAAAAAACTAACATCTCCTCAAGTCAAGCTCAGTTTGAATACAAGCACACAACCTACATCAACTGATTTTTTCGAAGACGGAATGGAATGGCCATTCAGTCTCACACATGATGACAACGATCTCCATATATCGTAAGTATCAACATGACTCCTATTGTGTATAAGAAATATGTACAACAAGCTATTTCTAACTTTTCTCATATCATACATAATTACATTCACATACAAAATTATAAATCGTATACAAAATTATGAATCGTATACAAAATTTCCCCTACATTAACAAAATTTCATCTCTTAGTCTATTTTGATTGTGGCTTACAAGATCATTTAATATTCTATCTGAATCATCACATAAATGCCAAACAATCTGTACACTAGAGTCTCCCGTAAATCATGGCTGGAATCAGTTCTGTAACTGGGATTATCCAGGTTAATCATGTTGATTGCATAGACAATAAAACCTGAGGGTCCAAATGGTAAGCTAGGAATTGGTAATGCAAGCTTCTTTTGAGGGTTTAGGGTTTAGAGCCCTCCAACGTAAGGAGTGCATGATTGAACATCATATATAATAGTTGTATTCAGTTGTTGAAGAATTGTTCTTAATTTTATATAAGGATAATTGTAATGATATACGTTCACGTTTCGGGACCAATTAGTTAGATGCATGCAGTACCCTATATCCTCGAGGCAGAGCACAAGAAATATGGCACTTAAAGATTTACCAAGAGCAGTAGCTTTTGCTCTAAATGAAGACCGAACCTAGAATCAACTTTGCAATTATGCCTATCATACTGAAGAGAACCTGCTAAATTACAAGATTTGCACATAATTGCAGGCATTTTAAACCCTAAACCCAACTAATATACTAAAATTATACAATAGAGATCTCAGAATTTCCCATAAAATGCTTGCAGTTGTGTGCAAATCCTATCATTCAGTAGGTTCTCTTTAGTAATATAGGCATAATTGGCAAGTTGATTCTAGGTTCGATCTTCATGAAGAGCAAAAGCTACCGCTCTTGGTAAATCTTTAAGTGCCAAATTTCTTGTGCTCTGCCTCGAGGATATAGGGTACTGCATGCATCTAACTAATTGGTTCCGAAACGTGAACGTATATCATTACAACTATCCTTATATAAAATTAAGAACAATTCTTCAACAACTAAATACAACTATTATATGTAATGTTCAATCATGCACTCCTTACGTTGGAGGGCTCTAAACCCTAAACCCTAAAAGAAAGCTTGCCTTACCAATTCCTAGCTTACCATTTGGACCCCTAGGTTTTATCGACTATGCATTCAACATGATTATGAGCTTCCTTTATCCTTTGCATTCAGTCAGACTATAGAGATTTGAATCAATTAAAAGTTATTAAATACTTTAATCCAATTACCATTTCAAGAACAATTACATGAATACATTGATACTTACTGGTCGCTTTCAATTTTCTTCAATGTTGATACGCTGGGGCTCCATTTGAAGGTCATCATCTTCACGAAAAAAGATTGAACTTTCAACCTATAACCATTCAAAAACAGTAAACTTTAAAACCTAACCCCTTTTTCTGAAGACTAATATTCTAAAAAATTAGGGTTTCGACAACATACATATCGAACACATAAAGGGAAAATAGTGTCCAATCTAGAAATCATTCAAAACCTAATTTGAATACCATAATATTGATAAATTTACATGAAGAATTGGTCGTAACTGTTATGAACGCTGGTATTCGTAGTGGAAGAGTTCTCTCGATTTGGAGTTTGTATAGCGTTATCGACATATAAATAATGAAGGAAAAAACACGCGTAATTTAAATAAAAATATCGATACATATTTAAAAAGTGTCGATACATTATATAGACCTATTTTCTCATAAACCAGTTAATTTATACGGGTTACATTGTTAATTTACCTATTACATTGTAATTATCGGTTTTGATGTTTTTGGGATCGATACATTTTAAAATGTATCGACACTTTATGCGTGCACCCCCTTTGGTATTCATTCTGGACAAAAAGTATCGATACATTATGTAGACCTATTTTCTAATTAACCGGTATATTTCTACCAGTTACATTGAAAATTTACATATTACATTATAATTATATGTTTCGATGTTTTTGGGATCGCTACTTTTAATAAATGTATCGACACTTTATGCGTGCACCTCGGTTGGGCATTCATTCTAGACAAAAAGTATAGACACAATTTAAAAAGTGTCGATACATTATGTTTACCTATTTTCTAACTAAACCGGTATATTTATATCAATAATATTACAAATTTACCTATTACATTATAATTATCGGTTTCTATGTTTTCGGGATCGATACAATTTTAAATGTATCGACACTTTATGCGTGCACCTCGTTGGGCATTCATTCTGGACAAAAAGTATCGACACAAATTCCACAAGTGTCGATACATTATGTAGACCTATTCTTTTATAAAACCGGTATATTTATACATGTTACATTGAAAAATTACCTATTACATTATAATTGTCTGTATCGATATTTTTGGGATCGCTACTTTTAATAAATGTATCGACACTTTATGCGTATACCTCGGTTGGGCATTCATTCTATACAAAAAGTATCGACACAATTTAAAAAGTGTCGATACATTATGTAGACCTATTTTCTAATTAACTGGTATATTTCTACTGGTTACATTGGAAATTTACCTATTACATTATAATTAGTTGTTTCGATGTTTTTGGGATTAATACTTTTAATAAATGTATCGACACTTTTATTTACCTATTCTCTCATTAAACCGGTATATTTTACCTATTACTTTATAATAATATGTTTCGATGTTTTAAGGATCGACGTTTAATAAATGTATCGACACTTTGTTGGAAACTTTATGTTTGGAAATTATATGTGTCGATACACATTTGTAAGTTACCGATACTTTATAGGCAAAATTAGAGAAACCGATTATGTCCATTTTCAATCTGCTATATTTAATCGATTATTTAAGTTTTATTACCGTTTTCTCAAATTTTAACCGATTTAGAAATTCTAAGATTGGAAACTTTGTTGTGGAGATTATAGACAACGATTCTTTAATAATGGGTTTCGATACATTTGCACACATATATAAAATACATTAATAACTAGTATTGATATTTCAACAATCCTCAAATGTCTTGGTATACAGAGAAGCAAATAAGGATATAAAAGTCCGACCAATCAACCAACAATAATTCAGAAATCAAATGTCGTTATATATTCGGAGCAATCAACCTAAATGAAACGCGAGGGAAATCCCGACCATCATAGTTTTGAGTAACAAGCAGGAATGATTGGAAATGCGAAGAATGCCTTCCGAATACTATCCATTTCATCAATTTCATTAAAAACTCTATTTTTACCACCTACATTGTAAATTTACCTATTACTTTAAAGTTATTGAATTTTGCAGTTATTGTACATACCTAAATATGGAATGGCCATTTAGTCCCGCACATGATGACAATTATGTTAGTGACATTTGGAATAATGCAGAGAACGATTTCCATATATCGTAATTATCAACATGACTCCTACTGTGTATAAGAAACATGTACAACAACCTATTGCTAACTTTTCTCATCTCAAACATAATTACATCCACATACAAAATTATAAATCGTATACAAAATTATAATTCTTATACAAAATTAACCCTACATTTACATCATCGTTTCCTTTTATTATTCTTGTGTCTCATGCTAGTTTTTGTCATCTCATCTCTTAGTTTATTTTGATTGTGGCTTACCAGATCGTTTAATATTCGCATACGATCCCAATGTCCAACAACCTATATTCAAATTGTGAGTACGTTAAGTATTGTAAACCACAACATTCAATCTACGACTTTTAACAATTTAACCGCAAACTAATTTTTAATTCCACTTACAAAATCACCAGTTGCCCCTCTAGAACTGATCGATTCCATCCGCATCATCACATAAATGCCGCAATCATATCTGTTACAAAATTTGAATATCACACATGTCAATTATGAAACCTGCATAAATTAAGCTTTCTATTTATGATAACATCTCATACCCATTCAATTGCTCATTCATCTTATGCTCCACAAATTTGAAATTTTCCAAGGGGACCTTTCCTAGAGAGCCACATGTTTTTACCCAATTGCGTTTCTTATTATAACTATCTAATATTTTCATATACATTAAAAAATATGAAGTTATGATCCAAACAAATTATGCATTATAATTTCCATAATTTCCTTTCATACATACCAATCTCTTAGCATCATTCACTCTTTGTTTAGCTTCTTCAGATATAAACAGACTATCATAAAACGTTGTAGAACGTTCTACCATATCCAACACCAACAGATACCAATATGAATTATGATAGTTTATTGTGATCATGATCTGCAACAAATTTCACACTCAATTTGAAAAAAAATCAACATTATATATCCGAAAACATCATTTGCAATTCGTATGGTGTCTTACCTTCTCACAGTCGGTGAATTTCACATAGTTATCCAATATGGGACCCTAAAAGCTCACAATACCCTCAACAGTTACTTTGTTGTTGGTCTTCAACGCCTGTTGCTGTAATTACACGACAATCATTATTAATTTACCGTCTATAATACTACTTTTCAACATTTATTAATTTAACTCACCACTAAGTGGTATGGAAGGTAGCCAATCCTCCGGAGTGACTTTTTCGAATCGTAGCATACTGTCCAGGCGAGCAAATCAATAACCTAACAAAATTAATTACACAATCAGAACATATTCAATAGGTTTTAACATTTTGTAATTTCCACTTACCACACCGCCAACCCATTCCGTAGGATTTAACGTTGCAACGTCGGATACACTAGCGTATTGATTTCCCATTGAGATTACAAAATATCTGTATGAATCATTAGGATTAATATCTTGTCATGAAATATTTAAATGTCACTCACAAAACAATATATTTCACTTACTCCTATTCTAACCCACTATTCCATAAATAATCACACATTGCATCTTCGAGCTCATTAATTTTGCTTGGAATATCCGCTTTTTCAACCTACAATTTTGCATACAAATTTTTGTCACAACAACATGATAAAAATCAAATTAAAGTTTCTTTTATTCAGCTTACCTTTTGCTTCTTCTTCTGGGGTGTAGGACATTCCGAATCCAATTATGCATCTATAACACTCTCCGGTGTATAGATCACATCGACATCATTCCTCCTCATTTCCTCCATCTTTTCTTCTTCATATTATTTTAATTTATCATATTTTTGCTCTACATAGCTCTTCATCTCTTTAATTTCACCCTTCATTTTTTCTCCTTCATCCAAGTTTTTCTCAACCACCCCCTTCACCCCCTAAGTTCACTCCTCAATTCCACAACCTCCTTGACCACTCTATTAATTTTTCTACCCGTCACCATCTTAAGTTCACCCCTCAACACCTCAACTTCTTTCACCACTCCATCTATTTTTTCCTTCCTCTTCCCCCTTATGCTTCTCAAGTGTCTCTTTGACTCTTGATTATCTTTGCAGAATATCAAAAACGATTTTTATATCAGCCAATTCAAACATCAAAATGTTGAATTTACTCTGTTTTCCCTCACTGTCATCCCCTTGACCGTCATCCACCCCTACAACCATCTCTTCTTCCTTATTCTCTGCCTCCTCTACACCTTTGCCAATAACCTTCAAAATTAAATTACAATATTAAGACATTGACTATATTCTTAATATTATTTAATTACATTTATTACCCTTTCTTGCTTCCTCGGCCTATCTAACTTCAACTTATCCATCACTCTAACCACATCTTCCTTCCCCCATGCACGAATACGTGCCACTCAGGTTCTTTCAAAAGCTGGCAAACTATCACAGCCCGACCAAAAATCGAACAGTGTAATCTGCATTTATAATAAAATTTATCATTTTATATAATAACTATACTATCATTTTATATATAAAAAAAAAAACGTTCTTCAACTCAGTTACCTCTAAGATTGCTATGCACCCTTTGAGGTATCTCTGGCTGCCCTTTTGAAAGGTGATTATTGATTTAATCAATCTTGAATGGACATATTTAGCCCAATTGAACTCACCCTTCAAGCCTTCATCGCAAAGGAGCTTTATATTATCCTTGTTCGTTGACGTATCACCCGTTGGACAAAGAAAGATCTCGACAAGGTACAATAGAACTCGGGCCTTCAGGTCATCCCCCCCCGTAAGATCCACTTTTGATATCCTCTTCAACTTTAGCATATGTCACCTTCTGCTTCAAACCATATTTGGAGGCAAGTGCTTTCCAGTTCTTACTCTTACAGACTTCTACAACACTTTTGCCTTCGTTTCGTACCCCAAGACGGCTGCAGCACATGGGACCCCTAGAGGAAATGACTAATCACCATAGTTAACAATACATTGTTGTACATCAAATTGCTCCATCAACGATTGACACAATTCCCTCCGAATAGGTCAATCCCTTACTCCTACCAACGATCTAAACCCCATTTCTTCCAACACATTCAACTGATCTTTCTCCTTAAGGTGTTCGATTAATGAATTCACCCTTTTTATGCTGCACCTTGTCGACACTTCCTACATTTTTTTTAACAATATATAATGTTATTGTTCTTATATATTTTGTATCAACGTATTTACAAGTTTAATGAATACCTTCTTTTCATGTGCTTTTCTCCATTCTTTGTATTCTTCACTATCCTTCTTTGACTGTACGATGAAAGGTTCATTCTCAGCATCACTCATCGAATTCCATTTCTCCAACACATCATTTCTCACCTAATATTACGCATAAACGTTTCTTAATCAATACATTAACTCTAAATAATACTCAATGTCAAATTCAATTTACATACCGAACCGATGTGTTTGCCACCTTCCTTCATCTTTTGGCATTCGATCATACTATCAACATTTAAAATTTGTAATCAATTTAAAGTTCTTAAATACTTTAATCCAATTACCATTTCAACAATAATAACAAAAAGACATTAATACTTACTAGAAATAAATATATCCACCCTTTGGTTGCTTTCGACCCTCAGCCTCAATTTCAAAGTCATATTCTCCACCAATAATTCCAAGATCCTTTGACTTCATTTTTCCTTCATATATCAGTTTACGCAAATCAAATCAAATATTGGTTACATACACTTTATTCAATATACAAATACCGATAACTACTCTTGTAGTAAAACGATTTCCTTCAAAAGAATTTTAATGGCCACTACAACAAATGTCAGCACATTTATACAACCTACAATCTCATTTTCTACCTATAATATTATAAACAGGTATCCATATTTATTTTCTACCTATAATATTATATAATCGGTCCCAAATCCTTTTTAGCTTTGATTCGAAATCCCCAAACCAAACCCAAAAACCTTAATCTCTATTTCCTTCAAACGAATGTGAACATTCAATACTCCAAGTATCGACACATTATACAACCTATAATATCATTTTCTACCTATAATATTTAATAAAAATATCGATATTTATATTTTACCTAGAATATCACTTTCTACCTGTAATCGATCCCAAATGCTTCTTTACTTAGAAAAACCCAAACAACACATAAAAACCCTATTTCGATTACTGTAATAATAAAAAACTAGGGTTTCGACAACGTACTTTTCGATTCGACTGCAGCAACAAACAAACAAAACTTCGCTTTAGAAATGCCTTCTGAAATGCAGCAACAATTACGCTTCGATTTCAAAAACTTGTCCGTATTCTACATATTTTCTGAGGAAATTTAGCTATGCCCTTTATATTTTCACCGGATATGTTATTTATATTTGATCGATACAACTACAAAAGTGTTGATACTTTTATGTCAGGTGTCGATACTTTTATGTCAGGTGTCGATACTTTCGATAGGATATTTACCTATTTCATTACAAAGTATCGATAATTTATTACGCGTACTTATTAAAGTATCGACACTTTCAACATATCCGGTAGCACTTTACCGGTTTTGTTATTTCGAGACCGATTTCGTCATATTTTTACCTATTATATTGTTATAGATCAATACATTTTTATAAAGTATCGACACTTTATAGGCTCTATTACTGCTTGTCTTTTAAATTCCAAAAGTGTCGATACTTATAATAAAGTATCGAAACTTTCAACATATCCGGTAGCGCTTTACCGGTTTTGTCATTTTGAGACCGATTTTATCATATTTTTACTTGTTATGTTGTTATGGATCGATACATTTTTATAAAGTATCAACACTTTATAGGTGCTATTACTGCTTGTCTTTTAAAATCAAAAAGTGTCGATACTTATAATAAAGTATTGACACTTTCAACATATCCAGTACCTCTTTACTAGTTTTGTCATTTTGAGACCGATTTTATCATATTTTTACATGTTATATTGTTATGGATCGATACATTTTTATAAAGTATCGACACTTTATAGGCGCTATTACTGTTTCTCTTTTAAATTCTAAAAGTGTCGATGCTTATATTAAATTATCGACACTTTCAACATATCCGGTAGCGCTTTACCGGTTTGGTAATTTCGAGACCGATTTGGTCATATTTTTACTTGTTATATTGTTATGGATCAATACATTTTTTATTTGTATCGACACAAACCGACAAGCTAGATTTGTCGGTTGCCAAATTTTTTAATATTTATTCATTATTTCCACCTACGACATTATTATTACTCAACATTTTCGATAGCGCTAAATCAATTTTATTAAATATCTTTTAATTTATCCGCTCATGCCGTATATTAACAATATATTAATCCGCCTTTCATTAGACATTCTTGTTCTGATTGGGTGTACCAGCATTTAAACAGGATAAAACTACAATGGGGCCCATGCTTTTACTTTAGGCTAACTGATGCTCGTGTTTATCCAGTCCGGTCTTTCTATTTGAGTCAAAGACTGACTCCTGCTATTTTACAACTTCTGACTCCTCGTACAAGTCTTATCTTCTCCTATTTTTTTGGACTTCACAATCCCATGAGTCTATATATCCTAGGGTGCATTGGTTCTCTTTTCCAGTATATATATATATATTTTGTTTGCCTATGCTATAACCAATATCTCGGTCACTAAACTTAGCACCAGCTGTTATTATGCCTTCCTTCTCATACCCAACCTTATTGCTATGGAAGATTTTATTATACAACAAATTGATGATCTTTCCTTCACTGCAACTGAAACTGATGCTATCTTCAATCAAGAAGAATCATAGATAGATGGTGTGACTAAAGGAGGCCATTACATGATCAGTTGACATTCCACTCCAAGAGCTGTTGACGGTGGCGCACTATGCCGCACGTTTCGAGCCGTACGGGGACCTCAGAAGGTTGATGAAATATTGGATCTTGGTGACCGATATTTTCGAATCAAATTTACCTCAGCTTAGATAATGAACACGATCCTCAACCATAGTCCTTGGACCTTCGATGGTGATCTTTTTTGCTTTGGCTCCGTTTGGGGCAGAGAAAGGATTGGAGGAGTACAAATTTGATAAGATGGTGATATGGATTCGCATATTCAATTTAACTCTCGGTTCCATTATTAAAACCGTGGGATTTACTTTGGAAGGAGGCATTGGAACGGCTATTGCGATTGATATAAGAGTTACCGAAGGGAATCATGGAGCGTTCCTCCGTATACGGGTTGCTATCAATAGAACAAAACCTCTGCGACGCTGTGTGATATTGGGCAATCCGAAAGGTGGAAAATCGAACATTTGTCCACTGAAATATGATAGGCTTCCAAACTTTTGTAACTTTTGTGGACTCATTGGGCATAAGATGCAAAGCTGCAATACGAACTTGATGCATCAATATCTAAACTTCCTTATGGAGATTGGTTAAGGGTGGTGACTCGAATGCCACAACCAAAGACCCGAACTGGATGACCTATTGAGTATGCTGTAACTGAAGGTCCATCGACTGCGTTGAGTGATCCTATATTGATGGAAGACACGACTGGAATGGCTAACCTAATGTTACCTACTCCAGATGCTCAAATCGGTGATGAGGAAAGTAATAATTCCGGGGAACTTATGGATGTCATTAGTGGTTCTGAACCAGACCCTATTGTTACCTGTGATTTGTAGAATTAACCTGTCTCGACGGAGATACATACTACTTAAACAGAACCGACTTCTGAACTTAACGTTGTCTCGCACTCGACTGAAGAGATTCAAGATATATTGATAGAACAGAATGCTGATGAAGCCCGCCGTCTAACAACTAAAAATATTGCTGAACCGTTGGCTACTATCACGGTGAATTTTGCCACAAAAAACGTGGCTCATGATGACCAACCGATCGTACCTGAAGTGGGTAAACATAAGGCAAACTCTGTTGCAAGACAATTATTTACTGAACCTCAGGATGTTACTGTGCCTACTAAGAAGAAAGATACAAATACAATGGGAGTTAATGCTGCAGGTACAAAACATAATCCAAAGGGTAATGATGATTCTGGGGGGAAATCCTCCAAACGACACCTGCAAGGAAAATATGAAGTAACAAATCCATTCACTTCGAAACGATCAAATGTGTCTTCTACCCCGGACAATGGAGTTGGGGCTCCTGGCAAACTGAAAAAGATATCAGCAGAGGCTGTGGAGCAGCCCCGCCGGACATCATGAAAATATTATGTTGGAACTGTCGTGGACTGGTTAATGTTGCGACAGTTCATTCTCTTAGACGCTTTGTCGTCTCTAGTTCGATTTCTATTTTATTTTTAAGTGAAACTAGGTTATGTCAGGATAAAAGTGTTGATGTTCGCCACAAGTTAGGAATGGAAGGTTGTTTTACTGTGGATAGTACACAAAATTGACTGGACTTATGATATTCTAGATGAATAATATTTTAGTTCAAATTGTCTTACTCTTCGAATCACATAGATGCTATGGTACAATCTGAAAATTCTTGTTTCCGATTCACTGGTATTTATGGCCATGCCAATGCTAATCTTAAAAGAGAAACTTGGAATTTAATTGATGATCTTGGACGAGCCTATCAATTACCATGGTTAATGGGGGTGATTTCAATGAAGTTTTATCTAATTTTGAAAACAATAGGGTGGTCGTAAGTACAAGATCCATATTGATGAATTTCGAAATGTGTTAGATCGAAATGGTTTAATCAACTGTCGACCCCACCAGGGTTGGTTTACTTGGACTCGTAGTAATCCAGATACTCTAATTATTGCAGAACGTTTGGACATTTTTGTTGCAACTAAGGAGTGGCTTTCACCAAATGATAATTTTTGTATTGTTTTAGAATTTGCTGATCGATCAGATCATTGCTATCACGTGTTGGAGATGAATTGGAGTCTTTAAGATCTATCAAAGTGTGCACATCATTATTACTTTTGTTTTGAGGATTGTTGGTCCGATGAACCAGCTTGTATTCAGAAAGTGGCTGTGGCATGGCAACATTCCCATGGCAATGCGTTAGACAAGCTGAAAGCTGTGGGATTTGGTCTACAAGATTGGCAATGTGATAGAGTATCGAGCTCATATTGCATTGTTACGCAAACAAGTGAATTATGGGCTTTCTTGGTGAAATGGTTGCAAAAATTTGGCGTCCTTCATGGAGGCGAAGTTGGAGCTTCAGCGTTTATTAGACAAAGAGGAACATTACTAGGCTCAATAGTCCCGAGTCTAGTGGTTAGCATTAGGTGATCGTAATACAGGTTTTTTTCATGCCCTATGTAATTTACGGCGAAATAAGAATAGACTTAAAGGTCTGTACAACAATCGAGATATTTGGACTGAGAATATAGAAGATATGCAGGATATAGCCGTGGAGCATTTCTCTGAACTATTTTCCTCTTCCTATCCGGGATCTCCGGATTATATCCTTAAGGTTGTTGATGAGGTGGTCACTCCAGCTATGAATCTTGCGCTTGGTAAGCCCTTTACGGAGGAGGAAATCCTTAATGCTTTTAAGGATATTAACCCTCGAAAGGCACTTGGATATGATGGTTTGCCTGCTAGTTTCTTTCAAAATATTGGGATATTATTGGACCAAATATAATTCATCTGTGTCTACGGTTGCTTAGGGGACAACTAGATATGTCTTTAGTTAATAAGACATTGTTAGTGTTGATTCCTAAAATTGATGAACCGAAATACATACGTCAGATGAGACTTATTAGCCTTTGTACAGTGGTCTATAAAATTGTTTTGAAGGTTCCTTTGAATTGTTTAAAATCGATCTTGGCCTCTTGTATTAGCGATAATCAAGCGACTTTCTTACGAGCACAATAAATTTTTGATAATATTTTGGTTGCTCATTAGATGTTATATTACATGAATTCAACTAAAAATGGACCTAATAAACGTGTTTCACTTAAGTTGGACATCGAAAAAGCATACGATAGGGTCAAATGGAGTTTCCTCCGTAGTATGATGTTACAATTCGGGTTTCACATCGAGTTTGTCTAATTGATCATGAACTGTCACGTATGTCACTTTTACAGTTTGGGTTTATGGTTCCCTGACTCAAGAATTTTCTCTGAGTCGTGGCCTCAAACAAGCGACCCTTTGTTCCCCTTTCTGTTTCTGTTTGTTACTCGGGGACTATCTGCTTTATTCCATAAAGCTCAAGTTGATGGTTTAATTAAAGGAATACGAGCTAGTTAGAATGGACCTTGAGTCTCACACTTGTTTTTTGCTGATGACAGCCTAATATTTCTAAAAAATTCCATGTTGGTCACATTAAGGACATTCTAGTTGTCTATGCTACTACTTCAGGATATAGTGTGGACTTACATAAATCTGTTATCTACTTTAGCCCGTCAATGATTGCTGATCATCGACAATGGATGATGGCTTTGTTTGGCATTCGGGTGGTGTGTACTTTGGGCCACTATCCGAGTCTTCTACATGTTGGGAAAAATAAAACTCCGACCTTTGGTTATTTACGAGATAAATTGTTAGCTTGAATTACAGGCTGGATGAAGAGGTTACTGTCATATGGGGCCGAGAAGTCTTCCTCAAATCGGTTGCTCAGGCGTTGCCTCAGTATGCTATATACTGTTATCTTCTGCCTCAACATCTCTTGATGAGATGATTGGCTGCTATATGTCGATATTGGTGGTCTGGGAATGCCTCCAGTCGTTGATGGCCTCTAATCGCTTGGTCTACAATTTGTTTGCCTAAACGTCATGAGGGACTTGGCCTTCGGGATTTTGCTTCTTTTAATATGGCCTTGATTGGCAAACAAGTTTGGTGGCTGGCTATGCATCTGAATTGTTTGCTATCACGAGTTTTGCGAGCAAAATACTTTCCACATGGGAATCTATTGGGTGCCAAGTTGGGTAATAATAGCTCTTATGCTTGGAAAGGTATTCACAATACTCTTAAGTCAATTTATGATAAGTCTTTATTAGAATGTTGGTGTGGACAGTCGTTTGAACTTGGTTAAGTAGGGCGAATCGCAGCTAGTCACTTTAACTGGCGATTATTCTGCTTGGTTACCCCATCAGTAATGTGGTCATGAATTCATGATCCTGACATCTTTTTGTTGGGATGAGGTTTAGGTGCAGCTTGGTTTCTTCCCGCTAATGCAAATCTGATTATTTCGAGTACAATAGCGCCAGTTAAAGAGGAATCATTGATATGATGATTTCATGATTTTGCCAATTATTCGGTTTGTTCGGGGTATTAATGGCTCTAACGTCAACCAAAAAAGGTTGTAAGTTCACCCCGAGTGTGCCAGTTGCTCTTTAAATTGCTAATATTGCCCAAAATTTGGATCTTTGCCTGGTGAGTTGCTCATGGTGGCCTCCTAGTTGACTCACGGATTCGAGCAGGCGGACTTGGTGATGGGATTTTTCCTATGTGTCATAAGGTTGAGGAAACAGTTGTTCATGCATTACGAGATTATTGGTATGCCAAAGACACATTACTTTTTGTTGGATTCACTGGTGTTGCGGTGTCCTACCCGGCGGTGTCTCCCGTCTCTTGGTTTGAGACGGCGTTGGCCATAATGGAGGAGTAGAAAATGGCGGTCTTCTTTGTCATTCTCTGGAATATCTGGAATGGTCGTAATGTGATGGTCCATGGCAACATTTTTCAATTTCATTGGGTATTAGCCATGAATGCGAAACTTTTGCATCAAGAGTTTTCTCAGGCTTAGGGTTCTGTTGGTACTAGTTCTCGGTTTATGTTATCCTTTGGCCAGACTCCTCATCCTTCTCCCAAGGCGACGAAGTGGCGGCCTCCTAATCTGGGTGTTGTTAAAATCAACGTGGATGGTGCATTTGACTCCTTTTCTCGTATGGCAGTGGTGGGTGTGGTTGCTCGTGATTCTTCTGGCCATGTTCTGAGAGGTCTAGCGTATGCATCTCTAGGTTGTGGTGAGGCAGGCCTTGCTGAGATTCATGCTTTCCTCGCTGGCCTTCGGCTTGCACAAGAGAACTCTTTGACACGTGGTCTTTGAGACTGACTCTATCTTATTGGTCAATAAGGTTTTGCGTAATGGGGCTGATCTGTCTACTTTAAGTTTCCATCTCCGTAATGGGGTTGATTTTGGCTAGTATTGACAGATGTTGAGTTTGTTCCTCGTGATTGTAATATTGTGGCCCATGAGTTAGCCTCTTGAGCTCTTTGCTTTCGAAATTCATTGTATTTTGACTCAGTTTGTCCCGAGATGATTACTACGTCTGTACTCACTGATATTGGTTTAAGGTAATAAATGTTTGGGTACTCTTTCCACTGTTAGGACTAGAGGGGTTTTTCAATAGGTCCATTTCTTTAAAAATAAAACCAATCACAGGGAGACCAAGATACCTCTCTCGATTAGATTCATTTACTATACCAAATATGCCTCGAACAACTCTTCTATTTTCATCAATGATGTTCTTGATGAAAAATAACCCCAATTTATCAAATTTAATCTATTGACCAGAACTCTTCTCATAAATGTACAATATCTCTTTTATTTGTATTGCCTCCCGCTCTGTAGCCTCACCAAAAATGAGACTATCATATGCAAATAGTAAATGGAAGATTAAAGGGACATATCTATTTAGTTGAATCCCCTGAAACTTCTTCAAAGCGGTTGATCGTCGAAATAAGAAAGATAGACCTTCACTACATATAAAAAATAAGTAAGGGCTAAGAGGGTCCTCATTTAAGCCCTTTTCGAGGAACAAACATGTCTCCCACCACTCCATTTATAATGACAGAATAGGACACAATGCTCGTACACTTTCGAATAAATTTAATCCATTTTCTCGAAAAGCCCAATTTCTCTATTACTGCCCTTTTGAACGCCCACTTAACTTGGTCATACGCCTTGCTCATGTCCAATTTTAGGGAAAAATAACCTTTCATACCTTCCCACTTCTCCTGAAACGAATGTAACATCTCATAACATGTAACAATGTTGTCAGTAATCATGCGTCCATGAACAAAAGCTGTTTGTACCTTGCCTATACAACCCTGCAATAGAGGTTGCATCAAATGCACCAACATCTTGGAAATAATTTTAAATAAGACATTATAAAGACTAATGGACTGGAATTGTCTTAGAGAGATAGGAGATGATACCTTCGGAATAAGGACTATATGGGTATGGTTTATCTCACTCATATCAAACCGACCATGGAGGATGTCCAAACAAAACTCACAGATCTCTCTTTTCCGATCAAATGCCAAAACCGTTGGTAAAAAAAATGCTCCTAATCCATCCTCACCCGCAACCTTCAATGAAATTAAAGATTTTACTACGCCCGTAACTTCTTCAAACGTGAATTCTCGTAATTGGTGCATTGATAACTTCGTAAAAAGGCTACTTTTAAGGTCTTTCTCACTTAAGTTATTGTTTTTCTAAGGGTTCATATAGGTCATTTTAAATTCATGTAATTGCATGTAATTGCATGTAGTTGCATTTGTGGTGGTTGTGCTATTTTTACTTTGTTAAAGTGCTATATGATGGGAAATGTGTGGTTGGTTACTGATGTGTAGGAAACAAAGAGCATAGGAAAAGTTGAGATGAATGTTGCGGCATCACATGTTGCTGAAGCAGACTCCAATGCCTTGGTATTTCTAGCGCAGAAAAGACAAAGAGATATTCTCACAAGAGGACAGCTGTCAAAGTATGTGTCTGCTGTTGGTAACCGTATGAATGGGGTCCACTGCCACTTATGGAGATAAACTCATGCACAAGGAATGAATTTGGGGGTATGATGGGTATTTTGAGTGCAAAATGTCCCAAGAATACCCTTAGATATTTTATTTATAAGTACACCTCACAAGAGAAATGAAGAATCTTGGAAAATCATCATTTTCTCCATTTTCTCTACCTCTATTAACGCACAACAACTCTTATTTTCTTCTTTCTCCATTTTTTATTGGTGTTCTTCCATTGGTGAAGCTCGAGGGAGCGGCGTAACATTCGAGAGGAGCTTAGTTGTTCGTGGTGGCTTGAAGGAAGTGCCGACAATGCACACTTAGCACTTTTTTCTCCAACCTTTGCTATATTTTAAAAGCTTCAAACTTTATTTGGGTTGTAAGGTCGAATGAATGATTGGGTATACTCCATGGTTTGTTCGAACCCCACCATGAACTAAGCTATATTTGGTGGGGTTCATTCGATGGATGCTTGAAACTTTATGTTAATGGTTGATGAATGTTTATCTTTTGTTTTTACTTGTTTTGTTTATATGTGCTACGTCTTCTAATATTGTATGAGGCATGAGAGGGTCAATTTCTTAGATGAAGACTAGATGTTTGAGAGAAATCTAGTAATTAATTCTTAAGTATTCGAGAGAAACTTAAGTATGATTAACATAAGCAATAGGGTATAATTAATCACTATAGCCTAATCCCTTAGTACTTGAGATAGACTATGCTAGGATTTCAATAACTAAGAGGGGTAGTGTGTTGTCAATAATGTAGGTTACCATAGTTGAGACCGAGAGGAGATGATGTGGCATTCTATTCTGTTAGGTTCTTAGACTAGAGATAGCGATAACACTTTTAGCAAGCTTTGCCGAACAAGTAAAGCATTAGAAGACTAGATCATCTAGAAATATAAGTTTTTAGCTCCTTAAGTGACTCCCCACCATTCATTCCAAAAGTAGTTTCCCGTGTGATGATTATCAAGCTATTCCATTTATTTGCTATTTTTACCATTTTACATTGCCTTGGCACTTTCATCATTTCTCATTATAAAATGTTCTCTTACCGCAACACAATCACATTCCTTTATCATCAATCTCCATTGCCGAAGCATCATTAGTGTATATATCATTTCTATACTTAGATAAATTAGTGTAATGCTGTGGTCAAACTCATAATTTCCACCAATCCCAATGGACAAAAATCACTTATCATTATATTACTTATTGCGATTGTGTATACTTGCACATCATTTGAGTATAATTTATTAGTACTCACAACACGCAACAAGTTTTTGGCTCCGTTGCCGAGGATTGTGATAACTTCGTATAAAGGTCATATTTGGGACCTTTTCACTTAAGTTATTGATTGTCTAAAAGCTCGTTTAGGATCATATAGATGCATTTAGGAGTATATAGTTACATGTGGTGGAATTATGTTTGTCACAACATTTTATTTTGTAATCAGTGCTGCATTATGGGGAAGGTGTTTTGTTTGATGATGTGCAGGATTTGGGAGCAAGGATAAGAAAAAGGGAATTTCCATGACATGATGAGACTACTGAGGAAAATGTGATTGCCGCGACAACTCGGACAACATTTCTTGGCAGAAAAGATAAAAGAAGATATTTTTAGTAAGAGCCAGCTATCATTGTCTACACGTGATTTCTGCTATCAGCCACATAGGAGGGACCCATTACCACCTCTGCAATATCTCTCACGTAAAAGGAATGAGCTTTAGGGTACTATGGTAAATTTAACACAAAACCCTAGGTTTATTCTCCCCCTATAAATAGGAGATGAAGCCACAATGAAAGGGGACTTTTAGACACACCGTTTTGAGCTTAAATTCAAAGAGAAAAAGGTCTCTCCTTTTTCCATCAATCGTATTTACCGTGGCATTCCTCCGTTGACAAGCTAGAGGGAGTAGCGAACTAGGCATCCGAGAGGAGCTAGCTCGCCGGGGAAGTTCATGGTGACCGAGGGAAGCACCGACAGTGCACGTTGAAGGCTTTTCCTCCTTCTCTTTGCTTTTATTTTTATCATTGGGGTTGTAAGAAACGGATTAACTTCTTTCTTTATTCTTGAAACATTCAAACCCCACCATGAACTAGTCTTATTTGGTGGGAGTTCATATTGGATATTTAAGTTTTACTTTAATGAATGGTTGTTTTTGTTTGTTATTATCTGTTTTGTTTATGGAGTTTAATGCCTTAAGGTTGTAGGAGCTATGAGAGTAGCCATTCCTTAGGAGATTACTTAGTGTTCGAGAGATTGCCTAAGTAGCACATCTTTAGTATTTGAAAGAAACTAGGGAGGAACCATATAAGCTAGGGGTTCTAGATAGTAACTAGGCCTAATCCACCTTAGAGATAAGGCTCAGATTTTAGTCGACTAAAAGGAGTAGTGCATGATCGAGAGGTTATATATTAATGTTGCCGCAAAAAGGTATTGTCGTGACATATCCTGTTATCTGGACCAATAGGATCTCTGCAGTAGCTAACGCCAATCGGTTTGCCAATGCATCTTCAACCTGTCCAGTCCCTTAACTAGAGATAACATAGGGCACCCTTAGTAAACTCTGTCGGGCAGATAAGGCATAGAAGTAAGACCATTCTAAGAAGTAGACTTGAATTTCCTAAGTGACTCATATCATTCATTCCCATAGTAGCTTGTCATGTGAGGAGTTTAAAGTCCTGATAATCAAATCCAACATTTACATTTTAGTTTTCCTTTTCATTTTCATTTGTTTGCACCGAAAACAATATAATTTGCCACGACATCTCCATTTGCTACCATCTTACCATTATTCCATTTCCACAACATCCATTTCATTTTCCACAACATTCTCATTTGTGAATACCATTAGCTATACTTAGTTACTTTATAATAGTGTATAAACTTTACTCAATATCTCTCCAATCCATGTGGATACGATACTCACTCATCACTGTATTACTTGTTCGATTGTGTATACTTGCACATATTTAGTACTCACAAAACGCGGATAGATTGGCAAGGTGAAGTTAATTAGTTTGCCATAGCATTTTATTTTGTTTCTTTATTTTTTTGGTATAGTTTACTTGCTATTTTATCATTTTTTAGGCTTACTTGGTGTATGACCAGAAGCATTCTGACGAGCCATTAGAACCAATTGAACTTGAGATTGAGAGACTTTTTAGGCAAAAGAGACGTGCTCAATATGCTCAAGAAAATATGTATCAAATTGGGAACCAGGTAGGGCTGAGCAACGAAACCGAGAAAACCGAAAAACCGACACGAACCGAGTAAAACGGTTCGGTTTGGCTTTAAACGGTTCAGTTTTCGGTTCGGTGTAAAGGCTTCATTTTTTTTGATTCGGTTCGGTTCGGGTTTTCCATATGGAACCCATTTGTTCCATATTGAACCGAATACGCAATTTTTGTAAAAAAAATTATAGTTTCAAGTGATTTTTTATTGAAAAACCGATAAACCGAATCGAAAAACCCGAACCGTTAAAAAAACCGAACCAAACCGAAAAAACCGGGTTCGGTTTTTTCGGTTTTTTAACTATTCGGTTTCGGTTTCGGTTTAAATATTGAAAACCCGTTTATTTCGGTTCGGTTCAATTTTTGGTAAAAAACCGAACCGAACCAAACCGAATACAGCCCTAGAACCAGGGCATTGGTCAAGAAGAAGGTGATCAGAATGTCGAGGCATTCCATAATGTTGGGCCTACTGATAGGCCTTGTGCTATTCGTGACCATTTGAATCCTATGCTGGATGATTTGAATCCTGGAATTTTGGCACCCAAAATTTAAGCAGCCCATTTCGAGCTCAAACATGTGATGTTCAATATACTAAATTCTATAGGGTAATTTGGGGGCATGCCAACTGAAGATGCCAGGTAACAGATTCAAAAGTTTTTGGAGGTTTGTGATTCTTTCTGCCATCAAGGAGTGCATGAGGATGTGTTGAAATTAAAGCTATTTCCATACTCTTTGCGTGATCAAGCGAGGGCATGGTTGAGTGGTGTTCCATCTGGTTTGATAGAGTCATGGGAAGATCTTTGTAAAAGTTTTCTATAGCGCTATAACCCACCAAACATGAACACTCAGCTAAGGAATGTCATATCATCCTTTTGCCAAGGCTATGATGAATCTATATATGAATGTTGGGATCGTTACAAGAGTTTGCTTCGCAAATGTTCTAATCATGGTTTTCAAGACTGGACTCAAGTAGTTATGCTTTATAACGGAATCAATGCCCACACGAGGATGATGCTCGATGCCTCGGCAAATGGGACATTGCTTGATAAATTACCTACCGAAGCATTTGCTATTTTGGATAGAATTACCAACAATGACTATCAATTTCCTTCCTCAAGGCTTGGAACTGGGAGAAAAGCACCTTGGGCATTCGAGTTAGAAATCAAGGACTCTGTGTCTGCTAAACTCTCAACTATCACTAATATGTTGAAAAACTTACAACGCTCTACTGTGGTAAAGGAAGTGAATGCAACTCGTTCGGCATGTCTGTTATGCCATAGAAATCATCACGAGAGCAAATGCCCGGTCAATCATGAGTCCATCAACTATGTAGGCAATTTCAATTGAGGCAATAATAATCTCTACTCCAACACCTACAATCCAGGGTGGTGCCAACACCCTAACTTCTCATGGGGTAATCAAGGAGCCCATAATACTAGTCAACCGACTCGTCAACAAAATTATACTGAATCTCAAGGCTACCAAAACACTATGTCATGTCATAATGCTAAGAAGGGTGTCTCATCTTTAGCAAACACTAGCTCTTGGGAGGCCACGATTCAAGATTTCATATCTACCATGAAGACAATACTGTAAAACAACACTACTTCGCTTTATAGTCAAGGCACCATATATATATACGGGGGCAATCGATGAATAACACTTTTATGATAAGGCTGACTCCCATCCACGAACAGATGGAAAAAACAAAAAATACAATTGGAGATTTGTTAGTACAGTAAGCAACAAAATTTTCCAATAATTGCGATATAATACAAAATTCAATATCAGGGCAAGCAATCAATTTATTAGAAATTGAAATATGAATAACAATCAATATTGCAACAGTCACGATTAATAATAGTTTATTAAACCCTAAATTAATAAATCAATCCAGAAAATAAATCAATGAATTCTCAATGATTTGACGATGATGGTATTTGTTAGAACCAAACCATAATAAATATGAAAATTAATCAGGATTTAATCATAACAAATCATCAATAATAAAATAAATTAGATTTGCGGAAGCATACCTAAATTAATTGATAGGTTGAAATATTTGAATATTTCTTGGTTGTGATCTTTCAAGAAGATAGAATTCTCTTGAGTAAATTCTCTGACGGGATTAGAGTAATACGAGATGATCTATTTTTTTGGACCATAACCCTTTATATAACTGATTTTATAATTAATTATTGTCTGTATTTATAACTTTGCCCCTCATCAAATTATAAATACAACTTTAATAGTATCTACACTTTTATTTCCATGTCACTTCTAATACCTTATGACTTATTAATATAATTAGTCGCTTAATTTATGTCATATTTTATGATAACAATATACATTAAAAATATGTGTCCATAATTATGAATTTTAATCCAACAAAATAAGGTCACATTTCTAATTCTTATGCTTTTTCTCGCATTTTCGGTTACGCTTATTTACATCGTTTTAGCCTTAAATCATGGTTTTCAGAACCGGACCGGTTAGCGAACCGGCCATGCTACCGGTTCACTAGTTCAACCGGTCGAATCGGTCCGACCGGTCGTAAGAATCGGACGACGTCATAATTATTTAAAAAATTAAATAAAAATACCAAAAATATTTAATAAAAAATAATTTTTTATATCACAAGTCATATTCAAAGCAAGTCATAACATATATAAATTAAAAACGATAAAATCAAGTGAAACAAAATGATTCAAATTAACTACAACATAATATTTAAGGTAAAACATATTAAATAATAAATATAATTATATAACTATAATTAAAAAATAAATTTGGGGCTAAAAATCATAATAAAATGATATTGTTTGGTTTAATTTTTTAAAAAAAATAATAATCTCACATGGCTAAGAAACATAGAAGAGCATCCCAAAAGTCTAAAGAGTAAAAATATGAGAACAAAACAATCCTACATAACTTAAAAACATAGAAGAGCATCACAACTAACTTCTATAAATAATAGAGGTAATTTGGCATTCAAAATCATGGAGCCTTTTTGTGAGCATTGAGTGAACTATTCTTTCACTTCAATCAAGCTCGAATTTTAGGCTTTAATTGAGCTTCTAATTTTTTTTTAGTTCAAGCCTTTTTGAGTTCAAGTTTCAATATTATATTTCGAGTTCGAGTTGAACTTGATAATTTTTAACTTTTGAGTTTGAGTGGAGTTGAGCTTACTTTTAAAGTTTTCAAGTTTGAGTCGAGCTCAGCAATACTCGAGTTCGACTTGGCTCGTTTAACAAACGACGTTTGGTTTAATTTTTTTTAAAAAAAACAAAATTTCCGGTTTTCAGCCGGTCCGGTTCGAACGGTTCAGCGGTTTTGGCCGGTTCACTAGTAGCGGTTCAATCGGTTTAGATTGAACCGGACTAGGCAACGGTTCCCGATTGAACCGGTTGAACCGGTCGGTCCGGTCCGGTTTTCAAAACAATGCCTTAAATTGGGCAAATTTTTTATTAGACTTCCCCCTTTTTACTAGAGAAATATTTTAGAGATTAACAAAATCGATCTAATCATCACTGACTTTTAACTTCCATTAGTTCAAATATTTGTACTTCTTTATAAAGAATGCAATACAAGATCAAAATGCAGGAAAACTAAAAATACTCGATACCAATACGCACGAAGGGATTTTATTGGCCAAAAGAAAAAAGTTTCAAAACAAAACAATTGTACATAGTATTAAAGTGATTTGCACACATTTATGTAAAGTAGTACATAATTTTATAGGATGTAAAAAATTGACCTGACTTGTAAAATTGACTGAAACTAACTTTACTTAGAATTATTTGTAACTTGAGGTGTTGATGATCCGAAATCGATTCGAGCCCGAATTGATATTTATATGAACCTAAGTTGGACCTGGTTATTTGTATCTGAACCTGACCTGCACCCAACCTAAGAATGACTTGAATCCAAATTGAACCCGATAATATGATAATTGAACCCGACCTGCATTCGACTTGATATGAACCTAAACCCGAGATTAATGTAGTAAATAAATGATATTACTTGATATGTTATCAACCTGACTTGTTTTGAACCTGACCTGTCATTGATTCAATTTGTAAATAATTCGATTAGTTATTGAACATATTTGATGGTGACCTAACTTGGTATTTACTTGACGTGTAAGTTATAATTAATGAAGTTGTTAGGTTATGAATATATGTTATTATAGTGTGATAAAAACAATTCTTCATGATTTGAAGTATATAATTAACTATAATCATTAAATTAATATTTTCAGTTTTTATATTTATAAATTATAATCTATAAATATATTCAAAAGTTATATTAAATTCGTCCTCGAATTTTCAATACGTACCTGATGTAAATAGACAAGGATGTTGCTTTTTCACTTTTGATTTCTTTGTCGAACATTAATAAGTACTAGTTCTTTTTTCGTAAGTCAAATCTGGCTGAATCTTTATTTCCTCTGGGGTGATAATATGCGAATGATCTGGTCGATACCTCATGAGTATCGACACATGAAAACATTATGGATCTTGTCCATTTCCAGAGGCACTTGTAGTTGATAAGTCACTGATCCAACTTTCTTTCCTTTTCTTTTCTCTTTTTATAATCTTATAAGGTCCAATTCAATCTCTTTTCTTTTCAAGTCTGCGCAAAATGTTTTTTGATCAGTAACTATCTTGAGATTATCTTAAATGATTTTTTTCCAGTTACAAGGTCCATTGTAACCTGTTCCTATTCCCACTAAGGGGTAGAAATCAGTTAAAATAATTCAGAAGGCACTTGATGCTTTACTTTAACTTGCTGACATGTCAGCCATTTAGAAACAAGCTCGATGATAACTTTTTTCATACCTGCTTCTAAACTCTTTCCTCGATAATATAAATATTCATTAGACTTAACCTTAAAGTCTTTAGTTTTCCCTTTTTCTGCTTGTTCTATCTTTGATAAGCATGGCAATTTTAATCTTTTCTCTAAAGATCCTTTATTCGATCCAGCAACATATGCTTTAAATTTAATTCTACAATGAAAACAACATCTTTCTTTGAAGACAATCATGTATTCAAAGCTCTTCGAATAGAAATGTCTTTCGAGTTGATCGTATCAGCCACCAAATTAACTTTTCCTATTTGTAGTTGATAAGCACATCATCATTCTTTAAGAAATTAAATCCATTTCCTTTATTTTCACTATTTCAAGTCAACACATACTTTTGATTTTTGAGATCCATATAGATTAAGTGTCACTCACCATGTAGATAGTGGTTTTATTTCAACAAAGTGAACACAACTATTGCCAACTCGAGATCGTGGGTTAGATAATTTCTTGGCACTTAACCGTCCAAATGAATAACACATCTTTCCTCAATTGCTTGGTCAGAGGGAATATAATCATAAAAAATTTCTTTATGAACCTTCAATAGTAACCAACAAATCCCAAGAAACTTTGAAATTCAAAAACATTCTTTGGAATTTATCATTCGACTTTATCTCGTGCTTCCTTGATATATATTCTTATCCCTTTAGCTGAGTCCACATGGCCAAGAAATACAACCTTAGACAACCAACATTTACACTTTGTCAACTTAGCATGCAATTTTTCTCCCGAATAGTTGGAAGAGTTATACAAAAACAGACATCCTGTTATTCCCTGGTCTTACAACATATCACATTAACATCGATGAACACTACCACCAATTAATCCAATTATAACTAAAATACTAAGTTTATGTAATCCATAAGTGTCGCAGGAACATTCATTAAACGAAATGACATTATCACAAACTCGTAGTGTTCATATCAAATTCTGAAAATTGTCTTAAGAAGATCCAACTTGGGAGACACCATGAACCCTTTTATCTGATCAAAAGATTATCAATACTTAGAAGAGGATACTTGTTCTTCTTTGTTACCTTATTTAACGGATGATAATCCATGCATAATTGCATAAACTCGTCTTTTTTTCACAATAATACTGGTGCACCCCAGATGACATGCTTAGTCTTGTAAATCCCCGGTCTTAGCAATTCAACTAATTATTCCTTTAATTCTCTTAGCTAAGTTGAAGCCATTCGATACGGGCTATAGATATAAATGCAATACCTAATAACATCTCTATTTCAATTTCTACATATCAATCTAGAGGTAATCCATGTAACTTCTGCAAATACACATTTGGATATCCTCGAACAATTGGAATATCTTCCAAATTAACTGAGAAAGTTTGAGTATTCACCTCATTTACTGCCAAATCCCAGTGGGGAACATGTTTACTCTCTTTCCCTGCCACTAATATCTCAAAACTTTTTTGAATTCTTTAAAATTCAATTGCTCTAAGCGGAAATTCACTACAACATGATAGGGGTAATCAATACATTCCAAAAATTACCTTCGAAAGGTAATTCTATCAAGTTTATTATAAATCAACACTTTGAATCCTTACCAGGCAATTACTGTCTACAAATACGATTCACCCTCGCAATCTAGCCAAAAAGGTTAACCACACACATATCACTTAGGATCAATTGTAACATAATCTTTCATTCTTTCATAAATACTCCACTTATGCATAAACTAGGGTTTCCTTAACCCAATATTGGAACTTCCTATTGTGCCAATACATCATCTTATTAGACTAAATAATAGAATTATGACTAACATCATTACTATCACTATTAGGTTTTTTTGAACCTCCTGCTTGATCATGTTCTTCAAACCCTCGAATACAAATATCTTTTTCATACACTATATTTTTCACCTTTATAACTAAGGAGTGGCATCAATCGAACCTTATAACCACCAAATCAATAACAATGACATCATAGTGGCATATATACACTTTTTAAATGAAAACAAGCTCAATTTAGTCCTAGAATCGGCTAAACCTATAGCTCTGATTCCAATAAATGTAACACCCATAACCCGTATACTCAAACCAATACGAGTTACTATGTCACATTAGAAATTCAAAACATTTCTTTACTTGAACTGAGTAAAAGTTTTTGTTTTATTCAATCATCACCAGTTTCATAACTTGAACAATTATTATAAAATAATTATTCAGAGAAAAATCATAATATAATATTTTTGGTTACCAATTCAAAACCAGTTTCAAGCAGTGATAGACATTTTTGTTTTTTTTAATAAAATAAATAAGTCTGTCTAACACGTTTGATTAAAAACCCAAATTAATTTTTGTTAAGCATAGTTTAATATCATAATATTTATTCATACTATTAATAAAATTTAATACTTATTTTATTAAGAAATTGCATACATTTCATTCTCGTATACATGATAGCTAGAACTTTTAGAACACAGTAGGATGCCATCATTGTTACCTGTAAATATTTCCTTGGTGATTGACGCCAAACTCAACTCCTTACTCATTTTCTTCCTTTTTCCTACACGTAAAAATATCACACGCTAAGTATACACTTAGTGAGGCAATCACATAAATATTCAAAGCAATACAACATATAAATATTAATGAATAATAATATTTAATGTATTGTGATCACTTTACCTGCATTCCAACAATGTTACCATAAATTAACATGATATAACCAAATACAAAGTTTCTTACCAATATACTTGCCATTTACCCATAAGCTCGTAAGGTTAGTTGCATGTTATCATTCATTAACCAATAAAACATAGCCCAATTTAAACCCTAAGGACCCTGGGTATACGAGTCAAATATATACACCGTAGTGCTAACCCGAGTATGACACATAAGGTCATGCCCACCATCTGCACTAGTTATACTTTAGTGCAGTCCCGAATATGACACATAAGGTAATGGCCACCATATGCACTAGTTATACTTTAGTGCAATCCTGAATACGCAGCCTTCTAATAGACTCTATGGCATGCAAACTATACCCTGTCTCCCAATGACGTACTTGGGCATATAGTCTATTTGTATTCCTTCATTGGCAATATATGTTAACATATATTAACCTTGGGCAGTTCATACCTGAAATAACATTCACAATAAACATCATATATATTCATCATAAACATCATATATAATAAACAGTGATCAATACATTTTATATTCAACCTTTAACATATTTAGAATATGTCAAATATATGATAAATGACATAAATATCATGCCAATATAAACAAGGTAGACTTATTGCAAGTCCTATCCAATAATTTATAAAACATCCATGTATAATGTTATGTATGCATTGCACTCACTTTGACATTATGTAAAAGTCAAAATATAAGCCTCACTAAGATTTAACTTGATCATTTTCTTGTAATTTGGTTAAAACCAAAATTTGTCATAATTTTCATATCCTGACAGTTTGCGCTACCTTCAAAGAAATATTATATTGTATTAATATACAAACTTAAAAAATATTTTGTTTATACCAACATAAACTAGACTTAAACACGAATTTATCCATATAGGTAACTCATTCTATTTCAATTTGTACAATTTATGGTGAATTTTGAAAGTTCACCGACATAATATGTTTTGAGCAGAAGCTGCTGCCCCATTTTCTGACTTATCCTTGGTTAAATTTTTTTATCTTTTTGTATACACCTCGAAATCATTTTCCGTTTGTTCTAAACAAAACTAGTCTGTTATACTAATCCAAAGGTATAAAAATATTCCAATAATAAGTTTTATAGAATTTATGGTTAACAACATTCAATTCCAACAGTCAAACATTCATTTATAGCATGGTAAATCAAATATGAAACAATTACACAAAATCTATAACTTTTCTATAATTGCCAATTAGGACCCCTAACTTTCATAAAATTACATAATGATCCCCAAAATTTTATAAGGTTTATAAAATACTTCCTAAATCATTTCCAGTCCTTACATAAATTTTCCAAAATTTTCCTCATCCATTTAAGCCAAGGTCTAATACTTCAAAGTTTCAAAACTAGGGTTTTCATGATTTTTCTTGATTTTGATTCGATTCAAGAATGAAATCAACCTCAATCCAACCTTATAAAATCTCTACAATCAAAGACCTAATCAAATTTCATCAAAAAAAAAGTTCCCAGAACTTTAGGGTTTGCTCGAAACTTAAAGAAGCATTTCTAGGAGGATTGAACATGTTTTAATCATCAAACAAGCTTGTAAATGAATCTACAACCTCAAAAACATCAAGATTCATCATAAATTCCATAAACTCTAATGTGAACATAAACCCTAGAATTTAGGATCTTTGAACACAAACCAAATTGACAAGCAGTACTGATTCCAAATGATTGCGTTTTTTGAATTTAACAATTTTTTATTTCTCGACATGATCCAAAATCCAAAGAAAATTGCTAAAAAATAAAAAAGAAAGCTTCTCTCACCTCCAAGTAGAGTACATGGCCATGGAATATGAGAATAGCTAATTTTTCATGAAATATTTAGTGAATTTCATGTTAATTTACCTTATATTAAGCTTAAATGAATAAAAATATTCATTTAATGAGAAATGTCAATTTTTCCATTAATGAAACTTGATATTTACAATAATACCAAGCCACATAAACCTTATCATATTCCAAGGTCAAAGATGGACAAAATATTTTGCCCTTTACAACTTTGCCCATGTCATTTTCCAAAAATTTCAATATTGCCATTTTTCATCCAACGGTCCAAATTTAACATGGAAATAAGTTATCAAATACAATGCTCCATATTATTTCCCATCATTTTAAAATGTGGAAATAATATTTATTAGCTTAATTTATCATCCTTCAAATTTTTCCAAAATTTCTATTCGATTTGATTTACCGAATTTTTCTCGAACTTTAACATTTTCTAGTTTTTAACACAATTTCCAGATCAAGAATCTTATTTCAATAAAACCCCACTCTCAAGATTAAACTATCCATTTATGGAATACAAATTCTTTTTGGGTCAATTATCACTTAGGTCCCTAAACTTTTCCAAAGTTAATACTTTGGCTACTTAACTTTCAAAATTTATATTTTGGTCACTTACCAAAATTTTGGGGTATTACAGATATACAACGCAACTAAGGACATCATGGTCTAATGATAACCCTAAAAGGAGATTTTTTGGCTGCAAAAACTATAGGAGTTTGGTTGAACCTGTATTTTGATTTTTTAATGGTTTGACCCTTAAATGACTCCACGAGCATGCACTATTCTTGTGGGATTGTTGAATAAATCAAATATAATGATATTAGAAGAAGGAATGAGAAAATTTCTTGAATTATTACTTTTTTTATGATTCTTATTGGCATGGTACCTAAAGCATTGATGTTACAACAATGGTGATGGAATTTTAGGTTAGAATTTGTTGATTGTACATTTGATTTATAGTGGGACGAAAATTTTAGGGTGGAATTATTATGATCAATGGGTTGAATTTGATTTACGGTTTAGATGACTTTGTAAAGTTTTTTTGTGTGAATGATGTAATGGATGTAAAATGGTACCCTATGGTTTATGTGAAATAGACAAACTCATATAAATTTTTGTAGTTGAAATTCAATTTAAGTATTGAAATTCATATAAACTTTTGTAGTTAAAATTCCATTAAAGTATTGATGTAATGGATGTAAATGGAACCATGTTAGATATGTGTAGACACTAAATTTTTACCTGAGCAGCCCCCTCCATCCAGCAGCCCCTGCACACATCATTTCCAGCAGCTTCCAGCGAGCAGCCCCTCCACACATCAGTTGCAGCAGCTTCCAGCACTGCCAGGTGATCCAACGCCCTGCTGCCACGCTGAAGCCTCCAAAAGCCAGCTGCCTTGTCCACGTTGCTACCCTATGGTGAGTCACCACCATAGTTCGGTGACTCACCGAGGGCCATTCCTTTAACTGGTTTGAAGAAGACACCGACGAGGCCTATAAATGGCCATCTCCTGCAGAGAAGAAAAAAAAAGGAGATCCAACAACAACCACCAACTACAGCAAAAAACAGAAGAAAGGAGAACCACCACATAACGGCGAGTAAGAACAAGGAAACCACAACAAACAGAGCAACCAACAACACAAAAACCAGAAAAAAAAACAGAAGAAAAGGAAAAAATCTTACCACGGAGGAGAGCAAACATCGCCTGAAACCACCAAAACACAAAGGTATTATTGTAGATCTGCTCCGTTTAGGAGCCTTTTAGGGGAAAGTAAGGTTGGATTCTGTATTGGGGGTGTTTAGCACTTCCTTGTGACATAATGTTGTATAGTTCCGGCCACCATAAGCGGTGGCCGGCGGCGTAGTTGGCGGCGGCCAGCCGGTTTCCCTCGTCGGAGAAGACAGAGAGAGTTTATATCTCTCTTTTTAGAGAGAAAGGAAAAATAAAAAAATGAAAGGCTTTAAGCCTTTCACATCTGGTTAATGGGTATTTAAACCCCTCCCCGAACGACGTCGTTTTGGGAGGGGTGTGGGCGTAATTTCCCTCAGGAGTAAACCCCGTCCACAGTACTCCCAGTTTTGTAATTTCGTATTTTGATCATTTAAATCAATTTACGATCATTTTAATTCGGTATCTTAATTTTATTTTCTTTATACTTTAGTCACCAATAGGCTTTTATATATATTAGGAAAAATAACACATTTAGCCACTGTAGTGTTAATAATTTTTATTTTGATCCCGAATTAATTTTTATGACTAAATTACAGTATTGATATTTATATTTTATGATATTATTAATTATGTTCATTAATTTTGATCTTTTATAAATTAATCACTAATTTTTAACGTTGAATATGAATTTTATGTATTTATGAATATGATTTAATTGTTTTAATTTATTTTTATTTTAATACTTTCCCAAATTTGTTGTCAATTAACTATTCATAACAGATTAATTCACTTTTTATGTTTCATTTTCCTTAATTACTTATAACATTGATGTTTGTATCTTTGACTTTATTTTTTCCTTACTTTAATTTTCTTTGCATTTATTTAAAATTGGTATTTTAAATTTACTTTCCATTTTAATTATAATAGACATTAATACTATTTGAATTTATTATATAACTATTTATTAAAAATATAAATTTCTTTTAGTATTTATTCTATTCATTTACAAAGATTGCTTATATATGGTATTTTATTATTAATATAACGTTAAGTGTGTTTATATTGTAGTTTTAATTTTATTTATTTTATTTCATTATTTATTTGTAATATTATTTTATTATTACTTTTAATATATTTTAATTATTACTTTAATTATTATTTTATTATTATTTTAGTCTTATAAATATATATATATATGTATATATATATATATATTTGTTTAAATAATAATATTTATTTATTTTTAATATCAAAGAAAATGGGCTGTCTTAAAGCACCTAGAAGTCATTTTCTGATATTCTTAAATAAATAAATATCTTACTTTTATAAATTATATCTATTTTTAAATAAATGTTTTAATATTTATTTATTCATTTTATATTAAGAAAAGAGTTGTCTTAAAGCACCTAGAAGCCCTTTTCTGATATTTATAAATAAATAAATATCTTATTTATATATATATTAATAGATTTTCTTATATTAATAAATTTGAAATAACATAATTATAAATTAAATATATTTTTGAATTTTTAAATTTCTAATAATAGAGACAATTTATAATTAAAAAGTACCAATTTTGGGCGTTGTAGGGGTGCTAATCCTTCCCTAAACGTAACCGACCACGAATCTCTTTTTATTATTAAAAAGAATGAATTTTTGGTTATAAACGCAGATCAGTTCATTTTTTAACTGATGTTTTCTTAGAACTCTTTTAAAAAAAAATAATTTTTAGGTATTCGACCTATCTGACCCAAAAGGCCGATGGCGACTCCCAAATTATTTTCAAAACCATTTATTCACATCACTTTTACCGCCAAGTATAATATTTCGTGCCCGGACGAAAACCGGTTACGACAGCTTGGCGACTCTGCTGGGGACCAGTTAAGCTTTAAAATCAATTGTAAATTGTCTCTATCAGTTAGAAATTAAAAATTAATATATTAATTTTTAATTCTTTTCTTTCAAATTTTTTATTTTTTATTATTTTTATATATTATTTTTTATTATTTTATTTATTTATTTTATTCAAGAATTAATTATTTTATTTGTTTGTTAGAGGTTTGAACATTTCTCCTCACACACAACACTTGCATAACATAAAGCTCTATAATTGAGTTTGTCCCTTTTAAGTGGGAGTGAAAGCGACGTCTTCGTGAGAATTTATTCTCCGTGTTAGACCTAGCAAGTAACTTTCGGGGTTCATATGCTCTATGTCTTCGTGAGAATTTATTCTCCGTGTCAGGCATAGAGAAATGTGTCCTCTCGAATTGAACTTGATCCGCTAAAGTCTGTAGTGGACTAGGATTGAGGGTTTGACAGCCCAAGGGGACATCAACAAGAACAATTCGAGTACCTTTACTCCTAGAACTGAAACTCTGCATATAATGAACCCTAGAAATTCTTCTGATCTAAGACAATACTGAACTTCTGTTCATAGGTATACACAAAGGAGAAATAAGCTCTAGCTTTTAATTTATTTTATTTCGTTTTCTTTTTCTTGAATAAATGCATGTGAACTAGAAATCGTGCGGTTAAGTTAAATTTTCCAAACAAAGCATGGAACTAGAAAGCATGAGGTTAAGATTTATACATTGATATACAGTTTTTTTTAGTTGGTACTAACTATTCTATTTTTTTTTTCATGTATATTACATTGCTCTAATCTGTTCATATTGATTTCTTTTGTTTGCATTACATGATCATGGCATAATCAAAAGGTGTTGACTTGAAAGATTGTTCATCATATTGGAAAGAAATCGTAAATGGACAAAATGTTTTATGATCAAACAAAATATGATGCGGCCAAAGAAAGACATCCTGAAGAAACTACGAGGATCGAGGGAAGTTCTGTACATAGAGAACCGATTATATTAATACCAAAAGTATTAAACAAAGATCCTACCAGATTGATACCAAAAGCAATCTATGGTAAGAGCATCAGTCAGGGCATTCAGAGTAGTGGAGATTTTTATGAAGCTCAAGCATATTATTTGAAGGACTTGAATGACCAAAACAAGAAATTGAGCACAGAAATCAAAACCATGCATGAAGATTTTCAAAAGATCAGTCAAGCCTTTCAAAATGCTGGCCTAGGAGGTACCCCAAAAGAATGGATAACAGGGGTCACCAAGCTGAAAAAGAGCTGCAACATATATGAAGATCTTGTTCAAGAACTTCTTGGACAGAAAAGATCTCTTACAAGGGAAAATGAGCAACTCCGAGAAGTGACACAGAAAATGAAAGAGAATGTCATGGAAGAGGTTACAGTCCAGACAAGCAATATGTCCCTTAAGTTGATAGACTAATTTGGCTTTGGAGAAGTTAGGAATGAAATATATCCCTATATGTAAAGTTTTGTTTTATGTACCGAAACTTTTGCGTTCAATGAAATCTGTTCTAAGATGATCACTCTTGAGTAACACCTTTTCATACATGCATTTGTATTTTGCATTTGTACATTTTTACGTTTGTATTTACATTTACATTTTTAAATTTACATCATGCATTAAAACATATTTAATTAAATAATAATGTTTATTTATTTTCAATATCAAAGAAAAGGGCAGTCTTAATATAACTGGATGTCCTATTCTGGTATTTTAAATAATTTACATTTACATTTTTACATTTGCATATTTACATTTGGCATTTTTGCATTTGTATTGCACAATTTGTATTCTTATTATTACATTCACATGTTTACATTTGCATTTAGCATCTTTGCATTTTTTATGTCATAATACATTAAAACATTCATTCATTAAAATAAGGATTTCAAATGAAGTGATCTTGGTTTTTCCTTGAAGCAAGAACGCTCAGCACGACACAAGAAAAATGTTTAAAGAAACTGAAGATAGGCTAGCCAAATTTGAGATAAAACAGAAAGAAATACAAGAGGAATTGAGGAGCAAGTTGGCACAAATCGAAGCTAATTCTCAGATCGATCTACTGAACAATATGAAAGAAATGATTGATAAGCATTTGACTGCTGGAAAGAGTCTTGTTAAAAACCCCACAAATTCTTTGGGTGTTACACCTGTTCATATTCCTGAGTTCACCTCTGTACCCCAGGAAATTCAATCACTGATTTACTTCGCTGTTAAGAACTCACAATATCAAGCTGAAGCTTCGTTCCCCGCTGATTGTCCTATTGCTTCTGAGTTAAAGTCAGATAAATTTTGTAATGAGGTCCTTGACTCAAATGAATTAGTTGAAAAGAAAAAACTCATCCAAAGATTGAAAAATGTAGAAGAGGGAATAAAATCTAAAGAGAGGGCTGAGTCATTTTCTGGGTTTGAAGCCAAAGAGTTAAGTTTGGTCCCTGACCTAATTATCCCACCAAAGTTCAAGGTTCCAGATTTCGAGAAGTATAATGGGACCACATGCCCTTCATCTCATATCACCATGTACTGTCGTCGCATGACTGGCTATGTGAAGAATGAAAAGTTGTTGATCCACTGTTTTCAAGATAGTTTATCTGGACCTGCTTCCAAATGGTATAATCAGCTAAAACGTACTCAAATACGTTATTGGAAAGACTTAGCTCAAGCATTTTTGAGTCAATACAAGCACATGACTGATATGGCCCATGATCGAACAACATTACAAAACATGAATATGAAGTGCAATGAGAACTTTCGACAATATGCACAACGATGGAGGAACGTTGCTTCTCAAGTGCATCCACCATTGACGGAAAGGGAATTCACTACTTTGTTCATCAGTACATTGAAATCTCCCTATATTAATCACATGATAGGGGCTGCCACTAATAATTTCTCTGATATCATCATGTGTGGAGAAATGATTGAAATAGCTATCAAGAATGGCAAGATAAGAGGCTTCGATAATACTGACATTGAGAGAAAATCTGAGATCAATACAGTGAGATCTTATTCAACTAATCATGGGACCAAATCTTATAGAATGACCCGAGAGAAAGCTCATATTGATGAAATTCCAATGACATATGAAGAATTGCTCCCATTACTAGTTCAGCGGAATCTTGTGACTCCAGTTCAGTCTAAACCAAAAAAACCCCCATTTCCTGAAGGGTATGAAGTTAATGCAATATGTACTTACCACAAGGAAAGTACGGGGCATACTACTGAGAATTGTGGGGCATTAAAACGCAAGGTTCAGAATTTAATTGAATCAGGGGCATGGACCTTTAAGGAGTAATGAGTCATGATAAATAAATAAGTGGAAGTGTTATCTACCACTATAGTACTTTTCTATTTTCAGCATCTTGTTTGAACTTGTTTTTTTGTTTCTTTCTCCGCCTTTTATGCAATAAATAAATGTGTGTTGCTTTTATGGTTATGAGTAAGGAATCAAGTTTTAATCTTGAGATTATTGAGTATCAAGTGGATTAAATATTCTTTTAAATTTTCAAGAGTTATAGATCTATTGGCAAGTGGTAAAATTATATCTTCCATATCCCATCCAATGCCAATTACTTGACCTTTACCAAAACCAAATCCTGACACTACATTTATCTGAGACTCTGAAGAAGTGTCTCTACATATTTTTGAGACACCAACTCTAGATTTTTTTTTTGGGAAGAGTTGATCGATTCATGATACTGCCTTCTACCATATACACGACTTTAAAAGTCACACATTTATCCTTCCAAACACAAAACCAGCATAAACCAAAAAACCTCAAAAGAACCCAACTTTCAATTATCCGTGAATCTTACTGCAAGAAGAGATGAGATAAGGCATCATGGACCAACTCATTGAAGATAATTTCGAGTAATTAGAGCATACTCAAAGAAGAAGGGAAGAGTGATTGATTGAAATAAATATATCATGCATTAATTACATTTTTTCATGTAAGTAAAATTGATCTTGAATATTCATCCCCCTGGAGATACCTCTTTTTACAAGGACTTCTATGAGATGACTAAACTTCGCGCACAGATCAAGCATGCCAACTCAGTGACATATCACCCAAATATGAATGGGGCATTTGCAGTAGCAAATAAGAACCTTGAGAGGATCATTGCAAAGACCACTGAAGCTTACAAGGATGACACGAGAAGCTACCTTTTGTCTTATATGCATATTGAATTACTGTGCGAACATCTACTAGGGCAACACCTTATTGTTTAGTCTATGGAATGAAAGCAATATTACCAACTGAAGTTGAGATCCCATTATTTTGTATCCTCAAGGAAAAATTGGAGAAGATTGAATGTATCCAATTTCGATTTGATCAATTAAACCTTATTGATAAAGACCAATTGAAAGCTATCTGCCATGGGAAAATGTATCAGAAATAGACGATGAAAGGTCACGAACAGAAATCCGAGAGAGTTCCAAAAGGGTGATCTAATGCTGAAAATGATCTTGCTTGTACATAAAGATTTCCATGGGAAAGTTCTGAAAACCCAAATAAACTCGGATTTGTCAAGAGATATTATTCTTGAAAAAGAAAAATGACAAGGAAAAGGAGGTGTTCAAAGAAATTGAAGTATTATGCTCCTTCAAAAAAGATTGCAAAAAAAAAAATTGAATCAAGATGGGTGATTCATGGAGTCTCAAGTTACAAGATGGATCAAAGATCCATATTCAACAAGAAGAGCAAGCAATGATGAAGATATAAGAAAATTGAAATGAACCCAAAATTTGGTAGTCTAGAGGGATCCAGATGATGGAAAATCCCCAGCAATGCATATCCAAGTCAAGCAAAGCAAGATTAAAGGCATCTAAAGAGAATATCTTCAGAATTCATTCCGCCTTTCAAGATTGATTTTTATTTGCAAAAATTGGTTATTAAAATATTTAATGCATGATATGAAAAATGATAAAGGGGGTTCAAGATGTAAATTTTTAAATAAACATCTTAGAACCAAAGGAAGATTCGAGTTGAAAACCTAAAAAGGCGACTCGAATAATGAATGGTGCAACAATGACATAAGAGACGATCTTAAACTCTTAATGAGGCACCACAAATCCCAAAGACGTTCCTGAAATTTTGGAAACAAGAAACATCTTTACAAGATGAGCATAACAACCATTTCTTCAAGTTATTGGAAGCCCGAAGCAACATATTGAACCAACTTGAAAAAACCTACTTTACCAAAATCCACCTACACCTTAAATCAGTCAATAGTTTTGACACTTGCCATAGGACTATGATTTTTGAATGATTTAAAAGTGTAGTTGATTTATTTGATATTCATTAAACTCATTGTTTATGATTTGATTATATTGTGAACCTGAAAGGGATAATACTTTACAAAATTCTTTCATAAAGAAATGAGAAAAAATATTTTCAAACAGGACAGTCTCAAATGAGAAAGGTCCTTAAAGCAATTGTTGCTTATTCTACCTCTGTTGTAGAAAAAGAATGAACGAGGCCAGAATGATGAAACATTTCACATTTTTGAAGGCAAGTAGTCCAAGAAGCCAGAAATTCTGAATAAGTGAACTTGTGACACTCTCTTGTGACATTATCAGCAACTTATCAAGAATGATTACTTATTCTAAAGGGAGATACTGAAAGCCCATTTCAACTAAACCTTTCTATGGTTCAAGAAGAGTGGAATATAGAAATATCTATCTTGGAGCAGCAGAAGAGACCGTTGTTGTAACCGTCATTGCAAGAAAAGACACAACAAAAATCTTCTAGTTCATCCTGATGATGTTTATTTGTTCCAGTAAAGTTGTTACACTGGATACCATCGACGACAAGGTTGAATTCACCAATTCTACCCATTAATTGCTCCAATTGATCACCATTCAGTTCTTGCACATCTGTTTTCAAAGATATGCCAAGACAGTAGAAGACGACCTCTGCATCACTGATCTCAGAGAAAAGAGACAGAACATTGATACCACCGGGGAACATGTCTCTAACAGATCCTCCTCCTCATTTATGTTTTCAAAGGTTCAAATGGAAAAGCTTTATGCCTTCCAACTCATACCGGATTCCATTTTCGGCACTCATTAAGAACATACTTCTGGACACTCGAAGGTGGCTCGTCATCAGAAGTTTCAAGAGCCTTACGGATCCTTTCTGTCAATTTGATTATGAACATAGCCCCTTTTCAGTGCAACAACGTGAAAATACTTTGAATCTTCGAATTCTGGCTCTACATCATTTCGGTCCAAACATCAACTAGAGCAAGTGCTACGTTCTTGTAGTAGAAATAAGGAGGCCCAATAGCATCTTCTGGAAGTGTTCTTTGAGTTATCTGATCTGATTTGGTAGGAACCCCAGAACCAATCATTGGATTAGGAAGATGAACTGCATAATCGTCTTCATTAAGAAGCTTCTTTTCAAGCTTCTTCTGTTTTTTCCAAAAATCATAGCCCCAAGTTTCACCTTTGCTTGTAATTGGAATCATTGCATAATGGCTTCCTACCTTCTACTAGAAGAAGTACGTCAGCAGCCTTAGCCATTTGAGCAGCACATATAAAATCTATCAATTCTGCAATTGATGAATCTGAACCATATCTCTCCATGGTTATTGAAGCCTCAGCCTCTGAGAATCCCATTTTTGTCAAGTATAACAGTTTACTCTCCTCATCAGAATCAGAATTCATGATTTCCTCGATATCAGAAAAACTATCAATATCTGTGAAATCATCCTGAAAGATCGCTTCATAATCAGATGAGTTTGTTATCAGGATCAACATGTTGCATGGGTGTGGATTTTCAAGAGCTTGTACCACTGTATATGTAGTCTTGCTATTGCATCAGATTACTGTTTGCATAAATTGGTTTCTCTCCCACAGAAAATTATATTTCAAAGATGGCCTTCACTGAAAGATGATAAGCCATTGTGTCATCCTGGAACGGATTACCAAGCTATTTTTACTACTTTGTCCGACTAAATCCCTCCAGATACAGAAAATGGTAACCTCATTCAGAAGACACATATCTCAGACGTTTCTGTTAGAATGATTGAGTACTTCTTAAGTTTGTGACAACATGAAGAGAATTCCAGTTACTTGATAATACTACTGTTTAGTGACACCATAATGAGAGCATTCAAGATAAACAGATTTGGGGCACGAATAAATACACATGTACCCATAACAATGCATTGTCAAAATTGGACCTCGTGGGGATCATGACATTTCAGTTAAACAGACATTGAGAGTGAATCAGAAGCAGAATATTGAGGCATCTTGAAAGCCCATTTCAAATAGAAATAGAATATTGGGGAATTTTGAAGGCTCACGTCAGTATGAATATTTGGGCATTCTTGAAGGCTCATCTCAACAAGAAGCAATGTTGAGCATACTTTTAGCATCTATATCAGCAAATGTTGGGGCATTTTAAAGGTTCCTTCAGACAGATCCATGTGGGGCATTTTGAAGGCTCAGATTAACAAGAAGTAAATGTTGGGACATGCTGAAAGCCCATTTCAATCAGAATCAAGAATGTCGATGCATTATGCACGCTTGTATTAGCCCATGTTGGGGCATGCTGAAGGCCCATATCATCCTGTGTCAAGATCATTGACTTGAAAAAATATTTCCTATGAGACAGAAAGATATGAAGAATGAAAATGGTGCAACAGTGACAATCGAACTGACTATACATAATTGCTTCGTTCATCAGGCAGTTACATTATGATCATGTTGTTGAACAAATGTTACTCAGCAAGTATGTTTTCAAAAACCTAATATTCTTAACCGTATGACAGTGTGTTCTTTGATAAACTACATTACGGTTGCATGAATAAAGATGATCCTCAGGCAGACTACTCGATCCAGGGTTCAGTTCCTCAAGGTCTTAGCTTTGAATTTTGCATTCTCTGTATCAGTGATAATTGAAAATATTTCTTTGAGATTTCTGGCAGTTGTTTCAACCATTACTGCTGGGATTATGAAGCTGTTTTTCACATCAGTTTTGCTTAATTGATGACATTGAAGAAAGAAGCTCGACTTAATTATATTACCCTTTCCTTTTATTACTGGGGTCATCATTACCAGCCAAGATAAACTGATTTTCCATTTTGGGTTTTATCATGAGCGTCTCATCCCCAACAGTAAGAATTTCATGAACCTCTTTCTGTACATGGATCCTACAGTTGATTTGTTTCTACTTCCTACAAAGATCATTATAGAAGAAAATGTGATCAGTATCACATTTGTCTTTGCCTGAGATGATATCAAGATCAGTTAGTGTCTCCTATTCAATTCAACACTAGCATATCTTAAGAAATTGACCAACTTTTTGGTCATACCAACATCACACTTGAATCCCCATGGAGTTTTGTTCTCAAATGGTCTTGTGACATTATACAAAAGTTTTAAACACTGTGCAAAGAAGTTTCTTGACCGGCAATCCAAGCAGAAGCCACATGAGATGATGAATGTGTTGTCAAATGTTTTACGACCCAGTGATTATGGTGTTGAACCAGTGTTGCAATCATATGGTTTCCATTTATTGACCCAAGATGAATTTTGTCTTCTTCAACTTCAAGATTAAAAGTGAGATATAATGAAGACTTCTTTCCACAGAAGGAGAGCTGAAAATTTTGACAACAAGAAACTAGTGGAGCTAACTAAGGTTGAACGACAAGTTGTTGTTAAGCATCTCGACATGATATGGTCCAAATTGCCTTATTCGAGATCTGATTATATGTGGAGACATGAAAGGAATTGGAATAAATCTTCCTTGTGATATGTTTCAAGAGTCAAATCAGAACAGACTCTACTCTCCTGATTAATCCATGCTGAGTCAGGCATATCTACATCTACACTTTTAAAGATGATAGATTTTCACTTCAGAGATGACAAATTTTCTTTTAAAGATGATAGATTCTCTTTTCAAAGATGAAAACTTTATGGGATTTATACACAAGTCCAAACAAATAAAGTTGGTTTTATCCAAGACAAAATGGGGCACCAAGATCATAATTTTGACTACGACAAAAGTTCCACAAATGAAACAATTCTCCTGAGACTTTCACGAAGCAAAGAAGACAGCAAAGATACAAGTTGATCAGATGATTATGCTGAAAGGTAAGCTTGATAGCATAAGTTGCTACACTGATATCTATAGGTAACCCTGGCAATAAATGATGAACTAGAGGAAGATCGAGTTCACCACTTTGAAGTCAAATGAAGATTGCATCAACATTCATGCATTCATAAAAACATCATAGACAATGCATTACATTGATACATCTGAGTGCATTCAAACATGAAGTTTTACAGATCTTCAAAAGAACGAAAAATGTAAAAAATTACCTTACAAGAAGAAGGTATTCAAAACCAAAAATACAGGAAATCACGCAAACATCTGAAGAAGAGATGAATGCAATCCAAAAGAATGAGCATTATCTTGAGATTGGGGCATGTTACCCAATCAACATGTTATTTCAAAAACATAATGAGAAAACGATTTCCATAGTTTCTCATTTTATCTTTTCTAAAATGAAATTGTTGAAAAGTAAGAAAATGATTTTCTTAGTTTTTTTACTTATTAAACTATTTCCAACAACCTTATCTGGAGATTGGGACATGTTACCCAATCAACAGGTTATCTTAAAACATAATGAGAAAATGATTTCCAAAGTTTCTCATTCAATCTTTTCTGAAAATGAAATTGTTGAAAAGTAAGAAAACTATTTTTCTTAGTTTTTACTTATTAAACATTTTCCTTCGAAACAACAATTTATCTCACTTGAGATTGTTTTTCTTAAAACAAAATTTGTCTCACTCGAGACAGTTTCACTCGAAACAGCAATTTATCTCACTTGAGATTGTTTTTCTTAAAACAAAATTTGTCTCGCTCGAGACAGTTTCATTCGAAACAGCAATTTATCTCACTTGAAATTGTTTTCCTTAAAACAAAATTTGTCTCGCTCGAGACAGTTTCACTCGAAACATAAATTTCCATCACTCGATGGATCAACTTTTCCAGAGAAAGTTCATAATGAGAAGAACTCATCTGAAGAAGGAAGAAGAAGTTCATAATGAGAAGAGCTTGTTCAACCTTTTGCTCAAATCCATCACTTGATGGATCAGCATTTCCAGAGAAAGTTCATAATGAGAAGAACTCATCTGAAGAAGGAAAAAGAAGTTCATAATGAGAAGAATTTGTTCAACTTTTTGCTAGATTTCATCATGGAAGAAAATAAATTGTCATCCCCAGTGGAAGAATGGAAGAGTTCATAATGAGAAGAACTAATCCAAACAAAGAAGAACTTGTTCAACATTTCCATCTTAATCAAGAGAAGTCAAATGAACAAAAATTTATTGTCTTTTCGTCTTTGCCCTATTCTTGTTAACACAAGAATGAGCAAAGAGGGGCAGCTGTAGACACTAAATTTTTACCTGAGCAGCCCCCTCCATCCAGCAGCCCCTCCACACATCATTTCCAGCAGCTTCCAGCGAGCAGCCCCTCCACGCATCAGTTGCAGCAGCTTCCAGCACTGCCAGGTGATCCAACGCCCTGCTGCCACGCTGAAGCCTCCAAAAGCCAGCTGCCTTGTCCACGTTGCTACCCTATGGTGAGTCACCACCATAGTTCGGTGACTCACCGAGGGCCATTCCTTTAACTGGTTTGAAGAAGACACCGACGAGGCCTATAAATGGCCATCTCCTGCAGAGAAGAAAAAAAAAAGGAGATCCAACAACAACCACCAACTACAGCAAAAAACAGAAGAAAGGAGAACCACCACATAACGACGAGTAAGAACAAGGAAACCACAACAAACAGAGCAACCAACAACACAAAAACCAGAAAAAAAAAACAGAAGAAAAGGAAAAAATCTTACCACGGAGGAGAGCAAACATCGCCTGAAACCACCAAAACACAAAGGTATTATTGTAGATCTGCTCCGTTTAGGAGCCTTTTAGGGGAAAGTAAGGTTGGATTCTGTATTGGGGGTGTTTAGCACTTCCTTGTGACATAATGTTGTATAGTTCCGGCCACCATAAGCGGTGGCCGGCAGCGTAGTTGGCGGCGGCCAGCCGGTTTCCCTCGTCGGAGAAGACAGAGAGAGTTTATATCTCTCTTTTTAGAGAGAAAGGAAAAATAAAAAAAATGAAAGGCTTTAAGCCTTTCACATCTGGTTAATGGGTATTTAAACCCCTCCCCGAACGACGTCGTTTTGGGAGGGGTGTGGGCGTAATTTCCCTCAGGAGTAAACCCCGTCCACAGTACTCCCAGTTTTGTAATTTCGTATTTTGATCATTTAAATCAATTTACGATCATTTTAATTCGGTATCTTAATTTTATTTTCTTTATACTTTAGTCACCAATAGGCTTTTATATATATTAGGAAAAATAACACATTTAGCCACTGTAGTGTTAATAATTTTTATTTTGATCCCGAATTAATTTTTATGACTAAATTACAGTATTGATATTTATATTTTATGATATTATTAATTATGTTCATTAATTTTGATCTTTTATAAATTAATCACTAATTTTTAACGTTGAATATGAATTTTATGTATTTATGAATATGATTTAATTGTTTTAATTTATTTTTATTTTAATACTTTCCCAAATTTGTTGTCAATTAACTATTCATAACAGATTAATTCACTTTTTATGTTTCATTTTCCTTAATTACTTATAACATTGATGTTTGTATCTTTGACTTTATTTTTTCCTTACTTTAATTTTCTTTGCATTTATTTAAAATTGGTATTTTAAATTTACTTTCCATTTTAATTATAATAGACATTAATACTATTTGAATTTATTATATAACTATTTATTAAAATATAAATTTCTTTTAGTATTTATTCTATTCATTTACAAAGATTGCTTATATATGGTATTTTATTATTAATATAACGTTAAGTGTGTTTATATTGTAGTTTTAATTTTATTTATTTTATTTCATTATTTATTTGTAATATTATTTTATTATTACTTTTAATATATTTTAATTATTACTTTAATTATTATTTTATTATTATTTTAGTCTTATAAATATATATATATATGTATATATATATATATATATATATATATATATATATATATATATATATATATATTTGTTTAAATAATAATATTTATTTATTTTTAATATCAAAGAAAATGGGCTGTCTTAAAGCACCTAGAAGTCATTTTCTGATATTCTTAAATAAATAAATATCTTACTTTTATAAATTATATCTATTTTTAAATAAATGTTTTAATATTTATTTATTCATTTTATATTAAGAAAAGAGTTGTCTTAAAGCACCTAGAAGCCCTTTTCTGATATTTATAAATAAATAAATATCTTATTTATATATATATTAATAGATTTTCTTATATTAATAAATTTGAAATAACATAATTATAAATTAAATATATTTTTGAATTTTTAAATTTCTAATAATAGAGACAATTTATAATTAAAAAGTACCAATTTTGGGCGTTGTAGGGGTGCTAATCCTTCCCTAAACGTAACCGACCACGAATCCCTTTTTATTATTAAAAAGAATGAATTTTTGGTTATAAACGCAGATCAGTTCATTTTTTAACTGATGTTTTCTTAGAACTCTTTTAAAAAAAATAATTTTTAGGTATTCGACCTACCTGACCCAAAAGGCCGATGGCGACTCCCAAATTATTTTCAAAACCATTTATTCACATCACTTTTACCGCCAAGTATAATATTTCGTGCCCGGACAAAAACCGGTTACGACAATATGAATGTAATGAAAATAAAAATTCAATTAAAAAATCACATTCAATACTAGGAGAAAACATTAGGGTTGTTCATGGATGGTTAGCCGTACCATTTAACCTAAATGGTAGGTTAAACATTATAACAAATACGAGATTTTTTCTAACTGTAACCTAATCGTTAAGAAATAATTAACCGCTAACAATTAACCTATTATAATTATTTTTCAAAAATAGCACAATATGATTGCTTTAAAGTTTCATAATTCATACTACAAAAAAGTACAACACTTAAACACATACTTACACCGGTGTAAGTGAATAAAATAAAAAAGTGTAGCATTTAACACATACTTACGCCGGTGTAAATATATACATCTCCCAAAATATGTAGCACTTAATACATACTTACACCAGTGTAAGCATGTACATCTCCCAAAAAGTGTAACACAACACATACTTACATCGGTGTAAGTATGTACATCTACTAAAAGTGTAACATTTAACACATAGTTACACTGATGTAAGTATGTACATCTATCAAAAAGTGTAGCACTTAGCACATACACTTATACCAATGTAAGTATGCACATCTTCCAATATAATTATAAATTTCATATATTAACGGTAAACCATTTATAAAATCCATAATAGTAACCTTAACTGTTAACCATAATTTTTAGTGGTTCTGTTAACCAAAATTATCTAGCATTAACAGTTCAGTAAATTAATATCTTAAACGTAACAATTACTTGTGTTTTTGAACACCCCAAGACAACATGAATTGTAACCAAGATTAATATCATTTAATTAAAGTTATGGTTGATAATAAACACATATATACAAAAATATGAAGTGCACAAAAGCACTTAAGTGTAGAGCACTAAAGTGCGCATAACCACCTAAGTTGAATCATTATCAACATAAGGAAAAACCTCCCACAATATAAACCAACATACCAATGTCAATAAACACCTTTGTTCCAAAGACCATAATTTAAAAACTATCAACTAAGTATTCAACTTCAAAATATCAACCACTAAATCATCCAAATAAACTAGAAAAAGATAAACCTACACCATCCTTGATTATCTTGCAAAAATATAGAGACAATCATATTGAGAAGTCTGGGTTATAGTGCTTTACTGGCTTAAATACTGGTTGGCAGTGGCATATTCTTGTGAGGTTGGAATCCATCTAACTGTCATTACATTTTCTATTTGGTGGTTGGTTGGATAAGATGTGTGGTATGGAGTAAGGATAAAAACAAATGGACTAGCATGTGACGTTGTCGCTTGTGATGATGTAGCATGTGATGATGTAGCTTGTGATTTTGTGGTCATTGATGTAGTTCTTCTTCTAACCTATATTCACATGTGTACCAAAATGAGGAACATAATTTTGATATAAGGTTAAAAAGACAAAGAAACATATACATGTAGTTTTGTCCTGTTGTGTCTAAATTGAACCCTTGTTTGATTGGCTTGCTTTGGTGGATTGAAATTTGGTTGCCTAGGTGGCATGTTGCCTTCAACTATCCCTTTGCAAGTCGTTTGGTTGTGTCCTATTTACTACATTTAGAGTAGTACATCTTCATACATTTTTTTAGTAATTGTAGCATGTGACTTTAATGGAGAATCTGCTTCATTTCTCCTATTTTTCTTGAGCATTCCTGGTGGCTTCTAATCATTGGTGTTATAATTGCCTTACAAGTAGTTTCAGTTAGCAATTGATTAGGGCTTCTCATGGGTTCAATGAAGTGACTATATTTCTCTTGTTGGGTGGTTATAAAATAATAGTTATCAACATAAGATTCAGACCTCTTATTATTGAACATCATTATGAAAACAACATAAATGCAAAGGATTCCTATCAATGAAATAAATAAATATCATGCTTGTTAAATTAATAAAGTAAATGATGATGAAATGTACATATACTCATAGTACAAACCAATTAGATTCCAATTTCCACGTGAGCATGAATGATTTTCCAAATCAACATTATATTGGTTAGATGGTTCAGAAGACATTTGGTACTTGTGACCTCCAACATGGATAGGCCAACACCTACACACAACAAAAAATCAAGAATTAGTAAGAATAACATAATATTTTAGGGTAAAGTATAGTAACGGTCACTTAAATTTTCTAAAGCTTTCATTTAGGTCCCCCAACTTTTAAAACTTGCAATACAATCCCCTAATATTTAGCTTGTTTGCAAAATGGTCCCCTAATATTTAGTTTATTTACAATATGGTCCCCAATCATTTGACATCATTACATTGACTTTAATAAGTTTGCAATATGGTCACTGAACTTTTCAGGCACTTGCATTTAGATCCCCCAACTTTTAAAACTTGCAATACAATCCTAAATTTTATTCTAAACCCTAAATTCCTTTTCAATCTCGAATTTTCTTTTTTTGCTTCTCTCTTATCATTTCTAGCGTAACTTTTCAGTCGGGGATACATGGGAAATTCTAATCTAACTTTGAATTATTTGGAGGTGTTGACTTGAATAAGGGTCCATTGAGAGAAGACCTGACCAAGGGATTATCGGGACCATCAACGATTCAAGGTGTAATGTTATATACAGGTCATCTCAGGTGAATCATAGATGTTCGATGAAATGCTTGTGAGAAAAAATGGGGTTAAAAATACAGAGTTAACAAATACTACTAAGATGAAGTAAGTATCATTGTTGAAAGTCACCAACAAAGATATAATTATTTTGTATAAATGGTATATAATAATTTCTTTGTTTAATCCTTGTGCTTAAAAATTTTCAAACAGATGATTAAATATAATGAAATCCCAAACAGTGCATTTACCTCTCAGTCTCTATCGCAACTCGAAAGGCATCATGATAGGGTCAAGTAGCTGCTCCAAATATACTACGCTGTCATGATGCCTTTCGAGTTGCGTGCATGCAGAATTGTCTTATATCGTCAACTGGAAAATTTCCAAAACATGTAAAAAAAAATTAATTCGTTCACGATATATCAGTCTCATAATCAACATGAACATTTTTAAAAAAATACGAGCTCACAGGACATCGAAAAACCATAGGTCGGATCAATATAATTCCCAGTAAACTAGTACCAGCAGTCTCTCGAATTGAGCCTGGCGATTTCACTATGTTGATTCTCACAACCAATTCCTTGATTTAATGAAAAACCAAACAAGAAGAATAAAAAAATTAGCCTAGGACCCTATTTCACTTCTATTCTGATGGACTGAATATATTTCATAAGGAGTACTAAAAGTTCTGATTAAGAAGAAAGAAAGAAAATTAGATGGTTTTAGTTCAAAATAACACTGCATATCCAGATCATTGACATGCAGTTCCAAAAAACATAAGAATTTCAACAACAAAAACACAATGCGACCTAAAAATGGGAAAGTGAAAGAGGAAAATCTTACTTCCGATAGCCCAAAAGAGAAAATAAATACCTTATTGCAAGTGAGGGGAGAGGCTAAGAAATAAACGCAATCGATGTTACATTCAAGCAATTCTTCCTCCATTTTTTCTTTTAAATAAAAAGCTGAAAGACAGAACACTGCTAGGGTTTACAATTTTACATGGCGAAAAATTGAATAACAAAAACCAAATGAGATGTGAATGGATTTCGTTATATTTGTTCATATGTTGGAAAATCTTTAAGTACAAGGATTAAACGAAGAAATTATTATATATCATTTATACAAAATAATTCCATATTTTTTTGTGACTTTCAACAATGATACTTAGTTCATCTTAGTAGTATTTGTCAACTCTACATTTCTAACCCCATTTTTTTTCTCACAAGCATTTCATCAAACATCTATGCTTCACCCGAGATGACTTGTATTTAACATTACACCTTGAATTGTTGATGGTCCCGATATTCCCTTGGTCGGGTCTTCTCTCAATAGACCCTTATTCAAGTAACCACCTCCACATAATTCAAAGTTAGATTAGAATTTCCCATGCATCATCGACTGAAAATTTATGCTAAAAATGAGAAGAGAGAATCGAAAAAGGAAATTTGAGATCAAAAAGGAATTTGGGGTTTAAAATGAAATTTAGGACTGTGTTGCAAGTTTTAAAAGTTGGGGGACCTAAATGCAAGAACATAAAAAGTTCAATGACCATATTGAAAACATACTAACGGTAGTGTAACGACATCAAATGGTCAGGGACCATATTGCAAACAGACTAAATGTTGGGGGACCATTTTGCAAATGAACTAAATATTGGGGGACTGTATTAGAAGTTTTAAAAGTTAGGAGACCTAAATGAAAGCTTTAGAAAAGTTCAATGACCATTACTATACTTTACCTTTTTTTTACAATAATGAGCAACAAATGACTTAATAATACCTAGTGGACTATTGAATTGTAAGTTCATTTTTTTGGATTCTTGGATATAAAATTCCAGTGTACTTGTCTGCAAGTCTCAACATTTTTTAATTGGTTGAGTAGTCAGTGAAACTCATATTTTATCACCTTGTGTAGGTTCGAATCTTAATATTTGCATTATAAATATAATACCTCTCTAATTAATAAAATATTGGTTGCCTAAAAATATGCATATTACTTTAGAATTTGAAAATCAATTAAATATTATTTATTAAAAGAAATTAATAACCATTTTCTTTTTTTCTTTTTTATTTTAAAATACAAACAATTATTATTTTTTCCTGTTTGGTTGTTCATTTTCTTTGAATTGTTCATCTTCTTTGAATTGATGACTTCAATAAAATTATAAAGTGTTTCATATCAATTGAAGATAATTTTTGTAAAAATATTTTTTAATTCAATAAATATTTATGATTTTATTTTAAATATATATATTTATTATGCGGGTTCATGAAGTTTAATCTTTAAAAAAAATTCATGCATACACGCAAGCATGTGTACGTGCACACATACATTCCTCCTATGTCTCTGGCTGGCTGAAAACGTCAATATTTCATTTATAGAACGTGATCCTGAATTACGTAAGAACATGATCCCAAATTACATATGCTTGCGTGACAAAGTCATTATATTAGATCATCTATTGGAAAATCTTTAAGTACAAGGATTAAACGAAGAAATTATTACATGTCATTTATAAAAAATAATTCCAGCTTTGTTGGTGACTTTCAACAATGATACTTAGTTCATCTTAGTAGTATTTTTGAACTCTGCATTTCTAACCCCATTTTTTTCTCACAAGCATTTCATCGAACATCTATGCTTCACCCGAGATGACATGTATCTAACATTACACCTTGAATCGTGATGGTCCCAATAGTCCCTTGGTCGGGTTCTCTCTCAATGGACCCGTATTCAAGTCAACACCTCCACATAATTCAAAGTTAGATTATAATTTCTCATGCATCCTCAACTGAAAGTTACGCTGAAAATTAGAAGAGAGAAGCGAAAAAGGAAATTTGAGATCGAAAAGGAATTTGGATTTAGAATGAAATTTAGGATTGTGTTGGAAGTTTTAAAAGTTGGGGGACCTAAATGCAAGAACATGAAAAGTTTAGTGACCATATTGCAAACGTACTAACGGTAGTGTAACGGCGTCAAATGGTTGGGGACCATATTACAAATAGACTAAATGTTGGGGGACTATTTTGCAAACAAACTAAATATTGGGGGACTATTTTGCAAACAAACTAAATATTGGGGGACTGTATTGCAAGTTTTAAAAGTTGGGAGACCTAAATGAAAGGTTTAAAAAAGTTTAGTGGCCATTACTATACTTTACCTTTTTTTTACAATAATGAGCAACAAATGATTTAATAATACCTAGTGGACTGTTGAATTGTAAGTTCATTTTTTTGGATTCTTGGACATAAAATTCCAGTGTACTTGTCTGCGAGTCTCAACATTTTTTAATTGGTTGAGTAGTCAGTGAAACTCGTATTGTCTCTCCTTGTGTAGGTTCGAATCTCAATATTTGCATTATAAATATAATACCTCTCTAATTAATAAAAAATTGGTTGCCTAAAAATATGCATATTACTTTAGAATTTGGAAATCATTAAATATTATTTATTAAAAGCAATTAATAACCATTTTCTTTTTTCTTTTTTATTTTAAAATACAAACAATTATTATTTTTTACTGTTTGGTTGTTCATTTTCTTTGAATTGTTCATCTTCTTTGAATTGATGACTTCAATAAAATTATAAAGTGTTTCATATCAATTGAAGATAATTTTTGTAAAACTATTTTTTAATTCAATAAATATTTATGATTTTATTTTAAATATATATATTTATTATGTGGGTTCATGAAGTTTAATCTTTTAAAAAAATTCACACATACACACAAGCATGTGTACGTGCACACACACATTCCTCCTATGTCTCTGGCTGGCTGAAAACGTTAATATTTCGTTTATAGAACGTGGTCCCGAATTACATAAGAACGTGATCCCAAATTACATAAACAATGTAAGAAAATCCAGTTAATAAACGAGATGAAATTTGAATTGATTGCATGCCCATATCAAATATATTCCTCTAATTATCTATTTTCTCAAGAAAAATCATGATAGACATTATTAATATTCTTGGTTTGCTAAAAAAATTTAAATGCCCCATAGAAAATAATGTTTAGTTCCACCATTGACTATCATTGCATAAAATGGTGGGCAACCGTATTCTAGATTAATATAGAAAGAGTAGATGCCTAGATATATTAATAAAATAATATAGATATTTGTATTATTTAATATTATGTCTAGAATTATCTATTAGAAGAATCAATATATTTGTAATTTTAAATGGCTAAGATGTTAACATGTGTTAACAATCAAATGACCACTAAAATCTATAAATAGGTGTGTCATAATGTCTCGAAAAATTGAAATATAATTTTAGGGTTCATTTTGACCAAAATTGGGGTTTTCTTTGTCATCACCCATTTTATTCGGGTGATGACGTGTCATTTTTACATCCTATTTAGTATAATATATAAAAAATGAGCTTTAGTATATAGATTTTAAAAATTAATAATTAAATGTTTGGCATATAGTAAATAGTACATATATTAATAGTATATAGTTTTCATATTAAAGGGTTTTGTATATAGTGGACATATTATATAGTTCCATGTTATAATTGTTTTCCATATTATTATTGTGTCATAATATATGTTATATTATTGATTTAGTATACATATTATATATAATTAGTATATTAAATAAGCCCATTTTATTAAAACATCCATTATATTTTTAAAGGCCTATTTTTAGCCCATTATCAAATAAAAAAAAACTCCAACCCTAACTACATAGTGTTGCCAATTTTTGCGCCTTAGTGGGAGTGTTTTTTGCTTTGGAATTTAAAATGGGACAAAACATTTAATATGGATGCTACTTTTGAGGTGTCATTAAATGATAACAACTCATCGATCCTTGTGCATTAAAACAAATAGTTTTGGACCATTGATAAGCCCTTGATCTAAAGGCCTAGGATTATGCCACATCATCTATCATTGTGTGAAAACACAAATAATACGGACCCTTGATTAAAAGTTGATCCAAGGGCTTGAAACTTGTCACGTCATCGATCAATGCCAACAAACACAAATGCATCTCAACCATTGGATCTAGATTTGATCCAATGGCCAAGATTGCTCCATCAAAGGGGACTTTTGGTTCCCCTCCACCGGCGTATCACCATCAAAGGAGACTTTTGGTTCCCCTCCACCGACGCATCACCATTATCGGTCGATCACTAGCGTGTCGCTGACACGTGTCAAATACTTCATCTTTCTCGTCTCATCATCATCGTACCGCTGCCGTTGTTGCCACGTCATCGATCACATTTGAATATGAAAAAAAAGGAAAAAGAAAAAAATGCAAAAAAGGTTCTAACATTTAAACTAAAGCAAAAATTTGTTAGATCCAACCATTTTCCAATGGATTTTTTTGGGCGAGAATGGTTAATCTGGAGCCCAAATACCAATATAAAAGAGTACTCATCATTAGCAACAATCATCAAGAATCATCAACACAATCATCACATACAAAGTATTTCGAGCAAAGAAAGGAGAGAAGAAGAAAAGCTCACTGTCGGAGAAGTAGCTCATTGTCACCGAAGTTCAAGATTCGGTTGAGGTGATAACTCTTTTCATATTGGTTTATTTGTATGTCTTTCGGTTAAGACATTGAGATGGCCAACAATGGAAGTTGTGGTGACTAGCAGTGGAAGTTATGGTGGTCGGGGATCCGAGCGGTGGATGATTGGTGATCTGAATAGTGGTTTCTGGTAGTTTTAGTGGGGAAGAGGGGTGGTTATCATGAACCAAGGTTTTAGTTTAGGTTAGTATGAAGAACACTTTAGGTTTTATTTTGGGATGTGTTCTTGGGGTTTTTTTAGTTTGGATTTGAAAAAAGAGAGGAATTTGTGTGATTTTGGATTTTAGATCTTGAAAAACAAGGTGACAGATTAGTTGGGTGTTATTTTGGATCAAAAGGATGAATATGTGATGAACAAATGAAGAACATGTGTCAAAATAAAGAGTTTGATCTTTATAAATATAAAAATTTGATTTTGGGTGTTTGTATTGGATCAAAAATAAGCTTTTAGGATGAATATAAGATGAATTTTGATGAACTTTGGGAGACTTTGGAATAGAGTGGTCGGCCATGTAGAGAGAAATGAGAGAGGAAGAGAAGTTTTTGGACAAAATGACTATTTTCTTAAAATCTTATCTTTTATACTAGAGGAATTTTTGGGTAAATTGGTTTATTAAAGGCCTCCATTTTTAGCGTGTTTTGCCTTTGTTCTATGGCTTTTGTTTTCTTTTATTTTAGTCACTAAATGTTTGTAATCCATTCCCCGAATTTTGAATCAAATGTAATTTGGTCCCGAATTTCATTTCAATAATTTCTTTTGTTTTATTAAATGTGCTTAATTATTAATATGAGTGTTAATTTTAAATTCTTTTAAAATGGTCATGTGTTTAAACATAGATTAAAGCCTTTATATTTTTAAACCTCTCAATTTAGTCACTAAAGATAAACCTTAGTCTTTTAATTTAAACTTTAGATTTTAAATTCTTTAGTTTTAGTCATTAATTAGAGCCTTAGTTTTAGGTTCCTTAATTAGAAATTAATTAGGTTTAGAAGTATCCTTTGAGGATTAGTTTCTTTAATAATTCATTAATTAGAAACCCATTAATATAATCCATAATTTTATTAAAATAGAATGTTTGTTTATTTTCTCATATTAAAAATGACGGCCTTAAAGTAACTAGACTTCTATTTTTCAATATTTTTAAATAAAATAAGTTATTCTATCAGTGTAAAGATTTGTTCTTACGTTTAAATTGCTAAGGACACAATGTTTGATTAACATCAAAGGCTTGGCCTTGGTTCTTTAAATCAACGAACATCCTTATTCTTTTTAATAATAAATTGACTAATCTGTCACTCTTTAATTTTCTTTTTTAGGGTTCAATAATTAGTTATTTTTCTAATTTTTAAGGAATGAAAATATTTCATTTTTCGATTAAAAAAAAGAAATACTTGGCTTAATTCCAATTAAGGGGTTAGTTTCTTCTTTAATTGGAAATAGATAAATATTGTGTGTCTCTCCTAAAAATAATTTAATTAGGTTAAAATATTTTATTTAGGGAATAAAAGGATCACTAATTAAATAAATATTTGAATTATTAAATTTTTAGTATATGGACAAATTTGTAATCGAATGTACCAATTTTGGACGTTGTGGGGGGGCTAATCCTTCTCCAAGCGTAATTGACTCCTGAATCGATAATATCTAAAAGCACATACCAAATTGTGTATTTTTAAATTTTTTATTTAAAATTCTTTAAAAGGGCATTCTCTCGGATTTTCGACCTACATAATCCCAAAGGTCAATGACGATTCTAAACATTTGAAATATTTTTCTTGATTCTGACTTCTAAATTCACTCTGCATACCCTTCGAAAAAAGTTGTCATGACAGCTTGGTGACCCGTTGGGGAACCTTGAACCAGAACCCCTAGTTTCTTAGAGAGTCTAGCCTTAAAGGTAATTACACTTTGTCCTTATATTAGAAAATTAGAAGATTCAATTTTATTTAATTTTTGATTCTTTAATTTCCTTTTAATCTTTATTCTTTTTAATTTCCTTTTCATATTTTTTCCTTTTGCTTTCATTTTAATCTTTATTTCTTTTAGTTCCCTTTAAATCATTATTTTTGTATTCTTATAAATAGTTTTGCTAACATTTGAACTTAGTCATTTTCAGGGTATTAGAATTTTCCTAAGACTTTTTTATTTTATCTGGCTATTTTCTTAGCTCATATTGTTAAAAGTTTGAGTATTTCCCCTCATACACAACACGTCCACATTAATGACATAAACCATATACCCGAGCTATCCTTTTTAAGTAAGGATGAAAGCGACGTCTTCGTGAGGATTTATTCTCCGTATATACATAGCGAGTAATTTTCAGGGTCCAAAGTAATTGTCTTCGTAGGAATTTATTCCTCGTGTCAGGTATGGAGAAATGCTCTCTCTCGAAATTTAACTTGGACCATAAGCATGTAATGGGTGAGGATCGAGGGTCTGACTAGCCTAAGGGGGATGAAGTAAGGATAATCTTAAGTACCTTATCTAGTAGAGTCGAAACCATGCATGTAATTAACCATGGATCTACCCGATGCGAAACTATGCCGAAATTTCGTCGTAGGTACCTGAATGAATACACAAGGAAAAATCAACTCTAGCCTTTTATTCACATTTAGGTTTTGAACCAATGAATGCGAACTAGAAAATCATGCGACTTAGGACATATCTCTTGAAATTTTATTATCTATCTTGTCTGTACTAACTAATCCCCATATTTTCCTTGATTTTCCTTTTCTTTGTTTCTCAGATTTGCATTTTCATATCATAATCAAAGGTGTTAATTCATAAGTGATTGATCAAATTGGAAAGTTTTCATATTGAAACAAGGGTTTCCCAATAGGATAATCAAATTTGGTTATTTTACGTTGTGAAGATCTACAAAGAATGCCAACAGATGAGTAAAGAGTTGATGAAAACTTCTTTCAAAAATACTAAGATCGAGATGTTATCTTGGAATCAAATGCTAATATATGAAAATTCTTGAAAAGATATAAAGACCGTAAAAGAATGATTAAAAAATCATTGCATGCGATTCAAGAGAGGCATCAAATGCAAAAGATAACACATCATCTTGATTAGCGCAACATCAACTTGGAGTGAAACATCAAATCATTGAGAGAACACAACATGAAGATTGAAGCTTGCTTTTGAAGTATTCTGGTTATATGGAACCTTATTTTCTAATGGAAACTATTCTATGGGATCACTTTTAAGAATTGACATCTTTTGCATTTGCATTTTCATCATCATAACATATAGGTATTGATTCGCAGTTAACTATCTAATTGGCAAATTTTCATAAATAAAGAAAAATTTTCTTAATCAAGTAGTTGTATATACAGACGTGTGCCAATAGAATCTTAAAGATAACCAGGGGACAACTAGCATAGAGTTCAAATATCAATGTTGATGGATTACACGTAATTCAACATCAAATAAGATGATATCCAAGTCTCAAAAAGCCTTCGATCGGAACAATGGTACAACTATGGGATCTTACCTAAAACCGTTCCACCATTAATCATTAAGGAATGATAGTCAACTTTAACATCATAGGGGCATGATCCGACGTAGAGATCATATTTCAAATGAAGCCGTTATACAAGCCCAGGAAGTTGTGGAGCACTTGAGGAGCATTGTTTTCAGGGTATAAGTCACCAGGCAGAGCAAATCCACTTTTTGATTAGGGGAAACAAGATAAGATCGAGCAAGTTAAATGAAGTCACATTTGTAAAATTGGGTTATCTTGTACTGATGTAGAGTTTTGTCTCAAATGAAATTTGCTCTATGATATTCATCTTTAGGATCAATACCTTTTGCATTTGCATCTTTGTATTTTTATCATTTATATCACATTTATTATTTTTTTACATTGCATTAATCATGAAAACATGAGAATGACTCATGAAGGATTCCATGGAATAAATCTAAAAAACAAATAGAAGCTCCATTGATCGTACCTAGAGAAAGACCGAGAGTTACGAATGAGATGCTAGCGCAAGTTATAGGATTGAGAGACTACAAGAACAACTCATCAAAACACAACAAGAGATGCATGACCAAGTAAAGGAATCTCAAAATGAGTTAAGAGAGAAGGTGTCCAAATTGATGAAAATTATGGCTATTTTGATTCATTGGGGGAAGCTATTAGAGAACCCTATTATGCTACACAAAGACTTTGAATGAGAGTATGAATTCTAATTATAGGGTTAAAGTGAATGATCAAGAGCCCATTACAAATCAAGATAATTCAAGTCAACTGCAGAAATCATATATGGTACTAAAAAGCACCACTAAACCAATGTTGGGTAAAGGGGCAACAGAAAAGGGAGGTCCCCTTGTGAAATGTACGCTTCAATCAGATAAGAGGGGCTTAGAAGAAGATCCAGTGATGATCAAGAAGACTAAAATGAATGAGAATGAAAACAAGATGGCATTATTCGTCCCTATCGTTTGATCGTATTTAGAATTGCTACCTTATCTCTTCCAAAATAATATTCTCGCACCAATTCCACTAAGGCTTAATGTTTATCATTGACCAGGTTTGTATGGTACCAAGATTTCATGTGGTTATCGCCTTGGTCTCTTTAATCATTCCACAAAGAATTGTAAGGCCTTAAGATTAATGGTTGAAAACCTCATCAAGGAGGGATTACTATTCTTCCAAGATGGAAACCCTAGATTCATTTAAGGCTCATTTGCTAGTGAACCTGAGATAAAATACCAAGGCCAAGCATTTATAAGTCAAAATTTCAACCTGTCACAAACTACAAATCAAGATCTAAGCCTTCATGGTCAATCTTTATCATCGCAGACTGACTTTTTATCATATTCTCAAGGGAAGACATGTGAAGTGAAATCATCTAAGAATTCTCAATTTTCTCAATTCTACTTCTCATGTGAAAATTTCTGCTCAAAATTGCTCAAAGACAAATCAATCACACCACACAATGTCCAATCATAATTGCTTTCATGTCAAAAGTGGTATGATGAGGAAGGTTGTTTGATAAATCAAGCTGAAACTCTGAGGTGTTTCATGGAGGTATATAAAATCATTAAGGAATAGTGTCAAGATCCTCTTGAATGTGAAATTGAGAAGTGTAAAAAAAAGGAACATAATATTAAAACTTGAATGTCAATTTTTTTGGCACAATGGAGACTAACATAGCCAAATCGAAAGAAGGCCACAAGGTAAAAAAGAGGAATAAAAAGAAATATGGAGTCAAATGTAACGAAGATGAAGCAGAATTGGAAGAAGTTACCTTTAAAATATCTTAGAAGATGAAAGATAAAATGAGAGATAAGAGAAATAAGGATAAAAGCAAAAAGATTGAAGCAAAGATAACTCTAGATACATATTCATTCCAAAAGATAAATTGGATAGGTGCAACCCTCGATACGTCTCGGACACCAATTTCAAATTTTTTTATGGTAACTGGGGCATTAAATGGTAGGATCTTGGATCCAGTTAAATCAAGCATAGTGGGGGCATTCTAGAGCAAGTAGAAGAGATGTTTGTCCACTATTCCTTGAGCATGGTTCACTTCCATCAAAGCAACATGTTTTGATTGAATTTGTTTTTCATTATTTCTATGTTTTCATATGTTTTTGAAATTCTTTTGTTAAATAAACACTACATCACTTTCAGACTATGAGTAATCAAACAAGTTTCTTTTTGAAATTCGATGGATCTAATGAAATTCTCTTATAGCTTTTGACAAGTGGAAAGATTTAACCATCGTAAAACCATGACCTTTGATTATACTCCAGAAGTTACACCTGAACATAATCCCTTTCAAGATTGAAAGTACCATTCTCCTCCCACGATGAAGTAATCAGAGTGTTTTGGCATTTAGGTATGTATAGGAGCGGAAAAAATGCGATATTTTTGTGTATGACATTACAAGATTGATTAGATCAGGACGTTCACTGATGATCATAATCTCCCTCGATGGAATGATAGAATAGATGAATTTAGTTTAGGTCAGTTGCTTGGAAATTGAATTATAAAGATGAAATTCTCTGACTTTCAAAGACACCCAGACTATAACAGGTTCTTCTTAATGAGCTTAGGATATGTTGAAGCTGAAAACTCAAGATGTTAATAAGTGAGTTTAATAAAACAAGGCCACTCTACTAAAAGGAATAAGCTGATAATTTGGAAGTAATTTTAAGCAGCTATTGAGGTAATTATGAGCTTTACGAAGTGGTTATATTCAAATTGTGACATTGATGAATTTCCCGAGGTGAGAGAAAAAGACAAAAACAAGAAAAAAAGAAATAATGCCAGAGTGAATGAAGTAAAGGCAATAAGACGTTAAATTTAGAATGAGTTTTAGGTGGAAGATAGACTAAGGGAGTTGAGAAACACCTGTTATAGTAGACTAAATATAAACACTCAAGAATTCTTTTTAGACTTAAATTTCTGCACTACATTTTCTAAAAGAGTCTATGAAGATTGTTAAACCCCAATTTAGTGGCTAAATTTTTAGAAATTATAAAGTATTAAATTCAAAGTTGAGGATTAAATTGTAAAATTTCAAAGTTGGCAGACCATTTTAGGAATTGTAAGAAATTCATGGATCTAATCCTGAATTTACCCATTTTTCTTATATGTTGAATTATAAACTCTCTCTCCCCCGTGTAATCTTGTTCTTTCCATATTATTTTTCCCATTTTCTCTTCCCCGCTAACCCTCTTTTGACCTCTGATTTCTCCAATGTCCGGCCACCGTTCGTCTATCTGAAAGCACCATCGTGTTCTTTGTCGACCAATGAACAAAAGCCCTCAAACCTATCATCGTAAATCGGCATCATTCATCATAAATCTCAATCGGAAGTATCGTCAGTTTTAACTCAATCTCCGTTGGTTTTCCGTCGATTCAGGTCGATCCGGCCACCCGTTTTTTATACCTCTTGTACCATCATGTTCCTTGCATCATTCCGAGTCCACCAGTGCCCTTCTTGTTTCCTTCATCACCGGTGCTTAAGGGAGGTGAGGAAGCTTAAGTTTCTGACGTTTCATAATCGAGCTTTTTACCATTCAAAATTTTGAACTGAGCTTGGTAAGTGTCTTAATATCCCATTAAATAATTTTAGAAAATTTTTCAGAATTTTTCGGGGCTCCAAGGCCACCGCACGTGCCCCCACACGCTGGCATTACGCATGGGGAATGTCCACGCGTGGTGGACAGCTTTAAAACCGATTGACCCGGTTTGTCCCGATCTAACCCGACCTAGTTCGACCCGACTTGACTGCCCAACTCGACCCGACTGTTGACCTCGTTGACCTCGTTGACCGCCATTGACCAGACCTTTGACCGCCATTGAACGACTGTTGACCGAACGTTGACTTTTTATATGTATACATATCCTGACATTTTTCGACGTTCTGAGTCTGTTTTTCCAAATTCGAATCCATTAAGCTATTTTTCACTGATTTATCACCCGATTCGATCCGTTTTTTTTTAATTAAGCTTCGTTTTTATGAAAATTATGTTGATGTGTATTTGAGGAATTATCGGACGTTGAATTAAAGATCAAGGGCGTTCGAATGGAATATAATGGTCGATCAATATGGCACAGAAATCGAGGTAATATATTACTACCTTTTCATGCTTTATGGAACATGTTGGTATTGGTAAATGCATGAAATAAAATGTTTGGTTTTATTTGGATAGTTAATTAATTGGTACACTCGATACGAATGCGATAAAAAGTAGGTAACTGAATATGCCTCAGATGATTAATATAAAAAATTGGAGGACAGTTGGAATTAAATTACAAGTTCTAGGATTAAGTGATAAAGGAATCAACCATGGATATGTAAATTATAAATTATATCATTAAAGGTTAAATACCAAAGATACTTGGATGAGAATACTTCGGTTGGGTGAAGTTACGAAAATACCCTTGTGTTGTAAAAAGACAAGGATTGTCCCTAGAAGTTGAATAATAGCTTTTAAAAGACATATTGATCTGATAAAATTACTGATGTGTATAGAAAATGCTATTTTTGTCTAGAAAATTCGGATAACCATTTTCTAACCCCAAGATAGAGAAAGATTTAGAAATTGTGATTTATGGACAAAACCGCTTGATAAATAAATTGATAGAATGATACATATATTTGATTCGAAGAAAATAATTAAGTACTCTTGAACTATAAAATGACCAAAATACCACTGTAATAGAAATGAATCAAGAATATCCTAAAGCTCAAAAAGGACTGCAAGAATATCCTTAGCATCAAAATGACCAAAATACTGTTATGGCCAAGAATAAGTAAATGTCTTGGATACATTAAAGAATCCAAATAAATATGGATGTTGCACTGCCTTTAAAAGTTATGGAACACAACTTAAGTCGATCGACGAACGCTAATGCTATGTCAGTACCTGAATGGCATAGATACCACTTGAATGTTTGTTCATCTCCTCAAGTTTCGATCGATGATAATACTGGAAGTACTCAACTCAGCTCAACTCTAGAGCGCATTCGGTACTAAGAAGTGGATATTCATTAGACCAATCAGCCACGAATACCAAATTGAACTGAATAAAAGTACAATATGTATCCAAAATTCTGAATCGTCTGAATTACTCTGGAAAACTCTGAAGTAACCAGGATAGACTTGACTAATAAATGAACTTAGCAAAATCAATGATTGAGGATTAAGTAAATGATTTGGATAAGTCTAGAAACTATGATGAACTTACATGATGTACCATCCCTATGAGTTATGAACCAAAAATCAAGTAAGTCGACATTTCCTGATACCGTTGAAACGTGAAAATAAAATAAAGACCTATGGAATATATAGTTATCTCCTTAAGATATATTCAGTAATGATTCTGAAAATGATCTATGGACAAGAATTGTTGATATTAAAGAGAGAATACCCTGTAAGGACAATGAATTGACCATTCGTCAGGTATCAGTTCTGGGACTTCGATCGAACAATATAAGTAATAAGTGCTTTGAATCTTTGTTTCTCCCTTATCAGCTCAAATCACTTCGGTTATATCTAAACACATAAGTAACTCAGATGCAAAGGATTCTGAATACCCCTAATTATCGAGTAATGTAATCACTCTCAATAAATATGAATCTATAATTTATTCTGTATAAAAATTCCTGAACACCTTCCGGATGCACCTGAATCATAGTGGTATTCTAAAGTATCAATTTTAAATATATGATTAGAATGATTAGTAATCGATTCCTTTCAATAGGTCGTCATTCCTGGAATATGATCAAATGACATAAGTTTCATGTTATCCATTCTAATAACTACCAAGTGTCTATGAAGAAAAAATACTTGGATCCTCTAGTGTGTTCCATATGTACTACATGACAATTTATATGTTTTAAAATGAGTTTTAACGAAAGTATTGATTTGTTGGTTTATGAACCATGTCAACATGGTATATGAACTCCGATCATGGTTTTCATCGAAAAATATAAACTTTTCCTGATTTATGGAATTATGGAAACTACTGGTTTAAGAACCATGGTTTATGTTTCACTAGTTATACTCGAACTGTTTTATTGGGATATTATATGGGTAGACTAGAGGTACAACTCTAATCAAGCTAAAAATTTCTTACAGACCTAAGGTGATCCTTGGGGAGGGTTTCAGGCCCCAAGGCACTCCCTTGGGTTAATCATTGGACTACCTATGGTGTACAGGTGGAAATCGGTTATACGGTTTATTTCATTATCACGGTTATGGCATATTACTGGATCACGATCAAAGTATTACGATTTACGACTAAAACTGATTTCTACTGGATTTTTTATATGGGTTGGCTCCTGAAGTATGGAGGCACATCTCTGATCTAGCTGGTAAGTCTTTACAGACCTAAGGATACCCTTGGGTTGGCCCATAGGCCCCAAGGTATATCCTTAGGTTGGTTCTCTTTGTTGTGTGCTTAGGATAACCCTACAGACCTAAGGATACCCTTGGGTAGGCCCATAGGCACCAAGGAATATCCTTAGGTTAGCTCATTTTTTTTGTGTGCTTAGGGTAAGCCCTACGGACGCAGTTCTGGGGAACTGCATAATGGAGTTTAGTTGGAGGGTTCCGCTATCATTTTAAAAGATTTATATCTTTTCCTGGTTTTGATTTGGAACAAACTAGACATCCTATTCCACTTCCTGAAAATGTGATACTATGAATGTTTCCTATGAACTTAGATTTTTATGGCTCCTACTCGATGAACTACCTGTGGAACCCCAGATTATCCCAAAAACCAATATACGTCTGATTCAATAAGGAAATTATATAGATTTCCATTTATCTGCATGTCATGTAGCATCAACTAGTAGTATTGTATTACTGAGCTTCCCAAAACTCACTCTGTTACTCACCTTTTCAGGTAAAAAAGAATCATACCAGTGCATCTATCGACATTAGTAAGGGAGTTCTTCCGGCGTTGCTTACAAAGTAGGGTACATGTGATTAGGGGCATGTAATTGTATTTTGTTTTATATATGAGTCTAAAAATATGTTTTATTTTTGCATACTGATAAATCATTTTATGAGTTACATGTTTTAATAAAAGTTTTAAATTTTTTGAGATTTTTACAGTGGGTTGCTCCGGTAGCCCTAATGTGACTTCCTGGATCGGATCGGGTTAATCGCATCGATCTGAGGGGGTTAGATTTAGTGGTATCAGAGCTTAGGTTGAGTCAAGTTTTTAAGATAGACCACCCAATCGAATGTCAAAAGATGTCTGATTAGTATATGCCCCTAGACTACAGTCATATTTTTCTGAGCCGGAACTCCAAGGTTGAGTCCTTATATGTAACGAGCAAACCAAAGTTTTCTATCCTTTAGGACTCTACCATTACATAAAAGAATACCAGTAATGTCTTTCTAAATATTGTAAGTACCTTATGAGCAATGTAAGAGTTACTCGTCTGAGAAATTCTGATCCAACTCCAGAAATAAAATTGGGATGTGTTATCGCTCTATGAGCCTACATTCGTAACCAAGGTTGAATTGGTTCCTAAAGAATAAAGTTGTTTTGATTATTTTATTGGAATGAGGGAGAGTTCTTATGAGAATGTATACTCAGCTGGTTAAGGATTACTAGAGGATACGTACTTTTGTAAAAGCTACTTGTAGATATGAAAGAACTGATGGAAGTTTCATTTATGTAATTATGTGACATGAATGAATTTCGAGGACAAAATTCTTTGAAGGAGGGGAGAATTGTCACACCCCAATTTAGGGGCTAAATTTTTAGAAATTATAAAGTATTAAATTTAAGTGATATTTTGGAAGAAATTGAGGATTAAATTGTAAAATTTCAGAGTTGGCAAACTATTTTAGAAAGTGTAGGAAATTCAGGACCCAATCCTAAATTTACCCATTTTTCTTATATGTTGAATTATAAACTCTCTCTTCCCCGTGTAATCAGGATCTTCCCAGATTATTTTTCCCATTTTCTCTCCCCCGTCAACCCTCTTTTGACCTCTGATTTCTCTACCTTTCGGCCACCGTTCGTCAATCCAAAACCACCATCGTGTTCGTTATCGACCGATTAAAAAAGGCCATCAAACCTATCATCGTGAATCAGCATTGTTCATCATAAATATCAATCAAAAGTATCGTCAGTTTTAACTCAATCTTTGTTGGTTTTCCATCGATTAAGATCGATCCGACCACCCATTTTCGACACCTCCCGTACCATCGTGTTTTTTGCATCATTCCGAGTCTATCGGTGCCCTTCTTGTCTCTGTCATCGTTGACACGTAAGGGAGGTAAGGATGTTTAAGTTTTCGACATTTTCGGAATCGAGCTCTCCGTCATTCAAAATTTTGAACTGAGCTTGGAAAGTGTCTCAAAATCCCATTAAATAATTTTAGAATTTTTTTCAGAAATTTTCAGGGCCCCCAGGCTACCGCCTGCACCCCCACGCACCGCCCCTGTACATGGGGAATGTTCACGCATGGTGGACAACTTTAAAACCCATTTACCTGGTCCGACCCGATCCGACTGCCTAACCCGGCCGTTGACCTCGTTGACTATTGACTGTCGTTGACGAGACCTTTGACCGTCATTGATCGGCTGTTGACTTTTCCCGGATATACCTATCCTAACTTTTTTTGATGTCATGAGTTTGTTTTTGAGGTATGTTCTTCCAAATACGAACCCGGTAAGCTATTTTTACTGATTTATCACCCTATTTGATCCGTTTTTCATAATTAAACTCCTTTTTTGATGAAAGTTATGTTGATATGTATTTGAGGAATTAGTGGACGTTGAATTAAAGACCGAGAGTGTTCGAATGGAATTTAAATGGTTGATCAGTATGACATGAAAATCAAGGTAATACATTACTAACTTTTCATGCTTTATGGAACATGTTGGTATTGGTAAATGCATGAAATAAAATGTTTGGTTTTATTTGGATAGTTAATTAATTGCTACACTCGATACAAATGCGGTAAAAAGTAAGTAACTAAATATGGCTCAGATGGAAAATATAAGAAATTGGAGGACAACTGGAATTAAATTACAAGTTATGGGATTAAGTGATAAAGGAATCAACCATGGATATGTAAATTATAAATTATATCATTAAAGGTTAAACACCAAAGATACTTGGATGAGAATACTTCGGTTAGGTGAAGTTATGAAAATACCCTTACGTTTTAAAAAGACAAGGATTGTCCCTGGAAGTTGAATAATAACTTTTAAAAGACATATCGATCTGATAAAATTACTGATGTGCGTAGAAAATGCTATTTTTGTCCAGAAAATTTGGATAACCGATTTCTAACCCAAGGATGGAGAAAGATTTAGAAATTGTGATTTATGAACAAAACCGCCTGATAAATAAATTGATAGAATGATGCATACGTTTGAATCGAAGAAAATAACTGAGTACCCTTGAAGTGTAAAATGACCAAAATACCCCTTGAATAGAAATGAATCAAGAATATCCTCAAGCTCAAAAAGGACTGCAAGAATATCCTCAACATCAAAATGACCAAAATACCATTATGGCCAAGAATAAGTAAATGTCTTGGATTCATTAAGGAATCCAAATAAACATGGATGTTGCACTGCCTTTAAAAGTTATGGAACACAACTTAGGCTGATCGACCAACGCTAATGCTATGTCAGTACCTGAATGGCATAGATACCACTTGAATGTTTGTTCATCTCCTCAAGTTTTGATCGATGATAATACTGGAAGTACTCAGCTCAGCTCAATTATAGAGCGCATTCGGTACTAAGAAGTGGATATTCGTTAGACCAATCAACCACGAATACCAAATTGAACTGAACATAAGTATAATATGTATATGAAATTTAGATACATCAATGATTGAGGATTAAGTAAATGATTTGGATAAGTCTGGAAATTTGATAAACTTACATGATGTACCATCCCTATGAGTTATAAACCACAAATCAAGTAAGTCAACATTTCCTAAAACTGTTGAAACATGGAAATAAAATAAAGACCTATAGAATATATGGTTATCTCCTTAAGATATATTCAGTGATGATTCTAAAAATGATCTATGGATAAGAATTGTAGTTATTAAAGAGTGAATACCCTGGAAGGACAATGAATTGACCATTTGACAGGCATAAGTTCTGGGAGTTGTTCGATAATCCGATCGATCAGTATAAATAGTAAGTGTTTTGAATCTTCGTTTCTCCCTTATCAACTCAAATCACTCCGGTTATATCTGAACTCGTAAGTAACTCAGATGCAAAGGATTCTAAATACCCCTGATTATCGGGTAATAAAATCACTCTCAGTAAATCTGAATCTAGAATTTATTATGTATAAAGGTTCCTGAACACCTTCCGGATACACCTGAATCATAGTGGAATTCTAAAGTATCAATTTTAAATGTATGATTAGAACGATTAGTAATTGATTCCTTTCAATAGGACCTCATTCCTGGAATCTGATCAAATGGCATCTGTTTCATGTTATCAATTCTGATAACTACCTAGTGTCTATGAAGAAAAATACTTGGATCCTCTAGTGTGTTCCATATGTACTATATGACGGTTTATATGTTTTAAAATTAGTTTTAATGAAAGTATTGATTTACTAGTTTATGAACCATGGCAACATGGTATATGATCTCTGATCATGGTTTTCATTAAAAAATATAAACTTTTCCTGATTTATGGAATTATGGAAACTACTGGTTTATGAACCATGGTTTTATGTTTCACTGATTATACTCGAACGGTTTTATTGGGATATTATATGGGTAGACTGGAGGTACAACTCTCATCAAGCTGGAAATTTCTTACGGACCTAAGATGATCCTTGGGTAGGCTTTCAGGCCCCAAGGCACTCCCTTGGGTTAATCATTGGACTACTTATGGTGTACAGGTGGAAATCGGTTATACGACTTATATCATTATCATGGTTATGACATATTATTGGATCACGATCCATGTATTACAGTTTACGACTAAAACTAATTTCTACTAGATTTTTTTTATGGATAGGATTCTGAAGTATGGAGTCACAACTCTGATCCATCTAGTAAGTCCTTACGGACCTAAGGATACCCTTAGGTAGGCCTATAGGCCCCAAGGCATATCCTTTTTTTGGTTTCTTTTATTGTACGATTAGGGTTACCCTACATACCTAAGGATACCCTTGGGTAGGCCCATTGGCCCCAAGGAATATCCTTAGGTTAACTCCCTTTTTGCTGTGTGCTTAGGGTAAGCCCTACGGACACAGTTCTGGGGAACTGCATAATGGAGTTTGGTTGGAGGGTTCCGCTATGGTTTTAAAAGATTTATATCTTTTCACTGGTTTTGATTTGGAAAACACTGGACATTCTATTCGAATTCCTGAAAACGTGATACTATGAATGTTTCCTATGAACTAAGATTTTTATGGCTCCTACTTCGATGAACTACCAGTGGAACCCCAGATTATCCCAAAAACCAGTAATCATCTGATTTAATAAGGAAATTATATGGATTTCCATTTGTCTTCATGTCATGTAGCATCAACTGGTAGTATTGTATTACTGAGCTTCCCAAAGCTCACTCTGTTACTCACCTTTTCAGGTTAAAAAGAATCGTACCAGTGCATCTATTGATATCAGTAAGGGAGTTCTTCCGACGTTGTTTATAGAGTAGGGTGCATGTGATTAGGGGGCATGTAATTGTATTTTGTTATATATATATGAGTCTGAAAATATGTTTTATTTCTGCATACTGATAAATCATTTTATGAGTTACATGTTTTAATAAAAGTTTTAAATTTTTTGAAATTTTTACTGTGGGTCGCTCCGGTGGCACTATTGTGACTTCCTGGATTGGATCAGGTTAACCGCATTGGTCTGAGGGGGTTACAAAGATTGAATAAATGATAGATTTTAGGGAACCGAAAAAGAAGTACTCTAAATGGTTTAGTAATTGAATATGTTAGCTTTGTCATTTTGTCCACAATTGATTAAAATACTAAGCCGAGATAGAAGGGCATGCAATAATTTTCGTGAGGATTGAGAAAAAGAACATCTTGGTGATTGATACCTTAGAAAGTTTAAGGAAGCAACCCAAAACCAACCTATCAATCCTAACACTTGTCAAAGGGCTAATTGTTTCAAAATTTTAAAAATATTTGATATTCATTAAATTGATAACTTGTTTCAATTGTGAGCCTGAAGTAAGGGGCACTATATTTGTTTTATAATATTTCATTCTTTTGAATTCTAAAAATAATAAAAAGGAGGAAAAATATTTTCAAACACTACCATCTTTCGAGAAGTTCCTAGAAACTGAAGAGGCTCGTTTTTTGTCTCAAATGTCCAAAATAATGAAGTAGAGCAGAAGCAGAAGCCCGAGCAAGGAGAATAAGCAGTGCAAGAGTAATGAAGACATTCTCTGATTTTTTTAAACGATAAGGTTTGGAAGATTGAAAGGTTTGAGAATAATTTTTTCACTCTTATTCATAACATCATTCATAATCAATAACAGACTAGATATCACATGATTGCCTTGATAAGAGAGGGTGTGGTTTGGTCTGGGATGTTTCAATATCAAAATTCATAGCAAAAAATATGGCTTTCCTATATCAGATATATTGATCACTTTTCTGAGCAAGCATGGAGACGAGGAAGCATTTTTGCAACTGAAGCTGAAGATTGTGTTTAAAGGCTTTATTACAGCACAATGCATGTATCCATGTGATTGTGAGACCTCGTAAAGAGAAGCCCTTGTTGTTCAACTGTTTGTTCAAAGAATAGATAAAGAGAATATTTGAAGGCACTTCTGTCACCTCCGGTTGAGAGTGTTGTTTGTTTATAAATGGTATGAGGATGAGACCAATCAAAGTTGAAAATTTTGGCACTTGAGTAAAGATAAGCCATGAAAATAGTTACCTACATTGGGGTGCTTACTATGGACCTAGATCATGCTGAGGCGATCAAGTTTGAAATTTTAGTTCTTGTTAGAGCATATTTTATCAAATTTATGCTATCTGGGCATAATAGAAGGACTGTTGTTGTGAAAAGAACAACAAAGAAAGTGAAAAAAAAGAAAAGAAAAAAGAAAAGAAAAAGAAAAAGAAAGAAAAAAAAAAAGAAAAACTAAAGTGAAAATCCTAAAGGGCGCTTTGAAAAAAGGTGAATCTAAAGTGAATACCTAATAGGGCGCTTTAGAACGAATGAGGAATGAACCCGAAAGAAAGGCTTAAAAAGGGTTTGATTCTGAATGTGAGGTAAAAACATGAAACTATGAGATAAAACCATGAGTTGTAACCTTGAAAGGATCATGAAGATGAAGATCAATCAAAGAAAAAGAAATAGTCCTACGAGATAATGAAAATTTTGGTTCTAATATAATTGAGATCATGCAATCATGTTTAGGAGCATGCATGTTCATTCATTCATTTCAAACATTCAAACATTTTGACAGAAATAGTGAAATTCAAAAGGATACATTCCCCAACGGAAACTAGAGTTTGACGAGGAACTCAATACATTTGAATCATTACATTTGGCTGAAACCTGTTGGAAGTTAAAGAAGTTCATATAGGAGCTTGTTCGATTCTGACATCCATTTTGGTGATTGCATTCATCACAGAGGGATATGAATCATTATCAGTCTTCCGTTCGTTTCTTTATAGAAGAAGTGGAGCGTAATATTATTTTGCTCGATTCTATCACAGAATTTTGTAGATCATTTTGTTTAATTCTTAACAAAAGGATTTGGGTCAACGGTGTCATTCCGTTCAATTATTCATAGAAGAAGTTAGAGTGTAATCTTATTTTTCTTGATTCTATCACATAAAGAGGTAGATCAACACTGACATTTTGTTTGATTCTTCACAAAAGGAGTTGGATCAATATTGTCATTCTATTTGATTCTTCACAGATGAAGTTAGAGCATAATCTTATTTTTCTCTATTCTATCATAGAAGGAGGTAGATCAGAATCAACATTTTGTTTTATTATTCACAGAAGGAGTTGGATCAACAGTTTCATTTCGTCAGTTTCTTTACAGAAGAAGTAGACCGTAATCTTATTTTGCTCGATTCTATCACAAAATGAGGTAGATTAACATCGACCATTTGTTTGATTCTTTATAGAAGGAGTGGGATCAATATTTTTCACGTCACTCGATTCTTAATAGAATGAGTTGGATCAGTGACAACCTTCACTCGATCATTCACAGAAGGAATTGGATGAACGAAAACCTTGTGCTCAATTCTTCATAAAAGGAGTTGGATTAACACTGCTACTTTGCTCAACTATAACATAGAAAGAGTTAGGCCAACAACACCATTTTGCTCGATTATTCACAAAATGAGTTGAATCAACGTCAATATGGTGCTCGTTTTCATCACATAATGAGGTGGAACAAAATCACCATTTGCTCGACACCATAACGGAAAGAGATGGGTCAGCATCTCCACTTTGCTTGATTCTATCACATAAGGAATTGGATCAACATTTCCTTTTTTCTCGATTTTATCATAGAAGGAGGTGAATTAACATTTTTTTGCATAAAGAAGAAATTTATATAGGAGAGCTCGTTCGACCTAAATATGGCCTTTTTTGGAATAGTTGCGGGTTTATATAAGATAACTTGTCTATTTTGTTTAGAAAGGAGATAGTGTTTGAAAGAAGAAGAAGTCTATATATGAGGGCTTGTTCGATCTTAACTTGGTCTTTGTGGTAGAATAAAGGGTTCATATAGGAGATCTCGTATGTTCTGTCTAGCACGTTTTGAAAATGAGGAGTTCATATAAAAGGGCACGCTCAGATTTTAGAGTTGACGTCTATTAGAGATTGAAGGATTTGTAATCAAAAGGATCTGAAGCTTGAGATTTGCAGTCAGCTATATAAAATTGGTACTTTTTGTCTTTGATTTATTCATATTCCACGTCAATGAGCAAAAAAGTACAGTTGTCATCATCCATTTTATCCAGGTGGTGACATGTTTTATATGCTATATAGTATAATATATAATACAGTGGGCTTTAGTATATATATTTAAAAAATAATAATTTGTTTGGCATATAGTATATAGTACATATAATAATAGTATATAGTTTTCATATTAAAGGGTTTTGTATATAGTGGACATATTATATAGTTCCATGTTATAATTGTTTTCCATATTATAATTGTGTCATAGTATATGTAGTATTAGTGATTTAGTATACATATTATATAGTTTTCATATTATATATAGTTACTATATTTTTTTAAATAAGTGTAAGTCCATGTTTTTAAAAAAACATTAGTCCTTTAAATAAATAGAGTTCATTTTCAAAAATATTAGCCCATTTTTTTCTTTTATAAATAGTAACCAATCTATACAAGCCCATTTTATTAAAGCATCCTTTACATTTTTTCAAGGCCCATTTTTAGCCCATTATCAAATAAATAAATAAAATTCCAACCCTATCTACATAGTGCCCCCGGTTTTTGTACAATGGAACGAGTGTTTTGCTTTTGAATTTAAAAAAGGATAAGTCATTTAATATGGGTGCTAATTTTAAGGTGTCAATAAATGATGACAACTCATCAATCATTGTGCATTAAAACAAATGGTTTTTGGACCTTGCCAACAAACCAAAATGCATCTCAACCATTGGATCTAGATTTGATCCAATGGCCATGATTGCTCCATCAAAGGTGACTTTTAGTTCACTTGCACCGATGCGTCACCGTCACTGATCGATCAATGGCACTTTGCCGGCGTTTGTGGTACATGCACTAGACTTTTCAGCTTCCTCGTCTCATCGTCGCTGCATTGTCGCCTCACTGGTCAGGTCTAAGTATGAAAAAAATAAGGAAAAAAGAAAAAAAAAATTAGAAATGCAAAAAAATGTTCTAGCATCTAAACTAAAGAAAAAATTTATTAGATGCAATCGTTTTCCAACGGATTTTTGGGCGGAAATGGTTATTCCAGAGCTAAAATCACCAATATAAAAGAGTACTTATAATTAGTACAATCATCAAGAATATCCAACACAATCATCACATACAAAGTGTTTCAAGCAAAGAAAGGAGAGAAGAATAAAAGCTCACCGTCAGAGGAGGAGCTCGTTGTCGCTGTAGTTCAAGATTCAGTTGAAGTGATAACTCTTTTCACCTTGGTTTATTTGCATGTCTTTCGGTTGAGACTTTGAGGTGGACGACGGTGGAAGTTGTGGTGGCCGGTGGTCCGAGTGGTGGATGTTTGGCGGTTCGAATGGTGGTTTTGAGTAGTTTTAGCGGGAAAGAAGAGTGGTTCTCATGATCCAAGGTTTTAGTTTAGGTTAGTATGAAGACTAGTTTATTTTGGAAAGTGTTCTTGGGTGTTTTTTGGTTTGGGTTTGAAAAAAGATAAGAATTTTTGTGATTTTGGAGTTTAGATCTTGAAACACAAGGGTGGAGATTAATTGGGTGTTATTTTGGATCAAAGGGATGAATATGAGATGAACAAATGAAGAACATGTGTGAAAATAGGGAGTTTGATCTTTATAAACATAAAATTTTATTTTTGGGTGTTTGTATTAGATTAAAATAAGCTTTTGGTATTAACATGGGATGAATTTTGATGAACTTTGGGAGAGTTTGGGATAGAGTGGGTGGCCATGTAGAGAGAAATGAGGGAGGAAGAGAAATTTTTTGAACAAAATGACTATTGTCTAAAAATTTTATATTTTAAACTAGAAGGATGAAATTCTTTTAAGGGAGGAGAGTTGCACACCCCAAATTTTTCAGAATTAAAAATGCTAACAATTCTTAAATTAATGTCGATGAGTAAATTAGCATATCATTAAAAATATTAAAGTAATCTATAAAATAAGGAAATATTCAAGGACTAAAATTCGGATTTACCTATTACCTTTCAATTAATAAAATGAAAGATAATTTAAAATAAAAAAATGTGTTCTTATGTCCTGTGGGTAGCTGTTCCTAAGCCTTAGCCAACCGAGCTAGCCTACTATAAATTATATGAAATAGTACAAAATATCTCTAGTAATTGTGGGGATCAGGTTAGTTTTTGCTTCAGACCATCTTCCCCCATTTTAGGAACTAAACCAAGACCAATCAACCCCTCACCCGATTTCTTTTTAAGTCTGACCACCGTCTTCTCATTGTCCATTATCCTTCGATCATCCGTGGCATTCATCGACACCATAATCGAAACCAGCGTCATTTGTCGATCCAACATCGACCATTTGTTTACCCGAATTGGCCACCGTTCAACTTCTTATTCATCTATCTTCGCCATTATTTTACTATATGTTTGAAATACCGTATGTACATGGTAGTTCTTTTTTATTTGAAATGCATTACCTGATCTGATTTGACTTACGTATGATTTATCTCATTTCTAATTTATTCAAAAAAAATAGCTATTCTTTTTTCTCATATATATGGGGTAAGGGGGAGGTAAGATAGTAGGCTACCTCCAACACCAGGTTGAGAGCAGTTTTCGTAAGAGACCTCCGAATTATGAAATGCCCTCCGTGGGACTCGATCCCACGACCTCAAAGTTAAGAACCTTGTGCTCTACCAACTAAGCTGGATGGTCATTTCAAATATATATATGAACTGTGATTTCTTGCTACTATTGTTTACTGTATGAAAATTATTTTTCTTCGGGGTACTTTGGGATATGGGCTTAGTGGTAAGACATTATGGACCCTAAGGTACTCCCTTAGGGCGGCTCATCTCCTTTGTGCATTGGGTAAGTCCTAACGGGCTTGAGGGTATTCCCCTTAGGTGGGCTCCTACGCTTCGGCTAGGGTAAGACCTTATGAACCCAAGGTGATCCCTTAGGTTAGCTCTTACGCCCAATAGACCTAGGATAAGTCCTTATGGATGCAATTATGGGGAATTGCGTATGATGTACAGTTGGAGGGTAATTCGGTGTTTAAAAAACTTCAGTGTTGTTTTTATACTATGAATTTTATTTGACTTTGAAACTTATATGCATGTTTTTTATTTGTACTGTTGAAACACACTGAGCTCCTTTCCTCACTCCCCCAAACTTTTTCCCCTTTCAGATACTTTTGGATAAGAATCGCGGACCTGACCCTTGGAAGATCGACACATTATGTGCCTTATATTTTGTTGTAATGTTTTAATTTTCCAAATTTCCTTTATTTGGGTGACATGTGCCTCTAATTTGATATATTGATTTTACTGCGTATATTGCTTTTGATACTGATATTTGGATTACCTCAATATTAGTTATATGCGTATATTGCTTTTGATACTGATATTTGGATTACCTTAATATTAGTTATAAGATATTTTATTTTATTTAGTCTTTTATGGTTTTATTATACTCGATTTGAATTTTATTGTTATAAACTATGTTTTTAAAGATATTTATTCTTAATATGGTTTTAAGTTATTGAAAATGTTTTGGAAACTTTTATTGTAATCCGTTAGATCTAGTCGTAATGTATAGGTGGGTTTAAGGGGTTACAATTCTTCAATTGTTGGAGTCATTTCCACTTTGCCAAAAGTGAAACATCGGTAAGCAATATTCCAGTGTTCTACCTTGGCTTGGATGACTGCAATATCAATCGAAACTTTCAGCAACTAGATTATGTCTTCATAAGCTAACTAGAATAGTTTTTTCTCACTCTCATCCCATCATTCCAAGATTTGCATAAGCTCTGACCAATTATTTTGTCTGACGCTTAATGATACTCTCTCAGATAGACTGAATCTCTCATCAGTAGCTAGATTGTCTCCACGATAAAGTTGCTTCCACTCGGACAATAAAAGAATCTCTAAAACTCTATCAAGCTCATCAGAAGCCATTGTTATTTCAAAAGCCTTCTAATGCAACTAGCAAATTAGGGGATCAATGTCTTTTATTTTCATGTGATATTTATACAATGAAAATAAAAACATGCAAAGAAAGTAATAAGATGAAGAAAACAAGTTAGTAAAGTTAAAATAATAATTAAAGGAAGATATATTCAATAAATATGATTCAATGGGTAAATAAACCCTCAGCACATGTAAATAAAATACAAAAGAAAATTTAAAATCCTAACCGCATGCATTCTAGTTCTCTTAGGGTATCCACATGGCTCTATAGGGATGGGTCTACTAAATTCTTTACATGAAGTTCGATTCTAAAAGGGTTCTCAAACTGTCCTTACAACCTGCTAAGGTGAGTGAAGACTTCGATCCTGGATTATTACAGACTTTTAAATCGAATTCAGTCCAGGGGATAACATCACTAGATGACTATCAAGGAAAACAGTATCCTAACAACCATAAAGAATGCTTTCCAGAGGTAGTCTGCCAGACCTACACAAGGAAAAACAGTATTCCTTGGTGGTTTGGCGTTTACCACTACTTAGGTGAAACTGGGCAAAGCTCGAGTGTAGAGCTATGACATGAAACAATTCTATTTGTATTCAAGTAGCTGAAAGCGTTAACCACATATATTTTTTTTTGGTTTCCTAAAAACATAGTGAATCATGAATTAAATAAATTCGAACTCAAAATTTCAAACTTTTACAATATAGGGTAATTGATTCGAGGCTCGACTCTTTAAAAAAACAAATCATCCCCAACGGAGTCGCCAAACTATCGCAACCGACTTTTGGTAGAAAGTCCGATCCAATGTTTTTGAGAAATAAATTATATTATGTTTTTTATGAAAATATGGGACTCTTCACCAATCCTTTCTAAGGTGTGATTGGACATCTAAAATCTGGTAATTTTCATAAAACATTTTATTTTATAAAAAATACCAAGTTTTAGTCTTCGAAATAAAAAATCAGGTTTGGGAGTTAGTTACGCGTGGAGAAGGATTATCACCCCCTATAGCGCCCAAAATTGGTACCTAGTCGATTACCCTATATTTTAAAATTAGAAATTTTGTGTTTGAAGTTTTATTTAACTTAAAAATCACTATGTATGCATATTTTAAAAAGAATGTCAATTTACCAACGACCACCACAAGCAAAAGAGAAAGCTTCATTATCAACCACAATAAATGAAAATTACATTAATAATTTAGAAATCATGATGCGGGGTTTTAAAAATGATATCAACTTACTATGGGACACAATAGCGGTCACCCCTAGAAAAAAGCGGTACATACACTACTAACCCCCTACTAAATGAACATTGTCTTATTTTTTAAAACAAAATGCAATCAAACAATTAGTTATTGAACCTAGTTATGCTAAATGAATTAATTAAGGCTTCCCTCTAACTTAAAGTGCCCAATTTTAAAACATTAAAGGAACTAAAAGATTAAACCTAAAATTGTATCCACAAATATTAATCCAGACCATTTTTAATAAACTATTGAGTTGAATAATCTGGAACCTCGAGCACGAAATCGAGGACCACATCAAAAATTATTCTAAATTAAAGGGCTAATTTTGGAATTAAACCAAAAATGGAGCATCTATATATTAACATATTCAATTATTATTATTTATTCAAATAAATAAAATGGAACCTTGAGACAAAGTGAGAACCAAATTAAAAATTCCTCTGAATTAAAGGACAAAGTATAAAATTACACCAAATATGTAGGCTCTAAATATTAACATATTCAATTTTAATTAAATATTGATTTAAATAATTAAAATAGAACCTCGATCATAAGTGAGAACCAAATTAAAAATTTTCCTAAATTAAAGAACTAAATTTGAAAATAAGCCTAAAAATAGAGGCTCTAATATTAAACTAGTCAATTTTAATCAATTATTGTTTCGAATAATTAAAATGGAACCTCGAGCAAAAGTGAGGACCAAATTAAAAATTCCTCTGAATTAAAGGACTAAGTATAAAATTACGCCAAAAATGGGGGCTCTAAATATTAACATAATTAATTAAAATTAATTATTGATTCGAATAATTAAAATAGAAGCTCGAGCATAAGTGAGAATCAAATTAAAAATTCTCTTAAATTAAAGAACTAGATTTGAAAATAAGTGCAAAAATGGAGGCTCTAATATTAACCTAGTCAATTTTAATCCATTATTGATTCGAATAATAAAAATGGAACCTCGAGCAAAAGTGATGACCAAATTAAAAATTCCCCTAAATTAAAGGACTAAGATAAAATTGAGCCTAAAATGGAGGCTCTAAATATTAACCTATTCAATTTAATTAATTATTGATTCGAATAATTAAAACAGAACCTTGAGCATAAGCGAGAACCAAATTAAAAATTCTCTTAAATTAAAGAACTAAATTTTAAAATAAGACTAAAAATGTAGGTTATAATATTAACCTAGTCAATTTTAATTCATTATTGATTCGAATAATTAAAATGGAACATCGAGTAAATGCGAGGATCAAATTAAACTTCTGCTAAATTAAAGGACTAAGTATGAAATTAAACCTAAAAATGGAGGCTCTAATAATTAAATTAGTCAATTTTAACCAATTATTGATTTGAATAAATTAAACGTTATAGGGACTATATCAAAAGGGAATCTAAATATAAAGATCGAATCTAAAGATAAAGTAAACTAGACTAAGACTAAAATATTATAGATCCAAATCTAATGGTTTAATCTAAAACTTAAATAGGTCATTAAGGACTAAATTAAACAGAAAAAAATTACAAGAAAAAATTAAAGGCAATTAGCATACATAAAACGACTAAATTAAAATAATTAAGAAATGTAGAGTTAAAATCATATAGCAAACATAGAGACTAAATTGGAATAAAAACATAATATAATGCCCAAACAACAAGAAATTATAACTGGGAATTAAAGGACTAAATTGTAAACATTGATAATTCAAAGCAAAAATTAAAATAACAAAAAGGAAAAAGGAAAAAATTTAAATAATAGAAATTAATCAATCGAATAGAAATAGAAGTTAAGGGGTTAATTTTTTAGTTTTACAAGGCCCATTAATAACGCGAGTCATACCCCAGGGCGAGTCATCGCGAGGTCATAATTTAATTAGAATATTTTGTGGAAACTAGAAGTTAGTAAATTCGTCAATAAGTAGAGCGCAAGGTTTTTAACCTTGTGGTCGTGGGATCGATTTTCAGGGTGGGCAATTTATAATTCTGACTGCCGGAGGTCTTCCACGGAAGCTGCTCTCAACCTGACGTTGAGGGGTAGCCTACTTGCTTACCTCCCCCTCACCCAATTACATATGAAAATAGGGTCAGCTAATTTTATATATAATTTTTAGAATTTTACCTAGACCTTAATAATGCGGATCATACCCCAGGGTAGGTCACCACAAGGTCCTATTAACATTTAATATCGGTATTTTAATAGACAAGGACTGAAATGTAATAAAATATAGAAACAATAAGCAAATCATAAATAAAAGTGACTAAAATGAACAAATTGTAACTATCACAACAAATTCATAATAAAAATAAGAAGGAACCAACCAGTTACTAAAATGAAAAAAACCTGAACTACAGACCTAGGCGCAATTAACCCAAACAAACCTAAAACTATATCTTAATATTTTCCATTTTTGGTTACTTTTCAACCTAACCTAAAGACTTCCCCTCCCCCTTTCTTCTTTTTCTCTCAAAGCTTCCTCCCCATCCTTTAGAGCTTGACCGAGAGTCTCCCCAAAACATAAACGCCGGCCACCGTATTCGGTGGCCCTTCACGCCCCGACCACTTCCCACGGTGGTTGGATAACCTTGAAATAAGACATAACAGAGCCAAAACACCCCCAAAACGAGTGGTTCGTGATCTAGAAACCTGATTTGGGAGAAACCCACAAAATCGAAACTCCAAATGACTCAACCCCCTTCCGACGCTTTGAATCCTTGCACTCTAGCGGCCTCCATGCCAACGTTTGCCTCCCACCAACCTCTAAAACCCTATTCGTTAGTCCTTATTTCTAAAATTCAGCTCCCAATCGTTATATGCAAGACTCAAGCCTAAGGGTCCCATGACTCTTCGACTCCTCTCTTCGACGATCCCTAGTTCCGACGAAGAACCCGAACAATAGAAAGGTAAGCCTTTCCTCCCCCTTTTCTATTTTATGCTTTGAAAACAAAAACTCCATGCATGCACCCAAACTTTCAGGAAAATAAATGAGTTAAAATACCTCTTCAAATGTCTATTGCTTCTAGAAATTTTTGGGGAGTTCAAAATGGCACCCCTGTCACAACGTATATTTCGGGTTTTGTAACCCATTTACAAGGTTAAGGATGTAAAAACAGAAAGAAAAATTCTTTCTTTTCTAATTTTATTCTAATTTTTTTGCTTGCATGGTTGATTTTGGCTATGATTTGGTTGTCGTGGGTCTGGTTGGAGCCTTGGAGACGTTTTGTTGCTACTGGAAGCCACTGTGACTACTGACAATGGGACTTTACTAGGGTTAATTTGGGCCATTAGATCTATTGTTGATCCAATGATGGGAGATGATTGACGGCTGAAGCCTTGGATTTTTAGGGTTAGAGTTTTGGTTGAATGGTGGGCTTTTAAATGATTGGGCTAGGGTATTGTAAAAGAGTACTTCTGTTGTACGAAAACCTTATAGACAATTAAGTAAAGGTCCTACAAAAAATGTTATTATATTTTTTAATATTTTCGATAAATCGCTACGTAAAATATTATTTTTTATTGGAAATGTTAATTTCGTTAACTAATTTTTGGTAGAATCTAGTATTAACATTTTTAGGAGAAAAAAATTATATTTTAAGTAGCGTTTTATCGAAAATTTTAAACAGTTTAGGTAGCATTCAATATTAACATTTTTAGTACAAAAAAAATATTTTAGGTAGTATTTTATCGGAAATGTTAAAAATATTAACATTTCTTGTAATGTCTTTCTTTAGTCGTATTTTAAGCTTGTCATACCTCAGACATCCTTATTGTAAAGGGGTTTGGCATATCGATTAAGTTTTTAGTTGGTTTTGGGTTTATGTGTAATGGGTTTAAAATAAAAATAAATATATATGTAGTTTGGATTTTATTTTTGAATGGTGATTGGGTTCAAAATAAATATATATTTGAATGCATAATGATAATGATGATGATGATGATGATGATAATAATAATAATAAAATGGTGATTACATGTATGTTATGATTTGTAAGCGCTTGGATTTAGCAGACGCAATTAGTTTAGTGAGGAGATACATGGCAAATCCAGGTAAATAATACTATTAAGCATGTTATTGATAATGTTATGAAAATCAGTAGCATAGATATCTCTATACTGCACAATGTTCTCACAAAGTCTGATGTTGTAAAAAATTAGCATACAATCTAAGCTATTTTTGTTGTGACTGTCGGTGCACCCCACGGCGTAGCGGAAACAAAACACGTCGGTCTCACTAGCGATCCAAGTACGTAAAACAGAAATCGGAAGGAAGGCAGGAAGGGATGCGAATACTTACAGCTGGTTCCTTGAAAAATAACAAGAACACCAGTGAATATTGGTGGTGTAGATCGGTTCGAATCGTAAGCCTCCACGAAATCACGTCTCGGCCTCTACTCAGTTCACCCGATTGAGAGCAATATTTGTTTTCCCCAAAACTATTTTGAGAGAAAAATGGCTGAAGGTTTATGTGTGTGTTTTTAAAAACGGTTGCTAGACCTAACACACCCTTTTATATCTATTACCCTAACATCTTAGGGTTTTCAAAGTTATTTTGAATTAACAATAAAATATTATTTAATTAATTCAATTAAAATATACATTAAAGACTTATAATCTTAATTATAATCTTTAATGTTTATTTAAAAACTTATTTAATTATTTCGAATTATATATACCAATTAAAAGAGTTGTAATCTAAATTACATTCTTTTAATGCTTACTTACTATATTCGGGATAATTAAAATCATATGTATATCAAATATGCATATCATAACTCTAGGTATATTTTAGTAACATACAACAAATTGTACATTTTTTCTCATTTCAATCATAGGGTGTGACCCTATAGGTTCTTGTAATGTTAATAGTAATTATTAGAACAATTCTAATATTACATACAATGAGTGACATCTAGCAATATATCATTGTCACCTAAGTTACAAGAAATTATGATTCGACATATCATCTTCGTGATTAACTCTTTTATATATTACATCCTTTTGTCTTTTATATCTACAATAGGCACAAGTCTTAGAATAGTCACACTTGTATAGCCCATATATTGTTTCTTGATATCTAGAGTATACTATAATTAACGAATATTATATCACATATCAACTTATTCGAGCATGACCATGCATTTCTAGTCTCACTCAATCAAGTGGCTCGTAATATATTTCCTATTATGTAGGAAGGACAAATCCTATCTTAACCATATACACCCCACTACAGATATCGAAATATATTCAATAACAGTCTTTATAGTGCAACAAGTTACGGAGCATGTTTAACTGTATCAAAACATACAACAATATATGTTGGGATGACATTGATCTCAAGTCTGAGGATCATACATATAGTCATCACCATGAGCAATGTTATGACCGTTACATAATAATCCAAGACATATGCTCATGATGGGTCAATCCAATATATTGTTCTCTAACAATATAATAATCATGTATCAATTATGATATCTCTATGTCAATGACAACTCCTTGTCATCAATCAATACCATGTTAGTCTTAAGCATATTATTATTGTCCATGCCCATAATAATACTTGACTATGGATCTTGTAATAATGTTATTATATAGACTTTATTATCTTTCAGTTTATGTTAAACATAGACACATAACTGAAAATAATAGTGGCAATGCATTTATTCAATAAAATCGGTAAATAAATATATTATTACAATCATCATAAGAATGGTCTTTGGGCATACTCTAACAATTTGTATCTCTAAAAACAACTCATGATTAAACATACATTAAGCAATTTTCATATTAAAAAAAGCTCAAGGTTAAGACTCAGCTCATAAATCATACCATTAACCAAAAATCACATAAAAAAATTTCATTGAACATCTTAAGTGCAAACCAAATGTTAACAACATCTTAAAAATAAACATCCAAATTCAACCCAAAGTTTTTCCCTTCTCGTGTATGACAAATAAAGACAAGCTATGCGACTACTGCTACACTCCCCAAATGTGATTTTAAGCTACCATGGCTACTCCCTTGGAGGATGAAATAAGGAGGCTAGGGAAATTAATGGAGAATAAGATATAATGTGAAAAGTGTAAAGGCTTTCCCCCTTTTATAAGCCTCAAAGCACATAGCATTCTCCAATAGGAAAATATTATTTTTTCCCCTTTATTTTCCAGCCATTTTACAACTGGAATGAATAGTTGTCTAATTCCAGAAAATTTTATAATTGTTTTCTAGGTCAACAGCTTCTGTAGATTCGACTCAGCAATCCAACACGACATTATCTCACAACAACTTCTACAGTTTCAATGTATCAAATCACAAAAATATTATAAAATAATCCAAAAGATATAAATTCACTCCCAATGCACAAATGATGCAAAATATGATAAAATAAACCTAAAATGATCCTAATGATGCTAAAGTTCAAGCTTAACCTAAGTGAAAAGATCCCAAATAATAACTCTATTGGAGAGTTATCACACCCCCAAACCTAAGTATTTGCTTATCCTCAAGCAACTACAATGCAAATAATGCAAATATGCTAAATAGTGCTGCCAAGCCAATTCAGATTTTTAACTCAGTTTTCAGTTCTAAGAATTTTTCATTGCTCCCACAGATGTTATTGCATTAACATCTGAATTAAATAGTGCAAAAATGGGAGAGGGGACAACTAATGATGTGAAGATGCCGTGCAACAATGGCAGTCTAGAATTCTAGAGAATGTTATGCAACAATGGTTGTTTGTAACTCTAGCTCATGTTTGTGAAGCAAAAATAACATATGATGGTTGATGGTGCGATGACCAATGTAGTAGCATGACCTAAAAAATAAAAGAAAGAGAAAAGGGAAAAAATCTTAAGAGAATATTGTTAAAGAAGATTAATAAAAAAAATATATAAAAAAGGTAAATGAACTAGTCATGCTTAAGTTCATAGAACCAAATCGAAGCAATATGTTGGGGTATATTACCACCATAGTGTTTCATTCCTTGCTCATTAGACCTGCTTCATCATTCATCCATGAATTCTTATCTTGTTCCTTCGATAATGCCAACAGAATAACATTCAACATTGTCATCGTATTGCAGAATATTAAATATAATTCGATGGTCATTTAGCCATAAAGTGAGTTTCCCCTTGTGGACATCAATCAGTGCTCCTGTTGTAGCAAATAAATGTCTATCTAGTATTATTGGAACATTCTTGTCGACTACACAATCCAAGACAAAAAATTCGGTTGGAAAGATGAATTTGTCCACCTGTACTATCACATTGTCTATTTTGCATATGGGACGGGTAATAGACTGGTCACCAAATTTTGATGTAACAGTTGTGGGTGTTGATGCACCAATCCCAAAAATCCTAAAGAATAACAAAGGCATTAGCTTAATGTTGGAACCTCAATCACACAATGTTGTAGTAATGTATTGATTGCCAATAGTGCAAGGAATAATAAATCTTTCTGGATCCTTCAATTTTGTTGTAATCTGCTCACGACCATAGTGTTACACTTTTCAGTGAGTGTAACAGTTTCAAACTCGCCAATGCTACGTTTTTTCTTTGAAAGCACTTTTTTCATGAATTCATGAATTTGGCATAGTTTGACATTGTTCCAAGGCATCAATCAATGAAAATTTTATCTTCAATTGCCTCAGCACATCAAGGACTTTCTTGCATTGCTGGTTCTCCTTGGTATTTTAGAATCTTTGTGGGAATGGTGGTAGGGGTCTTGTATTGTAACCCCCTTATACCGATGCGGGTAACCCGATCCGATCTGGGTTGTCACATTAGGGCCACCGGAGCGACCTACCGTAAAAATAGCGAAAAATTTAAAACTTTTTATCAGAACATGTAAACTCATAAAATCATTTATCAGTATTCAGAAATAAAATAGATTTTCAGACTCGTATATATAAAACAAATATAGTTACATGTCCCCAAATCACATGTACCATACTCTACAAAACAACACCAAAAGAACTTCTTTACTGATGTCGATAGATGCACTGATATGATTTTTTTCACCTAAAAAGGTGAGTAACAGAGTGAGATTTGGAAAACTCAGTAATGCAGAACTACCAGATGATGCTGAAGAACGTGCAAATACATATAAACATATATTTCCTTATTGGTTCAGACATCTATAAATTTTTATGCTAACCGGAGATCCTACGAATATTTCAGTTAGCAACAGACAATGAACTTTCAATTCAGGAGAATATTTTGGATAACTGAGTTCAAGAGATCAAAATGGGTTATCTAGTGTTCCCGTAAAACCAGTAAAAAGGTACAGATCTTTTAAAAAAATATATAATTTTTAAATTAAAAAAAATCCAAATTATCCCTCCAACCACTACACATCATAATGTGTAGGTTCTCCAAAACCATACACCCAACCGCACAGCCAGTAAGGCCCTAAGAACAAAGCCGAGGAGCTGGCAAATATACTTCCTCCAATAATAAACCCACCATATAAAAATTTCTCCGTCAGTAAATGGAGATATCAGAAATCAAAACAGAATCCAGATCAGATATCAGAACAGAATCCAGATCAAAAATCAGAACAGAATTCAGGTAATGTATCAGAACATAATTCAAGTCGAAAATCAGCTAAAATATTTATGTGATTAGGGAACACACTAGCATTTACAGATATTATTCAGAGATACTGCATAATCTTATCGGGCAGAGAAGCACATATCTTCATTTTAACGATAGAATGTCGAAAGTTAGAATCACTATTAGAAGAGTTTGTTAACTGACGAAATCATCAGTTATTCAGAATGTATTTTATTAGGATCATATCTTATTCGGACATTTATCAGAAGCTCTATGTAATCAGAAGGGTATTCAGAATCCTTTACATATGAGTTACTTGTGTTTTCAGATATGCCTATAGTGGTTTGAGCTGATAAGGAAGAACGAAGATTCATGACCTTTACAATCTATGTCGATTGATTGGATTATCGAACAACTCTAGATGAATAACTCCCAGAACTAATGCTTATCAACTGGTCAATTCAATGTCCTTCCAGGGTATTTACATTTTAATACCAAAAATTCTTATCCATATATCATTTTCGGAATCATTGCTGAATAGATCTTAAGGAAACTAACAGATATTCGAATGCTCTTTATTTCATTTCCACGCTTCCACGATATCATGAAATGCTGACGTGCTTGATTTTTAGTTAATGACCCAAAAGAACATTACATCTTGTATGTTCATTAACGTTTCCATACTCATCCAAATCACTTATTTAATCCTTAGTCATTGAGGTAACTTATTTCATTTAACAGTCAAGTCTATCACGATTACTTCAGAGTTTTCCATATTAATTCAGACGTTTTCAGAATTTCTGATACATATTGTACTTCCATTCAGTTCAGTTCGGTCTTCGTGGGTGATTTGTCGGAGAAATATCAAATTCTTAGTATTGAATGCGATCTAGAATTGAGCTGAACTGAATACTTCCAAAATTATCATCGAGCCAAACTTGAGAAGACGAACACGCATTCAAGTAATATATATGCCGTTCAGGTATTGGCATATCATTAAGGTTGATCGGCTCACTTAAATTGTGTTTCATAACTTTTAAGGGTAGTACAACACCCATATTTACTTGGATTCCATAATTAATCCAAAACATCTACTTAGTCTAGGCCATAAGGGTATTTTTGTCATTCTGGTTCTCAATTTTTTTCTATTAATTTCAGGGTTCAAAGATATCCAATTATTCTTGAGTTTGGCGATATTCTTGGTTATTTTCATTCCAGGGGTATTTCAATCCTTTCCTTTCATTCGGCCTTAATATTTAATTCAAACTTATCACTTATGTCAGTCCCTTCGAACTATTCTGACAAAATCTCACCCTCGATAAATTATTATTCAGGTATTTATTCATCACTCGGAGATTTTTGGGTCAAGTGCCTTCTCAGATGTTACAACAGGTTACCAGGAATATTCAATACAAAGACATGATCTTAATAATGAAATCTGTAATTTATCGAGTTAAATACAAATCCTCAAAGTACTTTCTTGTTCATGGTCAACTTGGACTATTTTTACCTCTCAAGGGCATTTTTGTAATTTCCTAACCAATTAATTTCAGTATTAAAACTCTTAACAAGGATGATTATAATTTAGAGATTATGGGTTTAATCGTTTTCTCGGATAATCTCTAAACTTTAAATTATTCCTTAACAAACTTCTTTTATCTTGTACAAGCCATCTTGGATTTAGAAATTGATTATTTAGATTTCCTAAGCAAAACCAGTATTTTTTGTACACATCAGTAGTTTCATCATATCAATATGTCTTTAAAAATTCCTATCCAACTTCCAAAGTCAATTCTTTTCCTTATTATAACATAAGGGTAATTTTGTAATTTTACCTAATTGAAGTATTCTCATAATTTATCGCTTATCCGTATTCGGTTCAAGTTCATCCATAATCAAACATGCATAATAGTTCAATTATATACATCCATGCATTTTTCCATTAACAACATGTTCTATAAAGCATAAAGAGGTAGTAATGTATTACCTCCATTTTTGTGCCATACTGGTAAACCATTTAAACTCCATTTGAACGTCCTCGATCTTGAAATCAAGCTCCAATAATTTTTTGGATACATATCAACAGAAATGTCATTAAAAACTGAGCTTAATTACGAAAACGGATCGAATCGGGTGATTAATAAGTTAAAAACAACTTACCGAGTTCGAATTTGACGAAACGAACTATAGATTTGGATTCAGGACGTCGAAAAACATAAAATATGACTTTTTGAAAATTTTAACTTTTTGGTTAAAGTCAAAGTCAAGGGGTTTGACTAAAAATTTCGAGGTTTTCGGGTTCGAATTTTGAAAAACGGACTTCAGAATTTGACTCAGGACGTCAAAAAACATAAAATATGACTTTTTGAAAATTTTGACTTTTTTGGTCAAAGTCAACGATTAACGATCAATGATCAACGATCAACGGGTCAGGTCGAGTCAACGGTCGGGTCGGGTTAATGGGTCAAACCGGGTCAAACGGGTCGGGTCAAATCAGTTATCCAGATTTCCTAAGCAAAACCAATATTTTCTATACACATCAGTAGTTTCATCATATCAATATGTCTTTAAAAATTCCTATCCAACTTCCAAAGTCAATTCTTGTCCTTATTACAACATAAGGGTAATTTTGTAATTTTACCTAATTGAAGTATTCTCATAATTTATCGCTTATCCGTATTCAGTTCAAGTTCATCCATAATCAAACAGGCATAATAATTCAATCATATACATCCATGCATTTTTCCATTAACAACATGTTCTATAAAACATAAAGAGGTAGTAATGTATTACCTCGATTTTTATACCATACTGATCGACCATTTAAACTCCATTCGAATCTCCTTGATTTTGAAATCAACCTCCAATAATTCCTTGGATACATATCAACAGAAATTTCATTAAAAACTGAGCTTAATTGCAAAAAATGGATCTAATTGGGTGATTAATCAGTGAAAAACAGCTTTCCGCGTTCGAATTTGACGAAACAGACTTCGGATTTGGATTCAGGACGTCGAAAATCATAAAATATGACTTTTTGAAAATTTTGACTTTTTGGTTAAAGTCAAAGTTAACGGGTTTGACTGATAATTTCGAGGTCTTCAGGTTTGAATTTTGAAAAGTGAACTTCGAAATCGGACTCAGGACGTCGAAAAACATAAAATATGGATTTTCGAAAATTTTAACTTTTTCGGTCAAAGGACACGGTCAACAATCAACGGTAGGTAAACGATAAATGGTCAACGGGTCAAACTGGGTCAAACGGGTCGGGTCAAAACTAGGTCAAACTGCCCCAACAGTTTTCGAAGCTTCCCTACTCGCAGGGGCAGTGCGTGGGGGAGCGTGAACAGTGTTACGGTGTCCGAAAAATTCTCGAATTTTTTTTAAATTTTTTTAAGGCATTTTGAGACACTTACCAGGCTTGGTTCACAATTTTGAACGGTGGAGAGCTCGATTCCGAAACTTCATAAACTTTGACTTCCGTACCCCTCAACGCGCTGGTGACGACAAAGACACGGAGCAGACCGGTGGACTCGAAATGATACAAGGAACACGATGGTGCGGGAGGTGTTGAAAACGGGTGGCCGGATAGACGTGAATCGACGAAAAACCGACGAAGATTGAGTTAAAACTGATGATACTTCCGATTGAAATTTACGACAAACGATGCCGATTCACGATGAGAGGTTTGAGGGGTTTTGTTCTTCGGTCGAGAACGAACACGATGGTGGTTTCGGTTCGTCAAACGGTGGTCGGACGATGAATAGATCGGAGCTCAAAGTGGGTTGACATGATGAGGAAAATGAGGAGAAATCTGCAGAAAACATATGGGGAAGATGCTTATAATTCTCCTCAAAAGAAAAATGGTTAAACTATGAGTTTAGTCACTGAATTCCCTACACTATATAAAATGGTATTCTAACTTTGCGATTTTACAATTTATTCCTCAATTTCCTCCAAAATACCAATTAAATCCAATACTTTATAATTTCTTAAATTTTACCCCCTAAATTAGGGTGTGACAATTCTCTCCTCCTTAAAAGAATTTTGTCCTCGAAATTCATTCATGTCACATAATTGCAGAAATGAAAATTCAATCACTTCTTCCATATCCTCAAGTAGCTTTTATAGAAATACGGATCCTCCACTAATCCTTAACAAGTTGAGCATACATTATTATCAGAACTTTTTCTCATTTCAATAAAAGAATCCGAATGAAAATTTCTTTGAGGAATCAAATCAGTATTGGTTACGAGAATAGACTCACAGAGCAGTAGCATATTCCAATTTCATTTTCGGAGTCGGGTGAGAATTTCTCAGATGAGTAACTCTCACATGGCTCGTGTGGTACTTTACATAATTTAGACAAACGTTATTGGTATTCCTTTTCGTAAAGGTATAGCCTAAACAGATAGAAACTTTGGTTTGCTCACTACAGATAGGGACTCAACCTTGAAGTTTCGGCTCAGAGAAGTACAATTGTAGCCTAGGGGCATGTACTTTTGAAATTTGACCGGCCGGTCTATTTGGAATTTTTTTTACTCAAACCTAAGCTCTGATACCACTAAATGTAACCCCTCAGATCGATGCGGGTAATCCGATCTGATCTGGGTTGACACATTAGGGCCACCGGAGCGACCCACTGTAAAAATAACATAAAATTTAAAACTTTTTATCAGAACATGTAAACTCATAAAATAATTTATTAGTATTCAGTAATAAAATAGATTTTTAGACTCGTGTATAAAACAAAATACAATTACATGTCCCCAAATCAGATTTACCATACTCTGCAAACAACACCGGAAGAACTCCTTTACTGATGTCGATAAATGCACTGATACGATTCTTTTAACCTGAAAAGGTGAGCAACATAGTGAGCTTTGGAAAGCTCAGTAATACAGAACTACCAGATGATGCTGAAGAATGGGCAGATACAGATAAACATATATTTCCTTATTGGTTCAGACATTTACAAATTTTTATGCTATCTAGTGTGTTCCCTAAAAACCAGTAAAAAGATACAGATCTTTTAAAATATTTTTTTTAAAATTCAAAAATCCTAATAACACCTCCAACCACTACACATCATAATGTGTAGGTTCCCCAGAACCATACACCCAACCGCACAGCCAATAAAGCCCAAGAGCATAAAACTGAGGAGCCTGCAAATATACTTCCTCCAATAGAAAACCCACCATATAAAACATTTCTGCGTCAGTAATTGGAGATATTAGAACTCAAAACAGAATTCAGATAAGATATCAAAACATAATCTAGATCAGAAATCAGAACAGAATTCAGGTCATGTATCAGAACAAAATTCAAGTCGGAAATTAGATAAAATATTTATGTGATTAGGGAACAAACTAGTGTTTACAAATATTATTCAGAGATACTGGATAATCTTATCGGGCAGAGAAACACAGATCTTCAGTTTACCGATAGAATATCGGAAGTTAGAATCAATATTAGAAGAGTTTGTTAACTGACGAAATTGTCATTTATTCAGAATGTATTTGATCGGGATCATATCTTATTCAGACATTTATCGGAAGCTCTACGTAAAGATACTGGATAATCTTATCGGGCAGAGAAACACAGATCTTCAGTTTACCGAAGAATATCGGAAGTTAGAATCAATATTAGAAGAGTTTGTTAACTGACGAAATTGTCATTTATTCAGAATGTATTTGATCGGGATCATATCTTATTCAGACATTTATCGGAAGCTCTACGTAATCAGAAGGGTATTCAGAATCCTTTACATATGAGTTACTTGTGTTTATGAATATGCCCAGAGTGGTTTGAGCTGATAAGGAAGAATGGAGATTCATGACCTTTACAATCTATGTTGATTGATTGGATTATCGAACAACTCTAGATGAATAACTCCCAGAACTAATGCTTGTCGACTGGTTAATTCATTGTCATTCTAGGGTATTTACTTTTAATACCAAAATTTCTTCTTATCTATAGATCATTTCAAATCATCGCGAAGATCTTAAGCATTACATTTGCTCATTAACGTTTCCAGACTCATCCAAATCACTTATTTAATCCTTAGTAATTGAGGTTACTTATTTCATTTAACAGTCAAGTCTATCACAGTTAACTTCAGAGTTTTCCAGAGTAATTTGGACATTTTCAGAATTTCGGATACATATTGTACTTCCGTTCAGTTCAGTCCAGACATTTTCCATATTGTACTTCAGAGTCATTTTTATAATTTCCTAACCAGATAATTTTAGTATTAAAATTCTAAACAAGGATAATTATAATTTAGAGATTCTGGGTTTAATCGCTTTCGAGGATAATCTCTAAACTTTATATTATTCCTTAACAAACTTCTAGTATCTTGTACAAGCCATCTTGGATTTAGAAATGGGTTATCCAGATTTCCTAAGCAAAACCAATATTTTCTGTACACATCAATAGTTTAATCATATCAATATCTCTTTAAAAATTCCTATCCAACTTCCATTGTCAATTTTTGTCATTATTACAATTTAAGGGTAATTTCGTATTTTTACCTAATTGAAGTATTCTCATAATTTATCGCTTATCCGTATTCGGTTCAAGTTCATCCATAATCAAACATGCATAATAGTTCAATCATATACATCCATGCATTTTTCCATTAACAACATGTTCTATAAAACATAAAGAGGTAGTAATGTATTATCTCGATTTTTATACCATACTGATCGACCATTTAAACTCTATTCGAACGTCCTCGATCTTGAAATCAACCTCCAATAATTCCTTGGATACAAATCAACAAAAATTTCATTAAAAACAGAGCTTCATTGCGAAAACGGATCGAATCGGGTCATTAATCAATCAAAAACATCTTACCGGGTTCGAATTTGACGAAACGGACTTCGAATTTGGATTCAGGACGTCGAAAAACATAAAATATGACATTTTGAAAATTTTGACTTTTTGGTCAAAGTTAAAGTCAAAATCAAAGTCAAAGTAAAAGTTAACGGGTTTGACTGACAATTTCGAGGCTTTCGGGTTTGAATTTTGAAAAACGAACTTCAGAATCGAACTCAGGACGTCGAAAAACACAAAATATGGATTTTTGAAAATTTTGACTTTTTCGATAAAAGTCAACAGTCAACAATCAACGGTGGGTAAACGATCAATGGTTACTGGGTCAAACGGGTCAGGTTAAAACTAGGTCAAACTACCCCAACAGTTTTTGAAGCTCCCCTACTCGCAGGGGCAACGCGTGGGGGAGCGTGAACAGTATGGTGTTCGAAAAATTCCCAAATTTTTTTTAAAATTTTTTAAGGCATTTTGAGACACTTACAAGGCTCGGTTCACAATTTTGAACGATGAAGAGCTCGATTTCGAAACTTTGACTTCCGCACCCCTCCACGCGCTGGCGACGACGGAGACACGGAGCACATCGATGGACACGAAATGATGCAAGGAACACGATGGTGCGGGAGGTGTCGAAAACGGGTGGCCGAATAGACGTGAATCGATGAAAAACCAACATAGATTGAGTCAAAACCGATGATACTTCCGATTGAAATTTACGACAAACGACGCTGATTCACGACGAGAGGTTTGAGGGATTTTATTCTTTGGTCGACAACGAACACGATGGTGGTTTTGGTTCGTCAAACGGTAGTCAGACGGTGTATAGATCGGAGCTCAAAGTGGGTTGACCGGATGAGGAAAATGAGGAGAAATATGCAGAAAACATACGGGGAAGATGCTTATAATTCTCCCCAAAAGAAAAATGGTTAAACTATGAGTTTAGTCATTGAATTTTCTACACTTTATAAAATGGTATTCTAACTTTGCGATTTTACAATTTAATCCTAAATTTCCTCCAAAATACCAATTAAATCCAATACTTTATAATTTCTTAAATTTTACCCTCTAAATCGGGGTGTGACAATTCTCTCCTCCTTAAAAGAATTTCGTCCTCGAAATTCTTTTATGTCACAGAATTGCAGAAATGAAAATTCCATCACTTCTTCCATATCTTCAAGTAGCTTTTATAGAAATATAGATCCTTCACTAATCCTTAACCAGTTGAGCATACATTCTTATCAGAACTTTTCCTCATTTCAATAAAAGAATGCGAATGAAAATTTTCTTGAGGAATCAATTCAGTCTTGGTTACGAGAATAGACTCATAGAGCAGTAGCGTATCCCAATTTCATTTTCGGAGTCGGGTGAGAATTTCTCAGATAAGTGACTCTCACATGGCTCGTGTGGTAATTTACAGAATTTAGACATGTTTACCGATAGAATGCCAGAAGTTAGAATCACTATTAGAAGAGTTTGTTAACTGACGAAATCATCAGTTATTCAGAATGTATTTTATCAGGATCATATCTTATTCGGACATTTATCAGAAGCTCTATGTAATCAGAAGGGTACTCAGAATCCTTTACATATGAGTTACATATGTTTTCAGATATGCCCAGAGTGGTTTGAGCTGATAAGGAAGAACGGAGATTCATGACCTTTAGAATCTATGTTGATTGATTGGATTATCGAACAACTATAGATGAATAATTCCCAGAACTAATGCTTGTCGACTGGTTAATTCATTGTCCTTCTACGGTATTTACTTTTAATACCAAAATTTCTTATCCATAGATCATCTTCGGAATCATCGATGAATAGATCTTAAGGAAACTAACAGATATTCCAATACTCTTTATTTCATTTCCAAGCATCCACGATATCATGAAATGCTGACATGCTTGATTTGTAGTTCATGACCCATAAGAACATTGCATCATGTATGTTCATTAACGTTTCTAGACTCATCCAAATAACTTATTTAATCCTTAGTAATTGAGGTTACTTATTTCATTTAACAGTCAAGTCTATCAAAGTTACTTCAGAGTTTTCCAGAGTAATTCGGATGTTTTTTGAATTTCGGATACATATTGTACTTTCGTTCAGTTCAGTTCGGTCTTTGTGGTTGATTTGTCGAACAAATATCAAATTCTTAGTATTGAATGCGATCAAGAATTGAGCTGAGCTGAATACTTCCAAAATTATCATCGAGCCAAACTTAAGAAGACGAACACACATTCAAGTAATATCTATGCCGTTCAAGTACTGAAATATCATTAAGGTTAATCAGCTCACTTAAGTTGTGTTCCATAACTTTTAAGGGTAGTACAACACCCATATTTACTTGGATTCCTTAATTAATCCAAAACATCTACTTAGTATAGGCCATAAGGGTATTTTGGTCATTCTGGTGCTCAGTTTTATTCCATTAATTTCAGGGCTCGAGGATATCCAATCATTTATGAGTTTGGTGATATTCTTGGTCATTTCCATTCCAGGGGTATTTCAATCATTTTCTTTCGTCTGGTCTTATTATTTAATTTAAACTTATCGTTTATGTGAGTCCCTTCGAACAATTCGGACAAAATCTCACCCTCGATAAATTATTATTCAAGTATTTATTCATAACTCGAAGATTTTCGGGTAAAGTGCCTTCTCAGATGATACAACAGGTTACCAGGAATTTTCTATACAAAGACTGGATCTTAATAATGAAATCTGTATTTTATCTAGTTAAGTACAAATCCTCAAAGTACTTTCTCGTTCATGGTCAACTCGGACTATTTTTACCTCTCAAGGGCATTTTTGAAATTTTCTAACCAGATAATTTCATTATTAAAACTCTTAACAAAGATAATTATAATTTAGAGATTCTGGGTTTAATCTCTTTCCCGGATAATCTCTAAACTTTAAATTATTCCTTAACAAACTTCTAGTAACTTGTACAAGCCATCTTGGATTTAGAAATCAGTTATCCATATTTTCTAAACAAAACCAATATTTTCTGTACACATCAGGAGTTTCATCATATCAATGTCTTTAAAAATTCAAATCCAACTTCCAGAGTCAATTCTTGTACTTATTACAACATAAGGGTAATTTCATAATTTTACCTAATTGAAGCATTCTCATAATTTATCTCTTAAACCGTATTCGATTCAAGTTCATCCATAATCAAACATGCATAATAGTTCAATCATATACACCCATGCATTTTTCCATTAATAACATGTTCTATAAAGCATAAAGAGGTAGTAATGTATTACCTCGATTTTTATGCCATACTAATAAACCATTTAAACTCCATTCGAACGTCCTCGATCTTGAAATCAACCTCCAATAATTTCATGGATACATATCAACAGAAATGTCATTAAAAACTAAGTTTAATTGCGAAAATGAATCGAATCGGGTGATTAATAAGTTAAAAACAACTTACCGGGTTCAAATTTGACGAAACGAACTTCAGATTTGGATTCAAGACGTCGAAAAGCATAAAATATGACTTTTAAAAAATTTTAACTTTTTGGTCAAAGTCAACGGGTTTGACTGACAATTTCGAGGCTTTCGAGTTCAAATTTTGAAAAACGGACTTCATAATCTGACTCGGGACGTCCAAAAATATAAAATATGACTTTTCAAAAATTTTGACTTTTTTGGTCAAAGTCAACGATTAACGATCAATGATCAACGAGTCGGGTGGAGTCAACGGTCGGGTCAAGTTAACAAGTCAAACCGGGCCAAACGGGTCGGGTTAAAACTGGGTCAAACTGCTCCAACAGTTTTCGAAGCTCTCACACTCGCAGGGGCGTGGGGGAGCGTGAATAGTGCTACGATGTCCGAAAAATTCCCAATTTTTTTTTAAAAATTATTTTAAGGCATCTTGAGACACTTACCAAGCTCGGTTCACAATTTTAAACGGTGGAGAGCTCGATTACGAAACGTTGTAAACTTTGACTTCCTCACCCCTCTACGTGTAGGTGACGACGGAGACACGGAGCACACCGGTGGACTCAAAATGATGCAAGGAACACGATGGTGCGGGAGGTGTAAAAAACGGGTGGCCGGATAGACGTGAATCGACAAAAAACCAACGGAGATTGAGTTAAAACTGATGATACTTCCGATTGAAATTTACGACAAACGACGCCGATTAACAACGATAGGTTTGAGGGGTTTTGTTCTTCGGTCGGCAATAAACACGATGGTGGTTTCGGTTCGTCGAACGGTGGACGGACGGTGAATAGATCGAAGCTCAAAGTGGGTTGACTGGATGAGGAAAATGAGGAGAAATCCGCATAAAACATACGGGGAAGATGCTTATAATTCTCCTCAAAAGAATAATGGTTAAACTATGAGTTTAGTCAATGAATTTCCTCTAAAATACCAATTAAATCCAATACTTTATATTTTCTTAAATTTTAGCCTCTAAATTAGGGTGTGACAATTCTCCTCTCCTTAAAAGAATTTCTTCCTTGAAATTCATTTATATCACACCATCACTTCTTCCATATCTTCAAGTAGCTTTTATAGAAATACGAATCCTCCACTAATCCTTAACCAGTTGAGCATACATTCTTATCAGAAATTTTCCTCATTTTAATAAAATAATCCGAACGAAAATTTCCTTGATGAATCAATTCAGTCTTGGTTACGAGAATGGACTCATAGAGCAGTAGCATATCCCAATTTCATTTCCGGAGTAGGGTCAGAATTTCTCAGATGAGTAACTCTCACATGGTTCGTGTGGTACTTTACAGAATTTAGACAGAAGTTATTGGTGTTCCTTTTTGTAAAGGTAGAGCCTAAACAGATAGAAACTTCAGTTTGCTAGCTATATATAGGGACTCAACCTTGAAGTTTAGGCTTAGATAAGTACGATTGTAGTCTAGGGGCATGTACTGATCAAGCATCTTTTAAAATTTGATCGGCCAGTCTATTTTAAATTTTTTTTGACTCAAACCTAAGCTCTGATACTACTAAATGTAACCCCCTCAGACCGATGCGGGTAACCCGATCCGATCTGGCTTGTCACATTATGGCCACCGAAGCGACCCACCGTAAAAATAGCAGAAAATTTAAAACTTTTTATCAGAACATGTAAACTCATAAAATCATTTATCAGTATTCAGAAATAAAACAGATTTTCAGACTCGTATATATAAAACAAAATATAATTACATGTCCCAAAATCACATGTATCATACTCTATAAACAACACCGGAAGAACTCCTTTACTGATGTCGATAGATGCACTAATACGATTCTTTTAACCTGAAAAGGTGAGTAACAGAGTGAGCTTTGGAAAGCTCAGTAATACAGAACTGCCAGATGATGATGAAGAACGTGCAAATATAGATAAACATATATTTCCTTATTGGATCATACATATACAAATTTTTATGCTAAGCGAAGATCCAACAAATATTTCAGTTAGTTACAGACAATGAGCTTTCAATTCAGGGAAATATTTTAGATAACTGAGTTCAGGAGATCAGAATGGATTATCTAGTGTGTTCCCATAAACCAGTAAAAAGATACATATATTTTATAATATATATTTTTTTAAATTAAAAAATCCTAATAATCCCTCCAACCACTACATATCATAATGTGTAGGTTCCCTAGAACCATACAGCTAACCGCACAGCCTGTAAGGCCCTGAGCACCGAGGAGTCTGCAAATATACTTCCTCCAATAATAAACCCACCATATAAAACATTTCTTCATTAGTAAACGAAGATATCATAAATCAAAACAGAATTCAGATCAGATGTCAGAACAAAATCCAGATCAGAAATTAGAACATAATTCAGGTCATGTATCAGAACAGAATTCAAGTCAGAAATCATATAAAATATTTATGTGATTAGGGAACACACTAGTGTTTACAGTTATTATTCAGAGATACTGGATAATCTTATCGGGCAATGAAACACAGATCTTCAGTTTACCAATAGAATACCGGAAGTTAGAATCACTATTAGAAGAGTTTGTTAACTGACGAAATCATTAGTTATTTAGAATGTATTTTATCATGATCATATCTTATTCAGACATTTATCGGAAGCTCTACGTAATAAGAAGGGTATTCAAAATCCTTTATATATGAGTTACTTGTGTTTTCATATATGCCTAGAGTGGTTTGAGCTGATAAGGAAGAACAGAGATTCAGGACCTTTACAATATATGTCGATTGATTGGATTATCAAACAACTCTAGATGAATAACTCCCAGAACTTATGCTTGTCGATTGGTCAATTCATTGTTCTTCCAGGGTATTTACTTTTTAATACCAAAAGTTCTTATCCATAGATCATCTTCGGAATCATCGCTGAATAGATCTTAAAGAAACTAACAGATATTCCAATGCTCTTTATTTCATTTCCACACTTCCACAATATCATGAAATGCTGACGTGCTTGATTTGTAGTTCATGACCCATAAGAACATTACACCATGTATGTTCATTAACATTTCCACACTCATCCAAATCACTTATTTAATCTTTAGTCATTAAGGTTACTTATTTCATTTAACAATCAAGTCTATCCCGTTACTTCAGAGTTTTTCAGAGTAATTCAGACGTTTTAAGAATTTTGGATACATATTGTACTTCTGTTCAGTTCAGTTCGATCTTCGCAGTTGATTTGTCGAACAAATATCAAATTCTTAGTATTGAATGCGATCTAGAATTGAGCTGAGCTGAATACTTCCAAAATTATCATCGAGCCAAACTTGAGAAGACGAACACGCATTCAAGTAATATCTATGCCGTTCAGGTACTGACATATCATTAAGGTTGATCGGCTCACTTAAGTTATGTTCAATAACTTTTAAGGGTAGTACAACACCCATATTTACTTGGATTCCTTAATTAATCCAAAACATCTACTTAGCCTAGGCCATAAGGGTATTTTGGTCATTCTGATGCTCAGTTTTATTCCATTAATTTCAAGGCTCGAGGATATCCTATCATTCATGAGTTTGGTGATATTATTGGTCATTTCCATTCCAGGGGTATTTCAATCCTTTACTTCCGGCCGATCTTATTATTTAATTCAAACTTATCATTTATGTCAGTCCCTCGAACTATTCTGACAAAATCTCACCCTCGATAAATTATTATTCAGGTATTTATTCATAATTTAGAGATTTTCAGGTTAAGTGATTTCTCAGATGTTACAATAGGTTACCAAGAATTTTCTATACAAAGACAGTATCGTAATAATGAAATCTGTAATTTATCGAGTTAAGTACGAATCCTCAAAGTACTTTATTGTTCATGGTCAACTCGGTCAATTTATACCTCTTAAGGGCATTTTCATAATTTCCTAACCAGATAATTTTAGTATTAAAACTCCTAACAAGGATAATTATAATTTAGAGATTCTGGGTTTAATCGCTTTCCTGGATAATCTATAAACTTTAAATTATTCCTTAACAAACTTCTTGTATCTTGTACAAGCCATCTTGGATTTAGAAATTGATTATTTAGATTTTCTAAGCAAAACCAATATTTTCTGTACACATCAGTAGTTTCATCATATCAATATGTCTTTAAAAATTTCTATCCAACTTCTAGAGTCAATTCTTGTCCTTATTACAATATAAGGGTAATTTCATAATTTTACCTAATTGAAGTATTCTCATAATTTATCGCTTAAACCGTATTCGGTTCAAGTTCATCCATAATCAAACATGCATAATAGTTTAATCATATACATCCATGAATTTTTCCATTAACAATATGTTCTATAAAGCATAAAGAGGTAGTAATGTATTACCTCAATTTTTATGCCATACTGATCGACCATTTAAACTCTATTCGAACATCCTCAATCTTAAAATCAACCTCCAATAATTCCTTGGATACATATCAACAGAAACTTCATTAAAAACGAAGCTGATCGGGTTCAAATTTGATGAAACAGACTTCGTATTCGGATTCAGGACGTTGAAAAACATAAATATTACTTTTCAAAAATATTAACTTTTTGGTCAAAGTCAAAAGGTTTGACTGACAATTTCAAGGCTTTCGGGTTTGAATTTTGAAAAACAGACTTCAGAATCAGACTTAGGATGTCGAAAAACATAAAATATGGTTTTCAAAAATTTTAACTTTTTCGGTCAAAGTCAATGGTCAACAGTCAACGGTCAACGGTGAGTCAATGGTCAATGGTTAACGGTCAACAGGTCAGGTCGGTTCAGCAGGTCGGGTCTGGTTAACGGGTCAAACGGGTCGGTTCAAAACTGGGTCAAATTCCTCCAATAGTTTTTGAAGCTCTTCCACTTGCAGTGGCGGTGTGTGGGGGAGCGTGAATAGTACTACGGTGTCTGAAAAATTCTCAAAAATTTTTAAAAAATTATTTTATGGCATTTTGAGACACTTACCAAGCTTGGTTCACAATTTTGAATGGTGGAGAGCTCGATTCAGAAATGTCGAAAACTTTGACTTCCTCACCCCTTTACGCATCAGCAAAGATGGAGACACGGAGCACACCGGTGGACTCAAAATGATGCAATGAACACGATGGTGCGGGATGTGTCGAAAGTGGGTGGCCGAATAGACGTGAATCGATAAAAAACCAACGAAGATTGAGTTAAAACCGATAATACTTTCGATTGAAATTTACGACAAACAAAGCCGATTCATGATGAGAGGTTTAAGGGGTTTTGTTCTTCGGTCGACAACGAACACGATGGTGGTTTTGATTCGTCGAACGGTGGACAGACAGTGAATAGATCGAAGTTCAAAGTTGGTTGACCGGATGAGGAAAGTGAGGTGAAATCTGCATAAAACATATGGGAATATGCTTATAATTCTCCTCAAAAGAAAAATGGTTAAACTATGAGTTTAGTCACTGAATTTCCTGTACTTTATAAAATGGTATTCTACCTTTGCGATTTTACAATTTAATCCTCAATTTCCTCCAAAATACCAATTAAATCCAATACTTTATAATTTCTTAAATTTTATCCTCTAAATTGGGGTTTGACAATTCTCCCCTCCTTAAAAGAATTTCGTCCTCGAAATTCATTCATGACACAAAATTGCAAAAATGAAAATTCCATCACTTCTTCCATATCTTCAAGTAGCTTTTATAGAAATACGAATCCTCCACTAATCCTTAACTAGTTGAGCATACATTCTTATCAGAACTTTTCCTCATTTCAATAAAAGAATCTGAACGAAAATTTTATTGAGGAATCAATTTAGTCTTGGTTATGAGAATGGACTCATAGAGTAGTAGCATATCCCAATTTCATTTCCGGAGTCGGGTCAGAATTTCTCAGATGAGTAACTCTCACATGGCTCGTGTGGTACTTTACAGAATTTAGACAGAAGTTATTGGTGTTCCTTTTTGTAAAGGTAGAGCCTAAACAGATAGAAACTTCGGTTTGCTCACTATAGATAGAGACTCAACCTTGAAGTTCAGGCTCAAAGAGGTATGATTGTAGTCTATGGGCATGTACTGATCAGACATTTTTGAAATTCGACCGGCCGGTGTATTTTGAATTTTTTTTGACTCAAACTAAGCTCTGATACCACTAAATGTAACCCCCTCAGACCGATGCGGGTAACCCGATTCGATCTGGGTTGTCACATTAGGGCCGTCGAAGCGACCCACCGTAAAAATAGCAGAAAATTTAAAACTTTTTATCATAACATGTAAACTCATAAAATCATTTATAAGTATTCAAAAATAAAACATATTTTCAGACTCGTATATATAAAACAAAATACAATTACATGTCCCCAAATCACATGTACCATACTCTACAAACAACACCGGAAAAACTCCTTTACTGATGTCGATAGATGCACTGATACGATTCTTTTAACCTGAAAAGGTGAGTAACAGAGTGAGCTTTGGAAAGCCCAGTAATACAGAACTACCAGATGATGCCGAAGAACGTGCATATAAACATATATTTCCTTATTGGTTCAGACATCTACAAATTTTTATGCTAAGCGGAGATCCTACGAATATTTCAGTTAGTAATAGACAATGAGCTTTCAATTCAGGGAAATATTTCAGATAACTGAGTTTAGGAGATCAGAATGGGTTATTTAGTGTGTTCCCGTAAAACCAGTAAAAAGATACAGATCTTTTAAAATATATATATTTTTTAAAATTAAAAAATCCTAATAATCCCTCTAACCGCTACACATCATAATGTGTAGGTTCCCCAGAACCATACACCTAATCGCACAACTAGTAAGGCCCTGAGCACAAAGACGAGGAGCCTGCATATATACGTCCTCCAATAATAAACCCACCATATAAAATATTTCTCCGTCAGTAAACAGAGATATTAGAATTCAAAACAAAATTCAGATCAGATATAAGAACATAATCAAATTAGAAATCAGAACAGAATTCAGGTCATGTATCAAAACAGAATTCAAGTCGAAAATCAGATAAAATATTTATGTGATTAGGGAACACACTAGTGTTTACAGATATTATTCAGAGATACTGGATAATCTTATTGGGCAGAGAAACATAGATCTTTAGTTTATCGATAGAATGCCAGAAGTTAGAATCACTATTAGAAGAGTTTGTTAACTGACGAAATCATCAGTTATTCAGAATGTATTTTATCAGGATCATATCTTATTCAGACATTTATCGGAAGCTCAACATAATCAGAAGGGTATTCAGAATCCTTTACATATAAGTTACTTGTGTTTTCGGATATGTACTGAATAGATATTAAAGAAACTAACATATATTCCAATGCCCTTTATTTCATTTCCATGCTTCCAAGATATCATGAAATGCTGACGTGCTTGATTTGTAGTTCATGACCCGTAATAACATTTCATCATGTATGTTCATTAACATTTCCAGACTCATCCAAATCACTTATTTAATCCTTAGTAATTGAGGTTACTTATTTCATTTAACAGTCAAGTCTATCACGGTTACTTTAAATTTATCAAGAGTAATTCGAACGTTTTCAGAATTTTAGATACATATTGTACTTTTGTTCAGTCTTTGTGCTTGATTTGTCGAACAAATATCAAATTCTTAGTATTGAATACGATCTAGAATTGGACTGATTTGAATACTTCCAAAATAATCATCGAGCCAAACTTGAGATGACGAACACACATTTAAGTAATATCTATGTCGTTTAGGTACTGACATATCATTAAGGTTTATCTACTCACTTAAGTTGTGTTCCATAACTTTTAAGGGTAGTACAACACCCATATTTACTTGGATTCCTTAATTAATCCAAAACATCTACTTCGTTTAGGCCATAAGGGTATTTTGGTCATTCAGGTGCTCAATTTTATTCCATTAATTTCAGGGTCGAGGATATCCAATCATTCCTGAGTTTGGTGATATTCTTGGTCATTTCCATTCCAGTGGTATTTCAATCCTTTCCTTCCGTATAGTCTTATTATTTAATTCAAACTTATCATTTATGTCCGTCCCTTTGAACTATTCTGAAAAAATCCCACCCTCGATAAATTATTATTCAGGTATTTATTCATAACTCGGAGATTTTCGGGTCAAGTGTCTTCTCAGATGTTACAACAGGTTACCATGAATTTTCTATACAAAGTCAAGATCATAATAATGAAATCTGTAATTTATCGAGTTAAGTACGAATCCTCAAAGTACTTTATTGTTCATGGTCAACTCGGACTATTTTTACCTCTCAAGGGCATTTTCATAATTTCCTAACCAGATAATTTCAGTATTAAAACTCCTAACAAGGATAATTATAATTTAGAGATTATGGGTTTAATCGCTTTCCCGGATAATCTCTAAACTTTAAATTATTCCTTAACAAACTTCTTGTATCTTGTACAAGGCATCTTGGATTTAGAAATCGATTATTTAGATTTCCTAAGCAAAACCAGTATTTTCTGTACACATCAATAGTTTCATCATATCAATATGTCTTTAAAAATTCAAATCCAACTTCCAGAGTCAATTCTTGTCCTTATTACAATATAAGGGTAATTTCATAATTTTACGTAATTGAAGTATTCTCATAATTTATCGCTTAAACCATATTCAGTTCAAGTTCATTCATAATCAAACATGCATAATAGTTCAATCATATACATCCATGCATTTTTTCATTAACATGATGTTCTATAAAGCATAAAGATGTAATAATGTATTACCTCAATTTTCGTGCCATACTGATCGACAATTTGAACTCCATTCGAACGTCCTCGATCTTGAAATCAACCTTTAATAATTCCTTGGATACATATCAACAGAAATTTCATTAAAAACAAATCTTAATTACAAAAACGGATCGAATCGGGTGATTAATCAGTCAAAATAGGTTTCCGGGTTTGAATTTGATGAAACATACTTCGGATTCGAATTCAGGACATCGGAAAACATAAAATATGACTTTTCAAAAATTTTGACTTTTTGAGCAAAGTCAAAGTCAACGGGTGTGACTGAAAATTTCGAGGCTTTCGTGTTCAAATTTTGAAAAATAGACTTCGAAATCAGACTCAGGACGTCGAAAAACATAAAATATGGCTTTTCGAAAATTTTGACTTTTTTGGTCAAAGTCAACAGTCAACGGTGAGTCAACGGTCAAGGGTCAACGATCAATGGGCCGGTTTAACGGGTCAAACTGGGTCAAATAGGTCGGGTTAAAACGGGGTCAAATTGTCCCAATAGTTTTCGAAGGTCCCACACTCGTAGGGGCGGCGCGTGGGGGAGCGTGAACAGAAAAAATCCCAAAAAAATTTGAAAAATTATTTTAAGGCATTTTGAGACACTTACCAAGCTCGGCTCACAATTTTAAATGGTGGAGAACTCGATTTCGAAACGTCAGAAACTTTGACTTCCTCACCCCTCCACGCGCCAGCGACGACGGAGACACAGAGCACACCGGTGGACTCGAAATGATGCAAGGAACAAGATGGTGCAGGAGGTGTCGAAAATGGGTGGCCAGATAGATGTGAATCGATGAAAACCAACGGAGATTGAGTTAAAACCGACGATACTTCTGATTGAAATTTACGATAAACGATGCCGATTTAAGACAAGAGATTTGAGGGGTTTTGTTCTTTGGTCGACAATGAACATGATGGTGGTTTCAGTTCGTCGAACGGTGGACGGACGGTGAATAGATCAGAGCTCAAAGTGGGTTGACTGTATGAGGAAAACGAGGAGAAATCTGCAGAAAACATACGTGGAAGATGCTTATAATTCTCCTCAAAAGAAAAATGGTTAAACTATGAGTTGAGTCACTGAATTTCCTGTACTATATAAAATGGTGTTCTAACTTTGTGATTTTACATTTTAATCCTCAATTTCCTCCAAAATACCAATTAAATTCAATACTTTATAATTTCTTAAATTTTAGCCCCTAAATTGGGGTGTGACATGTATTTTGTTGATAAAACACTAGTGGTGGCATCACAATTGAAAGTGGCATTGTCATTGTTGCTCGCAACATCCCAGGATTACTACATTGTCATGCATCCTTTACAGTGACATCCACTATAGGTTCCTCATTGCCCACGCATAATTTATTTCCTTTAACTTGTTGCCCAAGTCTCCCATCATCATTCTTCTTATTTTTTCATTAGGCCTTTCAAGGTGGAGTTCACTTCGTGTTGTAATGACTTTGCAATGCTCATTACAATGTGTTTTCCATTGAATTTAGTGACTTCAGTGTCACTCGACAATGCTCTTTGTTGTCTAGTGTTCAACTTATTAACCAATTATCCAACTTGATTCTCTAATGCTCTTAATGATATTGATTAACTTTTCATACAATCCATTAAAGACTCAAGTAATGCCAATGTTGAATCTTGTTTGAAAGTTTGACTTGATAGCTCTGTTGGTTATTGCATTCTTGTGGCTGAATTTCTTAATGATATGATTGTTTGGTTATTACTGATCATATTGTTGCTGCGGGTGGTAGTGTTGTTGTGGATTCCCAAATTTGGACTACAATGTATTGGGATTGACTACATTTTGTCTCATCCAAGATAGATTTGGATGATTTTGGAAATTAACGTCGTAGGTGTTCCCATATGCATTGACGTTGTCACTCCTATTATAATTCCACATAGACTTGGGGTTTTGTGAGCATTCCTCATAATTGTGTACATCACCACAATAAACAGAATAGAGATGAGATGAGATGTGATTTTTACCTCGTACATGCCCCCTATTTCTTGCAATTTCTTAACTAAATCTGTCAATGCAGTGATTAGTGAAGCCATAGAATTTAAAACGTCAACATCCATTGCTGCAGCATTATGTTTACCAATACATGTTCCTCATGTTGGGGTATTAATAGTCGTTATTGTAAATTCTATCCAATATATCCTACGCTTAATTGTAGGTCTTATCTAGCAATGCTCCATTAGCAGAAGCATCAACAACCATCCTCGTCTACATGTTGAATACATTATAAAATTTCTCCATTTGTGCCCAATGTTGAAAGTCGTGCATTGGACACTTTCTTAGTAAGTTCTTAAAATGCTCTCAAGCTTCATACAAATTCTCGTCCTCCATGTGCATGAAGGAGGTAATGTCATTCCTTAGCCTAACACTCATGTTGGGAGGATTGAATTGCATTAAGAACTTTTGAGCAAGCTCATTTCATGATGTTATAGAACCAGGTGATAGCGAATTCAGCCATGCTTTAGCTTTGTAGCGCAGAGAACAAGAAAACAACTTTAGCTTCAAGGCCTCCTATGGCACTCCTTGCTGAACAAAAAAATCACACACCTCCATGAGTGCTCACAAGTTCCTCTAGGATCCTCAGTGTGCATCCTACTATATTTCCCTATTGATTGCAACATTTGAAACATCACTAGTTTTAACTCCAAATGGACAACATGGATAGTTGATCTCATGCTACCATGAGTCAAATCACCCAAAATAGGCACCAAGTTCTCTCGAATACGCCTATTACAATCATCAATGTTGTAATAATCTTGTAACATCAGAGCATCTCTCATTTGTAGATTTAAGCCTTCACGTGCACCATCAATTGGATAATTGAAACCAATCATTGGCAGAGTATTGTTCACATTTTCTGGGTCCATATTTCTTTATTATTGTCTTCAATGTTCGCTCAATTTTAGGATTGAAAGATTCAAAGTCTCGATCGTTACATCGAGACATGCTAAAAGGGCTACCTACAAAAGAAAATAAACAAAATTAATTAAAATAAAAGAAAAAAAACTCTAATGGAATACCATTTCTCCCTAAAAAATGTGCCAAAAACTTGATGTTGTTAATATTACTATGGCATTATACGCAATCATACGTATTTTTCAAGTAATAAAGTTGACATGAATAATCATGTCGGGTGTCTAATCCCACATGGAGCAATTGCTTACAATTAGAATTGTCAAACTTAACTTATACAAGTTTTGAATAGGTTGAGGTGATGTGGTAACAAATTATAGCAAAGATAAAAAAACATAGTAAAATGTCTGGGAATGTAACAAGAAATCAGTGGAACATTAGACTGATGGACCAAAGATGATGTTGTCTAACATTGGCAAGTTATATAATAATGATGCAGCAATAGATTTGTGCGTCAAACAATTATCCATAGTTGACCTTTCTCAAGTATTCAAAACATGATACAATAGATGTATATCTCTATAATACTATTAAGCAAGATGTTGATGATGCTACGACAATCAGTAGCACATATCTTTATCTCTATGCTGCATAATGTTCTCACAAATTTTGATGATGTATGAAATTAGCATGCAATCTAAGATATCTTTATCTCTAAAAACAACTAATGATTAAAAATACATTAAGCAATTTTCATTTCAAAAAAATAGCTCAAGGTTATGATCCAGGTCATAAATCATATAATTTTGACCAAATCGCATAACAAACATTTCTCGAACATCTTAAGTGGAAAACAAATGTTTGCAACATCTCAAAAATAAACATCCAACTTTAACCCAAAGTATTTTCCCTTATTGGGTGTGACAAATAAAGGCAAAGAAGAAACCCAATCATCCAACACTCCCCCGAAGGTGATTTTAAGCTACCATGGTTGCTACCATGGAGGAGAGAATAAGAAGGAGGCCAGAGAAACTAATAGAGAAGAAGAAAGAGTGTGAAAAGTGTGAATTATAGACCTTTTATATGCTCAAAAGGTCAAAGCATCATCCAATAGGAAAAATATTATTTTCCTTTATTTTCTAGCCATTTTAAAGCTTAAATGGACAGTTGTCTAAATCCAAAAAATTCTATAACTGCCTGTTGAGTAACCATTTGTTGCAGATTCGACATAGCAATCTTGCACAACATCATCTCACAGTAACGTTTACAGCATTAACAATGTCACAACATCAGTGTACCAAATTACTTGCACTACGTAACCAAATCCATCATCATTCAAATTGATCGAGATACGAGATGATATTATGATAACACTCCAAAAGAGTTATTATTTATGACCTTCTCACTTAGGTTAAGCTTGAACTTTAGTATCATTTTGATCATTTTAGGTTTATTTTATCATATTTTTCATGTTTTGGGCATTGGGAGTGAATTTATATCCTTTGGGTTATTTTATGATATTTTACTATGATTTGATACGCTGATGTTGTGGCATTGTTGATGTTGTAGATGTTGTTGTGAGGCGATGTTGTACTGAATTGTTGAGTCAAACCTGCAGCAACTAGTGACTCAATAGGCAATTATAGAACTTTTTTAGAATTGAACAATTGTCCATTCCAGCTGTAAAATGGCTGGAAAATAAGGAAAAATCCTATATTTTTCCTATTGGAGGATGCTTTGACCTTTAGGGCTTATAAAAAGGCTAGCCATCAAATATTTCACACACTCTCATTTTCTCCATTAATATCGATAGTCTTCTTCTTTATTTCCTCCTCCATGGTAGCAACAATGGTAGCTTAAAGTCACCTTTAGGGAGTGTAGCAGTAGCCGTGTAACAGTAGTGATCAATCGAGGTTCAAGCATTATTTTAGTTTCTTTGCTTTAAAAAGGGAAGATACTTTATTTAGTTTGGATGATTTATTAAATTATTGTTATTTAGATTTGAACATAAAGTGTTTGATGAGATGCTTCTTTATGGTTTTTGCTTACACTAAATTTATGTGATGGGTCTTTATTTGGTATTTTTAGAGATGAAAATATCTTTATGTATGTTAATCTTGATTGTTTTTAGAAATGAAAATTATTGAGATTGTGTGCTACTTTATTTACAACATTGGTATTTGTGAAAATAAATTTAAACATAGGGGGATGTATGTTGTCAATTGTCTTTGCTATGTTAATTGCTTGATCGATGGTTTTGTTGAGAAGTAATTCCATTTGGTTAAGTGTTTAATCTTGAAAGGGGATTAAGGTGTTAATCATTGCAAAACACACAATTTTATTTTCACAGAAATATCATATTGAAAACTAATGTAACACCCTTAGACTTATACGGGTGATCTGATCCGATCTGAGGTGTTACATTAAGGCCACCGGAGCGACCCGTATTGAAAATCTATGAAATTTAAAATTTTTGGTAAACCTTTTTAAAAATTGTAAAATAGTTTATAAATAAAAAAACAAGTTCAAAAAATCATTCATATATAAAAAATAGAATTCAATCATATCCAATATTTAAAACAAATTTTAGACAAAAAAAAAATAGAACGCAACCTACATGCCCCTAATTACATGCATTGTACTCCGCAAGAAATGTAGATGGAACTTCTTTAGTTATATTGATGAAAGCACAATATCAAACTCTTTTACCTGAAATAGTAAGTAATAGAGTGAGCTTTAGGAAGCTTAGTAATACAAAACTACCATATGTATGCAATATGTCATCAGGTACATGGTAAACCATAAATTTCCTTAGTGATACGGGCATCATCGGGCTCTATCGGTGAGTTCAGATTTCATTGATTAGTTTTTCAGGTAACAATCGAGAAAACTTACAGTTCTAAAGAAACATTCAGGTAGAAAGATTAAGAAGATTGAGTTGAAGAGTCTAGTGTGTTCTAATAAAACTCGAGAAAAGTGTACATATCTTTAAATACAGTAGTTTAAAAACATATTTTAAAACCGTAGTAATATCTTCCAACCGAACACCGATATGCAGTTCCCCTGAACTGCATCCTTAAAGAGTTACCCTAGGCCCATTTGGCATAGGAGCCAACCTAATGGAGCGACTTGGGTCTAGATAGATTTCTCCTATGCACAAAGCAAAGGATCATACGGTAAAGTCTTTCCCCATGCACAAATAATAAAGCCTGCGGTAAGGTCTTTCCCTATGCACAAAGCATAGGAGCATACAATAATATATTTTCCCCTATGCACAAAGCATGGGAGAATATAGTAAAGTTTTACTCCCTTTACAAAGAAATGGAACCTATAGTAAGGACTTGCCCTAGTCGAAGCATAGGAGCCTACCCAAGGGTCACCTTAGGTCAATAAGGATTTACTAGCTTGATCAAAGCTAAACCTCTATACTCTAGAATTCTACCCAGACAATATCCTCATACATTGGTTTATACAATAAACAGTAAATTCCATTATCCATAAATCAAGCATAATTATATTTTCCAATGAAAATAGGTAACCAAAAAGCATATATCATGTAGTCATAGTTGATAAATAGTAAATCATTAAATCAATAACTTCGGTAAATCACATTTCAGAAAAAATAAAACAATCATATAGCACATAGGGAACAAACTAGAGGTTCATGTTAATTTCTAGAGGTAATTGGTAATTATTAGGTAAGAAAAACCGAAACTTCTACAAATTGATTGAGTTTCAGAAATGAGATCCATATTATGAAGATTCGATAGCTAATAGATTAACCATTCATTTAGAATGTGATACATAAGGATCATATAGAATTCAAATATATCAGAAGGCTATTCAGGAACTGTTTTATCAGAATTATTTAAGATTTGGATGTTCCAAGGGTAATTTTATCAATCAGACTCACAAGGTCATTTTAGTCATTTTATTCTTGAGAAATTTAGTAATTCAACTAAATAAAAATAAGTAGTGATTTAAAATACTTCACATTTCAAGCATCTTATCAGGCTTTCAAGTCCAACCAAGTTGTACAAATCCCAACACAGATGATACTTACAAAGTATGCAAGTAGAGAAACTTTATGAATATTCATTTCTTAATTAATGACTGCACCATAGAGTATAACATGTCACATTCAGAAACCTCATCAATTGGATCTTTGAGGTGTCGAACCAATATTCAGTCAATGTTTGTTTTATTCCCAAATTGAAATAGTAACATGGATGGTCGAGCTACATAGGTCGTGCCCTATAAACCTTAAGGGCGTTACAAAATTTAAAGCTTCACCAGGATTCTTAGAACTTATCCAAATACATTCGCTTAATCCAGGTCATGAGAGTATTTAGGTCATTTTGATATTGGAGTTTAATTTAGTCACTTAAGAGTTCAAGGGTATTTCAATCACTTTAGAACTTGGGGCTATTTTGGCCATTTTAGAATTAAGGGGTATTTTGATTATTTTGGGGTTTAAAAGTATTTCAGTCATTTTATTCAGTTTAGTTTTTTCAATTATTCAGTATTTTTGAACAATTTAGACATAAAGAGTACTCCTGGTAAATTAATCTTAAATGTTTGCTCAAAAATCAAATTTTTAGGTATGTTGCCTTCTTAGAGTTTAGCAATCATTTATCAACATTTTTCTAAGCAAACAAGCATTTAACAAGTATGGCTTTTTAGGGTTATTTCTACGTTTAGAGACCATCCTTGTCCTTTTAATTTATAGGGGTATTTTTTGTAACTTTTTATCCAAGCATTTCCAGTATTAAGACTTTAAACGAGGATAGCCAGAATTTTAAGGATTATGAGGCTAATCTAATTACCAATTAATCACTGAACTTTAAGTAAATTCTTATTGGTCTTCTAGTTCCTTGCACAAGTTATTCAAGTCTTAACTATTTTTCGTATTCAATACTAGTTTCAAATTAATCATCAATAAGCACTTCACCATTCATTTCTAATAATGTATTTACCAATTTTTTAACGAGTTTCGTAAAGCATTTAAAAAATAGTAAAATATTACCTCAATTTTTTAGCTACACCGATCAAACATTTAAACTCTATTTGATCACTCTCGAACTGAAATCCAACATCCAATAATATCTCGGATACATATCAATAGAAATTACATAATAAATAGAGCTTAGTTATAAAATATAGATCGAATTGGGAGGTTAATCAATGTAAAATAGCTTACTAGGTTTGAATTTGGTGAAATGAACCTAAAAAATAGACTCAGGACTTTGAAAAACTTCAGGATAGGTATTTCTGAAAAAACTCAAAGCTCGATCAACAGTGGTCAACGCCAGTCAACAATTTGGTCAACGGCTCGACGGATCGGTGTCTCGATGGCTCAACTCGAATGGATCAAACAATCTGCACCAATTCAGGTGGGTTGGACCAGTCCAGACCGTTCTAAATGACCCCTAGCTGGAAACAACCCCCACACGTAGAGGGCGGGGCGTGTGCAGTGGCCCAAGGTGGCCCGACGGCCACCAAAACGTCCAATATCACGATTCATATGATTCTAAGCGCCAAGGTGGGGCGTGTTCTAGGATTGGTTTGCGATGGAGGATGATGGAGAAGCCATTTCACGGATGACCACGACTTCATTTTCCTCACTCTCCCTAACGGTGATGGTGACAGCCAAGGAACCCACACCGACTGACTCAGAACGGTAAGAGTAATCTAATGGCACCGACGGTGTAGACAAAGGATGACTAAATTAGTTGAAAAACATTGAAAAATTGAAGAGAAGAGCCTGGATTCCAACAAACTTTCATGGGCTTTCTATGATGGACGATGGGGCTTCTCGGAGTGTCACTAGTCGAGTTTTGATCGAGGGTTGAAAGAGAACACGTGGTGGTGGTGGTGGCGATGCACAATACCGATGACCGATGGCTGCTCGATGGTGAGGAGTGACGGGTGGAATAACTTGGGTATTTGGCTTCCAATTACAAATGGGGGAGACCAATTTGGGAAATTAAAAAATGACCTGATGTTTAAGATATAAATTTAATATTTATATATTGTAATTAATAAGTTAGCCTAATTGTAAGGGCATGGATACGTATGTTGTGGGACACAGGTTAAAATCCCTTAAACCATTAATTTTGTTTTTATTTTATAAAAGCTAAAGATAAAAGGGAAAACTCTTGCTTAAGTCATTGAATTAAGAGAAATCTCACAAAACAGATCTCAAGTTTCCAAAAATTCAAAATTTGGCCCCTCGAAACTTTAATTAAAACTATTAACATTGATCCAAAATTTTAGGTGTGACAGCTACCAAATGACAACAACATTTATTGGTCCATTGGCCTGTTTACTTTACTGAATGCTACTGCACTACTTGTCATTTATCATTATGTTTTCATAATTTTGCTATCTTTTTATTTCTTGATCATTTCAGCAGCAATACAACTATTTTATATTTGCAAAAACATATTATGGTCTAATACATTAGCTCTCTGTGGGTTCGACATCGGAAGCTTAACAACTTCCACTTTATTACTCTGATACGATAGTGTATGCTTTCATTTTGCTGTAGCATTATTATCAGCATCAAGTTTTTGGCACCGTCTTCAGAGTACAATGGTATTGCATTAGAGTTATTTTTCCTTTGTTTTTAATACATTTGTTTTTTTTATATTTGTAGGTACCCTTTTAGAATAGTGTTGCATGGGCATTACCCACAACAACATCCAAGACTTAGAACCATTTGATCCGGAAATCGGGTGAACTATCCATCAAAGAAGGCAACAACATCAACAAAAAATATGGCTCAGTATGGTGTTCAACCTTTACAAAAAGTCCAATGCTGCAACATTATTACAACATTGATGACCGTAATAGGCCCATCCGAGAGTATGTGGTGTTTATTTCAAGCTAAAACCAGTGATGTTTCAAATGCTGCAATCAATGGAGCAATATAGTGGGATGCACAACTAGGATCCTAGAGCGCACTTACGAGCATTCATAGAGGTATGTAATTCCTTTGTACATCAAGGATTTCCTGACTTATGACAAAAATTCTTGATACAATTTAATTCCCCCAATATGAATGCAAGGCTAAGGAATGACATCACCTCTTTCATGCAGTTTGAGGACGATAATTTGTATAAAGATTGGAGCATTTTAAAGACTTGATGCAAAAGTTTCTAATGCATGACTTTCATCATTAGACACAAATAGAGATATTTTATAACGACCTCAACATACAAACGAGGATGATTACAAATACTTTTGTAAATGGGCATCACTATACAAGACATATAATAAAGTATATGGCATATTGGAGATGATTTCCAATAACGACTACCCTAATACGAGTAACATGCTCGGCAGACACAATGTTGCAACAATGGATATTGATGCTTTGAACTCAATGGCTTCCCAAATTGCAACAATGACATATATTATTAAGGAATTGTAAGAAACAGGGGGGATGTATGAGGTAAAAGCCATATCTCATATTTTGGTGTTTATTATGGTGATGCATACAACTATAACGAATGCCCACAAAACCCCGAGTCCATGTGGAATTATAATATGAATACATCAATGCATATGAGAACACCTATGAACTTAATTTCCAAAATCATCTGAATCTGTCTTGGAGGAGCCAAAATGTAGTCAATCCCAATGCATTGCAGTCCAACTTTGGGAATCCACAATAATACTATTAGCTGCAGCAGTAGTATGCTCAGCATCAATAATGTTGTAGCATCAACAGTCACATCATTAGGCAATACAACCATAATAATGCAGTAACCAATAGAGCCATCAAGGGAAGATTTCAACAAAGATTCAACATTGTCATCAATTGAGTCTCTAATGAATGAGTATATCTCAATAAATGAATTGGTGATCCAAAGCCAATTAGCATGGTTGAGAGCGCTGGAAAACCAAGTTAGACATATATCCAATATTTTAAGCAATAGGCAGCCGGGTATGCTGCCAAGTCACACCGAAGTTTCTAAAGCTCATGGAAAGACACATTGTAATAACCATTGAAAAGCTATCATAACACAAAGTGGACTCCACCTTGTAAAGCATAATGAAGAAAACAATAAGAATGATGATGAGAGGCTTAGGTAGAAAATTAAAGGCAATGAATTGGAAGTGGACAATGAGGCACCTACAGTGGAGGTCACAGCCAAGGATACAGGACATTGTAGTAATCTTGGGATGTTGCTAGCAACAATACCAATAGCAGTACCACCTATAATGCCTGTGATGCCACCACCAATGATGCATCAACATAATACAATACCTCCACCATCATTTCCTCAAATATTCTAAAACACCAAGTAAGATTAACAATGCAAGAAAGTCCTTGATGTGCTGAGGCAATTGAAGATCAACATTTTATTGATTGATGTCTTGGAACAAATGTCGAACTATGATAAATTCATGAAAGAAGTGCTTTCAAAGAAACATAGCATTGGCGAGTTCGAAACAGTTTCGCTCACTGAAGGGTGTAGTGTTATGGTCATGAGTAGATTGCCACCAAAATTGAAGAATCCATAGAGATTTACTAGTCCTTGCACTATTGGCAATCAATACATTGCTACAACATTATGTGATTTAGGTTCCAGCATTAACCTAATGCCTTTTTTCTATTTTCAGGAAATTTGGGATTGGTTCAGCAATACCCACGACTGTTACATTACATTTTGCGGACCAATCTATTGTTCATCTCAAAGGATAAATAGAGAATGTGCTAGTACAAATGGACAAATTTATCTTTCCAACTGACTTTATTGTCTTGGACTGTGTAGCCAACAAGGATGTGCCATAATATTGGGCAAACCTTTCCTTGCTACAACATGAGAACTGATTGATGTATAAAAAAGGGAACTCACATTGTGGCTAAATGACCAGTAGATTACATTCAATGTTATGCAATGTGATGACAATTCTGAATGTTATTTTGTTGGCATTATTTAGGGAACAAGAATAGAACACTTGGATGAATGCTGGAGCATGTCTAATGAGCAATGAATAAGACGCTATGGTCGTAATATACCCCAACACACTGCTTCGATTTGGTTTTATGAACTCAAGCCTGATTAGTTCATTTACTTATTTTTATTTTATTTTACTTTTTATTTTATTAGTTTTCTTTAACAATTTTCTCTTGAGATTTTTTCCTTTTCCTTTTATTTTTTTATTTTATTTTTAGGTCATGCTACTATATTAGTTATCGTACAATCAGCCAACGCATGCTGCCTTTGCTTCACAACATCAACTGGAGTTACAAACAACCTGTGCATCACAACATTCTCTTGAATTCCAAACAGTCATTGTTGCACAATATCTTCACATCATTAGGGGAGTATTTTTCCCCTCTCCCATGTTTTATTTACTTTTTAGTTTGTATTATTTTTTTTGCATGCATTGAGGACAGTACAACTCTTAGGTTTGGGAGTGTGTTGTTCGATGGTGTCGTCCATGTATGTTTTGCATTTGTTCATATTGCATGTGTTATTTTATGCATTGATGTTCATATATTTTTACTGCATTTAGGATAGGATATTGCCTTAGTTGATAAAGTTTTTAAAACTCTTTTTGATGAAGTTTGATGATGAAAAAAATTATGTTGTGAAATGTTAAGGGAATGTGATTCTTATTGGAGTTAGGATTCATGGAAACTTTTTACACAATAGGTGTATGTTCTCAATGCTTAGAGATATTAGAAATAGTTGAACCCTGTAAATCTCACAGCATTAGTAAATATTGTAGCAAACATTGAAATTTCAAATGTTAGGGGTGCCTGAAACTAACTTTAGTAAAAAATGAAAAAAAGAAAAAAATTGATGATTTTCCAATCTGTTAGAGGTGCCCATCACTGGCTCCAGTAATGAACTAGGAACAAATGAATGCTGAAGGGGCCTAACACTGGCTTCAACATTAGACAAAAAAAAATTGGAGGTGCCTAACACTGGATCCAACAATGAATAAAGCTAGAAGATGTTGCTACATCATTTAAAGTTTAAATAAGTGAGTAGAATCAATTTTTTTTCTAATTTAGCGAAGTATTGATTGAATACACCTTGCTTGCACACCACAACACTATAGATTCTGATTTTAGTGAGATGAAAATGTGTTCCTTAATTTGAGATCAATTACTATCACACCTATGGCAACAATGAAAAATTATGAAAATTGAAAAATGAGTTTAAAAAAATATGATTTGACTTGGTTGCATTGTTTAGCATAATTGCATTCTTTATATTGTAGTTGCTTGAGGACAAACAAATTCTTAGGTTTGGGGGTGTGACAACTCTCAAAAATAGTTATTATTTATGACATTTTCACTTAGGTTAACCTTGAACTTTAGTATTATTAGGATCATTTTAGGTTTATTTTATCATATTTTGCATCATTTGTGCATTGGGAGTGATTTTATAACTTTTAGGCTATTTTATGATATTTTGCTGTGATTTAGTATGATGATGTTGTGGCATTGTTGATGTTGTAGACGTTACTGTGAGACGACGTTATACTGGATTGCTGAGCTGAAACTACAACAACTGGTGACTCAATAGGTAGTTATAGAAATTTTTAGAATCGAACAATTATCAATTCCAGCTAGAAAATGGTTGGAAAATAAAGAAAAAAATAAGATTTTTCCTATTAGAGGATGCTTTGACCTTTGGGGCTTATAAAAGGGTTAGCCTTCACACTCTTCACACGCTTTCATCTTCTCCATTAATTTCCCTAGTCTCCTTCTTTATTTTCTCCTCCATGGAAGCAACCATGGTAGCTTAAAATCACCTTTGGGGAGTGTAGCTGCAGCCGTGGAGTAGCAATGTAATGGTGGTGACCAATCGGGGTTCAAGCTTTATTTTGGTTTCTTTGCTTGAAAGGGGGAATATACTTTATTTAGTTTGGATGTTTTATTTTATTGATGTTATTTGGATTTGAACATAAAGTGTTTGATGAAATGTTTCTTTATGGTTTTTGCTTAAACACTGCTTTTATGTGATGGATCTTTATTGGTTTTTTTAAAGATGAAAATATCTTCATGTATGTTAATCTTGATTATTTTTAGAAATGGAAATTATTGAGATTGCTTGCTACTTTATTTACAACATCGATGTTTGTGAAAATGAACTTAAACATATAGGGATGTATATTGCCTATTGTCTTTCCTATGTTAACTGCTTGGTCGATGTTTTGTTGATAAGTAATTCCATTTGGTTAAGTGTTTAATTCTTGAAAGGGGATTAAGGTGTTAATCAATGCAAAAAACATAAATGTATTGTCACAGCAATATCATACTGACAACTACCAAATGACAGCAACATTTACTGGTTCATTGGTCTGTTTGCTCTACTGTATACTACTACACTATCTGCCATTTATCATTTTGTTTTCATAATTTTGCTATCTTTTTATTACCTTCTCAATTCAACAACAGTACACCTCTTTTATATTTGCAACAACAATTATAATGTAATACATTAGCTCTGAATGGGTTCGATGTCATGTGCTCATCTTAGTGTTACGAATAAACACTTCAATAAAACATAAATCATTTTCCTAATTGATAAAAAATTAATATATTAAAATTTGAAATATTCAATAAAATATCTAAATATTTAAATAAATATAATTAAATATTTTTACCATATTCGCAAAATGAGACAAAATGTACTCTTCATCCAATCACAACATGCCTTTCATTTTTTAAACTACACAAAATTAAAAAAAATTAGTAACTAAAATAAAATAAAAAATAAATTAATATATTAAAAGAACAAAAATTAGTTATACCTCCAACTTTAAGTCGAACATTTGAACGAAATAAAAAGATATTATAGAGAAAAAAAGATGATAATTGTTAACTTTTGGTGTTATTTGTAAGATGAGAGGGGAAGGGTTTATAAAAGGGGTTGGGGAGGAGATTGGGCCGTAAAAGTGGAGGGAAACAATGGCGAGAAGGGGAAGACGTACTCCCTAGGATGCGCTTCCCAATTGGCATGTGAAAACCATGGGAAGGTGCACCATACAGGACACGCTTCCCAGTTGGCCTGCTACTTTAGTGCATGGTACGCTTCCCAAGATGCACCTTTTTGTCACGTGGGTAAATCGCATTTCCTACAACACGCCTTCTTACCTCATATTTCAAAAGGGTGCTATTTTGATATATATTGGATTAATGGTGCTATTTTGGTAGTTTATAATTATTTTGGATGATATTTAAATTAAAAAACTGACATTTTTGTGAATAAAGTCAACACTCATGACAATCCAACAAACATGATGACTAAACCACTACCTACAATCAAGTTTGGGCATGAACTTGGTTGGTGTTCATTAGTGAAGACTACCCCTTTGAGGGATGTTATGGATGATGTGGAGAAATTGTTCGTTGGAGTGAAAAAAAATTGGATGAGTTTTTGGTGCCTTGTGGAATTTGGGTGTTTTGTCTCAAATTCTTTGCACTTTAAGAATTTGTGTCAATGTGAAGATTTGTTAAAGTTTGACTCAAATTCAAAGTGTCACGATTTTAATTGGAAAAATAGTAAACCTAGTTTGATTAAAAGTAGATAACTTTATTAAAGTAGTTTTTTTTCTTTATTTAGTTTCCTTTGTAATGAAGTATCTATCCCTATAAATAGATATTAAGGGTAAGAGTTTGATATCAAGTTTTTCTTTCTCCAAAATCTTCATGTATTTTATTTTTTCATATTAGTGGAATTCTTCTCATCTTCTTGTGGATTTTCCCTTTTGGTTTTTCCACTTAAATCTTGGTGTTTTTTCTTTTTCTTTTATCGATTGTATTTATTTGTTTGTCAATAAATGTTACGATATTATAATATATATATTTTTGGTAGAAGAGTACTATTTCAAACAATTTATCTATGTTAACTTTACTTCTAGGATGGGTACATTTACTATATTGCCTTAGAGATAAAAACAGGAGAAAAGTGAGATGAAACTTGTAATTAGGGTTTCCATGTGTTAATATTTGCCATCCAGTTAAGAAAAAAAAAAACGTGCCAACAAGGGAGTGGGCAGCCAGTAGCATGTTTTCAATGCAACCGATTCTTTTAATGCTTTAATATGTTTACTCATCTAAGTTTCAATACGTTTTTGTTCTGGTCACCTAAGTGTAAAAACTAAATTGATTTAATCATTAAGTTTTTTAATTTTGCTCGTTTTAGTTATTCAATAGTTAGTTGTTAACTTTTTATTTATGAAATTAACTTAATATTTTAACATTCTTATTCCCTATTGCTAGCATTCTTCTCCATCAATGTTCGACCATCATCGATCATTGTTTATAATATAATTGGTATCAAAATATTATTGTTTCTCCCTTCTTTCTTCTTCCCAATTTAGGTTATCTTGAAATAGATACAACTCAAATCAAATATTCAACTTTTTATTAGTCTGATTTACAATCTCTGCCATCAAATTAGTATAAAATTGAAATATACTGCTTTTGACCTATATCATGATGTTCAGATTACCATTCGTATTTAGAAGGAAAAACTTTTGAGTCGGTGAATCAAAGGAAGTTAAAAAATCTGGGTTTGAGAAGAAAGTTCCGTGGGCTTTTACAAAAAAAAAAAAAATTAACCACGTTTAAGAAGTAATGAATGATCAATTTGAAAGGGCGAAGCTTGAAAGTTTAGTGATTAGCTTGGAGTATTTTATAGTTAAGTGGTCAAAACAAAAAGACGATAAATTTGAGTGACTAAACAAATAATTTAACCTCAATTTAATTAATAAAATTGGTGTATTTCATTTTCTTTTACTAATAAATAAATTCAACTTTGGATAAACTTAATGATTCATATTATAATGAAACTATATTATACGTTTAAAATTGAAGCAGGAAATGAACTCATTAAGTGATGTTAGTGATAAAAGGAAATGTTATTCTTCATAAAGATCCTGAGTTTGAGTAGTTGCGACTACATTTTGTGTGTGTTTTGTCAATTGATTAAAAAAATTATAAACAAATATTATCTTATAATCACCTTAAACTATTAAAAAATTTGGAGGAAATGAAAACGCTAATTAGGTTAGGAGATTAATTAAAGGTGTAGGCCTGTGTTTTGTTAATTTGTTATAACGTTTGAAAGCGTATCATGTGGTTAAGGGAAGTTGCATGCAGTGCAATCTTTTCCAAACTAGGGTTTGGTAATAGAAAACGAAAGCGATTTAAACTTTCTTTTAGTAAAGGAAATCCAAATGACAAATGGGTACTAACAAGATTGTTCAACTGCTGCTTGATATTGTTTTAGTGGGTCTCAAGTTCAAGTCATTGTATATGCAGAAAAATCATACTAGGAGACTCACCTAGCAAATCAGGTGTGTGATGTGAGTAGGTTCAGATTAGTCAAGGCGAAGCCTTGAAATCGGGATGAAAAAAGAAGAAGACAAATGAGTTGTTTGGAGCGTTAGAAAATGTGTTGAAGAATGGTCTTTGATGGGGACGAGAGAGAGAGCATCTATAAAAGGCAATTTAACTCCCACGTTACTGCTTCAAATTTTGATGCTTTCCTTTCTCTATTTTTGTAAAATACAAGTACTTTATTTTCCCTTTACCAATGTCTTAATTGTTCAAAGCGCAGGACCACCTCTTTGTTTTCCTCTCGAATATAAAGTCATCTTGTTATTTTTTTTGGTAAAGTATACAAATGGTCCCTGGCTATAAGACGTTGCTTTATTGAGTCTCCCGACTATTAAAAATTATAAAAATGATCCATTGACTATAAAAAACTGCTTTGTTAAGTCTCTCGAGTATTAAAAGTTATAAAATAGTCGTTCAACTATTATTATATTTCAAACTCATTATTTTTCATTAATAATTTAGTAATCGTATGAGCAGGACGTTAACGTACTAACTGGGATATGATAAAAATATGTTTTGAGAACTGTTTGAGTAGTATTTTGTGAATTGAGTATCTCTTTATATTATGCATTCGAGTCGGTGCTTGAAACATTATGCCATCGACCCCATGCTTGAAAGCAACAACAATGTTAGTAGACAACGTTAAACTATGATTTTATCATATCACAGTCAGCAGGTTAACGTCTAACTCTAACAATCGCCAATTTTTAACGGAAAATGACGAGTTTGGAACATATATTAGTCGGGTGACTATTTTGTAACTTTTAATAGTCAGGGGACTTAACAAAGTAGCATCCTATTCTCAAAGAAACACTATAATTTTTAATAGTCAATAGACTCAATAAAGTAATACCTTATAGTTGAGGGACTATTTGTGTGCTTTACCTTTTTGAAAAGACTTAAATCTAAACTCACACACCTTGCAAATTATAATGCTCAAATCCAGGTCACTAAGGATAAACAAATTTTCTTTAACCACTACCACTAGAACCACTCCAAAGGTTCTCCATCTTGTTATTCGATAATGGTCAATGGAGTTTCCAGAGGGATAAGTTGAAATCTATTATACCACAAACTTGGGCAAAAAACCCGAGTTTTCATGGGGCACGGACAAGGCTCATAATCTTTTATTGCATCATATCGGGCTTATGCTTGTTGTGATGCCCTGATGTTTATGTGAGAAACATTATTAAGGGTGAGTAAAATTCGATTCGACTAAAAAAATTGATTTTTTTTTAATTTCGAGTTATTCAAGTCAATTTGAATTATAAATCGATTTTCGATTCGAGTTGAAATTTCAAAATTTCGAGTAACTCAAAATATCAAAAATTAGAATAAGTATTTTGAAAGATTTACGATATGGTCCTTGATTTCATATTCCTTCAATTCATCATTCATTTTAAAGTCAAAAGTTTACTAAATTTGAACCACATGCTCCTAAACCATCATATAATACATATGCACTTTCAATTCCACTTTTTAATAACAAAATTTATATTTTTTAATTTAGTCCCTCAATTTTGCATGATTTCACTATTTCTTCAATTCAACTTTCATTTTAAGTACGAATTTTGACTAAATTTAAACCACATGCTCCCACACCCACTATAAAATATCTATGTGACTTCAATTCTTATTTTCTTTACTAAAAATACATATTTTTTTTAAAATTTAATCCTTTAGCTTTGCATTTTACTCAATTTAGTCTTTTGACTACAATTGTTTACAAATTATTTCTTCACATCAATTCTTTGACTACTTTATACTCCCATTAATCTTTTATCCTTAAAATACATTCTTTGAATTATAATATTGTAAATATATTTTTCAATTTTAGATTGTATGTGATATACGAAATAACATTGTAATGTGAAAAAATATGAATATATATATATATATATATATATATATATATATATATATATATATATATATATATATATGTCTTAAATGGTTAGAGAAAGTAAAAAGATTGGAAAAATTTGTATTATAATATTACAATTAAATTACATAAAATTTTCTAAATTTATCCCTTAAAATAAAATTCTACGTCCGTCCCTACCGCCATACTTCCAATTGGAATACATACTGCAGCCGAATGATACGTAATGTGTGACGAATGAAACCAAACATCTTATGACGAAAACAAGGAATCAATCAAGAAGAAAACTGAGAACATGTTCCTTCTAAATATTAATATATAATTATCAGCTTGTGTTCACCAGCTTATTCATCAAGTTTTATTTTATAGAGAATCAATTTGAGAACAATACACAGCACTGGTGACAATAATATATATTTTTGTATGGAGCAATGGATGGAAAGCGTGAATTGAATAGGTTTGGGCATATATTCCTCCATGTTTCTCATGTTTATGATAATAGAAATTAGGCTTCCTTTTATGCCTTGGCTGTTTTGTGCATAGGGATGGGCATGTGTCGGGTTGAGTTAGATTTCGACCAATATGATCCGACCCAAAAAAATAAATCCTCCATCCAAAACTCAATCTAACCTGAACTTGACCCAAACCCAATTTATATATATGAAACTTTACCTGACCTAAATTAATTTTTTTATTTGAAAAATAAATGAAAGAGAAAAAAATTAATAATACAATTCTAATTAAGCTACAGGAAAATTTTGCATGCATTTGTATTACTTTCTCGTTTCTACTTATAGGATCATCTAATATAGCTGCATCATCTACTTATAAATCTAAACAATTTAGAAACACCTCGCAATCGTCAAAAAAAAAAAAGACTTCCTTACAAGGTAATTAAAATTAAAAGTCCATAATAAAAAATATAAATCCATATTATAGTTAAATAAGTTTAAAGTTTAAACATAAATCTTATAAAATGATACATAAACATAAACATCCAATGAAAAAAATTCTCCATTATCACTGGCTTCACATTCTTAAATCTTAACTAACCACTCAAATCCTATAAAATAAATTTATAAATGAATATATAAAAATAAGATTATAATAATAATAAATATAAAATTATTCGTCACCATTATCTCATCTTATTAGATTTCATTATCTTCATAAAATTTTACTTCATTTGAATTTGATTAAAAAATAACATATATGAAAATAAAATGTAATAAGAAATAATAACTAAGCATGTAAGTAAAAAATAATTAAAATTGCACGATAAACATGTTTGTACCTTCTTTGGCCCATAACTAGTTTTAGCAACATGCCAAAACTTCTACAATTGATGGATGAAGTCTATTTCGTTTCCTTGTGCATTCACCAATCTCTCTTAGGTACTAAAGGTATACTCCGAACCAACTGTAGAAACAAAAGTAACATAAATATCTCTAACAATAGTTTTCAGTATAGGAAATTGTGGCCCGATTGTCTTCCACCAATTTAATATATCAAAGTATGATGTCCTAGTAATAGGATCTACTTCCAAGTAATAATCTAACTGAGATTTTACTTTTAATTTATTTGTTTCTTCCTTAAAACATAAGCATCAAAATCACCCAAGCTTCCCAAATCAACTTGAACACGATCTAGATATGCATTGTTCAAAGATTGAGATTCATTATTTGAGGCCGTCATTCTTTCTTGATATTCTGTAACCAAATCTCAACACAATTGCACAATTCTTTTAACTTTATATTCAACTATATTCCCATAAATATTTAAAAATAATACTCCAAAAACGTTGTTTTATACTTTGTGTTTAAAAGTGTGGCAACACCCATGATATCATTCGTATCACTCTAATCTTACTTAATTTTTTCCAACATTTATTTTGTCATTCTTGAAATAGTGATATTACTATGTGTAACCCATTCATTCAATGCCACCTTAATCCTACATGTACTCGAAAAATAAAGATTTGTCATTGTATATTTTGTACATGAAAATCCTTCGCTGATCTTATAAGATGACTTGAACTTATCACAAATTACTGATGCAAAAGCCTAATCATTATCGATTGACAAATGCTTATACAAAGAATCACAATGTAGTTCCACACAGGAAGAAAAAAATCCTTGTAACATAAAGCTATTTGGAGCATAAAAAAAGGGTGAAATTCCATTGTATTATAACATCAACACAATTTTTTTTGTAATTTAAATACATAATTGTCATACCGCCTCTTCAAATCTTTGTCAACTTTTTAGAGCAACACTCCAAAAAAGAACACTGATGGATTCATTTTATACCATCTTAAATCACACTTAATCCATCTTTAACAAATATATGCAATATGTGTGCACAACAATGCATGTGAAAAATGTTCCATTAAGAAACAATGTATCACCTCCGAATCTATCAACTAACAACTTAATGACACCATCATTCACAATACAATTTTTCAACTGTAATATATGTAAGTTTCCTAACAATATTCTAATATAGGAAACATTTCATCAAATTAGAAACATTAACATCAGTGGTATATGGGACTAGAAAATATTCAAACATAATTAAAAAATAACTAAAATTATAAGTTTTGACACATATTCAATCACAATATATATATATATTTAAAAAATTACTTGTAGACACCCATTTTCGTCCCAACATTGGTTCAAGTTTTTTGAGCATTGATTCAATTTTTTTATTTTTATTTTATTTTGTATTAAATTAGGTTAAATAGATATTATTAGATTTAACTTTTATAGTTATAATATAATTAATTTTATTTTATTACATTTTAGCAATTAAGTGTATATTAATTTCTGTTCGTATTAAATGTTAAGTGTATTTTTTTCTCAATTATGAAGTTTAGGATATAGTTTTAAATATTAAATATATATTAATATTATAGATATATGTATATGATTAAAAAACAATAATGTTTTATTTATACATATATCCAAATTACAACATCAAAGTCCAATTTCCAAAAACCAAATTCCCAGCCAAACCCCAAATGATAAAGGCCCACGTATAAAGACCAAAGCAATTAGGGTTTTTAAACCCTAGAGAAAGCACCATCAGATGCTAACCGTTGGATCTGCTTTCGATCCAACGATCCAAAACATATGCAATTAGGGTTTAACCCAAATGTCCTCATCAGCTGTCGCCAAGAAGGGATCCCAACTGTTAGATATGACCTTTCGTCCAACATCCCAAATCATCCCTCGTTCACTTGTGATTCCTCAACTTTTATGTATGCTTGTTGTTATCATTGATGTCATGTTTCTCGCCAGTCGTCAAAAGAACCTATTTTGTCTTAGGTAAAAGAAAATTACCCTATCTTTTGCATACACCACCATTGTCAAAGACAGGGCTTTATCACTGGCCGTTTGTGCCCCTCGTCAAGCCTAAAAAGCAAAAAAACACATAGTATTAAAAAAAACTTTTCCTCTATATAATCTACAACCAAAAAGCAAACAAAGGACCATGTTTTAGAACAAAAAAATACGAAAAAGAGAAAAAAAGAGGAGTGAAATCCAAAACATAAAAGATTTACCTTTGGGAGGCTTCTCTTACTCATTTGGCACCATTGGAAGATCAAAGAGTGTTTTTCAGGGGTCTCGGATTTAAAGGGGTGAGCTTTGAAGTGTTACCCCATCACTGACGCCAATGAACAACGATCATATGGGTAATTTTCTCCCATTTTTCTCTAAGGAATAAGAAAAGAAGGAAGATGATATAGGCATGTCGTACTCCACTTGTTGAGGTAAGACTTGCACTTTGATTGTAGGACCTAGGAAGGTAGCAAGTGTTACTTCATTAATAAAGGATCAAACAAAATGGTTAAGTATGAAGAAATAAGATGGAAAGATAGAAATGACAGTAGATGATATAGAATAAGACAATAACATGTTTGATAAGAAATGATGATATGGATATGGTGATGGAAGAAAGAAGTAAGGTGATGGTGATGAAAATGGATGATAACATCTCAAGAATCAAGAAGTCAAAGTTAGTTATATTAAAGCTTAACCCTAAAACTTATATATAACTTGAGGGGTGGTGTTTAAAGACTTTTTCCCACTAGATATAAAGACCCAGGAAATAGAAGTATCAAGGTGGAATAGAGATAGGTGATGCCACAAGCACAAGAGTTATTGATAAGTGGATAAAGTTCTCAAAGAAATATGGAAGAGAGAAAATCTCACAGATATATTAATTGAACAAAAGTCGAATGAATTACAAAAGACTTGGCTATTTATAAGCCTAAGGATGCCTAAAATACATTGCACACATAGTGTGAACTTTAAAGGATGAATGAATGTTCACTCTTTAATGAAGCACAATGCACAACCTAGGGTGAATTTACGGATAATTAGATGAATGAATATTTATTTCTTTAATGTGAATGCATCTCTTGGTCGAATCCATACTCCTCGGTGTGAACAAGATTATTCGGTTTCCTTGCATGAACTTGGCTCCACAAGCCTGGATGATTGCACATTTTTTATGAATGCTCTTGGATTAAATGGATTCATCCTCCTTTTTCTTTGAATGTACACGTCATTCATGCTTGGTTCTTGAATGTTAATTTATGAATAATGATATTCTTCTATCTTTGGTGCGAACAAGACTCTTGGGATGTCTTAAATGAATGCACACCTTACATGGCTAAATATGATTCTATTTAGATAGTCACTTTGGGTCCATGTATCGCTTCATCAATGCCACCCATTCAAAATTCAAGGAAGGTGACAAATGGTTGTAAATCCTGTATGAATTTCCAGCATGCACTATCTTTGTTAATCTGGGCATATCTCGATCTCCCGGTATATAATTGTTACGATTCAAAGTGAGTTAGAAAGCTAATAATAAAGGATAAAGTTTCGAGATACTTAATAACCCATATATGATTTTATTCTATTAAAAACTGGAGAACAATCTGACTGATGTCCTTTGAAGTGTACCTTGCACCAAATATATATGTATATGAGTCTTATTATCAAAATGTCACACATGAACAAGTTCTTTCTATATGTGACACTTAATAAAATAAGCAACACATGTTCTCTATGCCTAATATAATTCTTAAATGTTATGATAACCTAAGGAATGTGTAACATAACATATGCATGAATTAAGCTAATTCAATATGTGAGTTCATAGGTTATGCGTGAATATCATATGTTATACAAATGAATGACAACATATAAATATTCAATCATATCCTAATAGATAAGAGCATGGTCATAACAACATGTGATGTACAAACAAGTAAATAGAAAATAAAATAAGGTAGTACTCCCTTAGAACCAGCATTGAAGAACGTCCATGATGTGAGCATGTGTTGGAGAAGTTTGATGCTAGGTAGTATCAAATCATCCCCCTTTTTTAAGGCGATTTGTCCTTAAATTGAAGCTACTTGCTCTTGATTGCTTCTTTTGTATAGCAATGGATGAATGATTGATCATCTTTCTTTGTTCAACTTTTCTCTTCGAAAAGCATAACTCCCTTGAGATCCTTCATAGTGTCCTTTTGGATCATCACGCCTATTGGTAAAAGAATGAATCTTTTGGAATCTTTTGATAGGTCTCTTTTGGAACAACATGTCTTTTAGTGAGAAATCTTATTGTTTGGAGTCCTCCTTGGGTTGAAATGCCATAACCATGTATGAAAGAAATTGTCTCTTTGTTTTACTCCTCTGGATCATCATTATGTTTGGAAAAGGCGTCTAACTCTTCATCTTCTTGTTTGACTCATCATGTCTAGTGAAGATTTGTGTCCTTTGAAGTCCTTTAAGCTTTGTGTTTTTCTAAATTATGTCATTTGAGTAGATAAATAATGCTCGTTTCTTCTCATCGAATCGATCATCACAAGAAAGAACAATTCCATGTATATGAATCAATTTGCTTTAAGATAGATTTAGATTAGAAAATGGGAAATCATTAACAAAATGCATGAAAATAGAAAACTCATTAATGCTTATAGATGAAATTTGTCTATTGATGTTCTCTAAGGTTAGACTCTTTGAAACTTCCCTCTCATAAGGTTCATTGAATCTTGGATATGGATGGAATGTACTTTGAATGTCAATGAGCATGTCTTTTAAAGTCTCGAGTGACATATCTTTTGAAACTTCAAAAGAGATGTTTCTTGAATCATCTTGTAAAAGTATGTCTCTTAGAATAACCTGAAAGTCAAATGAGAGTGTCAGAAGAAAATATTGGTCAGAAGAAAATGAGATTTCCTTATCTTCTTTTTTCTCTTACTCTTATACTCCTTTTGAACTCTTTTTTCAATCTAAGATTCTTTTTGAATTACTTCTCCACTCTCACATTCTTGGTTTTCAATATGTTTATCTTCACTCTCAATTCTCTTTTCAATGCTCTCATTTTCATTTTCAACCACTCTAATTAGTTTCTCATGAAAAATCACTATTTCATTTTCAACTTCAATGGTTTTCTCCTTCATGGCTTCAAATGGTTTCTTAAGATGGTTTTGATCTTGAAGCACTTCGTTTGATGATAAATGTATCAATGTGATTCTTCTTCTTTCATAGATGAATGAGTAGTGATTTAAGAACACATCATGAGTGGAGTTTTTATCAAATTTCTACGATCTTCCAAGCAACAAATGACTTTTGTTCATCGAGACTACATCACAAAGCACCCTGTCCTTGCTAATGAAAAATGGACTACCATTTGTTGAGTAATGGTGATCTCATCATCTTTAAGCCATTGTATCTCATAAGGGTCCAGATGTTGTGTTATCTTTAAGCCCAATTTATGCACCATAAGTGCGCTTGCAAGGTTGGTGCAACTCCAACTATTAATGATAACATGGTAAAATTTATCATGTACGTAGCATCTGGTGTGAAATACACTCCATTTGTTTCTCATAGTTTATTGATTGAGAAGTTGCAAGATCAAACAATAATGTTTGTGATTAGAGAACATTAAAATGAAAAATAAGACCCTACCAATTTCATACAACAAAACCTCACGACCACTCCAAAGGAAAATGACGTCACTCCACTCAAAAGCTCGTGTTTCCACTCAGGAATATGAATAAACTTTTGCAATTCCCCTTTTGATCTCACTCACTCGATTCACATTTTTCCACTCGTTTCTCTCTTGTTATGTTCTAAAATAAGTAACTCAAGACCTCCAAATGAAGTGCTTAGGAGTTTGCTGCAAAATGATGATAAGTAGGAAGAAAATAAAAAATAGATGGTAAAAGGTTGCCTTAGAAAGAAAGAAAAAAGTATAGAAGGAAATGAGGTTCTTACTACAAGACACTTACAACCTTCCCTAGCCACAATCAAAGTCTTGAAAATGGATTCAGGCATTCTTGCAATTGTTGTTGTATGAACGTTCTTTACTTTCACTTTTATTTTATTTTCTTTTGTACTTGCTTTTACTTTTTCCTTTTCTTTGTTTCTTTCTTTTTCAGTGTTTCTTTTCTTTTTGCTGGAATTTACTTTCTTTTTATTTTTTATTTGCTTTATTTGATTGAACAAAACTTAAATACTTGCTTACTTTCGTCTTGGCTCTGAATACCATATGATAGAGGCACGCCCTACTCCACTTGATGAGGTAAGACTTGCACTTTGATTGTAGGACCTAGGAAGACAGCAAATGTTCATGCAATAATAAGGGCTCAATAAAAATGGTTAAGTGTGAAGGAATAAGATAGAAAGATAAAAATAGAAGCAGATGATATAGAAGAAGAAAATGATATGTTTGATAAGAAATAGTGATATGGATATATGGCGATGGAAGAAAGAAGTAAGGTGATGGTGATGAAGATGGAAGATAGAAGATAGTATCTCAAGAATCAATGAGTTAAATTATATTAAAGCTTAACCCTATACCTTATAGATAACTTGAGGGGTGGTGTTTAAGGAATTTACCCACTAGGTATAATGACCTAGGAAATACAAGTATCAAGGTGGAATATAGATAGGTGATGCCACAAGCACAAGAGCACTTGATAAGTCGATAAAGTTCTAAAAAAAACCATGGAAGATAGAAAATCTCACAAGTATATTAATTGAACAAAAGTTGAATGAATTACAAAAGACTTAGCTATTTATAAGCTTAAGGATGCCTAACATACATTGAACGCATAATGTAAACTTTAAAGGATAAATGCATGTTTATGGATAAATGAATGATCACTTCTTAATGAATTACAATGGATGAACTAGGGTGAATACATGGAGTAATTGGTGAATGAATATTTATTTCTTTAAAGTGAATACATCTCTTGGCCAAATTCATTCTCCTTGGTGTGAACAAGATGATTCAGTTTCCTTGCAAGAACCTGGCTCCATACATTTTGATGAATGCACATGTTTGATAAATGTTCTTGAATTAAATAGATTCATCCTCCTTGTTCTTTGAGTGTACACGACATTCATGCTTGGTTCTTGAATGTTAATTCATGAGTAATGGCATTAATCTCTATTGGGCTGCCTTGAATGAATGTATACCTTACATGGTTTAATGTGATGTTGTTTGGATTGCCACTTCTGGTCCATGCATCTGTTAATGATACAAGCACGCCCTACTCCACTTGGTGATGTAAGACTTGCACTTTGATTGTCCTAAGAAGACAACAAGCATTCCTGAAATAAGAAGGATTTAAAGAAAAAGATTAAAGATGAATGAGTAAGATGGTAAGATATAAATGGTAGTGGAATAGATGAAGATGATGATATGTTTGAAAGGATTTATAGAAGTATTTGTATGGTGGAATGATGGTATGGTGATAGAAGAAATAAGTATGGAAATGACAGTAAAGAATAAAGATAGTATCTCAAGGAACAAAATAATCAAACTAAATTATATTAAAGCTTAACTCTAGACCTTATAGAAACTTGAGGGTGGTGTTTAAGATTTTGACACTTTAGGTATATTAAACAAAAAGAACCAAAAGTATCTGGGTCGATAAAGTTCTCAAAGAACTAGAAAGAGGGAAAATCTCACAAATATTGATTAAACAAAATTAGCTGAATTACAAAAGGAAATATAAACTATTTATAGGCCTAAAGGTGTCTAGGAGGCACATACAAGATTTCATGACTGAACATTCATGGATGAATGTTCATCCCTTAAGGAAATACAATGTACGATCAATGGTGAATGTATGATGAATTAAATGAATAAATCATCATGAATGTATCCCATGGTTGAATTCTTCCTCCCATGTGTGAAAATGTTGATTTGTCTTCTATTGATGAATGTTCATGAATGTCTCTTAACTGAAATTCTTCTCCCTTGTGTGAACAAAACCATTCGGCTTCTTGCATGAATATGCATGAATGGATGAACTTAAAAGACTTGGAATAAAACCTTGCACCTTATCAAAAATATTTTTATTCATTTGAATATTGTTTTATTTTCCATGCATGTCTCCATTAATGCCTCCCATGCATGAGTCCTTTGAAGGAAATGAATTGTTGCAAAACCTGTATTAATTTCCCGCCTTCATTATCTTCAGTAATATGCTCATATCTCGAGCTCCCGATATCGGATTGATACGATTAAAAATGAGTTGGAAAGAGAAGAGATAGGGAATTAAATTTTAAGAAGATTTCATCACCCAAATATGCTTGAAGCACGTTTAACATTTGTGATCAATCTGACTGACGTGAACTGTCCAACTAACACTTCAGCTGCCTGTAGTCTTCTTAGCTTCCAATGTACCTAGACAAAGCATGTAAAAAAAGTAACTAGATAGGAATTGATATAGGAGGATTCCACCAATTTTATGAATGCTAATGAGCTAATTATTAATACATATGCATTGAATGAGCTATGTAAATATGTGAATTAATAAGTCATGCATGAATATCATATATTATACATATAAATGACAACATATAATATTCAAGCATAGTTAATATTAAGATAAACATACTCATGTGAAATAATAATGCATAAATAAGTAAAGAAGTAATAAAATAAGGTAAGACTCCTTTAGAATCAACAAGGTAGAACATCCATGAAGTGATCATGTGTTGAAGAAGTTTGGTCCTTGTCATGATCGCATCATCCACATTGTTTAGAGAAATTTTTCCTCAAATTGAAGGCCTATTTCATTGATTGATCCATTGGTGTAAGAAATGAAATGAATATTATTATACCTATTAGGGTATGTATGAATTTCTTTGAATCCTTCAAGTAGGTAAGTGACACCAACTTTAGTCTTTGTATCCTTCCACATTATGAATCTTGAATAGTTGAATAATGCTCATTTATTTTCCTTGAATTGATGATCAAAAGCAAGAACAATTCCATGTAAATGATCCAATGTACTGCAAAATATAATTAAGTTAGAACATGAAACATCATTAACGAAGTGAATGAACGTACAAGATTCTTTACGGTACATGAATGGAATTTGGTTCGTTGAAACTTCCCTTTCATAAGGTTCATTGGATCTTGAATATGAAGTGAATGTACTTTGAATGTTAATGAACATGTTCTTTGGAGTTTCAAGTGACGCATCTTTTGGACTATCAAAATAAATGATGCTTGAATCGTCTAGTATGTCCCTTGGAATATCTTGCAAACTAAAAGAACGAATAGAAGAAAAATAATGATTAGTAGAAAGAAAAAGTTTATCCTTCTCACATTCTTCTCTCATGTTCATTTTTGTTTTGAAATCTCTATTCATTCTCACATTCTTCTCGAATTTTATCTTCACTCTCATGTTTTATTCGAATGTTTTCTTTAATTTCAAATTCATTTTCAACTACTCCAATGGCTTTCTCATACAAAATCACACTCCCATTTTCAACTCCAAATACCTTTGTTTCCTCACAATGTTTTTCTCGCATAACATCAAAAGTTTTCTTTAGATGGTGTTGATCTTGAAGCACTTGTTGTGATGATAAAGGATTCAATGTGATTCACCTTCTACCATGGATGAATTGTCAAGGTCTTTCAAACAACAAATGACTCGTACTCATAGGCACCACGTCACATAGAATCTCGTCTTTGTACCTTCCGATTGAGACTGATACAATTACTTACTCTATGACTTTTAATTCTTCTTCATCGTTTAACCATTGCAATTCATAGAGTCTTAGATGCTTGGTTGTCTTGAGTCCCCAATATTTTCACCATGTATGTGCTTGCAATGTTTGTACAACTTCCTCCGTCGATAACTACAAGACATACATTACCATTTACATGGAAACGAGTGTGAAATGTGTTTGTTCTTTGTTGTTTGTCCTTCAATGTTTGGAAATATGGAAGAGCACAAGACTTTGTTAGTAAAAAATAAAGAAAATTTTAAACCTTAAAAGGACGCTCACAAATCCTCATAACTTCTCTCCAAAGAAAATTAAGAGTTCACTCAACTCAACGCTCGTGTTTGGACTCAGGAATATTATATTGGCTTTTATCAATTCCCCTTCTAATCTCACATGCTCTTTATGCCTTTTTCCACTCATTTCTCTGTTGCTAAGTTCCAAAAGAACAAACTCAAGGACTTTAAATGAAGTGCTTAGGTGTTTGCTGCAAAATGATGGTAGGTAGGAAAAAAAGCAAATAGATGGTAAAATATTGGCTTAGAAAGGAAAAAATGATAGAAGGAAAGGGGTTCTTACAACAAGACACTTACAACCTTCCCTAGCCATAATCAAAGACTTGAAAATGGCTTCAGGCTTGCTTCCAGTTGTTGTTGTAGATCACCTTTTGATTTCACTTTTGTTTTTCCTATTCTTTTCCTTTCTTTCTTTTTGCATGTTTCTTTGATGATTTTGAATAGCAGTTCTTTTTATTTTGATTTTGCTTGATTCGTTTCAGCAATACTTAACAACTTGCTTACTTTCGTCTTAGCTTTGAATACCACATGATACAAACAAGCCCTACTCCACTTGGTGATGTAAGACTTACACTTTCATTGTAGGACCTTGGAAGGCATCAATTGTTCTTGAAATAAGATGGCTTTAAAGAAAATGGTTAAATATGAATGAGTAAGATGGTAAGATAGAAATCGAAGCATAATAGATGAAGATGATGATATGTTTGAAAGGATTTAGTGAAGTATTTGTATGGTGAAATGATGGTACAGTGATGGAAGAAATAAGTATGCAAATGAAGATAGTATCTCAAGCAACAAAGGAATCAAACTAAGCTATATTAAACCTTATAGGAAATTGAGGAGTGGTGTTTAAGGACTTTGGCCCTTTAGGTATAATAAACGAAAAGAACCAGAAGTAACAGGGTAGATAGAAGATATATGACGCCACAAGCATAAGAACACTTGATAAGTCGATAAAGATCTCAAAGAACTAGAAAGAGAGAAAATCTCACATATATTGATTAAACAAAGTTGGTTAAATTAAAAACTGAAAGATAAGATATTTATAACCCTAAGGATGTCAAGGGCACATACAAGATTTAATGAGTGAACATTTATGGATGAATGTTTATCCCTTAAGGAAATACAATATATGCTCAATCGTGAATGTATGATGAATTAAATGAATAAATCTTCATGAATGCATCTCATAGCCGAATTATTCCTCCCATGTGTGAACATGTTGATTTCTCTTCTTTGGATGAATGTTCATGAATGTATCTTGGCTGAAATTCTCCCCCCTTGTGTGAACATGAGCATTCGGCTTCATGCCAGAATATACATGAATGGATGAACTTAAAAGCCTTTGAATGAAACCTTGAACCTTCTCACAAATGTACTGATTCATTTGAATATTCTTTTCTGATCAATGCATGTCTTCATTAATGCCTCCCATGCATAAATCCTTTGAAGGAGATGAATGGTTGCAAATCCCGTATTAATTTCCAGCTTACACTGTCTTTAGTAAATTGGGCATATCTCGAGCTCCAGATATCGAATTGATGCAATTCAAATTGCGTTGCAAAGATAATATATAGGTAATTAAATGTTAATAAGACTTAATCACCCAAAGATAGTTTGAGCCTGTTCAAAAGTTGTGATCAATATGACTGACGTGATCTGTCCAGCTAATACTTCAGCTACCTTTATTCTTCTTAGCATCCAATGTAACTAGACAAAGTATGTAAATAAATAACTAGATAGGAATTAAGATAGGAGAATTATGAATGCATGCTACCACCAATGTTATGAATGCAAATGAGCTAACTATGAATGCATATGCATTCAATGAGCTATGTAAAGATGTAAATTTACAAGTCATGCATGAATATCATATATTATATATATAAAAGAAAGCATAGTTAAGAAGAAGATAAGCATATAATGCATAAATAAATAAATAATAAAATAAGGTTAGACTCCCTTAGAATCAACAATGTAGAATGTCCATGAAGTGATCATGTGTCAAAGAAGTTTGGTCCTTGGCATGATCGCATCACTTCATCAATGCCACCCATTCATAAATTTAAGGAATGTGACGAATAGTTGTAAATCTCATATGAATTACCAACATGCAATGTCTTTGGTAATCTGGGTATATCTTGAGCTCCCAATATCGGATTGATGCGATTCAAAGTGCGTCGAAAATCTAAGAGATAGGGGATAAAGTTCCAAGAAGACTTCATAGCCCAAAATTTGCTTGGATCCTATTCAAAAATGGCGAAAATATGATTGACGTCCTTTAAAGTGTACCATGCACCAAATTCATATGTATACAAGTCTTATGATTAGAATGTCACACATGCACAAGTTCTTGAAATGTGTAACACTTAATAAAGTAAGAAACACTCTAAAGAAACACATGTTTCTCATGCCAAATATAATCCTTAAATGATATGATAACATAAGTAGAAAAATGTGTAACATAACATATGCATTAATTTAGCTTAGTAATGATGTGAGTTCATAGGTTTTGAGTGAATATCATATGTTATACAAATGAATGATAACATATAAATATTCAAGCATATCCTAATTGATGAGAGCATGTTCATAACAACATGTAATGTATAAATAAGTAAATAGAAAATAAAATAAGGTTGAACTCACTTAGAACCATCATTGAAGAACGTCCATGATGTGAGCATATGTTGAAGAAGTTTGATGCTAGGTAGGATCACATCAGTATAGCTTTTAGTTGGGCTCATATTTCTGGCGAGGGAAGTAAAAGAATATAGGAAAGTAGGTTTTTAGCCATTTAATTTGGATTTTATGCAAGACGCAAAACGCTACCGTTTAAGGGTAAGATTCATTGCTTTTAGCGTATCAGTTAATTATGCGAAGTCTCTCAATTTTGTAAACTTCTCACCTTAGTATCAAATAAAGTTTTAATTCTTTTATTTTGAGCTTTTAATTTCTTTAAATATATATTTTCATTTTTTTAATGTGTTCTTTCGTTTATGCTAATGTTTGATTTTGGTCATGATATTTATGCAATATTCATTTTAGTTATTCATTTATGTTTGTAGAAGATGAATATGTGATTTATGTTTAGGATCTCAAGGTTTGCATTACATTCATTTATGCTAATGTTAATTTACGTTTTATCTATTATGATTGATGAATTTAGGGTAATACTGATTAATATTAATTATCTTATTTATTTTTCCTAGGTTGAAATATGAAGAGAAAACAATAGATTCCTACTTTTCAAAATTGAAACTCAGATACGAATTAGACGTTGAGAATGCACACCATAATGCTCTCGTTGAAATAATTGTTGATAAAAGTCAAGGGACATCTACTCAAGATTCCAATGAGGAACCTTCAGATCCATATAGAGATAAGACTACAATTAATATTGATAACACTCTTTTTTGGATGATCTTATAATATCCCAAAATTTTTGTTAGTGACCAAAATGTAAATTTTGAAGTTAAGTAGTCAAAGTATAAACTTTGGAAAATTTTAGGGACTAAAGTATAATTTTAAAAAGTTATGTAATCCAGCCCCGTAAATGAATAGTTTACCCCCAGTAATGACGTTTATGTGGGAATCTGATTTTTCATATGGATTTTGTATTAAAAGCTATAAAGTGATAAAGTCCGATAAAAATTCGGTAAATCAGATCGAATAGAAATTTTGGGAAAATTTGAAGGAGGATAAATAAATCTTAGAAATATTATTTCCACATTTTAAAATGATGGAAAATAATATGGATCATTGGATTTAAGAATTTATTTTCATGTTCAATTTGGACAGTTGGATGGAAAATGGCAAGATTGAAATTTTAGGAAAATGGCATGGGCAAAGTTGTAAAGGGAAAAATATTTTGTCCGTCTTTGACTTTGGAATATTATGAGGTTTATGTGGCTTGGTATTAAGGTAAATATCAAGTTTTATTAATGGAAAAATGGACATTTCTCATTAAATGAATATTTTGATGAAATTAAGTTAGGGTTTTGATTTTATAAGGTTGAATCGAAGTTGATTTCATGCTTGAATTGAGTCAAAACTGAGGAAAATCATGAAAACCCTAGTCTTGGAACTTTGAAGTTTTCATCCTTGGCTTAAATGGATGAGAAAAATTTTGGAAAATTTATTTAAGGACTTTAAATGATGTAGGAAGTATTCTACTAGCCTTATAAAAATTTGGGGACCATTTTGTAATTTTATAAAAGTTTGGGGACCTAATAATCAATTGTGGAAAATTTGTGGATTGTTGTGTAATTTTTAAATAGTTGATATACTATGCTGGAAATTAATGTTTGAGTGTTGAAATTGAAGTTAGGATGTGAAATTTGATTATTTTGGAAAGCTTGTAAAAGTTGAGATTTAAATCACAAATATGGAAAGGTTGGGAGCTTAAGTGAAAACGTTATGTTAAGTTGGGATAAAAAGGAACTTGAGTGGTCAATTAGAAGTATTAAGGTCAACATTTATTATGTGACATGGAAATTGTATCGAATAAGCATCGAAAAATTTATTAGGAATTTATTTTCCAGAGTATCATATGTTAGTAAGATTCTAACATTTGGTTTGGATTTTTATATGTTTGGTAATGATGTTCATTTCAAGATTGAGTTGTTGAAATAAAGATAAAATGTTATTAAAGGTAAGGAGAAGATTAAAGATGAAATGAGAAATCCTAAGGGAAGTTTGCAAGCTAAGGACACTATGTGTGTGCAAATTTAATTTGTACTTATGTTATCGAATAAAAATTGGCATGTGATGAGCCAGTGACAGAGTTACTATGGTAAGGAGTGACTCATAAAATGTTATTTGATTTGTGCTGCATTCATATATGTGCATTTCGTAAGCTAATAGAATTAGTGAACAAGTTGAAAATGCAAATTTGTGAAACCTGCTTAGAATCTAGACAATAAGTTTATAAAATCACCATAAATTCTAAACAAATGATTAGAGGAAGTTTTTTTATACCGTTGGACTATTATACCAGTCTAGTAATTTTAGAACAAATTGAAACTGATTTCAAGATGTATTAAAAAGATATGAATTTTTAACCGAGGATAGGTCAGAAAATGGGGCAGCAGATTCTGCTCAAAATAGATTATGTCGGTAAACTTTGAAAATTTACCATAAATTGTACAAATTAAACTAGAAGGAGTTCTTTATATTTATAGATTCATATTTTAGTCTAGTTTTCATTGGTATAAAAGTAATAATTTTTAAATGTGTACATTAATATAGAATAATATTTCTTTAATGGTAGTACGAACTGCCTGAATATGAAATTATGAAAAATTTTGGGATTTAACTGAATTAGAAGCAAAGGGTCAAGTTAAAGTTTAGTGAGGCTTATAATTTGACTTGTATATAATGTAAAAATGAGTGAAATGCATTAATAACATTATACATGGATGTTTATACATCATCGGGTAGGACTTGCGATGAGTCTACCTTAATTATGTTGGCATGATATTTATGTCAGTCATCATATATTTGACATATTTTAAATATGTCAAAGGTTGAATATAAAATGCATTGATCACTGATTGTTACATATGATGTTTATAATGAACATATATGATATTTAAAATGAATGAAATTTTGGGTATGAATTGCCCAATGTTAAATTATGATAATATACTTTACCATGGATGATAAAATAAACTATATACCTAAGTAAGTCAATGAGGGACATGGTACAGTTGGCATGCCATAGAGTCTAGCAGTAGCTTCATATTGATTAAGCACTTCGGTTCATATGGTGGGCATGACCTTATGTGTAAGCACTATGGTGCATATATTTGACTTGAATACCCAGGGTCCTCAGGGTTTAAATTGGGCTATGGTTTATTGGTTAATAAATGATAAAAAGATAAAGAAGCTTATGATCTTATGGGATAAATGACAAATATACTGGTAAGAAATTTTATATCTGGTTATATCATGTTAATTTATGGTAACATGGTTGGAATGCATGTAAAGTGATCACATTGCATTGAATATTAATACTCATTTATATTTATATGTTGCATTACTTTGAATATTTATATGATTGCCTCACTAAGTGTATACTTAACGTGTGATGATTTTCACGCGTAGGAAAAAGAGAAGAAAATGAGTAAGGAGCTAAGCTTGGCACTAATCACCAAGAAAATATTTACAGGTAATAATGATGACATCATACTATGTTCTAAAAGTTCTACCTGGCATGTATATGAGAATGAAATGTCTGCAATTTCCTAATATAGTTAGTATTAAATATAATTAATAATATGAATAAATATTATGATATTAAACTATGCTTAGCAAAAAAATAATTTAGGTTTTAAATCAAACTTGGTGGACAGTCATATTAATTTTATGAAACAAAACATAATTGTCTATCATTACTTGAAACTAGTTTTGAATTAGTAACCAAAAATATTATATTACGATTTTCTTTGAATAATTATTTTATAATAATTATTAAAGTTATGAAACTAGGGATGTTTTAATGAAACAAAATTTTACTCAGTTGAATTAAAGAATTGTTTTGATTTTATGATGTGACATCTGTAACTCTTATTGGTTCACATATATGGGTTATGGGTGCTACAGATCCTGCTTTACCTAAGCAATTAGTAGTTACCCGTTAGAAAAACGATAAGAAGTTATAGATAAATTCATAAATTATGGACCTTATTGAATTCTTATGTTTGGGTATCCTCCATCTGGTCCAAATGATCATCCAAGATTATTTCAAACTAAATGGTTTAAGACATTTAATTGGTTGGAGTATTCACCGACTACTAATGGTTCTTATTGTTTCTTGTGTTTTCTTTTTGGAAAGAAACCGTTATGAAAATATGGTTCAAATAATTTTACAGTACAAGGATTTAAAATTTTGAAGAGGATTTGAGGGAAATAATGTCCATTTAAAATGCATATGGGGAAATATATTAATTCAACTCATGGATATTATGTTCAGTGTTGGAAATATTTCAAGAATCTCAAAGGTCATCTTGATAATTTATTTGAAAATCTAACTCCGAAACAAAATGTCAATAATTTTTTATGATTAGGTGCTTCAATAGATGTTGTACGATGGCTCATATTTGAAGGATGTACATTCAGAGGACATGATGAGAGTGCAAAGTAAAAAAAAATCAGGGAATTTTCTAGATATATTGAAACTCTTTTCTTCTTACAATAAGGATACACGAGACGTTGTGTAATCCCCCAAACATCGGGTCAGTGAGTAAAATGTAAGGATTAAAAACTGGTGGTTTAATTTGAATAAATTGAAAAGTACAAGGACTAATTTTTGAAATTATGCTTAAGATTTATTATTAAGGATGGAAGAATGAAGGGGTATTATGATCTTTTAGCAGGAAATGAATTTAATATTCATTTTTAGAGATATTTATTAAGTGATTAATAGGGAAAAAGGAAAAGTCTGAAACTTTGGTTATTTACTCTTCTTCTTCTTCTCTTCCCCGTAACTTTATTGATAAGGTAATATATGATTGAAGTTGGTTAGTCATTTCATTTTTGGGTTGGTTTTGAAACCTGTAGTTGATATAGAAGCTTAAGGAAAGTTTAAGGATGAATAAAAATAAGAGATTAGTGAATTGTTAGTGAATTAGTAAAATGAGTTTTTAAGTGAATTGATGAAATTTGATTAGTAATTGGATTTTAAAAGAATATTTGAATTGTCAAAGATGTAATAAGAAATTTGGAGCCTTAGAATTGATTGAAAACAATTTTGAATATTTGGTGTGATTTTGAGTTTTAAGTGTTCTCTGGAGAAGTTGGATGTTATAAGGAGATTTATGAATGTAAGTTAGTTGGGATAAGTGATAAGGAGTTTGATGGCATTGTTAGAGATAAGAGTAAGAGATTTAGGTGAAATTTGGGTAAAAATCGAAGTGAAATAAGTAAAATTTGGGTAAGGATATCGGTACTGGAAGAACAGTACCAATACTATATGGTTAAATTGAAGGAAAGAGTATGAGTACGATGAACATTATTGATATTGATTGAAGTAGTATCGATACTGATGTGGAGGTATCGATACTGTAATTGAAAATTTGATTTTCATAATGTAAAAATGGTATCGATACTGAAGTGGGTATCGACACCATAGAAGAGAAATATCAATATTATAGGAGGTGTACCGATATTATTCAGTATGAAATTTTAGTGGTTGGTTTATTTTGTTCATGTAAATGCAAATATGTTAATATTTGATGTATACTATTGGAAATTTCTGTTTGAGGGTTGAAATTGAAGTTAGAATGTGAAATTAAGTCATTTTTGAAAGTTGGTAAAAGTTTATGTACAAAATGGTGAACATTGAGAAAGTTAATGGCTTAAGTGGTAATTATGGTATTGTTGAGATTTTGGGCTGTAAGTTTAATGCTGGAAAATTATTGGGCTTATGTGGGCTTTAATATAAGAATTTATGAAAAACGCCCATTATGAATAAAAAGTAAAAGTTAGGATGAATTTTAAAATAATCCGAAAATAATTATACTTTTGAGTATTATTATTTTGTATAAATGTTAGAAAGTATACTAACATTGTATTTTATATTTTATGTGTGATTAAGGATGCTTGTGTAGATCGTAATCAAATTCCCGAGACAAGCAAACAAAAAGGCAAGGATAAAGCTACAGAATAGTCGGACTACATTAAGGCATAATATTGAGGCATACCAGGTGAGTGCATTTATTATGTAATTATATTATATGAGAACGACTGGGATGAGTCAACCTAAAACGTTTTTTTAAAAGCATGTTTTATCGTATTTTGAAATATTTTCATAAAGTTTATGAAAATGATTTTACGAATAATTTTAGGGTATGAACTGCCCTAAAATAGATGGATGACTTCTATATTGTTTTAACAGCTATCGATGTTTTAGAATAAATTTTTAATCTGCTAATTTGACTTAAAGGCCTATTGTATGTGCATTAAGAGTCATAGGTGTATTTCGACATACTTTGTGTATGATGGTTATTCATTGATTTTGTATAATGCATATATTGCATTTTCGTATTAGTACTATGTGTACTTTTGATACTTTGTGTACATCCATGGTATTCATAATGAGTTTGTGAATTATCATTTTGTCACTATGTGTGCACCCATGGTATTCATAATGAATTTGTGAATTACAATTTCATTTCCATAGTATATTGGTGTTGTCATCACAGAACCTATGCTTTCATTTAACACTTAAGTACAACTCATGTACCTTGCATTCTCATTCGACATACATTGGGAAAATAAATGGATACTTTGGAAAAATATTATTTCGCAGGCTATATGAAAGAAATTTGGTTTACCAAGTTTGTTTTATGTATTACTATTATTTATACGATTAAATTCATATTTTGATATTTTATGATATGCTTATGTTTTGGTTACGCCTATTTTATATTAATATACCTCACTACGTGAATACTTAGCGTGAGATGGTTTCACGTGTAGGTAATAGCATAATAGTGGAGTAAGGAGTGCAACTGACATCGTAAATCAAAGTTTGCCTCATCAGTCACTATATGACATTTATGTCTACTTTTGTTATTACTAGATATCATGTAATAGATTTATGATGATGCTATGAAATATATTTGACTTATGATGTGGTAGTATTTTTTTATATTAGAACATTAAGGTTACTTTACATAATATTAGTTAACGAACGCTTTTATTATTATTATATTAAAATATTTTATTTATAGAAACAAAATTTTAGTGGTTTTCAGATACGAAAATGTTTTAAAAGTAATGTGACATATGTGACTCGTGTATTGGATGTATACGGGAAATGGGTGTTACATTTATTGGTATCAGAGCTACAAGTTTAGCCTATTCTTAGTTGAAACCAGGTGTATTTTACTTTAAAAAGAGTTTACATGCCACTAGGATGTCAAAGTTACTAATATGGTGTCGTTAGAATATGATTGATGTCAATCCTTACTAACTTGAGTTGTTATTATTATGTATGTCGTATTAGATGTCAGAATCTGTGAATTCACAGAGAGGGACTGAATAAGAAGTTCGAGAAGGGTCAGGTAGAGAGAGAAATTAAGCTAATAATGAGCATCGATCCAGTCTGAAAATGCTAGCGCACCGGTATATCAGGGTATGCCAGTGCTAGAGTATGGAGCTTTTATGTAGGCTCTTGATGCGATCTTGACTCGATTTCAACCTCGTTCGCCTCCCCCTACTCCTCTAGCACCACAGATGTTAATCCTAAAATAGCTAAAAAGTTTGGGAGCACCTAAGTTTAAAGGAGAAGAGGATAAAGGTCCTATAGATGCTGACTTATGGTTAAACGAAATTAAGGTTATGCTTGAAAATCTTCAATGCTCAGATTCTGAAAAAGTTGGGCGGAGCTGTATCTTTACTTCGAGGATCATCTCGAGTGTGGTGTACAAACACTACGATATATGCACCACCTGAGCAAGTGACTTGGCAGTTCTTTCAGGATGAATTTAAGAACAAGTACATTGGAGAACAGTTTATACGGGCGATGTTACTGAAGTTTCTTAATCTGAAACAAGGTGATCGAGCAATACATGAGTACGAGGCTGAGTATAACAAGCTAAGTCATTTTACTACTGAAGCAGTTCCCAATGGTAAGGCTCAACATGAATCATCGAGGGATTGAAGCCTAAGATGAAAGATATTATGTTGGCTTTAAACTTGCCTACCCAACAAGAAGTCAAAAATTGAGATAAGGACATCGAAAGAGCTTAAGAGGATACTTTAGCAAATGAGCAGGGTATGTATATGGGGAAAAGAGTTGGAACATCTTCAACTTTCTATAATGCTAAAAGAGGAAAAGGTTTAAGTTCCCGATAAAATAATAGAGCTGGTTCTGCTGTAGCTTCGCAAAAGAATAAATCATCATAATCTTTTGATGCTACCTCAGGTAGAGCATACGAAGAACAAAATACTCCCTAGCAGACATGTGGCAAATTTCACCGTGGAGTATGCAGATTGCTCAGTGGTGCTTTTTTCCATTGTGGTGAGACTGGTCACTATGCTCGAAATTGTCCTAAGAGATCCGGGGATAAACAATACAAACTGATAGATCAACAGTAGCATCTCATAGAGGTAGAGGAAGAGGTAGATCTAGAGGACAATCTGAGTCAATCTAGTGACCAAAGATACGAGGAGTACCAAGAATTTATAATATTAAGACTAATGAGGATCGTGATGACCAAAAGATTTTAACAGGTACATCCATTTTTTTGATGAACCTGGTTCTACGCACTCTTATATTAGTACAAAGTTGATTAGAGCCAGTGAAATTTCATTAGAATCAATCTTTAGTGAGTTGATAGCGGTAAACCCTATGGGTCATAGTGTAAGGGTAACTTGAATATGTAGAAAATGTACGATAAAGATTCATGGGGTTGTGTTATCGACAAACTTGATGGAATTGCCTTTCGATGAGTTTGAAATTAATTTTTGGCATAGATTTATTGTCTCGACATCATGGATGGGTTGATTGTTGCAAGAAGTGATTTTTTTTAAGAATATGGAATGCTCAGAAATCATAGTAATCAGTGAAAAAGCGAAAGCACCATCCAATATGATAACAACAATTATTGCAAACAAAATGATGTCGAAAGGGTGTATAACTTTTCTGGATAATGTAATAGACAATAAAATATTGAAAGTGAGATTGGATGATATTCCAACAGTTTGGGAGTTTCCAGATGTTTTTTTTGGAAGAATTACCGGGTTTACCTCTAGACCGTGAGGTGGAATTCAAGATTTATGATTACCCGGGTACTGAGCTTGTTTCTATGGCTCCAAATCAAATGACCCCAACTAAGTTAAGAGAATTAAAGGCCCAATTACATGAGTTGCTTGATAAGGGATTCATCAAACCCAATGTTTAACCTTGGGGATCACTTGTGCTTTTTGTGAAAAATAAGGATGGGTCTATGAAATTATACATAGATTATTGACAGTTATATAAGGTAACAATAAAGAATAAATATCCTCTTCTGATGATTGATGATCTGTTTGATCAATTGAAAGGTGCAAAACTGATCTTTAAGATAAACCTTCGGTTAGGATACCAACAATTAAAGATTAAAGAGCAGGATATTCCAAACACATCTTTTTAGACTCGGTATGGACATTATGAATTTATGGCGATGCCCTTCTATTTGACTAATGCTCCTGTAGCATTTATGGATTTGATGAACCGAGTATTCTAACCATATTTGGATAAGTTTTTGGTGGTATGTATTGATGTTATTTTGGTGTATTCAAAGTCAAGAGAAGAGCATGATGCTCATCTTTGTATTATTCTTCAGATTCTTAAAGAGAAAAAGTATTATGCCAAACTATCCAAATGTGAATTATGGTTAGAAGAGGTTGCTTTCCTTGGCCATATTGTCTCCATAGAAGGCATAAGAGTAGATCCCAAAAAGATTCAAGCTATAGTGGATTGGAAACCCCAAAGAATATTACTGAGGTTCAATTTTTTTTGGACTTGCTGGTTATTATCGAAGGTTCGTAAAGAACTTTTCGATGTTAGCTTAACCGCTAACTAAATTATTACAGAAAGTTGTGCCTTTTGTTTGGACAGAAAATTGCCAAGAGTTTTAAAACGCTAAAGAGGATTTTAACAGAGGAACTAGTGCTTGTACAACCTGAGTCGGGTAAAGACTATGTGGTTTTTAATGATATATCTCATAATGGATTAGGATGTGTGCTTATTCAAGAAGGGAAAGTTTTTTCCTATGCCTCAAGACAGTTGAAGACTCAAGAGAGGAATTACACGACACATGATTTAGAATTGACAACGGTCATGTTTTCTTTGAAGATTTGGCGTCAATATCTATATGGTGAGCGGTGTTATATTTATACAGATCACAAAAGTCTAAAGTACTTGTTGACTCAAAAAGAACTAAACTTGAAATAGAGAAGATAGATCGAGCTTTTAAAAGATTATGATGTGATCATCGATTATCATCCAATGAAGGCTAATGTGGTAGCTGATGCACTTAGCCGAAACACTTTTACAGCTTTACGAGCTTTGGATACACGTTTATCATTAAAGGAATATGAGACCTTGATTGCTGAGCTTAAGTTAAAGTCGATGCTATTGGATCGGATAATTGGCAAGAATTGCACTCGTAGAAAAAGGTGTAACACCATCTCCGTGTATTTTTCTGTACATGATATATATATGTCACATTACTTTTTAAAACACTTTTTCATTTATAAACCCATAAAATTTTGTTTCAAAATTTTTAACTAAAACATTTTAGTACCATCATAATACAGTCGTTGAAATATACTACCAAAATTTCTACTTTATATACTTTTACAACGTTTTTCTTAATTTTGATTACATGCCAAAATTTTCAAAAAAAGATGATTATCCTACTGTTACTGATAAGAGTCAACCTTAGATTGATGATAGTTGCTGCTACAGCTGCACTCCTTACTCAACTAGTCTATGCTTTTACCTACGTGTGAAATTAACACATGTTAAGTATTTACTTATTGAGACATAATATTTTATAGAAACTACAATTTATACATAAGTATGTCATAGCTATTAAATGTTGAATTAAATCTCATACTCCATAAAGATCATATAAATCATTCTCAGTTAAACAATATTTTTTCTATACAATCATCTAAATTTTTCTTAGTAAGACCAACATACCTGTCCTTCTATATATTTTTCCCAATTATTCTTTATTTTCCCTATGTACGTTAAATGAGAATGTAATGTACATGTATTACACCAAAGTTCCAATTAGTCATTTATCTAATATAATTATCATGAGTGGCACCTTATATACCGTTAATACACTGTTATATATTTTCATTTGTAGCATCCTTGCATGCCAATTATGCATTGTTATATATTTTCGTTTATGACATCATTTCATGCAAATTATGCATTGTTATGCTCTTAGTCTTATACTCAAATGAATTTAACCTTTCATCCAACTGACATGATTGACACCTTTCTGCTAAATGCACAGTTAGGCTTTTGGTCTTTTTTCTCAAAGGCATTTAACCTTTCATCTAATTGACATGATTGACACCTTTCTGTCAAATGTACAATTAGGCTTTTAGTCTTTTATTTTATAACCTATCCTACTCTAATAATTATTCATATTATCAATTAACTATTTAATTTTATTATAAATTCTATAGTTTACAACAGTAGTGCCAAAATAGTCATTCCCCAAACATTACTATAATTTACAGGGGTTGTACCCCCACTACCAATACGAAAATCCATAAACTTATTATAAATTTATTAGTTTTTGAACTAATTCTTATCATTCATAACGATTAGATAAGTCCCTATTATAGAACCAAACTTCTTTAATACTATTATCACAAGCATCTTTAGTATGTTCAATATACCTTTTTTCTTGTACATTTTTCTTTTTATTTTTCTTTAGTAATTATTCGTTAATTTCATTTATGACATCCTTTAATACCTTAATGCATCATTTCATGCATTTCATTTATGGAATCCTTTCATTCCTTAACGTATCCTTTCATGCATTTAATTTATGGCATCCTTTAATGCCTTAATGCACCCTTTCATGCATTTCATTTATGGCATCCTCTCATGCCTTAATGCATCCTTTAAAGCATTTCATTTATGGAATCCTTTCATGCCTTAATGCATCCTTTCATGCATTTCAATTATGGCATACTTTCATGCCTTAATGCATCATTTCATGCATTTTAGTTATGGCATCCTTTCATGCTTTAATGCATCATTTCATTCATTTTAGTTATGAATTCGTTTTAGAGCAGTCCACACTCAAAAACTCATTCATAATATCCTTTCCATACATATAATGATAACATATTAATTAATGTAAAGAATACATTAACTTAAACGTTCTAATTTGAATAATTGAGAATCTTATTCATCTCAAATAATTACAATAAATGTACTCATCTGGCTTGCCTCGTTATTATATCAGAACGTAAATTTGATTACTCAACTACTTCACTTTTATCTTTCATTTTGCTTGACTCGAGAGTTTGATTTCGATCTTTGGCTATGAAGGAGAGCTCTTACACGAGAAAGAAGGAGAGAAGAGCACTTAGTGTTTTTCCCTTTTCTCCCTTTTTCCTGTATTTAATACCCTATCAAAATGAATTTTAAATTCATTTCCTCTTAAAGGACCAAAGTGCCCTTTTTATTCTTCCCTTGTTACTAATTGGTCTTAAACACTATTTCTAAGTCATTTCTAATCTTTTATCATTTAATTAATTAAATCCTCACATTTTTAAATCTTTTCAATAAAGTCACTGACCTGATATTTGGGGTATTACAATTCTCCCCCTCAAGAAAATTCGTCCTCAAATTTAAATACTTTATGCTTTTACCACAACACTTCAACTAGAGTAATCGTTTTGTTACTCGATTTTTGGATTTCTCGAATCCATATATGCATTGGTTCTTTTTCAAATTAAAATCTGATCGATAAGTAATAAGCAATGGAACATTTAAAAATTATAGGTTTTATCCATTTCGGGAGGCAAAAGCTAACTGATAAAATCTCAAAAGGTTAAAAAATTCTCGGACTCCATCCAAACCATAATACTTCCTCCCAAAGGGACACTTTCATAAAAACATTATCATCTTCTTGCTATTCAATCTACTTTTCTCTTTACATTAGCATAAGACTTTTGTAAATCGGAAGCGATCTTTAAAATTTTTATCTTGTGTAACTTTCATTTTTTACTCCATTTCTGTCATTAATTCAGGTTCAACTAGATTTCGATATTTTAACTCAAACTAATCTAATGGTGTTTAACCCTTTTCCCATATAAATCTTTATATACAACCATCTTGATGTTCGATTAATAACTGTTATTGTTAGCAATTTTTCTAAAAGCAACCATTTTCCATTGATCCCTTGGAATCAATTACATATGCCCTTCATATACCTTCTAATATCGAAATAGTTTGGCATCCAAGTTCTTCTCTCAAAGAGTCTTATTTAACTGCCAAAACTCTATGCCTAACCATATCAATTTATCTTTCTTTTCGCTAATAACACAATTACTTCCTAAGATGAAATACTCAGGATGATAAAACTTTGATCAATCAACTCTTATAATCGAGCACCTAATTATCTTAACTCACTTACATCATTTTATACTAAATCATAGAAACATGTTCAATACCTTAAGAATCATCAACCTTGAATTACAACTCTCGATCTGGAGGTAACTCAATAAATTTACCTAAAAATACATCTATAAATTCCCAAATTTTGTGAAATTATCCAACAATTCTACTTTAGTTATTTGAGTATCCATTACATTAGCCATAAAATATATATATATATATATATTCCCAAATTTTGTGAAATTATCCAACAATTATACTTTAGTTATTTGAGTATCTATCACAATCATTATCGATGTCACCTTGAGCGAGCGATGATTTTACTTTCTGTCCAAAAACTATAATTTCAATCAGATTCACCGAGAAAATTGTCTCTGTAATCTTTATTAAATTTTTACTACCTGCCAATCTCACACTTGTACCATGACCCACTAGGGTTTACCGTTATCATCTTACTCGAGATTGAGTTGAATAGAATACTTTTATTTTAAAAATTTTCATTTCCTCCTTGAGGCAATCCGTATAACTTTTTCGGATCCATTTAAAATATTCACGAGCAATTGAAACATTTTATATCTCAACTATGAAAGTCTACTTATCCAAATCATTTGATAAGAAGACTTTACAACTTTGTACCAATAACCTCATAGCAGTTAATCCTAAAAATTACACTAGTAACCAAATTTACTCTTTTTCCTATCATTACGAACTTGACATTTTCCAAGTTCTCAAGAATTAATTTTGATTTTAAATAATAATTCATTGAAGTATGAAATGGGTAAAAAAACCATTTTCACAAATTACCTTCTAAAAGTAACTCTATTAGTCCATAAAACTTATCATTTATTCTTAAACGAACTCATAATCAGTTGATCTACAAATAACTTATCTTTCTATAAACTTTTAGAGGTCAATACATTTACCTCTTACTCATGTCCTCTTACTCAAATTAACAATATTTTAAATAATTTAATGATTCACTAAAATATTTCTCAATTATTTAAGCTTACCTGAAGAAACCTCAGAACCATCACTAAATTCAGAAATCACCTCTGGGTCCTTATTCGATTCAACTTCTCTTGGGTCAATTTTGATTTCGACCTTCTTTTCAATATTATCTACTTTCTTACATTTGTCCTTAGTTTCTAACATCTATTATGACATACACAATAATAACATTAAAGTTAATAAGGAGTGACATCAATCACACTCTAATTGACACCATATCAATAACTTTGACAATCTTAATGGCATGTAATCCTTTTACTCAATTCAATTAAACCCAGTTTTGGCCAAGAAACGACTAAACCTGTAGCTCTTATAACAATAAATGTAACACCCATATCCCTTGTATTCTTTTGTACACGAGATATAAATGTCACAATATTTTTTAAAATAAATTTTCATTTATAATTCCGTAAAATTTCGTCTGAAATTTTTAACTAAAATATTTTAGTAGCATCATAGAACAGTTGTTGAAATATACTACCACAAAATCCACTTTATTTACTTTCCAGAACATTTTCTTAATTTTGATTACATGCCAGAAATTTTCAAAATAAACATGATTGTCCTACTATTACTGATGAGAGTCAACCTTAGATTGATGATAGTTATTGCTACTGTTGCACTCTTTACTCGACTAGTCTTTGCTTTTACCTACGCGTGAAATTAGCACACGTTTAGTATTTACTTAGTGAGACATAATATTGTACAGAAACTGTAATTTATACATAAGTATCTCATATCTATTAAATGCCTAATTAAATCACATACTCCATAACGATCATATAAATCCTTTTCAGTTAAACTAGATTTCTTATAGACAATCATATAAAATTTTCTTAGTAAGATCAACTTACCTATTCCTCTGTAAATTTTTCCCAATTATTCTTTATTTGCCTTATGTACGTTAAATGAGAAAGTAATGTACATGTATTACACCAAAGTGCCAATTAATCCTTTATCTTATAAACTTATCATGAGTGGCACCTTATATACCGTCAATACACCGTTATATATTTTCATTTGTGGCATCCTTGCATGCCAATTATGCACTGTTATATATTTTCGTTTATGACATCCTTTCATGCCAATTATGCATTGTTATGCTTTTGGTCTTATACTCAAAGGCATTTAACCTTTCATCTAACTGACATGATTGACACATTTTTGCCAAATGCACAGTTAGGCTTTTAGTCTTTTAGTCAAAAGCATTTAACCTTTCATCTAACTGACATGATTAACACCTTTCTGCCAAATGTACAATTAGGCTTTTAGTCTTTTATTTTAGAACCTATCCTACTCTAATAATTATTCATATTATCAATTAACTATTTAATTTCATTATAAATTCTATAATTTACATTTACAGTGCCAAAACAGTCATTCCCCAAGCATTACTATAATTTACATGGGTTGCACCCCCACTACCAATACGGAAATTCAAAAACTTATTATAAATTTCTTAGTTTTTGAACTAATTTGTATCATCCATAAGGATTAGATAAGGCCCTATTATGGACCCAAACTTCTTTCATACTATTATCATAAACATCTTTAGTATATCCAACATACCTTTCTTTCTTATACATTTTTCTTTTTATTTTTCTTTAGTAATTATTCCTTAATTTCATTTATGACATCCTTTCATGCATTAATGCATCCTTTCATGCATTTCATTTATGGAATCCTTTCATGCCTTAATGCATCCTTTCATGCATTTCATTTATGGCATCATTTATGCCTTAATGCATCCTTTCAAGCATTTCATTTATGGCATCCTTTCATGCCTTAATGCATCATTTCATGCATTTCATTTATGGCATCCTTTCATGCGTTTCATTTATGGTATCATTTCATGCCTTAACGTATCCTTTCTTACATTTAATTTATGGCATCATTTCATGCCTTAATGAATCCTTTCATGCATTTCATTTATGAAATCCTTTCATGCCTTAATGCTTCCTTTCATGCATTTCATTTATGGAATCCTTTCATGCCTTAATGCATCATTTCATGCGTTTCATTTATGGCATCCTTTCATGCCCTAATGCATCATTTCATGCATTTTAGTTATGTCATCCTTTCATGCCTTAATGCATCCTTTCATGCATTTTAGTTATGGCATCATTTCATGCCTTATTGCATCATTTAATTCATTTTAGTTATGAATTCTTTTTAGAGCAGTTCAAACTCAAAAACTCATTCATAATATCCTTTCCATACATATAATGATAACAAATTAATTATTGTAAAGCATATAGTGACTTGAACATTCTAATTTGAATAATTGAGAATCTTATTCATCTCAAATAATTACAAAAATGTACTCACCTGGCTTGCCTCGTGATTATATCCAGAACATAAATTTGATTACTCAGTTACTTCGCTTTTATCTTTTATTTTGCTAGATTTGGGAGTTTGATTTTGATCTTTGGCTTTGGAGGAGAGCTCTTACACGGGAAAAAAAGAAGAGAAGACCACTTAGTGTTTTTACCTTTTCCCCTTTTTTCCTATACTTTAATACTATATTAAAATGAATTTTAAATTCATTTTCTCTTAAAGGACCAAAATGCCCTCTTTATTTTTCCCTTGTTACTAATTGGTCTTAAACACTGTTTCTAAATCATTTCTCATCTTTTATCATTTAATCAATTAAATTATCATATTTTAAATCTTTTCAATAAAGTCACTAACCTGATATTTGGTGTATTACAAAAAACAAGACTAAAGACTTCAAAATTAGGACTAATGGATATTTATATTATCGTGGAAGACTTTGTATTCTAGATAAAGAAGAATTAAAGAAAGATATTCTCTTTGAGGCACGTTATTGTCCATTAAGTATGCATCTAGGCGGGAATAAGATGTATCATGTTATAAAGAGTCGATATTGGTACGTGGCATAAAAAAAGCAATTACAGAGTTTGTTGCAAAATGCCTGACATGTTAGCAAGTGAAAGCTGAGCATCAAGTGCCTTCCGAATTGCTACAACCGATATCCATTCCTTAGTGGAAGTGAGAACAAGTTACTATGAATTTTGTTATAGGCCTGCCTTTGACACCCAATAAAAAGGACTCAATATTGGTAATTGTGGACAGATTGACCACGACATCTCACTTTATTCCAGTTCAGATGGATAAATATGAAGATTTGTATATAAAAGAGATAGTTCGGCTACACGGTGTACCTGTATCGATAGCATCCGACCAAGATCCAATGTTTACTTCAAGATTCTAGAATTCTTTGCTCGAGGCATTGGGTACTTGATTGAATTTCAGCATGACTTTTCCTCCATATACAGATGGTTAGTCAGAGTGAACTATTCAGATATTGGAGGATATGTTAAGAGCATGCGTGATTAAATTTAAAGGATCATGGGAAAGATATTTGCCTTTAGCGTATTTTTCTTACGATAACAATTATCAATTTAGTATCAAGATGGCTCCGTATTAAGCCTTGTATGGGAGGAAGTTCCAAACACCATTAAATTGATTTGAGTTAAAAGATTGAGATCTAGTTGGCTCTGATTTAATGAAAGAAATAAAAGATAAAGTGAAAGTTATCCAAGATAATCTTAAGATAGCTTTCGATTAACAAAAGTCTTATGCTAATCTAAAGAGAAAAGATATTGAATATCAAGTGGGAGATAAGGTATTTCTAAAAGTATCACCTTGGAAGAAAGTATTGCGGTTTGGGCACAAAGGAAAGGTGAGTCTGAGATTTATTGAACCTTATGAGAGTTTAAAAAGAGTCGGACCAATAGCTTATCAGTTAGCTTTTCCTCCCAAAATGGAAAAGATCCATAATGTTTTTCATGTGTTGATGCTCATGAAGTACCGATCAGATCCTTCGCATATTATCACACCAGAGGAAATAGAGATCCGACCAGATTTGACTTACGAAGAATAACTAGTACGTATCGTGGCTCGAGAAATCAAATAACTGTGTAGCAAGACGATTCCTCTAGTTAAAGTACTTTGGCAAAATCATAAAGTCGATGAAGCTACTTGGGAAAGAAAGGAGGACATGAGGAAGAAATATCCACACCTCTTCACATCAGTTACATTTTAAAATTCAAGGAAACTTTTTCTTAAAGGGGGAGAATTGTAATACCCCAAACATCGGGTCAATGACTAAAATATAAGGATTTAAAAGTTTGTGGTTTAATTTGAATAAATTGAAAACTACAAGGACTGATTTTGGAAATTATGTTTAGGACTTATTATTAAGGATGGATGAATGTAGGGGCATTATGGTCTTTTAGCAAGAAATGAATTTAATATTCATTTTTAGAGATATTTATTAAGTGATGAATAATATAAAAGGAAAAGACTGGAACTTTGGTTCTTTACTCTTCTTCTTCTTTTTCTCTTCCCCGTAACTTCATTGATAAGGTAAGATATGTTTCAAGTTGGTTATTCCTTTCATTTTTGAGTTGGTTTGGAAGCCTTGAGTGATATAGAGGCTTAAAGAAAGTTTAAGGATGAATAAAACTAAGATATTAGTGAATTGTTAATGAATTAGTAAAATTAAATTTTAAGTGAATTGATGAAATTTGGTTAATAATTGGATTTTAAAAGCATATTTGATTTGTTAAAGATGTAAATAAGAAATTTGGAGCCTTAGAAGTGATTGAAAACTTGTTTGAATATTTGGTGTAATTTTTAGTTTTAAGTGTTCTTTGGAGAATTTGGATATTATAAGGAGATTTATGAATGTAAGTTAGTTGGGATAAGTTATAATGAGTTTGATGGCATGGTTGGAGATAAGAGTAATAGATTTAGGTGAAATTTTGGTAGAATTCGATGTGAAATAAGTAAAATCTGTGTAAGGGTATCGGTACAAGAAGTACAGTACCGATACTATAAGGTTAAATTGAAGGAAAATGTATGAATAAGTTGAACAATATCGATACTGATTGAAGTAGTATCGATACTGATATGGAGGTATCGATACCAAGAGGAAGGTATCTATACTGTAATTGAAAATTTGATTTCCATAATACAAAAATGGTATTGATACTGAAGTGGGTATCATTACCATAAATGAGAAGTACTGATACTGTAGGAGGGGTACCGATACTATTCAGTCTAAAATTTTAGTGGTTGGTGTATTTTGTTTATGTAAATGCGTATTTGTTAATATTTGATGTATACTACTGGAAATTTCTATTTGAGGGCTGAAATTGAAGTTAGAAAGTGAAATTAAGTCATTTTGAAAAGTTGGTAAAGTTTAAGTACAAAATGGTGAACATTGAGAAAGTTAATGGCTTAAGTGGTAATTTTGGTATTGTTGAGATTTTGGGCTGTAAGTTTAATGCTAGAAAATTATTGGGCTTATGTGGGCTTTAATTGAAGAATTTATGACAATGACCCATTATGAATAAAAACAAAAAGTTATGATGAATTTTAAAAGAATTCAAAAATAATAATACTTTTGAGTATTTTTATTTTGTATAAATGGTAGAAAGTATATTAACATTGTATTTTATATTGTACGTGTGATTATGGATGTTTTTGTAGATCGTAATTAAATTCCTGAGACAAGTAAACAAAAATGCAACGATATAGTTACAAAATAGTCGGACTATATTAAGGCATAATATTGAGGCATATCAGGTCAGTGCATTTATTATGTAATTATATGATATGAGGACGACAACGATGAGTCATCCTCAAACATTTTTATAAAATCATGTTTTATCATATTTTGAAATATTTTCATAAAATTTATGAAAATGATTTTACGAATAATTTTAGGGTATGAACTAGCCTAAAATAGATGGATGGACTTATATATTGTTTTAACAACTATCAATGTTTTAGAATAAATGTTTAATCTATGAATTTGACTTAAAGTCCTATTCTATGTGCATTTAGAGTCATAGGTGAATTTCGACATACTTTGTGTATGATTGTTATTGATCGACTTTGTGTAATGCATATGTTTCACTTTCATATAAGTACTATGTGTACTTTCGACACTATGTGCTCATCCATGTTATTCATGACGAGTTTGTAAATTACCATTTTGGCACTATGCTTTTGTTTAGCGCTTAGGTGCAACTCATGTACCTTGCATTCTCATTTGACATACATTAGGTAAATAAATGGATACTTTGGAAAAATATTGTTTAGCAAGTTATGTGAAAGAATATTGGTTTACCAAGTTCGTTTCACGTATTACTATTATTTATACAATTAAATACGTATTTTGATATTTTATGATATGCTTATGTTTTGGTTATGCCTCTTTTATATTATTATGCCTCACTAAGTGAATATTTAGCGTGTGATGGTTTCAAGCGTAGGTAATAGCATATGAGCGGAGTAAGGAGTGCAGTTCATATCGTAAATCAAAAGTTGCCTTATCAGTAATAGTATGGCATTTATGTCTACTTTTGATATTACTAGATGGCATGTAATATGTAATACCCCAAATATCGGGTAAGTGATTATATTCAAATAATTTAAAATTTGGAGGATTTAATTGAATAAATGGTAAATTATAAGAAATGATTCGATTAAGACCAATTAGTAAGAATGGAAGAATGAAAGGGCATTTTGGTCTTTTAGAGTATAATAAATTTAAAATTCATTTTATTAGGGATTTAAGAAAAGTAAAAAGGGGAAAGTTGAAAACTAAACTAAGTCATCTACTATTTTTCTTCCCCCGTGACCGTGCTCTCCTCCATAGCCAAAGGTAAGTCTTTAGCTAGCTAGTTTTTCCTTCCATTTTTGGTTTGTTCTTGAAACCTTAAGTGATATGGAAGCTTAAGGAAGGGTTATAGAGGATTAAAACTAAGAAATAGGTGATTGAAAATGGGTTTTTGAATGGTATGTTAAAATATGAGTTTTTATTGAGGTTTATTAGTAGATTTGACTTGCCAAAGAATTAAATAAGAGATTAGAAGCCTTGGATGTGATTCAAAACATGTTAGAAAAAGTAGTATGATTCTTAGTTTGAGATGTTCTTTGGAGAATTTAGATGTTATAAGAAGCTAAATGGACGAAAGTTAGTTGGGTTAAGTGGCGTTAAATTTAAGGGTATTTTGAGGTAGAAATAATAGATTTAAATGAAAATTTGTTAAAAAGCAAGCTGATAAATGGAAAATCTGGGTAGGGGTATCAACTGGAAGAACAGTACCGATACGATAGGTTTAAATTTAAAGAATTACGATGAACAAAATCGATACTAATGTAATTAGTACCGATATTGATGTGGGTATCGATACTAAGAGAAAGGTATCGATACCATGGATTCCGAAATACAGAAATGGTATCTATACTAAAAGGGAGTATCGATACCATAATATAGAAGTATCGATTCCATGGTAAGGGTACTGATACTGTTGAGCCTGAAATTGTAAGATAGGTTGAAATTGTAATAGAATTTGAAAATAATAGTACTTTTGAGCATTTTAAAGTATAAATGTTAGGGAATATACTAACATTGGTATGATATGTTTCTTTAATGGATGCTTGTGTATATCATAACCAAGCTCCTTAGTCAAGCAAGAAAAAGGGAAAAGATAAAGTTGCCGAATAGCTGGACATCATTACAACTTATTAGCTAGGCTTATCAGGTGAGTTCATTTATTGTATTTATATGAGATGAGGAAGACTCACAATGAGTCAACTTAGAATGTTTTGGTTTAACGTTTGTTTTATAGTATTTAATATACTTTCATAAATATGTATGTCAATGATTTATGAATAAGTTTTAGAGTATGAACTGCTCTAAAATAAATGGAAATGCATAACGGTGCATTATTGGCATAAATGTGCCATAAATGAAAATGCATAACGTTGCATTATTGGCAAAAAAGTGATATAAATGAAAATGCATAACGATGCATTATTGGCAGAAAGATGCCATAAATAAAAATGCATAAAGGTGCATTATTAGCAAAAAGGTGCCATAAATCAAAATGCATAACGATGAATTATTGGTAGAAAGGTGTCATAAATGAAAATGCATAAGGACACATTTTTGGCATAAAGGTGACATAAATGAAAATGCATAACGGTGCATTATTGGCAGAAAGGTGCAATAAATGAAAATGCAAAACGGTGCATTATTGGCAGAAATGTGCCATAAAAAAATTGGATAATGGTGCATTATTGACTGAAAGGTACCATAAATGAAAATGCATAAAGATACATTATTGGCAGAAAGGAGCCACTCATGGTATTCATAAAAGGTGAACGGCCATTTCGGCACTTCGGTGCAATATATATACCTTAAATTTTTATTTAACATATATTGGGCAAAATAAAGTATAATTGGGAACAAAATACAGAAGAATATGAAAGATACCTGGGTTTAATTGAGGTGATTAATTAATTTTTATGAAGTATACAAATTAGTTCGTATTTAAATAGCTATGATATGATTATGTATGAATTTCAGTTCAATTAAATTATTATGCCTCAATAAGTTAATACTTAATGTGTGTTGATTTCACGCGTAGGTAAAAGTCGATATTAAAAGTAAAGAGTACTGAGCAACTCCAAGCATCAAGGAATATATTGCAATATCAGTATGACATCCTATGATAAAATTTTTGACTTAGTTTAGTGGCATGTACTTATGAATGTCCTATTAGCTCTATTTAAATATTTTAGAAATTGGTTTGTAATAGATTAATTGGATCGTCTTATATTGATTTTAAATATGGATAATATGAACTAGTATTGATAAATTAAGTAGACGTGTTTAATATATATATAATTGAAGAATGTATAATAATTTATATTATTATATGGTTTTATCTAAAGAAAACGAAAATTTTACTAATTTTCAAGTATCGAGAATGTTTCAAAAGTCATGTGACATCTGTAACTCGTGTACTGGAACGTATACGAGAAATGGGTGTTACATTTATTGGTATCAAAGCCAGGTTTAGTCGTTTCTGGACATGAAACGAGTATTAATTTTTTTAAGAATGTATACATGCCACTAGGATGTCAAAAGTTTATTGATAGTTGTATATATAATGTGATGATGCTTATAAGGGAGTAAAGTTACTTTTTGTTAATGTAAGATGATTTTGATTGTGTTTAGATGTTGGAAACTAATGGTTAAGATAAGAAAGTTGATAATGTTGAAAAGAAGGTCGAGATCAAAATCGACCCAAGAGAATCCTACATGACTTCAGTATCACACCTTAGAAGGGTAGAATTTGCTAGGGATTTTCCTTCCTTATGTGGAAGGAATCCCTAGCGTTTAACGTCTTTTCTGCATTTAAGGAGACCATTAAAAAGTTTGAACGATTTACAAGAGAAGTTGAATCGGATGAGGATCCATAGGAGATTGTTGAATCTAGTGATGATTCTGAGGTTTCTTCAGGTAAGCTTAAATAATTGAGAAATATTTAAGTGAAGCTTTAAATTTTTAAAGCATTGTTAATTTGAGTAAGAGGAAGTGAGTATGCGGTAAATATGTTGTTCGCAAAAAGTTTATAGAAAGCTGAGTTATTAGTGAATCAAATGATTATCATTTTGTTTGAGAATAAATGTTAAGTTTTATGGACTTGATAAAGTTAATTTTAGAAGGTAATTTGTGAAAAATGGATTGTCTAGCCATTCCATGCTACAATGAATTATTATTTAGAATTTAGATTAATTCTCGAGAACTTGAAAAGTGTCAAGTTCGTAATGATAGAAAAAAAAGTAAATTTGTTTACTAGTGTAATTTTTAGCATTAACTGCTATGAAGTTATTTCTATAAAGTTGTCAAGTCTTCTTATTAAATGATGTGAATATTTAGACTTTCATAGTTGAGATAGAAAATATTTCAGTTGCTCGAGAATATTTTCAATGGATCTGGAAAAGTTACACATATTTACTCAAGAAGGAAATAAGAAATTTTAAAATAAAAGTATTCTATTCAACTTAATCTCGAGTGAGATGATAGCAGTAAACCTTATGGGTCATGGTGCAAGTGTGAGTTGGACAGGTAGTAAATAGTTGATAAAGATTCCAAGGGCTGTGTTCCTAGAGAATCTGATGGAATTATCATTTGATGAGTTCAGATCATGTTGGGTATAGGTTGTTGGTCTCAAGAAACAATTATTTCAGAAAGATGCAAAAAATATGGAAATTATAGTTATTGGAGAGAAAGCAAAATCATCGCCCAAGGTGATATCAACAATGATTGTAAAGAAAATGATGTCAGAAAGATGTATAACTTTTCAGGCTAATGTGATAGATACTCAAATAATTAAAGTAGAATTGTATGATATTTCTACAACTCGGGAATTTATGGATGTCTTTTCAGATGAATTACCTGGGTTACCTCCAATCGAGATGTGGAATCCAAGGTTGATGGTTATCAAGGTATTGAGCATGTTTCTATGATTTCGTATCGAATGACTTAGGTGAGTTAAGAGAATTAGAGGCTCAATTAAAAAAGTTGATTGATTAAGGTTTCGCCAGACTGAGTGTTTCATCTTGGGGAGTATTTGTGTTATTAGAGAAAACAAAGATGAATCTATGTGGTTATGCATAGATTATCGATAGTTAAATAAGGTAATGATAAAGAATAAATATCCTCTTCCAAGGATTTATGATCTGTTTGATCAACGAAAATGCACAATAGTGTTCTTTAAGATAGAAATTAGGTCAGGATACCACCAATTAAAGATTAAAGAGGAGGATATATCAAAGACAACTTTTCAAACTCTATAAGGACCTTATGAATTTGTGGTGGTATTTATAGATGATAGTTTGGTATATTCCAAGCCAGAAGAGAGTTTTAAAATGCTAAAGAGGATTTTAATATAGGCACCAATGTTTATATAACTTGAGTTGGGTTTATGTGGTTTTGAGTGATGCATCTCCTAACGAATTAAGAAGGGTGGTTATGCAAAGAGATAAAGTTGTGGCATATGCCTTGATAAAGTTAAAGACTCACAAGAGAAATTACCCTACGCATGATTTAGAATTGGCAGCAGATGAGTTTGCTTTAAAGATTTGATGCCATTATCTGTATGGTAAGCGGTGCTATAGTTATGCTAATTATAAAAGCCTAAAGTACTAGTGGACTCAAAAAGAGTTGACCCTGAGACAGGAAAAATGAAAATTTCATGATAAGATTGGTATAAGTAGAAAATGAAGAGATTAAGAACTTTTGAGGTCAGGACCAATGGATGTTTGTATTATCATGAAAGACTTTGTATTACCGACGATGAAGAATTTAAGAAAAATATTCTTTTTGGGGCATTAAGTCCATTGACTATGCATTCAGGTGGAAATAATAGGCACCAAGATTTAAAAAGTCAGTTTGTTGGCCTGGTTTAAAAAGAGTCATCATGAAAATTGTGGCAAAGTGTATGACGTACCAATATAAGAAAAGCTAAACATCAAGAATTTTTTGGATTGTTTCAATCAATCTCGATTCATTAATGAAAGAGGGAAACGAGTCACTTTAGGCTTTGTTACAAGGCTACCTTTGACACCTAGCAAGAAAGACTTATTATGGATGATTGTTGATATATTTACCAAGACAGCTCACTTCATATTGGTACGAACATATTATTCGATAGGTAAATATAATGAGTTATGCATATAATAGATAGTTCGGCTGCATAGAATGCCTATGTCAATAGTGTCTGATCGAGACCCAAGTTTATTTCAATATTCTATAAGTCCTTGCATGAGGCATTGGGTACTTGATTGAATTTCAGCACAACTTTTCATCCACAAACAGATGGGCAATCAGAATGAATTATTCAGGTATTGGAGGATATGTTAAGGGTATGTGTGATTGAGTTTAAAGGATCGTGGGAAAGGTACTTGCCTTTAATGAAATTTTCTTTTACCAACAGTTAGCAATCGAGTTTTAAGATAGCTCCGTATGATGCCTTGTATGGGAAAAAGTGCATAACACCTTTAAATTGGTTTGAATTAAAAGATCGAGAACTGGTTAGCCTGAATTTGATAAAAGAAATAAATGAGAAGTTGAAAATTTTCCAAGATAATCTGAAGATAGCCTCTGATCGACAGAAATCTTATGTTGAATTGAAAAGAAAAGAAATTGAATTTCAAGTGAGAGATAAAGTATTTCTAAAGGTATCGCCTTGGAAGAAAGTATTGTGATTTGGGCGTAAAGGAAAGCTGAGTTCGAGATTCATTGGACCTTATGATATTTGAAAAGGGTCAGATCAGTAGCTTATCGGTTAGCTTTGCCTCCTGATATGGACAAGATCCACAATGTTTTTCACGTGTCGATGCTCAGAAGGTATCGATAAGATCCATCCCATATTATCATACCAGAGGAAATAGAGATCTGACCATATATGACTTACAAGGAAGAATCAGTGTGGATCTTGGCTCGAGAAAGCAAAGAACTATGTAACAAGAAGATTCCTCTAGTTAAAGTACTTTGGCAAAACCATAAGGTATGAGAAGCTATTTGGAAGAGAGAGAATGACATAAAGAATTAGTTTTCCACACCTCTTCGTATCAGGTACTTCTTTAAATTCGAGGACGGATTTTCTTAAGGGGAGAATTATAATACCCCAAATATCGGGTAAGTGATTATATTGAAATGATTTAAAATTTGGAGGATTAAATTGAATAAATGGTAAAGTATAAGAAATGATTTGATTAAGACCAATTAGTAAGAATACAAGAATGAAAGGGCATTTTGGTCCTTTAGAATATAATGAATTTAAAATTCGTTTTATTACGGATTTAAGAAAGAGAAAAATGGGAAAGTTTAAAACTAAACTAAGTCATATTCTATTCTTCTTCACCCGTGATCGTGCTCTCCTCCATAACCAAAGGTAAGGCTTCAGCTAGCTAGTTTTTCCTTTCATTTTTGGTTTGTTCATGAAACCTTAAGTGATATGGAAGCTTAAGGAAGGGTTATAGAGAATTAAAACTAAGAAAAGAATGATTTATTTGAGATTGAAGAAAATGGGTTTTTGAATGGTATGTTGAAATATGAGTTTTTATTGAGGTTTATTAGTAGATTTGACTTGTCAAAAAAGTAAAAAAGAGATTAGAAGCCTTGAATGTGTTTAAAAACATATTAGAAAAAGTAGTATGATTCTTAGTTTGAGATGTTCTTTGAAGAATTTAGATGTTATAAGAAGCTAAATTGACGAAAGTTAGTTGGGTTAAGTGATGTTAAGTTTAAGGGTATTTTTTGAGGTAGAAATAAGAGATTTAAACGAAAATTTGTTAAAAATCAAGCTGAAAAATGGAAAATATGGGTAGGGGTATCGATACTGGAAGAACAGTACCGATACGATAGGTTTAAATTTGAAGAATTACGATGAACAATATCGATACTGATGTAATTAGTACCGATACTGATGTTGGTATCGATACTAAGAGAAAGGTATCGATACCATGGATTCCAGAATACAAAAATGGTATCTATACTGAAAGGGAGCATCGGTACCATATTATAGAAGTATCGATACCATGGTAGGGGTACCGATACTATTGAGCCTGAAATTGTAAGATAGGTTGAAATTGTAATAGAATTTGAAAATAATAGTCTTTTGAGTATTATTAAAGTATAAATGTTAGGGAATATACTAACATTGGTATGGTATGTGTCTTTAATGGATGCTTGTGTATATCATAACCAAGCTCCTTAGTCAAGCAAGAAAAAAGGGCAAAGATAAAGTTTTCTAATAGCTGGACATCATTATAACTTATTAGCTAGGCTTATTAGGTGAGTGCATTTATTGTATATATATGAGATGAGAAAGACTCGCAATGAGTCAACTTAGAATGCTTTGATTTAATGTTTGTTTTACAATATTTAATATACTTTCGTAAATGTGTATGTTAATGATTTATGAATAAGTTTTAGAGTATGAACTGGTCTAAAATAAATGGAAATGCATAACGGTGCATTATTGGCAGAAATGTGCCCTAAAAGAAAATGCATAACATTGCATTATTGGTAGAAAAATGCCATAAATGAAAATGCATAACGGTGCATTATTGGCATAAAGGTGTCATAAATGAAAATGCATAAAGGAGCATTATTGGAAGAAAGGTGCCATAAATGAACATGCATAACAGTGCATTTTTGGTAGAAAGGTGTCATAAATGAATATGCATAACGGTGCATTTTTGGCAGAAAGGTGACATAAATGAAAGTACATAACAATGTATTATTAGCAGAAAGATGCCATAAATGAAAATGCATAATGGTGCATTATTGGAAGAAATGTGTCATAAATGAAAATGCATTATGGTGCATTATTGGCAGAAATGTGCCATAAATGAAAATGCATAACGGTACATTATTGGCTGAAAGGTGCCACTCATGGTATTCATAAAAGGTGAATGACCATTTCGGCACTTCGGTTCAATTTATGTACCTTAAATTCTTATTTAACATATATTGGGCAAAATAAAGTATAATTGGGAACAAAATACAGAAAAATAAGTATGATGGGCATACTAAAAATGGTTTTGATGACTATATGAAAGATACATGGGCTTAATTGAGATGATTAATTGTTTTTTATGATGTACACAATTAGTTTGTATTTCAATAGTTATGATATGATTATGTATCAATTTCAGTTCAGTTATATTATTATGCCTCACTAAGTAAATACTTAATGTGTGTTAATTTCACTCGTTGGTAAAAGCCGAGATTAGAAGTAAAGAGTACTGAGCAACTCCAAGCATCGAGGAATATATTGTAATATCAGTAAGACATCCTATGATAAAATGTTTGGCTTAGTTTAGTGGTATGTACTTATGAATGTCCTATTAGCTCTATTTAAATATTTTGGAAATTGGTTTGTAAGAGATTAATTTGATCGTCTTATATTGATTTTTAATATGGATAACATGAACTAGTATTGATTATTGGAGTAGACGTGTTTAATATATATATATATAATTGAAGAATGTCTTATAATATATGAAGACACTAAATTTTTATCCCGGTTCTATTATTTTTATTATAATAATTATAATTATTTTATTATTATTATTAAATAATTTTATTTATTTTACATGCCCAAATATTAAATCCCAAGGCCCAATTACAAGACCCAAATATATAATGCTAATATCAATTAGGGTTTACATCCCAGCCACCTCCTCCTCAACTATTCAATTACTGCCGACACCTCCAATGCCAAGTGACCCAACCAGCAGCTGCCGACTCCTTGCTGCCACGGCACCATCATCGTCGAAGTCTCTAGAACTGCCACGAAGCCACACACGTCGCTGCTCTAGGGGTGAGTCACCATAATAGTTTGGTGACTCACCAAAGCTTCCCCCTTTGGACTGGTCCAAGCCGAACACTGTGGTGGCTATAAAAGCCACCACCAAACCTGCAAACAGGGAGCAACCGAGAGATACCGAGCAAAACAGAAAAAAAGCCAAACACATACCACAACAACAGAGAGAGGAACCCAAGAGCAAGCAAACAACCAACATAGCATAACGAAACAACCACCAACAAAAAAAAAATAAAAGAGAAGAGAAGAGAAGAGAGGAACTTACTCTGTCGTCGGAGAGCTCCAAACGTCGCCAGAGAACCAAAACACCGAAGGTGAAAATCGTAGATTTACGATATATTATGGGGTTATAGGTTAAAATAACCTTAGATCGGGCCTTAGGACGTTTAGAGCTCTGTTTTGGGGTATTTTGGGGTTTTTCGGCTACCGTCAACGGTGGCCGGCGGTGGTCGACGGTGCCGGAGCACGGCTTTCGGCTATTTATACCCTCATCAAAACGACGTCGTTTTGATGAGGGGTCTGGGTGTAATTTCAAAATAGTTAAACTACACGCACAGTCACCTGAAGTTTATAAACTTCCATTTTAGCCGCTGAAATCAATTATGGACATATTAATATTATATTCGAATTTTATTTTATTCTATTTTAGTCTTTATCTGTATATTTATATGCTTAAGGTAAAATACCATGATTAATCTTTTTAATTTAAAAATAATAATTTTAATCCCGTATAATTATATAGGTTAAATTACACTGATAATATTTAGGTTTTATGGTATTTCAAATAATGTCTCTTAATTTTGATCTTTTATAAATTAATCACTAATTTTTTTTACTATGAATTTTATATATTTATAATTTAATTGTTTTAATTTCAATTATTTGTTATTTAAAAACTTTCTCAAAATCGTTGTCAATTAGCTATTCACTATAAATTTGCCTTTAATGTTTCATTTTCCTTAATTAGTTGTAATCTTAATGTTTGTGTCTTTGACTTTATTTTTTTTCCATACTTTAATTTTCTTTTCATTTATTTATAATTGATATCTTAAATTTACTTTCCATTCTATCCATTTTTAATCATATTAGAAATTAATATTATTTGACTTTATTATATAGATATTAATTAAATATAAATCTCTTTTATTTATTTTATTAATTCGTTTACTTTTATTATACTTATCCATTGTATTTTATTATTAATATAAAGTTAAGTGTGTTTATATTGTAGTTTTAATTTTATTTATTTTATTTCATTATTTATTTCTAATATTATTTTATTATTACTTTTAATATATTTTACTTATTACTTTAATTATTATTTTATTATTATTTTTATCTTAGTCTTATATATATATATATATGTATATATATATATTTGTTTAAATAATAATATGTATTTATTTTTAATATCAAAGAAAAGGACAGTCTTAAAGTAACTAGATGCTCTATTCTGGTATTTTAAATAAATAAATATCTTACTTATAAAAATCAGAAAATACATATTGTTTTATTTAAATTATTTTCTTAGAAAAGTAATCATATTTATATATTTATATATTTTTTAATATTAAGAAATGGGCTATCTTAAAGCACCTAGAAGTCCTTTTTTGATATTCTTAAATAAATAAATATCTTACTTTTATAAATTATATCTATTTTTAAATAAATGTTTTAATATTTATTTATATATATATTAAGAAAAGAGCTGTCTTAAAGCACCTAGAAGCCCTTTTCTGATATTTATATAAATAAATATCTTATATATATATTAATAGATTTTCTTAAAAATATATTAATAAATTTGAAATAAAAGAATTATGAATTAAATATATTTTTGAATATTTAAATTTCCAATAATAGAGACAATTTATAATTAATAAAGTACCAATTTTGGGCGTTGTAGGGGTGCTAATCCTTCCCTAAACGTAACCGACCACGAATCTCTTTTTATTATTAAAAAGAACGAATTTTGATTAAAACGTAGACCGGTTTATCTTTTGACTGATGTTTCCTTAAAAGCTCTTTTAAAAGATAATTTTTAGGTATTAGACCTACCTGACCCAAAAGGCCGATGGCGACTCCCAAAATATTTTTTAAAATCAAAATCATTAATTTATTCATATTACTTTTCCCGCCAAGTAAAATTTTGTGCCCGGATGAAAACCGGTTACGACAGCTTGGCGACTCCGATGGGGACTGGTCATGCTTTGAAATTAATTATAAACTGTCTCTATTAATTAGAAAAAAAAATTCATATATTTAATTTATAATTCTTTCTTTTCAAAATTTTTATATATACTTATTATTTTCATATATGTATATTATTTTATTTTCAAGTATTAAATTTTATTTATTTGTTTGTCAGAGGTTTGAACATTTCTCCTCACACACAACACTTGCATTGCATAACATAAGCTTTCTAATTAAGCTTGTCCCTTTTTAAGTGGGAGTGAAAGCGACGTCTTCGTGAGAATTTATTCTCCGTGTCAGACCTAGCAAGTAGCTTTCGGGGTTCATATGCTCTATGTCTTCGTGAGAATTAATTCTCCGTGTCAGGCATAGAGAAATGTGTCCCCTCGAATTGAACTCGATCCGTTTAAAGTGTGTAGTGGACTAGGATTGAGGGTTGGCAGCCCAAGGGGGCATCAACAAGGACAGTTCGAGTACCTTTACTCCTAGAACTGAAATTTTGCATATAATAAATCCTAGAAACTCTCCCGATCTGAAACCATGCCAAAATTTTGTCGAAAATAGGTGTACACAAAGGAGAAATAAGTTCCAACTTTTGTTTTTTATTGATTTTTTTTCTTTCTGAATAAATGCATGTGAATTGGTAATCATGTGGTTAGGTTAATTTTTCCAAACAAAGCATGGAACTAGAAAACATGAGGTTAGGATTTATATACCATGATAGATAGGATTTTTTCCTCTTTTTATTAGTTGGTACTAACCAGTTTATTTTTTTCCTTTCTCATTTTTATTTTACATTACTCTAACCTGTTTGCATTAATTTGTTTTGTTTGAATTGCATGATCATTACATAACCAAAAGGTGTTTACTTGAAAGATTGTTCATCAAATTGGAAAGAAATCATAAATGGACAAAAAGTTTTATGATCAAACAAAATATAATGCGGCCAAGGAAAGACATCCTGAGGAAACTCTGAGGATAGAAGCAAGCAATGCACACAGAGATCCTGTTATATTAATACCAAAAGTACTCCATAAAGATCCTGCCAGACTGATACCAAAAGCAATCTACAGTAAGAGTATCAGTCGGGACACGCAGAATAGAAGAGGTTTTTATGAAGCTCAAGCATGTTTTTTAAATGATCAAAACAAGAAATTGAGCACAAAAATAGAAGCCATGCATGAATATTTGCATGAAGATTTCCAGAAGATCAATCAAGCCTTTCGAAATGCTGGCATAGGAAACATCCCAGAAGAGTGAATCATAGGGGTCACCAAGCTGAAAAAAGACTGCAACATATATGAAGATCTTGTTTATGAACTTCTTGGACAGAAAGGTTCTCTTACAAGGGAAAATGAGCAACTCCGAGAAATGACACAGAAGATGAAAGAGAATGTCATGGAAGAAGTTGCAGTCCAGACAAATAATATGGTTCTTAAGTGATAGATTTAGCTGATTTTACAAGGAGATGAAGAAAACTGAAGACTCAACTTTTTGAGCATGAATGGAAACTAACTGGGCTTTGGAGAAGTTAGGAGTGAAAGATATCCTTATATGTAAAGTTTTGTTTGATGTACCGAAACTTTTGTGTTCAATGAAATCTGTTCTAAGATGATCACTCTTGAGTAAACACCTTTTCATACATGCATTTACATTTTGCATCTTTGCATTTTTCATTGTGCATTTATACTTTTATATTTGCTTTTGTACTATACAATTTGCATTTTTATTGTTACATTCACATATTTACATTTGCATTTTTTACGTTTGTATTTACATTTTCATTTTTACATAATTACATTTGGTTTTAAACTATTTTACATACATTTAAACATGAAAACATGAGAGTAATTCGTGGAGGATTCCATGACAGAATTTTTGAAATCAAAGTGGAGCTAACTTGGTCTTCCTAAACAATGATAAGAACCATGAATGAAATTTTAACAAGGGTTGATAGAATTGAGAAACTACAAGAGCAACTTATCAAGACTCAATAAGAGATGATTAATCAAGTAAACAAATCCCATAATGATTCAAAAGAGCAAATGAAAAAACTGATGGACCTGATAAATGTTGTACTCCATGAAGAGAAACCCTTAAAGGATCCTGCTATGAAGGTTGTGAATAAGGTTCTGAATGATAATGATGAGTTCGATGTGATAGTGTCTGATGATCAAGAACCTATTAGAGAGCATGGTAATTCAAGACAAATTCAAGATTTGGTCCCAAGGGGCAATCTAAGGAGTATGGTGAACACTACCCCAATTATAGCTGAAATGAGCACCCAGAACACCCTCGATAACATGAGAGCATTCAGTCGTTCAGAACGATCAAAGAAGGTGATAGCCTCGCGAGCAAGAAAAACTCTGAAGGTGTTTCAAAAATCTATCTCAGACTTGTACCCTCATTTGGTTAAAGGTCAATATATTACACCAAGATTGGTGAAGGTGTCACCAAAGCCTTATGCCCATTGCTATGATCAAAATAGCTTCTGTAATTTTCACTTGGGGGTATCTGGACATTCAACAGGGAATTGTTGGTCACTGTTAAAGGAAATAGAGATGCTCATCGACAAGGGAGTCTTTACACAAGAAATTATCAAGAAATAGGGGGCAAATAAGGATAAAAATCCTGGGCTAAGTACACACACAACATTAGAGGAGTAATGATGCATAAACAAGTGGAAGTGTTATCTACCACTGTAGTATTTTCTATTTTCAGCATCTTGTTTGAACTTATTTTTTGTTTCTTTTCTCCGCTTTTGTGCAATAAATAAATGTGTGTTGCTATTATGGTTATGAGCAAGGAATCAATTTTTAATCTTGAGATTATTGAGTATCAAGTAGATTAAATATTCTTTTAATTTTTCAAGAATTATATATCTTTGGCAAGTGATAAAATTATACCTTCCATCAAATGCCAATTATTTGATCCTTACTAAAACCAAATTTTGACCGTACATTTATCTGAGACTCTGAAGAAATGTCTCTACCTGTTTTTGAGACACCAACTCTAGATGTTTACCTTCTCAGATAGAGTTGGTTGGTTTATGATACTACCCCTTCCACCATATATATATAACCTCAAAAGTCACACATTTGACCTTCCAAATACAAAACCATACAAAAAAAAAACCTAAAAAGAACCAAACTTGAATATAATTTCGAGATGAGGCATCATGGACCAACTTATCGAAGATAATTTCGAGTGATTGGGACATACTCAAAGAAGAAGGAAAAAATGATTGATTGAAATAAATATATCATTCATTAATTACATTTTTTCATGTAAATAAAGTTAATCTTGAATATTCATCCCCCTTGTGGATACCTCTTTTTACAAAGGTTTCTGTGTATGAGATGATGAACGGCATTGTTTCATTTATCCTTTAATATATATATATATATATATCCTTTGTTGTCCCCATTTGAGCCTGAATGATTTTTCTTCTAATTCAACCCTAACCAAGGATCACCTTCCACATGGGGGGGGGGGGGTAAAGTGAAGGATATTTGCTCACAAGAATAAAGATTGTCATTACAGTTTTATTACGAAGACAAGTTTCCATGAAGTCAAAAAAGTTTTGAACTACAAGGTATGTCAAATACAAAGTGCTTGAAGATCAATCCAGTCAAGAATAACGAAAGACTTTTTGAAATGCAAGAGGAAAAGGAAAAAGGAAAAAGGAAAAAAGGAAAAAAGGAAAAAGGAAAAAAGGAAAAAAGGAAAAAAAGAAAAAAAGAAAAAGGAAAAAGAAAAAAAAGGAAAATTGAATCAAGATGGGTGACTTATTGAGCCTCAAGTTACAAGGTTGATCAAGTACAAACAAGAAGAGCAAGAAATGCTGGAGATATGAGAAAATGGAAATGAATCCAAAATTTGGCAGTCTAGAGGGATTTAAATGATGGAAAAATCCCCAACAAAGCAGATTCAAGTTAAGCAAGGCAAGGTGAAGGCATCATAATGAATTGATCCTTGGTTTGATTACCTTTAAACACTTATTTGAGCCTTTTTATCCCTTTCTTTCATAACCATAAGCCATGGCCTACGTTACGTACCTGAAAAGTCCATTTTAATCATACATGGATTTCTAAGTGAAAGAGAATATCTTCAGATTTCATTCCGCCTCTCAAGATTGATTTTTATTTGCAAAAATTGGTTTTTAAAATTTTTAATGCATGATATGAAAAATGATAAAGGGGGGGTTCAAGATGTAAATTTTTAAATAACATCTTGAAACCAAATGAGGATTCGAGTTGAAAACTTAAAAAGGTGGCTCGAATAATGAATAGTGCAATAAACGACATAAGAGTTGATCTTAAGCTCTTAAATGAAGCATCGCACATCCCAAAAGATGTTCCTGAGATTCTGTAATCAAGAAGTATCTCTACAAGATGAGCATAGCAACCATTTCTTCAAGTTAGTGGAAGCCCGAAGCGACATACTGAACCAACTTGAAAGAACCTACTTTACCAAAATCAACCTATACCTCAAATCAATCAATAATTTTGACACTTTCCATAGGACTATGATTTTTGAATGATTTAAAAAAGTAGTTGATTTATTTGATATTCATTAAACTCATTGTTTATGATTTGATTATATTGTGAACCTGAAAGGGGTAATACTTTACAAAATTCTTTCATTCTTCAATAAAGAAAGGAGAAAAAAACATTTTCAAACAGGACAGTCTCAAATGAGGAAGGTCCTTGAAGTAATTGTTGCTTATTCTACCTCTGTTGTAGAAAAAGAATGAACGAGGCCAGAATAATGAAGCACTTCACATTTTTGAAGGCAAGTGGTCCACGAAGCCAGAAAGTCTGGAGAATTGAACTTGTGACACTCTCCTATGACATTATTAGCAGCTCATCAAGAAAGATTATCGTTTATCTCATGCTGAGGGCGATAAGCATCACCAGACAAATTATTTTCCCCAACCATCAATTCATGTTCTCTAGAAGATTACATCATAGAGCCATGAAAAAGTCACTACCTGCACTCTGGTTATACCGTGATGCTGGCTCAAGTCTTGATACATCATTGCTACTTCTTCTATGCCAATCATTTTCTTTGTCAAGATGATATCCATTATGTCCTTCAGAAGATTACTGAATTTGAATTTGAGGACTTATGGCACAGAATAAGACATTGGAACAGAATCTACCCTTATAGGCCTTTTATATAGGGTAACATTGGTTACAGGATTCCAAAAGTTAAAGATGACCAGTTTTACTGTCAACTAAACCGTTCCATGATTCGAAAAGAGTGGGATATATTGGAGCATCAGAAGAGACAGTTGTCGTAACAGTCATTGCAAGAAAATGCACCAACAAAAATCTTCTAGTTCATCCTGATATGTTTATTTCTTCCAGTAAGGTTGTTACGCTGGATGCCATCGATAACAAGGTCGAATCCACCAAATCTACTCATCAATTGCTACAACTGATCACTACTCAGTTCTTGCGCATCTGTTTTCAAAGGTATTCGAAGACAGTGAAAGGCAATCTCTGCATCACTGATCCCAGAGAAAAGAGATAGGACATTGATACTACCGAGGAACATGTCTCTAGCAGATTCTACTCCTAATGTATGGTTTTTAGGGAAATCTAAAAACATTTCCACCTTATCAGATTTAAGTGGAACAACTTTATTCCTTCCAATCCATACCAGATTCCATTTTCGACACTCATCAAGAACATACTTTTGGACACTCGAAGCCCAGGAAGGCACCATGTTTATTTAATGAAAAAGCATCATGCATGGCACAAAGAGGAAGCAGAATAAGAGGAAATCTATTCTCAATTGGAAGATTATGAACATAGACCCTTTTTCGTGCAGCCACATGAAAATATTTCGAATCTACAAATTCTGGCTCTACATCAGTACTGTGATATTTCAGTCCAAGCATCAACTGGAGCAAGTGTCACGTTCTCATAGTAGAAATAAGGAGACCCAATAGCATCTTCTGGAAGTGTTCTTTGAGTTATCTGATCTGGTTTGGTATGAACCCTAAAACCAATCATTGGATTTAAAAGATGAATTTGCTCATAGTAGAAATAAAGAGACCCAATAGCATGTTCTGGAAGTGTTCTTTGAGTTATATGGTCTGGTTCGGTATGAACCCCAAAACCAATCATTAGATTTGAAAGATAAATTTTATGATAGTCTTCATTAAGAAGCTTCTTTTCAAGATTCCTCTGCTTCTTCCTTTTCAAAAAAATCATAACCCGAGTTTTGCCTTTTCTTGTAATTGGGATCATTGCATAATGGTTTCTTATCTTCTCCTGAAAGAAGTGCGTTAGCAGCCTTAGCCATTTGAGCAGCACATATAAAATCTGTTAACTCTGCAATTGATGAATTCGTATCACATATCTCCATGGCTATTGAAGCCTCAGCCCCTGAGTACCCCATTTTCGTCAAGTATAACAGTTTATTCTCCTCATCAGAATCAGAATTAAGAATTTCCTCAGTATCAGAAGAACTATCAATATTTGTGAAATCATCCTGAAAGATCGCTTCATAATCAGATGAGTAGTTATCAGAATCAACATGTTGCATGGAAAAGTATATTCTAGAAATAGCCTTCACTAAAAAAAAGGTTCACTGTGTTAGCCTGGAATGAGTTACCAAACGATTTATACCGCTCTGTCCGACTAGATCCTTCCAGATCCAAGAAGTGGGCACCTCATTCAGAAGAGGCACATATCTCAGACGTTTTTGTCAGAATAATTGAGTACTTCTTAAATTTGTGACAACATGAAGAGAATTCCTCCAGTTACCTAACAACACTGTTGTTTAGTGACACCAGAATGAGAGTATTCAAGATAAACAGATTTGGAGCACGAATAAAACCACAAGTACCTACAACAGTTCATTGTCAAAATTGGACCTCGTGGGGATCATGACGTTTCAGTCAAACAGACATTGAGAGTGAATCAGACAGATCTAGAGGGACATCTTGAGGGCCCATTTTCAACCAGAAATAGAATATTGGGGCATTTTGAAGGCTCACAACAATATGAATACTTGGGCATTCTTGGAGGCTCATCTCAATAAGAAGTAATGTTGAGCACACTTTTAACATCTGTATCAGCAAATGTTGGGCCATTTTAAAGGTTCCTTCAGATAGATCCATGTGGGGCATTTTGAAGGCTCGGATTAACAAGAAGCAAATGTTGGGGAATGTTGAAAACCCTTTTCAATCAGAATCAGGAATGTTGATGTATCCTGAATATTTATATCAGCAAAATGTTGGGGCATGCTGAAAACCCATTTCAATCAGAATGAGGAATGTTGATGTATCCTGAATATTTATATCAACAAAATGTTGGGACATGTTGAAAGCCCCTTTTAATCATAATGAAGAATGTTGATGTATTTTGAACGTTCGTAGCAGCAATCGATGGGGCATACTGAAAGCCTATTTCAATCAGAATCAAGAATGTTGATGTATTTTGAATGTTCGTATCAGTAATTGTTGGGGCATGCTGAAGGCCTATATCATCCTGTGGCAAGATCATTGACTTGAACAAATATTTCCAATGAGACATAAAGATATGAAGAATGAAAATGATAAAACAGTAACAGTCGAGCCGACTATACATAATTGCTTCGTTCATCAGGTAGTTGCATTAAGGGTCCTGTGGTTGAACAAATATCTACTCAGCAAGTATGGTTTCAAATACCCAATCTTCTTAACCATGTGTCACATGACAGTGTGTTCTTTATTAAGCTACACCATGGTTGCATGGATAAAGATGGTCCCCATGTAGACCATTCAATCCAGGGTTCAGTTCCTCGAGATCTCAGCTTTGAATTTGGCCTTTTGTGTGTGGGTGATAATTGAAAATATTTCTTTGAGATTCATGGCAGTTAGTTTCAACCATAATGTTGGGATTATGAAACTGTTTTTCACATCAGTTTTTGCTTACTTGATGACATTGAAAAGGGAGACTCAACTCACTTATATTACTGTTATTCCCGTTGTTATTGGGGTTATCATTGCCAGCCAGGATGAACTGAGTTTTCATCTATTTTGGTTTTATCATGTACGTTTCATCCCCAGCATCAAGAATTCTATGGATATCGTTTTGTACATGGATCCTATATATGAAGTGTTTCTACTTCCTACAATGCTCATTATAGAAGAAAACGTGATTTGTATCATACTTGCCCTTGCCCGAGAGGATATCAAGATCAGTTGGTATCTCTTATTCAATTCGACAATAGCATATCTTGTGGACTTGACCAAATTTTTGGTCATACCAATATCTCATTTGTATTCCCACTGAGTTTTGTTCTCAAGTGGTCTTGTGACATCATACAAAAGCTTTAAACACTGTGCAAAGAGTTTTCCTGACCAGCAATCCAAACTGAAGCCACAGGAAAGGGTGAATGTGCTGTCAAATACGAACCAGTAATTATAGTGCTAAACCAATGTTGTGATCATATGGTTTCCATATATTGATCCAAGATGAAGTCTGTTTTCTTCAACCCTAAGATTAGAAATGATATATGATGAAGATTTCTTTCCACAGAAGGAGAGCTGAAATTTTAACAACAAGAAACTAGTGGAGCCAACTATGGTTGAACAACATGTTGTTGTTAAGCATCTCGATATGATATGGTCCAAGTTGCCTTATTCGAGATTTGATTAGATGTGGAGACATGAAAGGAATTAGGATAAATCCTCCTTGTGATGTGTTTTAAGAGTCAAATCAGAACAGACTCTACTCTCCTAATTAATCTCTGCAGAGTTTGACATATCTACATCTATACTCTTCAAAAATGATAGATTCTCTTTTCAAAGATGAAAGCTTTATTGAATTTCTGCATAAGTCCACGAAGAGAAAGTTGGTTTTATCCAAGACAAAATGGGGCATCAAGGTCATAGTTCTGACTACGGCAAGAGTTCCATAAATGAAACATTTTCTTCTGAGACTTTGATGCAAATAAAGCAATGAAGACACAAAGATTGCTCTTCCAAATCAGAAATGCCAGCTTGAAATAAAATTTTGACCAAAGTGAAGGAAGACCGAGTTCACCACTTTGAAATCAAATAAAGATGAACTTAACATTCATGCATCATATTTAGGCATTTGCAAAAATAGGTGCATTTTCATTCATTTTATCCATGTTGAATATTTGACAGGAACTTCAAAGATTTTAGCAAAGATTTAAATCCATCACTTGATGGATCAACATTTCCAGAAGTGTTCATAGTGAGAAGAACTCATCTGAAGAAGGAATAAGAAGTTCATAATGAGAAGAACTTGTTTACCCTTTTGCTCGAATTCATCACTTGATGGAGCACCATTTCCAGAGAAAGTTCATAATGAGAATAACTTATCTAAAGAGGAAGAAGAAATTCATAATGAGAATAATTTGTTCAACCTTTTGCCTGAATTCATCACTTAATGGATCAACTTTTCCAGAGAAAGTTCACAATGAGAAGAACTCATCTGAAGAAGGAGAAGAAGTTCATAATGAGAAGAATTTGTTCAACCTTTTTCTTTAATTCATCACCCGATGGATTAGCATTGCCAGAGAAAGTTCATAATGAGAAGAACTCATCTGAAGAATGAAGATGAAGTTCATAATGAGAAGAACTTGTTCAACTTTTTGCTCAAATCCATCACTTGATGGATCAACATTTCCAGAAGTGTTCATAATGAGAAGAACTCATCTGAAGAAGGAAGAAGAAGTTCATAATGAGAAGAACTTGTTTAGCCTTTTGCTTGAATTCATCACTTGATGGATCAACATTTCTAGAGAAAGTTCATAATGAGAAGAACTTATCTGAAGAGGAAGAAGAAATTCATAATGAGAAGAATTTGTTCAACCTTTTGCCTGAATTCATCACTTGATGGATCAACTTTTCCAGATGAAGTTCATAATGAGAAGAACTCATCTGAAGAAGGAGAAGAAGTTCATAATGAGAAGAATTTATTCAACATTTTTCTTTAATTCATCACCCGATGGATTAGCATTGCCAGAGAAAGTTCATAATGAGAAGAACTCATCTGAAGAATGAAGATGAAGTTCATAATGAGAAGAACTTGTTCAACTTTTTGCTCAAATCCATCACTTGATGGATCAACATTTCCAGAAGTGTTCATAATGAGAAGAACTCATCTGAAGAAGGAAGTTGATTAACCTTTTGCTCAAATCATCACTTGGATCAACATTCTAGAGAAAGTCATAATAGATAACTTATCTGAAGAGGAAGAAGAAATTCATAATGAGAAGAATTTGTTCAACCTTTTGCCTGAATTCATCACTTGATGAATTAACGTTTCCAGAGAAAGTTCATAATGAGAAGAACTTATCTGAAGAGGAAGAAGAAGTTCATAATAAGAAGAATTTGTTCAACCTTTGTTTGACTCTATCACAGAAGGAGATAGATCAACATCAACATTTCCAGAAGTGTTCATAATGAGAAGAACTCATCTGAAAAAGGAGAAGAAATTCATAATGAGAAGAATGTGTTCGACCTTGCCTTAATTTATCACATATGAAGTTGAATCAATGACACCTCTTTCAAGGATCAGCATTTCCAGAAGAAGTTCATAATTAAAAGAATTTATTCAAACTTTTTGCTAGATTACATCACAGAAAGAGATGAATTGTCATCCCCAGTGAAAGAGTTCATAATGAGAAGAACTTGTTCAACATTGCCCTCTTAATTAAGAGAATCAACTGAATAAAATTTATTGTCTTTCGTCTTTGCCCTATTCTGTTAACACAAGAATGGGCAAAGAGGGGCAGTTGAAGACACTAAATTTTTATCCGGTTCTATTTTTATTATAATAATTATAATTATTTTATTATTATTATTAAATAATTTTATTTATTTTATAGGCCCAAATATTAAATCCCAAGGCCCAATTACAAGACCCAAATATATAACCCTAATATTAATTAGGGTTTATATCCCAGCCGCCTCCTCCTCAACTATTCAGTTACTGCCGACACCTCCAACGCCAAGTGACCCAACCAGCAGCTGGCGACTCCTTGCTGCCACGACACCACCATCGTCGAAGTCTCCAGAACCGCCACGAAGCCACACACTTCGCTACTCTAGGGGTGAGTCACCATAATAGTTTGGTGACTCACCAAAGCTTCCCCCTTTGGACTGGTCCAAGCTGAACACTGTGGTGGCTATAAAAGCCACCACCAAACCTGCAAATAGGGAGCAACCGAGAGATACCGAGCAAAACAGAAAAAAAAGCCAAACACAGACCACAACAACAGAGAGAGGAACCCAAGAGCAAGCAAACAACCAACAGAGCATAACGAAACAACCACCAACAACAAAAATAAAAGAGAAGAGAAGAACTTACTCTGTCATCGGAGAGCTCCAAACGTCGCCACAGAACCAAAACACTGAAGGTGAAAATCATAGATTTACGATATATTATGGGGTTTTAGGTTAAAATAACCTTAGATCGGGCCTTAGGACATTTAGAGCTCTGTTTTGGGGTATTTTGGGGTTTTTCGGCCACCGTCAACGGTGGCTGGTGGTGGTCGACGGTGCCGGAGCACGGCTTCGGCCGATGGTCTCCCTCTCTGGTTTAGAGAGAAGGCAGAGCTTCTCTCTCATAGAGAGAGAAGCTGAAATGGAAAAATGAAAGAAATGGCTCAAGGGAGCCGGTTTTTAGGCTATTTATACCCTCATCAAAACGGCGTCGTTTTGATGAGGGGTCTGGGTGTAATTTCAAAATAGTTAAACTACACGCACAGTCACCTGAAGTTATAAACTTTCATTTTAGCCACTAAAATCAATTTATGAAATATAATATTATATTCAAATTTTATTTTATTCTATTTTAGTCCTTATTTGTATATTTATATGCTTAAGGTAAAATACCATGATTAATCCTTTTAGTTTAAAAAAAATAATTTTAATCCCGTATAATTATAGGTTAAATTACACTGATAACATTAGGTTTTATGGTATTTCGAATAATGTCTCTTAATTTTGATCTTTTATAAATTAATCACTAATTTTTTTTACTATGAATTTTATAATTTATAATTTAATTGTTTTAATTCAATTATTTGTTATTGAAAACTTTCTCAAAATCGTTGTCAATTAGCTATTCACTATAAATTTCCTTTAATGTTTCATTTCCTTATTAGTTGTAATCTTAATGTTGTGTCTTTGACTTTATTTTTTTCCACACTTTAATTTTTTTCATTTATTTATAATTGATATCTTAAATTACTTTCCATTCTATCCATTTTTAATCATAATAGAAATTAATATTATTGACTTTATTATATAGATATTAATAAATATAATCTTTTTATTTATTTTATAATTCGTTTACTTTTATTATACTTATCCATGGTATTTTATTATTAATATAACGTTAAGTGTGTTTATTTGTAGTTTTAATTTTATTTATTTTATTTCATTTTTATTTGTAATATTATTTTATTATTACTTTTATATATTTTAATTATTACTTTAATTATTATTTATTATTTTTTATCTGTCTTATATATATATATGTATATATATATATTTGTTTAAATAATAATATGTATTTATTTTTAATATCAAAGAAATGGGCAGTAAAGTAACTAGATGCCCTATTCTGGTATTTAAATAAATAATATCTACTTATAAAAATAAAAAATACATATTGTTTTATTAAATTATTTTCTTAGAAAAGTAATCATATTTATATTTTATATTTTTTAATATTAAGAAATGGGCTGTCTTAAGCACCTAGAAGTCATTTCTGATATTCTTAAAAATAAATCTTACTTTATAAATTATATCTATTTTAATAAATGTTTTAATATTTATTTATTTATATATTAAGAAAAGAGCTGTCTTAAAGCACCTAGAAGCCCTTTTCTAATATTTCTAATTAAATAAATATCTTATATATATTAATAGATTTTCTTAAAAATATATTAATAAATTTGAAATAAAAGAATTATGAATTAATATTTTTGATATTAAATTTCCATAATAGAGACAATTTATAATTAATAAAGTACAACTTTTGGGCATTGTAGGGGTGCTAATCCTTCCCTAAACGTAACCGACCACGAATCCCTTTTTATTATTAAAAAGAACGAATTTTGGTTAAAACGTAGACCGGTTTATCTTTTGACTGATGTTTTCTTAAAAGCTATTTTAAAAGATAATTTTTAGGTATTCGACTTACCTGACCCAAAAGGCCGATGGCGACTCCCAAAATATTTTTTAAAATCAAAATCATTAATTTATTCATATTACTTTTCCCGCCAAGTAAAATTTCATACCCGGACGAAAACCGGTTACGACAATATATATTATTAAATGGTTTTATTTAAAGAAAACAAAAATTTTACTGATTTTCAAGTATCGAGAATGTTTCAAAAGTCATGTTACATCTATAACTCGTGTACGGAAACGTATACGGGAAGTGGATGTTACATAATAAATTTATGACGGTGCTCTGAAATGTATTTGACTTATGATGTGGTATTATTTTTTTATGTTAGAACTTTAAGGTTATTTTAGATAATATTAGTTAATTAACGTTTTTATTATTATTATATTAAAATATTTTATTTATAGAAACAAAATTTTACTGGTTTTCAAATACGAAAATGTTTTAAAAGTCATGTGACATCTTGATTCGTGTACTGGGACATATGCGGGAAATGGGTGTTACACGTGCTAGAAAATGCAAAATATTTAACCTTTTCTATTTAAAAAGAAATTTTGAACATCTTTGCTCAAAAAGTGCAAAAAGAAATTCGTAAGGAGATTAATGATTCAAAATTTTGTGTAATTATTGATGAATCTCGAGACATATCTAAAAGAAAACAAATTACTATAGTATAAAAACAAATTACTATAGTCATATGATTTGTTAATTGAGATGGAATTGTAAAAGAACGATTTTTACAGTTAGTACATGTCAAAGATACAATGTTAAAAACTCTCAAAGAAGATATTTCTACATTTTTATCTAACTATGAGTTGAGTATTGCAAATATTTGAGGCCAAGGATATGATGGAGCCAACAATATGTGAGGTGAATGGAATAATTTACAAGCTCTATTCAAGAAAGTTTGTCCCTATGCCAATTATGTACATTGTCACACACATCAATTACAATTGGCTCTCATTGTTGTTGTAAGAAAAGTATTTGAAGTTCATGATTGTTTTTAATAATTGATTTTTATTGTGAATGTTGTTAGTTCTTCTCCTAAACGTCATGATGAACTATAAGATATTCAGTTGAATTGGAACATTTAATTAAAATTGAAGAGATTGAGACTGAAACAAGGCTAAACTAAATTGTTACTTTGCAACATACTAGAGATACTAGATGGTGTTCTCATTACAAGTCAATTAGTAGAGTCTTAAGGATATACAATGCAACTCATTATGCCATTGATAAAATAACTATCGATCGTCAAGTCTCATTTTTTTTAGCTAGGGATGCTAATGTTGCTCTTAAAAAGTTGTTGGATTTTGATTTTGTATTCATTTTACATATGATGCGGGAACTTATGGGATACACAAATGCACTTTGTCAAGATTTGCAATATAAGTCACAAGATATTTTAAATATGATGGTTTTAGTTGCTGCCACGAAGTTTTTAATTCAAAAATTTAGAGATGATGGTTTGGAAGGTATTTTAGAGAAAGTATTTTTATTTTGCAATAAACATGATACTTCGGTGCTTTTTGTAAATGCTACTTATTCTAATATAATTCTATCTCGATACAATAAATATATAATTTTAGTGGAACGTCATTATAAAGTGGACGTGTTTACAACCACTATGGATAAACAATTGCATGAACTAAATAAATCGTTTTAGTGAGCAAACAATAGGGTTACTTATTTTAAGTGTGGCTTTGAATCCTACAAATGGATATGAGAACTTTAATCTAGAAAACATTTGCCTCCAGAAGACTTTTCTGGACATGGGAGTATGAACTGGAGTTATTTTTTCATGATGTTTCTAATCACTCAGAGATGAAAAAAGTGAGCACCTGAACTCAGTTATGTCAAAGGTTGTCAGAAAGTGGGAAATATTTTCCTTTTCCCCTTGTTGATATATTGATTCGACTTATTTTGACGATTCCTATTAGTACAACAACTACTGAAAGAATCTTTTCAGCAATGAAAATTGTTAAGACTAGTCTACGAAATAAGATGGAAGATGACTTTCTTTAGATTACTTATTTGAATACATTGAAAAAGAAATTACGGAAAAATTTACTATTGTCTCAATCATATAGATGATTTTAGTTCAATGAAAAGAATGAGAGTTAATCTTAATTGATAAAAATATTATGATTTGGTTGATGTGTTTTTTTACATGAGTTTAAAGTTTTTTGAAACATGCAATTATATTAAATTTAGATGTTATTATATTTTTAAATTTTATATATATATGTATGTATGTATGTACGAATTATGTTAGGTAAATTTTGTATTTTATTTATATTGGCCCAGTTAATAATATTTTTCTAGATTCACCACTTTTTTATGATTTTTTTGCATGATGGGCCTCTGATGCTTATGTTCCTTTTTTATTAATCCTTAGTTTAGTTTTATTGTTTGTGCATTTAACCACTATTTTTTTAATTTATTCAATATGATCCTTGCATGTCTATATATGTGTATACCCTAATATGTATTATTAGAATATTGTTTTGATTCGAGTAATGATATTATTTTAAAATGAGGTGTTAACCTTTTCGTGAGAATAATTTACGAAAACATCTCCCAACTTGGATAATATTTTTACTTTCTCCTCTTCTAACATATCCAAAATATCACACTTTATAATCTTACGATAATTCATTTCAAACATAGGTTGTAGACTAAAAACAATGTTTTTCGAATTGTTCATGATCCATCATTGATAATGGATATTCATGCATGACTATCATCTTCGAGAGCTCTTTCCTTGCAAAATCTTCATTAAATGAGAAAGTCTTTTTTGTCAATTTTCCATCCCACTTCTGTTGATTAGCTACTAGGACTTGTTGTCGAGTGTCCACTTGAACTCGCATGTTGCACCTTTTCAAATGGTCACGCAAGTGACTCATCTCATTCTTATATTCACCAAATGAGCTTCTTTTTGCAATGATTACATATCACCTTCTACTCATTAGTAATATTTTCCTTTTTAAAGTGCTCTCATACCACGGATTTTAACTTTGATGAAGTACTTTCACTTGGCTCATTTTTTTCAACCACAACATTAGATTGATTTAATGTAGGAATTGTATTTCCCTCAAAACTTGGTGATATATTTTCCTTGGTTGGTAATTGAGGAGAGATAAATGTAGCATATGTTGATGAAATAGATTTCTCTCCCAAATTGGACATTTTCCTGTATACAGAATGTTAAAGTCATCAATAAATAATATTCGATGGTCACAATAATTTATGTGATACCAAATGCCAATGCCAATTCATATCGTAACAAAAAAAATAAAAACTACGCTAAGCCTTCATGCTGAAATTAATAATTTAAGAATCAACGATTAAAAGAAAAACGCTATCACTTATCTATATATATTCAATTTTAAATTGTGATTACAATCCCTTAAAAACAACACATTCACGTGGAATGAAAACACATTTATTGAATTATGCATGTAGGTCCAACAAATAAAACATCAATGGTGATATTGAATCTAACAAGATAACTATAACAGAATGATAATTATATTTTCAATTATGTTTCTGCTGGAGGAATGATAGAAAGATTATCAAAACATAGACTTGATTACAAAAGTTTGATTATCAAAACATAGACTTGATTACAAAAGTTTTTCTTTTTACCCATTGCTCTCTCTTTTTCTTTAAGCTCTAATATATAGGAGCTTTAAATTCTGTAGTTTGAGCAATTGCTTTGTTTCTTCTATTTAGTGCATATATGGATGAGGTTTCATCTTTTGCTAATAAATCTTTTAAACTGATATGTGTCATACTTCTATAATGAAGGCTCTCTTTGGTTTGCTACTTTTATGACTTATGTTTTACTTTTGAAAGGAGGGAACAAATGTTTGAATAGCACATTTATTAGCAACCAAAACAAAAGCACACAGGACCAACACAATCTGGTTTGAATTAAAAAAAATGGAAAAAGGGTAAGTAAGTTAATGCAATAAAATACAGATGGAACAAAGTTTTGAGTGTTGTTGGCTGTTGCTGAGTACTGATTATTGAGTAAAACTAGTACCGACTGTCGAGGAAGAAAAATTGAAAACTGATGAAGAAGGATCAAGATTCAAGGTTGTTGATGGCTGAAGGTGAATCGAAACTTAGAAAAGTGAATCTTGAGCATGAAACTGGAAAGAATTTGTGATGAAATTAAATTTTAATTAGGGTTCAATGTTCCAGTAATCTTCATTCGTCGAGAAAATAAAATAAAATAAAAGTGAATACTCATTTTTGTTCAGAGTTACATTCGAAGCCCAAATTGAATAAAAACCAAACATTATCCAAAATAAAAATATCCCATTGTCCAAATTATACAATCCATATTTTAAATTACAAATACAATATTTAAATAACCTACCCATTGACCCCAATTATACGATAAGCCCAATCAGCCTAAAACGCATATACTTTAGGGACTTCGAGCCCTAGCCACCATGAGATCTCAGATTTGTTGATGATCTAATGGCGTATATTAAACCCTAACCTTAATAAGGTTTTAGCTACTTCCGCCACTGAAGGAATCATTTGGAAGATTGACAGCTAGTCGTTTGATCGAAATATAGATCTAACAATCCTCATGACGAGTCTTTTGATATTTTGATGATCGTACATATTAGATTCATCCGATGGTCTATATTCAGCACGTGATATGTGCAGAGGATCACTCAATCGTCCCATGCGTGCGTGAATCGGTCCCCACATCCATGCGATTATCGTCTTTCACCACCTCAGCTGAAGGCAAGGACACCAGAGCAGGCACCTGCGCGAGTTCTTCAATTTTCTCTTCGGCCTTATGTCATAACATCTTTGCGGGCCAGACTTGATGGGGATTTTTGAAAAGCTTATGAAAATATTAGAATGGCTACCAATTACTTTTAAGGGGAGATTGAAAAACTTAAAATCAAATAATTTAATAAAACTTATATTTTATTAAAAATGTCGATGTTTTGGTCTTCGAAATTAAAAATCAAGTTCGAAAGTTAGAACTTTGTCGATTTCTCTTTGTTTTTTTTTTAAATTAGAAATTTGAGTTCAAAGTTTTATTTAATTCAAGATTGGCTATGTATGCAAATTTGAAGAAAAAGGTATCCATTTATCAAGACTAATAATAGCTGCTCTCAAACACAAGCAGAAGTTTCATTATTAACTCTGATAAATAAAACATTGCCTTAATAGTTTTGAAATCATGATATGCGAGTTTAAAAAGGAAGTTGATATACCATAATTAGGAGGAATTGTGATCAAATTAATAAAGAAAAAATAAAAATTTAGGAATTAAGGATGAGAAAAATCTACAATAATTAAGCAAATTAAAGAAAAAAATAAATACCATAAAAAGGAAAGAATTCGTACGGCCAGATGTAAATCAATAAAAAGGACTAAAAATGAGAAAAGTAAGCTGTCCATTTAAAGCAAATTAAATATGAAAAGGTTAAGAAAACTATATTAAACTTAATTTAAGTAAGAGGATTCAAAATGGAATATTACAAAATAAAAAAAAATCAAATTTGAATGAAAGCGAACAGTTGAAACTAGCTAGGAATATAATTCACCTGACCCTTTTAGTGTCCCTTTTGGTACCCCACCAGTAGAAAGTTGACACCTGGATTAATTTATTAATTCCCTTTAACATGGATCACCGTTAATTCACCCACCATTTGAGTCACCGTTAACTTGGAAAAGGAAATGAACCTCCTTAGGAAAGGAACCTATTGTCAAGTGTTACTGCGAAGATGGATAGACAGTCCGCGCTTACGCTCAATGAATTTGCCAAGGAACTCATGACATTCAACAGTGTTGACATGTCTGGTATGCCGACTGAATTCTTGAATATATGTAGGAAAGAGTGAAACATATTGCTTATCATTTCTGATTGTACTCTTTCCATATATAAAGTAAAACAACTATTTTAATCCTGTTCAGTTTTCATGTTGATGTTAATAATGTAGCCATGATCTAAGATGCAGTTAATTGACAGTCAAACTAGAGTCTTTTAGAAAAGTTTCTTTGTTGTGCCATTTTTTTTCACTCCTTAAATGGCTAGCAAGTTATCCGATTGGATTTAAGGTGCGGTATATTTTTTACTCCATATAAATTCATTTCATGTGAATGAAACATGACGCGTCTTATTATACACTTTTATTAGGACGCAACTATGGAGATGAAAGATTGGTCTTTCTTGTTAAGAGCTTAGGTTACAATCAGGTTATTGATAACTGTTTGAATTCTCTAAGTTGTGTTGGGGAACTGATTTAGTGTCATAAGCTGCTTGCTAAATTGTATGTAATTTAAGATTTAATTGAGAGTATCTTATTTTCCTTAATTTGCCTCGATTACATATCTCAAGTAGTAATTTGACGTGCCCTCTGCTATTTGAAACATATTCCCTCGTGCGGTTCCAGTTATAATTTGAGAAAAATATATATTTAGTTATTAAAGAGTTGACAAACTAGAATACATCAACTACCTTGAAACATAATGTCCTCTCTAATTCCTGCCCTGATTGGAATTGTAAATGCATATATGTACATGGTATAATTTAGGAACACTCTAGTAAACTATGTCGAGCAACATACTCATGGAGAAGGTGAACCATTCTAGAGACAAGGCATACGATTCCTTAGTAAACCCGTCATTTATCCCTATTGTAGCTTATTTATGAGAGGTTTTCAAGTTATCTTATTTTATATTCCAGTGCTCAACTTTACATTTCCATAGCAATTCTTTGACTTTACTTTACTGTTTTCCATAGCATTTCCCAATCCACACTTCAATAATTTGTCACAACATTTTTACTCACTTGTTTATACCGCCATATAAACTATATTTAAATCATATATTTTTGGTACATTCGCTTAACTTGGAAATCCCTTCAATCCCTGTGGACACGATACTCACTATTATATTACTTGTTTGATTGTTTATACTTGCAAAATTTTGAGTTTGATTTACAGCGCTCACATATGCAACAAGTTTTTGGCGTCGTTGTTGGGGATTGACAATTGATATTAAGTTTAGTTATCGCATTGTTTTCTTTCTTTATTTTGAATAGATTTATTTGCTATTTTTTTACCATTTTCATGTGTTGTCCTAGTTCATGACTGGAGGACAACCTGAGGGGCCCTTATTATCTTTGGTATAAAAAATTGATCAACTTTTTCATTAAATGAGATGTTTTCAAATAGCAAAAAGAATCATGCAACACGGAAATCAACACATAGAGGATCTTGAAGATCTAAATTGTGCAGCAATTCAGAATGCTGGAGTTATAGTTCGCCCACGTACGTTTAGAGATCACTTAGCTCCTATCTTGGAAAATCTCAACCTGGTATTGTAGCTCCTGAAATTCAAATAACCCACTTCGAGCTTAAACTGGTAATACTCAACATGTTAAAGTTGATCGGACATTTTGGTGGTATGCCTCACAAAGATACAAGGTAACACATTCGTGTATTATTGGAGGTTTGTGATTCATTCAAACAATAAGGTGTGCATGAGATGTGTTAAAGCTCAATTTATTCCCTATTCATTATGTGATTGAGCAAGGGCTTGGTTGAGTGGAGTTTTATTTAGTTCGACAGTATCTTGGGAAGATTTGTGTACAAGCTTTTTGCTGCAGCATAATCCACCCATCATGAAGACCCAACTTTAGAATGGCATAGCATCATTTCTTCAAGATAATGATGAGTCAATGTTTGAGTGTTGGGACTGATACAAAGGATTGCTCCACAAATGTATCAACTATGGATTCCATGATTGGACATAAGTTGTGATGTTCTATAATGGTGTGAATGCTCTCACAAGGATAATGTTAGATGCTTCAGTAAATGGAGCTTTTCTAGATAAGTCATCTAAAGAAGCTTTTGATATCGTTGATAGGATAACAAACAATGACTATTAATTACCCTCTTCAATGCTATGAACGGGGAGGAGAACCAAAGAAGCGTTTGAGTTGGATGCTAAAGATTTGTTTTTAGCTCAATTGTTAGCTATCACCAACATGTTGAAAAACCTTTAGCACCTTAGCAAAGTGAAGGGAGTAAAGGTGTCTAGGTTCTGCATGTGTTTTATGCCATGACAATCATCATGTGAGCAAATACCTTGACAACCATGAGTCTATCAACTATATAGAGAACTTCAAGTGAAGCAACAACAACCCCTACTCCAATACTTACAACCCATGATGGGGTTAACATCCTAAATTTTCATGGTGAAATCAAGGTGACAACTATAATACCTCAAAATTTTAGTTAGTGACCAAAATGTAAAAGTTTAATGACCAAAGTATAAAATTGGGAAAAGTTCAGGGAACTAAATGGTAATTTTCCAAAAAATAATTTTTATTCCATAAATAGATAGTTCTTGAGAGTGGGGCTTTATTGAAATTAGATTATTGATCCGAAATTTATGTTGAATTCTAGAATGGGTTAAAGTCTGCTAAGAAATCGTTAAATCGGATCGAATAACAATTTCGGGAAAATTGAAGGATGATAAATTAGGCTTAAAAATATTATTCCCACATGTTAAAATGATGGAAAATAATATGGATCATTGGATTTGAAGATTTATTTCCATGTTAAATTTGGATCGTTGGATTAAAGTGGCAAGATTGTAATTTTTGCAAAATTGCTTGGTAAAACTGGAAAAAAAGTAAAATGATTTGCTCATCTTTGACTTTGGAAATATGATAAAGTTATGTGGCTTGGTATTGAGGTAATTATCAAGTTTCATTAATGAAAAAATGAACATTTGTCATTAAATGAATAAAATATTCATTAAAGCTTAATATAAGGTAAAATCAACATAAAATTTACTAGAAATTTCATGAAAATGTAGGCCATTTTCAGCTCCATTTCGTGCTCCCCATGACCAAGGTAAGAGAAATTTTTATTTTTTATTTTTGAGCAATTTCCTTTGGATTTTGGGTTATGTTGTGAAATAGAAAATTATTCTATTCGAAAAACGCTATCTTTTGGCATCATTTATGCTAGCTAATCTTCCTTGATTTCAAAGATCCCAAATTATAGGGTTTGTGATCACATTAGGGTTTATGAAATTGATGATAAATTTTAATGTTTTCGAGGTTGTAGATTCATATTCAAGCTTGTATGATGATTAAAACATGTACAATCATCATAGAATTTGTTCATTAAGATTCTATCAAATCATAACTTGGGAAAACTTTGTATTTTGATGAAATTTGATTAGGGCTTTGATTGTAGAGATTTTGTAAGGTTGGATGGAAGTTGACTTCATGTTTGAATCGAATCAAAATCGAGCAAAATCATGAAAACCTTAGTTTTAAAAGTTGGAACTTTCAGCCATGGCTTGTATGAATGAGAAAAATTATGGAAAAATTATGTAAGGGTTATAAATGATGTAGGAAGTATTCTACAAGCCTTAGAAAAATTTAGACACCATTTGGTAATTTTTGAAAAGTTGGGGGACCGATTCGACAATTTTGGAAAAGTAGTGGGTTGTTGTGAAATTGTTCCATAATTGATGTACTATGCTGGAAATTTCTGTTTGGGAATTGAAATAAGTGTTAAAATGTGAAATTAGATCATTTTGGAACTTTGGAAAGTTTGGTGTTTTAAATGGAATATTCAAATAGTTTGGAGAGTGTATTTGTAATTATGCCTTTGTATATGTACTGGGGTGGTAATTATTTCAATGTTGGAATTTTGGTATTGAAACTTTGAGTGGTAAAATGGTAAATGACCATTTTATATAAGTTGGAAAAGTTGGTGCCAAAATTAAGAATGATTAATAAGTGTTAAAATATTTGGTGGTGAATAAGTTTCAAGTATGAATATGGATTAAATGGAATTTGAATGGTCAATTGGAAGTGTTAAGGTCAACATTTATGCTGTGACAAGGAAATTGTATCGAATAAGCATCGAGAAATTTGTTAGGAATTTATTTTCCAAAGTATGCCTATGTTAGTAAGATTCTAACATATGGTTTGAATTTGTCTATATTTGGTTATGGTGTCCATTTAGAGATTGAGTACTTGAAAGCAAGATCAAATATTATTAAAGCTAAAGAGAACCTTAAAGATGAAATGGAATATTCCAAGCAAGGTTGCAAGCTAAGGACTCCTGGTGAGTGTAAATTTAATTTATACATATGTTATCAAACAAACATTGGCATGCGATGAACCAGTGATGGAGTTACTATGGTAAGAAGTGACTCCTAATTGTTATGTGATTCGTGATGCATGCATATATGTGCATTTGGTGAGCTAATAGATTTAGTGAACAAGTTGAAAATGCAATTGGTGAAATCTACCTAGATTGATGTTCTGAACAGTAAGTTTAGAAAATCACCATAAATTTATAGAAATTAATGGTGGATTATTTTTATATCGTTGGATTAGTGTATCAGTCTAGTTTTTTTTTAGAACAAACAGAATCCAATTTCGATATGTATACAAAAAGATATGATTTTTTAACCGAGGATAGGCAGAAAATGGGGCAGCAGATTCTACTCAAAACAGATTCTGTAGGTCAACTTTGAAAATTCACCATAAATTTTACAAATTGAACTAGAAGGAGTTCCTTATATGGATAGATTTGTATTTGAGTCTATTTTCTAGTGATATAAATGGAATAATTTTTAAATGTGTATATTAATACAAAATAATAGTTCTTTTAAGGTAGTGCAAACTGACAGGATATGAAATTATGATAAATTTTGGTTTTAACGGAATTAGAATCAAAGGATCAAGTAAATGCTTAGTGAGGCTTATATTTTGACTTGTATATAATGTCAACAATGAGTGCAATGGATGCATAACATTATTCGTGAATGTTTTATACATCATTGGGTAGGACTTGCAATAAGTCTACCTTATTTATATTGACATGATATTAATGGCATTTATCATATATTTGACATATTCTAAATATGTCAAGGGTTGAACATAAAATGCATTGATCGCTGATTATTACTTATGATATTTACCTGAATGATATTTTGGGTGTGAACTGCTCAATGTTAAATTATGATAATATACTTTGTTGCGTATTGATCAATAAAATAGACTATATGCTCAAGTAAGTCACTGAGGGACAGGGGATAGTTGGCATGCCATAGAGTACAATACCTGCAGGTTAATATTAGCACTAGTGTGTAAGGACACTAAGTACAAGTTTATTTCTGGATTAGCACTAGAGTGTAAACCTAGTGTAGGTGGTGGGCACAACCTTATGTGTCATATCTGAATTAGCACTAGAGCATAAGCTTAGTGCAGGTTTAGCACTACAGTGCTGGTATTTAACTCGCGTACCCAGGGTCCTCATGGTTTAAATTGGGCTATGGGTTATTGGTTAATAAATGATATACATGCAAATAACCTTATGAGCTTATCGGATAAATGACAAGTATATTGGTAAGAAATTTTATATCTAATTATATCATGTTATTTTATGGTAACATGGATGGTATATAGGTAAAGTGATCATATTGCAATGAATGTTGTTATTCCTTTAAATTATGTGTTGCATTGTTTTAAATATTTATATGGTTGCCTCACTAAGTGTATACTTAGCGTGTGATGATTTCACGCGTAGGAAAAAGGAAGAAAAAAAAGTAAAGAGTTGAGCTTGGCATCAATCACCAAGGAAATATATACAGGTAAAAATGATGACATCCTATTGTGTTTTAAAAGTTCTAGCTAGAATGTATACGAGAATGAAATGTCTGCAAATTGTTACTATAGTTAGCAATAAATTAATTAATAGTATGAATAAATTTGTTAGAAATTTATTTTCTAAAGTATGCTTATGTTAGTAAGATTCTAACATTTGGTTTGAATTTGTGTATATTTGATTATGGTGTCCATTTAGAGATTGAGTTCTTGAAATCAAGATCAAATATTATTAAAGCTGAGGAGAACCTTAAGGATGAAATGGAAATTCCAAGGAAGGTTGCAAGCTAAGGTCACCAGGTGAGTGAAAATTTAATTTGTACTTATGTCATCGAACAAACATTGGCTTGCGATGAACCACTGGTTGAGTTACTATGGTAAGAAGTGACTCTTAATTGCTATGTTATTTGTGATACATGCATATATGTGCATTTGGTGAGCTAATAGAATTAGTGAACAAGTTGAAAATGCAATTGGTGAAATCTGCCTATATTAATGTTCTGAACAGTAAGTTTAGAAAATCACCTTAAATTCTACAAAAATTACTGGAGGATTATTTTTATACCGTTAGATTATTATACTAGTCTATTTTGTTTAGAACAAATGGAAACCAATTTGGTGTTGTATACAAAACGATATGAATTTTTAACCAGGGATATGTCAGAAAATAAGGCAGCAGATTCTACTTAAAATAGATTTTGTAGGTCAACTTTGAAATTTCACCGTAAATTGTACAAATTGAACTAGAAGGAGTGCCTTATATGGATATACTCATATATCAGTGTAGTTTCCTTTGATATAAGTAGAATATTTTTAAATTTGTATATTAATACAAAATAATAGTTCTTTTAAGGTAGTGCAAACTGCCAGATATGAAATTATGATAAATTTTGGTTTTTACCGAATTAGAATCAAAGAATCAAGTTAAAGCTTAGTGAGGCTTATATTTTGACTTATATATAATGTCAACAATGAGTGCAATGCATGAATAACATTATACATGAATATTTTATACATCATGGAGTAGGACTTACGATAAGTCTACCTTATTTATATTGGCAAGATATTTATGTCATTTATCACATATTTGACATATTCTAAATATGTCAAGGGTTGAACATAAAATGCATTGATCATTGATTATTATTTATAATATTTACATTAATGATATTTCGGGTATGAACCGCTCAATGTTAAATTATGATAATATACTTTGTCATGGATTGATCAAATAAGATATATTATATGCCCAAGTAAGTTATTGAGGGACAGGGTATAGATGGCATGCCATAAAATATACTATTGTGTAAGGACACTAAGTGCAGGTTTATTTTTTGATTAGCACTAGAGTGTAAACCTATTGTAGGTGGTGGGAACGACCTTATGTGTCATATCCAGATTAGCACTAGAGCGTAAGCTTAGTGCAGGTTTAGCACTACTGTGCAGGTATTTGACTTCTGTACCCAGGGTCCTCAGGGTTTAAATTAGGCTATTGTTTATTGGTAAGAAATGATATATGCAAATAAGCTTATGAGCTTATGGGATAAATGTCAAGGAAATTGGTAAGAAATTTTATATATGGTTATATCATGTTATTTTATGGTAACATGGATGGTATACAGGTAAAGTCATCATATTGTATTGTATGTTGTTATTCCTTTAATTTATGTTCATTGTTTTAAATATTTATATGGTTGCCTCACTAAGTGTACACTTAGCGTGTGATGATTTCACGCATAGGAAAAAGGAAGAAAAAAGTAAGGAGCCGACCAAAGAAATATTTACAGGTAACAATGATGACATCCTATTGTGTTTTAAAAGTTCTAGCTGGCATGTATACGAGAATGAAATGTCTGCAAATTTTTACTATAGTTAGCAATAAATAAATTAATAGTATGAATAAATAATTTAATATTAAACTATTCTTAAATAAAATTAATTTGGGTTTTAAATCAAACATGGTGGACAGTCGTATTTCTTTTACGAAACATATTAGAACTGCCTATCACTGTTTGAAACTGGTTTTGAATTAGTAACCAAAAATCTTTTATAACGATTTTTCTCTAAATAATAATTTTATAATAATTGTTGAAGTTACAAAACTGGTGATGTTCGAATGAAACAAAATTTTACTCAGTTCGATTAAAGAAATGTTTTAAATTTCTGATGTAACATTTGTAACTGTATTGGTTCACATATATGGGTTATGGGTGTTACAACAATAATACAAATGACTCGACTAGGTAACAGGATATTTTTGAACCCCATATATCAACAACATTTGTCGTGGAAAAACGCCAACAAGGGGGTAACATCTTCATCAAATACCAATTCGTTGGAAATTAATTTACAAGATTTTATTAATACTACCAAGGCTCTGTTGCAAGAACATTCACATCTATCAAGAACCAAGGTGCCTTATTACAAAGTCAGAGTGCATTGTTGTAAAGTCATGACTCATGTCATAGAGATTTGGAAGGCCAAGTTGGACAAATTATCGCAATATTACATGCACTCCCACAAGGCAGTCTGCCTAGCGATAGTGAAGTCACCAAACCACATGGTAAGAAAAAATGTAGTGCACTTACTCTAAGGAGTGGCACCCAAATTAACAAACAAGATAAGTTTGGGGAAATAAAATAGTTGATCCCAACCCCAACATTGTGCAGAAAAAACCTGAGTTGCAAGAGAATAAAACTTCGGAGAAGGATGAGAATGAGGGTTCAACAAGTGAATCTGCTGATGGTAGACAGAATAATTCTACAGCAAAAGAAAGACCCCCACCAGCAGAAGTAGTAGTGAGACCCCACCACCCTTCCCTCAAAAGTTGAAAAAGCAAAATCAAGACCTTTAATTCAAGAAATTAGTGGATATCCTTGACCAGTTGTACATTAATGTCCCATTCCTAGAGGTTATTGATCAAATGCTCACATATGTGAAATTTCTCAAGGATATCCTCAATAAGAAAAGAAATGTTTAGAAGTACAAAATAGTAGCCACAACAAATGAATGCTTTTTTTGTGCTGAGTAAACTTCCACCAAAGCAAAGATCTAGGTAACTTTACCATTCCTTGCTATATAGGCGATAATTATATGGGGGAGAGCCTTATGCAATATTGGATTGAGCGTGAATTTAATGCCCATGTCAGTATTCTTGAAGCTTTGAATGGGAAATGCGAGACCAACCACCGTTATCTTGCAATTGGTCTAATGATCCCATGTGTGAGCTGAAGGAAGAATCAAAGATGTCGTGGTAAAGGTGAAAAATTTTGTTTTCATAGTAGATTTTCTTAGCCTTGATTATGAAGGCAATGAAAATGCACCCATCATATTGGGGCAACCATTTCTAGCTACCAACCAATTCTTAATCGATTGCGAGAAGGGTGAATTCACCATGAGAGTGGAAAATCAAAGTGTTCCCATCAATGTATTCAACACACTCAAGTATATGGATGATTTCGAGGAGTGTCAATGCCTTCAAGATGTTGATTCGATGATGGAAGAGGAAACTACAAATTTTTTTTTTTGCCAATTTGGTGCAAATTAAGGACTATGTGAAGCTCAATGAAGAAGTTAGCGATGAAATCAAGGAATTCCCAATGGAGGTGCAACAATTTAGTATTCTCATAGCTAGACTAGGTAAGTTATCCAAACCTTTAGATTTTAATGAATTTATTCCTCTAAAACCTTCTCTACAACGTGCACCTACCTTAGAATTAAAGTCTTTACCATTACATTTTAAGTATGCTTATTTGGGTAGTAATGAGACATTACCTGTGATTATCTCTTCTAATCTTAAACCTGAGAAAGAATATAGCTTGATAAATGTTTTGTCACATCATAAGAAAATCTTTAGGTTTGACTATGGCTGACTTGAAGGGTATAAGCCCTACTATTTGCTTGCTCAAAATTTTGCTTGATGATTGTCATAACAAATCGATATAACTCCAAAGAAGGCTTAACCCTATTATCAAAGAGGTGGTGATAAAGGAGATCATTAAATGGCTCGATGTTGGGGTAATCTACCCAATATCTAACAGTTAATGGATCAGCCCGATGCAATGCATACCCAAGAAAGGAGGCATGACTGTGGTGAGTAATGAGGAAAAATAACTCTTATCTATGAGGATCGTCACGAGGTAGAGGATATGCATGGACTATCGAAAGCTCAATAAGGCAACCAAGAAGGACTATTTTTCAATCCCTTTAATTGATCAAATGCTAGCTCGATTGGCGGGCAAATAATTTTATTATTTCCTATATGGATATTTTAGGTACCTCTATTTTGGGCAATGATTTTGAGAATTGCCTTGGCAATTTAGCTAAGGTACTGAAGAGATGTGAGGAAGCCGACCTAGTGTTAAACTGGGAAAAATGTCACTTCATGGTGACCGAGGGAGTTGTTATAGGCCACAAGATCTCACGCAAGGGCATTGAGGTGGATAAGGCCAATGTTGAGGTGATCGAGAAGTTACCTCCACCCACTACCGTGAAAGGAATTAGAAGCTTCTTGGGACATGCAGACTTTTATAGTAGATTCATTAAAACTTCTCCTAAATCTCCAAGTCGTTATGTAATTTGCTACAGTATAATCAACCCTTTATTTTTTACGAAGATTGCTACGGCGCATTCAATGAGCTGAAGGAAAGACTTGTAACAACACCTATAGTCATTCCACTGGATTGGACTACCCTAATCGAGCTGATGTGCGATGCAAGCGACTATGTTGTGGGAATAGTGCTAGGGTAAACGCGAGCTAAATTTTTCATGTCATCTATTATACTAGTTGTACCTTGAATGAAGCACAAATAAACTACACAACCATTGAGAAAGAATTACTTGTTGTAGTATTTTCTTTTGATAAGTTTAGGGCATACTTGATAGGAACTAAGGTTATTATTCACACTGATTACCCAACTATCAAATACTTAGTGAATAAAAAGGATGCTAAACCTAGACTTATTAGGTGGATACTTTTGTTGCAAGAATTTGACCTAGAGGTTAAGGATAGCAAAAGTACTGAGAATCAAGTTGTTGATCATCTTTCTAGGCTAGAGAACAAAGATGCATGCCATGACACAATAAAAATTAAGAAGGAATTCCCTTACAAGAAAATTTTCTTTACCGCGATAATTCCGTGGTATGCTAACATCGTTAGTTTTCTTGTTAGTGATATTTTCCCTCCTGCTTTAAATAGCACGGGCAAAAGAAAACTCAGACATGATGTACGATACTACTACTGGGATGAGCCCTATTTGTTCAAGCAATATACCAACCAAATGATTCGAATGTGTCTTTTCTGAATATGAGAAAAAATAGATTATATTCTATTTCCATACAACTCCTTGTAAAGGTCATTTTGGAGAGACAATGACTACTGCAAAGGTCCTGCAATCTTGTTTCTGTTGGCACACACTCTTCAAAGATGCTCATCACTTCTACAAGGCATGTGATCGACGCTAAAACACTAGGAACATATCGATGAAATGTCATTGCAAAAATATTTTAGAAGTTGATCTATTCGATGTATGGGGAATAGATTTCATAAGACCATTCACATATTCCCTCCAAGAAATAACTCTAGGATTGTACTAAAGTTCCTACAGAATAACATCTTCACAAGGTTTGGAGCATTGAGAGCCATCATAAGTGATGAAGGCACCCACTTTGACAACAAGTTAATTGCTAAAGCATTACAGAGATGTAGAGTACGACATAGAATTACTATAGAATATCACCCCAGACCAACAGAAAAGCTGAAGTATCCAACCGTGAGATTAAGCAAATCCTTGAGAATGGTGAACCCCAAGAAGAAAGGTTGGTCCCCCTAGTTAGATGAAGCACTCTGGGAATATCGTACAATATTCAAGACTCCACTTGGGATGTCACCATTTAAGCTAATCTATGGCAGGTATGTCATTTTCCCGTGGAGCTAGAGCATAAGGCCTATTGGTAATCAAGAATCTCAACATGGATGCCCAACTAATTGGAGAAAAAATACAAATAGAGCTAAATGAGATGGAATAATTATGTGATCAAGCATTGAAAATGCCCACCTATAAAAAGTGAAAAGAAAGAACTGGCACGAAAAAAAAAATTCTGCCAACAAGTCCACCTATATAATTATAGGCTGAAGCTATTCCCGTGAAAGTTAAAATCCTGATGGTCTGGGCCATTCCAGGTACACCAAGTATACCCCCTTGGGATAGTGGATATCAAGAACCTCGACGATAGCACTATCTTTAAGGTGAATGGCCAAAGGCTCCGGGCCTTCATTTCTCTTCCACGACGCATGAGAGTTTCCACTCACTACATTTTTTATTTATTTTTCTATACTATTTTCATTTTAATACTATATTCATAAATACAATAATGTTTATTTTATCTTTACCATGCTTTCATTACTTTTTCTTCATAATTTTTCAAATTTTGTTTTTAGGGGTTTTATGTGACATGATATGTAGAATGAACTCGTTGAGAAAACTGCCATGATCCCTCGTCCACCTTAAATGTCGTAGCATACTGACCCACCCCAAAGAAGTAACACACAAGCACCATAGTGAGGTACCTCCATTTCCATTAAGAACTACATTTTATTTAGTTTGATTTCATTTAGTTTTTATTCATTGAGGATAATGCTTCCTTCAAGTTTGGGGGAGGTAATGTTCATAGTTAGACATTTGCATTTGTAATAATCAACACATTTTTTTCTATTTCATTTGTTATATTTTAAGATAGTTTTTGGAATAATTTGATGATGCCAGATGATGATGAATTTTTTTAGGTTGTGATTGAATGTATATGACTGTTGAGATTGGTAGAATTGACTCTAGGGCTTGATTCTTTGCAATTAAACTTTTACAAGATTGTATGCTCTCTATGCTTAAGAGTTTTAACATTTTTACGTAAAAAAACTCTAGCATGACTTATAAATGAATGCTTGAAAGGTTATTTTAAACTCCATTATGCTTAATTGAGTATTCCAAATCATGAATAAATGCTACGACATAACTGTAGAGGGACACTCTACTTTGCATTGTTTGCTTGGATAACCCCTTTAATAAATGGAAACAATGAACAATGAGTGAATGAAAGTAGTCCCATGATGACTCTACCTACTAGATTAGGGATGGAATGTTTTCTCCAATTCATATAAGCTCAAGGACGGTAGTTATGATGAGCTAACGCCCTTCGTACTAGTTAAACACAAAAAGAAGAAAATAAAAACTTAGGATAATGGGAGTACAACTTGAGCTTCATGGATTAACAAATGCTAATGGATAATATAGAAATTTATTAGGAGTTTTCTAACTCTGTTAAACATAGATTGTATATAATCACATACACATGCAAGGGATCTTGTCATAGGGAATAATTCTTAAAATCGCACAATGGCTAACATGTTGAAGCCTAAGTTTATGAGGGTTGAATTTTATGCCTTGCAACTGTCTTGGACTGAACATTTTGATAACATTTCTTCTATTGATTACTATACATTGCTTGAGGATAACCAATAGCTTAAGTTTGGGGGTGTGATAACTACATAAGAAGGTTATATTTTATGTTTTTTACTTAGGTTATTGGTTGTTTAAAAGCCTATTTAACTATATATAGTTGCATTTGGTGGTTAAATTTTGTTTTAGCATTTTGTTGTTGAAATTGGTGTTACGTAAAGGGAAAGGTCATGTTTTACTGATGATGTGCAGCAACTAATACTAAAGGAGATGAGGTAAACAGGGCTAAAGGAAAATTGGAGAAATGCTATAATATTTTAGATGACATTTCTGGTGTAAAAGAAAGAAAAAATGACAAAAATATCTTTAATCTCTATAAGTTGTCCACACATGAAACCTACTCTACCATCTGCCCAACCCAGTAATATGAGGATAATATTTCCTAAGGTTACAAAAGGAATTAAAATTCCATATTTAAGGGGAGAATTTAATAATCTCTTGGGAGTGAGAGTGTTTTATTGTGAATTTAAGGATCTTTTGGGAGTTAGAGTGTTTTATTGTGAATTTAGGAGTTCTTGGAAGTTAGAGAGTTTTTTTTTTTGTTTTTGAGTATAAATAATATAAGAGAGGAAAATAAAGGGGGTGGCAACAAGAGGCAAAAACAAAGAGCTCCATTATTTTCTTTTCAATATTTTCTTCTTCCTTTCGTGGTGTTTTCCAAAGTCAAGTTCTAAGGAGATAGTAAGCTAGGCCTTTGATAAAATCTAGCTTTCTAAGGTGCTTCACGGTGGTTCAAGAAAGCTCACGGCAACACTTGGGGGTTCTGTTCTCCTTCATTGTTTTTCACTTATATTTTTTTGTGGCTTATGGAACAAATAATTATTCTTGTGGATGATTTGTACCCCACCATGAACTAACCTTTTTTGGCTTGGGTTTGCTTTGGATAATTATATTTTGTTTTTAATGAATAGTTTATGGTTCCATGTTTAATTGTTTCTTTGTTCATTGTCTAAATGTTAATAGCTTAGACTTGTAAGAGCTTTCAAGTGTTATCCATTTTCTAAATTTTAATGCCTAATATCGAGAGAGTTAGGTTAGATCAACGTGAACAATGGAGCTAAGCTAGAATGAAAAGGCTTTAACTCGCCTTAGAGATAAAGAAATCGTATCAAGGACTAAGCATTTTATATGTTAGGTTTCTTACTAGAGATAGCCTAGGAACACTTTAGTAAACTCTGTTGAGTAGCATAATCATGAAAGGGGTGAACCATTATAGAGGCAAGGCATAGGATTCCTTAGTAAACCAAGTCATTTATCCCTATTATAGCTTGCTTGTGAGATGTTGTCAAGTTATCTTATTTCATACTTCAGTGCTCAACTTTATTTTGCCATAGAAATTCTTTAACTTTACTTTGTTGTTTTCTATAGCATTTTATAATCCATACTTCAATACTTTGCCAGAACATTCTTACTCACTTGTTTATATCGTCATATAAACTATATTTATGGCATATATTTTTTGTGCATTAGCTTAACTTAGAAATCCCTTCAATCTCTCTGGAGATGATACTCACTCACTACTATATTACTTATTTGATTGTGTATCTTGCACAAGTTTGCATTTAATTTATAGTACTCACATACGCAACAAGTTTTTGGCCCCTTTACCAGGGATTGGCAATTGATTTTAAGTTTAGTTATTGCATTGTTTTTTTTCTTTATTTTGAATAGATTTATTTTTATTTTTGTTTACCATTTTCACGTGTTTTTCTAGTACACGACCTGAGGGACCCTTATTACATTTGTTATCAAAAATCAATCAACTTTTTTGTCAAAGAGGACGTTTTCATTCAACACGAAAATCAACACATAGAGTATCCTGAAGATCTGAATGTTGTAACAATTCAAAATGTTGGAGTTATATTTCACCCACAAGCAATTAAAGATCACTTAGCTCCTAACTTGGACAATCTAAACCCTGGTATTGTAGCTTTCAAAATTCAGAAAGCCCACTTCGAACTTAAACTGGTAATGTTCAACATGTTAAATTCGATCGGACAATTTGGGGTATTTCTTTAATTTACTCGTGTAAAAATAATACATAAATATATTTATTCTAATAATAAATATAAATATATATATGTATATATATAAATGATTAAAATAAAAAATATAATAACTATAGTGATTAAATTATGTAAATACATAAGTTCAATGTAACAATTACAAATAATTAATATTTTAGGTACTATAATTGTAAATAAACCAATAATAATATTCAAAATTTAAAAAAAATAAAATTCTAGGATTAAAATGCAAAACATCGAAAGTAATGGCCATAAAAAGAAATATCACACAATCGTTGTACTGGAAATGTAATTTAGCCTTAATTAACTATTCAATATTGAAATATAAATTATTAAAAGTAATGTATTAAATCTTAAATTTACCAAAAACATATATAAATACGATTAGTGACTAGAATAAAAATAAAATAAAATCAAAGATCTGAATTAAAATACGTAGAAAGTTATTTCCAGTGACTAAATCGAAAGTTACAAAATACAAAGGACATGGAGAGTGGTTTACCCATGCTCAAATATGCAGATACCCCTCAAAACGACGTTATTTGGGGAGGGATATAAATACCCCTTAAACCGGTCCTTAAGGGACAAAGCCCTCATTTTCACATTTATGCTTCTCTCTCTTCTATCTTACCACTCGCCGGATGGAAAACTGGTCACCGCCAGCCACCATATGCCAGCATTCTCCACTGCCACTAACGGCGGCTAACGACCAAGGAAGTACTCTGAATCGAAGCTCTCTAAACCCTTAACCTGAATCATATAATCATTCTTCCTAAAAACCTCTAGATCGCCCTAGATCTAAAAGAAACCAAAGATTTTACGTTCGGTTAATAATGGATTTCGGCGATGTTTGGGTTCCTCAGTGGTAAGTTTATATTCCTTTTCTTCTTCTCTATTTGCCTTCTATTTCTTTTATATTTCTTTCGAATCGTTCTTTCTTTTTGTTACTGCTCGGTTCTTCGGTTTGTGCTCTCTGTTCGTTCGTTGGTTTCTTATTTTTTTTGCAGGTGAGAGGTTTATATACCCCCTTGGTACACCCTTCGGACTGGTTATTTGAGAGAAGCATGGTAAGTCACTAGTCTATGGCGGTGGAAATATAGGAGTGACACCAATGTTTTAGAGATAAGGTCGGTGTGGTGATAGTAACAGTGACAGTAGTGAGGTGGCACTGGAGGCGACAACTGTAGGAAACTTAGGGTTATAAACCTTAAACATGGTGCGATCTAGGCCATATATCTCTATCTTGATCGGACGGCTAAGGAGGCTGGCGACACTGGGACCTTGAGTAGAAACCCTAGACGGGTTTTGAACCTATTGGGTTGTTTGCGTCTGGATTGGGTATGGGCCTTGATCGGATTTGGGCCTGCAGGTTTTGTTGTTAATTTGGACCCCGGGATATGCTTTGTAACTAGGCCTCTGGTTTATTTGAGCATGTAATAAAATTATTTTTAATAATAATAATAATAATAATAATAATAATAATAATAATAATATATGACAACTGGGAGAAAAACCATTGTCAACAACTGCCCCTCTTTGCTCATTCTTGTGTCAACAAGAATAGGGCAAAGATAAAAAGACAATGAGTTTTTGTCTTGTTGAATTCATGTTTTGAAGGGAAATCTGCTCCACTCTTCTTTCAGGGAGATAAGACTCGAGAAATCTTTGTAAAATGGATCTGCTCCACTCTTCTTTTAGTGAGATACGATCCGAAGAAAGACGGATATGCTGCACTATTCTTTTAGGGAGATAAAATCCAAGGGAAGAAGAATCTTCTCCACTCTTGTTTCAGAGAGATAAGACTTGAGATTAATTTAACGAAAACAGATCTGCTCTACTCTTCTTTCAGGGAGATAGAATCCAAGGGAAGATGAATCTGCTTCACTCTTCTTTTAGGGAGATAAGACTCGAGAAATCTTTGAAAATGGATCTGCTCCACTCTTCTTTCAGGGAGATAGAATCCAAAGGAAGAAGAATATGCTCCACTCTTCTTTCAAGGATATAAGACTTGAGAAATCTTTGAAAACATATCTGCTCCACTATTCTTTCAGGGAGATACAATCCAAGGGAAGACGAATCTGGTCCACTCTTCTTTTAGGGAGATAAGACTCGAGATTGATTTATTAAAAATGGATATGCTCCACTCTTATTTCAGGTAGAAAGAATCTAAGGGAAGGTGAATCTGCTCCACTCTTCTTTCAGGGAGATAAGACTCTGGAAATCTAACGAAAATGGATATGTTCCACTATTCCTTCAGGGAGATACCACTCGAGATTGATTTACTTCACTACTCTTCCGTGAAGGCTTAAGATTGATTTGCTTTACTACTATTCCGTGAAGGCTTAGATTGATTTGTTTCACTACTCTTCTGTGAAGGCTTAGATTTATGCTTCACTACTCTTCCGTGAAGGCTTAGATTGATTTGCTTCACTACTCTTCCCTGAAGGGTTAGATTGATTTGCTTCACAACTCTTCCGTTAAGGCTTAGATTGATTTAATTAACTACTATTTCGTGAAGGCTTAGATTGATTTGCTTCACTATTCTTCTGTGAAGGCTTATATTGATTTACTTCACTACTCTTCCATTAAGGATTAAGATTGATTTGCTTCGCTACTCTTCCGTGAAGGCTTAGATTGATTTGCTTCACTACTCTTCCATGAAAGCTTAAATTGATTTGCTTAGCTTCTTTGCCAGGAAGACCAAATCTCATATTCGTATCTGGGTCAGATATGGGTTGGGGTGTTACAAAATCTGGGATGAGAAGATTTTAATCCACTATTCTTTCGTGGAGATCAAACTCGAGGTTGATTTGATTTGATGCTTTGCGAGGAAGACCAAATCTACAATATTGACTTCTCTTTATGAGGAAGTCAATGATTGACTCTACTATGGAATCAAAAATAAGAAATATTGACTTCACTTAATGAGGAAGTCAAGGATTGACTCTACTGGGTAGTCTAAAATAACAAAGGTTGACTTCTCTTCACGAGGAAGTCAAGGTTTGACTATACTAGGGAGTCAGGGATAACAAAGGTTGACTTCTCTTTACTAGGAAGTCAAAGGATTGACTCTACTGAGGAGTCAGAAAAATAAAGATTGACTTCTCTTCACGAAGAAGCCAAGGATTGACTCTACTGAGGAGTCAGTAATAGAAAAGGTTGACTTCTCTTCACGAGATGTGCCAATTTCTTCTTACCTCCAGCAAATTCTTGTCCCCAATAAGATTGACTTTCTTTCCCTAAACTTATATAGAAATCTAATAAAGCTCTTATCTTTGAAAGGAGTATCTACCATCTTGGGAAAACAACGTCTGTTCTAATTTGACTCTTGAAAACATCAAAGGGATGGTCTATCCTAATTCCTTTCATGCCACGACATCTAGTCGAACCTCGAACAAGGCTATTTCCACCACATCATGTCGAGATGTTTAACAACAACCCATCGTTCAATCTTAGTTGGCTCTACTAGTTTCTTGATGTTAAAAAATTCCAGCGCCCCTTCCGTAGAAATAAATATTCACCATTTCTTACTTTTAACCTTGGGAGTTGTAAAAAACAACTTTCATCTTTAGTGAAAAGATGAAACCACATGATCACAACATTAGTTCAACACCATAATTATTGGTTCGTAAAACATTTGACAACACTTTCATCATTTCGTGTGGTTTCTGCCTATATTTTTCAACCAGAGAAGCTCTTTACATGGTGTTGAGAGCTTTTGTATGGTGTTACATGGACACCAAAGAAAAAAGCAAAGTGTGAATACAAGTGGAATGCTTTGACTCACCATCATTAATGTATGTGAACTTACCAGAATAATGCATTTGTAAATTTTGATAACAAATAACATGATCATATATAGTAAGCTCCACTCCAATTCTTCACACTTTTATGTTTCAATAAATATCTACTCAACTCAATGATCTTCTATTCATGGATGATACGGGCCTTCAAAAATAGCCCCAACATTTCTTATTTCTCATTTATATGATTGTTCAAAACATTATTTCATACTGGTATGGGCCTTCAAAATGCCCCAACATTCCAAGTCATAAGGCTTACTCTCAATGTCTATTTGATTTGAATCTCACGAGGTCTAGTTTTGGTATTGCTCCAATGTGGGTACTTGTGGATTTCTTCGTACCCAAATCTCTTAATCTTGAATGTTGTCATTCTGGTATCACTAAACAACATTGTTGTCAAGTAGCTTGAGGGCTTCTCATCATGTTGCCATAGACACTTAAGAAGTGATCAATTCTTCTCAGAAATTTCTTGCATTTTTATATGATCTGAGATATGTGCCCTCTTCCTGAAGTGGATTTCTTCGTACCCAAATCTCTTAATCTTGAATGTTGTCATTCTGGTATCACTAAAACAACATTGTTGTCAAGTAGCTTGAGGCTTCTCATGTTGCCATAGACACTTAAGAAGTGATCAATTCTTCTCAGAAATTTCTTGCATTTTTATATGATCTGAGATATGTGCCCTCTTCCTGAATAAAGAGATTGTCTTCTTCTTGATAGGTTGCTAATAACATCACAAGGGAGTATTACAAGTTCTATCCTCTAGTCCTTCTGATTTCTTAGACCACTTACTTTCAAAAATGTGAAGTGCTTTATATTCTGGTATCACTTATTCATTTTCTCCAATAGAGACAGAATAGGAATCACTTGTTTCAAGGACCCTTCTCATTTGAAAATGTACTATTTGAAAATGTTTTTCTCCTTTATTTTATTTTAAAAATAAAATAATAAAAGAATTTTGTAAAGTATTACTCCTTAATTCAGGCTCACAATCTAATCAAATCATAAACATGAGTTCAAAGAATATCAAAAGAATAAATAACTCTTTAATGTTTTCAAAGTTATAACTCTTTGACAATTATCTGAATTGATGGGTTGGCTTTAGGTTGGCCTTCCTATTTTCTAAGGTTTTGGTCACCAAAGATGTTTTTCTTTCTCATTCTTTGTGAAAACTACCGCATGCTCCACTTTCTTGACTTGGTATTTTAACCGGATACGGACAAAATGACGCAACTAGCGTAATCAATTACTAGACTTTATAGAATGCTTTTATTTCGATTATCTGAAATCTTCCACTTGTTCAAGCTTTGTAGATTCCTCTAACCAAGGCAGTGCAAAAATATCGGTCTAAAAATGAAATTCCTGAGTGCTTGTGTGAAATTGACTATAACAGGTGTTCCCTAACTCCCTTAGTCCATCTTTACCAAACTCCTTATTTAGTAAATTTGCCATTGTTTGGCTAGCTGAAATCAACTTTATTGTAATTTGCCTTTATCAGGTTAGCTGAATCTTATCCATAAAGCCTGGGCGTTTAACTAATTGCTCTGGAGGGACATCTCAAGCTTTATTGCATATATATTATAATCACCTTTATCAGGCTAGCTGAATCTTATCCATAAAGCCGAAACGTTTAACCAATTGCTCTAGAGGGACAGATCAAGCTTTATTATATACATATAATATAATATTTTGGGTATACGGATTCAATTTCTTAAGCTTGTTAAAAAAACCTGTTATAGTCTAGGTGTTGTTGAGAGTAAAAAATCTCATATTTAGAGTTCAATTTCCAAGAAACTGACCTAAACAAGATTCACCTACTCAACTATTCCATCTCTGAAGATTATGATCATCATTGAACGTCCTCAATAAAAGAGTAGTCTAGTTGGTTTTGTAATGTCATACAAAAGAGATGCTCCCATGTTGTTCGCTCATATGCATACCTAAATACCAAGCCTCTTATTTATTTGCTTATAAAAGTAGAAGGTTATATTTGTAAGAGAAGGGTATGGTGCTTGAGTGTATCTTTTGGGTAAGGTCAAGGGTCCTTGTGTTACCAGCTTTCAACCTTGTCATTTTGTCAAAGATTTATAACTCTAATCACTTAAATAGTTTTTAATTCAGTTGATATTCAAAGAACTTCATTATTGCAAAATTGATTCAATACTCACCATCTTTAAAAGGTAACACAAATTTATTTAAATAACCTTATAAAAAACTGAGAAAGGACAAAAAACAGATTCAAACAAGATGCTGTAAATGGAAGTACAATTGTGGTGAATAATGACCTCCACTTGTTTATCTAGAATGCCCCATTACTCATCCAATGCAGTGGCACTTGACTCAATCAGATGTTACACATTGTTCTTTGATGCCCCACTCGAGTTTGTTATCCACTTCTTCACCAATTCTTGTACCAACATCCTATTTTCAACAAACATCTCTATTTATTTTAACAACGACCTACAATTTACTATAGAATGCCCAGATGCCCCTAAGTGGAAATCACAGACGCTATCTTGATCATAGCTATAGGCATAAAGGTTTGGTGACACTATCTCTGGCCTCGGTGTGATGTATTAACCTTTAATCAAATAAGGGTACAAATCTGAGATAAAAGTTTAGAACACCTCCAAAGTATTTCTCGATCGTGGGACTTTCTTTGGTCGGTCCAAACGACTAATTGCTCTTTTTATTTTGCGGCTATCTTGAATTACCTCTCATTTACCTTCTTCCTCACCATTTATCATCAGAGAGGTATTGAGATTTGAATCTTTTATATTTGCCTCACATACCTTGTTTTCCTTGATTTCACTCTTTTCTTTTTTCATGCCCTCATACCAACTCCATTTTGGGGTTGACTCAAAATTGTATGAATGAAACAGACTGGTTGTTATCATCCACCTCTATAAATCCATGAGCCAAAAGATCTTGGACTTGTCGTTTGAAGTTACTATATTTCTCAATGGAGTGTCCTCGAGCTCCGGTGTGCTATTCATAAGAAACTTTCTCATTATACCAACTCGGATAAGGAGGCGGCATAGGCTTAGCCAGACGTGGAGCAATCATCTAGGCTTGGAGCAACTTGAAATATAACTTGTTGTACAAAAATGAAAAAAATTGGGTAGAAGCTCTTTTGACATTATTTTCTTCTTGCCATTACAATCCTGAAAACCTTGTGATTGATCACCAAGATGTTTAGTCTTCTTTAATGGAACTTGAACCTCTTCCATGCTTATTTTCTTTGATCCAGGTTCAACTTTCATGTTAGAAGTTTCACCATCCATTTTTTCTTTTTCCATCATCATCTCTATCACATTCTCTGGAAGTATACCCAATTTTTGGAGTTGAATTGGATTACCACACTCCCCAATAGGTTCTTGGTCATTTGTTATCATTGTATTGGTTGCATCACTAACATTCAGATTATCACTCGAAATCTTCATCTTTTCTTTCACAATAAGGTCCTATAATGTTTTCTCCCCATATATTATTGTAACCATCATACTCATCAGCTTGGACATCTGTTCCTTGGAATTGACTTGGTACCTTCTTGTTTCATCAAACATTTCATGTTGAGTCTTTACAAGTTGTTCCTGGATTCTCTCGATTCTACTAACATGCTAATATTTCATTCATTACTTTCGATCTTTTTAGAAACGCGCCCTGGGTGATTTTAATTTGCTTTCAGAACTTCTTTCATAAGATTCTTCACAAATTAATCTCAGGTTTCATGATTGATACATGTTAATATAATATACAATATATGACATATAGATGTGAAAAAAAATTAAATGCGAAAATGCAGAAATGGGAATGCAAACTGTACAATACAAACACATGTATGCAAAAGATGTTATTCAAGGCTGATCATCTTAAAACAACTTTCATTGAACACAAAAGGCTTTGGTACATCAAACAGACTTTTTATATATAAGGTATAACTTTAACTTCTAATTTCTCTATTTCTCTCAAAAGCCAAGTTAGCTTCCACTTATACTCAGGTGTTGAATTGTCAATCTGCTTTAATTCCATTTTAAAGCAAGCTAAATCAACCATTTTATGAGACACATTATTTTCTTGGGAAGCAACTTTCTTCACGACATTGCGTTTTTCTTGTATCTTTTGCATTAATTCTTGGAGTTGTTGACAATATTGTTCATTTTTCTTTGTAAGATAATCTTTGTGGTCAATAAGTCCTTGTACAAGATCTCCATAATCATCTACAATCTTCATCAGTGTATTATTCTTGGCCCTAGTGAATTCTAGTTCAACATCAACTTCACACTGAAGAAGCTTATATAAAGCTCCCATGTTGGCTATAGATACATTCAACATCTGATTTTCAGTTTGACATCTTTCCAAGTTGATGATGATTGTATTGTGCTTTTCTTCTGCAATCCATAAATCATGAGAAAACTTCTTCGCTTGACCTTTGTGCATCTTGACATTCTTTCTCTATTGCTCATCATCATTTTTCAGTTGAGTAACCCTTATTGACAACTCCTCTAAGGTTTTTCCTATACCAGTATTTTTAAAGGCTAAACTAATCATTTGAAAACCATTACGCATGGCTTCCATCTGTGTACGCAATTTATCATTTTCATTCTTTAAATGATGAATTTGAGCTTCATACTTCAACAAATCTTCTTCCTTTTGGATGTCCCTACTGATACCCTTAGCCTTGAACACTTTAGGTATCAGTCTAACAGGATAATTAGTTACCAAACTAAGTTGATCTTTTATCTCAAACTCTAAGATTCCATGATCCAAAAGATGTTGAACTCGATGCTTATAGGTGGTGCAACTTTCAATGGAATGTCCTTGAATTTCGGTATGATATTCACAACGAGCATTGATATCACACAAATTTGGATACGGAGGGTTACCAAGGTTTCACATAATGTGGAGCCACCTCTCGAGCTTCTAGTAGCTTCTCGTATAACTCCTTGTATGATATAAGGATAGAATCAAAATGAAAGCCACTTCTTGGCTTAGATTGATCTTGAGTCTTCGACGTCAGGAGCAAACTCTTGAATACCAATGAGTTCTGATTGCATATCTTTTTTTATCTTTGGGAACTTCTACATTTATCACCATTTCTTTGCTATCTCCAGACAATTTATTGATACGATTGGTGACTATGCATGATTTCTCATATTGACTAAGATCCGCTTGTTCTAAAGTAATTCCTTGTGTATCTGATATTGCAGGATTATGTTTATCAAGCTCTTGTGTAAAAGTCTATTTTCCTTTGGCCAAAGTAGAAATTCTATCCATCATCTTGGACATTTTCCCTATCATATCTCGTATCTCCATTTGGTCTTCATCAAACATACAACCTTTGGGTACATAGCTCTCCACTATCCTTGGAGTTTCCTTTGGATGCCATTCCCTAGCTGTGTTATAGTTTACTTGATCATGAAACCCTTTGTCTATTATGAAAATCTTTTACTTTGATGAAATCAACACCTTTTGATTATGGCAAGATCATACAATGCAAGAAAAAAGAAAGCAACATAAAAACATAAGTTAGTACAAATAAAAAAATTAATAATCTACTCAAAAAAATATGTAAATACAGAATAAAAGACAGGGGAAAGGTTAATACTAATTAATTGAAAGAAATATCCTATCCATCATGTTATCTACCTTGACATGTTTTGTTCAACACATAAATCCTAACCTCATGCTTTCTAGTTCGCATGCTTCGCACAGACACCTAACCGCATAATTTTCTAGTTCTCATATTTAAAACAAATAAATAAATAGCTTCGAGGAAAAGGTTAGAATGAATTTCCCCTACAGACAGAAATTTCGTATAAGACGAGTAGAAATTTGGTACTACTAACAGGGTACTCGAATTGTCCTTTTCTAGTGCACCCTTGAGCCTGTCAGACCCTCGATCCTCACCCATTATATGCTTAAATGGATTGATTTCAATTCTAGAGGATTCATGTGACACTCGTAAACATGAGGCATATGTATCCTAGAGGTTACTTGCTCAAGCCCATGCGGAGAAAAATAATTTTTCTCACGTAAGCATAGCGTTCACCCCTACCTAAAGGGACAGAGCACTATTAGAAGGCTCTCAATATCAAACAACTATAGTGTGTGAGGAGAAACTCACAATCCTTGATTCCATAACAATCAACCCAAAGAAGTTTGAAATCTGAAACACAAAAACTAATCAAATCAGTATAACTTAGCAAGAATTAATTATCAAAATTTAAATATTATTCATATTTTCCATTTAAAAAAATGGTGTATAATCGATTACAGCTTGACTCTCTAGAAAAAAAATAACTCCCCATTGGAGTCGCTAAGCTGTTAAAACGGTCCCTGTCGGCTTTTTTAGGGCTTTTTCGGGAATCGATCCGACATAATATTAGGACATGTTGAGTTTTAAATAAATAAACAAATTTGGAGTTGCCATTGACTTTTGGGTTAGGTAAGTCGAATACCTAAAAATATCTTTTAAAATAATTTTAAGTAAAACAATTTTAAAAGATAAAAAATTGATATGCGATTGACCATAGTTTCGTTTTGAAAAGGGTTCGAGAGTCGGTTACGCGTGGGGAAGGATTAACACCCCCACAACGCCCAAAATTGGTACTTACACGATTATACGTCATCTAATTATTAAAACTGGCAAATTTGAATAATATTTAAATTATGATACTTAAAAAATAAAAATGGGATATTATTTTATACGAATAATCCTTAGAAACACACTCCTTGTTAGTTAAGGGTTATTTCTTTAATTTACTCGTATAAAAATAATACATAAATATATATATTCAAATAATAAATATCAATATATATATATATATATATATATATAAATTATTAAAATAACAAATATAATAACTATAGTGATTAAATTATGAAAATATAAAAGTTCAATGTAACAATTGGAAATAATTAATATTTTAGGTACTATAATTGTAAATAAACCAATAATAATATTCAGAATTAAAAAATTAAAATTCTAGGATTAAAATGAAAAACATCGAAAGTAATGGCCATAAACATAAATATAACGCAATCGAGGTACTGGAAATGTAATTTAGCCTTAAATAACTATTCAGGATTAAAATATAAATTATTAAAATTAAAGGACTAAATCTATTATTTACCCAAAATATATATAAATACATTTAGTAACTAAAATAAAATCAGAGATCCGAATTTAAATAGGTAGAAAGTTATTTCTAGTGACTAAATCGTAAAGTTACAAAATACAAAGGGCCTGGAGAGGGGTTTACCCATGCTCAAAATACACAGATACCCCCCAAAACGACATCGTTCGGGGAGGGGTATAAATACCCTTAATCCGATCCTTAAGGGACAAACCCTTAATCCGATCCTTAAGGGACAAAGCCCTCGTTTTCTCATTTCTGCTTTTCTCTCTAAGAGATAGAAGCTATGTCTTCTCTCTTAAACCCCTCTATTTGCCTTCTGTTTCTTCTCTATTTCTTTCGAATCGTTCTTTCTTTTTGTTGCTGCTGGGTTCTACTGTTTGTACTCATTGTTTGTTCGTTGGTTTCTTGTTTTCTTTACAGGTGATGGGTTTATATAGCCCCCTTGGTACATTGTTTGGGCAGCTTATTTGAGGGAAACCCGGTGAGTCACTAGTCTATGGCGGTGGAAATATGGGGTGGCGTTGATCTTTTAGAGATAAGGTTGGTGATGTGATAGTGACAGTGGCGATGGTGAGGTGGCACTAGAGGCGGCGGCTGTAGGAAACTTAGGGTTATAAATCCTAAATCTGGTGCGATATGGGCCCTCCATCCATATCTTGATCAGACGGCTGAGGAGGCTGCCGGCATTGGGACCTTGAGCAGAAACCTTAGAATGGTTTTGGACCTAATGGTTGTCTGGGCCTGGATCGAATTTGGGCCTCCGGGTTTTTTTGTTAATTTGGACCCCGTGATATGCTTTGTAACTGGGCCTCTAGTTTATTTGGGCATGTAATAAAATTATTTTTTAATAATAATAATAATAATATGACAAATGGGACAAAAGCCACTGTCAACAGCTTGAACTTGGTTGGTGTTCATTAGTGAAGACTACCCCTTTGAGGGATGTTATGAAAGATGTGGAGAACTTGTTCGTTGAAGTGGAAAAAATTTGAATGAGTTTTTGGTGCCTTGTGGAATTTGGGTGTTTTGTCTCAAATTCTTTGCACTTTAAGAATTTGTGTCAATGTGAAGATTTGTTAAAGTTTGACTCGAATTCAAAGTGGCACGATTTTAATTGGAAAAATAATAAACCTAGTTTGATTAAAAGTATATAACTTTATTACAATAGTTTTTTGTTTTTACTTTATTTACTTTCCTTTGTAATGAAGTATATATCCCTATAAATAGATACTAAGGGTAAGAGTTTGATATCAAGTTTTTCTTTCTCCAAAATCTTCATGTATTTTATTTTTTCATATTAGTGGAATTCTTCTCATCTTCTTGTGGATTTACCCTTTTGGGTTTTCCACATAAATCTTGGTATTTTTTTCTTTTTCTTTTTATTGTATTTATTTGTTTGTCGATAAATGTTATGATATTATAACATGTATTTTTTGGTAGAAGAGCACTATTTCAAACAATTAATCTATGTTAACTTACTTATAGGATGGGTACATTTACTATATTGCCTTAGAGATAAAAACAGGAGAAAAGTGAGATGAAACTTGTGATTAGGGTTTTCATGTGTTAATATTTGCCATCCAGTTAAGCAAAAAAAAAAAAAAAAAAACAAACAAACAAACGTGCCAGAAAGGGAGTGGGCAGCCAGTAGCATGTTTTCAATGCAACCGATTCTTTTAATGCTTTAATATGTTTACTCATCTAAGTTTCAATATATTTTTGTTCTGGTCACCTAAGTGTAAAAAAAAAGAAATTAATTTAATCTTTAAGTTTTTTAATTTTGCTCGTTTTAGTTATTCAATGGTTAGTTGTTATCTTTTTATTTATGAAATTAACTTAATATTTTAACATTCTTCTTCCCTATTGCTAGCATTCTTCTCCATCAATGTTCGACCATCATCGGTCATTGTTTATAATATAATTGGTATCAAAATATTCTTGTTTCTCCCCTCTTTCTTCTTCCCAATTTAGGTTATCTTGAAATAGATACAACTCAAATCAAATATTCAACTTTTTGTTAGTCTGATTCACAATCTCTGCCATAAAATTAGTATAAAATTGAAATATACTGCTTTTGACCTCTATCTTGATGTGCAGATTACCATTCCTACTTAGAAGAAAAAACTTTTGAGTCGGTGAATCAAAGGAAGTTAAAAAATCTGGGTTTGAGAAGAAAGATCCGTGGGCTTTTACAAAAAAAATTAATAATAAAATAAATAAACCACGTTTAAGAAGTAATGAATGATCAATTTGAATGGGCGAAGCTTGAAAGTTTAGTGATTAGCTTGGAGTATTTTATAGTTAAGTGGTCAAAACAGAAACACGATAAAATTTGAGTTACTAAACAAATAATTTAACCTCAATTTGATTAATAAAATTGGTGTATTTCGACTTCTTTTACTAATAAATAAATTCAACTTCAGATAAACTTGATGTCATAATATAATGAAACTATGTTATACGTTTAAAATTGAAGCATGAAATGAACTCATTAAGTGATTTTAGTGATAAAATGAAATGTTATTCTTTATAAAGGTCATGAGTTTGAGTAATTGCGGCTACATATTATGTGTGCTTTGTCAATTGATTAAAAAAAATTATAAACAATTATTATCTTATATTCACTTTAAAGTATTACAGAAAAATTGAAGAAGGAAATGAAAACGCTAATTAGGTTAGGAGATTAATTAAAGGTGTAGGCGTGTGTTTTGTTAATTTGTTATAACGTGTGAAAGCGTACCATGTGGTTAAGGGAAGTTGCATGCAGTGCAATTTTTTCCAAACTAGGGTTTGGTAATAGAAAACGAAAGCGATTAAACTCTTTTTTTTTAGTAAAAGAAATCCAAAGGACAAATGGGTACTAACAAGATTGGTTCAAGTGTTAAGCAGCTTGATATTGTTTTAGTAGGTCTAAAGTTCAAGCCATTGTCTATGCAGGAAATTCATACTAGGAGACTCACCCATCAAATCAGGTATGTGACGCGAGTCGATTTAAATTAGTTAAGGCGAAGCCTTAAAATTAGGATGACAACAAAAAAAATGACAAATGGGTTGTTTGGAGCGTTAGAAAATGTGTTGAAGAATGGTCTTTGATGGGGACGAGAGAGAGAGAGAGCATCTATAAAAGGCAATTTAACTCCCACGTTACTGCTTCAAATTTTGATGCTTTCCTTTCTCTATTTTTGTTAAAATACATGTACTTTATTTTCGCTTTACCAATGTCTTAATTGTGGGTAGTTCTGCTATGGGGTGCTTAAAAAACGGCTAATATACGGCGTGATCGGTTAAATAAGTGATCGGTTAAAATTTAGATCGATTATGTTATATTATTTAACCGAAAATATTATCAAGTACAATAACATATTAGGTAACGCTTATATAATGTAATAGATAGCGCTTATATAATAAAATAGGTATTTAACCGGAAATATTATCAAGTACAATAACATATTAGGTAGCGCTTATATAATGTAATAGGTAGCATTTATATTGACCTATTTTATAAGTAATCAGTATATTTATACCGGTAACATTGCAAATTTACCTATTACATTATAATTATCGGTTTCGATATTTTTCTGATCAATACTTTTTATAATGTATCGACACTATATGCATTCACCTTTTGTCACTTATAGACCGGTTTTATCATATTTTTACATGTTATATTATTATGGATCGATACATTTTTATAAAATATCGACACTTTATTGGCGCTATAACTTCTTCTCTTTTAAATTCCAAAAGTGTCGATACTTATAATAAATTATCGACACTTTCAACATAACCGGTAGCATTTTAACTGTTTTGTCATTTCGAGACCGGTTTTGTCATATTATTACCTGTTATATTCTTATGGATCGATATATTTTTATCAAATATCGACACTTTATTGACGCTATGACTTCTTCTCTTTTAAATTCCAAAAGTGTCGATACTTATAATAAATTATCGACACTTTCAACATAACCGGTAGCGCTTTACCTGTTTTGTCATTTCGAGAACGGTTTTGTCATATTATTACCTGTTATATTGTTATGGATCGATACATTTTTATCAAGTATCGACACTTTATTGGCGCTATAACTTCTTCTCTTTTAAATTTCAAAAGTGTCGATACTTATAATAAATTATCGACACTTTCAACATAACCGATAGCGCTTTACCTGTTTTGTCATTTCGAGACCGGTTTTGTCATATTTTTACATGTTATACTGTTATGGATCGATACATTTTTATAAAGTATCGACACGTTATTGGCGTTATAACTTCTTCTCTTATTAATTCCAAAAGTCGATACTTATAATAAATTATCGACACTTTCAACATATCCGGTAGCGCTTTATCTGTTTTGTCATTTCGAGACCGGTTTTGTCATATTTTACCTGTTATATTGTTATGGATCGATACATTTTTATCACGTATCGACACTTTATTGGTGCTATAACTTCTTCTCTTTTAAATTCCAAAAGTGTCGATACTTATAATAAATTATCGACACTTTCAACATAACCGGTAGCGCTTTACCTGTTTTGTCATTTCGAGACCGGTTTTGTCATATTTTTACATGTTATATTGTTATGGATCAATACATTTTTATAAAGTATCGACACGTTATTGGCGTTATAACTTCTTCTCTTATTAATTCCAAAAGTCGATACTTATAATAAATTATCGACACTTTCAACATATCCGGTAGCGCTTTATCTGTTTTGTCATTTCGAGACCGGTTTTGTCATATTTTACCTGTTATATTGTTATGGATCGATACATTTTTATAAAATATCGACACTTTATTGGCGCTATAACTTCTTCTCTTTTAAATTCCAAAAGTTTCGATACTTATAATAAATTATCGACACTTTCAACATAACTGATAGCGCTTTACCTGTTTTGTCATTTCGAGACCGGTTTTGTCATATTTTTACATGTTATATTGTTATGGATCGATACATTTTTATAAAGTATCGACATGTTATTGGTGTTATAACTTCTTCTCTTATTAATTCCAAAAGTCGATACTTATAATAAATTATCGACACTTTCAACATATCCGGTAGCGCTTTATCTGTTTTGTCATTTCGAGACCGGTTTTGTCATATTTTACCTATTATATTGTTATGGATCGATACATTTTTATCAAGTATCGACACTTTATTGGCGCTATAACTTCTTCTCTTTTAAATTCCAAAAGTGTCGATACTTATAATAAATTATCGACACTTTCAACATAACCGGTAGCGCTTTAACTGTTTTGTCATTTCGAGACCGGTTTTGTCATATTTTTACATGTTATATTGTTATGGATCGATACATTTTTATAAAGTATCGACACGTTATTGGCGTTATAACTTCTTCTCTTATTAATTCCAAAAGTCGATACTTATAATAAATTATCGACACTTTCAACATATCCGGTAGCGCTTTATCTGTTTTGTCATTTCGAGACCGGTTTTGTCATATTTTACCTGTTATATTGTTATGGATCGATACATTTTTATAAAATATCGACACTTTATTGGCGCTATAACTTCTTCTCTTTTAAATTCCAAAAGTGTCGATACTTATTATAAATTATCGACACTTTCAACATAACCGGTAGTGCTTTACCTGTTTTGTCATTTCGAGACCGGTTTTGTCATATTTTTACATGTTATATTGTTATGGATCGATACATTTTTATAAAGTATCGACATGTTATTGGTGTTATAACTTCTTCTCTTATTAATTCCAAAAGTCGATACTTATAATAAATTATCGACACTTTCAACATATCCGGTAGCGCTTTATCTGTTTTGTCATTTCGAGACCGGTTTTGTCATATTTTACCTATTATATTGTTATGGATCGATACATTTTTATCAAGTATCGACACTTTATTGGCGCTATAACTTCTTCTCTTTTAAATTCCAAAAGTGTCGATACTTATAATAAATTATCGACACTTTCAACATAACCGGTAGCGCTTTAACTGTTTTGTCATTTCGAGACCGGTTTTGTCATATTTTTACATGTTATATTATTATGGATCGATACATTTTTATAAAGTATCGACACGTTATTGGCGTTATAACTTCTTCTCTTATTAATTCCAAAAGTCGATACTTATAATAAATTATCGACACTTTCAACATATCCGGTAGCGCTTTATCTGTTTTGTCATTTCGAGACCGGTTTTGTCATATTTTACCTGTTATATTGTTATGGATCGATACATTTTTATAAAATATCGACACTTTATTGGCGCTATAACTTCTTCTCTTTTAAATTCCAAAAGTGTCGATACTTATTATAAATTATCGACACTTTCAGCATAACCGGTAGTGCTTTACCTGTTTTGTCATTTCGAGACCGGTTTTGTCATATTTTTACATGTTATATTGTTATGGATCGATACATTTTTATAAAGTATCGACACATTATTGGCGCTATAACTTCTTCTCTTATTAATTCCAAAAGTCGATACTTAAAATAAATTATCGACACTTTCAACATAACCGGTAGCGCTTTACGTGTTTTGTCATTTCGAGACCGGTTTTGTCATATTTTTACATGTTATATTGTTATGGATCGATACATTTTTATAAAGTATCGACACTTTATTGGCGCTATAACTCTTCTCTTTTAAATTCCAAAAGTGTCGATACGTATAATAAATTATCGACACTTTCAACATAACCGGTAGCGCTTTACCTGTTTTGTCATTTCGAGACCGGTTTTGTCATATTTTTACCTGTTATATTGTTATGGATCGATACATTTTTATAAAGTATTGACACTTTATTGACGATATAACTTCTTCTCTTTTAAAAAAGGTAAAATTTACCTGATATGTTGAAAGTGTTCATACTTTTTATAAAAAGCATTCATACTTTTTTTAAAGTTATGTAATTTATATTTCAATTTTTTTTAATAGTGTTTCATGTTTTCTACCAACAATATTAATTTAATAATTTCATTTACACAAAAAATTATTTGATTGTTTTGATATTTTATAAAATATTATTTAGAATTTAAATTTAACAATATGTTTAGGTAGAAAATGTATTGACACATATTTAGGTAGTTATTGTACATACCTAAATATTGTACATACCTAAATGTATTGACCTTTATATTTTCATCGGATATGTTATTTATATTTAATCGATACAAATACAAAAGTGTCGATACTTTTATGTCAGGTGTCGATACTTTCGAAAGGATAATTACATATTTCTTTGAAAGTATCGATAATTTATTACACGTACTTACGAAAGTATCGACACTTTTAATATATCCGGTATCATTTTACCGGTTTTATCATATTTTTACCTGTTATATCGTTGTTTGATCGATACATTTTTTTAAAGTATCGACACTTTATAGGCGCTAAAACTGCTTCTCTTTTAAATTCACAAAGTGTCGATCCTTATATAAAGTTTCGACACTTTCAATATATCCGATAGCGTTTTACCGGTTTCATCATTTTGATACTAGTTTTATCATATTTTTACCTGTTATATCGTTGTTGATCGATATATTTTTTGAAAGTATCGACACTTTATAGGCGCTAAAACTGCTTCTCTTTTAAATTAACGAAGTGTCGATCCTTATATTAAAGTACCGACATTTTAAATATATTCGGTACCGCTTTACCAGTTTTATCATTTCAATACTGGTTTTGTCATAGTTTTACCTGTTATATCGTTGTGGATCGATACATTTTTAATTTGGATCGACACGAACCGACAAGTTAAGTTTGCCGGTTGCACAATTTTTTAATATTTCTTCATGACTTAGACCTACTACATTATTATTAGTCAACATTTCCGGTAGCGCTAAACCGAATTTGTTAAATATCTTTTAATATATCCGCTAACGCCGTATATTAGCCGTATATTAACCCGCCGTTCCTGAGACATTCCCCTTAATTGTTCAGAGCTCTGGACCACCTCTTTGTTTTCCTCTCTAATATAAAGCCATCTTGTTATTTTTTTTGGGTAAAGTATGCAAATGGTCCCCGGCTATAAGACGATGCTTTATTGAGTATCTCGACTATCAAAAATTATAAAAATGATTCATTGACTATAAAATACTGCTTTGTTAAGTCTCTCGAGTATTAAAAGTTATAGAATAGTCGTTCGACTATTCATATGTTTCAAACTCATTCTTTTTCATTAAAAATTTAGTAGTCGTCTGAGCTGTTCGTTAAGTTACTAACTGAGATATGATAAAAATATGTTTTGAGAACTGTTTGAGTAGTATTTTGTGAATTGAGTCTCTATTTATATTATGCATTCGAGTCGGTGTTTGAAACATTATGCCATCGACCCCATGCTTGGAAGCAACACCAATGTTAGTAGACAACGTTAAACTATGATTTTATCATATCACACTCAGCAGGTTAACATCTAACTCTAACAATTGTCAATTTTTAACAGAAAATGACGAGTTTGGAACATATATTAGTCGAGTGACTATTTTGTAACTTTTAATAGTCAGATAACTCAACAAAGTAACATTCTATAGTCAAAGAACCACTATAATTTTTAATAGTCGATGGACTCAATAAAGTAATACATTATAGTCGAGAGACTATTTGTGTGCTTTACCTTTTTGAAAAGATACAAAATTATACTGCTCAAATCCGAGTCACTATGTATGAACAAAAATTTTTTAACCACTAGAACCACTCCAAAGGTTCTCCATCTTGTTATTCGATAGTGGTCAATGGAGTTTCCAGAGGATCCACCAAAAATTACTATTTCAGTGGGCTAAGTTGAAATCTATTATACCAAAACTTGAGCAAAAAAACCCTGGGTTTTCATGGGGCACGGACAAGGCTCAGAATCTTTTATTGCATCTTATCGGTCTTATGCTTGTTGTGATGCCGTGATGTTTATGTAAGAACGATTATTAAGGGTGAGTAAAATTCGACTTTACTAAAAAAATGGATTTTTTTTAATTTCGATTTATTCAAGTCAACTTGAAATATAATTTTGATTTTCGAGTCGAGTTGAAATTTCAAAATTTCGAGTAACTCAAAATATCGAAAATTAGAATAAGTATTTTGACAGATTTACGATATGGTCCTTGATTTCATATTCCTTCAATTCATCATTCATTTTAAAGTCAAAAGTTTATCAAATTTGAACTAAATGCTCCTAAACCATCATAGAATACATACTTTCAATTCCCTTTTTAAATAACAAAATTTAAATTTTTTAATTTAGTCTCTCAATTTTGCATGATTTCAGTATTTCTTCAATTCATCTTTTATTTTAAGTACGAATTTTGACTAAATTTAAACCACATGCTCCCCCACCCACTACGGAATATCTATGTAACTTCAATTCTTATTTTCTTTACTAAAATATATTCTTTTTTAAAATTTAATCCTTTAACTTTGTATTTTAATCAATTTAGTCTTTTGACTACAATTGTTTACAAATTCATTCTTCACGTCAATTCTTTGACTCCTTTATACTTCCATTAATCTTTTATCCTCAAAATACATTCTTTAAAATACAATATTTAAATATATTTTTCAATTTTAGATTGTATGCGATATACAAAATAACATTGTAATGTGAAAAAATATGAATATATATATATATATATATATATATATATCTTAAATGGTTAGAGAAAGTAAAAATATTGGAATAAATTTGTATTATAATATTACAATTAAATTTCTTAAACTCGACTCCACTTGAAAAAATTTCAAATTTAGTTCGAGTTATAAAATATGACTCGTCAACTCGAAATATTTTGCATCGACTCGACTCGATCGAATGCTCACCCCTAATGATTATACATACACCACAATATTTATAGTAATTTATAATGAATTGGTTTATGCATTAGATGTTGGAATCTGAATGAAGACGATATAATCGGACACGAAAAAATTTTGAGTTGCGGATGACGTTTTTCAAACAGAACTATTTATCCTTACACAAAGTTATTAGAGGGTTAAGACAAAAGTTCTCCTGAAATGCAACAAAGTTTAAATTTCCTTTAACAAGTAAAACTAAGAAATTTCCTTATTATTACTCTTATTAGAGAAGATTGGATTGTTTGTAATCATTTGAAGAAAACCATAGATCACCTATTTATATGCATCTAATAGATAAAACTTTGAAATGTCACAATCTTTCCTTAGGACATGTCTCTTTATGAGGAAATGAAGAAATGAAGAAATATATACCATGATATACGATGTGTAACCCTTAAATAATGATAAATCGTCACTCTTAAATTAAACTAATTTGTCATCTATATATTTCAACATTAGACATGTTAAGAGCGTAAAATTGTATTATAAGTTTGATGAAAACACAAATCTCAGTTTATTTTGTTCCTCTATTCTCCTTGGATATGACTACGGTAACAGCGTAGACGCTTCCTGGAACAAACAGTGCCATTGTCAGGCAAACACTCACCCAGAATTGCCTCTGCAATATTATATATATATAAAGGGCTTAGATTCATGAAATATTTACAAACATTTAATTAGTTTTAAGATCAAGGACATAAAGAAAATGAAATCACAAACAAATGTTAGATCGAAGATAATAAGTCTGATGTTCTTTAAGAAATGTTTCGAAGTTGGGAGACTTTGTCCTCCTAAAGATTCGATCCAAGTCTACTTCAAATAAATGTGACTATCGACCGCTGGACGGATGGTGTTGTACCGAAAGAAAAAGGACAGAATTGGAATGGAGAAATTACCTTAGGTCCTCGTTTTCTCAAAACTCCAATAGGAGGCATGGCCAAGGCTAAGAATAAGTCAGTGCAATCGGCATCTCCGGCCTTGCAATTACATTTAGCTTTGCAGCAGTCGCATGTTACACATATGCACATGGTTAGAGAGATTGAATGGATGATCAATGAGCAAAGGGCATTTGCATTTGATTGCTTTATACATGCAGGACTGTCAGGATGGGACCTAGTCGCCCCCTAAAAATTCAAATTCTTATATACTTTATATATTTTCTTTGTATTTTCTATTCAAAATATGTTTTTACCCCTCTTAAAATTTTAAAAGTTATCACATACTTCAAACTTTCTAAATTTATCCCTTAACATGAAATTCTAGGTTCGTCCCTACTGTCAGACTTCCAATTGGACTACTTACAGCAGCCGAATGATGCGTAATTTGTGTGACGAATGAAACCAAACATCTTATGACGTAAACAAGGAATCAATCAAGAAGAAAACTGAGAAAATGTTCCTTCTAAATATTAATATATAATTATCAGTTTGTGTTCACCAGCTTATTCATCAAGTTTTATTTTACAGAGAATCAGTTTGAGAACAATACACAGCACTGGTGACAATAATATATATTTTTGTATGGAGCTATTGATGGAAAGCGTGAATTGAATAGGTTTGGGCATATATTCCTCCATTTTTCTCATGTTTATGAGAATAGAAATTAGGCTTCCTTTTATGCCTTGGCTGTTTTGTGAATAGGGATGGGCATGTGTCGGGTTGAGTTGATTTCGACTAATTTGATCTGACCCAAAAAAATAACTCCTCCATCCAAAACTCGATCTAACCTGAACCTGACCCAATTTATATATGAGAAACTTGACCTGGCCTAAATTAATTTTTTTATTCGAAAAATAAATGAAAGGAAAAAAATTAATAATACAATTCTAATTAAGCTAGAGGAAAATTTTGCATGCATTTGTATTACTTTCTCGTTTCTACTTATAGTGTAAACACTAATTTTTTCATTTCATTTTATTATTATTATTATTAAAATTATTATTATTATTAATATTATATATTATTATTAAATAAATAATTACAAGCCCATTTACAAAGAACCCGACCCATTTACAACCAAACCCTAAGGCCCGTTTACAACTGGCCCAAACCCGAGATAGCCCAATGCTTCTAGGGTTTCCATCTAAGCTTCCAGCCGCCTCAATTCTCAACCGTTAGATCTGGCAAGATCAAACGGCCTTGATGCATCCAGAATAAACCCTAGGGTTATGATACCCTAGGGACCATGTGGCCGCTGCCTCTTCGCTGCCGATGCACTATTGCCCAACCGCCGCCTCCAAGAGCATTCCAGCCGCCCCACGTTTACACCTCCACTGCCAGGTGCCTCAGCCAGCTGCTGCCGCCCTCGCTAGAAGCTTCCAGAAGACCCAAACGGTCGTCCACGTCGCAGCTATGAGATGAGTCACCACATAGTTCGGTGACTCACCGAAATCCACCTTAAAGACCGGTCCATGGCGAGCACCGTGGTGTTTATAAAAGCCACTATCCTCTGCAAAAAAAAAGAGGAGGAGAGCAACACAAAATAGAGGAAGAACAGCGACAGAGAGGACCACGACGGCAACCAATAGAGAGAACAACGACAAGAACACGAACCCACAACAAGCAGTAAACCAAAATAGAACGAAAAGAAAAGATAGAGCTTACCGAGGAGACCATGTGGTGACCAGAGACGCTACGTGCCGACGAAACATTCGAAATACCCAAAGGTATTTCTCTAGATCTACTCCGATCAGGAGTTTTTTTAGGGGAAACTAAGGCTGAATTCGGCCTGGGGAGGTTCAGGGCTTCATTTTGGGGTATTTATGTAAAATTCAGCATGGGGAAGCTAGAGAGAAGCGAGAGAGAATTCTCATCTCTCTCACTTAGAGAGAGAATGAGAAGAGGAAAATGAGAGGTTTGACCCTTATGGGGCAGGTTAAAAGGGTTTATATACTCTCTCCCAAACAATGTCGTTTTGGGGGAGGGGTGTCAATGCAATTTAGGAAAAGGGTAAACCCTTTCCACAACCCTTAAAGTTTGTAAACTGTAATTTTAGCCACTGAAATAATTTTATGTGCCTTTTAATTTCGACTTTCAATTTTACTTTATTATATTTTAGTCACTGCACCGTAGTTATATATATTCAGGGTAAATATTATGATTAGTCCCTTATAATTTTATTAAATTTATTTTAATCCAATGTGAATTATTATGGTTAAATTACACTATTAATTATTATATTTCATAATATTTTTAATTAGAGCTTTTAATTTTAATATGTTACATTTTAATCACTAATTTTCATTTTTGACCATGAATTTTTAATATTTTGCAATTTAATATTATTTTTTTAATTTCTTTTATTTTGATCATTATTATTATTTTATTTAATATTATATTAATAATAAAATATCATATAGCATTAATTTTATTTTTATTATCCTATACTTTAACTATAATATTTTATTTATTTATTTATTTTTGTTTACTAATATTTACATGAAATACAATATTATAATTTTATAATATGATTAAATAATAATATTTATTTATTTTTAAATACTCAGAAAGGGCAGTCTTAAAGCAACTAGATGCCCTATTCTGATATATTAAAAATAAATAAATATCATACTTATAAAAATCAGAAAACACATATTGTTTTATTTAAATTATTTTATTAGGAAAAAATTATTATTTTTAATATTTATTTATTTTTCAAATATTAAGAAAGGGCAATCTTAAAGCAACTAGATGTCCTTTTCTGATGTTTTAAACAAATAAATATTTTATTTATAATTTATAAAAATTATTTAATATCTTTTTCTTCCTTAGAATTATCCGATTAAAATAAGAAATAATAGGATCATAAATTAAATTTATATTCGAATTCTTAAATTCTAATATTAGAGACAATTTATAGTTGATAAGAACCAATTTTGGGCGTTGTGGGAGTGCTAATCCTTCCCCAAACGTAACCGACCGTGAATCCCTTTTTTATTATTAAAAAGAACGAATTTTTTGTTAAACACATACCAGTTTATATTTTAACTGGTTTTTAGGTATTCGACCTACCTAATCCAAAAGGCAGATGGCGACTCCCAAAACATTTTTTAAAATCAAAATCATTTTTTATCCACATTATTTTTCCCGCCAAGTAAAAATTTGTACCTGGGCGAAAACCGGTTACGACAGCTTGGCGACTCCACTGGGGACTCTGGTCAACCAAATTCGATTATATGTTGTCTCTGTAATTAGAAATTAAGAATTTAATTTTATTTAATTTATGATTCTTTTGATTTCTTTCAATTTATTTTATACTCTTGTATATTTGATTGCTTTTTAGATATTAAATTATGTGTGAAAATTTCTCCTCACACATAACACGTGCATTGCATAATATAAGCGTTATAATCAAGCTTGTCCCTTTTAAGTGGGAGTGAAAGCGACGTCTTCGTGAGAATTTATTCTCCGTGTCAGACCTAGCAAGTAACTTTCGGGGCTCATATGCTCTATGTCTTAGTGAGAATTTATTCTCCGTGTCAGCCATAGGGAAATGTGTCCCCTCGAATTGAACTTGGTCCGCTTAAGTCTGTGATGGACTAGGATTGAGGGTTTGGCAGCCCAAGGGGGCACCAACAAGGATAGTTCGAGTACCTTTACTCCTAGAACTGAAACCTTGCATATAATAAACCTTAGAAATTCACCCAATCTAAGACAAGACTGAACCTCTGTCCGTAGGTGTACACAAAGGAGAAATAAGTTCTAGCTTTTAATTTTTTTGATTTCATTTTTTTCTAAATAAATGCATGTGAACTAGAAATCATGCAGTTAGGTTAATTTTTCCAAACAAAGCATGGAACTAGAAAACACGAGGTTAAGATTTATACCTTGATAGATAAATTTTTTTTTCTTTCCATTAGTTGGTACTAACTATTTTATTTATTTCTTATTTTTTCCCATGCATTTTATTTTGCTCTAATTTGTTTATATTAATTTCTTTTGTTTGCATTGCATGATCATGGCATAACCAAAAGGTGTTGATTTGAAAGACTGTTCATCAAATTGGAAAGAATTCATAAATGGAAAAAAGTTTTATGATAAAGTAAACTATGACGTAGCTAAGGAAAGACATCCTGAGGGGACTCCGAAGATAGAGGAGAGCTATACACCCAAAGATCATATGCCTGTTGAAGAGCAAAAGGAGATACGAGAAATAAGAGAGCAGATGTCCAAGATGATGGGTAGAATATCTGTTTTGGCCAAAGGAAAAGAGATTTCTACTTAAAAAGAGAGAGAGCTCAATGAACATAACCGTGCAATCTCAGATATACAAGGAACTTCCGATCTTAACCAAATTGAGAAATTATAGACAGTCATCATTCGTATTCACAAATTATCTGGAGATACCCAGGAAATGGTGACAACTGTAAAAGCTCCCAGAATTGGGAAGAAATCATGTAATCTGAAATCGTCGATGTTTAGTCTGCTCCCGACGTCTAAAACTCAGGTTCAATCCACGACAAAAGGTGGTTCTCATTTTGATGCTATCCCTATATCATATGAGGAGTTGTACGAGAAGCTAATTGAAGCAGCTCTGCATTATATGAAGCCATTTCAACCTCTGTATCCGAATTGATATGACATCAACGCTTATTGTGAATATCATGCCGGAGCTCAAAGACATACCATTGAAAATTGCCTTGCCTTCAAACATCGAGTCCAATGTCTTTTGGATAATGGAATCTTAGAGTTTAGGATAAATGATCAACCTAGTTTGTTAATTGAAGGTCCTGCTAGATTAATACCAAAAGTGGTCAAAGGTAAGAGCATCAGTAGGGGCACCCAAAAAGAAGAAGATTTGCTGAGGTCTGAGTCTTAAATACGTAATTTAAAGATTGAAAACAACAAATTGAGCACCAAAATAGAAACCATGCATGAAGATTTCCAGAAGGTCAATCAAGCCTTTTAAAATGCTGGCATAGGAAACACCCCAGAAGAGTGGATAACAGGGGTCACCAAACTGAAAAAGAACTATAACATACATGAAGGTCGAGCCAAGAAGTTTTCTCACGATTTAAGAGTTGCAGGAGTATGACGCAATACAACTATCATTGAATTAGGAAAATGTCAAGTCGAAAATCAATGTTGAATAGTGCTATGACCAACATGAAAGCATCATATCAGAGACATCAACATAAGATTGATACTGAATTAAAAGACACTATGGCCAAGAACAAGACATTGAAGAAATGTTTAGATGATTATGGAGATCTTGTATGAGAACTTCTTGAACATAAAGATTCTCTCACAAGAAAAGATGAACAACATTGTTTACAACTCCGAGATTTGACACAGATGGTGAAGGAAAAAGAGAATATCATGAAGGAAGCTGCTACTCAAGCAAACAATGTGGCTCATAAGCTGGTGGACTTAGCTGGATTTACAAGAGAATTAAGGAAGATTGATAACTCCACACCTGAACATGAGTAGAAGTTAATTTGGCTTTTAAGAGAAATAGTGAAATTAGGAGTGAAAGTCATCCCCTACATGTAAAAGTTTTGTTTGATGCACCAAAACTTTTCTGTTCAATGAAACCTTTGTTGCATTTGTATTTTTTTCATTACATTTGCATTTTTTATGTTTGCATATGCATTTTTATATTTTCATTTTATATTTGCATTTTTGCATTGAACAATTTGCATTCTTATTTTTGCATTTATGCATTTTTGTATTTACATTACATTTTTATTTATTTAAGTATTGTTATATACATTAATTATAAAAAAATGTAAATAATTCCTGAGAGATTTCCGTAACAGTAAAACCGTGATCATTTATTCATATTAATGTACCATCATCATGAAAACAATGGAGCAGTCTTATGAAAGACTACAAGATCAGTGGCTAGAACAATTGATAGGGTTACCTCAGGATACAAGGAAAGAAGCATCACAAGATAGATCAAATCAAATTACTCAGGGGATGACATCTGATAAAGAAGAGATAACTGCTAAAGAGCAACAATGCTATCAGATTGAAGAGTCAAGAATGATAACATACCCTGGGGCATCCCACTCGAACTTAAAGAATAGCCTCATTTCACAATATGAGGAGAGATTCAAGAAGGTGGATGAAACAATCAGAAATATGAAAAGTGTTAGTGCCCACCACAAAGAATTAGAAGCAAGAGAGCTCAGCTTGGTTCCATATTTGGTTATTCCCCATGAATTCAAAATGCCTAAATTTGAGAAATATGATGGCACCAGTTGTCCCCTAATTCATTTGAGGATGTTTTGCAAAAAAAATGGAAGGATATTTGAATTCTGATGATTTGTTAATTCACTTTTTCCATGATAGTCTTGTTGGGCCAGCAGTAGTATGGTACAATTATTTGACCCAAAAACAGATCAAGAGATGGGCTGATTTAGCTGATGCATTTTTGGGACAATATCAGTATGTTAAAGGCTTAGCTCCAACACGTATGAATCTTCAAGGATTAAAAATAGAAGCCAATGAAGGGTTTTAGAAGTATGCCTTAAGATGGAGAAGAGTTGCAGCACAAGTTCAATCTCCAATATTAGAAGAAGAGATATCACATATGTTTTGTGATTCCCTTCCCGCTCCTTTCTTTTAGTTAATGTTGGCAAATCCGACGAAGGAATTCAAGAATCTTATGACAAATGGAGAAATAATTGAAAACATAATCATCAAAGGCAACTCAAAAGTCACATCCAGAAACTCAAAGAATCAGAAAGTGAAAGCTGATGATGTGAATGAATGTCGCATCCAGAATCCCCGCAATTGCAAAAGAAAAATTACAAATAGTTGTTCGGATCGACCAAAGAAAGTCATGCGATCAAGAAATACTTTGGATGTGTTCCAAACTTCCATTTAAGACTTGTACCCTCATTTGATTAAAGGTCAATACATCACACCAAGACCAACGAAAGTGAAACCAAACCCTTCTGCTCATATCTATGATCAAGGTAGTGTTTGTGATTTCCACTTGGGGGTATCTGGGCATTCAACAGGGAGTTGTTGGCCACTGTTAAAAGAAATAGAGACGCTCGTTGAAAAGGGAGTCTTGACACAATAAATGATCAAGAAATGGGGGGAAAATAAAGATGAAAATCCTGGGACAAGTACATACCCAACATTCTAAGCAAGCTAAACAAAACAAGTGGAAGTTGTTATCTACCACTGTAGTACATTCTATTTTCAGCATCTTGTTTGCACATGTTTTTTGTTCCTTTCTCTGCCTTTTGTGCAATAAATAAATTTGTGTTGCTTTTAAGGTTATGAGCATTGAGTCAATTTTGCAATCTTAAAGTTCTTTGAATATCAACTGGATTAAAAAAACTTGTTAAAGGATTTAGAGTTATAATCTTTGACAAAATATCAAGATTGAAAACCAGAAAAACAAGGACCTTTGTCCTTACGTCAGATGAAATATACCCAAACACTATCCTATTACAAATATGAGATAGCCTACTCCTATTGAAAGGAATTACAAAAAGGCTTGGTATTTATATATAGGAGCGTACAACATGGGGCATCGTTGGTGTATTACATTTCAAAATCGACTAGAATATTTTTCTATTGATGACGTTCGATGATGAATATAATTTTTACAAATAGGTAAATCTAATTTAAATCAGTTGTTTGATAATTGAACTCTAACAAAGAGATTTTCTGAATTCTGCCAAAACACCTAGACTATAATAGGTTCTTCTTAACAAGCTTAAGAAATTGGATTTGGATACCCATGTTATATTATTATATATACAATAAAGCTTGCGTTATCCCCCTAAAGCAATTGGTTAATAGCCCCAGCTTTATGGATAATATTCAACTAATCTGTTATGCTTGAGTAATCCCCCTAAAGCAATTGGTTAATCGCCCCAACTTTATGGATAATATTCAACTAATTTGTTATACTATTATACAAAAAAAAATTGTCCCTCTAGAGCAATTGGTTAATCACCCTGGCTTTATGGATAAGTTTTAACTAGCCTGATAAAGGTGATAATATTATTATATACAATAAAGCTGAATTCAGGTAGCCAAAATGGCAAAAAGTCACTAAATAAAAATGGACTAAGGGAGTTGCGAAACCCCTGTTACAATCAACTTCACACAGGCACTCAGAAATTTCATTTTTAGATCGATATTTTCGCACTACTTTGGTTAGATAAGTCTAAATGAAAGATTCCAGAGAATTGAAATAGAGGTATTCTAGATAGTCTAGTAATTAGCAATCCTAGTTGTGTCATTTTGTACACATCCGGTTAAAATACCAAGTCCTTAAAGTAAGGAATGTGACAAAGTTCACAAAGAGAGAGAGAGGAGTGGCATCTTAAATAGATGTAACCATAGAAAATAGGAAAGTCATCCTTAAGCCAAACCAAATTTTGATACTTGTCAAATAACTATAATTCTCAAACATTAAAGAGTTGTATTCTTTTTATATTCTTTGAATTCATGCTTATGATTTGATTCTATTGTGAACCTTTGATAGACAACATTTTACAAAATTCTTTCATTCTCCGATAAAGAAAGGAGAATTTTTTTTTCAAACAGGACGGTCTCAAAATGAGGAAGGACCATGAAGCAAGTTGATTCCTATTCTACCTCCATTGGAGAAAAACAATGAGCGATGCCAGAATGATGAAGCATTTCACTTTCTTGAAAGCAAATGGTCCAAGAAGACAGAAAGTCTGGAGAATTGAACTTGTGACTCTTTCCTGTTACATTATTAGCAGTTCATCAAGAAAGATTATCATTTATTTCATGTTGAGGGCGATAAGCATCACCAGACAAATTATTTTCCCCAGCCATCAATCTATGTCCCCTAGAAGATTACATCACAGAGCTATAAGTCCCATTAAGGTGTGCTATGGGAATGAACAAGTCCCCCACCTACACTCTGGTTATACCGTGACACTGGCTCAAGTCTTGATACATCATTGCTAATTTTTCCATGTCGATCATTTTCCTTGTTAGGATTATATCCATTATGTCCTTCAGAAGATAGCTGTACTTGAAATTGAGAATTTATGGCATAAAATATGACATTGGAACAGATTCTACACTTATATACTTTTCATATTGGGTAATATTGGTTACAGGATTCCAAAAGTAGAGATAACCAGTTTTACTATCAACCAAACATTTCATGTTTTGGGAAGAGTGAGATCTCGCAGTGATATATCTTGTAGCAGTAGAAGAGACAGTCGATGTAGTAGTCATTGTAAGAAAATGCACCAACAAAAATCTTATAGTTCATCCCGATGATGTTTATTTCTTCCTGTAAGATTGTTATACGGGATACCATTGACAACAAGGTTGAATTCGCCAAATCTACTCATCAATTGCTCCAACCGATCATCATTCAGTTCTTGCACATATGCTTTCAAAGGTATGCCGAGCCGGTGGAGGGCAACCTCTTCACCACCGATCCTAGAGAAAAGAGATAGGACATTGATATACCAGAGTAACATGTCTCTTAAGACCAAAAGATGATAAACCACTATGTCAGCCTGGAATGAATTACCAAGCGATTTATACCACTATGTCTGACTAGATCCCTCCAGATTCAAAAATGGGCACCTCATTCAAAAGAGGCACATATCTTAGACATTTTCGTCAGAATGATTGAGTACTTCTTAAGTTTGTGACAACATGAAGAGAATTCCTCAAATTACTTGACAACACTACTATTTAGTGACACCATAATGAGAGTATTCAAGAAAAACTGATTTGGGGCACGAATAAAGCCCCAAGTACCCACAACAGTGCCTTGTCAAAATTGGACCTCGTGGGGATCATGATATTCAAGTCAAACAGACGTTGAGAGTGAATCAGAAATAGAATATTGGGGCATCTTGAATGCCCATTTCAAACAGAAATGATCCATATGGGGCATTTTAAGGCTCACATCAGTATGAATATTTGGTCATTTTTAAAAAGCTCACATCAACAAGAAGAAAATGATGGAGCATGCTGAAAGCCCATTTCAATTAGAATCAGGAATGTTGATATATTTTGAAAGCTCACATCAGCAAATGCTGGGGCATGCTGAAGGCCTACATCATGTGGAGAGATTATTTACTTGAGCAAATATTTCCAATGAGACAGAAAGGCATGAAGAATAAAAATGGTAAAATAGTGACAGTGGAGTTGATTATACATAATTGCTTCATTCATCAGGCAGTTGCTTTAGAGTCCTATTTTTGAACAAATATTTACTCAACAAGTATGGTTTCAAATACCCAATCTTCTTAACCATGTGTCACATGACAACGTATTTTTTGTTAAGCTACATCACGGTTGCATGGATAAATATGGTCCCCATGTAGACCATTCGATCCATGGTTCATTTCCTCAAAATTTCGGCTTTGAATTTTGTATTCTGTGCGTCGGTAATAATTGGAAATATTTCTTTGAGATTCTTAGCAGTTAGTTTCAATCATACTGTTGGGGCTACGAAGCTGTTTTTCAAGACAATTTTCGCTTACTTGATGACATTGAAGAGAGAGGCTCGACTTAAGTACTTTACCCTTATTCCCGTTGTTACTGGAGTTATGATTGCCAGTCTGGGTGAACTGAGTTTTCATCTATTTGGTTTATCATGTGCATTTCATCTACAGCAGCAAGAATTCCATGAACCTCTTTCTATACATGAAAGGATGAATGTATTGTCAAATGTTTTACGAACATCTGGACAGAAGCCACAGGAAAGGATGAATGTGTTGTTAAATGTTTTATGAACCAGTAATTACAGTGTTGAACCAATGATGCAATCATATGGTGTTTCCATTTATTGATCCAAGATGAAGTTTGACTTCTTCAACCCCAAGGTTAGAAGCAAGAAATGATGAGGATTTCTTTCCATAGAAGGGAAGCTGAAATTTTAACAACAAGAAACTAATGGAGCCAACTAAGATTGAATGACAGGTTGTTGTTAAGCATCTCGACATGATATGGTCTGAATGGCTTTGTTCAAGATCCAATTAGATGTGGAGACATGAAAGTAATTAGGATAACTCCTCCTTATGATGTACTTCAAGAGTCAAATTAGAACAAACATTGCTCTCTTGATTAATCTCTGCTGAGTTTAGCATATCTACATTCTTCAAAGATGATAGATTCTCTCTTTAAAAATGATAGATTCTCTCTTCAAATATGATAAATTCTCTCTTCAAAGATGATAAATTCTCTCTTCAAAGATGATAAATTCTCTTTTCAAAGATGAAAGCTTTATTGAATTTCTACACAAGTCCAAGCAAAGAAAGCCAGTTTTATCAAAGACATAATGGGGCATCAAGGTCATAGTTCTGACTAAGGCAAGAGTTCCATAAATGAAACATTTCTTCTGAGACTTTCATGAAACAAAGAAGTCACAAAGATGCAAATTGATCAGATGATTCATCAGAAATATAGCATAAGTTGCTACATTGATATCTAAAGGTAACCGTGGAAATAAATGATCAAGTGAAGGAAGACCGAGTTCGCCACTTTGAAGTCAAATGAAGAGCTCAACATTCACGCATTCATAAGAACATCATTTCCATAATAGACAATGCATTACATTGATACATTTGATTGCATTCAAATATGAAGTTTTACAGGTTTTCGTATGAAAAAGAAGATTCATGATGAAAAATACCTTACAAGAAGAAGGAAGAATTCAAAACCTCAAATGCAAGAATCACGCAAACATCTAAAGAATAGATGGACGCAATCCATAGAAGCATTAGTTTAAAATGGGGCATGTTACCCAATCAACAAGTTATTTCAATGAGAAAACGATTTCCAAAATTTCTCATTTAATCTTCTCTAAAAATGAAATTGTTGAATAGTAAGAAAATGATTTCCATAGTTTCTTACTTAGTAAACTATTTCTCACATCTGTAAGCCCTTCAGTGCATGATGTTTTCAAAACCTTTGGGTCATCTATAAGCCCTTTAGTGCATGATGCTTTCAAAACCTTTGGGTCATCTGTAAGCCCTTCAGTGCATGATGTTTTCAAAACCTTTGGGTCATCTATAATCCCTTTAGTGCATGATGTTTTCAAGACCTTCGGTTCATCTATAAGCCCTTCAGTGCATGATGTTTTCAAAGCCTTCGGGTCATCTGTAAGCCCTTAAGTGCATGATGTTTTCAAAGCCTTCGGGTCATCTGTAAGCTGATAACTCTGTAAAAAGACTACTTTTAAGGCCTTTTTGACTTGAGTTATTGTTTTTTTAAGGGTACATATAAGTCATTTTAGATGTATGTAGTTGTATGTAATTGCATTTGTGGTGGTTGTGTTATTTTATTTTATTAAGGTGCTATATGAGGAGGAAGGTGTGGTTTTTAGTGATGTGCAGGAAACAACAAGCAAAATAGGCGAGCTAGGAAGTAATGTCGCGGCATCAAACATTGAAGAAGATTGAAATGCCTCGGCATTTATGGCGCAGAAAACGACAAAATATACAGCTGTACGTGGACAGCTGGCTCTGCACGTGAAATGATGGTTGTAACAACCTGCTAGGGGACCATTGACACCTGGAGGATAAGGTTCATGCACAACATGTGATTCTAGGGGTATGAGGCATATTTTTCACCCAACAATATCCCAACAACATCATCATTACCCCTAGATATTTTTATTATATATTACACCTCACAAAAGAGAGAGTGTGTGGAAGAAAGGAGACGCATACTGTAGCAGAAAAATCAGATTTTTATTTTCCCTTTTCCTTTCTTCTTCCTTGGGTTTTCCTCCATTGATAAAGCTTCAAGGAGTGGTGAGCTAGGCGCCGAGAGGAGCTAGTGAGCTAAGGTGGTTTGTGGTGGTCGAGGAGACCTCCGGTGGCTCGCGTCGAAGGCTCTTTCTCACTTCTCTTTGCTCCTATTTTATTTATTTTATTTGTGGGCTGTTGGAACGAATATTTTATGGATTTTTCTATGAATATTTCGAACCCCACCATGAACTAACTTATTTGGTGGTGGTTGGTTTAATGGATGTTTAAACTTTATTTTTAATGGTATGTTTAAGTTTATTTTGGTTCTTTATTTGCTTTGCTTGTGAATGCTTCACCATCTAGGCTTGTAAGAGGCATGGAAATGTCCATTTCTTAGATGAAGGTTAGGTGTTCGGAGGAATCCTAAGCTAAAAATACTTGTAAGTATTCGAAAGAAACGCAAGACAAGATCCTCATAAGCAATGGGTTATAGTATTTTCAAGGGGCTTTGAACCGGCCTAGGAGTATTATAACCTAATCCCTTAGATCTCGGAAGAGACTAGGATAGGATTTCAACGACTAAAAAGGGTGTCTTTATCAATAGGGTAGGCTGTCCAACATCGTTGAGTGAGAGTAGATGCCTTGGCATCCTATTCTGTTAGGTTCCTGTGAGAACATTTTAGGAAAGCCCTGTCGAGTAAGTAACAACCAGGTAGCTTAAATCTGCTTGAGAGATAAGTTTAACATCCTTAGATCAATCCCTACCATTCAGTCCATTAAAAGCTTGTCACGTGAGGATTATCTTCTTTTTATTTATTTACTGTTTTTTTTACCATTTTCCTTTGCCATGACATTTCTTTTTGTTACTCATACACATTTCATTTGCCTCGGCATAATCATTTGTGAATACCATTAGCTATAGTTAATTAATTTAGAATAGTGCATAAATTTTACTCAATATCCTTCCAATCCCTGTGGAGACGATACTCACTCATCACTGTATTACTTTTGCGATTGTGTATACTTGCACATTATTTGCGTATAATTTTATAGTACTCGCAATACGCAACAAGTTTTTTGGCGCCGTTGCCGGGGATTGGCAATTGATGATGTTGAGTTTAGTTGTTGCACCGTTTTATTTATTTTCTTTGTACATAGTTTCTTCTTTTTGTGTTTACCTTTTTCAGGTGTTACGTTGTCGCATGACACGTAAAAGACCCAAAGAACCATTATTTCATATAGAACATGAGGCTCATGTTGTTCAAAATCAAGTGAAGGATCCTGCAGTTCTAAATGCCACGACAATTCCAAATGCTAGGAATGCTGCTCGACCACAAACTATTAGAGATTACTTAGCTCCCACCTTAGATGACCTACAACCTGCTATTATACCTCCCAAGATTTAGGTAACCCAATTCGAGCTCAAACCAGTTATGTTCGACATTTTGGACTTGATTGGAAAGTTTGGTGGTGCTCCTCAAGAGGATGCAAGGCAACATGTTCAAGAATTTTTGGAGGTCTGTGACTCCTTTCGACAAGAAGGTGTGCATGAAGATGTGCTGAAATTGAAGTTATTTCCATATTCTTTGAAAGATGATGCCAGGGCATTCAATGGATTACCTTTCGGCTCTATAAGGTCTTGGACTGAATTGTGCAAAAATGTTTTGCTACGGCATAATCCACCGAATATGAACAACCATCTTAGGAATGCCATAGCATCTTTTCACCAAGCTGATGACGAGTCAATGTATGAGTGTTGGGATCGCTACAAAGAATTACTTCGCAAATGTACCAACCATGGATTCCACGACTAGACTCAAGTCGTGATGTTCTACAATGGAGCCAATGCACCCACGAGGATGATGCTAGATGCCTGGACAAATGGCACTTTGCTTGACAAATCACCTGAAGAGGCTTTTGGCATTCTTGATCGAATTGCTAACCATGATTACCAATTTCCCTCTTCAAGGTTTGAAACTATAAGGAAGGCATCTGGGATATTCAAGTTGGAAGCTGAAGATTCAGTGTCGGCCCAACTCTCTACCATCACCAATATGTTGAAGAATTTGTAAAATTCTAAGGAGGTGAAAGAAGTGAAGGTTGATAGCTTGACATGTCTGTTATGCCAAGGCAATCACCATGAATGTGAATGCCCGAGCAATCAAAAGTCCATCAACTATGTGGGAAGCTTCAATGGATGGAGTCAGCGTCCCAATTTCTCATGGGAAAATCAAGGAGCTTGTAATGTCAGTCATCTCGCTCAGCAGCAGTATATAGATGAGCCCCTAGCCTTTCAAACGAATATGCCATGGCATAATCAAGGGACAACATCTTCACTTAATACAAGTTCTCTAGAGGCCACTATGCAAGACTTTATGGCAACTACAAAGGCTTTATTACAAGATCACGATGCATCTATTAAGAGTCAAGAAGAATTATTACAAAGTCAAGGGGCATGGTTGCAAAGTCATAGTTTTTCTTTGAGAGCTTTGGAAATGCAAGTGGATCAAATTGCCACGACATTACAAGAATACCAACCAGACAGATTGCCTAGTGATACTGAAATCACTAAGGCTAAAGGCAGTGAGAAATTTAGTACATTCACCTCAGGGAGTGGCACCTATATCTACAAAGATGCTAAGTTTGGGGGGGAAATACTAGAAGAACCTAGCTATGAGATTGTGCATGAAGAGTCTCAATTGCAGGAGGACTTACATTCGCTGGAGAACAAAGCTGGATGTTCAATGAGTAAACCCGATGATGACAAGCAAAATAATGCCACGGCAAAAGAAAAACCCCCACTAGCAGAAGTTGATGACCAAAGGGAAGCTGCAGAATTATGCCACGATAATTTTGTAGGCACTTGTGATTACTTGAAGCTCGATGAAGAAGACAAAGATGAGCTTAAGGATATTTCAAAAGAGGTGGGTCAATCTAGCTTACTCATAGCTAGACCAGGTACGAAATCTGAACCTGTGGATTTCATTGAATTTACTCAACCCCAATTAGTTGCCCATGTTAAAGCACTAAGGAATAAAATGGAGAAACAATTCCTTGATGAGAAATTATTATTTGCCACGGCATTGTCGTGGTACGCTGACATTGTCAATTTTCTCGTTAGTGGTGTTTTGCTTCCGTACTTGAATAGCCAGGGCAGGAACAGATTGATGCAGGAGGATGACCCCTACTTTTTGAACGACTTTGCTGCCCAAGCAATTAAAAGATGCCACTGCAACGGGGAGAGAAAAGAGAGGACTACTACAAAGGTCCTACAAATCGGGTTCTATCGACATACACTGAAGGTGGCGCTGTTATATATGTGGAGCATTTTGGTCTATACTGGTGCTCCAATCGAACGCGACAAAAATGCCAAGACAATTCATGATATTTTGGAGTTTGCATCCCTTGAACCCTTTTTAATTTATGTTTTAGAAGTTTTATTTTGTCGTGAGTATTTGTTTGTTTATTTTTATTTGTTTTATTTTTTTAGTTTTGATTTTAATATTATTTTTTTAGGACAAAGGGTGTTTTGAAGGATGAATATGATGAAATCTCACGAGGGAACTTCACAGGCTGCTGCAAACCAATATGCCACGACAAAGCTAGATGCAATTGAGGCTCTAACAAGACGCAGTCGTGGCACCTGTTCACAAGGAGATGCTCCCACATTGGGCTTATAATCTTCTAGTCATTCTGGACGAGATCTTTCCATCATTTGAGGATGCCACGACATTTGTAAATGTCACTCAACAAGACAATACACCCAAGCTAGAGGATGGTAACCCAGTCAGCATGGACTAGATGATGTCTGAAGTCATCTGTTGGGCGTATGGAGACCTCAACATCTAAGAACACTGAAGGCCCTAGCACACCAGCTGCTGAACCCAGTTCTGATCCTGACAAAAGCCCCACATCACTTAGGAAGTGCACTAGACGCAATACTACTAGCAATGCCAGCGCGACTCCACCACCATCTTAGGAAGACAAGGTACCTTGCATGGAATTGCAACGCATCACATAGCATGTAGTCTAGTTTAACTTAGTTTTTATTCAGCATTGAGGATAATGCTTATCTCAAGTTTGGGGGAGGTAGTGTTCTTTGTAGAACATGTGCATGATAATATTAGCATAATATTATGCCATGGCATCAGCATTGAGGAAATGTTTTGATGATACCTGATGAAGATGAACTTTTTAGGCTAGAAATTGAATGTAAATGACTATTGAGAATGATAGAACTGACTCTAGGGCTTGATGCTTTGTGAATTATTATTACATGATTTGTATGTTCTCTATACTTAATGAACTTATGAAATTTTTATGAAAGAACTCTGGTTAGCCTTGGCATTAAAATATGGTGTTATGCTTAAATGATAAATCAATTAAAAAAAACTCCCTTATCTCTGAATTTTGTTTAATCGTGAATAAATGCTTCGGCATAGCTGTAGAGGGACACTCCTCTTTGCCGTGGCATTGCCTGGAACTCTCTTTAATAAATGGCAGCCACGCGCATACGAGTGAATGAAAGTAGTCACGGGATTACTCTGTCTGACTAGCTTGGGGGTGGAAGGTATGCTCCCTTTTACCTAGAGTGTGGGATGGTAGGTGTGATGAGCAGACTCCCTTCGTAGCAGTGTAAAAAAAAAGAAGTGAAAACAATAAGAAAAAAATGTGTAGTAAGTGAAAAGGGAGTATAAATGTGCTTAATGAATGAGTTAATGCCGTGGCAAAACTAGGGAACTCAATTAGAAATTTCCTAAATTTGTTAAGTATAGATTAGATACAATAAATCACACACACAACACCATAAAGAATCTTGACCTAGGGAAAAGTACTTGAATTCTTGATATGTCTAGCATGTAGAAGCCGATTTTTCTGATGGTTGAAATTCAATTTTTGTCTTGTTGTCCTACTGTTGAAATTGCCATGACATTTTGATTGTGTTAATTGTTATCCATTGCTTGAGGATAAGAAATAGCTCAAGTTTGGGGGTGTGATAACTCTGTAAAAAGACTACTTTTAAGGCCTTTTTGACTTAAGTTATTGTTTGTTTAAGGGTACATATAAGTCATTTTAGATGTATGTAGCTGCATGTAATTGCATTTGTGGTGGTTGTGTTATTTTATTTTATTAAGGTGCTATATGAGGAGGAAGGTGTGGTTTTTAGTGATGTGCAGGAAACAACAAGCAAAATAGGCGAGCTGGGAAGTAATGTCGCGGCATCACACGCTGAAGAAGATTGAAATGCCTCGGTATTTCTGGCGCAGAAAACGACAAAAATATACAGCTGTACGTGGACAGCTGGCTCTGCACGTGAAATGATGGTTGTAACAACCTGCTAGGGGACCACTGACACCTGGAGGATAAGGTTCATGCACAACATGTGATTCTAGGGGTATGAGGGGTATTTTGCACCCAACAATATCCCAACAACATCATCATTACCCCTAGATATTTTTATTATATATTACACCTCACAAGAGAGAGTGTGTGTGGAAGAAAGGAGACGCATACTGTAGCAGAAAAATCAAATTTTTATTTTCCCTTTTCCTTTCTTCTTCCTTGGGTTTTCCTCCATTGATAAAGCTTCAAGGAGTGGTGAGCTAAGCGCCGAGAGGAGCTAGCGAGCTAAGGTGGTTTATGGTGGCCTAGGAGACCTCTGGTGGAGCGCGTCGAAGGCTCTTTCTCACTTCCCTTTGCTCCTATTTTATTCATTTTATTTGTGGGCTGTTGGAACGAATATTTTATGGATTTTTCTATGAATATTTTGAACCCCACCATGAACTAACTTATTTGGTGGTGGTTGGTTTAATGGATGTTTAAACTTTATTTTTAATGGTATGTTTAAGTTTATTTTGGTTCTTTATTTGCTTTGCTTGTGAATGCTTCACCATCTAGGCTTGTAAGATGCATGGAAATGTCCATTTCTTAGATGAAGGTTAGGTGTTCGGAAGAATCCTAAGCTAAAACTACTTGTAAGTATTCGAAAGAAACGCAAGATAAGATCCTCATAAGAAATGGGTTATAGTATTTTCAAGGGGATTTTAACCAGCCTAGGAGTATTATAACCTAATCCCTTAGATCTCGGAAGAGACTAGGATAGGATTTCAATGACTAAAAAGGGTGTCTTTATCAATAGGGTAGGCTGTCCAACATCGTTGAGTGAGAGCAGATGCCTTGGCATCCTATTCTGTTAGGTTCCTGTGAGAACATTTTAGGAAAGCCCTGTCGAGTAAGTAACGACCAGGTAGCTTAAATCTGCCTGAGAGATAAGTTTAACATCCTTAGATCAATCCATACCATTCATTCCATTGAAAGCTTGTCACGTGAGGATTATCTTCTTTTTATTTATTTACTATTTTTTTTACCATTTTCCTTTGCCATGACATTTGTTTTTGTTACTCATACATATTTCATTTGCCTCGGCATAATCATTTGTGAATACCATTAGCTATACTTAATTAATTTAGAATAGTGCATAAATTTTACTCAATATCCTTCCAATTCCTGGGGAGACGATACTCACTCATCACTGTATTACTTTTGCGATTGTGTATACTTGCACATTATTTGCGTATAATTTTATAGTACTCGCAATACGCAACATAAGCCCTACAGTGCAGGATGTTTTCAAAAAGCCTTCGGGAGCTTTTTGATGTTTTCAAATCCTTTGGGTCATCTATAAGCCTTTCAGTGCATGATGTTTTCAAAGCATTCGGGTCATCTGTAAGCCTACAATGCATGATGTTTTCAAAAAGCCTTTGGGAGCTTTTTGATGTTTTCAAAGCCTTCGAGTCATCTGTAAGGCCTTCAGTGCATGATGTTTTCAAAGCCTTCGGGTCATCTGTAAGCCCTACAGTGCTTGATGTTTTCAAAAAACTTTCGGGAGCTTTTTGATATTTTCAAAGCTTTCGGGTCATCTGTAAGACCTACAGTGCATGATGTTACCAAAACCTTCGGGTCATCTGTAAGACCTTCAGTGCATGATGTTTTCAAAACCTTCGGGTCATCTGTAAGACCTACAGTGCAAGATGATAAGACCTCAGGGCCATTCATAAGACCTCTGGGCAGAATGTTTTAAACATTTCCATCCTAATCAATAAAAGTCAAATGAAAAAATTATTGTCTTTTCATCTTTGCTCTATTCTTGTTAACACAAGAATGAGCAAAGAGGGGCAGCTGTAAACACTAATTTTTTCATTTCATTTTATTATTATTATTATTAAAATTATTATTATTAATAATATTATATATTATTATTATTATTAAATAAATAATTACAAGGCCATTTACAAAGAACCCGACCCATATACAACCAAACCCTAAGGCCCATTTACAGCTGGCCCAAACCTGAAATAGCCCAATGCTTGTAGGGTTTCCATCTAAGCTTCCAGTCGCCTCAGTTCTCAATCGTTGGATCTGGCAAGATGCAACGTCCTTGATTTATCCAGAATAAACCCTAGGGTTATGATAACATAGGGACCACGTGGCCGCCACCTCTTCGCTGCTGACGCACCGTTGCCCAACCGTTGCCTCCAAGAGCATTCCAACCACCCCACGTTTACACCTCCAATGCCAGGTGCCTCGGCCAGCTGCTGCCGCCCTCGCTCAAAGCTTCCAGATGTCTCAAATGGCCGTCCATGTCGCAGCTATGAGGTGAGTTACCACATAGTTCGGTGACTCACCGAAATCCACCTTCAGGACCGGTCCATGGCGAGCACCGTGGTAGCTATAAAAGCCACCATCCTCTGCAAAATAAAAAAAGAGGAGGAGAGCAACATAAAACAGAGGAAGAACAGCGACAGAGAGGTCCACGACGGCAACAAACGGAGAGAACAACTACAAGAACATGAACCCACAACAAGCAGTAAACCAAAATAAAAAGAAAAAAAGAGAGAGAGAGATTACCGAGGAGACCATGCGGTGACCAGAGACGCTACGTGCCAACGAAACATTCGAAATACCCAAAGGTATTTCTCTAGATCTACTCCGATCAAGAATTTTTTAGGGGAAACTAAGGCGGATTCAGCCTAGGGAGGTTTTAGGGCTTTATTTTGGGGTATTTATGTAAAATTCGGCCACCGTGTATGGTGGCCGGCAGTGAAAATCGCCACCGGAGTACGGTGGTCGGCGGCTGCTGGAATTCCCTTCGGTGAGGGAAGCTAGAGGAAAGTGAGAGAGAATTCTCATTTCTCTCACTTAGAGAGAGAATGAGAAGAGGAAAAATAAGAGGTTTGACCCTTAAGGGGCAGGTTAAAAGGGTTTATATACCCTCTCCCAAACGATGCAGTTTTGGGGGAAGGGTGTCAATGCAATTTAGGAAAAGGGTAAACCCTTTCCACAACCCTTAAAGTTTGTAAACTTTCATTTTAGCCACTGAAATAATTTTATGTGCCTTTTAATTTCGACTTTCAATTCTACTTTATTATATTTTAGTCACTGCACCGTAGTTATATATATTCAGGGTAAATATTTAAATTTATTTTAATCCAGTGTTAATTATTATGGTTAAATTACACTGTTAATTATTATATTTCATAATATTTTTAATTAGAGCTTTTAATTTTAATATGTTACATTTTAATCACTAATTTTCATTTTTGACCATGATTTTTTAATTTTTTGCAATTTAATATTATTTTTTTAATTTCTTTTATTTTGATCATTATTATTATTTCATTTAATATTATATTAATAATAAAATATCATATAGCATTAATTTTATTTTTATCATCCTATACTTTAAATATAGTATTTTATGTATTTATTTATTTTATTTATTTTTATTCACTAATATTTACATGAAATACATTATTATAATTTTATAATTGTATTAAATAATAATATTTATTTATTTTTAAATACTCAGAAAGGGCAGTCTTAAAGCAACTAGATGTCCTATTCTGGTATATTAAAAATAAATAAATAAATATCATACTTATAAAAATTAGAAAACACATTGTTTTATTTAAATTATTTTATTAGGAAAAGTTATTATTTTTAATATTTATTTATTTTTCAAATATTAAGAAAGGGCAGTCTTAAAGCAACTAGATGTCATTTTCTGATGTTTTAAATAAATAAAAATTTTGTTTATAATTTATAAAAATTATTTAATATTTTTTCTTCCTTAGAATTACCCGATTAAAATACGAAACAATAGGATCATAAATTAAATTTATATTCGAATTCTTAAATTCTAATATTAGAGACAATTTATAGTTGACAAGGACCAATTTTGGGCGTTGTGGGGTGCTAATCATTCCTCAAACGTAACCGACCGCGAATCCCTTTTTTATTATTAAAAAGAACGAATTTTTGGTTAAACGCATATAAGTTTATCTTTTAACTAATGTTTTCTTAAAAACTTTGTTAAATGATGATTTTTAGTTATTCGACCTACCTAATCCAAAAGGCCGATGGCAACTCCCAAAACATTTTTTAAAATCAAAATCAGTTTTTATCCACATTATTTTTCCTGCCAAGTAAAAATTCGTACCCGAACGAAAACTGGTTACGACATAAAGGATCATCTAATATAGCTGCATCAATTACTTATAAATCTAAAAAATTTAGAAACACCTCGCAATAGTAAAAAAAAAAAGACTTCCTTACAAGGTAATTAAAATTAAAAGTCCATAACAAAAAATATAAATGCATATTATAGTTAAATAAGTTTAAAGTTTAAGCATAAATCTTATAAAACGATACATAAACATAAACATCCAATGAAAAAAACCCTCCATTATCACTGGCTTCACATTCTTAAATCTTAACTAACCACTCAAATCCTATAAAATAAATTCATAAATGAATATATAAAAATAAGATTATAATAATAATAAAAATAAAATGTGTTGAAGAATGCTCTTTGATGGGGACGAGAGAGAGAGCATCTATAAAAGGCAATTTAACTCCCACGTGACTGCTTCAAATTTTGATGCTTTCCTTTCTCTATTTTTGTCAAAATATAAGTACTTTATTTTTCCTTTACCAATGTCTTAATTGTTCAAAGATCAGGACCACCTCTTTGTTTTCCTCTCTAATATAAAGCCATCTTGTTATTTTTTGTTTTGGTAAAGTATACAAATGGTCCCCGCCTATAAGACAATGTTTTATTAAGTCTCCCGACTATTAAAAATTATAAAAATGATCCATTGACTATAAAACACTCTTTGTTAAGTCTCTCGAGTATTAAAAGTTATAAAATAGTCGTTGGACTATTCATATGTTTCAAACTCATTCTTTTTCATTAATATTTTAGTAGTCATTTAAGTTGTATGTTAACCTACTAACTGAGATATGATAAAAATATGTTTTGAGAATTTTTGAGTAGTATTTTGTGAATTGAGTCTCTATTTATATTATGCATTCGAGTCGGACATTATGCCATCGACCCCATGTTTGAAAGCAATAACAATGTTAGTAGACAATGTTAAACTATGATTTTATCATATCACAGTCAGCAAGTTAATACCTAACTCTAACAATCGTCAAATTTAACGGAAAATGACGAGTTTGGAACATATATTAGTCGGATGACTATTTTGTAACTTTTAATAGTTAGGGGACTCAACAAAGTAGCATCCTATAGTCAAATAACCATTATAATTTTTAATAATCAATTCACTCAATAAAGTAATACCTTATAGTGGAGGGACTATTTGTGTGCTTTACCTTTTTGAAAAGACTTAAATCCGGTTCACTATGGATAAATAAAATTTCTTTAACCACTACTACTAGACCACTCCAAAGGTTCTCCATCTTGTTATTCGATAATGGTCAATGGAGTTTCCAGAGGATCCGCCAAAAATTACTATTTCAGTGGGCTAAGTTGAAATCTATTATACAACAAACTTTGGCAAAAAACCCCTAGGTTTTCATGGGGCACGGACAGGCTCATAATCTTTTATTGCATCATATCGGGCTTATGCTTGTTGTGATGCCGTGATGTTTATGTCAGAAAGATTATTAAGGGTGAGTAAAATTTGACTCGATCAAAAAATTGATTTTTTTTAATTTCGAGTTATCCAAGTCAATTTGAATTATAAATTGCTTTTCGAGTCGAGTTGAAATTTCAAAATTTCGAGTAACTCAAAATATCGAAAACTAGAATAAGTATTTTAACAGATTTACGATATGGTCCTTGATATCATATTCCTTCAATTCATCATTCATTTTAAAGTAAAATATTTTACTAAATTTAAACCACATGCTCCTAAACCATCATAGAATACATATGTACTTTCAATTCCACTTTTTAATTACAAAATTTATATATTTTTTAATTTAGTCCCTCAATTTTGCATGATTTCAGTATTTCTTCAATTCAACTTTCATTTTAAGTACAAATTTTGACTAAAGTTAAACCACATGCTCCCCCACCCACTATAGAATATCTATGTAACTTCAATTCTTATTTTCTTTACTAAAAATATTTTTTTTAAATTTAATCATTTAACTTTGCATTTTACTCAATTTTGTCTTTTGACTACAATTGTTTGCAAATTCTTTCTTCACGTCAATTCTTTGACTCCTTTACACTTCCATTAATCTTTTATCCTCAAAATACATTCTTTGAAATATAATATTGTAAATATATTTTTCATTTTTAGATTGTATGTGATATACGAAATAACATTGTAATGTGAAAAAATATGAATATATAAATATATATATATCTTAAATGGTTAGAGGAAGTAAAAAGATTGGAATAAATTTGTATTATAATATTACAATTAAATTACTTAAAATTTTTTAAATTTATCCCTTAAAATGAAATTCTACGTCCGTTCGACTTCCAATTGGAATACATACAGTAGCCGAATGATGCGTAATTTGTGTGACGAATGAAACCAAACATCTTATGACGTAAACAAGGAATCAATCAAGAAGAAAACAGAGAACATGTTCCTTCTAAATATTAATATATAATTATCAGCTTGTGTTCTCATCAAGTTTATTTTACAGAGAATCAGTTTGAGAACAATGCACAGCACTGGTGACAATAATATATATTTTTGTATGGAGCTATTGATGGAAAGCGTGAATTGAATAGGTTTGGGAATATATTCCTCCATGTTTCTCATGTTTATGAGAATAGAAATTAGGCTTCCTTTTATGCCTTGGCTGTTTTGTGCAAAGAGATGGGCATGTGTCGGGTTGAGTTAGATTTCGACGAATCTGATCCGACCTAAAAAAATAACTCCTCCATCCAAAATTCGATCTAACCTGAACATGACCCAATTTATATATAAGAAACTCGACTTGACCTAAATTATTATTTTTATTCGAAAAATAAATGAAAGAGAAAAAAAATTAATAATACAATTCTAATTAAGCTGCAAGAAAATTTGTCATGCATTTGTATTACTTTCTCGTTTCTACTTATAGGATCATCTAATATAGCTGCACCATCTACTTATAAATCTAAACAATTTAGAAACACCTCGCAATCGTCAAAAAGAAATAAAAAGATTTCCTTACAAGGTAATTAAAATTAAAAGTCCATAATAAAAAATATAAATCCATATTATAGTTAAATAAGTTTAAAGTTTAACACATAAATCTTTTAAAACGATACATAAACATAAACATCCAATGTAAAAAATCCTCTATTATCACTGACTTCACATTCTTATATCTTAACTAACCACTCAAATCCTATAAAATAAATTCATAAATGAATATATAAAAATAAGATTATAATAATAATAAATATAAAATTATTTGTCACCATTATCTCATCTTATTCGATTTCATCATCTTAATAAAATTTTACTTCATTTCAATTTGATTAAAAAATAACATATATGAAAATAAAATGTAATAAGAAATAATAACTAAGCATATAAGTAAAAGCAAATTAAAATTACATGAAAAATATGTTTGTACCTTCTTTGGCCCGTAACTAGTTTTGACATGTCAAAACTTCTACAATTGATGGATGAAGACTATTTCGTTTCGTTGTGCATTCACCAATCTCTCTCAGGTACTAAAAGTATACTCCAAACCAATGGTAAAAACAGAAGTAACATAAACATCTCTAACAATAGCATGCAATACAAGAAATTGTGGCCCGATTGTCTTCCACCAATTTAATATATCAAAGTCTAATGTCCTAGTAATAATATCAACTTTCAAGTAATAATCTAACTCAAATTTTACTTTTAATTTATTTGTTTCTTCCTTAAAACTTAAGCATCAAAATCACTTAAGCTTCCCAAATCAACTTGAACACTATCTAGATATGCATTGTTGAAAGATTGAGATACATTATTTGAGGCCATCATTCTTTCTTGATATTCTATAACCAACTCTCGACACAATTGCACAATTCTTTTAACTTTATATTCAACTATAATCTCATAAATATTTTAAAATAATACTCCAAAAACATTGTTTTATACTTTGTGTTTAAAAGTGTGGCAACACCCATGATATCATTCGTATCAGTCTAATGTTTCTTAAATTTTTTCCAACATTTATTTTTTCATTCTTGAAATAGTGATATTACTATGTGTAACCCATTCATTCAATGCCACCTTAATCCTACATGTACTTAAAAAATAAAGATTTGTCATTGTATATTTTGTACCTAAAAACCCTTCGGTGATCTTATAAGATGACTTGAACTTATCACAAATTACTGATGCAAAAGCCTAATCATTATCGATTGACAAATACTTATACAAAGAATCACGATGTAATTCCACATAGCAAGAAAAAACATCCTTATAACATAAAGCTATTTGGAGCATAAAAAAGGTGAAATTCCATTGTATTCTAACATCAACACAACTTTTTTTTTTGGTAATTGAAATACATAATTTTCATACCACCTCTTCAAATCTTTGCAACTTGTTAGAGCAATACTCCAAAAAAAAACACTGATGGATTCATTTTATTCCATCTCAAATCACACTTAATCCAGTTTTAATAAATAGATGCAATATGTGTGCAAATGTTCAATTAAGCAACGATGTATGACCTTCGAATCTATCAACTAACAACTTAATGACACCATCATTCACACTATAATTGTCAATTGTAATATATGTAAGTTTCCTATCAATATTCTAATCTAGGAAACATTTCATCAAATTAGAAACATAAACATCAGTGGTATATGGGACTAGAAAATATTCAAACATAATTAAACAATAACTAAAATTATAAGTTTTGACACATATTCAAACACAATATATATTTTTAAAAATTTCCTTGTAGACATCCATTTTGGTCCCTACATATTAAAAGTTTTCCTCTATATAACATGCAACAAAATATCGAGCAAAGGACCATGGTTTTAGGACTAAAAAATCACGAAAAAGAGAGAATAGAGGAGTGCGTTTCTTACCCCTTTGGCACCATTGAAAGGTCCAAGAGTGTTTTTCAGGGGTCTCGGGTTTAAAGGGGAGAGCTTTGAAGTGTTACCCCATCGCTGACGCCACTGAACAACAACCATAGTGGTAATTTTCTCCCATTTTCTCTAAGGAATAAGAAAAGAAGGAAGATGATAGAGGCACGCCGTACTCCACTTGGTAAGGTAAGACTTTCACTTTGATTGTAGGACCTAGGATGGTAGCAAGTGTTACTACAATAAGAAAGGCTTAAACAAAATAGTTAAGTATGAAGGAATAAGATGGAAAGATATAAATGGAAATAGATGATATTGAATAAGACAATGACATGTTTGATAAGAAATGATGATATGGATATATGGTGATGGAAGAAAAAAAAAAGGTGATGGTGATGAAAATGGATGATAGTATCTCAAGAATCAAGAAGTCAAACTAAGTTATATTAAATCTTAACCCTAAAACTTATATATAACTTAAGGGGTGGTGTTTAAAGGTTTTGTCCCACTAGGTATAAAGACCTAGGAAATAAAAGTATCAAGGTGGAATAGAGATAGGTGACGCCACAAGAACAAGAGTAGTTGATAAGTTGATAAAGTTCTCAAAGAAATATGGAAGAGAAAAAATCTCACAGATATATTAATTGAACAAAAGTTGAATGAATTACAAAAGACTTGGCTATTTATAAGCCTAAGGATGCCTAAAATACATTGCACACATAGTGTGAACTTTAGAGGATGAATGAATGTTCACTCCTTAATGAAGTACAATACACATCCTAGGGTGAATTTATGGAGAATTAGATGAATGAATATTCATTTCTTTAATGTGAATGCATCTCTTGTCTTAATCCATACTCCTCGGTGTGAACAAGATTGTTCGACTTCCTTCCATGAACTTGGCTCCACATGCCTGGATGAATGCACATTTTTTATGAATTCTCTTGAATTAAATGGATTCATCCTCCTTTTTCTTTGAATGTACATGTCATTCGTGGTTGGTTCTTGAATGTTATTTCATGAATAATGACATTCATCTCTCTTGGGTGCGAACAAGACTCTTGGGATGTCTTGAATGAATGCACACCTTACATGGTTAAATATGATGCTATTTGGATAGTCACTTCTTGTAACACCCATATCCCGTATACCTTTACGTATACAAGCTACATATGTCAAATCACTTTTAAAATCGTTTCCCATTGGAAAAATCTGTACAATTTTGTTTCCTTTTATAAAACCATTTGAATTCATTTATAATTAAAACATGCCTTAACTTACATATACAATTAACAATTGATGTTCCATCAATCAATGTTTTACAGTAGTTTAATTTAAAAAGGATTATAGAGCATTTTAATAACCTATTACATGCCAACTGAAATATATCAAAAGTAGACATATATGTCATACTGTTACTGAATTAGGTGACACTGACTTGATGTCCGATGATCTCCTTACTCAGCTAGTATTTAACCTACACGTGAAATGAATACACGTTAAATATTACTTAGTGAGACATAATACTGCAATGATATTACAACTATACAACAATATCCTATGAATACTGAATAAAGAATTTAATTTCGTTATTTATAAGGACAAGTTAAGCCATTCTTAGTTCTACCATAATTCTTTCATATCATCATGGAAATTATTTATATTATACCTATCATGCATATCCTTTTGTATATTATCCCCCTTGATTCTTTATTTACCCAGTGTACATTGCATATGAAAATACTATACATGTATTTCACCAAGGTGCTCATTAATCATATATCTTTTATAATCCTTATGGCGGCACCCTAATTACTATTTATACACTGATTTATATTTTCCTTTGGAGTGTCCATTCATACCCATTATATTTGGTTTTCATTTTTCCATCATAACATCCCTTCATACTAATTATGTATTTTTCTTTTTTAACATTATATATATATATATATATATATATATATATATTATCCTTTCGTATCAATTATATACCATTGATATCACATTACATTAAAATTTCTTTATTCTCTTACACAACAGTGTTTAACGTTCGTCTAACTGGCATAATTGACACCTTTCTTCCAATTGCACAGTTAGGCCATTTTTCTTTTACTCAACGGTACTTAACCGTTCATCTAACTGGCATAATTGACACCTTTCTTCCAATTGCAAACTTAGGCCATTTTTCTTTTACTCAACGGTACTTAACCGTTCATCTAACTGACATAATTAACACCTTTCTGCCAATTGCACAGTTAGGCCATTTTTATTTTACTCAACGGTACTTAACCGTTCATCTAACTGGAATAATTGACCTCTTTCTGTCATATGCATAGTTAGGCCTCAAAGACACTTAATCTTTCATCTAACTGGCATAAATTGCACCTTTCTGCCAATTGCACAGTTAGGCCTCAAACGCACTTAGCCTTTCATCTAACTGGCATAAATTACACCTTTCTGTCATATGCACAGTTAGGCCTCAAAGGCACTTAGCCTTTCATCTAACTGGCATAATTAGCACCTTCTGTCATATGCACAATTAGGCCTTTATTCTTTTACTTTAGAGCAGTCTCTACTATAATAATCATTCATCATATCAATTAACTCTTTCCATCATTATACCTTTTATGGTTTATTCCCATACTGCCAGTGTACTAATACCTAAATTTTACTATAATTTACATGGATTACTCATCCAAAACAATTATGACAATTCACCTTCTATTATTAGGGATGGCAACGGGGAGGGTTTAGGCCAGGGATTGGTCCCCCCATCCCCGTCCCCATTTAAAAATCACGTACCCATCTCCGCTTAAAAAACTACGGGGATTTTAACGGAGATCCTCATCGGGTAATCGGGGAAAACCGTAGGGAAACGGGTATTCTTGTTTAGCATAAACAGTTATTTAAACGGGTATCGGGCCGAGTATATATATTTAAATTAAATATATAAATATATTATATATATATTTAATTTAAATTAAATTTATTAATATTATATATATATAAAATAATTATTTTTAATATTTATCAGGCCGGGTATTCGGGTAATCGGGGTGGGGATTACCAAACTTGTCCCCGTCCCTATTTAAAACATTCAATTTTCCCCCATCCCCATCCCCGTTTATCATCCCCGAACCTGACCCGTTAAATTCAGTTTTCCCCGTCGGGTTCGGTTTTTTTTGCCATTCCTATCTATTATGAACTTCTGAAAATTTCATCTCTTACGAGATCTTTCAATTCGTATTCCATAATTTACATCCCTAGTGCTAATATCATCATTTATCAATCATTTTTAAAATCTGTGTCGTTTGCATACCTATTACTAATATAAAGACCAATTTCCTTATTATACAGTGCTTATATTTATACCCATATTTTTCTCATACTGAAATTCATACACTTAGTATGAATTTTTTTATCATTTAGCACTCAAGGTACTCGATATAGAAATTCATACACTTAGTATGAATTTATTAGCATGTTAGCACACGAAGTTCCCTATACAGAAGTTCTTACACTTAGTATGAATTTCTTTAACATTTTTCAACTGAAGTGCCATTTGGTAATCACCATACTTACATTAATCATTCTACAACTATAACTATTTTAGCATATACAAACATAAATAAATAAACTCACCTAACTTTCCTCGCTATGTATCCCAAATATAAAGCTGATTACTCTGGTACTTTGCCTTTGCCCTTAATGTTGCTTGATTCCGAAGCTTGGTTTCGATCTACTCAAAAATCCATAAAACATGTACCATATCAAATGTTAGAATATTTTCCTAACAATTATAACTTAAAATAAATCAAAATATTTATTATTAACTTCCTACAACATTATCAGCTCCAAATTAACATTTTTGGCCCTTTGGTAATGATACCCCAGCTTATGGTATCGATACTACCCTATTAGGGTATCGATACCCCCTTCATTTATCGATACCAAAATTAGCTTCGATGTATCCTGATATCGATACCCTCTTCATGGTATCGATACCCCTATGTTATGGTACCGATACCACCTCTAGGTATTGATACCCAAATTAGAATCGATGTTTACTAGTATCGATACCCTTACCATGGTATCGATACCACATTGCTTGGGTACCGATACTGGTTGAATCATTATCGATACCTCTTATATAATTTAGCATAATTTTTTTGCCTATGGTATCGGTATTATTTTATAGGGTATTGATACCCCTACTCAGATTTTCTAGTTTTTAGCTCGAAAATCACCCAAATGAGGTCAAATTTCTTTATATTTATCCCATTCAATACTATTACACTATTCATTAACTATCCATACTAACATTCTTTCAATTTGTTTCCTAAAACATCTAACATGATTCAAGAACATTAAATTCTAAGAATCAAACCACTTTTTCTAATATGTTTTTAACCCATCTAATACTTATAATCTATCATTTATCTCTTTGGTAAGTTAAATCTATCAGTAAACTTCAATAAACACCAATATACTAACATTTCATTTCAAAACCCATTTTCTAAAATCTCTAATATTTTCTCCATTTCATGATTTAATCCTCAATTAATCCTTCCGTAAGCTTTCCTATCACTTAAGGTTGTAAAAACAACCCAAAATCAAAAAGAAAAACCACATAATTGAAACTTACCTTTTAGAGCTATAGAGGATAGCAACCCACGGGGAAGAAGGAAGGAAGAAGAAAATAGCTTCTTTAGTTTTCTTTGACCTTTTTATTTAAATTCATTTAACTCTAAAAGACCCAAGTACCCTCATTATTCATATATTTCTAGAATTTAGTTCAAACACTATTTCAATTCATTTTCTTATCTTTTACCAATTATTCAATTAAATCTTTAATTTTTAATTCTTTTCAAATTAGTCATCGGCCTACTATTTGGGGTATTACAAATCTCCCCCTTAAGAAAATTCATCCTCAAATTTTTTAAAAACTTTGTGTGTTTACCACAATACTACAATATCCGTCGAACCTGGCCTCCCAAAAGTCCTTAATTCTTCACTTTCTACTTATAACATTCTTATCCAGAAAATTTTCTTCTATCGTAATATAATCAATGATCACCTCATACACCTTTAGAGATTATGAACATCTTTTCTATCTCATGTTCCCTCTCCTTAATTCCACAAGTAATTAAGGCTCTTATGATTAACACTACTATATTACCATTCACTATACCGATAATGACATAAAATCTTTTAAGGCAACTCGGCTACTGCCAACTCTAAGTCACACATAGAAAATTCCTCTTGATTATTGTGATACTATATCATAGAAACATGTTCAATACTCTAAGAACCAACTACCTCGAATTCCATCTCTCGATCTAAAGGTAACCCAATATATAAATCTCAAAAAGACATCTGTAATTTCACAATTTGATGAAATTATCGGATAGTCCTACTTTTCTTAATTTAGTATCTATTACATTACCCAATTATCGTTCTCTTCATAATCATTATTAATGTCACTTGAGGTAATGATCTTAACTCATCAATTTGTAATCCCATAAGATTCACCCAGAATATAATCACTTGAACCTTTACTAATTGTCTACTACCTTTCCACTTATACTTTTACCATGACCCATTAAGGTTTAAGACTATCCTTTAACTCAAGATTGGTTCTACAGGAATTAGTCTAGCTCTAGACAACCTTGTACTAATGTATGAGTACATAGATCAAGTGTCAACTAATACCAATACAGATTCATCAACAGATGAAAAGTACCTGTAAAATTTTTTGGATCTCCCTGATCCTCATTGGTCATAACAATATAAATTCTGGCAACTCCCCGAGTCTCTTATCACTGCAATGATTCATCTTGTCCCCTTGATCTTCCACTTCCTCTGTTTCTATTAGAGGTTGCCACATATATTTCAGATTGCATTAAATTATCCTCCGTTTTCTTTGGATAATTTCGAGCAAAGTGACCAGTCTCATTGGAAGCAAGCTCCACTAAGAAGTTTGCATACTCCCCGGTGCACTCTTCCACATGTCTGAAATACTATTATTTCTCCAATTGCTCTACCTAAGCTAGCAGCAACCAACTGAGATTGTTTTGTTTTCTGTGAAATTTTAGCAGAATCCTTTTGGTATGAATCTCTCGAACTCAAGCCCTTGCCTCTCTTAACATAATGGAGAGTTAACGTCGTTCTAACCCTTTTCCCCATCTGTAAACTATGTTCCGCTGCTAATGTCTCCTCTTATGCTCTTTCGATAGCTTTGGCTCGGTTAATATCTTCTTGCAAGTTAGGTAAACTCAAAGTGAACATCATTTCTTTTAATTTTGGCCTTAACCCCTCAATAAACCAATCACATAGGGCCTTATCGATTGGAACTACTTCCGTAGAAAAATGACTCAACTTATTAAACTCAGCCTCGTACTCATGTACTGCTCGATCACCTTGTTTCAAATTTAAGAACTTTAACAACAATATCCATTTAAACTATTCACCCACATACTTATCCTTAAATTCTTTCAGGAATAATTGCCAAGTAACTTATTCCGGTGGTGTATACATCGTAGTGTTGGATAACCATACTCTAGCTGGTCCTCTAAGTAAAGATACAAATCCTCCCAAATTATCCTGATATGAGCATTGCAGGCTTTCAAGCATTAACATCACATAATTTAACCACATATCGGCCTCCAAAGGACACTCACCTTCATCTCCTCGGAACTCTGGAGCTCCCAAACTCTTCTGCTCCTTTGGGATCAACATTCTAGGTACCAAAGGAGTAGAGAGAGGTTGCAAAATGAGTCAACATAGCTTTAAGAGCTTGGATAAAAGTTCCATACCCTGGTACCAGTATCCCTTGATGTGCAGGCGCACCACCTTTTTAGATGGAACCGATTACTCACTATTAGCTTCGTAACTTTGGCCATTAGACCCTTCTCTCACCTCTTGTTCCCCCGCTCTACGTGAGTTCAAGGATTCTGACATCTATTAGAACATACATAGTAATAACATTATTGTTAGTAAGGAGAGACATCTTATCATATTCATTCTTTACCCTATCAGTAACCTTAACGTCTTAGTGGCATGTAAACTCTTTTTACCCTAAAAAATTTACATTTAATTCATCCAAGAATCGGCTAATCCTATAGATCTGATACCAATAAATGTAATCCCATCTCCCGTATACCTTTACGTATACAAGCTATAGATGTCACATCACTTTTAAAATTGTTTCCCATTGGAAAAATCTATACAATTTTGTTTCCTTTTATAAAACCATTTGAATTCATTTATAATTAAGACATACCTTAACTTACATATACAATTAACAATTGATGTTCCATCATTCAACGTTTTACAGCAGTTTAATTTAAAAAGGTTTACAGAGCATTTTAATAACCTATTACATACCAACTAAAATATATCAAAAGTAGACATGTATGTCACACTGTTACTGAATTAGGTGACTCTGACTTGATGTCCGATAATCTCCTTACTCAGCTGGTATTTAACCTACGCGTGAAATGAACACACGTTAAATATTACTTAGTGAGATATAATATTGCAATGATATTACAGCTATACAACAGTATCCTATGAATACTGAATAAAGAATTTAATTTCATTATTTATAAGGACAAGCTAAGCCATTCTTAGTTCTACCATAATTCTTTCATATCATCATGGAAATTATTCATATTATACCTATCATATCCTTTTGTATATTATCCCCCTTGATTCTTCATTTGCCCAGTGTAAATTGCATGTGAAATACTATACATGTATTTCACCAAGGTGCTAATTGATCATATATCTTTTATAATCCTTATGTCGCACCCTAATTTCTATTTATACACTGATTTGTATTTTCCTTTGGGGTGTCCATTCATACCCATTATATTTGGTTTACATTTTTCCTTTATAACATCCCTTCATACTAATTATGTATTTTTCTTTTTCAACATTATATATATATATATATATATTATCCTTTCATAGAAATTATACACCATTCATATCACATTACATTATAATTTCTTTATTCCCTTACACAATAGTGTTAAACGTTCGTCTAACTGGCATAATTGACGCCTTTCTACCAATTGCACAGTTAGGACATTTTTCTTTTACTCAACAGTATTTAACCGTTCATCTAACTGGCATAATTGACACATTTCTGCCAATTGCACAGTTAGGCCCTTTTTCTTTTACTCAACGGTACTTAACCATTCATCTAACTAGCATAATTGATACTTTTCTATCATATGCACAGTTAGGTGATCACTTGTAAATGTATATGTAAGGCAAGCAATTTTGTGCATGTATACACAATCGAATCAAGTAATATAGTAGTAAGTGAGTATCGCCTCCACATGGATTGGATTAGAAATTTATCTTCACCACAACTAGAACTAGTGGTCACAAACTAATTCTTACTCGATTATTAACTTAAAAACTAATATTAATAAAACAAGGAAGTGATTTAATGATTGTAAAAAATTTTGGTAGAGGAAAAATAAATATACAAAATACTGTAATAAAACAAAAAAATGTTGATTTAAATATAATGTAAAGAACCTCACATACTGAGACTTCTCACATAGCACTTATGCTAAATTTTTGTATTGGAAACAATTATTCTATGTCTAGAATGAATTATTATGACTTGCTTAAGCTCCCTGACAGGATTACTAGGTATTCTTAGATGGTTGCTATGGCAATACTTCTCGGCGTTAACTACAATCCCTTGGTTTGTCAGACTGTTGTTGTAGAAATACATCTCAATGTGAACTATAGGCGTTTTATATCCTACTCAAGCATCTTTCCATTTTATTCGATTGAAACTCACTCCTTATCTCTAAGGTAAACAAGATAGAACTTCACCATCCTGGATTCATTCTGTTGCTCTCGTGGATCTATCTTAATTCTCTCGAATCTATGAATCACTATCTAGACAGAAGGCGATCTCTTGATGCTCTTACATTGCCAAGACATGTTTTACCAAAACCCCAGGGGATCTCTCGATGCTCTTACAGTGTTAAGGCAAAATATTCAAACAATGAACAAAACAGTCATGAACAAAACCATAATTCATCATTCATTAAACATAAAATAATTGTTCAAGAAACACAAAGTTTAACACCAAGTAAGACAGTCACGATGCTATAAAAAATCATCCAAATTTCAATGTTTAATACAACCCAAACATTTAAAGAGATTAAGAACAAAGGAAGAATGACTCCAAAAAACTGGGGGCTCTGTCACAACAATTCTGATCAGTACCGCGCCTGCCTTGCTAATAAGCCTCTCTCGAGACCTGATCACCGCTTTGCTACAACCTGGTTATGGAGGACACCAAGGAAGGTTGGTAAACGGTGAGAAAGCACTGCAGTTGCTCTCTCACGCCTTTGGAAAAGCTCTCCACTCTTCTTTCTTGCCTTTTTTTCTTTTGCGGCTACGACTGATTATTTATAAGGAAGGATCTCCTAGGGCTTTGCGCAATTTGGAGATTCCTTAAATAACTGTTCTTATAATCCAGGCTTAAAAAGGAAAGGCGGCTGGCGGCTGGCAGAGTATTAAAGGCTTGCTTGCACGTGAAGTAGGTCATCCAGTTGGTGTGTGACATAAACGATTTCGTCATACCTACTTCAGACTCTTCAGATAAACCTTACCTCGGCGAGATAAATCTACTCCTCATGTTCTTATCTGTTCCACCAGCCCTTACAATTTACATTGTCATGACTGAAATATTCTTCCTTTGTAAGTTTCCTGCACAAACATAACCCAAGCAAGCCCTTTCTCCTCTACAGCATCAGTTAAACAAAATAAATCTTGCCAATGCAAAACTTATCCACCACATGCTAACATAACCTATATGCATACTTTGTTTAGACGAGCAATAACTTAAGTGAAAAGACTAGAAATTGAGTCTTTTTATGGAGTTATCACACCCCCAAACTTAAGCTAGTACTTATCCTCAAGTAATGTATAATAGCTAGAAGAAAACTAAAATTGTCATGGCAAAGAAGTGTTAAGAAAATCATGTGGTTTGAGATTTCAGCCCTCAGCAAAAAATAGTTGGCCTCAACATGTTCGATAGTCATATCAGTCAAGTCCTTTCCCTAGTCAAGATTCCTTGCTATTGTGTGTGTGATTGTAGCCAGTCTATGCATAAAGTTAATTAGAAAACTTAAAGTAAGCACTTTTGGATTGTCAAGGCATTAATTTAGTTGTCAGACTTAGTTTATACTCCTAGTTATTTATTAACATTTTTTTAATAGGGGAGTCAGCTCATCACACCTACCATTCCACACTCTAGGTGAAAGGAAGCATACCTTCAACCCCCAAGCTAGTCGGGCAGAGTCATCATGTGACTACTTTCATTCACTCATATGCCTTGGCAACTCTTAATTTTTTTTAGAGTTTTTATGTTTATGCATTTGCATTGATGAGTGTCCCTTTTTATTTTTCAAGTTTTAAACACTAGGTAGTTTTAACTTACCCTTAAAATATTTTTGAAGTCTCAGTAAATAGAAAGTTATTTCCTAAAAATTTTACAGATTACCTTAAGCAGGAACAACCTACAATCATGTTTGTAAATTTCAAAGAATCAGGCCCAGGGTTGGTTATCTTCTTTAGAGAATCTTAACAATAATTATGGCCTAAGCAATCAAATTATGCATTCATCATTGGGCATCCCTAATTTATTCCTACCAATAATCTTAACCTGCTTATTTCATGACAACTAAAATTTTCAACCAATTATCATCAACTGCTATTTAACAAAGTATGGCAGAATATGGCATAATACCTCCCCCAAACTTGAGGGATGCATTGTCCTCAATGCATGAGAACTAAAATTACATGATACTATATGCAGATGTGAAAAAAATAAAAATAAACTAGAGTATACTTACAGTGGTGGGGTGGCTTGACTAGACGCTCTCGTTCGACGTCTTTTGGGAGGAGAGGGACTGTCAGATCCTGAGTCTACCACTGCTATTGTCGAGGGTGACAGAGGAAGTATACGACCTACCAATCGCTTGTAGCTCTTCTTTCTGGTCGAGGCTCGTGCTGGAGTTGGTTGTTAGGCAGTAGGAGTTGGTTGTGCTGGAACTGGTGTTGGACTTTGACCTGTTTCCTTGACTGGTGGTGCTTGACTGATAGGGGACTCAATGGGATCACGCTCGGGTTGCTTCGAGGCTGGTGTAAAAGCTTCACCTGAGAAGAAGTTTGGTGGGCTATCGTGGATGCTCTCAGAGGTAGAGAAAGATGAGGAGTTGAGGAACTCTTCTATGTCACATTGGCCTTCTTTTGGTACGGGCGAGATATGTGTTGCCAGTGATGGAACATCTGTGGGAACTTCTGGTGGAACCTCTAGAGGGACATTTGATATCAAGGCGTGGAATGTGCTGCTTCCAGTGTTGTATTTGAGGATGACGCTGGGGAAGGGCGGGAGATTAGCAGTTGTGTTCGGTAGTAACTCCTTTAAGAAGCCATTGAGCTGCATGTCCCTTGCCTTGACATACTCGAAAAATATCTCCATGTGATCCTCTAGATGCCCTATATTTTCTCACATTTCTCGAGTGTACGTGACCACTGCGGCCATTCTGGCCGCGGCAACAGATTTTGCTCCCCGCTCCAAACCATCATGCGAGGCGTTGTCATCGAAACTCATCAGCTCGGGTACCTTTTCTTGGATATAATGAAATCTTTAAAGGCCTCCTCGGGGAATCTCTTTTTCCTACACAACGTGGTTATCAAGTTGGGAAACAATAGATTGCCCTGGTTCCTTTTTGATCACTCATGGATTTTCTCGAATATGAGTTCTCCAACGTTGATCTTCCTCCCGTATATAATCGAGTGCAAGAGCATCAATCTTTTCATGAGCATAGTCATGTTATGAGATGTTTGCATAAGCTTGCCATTGAGGAAATGGTTCCACAACTTCATGATTGGTTTTAGGGCTCGACGATCGACTCTCTTTCTTGTTTGGGCATTCCCTTCGAACTTGGCCCACCCGAAGCATAAATCTTCTAGAACTCTACTGTATGTTTCCTGGTCTGCCCCGTCCACAACTGCTCCTCCACCTTCCTCAACTTGGAGTATCTATTGAGTGCTGAAGTGGAAAATTGAAGGAACTTTCCTCGAACATATACCATGTGGTTGGACGAGTTTTCGAGATGGGTGTAGAACTCCCTCACCATCGCTGGTGCTACAGCTTTGGGATGGCGAGCGAACTTCTCCCAGTTATGTTTCTTTATCACGTCCATCACCTCTGGTCCAAACGGATCTTCATTCTCTGCTGGAAAGACGAACCCATCTTCCAAATACACTTGTCATTTTAGAGGATTTTGAAGCGTGCTTAAGCCTCGACTGTTTAGAAACGTTCAAAGTTTGGTGTTGGGGCTGGGGTTTTCCTTGATCTGGCCATGGTACTTTGTTGGTGTGTTAAAATTAATGGCGGCGATGGGGAGTTTTTATTGAAAGAAAGAAAAAGTTTCTTGCTTGGTAGAGAGAGAGTGAGGCATAATTAAGAAGAAGAAGAAGTTGGGCAGTTTTTTTCTTTGGAAAATACTTGGTGGTTTCGGGGTAAATTGGTCCTTACATTTGTGGAAAATATTTTGCATTAAATGTGAGATATGTGATTGGACATAAAGTTAGGGAAAAGATTTCTTTCCCTCTTTAATTCTGCCGCCTAAACCATGTCACCATAGGGTTTCCTTTCTTTTAATGCATGCTCCATCTCCCCATGCTGCCACTTGTGCTTTGTATGCCTACAATAAATAAAGAAATAAAATAAAACGAATAATGAAAGCAGAAAATAAATTAATTTATTTATGTACAAAATTCAAATTTTCGTTGCCTAGGCAACGAAAATTTTATTCAAGTAAATAAGGCAAACTCTTGGGCATCAGGTGCCACCGATGCCGGTTTGTCACACATGAGTGGGGCTCCTTTGTACTCCTTTAGCCTTTGCCCATTCACCTTGAAGATGGAACCATCGTTTTGTTTTTGGATTTTGATTTGTTTAGTTGTCATGTACTTGGTGTACGATGAACGGTTCGGCCATCGCGATTTTAACTTGCCTGGAAATAACTTAAGACGTGAATTGTAGAGCAGTACTTATTGTCCAGAATAAAATTACCTCAACAATATTTTTCTGTCATGCCATCGTTTTGTTTTCTCTTTGTAAAGGCGGACATTTTCGTATGCGTGTGCTCTGAATTCATCCATCTCGTTCAGTTCCAAGATTCTTCTTTCTCGAGCAAGCTGAGCTTCATGTTTAACTTTTTGATGGCCCATTAGGCATTATGTTCAAGTTCTACCGGTAGATGACATTCTTTTCCGTAGACCAATTTGAATGGGGACATTCCCAGCGGTGTCTTGAATGTTGTGCGATAAGCCCATAGTGCTTCATCTAGCTTCGGTGACCAGTCCTTTCGCTTGGGTTGACTATCTTCTCAAGGATCTATTTGATTTCTTGATTAGACACTTCGGCTTATCCATTAGTCTGAGGTTGGAATGCCATAGCGATCCTATGTCGTACTCCATATCATTTCAAAGCCTTGGTAATCAATTTGTTGTCAAAATGTGTGCCTTCATCGCTAATGATAGCCCGTGGTGTTCCAAAGCGTGTGAATATATTTTTTTGCAAAAATTTTAACACCGTCTTGGAATCATTTTTAGTTGTTACGATGGCTTCAACCCATTTGGATACATAATCCACTGCCAAGAGAATGTACAGATCTTCAAATGATGTGGGAAAGGGTCCTATGAAGTCTATTCCCCATACGTCGAAGAGTTCAATCTCTAGAATATTTTGCAATGGCATATCATGCCATTTTGATATGTTCCCTGTTCGTTGGCATCTATCACATGATTTATAGAATTCATACACATCTTTGAACAAGGTTGGACAATAAAATTTAGACTGAAGCACTTTCGATGTTGTTCTCATTCCACCAAAATACCCTCCATACGGTGACGATTGACATTAGTGTATAATATCTTTCTACTCTTCTCATGGAACGCATCTTTGGATTATTTGGTCTCCACATTACCTAAATAGAAATGGTTCATCCCAGTAGTAATGTCGCATATCATGTCGAAACTTCTTTCGGCCATGGCTTGATAGATCAGGAGGAACAATACCACTAACAAGAAAGTTAACTATGTCAGCATACCACGGCGCAGCCGTGACAAATAATATTTTCTCCTTAGGGAAATCCTCTTGAATTTCTGTTATGTCAGGGCAATCAGATTTTTTATCCAGCCTAGACAAATGGTATGCTACTTTATTTTCAGTACCCTTTATATCTAAATAGAACTCTTGTAGTAATAAGATCCATCGAATTAGTCTAGGCTTTGCATCTTTTTTATTGATCAGATATTTAACGGCAAAGTGATTTGTATGAACAATTACTTTAGTGCCTATTAGATATTGCCTAAACTTATCAAATGCAAATACTACAACTAAGAGTTCTTTTTAGTAGTGGTATAGTTTACTTGTGCATCATTAAGAGTACGACTCCCATAGTTGATAACATGAAAGATTTTACTTCTCCGTTGCCCTATCACTTCTCCGACTGCATAGTCACTAGCGTCGCACATGAGCTAAAAAGGTTCATTCCAGTCTGGTGGGATAACAATTGGTACTACCGAAAGCTTCTTCTTCAAATCTGTAAAGGTATTCAAATAATCATTAGTAAATTCAAATGGATGATTTTGTTGAAGAAAAATATACAAGGGTCTAGAGATTTGAGAAAAACCTTTTATGAACCGCCTGTAGAAGCCTGCATGTCCAAGGAAACTTTGTACACCTCTCACGTTAGTGGGTGGGGGAAGGTTTGCAATTACATCTACCTTGGCTTTATCGACTTTAATGCCTCGACATGAAATTTTGTGACCCAACACTATTCCTTCAGTCACCATAAAATGAAATTTCTCCCAATTCAGTACTAGGTTGGCTTCTTCACATCGTTTTTGTACCTTGGATAGATTGTCGAGACATTGATCAAAATCATCACTCGAGATGGAGAAGTCATCCATAAATATTTCCATGCATTCTTCCACCACATCTGAAAAGATTGCCATCATGCATCTTTGAAAGGTAGCTAGAGCATTACACAGCCCAAACGTCATTCATCTAAATGCATAGGTACCATATGGGCATGTGAAAGTGATTTTCTCTTGATCTTCTGGTACTATGGCTATTTGATTATATTCTGAATATTCATCGAGGAAACAATAAAATGCTTTTCCTGCTAACCTATCATGCATTTGGTATATAAAAGGGAGGGGGAAATGGTCTTTATTTGTGGCCTTATTAAGTTTCATGTAATCCATGCATATGCGCCAGCCCGTGACTGTTATAGTGGTAAGGAGTTCATCATGTTCACTTTTAACCACGATCATTCAACTCTTCTTTGGCACACGCTGCACCGGACTGACCAATAAACTATCAGATATAGGAAAAATTACTCCCGCATCTAGCCATTTTATAATCTCCTTCATGACTACCTTCTTCATGATTGAATTAAGTATTCTTTGGGGTTCTATCGAAGTACTATGGCTATCTTCTAGATTTATCTTGTGCATGCATATAGTCAGACTGATTCCCTTCAATTCTGCCATTGTCCATCCGAGAGCCTTTCTGTGGTGTGAAAAAACATTCAACAAACTATTCTCCTGTTCGGAGGTTATGTTGGCAGAAATTATTACTGGTAAAGTTTCATAATCTCCTAGATATGCATATTTCAAATGTGATGGCAAAGTTTTAAGTTCCAAGTTCGGTGCATGTTGTAAGGATGACTCTTGAGTATTAACTTCATCATAATCTAAGGGTTTTAATTTCATACCTAATTTATTATGAAGAAGCATGGATTGATCCTTTAGATTTCCTCCGTATCCAGTATTGGTTTCGTTTTTAGGGCGCTCATTGTTTGGATTTCCATTGTCAGGACCATAATTTTCAGAATCGTCACCTGGAAAATAATTCGCATGGGCCAAAAGTGTCTTGTTCGTGTATCTCGATTGTAGGGTCATGATACAAAGTGTTGTATTCGTCGAGCCTTAGGGATTCACCGCATCCAAGGATTGTATTTTCTTCTACTTTGTCAATGCAATGGCATTCTTCTGAGTCATCCATATATTTCATGGAATTGAATACATTGATGGTGACGCTTTGATCTCCTACTCGCATTATGAACTCTCCCTTTTCACAATCTATTAGGATTCTCCCTTCGCAATCAAAGATTAGAAAATCAACTAGAAATACGAATTTGTCCACCTTTACTATAACGTCTTCTATTCTGCCCTCGGACCGCACATATGATCGATTAGCCAGTTGTAGGATGACTAAGGTTGGACATGCATGATACCCTTTTAATTTCATAAATATGGACTTTGGTATCAAGTTTACACTTGATCCCAAATCAACAAGAGCTCGTCCTATGAAGTCATTACCAATTGAATATGATATAATAAACCTCTCAGGGTCTTTTTGTTTTGGTGGGAGTTTTCTTACTGTTGAATAGATTTCTATTGCCGTAGTAACACGTTCTACTTTCTATTTACTCGTAACACTGTCCTTAAGAAACTTGGCATAGGAAGGCATTTGCTCGATGGCTTTAAGTAAGAGAACATTGATATGCAACTGGTCCAAAACATCAACGAATTTCTTGAACTGGATGTCATCATCATGCTTCTTCAACTGTTGAGGGAACAGTGGTGGAGGTCTTACATTGTCTGCTGTTGGTGCTGAAGAATCTTTGGCCCTGGCCATGAATTTCTCATTTTTTGAACGATGTTTTTCTGAGCCTTCATTCCTTTCCTTATCTTCAGGTACTTCATCTTGTTCATCATTTTCAGCTCGATCCTCTGGTTGTGTTATGCCATGGCGAGGCTATTTAGGCGTTCTCCCCTTAATTTGTCATTTTGGTTGACTTGTTTTCCACTCCTTAGTGTAAGTACACTGCATTGCTCCTTCCTATAATGTTTAGTGATCTCTGTATCACTAGGGAGATTTCCTTGTGGGCGAGAATGCAATGTCATAGCAATATGTCCCATTTGATTCTCCAATGCTCTTATAGATTAACTCTGGCTTTGCAAAAATGTTGCTTGGCTTTGTAACAAATTTCCTTGATTTTTAATTGTTGCATAATGTTCGTGCATCAAGGTCTTTGTGGAGGCCATGAAATATTTTGTCGAGGTCATAAATTCCTACAATGATAACTCCAAGGAATTAGTATTGTAATTAGTATTAGAGGAAGAAGCTATACATTTATTGTTTTGCCAGGGCTGCTGATGATGCTGATTCTAAAAGTGTTGATGGTCAGAAATATTTTGTTGTGGCCTGTAATTTGCTACTTGATTGTTGTTGTTTCCTTGATTACTCCATGAAAATTTGGATGCTATCTCCAACCAGGATTGTACGTGTTTAATAGGGGTTATTATTGCTCCGATTGTAGTTGCCCACAAAATTGGTTGACTCATGGTTTTCTGGACATTCACTCTCATGATGGTTGCCGTGACAAAATATACATGCGTGATTGGTCACCTTGACTTCTCTTACCTCATTAGGACGTTGCAAAATTTTTAACATATTAACTATGGCAGAAAGTTGAGCAGCTACCGAATCCTTACCCTCTAATTCATTTGCTCCAGATGTTTTTCTGCCTATTCCCAATCTTGTATTTGGGAATTGATAATCATTATTTGCTATCCTATCGAGGATATCAAAGGCTTCCTCGGGTGATTTATCCAGCAAGGTGCCATTTGCTGAGGTATCTAACATCATTCGAGTTGTTGCATTGACTCCATTGTAAAACATCACCACTTGCGTCCAGTCATGAAATCCATGGTTGTCACATTTGCGAAGTAGGCTTTTGTACCTATCCCAACATTCATACATTGATTCATCATCTCCTTGGTGAAAACTTGCAATGTCATTGTGAAGCTGTGTATTCATATTAGGCAGATTATATCGAAGTAAGAAACTCTTGCATAAGTCTACCCATGACTCCATTGAGCCGGAAGGAACTCCGCTGAGCCAAGCTCTTGCTCTATCTCGTAGGGAGTAAGGGAAAAGTTTCAGTTTAAGCATGTCTTCATGTACTCCTTGTTGTCGACAAGAGTCACATACTTAAGGGAAAACACAAATATGTTGTCCAGCATCCTCATTGGGTTAACCACCGAATTGACCAATAGAGTTTAGCATGTTAAACATCACTGGTTTAAGTTCGAAATAAGTTTCTTGTATTTTAGGTACCACTATGCCTGGATTTAGGACATCAAGAATTGGGTTCAAATGATCTCGTATCGCTCTTGGCCTTGCCACTTGAAGATTAATAGCTGCATTAGGATCTCCTAGATCTCCCATGTTGTCTTGCATTTTAAGTTGGTTTAAATGTTCTCTGGTCCTTTGGGCACGTAACCTTTGTCTGAACGATTTTTCAACTTCGGGGTCGAATGGTTGCAAAGGTTTACCAGCATATCTCAAGGTCATGCAATAATAAAAACCTATAAAAGAAAATAATAAACTATGTTAGACAAGATATAAGGTGACAAGAACCTGGTATGGCGAATAAAAATTTCGTCAGTTGCCAATCCCCGAAAACGGCGCCAAAAACTTAATCGCTTGTAAATGTATATGCTAAGGCAAGCAATTCTGTGCAAGTATACACAATCGAGTCAAGTAATATAGTAGTGAGTGAGTATCGTCTCCACAGGGATTGGACTAGAAATTTATCTTCACCACAACTAGAATTAGTGGTCACAAACTAATTCCTATTGGATTATCAACTTAAAAACTAATAGTAATAAAACAAGGAAGTGATATAATGATTGTAGAAATGTTTGGTCAAGGCAAAATAAATATGCAGAATATTGGAATAAAATAAAACAAATGTTGATTTAAATATAATGCAAACAACCTCACATACTCAGACTTCTCATAGAGCACTTATGCTAAACTTTTGTATTGGCAACAATTATTCTAAGTCTAGAATGAATTATTATGACTTGCTTAAGCTGCCCGACAGGATTACTAGGTATTCTTATATGGTTGTTATGGCAATACTCCTCAGCGTTAACTATAATCCCTTGGTTTGTCAGACTATTGTTGTAGCAATAACTCTCAGCGTGAACTATAGGCATTTTCTATCCTACTCTAGCATCTATCCCTTTTAGTCGATTCAAACTTACTCCTTATCTCTAAGGTAAACAAGTTAGAACTTCACTATCCCGGATTCTTTCCGTTGCTCACGTGGATCTATCTTAATTCTCTCGAATCTAAGAATCATTATATAGACAAAAGGTAATCTCTCGATGCTCTTACATTGCCAATACATGTTTTACCAAAACCCCAGGCGATCTCTCGAAGCTCTTATAGTGTTAAGGCAAAATATTCAAACAATGAACAAAACAATCATGAGCAAAAACATAATTAATCATTCATTAAACAAAAAATAATTGTTTAGACATCAGAAAGTTTAACACCATGTAAGACAGTCATGGTGCTATCAACAATCATCCAAATTTCAACGTTTAATACAACCCTAAACATTTAAAGAGATTAAGAATAAAGAAAGGACGACTCCCAAAACTCGGGGTCTCTATCGTGATAATTCTGAGTGACATAGGTAGTTTCGTCATACCCGCTTCAGACTCTTCAGATAAACCTTGCCTCGGCGAGATAAATATGCTCCTCACATTCTTATATGTTCCACTGGCCCTTGGAATTTATGTTTTCGTGACTGAAATGTTCTTCCTCTGTAAGTTTCCTGCACAAACACAACCCAAGCAAACCCTTTCTCTTCAGCAGTATTAGTTAAACCAAATAAATCTTGCCGAAGCAAAACTAATCCACCACAAGCTAACATAACCTATATGCAACTAAATGCAACTAATTTTTTTTTTCATATTTTGCTTAGAGGAGCAATAACTTAAGTGAAAAAATAGAAATTGAGTCTTTTAACGGAGTTATCATTAGGCCTCAAAGACACTTAGTCTTTCATCTAACTAGCATAAATCACACATTTCTACCAATCGCAGAGTTAGGCCTTAAAGGAACTTAGCCTTTCATCTAACTGGCATAAATGACACCTTTCTGTCATACGCACAGTTAGGCCTCAAAGGCTCTTAGCCTTTCATCTAACTGAGACACCTTTATGTCATATGCACAGTTAGGTCTTTATTCTTTTACTTTAGAGCAGTCTCTACTATAATAATCATTCATCATATCAATTAACCATTTCCATCATTATACCTTCTATGGTTTATTCCCATACTGTTAGTGTACTAATACCTAAATTTCACTATAATTTACATGGATTACTCATCCAACACAATTACGACAATTCACCTTATATTATGAACTTCTGATAATTTCAACTCTCACGAGATCTTTCAATTCAATTCGTATTCCATAATTTACATCCCTAGTGTTAATATCACCATTTATCAATCATTTCTAAAATCTGTGTGGTTTGCATACCCATTACTAATATAAGGACCAATATCCTTATTATGCAGTGCTTATATTTATACCCATATTTTTCTCATACTGAAATTCATACACTTAGTATGAATTCCATATCATTTAGCGCACAAGGTGCCCGATATAGAAATTCATACACATAGTATGAATTTCTTATCATGTTAGCACACGAAGTGCCCCATATAGAAATTCATACACTTAGTATGAATTTCGTAACATTTTTCACACGAAGTGCCATTTGGTAATCACTCCATTAATCATGATATCGATACTACCCTATTAGGGAATCGATACCCCCTTTGTGTAATGATACCAAAATTAGCTTCGATGTATTCTGGTATCGATACCCTCACCATGGTACCGATACCCCTATGCTATGGTACCGATACCCCCTCTAGGTATTGATACCCAAGTTAGAATCGATATTTACTGGTATCGATACCATATTGCTTAGGTACCGATACTGGTTGAATCAGATCGATACATCTTATATTATTTAGCCTAATTTCTTGCATAGGGTATCGGTACTGTTCTATAGGGTACCGATACCCCTACCCATATTCTCTAGTTTTCAGCTCAAAAATCACCCAAATGAGGTCAAATTTCTTTATATTTACCCCATTCAATACTATTACACTATTCCTTACCTATCCATACTAACATTCTTTCAATATGTTTCCTAAAACATCTAACATCTTTCAAGAACATTAAATTCTAATAATCAAACCACTTTTTCTTATATGTTCTTTAACCCATCTAATACTTCTAATCTCTCATTTATCTCTTTGGTAAGTCAAATCTATCAGTAAACTTCAATAAACACCAATATACTAACATTTCATTTCAAAACCCATTTTTCTAAAATCTCTAATATTTTCTCCATTTCATGATTTAAACCTCAATTAGTTCTTCCTTAAGCTTCCCTATCACTTAAGGTTGTAAAATCAACCCACAATAAAAAGGAAAACCCACATAATTGAAACTTACCTTTTAGAGCTATGGAGGATAGCAACCCACGGGGAAGAAGGAAGGAAGAAGAAAAGAAGAAGAAAATAGCTTCTTTAGTTTTCTTCCCCTTTTTATTTAAATTCATTTCACTCTAAAAGACAAAAATACCCTCTTTATTCATCTATTTCTACAATTTAGTTCAAACACTATTTCTATTCATTTTCTTATATTTTACCAATTATTCAATTACATATTCAATTTTTAATTCTTTTCAAATTAGTCATTGGCCTACTATTTGGGGTACTACACTTCTGGTCCATGAATCTCTTCATCAATGCCACCCATTTATAAATTCAAGGAAGGTGATGAATGGTTCTAAATCTCGTATGAATTTACAACATGCACTATCTTTGGTAATCTGGGCATATCTCGATCTCCCGATATCGAATTGATGCGATTCAAAGTGAGTTGGAAAACTAATAGATAGAGGATAAAGTTTCGAGATACTTAATAACCCAAATATGTTTTATCCTATTAAAAAATGGCGAACAATCTAACTGATTTCCTTTGAAGTGTACCTTGCACCAAATACATATGTATATGAGTCTTATGATCAAAATGTCACACATGAACAAGTTCTTGCAATATGTGACACTTTATAAAATAAGCAACATATGCTCGCTATACCTAATATAATTATTAAATGACATGATAACCTAAGTAAGGAATGTGTAACATAACATATTAATGAATTAAGCTAATTAAAGATATTAGTTCATAGGTTATACAAATGAATAACAACATATAAATATTCAAGCATATCCTAATAGATAAGAGCATGGTCATAACAAAATGTGATGTACAAACAAGTAAATAGAAAATAAAATAAGGCAGTACTCCCTTAGAACCAACATTGATGAACGTCTATGATGTGAGCATGTGTTGGAGAAGTTTGATGCTAGGTAGTATCACATCGTCCCCCTTTTTTAAGGTGGTTTGTCCTCAAATCTAAGCTCATTGCTCTTGATTGCTTCTTTGATATAACAATGGATGAATGATCTATAATTCTTCTTTGTTCAATTTTTCTCTTCGAATAAGCATAACTCCCTTGATTTCCTTTATAGTGTCCTTTTGGATCATCACGCCTATTGGTAAAGGCATGAATCTCTTGGAATCCTTCATTGATTGCATGGTTTCGTTTAGAATGTGCACAAGTCTTTCGGTAGGTCTCTTTTGGAAAAACATGTCTTTTGGTGAGAAATTTTGTTTCTTGGACTCCTTCTTGGGTTGAAATGTCATAACCATATATGAAATAAATTGTCTTATTGTTTCCCTCATCTGAATCATCATAATGTTTGGAAAAGGTGTCTAACTCTTCATCTTCTTCTTTGACTCAAAATGTCTAGTGAAAAGTTGTGTCCTTTGAAGTCCTTTAAGCTTTGTTCTTTTCTAAATTATGTCATTTTAGTAGATAAATAATGCTCATTTCATCTCCTCGAATCGATCATCACAAGAAAGAATAATTACATGTAGATGAATCAATGTGCTTCAAGATAGATTTATATTAGAAAATAGGAAATCATTAACAAATACATGAAAATAGAAAACTCATTAATGCTTATAGATGAAATTTGTCTATTGAGGTTCTCTAAGGTCAGACTCTTTGAAACTTCCCTCTCATAAGGTTCATTTAATATTGGATATGGATGGAATGTACTTTGAATGTCACTGAAAATGTCTTTTAGAGTTTCGAGTGACATATTTTTTGAAACTTCAAAAGAGATATTTCTTGAATCATCTTGTAAAAGTATGTCTCTTAGAATAACCGGCATGTCAAATGAGGGTGTCAGAAGAAAATATTGGTTAATAGAAAATGAGATTTCCTTTTCTTCTTTTTTCTCTTACTCTTATACTCCTTTTGAACTCTTTTTTTCAATCTCAAACTCTTTTTGAATTAATTATCCACTCTCATACTCTTGGTTTTCAATATGTTTATCTTCACTCTCAATTCTCTCTTCAATGCTCTCATTTTCATTTTCAACCACTCCAATTTGCTTCTCATGAAAAATAATTCTTTCATTTTCAACTTCAATGGTTCTCCTTCATGGCTTCAAAGTTTTTCTTCATATGATTTTGATCTTGAAGCACTTCGTTTGATGATAAATGTATCAATGTGATTCTTCTTCTTTCATGGATGAATGTGTAGTAATTTAAGAACCCATCATGAGTGGCCTTTTTGTCAAATTGCTATGCTCTTCCAAGAAACAAATGACTTGTGTACATCGAGACTATATTACAAAGCACCATGTCCTTGTACTTGCTAATGAAAAATGGGACCACCACATGTTGAGTGATGGTGTTCTTATAATCATTAAGCTATTGTATCTCGTAAGGGTCTAGATATTGTGTTGTCTTTAATCCTAATTTATGCACTATAAGTGTTCTTGGAAGGTTGGTGCTACTCCAACTATCAATGATAACATGGAAAAATTTATCATTTACATAGCATATAGTGTGAAATACACTCCATTTGTTTCTCACAGTTTATTGATTGAGAAGTTACAAGATCAAACAACAATGTTAGTGATTAGAGGACATTAAAATGTAAAATAAGACCTTACAAATTTCATACAACAAAACCTCACCATCAATCCAAAGGAAAATGACGTCACTCCACTCAAAAGCTCTTGTTTGTACTTAGGAATATGAATAGGCTTTTTTAATTCCCCTTTAAATCTCACTCACTTGATTCACATTTTTTCACTCGTTTTTCTCTTGTTAAGTTCTAAAAGAAGTAACTCAAGACCTCCAAATGAAGTGCTTAAGAGTTTACTGTAAAATGATGATAAGTAGGAAGAAAAGAACAAATAGATGGTAAAAGGTTGCATTAGAAAAAAAGAAAAAAATATAAAATGAAATGAGGTTCTTACTACAAGACACTTACAACCTTCCCTAGCCACAATCAAAGTCTTGAAAATTAATTCAGGCTTGCTTGCAATTGTTGTTGTATGCACATTCTTTACTTTCACTTTGCTTCTCTTTTCTTTTGTACGTGCTTTTACTTTTTCCTTTTCTTTATTTCTTTCTTTTTGAACGTTTCTTTTCTTTTTGCTGGAATCTGCTTTCCTTTAATTTTTTTTTATTTGCTTGATTTGATTAAACAAAACTTTAATACTTTCTTACTTTTATATTGGCTCTGAATACCATATGATACATGCCCACCCTACTCGAATTGATGAGGTAAGACTTGCACTTTGATTGTAGGATCTAGGAAGGCAGCAAATGTTCATGCAATAATAAGGGCTCAATAAAAATGGTTAAGTGTGAAGGAATAAGATGGAATGATAGAAATAGAAGTGGATGATATAGAAAAAGACAATGATATGCTTGATAAGAAATAGTGATGTGGATATATAGTGATGGAAGAAAGAAGTAAGATGATGGTGATGAAGATAGAAGAAAATATATCAAGAATCAAGGAGTCAAACTATATTAAAGCTTAACCCTAAACCTTATAGATAACTCGAGGGGTGATGTTTAAGGACTTTTCCCCACTAGCTATAAAGACCTAGGAAATACGAGTATCAAGGTGGAATAAAATATGTGATGCCACAAGCACAAGAGCACTTGATAAGTCGATAAAGTTATCAAAATAAACCATTGAAGAGAGAAAATATCATAAGTATATTTATTGAACAAAAGTTGAATGAATTACAAATGACTTAGCTATTTATAAAACTAAGGATGCCTAACATACATTGCGTGCATAGTGTAAACTTTAAAGGATAAATGCATGTTCATGGATAAATGAATGTTCACTTCTTAATGAATTACAATTGACAAACTAGAGTGAATACATGTAGTATTAGATGAATGAATATTCATTTCTTTAATGTGAATGTGTCTTGGCCAAATTCATTCTACTTGGTGTGAACAAGATGGTTCAACTTCCTTATAAGAACTTGGCTCTAGACGTTTTGATGAATGCAAATGTTTGATGAATGTTCTTGAATTAAATGGATTCATCCTCTTTGTTCTTTGAGTGTACATGACATTCATGTTTGGTTCTTGAATGTTAATTCACGAGTAATGACATTAATCTCTCTTGGGATGCCTTGAATGAATGTATACCTTACATGGTTGAATGTGATGTTTGGATTGTCACTTCTGGTCCATGGATCTCTTCATTATACAAGCACGCCCTACTCCACTTGGTGATGTAAGACTTTCACTTTGATTGTAGGACCTAGGAAGACAGTAAACATTCCTGAAATAATAAGGCTTTAAAGAAAACGAATAAATATGAATGAGTTAGATGGTAAGATATAAATGGTAGTAGAATAGATTAAGATGATGATAAGTTTGAAAGGATTTATAGAAGTATTTGTATGGTGGAATAATGGTATGGTGATTGAAGAAATAAATATGGAAATGGTTGTGAATAATAAAGTTAGTATCTCAAGGAACAAAGGAATCAAACTAAGTTATATTAAAGCTTAACCCTAGACCTTATAGAAACTTGAGGGTGGTGTTTAAGGACTTTGAACCTTTAGGTATATTAAACCAAAAGAACTAGAAGTTTAAGGTGGATATAAGATATGTGATACCACAATAACAAGACCACTTAATAAGTCGATAAAGTTCTCAAAGAACTAGAAAGAGAGAAAATCTCACATATATTGATTAAACAAAGTTGGTTGAATTACAAAAGGAAATCTAAACTATTTATATGCCTAAATATGTCTAGGAGGCACATCCAAGATTTAATGAGTGAACATTCATGGATGAATGTTCATCACTTAAGAAAATACAATGTACGGTCAATGGTAAATGCATGATGAATTAAATGAATAAATCTTCATGAATATATCCCATGGTCGAATTCTTCGTCCCATGTTTAAAAATGTTGATTTGCCTTCTTTGGATGAATGTTCATGAATGTATCTTAGCTGAAATTCTTCCCCCTTATGTGAACAAAACCATTCGGGTTCTTGCATGAATATGCATGAATGGACGAACTTAAAAGCCTTTGAATGAAACCTTGCACCTTATAAAAAATGTTTTGATTCATTTGAATATTGTTTTATTTTCCATGCATGTCTCCATTAATGTCTCCCACGCATGAGTCCTTTGAAGGAGATGATTGGTTGCAAAACCTGTATTAATTTCCCGCCTGCATTATCTTCAGTAATCTGGTTATATCTCGAGTTCCCAATATCGGATTGATGCGATTAAAAGTGAGTCAGAAAGATAAGAGATAGGGAACTGAATGTTAAGAAGACTTCATCATCATGTTTAACATTTGTGATCAATCTGATTGACATGAACTGTCCAACTAACACTTCAGCTACCTTCAGTCTTCTTAGCTTCCAATTTACCTAGACAAAGTATGTAAGAAAGTAACTAGATAGGAATTGATATAGGAGAATTATGAATGCATTCTTCCACCAATGTTATGAATGCTAATGAGCTAATTATTAATGCATATTCATTGAATGAGCTATGTAAAGATGTGAATTAATAAGTCATGCATGAATATCATATATTATACATATAAATGACAACATATAATATTAAAGTATATATAAGAATAAGATAAACATATTCACGTGAAATGTAATGTATAAATAAGTAAATAAGTAATAAAATAAGGTAAGACTCCATTAGAATCAACAAGGTAGAACATCCATGAAGTGATCACGTGTTGAAGAAGTTTGGTCCTTGGAATGATCGCATCATCCCCCTTCTTTAGAGAAATATTTCCTCAAATCGAAGGCCTCTGTCATTTGTTAATCCATTGGTGTAAGAAATGATGAATGAATATCATTATTCCTATTAGGGTATGCATGAATTTCTTTGAATCCTTCAAGTAGGTAAGTCACGCCAACTTTAGTCTTTGTATCCTTTTACATTGTGAATCTTGAATAGTTGGATAATGCTCATTTATTTTCCTTGAATCGATGATCACAAGAAAAAACAATTCCATGTAAATGATTTAATGTACTACAAAATAGAATTAAGTTAGAACATAAAATACCATTAACAAAGTGAATGAATGTACAAGATTCATTAAGGTACATGAAAGGGATTTGGTTCGTTGAAACTTCTCTTTCATAAGGTTCATTGGATCTTGAATATGAGGTGAATGTACTTTGAATGTTAATGAACATGTTCTTTGGAGTTTCAAGTGACACATCTTTTGGAATTTAAAAATAAATGATGCTTGAATCGTCTAGTGTATCCCTTGGAATATGTTGCAAGCTCAAAGAACGAATAGAATAAAAATATTGATTAGTAGAAAGAAAAAGTTTATCCTCCTCACATTCTTCTCTCATGTTCATTTTTTTGTTTTTGAAATTTCTCTTCAATCTCACATTCTTCTCAAATTTTCTTTCACTCTCTTGTTTTGTTCGAATGTTTTATTTAATCTCAAACTCATTTTCAACTACTCCAATGGCTTTCTCATGCAAAATCACACTCTTATTTTCAACTCCAAATGCCTTTGTTTCCTCACAATGTTTTTCTGGAATAGCATCAAAAGTTTTCTTTAGATGGTGTTGATCTTGAAGTACTTGTTGTGATAATAAAGGAATAAATGTGATTCATCTTCTACCATGGATGAATGAGTAACGATTTAAGAATCCATCATGAGTGGCCCTTTTATTGAATTGCCACGGTCTTTCAAACAACAAATTACTCGTACTCATAGGCACCACGTCATATAGAATCTCATCTTTGTACCTTCTGATTGAGACTGATACAATTACTTCCTCCGTGTCTTTTAATTCTTCTTCATCATTCAACCATTGGAATTCATAGAGGCTTAGATGCTTGGTCATCTTGAGTCCCAATTTGATCACCATGTATGTACTTGAATGTCTGTACAACTTCCTCTGTCAATAACTACAAGACATACTTTACCATTTACATGGCAATGAGTGTGAAATGTGTTTGTTCTTTGTTGTTTGTCCTTCAATGTTTGGAAAGATGAAAGATCACAAGACATTGTTAGTAAAAAATAAAGAAAATTTTAATACTTACCAGTACACTAACAAATCCTCCCAAGTTCTCTCCAAAGAAAATTAAGAGTTCACTCCACTCAACGCTCATGTTTGGACTCAAGAATATTATATTGGCTTTTATCAATTCCCCTTCTGATCTCACATGCTCTTTATGCCTTTTTTCCACTCATTTCTCTCTTGTTAAGTTCTAAAAGAACAAACTTAAGGCCTTCAAATGAAGTGCTTCGGTGTTTGCTGCAAAATAATGTTAAGTAGGAAAAAAACAAATATATGGTGAAATATTGGCTTAAAATGGAAAAAAAATGATAAAATGAAAGGGGTTCTTATAAGAATACACTTACAACAGACAACTGTTGTTTCGATGTCAAAATAAATTCATTCTTCTCAATTGATAAATGAATAAAATGTGTAGTAAAGAGAAGTAGGGTCGATTGCACAGGGACTTGGAAAATTATAAAATTTTGTCCGATTTATTTAAGCCAGGCGTGATGTAGTAACATGGGGATTTTGGTAAAAAGTGATTAAGTAATAAAGAGTTTAAATAAAAGGTAATTAAAGTAAAAAAAAAAGAGAATAAATATTGTAAATGAATAAGGTAAAAAATAGCCTCAAGCTTCGCTTTGACTCAATTTCCTTTAGATCATCGAATTAGATTTTCCCTTCGGGATTCACGTCGGTTACTTCGTCTACAAGGGAAATCCCCGTGACTCTATTTTATATACCGAATACCCAATGCAATCTTTGATTCCGGCTTCATAAATTTATCTAATCAACATCAATTGTCGTAGATCAATCACCGTTTAAGTTCATGGAGACCAATTCAGATTATTGCTTCTATAACTGTTAATTCTGATCTCAATTCCCTTTTGCCGAATCTATCTCGCCAAGTGTGTTCCCAGGAAGTCAAATGTTCTTTCTATAAACCAAATCTTCCTCTCACACATTTAATTGCAACAATAATCTTGACCAAAGTCTATCTTTGATTTTGAAAACTGTTTTTATTTTGAAAAATAAGTGCAGAGATTGATAGAGATATTCCGAAGATATTAAGGGCCTGTTTCAATTCTCCCGTTGGAATTGAGTCATCGCTTCAGCTATCGGCTTATGAGAAATTTAGCTAAGCATGAAAAAAGTCATACTTAGCATATTTAAAAACAAAAATTGAAAATAAAAGAAAAATGAAAACATGAAAACATGAAAAATAAAATTAAATATAAAGCTTTAATAAAACTAGAAAGAATAAGAAGATTGCAATCTGAGTTGTTTGTTTAGGCTTACCCTAAGAGGGTATTTATAGCCTCTCAAAGCCTAAGGATAAACAAAGAAATTAAAATAAAATAATCCTAAAGATAATTGTTTTTTTTTTCTAAATTCAAACTTTAAACTAGTCTCCTAATACAAATATGCTCGTCCATTTTCCAGAAGGAGCACTGAGTAGATCTTCTAGAAACCGCCGCTCACTGGACCTTCTAGAAATTGCCACGTCAGACCTTGTCATGCCCAGAGTCGTGCCCATTTCTCCAGCCGTGACTAAATAATAAAAAAATCCAGAATGCGCCCGTTTTATCACTTCCACCTTTTGAAGTATGTCTAGTATTTCCTTTTCATTAGCTTGTTTATCCTTTTTAACTAACCTTGGTGGAAAAGGTGGTGGCATTTCATAGGGAGATAGCATTGGATCGTCCATTTGTTCTTCGTCGTTCTTTTTCTGGGAACCTGAATTATCAGTCTTTTTCCCTTTTTGGATTGCTTCGTCTGATGGAACATGTGACGCCACTACTATACCACACCGAAGAGTGATGGTGCTGACATTCTCCCTTGGGTTTACCTTGGTTTAAGATTGAAGCTTACCTTGTGACTTTAAGCGGCCTACGATTTGAGCCAGATAGCTTATATGTTTGTCAATCTCTTGGAAGTGGGCTTCGGTATGAGTATGGAATTTTTCCTGGGAAAGTGCTAACCTCTCGATAATTGACTCTAGTGATATCTTCTACGGCTGTTGTGGTGGTAGAGGTGGTGTCGCTTGATAACCTTGATTCAGTCTTGAATTCTGAGCATAACTGAAGTTCGAATGATCCCTTCATCATGGGTTGTATGTATTTTCGTAGGGATTGTAAGCTCTTTGGGGAGGTCCTAGAAAGTTTCCTACTGCATTGACTTGAGCTTCTGCATCATCTTGAATCAGTGGGCAGCCATCTGTCGAATGACCAGGTAATGCACATATTCCACACCATCTATTTGATCCTGTCTTTCCTGCAATAAGAGAGTTGATGACTTCAGTTAACTTATCTATATTATTTTCTAAGAAAGATGAACTTATCTAATGAACCCTTCTAGGAGGTTCATTATTCGTGCGGAATTATTGGGAATTTGCAGCCATTGTGGAGATTAAGTCTCTAACCTCAGTAGGAGTCATGTTTACCACGGCTTCATCGTTGACAGCATCGATTGTCTTCATTTCCATGGGAGATAATCCTTTATAAAAGTATTGAAGAAGTGTTTGTTTCGTTAACCCATGTTGTGAGCAACTAGAGCATAACTTTTTAAACCGCTCCCAGTAGTCGTAAAGTGACTCTCCTTCAAGCTGCTTAATTCCAAGTATTCTCCTTCATAGTTCACTTACTTTTTCCACAGGGAAAAACATGTCAATAAAAAGACGAGTCATTTGAGCCCATGTAGTAATAGAATTAGGGGGAAGATAAAATAACAACTTCTTAGCCAAATCTATTAAGGAAAAAGGAAAAACTCTAAGTTTGATTTCGTCCTCGGTTACTCCATGTGATGTCATGCTGGAGCAGACCATGTGAAATTCCTTGAGATGTTTGTGTGGATTCTCGTTTGGCAATCCGCGGAATATAGGGAGGAAATGAATAAGGCAAGTTTTCAACTGATATAGAGTTTCGCCTTGGGGAAAATCAATGTACAAAGGCCCTTGTTCAGTAGGTGTTGTGGCTAACTCTCGGATAGTAGGATTTGCCATTGGAACTGTAGTAACGGATTCACCTGAATTTGATTCTTCTTCTGGATTTGATTGTTATCTCCTTCTTTCCCCAAGCGTCTGTGCGTGGAGGCTCCTAGCTTTGGCTTCGATCTCCCGGTTGTACTCCACTAATGCACCCGAATTAGTCCTGGTCATAAATCAAAAGAAAATAAAAAAATTAGTAACTTTGGCGAAGTCTCCAGAAACGGCGCCAATTTGACAACTGTTGTTTAGATGTCAAAATAAATTCCTTCTTCTCAATTGATAAATGAAGAAAATACGTAGTAAAGAGAAGTAGGATCGATTCCACAGGGACTTGGAAAATTATAAATTTATGTCTGATTTGTTTAAGCCATGCGTGATGTAGTAACAGGGGGTTTTGGTAAAAAGTGATTAAGTAATAAAGAGTTTAAATAAAAGGTAATTATAGTAAAAAAATAAGAGAATAAAGATTGTAAATGGATATGGTAAAAAACAGCCTTAAGCTTCGCTTTGACTCAATTTCTTTTAGATCATCGAATTAGATTTTCCCATCAGGATTTACGTCGGTTACTTTGCCTACAAGGGAAATCGCCGTGACTCTATTTTGTATACGGAATATCTAAGGCAATCTTTGATTCCGACTTCAGAAATTGATCTAATCCACATCAATTGTCGTATATCAATCACCGTTTAAGTTCACGGCAACCGACTCAGATTGTTGGTTCTATAACCATTAATTACGATCTCAATTCCCTTTTGGCGAAGCTATCTCACCAACTGTGCTCCCAGGAAGTCGAATATTCATTCTATAAGTCGAATCTTCCTCTCACACGTTTAATCGCAACAACAATCTAGACCAAAGTCTATATTTGATTTTTAAAACTGTTTCGAATATGAAAAATAAGCGCATAGATTGAGAGAGATATTCCGAAGATATTAAGGGTCTGTTTCAATTCTCCCGTTGGAATTGAGTCATCACTTCAGCTCTCGACTTATGAAAAATTTAGCTAAGCATGACAAAAGTCATACTTAGCATTTTTAAAAAAGCTTGAAAATAAAAGAAAAATTAAAACTTGAAAAATAAAATAAAAGAGAAAGCTTTAATAAAACTAGAAAGAATAAGAAGATTATAATCTGAGTTGTTTGTTTAGGCTTACCCCAAGAGGGTATTTATATCCTCTCAAAGCCTAAGGATAAACAAAGAAATTAAAATAAAATAATCCTAAAGATAATTGTTTTTTCTAAATTCAAACTTTAAACTAGCCTCCTAATGCAACTCTGCTTGTCCATTTTCCAGAAGGAGCACTGAGTAGATCTTCTAGAAACCACTGCTTACTGGACCTTTTAGAAACTACCACGTTAGTCCTTGTCATGCCCAAATTCGTGCCCATTTCTCCAACCGTGACCAAATAATAAAAAAATGCAGAATGCGCCCGTTTTATCACTAATTCTGGAAAGTAAAGACCTACACGAAAATAAGCATAGCACAACCAAATCAGCAGCAATAAATCAACAAGATCAAAGAAATAATGAGCAAATATTAACGATTGTGAACACTCATCAACAACATTCCCTAGCCACAATCAAAGACTTGAAAATAGCTTCAGGCTTGCTTGTAATTGTTGTTGTAGATCAACTTTTGATTTCACTTTTGCTTTTCCTCTTCTTTTGCTTTCTTTCTTTTGGCATGTTTCTTTGCTGATTTTGAATAGCACTTCTTTTGATTTTGATTTTTCTTGTTTCGTTTTAGCAACACTTCACAACTTGCTTTCTTTCGTCTTGGCTCTGAATACCATATGATACGAACAAGCCCTACTCCACTTGGTGATGTAAGACTTGTACTTTCATTGTAGGACCTTGGACGACAGCAAGTATTCTTGAAATACGATGGCTTTAAGGAAAATGGTTAAATATGAATGAGTAAGATGGTAAGATAGAAATAGCAGAATAATAGATGAAGATGATAATATGTTTGAAACGATTTATAGAAGTATTTGTATGGTGCAATGATGGTACGGTGATGGAAGAAATAAGTATGAAAATGGTATTAAAGATGAAGATAGTATCTCAAGCAACAAAGGAATCAAACTAAGTTATATTAAAGCTTAACCCTAGACCTTATAGAAACTTGAGGGGTAGTGTTTAAGGACTTTGACCCTTTAGGTATATTAAACCAAAAGAACCAAAAGTATCAGGGTGGATAGAAGATAGGTGACGCCACAAGCACAAGAACATTTGATAAGTCGATAAAGATCTCAAAGAACTATAAAGAGAGAAAATCTAACAAATATTGCATAAAGAAGTTGGTTAAATTAAAAAAATGAAAGATAAAATATTTATAGGTCCAAGGATGTATAGGATGCACATACAAGATTTAATGAGTGAACATTCATGGATGAATGTTCATCCCTTAAGGAAATATAGTATATGGTCAATCATGAATGTATGATGAATTAAATGAATCAATCTTCATGAATGCATCTCATAGCCGAATTCTTCCTCCCATGTGTGAACATGTTGATTTCTCTTCTTTGGATGAATATTCATGAATGTATCTTGGCTAAAATTCTTCCCCCTTGTGTGAACTAGAGCATTCAGCTTCTTGTCTAAATATGCATGAATGGATGAACTTAAAAGCCTTTGAATGAAACCTTGAACCTTCTCATAAATGTGATGATTCATTTGAATATTATTTTCTCATCAATGCATGTCTCCATTAATGACTCCCATGTATAACTCCTTTGAAGGAGATTAATGGTTGCAAATCCCGTATTAATTTCCAGCCTGCACTGTCTTCAGTAAATTGGGCATATCTCGAGCTCCCGATATCAAATTGATTCAAATTGTGTTGCAAATATAATAGATAGGGAATTAAATGTTAAGAATACTTCATCACCCAAAGATAATTGGAGCTTGTTCAAAAGTTGCGATCAATATGACTGATGTGATATGTCAAGCTAACACTTCAGGTGCCTTTAGTCTTCTTAGCATCCAATGTACCTAGACAAAGTATGTAAACAAATAACTAGATAGGAATTGAGCTAGGAGAATTATGAATGCATGCTACCACCTATGTTATGATTGCAAATGAGCTAACTATGAATGCATATGCATTGAATGAGATATGTAAAGATGTGAATTAATAAGTCATACATATAAATGAAAGCATATAATATTCAAGCATAGTTAAGAATAATATAAGCATGTAATGTATAAATAAATAAATAAATAAGTAATAAAATAAGGTAATACTCCCTTATAATCAGCAAGGTAGAACATACATAAAGTGATCATATGTCAAAGAAATTTGGTCATTGGAATGATCGTATCACTTCATCAATGCCACCCGTTCATAAATTCAAGGAAGGTGACAAATAGTTGTAAATCTCATATGAATTACCAGCATGCACTGTCTTTGGTAATCTGGGGATATCTTGAGCTCCCAATATCGGATTGATGCGATTGAAAGTGCATCAAAAATCTAAGAGATAGGGGATAAAGTTCCAAGAAGACTTCATAAACCAAAATATGCTTGGATCCTATTCAAAAATGGAGAAAATATGATTGACTTCCTTTGATGTGTACCATGCACCAAATATATATGTATACAAGTCTTATGATTAGAATGTCACACATTCACAAGTTCTTGAAATATGTAACACTTAATAAAGTAAGAAACACTTTAACGCAACACATGTTTCTCATGCCTAATATAATCCTTAAATGATATGATAGCATAAGTAAGGAATGTGTAACATAACATATGCATGAATTAATCTTAGTAAAGATGTGAGTTCATGTTTTGAGTGAATATCATATGTTATACAAATGAATAACAACATATAAAGATTCAAGCATATCCTAATTGATGAGATCATGTTCATAAGAACATGTAATGTATAAACAAGTAAATAGAAAATAAAATAAGGTAGAACTCACTTAGAACCATCATTGAAGAACGTCCATGATGTGAGCATGTGTTAAAGAAGTTTGATTCTAGGTAGGATCACATCAATAGAGCTTTTAGTTGGGCTCACATTTGTTGCGAGGGAAGGAAAATAATATGGGAAAATGGGTTTTTTAGCCATTTAAATTGGATTTTATGAAAGCCACAAAATGCATCCGTTTAGGGGTAAGATTCATTTCTTTTAGCGCATCAGTTCATTACAAATTAAGTCTCTCAATTTTGTAAAGTTCTCACTTTAGTCAACAAATAAAGTTTTAATTATTTTATTATGAGGTTTTAATTTCTTTAAATATATATTTTCATCCTTTTTTATGTTTTCTTTCGTTTATGCTAGTGTTTGATTTTGGTCATGATATTTATGCAATATTCATTTTATTCATTCATTTATGTTTTTCAATGATGAATATGTGATTTATGTTTAGGATCTCAATTTTTACATTACATTAAATTTGGACATTGCCTCTAGTTCAAAATGGGAGCTTTTATGCAGGGGCGGGTGTACACCTGGGCTTTCCAAGGCCATTGCCCCATGAAAATAAATTGATTATGATTTTATTGAAATTTAAAATTTAATTATCTTATTTAAGTTAAAATTAAATTATCAATAGTCCTAGTTCTAATTTAATTTTACTTCACTATAGCAACAACCTATAAACTAGAGAGCATGGGGCCCAAGCGATTTAAAAAACCCTCTCTCCCTACACAATCATTTTAAAGCAATAGGTAAAATTTGAAAGACATTAAGGTTGATTGAGCAAACTCTCTCCCTGCAACATTATTTTTCTTGTAAAATGTGAAATTCGAAAGGTAATCAACTATTTTGATTGTGGTTTTGGGATTTTTTATTTTATTTTTTTACGTTTTATCTATTATGATTGATGAATTTAGGGTAATATTGATGAACATTAATTATCTTATTTATTTTTCCTAGTTTGAAATATGAAGAGAAAACAATATATTCTTACTTTTCAAAATTGAAACTCAGACACGAATTAGACGTTGAGAATACACACCATAATGCTCCCATTGAAATAATTGTTTATAAAAGTCAAGGGACATCTACTCAATATTCCAATGAGGAACCTTCGGATCCATATAGAGATAAGTCTACAATTAATATTGATAACACTTTTTTTTGGGTGATCCTGTAATACCCTAAAATTTTGGTTAGTGACCAAAATGCAAAATTTGAAGTTAAGCAGCCAAAGTATAAACTTTAGAAAATTAAGGACTAAAGTTTAAATTTAAAAAGTTATGTAATCCAGCCCCGTAAATGAATAGTTTACCCCTAGTAATGATGTTTATGTGGGAATTAGATTTTTTGTATGGATTTTATATTAAAAGCTATAAAGTGATAAAGTCCGGTAAAAAATAGGTAAATCATATCAAATAGAAATTTTGGGAAAATTTGAGGATGATAAATTAAGATTAGAAATATTATTTCCACATTTTAAAATTGTGGAAAATAATATACAGAATTGGATTTAAGAATTTAATTTCATGTTCAATTTGTACCATTGGATGGAAATGGAAAGATTGAAATTTTTGGAAAATGGCATGGCCAAAGTTGTAAAGGGAAAAATATTTTGTCCGTCTTTGACTGTTCTTAGAAAATATTAATTTAGGTTTTTGATAACTCCGTAAAAAGACTATATTTTATGTCTTTTTACTTAAGTTATTGATTGTCTAAAAGCCATTGACATAGCATTTTAACTGCATATAGTTGCATTTAGGATATATTTTCATGTGGTGGATAAGTTTTGCCAAGGCAAAGTTTATTTGATAAAACTGATGCTGCCGATGAGAAAGATTGTTTGTTGATTGTGATGATGTAGGAAATGACTAAGGAAAAATTTATTTTCCGAAACAAATTAATTTGCTAGGGTCAATGGAACAAAGAAGACGAGACAATGAGGAACATATTTTTCTTGCTCAGGCTAGATTTATCTTGCAAGTCTGACACAGATCTGACGAACTGTTGACGTCACCTACCAGCTATTTGATTCACCTCATGTGCAATCACGCCCTTCAATGAACTGACCACCTCCAGCAGCCTTTCTATCTATAGCATTGACAAGTCAACACGAGTATTTAGGGAATATTCAATAACACAAAACCCTAGGAATTCCCATTATAAATACCCCATTATATCTTCCCAGAAGTTCAGAATCATTTAGAGAAAATACCCTAGGCTTGGAAAAAGGTAGCTACGGCATTTTTTCCCCACTGTTCCCTACTCGTCCGTCCTTGGTGCCCTCTATAGCTAAGTTTCGCCAGGGCGGCGGCCAAGCCCTCGAGAGACGCGGTGCGCTGGAGCAGTCATGGTGGTGGTCTGATGTCACGGAAGAGCTCTGTTCTAGGAGTTTTTCTTCCTCTTGTTCTTCATGTTTTATTTTTCTAAGGGATTTTACTTAATGAATATTTTTGGGATGATGTTAACCACACCATAAACTAATTCATTTGGTGTTGGGAATGCTTTGATGATATTTTATTTTACCGTTAATGAATTATTAAGTATGTTTCTGTTAAGTGTTGCTTTGTTCACTGTTTTAACCTTTTACCTTAACATTGTAAGAGCTTCTTGAGATTACCTGGTGCCTAGGTGAAACATTTCTAGACCTTGTAAGAGCTTTCGAGAGTTTGATGTTTTTCTAGAAATGGATTCTTAGATTCGGGAGAATTAATATAAGTCTACGTGAGCACTGGAATAGATTCGGGATGGTGATGTTCTATCACGTCTGCCTTAGAGATAAGGAGAGTTTTAATCGATTAAAAGGGATGAACGCTTGAGTAGGATAGACAACGATTATAGTTCACATTGAAAGGTATTGCCACAACAACAGTCTGACAAACCAAGGGTTGTAGCTCACACCGAATAGTATTGCCATAGAAACCGTCGTAGAATACTCAGTAATCCTGTTAGGTAGCCTAAGCATAGGATACCAAATCATTCTTAGCATAAAATAACTTCTCAACATAGCAAAACCAACCTAAGTGCTCCGTTAGAAGTTTGATTGTGTGAGGTTATCAATCTATTTACAGAGTTTTGACTACTTTAGCCTTGATAACTTTTATTTGTTTACCTTTGCATATTTTTATTGCCTCGACAAAACTTTTCTATTCACTTCACTTTACAATTTTTCTTGCCTCGGCCATGCTTTTTTCGATCTGTTCAAACCATTTGCCACTGCATATTTTCCTTGTTCATATCATTAGAGTTATATACTTAGGATTAGTTAGTGACATATATTTCTAGATGTAGCAATCTTTTAAAAGCCCTCAAATCCCTATGGAGACGATACTCATTCACTACTATATTAATTGCATCGATTGTGTATATTTGCACAGATTTGCTTGCCTTAGCATATATATTTATAATAGATCAAGTTTTTGATGCCGTTGTCGGGGATTGGCAATTGGTGTGTAACCCCCTCAAATCGGTGCGGGTGACCTGATCCGATCCAGGGTGTCATATTAGGGCTACCAGAGAGACCCACCGTACAAAATCATAGAAAAATTAAAATTTATGTTAAAACACGTAAAGTCATAAAATCATTTATAAATACAAAAGTAAAATTTACCAATATTTAAAAATAAAATAGGGAATTGATAACCCCTTTAGGGAATAGATACTACCTTATTAGGAAATCGATACCCATTTCGTGTAATGATACCAAAATTAGCTTCGATGTATTCTGGCATCGATACCCTCACCATGGTATCGATACCCCTATGCTATGGTACCGATGCCCCCTTTAGGTTTTGATACCCAAGTTAGAATCGATATTTACTGGTATCGATACCCTTACCATGGTATCGATACCATATTGCTTGGGTACCGATACTGGTTGAATCAGTATCGATACCTCTTATATAATTTAGCCTAATTTCTTGCCTAGGGTATCTGTACTGTTTTATAGGGTACCGATACCCCTACCCATATTCTCTAATTTTCAGCTCGAAAATCACCCAAATGAGGTCAAATTTCTATATATTTACCCCATTCAATACTATTACACTCTTCCTTACCTATCCATACTAACATTCTTTCAATATGTTTCCTAAAACATCTAACATATTTCAAGAACATTAAATTCTAATAATCAAAACACTTTTTCTTATATGTTCTTTAACCCATCTAATACTTCTAATCTCTCATTTATCTCTTTGGTAAGTCAAATATATCAATAAACTTCAATAAACAAAAATATACAAACATTTCATTTCAAAACCCATTTTCTAAAATATCTAATATTTTCTCCATTTCATGATTTAAACCTCAATTAGTCCTTCCTTAAGCTTCCCTATCACTTAAGGTTATAAAAACAACCCACAATCAAAAGGAAAAACCACATAATTAAAACTTACCTTTTAGAGCTATGGAGGATAGCAACCCACGGGGAAGAAGAAATGAAGAAGAAAATAGCTTCTTTAGTTTTCTTCCCCTTTTTATTTAAATTCATTTCACTCTAAAAGACAAAATTACCCTCTTTATTCATCTATTTCTACAATTTAGTTCAAACACTATTTCAATTCATTTTCTTATCTTTTACCAATTATTCAATTACATCTTCAATTTTTAATTCTTTTCAAATTAGTCATTGGCCTACTATTTGGGGTACTACAATTCTGGTCCATGAATCTCTTCATCAATGCCACCCATTCATAAATTCAAAGAAGGTGACGAATGTTTTTAAATCCCGTATGAATTTACAACATGCACTATCTTTGGTAATCTGGGCATATCTCGATCTCCCGATATCGAATTGATGCGATTCAAAGTGAGTTGGAAAACTAATAGATAGAGGATAAAGCTTTGAGATACTTAATAACCCAAACATGTTTTTATCCTATTAAAAAATGGCGAACAATCTGACTGATGTCCTTTGAAGTGTACCTTGCACCAAATACATATGTATATGAGTCTTATGTTCAAAATGTCACACATGAACAAGTTCTTGCAATATGTGACTTTTATAAAATAAGCAACACATGATCGCTACGCCTAATATAATTCTTAAATGATATGATAACCTAAGTAAGGGATGTGTAACATAACATATTAATGAATTAAGCTAATTAAAGATATGATTTCATAGGTTATACAAATGAATGACAACATATAAATATTCAAGCATATCCTAATAGATAAGAGCATGGTCATAACAAAATGTGATGTACAAACAAGTAAATAAAAAATAAAATAAGGCAGTACTACCTTAGAACCAACATTGATGAACGTCCATGATGTGAGCATGTGTTGGAGAAGTTAGGTAGTATCACATCATCCCCCTTTTTTAAGGTGATTTATCCTCAAATCGAAGCTCCTTGCTCTTGATTGCTTATTTGATATAACAATGGATAAATGATCTATCATTCTTCTTTGTTCAATTTTTCTCTTCGAATAAGCATAACTCCCTTGAGTTCCTTTATAGTGTCCTTTTGGAACATCACGCCTATTGGTAAAGGCATGAATCTCTTGGAATCCTTCATTGATTGCATGGTTTCGTTTAGAATGTGCACAAGTCTTTTGGTAGGTCTTCTTTGGAACAACATGTCTTTTGGTGAGAAATCTTGTTTCTTGGACTCCTTCTTGGGTTGAAATGTCATAACCATATATGAAATAAATTGTCTCGTTGTTTTCCTCCTCTGGATCATCATAAGGTTTGGAAAAGGTGTCTAACTCTTCATCTTCTTTTTTGACTCATCATGTCTAGTGAAAAGTTGTATCCTTTGAAGTCCTTTAAGCTTTGTGCTTTTCTAAATTATGTCATTTGAGTAGATAAATAATGCTCGTTTCATCTCCTCGAATCGATCATCACAAGAAATAATAATTACATGTAGATGGATCAATGTGCTTCAAGATAGATTTATATTAGAAAATAGGAAATCATTAACAAAATACATGAAAATAGAAAACTCATTAATGCTTATAGATGAAATTTGTCTATTGAGGTTCTCTAAGGTCAGACTCTTTGAAACTTCCCTCTCATAAGGTTCATTTAATCTTTGATATAGATGGAATGTACTTTGAATGTCAATGAAAATGTCTTTTAGAGTTTCGAGTGACATATTTTTTGAAACTTCAAAAGAGATATTTCTTGAATCATCTTGTAAAAGTATGTCTCTTAGAATAACCTGCAAGTCAAATGAGGGTGTCATAAGAAAATATTGGTTAGTAGAAAATGAGATTTCCTTCTCTTATTTTTTCTCTTACTCTTATACTCCTTTTGAACTCTTTTTTCAATCTCAGACTCTTTTTGAATTACTTATCCACTCTCACACTCTTGGTTTTCAATATATTTATCTTCACTCTCAATTCTCTCTTCAATGCTCTCATTTTCATTTTCAACCACTCCAATTTGCTTCTAATGAGAAATAATTCTTTCATTTTCAACTTCAATGGTTTTCTCCTTCATGGCTTCAAAGCTTTTCTTCAGATGATTTTGATCTTGAAGCACTTCATTTGATGATAAATGTATCAACGTGATTCTTCTTCTTTCATGGATGAATGAGTAGTGATTTAAGAACCCATTGAGTACATTTCAGATATCTAAGGAAGGCAAGCCAGGTGAGTACATTTATTGTATGCAATCTATTTAAAGATAATATGTCATAAGATTAATAAGAATGTTTAAATTTTAAAGCATGTTTACAATAGTTAGTAAGTTTTATTTAATGTATGGAAAGAATATTATAAATGTGTTCAGAGTATGAATTGCTCTAGAACAAATGCATAAAAGAATAATGCATATGGTGCATTATTGGCATGAAAGAATGCCATAGCTGAAATGTATATGGGTACATTGTCAGCATAAAAGAATAATGCATATGGGTGCATTATTGGCATGAAAGGATTCCATAGCTGAAATGTATATGGGTACATTGTCAGCATAAAAGAATATATGGGTGCAGTCTTGGCATGAAAGGATGCCATAGTTGAATTGTATATGGGTGCATTATCAGCATAAAAGTACATTCATATTTGAAATACATAATGGTGTATTACAAATATGAATGGATGTTATAAATGAAAAGAAAGAAAAAAAACATAATCAATGCTTATGATAATTGTGAATTGAATATCGTTTGTTTGGCAAGGATTGGATAATCCTTAAAGTATATACCATTTGATGGGAACTAATTATTATGAATTACTTATGTGTACATAAAGGTTACTTTACAATACTGTAACTCACTAAGTATTGACTTAACATGTGTTTTTCCACGCGTAGGTAACAGCAGAGAATAATCAAGTAAGGAGTGCAACCGTAGCAGCAGATATCATCCACTAAGGTTGACTCCCCAGTAACATTAATACAATATTAATCATTTTGGAAACTTGTTTGGCATGTAATTAACTTTAACAAAATATTTTGTAATATATCTTAATGAATACTTGTTTATTATGTTTATCTATGTGGAATTGAATTTGCAACAAAATTTTTAAAGACTTTTCAAAACGAGTAAATAGTTTTTGAAGTAATGTGACATTTGTATTCATATATGTAAACGTATATAGAATATGGGTGTTACATTTCAGATGTTTGGTTACAGGAGATCATAATAGGGTGTCTAGTGTGTTCCCAAAAAGCCCATGAAAATATACATATCTTTTTAAAATAGTAACCATTTAAAACATGTTTTCAAAACCATAATTGTCCCTCCAACCGAACTCCATATATAGCTCCCCAAAACTGCATAACCTAAGGGAGCACCTTGGGGCCTCAGAGCCTACCCAAGGGTCACCTTAGGTCCATAAGGAATTACCACTTGATGCTAAACCTATAAAAGGAATTACCAACAACGACTAAACCTGCCAGATATAGGGATTACCAGTCAGTGCAGAACCTATACATGAAATTACCCGCATCAGCTGAACTTGCCAAAGTCTTAATACCAGATCCCATAGTACCCCAAATAAAACTTTTTAAGTAAGTAAACAGAGATATTAGAAATCATAGCAGTGATCAGAACAGAAGTCAGAGAAAAAGTCCATGTGATCAGGGATCACACTAGAGGTTCCAGATATTATTTGGAGATACTGAATAATCTTATTGGGTAGAGAAACACAGATCTTCAGGATACCGATAGAATGGTGGAAACTAAAATCACTATTAAAATAGTTCATTAGCTGACGTGACCATCAGTTATTCAGAATGTGATTTATCAAATTCATATAGTTTTGAGACATTTTCAGAGGCACTAAATAATCAGAAAGGTATTCAGAATCCTTTTCATCTGAGTTACTTATGTTTTCAGGTATGACCAGAGTGATTTCATTTTTAAGGAAAATCAAAAGCATTTTGGGCATTAGATTCTTGGAGGATTCAAGTAATTTTAGCTGCTAAGGGAGAAATGAAGATTCATAACAGAATTTACGATTTGCGTCGATCTATCAGAATATAGAGTAACTCGAGCTGAACAACTCCCAGAACTAATGCATGTTGATCTGTCAATTTGTTTCCCTTCCAGGGTATTCACTCTTTAATAGCAACAATTCTTGTCCATTGATCACTTTCATAATCATAGTTGAATATATATTAAGGAGACGAACAGATATCCCAATGGTCTTTATTTCATTTCCACGTTTCAACAATATCAGGAAACGCCGACGTACTTAATTTATGGTTCATAACCTATAGGGATGGTACATTATGTAAGTTTATAAGAGTTTCCATACTTATCCAAATCACTCACTTAATCCTCAGCCATTGAGGTTAGTTTATTTATTAGTCAAGTCTATCCCAGTCACTTCGGAGATTTCCAGAGAAATTCGGATGTTTCTGAAATTCGGGTACATATGGTACTTCCATTCAATTCAATTTGGTCATAAAAATAAAGATGTGTTTGTATTTGAGGTTGATTTTTTCAATTCAGAGAAGAGGGTATTAGTTATTCTGATGTTTAGGGGTACTTTAGGTCATTTTACACTTTAGGGGCATTTTGGTCATTTTATACTTTTGGGGTAATTCTATAATTCCAATAAAGATCCATAATTTAATTCGATGATTCTAAGGTTCCAGTGAATCAAGGTATGAGTTCTCGGGTTGTCTCCATTATCATAGTCATTCATATTTCGCTTTATTCTTAAAGGGTATTATCGTAATTTTATTCAATTCCGTCAGTGGCATTACTTCGAGTTAATTAGGCTTGAAAGTATTCCAGTTCCATTAAAGTTCAGATTACTTTGCTCATTTGCTCACTGGAGGCTAATTTCACCACTAGGGGCAGTCTTGGTCTTTTTCCAGAACAATGGCATTTTCATAATTTATCCATGGCGCTCTTTTCGGTGATTCCATATCCAAATATTTCCAACATTTAACCTTTAACGAGATTAATAAGAATTTATGCATTCTGAGATTGATTGATTTATTGATTAAATCATTGAACTAAGGTTTATTCTCGGACATTTTACCTATTTCTCTTTTCGAGTCATCTGAGGCTTTTACAGTGTTCTGTCATTAATCCAATTTAGGTTTAAGTCCAATGATAATTAATTACATCTAAAGGACCAATCATTTCCATTCATGCACATACAAGTTATCAATTGGGTCTGAAAAGTATACAAAAGGTAATAGAGTATTACCTTGATTTTCGTGTCATATCAATCGACCGTTTTAACTTCATTCCATCACTCTCGAACTTGAATTCAACGTCCAATAATCCCTCGGATGCCAAACAACCAAATTTACGTCAGAAACTGAACTTAATTTAAAAACCATATTGAATCCGAAGGTAAATCTCTGAAAAACGGACTTCGAATTTGGACTCAGTATGTCGAAAAACATAAAATATGACTTTTTCAAAAAAAAAGTTAACTTTTTGGTCGAAGTCAATAGGTTAAAGTCAGCGGGTTAAAGTCAACAGGTTAACTCGAACGAGTTTTCTCAGACGGGTTGACCTAGACTGAGTTAACTCGGACCGACTTAACTCAGTGATCAGACTGGACCAGGCGAGTCAGGTCAGACAGGTAGGTCGGGAGGAAATGATGGGAATACGTTCCTTGAAAAACAACAAAGACATCAACAACTAGTGGTGATCATGAACGGTTCAATTCGTAAACCTCCATGAAAACTCATTTTAACCTCTACTTAGTTCACCCAATTGAAAGCAAAAATATTTTTTCCCAAAATTTGTTTTGAGAAAAATGGTTGAAGTAAACGGTTGTTAGACCTTACTTCATTTAAATATATCAGTTACCCTAACATATTAGGGATTTTAAGTTATTTCGAATTAAAAAAATTATTTAATTAATTCAAATTAAATATACATTAAAGACTTATAATCTTAATTAAAATCTTTAATGTTATTTAAAATCTTATTTAATAATTCTGAAATAAATATCAATTAAAAGAGTTGTAATCAAAATTTCATTCTTTTAATGTTAAATTACTATATTCGGGATAATTAAAATCATCTGTATATCAAATATACATATATTAACTCTTGATATATTTTAGTAACATACAGTAAATTGTACATCTTTGCTCATTTCAATCCTAGGGTGTGACTCTGTAGATTCTTGTAACGTTAGTAGTAATTATTAGAATAATTCTAATATTACATACAAGGAGTGACATCTTGCAATATATCATTGTCACCTAAGTTACAAGAAATTATGATTTGACATATCATCTTCGTGATTAACTCTTTTATGTATTACATCCTTTTGTCCTTTACATCTAGAATAGGCCCAAGTCTTGGAATAGTCACACTTGTATAACCATCTATTGTTTCTTGATATCTAGAGTAGACTTTAATTAACGAATAATTTGTGATATCTCAAATCAACTTATTCGAGCATAACCATGCATTTCTAGTCTCATTCAATCAAGTGACATGTGATATATTTCCTATTATGTAGGAAGGACAAATCATATCTTAATCATACACACCTACTACATATATTGAGATATATTCAATAACAGTCTTTATATAGCAACCAGTTACAGAGCTTGTTTAACTGCATCAAAACATACAACAATATATGTTTGGATGGTATTTATCTCAAGTCTGAGGATCATACATATATTCATCACCATGAGGAATGCTATGACTGTCACATAATAATCCAAGACATATGCTTATGGTGGGTCAATCCAATACATTGTTCTCTAACAATATAATCATGTATAAATTCTGACATCTCTATGTCAATGACAACTCGTTGTCATCAATCAATAACATGTTTGTCTTAAGCGTATTATTACTGTCCATGCCCGTAATAATACTTGACTAGGGATCTTTTAATAATAACAATTATGTTATTATATGGACTTTATTATCTTCCAGTTTATGTTAAACACATATATATAACTGAAAATAATAGCGGTAATGCCTTTATTCAATAAAATCGATACATAGATGTATTATTACAATCATCCTATGATTGGTCTCTAAGCATACTCTAACAATTTCTCACTAGCACTAAGACCAAACACTCACATATCTAGTACCTAGTGACTCAGTGTGATGATCATGCCTCTGCTATGTAAGAGGCTTCGTCAAGGAATCAAAAATGTTGTCATCCATTTGCATTCTGTATATTTCCACATCTCCTCGATATATGATCTCTCGAATGATATGAAAGCGCTTAAGAATATGTTTGGATCGTTGATGAGATATGATTTCCTTTGCTTGTGCAATGGCTCTATTATTGTCACAACGGAGTTCTATACCATCTGATATGATGGGAATAACCCCATTATTATAATATGAACTTATTGATCCAAATAACCCCTTCTGCTGCTTCAGTGGCTGCAATGTATTCAGCCTCTTTTGTAGAATCAACTAATGTGTCTTGCTTCGAACTTTTCCAGCTAACAACACCTCCATTAAGACAAAACACAAAACCTTATTATGATCGTGAGCCATCCTTGTCAGTTTGGAAGCTGGCATCAATATAACCTTTTACACTAAGCTCTTCTTCCCCTGCATAGACAATAAATTTATCCTTAGTTCTTCTTAAGTACTTAAGGATATTTTTAACCGCAACACAATGATTTTCACCAGGGTTTGCTTGATACCGACTCGTAATGCTTAAAGCATACGATACATATGGTTGAGTACATATCATGGCATACATGATAGAATCAATAGCTAAAGTATATGGAATCTTATTCATCTATTCTTTTTCTTGTAGAGTTGAAGGACACATTTCCTTCGAGAGGGAAATGTCACGTCTCATAGGGAAAAAACCTTTATTGGATTCTTCCATATTGAACCTTTTCAGCACTTTGTCTATATATGTACTTCGACTTAGACCTATAAGTTATCTTGATCTATCTCTATAGATCTTAACTCCTAAGATATACGTTGTCTCACCCAAATCTTTCATACAAAAACAACTACCTAACCAAGTCTTAATAAACTGTAAAATAGGTATATCATTTCCTATGATGAGTATGTCATCTACATACAAGATTAGGAAAGAAACAATGTTCACACTAGCCTACTCATCTTTATTTCTGATAAAACCAAATTCATTGATTGCATCATTGAAATGAAGATTCCAGCTTCGCGAAGCTTGCTTTAGTCAATAAATAGACCTCTATAGCTTACAAACCCTTTTAGCATTTCCTGGAGCTATAAAACCTTCTGGTTGTTTCATATACACATCATCTTCAAGTTTTCCATTAAGGAAAGTAGTTTTGACGTCCATTTGCTAGATTTCATAATCATGGAATGCAGTTATTGCGAGTAAGATCTGGATGGACTTAAACAAAGCTACAAGGGAGAATCTTTCACCACATTCTACACCATGAACTTGTTGAAAACCTTTAGTGACTAATCGCCCCTTCATGTGGTTCAACCAAAGTCCACACTTGGTTTAGTGACATGGAATCCATATCAGATCGCATTGCTTCAAGCAACTTCTCATAGTCTAGGCTAGACACTGCCTCTTGATAAGTTATAGGCTCCTCTTGATCCATAAGAAGAACATCTCCATGTGTAGTAACGTGAAATCCAAATCTCTCAGGTGCATGGTGTTCTCTTGTGAATCTACGTAGTGGCTGTGTTTCTATATCTTTTTAATGTTCCTCAACAATATGTTCAACTTCAGGTTCACTGATATGTTGTTCTTGAACTTCTCCAAGTTCAATATTTATACCTTCCCTTTCTTTGAAAGAAATTCTCATTCGAGAAAACTCTCGTTTGAGAAACAAGCACTTTGTTCTCGTTAGGGTTGAAGAAATAGTATCCCTTAGTTTCTGTAGGATATCCAACAAATATATTGTAATATCGCAAAAGTCGGGTAAATTATCAAAATAGAAGTTTTGAAAACTTAGTGATCAATCTCAGAAAAGATTGAAAATTTAGGGACTTGATTGGAGAATTTTGGGTATTGGAGTTAGTAGTAAAGTTTAAAATTTGAAAGGGTATAATGGTTATTTTATAGGGAAGATTTTTTACTTTTCCTTATAAAAGGGATTTAAGCACGTTTAGTTGGGTGAAAAAGAAAGAAATGTCTAGAACTCTTCTTATTTTCCTTCTTCCTCTCCTCATAAGCTTCATTTCAAGGTATGTTGGTTTCAAATTTAGGTTTTCTTTTATGTTTAAGTTGGTTTTGATTCTTTAGTGATAAGAAAGCTTAAGGGAAGATTCAAAGTGGCTTAAAATTCAAGAATGAACAAGATATAAGAGATTTGGTAAAATGAGTTTTTAAGTGAATTATTGAAATAGAAGGAGTAAATGGATTTTTAAGTAAAATTTGACTTGTCAAGGGTCTAATCAAGAAGTTAGAAGTGATACAAGTGAATTTAGAACATGTTGGAAATTTTGTAAGATTCTTAGTTTTAAGAATTCGAATAAGATATGGAAGTTTATAAGGTGTTAAGTTGATAAAAGGTAGTTAAAATGGTCGTTGTTGAGTTTAAAGGCATAAAGAGAGTTAAATAATAAAGTTTGGGCAAAGAGTTGGAAATTTTTGGGTTAAGAAGCATTTTTTGTGTGAGTTGTATCGGTACTTGTTGGTGAGTACTGAAACTACAAGGCAAAGTATAAGGAGTTTATGCATCGGGAATCGATACATGCATGAACAATATCGATACCATATGGTAGGTATATTGATACCTATGTGGAGGGTATTGATGCCAGGGAGCATCAAAGCTTATTTTGGTATCGATACCTGGATAGGGTATCGGTACCCTAGCATTTATGTATCAGTATTGTGCTGGTGCTACCGATACTACTTAAGCTGGGAAAGTGAAGTTTGTATTTTATTTAGTTTGTTTCGACAAGAATCTTTGCAAGTAATCCAAATATTTATTAGATTTTTTATTTGTGTAGATATCAATCAAGATCAAAAGTCTGGAAATGTTGAAAAGTCATCGAGGAAAAGATAAGAGATCGGTATTGACTAGTGAGGCCAGGTGAGTGCATACTAGTGATTGGCAGTGTTTAATGGAAATAGGTGATGAGTGTTCAAAATTGTTAATCTTTTCTTGTTATTTCTTCGATTTTGTGGAATTATTGATGCTGAATTGGTAGTGCTATACTTGTTTTTGTACAAGTCCTTGCTTTCCAGAATTTATGACAAAACGGGTGAATTCTGCAAATTTTTTTATTATTTGGTCACGGTTGGAGACATGGGAACGACTCTGGTCACGACACGGTCTGACGTGGTAGTTTCTAGAAGGTCCAATCAGCACGCCTTCCGGAAGATTGACGAGCAGAGTAAAATTAGGAGACTAGTTTAAGTTTAAATTTAAATTAAAAATAATTATCTTTTAGGATTATTTTATTTATTTTCTTTGTTTATCTCTTAGGGTTTGAGAGGCTATAAATACCCACTTGGGGTAAGCCTAAACTCATCACTCAAATTACATTCTTCTTTTCTCTCTAGTTTTATTAAAGTTCTCTCTTTCTACTTTTCAAGTTTTTTCCTTTTTCTTTTATTTTCAAGCTTTGTTTTTAATATGCTAGGTATAACTTTTGTCATGCTTAGCTAAACTTTTCATAGGCCGAGAGTTGTCGCGATGATTCAATTCCAACGGGAGAATTAAAACAGTCCTTTAATATCTTCAAAATATCTCTCTCAATCTCTGAGCTTATTTTTCAAAATCAAAACAGTTTTCAAAATCAAAGATTGACTTTGGTCAAGAGGTTGTTGTGATTAAATGTGTGGGAGGAAGATTTGGCTTATAGAAAGCAATTCGACTTCCTGGGAACACACTTGGCGAGATAGCTTCGCCAAGAGGGAATTAAGATCGGAATTGATGGTTATTGAAGCAACAATCAGAGTCGGACGCCATGAACTTAAACGGTAATTGATATATGAGAATTGATGTTGTTAAAATCAATTACGGAAGTCGGAATCAAAGATTGCCTTGGGTTTTCGGTATACAAGATAGAGTCACAGGGATAGCCCCTGTAGACAAAGTAACCGACGTGAATCTCGAAGAGAAAACCTTATTCGATGATCATAATGAAACTGAGTCAAAGCGAAGCTTGAGGAAACTTTTACCATATTTATTCACAATCTTCATCTTTTTATTTTTATTTTAATTGCTTTTATTATTTTAATATCTTTTTACCAAAATTCCCCCCATTTTTACTGTTTCACGCCTGGCATAAATAAATCAGACATAAATTTATAATTTTCTAAGTCCCTATGGAATCGACCCTCACTTCTCTTTACTACATATTTCCTTTATTTATTGATTGAGAATAAGGAATTTATTTTGACACCGAAACAACAGTTGTCAAATTGGCGCCGTTGTCGGGGACTTGGCCAAAGTTACTAATTTTTGTTTGCTTTTGATTTATGACTAGGTCTAATCCAGTAGCATTAGTTGAGTACGACCCGAAGATTGAAGCCAAAGCTAGGAGACTCCACTCATAGACACTTCAGGAAAGAAGAAGAAAGAAAAAAAATCCACAAGAATAATCGAATTCAGGTAATATAAATCCGATGGCTGATCTTACTATCCGGGAGTTAGCCCGGCACCTACTGAACAAGTGCCTTTGAGCATTGATTTTCCCCAAGGCGAAACTCCGTACCATTTGAAAACTGGCCTTATTCATCTCCTACCTACATTTCGCGGATTGTCGAATGAAGATCCATACAAACATCTCAAGGAATTTTATATGGTCTGCTCCAGCATGAGACCACGGGGAGTAACCGAGAACAAAATAAAACTTATAGCTTTTCATTTTTCCTTAGCCAATTCGGATAAGGAGTGGTTATTTTATCTTTCTCCTAATTTTGTAACTACATGAGCTCAAATGACTCGTCTTTTTCTTGACAGGTTTTTCCCTGCGGCAAAAGTAAGTGAACTATGAAGAAGAATACTTGGAATTAATCAGCTTGATGGAGAGTCACTTTACAACTATTGGGAGTGGTTTAAGAAGTTATGTTCTAGTTGCCCACAACATGGGTTAACTGAACAAACACTCATTCAATACTTTTATGAAGGATTATCTCCCCTGGAAATGAAGATGATCGATGCTGCCAGCGGAGGAGCGTTGGTGAATATGACTCCTACTGAGGCTAGAGACTTAATATCGACGATGACTGCAAATTCCCAACAATTTCGCATAAATAATGAACCTTCTTGAAGGGTTAATGAGATAAGTTCATATTCCTTAGAAAATAAAATAGATAAGCTAACTAAACTCATAAACTCTCTTGTTGCAGGAAAGACATGACCAAACCGATTATGTGGAATATGTGCATTACCTGATCATCCGACAAACGGTTGTCCACTGATTCAAGATGATGCAGTAACTCAAGTCAATGCAGTCAAAAAATTTTCGGGACCTCCCCAAAGAGCTTATAATCCTTACGGTAATACATACAACCCAGGATGAAGGGATCATCCAAACTTCAATTATGCTAAGAACCCGAGACCGAATCAAGGCTATCAAGCGAGACTTCCACCACCCCAACAACCGCATAAGTCATCATTATAATCAATTGTCGAGAGGTTAGCACTTTTCCAGGAAAATTTCCAGAATCATACTGAAGCCCGCTTACAAGAGATAGACAAACAGATGAGCCAACTGGCTCAAACCATAGGTCGCTTGGAATCACAAGGTAAGCTTCCATATCAAACTGAAGTAAACCCGAGGGAGAACGTCAACGCCATCACTCTTCGGAGTGGTATAGTACTGGCGCCACCTGTTCCATCAGATGAAGCAGTCCAAAAAGAAAAGAAGACTGATGATTCAAGATCCCAGGAAGAGAATAACGAAGAACAAATAGACGACCCAACGCCATCTCCCTATGACGTGCCACCACCGTTTTCGTCAAGGTTAGTCAAAAGGGATAACAAACCGAGGAAAAGGAAATATTAGACGTACTTCGAAAGGTGGAAGTTAATATACCTCTCCTAGAGGTTATCCGGAAAGTTCCAAGGTATTGTCGATTTTTGAAGGATCTTTGTATGACTAAAAGAAAACTTACCGGGGTCGAGAAAGTGGATTTAGGTGCGAACGTCTCAGCAGTTTTCCAACGACCACTTCCACCAAAATATAAAGACCAAGGTATGTTTTCAATACCTTGTAAAATTGGTGAGGTTAATAAAAAACGAGCTATGTGTGATCTAGGTGCCTCTATCAATGTAATGTCCCTTTCCGTCTATAATTTAATTTCCACCAAGCCTTTGAAGGAGACGAGAGTTACACTTCAGCTAGTCGACAAATCAATTATTTATCCTGAAAGACTCATAGAAAATGTTCTAGTAGAGGTAGAAGACTTGATTTTCCATGCTGATTTTAATGTGATTAATATGGAAAATGATCGTAGTAAAATTGGTTCTGAAATCCTCCTTGGTCGTCCCTTTCTGAGCACGGCAAATGTAAAAATTGATGTTCGAAGCGGTATTCTTACTATGGAGTTCGACGGTGAGATCTTAAAATTTTATGTTTATAAAGCAATGAGATATCTGGATAACGTTCCTAGTATTAATTTTGTTGGCGCTATTAAACCTGTTGATGATGAATCTAACTTTGCTGATGATTTATGCAAGGAATCAAATGATCAAAAAGACGACATAAGGGAGTTGAAAAATATTTCAGTTATTGATTCAAATTTGATCTTAACTCCTTTAAAAACTAAAGATTTACCTTCCTTTTTGCAGGCACCAAAAATTAAGAAATCATTAAGAAACCGTTTGAAGAAATCATTTTTTTGGTAAAGAAGATGTTTTGATGGCCATTCTTTTGGACAATATTTTAAAATTGGGAAATATCCGAAGAAATCTTTCTGAGAATTTTCAAATTTCTCATAAGGAACTTCTTAGTTGGAAAAAACGAATGAAGTGGAAGTGTCTGTCACGGAACCTGTAGTCTGAATAAGGTCGTCGAGCTAACGACGTTAAACAAAAGCGCTTCATGGGAGGCAACACATTGTTTTCAATTCCGTTACATTTATATTTTTAATTTTACTTTTTGTTTCTATTTTTATTCGATCAAGCATGTTTTATTTAATTTCTATTTTTATTCTACATGAAACGAATATTTTTATTCAAACTTAAACGACGAAGAATTGCAGAAATTTGATTCGAACAGTGCCAGTTTCGGCACCTACAGAGCAGTGAATAATCGAACAGAGTAGAAAAAAAAGAGCTCAGCTGTGTGCACTGATTCATTAAACGGCGTACGTTAGCAAAACCCAAGGGAGGGCACAACGCACGTTAGCTAAGCCCACAAATATTTCCCTTTTTTTTTGTTATCTTCTGCCACCCCACTCCCCAATCCCTTCTTTTCTTCCCCCTTTTACTATACCGTGGACCCCACCCCTAACCCCATCAATCCACTTTTTCAATTTTCACCCCACCCCTCCCCTCCCACGTACGACAACATCAAACTAAACCCAATTAAACTAAACTTCTCCTCTTCATCTTCTCCATACCCGATCACTTTCCCCCAAAGCACGAACACGTTGCCCCTCCTCATTCTCACCATCGGCGACTTCAACAAAAAAATATACTCGCTTCAACATGTTCACGCCACCCGTTACTCCCTAATCTACGATGGTGCGAACACGAAACCGACTCGACAACGCCAACACCAACACTCCTCCACCCCGGACCTAGCAATGTTCACAGTTCCTCTTCGCTGCTCTCGTCATCCCCGTCATTCTTGTCCATACTAACTGTGGCCACCTCTTCCTCTCGATCACGCCTATTGGGCTTCCCATCATGTTCGATGAACTCGGCAACATCTTAAAATACTCATGAGGTAAATTTTGATTCTATTTTAGTTAATCGATTACTAATGTACTATCTTGTTTATGGTTATACAAGGTATTTAGATGATGGTTTTCCACCGACGACACCACTTGATAATATTTCAATTTCACGACATCAAACCAGGTAGCCACTTCACCGTCCCAGCGCCTTTCACCGTGGCAGAGGCCGTGGCCGTGGTAGACATTAGATCCGGGGAGTAGTCTGTTCCTTCTCTTGCACTTTAATTTTTCGTTTTGAGGAAAAACGCTTTAAGTGTGGGGGAGTAGAGTGTAGGATTGAATTTCCTTTCTCTTATCTTTATGCTTTGAATCTAGTATGTGTTGGTTGAATTTGTCGAAAACTTCATTAAATTTGTTTATCTTGTTGAATATTTTTTGAATGCTATGCTTGTTTGGGAACACATAATTATTTAAGTTAGGATGTTCTTGAAAATGGATAGCATGAATTGTGATAAGTTGATGTTTTTGTGATATTCCATGACTTTGATGGTTGCAATGTGATTAGCTCAATGCATGAAAACAATCTGGTGAGATTTGAGCCTTTACGAGCATATCATTTTTGCTTTAGGATTAACCATCTCGTTTCCCCACTAAATAGCCTACCAATACATTTTTCCCTTTAGTCAAACACTTTTGAGCCTATTCCCGATTTTTTTTTTGTTTTCACCACATTCATAAACCCGAGACTTTTTGTTTTATCCCTCTTTTCTACCCTTTTCAGAGCAAGTGAATAATTTTACCATTGTATTCTCCATCGGAAAAAAACAGCAATTCGAAAAAAAAAGCTGTTCGAAAGAAAAAGATAGAAAAAAAGAGACATGAAAGAAAAAATGGAAAACAAAACAACAAAAGTGTGAAAAAAAGCATTTCGATAAGAAATTTGTTGTTAGATATGTCGCCTTTTTATATTGTTGTGTTTAATGTTCCGATGGAGTTAAGATTATTATTTGTTAGATTCTTGCCTTGAATTTTAGCCATATTTTAGCCTTTTCCCCACCTTTACCTAAAACCCGTTACAACCAATATAACACCCTTTGATTTATGCATCTTGTTCTTATTAGTAGTGGAGATTTGAGTTACTTACAGGCTTATGGTAATATCGTGTCGATTCTGACATTGAGCGTTTCTTTACCCCAAACACATTAAGTGATTTGAGTTAATCCCGGTAAGGTGTTGAGTTATGAGCATTGAGATTAATGAATGAATGGATATTATAATTGCACTTGACTTGTTCCGATTGGTGATGTTCAATTGATTGGTTTCTTTACTTGAATAGTTATTATGGTCTCCACCTTGCTTCCTTAAATACGAAACTGGACAAAAGAACGTTTAATGAAGTTTTTGACTGATTTGGTTAATCATACTTAAGGACAAGCATGAGATAAGTTAGGGGGAATTTGATGAGTGTTCAAAATCATTAATCTTTGCTTGTTATTTATTCGATTTTGTGGAATTATTGATGTTCAATTAGTCGTGTTATACTTGTTTTTGTATAGGTCCTTACTTTCCAGAATTTGTGACAAAACGGGTGAATTCTACATTTTTTTAATATTTGGTCATGGCTGGAGACATGGGCACGACTATGGGTATGACGTGGTCTGATGTGGCAGTTTCTAGAAGGTCCAATCAGCAGCGGTTTCTAGAAGACTTCATCCGCACGCCTTCTGGAAGATTGACGAGCAGAGTTGCATTAGGACACTAGTTTAAGTTTGAATTTAAATTAAAAACAATTATATTTAAGGAATATTGTATTTATTTTCTTTGTTTATCTCTTAGGCTTTGAGAGGCTATAAATACCCACTTGGGGTAAGCCTAAACTCGTCACTCAAATTACATTCTTCTTTTCTCTCTAGTTTTATTAAAGTTCTCTCTTTTTACTTTTCAAGTTTTTCCCTTTTTCTTTTATTTTCAAGCTTTGTTTTTAATATGCTATGTATGACTTTTGTCATGCTTAGCTAAACTTTTCATAAGCCGAGAGTTGTCGCGATGATTCGATTCCAACGGGAGAATTGAAACGGTCCCTTAATATCTTCGGAATATCTCTCTCAATCTCTGCGCTTATTTTTCAAAATCAAAACAGTTTTCAAAATCAAAGATTGACTTTGGTTAAGAGGTTGTTGCAATTAAATGTGTGGGAGGAAGATTCGGCTTATAAAAAGCAATTCGACTTCCTGGGAACACACTTGGCAAAATATCTTCGCCAAGAGTGAATTGAGATCGGAATTGACGGTTATTGAAGCAACAATCAGATTCGGACGCCATGAACTTAAACGATAATTGATCTACGACAATTGATGTTGTTAGAATCAATTACCGAAGCCGGAATCAAAGGTTGCCTTGTGTTTTCGGTATACAAGATAGAGTCACGGGGATAGCCCTTGTAGACAAAGTAACCGACGTGAATCCCGAAGAGAAAACCTTATTCGATGATCATAAGGAAATTGAGTCAAAGCGAAGCTTGAGGCTACTTTTACCATATTTATTCACAATCTTCATCTTTTTATTTTTACTTTAATTGCTTTTATTTATTTAATCGCTTTTATTATTTTAATATCTTTTTACAAAAATTCCCCCCATTTTTTATTGTTTCACGAAATAAATCAGACAGAAATTTATAATTTTCTAAGTCCCTGTGGAATCGACCCTTACTTCTCTTTACTACATATTTCCTTTATTTATTGATTGAGAATAAGTAATTTATTTTGACACCGAAATGGCAGTTGTCAATAGGACTTGCGATGAGTCTATATCCTAGAGTAATATGCATGAAGTCATGAACATGAGCATGTGTTTGATATGATTATATGTGTTATATGTATTATATGATTTGTATGTATGCATGATTATATATTTCGATATGCTTTATATATTATACATGATTTATGTAAAATACTATTATGTGATAATAGAAGAACATAAAATAAGTTATGTAATAATATGCTTATAAGATACAAGCCAGGTAATTACATGCTACTAATAGAATAATCAAGCCAAGGTTTATTGTGATACATAAGAATATAATGTAAGCTACATATAAGTGATAAATTATGAAGATATGTGACTATGAGAAGACTTAAGAGAAAATAATATAAACCAGAAGATAATAAAGTATGAGACTTTATGAAAATAGTATATAAATTAGGGGATATGAACATAATGATGATACGAACCTATAGGATAAGCACTATAGGAAAGTGTGATATACTTAAAGAAAACTATGATATAGGAGTTATGTGGAACTAAATTAAATAGATAGAATAAACTAGTATTTAAATAATGTGAGATAAGTGATAAGGGTTAAACGTTATTGTATAAGTTAGTATAATAAACCATGTAAACTGGTATAAAGGGAAAATGAGATAAAGATAAGTAGCCTTTACCTATAGGATTCATATAAGATTATATGGTGTGTAACATGAAAAAGTGAACTAAGTTCCATGATATTGAACCCTGTGAGTATAAGTATATGTGATTTGTGACGTATAATAATGAGATATATTAAGATAAGTAATGTGATTACATGAGTTATATATGTTTATATGATTTTGTACATGCCATTTGATACATGTGTATACATGTGAATATGAGCTATGCGTTTATAAGTTATATGATCACATGATATAATAAGAAGCGATTAGAATATGTACTTATGTGATATGATTATGTGAAATTAGAGAAATGATAATGCCCATGTTATGTATTATGAGATCTAGAGGTATAGTTGGCATACCAAGAGTCGAGGGTTACTTATGTCCTTCGGAACATATGGATAGTGGTCCTTCGGGACATAGTGGTCATTCGAGACAAAGTGGTCCTCAAGGATAAATTTTTCAGTGCGCATAGTGGGAATTTATTCGAGCTGTGGTGACGTCATTTGTGCACAACCTCAGTGTACTCACGTACCTCATATTCTCAGAAAGTGTACATGGGCTAAACAAAGAAATAACATAAAGAAATCTTGTATGATATTATACGCTTTATTTGGGAAAGGTGTAGTATAAAGTGCTTCAAAGATTAAGATCAAATTACATGTTCTAAATGGATTAATGATAGTAATAATGTCAATAAAGTGACTAGAATAATGATGATATGTGTGCATGTATATAATTGGTTATATGAACTTGTATATGATGTTTGTATTATATTATTATATGAGTTGTGAAATGTTCATGCATTATTGAGTATATAGGGTTCATATTATATGTGTTTTATGCCTCACCAAGTCAATGACTTAGCGTGTGTATATTTCACACGTAGGTTCTGTGAGCAAATGAGGAGCATGGATAAGAAACGCAGGTCAATTCCTCCTTTCCAAGGATCAGATCAGAAAAGCATACTTTGAATAATATGTATTTGTTATATAGAAAGTTGTTGGCATGAAATAAAAGATTTGAATTCGATTTGCTCTGATAAGGTTTGTAAATTCTTTTATATAAATTATATAAAGTATACAATTTGATGTAATAAAAGTCAACATTTTGATTCTTTTGTAAAAGTAATTGTTTTAATAATCAATGTGACATCTCGGACTCGTATTCGGGTTAGATACGGTCAGATACGGGTTAGGCTGTTACGTATACACTTATGAGATTTATGTTCGAGTTTTGTATACATCTAATGTTTTACATAAGCTTCACAACCCCAAATCTTTATAAAAGACATACTAGGACGATTCCTAGTCTATATCTTGTATGGTGTCTTTTAAACCGATTTAGATAGAACATGATTTAGTGTGAAAGTGATTTTTTCAAGTACATGTCCCCAAAAAGAAGTCAAAAGATCACTATGACTCATCATCGATCGAACCATGTCTAACAATGTTTGATTCCTTCTTTCAGAAACTCCATTCCACTATGGTGTACCAGGTGGTGTAAGCTGTGAGACAATCCCACATTCTTTTAGGAGTTCATCAAACTCTATGCTTAAGTATTCTCCACCTCGATCTGATTGACGTGCCTTAATACTTTTTCCTAGTTGATTTTTTACTTCATTTTTAAATTCCTTAAACTTTTCAATGGCTTCAGATTTATGGCGCATAAGATAAATATACCCATATCGACTGAAGTCATCGGTGAAAGTAATGAAGTAATGGAATCAACCTCTGGCTTGTGTATTCATCGGTCCATATATATCACTATGTATTAACCCCAATAAATCACTTGCTCGCTCACATTTACTATTAAAAGGAGCTTTAGTCATTTTTCCCAACAAGCATGATTCGTATACATCATATTGTTCGAAAACAAATGAATCTAATAATCCATCTTTATGGAGTTTTAATATGTGTGTCTCACTTATATGGCCTAAACGACAATGCCAAAGATAAGTTTGATTCGAATCATTTGTTTTTGATCTTTTAGTATTTATGTTATAAATGGTGTTTTCTTGATCCAAAATATAGAGACAATTATCCAATTGTGTCGAACCATAAAAAACATTATCGAGATAAAAAGAACAATTATTCTTAATATTAATCTTAAAACCAATCTTGTCCAAACAAGAAATAGAAATAATGTTCTTAGGTAAACTAGGCACAAAATAGCAATCCTCTAAATTTAAATCAAGTCCACTAGGAAAAGATAAAACACATGTCCCTATAGCTAATGCAACAACTCTTGCTCTATTTCCCACTCATAGGTCTACGTCTCCTTTAGCCAGATTCCTTCTTTTTTACAGTCCCTGTACATAAGTACAAATATGAGAACCAAAACCAATATCTAATACCCAATAAGTAGATGTTGACAAATTAAAATCAATAAAATAAATACTTAAAACAAACGTTATGTTTTCTTTTGCCTTCTTGACCTCTTCAAGGTAAATAGGGTAGTTTCTCTTCCAGTGTTCGGTCTTATCGCAATGGAAACATTTTCCTTCCTTGCTAATTCCCCCTTTGGGTTTCAATGCATTTTTTCCTTTTGGTTTGGCCTTACAATTGCCCTTATACTTTACTGCTACTTTTTTCTTTCCATTTCCTTTGTCCTTGTAGACCATTAGAATGGGCTTAGGTCCAACCTTTTTCATGTTACTTTCAACAGTTCATAACATGCCAAATAATTGTGGCAAAGTCTTGCTAATTTCATTCATGTTGAAATTAAGGACAAATTGGCTAAAGCTATCTGGCAATGTTTGCAAGATAACATTGGTAGCCAATTCATCTTTGAGAGGAAATCCCAACTCTTCCAACGTTTGGATGTAGTCCATCATATTGATGACATGAGCTCCTACAGGAGTTCACTCTGCCATTTTGCATTGAAATAGAGCTTTAGAGGTCTCATATCTCTCTTGACGTGCTTTCCATTCATATATTTCTTTGAGATTTTGAATCATCTCATATGCATCCATGTCCTCATTTTGCTTCTAAAGCTCAGAAGTCATGGTGGCAATCATTAGACATCCATTGTCTAACATATCATCCATATGTTTCTTGAATTTTTCTTTGTCATCTCTTGAAGCATTAGCTACCGGTTCATCAGGAACAGGCTCTTCAATGACATATTCCTTCATTTCCTGTTTGAGAACAATTCTTAAATTATGAAACCAGTTAAGGAAGTTTATGCCATTAATGTTCTCATTCTCAAGGAGTGATAAAGTGTTGTTTGCCATTAAATCTATAACAATGGAAATATTAACATAAGTAAATTTACCGAATTAAAAATTTATAAATAGGTCTTTATTTACAAATTAATCTCACTATTTTATTCAAAATTAAAAACCCTCTCTGTTTTAATTTCGGAAAAATTCAACGAAAAATTTTTCTAGTGGGTGAGGATCCATAATATATCAATTTTCCTAAATCAAATTTGGCTTTTCTTTTAGGATAGTGATTATTTAGGTAAGTAACACTTTACTAGTTATATATCATGTAACTCCTCCTTTTGGTCAATAACTCTTCTTCAAGTCATCTCAGGACTTACCCAAATACTTAACCTATAGGTTTCTAATCCTATTAGAATAACCTAGCTTAGTTATTACCAATATCTCAACCTGTGAATATCACTTGTTTAATCTTTACGTTTAACCAAGATAGATTTTTGAGCCAATATTTTGGCAAAGCCCACACAATATCGATCGAAGCTTTAATGAGGGTAAATATTGGATGGTTAAGTTAACTTAGATTATAAAACAAATTGTGTAATTATCTCATCATTCTTCGTTTTAATATTAGGCCCTTATTGATCTCATCAATATTCATTCTTATTTTATCATTTGATGCATTACATATATAATAGATATAACAATAATTAAGATGCAATGGTTATAGCCCAAAAATAATGACTAAGGTGGCCCATCCCATGCCAATGGGATAACCAAAAACCCTAAAACCTAAGACTGCTCTCTAGGTATCTCCTTGCCTTTAGTTCAGACCATTCTTTTGCTCCTTGTGAATCTTCATATGATTACAATTTTAGAAGAAACTCATTTTACATACGAGGGAGTAAAATGAGAAGATAAATACAAGTGATATATAGAAAGGCACGGCTCGCAGGCCGTATTTCAAATTCAACCACTCTAAATTGAACAAGGCCTTTAACCATGCATGTCAAACACCGTACAAAACAAACATATCATATATATACACGTTGTTACGCCTTTGTTAAAAAATATTAATATGGGCTTACAATATGTACTGCTGATGAATGGTTAAGGGGCGAAGCCCCTTATGGGATTTTTTTGAAAAAATTACTTCCGTTTCTATAGAAAATCCTCACGATTTGATAACACTTATCAACAGAATCGTGTTTTTGGGATTTTCAATCCCGAAGATTTTTTGCATCGGAACAACCATTGTTCCACTACCAAACACGATCTGCTATCTCACACCCACAGATCATCATGTCAACAATTGACATATGGATTTCGTAAAATCCTTGCAGCAGCACATATGTTGTAAAGACAGATTAACTAATTAACATATTAGTCGTTGCGATTATCGAATCAAACAATGATATCATGCATTTTTGTCAAAAACGATAAAGCTAGAACATGCAACTCATACATGTCGCATCAACCAAGAATTTAACCCGAATTTGGATCGTACAAGTGGCTCTGATACCACTGTTAGGACTGTCGATGCACCCCAAGGCGCAGCGAAAACAAAACTCGATGGTCTCACCAGCGATCCAAGTACTAAAATCGAAATCGGGACGAAATGATGTGAATACTTACAATGGGTTCCCTGGAAAACAAAAAAGACAACAAGGACTAATGGTGATCACGAACGGTTTGAATCGTAAACCTCCACAAAAACTCATCTTGACCTCTACTTAGTTCACCCGATTGAGAGCAAAATTTTCTTTTCCCAAAATTGATTTTAGAAAAATGGCTAAAGTAAACGGCTGGTAGACCTTACCTCAATTAAATATATCAATTACACTAACATATCAGGGATTTTAAGTTATTTCAAATTAAAACACTTATTTAATTAATTCCAATTAAATATACATTAAAGACTTATAGTCTGAATTAAAATGTTTAATGTTTATTCAAAATCTTATTTAATTAATATGAAATAAATATCAATTAAAAGAGTTGTAATCCAAATTACACTCTTTTAATGTTTACTTACTATATTCGGGATAATTAAAATCATTTGTATGTCAAATATACATATTAGCTCTAGATATATTTTAGTAACATACAACAAATTATACATCTTTGCTCATTTCAATCATAGGGTATGACCCTGTAAGTTCTTGTAACGTAGTAGTAATTATTAGAACAATTCTTATATTATATACAATGAGTGACATCTAACAATATATCATTGTCACCTAAGTTACAAGAAATTATGATTCGACATATCATCTTCGTGATTAACTCTTTTATTTATTACATCCTTTTGGCCTTTATATCTAGAATAGGAACAAGCCTTGGAATAGTCACACTTGTATAACCCATCTATTTTTTCTTGATATCTAGAGTAGACTTTAATTAACGAATAATTTGTGATATCTCATATCAACTTATTCGAGCATGGCCATGTGTTTCTAGTCTCACTCAATCAAGTGGCATGTGATATGTTTCCTATTGTGTATGAATGAAAAATTTTATCTTAATCATATACACCCACTACATATATTGAGATATATTCAATTACAATCTTTATAGAGCAACTAGTTATGGAGCATTTTTAACTGCATCAAAACATAAAACAATATATGTTGGGATGGTATTGATCTCAAGTCTGGGGATCATACATATAGTCATCACCATGAGCAATGTTATGACTATCACATAATAATCCAAGACATATGCTTATGGTGGGTTAATCCAATACATTGTTCTCTAACAATATAATCATGTATCAATTCTGACATCTCTATGTTAATGACAACTCGTTGTCATCAATCAATAACATGTTAGTCTTAAGCGTATTATTACTGTCCATGCCCGTAATAATACTTGACTAGGATCTTTTAATAATAACAATTATGTTATTATATGGACTTTATTATCTTCTAGTTTATGTTAAACACATATATATAACTAAAAATAATAGTTGCAATGTCTTTATTCAATAAATCAATAAATAAATGTATTATTAGAATCATCTTATGATTGGTCTTTGGGCATACTCTAACACATTAAATAACCGAACGATCTCCGCTTACCCACAGAGAACGGACGGTGACGGCATAACCTTGGGCAACGAGATAGGTCATGTTCTGATCAGAATCACCTGGGGAACACCATAGTGTGGGCAGTGAGACTCACTGGTGGTTGTAACGACCAAAATCGTCAAAATGAGCGGCAATCGGCTTGGATTTCTTCAAAGCTCTCAACGCTCATTTCCCAGCGAACGGAGGTCGATACGGGGTCGATGACTATCGGGGTGGGACTCCAGTTCAATTGGTGGCGACCATGCACACTGGCGATGGTCGGATGGTGGAGAATAGGCGACAAATGGCGGTGAAACGGGAGGGGAAAATTAGCAATTTAGAATTTAATTTGGGGATTTTACCCCGATCAGGGGGATTTATTTTCTTTAATAAAAAAATGGTTTAATTCAAGGTTGGGTCCCTGAATTACTTGCAATTTCTAAAACTGACTACCAGCTTTAGAAACTTATAATTTAACCTATAAATTACGGTGTTACATGGTGTTTTTAAAAGTTTTGTTATAGCGTTATCTTGTTTCTTTATTATTTTATTTTTATTTTTATGGATTTATTCGCTATTTTTGTTTACCCTTTTCAGGTGTTGTGCGATTGCATAACTTGTAGAAGTCCCAAGGAACTATTATCTCATTTTGAACCTGAGATTGAATTTTTGTTTTCAAAGAAGATATGTTCAAGGAACTCAAAAAGCTATATATGAAGTTCAAAATAAAGTGGAGGAACCTGATGAATTAAATGCCACGATACTGTAAGACCACAAACTATTAAAGATCACTTCGCTCCCACCTTGGATGACCTTAAGTCTGTTATTGTAGCTCCCAATATTCAGGCAGACTATTTCGAGCTCAAACCGATTATGTTTGACATGTTGGACTTGATTGGACAGTTGGGTGGTGCTCCTTATGAGGATGCAAGGCAACATGTTCAAGCATTTTTGGAGGTATGTAACACCTTTCGACAGCAAGATGTGCATGAAGATGTGTGGAAATTGAAGTTATTTCCATTTCTTTGAAAGATCACTCCAAGGCATGGTTTATTTTACTACCTTTCGACTTGATAAGGTCTTGGGTAGACTTGTGCAAACAATTTTTGCTATGGCATAATCCACCCAATATGAACAGTCATCTTAGGAATGTCATAGCAACTTTTTACCAAGGTAATGAAGAGTCTATGTATGAGTGTTGGGACCGATACAAAAGTTTACTTCGTAAATGCAGCAATCATGGATTCCACGACTTGACTCAAGTTGTGATGTTCTACAATGGAGGCAACGTACCTACTGGCACGATGTTGGATTCCTCGGCGAATGGTAATATACTTAACAAGTCACCCGAGGAAGCCTTTGATATCCTTGATAGGATAGCCAACAACAACTATAAATTCCCATCTACAAGGCTTTGAACCATGAAGAGAGTGTGTGAGCCATTTGAACTTGATGCCAAGGATTCAGTATCTGCCCAACTTTTTGTCGTAACAAATATGTTGAAAAATTTGCAGCATTCCAGCAAGGTGAAGAAAGTCAATGTAACTATCTCAGCATGTAATTTTTTCCACGGCAACCATCATGAAAGTGAATGCCTAGAAAATCAGGAGTCCATTAATTTCATGGGCAATTTTAATAGAAGCAATAACAACCCCTACTTTAACACATACAATCCTAGATGGCGACAATATCCAAATTTTTTATGGAGTAATCAAGGGACCAACAAAAACCATACATGCATCCTTAACATGGCCCAACAAAATATTTCTGAACCTATAAATTTTCAGCATCAACAGATGCCTTGTGAAAATATTAACAAGGGTTCAACATCTTCCTCAAATTATAATTTCCTCGAAGCTTCACTACAAGATTTTATGGCCTTGACAAAAGATTTCATGACTTTAAATAAGGCCTTGCTACTCGAACACTCTTTAACAATTAAAAGCCAAGGCACACTACTACAAAGTTAGGTAACTTTATTACAAAGTCATAACTCATCTTTGAGGGCATTGGAGAACCAAGTGGGCTAAATTATCATGACATTACAATCTCGCCAGCAAGGAAGCCTCCCTAGTGATACTGAGGTCATTAAGCCTCATGGAAATGAGTAATGCAGTGCGCTTACACTGAGGAGTGGCACCCAAATTAATCTGGAAGATAAGTTTGGGGGATGAAGCAATAAATTCCTCACCACGGAATTACACATGAAGAATCTGAAAGTCAAGCTGAAACTTTTGAACAAGATGAGTTGCCTAAGGAGAAGGAAAAGGATGAGGGTTCAACAAGTCATCCTAGTTATGGTGGAATATTTATCGCCATGGCGAAAGTTTCACCCCCACCTGCAGTAATATGAAGTAGGCACCCTCAACCCTTTCCTCAACGATTGAATAAGTATAATGAAAAGATCATATTCAACTACGATTTAGCCTCATGCGAAGATCACTTTAAAAGAGAGAGGACTACTTCAGAGGTCCTACAATTCATATGTGCAAGACACAAAATGATAGAGCAAAAGATTTTGAAGATGGAACTGGTATATGTGTGGTGCATTTTGGTCTATATTGGTGCTCTAATCGAACGTGACAAAACTGCCATATCAGTTCAGGATGTTTGGATTTTGCATCCCTTCAACCCTTTTTTTTATCATGGCAAAAAAATTTTTTTTGTGTTTCTGTTTTTCTTTGCTTTATTTACTTTTAATATTAGTTTCTAGAAAAACAAGCTCCCAAGTATGTGCATAAGGGTAAAGACCCTATAGATGTTGCACCCACTTAGAAAGAAGACTCAATTGGTGTGGCACAAACGATGACATTACTGATGATGTCCACTCATCTGCAAAAATGCCACGGTGAATTGCAGCACCTATGATCAAGCATCACTTGAATCGGATAAACAATCACATTTTGACTTCTCCACCTCAGGAATCTGCGCAAACCAACCCCACCACCATCAAAGTAGATGTTAGTCAAGGTACCTTGCATTACATTTCATCTTTAGTTTAGTCTTCATGCATTGAGGATAATACATCCCTCAATTTTAGGGGAGGTATTGCTCATACTTAGTTATTGATAATGTTTAGTACATACTTGTTTTTGTTATGGCATTAGTTAGGATCAGGTTAGTTACTTGGAATGATGCTTGATGATAAAAAAATATATTGTCTATGCCAGAATTATTGTACATGACTATTGATGAGGATAGAACCAACCTTAGGAATTGATTCTTTGTGATTCTTTTAACACGAATATATGTTTTCTATGCGTAAGGTACTTAGAAAAATTTTAAGATAGAACTTTTGCGCACCGTTGCATCAAATTATTGAAAGGATTAAGTTGAACTCCTTAGTGTTATGAATTGAAAATAAATATCTCGACATAACTATATGTTGGCACTCCTTTGTGCATTGATTTTACATGGAAACCGCCTTAAATAAATGGTAGCCTTGGCACTTGAGTGAATAAAAGCAGTCACGGGATGACTCTACCTGACTAACTCGGTGGTGAAAGGTATGCTCTCTTTTTCCTAGAGTGTGGGATGATAGGTGTGATGGGCTGACTCCCCTTATAGCAGTTGTTAAAAGAAAAAAAAGATAAAAAAATATCTAAAATAAAATGTTGAATAAACAGGAGTTACGTTGTGCTTAATGAATAATTTTATGGCTTATCAAAACAAAAGAATTTACTTAGGACTTTTCTAAATTCGTTAAGCATAGACTATATACAATCACGCGCACACACACTCACAAAGGATCCTGACCTAGGGAAAGGTACTTGACTTCTCAGTTAGTCTATCATGTTGAGGCCAAACTTGTTGCTGAGGGCTGAAATTTTAAACCATTTGACTATCCTGATTTAGACTTTGCCATATCATTTCATTTTTCTATTTCTCATTATCCATTGCTTGAGGACAAGCAATAACTTAAGTTTGGGGTGCGATAACTCCGTAAAAAGACTATATTTTAGGTCTTTTTACTTAAGTTATTGTTTGTCTAAAAGTCATTAACATATCATTTTAGTTGCATATAGTTGCATTTAGGATATATTTTTATATGGTGGATAAGTTTTCCCAAGGCAAAGTTTATTTGGTTAAATTGATGCTGCTGATGAGAAAGGTTGTTTGTTGATTGTGATGATGCAGGAAATGACTGAGGAAAAATTTATTTGTCGAAACAAATTAATTTGCTAGGGCCAGTGGAGCACAGAAGACGAAGACAGTGAGGAACATATTTTTCTTGTCGAGGCAAGATTTATCTTGCAAGTCTGACACGGATCTGAAAAACTACTGACGTCACCTGCCAGTTGTCTAATTGACCTCACATGCAATCGTGCCCTTCAATGAACTGACCACCTACTACCGCCTTTATATCTGTAGCATGGACAAGTTAACACGAGTATTTAGGGAATATTCAATAACACAAAACCCTAGGAATTCCCATTATAAATACCCCATTATAGTCGTCCAAAAGTTCAAAATCGTACAGAAAAAGTACCCTAGGCTTCGAAAAAGGTGGACGCGTCATCTTTTTTCCCACCGTTCTGTACTCGTCCATCTTTGGTGCCCTCCATAGCCAGGTTACATCGGGGCGGAAGCCATGCCCTTGAGAGAGGCTGGTGCGCTTGAAAAGTCATGGTGGTGGTCTGATATCATGGTAGAGCTTTGTTCTGGGAGTTTTTCTTCCTCTTGTTCTTCATGTTTTATTTTTCTAAGGGCTTGTACTTAATGAATATTTTTGGGATGATGTTAACCACAACATAAAATGTTTTATTTGGTGTTGGAAATGCTTGGATGATATTTTATTTTACCGTTAATGAATGATTAAGTATGTTTTTGTTAAGTGTTATTTTGTTCACTATTTTAACCTTTTGCCTTGAGTTCGACAGATTGCCTGGTGCCTAGGCGAAACATTTCTAGAACTTGTAATAGCTTTCAAGAGATTGTCATTTTTCTAGAAATAGATTCTTAGATTCGAGAGAATTAAGATAGATTTATGTGAGCAATGGAATAGATACAGGATGGTGATGTTCTAACCTACCTGCCTTAGAGATAATGAGAGGTTTTCAATCTACTAAAAGGGTTAAACGCTTAAGCAGGATAGACAACAACTATTGTTCACGTTGAGGGGTATTACTACAACAACAATCTGACAAACCAAGGGTTGTAGCTCATGCCAAGTAGTATTTCCATAGCAACCGTCTTAGAATACTCAGTAATCCTATCGGGCAGCGTAAGCATAGCATACCAAATTATTCTTAGCATGAAATAACTTCTCGCCATAGCAAAACCAACCTAAGTGCTCCATTAGAAGTTTGATTTTGTGAGGTTGCCAGTCTATTTACAGAGTTTTGACAACTTTAGCCTTAACAACTTTTATTTATCTACATATGCATATTTTTATTGCCTCGACAAAACTTTTCTGCTCACTTCACTTTATAATTTTTGTTGCCTCAGCCATACTTTTTCGATCTGTTCATACTACTTGCCACTACATATTTTCCTTATTTACATCATTAGACTTAGATACTTAGGATTAGTTAGTGACACGTATTCCTAGCTGTAGCAATCTTTTAAAAACTCTATAATCCCTATGGAGACGATACTCATTCACTATTATATTACATGCATCGATTGTGTATACTTGCACATATTTGCTTACCTTAGAATATACATTTACAAGAGATCAGTTTTAAATTGAACTTTGTGGACAGTCATATTTATTTTATGAAACAGAGCTGTCTATCACTGCTTGAAACTGGTTTTGAATTAGTAACCAAAAAATATTATATTACGATTTTCTCTGAATAATTATTTTATAATAATTGTTCAAGTTATGAAACTATAGATGTTTTAATGAAACAAAATTTTACTCAGTTCAATTAAAGAAATTTTTTGAATTTCTGATGTGACATCTGTAACTCTTATTGGTTAGCGTATAAGGGTTATGGGTGTTACAGATCCAATTTTACCTAAGCAATTAGAAGTTACCCAATAGAAAAATGAGAAGAAGTTATAAAGAAACTTATAAATTATGGACCCTATTGATTTCTTATATCTGGGTATCCCCAATGTGGTCCAGATGATCATCAAATACGATTTCAATCTAAATGGTTAAAGACATTTAATTGGTCGGAGTATTCACCGACTACTAATGTTGCTTATTGTTTCTCGTGTTTTCTTTTTGGAAATAAACCATTATTAAAATATGGTTCATATATTTTTACATTGCAAGGATTTAAAAATTGTAAGAGGATTGGAGGGAAATAATGACCATTTAAAATACATATGAGAAAAGATATTAATTTAACTCATGGATAATATGTTCAGTATTGGGAAGATTTTAAGAACCTCAAAGGTCATATTGATGCTGTATTTGAAAATCTAACTCCAAAACAAAATGTCGATAATTGTTTATGACTAGGTGCTTCAGTAGAAGTTGTACGATGGCTCACATTTGAATGATGTAAATTCAGAGGACATAATGAGAGTGCAAATAAAAAAAATCAGGGGAATTTTCTATATATGTTGAAACTCTTTTCTTCTTACAATAAGGATAAATGAGACATTGTGTAATACCTCAAACATTGGGTCAGTGAGTTAAACGTAAGGATTTAAAAGTTGGTGGTTTAATTTGAATAAATTGAAAAGTACAATGACTGATTTAGAAATTATGTTTAAGACTTATTATAAAGATATAAGAATAGAGGGGCATTATGGTCTTTTAGCAGGAAATGAATTAAAAATTCATTTTTTGAAGATATTTATTAAGTGATGAATAGGGGGAAAAGGAAAAGGCTGGAACTTTGGTTCTTTACTCTTCTTCTTCTTCTCTTCCTCGTACCTTCATTGATAACGTAAGATATGTTTCAATTTGGTTAGTCCTTTCATTTTTGGGTTGGTTTTGAAGCCTTGAGTGATATAGAAGCTTACGAAAAGTTTAAGGATGAATAAAACTAAGAGATTAGTGAATTGTTACTGAATTAGTAAAATGAGGTTTTAAGTGAATTGATGAAATTTGGTTAGTAATTGGATTTTAAAAGCATATTTAACTTGTAAATATGTAAATAAGAGATAAGAGTAAGAGATTTAGGTGAAATTTGGGCAAAAATCGAAGTGAAATAAGTAAAATCTGGGTAAGGGTATCGGTACTCGAAGAACAGTACCGATACTATAAGGTTAAATTGAAGGTAAGAGTATGAATACGATGAACATTATCGATATTGATTGAAGTAGTATCGATACTGATGCAGAGGTATCGATACCAAGAGGAAGGTATCGATACTGTAACTGAAAATTTGATTTCCAAAATACAAAAATGGTATCGATACTGAAGTGGGTATCAATACCATAGAAGATAAGTATCGATACTATAGGAGGGGTACCGATACTATTCAGTTGGAAATTTTAGTGGTTGGTTTATTTTGTTTATGTAAATGCGTATTTGTTAATATTTGATGTATACTACTGGAAATTTCTATTTGAGGGTTGAAATTGAAGTTAGAATGTGAAATTAATCCATTTTTGAAAGTTGGTAAAGTTTAAGTACAAAATGGGGAACATTGAGAATGATGATGGCTTAAGTGGTAATTCTGGTATTGTTGAGATTTTGGGCTGCAAGTTCAATGCTGGAAAATTATTGGGCTTATGTAGGCTTTAATTGAAGAATTTATGATAAGGGCCCATTATGAATAAAAAGGAAAAGTTATGATGAATTTTAAAAGAATTCGAAAATAATAGTACCTTTGAGTATTATTATTTTGTATAAATGTTAGAAAGTATACTAACATTGTATTTTATATTGTATGTGTGATTATGGATGTTTTTGTAGATCGTAATCAAATTCATGAGACAAGCAAACAAAAAGGCAAGGATAAAGTTACAGAATAGTCGGACTACATCAAGGAACAATATTGAGGCATACCAGGTGAGTGCATTTATTATGTAATTATATGATATGAGGATGATTGTGATGAGTCAACCTCGAACATTTTTATAAAAGTATGTTTTATCGTATTTTGAAATATTTTCATAAAATTTATGAAAAATGATTTTACGAATAATTTTAGGGTATGAACTACCCTAAAATAGATGGATGAACTTCTATATTGTTTTAACAGCTATCGGATTTTCAGAATAAATGTTTAATTTGCGAATTAGACTTAAAGGTCTATTGTATGTGCATTGAGAGTCATAGATGCATTTCAACATATTTTGTGTATGATGGTTATTGATCGATTTTGTAATGTGTACTTTCGACACTATGTGTGCATCCATGGTATTCATAATGAGTTTGTGAATTATCATTTCGGAACTATGTGTGCATCCATGGTATTCATAATGAGTTTTTGAATTACCATTTCAACACTGTGTGTGCACCCATGGTATTCATAATGAGTTTTTGAATTACCATTTCGTTACCTTAGTATAGTGTTGTTGTCATCACAGAACCTATGCTTTTTTTTAGCGCTTAGGTGCAACTCATGTATCTTGCATTCTCATTCGACATACATTAGGCAAATAAATGGATACTTCGGAAAAATATTGTTTCGCAGGTTATGTGAATGATATTTGGTTTACCAAGTCCGTTTCATGTATTACTATTATTTATACGATTAAATTCATATTTTGATATTTTATGATATTCTTATGTTTTGGTTACACCTCTTTTATATTATTATACCTCACTAAGTGAATACTTAGCGTGTGATGGTTTCACGCATAGGTAATAGCATTCGAGCGAAGTAAGGAGTGCAGTTGACATCGTAAATCAAAGGTTGGATCATCAGTAACTGTATGACATTTATTTCTAGTTTTGATATTACTAGATGGAATGTAATAGATTTATAATGATGCTCTGGAATGTATTTGACTTATGATGTGGTAGTTTTTTTTATATTAGAACTTTAAGATTATTTTACATAATATTAGTTAATGAAAGTTTTTATTATTATTATATTAAAATATTTTATTTATAGAAATAAAATTTTATTGGTTTTCAAATATGAAAATATTTTAAAAGTCATGTGACATATGTGACCCGTGTACTAGGACGTATACGGGAAATGGGTGTTACATGTGCTAGAAAATGCAAAATATATAGCCATGTCCATTTAAAAATAAATTTTGAACATTTTTACTTGAAAAGTTCAAAAAGAAATTCGCAAGGAGATTAGTGATTCAAAATTTTGCATAATTATTGATGAATCTCGAGACATATCTAAAAGAAAACAAATTACTATAGTCATAAGATTTGTTGATGGAGATGGAATTGTACAAGAACAGTTTTTACAGTTAGTACATGTCAAATATACAATGTTAAAAACTCTCAAAGAAGATATTTATACATTTTTATCTAACTATGAGTTGAGTATTGCAAACCTTGGAGCCCAAGGATATGATGGAGCCATCAATATGTGAGGTGAATGGAATGATTTACAAGCTCTATTCAAGAAAGTTGCTCCTATGCCAATTATGTACATTGTCAGGCACATCAATTACAATTGGCTCTTATTGTTGTTGTAAGAAAAGTATTTGAAGTTCATGATTTTTTTAATAATTGATTTTTATTGTGAATGTTGTTAGTTCTTCTCCTAAACGTCATGATGAACTACAAGATAGTCAGTTGAATTGGAACATTTAATTAAAATTGAAGAGATTGAGACTGAAACAAGGCTAAACCAAATTGGTACTTTGCAACATCCCGGAGATACTAGATGGATTTCTCATTACAAGTCAATTTGTAGAGTCTTAAGGATGTACAATACAACTCATTATGCCATTGAGAAAATAACCATCGATCGTCAAGTCTCATTTTTTAGCTAGGGATGCTAATGTTGCTCTTAAAACGTCGTTGGCTTTTGATTTTGTATTCATTTTACATACGATGCGAGAACTTATGAGATACATTATGCACTTTGTCAAGATTTGCAATATAAGTCGCAAGATACTTTAAATATAATGGATTAATTGCTGCCACAAAGTTTTAAATTCAAAAATTTAGAGATGATGGTTTGGAAGGTATTTTAGAGAAAGTATTTTTATTTTGCAATAAACATGATACAATTCGGTGCCTTTTGTGAATGCTACTTATTCTAATATAATTCTATCTCGATACAATAAAGATATAATTTTAGTGGAACATCATTATAAAGTGGACGTGTTTACAACCAATATGGGTAAACAATTGCATGAACTAAATAATCGTTTTAGTGAGCAAACAATAGGGTTACTTATTTTAAGTGCAGCTTTGAATCCTACAAATGGATATAAAAACTTTAATCTGGAAAAAATTCCTCCAGAAGACTTTTCTGAACATGGGAGTATGAACTTGAGTTATTTTTTCATGATGTTTCTAATCACTCAGAGATGAAAAAGTGAGCACCTTAACTCAGTTAAGTCAAAGGTTGTCAGAAAGTGGGAAATATTTTCCTTTTCCCCTTGTTGATATATTGGTTCGACTTATTTTAACGTTTCCTATTAATACAACAACTACTAAAAGAATATTTTCAGCAATGAAAATTGTTAAGATTAGTCTACGAAATAAGGTGGAAGTTGCCTTTCTTTAGATTACTTAGTTGTATACATTGAAAAAGAAATTACGGAAAAATTTACTATTGTCTCAATCATAGATGATTTTAGTTCAATGAAAAGAAGGAGAGTTAATCTTAATTGATAAAGATATTATGTTTTGGTTGATGTTTTTTTACATGAGTTTAAATTATTTTGAAACATGCAATTATATTAATTTTAGTTGTTATTATATTTTAAAATTCTATCTATATATATATATATGAATTATGCTAGGTAAATTTTTTATTTTATTTATATTGGCCCAGTTAATAATATTTTTTTAGATTCACCACTGTTTTTATGATTTTTTTGCATGATTGGCCTCTGATGCTTACGTTTTTTTTTTATTAATCCTTAGTTTAGGTTTATTGTTTGTACATTTAACCACTATTTTTTTAATTTATTCAATATGATCCTTGCATGTCTATATATGTGTATACCCTAATATGTATTATTAGAATATTGTTTTGATTTGAGTAATGATATTATTTTAAAATTAGGTGTTAACCTTTTCGTGAGAATAATTTACGAAAACATCTCCCAACTTTAAGGGAAGTGTGTTTTCAAGAAATATTCACACAGAGGATTTTATATTGTTATGTTGCTTTTAATTTAATAATATAATCTTACTTTATTTTTAATATTAAGGGAAAAAATGAGGTGTTGATCTCTAGGGAGGGAAATCCATGAAAAAAAATTCTCGACTACAAAAGAAGGGCATCTTTTTATGATTGTTCGTGTAAAAGGACATTCCTTTTTTGTACGAATCCTTTTTAATAGTACAATAATAATCTATTTTGGATTTAAAATTGAAGGCAATAAACTTTCGTGTGGGGAATCCATGAAAAGTCTCCCGACTACGAGGGAAGTGAATTTTCGAGGATTGTTCTTACAAAGGGATATCCTTCTAAATAAAACCATAAACAAATATGCTTTTTAGAATTTATTTCTTATTTCATAAACAACATTCATCTTCTTAAATTGTTTCATCCATTGCATTTGTTACTTGTCATAATACTTTAGTTTTTAATAAATTTTATGGCAATGTTTTTTTAATTTGGAAAATTGACGATATATTCTCCAAACTCAAGGGGATGGTGATCTACGTTAATCTTTCAAAATTAAAAAGACATCATTTTCAAAGTAAATTTGATTGAATCAAGTCATTTTGTAAGTCAAAATCATTTTTAGCAAATTTCACTCATTGCAAAATAAATTCGATTGAACAAAAAGACCATAATTTAAATGTATTTGAGTTTGAAATTTCCAATATTTAGACAACATATAATCACTTAGATACCAAGTTTGGGCGTTGTGGGTGTGCTCGTCTTTCCTCATGCGTAAGCGATTTCTAAACTCTTAAAAGTAAATCTATGGTAAAATGCAAACAAAATTTTGTCTTTTAAATGTTTTTTTCTTTCTAAAATTCATTGAAAATATATTTTTAGGTATTCGACATACCTAACCCAAATATCAATGATGACACACAAAATAAAATTGTTTCAAAACCCGATTTCACCCCATTTAAATAAAAGATTTAAGTCAAATCATTCCCGCTCCTCAAAGCTTAAGTAACATTATGGAAGTACCTTACGAAACGCTTTTGTAAACTCCAAGAGTTATCAATGTAATGAGTAGTAACAATCATGTATCGTTTATTTTGATGATTTGAAGTCGACATATCAATTGTTATAACAATTCTTCATTCATTAGCCTCCAACATGGATAATATTTTTACTTTCTCCTATTCTAACATATCCAAAATATCACTTTATAATCTTATGATAATGTATTTCAAACATAGGTTGTAGACTAGAACAATACTTTTTGAATTGTTCATGATCCATCATTGACAATGGATATTCATGCATGACTATCATCTTCGAGAGCTATTTCCTTGCAACATCTTCATTAAATGAGAAAGTCTTTATTGTCAATTTTCCATCCGACTTCTGTTGATTAGATTCTAGGACTTGTTGTCGAGTGTCCACTTGAACTCGCATGTTGCACCTTTTCAAATGGTCACGCAAGTGACTTATCTCATTCTTAGATTCACCAATGAACTTCTTTTTGCAATGATTACATATCACCTTCTACTCATTGGTAATATTTTCCTTTTTAAAGTGCTCTCATACCACGGATTTTAACTTTGATGAAGTGCTTTCACTTGGCTCATTTTTTCAACCACAACATTAGATTGATTTAATGTAGGAATTGTATTTCCCACAAAACTTGGTGATATATTTTCCTTGGTTGGTAATTGAGGAGAGATAAATGTAGAAAATGTTGATGAAATAGATTTCTCTCCCAAATTGGACATTTTCCTGTATAAAGAATGTTAAAGTCATCAAAAAATAATATTCGATGGTCACAATAATTTATGTGATACCAAATGCCAATGCCAATTCATATCGTAACAAAAAAATGAAAACTACGCTAAGCCTTCATGCTGAAATTAATAATTTAAGAATCAACGATTAAAAGAAAAACGCTATCACTTATCTATATATATTCAATTTTAAATTGTGATTACAATCCCTTAAAAACAACACATTCACGTGGAATGAAAACACATTTATTGAATTATGCATGTAGGTCCAACAAATAAAACATCAATGGTGATATTGAATCTAACAAGATAACTATAACAGAATGATAATTATATTTTCAATTATGTTTCTGCTGGAGGAATGATAGAAAGATTATCAAAACATAGACTTGATTACAAAAGTTTGATTATCAAAACATAGACTTGATTACAAAAGTTTTTCTTTTTACCCATTGCTCTCTCTTTTTCTTTAAGCTCTAATATATAGGAGCTTTAAATTCTGTAGTTTGAGCAATTGCTTTGTTTCTTCTATTTAGTGCATATATGGATGAGGTTTCATCTTTTGCTAATAAATCTTTTAAACTGATATGTGTCATACTTCTATAATGAAGGCTCTCTTTGGTTTGCTACTTTTATGACTTATGTTTTACTTTTGAAAGGAGGGAACCAATGTTTGAATAGCACATTTATTAGCAACTAAAACAAAAGCACACAGGACCAACACAATTTGGTTTGAATTTAAAAAAAAAATGGAAAAAGGTTAAGTAAGTTAATGCAATAAAATGCAAATGAAACAAAGTTTTGAGTGTTGTTGGCTGTTGCTGAGTGCTGATTATTGAGTAAAAATACACTACAACAAAAGACATTTTTACCGGCGTTTGGAGAACAAACGCCACAGATTTCGGGGATATAGCGGCGTTTACAATCTAAACACCACAAATTGAGACTTTAGCGGTGTTATTCAACCAAACGCCGCAATAGAGTGGTAATTTAGCGGCGTCTATAGCAAAAACACCGCAATAGAGTTATTTATAGTGGTGTTTTGTCAACAAATAAAACATCAATGGTTATATTGATTCTAACAAGATAACTATAACAGAATGATAATTATATTTTATGTCAATTATGTTTCTGCTTGAGGAATGATAGAAAGATTATCAAAACATGGACTTGATTACAAAAGTTTTTCTTTTTACCCATTGCTCTTTCTTTTTCTTTAAGCTCTAATATATAGGAGCTTTAAATTCTGTAGTTTGAGCAATTGCTTTGTTTCTTCTATTTAGTGCATATATGGATGAGGTTTCATCTTTTGCTAATAAATCTTTTAAACTGATATGTATCATACTTCTATAATGAAGGCTCTCTTTGGTTTGCTACTTTTATGACTTATGTTTTACTTTTGAAAGGAGGGAACCAATGTTTGAATAGCACATTTATTAGCAACCAAAACAAAAGCACACAGGACCAACACAATTTGGTTTGAATTTAAAAAAAAATGGAAAAAGGTTAAGTAAGTTAATGCAATAAAATGCAAATGAAACAAAGTTTTGAGTGTTGTTGGCTGTTGCTGAGTGCTGATTATTGAGTAAAACTACACTACAACAAAAGGCATTTTTACCGGCGTTTGGAGAACAAACGCCACAAATTTTGGGGATATAGCGGCGTTTACAATCTAAACACCACAAATTGAGACTTTAGCGGTGTTATTCAACCAAACGCCGCAATAGAGTGGTAATTTAGCGGCGTCTATAGCAAAAACACCGCAATAGAGTTATTTATAGTGGTATTTTGTCAACAAATAAAACATCAATGGTTATATTGATTCTAACAAGATAACTATAACAGAATGATAATTATATTTTATGTCAATTATGTTTATGCTTGAGGAATGATAGAAAGATTATCAAAACATGGACTTGATTACAAAAGTTTTTCTTTTTACCCATTGCTCTTTCTTTTTCTTTAAGCTCTAATATATAGGAGCGTTAAATTCTATAGTTTGAGCAATTGCTTTGTTTCTTCTATTTAGTGCATATATGGATGAGGTTTCATCTTTAGCTAATAAATCTTTTAAACTGATATGTATCATACTTCTATAATGAAGGCTCTCTTTGGTTTGCTACTTTTATGACTTATGTTTTACTTTTGAAAGGAGGGAACCAATGTTTGAATAGTACATTTATTAGCAACCAAAACAAAAGCACACAGGACCAACACAATTTGGTTTGAATTTAAAAAAAAATGGAAAAAGGTTAAGTAAGTTAATGCAATAAAATGCAAATGAAACAAAGTTTTGAGTGTTGTTGGCTGTTGCTGAGTGCTGATTATTGAGTAAAACTACACTACAACAAAAGGCATTTTTACCGGCGTTTGGAGAACAAATGTAACAACCCGGAAAATGGAAAAAAATATATAATTGTAATTTGAGGTTTTAATTAAGTTAATTGGTGAAATTTGAGGATTTAATTGGAAGTTTTAAAACTTGTAGACTATTTTAAAAAGTGGAGGAAATTCAATGACCAATCACTGAATATTTCCAAGGAGTGTCAGCAGATTTTTTTTCTTATATGCGTGCAAATTGATTCTGGTTTCATAACAGAACAATTTGTTAAGTTTTTACCCCACGCACCTCAACTTCCGACGACGATTCTGACACCGTCCGAATTCCGATCGTCATTTTGAAAGTACCATCGTGTTCGTTATCGAGTCAGGAACAATCCCCTCAATTTAATTGAAGCGAAACGCTGCAAAACGTCGTGAATTTCAAGTCAAAGCATCGACGTTTTTTTAAGCTCAATCGCCTAGAAAATCCTAAATTCATCACCGATCGTTGCTCCTTTTACGACACCTCCCGCACCATCGTATTCCTTGTGCCGTTCCGAGTCCGCCGGTGTCAACCTTGATCTCCGTTGACGGCGGCGCGTGGGGAGGTGGATCAGTCAAAGATTCGGCCGAGTCGAAATCGAGCTCTCTGCCGTTCAAAAATTTGAACCGATCTTTGTAAGCATCTCGAAATCGCTTAAAATAATTTTTAGAAATTTTTCCGTGATTTTTAGAGCCCCGGAGGACGTCGCACGCGCCCACACGCGCCGCCGCAGGCGAGTGAACGCTGGAAACCGGTTTTGACCGGTTTGACCGATCACGACCCGACCCGTTGACCCGACCCGACTGTTGACCCGACCCGATCGTTGACCCGACCCGACCCGTTGACCCGACCCGTTGACCCGACCCGTTGACCGGTTCTATTCTGGAAATTAATTCGGTTTTGGTGCTATTTTGGGAATTAATTCTAAAAGGGTGCTATATTGGTAATTATTTTAAAAAGGGTGCTATTTGTGTAAAATGTTCAACAGATTGTTGACCTCCTTTGACCCAAACTTTGAACTGCTTTGACCAGCTATTAGACGACCTTTGTTTTCGACCAAGAATACCTATCCTGATAGTTTTCGACGTTCCGAATCTGTTTTTGGGGTCCGTTTTGCTAAATTCAAACCCGAAAGTCTCCAAATCGTCAGTCAACCCCGTTGACTTTAATTTTGACCAAGAATTCGAAATTTCGGAAGGTCATACTTTATGTTTTTCGACGTCCTGAATTTGATTCCGAAGTCCGTTTTGCCAAATTCTGACCCGAAATTCCCGAATCGAGCTTGTAAACCCAAAAGGCTTAATATTTTAATATTTTGATTATGTAAATGAGATTTGGTCAAGGATTTATTCAATAAAATATTTTATGAAGGTACTCGTGTTTCACCTGAGCAAGGATCAATTAGGTCCGGTATTATCCGTTCGTTAGATCAGCCTGAACCGCGTACTACGAGAATTACCCATAGGTTTCTGTATATTATTTAAATAATATTTAGATTATTTATATTAGGATTCCAATATGGGTTTTTCCAATTCGTAGGATCTAGCGCTGCAGCAGACGTGATCGACAGACCCAGTAATAGGCTTCCCTATCTGATTTCTCAGACTGTTACAGGTGTGTTTCCTGACAGTGTTATTTTACTGTTTTAAACTATCATATAAATAGTTTATCTGATTTTTGACCTGGATTCTGATATGATATTTGATCTGAATTTTTATATGATACTTGACATGGACTCTGTTTTGTACTTGACTTGAATTATGTTTTAATTTTTGATATACATATATCCGTTATAAGCGGAATATGATTATTTTGGGGGGAATAATGTTGGAGGAAGTATACCTGGAGGTTCCTCTGTTGTGTGCTCAGGACCTTATTTACCGGCTCCTCTGCTGTGTGCTCAGGACCTTACTGGACTTGTTGGTGGGTGTATGGTTCTGGGGAACCTACACAATTTGGACTTGATGGATGGGGGTAGTATATATATATAAAACATGTTTGATAACTGATTTTACTGGAATATTTTATTCGTACGTTTTATACACTGTTTGGAGCACACTGAGCTTTTTAGCTCATTCTATAGTTTTTACCTTTTTCAGATAATAGCAGATCATAAGCTAGCAGATTTGGCATCAGGGGAGATCAACTACTTATTTTGTACGAACATATATTTTTATATGTTTTTAAGTTATATTTGGTGACATGTAATTGCTATCGTTTTGGACATATCTGTAATATTAATATATTTTGTTTAATATTCTATAAGTTGTAAAAAAAAAAAAAACCTCTGAATGGGATATGTGACCACTTAGGTTTGGGTCTAACTTACAGATCGGGTCTGGGGGTTACATTTGGTGGTATCAGAGCTTTCGGTTTTAAACACTCGAACTGTATATGGGTCCTAAACTTTGAATTTTTAAGAAATAAAAAAAAATGTCACCTTATGTTATGATTTAAAATTTTATCGAGATCCCTGATGCTAATCTGACACATGTTTCAAATTCTTTCTGTAGAGCCTTATAGATCCAACGATGAATGCTCCTAGAGGTCGTAGGACAGGACCAGGACGTGGTAGAGGGCGAGTCACTCGACCTTCTGTTACGATAGACGATCCGTTGTCAGCACGTGATCCTCCTGTTCCGCAAGTAGATCCGACTCTTTCTCATGATGATCAGTTTACTCCTATGAGAGACCCTCCCGTCACTGAAGATGAGGATTCTGAGATGAATGAAGACGCCATTAATAGAGCTATCTTCTGCATGTTTCAGAGAGCTGCTAGAGCCCCTAGTAACATGACTGCAGTGGAGATTCCAAATTCTCTGGTTGCTGCTGGTGTAGTACCATTCGAGGGTATTACTGGTGGACCTCCTACAGACGCTGAGTATTGGTTGGAGGACACAGAAAGGATTATGGATGAGATGGACCTCAGACCTGAGCAAAAGTTAAAGGGGGCCCTAACTATGTTGAAGAAAGAAAGCTTCAGATGGTGGCAATCAATTTCTGGTAGTATTCCGAGGAACTAATTAACATGGGATCTTTTCAAGACGCGCTTCCGAAGTCGCTACATCGGAGAGAGATATCTACAGGAGCGACGCCAGGAGTTTCAGAATCTGGAGCAGGGTAATATGTCTGTTATGGATTACGAGGTTGAGTTCTTCCAATTGAGCCGATATGCTCCTGGACTTGTGGGCACTGAGATAGATCGATGCTTGAGGTTCGAGAATGGACTCAGGTATGAGATCAGGAGTCGAGTCGCTACCCATCGAGAGAGGAATTTTGATGCTTTGGTTGAGATAGCCAAGACTGCTGAGGAAATAGAGCGACTGGGTATGGAGCACATGAGAGATAGTGATCGAGCTCAAACCCGATTCAGGAGGCCTTCTGGTTCTGTTAATTCTTTTGCACATCCTAGCAAGAGAGGCAGGGGTGATTCATTTCAGAGAGGCGGTGCGAGTGTCAGACCTGTTGCATCCGGTTCTTCAATTGTACATTCTTCTAGACATGGTGGATCATCTGGGTTGCAACCTTTGAAGATATGTGATTACTGTGGAAAACATCATATTGGAGAATGCATAATGAAATTGGGCACATGTTATAAGTGTGGTTCTGGTGACCATTTTTTGAGGGACTGTCCAGAGCGAGATCGTTCATTTCAGATACCAGCTCGTACTCCCGCTCGTACTCAGAGTACTGTTCAGACTCCTGTAGGTGGTCGTACTCAGGAGAGAGCACCTGGATCGGCTAATAGAGGCCGAGCATCTCAGAGTAGGGGTCCAATCAGATCTGAGGCCAGGCAACCTGCATTGGTTTACACTGCTAGACTTCGACAAGATCGAGATGGGCCTAATGTGACTGCAGGTACTGTTACTATTCATTCAGTTCCATACTTTACATTGTTTGATAGTGGCTCTACAAATTCCTATGTATCACATTCCGTTTCTGAGGGTCTAAATATTCCTGTTGAGAATACTGAGCGTTCAGTGATAGTTCAAAGCCCCTTAGGCAAATCCATCGTGTTGGATCGTATTTTTAGAGAGTGCCCTATAGAGATCAATGGAGAGATTTTTCTGGCTGATCTGATGGAGTTACCCTTTGAAGAGTTTGATTTGATTCTTGGCGTAGATTGGTTGGACAAACATCGAGTAAATATTGATTTTGAGACTAAGAGAGCTATTCTGAAGACCCAAGATAATCGAAAGATTGTAATGATCAGGGAACGACGTGGATTTATGACGAATGTTGTGTCTGCCTTGGTAGCGGAGAAGATGATCAGGAAGGGTTCCGAGGCGTTTCTTGATTATATTTTGGACACTAGGAGATCGCAATCCGATATTGAAGGCATCCGAATTGTCAAGGAATTTCCTGATGTTTTTCCCGAGGAGTTGCCTGGATTACCTCCAGATAGAGAAGTCGAGTTTTTGATTGAAGTCTATTCTGGTTCCACCCCGATTTCAATGGCTCCTTATCGTATGGCCCCAAAGGAGCTTAAGGAACTGAAAGTTCAACTTCAGGAGTTGTTGGAAAGGGGATTTATTCGACCTAGTGTATCACTGTGGGGAGCCCCAGTTCTCTTTGTCAAGAAGAAAGATGGGATGTTGAGACTCTGTATCGATTATAGGAAACTGAACAAGCTCACGGTGAAAAACAAATATCCTCTGCCCAGAATCGACGATCTATTTGACCAATTTCGAGGGGCTTCTATCTTTTCAAAGATAGACTTACGATCTGGTTATTATCAACTCAAAGTGAAAGATTCGGATATTCCGAAGACTGCTTTCCGTACTCGATATGGGCACTATGAGTTTTTAGTGATGTCATTCGGGTTAACTAATGCCCCTGCTGCTTTTATGGATCTGATGCATAGAGTGTTTCGACCTTATTTGGACCGGTTTGTAGTTGTATTCATTGATGATATACTAGTGTATTCTAGAGGTGAAGTAGAACATGAGGAGCATTTAAGGATTGTTCTTCAGACTCTAAGGGAGATTAAGCTATACACTAAGTTGAGCAAGTGTGAGTTCTGGCTCAGCAAAGTGACTTTTCTTGGACATATCGTCTCTGCTGATGGCATTCAGGTGGATCCAAGCAAAGTGGAGGCTATTCTGAACTGGAAGCAACCCAGAAACGTCTCTGAGATCCGTAGTTTCTTGGGCTTAGCTGGTTACTATCGTCGTTTCGTTGAGGGGTTCTCCCTTATTGCAGCTCCTCTGACGAAACTATTAAGGAAAGATGTTACATTTGTCTGGTCTGAGGACCAACAAGCTAGCTTTGAGAAATTGAAGACTGTTCTAACTCAAGCCCCAGTGTTGATTCAGCCTGAATCTGGGAAGGATTTTTCTGTTTACAGTGATGCTTCTCATTCTGGATTAGGATGTGTTTTGATGCAAGATAGGAAAGTTGTCGCTTATGCGTCACGTCAGTTAAGGCCGCATGAGCGTAACTATCCTACTCACGATCTGGAATTAGCTGCTGTGGTTTTTGCTTTAAAGATCTGGAGACACTACCTCTACGGAGAGAAGTGTTATATCTATACTGATCATAAGAGTCTGAAGTATCTGCTTACTCAGAAAGAATTGAATTTGAGACAGCGTCGCTGGTTGGAGCTTTTAAAGGACTATGATTTTGAGATAGAATATCATCCAGGGAAGGCTAATGTAGTGGCAAACGCCTTGAGTCGTAAGGCGATATCAGACCTCAGAGCCTTATTTGCCAACTTGAGCTTATTTGATGATAATAGTTTGTTAGCAAAGTTACAGGTTAAACCTACTTTGGCCGAGGAGATTAAGGCTAAACAACTCCTTGATAACTCGTTGCTTTCCATTATTGAACAAGTTAAGCAAGGATCGAGTTCGGAGTATACTGTGGATCAGGATGGTATTTTGTGTTTTCACGGTCGTTACTGCGTTCCTAAAGATGATGAGTTGAAACGGGTTATTCTTCAGGAGGCTCATAGTAGTCCTTATGCTATGCATCCTGGTGGGGACAAAATGTACAATAATCTCAAAGAGCGCTACTTTTGGACTGGTATGAAGAAAAATATTTCAGATTTTGTGGCGAGGTGTTTGACTTGTCAGCAGGTTAAGGCAGAGCACCAACATCCATCTGGATTATTACAGTCAATTAAGATTCCTGAGTGGAAATGGGAGCGTATTACGATGGACTTCGTTACTGGTCTTCCTCTAACTCCTTCCAAAAAGGATTCTATCTGGGTGATTGTTGATCGACTCACCAAGTCAGCGCACTTTATCCCTATTCGAGTTAATTATTCTCTGGATAAACTGGCTAAATTGTACATTTCTGAGATCGTTAGACTTCATGGTGTTCCGTTGTCTATCATATCTGATCGAGATCCGAGATTCACTTCCAGGTTCTGGAAAGCTTTGCATGAGGCTATGGGTACTCGTTTGAATTTCAGTACAGCTTTTCATCCTCAAACTGATGGACAGTCTGAGCGAGTGATTCAGGTGTTGGAGGATATGTTACGGGGTTGTGTGATTGATTTCCGTGGTAGTTGGGAAGATTTCTTGCCATTAGCTGAGTTTGCTTACAATAATAGTTATCAGGCGAGTATTCGCATGGCACCGTACGAGGCTCTGTATGGACGTAGATGTCGTACTCCTATATGTTGGACAGAGTTACATGATAGAAAAACTTTGGGTCCAGATTTGGTTCGAGAAACTGAAGATACTGTCAGACTGATCCGTGATCGCTTAAGAGAGGCATTTGATAGGACGCAGATAAGCGACGTAAGGATATCGAGTTTGAGGTTGAAGATCAGGTTTTTCTCAAGGTATCTCCATGGAAGAAGGTATTGAGATTTGGACGTAAAGGTAAACTGAGTCCGCGATTTATTGGGCCGTATCGTATTCTGAAGAAAGTTGGACCTGTTGCTTATCAGCTTGAGTTGCCTTCCCAGCTCAGTCGTATTCATGATGTTTTTCATGTTTCTATGTTGAGGCGATACCGTCCAGATCCAGATCACATCATTCAGGTTGATGAGGTAGAGCTGAGACCTGATTTGTCATATGAGGAGGAGCCTGTTCAGGTTTTAGAGAGGGATGAGCGAGTTCTTCGGAATAGGCGTATTCCAATGGTCAAAGTGCAGTGGAGTAATCGTAGACCCTCAGAAGCTACTCGGGAGACGTTGGAGTCAATGGAGCTTCAATTTTCGCATCTATTTTCATAAGTTAAATTTCGAGGACGAAATTTCTTGTAGAGGGGGAGAATTGTAACAACCCGGAAAATGGAAAAAAATATATAATTGTAATTTGAGGTTTTAATTAAGTTAATTGGTGAAATTTGAGGATTTAATTGGAAGTTTTAAAACTTGTAGCCTATTTTAAAAAAGTGGAGGAAATTCAATGACCAATCACTGAATATTTCCAAGGAGTGTCGGCAGATTTTTTTTCTTATATGCGTGCAAATTGATTCTGGTTTCATAACAGAACAATTTGTTAAGTTTTTACCCCACGCACCTCAACTTCCGACGACGATTCTGACACCGTCCGAATTCCGATCGTCGTTTTGAAAGTACCATCGTGTTCGTTATCGAGTCAGGAACAATCCCCTCAATTTAATTGAAGCGAAACGCTGCCAAACGTCGTGAATTTCAAGTCAAAGCATCGACGTTTTTTAAGCTCAATCGCCTAGAAAATCCTAAATTCATCGCCGATCGTTGCTTCTTTTACGACACCTCCCGCACCATCGTATTCCTTGTGCCGTTCCGAGTCCGCCGGTGTCAACCTTGATCTCCGTTGACGGTGGCGCGTGGGGAGGTGGATCAGTCAAAGATTCGGCCGAGTCGAAATCGAGCTCTCTACCATTCAAAAATTTGAACCGATCTTTGTAAGTATCTCGAAATCGCTTAAAATAATTTTTAGAAATTTTTCCGTGATTTTTAGAGCCCCGGAGGACGTCGCACGCGCCCACACGCGCCGCCGCAGGCGAGTGAACGCTGGAAACCGGTTTTGACCGGTTTGACCGGTCACGACCCGACCCGTTGACCTGACCCAACTGTTGACCCGACCGTTGACCCGACCCGACCCGTTGACCGGTGCTATTCTGGAAATTAATTCGGTTTTGGTGCTATTTTGGGAATTAATTCTAAAAGGGTGCTATATTGGTAATTATTTTAAAAAGGGTGCTATTTGTGTAAAATGTTCAACAGATTGTTGACCTCCTTTGACCCAAACTTTGACCGTCTTTGACCAGCTATTAGACGACATTTGTTTTCGACCAAGAATACCTATCCTGATAGTTTTCGACCTTCTGAATCCGTTTTTGGGGTCCGTTTTGCTAAATTCAAACCCGAAAGTCTCCAAATCGTCAGTCAACCCCGTTGACTTTAATTTTAACCAAGAATTCGAAATTTCGGAAGGTCATACTTTATGTTTTTCGACGTCCTGAATTTGATTCCGAAGTCCGTTTTGCCAAATTCTGACCCGAAATTCCCGAATCGAGCTTGTAAACCCAAAAGGATTAATATTTTAATATTTTGATTATTTAAATGAGATTTGGTCAAGGATTTATTCAATAAAATATTTTATGAAGGTACTCGTGTTTCACCTGAGCAAGGATCAATTAGGTCCGGTATTATCCGTTCGTTAGATCAGCCTGAACCGCGTACTACGAGAATTACCCGTAGGTTTCTGTATATTATTTAAATAATATTTAGATTATTTATATTAGGATTCCAATATGGGTTTTTCCAATTCGTAGGATCTAGCGCTGCAGCAGAACGTGATCGACAGACCCAGTAATAGGCTTCCCTATCTGATTTCTCAGACTGTTACAGGTGTGTTTCCTGACAGTGTTATTTTACTGTTTTAAACTATCATATAAATAGTTTATGTGATTTTTGACCTGGATTCTGATATGATATTTGATCTGAATTTTTATATGATACTTGACATGGACTCTGTTTTGTACTTGACTTGAATTATGTTTTAATTTTTGATATACATATATCCGTTATAAGCGGAATATGATTATTTTGGGGGGAATAATGTTGGAGGAAGTATACCTGGAGGTTCTTCTGCTGTGTGCTCAGGACCTTATTTACCGGCTCCTCTGCTGTGTGCTCAGGACCTTACTGGACTTGTTGGTGGGTGTATGGTTCTGGGGAACCTACACAATTTGGACTTGATGGATGGGGGTAGTATATATATATAAAACATGTTTGATAACTGATTTTACTGGAATATTTTATTCGTACGTTTTATACACTGTTTGGAGCACACTGAGCTTTTTAGCTCATTCTATAGTTTTTACCTTTTTCAGATAATAGCAGATCATAAGCTAGCAGATTTGGCATCAGGGGAGATCAACTACTTATTTGGTATGAACATATATTTCTATATGTTTTTAAGTTATATTTGGTGACATGTAATTGCTATCGTTTTGGACATATCTGTAATATTAATATATTTTGTTTAATATTCTATAAGTTGTAAAAAAAAAAAAAAAAAAAAAACCTCTGAATGGGATATGTGACCACTTAGGTTTGGGTCTAACTTACAGATCGGGTCTGGGGGGTTACAACAAACGCCACAAATTTCGGGGATATAGCGGCGTTTACAATCTAAACACCACAAATTGAGACTTTAGCGGTGTTATTCAACCAAACGCCGCAATAGAGTGGTAATTTAGCGGCGTCTATAGCAAAAACACCGCAATAGAGTTATTTATAGTGGTGTTTTGTCAACAAATAAAACATCAATGGTTATATTGATTCTAACAAGATAACTATAACAGAATGATAATTATATTTTATGTCAATTATGTTTCTGCTTAAGGAATGATAGAAAGATTATCAAAACATGGACTTGATTACAAAAGTTTTTCTTTTTACCCATTGCTCTTTCTTTTTCTTTAAGCTCTAATATATAGGAGCGTTAAATTCTATAGTTTGAGCAATTGCTTTGTTTCTTCTATTTAGTGCATATATGGATGAGGTTTCATCTTTAGCTAATAAATCTTTTAAACTGATATGTATCATACTTCTATAATGAAGGCTCTCTTTGGTTTGCTACTTTTATGACTTATGTTTTACTTTTGAAAGGAGGGAACCAATGTTTGAATAACACATTTATTAGCAACCAAAACAAAAGCACACAGGACCAACACAATTTGGTTTGAATTTAAAAAAAATGGAAAAATGTTAAGTAAGTTAATGCAATAAAATGCAAATGAAACAAAGTTTTGAGTGTTGTTGGCTGTTGCTAAGTGCTGATTATTGAGTAAAACTACACTACAACAAAAGGCATTTTTACCGGCGTTTGGAGAACAAACGCCACAAATTTCGGGGATATAGCGGCGTTTACAATCTAAACACCACAAATTGAGACTTTAGCGGTGTTATTCAACCAAATGCCGCAATAGAGTGGTAATTTAGCGGCGTCTATAGAAAAAACACCGCAATAGAGTTATTTATAGTGGTGTTTTGTCAACAAATGCCGCAAAATATTAGTAATTTAGCGGCGTTTTTGTAAAAACGTCACAACATTGTTGTCTATAGTGGTGTTTGTCAAACAAACGAACTTATAGAGTAGTAAATTATCGGCGTTTATCAAACAAACGTCGCAGAACGATTGTTTATAGTGACGTTTGTGCATTAAACGCCGCTATAGAGTAGTAATATACAAACGCCGCAAAAACATATACTATAGTGGCTTTTTTTATAAACGCCGCTAAAGGGTAAATATATGCTCCACCCTTTTCTCCTTCTCAATCCCTAAAATCATTTCAACGTTATTATCTTCAAAAGGGATTTCTGTGGTACAATAACGACGCTCACACGATTCCAAGCAAAGTCGTATTATGTCTGTCCCGTGACCAAATCGGCCCTCTCACCGGTGAACAATTATCTGACGATTGCATGGTTTGATCCATTCTTTCACTACTGAACTTTTTCATTTATTTTTTGTTGGTATTATGAAAATGGGTAAAACCCAGAAAGCTAATGTATTTGAGAACAATAATAGCGTTCGAATAGGAAAACAATATCTATACATATTGTTTTACTGGTTACTTCTTGGGAGTAGTGTTTTTCTGCTTTCGAATAGAAAAGTAATAGCTTTCGAATAGGAAAATAATAGCTTTTGAAAACTTGAAAAAATGGTGCTAGTACAAACAGCAGGTGTTGCCTTGAGTAAGGGAAATTATCGTCGGAATGTCTACCTGGTGTATTTGCTCTGACGATGGATCAAATTATCATTGGGAGGCTATCGATCCAAACTTGCCATCGAAACTCGATGATGACCCGAAAGGAACTCATATTGCTCCAAACCTTTCCATGGCCGATCTCCTAATTGAAGGTAATAATTGCTGAAAGTTTTTATCGCTATATTTTAATTTTGCACTCTAAAATTTCATAGCTCGCAGGCATGTAGGATGTTCAAAGCTTACTGAGAACAATGATAGAGGAGTGGATAAATACTCGATGCTTAGAACCGAATTTGGTAACTCTATGGCATTGAAAGAATCTTAAATTGCAAAATCGATATCTATCCTCAATAAAGATGGCGTTGCCTCAACTGTTACTCCAAGTAAACGTTTCTATCATCTATTTAAATTTTTAAATGTTTGATTTTGTTCGCAAGCCACTTCCAATCAAGTTTGATACTGTAGGTGGACAGTCACTATCTGTTTCAAGTGAAGCACTGAAGCGCACAAGGAGTCTTCTTGGTGAACCAGAGGTAGGGGGATTTATTTGGTGAAATGGATAAAGAGTTTCTCCATATAGAGTTTACACGGAGGAAAAACTTAACGATGCGTCGTCAAACAAGGAAAGCAACTTTCCTACGTCCTTTCCCCACGAAGGAGAACAACTAAATTCTAGTGAACAATATGGTGAAGACTATTTATGAATAACTTTTAGTAGACATAAATTTTAATGTATTTTGTTGTTAAGTATTTTGATGCATAACTTATGTCTAAATTAAAATGTATGGTTGTTGTTAATTAGATAAATCTACATATATATTTATGACAACTTGATGTAGAGCAGAAATGAAATATGTAAAATCAACTAATGTTATCTAAATAAAGGTAATTAGCGGTGTTTTTGGATACAAACGCTGCTATAGATATGACTTTTTGCGGCGTTTGTGTCCAAAAACGCCGCAATATGGTTCATCTCTTGTAGCATTTACAACAAACGCCAATATAGATGAGTACTTTAGTGACATTTTCATACAAACACTGCAATAGATATAATATATAGTAGCGCTTCTTTTGACAAACACTGCTATAGATTTGTACATTAGTGGCGTTTATATACAAACGCCGCAAAAGCTACAATAACTTAAGTTTATGTAGACCAGAAATGAAATATTTAAAATCAAGTAATCTTATATAAATAAAGGTAATTAGCGGTGTTTTAATACAAACACCGCAATTGGTTTGATATATAGTGGCGTTTTTTACAAAACGCCGCAAACAAGTTATACTTTAGAGGTGTTTATATAGGAACGCCGAAATTTTTTAATCTATAGTGGCGTTTGTTCAAAAATGCTAAAAAATATCCCGACATTTAACGGCATTTTTACACAAACGCCGCAATTGGTGTAATCTATAGTGGCGTTTTTTCAACAAACACCACAAAATCTTTGCACTTTAACAGCGTTTTAAATTTCAAATGCCGCAATTGGTGTGATTACTTGTTTGGAATTTCAAGTGTACAACCTGAGTCAATTTGAATTAGTTCGTGAAGTCCATAAAACCGAAAGGCCAAGAAAAAGAAAACAGTATTGTCTAGCCATCTTAAATATAACATGTTATATTTTTAAAATGAAAAAGTTTTGAAAAATGTGGCATTTTTTTGGGAAAACACCAAAAAATTGAAACTTTAGCGGCGTTTTTAGGCGTTTTTATTAAAAACGCCGCAATAGACTGATATATAGTGCCGTTTGTATAAAAACGCCAGTGTTGACATGTAAAAATGCGGCGTTTATGTTAAAAGCGCAGCCATTAAATGGTACAGTAGCGGCGTTTGTTTATAAAAACGCCGCAATAGTTAAACAATTTAATACCCATTGTTCCAAATCCCTAATTTTCCTACCCATTTTACTAAAGATAGCAACCTTCTCCACCAGCGCAACCACCACCAGCGCAGCCTCACGCTGGAATTAACCTTGCGTCCTTGACAACCCTTCTCCACTTTGCGTCCTACCAACAGTTTCTCCACCAGCGCAGCCTCAGACGATGTTGAAGGCTTGAATATTTGCAGGCATGTAAGATGATCCTTCTTATTTCATCTCACTCGTCCTTTACTCTTTTAATCTATAGTGGTCGCCGAACACCCTGAGCTAATGGATGCTTTAGTTTCTGTTTACTTCCATTCTAGTTTGCCGAAGTACAATCGAATCGAATGTTGGGGACAGCTTAAGGAGGCTGCAGAGGTAAATATATCAAACCCTTATTCATAATTTTTCACAGAATACCGATGCCTTTCTTCTTTGATTTGTGGATAACAATACAATAAAAGAAAACAAGGTTCAATTTCAAGACTAAAGAGCAGTGAATTCCATGAAAGAAGGGTGTTGTTTTCTTCTGGTATTATTTGCTTCTTGCTGATGCATTTGCTGAAAAATGTAAAACGCATAATTCTTCTGCAACTCAGACTCAGACCATTTGTCCATTCATTAAGTAATGGCTATTTTCTTCGTTGATTCGTAAATCAACATTAGAGCTACATTACACTCTTATTATAAGCTTCTAAGATCTGATTTATTTTCCATTTAGTAGCTGGACACTTGTACATGAATGCAGACTATATATCCTCTGGCTTGAATGTATTTGCTGGGCTATTTATAATCCTTGTTTATTTCTGAATGCTTGTTGGAAAAAACTTGTGATGTAGACTGTTTTTTTTTTCATGTTTTGTTAGTTACTTTTGTTATGGTGGCTTTTTCAATTATTGGTATAGTTTTTTTAATAACAAAAGTAGCAAGTTCTGATTTTTATATATATAGTTTTGCTAGATAGCATCTCCTGTACTTGGGGAACTGTGAGGTGGGTTCTGGAAGATCACGAGAGTCTCCTACTTCAATAAGTACTTGGTGTGGCTGTGAAGTTGCTTTAATATTTTTGCATAATGAATTAATATAATATGTGATTCGATGTTGTCATTGCAATAAATTCCATACAATATGAATAAAGACACTTCTAAATTTCTGTTTTTGTGCAGATATGCAGATTTTTTGTCCTGCTTGAATGATGACAGAAACGTCTGGGCATTATTTGAGCGAGCATTAAGCTCACTACCACAAGAAGAATCTATTGAGGTACTGTATTGAACTTAATAATAAATAAAATCAATTTCTAATGATGTATGGTTAATTTTGCACATTTGATACCTTGGTATTACTTAAGTGACTTATACAAACCTATGTTCAATGTTAGTTTATGATTTTAATAATAAACATCCGGGAATTATTTGTGTTGTTTTGGTTGCCGATAATAGGTGGTTTGTCTTGCATTATCTACACGTAACTCTACTGCTATCTGTTGTGAATAACTCAGCTTGTTTGATTAGAGGTAAGCCCTCAATTTCTGTTTTTATTTTTTATTTTTTGTATTATTAATTTTCGTATATTGACAACATAAATTTTTTAATTTTTATGTAAGAAGATGAAGTTCTGGATGAGTTTGAATGTTTGATATAGATGACTTTATGCATATAAATGTCTCATAAGAACCTAGACGCATGCATACTTCAAATCTGTCCAACAAACTGTTTTTTTGGCTAATGCAAACTTATTATGATTGCATTATATTTAAAGGTCCAAGCGTTCTATGCCTTCTTAAGGAGATGGGTGTCTTTTTTGTTATTTCTATGAATTTTTAAATTTAATTCTTCAAGTTATAAATTACTTTAAATTGAAAGCTTGAAAACATGTCGACTCATAAAAAGATCCTAAATAAGTTTAAGATTTAAGTCTAACACAAACCAGAAATCACAATATTCCTCTAGTGTGAATTTATTATTATGTCGATTTATATTGAAAAGTTAAAAATAAAATTAAAACTTATGTTTAGGTTCAACTTTTCTCTATAGTATTAGCAATAAAATGTGAAATTAAATGTAATGCTTCTGTTTAAGTTCTAAGTTTATCTATAATATTAGCAATTAACATTTTAATTTGAAACTCCAGAAATACGAAATGGTTAAGAGTTGGATGGATTTTGCAAGGGTAAGCATCGAATATCGAAATGGAGTCGAAAACTTTCTAAATTTAGCTTTTCTGAATGTAAGCCAAGAGAATATGATTCTTTTCCCTTGTAAGAACTTTGTTAACATTAACTGGCACATTCGTGAAGTTGTGTACGAGCATCTAGTTGTTTTTGGATTTGCTTGGGGTATAGAAAATGGATCTTTCATGGAGAGTTTGTATTAGATAGATCTGCTTCCACGAGTTATTCGACTAATCCTGCTCCTTCTCACCATCAAACTTTTAAAGAAGATGACATGGAAGGGATGTTACGAGATGCATTTAATATGCACAATCATCAGTCGTATGTTACAGAAAATTATTGTCAGGATGATGTTAATGAGTTCATTGAGATGGGAAGAATTGGATGTGATGAACAACCAAATGGAGAAGCGGCAAAGTTTTACAAGTTGTTGAATGAAATGAATGAACAACTTTATGAGGGATCAAAGTTTTCAAAGATTTCTTTTTGCATTCGACTTTTCCACTTAAAATGCCTGGGAGGGTGGACTGATAACTCCTTTAAGAAATTGTTGGAGTTACTAGGAGAAGTGTTTTCTTTTGCAAAAATCCCTCAATAATGCAAAGATATGAAGAAAATGATCAAAGATTTGGGTCTTGGATATGACAATATTCATAGTTGTCCAAATGCTTGTATGTTATATTGGGGTGATCGAAAAAATCAGGAGTCTTGTCATGTATGCGGAAAATATCGATGGATGACTAGGGAGGCAGAAAATGTTACTGAGAATGAAGCTCAAGCACGATCAAGAAAGAAACCGGTCAAGATTCTGTGATATTTTCCTCTCATACTTAGTCTATAAAGATTGTTTATGTCCTCCAAGACTACTGAGTCTATGAGGTGGCATCATGATGGCAGAATCGACGATGGATTATTACGGCATCCTGCAAATTCTTTAGCTTGGAAGTCATTTGACAAGAAGTATCCAAGTTTTGGGAGAGATCCTCGAAATGTCAGGCTCGGACTTGCAACTGATGGGTTTAATCCATTCAAACTCATAAGTACTTCGTATAGTACTTGGCATGTTGTACTTGTTCCATACAATTATCCAAGTTTTGCGAGAGGTACTAATGGGAAGATGCAGTCAGATTTTGAAGTTCACAAAAAGGATAGGTATGATGTATTTTTTACAAATAATTGTAACGAAATATAAATCATCATTAAAAGTGGTTGTTTGACATTGTAGGAGCGAGAGCATGTTGGTGTTGCTAGCAGACAACTACAAAAGTTTACGCACACAGCTGGATCGAAGAGCTTTGCTTGTATAGCTAATGAGGAGGTATTATAGATTATTGACATAGTTTTTTGTATTGCATGTACATACTAACTCATAGTAATTATATTATGGTACATTGTAGGAAAATACATCTAGTTCTAAAGTTGGTCGAATCCAACTCTTCGACATGACACATACGAAGAAGGATGGCACTCCTATGACTGCTGAAGGTGCAAAAATTATGGTACGTTTATTGGGTAGATGTTTTAAATTTACCTGACTTTATTTATATTTGTACCATGACATTTTATATTTTAATTAATTATTCACTTTATTATTAGAAACAATTGAGGGAGAAAAGGGCGGAGTATCATGCTACTGCTTCGAGTCAAGGTCTTGTTAATGATGATGACATTGAAAATCAAGCTATTAATGACGTTTTGGGTCTTGAAAGATATGGCCGGGTGCGTTGTCAAGGATTATTCGTTACTCCCACCAAATATTTTGGATCCAGTTCATCACAGTACATGTAATCACAGTCTCAATCTTCCCAATTAGAAGTTTGTCGTTTAAAACAAAAGTTGGTTGAGATGGATTAACAAATGACTAACATGAAAGCAGAAAATGAAGTAGAGAGAGCAACAGCAGAAGCAGCCAGAGCAACATCGAAAGCAGAGAGAGAAGAAGCGCAGTACAAAGAGAAGCAGCGACAGCACAGAGAGAAGTAATATATCAGTAGAGATGTGAAGAATTTGAAAAACGACTCAATGATATGATGCATATGTTATAGAAAACGCAACCTCAGAATCCACCATCATAGTCTCATTTATGTTATCAACATTATGTTAATGTTACTGAATCATGTTTAACTGAACTTATATTACGTTAATGAAAATTTTTATTTATTATATTGGATTTGATGTTGCTTGTTATGGATATAGAGTTTGATGTTATTGCTGTCATGTTTGTTAGATATGGAACAGGTTAAAAAAATAGATTTGGGGTAATCGAACATAATTTTTAAATTGGTTAAATTATGTCTTATTTAGCGGCGTTTGTAACAAAAAAACACTGTAATATACCATACATTTAGCGGCGTTTGTATCCTAAAAATGCCGCTATATACCAGATCTTTAGCGGAGTTTGTATCAAAAAGCAACTCGAAATCTCAACACCTATTGTGGCGTTTACGAGAAAAACTCTGCTAAATTTCAACACTTTTGTGGCGTTTTTTAAAAATGCCACAAAATCTCAACACTTATTGCGTCGTTTGTGATAAAAACACCGCTAAATCTCAACATCTATTGCGGCATTTGTGGGAAAAAATCCCCACTAAATATCAACACCTATTGTGGCATTTGTTGAAAAAACGTTGCTATATATCGTTACCTATAGCGGCATTTTCCGTTAACAAAATCCGCTAACATAAGCGGCGCTATTTTCAACGGCGCTTGTTACGGCGTTTGTTGAACAAACGTTGCTATATATCGTTACCTATTGCGGCGTTTTTCGTTAACAAACGCCGCGAACATTAGCTGCACTTGTTGCGGCGCTTGTCATAACGCCTCAGGTGTTTTTTTGCGGCGATCAAAAACGCCGCAAAAAGCTAGTTTTGTTGTAGTGCTAGTACCGACTGTCGAGGAAGAAAAATTGAAAATTGATGAAGAAGGATCAAGATTCAAGGTTGTTGATGGCTGAAGGTGAATCGAAACTTAGAAAAGTGAATCTTGAGCATGAAACTGGAAAGAATTTGTGATGAAATTAAATTTTAATTAGGATTCAATGTTTCAGTAATCTTCATTCGTCGAGAAAATAAAATAAAATAAAATAAAAGTGAATACTCATTTTTGTCCATAGTTAAATTCGAAGCCCAAATTGAATAAAAACCAAACATTATCCAAAATAAAAATATCCCACTGTCCAAATTATACAATCCATATTTTAAATTACAAATACAATATTTAAATAACCTACCCATTGACCCCAATTATACGATAAGCCCAATCAGCCTAAAACGCATATACTTTAGGGACTTCGAACCCTAGCCACAATGAGATCTCAGATTTGTTGATGATCTAATGGCGTAGATTAAACCCTAACCTTAATAAGGTTTTAGCTACTTCCGCCACTGAAGAAATCATTTGGAAGACTGACAGCTAGTATCGAAAATATATAGATCTAACAATCCTCATGACGAGTCTTTTGATATTTTGATGATCGTACATATTAGATTCATCCGATGGTCTATATTCAGCACGTGATATGTGCAGAGGATCACTTAATCGTCCCATGCGCGCGTGAATCGGTCCCCACATCCATTCAATTATCGTCTTTCACCACCTCAGCTAAATCAAGGACACCAGAGCAGGCACCTGCGCGAGTTCTTCAATTTTCTCTTCGGCCTTATGTCATAACATCTTTGGGGGACAGACTTGATGGGGATTTTTGAAATGCTTATGAAAATATGAGAATCACTACCAATTATTTTTAAGTTGAGATTGAAAACTTAAAATCAAGTAATTTAATAAAACTTTTATTTTATTAAAATGTCGATGTTTTGGTCTTCGAAATCAAAAATCAAGTTCGAAAGTTAGTTATGAGTGGAGAAGGATTAACACCCTTATAACATTCAAAATTGAAACTTTGTCGATTTCCCTTTATTTTTTTTTAAATTAGAAATTTCGAGTTTAAAGTTTTATTTAATTCAAGATGGGCTATGTATGCAAATTTGAAGAAAAATGTATTCATTTATCAAGACTAATAATAGGTGCTCCCAAACACAAGCAGAAGTTTCATTATTAATTCTGATAAATAAACATTGCGTTAATAGTTTTGAAATCATGATTTAAAAAGGATGTTGATATACCATAATTAGGAGGAATTGTAATCAAATTAATAGAGAAAAAATAAAAATTGAGGAATTAAGGATGAGAAAAATCTACAATAATTAAGCAAATTAAAGAAAAAAATAAAAACCATAAAAAGGACTAAAAATGAGAAAAGTAAGCTGTCCATTTAAAGCAAATTAAATATAAAAAAGTTAAGAAAACTATATTAAACTTAATTTAAGTAAGAGGATTCAAAATGGAATATTAAAAAATAAAAAAAAACAAATTTGAATGAAAGCGAACAGTTGAAACTAGCTAGGAATATAATTCCCGACCCTTTTAGTGCCCCTTTTGGTACCCCACCAGTAGAAAGTTGACACCTGGATTAATTTATTAATTCCCTTTAACATGGATCTCCGTTATTTCACCCACCATTTGAGTCACCGTTAACTTGGAAAAGGAAATGAACCTCCTTAGGAAAGGAACCTATTGTCAAGTGTTACTGCGAAGATGGATAGACAGTCCGCGCTTACGCTCAATGAATTTGCCAAGGAACTCATGACATTCAACAGTGTTGACATGTCTGGTATGCCGACTGAATTCTTGAATATATGTAGGAAAGAGTGAAGCATATTGCTTATCATTTCTGATTGTAGACTCTTTCCATATATAAAGTAAAACACCTATTTTAGTCCTGTTCAGTTTTCATGTTGATGTTAATAATGTAGCCATGATCTAAGATGCTGTTAATTGACAGTCAAACTAGAGTCTTTTAAAAAAATTTCTTTGTTGTGCCATTTTTTTCACTCCTTAAATGGCTAGCAAGTTATCCAATTGGATTTAAGCTGCGGTATATTTTTTACTCCATATAAATTCATTTCATGTGAATGAAACATGACGCATCTTATTATACACTTTTATTAGGACGCAACTTTGGAGATGAAAGATTGGTCTTTCTTGTTAAGAGCTTAGGTTACAATCAGGTTATTGATAAATGTTTGAATTCTCTAAGTTGTGTTGGGGAACTGATTTAGTGTCTTAAGCTGTTTGTTAAATTGTATGTAATTTAAGATTTACTTGAGAGTATCTTATTTGCCTTAATTTGCCTTGATTACATATCTCAAGTAGTAATTTGGCGTGCCCTCTGCTATTTGAAACTTATTCCCTCGAGCGGTTCCAGTTATAATTTGAGAAAAATATATCTTTAGTTATTAAAGAGTTGACAAACTATAATACATCAACTACCTTGAAACATAATGTCCTCTCTAATTCCTACCCTGATTGGAATTGTAAATGCATATATGTACATGGTATAACTTAGGAACGCTCTAGTAAACCATGTCGAGCAACATACTCATGGAGAAGGTGAACCATTTTAGAGACAAGGCGTACAATTCCTTAGTAAACCCGTCATTTATCCCTATTGTAGCTTGTTTATGAGAGGTTTTCAAGTTATCTTATTTTATATTCCAGTGCTCAACTTTACATTTCCATAGAAATTCTTTGACTTTACTTTACTGTTTTCCATAGCATTTCACAATCCACACTTCAATAATTTGTCACAACATTTTTACTCACTTGTTTATACCGCCATATAAACTATATTTAATTCATATATTTTTGGTACATTCGTTTACCCTGGAAATCCCTTCAATCCCTGTGGACACAATACTCACTATTATATTACTTGTTCGATTGTGTATACTTGCAAAATTTTGAGTTTAATTTACAGCGCTCGCATATGCAACAAGTTTTTGGCGTCATTGTTGGGGATTGGTAATTGATATTAAGTTTAGTTATTGCATTGTTTTCTTTCTTTATTTTGAATAGATTTATTTGCTATTTTTTTTACCATTTTCAGGTGTTGTGCTAGTTCATGACTGGAGGACGACCTGAGGGACCCTTATTATCTTTGGTATAAAAAATTGATCAACTTTTTCGTTAAATGAGATGTTTTCAAATAGAACAAAGAATCATGCAACACGGAAATCAACACATAGAGGATCTTGAAGATCTAAATGCTGCAGTAATTCAGAATGCTGGAGTTATAGTTCGCCCACGTACGTTTAGAGATCACTTAGCTCCTATCTTGGAAAATCTTAACCTGGTATTGTAGCTCCTGAAATTCAAACAACCCATTTCGAGCTTAAACTGGTAATACTCAACATGTTAAACTCGATCGGACAATTTGGTGGTGTACCTCACGAAGATGCAAGGTAACACATTCGTGCATTATTGGAGGTTTGTGATTCATTCAGACAGGTGTGCATGAGATGTGTTAAAACTCAATTTATTCCCTATTCATTGTGTGATCGATCAAGGGCTTGGTTGAGTGGAGTTTTATTTAGTTTGACTGAATCTTGGGAAGATTTGTGTACAAGCTTTTTGCTGCTGCAAAATCCACCCAACATGAACAACCAACTTCAGAATGACATAGCATCATTTCTTCAAGATAATGATGAGTTAATGTTTGAGTGTTGGGACCGATACAAAGGACTACTCCACAAATGTATCAACTATGGATTCCATAATTGGACATAGGTTCTGATGTTCTACAATGGTGTGAATGCTCTCACAAGGATAATGTTAGATGCTTCAGTAAATGGAAATTTCCTAGACAAGTCATCTAAAGAAGCTTTTGATATCATTGATAGGATAGCAAACAATGACTATCAATTCCCCTCTTCAATGCTAAGAACGGGGAGGAGAACCAAAGAAACGTTTGAGTTTGATGCTAAAGATTTATTTTTAGCTCAATTGTTAGTTATCACCAACAAATCGAAAAGCCTTTAGCACCTTGGCGAAGTAAAGGGAGTAAAGGTGGCTAGTTCTGCATGTGTTTTATGCCATGAAAATCATCATTTGAGCGAATGCCTTGACAACCATGAGTCTATCAACTATATAGGGAACTTCAAGTGAAGCAACAACAAGCCCTACTCCAATACTTACAACCCATGATGGGGTTAACATCCTAAATTTTCATGGGGAAATCAAGGTAACAACTATAATACCCCAAAATTTTGGTTAGTAACCAAAATGTAAAATTTGAAAGTTTAATGACCAAAGTATAAAATTGTGAAAAGTTTAGGGAACTAAATGGTAATTTCCAAAAAAAATATTCCATAAATATATAGTTATTGAGAGTGGGGTTTTATTGAAATTAGATTCTTGATCCGAAATTTATGTTGAATTCTAGAATAGGTTAAAGTCTGGTAAGAAATCGTTAAATCGGATCGAATAAAAATTTCGGGAAAATTGAAGGATGATAAATTAGGCTTAAAAATATTATTCCCACATGTTAAAATGATGGAAAATAATATGGATCATTGGATTTGAAGATTTATTTCCATGTTAAATTTGGATCGTTGGATTAAAGTGGCAAGATTGCAATTTTTGGAAAATTGCTTGTTAAATTGGAAAAAATGTAAAATGATTTGTTCATCTTTGAATTTGGAAATATGATAAAGTTATGTGGCTTGGTATTAAGGTAATTATCAAGTTTCATTAATGGAAAAAATGAATATTTGTCATTAAATGAATAAAATATTCATTAAAGCTTAATATAAGGTAAATCAACATAAAATTTACCAGAAATTTCATGAAAACTTAGGCCATTTTCAGCTCCATTTCATGCTCCCCATGGAAAAGGTAAGAGAAATTTTATTTTTCATTTTTGAGCAATTTCCTTTGGATTTTGGGTTATGCTGTGAAATAGAAAATTGTTCTATTCGAAAAACGCTATCTTTTGGCATCATTTATGCTTGCTAATCTTTCTTGATTTAAAAGATCCCAAATTATATGGTTTGTGATCAGATTAGGGTTTATGAAATTGATAATGAATCTTGATGTTTTCGAGGTAGTAGATTCATATTCAAGCTTGTATGATTATTAGACCATGTTCAATAATCATAGAATTTGTTCATTAAGATTCTATCAAATCATAACTTGGAAGAACTTTGTATTTTGATGAAATTTGATTAGGGCTTTGATTGTAGATATGTTGTAAGGTTGGATGGAAGTTGATTTCATGTTTGAATCGAATCAAAATCGAGCAAAATCATGAAAACCTTAGTTTTAGAAGTTGGAACTTTCAGCCATGGCTTGTATGAATGAATGAGAAAAATTATGTAAGGACTGTAAATGATGTAGGAAGTATTCCACAAGCCTTAGAAAAATTTAGGGACCATTTGATAATTTTTGAAAAGTTGGGAGACCTATTCGACAATTTGGGAAAAGTAGTGGGTTATTGTATAATTGTTCTATAATTGATGTACAATGCTGGAAATTTCTGTTTGGGAATTGAAATGAGTGTGAAAATGTGAAATTAGATCATTTTGGAAGTTTAGAAAGTTTGGTGTTTTAAATGAAATATTCAAAAAGTTTGGAGAGCTTATTTGTAATTATGCCTTTGCATACGTACTGGGGTGGTAATTATTTCAATGTTTGAATTTTGGTATTGAAACTTTGAGTGGTACAATGGTAAAGGACCATTTTTATATAAGTTGGAAAATTTGGTGCTAAAATTAAAAAGGATTAATAAGTGTTAAAATATTTGGTGGTGAATAAGTTTCAAGTATGAATATGGATTAAATGGAATTTGAATGGTCAATTGGAAGTGTTAAGGTCAACATTTATGTTGTGACATGAAAATTGTATCGAATAAACATCGAGAAATTTGTTAGGAATTTATTTTCCAAAGTATGCCTATGTTAGTAAGATTCTAACATTTGGTTTTCATTTGTGTATATTTGGTAATGGTGTCCATTTAGAGATTGAGTGCTTGAAATCAAGATCAAATATTATTAAAGCTAAGGATAACCTTAAGGATGAAATGGAAAATTCCATGGAAGGTTGCAAGCTAAGGACTCCATGTGAGTGCAAATTTAATTTATACATATGTTATCGAACAAACATTGGCTTCTGATGAACCAGTGACGGAGTTATTATGGTAAGAAGTGACTCCTAATTGTTATGTGATTTAATTTTTTTGCAGCATTTTATTGTTTAAATTGGTGTTGCGTAAGGGGAAAGGTCATGTTTTGCTGATGATGTGCAACTAACTGATGCTAAAGGAGATGAGGCAAACAAGGCTGAAGGAGAATTGGAGAAATGCTACAACATTGTAGACGACATTTCTGGGCACAAAAAAGACAAAAAATAGCAAAGATATCTTTAATCGCTACCAGTTGTCCACAAGTGAAACCTCCTCTGTCAGCTTCCTAACCCAAGAATATGAATAGAATATTTCCTTAGGTTACAAAAGGAATTAAAATCCCATATTTAAAGGGGGATTTAAGAGTCTCTAGGGAGTTAGAGTGTTTTATTGTGAATTTAATAGTCTTTTGGGCGTTAGAATGTTTTATTATGAATTTAAGATTTCTTCGAAGTTGGAGAGTTTTTTCTTTAGTATAAATAAGATAATAGTGGAAGAGAAAGGGGGTGGCAACAAGAGGAAAAACAAAGAGCTCTATTACTTTCTTTACTTAATTTTTTCCTCTTTTCGTGGTGTTCTCCATAGCCAAGCTCTAAGGGGACAACAAGCTATGCCTTTGAGAGAAGCTAGCTTGTTAAGGTGGTTCAAGAAAGCTCACAACAACACTTGGGAGTTCTCTTCTCTTTCGATGTTTTTCACTTATATTTATTTATACCTTTTGGAACAAATTATTATTATTGTGGATGATTTGTACCCCACCATGAACTAACCTTATTTGGTGTGGGTTTACTTTGGATAATTATATTTTGTTTTTAATGAATGATATATGCTTCCATGTTTAATTGTTGCTTTGTTCATTGTTTAAATGTTAATAACTTAGACTTGTAAGAGCTTTCGAAAGTTAGTAATTTTCTAAGTTTTAATTCCTAATATCAAGAGGGTTATGTTAGATCGACATGAACAATGGAGATAAGCTGGGATGGCAAGGCTTTAACTCACCTTAGAGATAAGGAAATGGTTTCAACGACTAAAAGGGGTAGAACTTAACCGATAAGATTGTGTTGTAGTTTATGCTAAGAGGTATTGTCGTAGCATTTTCTCTGTCAAGTTCCTTACCAGAGATAACTTGGGAACACTATAGTAAACCATGTCGAGCAACATATTCATGGACAAGGTGAATCATTCTAGAGACAAGGCATAGGATTCCTTAGTAAACCCGTCATTTATCCCTATTATAGCTTTTTTATGAGAGGTTTTCAGGTTATCTTATTTTATATTCAAGTGCTCAACTTTACATTTCCATAGCAATTCTTTGACTTTACTTTAATGTTTTCCATAGCATTTCACAATCCACACTTCAATAATTTGTCACAACATTTTTAGTCACTTGTTTATACCGCCATATAAACTATATTTAATTCATATATTTTTGGTACATTCGCTTAACTTGGAAATCCCTTCAATCTCTGTTGACACGATACTCACTATTATATTACTTGTTCGAATGTGTATACTTGCAAAAAATTGATTTTAATTTACAGGCTCACATATGCAACAAGTTTTTGGCGTCGTTGTTGGGGATTGGCAATTGATATTAAGTTTAGTTATTGTATTGTTTTCTTTCTTTATTTTGAATAGATTTATTTGTTATTTTTTTACCATTTTTAGGTGTTGTGCTAGTTCATGAGTCAAGGACGACCTGAGGGACCCTTATTATCTTTTATATAAAAAATCGAACAACTTTTTCTTTAAATTAGATGTTTTTAAATAGCACAAAGAATCATGCAACACGGAAATCAACACATAGAGGATCTTAAAGTTATGAATGCTGCAACAATTTAGAATGCTGGAGTTTTAGTTTGCCCACGTACGTTTAGAGATCACTTAGCTCCTATCTTGGACGATCTCAACCTGGTATTATAGCTCCTCAAATTCAAACAACCCACTTCGAGTTTAAACTGGTAATGCTCATTATGTTAAACTTGATCGTATAATTTGGTGGTATGCCTCACGAAGATGCAAGGTAACACATTCATGCATTATTCTAGGTTTGTGATTCATTCATACAACAAGGTATGCATGATATATGTTAAAGCTCAATTTATTCCCCTATTCATTGTGTGATAAAGAAAGGGATTGGTTGAGTAGAGTTTTATTTAGTTCGAAAGAATCATGGGTAGATCTGTGTACAAGCTTTTTCCTGCAGTATAATCCACCCAACATGAACACCCAACTTCGGAATAACGTATCATCCTTTCTTCAAGAAAATGATGAGTCAATGTTTGAGTGTTGGGACCGATACAAATGACTACTCAACAAATGTATCAACTATGGATTCCACAATTGGACATAGGTTCTGATGTTCTACAATGGTGTGATTGCTCTCACAAGGATAATGTTAGATGCTTCAGTAAATGGAACTTTGTTGGACAAGTCATCTAAAGAAGCTTTTGATATCGTTGATAAGATATCAAACAATGACTATCAATTCCCCTCTTCAATGCTAGGAACGGGGAGGAGAACCCAATAAATGTTTGAGTTGGATTCCAAAGATTTATTTTTAGCTCAATTGTTAGTTATCACCAACATTTTGAAAAACCTTTAGCACCATAGCGAAGTGAAGGAAGTAAAGGTGGCTAGTTCTGCATGTGTTTTATGCCATGACAATTATCATGTGATCGAATGGCTTGACAACCATTAGTCTATCAACTATATAGGGAACTTCAAGCGAAGCAACAACAACCCCTACTCTAATACTTACAACACATGATGGCGTTAACATCCTAAATTTTCATGGGGAAATCAAGGTAACAACTATAATACCCCAAAATTTTGGTTAATGACAAAAATGTAAAATTTAAAAGTTTAATGGCCAAAGTATAAAATTAGGAAATGTTTAGGGCCCTAAATGTTAATTTTACCTAAAAGAATTTTTATTCCATAAATATATAGTTTACTCTTGAGAGTGGGGCTTTATTGAAATTAGATTCTTGATCTGAAATTTATGTTGAATTCTAGAAAAGGTTAAAGTATGGTAAGTAATAATAAATCGGATCGAATAAAAATTTCGGGAAAAATTGAAGGATGATAATTTAGGCTTAAAAATATTATTCCCACATGTTAAAATGATGGAAAATAATATGGATCATTGGATTTGAAGATTTATTTCCATGTTAAATATGGACCGTTGGATTAAAGTGGCAAGATTGTAATTTTTGGAAAATTACTAGGTAAAATTGAAAAAAAGTAAAATAATTTGTTCATCTTTGACTTTGGAAATATGATAAGGTTATGTGGCTTGTATTAAGGTAATTATCAAGTTTCATTAACGACAAAATGGACATATGTCATTAAATGAATAAAATATTCATTAAAGCTTAATATAAGGTAAATTAACATGAAATTTCATGAAAACTTAAGCCATTTTCAGCTCCATTTCTTGCTCCCCATGACCAAGGTAAGAGAAATTTTATTTTTCATTTTTGAGCAATTTTTTTTAGAATTTGGGTTATGGTGTGAAATAGAAAATTGTTCTATTCGAAAAACGCTATCTTTTGGTATCATTTATGCTTGCTAATCTTACTTGATTTCAAATATCCCAAACTCTAGGGTTTTGATCACATTAGGGTTTATGAAATTGATGATGAATCTTGATGTTTTTGAGGTTGTAGATTCATATTCAAGCTTCTATGATGATTAGAACATGTTCAATCTTCCTAGAATTTGTTCTTTAAGATTCAATCAAATCATAACTTGGGAAAACTTTGTGTTTTGATTAAATTTGATTATGGATTTGATTGTAAAGACGTTATAAGGTTGGCTGGAAGTTGATATCATATTTGAATTGAATCAAAATTGAGCATAATCATGAAAACCTTATTTTAAAAGTTGGAACTTTCGGCCATAGCTTGTATGAATGAGAAAAATTATGGAAAAATTATGTAAGGGCTGGAAATGATGTAGGAAGTATTCTACAAGCCTTAGAAAAATTTAAGGACCATTTGGAAATTTTTGAAAAGTTAGGGGACCAATTCGACAATTTTAGAAAAGTTATGGGTTGTTATGTAATTATTCTATAATTGTTGTACTATGCTGGAAATTTCTATTTGGGAATTGAAATGAGTGTTAAGATATGAAATTAAATCATTTTGGAAGTTTGGAAAATTTTGTGTTTTAAACGAAATATTCAAATATTTTGGAGTGTTTATTTGTAATTTTGCCTTTTTATATGTATTGGGGTGGTAATTATTTCAATTTTGGAATTTTGGTATTGAAACCTTGAGTGGGAAAATGATAAAGGACCATTTTATATAACTTGGAAAAGTTGGTGCCAAAATTAAAAAGGATTAATAAGTGTTAAAATATTTGGTGGTGAATAAGTTTCAAGTATGAATTTGGATTAAATGGAATTTTAAAGGTCACTTGGAAGTGTTAAGGTCAACATTTATATTGTGACATGTAAATTGTATCGAATAAGCATCAAGAAATTTGTTAGGAATTTATTTTTCAAAGTATGCCTATGTTAGTAAGATTCTAACATTTGGTTTGAATTTGTGTATATTTGGTAATGGTGTCCATTTAGAGATTGAGTGCTTGAAATCAAGATCAAATACTATTAAAGCTAAGGAGAAGCTTAAGGATGAAATGGAAAATTCCAAGGAAGGTTGCAAGCTAAGGACACCAGGTGAGTGCAAATTTAATTTATACTTATTTTATCAAACAAACATTGACTTGCGATGAGCCAGTGACGGAGTTACTATGGTAAGAAGTGACGGATTTACTATGGTAAGAAGTGACTCCTAATTGTTATGTGATTTTTGATGCATGCATATATGTGCATTTGGTGAGCTAATAGAATTAGTGAACAAGTTGAAAATGCAATTGGTGAAATCTGATGTTCTGAATAGTAAGTTTAGAAAATCACCATAAATTCTAAAGAAATTACTGGAGGATTATATTTGTAGGATTAGTATACCATTCTAGTTTTGTTTAGAACAAACATAAATCAATTTTGAGGTGTATACAAAAAGATATGAATTTTTAACCGATGATAGACAGAAAATGGGGCAGCGGATTCTACTCAAAACAGATTTTATAGGTCAATTTTGAAAATTCACCATAAATTGTACAAATTGAAATACAAGGAGTTCCTTATATGGATAGATTTGTATTTGAGTCTAGTTTCCATTGGTATAAACGAAATAATTTTTAAATGTGTATATTAATACATAATAATAGTTCTTTGAAGGTAGTGCAAACTGCCAGGATATGAAATTATGATAAATTTTTGTTTTAACTAAATTAGAATCAAAGGATCAAGTTAAAGCTTAGTGAGGATTATATTTTGACTTGTATATAATGTTAAAAATAAGTGCAAAGCATGCATAACATTATACATGGATGTTTTATACATCATTGGGTAGGACTTGTGATAAGTCTACCTTATTTATTGCCATGATATTTATGTCATTTATCATATATTTGACATATTCTAAATATGTCAAGGGTTGAACATAAAATGCATTGATCACTGATTATTACTTATGATATTTACATGATGATATTTTTGTATGAGCTGCTCAATGTTAAATTATGATAATATATTTTGCCATGGATGGATCAAATAAAATAGACTATATGCCCAAGTAAGTCAGTGAGGGACAGGGTATAGTTGGCATGCCATAGAGTATAACAGCTGCAGGTTAATATTAGCACTAGTGTGTAAGGACACTAGGTGCAGGTTTATTTCCAGATTAGCATTAGAGTGTAAACCTAGTGTAGGTGGTGGGCTCGACCTTATGTGTCATAATCGGATTAGCACTGGAGCATAAGCTTAGTGCAGGTTTAGCACTACGGTGCAGGTATTTGACTCGTGTACCCAGGGTCTTCAGGGTTTAAATTTGGCTATGGTTTACTGGTTAATAAATGGTATACACGCAAATAAGCTTACGAGCTTATGGGATAAATGGCAAGTATATTGGTAAGAAAATTTATATTCAGTTATATCATGTTCTTTTATGGTAACATGGATGGTATATAGGTAAAGTGATCATATTGCATTGAATGTTGTTATATCTTTAAATTATGTGTTGCATTGTTTAAATATTTATATGGTTGCCTCACTAAGTAGAAATTTGTGGATATGCTTGACCAGTAGAAGTAGAAGTCAGACTCCCACCACCCTTCCCTCAAAAGCTGATAAAGCAAAATCAAGACCTTTAATTCAAGAAATTCATGGATATGCTTGACCAGTTGTACATCAATTTCCCATTCCTAGAGGCTATTGATCAAATGCTCACATATGCGAAATTTCTCAAGGATATCCTCACGAAGAAAAGAAATGTTTAGAAGTACGAAATAGTACCCACAGTAAATGATTTTTTTTGTGCTAGGTAAACTTCCACCAAAGCAAATATCGAGGTAAATTTATCATTCCTTTTTATATAAGCGATAATTATGTGGGGAGAGCCTTATGCAATATTGGATTGAGCGTGAATTTAATGCCCAAGTCAGTATTCTTGAAGCTTTGAATGGGAAATATGAGACCAACCAATGTTATTTTGCAATTGGTCGATTGATCTCATGTGCGACCTGAAGAAATAATTGAAGATGTCGTGGTAAAGGTGGACAAATTTGTTTTCATAGTCGATTTTCTTATCATTGATTATGAAGGCAATGACAATGCACCCATCATGTTGGGGAAACCATTTCTAGCTACTAGCCAAATCTTAATCGATTGTGAGAAGGGTGAATTCACCATGAGAGTGGCATATCAAAATGTGACCATCAATGTATTCAACACACTCAAGTATGTGGATCATTCAGAGGAGTGTCAATGCCTTCAAGATGTTGATTCTATGGTGGAAGAGGAAGCTGCAAAATTTTGCTTTAGCAATTTGGTGCAGATTAAGAAGTATGTGAAGATCAATGAATAAGTTAGCGAGGAGCTCAAGGAATTCCCAATAGAGGTGCAATAGTTTAGCATTCTCGTAGCTACACTAGGTACGTTATTTAAACCTTTAGATTTTGATGAATTTATTTCTCTAAAACCTTCGCTACAGCATGCACCTACATTAGAATTAAAGTCTTTGCCATTGAATCTTAAGTATGCTTATTTGGGTAGCAATGAGACATTTCCTGTGATTATCTCTTCTAATCTTAAACCTGAGAAATAATATAGCTTGATAAATGTTTTGTCACATCATAAGAAAGGTTTAGGTTGGACTATGGCTGACTTGAAGAGTATATGTCCTACTATTTGCATGCACAAAATTTTGCTTGATGAATGTCACAATAATTCAATATAACCCCAAAGAAGGCTTAACCCTATTATAACAAAGGTGGTGATAAAGAATATCATTAAATGGCTCGATGTTGGGTAATCTACCCAATATCTAGTAGTTCATGGATCAGCCCGATGCAATGCATACCCAAGAATAGAGACATGACCGTGGTGAGTAATGAAGACAAAGACCTCTTACCTATGAGGATCGTCACGAGGAAGAGGATATGCATGGACTATCAAAAGCTCAATAAGGCAACAAGATGGACTATTTTCCAATCCTTTTCATTGATCAAATGCTAGCTCGATTGGCGGGTAAATCCTTTTATTGCTTTCTATATGGATATTTTAGGTACCTCAATTTTGGGCAATGATTTTGAGAATAGTCTTGGCAATTTTGCTAAGGTACTGAAGGGATATGAGGAAGCCGACCTAGTGTTAAACTGGGAAAAATGTCACTTAATGGTGACCGAGGGTGTTGTTCTAGGCCACAAGATATCACGCAAGGGCATCGAGGTGGATAAGGCCAATGTTGAGGTGATCGAGAAGTTACCTCCACCCACTACCATGAAGGGAATTAGAAGCTTCTTGAGACATGTATACTTTTATAGGAGATTCATTAAAAACTTCTCCAAAATCTCGAAGTCGTTATGTATTTTACTACAGTAGAATCAACCCTTTATTTTTGACGAAGATTGCCACAACGCATTCAATGAGCTGAAGGAAAGACTTGTCACAACACCCATAGTCATTCCACTGGATTGGAATGCCCTCTTTGAGCTGATGTACAATGCAAGCAACTATGTAGTGGGAATAGTGCTAGGGAAAACGTGAGCTAAATTTTTCATGTGATCTATTATGCTAGTCGTACCTTGAATGAAGCACAAGTAAACTACACAGCGAATGAGAAATAATTACTTGTTGTAGTATTTGTTTTTGATAAGTTTAGGGCATACTTGACAGGAACTAAGGTTATTATTCACACCGAACACCCAACTATCAAATACTTAATAAATAAATAAAATGCTAAACCTAGACTTATCAGGTGGATACTTTTGTTGCAAGAATTTGACATAGAGGTTAAGGATATTAAAGGTATTGATAATCAAGTTGCCGATCATCTTTCTAGGCTATAAAAAATATGCATTTCATGATACAATAAAAATTAAGAAGGAATTCCTTTACGAGAAAATTTTATTTACCACGACAATTCAGTGGTATGCTAACATTGTTAACTTTCTTGTTAGTGGTATTTTTTCCTCATGATTTAAATAGCAAGGGAGAAAGAAAATTCAAACATGATGTGCGTTACTACTACTGGGATGAGCCCTATTTGTTCAAGCAATGTGCAAACCAAATGATTCGAATGTGTCTTTCTGAAGATGAGAAAAAAGATTATATTTTATTTCCATACAGCTCCTTGTAGAGGTCATTTTGGAGGGGCAAAGACTGCTACAAAGGTCCTACAATCTGGTTTCTATTGGCGCACACTCTTCAAAGATGCTTATCATTTCTACATGGCATGTGATTGATGCTAACACACTAGGAACATATCGAGGATACATAAAATGTCATTGCAAAAATATTTTAGGAGTTGATCTCTTCGATGTATGGAGAATAGATTTCATGGGACCATTCTCATTTTCCTTTGGTGATTTATACATCCTCTTAGTAATGGACTATGTGTACAAATTGGTTGAAGTTGTGGCAACTCCAAGAAATAACTTCAAGACTTTACTTAAGTTCCTATAGAATAACATCTTCACAAGGTTCAGAGCACCGAGAGCCATCATAAGTGATGAAGGCACCCACTTTGACAATAAATTAATTGTTAAAGCATTACAGAGATGTGGAGTATAACATAGAATTGTTGTAGAATATCACCCCCAGACCAACAGACAAGCTGAAGTCTCCAACCATGAGATTAAGCAAATCCTTGAGAACGTGGTGAACCCCAAGAGGAAAGATTGGTCCCACTAGTTAGATGAAGCACTATGAGCATATCGTACAATATTCAAGACTCCACTTGGGATATCACCATTCAAGCTAGTCTATGGAAAGACATGTCAACTTCCCGTGGAGCTAGAGTATGAGGCCTATTGGCAATCAAGAAGCTCAACATGGATGTCCAACTAATTGGAGAAAAAATATTGTTAGAGCTAAATGAGATGGAATAATTATGTGCTCAAGAATTGAAAATGCATGGCTATACAAAGATAAAACAAAGAAGTGTCACGATAAAAAACTTTTTCTACCAACAAGTTCTCTTATATAATTATAGGCTGAAGATATTCCCGGGAAAGTTAAAATCCTGATGGTCTAGGCCATTCCAGGTACACCAAGTATACCCCCATGGGGAGGTGGATATCAAGAACCTCGACGATGGCACCATCTTCAAGGTGAATTGTCAACAGCTCCAGGTCTTCAATCCTCTCCCACGACGCATGAGAGTTTCCACTCACTACCTTTTTTCTTTATTTTGCTATAGCATTTTCATTTTAATACTATATTCATAAATAAAATAATGTTTATTTTATCTTTACACTGCTTTCATTACATTTTATTCATAATTTTTCAAATTTCCTTTTTAGGGTATTTATGTGACATGATATAGAGAATGAACCCGCTGACCAAGCCGCTATGATCCCTCGTCCACCTGAAATATCGTAGCATACTGACCCACCCCAAAGAAGTCACACACAACCACCATAGTGAGGTACCTCCATTTCCATTAAGAATTACATTTTATTTAGTTCGATTTCATTTAGTTTTCATTCATTGAGGATAATGCTTCCTTCAAGGGAGGTAATGTTCATAGTTAGGCATTTGCATTTATAGTAATCAACATATTTTTGCTATTATATTTGTTAGATTTTAAGATAGTTGTTTGGAATAATTTGATGATGCCCAATGATGATGAATTTTTTTAGGTTGTGATTGAATGTATGCGACTGTTGAGATCGGTAGACTTGACTCTAGGGCTTGATTCTTTGAGATTAAACTTTTATAGGATGTGCTCATAGGAATTTTTGATGAATCATCAGGCAGGTTTAATTCTCAAGTACATACAAGACCCTTCATTTCAACACTTGAGTTGGCATCAATAGTTTTTCCTTTATCTCCTTCAAAAAACATTGCCACAATCTGGTTAATTGAGTTCATATGGTCATTGGTGATCTAGTAGAGAATAAATTGATGTGAATTTTCTGTAAATATTCTTCTCTGTACTTTTCTAGATTTTCTAGCCTTGCTTTTATTTTTGAATATTCTAGGAATTTAACGTTGTAATTAGAATTATTGTCATGATTTTTTTCACTTTTTAATTATTAATAAAAACAAGTCATGCAAATGTAAAAATATGACATGCTAATGCGAATGCAAAAATGCACAATACAAATGCATGATACTAATGCAAATGCATGATGTTAATGCAAATGCATGATGTTAATGCAAATGCAAAAGATATTGACCCCAAAAGTGAATATATTAGAATAAATTTCATTGAACAAAAAAATTTTAGTACATCAAATAACCAAATTTTACAGATAATGAATGACCTTATTTCTTAGTTTCTCTGTTTCTTTAGAAGCCAAGTTAACTTCCACTCGTGATCTGGGGTCGAGATGTCATCATACTTTAATTCCTTTACCCAGCCATTTAGGTTGATCACTTGACGAGCCACAATACTCGCTTGAGTATAAATTTCTTTAATGTCATTGTCCTTTTTCTTTAGTTTCTACTTTAAATTTTGGAGTTGTATACGCCAATGCTCATCCTTTCTTGTAACAGTCTCAATATGATAAAAAAGGACTCGCACAACATCTATAACTTCAAACATGATTTTTTTTCCAATCTTCAATTTTCATATCAACTGACTTTTAATTCATGATCATTCTTACTCTTTTACTCTCGATATGACCTTTCTACCCCAACTATTAATATATTGAATATCTCATTCTTGAACTAACTTCACTGCAAATCCTCCATGTCATTATTGTTCCGACCATCTATGATTTGCATAACATGATTAAACTTATTAGCGTGATTTTCCTATATCTTAAAATTCTTTTTCCAATATTTGGCTTCATTGTATAACTCAATGACTCTTTTTTTCTATTCTTCTGGACAATCACCCAAACCAACATTCTTGAAAGTCTGACTACGTCTTTGAAAACCAACTTGTGTGGCCTTCAGTTCTCAACTCAAATAGTATTTTTATTTCTTTAATTGGCTTATTTGATCTTCATATTTATGCATGTACTCTCTCCCTTAATACCTCTATTGGTTTCCTTGCCTTCATATTCCTTTGGCTCTTAATTTGTTGGATCAAACTAATCTTCTATCTAAAATTCTAGTATTTTGAACTCAAAGAGAATTTGAACTCGTTGCTTGAAGGCGGTGCAATCCTCGATGGAATAACCTTGATTCCTAGCATGATACTCATATCGAGTGTTGGCGTTTAACATTTTGGATATGAATGTTGCAAAGGTTTAATGTAATGTAGTGCAATTTCTTGTGCCTCTAACATCTTATCATGAATTTCTAGGTACAACATAGGAATTGTGTCAAAACAAGGACCACTATATCTAAACTTTTGAATTCTCCTGAATAAGATCTTGTAGAGTGACTAGGATGGCTCAAAATCCACTTCGAGCATAGGATTACAATAACGAGATTCTATTTCATCTTTTTCTTCACATAGTTGAGTGCTCTACTGAGTATAGGAAGAGAATATGGGTTCTCCTTTCTTGAAACTCAATACTCCTACCAAAATAAGATCTTTGAACTTGTGTTTTAACTCACCACAACTTTCAATAATGTATCCTAGATATCCTAAGTGATAATCACATTTAGCCTTAAAATTATAGTTTTTACGATAAAATCTTTCCTTTAGCTTGGATTGAATTTGTGATTTTTTATCTAAACAAGTATTGGAAGCAAATTCTCGTATATCAGTGGAATTTGGTCCAAAGGCGTTTTTCTATCTTTATTTTCTTGATCTTCCATAGTGGCTGCCCCCACTCTCTTTAGGTTGAATACTTTTTAATCTCTTGATGATTTTTTTATACAAATGGTGACAGTGTATGATTCCTTAGACTTACTGATAACTCTGTAAAAATACTATTTTTAAGGCCTTTTCAACTTAAGTTATTGTTTGTTTAAGGGTACATATAGGTCATTTTAGATGTATGTAGCTGCATATAATTGCATTTTTTGTGGTAATGTCATTTTATTTTATTAAGGTGCTATATGAGGAGGAAGGTGTAGTTTTTAGTGATGTGCAGAAAATAACAAGCAAAATAGGCGAGCTGGGAAGTAATGCCGCGGCATCACACATTGCTGAAGTAGATTGAAATGCCTCGACATTTCTGGCGTAGAAAACGACAAAAATATACAGCTGTACGTGGACAGCTGGCTCTGCACGTGAAATGATGGCTGTAACAACCTGCTAGGGGACCACTGACACCTGGAGGATAAGGTTCATGCACAACTTGTGATTCTAAGGGTATGAGGGGTATTTTGCACCCAACAACCTCATCATTACCCCTAGATATTTTTATTATATATTACACCTCACAAGAGAGAGAGAGTGTGGAAGAAAGGAGACGCATATTGTGGCAGAAAAATTAGATTTTTATTTTCCCTTTTCCTTTCTTCTTCCTTGGGTTTTCCTCCATTGATAAAGCTTCAAGGAGTGACGAGCTAGGCGTCGAGAGGAGCTAGCGAGCTAAGGCAGTTTGTGGTGGCTGAGGAGACCTCCGGTGGCACGCGTCGAAGGCTCTTTCTCACATCCCTTTGCTTTTATTTTATTTATTTTATTTGTGGGTTGTTATAACGAATATTTTGTGGATTTTTCTATGGATATTTCGAACTCCACCATGAACTAACTTATTTGGTGGTGGTTGATTTAATGGTTGTTTAAACTTTATTTTTAATGGTATATTTAAGTTTACTTTGGTTCTTTATTTACTTTGCTTATGAATGCTTCACCATCTAGGCTTGTAAGAGGCATGGAAATGTCCATTTCTTAGATGAAGGCTAGGTGTTCGGAAGAATCCTAAGGTAAAAATACTTGTAAGTATTCGGAAGAAACGCAAGACAAGATCCTCATAAGCAATGGGTTATAGTATTTTCAAGGGGCTTTGAACCGGCCTAGGAATATTATAACCTAATCCCTTAGATCTTGGAAGAGACTAGGATAGGATTTCAACGACTAAAAAGGGTGTCTTTATTAAAAGGGTAGGCTGTCCAACATCGTTTAGTGAGAGTAGATGCCTTGGCATCCTATTCTGTTAGGTTCTTGTGAGAACATTTTAGGAAAGCCCTATCGAGTAAGTAAAGACCATATAGCTTAAATCTGCCTGAGAGATAAGTTTAACATTCTTAGATTAATCCCTACCATTCATTCCATTAGAAGCTTGTCACGTGAGGATTATCTTCTTTTTATTTTATTTATCTTTTATTTATTATTTTTACCATTTTTCATTTCCTTGACATTTCATCATTTCCAACATTGAATATCTGTTCTTGCCACTGCATTTCCATTTGCCACACCATCAATCCACATTCACCAGCATACACATATCAATTGCCGTGACATTTGTATATATCAAGACTAACTATACTTAGATAGAATAGTGCATAAACTTTACTCAATATCCTTCCAATCCCTGTGGAGACGATACTCACTCATCACTTTATTACTTGAGCGATTGTGTATACTTTCACATTATTTGTGTATATTTTATAGTACTCACAATACGCGAACAAGTTTTTGGCACCGTTGTCGGGGATTGGCAATTGATGATGTTGAGTTTAGTTGTTGGACCGTTTTATTTATTTTCTTTGTGCATAGTTACTTGTTTTTGTGTTTACCTTTTTCAGGTGTTACGTTGTCGCATGACACGTAAAAGACCCAAAGAACCATTATTTCATATAGAACCTGAGGCTCCTGTTGTTCAAAATCAAGTGAAGGATTCTGTAGTTCAAAATGCCACGACAATTCCAAATGTTAGGAAAGCTGCTCGACCACAAACTATTAGAGATTACTTAGCTCCTACCTTGGATGACCTACAACCTGCTATTATACCTCCCAAGATTCAGGCAACCAAATTCGAGCTCAAACCGGTTATGTTCGACATGTTGGACTTGATTAGAAAGTTTGGTGGTGCTCCTCATGAGGATGCAAGGCAACATGTTCGATAATTTTTGGAGGTCTGTGACTCCTTTCGACAAAAAGGTGTGCATGAAGATGTACTGAAATTGAAGTTATATCCATATTCTTTGAAAGGTGATGCCAGGGCATGGCTCAATGGATTACCTTCCGGCTCGATAAGGTCTTGGGCTGAATTGTGCAAAAATAGTTTACTACGGCATAATCCACCAAATATGAACAACCATCTTAGGAATGCCATAACATCTTTTCACCAAGCTGATGACGAGTCAATGCATGAGTGTTGGGACCGCTACAAAGAATTGCTTCGCAAATGTACCAACCATGGATTCCACGACTGGACTCAAGTCGTGATGTTCTACAATGGAGCCAATGCACCCACGAGGATGATGCTAGATGCCTAGATAAATGGCACTTTGCTTGACAAATCACCTGAAGAGGCTTTTGGCATTCTTGATCGAATTTCTAACCATGATTACCAATTTCCCTCTTCAAGGTTTGAAACTACAAAGAAGGCATCTGGGACATTCAAGTTGGAAGCTGAAGATTCAATGTCGGCCCAACTCTCTACTATCACCAATATGTTGAAGAATTTGCAACATTCTAATGAGGTGAAAGAAGTGAAGGTTGATAGCTTGGCATGTCTTTTATGCCACGGCAATCACCACGAATGTGAATGCTCGAACAATAAAAAGTCCATCAACTATGTGGGAAGCTTCAATGGATGGAGTCAGCATCCCAATTTCTCATGGGAAAATCAAGGAGCTTGTAATATCAGTCATCTCACTCAGCAGTAATATATAGATGAGCCCCCAACCTTTCAAATGAATATGCCATGGCATAATCAAGGGACAATATCTTCACTTAATGCAAGTTCTCTAGAGGCCACTATGCAAGACTTTATGGCAACTACAAAGGCTCTATTACAAGACCATGATGCATCTATTAAGAGTCAAGAATAAATATTACAAAGCCAAGGGGCATTATTGTAAAGTCATAATTTGTCTTTGAGGGCTTTGGAAATGCAAGTGGGTCATATTTCCACGGCATTACAAGAATACCAACCAGACAGATTGCCTAGTGATACTGAAGTCACTAAGGCTAAAGGCATTGAGCAATTTAGTACATTCACCTCAGGGAGTGGCACCTATATCTACAAAGATGCTAAGTTTGGGGGGGAAACACTCGAAGAACCTAGATATGAGATTGTGCATGAAGAGTCTCAATTGAAAGAGGACTTACATTCGCTGTAGAACAAAGCTGGATGTTCAATGAGTAAACCCGATGATGGCAAGCAAAATAATGCCATGGAAAAAGAAAAACCCCCACTAGCAGAAGTTGATGACCAAAGGGAAGCTGCAGAATCATGCCACGACAATTTTGTAGGCACTTGTGAGTACTTGAAGGTCGATGAATAAGACAAAGATGAGCTTAAGGATATTTCAAAGGAGGCGGGTCAGTCTAGCTACTCATAGCTAGACCAGGTACAAAAATTGAACCTTTGGATTTCATTGAATTTACTCATCCTAAACCCCAAGTAGTTGCCCATTTTTCTAGGCTAGAAATTGTGAAAGAACTACATATTAAAATGGAGAAAAAATCCCTGATGAGAAATTATTATTTGCCATGACATTGTTGTGGTATGCTGACATTTTCAATTTTCTCGTTATTGGTGTTTTGCTTCCATACTTGAATAGCCAGGGAAAAAACAAGTTGATGCAGGATGATGACCCCTACTACTTCAAAGACTTTTCTGCCCAAGCAATTAAAAGATTCCACGGCAACGGGGAGAGAAAAAAGAGGACTACTGCAAAGGTCCTACAAATCGGGTTCTATCGACTTACACTGAAGGTGGCGCTGTTATATATGTGGAGCATTTTGGTCTATACTGGTGCTCCAATCGAACGCGACAAAAATGCCATGACAATTCATGATGTTTTGGAGTTTGCATCCTTTGAACCCTTTTTAATTTATGTTTTAGAAGTTTTATTTTGTCGTGAGTGTTTGTTTGTTTGTTTTTCTTTCTTTTCTTTCTTTATTTTTAATATTAGTTCTTTTTAGGATGAAGGGTATTCTGGAGGATGAATATGACGAAATCTCACGAGGGAACTTCATAGGCTGCTGCAAACCAATATGCCACGACAAATCTAGATGCAATTGAGGCTCTAACAAGACGTAGTCGTTGCACCTGTTCACAAGGAGATGCTCCCACGTTGGGCTTATAATCTTTCAGTCATCCTGGACGAGATCTTGCCATCATTTGAGGATGCCACGACATTTGCAAATGTCACTCAGCAAGACAATACACCCAAACCAGAGGATGCTAATGCAGTCAACATGGATTAGATGACGTCTGAAGTCATCTGTTGGGCGTATGGAGACCTCAACATCTAAGAACACTGAAGGCCCTAGCACACCACCTGCTGAACCCAATTCTGATCCTGACAAAAGCCCCACATCACTGAGGAAGTACACCAGACGTAATACTACTAGCACTGTCAGCACGACTCCACCACCATCTTAGGAGACAAGGTACCTTGCATTGCATTGCATCGCATCACATAACATATAGTCTAGTTTTAACTTAGTTTTTTAGCATTGAGGATAATGCTTCTCTCAATTTTGGGGGATGTAGTGTTCTTTGTAGAACATGTACATGATAATATTAGTATAATGTTATGTCATGGCATCAGTAAATGGTAGGACAGTTAGATGAAATGTTTTAATGATACCTGATGAAGATGAACTTTTCAGGCTAGAAATTGAATGTAAATGACTATTGAGAATGATAGAACTGACTCTAGGGCTTGATTCTTTGTGAACTATTATTACACGACTTGTATGTTTTCTATACTTAAAGAACTTAGGAAATTTTTATGAAAGAACTCCGGTTAGCCTTGGCATTAAAATATGGTATTATGCTTAAATGATAAATAAAAAAAACTCCCTTATCTCTGAATTTTGTTTAATTGTGAATAAATACTTCGGCATAGATGTCGAGGGACACTCCTCTTTGTCGTGGCATTGCCTGGAACTCTCTTTAATAAATGGCAGCCACACGCATACGAGTGAATGAAAGTAGTCACGGGATGACTCTACCTGACTAGCTTGGGGGTGGAAGGTATGCTCCCTTTCACCTAGAGTGTGGGATGGTAGGTGTGATGAGCTGACTCCCTTCGTAGCAGCGTAAAAAATGAAGAAAAAATAAGAAAGAAAAAAATGTGTAGTAAGTGAAAAGGGAGTATAAATGTGCTTAATGATTGAGTTAATGTCGTGGCAAAACTAGGGAAATCAATTAGAAATTGCCTAAATTCGTTAAGTATAGATTAGATACAATCAATCACACACAACACCATAAAGGATCTTGACCTAGGGAAAAGTACTTGAATTCTTGATATGTCTAGCATGTTGAAGCCAATTATTCTGAGGGTTGAAATTCAATTCTTGTCTTGTTGTCCTACTGTTGAAAATTGCCATGACATTTTGATTGTGTTAATTGTTATCTATTGCTTGAGGACAAGCAATAGCTTAAGGTTGGAGGTGTGATAACTCCGTAAAAATACTATTTTTAAGGCCTTTTCAACTTAAGTTATTGTTTGTTTAAGGGTACATATAGGTCATTTTAGATGTATGTAGATACATATAATTGCATTTTTGGTGGTTGTGCCATTTTATTTTATTAAGGTGCTATATGAGGAGGAAGGTGTGGTTTTTAGTGATGTGCAGAAAATAACAAGCAAAATAGGCGAGCTGGGAAGTAATGCCGCGGCATCACACGTTGTTGAAGCAGATTGAAATGCCTCGGCATTTATGGAGCAGAAAACGACAAAATTATATAGTTGTACGTGGACAGCTGGCTCTGCACGTGAAATAATGGTTGTAACAGCCTGCTAGGGGACCACTGACACCTGGAGGATAAGGTTCATGCACAACATGTGATTCTAGGGTTATTTTCCACCCAATAATATCCCAACAACCTCATCATTACCCCTAGATATTTTTATTATATATTAAACCTCACAAGATAGAGTGTGTGTGGAAGAAAGGAGACGCATACTGTAGCAGAAAAATTAGATTTTTATTTTCCCTTTTCCTTTCTTCTTCCTTGGGGTTTCCTCCATTGATAAAGCTTCAAGGAGTGGCGAGCTAGGTGCCGAGAGGAGCTAGCAAGCTAAGACGGTTCGTGGAAGCCGTGGAGACCTCCGGTGGCGTGCGTCGACGGCTCTTTCTCACTTCCCTTTGCTGTTATTTTATTTATTTTATTTGTGGGTTGTTGGAACGAATATTTTATAGATTTTTCTATGGATATTTCGAACCCCACCATGAACTAACTTATTTGGTGGTGGTTGATTTAATGGTTGTTTAAACTTTATTTTTAATGGTATATTTAAGTTTACTTTGGTTCTTTATTTGCTTTGCTTATGAATGCTTCACCATCTAGGCATGTAACAGGCATGGAAATGTCTATTTCTTAGATGAAGGCTAGGTGTTCGGAAGAATCCTAAACTAAAAATACTTGTAAGTATTCGGAAGAAACGCAAGACAAGATCCTAATAAGAAATGGGTTATAGTATTTTCAAGGGGCTTTGAACCGGCCTAGGAATATTATAACCTAATCCCTTAGATCTCGGAAGAGACTAGGATAGGATTTCAATGACTAAAAAGGGTGTCTTTATCAATAGGGTAGGCTGTCCAACATCGTTGAGTGAGAGCAGATGCCTTGGTATCCTATTCTGTTAGGTTCCTGTGAGAACATTTTAGGAAAGCCTTGTCAAGTAAGTAAAGACCAAATAGCTTAAATCTGCCTAAGAGATAAGTTTAGCATTCTTAGATTAATCCCTACCATTCATTCCATTGGAAGCTTGTCACGTGAGGATTATCTTCTTTTTATTTTATTTATCTTTTATTTATTGCTTTTACCATTTTTCATTACCTTGACATTTCATCATTTCCAACATTGAATATCTGTTCTTGCCACTGCATTTCCATTTGCTACACCATCACACCATCAATCCACATTCACCAGCATACACATATCCATTACCGTGACATTTGTATATATCAAGACTAACTATACTTAGATAGAATAGTGCATAAACATTACTCAATATCCTTCCAATCCCTGTGGAGACGATACTCACTCATTTCTTTATTACTTGAGCGATTGTGTATACTTGCACATTATTTGCGTATATTTTATAGTACTCACAACACGCGAACAAGTTTCTTTCAATAATGTATCCTAGATATCCTAAGTGATAATCACATTCAGCCTTAAAATTATAGTTTTTAGGATAAAATCTTTCCTTTAGCTCGGATTGATTTTTTTTTAACTAAACAAGTATTGGAAGGAAATTCTTGTATATCAGTGGAATTTGGTCCTAAGGTGTTTTTCCATCTTTATTTTCTTGATCTTCCATAGTGGTTGCCCCCACTCTCTTTAGGTTGAATACTTTTGAATCTCTTGATGATTTTTTGATACAAATGGTGACAGTGTATGATTCCTTAGACTTACCGAACTCATCTTGTCCTATGATTGACCCCTGAACATCTGACATAACTTTTACCATTGGGGTGCTTTTGTTTGGTTCATTGTTTTCTTGCTTATCATGTCTATTTTTCTAGCCAAAGTAGTTATTTTATCCATCGTCTTGGTCATTTGTTTCTTCATTTCTTGAATTTCATTGATGCTAGCTCATCTTGGTGCATTTGGCATGTGACCTTTGAATGAATTACTTCATGTCTTTCTTAGAACTTCTCTAGAATATCATCTCATAACTATTTGTCTATCTGATCATAAAACCCCCGCCCATTTATGAAAAAAAAATCAATTAGAAAATCAATTTTGAATCGATACCTTTATGTCATAATGATGAAAATGCAAATGCAGATGCAAATGAAATAGGTATTAATTCCTAAAGTGATCAGCATATATCGACTTTCATTAGAACACAAGGTTTCAATGTGTCAAGTAGTCAAATTTTACAAGTAAGAACCAATTTGACTACCCAATTGAGAAACCATTGTATTTTATGAAAACCTTATAATTTGTTCAATCACTCATGAATTAATGCCTTTTATATTGTGATAATGTGATTCAAGTCAAAAATAAAAAAAAAGCAATCAAACAAGCTATTTATAAACAAAATAAAAAATAAAGCTTACCCCACATGCTATCTATCCAAACATAATTAGAATGAATCCTACCCACACAAGATTTCTAGCTCCATGCTTTGTTCGCAAAAATAAACCATTATCGCATGATTTCGAATTTGCATGCTTTTGATCGTAAAAGTAAATATCGAATTTGCATGCTTTTGATCGTAAAAGTAAATAGAATAAGAAAGGGTTAAATTCAATTTCTCCTTCGTGTACACTTTTTTAGGAACTTTCTAAGGTTATGACATGGCTCTAACTAACTAGGGTGTATTTATTATGGTTTATTACATGCATGTTTTCAGTTTTAAGGATAAAGGTACTCGAATTATCCTCGCTGGTGCCCTCTTGGGCTTGCCAGATCCTCACCCATCATAGGCTTATATGGATCATGTTAAATTTGAAGGGATGCATTTCCTATATTCTTGAACGGTGAAATATATCTCACGAACACATATGGTATGTATCTTAAAGGTTACTTCCTTGGCCTGGCACGGAGAAACATATCTCACGAACTCGTCGCTTTCACCCCCACTTAAAAGGGATAGCCAAAGAAAAGTGCTTAAGTCATGCAAATGCAATGTAATATGTGAGGATATATTTACCAACCTTTGAAAAACATGAACTAAAACTTAATCTTTAAGATCGTTCCACAAATATAAAGATCTGATAATCTATGAATGCGTACATTAGTATGAACAATTAAAAGTACAAATACGAATGTAAATAAAGGGTTTAAATGAAAGCAAACAAACAAATACAAACAATCAAGGAATCAATTATTAAACTAAGTCGACTTCATAATTTCCATTGCAAAGACAAAGATTAATCGACTAATAGCCTAACCCTCTAGAGTCCCCAACGGAGTTGCTAAGTTGTCATAAGGTCTCGAAAAATAAAAAATAAATAAATTTAGGGTTCATTTTGACTAAGATTTGGGATTTCCTTTTTTTATTAAAAATGTAGTTTGAGGAGTCAACACTAGTCTTTGTTCATGGTGAGATTGGATCACCCAAAAACATTTTTTTATTTTAATAAAATTTTGTTTTAAAATTATTAAAATAAATTTTATTTTGCGCACCAAAAAACAAGTTCGGCATTCGGTTATGTGTGAGGAAGGATTAGCACCCTCACAATGACATGAAATTGGCACCTAGTTGACTAATTGTTGTCTTTGTAATGGAATGCATGCCTTTAATTTTAATTCAATTAATTATCCATATTTATGTCTTCCTTAAAATCTAGAACTATTCTTTATTCAAATTAAAATCATGCAAAAAAAAAACTCAAATTAATTAGAATTACCCATCCATTTAACATGGATAAAGACATTTAATTATTTAAAAATATCAAGGCTAAACATTCAAATAGGATAAAATGGCATATTCTCGATAAGTTTAAATAGAGGAATATCTCTTTTTCCATCTCCATGATTAATTTTCACGTGTCGTCATTTTTATTTAATTCCATTGGAGGGTGTTTTTTATTTTAAATTATGGGGATACGACTACTTGTAACACCCTAAACTTGTATAGGCCTAAAGTGCCACATTGGACTGCCGAGGTAACCACTAAAAATTTAAAACTTTTTTTCATTTCTATTTCAAAAACAATATTTTTATCAAAATACACCCATAACAGTTATAAAAATACTTTTATAAAGTGGAGCTCCGTGACACATAGTTTAAATCAAAATAATATAATCTTGAAGTTTACAAACTCGGTACAATAATAAGAGTCCTATGAATACACATGCCCACTAAAAGTCACAACATAATACTCTGAAAGGGATGCTGGAATCATACTACAATCAAGCTATTAACTTGTGAATGAAAACATCCAAATGTTGAGCTTACAAAGATCAGTAGTATAATCGCTAATCGCCATTATAAATTTCATAAACATAAGCATCCTAGAAGACATGATAATAAGGAGTAGGTACATGCATGGTCATAATCAAGAGCTAAATATTTAAGGTTCAACAGTTCTATCATAATAGTATGGGTCCCATGCTTCCCTAAGTGTTGCTAAAGGCGTCGCCATGAGTATATGTATATTGGTTATCTAATCATAATACCTTACAACTATACATCATCATATGCAATACACAAGCATCACACAAACACAATGATATCACTACGTATCACTATAGTCCTAAGGTACTAATCACATATGGGGGATCCTGGTATCACGCATGCCTCGGTAAAATTTCCACTAGTCAAAATAAATGATCTCCTACTCTCAACATAGCCTAGGGTAAAGATCATGGAGGGAAAATCGGTCTAAACATTGCCTCCGTATAATTCCCACTAAAAAATAGCATTGGCTTAGTGTCACAATAGTCATCAAGTCAATCATTATGGATATCCAAAAATCATTATCAATGTAATCACAACATGCATAGGTGTCCATAGGCCACACAAAACAATCAATGCCACATAGCTTAACTACGATTGTTTGTTCTCTATGCTTAAGAGTTTTAGCATTTTTATGAAAAAACTCTTGCATGCCTTAGCATGACTGATAAATGAATGCTTGAAAGGTTATTTTAAACTCCGTTGTGCTTAATTGAATATTCCAAATCACGAATATATGCTACGACATAACTGTAGAGGGACAATCTACTTTGCATTGTTTGCCTGGATAACCCCTTTAATAAATGGCAACAATGGCAAATGTGCGAATGAAATTAGTCACAGGATGACTCTACCTATTAGATTGGGCATGGAATGTTTTCTCCAATTCATATAAACTTGAGGAAGGTAGTTGTGATGAGCTAGCACTCCTCGTACTAGTTAAAAACAAAAAGAAGAAGAAGAAAAACTTAGGATAATGGGAGTACAACTTGAGCTTCATTGATTAACAAATGCTAATGCATAATATAAAACTTGATTAGGATTTTTCTAACTCTATTAAGCATAGATTGGATATAATCACGCACACATGCAAAGGATCTTGTCATAGAGAAATATTCTTAAAATTGCACAGTGTCTAACATGTTGAAGCCTAAGTTTATGAGGGTTGAATTTTATGCCTTGCAACTATCTTGGACTGAACTTTTTCATAACATTTCTTCTATTGATTACTATACATTGCTTGACGACAAGAAACAAATTAAGTTTAGGGTGTGATAACTCCGTAAGAAGGTTATATTTTGTGTTTTTTTACTTAGGCTAATGGTTTTTAAAAGCCCATTTAACTACATATAGTTGCATTTGGTGGTTAATTTTTTTTTTTGTAGCATTTTGTTGTTGAAATTGGTGTTGCGTAAAGGGAAAGGCCATGTTTTGATGATGATGTGTAGCAACTAATGCTAAAAGAGATGAGGTAAACATGGCTGAAGGAAAATTGGAGAAATGTTATAGCATTTTAGACGACATTTATAGTGTAAAAGAAATACAAAAATGACAAAAATATCTTTAATCGCTACAAGCTGTCCACACAAGAAACCTCCTCTGCCAGCTACCCAACCCATGAATATGAAGAGAATATTTCTTTAGGTTACAAAAGGAATTAAAATTCCGTATTTAAGGGGAGAATTTAATAATCTCTTGGGAGTTAGAGTGTTTTATTGTGAATTTAAGGGTATTTTGGGAGTTATAGTGTTTTATTGTGAATTTAAGATTTCTTGGAAGTTGGAGAGTTATTTTTAGTATAAAAAAGATAAGAGATGAAGAGAAAGGGGTAGGCAAAAAGAGGCAAAAACAAAGCGCTCTATTATTTTATTTTTTATATATTCTTCCTTCTTTCATGGTGTTCTACATAGTCAAGCTCCATGGAGATAGCAAGCTAGGCCTTTGATAAAATCTAGCTTACTAAGGTGGTTCAAGAAAGCTCACGGCAACACTTGGGGGTTCTCTTCTCCTTCGTTGTTTTTCATGTATATTTGTGTGGCTTTTGGAACAAATAATTATTCGTGTGGATGATTTGTACCCCACCATGAACTAACCTTTTTTGGTGTGGGTTTAGTTTGGATAATTATATTTTGTTTTAATGAATGGTTTATGCTTCCATGGTTAATTGTTGCTTTGTTCATTGTCTAAATGTTAATAGCTTAGACTTGTAAGAGCTTTCAAGTGTTAGCCATTTTCTAAATTTTAATGCCTAATATTGAGAGATTTAGGTTAGATCAACATGAACAATTGAGTTAAGCTGGAATGGAAAGGCTTTAACTTGCCTTAGAGATAAGGAAATGGTATCAATTACTAAAAGGGGGTAGAACATAATTGATAAGATTGTGTTGCAGTTTACGCTGAGAGGTATTGTCATAGCATTTTCTCTGTCAGGTTCCTTACTAGAGATAGCCTAGGAACACTTTAGTAAACCCTGTTGGGTAGCATACTCATGGAAAAGGTGAATCATTATAGAGACAAGGCATAGGATTCCTTAGTAAACCAAGTCATTTATCCCTATTGTAGCTTGCTTGTGAGATGTTGTCAAGTTATCTTATTCAGTGCTCAACTTTATTTTGCCATAGAAATTATTTAACTTTACTTAGTTGTTTTCCATAGCATTTCATAATCCACACTTCAATACTTTCCCACAACATTCTTACTCAATTGTTTATACCGTCATATAAACTATATTTAAGCCATTTATTTTTGGTGCATTATATTAACTTAGAAATCCCTTCAATCCTTGCGGAGATGATACTCACTCACTACTATATTACTTATTTGATTGTGTATCTTGCACAAGTTTGCATTTAATTTATAGTACTCACATACGCAACAAGTTTTTGGCCCCATTACCGGGGATTGGCAATTGATTTTAAGTTTAGTTATTGCATTGTTTTCTTTATTTATTTTGAATAGATTTATTTTTATTTTTTTACAATTTTCAGGTGTTGGGATAGTACATGACCCGAGGACGACCTGAGGGACCCTTATTACCTTTGATATCAAAAATCAATCAACCTTTCATTATAGAAGACGTTTTCATGCAACACAAAAATCAACACATAGAGGATCCTGAAGATCCAAATGCTGTAATAATTCAGAATGTTGGAGTTATAGTTAGCTCACGTGCAATTAAAGACCTCTTAGCTCCTATCTTGGACGATCAACCCTGGTATTTTAGCTCCCAAAATTCAGAAAGCCCACTTCGAGCTTAAATCGATAATGTCCAACATGTTAAATTCGATCAGACAATTTGGTGGTGCACCTGGCTAAGATGCAAGGCAACACATTCGTGCATTCTTGGAGGTTTGTGATTCATTTATCCAACAAGGTGTGCATGAAGATGTGTGAAAGCTCAAGTTATTTCCCTATTCATTATGTGATCGATCAAGGGCTCCGTTGATTGGAGTTTCATCTGGTTCGATGGAATCTTGGGTAGATCTATGTACAATCTTTTTGCTACGGTATAATCCACCAAACTTGACACCCAACTTTGGAATGACATGGCATCCTTTCGTTAAGTGATGATGAGTCAATGTATGAGTGTTGGAACCAACACAAAGAACTACTTCGTAAATGTATCAACCATGGATTCCATGAAAGTAGTTGCCAACTAATCCGTCACATACACAATCTGAGTTATGGAAATTCAGTTTATGGTTGATTACAACTTTGTAAACTAAAAGTTAATAGGATAAATCTCAACGTCATCTATTAATATATTGGAGCTGCCAGGTAATAGATTTATTTGTATCGAATGCAGATAATCTTATTGGTGTTGGTGGGACAATTGATAACACCAAAACTAGATTAATTTAATATCGTATGACTAGTTGATCATGAAGAATACTCGAAGATGGATTTTTTCGCCAAATGGATATCTAACGAAATTCACAAACTAAATATTAATAACAAAAACATTATAAATATCTTTCATATTTTTTTGTAAAAACCATTATAATTATCCATCATACTGCAAGAATTCACAAACTCAATAAAAACTTTAGCAAGTATCATCTCGTCTAGCAAATTTTTAAAAAAAACTTAAATGAATCAATAATAGTTTAGAAAGATAAAAAGTAAGATATTCCAATCTTGTATTCCATCAATATTTGAACTTTAATATTTCATCTATTCTTTTGTGGTTCTTCTAAATTTTATCTCTGTAACAAATGAGCTAGTAAAATTTGAGCCTATTAATAGTTTAGAAAGTTAAAATCCTGATGATCTGTGCCATTTCAGGTACACCAAGTATACCCCCATGGGGCCCTATACATCAATAACCTCAATGATAGAACCATCTTCAAAGCGAATGGCCAACGACTGAATGTCTTCACTCATCTTCCATGACGCGTGAGAGTTTTCACTCACTACCTTTTTCCTTTATTTTTCTATAGTATTTTCATTTTAATACTATATTCATAAATAAAATATTTTTTATTTTATCTTTACCATGCTTTCATTACTTTTTCTTCTTATTTTTTCAAACTTTCTTTTAATGTCTTTTATGTGACATAATGTGGATAATGAACCCCTTAAGCAAGCTGCCATGATCCCTTGTTGACTTGAAATGTAGCAGTATACTGACCCACCCCAAAGAAGTCACACACCACCACCACAGTAAGGTACCTCCATTTCCATTAAGCATTGAATTTTTTTTAGTTTGATATCATTTAGTTTTCATGCATTGAGTATAATGCTTCCTTGAAGTTTGGGGGAGGTAATGTTCATAGTTAGGCATTTGCTTTTATAGTAATCAACGAATTTTTTCTATAGCATTTTCATTTAAGTTTGGGGGATGATGCCCAATGATGATGAATATTTTTATGTTGTGATTGAAAGAATGTGGCAGTTGAGATTAATGGAATTGACTCTAGGGTTTGATTCTTTGCGATTAAGCTTTTACAAGATTGTATGCTCTCTATGCTTAATAGTTTTAGCATTTTTTATGAAAAAACTCTTGCATGCCTTAGCATGACTAATAAATGAATGCTTAAAAGATTATTTTAAACTCCCCTATGCTTAATTGAATATTTTGAATCACGAATAAACTATATGAAATAACTATAGAGGGCACTCTACTTTGCATTATTTGCTTGGATAACCCCTTTAATAAATGGAAGCAACGGCAAAGAAGTGGATGAAAGTAGTTACAGGATGACTCTACCTACTAGCTTAGGCATCGAATGTTTGCTCTAATTCATAGAGACTTGAGGACGGTAGGTGTGATGAGCTGACACCCCTTGTACCAATTAAAAAAGAAGAAGATAATAAAAATTAAGATATTGGGAGTAGAACTTGAGCTTTATTGATTAACAAATGCTAATGCATAATATAGAACTTGATTAGGATTTTCTAATTCTATTAAGCATAGATTGGATATAATCACGCATACATGCAATGGATCTTGTCTTAGAGGAAAATTATTCATATCGCAAAGTGTCTAACATGTTGAAGCCTAAGTTTCTAAGGGTTGAATTTTATTCCTTGCAACTATCTTGGACTGAACTTTGTCATAACATTTCTTCTATTGGTTACTATCCATTGGCCGAGGACAAGTAATAGCTTAAGTTTGGGGGGTATGATAACTCCATAAAAAAGTTATATTTTTTGTTTTTTTACTTAGGTTATTGGTTGTTTAAAAGCCCATTTAACTACATATAGTTGCATTTAGGTCTATAAAGTTGCATTTGGTGGTTAAATTTTGCTGCAACATTTTATTGATGAAATTGGTGATGTGTAAGGGGAAAGGTAGTGTTTTGATGATGATGTGCAACTAACTAATGCTAAATGAGATGAGGTAAACAAGGATGAAAGAAAATTAGAGAAATGCTATAGCATTTTATATGCCATTTCTGGTGTATAAAAAGAAAAAAAATAAAGGAGATATCTTTAATCGCTTCCAACTGTCCATACGTGAAACCTCCTCTGCCAACTGCACAACCTATGAATATGAAGAGAATATTTCCTTAAGTTACAAAAGGAATTAAAATCCCATATTTATGGGGCGAATTTAAGAGTCTCTTGGGAGTTAGATTGTTTTATTGTGAATTTAAGAGTCTTTTGGGAGTTAGAGTGTTTTATTGTGAATTTAAGTGTTCTTGAAAGTTGGAGATTTTTTGTTTTTTTTTTTTTTTGAGTATAAACAAGATAAGAGTGGAAGAGAAAGAGGGGTGATAACAAGAGGAAAAATAAAGAGCTCCATTTCTTTTCTTTATTTTCTTCCTTCTTTCATGGTGTTCTCCATAGTCAAGCTCCAAGGAGATAGCAAGCTAGGCCTTTGAGAGAAGCTAGCTTGTTAAGGTGGTTCACGGTGGTTCAAGAAAGCTCACAGCAGTACTTGGGAGTTCTCTTCTCCTTCGTTGTTTTTCACTTATATTTATTTGTGGCTTTTAAAACAAATAATTATTATTGTAGATGATTTGTACCCCAACATAAACTAACCTTATTTGGTGTGGGTTTGCTTCGGATAATTATATTTTATTTTTAATGAATGGTTTATGCTTTCATGTTTAACTTTGTTCATTGTCTAAGTGATAATAGCTTAGACTTGTAAAAGCTTTCGAGAGTTAGACATTTTCTAAGTTTTAATTCCTAATATCGAGAGAGTTATGTTAGCTCAACATGAACAATGAAGCTAAGTTGGTATGGAAAGGCTTTAACTCACCTTAGAGATAAGGAAATGGTATCAATGATTAAAAGGGGTATAACTTAATATATAGGATTGTGTTGCTATTTACGCTAAGAGGTATTGCCATAACATTTTCTCTATCAGGTTCCTTACTAGAGATAGCATAGGAACACTTTAGTAAACATTGTTGAGAAACATACTCATGGATAATGTGAACCATTCTAGAGACAAGGCGTTGAATTCCATAGTAAGCCTAGTCATATATCCCTATTGTAGCTTGATTGTGAGAGGTTGTCAAGTTCTCTTATTTCATACTTCAGTGCTCAACTTTATTTTGCCATAGAAATTATTTTACTTTACTTAGTTGTTTTCCATAGCATTTCAAAATCCACACTTCAATACTTTCCCACAACATTCTTACTCAATTGTTTATATCGTCATATAAACTATATTTAAGCCATTTATTTTTGGTGCATTATCTTAACTTGGAAATCCCTTCAATCCCTGTGGAGATGATACTCACTCACTACTATATTACTTATTCGATTGTGTATACTTGCACAAATTTGCATTTAATTTGTAGCACTAACATACGCAACAAGTTTTTGGCCCCATTACCGGGGATTGGCAGTTGATTTTAAGTTTAGTTATTGCACTATTTTTTTCTTTATTTTGAATAGATTTATTTGTTATTTTTGTTTACCATTTTCAGGTGTTGTGCTAGTACATGACCCGAGGATGACCTAAGTAGCCCTTATTACCTTTGATATCAAAAATCGAACAACTTTTTCATCAAAGGCAAAATTTTGCATGCAACACGAAAATCAACACATAGAGGATCTTGAAGATTCGAATGTCGAACAATTTAGAATGTTGAAGTTATAGATCGCCCACGTGCAATTAAAGATCACTTATCTCCTATCTTGGACGATCTCAACCCTGGTATTGTAGCTCCCTAAATTCATATAGCCCCTTCAAGCTTAAACCGGTAATGTTCAACATGTTAAACTCGATCGAACTATTTGGTGATGCACCTTGCCAAGATTCAAGGCAACACATTCATGCATTCTTGGAGGTTTGTGATTCATTTAGCCAACAAGGTGTACATGAATATGTGTTAAAGCTCAAGTTATTTCCCTATTCATTACGTGATTGAGCAAGGGCTTGGTTGAGTGGAGTTCCATCTAGCTCGATGGAATCTTGGGGATATCTGTGTACAAGCTTTTTGCTATAGTATAATCCACCCAACATGAACACCCAATTTTAGAATGACATATCATCCTTTCATCAAGCTGATGACGAGTCAATGTATGAGTGTTGGGACCGATACAAAGGACTACTTCGCAAATATATCAACCATGGATTCCATGAAAGTAGCTGCCAGCTAATCTGTCACAAACACAAACTGATTTATGGTAATTCATTTGATGATTGATTACAACTTTGTAAACTAAAAGCTAATAGGATAAATCTCGACGTCATCTATTGATATCTTGGAGCTGCCAGCTAATAACTTTATTTGTATCGAATGCAGACAATATTGTTGGCGTTGGATGGACATTTGATAACACCAAAAGTAGATTAATTTAATATCGTATGACTAGTTAATCATGAAGAATAATCGAAGATGGATTTTTGCCAAATGGATATCTAACGAAATTCACAAACTAAACATTAATAACAAAAGCGTTATAAATATCTTTCGGATTTTTTTGTGAAAACCATTATTATTATCAATCATACTGCAAGAATTCACGAACTCAATAAAAACCTTTAGCAAGTATCATCTCGTCTAACAAATTAAACAAACTTAAATGACTCAGTAATAGTTTAGAAAGATAAAATGTAAGATATTCATATATTGTATTCCATAAATATTTGAACTTTATTATTTCATCTATTCTTTTGTGGCTCTTCTAAATTTTATCTCTGTAACAATTGAGCTATTGGAATTTGAGCCTTTAAATGTTGAAAATATAAAATAAGTATTATAATCAAAATAAAATAAAATTAGATTTTATTATTACAATATAAACATTGCCTGTAATAAATTCAACATACTTATGATTCTAGATTGATTCGTGATGGTCATGATCAAATTTGAATTCCTTTGTGACTTATTAATGAAAAAAGAACTTAAAAAACTATAAAACTAATAATTATCTTCATATAAGTCAAATACAACCATACAACTTAAATCACTTGTATGTATTGAGATGTAAGTTGATCACGTAGATTTATTTGATTGCTGTCAACTTGAGGTTGCTATCAAATATTTAATATAAAATTAGTTCATTAGATTTACAAGAAAAATAAACTAATTAAAAAAAATAAAAAATATATAAATTATGATATAACTAGTTAGTATGATATTATATTACAAATATTCAAGAATAATATATAAAATATTAAAAATTTATCATTTTTACCTTTGTATCTTGTACGATCATTCTTAATTTTTTGTTTCGGCGATTTCTTTTCTTGTGGCATTTTATAGCATTTTTTGGTCTAATAGATGACCATCTCATTTTCTTATGAGTTTACACTTGATTCCTTTATTTATTTTTTCTCATTATTCTTGATTCGCCCAATTGCATCAACTTGAGAAATCTTTTTTCACCACACGCGTTCAAAGATTCTTCAATTGATAATTGTTTTATGGTTGCCTCAACTTTACTTAATGTATTTTCTCCATAACCCATAGCAATATAAAATGATTGTTCACTCATTGCAGCTCGGGTCACTAAATGAGAATACCATCTAAACAAAATTTTGTAACGAGTTACTATATCAAATTTAGGATCATCTGATCTAGTAGACATTGAACAATTTATTATAACTCCAATCTTCGCTTCCTTTGTCCATCTTTTCAAAATGTATTGGCTTGGAACTCGTTTGAAATTTTGAAATGAGAGCACCTTCAAACCATGTGCACTAAAATTACTAGCAAATTCAAATTTCTTACAATTACAACTGACTATAAAATTTGATGAGTCAAATATAATTGTATGATTACGAAGTTTTCCTGAATGAATGACTTTATAACTAGTAACAATTCTTGTACTTTTAATAATGTGCATCTCACAGTCCCGGTATGCCATAGTTTTTTTTTTTTTTTTAAACACTTTAAATCATGAAGTATACACATCTCAGCATGCTTGGGAGAGATGGCTTACTTTGATTGTCCTTATAATCGGTTTTCAACTCTTCGTAGTGTCTATCGGTCAATAATCTTTCAAAATGAAAGAACCGTATTAAATCATAATTATAATCAATGTACATCTTTATTTGGTTATTCATACTCTCATTTTTTTGAGTAGTTGACATATCTGCACATAAGGTTTGTATTCCATAAAGCAAAGCCCATTTTTCTCTCAACTCAAATTGTTTCTATAGCCAATTGCTATTCTCCAAATTGTACTCTGCAAGCATTTTATCCCATGCATTTAAAAAAATCTTCCTCTTCGTCGTGATCATAAACGCAATTACTAAAATCTTTAAAGCTACTAAATCTCTCAATCACATCCCTAAGATGCTTAGTTGTATTTTGATACATATGTCAGAAACATAATCAATGACATGTTTCAGGCCATGGTGAAGTAAGAGCTTTTTCCATTGCAACATCTTGATTTATAAGAATCGTAATTGACTTTTATCCTGACATTACTTTCGAAAATGAATCAAATAATCAAATAAAGGAATTACATGTTTCATCTTACAATAAAATTGCACTAAAGATAATACTTTGCTTATGATGATTAACACCCACAAATAATGCCAAATTTCTACCATCTTTATTTTTTTCTATATGTTGTCTCAAAACATACAACATCTCCAAAAGATTCATAATCTAATTTCATCCTATTATTTGTCTAAAAAATATTCTTTTTGAAGTCATCGAGATCAATCTGAATGGCATAAGAAAATTTTGGATCATCCTATTGCATATTTTGCAGATACCCTACTACCCCTCTAGTATATCTGACTTTCATCTCTATTGTTCTTCTAGTACGCAAGTAATTACTATAGTCTTCAGAAATAAAACCAAGAATCTCGATCCCACCAACTTTTCTAGCTAAAACTCCAACACATTCTTTTGGTGTTAATCATGCGTGATAAGCAATTTCAAGTTCTGCAGCTTGGACAAGATGGATTTTTCTTTGAGATCTCATAAACATACGCTTAAAGGGAGAAGACATTGCTTGATTATGATATGCAATAAATGATGTAATTCGATATTTACCATCAATCCACGAAACTTTTAATATAGCTAAGCATCCAAATCTTGTTTCTGGAATATGATATTTTACATCATCATCTCGTTTATCCTTTATTTGTGTACCTTCATAAGAACAACAAAAAACCATGTTTACCCAACGACCATATTGATCTTTTTTCCTTTGCTTCTGTTGATGAAAACGGGTAAAGAAAATAAAAGAACACGAGAATTTTACGAGGTTTGGCAATGTGCTTACGTCCTCGGTGCCTAGGCGGCGCTAGAAGTTTTATTCAATGATATTTTAGGTCTAGGTTACATCTCTATTTATAATAGAAAACTCTGATACATAATTACCAAACCAACCCACATAATTCGTAACCCCACAACGAGACTTTCTTTGTAAGGACAGTTGATGTTCGCTTCGCTCACTCCGCTCCATCTCCTGTCCTCTTTACTTGTATATTTATGAGCCATACCTAACAAGTCTCCACCTTGGCGAATATCCTGCCCCTTGGAAACTTCAATGTGGGTTGGGTTACCTTGCTTCTTTAACAACTCGAAACATTCAACAAGTCCAAGTAATGCTTGAACTTGTCTGTCGTAACTGGCTTGGTGAACATATCAGCGGTATTCTCATCAGTATGTACCTTCTGAAACAAAACCTCTCCAGATGCAACAAACTCTCTGATCTTGTGGAACTTACATCAATATGTTTAGTTCTAGCACGATACACCTGATTCTTAGCCAAGTGAATAGCACTTTGATTATCACAAAGCAACTGAACTCCACCTTGTTGAACACCCAACTCCTTCACTAAACCAGTAAGCCATAAAGTTTCTTTTGCAGCTTCAGCCGCTGCCATGTACTCAGCTTCAGTTGTAGATAGAGCCACAACATATTGAACAGTAGACTTCCAACAAATAGGCCCTCCACCAAGAGTAAAGACATACCCTGTCGTAGATCTTCTATTATCCAAGTCACCTGCATAGTCTGAATCCACATATCCTACAACTAAAGGATTATCCTGCTGACTCCCAAAAACAATTCCACGTCCCACAGTACCCTTTAAGTACCGAAAGATCCACTTGACTGCTTCCCAATGTTGCTTACCAGGTTTAGACATGTACTTACAAACTTGACTAACAACATGAGCTAAATCAGGACGAGTACATACCATCGCATACATCAAGCAGCCAACAGCATTAGAATACGGAACCTTTGCCATATCTTCAGCTTCCTTATCTGTCTTAGGGCACTGTTCTGATGAGAGCTTAAAGTGATTTGCCAATAGAGTGCTAACTGGTTTCGCGCTGCTCATCGCAAACCTTTCTAGCATTTTCTCAACATAACCCCGTTGAGATAGCCGTAGTTTCCTTGAGTCTCTGTCCCTGCAAATTTCCATTCCAAGAATTTTCTTTGCAGAACCTAAATCTTTCATATCAAATTCCTGACTCAATAAAGTTTTCAAACCGATAACATCATCCATGTTCTTCGCATCAATCAACATATCATCAACATACAGTAATAGAAAAATAAAAGAACCATCATCAAGGCTCTTAACATAGACACAACAATCATACTCACATCGGTTGTAGCCAATCTTGATCATATAGGAGTCAAACCGTTTATACCACTGTCTCGGAGACTGTTTCAACCCGTACAAATATTTCTTCAATCTACAAACTAAATGCTCGTTTCCAGGTTGAGTGGAACCTTCAGGTTGCCGCATGTAGATCTGCTCCTCTAAATCACCATGCAAAAAAGCAGTTTTAACATCCATCTGCTCTAAATGCAAATCCCAACTAGCCACCAATGCAAGTACTGCTCGGATTAAAGTGTGCCTGACCACAGGAGAAAAGATTTCATCATAATCAACTCCTTTCTGCTGTGAAAAACCCTTCGCTACCAAACGAGCCTTGAACTTCTCCCCCTCTTTTTCTGTTACTGCTGGTTTCTTCTTATACACCCATTTGCAACCAATCGGCTTCTTACCCTCAGGAAGGGGAACTAACTCCCATGTGCGATTGTGATTCAAAGACTCCATCTCCTCAACCATGGCTGCCATCCACTTGTCGTTTTCCTGACTAGTAACGGCATCATGAAAAGTAACCGGATCATCACTGCTAACAATAAGTGCAAAAGATACCAAGTCTTCAAAACCCAATATGTTCGGAGGCTTTATATTCGTCCGTCTCACCCTGTCTCTGGCGAGACTATAATCCTGCAACCGTAGTGGAACCACCAGAAGTCGGTTGAGAAGTTTATGGTTTCTCAACTGGAAACTGCTCGAAATCCATCACTGTCGTATCTTGCTTCTGCTGCAACATGGACTGTTCATCAAAAATGACATCTCTACTAATCACAACTTTCTTCGCAACTGGATCCCAGAACTTGAATCCTTTGACACCTTTCTTGTAACCCAGAAAAATGCACTCCTTCGATTTTGCATCAAGTTTGGATCTCTCATCAGCAGGTACATGCACATAAGCAGGACAACCAAAATTCCGTAAGTTATCAAAACTAACATCATGACCAGTCCATACCTCTTCTGCAACTTTCCCAGCCAGCGATGCCCTTGGCGATCTGTTGATAAGGTAACACGCCATGTTAACAGCCTCAGCCCATAAGTGTTTGGGAAGCCCCGCATTCAACCGCAAACATCTGGCTCTTTCATTCAACGACCTGTTCATTCGTTCCGCAACACCATTCTGTTGTGGTGTCTTGCACACTGTAAAATGCCTCTGAATCCCATGCTCCTTACAGAATTGTAGGAACTGTGAATATGTGTACTCCGTACCATTGTCAGACCGCAAACACTTGATTTTTTGTCCTGTTTGGTTTTCTACCTCAGCTTTCCACAGCTTGAACTTTTCAAAAACTTCATATTTCTGTTTCAAAAAATACACCCAAACTTTCCGTGAAAAATCATCAATAAAAGTAACATAGTACCTAGATCCACCCAAAGACGATGTCGTGGAAGGTCCCCATACATCAAAATGCACATAATCAAGAATCCCTTTAGTTGTGTGCTTCACAGTCTTAAAACGGACTTTAGTCTGTTTACCAAGAACACAATACTTGCAAAAATTGAGCTTACACCTTTTGACACCATGCAACAAGTTTCTCTTGTGTAATTCTGCCATACCACGTTTACTAAGATGAGCAAGGCGCATATGCCACAATTTTTTCGTATCATCACATGACTCAACAGAGTGAACTCCACCTGCAACGGTACTCCCAAACAATTTGTAGATATTCCCTGCAGTCATCTTGCCTTTCATCACAGTCAATGCTCCTTTAACAATCCGAATGGTTTCCCTATCCTCGTTAGCCTTAGGGATAAAACCATTCTTGTGCAAAGTGCCCAAGGAAATCAAATTCTTCTTCAAGTCTGGGATATGTCGAACACCACTCAACGTCCGAACGGAGCCATCGTGCATCTTAATTCTGACATCACCAATACCAACAATATTGCAACATCGATCATCACCCAAATAAACCGAACCAGAATTAACCGGCCTGTATGTCGAAAACCATTCCCTATTTGGCGTGATGTGATAAGAACATCCAGAATCAAGAATCCAAGCATCCGTCAATTGTGTCGTTGAAATAGAAAGCATATCACCCTCACTGCAATCAGAATTATCATCCTCGACCACGTTCACAGACTTGGATGAGCCATCACGCTTCTCATCAGTCTGATTTTTCAACTTCGGACAGTCTCGCTTCATATGTCCCGCCTCCTTGCACTTGTAACAGTGAATCGTCTTCTTATCCCTGGATTTGGATCTGGAATTCTGCTTCCCGGACCCTGCCTTCTCTGGCTTCCGTCCACGATCTCGATTACCCTTGACATATAAGCTATCGGCTTGAGAGCTTTCCCCTGCATTCTGCTTCCGCTGGTTGTGAGCCAACAAGGCTGCAGTAATCTCCTCAACGTTGATAGTCTATTTCCCATATGTAAGAGTAGTCACCATGTGTTCGAAAGAGGGAGGCAATGAACACAACAGAATCATCGCTCTGTCTTCATCCTCAATTTTCACATCAAGCCGAGCCAGATCAGAAACGATTTGATTGAAGACATTCACGTGTTGCGCCAAATCGTGATCGTCCTGCATCTTCAGCCCATACAGTCGCTGCTTCAGATACAGTTTTGTTGTTAAGGATATGGACATAAACTGACTTTCCAACTTCCTCCAAATTTCGTCTAGAGACGATAGATGCATGACGTGATACATGACCTCGTCTGCCAAGCATAATCGTATGGTTCCTGCCGCTCGCTGCTGTAATTCTTCCCAATCTTCCTCATCCATCGACACCGGCTTTGTAGGTCGCAAAGCCTTCAAGATCCCTTGCTGCGCCAATAGATCCTTCACCCTCGTTTGCCATAATCCGAAGTTACCCTGACCATCGAATTTCGCGACTTCGAATTTTGCTCCTGACATCTGATACCAATTGTTGACGAAAACGGGTAAAGAAAACAAAAGACCACAAAAATTTTACGAGGTTCGGCAATGTGCTTACGTCCTCAGTGCCTAGACGGCGCTAGAAGTTTTATTCAATGATATTTTAGGTCTAGGTTACATCTCTATTTATAATAGAAAACCCTGATAGATAATTACAAAATCATAAATATCATGTTCTGTATTCAATTCTATGCCAACTCTCGGAATAATTTCATTAGGAAAACTTGCATGAACTGAAGTAGCAAAATTATTATAAGAATCAATCTCGCTCAAACTTTTATCTTCCTCTGAAATTGTTTTACCCATTGGCTCAATTGATGGAACAATTTTTTTAAACTTTAATCTTCTGCAAATAGTTTTAGTTGTATCACTTATATCTCCATCCATAACATAAAAAACAAAATTTATTATTAAAAATTAAATAAATTAAAGCATTATCTATGATAATCACTATCAAAAGTTTCATATACATTTACTAGATTAAATAATGTATATTCATAAAGTAAAAATAAGAATAATAAAATTAAAACTTATCATCCTAGAGAAAGAGGTAAACTACTGAAAAACGATTGATAAGAAATGGCTTAAGCAGGTGAGCACCAAAAATGGAGGCAAACTGCTAGAAAAATCGATCGATAAAACAATTATTTAAATGGGTGAGAAGCAGCAAGATTTGTTCAACCCTTTCCTTTATTTTAATTTGTTTTTCCTTTTTCTATGCTTGAATCACAATGTAAAACAGGTCTTTTGCATTTATTTTTTTATTAAATTTGTGTTTTCTTTCCTTCTTTTTTGAGGTAAGTTCATTAATTGTTCTTTTAAGGTCCTTCGACTCAAACGGTGGATGAATCACAAGCTTTGTATATGGTCAAATAAAATAGATTGAATCTTAAAATAATAAATAAATGACATAGTAAAGAGAATAAGGGTCAGTCCACAGGAACTAAGGAGCTTCTAATTTAGGGCAGTCTTAACTTTGACAGTGGTAAATAAAGGAAAGTAAATTGGGGGATTTTTGATTGAGAAAGCTTAATAAAAAGTAAATAATAAAATAAAGTTTGAAATAAATAGTGAAAAATAATGTTGAAGAAGAAATCAATTTAATAAGATAACCTCAAGCCTCACTTTAACTCAATTCCATTTTATCATCGAAGAGGATTTTTATCTCAAATATATGCCAGTTATAGTCTATAAGACCTAACCCTTATAACTTACTTTTCTCTCTGATAACCAATAATCCAAAGCCTATCTTTGAAATTTAGTTTTACTTGGACTAATCACAGCTACCGTGATTAACACCAATATAGTTTTAGTTTTGAAAAAACCCGATTCACGAAGTCGAACATGCTACCATTTGATTCTTCCTCCCAACTATAAATCGAAACAATGTTCAAAACAACGAGCTCTTTTTGATTCGAAAGTGTAAAGATTTTAAAGGAAAGGTCGATTGTAATCCAAGTTTATAGAAAATTAAGAATAATATCTAAAGATTATTAAGTGATTTTCAATTCTCACGTTTGGAATTGAATTATCGCTTTATCCCCTGGCTAATTGAGAAATTAGCTAAGCATGATAGAAATCATACTTAGCATATTTTGAAAAAGAAAGTAAAAAATAAAAACAAATATTAAAGAAAAAATAACTTTTAAAAAAACCCCAAAGACAAAGTAAATTCAAAGTAAAGTTGTGTTTTTTAAGCTACATCCTAAAGGTATTTATAGCTTTCCAAAACCTTTAAAATGAAGTAGAAACGGCTAAAGATAATTCTTGAAAATATTTAAATAAAATCCTAAAAACAAGTGATAAATCCTAATTTGAATTTAAGTTGAATTCGTTCATCCGTCTAGAAATGTTGATTGGACTTTCTTCTAGAAGATACTGACTGAACGCCATGTCAAACGGTGTCATGCCCTGAGTCATGCCCACTACTCCAGACTTGACTCCAAAAAATAAAAAATTGCATAATTTTGTCCTTTTAGTGTTGTTTCTGGAATTTAAAAAAATGAAAAAATGCCCAAACCAATTGCATTACTTAATCAACAAAGAGTAATTAAAGATAAAATAATAACGATATAAATCACATTTCCCCTCACTTATTCAATATCGAGCATTTTTCAATCAACACATCAAAATCACAAGTTACCATCCTTCATCTCACAATATATCCAAGATAACCAAATGAATCAAGATCATAGCAATTACTGAAGTTAACAAACAATCAAGTAAAAGCACAACTAGGAACAATTTTAAGAAAAACAAGATATCCCAATAATCTGTCAACATCAATGAAACAATACTCAATACCTCAAAATATTCATTCATTTCTTCTCAAAGTGTTTAAGGTAAAATAAAATCACTCAAGCATGGACTAATCAAGATATTATCATAAACTTGTAATAGAATCAAGTCTCCACTACTAAAAATGCACATAATGTGATAATCAAAGGGTCTTTAAAACAAGGTTTAATGGGTCTTAGGTTAAGGTAGGAAAATGTCATAATCATGGGTTTAAATACCAAGACAAGATATGTACAAATAAATCCTAACTTCATGAATTACGTACCAAAAGAATACATATAAGTATAAACATCAATAACATTTTTTGAATTATTTTTTGTTTTTTTTTTGTTTTCTTTTTTCTGGTTTTTCTTCTGTTTTCTACATTACATTGTTCTAATTTCTGCACTACTCGAACCAATTTCTTTTTTTTAAAGAAAAATAACTTGAAACTAAAGAAAATACATCAAGTAAATAATCTTCTTGTCCTGATAAGGGTAGAAAGTAGAGGTAAAAAGTAAAAAGGCTAGGTTTAATAATGTGGTGGAAACAAAGAAAGAGGATAAAAGATCAAAAGTGATTCAATAATGGATATATATAAATGGGTAGGCTATTTGGGTATAAGAGTGGGTTATTCCAAAGTGCTCCTATCATATTAAAGAATTAAGTCCAACATGTAGTCTCGATATGCATTTAAATTACGAGTTCTAGAATTTTGAAAACTAGTATGGCACATTCAGCCAAACAATGAGAAAGAATGAAAATATATGCTCGTTAAGCTCATATCTCACATGAATTTTTAACATGTACTAAAATAACATATCAATTAACAAATACATGGGATATCAAGTAAATTTTAAAGAAAACTACTAGTCAAGCCAATACTATCATGCATCTTAAGTTAAATAAAAACTAAATCATAAATCACAAGGCAACCAAAGAGATAACGTGAGACTCATGATATGAACTAAGATATTTCAATATGTCAACCAAGGGAACTTAAATTCAAACAAAAATAAGCAAGAGAAAGATCGATGAATGAAAGTTCTATCCCCTCACTTTAATCATATTGTCCCAATGTGTCAATAAAAGCAAAGAAAATGAATAGAATTACTCCCCATTCTAATGACAGCCACGACCATGACGAGAGGTACCCGAACAAAGGTAAGATAGGATCTCGACAAGGTTAGTATTGATGGAGTTGAGTCGATTAAAAATACCTAGGTACCTCAAAAAATTCAAAGAAAAATAAAATAAATGCATGGTAGGAATAAATAAACTAAATTACATTAAATATAACAAAAAATAAAAAAATAATAAAAAAGGGATAGCTCCCATTAAAACACTTTTGTTTAACGTCGTTAGCTCGACGACCTGGTTCAGATTACAGGTTATGAGAAAAATACTTCATCTATTTCATACATTTTTTCCAAATAAGAACTTCCTTATGATAAATTCTACGATCGTATAATTTTTTTTATTTTTTTGTGTAGATTTTAGCATTCCCAAAGACTTTTCTTCAGATCCTTTTCATCTTGTCCGAAATAATTTTCGACATGGTATAACCTTATAAAAATACCATATTATATGCCCCTTTTACTTAATTATTTTGTTAGTTCTCAAGCCCATTTATTCACATACAAGTGTATAGTTCATTTAATTGCATATGGTAGTGTTTGCATGCTTCACTTGGTTTATTTGTGATTTCGATTCTACTTTGGGAGAAATGTTGTTTGGTGTGGTAATGTGCATGATAAGTAAGGAGGATTGCTTCGAGAAGGAACTTTACTGCAACATTTTTTATAGAATTTCTGGGCTCACTAGAAGACAAAAGCTGAAGATATTTTGCAACCCTCCACACGTGAACCTATACGACAGATGTGCCCCACATGTAGGGAATCTTTTCCCTAGGGAACCCAAAAGAATGAATGGCACAAAACCCTAGTCTCCTTTACTGTAAATAGAACAAAACACCCTCATTTAAGGGAGATTTGACTGAGCTAAGAAAGAGAGAAAAAGGTGGGAGGTGGCTACCTTTCTACTTTTTTCATTTTGTGTCCTCCATGGTTGGGAGCTTAAAAGGCACAAATTTGTTGGCATTGAGAGAAGTAGAAGAGCTTGTGTGGTTCATGGCAGTCCAACAACAACTTTGGGAGTTTGCTTCTCCTTAGTGCTTTTTACTTCATTCAATATTTTGAAAATGGGTTGTAATGATCGACAGCTTTTTGTTGAACTTTGATCAGCCATGAACTAACTATTTTGGATTGGGTTTATTGATGATGACTATGTTTTGTTGAAATGAATGTTATGGCATTATTCTATTTATACATGCTTTGTTCATTGTGCTTATTGCATGGGTTTGTAAGAGCTTTCGAAAGATTGCCTTTACCCTTATTTGATGCCTAATGGTCGAGAAAATTAGGTTTAAGATCTAAATGGATAATGGGGTTATATTGAGAGGTAAACCCTAAATCAACATAGAGATAAGGATATAATTTCAATGGCAAAAAAGAGCAGAGCTTAAGGGGTAGTAATATGATAGGGTTTACGATAAAAGTTATTGCTTTAGCATTTTATCTACCAGTTTCTGGTAAACTCTGTTGAACATATTATTAATTGGATAATGATTTTCATTCATTAAGACAAATCATAGGAATTCTCAATAGACTCAGCCTTTTTATTCCTTCATGAAGAAACCGCACTGTAGATACTTGTTTTGTTCGAGGTTTTCATTCAAATTTCATTTATGTTTATAGTGCGCATGTTATATAGTTATAGGTATATATTATTATTATTATTATTATTATTATTATTATTATTATTATTATTATTTTTATTGTTATATTTAGTTATGCGTGTGTTTATGTATGTATATATATATATATAATTATACGGTTATATTGTGGCATATATACTTATGTGGACGAACATATATAATATTATATATAAAAAAAGTATTGGTGTGTGTTTATATTCTATACATATAAATATATATTAAATAAAAAATATTTATATATAAAAAATATTAGCTTGAAATGTACCAATCTTATTCATTGTTTACAGCTCGAAGGTAACAAAGAGTAACTACATGAAGCCCAAAGAAATTAAAAGACAAAGTGGCATAAACAACAACCAATGCCTGAACTGAAGCAAGTCCAATCGGTTAGGAGCCCTAAGCAGCAACCCATGTGCCAACTAGGGTTTAGAGAGAATGCCCTCACTATCCATGTGCCACAAGGAGATCTGAGTCGTCAGACCTGTTAACCATTCTGACAATCCAAATCAAGACCAAAATTAATTTTTTTATAACCCTAAAAAAAGATATACGTAGCCACCTATCAAGAATTGGATATATTGAGATTCAATGGTCTAGATGCAATGAAACTTAGGGTTTTACCCTAAAGGATACCAGTCGTCGACACCAGTAAAGCTTAATCATTCGATGACCGAGTGTGAGATGCACGCACGAGCCATTGGGCTCTTCACTCACTCAATCTAATCCTTGCCCAACCCATGCATTCACTAGTTCCCATGTGATTCAAGCTGCAACAATGGCTCGACCGCCTCTATTATACCCGAGTACCCGTACGACCTAGCAAACACTCTTCCATGACAGTGGTAGAGCCTCCACAACGCAAAACTTCAACAAATCCCTCGTGTGAAATAATAAACAAAAAAGGGAAATATTAGAAAAATTAAGGGGATGATTCTGATTCTAAAATCACAGAAAAGGAAAGGGGGAGAAAATAAATATAACAACACCAAAACAAAACAAATAGAGGGACCCTTTTTTTCTTAGGCACGAACAAAGAATAAAACAAAAAAAACATGCATCCATCTTTCAACAACAAAAACTCAAAAAAGAAATGATCATCATTTTCTCATCAGTAAGGGAACCGAAACCAAAAGAAGAGAAGGGCCTTTTTTATGATTGAACAACTTATCACCCAAAAGCAAAAATAAAACTAACCAAGAAGAAAAGGCCTCACCTTCCTTTTTCTGAAAAGTTGCACCGCCATCCCCAGAGTCAAAACACCATTGAGCTAATGGATATAACATTTCTTTTGAGTTTGTTTGGGGTTTAAGGGGTTATCTACTCAGGGTTTAGGTGGTTTTGAGTTTGGGGGTTCGAATGATATTAGTTTAGGAGTCTTTTTGCCCCTTATCGGGGCTGCTAAAGGGCAGCGGCCATGATGGATATAGGCTCAAAAGAAAAAAAGTAAAAAGAAAGAGAGATGGGGTTGAGAGGAAATAAATGGCAGAGAGAGCATTTAGGGAAAATGGGGCTGATACAAATGGGGCTAGGGTTTACTTTTCCCCAATATATATATATATATATATATATATATATTGGTGCCAAAATAATGTCGTTTAGGCCTAAGGCAACTCGCGTTGGTTATTGTTTAAGGGTTCCTCCCATATTTTTACTTAATACATTTTGGTCCCTAGTTTGAGACTTTTTGAGTTACTGATTTTCCCCTTTTCTTTATGCACCTTTCACTTTAGTCTTACACTAGATTATTTTAATTTTCTACTATTTTTCACATTTGGAATGTAATTTTATTGGTTTTTATTTTAGTCCATACTATAAGTTTATTTATATTTCACACTCTTTATATATTTAGCATGTTATTTACTGAAATTTTATTTTAGTCCCATTTGATAATATAGGTTTTATTGTAAACCCAGTGCCTAGTGTTGTACAATGTTTATATTTCTACCCTGATTATTGTGATGTTTGTTGTTAAGCCTTTAAAGTTTCTGTTTATTATTATTTAGTCCTTATTTTAGTAAGTATGCTTAGTTTCTACTATTTATGTTTTGGGCTGCTATGCTCCTATTTTTATGTTTGAGTCCTCCGTCATATTTGTGTATGTTGCTATTAATATTTAGGTAGGTTTTTCTAGGGCTTATTAGGAATACCATATATATACTATAATGTATTGTTTAAACTAAGGAAGGGTAAGCATGCTTTAAATTCCTTTATTATATTTATTATGATATTATAAACTACCTTAATATACCTAAATAACATTTTAGGATTCATTAATTTGTACATACTAATTTCTTGGATATGTAGATGCCTTCTTTAATTAGTTGTAAATATTTGTTTTTGCACGTTTACATGTTTACGTACGTATGAGTATGTGAATGAATTGCGTCTAAACTGCATGACATCACTTTTGCATAATATGTATGATATCCTCATGACTATAACTTCACCCGATCGAAAAATTAGAATAAAGGTTATACAATTTCATTTTACAATTATTGTGAAGTAGTTGTCTTAAGGCATAAGAAAGTTAGTTTCGAGAATTTTAAAATGAAATTGTATCATATTAAGTGAAAACCCTAAAAATTGACCACACCTAAAATTTGGGAATAAGCGAAAAATAAATGTTCATCAATTTAAATTCGTCGAGAAAAGATCATTAGAACTTATAAAAGGTCTGATCTCGACATCTTTAAATAATTGAACATCCTTCTTCTTTCTAAAATGATTGGTAATTTCTAATTTAATTTGATTTATTTAATCGTTGTTCATGCATTTTGAAATTTTAATCAATAATGAATTTTTAAATAGGATAATGATATTTCTTTATTTCAATTGGAGTAAGAACTAACCACTTTAAGGCATGAAAGTTTTTCTATTCTCGATAGGATATAATTAAGTATTGTCACTTTTCGTCCTAAAATTCAAAGAATATTATTTAAAGGGATCTTACATTAAATTAACTCAAACTTGTAAGTTTCATTGCAAAGACAATTAATTAATCGACTAGGTATCAATTTAGGGCGTTGTGGGGGTGTTAACCCTTCCCCATGCATAATCGATTCACAGACTCAATTTTTTGGAACATATACCTAAAAACGTTGTTTTAATAATATTAAAATTATTTTTATTAAAATGACAAATTTTTGGATGTCCAATCACACCCTAATCAAGGAGTGAAGGAGACTCCTCGAATCATTTTTTGATTTTAAAAGGAAGCACTAATTAATCGATATGAGATTTTTAAACCACAAGTAAATAATTTTTTAAGAGAGTCAGACCACTAGTCAATTAATTAATTGTCTTTGCAATGAATATTACAAGTTCGTTCTAACTTAATTTTTGATCCCTTGTTTGGTTAAAATAAATATGTATTTGCAATTTGGTTAACTAATTTGTTTGCTAATGTTTTTTTTATTACATATATCTTAAAGGGAATTAAGAATTGATATTTGTGTTTGTCTGATTGTGTGTTTTTTCGCTTTTCCTCAAACACTGTTCACTTGCATTATCATAACATGAGCTAAAGCCCTGCTCTATCCCATTTAAGTAGGAGTGAGAAGTTACTCCCTCGTGATGGTTTTTACCTCTGTATGGGATAGTAGATCGCTCCTGGGGCTCAGCCTTATGGTCCTCGTGATTTTTTTAACCTTCGTATATATATAAGGAGGTGTGTCCTCTTGAATTGAAATCAAACCGAAAGTCTGAGATGGGCCAGGAATGAGGATTTGGCATCCCAAGGGGGCACCGACAAGGATAATTCAAGAACCCTTTACTTTAGAGTCGAACCCAATATATAATGAACCTAGAACTCAAACCTAGAACTCAAACCTAGGTACAACCTAACCAAACCTTAAGGATCGCATGATGAGAGCACACAAGGAAAAGTTTTTTCTGAATTTTTTAATATTTGTAGTATAATTTTACTTTCTAAATAAATGTATGAGAACTAGAGATTGTGCGGTTAGGTTTATTTTTCAAAATAGGCATGTGAACGAGATGGCATGAGGTTAAGAATTTTCTGTTAAAAAAGTATGGAGTAGAAATCATGTTTGGGTAGGATTTGTTAAAGCATTGGGTAGCCAATATGTCGGGGTATTTTTGTTAACAAGTTGTATTATGCTCGATTGATTTCTTTATGATAACTGACTAATTTTCTTTTTCATTTTTTCATTACACTATTCATTTCATGATGTTGATCTGTGATCGATATCTGTATAGATGGCAAGTAATATGAAACGAACGGTCCAAAAAGGGGTAGAAGGAAATGCAAATGTTTTGAGGTGGTTCAAGCTGTCCTAACCAAAAAATAAATATAGATTACCCCTTGGATACGTGTCAGATTTTATTAGTTACACTCACATCAATGTACTTCAAAACAATCTGAGTGAACTGAAAGATCTCTGGGGAAGATGTGAAGCGATCAATAAGCAAATGTTCTACCAGTTGTATGATGATATTTCCTATCTCTTAGATGTCCCAATTGATAGAAATTTGTTTAGAGCTCTGGCACAGTTCCGGAACCCTGCCTACAGCTGTTTTACTTTTGGTCGAGTGGATCTGACAACTACACGATAAAGGAGTATCATACTTTGATCTGTTGTATGAGATTTGAAATAGACAAGGTGTACACCAAACCGCCAAACACCCCTTCTTTAAAAAAGAAACTGCTTTTGATGCCTGGGATGGGTCGTTATAAGTATCAAGAAGAAATGTGATAGTGAATGCATCACCTAGACTACCCTCAGAGAGGTAATAATCGTTATCCCGAAAAGAGAAAGAAGATTGACCTGTTTGATCTGGGAATTTATGGGCTAGTCATACTCCTGAAGGTCCTGGGCATGTTTATGTGTCAGTGGTTGACTTATTCGAGAGAATGGATAGCCATGTGGACCCCGTTCAGCTATATTGGTCAGATATTTCATTCTTTGAACTCTTATAGATGAGAGGGAGAATGGTACTTCATAGGGTGTGCACTACTTTTTCTAATTTGGATCTTTAATCATTTCAAACACGTTGAGAGAGCACCTAGTCGAGTATTTCTAGAATTTTTTTTCGCCCTTGAAATATTTTCTTTCCCAAGAATGGCCTGGGGGTTTCACTGAATATAAATGGATGGTCATTTTCAAAGATATCCAAAATGGTGACATATTATGGTATGCTTCATGGAATATCTATTCAAACATACTCTATAGATATGAAGAGAGAGATTTGGTTCCTTTGCCAGTCATATGAGGTTTTGTGGGATATTCTCATTTGCTAGTTTCCAGACAATATAGGTCATGATAGTTTATTATTGCAACTTGAGATATATCTGGGTCAGAGTTTTCATTCAAAGGGGATCAATACAAAAGTAAGGTCAAATGGGTTGTTGATGCATGGAAACAGACTCGTAGAGTAAATCTCTTCACTTTTGATATGAAGCTTTCACAATAATATGAGGAATGGAGAAGTAATCGAGTCAATGACAATATCCTGATGGTCAATCCTAAAAAAATCAACCAATGGAAGAACTCCTTAGAGTTTTACCATCCCAGCTGGAATTGGATAAGCATGATTTTGAGCCTGAGAGAACGAAATGGAAGGAAACATTACAAAAGATGGAAGATGAGGTGTACTAAAAAGGAGTGGAAATTGTATCCAAAAAGGTCGCACTGACCAAATTGAAAAATTAGAAAAGCAACTCCGATTGGATTTTGAAGATCTTCAGTTGTCATGCCAACGAATAGTAAAAGCTCAGATGGCCGCTAGCTCAATTAAATCACCTACTGAATGGAGGCAAGAAATTGCAAGTCTGAAGAGAGACACTAGGGAAAGCAACAACTACAACAGAGTCAGCCCAAAATGAGAAACTGAAGGGCAAGATCTTGAGTTTAGAGGTAGCACTTCCACGATACCGAAGTTGAGAAGGCAGTTCAAGTCGTGGGGAAGTTGAAAACTTGATGGAGCGTGTGAATAAAATTGAAACTATGGTCCAAGACATTCAGAGAAGAGTAAGTGAACTTCCAATAGTCCTTTATAAAGGAGCTATACAGTGGCGCTATTGTTGGGAACAGACTCAGTGGAGAGTAAGCAAAGAGATGACCTCATTGCTAACTACTTGGATCATGCTCATGGAGTGGCTCAGTACTTTGTCAGCTTGGCACATGAAGTTGCTACTGTAAGTGAAGGATTGGAACCCGAGATTAAAGAAGCTTTGAGAATCTTGAGATTACTTGGGCACGTGTAACAATTAGGGGAGATAATTCAAATCTATCTGTGATATGTTTAAGCCTTGTAATTGAACTTCATTTCTAATACAAAAAGGTGTTCTAATAAATCATTCTGAAATCAACACCTTGCATTTTGCATCTGTATTTTACTTTTCGCATTGCATTTTATTCATTCATAGTCATATTTTTATATTTATTAATAAAACATCAACCTTAATAATATGATTGTATGGAAGGATATTGGGAACTTCCAAGGACCCGTATCACACTAGGAAAAAGGCAATGGATGATAAAATTACCCAGATTGAGAGAACTCAACAAGAGATACAAGAAAAATGAAAAAGATGCAAGAGGATATGCTAAGAGCCCAAAAAGAGCTATTTGGTAAGTTTGTTGGACTACTTGAAGGGAGGAATCCCAAACATGGAAAGGGCCTGATACCTAATACTATGACCGATGAACCACTATACCCACCTAGGTTCACTCTGATTCATTCTCAGACACTCCAGTAAACACATGTTCATATAGGGAAGGTCCACATTAATCTAGTTGGTGCTTCTGTCAACTTTTATCCTGGAGCGAGCTCACATCGGGAAGAACATTAGCGTAACCAAGTCCCAGACTTTGATGAAGAAGCCACGTTGGAGCAAAACAAGCAGCTAGAGGAGTAATAAAAAAAATTAGAAGAGAAAATCAGGGCTATAAAGGAACACTAGTGTGCCAAGGAGTTGTGTCTGACTCCTGATATGGTGCTAACTCCCAATTTCAAAGTTCTTGACTTTGAAAAATTCGATGGTACGAAATACCCCTCTGCTCAAATCATAATGTTTTATAGGAAAATGATTGGCTACATAGGGGATGATAAATTGTTGATCCATTGCTTCTAAGAGAGTTTAGCATGTTCAACCATTCAATGGTATAATTAGTTGAGTAGGGTTCACATCATGTCATGGAAAGATTTAGCCAAAGTTTTTCTAGATCAATATAAGTATATGAAGGATGTGAGGCCTAATCAAATAATGTTACAAAGCATGGAAAATAGATCCAATGAGAGCTTCAGACAGTATGCTCTAAAAATGAGGGATATGGTTGTACAAGTTCATCCGCCACTTGAGGAAGAATAAACAAACATGCTCTTTATAAACACTTTAAGAGATCCTTTTATTGGACACCTCATAGGGAATTCATCCAAGAGTTTTGCTGACTTGGTTACAGTATGAGAGATAATCAAAATTATAACCAAATGTGGAGACTTGATGGAGGTAAGTCTGGTATGAAACCACTAATGAGAATAAAGGATAACAAAGTCAATTATGTGGGAAAGTATGACTCCAATAACATCATTGTGTCTCGACCTCTGGCCGTAAGATCATCTATACAAAATTTTGCCAGATAAAGAATAAGTGAGCCAAGGTAAGATAGAGAAGCTTCGGTTTGACCTGATTCCCATGTCCTATAAGGAATTGTTCAAGATCTTATATGATAGACATGTGGTGTCACCTTACCATGTGTCACCTATGCAACCTCCATACCCCAAATGGTATGATGCTAATGTCCAATGTGAGTATTTCGCAGGGGTTCCTGGATATTCCATTGAAAATTACACTGCCTTTAAGAAGATTCTCCAAAGTTTAAGGTAAAAGAACATAATAAACTTTAGTGATAATGAACAACCAAATGTGGCTCAAAACCCACTGCCAAACCATACGGGTACAAGAATCAATGTAGTTGATGAGGAAAATGGGGAAATATCATAATAGTTGTGAGTGAGGTAAAATCATCAATACAATGGATATGGGGTCAAATGATAAAGTCAGGCCTATTGGTCTATAGTCCAGCAGTCGAACAAGTTGAGAATGGGTATGAATGCCAATATCACAACTGTGAGGGGCACACCATACAAGATTATTCTGAAATTTGAGATCTAGTGAAAATGATGATGGATGATAAGGAGATATAATTTTACAAGGAAGATACTGAAGAAGAAGCATAGATTTGTGCATCTGAGGGTTCTTCTAAGGGAGTTTACAATGCCAATTGCCCTTTAATCATCACACCTAAAAATTGTGTACCAAAAAATTAACTTCGAAAGTGATAATCAAACCCTCATCTTTATTCCCTTACAAGGACAAGCAGGTTCCTTCGAAATATGAGTAAAAAATTGATATTATAGAGAATGAGAAAGATGAAGTGGGTGAAGTAGGCCATTTCACCAGGAGTGGGAGATTTTACTCCCCAGATCAATCCAAAGAGCCTGAGAGATGATCTGTCAATGATAAAGGAAAGAAGGTTGATTTATTAATGAAAGAGGACGATTCAGTCATCAATGAGCCAGTGACAGAAAATGAAGCCGAGGAATTTCGAAAATTCTTGAAACACAACAAATATAGAATTGTTGAACAGTTTCAGAAGCTACCTGCTTAAATCTTGATCCTTGCTCTTTTACTGAGTTTTGAGGCACACCGAAACACACTATTAAATGTTTTGAATCAAATCTTTGCGCCAAAAGACTTACATGTGGATAAATTAGACAGCCTGGTGGCAAATATCCAAGTAGATAACTTTATTTCCTTTTCTAATAACGAGATCTCATATGGGATGATTATCAACCACAGAGCTCTACATATCATTTTCAGATACAAGGGACATGTTTTATCTCGAGTACTAGTTGACAATGGCTCTACGCTAAATGTAATTCCATTGGTGACCCTGAAGAAGTTGCATGTCAATAATACACACATGAGGACTTGCCAAAGCATAGTTTGAGCATTCGATGAAACCAAGAGAGAAGTGCTAGAGAATATTGAAATCCCTCTAACTATTGGACCATCTACTCATGAGGTTGAGTTCCTTGCCATGTACATCATTCCTACTAATAATTGTCTACTAGATCAATTAGGAATGGGCAATTCCATCCACATTCCACCAAAAACTCAAATTTATGATTGAGGGGAGATTGATATGCATCAATGTTAAAGAAGAAATTACTACTTTTTTTTCCACTACTACCCCTTATGTTTAAATAGATAAGGAAGATGTTGATTGTTCATTCAGATCTCTGGATTTTGTTAATTCCATATTCTTGGCTGAGGGAAAGAAGGTATCTAAGCCTAGACTATCCAAGTGCACCTGAATAGAGCTCAAGATGACTTTGGGAATGGGAGCTAATGCTGAAAAGGGGCTAAGGAATCATCTTCAGGGATATGTTAATAATGTGTTTCCAACCATTAAAAGAGATAACTTTGGCTTGGAATATCAGCCGACCATGAGAGAAAAATTGAACGGAAACCCGAAGATCCAAGAAAGGAGAATAACAATGATAGTTAGAGAAGACCACAAGAGGGAGCCGATGACTTTCCAGCCACTGTATAATACCTTTATATCCAGAGGTTATATATTTCAAGAAATTCAACAAGTCAAGAAACCCATTATCGAGGATGCCTTGAAAGATTTGAGTAATAACGTCATACTGGGTGATGAAACTGAAGAATGAAGAGCTGTAGGTATTTATCCCGCTCCACCAAGATTCGTGTTGGATAATAAGACTGTTGAATAATTGGTTGTGGTTTATAAAATTGTTTTAGAGTAATACATGAAAACTTTCCCTATTGTCTAAACTTGGCGCAATAGGTGATCTTATGTAAAGGGTTAACCTATATGTTTTTAATTTTCAATGAAATATGCATTTCTAATAATTCTCAAAGTGGCAAACATTCTTCCATGCACTTTTTTCATTCTTTATTATTATTATTATTACTATTATTACTATTATTATTATTATTTATCTTAATATGGGATAGATTCTCATGTGTGTACGTGTACGTGTACATATACGTGTACGTATATGTGTACGTGTACGTGTACGTGTACGTGTATGTGTACGTGTACGTGTACGTGTACGTGTGCGTGTGCGTGTGCGTGTGCGTGTGCGTGTGCGTGTGCGTGTGCGTGTGCATGTGCGTGTGCATGTGCGTGTGCGTGTGCGTGTGCGTGTGCGTGTGCGTGTGCGTGTGCGTGTGCGTGGGCGTGGGTGTACGTGTATGTGTGCGTGTGCGTGTACGTGTACGTGTGCGTGTGCGTGTACGTGTACGTGTGCGTGTGCGTGTACGTGTACGTGTGCGTGTACGTGTACGTGTACGTGTACATGTGCGTGTACGTGTGCGTGTACGTGTACGTGTGCGTGTATGTGTATGTGTGCGTGTGCGTATACGTGTACGTGTACGTGTGCGTGTACGTGTACGTGTGCGTGTATGTGTATGTGCATGTGTATCTGTATCTGTATCTGTATGTGTATGTGTAACATCTTAAATACCGGGTTAGTGACTAAATTGTAAAAATTCAGAATTTGATGACTAAAACAGAATAATTTTATAGTATTCTAATTTGGTATAGGGTTAAATTACAAAGAATAAATAATAGAAGGATAGAATGCTCTTTTGCAAGGAAAAATAATTAAGAATGGATTTATATATTAGCTCCACGTGGAAAAGAAGAAAGAAAAACAAGGTTCCAGAGTTCTCTTCTTCTCTTCTTTTCTCCTAAACGTGAATATTTATAGCAAAGGTGAGATTTTTTATAAGCTAATTGTTTGCTGAAATTTAAGTTTGGTTTTACTCCTTAGATGTTAATTAAGCTTAAGGAAAGCTTAATTTGCTTTAAAACAACAAGATAAAGAGTGTAGGAAGAATTAAAGAGAAGGAGTTCTAGAATGGAATTTTGAAATAGAGTTCATATTCGAAATCGGAGGTTGAATTTGACTTGTCATCGACTTAATTAAGACATACGAAGTGTTAAAATTAGATTTAGAACATGTTGCAAATTGTGGGAGATTCTTAAAATCTATGTGGAGGATTGGATTTTTAAGTTTAAGAGGTATTGAATGGGTATTAATTAGTTTAAGTAGGTATATGCAAGTTAATGATATAAAAAGAGTGGAAATATGAAGTGTTGAGAAGATTATAAAGAGATTTTCGTGCTAAAATAACATTTATGGGCTATGTGCATCGATGCACATTCAATGTGCATCAATGCATCAAGGGTAAAACCCAGAAATTCTTCAATGTGAATCGATGCACATGAAGTGTATCAATGCACTCCTTTAAAATAAAAACATCGAATGTCATCAGTGTATCGATGCACAAGTGGTGCATCGATGCACCCCCTAAAATACAAACATAGAATGGGATTTTTGTACCGATGCATAGTTAGTGCATCGATGCACCCGTTAAGGGATGCATCGATACATGGTGTAGTGCATCGATGCATACCTTCATTAAAAGATAAAAATAGATTTCTTTTTACCCTAAGGAGTGATAGTTTAGAATATATTAATTAGTATATTGATTAGTACCAATGTATTACCATGTAGATATAGAACGTAATTTCGTTCTGGAACAAACAAAGAATTAGGATCAAGTCAAAATAAGCAAGGCCAAGGTGAGTGCATATCCTAGATGAAATGGAATTGAGACAAGACTTACGATAAATCTATCTCTTATCATTGAATTTATGATTTTATATTCATGCACATGCATACATATATATGTGTTAACGTTATAGTGATTTCATGCATTTTTCATTCATGATTAACATGGTATTATATGAATGAATGCCGTTATCAGAAAATTCTTCCAGATATGTGAAATAATGAAAATAATCATATAAAGTGACTTATGTGTTTACATGGACAGCGAGGAAAGAGATATGAAATGAGAAATGTATTTATAATTAAGCTCATGTTATTTAATATGAGAGTTATAGGTATAATTGGCATGCCAAGAGTCGAGGGATTATCAGTGGTCCTTCGGGACATAGTGGTTTTTCGGAACAATCAGTGGTCCTTCGGGACGTAGTGGTCCTTCGAGACAAATATTCAGTGCCCCTTAAGGGAATTATGCGAGTTGTGGTGACAGCATAGTGCACAACCTCTATGTACTCACATACCTTTGTTCTCCATAATGTACATGGGAAATTCAAAGATAAGTTAAAGTGGATTTAGCATAAGAATGTATGTTTTATATGTGCATGTTACCGTCATATATGTGATAGTGAAATAGATGCATACAAATAAAGATGTCATGATCAGATTGTAAGAATTCATGTTCATGAATGCATTGTTATATATATATATTTATATTATGCTTCACTAAGTCTATAACTTAGCGTGTAAATAATTTACACATAGGTACCAAGAATCGAGAAGAATAAAAATAGCAGTGGCAAGAACAGAAGCACTGCTAGAAGATCAGATCAGAAGTAACTGATAAAGTAGGTATTTTGTTGTTTATAGTGTGTTGGAATGTAAGAAAAGTGTTAGTTACAAATGCTCTGATTAGTTTTGTCTTGTTTTGGTTAACATGTGTAAAGTAACAATGTTATTTTAATGAAAGTTCTAAATTTCCTTGATTTTTCGTCAAGAGTCAAAGTTTGAAAAGTCAATGTGACACCTCAGACTCGTATCCGGGTCGGGTATGAGTTTATCGTAATACCGTTTGGAGTTACAAATGCTCCAGCTGCTTTCATGGATCTTATGAATCGAATATTTCAACCATATTAAGATTGATTCGTTGTGGTATTCATTGACGATATTTTAGTGTATTCGAAGTCGGAATAAGAGCATAGTTCTCATTTGAAGATCGTTCTACAGACTTTGAGAGAAAAGAAGCTTTATACCAAACTCTCCAAATGTGAATTTTGGATGAAGGAAGTGATGTTTCTTGGACATGTGATTTCTGCAAAAGGAATTCGAGTGGATCCCCAAAATATTAAAGCCACATTTTAGAGTGGGAAGTTCCAAAGAATGTGTCAGAAGTTTGGAGTTTTCTAAGGTTAGCTAGCTATTATCGAAGGTTCGTTAAAAACTTTTCGATAATAACATTACCCCTAACCAAGTTATTGAAGAAAGAGGTAAAATTTGCTTGGACTCCGGAGTGCCAAGAGAGTTTTGAAAAGTTAAAGAAGATTTTGAAAAAAGCTCCAGTCTTTGTTCAACCCGAGTCTGACAAGAACTTTGTAGTGTACAGCGATGCGTCTCATAACGGGTTAGGATGCGTGTTAATGCAAGAAGGAAAAGTGGTGACCTATGCTTCGAGGCAATTAAAACAACATGAGATGAATTATCCAACACATGATCTGGAGATGGCGGCAGTAGTGGTCACTCATAAGATCTGGCGTCACTATTTATATGGTGAGCGATGCTACTGTTTACGGATCATAAGAGATTGAAATATTTGATGACTCGGAAGGAGTTAAAATTTAAGGCAACAAAGATGGGTGGAATTCTTAAATAATTATGATGTAGTGATCGATTTTCATCCGGGGAAAGTAAATGTGGTAACGGATGCCTTAAGTTGAAAGACGTTTGCAGCCTTAAGAGCTTTGGATGCCAGACTATCATTAAGAGGAGACGGTGCCATATATGCATAATTGACTCTCAAGCCATCATGGCTAGATCAAATTAAAGAATTGCAAGCTAGAGATGAAAAATGTTTAAAGAAGTTACAGCAGATAAGGAATGGAGAGGTTACGGATTATGAAGTGAAAGCTGATCGGAACCTATATTATCAAGGGAGGCTAGTGATTCTAGATGATGATGAGTAGAAGAAAGACTTGTTAACGGAAGCTCATTGTAGTCCATTGACTATGCATCCGGGAGGAAATAAAATGTATATAGATCTCAAGAGTCGATATTGGTGGCCTGGAATGAAGAGAGACATTACGGAATTCATATCCAAATGTTTGATGTGCCAGCAAGTCAAAGCTGAACATCAGGTTCCGTCCGGACTGTTGTAACCTATGTCTACTCCTCAGTGAAAATGGGAGAATACAACAATGGATTTGTAATGGAGTTACCTTTTACCCCAAATAAAAGATATTCCATTTGGGTGATTGTAGACAAATTGACTAAGTCAGCTCATTTTATTCCAGTACAAGTTGACTTTTCCATGGATATGTATGCTGAGTTATATATCAGGTAGATTATACGTCTACATGGTGTACTTGTTTCTATTATTTCGGATCGAGATCCTATATTTACTTCACGGTTTTGGAAATCATTACATAAAGCATTGGGAACTCGATTGAACTTTAGTACAACGTTTCATCCACAAACCGATGGGAAATCCGAGAGAACAATCCAAATTTTGGAGGATATATTGAGAGCTTGTGTTATCGAGTTCAAAGGATTGTGGGAAAGGTACTTGCCTCTTGCTGAATTTGCGTACAACAATAGTTATCAATCAAGCATCAAAATGGCACCGTATGAAGCTCTTTATGGAAGAAGATGTCGTACACCTCTAAATTGGCTCGAGCTTAAAGACAAAGAAATTCTTGGACCAGAGTTGATCCAGGAAGTGGAAGAAAAGGTTCAAGTAATTCAAATTAATCTCAAAGCAGCAACTGGTAGACAGAAATCATACACGGATCTAAAGAGAAATGAGATTAAATATCAAATAAGAGATAAAGTGTTTCTCAAAGTGTCTCCTTGGAAGAATGTTTTGAGATTTGGTCGAAGAGGAAAGTTAAGTCCTCGATTCATTGGACCTTATGAGATTGTAAAGAGAGTTGGACCAGTGGCATATCAATTGGCATTACCACCTAAAATGGAAAAGATTCATGATGTCTTCAATGTCTCAATGCTTCGGAAGTATAGATCTGATCCCTCCCACATTGTGACTCCAGAAGAGATCGAGATTCAACCGGATTTAACATATGAGGAAGAATCGGTTCAAACCTTAGCTCATGAGATTAAACAATTAAGGAACAAGATTATTCCATTAATCTAAGTATTGTGGAGAAATCACAAAGTAGAGGAAGCAACATGGGAGCGTAAAGAGGATATGAGGAATCAATACCCCCATCTCTTCGTGTAATGAAAATTCCAGGACAATTTTTCTTTAGGGGGAGATTTGTAACATCCTCAATACCGGGTTAGTGACTAAATTGTAAAAATTTAGAATTTGATGACTAAAATAGAATAATTGAATAGTATTTTAATTTGGTATAGGGTTAAATTGCAAAGAAGAAAGAATAGAATGATAGAATGGTATTTTTCAAGGAAAAATAATTAAGAAGGGATTTATATATTAGCTCCACGTGGAGGAGAAGAAAGAAAAACAAGGTTCTAGAGTTCTCTTCTTCTCTTCTTTTCTCCTAAACGTGAAGACTTATAGCAAAGGTGAGATTTTTCATAAGCTAATTGTTTGCTGAAATTTAAGTTTGGTTTTGCTCCTTAGATGTTAATTAAGCTTAAGGAAAGCTTAATTTTATTTAAAACAACAAGATAAAGAGTGTAGGAAGAATTAAAGATAAAGAGTTCCTGAATGGAATTTTGAAATAGAGTTCATATTTGAAATCGGAGGTTTAATTTGACTTGTCATCGACTTAATTAAGACATACGAATTGTTAAAATTAGATTTAGAACATGTTGGAAATTGTGGGAGATTCTTAAAATCTATGTGGAGGATTGGATTTTTAAGTTTAAGAGGTATTGAATGGGTATTAATTAGTTTAAGTAGGTATATGCAAGTTAAGGATATAAAAAGAGGGGAAATATGAAATGTTGAGAAGATTATAAAGAGATTTTCCTGCTAAAATAACATTGCTGGGCTATGTGCATCGATGCACATTCAATGTGTATCGATGCATCAAGGGTAAAACCTAGAAATTGTTCAATGTGCATCGATGCACATAAGTGTATCGATACAGTCCTTTAAAATAAAAACATCGAATGTCATTAGTGTATCGATGCACAAGTGGTGCATCGATGCACCCCCTAAAATACAAACATCGAATGGGATTTTTGTACCGATGCATAGTTAGTGCATCAATGCACCCGTTAAGGGATACATCGATACATGGTGTAGTGCATCGATGCATACCTTCATTAAAAGATAAAAATAGCTTTCTTTTTAGCCTAAGGAGTGATAGTTTAGAATATATTAATTAGTATATTGATTAGTACTAATGTATTACCTTGTAGATATAGAACGTAATTTCGTTCTGGAACAAACAAAGAATTAGAATCAAGTCAAAATAAGCAAGGCCAAGGTGAGTGAATATCCTAGATGAAATGGAATTGAGACAAGACTTACGATAAGTTTTTCTCATATCATTGAATTTATGATTTGATATTCATGCTCATGCATACATATATATGTGTTAACGTTATAATGATTTCATGCATTTTTCATTCATGATTAACATGGTATTATATGAATGAATGCCATTATCAGAGAATTCTTCCAGATATGTGAAATAATGAAAATGATCATATAAAGTGACTTATGTGTTTACATGGACAGTGAGGAAAGAGATATGAAATGAGAAATGTATTTATAATTAAGCCCATGTTATTTAATATGAGAGCTATAGGTATAATTGGCATGCCAAGAGTCAAGGGATTATCAGTGGTCCTTCGGGACCTAGTGGTTCTTCAGAACAATCAGTGGTCCTTCGGGAAAAATATTCAGTGCCCCTTGAGGGAATTATACGAGATGTGGTGACAACATAGTGCACAACCTCTATGTACTCATATACCTTTGTTCTCCATAATGTACATGGGCAATTCAAAGATAAGTTAAAGTGGATTTAGCATAAGAATGTATGTTTTATATATGCATCTTATTGGCATATATGTTATAGTGAAATAGATGCATACAAATAAAGATGTTATGATCAGATGGTAAGAATGCATGTTCATGAATGCATTGTTATATATATATATATTTTTATATTATGCTTCACTAAGTCTATGACTTAGCGTGTAAGTGATTTACATGTAGGTACCAAGAATCGAGAAGAACAGAAATAGGAGTGGCAAGAACAGTAGCACTGCTAGAAGATCAAATCAGAAGTAACTGATAAAGTAGGTATTTTGTTGTGTATAGTGTGTTGGAATGTAAGAAAAGAGTTAGTTACAAATGCTCTAATAAAAAAAGTGTTAGTTACAAATGATATGATCAGTTTTTTCTTGTTTAGGTTAACATGTGTAAAGTAACAATGTTATTTTAATGAAAGTTCTAAATTTCCTTGATTTTTCGTCAAGAGTCAAAGTTTGAAAAGTCAATGTGACACCTCAGACTCGTATCCGGGTCGGGTACGGGATGAGGGTGTTACAGTATATGCATATGTATGTGTATGCGTATGCGTATGCGTATGCGTATACGTATGCGTATGCGTATGCGTATGCGTATGCGTATGCGTATGCGTATGCGTATGCGTATGCGTATGCGTATGCGTATGCGTATGCGTATTGGATAAGTAGCTTCTTCCTCATGAGGAGCCTAATGAAACTTTGAGTTTGGGATCAGATGAAAAAAAAGAAAAAAAAATAAAGATTAGCACCACTCTATCTATTGAGGGACGTCAGAGTTTGATTGAACTACTTCGAGAGTATAAGGATGTGTTTGCTTAGTCATATGAAGGCATGTCAGGTTTGAATACAAAATTGATGGTACACAAATTGTTGATTAAGCTAGAATGTAGACCTATGCAAACAAAACTTAGAAGAAAGAGACCCGAGATGCTACTAAAAATTAAAGATAAAGTGAATAAGCAATTAGATGTTGGATTCCTTAAATTGGCCAAATACCTTGAGTGGGTGGAAAATATTGCCCCAGTACTAAAGAAAGATGGGAAGGTTCGTATGGACGTTAACTACAGAGATCTCAATAGAGCAATTTCTAAGGATAATTTTTCTTTGCCACACATAGACACCAATGTGCACAATGCTGCTGGAAATTCCATATTTTCATTCATGGATGGGTTCTCCGACTACAATCAAATAAAGATGCACCATGAAGATATGGAAAATACCACGTTTGTCACCATGTGGGGCACATTTTTCTACAAGGTGATCCCGTATGGGCTGAAGAATGCAGGGCAACATACCAAAGAGCCATGGTAACATTATTTCACAAAATGATGCATAGATAAATAGAAGTTTATGTTGATTATATGATTGTAAAGGATAAGATAGAGAAAGAACTTGTTGAGAATTTGAAGAAACTCTTCTAGAGGTTGAGGAAGTGTCAACTGAAACTCAACCCAAATAAGTGTACCTTTGGGGTAACATTTAAGAAACTCTTAGGTTTGTCGTGAGAAAAAAATGGATTGAAATAGATCCAAACAAAGTCAAATCCATTCAAAATTTGCCATCCCGAAAAACACACAAATAAGTTCTAGGGTTTATGGGGATGTTAAATTACATTGCTCAATTTATATCACAATTGACTGAGAAATGTAATCACCTTCTCTACAAAAATAACTCAGGCAAGTCATTAATCTTTACTAGTCATTCTTTGAGAACTCAATGGGGTGTGTATTAGGGCAACATGACAAAACTGATAAGAGAGATCAATTTACTATCTTAGCAAAATAAATATTGATTGCGACGCAAGGTACTCACCAACTGAAAAGTTGTGCTATGTTTTGGTTTAGGTTACTCGAAGGCTCAGACAGTATATGGTGTATCACACCACTTGGTTGATCTTTATACTTTACCCTTTGAAATACCTTATGGGTGTACCTGCTCTATCTGGAAGATTGGCTCATTGGAAAATTCTATTATCAGAGTTTGACATCTAATATGTAAGCCAGAGAGCAGTTAAAGGGAGTACCATAGCAGATATCATCGTAAGTAGGGATTCTGAATAATATGATCCATTGAGTTTTGATTTCTCAGATGAAGACTTAATGGCTATTTCAGTATAAAAGACTATTACTTCTAGAAGTGAACATTGAAAGTTGAACTTTGATGGTGCTTTAAATTCCTTAAGGCATAGAATTGGGGTAATTTTGGTCTTACCTAGTGGAGAACACTATTCTTTCACCGGTCGATTGAATTTTTATTGCGCAAACAACATGGATTAGTATGTCGCTTATGTTATGGGTCTCAGAGTTGACATTGAGTGCAAAGTAAAGACACTCAAAGTATATGGGGATTCAGCTCTATTAATTTATCAACTCGTAGGTGAATGGGAAATAAAAGATTCCAAACTAGTTGAGTACCATAAATTGGTCATGGAACTTATCGAATAATTTGAAGGGGTTACATTGAATTATCTCCCCAGTGAAGAAAATCAAATGGAAGATGCCCTAGTCACTTTGGCAGCAACCTTTAAAGTAAATGAACATTCAAATATAATTTCCATTGAGATGCAGACTTGTGATATCCAACCCATTGTTATAGCAATGAAAAAGAATATGATGAAAATCCTTGGTATTATGATATCTTGTAATACATCAGATATCAAAGTTATCCTAACTACCAACTAATAATGATAAAATAACTATTAGATGGATGGTGGCAAGGTATGTTCTTGATGGTGAGATCTTGTACAAGAGAAGTCCAAATCAGGTTCTATTGAGTTGTGTGGATACCAAGGAAGCTAAAATAATCATCGAGGAAGTACATGAGGGAGTGTGTGGTACCCATGCCAATGAACATGTAATGGTTAGAAAAGTAATGAGGTTTGGGTATTATTGATCAATAATGGAAATTGATTAAATCAATTATGCCAAAAAATATCACAAGTGCCATATTTATAGAGACAATATCCATACCTCTCCTTGCCCATTGCACATGATAGCATCTCCTTGGTCATTCTCTATGTATGGCATGGGCATCATTAGAGAAATTACACCCAAGGATTCAAATGGTCATCTTTTTATCTTGGTGGCAATAGACTACTTCACTAAATAGGTAGAACTGGCTTCTTATGTAAATTTCACTCAGTCAATAGTATGTAAGTTCTAGAAAAAAGAGATCATCTGTCAATATGGTTTGTCAGAGAGAATCATTACTGACAATGCCTTGAATCTAAATAATAAGATGATGGAATCAGTCTGTGAGCAGTTCAAGATAAAGCATCATAATTCAACCACTTATCACCCAAATATGAATGGGGCAATAGAGGTAGCTATAAGAATATCAAGAATGTTATATAAAAGATGACTGAGAGTTATAAAGATTGGCATGAGAAGTTTCCATTCACTTTGTTTTCTTATCGAACTTCATTACAAACTTCAATTGGGGTAGCTCTTTTTTCTTTGGCCTATGGGATGAAGTTGTGTTACTTATTGAGGTAGAAATTCCCTCGCTGTAAATTTTTTTAGAGGTCAAGTTGAATGAGGCAGAATTGGTGCAAGCTAGGTATGACCAATTAAACCTGGTTGAAGAAAATAGATTGAAAGTCATTTTCCATGGTTAGATGTACTATAAGAGTATGATACGAGCACATGATAAGAAGGTTTGGCCATGAGAATTTCATGAGGGAGATTTGGTACTTAGAAGGATCCTACCTATTGAGAAAGATTTCTAAGGAAAGTGGATGTCAAACTAGGAAGGACCTTATATTGTGAAGAAATCCTTTTCTGAAGGAGCTTTGATCCTCATAGAGATGGATGGCCCAGAGCTAACCAATCTAGTTAACTCTGATGTTGTCAAAAAGTATTTTGCATGAAGATAAAGAAATACAGAAGAAAAGTGAAAGAAGAGGTTCCAAAAAATGAAAATGAAAAAGGAGTGGAAAAATAAATAAAAAAAAGGGAGTTCAAGATGAAAATCCGTAAAGGGTGTCTTGAAGCCAAATGACATATCAAGTTGAAAACCCACAAAATGGAAGCTTGATATGTGTTAAATTCAGGATTCATGCATGCTGAAGGTCCTGAATTGATTGCGAAGTTGAACAAGGCTTCTGGTTTGGACAGTAACATCAAATGGTGATCAGAGTTGGGACTAGAGATTGAAAAGGTCCATATTAAAACAACTAGAAAAGAAATTGAATGCATACAATATTCAATACTGATTTATGGCATCTAATGTCCGGGAATTTGGTAGTCTAGAGAGAACTTCACACCCTTAAGCATTGTCACAATTCTCAAGATCTCTTTAATAGTAGCTACACTTGAGTCACTTTGTGGCATGCCAATTTAAAAGCATCTTTAATATTGATATTTAGGGACACCTACTTTATTTTATTATTTTTTCAGATAAAAGTTTGCCATGTATTTACCCAAAAAACTATTCACATTTATATAAATAAAAAAAGGTCTTTTTCTTATTGACATTCTTTTGCAAGTATCTTACATTGAAATTGAATACATGTAGTTTAACTTGAAAAACATAAGATCATATTGTATTATTGTGCAAAAAGGTTTTGGAAAGTGCAGGTTTTTTTAAGATGATAATGATTTTAGCATGAGGCTTACATGGTGATGGGCTTTAGGAAATTAAAACCTTAGGGTACATAGAAAATTTTGGCAAGTTGGGGATAACCCACGATATTCATCACTGATTGGGTAAATGAGCTATGAAACCATTGAATGTTCTTGGGAATGAAGAAAGTGAAGATTATATTTAACCAAAAATGTACGTAATCAAGATTGTCAGTTGGGGTGAACCGGTGGTGATTTTTGTGCCCAATGTTGGACTAAGTCACAAGGCAATACGAGAGAGGGCTTTCCTTTGAAAATGAAAATATACTAAAAATTGTATTATTACACACATTTAGGAAGAAACGGGACCATGATATTCATAAAATGCATGATAACAAGTGCAATTGAGTATTTACAGGTCTTCCAAAAGAAAATCGAAGGTTGAAGATGTTGAAATCTCAAGATAAAAGTAACCAATTTAAAAGGGGAGGGGTTCAAATGACACCAGAGTCAAGGTATATTTCCATATCTGATGGCTATGATACGAGTTTCCATGAGAGATGTTTATTTTCAGAGATTCTCTTGAGTTCTAGACCTTCAGGTGTGATGTTTTCAAATTCTCAATCATACGCTAACAAGTTGTAATGTTTAATTTTCATATTCGATCATCTTGAATACAAGAGAAACAAAATGATCCTGGTTTAGTTATTTCCAAGGAGTGGTGTAGTGAATCAAATTTCTTTAAAAGATATTGTCTTCCCTAAAAAGTAGCGGAGTAGATCCTCATTTTTCAGATTTGATCTTCATGACAGTAGCGAAGTAAGTAAACCTTGTTTCAATATTTCCTGAAGAACATTGAATTGAACCAAATTTTCTAAGTTTGGTCACCCCTAGAGAGTAGTGGAGCATATCCTCGTTTTCCTAGATTTGGTCTTCCTATAGAACAGTGAAGCAAATTGACTTCGATTCAACTTTCCCTGAAGAGGAGTGAAATGAATCAAGTTTTTCAGATCTGATTACTCGGAAAAACATCGAATCAGATCACATCCGACCTACCCTGAACTTGAAGTGGAGCGGACTAACCTTTCAAATTCCTCATAACTAGACAAATATGACCATCCTTTGATCTTTGCTCTACTCCCGTTGCACGATAATGAGCAAAGAAGGGCAACTGTAGATACTCATTTTGTCTGGGGTTTTCATTCAAATTTCATTTGTGTGTATATATATATATTATTAATTAGCTTAAATATATGAGATTGTTAGGTTATTTAATATATATATATATATATATATATATATATATATATATATATATATATATATATATATATATATATATAAATATATATATAGTGTGCATGTTATATAAGTATAGGTATATATATATTATTATTATTATTATTATTATTATTATTATTATTATTATTATTATTATTATTATTATTATTAGCAGCTATGTGTGAATATATACACATGTTTATTGTATGAGTTAATTATTGGTTATTATTACTATTAAGTTATAATTATATATTATTATTATTATTATTTATGTTTATATGTTATATTATTATTAATTATATAGGTTGACTATTAGTTATTATATTTAGTTATGCATGTGTTTGTGTATATATACTTATGTCGATGTGTAATACCCCAAAATTTTGGTTAGTGACCAAAATATAAATTTTGAAAGTTTTGTAGCCAAAGTAAAAAAATTGGAAAAGTTCAGGGACCTAAGAGATAATTTTCTCAAAAAGAATTTTTATTCCATAAATGGATAGCTTACTCTTGAGAGAGGGGTTTTATTGAAATCAGAATCTTGATCTGGAAATTGTGTTAAAAACTAGAAAGTGTTAAAGTCCGGTAAAAATTCGATAAATCGGATCGAATAGAAATTTGGGGAAAATTTTGAAGGATGCTAAATTAATCTTAGAAATATTATTTCCACATTTTAAATTGATCGAAAATAATATGGATCATTGGGTTTGAAAATTTATTTCCATGTATAATTTGGATTGTTGGATCAAAGTGGCAAGATTGCAATTTTTGGAAAGTTGCTTTGTAAAATTGGAAAACGGTAAAATATTTTGTTCATATTTGACTTTGGAAATATGATAAGGTTATGTGGATTGGTATTATTGTAAATATCAAGTTTCATTAATGGCAAAAATGGACATTTTACATTAAATGAATTTTTAATTCATTTAAGCTTAAATTAAGACCAAATTCACATGAAATTAAATAAACATTTCATGAAAACTTAGTCATTTTTATCTCCATTTCTTGCTAAATTTTATTTTCCATTTTTGAGCAATTTCTTTTGGATTTTGGATCATGACGTGAACAGAAAGTTATTCTATTCGAAAAATGCTATCATTTGGTACCATTATTGTTTGCTTATTTGATTTTTGTTTAAAGATCTCAAATTCTAGGGTTTATGTTCATATTAGGGTTTATGGAATATATGAAAGATTTTGATGTCGATGAGGTTGTAGAATTATTTCCATGCATGATTGATGATTAAAATCACTTGTACATGATCATATAAACATTTGAAGTTTCGGCCTAACCCTAATCTTGGGAGAAATTTTTTTTTTTGATAAAACTAAGTTAGGTTTTTTATTATAGAGATTTTATAAGGTTGAATCAAAGTTGATTTCATGCTTGAATCGAATCAGTACTGAGCAAAATCGTGAAAACCCTAGTCTTGGAACTTTGAAGAATTTGGCCTGGGCTTAAATGTACGATAAAATTTTGGAAAAAAATATTTAAGGACTGGAAATGATGTATGAAGGATTCTACTAGCCTAAGAAAAGTTTTGGGACCATTTTTGTAATTTTATAAAAGTTGGGGACCTAATAAAAATTTTGGAAAAGTTATGGATTATTATGTAATTTTTCAATAGTTGATTTACTATGATTAAAATTAATGTTTGAGTGTTGAAATTGAAGTTAGGATGTGAAATTTGATTATTTTGGAAAGCTTGTAAAAGTTGAGGTTTAAATCACAAATATGGAAAGGTTGGGAGCTTAAGTGAAAATGTTATGTGAAGTTGGGATAAAAAAAGTAACTTGAGTGGTCAATTAGAAGTATTAAGGTCAACATTTATGTTTTGACATGGAATTTGTATCCAATAAGCATCGAATTTTTTTTTAGGAAATTATATTTTCCGAAGTATGCCTATGTTAGTAAGATTCTAACGTGTGGGTTAAATTTGAATATGTGTGTAATGATGCTCATTTAGATTGTGCGTTTAAAATCAAGATCAAGAAATATTAAAGCTAAGGAAAAGCTTAATGATGGCATGATAAATTCTAAGGAAGTTTGCAAGATAAGGACACCAGGTGAGTGCAAATTTAATTTGTACTTATGTTATTGAACAAACATTGGCTTGCGATGAGCCAGTGACGGAGCTACTATGGTAAGGAGTGAATCCTAAAATGTTATGTGATTTGTGATGCATGCATATATGTGGATTTTGTTAGCTAATAAAATTAGTGATCAAGTTGAAAATGCAAATTGGTGAATTCTGCTTAGAATTTATGTTATGGACAGTAAGTTTAGAAAATCACTATAAATTCTACAAAAATAATTAGAGGATGATTTTATACCATTGGATTCTAATATAAGTTTAGTTTTGTTTAGAACAAACGAAAACTAATTTGGAGGTATACACAAAAAGATTTAATTTTTAACCGATGATAGGTCAGAAAACGAGGCAGCAGATACTGCTCAAAACTGATTTTATCGGTAAAATTTGAAAATTCACCATAAATTGTACAAATTGAACGTAAATGAGTGAATTATTTAGATAGATTCGTATTTTATTATAGTTTCTATTGGTAAAATGGAATAATTTTTAAAGGTGTATTTTAATACAGAATAATATTTCTTTAAAGGTAGTGCAAACTGCCAAGATATGAAATTATGACCAACTTAGGGATTTAACCAAATTAGAAGCAAAGGATCAAGTTAAAGCTTAGTGAGGCTTATATTTTGACTCGCATATAAAGTCACAAAGAAAGTGCAATGCATGCATAATATTATACACGGATGTTTATAAATCATTGGGTAGGACTTGCGATAAGTCTACCTTAATTATATTGTCATGATATTTATGACATTTATCATTTAATTGATATATTCTAAATATGTCAAAGGTGAATATAGATTGCATTGGTCATTGTTTATTGCACATGATTATATCATGAATACATAAATGTTATTTCGGTTATGAACTGCCCAAAGGTTAAATGATATTGATATACCTTGCCATGGAATGATAAAATAAAAATAGATTGTATGCCCAAGCATGTTATTGAGGGTCAGTGGTATTAATGGCATGCCATAGAGTCTAGTAGATGCATATTAGGTAACATTAGAGTGTCTAGCGAAGACACATGGTGCAGGCCTCAGAGTGTCTAACAAAGACACACGATACAAAACATACGGTGTATATAGTGGGAAAGGCTCCACTTCAACACTAAGGTGCATTATTAGGTGAGCAAGGCTCGACCTCAGCACTACGATGCATAATTAGGTGAGTAAGGCTCGACCTCCGTACTACGGGGTAATATTTGACTCCGATATCGGGGACCTCATACAATTATACTTTGGGCTATGGTTTATTTGTTAACAAATGATAAACAGGTGAATAAGTTGTTGAGCTTATGTAGTAAATGGCAAGTATATTAGTAAGAAAATTTTATATTTGGTTTATATCATGTTAATATATAGTAACATGGTTGGAAAATAGGTAAAGTGATCATAATGCATTGAATATTATTATTATTTACATTTATGTGTTTCATTACCTTTAATGGTTCCATGGTTGCCTCACTAAGTGTATACTTAGCGTGTGATGATTTTCATGCCTAGGAAAATGAAGAAAAGGTGTAAGGAGTTGAGCTTTATATCAATCACCAAGGAAATATTTACAGGTAACAATGATGACATCCTACTATGTTTTAAAAGTTCTAGCTGGCATGTATACGAGAATAAAATGTCTTCAATTTCTTAATACAATTAGTATTAAATATAATTAATAGTATGAATAATGTTATTTTATTAAACTATGCTTAAAAATAATTTGGGTTTTAAATCAAACGTGTTAGAGAGTCTTATTTAGTTTATGAAACAGAATAGAACTATATATCACCACTTGAAACTGGTTTTGAATTGGTAACCAACAATATTATATTACAATATTTCTCTGAATAATTATTTTATTATAATTGTTCAAGTTATAAAACTGGTGATGTTTGAATAAAACAAAATTTTACTCAGTCCAATTAAAGAAATGTTTTGAATTTCTGATGTGACATCTGTAACTCATATTGATTCATGTATACGGGTTATGGGTGTTACATTTATTGGTATCAGAGCTACAGGTTTAGCCAATTCTAGGATTAAATTGTTCTTGTTTTGAGTTAAAAAGTGTATACATGTAACTAGGACGTCATTGTTACTGATTTGGTGATTATAAGGCTCGATTGATTCCACTCCTTACTCATAAAGGTGAATAAATATAGTGTATGAAAAAGATGTGTGTATTCAAGGGTTTGAAGAACGTGATCGAGCAGGAGGTTCAAAATAAACTAATAGTGATATTAATGATGTTAACCATCGTTCTCTTGTTTAGTCTAAATAATATGTTGTATTAGCACAATAGGAAGTGTCAATGTTATATTAAGGAAAACCCTCGTTTATGCATAATTATAGCATGGATGAAAGAATGAAACATTTTGCAACAATTGATCCTAAGTTATATGTGTACGATTAACCTTTTTGGCTAGAGTGCGAGTGTGAATCGTATTTGTAGACAGTAATTTCCTGGTAAGGATTCAACGTGTTGATTTATAATAGATTTGATAAAATTACCTTTCGAATGTAATTTTTGGAATGGATTGATTACCCCTACCGTGTTGCAATGAATTATCACTTAGAACAATTGAATTTTATAGAACTCGAAAAGTTTTGAGATATTTGTGGTAGGGAAAGAGATTAAATTTGTTTTCTAATGTGATTTTAGCATCAGTTGCTATAAAGTTATTGCTACTAGGTTGTTAAACCTTCTTAGTAAAGGAGGTGGATACTCTAACTTTCTAAGTTAAGTTATAAGATATTCCAATTATTCGAGGGTAACCAAATGTGTATCTGCAAAAGTTACCTGGATTACCTCTAGATTGAGATGTAGAAATTGAAATAGCAATGTTATCAAGTATTGCATTTATTTCTATAGTCGTATCGAATGGCTCCGACTAAGCTCATAGAGTTAAAGGCATAGTTAGGAGAATTGTTAAGACTGGGGATTTACAAGACTAAGCGTGTCAACTAGGATGCACCAGTGTTATTGTGAAAAAGAAAGACGATTCTATGAAATTATGTATGGATTATCGTCAATTAAATAAGGTAACAAAGAAGAATAATTATCATCTTTTAACGATTGATAATTTTTTGATCAGTTAAAAAGTTGCATTGGTGTCTCCCAAGTCGAATATCCTATCGGTATATTATTAGTCAAAGATGAGGAAGAAGATCTTCCCAAGACAGTTTTCAGAACTCGATATGAATACTAAGAGTTTGTGATAGTGTCGTTTGGTGTAACAAATGTTCCTACGACACTTATGGATTGTAAAAACTAAAAATTTTAGTTATACTTATATTAATTGGTGGTAGTGTTCATTGGTGTTATTGTGATATGTTCTAAGACCAGGGAAGAATACGATGTTTGTTTTTGTATAGCTCTTCCAACTATTGGGGAGAAAAATTGCATGCTAAGTTGACAAAGTGTAAATGTAGGTTGTCTAAGGTTGTATTCCTTGGCCCTGTGGACTCAAATAAGGGGATAAGAATATATCTGAATGAAGCATGTGCCATAATCGGATGATAAAGTCCAAATAATGTTTTAGAATTTCAATGTTTCTTGGGACTTGTTGGTTATTAACGAAGGTTCGTGAAGAACTTAGCAATGATAGTCTTCCCTCTGATCAAGCTATTGAGGAAAGACGTGTTATTCACTTGGATTGATAAGTGACAAGAAAATTTCGACATGTTAAAAGAAATCTTACATAAGCTCCAGCGTCAGTGTAATTATAATCTGAAAAAGATTATGCAATTTATAGTAATGCATCTCGTAATTGTATGGGATGTGTGCTTGTGCAAGAGGAAACGTTTTGGTTTATGCTTCAAAGCAACAAAAGAATTATGAAAGAAACTATTCGACTTATTATTTTGAGTTGGTAATAGTTGTATAACGCCACTTCTACATGGTGAGTGACTCTATGTCTATACGGATCTCAAAAGTCAAAATATGTGTTGACTCGAATGAGTGAAAATAAAAGAAATGGATTGAATTCCTTAAACAATGATGATGTTCTTATCAACTGCAAACATGAAAGGCTAATGTGGTGGTTGATACGATAAAGCTGAAAGACATTTCTATTCTAAGAGTTTTGAATACATGATTATCTTTAAAGAAATATTGTGTTTTCTTTGTAGAATTAAATTTAAAGCCTATGATGCTAGATCGAATAAAGGATCTTTAGAAGAAAAAAAAGTTGAAAATTATCAGGCTTGTCAAAGATAAACCAAGCAGGAAAAAGAGAAGCTAAATAGTTTAGAAGCAAGTATGAAAAGAGTTATCGTTGAGCTTGTTTCTAAATGGCTAACATGTCAGTAAGTTAAAGTAAAGCATCAAGTGCCTTCTGAATTATTTTAATCGATTTCTATCCCTTAGTGGGAGTAGGAACGTGTTACAATTGACCTTGTAATGGGAAAAGACCATTTAAGATAATCTCAAGATAGTTATTAATCGGAAAAAAAAGAAAGAAAAAAAAGTTGGATCAGTGACTTGTTACATAGAATTGCCTCCGAAAATGGACAAGATTCATAATGTGTTTTTCATGTTCCGATTCTCAGGAAGTATCAATCAAATCCTTAACATTTTTCATGTTCCAATTCTCAGGAAGTATCAAACAAATCCTTAACATATTATCACCCCATAGGAAATAGAGATTCGACCATATTTGATTTATGAAAAAGAACTAGTACTTATTAAAGTTCAACAAAGAAATCAAAAAACAAAAAAGCAGCATATTTGTCTATTTACATCAGATACGTATTGAACATTAAAGAACGAATTTTCTTAAGGGGGAAGAATTGTAATACCCCAAAATTTTAGTTAGTGACCAGAATGTAAATTTTAAAAGTTTAATAGCTAAAGTAAAAAAATTAGAAATGTTTAGGGACCTAAGTAATAATTTTCTCAAAAAAATTATTTCTTAAACGGGTAGTTTACTCTTGAGAGTGGGGTTTTATTGAATCAGATTCTTGATATGGAAATTGTGTTAAAAACTAGAAAATGTTAAAGGCGTAAAAATTCGATAAATCATATCAAATAGAAATTTCGAGAAAATTTTTAAGGGTGCTAAATTAAGCTTAGAAATATTATTTCCTCATTTTAAAATGATGGAAAATAATATAGATCTTTGGATTTGAAGATTTATTTCCATGTTTAATTTGGATCGTTCTATCAAAGTGGTAAGATTGTAATTTTTTTAAAGTTGCTTGGTAAAATTGGAAATGTGTAAAATATTTTGTTCATTTTGAATTTGGAAATATTATAAGGATATGTGGCTTGTTATTATTGTAAATATCAAGTTTCATTAATGAAAAAATGGACATTTCACATTAAATAAATTTTTAATTCATTTAAACTTAAATTAAGGCCAAATTAACATGAAATGAAGTAAACATTTCATGAAAACATAGTCATTTTCATCTTTTTCATGATCCCCATGAACAAGGTAAGAGAAATTTTATTTTTCATTTTTGAGCAATTTCCTTTGGATTTTGGATCATGTAGTGAAATAGAAATTTGTTCTATTCGAAAACGCCATCATTTAGTACCATTATTGCTTGATAATTTGATTTGTGTTCAAAGATCCCAAATTATAGGGTTTAAGTTCATAATAGGGTTTATGGAATAGATGAAAGATTTTGATGTTGTTGAGGTTGTAGAATCATTTCCAAGCATGATTGACGATTAAAATCACTTGTACATGATCATATGAACATATGAAGTTTCAGACTAACCTTAATCTTGGGAGAAAGATGTGTTTTGATGAAATTAAGTTAGGGTTTTTATTGTATAGATTTCATAAGGTTGAATCGAAGTTGATTTCATGCTTGAATCGAATCAAAACCGAGCAAAATCATGGAAACCCTAGTCTTGGAACTTTGAAGTATTCAGCCTTGCTTAAATGGATGAGAACAATTTTGGAAAAATTTTGTAAGGACTGGAAATTATGTTGGAAGTATTCTACTAGCCTTAGAAAAATTTGGGGACTATTCTATAATTTTATGAAAGTTGGGGGTCCTAATTAGTAATTTTGTAAAAGTTATGGATTATTGTGTAATTTTTTAATAGTTGATGCACTATGCTGGAAATTAATGTTTGAGAGTTTAAATTGAAGTTAGGATATGAAATTTGATTATTTGAGAAATCTTGTAAAAGTAGAGGTTTAAATCATGAATATGGAAAGGTTGGGAGCTTAAGTGAAAATGTTATGTGAAGTTGGGATAAAACAGAACTTGAATGGTCAATTATAAGTATAAAGGTCAACATTTATGTTGTGACATAGAATTTGTATCCAATAAGCATCGAATATTATGTTAGGAAATTATTTTCCAAAGTATGCCTATGTTATTAAGATTCTAACATATGGTTGAATTTGAATATGTTTGTAATGATGCTCATTTAGATTGTGTGCTTGAAATCAAGATCAAGAAATATTAAAGCTAAGGAAAAGCTTAAGGATGGAATAAGAAATTCTAAGGAAGTTTGCAAGCTAAGGACACCATGTAAGTGCAAATTTATTTTGTACTTATGTTATCGAACAAACATTAGCTTTCAATGAGCTAGTGACGGAGTTACTATGGTAAGGAGTGAATCCTAAAATGTTATGTGATTTGTGATGCGTGCATATATGTGCATTTGGCGAGCTAATAGAATTAGTGAACAAGTTGAAAATGCAAATTGGTGAAATCTACCTATAAGATAGTAAGTTTATAAAATCACTATAAATTCTAAAAAAATGATTAGAGGATGATTTTTATGTCGTTGGATTCTTATATCAGGATAGTTTTGTTTAGAACAAACAGAAACTAATTTTGAGGTATACACAAAAAGATATAAATTTGTAACCAAGGATAGGTCGGAAAACGGGGCAGCAGATTCTGCTCAAAACAGATTTTGTCAGTCAACTTTGAAAATTCACCATAAATTGTAAAACTCGAACTAGAAGGAGTGACTTATATGGATATATTTTTATTTGAGTCTAGTTTCCATTGGTGTAAATGGAATAATTTTTAAAGGTGTATATTAATACATAATAATACTTCTTTAAAGGTAGTGTAAACTGTCAGAATATAAAATTATGACCAATTTTGGGATTTAACCAAATTAGAAGCAAATGATCAAGTTAAAGCTTAGTGAGGCTTATATTTTGACCTGCATATAAAGTCTCAAAGTGAGTGTATTGCATGCATAATATTATGCATGGATGTTTATATATCATTGGGTATGACTTGCGATAAGTCTACCATAATTATATTGTCATGATATTTATGGCATTTATCATATAATTGATATATTCTAAATACGTCAAAGATGAATAGAATGCATTGGTCACTGTTTATTACACATGATGTTCTCATGAATACATAAATTTTATTTTGGGTATGAACCGCCCAAAGGTTAAATGATATTGATATACCTTTCCATGGATGGATCAAATAAAAATAGACTATATGCCCAAGTATGTTATTGAGGGTCAGTGGTATTAATGGCATGCCATAGAGTCTAACAGCTACATTTTAGGTAACATTAAAGTGTCTCGCAAAGGCATATATTGCAGGCCTCAGAGTGTCTAGCGAAGACACACGGTATAAAACACTACGGTGTATAAGGTGGGAAAGGCCCGACCTCAGCACTACGGTGCATTATTAGGTGAGCAAGGCTCAACCTCAACATCACGGTGCAATATTTGACTCTTATATCGAGGTCCTCATACAATTATACTTTGGGCTATGGTTTATTGGTTAACAAATGATAAATAGGTGAATAAGCTATTGAACGTATGGAATAAATGAAAAGTATATTGGTAAGAAATTTTGTTTAGATCATGTTAATATATAGTAACATGGTTGAAATATAGATAAAATGATCATAATGCATTGAATATTATTATTATTTACATTTATATGTTGTATTGCCTTTAATGTTTCTATGGTTGCCTCACTAAGTGTATACTTAGCGTGTGATGATTTTCAAGCTTAGGAAAAAGGAAGAAAATGTGTGAGGAGCTAAGCTTGGCATCAATCACCAAGGAAATATTTACAGGTAACAATGATGACATCCTATTATGTTCTAAAAGTTCTAGCAGGCATGTATACGAGAATAAAATGTCTGCAATTTCTTAATATAGTTAGTATTAAATATAATTAATAGTATGAATAAATATTATCATATTAAACTCTTCTTAAAAAATAATTTGGGTTTTAAATCAAACTTGTTAGACAGTCTTATTTATTTTATGAAACAGAATAGAACTGTCTATCACCACTTGAAACTGGTTTTGAATTGGTAACCAACAATATTATATTACAGTTTTTCTCTTAATAATTATTTTATAATAATTGTTCAAGTTATAAAACTGGTGATGTTTGAATAAAACAAAATTTTACTCAATCTCATTGAAGAAATGTTTTGAATTTTTTATGTGACATCTATAACTCGTTTTGACTCACGTATATGGGTTATAGGTGTTACACGATGAACATATATAATAGTATATATATAAAAGTATGGGTGTGTGTTTATATGATATATGTATAAATATATATAAAATCATATATATATATATATATATATATATATATATATATATATATATATTAATTTAAAATGAACTAATCTTATTCAATATTTATAAGCCCGAAGGTGACAAAGAGTAACTACATGAAGCCCAACGCAATTACAAGAAAAAATTAAACAAACAGCAGCCAACGCCCAAACTAAAGCAAGCCCAATCGGTTAGGAGCCCTAAGTAACAACCCATATGCTAGCTAGGGTTTGGAGAGAAGATCCTCACCATCCATGTACCGCAAGGAGATATGAGCCTTCAGATCTATTAACTAGTGTGACAGTCAAGATCAATACTAAAATTAGGGTTTTTACAACCCTAAAAAATTATATGCGTAACCACCTTTCCACCGTTGGATATGTTAAGATCCAATGACCTAGAAGTTGTGAAACATAGGCTTTTGCCCTAAAAGATACCAGGCACCGCCGCCTGTGAAGCTTTACTATCTAATGACTGGGCGTGAGATGCACGCATAAGCTTTTGGGCTTTTCACGCGCTCTCTCTGATCCTCGCCCAACTTACGCACTCGCTGGTCCCCACCTTATTCACATTACCACGAGGGCTCGATCGCCTTTGTTATACCTTAGTACTCGCACGGCCTAGCAGCACCTCTGCCATGACAATGGTAGGTGGTAGAGCATCCCCGACACAAAACTCTAATAAATCCCTCGCATGCAAAAACAAACAAAAAAAGGGAAATATTAGAAAAATTAAGGGGACGGTTTATGATTCTAAAAAATCGTCTAAAAAATCGAAAAGGAAATGGGAGAAAATACATATAACACCACCAAAAAAAAAAGGAGGGACCCTTTTTTTTCTTAGGCACGAACTGAGCACAAAAAAACATACATATTTCAGCAACACAAAACCAAAAAAGAGAGGAGCATCATTTTCTCATCAGTAAGGGAACTGAAACCAAAAGAAGAGAAAGGCTTTTTTTATGATCGAACAACCTAGCACCCAAAAGTAAAAAAATTGACCAAGAAGAAAATTCCTCACCTTCCCTGTCCAAAAAGCTGCACCGCCATCCCCTGGAATCAAAACATAGTTAAGCCACCGGAGGTAATGTTTCTTTTGAGCTCGTTTGGGGTTTAAAGGGTTATCTAGTAGGGGTTTAGGTGGTTTTGAGTTTTGGGTTTTGAAGGAGAGTGGTTTAGGAGGCTTTTCGCCCCTCGTCGGTGTAGTGGCCATGGTGGTCTTGGGCTCAAAAGTGGGTTGAGAGGAAATAAACGCCCAAGAGAGCATTTAAGAAAAGAAGGGGGCTGATACAAATGGGGCTAGGGTTTACTTTTGCCCAAAATATCACATATATATGAATGCCAAAATGGAACCGTTTAGGTAAAGGGTAACATGCGTGGGTTATTTGTGTAAGGACTCCTATATTTTTGCTGAATGCATTTTGGTCCCTGATTTATTAATTTCGTCCCCTTTTATTATGCGCCTTTCACTTTTGTCCTACGCTAGATTATTTTAATTTTTTGCTGCTGTTCACATTTGGCATGTAATTTTATTGATTTTCATTTTAGTTCATACTATAAGTTTATTTATATTTCACACTCTTTATACATTTAGCATGTTATTTCCTGAACTTTCATTTTAGTCCCATGTGATAATATTGGTTTTATTGCAACCCCAATGCCTAGTGTTGTACAATGTTTATATTTATGCCTTGATTATTGTCATGTTTGTTGTTAAGCCTTATCTGTTTATTATTATTTAGTCCTTATTTTAGTAAGCATGCTGAGTTTTTTCTATTTATGTTTTGGGCTGCTATGTTCCTATTTTTATATTTTAGTCCTCCATCATATTTATGTGTATGTTGCTATGAATATTTAGGTAGGTTTTTCTAGGGCTTATTATGAATACCATATATATACTATAATGTATTCTTTAAACTAAGGACGGGTAAGCATCCTTTAATTGTTGTCATTCCTTTATTAAATTTAGTATGATATTATGAACTACCTTAATATGCCTAAATAACATTTAGGAATCATTAATTTGTACATACTAATTTCTTGGATATGTATATGCCTTATTGAATTAGTTTTAAATATTTGATTTTGCAAGTTTACATGTTTACGTACATATGAGTATGCGAATGAATTACTTCTAAATTGCAAGACATCACTTTTTCATAATATGCATGATATCCTCATGATCATAACTTCACCTGATCGAATAATTGGAGTAAAGGCTATACCATTTCATTTTACGATTGTTGTGAAGTGACTGTCTTATGGCATAAGAATGTTATTTTCAACAATTTTAAAATTAAATTGTATCCTAATAAGTGAAAACCCTAAAAATTGACCACATCTAAAATTTGGGAATGAGAGAAAATGAAATGTTCGTCTATTTAAATTATCCAAGAAAAGATTATTAGAACTTATAAAAGGTCCGATCTTGACGTCATTAAATAATTGAGCATCCGTCTTCTTTCTAAAAGGATTGGTAATTTCTAATTTAATTTGATTTATTTTATCATTGTTCGTGCATTTTGAAATTTGAATCAATAATGAATTTTCGAATGGGATAATAACATTTCTTTATTTTAATTGGAGTAAGAACTTATTGTTTTAAGGCATGAGAGGTCTTTTCTTCTCGATAGGAAATAATTAAATATTATTGTTTTCCATCCTAAAATTCAAAGAATATTATTTAAAGGGATCTTAAATTAAATTAAGCTCAAACTTGTAAATTTCATTCCAAAGACAATTAATTAATTGACTAGGTACTGATTTAGAATGATGTGGGGGTTTAGGGTTCCCCATGTCTAATCGACTCCCAAACTATATTTTTTGGAACGTATACCTAAACACATTATTTTAATAATATTAAAATTACTTTTTATTGAAATGAATATTTTTTGGGTGCCTAATCACACCCTAATCAAGGATTGGTGGCGAATCCTCGAGCTGTTTTTTATTTTAAAAGGAAAAAACCAAATTAATCGAGACGAGACTTTTAAACCACATGTGAATAATTTTTCAAAGAAATTATTTTGACACACACGTGTTAGGACACTTCTTTATCTCATCTTGAATTTCCAGTTTACATTATAGTTTTTGTTACATCATTTCTTTATTTGTTCATATCTCTTCATACAACAATATTTTTGTCCATATTTTGTGTGCATAAACTTTACATGATTTACCTCCAATCTCTATGGAGACAATACTCACTCATCACTTTATTACTTGTTCGATGTGTATACTTGCACAATTTGCATATCAATTATAGTACATCACAACACGTAACAATATATCTTTTTTCCCAAAATGTATAATTTAAATGTTCTGGCGATGATTTTAATTCCAACTTTGATGCTTGCAAAATGGAAGGGAAAAGTTTAGATTTTGAGGGAACTAGACGTGAATCAGAATAAAATGAAAAGATTTTTTCAAATTCCCTGATTTCTTTATTGAAGTCTTCCAAATCCATACATAAATCATTAATAGAGTTAGATTCCATATATTCATTAATGGTAGGTTCAATAATATCAATAAAATTAATACTAACAATGTTATTTGGATATCGTATTACTTTGTAAACATCAAACTTAACAACCTCACCATTAAACTCCATCGTAAGAATTCCACTTCTTACATCGTTTTTCGTATGCACCGTACTAAGGAAGAGACGACCAAGAAGGATTTTTGAAGAAGTGTTAGTTCGTTCGTTTTCCATGTCAATGACATAGAAATCCGTCAGAAAAATAAGTTTGTTTACCTTTACTAAGATGTTCTCGACAAGTCTTCTAGATAGATTATGGATCAGTTAGACAGTTGTATTGTCACTATAGTATCCTTCAAAGGTTTGACACAAAGTAAGTTGTATACAAAAAGTGGTATTACATTAGCACCTAAATCACACATTGCACATTTTGTCCCAAACTTATCAATTTCACAAGGTATAAAAACATACCTTGATCCTTCAACTTTGGTGGAAGCTTACGTTGGGAAACGGCTAAGACATGTTCTCCCAAATTCAGCTTCTCATTTCTGTTAAGTTTTCTCTTTTTCATGCAAAGGTACTTTAAAAATCTAGCATGCCTTGGTACCTTTTGGATTACTTCAAGGGGAGGTTTATTGATTTCTATTTTCTAAAATAATTCCAATATTTCCTTTCCCTCAGCTTGTTTATCTCTTTTTACTAACCTCAAGGGAAAAGAGAATTGGAACGGCGTAGGGAAATAGAGTTGGATCGAATTATGATTCATTATTTTTCTTTTTCAGGGATCTTGCGTCAACTGCCTTTTCTTCCTTCTGGAATCCTGACTCTTCTTCTTTCTTCTAAATTTTTTTTGCATTTATCCTCTAAAACTGGTTGTGTGACAATTGTACCACTCTAGAGAGTGATGGCGTTGACATTTTTTCGTGGGTTTACATCAGTTTGAGATGGAAGCTTACCCTGTGATTCCAAGAGTCCTATGGTCTAAGCTAATTAACTTATTTTCTTATCTATCTCTTGGAAATAGACTTCGGTGTGATTCTAGAATTTTTATTGAGAAAGAGCTAACCATTCAACTATTGATTCCAGTGATGTCTTCTGTGATTCATGGGGTGGTCGAGGTAGCCTTAATTGATAGACTTAACTAGGCCTCGGGTTTTGTGCATAACTGAAGTTTGGGTGATCTCTCCACTTCGGTTTGTAAATGTTTCCATAAGGATTTTAAGGCCTCTTGGGAGGTCCCGAAAAGTTTCCCATTGCGTTTAATTGTTCGCCAACCTCTTCCTGTAACATCAGGCAGTAGTCTGTTGGATGATCCGACATTGTGCATATTTCGCATAGCCTCACTGTTCTGATTTTTCCTGCAACAAATGAATTAACTACATCAGTCAATTAATCGATTTTATTTTCAAGAGAAATAAAACTTATATCGTGAACTTGTCGGTTGGGTTCACTTGAAAAGTCAAACTATTGAGAGTTGGCTGCCATTATAAAAATTAATTCTCTTGTTGTAGCTAGAGTTTGTTTACGAGAGATCCTCCATTAGCAGTGTCAATTGTTTTCATTTCCATGGGAAGCAATCCATCATAGAAGTACTGGAGTAGTGCTTGCTCAGATAGTCCATGTTACGGACAGCTTGCACATAACTTTTTAAATCTTTCCCAATAATCATAAAGTGACTCTTCATCTTTTGTTGGATTCCAAGGATGCTCCTTCTTAATTCACTCGTTTTTGTTGTTTGAAAGATTCTATCAAAGAAAATGTGATTCATGTCAGACCATGTATGAATAGAATTGGGAGGTAAGTAAAATAATCATTCCTTAGCCGAATTGGCTAAGGAAAAAGGAAAAGCTCTCAATTTAATATTGTCATCAAATACTCCATGTGGTTTTATGCTTGTGTAAACCATGTTGAATTCTACAAGATGCTTGTGCAAACTTTTATTGAGAAGTCCATGAAAAATAGGAATAAAGTGGATGAGTCTCGTTTTAAGCTGAAATAGAGTTTCGTTGTTTTGACAGGTGATGCATAGTGGTTGTTGAACGACAGGTGTCATAGCCAATTGGCATATTGTTTGATCACCGGTCAGTTTTGGTTCTTCTGGTGTGAAATAGGTATCATCGATTGAAGTGGTGTCAGATACTAGGTCTTTGTTTCATTCTTGTTGTTGTCTTCTTTTCTCTCGAAGCATTTGTGCATTGATTCTAAGAGCTCGCGTTTCAATTTTCGGGTCAAAATATGCTAGTTCTCATGGATTCTTCCTGTTCATATATCATAAACAAACTTTTAATTAGTAACTTTGTTGAAGTCCCCGACAACGGTGCCAATTTGACAATCGTCGTATATTTTCAAACAAAATACCTTAATCTCGAAATAATAAATAAGTAAATGACGTAGTAAAAAGAAGAAGAGTCAGTCCATAGGGACTAAGGAGCTTCTGATTTAGAGTAGTCTTGACTTTGACCGTGGTAAATAAAGGAAAGTAGATTGGGGGATTTTTGATTGAGAAATCTTAAGTAAAAAGTAAATAATAAAATAAAGTTTGAAATAAATATTGAAAATAGTGTTGAAGAAGAAATCAATTTAATATGATAGCCTCAAACCTCGCTTTGCCCCAATTCCATTTGATTGTCAAAGAGGATTTTTGTCCTGGATATATACCGATTATAGTCTACAAGGCACCCTTGTAACTTACTTTTCTCTCCGGTAACCAATAATCCAAAGCCTATCTTCGGAATTTAGTTTTACTTGGACTAATCACAACTATCGTGATTAACACCAATACAATTTTAGTTTTGGAAATGCCCGACTCGGGTCATGTTATCTCAATGAGAATCGAACACGATCTCAATTTTCCTTAGCGGACTGTCGCTAAGTGTTTTTACAAGAAGTCGAACTTGCTACCAACTGATTCTTCTTCCCAACTATAAATTGAAACAACGTTCAAAACAACGAGCTCATTTTAGTTTGAAAGTGTAAAGATTTTAAAAGAGATACCAACTGCCAATCCAAGTTTGCAGAAAATTGAGAATAATGTTCGAAGATTATTAAGTGCTTTCTAATTCTCACGTTTGAAATTGAGTCATCGCTTTAGCCCTTGGCTAATTAAGAAATTAGCTAAGCATGATAAAAATCATACTTAGCATATTTTGAAATAGAAAGAAAAAACTAAAAACAAAGATTAAAGAAAAAACAACTTTTATAAAACCCCCAAATACAAAGTAAAGTTTTGTTTTTCAAGCTACACCCTAAGGGTATTTATAACTTTCCAAAACCCTATAAATAAAGTAAAAATGCCTAAGATAATTCTTGAAAATATTCAAACAAAATCCTAAAAACAAATGATAAATCCTAATTTGAATTTGAGTTGAATTTGTCCATCCTTCTAGAAATGCTGATTGGACTGTCTTCTGGAAGCTGCTAACTGGATGCCACATCAGACGCTGTCATGCCCCGAGTCATGCCCAATACTCCAAACTTGACTCTAAAAGAATAAAAAATAAACAAAATTTCATCATTTTTATGTTGTTTCTGGAATTTAACGTCATGCAAAGAAAAACGAATACAAATACCCAAATCAACTACATTACTCAATAAACAAAGAGTAATTAAGGATAAAATAATAAAATAAATAAATCATTCATCAGCGAATTAACGAAGATCCATATAAAGGATCTAATAATGGAAATAAAAGAATCAAGCATAAATTACTAAAAAGTAAATGACATAAAGTAAAAGAGATAAAATGTAAATAACAAAAATAAAAGTACTGAAATATAAATAATTAAATAAAGGTTCTAAATGTCAAAAAAAAAAGGAAATCGAAGTACTGAAATGTAAATAAAGGAAATAAAGATACCAAAATATAAATAAAGAAAATTAAAGTACTAAAATGTAAAATAAGGAAATTAAAGTACCGAAATTAAAAAGGACTGAAAATAAATAATATAAGGTGAAAGGACAATAATTAAAATGAATAAAAATTAGAGATAAATTAAAACACTGAAATCTAAAGTGCGTAAAAGTACAAATTAAAATGTAAATATCTGAAAATTAAAGGACCAAGTCAAAACAATAGGGACGAAACATGCAATAACTCCATAAAATAAGTCAAACATTAAAACAAAATAGGGGACAAAATGAATCCAGTGCATAAATAATGTTAGGTTAAGAACATGAAAAATGGACTAAAATGAAAAGAAATGTAAATTAAATGTTCAAACCATAAACATTAAAATAAATATATTGACAAACAAACAGTGACCAAAATAAACTGCAACATAAATTATACGCCAAAAAATGGTCACTATACGGTGTCGTTTACAAAGTCCCTTTTCTTTTTGGCTTAAAACGGCCTACACGCCATTCTCCACTTTTGAAACAAAACAGAAAAGAGAAACGGTTGCTTTCTGTCTATGGGAACCCTAGAGTTCCCAAGGAGAAGACCCCCTCCATGGTAGTTCATCTATTCCTCGAGCCCCCATTATATTTTTGACGGCCAAGATTGGAAAGAAGAACATTATCCCTTCTCCATCCTACTTAGACCATCTCAACGAAAAAAGGTAAGTCTTTTCCCCTTCTAAACGAAAAAAGCTTCAACAAAATAAAAAATGCTACCTTTCTAATTTTGTGTTCCTGTTCCTCTGTGTTTTTAAATCGAAAATCTCTAAAAGCCTCCTTTTTTTTTCTCTCTTTTCCTCACTATTTTGAAGCTCTCTCTTTTTTTCCCTTATTCTTCAAACCGAAAGTCCCCCTCTATATTGTCTTCAATGCCTCAGTTTTACAGTTGACCAAAAAAGTCTATTTTTTCTCTCTTATCCGAATGCACTATACGAACGATGAAGGCTCTGGCTCTAGGGCATGTCAGGCGCCGGTTGTGTGCATTAAGGGCGCAACGATCGGGGCATGAAGTGTCCTGGATATTGAGGGATTTGCTTCGTTTGCTAGGGAGAGCCAAGCGGCTGAATTGGTAGCTTGGCTGAAGATGTTGGCGCGACTGGATCTGATAGCGCCTGGAAGCTCGATGGTTGGCTTGAGACTTTGATGGATGGAAGCTAGAAAGACCCTTTGGTGGCGAGGGTTATTTTGTTAGGGTGAAACCATACTGGTGTTTTGATTTGGACCGTTGGATGAGGTCCAGATCTGATGGCTCATTTGCGACTGCTGGAGCATGGGAGGCTAGGGTTTCTTTTCCGAATTACAAACTTGCTGGACTGGGTTAGGGTTTTCATGTGTTTGGACTTCCATAGATTTGGGCCAGTTTAACTTGGTATTGGGTTTGACTGTTTGTAAGTGGATATTTGATATGGACTTGGTTTATATATAATAATGGATTTTATTTATTTAAATAATAATAGGATGGATGAAATTAGTGATTAAACACCGACAGTGCCAGGTGTCGCACATCCTCTTTTCCTACGATAGGATTGGGACCACTGGCTGTTGGCAGCAACAACCCTCGAGGTATAATCCAAAAAGGGGACATTTTTCGTCCTCAAGTTTGTATATATACAGGACTCAAAAAAAGTAGCTATTTTAGGAGAGAAAAATTGGGAAAAAAGAAAAATAAAACCTAAGAGAAATCCAAATAAAACCTCAAAGAAAAACGTACATTTCTCTTTTGAGAGCGCCACCACCGTTCATCGAAGCTAAGAATCCTTCAAATCGTCAAAGGCAACTTATTTCCTTTTCAGATTTAGACTTTGAGTCGAGCTTTTCTTTTTAGGTTTCAAAGGGGTTGATTTTTGGGTTCAAGTGAGTGAGTTTAGGGTTTTCTTATGCATCATCGACGCTGATATACGACGACCATGGATTTTGTTTCATCCCCTCTCCCTAAAAAAAAAAAAGAAGAAATGGGCAAATGGATTTTTGTTTCTCTTGATTTGAGAGAGCGGCGGTGAGGGAGAGAGGTTTAAAAAAATGTTTAGGTTTCCTCAAGCCTTAATAAGACATTAAAAATAGCTCGTAAAACGTCGTCGTTTAGGACTAGGGCAACTCGTACATTTTCTCAAAAACTAGTTTATTATGCAAGGGTTCCTCCCATTGTTTTCTTCAATTCAATTTAGTCCTCACATAGAGGCCTTTTTAATTCCTGATTTTGCCCCTTTATTTTTTACGCGTTTTATTTCAGTCTCTTTGCTTATCTACCTATTTTTTGCTATCTTTAACATTTAGCACCTTATTTATTAGATTTCATTTCAGCCCTGCGTGTTGCTTAATGTTTTATTGCGAGTCCAGTGCTTATATTTTACGCTATTTATATTTTGATTCTTTCTCTTTTTCATATTTACATTTGCGTCCATTTAGTTTTTGTAATTTATACTTTGACCGGGAATGTGCACTTACTTATATATATTTTTGACAGTATACTTATATTAGTAACCATGTTATACGCCTATTTCATAAATATTACCATATATTATATTATTTAAATATATATACTATATATATGCACAATATGTTTATTTTCTTCACATTTTGTAATATATCATTTTTTAGTATTGTAATATATCATATTATATGTATATGTGTAACATGTTTCATACCTTATATATATTTTACGTTATATATATATATATATATAATTTTTTTATATTTATTTTTTCCTATATTACATATTGATTTTTTTAAAATATATTAAATATATATAATTTGCTAAAAATTAAGATAATATTATTTGATGAGGGGAATCTATGAAAACGGCTCTTCACTCGCAAGTGGTAGTTTACAAGGATTGTTTTTACAAAATAGTATCTTTCTTTCTATTCAAATAATTTTAAAATATATTAAATATATATAATTTACTAAAATCGAGGCAATATTATTTTGTGAGGGGATCGAAGGAAACATCTCTTGACTTGCAAGAAGTATGTTTCCTATGACTATTCGTACAAAATAGTATTAATCTTTATATTCGAATATTTTTTAATATATTAAATATATATAATTTACTAAAAGTTTAGGCAATATTATTTTGCAAGGGTACCACAGATATGCCTCTTGACTTGCAAGAAGTGTGCTTCTTAAGATTGTTTGTACAAAATAGTATCATTGTTTACAATTGAGTGATTTTTAAATATATTAACTATATATCATTTGGCAAAACCAAGGCAATGATATTTTGTAAAAGGAATCTATGAAAACGTCTCTTAACTAACGAGAAGTGTGTTCTCGGATATTGTTCGTATAAAAGAGTATCCTTTACTTATTAAAAAATAATTTTATTTTGTAATATAAGTATTAAATGTATTATTATAAACATTCATGTTGCATTCATTACATGTGCCTAATTTTTTATTTTTTTTAAATCTCAAGGTAATGTTGTTTTAGTTTGGGGAATTGACGAGATAGTGTTCTGATTAATAATAGAATGACAATCTTTGTTAATTCTTCAAATTAATAAGACATCCTTTTCAAATAAAAATCCGAGTTAATTGAGTCCTTTTCCTAAGTTTAATTTTTATTTTTTATATAAAATTCACTCAATTCCAAATAAATTGGAACAAACAAAAGTATCACAATTTAAATATATATTTGAATATGTAAGTTTTAATGTTTAAATGAAGTATAATCGCTTAGGTAATGATTTAGGATGTTGTGAGGGTGTTCATCCTTTTCCGTGCTTAACCGATTCGTGAACCCTTATTGAAACATATTTTTGATTAAATGCATACCATTTTGGTCTTTTAAAAGGATTTTTTTAATTTCTTTAAAAAGATAATTTTAGATGTTCGACCTATATATCCCATAGGTTAATTACAACTCCAAACCAATTTGTTTTTCCTAATCCGAACTTTACCCGAAGATTTTTTTAAACTAAATAGTTAGACTTAAGAACTAAAATGGAAAATGTGTTTTTAATCAAAAGGTGGTAAAAACTAGCTCACCTTAGGAATAAGGAACAGTTTGAATGGACTAAAAGGAGTTGTGCTTAATCAATGATAGTATATTCTAGGTGTATGCAAGAATGTATCGCCCCTGACATATTGTCATTAGGTCTTCTGCTAGGCATAGTAGAATGATATATTTAATTACTCTATTAAAGCGTTTAGATAGTAATAATTGTTGTGGCATCTAGATAATTATAATACCTTTATTTCCTTAGGAAACCCAGCTTCTTTCATCATCCTTGTTAAAGTTCCTTTGTTACTGGTGTTCTTTACTTTGTCGTGGCATAACGACTTCAATTTAATTTACTTTTCTATAAATCTTTATTTTACACTCTCTTCACTTTTCATTTAATATTTGTTACTTTTGGTGCAATACTTGAATTACATCCTCGTTATTCCTCTAGAGATAATTTTACTCATCACTTTATAACTTGTTTAATGTATATACTTGCATAACACTCTACACACGTAACAATGGGTATTCTTAATTAATTTGTTTGAGTTCTCGTTACTTTATTTCAGTTTGGATAAACACAATTGTCGAAATCTTAGGAGGAAAATCGATGTCTTTACTTCAATTGGAGAGATAAAATGTCGTTCTACTTTATATTAGATGATTATTACTCCTCTGTAGGAAGTAATGAGTTGTCTTTTTCACCTTAGAAACCTCGAATTCATAGAGGGAATATCGATATTTCTTTACTTCGATTAGAGAGAAAACATTTTTTTAGGTTATATCTCCTCGGTTGAAAGTAATGAAATGCTTGCTTTTTCTCCTTAAAATTTTAGATGGTTGAATAACTTTGTGTTTCTTCAATTGAAAAAGGGACAATTAATTAAATTAAATTCAAAATCATATTTTTCTTTTATTGCAAAGACAACAATTAATTGACTAAAAAACAAATTTTTTATTTTTAGACCAAAATTTTATTACTTTAATAAAATATAAGATTTCACTTCGAAAATGATTGATGATGACTCCTCAAATAATTTTTTAGGGTTTGTTTGTTTTACGTAAAACGTTTTCCGGAAAATATTTTTCTCATTTTCCGGTGTTTGGTTGGAGGAAAACTGATTGGTCAACGTAAAATATTTTTCTGATCAACAAAATTTCCTTTGTGTTTTCTGAAAAATGACTAAGGTATGATTTTTCGTAAGTCATTTTCCGAACTTTTCAATTCAAACAATAAATACACAAAATAATTTATTTTATGGATTTAATATTAATAAAAAATTTAATATCATTTAATCAAAATATTAATTATTAAAATATTTAAAATATATTTATTCATATTTCTAATAATATGATATTATATTTTTAATATTATAATAAAATAATCAATTATATTATAATAATATAAAATATTATATTTTTATTTTAATAATATATAATAAATTATTAATAAAATTTGTATTATTTACTAATTTCATAGAAATAATATTATTAAATTATTAATATGAATAATATTATTTATATATTTAATATCAATATAATAATCTAATAATATTTAATAAAGATATTTAAAATATACTAATTAATATTTTTAAAATACATTATAACACTATTACTTTAATAAATAATTAATATAATTTATAATATTTTTATTTCAAAAAAAATATTACAATATTAATATTTTTATTACTAAAATTATAAAAATATTATTTTAATAATAAATAGATTATTTTAAATTTTAAAAATAATAATATTAAGTTTTATGATAAATAATATTATTTATTGTATTTAATATTTGTAATAAATGATTTTTAAAAAATTCATCAACTAGTGGAAAAAGAGTTTAAACTTCTTTCAAACATTGTAAAACGTTTTTCATAAAATATTTTTCAGAAAATGTAATTTATTTTACGGAAAATATTTTTCGAAAAACGTTTTCAGTAAAAAAAAAAACATACCGTTAATTTTAAAAATAAACCTTCAATTTAGTCGAAACAGACCTTAAAACTTTTTGATTTTTTTTAACGTTTCGACAGTCTAAAAATCCAGCCTTCAACAATGATCCATACTAAGAATTTGGATAACCTTCGTATGGTCAAGATCCACTTAATTGAGTCATTTATCATTTTAATTTCTAAAGTATATTATCATGTATGACCCATTAGGTTCCCAATTAAGCTGAAAATAAGTAGAACCTATTTCAGTTAGAAAATAATTATATTTTTAGATCATAAGTGAAATTTAACAATAAGTCATGCCCTCCAATTATTAGATGAGTCAAGATCAATTTTTGAGAAATTCTTTCATTTTTGGTACTATGTGTAATTCAATCTTTCCATCACTTATCCATATTAGTCTTGCAACTCCATGCATTTAACTGGACTAAATGCCTTCGTCAAGGGCTTGTTGTTAATATGAGTCAAGAACATATAAGATATGTCCCCCGCACAAACCAAGCGACCCGGGTGGTAAAAGAATTATGGTTATTCCTTGAAGTTACGAGTTCCAACACTGGGAATACCAAGGGTATGAGCGTTCAATATCAAATGATTGAGAATTATCTTTGAACAAATATTGTCTTGTACTAAGACCAAATTATATATATATATATATATATATATATATATATATATATATATATATATATATATATATATATATTTATTGACTAAGCTAAAGATGATTACGAAGTAGTATATGTTTTAAGTACCCTCAACTATTAACACTGAATGCTCAATCACTCTTACAGTCGTTGGTGCTCGAATATGTGGCCTCAAGGAACAACAACGATTCTTTTAACTACTGAGGTAAGTTGGTTCGTGCAAATATATATATTACTTGAATGTCACATTACCTTATTTAGTTTATTTGGAAGGAACATAAAATATCAGTTTTGGTTGAGAGAATACAAGATTATTTGGAAACAAATTTTACCAAACTATCATTGTGATATATTTTATTTTTTACAACTTAAACTTATAATATTAAATTAAAAATATTTAAATGAAAATTTATAGAACTAATTTCATTACACTATCTAAATTTTACAAAAAAAAATTATATTTCACATATAATTAAAATAATTAGTTTATTAATCAATGTTTAAAAAATACAAAAGAAAATATCTTATATTTACTTATATAATATAACTTTATGTGTCAATAACATTGTTATTTTTCAGCTCCCCGGAGAATTCGGAAGTAAGGTAATTCCGAAATTTTGAATTTTAACATTTCGTCATCTATCAAATTTGAATATCTTATGGTAGTTTCATTCGTATAAAAAAAATAAAGCTTAAACTTGAATAAAGTTTACATTACCTCAATCAAATTTACATTATGAGCTAGATATTTACATAATATGTTTAAAAAAATATTAGAAACATTATAAACATAATATTAATAAAAATATATTAAATATCACTAAATTATTTAAATATATATAACACTATTTAAATATTTAACTAATACGCATTAAATAAAAATTATTTAATAAATTTACATCTCAAATAATTAGGTATCTAATTAAAATTATACAATTAATAGATTAATATGAAGAAACATATTATCTTAAGAGTAGTTTTTGTCTAAAATGATAACATTGATAAATACCTAATGATTGAGGTGAATGACATTTTCGAAACCTTGCTAAAACATAATAATATCGGTAATTATATTTTCTCACCTAGTGGAAATGATGACAAATCAAACATGAGAATGAGATTTCGGAAAAAGATTTTTTAAAATGTATAAGAATAATTAAATATAAGAAAATCATATAGGATAAAGACATTGACATGAACCTCATTCAAAAAATCTCCCTAAATTTAATTGCAGAAAAACAGTGCTTATGTAAATACAAGGGTTCAAAAAACATGTATAATCAAACACCAACTCAGCACCACTACACCAATGAAAAGCTAAACCCCAGAGAACCAACTACACACAATCAATCTATTAACATCACATGTACCAGACCACCTGTTGAACAAGACAACATCAATCTGTAACAACCCACGTACCAATCTTCCAAGCACTAAAGGCTTCAGTAGACAATTAAATCAATTGCCAACACAACTACGGGCGAGGAAGCCCTTCATAACCAGTGCAGCAGCATCACCAAATGTTCTCTGAAAATGAACTGAAAACATAGCAAGAAATTTTTCAACTATAGAAACAACACAATCCGCGTTAAACTTCAGAAAACCTGAAGGAGGCCGTATTCACATGCTTTCCAAGGATTTGGTATTCTTTACCTGAACCACACGAGCAGCCGAGGGGCAAAGCATACCGAAAATTGAACTGAAAGAACTAGGCCAATTACTTTTACAGCATAAACTAATATGCAAAATTGCCGTATTGAATAGTTGATTTTCGTCTAGCTGATGCAAGGATTCAAATTGTGGTTGCAGTCGCGTTGCGTTTATCGCGGACGTAACAGATGTTATCACGGTCACTGCGGGTATCACTGTAGAATTTTGTTTAAAACCTCAAAACAAAACCTTTCATTTACACCATTTTTTGGTGTTCGATTGATTGTAAAAGTATGAGGGTTTTGGTCTTGGGTTGTTGGTCAGTTACACATCATTGGGTGTTTGGTCGATTAACGACGTTGGTGGCGGCCGGCGGTGGCAACATGATTAAAATTAAAGTTTTGAGTTTTTTTTTAAGATTTGAAAAAGTTTAAGGTTTTTTAAATATATTTTTAATTTTAAATAAAAAATCTCAAAATTATTAAAACATGACATGTGTCACTTAACAGAGATTTTTAATAGAGGTTAACGTTCAATCACCTAAAATGGCAACGGAGACAACGTTAAGCACCTATTTTTAACGAAAAAATCTTTAGGCAATAAAATATTTTTCGAGGCATAGTTTGTGCACTTATTTTTTTATTAATCCTAAAATAAATTAAATAAATTAGTTAACTATTTTCCCAGATTTATTTGCCTCCAAGCTTGTGCTTGTGGAGTACCTAATGCCTCATTTTATCTCGAAATAGTAACAACTATATAAATAAAAGATAGAGTAAAAATAAAGAAAAAATACATTTTCAAATTATGTAACTAAGTTACAAATAATAATATTTGAATCTAACCTGATTAACCATTTCGACTGGAGTATCAAGAGAAGGTTCTAATCTTTCAATTATCAATCATGTACCTTTTAATGTTTCTATCAATACATTCTAAGAATGTTCCACCACAAATTGAAATTGAGGTTTGAGAAAACCTAAGCATAATTTATAAGAATATCATTAAATAATAATAATCTAAAGCTTAAAATAATAAAATTTCATCTATAATAAAATAATAAAATATAAAAATAATTCTTAATTATATGAAAAATTTTATCTTACCGGCTGAATGCAAGTCAGAATGTAAAAAATTTTCATCAATTGTCAATAATCTTTTCCCATTTAGTGAAATATCAACAATCATGTTGAATTGCTCGTTTAGTTATATCAGCAACCTCATAAATAAAGCTCATTGTTGGTTTTTCATCACTATCCACAACTCTCAATGCTTTCACTAAGGGCTCATCAACTTTTATGAGGTCATTTTCCTTTTTCCAAAAATATTTTCCCAAAATAATCTTTTTGGCTTCATAAGCAGGCTATGTCTTTTGTTGTCCCTATTTTAATTCTTTAAATTTCTATATATTCATAAAAAAATTAAAATAATATAATTTAAATTATTCAAAACTAATAAATTCATTAAAGGTTGCTTGCACTGAATTCTATTACATAATTTGAAGAATCAAGTTTTTGGCACCGTTATCGGTGACTAGTGTCAGTTTTAGAATTATCTTTTTACTAACATAGTTTTAATTTTTGTAGGTAACTTTTAATAGGATGTTGTCGGTGCATGACTCATAGCAACAACAACAATTTATTTCCTTTTGATCCAAAGATAGAACGAGCAATTCCCTAGAGAAGATAAGAACATCAAGAGCATCCACCTAAGGATCTAGCACAAAAAGGTGATGGGCAAAACCTATTTCCAATTGAAGGAGACCCACATTAACAAAATGAACTTGGGCCAAATGCTAGATTGATTCCTCATTTGAAAAATATTCCAATGCGACCAGATTATCATTACACCGATGATAGGAATAGACCAATCCGAGAATAGGTGATTGTTCATCCTGCCATCCTAGCTACGCATTTCGAGTTAAAGCAAATTATGTTCCCAATATTATAATTGATGAGGCAATATAGTGGGATGCATATCGAGGACCCTCATGCACATTTGAGAGAATTTATTAAAGTTTGCAACTCTTTTGTACGGCAAGGAGTGCCTAAAGAAGCATTGAAGCTAAAGTTGATTCCATATTCTCTTCGTGATAAAGCCAAGGCTTGACTTAATTCATTGCCACTAGAGATAGTAGCATCGTGGAATGAACTTACCCAAAAGTTCATACTTCTATTGAGGAATGATATCACATCTTTCAAGCAAATGAAAGAAGAGAAACTATATGAAGCATGGAAGAGATTTAAAGATTTGCTGTGAAAATGTCGTATGCATGGTTTCTAGTATTGGACACAAATGAAGATGTTTTACAATAGCTTGAACATGCAAACTAGAATGGTTATGGTCTCATCAAGTAATGGAGCCTTACTAGACAAATCTTAAAATAAAGCTTACGACTTCTTTTAGAGGATCTCCAACAATGACTATCAATATCCCAACACAAGGATTATGTTAGGTAGGCATATTGCTACTACAATGGAAAATAATGATTTGAATGCATCGACTACACAAGTGACAATATTGAATGAAATTATGAAGAAAAAAAATGCAAAAACTTGGAGGTGTGTATGAAATTAAACTAGCATCAATTGTTTCTTGTGTTTATTATGGTGATAATCATAACTTTAAAGAATCTCCACAAAACCCTAACTTTGTGTATTTAATGACAAACTAACATTGGAATGACAATGTCAACACCTATGGGAACAACTATAATCAAAACTTCACGAATCATCTCGCTCTATCATGGGGAAGTTAGAGTATAGCCAACCCAACGTAGCATTACAATCTAATTTTAGGAGTATACAACCACAATATCATTTGCAGCAACAATACATACAAAACTAATAATGCTTCCATATTCATAGTCACAACATCAACTAATGTAACCACAACAACATAGCAATCAACTAAGTTATCAATGGAGAAATTCTAATCATGTTTCTACATTTTCATCACTTGAGTATCTAATGAATGAGTACATCTCAAGAAACGAAGCAATGAATCAAAGAAATGAAGCTTTAATCCAAAGTCAGTCTACATCACCAAGACATTGGAAAATCAGGTTAGACAATTAGCCAATGCGTTGAACAACAGATGGAAAGAAGCATTTCCAAGTGACACAGAAGTTCCTAAAGCCAATGGGAAAACGCATTGTAATGAGCATTGCAAAGGCATCACCTTGCGTAGTGGAGTTTAACTTCGAAAACCTGATTCAAGCAAAGGAGAAGACTATCCAAAACAACAACCAAAGAGGAAGAAACAATATAAAGTGTAAGAACCATCAAAATATGATGTTCCGACAAAGAAAATAGTCCAAAGCAACAATTTAGAACCATGTCGCTAACAATATCAACACAATTGTAATTTTGCAAGCTAAACCAAGACCTCCACCTCCATTCCCACAAAGGTTCCATAACACCAATGAGGATATATAATTCAATAAGTTCATTGATGTGTTGAAGTAATTGAGGATCAACATACCATTAGTCCAAGCATTGGAACAAATGTTAAACTACGTCAAATTCATGAAATATGTGCTTTCTAAGAAGTGTAGTATTGGGGATTTTGAAACTGTTGCACTCACTGAAGGGTGTAACATCATTTTCACAAGTAGACTTCCCTCAAATTTGAATGATCCAAGGAGTTTTACTATTACTTGTTCTATTGGAATCAACACATTGATAAAGCTTTGTTTGATTTAGGTGCCAACATTAGCTTAATGTCTTTGTCTATTTTCAGGACACACCCAAAACTATTACATTACAACTTGCTAACCAATTCATTGCACACCCGAAGGCAAGATAGAAAATATGTTAGTATAAGAGGACAAATTCACCTTTCCTGCAGACTTCATTGTCTTGTTCTATGAAACTAAGAAAGATGTGCCAATAATACTAGAAATATCGTTCCTTGCTATAGGGCGAACAATGATTGATATCCAGAAAGAAGAACTCACAATGCATCTAAATGATGAATAAATTGCATTCAATGAATTCAACCCACTGCAATGCAATGAAGAAGAATAATGTTATTCTATTGACATTATCAAGGGAACAATGCAAAAGCAAATAGATGAATGCTGAAGCAAGTTTAAGGTTAATGGGAAAAGGTGAAATCACTAACGTGGCAATATACCACAACACATTACTTCGATTTTGAACTCAAACTTGACTAGTTCATTTATTTTTATTATTTTCTTTCTTTTTTCTTTTATTTTTAATAAGTTATTTATGACATTATATTAGATTTTTTTTCATTTATTATTTTTAAACAATTTTATTTCAAGGATTTTGCATATAATGATTCCACATCAATCGTAACACCATCATTAATCATATATTGTAATTGATATAAAGAATCATCTAGAGTTTTAGATGGCTCTTGCTATATTACCCCATTAACACACTCAAACAATTATTTTTAACAACATTTTCTGAAGTTCTTTGACCATCGTTGCTATCCACAACTCGCGTAGCAAGTGCATAGGTTGTTGTATCATCTTCTAGCAAGAAAAGAATGCTAATGAGTATGGAAAAGAAGATTGCAAAGAGGACCAAGCCAACTAACAAAGTGGCAAGTCTCAAGCCAACTCATTAGGGGAGTAGTTTTGTTCTCTTCCCGTGATAAATTTATTATATGTTTTAATTTTCATTGTTTGCATGTATTGAGGACAATGCACATCTCAGGTTTAAGTGTGTGTTGTTCGTTTATTATGCTAATTTTTCATTTTAATGCATTTAGATTATAAATAAGTAGTGACGTTTCTTCGATGTCACAACAATAAGATAGGAAGTTGTCTTAGTTAAGGAACTTTTAAGCCTTTTTGATTATGTTTGATGAGGATAAATCTTTAGTGATGAAATATAGAGAAGGAATGTGCTAGACTCTTGCTATGGATAGAATTCTATAGAAAATTCTTGACATGGTAGGTTGTATGTTTTTAATACTTAGGGACATTAGAAATTTGTTGAGCTTTTAAATGTCACAACTGATAACTCCTTCAAATACAGTGTTTTAGTCTTTTTACTTAGGTTATTGTTTGCCTAAAAGCCATTTTTCATAGCATTTTAGTTGCATATAGTTGCATGTAGTATATATTTGCATGTGGTGGATAAGTTTTACCGAGGCAAACTTTATTTGGTTTAACTGATGCTGCTGAAGAGGGAGGTTGTTTGTTGGTTGTGTTGATCCAGGAAATGACGAATAAGGAATTTATTTGCCGAGACAAAGCCATTCTATAAGGCTAGAGGAACACAAGAAGATGACAGTGAGGAACAGATTTTCTTGCCAAAGGCAAGATTTATCTTGCAAGTCTGACGTGACTCAACATAACTGATGACGTCACTTGCCCAACTTCATCCTCACATGCAATCATGCCCTTATCAAGAATATTGACCACTTCCAGCTACTATGACATTTATAAAATGGGTATGTTAACGAGGGTATTTAGGGAATTTCCAAGGGCACTAAACCCTAGAGATTCCCACTATAAAAACCCCATTATAGTTTTCCAAAAGGTTGCATAATCAAGGAGAGAATATACCCTAGGCTTGGAGTAAGCAACTGCATCACCCTACTTTTCCATAATTTCTACTCAACTGTCATTGGTGCCCTCCATAGCCAGGCTTCATCGGAGCTGTGGTCAGACCCTCGAGAGAGGTTACCGCTGGAGCAGGCATGGTGGTGGTCAGAATGTTATGATAGAGCTCTTATTTTGGGAGTTTTTCTTCATTTTTTCTTCATCTTCATATCATATTAAGGGATTTACTTAAAAATGATTTTTGGATGATAATCATCACACCATGAACTATTTTACTTGGTGTTGGTTATTATTTTGTTGAAACATTATTTGCTTGTTAATGAATGATGCAATTTGTTTATGCTAAGTGTTGCTTTGTTCACTGTTTAAATATTTTTCCTTGACACTTTAAGAGCTTTTGAGAGATTGCCTGGTGCCTCTGCAAAATATTCCTAGACTTTGTAAGAGCTTTTGAGAGATTGCCATTTTTCTAGGAATAGATGCCTAATATCGAGAGAGTTAGGGTACATCTATGTGAACAACAGAACTAATTCAGGATGGTGAGGTTCTAATCCACCTTAGAGATATGAAGAGGGTTTCATTCGACTAAAAGGGATAAATACTTTAGTAAGATAGGAAAAGATTATAGTTTACGCTGAGGGGTATTGCTACAACAACAGTTTGACAAACCAAAGGTTGTAGATCTTGTAGTAACCGTCCTTGAATACTCTAGTAATCTTGTCGGGCAACCTAAGCATAATGTACCAAATTATTCTTAGCATAAAATAACTTCTCCCCATAGCAAAACCAACCTAAGTACTCTGTAAGAAGTCTGATTATCGGAGGTGTTTCTGACTATATTGAACTCAACATTTTTATTTGCTTAGACAACTTTCATTTGTTTACCTTTTTGACAAGAACCGTAGGACTAGCTTGTAGTACCTAGTTCTAGCTGTAGCAAAAAATCAAAAATTCCCACCAATCCCTGTGGATATGATACTCAACTTACTACTATACTACTTACATCAATTGTGTACACTTGCAAATATTTACTTGTCTTAGCATATTACTTATCACATTTTGTTTATTTATTTTGACTCGTTTGTTTTTTTTGTAGGTTTTTTTCGTTGCATGACCAAGAAATCTGCTGACAAACTATTAATACCATTAGACCCTGAGATCGAGCAGTCATTCAAACAAAAGTGACGTACTCAGTGTGCCAGAGACTATATGAATCGACTGCAATATCAAGTTGATAACACTATGGAAGACCAGGTAGATCCCGACGTCGCAACACATAATATTCCCTAAAATGCTACAAGACCACAAGCTATATGAGATCACTTAAATCCTATTCTTGATGATCTCAACCCTGGAATTATGGCACCAGAAATATAGGCAGCTCACTTCAAACTCAAGCCAGTATGTTCAACATGCTCAATTCTATCGATCAGTTTGGTGGCTTGCCTAATGAAGAGGCTAAACAACATGTGCGTGCTTTCCTTGAGGTGTGTGACTCATTTAGACAATAAGGTGTGCACAAGGACGTGTTGAAACTAAAATTATTCCCATACTCTTTGCACGACGGAACAAGAGCGTGGTTGAGTGGAGTCCATTCTGACTCAATGGAATCTTGGGCTGACTTATGCAAAAATTTCCTGTATAGATTAACCCACCTAATATGCACACCCAACTCCGCAATGACATTGAAAGTTTTCGCCAAAGCGAGATGAATCTATGTATGAGTGTTGGGACAGATACAAAAGTTTGCTTATCAAGTGCACTAACCAAGATTCCATGATTGGACTCAAGTCGTCATGTTTTATAATGGTTTCAATGCACCTACTTGCATGATGTTAGATGCGTCAACGAATGGAACCTTGCTTGAAAAATCACCCGAGGAAGCCTTTGATATCCTCAATTGAATAGCCAATAATGACTATCAATTCTCGTTTGCAAGGCTTGGAACCGGCAGGAAAATATCAAAAGCATATGAACTTCAGAGTACATATTCATTTTTTTCCCAACTTTATGCCATAACTAACATGCTAAAAACTTTGCAGCATTCCAATGAGGTGAAAGAAGTCAAGGCAACTAACTCATTATGCATTTTCTACCGTGGCAACCATCATGAGAGTGAATGCCCATAAAACCAGAAGTCCATCAATTTTGTGAGCAACTTCAACAGAAGCAACAACAACCTCTACTCTATTACATATAATCCTGGATGGAGACAACATCCAAATTTTTCGTGGGGTAATTAAGGGAACAACAATAACAATTATGCATGTAATTTTAATAGGCCATAGCAAAACATTTTTGAACACTCAAGTTCGCAACATAAATAGATGCCCTGGCAAGGTAACAATAAAAGTAATGCATCTTCGTCAAATTTTAACTCCCTTGAAGCTTCACTGCAGTAATTTATGGCCTAGACAAAAGAGTTCAAGGCTTCAACAAAGACCTTGATACAAGAGAACTCATCGACAATAAAGAATCAAGGTACTTTATTACAAAGCCAAGTAGCTATATTACAAAGACAAGATCATCATTAAGAGCGTTAGTGAATCAAGTGGGCTAAATAGCCACAACATTACATTCTCGCCTGCAAGGAACCCTCCCTAGTGATACTCATGTTACTAAGCCTCATGGGAAGGAGCAATACAGTGCGCTTACACTTAGGAGTGGTACCCAAATTAATCTTGCTGATAAGTTTCGGGGGAGAGAAACAAGAAATTTCTCGCAAGGCACTACACATCAAGAATCTGAAGGTCAAGAAGAAATTACTGAATAAGAAGAACTTCATAAGGAAAAGGAAAAGGGAAGCTTCAACAAGTCATCACATTGATGGTGAAAAATTATTTGCCAAGGAAAATGTTTCATCACCACCTGCAGCGGATGAAGTAAGACCTCCACTACCCTTCCCTCAGTGGTTGAAGAAGCATAATGACGAGATTCAGTTCAAAAAGTTTGTTGATCTCCTTGACCAGTTGCATATCAATGTTACAATACTTGAAGTCATTAAGAAAATGTCTTCCTATGCCAAATTGTTGAAGGTTAATGTCACAAAAAAGACAAAAGTGGAAAGAATATAAATTGTTGCCACAACGAAAGAATATTGTTCGACAATGAGTAAACTTCCGCCGAAGCAAAACGATCCTGAAAGCTTTGTTATACCATGTTCCATCGGTGACAAATATGTAGGAAGAGCTCTCTTTGACTTGGGGTCAAATGTAAATATGATGCCCAAGTCCATATTTTTAAAGCTTGGAATGGGTAACGATTGACTAACCACCATGATTCTAAAACTAGTTGACCAATCACACGTTCGTCCTAATGACAGAATTGAAGATGTGATTTTTAAAGTGGACAAGTTTGTCTTTCCAGCTGATTCCTCATTTTATACTGTGAGACCGATGAGAATGCACCTATTATTCTTGGGTGCCCCTTCTTAGCTACCGAGCATATTCTAATAGATTATGAAAATGGAGAGTTCACGATGAGGATGGCTAATCAAAGTGTCATGATCAATGTTTTCAACACTCTTAAATACGTTGATGATTCTGAAGAATGTCATTACATTGAAGATGTTGATTCAAGAGAGGAAGCCGGAATAGAAAATTTTTGCCAAGGCGAATTTTTACATATCGATGAGTATGACAATCTGTGCGAAGAAAAAAATTTCAGAATGAATATTGTAAAAAAAATTTCCACGACGATGTTTTACAACTAGAGAGACACAATAATTTTTGCCTAGGCAAAAATTTTCTAAACGAGGCATACAAAGATATTTACTTTGACAAAAGTTTTTTGAGTGAAGATGATGAAAGATGTACTAGAGATAGAGCAAATACGGAGTCAGAGGATGATTCATTGGTGAAGGAGCAGTCTAGTTTTCTTCAAGATAGATCAGGTATGAGATTTGAACCCCATGATTTCAATGAATTTGTTCCTACTAAACCTTCATTGCAGCATGCTACCTTAAAACTTAAACTATTGACATCACATTTGAAATATGCATATCTAGGTAGTGATAATACTTTACTAGTTATAATTTCTGCTAGTGTAACCTCCGAGCAAGAGGGTAGCTTCTTGAATGTTTTGTCATTACATAGAAAAACTCTAGGTTTGACTATGAAAGACTTTAAGGGAATCAGCACTACAATATGCAAGCACAAGATCCAGCTAGATGATTGCCATAGTAGTTCAGTGCAACACAAAGGAGAATTAATTCGATAATAAAAAAAATGGTAATGAAAGAAATCATCAAATGGCTCGATGTTGGGGTGATCTATCCAATATCTGATAGCTCTTGGGTCAGTCCAGTTCAATGCGTACCGAAGAAAAGTGGAGTAATCGTGGTAAATAATGAAAAAGATGAGATTTTCTTACAAGAAATGTCACGGGCTGGCAGATTTGCATGGATTACAGAAAGAAAACAAGACAAAAAGAAAGACCACTTCCCCTTTCCTTTCTTCGATCAAATGCTTGATTGGTTAGCAGGCAAGGCATTTTACTGTTTCCTTGATGAATATTATGGGTATAATCAGATCGCCATAACACCTAAGGATCAGGAGAATACCTCCTTATTATACATTCATAACAAGGCTCACATCAAAGGAAGAAGTAAAACTCTTCCAAATGATCCACTCATCCAAGCCTTGGAAAAGAAGACCAGAACAGTAGCAGACTTGCAACGACTTTTTGAATGGGATCCTGATCTTATTTGGTCAACATGTCTTCTAGATATACAAATTTCTATCTCTTATCTTTCCAACGGTTATTGAATCACATCAATCCGATATCGGGAACTCAAGATATGTTCATTCCAGTGAAGACAGCGCATGCAGAAATTCCTATACGAAACTAATACATGATTTTGTAAATATTACGAATTTTCAATATTTATATTGATTATTTGTAATATAATTTAATATAGGAATATGTATTATATTTTAGGATTAGATTTATTATTTTCTTAGGAATTAAGGTTAAGTTAAAATATTGTTTTTAGTTATTATTATTTTATTAGGAATTATAGTTAAGACATGTTTAGTTTGTTATTATTTTATTCATTAGTTATTTAGGACCTTTAGAACTCATCCCCTATATAAAGGAGGCTTCATTAAACTTTGTAAAATTGATTTCTTTGATTAATAATACAACGAGAGTTCGTTTTTGCAAGTACTGATTGCCTTGTGCCTTCGAAGATTTTTCTTCATTTCTTTCGAGTTCTTGTGAGGGAGATTAATCTTTTTACTCCAATTTGCCTTTTCATCGCAACTAGGAGGGTTGGTTAGAGCCATATTATCGAGTTTGCCTTTTCATTATGACTAGGAGGTTCGATAGGACACTTAGAGCCATATTATCGAGCTTGCCTTTTCATTACGACTAGGAGGGTTCGATAGGACACTTATCCATCTATTTTCCATAAATCCATCCTCACCATCATCATCTTTTCCATTCACCTTCATAAGGGAGCCACCTTATACTATTCATCCCCCTTTGTTCGTCATCGAGTCTAGAGCTTTCTAGGTTTGATTCTTCAACAAGAGAAACGCTCATTAATCTACCACCGCTTCTCTATCAATTCGTATCAAGAGGCCATCGTGTCAAGATTCATCGTCGACTTGAACTCAAACATCAATGATGTTCTTGACCTCCATGGGTACGAAAACCTTGAAGATACACTAAAGAAGGCAATAACAATCGAAACAGAAATCCAAAGGAGATTTCGATTCATAGAGCATTACCAAGGTACTTCATCCTCTTACCAAGGTAATCCTTCAAATCCTTCCTCATCTTCTACTCCACCTTCTCAAAAAAAGTCGAGAGATGAAAAACCCTACAAGGAGAAACAATGACCAGCAAAGAATGACACACTTCCAGCCACTTAAGATAAAATGAAAATTTGTAAGGAGGTAGGGAAAGAAAAAAAAGGAAAAGATGAGAAAGAGGCAAAAGCAAAAGAGGTCACTAGTTACAAAAGACAAAAGAACAATGACCCATGGGAGGTGAGTGAACCTAATTATGAGAAGAAAAGAGTGACTCAAAATCTATGTGTGAGAACAAAAGAATTGAGAGAGAACCTTCTTTACAAACAGCCTTGCATCCTTGTTTGCTTTAAGGAATCAATTGTTTCGATTTCTAACATTAACAAGGATTTTGTTACATGATTTTCGAGAAGTGTTAGGTGATCCACCTTATGGATTACCACTAGAAAGAGGAAACCAACACCAAACCAATCTAATTCAAGATTCCATCATACCTCATTAAACATACAATCTCAAAGAAACCAAAGAGTTAGATTTGTTACAAAAAGGCTACATCCAAGAAAGCCTTAGTCGTGACGTCATCTTAATGATGAAACATGATTTGAACAACTCCACAGGCTTTATAGTTCGTCTACAGGGAATCCATGTAACTGATAAAAAAGTAAAAGCTACACGAGACTGGCACACACCATCTTCCATCGCCAAGAGTTATCGAATAGTGCTAGGCGACCCTCCTGACGGGTTACCACCTGAAAGCCCTAATGACTATGCCATATCAATGAAGAGTCATGATTTACGAGAGTCTAAATACCGTGTTAAGCAAAATATAGTAGATGATGCACTACCACGAAGGTTCTACAGTCCACAAATCTCCTCGCGAGAATTCTTAATTCATGAACCACACTTAGGAGACTTAAGGGATTACTTTGACAAGCCAGTTGACATGGGTTTTAAACACTTATTCTTGCCACACACGAATAAAACCATGGAGAAATTATCTAAAGCAATCATACAGAAAGCCAAGAGTGGTCGACGCCATGTTGAATTTCAACCTAAACTTCATATTACAAGACTTTTATGCAAAAGAGGATTTCAAGACTACAAGAAAGAATTCATACAAATAAGACACCTCATCTAAAACACATAAAGACACATCACATTGATCCTGGTAAATGTTTCACAAGTTTTTCTTTCAACACATCTAATTCTCTTTCTTTCAGATATTCAGATTCGAGGATGAATCCTTTTGAGGAGTGGTGGAATGATACATGCACCAGAGTCCATAATACATGATTCTTTGGACTAATATTTCTACTCGAACCTATTAGAAGAACAAAGTCTCAAAGATTCAAAGCATATCTATTCGGTAAGCATAATGTGAATGAATCATTAAATGATTCTAATGTTGCTCCCATTAATGTTTCAGATTCGAGGTCAAATCTTTTTAAAGAAAGGGAGGATGATACATGCATCATAAGGCTCACATCAAAGGAATAAGTAACAACTCTTCCAAATGATCCACTCGTCCAATCCTTGGAAAAGAATACCAGAATAGCAACATACTTACGATGACTTTTTGAATGGGATCGAGATCTTATTTAGTCAACATGTCTTCTGGATATACAACCATCCACCTCTTATCTTTCCAACGGTTCTTGAATCGCATCAATCCGATATCAGGAACTCATGATACGTTAATTTTAGTGAATACAACGCATGCAAAAATTCCTATACGAGACAAATACGTGATTTTGTAAATATTATGAATTTTCAATATTTATATTGATTATTTGTAATAAATTTAATATAGGATGATGTATTATATTTTAGGATTAGATTTATTATTTTATTAGGAATTAAGGTAAAGTTAAAATATTATTTTTAGTTACTATTGTTTTATTAGGAATTATAGTTAAGACATGTTTAGTTTGTTATTATTTTAGTCATTAGTTATTTAGAAGCTTTAGAACTCATACCCTATATAAATGAGGCTTCATTCAACTTTGTAAAAGAGATTTCTTTGATTAATAATACAATGAGAGTTCGTTTTTGCAAGTGCTGATTGACTTGTGCCTTCAAAGCTTCTTTTCCTGGAGTTCTTTCAAGTTATTGTGTGGGAGATTAATCTTCACACTCCAATTTGCCTTTTCATCACGACTAGGAGGGTTAGTTGGAGCCATATTATTGAGTTTTCCTTTTCATTGTGACTATGAGGGTTCTATAGAACACTTAGAGCCATATTATCTAGTTTACCTTTTCATTGCGACTAGGAGGGTTCGATATGACACTTATCAATCTATTTTCCACAAATCCATCCTCACCATCATCTTCTTTACCTTTCACCTTCATAAGGGAGCCATATTCTACTATTCATCCCCCTTTATTCGTCATCGAGTCTAGAGCTTTCTAGGTTTAATTCTTCAACAAGAGCAACGTTCATTAATCTTCCACTGCTTCTCTATCACCTTCACCTGCCCATATGGCACCTATGCCTTTAGAAGAATGTCGTTCGAACTATGTAATGCTCTGATAACTTTTTCAGAGGTGTATAATAGCCATTTTCTTAGATATGGTGGAGGACTTCATGGAAATATTTATGGATGACTTTTTTGTCTCGAGTAATGACTTTGACCGATGCCTCAACAATTTATCTGAAGTGCTGAAGCAATGTGAGGAATCCAACCTTGTGCTAAACTGGGAGAAATATCACTTTTTTGTGAGAGAATAAATTATGTTGGGACATAAAATTTCTCACCAAGGCATCGAGGTTGATGAAGACAAGGTGAAAGTGATTGAGAATCTGCCTCCACCCACAACTGTGAAAGGCATAAGAAGTTTCCTAGGGCATGCAAGATTCTACAGGCGGTTCATCAAGGATTTTTCAAAGATTTCAAAGCCTTTGTGTCTTTTTCTTCAACAAAATCAACTGTTCGTGTTCAATGATGATTGCCTCAGTTAGTTCACTGGTCTGAAGAAAAAACTTACCTTGGCACCAATTGTTGTTCCACTTGACTGGGACGCCTCTTTCGAGCTAATGTATGATACCAATGACTATGTTGTAGGAGAGTTCTAGGGCAAAGAAAACGTGAAATCTTCCATGTCATCTATTATGCTAATCATACTCTTAATGACGCTCAACTAAATTATACCACTACTGAAAAAGAATTGCTTGTCGTGGTATTCACTTGATAAGTTTAGGGCATATCTTATATGATGTACGGTCATAGTACATACTGATCACTCTGCCATTAAGTATTTAGTTTATAAAAAAGAAGCAAAGCCTAGGCTTATTAGATGATTATTATTACTACAAGAATTCAATTTGGAGGTGAAGGATAGGAAGGGTACTGAAAACCAAGTAGTAGATCACTTGTCTAGGCTAGAGAACAAAAATATTTGTCATGACATGAAGTATATTAAAGAGGATTTCCCTGACGAGAAAATTTTATTTGCCGTGGCAGTACTGTGGTATGCTAACATAATTAACTTTCTTGTTAATGGTATTATGCATCCAGATTTATCTTGCTAGGATAGGAAAAAATTCAAATATGATGTGCGTCACTATTACTGGGATGAACCATTCCTAATCAAATAGTGTGGAGACCAAATCATCTGAATGTGTTTCTTTGAAGGATAACACAAGGAGATCCTATTTCATTTCCATACATCCCCGTGTGGAGGGAACTTTGGTGGATGAGGACTGTTACAAAGATCCTCCAATCCAGTTTCTACTGGCCCACTTTATTCAAAGATGCACACAACTTTTACAAGTCATGTGATTGTTTCCAACGGACTGGGAATATATCGAAGACAAATAAGATGTCATTGCAAAACATTTTGGAATATGAACTCTTCGATGTATGGGGGATTGACTTTATGGGACCCTTCCCATCATCCTTTAGTGATCTGTACATACTCTTGACAGTAGACTATGTTTCCAAATGGGTTGAAGCTATGGCCACACCTCGTAATGACTCCAAGGCTGTACTAAAATTATTGCACAAAAATATATTCACGCATTTTGGAGCACCACGAGCAATTATCAATGATGAATGCACTTACTTTGACAACAAATTAATTTCCAATGTGTAGAAGAGATACGAGGTGCACCATAGAATTTCCACGACATACTATCCCTAGACTAATAGGCAAGCTGAGGTCTTCAATAGTGAGATCAAGTAAATTCTTAAGAAGATGGTCAGCCCAAGACGCAAAGATTGTTCACCGAAGCTCAATGATGCACTATGGACCTACTGCACAGTATTCAGAATGCCACTCAGAATATCCCCATTCAATTTGGTTTTTGGCAAGGCATGCCATTTGCCCGTGAAATTGGAACATAAATATTTTTGGGCCATTAAGAAACTAAACATAGATACACAACTTGTTGGAGAGAGAATATTGTTGGAGCTAAATAAGATGGACGAATTTAGAGCTCAGGCGTATGAAAATGACCGCCTTGACAAAGAAAAGACAAAAAGATGGCATGATAGAAAAAATTAGTCTAGGCAATTTTTTCTGGACAACAAGTACTGCTCTATAATTCAAGACTCAAGTTATTCCAGGCAAGCTAAAGTCTAGATTTTCAGGATCGTTCATAATACATGAAGTGCATAGACATAACGCAATAGAAATCAAGAACATGGATGATGAGTCTACCTTCAAAGTGAATGGTCAATGACTCAAGACGTACAAAGGAGCACTCATTCTACATGATATCTCGGCGTTGTTACTCAACGATGCCCAAGAGTTTGCCCTTCTTTCCTGAACAAATTTTGTTACCTAGGTAACATTAATTTACACTCTGTACATAAATAATTTTCTTTTATTTTATTTTTCACAAGTTGTTTATTTCTATTTTAATATCTAATTTTGTATCTTTTAGAATAAAGGGTGCACGTGGAAGTATAGGGTTCACGCTCATATATAAAAGAAAGTTAAACCCTAAAATATTGGTTTTCATAGCACTTTTGATAGGGAAACAAATATCTTTCCCATTATTTTATTATTTTTTGTCAAATCAGTTATCTTCCTATAATACCATATCTCATTTCCATTGAAATTTTTACCGATTTATCCTCAAGAAATCGCCCACTACCCACCCTTTTCATACAAAACTGCCTACCTCTATCTTTTACCTTTCACTATTCTTTTTCAATTTCTTCTCCATCTTTTATTTTATTTTCTTTGAGTTTTCAACCTCCTAAAACCCTCTATAGCTACCATAAAAAATATTTTAATCATGGCTCGCTCAAAGAAGAATCACAGTGCCTCTATATCCTTCGCTGTGGCTACACGCTTCCAGCGCTTCCAAACCACCGAGGCCGAGGAAAAGTTCAAGGCCCTACAGAAAAGTCAAGTTTACCTGGAGGACGACTTTATCTTCCCTGAGTCTGACGAAGAACCGTTTAGACCAGAAGTAATGGATATTGTCCGAAAACATAAGTGGGAGAAATTCGTCCGGCACTGAAAGACGGTGGCGCCATCCATTGTCTGAGAGTTTTATGCCCACCTAGGTGCCCTATCCCAGCATACTGTGTAAGTTAGAGGGAAATCCATCTAGTTCACTATCTCAGCCTTAAACCACTACTTTAAGCTCGGGATGGTGGAAAATCAGCATAAAAAATTTATTGCTGAGGCAGATTCAGAGACATACGATGGTGTGCTGAAGGATTTTTGTTTTGGTTGGGTGAAGTTAGAAGGGAATGCTCTCAACCGAAAATGTGTAGATCACCGAGCCCTTAAGCTAGTACCAAAATGTGGAACCACTTTTTGAATGACAAGTTAAAGCCTACCTTGCACAACACGACAGTATTGATGAGACGCTTAATGCTACTCCACTAAATCATCTATAGGCATGCGATCAATGAGGGCGAGATTATTTTCGAGCAGATTCACGAGTGTGCAATGAGGACCTAAGGTAATCTACTTTTTCTCAATTTAATTACCACTTTATGTAGGAATGAAAATGTCCCTAAGGAGATTTTTGAGGAATTTATCAAGTCGAAGGAAGGCATCACCAAAAAGAATGTGCCTGAGATTATGAGTTTTGATGATAACGCTCCACACGAAGGCCTGGAGCGAGGAGCAAAATCAATTTCCGTGGAAATAATGGCAACTGTGGTCACATCTACTCGAGAGACACAGGAATAGTTGGAACGTTTAGAGGGTCACATGTAGACCTTCTTTAAGTATGTCAAGGTGCGAGATGCCCAAATGAATGCTTTCTTCAAGGAACTGCTTTCAGTTACCAATGAAGACCTGCCACCTTTTCCAGATGAAATCCTGCGCCAATCGATCCCTACGGGCGACAGTACATTTTTTTGCCTTGGCACAACATGTTCCACTTGAGTCCCTAATGGATGTCAATCCTCTTGCCATGCACGCCTCCTCCATCCACGAAGAAGACCATGGCCAAATCGATGACTATCTCAGCTCATCCTCTCCTTCTTCCGAGAACACTAAAGAAATCCCATCAGAATATTTTGATGATGACGATTTGGCCCCATCCACAGATTTTGTTATACCAGTCCCTGACCAAGCTACTCCTGAAAAAGCATCTGAACAAAAATTGGATCTCAATGTTGAACCCATTATTGACCCAAAAGAAAGCCAACCACAAGACATTCCTGTTGAACCCTTGTGCACCGAGGAGATGCCAACACCAGTAAGTACCCCAAGGACAAGACGTCTCTTCAAGCACACAACGCCCCATATCGCTATTCCATCTCCATCCAAGCTTCCTTCATATAACACTGGATCAAAAATCCCCCAAATCTCAAATGACGTAGAACCCGAGCGCCCAGTTGAGCCTTTCTACCATAATGAGGTATCATTCTTCTATTTTCATTTGCATCCCCATGATCGAGTAATTTTCCTTGCATTCATATTCATGAATTGAGGACAATGCACCCCTCAAGTTTAGGGGAGGTGTTATACTCCATACTTATGTTAATTACATTTGATAATAATTGGTTTAAATATTTTTTTTCATGGCATTAGCTTCATTAAGTTACTTTTTGGAATAAGTTGAGGATGCCTGATGATGAAAGCAAATTTTATTGCCTAGGCCAACATTATTTCACATGACTGTTGAAGGATAGAGCCTACCCTAGGACTTGATGCTTTGTGATCTTGTAACACGATTGTATGTTTTCTCTACTTAAGGTGCTTAGAAAATTTTTAGGGAAGAACTTTTTGCGCGTCATGGCATTAAATGATTGAAAAGATTGTGTTGAACTCTTTAATGTTTTGAATTGTGTTGAATTGAAAATAAATGACTTGGAATAACTGTAAAGGGACACTCTTGTATGTGTTAGGATAACCTGGAAAACTTCTGAAATAAATAGTTTCCTTAGCATATGAGTGAATGAAAGTAGTCACAAGATGACTCTACCTGACTAGCTTGGGGGGGAAGGTAAGCTTCTTTTCACCTAGAGTGTGGGATGGTAGGTGTGATGAGCTGACTCCCCTTGGGTAGTTTGTTTATACTAAAAAAATGACAACACAAAGTATGAATAAATAGGAGTGAAACTATTCTTAGTGAATTATTTGATGCATTGGCAAAACAGAAGAACTTACTTAGGAGTTTTCTAAATACATTAAAGCATATAATATATACAATCACACACACACACTAACAAATAGTCTTAACCTAGGGAAATGTGCTTAACTTCTCGAACAGTCTAGCATATTGAGGCTAAACGTTTTATTGAGGGATGAAATTTTTAAACCACATGATTTTCCTAATTTGTATTTTTCCATAACACTTAATCTTTTTACTCTTTGTTATCCATTGCTTGAGGACAAACAATAAATTAAGTTTGGGGGTGTGATAACTCCGTAAAAGACAGTGTTATGGGTCTTTTTAGTTAGGTTATTGTTTGCCTAAAAGCCATTTGTCATAACATTTTAGTTGCATATAGTATACATTTGCATGTAGTGGATAAGTTTTGTCGAGGCAAACTTTATTTGGTTTAACTGATGTTGCTGAAGAGAGGGAGGTTGTTTGCTGGTTGTGTTGATGCAGAAAATGATGAAGGAGGAATTTATTTGTCAATACAAAGCAATTCTCCAGGGCTAGAGGAACACAAGAAGACGATATTTAGGAATATATTTTCTTACCAAGGCAAGATTTATCTTGCAAGTCTGACGTGGCTCAACAGAACTGATACCATCGATTGCCCAACTTTATCCTCACGTGCAATCATGCCCTTATCAAGAAAATTGATCACTTCCAACTGCTATATCATTTATAAAATGGGTATGTCAATGAGGGTATTTAGGGAATTTCCAAGGGCACTAAACCCTATAAATTCCAACGATAAATACTCCATTATAGCTTTTCAAAAGGTTGTAGCACCCTACCTTTCCACCGTTCCCACTCAATCGCCCTTGGTGCCCTCCGTAGTCGGGCGTCATCAGAATAACGGTCAGGCCCTCGAGAGAGGCTGGCCGCTGGAGCAGGAATGGTGGGGTTCAGAATGTCACGGCATAGCTCTTATTTTGGGAGTTTTTTCTTCCTTTGTTCTTCATCTTCATATCATGTTAAGGGATGTACTTAAAGAATATTTTTGGGATGATATTCACCATACCATGAACTATTTTACCTGGTGTTGGTTATTATTTTGTTGAAACGTTATTTGCTTGTTAATGAATGATGCAATTTGTTTATGTTAAGTGTTGTTTTGTTCACTGTTTAAATATTTTTTTCCTAGACACTGTAAGAGCTTTTGAGAGATTGCATGGTGCCTCAACAAAACATTCATAGACTTTGTAAGAGCTTTTAAGAGATTTTCATTTTTCTAGGAATAGATGCTAATATCGAGAGAGTTAGGGTAGATCTATGTGAACAACAGAACTTTATTCGGGATGGTGAGGTTTTAATCTATGTTAGAGATAAGGAGAGGGTTTCATTCAACAACAAAAAAGGTAAATACTTGAGTAAGATAGGAAAAGACTACAGTTTCCACTGAGGGGTATTGCCACAACAACAGTTTGACAACCTAATGGTTGTAGCTCACATCGTGTAGTATTATCGTAGCAACCGTCCTTGAATACTCTAGTAATCCTATCGGGCCGCCTAAGCATAGCACACCAGATCATTTTTAGCATAAAATAACTTCTCTCTATAGCAAAACCAACCTAAGTGCCCTGTAAGAAGCCTGATTGTGTGAGGTTTTTTTGAATATGTCGAACTCAACATTTTTATTTGCTTAGACAATTTTTATTTGTTTATCTTTGTATATTTTTATTGCCTCGACCAAACTTTTCTGCACACCACACTTTACAATATTTCCTGCCTCGACAATATTTTTCCATCTATTTTACCATTTAATCTCGTTTTCTTTCCGTTTTGATAAGAACCGTAGAATTAGCTTGTGACACCAAGTTATAGCTATAGAAAAACATAAAAAATTCCCACCAATCCCTGTGGAGATGATACTCAACTTACTACTATATTACGTGCATGGATTATGTACACTTGTACAGATTTGCTTGCCTTGGCATATACATTTACAAGTGATCAACAACATTAAAAAATATTTTAGCATTATTCAAACTCCCACAAAAAGCTAGAGCTGCCGAAAACTAGCTCTAGCAAAAAGAAATTCCAATATGCTAGAGGTGACTAATATTGGCTCTAGCAAGACTAGGAAAAATAAAAGTATGATGTAGATGCCTAACGTTGGCTCTAGAAAGACAAGGAAAAAGAAAAGTAATATGGAGGTGCCTAACATTGGCTTTAGTAGGACAAGAAAAACGAAATGTATGGTAGAGGTGCTTAATACTGGCTCCAGCGATGAAATAAAATGAGGGAGATGTAGTTAGAACACTATTAGCATTAATAAGTGAGTAGGGCCACATTTTTCAAATTCCACTAAGTATTGATTAGATACATCGTGCATCACACTATACCATGCTATAGATTTTAACTCTGGCTATAAAACATCACATTCTTTAGTTAAAGATCTTGTAATGATACCAACTTTTTATAAACAAAACAAAATTCTTATAATTAAAAAATTAAGTTTAAAAATGACTTAGCTTGGTAACATAGTTTCATCATTGTTGTATTTCATACATTGTAATTGCTTGAGGATAATTAAACACTTAGGTTTGAGGTGTGATAAATTTCCAAAAGAGTTATTATTTAGAGTTTTTTTTTACTTAGTTTAAGCTTGTAATTTAGTATTTTAGGATCATATTTAGGTTATTTTTAGTATATTTTGCATTACGTGCATGATGGTAGTGAGTTGGTGAATTTTGGGTTAATTTTGGTATATTTTGATGTGACATTGCAATGATTTAATCTGCCCTTGTAACCCCTTCAGACCGATAAGGGTAGCCTGATCCGATCTGGAGTATCACATTAGGGCCACCGGAGCGACCCACTGTAAAAATAACGAAAAATTTAAAACTTTTATTAAAACATGTAACTTATAAAATAATTTATCAGTATACAAAAATAAAATAGATTTTCAGACTTGTATATAAAACAAAATACAATTACATGCCCCCTAATCACATGTACCATACTCTGCAAGCAACGCCGAAAGAACTTCTTTACTGATGTCGATAGATACACTGGTATAATTCTTTTAACCTGAAAAGGTGAGTAACAGAGTGAGCTTCGGAAAGCTCAGTAATACAAAACTACAAGATGATACTGAAGAACGTACAGATACAGATAAACGTATTTTTCCTTATTGGTTCATATATTTACAAATTTCTTTGGTTGAGCTTAGGTACCATTGATATTTCAGGTAGTAACAGATAATATTCAGTTCAGATGGAAATATTTCATATATCTAGGTTCAAGAGATCAGAATATGTTATCTAGTGTGTTCCTGTAAAACCAGTGAAAAGATACAGATAAAATATTTTAGTATAATCGGTTTATGTAACATGTTTTAAAAAAACATGAACACTACCCCCATCCGTCAAGTCTAATGTAGGTTCCCCAGAACCATACACCCACCTTCAAGTCCAGTAAGGCTCTGAGCACACAACCGATGAGCCGGTAAATAAGGCCCTAAGAACACAACCGATGAGCCTCCAGGTATACTTCACCCAATATTACACCCAAATAAAACATGTTTCATCCGTAAACGAATATATCAAAAATCAAAACATAATTCAGGTCAAGTATCAGATCAAAATCTAGGTCAAGTATTCGATCAGAATCCAGGTCAGGTATTATAATAGAAATCAAATCGGAAATCAGGTAAAATATCCAGGTGATCAAGGAACACACCAGAGTTTACAAAAATTATTCAGAGGTGCTGGATAATCTTAGCAGGTAGAGAAACATGAATCTTCAGTATACCGATAGGATATCGAAATTTAGAATCATTATTGAAAGAGTTCAATAAATAACAGAATCATCAATTATTCAAAATAAGACTTGAACTGATAGGGAACAAATGAAGGTTCAGGACCTTTACAATCTATGTCGATTAATCAGTTTATCGAACAACTCCAAATGAATAACTCCCAGAAACAATACTTATGAACTTGTCAATTCATTAACTTTCTAGGGTATTTACTCTTTAATACCAAATATTATTAACCATTGATCATCTTCTGAGTCATCACTGAACAGATCTTAAGAAGACTAATAGATATTCTAATGCTCTTAATTTCATGTTCACGCTTTAACTATATCATGAATTGCTGACGTGCTTGATTTGTAGTTCATGATTCATAAGAACATTACATTATGTATGTTCATTAACGTTTCCAGACTCATCCAAATCAATTATTAAATCGTCAGTCCTTGAGGTTACTTAATTCATTTAGTAGTCAAGTCCATTATAGTTACTTCGGGGTTTTTGCAGTGTAATCCAGACGTTTTTGAATTTCATATACATATTGTACTTCCTTTCAAATTAATTTGGTCTTCGTGGTTGATTTGTCTAACGAATATCCATTTCTTATTACCGAATGCGATCTAGAGTTGAGCTGAGCTGAATACTTTCAAAATTATCATCGAACCACACTTGAGAAGACGGACACACATTCAAGTAATTTCTATGTCGTTCAGGTACTGACATATTATTAAGATTGATCAACTCACTTAAGTTGTGTTCCATAACTTCCAAAGATAGTCTAACACCTATGCTTATTTGGATTCCTTAATTAATCCAAGACATTTACTTAGTATAGGCCATAAGGGTATTTTGGTCATTTTGGTGTTCAATTTTATTCCAATCATTACAAAGCTCGAGGATATCCCATCATTCCTGAGCTTGGTGATATTCTTGGGTCATTTCCATTACATGGGTATTCTGGTCATTTTACCAATCTAACGTATTTCAATCATTTCCTTTTATCAGATCTTATTATTTAATTCAAATGTATCATCTTTTCTAGACCTTTCGAATAATTCTAACAAAATAGCACCCTCGCTAATTTATTCTTAACCCAGACATTTTCAGGTTAATTACCTTCTCAAAAGTTACAAACAGGTTATCATGAATTTGTTATGTACAAATACGGATCTTAACAATTAAATTCATAATTTATCGAGTTAAGAACTTATCCTTAAAGTGTTTACTCATTCAGGGTAATCTCGGACTATTTTTACCTCTCAAGGGCATTTTTATAATTTTTTAACCAAATAATTTCGGTATTACTCTTAACGAGAATAATATAATTTAGAGATCCTATGGTTAATTGATTTCCCGAACATTCTCTGGTCTTAAAATGATTCCTTAACAAACTTCTTGTATATAGCATAAACCCTCTTGGGTTAAAAACCAGTTATTCCTATTTTCCAAGTAATAATATCATTTCCTAAGCACATATGAAATTTTATCAGATCAATATATCTTTTCAGAGTTATTAATTAACTTTTATGAACAATTCTTGTCATTTTACAACATAAGGGTATTTTCATAATTTTACCGAACCGGAGTATTCTCATAATTTCTCATCCAAGTACTCTTAACATTTAACCTTTGATTATATGATACAAATCCATGATAATACCTTCATCACTAATCACAGAACTCATAATTTAATTCTAACTATCCATCCATTTCTTATATCAGTCATCTGAGCCATATTCATTTACCGAATTTTTACTGTATTTGAATCGTGTGTAGAACTTCATTAATTATACATATGAGACCAAACATTTCCATTCATCCATTTACCAATACCAACATGTTCCATAAAGGATGAAAAGGTAGTAATGTATTACCTCGATTTCCATGCAATACTGATCGATCAAATAAATTTCATCCGATCGCTCTCGAACTTTAATTACATGACCTATAATGTCTCGGATACACAGAAAAGCATACGGATTGATCGAGAGGTACTGATTTGAGATTCCAATTTTCCTCTCATGAACCCAGACCATCAAATACGCAAACTTGAATCTAATATAACTCCCCTCATGATAAAAATGATTATTAAAAACTAATTTAATATTTCGGGAACCCAAATGATAAAACTAAAACTTTTAGATTCGTTAAAATATTTAAGAACTAAAATCAGAAACTAGATTGAATTAATTTAAACTATCATAGCTTGGTTAAAATTTTATTAAAATTGAAGGACAAGTTAGAACCTTACCAAACATAGAGGATTGAAACCATGATTTATCCATCTTACTTTCCAAACACCACAAAACTATGTAGTTTTGATTATTCATTTAAAATGCTTTTATTCTTTCAAGCATCATCATCCACTTTCCGCCGAGTGCTCTGTAAATAGAACAAGAAGCTTGGTCGGTCAAAACAAGTCACCGATGACTATCACGTCAGTCGCCACCTTCAATCATCGTTGAAGACCTAATTTTCATCGTTCAAAGCACCTTGGTCTTCTCTCTATATATTTACGCATCAAATATTCAAGTCTCCTATTCTGAATCCAAGGCTCAAAGACTTGATAAGTGCAATAATCGACTAGCAAAACAAATGAAGTGAGGAGAGAAATCAGAACAATGGGACGCTTTGCAGTGGCACCAGAACTTAGAATTTTCGCCAGCTGAAGAATCAGAAATGGAATCATGGATAAAAACATGATCATTGTACTGTACTTAGTTTCAACATCGGTTCTCACTCCATAACCAGTTGTTTAAAAGATTATAGCTGCCAAAAGAAATGACAAAAGCCCATATTAATGTAAGCATCATAATAATTGGTCTTGCGAGTATTGCCATGGAGATTGTTTCTTTTGTTTGAGCAGTTTCTTCACTTGCTGAAACTCCATTAACTAGAACCAAGATAACTTGTGGGAAGATGTTGAGAACGTTGAACAAACTGGCACAAAAATACCAGTTTCAAACATTTGAAAGAAGAGATTAGAGCCGCTGGAAATAAACTGTTTCAAGAGGGATAATAGATACTCATAATCCACCAAAAGGAATAGTTACCCCCATGGCTTTGTTGTGCAAGGTAAGAAGCCATAAGTCGGCTCACAGGTCACCGTTGTCGTCCTAGGAAGATGAAGTTTAAGAATTGAAGATTCGGTTGTTCGTTCCATGCCATCGGAGACAATACCATCTTTCTTTTTAACGGAACCACTACTTCCATTACTGATGGTTAAGGTGAGTAAAAAAAATGGCTACTGTGAACTTCATTTTTTTTTCGTGGAGAAGCTCTATTATGCATCTGGAGCAAAAGAAGAACAGGTAAAATGAAGGGGATGATTATGGAGATCGTTGTTGGGGATTTTGAGCTTGAAGATAAGAGTTTTGAGATAAGCTTCAGAAACAGTAAAAAGATAGAGATGTGTTTTCTATCGACACTAAAAAAATCTCATCAATTTGTTGTTTCAATATTTTGAATAAAATAATAAAGTTTAAATCAATCAAAGATAAATAGAATTCAACGTGAATTCTAAAATTCTTTAAACTCAAAGAAACGTAAAATTATACGTAGAGTCTTCAACCTTCTTAAAATTCCTTGTTAACCTAACATTTTAATAAGATTACTTCTGTAAATATCATACTTTAATTTTTAACCCTTAGATTGGGGTGTGACAGCCTAATACTACGAGTTATTTGATGCTATTAGATATTGTTGTGAGCAACTAGAGGCAGGATTGTAGTGCGTCCAAATCCATTATTATAGAATTTGATGAGTCAGCAAGCGGTTAGATGAAATATTCTAGAATTGGATATCTGTCCATTCCAGCTATTAAAAGGCTAGAATTAAAGAAAAAATATGAATTTTCCTATTATTGGATGTTTTGACCTTGGAGAATTATACAAGGGGCAAGCCTTCAAACATTTGATAACTCTGTAAAAGGATAGTATTTATGCTCCTTTAGGTGAATTTTAGTTTGGACTTGAGCACTTTTTCATATGCATATTTATCACTTTTACGCATCATGCATAAATTTTAGCTTTAGTTACAATTTCTTTATTTTGATGTAGTTGTTGCTGATGTGGTGTGTTTTGTGGTGCATGTGATGGTAGGAGAGCAAGCAAGTATTTCTGAGGGCATTTGGAGAATGAAAAGTTGTCGTGGGCAAGTGGAAAGAGGAGATGTCGCGGGCAATCAGAGGTAGTGAACTTGCTAAACCAAGAGAAGCATATCGTTGCCGGGATATAAACTCGATCCAGCCGCAGAAGTTGACCTAATACACCTTATAAGTTTAAAACAAGGTGCCATAATCGGTTTTCACCCGAGCACGAATTTTTTTTACTTGGCGGGAAAAGTGATGTGAATAAATAGTTTTTTTAAAATGCTTAGAGAGTCGCCATCGGCCTCAGGTAGGTCGAATACCTAAAAATTATATTTTAAAAGAGTTTTTAAGAAAACATAAGTTAAAAGATAAACTGGTATGCGTTTTAACCAAAAATTCGTTCTTTTAATAATAAAAAGGAATTCGTGGTCGATTACGTTTGGAGAAGGATTAGCACCCCCACAACGCCCAAAATTGGTACTCTTTAATTATAAATTGTCTCTATAATTGGAAATTTAAAAATATATTTAATTCATAATCCTATTATTTCTAATTTATTAATAGAATTTTAAGAAAATATATTAATATATAAATATTTTTATTTTTATAAATAAGATATTTATTTACTTAAAAATATTAGAAAATGGCTTCTAGGTACTTTAAGCCAGCTCATTTTTTAATATTAAAAAATAAATATATATTAATAAAACATTTATGTAAAAATAATTAAAATAAATTAGTATATATAATTTATAAAAAATATGATATTTATTTATTTATTTAAGAATATAAAAAAATGACTTCTAGGTGCTTTAAGACAGCTCTTTTCTTAATATTAATAAATAAATAAATATTAATAAAACATTTATCTAAAAATAATTAAAAAATAGATTAATATAATTTATAAAAGTAAGATATTTAAAAATATCAGAAAATGAACATCCAGTTGTTTTAAGAATGTCTTTTCTTAATATTGAAAAATAAATAAATATTAAAAATAATAATTTTCCTAAAAAAATAATAAAACAATATGTATTTTCTGATTTTTATAAGTAGGATATTTATTTATTTTTAAAATACTAGAATATGACATCTAGTTGCTTTATGACTGTCATTTTCTTAATATCGAAAAATAAATAAATATTAATATTTAAACGAATATATATATCTATATTTATATAACTAATATGATAATAAAAATAATAATGAAAATAATAATTTAAACATATATAAAAAATAATTATAAAACAAAATAAAATTATAAAAAGAAATTAAAATTATAAAATTAACTTAAAAAAAGATCAAACTATTTAGGGATTAAAATATAAAATATAAAACCTAAAGATCCTAATTCGAATTATTTAAAAGATATGTACTAATAATGTAATTTAGCCTTAATTAGTTATTTCGGGGTTACAATAAAAGTTATTAAAACTTAAAACTATAATTCGAAACATTAATATAATATAGACATTAATAATGTAATTTAACCTTAACCCTAAATATATATATAAACATATATAATTAGTGGCGAGAATATAAATAAAATAAAATTGAAATACCAAATTAAAAGACGTATAAGTTGATTTTAGTGACCAATTCGTAAAGTTACAAAATTGCAGGTATGGCGGAAAGGGTTTACCCCTACACATAATTTACACCAGGGTCCCTCCTCAAAATGACGTCGTTTGGAGAGGGATTTAAATACCCTTAAAACCGGCCATTTAGGCCATTTACTCTCATTTCTCTCTTCCCCAGTCTCTCTTTAAAACAGAGAGAAGCATTTTCTCTGGCTTCTCTCTAGGTTCCCTCACCGGAGGGAATCCGGTCGCCAGCCGGCAGCTATACACCGCCGTTAGCTCCGTCGCCGGCCACCGTCTCCGGTGGTCGGATTTTACAAAAACACCCCCAAATCGAAGCCCTTATTTTTCTAAACCTAAATCTAAGGTTATTCTAGACTAAAGTTTTACCAAACTCCATAGATCTAAAGGAAACCGAAGTTTTACCTTCGGTTCTACGATGTCTCCGGCGACGTCCGACTCCTCGATGGTAAGTCTCTTCTTTCTCTTATCTTTTCTTTCAGTTTTGTAGATATAGATGGTTTGTTAGTGGTGGTTGTATTCCTCTGTTTTCTCGTTTTTTTCCCTTTTATTTTTCATGTTTAGTGATGGTTTTATAAGCCATCACAACACTCATCTTGGACTGGTAATAGAGGGGCTTCTCGGTGAGTCACCGGACTATGGTGGTGACTCACCATAGAGCAAGAGACGTGGAGGGGCAGGTGGGTCTTCTGGAGCCTTCTGTTGAGGCGTCGTGGCAGAGTAGACCGTCGAAAGCGTCTGGTTGGGTTACCTGGCAGTGGAGTGTCGACAGCGGCGACTGGATATGGAGGTGGCGCCGCGTGGTCCTTAGGGTATCATAACCCTAGGGTTTTTTCTGGAAGCATCAGGACCGTTGGATCATAGCCATATCCAATGGCTGTGAACTGGCGACTGGAATAAGGTTTAGAAAATCATATCTAAAACCTGAAATGATTTGGGCTTCTCGAGCCTGGTTCAAGTTGGGTCACTGTTGGGCCATCCGGGTTGGATCTGGAACTGTAATCGGGCCTCTGATGTATTTGTAATAATATAATAATAATAATATAATAATAATAATAATAATAATAATAATATTATATAATAATAATAATAATAATAATAATAATAATATTTATAATAATAATAAATTGAAAATTTATTGTCTATAGCTACCCCTCTTTGCTCATTCTTGTGTTAACAAGAATAGAGCAAAGATGAAAAAAACAATAATTTTTCATATGGCTTATTTTGAGTAGGATGGAAATGTTGAAAACATCATGCACTGAAGGACTTACAGATGACCCGAAGGTTTTGAAAACATCATGCACTGAAGGGCTTACAGATGACCCCGAAGGTTTTGAAAACATCATGCACTGAAGGGCTTACAGATGACCCCGAAGGTTTTGAAAACATCATACACTGAAGGGCTTACAGATGACCCGAAGGTTTTGAAAACATCAAAAAGCTCCCGAAGGCTTTTTGAAAACATCATGCACTGAAGGGCATACAGATGACCCGGAGGCTTTAAAAAACATCAAAAAGCTCCTGAAGGTTTTTTGAAAACATCCTGCACTGTAGGGCTTACGGATGACCCGAAGGCTTTAAAAAACATCAAAAATCTCCTGAAGGCTTTTTGAAAACATCCTGCACTGTAGGGCTTACGGATGACCCGGAGGCTTTAAAAAACATCAAAAGCTCCTGAAGACTTTTTGAAAACATCCTGCACTGTAGGGCTCACGGATGACCCGGAGGCTTTAAAAACATAAAAAAACTCCCGAAGGCTTTTTGAAAACATCATGCACTGAAGGACTTACAAATGACCCGAAGGCTTTAAGATCAAAAAGTTCCCGAAGGCTTTTTGAAAACATCATGCATTGTAGGTCTTATAGATGACCCTGAGGCTTTAAGATAAAAAATCTCCCGAAGGCTTTTTGAAAACATCATGCGCTGTAGGTCTTACAGATAACCCTGAGGCTTTAAGATCAAAAAGCTCCCGAAGGCTTTTTGAAAACATCATGCACTGTAGGTCTTACAGATGACCCTGAGGCTTTAAGATCAAAAAGATCCTGAAGGATTTTTGAAAACATCATGCACTGTAGGTCTTACAGATGACCCTGAGGCTTTAAGATCAAAAAGCTCCCGAAGGCTTTTTGAAAACATCATGCACTGTAGGTCTTACAGATGACCCTAAGGCTTTAAGATCAAAAAGCTCCCGAAGGCTTTTTGAAAACATCACGCACTGTAGGTCTTACAGATGACCCTGAGGCTTTAAGATCAAAGAGGCTTTAAGATCAAAAATCTCCCGAAGACTTTTTGAAAACATCATGCACTGTAGGTCTTACAGATGACCCTGAGGCTTTAAGATCAAAAAGGCTTTAAGATAAAAAATCTCCCGAAGGATTTTGAAAACATCATGCACTGTAGGTCCTACAGATGACCCTGAGGCTTTAAGATCAAAAAGCTCCCGAAGGCTTTTTGAAAAAATCAAAGACTGTAGGTCTTACAGATGATGAAAATAGTTTACTAAGTAAAAAAACTAAGGAAATCGTTTTCTTACTTTTCAACAATTTCATTTTTAGAAAAGATTAAATGAGAAACTTTGGAAAACGTTTTCCCATTTAAATAACTTGTTGATTGGGTAACATGCCCCAAAATAATACTTCTTTTGTGAATTGCGTCCATCTATTCTTCAGATGTTTGCGTGATTCCCGCATTTAAGGTTTTGAATTTTACCTTTTTCTTATAAGGTATTGTTCATCATGAATCTTCTTTTTCATATAAAAATCTGCAAAACCTTATATTTGAATGCAATTAAATGTAGCAATGTAATGCATTTTCTGTTATGCAAATGATGTTCTTATGAATGCATGAATATTTGTGCAATCTTAATTTGACTTCAAAGTGGTGAACTTGGTCTTCCTTCACTTGATCATTTATTGCCAGGGTTACCTTCGGATATCAGTGTAGCAACTTATGTTATATTTCTGAAGAACCATTTGATCAACTTGTATATTTGTGTCTTATTTGTCTAATGAAAGTATCAAAAGAAATGTTTCATTTATGGAACTCTTGCTGTAGTCAGAACTATGACCTTGATGCTCCATTTTGTCTTTGATAACATTAGCTTTCTTTTCTTGGACTTGTGTAGAAATCTAATAAAGCTTTCATCTTTGAAAAGAGAATCTATCATCTTTGAAGAGAAAATCTATCATCTTTGAAGAGTGTAGATATAGATATGCCTAACTCCGTAGAGATTAATTAGGAGATCAACTTCTGTTCTGATTTGACTTTTGAAACACATCGCAAGGAGGATTTATCCTAATTCCTTTCTTGTCTCTACCTCTAATTGGATATCAAACAAGTCAACTTGAACCATATCATGTCAAGATGTTTAACAACAACCTGTCGTTCAACCATAGTTGACTTCACTAGTTTCTTGTTGTTAAAATTTCTTCTCTCATTCTCATGGAAATAAATCTTCATCATATCTGACTTCTGACCTTGGGTTTGAAGAAAATAGACTTTATTTTGAATCAAAAATGGAAACCATATGATCACAACATTGGTTCAACAACAGAATAACTGGTTCGTAAAACATTTGACAACATATTCATCTTTTCTTGTGGCTTCTGCACAGATTTTTGGTCAGGAAAGCTCTTTCATAGTGTTTAGAACTTTTTGTATGATGTCACAAGACCACTTGAGAACAAAACTCAATGGGAATATAAGTGAAATGCTGGTATGACCAAAAAGTTGGTCAAATTCACAAAATATACTAGTGTTGAATTGAATAAGAGATACCAACTGATCTTGATATCATCTTGGGCAAGGGAAAAGTGATACCGATCATGTTTTCTTCCGTAATGAGCATGAAACGCACATGATAAACCAAATAGATGAAAACTTAGTTCTCCATGGCTGGCAATGATAACCCCAGTAACATTGGGAAAGTGCAATATACGTAAGCCGAGCCTCTTTATTCAATGTCATCAAGTAAACAAAAGCTGATGTGAAAAATAGCTTCGTAACCCCAACAGTATGATTGAAACTAACTGCCAGGAATTTTAAAGAAATATTTTCAATCATCACCGACATAGAGAATGCAAAATTTAAAGCCGAGATTTTAAAGAACTGAATCCTGGATCGAATGATCTGCATGAGGACCATCTTTATCCATGTAACTGTAATGTTGCTTAACAAAGAACACGTTGTCATGTGACACATGGTTAAGAAGATTGGGTATTTGAAACCATACTTGCTGAGTAATTATTTATTCAACAAAAGGACCCTAATGCAACTGTTTGATGAAAGCAATTATGTATAGTCAACTTGACTACCACTACTTGTCCATTTTCATTGTTCATACCTTTCTGTCTCATTGGAAACATTTTCTCAAGTCAATGATATTTAACACATGATGATGTGGCCTTTAGCATGACCCAACATTTGTTGATATGAACGTTCAAAATGTACCAACATTCCTGATTCTGATTGAAATGGGCTTTCAGTATGCCTCATAATTTGCTTCTTTTTAATTTGAGCCTTCAAAATGCACCAAATGGATCTATCTGAAATAGTTTTTGAGATGCCTCAATATTTGTTGATGTGAGAAAAAAAATGCCCAACATGGATCATTTTTGTTTGAAATAGGCATTCAAAATGTCTCAATATTGTCTTCTTACTGAGATGAGCCTCCAAGAATGCCCAAATATTCATATTGTTGTGAGCCTTCAAAATGCCTCATATGTATCTATCTGAAGTGACATTTAAAATGCCCCCAATATTTACTGATACAGATGTTAAAAGTGTGCTCAACATTACTTCTTGCTGAGATGAGTCTCCAAGAATGCCCAAATATTCATATTGATGTGAGCTTTCAAAATGCCTCATATGGATCTGTCTGAATTGGGCCTTCAAAATTCCCCCAACATTCTAATTCTGGTTGAATGACCAAATATTCATTTTACTGTGAGCCTTCAAAATGCCCCAACATTCTATTTCTAGTTGAAAATGGGCTATCAAGATGTCCCACATGGATCTGTCTGAATTGAGCCTTCAAAATGCCCCCAACATTCTATTTCTGGTTCACTCTCAACGTCTGTTTAACTTGAATATCATGATCCCCACAAGGTCCAATTTTAACAATGCACTGTTACGGGTACTTGTGGCTTTATTCGTGCCCCAAATCTGTTTATCTTGAATACTCTCATTATGGTGTCATTAAACAGCAGTTTTGTCAAGTAACTGAAGGAATTCTCTTCATGTTGTCACAAACTTAAGAAGTGCTAAATCATTCTCTGGATATAGAGAGATCTAGTCGGACAGAGTGGTATAAATCGCTTAGTAATTCATTCCAGGCTGACACAGTGAACCTTGTTTTCATTTAAGGATGTTTCTGGAATATACTTTTCTGTGGGAGAGAAACCAATTTATGTGAACGGTAATCTTACTTTTATGCAATAGCAAGACTACATATACAGTGGTACAGGCTCTTGAAAAATCCGCACTCATGCAACCAGTTGATTCTGATAACTATTCATCTAATTATGAAGCGATCTTTCAGGAAGATTTCACAGATATTGATAGTTCTTTTGTTACCGAGAAAATCTTGAATTCTGATTCTGACGAGGAGAATGAACTGTTATACTTGACGAAAATGGGATACTCAGAGGTTGAGGCTTCAATAGCTATGGAGATATGTGATCCGGATTCATCAACTGCAGAGTTGACAGATTTTATATGTGCTGCTCAAATGGCTAAGGCTGCTGATGCACTTCTTTCAGTATAAGATATGAAGCCATTATGCAATGACCCCAATTACAAGAAAAGGAGAAACTCAGGCTATGATTTTTGGAAAAGGAAGAAGCAGAGGAAGCTTGAAAAAAAAGCTTCTTAATGAAGACTATCATGCAATTCATCTTCTAAATCCAATGATTGGTTTTGGGGTTCCTACCGAACTAGATTAGATAACTCAAAGAACACTTCCAGAAGATGCTATTGGGCCTCCTTATTTCTACTATGAGAACGTGGCACTTGCTCTAGTTGGTGATTGGACCGAAACGTCACGGTAGTTATACGATGTAGAGCCAGAATTTGTAGATTCAAAGTATTTTTGTGCTGCTGCACGGAAAAGGGGCTATTTTCATAATCTGCCAGTTGAGAACAAATTTCCTCTTATTCTGCTTCCTCCATGCACTATACATGATGCTTTTCCATTGACAAAAAAAACTGGTGACCTTCCTAGGATCCAAGAACAAAGTTGAACTGTTTAAAAACATGTACAGGAAGTGCCAAATTGACAGAAATGATCCGTAAGGCTCTTGAAGCTTATGACGATGAGCCACCTTCAAGTGTCCATAAGTATGTTCTTGATGAGTGCCAAAAATGGGATCTGGTATGGGTTGGAAGGAATAAAGTTGTTCCACTTGAACCTGATGAGGTGGAAATGCTTCTAGGTTTCCCTAAAAACCATACACAAGAAGGAGATCTGCTAGAGACATATTCCCCGGTGGTATCAATGTTCTGTCTCTTTTCTCTGAGATCAGTGATGCAGAGGTTGCCTTCTACTTGGCATACCTTTGAAAGTAGATGTGTAAGAATTGAATGGTGATTGATTGGAGCAATTGATTAGTAGATTTGGCATATTCGACCTTGTTGTCGGTGGCATCTAGTGTAACAACCTTTCTGGAAGAAATAAACATCATCAGGATGAGCTAGACGATTTTTGTTGGTGCATTTCCTTGCAATGACTGCTACAGTGACTGTCTCTTCTGCTGCTTCAAGATAGACATGTCCATATACCACTCTTCTCAAACCATGGAAAGGTTTAGTTCAAATGGGCTATAAGTGTAAAATATGTTCCAATGTCTTATTTTGTGTCATAAGTTCTCAATTTCAAGTTCATCAATCTTCTGAAGGATATAATGGATATAAACCTTACAAGGAAAATGATCGACATGGAAGAAGTAGCAATGATGTACCAAGACTTGAGCAAGTATCACAGTATAACCCGAGTGCAAGTGGGGGACTTGTTCATTCCCATAATACACTTTAATGGGACTTATAGCTCTGTGATGTAATCTTCTAGAGAACATGGATTGATGGCTGGGGAAAATAATTTGTATGGTGATACTTATCGCCCTCATCATGAGATAAGTGATAATCTTTCTTGATGGATTGCTAATGATGTCACAGGAGAGCGTCACAAGTTAATTCTCCAAACTTTCTAGTTTCTTGGACCACATGCTTTCAAGAATGCTTCATCATTCTGGCCTGGCTTATTCTTTTTCTTCAATAGAGGTAGAATAGACAGCAATTTGCTTTAAGGACCTTCCTCATTTGAGACTATCCTATTTGAAAATGTTTTTCCTCATTTCTTTATCGAAGAATGAAAGAATTTTGTAAAATGCTTCCTATCACAGGTTCACAATAGAATCAAATCATAAGCATGAATTCAAAGAATATCAAAAGAATTAACAACTCTTTAATGTTTAAGAATTATAGCTCTTTGACAAGTATCAAGATTTATGGGTTAGTTTCAAGGTGGCTTTCCTATTTTCTATGGTTACATCTTAGTGAAGATGTCACTCCTCTCTCACTCTTTGTGAACATTGTCACATGCCTCACTTTAAGGACTTGGTATTTTAACCGGATGCGTACAAAATGACACAATCTAGCATAACAGTTACTAGTAGAATACTTCCATTTCAATTCTCTGAAATCTTTCATTTAGACTAATCTAACCATAGTGCGAAAATATTGGTCTAAAAATGAAATTTCTGAGTGCTCATGTGAAGTTGACTATAACATGTGTTTCTTAACATCCTTAGTCCATTTCTTAACACATTTTCCATTTTGGCTAGCTGAATTCAGCTTTATTGTATATAATAATATAATAACCTTATTAGGCTAATTGAAACTTATCCATAAAGCCGGGGCGATTAACCAATTTCTCTAGAGGGACAGTTTTATTGCATATAATAGTATAATAGGTTAGCTGAATATTATCCATAAAGCCGGGGCTATTAACCATTTGCTTTAGAGGGACAACTCGAGCATAACAGACTAACTGAATATTATTCATAAAGCCGGAGCTATTAACCAATTGCTTTAGGGGGATAACTCAAGCTTTATTGTATATATAATAATATATCATGGGTATCCAAATCCAATTTCTTAAGCTTGTTAAGAAGAACCTGTTATAGTATAGGTGTTTTGGTGGAATTCAGAAAATCTCTTTGTTAGAGTTCAATTCCTAAGCAACTGACTTAAACTAGATTTACCTGTTTGTAAAAATTATGTTCATCATCGAATGTCATCAATAGAAAAATATTCTAGTCGGTTTTGTAATGTAATACACCAACGATGCCCCATGTTGTACGCTCCTATATATAAATACCAAGCCTTTTTGTAATTCCTTTCAATAGGAGAAGGCTATCTCATATTCGTAATAGGATAGTGTTTGGGTGTATTTCTTCTGAAGTAAGGTCAAGGGTCCTTGTTTTTATGGTTTTCAATCTTGATATTTTGTCAAAGATTATAACTCTAATCATGTAGAGTTTTTTAATCCAGTTGGTATTAAAAGAACTGCAAGATTGCAAAATTGATTCAATGCTCATAACCATAAAAGTAACACAAATTTATTTATTGCACAAAAGGCGGAGAAAGGAACAAAAAACATGTGCAAACAAGATGCTGAAAATAGAAAGGTACGACAGTGGTAGATAACAACTTCCACTTATTTATTTAGCCTACCCCATCATTCCAGCAATGTTGGGTGTGTAATTGGCCCAAGATTTTTTCCTCATTTGCCCCCCATTTCTTGATTATCTTTTGTGTCAACTCCTTTGGGTAAGCCTTCAGATACACAAATCTCTCTTTCTTCTTGAACAGTTTTCATCATCATCTTTTTCTCCCCTGACTGGAGTTGGGCTCAATTTTAAATCCAGAACAAATATCCTTGGTGATGACATTTTTGTTGTGTTTCTGAATGCTTATTGCGGCTGTAACTGGAGTAATATTCACCAGACTCTTTGTATCCATACTCTTTTCACTGGTCCTTAGAAAATCTGATATAGGTGTTTGAGGTTTCTTCAGAGTTGCATCTTTTCCATTCAATCTTAAACCTATGGGCCAGTCTCAAATTACCTCTCCTTTTACTTTTGTATCATTTATATTCAGAGAGGTATTGAAAATTGAACATTTTATCTTTGGCTCAAGTACATTGTTTTCCTCATCCTTTGCGGCATATACTTCACTTGTTTTGATACTATTAACTATATTTTGGGGTTTGATTCCCAATTGTTTGACTAAAACAGACTGATCATTAACATCCACTTCTATGATTCCCTGAACCAAAAGGTCTTGAACCCGTCGTTTGAAGTTACCAGAATTCTCAGTAGAGTGCCCTCGGGCTCCAACATGATAATAACAAGAGAGTTTCTCATTATACCAACTCGGGTATGGAAGCAACAAAGGCTTAGCTCGACATGGAGCAATAATCTGGGCCTTGAGTAACTCAGGATATAACTTGCTACATGAAACTGAAGGAAACTTGGGTAGAATTTCTCTTGACATCACTGTCTCATTAAAACTGTTTACTTTGCTTTCTTGAAGACCTTGTGACTGATGATATAGATGTTTGCTTTGTTTAGCTTTCTTCAATGAAACTGAAACTTCTTCCATGCTTCTCTTCAACTTGATTTTTGTCGTATTTTCTGGGAGCCTTATTGGATTTCCACATTCCTTGACAAGTTCTTGCTCATTTGTATCAGCTACATCATTCATAATCCCATTCAAATCTTTCATAACATGATCCTCTAAGGTTTTCTCTCCATGGATTACAACATTCATCAGGTCCATTAGCGTGATCATTTGTTCTTTTAAATCAGCTTGAAACATTTTTGCATGATCAGTCATTTCTTGTTGAGTCTTGATAAGTTGCTCTTGCAATTTCCCAATTCTACCAACCCTTGCTAAAATCTCATTCATGGTTTTTATACTTGTTTAGGAAGACCAAGTTAACTCCACTTTGATTTCATAAATTCTATCATGGAATCCTCCACGAATTATTCCCATGTTTTCATGATTAAATGCATGTAAAATAGTTTGAAATAAAATGAAATTATACAGATATGCAAATGCAAATGTAAATATGTGAATGTAACAATAAAAAAGCAAATTGTGCAATACAAAAGAAAACATAAAAGTATAAATGAAAACACAAAGATGCAAAATGCAAATGCATGTATAAAAAGGTGTTACTCAAGAGTGATCATCTTAGAACAAATTTCATTGAACACAAAAGTTTCCGTGCATCAAAAAAATTTTACTTATAGGGGACAACTTTCAATCCCAACTTCAATAAAACTTTACATATAGGAGATAGCTTTCCCATTTTCTTCTCTAAAGCCAAGTTAGTCTATCAGCTTATGGGCCATATTGCTTATCTAGACTGCAGCTTCTTCCGTGACACTCTCTTTCATCTTCTGTATCAGTTCTCAGAATTGCTCATTTTCCCTTGTAAGAGAACCTTTCTGTCCAAGAAGCTCTTGGATTAGATCTTCATATATGTTGCAGTTCTTTTTCAGTTTGGTAACCCCTGTTATCCACTCTTTTGGGGTGTTTCCTATGCCCGTATTTCGAAAGGCTTGACTGATCTTTTGGAAATCTGCATGCATGGTTTCCACTTCTGTACTCAATTTCTTGTTTTGGTCATTCAAGTCCTTCAAATAACATGCTTGAGCTTCATAAAAACCTCCTCTACTCTGAATGCCATGACTGATGCTCTTACCATAAACTGCTTTTGGTATCAATCTGGCAGGATCTTTGTGGAGTACTTTTGGTATTAATATAACAAGATCTTTGTGTGCATTGCTCGCTTCTATCCTCGGAGTTTCCTCATGATGTCTTTCCTTGGCCGCATCATATTTTGTTTGATCATAAAACTTTTTGTCCATTTACTATTTCTTTCTAATTTGATGAACAGTCTTTCAAGTCAACACCTTTTGCTTATGCAATGATTATGCATGCAGATAAAAGAAATCAATATAAACAAATTAGAGTAATGTAACATGAATCGAAAAATAAGAAAAAAATAGAATAGATAGTACCAATTAATGAAAAGAAAAATTCTATCTATTAAGGTATAACTCCTAACCTCATGCTTTCTAGTTCCATGCTTTGTTTGGAAAAATTAACCTAATTGCATGATTTCTAGTTCACATGCATTTATTTAGGAAAAAATGAAATAAATTAAAAGCTAAAGCTTATTTCTCCTTTGTGTAAACCTATGGACATAGGTTCAGTACTGTCTTAAATTGGGTGAACTTCTAATGTTTATTATATGCACGGTTTCAGTTCTAAGAGTAAACGTACCCGAATTGTCCTTATTAGTGCCCCTTGGGCAGCTAACCCTCAATCCTAGTCCATCACAGACTAAAGTGAATCGAGTTCAATTCGAGAGGACACATTTCCCTATGCCTGACACGGAGAATAAATTCTCACGAAGACATAGAGCATATGAACCCCGAAAGCTACTTGCTAGGTATAACACGGAGAATAAATTCTCACGAAGACGTCGCTTTCACTCTCACTTAAAAGGGACAAGCTTGATTATAAAGCTTATGTTATGTAATGCAAGTGTTGTGTGTGAGGAGAAATATTCAAACATTTTGACAAACAAATAAAAATGAATTTTAATACTTGAAAATAAAAACATTAATAAAAAATAATATATATATAAATATTAGGAAAATAATAAGCATATATAAAAATTTTGAAAAGAAAGAATTATAAATTAAATATATGAATTTTTAATTTCTAATTAATAGAGACAATTTATAATTGATTTTAAAAGCTTGACCAGTTCCCAGTGGAGTCGCCAAACTGTCGTAACTGGATTTTGCCCTGGCACGAAATATTTTGACTTGGCGAGAAAAGTGATGTGAATAAATGGTTTTTTAAAAATGCTTAGGGAGTCCCCATCGACCTTTTGGGTCAGGTAGGTCGAATACCTAAAAATTATCTTTTAAAAGAGTTTTTAAGAAAACATCAGTTAAAAGATAAGTTGGTATGTGTTTTAACCAAAAAATCGTTCTTTTTAATAATAAAAAGGGATTCATGGTTGATTACATTTGGGGAAGGATTTGCACCCCCACAACGCCCAAAATTGGTACTCATTAATTATAAATTGTCTCTATTATTGGAAATTTAAAAATATATTTAATTCATAATCCTATTATTTCTAATTTATTAATAGAATTTTAAGAAAATATATTAATATATACATATTTTTATTTTTATAAATAAGATATTTATTTACTTAAAAATATCAGAAAATGGCTTCTAGGTGCTTTAAGATAGCTCCTTTCTTAATATTAAAAAATAAATAAATATTAATAAAACATTTCTGTAAAAATAATTAAAATAAATTAGTATATATAATTTATAAAAAATATGATATTTATTTATTTATTTATTTAAGAATATAAAAAAATGACTTCTAGGTACTTTAAGACAACTATTTTCTTAATATTAAAAAATAAATAAATATTAATAAAACATTTATCTATAAATAATTAAAAAATAGATTAATATAATTTATAAAAGTAAGATATTTAAAAATATCAGAAAATGGACATCTAGTTGCTTTAAGACTGCCTTTTCTTAATATTGAAAAATAAATAAATATTAAAAATAATATTTTTCCTAAGAAAATAATAAAACAATATGTATTTTTTGATTTTTATAAGTAGGATATTTATTTATTTTTAAAATACTAGAATAAGACATCTAGTTGCTTTAAGACTGCCCTTTTCTTAATATCAAAAAATAAATAAATATTAATATTTAAACGAATATATATATATTGATATTTATATAACTAATATGATAATAAAAATAATAATGAAAATAATAATTTAAACATATATAAAAAATAATAATACAAAAAATAAAATTATAAAAAGAAATTAAAATTATAAAATTAACTTAAAAAAATATCAAACTATTTAGGGATTAAAATATAAAATATAAAACCTAAAGATCCTAATTCGAATTATTTAAAAGATATGTACTAATAATGTAATTTAGCCTTAATTAGTCATTTCGAGGTTAAAATAAAAGTTATTAAAACTATAATTCGAAACATTAATATAATATAGACATTAAAAATATAATTTAACCTTAACCCTAAATATATATATAAACATATATAATTAGTGGCGAGAATATAAATAAAATAAAATTAAAATACCAAATTAAAAGACATATAAGTTGATTTTAGTGAGCAATTCGTAAAGTTACAAAATTGCAGGTATGCGGAAAGGGTTTACCCTTGCACGTAAATTACATCAGGGTCCCTCCCCAAAACGACGTCGTTTGGGGAGGGATTTAAATACCCTTAAAACCGACCATTTTGGCCATTTACTCTCATTTCTCTCTTCCTCGGTCTCTTTTTAAAACAGAGAGAAGCATTTTCTCTGGCTTCTCTCTAGGTTCCCTCACCGGAGGGAATCCAGTCGCCAGCCAGCAGCCATACACCGCCGTTAGCTCCGCCGCCGGCCACCGTCTCTGGTGGCCATATTTTACAAAAACACCCCAAATCGAAACCCTTATTTTTCTAAACCCAAATCTAAGGTTATTCTAGACTAAAGTTTGACCAAACTCCATAGATCTAAAGGAAACCGAAGTTTTACCTTCGGTTCTACGATGTCTCCGGCGACGTCCGACTCCTCGATGGTAAGTCTCTTCTTTCTCTTCTCTTTTCTTTCAGTTTTGTAGATATATATGGTTTGTTAGTGGTGGATGTCTTCCTCTGTTTTCTCATTTTTTGCCGTCATTTTTCCCTTTTATTTTGCATGTTTAGTGATGGTTTTATAAGCCATCACAACACTCATCTTGGACTAGTAATAGAGGGGCTTCTCGGTGAGTCACCGAACTATGGTGGTGACTCACCATAGAGCAAGCGACGTGGAGGGGCAGCTGGGTCTTCTGGAGCCTTCTGTTGAGGCGTCGTGGCAGAGTAGACCGTCGGCAGTATCTGGTTGGGTCACCTGGCAGTGGAGTGTCGGCAGCGGCGGCTGGATATGGAGGTGGCACCGCGTGGTCCCCAGGGTATCATAACCCTAGGGTTTTGTCTGGAAGCATCAGGATCGTTGGATCATAGCCAGATCCAACGGCTGTGAACTGGCGACTTGATCAAGGTTTAGAAAATCATGGCTTAAACCCTAAATGATTTGGGCTTCTCGAGCTTGGTTCAAGTTGGGTCACTTTGGGCCATCTGGGTTGGGTCTGGAACTGTAATCGGGCCTCCGATATATTTGTAATAATATAATAATAATAATAATATTTATATTAATATTAATATTAATAATAATAATATTTATAATAATAATAAACATAAATTAAAAAATTATTGTCTACACAGAGAATGGTGGGCAATGATAAAGATAGGGAAGCTTTTAAATTTGTAAACCTCATCTTTTCCCAAAAAAATGTGGGCTCAATTGTAAGATGACCTAGGGCATTTCATAAACCCTAAGCCAGTTTGGACTCCTTTTACTCTTAATAACGGTTGCTAGAGAAATCGAAGATAAACATCTCTTTTTGCTTGATCTTTCTCTTTCATTTGATTTAATTTTATGTTTTGGATGAAATTTGAAAACGATTATCACCCCGCCAAAACTAATTATTTTGGTGAAGGTTTTGGGATTTATGTTTTTATTAAACGCTTGTTCTTTCTATGAATGGTTGTCTATTTGGAATGTTCATTCGTCAATTATTAATCTTTAACGATGTTGGTTTATTTAAAAATAAATACTTAACTTTAATTATTAACTTAAGATTTGATAGACTTAAGTTTATGAAATCAAGTTGATGAATGTAGGTTTTCAATTACGAAAGTAGTGAATACCAACCTCTCTTAGAAATTAGAGGGTTTTAAGCGACTAAAAGAAGTGGAAACTGAAGAAGGCATTATTCCTAAGCCTAGCGCAGATCTGTATTCCCATGGGCAATAATTGTCGTGAGACATTCTTCTACACTTAGGCAGAAGGCATAAAAGATAACTTTGTCGAGCATTCAAAGTGGCATAACATGTCGTAGAAGGTCTATTAATAGCAACAACATAACCTTAAAACCCTACATTCCATCTAAATTGAGGTTTTACATTTTAGTTTACTTGTCGTGACAATTCTATTGCCAAAGGTAACACTTCCCAGTGGCAATTGACTTGCCACGACAATCGTTATTTGTTTTTCCTTTACTTTAGTTAGCTTTGGTTACCATCTTTCTCACAAAAATCTAATTGTTCCCTTGCAACAGAAAGAATCAAAAGTAAAAGTGCACCAATCCTCTTGGAGATGATCTTAAATTATATTATAACTTGCTACGTGTATACTTGCACTATATTGTGAACACCTAAAAGAGGTAACAACATTTCACACATTTTAGGTTACCTTTTACCACACATTTCATCCTTATATTTTTAGTCTTTTTCCTTTCTTTCCTCCACCGAAAATGGAGGCTTAAGTTTATTTGGGAGAACAACATTCGGACCTATATATGTGGATGATTTGTTAAAATTGGATATTGTGTTTGATGAAATGCATGATTATTTAACTTTTCTTTAGTTATTGGATTGGTGTTACTAGAACTTCATTTTTGGCTTATTTATAGATATATGGACTACCCACTAATGTGTCAAGAGATGAGTTAGATTATGAGCAGCATCAGTGCTTGTAAGAGTAACATTTAACATAAAAAGATTTGTGTTGACTGATTGTTGTAGCATCATTATCAAGCTTTTTTAGATTTTGTATAGAGATATAAACTTTCTTTGTAAGTTGTTGGTGAATGCCTTCGAGAAAAGAATAACCTGTTAAGGCAATGCTTGACACATTGATTTGGTTGTTGCATCATCTTTAATTGCATGTGAATGTTTAACTTTTAATAATCTTTTGCCTAATCGATCAATTACTTTATTAATGTGTTTCGCAATCCCTTTCATTTCTATTATGTTTTTAATTATATTGTCAAGATATTGTTCACCGCAAAAATTAAACACATTTTTATGCTTTGTTGTACAACAATTTCATTAGTAATCACTATGCTCTGTGGATATGATATTCGATGCAACCCATTGCATTCACTTTTATTACTTGTCAACGATAGTGTATGCTTGCATTGAATTCTATTACATTATTCGAAGCATCAACTTGTTAGCTCACCCTTTAAATTATTACATCTACAGGTTTCTTGGATCAAAATGGGGATAATGATATCATCAAAAGAGTATCAATAAGAGTACCAAAGTACAATGACAGGGACTAGAGTGAGCATGTAGAGGTTGTGATTTTATCCGAGTCTTTTGTAATGGATTTATTTATGTATTTGGTTTTCAAATAAGGAGGTTGATAACTCTCTAAAAGAGTTATTATTTAGGTATTTTTACTTATTAGTTTGTTTTTCACTTAAACACATTAGGATCATATTTCAAGCATTTTTAGTGTAAATTGCATCATAAACATCATGATAGTGAGTTGGTAAATATTGACCTAGTGGGGCTACTTTTGTTGTGACATTGCTCATAAATGATTTACATTGATGATGTGTGTTCTTTAACATTTTTCAAATATTGCTGCAAGTTATGAAAGCTATAAATTACTTTGTGTCTAATATCATTGTTACCAGTCGATGATGCATCAATGAGTCAGCAAACTGCTATTGCCAAATGTCTGAAATTATGGAAAATATTAAAAAAATAGAAAGAAGTATCATTGGATATGAAATTGAATCTAATTTTAGGGTTTGGAAGATTATATAAAGGAAACAACAATAAAGGAGTTTGGCATATAGGGTTTTACTTTATTATAGTATTCTTCATACTTTCCTTTCTTCACCCGTCGACCATGGTAACCTAGGCACCTTGGGGAAGACAAGCGGTTGGATGTGGGAGTAAGCTACACCTAAGAAGGTGGTGGCTAATGATCAGCAAGAGTTTCAATAAGGAAAATATGAGATGATTCTAATACGGAGTTTTATTTTTTCTTAGTTGAAATATTCTTAAATTTATACGATTATTGTTAAAATTTGTATGATTATGTTTTCAACCTATTTGATGAATTTCATGTTTTAATTTTTTCCCATTGATTTGATTGGTGTTTGCTCAATTTTATTAATAAATTAGTATAAATATATATCTACCCAATCACTGCATTGAGAGGTGAATGGCACTGTAGGAGCACCAAAGACTGTGAGAATAGTGTATCAATGCGAGAGATCTAGTTGAACTAGTTATCTTAGCATACTTAGTAAATTTCCATAAGTGGGTATAGAGATATAACATGCATATGGGTTTTTGGGTGAGAGCCATACAGAGAGGTAGAACCCGCTAAGTTAATGTTAAGATCATCGATCTTATAATTTTAACATCATTGATTGCATGATTGAGTTTAACATTTTCATAACCTTTTGCTTGAGTCGGGCCAATGCTTCCATTGCCGTTTTTGTGATTTCCTTCAGTTCCATATAAATTTGAGTTTTATATTTTTTTTTCTTTTTTATTCACAATAATTTTCAAAAAAATTATGTTATTTAGTTTAGTTAATGCTATGACAATTCTCTGAGTCATCCTAGTCTCCATGGGATACAGTAACTCAATGCATTAATTTGCATCAACTTTATTATTTGATATGATAGTGTATACTTACACTCGTTATAGCTACATTATTACACTCATCAAAGATTCGCCTTTTGTAAATTTTATGTTTTCCTTACCTCATATTATTAGTTTTAAATTTTTAACTAAGTCGAATATTCTAAATTATGATTTGTGGGATAACTTCAGTGATCCAATGTAACATCTTTGCTTCGATTTTGATTTATGGGTCAGATTGAGGGTGTTACAAGATTATTAGTTTGCAACTTAAATTGCTTACAATCTTCTGATTTCAATTTGGAAATCATTCTTTGTAACCACATGGCCTCATAAATTCCTACTGCAAGAGATCGATATTTGACTTCTACACTATTCCTTGAAACCACAGTCTTCTTCTTACTTCTCCAAGAAACTAGATTTCCCCACTTAAAGGCATAATACCCACTAGTTTATCTTCGGTCAATGAGTTCATCTGTGCATTTTGAGTTAGTGATGACTTTAAATGACCTTTCGTCATTTTTCTTAAATAACAAGCCACATCATAAAGTTCTTCAAATATCATAAAATCTTGTGTATTGCATCAAGGTGTTCTTCTCTTGGGTCATTCATGTGTTGGCTAACAACACTAACTAGAAAAGTAATATCAAGTCGCATTAGAGATAACTAAATTAACTTACCCATCAAATGTTAGTACTTGTCTTTGCTCACTAAAGCACTTTCATTATTTTTTCTAAACTTCAAGCTAGACTCAATTTTTGTCTCTATTGGTCTACATCCAAGCATACCAGTTTTGTCAAAAGATTAAGAATATATTTCATTTGATAGGTAACTATCCCGACCTTGGATCTTGCAACTTCCATTCCCAGAAAATACCTCAGCTTGCCAAGGTCTTGGGTTTCAAACTCCTTGGCTAGAAAATTGTTCAGCCTTTTTATTTCCTCAACATCATCTCCAGTGACTATTATGTCATCCACGTACATAACCAGAATGGTTCTTGTTCTAGTTTTATTTTTTGGAACCATCGGCGCACCCCATGGCGTAGCAGAAACAAAACTCGACGGTCTCACCTGTGATCCAAGTACGAAAAACTGAAATCGGGAGGAAGAGATGCGAATACTTACATTGGGTTCCTTGAAAAACAACAAGGACAACAATGAATACTGGTGGTGTAGATCGGTTCGGATCTTAAGCCTCCACGAAATCACGTCTCAGCCTCTACTCAGTTCACCTGATTGAGAGCAATCTTTGTTTTCCCCAAAACTCTTTTGAGAGAAAACGACTGAAGGTTTTGAGTGTGCTGTGTAAAAACGGCTGCTAGACCTAACACACCCTTTCATAGCCAAGTTGCCCTAATCATATTAGGGTTTTATAATTTCAAATTAATTAAATCTATATTTAATTAATTGGATTTTAATAATCCTCTTATATCCAAGTTACCCTAATCATATTAGGAATTTTATTATTTCAAATTAATTAAATCTATATTTAATTAATTGAAATAAAATATTCAGGATTATTAAAACATATATTTAATTAACTCTAGATATATATTTTAGTAACGTACAACAAATTGTACATCTTTTCTCATTTCAATCGTAGGGTGTGACCTTGTAGGTTCTTGTAACGTTAGCAGTAATTATTAGAACAATTCTAATATTACATACAATGAGTGACATCTAGCAATATATCATTGTCACCTAAGCTACAATAAAATATGATTCGACATATCATCTTGGTGATTACTCTTTTATGTATTACATCCTTATGTCCTTTATATCTAGAATAGGCACAAGTCTTTCTTGATATCTAGAGTAGACTTTAATTAATGAATAGTTTATGATATCGCATATCAACTTATTCGAGCATGGCCATGCGTTTATAGTCTTACTCAATCAAGTGGCCTATGATATATTTCCTATTATGTAGGAAGTACAAATCCTATCTTAATCATACACACCCACTACATATATTGAGATATATTCAATAACAGCCTTTATAGAGCAACCAATTACGGAGCTTGTTTAGCTGCATCAAAACATACAACAATATATGTTGGGATAGTATTGATCTCAAGTCTGAGGATCATACATATAGTCATCACCATGAGCAATGTTATGACTGTCACATAATAATCCAAGACATATGCTCATGGTCGGTCAATCCAATACATTGTTCTCTAAAAATATAATCATGTATCAATTCTGACATCTCTATGTCAATGACAACTCATTGTCATCAATCAATAACATGTTAGTCTTAAGCGTATTATTATAGTCCATGCCCATAATAATGCTTGACTAGGGATCTTTTAATAATAACAATTATGTCATTATATGGACTTTATTATCTTCCAGTTTATGTTAAACACATATATATAAATGAAAATAATAGCGACAATGCCTTTATTCAATAAAATCGGTAAATAAAAGTATTATTACAATCATCATATGATTGGTCTTTGGGCATACTCTAACAATCTCCCACTAGCACTAAGACCAATCACTCACATATCTAATATCGAGTGACTCAGTGTGACGATCATGCCTCTGCTGTGTAAGAGGCTTCGTCAAGGGATCAGCAATGTTGTCATCCGTGTGTACTCTACATATTTCCACATCTCCTCGATCAATGATCTCTCGAATGAGATAAAAGCGCCTAAGAATATGTTTAGATCGTTGATGAGATCTTGGTTCTTTTGCTTGTGCAATGGCTCCATTATTGTCACAACGGAGTTCTACAGCATCTGATATGCTGGGAATAACCCCTAATTCCGATATGAACTTCTTGATCCAAACAACCTCTTTTGTTGCTTCGCTGGCTGCAATGTATTCAGCCTCTGTTGTAGAATCAGCTACTGTGTCTTGCTTCGAACTTTTCCAGCTCACATTACCTCCATTAAGACAAAACAAAAAACCCGATTGTGATCGTGAGTCATCCTTCTCAGTTTGGAAGCTAGCATCAGTATAACCTTTTATACTAAGCTCTTCCTCCCCTCCATAGAAAATAAATTTATCATTAGTTCTTCTTAAGTACTTAAGGATATTTTAACCGCAACCCAGTGATTTTCACCAGGGTTTGCTTGATACCGACTCGTCATGCCTAGAGCATACGATACATTTGGTCGAGTACATATCATGGAATACATTATAGAACCAAAAGCCGAAGCATATGGAATCTTATTCATCCGTTCTCTTTCTAGTGGAGTTGAAAGACACATTTCCTTAGAAATAAAAATGCCATGTCTAATAGGCAAAAATCCTTTATTGGATTTTTCCATACTGAACCTTTTCAGCACTTTGACTATATATGTACTTTGACTCAGACCTAGAAATCGTCTTGATCTATCTCTATAGATCTTAAATCCTAAGATATACACTGTCTCACCCAAATCTTTCATAGAAAAACAACTACTTAACCAAGCCTTAACAGACTGTAAAGTAGGTATATCATTTCCTATGATGCGTTTGTCGTCTACATACAATATTAGGAAAGAAACAATGCTCCCACTAGCCTTCTTATAAACACAAGGCTCATCTTCATTTATGATAAAACCAAATTCTTTGACTACATCATTGAAACGAAGATTCCAGCTTCGAGAAGCTTGCTTTAGTCCATAAATAGACCTCTATAGCTTACAAACCTTTCCAGTATTTCCTGGAAAGATAAAACCTTCTGGTTGTGTCATACACACATCCTTTTCAAGTTTTCCATTAAGGAAGGCGATTTTGACATCCATTTTCCAGATTTCATAATCATGGAATGCAGCTATTGCAAGCAGGATCCGGATGGACTTAAACATAGCTACAGTGGAGAATGTTTCGTCATAGTCTACACCATGAACTTGTCGAAAACCTTTAGCGACTAATCGCCCCTTGTATGTTTGTACATTACCATCTATGTCAGTTTTCTTCTTGAAAACCCATTTACACCCTATACGTTTGACCCCTTCAGGTGGTTCAACCAAAGTCCATACTTGGTTTACTGACATGGAATCCATCTCAGATCTCATGGCTTCAAGCCATTTCTCAGAGTCTGGGCTAGACACTGCCTCTTGATAAGTCTTGGGCTCATATTGATCCATAATAAGAACATCTCCATGTGTCGTAACAAGAAATCCAAATATCTCAGGTGCATGATGTTCTCTTATGGATCTACGTAGTGATTGTGTTTCTAATTCTATTGAATGCTCCTCAACAACTTGTAAAACATGCTCAATTTCAGGTTCATTTATTTGTTGTTCTTGAACTTCTCCAAGTTCAATATTTCTACCCTTCCCTTTCTTTGAGAGAAATTATCTTTCGAGAAAAACTCCTGTTTGAGCAACAAACACTTTGTTCTCTTTAGGCTTGAAGAAATAGTATCCCTTAGTTTCTTTAGGATATCCAACAAATATACACTTATGAGATTTAGGTTCGAGCTTTGTAGACATATGATGTTTTACATAAGCATCACAACCCTAAATCTTCATAAAAGACATAATGGGATGTTTCCCAGTCCATATCTCATATGGTGTCTTTTTAACCGATTTAGATGAAACACGATTTAGTGTGAAAGCGGCTGTTTCAAGTGCATGTCCCCAAAAAGAAGTCAGAAGATCACTATGACTCATCATCGATCGAACCATGTCTAACAGTGTTCGATTCCTTCTTTCAGAAACTCCATTCCACTATGGTGTACCAGGTGGTGTAAGCTGTGAGACAATCCCACATTCTTTTAGGAGTTCATCAAACTCTATGCTTAAGTATTCTCCACCTCGATCTGATCAAAGTCCCTTAATACTCTTTCCTAGTTGATTTTGTACTTCATTTTTAAATTCCTTAAACTTTTCGAGGGCTTCAGATTTATGGCGCATAAGATAAATATACCCATACCGACTGAAGTCATCAGTAAAAGTAATGAAGTAATGTAATCCACCTCTGGCTTGTAGTCCACATACATCACTATGTATTAACCCAAATAAATCACTTGCTCACTTACCTTTACTATTAAAAGGATCTTTAGTCATTTTCCCAACAAGCAAGATTCGTATACATCATATTGTTCGAAAACAAATAAATCTAAGAATCCATCTTTATGAAGTTTTGATATGTGTTTCTCACTTATATGGGCTAAACGACAATGCCAAAGATAAGTTTGATTCGAGTCATTTGTTTTTGATCTCTTAGTATTTATATTATAAATGGTGTTATCTTGATCCAAAATATAGAGACCATTAACCAATTGTGCCGAACCATAAAAAACACTATCGAGATAAAAAGAACAACAATTATTCTTAATAATAATCTCAAAGCCAATCTTGTCCAAACAAGAAATATAAATAATGTTCTTAGTCAAACTAGGCACATAATAATAATCCTCTAAATTTAAATCAAGTCCACTAGGCAAAGATAAAACATATGTCCCTATAGATAATGCAGCAACTCTTGCTCCATTTCCCACTCGTAGGTCCACGTCTCCTTTAGCCAGATTCCTTCTCTTTTGCAGTCTCTGTACAGAAGTACAAATATGAGAACCACAACCGATATCTTATACCCAAGAAGTAGGTGTTGACAAATTAACATCAATAACATAAATACCCGAAACAAATGTTTCGTTTGCTTTTTCCTTCTTGACCTCTTCAAGGTAAACAGGGCAGTTTCTCTTCCAGTATCCGGTCTTATCGCAATGGAATCATTTTCCTTCTTTGCTAACTCCCCCTTTGGGTTTCAATGCATTTTTCCCTTTCGGTTTGGTCTTACCATTTCCCTTAGACTTTGCCACTACCTTTTTCTTTCCATTTGCTTTGTCCTTATGGACCATCAGAATGGGCTTAGGTCCAACCTTTTTCATGTTACTTTTAGCAGTTCATAACATGCCAAGTAACTATGGTAAAGTTTTGTTAATTTCATTCATGTTGAAATTAAGAACAAATTAGCTAAAGCTATCTGGAAACGATTACAGGATAACATTGGTAGCCAATTCATCTTTGAGAGGAAATCCCAGCTTTTCCAATGTTTGGATGTAGCCCATCATCTTGATGATATGAGCTCCTACACGAGTTCCCTCTGCCATTTTGCATTGAAATAGAGCTTTAGAGGTCTCATATCTCTCTTGACGTGATTGCCCTTCATATATTTCTTTGAGATTTTGAATCATCTCATATGCAACCATGTCCTCATGTTGCTTCTGAAGCTCAGGAGTCATGGTGGCCAGAATTAAACATCCAACATCTAACATATCATCCATATGTTTCTTGAATTTGTCTTTGTCAGCTTTTGAAGCATTAGCTATCGGTTCATCAGGAACAGGTTCCTCAATGACATATTCCTTCCTTTCCTGTTTGAGAACAATTCTCAAATTACAAAACCAGACAAGGAAGTTTATGCCATTAAGTTTATCCTTCTCAAGGAGTGATTGCAGTGTTGTTTGCCATTAAATCTACAACAATGGAAATATTAAAGTAAATAAATTTACCGATTTAAAATTTATAAATATGACTTTATTTACAAATTACTCCCACTATTTTATTCAAAATTTAAAACCCTCTTTGTTTTAATTTCGAAAAAATTCAACGAAAATTTTTCTAGTGGGTGAGGATCCATAATACCTCAATTTCCCAAATCAGCTTTGGCTTTTCTTTTAGGATAGTGATTATTTAGGTAAGTAACACTTGACTAGTTACATCTCATGTAACTCCTCATTTTTGGTGAACAACTTTTGTTCAAGTCATCTCATGACTTATCCAAATATTTAACCTCTTGGTTTCTAATCCTATTAGAATAACCTAGCTAAGTTATTACCAATATTTCAACAGGTGAATATTACTTGCTTATTCTTCACGTTTAACCAAGATAGATTTATGTGCCAATGCTTTGGCAAAGCCCACACAATATCGATCAAAGCCTTAACGAGGGTAAATATTGGACGGTTAAGTTAACTTAGATTATAAAGAGGCATTTGCGTAATTATCTCATCATTGTTCGTTTTAATATTAATTCCTTATTGATCTCATCAATATTTATTCTTATTATATCATTTGATGCATTGCATACATAACAAATATAGCAATAAATAAGATGCAATGGTTATTGCCTAAACCAATGACTAAGGTGGCCTATCCCAAGCCAATGGGAGAACCAAAAACCCTAAAGCCTAAGACTACTCTCTAGGCATCTTCTCGCCATTCTTATGCTCCTTGTGAATCTTCATAGATTTACAATTTTAAAATAAACTCGTTTTACATACGAGGGAGTAAGATGAGAAAAGAAATACATTAGAGATATAGAAAGGCACGACTCACAGACCGTATTTCAAGATAAACCATTGTGCATTGAACCAGGGCTATAACCATGCATATCAAACACCGTGCAAAACAAATATATCATATATATATACACACTGTTTCCATGGATAAACTTCATGATTTGATAACAATTATCAACAAAATCGTTCTTTTGGGATTTTCAATACCTAAGGTTTTTTGTATCGGAACAACTATTGTTCCACTGCTAAACGCGATATGCTATCGCACTCCCATAGATCATCCAGCAACAAATCGATTGAAAAATATATTAACAAATTAACATATTAATCGTTGCGGGTATCGATTCGAACAATGATATCAACATATTTACCGAAATCGATAAAACTAGAACATGCATCTAATACATATTGCATCAACCAAAAATTTAACCCAAAATCAGATCGTACAAGTGGCTCTGATGCCACTATTGGGACCGTCGGCACACCCCATGCTGCAGTGGAAACAAAACTTGACGGTCTCACCAGCGATCCAAGTACGAAAAACTGAAATCAGGAGGAAGAGATGTGAATACTCACAGTGGGTTCCTTGAAAATCAGCAAGGACAACAGTGAATACTGGTTGTGTAGATCGGTTCGAATCTTAAGCCTCCACGAAATCATGTCTCGGCCTCTACTCAGTTCACCCGATTGAGAGCAATCTTTGTTTTCCCCAAAACTCTTTTGAGAGAAAACGACTGAAGGTTTTGAGTGTGTTGTGTAAAAACGGCTACTAGACCTAATACACCCTTTAATAGCCAAGTTACCCTAATCATATTAGGGTTTTATAATTTCAAATTAATTAAATCTATATTTAATTAATTAGATTTTAATAATCCTCTTATATCCAAGTTACCCTAATCATATTAGGGATTTTATTATTTCAAATAATTAAATCTATATTTAATTAATTGAAATTAAATATTCGGGATTATTAAAACATATATTTAATCAACTCTAGATATATATTTTAGTAATGTACAACAAATTGTACATCTTTGCTCATTTCAATCGTAGGGTGTGACCTTGTAGGTTCTGGTAACGTTAGCAGTAATTATTAGAACAATTCTAATATTACATACAATGAGTGACATCTAGCAATATATCATTGTCACCTAAGTTACAAGAAAATATGATTCGGCATATCATCTTGGTGAATACTCTTTTATGTATTACATCCTTATGTCCTTTATATCTAGAATAGGCACAAGTCTTGGAATAGTCACACTTGTATAGCCCATCTATTGTTTCTTGATATCTAGAGTAGACTTTAATTAACGAATAGTTTATGATATCTCATATTAACTTATTCGAGCATGGCCATGCGTTTATAGTCTTAATCAATCAAGTGGCCTATGATATATTTCCTATTATGTAGGAAGGACAAATCCTATCTTAATCATACACACCCACTACATATATTGAGATATATTCAATAACAGTCTTTATAGAGCAACCAATTACGGAGCTTGTTTGGCTGCATCAAAACATACAACAATATATGTTGGGATAGTATTGATCTCAAGTCTGAGGATCATACATATAGTCATCACCATGAGCAATGTTATGACTGTCACATAATAATTCAACACATATGCTTATAGTCGGTCAATCCAATATATTGTTCTCTAACAATATAATCATGTATCAATTCTGACATCTCTATGTCAATGACAACTCATTGTCATCAATCAATAACATGTTAGTGTTAAGCTTATTATTATTGTTCATGCCCATAATAATACTTGACTAAGGATCTTTTAATAATAACAATTATGTCATTATATGGACTATATTATCTTCCAGTTTATGTTACAAACATATATATAAATGAAAATAATAGCGACAATGCCTTTATTCAATAAAATCAGTAAATAAAAGTATTATTACAATCATCATATGATTGGTCTTTGGGCATACTCTAACAATCTCCCGCTAGCACTAAGACCAATCACTCACATATCTAATACCGAGTGACTCAGTGTGATGATCATGCCTCTCCCGCAATGTTGTCATCCGTGTGTACTCTACATATTTCCACATCTCCTCGATCAATGATCTCTCGAAGGAGATAATAGCGCCTACGAATATGTTTGGATCGTTGATGAGATCTTGGTTCCTTTGCTTGTGCAATGGCTCCATTATTGTCACAACGGAGTTCTACATCATTTGATATGTTGGGAATAACCCCTAATTCTGGTATGAACTTCTTGATCCAAACAACCTCTTTTATTGCTTCGCTGGCTACAATGTATTCAGCCTCTGTTGTAGAATCAGCTACTGTGTCTTGCTTCGAACTTTTCCAGCTCACAGTACCTCCATTAAGACAAAACACAAAATCCGATTGCGATCGTGAGTCATCCTTGTCAGTTTAAAAGATGGCATCAGTATAACCTTTTATACTAAGCTCTTCCCCTCCTCCATAGACAAGAAATTTATCCTTAGTTCTTCTTAAGTACTTAAGGATTTTTTTAACCGTAACCCAATGATTTTCACCAGGGTTTGCTTGATACCGACTCATCATGCTTAGAGCATACGATACATCTGGTCGAGTACATATCATGGCATACATTATAGAACCAATAGCCGAAGCATATGGAATCTTATTCATCCGTTCTCTTTCTAGTGGAGTTTAAAGACACATTTCCTTAGAAAGAGAAATGCCATGTCTCATAGGCAAAAATCCTTTCTTGGATTCTTCCATGCTGGACCTTTTCAACACTTTGTCTATATATGTACTTTGACTCAGACCTAGAAGTCGTCTTGATCTATCTCTATAGAACTTAACTCCTAAGATATACGCTGCCTCACCCAAATCTTTCATAGAAAAATAACTACTTAACCAAGTCTTAACAGATTGTAAAGTAGGTATATCATTTCCTATGATGAGTATGTCATCTACATACAATATTAGGAAAGAAACAATGCTCCCACTAGCCTTCTTATAAACACAAGGCTCATCTTCATTTATGATAAAACAAAACTCTTTGACTATATCATTGAAACGAAGATTCCAGCTTCGAGAAGCTTGCTTTAGTCCATAAATAGACCTCTGTAGCTTACAAACCTTTCCAGTATTTCCTGGAAAGACAAAACCTTTTGGTTGTGTCATACACACATCCTCTTCAAGTTTTCCATTAAGGAAGGAGATTTTGACATCCATTTTCCAGATTTCATAATCATGGAATGCAGCTATTGCGAGCAGGATCCGGATGGACTTAAACATAGCTACAGAGGATAATGTTTTATCATAGTCTACACCATGAACTTGTCGAAAACCTTTAGCGACTAATCGCCCCTTGTATGTTTGTACATTACCATCTATGTCAGTTTTCTTCTTGAAAACCCATTTACACCCTATAGGTTTGACCCCTTCAGGTGGTTCAACCAAAGTCCATACTTGGTTTACTGAAATGGAATCAATCTCAGATCTCATGGCTTCAAGCCATTTCTCAGAGTCTGGGCTAGACACTACCTCTTGATAAGTCTTGGGCTCATCTTGATCCATAAGAAGAACATCTCCATGTGTCGTAACGAGAAATCCAAATCTCTCAGGTGCACGATGTTCTCTTGTGGATCTACATAGTGATTGTGTTTCTAATTCTGTTGAATGCTCCTCAACAACTTGTGAAACATGATCAATTTCAGGATCATTTATTTGTTGTTCGTGAACTTCTCCAAGTTCAATATTTCTACCCTTCCCTTTCTTTGAGAGAAATTCTCTTTCGAGAAAAACTCCAGTTCGAGCAACAAACACTTTGTTCTCGTTAGGGTTGAAGAAATAGTATCCCTTAGTTTCTTTAGGATATCCAACAAATATACACTTTTGAGATTTAGGTTCGATCTTTGTAGACATCTGATGTTTTACATAAGCTTTACAACCCCAAATCTTCATAAAAGACATAATAGGACGTTTCCCAGTCCATATCTCATATGGTGTCTTTTGAACCGATTTAGATAGAACACGATTTAGTGTGAAAGCAATTGTTTCAAGTGCATGTCCCCAAAAAGAAGTCGGAAGATCACTATGACTCATCATCAATTGAACCATGTCTAATAGTGTTCGATTCCTTCCTTTAGAAACTCCATTCAACTGTGGTGTACTAGGTGGTGTAAGCTATGAGACAACCTCACATTCTTTTAGGAGTTCATCAAACTCTATGCTTAAGTATTCTCCACCTCGATCTGATCGAAGTCCATTAATACTCTTTCCTAGTTGATTTTGTACTTCATTTTTATATTCCTTAAACTTTTCTAGGGCTTCAGATTTATGGCGTATAAGATAAATATACCCATACTGACTGAAGTCATCGGTAAAAGTAATGAAGTAATGAAATCCACCTCTGGCTTGTGTATTCATTGGTCCACATACATCACTATGTATTAACCTCCATAAATCACTTGCTCGCTCACCTTTACTATTAAAAGGAGCTTTAGTCATTTTTCCTAACAAGCAAGATTCACATACATCATATTGTTCGAAAACAAATAAATCTAAGAATCCATATTTATGAAGTTTTGATATGCGTTTCTCACTTATATGACCTAAACGATAATGCCAAAGATAAGTTTGATTCGAGTCATTTGTTTTTGATCTCTTAGTATTTATATTATAAATGGTGTTATCTTGATCCAAAATATAGAGACCATTAACCAATTGTGCTGAACCATAAAAAACACTATCGAGATAAAAAGAACAACAATTATTCTTAATAATAATCTCAAAGCCAATCTTGTCCAAACAAGAAATAGAAATAATGTTCTTAGTCAAACTAGGCACATAATAACAATCCTCTAAATTTAAATAAAGTCCACTAGGCAAAGATAAAACATATGTCCCAATAGATAATGCATCAACTCTTGCTTTATTTCCCACTCGTAGGTCCACGTCTCCTTTAGCCAGATTCCTTCTCTTTTGCAGTCCCTATACAGAAGTACAAATATGAGAACCACAACCGGTATCTAATACCCAAGAAGTAGATGTTGACAAATTAACATCAATAACATAAATATCCGAAACAAATGTTCCGTTTGCTTTTTCCTTCTTGACCTCTTCTAGGTAAACAGGGCAGTTTCTCTTACAATGTTCGGTCTTATCACAATGAAAACATTTTCCTTCTTTGCTAACTCCCCCTTTGGGTTTCAATGCATTTTTCCCTTTTGGTTTGGTCTTACCATTACCCTTAGACTTTGCCACTACATTTTGCTTTCCCTTTCCTTTGTCCTAACATGCCAAGTAACTGTTGTAAAGTTTTGTTAATTTTATTCATGTTGAAATTAAGGACAAATTGGCTAAAGCTATCTGGTAACGATTGCAGGATAACATTGGTAGCCAATTCATCTTTAAGAGGAAATCCCAGCTTTTCCAACGTTTGGATGTAGCCCATCATCTTGATGACATGAGCTCCTACACGAGTTCCCTCTGCCATTTTGCATTGAAATAGAGTTTTAGAGGTCTCATATCTCTATTGATGTGCTTTCCCTTCATATATTTCTTTATTGATGTGCTTTCCCTTCATATATTTCTTTGAGATTTTGAATCATCTCATATGTAGCCCTGTCCTAATGTTACTTCTGAAGCTCAGGAGTCATGGTGGCAAGCATTAAACATCCAACATCTAACATATCATCCATATGTTTCTTGAATTTGTCTTTGTTAGCTTTTGAAGCATTAGTTGTCGGTTCATCAGGAACAGGTTCCTCAATGACATATTCCTTCCTTTCCTGTTTGAGAACAATTCTCAAATTACAAAACCAATCAAGGAAGTTTATGCCATTAAGTTTATCCTTCTCAAGGAGTGATTGCGGTGATAAAGTGTTGTTTTCCATTAAATCTACAACAATGGAAATATTAAAGTAAGTAAATTTACCGAATTAAAATTTATAAATAGGACTTTATTTACAAATTACTCCCACTATTTTATTCGAAATTAAAAACCCTCTTTGTTTTAATTTCGAAAAAATTCAACGAAAATTTTTCTAGTGGGTGAGGATCCATAATACATCAATTTCCTAAATCAACTTTGGCTTTTCTTTTAGGATAGTGATTATTTAGGTAAGTAACACTTGACTAGTTACATCTTATGTAACTCCTCATTTTTGGTGAACAACTTTTGTTCAAGTCATCTCATGACTTATCCAAATATTTAACCTCTAGGTTTCTAATTCTATTAGAATAACCTAGCTAAGTTATTACCAATATTTCAACAGGTGAATATTACTTGCTTATTCTTCGCGTTTAACCAAGATAGATTTATGAGCCAATGACTTGGCAAAGCCTATACAATATCGATCAAAGCCTTAACAAGGGTAAATATTGGATGGTTAAGTTAACTTAGATTATAAAGGGGGATTTGCGTAATTATCTCATCATTGTTCGTTTTAATATTAGGCCCTTATTGATCTCATCAATATTTATTCTTATTATATCATTTGATGCATTGTATACATAACAAATATAGCAATAAATAAGATGCAATGGTTATTGCCCAAACCAATGATTAAGGTGGCCCATCCCAAGCTAATGGGAGAACTAAGAACCCTAAAGCCTAAGACTACTCTCTAGGCATCTTCTCTCCATTCTTCTGCTCCTTGTGAATCTTAATAGATTTACAATTTTAAAAGAAACTCGTTTTACATACGAGGGAGTAAGATGAGAAGAGAAATACAATAGAGATATAAAAAGGCACGGTTCGCAGACCGTATTTCAAAATAAACCATTATGAATTGAACAAGGGCTATAACCATGCATATCAAACACCGTGCAAAACAAATATATCATATATATATACACGCTGTTTCCATGGAAAAACTTCACGATTTGATAACAATTATCAACAGAATTGTTCTTTTGGGATTTTCAATACTGAAGGTTTTCTGCATCGGAACAACCATTGTTCCACTACTAAACGTGATCTGCTATCGCACTCCCATAGATCATCCAGTAACAAATCGATTGAAAAATATATTAATAAATTAACATATTAATCGTTGCGGGTATCGATTCGAACAATGATATCAACATATTTACCGAAATCGATAAAACTAGAACATGCATCTCATACATATCGCATCAACTAAACATTTAACCCAAAATCAGATCGTAAAAGTGGCTCTGATGCCACTTTTGGGACCGTCGGCACACCCCATGCTACAGTGGAAACAAAACTCGACGGTCTCACCTGCGATCCAAGTACGAAAAACTGAAATCGGGAGGAAGTGATGCGAATACTTACAGTGGGTTCTTTGAAAAACAGCAAGGACAACAGTGAATATTGGTGGTGTAGATTGGTTCGAATCTTAAGCCTCCACGAAATCACGTCTCGGCCTCTACTCAGTTCACCCGATTGAGAGCAATCTTTGTTTTCCCCAAAACACTTTTGAGAGAAAACGGCTGAAGGTTTTGAGTGTGCTGTGTAAAAACGGCTACTAGACCTAACACACCCTTTTATAACCAAGTTACCCTAATCATATTAGGGTTTTATAATTTCAAATTAATTAAATCTATATTTAATTAATTGGATTTTAATAATCCTCTTATATCCAAGTTACCCTAATCATATTAGGGATTTTATTATTTCAAATTAATTAAATCTAAATTTAATTAATTGAAATTAAATATTCAGGACTATTAAAACATATATTTAATTAACTCTAGATATATATTTTAGTAACGTACAACAAATTGTACATCTTTGCTCATTTCAATCCTAGGGTGTGACCTTGTAGGTTCTTGTAACGTTAGCAGTAATTATTAGAACAATTCTAATATTACATACAATGAGTGATATCTAGCAATATATCATTGTCACCTAAGTTACAAGAAAATATGATTCGACATATCATCTTGGTGATTACTCTTTTATGTATTACATCCTTATGTCCTTTATATCTAGAATAGGCACAAGTCTTGGAATAGTCACACTTGTATAGCCCATCTATTATTTCTTGATATCTAGAGTAGACTTTAATTAACGAATAGTTTATGATATCTCATATCAACTTATTCGAGCATGGCCATGCGTTTATAGTCTTAGTCAATCAAGTGGCCTATGATATATTTCCTATTATGTAGGAAGGACAAATTCTATCTTAATCATACACACCCACTACATATATTGAGATATATTCAATAACAGTCTTTATAGAGCAACCAATTACGGAGCTTGTTTAGCTGCATCAAAACATACAACAATATATGTTGGGATAGTATTGATCTCAAGTCTGAGGATCATACATATAGTCATCACCATGAGCAAGGTTATGACTGTCACATAATAATCCAAGACATATGCTCATGGTCGTTCAATCCAATACATTGTTCTCTAACAATATAATCATGTATCAATTCTGACATCTCTATGTCAATGACAACTCATTGTCATCAATCAATAACATGTTAGTCTTAAGCGTATTATTATTGTTCATGCCCATAATAATACTTGACTAGGGATCTTTTAATAATAACAATTATGTCATTATATGGACTTTATTATCTTCCAGTTTATGTTAAACACATATATATAAATGAAAATAATAGCGGCAATGTCTTTATTCAATAAAATAGGTAAATAAAAGTATTATTACAATCATCATATGATTGGTCTTTGGGCATACTCTAACATTATTTACCTTGATGAACAAAGTGTGATATATTTGACATTGCTTGTAATCATTTCCAACTATCACTTTGGAAAACATGTCGAACCAAGCCCTTAGAGAGTACATTAAACCATACAATGATTTCTTCATTTTGTATTCTTTGTGGGTTGTTAAGTCTTTCTTTATGTCGAGATGAATTTCATGTACACTTCTTCACATAAGTTTCCATTCAAGATGGCGTTCTTTATGTCTAATTGGTGAAATTGATAATCGAGGTTCATTGCTAAAGATAATAAGTTTAGCTTCAAAAGTGGAGTAAAGGCCTCTTGGTAATCCAAAACATAAGATTGTGTCTACCACTTTTTCACTAACCCTATTTTAAACATCTCAATGCTTCCATCTGAATTGTATTTAATGGTGAATACCCACTTACACCTCATTGGTTTCTTCTCTTAGGGTAAACTATCAAAGTCCAAGTTCTCTTCTTTTCAAGGGTCTACATCTCTTCCTCCACTACTTTTCTCCATCTAGGATCATCTAGTGCTTCTTCTACTATCCTTGGAACTTGTGTATTGTCAACACTTGTTGTGAAAGCCTTGAAAGTAGGCATCAAACGGTTGTATGCAACATATTTTTATGTGAGATGAGTAATTAATTTCCTTATACATTTCCACTGAGAAATCAACAAATCGTCAGTAATAACAAAAGGAATATTTTTTCACTATGAGAATATTCCACACCTTCCAAAGTTTCCATGGTAATTTGATTCAAGTCTAGTTCTCGACAGTTTCTAGGTTTTAGAGTGGACTTCTCTCTCATTTTGCAAAGATTAAGTTCCATTCTTTGAGGAGATTCAAAAGGCAATATATTGGTTCTTTGTGGAGTCATAGAATGAATATATGTTGGAGTATAGAATGATTTAGAGAAGGTTTTATCGAGGAAGAAGGAGTTTCAGAAGATAATATCGACTGAAATGTAGCATTGGAAGGCAAACCTGGCAAATGTTGAAGGCTTTCAAAAAATTGTACCTAAAATTCCTCTTGAATATCTCCCTGAATTTCATATTCCAAGAAATAGGGTTTAGTTTCCATAAAAGTAACATCCATAGAAACATTTGTCCTTTTCATAAAATGAGAATAACATTTGTAGAGATGAATAGTTTAGAAAAATACAATTTAGTGATCTTGGATCCAGTTTAGATCTATGGTAAGGATAAATATGAACAAATGTAGAACATTCAAAAATCCTGAAATGAAGTTCACATGATAAAAGTATGAACCAATGAAATTGGAGAAGAATAACATCCCTACGAGATCAAAATTGAAGAATATGACTAGGGGATCTATTAATAAGATGAATGGTAGTAAGAATGGATTTCCTCAAAAAACATTTAGGAACGTTGGAAGCAAACAAAAGAGACTTAGATAATTCGAAAAGATGTATGTTCTTTCTTTTGATGATCTTATTCTGTTGAGGACTATCAACACATGAATTGATATGAACAATAGCCTTTTATTTAAGGTAGGAACCTATGGCATTAGAGAAATATTCGCTCCTATTATCTTTTCTAAGAATTAGAATTTTACTTTGGAATTAATTTTCTACCATCTTGTAAAAGGCTTTAAAGACTACGACTTTCGAATTTTCCTTCATGAGAAAAGTCTAAGTTGTTCTATTATGGTCATCTATAGAAGTTATAAACCATGTTGAACCATTAACATTTTTTACCTTAGAAGGACATCAGATATAACTGTGGATAATAGAAAAAGACTGAGAAGAGTTATAAGTAGAGGGAGGATATGGAATTCTGTGATGTTTGGCGTATTGGCAAATGTCACAATGGAAAAGATTAGTCTTTTTTATTAAAGAATAAAGTTGGGTACATTTTGGCAAGATAACAAACACTTGGATGTCCTAATCTAAAATGTAATAACACAATCTCACTTAAAATAGGATCTGAAAAGGGAATATATTTCAAAATGCAACCGGAAAAGGCTTGTTTTGGCGGAGAATGAGAACCTTGGAGAATGTTGAGTCCACGAGACAACCTAGCACTACCAATAATCATCCCTAAACCCAGTACATGAAACACACATCCATTGAGATCAAACTTAGTACAGCATCCCAAGTCATGAGATAATTTACTCACATATAACAAGTTGCAAGATAAATATGGAACATAAAGCAAAGATTTCAATAAAATATCCTTATTGATCCACTCTCTTTAATGGCGACTAATGAACCATCATATGTTTCAACACTGGACTTGATCTCAAAAGTACTAATTTCTGTAAACAAATTCAGATCTCCTGTCATGTGATCAGAGGCTCCACTTTCGACTATCTAATTAGAAAAATCATGACCAACAATTTTAGCAAATGAAAGACTATTGTTGTATGCTTTTAGTGTTGCGTAAGTGTACAAGTATACACATCGACAAGTGATAGTATATTTCGAAGATCGCCTCTACAGAAATTGGTGAAACTGCATTTTTAAGCTCTTACATTATAAATAAAATATAGATTTTGAGAATAGATTAAGATTAAATATAACAAGTAACTAAAGTTGCGCTGAAATAAATATGCCAAGGCAATTAGATTACTAAGGCAATAGCAGATAACAAGCTAGAGAAACAAAATTGTAATGAAGAGACAGGGTTTAGGTAATGCGGTGTTGTTGCAGTAATTAATTGCCACGACAAGCTCCCTTATCCAGATGCTCGATAGAGTTTCTATTACACCTTTCAATTATATGAATTGCCACGACAAGCTCCCTTATCCAGATGCTAGATAGAGTTTCTATTACACCTTTCAATTATATCTAACAAAAGATATAACATTCGTCTCACGATGAAGCATATATATTGGATAAACATCTAAATATATTAAAATACCATAAAAATAACATTCGTCCACAAAACCTTACACCCAATAACCCTACTCATTTTAATTAGTTCATGGTCGGGTGCAAATCATTCAAAATTATAGACCAAATCATTGAAAAAAATCAAAAGAAAAGAGAGAAGCTAAAAAGGAAAGTCGATGTGAATCTCCTTCATTGTCTTCTCACCAAGAATGAGCAGTGCACTTTGGTAAGCCTTCTTGACGACTTAGTACAGTGAAATCTCATCCTCTACCCTCTTGTGGCAGTTTCCCCTCACGATGATAAAATTTAAAATCAGGGTTTCTTTTTGCTTCCCCCTAATGATATATGCATCGCCCTATTTAAAGAGGAGATAATTCAAAATTTAAAAACTATTTTATCTTCTATTTTAGCTATATTCTTGGGTCACACCAAAGACAACTGAATTGGTGAATCCTGGCTGATGGCTGACAGATTCTCTTCTCCTACATTGTTTTCCTCGGCAACTCTTTTCCCTTGAAGTTTTTCCCCTTAAGCTGATAATCATCCTGAAAATGAAAAATAAACAACAACACTCTCTCCCACCAAAATTAAACATAAAAACCAGATGAGAAGAAAATAACAGAAACTTCAAACAGATGCAAGAAAATGTAAACATGCAACTAAATGGACTTAAGTTTAAGTAATAATCTTCATAAAGGGATATAAATTATACCTCTTTTTACCGAGTTATCCATTACTTTCATGTGCAGTAAAAGCCTTCTAAGAATCAGAAGATAAAGTCATCTTAGTAATAAAATGTTGTAACTCGCCAAGTTGTTGCTTGCTAAATTGGCCATTGTTACTGCTCCCTGAGTTAAGTAGACTGCTTTATTCTTCCGTTCAAATGATAGCATGTGATGACATTAGGAGAGAAATCATTTATGGGTACTTGAGATGGACAAGCCTCTGAACTAATTTTAGAGATCTCATCATCAACTATTGAATTAAGGATGAGAGGAAAAAATAAAAAACATGACTCTAATACCATGTGGAAACTAGGGATTTATGGAAAGAGATCATGTTGATACTCTGGTTTTTCTTAATTCAATATAAGAGATATATAATCATGATTTAAATAGGATAAGTATAAAAGAATTTGAATACATCTCAAATTACTCCTGGTTAAGGTTTTATCATATTCACGAAAATAAAAGGATAAGAGTTATAGTGAATCAAAACTACTAAGTCAAATAATAGGATAAGAATTCTAGTTAATATAAACTACTAAGTCAAATAAATAGTCAGACCTTGAATTTCATTCTAGTACATCACGTAGACCTATCACATGTCATATCTATGCATTCTGGTTGAGTTGGAAGCATGTGTCTGGAGGATTTGGGCTCCTTGTTGGCTCCAATAAGCGGAGGGACTAATGTGTTTGTCTTGGTTGGTGGAAAGCTTATAGTTTCAGGAGGTTATCTCCGGATGTATAATAGATCTAATGTTGGTATTTAAAAATTTTCAAGTTTTTCAAAATTACGATTTGTTATCCAAATATTTAAATTACTTATCAAATTCTCTTAACTATGTCGATGATAGTTGCATATATTGAAAGAAGTTTATCGAAATTAAAATCGTTAAAAATATACTTGATGTTGTCAATGTCAATAGAAAAGTGTCATAACGGTTTTTGGGTCGGATTTGACGGGTTTTTGAAATGTTTGAAAAATATAGAAGTCGCCACCAATCATTTTAAAGTGAAATTAGAACACCTAAAATCGGGTATTTTAATAAAGTTTTTCATTTTACTAAAATTATGATGTTTTGGTCTTTGAAATTCAAAAATCAAGTTTAAAAGTCAGTTACGCTTAGGAAACGAATAGCACACTCATATCATCCAAAATTTGTACATGTTTTAAATTTGAAAATTATGAGTTTGAGATTTCATTTAATTTATGATTTTTCATTATGTAATTTGAAAAGTATGTTAATTTACTTTTGAATTAACAATGATCATCACTAGTGAAGACTGAGATTTTATCGTTAACCCCTAATAAATAAATATTGCCTTAATATTTTTCTAAAAATATTTTATGCAAGTAAAAACCAATTATTCCGTCCTAAATATAATTTTAAGGAATATATGAATGTAACAATTTATATTGAAATTAAAAAGAATTTCGTAAAACAAATCTATTAAACAATGGGATGAATCGAACTTCAACACACGCGGAGACATCACCTTCTCGTGCGATCCATTTCAATAAATTCTATATATTCCATAAAATAAATTATTAAATTCTTACATTTTTCCTATTATTCTAATAATCAACTTAAAATTTTACTCAAATAACTGCGGAATAAAATTTCAACAAAGGCGGAAATTACTCCTCAAATTACTCTCCTAATTTACTAAATTATATAATAAGTGGGTTTATTAAGGTTTAATATAGGTAAAGGACCAATTATGAATTTAAAATTACTTAAAAGAACCAAACTTCAAAATGAAGTCTCTAATATTTAAACCTAAATTAGTTTTAAATTTTATTGATCGAATAATTAAAATGGAACCCCGTCAAAAGTGGGGACCATATTAAAATATTCACCTAATTAGACTAATTAATGGAATAAAATAAATTAATTGGGAAACTAAGTTTTATTCTAAATCAACAGTAAAATATGTAATTAAGGGACCTAATTGAAATAAATCCAATATTAAGGCTCTACTATTAATCCTAAATTAATTTTTGGTCTTTTAATATTAATCGAACAATTGAAATAGAACCCCAGCAAAAATCAACATTATTTTAAAATATTCTCCTAATTAATCTATTTAAGGACCTAATAAAAGATCTAAACCTCATAGTCCAATCTAAAGTTAAGTAAATTAATCTAGTCACATATATAAATTATAATATACACATAAGGTAGAAAACATATTAACATATATATATAATATATTCATGTAAATATAATTATAGTAAAACCTCTATAAATTAATAATGTGGGACCACATAACTTTATTAATTTAAAGATGTATTACTTAATCAATAAACTAATAATTTATTAATTTAAAGAGATTTTTACTATTCAACAAATCTACATTATTCTTCATGAATAAAACATATACATTATATTGACTAATTGAATGATATTCATGTATAATGTGACTAATTAAATATAATGAATACCCCCAGAAAACAAAGTCCATTGTAGTAGGTAGTATTAATCAAAATTTAATGCAAGTTCATGTATGGTAAGGAAATCAACCAATATATAAAAAACATAAAAATTTCTAATTAGTCAATCCAAACCAAAACCAACCAACCATTGTTTCACATTTGAAATGTAACACCCTTAGTCGTATATGTCTCGTAATATGAGCTAAAGATGTCACATCAACTCAACTGACATTTGTTGAATTTAAATGGTTAAAGTTTTTGTTTCATTTAAGAATTTTCTTTTTAACTTTAAAAAAATTCTTAATCATATAAAATTATAAAATATTGTTTGATCATTGAAACTAATCCGATTTCAGTCAGTAATTAGGCAGTTCAATGTTGTTTCATATTTAAATACAATTGCCTAATACCAATTGATTTTAAACCATTAAAAATATAATATTTATACTATTCACTCATAAATACGATTAATACTAAAATTAGACAAACCTAAAGAAAATAATCTCTAATTACTATTACAAACCCTTTTAAAATAAATATGATAAAGCAACCCAATAGATATAATGTACATGCCACTAATAAGTCAAAGTTAGGATGTCTTACTGATATTGTCGGTAGGTTTGATTTCTAGAAGATGCTCGCAATCTTCTCTTTTCACGCCCTCTACTCTATTTGAATTTATGCATGAAAATCATCACACGCTAAGTAAAACTTAGTGAGGTAGAAGTATAGCTTAAACATAAATTCCATAAAATATAAACAATAAAATGAAAATTTAAATAAAAAATTAAAACTTCAAATCGGGCTAGTTAGGTCATTTTCCTTCTGAAAACCTGAAAATGATCATCTCATGATTTTATCAAAGATCATGTAAGTCATCATTAAATATCGTAAATAACTTTTGTTCTTTTTATTCGAACATATTTTATAACTTTCTTTTGAATTCTATGTTATTTTCTTTTATATACTTGTAGATACACGTTTTTTCCGTGTTATTATTATTATCATTATTATTATTTATATATTTTATTTTATTTTGCAGGCACCAAATTACAACAGGCCAACCGAGCCCAGAATTACAACCCAGTCGACCCAAACCGATACAAGCCCAACATAACAAGCCCAAACCCTAACCTAATTATGGTTTGTTAAAACCCTAACTGTTCATCAACTCCAGCCGTCGCCAAGAGTTTCTCCCGCCGCCAACACTATTCTGACCATCTATTCTTCTCGTCATCACAGTGCCAACATCATCATCTCGCATCAAATAGTAAATGGGAGACCCAAGTCAAAAAAATAAATGACAAATACAACCTGGCCCAAGTGACCCAATCGGCCCAGCAGAACCATTTTCAAAAACCGGTCCAACAGACTTGGGCCCAAATTACATCAGCTGGTCTAAACTCAATTGGCCCAAACCCAAACAAGCACCTAGGGTTTAAAACGCTAGGGTTTTCAGCCGCCGTCGGTGACAGTCTCCCACTGTCGCCATCGTTTCGGCTACCTGATCCCGTCATCTGACAGCCACCGTTTCAACCATCATCATCATCACCTTACATAAATAGTAAAAGAAAAACCAAATCAATCAAAAATCAACCAAAACCCATTTTAAAATCCAAAAATACCAGGAAATCCAGATCTTTTAATGCAAATATAGGGAAATCATTCCCTCGATTCTAGCTTCAACCAAACACGACGCATACGACGATAAAAATAGAGGGAGAAAGAGGCATTTGGGGGGATTAGTTTTTCGAAAAGAAAAAATCAGCAGGAAAAAAAATACGAAAAAAAAGGGGAGAAAAGCAAAAAAATGAGAGAAAAAGTGAAAGAAAATGAGAATGTTCTCACCTTTCCCTACACCCAAGACCGTCGTCGCCATAAAGAAGAAAATACGCCCCAATAACCGAAGGTAATTCTCATACCTTTAGGATTTTGGGGCTCTTTTTTAGGGAATTTTAGATGTTGGATTTAGGAGACGAGGGGGTTTAGTTTTAGGCATTTAGGGGTCATCGACCCCTCGTCGGGGTCGGTAGATGTGGTGGCTGGAGGGTTTTGAGAAGAAAATGAAAAGAAAAAAAGAAGCAATGAGAGGGAGAAGAAGGGAGAACGACCGAAAGAAAAACTAGGAAAGAGGATTTTCAGTCGAAAATATATAAGAGGGGTATTTAAACCCTAAAAATGATGTTGTTTTAGAGGGATTAGGGTTTTTTGAATTTAGCACATGGAATAATCATGTAAGAGGTCATTCAAGTTATGTATCTTATATTTTAGTCACTAAATGAAACATTCGTTTTTTTTTTTATTTCGAACTCCTTATTTTCTTCATGTTTTATTTTAGCACTATTTCATGATTTTTGAAGTTTATGAGTTTGGTCACCTGATTTTGCGCGCTTTTTATTTTAGTACCTAGGTTTAGTTATTTTAAATTTCTTATTTATTATACATTTAACATGCTGTTTTTTAATTTTTTATTTTAGTCCCACATATATTTTTGGGTTTGCTTCGATTTTGGTCCCTGAAATATGTTATTTTCATGATGGATGAATCATTTTTGTTTAATCAGCTGATTAAGTCCTTAGATTTACTATTATAATACTGGATTTGCTTGTCCTTTCATTTTGATCACTATGAAATTAATTTTTTTCTTATTTATGTACATGTGTTCATTTACCATTTTTTTCAGGAGTTTTGTTGTTTGTGTTATTTATTCGTTTGTATGTCCTATGGATTTTTAATATATTTTTAATGGTTACCTTTATTTCGTGTTATTTGTATAGTTTAATCCCTAAAATCGCCATCTTTATTATTTTGATCAATCATTTATATATTTGTTAATTACTCGCTAGTTGTAATATTTTCAAATATTATTTTGCATGAAGAATTTATAGAAAGGATCCTTAACTGACAAGGTGTGTGTTTCCATGAATTGTTCGACCAAAATAATATATTTTATATTCGAGTGAATTTTTTTAATATATTTTATATATGTATTTTTTCCAAAATTTGGGCAACATTATTTTATATGAGGAATCCATGGAAATGCTCCCTTAACTGACAAGGAAAGTATTTTCGAGAATTGTTCGTACAAAATAATACCCCTATTAATTTTTCTAAAATGGATCATAATTAAAATGTATATTCGAATATGCCAATTTCAATATTTACATGTTGTATAACCGCTTATGTACCAATTTTGGGCATTGTGGGGGTGCTAATCCTTTCCCACGCGTAATCGACTCCCGAACCCTTTTTCAAAACAAATTTCTGGTTAAACGCAAATCAATTAATTTTTATCTTTTAAAATTATTTTTCTTAAAATTATTTTAAAAAGTATTTTTAGGTCTACCTAACCCAAAGGTTGATGACGACTCCAAATTTGTTTATTTATGCATTTATTTAAAAAACCAATCGTTTCCAAAATTAAGTTGGGTCGCTCCCCGCAATGACCCCAAAAAGCTTAAGGACTGTTCCGATAGCTTGGCGACTCTACTGGGGACATTAAAGAGTCAGGCCGTAATTGAGTATACGTTATCTTTTTCGTTGAAAATGGTAAATTTGAATGATATTTAATTTTGATCCTCATGTTTTGTTTGCATTGCATTGTGCATTTTTTATTTATTGGTTGTATTAACGCGTGATTTACATGTTTCAGATTTTTAACTTTGTTTTAGTCTATTTGTTTTTGGATCGGGGCAAAGGATTGTGAGTTTTCCCCCACTCGCTCTTTAGCCTTTCAAGTATTTAGAGCCTTCTAACTATGCTCTGTCCCGTTAGGTAGGGGTGAATGCTAAGCTTCCATGAGAAAAATTATTTTGCTTCGCATGGGCTTTAACAAGTAACCTCTGGGGTGCATATGCCTTGTGTTTACGAGCGAAACATTAAGTTTCCTCACATGGACATAGGGAAATGCATCCTCTTGAATTGAACTTGACCCGTTAAAGCCTATAATGGGTGAGGATCGAGGGTCTCATAGGCCCAAAGGGGCACCAGCAAAGGACAATTCGAGGACCCTTTTAGTAATACCAAAACTCTGCTCGTTTCATACTAAATTTATGTCCGTTGTTCTTCAAATTTCATAAAGGGGAAACTCACTCTAACCTTCTTCTCGAATTTATTTATTTATTTTGAAAAAGTATGAGAATTAGAAGAGTATGTTGTTAGGTTCATTTTTTCCAAACAAGCATGCAAACTAGATAGCACGAGGTTAGGATTTATGGGGAAGAAAACATGTCTAGGTAGAACTATTATAAAAGCATGTCAGGGTAGACACCATTTTGGGTAGGATCTTTTCATTTTGTAGATATTTCTTCTTCTTTTTGGTTAAGTGGTAGTAACAATTTCTTTTATTTTATCTTATTTTTATATGCCTTATGTTTGCATTTGCATTTTCACATCATAACCAAACAAGGTGTTAATTTATAAGTGATTGATCAAACTAGAAGGCTTTCATATCGACATAAGAGTTCCATAACTAGATATTCAACTCCATAAGGGCGAAGACTGACAAATAAGGTTGATCGAAGAGAGAAGAGATGAGATCAAAGCCGATCGAAGATTCATGTTAAATGAATAAAGATCGAGATGGTACCAAATAGCCAGATAATAGTTTATTCAAGAGATCCTTCACGAGATATCAAGGCTGTTTTCGTCTTGGAGAATCCCAGGAAAATGAAAATATAGGTATCTAACAATTACTATAAGTGGAATAAAATGAAGAAAGGCGGATCAACATTTTGAGAAGTCCAACAATTATAAAGACAAAAAAAAAACCAAATTATAAGAAATGACTAGATCAAGTAAATGAAGAAAATAAAGCTTGTCTGTCTAGTGTAAGGAGAACTTATGGTCTGATGAAGTTTGTTCTATGGTGGTCGCTTTTGGAACTAACACCTTGTGCATTTGCATTCTTGTTTTGCATTAGCTTATTAATTTATTTATTTTGCTATTTTTGCCTTAATAATAATTCTTTCCATACTAACTTGTTTTTATGTTACTTTTCTTTCTACTTGTATCACATGATCATGACATAATCAAGGTGTTGATTTGTGATTGGTTATCAGAGTAAAAGGTTTTCATGATGGATAAAAGATTTCACAATCAAGTAGACTATAACCCAACTGAGGAATGGCATCTTTAGGAAACTCCGAGGATAGTGGAGAGCTATGCACCCAAAGATCGTATGTCCAACGAAGAGCAAAAGGAGATAAGAGACCTGAGAGAACAAATGTCCAAGGTAATGGATAGAATAGTTGTTTTGGCCAAAGAAAAAGATACTTTTGTAAAAGAAAAGAAAGAGCTTGATGAAAGCGATCCTGTGATATCAAGTACACAAGGGACTACTTTAGAACAACCTAATTCTAGCCGATCTGAGAAATCACACACAGTCACCATTCATATCAACGAGTTGTCTGGAGACACCATGGAAATGATGACAACTGTATAAGTCCATAAAGATGAAAAGAAGCCATGCAATTAGAACTTGGGAGCATTTGAGAGTTTACTTACAACGTCAGGAGAAATAAACCTAAAGGCTCCAATTCAATCCAAGCCAAGAGGTGACTCTCTTTTTGATTTTATCCCTATACCATAGAAGGACTTTTATGATAAGTTGGAAGCCCGAGAGGTGGCACCACATTATGTAAAACCTTGGAAACCTCCATATCCAAGTTGGTATGACGTCAATTCTCATTGTGAATATCATGCCAAAGCCTAAGGAAAATCCATTGAGAATTGCACCGCCTTCAAGCATCGAGTCCAACACCTTTTGGATCATGGAATATTGAAGTTCGAGATGAATGGTCGACCTAGTTTGGTAACTGATTGTCCTATTGAGATGGGGCCAAATCATAATTGTGTCGAATCATAACTGAAACTGCGATATGATGCACTTCAGTGCAATCATAACCTGAGCACCAATGGTGCTGAACATTAGTACACGAATGTACCAAAGCTAAACTGATAACTGAAAAGTACTCATTAAATGGCATGCCAAATGTACCTATGAATATTAATGCAACATACAATGGGCTTATATGTATCATCATATAATTATTTATTAATATGAGTCTGATAACTATAAAACATCTAATATCTGTAAATATCTTATAACTGTAATCATCTAATATCTGTAAATATCTGATAACTGTAAGTCATCTGATAATTGTAAATATCTAATAACTGAAAATCATATGATAATTGTAAATATCTTATAGCGATGAAATATCTGATAACTGTAAACATTTAGAATTCATCATCATAAATATCATACTTGAGTAGTTCATACCCAAAATCATTCATAAAACTTGATGAAAAATATTATAGAAATATTCCTTACTGAAAATGTATAAATCATACTGGAAAATAAAATGAGGTTGACTTATCGCAAGTCTTCCTCAATCAGAGTAATTAAATAAATAAACTAGACTCATTTGAACAATTTACTTACAAATCAAATATAAGCCTTTCTAAGCTTTAAAAATTGCTTCCACTACATAATTTATTGAAATTTCATATTATGGCAGTTTCCACTGCCATCAAAGAAATATTATTTTGTATTAATCTATATATTGAAAAATTATTCTGTTTGTACTAATAAAAGCTAGACTCGAATATGAATCTAACCATATAAGGAACTCCATCTAATCCCACTTGTACAATTTATAGCAAATTTTAAATTTGACTGACATAAGTTGTTTTCGATAGAATTTGATGTCCTGTTTTCTAATCTTATACTGATTAAAAATTCATATCTCTTTATACACTTCTCAAAATCAGTTTCCGTTTGTTTTAAACAAAACTACACTGATATATGAATCCAATGGTATAAGATTCATCATCTAATCATTTTTGTATAATTTTTGTATTATTTTCTAAACTTACTGTTCAAAATATAATATCTAGGCAGATTTTACCAACTAGTGTCCTTGACTTGTTCACTAGTTCTATTACCTTACTAAATAAACATATAACTTGAATCACACTTCAAATAACACTAGGAGTCACTTCTTAACGTAACTCCGACACTAGCTCAGCTCAAGCCAATGTTTGGTCGAAACATATATACAATTGAAATGCACTCACCTTTGCCTCATTATCGAATCTTCTCCACGATAATCTTCTAATTCCGTGTCTTTTCCTTCTCTTTTGAGTTACTTGAATTGCTAAATTTACCGTAGTCTGACAACATCATAAAATATTCAAGCTTTATATTAGCATCGAACTAACATAATTTAAACTTAAACATATTTTTTTTAAAATAAAATCGATACTTAAATTGATATAAAACTAAATTGTACTTCCATCGTAATTTCAAACTTCTCATAATATTCCTTAAATTCCATGAATATTTCGTTTAACTATCAACTCTTCAACTTTTACTAATTTCATAATCCAACCACTAATTATGAATTCTTTTTAGAATTCTTATCAACTTTCCTATTTAATCCATAATGACCCTTCACCATTATGATCATTTCACATTAATCGCATAAAATTTCCAACACCTCAATAAAATATTTAAATCAACACTTAAACATTCAAAAGGTTGTAGTTTCATCCTAAACTTTCTTAGACTTTACAAATTCAACACTTAAACAATTAAATCTCGACTTAAGAATTAAACCCAAAAATCAACATATTAAATAAATTTCCAGCATTACAATAATTTACTCAAATGATACTTTCACATTTAATAAACTTAAAATCAAGTCTCCATAATATTAAGACTTCTCAAATTCCACCTCATATTTTACCAAATTTGAAAATTGGTTCAAAACAACTTTCCAAGTTAAATTTCCAGCATTTTCAACTACAAAAAATCACCATTAAACCTTAAAATATTACATTTTTGCAATAATATCCCACAATTCTCAAAACTTGTATATTAACCTTTTTATCTAAAATTCCACTGTTCGATCAAATCTGAAAAATTACACTATTCTGAGCCAAATTTTGTTGATCTAAAATATGGAAATAATACTTCCAACCATTTTCTAACCCCCTTCAAAATTTTCATGAAATTTTGGTTCAATCCGATTATCCAATTTCAATATCGAACTTTATCGCTTTATAGCTTTTGATAAATCCCATATCGAAAAATTTGTTTCCCACAAAAATCATTGTTTTAGGCCAAACTATTCATTTACGGCTAAAATTTATAACCTTTTAAAATTATATTTTTGGTCCCTAAACTTTACAACGTTTATACTTTAGCCCTTAAACTTTCAAAACTTACATTTTAATCACTAATCAAATTTTGGGATATTACATAAAAGGTGTCCAAAAATGAACCATGATAGATCAAATACGTAAATCACTATGTAAGTATGAAAGGTATCACCCCACGTGCACTTAAAAAGATTTGCAGCAGTAGAGTGATGAAAATTTTCATTTGAAAGTTAGTCAATGTACAATATCGAACACACTCAAGCGATCTTCTGAGTACCTTTCGGCTAACTTAGAAAAAGAAGGGGATACCAAGCGACACAAACCTACAAAATACCTAGAGATGGAGAATGTTCTTTATGAGTGGTTTCTCCAATACCAATAACGTGTAAATATTTTTAGAGATCTAAATTATGAGAAGGTAAGAGACACAATGAAACTTCTATACCCTCAACAACCTCTAGAGTCACAGATTTTCTCAAGGCTGACTTGAGATGTTCAAGCTAAGACATGGTATCAAGTTAATTTGTCACTTTGGATAGAGTGGTTCTGTTGACATAGAGGACATGGAGAACAAATTGTGGTGGCTATAAGGGAAAAAACCAGTATCCTTGAAGGATGTTTTTAATATGGATAAAACTGGTTTATTTTATAAGTTATAAGTTGATCATTCACTTGCAACAAATCAACTTAAAGGAAGAAAACAAAGCAAAGAAATACTTACAATTGTTATTGTTTGCAATGAGGATGGCTCTAAAAAAATTTCTTTATGGGTTATTGGAAAGTACGTAATGTCAAGTTGTTTAAAAAATATCAACATTGAATAGCTTGAATTGTCAATATCGTTCTAACACAATAGCATGGACCAAAAAATGCATGATAGAAGAATTTTTTGGTGGTTGATAATTTTCCAGCCCACTAAAAAATATTGAAGGGTTACATAATGTTGAGTTGTATTTTTTTCCATTCAACATGACGTCAAAAATCCAACCATGTGATGCATTGGTAATAAGAACTTTCAAGATGCAAAATCACAAAAGATTTTACCATAGGGTATTAGAGGGCTATGATTCAGGAGAATCTAATCCATAAAAGAATAATGTTTTAGATTACATCAATCTTACAGTTTCAGCTTGGATGATAAATGTTCAGCAAGAGACAGTAGTAATTTCGACATTGTAAAACTCGTTCACTGGATGAAGTAACCTCAAGGAATTTAAGTGAATGAACTATTGAAGAATGCATTCATGAACTTAATATTGTGATTAATGATCTTGGGTACCACAAAAATAGATGTCAATCACCTATTGGATTACTCATGTGAAAATGATACATGTTTAAAGGTACAAAGTTTAGAAGAAATTGCAGTTAGTGTTATTGAAAATCCTATTGAAGATGAAACTGAAGATGGCCTTTGCAACCAATTACGCGGAAGGAAGCACTCATAACAAAAACAACACTTCATAATTTTTTGTTGTAGTATGAGAATGTAACACCAAAACTTTTGGATGTAGTAAGGAAAGTAATAGATGAAATACAACTAGATTTAAATTTTAAGAAGAATAAAACAACAATTCAATCATATTTTACTAAGTTGTACTAGTTATATTTGTAGTTTTATAGAATTATTAGTTTATAATATTGAAGGGACCATAAATTTATATAAGGGTATTCCAGAAAATTATTATCTCATTAATTTATCGAAATTATTAGTTTAGATCTTAATCCCAAGTCGGGACCGATAAAATTATTATTTTAGAGAGGTTATTAATTTATCAAATATAATTTATAAATGTTCTATTGTATAAAAGAAAAGGAACAAACATATGTTTATAAATATTTAATATAATTTTATACATATAATATATATATATATATATTATTTACAAAACATTATTTAATATAATAATAATAATAATAAATATATTATAAAACATAATTACAAGGTATTAAATATATAATATACATATAACATAGAGTAATTTAGTTTCCAGACAGTAAATAGTAGTAACCAATAATTAGAGTTCAGACATATATTTATTTATCAGAAAAAATCGTAACTAGAGAACAAATGTCAAGCAAGCATGGTTTAAAATACATTAAATCAAGGGTCAGACTTCAAATCAAGTAAATAATACAATAGTCAAATTAGATCAAATATTACATTTCAAATCTGAGAAAACAATCATGTGAACATGACATTTCAAACATATATTTAAAACAAGTATAGGCACATAAGGAAACCACCTCGCAAAAATGAATTAGTCCGAGTAATCTATTGAGCACTTACTTCACTACGCTCTTTTGTTGTACGAGAACCTAGGTCATATCAGAACAACATTATTATCAGATTAGTATACCAAACTGAGTATCTAACAGGGTTACAAAACTATATGAGTAATCACGGGTTCGCGTAGACGGATGGATCGGGAGGAACTAGGTCGAGCAGACGAATGATTGGGAGAATCACGGGTAGCTTAAATAAGCGATAACATAAATTAGTCATTAACCTTATCTTAATTACACATAATTAAATCATTTAAATAAATATGTATGTTCAGGTTTACAAGTCAATTCGGAGGCTTTCATGTTAGAATTTGGCAAAACTAACTTCGGATTCGGACTCATGATGTCGAAAAATATAAAATATAACTTTTCGAAAATTTTGACTTTTTGTTCAAAGTCAATAGTCAAACTGGTCAAAGGTAAAAGGTCAAAGTCAAAGAAAATGATCAAGTCAATGGTCATGTCATCGATTCAGCTTAAGGTCAATGGGTCAGATCGATTCAGGTTAACTCAGGTCGGTTCGGGTTAACTCAATTCGGTCCGAGTTTACTTAGACTAATTTAAATTGATTCGAACCAGTTCTAGGAGGTTCCATGACCAGTGAGACAACCCCATGCACATCGGTGGTACATGACGGGGGCGACATGATGATTTTGGATGATCTATTACTCTAAAAACTTCGACTCACCCAAAAAAATCCACAACAGCCCATTATTCAACCAAAATCCACGAGAATGAACGAAATAAGTATAAGAAGCTTACCCTGATGGCAGACGGTGAGAACGGTGATGGTGGACAACAAACCTGGTTGGGTTTTGATTGCAAGATGACGGTGAGTCCAACCAAGGATGCGGTGAGGTGATCCAACAGTTGAGGTAGCAAAAATATTGTGAGAAATCGAGGGGAGAACTTGGGTTTTCTGTTGAGCCTTTAAACACCTCTCCTCATCGAACAGTGGCAACTGGCGAAGAGTGGTTGGTCGGGGTAGGTTTGCGATGGCTTGGCATATAGATTGGTGATGGTGGTGATGCTCCTAGATAAATAGAGACGGAGATCTATAGCGAAGAAACCGTGTGATCTCTTCTAAATCTACGACGAACGACAGTCGTTTATAGGTCGTTTATAGTTAAGGTTTGGATGGGAAACGTTGTCGGTCAGTTGACAGTAGCGGTGCACTCCATCTCTAGCTAGAGATGGATAATCGATGATGGCGATGTGAGGGGGATTTGATTCGAGGAAGTTGGGTTTTTCACGAATGGGGGATTTTTGATTTTGAACCTTGTTTTAGGTATTTAGGGTTCACTCGATTAATATTTAGTTTAAGAAATATTTTTCTAAAATCAAATCAGCAATAATATCCTAGCCTGAATCGTTAAGACTTTGGTTCTAAAGGGTGTTCACGGGGTCAAACCCTAATGGCCTCAAATATATATATATATATATATATATATATATATCAAAGGGGAAAATTATTAGATAAGTCCCTGATTTATCTTTGGTTTACAAATTGACCTAAAATTTTTAATAAATACCCATTTGAATCCTCATAATAACCTAATGAAAATATATTTGTTTTAAACCTAAAATTTTGGGATGTGACATCTTTTCTCTATGAAAGATTAGATAAGTTATTCTCATTATGAACCTCATACTCTTCCATAAAGTTAAATATGAAGTTATAACAAGTTTTTCTCATTATGAACCCCTCTTTGTTCTCTGTCTCTTCCTCCTCTTTGAAAGATTAAACGAGCTATCATATATAAACTCTATATTCTTCTATAAAGTTCATTTTGAGGTTAAGCAAGCTCTCTTATATGAACTTCTTCTCCCTTGGTTGCTTTCTTCTCTCTCTGAAGATTAGATGAGCTCTCCTATATGAACTTCATATTCTTCCATAAAGGCCATATTGAGGTTGAACAAGCTCTCCTATATAAACTTCTTCACCCTTGTTCGCTTCCTCCTCTTTGGAAAGATTATGCGAACCCTCCTATATGAACTCTTTATTCTTCCATAAAGGTCATTTTGAGGTTGAACAATCTCTTTTATATGAACTTCTCCATCGGTCTCTTCCTCCTCTCTAGAAAGATTAGACAAGCTCTCCTATATGAACTTCATATTCTTTCATAAAGTTCATTAAGGTTTAACAAGCTCTACTATATGAACTTCTTATCCCTTGGTCGCTTCATCCTCTCTAGAAAGATTGTAACACCCATAACCCGTATACACGAACCAATACGAGTTATAGATGTCACATCAGAAATTCAAAACATTTCTTTAATTGAACTGAGTAAAATTTTGTTTCATTCAAACATCACTAGTTTCATAACTTGAAAAATTATTATAAAATAATTATTCAGAGAAAATTGTAATATAATATTTTTATTACCAATTCAAATCCAGTTTCAAGCAATGATAGACAATTTTGTTCTATTTTATAAAATAAATAAGATTGTTTAACACATTTAATTTAAAACCCAAATTAATTTTTAAGCATAGTTTAATATCATAATATTTATTCATACTATTAATTATAATTAATACTAACTATATTAAGAAATTGCAGACATTTCATTCTCATATATATGTCAGGTAGAACTTTTAGAACACACTAGGATTTCATCATTGTTACATGTAAATATTTCCTTGGTGATTGATGCCAAGCTCAGGTCCTTACTCATTTTCTTTCTTTTTCCTACACGTGAAAATCATCACACGCTAAGTATACACTTAGTGAGGCAATAATATTGAATACTTAAAGCAATGTAGCACATAAATTTAAATGAATAACCATATTCAATGTAATATGATCACTTTACCTCTATTCTAACCATGTTACCATAAATTAATATGATATAATCATATATCAAGTTTCTTACCAATATACTTGTCATTTATTCCACAAGCTCATAAGCTTATTTGCATGTTTACCATTTATTAACCAATAAACCATAGCCCAAAGTATAACTTTATGAGGACCCTGGTATCGGGGTCAAATATTGCACCATAGTGCTGAGGTTGAGCTTTGCTCATCTAATAATGCACCGTAGTGCTGAGGTTGGGTCGTGCCCACCATATACACCGTAGTGTTTTGTATCGTGTGTCTTCACTAGATACTCTGAGGCATGCACTATGTGCCTTCACTGGACACTCTAGTGCTACCTAATATGCAACCGCTAGACTCTATGGCATGCCATTAAACCACTGACCCTCAATAACATACTTGGGCATATAGTCTATTTTTATTTTTTTTCATCCATGTTAATGTATATTAGTATAATTTAACCTTGGGCAGTTCATACCCGAAATAACATTCGTAATAAACATCATATATATTCATGATAAACATTATATAATAAATAGTTATCAATGCATTTTTTATTCAACCTTTGACATATTTAGAATATGTCAAATATATGATAAATGACATAAATATCATGCCAATATAAACAAGGTAGACCTATCGCAAGTCCTACCCAATGATGTATAAAAAAATCCACGTATAATGTTATGTATGCATTGCACTCACTTTGACATTATATACAACAAGTCAAAATATAAGCCTCACTAAGATTTAACTTGATCATTTGCTTCTAACTTGGTTAAATCCCAAATTTTGTCATAATTTCATATTCTGGCAGTACCTTTAAAGAAATATTATTTTGTATTAATATACACTATTAAAAATTATTTTGTTTATACCACTGGAAACTATACTCAAGTACGGATCTATCCATATAAGGAACTACTTCTACTTCAAATTTTAAAATATATGGTGAATTTTCAAAGTTGACCGACAGAACTTGTTTTGAGAAGAATATGCTGCCCCGTTTTCTGACCTATCCTCGGTTAAAAATTCATATCTTTTTGTATATACCTCGAAATCAATGTATGTTTGTTCTATACAAAATTATACTGGTATAAGTATCCAACGATATAAAAATCATCCTCTAATATTGTTTTTAGAATTTATAGTGATTTTCTAAACTTACAATCAATAACTAAATTTCTAAGCAGACTTTACCAATTTGCATTTTCAGTTTGTCACTAACTCTATTAGCTCACTAAATGCACATATATGCATACATCACAAATCACATAATATTTTAGGAGAGACTCCTTACCATATTAACTCCATCACTGGCTCATCACAAGCTAATGTTTGTTCGATAACATAAGTACAAATTAAATTTGCACTCAACTGGTGTCCTTAGCGTATAAACCTTCCTTATAAATTCACATTCCATCCTTAAGCTTCTCCTTAGCTTTAATAATATTTGATCTTTATTTCAATAACTCAATCTAAATGAACATCATTACAAAACATATACAAATTCAAACCAAATGTTAGAATCTTACTAACATAGGCATACTTTGGAAAATAAATTCCTAACAAATTTTCTGATGCTTGTTCGATAAATTTTCCATGTCAAAACATAAATGTTGACCTTAATACTTCTAATTGACCACTCAAGTTCCTTTTATATCCCAACTTCACATAACATTTTCACTTAAGCTCCCAACATTTCCATAATTTTTATTTAAACCTCAACTTTTACAAGCTTTCCAAAATAATCCAATTTCACATCCTAACTTCAATTTTAACACTCAAACATTACTTTTTATCATAGTACATCAACTATTGAACACTTACAAAACAATTCGCAACTTTTCCAAAATTGATAATTTGGTCCCCTAACTTTTCAAAAATTATAAAATGGACCCAAAAAAATTCTAATACTTGTAGAATACTTCCTAGATCATTTCCAGACCCTACATAATTTTTCCATAATTTTTATCATCCTCTATAGTCAAAGCCTAATGCTTTGTATGTTCAAGATTAGGGTTTTCATGATTTTACTCGATTTTGATTCGATTCAAGCATGAAATTAACTTCGATTCAACCTTGTAAAATCTCTACAATCAAATCCCTAAATTAATTTCATCAAAACACATCTCTCCCATAAAGTTAGGGTTTTGACCGAAACTTTATAGGTTCATATAATCATGTACAAGTTATTTTAATCATCAATCATGCTTGGAAATGATTCTACAACCTCAAAAACATCAAAATCCTTCATCAATTCCATAAACCCTAATGTGAACATAAACCCTAGAATTTATAATCTTTGAACACAAACCAAATTAGCAAACAGTAATGGTACCAAATGATAGTGTTTTTCGAATAGAACAATTTTCTATTTCACGGCATGATCCAAAAATCCATAGGAAATTGTTCAAAAATGAAAAATAAAAATTTCTCTTACCTTGGTATGAAGGAACACGAAATGTTGGCTGAAAAATGGATTGGTTTTATGAAATTTTGGTTTATTTCATATTAATTTAGCCTTTATTTAAGCTTAAATGAATAAAGTATTCATTTAATGAGAAATTTTCATTTTACCCTGAATGAAACTTGATATTTACCTTAATACCAAGACACATAAACCTTATCATCTTCCAAAGTCAAAGATGGACAAAATAGTTTGCCCTTTATAACTTTTTCCACGCCATCTTCCAAAAATTTCAATCCTGCCATTTTTCATCCAACGGTCCAAATTGAACATGAAAATAAATTCTCAAATCCAATGCTCCGTATTATTTTCCATCATATTAAAATGTGTAAATAATATTTCTAATCTTAATTTATCATCTTTCAAATTTTCTCAAAATTTTTATTCGATTCGATTTACTGAATTTTTACCAAACTTTAACACTTTCTAGTTTTTAACAAAATTTCTAGATCAAGAATCTGATTTCAATAAAACCCCAATATCAAGAGTAAACTATCTATTTTTGGAATAAAAATTCTTTTTGGGAAATTACCACTTAGGTCCCTAAATATTTCCTAATTTCTTACTTTGGCCACTAAACTTTTAAAATTTACATTTTGCTTACTAACCAAAATTTTGGGGTATTACAAAGATTAGGTGAGCTCTCATATATGAACTCTCTATTCATTCTGAGGTTGAACAAGATCTCATATATGAACTTCTACCTATGTACGCTTCCTCATTTTTGGAAAAATTAGATGAGTTCTCCTATTTAAACTTCATATTCTTCTTCAAAGGTCATTATAAGGTTGAACAAACTTTCCTATATGAACTTCTTCTCCCTTGGTCGCTTCTTCCTCTCTTGAAAGATTACGTGGGCTCTCATATTAAAATATATATTCTTCTATAAAGGTTATTCTTAGGTTGAACAAACTCTTATATATGAACTTCTTTTCCCTTGGTCACTTCTTAGTCTTTGGAAAGATTAGGTGAGATCTTACATAAAGGTCATTTTGAGGTTGAACAAGCTCTCATATATGAATTTCTTCTCCCTTAGTCGCTTCCTCCTCTCTGAAAAGATTAGACGAGATCTCTTATATGAAGCCCATATTCTTTCATAAAGGTTATTCTGAGGTTGAACAAGCTCTCATATATGAACTTCTTCTCCCTTGGTCGCTCCTCCTATTGAAAACATTTTGATATTTCGATTTAACAAATTAAGTTAAATGAATTTTAAGATTTTCCAAAAGATTTTCTAAGTATATTCGATATAATTATTTGAATATCAAAATATTACTCCAAATCTTTCAAATGTCATTTTTTATCCTTACTCAAGTGTAAAATTAAGTTTTAATCTTAAAATAATTTCAAAACAATTTTACAAAATATTTCGAACCATTTCAAAGCCAAAAATTCCAGATTGCTCAGAGGGAACCGATTCACCCCCCCAAGGGGGTACCGATTCCCCTTGAATGGGTTGGCTCTGAGAAAAATAGAATGCTCAGAGGGAACCGATTCCCCCCCAATGGGGTACCGATTCCCCCTGTTTAACGGTCGAAATATTTGAATTTTACACATAGGGAACCGATTCCCCCATGCTCCAAGCTGTTTTATAATTGATTTCACACTAAAACAACTCTATTGACTCCACTAATTATCCCCAACGTTTAGAATCATTTGAAGGTGTATTTAAACAAGCTTAGAAGCCATTGATCAACAACAAGAAACAAGAATCAACAAGAATCAAGAGAGAATCAAAGAGAAAGCATCAAACCTCAAGTTTGAGCATTTTCAAGCCTATTTCATTCAATATTCATTTTTGCTTTCAAGAACACTTATTGTGCTAAATTGTATTATTCTTGAGTGTTTTTTCTTTATTCTAGAATCATGCAAACATCTTGCCTTGTGAGGATTTTTTTGTAAGTTTGCAAAATTTGTATTGTTCTCTTTGGGAGATAGTGTTCTCAAGAATTTAGGGTATAATTCTTGAAGGATTTATAAGGTTACTCTTTGTCCTCAAAAGAAAGAAAAATTAGTGAATTTGTGGAAAATCCTTAGTGTCGATAGCTAAGGTAGTGGACGTAGACATTGGTTGAGAAATTCGAACCACTCTAAATCGCTGTGCAAATCTTTTCAATTTTTTGCAAAAGCTTCCACCAAAATTTTAATTGTCAATTCACCCCCTCTTGGTCGATTTCATCGATCGATTAACTCAATAATTAGTATCAGAGCCTAACTCATTTGAAGTTTTAATCGCCTCTTGAGTCAATTCAGGAAGAGTTACATCGATAATCAAAGTCATTAATGGCCTCCACTTCAAACGTCGACTCCGGTCTCGATTCGATGCCCGTCAACAAGCCTCCTTAATTCAATGGAGCTAACTATGCCTATTGGAAGAATAGGATGATATATTTCATTCAATCCAGCGACATGGGAGCATGGAATGTTGTAGAAGACGGATATATCAACCCTCTCACTTATCCAAGATTGTGGAGTGAATGAGAGACAAGAATGTTCCAGCTCAACTACAAAGCCATCCATATCATATTTTGTGCTCTTGGACCAGATGAATATGGCAGAGTTTCATCTTGTATAACCGCCAAAAAAATATGGGATAAACTACAAGTCACTCATGAAGGCACTGACGAGGTAAAAGAATCTAAAATTAGTCTTCTAACACATAGCTATGAAAATTTCAGGATGAAACCAAATGAAGATATCAAAGCTATGACGGATAGATTCTCAACGATTTTCAATGGTCTCAAATAAAATGGAGAGATCATTCCAAACGAAAAGCTTGTGAGGAAGTTAGTTTACTCACTTCCAAAATCATGGCAATCCAAGAAGACGGCAATCATCGAGGCTAAGAACCTAAAGTCCTTAAATCTTGAAGATCTAATCGGTTCTCTCCTCACTCATGAAATGATGCTTGAAGATGAGGTGGACCTCGATAAGATTGATGAGACACCAAAGAAGAAGGAGAAGAAGAAAAATATTGGAATTGCTCTCAAATCCACAAAAGATGAGAGTGATTCGGATGAAGATGACGATGACGATGACGAAGAAATGACATTGTTTACCAAACGGTTCAGAAAAATGATGAGACCTTACCAAGGAAGAAAATTCAAACGAAATGAAGGTTTCAAAAATGAACCAAAAGAGAAGGACCCGATCATTTACTATGAATGCAAAAAGCCGGGGCATGTCAAATACGATTGCCCATAATTGAAGAGAGAGGAGCAATCAAAGAATAAGCACATGGCTCATGTGGCTACATGGAGCGATGAAGAAGGTTCCGATGAACAGGAACAAGAAGTAGAAAACTTGTGCTTAATGGCATTCGGGGAAGATTCTAAGGTAACATCTAATTCATCTAATTTTGATGATTTATCTTATGATGAGCTATTAGAGGAATATAATGGGTTGGCTTTAGATTATGAGAAATTGTTTTTAAAATATAAAAATGATGTTTCAAAATTGAAAAATGAAAATAAACTCATATCCAAAACCAACAACGATCTTGAAAGTAAAATCAAAGATTTGCAAATCAAACTAGAAGAGTTCGAAAAGAAAATTTTGGATTTACAAAATTTACTTTCAAAGGTCAATGATGATCATCAAAAGAAAATTGATGATCTTAAAACTTCTTTTGATAAAGTTGGAACAAAATGTTTTGAAAATGGAGAAAATTCAAAATCCTACTTTGTTAGAAAAAGTTTTAAAAACTACAATCATAGAGGTCCCCGAAGAACCTCTAATGGAAAAATCATTAGAAGTATATGGGTTCCTAAAGAGCTCATTACTACTAAATATAAGGATATCCTACACAAATGGATACCTAAGGGGACTAGGATTTTGGAAACTAATGAATATGGACCCAAAAGAATTTGGGTACCAAAAATTAGAAATTAATCTATGTTTGTTGGAAAAGGAGTATTGCTACAAGGCAGCGGAAACAAATTCAAATTCATGGTACCTTGATAGTGGATGCTCGAGACACATGACCGGAGACAAAAGCCGGTTCATTGAGCTTAACGCGAAAAATGGAGGAGGAGTGACTTTTTGGTGATGATTCAAAAGGTCACATTGAAGGTATAGGTACTATAGGTAATACCTCTTCCATACAAATTAAGAATGTTTTATATGTGAATGGATTAAAGCATAATCTTTTGAGCATTAGTCAATTTTGTGATAAAGGATTCAATGTCATATTTGAAACTAATGGTTGTAAAGTTATTGACATTGCATCTAATCGGATTATGCTTGTTTGTCATAGAATAGGAAACATATACATGGTGCATTTAGACTCTATAGATATGACTAATTTATGCCTAGATGCTAAGGATGAGCATGATAGTTGGTTATGGCATAGGAGACTAGGACATGCTAGTATGAGTGTCTTGCAATGGTTAATTCAAGGAGATTTGGTTCAGGGCTGCCTAAACTAAAATTTGATAATGATAAAATCTGTGATGCATGTGCTAAAGGAAAAAAAAGCGAGTTTCTTTTAAATCCATTAATGATGTATCAACTAGTATAGTATTGCAATTGATCCATTTAGATCTTTTTGGGCCATCTAGAACTACTAGCTTGGGTGGAAAACAACATGCATTTGTCTTGGTAGATGACTATTCTAGATATACTTGGGTTCTATTCTTAAGAACTAAAGATGAAGCATTAGAAAAAATCATCACGTTTTCAAAAGTAATCCAAAACAAAAAAGGTTACTCTATAACTAGTGTTAGGAGTGATCATGGAATTGAATTTGAAAATCTTGGATTTACTGAATTTTGTAATTCTAATGGTATTAGTCATAATTTTTCAGCACCTAGAACCCCTCAACAAAATGGAGTTGTTGAGAGGAAAAATTGAACTTTAGAAGAAATGGCTAGAACCATGCTTTGTGAAAACAATTTGCCAAAATATTTTTGGGCGGAAGCCACAAATACCGCTTGTTATGTTATTAATCGAGTAATGATTAGGTCTATTTTAAAGAAAACTCCATATGAACTTTTTAAAAATAAAAAACCTAACATTAGCTATTTTCATCCTTTTGGATGTAAATGTTTTGTTTTAAACAACGGTAAAGACAATCTTGGCAAATTTGATGCTAAAAGTGATGAAGGAATTTTTCTGGGTTATTCCTTAAATTATAAAGCTTATCGAGTATTTAATAAAAGAACTTTAGTTGTAGAAGAGTCTATACGTGTTGTTTTCGATGATAATCCCCTTCCGAGGAAGGATTCTTGTTTGAATGATGATGTAGGTATTATAAATATAAATGACGTTGAATATGACGTTGGAGAACCATCATCAAAGGAAGAAACGAAAGATGAGGAAACTCAAGATTCTCTCGAGAATCCAACCATTGAAGAAAGGGAAGTATCTTACCCAAGAGAGTACAACTATGTCAAGGATGGTGAAATCATAGGTGATCCATCCAAAGGGTTAACAACTCGATCTTCTTTTAGAAATATTTGTAATTATGTTGCATTTATCTCATGCATAGAGCCTAAGAATATTAAACAAGCATTAAATGATGAACATTGGATTATGGCTATGCAAGAAGAGTTAAATCAATTTGAGAGAAGTAAAGTATGGACATTAGTTGAAAGGCCTAGTGATAAATCTACTGTAGGTACTAGATGGGTATTTAGGAATAAGCTTGATGAGAGTGGTAATATAGTGAGAAACAAGGCTAGACTTGTTGCTCAAGGGTATGCTCAAGAAGAGGGCATAAACTATGATGAAACACACGCTCTCGTAGCTAGGATGGAAGCAATTAGAATGTTATTAGCATTTGCACATTTTCATGAATTTAAATTATATCAAATGGATGTTAAAAGTGCATTTTTAAATGGTTTTATTAAAGAATAAGTGTATGTGGAACAATCTCCAGGTTTTGAAGATTCAAAATTTTCGGATCATGTTCTTAAATTGACAAAAGCACTTTATGGTTTAAAACAAGCTCCTAGAGCTTGGTATGAAAGATTGTCAAACTTTTTGATTGAAAAAGGTTTTTCAAAAGGGAAGGTTGACACTACATTGTTTTTAAAGCATAAAGGTAAAGATTTATTAGTAGTTCAAATTTATATTGATGATATAATATTTGGTTCTACTAATGACGTTCTTTGCCAAGAATTTTCTAAGCTAATGCAAAGCGAATTCGAGATGAACATGATGGGGGAGCTCTCATTTTTCTTGGGACTCCAAATCAAGCAAAGAAAAGATGGCATCTTCATCAATCAAGCTAAATACGTTAAAGATATGCTCAAAAAGTTTGGACTGGAAAATGGGAAACTTCGTGACACTCCAATGAGCTCTTCTACAAAGCTTGACTTGGATGAAGGAGGTAAATGTGTGGATGTTAAATTATATAGGTCAATGATTGGCTCTTTGCTTTATCTAACTACAAGTAGACCAGACATTATGTTTAGTGTTTGCTTATGTGCTAGATTTCAATCATGCCCTAAGGAATCACATTTACTAACTGTTAAGAGAATCTTTAGATACCTTAAGGACACTCCTAGTTTAGGACTTTGGTATCCTAGAGACTAGCTTTAGCTTGCATGCCTTTTCTGATGCGGATTATGGAGGATACAAATTAGATAGGAAAAACACCTCCGATACTTGCCAATTCCTTGGAAATATGCTGATTTCTTGGTTTTCAAAGAAACAAAATTGTGTTGCATTTTCAACCACTGAAGCTGAATACATTTCAACTGGTAGTTGTTGTGCACAAGTTTTATGGATGAAATAACAACTTTTTGATTATGGAATTGAAGTAGATACCATTCCTATCAAGTGTGACAATACTAGTGCTATTTGTCTCACTAAAAATCCCATCCAACACTCTAGAACTAAGCACATTGAAATAAGACATCACTTCATTGGAGACCATGTCACTAAGGAAGATGTAGTTCTAGAATTTGTTGATACTTTGCATCAATTAGCGGATATTTGTATAAAGCTTTTAGACAAGGAACATTTTTGGACACTTAGGAGAGAATTAGGTTTAACTAACCTATCTTCACTTAGTGCTTAAAATAATTTTAGCACTTTTAAGAATAAATGAAAAATGCTTATAATAGTAATTTTTGATTGCATTCATTGCTTTTAGTTAGGGGGAGTTTATGATTCTTGGTGAAAATTAACTTTATGTTCAAATGTAATTTAAAGATTAATTTGATGGAATAAACATGATTAATTTTCAATATATGAGTTGTCAATACCACTAGAGAAAATTAATTTAGCATTTTGAGTGTTTAAGATCAGATTTTATCAGTTTTGGTGTAGAGGGAATCGATACCCCCTGGAGGTTCTGTTTTTAACACGGGCAGAATGTTAGAGTATGCCCAAAGACCAATCATATGATGATTGTAATAATACTTTTATTTATTGATTTTATTGAATAAAGGCATTGCCGCTATTATTTTCAGTTATATATATGTGTGTTTAACATAAACTGGAAGATAATAAAGTCCATATAATGACATAATTGTTATTATTAAAAGATCCCTAGTCAAGTATTATTGTGGGCATGGACAATAATAATACGCTTAAGACTAACATGTTATTGATTGATGACAACGAGTTGTCATTGACATAGAGATATCAGAATTGATACATGATTATATTGTTAGAGACCACCATGAGCATATGTCTTGGATTATTATGTGACAGTCATAACATTGCTCATGGTGATGACTATATGTATGATCCTCAGACTTGAGATCAATACTATCCCAACATATATTGTTGTATGTTTTAATGCACCTAAACAAGCTCCGTAACTGGTTGCTCTATAAAGACTCTTATTGAATATATCTCAATATTGTAGTGGGTGTGTATGATTAAGATAGGATATGTCCTTCCTACATAATAGGAAATATATCATAAGTCACTTGATTGAGTAAGACTAGAAACGCATGGCCATGCTCGAATAAGTTGATATGAGATATCATAAACTATTTGTTAATTAAAGTCTACTCTAGAAATCAAGAAACAATAGATGGGCTATACAAGTGTCATTATTCCAAGACTTGTGCCTATTCTAGATATAAAGGACATAAGGATGTAATACATAAAAGAGTTAATCACCAAGATGATATGTCGAATCATATTTTCTTGTAACTTAGGTGACAATGATATATTGCTAGATGTCACTCATTGTATGTAATATTAGAATTGTTCTAATAATTACTTCTAATGTTACAAGAACCTACAGGGTCACACCCTAAGATTGAAACGAACAAAGATGTACAATTTGTTGTACGTTACTAAAATATATCTAGAGTTAATTAAGTATATATTTTAATAATCCCGAATATTTAATTTCAATTAATTAAATATACATTTAATTAATTTGAAATAATAAAATCCATGATATGATTAGGGTAACTTGGATATAAAAGGATTATTAAATTCCAATTAATTAAATATAGATTTAATTAATTTGAAATAATAAAAACCCTAATATGACTAGGGTAACTTGGCTATAAAAGGGTGTGTTAGGTCTAGCAGTCGTTTTTGTAAGAACACACACAAAACTTTCAGCCACTTTCTCTCAAAACTGTTTTGGGGGAAAACAAAATTGCTCTCAATAGGGTAAACTGGGTGGAGGCGGAGATGTGATTTCGTGGAGGCTTACGATTCGAACCGATGTACACCACCAGAATTCACTACTTTCCTTGCTTTTTTTTCAAGGAACCCGCTGTAAGTATTTGCATCTTTTCTTCACGATTTCAGTTTTTCGTACTTGGATCACTGGTGAGACCGTCGAGTTTTATTTCCGCTGCACCATGGGGTGCGCCGACGGTCCCAACACAGAACCCCTATTTGCTCAAACCCTTTTCTTCTTCTTCTATTGTCACCGTTCTCCTCTCTACTCTCTCCCTATCTCCATATTTCATCAAAAACATCGATTTCTAATCAGAATTACTTCAAATATCATCTCCTAAACATGCTAGAATCATCAAAATCGTGCAAACTTCATCCAATCTCACTCTAATCCGAAATTTTCAAGGTATTTTTCTAAAACATTCTATCAATGTTTTAACATAGAACTAGTTTTGATTAGTTCTATATTGAAATAGTGATCGGGCATTGATTGTTTAGTGTTTATAACATAGATTTTACAACAAATTTCGTATAAAACACAAGAATTTTTCAAAATTATTTGAAATTTTCAAAATATATAAAAAATCAAATTATTGTGTTTTTTATTTAATTATGTTGTTATTCTAAAAACTATATGTATATTGAAACCTTATTTTTCAATAGTTTTCAAAAACTTTGCCCATTAGGATTGGTTTAGAGAACCTTGAGATATTGAGGACTCAATTGAGTTTTGGGATTGATTATATTGCATACATTTGTTTTAAATTTGCAGGTTATTCTTTCCATTCCGATTATTCTAAATCATGTCTCACAAACGTTCTAGACCTTCCTCTAGTCGTTTTAGCCAACCTCCAAACTCACCTCCAAATCCTCCACCTATCTAACAAATTCCTAATCCTAATCTCGATGAGACCTTCCTCTAGTCGTTTTAGCCAACCTCCAAACTCACCTCCAAATCCTCCACCTATCTAACAAATTCCTAATCCTAATCTCGATGATCCAAACATGACCATTCACAATTCTTACTTCAATGAACCCGGTCGTAGACAAAATCTCTACTTTAGGTTTTGTCAATACTTTGAATCCTACAAAATTCGGAATGAACGAATCCCATCTCTTCAAGCCATGTTAGACATCAATTTTAGACATTTTCCTACTCTTCAAGAGTGGAAATTTGATAAACTCTTCGAACTTGAACCTATAGTTTACCACCAACCCGTTCGTATCTTCTACTCTAATGCCGTTTACATTCAAAACCGAGATAAAACCTTAACTGCCGTTACTCTACTCTTCGAGCCTTAGATTTATTTTGGCTACATTGTGTCCAAAATAATCTCAAAATCAACCTTCCACAGATTATCTTTTTTGAACTTGTCAAAACCGTAAATCTTGTTCCCAATAAAAAAATTATGTTTTTCTTTAGTTTACGGTTGTATTCTTAGTAATATGTTTAAGAAGGTTGGGCTTAGAGTTGTTCTTGATACTTCTTTTCCCCTCAAAAACCAAATCAACCTCTTATCTTTAACCAAATCGGGATGGAAGTTCAATGAAGAGACTGGTCTTTGGGTTCGTGTTCATGAACAACCTCCGGAAGCCGATGACTCCGAGGATGAGCAAGAACAGCACGAGGAACAAGCTCCACCAGAGGAACAAGCACGAACAGAGGATCAAATGTCTCCATACTTTCAATCCTTTATGGAGACATTTGATTTTCGATATGCATCCATGGATTCTCGCTTTACTTCCATAGAGTCTCATTTATCCACAATGGGAGCTCAATAATTGGAGATTCTCCGGGAGATGCGCACAAACAACGCTTCTATGAATGAACGCATTAATGCACTCTCGCACGAGATGGCCACTATGCGAGCTCATTTTCCTCCTCTCGATCCTCCTACGGATGCTTGATTATTTTTCATGCTTTAGTACTTTGAAATAGAACATAGAGTTTATTGTTTCAACATTTTGAATGACTTTGGATTGTTTTTAATTTTGATTGTTGGATGTTTGAATTTGGTTGATGTTTTATGGATGGTTTGAACTTATATTTCTATATATTTGGTTTGGTTAAATTTATTCATTATTGCATCATTTACATCAATTAGATATATGACCAATTTTGCCATGTCACATTGTTTATGAATATTGATTATGAAACTAATGGCTAACGTTTCTCTTGATTGTGATCTTAGCAGCTTAAGCTATATATATTTATAATCAATTGGCTAAATGATTTCAAAACCTTGTTTAAGATCTTTTAAAAGTCTTTTTGATTTAACAAAAAGGGGGAGAAATGTTAAAGTGTTTTAAAGGGGAGAAGTGTTAGAGTAAGGGGGAGTAATTTCAAAACTTGATTTTAAAATCTTAAAATTACTAAAATGTTTTGTTATATCAAAAAGGGGGAGATTGTTGAAAACATTTTGATATTTCGATATAACAAATTAAGTTAAATGAATTTTAGGATTTTCCAAAAGATTTTCTAAGTATATTCGATATAATTATTCGAACATCAAAATATTACTCAAAATCTTTCAAATGTCATTTTTTATCCTTACTCAAGTGTAAAATTAAGTTTTAATCTTAAAATAATTTCAAAACAATTTTACAAAATATTTCGAACCATTTCAAAGCCAAAAATTTCAGATTGCTCAGAGGGAACCGATTCCCCCCCAAGGGGGTACCGATTCCCCCCTTAATGGGTTGGCTCTGAGAAAAAAAGAATGCTCGGAGGGAACCGATTCCCCCCTGTTTAACGGTCGAAATATTTGAATTTTACACTTAGGGAACCGATTCCCCATGAGGGGTACCGATTCCCCACACGCTCCAAGCTATTTTATTAATTGATTTCACACTAAAATGGCTCTATTTACTCCACTAATCATCCCCAACATTCAGAATCATTTGAAGGTGTATTTAAACAAGCTTAGAAGCCATTGATCAACAACAAGAAAAAATAATCAATAAGAATCAAGAGAAAATCAAAGAGAAAGCATCAAACCTCAAGTTTGAGCATTTTCAAGCCTATTTCATTCAATATTCATTTTTTGCTTTCAAGAACACTTATTGTGCTCAATTGTATTATTCTTGAGTGTTTTTTCTTTATTCTAGAATTGTGCAAACATCTTGCCTTGTGAAGATTTTCTTGTAAGTTTGCAAAATTTGTATTCTTCTCTTTGGGAGAGAGTGTTCTTAAGAATTTAGGGTATAATTCTTGAGTGATTTGTAAGATTACTCTTTGTCCTCAAAAGAAAGACAAATTAGTGAATTTGTGGAAAATCCTTAGTGTGGATAGCTAAGGTAGTGGACATAGACTTTGGTTAAGAAAGTCGAACCACTCTAAATCGTTGTGCAAATCTTTTCAATTTTCTGCAAAAGCTTCCACCAAAATTTAATTGCCAATTCACCCCCCCCCCCTCTTGGTCGATTCCATCGATCGATTAACTCAACACCTCCTCTCTAGAAATATTAGGTGAGCTCTCTATATGAATTATGTATTCTTCTATAAAGGTTATTCTGATGTTAAACAAACTCTCCTATACGAAATTTTTTCTTTCTTTGGACATTTCTTCCTCTCTTGAAGGATTAGACGAGCTCTCCTGTATGAACTCTTTATTATTTCATAAAGGTGATTTTGAGGTTGAAAAAGCTCTCTTATATGAACTTCTTATTCCCCGTCAAACAAATTCTTCTCATTATGAACTCACATTGGAAAAGGTTGATATGTCTTATTCTTTATGAATAATTTGGAAAAATGGCTGAGCAAGTTTTTCTCATTATGAACCTTTTTATCCTTTTGACGCTTCCTCCTCCTTGGAAAGACTAGACAATTTATTCTCATTATGAACTAACTACCCTCCATAAAGGCCATGTTGAGATCAAACAAGTTCTTCTCAATGAAATTCCTCTCTCTCCTCAAATGAGTTCTTCTCATTATGAACTCACACTGAAAAAAAGGTTGATTAGCATCTTCCTCTGTGAAGAATTTAGACAAGTTCTTCTCATTATGAACTCTTTAATCATCCATAAAGTTAAATTTAGGTCGAACAAGTTCTTATTATGAACTCATCTCCCTTATTGAAGAAGTTCTTATTATGAACTCTCAAAAGCTTCATCTACCTCCTTGTGGAAAAAGGTTGAACAAGTTATTCTCATTATGAAATGTTCTCCCTTTTTCTTCGCTTCATCCTCTTTGGAAAGATTAGACGAGATCTCCTCATTATAAACTCTCTATTTTTCCATCAAGTCTGTTTTAAGGTTGAACAAGTTTTTATCATTATGAACTTCTTCTCTCATATTCTAGTTATTCTCATTATGAACTCGCATTCAGAAAGATTGATTTGCCTCCTCCTTTGTGAAGAATTTGGACTTGCAAAAAGTTATCAATTGTCATTAACATTGTATTTAAGGTACTTGAAGGTAATGACCTGAACGTCTCGAATTCTTTGTTGGGATTCAATATTGTGTATTAAATATTTTTTGGAATTCACTCTTGTGTATTAAAGCTTTGTTTGAATGTACTTCTTCAAACATGAAGTTGTAACTTAAAATTGTTGCTGATTTTTTTAGACAAAGACTATTGACTAAAAGTTCTTTGTTGAATCTTTCATTTTTTGTTCCAGTAGCACCACATTTCTCCTTTGGTTCAACCTTTTTCTCACCCTTTCTACTCAAACAAAATGACAGATGTCCTTAACATCATGCTAGAAACACTTACTTATGGCCTGAATGATAAGAACATGATCACGTAAGTTTCTGAGTTCTATATGATTTTCCCGATCGATATAAGGTGACCTGAGGATAGGAGATGTCGACTAGGATCTTTTATGGTAATGGTAAAAAAGTAATGGTTAAAGGGTAATTTTTTGGATAGATAATCGATAAAATTGTGAAGTGATTGAAAAATTTACGGGTAGAACTTGAAGAATGAAATATATAACTTGAATTTGGTTAAGGACCAAGAAGAACCAATATTACAAAACAATATTGACCCAAATCTTAAAATCACTTAATAAAAACAAGGTAGATTGAAAATGGATCTCGACCCACTATCTATATTGAGATAAGAACAAAAGATATAATTAGATGGTTGAACGCTATACTCTGGAGAGTGATAAACTTGGTAAAAGTAGATGCCACAAGGGAATACCTATAATCTGGATGAATTATATTTTGTATTAATCAAAGGATTTTATGAAAGTTGTTTTACAAATAAAATGGAGTGGCCTATTTATAGGTGAATGAGAAGGTATCTAAATGGACTAAATAGGTAATTAAATGGACAAACCATGTATAGGATTATGAAAGATCTATGTATTCAATGCTTGGTTCATTTTAAAAGCTTCCTAGGTTCCCTTGTATGCCATAGTCATTCATGCATCCTTTTGGGGGAAAGGATTTTACATTTGTTGTTACAATGTTGCATTATGGGATTGTTCATGCATATGTATCGATACATATATATCGATACAGCCTCGCTATGTATCGATACACTATGATAGTGTACCGACGCATTCCTTGAATGTGTATCGATACACTCTGCAGTATACCGATACACTCGTTGGGTTTTGGGTATTAAATCCCTAAAATTCCTTTTTTATCAAAACCCCTAAAAACTAAAACACTCAATCATACTCTCTCCTCTCTCCCTAAATCTCTCTTTTGCTCAAAACCTTTGATCTATAGTCGGAATTCAATAGTTCTTCAACTTCTAAACTTGTTGGAATCATCAAATTCATGCAAAAATCATCACATTCTCACTCAATCCGAATTTTCAAGGTAATATTTCACAAACCTCTGTTTTATTGATTTTTGAACTTAGAACTAGTTTTGATTAGTTCTAGGTTGAAATATATATCGGGCATTTATTAGATTGTAGTCTAGAACTATAATCGACAACTAATTTCATCAAAAACACAAGATTTTATCAAAAATTTTCAAAAATTTCGAAATAAAAAAATTATTTTCATTTAATTATTGTTTTTGATCAAATTATGTTGTTTTCATGAAAACTATACGTATAATCATTTTTTCATATATTGTTTTCAAAATAGTTTTCAAAGTTTGACCATTAGGATTATTTTAGAGAACCTTGAATAATGATGAATCATATTGAGTTTTGGGATTGATTATATTGCATACATGTGTTTCAAATTTGCAGGTTACCTTAACCATTCCGATTTTTAACCATGTCTAATCCAAAACGCCCTAGGTCGTCATCTAGTCGTTCAAACCAAAACTGACCTCCTATTCCACCTCCACCTCAAAATCCAAATCCAAACGCTCCCGAAATGACCATTCTTAATTCTTGCTTTAACCAACCTGGTCGTCGTCGAGAATATATCTACCATAGGTTCGTTAATTCTTTCGAGCCATATAAAATCCAAGAAGAGTGTATTCCCTCAATCCAAGCTATGGTCAATATCAATTTCGAATATCTTCCTATCCTTAAATCCTAGAAATTTGATAAACTCTTTCACCTCAAACCCATCGTTTATCACCAACTCGTCCATATTTTCTATTCCAATACGATTTGTATCCAAAATGAGTCTCAAACTTCCACAATAGGAATTCGATCCTATCTCTTAGGTGAATTCATTTATATCGACTCCGACATAATCGCTAATACCTTTTGTTTAGATAACGAGGGTTTAGATCATGAAAAACAAAATGTGGCTACACCATACAAAGCTAAGGCTAGTGTGAGTACCTTGCAGACTTATCATGAGTGTTTTCTTCACTTGATCATCTCTTGGTGGTTTCGACCATCCGGAGGCAGGTTCTCTACCCTTAGAGTTATAGATTTATGGTGGATACATTGTATCCAACAGAAAAAGAAAATAAATCTGCCACAAATTATCTTTGGTAAGCTTGTAGAAACCGTGAACAATATCCCGTCCAAACATATCGAAACCTTAGTTTACGGTTGTCTCCTTAGTAATCTATTTATCAAAACCGGGCTTAGGGTCTCACTTGATATAGGCATCCTGCTTTAAAACCCAATAAATTTCACATCCTTAAAGAAATTGGGATGGTCCAGGGATAAGGATCGTTGGGATCGATCCACCGAGCAAACACCGGGAGCTAGCTCTTCAAAGCTCCACCAGCACCGATAACATACGATGATCCAGAATTTGAACAACTTATGCGTGACATTGATGATCACGTATCCTATGAAGAGCCGACATAGTAAGAGAGTCAGATGCCTCCATACTTCTGATCGTTTATGGAGAATCTTAACTTAAGGTTTGCATCCATCGAGTCTCATTTGACTGCTAACAACGAAGCGATGAATCATCGTTTTGATGCTATGAACGAAAGGGTCGACGCGCCTACATGTGAAGTGACCAATATATGGGCACATTTATCTCCTCCTGATCCTCCGGTGGACGAGTAGACCTTTACTTTCTTTGTTTTCTTAGGTTGATTGAACTTAGAACTTATATTATTGTTAAAACATTTTGGATGTTTTTGGATTGATTTATTTTGGATTTTATGGATGTTTGAACTTGAATGCTTATATTTATATATTTGGTTTGGTTGAATTTTTAATTTGAATTAGTTTTTGCATCATTTACATATTAGTTGATATATGACCAATTATCATTGCATATGTTTTATGAATATTGATTTATGATACAAATAGCTAACATTTCTCTTGATCTTAGTAGCTTAAGCTTTTAATTTTGAATCAATTGGCTATTTCTCTAAATGGGAGAATAAATCTTGTTCAAAAATGTTTTATGGAGTCTTTTTGATTTAACAAAAAGGGGGAGTAATTTCAAAATTGATTTCAAAAATGATTTTCAAAGAAAATCTTAAAATTACTTTAATGTTTTGTTATATCAAAAAGGGGAAGATTGTTGAAAACATTTTAATGTTTCGATATAACAAATTAAGTGTTATTGAAATTTAATATTTTATAATCATTTTTGAAGTACATTCGATTAAATTATTCGAATATCAAAAATATTACTCCAAGTTTTTCAAAGTTCATTTTCAATCCTTACTTAAGTGTAAAATTGTGTTTGAAACTTAAAATATTTTTTGAAACAATTTTTACAAAATATTTCGAACTTTAATCGAGCCAAAAATTATTTTTAGGTAGGGATGTACCGATACACTCTTTAGTCTATTGATGCACACCCAACATCAAAGCTATTTTGTGTACCGATGAACAACCATGCATCGATACACTCCTGGCTTTATTAAAACATCAAATGCATTTTGTGTACCAATACACATCCTATGCATCGATACACTCTGGCTTTATTAAAACATCGAATGCAATTAGTGTACCGATACACCCCAAGTGTACCGATACAGTAAGTCATATAATGGTCGAAATATTTGAATTTTACACACAGTGTACCGATACACCTTGAGAGTGTACCGATACACACACGCTCCCAACTATTTTATTTTATGGTTTTTACACCATAACGGCTCTATTGACTTCACCAATGATCCCAAATGTTCAGAATCAATTGAAGGTGTATTTAAACAAGCTTAGGAGTCATTGATCAACAACAACAAAGAAACAACAATTGTGAGAGAAACAAAGAGAAAGCCTTAAACATCAAGTTTGAGCAATTCAAGCCAATTTTCATTTAATATTCATTTTGCTTTCAAGAACATTACTTGTACTCGATTGTATTATTCTTGAGTGTTCTTTCCTTGTTCTAGAATTGTGCAAACAATTTACCTTGTAAGGTTTTTCTGTAAGTTTGCGAAATTTGTATTCTTCTCTTTGGGAGAGAGTGTTCTTAAGAATTTTGGGTATAATTCTTGAGGGAATTGTAAGGTTACTCTTATTCCTCAAACCAAAGAACAAATTAGTGAATTTTTTGGAAAATCCTTAGTGTGGATAGCTAAGGTAGTGGACGTAAACTTTAGTTGATAAAGTCGAGCCACTCTAAATCGCTGTGCAAATATTTTCTATTTTCTGCAAAAGCTTCCACCAAAATTTTTATTGCCAATTCACCCCCTCTTGGCTATTTTGTCGATCGATTAACTCAACAAAGTTCTTTCAAGTTCTTCGTGAGGGAGATATTCACACTTCGGTTTGCCTTTTCATTACGATTAGGAAGACTGGTTAGAGTCAATTATAAAGTTTGCCTAGTCAATTGCAATTAGAAGGGTTCGTATGACAACTATGCATCGATTATCATCATCACCAGCATCAAATCACGCTACCATCATCCACCAAAACCCCTTTGCATTAACCCCATACCTACCGTGGAAAATTTTCAATTTCAGTTTTACATTCGATTCATTCATCTTTTCTTAATTCTTTTTGCATATTCATAATCTATATATCATATTTTTCTAAAGAATATTTTCTTGTTTGATTCTGTGTTAGGAACAATTTTGGTCAAAACCCTAATTTTAGCTAAGTTATTCATATCCTATTACCTTCATTTATCTTTATCTACCTCCTTGACTTTATTTACCTTCATTGTCCTAATCTTGTTCTTGTCTTTGGTTTCAAGCAAATTTCCCAATTCAAAACCCTAATTGTCGTATCCCTCTCTTCCTCACTCCATATCGTTCTTGGATCGAGTTTAGATCTTTCTAGGTTTGATTTTTCAACAACGGAGCAATGTTCTTTACTCTGCTGCCATCCCCTATCGATATTTTATTAGGATTTGGATGAATTTGAATTCCTTATCAGATAAGAGATTACTTTGTATTATTATTTATTTAAAAGTGTTTTATATAAATAATAAGTATGTTGTTTTTAATTTAAAAGAGTTTTAAATTAAGTATGATAGAAAAACAAAGGATTAATTTTAACCCTTATTAAGTCATATATATGTGTGTGTGTGTAATATATTCTTAGAGTAAAATTTAATCTTTTTCAGCCGTCAAAATCCAAAAACCATAAAAACATATTTTTTAGAAAAAGAGGAACTAGCATTCAGTTAACCATTCTTGATTCATTCACGTGTGGATACGTGTAGAGGGTGGTCGTCTTTTAGAGGGTGGTCGTCTTTAAGAAAGACAATACTTTTAAAGATCAAAAGAAAATCAAAGACAACACAAAAGGATTTTCAAACCATAGATTAAGGTAATCTCACGATTTTATTTTACCATAGTTAGTATGATATGCATGAGATCTTAGGATTGACCTAGTTTATTTAATTTTTCATTCCGTTATGCTTGCCTCAATTTCCAACATCCATCTCAAAGTATATTCCTTAAAGCTTTCAGCGACTTACATTCTCATACCCTGAAGATCTCGACATTTTGGAGCCAAACCCCTGTCATACATATATTGCTCAAAGAAAGCATTAGCCAAGTCAACTCATGACATGATTTGTTCTTTTCTTATTCCGTTATACATGCACTATTGGTCCAACAAGACCATCACGGAAATAATGGATTAATAACTTATCGCCGCTTATATAGCCTTTCATTTTTTTTCTATAAAACATTGTTAGATGGAGCATAGGACAACTAGTACCATCATATTTCTCGAACGTAGGCACCCTAAAATCATGTGGCATGACCAAGTCAGAAACGATCGTATTTACTCATTTAATTTTATTCTCTCTCTTATTTCACTCATTAAACTTTTAATTTTTTTCAATTTACTCACTGAACTTTCAGATTGTTCCTGTTTTGGTCACTATAAAATATTTTAATATTATGTTGTTATGACATGGCATTTATTATTATTATTTAATATAAAAATAATTTAAAATAAAAAATTAAACCTATCTATTCACCATCCATTGTTTGCCATCATTGAATGTCATTATCGACATTCATAGATGGTGGTAGTTCGATTCTAAATTTCATCGGTCGCTTCGTCTCGACACCCTAAGTATGAATCTGATATCCATTTTATCATACATGCTCCGAAGTCCATAGATAAGAGATCGAAAGCGAGGAAATCGAAATGTTTCCATCAAGATTTGTGTGTTTTGGGACATTTTTCGGTGAAATAACCATTGGATTCACACTCAGGGTGTCAAAGCGAGACTCTCGATAAAATTTGGGATCAAACAACCGTCTATTCCAAAGGTCGATTATGTCGACAATGACGATAAATGGCGGTGATTATTTTAAAATTTAATAATAAGAAAAATATTATTTTTATTATTTATTTTAAATTATTTTTTATATTTAATAATATTTTTAAAATATCATGACATAGAAAAAAATAATAAAATAATAGAGAGTGACAAAAAATGTTCAATGTTGAAAGTTCATTGAGTAAATTGAAAAATTAAAAGTACAATGAGTGAAATAGGAGAGAGAGTAAAGTTAAGTGAGTAAATTTATAATTTACTCATCTATTAAACAATACGATTAATCAAACACCAACAAACGCAGAGACATCGCCTTATAGTATGATATATTTCAATAAATTCTATATATTCCAAAAATAAATTATTGAATTCTTACATTTTCCTATTATTCTAATATTCAACTTAAAATTTTACTCAAATAACTGAGCAATAAAATTCCAATAAAGGCTAAAATTACTCAAATAATAGATTTAATATATTATTTACTAAAGTCCTAATTTACTAAATTATATACTAAGTGGGTTAATTAAGGTTTAATCTAGGTAAATGACCAATTATGAATTTAAAAGGACTTAAAAGGAATAAACTTAAAAATGAAGTCTCTAATATTTAAACCTAAATTAGTTTTAAATTTTATTGATCGAATAATTAAAATGGAACCCGGGCAAAAGCAGAGACTATTTTAAAATATTCACCTAATTAGATTAATTAAAGAACTAGAATGAATTAATTATAAAATTAAGGCTTATTTTAAATTAAGAGTAAATTATGTAATTAAAGGACCTAATTGAACTAAATCTAATATCAAAGTTCTAATATTAATTATAAATTAAATTTTGGTCTTTTAAATTAATATGGATATGCAGAAACAAATCAAGGTTTAACAATAGGTCTTTCTCGGTGGATCAAATTTTCAATATTGTTTTGCTGCAGATTGGAGTATGGCCGAATAATTTATGGCCGATGCAGATTCCTGTTGTTCAAGATTTCGTTCGAAGCCTAGAGTCCATTATTCTTGATGACTGTTGGTAAAGATTGGTGTTGTTGCTTCGAGTTTTTGTTGTATGCTTAGTGCAGGTTCTGTAATGTTTGATTGATAATGGTCTGGTGTCCCTTAGTAGTGTTGTTTCTGTTATTCAATGTTGTTTATGTTATTCCAGTAGCTGGTATTTGCTCTCATTTTCGTAGGTTTGTGGCTGGTAGTTATGGATGGATATCTGTCTGAGTTTGTCTATGGTATGTTATAGGGGATGCGATTGCCATGTATGAATAATTATCAAATGGTGTACATTGTTCTTTACTACCTCAAGTCACACTCTTTTTCCTCCATTTAGGTTTAGGGAGGTTTTTTAATGAGGTCCTTGAGATAGTGTACTTTGTGAATGTCTTAATACAAAGTACCTTCTTTAAAAAAAACACAATTAAAATAGAGCCCAATAAAAGTGACGACTATTTTAAAATATTTTCCTAATTAATCTAATTAAGGACCTAATAATAAAAATAATCTAAACCTAAGAGTCCAACCCAAAGTCAGGTAAATTAATCTAGTCACACATATAAACTATAATATAAATCTAAGGTGGAAAATATATTTACATATATGTAATATAGGGTAAATTGCATACCTGATATTTTTTTCGTTTTAGTATCTACACTTTCATTTGTTTCAAAATCATACCTAATATTTACTTTTTGTTTCATTTTAGTACCTTGCCGTTAAAAACTTAGCGAAATTGTTACAACATGGTACTTTTATGGGTAAATTGCATCATTCATCACTCAACTATCTTCTCACTCATATTTTGGTCACTGAAGTTTATTTTTTTAATTACTTAACTTTCAAATTACTCATAATTTCATCACTCTAACTTTCAATTTTTTCATTTTAATTTTGAATTATAAAATAAAATTCATGTCGCAAAATTTATTAATAAAATAAATTAGAGTGATTAAAACATGAGCAATTTGAAATTTGAGTAGTTAAATTGAAAATTTTTAAACTTTAGTGACCAAAATAGGAGTAAGGAGATAGTTAAGTGATGAGTCATGTAATTTACTGATAACAAATGCCACGTGCAACAGTTCCATTAAGTTTTTAATGACGAGGTACGAAAATGAAACAAAAGTAAATATTATGTATGATTTTGAAATAAATAAAAGTTTAGGTACTAAAATAAAATAAAATTGATAGTTTAGGTACTAAAATAAAATAAAATTGATAGTTTAGGTACTAAAAGTGTATTTTACCCTATAATATTTCATATAAATATAATTATAACAGAAAAGTAAAAACCATATATTTATAAATATTTAATATAATTTTATACATAAAATATAATATATAATATATACAAATAACAAACAAAATATATTTAATATAAAGATATATATTATTTACTATAATAATAATAATAATAAATATAAACTATATACTATAAATATATTTTAAAACATAATTACAAGGTATTAGATATATAATATACATATAATATAGTGTACTTTATATATAATTAAAAATATATAAGGATCAAATTAATAATAACAAAAAATATCAGGATAAAATTAGAGGGAAAAATCAAAAGAAATTAAATGGAATTAAAACTAAAAGGATTAAATTAAATTTGTAAATAAACTTGCAGTGATCGATGACTAAATTTTCCCTATTTCGACCAAAACACGCGGACTCAACTTCTCAGGTCGGATCTCCATGTGGGTCAGCTCCTATGACGGCGTCGTTTTGAAACCAAAAAGGGATGCCCAAAATGACGTCATCGTCATTTATATAAGCCTGTTTTTTACAACTGTTTTTTACAACAGCAAAATATCATTTTAGCCTTAAACCATAAAAAACGAAATAGACTCTGTGATCTCTCTTGCGTCTCCTCGCTGGAGTTCATGATGAATCCAGAATTCGGTGGAGGCTTCGCCGAGCCAGTCGCCTTCACCAGCGAAAAAATACGAACCATAAAGCCCTCTTCTCTTCCTTTTTCTCCCCTTTCTAAATCTAAGCTCAGTTTACACAGAACACTTCTCAAACGACGAAGATCTCAAGAACAAGATTTGTATTGCTTCAAAGAGAGGCTAAATAGTAATAAAAAATTTTGGGGGGTTTATTTCTGAAAAACTCCTTGGTTTCTTATGAGCTCTCTCCTTTTTTTACAAAAATCCTCAAGTAATTCTTTCTCTTTTTCTCGGTTTTTGTTTGATTGATTGTGAGAAGAACATGGTTGGAAAAAAATATTGCTAATCCGCCCCCCATTTTTTTATTTTTATAGGTCCTTTTAGGGACGTTCATGGACACTTTTCTTTCCAACGAAGGAAAGCGTCTTCTTTCCTTCATTTGGACGCAACCCCTGATTCTTTACTTCGAGGGTAAATAGATGTTGCTTAGCTAAAAGCAACTGGTAAGAAAACCCTTCCCTCATTTGTTGATGTGGTCGGTCGAGGTGGCTGTGGGAGATCACCCAGGCGCATGCGGTCTACCTAGATCTAATCTACTACATGCGTAAAGAGGTCGGAGAGCCTTACGCGTATACACATGCATGATACGCTCTTTTCTTCCCTCTAGGTCGTTGGATCTAGATATAGATTCAACGGTTGGTCTTCGCAAGCGGCCATGACTGATTCGTTTACTAGGTTTTGAATTAGTTTAGATAGTAGTCTGCTATAGTCTATTATTGGGCCAATTAGGTCAATTTTGTTAGGCTGAGTTGTAAATTGTAACAAATACTTTTAATAGTTTGGGTCTTTATATTTTTTTAATAGTTGGGAGTATAAAATAATATATGTTTAAAATATTTTTAATCATTAACAACGTATATATACATTTCAGATAATTATTTGAACTTATTTAAACTCATGATCTTTAAAAGAACAATACTCCTTTTAATTAATGAGATCACTTGATGAATTGATTAATTACTCATGCTTAATAGCATATCTATACCATGCTTTATAATACTAAATTCTTTCTTATAAATTAGTACTGATATTTTATTAATAATTAATTTAGAACTGAACACTTTTTGTCATCCTAAATGCAGTGGGCAAGGGTAAAGATAGTCAAGCTGAAACATGCAGTAGCCGAGTCCCGAGAGCTTGAAACACAGTAAATACTAAACTGGTTTTTTTAATACCGTATTGCACTTACCCTTTTACTATTCAAATCTCAAATGTTTAATGGATTCTTAATTAATTGATATTAGACTCAATATCTAATTTTTTCTTAGATCATCAAAACAGTGGTAAAGTGTGAGATTTACCCAACGTACAATCCATTTGATCCCTATAAAATAAATAGAAAATAAGGAATTGGGTTTTATAATGTAATAGATCTTGTATTTTTTGACATAGTAAAATGTTTTTCTTCTTTATTCGTAATTTTTTCTTTTTAAATTTTTCACGTAAATTTTAATATTTTTTATTTTTTATTTAATTTTATTTGTTTATTATTAATCTGTAACAATCCTCAATACCGGGTTAGTGACTAAATTATAAAATTTTGAAATTTGGTGATTAAAGTAGAATAATTGAATAATTCAAGGACTTATGTGGGAAATGTTGTGTAGGGTTGAATTGAAAAGGAGGAATAGAAGGAGAAAATGGCAAATTGCAAGGAAATAATTAAATTATGGTTATATATTAACCACGTGGAAGTGAAGGAAACAAAAACAAGGTTTCTAGAGTTCTCTTCTCCTCCTTTCTTCTTTGTGCGTGAAGGTTCCAAGATCAAAGGTGAGTTCATGGTTAGTTAATTTCTTAATGAATTCAAAGTTGGTTTATAATCATGAGATGATAAATAAGCTTAAGGAATGTTTAAGTCATCTTAAAATCAAAGGATGATGGAGTTAGGAGAGATTAAATAGTAGGAGTTCTTGAATGAAATCTTGTAATAGAGTTCATGACTGGAATTGGAAGTTAAATTTGATTTGTCATCAACTCAATTAAGACATATAAAGTGTTAGAATTAGATTTAGAACATGTTGCAAAGTTGGTGTAATTTTTGAATTACATATGAATGATAAGATTTTGAGGTTAAAGAGGTTATTATTTAGTAGAAACGAGTTTAAACATGAGTAGATGAACTAAGAATATGTGAATGAATGAAATATGAAGTGATTTTCGTGCTAAAATGTAATTATGGGCTAGGGTGTATCAGTACCCATTCAATAGGTACCGATACATCAGAATAAATGAGAAAAAATATTCAAATGGTACTTATACCTTCAGGGGTGTATCGATACCCCCTTGAAATGGAAAATTTCGAGTGTAATTTGGGTATCGATACCTAGGCAGTGTATTGATACCCCCCTTTAAATGAAAAGTTCAAATGTAATTTGTGTACCGATACATAGGTAGTGTATCGATACACACATTAAGGGATATATCGATACACTACAGAGTGTACCGATACCTACCTTGAATAGGAAATGAAAGTAGCCTTTCTTTTAGTTTAAGAAATGAAATATTAGAGTATACCAATTAGAATACTGATATGTTCAAATGTATTATTATGTAGATATAAAACGTAATCATGATCTGGAACAATAGAAAAATTAGGATCGAGTTAAAGCAAGCAAGGTTAAGGTGAGTGCATACCCTAGGTAGAATTGTATGGAGATAAGACTTGCGATAAGTCTATCTCTTATAGTTGAATTTATGATTTATACTTATGTACATGCATATATATGTTACTGTTATAGTGAATTGATGCATAATTCATCCATGCTTTAATAAGATATTGTATGAATAAATGCTATTATAAGAGAATCAATCCAGGTATGTGAAATAATGAAAATGATCATATGTGTGTATATGAAGTGAATTATGTGTTTATATGGAAAGTGATAAAAGAGATATAGAAATGAGAAATGTATTCATATTTAAGCTCATGTTATTTAATATGAGAGTTGTAGGTATAATTGGCATGCCAAGAGTCGAGGGATTATTAGTGGTCCTTCGAGACAAATATTCAGTGCCCCTAGTGGGATTTTATTTGAGCTGTGGTGATAGCATTGTGCACAACCTCAGTGTACTCACGTACCTCCTGTTCTCAATAATGTACATGGGCATCCAAAGATAAATTAAAGGAAAACTCTTATAAGACATTAATGTTCATTTGTGCATATCATATTTATATATGTCATAGTATAGTATATACATGTATATTGTCATGTCATAATGGATTGATAGTAGTACATGTTCATGATTTTATTATATTTTGTTCATTTTATGTCTCACTAGGTCTGTGACTTAGCGTGTAAGTGATTTACATGTAGGTACCAAGAAACAAGAATATCTGAAATAGGAGTGGCCAGGACATCATTACTACTAGAAGATCAGATCAGAAGTAATTGGCAAAGTATGTGTTTTGTTGTATTTAGTGTGTTGGCATGTAAAAAACTGTTAATTATGAATGCTCTTATCGGTTTTTGTACTATTTTGGTCAAACTTTTGTAGGTCAGCAACGTTTATGTTAATGAAAGTTTAAAATTTCCTTGATTTTCTTTAAGAGTCAAAGTTTGAAAAGTCGACGTGACACCTCATACTCGTATCCGGGTCGGGTTTGGGTTGGGGTGTTACATTTAATAGTATCAGAGCTACGGTTTAGTCGATTCTCGGCATAAACTGGAGTCTAGAGTGTCTTATAATGTATACATGCAACAAAATAGTGAGAACTTCTGATCTGATAAAATAGTAAGTCTGATGTTTTTGCTAATAGAACGATATGGTTATATTTTTATAAATTTCCGGACATGATAGTTCTAGAAGTGAAGCGGGAGACGATAGGCTCGCTAAGAGCAGCAATTCACCTGTCCTGGCCAGGCAAGGTGAAGAACAGACACCTTCTGGAGTGCCTGTAGCTAACCAAGATGTGTTCTTTAGGACGTTGAACGCGGTATTGGCGCGTTTCAAACCTTCTGCTACTTTAACTCTGAGAATGAATGTTGTGAAGGAGTTAAAGGGTTTAGGAGCTCCAGAGTTTTGAGGTTAAACCGAAGAAGGTCTTGTTTCTGTGGACTTTTGGCTCAATGACGTAAAAATCATGCTAGAGGGACTTCATTGCTATGATTCGGAGAAGCTAGATAGGGTCGTTTCCTTGCTTCGAGGGCAAGCCAGAATTTGGTGGACTAACGTTACATTGAGAATGTCTGGTGATCAAGTAACTTGGTCCTTGTTTTTAGAAGAATTCAAGCATAAATACATCGTAGATCAATTCATCCGATAGATGAAGCAAGAGTTTATGAACCTGAAGTAATGGAATCACACCGTATATGAATATGAGTGTGAGTTTAACAAGTTGAGCTGTTTTGCTACCGAGCTTATTCCTACAAAGAATGATGCTTGTGAGTGGTTCGTAGAGGGATTGTTTCATTGGTTGAAATAGATGTTGATTGTGTTGAACTTGTCCTCGTTTCAAGAGGTGGTAAATCGTACCAAAGCTTTGGAAAGAGCTCAGAATGAGAGGTTTGGAGATTCCAGAGCTCAGATATCGAAAAGGACGAGTACGTTATCAAGTTCTACACTATCGAAAAAGGGTCAAGATGCTGTTCTCAACCTCAAGCTAGATCAGAGTCAGTGACATTCTCCACAAGAGGATCAAATCCGATGAGAGGACGACAGACACAGTCAGTGAGAACTGGAGCTGGGAGAGCTAACCAAGGCCAAGCTAGACAATGTCCACATTGTGGAAGGAATCACTCGGGGATATGCAGAATAATTTCTGGAGCCTGCTTTAAATGTGGGGACACCGTGCATTTTGTTCGAGATTGTCCCATGATAGTTGGTGAATCTGCACAGCCAGAGAGGTTTGCTTCTACTACTCAGAGGGGAAGAGGTAGAGGCAGAAAAAGGAGCCCGTTAAAGTCCTTTTCTCAACAAGAGATACGCTCCACAGCTCGAGTGTACAACCTCAAGATGAATGAGGATCGAGATGACCCAAAAATAATAGTAGGTATATTTAATTGTATGACAAGAGTGTTTTGGCACTGATCGATTATGGTTATATCTATTCTTATATTAGTTGCAAGTTAATAAGAGAATTGAATATTCAGTTAGAAGCTACTAGGAGTGAGGTGATAGTGACTAATCCTTTAAGGAACAGTGCTCGGGTCAATATGGTGTGTTGATGGTGTCCCATACAGATTCATAGAATTGAATTCCCTGCTAATCTGATGGAATTACTCTTCGATGAATTTGGAGTAATACTGGGAATGGATTGGTTATATCGTTATTACGCTAATGTCGATTGTAGACTGAAAATAGTAATGTTGAGAAGTTCAGAAGGGATAGAAGTCGTGGTATTTAGTGAAGGATGGAATCTATTGGCAAATGTAATATCAGTAATATCGGCAAAGAAGTTACTACTATAGGGATGTCAGGGGTTCATTGCTAATGTGTTGGATGCTAAAGTTAAAGAGAAGGGGATTGAGGAAATTCCCATAGTTTGAGAGTTTCCCGATGTATTTCCTACAGAGTTATCGGGTTTGCCTCCGGATAGAGAGGTGGAATTCCATATCGAAATAATGTCGGGAACAACACCCATTGCAATGGCACCATATAGAATGACCCCGAAAGAGTTACAAGAGTTAAGGATCAAATTACAATAACTATTAGACAAAGTGTTTATTAGACTGAGTATATCACCTTGGGGTGCTCCAGTTCTGTTTGTTAAAAAGAATAATGGATCAATGCGTCTCTGTATTGATTATAGACAACTTTATAAAGTGACCATCAAGAACAAGTATCCCCTCCCCCGAATTAATGATTTGTTTGATCAGTTAAAAGGAGCTTCAGTGTTCTCAAAGATTGATTTATGTTCTGGCTACCATCAATTGAAGATTCAAGATAAAGATATTCTAAAGACGACATTTAGAACGGTCACTATGAGTTTATCGTGAGGCTGTTTGGAGTTACGAATGAACCGGCTGCTTTTATGGATCTTATGAATATTCCAACCCTATTTAGATCATTTCCTAATGGTGTTCATTGACGATATTATAGTGTATTCGAAGTCCAAAGAAGAGCATAGTTCGTACCTGAAGATAGTTTTACAGATTTTACGAGACTTTATACGAAACTATCTAAATGTGAATTCTGGTTGAATGAAGTGTCATTCCTTGGACATGTAATTTCTGCAGAAGGAGTGTGAGTGGATCCCCAAAAGATTAAAGCTATTATAGATTGGGAAGTTCCAAAGAATGTATGGGAAGTTAGAATTTTTCTAGGGTTAGTCGGTTATTATTGAAGGTTTGTTATGAACTTTTCAATAATAGCTTTACCCCTAACCAAGTTATTGAGGAAAGAAGTAAAATTTGCATGGGCTTCGGAATTCCAAGAGAGTTTTGAAAAGTTAAAGAAGATTTTAACAGAAGCTCCAGTGTTAGTCCAACCTTAGTCTGGAAAGAACTTCGTAGTGTATAGCAATGCGTCCCATAATGGCTTGGGATGCGTGTTAATGCAAGAAGACAAGATGGTGGCCTATGCTTCGAGGCAATTAAAACTCAATGAGAAGAATTATCCGACACACGATCTGAAGATGACTGCAGTAGTGTTTGCCCTTAAGATTTGGCGTCACTACTTGTATGGCGAACGTTGCTACTTATATACCGATCACAAGAGTTTGAAATATTTGATGACTCAGAAGGAGTTAAATTTAAGATAGAGAAGATGGGTGGAATTTCTCAAGGATTATGATGTTGTGATTGATTTCCATCCGGGAAAAGCAAATGTAGTAGCGGATGCCTTAAGTCGGAAAACGTTTGCAGTCTTGCGAGCTTTAGATGCCAGACTATTATTAAGTAAAGATGGTGCAATATGTTCGTAGTTGACTATCAAGCCATCATGGTTAGATCGAATTAAAGAATTTCAAGTAAAAGATGAAAAATGTTTGAAGACGCAGCAACAAGTAAAAAAGAGGAGATAAAATATTATTAAATTAAAGCTAATGGGAACCTATATTATCGAAGGAGGCTAGTGATTCTAGATGATGATGAGTTGAAGAAAGATTTGTTAACGGAAGCTCACTGTAGTCCATTGACGATGCATCCTGGAGAAAACAAAATGTATATGGATCTCAAGAGTCGATATTGGTGGCCTGGAATGAAGAGGGACATTACGGAATTTGTATCTAAGTGTTTAACTTGTCAGCAAGTCAAAGCTGAGCATCAGGTTCCGTTGGGACTGTTTCAACCAATGTATATTCCTCAGTGGAAATGGGAGAACGTAACAATGGATTTTGTAACGAGGTTACCTTTAACTCCAAACAAAAGAGATTCAATCTGGGTGATCATAGATAGATTGACTAAGTCAACTCATTTCATTCCAGTGCGGACTGATTTCTCCATGGATAAATATGCTGAGTTATATATTAGAGAGATCATTAGATTGCATGGAGTACCTGTTTCCATAGTTTTTGATAGAGACCCTCGATTTACTTCGAGATTTTGGAAGACGTTGCATGGAGTGTTAGGAACTCGATTGAACTTCAGCACCGCATTTCATCCTTAGACAGACGGACAGTCTGAGCGGACTATCCAAATTCTGGAGGATATGCTATGAGCTTGTGTAATAGAATTCAAGGGATCGTGGGAAAGATATTTGCCACTTGCCGAATTTGCGTATAATAATAGTTATTAATCAAGCATCAAAATGGCTTCCTATGAAGCTCTTTATGGAATGAGATGTCGTACGCCCTTGAATTGGTTCGAGCTTAAAGATAGAGAAGTTCTCGGTCCTGAGTTGATTCTGGAAGTAGAAGAAAAGGTTCTAGTGATTTAGAGTAATCTCAAAGCAACAGCGGATAGACAGAAGTCATATGCAGATTTAAAGAGGAATGAGATAAAATATCAAATTGGAGACAAATTATTTATAAAAGTATCTCATTGGAAGAAAGTTTTGAGATTCGGACGTAAAGAAAAGCTTAATCCCAGGTTCATCGGACCCTATGAAATTGTTAAGAGAGTTGGACCAGTGGCATATCAAATAGCTTTGCCACTTGAAATGAAGAAGATTCATGATGTATTTCATGTCTCAATGCTTCAGAAGTATCGATCTGATCCCTCCTATATCGTGACTCTAGAAGAAATCGAGGTTCAACTGGATTTGACTTATGAGGAAGAACCGGTCCAAGTCTTAGCTAATGAGGTTAAACAACTAAGGAATAAGACTATTTCATTGGTTAAAATGTTGTGGAGGAATCACAAGGTAGAGGAAGCAACGTGGGAACGTGAAGAAGATATGAGGAATCAAACCCCCATCTCTTTGCGAAATGAAAATTCAAGGACGAATTTTCTTAAGGGAGAGATTTGTAACATCCTCAATACCGGGTTAGTGACTAAATTGTAAAGTTTCAGAATTTGGTGATTAAAGTAGAATAATTGAATAATTCAAGGACTTATGTGAGAAATGTTGTGTAGGGTTTAATTGAAAAGAAGGATGAATAGAAGGAGAAAATGGTAAATTACAAGGAAATAATTAAATTATGGTTATATATTAACCACGTGGAAGTAAAGGAAACAAAAACAAGGTTTCCAGAGTTCTCTTATCCTCCTTTCTTCTTTGTGCGTGAAGGTCCCAAGATCAAAGGTGAGTTCATGGTTAGTTAATTTCTTAATGAATTCAAGGTTGGTTTATAATCATGAGATGATAAATAAGCTTAAGGAATGTTTAAGTCATCTTAAAATCAAAGGATGAAGGAGTTAGGAGAGATTAAATAGTAGGAGTTCTTAAATGAAATCTTGGAATAGAGTTCATGACTAGAATTGGAAGTTAATTTTGACTTGTCATCAACTCAATTAAGACATATAAAGTGTAAGAATTAGATTTTGAACATGTTGCAAAGTTGGTGTAATTTTTGAATTACATATGAAGGATAAGATTTTGAGGTTAAAGAGGTTATTATTTAGTATAAATGAGTTTAAACATGAGTAGATGAACTAAGAATATGTGAATGAATGAAATATGAAGTGTTGAGCTGAAAATGAAGTGATTTTCGTGCTCAAAATGTAATTATGGGCTAGGGTGTATCGGTACCCATTCCATAAGTACCGATACATCAGAAGAAATGCGGAAAAATATTCAAAGGGTATCGATACCTTCAGGGGTGTATCGATACCCCCTTGAAACGAAAAATTTCGAGTGTAATTTGGGTATCGATACACTGCCTAGGTATCGATACGCCCTTAAAATGAAAAATTCGAATGTAATTTGTGTACCGATACATAGGTAGTGTATCAATGCATACGTTAAGGGATATATCGATACACTACAGAGTGTACCGATACCTACCTTAAATAGGAAATGAAAGTAGCCTTTCTTTTAGTTTAAGAAATGAAAGATTATAGTATACCAATTAGAATACGAATATGTACCAATGTATTATTATGTAGATATAGAAATTAATTCTGTTCCGGAACAATCGAAGAATTATGATCGAGTCAAAGCAAACAAGGTTAAGGTGAGTGCATACCTTAGGTAGAATTGTATGAAGATAAGACTTGCGATAAGTCTATCTCTTATAGTTGAATTTATGATTTTATACTCATGTACATGCATATATATGTTACTGTTATAGTGAATTCATGCATAATTCATCCATGCTTTAATAAGATATTTTATGAATGAATGCTATTATAAGAGAATCAATCCAAGTATGTGAAATAATGGAAATGATCATATGTGTGCATATGAAGTGAATTATGTGTTTATATGGAAAGTGATCAAAGAGATATAGAAATGAGAAATGTATTCATATTTAAGCCCATGTTATTTAATATGAGAGATGTAGGTATAATTGGCATGCCAAGAGTCGAGGGATTATCAGTGGTCATTCGAGACATAGTGAATGTAGTTTATAGGTAGTCCAGCAACAGTTAGCTAAAAAACTCCACCGAATATGACAGGCCACTTGCCTAATTTACCTTCCATGTACGATTTTCAAGCATTTTTAGCTATTGCATTTCCATGGTGTACTGTTTTCCTTTTGTTATATATATATAGTATTCTCTTTTATGTATTGCAGTTATTGTAATAATGCAGGCGTGATCCTGATTTCATGGAGCTGGTATGGGAAAATGGTGAAGTTCTCATTCGAGGTTCATCGTCGAAGATAACTAAGACGATTTCCCCGTTCTCGTCACATTATTTGTATCGATCGAAGTCTCGAATTCGACTAATCGAAGGGAAAACTTGTAACGCCAGTGGATCAAAGGATGGGGTTGCAGATTCTACGTTAGCCGATCCCATATCGGATATCTCCAGTGCTGTTCTGGGATCCGATAAAAGATGTTACCATAAACAAAGCGACTTGCCTAAACTCATAGCAGACCACCAGGCACACGGTTCTTCCTTGAAGCAGCAGCATGAAACTTGGGATATGGGATCGAAGGAGGAGAAAGATAAGGTGAACTTTTCCATGTTCTTAAGCTCCGGTGCAACAAGAGCAATAAGCAGTCAAGGACTAGCTGCAGGAGCTGAGGATTTACGAGGCAATAATGTCAAATCTTTGCCTCCAAGTGGTGATCCCTTGGAAAACGAAGGGAATTTAATGGCTAAGAAAATGAAGTCACCTCAAAAAGTGTCACATCCGGATGAACAATCCGAAGCCGTTCCGAATACGAGGTTACCTAATGAGGTTCATGAATCCTCAACCTTAGCACCGGATAATACAGGTTTTAAGGGAAATCCTGAGAAAATGGTTGCATCGTCTTCGTTGTGTTCGCGTGGTGCTTCAAACTGTCCAACATACCCTTTGAAAAGGAGATATGAAGTCACTGATCTCAGTAATGTATAATTTCTCATCATCATTTTTCTTCTTTCAATAGCTTTTCTCGTATAACTCATAGGATTTCCATATGTGATGCAGAATACAGATATGGAAGAAGAACCAGAGGGAACGAGGGGAAGCAAAGGTGCTAAGGGAAAGAGAAAAACAGAAGTCCACTACCTATCTGAAAGGGTAAGATCAGTAATACTAGTAACTTACGTGATGCTTTGCTGCCAAAAATGAAATCTGATAAGCTGTTGGGTGTTTGTTTCCTTCTCATATATATAAAAGCGAAGAGATAAAATCAACAAGAAGATGCGTGAACTGAAAGAGCTCATACCAAACTGTACTAAGGTGGATAAAGCTTCGATGCTTGATGAGGCAATCGAGTATCTAAAGACCCTTCAGCTTCAAGTGCAGGTAGTCTTTTCTAGTTCTTCCATTACAATTTATTCTAATGTGTAACCAGAGTGCTAACCATGGGATGTTGGAGCAGGTGATGTCAATGGGAAATGGGGTTTACATGCCACCGATGATGTTCCCGTCGCCTTCAACAATGCAACATATAAATGCTCAACATTTGGGTGGCTACTCTCCCATGGCTGTTGGGATGGGTATGAGGCTGCAAATGGGTGTCGGCTGCGGCGCTCCGCTGCAGTTTCCGACTTCACTAATGCCAGGAGCAGCACCTATAACTGGGATCCCAGAAGCTACACTCAACATGCTTGGGTTAAGACGTTCACCTTTTGTATCTTCGGCTGGTAGTTTCATCCCACAATCGGTCCAATCTCAATCTGCGGCGACGGCTACGATGACACAAGTGAATCATATTCCAGGTGGTTCTAATCCAACACATTAACTCAATAATGCTGAACGGTTCCTTATGACGTTTAAAAAGACTCCAGGTTTCCTGTAATCAGGTTAGCTCACTTACCATATACAGGTTATGTTCTCTTGTAAAAGGGGAGATTTTGATATATATGGTTTCCTGTTGCTTGTTTCAGCTGTTACAGTCATTGAATGAGGTGTATTCACGGAAGGTCCCTTTTCTCAATCAAGGCATTGAAACTGTATTTTCATAAAGAAAAGCACTGTTTTCTATTTTGTACATTACCAAAGGAATGTACAAGCCTCATTTTCCAGCTATTTAGCTTGAGAGCTGAATTAAATAAACGTATTGATGATAAAATGGAGTCTCAGTGTTTACTAGACCAGCTTTAATTAACAATTATCAAATAATGAATGGAACTTAAAGGATGGTACATTAATTACGGTTAATGAGAAGGTCGTATTGATTGTCTCACTTAGAAACGAACGTGAAATTTTATGTTGCAGAAGAAGAATTTATAAAATTTTAGGACGAAATAAATAGATTATCAATAGAAAATATGCAACAAAAAAATCTAAAATTTAGATTAAATTGAAATATTAGACGATGATTACCCCTATTCAGATCCCTCAATCTATCTTTACTATCACCTAAAGACTCAAAAATTTTATGGTATAATTCACCCTTTTGTGAAACTTGTAGATCCTTCAAATGAACTTATGTTTCATGATTAGGAGTCCCTTTTTGTTAGAATTATGATTCAACTTCTTCTTGGATCTGGCCATAAAATTGAAAACAAAACATTGGTAATAGTGTGAGGCTTGCGAGGCAAACGAAACAGTATATTATGTTTAAAACTCTTAACTCTTCTGTCGCCTTTATATTGATTAAGAAAGGAAACTCAATTAGAGTAGAATTCTTCCAATGCAAGTTTCCTTTGTTTTCTATCCCTATAAATAGAAACTACGGAATAGAGTTTTGAAATGCAACAATTGTAATATAAATCTTGCACTTCTTCAATATAGTGAAATTTTCTTCTCTTCTATCTGTACATTTTTTTCTTTTGAGTTTTCTACATAATTTTTGATGTTCTTTATTTTTTTGTTCGATCGTTTTCGTTTGCTGTTATTTTAATTGATAACTACAAACACTTTATTTAAGATATTCATACTCTATATATATATAGGCTACTTTCTTCATTTATTTTAATTCTCTTGTGCTTTGAAATATCTTCGGTACTGAGCTAAATGGACCGCTTTGTACATGTTCTGGTCCCTGCAACTTAAATTAGGAACTTAAGAATTTTATGGTGGGTGTTATAGTGATGATGAAGAGGGGTTGAATGCAGTCACACCGTCCCAATAGATTTGAAGGTCTTATTCTACATACTAAGATGAGGTCCTTAATATAATACCCCAAATATTACGCCAGAGATTAAATTGAAAAGAATTAAAATTTGAAGATTTACTTGAATAATTGGTAAAAGATGAGAAAATGATTTAGAATAGTGTTTTGAACTAAATTGTAGCAATAGATGAATTAAGAGGATATTTTGGTCATTTAAGGGGGAAATGAATTTTAAATTCATTTTCTATAGAGTATTAAAGAAAAAGGAGAAAAAGCGAATTTAGGTTATGAAAAAGCCATCTCTCTTTTCTTCTTCTTCCTGTGGAAATAGGTCTCCCCTATATCAAAGGTAAAATTTTAATTGGTTAGTGTTTCCTTTCGATTATGGTTGGTTCTTGCAACTTAAGTGTTATGTAAGCTTAAGGAAATGTTATATGAGATTAAAACTATGAAATGGAGGAAATATTAGAGATTTAAGAAAATGGGTTTTTAAATGATATGTTGATATATGAGTGTTTATTGATGTTTATTGGTAGAATTAACTTGTCAAAGAGGTAAATGAAAGATTAGAAGCATTGGATAGAATTAATAACATACTAGAAAAAGTGGTGTGATTCTTAGAATTGAATATTCTTGGAAGATTTTAGATGTTTTAAGAAACTAAATGAAAGAAAGTTAGTATGGATAGATAAATAAGATCTTAATAGTATTGTATGGTGTAAACATATTGAAATTTGACCCCATTTGGGTGATAATCGGCCTGAAAACTGGGAATTCTGAGCATGAGTATCTATAATGATAGAGCAGTACCGATACTATAGGCTTAAAATCAGTAGAATTTGTAGAGTAGTATCGATACCGATTCAAGTGGTATCGATACCAAGAGGGGAGTATCGATACCATGAGGATGGTATCGATACCATTGATCACAGAATGCAAAAATGATATCGGTATCGTAATAGAGTATCGATACCATAGTATAGTAGTATCGATACCATGGTGGGGGTATCGATACTAGTGAGCCAAAATGTTAAAAATAGGCTGATATTGTTTTAGAAAGTTAATAATATGTACTATTGAGTAACGTTTGAGTATAATTGTTAGGAAATGTACTAACAATTGACATTGTACGTGTCTTTATGGGATATTTGAGTAGATCGAAATCAAGATCCCGATTCAAGCAAAACTAAAGACAAAGGCAAAGTACCGGAGTGATCAACTTTGCATTCTGGGTATAATAGAGAGATAATCCAGGTGAGTGCATTTATTATGTACATATATGTTACTGTAGTCATAGAAATATGATTGATTGATATATGTATGGTGATTACCAATTGGCACTGAGTGTGCAAAAAGTTAAGAAATTCATACTAAGTGTATAAATTTCCGTATGGGCACTTTGTGTGCAAAACTGAGAAATTCATACTACGTGTATGAATTTCCGTATGGACACTATGTGTATGAACTAATAAATCTATAATAAGTGTATGAATTTCCGTATGGGAAATATATGTGCAATTATCAGAAGTTCATAATAAGAAGGTGAATTGTCGTATTGGTAGTGGGTGAGCAATCCACGTAAATTATAATAAGATTGTGTGATTACTACATTGGCACTATAGTTATAAACCATATAGTGTATAATGATTTGAAAGTGTTAATTGATATTATAAATGATTATTATAGTAGAAACTGTTCTAAAATAAAAGATAAATAGCCTAACTGTGCAATTAATAGAAAGGTGTCAATTATGTCAGTTATATGAAAGGCTAAGTGCCTTTAAAGCCTAACTGTGCATTTGGAAGAAATGTGTCAATTATGCCAGTTAGATGAACGATTAAAGACCATTGAGTAAAAGATAAATGGCCTAGATGTGAATTTGGCAAAAAGGTGTCAATTATGCCAGGTAGATGAACAGTTAAAGATCGTTGAGTAAAAGATAAATGGCCTAGTTGTGTATTTGGCATAAAGGTGTCAATTATGCCAGTTAGATGAACAGTTAAAGACCGTTTAAAGACCGTTGAGTAAAAGATAAATGGCCTAGCTGTGCATTTGGCATAAAGGTGTCAATTATGCCAGTTAAATGAACGATTAAAAACCGCTGAGTAAAAGATAAATGAGCTAGCTATGTATTTGGCAGAAAGGTGTCAATTATGCCAGTTAGATGAACGATTAAAGACAACTGAGTAAAAGATAAATGGCCTAGCTGTGTATTTGGCAGAAATATGTCAATTATGCCTGTTAGATGAACAATTGAAGACCGTTGAGTAAAAGATAAATGGTCTAACTATACATTTGGTAGAAAAGGGTCAATCATGTAAGTTAGATGAAAAGTAAATGCCTTTGGGTAAAAGACTAAAGGAATTATAATGCATTTGGATATAAACGGTGCATAATTGGTATGAAAAGATTTCAAGTAGATATAAAATGTACAACAATCCATAATTGATATGAATGGATGTCATAAAGGAAAAATGTAAACAATACATAATGGGTATGAAAGGATGCCCAAATAAAAATACAAAATTGTGTATTAATAGTAGTTAAGGTGTTGCCCAAAGACACATGATCAATTGGCACTTTGGTGCAATACATGTATAGTACGTTCTAATTTAACGTATACCGTGCAAATAAAGAATAATTGTGGAATAATATATAGAAGGATAGATAGGATGGACCTACTAAGAATAACTTAGATGACTTATTGAAAGCATTATGGTGTAACTGAGAAAGGCTTATATGGTCATTTTGGATTTTACAATTTAAATCGTTATTCAATATTCATAAGATATTTATGTATAAGCTTGATATCTTTGCAGTATTATGTCTCACTAAGTAAATACTTAACGTGTGTTGATTTCACGCGTAGGTAAAGGCAAAGATTAGTTGCTAAGGAGTGCAACAGTAGCATCAACGATCATCAATTAAGATTGACCCGTCAGTAACGTTGGGACAATCTTATTCCTTTTGAAAACTTAGTTGACATGTAATGGAACTAAATAAATATTTTGTAATTTATTTAAATTGATAGTTTTAATATTTTTCTTATATGAATATCATACTTTGAGGTTGTTAAAAATTGAAACAAAATTCTACGGTTTTTCAAATGACCAAATATTTTAAAAGTGATGTGACATTTGTATCTCGCGTACGGAAAGGTCTACGGGAGATGGGTGTTACATTTATTGGTATCAGAGCTAAAAGTTTTGCCGACTCTTGGCCGAAACTAAGTTCAATCGAAATGAGAAAAAGAAATTATATGTCATTAAGATTGTCAAGGATATTGATATGGTGTCATTAGAGTGTACTTGATGACACTCCTTACTAACTATAATGTTGTTACTATGTATGTTTTAATAGATGTTAGAATCCTCGAACTTGCGTAGAGCGGGGGAACAAGAGATGAGAGAAGGGATTGATAGCGAAAGTTACAGAGTTAATAGCGAGCAATCGGTTCCATCTGAAAATGTTAGTGCGTCTGCACATCAAGGGATGTCGGTACCAGAGTATGCAGCTTTTATGCAAGCTCTCAACACTATGTTGACCCGTTGTCAACCTCTTCCATCTCCCTCTACTCCTCCAGTACTTAGAATATTGATCCCAAAAGAGCTAAAGGGCTTGGGAGCTCCAGAGTTTTGAGGAGAAGAGGTGAAGGTCCTATGGAGGCCGACTTATGATTAAATGATGTTATAAAAATACTCAAAAATTTTCACTGTTCGGATCCGAAAAATTTGGGTGGAGCTGTATCTTTACTTACAGGATCAGCTCGAGTATGGTAGTCAAATACTATGATGTATGCACTACTATAGCAAGTGACCTAGCAATTCTTTCTAAAAGAATTTAAGAACAAATATGTAGGTGAACAGTTCAAATGGGAAATGCTGTTAAAGTTCCTAAATTTGAAACAAGGTGATCGAGCATTACATGAGTACGAGGCTGAGTATAATAAGTTGAGTCATTTTTCTACGGAGGTGGTTCCAAATGATAAGGCCATTTACAATTGGTTTATTGAGGGGTTGATGCCAAAATTAAAAGAAATGATGTTGACTTTGAGTTTGCCTAACTTGCAAGAAGTTATTAACCGAGCCAAAGCTATCGAGAGAGCTCAAGAGGAGACATTAGCAGTGGAACATAGTTTGCAGATGGGGAAAAGGGTTGGAATACCTTCAACTCCCTATTATGTTAAGATAGACAAAGGTTCAAGTTCGAGAGATACAGACAAAGAGGGTTCTGTTGTAATTTCACTGAAAATAAAACAGTCCCAGTCGGTTGCTAGTAGCTCGGGTAGAGCAGTTAGAGAAAGAATTGTATGCCAGACATGTTGAAGAGTGCACCAGAGAGTATGCAAACTTCTTAGTGGAGCTTGCTTCCAATGTGGCGAGACTGATCACTTTGCCCGAAATTGTCCAAAGAAATATAGGGACAATTCGGTGCAATCTGAAAGATCTGTGGCAACCTCTAATAGAAACAAAAGAAGGGGAAGATCAAGGGGACATGATGGATCCTTGCAACGATAAGATACTCGTGGAGTCGCCAGAATCTATAATATTACGACCAATGAGGATCGAAATGACCCGTAAATTTTAACAGGTACTTTTCATCCTTTGATGAGCCTGTATTTTTATTAGTTGAACCTTGATTTATGCACTCATACATTAGTACAAGGTTGGCTAGCGCTAGAGGAATTCCTGTAGAACCAATATTGAGTAAAATGATAGCCATAAACCTTAATGGGTCATGGTACAAGTGTGAGTGGAAAGGTAGTAAACAATTAATAAAGATTCTAGGGGCTATGTTCTTGGTGAATCTGATGGAATTATCAATTGATGAGTTAAGATCATTGCTTAAAATGATATTGATAATGATTGTGAAGAGAATGATGTCTAGTTAATGTGATAGATACCTAAATAAGAAAAGTAGGATTGTCTGATAATTTCACAAAATTAGAAAATTAGATATGTCTTTTTAGATCAATATATTGGGTTACCTCCAGATCGAGAGGTAGAATTTAAGGTTGTTGGTTATTAAAGTATTGAATATGTTTCTATGATTTAGTATCAAATAAATCAAGAGGAATTATCTACGTATGATTTAGAGTCGACAGTAGTAGAGGTGCCTTAAAAGATTTGACGTCATTATCGATATAGTGAGTGGTACTATAGTGGTGTTAATCACACGAGCCTTAATTTCTTATGGAATTGAAGAGAGTGGACATGAGACATAAAAGATGTTCAGAACCTCTAAAGGTGTATGTGGTGATCATTGATTATATTACAAAGGTAAGACAAAATATTTCTGAATAAAAATGTTATAAGTAGAAAATGAAGAAATTAAGGACTTTTGGAGCTCAGGTTCAACAGATATTCGTAGAATTGTGGGAGACTTTATATGTCTGACGCACTATTAGAGGAAAAGTTGAACATCAAGTATTTTCTAAATTGTTTCAATCAATCTTGAATCATGAATAAAAAAATGGGTCATGGGGAAAATAGAGATTCAATTAGAATTGAATTATGAAAAATAACCAATACAAATCTGGATTAGAGAAATCCAAAAAATGCGTAATAAAACGATTCATATGGTTGATGTATTGTGGTAAATGCAAAAAGTCTTTAAATTCGAGGACGATTTTTCCTAAGAAGGGAGAATTGTAATACCCCAAATATTTGGTCAGAGACTAAATTGAAAAGAATTATAATTTGAAGATTTATTTTAATAATTGGTAAAACATGAGAAAATGATTTGGAATAGTGTTTTGAACTAAATTGTAGCAATAGATGAATTAAGAAAGCATTTTGGTCATTTAAGGGGAAAATGAATTTTAAATTCATTTTCTATAAAGTATTAAAGAAAAATAGGGAAAAAGGGAATTTAGGTTATGAAAAAGCCATCTCTCTTTTATTCTTTTTCTCGTGGAAATAGCTCTCCCTCATAGCAAAGGTAAAATTTTAATTGGTTAGTGTTTCCTTTCGATTATGGTTGGTTCTTGCAAACTTAAGTGTTATGTAAGCTTAAGGAAATGTTATATGAGATTAAAACTATGAAATGGAGGAAATATTAGAGATTTAAGAAAATGGGTTTTTTAATGAGATGTTGATATATGAGTGTTTATTGGTAGAATTGACTTGTCAAAGAGGTAAATGAAATATTAGAAGCATTTGATAGGATTAATAACATACTAGAAAAAGTGGTGTGATTCTTAGAATTGAATGTTCTTGGAAGATTTTAGATGTTCTAAGAAACTAAATGAAAGAAAGTTGGTATGGATAGGTAAATAAGATCTTAATAGTATTGTATGGTGTAAACATACTGAAATTTAACCCCATTTGGTGATAATCAGGCTGAAAACTGGAAATTATGGGCATAGATATTGGTACTGATAGAACAATATCGATACTATAGGCTTAAAATCAGTAGAATCTGTTGAGTAGTATCGATACCGACTCAGGTGGTATCGATACCAAGAGGGGTGTATCGATACCATGGGGATGGTATCGATACCATGAGGATGGTATCGGTACCGTAATAGAGTATTGATACCATAATATAGTAATATAGATACTATGGCGGGGGTATCGATACTAGTGAGCCAGAAATGTTATAAATAGGTTGATATTTTTATAGAAAGTTAATAATATGTACTCTTAAGTATAATTGTTAGGAAATATACTAACAATTGATATTGTACGTGTCTTTATGGGATATTTGAGTAGATCAAAATCAAGCTCCCGAGTCAAGCAAAACTAAAGACAAAGGCAAAGTACCTGAGTGATCAACTTTGCATTAAGGGTATAATAGTGAGACAATCCAGGTGAGTGCATTTATTATGTACGTATATGTTACTGTAGTCATAGAAATATGATTGATTGATTGATATATGTATGGTGATTACCAAATTGCACTGAGTGTGCAAAAAGTTAAGAAATTCATACTAAGTGTATGAATTTCCGTATGGGCACTTTGTGTGCAAAACTTAGAAATTCATACAATTCATACTACGTGTATGGATTTTCGTATGGACAATATGTGTACGAACTAATAAATCTATAATAAGTGTATGATTTTCTATATGGGAAATATATGTACAATTATGATAAGTTCATAATAAGAAGGTGAATTGTCATATTGGTAGTGGGTGAGCAATCCACGTAAATTATAGTAAGATTGTGGGATTACTGCATTGGAACTATAGTTATAAACCATAAAGTGTATAATGATTTGAAAGGGTTAATTGATATTATAAATAATTATTATAGTAGAAAATGTTCTAAAATAAAAGATAAATAGCCTAACTGTGCAATTGACAGAAATGTGTCAATTATGTCAGTTAGATGAAAGGCTAAGTGCCTTTGAGGCCTAACTGTGCATTTTCCAGAAAGGTGTCAATTATGCCAGTTAGATGAACGGTTAAAGACCATTGAGTTAAAGATAAATGGCCTAGCTGTGCATTTGGAAGAAAGGTGTCAATTATGCTAGTTAGATGAACAGTTAAAGACCGTTGAGTAAAAGATAAATGGCCTAGCTGTGCATTTGGCAGAAGGGTGTCAATTATGTCAGTTAGATGAATGGTTAAAGACCGTTGAGTAAAAGATAAATGGCCTAGCTTTGCATTTGGCAGAAATGTGTTAATTATGCCAGTTAAATGAACGGTTAAAGACCGTTGAGTAAAAGATAAATGGCCTAGTTGTGCATTTGGTAGAAAGATGTCAATTATGAAGTTAGATGAACGGTTAAAGACTGTTGAGTAAAAGATAAATGGCCTAGCTGTGCATTTGGAAAAATGTGTCAATTATGCCAGTTAGATGAATAGTTAAAGGCTGTTGAATAAAAGATAAATGGCCTAGCTGTGCACTTGGCAGAAAAGTGTCAATTATGTCTGTTAGATGAACGGTTAAAGACCGTTGAGTAAAAAGATAAATGGCCTAACTTTGCATTTGACAAAAAAGGGTTAATCATGAAAGTTAGATGAAAAGTAAATGCCTTTGGGTAAGAGACTAAAGGTGTAACATCCCCAAAAGCCGGATCAGTGACTAAAATGTAAATTTTGGAAACTGTGTGCTCAATTTTGAAATAAGTTAAAAGTGTTGGGATTTAAGTAAAGAATTTTGATGATGGATTGAATAGAATAGATGGATAATTAAAGGGGCAATTTAGTCTTTTCAGCTTAAAGGATATTTTGTATTTCCTTTAAATACAAGTGATATACGTGGGTTTTGGGAGAGTTCTGGAAGCCTTCTTCTTGCTCTCTTCTTCTTCTTCTCGTAGCTCCAGCTTAAAGGTAAGTTTGATTTTTAACTGTTAATTTCTGGAATTTATAAGTTGGTTTTGAATCTTTGGGGGTTATATAAGCTTAAGGAAAGCTTATATAAACTTAAAACATCAAGAAGGGAGAATTAGAAAGGATTTTCTATTAAAAGATTAGAAATGAAATTTGGATATAGAAAGGTTTTTGAAATTCTAAGGATGAATTTGACTTGTCATCAATCTAATTAAGAAGTATGAAGTGTTAGAATTGGAATTAGAACACATTGAAAATTTGGTATGATTTTTGAATATCATATGGAAGATAGGATTTTGAGGTTTAAGATGAAATAAATGAATATAGATTGGTTTAAGTATGTGTACTAGAGTTAAGAATGAAAAGGGGATGATATATGAAGTGTTTAAGTGGAAATGAAGTAATTTTCGGGTTGAAAATATGATTTCTGGGCAAGGGGAATCGGTACCCATTCAAGGGGAACCGATACCCCTTCAAACGACAAAATTTCCAGAATGTCATGAGGGAATCGATACCCCCTTAGTAGGGAACCGATTCCCCCTAAAGGGAAAATGTGCATATTGGTTTAATAAGTTCGTTTAAGTTGCTAGTATCCAATTACAAGGTGTAGGTATCTAATGATTATCTTAAAATGTATAATTATGTAGATTCAGAGCCTAACCAAGTTCCAGAATCATTGACAAGTAAGATCGATCAAGGGGAAAGATAAGAGATTGGAATTGACTAGTGAGGCCAGGTGAGTGCATATTCAATAGTATATAATGTGCGATGGAAATAAGACTTGCGATGAGTCTATTTCCTGAAGTGTTACACATGAATTCATGATTAAATGCATGAGTTGAATATGCATGTTTGTATGCTTGATTATATGAATTGATCTGTTCTTTTATGTGCTCTAAGTGATATGACTTATAGGTATTTCTATTATAATGTTACATGATATGTTATGTATGTTAAATGGATTATGTGATGGTATAAGAAATGATATGAAATATATATGTGAAAACAAGTATATGTTATGAGATAATATCTATGTGATTACATGCAACATATGATATTAGATATATGTTTACACATACATGTGGTATGTGACAGAAAAGAAGGAACATGTGATTATGAGATCAATGATTACACGTACATGTGATACGTGACTGAAAAGAAAAGATATGTGTTTATAAGAGAAAGCATATGAATAAGTAATGTGAACTGTTATAAATGATAATGCCCATGTTATGTGATATGAGAGCTAGGGGTATAGTTGGCATGCCAAGGGTCGAGGGTTTACCTATGTTCTTCGGGACATATGGACTGTTTACCTATGTTCTTCGGGACATATGGACTGTTTACCTATGTCCTTCGGGACATATGGACTGATTACCTAGGTTCTTCGGAATCTATGGACTGGTCCTTCGGGACATTGATCGAGCTGTGGTGACAGCATATGTGTGCACAACCTCAATGTACTCACATACCTTAAGTTCTCACTAGTGTACATGGGCTAATAAAGTGATTAAACAAGCATACTGAATGTGATATGTATACGATGGGTTTATAAGTGGTTTGAAATGTGTTACGTGAACCATATGATGTTGTGTGTGTACAGTGCTTGATTGAAAAGGTTAACAATAAAAGTATGTGATTACATGATAAACTGTTAATGATGAATTATGTGTATGTATGTATTTACTGTAATTAATCTGATATGATTTTATATGATACGAAGAATGCATGGAATTGGTATAACATGATAGAACAGAACATGCATGTATTGATATATGTTATGAAGTGTATTATAAGTCGTTATGCCTCACTAAGTCTTCGACTTAGCGTGTGATTGTTTCACACGTAGGTTTCGAGAAGAGTAAAGAGTAATGCGGAGCAAGACAGGTCAGTTTTCCTTACCAAATGTCAGATTAGAAAATATATGTACTGTATATAGAGTGTAGTTGGCATGTAGTCTAAAGACATAAATTGTATGAACTCTGATATATATTTTGTAAACGTTTTGAATAAGTTAAATGTTATCAAAGTTTTTAAATTACTCACTATTTTATACGAATAAATGTTTGAAAAGTCAATGTGACACTTCGGACTCGTATCCGGATCGGATACGGGTTGGGGGTGTTACATTTAATGGTATCAGAGTTATGGTTTAGCCGATTCTCGGCATAAACCGAAGTCCAAAGTGTCATAAAAGGTGTACATGCCAACATAGATTGAAAAATTTTTGATCTGATAGTGTAAGGAATATGTTGTCTTGCTAATAGAATAAGAATAGTTTAATACAGTAGAAAATCCGATCGTGATAATTTCGAAGTAAGTGAAAGGTGATATTCCTGATTGTGATAGCTATTCACCTGCCCTGGCCAGGCAGGATGAAGAGCGGACACCTCAGGAAATGCCTAGTAAGATCAAAAGTTGATTTCAGAAAGCTGAAATCATATCTGAATAATGATAGAAAGTTTTCATCGTTTGGAATCGGAAACACGATATAGAGTAGTTTTGTTATTATGTGGATAAGATAGAATATGGTGAACAGGTGTCACCATAAGAATGTTAAAAAGATCTAATGACGTGATGAGTACGTATAGAAGAACTCAAGGATAAGTGCATCAGTGACAAGTGTATAAGATGTATAAAGTCAGAGCTTATGAGTTTGAAACGAAGTGATAGCATTGCGCATGAACAAGATTATGTTTATGATAAGGGTTTGCAGTTAAGATGGAAAGAGTTAGCATTGGCTAACTAGAGTATGTGATAAAAATGTACTGGAATTATAAGATTTTAAGATATTGTCAGGATATGATAACCAAATCCGCAATGGATCTGGATACAGTTGCATATTTGGATCATAGTAATGTGGTATAGTAAAGGAAAAAGAAGTAAGAATTTGTATATTTAAATAAAGCTGAGGATTGATAAGAAGAGTTTGAGAATATGTATATCGATGATCAGATTATAAGACACAGGAAGTCAGAATGTTGAGTTTGAGCAAAAGAAATTTCAGGATATATGAGAATAGAGGTGAAATTGATAAGTTGAGTAAGTGAATTTTTAAGATAATTTCGATTTGAAAGGATGTATGTGTTTGGTTGATTAGGGTTTGTACCCTAGATTGAACATATATTATTGACTAGCTGTCAGAGTAAAAGTGATAGAGTTATAAGATTGAAGGAAAAGATAAAGTTGAGTTAATTGATTATGATGTCAATTTGAATATGGTTGTATATTCTGAGCAGATAGCTATGATGTAGAAACAGAGATAAGTATTTGCATGGAACCTTTAGGAAGGAAAATACAAGTATAAGAAATGATAAAGAATGAAGTTATGTATAAGAAATGGGTTATCAGAATAATGAGGATGCAATGAAGATTGGTACATAAAGATGAGTATAAGTAATAAGACAAGAGTATGTGAACATGAAAAGAAATATATGATTTATGTATAAGGAATAAGGAATAAAGAAATATACTAAGATGTTCAGTGAAAATTCGAGGGCGAATTTTCTTATAAGGAGGGGAGATTTGTAACATCCCCAAAAGCCGGATCAGTGACTAAAATGTAAATTTTGGAAACTGTGTGCTCAATTTTGAAATAAGTTAAAAGTGTTGGGATTTAAGTAAAGAATTTTGATGATGGATTGAATAGCATAGATGGATAATTAAAGGGGCAATTTAGTCTTTTCAGCTTAAAGGATATTTTGTATTTCCTTTAAATACAGGTGATATACGTGGGTTTTGGGAGAGTTCTGGAAGCCTTCTTCTTGCTCTCTTCTTCTTCTTCTCGTAGCTCCAGCTTAAAGGTAAGTTTGATTTTTAACTGTTAATTTCTGGAATTTATAAGTTGGTTTTGAATCTTTGGGGGTTATATAAGCTTAAGGAAAGCTTATATAAACTTAAAACATCAAGAAGGGAGAATTAGAAAGGATTTTCTATTAAAAGATTAGAAATGAAATTTGGATATAGAAAGGTTTTTGAAATTCTAAGGATGAATTTGACTTGTCATCAATCTAATTAAGAAGTATGAAGTGTTAGAATTGGAATTAGAACACATTGAAAATTTGGTATGATTTTTGAATATCATATGGAAGATAGGATTTTGAGGTTTAAGATGAAATAAATGAATATAGATTGGTTTAAGTATGTGTACTAGAGTTAAGAATGAAAAGGGGATGATATATGAAGTGTTTAAGTGGAAATGAAGTAATTTTCGGGTTGAAAATATGATTTCTGGGCAAGGGGAATCGGTACCCATTCAAGGGGAACCAATACCCCTTCAAACGACAAAATTTCCAGAATGTCATGAGGGAATCGATACCCCCTTAGTAGGGAATCGATTCCCCCTAAAGGGAAAATGTGCATATTGGTTTAATAAGTTCGTTTAAGTTGCTAGTATCCAATTACAAGGTGTAGGTATCTAATGATTGTCTTAAAATGTATAATTATGTAGATTCAGAGCCTAACCAAGTTCCGGAATCATTGACAAGTAAGATCGATCAAGGGGAAAGATAAGAGATTGGAATTGACTAGTGAGGCCAGGTGAGTGCATATTCAATAGTATATAATGTGCGATGGAAATAAGACTTGCGATGAGTCTATTTCCTGAAGTGTTACACATGAATTCATGATTAAATGCATGAGTTGAATATGCATGTTTGTATGCTTGATTATATGAATTGATCTGTTCTTTTATGTGCTCTAAGTGATATGACTTATAGGTATTTCTATTATAATGTTACATGATATGTTATGTATGTTAAATGGATTATGTGATGGTATAAGAAATGATATGAAATATATATGTGAAAACAAGTATATGTTATGAGATAATATCTATGTGATTACATGCAACGTATGATATTAGATATATGTTTACACATACATGTGGTATGTGACAGAAAAGAAGGAACATGTGATTATGAGATCAATGATTACACGTACATGTGATACGTGACTGAAAAGAAAAGATATGTGTTTATAAGAGAAAGCATATGAATAAGTAATGTGAACTGTTATAAATGATAATGCCCATGTTATGTGATATGAGAGCTAGGGGTATAGTTGGCATGCCAAGGGTCGAGGGTTTACCTATGTTCTTCGGGACATATGGACTGTTTACCTATGTTCTTCGGGACATATGGACTGTTTACCTATGTCCTTCGGGACATATGGACTGATTACCTAGGTTCTTCGGAATCTATGGACTGGTTCTTCGGGACATTGATCGAGCTGTGGTGACAGCATATGTGTGCACAACCTCAATGTACTCACATACCTTAAGTTCTCACTAGTGTACATGGGCTAATAAAGTGATTAAACAAGCATACTGAATGTGATATGTATACGATGGGTTTATAAGTGGTTTGAAATGTGTTACGTGAACCATATGATGTTGTGTGTGTACAGTGCTTGATTGAAAAGGTTAACAATAAAAGTATGTGATTACATGATAAACTGTTAATGATGAATTATGTGTATGTATGTATTTACTGTAATTAATCTGATATGATTTTATATGATACGAAGAATGCATGGAATTGGTATAACATGATAGAACAGAACATGCATGTATTGATATATGTTATGAAGTGTATTATAAGTCGTTATGCCTCACTAAGTCTTCGACTTAGCGTGTGATTGTTTCACACGTAGGTTTCGAGAAGAGTAAAGAGTAATGCGGAGCAAGACAAGTCAGTTTTCCTTACCAAATGTCAGATCAGAAAATATATGTACTGTATATAGAGTGTAGTTGGCATGTAGTCTAAAGACATAAATTGTATGAACTCTGATATATATTTTGTAAACGTTTTGAATAAGTTAAATGTTATCAAAGTTTTTAAATTACTCACTATTTTATACGAATAAATGTTTGAAAAGTCAATGTGACACTTCGGACTCGTATCCGGATCGGATACGGGTTGGGGGTGTTACAAAAGGAATTATAATTCATTTGGATATAAATGGTGCATAATTCGTATGAAAGGATGTCATGTAGATATAAAATGTATAACAATGCATAATTGGTATGAATGGATGTCATAAAAGAAAAACATAAATGGTACATAATGTGTATGAAAGGATGCCCAAATGAAAATACAAAATGGTGTATTAACTGTTGTTAAGGTGTTACCCATAATGATTATGAAAGATACATGATCAATTGGCACTTTGGTGCAATTCATGTATAGTACATTCTAATTTAACGTACACCATCCAAATAAAGAATAATTGTGGAAAAATATATAGAAGTATAGATAGGCTGGGCCTAGTAAGAATAATTTAGATAACTTATTGAAAGCATAATGGTGTAACTGAGATGGGCTTATCTGGTTCTTTTGGATTTTTCAATTTAAATCGTCATTCAATATTCATAAGATATTTATGTATAAGTTTGATATCTTTGCAGTATTATGTCTCACTAAGTAAATAGTTAACGTGTGTTGATTTCACGCGTAGGTAAAAGAAAATATTAGTTGCGTAATGAGTGCATCAGCAGTAGCAGCGATCATCAATTAAGGTTGACCAGTCAGTAACGACGTTAGGACAATCTTATTCCTTTTGAAAACTTAGTTGACATGTAATGGAACTAAATTAAATATTTTGTAATATATTTAAATTGATGGTTTTAGTATTTTGCTTATATGAATATCATACTTTGAGGTTGTTAAAAATTGAAACAAAATTCTATGATTTTTCAAATGATCAAATATTTTAAAAGTGATGTGACATCCGTATCTCGTGTACGGAAAGGTATACGGGAGATGGGTGTTACACTTAAAATATTTTATAATAAGACGAAATTATAGAATATCAAAATTTATCATATTACTATTATTTCTTATGAAACAAAATAAAAATCTAAACATATAAAACTAAGAAAATGTCACAAAATAACTATATAATCGTGACATTTTATTTAAAAAGTATCATACTTCGAACGCCCTTAAAAACGAAATGAATATATTTTTTAAAGTGTGCAGACTCCAAATTTTGAGGCCATCTGACATATCACGTGATGGGCGTGAATGCAGTCAATACACATGTTCATATTTTTTTTGACCGAAAGAAATGCCAGCATATATAGTAAATAATAAAACACGTTCGAGAGCCCAAGATCGGAAGTGAATGAAATAGCATGAACAGCCGCCATCGCCTCTACCTGAAACGCCAAGGTAATTCTCCTACTTTCTCTACGACATACCCCCATTATAAGACCTTCACTGTTACGAATAAGCATCCTTGACCATGCTTTATGTTGCGATTGTTTGAATTTTACATCGAACTTTACCATGACGAATGGGGGAGGGGGAGTTGTCCAGTGAACAACCAGCGTTACAGAAGGCCCATGAAGGCACTGATTTGTCAAAAGGAATTTCGAGCACTGTGCCTTTACCATGGTAATAATCTCCTCTACTCTCACAATCTGTCCCTCATATGTGCTTTATTTCGAGCATACCACAAAGCCCACAGGGTTGCCACAATTTCAGTATGTTTTGTAGTAGTATTGTGAGCGAAAAGCCACTTCAACCATTCAAACAAGTTGTATGTATCATTGTAGTAGGCCAATGAAAATGCAGCGCTAATCAAACTAACCGGGATAATTTACAATCACGCAAAATGTGGACACCCGATTCAATGACGTTAATGCAACATGGACAATAAGGGTTATTTAAAATGCGTTTTGTAAGCAAGTTCTGACGTGTAGGAAAAAATTTTGTGCAAATTTTCATACCTGCAGCTTAATCTTGCGTGGACATGAGCAAATTCCAAATATAATTAAAAACCGCCTTATCAGAGAGATCAATTTCCCTTTCAATCATTAACCACCGATACCCGCTTCTCACACTGTACGTCACTGATTTCTCACCACACCACACTCTACAGTCTGCTTGGTCAAAATTAGACAACGGGATGTCCAATATTGCTTCTGACTCGGCTTCAATAAATAATTCCTTGATTAAGTCGACCTTCCATACTCTAGTTTGTTCCTCGATCAAATCTGCCACAATAATAACCGAATTTGTTCTTGGAGAAATGATAAGAATTGGCCTTTTGCTCGGTAACCAAAAGTCGTTCCAAATGGAGATAGAACTTCCCCTTCCCACCTTCCATCTCAAGCCACTCAAAAGAATGCCTTTTGCACTGGAGATGCTTCGCCAAATATAAGATGACGAGGATCCTAATTTAGAATTCAAGAACTCTCCCGCGGTAATATTTTTCCCTGAGCACTCTTCCCACCAAAGAAGTAGGATTGGAAAAGAGTTTTCGTCCCTGTTTCGCTAGTAAAGCAATATTAATTTTTCTAAAATCCCGAAAATCAAGTCCTCTATTTTCCTTTAGTTGCATAAGAATTGCCATGAACACTGATGGACCCCTTGCTTCTTTTCCAATTTCTATTTCAATGGACGTTCTTTTGACTCGCATTCCAAATGGCTGGATTCTTCTTTTCAGGTTTGTATTTTTTTCCGGTTTGACTTTCGCCACCTTGGTTTTCTGGAAACTCATGGCGGCGACCATAACCGATGATATGGATCTCCTTTTGGGTTCTTTCGGTTTTACTAAGATATGAAGAGTCAGATTACTCAGTAGGATTTGGTCTGCCTTTGATAGGAACGTTGGACCCATTTATGGCACAAATTGGTTTCTTTTATGGTTCCTAAACAATCTGTCTTGCATGCCTGGTTTGTATTGCGATAATTTTTGTTCTGATGCTTGCCATCTCTCACTTTGTATTTTTGGTAATATGCTACTTCTTATTATAACCTGTAAAATGGGGCTCTACTCTGGCTTTTTGAGTCAGAATAATGCTCTCTATAGCCATCATCATCCTTCCATGGATGTATTGATGCAAGGCGCCAGATACTGGCTTGTTTTGCTTTATGTAACGTTGTGGTTCTTTAAGGAACTAGGGTTGTCCTACTTCCGTTGTTTCAGTCGGGAATTTCGGTTCCATTGGGTCTTTCTCTATACTGTATATGACAGGAAAACCAGTCGAGAGCTCGGAGATTTTTCTCTCCAATGGTTGGGTGTGACTATACTATCTGGAATCAAGTTATGCCCATACTTGTTCACTAGCATGAGGAGCTGTTTTTACTGTATTCCCAGAATTAGATTCCTTGTCATTTCTCTTTGGTCGTTTGACTCAATCTGGTTGTTATTATGCGGCGGACGCAGATGGAAAGAAAGTCTCCCTCGGTGGCGCGTGTAGGCCACGAGTTTTGACAGCGATTGTTTGATATCCGTTTACTTTCTCGGGGAACAGTTTGTGTTCGTTTGGAGCACGTTTTAGCGTAGTATCCCCTGGATACACGCCGCTTATCTCATCCAGAATTTGAATTTTGACTACATTCTCAGGATTACTTTGATTTGTTTTAGTTTAAAATTTTTGGGTCCCATATTTTTGTTCAGGTCCGCAATTTTTTTACTTAAGTTACATAGAAAAGGATTATATATTTACCTGAGACAATATATCTATACATGGGCTCCTATTACTGTGTTATGGATTAAATGCCCTTTTACGGTCTGGAACCTCTTATGGACTATCCATTTAATTATTTCGTACAACTATAATGTGGTACATGGGTTCGGACTCTACATTGTGTCAGGGATTACGTGCGATTTCTACTTATATTGTCACTCGAACTCTGTAAACGGGTGGTGTGGTGGTTCACTTTAATTATATTGTTACAATAGATTAATATGACACGGGGTGTACGGCTAGCCCAAATACATTTCATTGAGCAATACATATTGCGAGCAGCTAAGTATGACTTCTATTTGTATCGTGGTTTGACCCGAATAAACGAGTGGTGGATTAAACTAATTATTTTCTCACAATCAAATAATACGCGATTGCTTCCATGGTTTTTTCATTACATTGTTACATATTGGAATTCGTTAAACGACATAAATAGCAGGTTAATTAATATGATAATGTGGCCATACTTATCACACAATAAGATATTTCTTAGCGTATTCCTCGTGGTATATATCCTAAGGCGGTTTTCATGGGTACGTCCTTTGACATGCATGCATCTACATGCAATGTGTTCTCCACGTTATTTCATGTTCCCAATTGCTTATTGTTTTGACTGGGTCTACCAGCATTTAAACAGGATAAAGATACAATGGTCCCACGGTTTTACTTTATGCTAACCGATGCTCGTATCTATCCAGTCAGGTGTTTCTATTTGAGTCAAAGACTGACTCCTGTTATTTTACAACTTCTGACTCCTCGTACAAGTCTTATCTTCTCCTATTTTTTTGGACTTCACAATCCCATGAGTGTATATATCCCAGGGTGCATTGGTTCTCTTTTCCGGTATATATATATTTGGTTTGCCTCTGCTATAACCAATGTCTCGGTCACTAAACTTAGCACCAGCTGTTATTATACCTTCCTTCTCATATCCAATCTTATTGCTATGGAAGATTTTATTATGCAACAGATGGAGGATCTTTCCTTCACTGCAATTGAAACTGATGCTATCTTCAATCAAGAAGAACCGGAGATTGATGGTGTGACTGAAGGAGGCCATTACCTGATCAGTTGACTTATCACTCCAAGAGCTGTTGACGGTGGCGCACTATGCCACACGTTACGAGCGGTATGGGGACCTCAGAAGGTTGTTGAAATATTGGATCTTGGTGACCGATATTTTCGAATCAAATTTACCTCAGCTTAGATAATGAACACGATCCTCAACCATAGTTCTTGGACCTTCAATGGTGATCTCTTTGCTTTGGCTCCGTTTGGGGCAGAGAAAGGATTGGAGGAGTACAAATTTGATAAGATGGTGATATGGATTCGCATCTTCAATTTACCTCTCGGTTCCATGATTAAAACCATGGGATTGACTTTGGGAGGAGGCATGGGAACGGCTATTGCGATTGACATAAGAGTTACAGGAGGGAATCATGGAGCGTTCTTCCGTATACGGGTTGGTATCAATATAACAAAACCTCTGCGATGCTGTGTGATGTTGGGCAATCCGAAAGGTGGAAAATCGCACATTTGTCCACTGAAATATGAGAGGCTTCCAAACTTCTGTAACTTTTGTGAACTCATTGGGCATAAGATGCAAAGCTGCAATATGAAACTTGATGCATCGATATCTAAACTTCCTTATGGAGACTAGTTAAGGGTGGTGAATCAAACGCCACAACCAAAGACCCGAACTGGATGACCTATTGAGTATGCAACTACTGCTGGTCCATCGACTGCGTTGAGTAATCCTGTCTTGGTGGAAGACACGACTGGAATGGCTAACCTAAAGTTACCTGCTCCGGATGCTCAAATCGGTGATGAAGAAAGTAATAATTCCGAGGAACTTATGGATGTCATTAGTTTGAAAAGTCAAAATCGGTGAATCTAAAATTCAAAGCAGCCGACGGCTATTGATTCAAAGATGACTGCAATTTTGGTTGAAATTCATGGATTGTAAAACTATACATTTAGTCATTGTACTTTTAGGATATTTACAAGATTAGTTCTTAAGCTTCAATTATAAATACCTTAGCTCATTTAGCTTCAAAACCATCCCAAAGCATTCTAGCTTTCTTCCTATACTAGAGAGAATTTAGTGAGTTTCTTGAGAGTTGTTTTTTCATTTTTATAAAGAGAGAATTATCATTGCTTTCTCCTTGGTAGATCGAAAGAAGTTGTAATTCCTATTTTCTCATAATGAAATTCTTCTACCGTTTCCGTTGTTTTTACCCTATATTATTTAGGGGGTTTTCACGTAAATTTTGTGTCTCTTTTATCTTCAATTTTTATTTTCTCAAATTATCAGTTACGTTTTTGCTCTATCAGATAGCCGTCTTCCGTAACAATTAGTATCAGAGCCAGATTAGAGTGTGTAATATATGCTTATTGTCTTTGTGGTTGCCACCAAAAGGTGGATCCTCCAACATAAGAAAGTAAGAAGGTATTACCCATTCTTTGAAGGTTCCAGAGAACTATTCACGATAGTAAAATAATGAGAGCTATCCGTAAAAGAAGCTATGACAATGAAATTTGAATTGAAAAATTCAATGGGAGAAATTTCTCATTATGAAAATTGAAAATGAAGGCCATCCTGAGGAAAGACGGTTGTCTAGTAGCTATCAATGAAAGGCCGATAGATTTCATAGATGACAACAAATCGATCGAGATAGACGAGAATGCTATGAAAAACTTTCATCTAGCATTAACAGATGAAGTATTGTCAAGAATCGAGGAGAAGAAGACAACTAAGGAGATATGGGATCATCTCACCAAATTGTACGAGGCCACATCGTTGCATAATAAACTTTTCCTTAAGAGAAAATTGTACACTCTCCGTATGCCAGAATCTACTTTAGTGACGGAGCACTTAAACACATTGAACACGTTATTTTCTCAGTTTACATCCTTAAGATGTACAATATGAGAACAAGAACGTGTTGAACTTCTACTTCAAAGTCTACCTGATTCGTATGATCAACTCATCATCAACTTGACAAACAATAATGTCACCAGTCTAGTCTTCAATGACGTTGCAGCTGCTGTTCTACAAGAAGAAAATCGGTGCAAGAACAAGGAAGACAGACAAGTAAATCTGCAACAAGCAGAAGCGTTGACAACAATGAGAGAGAGATCAACAGAACGTGGCCAAAGCAGCAGTCACAAATATGGTAGATCGAAGTCGAGGAGCAAGAAGAATTTAAAGTGCTACAATTGTGGAAAGAATGGTCACTTGAAGAAGGATTGTTGGAGTCTAAAAAAAAACTCCAATCCACAAGACAATACCGCAAACACTTCAGATGATGGAGATGCTCTATGCTGTGAAGCGTCAACCACCGTGGAAGGTAGAAAAAGATTTGCAGATATATGACTCATTGATTCAGGAGTGACATATCACATGACCTCAAGAAGAGAATGGTTCCATCATTATGAACCTGTCTCAGGAGGATCTATGTATAGTTGCAATGATCATGCCTTAGAGATCGTTGGCGTGGGAACCATCAAATTGAAGATGTATGATGGAACAATTAAAGGTGTTCGAGATGTGCGGCACGTGAAAGGCCTGAAGAAAAATTTATTATCCTACGGATTATTGGATATTAATGCAAGCAAGATTGAAACACGTAAAGGAATCATGAAGGTGTTCCGTGGAGCGCTTGTAGTGCTGAAAGGTGAAAAGATAGCAGTAAACTTGTACATGCTGAAGGGAGAGACTGTGCTAGAAGCAGAAGCCTCTGTTGCCTCATGCAGTTCAGATTCTGCAATGTTATGGCATCAGAAACTTGGACACATGTCAGAACAATGAATGAAAGTCCTTGTAGAGTAAAAGCTACTTCCAGGCTTAACAAAGGTATCACTACCTTTGTGTGAGCATTGTATAACAAGTAAGCAGCACCAGTTGAAATTCAACACATCAAATTCTAGAGGCAAGAGTGTTCTAGAATTGGTTCACTCTGACGTGTGGCAAGCACCAGTTACATCCCTAGGTGGAGCAAAATACTTTGTCTCATTTATTGATGACTACTCCAGGAGATGTTGGGTGTACCCTATTAAGAAAAAGTCAGACGTGTTTTCAACTTTCAAAAACTTCAAGGAACGGGTGAAACTTGATTCTGGAAATAAAATCAAGTGTTTCAGAACAAATAATGGAGGAGAATACAGAAGCGAAGAATTTGATAACTTTTGCAGGAAAGAAGGCATCAAAAGACAGTTCACAGTGGCGAACACTCCTCAACAAAATGGAGTGGCAGAGCGGATGAACAAAACCTTGTTAGAAATAACAAGAGCAATATTGAGGGATACAGGCCTAGAAAAATCATTCTAGGCAAAAGCAGTCAATACCGCCTGTTATTTGGTGAATCGAGCTCCATCAACTGCAATAGAGCTGAAGATACCAATGGAGATGTGGACTGGTAAACCAGCTGATTATTCAAACCTCCATGTATTTGGAAGTATTGTATACGTGATGTACAACTCCCATGAAATTTCAAAGCTGGATCCAAAATCTAGGAAATACAATTCTTGGGGTATGCTGATGGTGTAAAGATCGCTTGTGGGATCCCACTGCCCGCAAAGTGATCATCAGCAGGGATGCTATCTTTGTAGAAGATAAGCTATAAAGAAAAGAAGAAGATGGTAGCGCTGAAAAGTCAGAGAATACACAGATACATATGGAAAAGGAGTTTGAACAAGGAGATTCTTTTGAAGCAGAACCAACACATTATGAACAAGAACCAGAGAGTTCTGAAGCTCCAACAACTCGTCAATCAGATCGTTTGAGAAGACATCCCAATTGGCACTCAGATTATGTTATAGAAGGTAATATTGCATACTGCCTTTTAACAGAAGACAGTGAGCCATCAATATACCAAGAGGTAATAAACAGCTCAGATGCTTCACTATGGATGATGGCAATGTAAGAAGAAATTGAAGCCCTTCATAAAAATAATACATGGGACCTTGTGACACTACCACAAGGAAGAAACCCAATTGGTAACAAATGGGTCTTCAAAATTAACCGAAATGGTGACGATCAAGTGGAGAGGTATCGCGCAAGACTGGTGGTCAAAGGATATGCTCAGAAAGAAGGTATTGATTTCAATGAAATATTTTCTCCTGTTGTTCGACTAACAACAGTTCGACTAGTTTTGGAAATGTGTGCTACATTGAACTTACATTTAGAACAACTAGATGTTAAAACAACTTTTCTTCATGGAAATCTTGAAGAAGAGATTTACATGCTCCAGCCTGAAGGTTTTGAAGAAAAAGAAAAGAAGAACTTGGTTTGCAGGTTAAACAAATCTTTGTACGGTATAAAGTAGGCGCCGAGGTGTTGGTGTAAGAGATTTGATTCCTTCATTATGTGCCTTGGATACAACAGACTTAATGCAGACCCTTGTGCTTATTTCAAGAGGTCTGGTGATAACGATTTTGTTATATTGTTGTTGTATGTGGATGACATGTTAGTTGCAGGACCCAACAAAGATCATATTGACAAATTGAAGGCACAACTGGCTAGGGAATTTGAGATGAAGGACTTGGGATCAGCAAACAAGATTCTAGGGATGCAAATTCACCGAGACAGAAGTAATAGGAAGATTTGGCTTTCACAAAAGAATTACTTGAAGAAAATCTTGTCACGATTCAACATGCAAGATTGTAAGACAATTTCTACCCCTCTCCTATTAACTTCAAATTATCCTCCATTATGAGTCCTAGCAGTGAAGAAGAGAGGATGGAGATGTCTCGAGTGTCGTATGCATCAGCAGTGGGAAGTTTAATGTTCGCTATGATATGCACAAGACCAGACATTGCACAAGCAATGAGAGTGGTTAGTCGGTACATGGCGAATCCAGGCAAAGAGCATTGGGATACAATAAAGAGGATCCTGAGATACATCAAAGGGACCTCAAATGTTGCATTATGTTACGGAGGATCAAACTTACTAATAAATGGGTATGTAGATTATGACTATGCAAGGGATTTGGATAAAAGCAAATCTACTACAGGATATGTATTCAAAGTTGCTGGTAGAGTTGTAAGTTGGGTTTCAAAATTACAGTCAGTTGTGGCTACATCCACAACAGAGGCAGAATATGTAGCAGCTACACAAGCCAGTAAAGAAGCAATTTGGTTGAAGATGCTATTGGAGGAGCTTGGGCACAATCAAGAGTATGTCTCTCTGTTTTGTGACAGTCAAAGCGCCTTGCATCTAGTAAGGAATCCAACATTTCATTCAAGGACAAAGCACATACGAGTTCAGTACTATTTCATTCGTGAAAAGGTGGAAGAAGGGACGGTAGATATGCAGAAGATCCATACCAAAGACAACATAGCAGATTTCATGAAGAAGGCAATCAACGCTGATAAATTTACCTGGTGTCGATCCTCTTGTGGTCTGTCAGAAATATAAGTAACATGATGGTATAAGGTAGAAAGAATGGTGTGAATATATGATTGTTTCAATCAAATCTTCAAGTGGGAGATTGTGAAAAGTCAAAATTGATGAATCTAAAATTCAAAGCAGCCGACGACTATTGATTCAAAGATGGCTGCAATTTTGGTTGAAATTCATGGATGGTAAAACTACACATTTAGTCATTGTACTTTTAGGGTACTTACAAGATTAGTCCTTAAGCTTCAACTATAAATACCCTAGCTCATTTAGCTTCAAAACCATCTCAAAGCATTCTAGCTTTCTTCCAATACTAGAGAGAATTTAAAGAGTTTCTTGAGAGTTGTTTTCTCATTTTTATAAAGAGAGAATTATTATTGTTTTCTCCTTGGTAGATCGAGAGAAGTTGTAATTCCTATTTTCTCATAATGAAATTCTTCTACCGCTGCTCGTGGTTTTTACCCTATATTATTTAGGGGTTTTCCACGTAAATTTTGTGTCTCTTTTATCTTCAATTTTTATTTTCTCAAATTATCAGTTGCGTTTTTGCTCTATCCGATAGTCGTCTTCCGCAACAATTAGTGGTTCTGAACCAGAACCTATTGTTACCGATGATTTGCAGAATCAACCTGTCTCGACGGAGATACATACTACTGAAACAGAACCGACTTCTGAACCGAACGTTGTCTCGCACTCGACTGAAGATATTCAAGATGTATTGATGGAACAGACTGCTGATGAAGCTCACCGTCCAGTGACTAAAAAATGATGCTGAAACGTTGGCTACTATCACGGTGAATTTTGCCACAAAAATCGTGGCTCATGATGACCAACCGATCGTACCTAAAGTGGCTAAACATAAGGCAAACTCTGTTCCAAGACAAATATTTACTGAACCTCAGGATGTTACTGTGCCTACCAAGAAGAAAGATACAAATACAATGGGAGTTAATGCTGCAGGTACAAAACATAATCCAGAGTGTAATGATGATTCTGGGGGAAATCCTCCAAACGACAACCGCAAGGAAAATATGAAGTGACAAATCCATTTACTTAGAAAGATCAAAGGTGTCTTCTACTCCGGACAAGGGAGTTGGGGCTCCTCGCAAGCTGAAAAAGATATCAGCAGAGGCTGTGGAGCAGCCTCGCCTGACATCATGAAAATATTATGTTGGAACTGTCGTGGACTGGTTGATGTTGCGACAGTTCATTCTCTTAGACGCTTTGTCGTCTCTAGTTCGATTTCTATTTTATTTTTAAGTGAAACTAGGTTACGACAGGATAAAAGTGATGATGTTCACCACAAGTTAGGAATGAAAGGTTGTTTTACTGTGGATAGTACACAGAATTGTACTGGACTTATGATATTCTGGATGAATAATATTTCAGTTCAAATTTTGTCTTACTCTTCGAATAATATTTCAGAATTTTGTCTTATTGTGAATAATATTCTGTATCACATAGATACAGTGGTACAATCTGAAAATTCTCGTTTCCGATTCACTGGTATTTATGGCCATTCCAATGCTAATCTTAATAGAGAAACTTGATATTTAATTGATAATTTTGGACGACAATATCAATTACCATGGGGTGATTTCAATTAAGTTTTATCTAACTCTGAAAACAAGGGTCGTCGTAAGTACAAGATCCATCTTGATGAATTTTGAAATGTGTTGGATCGAAATGGTTTAATCAACTGTCGACCCCACCAGGGTTGGTTTACTTGGACTCGGGGTAATCCAGATACTCCAATTATTGCAAAACGTTTGGACCGTTTTGTTGCAACTAAGGAATGGCTCTCTACAAATGATAATTTTCGTATTGTTTCAGAATTTGCTGATCGATCAGATCATTGTTATCTCGTGTTGGAGACGTAATGGAGTCCTCAAGATCCATCAAAGTGTGCACAACATGATTACATTTGTTTTGAGGATTGTTGGTCCGATGAACTAGCTTGTATTCAGAAAGTGGATGTGGCATGGAAACATACTCATGGCAATGCGTTAGACAAGCTGAAGGCTGTGGGATCTGGTCTGCAGGATTGGCAATACGATAGAGTATCGAACAATCGAGCTCGTATTGCATTGTTACACAAACAAGTGAATTATGGGCTTTCTCGGTGAAATGGTCGCCGAAATTTGGCGTCCTTAATGGAGGCCAAGTTGGAGCTTCATCGTTTATTAGACAAAGAGGAACATTACTAGGCTCAATGGTCTTGAGTCCAGTGGTTAGATTAGGTGATCGTAACAAATGTTTTTTTTTTTCATGCCCAGTGTAATCAACGGCGAACTAATAATAAACTTAAAGGTCTGTACAACAAACAAGATATTTGGACTGAGAATATAGAAGATATGCAGGATATAGCGGTGGAGTATTTATATGAACTACTTTCCTCTTCCTATCGGGGATCTCCGGATCATATCCTTAAGGTTGTTGAAGAGTTGGTCACTCCAGCTATGAATCTTGAGCTTGGTAAGCCCTTTACGAAGGAGGAAATCCTTAATGCTTTTAAGGATATTAACCCTCGAAGGGCACCTGGATATGATGATTTGCCTGCTAGTTTCTTTCGAAAATATTGGGATATTGTTGGACTAGATATAATTCATCCGTGTCTATGGTTGCTTAGGGGACAACTAGATATGTCTTTAGTTAATAAGAGTTAATAAGACAGTGTAATACCCAAAAGATCGGGTCGGTGACCATAATGAAAGGATTTAAGAATTTGGAGGATTAAATTGAATAAATAGTAAAGTATAAGAAATGATTGAGGAAATTGTGTAAGACCAATTAGTAAAAAAGGAAGAATAAAAGGGTATTTTAGTCCTTTAGAGGGAAATGAATTTAAAATTTTTTTTAATTGGGTATTTAAGAGTAAGAAAAAGGAGAAAAGAGAAAAAGGAAACTAAGTTATCTTCTCCTCTCCTTCTTCCCGTGTGTCCGTTCCCTCCATAGCCAAAGGTGAGTTTCTACAAGTTGATTTTTCCTTTAGTTAAATGGTTGGTATTGAAACCTTGAGTATTATAGAGGTTTAAGGAAGGGTTAAAAAGGATTAAAACCAAGAGATAATGATTTATGTGAGATTGAAAAACTGGGGTTTTGAATGCTATGTTGAAATATGAGTTTTGTTTGCTAATATATTTGACTTGTCAAATAAGTAAATAAGAGATTCGAAGCATTAGATGTGATTAGAAACATGTATGAAAAAGTAGTATGATTCTTGGTTTGAGATGATTCTTTGGAGATTTTAGATGTTATAATAATCTAAATGAAGGAAAGTTAGTTGGGATAAGTAAAGAAGAGTTTAATAGTATTGTTAGAGGTAAAAGTAAGGGAATTTGATGAAATTTGGGTAAAAATCGAGCTAAAAAATGGAAAATTTGGGTAAAGATATCGATACTAGAAGAACAGTACCGATACTATAAGCTTAAATTTGAAGAAATACGATGAACAATATCGATACTGATGCAATTAGTATCGATATTACTATGGGTATCGATACTAACAGGAAGGTATCGATACCATGGATTCTATAATGCAGAAATGGTATCAATACTGAAAGGAGTATCGGTACCATAGTATAGAAGTATCGATACCATGGTAGGGGTACCGAAACTATTGAGTCTAGAAAATTAAGATAGGAAGAATTTTGATAGAAATTGAATATAATAGTATTTTCAAGTATTATTAAACGTATAAATGTTAGAGAGTATACTAACATTAGTATGGTATGTGTACTTATTGGATGTTTGTGTAGATCGTAACCAAGCTCCCGAGTCAAACAAGAAAAAGGGCAAAGATAAGGTTGCCGAATAGCTGGACATCCTTAAAGCATTTTAACAAGTCATACCAGGTGAGTACATTTAATATGTACAGTACGAGTTATAGTTGTAATTGGTTAAATGCATATGTTGCAGTGTTATATTAGTACTATGTGTACTATCGACACTAAGTGTGCAACTCACAGACTTCATAATATGTTTATGAACGACCGTATCGATACTAAGTGTGCAACCCACATAATTCATAATATGTTTAGGAACGACCATATCAACACTAAGTGTGCAAAACCCAAGTAATTCATAATATGTTTATGAACGACCGTATCGGCACTAAGTGTGCAAAACCCTCAGAATTCATAATATGTTTATGAACGTCTGTATCGACACTAAGTGTGCAAAACCCTCAGAATTCATAATATGTTTATGAACATCTGTATCGACACTAAGTGTGCAAAACCAACATAATTCATAATATGTTTATGAATGACCGTATCGGCACTAAGTGTACGAAACCCACAGAATTCAGAATATGTTTAAGATTGACCGTATCAACACTAAGTGTGAAAAATCCACAGAATTCATAATATGTTTATGAACGACCGTATTGACACTACATGTGCACCTCAAAGAAATCATAATGATTTGAAAACAATAAATTTGTAATTGATAGATATAATATAATGATGTATTGATTTCACCTTATTAATGTTCTTGCCTCACTAAGTAAATACTTAACATGTGTTTATTTCACGCATATGTGTTAGCAAGCTGAGTAAAGAGTGCATCTGACTTTGCAAATCAAGAGTCACTTCATCAGTAATTGTATGACAACTATGTCCATTTTTTATATTATTAGTTGGCGTGTAATAAAATTATGATCACGCTCTGAAAAGTATTTAACTTATACTAATGTTTAATGAATGTTTTATTATTATTAAACTAAAATATTTTATGAATAAAAATAATTTTTTACGGGTTTATAAAAGATGAAATGTTTTAAAAGTTATGTAACATCTATGTATCGTGTACGAAAACGTATACGGGAAATGGGTGTTACATTTATTGGTATCAGAGCTACAAGTTTAGCTTATTCTCAGCCGAAATTGAATGTATTTTAATGTAAAAAGGGTTTACACACCATTAAGATGTCAAGGTTACTTATAGGGTATAGTTAGAATATAAGCGATGTCTCTCCTTACTAACTTAAGTATTATCCTTAAGTATGTTATATTAGATGTAAGATTCTACGAATTTGAGAAGAGTGACGGGTCAATAAATTAGAGAAGGGTCGGGTAGCGAGAGCTATAAAGGAAATAGTAAACACTCGATTCCGTCTGAAAACTCTAGCACATCGGCATATCAGGGTATGCCCGTGCCAGAGTTTGGAGCTTTCATGCAAGATCTCGATGCCATCTTGACACGGTTCATACCTTCTTTGCCTCCCCTTGCTCCTCCAGCATCGCAAATGTTAATTCCAAAATAGTTGAGAAGTTTGGGAGCTCCTAAGTTCCGGGGAGAAGAGGATGGAGGTCCGATAGATGTTGATTTATGGCTAAATGATGTTATGCGATATTGGAAAGTCTGCAATGCTAAGATTCTGAAAAGTTGAGTGGAGCTATATCTTTACTTCGAGGATCAGCTCGAGTGTGGTGGTCAAATACTACGATATATGCATCACCTAAGCAAGTGACCTGGCAATTCTTTCAAGATGAGTTTAAGAACAAGTACATTAGGGAGCAGTTTATGCGGTCAATACTGTTGAAGTTTCTTAATTTGAAACAAGGAGATCGAGCAGTGCATGAGTATGAGGTTGAATATAACAAGCTTAGTCGTTATGCTACCGAGGTATTTCACAATGATAAAGTCTGACGTTATTGGTTCATTGAGAGTTTGAGGCCTAAGTTGAAAGATATGATGTTTTCTTTGAACTTGCCTAGCTTGCAAGAAGTTATTAACCGAGCTAAGGCCATTGAAAGAGCTCAAGAGGAGACTTTAGCAGCGGAACAAACTATGCAGGCGAGAAAAAGAGTAGGAATTTCATCAACTTCCCATCATGCTAAGAAAGGCAAGGGCTCGAGTTCCCAATATACTAACAGATATAGTTCTGTCGCAGCTTCTCAAAAAACTAAACAATCACAATCTTTTGCTGCTAGCTTGGGTAGAGCACATAGAGAAAGAACTAATCCATGTTAGGCATGTGGCAAATTTCACCAAGGAGTGTGTAGATTGCTCTCTGGCGCTTGTTTTCATTGTGGAGAAACTGGTCACTATGCTAGCAATTGTCCAAAGAGATCCGAAGATAGATCAGTGCAAACTGAGAGATCAGTAGGAGCACCTAGTAGAAGTAGAGGAAGAGGAAGATCCAAAGGCCAATCTGAGTTTAATCAGCGACAAGAGACTCGGGGAGTGGCTCAAATTTATAATATTAAAACTAATGAAGATCAGAATGACCCGAAGATTTTAACAGGTACATTCCATCTTTTTGATGAATCTGTATTTATTTTGATTGACCCTGGTTCTACACATTCTTATATTAGTACAAGGTTGATTAGAGCTAGAGAAATTCCTTTAGAACCAATATTTAGCGAGATGATAGCGGTAAACCCCATGAGCCATAGTGCGAGAGTAACTCAGGTATGTAGAAAATGCCCGATAAAGATTCAAGAGGTTGTGTTTCTGAAAAACTTGATGGAGTTGCCCTTTGATGAGTTTGAAATCATTTTGGGTATAAATTTGTTGTCTCCACATCATGGATGGGTTGATTGTCGCATGAAACAATTATTCTTAAAGTAATTTTATTCACCATCAAATGTGATATCAGCCATGACTGAAAAGAAAATGATGTCAAAGGGATACATAGCTTTTCTAGCTAATGTGATAGACACTCGAGTGTTGGAAGTGAGATTAAATGATATCCCAATGGTTAAGGAATTCCCAGAGGTTTTTTCGGAAGAATTACTGAGTTTACCTCCAGATCGTGAGGTGAAATTCAGGATTGAGGTTTTCCTGAGTACTGAACCTGTTTCTATGGCTCCGTATCGAATGGCTCCAACGGAGTTAAAAGAATTAAAGGCCCAATTGCAAGAGTTATTTGATAAGGGATTTATCAGACCCAATATTTCTCCTTGGGGAGCACCTGTGCTATTTACGAAAAAGAAGGACGAGTCTATGAGGTTATGCATTGATTATCGTCAGTTAAATAAAGTAACCATAAAGAATAAAAATATTCTTTTGAGGATTAATGATCTATTCGATCAATTGAAAAGTGCAACAGTGTTCTCTAAGATAGGCCTAAGGTCGGGGTACCACCAATTAAAAGATTATAGATGAGGATATTTCAAAAATAACTTTTCAAACTCGGTATGGACACTATGAATTTATGGTAATGCCATTTAGATTGAATAATGCTCCTGCAACATTTATGGACTTGATTACCGAGTATTCCAACCTTACTTGGATCAGTTAGTGGTGGTATTTATAGATGGTATTTTGGTGTATTCCATGTTAAGAGAGGAACATGATGCTCATCTTTGAGTGTTTCTTCAGACACTTCGAGAAAAGAAGTTGTATGCCAAATTGTCCAAGTGTGAATTTTGGTTAGCTGAGATTGCTTTCCTTGGTCATATAGTCTCCGCAGAAGGCATAAGAGTAGATCCTATAAAGATTCAGGCTATAGTGGATTGGCAACCCCCAAAGAAGGTCCCTGAAGTTCAGAGTTTCTTGGGGCTTGATGGTTATTATAGATGGTTCGTGTAGAACTTCTCAATGTTAGCTTCACCACTAACTAAGTTGTTATGGAAGGATGTGCCTTTTGTTTGGACGAAAAAATGCTAAGGAAGTTTTGAAATGCTAAAAAGAATCGTAACAGAAGCCCCAATGCTTGTACAACCTAAGTCGGGTAAATACTATATAGTCTTTACTGATGCATCTCATAATGGGTTGGGATGTGTGCTTATGCAAGATGGAAAAGTTGTGGCTTATGCCTCAAGACAGTTGAAAACTCACGAGAGAAATTACCTGATGCATGACTTGGAATTGGCAGCGGTCGTGTTTGCTTTGAAAATTTGGCACCATTATCTGTACGGTGAGCGGTGCCATATTTATATGGATCACAAGAGTCTAAAGTACTTGATTACTAAAAAAGAGAGAACTGAATTTGAGATAGAGAAGATGATTTGAGATTTTAAAAGATTATGATTTGATCATAGATTTTCATCCCGGGAAGGCTAATGTGGTAGCAGATGCACATAGCTGAAAGACCTTTACCGCTCTATAGGCTTTGGATGGCCATATGTCTTTAAAAGAAGATGGTGCCTTGATTGCTGAACTTAAGTTAAAGTCGATGCTTTTGGATCGGATAAAAAGAGCTGCAAGGTCAAGATGGGAAATGCTTGGCGAGAATAGAGCAAGTAGAAAAAGAAGAGGTCAAAGACTTTGAAATGAGGGCCGATGGATGTTTATATTATCGTGGAAGACTTTTCATTCATGATAACGATGAACTAAAGAAAGATATTCTTTTTGAGGCACACTATAGTCCTTTGATGATGCATCAAGGCGAGAATAAGATGTATCAGGATTTAAAGAGTCGTTATTGGTGGCCTGCTAGGAAAATAGTTGTATTAGAGTTTGTTGCAAAATGTTTAACATGTCAGCAAGTGAAAGTTGAAAATCAAGTGCCTTCAGGATTGCTACAAACGATATCTATTCCTGAGTGGAAGTGGGAACGAGTTACAATGGATTTTGTTTTGGGGCTACATTTGTCACCAGGTAAAAAGGACTTGATATGGGTAATTGTGGATAGATTGACCAAGACAACACACTTTGTTCTAGTTCGAGTAGACTACTCGATGGATAAATATGCAGAATTGTACATAAAAGAGATAGTTCGGCTGCATGGAGTGCCTATATCGCCAGACCAAAGGTTTGCTTCAAGATTTTGGAAGTCCTTGCATGAGGCATTGGGTACTCGATTGAATTTTAGTACTCGATTGAATTTTAGTACAACTTTTCATCCTCAATCAGATGGGCTGTTAGAACAAACTATTCAGATATTTGAGGATATGCTAAGGGATTGTACGATTGAGTTTAAAGGTTCATGGGAAATGTATTTGTCTTTAGTAGAATTTGTTTATAACAAAAGTTACCAATCGAGTATTAAGATGGCCCCATATGAAGCTTTGTATGGGAGGAAGTGTCGAACACCATTAAATTGGTTTGAACTAAAATATCGAGACCTAGTTAGCCCGAATTTTATGAAAGAAATGGAGGAGAAAGTGAAAGTTATCTAAGATAATCTGAAGTTAGCCTTAGATCGACAGAAATCTTATACTGATCTAAAAAGGAAAGAGATTGAATATCACATGGGGGATAAGGTATTTCTAAAAGTATCACCCTTAAAGAAAGTATTATGGTTTGGACGTAAAGGAAAGCTTAGTCCGAGATTTATTGGACCTTATGAGATCTTGAAAAGGGTCAGACCCGTAGCTTATCAGTTAGCTCTGCCTCATGATATGGACAAGATCCAAAATGTTTTCAAAGTGTCGATGCTCAGACAATACCGATCAGATCCATATCATATCATCACACCCGAAGAAATAGAGGTCCGACCTTATTTAACTTACGAGGAAGAACCAGTGCAGATTTTGGCTAGAGAAAACAAGGAATTGCGTAACAAAAAGATTCCTCTAGTTAAAGTACTCTGGAAAAAACACAAAGTAGAAGAAGCTACTTAGGAAAAAGAAGAGGACACGAGGAAGCAGTTTCCACACCTCTTCGTATTAGATACTTCTTTATAATTCGAGGATGAATTTTATTAAGAGGGAGAATTGTAATACCCTAAATATCGGGTTGATGACCATAATGAAAGGATTTAAAAATTTAGAGGATTAAATTGAATAAATAGTAAAGTATAAGAAATGATTGAGGAAATTGTATAAGACTAATTAGAAAGAAAGGAAAAATAAAGGGTATTTTAGTCCTTTAGAGGGAAATGGATTTAAAATTTATTTTAATAGGGTATTTTAAGAGTAAGAAAAAGAGGAGAAGAGAAGAAAAAGGGGAAAAGAGAAAAAAGAAAAAAGAAGCTAAGTTATCTTCTCTTCTCCTTTTTCCCGTGTTCCCGTTCTCTCCATAGCCAAAGGTGAGTTTCTCCAAATTGGTTTTTCCTTTAGTTAAATGGCTGGTATTGAATCCTTGAGTATTATAGAGGTTTAAGGAAGGGTTAAAGAGGATTAAAACCAAGAGATGAATGATTTATGTGAGATTGAAAAAATGGGTTTTTGAATGTTATGTTGATATATGAGTTTTTATTGAGGTTTACTAGTATATTTGACTTGTCAAATAAGTAAATAAGAGATTAGAAACATTGGATGTGATTAAAAACATGTATGAAAAAAATAGTATGATTCTTGGTTTGAGATGATTCTTTGGAGATTTTAGATGTTATAAGAAGCAAAATGAAGCAAAGTTATTTGGGATAAGTAAAAAAAGAGTTTAATAGTATTGTTAGAGGTAAAACTAATGGAATTTGACAAAATTTGGGTAAAACTTGAGCTAAAAAATGGAAACTCTGGGTAAGGGTATCGGTACTGGAAGAACAGTACAGATACTATAGGCTTAAATTTGAAGAACTACGATTAACAATATCGATACTGATGCAATTAGTATCGATACTGCTATGGGTATCGATACTAAGAGGAATGCATCGATACCATGGATTCCAGAATACAGAAATGGTATTAATACTGAAGAGAATATCGATACCATAATATGGAAGTATCGATATCATGGTAGGGGTACCAATACTATTGAGTATAGAAAATTAAGATAGGACAAATTTTGATAGAAATTGAATATAATAGTACTTTTAAGCATTATTAAACGTATAAATGTTAGAGAGTATACTAACATTGGTATGATATGTATACTTATTGGATGCTTAAGTAGATCGTAACCAAGCTCCCGAGTCAAGCAAGAAAAATGACAAAGATAAGGTTGCTGAATAGCTCGACATCCTTAAAGCATTTTAATGAGTCATACAATGTGAGTGCATTTAATATGTACATTACGAGGTATAATTGTAATTGGTTAAATGGATATGTTGCAGTGTTATATTAGTACTATGTGCACTATCGACACTAAGTGTACAACCGACGAAATTCATAACATGTTTATGAACATCCGTATCAACAATAAGTGTGCAACCCACAGAATTCATAATATGTTTATGAACGACTGTATTGACACTAAGTGTGCAAAACCCGTGGAATTCATAATATGTTTATGAATGACCATATCGCACTAATTGTGCAAAACCCATAGAATTCATAATATGTTTATGAATGACCATATCGCACTAATTGTGCAAAACCCATAGAATTCATAATATGTTTATGAACGACCGTATCAGTAATAAGTGTGCAAAACCCACAGAATTCATAACATGTTTATGAACGACAGTATCGACACTAAGTGTGCAAAACCCACATAATTCATAATATGTTTATGAACGACCGTATCAGCACTAAGTGTGCAAAATCCAAGGAATTCATAATATGTTTATGAATGACTGTATCGACACTACATGTGCGCACATCAAAGAAATCATAATGATTTGAAAACAATAAATTCGTAATTGATAGATATTATATAATGATGTATTGATTGCACCTTATTAATGTTCTTGCCTCAATAAGTAATTACTTAACGTGTGTTTATTTCACACGTAGGTGTTAGCAAGCTGAGTAAGGAGTGCTTCTGACTTTGCAAATCAAAAGTCACCTCATCAGTAACTGTAAGACAGCTTTGTCCATTTTTGATATTATTAGTTGTCATGTAATAAAATTATGATCACACTCTAAAAGTATTTAACTTGTACTAATGTTTAATGAACGTTTTATTATTATTAAATTAAAATGTTTTATGAATAGAAACAATTTTTTTTACTGGTTTACAAAAGAGAAAATGCTTTAAAAGTTATGTGACATCTGTGTATCGTGTACGAAAACGTATACGGGAAATGGGTGTTATAGACAGTGTCGGTGTTGTTTCCTAAAATTGATGAACCGAAATACATACGTCATATGAGACCTATTAGCCTTTGTACAATGGTCTATAAAACTATTTCGAAGGTTCCTGTGAATAGTTTAAAATCGAACATGGCCTCTTGTATTAGCGATAATCAAGTGACTCTCTTACGAGTGCGTCAAAATTTTGATAATATTTTGGTTCCTTATGAGCTGTTACATTACATGAATTCGACTAAAAATGGACCTAATAAAGGTGTTTCAAGCTGGACATTGAAAAAGCATATGATAGGGTCGAATTGAGTTTTCTCCATAGTATGATGTTACGATTGGGGTTTCACACCGAGTTTGACAAATTGATCATGAACTATGTCACGTCTGTCACAGCTTTTACGGTTCGGGTTAATGGTTCCCTGACTCAAGAATTTTTTCTGAGTCGTGGCTTCAAACAGATGATCCTTTGTTCCCCTTTCTGTTTCTTTTTGTTACTCAGGGACTATATGCTTTTTTCCATAAAGCTCAAGCTGATGGTTTAATTGAATGAATGCTAGTTAGAATGGACCTTGACTCTCACACTTGCTTTTTTCTGATGACATCCTAATATTTCTAAAAAATTCCATGTTTTAGGGAATCACATTAAGGACATTCTAGTTGTCTATGCTACTGCTTCAGGACAAAGTGTGAACTTAGATAAGTTTGTTATCTACTTTATTCCGTCAATGATTACTGATCATCGACAATGGATGATGGCATTTTTTAGCATTTGAGTGGTGGATACTTTGGGGCGAAGAGGTTACTGTCATATAAGGGGCGAGAAGTCTTCCTCAAATTGGTCACTTAGGTGTTGCCTCAGCATTAGGGGTGTTCAAAATTCGGTTTTAACCGAATTAACCGACCGAACCGAATTAGTTCGGTTAATTCGGTCGGTCACCGAATTAATTCGGTCGGGGAACGGTTAAGGATTTTTTTAGAATTCGGTTAACGGTTAATTCGGTTCGAAATCGGTTAATTAATCGAATTAACCGAATTAACCTTTAAATATAATTATAGTAAGAGGCCCAATCCATTTAAAATCCATTTAAAACCCAAATCAATATTAATTAATTAAAATAATATCAAAACTAAATGCAAAATGTTTAAATCAAATTAATTAGATATTTATAATTAGATATTATTTAAATTAATTGTAAATTGTTTTTTTAATTAAAAAAATATTAAATTCTAAAATTCTAAAAAATTTTGGTTAATTCGAAAATTAACCGAATTAACCGAAATTTATTCGGTTCGGTTAATATTTTCGAAAAAAAGTTCGGTTAACGGTTAAAAGAAAAAAAAAGTTCGGTTAATTCGAAAATGATAGTTGGGTCGGTTCGGCCACCAAATTAACCGAATGAACACCCCTACTCAGGATGCTATATCCTGTTATCTTCTACCTCAACATCTTCTTGATGAGATGACGGTTGGTATGCGTCGATATGGTGGTCTGGGAATGCCTCTAGTCGTGGATGGCCTCTAATCGCTTGGTCTACAATTTGTTTGTTTAAACGTCATGTGGGACTTGTTCTTTGGGATTTCACTTCTTTTAATATGGCCTTGATTGGAAAACAGGTTTGGCGGCTGGTTACGCATCCGAATTGTTTGCTATCACGAGTTTTGCGAGCGAAATACTTTCATCATGGGAATCTATTGGGTGCTAAGCTAGGTAATAATAGCTCTTATGCTTGGAAAGGTATTCAGAAGACTCTTAAGTCCATTTTTGATAGTATTTATTGGAATATTGGCATGGACAATCATTTGAACTTGGTTAAGGATAAGTAGGGCGAATCGCAGCTAGTCACTTTAACTGGCAATTATTCTGCATGGTTACCACATCGGCAGTGTGGCCGTGAATTCATGATCCCGACATTTCTGTGTTGGGATGAGGCTTAGGTGCGGGCTTGGTTTCTTCCCGCTGATGTAACTATGATTCTTTTGAGTACAATAGCGCCATTTAAAGAGGAACCATTGATATGGGGATTGGTGGCTCTAACGTCAACCACAAAGGGTTGTAAGTTCATCCCGAGTGTGGCATTTGCACTTTAAGTTGCCAATATTTCCCAAAATTTGGATCTTTGCATGGCGAGTTGCTCATGGTGGCCTTCTAGTTGACTCACGGATTCAAGCAGACAGACTTGGTGATGGGATTTTTGCTATCTGTCATAAGGTTGAGGAAACAATTGTTCATGAATTACGAGATTGTTGGTATGCCAAAGACACGTTACTTGCAGCTGGGTTCTCTGGTGTTGCGGTGTCATACTCAGCGGTGGCTCCCATCTATTGGTTTGAGATGGTGTTGGCCATAATGGAGACGCAAAAAATGGCGGTCTTCTTTGTCATTCTCTAGAATATCATGAATGGTCGTAATGTGACGGTCCATAGTAACACTTTTCAGCCACCTTGGGTATTCTCCATGAATGTAAAACTCTTGTATCAAGAGTTTTATCAGGCTCAGGGTTTTGTTTGTACTAGTTCTTGGTTTATGTTCTCCCTTGGCTAGATTCCTCATCTTTTCCCCAAGGCGACGAAGTGGCAGCCTTCTGATTCGGCTGTTGTTAAAATCAATGTGGATGGTACATTTAACTCCTTTCCTGGAAGTGGGCGATATGGTTGTTCGTGATTCTTTCGACCATGTTCTAGGAGGTCTAGCGTCAGCATCTCCAAGTTGTGGTGAGCAGGCCTTGCTGAGATTCGTGATTTCCTCGTTGGCCTTTGACATTATCAAGAGAACTCTTTGTCAAAGGTGGTCTTTGAGACTTACTGTGTCTTATCGGTCATTAAGGTTTCGCGTAATGGGGCTGATATGTCTACTTTAAGTTTCCATCTCCGTAACGAGGTTGATTTTGGCTAGTAACGACGGTTATGTTGTTCAGTTTGTTCCTCGTGATTGTAATACTATGTCCCATGAGTTGGCCTCTCGGGCTCTTCGATTTGGAAATTCATTGTATTTTGACTCGGTTTGTCCTGAGATGATTACTATGATTGTACTGACTCATATTGGTTTAAGGTAATATATATTTGGTACTCTTTTCCCCTATTAACTAGAGGGGTTTTTCACGAGGCCCGTTTCTTTAAAAAAAAACCAATCACAGGGAGACCAAGATACCTCTCTGGATTAGATTCATTTACTATACCAAATATGCCTCGAACAAGTCTTCTATTTTCATGAATAACGTTCGTGCTGAAAAACAACCCCAATTTATCAAAATTAATCTCCTGACCATAACTCTCCCCATAGATGCACAATATCTATTTAATTTGTACAACCTTCCACTTTTTAGCCTCACAAAAAAATGAGACTATCATATGCAAACAATAAGGGGGTCCCCCTTTTAAGTCATCTTCAAGGAACAAACCTGTCACCCACCACTCAATTTATAATGACAGAATAGGACACAATGCTCACACACTTTCGAATGAATTCAATACATCTGCCAGAAAAGCCCAATTTCTCTATTACTGGCCATAGTGATGCCCACTCAACCCGGTTATACACCTTGCTCATGTTCAATTTTAGGGAAAAATAACATTTCCTACATTCCTGCCTATTCTGAAACAAATGTAACATCTCATAGTTGTAACAATGTTGTCAGTAATCAGGTGTCCATGAACAAAAACAGTCTGTGCCTTGTCTATACAATCCTACTGATCTCTTGTAAATGTATATGCTAAGGCAAGCAAATATGTGTAAGTATACACAGTCGAATCAAGTAATAAAGGGTAAGTGAGTTATCATCTCCTCAGGGATTGGTCGACTCTTTTAAGTTTCACCACAACTAGAACTAGTTGTCACGAACTAATTCCTGAAGTCTTGTCAAACTAGAAAACTATTAATAATAATTTAAACAAAATAAAGAAAGAATATATAATAAAGTATGGTATTGGAAAAGTTTGGTCGAGGCAAAACAAATATGAAAAACTATCGAAATAAAATAAACAAGGCAAAGACAAACATTGATTCAAATATATTCAAAACAACCTCACATATTCAGACTTTTCACAGAGAACTCATACTAATCTTTTGTTACGACAAGCAATTATTCTAAGTCTAGATTTATTTGTTATGATATTCTTAAGCTGCTCGACAGGATTACTGAGTATTCTTAGACGGTTGTTACGACAATACTACTCAGCTTTAACTACAACCCTTGGTTTTTCAAACTGTTGTTGTAGCAATACCTCTCAGCGTGAACTATAATCGTTGTCTATCTTACTCTAGAGTCTATCCCTTTTAGTTGATTAAAACCCTCTCCTTATATCTAAGGTAAGCAGATTAGAACATCACCATCCTGAATCTATTCCATTGTTCACGTAGATCTATCTTAATTCTATCGAATCTAAGAATCAATATCTAGACAAAATACAATCTCTCGAATCTCTTATAGTGTCAAGACATGTTTCACCCAGACCCCAAGCAATCTCTCAAATTTCTTATAGTGTCAAGGAAATTTTTTTTATACAATGAACAAAACAGACATGAACAAAATCATAATTCATTATTCATAAAACATAAAGTAATTGTCTCGGCAAAACAAAGACTAACACCAAGTAAAGCAGTTCATGGTGTTGCCAAAAAGTTAACCAAAGTTTCATCGTTTTAATACAAACCCAAGCAAAGTAAAGAAATTAAGAACAAAGGATGAACGACTCCCAAAACCGGGGGCTCTGTCGTGACATCTCTGATCAACATCGCACCTTCCCTGGAGGCCAACCTCTCTCGAGGCCTGACCGCCGATTTGCTATAGCTTGGCTATGAAGAACACCAAGGATGGTCAGGTTGAAAAATGGTGGGAAAGCACTGTAGTTTCTTGCGCACGCTTCAGTGAAAGCTCTTCTTGCTTAATTTCCTTATTCTTTTGGCGCTGTGACTAGGTTTTTATAAAGGGAAATCTCCTAGGGTTTTGCACAAGTGAAGATTCGCTAAATACTCGTTGATTTCTTATCCATGCTAAAAAAGGAAAGGTGGATGGATGTTGTCAGAATCTTGAGGGCTTTATTGCACATGAGGGTAGTCATACAACTGGCATGCGACATAGGCAATTCGTTAGATCCGCTTCAGACTTGCAAGATAAACCTTGCCTTGGCGAGATAAATATGCTCCTTGTTGTTTTTATCTTATATATTCCACTGGCCCTTGCAAAATACCTTGTCACAACTGAAATGTTCTTCCTTAGTTAATTTCCTGCACATACACAATCCACACAAGCCCTCTCTCCTCACCAGCATCAGTCAACCCAAATAAATTATGCCTAAGCAAAACTTATCCACCATATGCAATTATAACCTAAATACAGCTAAATGCGACTAATATACTGTGAACACTTTGTTTAGACAAGCAATAACTTAAGTAAAAGACTAGAAATAGAGTCTTTTTATGGAGTTATCACACCCCCAAACTTAAGCTATTATTTTTCCTCAAGCAATTAACAATAGTAAAAAAAAATTTAAATTGTCATGGCAAAGTAGTATTAAAAAAATCATGTGGTTTTGAAATTTTATCCCTCAGCAAAAGTTTGGCCTCAACATGCTTGACTTGCATATCATTCAAGTACCTTCCCTAGTCAAGATTTACTGTCAGCGTGTGTGCGTGGTTGTAATCAATCTATGCATTAATGTAATTAGAAAACTTTAAGTAAGTGCTTCTGTTTTGTCAAGGTGTCAAATTATTTTCAGACACAGTTTCCACTACTATTTATTCATCAACTTTTTTTTTGAGGAGTCAGCTCATCACACCTACCCTTCCACACTCTAGGTGAAAAGGAACCTTCCACCCCCAAGCTAGTCGGGTACAGTTATCATGGGACTATTTCCATTCACTCATATGCCTAGGCAACCCTTAATTTTTATAGAGTTTTCTGGTTATACAATTACATAGAGGAGTGTCCCTTTTATTCTTCAAGTTTTAAGCTCTAAGGAGTTCAACTTTAGCCTTACAATTTTTCGATGTCTTGGCAAGAAGAAAATTCTTTTCTAAAAATTTACTAATCACCTTAAGCATAGACAACCTACAAACTGTTTAAATTTTTTCAAAGAATCAAGCCTAAGGTCGGTTCTCTCCTTTCGATAGTCTTGTAAAATAATTCTGGCCTAGGCAATTAGATTATGCTTTCATCATCGAGCATCCCTAATTCATTCCAAACAATAATCTTAACATACTTATATCATGGTAGCCAAACTTTTTAACCAATTATCATCGATTTCTCTTTAACAAAGTGTGGGATGCAATACCTCCCCCAAACTTGAGGGATGCATTGTCCTTAATGCATGAAAAATGAAACTTCATGAAACTAAATTCAAATGAAAATGCCAACAAAAAATAAAAAAATACGAACTTACTGTGGTGGGGTAGCTTGACTGGACGCACGCGTTCTGCGTTATTTTGGAGGAGGGGGACTCTCGGATCTCGTATCTTCTGCTACAATCTACAAGGGAGATGGCTAAAGGACATGGCTTGCTATTCGCTTATGGCATCGCTAAGTGCTTGGGGCGCGTGCTAGGTTCGTTGTTCTTCAACGTGGGTCGATTATGCTGGAATTATTGGAGTTTGGCTTTGATATAGTTTAGTAATTGGCGTTGTGTGACAAATGGGGGACTGTTCGAGTGCTTGTTCGATTGCGGGTTGATCAGGGACTGGAGTAAAATCATCATCGGTAAAGAATTCGGGTGAAATATCTTGAGTGCTTTCGGAGGTAGAGAATGAGGAGCTTAATTCATCTGTGTCACCGTGGCCTTCTTTAGGTATGGGTGAGACATGAGTAGCCAGTGGAGGAACATCTATGGGGAATTCTGGAGGATCATTTTGTGTCGAGGCATTGAATGTACTGTTTCCAGCAGTGTGTTTCAAGATAACATCAAGGAAGGGCGGCAAGTCTTCATTGGTGATTGGGAGCAGCTCCATGAAAAAGGCATTGAGTTGTGCATCCCTCGCCTTGACATGGCCGAAGAAAATCTCCATGTGATTTTCCAGGCGCACGATTTCGTCACTGGTCTCTCACATATATATAACCACATCTGCCATTCTGGCTGCATCAACATATTTGGTTCTTCTCTCCAGGCTTTCATGTGGAGCATTATTGTCAAAGCTCATTAGCTCTGGCACATTCTTCTTGGTTATTCTCTCCTTTAACTTGATGAAGTCATCGAATGGTTCTTTGGGGACTTTCTTCTTCATGTACAAAGCAGTTATAAGGTTAGGAAAAACGAGATTACCTTGGTTTCTCTTTGCGCAGTCGTGGACTTGCTCGAAGATGATTTTTCCCACATTGATCACTTGCCCATAAATAATTGAATGTAACATCATCAATCTTTTCACTAGAACAGTCATGTTGTGGGAGGTTGGCATTAGCTTACCCTTTAGGAAGTGATTCCACAACTTCAACATTGGTTTAAGGGCTTGGCAATCTAACCTCTTTCTTGTTAACGCATTTCCCTCAAATTTGGCCCATCCAAAGGAAAAGTCTTCAAGGAATCCACTGTAGGTTTCTCGGTCTTCCTTATCAACGAACTTTTTGTGTTGGTATTCCACCTTTCCCAACTTCAAGTGTGTGCCTTCATCGTTGATAATAGCTCGCGGTGTTCCGAAACGCGTGAATATGTTCTTGTGCAAAAATTTCAGAACGAACTTAGAATCATTCTTAAGTGTTGCAATGGCTTCCACCCATTTGGACATATATTCTATTTCCAAGAGAATGTATAGATCACCAAAAGATGTGGGGAAGGGTCCCATGAAATCTATTCCCCATACGTCGAAAAATTCAACCTCCATAATATTTTGCCATGGCATCTCATGTTTCTTTGATATGTTCCCTGTTCGTTGGCATCTATCACACGACTTGTAGAATTCGTGTGCATCTTTTAACAGGGTTAGCCAATAGAAATTAGATTGAAGAACCTTCGCCGCTGTTCTCATTCCACTGAAATGTCCTCCATATGTTGACGAGTAGTAATGAAATATAATTTATTTGTGTTCTTCTTCTGGGACACATCTTCTGATTATTTGGTCGCCGCATTGCTTGAATAGGAACGATTCATCCCAGAAATATGGGGGTATAATACCACTAACAAGAAAGTTGACTATGTCAGCATTCCATGACACATCTATGACAAATAAAATTTTCTCATTAGGGAAATCCTCCTAGATGTCTTTCATGTCATGATAACTAATTTTGTTTTCTAGTCTAGACAAATGATATGCTACTTGGTTTTCAGTACCTTTTCTATCCTTTACCTCTAAATCGAAATCTTATAATAATAATATCCATCTGATAAGCCTAGGCTTTGCATCTTTCTTATTGATCAAGTATTTAATGGCAAGTGATCCTTATGCACAATTACTTTAGTTTCTATGAGATAAGGCCTAAACTTATCGAATGCAAATGCTATTGCAAGAAGTTCTTTTTCAGTTGTGGTATAGTTTATTTGTGCATCATTAAGAGTAAGACTAGCATAGTAGATAACATGAAAGAGTTTACTTTTTCGTTGTCCAAGCATTGCCCCAACTGCATAGTCACTAGCATCGCACATGAGATCGAAAGGTTCATTCTAGTCTAGTGGAACAACGATTGGTGCTGATGAAAGTTTTTTCTTCACATATGTAAATCATTTAAACATTCATCATTAAATTCAAATGGTTGATTTTTTTTAAGCAAAAGACACATTGAGTTTGAGATTTGAGAAAAATATTTATGAACTGCTTGTAGAAGCCTGCATGTCTAAGGAAATTGCGTATGCTTTTAACGTTGGTGGGTGGAAGTAGATTTTCAATTACTTCCACCTTGGCTCTATTGACTTCAATGCCTTGACAAGAAATCTTGTGTCACAACACTATTCCCTCGGTTACCATAAAATGGCATTTCTCCCAATTCAATAATAGGTTGGCTTCTTTACATCGTTTCATCACTTTAGATAAGTTTCTGAGGCATCGATAGAAATCTTCACCTGAGATGGAGAAGTCTTCCATAAATATTTCCATGCAATCTTCCACCATATAAAAAAAATGGCCATCACACATCTCTAAAAAGTTACTGGAGCATTACATAGCCCAAACGACATTCGTCTACATGCATAGGTACCATTTGGACATGTAAAAGTAGTATTTTCTTAATCCTCCGGTGTTATGGCTATCTGATTATATCCTGAGTATCAATCAAGGAAACAGTTAAATGTTTTTCATACTAGCCTATCAAGTATTTGGTCAATAAAATAAAGAAAAAAGTGGCCATTCTTTGTGGCTTTATTGAGCTTCTTATAGTCCATACATATTCTCCAGCCCATGACTGTTCTAGTAGTTAAAAGCTCATCATTTTCATTTTTGACCACAGTCACACCACCTTTCTTTGGTACGCACTACACCGGACTGACCCATGAGCTATCAGATATTGGATAAATTACTCCGACATCCAACCATTTTATGATTTCCTTCATGACTACTTACTTCATGATCGGGTTGAGTCTTCTTTGTTGTTCTACTGAATTGCTATGACTGTATTCTAGGTTGATCTTGTGTATGCATATGGTAGGGCTGATTCCCTTCAAGTTTGCCATGGTCCATCCGAGAGCTTTTTTGTGCTATGACAAAACATTTAACAAACTATTCTCTTGCTCGGAGGTTGGACTGATAGAAATTATCACTGGTAAAGTCTCAGTACTACCTAGGTAGGCGTATTTCAAATGCGATGGCAAGATTCTAAATTCCAATATGGGTGCATGTTGTAATGATAATTTTGGGGGACTAACTTTATTAAAATATAGGGGTTCGAATTTCTTATCTGGTCTAGCGTGAAGGAAACTAGACTGTTCCTCTGATTCACCTTCATAGTCAGGGCCATAATTTTTGCGTTCATGCATTATAGACATCAAGGCGTAGCACAAAGTGTTGTATTCGTTGATTTGTAAAAATTCATCTTGGCCAAGATTTGCAGTCTCCAATTTTTCCATTAATTCCATGTCTCCAATACATTTGCATTCTTCTGAATCGTCCACATATCTCATGGAGTTGAAGACATTGATTGTGACACTATGTCAAAATCTATTAAGATTCGTCTAGTGGCCAAAAAGGGTCGTCCCATGATGATGGGTGCATTTTCATCGGCTTCGCAGTCTAATATTAGGAAATCAACTGGAAATACGAATTTGTCCACCTTTACAATGACATATTCTATTTTGCCCTCTGGACGTACATACGATCAGTCAGCTAACTATAGGATAACTATGGTTGGGCAGGTATTATACCTTTCTAGTTTTTAAAAATATGGACTTCAGTATCAAATTTACGCTCGACCCTAGGTCAACAAGAGCTCGTCCTATAAAGTTGTCACCAATTGAGCATGGTATCACAAAACTGCCAGGATCTTTTTTCTTCGATGGGATTTTGCTTAGTACAGAGCATATTTCTGTTGCCGCGACAACATTTTCTACCTTCCTCTTTTTTTTGACAATGTCTTTGAGAAAATTAGCATAGGAAGACATCTGCTCAATGGCTTCAAGTAGAGCTACATTGATATACAACTGGTCCGGAACATCAACAAATTTCTTGAACTGGATTTCGTCATTGTGTTTCTTCAATCATTGAGAAAAGGGTGGTGGAAGTCTCACATCATCTACTGTTGGGGCTGAGGAAATGCTGGCCTTGGCCATAAATTTCCCATTATTTATTTGACGAGTTTCTAAACCTTCATCATTTTCCCTATTCTCGGGCAATTCCTTCCGCTCAATAATTTCAACTCGATCCTCGGGTTGTATATTGCCTTGGCTAGAATCTTCCAGTGCTTTCCCTTAAACTCGTTATTTTGGTTTATCTGTGTACCACTCCTCAGTGTAAGTACATTGCACTGTTCCTTTCCATGATGTTTAGTGATTTGGGTATAACTAGGAAGACTTCTTTGTGGGCGAGAATGTAATGCTGTGGCGATTTGACCCACTTGGTTTTCCAATGCTCTCAAGGATGAACTATGGCTATGTAAAAGAGCAGCATTACTTTGCAACAAATTACCTTAGTTTTTTATTGTTGATGAATGCTCATGGATCAAAGTCTTTATTAAAGCCATTAAATATTTTGTCGAGGCCATAAATTCGTGCAGTGAAGTTTCTAAGGAGTTAGAATTAGAGTTTGTATTAGAGGAATGAGCTATACCTTTAGTATGTTACCATGGTATCTGATGATTATGAAAATTTTGATGCTCAGAATTACTCTGCTGTGGCCTATTATAGTTTGTTGCCCGATTATTGTGGGTGATCCCATGATTACCCCAAGAAAAATTCGGGTGTTGTCACCATTCAAGATTGTATGTATTCAAGTAGGGGTTATTGTTTCTTCGGTTGTAGTTGCCTACAAAATTACTGGACTCCTATTTTTCTAGATATTCACTCTCATGATGGTTGCCATGACAAAAAACACATGCATTACTGGCTGCTTTGACTTCTATCACCTCGTTAGGACTTGTCACCATTCAAGATTGTGTATTCAAGTAGGGGTTATTGTTTCTTCGGTTGTAGTTTGCCACAAATACTGGACTCCTATTTTTCTAGATATTCACTCTCATGATGGTTGCCATGACAAAAAACACATGCATTACTGGCTGCTTTGACTTCTATCACCTCGTTAGGACGCTGTAAAATTTTCAACATATTAGTTATGAAAGAAAGTTGAGCAGCTACTGAATCCTTACCCTCGATTTCATAGGCTATAAATACTTTTCTACCGCTTCCCAGCCTTATAGTCAGGAATTGATAGTCATTATTTGCTATCCTGTTGAGAATATCGAAGGTTTCCTCATGTGATTTATCAAGAAAATTACCGTTTGCTAAGGCATCCAACATCATTAGAGTAGGTGCATTAACTCCATTGCAAAACATCACGACTTGAGTCGAGTCACAAAATCCGTGGTTCACACATTTACGAAGTAGACTTTTTATACCTATCCCAAAACTTGTACATTGATTCATCATTGCCTTGGCGAAAACTTGCAATGTCATTGCGTAGCTGTGTTCATATTGGGTGGATTGTATTGAAGAAATAAGCTTTTACATAGATCCGTCCAAGATTCCATTGAACCTGAAAGAACTCCACTAAGCCAAGCTCTCACTCTATCTCGTAGGGAATAAGGGAAAAGTTTAAGCTTTAGTAAATATTCATGTACTTATGTGTCGGAATGAATCCCACACTTCGAGAAAGGCAAGTATATGAATCCTCATTAAGTGAGCCACCAAATTGACCGATGGAGTTTAGCATGTTAAACATTATCGGTTTAAGCTCAAAATGGGTTACTTGGATTTTAGGTGCCATGATGCTAGGATTGAGATAGTCAAGAATAAGGTTCAACTGATCTTGTATTGCTCGTGGTCTTGCAACTTCCTTATGAAAATTATTTGCTGCTATCTCAGGATCTGCTTGATCTCCCATATTGTTGTTCCTTGAAATTGTAGTTGGTTCATATACTCTCTGGCTCGTGTTACGTCGCCTTTTCTTAATGAATGTTTAATTTTAGGGTCGAATGGATCTAATGGTTTACGAGTAGATCTTAGGGTTATGCAAAGATAAAACCTTAAAAAGAAAATAACAATTAAACGAGTTAAACTAACTAAAAAATGACAAAAAATTTGTTATGGCAGAAATGAAAATCCGTCAATTGCCATTCCCCAACAACGGCGCCAAAAACCTGATCGCTTGTAAATATATATGCTAAGACAAGAAAATATGTGCAAGTATACACAGTCAAATCAAGTAATAAAGGGTAAGTGAGTTATCGTCTCCTCAGGGATTGGTCGGCTCTTTTACGATTCACCACAACTAGAACTAGTTGTCACAAACTAATTTCTGAAGTCTTGTTAAACTAGAAAACTATTAATAATAACTTAAACAAAATAAAGAAAGAATATATAATAAAGTATGGTTTTGTAAAAGTTTGGCCGAGGCAAAACAAATACGCAAAACTATCAAAATAAAATAAACAAGGCAAAGACAAATATTGATTCAAATATATTCAAAATAACCTCACATATTCAGACTTTTCACATAGCACTCATGATAATTTTTTGTTATGACAAGCAATTATTCTAAGTCTAGAATGATTTGTGATGATATGCTTAAGCTGCTCGACAGGATTACAGAGTATTCTTAGACGGTTATTATGGCAATACTACTCAGCGTTAACTACAACCCTTGGTTTGTTAGACTGTTGTTGTAGCAATACCTCTCAGCGTGAACTATAATCATTGTCTATCATACTCTCACTTTTACTCCTTTTAGTCGATTGAAACCCTCTCCTTATCTCTAAGGTAAGCAGGTTAGAACATCACCATCCCGGATCCATTCCATTGTTCACGTAGATCTATCTTAATTCTCTCGAATCTAAGAATCAATATCTAGACAAACGACAATCTCTTGAAGCTCTTACAGTGTCAAGACATGTTTCACCCAGACCCTAGGTAATATTTCGAAGCTCTTACAGTGTCAAGCCAAAATATTTAAACAATGAACAAAAGAAACATGAACAAAATCATAATTCATCATTCATAAAATAGAAAGTAATTACCCCGACAAAACAAAGTCTAACACCAGTAAAGAAGTTCACGGTGTCATCAAAAAGTTAAGCAAAGTATCATCATTTTAATACAATTCCAAGCAAAGAAAAGAAATTAAGAACAAAGAATGAACGACTCCCAAAATTGGGGGCTCTATCGTGACATCTCTGATCAACACCTTGCATGTCCTGACAGTCAGCCTCTCTTGAGGCCTGACCGCCGCTCTGCTATAGCCTAGATATAGAGGACACCAAGGATATTCAGGTTGGAAAATGATGGGAAAGTATTGCAATTGCTCGCTCACGCTTTAGTTAAAGCTCTTCTTGCTTCATTGTCTTGTTCTTTTGGCGACTGTGACTGGGTTTTTATAGAGGGAAATCTCCTAGGGTTTCACACAAGTGAAGATTCCATAAATACCCATTGTTTTCTTCTCCAGGCTAAAGAAGGAAAGGCAACTGGCTGTTGTCAGAATATTGAGGGCTTTATTGTACGTGAGGGTATTCGTACAACTGGCATGTGACATAGGTAATTCTTCAGATCCGCTTCAGACTTGCAAGATAAACCTTGCCTTGGCGAGATAAATATGCTCCCTGATGTCTTTATCTTCTATATTCCACTGGCCTTGCAAAATACCTTGTCGCGACTGAAATGTTCTTCCTTAGTTAATTTCCTGCATTTATACAATCCATACAAGCCCTTTCTCCTCAGCAGCATCAGTCAAACCAAATAAATTTTGCCAAAGAAAAACTTATCCACCACATGCAATTATAACCTAAATGCAGCTAAATACAACTAATATGCTGTGAATACTTTGTTTAGACGAGCAATAACTAAAGTGCCAGCGTGTATGCGTGGTTCTAATCAGTCTATGCATTAATGTAATTAGAAAACTTTAAGTAAGTGCTTCTATTTTGTCAAGGTGTCAAATTACTTGTCAGGCGCAATTTCCACTCCTATTTATTCATCAATTTTTTTTTCGGGGAGTCAGGTCATCACACCCACCCTTCCACACTCTAGGTAATAGGGAGCATACCTTTTACCCCAAGCTAGTCAGGTGGAGTCATTGTGTGACTACTTTCATTCACTCATATGCCTAGGCAACCCTTAATTTTTATAGAGTTTTCTGGTTATACAATTACATAGAGGAGTGTCCCTTTTATTCTTCAAGTTTTAAGCTCTAAGGAGTTCAACTTTAGCCTTACCATTTTTCGATGTCTTGGAAAGAAGAAAATTATTTTCTAAAAATTTACTAATCACCTTAAGCAGAGACAACCTACAAACTGTTTAAATTTTTTCAAAGAATCAAGCCTAAGGTCGGTTCTCTCCTTTCGATAGTCTTGTAAAATAATTCTGGCCTAGGCAATTAGATTATGCTTTCATCATCGAGCATCCGTAATTCATTCCAAACAATAATCTTAACATACTTATATGATGGCAGCCAAACTTTTTAACCAATTATCATCGATTTCTCTTTAACAAAGTGTAGGATGCAATACCTCCCCCAAACTTGAGGGATGCATTGTCCTTAATGCATGAAAAATGAAACTTCATGAAACTAAATTCAAATGAAAATGCCAACAAAAAATAAAAAAATACGAACTTACTGTGGTGGGGTAGCTTGACTGGACGCACGCGTTCTGCGTTATTTTGGAGGAGGGGGACTCTCGGATCTCGTATCTTCTGCTACAATCTACAAGGGAGATGGCTAAAGGAAATGGCTTGCTATTCGCTTATGGCATCGCTAAGTGCTTAGGGCGCGTGCTAGGTTCGTTGTTCTTCAACGTGGGTCGATTATGCTGGAATTATTGGAGTTTGGCTTTGATATAGTTTAGTAATTGGAGCATACCTTCTACCCCAAGCTAGTCAGGTGGAGTCATTGTGTGACTACTTTCATTCACTCATATGCCTAGGTAACCCTTAATTTTTATAGAGTTTTCTGGTTATACAATTACATAGAGGAGTGTCCCTTTTATTCTTCAAGTTTTAAGCTCTAAGGAGTTCAACTTTAGCCTTACAATTTTTCGATGTCTTGGAAAGAAGAAAGTTCTTTTCTAAAAATTTACTAATCACTTTAATCAGAGACAGCCTACAACCGTGTTTAAAATTTTTCAAAGAATCAAGCCTAAGGTCGTTCTCTCCTTTCGACAGTCTTGTAAAATAATTATGGCGTAGGCAATTATATTATACTTTTATCATTAGGCATCCCTAATTCATTCAAAAAAATAGTCTTAACATACTTATATCGTGGCAGCAAAATTTTTAACCAATTATTATTGATTGCTATTTAACAAAGTGTGGGACGCAATACCTCCCCCAAACTTGAGGTATGCATTGTCCTTAATGCATGAAAAGGAAACTACATGAAACTAAATGAAAATGCAAATGACGAAAAAAATAAAAAAAAATGCAAACTTACTGTGGTGGGGTATTTTGACTGGTCCCGTATCTTCTGCTGTAATCTGCGAGGGAGATGGCTGAAGGGAATGGCCCGTCGTTCGCTTTAGGCATCGCTTAGTGCTTACGGCACGTGCTGGTGTTCGTTGTTCTTTAGCGTGGGTGGGTTGTGCAGGAATTATCGGAGTCTGGCTTTGATCTAGTTCAGGAACTGGCATTGTGTGACAGACGGAGGACTGTTCAGGTGCTTGCTCAGTTGTGGGTTAATTAGGGACTGGAGTTAAATCATCATCGACAAAGAATTCGGGCGGAATCTCTTGAGTGAAAGCAATGCAGTTACTCGCTCACGCTTCAGTTAAATCCCTTTTTGCTTCATTGCCTCATTCATTTGGCTGTTATGACTGAGTTTTTATTGAGGGAAATCTCCTAGGGTTTCGAACAAGTGAAGATTCCCTAAATACCCATTGTTTTCTTGTATAGGCTAAAAAAGGAAAGGCGGCTGGGTGTTGTCAGAAACTTTAGGGCTTTATTACACGTGAGGGTAGTCGTACAGCTGGTATGTGACATAGGCAGTTCGTCAAATCTGCTTCAGACTTGCAAGATAAACCTTGCCTTGGCAAGACAAATCTGCTCCTTGCTGTCTTTATCTTCTATATTCCAATGGCCCTTGCAAAATACCTTGTCGCGACTGAAATGTTATTCCTTAGTTAATTTCCTGCACATACACAATCCACACAAATCCTTTCTCCTCAGCAACATTAGTTAAACCAAATAAATTCTGCCTAAGAAAAACTTATCCACTATATGCAATTATAACCTAAATACGACTAATATGCTATGAAAACTTTGTTTAGACGAGCAATAACTTAAGTAAAAAGACTAGAAATAGTCTTTTTATATTGTTATCACCTACAATAGAGGTTGCATATATTGTACCTACATCTTGGAAATAATTTTAAAAAATAAATTACAAAGACTAATGGACCATAATTGGCTTAGAGAGTTAGGAGATGCTACCTTTGGAATAAGGAATATATGAGTATTGTTTATCTCACTCATATCAGATCGACCATGGAGGATGTCCAAACAAAACTCACCGATCTCCTTTCCGATCAAATTGCAAAATCGTTGGTAAAAAATAGCTCTTAATCCATCCTTACCCACAACCTTTAATGAACTTAAAGATTTTACTCCGGTCGTACCTTCTTTGAACGTGAATTCTTGCAAGAGGGCAAATTTATATAATCAGAAATATGAGGGGCAATACCTTATAAATTGCGGTTATCAATTGGTACGTTGATAACTTCGTAAAAAGGTTATTTTAAAGCTTTTTTCACTTAAGATATTATTTGTCTAATGGTTCATATAGGTCATTTTAGATTCATGTAGTTGCATGTTTTGTGGTGGTTGTGTTATTTTACTTTGTTAAGGTGCTATATTATGGGAAATGTGTGGTTGGTTAGTGATGTGCAGGAAACAAGGAGCATAGGGCAAGCTGAGAAGAATGATGCGTCATCACATGTTACTGAAGAAGACTGCAATGCCTTGGTATTTTTGGCACAAAAAGCACAAATAGATATTTTCACAAGAGGACATCTATCAAAGCACGTGTCTTCTACTGGTAACTATTTGAATTAGATCCACAACCACTATAGAGATAAACTTCACGCACAAGGAATAAAATTGGGGGTATGATGGATATTTTGAGTGCAAAATTTTCCAAAAATACACTTAGATATTTTATTTATCTGGACACCTCACAAGAGAGAGAGAATATTGAAAAATCATAATCTTCTCAATTTTCTCTACCTCTATTAATGCACGAAAACTCTTCCTTTCTTCTTTCTCCATTTTTATTGGTGTTCCTCCATTGGTAAAGCCAGAGGGAGTAACTTAACATCCGAGAGGAGCTCGAGCTATAGTCATTCATGGTGGCTTGAAGGAAGTGTCGACCGTGCACACCTATCGCTTTCTTCTCTAACCTTTTCTCCATTTTTAAAGCTTCAAGCTTTATTTGGGTTGTAAGGTCGAATGAACGATTGGGTATACTCCATGCTTTTTTTGAACCCCACCATGAACTAAGCTATATTTGATGGGATTCATTCGATGGATGCTTGAAAATTTATGTTAATGGTTGGTGAATGTTTATCTTTTTTTACCTGTTTTGTTTATGCGTGCTTCATCTTCTGAGATTGTAAGAGGCATTAGAGTGTCCATATCTTAGATGAAGACTAGATGTTCATGAGAAATCTAGTTACTAATTCTTATGTATTTGAGAGAAACTTAAGTATGATTAAGAGAAGAAATAGGTATAGTTAATCACTATAGCCTAATCCCTTAGTATCTAAGAGAGACTAAGCTAGGATTTCAATGACTAAGAGGGGTAGTACGTCTTCAATAGTGTCAGTTGCCAAAGTTGAGACTGAGAGGAGATTCCGTGGAATTCTATTATGTTAGGTTCTTATACTAGAGATGACGAGAACACTTTTAGTAAACTCCATTGAATAAATAAAGTATTAGAAGACCAGATCAGCTAGAAACATAATTGTTCAGATCATTAAGTGACTCCCCACCATTAATTCCCGAAGTAGTTTCCCATGTAAGGATTATCAAGATATTCTATTTATTAGCTATTTTTACCATTTTACATTGCCTTGGCCTTTTCATTGTTTCTCATTATAAACTATTCTTTTGTAATGACACAATCACATTCCTTTACCACCATTCCATTCACCCTCACATCTCCATTGCTGAAGCATTATCAGTGTATATATAATTTATATACTTAGATAAATTAGTGTAGTGTTGTGGTCAAACTCATAATTTCCACCAATCCTAGAGGACGATACTCACTTATCATTATATTACTTATTACAATTGTGTATACTTGCACATCATTTGCGTATAATTTATTAGTACTCATAACATGTAACAAGTTTTTGGCGCCATTGCCGGGGATTAGCAAGGTGAATTTAATTAGTTTTCCATAGTATTTTATTTTTTCTTCTTTATTTTTTGTATAGTTTACTTGATATTTTACTTTATTCTTTTACAGGTTCAATTAGTTTGCCATATCATATTTTACTTGCTATTTTTCTTCTTCTTGACCAGTAGACATTCTAACGAGCCATTAGAACCAATTAAACCTGAGATTGGGAGACTTTTTAGGCAAAGGAGACATGCTCAACAAGCTCAAGAAAATATGTATCAATTTGGGAACCAGGGCATTGGTAAAGAAGAAGGTGATCATAATGTCGGGGAATTCCATAATGCTGGGCCTACTGATAGGCCTCTAGTTATTCGTAACCATTTGAATCCTATGCTAGATGATTTGAATCCTAGAATTATGGCCCATTTTGAGCTCAAACATGTGATGTCCAATATGTTAAATTGTATAGGGTAATTTGGGGGCATGCCAACTGAAGATGTCAGGATGCACCTTCATAACGTTTTGGAGGTTTGTGATTCTTTTCGCCAAGAAGGAGTGCATGGGGATGTGTTTAAATTAAAGTTATTTCCATACTCTTTGTGTGACCAAGCGAGGGCTTGGTTGAGTTATGTTTAATCTGGTTTGATGGAGTCATTGGCATAACTTTGTAAAAGTTTTCTATTGCACTATAACCCACTAAACATAAACACTCAGCTAAGGAATGACATATTATCCTTTCTCCAAGGCGATGGCGAATCTATGTATGAATGCTGGGATCGTTACAAGAGTTTGCTTCATAAATATTCTAATCATGATTTTCAAGACTGAACTCAAGTAGTTATGTTTTATAATGGAGTTAATGCTAACACAAGGATGATGCTCGATGCATAGACAAATGAGACATTGCTTGATAAATCACATACTGAGGCATTTACTATTTTTGATAGAATTATCAACAATGACTATCAATTTTCTTTCGCAGGGCTTCAAACTGGGAGAAAAGCGCCCGTGGCATTCAAGTTAGAAACTAAAGACTCTGTGTCTTCTCAACTCTCAACTATCACTAATATGTTGAAAAACTTACAATGCTCTACTAAGGTAAAGGAAGTGAAGGCAACTAGTTCGACATGTTTGTTATGCCATACTAATTATCATGACAACGAATGCCCAATCAATTATGAGTCCATCAATTATGTAGGCAATTTCAATCAAGGCAATAATAATCCCTACTCCAACACCTATAATCTATGGTGGCATCAACATCCTAACTTCTTATGGGGTAATCAAGGATCCCCTAATGCTAGTCAATTGACTCGTCAGAAAAATTATATTGAATCTCAAGGCTACCAAAACACTATGCATGTCATAATGCTAAGAAGGAAGCCTCATCTTCAGCAAACACTAGTTCTTTGGAGGCCACGATTCAAGATTTAATATCGACCACAAAGACAATTCTATAAGACCACTCTACTTCAATTAAGAATCAAAGAGCTTTGATTCATAGTCAAGGCGCCTTACTTCAAAGTCATAGCTCATTTTTGAGGGCTTTGGATGATCAATTTGGTCAGATTGTCGCGATATTGCAAGAGCGTCAACAAGTACAATTGCCAAGTGACACTAAAGCCAATAATCTTATAGAAAAGTATAATGCAATGTATTGGCTCTTCGGAGTAGAACTCAGATTAATCAACAAGTCAAGTTTGGGGGAAAGCAACATGATGATTCTACCCCAGCTTCTGAAAAAGATGAACCTTAATTACATGATGATATTATTGTCAAGAATGACAAAGATGAGGGTTATACTAGTGAACATTCCAAAGCATTAAATTTCGATGTCAAGGAAAAAATAATTCCTACTCCCACAGTTGAAGTAGTTAGGCCCCACTTCCCTTCCCGTAAAGATTAAAGAAGCACAATGATGAAGTTCAGCTCAAAAATTTTGTGGACATTCTTGACCAGCTCTATATTAATGTACCTCTCTTGGAAGTTATTGAACAAATGCATACTTATGCCAAATTTTTCAAGGAAATTTGTACCAAGAAGAGGAAAATTAAGAAGTTTGAGACAATTGCCATAATAAAAGAATATTGCTATGCATTGAGCAAGTTACCGCCAATGCAAAATGATCTGGGCAGGTTTATTATTCCATGTTCTATAGGAACTAATTTCGTTGGAAAGGCACTCTGCGATCTTGGTTCAAGTGTGAACTTAATGCCAAAATCTACATTCTTGAAACTTGGTATGGGAAATGCCAGACGCACCTCTATAATTTTACAACTTGCCGACCGGTCCAATGCTAGACTTGAAAGGAGAGTCGAGGATGTCATAGTGAAGGTGGATAAAATTTGTGTTCCCAGTAGACTTTCTTATCCTTGATTGTGAAGTTAATACCAAGGCTCCCATCATCTTGGGTATGCCATTCCTAGCCACTGCGTATTATGATTGATTATGAACAAGGTAAAGTTACCATGAGAGTTACCGATCAATGTGTGATTGTGAAAGCATAGAGGAGCATGAAAAATTACCAGCTGGGGTGGATCAATATAGCTTACTACCAGTTAGATCACGTATGCACTTTGAACAACTTAGTTTTGATGAATTAATTCCTCCTAAGCCATCATTATTGTATGTGCCAACCCTAAAGCTAAAGCCTTTGCCATGGCATATTAAATATGTTTACTTGGGTAGTGATAATAATTTGCCTGTGATTATTTCCTCTAGACTTACTACTAACCAAAACCATAGTTTGTTAGGTGTTTTTTCGCAGTATAAGGAAGCACTTGGATAGACTATGGCTGATTTGAAGGGGACTAGTCCCTATTTGCATGAATAAGATCCTACTAAAAAAATGCCATGGAAAATCGATAGAACCACAACGAAGACTCAATCCAGTCATGAAGAAAGTGGTGATTAAAGAAAAAAATTAAATGGTTTGACACTGGAGTGATTTACCCCATATTTAATAGCTTATGGGTGAGCCCTATCCATTGTGTGCCTAAGAAAGGTGGCACGACTGTGGAAACCAGTGAAAATATTGAGCTATTACCCACGGGTTCTATCACTGGTTGAAGGATGTGCATGGATTATCGTAAGCTCAACAAAGCTACAAAGAATGACCATTTTCCTCTACCTTTCATCGATAAAATGTTGGATCAATTGGTAGGAAAAGCATTTTACTTCTTCTTAGATGGGTATTCTGGGTACAATAAAATTGTCATCGCACCAGAGGACCAGGAGAAGACCACATTCACATGTCCCTATAACACTTTTACCTTTAAGAGGATGCCTTTTGCTGTAATGCCCCGATAACTTTTTAGCGTTGCATGTAAGCCATCTTTTCTGTTATGGTTGAGGATTTCCTTGAGATATTCATGGATGATTTCTCTATTTCTGGAGATGACTTTGAGCGATGCCTTGGCAATTTGACAAAAGTTCTTAAAAGATGCGAGGACTCTAACCTAGTTTTGAATTGGGAGAAATGTCACTTCATGGTGACTGAGGGCATTGTATTAGGGCACAATATATTCAAAATGAATGCCATGAAATTTTAGATATTCAAGAGGAATTCCCTGATGAGAAAATCTTATATGCAACGGTAATCCCATGGTATACTGACCTTGTTATTTTTTTATTAGTGGTATACTGCCTTTTTAATTGAATAGCTAGGGCAAAAAAATTCAAGCATGATGCAAAGTTATACTTTTGGGATGAACTATATCTATTCAAGCATTGCGTAGAACAAATCATTAATGATGTGTACCTGAAGAAAAAACAACAGGACATCCTATACCATTGTCACACTACCTCAAGTTGAGGACATTTTGGAGGAACGGGGACCACTGCCAAGGTTTCGCAATCAGGCTTTTATTGGCCAAAATTGTTCAAAGATGCTCAAGCATTTTATAAGTCTTGTGATAAATGCCAATGGATTGGGAGGATATCCAGGCGACATGAAATGCCATTGCAAGGCATTATGGAGATTGAGTTATTTGATGTTTGGGGCATTGAATTAAAATGACCATTCTTATCTTCTTATGGTGAATTGTACATATTTCTTGCTATGGATTATGTATCCAAGTGGGTGGAGGTGATTGCAACAAAAAAGAATGATTCTGAAATCGTGCTTAAGTTTTTACATAAGAATATATTTACCGAGTTTGAAGTGCCTCGAGCCAACATTAATGACGAGGGAACCCACTTTGACAACAAGTTAATTGCCAAAGCATTGGGAAAATATGAAGTCCATCACAAGATTTCCACGGCATACCATCCACAGATGAATGTCCAAGATGAAATATCCAATTGCAAGATAAAGTAGATCTTATAAAAAGTGGTGAATCCGAGATAGAATGATTGGTTACCAAAGTTAGATGAGCACTCTAGGTGTACAAAATAACTTTTAAGACTCCTCTCGACATGTCACCCTTCAAGTTGGTGTATGGGAAGGCTTGCCGTGTAATAACCCAAATAGTAGGCAGTGACTAATTCGAAAAGAATTAAAAATTTGGAAGACTAAATTGAATAAAAGGTAAAGTATAAGAAATGACTTAAGTAAGACCAATGTGTAAGAGATGGATTAATGAAAGGGCATTTTGGTATTTTAAGTTAAATGAATTTAAAACATATTTACATTCTAGGGATTTAATTAAAAGGGGAAAGTAAGTCAAAGAAGCTATTCTTTTTCTTCTTTCTTCTTTCCCGTGGGTTTTGCTCTCCTCAATAGCTCCAAATGTAAACTTTAATTAATCAGTTTTTCCTTTTGATTATGGATAGTTCTTGTAACCTTAAGTGATATATAAGCTTAAGGAAAGGTTATATATGATTAAAATTATGAGATGGAAGAAATAATAAAGAATTAAGAAAATGGGTTTTGAAATGATATGTTAAAATATGAGTGTTTATTGAGGTTTATTGGTAGAATTTATTTGTCATAGAGGTAAATGAAAGATTAGAAGAATCATATGAGTGTAAAAACAAACTAGAGATTTTGGTGTAATTCTTAGAATCAAATGCTCTTGAAGGATACTAGATGTTTTAAGTAATTAAATGAAGGAAAGTTAGAATGGATAAGTAGAGAAGAGTTAAATAGCATTGTTGGGTGAAAATATAAAGAAATTTGGCCCCATTTGGCTAATAATCGGGTTAAAAACTGGAAAATCTAGGCAAGGATATCGGTACTGATAGAATAGTACCGATACTGTAGGCTAAAATAGGATGAATTAGCTAAGTAGTATCAATACTGATTCAATCAGTATCGATACCAAAGAGGTAGTATCGATACCATGGTAAGGGTATCGATACCAATCATCATTGAAGCTAAAATTGGTATCGACACCAGAAAGGGGTATCAATACATAGTATGGTAGTATCGATACCATGGTAAGGGTATCGATACCAGGTAACATCAAAACTAAAATTGGTATCGATACCGTAAGGGGGTATCGATACCATAGTATAGAAGTATCGGTACCAAGGTAGTAGTATCGATACTATGGAGCCAGAAATGTTAAAAATAGGTTGATATTCTTCTAGAAAGTTAATGATATGTCCTTCTTACTATGGTTTAAGTATAATGGTTAGGAAATATACTAACATTGGGTATGGTACATGTTTTAACGGGTGCTTGAGTAGATCGAAACCAAGCTCTCGAGTCAAGCAAAACTAAAGACAAAGGCAAAGTACCGGAGTGATCAATTTTATGTTTTGGATACATAGCGAGGAAAGTCAGGTGAGTGCATTTAATTGTGTAACTATATGTTGTACCAATCATATATGTATGATTGTTTAATATGTATGCAGGGATTACCAAAGAGGCACTATGTGTGCAAATCCACGGAATTCATCATGAGTTGATGAATTACCGTACAGGCACTATGTGTGCAAATCCACAGAATTTATCATGAGTTGATGAATAACCGTACAGACACTATGTGTGTAAATCCACGAAATTCATCATAAGTTGATGAATAACCGTACAAACACTATGTGTGCAAATCTACAGAATTTATCATGAGTTGATGAATAACCGTACAAACACTATGTGTGCAAATCCATGAAATTCATCATGAGTTGATGAACTACCATATAGGAACTACGTGTGCATCTTAATAAATGAACATGAATAAGAAATTGGTAAATTACCATGTTAGCACTAAGAGTGCAAATGTATAAGGTGTATAATTATTTATAATATCAATTAACCGTTGAGTGAAAGAATATTGTCATAACTGTACAATTTGTAGAAAGATGTCAATTATGCCAGTTAAATGAAAGATTAGACACTGTTGAGTAAAAGAATAATGGACTAGTTATGCATTGAACAAAAAAGTGTCAAATATGCAAGTTAAGTGAAAAGCTAAATACCTTTGGGTAAAAGAATAAATGAATTATAATGTTGATTGTCTCTAGAGACGATTATTTCATAAAGATGCAAAGGGTATGTAAATTATAGTTTTTAGTGAGAAAGTAAAATCATCGCTCAAAGTGATATCGAAAATGATTGTGAAAAAGATGAGATAGAAAGATCTATATATATATATATATAACTTTTATGGTTAATATGATAGATACTCAAATAATTAAAGTAGAAGTGTTTGAAAATTTCAAAAAAAATTTGGGAATTTATAGATGTATTTTTTAGGTAAATTTATTGATTTACCTCTATATCGAAAGGTGAAATTCAAGGTTAATAGTTATTAAGGTATTGAACATGTTTCTATGATTTAGTATTATGTGACTTAAGTGAGTCAATAGAATTAGAGACTTAATTATAAGAGTTAATTTATCAAAGTCTTGTCAGCTCGAGTATTTCATCTTGGGAAGTATATGTGTTATTAGCGAAAAGGCAGATAAATTTATATTGTTATACATAGATTTTAACAGTTAAATAAGACTCTTCGAGAGAAGAACTTGTCTACCAAACTATTCAAATGTGAAACTTTGGTTAGCAGAGATGGTTTTCTTTGACAATGTTTTTTCGACATAAGGTATAAGAGTAGATCTTAAGAAAAACTTATGTTGTAGTAAATTGAAAACTCCCAAAGAATGATACTAAAGTTTGGATTTCTTTGGGAGCTTGTTGTTTACTATCGAAGGTTAGTGAAAAATGTTTCGACACAAGCTTTGATGCTAATCAAGTTTTAAGGAAAGATATGTCTTTTTGTAGAACGAAATAGGATCAAGAGAGTTTTGGAAATACTAAAGAGGATTGTAACAGAGATACTAGAGTTATACAACTTGAGTGGTAAATATTATGTAGTTTTTACTAATGCATCTATCAACGGTTTAGGAAGTGTGCTTATGTACAAAGGTAAGGTTGTGGCATATGCCTCAATAAAGTTAAAGAATCACAATAGAAATTATCTACACATGATTTAGAGTCAGCCATGATCGAGTATCTTAAAAGATTTGATGTCATTAATTGTATAGTGGACGGTGCTATAGTTATGCTAATTAAAAAAGTCTCATGCTGATTTAAAGAGAAAATTAGTTAAGTAACAAGAAAGTGATAAAGTTTTTCCTGAAAGTATCACTTCGAAAGGAAGTATTGCAGTTTGGATTGAGTTCAAGAATTATTGAACCTTAATAAATTTTATCAGTTAGCGTTTGGCTCTCGAAATGGACAAGATATATAATGTTTTAATGTGTCATTGATTAGTAATGACCAATCAAAACCATTGCATGTTCTTACTTTGGGAAATGAAGATTCGATTAAAATTGAATTATGAAAAAGAACCAATGTAGATTTGGACTAGAGAAATCCAGAAACAACGTAACAAAACGATTTCTCTAGTTGAAGTATTGTGGTAAAAACATAAAATCTTTAAATTCGAGGATGAATTTTCTTAAGGCGGAATTGTAAAACCCCAAATAGCAAGTCAATGACTAATTTGAAAGGAATTAAAATTTTGGAAGATAAAATTGAATAAAAGGTAAAGTATAAGAAATGAATTAAGTAATAGCAATGCGTAAAAGATGGATTAATGAAAGGGCATTTTGATATTTTTAAGTAAAATGAATTTAAAACCTATTTAAATTAAAGGGATTTAATTTAAAGGGGAAAGTAAGTCAAAGAAGTTATTTCTTCTTCTTCTTTCTTTTTTCCCGTGGGTTTTGCTCTCATCCTTAGCTCCAAAGGTAAACTTTAATTAATCAATTTTTCCTTTAGATTATGGGTAGTTCTTATAACCTTAAGTGATATATAAGCTTAAGAAAATGTTATATACGATTAAAATAATGAGATGGAAGAAATAATAGAGAATTAGGAAAATGGATTTTGATATGATATGTTAAAATATGAGTGTTTATTGAGGTTTATTGGTAGATTTGACTTGTCACAGAGGTAAATGAAAGATTAGAAGCATCGGATGAGCGTTAAAACAAACTAGAGATTTTCGTGTGATTCTAAGAATCAAATGCTCTTGAGGGATACTAGATGTTTTAAGTAATTAAATGAAGGAAAGTTAGTATGGATAAGTAGAGAAAATTTACATAGCATTGTTGGGTGTAAATATATAGAAATTTGGCCCCCATTTAGCTAATAATCGAGTTAAAAACTAAAAAATCTAGGCAAGGGTATCGGTACTAATAGAACAGTACCGATATTGTAGGCTAAAATGGGATGAATTAGCTATGTAGTATCGATACTAATTCAATCAGTATTGACACCGACGAGATAGTATCGATACCATGGTAGGGGTATCGATACCAAGCATCATCGAAGCTAAAATTGGTATCGACACCGGAAAGGGGTATCGGTACCATAGTATAGTAGTATCGATATCATGGTAAGGGTATCGATACCAGGCAACATTGAACCTAAAATTGGTATCGATACCATAAGGGGGTATAGGTTCCATAGTGTAGAAGTATCGATACCAGGGTAGTAGTATCGATACTATGAAGTCAGAAATGTTAAAAATAGGCTGATATTGGTATAAAAAGTTAATGATATGTTCTTTTGAGTATGGTTTAAGTTTAATGGCTAGGAAATATACTAACATTAGGTATGATACATGTTTTAATGGGTTCTTGAGAAGATCGGAACCAAGCTCCCGAGTCAAGCAAAACTAAAGACAAAGGAAAAGTACCAGAGTGATCAACTTTGCGTTTTGGATACATAGAGAGGAAAGTCAGGTGAGTGCATTTAATTGTGTAACTATATGTTGTACCAATCATATATGTATGATTGTTTAATATGTATGTGGGGATTACCAAACAGACACTATGTTTGAAAATCCACGGAATTCATCATGAGTTTATGAATAACCGTACAGGTACTATGTGTGTAAATCCACGAAAATCATCATGAGTTAATGAATAATCGTACAAGCACTATGTGTGCAAATCCGCAGAATTCATCATGAGTTGATGAATAACAGTATTAGCACTATATTTGCAAATCAACTTAATTCATCATGAGTTGATGAATAACGGTAGAGGCATATGTGTGCAAATCCACGTAATTCATCATGAGTTGATGAATAACCGTACATACACTATGTGTGCAAATCCACGGAATTCACCACGAGTTGGTCAATAACCGTACATGCACTATGTGTGCAAATCCACAGAATTAATCATGACTTGATGAATAACCGTACAGGCACTATGTGTGCAAATCCACGGAATTCATTATGAGTTGATGAACTACCGTATAGGCACTACGTGTGCATCTTAATAAATGAACATGAATAGAAAATTGGTAAATTACCATGTTAGCACTAAGAGTGAAAATGTATAAGGTTTATAATTATTTATGATATCAATTAACCGTTGAGTAAAAGAATAATGGCATAATAGTGCAATTGGTAGAAAGGTGTCAATTATGCTAGTTAAATGAATGATTAAACACTGTTGAGTAAAAGAATAATGGACTAATTATGCATTGGACAGAAAAGTGTCAAATATGAAAGTTAAGTGAAAAGCTAAATGCCTTTAGGTAAAAGAATAAATGAATTATAATGTAATGTGATATGAATGGCATATAAGTGATATGAAGGGATGTTATAAAGGAAAAATATAAACAAAACATAATGGAAATGAAAGGATACCTAAATGAAAATACCAAACGGTGTATTAACAATAATTAAGGTACCACCATAATGATTATAAATGATACATGGTCAATTTGCACCTTGGTGCATTACATGTATAGTACTCTCACATTTAATTTACACAGGGAAAATAAAGAATAAAGGGGGAAAATATATAGAAGGATAAGTATGATGGACATACTAAGAATAATTTCCATGATGGTATGAAATAATTATGGTTTAACTAAGGAGGGCTTAACTGGTCCTTATGAATGATGAAATTAAATTATTCATTCAATATTTATAAGATATTGTCGTATAATTATAATATCCTTGCAGAATTATGTATCATTAAGTAAATACTTAACGTGTGTTTATTTCACGCGTAGGTAAAGGCAAAGATTAATTGCGTAAGGAGTGTAGCAATAGCATCAACTTTCATCAATTAAAGGTTAACTCATCAGTAACATTATGACAATCTTATTTATTTTGAGAACATAGTCGACATGTAATTAAACTGTAGTGAATATTTTGTAATGTATTTAAGTGTTAGTTTTAGTATGTTTCTTTTATAAATATCATATTTTATAGTTGATCAAATTGAAACAATTTTTTACGGGTTTTAAAATGAAAAAAAGTTTTATAAAGTGAAGTGACCTCTGTATCTCGTGTACGGAAAGATATACGGGATATGGGTGTTACATGCCACCTCCATGTTGAGCTGGAACACAAGCCGTATTGGGCCAATAAAATGCTAAATTTTGATCCTCAATTAATTAGGGAGAAAAGATTGTTTGAGCTTAATAAGATGGAAGAGTTCATGGCACGAGCATTTGATAATGCCAAACTATACAAAGAAAATACTAAAAAGTGGCATGACCAAATGTTGATGCCACGACATTTTCATGTTAGCCAACAAGTATTACATTACAATTCAAGGTTAAGCTCTTCCTTGGAAAACTTAAATCTAGATGGTTAGGACCATTTGAGGTGCATCACGTCTACCCTCATAGAACAATTGATAAAAAAATATAGACGATGGGATAATTTTTAAAGTCTATAGTCAGTGCTTGAAACTTTACAATGGAGCTCCACCTTTGAACGACAAGTCAGTGCTTTACCTATACGACATTTGAGTGTTCCTTCCCCATGAACCAAATTTAAATTCCACAACATTGGATTTTGATATTTTTTGCATAAATAAAGAATTTATTTTTATTTTTACTATTTTATTATTCATGGATATTTACAAATTGTTTTGTATTGTAGGGACCTACCACAACTCATGACTAAATGATGGAGCTGTTACCAATGGAAGAAAAGACAAAATTTAGGAGGGAAATATTCTTTTTACACTTTATTAATTTATTTTATTTTTATTTCCTTCGTTTATTTGTCCATTTACCCCTCATTTAATTCTTACTTTTTACTTTTTCACCTACCCATTTAACCTTATCCACTCAATTACTTTCAATCGTCCACTCATTCTCTCTTTTTCACTATTTCTTTTAACTTTTAATCTTCTTCGTTTATCTTTCCCTCTACACTAATGCCATTGTTGTAAGGAAGTAAAGCTCTCAAAATTTTGTTCTTTCTTCTTCCAAATCAGTTCCAAAATGGTGCGCAAGCGACCTTCAAGAGCCGAAGCAACTTTCCCTAAACAGTTCATGGATGAAGCTGCGAAGGAATAGTTCCAAAACTATTTTTTGAGTTGGGTTTTATTTTCACCGAATAGCAAGGTGAAACTTTTGGGCTGGATCTCATGGACATTGCCGAGCCCCATAAAAGGTTAAAGTTTGCGCGACACCCCAACACCGTCAATGCCTCATTGGTTAAAGAGTTTTATGCGAATATATTGAAACCAAACCAACATGCTATTTTTGTTAGGGGTCACTATATTTGTTTTACACAGTCAGTGATTAATCTTTATTTTCAGTTGTAAGATATCATCGATCAACATGTTGATTTTGAAAAGAAAGCCGATAGTGCGATGTACGATGGTATACTTGAAGATTTGTGTTCTTAAAAAACAGAATGCAATGGTTGTCATGCTAGTATTTTTTTGTCAACCGATAGTGTCTCCAACCTCGTGCGAATTTGTGGAACTATTTCATGAAACACAAGTTAATGTCGATTGCCCATAACACGATGGTAACCCTTCATTATCTAATGTTATTAGATTATATTATTGTTACTCGTTCAATTGATGTGGTTCGTATAATTATTGAGCAAGTGCATGAGCGTTTAGGAAAGAAATCTTCTGAGTTGGTGTTCCCAAATCTTATCACGTCATTGTGTTAGAAAAACAAGGTGGTTGAAAGTGGTTTTGAAGAGGTTTTATCTGGAGTGTTGGGCATCACGAGAGCACGAATACATATTTTGTTGGGATTAGTTAAACCCAAATCAAAGGCAGCCAACACTGAGGAGTCCAAGGAAGATGAAACTCGCAATTTCGAGGCAAGACTGATTACCCTCGAGGAATATGTCCAAAAGACAAGGACTCACTTGAGTGCTCTCACGGGTGATTTAAAGAATTTCTTTGGATACGTCAATAAATGGTATGGAGTCAATATTGCATGAGATAATCTATCACAAGGAATGATATTTCCCAGGTTTCTCGGATGAAATTTAGCCAGTAATTGACAATGTCTAGGTAACCCCTGAACCTGATGAGCCCGTACAAGACCCTACAACCTTGCCCCCATCTCATGTTGTTCCTGATGAGCCATCCCATACAGACCACAACCAAGATGCAACACCAGAGCCTCCTTCCACACGTAGAACCAACCGTCGAATCAAGATTTTAATAGGGCACGCTAACACATATATTGCCTAATATTACTCAATATCTCCAGAATCCAGTCCCACCCCACTAAGGCAGTGCACCAAGCGTGGAACTGCAAGCACATCCACTGCAACACCGCCACCACTATAGAAATTGAGGTACCTCCTTTAGTTACTTAGTTATTTTAATCATTAAGGGTAATGTTTCTCTTAAGTTTGGAGAGGTAGTATTCTTTGTAGAACATGTGCATGATAGTATTAGCATAAAAATATGCCATGACATCAGTAATTGGTAGGACAATTAGCCTTGACATTAAAATTTGGTATTATTCTTAAATGATAAAGCACTGTTTAATGAACTCCCTTATGTCTGAATTTTGTTTAATCATGAATAAATGTTTTGACATAGCTATAGAGGGACACCCCTCTTTATCGTGGCATTACCTGGAAATCTCTTTAATAAATGGCAACCACACACATATGAGTGAATGAAGGTAGCCACATGATGGCTCTACATGTTTACACTATTGAGGCAATGCCTAAATACCACGTTTCAATAAATTGTAGCCACAACAAGTGTAGATCATAGTTGTGATGGGTTGACTCTGCTCGTAGCAGCATAAACAATAGAGAAAAAATATGTATTAAGAAAAAAAGATGTATAAATATGTTTAATGAATGAGTAAATGTCGTGGGAAAACTAGGGAGCTCAATTAGAAATTGCCTAAATTCATTAATTATAGATTAGATACAATCATACACACACACAATCACAAAGAATCTTGACCTAGGGAAAAATACTTGATTTCTTGATATGTCTAGCTTGTGAAGCCAATTCTTTATGAGGATTGAAATTCAATTTTTGTCTTGTTGTCTTATTGTTGAAAATTACCATGACATTTTGATTATGTTAATTGCTATCCATTTCTTGAGGACAAGCAATAGCTTAAGTATGGGGGTGTTATAACTCTATAAAAGACTAATTTTAAGGCCTTTTTCACTTAATTTATTGTTTGTCTAAGGGTTCATATAGGTCATTTTAGATTCATGTAGTTGCATTTGTGGTGGTTGTATTATTTTTACTTTGTTAAGGTGTTATATGATGTGAAAGGTGTGGTTGGTTAGTCATGTACATGAAACAAGGAACATAGGGAAAGTTGAGAAGAATGCCATGACATCACATGTTACTGATGTAACATCCCCAAAATAGGGCTAGTAACTAAAATGTAAGTTTTTGAAACTTTGTGATAAATTTTGGAAAATTGATAAGTTCAGGGGTTTATTTGGAAAATTATTTGTGTAGGATTAAATAGAAAAGAAAGGAAATTAGAAGGGAATATTGGTCATTAGACAAGAAAATAATAAAAAATTCCATTATGGTTGTTTTATATAGCCACATGGAATAGGGGAGAAAGAAATCAGAGAGTCCTAGACATCTTTTTCCTCTTTTCTTTCTCAACCTATCGTGACTCCATAAGCTAAGGTAAGGATTCTTCTATTTGGTCATTTTTTGTAATTTATAAGAGGTTTTGATCCTTGAGGTATTGGGAAAACTTAAGGAAAGCTTAAGGTTGATTAAAATTCATATATTGATAAGTTATGAGAGATTGAATATAAGAATTCTTTAAGTGAGTTGTTGAGGAAGAGTTAGTAAGTGAAGTTTGAGATTAAATTTGACTTCTCGTTAGTTAGAACAAGAGATTTATGAGGTTATAAAGCTTTTATAGCAAAGTTGAAATTTTGGTATGATTTTTTATTGCAAGTATGCTATTGAGAATTTGGATGATTAGGAGTAATAAAGTGAAATAAATTGGTTTGGGAGAGTATAATTTAGTTTAAAAGCTCTAAAGAATAGTTAGATAAGGAAGTTAGTAAAGGTAGGGAAAATTTTTGAGATAAATGAGTCATTTCTGGGTTAGGGGTATCAGTACTAGATGAACAATACTGATACTTCAAAGTGAAAATGGATGATATTTGGGTATGGGTATCAAAAAGTATACATGGCAACAAAAAGTGCAAAAATTCTGCTCTGATAGAGTAATGAATATGTTGTCTTACTAGTAGAGTTATATTATTATGTTTATTAGATGTCTGACCATGAGAGCTCCCAAAGTGAAAGGATAAATAATAGACCTCAAGGTAGTAGCAATTCACCTGCCCTGGCCATGCAAGGTGAAGAGCGAACCCTCTGGTCGTGCCTGATTGAGATCAAGGATTATTTTTCAGGACATTGAACGTAATTCTGATACGTTTTCAACCTTCTTCTCCCTTAACTCCTAGAATAAATATAACAAAAGAGTTAAAAGGGTTAGGAGCACCCAAGTTCAAAGGTGAAGCTAAGGAAAGTCCTGTTGTTGCGGGCCTTTGGTTAAATGATGTGAAGATAATGCTAGAGGGTCACCACTGTTGTAAATTGGAAAAGTTAGATGGTGTAGTTTCATTGCTTCGCGGGCAAGCTAGGGTATGGTGGACAAATATCACCATAAGAATGCCAAGTGATATACTGACGTGGTCATTGTTTTTAGAAGAATTCAATAATAATAAGTATATTGGTGATCAGTTTTATTAGGCAAATAAGGCAAGAATTCTTGAACTTAAAGCAAGGGAACTACACTGTGTATGAGTATGAATGTGAATTTAATATGCTAAGTAGATTTGATGCTGAATTAATTCTGACTGAGAAGGATATATGTGATTGGTTTGTGGAGGGATTGTGCCCTAGGTTAAAAGAGTTGTTGTTAGCTTTGAATTTGTCATCTTTTCAAGAAGTGGTTAATCGTTCTAAAGCTCTAGATAGAGCTTAGAATGAGAGGTATGGAGAACAAAAATCTCAGATGAGTAAGAAAGCTGGTGCTTCATCAAGTTCAACACCATCAAAGAGATGTAGAGATTCTAATTTTCAAATTCAAATTAAGTTAGAATCATCTGCATCTTCTATTAGAAGATCAAATTTAAGTCAATAAAGGTAATTTTTGCATTGTGGAAAGAATCATACCAGAGTATGTCGAGTGGTCTCCAGAGCTTGCTTTAGATGTGGTGACATCGGTCATTTTATTCGAGATTGTCCATTCATGACGGATGAGGCTACACAAAGCGAACGATCTGTTACGGTATCTCAGAGAAGTAGAGGCAGAGGTCTAGGAAGAAATCAGTCGGAGACATCTACTCAACATGAGATGCGTTCAACTGCCCGAGTATACAATATAAGGACTAACAAAGATCATGATGATCCAGAGATAATTGCAGGTACTTTTCAACTATGTGGTAAAGTAGTTTAGGTTTTGATATATCCGGGATCAACACATTTATACAGTAGTAACAAATTAGTGGGAGAATTGGAAATTTTGATTAGAAGCAGTAAGTAATGATGTGATATCGATTAAACCATTACAACATGGTTCTTAGGTAAATAAGTTGTATCAAATTCGTTTGAGTTAGGAGAAATTATTCTGAAAAGTATATAAGGAGATAAAAATGATTATTTAATAAAAAATATTATAGAACACGATTTTTTGTAAGTAGTCTTGACTATAAAAGGTATGTGAGGGTAAGTGTAATAAAGTTAATGGATTGGAAGAAAATGTCAGGCTAAGTTAATCAAGTATGGTGTGGATTTGCTTATGGTTGTGTATCTTGACCATGTAGAGGTAGTCAAGGGATGAGGATTGTACAAGAGTAAGGGTTTTTCTTATGTTGTAAAATAATTAAGGAATGATGAAAGAAAGCATTAGTGGTAATTAGGGTTATCCTATTGATAGAACCCTATTATTTACATAGTGAATGACATTATTTGGATTCTAAAGATTGAATGTAGGTGTGGAATGGAATAAGTGAGAAGGATAGATTATTAATTGTAAATATGAAAGATGTGTATAGACAACATCCCCATCTCTTTGTGTTGTGAAAATTAGAGGATGAATTTTCTTAAGGGGAATATTTGTAACATCCCAAAACAGAGCTAGTGACTAAAATGTAAGTTTTTGAAACTTTGTGATCAATTTTAAAAAAATGATAAGTTCATTGGTTTATCTGGAAAATTGATTATGTAGGATTAAAGAGCAAAAAAAAAGGAAGTTAGAAGGGCATATTGGTCATTAGACAAGAAAATAATTAAAAATCCATTATGGTTGTTTTATATAGCCACGTGGAAGATAAGAGTAATAAATTAGAGAGTTCTAGACATTTTCTTCCTCCTTTCTTCATCAACCTATCGTGACTCCATAAGCTAAGGTAGGGATTCTTCTATTTTCTCACTCTTTGTAATTTATAAGAGTTTTGATCCTTGAGGTATTGGGAAAACTTAAGGTTGATTAAAATTCAAAGATTGATAAGTTATGAGAGATTGAATATAAGAAGTCTTTAAGTGAGTTGTTGAGGAAGATTTAGTAAGTGCAGTTTGAGATTAAATTTGACTTGTCATCAGATAGAATAAGAGATTTATGAGGTTAAAAAGGTTTTATAGCAAAGTTGAAAATTTGGTATGATTTTTGATTGCAAGTATGCTATTGAGAATTTGGATGATTAGGAGTAATAAAGACAAATAAGTTTGGTTGGGAGAGTATTGTTGAGTTTAAAAGCTTTAAAGAAGAGTTAGATGAGGAAGTTAGCAAAGTTTAGGAAAATTTTTGAGTTAAATGAGTCAATTTTGGGTTAGGGGTATCAGTACTAGATGAATAGTACTGATACTTCAAAGTGAAAATGGATGATATTTGGGTATGGGCATCGATACTGGATGAACAGTATCGATACCATAAGTCAAAAGTTGATAATTTATTCATGGAGTATCGATACTGAAGTAGTAGTATGCATACTAGGGGTATCGATACCAATGTAGAAGTATCAGTACAATTTTTAGCATTGAAATTCTAGAACCGAGAATTGGTATTGATACTGAAGTATAGTATCGATACCATAGTAAAGAAGTATCAGTACTATATCTAACGTACTGATACTATTCATATGGATAGTGTGAAATTAAGTGTTTTGTTTAGTATATGTTTTTAAAGAATTATTTACAGTAATTGAACTCCGATATTCATATAAGTAGTATATTTGTGTAGATATCGATCGAAGGCAAGTCTAAGACGATTTGAAGCTATAAGAGTGTACAAGAGTCAAAAGTGTTTAAATTGACTACTGAGGCAAGGTGAGTGCATATTATATTGTATATGATGTTTTATGGAAATAAGACTTGTGATGAGGCTATTTCCAATGTTTTAATTACATGATTCTAAGAATACAAGCATATTGGTTATATGGTTTCTATGTGTACATGACTATATGTTTAGGCAGTATATGCATTGTTATTCATACACTATGTGTTGCATGTTACCTTATCTGACAATGCGCTATGTGAGTACATGTCTATGTGACAAGTTATATGAAATTGAACTAAGTGAATATATGGAACTAGTATGTAAGTGATGTGATATAATATAAGTGATTATGTGAAACTGTTAGATAAGCTATATGTCATTGATCTACGAGACTATATAAAAATGTATACATAAGTACATGCATAAGTTTATATGTTATATGCACTATTATACATAAGCTATGTGTTATATGTTATTTTGTGTGCTATGTGATCTATGTGAAAATATGAGAACAAGATATAAGCTATGTGACATGATCCACGTGATTACATGAACATAAAATATAAGCTATGTGACATAATCTACATGATTATCGGTCTATGTGAAATAAGATATAATAAATAATATAAATGGTAAAGCCTATAGTATGTGATATGAGAGTTGGGGGTATAATTGGCATGCCAAGAGTTGAGATTTATACGCTGTCTTTCGGGACAATTCTATGTGGTCATTCGGTATATTTCTATGCAGTCCTTCAGGATATATATGTGGTCCTTCGGGATATTCTATGTGGCACTTCGGTGCGTTTTCTACGCGTCACTTTGGTACAATTTATACGAGCTGTGGTGATAGTATTTGTGGACAACCTCAATGCACTCACATACTTTAAGTTCTCAAAAATGTATCATGGACTAATAAAAGATGGTTTTTTGTTTTGTTTGGTGAAATGTATTATATGTTGTTTACGAATGTTAATTACAAGTTATATGACTAAAGGGACTAATGATAATAATGTTAATGATGATAATGATGGTATATTTGCATGTAAGCATTTTACTAAATGAAATGTTATACAGTTTTGTATGAAATTATGGTATGAAATGTACATGCATTATTAAGTAGTTAAAGTTTCCATTATACGTTTTATATGCCTCACTAAGTCAACGACATAGCGTGGGAGCGTTTCACACGTAGGTTCAGAAAAGTTAGAAGATTATAGGAAGAAGTCAAGACAACATAAGTCTTCTGAAGATCATATTAGAAAGGATTTAATAGTAAGTGTTTTGTTGTATTAGATATGGTTTGCATGTATTTAAATGTTAAATTGTATATGCTCTGATCATTTTGCAAACAAACTTTATTGTAATTTATGTAAACTATTAAGTATTGTATTTGCAGTTGGAATTGAATTTTCTTTATTTCCAAGATCAAAGAGTTTCACCGTTTTCATGTAAACTAAAGTTTAAATTTTTTTATCTATCGTTTAAAAGTAAACGATTTGAAAAGTCAATATGACAACTTGAATTCGTATCTGGGTTGGATACGAGTTGGGGTGTTACATTTAATGGTATCAGAGCTAAGGTTTAATCAATTCTATGCGTAAACTGAAGTTAAATAAGTTTGAAAAATTATTTATGCCAACAAAAAGTGAAAAACTTCTGATCTGATAGAGTAATGAATATTTTGTCTTACTAATATAGTTATAAGGTTATGTTAATTAGATGTTTGACCACGAGAGCTCCCGAAGTGAAGGGAGAAATGATAGTCCTGAAGGTAGTAGCAATTCACCTACCCTGGCCTGGCAAGGTGAAGAGCGAATACCTCCGGTCATGCCTGTTTGAGATTAGGGGGTTGTTTTTCAGGACATTAAATACTATTATGACGCGGTTTCAACCTCCTGCTCCCTCAATTCCTAGAATAAATATAGCAAAAGAGTTAAAAGGGTAGGATCACCCGATTTCAAGGGTGAATTTGAGAAAGATCCTATTGCTATAGACCTTTGGTTAAATGATGTGAAGATAATGTTAGAGGGTCTCCATTGTTCTGAAGTGGAAAAGTTAGATGGAGTAGTTTCATTACTTCGCAGGTAAACTAGGGTATGGTGGACAAATGTTACCATAAGAATGTCAAGTGATCTAGTGACATGATCATTGTTTTTAGATGAATTCAAGAATAAGTATATTGGTGATCAGTTTATTAGGCAAATAAAGTAAGAATTATTGAACTTAAAGAAAGGGAACTACACTGTGTATGAGTATGAATGTCACTTTAATACGCTAAGTAGATTTTCTGCTGAGTTAATTCTGACTGAGAATGATATATGTGATTGGTTTCTGGAGGGATTATTCCCTAGATTAAAAGAGTTATTGTTAGCTTTAAATATATCATCTTTTCAATAAGTGGTTAATCGTGCTAAAGCTCTAGAGAGAGCTCAAAATGAGATGTATGGAGAACAAAAATCTCATATGAGTAAGAGAGCTGGTGCTTTATCAAGTTCAACACCATCAAAAAGAAGTATAGATTCTGAATTTCAACCTCAAATTAAGTCAAAACCATTTGTATCTTCTGTTAGAAGGTCAAATTTAAGTCAATCAAGGCAATGTCTGTATTATGGAAAGAATCATATCGGAGTATGTCGAGTGGTCTTCGGAGACTGCTTTAGATGTGGTGACATCATACATTTTATTCGAGAATGTCCATTCATGACTGATGAGGATATACAAAGCAAGCGATCTGTTACGGTATCTTAGAGAAGTAGAAGCAGAGATCAAGAAAGAAATCAGTCGGAGTCATCCACTCAACATGAGATGCGTTCAACTGCTCAGGTTTACAATATAAGGACTAAAAAAGATCACGATGATCCAGAGATCATTGCAGGTACTTTTCAATTATGTGGTAAAGTAGTTTTGGTTTTGATATATCCAGGATCAACACATTTATACAATAGTAACAAATTAGTGAGAAAATTGGAAATTTTGATTAAAAGTAGTAAGTAATGATGTGATAGTGATTAAACCATTAGGGCATGGTTCTAGGGTAAATAAGTTGTATCGAATTCGTTTGAGTTACGAGAAATTTATTCTAAAAAATATACAAGGAGCTAAGAATGATTAGTTAATAAGAAATATTATAGAACATGATTTTGTTTAAGTAGTTCTGACTATAAAGGGTATGTGAGGGTAAGTGTAATAGAGTTAATAGATTGGAAGAAAATGTCAGGCTAAGCTAATAAGTATGAGTGGATTTGCTTATGGTTGTGTATCTTGATCTTGTAGAGGTAGTCAAGGGATGAGGATTGTACAAGAGTAAGGGTTTTTCTTATGTTGTAAAGTAATTAAGGAATGATGAAAGAAAGTATTAGTGATAATTAGGGTTATCGTGTTGATAAAACCCTATTATTTATATAATGAATGCCATTATCTGGATTCTAAAGATTGAATGTAGGTATGGATTGGAATGACTGAGAAGGCCAGATTTTTAATTGCAAATATGAAAGATATGTATAAACATCATCCCCATCTCTTTGTGCAGTAAATATTCAAGGATGAATTTTCTTAAGGGGAGATTTGTAACATCCCCAAAATAGGGTTGGTGATTAAAATATAAGTTTTATAAACTTTGTGATCAATTTCAAAAAATTGATAAGTTCAGGGGTTTATCTGGAAAATTATTTATGTTGGATTAAATAGAAAAAAGGAAGTTAGAAGGGAATATTGGTCATTAAACAAGAAAATAATTAAAAATCCATTATGGGTTTTTTATATAGCCACGTGGAAGATGGGAGAAAGAAATCAGAGAGTTCTATACATCTTCTTCCTTATTTCTTCCTCAACCTATCATGACTCCATAAGCTAAGGTAAGGATTCTTCTATTTGGCAATTTTTTGTAATTTATAAGAGGTTTTGATCATTTAAGTATTGAGAAAACTTAAGGAAAGCTTAAGGTTGATTAAAATTCAAAGATTGATAAGTTATGAAAGATTGAATATAAAAAGTCTTTAAGTTGGTTGTTGAGGAAGAGTTAGTTAGTGAAGTTTGAAATTAAATTTGACTTGTTATCAGTTAGAATAAGAGATTTATGAGGTTAAAATGGTTTTATAGCAATGTTGAAAATTTGGTATGATATTTTATTGCAAGTATTCTTTTGAGAATTTGGATGAATAGGAGTAATAAACTGAAATAAGTTGGTTTAGGAGAGTATAGTTGAGTTTAAAAGCTTTAAAGAAGAGTTAGATGAGGAAGTTAGCAAAGTTTGGGAAAATTTTTGAGTTAAATGAGTCAGCTCTGGGTTAGGGGTATCGGTACTGGATGAACAGTATAAATACTACAAAGTGAAAATGGTTGATATTTGGGTATGGATAATTACTCATGGAGTATCGATACTGAAGTAGTACCATCGGTACTAGTGGTATCGATACCAATGTAGTTGTATCGGTACCATTTTTAGCACTGAAATTCCAGAACCAAGAAATGGTATCGATACTGAAGTATAATATCGATACCATAGTAAAGGAGTATCGGTATTGTATCTAAGGTACTGATACTATTCATATGGATAGTGTGAAATTAAGTGTTTTGATTAGCATATGTTTTTAAGGAATTATTTATAGTAATTGAACTCCAATATTCATATAAGTAGTATATTTGTGTAGATATCGATCGAATGCAAGTCCAAGACGATTTGAAGCTATAAGAGTGTACAAGAGTCATAAGTGTTTGAATTGACTAGTGAGACCAAGGTGAGTGCATATTATATTGTATATGATGTTTTATGGAAATAAGACTTGCGATAAGTCTATTTCCAATGTATTGATTACATAATTCTATGATTGCAAGCATATTGGTTTTATGGTTTCTATATGTACATGAATATATGTTTAGGTAGTATATGTGATATGAGAGTTGGGGGTATAATTGGCATGCCAAGAGTCGAGGGTTCTACGTGGTCCTTCGGGATAATTCTATGTGGTTCTTTGGGACATATATGTGGTCCTTCGAGAAATTCTATATGGCACTTCGGTACATTTTCTAAGCGACACATCGGTGCAATTTATACGTGTTGTGGTGATAGCATTTGTGCACAACCTCAATGCACTCACATACCTTAAGTTCTTAGAAGTGTACCATGGTCTAATAAAATAGATAATATAAATAAATTGCATGTGATGTTGTGTGTTTTTATTTAGTGATATGTATTATATGATGTTTACGATTGTTAATTACAAGATTACATGATTAAAGGAACTAATGATAATAATGTTAATTATGATAATGATGGTATATTTGCATATAAGCATTTTGCTATATGAAATGTTATATGGTTTTGTATGAAATTATAGTACGAAATGTACATGCATTGTTACATAGCTAAAGTTTCCATTATACATTTTATATGCCTCACTAAGTCAACGACTTAGCGTGTGAGTCTTTCACATGTAGGTTCAAAAAGCTAGAAGATTATAGATAGAAGTCAGGAAAACATAAGTCTTCTGATGATCAGATCATAAAGGATTTAACAGTACATGTTTTGTTGTATTAGATATGGTTCGCATGTGTTTAAATGTTAAATTGTATATGCTATGATCCTTTTGTAAACGAACTTTATTGTAATTTATATAAACTATTAAGTAGTGCATTTTCATTTGGAATTGAATTTTCTTTATTTCCAAGATCAAAGAGTTTCACTGTTTTCATATAAACTAAAGTTTAAATTTTCTTTAGCTACCTTTTAAAAGAAAATGATTTGAAAAGTCAATGTGACAAATTAAATTTGTATCCAAGTCAGATACGGGTTGGGGTATTACAACTGAAGCATACTGTAATGCCTTGGCATTTCTGGCACAAAGAAAGACAAAGATATTTGCACAAGAGGACAACTGTCAAAGCATGTGTCTGCTGTTGGTAACCGTTTGAATGAGGTTCACTACAACCTATGTAGATAAACTTCACGCACATGAATGAATTCGGGGGTACGAGTGGTATTTTGAGTGAAACATTTCCCAAGAATACACTTAGATATTTTATTTATAAGGGCACCTCATAAGAGAGAGGGAGAATCTTGGAAAATCATCATCTTCTCCATTATCTCTACCTCTATTAACGAACAACAAGTCTTCTTTTCTTCTTTCTCCGTTTTTGTTGATGTTCTTCCATTGGTGAAGCTCGAGGGAGTGACGTAGCTGTTTGTGGTGGCTTGAAGTAAGTGCCACCAGTGCACACGTATTTCTTTCTTCTTCAGCAGTTGCTCCATTTTTAAAACTTCAAACTTTATTTGAGTTGTAAGGTCGAATGAATGATCTGGTATGCTCCATGGTTTGTTCGAACCCCACCATGAACTAAGATATATTAGGTGGGGTTCATTTGATGGATGTTTGAAACTTTATGTTAATGGTTGATGAATTTTTATCTTTTGTTTTTACTAATTTTGTTTATGTTTGCTTCATCTTCTAAGATTATAGGAGGCATGAGAGCTTCCATTTTTTAGATGAAGACTAGATGTTCAAGAGAAATATAGTCACTAGTTATTAAGTATTTGAGAGAAACTTAAGTATGATTAACATAAGCAATGGGGAATAGTTATTCACTATAGCCTAATCCCTTAATACTTGAGAAAGACCTAGCTAGGATTTCAATGACTAAGAGGGGTAGTACACCTTCGATAGTGTAGGTTGCCATAGCTGAGACTAAGAGGAGATGTTGTGACATTCTATTATGTTTAGAGATAGTGAGAACACTTTTAGCAAACTCCGTCGAACAAGTAAAGCATTAGAAAACTAGATCAACTAGAAAGATAAGTTTTTAGCTCCTTAAGTAACTCTCCACCATTCATTCCCAAAGTAGTTTCCCGTTTGGGGATTATCAAGCTATTCCATTTATTTGCTATTTTTACCATTTTACATTGCCTTGTCATTTTCATAATTTCTTATTATAAACTATTCTCTTGCTACAACACAATCACATTCCTTGACCATTATTCTATTCACCCTCACATATCTATTGATGAAGCATCATCAATGTATATATCATTTCTATACTTAGATAAATTAGTGTAGTGATGTGGTCAATAATTTCCACCAATCCTAGAGGATAATACTCACTTATCATTATATTACTTATTGTGATTGTGTATACTTGCACATCATTTGCGTATAATTTAATAGTACTCACAGCACATAACATACATCATTTAAGGTGAATAAAGTATGAAAATAATTTCTCGCTAGAATTTCCATTCCAACCTCACTATCAATTTGTTGTTCATCTTCTGCATTTAGGGCCATGATTTTATTCTAGCATTTTCACTGTGAAGTATATCTATGAAAAAATATGTATTGTTGTAATCGGATTTTAACCAATTTGCCCTCGCCCACTGTTCTCATTAAAGTTCTTGTTTGTCATTCTCTAAGTTTAGTTGCAACTTTGTGTCCATAATTTCACCCAACATTTCATCACTCGGTACTAGCTCAACCAGTTCTTATAATATACATTTAAGCTCAACGGTTGTTAATTGCTTCTGACGACAAATTTCCTTGAACCATATATCCAGACCTTGATAAACATAATTTAATTTCTCTAGAACTGAGCCTATCGTGACGCTCTAGAGCATTGTCACCTCAACTTCAAAAGACTCTTCGAGAAGACAAGATGCTTCAAACTTAAAATGCTACCACCTCACACTATTTCTTTCTGCATCTGTAACCAATAATAATGAATAATGGTCCGAAAAATAATGCACCGAATGTTGAAGAGAGTAGCCACTAAACATTTTCTTCCATGAAACTGATGATAAACCCCTATCCAACTATCCCCTGATATTAGTTGTTGTGCTTCTCCATCTCTCCAATGTAAACAACTGTCTCAGAAAGCCAATAACAAATAACCCACACTCATCAATTGCATCTCAAAATTCTGTCATTTGTCTCTCCCATCAAATTAAACAACCTCTTTTTTCATAGGAGAACATTATCTCATTAAAATCTCCTAATACAAACCAGGGGATATCCGATATTTCATTTATGCTTCTTAACATACTCCAATACTCCAAATGATTATGCTAATCAGGTGCACCATAGAAACTTGTACACCTTAATTTAAATCCAATTGTCTCATCTATATTTAGGGCATCAATATGAGAACTGGACATCGATCTCAGTTGAACCTCATTAAAATATTTCCAGGCTAAGCATAAACCCACACAAGTCCCTTGGGGTTCCAATTTATTCCATGCAAAAAACCATAATACCTTTTTACCTTCTCCATCCCTGAATTCTACAAATTTGTTTCCATGAAAAAACTACAGAGGGATTAAAATCTTTCAGCAAGTGCTGGAGACGATGAACCGCCCAAGGCATACCCAATCCTCGGACATTCCAACTATCTACATCCATTCCTTTGTCTGACAACGAAGTTTAGTCGCAGAGGGTCTTGAAGTCCTAGCCTGCCCGCTATCTGCATCATTTGATCTGAGGGACTCATTATCTTCTCTCAACCTTGGGCACAATATAACCCTTTTCTCCTTGCGGGAGCCTTGATGGAGATATCCCATTGTGCAATGAGGTCTTCCCTATTCTGTAATACCCTCGACGGACAAAAGTTCTCCCCATGTCCCAGCTTCATGCAAAGAAAACAAAACAACTGAATTTTTTGTACTGAAAAGTTACATAAATAGATGCACCATTTGCCAATGTTATTTTCTTATTTCTTTTTAAAGGCCTTTATAACCAATGTTTACTACTTTTGCATCATAATCCAAATAAGTTCCAATAAAATTTTCAAATTGCTAAGCTATCTATTGTAAAACCCCAAAATTTATTTAGTGACCAAAATATAAATTTTTAAAAATTTAGTTATCAAAGTATAAACTTTGGAAACTTTTAGGGACTAAAATAGTAATTTTAAAAAAAATTGAAATTCGGCTCTGTAAGTAAATAGTTTACCTCAAGAATGATGTTTATGTGGGAGTCAGAGTTTTCGTACGAAAATTGTATTAAAAGCTATAAAGCGATAAAGTTTGGAAAAAATATTCGGTAAATCAAAACGAATAAAAATTTTAGGAAAAATTGAAGTATGATAAATTATACTTAAAAATAGTATTTCCACATTTTAAAATGTTTAAAGATAATATAAACCATTGGATTTGAGGATTTAATTCCATGTTAATTCTAGATCGTTGGATTAAAGTGGCAAGATTGAAAATTTTGGAAAGTTGCATGGACAAAATGGTAAAGGGTGAATTTGTTTGTTCATCTTTGACCTTTGGAAGATGATAAGGTTGAGGTGTCTTGGTTTGATGGTAAATATGAAGTTTCTTTAAGGGTAAGTTGGTATTTTATAGATTAAATGAATAAAATATTCATTTAAGCTTAAATTAAAGGTAAATTAACATGAAATTTACCTAACATTCAATGAACTTGTTAATTTTTTCCTTCCCAAGTATTGAGCTCCTCCCAAAGGTGAGAGAAAGTTTCATTTCAATTTTTGAGCAATTTTCTTTGGATTATGGGTTATGCTGTGAAATAGAAAATTGTTTTACGTGATAAACATTATCTTTTGGTACCATTTATGCTTGCTAATCTTGCTTGATTTCAAAGATCTCAAATTCTAGGGTTTTAGTTCATATTAAGGTTTAAGAAATTGGTGATGAATATTGATGTTTTTGAGGTTTTGGATTAATTTTCAATCTTGTTTGATTATTAAAACATGTTCAATCTTCCAATAAATGCTTCTATGATTTTCGGTCAAGTTATAGAGTTGTAGAATTTTTTTGATGAAATTTGATTAGGGATTTGATTCTAGAGATGTTGTAAGGTTGTATGGAAGTGGATTTCATGCTTGAATCGAATCAAAATCGAGGAAAATCATGAAAAACTAGTTTTAGAGCTTTAGAGCATTCAACCATTGCTTGTTTGGATGACAAAAATTATGTAAGGGTTGGAAATGATGTATGAAGTATTCTACAAGCCTTATAAAAATTTAGAGACCATTTTGTAATTTTCAAAAATTTGGGGGACCAATTTAGAAATTTTGGGAAAATAGTGGGTTGTTGTGTAATTTTTCTATAATTGATGTACTATGCTAGAAATTGTTGTTTAGGAATTGAAGTGAGTGTTAAGATGTGAAATTTGACTATTATGGAAGTTTGGAAAGTTTAGTGATTTAAATGTAATATTCGAATAGTTTAGGGTGTTTAATTGTAATTATGTGTTTGTATATGTACTTGGGTGGTAATTATTTCAGTGCTAAAATTTTGGTATTGAAATTTTAAGTTGTAAAATGGTGAGGGACCATTTTATATAAATTGGAAAAGTTGGTGCTAATATTAAAAGAATTAATAAGTTTTAAAGTATTTGGTGGTGAATAAGTTTAAAGTATGATTATAGGACTTTTGTTTTGAAAATGTATTTCTCTTAGTATAATACTAACATATGTATTGATATCAATTTATGATTTTTGTACAGATCGTGATTGACCTTGCGTTCAAAGCAAATTAAATAGAAAAAAGGATTAAGTTGGAGTATAATGAGGCAAAATCTTTTGAAAATTATAAAGTGTCAAAGTGCAATGCATGCATGACATTATAAATGGATGTTTTATACATCATTATAAAGACTTGCGATAAGTTTACCATGTTTATATCAGCATGATATTATGTCATTTTTAATAACACCGACATGACCTTGATATGTCAAAGAGTGAAATCATAATGCATTGATCATAGATAAATATGATATTTTACCATGAATGTTATTTTTGGGTATGAACTGCCCTAATGTTAATTACATGAATATGCAATACCATGGCTGAAATAAATGATACTATATGCCCAAGTAAGTCGTTAAAAGACAAGGTATAGTTGGCATGCCATAGAGTATAGCAGCTGCAGGTTTATATTACCAGTAAAGTTTGTAAAGACACTTAGCGCAACACTATAGTGTGTAAGGGCTCTAAGTGCATATGTGGGCAAGACCTTATCTGTATGATGGTGGGCACGACCTTATGTGTATTAGCACTTCGGTGCTTATATTACTCGAATACCCAGGGTCTTCATAGGTTTACGTTTGGGCTATAGTTATTGGTAAAAATGATTTTACTATTATCATATCATTTTGTTTATAGTAAAATATAGGACATGTAGGTAAGGTAATCTTATGGCACTGCAAAATGATGTTAAATTTCATACATGAGTTTTATTGCACTGTTTATTATTTTAATTGCCTCACTAAGTATATATTTAGCGTGTGATGATTTTCACACGTAGTAAAGATCAGAAGTAGGAGTAAGGAGTGCCGAGCAACACCAGTATCAAGGAGATATTACAATATAAGTAAGACATCTTTTGATGTGATTTTGACTTAGTGGCATGTACACATGAATATCCTAGTTGCTCTATGAACTATTTTGGAACTAGTTTGTAATGGCTAAACTAAATTGTTTTACTCTATTTCACTATGGATAGTATGAATCAATATTATTATTATAAAGGGATGTATTTTATATTGATATATGTTTTAAATATTATGCGACAATTTTACGTGATTTAATATTTTATAGTAATAACTACGTTTCAAAGAAATTAATTTTAATCACTTTTGATTTGGAGAATGTTTTAGTGTGACATATATAATCTGTATTGGTATAATTATATGGGTAATAGGTGTTACATTTATTGGTATCAGAGCTACATGTTTAACTATTTATGGATATGGAAAGAGTCTCTAATAATTTAAGAATGCATACATGTCACTAGAATGTGAAAAGTTTGCTAATAGTTGTATATATACTATGATGCTTATTAGTGAGTAAAGTTACTCCTTACTAATGTTAGATGATTCTAATTGTGTTGAGGTGTCAGATCATCAGGAATCTAATAGGGCAGGTGAGCATGTTACTCTTGCACAAAGTGCGAGTAATAAGGTGAACCATAATCCACCTAATGCTCATCCGAATGTGGAGCCTTATAATTTGAACCAACATAATATGCCTGTGCAAGATCAGGACTTTTCCTTCAGGAATTGGACAATATAATCAATCTTCAAACCCATGTGTTTATTCTGAAAGAACTACGGAAAATGAGAGCATCTAAATTTTGAGGTGATACAGAAGCTGATCCAATGGTTGCTGATTACTGGTTTAATTATGTCAAGAACATGTTGAGCATTATTCCTTGTGACGATCAGGGAAAGTTGGAAGGGGTTGTGTCTCTATTGATGGAGCAAGCTAGTGGGTGAAGGAATACAGTCACCACATAAGTTACTCTTGAGAAGATCTCATGGGACTTCTTTCTGAGGGACTTAAAAGAGAAGTACATTGGGGACGTTTCGTCAATGAAAGGTTGCAACAGTTCCTAAATTTGAAGCAGTTTGAAAGAATAATTTAAGAGTATGAATGTGAGTTCCACAGGCTGAGTCGATTCGTTTTGGAGTTTATTCTGATGGAGAAAGTTAGAATTGATAGGTTTATTTCTGGACTGCATCCTCAATATAAAAGAATTATGGTTTCTTATCATTTTACTGCTTTTCAAGAAGCGGTAAACAAGGTTAAAGCTATAGAGAAAGTTGACCTTGAAGATCAGGAGGCGAAAAAGGCACAAACAAGAAAAAGATTTGGAAGCTCCTACTCTGCACAATTTACAAAATGCAATACAGGTCAGCAGTAGAAAAGTTATGCCTCCTCAGTATCCACTAGAAGAATGGGATTTTATGGAGGAAATTGAAGCAGACCCATACAGCTTCAGCAAGCACCCAAGGTTCAAGATTTCATCCTACTATAGAATTTAAGTTATGTGGAAAGAGACATTCTGGTCCGTGTTGGTCCACTGAGGGAAAATGCTACAATTGTGGGCAAGCAGGTCATTATAAAAGGCATCGTTCAGAGCTATATCCAGATTAATTGGTAGCGGGACCCCAGAAGGGTAGAGGTGGAAAAGTAGACAAACCAGGTACATTTGAGGATCCATCTAATCATGAAGGCAAGACTACTGCCTAAATTTATCAAATCAAGATTGATGATGACTGAGATGCTCATGAGATTATAAAAGGTGCCTTTTATCTCTTAAAATAAATTGTTAATATGTTGATTGATCTCTATTCTACTTATTTTTATATTAGTACAAAGATGGTTAGAGATAGGAGAATCTCTTTAGAACCTATTTCTAGTGATATCGCGGTAATCAATACGCTGGGCCATAGTGTGAGGATTAGTCGGATATGTAAGGGTTATCCGATAAAGATTCAGGGAGTAGAATTTCCTCCAAATCTATTGGAATTACATCTTTAGGAATTCAAAATAATCTTAATCATGGATTGGTTATCTTCATACTATGGTTGAGTAGATTGTCGTTTAAAGAGATTGTTCTTAAAAAATACAAAAGGTTCGGAGATAATATTTGTTGGAGAAAGCGTAATCCTTTATCCAACGTGATTTCAACCTTCCCTGCTAAGAAATTGTTGTCATAAGGATGTCAAGCAATTTTAGCGAATGTGGTGGAAACAAGAGTGGTTGAAGTTAAGTTGGAATACATTCCAACAGTTCGAGAGTAGCCATAGGTGTTTCTAGATGAGTTATTTGGATTACCTCCAGAGAGAGAGGTGGAGTTTGGTATTGACGTATTTCCAGGTAGAACTCCTATTTCTATGGCTTCTTATCGAATGGCCCCAATAGAATTAAGGGAGTTAAAGGATCAATTACAAGAGCTCGTAAACCGAGGATTCATCAGACCAAATGTTTAACCTTGGGGAGCACCGATGTTGTTTGTGAAAAAGAACGACGGATCCATGAGATTACACATAGATTATCGATAATTAAATAAAGTGACTATCAAGAAAAAGTATCCTATTTCGAGGATTGATGACTTATTTGATGAGATTAAAGGAGAAGCAATTTTCTCCAAGATTGATCTTTTATCGCGATATCACCAGTTAAAGATTAAAGAGGAAGATATTCCAAAGATAGCTTTCAGAATATAGTATAGGAAATATGAGTTCCTGATGATGCCGTTTTGTTTGACCAATGCTCTGACAACATTCATGGATTTGATTAATCGAGTATTTAAGCCTTATTTGGACCAGTTTGTAGTGGTATTTATTGATGACATTTTAGTGTACTTGAAGACAAATATAATGCATGATGCTCACCTTCGTACTGTGTTCGAGATACTTCAGAAAAAAAAGTTATATGACAAGCTGTTAAAGTGTGAGTTTTGGTTGTTAGAAGTCACTTTTCTTGGACATGTGGTCTTGGTAGAAAGCGTAAGGTTGATCCTAAGAAAGTTTAGGCAATAATGGAGTGAAAACCCCAAAGAATGTTGTTGAGGTTCAAAGTTTCTTAGGACTTGCTGGTTATTACCGAAGATTCATGAAGAACTTTTCGATGATTGCTTCTCCATTGATAAAGCTCTTGAGAAAATATGTTCAATTTATTTGGACCGAGAAATGCCAAGAAAGTTTTGAAACTCTAAAGAATATTTTATTGGAAGCACCAATATTGGTACAACCGGAATTTGATAAAGATTATGTTGTGTATAGCGATGCATCTCATAATGATTTAGGTTGTGTACTTATGCAAGAAGGTAAGGTTGTAGATTATGCTTCTCGACAACTAAAGACACATGAGATAAATTATCCCACTCATGATCTTGAGTTGGCAACAGTAGTATTTGCTCTAAAGATTTGGCGTCATTATTTGTATGGTGAGTGGTGCTACACCTACACGGATCATAAGAGTCATAAATACTTGTTGACTCAAAAATAGTTAAACTTAAGACATATAAAATGGATAAAACTCTTAAAGGACTATGATTTGATCATTGATTATCATCCAGCGAAGGCAAATGTCGTAGCAGATGCACTTATTCGAAAGACTTTTGTAACTTTTCGAGTTGTGGACATGCGACTAATTTTAAAAGAAAATGACACATTATTGATTGAATTAAAGATAAAGAAGATGCTTCTAGATCGAATAAATGAGCTGCAAAATAAAGATCAGAGACGCTTTGAAGAGATTGCACAAGTGGAATAAAGTGAGACTAAAGAATTTGAAGTCAAGTCTGATGGATGTCTATATTACCGAGAAAGAATCTGCATTCCACATAATGATGAGTTGAAGAAAGATATTCTTTCTGAGGCACATTATAGTTTGCTGACTATGTATCCGGAGAGAACAAGATGTATCAAGATTTAAAGAGTTGGTTTCAGTGGTCGGGTATGAAAAGAGCCATTACTGAGTTTGTTGTTATATGTCTGACATGTCAATAAGTAAAAGCTGAACATCAAGTATGTTCGGGACTATCGCAACCGATTTTAATTCCGGAATGGAAGTGGAAAAAAGTCACTATGTTTTTTTTACAGGGCTACCTTTGACACCAAATAAGAAGGATTCCATTTGGGTGATAGTTGATTGGTTAACTAAGTTGACACATTTCTTTCTAGTGTAAATAGATTATTCATTAGATAAATATGCAGAGTTGTATATAAAAGAGATAGTTCGACTACTTGGAGTACAAATATCGATCATATCCGATAGGGATCCAAGGTTCACATCAATATTTTGGAGTTCTTTGCATAAAGCTTTGGGTACTTGATTGAATTTTAGTACGACCCTTCATCCACATACAAATAGTCAGTCATAGCGGACTTTTTAGATATTAGAAGATATACTGAGGGCATTTGTGATTGAGTTCAAGGGATCATGAGAAAAGTACTTGCATTTAGCAGAATTTGGCTACAACAACAGTTATCAATTGAGCATCAAGATGGCTCCGTACGAAGCTATATATGGGAGAAAATGCCGAACACCGCTAAATTGGTTCGAGTTAAAAGACTGGAATCATGTTGGACCTAATTTATTAAAATAGGTTGAGGATAAAGTGAGGAAAATTTTAGATAATCTCAAGATAGCATCTGATCGGCAGAAGTCTTATGTAGACTTAAAGCGCAAAGAGATTGAATTTCAGGAAGCTTATAAAGTTTTTCTAAAAGTATCGCATTGGAAAAAGATATTGTGTTCTGGGTGCAAAGGAAAATTAAGTAAGAGATTCATTGGACCTTATGAGATCTTAAAGAGTGTCGGATCGGTGTCTTGCCAGTTAGCATTACCTCCGGAGTTAGACAAAGTTCATAATGTTTTTCATTTGTTGATGCTTAGAAAGTATTGATCGAATCCTTCGCATGTCGTTTCTGTGGAAATCATATTTTACGTACGAAATTTGTATTAAAAGCTATAAAGCGATAAAGTTTGAGAAAAAATTCGGTAAATCGCATCGAATATAAATTTTAGGAAAAATTGAAGGATGATAAATTAGATTTAAAAATATTATTTCCACATTTTCAAATGTTAAATCTAGATCATTGGATTAAAGTGGCAAGATTAAATTTTTTGGAAAGTTGCATGGACAAAATGGTAAAGGGTGAATTAGTTTGTTCATCTTTGACTTTTGGAAGAAGATATCATGTATGTATTAAAATTTGAGGACAAATTTTATTTAACGAGGGAGAGTTTTTATAACCCAAATTTTTGTTAGTGACCAAAATCTAAATTTTGAAAGTTTAGTGGCCAAAGTATAAACTTTGGAAATATTTAGGGAGTAAAACTATAAAAAATTACAATACATCCCCGTAAATAAATATTTTACCTCAAGAATTACATTTCCATGTGAATCAAATTTTTGGTACAAAATTTGTATTAAAAGTTAAACTAAATTGTTTTACTCTATTTCACTATGGATAGTATGAATCAGTATTATTATTATAAAGGGATGCATTTTATATAAATATATGTTTTACATGTTATGCAACAATTTTATGTGATTTAATATTTTATAGTAATAACTACATTTTAGAGAAATTAATTTTAATCACTTTTGATTTGGAAAATGTTTTAAGAAATTCGTGTAACATGTATAACCTGTGTTGGCATAATTATATGGGTAGTAGGTGTTACATTTATTGGTATTAGAGATACATGTTTAGCTATTTCTAGACATGGATTGAGTCCTTAATAAGTTAAGAATGCATACATGTCACTAGGATGTCAAAAGTATATTGATAGTTGTATATATACAATGATGCTTATTAGTGAGTCAAGTAACTCCTTACTAATATTAGTGAGTCAAGTTACTCCTTACTAATATTAGTGAGTAGGGAAGGTGAGCATGTTACTCCTGCACAAAGTGGGAGTAATAAGGTAAACCAGAATCCACCTAATGCTCAGCCGAATGTGGAGCCTTATAATTTGAACTAACACGATATGTCTGTGCAAGATCAAGGACTTTTTCTTCAGGCATTGGACAATATAATCAATCTCCGAACCCCTATATTTGTTTTGAAATTACAAAGAAAAATGAGAGAACCTAAATTTTGAGGCGATACAGACGTTGATCCAGTGGCTTCCGATTACTGTTTAATGATTTTAAGAACATGCTGAGCAGGACGATTTGAGAAAGTTGGAAGGGTTGTGGCTCTACTGATGGAGTAAGCCAGTGGGTGGTGGAATACAATCACTGCACGAGTTACTTTGTAGCAGATCTCATGGGACTTCTTCCTGAGGGACTTCAAGGAGAAGTAGATTGGGGACTTGTTCGTCATTAAAATGTTGCAACAGTTCCTGAATTTGAAGCAGTCCGGAAGAACAGTTTAAGAGTATGAATGTGAGCTCCACAGACTGAGTTGATTCGCTTCGAAGTTTATTCTGACAAAGAAAGTAAGAATTGATAGGTTTATTTCTGGATTGGATCCTCATTATAAAACAATTATGGTTTCTTATCATTTTACTGCTATTCAAGAAGCGATAAACAAGGTTAAAGCTATGCAGAAAGCTGACCTTGAAGATCAGGAGGTGAAAAAGGCACATACAAGCAAAAGATTTGGAAGCTCCTACTCTGCACCATTTTCAAAACACAATAAAGGTCAGCAGCAGAAAAGTTCTGCCTCCTCAGTATCCACTAGAAGAAAGGGATTTTTTGGAGGAAAATCGAGGCAGACCCATACAACTTCAGCAAGTACCCAAGGTTAAGGATTTCATTCTACTATAGAATGCAAGTTATGTGGAAAGAGACATTCTGGTTAGTGTTGGTTCACTGAGGGAAAATACTACAACTGTGGGCAAGCGGGTCATTATCAAAGGCATTATCTAGAGCTATATCCAGATCAGTCAATAGCGAGACCCCAGAAAGATAGAGGTGGCAAAGTAGGCAAACCAGGTATATCTGAGCTTGTATCTAATCGTGAAGGCAAGACTACTGTCTAAATTTATTACATCAAGATTAATGATGATCGAGATGCTCCTGAGATTATAGAAGGTACCTTTTATCTCTTAAAACAACTTGTTTCTATGTTGACTGGTCCCAATTCTACTTATTCTTATATTAGTAAAAAGCTGGTTAGAGATAGGAGAATCTCTTTAGAATCTATTTCTAGTGATATCGTGGTAATCAATACGCTGGGCCATAGTGTGAGGATTGGTCAGATATGTAAGGGTTATCCGATAAAGATTCAGGGAGTAGAATTTCCTGCAAATCTATTGGAATTACATCTTTAGGAATTCAGAATAATCTTAATCATGGATTGGTTATGTTCATACTATGGTTGAGTAGATTATCATTTGAAGAGATTGTTCTTAAAAGATGCAAAAGGTTCGGAGATAGTATTTGTTGTAGAAAGCCTAATCCTTTATCCAACGTGATTTCAACCTTCATTGCTAAGAAATTGTTGTCATAAGGATGTCAAGCAATTTTAGCGAATGTGGTGGAAACAAGAGCGACTGAAGTTAAGTTGGAATACAATCCAACAGTTCGAGAGTAGCCATAGGTGTTTCCAGATGAGTTACCTGGATTACCTCCAGACAAAGAGGTGGAGTTTGGTATTGACGTATTTCCAGCTAAAACTCCTATTTCTATGGCTCCTTATCAAATGGCCCCAATAGAATTAAGGGAGTTAAAGGATCAATTAGAAGTGCTAGTAGTCCGAGGATTCATCAGAACGAGTGTTTAACCTTGGGGAGTACCGGTGTTGTTTGTGTAAAAGAACAAAGAATCCATGAGATTATGCATAGATTGTTGACAATTAAATAAAATGATTATCAAGAACAAGTATCCTATTTCGAGGATTGATGACTTATTTGATGAGCTTAAAGCAGAAGTAATTTTCTTGAAGATTGATCTTCTATTGCGATATCACCAGTTAAATATTAAAGTGGAAGATATTCCAAAGACAACATTCATAACACGGTATGAGCACTACGAGTTTGTGGTGATGTCGTTTGGTTTGACCAATGCTCTGACAACATTCATAGATTTGATGAATCGATTATTTCAGCCTTATTTGGACTAGTTTGTAGTGGTATTTATTGATTACATTTTGGTGTACTCGAAGACAAAGATAAAGCATGATGCTCACCTTTGTTCTGTGCTCGAGATACTTAAGGATAAAAACTTATATACCAAGGTATCAAAGTGTGAGTTTTGGCTGTTAGAAGCCGCTTTTCTTGGTTATGTGGTCTTAGTAGAAGGCATAAGGGTTAATCCTAAGAAAGATTAGGCAATAGTAGAGTGGAAACCCCCAAAGAATGTTGTTGAAGTTCAAGGTTTCTTTGGACTTATTGGTTATTATCGAAGGCTTATGAAGAACTTTTCAATGATTGCTTCTCCGTTGACAAAACTCTTTAGAAAATATGTTCCATTTATTTTGACCGAGAAGTGCCAAGAAAGTTTTGAAAAGTCTAAAGAAGATTTTATGGGAAGCACCAAAATTGGGACAACCAGAATTTGATAAAGATTATGTTGTGTATAGCGATGCATCTCATAATGGTTTGGGTTGTATACTTATGAAAGAAGGTAAGGTTGTAGATTATGTTTCCTAACAACTAAAGACGCTTGAGAGAAATTATCCCACTCATGATCTTGAGTTGGCAGCAATAGTATTTGCTCTAAAGAATTGGCGTCATTATTTTTATGGTGAGTGGTGGTACATCTACACAGATCATAAGAGTCTTAAATACATGTTGACTCAAAAATAGTTAAACTTTAGACATAGAAGATAGATATAAATCTTAAAGGACTATGATTTTATCATTGATTATAATCCAGGGAACGCAAATGTCGTAGCAGATGCTCTTATTTGAAAGACTTTTGCAGCATTACGAGCTGTGGACGCGCGACTATTTTTAAAATAAACGGGGCATTGTTGGCTGAATTAAAGATAAAGTTGATGCCTCTAGATCGAATAAAAGAGCTACAAAATAAAGATGAGTGATGCTTGGAAAATATTGCACAAGTTGAATAAAGTGAGACTAAAGACTTTGAAGTCAAGTCTGATGGATGTCTGTATTACCGAGGAAGAATTTTCATTCCACATGATGATGAGTTGAAGAAAGATATTCTTTCTGAGGCATATTATAGTTCGCTGACTATGTATCCAAGAGAGAATAAGATGTATCAAGATTTAAAGAGTTTGTTTTATTTGTCGAGTATGAAAAGAGCCATTACTGAGTTTGTTGCTATATCTTTGACATGTCAACAATTAAAATATCAAGATCAAGTGTGTTCAGAATTATTCCAACCGATTTCAATTCTGGAATAGAAGTGGGAAAAAGTCACTATGGATTTTGTTACAGGGCTACCTTTGATACCAAATAAGAAGGATTTCATTTGGATGATAGTTGACTGTTTAACTAAATCGGCACATTTAATTCCACTGCAAATGGATTATTCAGTAGATAAGTATACAGAGTTGTATATAAAAGAGATAGTTCGACTACATGGAGTGCCAATATCGATCATATCCGATAGGGATCCAAGGTTCACATCAAGATTTTGGAATTCTTTACATAAAGCTTTGGGTACTTGATTGAATTTTAGTACAACCTTTCATCCACAGATGGATGGTCAGTCAGAGCAGACTTTTTAGATATTAGAAGATATGCTGAGGGAATATGTGATTGAGTTTAAGGGATCATGGGAAAGTGTTTGCCTTTAGCAGAATTTTCCTACAACAATAGTTATCAATCGATCATCAAGATGGCTTATTATGAAGCTTTATATGGGACAAAATATCGAACACCACGAAATTGGTTCGAGTTAAAAGACGTGCATCTTGTTGGCCCTAATTTATTAAAATAGGTTGAGGATAAAGTGAGGATAATTTTAGATAATCTCAATATAGCATCTTATCGGCAGAAGTCTTATGAAGACTTGAAGCGAAAAGAGATTGAATTTCAGGAAGCTTAGAAAGTTTTTCTTAAAGTATCACCTTGATAAAAGATATTTCCTTTTGGGTGCAAAGGAAAATTAAGTCAGAGATTTATTGGACCTTATGAGATCTTAAAGAGAGTCAGACTGGTGGCTTACCAGTTAGCATTACCTCTGGAGTTAGAGAAAGTTCATAATGTTTTTCATATGTTGATGCTTAGAAAGTATTGATCGAATCCTTCACATGTCATTGCACCGGAGAAAATTGAGATCCGGCCATATTTGACTTTTGAAAAAGAACTAGTACAAATTTTGGCTTGAGAAATTAAAAACCCATCTCCCGTATACCTTTCCGTACACGAGATACAGATGTCACATCACTTGTAAAACAGTTCCACATTTGAAAAACCATAAAATTTTTGTTTTCGATTTCTTAACACATAACATTTTTAAGATAAAGCAAAACATTGATTATAGCATGTTACAAAGTTCTACTTAATTAAAACTTAAGAGCATTTTTAGTACTTTAATTACATGACAAATAAATTTTCCAAAATAAAATAGATTGTCCTACTATCACTGCCGAGTCAACCTTAATTGATGATCACCGCTGCTACAGCTGCACTCCTTACTTAGTTAATTTTTGCTTTTACCTACGCGTGAAATCAACACACGTTAAATATGTACTTAGTGAGACATAATATTGTAAAGAAACAATAATGTATACTTAAGCATATCATGGTTATTTGATTTCAAACTAATTTGTATCATCCATAAGGATTAGATAAGTCCCTCTTGTTGAAACTCAAACTTCTTTCATACTATTATCATAAACATCCTTAGTATGTCCAATATACCTTTCTTTCTTGTACATTTTTTTTTCATTTCTATTTAGTAATTATTCTTTAATTTTAGTTATGGCATCTTTTCATGCCTTAATACATCCTTTCATGCATTTTAGTTATGTCATCCTTTCATGCCTTAATGTATCCTTTCATGCATTTTATTTATAACCTCCTTTCATGCCTTAATGTATCATTTCATGCATTTTATTTATAACCTCCTTTCATGCCTTAATGCATTCTTTCATGCATTTTAGTTATGACATCCTTTCATGCATTTTAGTTATGACATCCTTTCATGCCTTAATGCATCATTTCATGCATTTTAGTTATGGCATCCTTTCATGTCTTAATGCATCCTTTCATGCATTTTAGTTATGGCATCCTGTCATGCCTTAATACATCCTTTCATGAATTCTAGTTATGGAATCCTTTCATGCCTTAATGCATCCTTTCATGCATTTTAGTTATGGCATCCTTTCATGCCTTAATGCATCCTTTCATGCATTTTAGTTATGAATTCGTTTTAGAGTAGTTCATACTCAAAAACTCATTTATAATATCCTTTCCATACATATAATAATAACATATTAATTTCTATAAAACATACATTAACTCAAAACATTCTAACTTGAATCATTGCTAATCTTATTCATATCAAATAATTATAATAAATGTACTCACCGGATAATCCCCACTAATATGATGTAAAGAGGTCTGGCTAATCAGCAACTTTATCCTTTCTCTTTTTATTGCTAGATTCATGAGCTTGATTATGATATATACAAGCATCCATTAAGTACACATAACGTATCCATGTTAGTATACTCCTTAACATTATTGTAATATCCCAAAATCTAGGCTAGTGACTAAAATGGAAATTTCAAAACTTTAAGGTCTAATTTTTAAAAGATTGAAAAGTTTAGGGACTATTTTTGGTAATATTTTATGGATCATTGTTTTATTTTTAAACTTTCTAAGTATGACTTTTGGCATGCTTAGCTAATTTTCTCATAAGGTGAGAGCTAAGCGATGACTCAATTCCAACGTGAGAATTGAAAAGAACTTAACTTTGGAATATCTCTCTCATTCTCTATGCTTATTTCCAAAATCAAAGATTGACTTTGATCAAGATATTGTTGCGATTAAATGTGTGGGAGGAAGGATCGGCTTATTGAAAGCACATTCGACTTCCTAGGAACACACTTGGCGAGATTGCCTTGTCAAGAGAGAATTGAGATTGGAATTAGTAGTTATTGAAACAACAATCGGAGTCGTCTTCATTAAATGGTTATTGATCTACGACAACTGATGTTGATCAGATCAATTTCCAAAGCCTGAATCAAAGATTGCCTTGGGTATTCGGTATAAAAAATAGAGTCACGAGGATTTCCCTTGTAGACAAAGTAACCGACACGAATCTCGAAGGGAAAATCTAATTCGATGATCCAAAAGAAATTGAGTCAAAGGGAGGCTTGATGTTGTTTTTACCGTATTCATTTTCAATATGCAATTTTTATTCTCTTTATTTTTACCAAAACGCCCTTGTTTTACTACTTAACGCCTGGTTTAAACCATTCAAACAAAAAGTTCAAATTTTTTAAGTCCCTGAGGATCGACCCTTACTTCTCTTTACTACGCATTTCCTTTATTTATTAATTGAGAAGAATAAATTTATTTTGACATCAAAATGACAGTTGTCACAAAGCCCAACGCAACCTTACCTCGTATCCCATGCTATATACACATATTAGATCATAGAGTAAACTTTCCTAACATGCTTTTCATATCCAAAGATGTAACACCCAGACCCGGTCTGTAATTTAGACCCAAACCTAAGTGGTCACATATCCCATTCAGAGATTTTTTTTCTCCTTAAAACATCTTATAATACATTAGATATAATACATAACAAAATGTTAATAATATAGATATATCCAAAATGATAGCAAATACATGTCACCAAACATAGCTGAAAAACATATAGAGATATAAGTTCGTACAAAATAAGTAGTTGATCTCCCCTGATGCCAAATCTGATAGTTTACGGTCTGTTGTTATCTAAAAAGGGGTAAAACTACAGAATGAGCTAAAAAGCAAATTGTGCTCCATACAGTGTATATAAAAACATACTGATAAAAATATTCCAGTAAAATCAGTTTATGCAATTATGTCGTTTAAAAAAATATGAACACTACCCCCAGCCCATCACAACAGAATGTGTAGGTTCTCTAGAACCATACACCCATCCCACACAACAAATAAGGCCCTGAGCACAAAGCCGAGGAACCTGCGGATATACTTCCTTCAACAATACCCCCCAATGATAGAGATGTTCATAAATGTATTTCAATGAAAACCATGATTAATTCTTTAAAACATAAAAGTGTTCATGTTTGGAAATCATATACAGAAATACGGAAATTCAGATATCGGATAATCGGTATTCATAGAATCGGTATAAAATACCGTAACCATAAATCATATCAGAAATATGCGATAAATCAGATATCAGATACACAATATTCAGATATATATTTTAAAACAGTAATAATGTAACACTGTCGGGAAACACACTTGTAACAGTCTGAGAAATCAGATAGGAAAGCCTATTACTGGGTTTGTCGATCACGCTCTGTTGCAGCGCTAGATCCTACGAATTAGAAAAAAATTCATATTGGAATCCTAGTATAAATAATCTTAATCTTTATTTAATTAATATATGAAACCTACAGGTATTTCTTGTAGTACGCGGTTCGGGCTGATCTGACGAACGAACAACTCCAGACCTAACTGATCCTCGCTTAGGTGAAACACGAGTACCTTCATAAAATATTTTATTGAATCAATTCCTTAACCAAAATTCAAATAAATAATCAAAATATTAAAATACTAAGCCTTTTTGGGTTCACGTGCTCGATTTGGGAATTTTGGGTTAGAATTTGGCAAAACAGACTTCAGAATCAGATTCAGGACGTCGAAAAACATAAAGTATGGCCTTCTGGATATTTAAATTATTGGTCAAAGTCAAAGTCAAAGTCAAAGTGTTTAACTAACAATTTGGAGATTTTCGGGTTCGAATTTGGTGAAACAGACCCCAAAAACGGATTCAAGACGTCAAAAAATGTCAGGATAAGTATTCTCGAAAAAGATTAACGGCCGTTTAATGGCCGATCAAAGTTCTGATCAAAGGTGGTCAAGATATGAACAACCATTTTATGAAAATAACATCATTTTCAAAAACAATTACCAAAATATCTCTATTTTCAAAATAATTACTAAAATATCATTTTTTAAAACAAATTACGAAATTATCTTTTTAAAAAAATTATGAAAATAACACCCATTTCAAAATAATTACCAGAATAGCACCCTTTTCAAAATAATTTCCAAAATAGCACCCGGTCAACGGTCAACGGGTCAGGTCAACGGATCGGGTCGGGTCAACGGGTTGGGTCAGGTTGTAACCGGTCAAACCGGTTCAAAACAGATCAAACTGATCATTTTGACATTCCCCATGCGTAGTGGCGGCACGTGGGGGCGCATGGGACCGTTTCTGACAGCGTATAATTCACGGAAAAATTTCTAAAAATTATTTTGAGCGATTTCGAGATACTTACAAAGCTCGGTTCAAATTTTTGAACGACAGAGAGCTCGATTTCAATAAATCAGAAACTTTTACCGCTTAACCTCCCCACGCGCCGCCGTCGATGTAGATTAAGGATGACACCGGCAGACTCGGAACGGCACAAGGAACACAATGGTGCGGGAGGTGTCGTAACCGGAGCAATGATCGGCGATGAATTTAAGATTTTCTCTACGGTTGAGCTAAGAAAAACGTCGAGACTTTGACTTGAAATTCACGTCGTTTGGCAACGTTTCACTTCAATTAATTTAAGGGGTTTGTTCCTCACTCGATGATGAACACGATGATGTTTTCAAAACGACGATCAGAGGTCGAACGACGTCGGGATCGTGGTTAGAAGTTGGGGCTTGAAAGGAAGAAAACTTATAAATTTTTACTTAATAATTCAACCCCACGGACATCTGATTCTCCATTTGATAGAGTGTATGCCGACACTTTTTTGGGTAAATTCAGGGCTTAGTCCCTGAATTTCCTTTAACTCTACAACAACCTTCAATTTTTGAAAACTTTTAATTTAGTCCCTAATTTTCACCAATTACACAATTAAATCCTCAAATTTCAATTACATATTATTTTCAAATTTCCAGGTTGTTACAATTCTCCCCCTCTACAAGAAATTTCATCCTCGAAATTTACCTTATGAAAATAGATGAGGAAATTGAGCCTCCATTGACTCCAATGTCTCCCAAGTAGCTTCTGATGGGCTACGATTACTTCACTGAACTTTGACTATTGAAATACGCCTATTCCAAAGAACTCGTTCATCTCTCTCTAAAACCTGAATAGGCTCTTCCTTATATGAAAAATCAGGTCTCAGCTCTACCTCATCAACCTGAATGATGTGATTCGGATCTGAACGGTATCGCCTCAACATAAACACATGAAGAACATCATGAATACGACTGAGCTTGGGAGGCAACTCAAGCTGATAAGCAACAGGTCCAACTTTCTTCAAAATACGATACGACCCAATAAATCACGGACTCAGTTTACCCTTACGTCCAAATCTCAATACCTTCTTCCATGGGGATACCTTGAGAAAAACCTGATCTCCAACATCAAACTCGATATCCTTAAGTCGATTATATGCGTATGATTTCTGCCTATCGAATGCCTCTTTTAAGCGATCATGGATCAATCTGACAGTATCTTCAATCTCTCGAACCAAGTCTGGACCCAAAGTTTTTCTATCATGCAACTCAGTCCAACATATAGGAGTACGACATCTACGTCCATATAGAGCCTCGTACGGTGCCATGCGAATACTCTCCTGATAACTATTATTGTAAGCGAACTCAGCTAGTGGCAAGAAATCTTCCCAACTACTACGGAAATCAATCAAACAACCCCGTAACATATCCTCCAACACCTGAATAACTCACTCAGACTGTCCATCAGTCTGAGGATGAAAAGCTGTACTAAAATTCAAACGAGTACCCAAAGCCTCGTGCAAAGCCTTCCAGAACTTGGAAGTGAACCTTGGATCTCGATCAGATATGATAGACAACGGTACACCATGAAGTTTAACAATCTTTGAAATGTACAACTTAGCCAATTTGTCCAGAGTATAGTTAATTCGGATAGGGATAAAGTGCGTTGACTTGGTGAGTCAGTCAAAAATCACCCAAATAGAATCCTTTTTGGAAGGTGTCAGAGGAAGACCAGTAACAAAATCCATCGTAATGCGCTCCCATTTCCACTCAGGAATCTTAATTGACTGTAACAATCCAGATGGATGCTGGTGTTCTGCCTTAACCTGCTGACAAGTCAAACACCTCGCCACAAAATCTGAAATATTCTTTTTCATACCAGTCCAGAAGTAGCGCTCTTTGAGATTATTGTACATTTTGTCCCCGCCAGGATGCATAGCATAAGGACTACTATGAGTCTCCTGAAGAATAACCTGTCTCAACTCATCATCTTTAGGAACACAGTATCGACCGTGAAAACACAAAATACTATCCTGATCCACAATATACTCTGAACTCGATCCTTTCTTAACTTGCTCAATAATGGGAAGCAATGAGCTATCCAGAAGTTGTTTGGTCTTAATCTCATCAGCCAAAGTAGGTTTAACCCGCAACTCTGCTAACAAACTATTATCATCAAATAAATTCAAGTTGGCGAATAAGTCTCTAAGATCTGATATCGTCTTACGGCTTAAGGCGTCTGCCACTACATTAGCTTTCCCTGGATGATATTCTATCTCTAAATCATAGTCCTTTAGAAGCTCCAACCAGCGACGTTGTCTCAAATTTAATTCTTTCTGAGTAAGTAGATACTTCAGACTCTTATGATCAGTATACATATAACACTTTTCTCCGTAGAGGTAGTGTCTCCAGATCATTAAACCAAAAACCACGGCAGCTAACTCCAGATCGTGAATAGGATAGTTACGCTCATGCGGCTTTAACTGACGTGAAGCATAAGCGACAACCTTCCCATCTTCCATCAAAACACATCCTAATCCAGAGTGAGAAGCATTACTGTAGACAGAAAAATCTTTTCCAGATTCAGGCTGAATCAGCACTGGGGCTTGAATTAAAACAATCTTCAATTTCTCAAAGCTAGTTTGTTGGTTCTCAGACCAGACAAATGGAACATTTTTCCTCAATAGTTTCGTCAGAGGAGTTGCAATAAGGGAGAACCCTTCAACGAAACGACGGTAGTAACCAGCTAAGCCCAAGAAACTACGGATCTCAGAAATGTTCTTGGGTTGCTTCTAGTTCATAATAGCCTCCACTTTTCTTGGATCCACCTGAATACCATTAGCAAAAACAATATGTCCAAGAAAAGTCACTTCACTGAGTTAGAACTCACACTTGCTCAACTTAGCGTATAACTTATTCTCTCTTAGAGTCTGTAGAACAATCCTTAAATGCTCCTCATGTTCTGTTTCACTTCTAGAATATACCAGTATGTCATCAATGAACACAACTACAAACTAGTCCAAATAAGGTTGAAACACCGTATGTATCAGATCCATAAAAGTAGAAGGGGCATTTGTTAACCCGAATGACATCACTAAAAACTCAAAATGCCCATACCGAGTACGGAAAGCAGTCTTTGGAATATCCGAGTCTTTCACCCTAGGTTGATAATAACCAGACCTCAAGTCTATTTTTGAAAAGATAGAAGCCCCTCGAAATTAGTCAAATAGATCATCGATTATGGGAAGAGGATATTTGTTTTTAACCGTGAGTTTGTTCAGTTTTCTATATTCAATACAAAGTCTCAATGTCCCATATTTCTTCTTGACAAAGAGAACTGGGGTTCCCCACGGTGATACACTGGGTCGGATAAATCCCCTATCCAACAACTCCTGAAGTTGGACTTTCAGTTCTTTAAGCTCCTTTGGGGCCATACGATAAGGAGCCATTGAAATCGGAGTGGAACCAGAATAGACTTCAATTTCAAACCCAACCTCTCTATCCGGTGGTAATCCAGGCAACTCCTCGGGAAAAACATCAAAATATTCCTTGACAATCCGGATGCCTTCAATATCAGATTGAGAACTCCTAGTATACAATATATAAGCAAGAAACTCCTCGGAACCTTTCCTGATCATCTTCTCAGCTACCAAAGCAGACACAACATTCATCAGAAATCCACGGCGTTCCCCGATCATTACAATCTTTCGATTATCTGGGGTCTTCAGAATAGCTCTCTTGGTCTCAAAATCAATATTTACTCGATGTTTGTCCAACAAATCTACGCCGAGTATCAAATCAAACTCTTCCAAAGGTAACTCCATCAGGTCGGCCAGAAAAATTTCCCCATTGATCTCTATATGACATTCTCTAAAATTACGATCCAACGTTATGGACTTGCCTAAGGGACTTTGAACTATCACAGAATGCTTAATATTCTCAACAGGAATATTTAGACCCTCAGAAACGGAATGCGATACATATGAATTGGTAGAGCCACTATCAAACAATGCAAAGTAGGGAACTGAATAAATAGTAACAGTACCTGCAGTCACATTAGGTCCATCACGATCTTGTCGAAGTCTGGTAGTGTAAACCAATACAGGCTGTCTGGCCTCAGATCTGACTGGACCCCTACTCTGAGATGCTCGGCCTCCACTAGCCAATCTAAGTGCCATCTCCTGAGTATAACCCCCTGCTGGAGTCTGAACAATACTCTGAGTACGAACGGGAATACGAGCTGGTGTCTGAACTGTAGTAACTGATACTGGATAATCCCTTATAAAATGATCACTAGAACCACATTTAAAACATGTACCAAATTTTTTCCTGCATTCCCCAGGATGAGGTTTTCCACAATAATTACATGGCTGTAACCCGAAATAATCAACAAATCTAGAAGACTGGACAGCTGAAGAACCGGATGATACAGGCCTGGCACTCGCACCACCTCTTTGAAAAGATTTGCCCCTGCCTCTCTTGCTAGGATATGCAGAAGAATCAACAGAACCAGAAGGCCTCCTGAATCGGGTTTGAGCTCAATCACTATCTCTCTTGCGCTCCATACCCAATCGCTCTATTTCCTCAGCAGTCTTGGCTATCTCAACCAAGGCATCAAAATTCCTCTCCCGGTGGGTAGCGACTCGACTCCTGATCTCATACCAGAGTCCATTTTCGAATCTCAAGCATTTATATGTCTCTGTGTCAACAAGCCCAGGAGCATAATGGCTCAATCGGATGAACTCAACCTCGTAGTCCATAACAGACATATTACCCTGCTCCAGATTCTGAAACTCCTAATGTCGCTCCTGCAAGTATATCTCTCCGATGTAGCGACTCCGGAAGCGAGTCTTAAAAAGATCCCATGTTAACTGGTTTCTCGGAATACTACCAGAAATTGATTGCCACAATCTAAAGCTCTTTTTCTTCAAAATAGTTAGGTCCCCCTTCAACTTCGGCTCAGGTCCGAGGTCCATCTCATCCATAATCCTCTCTGTGTCCTCCAACCAATACTCAGCGTTTGTCGGGGGTCCACCAGTAATACCCTCGAATGGAACTACACCAGCAGCGACCAAAGAATTTGAAATCTCAACCACAGTCATATTACTAGGGGCTCTGGTAGCTCTCTGAAACATGCGAAATATAGCTCTATTAATGACGTATTCATTCACGTCAGTATCCGCATCTCCAGTGACGGGAGGGTCTCTCACAGGAGTAAACTGATCATCATGAGAAAGGGTTGGATCTACTTACGGAACAGGAGGATCACGTGGAGACATCGGATCGTCAATCGTAACAGAAGGTCGAGCAACTCACCCTCGACCACGTCCACGTCCACGTACTGTCCTACGACCTCTAGCAGTACTCATCGTTGGATCTATAAGGCTCTACAGAAAGAATTTGAAACATATGCCAGATTAGCATCAGGGATCTCGAGAAAATTTTAAATCATAAAATAAGGTGACAATTTTTATTTCTTAAAAATCTAAAATTTGGGACCCATATACAGTCCGAGTGTTTAAAACAAAAAGCTCTGATACCACCAAATGTAACCCCCAGACCTGGTATGTAATTTAGACCCAAACCTAAGTGGTCATATATCCCATTCAAAGTTATTTTTTCCTTAAAACATCTTATAATACATTAGATATAATACAGAACAAAATGTTAATAATACAAATATATCTAAAACGATAGCAAATGCATGTCACCAAACATAACTGAAAAACATATAGAGATATAAGTTCGTACAAAATATGTAGTCGATCTCCCCTGATGCCAAATCTGATAGTTTACGGTCTGTTGTTATCTGAAAAGGGGTAAAACTACAGAATGAGCTAAAAAGCCCAGTGTGCTCCATATAGTGTATATAAAAACATACTGATAAAAATATTCCACTAAAATCAATTTATGCAATTATGTCGTTAAAAAAAATATGAACACTACCCCCAGCCCATCACAACAAAATGTGTAGGTTCCCCAGAACCATACACCCAGCCCACACAACAAATAAGGCATTGAGCACAAAGCCGAGGAACCTTCGGATATACTTCTTTCAACAATACCCCCCAATGATAGAGATGTTTATGAATGTATTTGAATGAAAACCATGATTAATTCTTTAAAACATAAAAGTGTTCATGTTTGGAAACCATATACAGAAATCAGAAAACAAATCAGTAGTATACAGAAATTCAGATATCATATAATCAGTATTCAGAGAATCGGTATAAAATACCGTAACCAGAAATCATATCAGAAATATACGGTAAATCATATATCAGATACACAATATTCAGATATATATTTTAAAACAGTAATAATGTAACACTGTCGGGAAATACACCTGTAACAGTCTGAGAAATCATATAGGGAAGTCTATTACTGGGTTTGTCGATCACGCTCTGTTGCAGCGCTAGATCCTACGAATTAGAAAAAAAATCCATATTGGAATCCTAGTATAAATAATCTTAATCTTTATTTAATTAATATACGGAAACCTACGGGTATTTCTTGTAGTACGCGGTTCGGGCTGATCTGACGAACGAACAACTCCATACCTAACTGATCCTTGCTCAGGTAAAACACAAGTACCTTCATAAAATATTTTATTGAATCAATTCCTTAACCAAAACTCAAATAAATAATCAAAATATTAAAATACTAAGCCTTTTTGGGTTCACGTGCTCGATTTGGGAATTCCAGGTCAAAATTTGGCAAAACGGACTTCGGAATCAGATTCAGGACGTCGAAAAACATAAAGTATGACCTTCCGGATATTTAAACTCTTGGTCAAAGTCAAAGGGTATGACTGACAATTTGGAATTTTTGGGTTTGAATTTGGTGAAACGGACCCCAAAAACGAATTCGAGACGTCGAAAAATGTCAAAATAGGTATTCTCGGAAAAGAATAATGGTCGTTTAATGACCAGTCAAAGTTCTGGTCAAAGGTGGTCAAGATATGAACAACCATTTTACGAAAATAGCATCATTTTCAAAACAATTACCAAAATATCTCCATTTTCAAAATAATTACTAAAATATAATTTTTTTTAAAAAATTACGAAATTATCTTTTTTTTTTAAAAATTACAAAAATAGTACCCTTTTCAAAATAATTACCAGAATAGCACCTTTTTCCAAATAATTACCAGAATAGCACATGGTCAACGGTCAACGGGTCGGGTCAACGGGTCGGGTCGGGTTATAACCGGTCATTTTAACCTTCCCGACGCGTAGTGGCGGCGCGTGGGACCGTTTCTGTCAGCGTATAATTCACGAAAAAATTCCTAAAAATTATTTTGAGCGATTTCGAGATACTTACAAAGCTCGGTTCAAAATTTTGAACGGCGGAGACCTCGATTTCAACAAATCGGAAACTTTGACCGCTTCACCTCCCAACGCGCCGCCGTCGACGGAGACCAAGGATGACACCGGCGGACTCAAAACGGAACAAGGAACACGATGGTGCGGGAGGTGTCGTAACCGGAGCAATGATCGGCGATGAATTTAAGATTTTCTAGGCAGTTGAGCTAAAAATAATGTTGAGACTTTGACTTGAAATTCACGGCGTTTGACAGCGTTTCACTTCAATTAATTTAAGGGGTTTGTTCCTCACTCGATGATGAACACGATGGTGTTTTCAAAACAAAGATCAGAGGTCGGACGACGTCGGGATCGTGGTTAGAAGTTGGGGCTTGAAAGGAAGAAAACTTATAAATTTTTGCTTAATAATTCACCCCCAGGCACATCTGATTCTCCATTTAATAGAGTGTCTGCCGATACTTTTTTTGGGTAAATTCAGGGCTTAGTCCCTGAATTTTCTTAAACTCTACAATAACCTACAAGTTTTGAAAACTTTCAATTTAGTTCCCAATTTTTACCAATTACACAATTAAATCCTCAAATTTCAAAAAATATTATTTTCAAATTTCCAGGTTGTTACAAAAGATCCCATGATGAGTAATTTTTCAATTAAACCATGTTTATCGTCAGTAGTTGTTGCACCATAGTTCATAATCAACATATCATGGTATACATGCTCACAATGAGCACATAATTCTTATGCACCATAACTCATAATCAACATATCTTAATACACATGCTTGCAACAATTATTTACCTCGAATGCACCATAACTCATTTCTTAAGATACATGCTTACAACCAGGATCGACCCTGGGCTAGGATAGGAGAGGTGCTCGTCCAGGGCCATAAATTTAAAAAATTATTAGTGTAATATTTTTTTCTTTTAGTTTTTTAATAATAAATTTTATATTAATGTTAAAAAATTGTTTCACCTCCCAAAAAACTCTAATTCAATATTTCTTTTCCAAAATTGAAAAAAATCCAATTGAATCTCTTTAATTTTAGTCTTTTCGAATTCCCACCATCAAGGCACCAAATCTCTTTCCCAATTTTCCATTTCAATGAAAAAAATTATTAACATATTTTTCTCTTCAAAACTCAATGGGAGAAAAAAAATTAACTATAGTTAGTCTCCTTTTTTTCTCTTCCATACTTCATAATTCCTTTTGAAAATTATTACTCTCACTTTTAAATTTCTAATATATATCACAAACACAAAGTCACAATTGTTTATCATAAATTGTGGAGCTTGAATCATATTAAAGATCAGAGCAGTATCTGGTCCTGGGCAGGAGGGGCACCTGCCTAGGGCCCAGATTTTTTATAATATATTATATTTGTAAAAAATAATTTTATATTAGTTACTTGACCTAATTTTTTTTAATACTTTTTATTATGGGTTTAATATTTATCCAATATTTATTATTTTGGGTTTAATTTTTTTCAATTTATTATTAGGGTTCTACTCTTATAATTTATTTTTTCTAATATTTGTATAAGTGTTCAATTTTTTACCAATATTTTTTTCTAACATGTGTTATTAAAGCCCAAATTTTTCAATACTTATTATTAGTGACCTATTTTTAATATTTGTTATTAGGGGCATGCTTTTAAGATTCAATTTCTTTTCTAATATTTATTTGTTATTATGAGTCCAAATTTTTTCTAATACTTTTTATTAGAGGTCTATTTTTTTAACATTTTTTATTATGAATATACTCTTAAAATTTACTTTTTCTTTAATATTTCTTATTAGGGACCCATTTTTCCAATAGTTGTTTTTATGGAGTTACATTTAAATTTTTTTCAACACTTGTTATTAGGAAGAATTACTTAAATAATGATATGTAACCAAAACGATTGTTATGTAGTGGTAATGACATCGTCCGAAACTGCAATATCCACAATCGTTATTTCCACAATAGCATGTTATTAAACATTCACTACTACGATACTTGCAATGACCATAAAATCATCAGTTATGTCCGCAATAACGATAATCACAACAATTCTGAAGACACAAATGCAAACTATAATTTAAATCCCTAATTACACTACAACAAATTGGGTTTATAGTGCCATTTTTAGCGACATTTTTAGAGAAAACACCAAAAAATAACAAATTTCGCGGCGTTTTGATATAAACGCCACTAATTTTATATATATCGTTGCGTTTTAAGAAAAAATATCAATAAAGACTCATACTTTCGTGGTTTTTATATACAAACACCGCTAAAGACTCGTACTTTAGTGGTTTTTCTATACAAATGCCGATATAGGACACATATATAATGGCATTTCTGAAAAAATGCCGTAAGAGATTCATAGTGCAATAACATTTTTTTAATAAACACCGCAATTTATCAGTACATTAGTGGCGTTTATGTACAAACGCCGCTAAAGACTCGTACTTTAGTGGTGTTTTTATACAAATGCCGCTATAGACTCGTACTTTAGTGGCATTTTTATACAAACGCCACTAAAGACTCATACTTTAGTGGCGTTTGTGTTTACAAACGCTAAAAGTTTATAGTTTCTAAGTCCTACGTCCCTTTAACTCCTTTTCATTTTTCCCCTTCAATTATTTTTTCATTCCTGCCATTTACCAAAACCCATCTGCTGCTTCTTCTCCAATGGAGGGTTGTTCTTCTCAACCCTTCGATCATCATCAAACAGAGTCTGGTGCCTCCAAGTTTCTCTCCAACCTTCCCTCTCGTGGCCCTTAGATCTTAACACATTTATCACTAGGTTTTCTTTGTATGGCATTGCATTTCAAAGTGTAGACTTCTCTGTTTTGCTCCTATGTTGCACTGATACGGATACGGGGACGGGGATAAAAAATGATAATTTTTAAAATTACAGGGTACGAGGATGACATATAAAATAATTTTAAAATTATAAATATATATAAAAAATCATAAATAAAGTCAAATATCAAGACTCAAACAACAATATTAAGTTTAGAACAGTAAAATCTATAAACAAACCACAATATTAAACTGTCAAATTTCAATATTCAAACCATAATATTAACTCTAGAATAATAAAATCCATAATAAAATCATAATATTAAAGTGTCAAATCTTAAGACTCAAACCATAATATTATATCCAGAAAAATATTAAACCCAAATCAAACATTGTTAACATCTTCCGAGATTAACTAGTTCTCTAAATCCAGCTCATCAAGCGAGAGTTCGACAAACTCTAAATATCCAACATCTCCCAATAAATCAAAATCATCTCCACAAACATCCCACATCTTGATTTTCTCATCCTGGTATTAACTAGAACTACTTGATAAAAGACAAAGATTGTAATAGATATAAACTAAATCTTCGGCGCGACTCAGATTTAGCTTATTTCTCCTAAGCTTTTTCACTTTGTTTCAAAAAACATGTAACCATTTTCCTACATATACATGAAACAACAATTATGCTAACTATGTTACCTTCCAATATAATATTTTGACTCTTTAGAGACAAACTTCAAATACCAAATAAATGAATACTCACTCCTCCACAAACAAAACTGACGCCAGACAGAATAGTGATTATCCTGTAGGCTAGTTCCGACAGACGATTCACAAGAGAAAATTCGCCCAAAAACCAGAGAAAAAAAGTCTCTAGGGTTTAATAAAATATTATAAAATCAAACAATGCAAAAAAGCAGTCCACAAGCCGGACTGTTATAGCAAAAAAATCGTCTTTATTCGAATTTTGCCAAAAATAGAAAAATCCCGAAAATCACTCTAAATTGAAATTCGAAATAAAATAAGCAATCTCCCAAAAATCCGGCCTAAATCGGATTTAAATTGACTTCCTAATTAACAATCGAAATATTACCATAAATAGTAAAAAATAACTAAATCTAGTGATTCGGAGGGGAAAACGGCAGAATTTGAGGTTGAAAAAAAGGCCACATGGAGCATACTTCTTGATTGCAACAGATTTAGTTTTCAGAGGGTCTTGGGCTTGTTGTATGTTTAGTAAGAAGAGACGGCCTGGCGGTATACCTTATCAAGATCTAGAAATGGGATTACCAGAATCCATGGCAGCTACTGAAGTAGAAACAGCTGAAGGTTGGAACCAGGGTTGGGATAGTGATTGGGACGAGGACAAGGCAGTGAAATCACCAATGGGACAATGCAATGTACCGAATATCTCAACAAATGGCCTAACTACAAGATCATCAAACAGAGATGGCTGGGAAAATGACTGGGATGATTAGACTTTTCGACTAGGGAAAAAGAGAAAGTAAGAAAGTGCATCAATCGAAGTAGTTGGAGAGAAGGAAAAGGAATAGATAATACATAGAACAGGCGGCTCGATATCGAAACTGTAAATTGATCCCCAGAGTTGTGGTGTTTAGGTTTTGTTTGTGGAGGAGTGAGTATTCATTTATTTGGTATTTGAAGTTGGTCTCTAAAGAGTCAGAATATTATATTGGAAGGTAACAAAGTTAGCATAATTGTTGTTTCATGTACTTGTAGGAAAAGGGTTACAGGTTTTTTGAAACAAAGTGAAAAAGCTTAGGAGAAATAAGTTAAATCCGAGTCGCGCCGAAGATTTAGTTTATATCTATTACAATCTTCGTCTTTTATCAAGTAGTTCTAGTCAATATCAGGAAGAGAAAATCAAGATGTGGGATGTTGGTGGAGATGATTTTGATTCATTGGGAGATGTTGGATATTTAGAGTTTGTCGAACTTTTGCTTGATGAGCCGGATTTAGAGAACTAGTTATTATCGGAAGATGTTAACAATGTTTGATTTGGATTTAATATTTTTCTAGACTTAATATTATGGTTTGAGTATTAAGATTTGACACTTTAATAATTTGATTTTATTATGGATTTTATTATTCTAGAGTTAATATTATGGTTTGAATATTGAAATTTGACATTTTAATATTATAGTTTGTTTATGGATTTTACTATTCTAAACCTAATATTGTTGTTTGAGTCTTGATATTTGACGTTATTTATGATTTTTTATATATATTTATAATTTTAAAATGATTTTATATGTTGTACCCTTGCCGTCCCCGTACCTTGTAATTTTAAAAATTATCGTCTCCGTCTTCGTCCCCGTATCCGTATCCGTATCAGTGCAAGATAGCCGTCAGGTCGTCTCTTCTTGCTAAACATACAACAAGCCCACGACCCTCCAAAAACTAAAACTGTTGCAATCAAGAAGTATGCTCCATTTACTGGAGTCAGCAACTTGTCATAAGAAGGAAGGTTTAAGAAAGGGTTCCCTTTGGATGCAAGGGGGTTCATAAGTAGCACACAGTCACCATTTCCAGCACTTACAAATAGCTCACCAACACTTTCAAGGGGGTTCATGCGTAGCACACAGTCTCCTAAGATCCTGGGGACGCATGTGAAATGTGAAAGTCACATATCATCCCCGAAACGTCTCCAGGTCTCGGTGAAACGTCCCCAACAACTTTCAGTCGTACCCTACCACCGTGACATATCCCCGGTACGTACCCCAGCTGTCCCCGTGTCATCTCCATACAGGGACGTATCGAGTACTTGAAACGGCACAACTATGGTGTCCCCATGCTTCCTAGTTTTGCTCGATCTTGATGTTTCTCTTTCCCCGCCTCCTCTTCTATTCTGCTTAAAACTGGAACTTGAATGCCGAACCACTTCAGTATACACTGTTAACTTTCACTTCATTTTGAGAAAGCTGAAATTTATTTTCTTATGACTTTCCAGTATCTGCTTTGAATAGCATGTTTCAGGTTCATGCTATCAGATGCTTTGTTATCAATTGACTACTATAGTATACATTATTCTTGTTGGTGACTGCAGATGATTTTTTTGGACAAATGGGCTCTGCTGGACCATGAATATTGCATTTCATTAACTGGGGCTACTGAAGCTCTGAAGGCTAGCACGCTCCGCCTTCCAATTGTTTGTGGGTCAAGGGTAGTTTGCTTCTTTCGACTTTTGTGTATGCCATTCCATCTGCGGTATCTCAATTGTTGATGCGTTAGCTTGTCTCTTCATTCTTACAGGCTTATGTCCTGAAATTGAAGGATGCAATTTGTTCAGCAATCAATGTAATGCAGACAATGGAATCCTCCATATGCTCATTGTTACCAAGGGTGATTCTTTCTTTTCTTCTTCGGTTCTTCCCCATCCTCATCCTTAGCCCCTATCCCCACCGTCCCCTCATTTTCTATTTTATTTACAGATTTTGTATTTTCCTTTGTCCCTATTTTGTGCACAAACCTTTTGTTATCATAAATTCTAGTTTTAGATGAGATGCATTGCGACCTGAAAAAAGTCTGTCCACCTGACAGATTTTTTTTTTGGAAAAATGTCAAGCTTGAGTACTCTTCTATTTACTACTTTCTTCATTGGGTGTTAGTCCTTGTATATGTGGTTTGGCTTTATTTAGAGTTTTTGAGTAAAGTGGATTGGCGGTTCCTGCTGTAAAATTCTTCAGTAAAGAAGTTGCAAGTTTCGTTACTTGACATTTACCACTTGCCCAAGTTTGGCCCTTGGTATAAGCTTAAAACTTAAAGCTTGTTCTTTGACACATGATCTTTTGAGTTAAGTGGATTGGCGATTCCTGCCATAAAATTCTTCAGTGAATTTTTGTAATTGAGATCAAACTGATTTTATGTTAGTTTTATTTGGATTGCTTGTGTGCTCATTAAAACACACATTGGAAATGAATGTTTGAGCCAATCTTGCTACTTGCTTTAGGTTATTGATCTTATGGAATTTCCTATTTGGGTTTTGGATGACAATGGTAACTATAGCTCACTGACTTTAAAAACAATGGTTATTCTTTCTGAAGTCATTTTTATCTTTTATAAAACCATACTTTATTGATTTAGGTTTTTCCTTTTCGAGCATCTAATTTGTCTCTTTAATCTTGGTTGTTAGGTTGCAGAACTTAACTCTTTGGTAGCAGAACTTGGAAATATAAGTGCAAATGAGTTTGTTTTACTTAATCGGTGCAAAGAACTTCTGTCAGCAACTGCTGCTATGCAAGTGAGTACCGTCTTTGTTTGTTTTGTTTTCTTTTATTATGAATTACAATATATAACTTGTTTTTAACCTAATTGTTCGAATGACCAGGTGACAGAATGTAGCATGAGAACACACATTTCGCAACTAAATAGTTTACCCTCTGGCTTGACTACAAAATTATAAAGCTATTGTGATTTTCACTGCCGTACTAACATGACATCAACCTCCCCCATCTCTATTTCATCCAAAATTGTTGCTGTGAAAAAGGTAACAAGAAAGCTTTGAATTCGATCGGTTTGAGTTTTACATGCTTGAGAGTGATGATTTGGTGTTTGTTTGATATGTGAAAATCATGGTTTTGTGTATTTTAATCAGTAGGTTAGGGAAAGTGTTTCTCATTGTGAAGTTAGATAGTTTTAGATGTGCCTTTTTTTTTCTTTCTTGCGGCTTTTATTTAGAGAAAATCGCCTCAGTGACCAAAAATGCCTTATAATATACGATTTTAACCAACTTTTTTTGGATTTGCCAAAATGACCAACAAAATCGCAATGCGAAGTAAAAATCACAACGCGATTTCCAGAATCGCAAATCAGTTCCCAGAATCGCAACGCGATTATGAAGAATCGCAATGCGATAGTACAAATTCACATTGCGATTTTCCAGAATCGCAACGCGAACATATAAATCGCAACGCGATTCTGACTATCGCAACGAGTATCCGTAAAATCGCAACACGTATCCGTAAATCGCAACAACAATACGTAAAATTGCAACGTGTATCCGTAAATCGCAACGAGAATACGTAAATCGCAATGCGTATCTGTAAATCGCAACGAGAATATGTAAATCACAATGCGTATCCGTAAATCGCAATGAAAATACGTAAAATCGCAACGCGTATCCGTAAATCGCAACGCGATTTTTAAAGCGCCATTAGAATCGCGACGCGTATTTTATTTTCAAATTCCAAACACGAATATTAATTATCGGAACACTGAACCGTCCACAGTATATCCCGTAATCGCAACTCATAACCTAAAACCTAAAATCACAACTCAGTCCCATCTCTATCTCTCACTCTCTACGGCAAAATCTGTCCCCATCTCCGAAGATTTCCGTCCTCATCTCCGGTGAAATCCCTCACAACCATTCACGGTCAGAAATCCCTCACAATCATTCAGAAATGGAAAATCAACCTCCGAGGGTTAGTTTTTTTAATTATTTTTATTTTGAAATTTTTGCATTATTTTAGGTTTTTCATATTGAAATTGATGATAAGTTTACTGGTAATTTCAATAATAGATTAACCATTTCACTTAGATTTCTTATTAAATTCATTCGATTGCTGTCAATACTGCTAAACTGTTTAGTCTTTAACCCTGTGAAGTTAGTATTTGTCTTGTTTTGTCTTTTGGTTGAAGTAATGCAATCCATTAAAGTTTCAATTTGCAGAAGAAGAATAGTTTCTAAACTTAAAATCGCAACATGAAAATGAAAATCGCAACACGAAAATGACTATCGCAACGAGAGAAATGAAAATCGCAACGAGAGAATCGCAACGCGAAATGAAAATCGCAACGAGATAATCGCAACGCGAAACCAAAATCGCATTGCGATTTTCATTTCGCGTTGCGATTCTCTCGTTGCGATTTTAATTTCGCGTTGCGATAGTCATTTCCGCATTTCGATAGTCATTCTCTCGTTGCGATTTTTATTTCAACCAAAAGACAAAACAGTGTTGCAAATTTTAGTTTCAAGAATAAACTACTACTCTTTATGTTTATTGTTTTTGGTATATCTTCACAGTGTAGTTTTTGGTATATCTAACTTGGTATGTTTATTATTTTTGTAGAAATATTTTTCGGCTTCATTGACATTAAGGAATAAAGTTAGCCTAGCCACTACAATTGCTTCGAAGCTTTCACCTGCACAAAGAAAATTGTTTGAGGAAACCTGCTTCGGGCCATGGCTGAGAGTACAGCATTCGGGTGGAGATGCTAATTTGACCCATTTGTGGCTTCAGACCATGATTAGCGATCTACCCGACAGTATACAACGTGGTGAGGAAGAGATATGGTTTCATTTTCCACCGGCGTATACTTGTTTTGGGCGGAAGGAGTTCTGCTTAATCACTGGTCTACGATTCGGACACGATGATGTAGGTCGGTACACTCGTCATATCACCCACCCATCATGGTTATCCCGGGTTTTTCCTGATGAGTCAATAGAGAAGCCGAATTTACACGTCGACGACCTGAAGAAATTGTTTAATAAGAAAGATGGTTTTACTCGGATGAATGACGTCGATGTTGTCCGAGTATGCCTTCTAGTACTTTTGTATGCCGGCTTTTTAGGCAGAGAGGCCAGACAACCTATTCCTCAGGAGCTAATATTATTGGTAAAGGACCTAAATGTATGGAATCTGTGTCCGTGGGGTTCGTATATATGGAAAGCTACCTGGACTAAGTTGTCGTCTGCCTTTGATGACCGCAAAAGTTTGCGTGGCGTTGGGTCGAAATACACTTTGTCAGGCTTTGTTTGGGCCTTTAAGGTAAGAATTTCTATATAATGTTTTCAAAATTATAATTAATTATTTAACAATTACTAATGTTTGTTATTATATTATTTGTAGATTTGGATATTCGAGGCTTTCCCCAGCATGCGGACATATGCATTAAAAACTTCAAATGATATTCCTAGGGCTATTTCCTGGAAGAGGAAACGTTTGTTGGATTGGGAAGACTTAATACCATATGCGATAATAAATAATGTAAGTTAACACAAATACTATCATATATAAACAAGTTATTAATAGTAGACGTTTAACTTTGTTTGAGTTTTTATATTTTTAGGAGGCCAACACTCCATTACAGAGACTGACACCCACTGAGGCTGAGCTTTCCACTGATTGGTGGCAAGCTAGTCAGCATTTTCTTGATGGAACGAATGATGAGCAGCCTCCACTTCCTCTACTTTGAGAGCCATCACCTCATCCAGAGCCATCACCTGATCGACCCGACTATACACCTCTACAACGAGAGCTATCACCTATCCCGTCACATCATCGAGCCTCTTCTCCACCATCACCTCATGATAGGGGACCGGCAAAGATGCCACAACTTCTATCTCCCTGTTCTCCACCTCCACCTCCACGGGATGAGTCAAGGGAGTTACGTGATGAGGTCAATGCCTTGCGTGAGGAGATCGATACTCTACGTGATAACGATGGTGCATGGCGTGTGGAGGTGTCTACTTTACGTGGTGAGGTTGCCGCTCTACGTGAGATGGTAGTATCGTTGCAGAATGAGGTTCATACTCTACGCAACGAGGTAAGATTAAGATTTTCCATATTTAACTTGATGATAAATTTACTCGTAATTTCACTTAGATTAACCATTTCACTTAGATTGCTTAGTAAATTTATTCGGTTGCTGCCAATACTGCTAAACTGTTTATTCTTTAACACTGTGAAGTTAGTATTTGTCTTTTGGTTGAAGTAAATTTATTCGGTTGCTTCCAATTCTGCTAAACTGTGTATTCTTTAACACTGTAAAGTTAGTATTTGTCTTTGTTTTGTCTTTTGGTTGAAAGTAAATTTGTTCAGTTGCTACCAATTCTGCTAAACTGTGTATTCTTTAACACTGTGAAATTAGTATTTGTCTTTGTTTTGTCTTTTGGTTGAAAGTAAATTTGTTCGGTTGCTGCCAATTCTGCTAAACTGTGTATTCTTTAATACTCTGAAGTTAGTATTTGTCTTTGTTTTGTCTTTTGGATGAAGTAATGCAATCCATTCAAGTTTCAATTTGCAGAAGAATAAATAGTTTACTTTCGCAACACGAAACTTAAAATCACAACGTGAAAAATGACTATCGCAACGCGAAATGAATCGAAACGAGAGAATCGCAACGAGAGATGAAAATCGCAACGCGAAACTATAATCGTGTTGCGATTTTCATTTCGCATTGCGATTCTCTCATTGCAATAGTCAAATTCGCATTGCGATAGTCATTTTCGCATTGCGATAGTCATTTTCGCATTGCGATAGTCATTTTCGCATTGCGATAGTCATTTTCGCGTTACGATTTTAAGTTTCAGATTCTATTCTTCTTCTGCAAATTGAAACTTGAATGAATTGCATTACTTCAACCAAAAGACAAATAATAACTTCACAGTGTTGAAAATTTAAGTTTCAAGAATAAACTACTACTCTTTATATTGTCATTGAACCTGCACTAAACCTATATGTTGTCCTTTTAAATGTTTATATAAGTGCTTACTTCTGGAATGTTATCTGATGCATTTTGTGAACAATGATATAATAATGACTTGGGTGAATACCGTGCAAGTTTGAAATATATTTGTCTTTGTTCTCACTATTTAATATCATGTCTGTTTATTTACTGATTTATGTATTAATTTATTTTAAGCGGCCCGCTAAGGTGGATGCTCTACGCCGGGTTTTTCTTGCAAGACGGAGTTCACGGATCAGACGGCGTGCACGTGCCATTACGTCTCCGTTCACCCCAATAGTGCGAAGAATCCGTAAGAAAAAGCCCGACTCACCTGTCATCGTTCAAGAGGCCTCCCCTATCATTCAAGAGGCCCCTATCATCCCTCAAGAGTCCCCTCCCACCGTTCAAGAGGCCACTATCATCGTTGAAGAGGTCTCTCCCAACATTCTAGAGCCCGATTCACACGGCGTAATATATCAAATTATTGAGAAGCCCCCTCACGTGCCGGACATGATGGATGACTGTTCACTTTCGTATAAGTTACCGGCCAGTACCATTTCGGCAGATGAAGTGGAGAGGAAACAACTACCGGAAACAATTCTGGATAATACCCTTTGGGCTAAGACCGCAGTTGATTTTTATCTACATGAGCGGACCCAAGGGTGTTACGCTGACATATACAAACTCAACGATGATATGCATTTGTTGATTGAACGGTCTTGGTGGGGTATATTATTAGGGGTTGAAGACAACGGCTATTTCGATGGGGGGTAAGTCTTATATTTCTTACATTTCAGTTTGATTATTTTTTTTAAATTTATGTAATTCACTAATATATGTCTTTTTTTGTAAAATAGCATATTGATGCATGGGTGACAAGTCTTCTAATTGTAAGGAAATTGAAGAAAAATATTAAAAAAAATGCGATATACAATTATGCCGACGTCTTTTCACATAGTTCACTTGAAGAATCAACGACAGGAATCATATGTGTTGGCTAATGGATAAGCTAAACTTTATCCTGCATGGTGGGAGGTCGATAAGGTTAGTATATTTGTTTAAATATTTTAAAGGTGTTCATAAATAAGTGCGCGATTTGAATTATTACATTTCGATGCAGGTGTTTATCCCTGTTTTGGACCGTACTCATTGGCTTCTCGTCGAGCTTCAGCTCCCATCCCTAAAGACAATAGTATATGACAGCATGATAAATTACATATCATTGTCTGATTTGAGAGATATGATTAAGGGATGGAGCTCTCATTTGGCTAAATTCTTGGATGCAATTGATTATTGGACTAAGTCTGGAAATAAGAAGTCAAAGAAGTTCAATGTTACAGTTATCAGAGACGAGACCGCGCCACAACAAACGAAGGGAGGCAGAGGGGATTGTGGTCCTCTCGTAGGCATGTGCTTGGAGCGTTTGACGACAGGAAGTACACATTTCTACCTCCCACCGATAGAGATAGAGGTGCAGTAGGCTTGTGGTTTCGGCATTTTATGGCTAGAGCGATATATGCGAGACGCTGCCTACCTGCATCCGCGTTATGAAAGTGTCCATAAACAATTTGTAAGTCAAATGCAAGTGTTGTTAAACATATTTACTCTTTTTGGTTTGAAAATGTTTGGTTAAGTAGCTAGAATTCAATAATTTGATGTTTGTAGGTTTTAGATGTGTAGAAAGTGTTGTTGATTCAATGTTTGGTTTCTGCAGGTTAATCCTGAAGTAAGTTGCGTGAAATGGATGTATGGGTGCAAAAGTTGATTTCATTATTATTTTTTGATTGTTTAATTGATTTGTAAAAGATGATTTGTAAATGTTAATTTGTTTAATTGATGTATACATAATATTTGTGCTTGTTTAATTGATTGAAATGTAATAGTTGATTTATTGATTTCAATCTGCATTATGTTGAATGCAAAACAGACTATCGCAATGCGAAAATGACTACCGCAACGAGAGAATCGCAATGCGAAATGAAAATCGCAACGAGAGAATCGCAATGCGAAATATAATCGCAACGAGAGAATCGCAATGCGAAATAAAAATCGCAATGCGAAATGAAAATCGCAACGAGAGAATCGCAATGCGAAATGAAAATCGCAACGAGTTAATCGCAATGCGAAAATGAAAATCGCAACGCGAAACTAATTGCGATTCTCTCGTTGCGATTTTCATTTCGCATTGCGATTCTCTCGTTACGATAGTCATTTCGCATTGCGATTTTCATTTCGCATTGTGATTCTCTCGTTGCAATAGTCATTTCCGCGTTGCTATAGTCAATTCCGCATTACGATAGTCATTTCCGTGTTGCGATAGTCATATTCGCGTTGCGATTTCCGCGTTGCGATTTCTGCGTTGCGATAGTCAAATGAATGTCTAATAAGTGATAACAACTGAACTTATCATAGCAATGTTCAAACTCAAGTTACTAATACATGCCTAACTGAAAATGTTAAAAGTTCACACATAATACAACGTTTGCATTTAAAAATCACCTAAGTTAACAGTCCCAAAAGGTGAAGCCGGTTGTGATTAGGATTTTGATGAGGATCCATATTTTGGTAGAGTAAAAGATGATTGTGATGGCACTGGTGATCCACATGTCAACCTTGTATGACCACTTTCCTTGCACCGACTACATGTCGATCTCTTCTTCTCTTCACCCTTAGACGGTATACGATCGTGACTTTTTGGTCGGCCAGGTAGCCTTCTGTCCATGGCTGGTGGCAAAACTGTTTGTAAGTCATCTGGTATGTCCCACTCAGAAGGATGTGGAATAGGGTAGACAATCTCGCCATAAGTCTGTCGATATACTTCTGTAGTGTAGCAATCCATAGCGTATGCGCTTGAATCATCTTGGTTTAGATGAAGAGAAACTTTTATAACATGGCCACACGAATAACCAGATGTTTGCCATTTCATACAACTACATGTCTTTGCATTTAGATCGACAAGCCCATTTAAGTTATTATCCAGTACTTCAAACAAAGTGTTTGAACATGGTTCAACTCTCAATGACGTTGACTTCACAACACGTTTCGTAAATTGAATAGATGTTCCAATGTTCCTGTAAATTTAAATAAATAATACTTAGCAAAATATATGATAAGTTACGAATTTAAAGAAATAATACCTGCATGGTTTCTTTTCTTGTAGTACCACTGTTGAATAGAGGCTCGAAAAAACTCCATTAATATAGTAATGGGTAATTTTTGGGAATGATGACTTAGAGCGTTGATTGATTCTGTACTATTAGACGTCATGAAACCATATCTTGCTCCAAGTTGATGTACTCTTGACCATCTTTCAAACCCGACATCTTCTAGTGTTTGAGCACACTGAGGCAAAACACATCTTAAACAGTTTATATGCTTATTAAAATCCACTTCCCGATAAGCTTTTACAGCCTTCCAGTATGTCCATTTGTGATTTTTTATACCAGCAGACCTTGATTTTAGATTTCTATACAAATGAACACCACAAAGTCCATGAAAAGCATCTGGGAAACACCTTCTAACAACGTTGTCAATTGAGTTTGCCCTATCGGATATGATTTTCAGATTGCTAATAGGACCTATGTAATCCCTAAGATGCCCCATAAACCATGTCCATGAATCAGAGGTTTCAGATTTGCCAACCCCGTAAGCTATTGGCAGTATCCCATTGTTAGCATCCATGGCTACTGCTAATAAGTTTACTCTAAGGTATCGACTTTTTAAATGTTCTCCGTCAACTATAATAACTGGGCGCATGCAATTAATAAACGAACGAATCTACAAAATCATATACACAAGAAATATAATCATTTAAATGTTAAATGCATGTAACTAACAAAAATAAGTCAACAAAATTATATTGATTTACTAACCGCAGCACTAATGGCGATAAACAGCAACTCAAAGCGTCCATCTCTATCTGTTTTGATATGAGTTACCAACCCAGGATTTTTCAGCTTTAAATTGTGACAATAAGCCGGTAGTTGGGCAAACGATGCTTCTGGCGACCCCCTCAACAATTCCAAGGCATAACATTTGGCTCTCCAAGCTTGAGAATATGAGATACTAATCTTGAACCGAGCATTCATGTCAGTCATAATTTCATGTCCCCGATATACCCTACCATTCAAAAACATTAACTCAGCCAGAAAACCACCCAACACCTTTTTGTTTGCCTGTCTATGGTGAGGAAAAACTTGGGTTCTTGAACATGTATGTTTATCAATAAAATTCCTAACTTAAAACATTTCGCAATCTTTTATCCTCTTTGCAATCATACGCCACATACAGTTTTTGTCAATCATACACCTTGTTTCGAAACGATCTTTGCTTGATTTGTTAACTTTTAGTTGATAGCCATCTTCCACACATTTCGTATACAAAGCTATCTTCAAGTCTTCCTTTGTATCAAAACAATCATCTTTCTTGATACGAATAATTTTTTTGTAACAATCAACTGCTATCTTTACCAACTCTTCTTCCGGTATCTGAAGTAATTCTGGCATATTCCAGTTATACTCCCGTGGCATTTTCTTCGGGGACTTTTCTTTGGGGATTTCTTCTTCTTCTTTTTCTTCTTCAGTGTTATATGAATTACAGAATGGATGTTAAACATGTTCATTTACAGTCGTAACTTCCTCCTCATTATCATCAACAACATCTTCCTCGGCAACGGCTGTTTCATCATCAAAATTTGGGTATTGACCAATATCAAAATCATTACATGCAGGGTCTGTTTCTTCTTCTGAAAAATCATCAAAATCTAAGTATTGACCAAGATCAAAGTCTGGGTATTGACCAAGATCAAATTTTGAATACTGACTAGTACTCACAATTTTTTCTATTGGCTCATCATCGTCTAACTGGTCAATACGAAAATCGGAATTTGGTGCTGAAAGTTGATTGGGATTTGGATTAAGGAAAGGTTCTGGGTTTTGAGATTGTCTTTGGTATAGGAAATGTGGTGAAACAATATTTCCTTGGTGATGAAATTGTGGTGGAACCATTAAATTTTGAGCACCATAAACTGGGGTTGAAAAACTTAGTTGATTACTACCCGCTACTAACCCAACTTCACTACTTCTAGGTTCAACAACATACAATGTAACATCATCACTTGAAACACTAATGTAAGCAATGAATCGTTCAACATATTCATTGTCGGTTAACAAATAAACTTTACCATTTCTCTGATAAGATAGCCTAAATCCACTTAGGGGCTCTAAATTCAATTTATTTGCAACACGTAACATTAGAGTTTCATAAGTTAACTTTTTTAATGACAGTTTTAGTTGAAGATTCATGGGTAAAGGAATATATTGTAAAACACCATGAACATTCTCCCATGACCCTCCAAAACACAAATCTATCCAAACATGATCAACATTAGATGATTTCATTATTGTAAATTAATTTACTAAACAAGCGAGCTGCGAAACTAAAACTTGTTGCCGGATGGGGAAGGATGTCGTTGGATATAGGAACGGATGTCGCCGGAGAGAGTGATAGATGGAGATGGAATGAGTTGTGATTTAGGGATTTAGTTTATGAGTTGCTGCTGCTGCGTAGTTATATACCCAAAACATTTGTGTTGCGAAATTAAAACCTGTTGCAAATTCAGAAATCGAGTTGCGAATTTGAAATTCAGTATTGCGATAGTCAGAATCTCGTTGCGATTTACAGATTCGCATTGCGATTTACAGATTCGCATTGCGATTTACATATTCGCATTGCGATTTACGTAATCGCAACGCGAATTTGGGAAATCGCAATGCGATAGTCAAAATCGCGTTGCGAATCTGGAAACTGATTTGCGATACCAGAGATCGCGTTGCAAATTATCAATCGCGTTGCGATTTACGGATACACGTTGCGATTTTACGTATTGTCATGTGAGGGGTGAGGAAGGTTAAGTTTCTAATGTTACGAAATTGAGCTCTCCTCCGTTCACCGCTGTGAACTGAGCTTGGTAAGTGTCTCAAAATCCCTTAAAAAGTATATAGAATTTTTTCTACATTTTTTCGACCCCCGAAGGCCCCGTACATGACCCCACATGTCATCGCTGCATATAGGAAAGTCCCACCACCTGGTGGGTTTCTAAAAAGTGGGCCAACCCGACTTCCTTGTTTTGACCCGATCCAACCTGATCCAACTCAAACCGAACTGGCTCGACGTTAACCGTCGACTGACGTTGATTTTTTTTTTTTTGAAAACCTTCATCTTGATATTCTTCTATGTCCTGATTCCAAATTTGCAATCTATTTTGCCAAATTCTAACTCAAAAGCCCTGAATCGATCCTATTAATCCAAAATTGATTAGTATTTTTAGTATTTTTGCTTATTTATTTGAGATTTTATTATGGAATTGATTCGAGAAAATATTATTATGAAGGTACTTGTGTTTCACCTGACCCAGGGTCGTTAGATCCGGTGCTTTTCTTCCTTCAAATCCGCTTGATTCGTATTCTTTGAGAGTTACTCGTAGCTTTCTATAAATTGTTTAAATAGAGGTTATTATTATGCATATTAGGATTTTGATATGGATTTTTTGATTCATAGGATCGAGCGTTGTCGCTGATCATGATCGGGAGACTTGGTAGTAGGCTTTCTTATCAGACTACTCATACCGGTACATGTGTGTTTCCTCATGGTGTTACATTACTGTTTTAAACTATTCATCTAAAATGTTTTAGATTTCTAATGATACTGAATATTTTTATGACACAATACCTGATTTTTTTTAATATTGTTTATCAGATATCTGATTTACTTTATATTTATGATATGATCTCTGATTACTTTATTTCTGTATCTGATTTTTAGGTCTAGAACATTTTCATGTTTTAATGGATTAAACTACCATTCTCATTTGAATACATACATGTTTATTATTGTCATTGGTGTTATTATTAAAGGAAGTATATCAGGCTTAGTCTATGACTTGTAAAACCTTACCGCAAGCTCCTCTCCTTTCTGCTCAGGGTAAGTCCTTATCGCAAGTCTTTATGCTATAGGTATATGTTGGGACCATTGGCGCACCCTATGGCGCAGCGGAAATAAAACTCGACGGTCTCACCAACGATTTAAGTACGAAAAACTAAAATCGGGAGGAAAAGATGCAAATACTTACAGTGGGTTCCTTGAAAAATAGCAAGGACAATAGTGAATACTAGTTGTGTAGATCGGTTCGAATCTTAAGCCTCCACGAAATAACGTCTCGGCCTCTACTCTGTTCACCCGATTGAGAGCAATCTTTGTTTTCCACAAAACTCTTTTGAGAGAAAATGACTGAAGGTTTTGAGTGTGTGTTGTACAATGGCTGCTAGACCTAACATACCCTTTTATAGCCAGGTTACCCTAATCATATTAGGGTTTTATTATTTCAAATTAATTAAATCTATAATTAATTAATTGAAATTTAATAATCCTCTTATATCCAAGTTACCCTAATCATATTAGGGATTTTATTATTTCAAATTAATTAAATCTATATTTAATTAATTGAAATTAAATATTCGGGATTATTAAAACATATATTTAATTAACTCTAGATATATATTTTAGTAACGTACAACAATTGTACATCTTTGCTCGTTTCAATCCTAGGGTGTGACCTTGTAGGTTCTTGTAACATTAGCAGTAATTATTAGAACAATTCTAATATTACATACAATGAGTGAAATCTAACAATATATCATTGTCACCTAAGTTACAAGAAAATATGATTCGACATATCATCTTGTTGATTACTCTTTTATGTATTACATCCTTATGTCCTTTATATCTAGAATAGGCACAAGTCTTGGAATAGTCACACTTGTATAGCCCATCTATTGTTTCTTGATATCTAGAGTAGACTTTAATTAACGAATAGTTTATGATATCTCATATCAACTTATTCGAGCATGGCCATGCTTTTCTAGTCTTACTTAATCAACTGGCATGTGATATATTTCCTATTATGTAGGAAGGACAAATCCTATCTTAATCATACACACCCACTACATATATTGAGATATATTCAATAACAATCTTTATAGAGCAACCAGTTATGGAGCTTGTTTAGCTACTTCAAATCATACAACAATATATGTTGGGATGGTATTGATCTCAAGGCTGAGGATCATACATATTGTCATCACCATGAGCAATGTTATGACTGTCACATAATAATCCAAGACATATGCTCATGGTCGGTCAATCCAATACATTGTTCTCTAACAATATAATCATGTATCAATTCTGACATCTCTATGTCAATAACAACTCATTATCATCAATCAATAACATATTAGTCTTAAGCGTATTATTATTGTCCATGCCCATAATAATGCTTGACTATGGATCTTTTAATAATAACAATTATGTCATTATATGGACTTTATTATCTTTCAGTTTATGTTAAATACAAATATATAAATGAAAATAATAGTGGCAATGCCTTTATTCAATAAAATCGGTAAATAAAAGTATTATTACAATCACCATATGATTGGTCTTTGGGCATAATATAACAATCTCCCACTAGCACTAAGACCAATCACTCACATATCTAATGCCGAGTGGCTTAGTGTGACGATCATTCCTCTGCTGTGTAAGAGGCTTCGTCAAGGGATCATCAATGTTGTCATCAGTGTCTACACTACATATTTCCATATCTCCTCGATCAATGATCTCTCGAATGAGATGAAAGCGCCTAAGAATATGTTTGGATCGTTTATGAGATCTTGGTTCCTTTGCTTGTGCAATGGCTCCATTATTGTCACAACGGAGTTCTACAGCATCTGATATACTGGGAACAACCCGTAATTTCAGTATGAACTTCTTGATCCAAACAACCTCTTTTGCTGCTTCACTTGCAACAATGTATTCAGCCTCTGTTGTAAAATCAGCTATTGTGTCTTGCTTCAAACTTTTCCAGCTCACAGCACCTCCATTAAGACAAAACACAAAACCCGATTGCGATCGTGAGTCATCCTTGTCAGTTTGGAAGTTGGCATCAGTATAACCTTTTATACTAAGCTCTTCCTCCCCTCCATAGATAAGAAATTTATCCTTAGTTCTTCTTAAGGCCTTAAGGATATTTTTAACCGTAACCCAGTGATTTTCACCAGGGTTTGCTTGATACCGACTCGTCATGCTTAGAGCATACGATACATCTGGTCGAGTACATATCATGGCATACATTATAGAACCAATAGCCGAAGCATGTGGAATCTTATTCATCCGTTCTCTTTCTAGTAGAGTTGAAGGACGCATTTCCTTAGAAAGAGATGTCATAGGCAAAAATCCTTTGTTGGATTCTTCCATACTGAACCTTTTCAGCACTTTGTCTATATATGTACTTTGACTCAGACCTAGAAATCGTCTTGATCTGTCTCTACAGATCTTAACTCCTAAGATATACGCTGCCTCACCCAAATCTTTCATAGAAAAACAACTACTTAACCAAGTCTTAATAGACTGTAAAGTAGGTATATCATTTCCTATTATGAGTATGTCATCTACATACAAGATTAGGAAATAAACAATGCTCCCACTAGCCTTCTTATAAACACAAGGCTCATCTTCATTTCATATAAAACCAAACTCTTTGATTGCATCATTGAAACGAAGATTCCAGCATCGATAAGCTTGCTTTAGTCCATAAATAGACCTCTATAGCTTACAAACCTTTCCAATATTTTCTGGAAAGACAAAACCTTCTAGTTATGTCATATACACATCCTCTTCAAGTTTTCCATTAAGGAAGGCGGTTTTGACATCCATTTCCCAGATTTCATAATCATGGAATGCAGCTATTGCGAGCAGGATACGGATGGACTTAAACATAGCTACAGGGGAGAATGTTTCGTCATAGTCTATACCATGAACTTGTCAAAAACCTTTAGCGACTAGGGGCCCCTTGTATGTTTGTACATTACCATCTATGTCGGTTTTCTTCTTGAAAACCCATTTACACCCTATAGGTTTGGCCCCTTTAGGTGGTTCAACCAAAGTCCATACTTGGTTTACTGACATGGAATCCATCTCAGATCTCATGGCTTCAAGCCATTTCTCAAAGTCTGGGCTAGACATTGCCTCTTGATAAGTCTTGGGCTCATCTTGATCCATAAGAAGAACATCCCCATCTGTCGTAATGAGAAATCCAAATCTCTCAGGTGCACGATGTTCTCTTATGGATCTACATAGTGGTTGTGTTTCTAAATCTGTTGAATGCTCCTCAACAACTTGTGAAACATGCTTATCTTCAGGTTCATTTATTTGTTATTTTTGAACTTCTCCAAGTTCAATATTTCTCCCCTTCCCTTTCTTTGAGTGAAATTCTCTTTCGAGAAAAAATCATGTTTGAGCAACAAACACTTTATTTTCGTTAGGGTTGAAGAAATAGTATCCATTGGTTTCTTTAGGATATCCAACAAATATACACTTATGAGATTTAGGTTCGATCTTTGTAGACATCTGATGTTTTACATAAGCTTCACAACCCAAAATCTTTATAAAAGACATACTGGGATGTTTCCCAGTCCATATCTCGTATGGTGTCTTTTGAACCGATTTAGATGAAACATGATTTAGTGTGAAAGCGGTTGTTTCAAGTGCATGTCCACAAAAAGAAGTTGGAAGATCACTATGACTCATCATCGATTGAACCATGTCTAATAGTGTTCGATTCTTTCTTTTAGAAACTCCATTCCACTGTGGTGTGCCAGGTGGTTTAAGCTATGAGACAATCCCACATTCTTTTAGGAGTTCATCAAACTCTATACTTAAGTATTCTACACCTCGATCTGATCGAAATGTCTTAATACTCTTTCCTAGTTGATTTTGTACTTCATTTTTAAATTCCTTAAACTTTTCAAGGGCTTCAGATTTATGGCGCATAAGATAAATATACCCATACCAACTGAAGTCATCGGTAAAAGTAATGTAGTAATGGAATCCACCTCGGGCTTGTGTATTCATTGGTCCACATACATCACTATGTATTAACCCCAATAAATCACTTGCTTATTCACCTTTACTATTAAAATGAGCTTTAGTCATTTTTCCCAACAAGCAAGATTCGCATACATCACATTGTTCGAAAACAAATGAATCTAAGAATCCATCTTTATGGAGTTTTTATATGTGTTTCTCACTTATATGGCCTAAACGACAATGCCAAAGATAAGTTTGATTCGAGTCATTTGTTTTTTATCTCTTAGTATTTATGTTATAAATGGTGTTATCTTGATCCAAAATATAGAGACCATTAACCAATTGTGTCGAACCATAAAAAACACTATCGAGATAAAAAGAACAACAATTATTCTTAATAATAATCTCAAAGCCAATCTTGTCCAAACAAGAAATAGAAATAATGTTCTTAGCCGAACTAGGATCATAATAACAATCCTCTAAATTTAAATCAAGTCCACTAGGAAAAGATAAAACATATGTCCCTATAGATAATGCAACAACTCTTGCTCAATTTCCCACTCGTAGGTCCACGTCTCCTTTAGCCAGATTCCTTCTCTTTTGCAGTCCCTGTACAGAAGTACAAGAAGTAGATGTTAACAAATTAACATCAATAACATAAATACCTGAAACAAATGTTCTGTTTGCTTTTGCCTTCTTGACCTCTTCAAGGTAAACAGGGCAGTTTCTCTTCCAGTGTCCGGTCTTATTGCAATGGAAACATTTTCCTTCTTTGTTAACTCCCCCTTTGGGTTTCAATGCATTTTTCCCTTTTGGTTTGGTCTTACCATTTCCCTTAGACTTTGCCACTACTTTTTTCTTTCCCTTTCCTTTGTACTTGGACCATCAGAATGGGCTTAGGTCCAACCTTTTTCATGTTACTTTCAGCAGTTCGTAACATGCCTAGTAACTATGGAAAAGTTTTGATAATTTCATTCATGTTGAAATTAAGGACAAATTGGCTAAAGCTATTTGGAAATGATTGTAGGATAACATCGGTAGCCAATTCATCTTTGAGAGGAAATCCTAGCTTTTCCAACGTTTAGATGTAGCCCATCATCTTGATGACATGAGCTCCTACAGGAGTTCCCTCTTCCATTTTGCATTGAAATAGAGATTTATAGGTCTCATATCTCTCTTGACGTGCTTGCCCTTCAAATATTTCTTTGAGATTTTGAATCATCTCATATGCAACCATGTCCTCATGTTGCTTTTGAAGCTCAGGAGTCATGGTGGCAAGCATTAGACATCCAATATCTAACATATCATCTATATGTTTTTTGAATTTGTCTTTGTCAGCTTTTGAAGCATTAGTTGCCGGTTTATCAAGAACAGGTTCCTCAATGACATATTTCTTCCTTTCCTGTTTGAGAACAATTCTCAAATTATGAAACCAGTCAAGGAAGTTTATGCCATTAACTTTATCCTTCTCAATGAGTGATCGCAGTGATAAAGTGTTGTTTGCCATTAAATCTACAACAATGGAAATATTAAAGTAAGTAAATTTAACGAATTTAAAATTTATAAATAGGACTTTATTTACAAATTACTCCCATTATTTTATTCAAAATTAAAAACCCTCTTTGTTTTAATTTCGAAAAAAGTCAACGAAATATTTTCTAGTGGGTGAGAATCCAAAATACATCAATTTCCTAAATCAACTTTGGCTTTTCTTTTAGGATAGTGATTATTTAGGTAAGTAACACTTGACTAGTTACATCTAATGTAACTCCTCATTTTTGGTGAACAACTTTTGTTCAAGTCATCTCATGACTTATCCAAATATTTAACCTCTAGGTTTCTAATCCTATTAGAATAACCTAGCTAAGTTATTACCAATATTTCAACCGGTGAATATCACTTGCTTATTCTTCGCGTTTAACCAAGATAGATTTATGTGCCAATGCTTTGGCAAAGCCCACACAATATCGATCAAAGCCTTAATGAGGGTAAATATTGGACGGTTAAGTTAACTTAGATTATAAAGAGGGATTTGCATAATTATCTCATCATTGTTCGTTTTAATATTAGGCCCTTATTTATCTCATCAATATTTATTCTTATTATATCATTTGATGCATTGCATACATAAAAAATATAGCAATAAATAAGATACAATGGTTATAGCCCAAACCAATGACTAAGGTGGCCCATCCCAAGCCAATGGGAGAACCAAGAACCCTAAAGCATAAGACTACTCTCTAGGCATCTTCTCGCCTTTCTTCTGCTCCTTGTGAATCTTCATAGATTTATAATTTTAAAAGAAACTCATTTTACATACGAGGGAGTAAGATGAGAAGAGAAATACAATAGAGATATAGAAAGGCACAGCTCGCAGACCATATTTCAAAATAAACCATTGTTAATTGAACAAGGGCTATAACCATGCATATCAAACACCGTACAAAACAAACATATCTATATATATATATATATATATATATATATATATATATATATATATATATATATATACACGTTGTTATGCCTTTGTTAATAATATTAATATGGGCCTTCAATTTGTACTGTTGATAAGGGGTCAAGGGGCAAAGCCCCTTGCGGGGTCTGATGGCCGGTAGGATTTTTTTTGAAAAATAGTACTTCTGTTTCCATGGAAAACTTCACGATTTGATAACAATTATCAACAGAATCATTATTTTGGGATTTTCAATCCTGAAGGTTTTCTACATCGGAACAACCATTGTTCCACTACTAAACGCGATCTGCTATCGCACTCCCATAGATCATCTAACAACAAATCGATTGAAAAACATATTAACAAATTAACATATTAATCGTTGTGGGAATCGATTCGAACAATGATATCAACATATTTACCAAAATCGATAAAACTAGAACATGCATCTCATACATATCGCATCAACCAAAAATTTAACCAAAAATCATATCATACAAGGGGCTCTGATGCCACTGTTGGGACCATCGGCGCACCCCATGGCGTAGTATAAACAAAACTCGACGGTCTCACCAGCGATCCAAGTATAAAAAACTGAAATCGGGAGGAAGAGATGCGAATACTTACAATGGGTTCCTTGAAAAACAGCAAGTTCAACAGTGAATACTGGTTGTGTAGATCGGTTCGAATCTTAAGCCTCCACGAAATAATGTCTCGGCCTCTACTCAGTTCACCCGATTGAGAGCAATCTTTGTTTTCCCCAAAACTCTTTTGAGAGAAAACGGCTGAAGGTTTTGAGTGTGTGTTGTACAATGGCTGCTAGACCTAACACACCCTTTTATAGCCAAGTTACCCTAATCATATTAGGGTTTTATTATTTCAAATTAATTCAATCTATATTTAATTAATTGGAATTTAATAATCCTCTTATATCCAAGTTACCCTAATCATATTAGGGGTTTTATTATTCAAATTAATTAAATATATATTTAATTAATTGAAATTAAATATTCGGGATTATTAAAATATATATTTAATTAACTTTAGATATATATTTTAGTAACGTACAACAATTGTACATCTTTGCTAGTTTCAATCCTAGGGTGTGACCTTGTAGATTCTTGTAACGTTAGCAGTAATTATTAGAACAATTCTAATATTACATACAATGAGTGACATCTAGTAATATATCATTGTCACCTAAGTTATAAGAAAATATGATTCGACATATCATCTTGGTGATTACTCTTTTATGTATTACATCCTTATGTCCTTTACATCTAGAATAGGCACAAGTCTTGGAATAGTCACACTTGTATAGCCCATCTATTGTTTATTGATATCTAGAGTAGACTTTAATTAACGAATAGTTTATGATATCTCATATCAACTTATTCGAGCATGGACATGTGTTTCTAGTCTTACTCAATCAACTGGCCTATGATATATCTCCTATTATGTAGGAAGGAAAAATCATATCTTAATTCATACACGCCCATTACATATATTGAGATATATTCAATAACAATCTTTATAGAGTAACCAGTTACGGAGGTTGTTTAGCTGCATCAAAATATACAACAATATATGTTGGGATAGTATTGATCTCAAGTATGAGGATCGTACATATTGTCATCACCATGAGCAATGTTATGACTGTCACATAATAATCCAAGACATATGCTCATGGTTGGTCAATCCAATACATTGTTCTCTAACAATATAATCATGTATCAATTCTAACATCTCTATGTCAATAAAAAACTCATTGTCATCAATCAATAACATGTTAGTCTTAAGCGTATTATTATTGTCCATGCCCATAATAATACTTGACTAGGGATCTTTTAATAATAATAATTATGTCATTATATGGACTTTATTATCTTTCAGTTTATGTTAAACACATATATATAAATGAAAATAATAGCGGCAATGCCTTTATTCAATAAAATCGGTAAATAAAAGTATTATTGCAATCATCATATGATTGGTCTTTGGGCATACTCTAATAGTATAAGGATCTTACCGAGTGTACAAGTGGGTATATGGTTCTGGGGAACCTACACGTTCTGGTGACCGGGTGGGGGTAGTGGTCATATATTTAAAACATGTTTGATAAATTGATTTTTACTAAAGTATTTTAGCTGTATGTTTTTATACACCGTAAGGAGCACACTGGGCTTTTTTGCTCATTTTGTAAATTTTAACCTTTTCAGATAATAACAAGACCGTAGGTTATCAGACTTGGCATCAGGAGGACTGACTGCTCCTATTTTTGTACCACTATATATCTCTATATGCCTTTTTGTTATACTTTGGTGACACATATTTTTGCTACAATCTCGATATATATGTATTAATGGTATTTTGTTATGTATATGTTTTATACGATTTTCTGATATATGTATATATATGTATACGTATATGTTTATCTTTTGAATTTTTCTTAGGGCTAATTTTCATATTATATTGTTATATGGATTTTAACGTTATTTTAAATAGAAAAATAATTTTTGAATACAATATGTAACCGTCTAGATTTGGGCATAACTTCCAATCGGGTCGAGGGGTTACATTATTACTTCGGAGGAAATCGAAATTCAACTTGATCTGATCTATGAAAAAGAACCAATAAATATTTTAGATCATGGATTCAAATAATTGTGGAATATAACAATTTCACTCGCCAAAGTTCTTTAAAAAAATCACAAAATGAAAGAGATTACTGAGGAAATAAAGAAAATAATGAGAGAAATATACCCTCGTCTACTTGAACCAGGTACGTACAAAAAAATCGGGAATGACTTTTTTTCTAAAGGGGAAGAATTTTAATACCTAAAAAATTTAGTTAGTGACCAAAATGAATAAAATTAAAGTTTAATGACAAAAGTGCAAAATTAAATAAAATTGAAGCCCTTAACTGGTAATTTTCCCAAAAAATATTTTTGGCCCATAAGTAGAAAATTTACCCTTGATTCGTGGTTTGGAAATGAAGTTACAAGATTTATCCAGATGTATGTTAGGAAGAATGAATCATTTTGTGTTTCAGTAAATTTTTGGATAATTGGATCGATTAGAAATGCAAGAGATAATTTTAGTCATTTTATTTTAGGGAAAAAATTTACATTTCCTATATTTCATAATGTTATCATTTAATATGTACAATTGGATTTAAGTTGAATTCCATGTTAATTCTTAACCGTTAGATTAAAAATGACAAAATTAGTATTAATCTAACAAGGGTAAAGTTGTATACCACTAACTCCATGGTTTTATTTGAGCCTTTCGATGAATAAATTGACAACTGTAATTACTACGAGCATTTGATTTCAAGGGAAAAATGATCTTTTTCTATTAACTGAATTTTAAATTCTTTTATAGTTATGAAGATGACAAATGGCTTAAAAGAAAATAAAGGAAAATTCAATAAACTTTCTCATCTTTTATTTATTCTTGCCATGAGGTTTCAAGAATAGTAAGGCAAGTTTAAAATTTATTTTCAAGTTTTATGATTTGGATTTAGGGTTTAGACATGAAATACAATTTTGTTCATATTTGAATCCTCTTCAATTTGGTATCACTATCGCATAGTTTTGATTAGTATATGTTATGGAATTGGAAGACATATAATTTAGGGTTTAAATATTCAAATGAATTGATGATGTATTATGAAATATTAGGTGTTGCTTCATTATTTTTCATACTTGATTGAAGTTGAAAATACATGTTTAAACTCAGGGCTCATTTTAGCAATTTTGATAAATTTATTTTTGAGGTTTGTAATGAAGGGTTACTTATTTAGCATGTTTTAAAGTTTTGTTTGAAGCAAAAATCCAAAGTTAAAAAGTAAAGGACCATTCAACATGCATGAAAATAAAGGGAAATTTTGTGAAAATTTGAAATTGTTATTTTCATGTTATTTTCCGTCAATTAAACTTCATTTTGATGGTTACATTGGTGAAATTGAAGTTAGTATGTGAAAGTTACTATTTTATCCCTTAAAACCTTAAGAGATTTTAGTTAAATTCATGGAATTTAAGATTAATTTGAAGTATATGAAGTATAGTTAACTCTAAATGAGCATTGAAAGAATTTTTAGAATTTCCTTTCTATATGTGCGCATGGTTATAGTGGATTCTAACATATGACTTTAATTTTATTTGTTATGTAATTGATGTGTTTGAAGCATCCAAGTTCAATCAAGGTGAAGTGAACAATAAAGGAAAGAAAAAAGAGCATGTTTCTTTATATGTTAGAATATTAAGATATGATACCACATTGATAAATTACTTAGTGACATGTTTATTTCATGTTTAAGAAAGGTAAGTGGTTAATAATATTTTGAATATATATTCATGTTATGTTGAAATTTAAATATTTGGGGTATGTATTGCCTGCTGTGTTATTTTATGAAATGTTCAATATATTGTTATTATCACTAATTGAAAGAACAAGTGATATAGTGGGAAAATTTTCGAGCTTTTTCCTTGGTCAATTTTATTGCATATTGCTGCGATAAAGGGACCAAAAGCTTCTCTTTTGAGAGACATAGTGGGTTGGTCGGTTAGTGAGAATCTTAAATTTTTAGTTAGTTCAGCATATGTGATGAGTGTTTAATATTGCATATATTTATTATTATTTACTCTTTATTTTTTGATTGGATATTACTGAATTATTTGTATTTTGGGTTTATTTTGGACATGAGTTTTATTGGATTAATTAGCCCAAAAAAGCATATTTTGATGGTCTGGTCACCATCTTCTAGAAGATGAGCGAAATTATCTTGAATATTTAATTGGAATTCACACGGTATAAGGTTATTCATAAGATGAAGCAAAATTCCACCAGAAGTATAATACTTCAATATTTATTTTTATCTTTTGTGATAAACCTTTTAGATTTAGCATTTTTAGTTTGATTATTTTATTATTACTTTTTTATTTAGGATTTTTAGTTTTATTATTTTATTTATGAATTAGTTATTTTATTAGAACTCTTGGTAGGATTTTTAGTTTGATTAGGAATTAGTCATTTTCTTTACTTAGAACTTTTGGGTTATAAATACCCCTTAGGTTCAACCTTTGAACTCATATTGGAATTTATATTTCCTTTGCTATTTATTGAAGTTCTATTTCTCTTTCATTTTTTACTTTTGTTTAATTATTTTCTTCTCACAATGCTAATCATGATCCAATCTATTAAACCATGTTTTATAATATTTTGATATAACAAATTAAGAAAAAAATGTTTTTGGACTTGATTTAATTTGTTCAAAGTTTTCAAAAATAATTCAAAGTCCATTAAACTAGAATTTGAACACCAAACAAATTTTTGGGTACATAGTACCGATATTGTTCTATCGATACTACATGAATATATCGATATTGCTCATGTGGTACCAATACCAAAGGTAAGAGTTGTATCGATACTCTCTTAGTATTATGGATACCACCAGTTGTTTTCTAAATTGTTCAAATTTCATAATGCAAAATTGGTACCGATACTCAAGGGTACTGATACTCAAGGGTACCAATACTATTTTGCACAATGGTATTGATACCATGAACCTAGTATCAATATTAGTCAAGCCCAACGGTATTTAACCACTAGTTTATTTAAATATTACAAAGGTAGTATCGATACTCATTAAAGGAGTATCAATACTCCCTGTTCTGGATAATTTTATTTTTGTAGAAAAATCATCCCCAACGGCTATAAATGACCACAAACTCATTCCAACATATAAAACAAGATGATGACACTTGAAGAAGATTACAACACCTAGCGAAGCAATATAGATCAAGCTTATTGCAATTCTTTCAATTGTTTTTCTTGTGAGCTTAATTCTTCTAAACACCTACCTTTAAAGGTTACTCTTGAGCCCAGAAAAATAAAGAAAAAATTAGTGAATTTGTTAGAAAATCCCTAGTGTGGAGCTAAAGTAGTGGACGCTTAGTTGGTTTAGAAGTCGAACCACTATAAATCCTTGTGGAAATTGTCTATCCCTTTTTACTCCATACCCAAATTTTTCAAAAAAATAATTCACCCCCTCTTGGCACTTTTTCTTTTGATAAATTGAGCTTTATCAATCCTAATCATTGGCATCATAGCTTGACTCATTAGAAGGTTTAACAACCTTGAGATGATCCTTGAAGAAGTTCTACCAATTCTCGACGCAACCGAGAAGATCGCTTCAACCTCCGACTCTTACTACATTGAACATTCTTAACTGATCAACAAGCCACCTTATTTCAATGGTGCAAATTATGCCTATTAGAGGAATAGTATGTTGCTCTTCATTCAATCCAATAATCTAGAAGCTTGGAACTCTATTATGAAGGGATACTCTACTCGAATAGATGAGATGGATGATTGGAGTGATGGAGAGAATAAGATGTTCCAGCTCAATGCAAAGGCAATACACGTTCTATTTTGTGCATTAGGCCCAAATGAATATGGAAAAGTCTCCTCTTGTTAAAATGCCAATGAGATATGAGACAAGCCCCAAGTCACTCATGAAGGAACCAATGAATTCAGGGAAACCAAAATCGATCTTCTCAACCATAGGTATGAGAATTTCAAGATGAAATAGGATGAAGAAATTAAAGCTATGACGAATAGATTTTTCTTGATTTTCAACGGTCTTAAGGGATTTGGAGAAGTCATCCCAAATGAGAAGCTTGTGAGAAAGACTATTATTGTAGCTAAGAACCTAAAGTCACTCACTCTTGATGAGCTTATTGGTTCTCTTCTCACTCATGAGTTAATGGTAAAGGAGGAAGAAGAAAAAGAAGATGAATATGAAAAAAAGAAAAAGAATAAGGTAGAAATTGCCTTCAAATCCACCAATGAAAGTAATCAAGACTCAAGTGAAGAGGTGGATGAAGATAAAGAGGAAGAGACTCATGACTTCCAAGGAAGTGAAGCATGAATTAAGCAAAAAGAAAGGTCCACCGGTGTGCTTCAAATGTCAAAGAACGGGGCATGTCAAGTATGATTATCCCCTCCTAAAGAAGAAGGGATCTAGTAAGAAGAAGATATTTGTAGCAGCTTGGAGTGATGAAGATGACTCTAATGATGAAGATGGAGTAACCAACCTATGCCTTATGGCCATCGAAGAAGATTCAATGGTAACTTCAAACTCTAGTGAATTAAATTCTTATTCTTTTAAAGAGTTACAAGTTGCCTATGATAAATTGTATTCGGAATTTGAGACCATGAATTTCAAATATAAAAAATTGATTTCAAAATTCAAAGTTGAAAATTGAATATTTGGAAAAAGAAAATCTTAAATTAAAAGTTAAGCTTGAATGCTTAACAAAATAAAAAGAAATCATTTCTAAAAATAATTCATCTATGTTAAAAATAGCAAAATGCTCACATTGTCATTTTTATTGTCACAATGTAAAAACTTGTCCTATAAATAAAAGAAAATCTTTTAAAATTAGACAAGTATGTGTTCCTTTGGGAACTAGAGAGATTCATACTAATTTTCTAGGACCCAAAGCAATTTGGGTACCAAAATACAAATGAATGTCGCTTGTAGTTGTGTTGGAGCAATAGTGATAAAAGTAAAGAATTTCAAACGCTCTAGTCACACAAAAGAATGACGAGTAACCTCTAACCTTAAAGCTTTTTGATTTTGAGTATTAGTTGCCTATTGATTTTTTTCATGCATGAGTGTTAAGCGTGAATGATTACTTGTTGTTTGCTATCTCATGAGTATTTAAAATGTTTATTTTTTTAATTCTTTTCTTGACTTTAATTTGTTTTAAATGTGTGTGCATGTATTCTTCATTGCCTATGATATCTTTCTAACAATTGATATCTATGTTAAATGCATAACACTTGAGAATGCTTTATGCTAATGAGTTATAATGTATAATTTGTTGATATTGCATAAAGTATGTTTGACTTGGATTTATTGAATTTCATGTGCTACTAACGTGTCAAAAGTTTTCTTGGAATGCTTTTATTGAGGGGGAGTTTAATTTTTAAATGATTTTATGCAAAAAATTTTACTTACTCTCCATTGAACCATTAAATTTATTTTTTGATATAACAAAAAGGGGGAGAAGTATAGGTTTGAAATTTTCAATTTCTCAATGAAAAAGGGGGAGCTTTAATATTTTCCAAATATTTATCTTTTTCATGAAATATTTTATATTAAGGAGGAATTTTGCCAAAACAAATTCAAATGTTTTGTTATATCAAAAAAGAAGGAGATTGTTGAACCATGTTTTATAATATTTTGGTATATCAAATTAAGAACAAATGTTTTTGGACTTGATTGAATTTGTTCAAAGTTTTAAAATATAATTCAAAGTCCATTAAACTAGAATTTGAACACAAAATAGTTGTTTTGGTACGTAGTACTGATACTGTTCTTATAATATCAATACTACATTAACAATTGTTCGTGTGTTGTGAGTACTATAAATTATACGCAAATAATGTGCAAGTATACACAATCGCTCAAGTAATTTAATGATGAGTGAGTATCGTCTCCACAGGGATTAGGTGAAATTACAAAAGTGTAACCAAAACAATGCACTATTCTATCTAAGTATAGTTAGTCTTGATATATACAAATGTCACGGCAATATAAATGTGTATGCTGGTGGATATGTAGTGATGGTCTGATGGTGTAGCAAATGGAAATGCAATGGCAATGATGGATGTTTGATGTTGAGTATGGTGAAATGTCAAGGCAATGAAAAATGGTAAAAACAGTAAATGAAAAGAAAATAATCCTCACGTGACAAGCTTCCAAGAGAATGAATGGTAGGGATTGATCTACGGATGCTAAACTTATTTCTCAAGTATATTTAAGCTAACTGGTCTTTACTTACTCGATAGGGCTTTCCTAAAGTGTTCTAAAGAACCTAACATAATAGGATGCCAAGGCATCTGCTCTCACTCAACGATGTTGGCCAGCCTACCCTATTGATAAAGACACCCCTTTTAGTCGTTGAAATCCTATCCTAGCCTCTTCCGAGATCTAAGGGATTAAGTTATAATATTCCTAGGCCGGTTCAAAGCCCCTTGAAAATACTATAACCCATTGCTTATGAGGATCTTATCTTGCGTTTCTTTCAAATACTTACAAGTATTTTTAGTCTAGGATTCTTCCGAATACCTAACCTTCATCTAAGAAATGGACATTTCTATGCCTCTTACAAGCCTAGATGGTGAAGCATTCATAAGCAAAGCAAATAAATAACCAAAATAAACTTTAATATACCATTAAAAATAAAGTTCAAACAACCATTAAATCAACCACCACCAAATAAGTTAGTTCATGGTGGGGTTCAAAATATCCAAACACAAAGTCATGAAAATATTTGTTCCAATAACCCACAAATAAATATAAAATAGCCAGCAAAAAGGGAAGTTGAGAAGAAGCCTTCGACGCGCCACCGGAGGTCTTCTCTCGGCCACCGTGAACCACCTAGCTCGCTAGCTCCTTTCGGCTCCTAGCTCGCCACTCCTTGGAGCTTTATCAATGGAGGAATATCCCAAGGACGAATAAAGGAAAAGAGAAAATAAAAAATGTGATTTTTGCTACCGTATGTGACTTCCTCCCTTTTTTCCCTTTTTTTCTCCCCCATGAGGTGTCATATATAATAAAAAATATCTAGGGGTAATGATGAGGTTGTTGGGTGTAAAATACCCCTCATACCCCTAGAATCCATGTTGGGTGTGAACCTTATCCTCCAAGTGGCAGTGGTCCTTTGGCAGCTCTGGCAGGCGGTTACAGCAGTCCTTCACGTGCAGAGACAGCTGTCCAGTGCCAGCTGTCCTTATGCAGAAATTTTTTTGTCCTTTTTCTGCGCCGGTAATGCCAAGGCATTTCAATATGCTTTAGCAACATGTGATGCCGCGACATTACTTCCCAAAGAATCCTTTTTTCTTTCTATTCCCTGCACACCACAAACAAACTGCACATTTCCCTCAAACAGCACCATTAAGAAATAAAATAGCACAACCACCATAAATGCACTATATGCAACTACATGATCCTAAAATGCCTAAAATGAGCTTTTAAACAAACAATAACTTAAGTGAAAAAGGCCTTAAAAGTAGCCTTTTTAGGAAGTTAACACACCCCCAAACTTAAGCTATTGCTTGTCCTCAAGCAATGGATAGCAGTTACATAAGCAGAATGTTATGAAAATTTTCTACAGTAGGGGCGTAGGACAAAATTGAATTTCAATCCTCATAAAAAAAAATAAGCTTCAACATGCTAGACTTATCAAGAATTCAAGTACTTTTCCTTAGGTAAAGATCCCTTGTGGTAGTGTGTGTGCGTGATTGTTTCCAATCTATACTTAGCAAACTTAGACTATTTCTAATCAAGCCCCCTAGTTTTTGCCAAGGCATTTACTTATTCATCAAGCACATTTTTACTCCCTTTTCTTTGAATTTTTTTTAATGCTGTTAAGAAGGGAGTCAGCTCATCACACCTACTCTCCCACACTCTAGATGAAAGAGAGCATACCTTCCACCCCCGAGCTAGTTAAGTAGAGTCATCTTGTGACTACTTTCATTCCCTCATATGCACAAGGCTGCCATTTATTAAAGAAAGTTCCAGGCAATGCCACGACAAAGAGGAGTGTCCCTCTACAGCTATGCCTAAGCATTTATTCACAGTTTCATTTTTAAGGGAGTTTGTTTTTGATTTTTCTTTTAAGCACAAAACTATATTTCAATGCCAAAACTAACTAGTGTTCTTTCATAAAAATTTTCTAAATTTTCTAAGTATAGATAACATACAAATCGTATAAAAGTTTTTCACAAAGAATCAAGCCCTAGAGTGAGTTCTATCATTCTTAAAAGTCATTTACATTCAGATTCTAGCCTAACATTATCATCATCAGGTATCCTTAAAACATTTCATCTAACTGTCCTACCATTTTCTGATGCCATGGCATAAACCTATGCTAATGCTATCATGCATATGACCTACCAAGAACCATACCTCCCCCAAACTTAGGGGAAGCATTGTCCTCAATGCTGAAAGAGAACTATACTAAATATAAACTATATGCCATGCAATGAAATGCAACTAAATGAGAATGAATGTAAGAGAGGTGCCTCAATGAGTGCATGGTGTCGCCTTGGAGGTGCTAGCAGCTCCTCGTCGGGTGCACTTGCGTATTGGTGCTGGGCTGGACTCGGAAGAACTGGAGTAATGACGCACAATGCGTCCAGCCGTGGTCTTGGTACGTCGACCACTACGTGGCACATGAGAAGGATTGGGTGCTGGGATAGGGCTGGGTGTTTCTTCGACAGGGACAGTGATCGGATACTCAGGAGTTTCGGAATGGTGTGGAGTAGGACTCGGATCATCAGCGGGAGGATCGGCTGCATCTTGTTCGGGCTCTGGAGATGCCTCGGCATTAAATCCTAGCAGAATTTCATCTGGGAAGCCAGGGAAATTCCGTTGACTGTGGGGAATAATTTCTTGAAACATTGATTCCACCTCATCATCTCTATGCTTCACGTATCCAAAGAAGTTACGGATGTCACCGTGTAAAGCATACATGTGTGTCTGAGTCTGCATCATAGCTTCCTCGAGAGCAAGTAACCCTGCCTCGGCATTTGATTGTATAGTACCTGCAGATTGCTCATGAACAGATTCTTTAGATTTAGGATTTTCAAGTCCTAATAGCAGTGGGAGTCTGGCTCTAGTGCCCGATAAACCAGGTAAAATTTCATCAAAAACATTTTCCTCAACTTTTTCTTACGACATAAAGAGGTAATTAAGTTAGGAAACACCAAGGCACTTATCTTTTTACCCAAACAGTCGTTAACTTGCTGAACAATAATACGACCAACATCGATCAGACGGGATTCCATTATAGAATGTAAAAGTAATAAGCGTGAATGTGATACCGTCGTGTTGTGAGAAGTCGGCATGAGTTTATGCTTAAGGAAGTGATTCCATAACTTGGCGCGCGGCTGAAGACGTTCTCGGTTGACCGAGTATTGACTCGTTTGATGCCCATTCCACTCAGTGTTTTCAAAACAAAGGTCCTCCAAGACCCCATCGTATGTGTTTCTATCAGCCTCCTCTTCGAACTTGGCATAGTTATCCACAACATTCTGCAAATAAAAATAACGATTAATAGCATAAGGTGTAAAACGGATATGCTTACCGCAAACGAAGATGGAGTTTTGGTTGGGCTTGGAAATATTCGCGTAGAACTCCTTAACCACCGAGGCATTCACCGAACCAGGATGACGGGTAAATTTCTTCCACTTGAGCGGTGTCACGATTTCCATAACATCGGGTCCAAAACCACCATCAGTTTCCTCGGTAAAAATAAATCCTAACTCAAAAAAAGAGTTTCCGGTTCTTAAAGTTTTGGATCCGAGCCTTGGCCTCGTCATCTTTGAACTGTTGTCAAGCGGTAGTGTCGGTTGGAGCCGGTCTTGAACGCACCATTTTCATGTGTATATGAAGCAAGAAAAATGATAAAGGAAGAAACTTTTGAAAACTTTAAAAACTTGGATGTATTTTGGCTATGGAGAGAATAACAAAAGAAGAAGATGAATGAAGGAAAGAGAAAAAGTAAAAGTTAAAATGAAAGAGAAAAAATTATTAATAAAGAAAGAGAGAAAAGGAAAAAGTTAAAAATTTAAGAGGGAAAATGTGTGATAGGATGGTTAAGAGAGGAGTGAGTGGGTGGGGGTTTGTGCGTGCATGGGGAAGGAAAAAAAACTGCCAAAAGGTAATGATGGTGATAGGACAAGTCTGTGGAAAGAGAAAAAGAAATGTCAGAAATTAAATTAAATAAAAAAAAACAAATCAAAAGAATATCTCTCCAATTAATGCATTGTCCTTTCCTCCCTTTGGTAACCACTCCTTGCACGGTTTGCAGCACTCTGGTCCCTACAAATCATATGAAAATTAAATACAAAATGAAATAAAAATAAAAATAAAGAAAAACTTAAATTTTAAATTTTTATTTATGCACAGACACAAATTCAATGTCGTGGCATCGAATTTTGGTTCTCCTCTGGGCATGCTTCAGTATCGTGCAGACGTAACACGTCTTTGTTGTGTGGTGGTGGAACTTCATTGTAGGCTTTCAGACGCTGGCCATTGACCTTGAAGATCATCCCATTGTCTATTCTCTTGATGTCAACAGCTCCATGGGGATAGACATAATACACCTCAAATGGTCCTGACCATCGAGATTTGAGTTTCCCAGGAAAGAGTTTGAGTCTGGAGTTGTAAAGCAAGACTTGTTGCCCCTCATGAAAATGCCGTGGCATCAGTTTCTGGTCATGCCACTTCTTGGTTTTCTCCTTGTATATCCGAGCATTCTCATATGCTTGTGCTCTAAACTCTTCCATTTCGTTAAGTTCAAGTAATATCTACTCCCCAGCTAGTTGAGCATCAAAATTCAATCGCTTGATGTCCCAATAAGCTTTGTGTTCAAGCTCAATCGAGAGATGACAAGCTTTACCATACACCAACTTAAAGGGTGACATCCCCAAAGGAGTCTTGAATGCAGTTCTGTACGCCCAAAGTGCTTCATCCAACTTTGGCAACCAATCCTTACACCTTGGGTTCACCACTTGCTTTATAACAGGGTTGAGTCTTCTTTGTGGTTCTATTGAATTGTCGTGGCAATCTTCAAGTAGAATCTTGTGCATGAAGATCGTGGGACTTATGCCTTTCAAATCGGCCATAGTCCAACCAATTGTTTTTTATGCTGCATCAACACACTTAACAAACTTTGCTCTTGATTAGCGGTAAGGTTAGCGGAAATAATCATCGGTAAAGTCTCATTGCTACCTAAGTATACATATTTAAGATGCCCAGGCAAAGTCTTAAGCTCTAGAGTGGGTGCATGCATTAATGAAGGCTTATGAGGAATAAATTCATCAAAATTTAGAGGTTCAAAATTCATACCTGATCTAGCTTGTAGTAAGCTAGATTGTTCCTCCAACATTGGAAAGTTGTCGGACTCCACTAAGCTTTCATCATCCACCCAATATTCATTTTCTGCTAGCTGAATAAAATTGTTCTGGAAAAGATGTTCAGTCTCTTCTTCAATCACTGAGTTCAATTCAGAAATGCCTTGGCATTCTTTAGTGTCATCAACATATTTGAGCGTTCGAAAAACATTGACAGTCACACACTGATCAGCCACTCTCATGGTGAGTTCACCTTTTTCACAGTCTATCAAGATACGTCCAGTGGCTAGGAAAGGTCTTCCCAGAATGATTGGTGCCTTGGCATCAACTTCGCAGTCCAGAATTAAGAAGTCGACTGGAAACACAAACTTATCCACCCTTACTATGACATCCTCGACTCTCCCTTCAGGTTTCACATGGGATCTGTCGGCAAGTTGTAAAATAACTGAGGTGGGTCTTGCATCTCATATGCCAAGCTTCAAGAATATCGATTTCAGCATTAAGTTGACACTTGAACCAAGATCACACAAAGCCTTTCCAACGAAATTAGCTCCAATTGAACAAGGAATAATGAAGCTGCCCGGATCATTTCTCTTTAGCGGCAACTTACTCAATGAAGAACAAAATTCTATTGTTGTGGCAACAGTCTCTGCTTTCCTCTTCTTGGTACAGATTTCCTTCAGAAATTTGGCATACATCGGTATATGTTCAACAGCTTCCAAGAGAGGTATGTTGATATGGAGCTGATCAAGAATGTCCATGAAATTCTTGAACTAAACTTCATCATTATGCTTCTTCAATCTTTGCATGAAGGGTGGGGGAGGTCTAGCTTCCTTAGCTGCAGGAATAGAATTTTCTTTTTCCTTGGCATCAGAATCTGGTATCTTAGCAAAATCCTCCTCTTTGTCCTTCTCAGTAACTCTATCATCATGTAATTCAACTTCAGTAGTGGGATTAGAATCATCATGTTATGGCCCACTATCCTTGACTTGTCGATTGATTTGTGTTCCACTCCTAAGAGTTAACACATTGTAGTGCTCTTTTCTAGGTGCTCTAGTGGCTTTAGTATCACTTGGCAAACGTCCTTGCTGACGCTCTTGCAATGCCGTAGCAATCTGACCAACTTGACCTTCCAAAGCTCTCAGAGACGAGCTATGGCTTTGAAGTAAGGCGCCTTGACTATGAAGTAAAGCTCCTTGATTCTTAATTGAAGTAGAATGGTCTTGCAGAATTGTCTTCGTAGTGGATATGAACTCTTGAATTGTAGCTTCCAATGAATTCATGCTTGCTGAAGATGAAGCTACTTTGTTGGAATTATGCCATGGCATAACATTTTGGTAACCTTGAGGCTCATTGTGATTCTGCTGCCGAGTAGGTTGATTAACATTGTGGGCTCCTTGATTTCCCCATGAAAAATTGGGATGCTGACGCCATCCAACATTATAAGTGTTAGAATAAGGATTGTTATTGCCTCGATTGTAATTACCTACAAAGTTGATGGACTCATGGTTGGTTGGGCATTCGCTCTCGTGATGATTGCCTTGGCATAACAGACATGCCAGGCTAGTTGCTTTCACTTCCTTCACATCAGTGGAACGTTGTAAGTTCTTCAACATATTATTGATGGCTGAGAGTTGAGCGGACACCGAATCCTTGGTATCTAACTCAAATGCTCCAGGTGTTCTTCTTCCACTCCCAAGACTTGAAGAAGGAAACTGATAATCATTATTAGCAATTCTGTCCAATATAGCAAATGCCTCAGTAAGTGATTTATCCAGCAATGTCCCATTTGTCGAGGCATCCAGTAACATCCTCCTGAGTACATTGACTCCATTATAGAACATGACTACTTGAGTCCAATCATGAAAACCATGATTTGAACACTTCCGAAGCAAACTCTTGTAACGATCCCAACACTCATACATGGATTGGTCGTCGCCCTGACGAAAAGAAGATATTTCATTCCTTAGCTGCGTATTCATGTTTGGTGGGTTGTACCTCAATAAGAAACTCTTGCAAAGATCGACCCATGATTCCATAGAACCGGTTGGTACACCACTCAACCAAGCCCTTGCTCGGTCACGCAATGAATACGGAAAAAGCTTTAATTTCAAAAAATCCTCATGCACTCCTTCTTGGAGAAAAGAATCACAAACTTCCAAAAAATTGCGAATGTGATGTATGGCATCTTCAGTTGGCATAACCCCAAATTGCCCAATAGAATTCAACATGTTGAACATGATTGGTTTTAGCTCGAAATGTGCAGCTTGAATTTTAGGTGCCACAATCCCTAGATTCAGATCATCCAGCATCGGATTTAAGTGATCGCGAATAACGCGCAGCCTAACAGCAAGATCAACATTGTCTAATGCCGCGGTATTATGATTTCTATTATCCTGACCAATGCCTTGGTTTCCAATCTGATACATATTTCTTTGAGCACGTCTTCTTCTTCTAAAGAGTCTTTCAATCTCAGGTTCTATTGGTTCCAAAGGCTCTTCAGAATTTCTTCTAGGCATACACTAGATAAACCTGAAAATAAAACAAAAAAATCAAGTAAACTATACACAAATAAAAATGCAAAACAAAATAAAATGCTCTGGCAAAACTAAATAACTTCAGGCTGCCAATCCCTGGCAACGGCGCCAAAAATTTGTTCGCATGTTGTGAGTACTATAAATTATACGCAAATAATGTGCAAGTATACACAATCGCTCAAGCAATATAATGATGAGTGAGTATCGTATCCACAGGGATTGGGTGAAATTACAAAAGTGTACCCAAAGCAATGCACTATTCTATCTAAGTATAGTTAGTCTTGATATATACAAATGTCACGGCAATGTAAATGTGTATGTTGGTGGATATGTAGTGATGGTCTGATGGTATAGCAAATGGAAATGCAATGGCAATGATGGATGTTTGATGTTGAGCATGGTGAAATGTCAAGGAAATGAAAAATGGTAAAAACAGTAAATAAAAAGAAAATAGAATGAAAAGAAAATAATCCTCACGTGACAAGCTTCCAAGAGAATGAATGGTAGGGATTGATCTACGGATGCTAAACTTATTTCTTAATTAAATTTAAGCTAACTGGTCTTTAATTACTCGACAGGGCTTTCCTAAAGTGTTCTAAAGAACCTAACAGAATAGGATGCCAAGGCATCTGCTCTCACTCAACGATGTTGGCCAGCCTACCCTATTGATAAAGACACATTTTTTAGTCGTTAAAATCCTATCCTAGCCTCTTCCAAGATCTAAGGGATTAAGTTATAATATTCCTAGGTCGGTTCAAAACCCTTTGAAAATACTATAACCCATTGCTTATGAGGATCTTATCTTGCGTTTCTTCCGAATACTTACAAGTATTTTTAGTCTAGGATTCTTCCGAATACCTAACCTTCATCTAAGAAATGGACATTTCCATGCCTCTTACAAGCCTAGATGGTGAAGCATTCATAAGCAAAGAAAATAAAGAACCAAAATAAACTTAAATATACCATTAAAAATAAAGTTCAAACAACCATTAAATCAACCAACACCAAATAAGTTAGTTCATAGTGGGGTTCAAAATATCCAAACACAAAGTCATGAAAATACTTGTTCCAACAACCCACAAATAAATATAAAATAGTAGCAAAAAGGGATGTTGAGAAGAAGCCTTCGAAGCGCCACCGGAGGTCTCCTCTCGACCACCGTGAACCACCTAGCTCACTAGCTCCTTTCGGCTCCTAGCTCGCCACTCCTTGGAGCTTTATCAATGGAGGAATATCCCAAGGAAGAAGAAAGGAAAAGAGAAAATAAAAAATGTGATTTTTGCTACCGTATGTGTCCTCCTCCCTTTTTCTCCTTTTTTTCTCCCCCATTAGGTGTCATATATAATAAAAAATATCTAGGGGTAATGATGAGGTTGTTGGGTGCAAAATACCCCTCATACCCCTAGAATCACATATTGGGTGTGAACCTTATCCTCCAAGTGGCAGTGGTCCTTTGGCAACTCTGGCAAGCAGTTACAGCAGTCCTTCATGTGCAGAGACAGCTGTCCAGTTCCAGCTGTCCTTATGCAGAATTTTTTTTTGTCTTTTTTCTGCGCCGAAAATTCCAAGGCATTTCAATCTGCTTTAGCAACATGTGATGACGCGGCATTACTTCCCAAAGAATCCTTTTTTCTTGCTATTCCCTGCACACCACAAACAAACTGCACCTTTCCCTTAAACAGCACCATTAAGAAATAAAATAGCACAACCACCACAAATGAACTATATGCAACTACATGATCCTAAAATGCCTAAAATGATCTTTTAAACAAACAATAACTTAAGTGAAAAAGGCCTTAAAAGTAGCCTTTTTAGGAAGTTAACAACAATATTGATATTTTTATGTGGTATCGATACCAAAGTTAAGAGTAGCATTGATACTCTCTTCGTAGTATCGATACTACCAGTTGTTTTCCAATTTGTTCAAATTCCATAATGCAAAATTGGTACCGATACTCAAGGGGTACCGATACTACTTTACACAGTGGTATTGATACCAAGAACCAAAGTATCAATATTAGTCAATACCAATGGTCTTTAACGGATATTTTATTTAAATATTACAAAGGTAATATTGATACTCGTTAAAGGAGTACCGATACTCCATGTTCTGAGCAGTTTTACTTTTGTAGAAAATTTATCCCTAACGGTTCCAAAACACCCCACACGGATAGAAATGGATATGAACTCATTACAACATATAAAAGCAAGTTGAGGATACTTGAAGAAGGTTACAACACTTTTCCAAGCAATAGAGATCAAGAGAAAAGTTCTTTCGCTCTTTATTTTCCCTTTTCTCTTGTACATATATGTTTGAGGTTATTGCAAATCTTTCAATTATTTTTAATATGAGCTTAATTCTTGTAAACACCTACATTTGTGAGGTTTTCTTGTTTATATCTTTTAACCTTTGTAAAAGGGGAGTGTTTCTAGTTTAGCCATTAAAAAACTAAGGGTTTTGTAAAGGTTACTCTTGAGCCTAGAAAAGAAAGAACAAATTAGTGAAATTGTTAGAAAATCCTCAGTGTGGAGTTAAGATAGTGGTCGTTGACTTGGTTTAGAAGTTGAATCACTTTTTGGGTTGATCAATTAAGCTTCATCAATCCTAACGTAATCCATGCTTAGCTAAACTCCAGTTAGCCAAAAGTTGAGCAACAACTCAATCCAGAAAAGCACTTCATACCTTCAGGTATCTTTCTTGATTTTCTGTGAACTAGGATTAACAATAACCTTTCCTTTAAATATATCAACACTTTCAATTCAAAGAGTGCACCTTGGTTTGAATGTTATTTTGATTTACCATTGGGGAAAAGAATTTGCTTGTAGCAAATTCAACTTCCTAAGAATAAAATTAGCGACGGCCTGCTAAGGAAAATCAAGATCAGGTTCGACTTTCATTGAGACACCATAATCTGAGAATGGGCTTTTCCATCACTTAAAGTAACATTGGTGTTAAAATTGATAGCCATTTTTAATCCAAACAAGGATTAAATACCAAGGATTAACTTTGGAAATTATTTCACATGAGAGAAGAGCAACTTACAAGGGTTGGGCCTTGTAAACTGTAACTGGAAAGAATCCTGAAGTAAAATCTATTTCCGCGATTGAAATAAATTGAGGCGAAACAAAGTTGGAGCTATCTCTCATCATAATTATTTTCAATCATATACTTTTCTTATTTTTACTTATTTTAATTTATTGAATTTATTTTGCTAAACCCCCTTTATTTTACTTTTATGGTTTTCTTGGATCAAGATCAATTCAAACCGACATTGGATATCTCTAAATCCCTATGGATTGACCTTTTCTTCTCTATACTATATTCTTAGCTTATTTATTTAAGAAAAAGACTTAATTTATTTGACAATTACGACGCTTGTCAAATTGGAACCATTTTCGGGGACTTTGATGAATTACTAATATTGTTTGTTTTGATTTATGACCAAGAACAATCCATGTGAACTAGTTGATTTTGAAACTAAGATAGAAGAAGTAACCCAAAGACTACGCGCGCATACGCTTAGGGAAAGAAGATGACAACAACATCAAGAACGAAACCTATCTAATCTAGTTCTTTGCTTAATATATGATGCAGAATCCCTACAAGACATCGAATCGATTCCTATGACTGATCTATTGATCTATGAATTAGCCATATAACCTACCAAACAACAACCATTAAGCGTCGCCTTCCCAAATAGAGAAACACCATTCGAACTCAAAACTATTTTAACTTACTTTTTACCTACTTTTCATGAATTGCAGAGTGAAAATCCTCACAAACACCTTACTGAATTTTATATAGTTTGATCTAGCATGAAAGCAGAGGGAGTATCCGAGGATCATATTAAACTTCGTGCTTTTCCTTTTTCCTTAGCCGATTTGGCTAAAGATTAGCTATTTTATTTACCGCCTAATTCTATTGATACTTGGGTTGACATGACTCATCTTTTTCTTGACAGGTTCTTCCCTACGATGAAAGCAAGTGAATCAATGTGAAGTATCTTAGGCATCTGAGAAAAGGATAGAGAATCGGTATATGACTATTAGGAACAATTCAAGAAACTATGTGCTAGCTGTCCACGACACGGGTTAACCGAATAGACTCTTCTATAATACTTTTATGAAGGCTTGTTTCCTTTGGAGATGAAGATGATTGATGCAGCTAATGGACGAGGACTTGTGAATATGACTCTGCATGCAGCCAGAAATCTAATTTCTACCATGGTCTCTAACTCTCAACAATTTGGCTCTTATAATGAACCTACCCGTTGGGTTCACGAGATAAGTACAATTTCCTTGGAAAATAAAATTGATAAGTTAGTTGATATTGTCCAATCTATTGTTGAAGGTAAAATAGGTACCACTAGAATTTGTGGAATATGCACAAGGTTGGACCATCCCACATATTTTTTTTCTGATGTTACAAGAAGACACTACCGCACAAGTAAATACAGGTTGTAATTTTGCAGGACCTCCATAGAGACATTGTAACCCTCACGCAAATACCTATAATCCTGGGTGAATGGATCATCCGAACTTCAGCTATGCATAAATCCTAGACTAAATCACACATAGCAACTTAGGCCACCTCCATAACAACCGTACCAACCACCAAAATCTTTACTGGAGTCCATCGTCGAGCAGTTGGTACTGTCTCAAGAGAAGTTTCAAAATCAAACTGAAGTTCATCTATAGGAGTTAGATAAGAAAATGACCCTATTAGCTCAGACAGTTGGATGAGTATAATCGCATGGAAGGTTACCATCTCAAACCGAGGCTAACCCACGAGAAAATGTTAGTGTCATCACCCTTTGGAGTGGAGTTGATATTGCACTAATCCCTAAAAATGATGCAAGTTCCTAAGAAAAACAAGATGTTGCCATAAAATTCCAGAATAAAGAAGATGAATCAAAATTCCTGAAGAAGAAAGAACAAGTTGATGCAAGATCCCAGAGGAAAAAGAATGATGAATCTTAAACTCCTCACATGTCATCTCCCTGTGTTGTTCCACCTCCCTTTCCATCGAGGTTAGTTAAACGTGATAAGCAAGTCAAGGAAAAAGATATTCTTGATGTTTTTTTGAAAAGTTAAGATAAACATACCTCTTCTTGAAGTAATCCGAAAAATGTTGAGGTATGCCAGATTCTTGAAAGATCCTTGCACAAACAAAATGAGACTTACTGACAATGAGAAGGTAAACTTAGGTGAAAATGTATCAGTTGTTTTACAATGTTGGCTTTCACCTAAGCTAAAGGATCAAGGTATGTTCATTATACCCTATAAAACTGGTAAGGTAGGAATTTGACGAGCTATGTGTGATTTGGGTGCTCCCATTAATATGCCTATTTTTGTTTACAACTCATTTTCTGTTGAGCCTTTGAAGGAAACTAGAGTAACGACTTGGCAAGATGATCGATCTATCATCTATCATGTAGGCCTCTTGAGAACATATTGGTTAAGGTAAACGACTTGATTTTCCTAGCGGTTTTCTATGTCATTGACATGGAAAATGACCGAACCAGCACATCCTCTGAAATCCTTCTTGGTCGGCCATTCCTGAGAACTGTACATACCAAAAATGGCGTTATGAGTAGAATTTTTACTATAAAATTTGATGATGAGGTTGTTAAGTTTGACATTTATAAAGCGATGAAATATTCATATAATATTGCAAGAACTAATTTTGTTGATATTATTGAGCCTTTGGTAGATGATTTTGTTGAAACCAACTTATCCGATGATTTGTTTAGGGAGTTAAGGAATTACAAAGAATAAATAAAGGAGTTAGAAAATATTTTTTCCATTCATTATGATTTGTGTGTAATTCCATCTAAATCTAAAATTTTACCTTCCATTTTGTAGGTACCAAAATTGGAGATAAAAATGCTGCCGAAACATTTGAAGAACGCGTTTTTGGGTAAAGAAGATTCTTCACCGATTATTATTTCGAACAAGCTTTCAAAGCTGAAAAAAAAATTAAAGAAAAGCTTATGAGAATGTCAAAATCTGCAAGGAAAAAATGAAAAAAATCTATGATCGTTGAATTTCTCGTAAGGAAGTTCTCAGTTGGACAACAGCGTGGAGAAAGTATCTCTCGAAGAACCTGTAGTCTGACCCAAGTCGTCGAGCTAACAACGTTAAACAAAAGTGAACTAATGGGAGGAAACCCATTTTTATTATTTTTTGTTAAATTTATTTATTTACTATTTTTTCTAGTTATCTATTTATTTTTGTTTTTATTTTTAGGTACACTAGATATTTTGATCAAACTTAGAGATATGACCATGGAGTTTATTTATGTCTCATCACATAAGACATGGGGAGTATTCTACTTTCTTTTGCTTTTTGCTTTATTTATTTTGTATTGGGATAATAAGCTTTAAGTTAAGGGGTAGAGTGAGAATTTCATCTTTCTTATTCATGTTGGTTTGATGGGATATTTCGATGCTTATGACTATTTTTTGCCTTGGTTGACTTGGTAGTTTTGTAATAATCCCCTACTTACAAGCTTGAGTTGACCTTGTTATGCATGAATAATTGGTTTGAGTCAATAAGATGATTTTATGAAAGCCTTTAACCTTATGGTATAATTGTTAGTGTTGCTTAAATATAAGCTTGTGCTTACTTCGCTAGTGATTAATGTTATCTTTAGGAGTATAACTTTGTGAGACGATTATGAGTGGTAGATCGTTTAAATGTTACTAGATTGGAGAATCGGGGCGAGGTGCTTGGGTTGTCATCTTGTTTCCAATTTAAAGGTTCGGTGACGAGTCGAGACTACAAAGTTTAAAAACATAGAGAGAAGTGCAGAAAAAGGGGAGAGATTTAAAAAAATAAAAAAAATAAAAAAAAAGAATAAGAAAAGGAAATTAGCACTTGAATTCAAGAGAGAGAGAGAGAGAGAGTAAGTGATACAAAAGGGGAGACAAATAAAACTCACACTTTGCAAGTCACTTCTCATGAGGAAACTTAACTTGGTTTGATTTCATCTCACAAGCAAATGGCAAAAGCTCTGCATATTCTTGTTCATTAGATTAGCTTATCACTTTTATTTGATTATCTTGTCTAACTTTTTCAACCCATGCTTGAACTTGAGATTTGACAAAACTTTTTGAGTGAATCTTTGGTAAATGAAGGAAATAGGAATTGAAGTATGCTTGAGGACAAGCATTGAATAAGTGAGGGAGAATTTGATGAGTGTTTAATATTGCATATATTTTTTTTTTTTTATTCCTTATTTTTTGACTGGATATTACAGATTTATCTTTATTTTGGGTTTATTTTAGACAGAAGCTTTATTGAATTAATTAGCCCAAAAAGTATTAGATTTCGATGGTCCAGTCAGCATCTTCTAGAAGATGAGCAAAATTATCTTGAATATTTAATTGAAATTTACTTGGCTTAAGGTTATCCAAGAGATGAAGCATAATTCAACCAGAAGTATAAGACTTCAATATTTATTTTTATCTTTTGTGATAAACCTTTTAGATTTAGGATTTTTAGTTTGATTATTTTATTATAATTTTTTTATTTAGGATTTTTAGTTTAATTATTTTATTATTATTTTATTTAGGAATTAGTTGTTTTATTAGAACTTTTGGTATATTTTTAGTTTGATTAGGAATTAGTCATTTTATTTACTTAGAACTTTTGGATTATAAATACCTATTAGGTTCCACCGTTGAACTAAGATTGGAATTTATATTTTCTTGGTTATTTATTGAAGTTCTACTTCTCTTTCATCTTTTTACTTTTCTTTCATTATTTTATTTTCACAATGCTAAGCATGATCCAATCCATGCTTAGATAAACACCAAATAGCCAAAAGCTTAGCAAAAACTCAATATGTTTCGTGAGAATTGAAAAATAATTCATACCTTCAGGTATTTTTCTTGATTTTCTACAAACTAGTATTTGCAATCAGCCTTTCCTTTAAATATCTCAACACTTTCAATTCAAAGAGTGCGCTTTGGCTTGAATTTTTTTAGATTTACCGTTGGGGAGAAGAAGCATCTTGTAGCAAATTCAACTTCCTAAGAACAAACTTATCGGCAGCCCGCTAAGGGAAATCAAGATCAGGTTCAACTCTCATTGAAACACCATAATCTAAGCACGGGCTTTTTCGACACTTAAAGTAGCATTGGTGTTAACATTGATAGCCGAGGTTAATCCAAACAAGGATTAAATTCCAATGATTGACTTTGGAAATTAGTTTACATGAGAGAATAGCAAGTTACCAGGGTTGGGCCTTGTAGACTGTAACTGGAATGAATATTGAAGTAAAATATATTTCAATGATCGAAACAAATTGAGATGGAGGAAAGCTGGAGGCTATCTCTCATCATAATTATTTTCAAACATCTACTTTTCTTATTTTTATTTATTTCAATTTATTGAATTTATTTTGCTAAACCCCCTTTATTTTACTTTCTTCTCTATGCTATATTCTTAACTTATTTATTTGAGAAAAAGACTTAATTTATTTGATAATTACAACGCTTGTCAATATGTGATCCAACGTGGTTTATCGGAGAGTCATGTGGATCAGCTTTGGAAAAAGGTGCATTATTTTCGGGCTCTCCAATGCATCAAGATATTCATGTGGCTGGTTTGTCGTGATAAATTAATGACCAATGCAGAGTGTGTTCAGAGACACTTCACCATGAGTAGCCACTGCTGGACATGTCCTGCAGATGTGGAAGATATTAACCACCTTCTTCATTTATGCCCTAATGCTTATTATATTTGGTCGATGTTAATAAAAGGAGACAAGTTAGAGGAGTTCATTAATATGGATCTTCGCTGTTGGATTGCGTTGAATATAACTAGCTTACATTATTTTGCTATTGATCCCAAGTATTGGGATTTAATTTTCGGTGCAATTATTTGGAACCTTTGGTTATACAGGAATTATTTAGCTTTTGAGAGCCCAGTGGAGTTTGTGGTTCTGTTCTTAACAAAAGTCGAGAACTTTTGTTGGTGATGCAGCGTTTTTTTGAAGGTCGAACTTCTCTTGGTTTCGGGGGATCCATGAGTGGAGCTAATCCTAATTTCTAGTCTCTTCCTCCGGTAAACTGAATCAGACTAAATACTGATGGTGCTAGATCTGAGTTAGATGGTCGACCGTCGTGTGGAGAGGTGTTTCGTGGTCAAGAATGACAATGGACAACTGGGTTCTCAAAATTTGTTGGAATTTGTTCAACACTAGAGGTAGAGTTATGGGGGATCTATGTTGGAATGATTTTAGCTTAGGACCTGGAGTTTCGACTATTGATAAATGACAGGTTTCGTTTTTCTATGAAAATAATTCCACCTTTTCAAAAATAAATAAATAAAGATAGTACTGAAGAGAAGTAGGGTTGGTCCACGGGGACTCTGGTGCTTCTGATGAGGCGAACTTTGTGATTCTGATAAGGTTGAGATAAGGTAGAGTTTTGGATGAAGTTGAGATTAAATAGGGGGTTTTAAAAATTATTTTAAAATAAAAGATAAGGATAAAATAAAATAAAATATGAGGATAAAATAAATAAACAAATAAATTAAAAGTGATTGAGATAAAGAAAAACTTATGTTGAAATTAGCATCAGGTTTCAACTTTTGCCTCAATTCCATTTGATCCTCGGAATAAATTTTTGGCTTTGGTTATTTTTCGGTTACAGTCTACATGGCCCAACCACTGTAACTTGTTTTTCTCTCTTGTGAACCAATAACCCAAAATCTATTTTTGGATATCAATCCTTTATGGAGACTAACTATGACTATCGTCATCAGCACCAACCTGTTTTATAGATCTAAAAAAACCCGACTTTGACTATGTTGGCTTAATGAGAATCAAGTCTGATATCAATTTCCCTTAGCAGACCATCGCTAAGTGTGTTCACAAGAAGTTGAACTTGCTACTAGCTTATTCTTCCTCCCAACGTCGACTTTTTGATTAAAAATCGTTTTGATCTTAAAAAGATAGGTCGATTACCAATCTTATTCCTCCAAAAAATTTGAGAAAATAACTTGAAGTTATTTTAGTGATTTCCAATCCTCACAATAGGGATTGAGTAATCGCTTCAGCCCTTGGCTATGGAGAAATTAGCTAAGTATGACAATCATACTTAGCATTTTAACAAAAATTAAAACAAAGAAAAACTTTGGAAAACAAAACAAAGCTTTTATAAAACCAGAGGAAAGAAGAAGAATGAATTTTGAATTGTGTTTTTAAGTTTACCCTAAGAGGGTATTTATAGCCTTCATGAATCCTAAAAACAAGGAAAATATAATTTCTAAATATAAGATATAATTCCTAAAGATAATTCTTAAAATATTTAAACTAAAATCATAAAAACATGAAATTAACTTGAATTCGAATTTCAAAAACACGGAAGACTCATTCATCTTTCTAGAAGCACTGACTGGACCTTCTGGAAGGTACTGACTCATCGCCTCGTAAGGTGCGTAGTGCCTAGAGTCATGCCCAAAAATCTAGCCTTGATTCCAAAAATAAAAAAATGTATAATTATGTCCTTTTAATGGAATTTCGAGAATCTAGTGTCCTGCACAGAAAATGAATCAAAACGAACAAATCATCCACAAAAACTAACGATTAAGGAGCAATTTAAGGAAAAATAATAACTAAATAAAGCACCTATCAAATTCCCGCTCACTTATTCAATGCTTTTCCTCAAGCATTCCTCAGTTAACACATCAAAATCACAAGTTGTCATCTTCAATTTCAATTTATTCCTCAAACTTCCAATTGAACTAAGTCCATGTCAATTGTCGAATTCAATATACAATCAAGCAAAGACACAACTAAGAAAAATTTTAAGCAAGCAATATATCCTAATTATTTGCCAACATCAATAAAACATAACTCAATATCTCACAAAGATTCATACATATCTGCTCAAAATGTTTAGGGTAAAATGAAATCGCTCAAACCGGAACTAACCAAGATATTACCATAGACTTGGAATTCAATCAAGCCTCCACTACTAAAAGTGAACACAATGAAATAATCAAGGGGTCTTTAAATCAAGGTGTAATGGGGCTTAGGTTAGCGAAGGGAAAAGGTCATGATGATCGGTTTAAATACCAAGACAAGAGATTTACAAATTATTTCTAATCTTCATAAAATAAAATAACAGTAAACATATAAAAACATAAACATAAATCAACCTTTTTTCGTTTTTTTCTTCTTTTTCTTTTCCTTTTTCTAGAAAAGATAAAAATGAAAAAAAATAGTAAAATAATGAAATAATAAAATAATTAACATACATCAATGTAAACAACTAATCTACTTGTCTTGATAAGGGTAGAAAAGAGGGATAAAAATAAAGGCTTGGGTTTAATTATGTGGTGAAAAAACAAAGAAAAAGGATAAAAGCTCAAAAAATGGTTCATTAGTGGATATATAAATTGGTAGATTTTACAGGAAAAATGGGTTTATCGTAGTGCCCCTATCACATTAAAACATTATGTCCAACATGTAGTCTCGATATGCATTGTGATTACAAGTTCTAGAATTATCATAACTAGTCTAGTACACTCAAGTCAAACATTGAGCAATAAAGAAAATGTATGCTCGTTAGGCTTGAATCTCACAAGAAAAGGCTTATATGTACGGAGTCAAGTTCCTTTGTATCAACAAATGCATGAAATATCAATACTTAGTAAAATATCACTGGTTATACCAATAACCATCATGCAAATTAAGTTCGATCAAAACATGGTCACAATCCAAAAAGAAGCAAGAGTATAAAGTAAATTTCAAGATAAGCAACTAAAGATTCTAACACATCAATATCATAACAACTTAAGTTCAAACAATAAAAAAAAAAGCAAGTGAAAAATTTGATAGTAAATTATACCCCCTCACTTAGACCATATTGTCCCAATATGAAAAGAAAAGCACAAGAGATGGAACAAAATTACTCCCCTGGTTTAATGGCGGTAGCATTAGCAATGCATGCATTGTATTAAACTCCAATCGATCATGTGAAGGCCTCATAGGCTATGTCAATGTTGAAATCCTAAGGCATCTTATGTAAACAAGTCAGATAGCCATGATTTATGACATCCATCACGAATCCCATATAAAAAAGAAAAACCATTCACGGACATTCTAAAGTAATGGCCAAGCAATCGAAAGGATATAACATCAGGAGAGTCGATAGAAATGTCTCGATGTTGTAAAAAGGTAAACATAGCATAAAATTTGAACACCAATTCATAGTACGTGCTACACCTAATTTCAGGATAAAATTCCCAACCAATGGAAGCAAAATAATTGGAGACAGAATCTCGTAAATGTAAAGTATCAAGAGTATGAGAGAGAATATATTTGCAAACCTGGAACCGATGATTTCGGATGTTATCGAACCTCTAGGACTCATCGTCATCAAATTATAGATATCCCTGAAGAACTTCTTCAATTGGAACCAAATAATTTCAGCCTCAACAGTATCTTTATGATAAATCGTCATTATCAACATCAGCCCCGTGAGCAGAATGCTTGCCAGAATCGACTGCAAAACATGCAGTGAATAAATGAGATGTTGGGGGCGTAGCATACTAATGAGAAGAGAAAAATTTGGCAGCAGTTGATGGAATGGGAAATCATTGTTCAAAGTCTTCTGTAAAACCAAAAGTAGGGTGCCATATCAGTAAAGGTTTAAGTTCCAAAGGTGTAGAGTTTACCTCGGGTTGTTCAGGGAAAGCATATGATGCTGGCATAGCAGCCGATATCAACTAGGAAGTGAAACCCAATGGCTTAGAGTAAAACGTTGGGGTGGCAGAGGGGGATGGTCAGGTTAGGTTTGGATTGCTTCGACCAACAGTGTGATGATTGTAGAAAGTGGAGTGGCCGGTGAACGAAGGAGCGCTGGTGGACTCATACGTAAGCATTGGAGTTCTCGTTTGAAATCCTTGCGGCCGTCGCCTACCACGACGACGAGGAGGTGGAGCGGCTAGCGAATCAAAATCGCTTGGAATGGTTACGAAGGCCAGAGATGTATAACGGCGGCGGCCTCTAAGTTTGAGTAGGGGAGGAGCACCTTGGTTGGCTTGGTTACGCGTTCTCACCATCTTGGATAAAAAAGAAAACAAAGAAGGCATGAGTGGAGGCGATGGAACAACGGATCGACGGGCGGTGGTGTGATGGGTGTAGAGGTTGATCGGTGAAAAATATAAGAAGAAGAACGTGAGTGTATCGTGTTGCTGGGGGAAAATAAAGAATGAAAAAGAAAAGATTTTGTTTTTGTTTAATGGGGGCTAGGTCACGTGGGTTGTAAAAAATGGAAAAAAAAAAGAGTTTGACATTGAGTCAAACTAAAATGGATGGTTAAAAGATATGGATAAAAGGTAGAATAAAAATAAAATATGTGTTGAGTTTTGGTTAGGATATAGCCGGCCAAAATGGTGGGGATTGGGATTGGTTTTTAAAAGTTATAAAAGGTTTAGATAATGATATGTGAAAAGATGAGGTGGCCCATGAGAAGTTTAAAAGGAAGGAGATTGGTTTAGATTTAAAAAGGTAAGATAGAGACGATAAGGTGGGCCACACCGAAAGTTGAAAAAGAATTTGTAAGCCCATAAATTTAAAAGTGGCGGCAGAAGAGGGGAAAACCTTGGTTTTGGGGATTGATATGGTGCACCGAATGAGATGGTTATGCTAACATGCACTGCCTCCTATCTCCATATTTGAAACACTGCTCCATTGGCTGGACATTCGATTGAAACTCAAATTTGTTCAGAGAAAAAAATAAGCTTAGAATAAAATAAAATATAATAAATGGAATTAAATAAATTTAAAATGAAATAAAGTATGCTAAAAATAAAATGAAATGGTTGCCTCACATCAAGCGCTTTTGTTTAACTTCGTTAGCTTGACGACCTGTTTTTCTTTTTTTTAAGATTATAGGCTTCTCCAATTCAATATCTTCAAGAGATATTTCCTCCACTTCATACATTATTTTCAATCTAAGAAATTCCTTATGAGAAATTCTATGATCATATAATTCTTTCATTTTTTTTGTCTTGTAGATTTTGGCTTTATCATTGGCGTTTCTTCGAATCCTTTTCATCTTGTCTGAAATAGTTGTGGGCAAAATATATCTTTTTCCCAAAAATGTGTTCTTCAAGTTTTCTGGAAACTGCTTCAAATCAATTTGAGGATCCTGCAAAATAGAATGTAACATTTTAGGATTTGAGGGAGTAAAGCATGAATCAGAATTAACTGAAAATATTTTCTCGAACTCCATGATTTCATTTTCAAATTCCTCCAATTCCCTGTATATATTATCAATAAAGTTAGATTTCATATAATCATCAACGAGAGGCTCAATAATATCAATAAAATTAATACTAGCAACTTTATCTAGATGTCGCATTGCTTTGTATACATCAAATTTTACGATCTCGCCGTCAAACTCCATTATAAGAATTCCACTTCTTATATATATTTTCATATTTATTGTGCTAAGGAAGGGACGGCCCAAAATTATCTCGGAACAAGTATTTGTTTGGTCATTTTCCATGTCAATGACATAGAAATCTATTAGAAATATAAGCTCATTTACCTTAACCAAGACATTTTCTAAGAGTCCTTCGGGATTTATTATAGATCGACCTGCCAGCTGTATTGTTACTCTTGTATCCTTCAAATGCTCATTAGAAAGTACGTTGTACACAAATAAAGGAATAATATTAATAGAAGATCTCAAATTGTACATTGCACGTTTAATTCCAACTTTACCAATTTTGCCAGGTATAGTAAACATACCTTGATCTTTTAACTTTGGTGGAAGCTTTCATTGGAAAACAGCTGAAACATGCTCTCCCAAATATTGGAAGAGCCATTCATAAAAATATTAGAGGAGTGTTTGCTCGGATAATCCGTGATGTGGACAACTTGTACAAAACATTTTAAATGACTCCCAGTAATTGTAAAGCATTTCTCCATCTTTTTGTCTCATTCCCAGAATGTTTCTCCTTAATTCACTTGCTTTTGTTTTTGGGAAAAACTTATCGAGAAAAATCTGAGTTAAATCAACCCAAGTATTTATATAATTGAGAGGTAAATAAAATAGTCATTATATAGCTAAACTAGACAAAGAAAAAGGGAAAGCCCATAGTTTAATTTGGTCTTCAGATATTACCTGAGGTTTCATGCTTGAACAGACCATATGAAACTTTGTGCCATGGTTATGTGGACTCTCAGTGGGAAGCCCATGGAATATAGTAAGAAAATGAATAAGGCCCATTTTCAGAGTAAACGGGGTTGTTGTACGATAGGTGCCACAGCTAACTGGAGAATCGTTTGATCTGCCATTGGTTCTGGCTTCTTTTCTGTGCCTAGTGTATCTTCGGTTATCGGTTCTTCGTTTGTATTGAAGGAAGATGATCCTTCCGGATTTAATTATGAATCTAATTGCTCCAGTTGTTCCTGTTATCGTTTTCTTCTTTTTTTTTCTCGAAGCATTTTTACGTGAATTTTTCTGGCTCGTGCTTCGATTTCTAGATCAAATTCTACCAAATCACTTGGATTACTTCTGGTCATAAATAAAAAAGAAATAACTTTATCAGTTACTTTAGCCGAATTCCCCAGCAACGATGCCAATTTTACAGGTGTCGTTTTTCTGTCAAAATTATTTTGGCTTCTTAAAAATAAATAAATAAAAAGAGTAGTGAAGAGAAGTAGGGTCTGTCCACAGGGACTCTGGTGTTTCTAATGAAGTGAACTTTCTAATTCTGATAAGGATGAGATAAGACGGAGTTTTGGATGAACATGAGATTAAATAAGGGGGTAGGATAAAATAAATTTAAAGTGATTGAGATAAATAAAATTTAAATTTATATTAAAATAAGCCTCAGGCTTCAGCATTTGTCTCAATTCCATTGGATCCTCGGAATAAATTTTTGGCTTCGGTTATTTGTCGGTTATAATCTACAGGGCCCAACCCCTGTAACTTGTTTTTCTCTCTTGTGAACTGATAACCCAAAATCTATTTTTGGATATCAGTCCTTTATGGAGACTAACTTTGATTATCTTCGTTAGCACTAACTTGTTTAATAGATTTGGAAAAACCCGACTCGAACTATGTTGCCTCAATGAGAATCGAGTCTGATCTCAATTTCCCATAGCAGACTGCAGCTAAGTTTGTCACAGGAAGTCAAACTTGCTACCTGTCGATTCTTCATCCCAACTATAAATCAGAACAACTTCCGAAAATACATCGACTTTTTGATTAAAAAGCGTTTTGATTTTAAAAAGATAGGTTGATTACCAATCTTATTCCTCCAAAAAATTGAGAAAATAACTCAAAGTTATTTTAGTGCTCTTTAATCCTCATAATAGGGATTGAGTCATCACTTTAGCCCTTAGTTGTGGAGAAATTAGCTAAGTATGACAATCATACTTAGCATTTTAATAAAAATTAAAACAAAGAACAATTTGGAAAAGAAAAGAAAACTTTTATAAAACCAGAGGAAAGAAGATGAATTTTGAATTGTTTTTTTAGGCTTACCCTGAGAGAGTATTTATAGCCTTCAAAAATCCTGAAAACAAGGAAAATATAATTCCTAAAGATAATTCTTAAAATATTTAAACTAAAATCCTAAAAATATGAGTTTATCTTGAATTCGAATTTCAAAAACGCAGAAGACTCATCCGTCCTTCTAGAGTGCATCATGCCCGAAGTCATGTGCATCATGACTGGACCTTATGGAAGGTGCTGACTCATCTCCTCGTCAAGTGCATAATGCCCAGAGTCATGCCCACTAATTCAGCCTTGATTCTGAAAATAAAAAAAACTGTATAATTCTGTCCTTTTAATGCAATTTCTAGAATCTAGTATCCTACACAGAAAATGAATTAAAACGAACAAATCAGCCACAGAAACTAGCAATTAAGAAGCAATTTAATGGTAAAATAATAACTAAATAAAGCAACTATCAATAATTGAATATGATAGTAAGGAGGCAATTCATCTCTTACAAAATGTGTCTGTTCAGCATGGATTTCCCACCATTCTTCTCCATATTCGTGAGTTGTGTGGGCAACATTGGAGCATTAATTTTCAGCGTGTGAAAAGGGAAAAAAATAAAGTCGTCGATAAGTTGGGAAAGCTAGCCAATTCTGAGGGCTTTGATGTTCTTCATTTTGACAACTCGCCTCTAGAATTTGAGGAGTTGTTGCATGCTGATTGTAGCAGATAAGTATATGTGATGTTGGCTTCTCATTATTTTACCAAAAACATAAATGTTATGTGATATATATTTTAAAGCCCAAGTATGTACATTGAGAGTCTTGGTATAGTTGACATGTCATAGAGTCTAGAAAAAGCATATTGATTAGTACATAGTACGTATATGTTGATGGTACTATTGTTCATATAAGTGATGGTCAGGGCCAATCCTGACATTTTAAGGGCCCTAGGCAAAATAAGAGATAAGGGCCCTTAAAAAATAACTTAAAATTCAAGAATAAATTTCGGTAAATGCCAAACATATTTTTTCATTAAAAATTATATGAGTAAATTCTATTACATTAAACAACATTATTTTACCAAATATATAAAGAGATATCTCAATTTTTCACTCAATTTACTGATATTATGTCTTAAATCATCTCTTAGAATCGTTTCTCTCAATCGAAAATTAACGCCTCTCACCTACAAAACAACATACACAAATTCTCATAAGAAACGGTTTCTTCTAGCATTTTGAGATGCAAAGTCATTGATAATAACATAAACATCAATGTTTTCTATCATCTCCTTCTCAATAGCTAATGTTGCTAAATCATTTTCTTGTGACATTGATGACCTCAAGTACGTTTTTATTAATTTAAGCTTTGAGAAACTTTTTTCGGCTGAAACTACGGTCACAAACACAGTTAATAAAATCCTATAAGCAATTGAAGCATTCAGATAACAATCTGCAGATTTGACAAACTTAAGAATAACATTCATATGATAAATGTCTATAATATTTATCAACAGGAAATTCAAGATCCATTTCTCTTATGGGCCATTTTTCAACTAATATATCCCTCGCATTATTGTTAAGATTCTCCCAATTTATAGGATCATATATATTCAAATGAGGAAGTGTTTCTTCACCAATGCCTAAATTTTCAACATTTTCATCAATTGACACATCATTAAAGTCAATTGGATCATTCACTTCATCATTCACATTTTCAGAATTTCCAGGATTTTAAGTATGCAAATTTTCAGTTGATTGATTCAAAGTTTCATGAGAATCAGCCTTTTTAAACACAAATTTATCAAGAGTACCTTTTTGTGACTTCTTTAACTCCTCCTCTCGCTTCCTTTTTTTTTTCTTTTTTCACTTCCAGACAAATGTTTTTAGGCAACATCTCATCAAAGAATCAAACACAAACCAATTCTAATAAATAAGTATAAGAAAAGAACAATTGCACCTGGATTCTTCAATTAGAATTGTAACCCATTGGAGTAAGATAACATCCCAAATTCCCAATTTGATAATTGACACTGTTGACATAAATAGTAATAGTTATAACATGAACACCAAAATAAAAACATCAAAAAGTATATTAAAGATACAAAAGGTTGGAATAAAATAAACTAAAACTTGAAGTTTAATTTGAAATAAAATAGAAATAAATAGGCTGATGACTACATCCAAAACCCCAAAACTAACCTCGGATCTAACCCAAAAAACACTCGACCCGTCGAAAATCGTGCACTCCGACAACCCTCGACAGGGAAGCAGCCTCTATTCACCCCCAAAACTGTCGAACCTACCTCTCAAAACCTATATCTATGTATAAAACCAAAATGCAAGAACCCTAGAACATTTAAGCTATTCAGCCTCCTTCCCTAGGACCTAACTGTCGGCCCCAACTCCGGTGAGACCCCTCCTTTCTCAGGTAAATTCTAGGCTTATTTATTTTTTTATATTTATTATTTCGAATATATGTATGAATCGTTACTATGCTCGACAAGAAAAAATGTTATGTATTCGAACTAAAAAAACATAATCTCTCGATGAATTAGAAGTGAACTGATCAAAAAAACACATACATTCGAACAAAATAAAAAAAAAGAATAATATGTAACCTTTGGAGTCTATTATTTCTTGAATATGAGCGTTTACAATGTATTTTTGCTAAAATTTTCCCCTTGTTTCAATCTATTTTTTCTTTTCCCGTTCGACTCCTCCCACCTCTCGTTGTTATGCTCCTTTTATTTATTCTCCTTAGGTAAGATGATAAGGTCTAATGAGTAGGATTCCATTTTTTCTCTGATTTGGTGAAGAAATCCTCACTTTTCGAGATTTATTTTTGTTTTTTAATCCTTAGTGGTTTAGGTAAAAATTTGAGTAGGATTATGGGAATGGTGGAGGCATGGGCTGCTTGGCTTCAAGTGGGAGTTGAGTTGTTGTAGCATGTGCAATGGGAAAGTGCTTCACATGGGGTCATGGGCTGTTGAATAAAATAAAAAAAATGGTGCTTACATTGATCTATTTTTATTATTAGATTAACTATATAATTATTCGTTAAATTATGTAAAAATATTTTTTAATTATTAAAAATTATAAAATTATTATTATTTTTAAGAATGGGCTCCCTCCAAACCTGGGCCCTAAGCGATCACACTCCCCGCCTGGGCTCAGGGCCTGCCCTGGTGATGGTACACTGGTACGTATGTGTTGATGGTGCCTTTGTAAGTATGTGATTTAGTACTTTGATACATATGAGATATTTACACTAAAAGTGCTTTATATTTACTCGCATACATTGCATTCTTATTCAAATACTTTGGGCTATGTTATAAAAGAAATTGAAAAGTTACAAGTTGTTTAAGTTTATAAGCTTAACGTTTCAGTGATGATATGTGTTAAAGCATGAAACTCATCTATTTGAGGAAACAATTTCATGTTTGTTATTGAATCGAATGGATTCATATGTATCAAAATCATTTTTTTACGTATTTATGATATGTTATGTATTATGTTGTTAAATTTTATGATGCGTTTTTGTTTAATGTCTTACTAAGTTTATACTTAATATTTAAATGCTTTTACACGTAGGTTGATCGTATTTAGAAGTGAAGAGGAGATATGCATAATTATCACAGTAATTACATCTTATTTGATGTATTTTGACTTCTTAATTGGCATGTATATGTCTTGGTAATCGGTTTAGTGATGTATAATCTCTGTTACTTTTCTAAAAGTTAGTATGGTTAGTTTAATGCTTAAAATGGACTAAGGTTGCTTAAAAGTTTAAACAAACATATATTGATATACAAATGCATTAATATGTTTTATTTTAAATAAATCGAATCACTCGAGTTACGTGTAAGTTCGAAAAGGGTTAAAACTGGTTTTAAATGAATTTGTTGAAATTTACTGCATGTTCTATAAATATTCATTTAGGTCATAAAGTGGAAGGAATATATTTTTTAAAAAAAAATTGAAATGGCTAGGTTGTTTTTAATGAATATCCGGTAAGCTTGTTATTTTCTTAAATTAATTAAAAATTTTAATTTTTACTAAAATATATTAAGTAATGTTTTGAAAGTGTTGTGTGACATCATCACCTACAGACGAATACGGAAGTGGTGTTACATTCTTATCCCTAGAAAATAATCCCTATCATCTCTATTTTTTCGGTGAAGATAACTCTCAAAAGAAGAGTTCTTGTTAAAGTCTACTGTTGCTATTGAGGTAGCTGGCGAAGCGTTCGGAGGAGCAACGCCTGAGATCTGATCTGGAGCACATGGAAGAGGCCCAAACGTTGCTCCATGTGATAAACACGTGTGCAAGCTGATGCCCACTTCTCTAGACGTGTCTAGAAGGACGATGATAGAAACTTGCCTGCTAGTTTAGGAATTCTCCCACAATTTAAACCTTGGGCCTACTGGGCTCAACTAAGCTTTGATCTGCGTTGGGCTGAAAGGACTTAAGCATATTTGGGTTAGGCTCGGGTGTAATGGGTTTGTGTTAAATGGGTAATGGGTTAATGTAAAAGGTTTATAAATAAATAAATAAAATATTTATTATTTTTATTTTGTTTATTCCAAATGGATTAAAAATGAAAAGATAAAAAAATTATAAAATGAGCAAAATAAAATAAGGCAATGGGCTAAAATAAAAATAAATAATAATAAAGGCCGAAACCACTAGGATGTGGGATAAAAGTGGGTTGAAGAAAAATAGGTCAGTCAAAAATGGGGTATTACACTCACAAGCAATAAGAATCCTCCCTTGCTCAACCTTCAACTAATTTCTCTTTGTTCTTGCACTTTGAGGACTCACCCAACACTTTAACTAATCAAAGGCCACAAAAACAATTCTAACATCCATATGGTGAATACAATTTGTAAAGCCCAAAGTCTACAACATGAAAATTGAATGAAAACAACTAGAGGGAGCTCTTGGAGTTCAAATCCTCTCTAAACCTCAAGTAAGTTCAAGACCACCATTAAAGAAGATGACTAAATTTTCTTGAAGCGTATGATCCTATGCTCATGAATCTTACCTTGGATTCTCAGTTGATGAAGATAATGAAGAAAGATGAAGCATTTCTTTAGCTCTCTTGCTTGAAGAAGAAAAAAAAGAATATGGCTACAAAGATATGGGAAATGAAGAAGAAAGGGTGACTTACGGAAAACGATTTAACCCCTGCATTTTCCAATATTTGGCTGCGCAAATCAGTCCCTAATCCCTCAATTTCAACCATGATTTTCTTCAATGAAAAAATTACACTCTAGGTCCCTCATTTTTTTTATTTAAGCTCAAAAATCCCTTCTTTTATCTCTAATTAAGATAAGTTATCATTTAATTAAACTCAAATTTGACTCATTAGACTTTCATACTATAATTTATTTATTAAACTAAAAATTGGGTCAACAATTGAATAGACTCAAAATTCTGTTTTGTCAAATTGTAACTTGAAAGTCCTGAACTAATCCCATTAACTTAGCATGCATTTGTAGCTTCAATATTTCAATATATTTCATAGATTTCAAATATAAAGTTGATCTATAATTGTATTTTGTGTAGGTACCCGTGTTTTACCTAGTCGAATATCGACTAGATTCGATAGTTCTCGTCCAACATATTAGTACGACTCATGTACTTAGAGAATTACTCGTCTTTTCTGTAAATTGTCAGAGTAGAACTCAAATTTGATTTTAATTATAATAATATTATACTTTTCTTTGGTACTTAGGTTCTAGCACTGTTATTGATCGAGATAGGCAGATCATTCAGTAAATTTTTCTGTTAAACTTCTCAATTGAGTACATGTGTGTTCTTGATAGTGTTATATTATCATTATGTTTATTTATCTAGATCAACATGAGTGTGTGATTGCATACATGTATTAAAAAGCATGATTTCTTGTTATTGTTATTCCATTGATTTGTATGCATGTTTTGGCGTTATCTGTATTGTAGGTTCTTATGTTATATGAAGAAGACAATTTCTTATCAGACATACATAAGTGTAAGGTTCTGGAAAATTTATACATTTCTAATAATTGAATGAGGATAGTTTCACAACTTGTTTTTTAAAATTTCATGATATGTTAACATTTGTACGTTTCTTTGCACTTTAAGGAGTATACTAAACTTTCTAGCTCACATAATTTTACTTTTTCAGATACTGCTAGACAGGAAACTTTTGGACTTGACATATAAAAAATCAATTGCTTTCCACTTTTGTACGTCATTACAATATATTTATTATTTTAGTGACATAAAACTTCGCTACTAGTTATTTACTTACGTATTACTTCATATATATATATATATATATATATATATTATTGATAATTTATATACGGGATGTTTATATGATTTTTAGTACTAATATATATAGGTTAGGATCCACTTATATCTAGTATAAAACTTTTAGTTTTACATCGTTTTAGGATAGTTGGATGAAGGGAAATAAAAGGTTGAGATTAACTCATTGTTTTTTATTTCTAGTTAATATATTTATATTTTCTAATGTTAATATCAGCCTTTGATCTTCCCTCATTCAACAATTCTAAAAATGTGTAAAACTTTTTAGTTTTACATTATATAATTGGATCTGCCTCAATATATATATATATATATATATATATATATATATATATATATATATATTAATGGACTTTAATTAGTGGAAATTGGATAATACGTTATTTTGTTGATAAATTAATTTTTTTAATTAATCTTTGTATTGAAATGATGTATAAATTTCTGAATATTTTCTGCGATTAAGTACATGATTGACGAGATATGGTTGTAATGAATTACCAGATTTTGATGGTTACAAATACAGAAAGAGTTTTATTACAAAAATATAATTTAAATCCAAGACTACGACCTTATGAAGATAGATCTGATCCTAAATTCCTTGATTATCTAAAAAGAGAACATAAAAAAAAGAGTGAACTATAGAACTTAGGCTAAACGATGCAAAAGAATATACACACATTTGAAAAAGAAAATAGTTGAATACATCATTCATGTCACAAAATTCACTTAAATGCACATGAGGGCTAATAAGCCTCTAACTAGCAAACCATCTGTTAAGCTTTCAAGAAAAGATTCCCCATAACATGTAACTACAAAATGACGATCAGTAATGGACGTTATTGATCAGTACATGGATAAATCACCAAAACATGTTAAAAATTACCAATCAAATTATGGTCGAACTAATAAGTGATTGTTGTCGACCATATCATGATTAAACCAATGAAATTACCAACTTGATCATGACCGAACCACCATATACTTCCCCCTTCAAAAACCCTCCCAATGTAACATAACAAGTATGATATATTTCCATGATGCGTAATCATAATCAAGATGTATATATAGATCAAATTTACTTTAAAAACATACGTACATAAATCAGACATATGACATTTTTTTAAAAAAAAGGGTACTTTGTATTAGATAAGTTAACAAAGTACGCCACTACAAGAACCTCATTAAAAAACCTCTCTAAACCTAATATGGAGAAAAAAGAGTATACCTTGAAGTGACAGAGAACAATGTACAATTTCCATTACAACGAGAAAGAAGTTCCCCAACCCATACATCAATGAAATCCCATCACATCCATATTCAGAATCCATATTGGAAGCAACCACCAAAACTCTGGAAAACTAATTCCAATGCAGGGAGCTTTGGGACAACAGCCCACCTGTTTTCAAAATACCATCTAAAACAGAAAGCTATGGGAAACCAAGCAAAGGATAATTCGTTTAATATCTTGACAGCAGCTAGGAATCCCTTTCAACAGCAACCAATAACTATAGATTCAAGACTTCGAACAAAATCTTGAACGCTAGGAATCAACGACGGCCATAAAGAATTAGCCTAAACCCCTATCTAAACCATGGCTAAATAGAAAATCTGATCCAACGAAAGTGAACACCCATTAAACCTGCTTTTATTTCTACACAACCAGATTTTCCAAATCAGGCCGAAAAAACTGAGTTGCCATAACGCTCGAAATTTCTTTCTGATTCTCTGTGAATACCATACCTGCAGTAATTAACATTCATGGGGACAACAATATTAACATTCCACACAGAACACCAACGCTGGCAAACTTGCCAAACAACATCACAATGACACAAAACATTATTAATAGTTTCAGGTGCATTATTACAGAAAATACATAGGACATGATCGATGCAAAGGACGCCTCGCTTTTCCAACTCTGTGGTAACCGGCAACCTTTGATGCACTGCTTTCCACACAAAACCAGAAACGTTTGGAGGGGCAAATTTAGACCAAACCCTTTTCCAAATTGAATCTTCCAACTTGCCAGCAAAAGCCAACTTGAAACAATAGGATTTGGGGGTGTAATTACCATCAGTTGAACCTTCCCATTTCAATATATCAAGACCAAGAGCTGAGCTAACAGCTCTATTGAGAACAAAAATAAATTTATTCCAAAATGCTTTTTCCCACTCAAAAAGTGCTCTTCTCAACTCTAGCTTCCATTCCTATATTCCATTCTTCCAATACCCAAAATCGTTGATCTTCCCAGATTTTTTGGAAGCTAACCCGTAAAGTCTAGGGAAAGAGACTTTGAGAGAAGCCAATTCAGTCCAATGATCAGCCCAAAAAATCAATTTTTGATCCATCACCGATAATGCAAGTAACATCAGAAAACATATTCGCTTTGTTGAACATTACCGAGTTAACAATGTTACGCCACACCCAGGAAGAATTACGCACATTAACCGCTTTTGGGACGAGGGACTCCTTATCATAGTTATACTTAGCGACTATTATTTTTTTCCAGAGACTATCATTTTCCACACTATATCGCCAAATACATTTGTTAAGCAAAGCTCGGCTCCTAGTTTTAATGTCAAAGAAACCCAACCCCCATGTGATTTTGGCTCGCATAAAATATCCCCACTTAATCCAATGAATTCCCCTCTCTAAATTACCCTTCCAGACAAATTTAGCTATGCATTTATTTATCCTCTCAGCTATGAAATTAGGAAAATGAAACATAGACATATAATATACAAGTAAATTAGTTAAAATTGATTTGATCAGCGTAATCATTCCCCTAAATGATAGAACTTTACCTTTCCATCTCTGTAAGCGATGTTTGATTTTGTCCAAAACTGATTGCCAAAGAGACTTTGAGTTCTTTTTGTGACGTAATGGGAGACCCAAATAAGTCGAATGAAGAGATGCTCATCCACAATGAATTGAATCCACCCACCTTCTGACTCTACTTTCATCCATATTAATACCAAAAATTTTGGACTACTTCATATTTAACTTTAAACGAGCAGCCACTTCAAATATTTTAAGTACACGTTTAAGATTCTTTAATTTCATTTCATTTGCTGCAGAAAATACAAGGAGATCGTCCGCAAATTGGAAATGGGATAATTCTACACTTTCAGCTCCTATTCCAACCCCACCACACAGACCAGTAGCAATTGCTTTCTTTAACATACCACTTAGAGCCTCCCCAACAATGTTAAATAGTAACGACGATAATGGACAGCCTTGCCTTAGTTCATTTTTTTATTGAAAAACTATTAGAAGGGAACCCATTTACTAGAACAATAATCGACGGAGTTGATATACAAAAGTGAACCCATTTTCTCCATCTTCTGCTAAATACCATTTTCTTTAAAATCAGGTCCAGAAAATGCCAATCAACAGTGTCATACGCTTTACTAAAATATGCCTTAAACAGCACAGCTTCTTTCTTCCTTTTGGTTAGCTCATCAATAGCTTCACCAATCAAAATGCAATATGCTTACCAGCAGTAAAAGCGAACTGATTCTCCCCATCACTTCTTTGAGATAGCTAGCCAGCCTCTTAGCCAGAGCACGAGACACTATTTTGTACAAACTACCCACCAAGGAAATTGGTCTGAAATCATCATGATGAACAGTCTCACCTTTCTTCGGGATAGGAGAAATATATGATTTGTTAAAAGAAAGATCCTCAACTCTGCCCCAATAAAAATCTGCCGTGAAAAGCATTCTTTTATAACCTTCCAAAATTTCTTGAAAAAAATCCAAACTAAAGCCATCCAGACCCAGCGCTCTTGATTCATCAGACGATTTAATCGTAAACCAAACCTCTTCTTCAGAGAATGGACTTTCAATGATCCTTTTAGTGGCAACAGTTAATCACCTGAATGGAATTGCAAATCTCTTAATAGGAAATATTTTCACATCATTATAGCTACACAAATTTCATACAAATTAAAACAAAAATTACAATAATAAAAGCATAAACACATAAATATTCAAATACATTGCAATGATATTGGTTAACGCTTAATGAAACTCAAATTTATAAGATTAATTAATTAATTATTAAAATTACCAAATTAATTATAAGAAATGAGTGGCTTTTGTTTTAGTAGTCTACTGATGTGTTTTTTCTTTGTTGGGGAGTGTTTATATTTTGGATTCTGTCCATTGGTTATGTATTTTGCGTGATGGGTTGAAGATTAATGAAGTAATGGTGTTATATAGTGTTTAACTGGTTTGGTGTACCTGGTTTCTTCTTCTGTTCGGATTGTCCCCAATGTTGATGTGTTCGCTTAAGTTCAGTTTTTACTGTCCATTTTACTCTTATCTCTTACTGCTATATGGAATGTATGGGTGCTAGTTTGAGTTTTGTTGTGGTTTGGGGTATGTCTTGTTTGTTGTAAGAGCTTTATTTCTATTTGATCATTTCCACCTCCTGGTTCACTCTTTTTCCTCTATTTAAGGTTAGGGAGGTTTTTTAATGAAGTCTTTGAGGTGGTGTACTTTACATTTGACTATAATTAAAAGTACCCTCTTTAAAAAAAACTATAACACGGTAAGACACACGCCTAACACTGATCAGTTGAAGACATTATATTGTTCTACTTGTTCGTCACATATCCTTGTCGTTATTCGGTGGTAGTATCAATACTATTTGGATCATAAACTTGTATAAAACATAGAGGATTTATATTTAACTTCTAAGTTCCACGCTATGCTTTCTAGGTTTAACAACAGCTACTTGAAAATGGCATAGATTCAGTCAACACACGAATTTGATTTATGAAAGCAAGAAGGTGATTATAATTCAAATTACCCTCTTTCTTTCTCGTTCTTAATTTTCCCCTTCTTGATTTCGATCTGCCACGATTTGAATTTCTTTCTGAAGTTCTCCCTCTAGATTCCGTATGCAAGGCTGAGGAGCTTGATGCTTCACCCGATTATCTCCGTCGAATTTCTTCACTCAATACTAGATCCCGAACATCGTCGAATTTTAATTTACTATTTCCCGACGAGCTGATGTCTGTTGTAACAGTAGCATTCCAACTGTATTATAGAGATGGTAAGAGAATGAAAGCTCGAACTTCATCATCGAATTCAATTTCCACGAAACTCAACTGGGTTGTGATTGTGTTGAGTTCATTTAGGTGTTGAGCCACTGATGCCCCTTCCGCCATCCGTAAATTGAATAATCGCCTCATCAAATGAAATTTGTTTGAGGCCAATGACTTCTCATACATACTGGAGAGAGCCGCCATAAGACCCGCCGTGGTCTTTTCCTTTATTATATTGAAAGCAACATTACGGGATAATGTCAGTCGGATAACTCTGAGGGCTTGTCTGTCGAGAAGAGCCCAGTCTTCATTCTTCATGCCCTCTGGTTGCTTTCCTGAGAGAGGTTGATATAGATTTTTCTGGTATAGAAAATCTTCTATCTGCATCTTCCAAAAGACAAAGTCCGCACTATCGAACTTCTCAATTTTCACCTTCCCTTCGTCTGCAGCCATCGCTCCCACTCGAATCTGGCTTCTTTTGGATCGTTTCTGAAAGCTCTTGTGAACCAATGTGTATTAGAACACCTCCGTCGACAAATTCGTATCGCCGACCAAATTTTACTATTCACGAAATTCACTATTCACATGAATAGTAACCTCGCAAAAAAAAACTAAAATATTCACCACCAAATGCTCTGATATCAGTTGTTGGAAAATAAACGAATAATTTCTCTATAACCAGATTAGTGAGAATGCGAAATAAAAGCGGAAAAATAATACCCGAAATTGATAACAGAGTTCAACCAATTTTGCCTACGTCTCTAGATTGTTGCAGATCTTTTACTAAAGAGAGAAAATTTACAGGTGTTTATAAAACACTCACAACTCACAAGAAAGCTCTTTAGTATTGGGAGAAAGAAATGATTTGAGATGATTTTGAAGCTAAATGGGTTAGGGTATTTATAGTTGAAGCTTAAGAACTAATCTTGTAAATACCCTAAAGTATGCAGGGAATAAAATGTAATTTTCCCCATTACTATTTTCAATAGACATCTACTAAACTTTGAAAACTATTTTTCAAAGTGCGGTGCCAAACTTTGAAAACCCATTCGGCGATGCCAACTTTGATTTTCATTTGCTTGACTTTCAACACCTATCAATCAAAGATCCTTTAAAGTGAAGATTAAACTTTGATACAAAGATTTAGTGCAAGTAACCATAGAACTCACAAGGAAAACGAGAGTGCTTAACGTCATTCTAAGACAAGAGAGATGTCTACTAGTTCACCAGTTTTTGTCCATGATAACCTGAACAACTTTACAGATATTAGAGGATGGCTAATAAAGAGTGTTACACATATCTATATGAAAATATTTAATTCACATATTTACTGGTTGTGAGATGTCACCATAATTGTGCAAGCGTACACCTGTCGATGCAAGAATAGAGATAGCCACTCGGCTAAATATATCGATCCCAAAGGGAACGATGTTGACAATCTACTTCTGTTGTTGATGCAATTTTCTATAAAGTAAAGAAAAGATAGAAGTGGGTTAAGTTGAATGTGGCAACAATTAAATGCAGCGACAATAAACTTAAAGTAAATAAACTAAAATAAATGGATAGATTAGAGCACTCGTCAGACTTCAGAAAACAAGGAAAAACAAACAACAATATAATATAAGGGGGTGTTTGGTAAACAACTGATAGTTGATAGTTGGTAGTTGATTCCAGTAGTTGGTTTGACCAACTGATTTGATTAGCTGATTTGAGAAATTGATTTGATTAACTGTTTATATAAAAAGTTTTTGGTAAAATTTAGTTTATATCCAATAGCTAAAATGACAAATAAGAGTATGATACATTTAGTTGTTAAGTACATATATGTTTTATAAAACTTTAGTCTTTATTGGAGCGAAATTATTCAGATAAATGCTTTTGACAAGGAATTAAAAAATTCCTTAAGAAAATTAGTGAAAATTTTTGAAAATTTTGAATATATTTTTTAAATTTAATATTTACAAATATTAACTGTTGAGTTAATCGATTGACGGAATCGGCCAAGAGGGGGGTGAATTGGCAATAAAATTTTGGTGGAAGCTTTTGCAGAAAATTGAAAGAAATTGCACAGCGATTTAGAGTGGTTCGACTTTCTCAACCAAAGTCTACGCCCACTACCTTAGCTATCCACACTAAGGATTTTCCACAAATTCACTAATTTTTCTTTCTTTTTAGGACAAAGAGTAACCTTACAAACCCTCAAGAATTATACCCCAAATTCTTGAGAACACTCTCTCCCAAAAGGAACAATACAAATTTGCAAACTTACAAGGAAATCCTCACAAGGTAGATTGTTTGCACATTTCTAGAACAAAGAAAAGAACACTCAAGAATGAATACAATTGAGCACAATAAGTATTCTTCAAAGAAAAATGAATATTGAATGAAAAATAGGCTTGAAATGCTCAAACATGAGGTTTGATGCTTTCTCTTTGATTCTCTCTTGATTCTAGTTGCTTGATGTTTCTTGTTGTTGATCAATGGCTTCTAAGCTTGCTTAAATACACCTTGAATCACTTCTGAAAGTTGGGGATCATTAATGAAGATAATATAGCCATTTTAGTGTGAAATCAATTAATAAAACAGTTTGGAGCGTGCGGGGGAATCGGTACCCCTTAAGGGGAATCGGTTCCCTAAGTGTAAAATTCAAATATTTCGACCGTTACACAGGAGGGGAATCGGTACCCCCTCGGGGGGAATCGATTCTCTCCGAGCATACTGGAATTTCTCGGAGCCAAACCATTCAGGGGGGAATCGGTACCCCCTTGGGGGGAAATCGGTTCCCTCTGAGCAATCTGGAATTTTTGGCTTTAAGATGGTTCGAAATATTTTGTAAAATCGTTTTGAAATTATTTTAAGATTAAAACTTAATTTTACACTTGAGTAAGGATTAAAAATGACATTTGAAAGATTTGGAGTAATATTTTGATATTCGAATAATTATATCGAATATACTTAGAAAATCTTTTTGGAAAATCTTAAAATTCATTTAACTTAATTTGTTATATCGAAATATCAAAATGTTTTCAACAATCTCCCCCTTTTTGATATAACAAAACATTTTAGTAATTTTAAGATTTTGAAATCAAAAACGAAGTTTTTGAAAAATTACTCCCCCTTACTTTAACACTTCTCCCCCTTTAAAACACTTAACACTTCTCCCATTTTTTGTTAAATCAAAAAGACTTGTAAAAGATTTTAAACAAGGTTTTTAAATCATATAGCCAACTGAATATATATAGTTTAAGCTGCTAAAATCACAATCAAGAGAAATGTTAGCCATTAGTTCTATAATCAATATTCATAATTATTGTGTTATGGCAAAATTGGTCATATTGCTAAAGTGATGTAAATGATGAAATAATGTATAAGTTTAACCACACAATATATAAGTTCAAACATCCAAACAAATCCAAAGTCTAACAATCCACAAAATCAAACAATCCAAAATATTCAAAATGTTGAAACAATAATCTTTTAGTTCAAAGTTCTAAAGCTAAACACATAATTAAACATTCGGAGCGGGAGGAGGAAAACGAGCTCGCATAGCGGCCATCTCGTGTGAGAGTGCATCAATACGTTCATTCATCGAAGCGTTGTTTGTGTGCATCTCTCGGAGGATTTCTAATTGTTGAGCTCCCATTGTGGATAAATGGGACTCTATAGAAGTAAAGCATGAATCCATGGTAGCATATCGAAAATCGAATGTCTCCATAAAAGATTGAAAATATGGAGGCATTTGATGCGTTTGTTGTGCTTGCTCCTCGGGCTGTTCCTTAGGCTGTTCAGGCTCATCTTCGGCTTCATCGATGTCTCGCATTAATTGTTGAAGCTCGGGATCGTCGTCAGCTTCTAGTTGAGCTCGTGAAGAACTAGCTCCCGGAGTATTTTCAGACGATCAAACCCATTCACCGGTTTCCTTATCCTTTATCCATCCCGCTCTCGTTAAAGAAAGAAGATTAATTTGTTTCTTTAGAGGAAAGGAGGCATCTAGACCTACTCTAAGCCCGGCTTTAGAAAATAGATTACTCAAAATGCAACCGTAAACTAGAGATGAACAGAGTTTCTTGTTAGGAACAAGATTTACGGTTTCAACAATTTCAGTAAAAATGATCTGAGGTAGGTTTATTTTAATACTATTTTTGAAACAATGTAACAACCAAATATCCAAGGCTCTAAGAGTATAATAATGACCTTCGGATGGTCAAAACCACCAAGAAATCATTAGATGAAGAAAACGTTCATGAAGGTCTAAGACACTTCCACTATCCCTTCTTTTATAACGAGATCCTAATATTTGTTTTTCATTTGAAATACCAATATTATCTAATCTGAATGCATTGGCTATGTAAGCCGAGTCAATATATAAGAATTGCCCTAGGAGGTAGGAACGAACTCCTATGGTTTCGGTTTCAGTTCGGTTTTTAACACAAACTGCATTAGAATAGAAGATACGAACAAGTTGATGGTAGACAATGGGTTCAAGCTCAAAGAGTTTATCAAATTTCCACTCTTGTAAAAGAGGAATATATTTAAAATTAATATCTTACATAGCTTGACGAGAAGGGATATGTTCTTCTCTAATTTTGTAAGAGTCGAAATATTGATAATACCAAAAACGATGATTTCTAGGACCAGGATGATTGAAGCACAAGTTTTGGATCGTTATATTGGGATCAACTGGATTAGGATTACGAATTGGAATTTCAGGAATAGGAGGTGGATTTGGTTGACGGTGTGAGCGACTAGATTAGCACGTTTAGGATTGGACATGGTTTAGGAAATCGGAATAGAATGGATAACCTGCAATTTAGAAAACACATGTATGCAATTCAATCAATCCCAAAACTCAATTGAGTCCTCAATATTTCAAGGTTCTCTAATTCAATCCTAATGGGCAAAGTTTTTGAAAACTATTGAAAAATAAGATTTTGAAAAACAATATATGTATAGTTTTCATAACAACAACATAATTCAATCAAAACACAATAATTTGAAAAACAATTTTTTTTTATTTCGAAAATTTCAAATATTTTGGAAAATTCTTATGTTTTTGATGAAATTAGTTGTAATATATAGTTTCTAATCACTAAACAATCAATGCCCGATCACTATTTCTACCTAAAACTAATTAAATCTAGTCCTATGTTCAAAATCAATGAAATAGAGAGTTTAGAAAATTTTACATTGAAAGATGAGATTGAGTGGATTTTGATGTTGTTTGCATGATTTTAATGATGCTAGCAGGTTTAGAAGATGATATTTGAAGTGAATTCCGATTAAAATCATTGATTTGAGGTAAAATAGAGATAGGAAGAGAGTAGAAGAGGAGAAACGGCGTGAATGAGAGAAGAAGAGGGTTTGAGGTTTTAAGGGTTCTGCACGTGTTAAAATCTAGAACCCTAGGGGGGTATCGATTCCCCTGTGGGGGGAATCGGTTCCCCTTCAAAGGGGGAATCGGTTCCCTCATGGGGGTATCGATTCCCTCTGCACCAAAATGCTAAAATCTGATTTTAAACACACAAAATGCTAAATTAATTTTCTTTAGTAGTATTGGCAACTCATATATTGTAAATTAATCATGTTCAAACAATCAAATTATTCTTTAAACGATATTTGAACATAAAATTAATTTTTCAAGAAGAATCATAAATTGCCCCTAAATAATAGCAATGAATACAATCAAAAATTAGCATTTTTCATTTAGTCTTAAAAGTGCTAAAATTATTTTAAACACTAAGTGAAGATAGGTTGGTCAAACCTAATTCTCTCCTAAGTGTCCAAAATCTTTCCTTGTCTAAAGGTTTTGTAAAGATATCCGCTAATTGGTGCAAAGTTCCAGAACCCCAGGGGGGTATCGATTCCCCTATGGGGGGAATCGGTTCCCCTTCAAAGGGGGAATCGGTTCCTTCATGGGGGTATCGATTCTCTCTGCACCAAAATACTAAAATCCTATTTTAAACACACAAAATGCTAAATTAATTTTCTCTAGTGGTATTGGCAACTCATATATTGTAAATTAATCATGTTCAAACAATCAAATTATTCTTTAAACGATATTTGAACATAAAATTAATTTTTCAAGAAGAATCATAAACTGCCCCTAACTAATAGCAATGAATGCAATCAAAAATTAGCATTTTTCATTTAGTCTTAAAAGTGCTAAAATTATTTTAAACACTAAACATAATGCCCGGGCTACTTGCAGTTAGATAAAGTAGAGATCCAATCATTGACCTATATAATTTAACATCTACACATTTACCTCCTTAATCTAAGTCAAGCTTTGTTGAAGAGCTCATTGGAGTGTCATGAGGTTTGTAATTTTCTAGTCCAAACTTCTTAAGCATGTCTTTGACGTATTTAGCTTGATTGATGAAGATGCCATCTTTTCTTTGCTTGATTTGGAGTCCCAAGAAAAATGAGAGCTCCCCCATCATGCTCATTTCGAATTCACTTTGCATTAGCTTAGAAAATTCTTGGCAAAGAACATCATTAGTAGAACCAAATATTATACCATCAACATAAATTTGAACTACTAATAAATCTTTACCTTTGTGCTTTAAAAACAATGTAGTGTCAACCTTCCCTTTTGAAAAACCTTTTTCAATTAAAAAATTTGACAATCTTTCATACCAAGCTCTAGGAGCTTGTTTTAAACCATAAAGCGCTTTTGTCAATTTAAAAACATGATCTGGAAATTTTGAATCTTCAAAACCTGGAGGTTGTTCCACATACACTTCTTCCTTTATAAAACCATTTAAAAATACACTTTTAACATCCATTTGATATAATTTAAATTCATGAAAACATGCAAATGCTAATAACATTCTAATTGCTTCCATCCTAGCTACGAGAGCGTATGTTTCATCATAGTCTATGGCCTCTTCTTGAGTATACCCTTGAGAAACAAGTCTAGCCTTGTTTCTCACTATATTACCACTCTCATCAAGCTTATTCCTAAATACCCATCTAGTACCTACAGTAGATTTATTACTAGGCCTTTCAACTAATATCCATACTTTACTTCTCTCAAATTGATTTAATTCTTCTTGCATAGCCATAATCCAATGTTCATCATTTAATTCTTCTTTAATATTTTTAGGCTCTATGCATGAAATAAATGCAACATAATTACAAATATTTCTAAGAGAAGATCGAGTTGTTACCCCTTTGGATGGATCACCTATAATCTCACCATCCTTGACATAGTTGTACTCTCTTGGATAAGATACTTCCCTTTATTCAATGGTTGGATTCTCGAGGGGATCATGAGTTTCCTCATCTTTCGTTTCTTCTTTTGATGATGATTCTCCAACGTCATGTCTAACGTCATTTGTATTTATAATACCTACATCATCATTAACACAAGAATCCTTCCTCGGAAGGGGATTATCATCGAAAACAACATGTATAGACTCTTCTACAACTAAAGTTCTTTTATTAAATACTCGATAAGCTTTAAAATTTAAAGAATAACCCAAAAAAATTCCTTCATCACTTTTAGCATCAAATTTTCCAAGGTTTTCTTTATCGTTGTTCAAAACAAAACATTTACATCCAAAAGGATGAAAATAGCTAATGTTAGGCTTTTTATTTTTGAAAATTTCATATAGAGTTTTCTTTAAAATTGGCCTAATCATTACTTGATTTACAACATAACAAGCAGTATTTGTGGCTTCCAACCAAAAATATTTTGGCAAATTATTTTCACAAAGCATGGTTCTAGCCATTTCTTCTAAAGTTCGATTTTTCCTCTCAACAACTCCATTTTGTTGAGGGGTTCTAGGTGATGAAAAATTGTGACTAATACCATTAGAATTACAAAACTCAGTGAATCCAAGATTTTCAAATTCAATGCCATGATCACTCCTAACACTAGTTATAGAGTAACCTTTATCGTTTTGGATTACTTTTGAAAACGTGATGAATTTTTCTAATGCTTCATCTTTAGTACTTAAGAATAGAACCCAAGTATATATAGAATAGTCATCTACCAAGACAAATGCATATTGTTTTCCACCCAAGCTAGTAGTCCTAGTTGGCCCAAAAAGATCTATATGGATCAATTGTAATACTCTACTAGTTGATACGTCATTAATGGATTTAAAAGAAACTCGCTTTTGTTTTCCTTTAGCACAAGCATCACAGATTTTATCATTATCAAATTTAAGCTTAGGTAACCCTCGAACTAAATCACCTTGAGTTAGCCGTTGCAAAACACTCATACTAGCATGCCCTAGTCTCCTATGCCATAACCAACTATCATGTTCATCCTTAGCAACTAGGCACAAATTAGTCATATCAATCGAATCTAAATGCACCATGTATGTGTTTCCTATTCTATGACCAACAAGCATAATCCGATTAGATGCAATGTCAATGACTTTACAACCATTAATATCAAACATGACATTGAATCCCTTATCACAAAATTGACTAATACTCAATAGATTATGCTTTAATCTATTCACATATAAAACATTCTTAATTTGTATGGAAGAGGTATTACCAATAGTACCAATACCTTCAATGTGACCTTTTGAATCATCACCAAAAGTCACTTCTCCTCCATTTTTGGCGTTAAGCTCAATGAACCGATTTTTGTCTCTGGTCATGTGTCTTGAGCATCCACTATCAAGGTACCATGAATTTGATTTGTTTCCCGTGCCTTGTAGCAATGCTCCTTTTCCTACAAACATAGATTAATTTCTAATCTTCGGTACCCAAATTCTTTTGGGTCCATATTCATTAGTTTCCAAAATCCTAGTCCCCTTAGGTATCCATTTGTGTAGGATATCCTTATCTTTAGTAGTAATGAGCTCTTTAGGAACCCATATACTTCTAACGATTTTTCCATTAGAGGTTCTTTGGGGACCTCTATGATTTTAGTTTTTAAAACATTTTCTAACAAAGTTGGATTTTGAATTTTCTCCATTTTCAAAACGTTTTGTTCCAACTTTATCAAAAGAAGTTTTAAGATCATCAATTTTATTTTGATGATCATCATTGACCTTTGAAAGTAAATTTTGCAAATCCAAATTTTTCTTTTCAAACTCTTCTAGTTTGATTTGCAAATCTTTGATTTTACTTTCAAGATCATTGTTGGTTTTGGATATGAGTTTATTTTCATTTTTTAATTTTGAAACATCATTTTTATATTTTAAAAACAATTTCTCATAATCCGTAGCCAACCCATTATATTCCTCTAATAACTCATCATAGGATAAATCATCAAAATCAGATGAGTTAGAGGTTACCTTATAATCTTCCCCGAATGCCATCAAGCACAAGTTTGCTACTTCTTGTTCCTCTTCATCGGAACTTTCTTCATCGCTCCATGTAGCCATATGAGCCTTGTGCTTATTTTTTGATTGACCCTTTCTCTTCAGTTGTGGGCAATCATATTTGACATGCCCCGACTTTTTGCATTCATAGCAAATGATCGGGTCCTTCTCTTTTGGTTCATTTTTTAGACCTTCATTTCGTTTGAATTTTCTTCCTCAGTCAGGTCTCATCATTTTTCTGAACCGTTCAAACAATGCCATTTCCTCGTCATCGTCATCTTCATCCAAATCACTCTCATTTTTTTATGGATTTGAGAGCAACTCCAATGTTTTTCTTCTTCTCCTTCTCCTTTGGTGTCTTTTCAATCTTATCAAGGTCCACCTCATCTTTAAGCATCATTTCATGAGTGAGGAGTGAACCGATTAGCTCTTCAAGAGTTAAGGATGTTAGATCCTTAGACTCGATGATTGCCACGATTTTGGGAGGGAGTAGACTAACTTCCTTACAAGCTTTTCATTTGAAATGATCTCTCCATATGATTTGAGACTATTGACAATCGTTGAGAATCTATTCGTCATAGCTTTGATATCTTCATTTGGTTTCATCCTGAAATTTTCATAGCTATGCGTTAGAATACTAATTTTAGATTTCTTTACCTCATCGGTGCCTTCATGAGTGACTTGAAGTTTGTCCCATATTTATTTGGCGGTTGTACAAGATGAAACTCTTCCGTATTCATCTGGTCCAAGAGCACAAAATATGATATGGATGGCTTTGGAGTTGAGCTGGAACATTTTTGTCTCTCTTTCACTCCATAATCTTGGATGAGTGAGAGGCTTGAAGTATCCTTCTTCTACGACATTCCATGCTCCCATGTCACTTGCTTGAATGAAGTACATCATCCTATTTTTCCAATAGGCATAATTAGCCCCATTGAATAAAGGAGGCTTGTTGACGGGCATCGAATCGAGACCGGAGTCGAAGTTTGAAGTAGAGACCGTTGATGACTTTGATTATCGATGTAACTCTTCCCGAATCGACTCAAGAGGCGATTAAACCTTCAAATGAGTTAGGCTCTGATGCCAATTGTTGAGTTAATCGATTGACGGAATCGGCCAAGAGGGGGGTGAATTGGCAATAAAATTTTGGTGGAAGCTTTTGCAGAAAATTGAAAGAAATGGCACAGCGATCTAGAGTGGTTCGACTTTCTCAACCAAAGTCTACGTCCACTACCTTAGCTATCCACACTAAGGATTTTCCACAAATTCACTAATTTGTCTTTCTTTAGAGGACAAAGAGTAACCTTACAAACCCTCAAGAATTATACCCCAAATTCTTGAGAACACTCTCTCCCAAAGAGAACAATACAAATTTGCAAACTTACAAGGAAATCCTCACAAGGTAGATTGTTTTCACAATTCTAGAACAAAGAAAAGAACACTCAAGAATGAATACAATTGAGCACAATAAGTGTTCTTGAAAGCAAAATGAATATTGAATGAAAAATATGTTTGAAATGCTCAAACTTGAGGTTTGATGCTTTCTCTTTAATTCTCTCTTGATTCTAGTTGCTTGATGTTTCTTGTTGTTGATCAATGGCTTCTAAGCTTGCTTAAATACACCTTGAATCACTTCTAAACGTTGGGGATCATTAATGAAGATAATATAGCCGTTTTAGTGTGAAATCAATTAATAAAACAGTTTGGAGCGTGGGGGGAATCGGTTCCCTAAGTGTAAAATTCAAATATTTCGACCGTTACACAGGGGGGAATCAGTACCCCCTGGGGGGAATCGGTTCCCTCCGAGCATACTGGAATTTCTCGGAGCCAAACCATTCAGGGGGAATCGGTACCCCCTTAGGGGGGAATCGGTTCCCTCTGAGCAATCTGGAATTTTTGGCTTTGAGATGGTTCGAAATATTTTGTAAAATCGTTTTGAAATTATTTTAAGATTAAAAATTAATTTTACACTTGAGTAAGGATTAAAAATGACATTTGAAAGATTTGGAGTAATATTTTGATATTCGAATAATTATATCGATTATACTTAGAAAATCTTTTTGGAAAATCTTAAAATTCATTTAACTTAATTTGTTATATCGAAATATCAAAATGATTTCAACATTAACCTTATATAAAATTTATCATTTAACATCTTACTTTGTAACCAGATCTCCAAGCTGCTGGATTTTCCAACATTTTTATTTTCAGCTTATTTTGTACAATCAACTCTTTACCTAAAAAAAAGGTGTTTACCAAACACTAAAAATGGAGGGTTTGACTACCAGTTAGTTATTTATAATCAAATAAACTAAAAAGTTCTTCAAAAAGTTGTTTATTAAATACCCCAATGTATTTCGATTGTTTATCTATGAAGCACATGCAAATATACTAAGCATGACATTCGTTGGCATCTAATGAAACCCACTAAACCAAGTATCATTTCCTCTCGGGCTCTACATCTAACTCAATGCGTTCACAACCCACCTAACTCTCGTTGCGGTTAAAGCGTCTTTCGTCCTCAAGGCTGCATCTAGAGTTGTCACCGCAATGTTACTCTCGTAAGCACTACGCCCTTAGATTTAATAGATTTAAGCAACAAAAGAAGACTTAATAAATATTGCAAAACCAAAATATGTTTAAGGAATTCTCAATCACAAAAACACAAACAATATATAATCAAAATAAAATCAGAGTTCAACAAAATCAAATATAATAAAGTAATATATCTATTTAAATGCTAAGAAGATATCCTTGTAGCTCGGTGCTCGAAGTTGCTGTTCCCGTAGTCCACGTCGCGTGCTCGGTCGTCTGAGGTGCTTCAGAAAGTTAAAGCTCCATGGACATGGAGAAGAAAGCTTGACGAAAATGGGGGAGAAGGGGAGGCTCCTTTAAAGAAGATGAAGGATCTCTTTTATAGATCCTCTACCAGCTGTCCCTTCATGCCTTTGATGTGATTTTAGCTGTCCAAAATATAAAGCGCATTATACCATTCAAACATTACTATTGCATTCTCCAAGATTTACTAAGTAAATTGTCAACAAAAAAATTTCCTTCAAGACTACACTATCAGCTTCCACTTTATCAGACTACACTATTCATTCTATACCTAAGGCAAGAACATGCAAGGTGGGAATTTCCTTCAAATAACATACAATCCCCCCATACTTAAAACTTGCATTGTCCCATTGCAACGACATCTAAATGCAAGGACAACCTAAATACACAAACATATATGCAACATACGAACAACACATATGTAAAAGGTAAAATATACGTTGACAACATAAAATAACTAAGATGGCATAAAATGTAATGACAAAATATGCAATGACAGTAAAAATGATGCATCTAAGATAAACTAAATGCAGAAAAATAAAACAAACTCAATTCTCATTGGGTGCAACTGATGTGGTTGCTTTCAATCTCTTCATTTCCCTCATTCCCCTCATTCGCTCTCTTTTCTCTTTCTTCTTCTTTTTCTCACTGGCCTCAACAGTGGACAAAATGGACACTTTTGATGCGCTAACATTGGCCTCCATGGATTATTTCGTTGCACCGACATTGACCTCAGCGACTTCTAAAATTTCTTCGGCTGGCTACTTATTCACATTTCACACTCACATCCTCAGGCGCAACATCTTAACGAGGTCTTGTTAGACTGCCATAATTAAAATGTTGTCCTACTGCTGAGGACTTGACACATTTAGGAGCCCTAGGTAAACTACCATAGCCAAAGTGTTGTTCTCATACTAGGAACTTAACACCTTCAGGAGGCCTTGGCAAACTCCCATAGTCAAATGATCAGCCTGGTGCTGAGAATTCAACACCTTAAGGGGCCTTGGCAAACTACCATAGTCAAATTGATTTCCTCCATATTCATAATTTGCGTCAGTAACACCAAGAGGCTTGTTGTTGATGGCTTCGTCCCATGGCATGCCTTGCTTCATGAAAATTTTCTTCATACCTTTTTTGTGACTGCAATTTGCACGTTAGCATGGTCCATTCCCTCTAGAATTTCTTCAGCTACATTTTCCTCTGGTGCCTGGCATATTGCACTTACAACTTGGATGGGAGAAACTCGTTCCTCAACTTTCCTAGTAGTAACTTTCTTTACACCTACAATTTCCTCTATGCTAACAAGGTCTTGATCTTATGTTTCCCTGACAATATTATCAACTGGACGGTTGATTGTTGCCTCGATGTTGACCTCCATCCCTGCACTAGGCTCCTTGTTGGTAATCGCAGAGTTAGTTGTGGCCGCAATTGGTGTAGTCACATTCACCTCTGGAATTGACTCTTTCTTAGTTTGCTCCACTTGGTATGTTTGATTCACACCTTCTTCTCGAGTCTCCGCACTCACATCTTCACTGAAGTTTAAGTGCTCAGCCACCCTAGTTGCGTTGGCATTCACCTGCTCAGTGGAAACTTTTGTTGCGCTGACAGTGGCCTTCGTGGATTCTGTCTCGATGCCAATATTGACCTTAACAGCTTTTGAAGTTGCTTCGACCTTCTCCTCTTTCATAACCTCGGGCACAACATCTTCAGGAGCTCTTGTGTTCAAAGTTGTTGCAAGTTGTCCAACTTGGGCTTCTAAAGCATGAATGGAAGAAGAATTTTCTTGCACAATAGCTTCGATTTTAGAGATATACTCCCGCATTAAAGCTTCAAAAGATGGAATAGGATCAGAAATAGAAGCTTGAGAATAATGTTGTGGCCAAGGTGTCTGTGCGTTTTGGCTTTGCGGCTGAGATTGTTATTGTTGTAACAGATAATCTGGCCGAGATTGTTGTGGCTTCAATGGGTATTGTGGCTGCATCAGGATATTTTGATTGTATGGAAGTTGCTGTTGGTTGTAATTGGTGTAGGCAGAATCACTCTCATAACAAAATGTGGCCGCATCTTACCTGAAATCCTAATTCTCCCAAGATTGATTCCATGCAACATTACCATAATATTTCCCATAAGAGTTGTTATGGATGTTGTTCACCTGGTAAGTGCTCTTTGCATGTTGGGGACAATCTTCATAGATGCGATTTTCACCACAACTGAATGCGGGGACATCAATATGTTGGTCTATTTGAATGGGTGCTACACCCACAGTCCCTTGCATATCCTTGACCAAACTTGTGAGTATAGAAACTTGCTCACTAAGGTCAGAGATTGTATCTACTTCCATAACTCCTAGTATAGCTCTTGTGGTTGCATCTCTGGAAATAGGTTATTAATAATCGTTTTGTGAAATCTTTTCTAAAATATCCACATCTTCGAGGAAGGAGCAATCCAACAATGTTCCATTTGCTAATTTGTCCACAACAATTATTTTCGGGGCATTTAATGTGGGTGGGTTGAGCCTCAAGACAAATTGTGTAGCCAATTCATCCCATGAAGTGATTGAACTTGGCAGTAATCCTAGAAGCCAAGTGCGAGCACGTCCCTACAAAGAATAAGGGAAAAGTTGCATTGTTAAGGCGTTATCAGTAACACCATGCTGACTAAATGAGGCGGAAATAGAAAGAAAGGATTGTAAATGATCCCTTGCATCTTCATGTGGCAACCCAACAAATTTTCCATTGGAATTCAACATTTGAAATATGATGGGTGTAAGTAAAAAAATTTCCAACTTTAATTGTAGGTCGAACCACTCCTGGTTGTAAGTCATCCAACATAAGCACCATGTAATCTAGAATAGTTCGTGCTGAAACTGTGCATTTTGTGGCTGCATTGTGAGCTGGTAGAACTGCTCTTCTTCTTTCGTGCATTCACACCTTTTTTTTTTTTTGAAGCAATAAAAGAAACAAGTTAGTTAGAAAATGAAATAAAAATTATATAAACAAAAAGAAAAAAACAACAATAGTAAACATCAACTGAGTCATTCCCCGGCGCCGAAACTTGATCGGTGATGAGATGTCATTGTAATGGTACAAGCGTACACATGTCGATGCAAGAATAGTTATAGCATCTCAACTAAAGATATCGATCCCACAGGGAACGGTGTTAACAATCAACTATTGTTGTTGATGCAATTTATGTAAAGAAAATATAGAAGTGGATTAAGTTAGATGTGACCGCAACTAAATGTGGAGACAATAAACTTAAAGTAAGGAAACTAAGATAAATGGATAGATTAGAGAATTCATCAGACTTGACACAACAAGAGCAAGCAAACCTCAAGATAAGGTATTTCGATTGTTGATCTATGAACCACGTGCAAATATACTAAGCATAACATTCATTGGTATCTAATGAAACCCACTAAACCAAGTACCATTCTTCCCGGGCTCTACACCTAACTCAATGTGCTCACAACCCACCCAACTCTAATTACGGTTGAACTCTCATCGTCAAGGCTGCATCTAGAGTTGTCGCCGCAATGTTGCTCTTGTAAGCACTACGCCCCCAGATTCAATAGATTTAAGGCAAAAAAAAAGACTTAATATATATTGCAAAACCAAAATATGTTTAAGAAATTCTCATCCAAAAAAGCACAAACAATATGTAATCAAAATAGAATCAGATTTCAAAAAAATCAAATCTAAGCAAGTAATAGGAGTTCACCTTTTGTGTTGGGAAGAGGTTTGCATGCCTACAACTGATGGTGGTCTTGGTATGAAACGGCTTCAAGCAAAAAAGGCTACTTTCCTAATGAAAATATAATATCTCAAAAATATAATATTTGAGCGTGACTTTTGTGAGGGAAATACAAAATGGCTATTTTTTCTCTTGTCAAGAATGATTCATAATTTCCATACTGTATTAAGGCACTTTGGCATTCTTAAATAGTGAATACAATGCTTCAACTGGATATCTAAGAGCTTAACAAATTTCATAACAAATTTTAACTCTCACAACTGCTTTCACACTAAATGGTTACTTGATTGACAGCTATACTGCTGAGTCAGCATTAGCAGCTATGTATATCCTTCAATATCCTCCTTGCTTCTTCCATTTTTTGCTTCTCCTTCGAGTAAAACATTTACCTTATCTTCGAACATTGGAAAATATGTACTTGAGAGCGCATTGGTTAGACCATCGACTATCTGATGTTCAGCAGGAATGTAATTGACCTGAACTAAACCATTAGCAATTTTCCATTTGACAAAGTGAACGTCAAGATCCTCATGTTTAGTACATGCGTGATAAACAGGGTTAGCGCTCAATGCTACAGCACTTGTGTTGTCATTCCACATAATCAACGTGACATCTTGCTTTATCCCCAAGTCCCATAGAAGAGCTTGTATCCAAACTATCTCAGAGACCACATCAGCGATGCTTCTATATTCTGCTTTAGTTGTGGAATGGGAAACTGATTTTTGCTTCCTTGAGCAGCAGGATATCATATTATTCTTATGATAAACACAAAAAACTGATCTAGATCTTTTATCATCGGTATTGTTTCCCCAATTAACGTCTGTAAAACCACTGACCTCGTTTATGATGCTTGTTGCTGTAAAGACAAGTTCGTAGTTTAATCTCCCATTTAAATACTTGAGAATTCTCTTAAC